>NC_137591.1:28871181-34658681 GCF_963210335.1 Falco punctatus
AGAGCTTGACTCAGAGTGGGAGTCCTTTTCCTGGACTATCAAAGGAGCCCACGGTGATCAGCTCCCCGAGCTGAGCATCCAAGTCAGGCAGATCATCATCTCCAACAGCGGGTGACAGCATCTCTTCTGAAAAGACCTACTACCTCAACACCTGCAAGCACCGATCCTGCTCTGCCCACCAACACCTGCACTCCACATCTTGCATGAAACTCTCCAGCACCTGCTCATGGCTCCCATTGGGACTCTGGGCTGAGTTTGGAGATCCAAGGGGATGGGGACAGCCCCACAGAAGCCGTGGGACACGCTGAGCACCAGGACATGGGGTTCATGTCCAAGACCGCCATGCTTCACTACCTGGGATTGCTGGGATGTGGTGGCCCGCACCCTGCCTTTGCATTTCACCTTATAAATAGCTACGTGGAGGCACAGGCAGTTCCTCTCCTGACACCAAAAGCTCCTCACCTTCACCAGTGTGGCCACGTAGCACTTGAAGGCAGCCAGCTGGGCTCCTGACAGCGTGGCAGGGCGGGCAGCCTCCACCCGCAGCGAGTAGTGCAGTGTGGACTCCAAGTCAGCCATGTACAACTTGGAGCTGGGGAGGGCAGCACAACACCATAGTCCATCAGCCCGGTAATCCACACCCGCAGGCACCCAGCCACAATTCGGGGTTTTTCCCAGGGGAGACACCATCCTAGCCCGTTGCCCACCCATGGCCAGGCCACCTCCTCCTCTCACAAGCCTCAGCCTCCTCCCACAGCCCCAAAATGATGAAGGTGGGGGGGACCTGACCGGTCAGCATGCTTTGGCTGGGATGGGGTGGTCTCGTTGGAAGCGCTGACTGTTGTGTTCAGCTTGTAGGAGCCACGGGTGACGCCCGAGAGCGCGCGCAGGTAATAGGTGTAGAAGGAGCGTGCCTCCGTGTGCCTGCAAGGAAGGAGAAGCCATGAACTAGACCCTCTTCCCTCCCAAACAGCCCCTGGCCCCAAGGAGGAAGCAAAGGAGACCAAAGGCTTAGCTGGACCGGCAACCTGGACCTGGGGAATGAACGCAGGGTGGTCCGTACTCTCCCCCTGCCCTGGCAGTGGGTGTCCTGGTACGCAGCCCAGAGCAGAGCTGAGCCCCAGGCAGCTGTGCCGTGCCACCTCCAGGCCGATGTGGCCGAGGGATGGCTTGGTCACAAGCCATTTTCCCAGCTCCAGGTAGGGCTGGCAGCCCTGTTCAGTGCCCACCAGCAGCCCCTTGCCCCCTGCCAGCCTGACCAACCCAGTCACTGTCTCTCACAATTACAAAGGAAAGCGCAAAGATGGGGCACAAGGCTGGCACCCCACCGGGGTCCCCAGAGCCACCCTGCCATCTCCCCCACTCACACTGGCAGGCGGGAGAAGGAGCCATTGCGGAGGAGCAGGTAGCCGGAGGGGAAGGTGGTGACACCGAACTTCTCCACGAGCTCCTCCTCGCTGCTCAGCACCCTCCTCACTGCCACGTTCTCGTACTGCAGCATGTCCAGCACCACCTGCAAGCCCAGTAGCCCCAGGGTCAGAAGGGAGGGCAGGGGGACTGCCAGCCCCCCACCGGGGATGCAGCAGGGCTATTGAGCACGCTGTGTAACACTTTGCACCTGCAAAGCAGCATGCACGCTCACCAGGGGGGCTGCTGGGAGAGGACTCCACTGCCAAAGGCACCCAGGAGTTATTGGGCACCGGGGATACAGGATTCAAGAGAAATGGGGGATAAATGCAGCTGTACTCACCTCTCTGCCCACGAAGGAATTGCTCTTCTCAAAGATCAGAGCCAGGTACTGCTCCTTGTTCCTCTGGAAGAAGGTGCGAACCTCCTCCGCACTACGAGAGAGAAGAAGATGGCAGCGGGTGCCTCAGTACCAGCCCGATGCTCTGCCCTCCTGCCTGAAAGTTCAGCCCTTGTCTGCTGGGATTTGGCAGGGGATGCCACTGCACGTTCAGCCCTACCCAGCAGGCAATTCCTCCCCGCTGAAGATTCCAGCCCAATTTTCTGCTCCGGTTCACAAGCTTTGAGAAATCCTGCAAGGATTAGCTAAGGAGGCAGAAAACAAAGCACGGGCAGGGCAGGGCAGGAGGGAGCTGCAGAGTCACCCCGGGAAAAAGGCAGCAATGAACTTGAACTGAGGCTGCTGGTTTTTTGGCTAGGACATGAAGGCACTGGAGACCTGAAGCACGTGCTCAACCATCGCTTTGGGAAAGCCAAACGCTCCCCTGGGACAGCAGAGCAACTGCCTGTGCCTGGCAAAGACAACCCAGATCCCAATAATTTTGTACTGAATCAAGAAAACCCTTTCTCTGGGCAGGAAAAAGCTGTTAACAGTAACAGCCTCACTCGCACGGCACGGCGCTGCCGTGTCCCCAGCCCAGGCACCGCTTGCTCTAATTAAGGCTGACAAGCAGGTTTGTTAGGGAGATGCAACAACATGGCCTGTCTCACCTGGGCCATATAAATGGCTCTGGCCTGGCCAAGTCATCTGCGCCGACCTGGGTGATGCAGTGGCTGCTCCATGGTCACTTTTGGCTCAGGATTTCCCCAGAAACCTGCTCTCCATGGGACACAGGCCGCCACAGCCACCCCCCCATCACCCCGCCCCTACCTTGCTGGCTCCAGCGGAGGACAGGCGGGCGGCCAGGCGTCCTGGCTCTGCTCAAGGTTGGCGATGATGGCATGGCGCAGGTCCTCGATGGTGGCACTGGGATCTGCAGGGTGGCAGGATGCCAAGGGGTTAGTCCTGGGGAAGCTGCCCCCATGGCCTGAGCTGAGGGGAGCTGCCCTGAGCCGCTCCCCTGGACTCCCCGAGCTCCCAACGCATAGCGGGTGCCGGCAGCAGGGCCACTTGCACCACCTGGGGTAAATAAACCCTGTGGCTCTGAATACTCACTGGTAATCCTTATCCCATCCTCTGCTTTCTTGCTAAAAGCTCTGAAGAACTGAAAGGGAAAAAAACCCAACACGAAGGGACATTGGAATGTGTTTGGACTAGGACAGGGAGGCAGTGCAGCTCAGCGGGCAGAAGCAGAGGCTCCTCCTGGGCCAGCTCTGCCTCAGTTTCCCTGTGATGTTACAACTTGTTAACTGACACCAGCCACAGCAAAGGGAGCTCCTGGCCAAGCCCCATCTTGTGGGGCATCCTTGGAGGGGAGGGACGTAGGCAGGGGCTGGGAGCCATGTCCAGCCTAGGGCTGAGCGCTGGCAGGCAGCAGGGCAGGTGCCTCCAGGGGTCCCAGGGAGGCAGCCAGGACCTTCCCGGTCCTGCAACCCACTGTCTCCTTACTCCAGAGCTCCCACAAAGCAAGAAGAGGTTTTTTTCCCCACTCCTGGCTTCCCACAGTAGCCCTAGTGCCCATGATACAGCCCCAGCAGCGAAACCAGGTTGCATCAGACAACTGTTTGCTTTGCAGGCTGGGCCAGGCGTGCGGGCTGTTTGCAAAAGGTGTTTGGCAGGGACAGGGGATGCGAAGCAAGTGACTTCTTGGCACCACCACATCAACACGGCTCCTTGCCCTGGGAGATGTTTCAGTCCATGTCCCACAGGCAGCGGGTGCTTGGTGACACTCCAGGGCACAAGCCAGTCTACCCAGTAAACTCTATAAGATCTGACCCCACCTTGGGCTGAGCCTGTGAATTGTAACTGAGGACATTATCTGATGAAAGCCTTATCCCCCTTGTTCCATCTCAAGCCGATCCTGGCTTTTGCTGCCTGCACCTGGGGTGCTTTGGCTTTATTGTTTGTGTTGGAGCAATGCTCTGTTTGCAGTGGGAAATACTGTGAAAGAGCATATTGACACAACTAAGAGGCCAGGCATGGGCCCAAGAGGAGGGACTGCACCTTTCCAGCTGCCGCAGGAGGCTCCCAGGAGAGCCCTGCGCCGCCTCCCGCAGCATCCCTGTGCCCTCCTCCAAAACCTGCGCCTGCAGCTGCTCTCTGCCCTTCAGCAGACTTTCCCAGGCATTTCCCATCCAGGTTTCAGACTCTCCCCTCTCCTGGGAGGGATCTGGCTTCTACGTTTCACCACGAAGCAGCGTTTTGTCTTTCCCCCTCCTTGTTCCTACGTCACCCAGAGGTTGGGCAGCCTGCAGCCCAGCCGCAGCTATGTTTTGGGGAAGGACAGAACAGCTCCAGCCTGTAAAGCCCCAAAGGGAATGTTTTGATGCAATAGCACCGTTGGTCTGATTGAGCAAGAGAGTGACAGGCCAACAGGCAAAGCCCAGGGAAACCAGGCAAGTACCCGGTACACACAGCCCTTACCTTCAGTGTGGGGAAGCCTGTTATCCCAAAATCGGTGCACACTTTCTGGTTGGCCTCGTCAGCACAGTCGATGGCTGCCAGCATCACCGCAGGCCTCCACTCTGCAGGGACAGAGGATGCGGTCAGCTTAGCTCAGCCCCTCTGCAGCCCCCAGATCACCGCTCTCACCTCGCAGGAGACCAACCGATGGTTTCCAAGCCCCACAACACCCAAAGCTACGGTCCGCGCTGGTGTTTGGCGCCCTACTTCTGGGGTGGCAGGAGCACAGGGAAAGCCATGTGAGGCGGGACCAGGCTTCGCACACCCTGCCCTCGCCGGGGCTGGAGTGCAGGCAGCTCTGCCCGCGGCTGCCTGCCTGTCCGGTTCTGCCTGCCCAGCCTCTGCCCCAGCGGGAAAAGGCCGCCAGAAGAGGAGGGACAGCCAACCGTGGCTGGGGGCGAGCAAGGAACATGGGCTCCAGCTCGTCTCACCCCAGACCAAGAGCACAATCGATAACTGAGAGGGAACAACCCAAAACCAGTATCTGGGGCACCGCGGCAGAGCCTGCCCAGGTGCCGAGCATCCGCTCCCCCTCTGCAGCTCCCACCACCACCTCCCCGGGGAGGAACAGCAGGTCCCTGGAGTAAAGTAGAAACCAAGAAAAGGGGGCATGCAGGCATTTCAAGCAGCGGGATCTGCAAGCCTGTAGCAAAATGGAGATAAAAGCTCTGAAATGGCTTCTTTTTAGAGTAAGGGACAAAAGCTGGAGAACGTCCAGCCTCTCCTTTGAGCGGGATGGGGAAGGACATGGTACCAGCACACGGATGAAGCCCATGCCACCCTCGGTAGGAGCCTGCTGGAGGTGGGGACCCACTGGGACTGTCCTGTGTTGCAGGTGACCTGCTTCCCACTGCCCTGGCACCAGTAGTACTGGGAGGGCTGGCTGCCAAGCCCTGCTGCAGGGAGCCAGGAACACTCCTAGACTCATCAGCACGTGGCACCCACAGGTCATCCCAGCATACTCCCCATCCAGCCCATTCCTGTAAAAACCCACGCGTGGGAACAGCGGTGAAGATGCTGAGTGGCGTAGGAGTGGCTTCCCTGCCCAGCCTCCACGGGCATCCCATCCGCAATCCAGCCTCCGGAGCGGGGAGCCCTGGCGGAACCCCGGTTTGGAGAGGGGCCAGGAGAGCCGGCATTCCCCCGCAGGGCCTGGGCACGCACCCCATTCCTCACATCCTGCCCCATGGGGGAGCACTGACGGCATCCCCTGGGAGGGACGGCATCCCCTCGGAGGGACGGGATGTCTGCCCCGGCCAGTGCCCTGACTCACCTGGCAGCGACCGCGCTCTATCAATTAACGCAGTAACAGGGAGAAGCCGTGGGCACCCCAGGGTGCTGAGGGAGGCAGGATGAGCCCCGGCAGGGCAAGGAGCTTGGCAGCAGGGCATGCAGGTCCCCAGGTGGGGCTGAGCACCAGCCAGGCCAGCATCAAGGTCAAAGCCGGGAACAAACCAGCTGGGATCAGCCTGGCTGCAGCGCCCTGCCAGCACCACGGAGGAGTGGGGCTAAGGGAGGGTCTGGGGGTGGCAGCAGGACCCCCAGTGCCTGAGGCAGGCTCAGGTTGAGCTTCTCCCAAGCAAAGGGGGCTCCAAGGATGCTGCTAAGCCATGCCTGGTCATGGCGGGGGGGGCCTGGGCCTTCCTAGCAGGCTGAAACTTCAGGGGGGGCTGGGGCACAGGGGGCTCCAGGGGGGCCGGTGGAAAGGAGGGCACAGAGAGCTGAGTGGTGCGGGTGGGGAGGGTGCATTGGGGACGCGCGGGTGCTGACAGGACCAGGGATGCGGGACCAGGGATGCAGGGAGGACTGAAGAGCACTGACGGGGATGACGATGACGACGACACAACAAAAGGACAGCGATGCAGGAGGGATTTCAGAGCACTGCAGGGGCACAGGGAAGATTTGGGGGTGCTGACAGGAGAGCAGACAGGGATGCAGGGGTGATTTAAGGGTGCTGGTGAGGACACGGGGGCAGAGACATGAAGGATTAAATGGGGTGCTGATAAGAGAAGCCAGAAACGGGGGTACGGGGGGCCCACGCGCAGCAGATGAAGGACACAGGGAGGGTTTGGGGGTGCCGGCAGGGCAGGCAGAGACGCGGGGAAGGGGCAGCGGGGCACAGGGCCGGACTCACCGCGGAGGTCGTGGGCCAGGGCCCGCCATGTGGGCGCGAAGTGGACGCAGTGCCCGCACCAGGAGGCGAAGAACTCGACGACCCAGGCGCTGGGGGAGCCCAGCAGCCGCCCCTCCGCCCCCGGCCCCAGCAGCTCCAGCGGGTCAGAGGGCGAGTACAGCTGCCGGGACCGCGCCCCCGGCAGCGCCAGCACCAGCGCCAGCACCAACGCCAGCACCGCCGGCCACCAGCCGCCCCCCCCGCCGCCCCCCCGCGCCCGCCGCCGCCGCCACATCGCCCGCCAGGCCGCCCGCCGCCGCCCGCCGCCTTTAGGGCCGCCCGCACGCCCCGCCCACCGAGGGGCGGGCAGGGGGCGGGGCCGAGGCCGCCCGCAGAGCGGCGCCCCCTGTCGGGCGCACAGCTCCGCCCCCCCGCAGCGCCCCTGCGTAACAGTGGGGACGCCCCGGGCTTCCCCCGCGGCGTGATGCAGGGGGCGGCCGCAGCGCCACCCGTCCACGGGAGCGCGGGGGGCGTCAAGCCACCTACCGCCCATAAAGCGCTGAAGGGCGGCGGCGGCTGGCTGAGGCCCCAGAGCCACCATTACGCCCCCCCGAGAGAGCCGCCAGCCGGGGGGGGCAGCAGGGTGGGACGCCCCGATGTCAGCCGGTGTCATCAGGCAGCGCCTGCCGGGATACCCCGCAGGCCACGGGGACCCTAGAGGCCTCACCCCAACCCTGCCAGCGATATGCCACAAAGGTACCCAGTGAGGCCCCCAAAATCCAGCTCTTCCACCCCAAAACCTCAGTGCTCTGCCCGGGCAGCCCCACATCCCGGCCCTGCCACCGCTCATGTTCCTATGTCACCGGTTGCCAGACACAGAAGGTGCCCGTTGCCCAGGAGCCCGGGCACCCACGGCGGGGGTGGCAAGGCCCTGAAACCAGCCCCCACCCCCCCCCACCCCCGGGGCCAGGTCCCCGGCACTGGGGTGCCCATGGCTGCTGTGGGCTGGCTGCTGGCTCGGTCCCCGGGCAGGCCATTAGCCACCCTGCGCCCCACCTAGGTATTTGATGCAGACTTGCCATGCTAGAAAAACAAGCCTGCCACTGCCAAGCCTTGAGGTGGCTGGGGGGGGTGGGGTGGGCAGGACCCCCCCGCAGGGCACAGCTCTGGGGTGCTGCAGGGCTCCCCGACAGCTCAGCCCGGGGGGACAGAGCCCGTCGGACACAACATTTGTGGGATCGCTGCCACGCATCATCCGCGTCCCAGCTGGTGCAAATGGGGCAGAGGATGGCTGCCCCAGCCCTGCCCGCTGTAATTAAATGCTTAAGGGATTATCACACCTTGCTGTCCAACCGGGCGGGAAGAGGCACAGCCCGGCCGCCAGCGCTGCTCTGAAGGTGGTCCCTGCCGTCCCCACCGCCACTGACCCTGCCACAACGTGTCTTCATCCAGCTGGTGATTAAAAGACAAAAAATCCCTGTGTTTAAGGACGTTCATCACCGTTATTTTACCCTAGGCTAAAGTCCTTATTTTAAGGGCTCATCAGCTTGATTAGTTTATCACAGCAAAGGGGAGGCGCTCAGCACCGGCATAATTGCCAGCATCCTCCCCATCCAGCTCACCCCTCCCTCCCAGGGTGCCCAAATTCCTTGAATCCTTGCAAAAGCGCCATCTTAACCCAAAGGGAGACCAACCAGAGCCCGCTCCCTGGGGCTCGGGCTCCTTCCGAGGTGAGCCATGCCATTGCTCATCCGCCGAAGCCCTGGGGTGAGGATGCTCCTGCTTCCGGCTGCTCCGGGACAGCCAGGGCTGCGGGTGCCACCAATGGCCCTGCTGCCATGCTGGCATTCCCAGTCCCCACACCTCCCCAGGGAACAGCCTTCTGCAGCGGCAGGGTGTGGGGCTTTCCAGGCACGGGCTTGCCCAGAAAACCTTTTTTCCTTATAACATTGCTGCGAAGCAAGAGATGGGGCTTTTCTTCCATCTGGGAAGAGCCAGATTTTTACTGCAGAATGCCCCGAGACAGGGCATGGGCACGGAAAGCCGAAGATGAAGCAGACATTTTCAAGCAACCCATTTTAAGATGGATTTGAGAATAACTAAGATGAATTAGGGGGGAAAAAAAAAAAAAAAGCAAGAAGCTGTGTAAGTCTGGGGAGGTTTTAGAAATGCCCTCCCAGTGCTGCCTGCCCTATTGTCCACTCTTGCTTTGCACCCCCTCACTGCTAGCAGAACCTGCGGGCAGCAAAGTACAGGGGCTGGGGGCTGGATGTCTCTAATGCCTGGCTGCTGAGCCCCCAGCCCACCCCAGAGCCCAGCTTTTAGGCACTTGTGGCACCTTTAGGAACCTCCGTGGTTTTCAGTTGCGCCGCACAGCAACGCCTTCAGCACCCACCTTGGCATCCTTAACTTTGGGAAGAGTTGTGCTTCATGCCTACGTAGCAAGGCCACGGGCTAAGGCGCACTGCAGGCGTTCCCATGCCACACAAGGTCCCCAAGCAGCAGCTGAGTGGTGGCTTTAGCTCATTAAGCTCATCAGCTCTCAAATCTCCTTTCTCAGACCAGCAGCCAAAAGGAATCTCCTTGAAGTCAATGAGGTGTGGGCAACACCAGCAGGCTGAGAGCCTCAAAGGCCGCCAAGATCTTCCCAAAATTATTTAAGCCCTGCAGAACTTGTTTTGTGCACCCAAGATGGATCATTTTCACAGACACAAAGGGTTACCCTGACTACCCTGTGCTGGGTTAGAGACAAGGCGAGGAAAGAGCGGTTGGGGTTTTATGTATTCAGCCCTTGAAGTGCTGGAAAGGAATACACTTCAGAAAACGAAGAAAAGCTTTTACTGTCCTTTTTTTAAAAGCATGAATCTGACTGCAAAACACCGAGCTCAAAATGGTCAGGTAAGCTGATCCCAGACCTTCTCACTTCCCTTTAGTTGTGAAGGTTCCAGGACAGGGAGATCCTGAAATGGACTTTCTTCCTTGAAAATTAAAGAACACGTTCCTACCTAATTGTGTGATTCCAGGAACTGACTCCAAGAAAAACACGCAACCAATGCAAGACTCATGATACAATCATGGCAACCCCGTCACCCGGCCCTGGCATTTCAGAGGCTGTTCAGAGAAGTTTACATGCAACTCCCCCGTGAGCGTTTCGGAAATACCAGTTGCAGAGGAGGCTTGACCATTTCCCTCTCCTTCCAGTCACAAGATGGGACTGATGGACTCAGTGAAGCCCTCCTCAATCTGGAGCACAGCACCGCTTAAAGTGTGGTCTTCCTCCAAATAAAAGAAAAAACCTCATTTCCCCGATCAGCATCTTCAAACAGCCTCAGAGGGTGAGTGAGAATTGTGTCCCCTGCCACCTCCCAGCCAGCTCAAGTCAGCTGGAACGCTCCAGTCCAGGTGGCACTTTTCCACTGGTGGCACTAGTCACACCTCCTTTGAGACACAGTTTCAGACAAGACCTTTGGCAGCGCCTGCACGATAAACCTGCCAGCTTCCGTGGCTCTGCCGAGACAGGGATTAACACGCGGAATGGATGTGAACCCCAGCTGCTTCCCACACCCTGCATCAGCTCTTCGGGCTGACACCTGTGAAGACCAGGAAAGCCCCTTGCAGCCCTCCTGGGAGCTGGGAATTGCTGACTACACGAGACAGGCTTAGCTGGATACAGTTGATTTCTACCTTTCAAGCCCAACTAGCCTGTAATGACAACAGGCATAAAAGAAAATCTGGGGTGCATTCTCAGGATGTGATGAATGTGTTCACGTAGTTTGTGTCTGCAGACAGAGACTACAGCAGTACCAGCCCCTTTCTGCTACTCACCCTCTGCTGATTCATCCCTGCTCGGGAGAGCAGGCAGTCACAGCAGTGACGCTGTCCTTGCTCTGTTTGGGGGTACCTGGGGGGACTGGGAGGAACTGCTGCTGTCTTTGGTATGTCTGGGTAGGAAACGTTTTACCCGCAAATTTAAGATCTACTTAAAGCCATAAATCATCATCGTGACCCAGGATACACAGAGCAGATGTTTTCCACTCCAGCTCATCTGCCCAGCTTCCAGGAGCAGATCGGAGGAGGCCACACCGCCCAGATTTGCCACATCATTATTTGGCAGCTGGTTTAATTGCAGCGCATGAAACTGAGAATGCCACACGGATGACAACGGAGCACTCCTCTCTTGCTGTGACAGTAGTCCTGCAACATAAGCAAGGGCTCACCTACCAAGGACTGGTGTGCCCAGTCGCAGGTTCACTGAGCAGAGCACTGGCTCCATCACCTCTGCAGAGTAGTGCAGCGGGACATGGACACTGTACCAGGCTCCTTGGTGAGCCCCTCAAGCCAAGCAACACGAAGGATAGGATCCCCTGCAGCCACCTTTATTTTTCTGGAATAAAAGCAAATAAAATCCCTGGGACAGCCCCCCAGGGCTGGCATTAATTCCACCTCCAGCAAACTCACAGACAAAGCCCTAGATTTCATGGGGCAGTGACAGACGAGGGAGTCTGCAAGACAAAGCCACCTGAAACCAACATTGGAGCCCAAGGGACACAGCAGGTCTTGCACCGCTGGAGCAAAGGGCTAGAAAACCAGGGCCAAGAGAAACATTCAGAGCAGGAACCAACCAGATCCGCTCCAGGCCATCCTCACACAGCACACTTGGCTGGCAAAAGAAGGCATTTTCGCCCCAAGTGCCCTCCCTATGCCCTGCTCCTACCCAACCCTCACCCTCCTGAATTGAGCTGCTGCCCCGACAGTTCTATCCTCCTCCATTTCCCCAAATTTCTGCAGAATCTTAATCAGGAGGAGGCAGGAAGGAGCAGGGCTGAGGCTACGGGTTTTGTTTGCTCCAGTTTGCAGACCTTGCAGGGTGCCTCTCCCTCCCCCCCCCCGACAGGACCCGCATCCTGGAGAGCGCCCTGTGCTTTCAAACTCTATTACATCTCATCTGCATTCCGGCCCACCAACGGCCCGTGCTCTGGGCTGGGTGCCAGCGGCTGGGCAGCCCCCCTCCTCTCCTTCCTGTATGCTGATGAGAGCCGCTGGTGTTCAGCAGCTCCCCACAGGCTCCTTTTCTTCTGAGGGCTGTCTTAACGAGAGCCTGGACATTGCAGAAGCCCTTGTGCTAGGCAGGGAGCAGCGATGTCTGGAGCAGAGTCAACATTTCAAGTGCTCCAGAGCTCTGCCAGGCATTTTAGGAGCGGGGAGGCACCTGGGAGCAGGTGGCACCCAGGCAGGGAGGCACCAACACAGCCCCACTCGATGCACCGTGCCAGCAGAAAGGCGGCTGCCCGACGTTGCCCAACCCGGGAGTTTCACTAGGTCCACGGGTGAAACGGCTGTTGAAGGCAACTGCGCTCCAAGGGTTCTGGGAAGAGTTGCACAAACACCACCGTAGAAAGTCAGTGCCAAAGTGAAGCAACATAGATTTGCAAATGAGGAAATTAGAGCCTTCACCAAGCTGATTAGTGGCCATCCCGGGCAAGGACAGCAGTAGCAATGCAGCAGTTTGCTGTGTCACTCACCAGGGCACTGTGGCAACGTTCCCACTGCTCCAGCCGTTTTAAAGCAAAGTCAGTTCTTTAGCCAGGGAAGCACAGATGAATTGCTTTATTTTCAACGTGCAATGTACTCTAAGCCACTTCCAGGGATGGATGCAAGTAGATTGCTGTCCAAAAATACAGGACTCGGAGTAAAATCGCTGCAGGGTGAGGAAAGCAATGACACGGATGCTGTCCTGCTGCTTGGTAATGAGAGCGCAGAGGCTGCAGCACCACTCTGTCTCGGCTCTTTGGACATCAAATGGCCCACCGCCGCGCTTTGGCCAGTTCAACCCCGAGCTCAGAGGGCTGTGATGTGCTTCTCCATCTGTACAAGGGCTGTGGATGGTGTTCCCGGCACTCTCCACTGAGGACTACCACTGCACACCGGCACCACCGGACTGCAGCAAAGCTGCTTCCGTAACAAAAGTCCAAGCGCAGCAAGTCCTTCTCCATGATGAGGTACCTCTGTTAAGGAAAAGCAAAGAACAAACAAACTGCTCAGCACAGAGCAACACCTTTGCAATGGTTTTGTTCACGCAGGTTCCCTCCCGTTTAATGCATACGCCTCTCCCAGGCAGAGAAGAGTGGTGAGGATCCTCCAAGCTGGAAAGACCAACACTGGGTTTTGTAGACATCTGTAGTAAATGGAAAGCAAAGCCTATTCTGCTGGGCTGTACCTTAATAAATGGCACCAAAACAGAGCAGAGGTGCAGGAGCAGCAGCGGCTGTAGGCATTGAGGAGGCCCCATAAACACACGTGCTTCTGGCCTTACACATTTCATGCTGCCATGCATTTGCCATGTGCCCGCACACCTGTGTTTTGGCACTGCAAGTGTTCAGCTGTCCTCTTACACAGCTCTGGGACCTTTCACATGTTAAAGTGAGGTTGGGTGGTTGGTTTGTTTTCTTCTTCTGGAAAGGAAACAGCAAAGATTTAGGAATGTTCCACCAATACATAAAGTTTCCAGGCAGCAACGCCTGCTCCCTCAGTGAAGAAGTGATCAGTGCCGGTAACAGCAGCTCTACAGAGCTGTAACAATGTACAAGCCTAATGGAGGAATCCAAAACAAGACCGAGGCTCTGAAGAATTTAATTCCAAAACTGTTGCTTAGCATAAAGATAGTTCCACCCCCAAACGGTATAAACAGTGAGTTTTTAAAACCTATTTTAACCAAACTTGTGCAAGGAGTAATTTTTCTCCTGCAGATGATGCAGCGTGCTCCTGCAATGATTACACAATGCTATTTTATGTTTTGCTTTTGTCAACATTCACCTTTAACAGTAAGGAAATTCTAATAATGTCATGATTATAATTAAGGCAACTCTAATGGGATTTTGTGGACTGTGATTGGCATCCCAAGTACAGCATCAGACAGAAAGGGGAATGTACAAGGGACAAATCTCCAGGACACTGTCAGAATTAGCAGCCATTTGGGTAATTATAAAACTCCATTTTATAAAGAACTAGGAAACAAGATTAATTTATAAATCAGTTTATTTACAGATTTTGTTCTCTTAAAGTACATTTCAGTTACCAAAGATATTTACACTGGTGTACACAGGGACTACCCTGGTTATTTTACAGTTCTTAATTACAAAAAAAACCCCAAACCCTTCCGCACCCTTGGGTCTGTCTACTGTGCAAAGCTGCTCTGGATGTGAACATTAGCTGAAACTGGCCCAAAAACCAAGTTACCAGGTTATTTACACATGCACAGTAAACGGGTTTCTTTTCAGCATCTCCACAACACAGCACACAGGGAGATGGAGCCTCCCAAAAGGCGGCTTTGCAAGTGTATATCAAAAGGCTCTGCAAAGTCAAGGAAAAAACTAGTAAATGCAAGTTAATTACAGTATTTCTTTCATCTGTATATAATTTTGCATTTAATGTTTAAATTACAAATAAGTTCAATAGTTTGCTTTTCTCCATTTTAGTTGATTTGTAAACACTTCAGATGCACTAAATACCTTATAAGATTCAACTGTTTCTCTGCTGAAAAGTACTTTATTTTCCTATTATTATTAAGGTAGCTAAGGGATATGAAAATCAGAACTGCACGCAGTTCCTCGCAGAATAGTCACTTAAAAGGTCTCTATCACTGTGCTACTGAAGATCTTCTGCAGGTACACACTAATTCAAGTATTGCAAAAAGCTAAGGCCACTTTTTCAAGAAAGGAAAGTGAACAAGATGGGATTTTTCAATCCCTCATTCCACCTTGTGAGCAACAAGCCTTTTCTGAAAGGCAGAAATACTGATATTCCACAGCTCGGCTCAGGGAGCATCCTGCTGAGAGAGAGGTACTTGCGCTCCTTGTCCTCACAAGCCTGGGCTTTCCCACCTGGCACCGAGATCCCCCCCCAGTGATGACAGCCACAGCCCTAAACAGCTTATGGGCCTCAGAAAAAAACGCCTCAGCCTTGAATCTTCTAATGTGGTTGCACCAAGATTACCAGGACCCAGGAATATAATCTTGTTCTTACAGTGAGAAGGCTGGGGAGAGGAAACTGAGAATTCAGCCTCTGTTTGTGAGGCTCCAGGCTTCCCCATACCTCCTCGTTACAAGCTGAAACCCAGACAGACCATTGCTTCATTGCTGTAATCATCAGTCCACAAGTACTCGAGACACTCCAGGTTTTGAGTATGCACTCAACTCAAAGCAACTCAACACACTCTGAGGTACTGAGAAGATATTCACGTATGTTCAAGTCTTTTTAGGGTTGCTCCTAGCAAGGATTGCCTCCAAAAATAAATGGGGACGTTTGCAAAGGAACGAAGCCATTACTTTGACTCAGCTTCCTTGTGCCCAAACAGCTGTAAAAATAGTTACTACTTCTGTTGAGGGTACTAAACTAGTGCTATCCAAACCAGCAAGACAACAGGCGTATGACGTCCGATGGTCCCTGGTACCTTGGCAGGCCAACCATACAACCTTCTCCTTGCTGGTGGGCAGACCAGAAAAGCCATGCCAGCCCTGCAAAACAGCCGAAAAGCCTCGGGGGTGCAGGGCAACCTTCTTAACATCAGCCACAGAATCTACAGAACAGAAACTAACTTTGTTTCTCAGATACTCCAGCTACAAACCTACGCTGCAGGTTTCTGCCTTCTTTCTGTAATTGCTACCTATAAAAATAGCAATCCTTGCTATTGAAAAAGATACACCCAGGAAAGGGAGTCTGAGGTGGTGACCCAATCAGTGACACCATGCTGGTTAAATGCAGCAGCTTTAGTTTGCTTCTTTCTTAAGCATTCAAGAGTTTCCTGGTTCAGCATCGTAACATTTTACGTGGACAAGTGAATCACTGAGGAAAAAAAGCTGAACAATGCTTCACCAAGACCATTTGATTTCCAGCCAGCCAGAAGGGCCACGACTGCAGGACAGATGCGCATGTGCCTGTTGGAGGTGTTCCTATACACCATTACCTCCTCCTTGTCCTTCTACTCATTAAGCTCCCATGAATATGGCTCACCATTAACTCACAAGTGAGGTGCTGGCAATACTACATCTGAGAATCTGCATGGACCTCTGACAAATCCAACATTTCCCAGTGCTCTCCCTGAAGAATTACCAGCTGTGTGTCGTTGTGCAAAATGCAAATATTCCAACGATACCTTTAAAAAAAAAAAAAAAAGGTGGAAAAGAGAAAACAAAATGGAGCAGTAGCAGAGGTATGCATAGCAGGAAGCCCAAGAACCAAGCAGATAACGAAATGGTAAAGATCTCCCCGCCACACCTGTTGTGGGCCGCAGAATCTTTGGGGCACCTGTGAGGGCTTCAAAGCGTCTTTCTGCGCTCTGGTGTGTCTGAAGAATCTGACTCTCCTTCGGGTCTTGTCCCGGGTTAACAAACAGGGACATCCACTATTAAGGCATCAACGTTCAACCCCAGATTGTCTGCATTCCTCCAACAAAAACACAGGAATGGGACGGACAGGTTAAGAATGAGCACTCAGCAGAAGGACACCGCAGTTGAACCCAGCACCAAATCAACCACGTAACAGCTGCCCATGGCCTAGAATTTCTGGGAAAGGAAGGAAACAGATGGAGCAGGGAAGTTTCACATCATTTTTCAGCACAGCCCTCTCAACTCTCCATTGTCTCTGAACTAAGTGTGGTGAAGCTCCACTCCTAGTCCTGCATTTGCACCCCACCCCTGGTCACTGAGGTTTGGTTCTTTCTTACTTTCCCTGCCCCATACCTGCCTCAAGAAGCTGCAAGTTTTGTGCAAAGAATACAGGGCTCTGGAATTTTCCAGAACAGATGCTTTCTCAAGTTCGGCTGTCTCAAAACGTAAGACAGGTCAGCCAGCGGCACAGGACGCTCTCCTATAGCCCACTTAATAAATTATCTGAAAATAAATAAAAACCCCACAAGCAGAAAACATGCAGACAGTCAAGCACTGGACACCGCTTTCTTTGGTGAATACACTCTGTTCTCTAAATTGTTCAAGTAACAGCTTCTCCCAATGTATTAGGTGACAGTAATGGCGGAAGCTGAGGGATTGAAGGCCAAATTTTTGTGAGGAAACGTTTTCCATTCCTGCATGTCTCATGCCTGAGAAAATCCTGAGTATCCATTATCTGGGAGCAGCTGGTGCTCCAGGAAGAGAAGTGCTACACAGTAGGAGGAAAGTTGTGCACGGGCTCATCTTTCACACTTGACATTAGGCGGCCTTTATCTTGCTCCACCTTGGGACTGAAGCAAGTTACATATGAAAAGCAGCAAGAATTCTTTACTTGAATGCAGAAAGCAACATCATCCGATTTCCCCGGACTGGCTGGCACCATACTTGATACCACACCACAGAAGAAAGCTGAAAACCAACTTCACAAAGAAGGGAATTAAACAGGCTCTGGAGCAGAAGAAACTGATGCACATTGTTAGGGCTGCAGGAGAAGAGGTGTTAAGATCGTAACACTGTTCAGTACAGTAAGTCTCCATTTATGACTAAAACCTGACCAAACTGTTTCTTCTCCGAATTACTCACATTTCTAAAGACAAGTCAAGTACTGATGGCTAACAGCCATTCCAGCAAAACAGCCAACAGCCCAACTTAACCCAGCCCTCTCAGAGACAAGCTGAACATGGCAAAGCCCCGGGCCAGGGCCCCAGACAGCTGCTGACAGTTATGTGGCATAACTGCATTGGCACACGAACAGTCTTGAGCATTCTGCAATACAGCCTCGAGTGAGGGATCAGCTTGTTCCAAACAATAAATCCGGTGCGAGGTCTCTAGTGGCAGCGGACACAGATCCAGGTTCCTTTAATCACATCTGAACTGCCTTTAAACCCAACGTGTGCAAGTCCAGCAGCAGCGCTCGCAGGGTGGAGAGTACATCGGGAGTCAGAAAGGCCCGTGACTCAGTGGTTACACAGCTGTAATTTTTTTCAGCACTGTCAGACAAGCAGTAATCTCCGCTGTTTCTCATTTATCTGGTTCAGTACATCAACAGTGTCTCTGATTAAGGCCTCGAAGATCCCATCTGCCAACTGCATCTTTACACACAGTTCATCCTCATCGTAGTTCACCCACTGCGCTTCTTCCTCATGAAGTTCCTGCACCTTGGAGGGTGAAAAGGAAAAGACAATACAAACATTACAATTCTGTTGCTCTAGGATAACATCCTCTGCAAAGTTCCAGAAAGAGTCCAGAACAGCGTGCATCTGCCAACAACCTATCTGTCTTTGTAAGAGATTACAGGAAATGCTTGGAATAGCAAAATGAACACAAATCTATTTGAATCACGGTAAATGTTCACTGTTTGAGTGTTTTCCACCTTTCACCGTAGTATCCATTTTAAAGGATTTCATATTACTGCACAAGTGTGCATATTACTGCACACATGAAAGAACTCAGCTAATGGGATACCCTTGGCCAAGAGCAGAAGCTCCATTTAAAAAGTCCCAAACTATGTATTTGCAAGAAGCTGATTCCATGCAGCTTAAACTGGGCAGAAATCATGCAAAAGCCTTGAACAGGGGAAGGAGAAAAAGAAAAGACTATACTGCTGTTCCGTTTATTTGAATAAGAATTAGAAAATCTAAAGGAAATAACTAACTTCTCCAGTTCAGTATAGGAAGACAAAACGCTGGCAAGTGTTGAATGATAGTATTACACTCATTCGCAGAGAATACTCCATGCTTCATTGGATTTGACTGCATTACTACAAATGGAATTTTGTACCATTACATCCACAAGCATAACTCTAGAGTGTTTATTTCCCTCTATTCCTAAATTGTTGACAAGCAAAATCCTGTTTTGCTGGTCGCTGGCAAATAGGTGTTTTAGTAACAGACAGAAATATATAATTTCATTCAGCAAATCAAGTCTTACCAACAGTCTCTCCAAAACGAACGTCTCCAATTAAGCTTATTAGAATTTGTTTTAGTGACCATTTCAGTATTACAGACACATCCTAACAAAGCTCAAGCTTTTGAGAAAAGGAGGAGTGGGTGCAAGCATCGCTCATATTTAAAATAACAAAGAAAACCTGTTGAAAACTCTTTCTCTGCTCAGCTTCAACAGAAAGTTCTGACCATAAATCCTACGCTGAACTCAATACACATCTACAGTGTCCACTTAGACAAGTGGGCCAGACAGCTAGACACTGCTAAAACAAGGTTAAACCATACTGAAAATCCACCAATGCAGTATCAATATGTAATAGTGTTGTTATCTAAAGAGAGTAGAAGAGCTACAGCCCCAGTCCCCTCTCTTCCTCCCTTTTGCCTGAAGCTGAACTGCCCAGAAACTTCTCTCTTGAAGATGACAGCTTCTGTGGCATAATGATAATTCAATAACTCAAACGCAGTGTAAAGCCCAAGAACAGGCTGCTGCGGGAACCCCAGGGAACCGGCACGGCTTTGGGGTTTGTAGCCATTCATAAGGCCTCAGTTATACGTAGGGTTTCAGTCTGACAGCTCCTTTCTCCCTCCCTTAAGAGAGCTTGGGGAGAGGGGCAGGGATCTCATCCTGCAAACAGCTTTGGAAAGGTCACACTCCATGCTTACAAAGCCCTGTGCTACCACACCGAGCAGTCCTCTTTGGCACAGCCCTCTTTTCCCATACAGCTGTCAAAGATGAGGTGTTAATGGTTTCATTATGCTTCTTACTAATAAGGAAGAAGCCGCAATATTGACAATCAAACTTTGAACCAGTTTTGTAGGTGAAAAATAATTTAAATTGAATGCTAGCAAGCAGCTGGTAACTGGGTGTAAGTCTGTGTGTGGGGTGAATGTCTGAAACAGACTTCTGAACTCTCAAGCAGAAGTGTGCTGCCTGCAACCTGGTTGTAAATTTTGATAAACCCAGCAATAAAGAGGCATAAGATAAAAGCACTGATTTCGAGGCCCATCATGTGTTGTGTGTCTGCATCACAGACTATTTAGGTGAGGAAAAGCAAGAGACAGGGGTATGAAAAGAAGAGGTGGTGCCAAAAAACCAGGGTTCCCAAAAAGCAGAAGTGGTCTGGGAAAGTAAACATGGGGCCTAGAGGGAGAAGGTTAAGATCCTGGCTGGAGGGAATAATCTGGAAAGGAAGGAGGTGGGTGAAGACAAAACACTGGGTGAGGGATGCCCAGGGACCTTGATCAATGATGTCCAAGACTAGTAACCAGGAGCAGCTGCACAATACCAGCTGATGCCATTTTCTGTGTGACCCTCCCAGGCCAGCAGCAACCTTGCTGCTGGGAAGCCAAGTCGACACCTAGTGAACCTAACATTGGGGTTGGGGGGAAGCAAGAGAGTAAAATAATCAAGCAGATTAAAAGCTCTGATCAAACTGGCCCTTAAACAAACCCCAATATCCAGATCCACACTAATAAGCTGCTGTTTATTCTGTCTCACCTGGAACAACGTGATGGGCCAGTTCCTTTACTGTGTTCCAGGAGGAAAAAGAGATACGTGGTATAAAGAAGTGCAAGTAAACAGGAGAGGAGAAGGTAACTTGATCCAGGCTGGATGTTAAATAGCAGCAGAAAGATGAAGAAAGAAAAACAGTATCAGTTATTAATTTTCTCTTGCCTCTATCACTCCCCTCTTTCTCAGAGGCACAGTGCACAATTTCCGTTGGCATTAGGAGGACTTCCTTGAGCATACTTTTGTAAAACTCAGAAAATGTGCAAGCTGCAGCTGCAGGCAAGTGTTGTTTATAATATATTCAGAACACACGTGGAAACTGCCGTACTGCTTTGCAGCCCTCGCTGCAGATATCTGAGCCAAGGCAGTTGCACTCCTTTGTCTGGGAAAGGTTTGATCCATTTGTTGTATTACCACAAACCGCTTGTAAGCAACGGAGACAGTTTGCTTACGTTCAGCAACTATCGTGGCTTTCATGGAAATGGGCTTTACCCTGTCCTCAGGACACACACAGCATTTAAGTTCTTGCCCATTCTCATGGCAAAAGTAAAATTTCACACACATATTTGATATCAGGAAGTAAGTTCTCTGTACCAGAGGGAAACTGCATTTGGGCAAAATCAGGACAAGAACTGTTGCAATGAAACTGAATTTCATGCTACAGGAAAAGATAAATAGTGACACAATGCAGAAGGCTGTGAGGTATGTTTTTTTTTTCTGTGTGCTTTTTTCTGTATGCATATTTTTTTTTTTAAACACAGGAAGAAAGAAGGGGGCATGCACACAAAAGAAAAATCAGGATATACCAAGGTAGTGTGAACCTGCTGGCCATCCAATATATGTCATGATACCCAAAAACAACAATTAAAAAAATTACAATCTGAAGGAAACTTTAGAGAGTAAGTTTTGTTTTCTGGAGGTTCCCATTCAAATCCATGAATATCTGCAAAATAAACTACATTTAAGGAGTCACCAGATCATCTGGGAGACTGAAAAGAATAAAAATCCAGATAGAAACTAGTGCCTTGGAAAAACATCAGTAAGAGGTATGCAGGCAGGTGCACTGTCACAGCCCTTCGCTCTGAGTGCCTGGAAATCTTAAGAGCACGACTCCGCACACAAACAGGCTTTGATTCTCTTCTTACTGTTATGCTCCCCTTGGGTTCAGATCTCTGGTGCCATTGAAGTGGGCTTTCTGATGAAGCCAGATTGATAGGAACAGTTTTTCTTTGTTGCAGAGTTTCTACACGGAGAGAAACATTCTAGCTGTTAAGTCAACAGGTCAGAAGATCAAGTACTTTTCAGCACTCTGTTGGCAGGCTTCTCAGGTGTGAAAACTAAACACATAGGTCTGGCAGTATCATGGGAGCTTTGCTTTACTCAAGTTCTGGATAAAAGAGAAGAGGGGGTGGCAAGGAAAGCAATGGCAGTTTGTTCTACCCTCATGCACACAGATGAGCACAGGGAGTTCTGGCTGGAGGCCCAAGTGGGAAAAAAGAAAGGGGAAGAAAAAAAAAAAAGTAGTGGAAACAGTCTATTGTTAGCACTCAAACTTAAATAAAGAGATAGGAGGGTTCTTGCTGTAGCTTAAAAAGAGGTTTTTAAGGGTTTGAAAGGTGCAGGCAGCCCTGATGTACTGAAATGCAGCACCTCAGCCTACCTGTACATTGGAGATTTTCCCACAAAGGACAGACTCTATACATGTGATAAAGGTGGCAACACCAAGGGACACAAGAAGGAAGAAAACACCTAAATATTCCTTTACCTTGACTTTAAACAAAGTAGCTTTTTATAAATGTGAATCTCCCGTACTTGCTTACTGAAAGCCAAGATTTGCTGTGAATGTTAATAACTGGGGCAACTATCCAGCAGATCAGAAATCTCTTAAGAAATCCCAATACAAATGCTTTCTGAGGACAGAGATGCCTGCTCAAAGTTAACAGTGCTGCAAAAAAGGAGAAGAAGATGGGGTTTCCCCACTGACAGAAAACCATGGCTAACTATATTAGTGTCAATGCTGGGAAGCACAGACAAAAGTGGAAATGCAACTAGATGCAGTGACTGGGTGAATCAACAAAGATCAATGCAGAGCAAGGAGGCAAAGGACTAACCCATTCCCGTTCTCTCCTTAATTCCCAGCAGGTGAGACAGCTGATTGCAGTTACCCACAGGACCCAGCATGACAGAGAGCACCCACGCAGCGCAGGCTGCTCCTACTGCCGTGGCTCCTTCCCTACAAGGCTGAACCTTTGGTGGAGACAAGAATCACTGGGAATTGGGTTTAGTATGATAATCCCAGAAGGATGCATCCAGAAATAATCAAGGAGAGAGTAAGCTGGGTAGAATAGCCTGGCATTTGCTTCTGTGCCTTCAAAAGAAATAAAGTCATGCTTAGCTCCTGGGTCAGAGTATTGGACAGTCAGATGTGTCAGTACTCTCACTGAAGCCACTAAAAATACAAAGTTGTCTCAACAGAAAACTATTAAAGGATGTTTTCCTTCAAAAGGTTAGTTTTAACTGAAGGGGAAATGAAGAAAATGGGAAGGATCTGTGTTCAAGGTTTACATCCAAATAACAGAAGCCTAAGAATGTTTACTCGTTTTAAAAAGATCATGTTTTACTTTAACAGTCTTTGTAAGCAGCAAAAGAATGCAGAGAATCAATCAGCTCACGCACGTACCCACATGACATCCCCTGCGCACTGCAAGAGGTGTGTGTTGGCTGAATCTTCACAAAAACTTGAACAAAGCATTTTTGATTGTGATTTCTAAAGAAGCTTCTACAGCACCTAAACCTACCAAAAAAAGTCTTCATTTCTCTTTCAGGAAATTGCTGTGTTGTACAACTTGAATATACTTTTACCAAAATTTGGAAAATTCCAAACCTGACCTCTCAGTTTAGGGCTACACCGTGAGTTACTAGGTTAGACGGCAGATCTTGCACAGACCTGTATATCCACTTAGGACCTTGGATTTGCATTACCACAGAACTCACAACCTTAACAGAAGTTGGAGGCTGACTAGGAGACAGAGAAAGCTATCCAGATACTTCATGTTTTATAAAGATTTTAATAAAACAAAGGTTAAAGAAATTGAATGCTATCTCCCTTAGGTTTTTAGTTCGAAGTTTCTCTGATAGTGTCTCACATTACAGTATAAATTTGTTAGCAATGCCACTGAGACTGCCTTATTCCTAAAGCATGGCATGCTGCAACCTTCACAGAGTTATTCCCAGCCTTTGGCTAAAATTTTATTACCATATTCTTGTGAGAACAAAATAAAATTAAACACATTATTTATTAAGCCAAACTTGTCAGAGCTCCATTAATCTTTGATGTCTGGGTCTGCATGTAAATTGCAGATCAGATCGTCTGAACTTCAAATATGTTCTACCTAAAGCACTTTGGATGCCTTCAACTAGAACAATTTTTTCCAGTCAGGGATCTTTCTTTCCAAGCATGGTTCAAAGAAATTAGGATATTGGTACACAGACATAATAGTTGTGCTGTTCTCTCAGGGATCTAAACATAAGACTTTTTTGTTCATGCTTTAACAGCCTCCATATCCCAGAACTGAGCGTATCCCAGACATACAGGAGGTCCTATGCATAGATATTCTATTTACACACAATTAAACCCCTGGGAAAAAGCCTGCACTGGAAACCTTCCACTGATGGGCAATTAAAAGACCACACGACCCATGACTCGAAGTTACTTATATGTGTGCGTGTGTGGAATCAATTTCAGGTATAATTAAGTGAAGCACGGTGTTAATGACAACTCATATTCCCAAGAAGAACCTTCACTATCATTATAGCCAATAAAGATGTTAATCATCCTGCAATACAAGCCAACAAGTAACTTTCAAAAACTAGTACACAGCCAGACATGCTCTATTTTGCAGTTTTAATACTGAACTGCCTTTGCCCCAGTCGCAGCTGCATTCACTAGTTCACGTAAAGCACTAGAGGAAAAGCTCAGCTGTGGGTACCGTCTGCCAGACCAGTTACCTTGTACTAGTGACTATCCTGTCCCATACTGTCTTTTCAGAGTCTTTCCTGTTCTAACCCAATGACTTCTGCAATCTTTTGGTTGAATCTGGTTAGCAATCTGGGCTATTAAGTTCTCAATATTACTGTCTCCAATTAAACAATACTACTTCAAAATAAAAACATTTCAAATTAAAGTAAGAGGAAAAACCTATTCCCTTCCCAAAGAAAACATTTCCTCTTTCAGCCAAATATTTCAGTGCTTCCTCCTGTAAATTCATGCTTTAAACTTTTGGGAGTGGGCAAATTTATAGTCCAGTCAAATCAGTAGGCATGAACAGTGAATTCGCTCAAATTGCCTCACTTCACTGGCACTCAACTTCTCTTTTTGTCAACAGGGTGCTCTCTAAAATTAAACACCTTCTAACAAGCTCTCATGTGCACTTTTATTCATTAAACAGCATGACTGAATACTGAAAAATAGAATCACATATCACAGTTCAGTCTGGTGGACAGGATCTGACATGATTGTTTATTTTCATCCACTGACCAGTATATGATCCACTCGGTCTCGTTTCTTCCGCCCAAATTTCATCATCTTCTGCCAATCTGTTTTGTGATTAGGCTCCTTTCTCAGGCTGAACAACTTCAGTACTTCAGCTGCAATGAAGCTCTACAGAACAGTAAAGGTGAGATTTATCACATTTGAGCTAAGAAATAAAATGTATGCACAAAGTACCTACCCTAAAACATCACATTATAGAATGCGTAACAGCCTTCTGTTTAGCCAAGAGACATTTGGTGTATGCATGAAAGCTACAGTGAAAGTCTTTGAGGCAGCGTTACACAGGCAAAACAATTACTGAATCCAGAAGTGGGGTGGGGAAAGATACCCACTGCTGTAACAATCTTGAGAACAGAAACTTTCAATCAAAACAGTACAGCAAACAGAAGAATTCATTTTACGGGACCCTATTAAAGAAAAGCGGGGTTGGAGTTTGGTGTCCTTGTCCTGCGTCCCTGCTCTCCCCTGCCACACGCTGCTGAAAATCTTGTCAACACAGTGATCTAGACACTATTTCCGTCTTTTCTCAACAGTTAACATGCTGTATCTTCAGTGGGTTAATAAAAAATACAGTCAACCCTCCCACCAGTTTCAGAAGAAACAGTACAGGTGGGAATCTTCATCTGTTTCCTGATGAGCTGTATGGGAGGTTCTTTGTTGAACGCTTTCAGGCAGACAGTTTCCTTCCAAATGTCCAGCACTGCAAGTTTCACCTAGGTCCAGTCAGGCTCTAACTTTTGGCATTTTGTCCTTTCTTCAGCACTAGCACCAGTAACAGAGACCTCCTCTGGCTTGCCAAATACAATGCCCTCACCTATCAAATTGTGGGTCCCTCTGGGCAACTCTGTCCTCAGTGAGGCTGGCACAAGTGTGTCTGAGTACAAAATCCAGCTCATCCCATTTGGCCCAACCCTACCATGGAACCTATGGATCTATGCCAATATACCCGTACCGAGTTCCACTGAAATCTGCTAAAGCAGCAGTCTGTCAGCATACCAATTTTATAAGATCAAGGTCATCCTGGCAGTTCTGCATAGAGGACTAAGGTTTAAAAGCAACCAGTACCAGCCAAAAGGATAGGGAGGCCAACCTGTTGAGTAAAAAAGACCATTTTGACAAACTCCCTTTCAGGTTTGTAATCTCATTTCTCTTCCCAACTCATCTCTTGCTGGATACACCTGTTCTGATCTTTTAACACCCAGGCAAATGCCAGTACAATATTTTTCATCTCACTTCTCCCGCACAGCAAAGATATCTTCCTACCTTGATTTCATCCAGATCATTTGGATCTTTTACTCGGCGAAAGTAAGCAGATGCGATCCTACACGGTTTCATCCAAATAGGCTGATTTAGATTAGGATCCTCAGCAAAGATCTCCCCGAAGATCTCTCTTGTCAAATCAAATACCACCTTAACAAAGAAAGAAGTAAAACTTAAGGCTTCTGTTGTTCATGGTAAACATTCAAAGTGCAAGAACAAAATGCCTGAAGACTGTACCTTTTTATAAACCTGCTTGTTTATCGTGTCTGTGTCCTGCTCTTTAAGAGTACTGCTAAGATCTGTATGAAGGTTGAAACTTTGCAGATCACGACCCAGTTCTTTCAGTTTCCAGAGTTCCTCAGCTGCTGCATGCACCATACCTTCCACCTCCACCGCAGTATGAGGGACCGCCAAAGGCTCCTCACATGGCTTTGTTGGCACTTTCTGCGGTTCCACCTTGGGCAGCACTGCTGGTTCCTCAGCTTGCTTCTGCTGGACCTTACGGGAACTCAGACCATAGTCCTCATCAAACCAGTCCTGGTCATCTCCCAGCACACTCAGGAACTCCTGATTGAGCTCCAGCTCTGCCAGTCTCTTGGCAAGCTCTTCCTGACCACTGGCACCAAACACTGGACTCTCCTGTGAATTAAGAGCCACAGAGTAAATAGAAAAGTGGCATCACACCGTTGTCCAACTCAGATTTTAGAATGCTCTACTGATGTAATTGGCAATACATGCACAAACACTCAGAAAAATTGTAAAGAGCCCACAGTGAAATTAGAAACGTTTTGATTCAAATACTTGAGGTTTCTATCACTCCCGATGAATGCTTTCAGAGTGTTCCTACAGAGCTTAAAAGACTGTGCCTCCTGCCTACTGCCTGTCTACTGTTTAACTGTTTATGAAAGGCTGAGTGGTTTAAAAACTGATAATATGACATACAGCTTTTCACTTCACTTACCAGCAGTCTCAGATCTAAATCAAGTGCTTAAAAGCTTTTAGCAGGCGACGGTTGTTTTAGTGACTGAGTGGTGCTATTACTGGTGAAATGGGCTGAAGTTTTCTGTGATGATAATATACTGAGATCAATGGCAAAGCAGACAGGTTTACTGGGATCTTCAGCAGAAAGGCCATGTCCTGTACCTGTATCATTAATGGCTGTTCTGAGGAAGCTTGAACTTCTACTACTCACGATATATTAGTTCAGTGGATAGAACACCCTGACAACTTAATGACATCCATAGCAACTAATTATATTTGAGGACGATTATTTTGTATCAAGAATAGACAGAGGTAAGTTTACAGCCTACCGGATTTTGCTGTTTTTAAAATAAAAAATGAAGGTAAGGCTTAAATACAAATTGAACATGTAAGCAGAATGCAACCTAAAAGAAGTATTTTTCACTTTCATGTGCCAAAACGCAACTTTCAGCCTGTAGGGCTATCAAAACGATCCATGACCTGGGATACACAAGAACAAACATGTAAGACATACGTACAGGCAATCTCCACATCACTCAACAGAACTTGGGAAAAAACAAACTGGTGCCACACAGCATTCCTCAGATTCAATCATCATCAGTCAAAGGAACAATCAACTCTTAACATCAGTTTGCTACTTACTGGTCTGGGACACATGTCTGGAGAGGAGAGTTCTTCTCTTTCATCTTCCAAATTGCAACTTAGAAAAAAGTTATTCAGTCCGTCAGGAATCTGATTTTCTACGTGCTGGCATGGGGGACTGGAATCCTCCTTCACATCACAGAGCTCCTGGTTGCTGAGCTGGATTTTCTCATTCCTGACCTTCTTTATTTGCTGTAACTGATTGACTGTGTCTTTCACAAAATCTCTAAGTAGACTGTCTGTCAGCAAACTGACTTTTTCCAGTTGGTCTTTTGACTTTTCTTCCTCTCTAAGCGGTAGTCTAAGCTGTGCTTCTAACTGGTTCTTTTCTTTTGTCAGCAAATCCAGAAGTGGTGTTGCAGGCTTCTCCACAACTCCAGGAGAGAGATCATCTAATTTTTCAGCACACTCTTCTCCCAGTGTCTTCTGCTTCTCCAGTTTTTCAGAAAGGAAATCTGGGATGTCATCCAACTGAACAGTGGAAATCTCATCCACAACACTAGGAGTGCGAGAAGCAAGGCTGGTCTCCTCTTTTACAGCATGCTTCAGATAATCCACCACTGACTGTTCTTGGGCAAATGATTCAGTAGCTACACAAGTCTCCTTTATGCTGTTTGCTTTAGAAGACAACTCCTCATCAACCCTCTCTTCAGCTGAGGCTTCTGAAACAGCTGTGTCTGCAGGAGCTTTATCCTGGGGATAGTTCTCTGCTGCATCTCTGCCCTGGCTTTCATCCTCTTTGCCAGGTTTGGAACTCCCTCTGTCTTTCTGCTCTGCTTTGTGTTGCTTCTCCAGTCTATCATCGAACAATGAGTCTTCATCCTTGTTTGTGTCTAAATGGCTATCAATACTTCCTGTAATGTGAGAGATTTTTTGAGGAGGAGCAAAAATACCATGCTTTTCTTTGCAATCAAAATATTTAATACCATCATAAGTTCCATTATTGTTCCCTTCAGGTTTATCCAACTCCACGCCAGCCCAAAATCCTTTGGCAAATTTAGTCAGACCCTTGAATCGCAATGTTCCAGGTTGGACTTTACTCACAAGTACTCTATCACCAATGCTGAAATTCAGCAAACTATCTGTTTCTTCCATGACCAAAACAGAGGCCCACAGTGGTGATCCAGCAGGGGACTGTTCTTGCTCCACATCTCTGCGTTCAGTGTTTTTTATAAGTTCTGTTGGGGACTTAAGTTCTAATAACCTCTCTGAATGCATGCTGCCAGAGAGAGAGAGAGACCTGTCGCTGAGGCATTCACTGATTTCGCCATCACTGCCGAGGCTGGTGGATCTGCTTCTGCTGGTCTGTGTGTGCTGCGACCACTCTCTCAGTGACTCCCCATTAGGGGAGAGAAGAGATGCTTCGAAGTCATCTTTGTAATGCCCCCCAGGAAACGTTTCTTCAGTTGATGCCCGTTTTCTGGAGGAGGATCCTTCAAAGTCTTCAAGGTATGATGGCTCTTTCTGACTAAAGGGTTGTTCTGAAAGCAGGTAACCTTTCTCCTCTGCAGATCTGCTGAGCTTGCGAGAAGACTCTTCTACACTTGGGCCACTTACGGCTTCTTTATCTACCAGTCTGTGTTCTAAGATTTCTTCTGTACCATCAAGACTTTCCACAGCCAAACCAAACAGTTCCTTCTGAGAGTGCTTGTCTTCCGAACAGAGGACTTTCTTTGGAAGGATGTCCTGTGAGCTGTCCTGCTCTTTATCTAACGTCAACAAGACATCAGAACTCTCCAAAGGTTTAACATGAGAACCTTCAATCTCATATTCCTCTGACTTTATGTATTCCAAGTCTTCCTGTATCTCAGATTTATGACTGAAGGCAGCCTCATCACTGGATGCATTTGCCACATTGTTCATTGACCCATGGGATATTCTGCTGATGTCTTTCACATCTTTGAAAAGAGATGATGAAGGTACATTATCTAAGGAATCACCAGATTCTGCTCTGGAACTTCTCGGTGACATCAAAACCGAGGAAGATGTTCCAGAAGCATGAATATCTGTCACAGCCACCTTCTTGGTGTGCACAGGCACAGATTCCTCAGTCCTTGATGATACAGCATCTTGAAGGAAAATAAACAGTGAATTATAGCAGATCATACAGCCTGCGTTGTTTTATTGAAAACTGCAACCACAGGCAACAAAACTAACCTCAAGGTTTCTATGCTAAAAGAAGATACAAACTGGTGCCTTGGAAACATGTATATCTAGCTGTCCTATGAACACAAGCAACATTCACACAGTTCCAGGGTGCTAACACTTTCCTTCCAATTCTGTTCCTTGTACCAGTATTTCATAACACCATAAAATACTAAGCCCAAGGCAAGTTATTTGTTTGCAAGCCACAAATATAACCAAGAATAGAAGTGCAGATAATGAATAGACAATGATCAACAGCGTAATATTGAAAAGTATCTAAAGAAAACCACCCCTGTTCCTAAATTCTTCATGATTTCTGGTTTTCTTACTTTCTTCAAGTGAAAAAAGAATAAAAAATAGAAGGGAGAAAAAAAGCTGTCACTTAACTTTGGTTTCACACAAACCTCAGCAAGAGTAAAACTAAACACTGAATATACAAGAAACAGCAAAAGAAGAAGCCTACTAAATAAAACCAGCAAAAAAAATAGCTTGATCATTACAGATAAAGTCTGCACCATCTCTTAAAACCTCTTCTTGAATCAAGAAGGTAAAAATTAAAGAATTTTAAAACAGTCAGACTTCATAATTTTAACCTGTAGTACAGAATCTTCCAGTTACATACCTGCATGTTCTGAAATGGATTCCAAAGATGCTCTGGATCGCTCTGATTCAGCCAGTGATTTCCAGTTTTTAGCTGTCTCAGGCCTAAATTTGAAAAATCAAATTGCATGAATCATGGTTAAACCAGAGTATATTGGGTTCTTTTTGTTGTTTTTTTTTTTTAGTAAATAAAAATAGAAATACAAGCCTCTATAATTATAATACCACACGAATGATAACATAAGCAGTTTGTCAACATACTGTGACCTTAGAAAATAGGAATGGGGACAGAGGGGAGACTTTGGCAAGTCCAGGAAACTAATTTTTTAAAAGACTAATCAAACTTTAGCCTTTTTTGAAACAAAAAAAGAAAAAAAGAAAAAAGAATAAGAAACCTTTTTTTTTTTACTTGAATGCACTAAAATCGCACCATCTGCTGGAGAAAAGGAAACACTTCAAAATACACTGGAGTGTAGAAATTCTCCACCTTTTAAAACCTGAGATCTAAACCAGATTTAAGTTGCAAAGCTGAATGGTTTGCCTCACACTGTGGCACGCATGAGTGACCAAAATGGGGAAAAAAATTCATTTACGTCTGCAATCCATACAACCATTTGGCACAATTCTTGCACAACTGAAAACGATTGTTCAGAAAGAACTTGAAAATGGGACCTGAAAGGCTGGGCAGGACAAAAAGTGAGATGCGTATGCCTACAAGGACAGTACACTGTACCTGTTTTGGGTCTGACGAGACCAGCAAATAGGTCAACAGGATACTGCCACTGTCCAGTGCTTGAAGGAAGAGCACTTACCAACTTTCCTTGCACTCATGGTTCCCGCTAAAACAGCATTCACCACAGTTTCAGAATAATGTAAAAAAGAAGAAGAAATCCCAGTTACCTATGGAGCGGTGGTGCCTTGATCTTTGGTTTTTCAGCAGCAGCTGAGGATGGAGTTTTAATCTGAGGTTTGGCTGTTGGTGATGCCTCCAGATCTTGGCTCAGCTCTGCTTCAGTCTTCTTGATAAACTCATCATACGACTGCACATGTAAAACAATTATGGCTGTTAGTCTGCTAAACCATAACTACAATCCAGCAATCCAAACCATTAAATGAATAAAGGATACACTTGGTTTCTCTGTAAAGCCATCTATTTAACTTCCTAAAGCTCTACAGTTGTGAATCCTAGAAATTTTAATAATTTACTTTCAAAACCAAATTACATAAGCATCATTCTTTCATCCAAGCTAGGATACTGATGCCTATAAACATAGATAAGACCCCTGAATGCTACTAGTAGCCCATTAAAGATATACATTTTAAAGGGGAAAGGCATTTATGCCTCAAGGCTCTGGTTCATTATTGAAAACAATTAAATAGTCAGAACACAGTCACACTTATATCACAGTAATGTGTCTGTCACAGCTGTTGATACAATATTCTGCCAATACCATCCATACTATAATGATCTATCCAAGGCTAACAGTCTTTTACTTTGCCCTTCTTCCTACTGTTTCTAACCTCCAGTTGTTTGATCAAACTGGCTTCCTGGGCCTTCAGTCTCTCCTTTTGTCTCTTTTTCTGTTCCTTTTTCAGCTGGTAAACCACAGACTTCCTTTTCCGTAGTTCATCTTTCAGGGCCCTGATTCGTCCTTCAATGTCACTTTGATCAGATGTGGTTTCTGAAAAAGTTTAGTTTTAGTCTTTGTAAACTTGCACCTTACAAAACAGCTCCATGCAAAGCAATAAATAGTTGTTTAGTAAATACAAAATATGGTCCAGCAAAATATCAATGATTTTAATGTCAACGTGTTCATTTTAACATAGACAGGTTCTTAAAGTGGGATATGAAAAAGTGCTGCATCCTATTTAATTTAGAAGAGAAAGGCTTGTTACCTAGAAGAAACTTGTTACCAAACTTGTTGATATCAACTGCCCACGTTTATGCTACTACCTCATTAACTGCTTATCAAGTCAGCTGCTGCAGAAATTTTTTTCTGACATATTTAAGAATATGACAACTTAAAGATGCATAACACAAATAGATCTGAAATATTTGTTTACAATCGCAATATACGGTTTTGAGCTACAGGGTATGCTTCACTGATGAGAATATCACTTAGAAGAGTGGGCTCCAAAACAAATATAGGTTTCTGGCTCATTTAGATTTTCTGCCACCTAAATAGATCTATGAAATGGAGAGCTGACTGGTCAACAGTTGGAAAAAAGTCAATTTGAACAACACAGAGATTTTCACTGTTGTCAGGCCTCAGGATGACAACTTATTTAGGGTGAATGGAAGTAGAGTTGAGCTTAGACACGTGGGGGACTACTCAGTAATAGCTTATACAAAACTTCTTGACATATCTTTGCTCCAACTTCAATTTTACAGATCCTCCTATGATGCCATTACTGACTGTAGCTACCTTCCACCCCAACAATTTTTTTCTTAATCGTTATCCTTATTAACATCTATAAGATCTTCTCCATTCCTCTCCATCCTCAGAACTTCATGCAACCTGGTCTTCCAGTACTAATGACGATGTTTTACCTCTTTTCCCTTGATACATTATCCCCCGATACTCAGATCCGTTCCCAGCATGACAACCCCATTCTACCGTAACTCTACTACTTTCATTATTTCTGCTGTAACAATCTCTTAGAGTTTATAGAGAAGCTGACTCAGCATCTCATTACTTGTTCTTTTCCGCCCACCTGATTATGTCTACTTGTTCCTTGTTTTAAATGTAGTGTGAAACATAGTGTGAAACAAGATCCTTGTTCCACATCGGTGCTACCACAATTAAGTACCAAAAACTCTTAAAAATATTTATCTGACATAGTCTTACTGGCGCTCCTCCCTGCAGCTGATGTCTCCCTTCCTCTTCTATAGCAGCACTGCAGAGCTCCTAAGAGAAGGATTTTCACTGGTTTGCTTTTCTAACGCTCAATATTACCTATAATGTTTTCTGGACCAAAAGGCTTGGATGCTTACAAACGCCAATTGCTGGACTGAACACGCTAGAAAGTCACCAGTCTCCCTTGGTCAGCCAGCAGGAACAGCTGCTAATCAATCTAATTTCTCAAGACAACAAACCACCATAATGAAGGATTTAATCATCAACAACAGCCAGTAAATACAATCAAACTACCGTATTCTTTTTCCATTAACAACTGTTGTTAACCATTTACAGAACTTAAAAAAAACCCAACAAAACACCGAACACAAAAACCCAAACAAGGAGAACAAAAAGAATGGAATCTCACTTGCTAATCAGAGTACTTTATGATGCCACTGTAATTACAAACTCCTCCCAAATAGTAAGTGACCATTATGTAATTATAGCTTTTCTTGATCAACTCATAAGGGAAAGATCTGCACATGCTTTCATCTTTGACGATCTTGTCTACGCATTAATTGGACTGACATAGCAATGACAACATAACTACTCAGCAGCTTGGAAGATTCATCTCTTTATAATGGAATGATTTATTGTGAAACCAGCACCATCCTGATCAGCTTCCCACCTCATATACCTTTTCTTCAGCATTTGAAATCAAAGATTTCTAAAAGAAGAGATAATATATAGACCTTCTTACAAATTAAGACCTTCTTAAGCTGAAGTGATTAAATTACATCACGGGAAAATACTCCCACAAAATCCCAAACCTTGGCAATTTCCAGGAATTTCTGTCTGCCTCCCCACATCTATGCCTGCATTTCAAGTTTACTTGTTAAAAGCAAAAGCTTTGAAAAAGCAACTTAAACCCAAGCAGGTATTACACTTACCTGACTGTGTCATAGATAAAGATTCATCAGACCAGTTGTGAGATATCTGTTGAGACTTCACAGGTGAACGTAGCTGTCCTCCAGTTCTATGGCTGCTTTTGCTGGAATCTTGCTTTGATACAGATACGCTGCTTTTGGGAGGAGACTATGGGAAAAGAAAAGGACAAGTAAGTAACTGCTTGTAAAGCTCTGTCTGAAAGTAGATCATTGTCATCAGAAGCTAGTTACAAGGAAAGAACAGCATGACTAGAGAACATCTCATAACCAGTGGTACCTATCCAACTATCTTAAGAATAATTTAACCTTAGTTTGCTATATGAAACAAAAATACCAAGAGCAGCAATAGCTGACTCCTTTCTTAGAACCTAGACTTCAGTAAACCTGCTTAGATTGCTTATTACCACCTGAGTGAACTGACATGCTTCTGACTCACAGGTGTTCCGATACAGTTCATGTAATCTTATTTGGTAACAACTACCGCAATAGGAACTCCTAGTACAACGTACTGGTGAAAGCAAAAGGACCATTTCATGCATGGGATGCAAGATGACAACCTAAATCACTAAAACAACAGAGCACTATTTCTCTGAGGCCAGGCAAAAAAAATCTAAGAGCAAATATTTTTCCAAAATGCTGCTTACTGCTTCAACATTATACCACACACCTTGAACACAACCTCTGGAACATATTAGATCTTTCACCTCACTATCTTCTCAGAAAACTTTCCAAGAAAATACTTGTAATAAGTCTAGATGAGCAGCTCTTTAACCTCACAGACAGTGCATTTTCTGTCTCACTGGGCAAAGTTACCAGGATGAGAAACTTGTCAAAATTAACAACCAAGTAGAAATAACAGTTGGAATACAATAATAAGGCAGCATTAGCTAGCAAGCAGACATAATCTGAAACCCAAAGGATTGTGCATGAGGTTGCAGCTCTGCCTCTTCCTATATGCCCTGGGATACATTACTTCCAAATAAAGCAAAGCGGAAAAACAGAGCATAGTTTCCACGGCCTCAAAGAATTTATACAATGGTAACAAGCTAGCCTACAGGTAATTCACACTGGTAAACTGGGTCAGTGTTCCACCACTTAATACTGCATACCTACGTGACATACACAAAACATTTTGCAAGACTACCCACAAGTTTAAAAATATCTAAACCCTATGCTGAAGCAGTTTTTCCTTAAGACTTCAAAGAACATATCTGATCACAATGTTCATTCACAGTAATGTAAAATGGCACTGCAAACACAGCTAATAATCTCTGACAACTGAGATTTTACAAGTGTAAGAATATATACAGCACAAAAAGCTCACTCACAAGTTTGCCAGGTGAGGCAGAGGACTTGAACTCTTCAGAATAAACCATTTCCTCATTATTTGTACTTTGATCTGGGCTTTCTGGCTGTCTGTGGCACATAGTCTCTGATGGGACAGACTCAGCAGCTAGACTGCCAAGATCTTCTGGGATAGAGCTTTCACTGTTCAGATGAGAGCAAGAAGGCACTGGAGACTCTTCTTCGCTAGCTGTTTCTTAGATTCAATGAGAGAAAAACCAAAGTGTGTAAGAACTTGCACTGACTTACACGCCTTCAGAGATACTGCTGCCTGCATAGAAAGCAGCAACTGCTACCAGCACATGTCGAATTGGCAAGAATTACTTCACTCACCTAGACACCGAGGGTGGAATATTTAGCAAGAACAAGCACGTTTACCAGAGAACTATGATTTAAGACTGCCAAACATTCTTAGTGATCACTGAATGTCTAAAATAAAGAGGTTTTTGAGATATTCTAGTATTTTCCAGACAACACACTCCAAAAAGATTGTTAGGGAAACCTGTCCTTCCAGTTGACCATACACCAGCAAGAGTCACTATTAGTCTTAAGAAGTCATGGAGGAGCATATAATCTGCAAGCCAGATCTTGAATTTAGAATTGATTGCTTCCTTTACAGTAGTTACAGAAAACATTTTAATGTTATGATTTCATCATGACTCTCTCAAATGGCAACAAGTAAAATAATAAGTTGGGTTTTCAATACTCCTGTTTACTGAATTCCGCAGGAGTCACAGCATTACTGAGGCAGCCATGGAGAACTATGCAATATTTGAGCAAGGGCTGGGGAGAGGAAATTCTGAAGCAGGGCTGTGCTCCAATGCTTACTGGTAGATACAAATAATAGAAAGCAAGTGTTATTTTCTCATCTGTTGATGAGAACTCAGCATTCATGCTGAATTTTTGTTCATTGGAACTCACTGACTCATACAGACATCACCTCTAAAATGTCTTACAATGCCTAAAATCCATGTGACTGTTTTCCGTAACAAGTGTAATAGGACATAATTCTGAATTCCCTTTGCACATTCAAAGGACATGCTGCCTGCTTTCAGCAAAGTGGGGAAAAAAGGAAAATTGATTGTTTCTAGAACAATTCCTGAAGTTTCATTATTTTCTCCCACCACAATCCAGTTCTCTGTGCTTCATGCTGAAAGTATGGTCCACTTAAGACCAAACAGTGAAGATGTAGCTCCCAACATCTGGGAACTTATTTTCCCTCACAACAGCATCATTTACACTAATCACATTCTAGCACACTTTAGCTCAGTTACACATTTCAAACAGTTATGTTGCATTAACAACAGAGGAAAGAAAAAAATGCTTTCAATTTTTTTAAAACACAGACAAGGGGAAAGCAGCTGCTGGTAAGAGCCATCCTCACCAACATAAGGCTAAGAGGATAGACACTTCGAGCACTACAGGGGAAAATGGTTTTAATAAAGTTCAAAAAATGATCAGCAAAATATCACGCAATATTTTTGTTTGGAAAGACAGGAATAGTTTCAATTGTATGCAGAAACACCTGATGGGCCTATGCTGCACTGCTTACTTGAGAAGATATACAGCAAAGGAGGAATACATATTTAACTAAGGTGTAAAATAAAAGAACAAGGCAACAGGAGGCAGTAAAGAGTGCAGAAATCAAAATTCTAAGTGTCCAGAGAAGAACCACCACCAAAACATCAAAAAAGGAAGAAAGTGCAAACCTAAGCAATCGTTGTGTCAAATTATACTTTACTCTTATCATTTGCATCACTTCCCCCCGCTTCCTATTACCTTTGGGCTCAGTTCTTTGATCTCCCAGCTCTTTCTTGGCGATTTTGGTTTTGAGCAGCTCTTTGTCCCAGGCAGCTAGAGCCTGCTTTTCTATCCGCCGTATTTCTGCTTCCTCTGCATCCAGGCGGCGTTTCCACTCCAACAATTCTTCAGCATGTTGTCGACGCTGCATCAGCTTCTGTTCTCGCTTAGTTAGGAACCTGACAGGCAGAGCAGAAGACAATGGGAAAACAGCCAACCACACTCAAAGGTCCTGATACTCAAATGCTCTATAGCCACAACTCGCAGAATTATAGCTATTCAAATTGTTTTCTAGGACAATATCCATACTAACTACTATCTCCTAGACTTCTGATGTGCTGCTGAAAAAAAATCAATGCAAGTAGACAAGAGTTTTTGTCTTTGCAGAAAGTAAAGTCTACAACATAATGTAAACATACTGCTTACGTTTTAAAGATCTTCAAAATCATTAAAAGCGTTACTAACTATTCACTGAAATGGACAGAGGTAAATTCCCAATTTCAGGACATCAAAAGTACCTGTGGTATTAAACTGGAACCCTCAAGAAAGCAGTGACTGTTTGAAAAATGAACCTTTCTTTTTGCTAATCCCAGTAACAGAAGAATTTAAGTTGCCCAGTTGCCCCACAGTTCTTTCCAAATACATAATTATAAGAGAAGGTGATTCAGTATTAATAGTTCTCCTGAATTACTGGAGCTTTTATCCTTGTTCCTTTAAGCATCATCTCTATGGATAACTGGGAATGCTAATTGTGAGCTGAAAGCATCAAGAGAATAAGGATGCAGGACTGTTTTTTCCCAGCCACCAACATGCCTGGGTACTAGTTTAAGAATAAATAAAAAGTAAAGCTCATGCTGAAAATTAGCAGGTATTTTCTTTCTGACAAAGATTTCTTAGGTTATCCATGAAACCACAGACATGAGGAAATTCTTATAGAACTTGGTAGGTGTAAGTTTACGTGCATATATTTGTTCTGTTTGCCAGCTCCTGAACAACTGTATCTCATTTATAAACATGGAAGTAACCAAGATCATAGCATTTAACCTTTAGGACAGTAAATGCAAATAGCAGAAAAAAATAAGCAAGTTCAACATCAATTGCACATACTACCTCTAACATGCCAAGTCTAGAGAAGAGTGTATATCAATCCATTCATCTCCTGTGCTGCCATTTTTAAGATACGATAGAATCACTCTGTAGAAAATAAATGGTTTGCCAGCTAGAGTGGCAAACATTGTCATGGCTACAGAAGGTGTGGTGCCTAAAAAGGCAGTCTTCTAAGACTTGTGATGTTTTCTGCTTTGCAAATGCCCTTACAATCTGTAATTTTCAAGTCATCCTAAACACTTAGCATCAAGATTTTTAAGCTGCAAAGCAGATAATAATTTCATTTGTGCCTTTTAATCTCTCGTGTTTAAAAAAAACCCTTTTATTTACAGAGGCTGGAATAACCAACTGGCTGCTCTGCAAGTCTTGCCTGCTAAGGGACATTTCTTGTTTGCTCACTCAGTTTTCATTCTGTTCCCTGGAAAAGTGAGCTGGCACTTGATCAGAAAGATTAAGATTCAGATAAGTCCTTCTCTAAGATTCAGATAAGGTGTACAAGTTATGATGTGAAGATCAAGGTTTCAGAAGCCAGTAAAACATGCCTACAATCTTCTTTCCTATGGTCAAAAAAAGACCAAGTGAAAAGTAGAAGCATGTCAAGAGTCTCTGGGACACCTGCCACCTTCAAGCTGACAGATTCTGTTACTTTGTGCATTACTTTATCGCTTTCTATAGACAAACACCAAACACTGTCTATTCTTAGGCAAAACCAACAGATTAATAACATTAAGAAACCAGACTACAAACACTAACTGCATTACAAACATGACAGGGACAGTCATGCTTATGTTGTGTCCTTCACCAGCACTACCAGATTTATCAACTCTTACTTTCAGATACACATCAATTCCAATTAGTCTGGCAGATCATGGGTTTGGAAGTCATTATGGAGGTCATCACAATGGTTTCAGTGCAGAAGGCAACTTTTTCCTCTTCCTTCACCTACAGTTTGATTTCATCAGAATGTCTGGATCTTCACAGTTTACTGGATCTTGAGGGAGGCAAGTCCAGTTGAAGTAAAACGCAAGAGAAAGACTGAAATAAACAGATTCAAAAGAGCAGGACTCCTCAAAAGCAGATATCATATGAATTAACCCGGAAGACCACAAAGAGGAGAATTAACTAAATGACCATTAAACGAATCACCACACAAATACTACTTAGTAAGAAAGGTAAGTCAACAGAAGTGATGGGAGAGAAAGTAGGTTCCAATATTCAGCCTATAGGAAGAGGAGGATTGAAACAGCACGGATAAAGATGCAGACCCTTTTGTAACCCTGGGGTTTGAAAGGTCTGAGCCACAAGGTAGTATATGCACTGCCCTAATATTTACTACAGTCTAGAGGGTTCCAGTTGCAACGCCAAGGGTACGCATTCATCCTCAAAAGCAGGAGCACCTTTACAGAAAAAAGAAGTGCAAAACTACATCTGGCATCTATGAAGCTTTATATCTGGGGGAGTAAAGAGGAAGCAGCAGCACTCAGACTACACCAGCACGATTTCAAAGTCTATTTCTCTGGTGCTAACATCACACATTTTATACATGCATTCCAAATATTAACCCGGAAGCATTAACCTGTTGTTCTAACATGTACTTTTACATGTATATCCAAGGTATACAGACTTAAAACCCAAACTAGACAGTTTCAACAGCTATTCTGAGGTAGTGACCAGACAGTGGGAGCAAAGCAAACTGTCCACCTGCCACTCAGAACACAGTGGGAATAAGAGATGAGAATCACAGAATGCCTTGGTTTAGAAGGGACCTTAAAGATCATCTAGTCCATCCCCACTACTACCAAGTGGGACATCTTTTACTAGATCAGGTTGTTCAAAGCCCTGTCCAGTCTGACCTTGAACACTTCCAGGGACGAGGCATCCACAACTTCTCTGGGAAACATGATTCACTGTCTCACCGCTCTCATCATAAAAAGTTTCTTCCTTATATTTAACCTAGATCTACCCTCTCTCAGTCTAAAATTGCTATCCCTTCTCCTGTTGCTACAGGCGCTGGTAAGAGGTCTCTCTGTTTCTCCTGCAAGCTCACTTTATATACTGAAAAGCCACAATAAGGTTTCCCCAGAACCTTCTGTTTCCCAGACTGAACACCCCCAATTCTCTCAGCCTGTCTTCATAGATGAGGAGTTCCATCCCTCTGACAATTTTCATGGCCTCCTCTGGACCCACTCCAACAGGCCCATGCCTTTCTTATACTGGGGACCCCAGAGCTGAACGCAGTACTCCAGATGGGGTCTCACAAGAGCAGAGTAGAGGGGGAACATCACCTCCCTCTACCTGCTGGCTGCACTTCCTGCCCAGGATATGACTGCAAGTGCACATTCCCAGCTCACATCCCATTTTTTGTCCACCAGCATCCCTAAGTCCTTCTTGGCAGAGCTGCTCTCAATCCACTCATCCCTCGGTCTATACTGACACTGGAGATTGCCCGGATCGAGTTGCAGGACCTTGCACTTGGCCTTGTTGACTGACCTTCATAAGGTTCACACTGGTCCATGCCTCAAGCTTGCCAAGGACTCTCTGGAGGGCACCCCTTCCCTCTAGTGAGCCAACTGCACCACCCAGCTTGGGGTTGCCTGCAAACCTGCTGAGGGGGCACCCAATCCCACTGTCTATGTCATTAACAAAGATTTGGGAACAGTGAGGAAAGGGTCAAAAATGTTCACTGGGGAAGAACTTCTTGACTTTCTGGGACTGAACAGAGCATGCTCTATCAAAGAGTCTATCACTTGAGAAAGATACAGTTACCTGACCAATTGGTTGTAGATATACAGCTGGAATTTGGGGTGGAGGTTGGGAAAACAGACACTGAGAGAGGCCCAGTGGTGAGACGTAAAGACAGAGAAGAAGTAGTGAACAGGAGAGCAGTGTCTACAAAATAAGGAGGAAGAGTTTAAAACTAAGATAGCAAAAAAGGCAGAAAGAACGAGAAAAGGATAGCATCTAGCAAAGAACTTTAAAATTAATTGCATTTAACATTGTATAGTTATTACCCAACATCTGAAGCAGAAAAACTATACACTGTTATGCGTAAGGTAATAGAATACACACACTTACAACACTTCATTTTCTGTTAATTAAGGCAAGCCACTTTCACAATGTTGTATTTTTCTTTAAATTTTGGAAGGAGTTTTATTACTTGGATGCAGAATTCCACATGCACTGGTTAAAATATCTCAACATGATCTTTTTGCAACTCCTGCTATTCTAACTGCTGATAAGAGTATATTATTAGCATTAAACAGCATGCTGGTTTTGTGATATGAACAACATTGCTAGCCTGAAACTTTAAACACATTTTCATTCACCTGGTGAAACCTCAATAAAAATACTTCTCCAAAGGTAAGCACCAGTGAAAGGGACAAAAAAAAAAAAAAAAAAAAAAGAAGAAAGAAAAAAGTGAGATATATTTTTTTGTATTGTATTTTTAAAACATGAGCAATTCCAAGAAAAGCCTGTGTATATACACCCGTAATTCAACTCCTAGCTGCTATTTAGTTTTTTGCAACCAAGTGCAGATTTGGTCTCAGAACACTCACATATTGCCTCTTTCATTTTTAGTACTAACTGCAGAAAGATAATGCCTATCATTTTCAAAAAATCTACATAAACTTACAGCTGTGCTTAAAATGGTATTTCCTGAAAAAATACTATTTTAAGCTAATTCCTAATGAATTATCACAGTTACAGAAAAACACCATGCTCCATATAGCTCTATCAACTACAATGCAAGCTAAGCAGCATATTAAAGAAAAGCAAAAGAAAATGAGCATTTCATCAGTTCTTCTGTTGCATGGATTATCATTAAAGTTGCATATACAACAAAATCAAGGGGAAAGTGGTTAATTCTCTTTGACAGAGCATGCTCCTGTTCCATGCAGTCTACACAGACTCATCAATTAAATTAAAACAGAACTATTCTTCCATTCCCCTTTCAGCAGAAGAGAAATATTAAAGCTGCCTCATAAGTAAGGAAGCCAAAGGATTTCTGCCTTGCTATGGAGTACCGCAAATCCAGCATAGCAGGCTTTCCCTATTCCTTCCTCTAATTCCTTTGTACTTCACTTGTTATTCAGCTTCTCTCCTTTTTGCCATATCTCACAGCCTGATTCTCTTCAAATGGCAGCTTCCCATCATTACATCCAAACCAAAATGTCTCACTCTTATGTTAATATTATTCTTACGGGTTTTACAAAAAGGACATAAAAAAAAAAAAAAGATACAAAGTTGGCACTGGTTTTCAATCAATAAGTACTGCTATCGCTATCACAATACCTGCAAAAGGTGTGCAAAAGCTATACAATTAGGAAGATCGAGTTCTAGAAAATCATTTATGTTTACAGAAAATGGTACTTCCTTTGAACATATGCAGCAATCCAAGACAAAACTGTGAAAATAAAAATACATGGCCACATATGTTACATCACACACAATTCCCACTCGTTCTGCCTAAAAGCAATTGTTTCAGCTCAACTCCTGCTATCCACCTTTTGAAAAGTGAGCAGTATTTTAAACGGACAATTAAAATATCTTTAAGAGTAGAACATACTTTGTATCTGCTACTATCCCTTGTAATACTAAGAACATTTATTTATTAATATGTAAATCTTTCTGCAATCCTAAGTGTTGCTCAGAAATGAAGGTACTTTGAAAAAATAAGATTTCAAAAACAATACTGACAAAACCACTACCTGGAAAAAAGTGGCACAGGAAGTCTTGAATATAAAACTGTATCTGTCATCCCTTATAGTATTACTATATTTCAAAAATCATAAGCTGTAGCTTGGTTTTGTATCACCACTTGAAATTTTCTATGTTGAAGCTTGGGTGGAAAATATAAGACAAAGACCCTCTTTTAAACAAAAAAAATAGGATCAGAAGAAAAATTTTGTTGCAAGAAGTCAACATGGCCTACAGAGTACATCCCTTTGAAGCCCTCATCTTAAGCCATTTCCCAACCTCAAAACATACTTTGAGAAAAAGTTCGCTGCCATAACGATGTGGTGGTTTTCATGTGACTAAGAATTTCATTTTGGAAATATGACACTTCAGAACCTTGAAATAATTTGTGATTTTGGCTGTTCAGTTTACCGGACCTTACCAGAAGAGTTTGAATAAAACAGCAATCAATTCAGGCTAGAACATGAGGACCATGTAACTAAAACATGTTTTTGGTTTTTTCCTATTTACACCAAATCCTCCCTTACTACTACTGGTTTTTATCTGCATCATATACAAATACATGCAAGTGTTGGAAATGTGTTTCTCTAATGATTTCAACCAAATAGGGTGCTAAGGAGTCACAGACAGCTTGCTTTTACAAGTGGAAGTGCTTGCTTTTTGATGTTTTATCCAGCTGCGTTAGGAGTCTCAAGAAAAAAAAAACATTACAAAGAACGCCCATAAGGACTACAACATAGTCACCTACTTTGGTTATAAGTTCAAAAAAATTGTTTAAGTGAAGACTATTTCTTGTGGAAACTGGCAGAGGCCAGATTTTTAATGGATTAGTCTCAAATAAGAATTTAAGGCTTCAAACTAATGAGCACATCCTCATAAGGCACTTGGGATGTTTAGTGCAGACAAAGTAATTCCTACTCTGAAAAAATGCAGAAACAATTTTTGATTCAAAACAATTTAACAGGTTAAATCAAGAGATCCAGTCTTAGTTTTCAAACACTGAAACTGCACATATACTTAATTATTTCCCCCAATCTTCTACAGTAAACCCTTGACTATACAGTTTGCCAGCTAACAATGTTCGAATCCCAGTATTCATGCAAGAATCATAGCCTTTAAAGTATTATATTCAAAGATTAATATTGTTCTATTAATGCTTCCAATCAACTATTTTTCAGGCAACTCAGATCAAAATGCATGTGATCATCAACACCTCTAATTTTTCTGATGGTCATTTTTAGTGCAGATACTGGCCAAACTCGTTCTATTAAAAACAGTAAACTTTTGCATAAGAAAAAAAAAAGTTACTTTTCATCCATTCTGCTGCGCATTTTTTTAAGTTTCTGCATAATGCTACTAGTCTCACTGCTGGAGATGGAGATTGGGGAAGGGCTCCGTGTTTCTGCATCAGTTGGAAGCGGGCTGGAACCATTGCTCTGCTTGGTGTCATCCTCACTGTGAAGTTCCTGCAATTGTTAAAAAAAAAAAAAGCAACACTAAAAGTAAGAATAGTTATTTTACAATCATCTTAAAAATTGTGTTAGTTCACCTTCTCCCCAGATTACATCAAATACTACTTCAGGTAAGTTTGTCCACCTGCAGATTTAACTTCATTTTCCCACTTCCTTTTAATTTGACATAGAAGTATTTTAGTACACCCTTTCCCCCTGTAATTTAAGTTCTCCCTTAACTGTATCTAGAACAAAAAATTCCAGCAGAATTTAGTTACCTAAACAGAAAACCAATCCTTTCTATACTACTACTATTGTTCAACTTGCGTCTCCTCAAAATTTTGTAAGGAGGCAGACAGTTACAAAATCCCATCTTGCCATCTCGTAATGGAGAACTTAGTGTAGTGACACTAACATACACACAAAACAGCAATTTTGGGTTTAGTGCTAACATTTAGTTCTTTGGGGTCTGATAAATAATCAAACAAAATCAGAGCCTAAGAGATCTAAGCATCAAAACACTGATGTTCTTGAAGTCATTAGTTAAGCTTGAGAATTAACAAACACCATCTACTGCCCAGTTAAAGCAAAACATTTCATAACTACTCCAAATACATTTCCTTAAACAATACTTTAAAGAAATTAAACACAAAATTGCTGACATAAAGAGGATGAGATCGTTTGAGGCAGACAAAACTTCCAAGTGATAGCTCTAATCTCTTAGCTTTCCATTCCTCTAAACACTGAAGTCAAACACCAGCTGCACGATCAGAGAGGCAGGACTCCAGCTTCTGTACTGAACACTTACCAGCTTGTTTTCTCCTGCAGACTTTAGTTTTTCCTGCAGTTTCATTGTAGTCTGACGGATTCGTTCTATTTCTGCCTGCTGTTTAAGGATCAGCTGTCTCTCTTTCCGAGCAGCCTTGTTAGCCTCTTGAAGACGCTTAATTTCTGCCTTTTAGGTATGAAAGATTAAGCATAAGAATTGTGACAGACAGCTTTCAAGAACACACTCTAAAGCTGCCACAGTGTCCGCTATGGGTTTAAAATTACTGCAATTACATGATGAAGTAACTAGCCTGGACTTCAGCAGCAAAGAACAGATCTATGAATACTTTAAAGTCTCAACCAGTGAGATTATTGATACAGAAGGACCCTTTAAAACAAAGTGTTAAGTACTACAGAAATGTGAATAAAACTTACTGGTAAGAAATACTGCTAGCTTCCTATCCAAAAGCCTGGTATGGAGCTCTCAATTCTTAGCTTTTACAATGTCTGAAATGTTTAATGGCTATACAGGGGTTTCAACAGGATTTTCCTAGAGGGCATCAGTTACCTTTTCCTGCTGTAATCTGAGAAGCAGACCACGCTGCCTCTTTCGAATAGGAGGCATCTTATCATCCTCTCCCTTGTCTCGCAAATGCCTGCAAATAGTTTGGAGGAAAGGATTAAATAAGGAAAAAGTGCACAACCACGAGCCTTTTACTCTTTAAAGTAAAAAAAAAAAAGCTGACTCTTCCTAACTTGCAGAAGAGTATATGCCTGTATTTAATTGTTAGCATATTCTATAGTGGAATATTTTGTACTGTGTAGTTAGACATGCACAGTTAAAAGGCCAGGTGAAATGAGATGTCACATAAATGGGTAGAAACTCTGGAGAGGCAGCATGCTCACCATTTGAGCAAGTCCTCTCCCAAGGAAGGTCACTTGGGTAGTCATTACCTCACAATCCTTTGTCAAAGCCACAATGACAAGAAATTAGAAGAAAACATCTCGTGAACAATGCAGAGAGTGACCATGGAAAAGTATTATTGGTTAAATCTGGCCACCACTGTTCAGTAGTATCACTTCTATGTGATCACTTCAAGTAGCATTTCAGGACAAAGTATATGTTAGGCTGGAAACAAATCATGAAGTACAACACACATCCAGAATCACAAAATTTGGCCTGAGTCAACCAAAACAACCTCAGACAGACAACAAGCTAATGGAGGTCTCTTTGACGGTGTCACAGCTTCTTGAGTTAAGACTTGCAGATTAATGGCTGGGACTACCTTCTCTGACTGACAAATATCTGACCTTCTGCTGTTTCAAGGAAATTCTCTTTTATCAGACCGTATTCAATGTAAACATCAAAGCACACTTACAAACTGGGTTCTGTTCTTTCCAAGTGACAATAACATTTGTATAGATTACTGACGTCAGATTAGTTCAACTATTGATACTTTATAAGGGAGAGGTGAGCTGGAAGCAAAATCTTACAAAAAAAATTCAAGTAAAAGTGTAAGAAAAGGGTCAGTCAGCATCAGAGCTGCCTTACTTCTTCTGGTGTTCCAGCCAAGCTAATTCAGCCTTGGTCTTCTCTTTCAGAGCCTTCTCCCGGAGCCGAAGCAGTGAGGACTGATGAGCTGCTCTCATTTCCTCCTCTTTCATATACTGTCTTACCATCTCCATAGTAAATTTAGAGAAACTATCTTGTCCCCCTGAGAATGGCATGCTTAGGTCCTAGAAGGCAAGACAAATTTGGCATGTTTTGATAATACAGAAATTCCAAGGCTTTTTTCAATTACGAAGTGTGCATGTACACACACACACAAAAACAAAGGAAAACCAGCTTCCCCTCTTACACCTGAGCTTTGTGCAGACCAGCTTTTTCTGCCCTGGGCTGCATGACAGTTTTGGGATGTCCCTTCTTGGGCCAGAGAGCATCCTCTTGTACTTCCTAGCTGCGTGTAAGCATAGTAGGAAGACTTAATCCACTGGGCTTTTATAACCTGCCTCAAAAAGTCACTCCTCCAAAGCCGCAAGTGAACAGGTAAGAGGCCTGGATGGACTGTCCCGTAAGTCAAGTCATCACATGTGTAGAACAGTGACATACAGCATGATTCACACAACTCTAAGCTTTGAGATGCTCAGAGAACCACAAGGAGAAAAGAGTCCTAAAGTTTGTAAAGACAACTACAAATGGCTCACTTGAAGCTCAGCAGCTTAACTATTTCAGTTCAGTTAATTTACCTTAACTATGGTTGCTTAACCCACCTTGATAGATGACAGAGCTGTTTTCTCTGGGGAGACTTCCTCATCAGAATCATCACGATTACCCCGTTTCTTCTCCAAGTTATTTCTGCGATGACTCTCAGAGGGCAGCAAAGACCGAAACGACTTTTCCTCAATCTCATCCTCTGTCATGGACTCATCAAATTTCAGGGAATACTCTGTCGCAACAGAAGCAGAATCTAAGGGAGAAATCAGAGAAGTGGTTTTATGCTCAGGTATGTATCATGAATGCAGTTTTAACTCTCTCATCTCAGGGAGGTTACGGGGGCAAGAAAGACAGGAAGATAACTAATGCAGAAAAATCGGTGTTTTTAGAAAAGAGTGACCATGAGTTCGAAGACATCATGAAACACTGATATCTAGCTTCAAAAGGCCTAACAGACTTCTGTACACAGGTGTAAACACATTTCTGGGACTGCTGAAACAGCTGGCATTCAGCCTGTGTATTCAGCAAGCGAACATCTGGCTATAACTAGCACAGCAGAAAGTAGAATAACCCACAGACTCCATCACTCAGATGTGTAGGATTTCAAAGGTTCCCATCTCACTGTGCCGTCCTCTGTTACCTCTTAAGAGGCTACCGATTCCCCTGGGGCTCTACTTTCTCCACCCATATTCCCTCATTTATTTCACAAACTAATTCTGAAACAGCATCTCCCTCCCCCTCTCAATACCTTCACATTCATCACACACAAACAATACAGCTAACCTTTTTCATCTGGCAGTGATAAAATACTATCACTTGGCAAGGAATCATCCACACCAGTATGAGCCTGCTCTTCAATACTGCTAGTTATCTTTTCACGACGGGAAAGTTTTTTCTCATTCTCCTTCGAAGAAGGAACTGAAGGACTCTCTTGGCGGCTGCTGGTACTACTGTGTTATCAAGAGATAAGGTTTTTTAAACATTACTTTGCACGTTTCAAAATATTTATATTACATTACTACTGTAAATACCATGATTAACATCCCAGCAATAACTGGCATGCAGAGGGTTTGTATTTGTTTTCAAAGCGCAGCTTAGCTACTTCAAAATTCCAAGCCTCATCAAGCTGCTGATTGACAATGGAACTTGTTATTTTTATTCTACCTCAGGATGCAAGTGGTTTGTAGGTAGGCACACCCTCTACCTGGCAACGAGTACTGACGATAAAACATTGCAAACATCTCTCCTTACATTTTTTTAAAGTATGAGCGAGACAGTGATATTGTTTTAAATCAGAAGAACTACAGAGGATAAAATCATTCCAGCTGGTCAAGATCAGAGAAGGGCTGTGAGAAACTTCACAGGACCTAACTAGATCACGTAAGCGAAAAGGAAACAAAAAGCTAAAATCCAGTATCAAACACAGGCAAGATACTGGAAAGCAACAGCAGAAATGAGTCAAATCTAAACCTCAGACAAGCAATACTCCAGGCCTTTCATGTAAAATCTCAAGCCAGTGCAAAGCAGCAGTGAAGAAAAAACAACCCCCTAACAAAATGGCCAGATACACAAAGAACAGAACAGAAAGTAATGCACGTTAGAGTAGGCAGCTCTACAGGTGCCTGCACCACATTTTCATTCTAGCCCATTTCAAAAAGACACCGAAAAAAATGTGAAGGGCACAAAATGCACGTATTTAGGACAGGGAAAAAGACTCAGATAAACAGAGACTTAAAGTGACTTTTAGGTTACAAAGGTGACACAATATAAGTATGTAAGTAGGCCACAGCACAGAAATCAGAATAGTCTCAGCTCAACAATTTCTGAGGGTATTACATCCAATCAAAGCCAAGGCCACATCCCAAGTTCTGAACACCTGCAAGGACAGAGGATCCCATAACCTCCCTACACCCCCATTGGTGTTTGACCACTCTCACAGGGAGCACTTTTTTTTTCCCCAATGATTTTCCCCTTTCTGCAGTCCGTCACCATTGCCTTTTGTCATCTCACTGTGCACCTCCAAGAAGAGTCTAGCCTTGTTTTACCTAACAACCCACCTTTAAGATACTGCAACTAGATCAATGCACCCTCAAGCCTTCTCTTTTCTAGGTTAAGTTAGCTCAGTTCTTTCAGCCTCTCTTTTATATCACAGACTCCAGCCTCCTAACCATCTTGGTGGTTTCCCCACCAGACTTGTGCCAGCATGTCAACGTCTGCTCTTTACCAAGGAGCTCAAAACTGGACACTGTATTCCAGATATACAGAAAAACTGTTTCCCTTCACTGGCTTGCTAGACTCTTGCTAATTCAGCTGAATGAGAAAGCACATGTGGAACTCAACTATTCCTAAATTACGAAAGAAAAAGTGTCCAACTGGAACAAATACAAAACTGAAGATACTAACACGCAATATACCATTACACTGCTGACCACAGTGTGGTAGGACTTCTAATTAGAAAGACAAAGCATATTCTGGTAGGCATGTAAACCTTCAAGCTCTGGAATATAAGGCAGCTTTACTTGTTGGAAAGGTTTAATATTGACTTTCCCTCTTTTTAAAAAAAATATTGGAAGGAATTTTGATAGTCCTTTGTACTTTAGTCTTATTTATAGCAAAAAACCCCTGTGTAATCTAAACTCTTCTTACCTCTGATCATGAACCTTTGACCTTGAGGATTCTGAATAACTATCAAACATTGGCGAGTATGTCTGTTTTGAGTCACCCGTCTCCTCTTTACCTTGTGATATGGCACCAGACTCACATTTCCTGAGAAAGAAAAGCATTTTGGGCAAATCTGCATTGTCTTAAACCAAAGAATAATAGAGTTTTCACAAGCTTTCATCAGTTTACTATAAATTCCTGAAAAGATCACAGCTTAGACTAGTTACATTATTCCACAAAACATTTAGAGTATCTTTTTCTGCTCTTCTATATAGAGCTTCACAGAATCAGTTAATGTCACCTCTGGCATACACTATTAAGGCCATAAATCTAAACTCTTCTTAAATTCTCACTCAGAACATCTTAAAATTTTCTTCAAGAATAGGTGAAGCAAAACCTAACAATTTTTACTTCCCCCTTCCCAAGATGTGAAACATTAGGCAAAACCTGTTCGTATCAGTACGAGCTCTCAGTTGTTTCATGAACTCTGAATGATGCTGTCGCTGGTGGTCAAACAAGGTGGTGACTGGAGCAGCTGGAACACTCACAGGGTCTGAGATCTGGGTTCGTGCTAACTCTGTCATCTGAGCACAATAAAAATCAAAGAAATACAATGAGCTTATCAGCATCAAAATGTTTTTGAAAGAGAGAATATTCACTCTCACAGGCAATTTACTGAACAAATTTACAGGCATTTATTGAATGTGTAAGACATGGTTTTAAGATGATTTGTAATAACATACATGTCAATTTTGGTTGTAGGAGGTGCTTACTGCTCTTTAAATACATATTCTTTAACTTATGAAGAGTGCAGTTATTGACATGAAACATGCAAGATACTACTTATATCATTGTAATCAACTTAACCAAACTCTGATCAGTAGAATGACTCCTACATAATAAAACATTCCCGACTTACCATTAGAATTAATTTAAAATAAACCCAAAACACACAAATGGCAGAAACAATGTTTTCTTCTTCATTTGAAGTGTATCTTGCCCAAAGAGCAAGAAGTATTCTTTCCACTCCAAAGGAAGCAACAAGTTTAAGTTCCAATACCATGCAAACTGTCAGGTCTAAAACTGGCAGCATTAAAATAAATGGATAGCCATAAATTATCCTTTTTAATGTATGTTTCTAGTCAGGTACACAGTGACTGCCAAAAACTTCAGAAACCACAGCAGATAACACTGGTTTTCAGAAGCTTTAGAATTTAGTATTTTTCTTCTTGTTCAAGGGTTTGTGCCTTGCAGAGCGGGGAACTCTGGTTGGTATTAAAGGTAGGAATAACCTGTATTTCAATAACTCCCAATACACATAGTGAGTTTCTTTGTTAACTCTTCAATTAACATATACAAATTTTATAGAAACAAGTAGTATTTTTTTAAATTGGATTGTCTGTATACATCACCCACTGTTTTCTCCTTCATTACTACGACAGTCAACTCTAAGCAAACAAACTTGTATAGTAGCATGCTACATTATCTCTTTTGCAGAAGATAAAACTCCATTCCTTTACACATAAACAATTACAGAGTACATCCAAAAATATTCCCAGCACATTGGTAACTGGCATTTCTATTGCTGCATTCCAGTTCAAATAAATGTTTTTTCAACTGAATATCAGAAGTCATTTCTGAACATGGATGGAAAAGCTACTCTGCTAGCCCATCACCACTGACCAAGTCCTCATCAACTGCTCCACTTACTCTTGGACTTCAAACATAAAGCAAGCCAAGCAATTAAAACTCTATACCAAATAAAAGCTATCTCCGTTTCTTCTACTTTGTTTCTTAATTGGTTTCTACCCACTTCAGCTCTATAAACTACAAATATTTGTCTTTATCCAAGACCTCACTACCTACTACCAACAACTACTACACGTATCTGAGATGGCCGAGCTTTTCTGCTTCTTTAACCTAACCCATTCTTGTCCATTCAAAAATTATTTAAACTTCAAGTTTCAAAGCCCAGAACAAGTACATCAGTATTATCCTACAGTCCCATTACCCATCATAAAACCAGCCTTGCTAAGCACCATCATGTGTGTAAACTGTGAACAGTTACGTTCCCACTCATCAGCCTTCTCCATTCCATCCCTAACCCTAAGCCTAATGACTGCTAAACTAGGAAGAAGCAAAAGCATTTCTTCTGTGGGTTTGAATTAGTTGGGTTTTTTTAAAACTGTGTTTCTTACCTATAAGTGAAGCAGCTGCTACATACAGGGAACAACAAATATGCAAACTGATAAACCAATGTATAAAACTGACAACTAATAAATATTCTGTATACCACAAGAACAGACACTCAAAAAGCCTTGAAACTCTATATCAAGTTAAGAGCTCTGCTGAAGATCTCCCCCTTCCTTATTTTGTTTTTATTTTTTGGTCCCCTACCTTCAGAAGTAAGCAAAATTGTTATTTCCCTGCTTTTCCAATTTGATTTGCATATGAAATAGATACAGGATCAACCCCCGGTGGAGCGCAATTCTTACAAATTCAAGCTGATGTGTTCACTTCCATCAATCTACCCTGGGAGAACAAGCTTCTTAACAGTTCATTAACTGGAAGATCATAAGAATAGTGAACATGGATTTAAGGCTGCTGACGGACTTCTAAGTAATGATGTCAGAAAAGCTCCTTTAAAGTCCTATCATTTGTCACGTTAAAGCTGCACTGACACTGAACAGACAATAACATAGAGGCATAAAAGTATCCAAAATAATACTGAAACTATAACAGCTTCTTTCTTTCACTCAGGACCTTACCTCACGAATCTGGTGAGGAGCATCTGCAGTGCCAAGTACAGTTCCTGCCTGCTTGGTTGCAGCCTTGCAGGGGGTCTCTTGTACAGCCTCCTGCCGTGACTGGACCAGTTGCTGCAGTGACTCTGCATGGACCTATGCAGCAAACACAGCCAGTTCAGCTCCTCAGAATTCTCTAGTTATAATAACTACAGATTTATGTCTCAAAACCTACATGAAGAAAAGTTTGAAATTGGCCCCTAAGAGCTGTTTTCAGCTATATTAAACCCCTTCAGCACTTTCATGATGTTTACAGCTTCAGATTAAGAATACTTGTAGGCATGAATTTACTTACAGCATTTTGCCTGTTATACACTCCACATTTTTTGAAGGGCAGCATTACCTGAGCTGCCTTCTGCCTTGCCTCGTCCAGTTGTCTCTGACTTTCTAGAGCTTCTTGTTCAGCCTTGATTTTCAAAAGAGCTAAGTCCCGTTCATGGCGCTGCTGCTGTGCCTACGGATCAGAAAAACAACTTTTAATCATGCAGGTTACACGAAAAGACCTTTTTTGCCTTAGCCACTTGCTGCATCCACCTCTGAAAGATCTAGACCTACTCTACTGGTGGTGCCTCTTCTGCTAAAGTAAAACTTTCAGCCTACCAACTGACACTCCCTTCTTACGCAGACGGTAAATAATGCATATTCCTCATACTCTTCCACCACAGTGTAGAAAGAAAGAGGACTTAAAGACCAATTAACTCAACAAACTAGAACAAGCAATCTTGTCAACGTAAAGAAATTTCAACCAAAAATATCCTTTTAATGGAGTAAGACAAATGATCCTGCCTGAACAACTACACTGCATGGCACTGGGACCCAAAATAAAATTTTCATTTTACTGAAGTACACAACCAAAGCAGCAATTCCCACTAATGGTACATTAGTGACACAATCTAAAGTCACCAGTTTCTTGGTGTCAACTTAAAATAAGAAAGATAATAGGCATTAATCCTACAAATTGGACATCAAAGATGCCCCGTCGCATCCATCATGATTTCTCTGCATTGCTAAGGAAAGCGTAACTTGCCCTAATTTGATTGATTTTCTTGCAAAATAAAAAAAGGAAGGTTAAAGGAAGGTTAAGACAAGGAAGTATTTTTCCATTACCTTCAGAATTTGAGCCAAAGAAACACTCTCCTGCTGGGCAAGTGATATGCCTCGTACTCGTTCTGCATCAGTAAGCTGTCGTACAGACTCCTCAATAGCACTGAGGTAGTTCAATTCTGCTGACAAACGATGCTGAAGACCAGCAGGGGAGAAGCGCATACATCCTGCAGGATAAAACTTAACAGTCAACTTCCACAGACTTTAGTGCCCCACATCAAAAATAAAGGGGGAAACCCGCCCCTCCCCTGCTCTGGGAGTGGTATGGTTTTACCAAAACAACTCACCACTCGCTGAGGCTGCTCCTGCTGCAGACCTGCTAGTCCCCAGACTCAAGTCGGGGAAGGCTACATTAGGCTTCAGCCCTGACGCTGTACTTCCAGAAAAGCCAGCAGGTGACTTGACCCTTTCAGCTGTATTGCCTATAGAATCAAACTGCAACATTTTTTGGGAACCAGGAGATGGGGAAGAAGTCGGTGTCTTCTGGGATCTTCCCTTATCTGAGAAACTGGCAGCAAAACAAGAGAAGGAGTCAATATTCCCCTAAGTCCAGCCATTTGATAAGACAATAAAGCAATAACCTAGTTCTTCCACTAATACACACCAAACAGATCCATGCAAAAGATACAGTCTTCTATTGTTTGCACAGGCCCAGTCTGCCTTTAGGAAATGGGCTCATGAGATGGGTTTTGTACCTATATCCCAGTTTCGGGTTAAGTTTCTAGAGCACCCTATTTCCGCCCCCCCCCCCCCCCCCCAAGTATTAAACCTAGTTAGCACAGGGACACACACATACACACACAGAAAAAATATTAACATCGTATCTACATGTTCTTCAGGGCCAGACAAACAGTTTCAATGCCTCCTGTTAGGAACCTGGCATGAGAAAGTCAGGATGCGCTCATCTGCATGTGCATTCACACATCTGTTTTGAGAGGCTGAGTGAAGAGCTTCTACTCACAGGATATTAGGGCAATAACTTGATACCAGAATACAATGAACAGTATTTTTAAACAGTAAACAGGTTACTATCAGCATGTGGATGCATCTGAATGAGATAAGCCATTGCCCTGAGTCTCGATCGCTTTCACTTAAAATGCAATGAAATGCTTGAAGGCCAAAACTTCACTTAAACAGTTAGTAAAATACTACAGCAACACTGCTCAAGAGAAAATTTAAGACATCTCTTCTTTTAAACACACAGAAAATAATGCAGACACTTCTTAAATCTAATATTCCAATTTTATTAAGCCAAAGAAGATTAACAGCGGCTTCTTAAATCCCTTAGGAAGATGTTTTGCTTTACTTGGCACATCTTGGGAGGTCACAGGACCTTTCAAATCCAATACTGGATTATCAGTGAAAGTCACCCACATAAGTCTACACTCTTTTCTGAGGATTAGTTCACCTCTCAAAAAGCATCAACTCACAGAGCTGCATAGGCTTATGAATATTAGCTGAACACAAGTGTAGCCAAAAATGTCTGTGGATCCCACTGAAAAGGGCAAGATAACTTAATAGGTTGACCAGCTATTCCTCCCTCCTCCCCCACTCTGCTCCTCCCTTCTTACATACCATTTGAGAAGTGGAAAATGAAAACTGTATTTCAATGCTTAAGGTACTGAACCTGACAAGACACCTCTATCAGCCAGTTATCCTTACAAAAACAGAGGAGTCATTTGGGAAGGAATCATTGTTTTGTATTTTCTCTTACTACAGCCACCTACTTTAGGCTTTTGTATTTAAAATACGAAAATTTTAATTTCACTTAAAAATGAAGAAAAAAAGAGAAAAAAATTTGAATGTCATTAAAAAAACATTTTCTGCATTGCCATCTTACTAACATTTGATAATTTCTGTTACTCTCCCTTTGCACATCCAAATACAGTGCCATTTTTGATAACATGCCATAAGGCTACCAAGCTTATATTTGCATACAGTCTTATAATGTTCATGTTACCTCATCAGGGAGTGTCCAGACAAGTTTTCCAGTGTGCTGTCTGTATCTGGGTTCTGCTCATGATCTTTACTAGAAATTCTGCTATTTGATAAGGATTTTTTTGCCTGTTGGGTTCCCCAGTCTAATTCAGAAAGCCTTTTATCTTCTTCCGCAGAAAAGTGGTGAGAACTTCCATTGAAAGAGTCCAACCCTAAGAAATAACAACATTGCCTAAAGTTTACATTTGGTATTCTATTTATGACTACCTGACCATCAAGAGCCCCAAAACAAATAATTGAGAATTTTTTTCCTCAATTAAAGATGCCTTTGAGTGAGAAGTCTACAAATCCAACAAGCAAGAAACATAAATTTGGCAGCTTCCTACAGGAGATTAAGTTCTCTTCTGCATATTGTGTCCAGTGCCAACAAAACTGTCATTCAGCTTTCATTTCAGCACACTATCTGCTAATCTAAAGAAAATACACATTTGACTTCTCGATACTGATAACCAGAATAAAGCCTAGCTTTCTTTGGGTAAGCTAGAGAGTTTTGAAAAAAGAGGAAAAGAGATTATTTGGAATTGCCAATCCTATTTTTCTCATCCTTTTATTGGCTTTAAACCTAACTTTTTCTTGTTATCCACTGCTGATCTAGTGAGAGTATACCAAATCTCAAGTTTCTCCATGGTTTTGTAATATACAAGTTACCATAGGAATAAGCGTATTTATTAATTTGTGCGCTTATAAAAACTGCCTTTGATCCAAAGATGAAGCATACAGGCAAACTTGTTGTTGCTTTCATAAATGTGGCCCAAACTCTGATTTCTCAGCAGCCTACTGGAATTTCCTCAGTACAGAATCTGAGGATAGTTCTCACATGATATTAAAACTAACTAATTTGTTAGAAGGCTGGTTTAGGAAAAGAAAACTTTTCAATGCTGTTAACAACCTCTTGCTTATTTAATTTTAGATTCTTTTATTTTAAGGTCAGAGAATAATCAGAGTCAAAAAGAATTTAGGAAGGAATTACTGGAGGAATAAATAAATCATACTATCACTATTAGATAACAGTTTCCAGATAAGTAGGACTGCAATTTTCATGACAAGAAAACCCTAAAACCTCCTTCAACAAAAAACCTGCCACAAACCCAAAACCCTACAGTCAAGTACAGCACTTACGTTCCTTTTTCCCTCTCTTTTTAGAGGAAGCAGATGAGCGAGAAGAGGCTGCAGACCGTGGTCCAGATGAATGCTGAGAAGCAAGTTCTACAGATCGAGGTTCGTGGGGAGACTTCCTGCTCAGAACTTCCTCCTGCATGCTTGAACTGCTGCTGCCAGCAACACTAAAAAGGAGCACATGGACAGTGATGAAGGACTTCCAACTCCCACATTACATTGTGCACAAGAAATCCACCACAGTTTAGAGACAGACAGATAAAACTAATTAGCCCATCTTGAAAAGCATCGATTTTGAGATTAAAAACTGTGATAGCTAAAACACGAGGAAGTTTGGCATGATATTGACCATAATGAAACATGCTTCCAGTAACATGAAACAGTAAAAGATGGGTAACAACCATCCTCTCCAACACTAACTCTTACGAGCAATTTAGCTACAGGCTTGAACAACATAAGAAGGACTCCAAGTATGACTGAATTATACATCATCTCTGGGCACGTAGATATCATCAATTGACACATACATGAGTGATTTTCCATAAAGGATTACAAAGAATTTGCAAAAAAGAGTGTAATGCATCATATAATAAATACCAACAGAAGACCTATCAAGAAGTTTAATCTGAAAGAAACCATTTCTTGCAGCCAACATGGTTTCAGTGTGCAAAGTGCCTTTTACCTTCCTTTCTTCTGAGGTGAAGTATCACCAGTACAAACACAGTACTTGTGACCTCCCCCAGAATGCCCAAAAGACGTTAAGTATATCTCATTACCAAAAAAGAGGTGTTAGAAAATTCAGGAAGCCACATGAATTCAGTAGTCATATGAAGAGTCTAGGATTTCCAGTCTTCAAATTTTTGTCTGAACAAAAGGTTTTAGAAGTTCTTACAGACAATTTATGTATCTATTACTAAGCATTACTGAACCCTTACTGAAAGCCATCATAGGCTTTTTATAAAATTCTGAAGTACCGAAGATTTTTTAACACTTTCAAGTATCTTTTCCCTTTTCTAAATTACAATGACTGACCAGCTGAGCATTATAGCAGCCACACAAGTTGGAGAACTCATTTTCACCCGACTACAAAGGGTAAGAACCTCACCTAAAGTTACCTGGCCAGACTGAAGAACAACAAAAATTAGAGAGAGAACAGGAATACTTCAGTCATGCTGGTTATTATATTAACTGCAAGGTCCCAAGGAAATAACTCATCACTTTGGCTAGTATTACAATACAGCATAGCATAAAAGATACCCAGCATATTGTGAAATTTTGTATTAACTATGTTCTGTCAAATTCTGCATTTTGATTTTTTACAAGAAGCCTAACACACAGTTACCTGAAGTCACGTGCCATCTTTTTTTCTGTTAAAGTGCCACTTCCCTGCGATGAGGCAAAATCATCTTCGTAAGAAACCACACTCTCTGGAGGGCTCATGGCAGGCAGTAAAGGGCGCAGAAGGGCAGCCCCTCCATTCGACCTTTCATCAAACACTGAAGTGTGGAAGAAGAAGTGAAAAGACAAAAAAAAAAAAAAAAAAAAAAAGACAAATGCAAATGTGCATCAAGCAGGTAATAAAGCTGCAGGAATTAAAATGCTCCCAACCATGAGTTACACAGACTTCCTTTCAAACACACAAACATCAGGAGAACAACAGTACAGCCATCCCATGGCAGTTTTAGCAACACAACATGCAGTCTTCCTCTTCTTGTAAATTATTGAATACTCCATTAACACACTCCAGCTAAAACGTTCTTGAAGAGCGCAGTGCTTGCGAGTAGAGCCATCTGCAGAAAATTTAAATGCAATCATCTTTAAGGGAAATAAAGGAAAAAAGAATCAAGAAAAAGCACAAGATAAAAATCAACTTCTCTGAAAATATTCCTCCTCCAAATGAGGAACTCAAGGCAACAGGAACAGTACTCATAAAATGAAGAATAAAATTGTACAAAATACAAAAATCAAATGAAATGTCCTGCATGAGGCACTTGTCAAGCATGCCCTAAGACACCAACACCTGAAACAGGCTCATTTAAGCAAGAGACTTTCCCTACTGATACACCAAAACCTTACCTTTTCAAAATCCAATATTGTTACTGGAGCTCTAATTATTGCACTACTTTGAGACAGTATCAAGTAACTCATATGAGCAAAGATGCAAAAGGAAAGTCCACATGGTTCAGCCACTGAAGTTACATTTCTAACAATACAGTAAAGCTGTATTATTCTTGTGTAGGGAGAAACTGGGATACATGCAAGCACTCGTTTAAGCCGTAACACAAGTGCTGCATAAAGCATGCATCTTCCTGCCTTAACTGAAAGAGGAATGATGTGTTATAACAGATGATCTGGAGTGCATATAAAGTAGAAGGATGCACATTCCAATCCGGAGGATCTGTCCTCCATGGAGGTCAGAACTACTTCCAAACGCACTCTGGGAAATTCAGATTTAGTATGCAATTTTTGATAAAATAAATGTAAACTTTACATTCACAATTCCATAACTACGGTTGTCCTTAATACATGTAGCCCAGTATATGAACTGGTTATTGATCTAGAAATACAGAGCAATCTAATACAAAAATAACCTTCTTCCAGTTGAAAAGTAAGGGGTTTTTTCCTTCTTTTTTTTACCTTAGACAAGAAGGCAGGGGGAAATAATTTATCATCCCAAAGTAAAGTGAGAAAACCTTACACGGATTCCTGTTTGAGACATCCAAAAGCACATTCCTTACCTGCGAAGTATAAAGTGTAAGGAGTAGTAACACTGGAGAGCAGCAATTTACAAGAGCTTTGAGAAATTTTTCCATTTTTACCTTTTCCATGAAGCTGGTAACTTTTCGCAAAGATGTTGATGACACTGTGGGGGCTTCCCTTCGCCAGTTCCTCCCATGGTCCCTTGCTGTGTGTGCCACTTGTCTGAGCGACAAGTGGCAAATACTTCTCAGCTGCTTTCTGAAACTCCTTTATGGGCTCAAAAGCATTTCTCTCCCGAATGCAGAAATCCTTCTCTTGCAACGTCTCCAGCATCTTCAGTGGCAACTGTTTGTGCTGGCCTCCCTCCTCTTCAGAGAGGCCTCCGTCACTCAGGAGAGGCCCTTCACTGATGGATTCGATGCTGGACTCATGAGGAATTGCAGCTTTATTCAGAGTGTAAGCCTGGTTTTCACGCCCTGGGGAGTCACTCTGCCTTTTAGATAAGTGTCCTAGTACCCCTTCACGCCTGTTAGCAGTGGGGGACCTCATTACAAGGCTGACTGCATCAGTATGAGGCCTGATCGTCTCAGGGAGTTTTTTAAATTCACTAAGGTTGCCTACCCCAGGAAGGCTGTCATCAAAGGCTGTATGAGACACACAGGTACCCAACATTTTTTGAATTCTGGCTGAAAAAGCATCTTCATTTTCCTCTCTCACAGGAGGACTCACAACCTTTGCCCACCGCCCATCATCCTGGTTTTCTTGCATAAATTCATGGCCCGAGTTCCACATGGTACCATAATTGATACCAGCCCCAGCCAACTTTTTGGCTTCACTTTCAATTCTGCTAGAAAGGGAAGCAGCTGTAGCTCTCAAAGCTTCAATCCGATCTAATTTGCTCTTATATTGGTTAGCAGTAGGTTTTACTAAGAGATTCTGCTGTGCACCAGATGAATTCAGATATGGCTGAGGCATCAGGGTCAGCGATCCCGCAGGTGCAGCATGGGTCCTCCTGCCTGCCAACATCGCATCACACTCCTTTGACAAAAGGTCTATCTGCTCCATACTCCAGTGCTGGGAGCAAGGGCCTCCAGCTGAGCCCACGAGAGCTTGCGGGTGAGAGAGCTGGACTCTCGGGCTCAACCTGTCTGGCTGTACCCATGGAGGCTCCATCAAATCACTCCTGAAATGAAAAGTCAGCACTTAAGTTGATGATTTATACAAGTTTTAGACGAAAGTATCATTGCCCCTACTGTATTTTACAGGAAGAAATACTTTTTTGTGGAATCAAAGGGGCAGGGAATGGGACTGTAAACAGTTACAGAATGTTATTTAAAAAACGTCCAGCACATCCCAAATGCGATATGCCGTTTATGGTGTACTGTGTGTTTTAGGGTGGTAACAAGCTGAGTGTTTTCAGCAGCAGCAGTAAGACTTTTCCAAAAGTTTCCTGACTTCCAAAGGGAGGAAACTTTTTTTTTTCTTTGGAATTTCTTAGCTCCAGCCTTCCCCCTCCAGTTTAACCCAGCCCATGTTTCACTGGAGCTGTCACTTAGGATAGTCAAGAGAAACAGAGAAAAAGAGGACTGGAAATACAAGGATGTTTGAAGTTCTTCAAGACATCTTTTCTTATTTTCAGAGAGCTCACACTTGCATGACAGGAGCTCTGCAGAGATGTTTCTTCACTAACATCACTTGCACATATTCTGAATACTAGGAAACCTGGAAAGTCCCTCACAAAAAACCTGTTGCTTACTATGAGGTTCTTCAAATAACTTACGCAGCCCTTTAAGTCTCATCTCTTCCCAACTATTAGCACCTACATGTTTTTTCCTTACCATGTTACACTAACAATATTTACTGCCATATGGTTTAGCAGCCTATTCTAAGCACTGTACTACATAGCATCCCTAGTGCTTCCTTGAACTTTTTCCAGAAAGGAAACAGGTCTCATTGAATTTACAAAGTCTGCATGGATTTGACCAAGTTAAGGTACAGATAATGAAGCAAGTATGTATTTAAGAAGCAGACATTCACTATGTAACTAAAAACGAAGACACACTTGCGCATTGAATACTAAGGATATGCAAGAAACTTTATCATTTTTAGTTCCTTATATTTAAGTGTTTGGTTAGGCACCTTGTCTTACAGTAAGAGAAACTTTGACAATATACTGAACAACTAAAAATGGGGAAAAGCAGCATGGAAGAAAATCGGGAAAGGCTAGTTTCCAAGCAGAAGCAGAGGGTTTTGGTACTTTGGAGACAGTAACTAAAGGCCTGAATCCAAGACAATAGAATAAATAGAAATATTGAACAAAGCAAATAATAAAAATCAACAGATGTATTTGTATGATCAGCTTCTCTTGCCCGATGGCAATGGCAGAGGAAAAGTCTCCCAGTATGAAATGCACATCCCCTTGATGCCAGCAAAAGATTAACAGCAACCGCCATTCACTTTACTTAGTTACAGACTCACTAAATACCCATATCCAAAATTTTCATGTGCTTTTCTGCATCAGCTTCCTCGTAACTGTGAGGAAACGTCACAGTTGCCATAAAGACAATTATTCTCACTAGAACGTGAACTGAAGAACGTAGTCTATTTTCAACTCTCAGAGATGAAGACTGGAGTATTTTCCTCTCTCTCAAAAGGCCCACAACAGCTCACCTCAGTAGCGGCTGCTGCGGTTCTGAAAGCGACATGTCACTACTTGAAGATGCACTAGGAGGACGCTCCTGAGCCTTGTTTTCCTTGTCAGATTCCCCAGATGGTTGATAACCAGGTCTGGGCTAGAAATGAAGACAACCAGAAAAATGCATTTGCTAAAGCCTGTAGGAGTTTAGAAGCTCTTGTCTCATTAAAATTGAAAAGGCTTACATTTCTCAGCATAGTACCACATCCCTCTGACAACGCAAAGACTTAAAACACAAGACATTTATGGTTTTGCCTCAGCAGAATATACTGGGGAAAAAGCTTTGCTCCCATACTGAACTAGTTCAGCTGAACACATCAACTTGCTATTAGTCTTTTACCATATATTAATCTTCTTTCAGTTCATGATTAGCAAAATTATTTAACCCACTGCTGCTGAAGTTCATCCACTGAAAGCAACTTCAGAGAAAGCTCTTCAAATCACAGTTTGACTCATGTTTAAAGTTTTCTTAAGAGCCAACCTTTATAGCTGCTGTTAGCTAATATCCAGAATTCTGCTACTATTCATAACACAAAGATTATCTCAATCACCTTTGCAGGAGGCCTTGCTCTGCTGAAAAGTGGCCATTGGCAAGGAGGGTCCAGATCAAAACCACTATGTTTCAGGAAAAGCTAGTTTTCTTTGTATCCTTCTTAAATGATAACCAGACCAGGACAACTCATGACCTTCCTAGACATGTGACCTCCTACTCCTGCCATCAACTGCAACACATTAAGTTAGTGAATCAGCTGTACCTGTGTTTCCTGCACCGTAGGCAGCTGAGGTGGCTCTTCTAAAAGCGTATGTTCCAGCAATAGCTTAGAATAGGTTTCCTGTAACCGTTTGGCTGCTGAAGGCTCAGGGGGTGGCACATTCTTCACTTTAGTGAAAGCCTCTTTCTGCTTTCTGTAGAGCTCTTGGAGCCTTTTGTTCTTCTGTTCTGTTGCCTCTTTTTGTGCTTTCTTCTCTTCATTCTGCTTCTTCTTCCTCTCCTCTTGCTGCCTGATGATGTACTGACGAACCTCATCTGTATCATAGTGACGTTTCTTAGAGATCACCTGAGGCTCCTCACTGGCAGCTACCTTGTCTGGTTTCCTTTTGGTTGGACTGTGGCTCCTGGCATTTTGAGAAGGCAAACCAGATTTCTGATTCTGCTTTTCCACATCTTTCTCTTGCTTTATACTCATGGAATCCAACTGCAAGTCATCAAGAATTCCACGTATCTCCACGGGTAGGAAGTCCTTATTTACAGAGGCATGATCTTCTTGGTTATCATCTGGAAGAGCAGCCTCCAGTTTCTTCAGATTATTCTCAGACCGTACTTTACTTCTTGACCTTTGAGAACTTCTTGAAGAGGTTTTATGGGTAATATCCAGCCTGGAATCTGAACCTGTCCTTCCAATACAGCCTGCTAAAGAATAAGACTTGTCAAATGTTTCAAGTAAAAATCAAATTTGGAAAATTAAATGCCATCACCGAAACAGCTGAAAAAGTGAGGATGAGGGAGAAGTGCAGATGTCACTGTAAATGTGCTTTCACTCAGTGTCACAGTCCGATTACAGCAGCCTTTGCTTAGACTGAGCTCACACCCTTTATACTCTTGCCAGCTGCACCACCTCACAGTAAGAAGCACAGCAGCTACCACTGCCCCTTACTTGCCCTGTCTGAGATTCTGGATAAATTCTGAAAAGGGCTGGTGGAAGAATCAGTGAAGATTTATGATGCACATGAATGAAGTGATATAGTAGCTGGAAGAAACACAATTCCTGTACAGCAGCGATCCCCAACCATAGCTTCTGCATTATATGCAGCACATCTGGAAAATTCATCTCACTTGTGGACCACTGCTAGCCACTCCTTTCCCCACTAGCTTCAAGAGGCAAAGACAGATTGCAGGTGATCCATTTTTTTGGTTGCAACCTATTCCCCAGCTTTTCCAGAGCTCCTGAGCACCTTTGCAGCATGTACTGCCCCTCAAGTCACATGTGCAGGGCAGGCTTCCCATGACACCAAGAAAAGCTGATAAACCACCCAGGAAGAGGTTAAGCATCCCAACCATGGATGTGAAAAAAATCCCCCCATTTCCCCCCTCAAACTCCACGTTAAAAATAGGAGTTATTTTAATAAGAGACCACTTACATTCTATCTCACAAGTCTACTTTATTCTGCAGACATGTAGCGTTATATAATAAAGTAAAATTTAAAAAGTCCAGTGATAAAAAGTGCAACTTACCAGACTTGGCAGCGCTCTCTCGTCCTGTTCTGTCACTAGATACAGCTCTTCTGTCCTGTTCTATTCTGGGAGCTGCACCCAGTATCTTTTTTACTAGCTTTTGTCCCTCCCGCCAGGAGGATGCATTTATTACATAGTTTCCACCTGCACAATAAGCATTAAATAAAAGTCAAGCTCTAGATGGATGTTGCAACATATCAAAAAAGTATTTATTGCAAGCATTAATCATTTCTGTGCCATTTAGTTCCGCGTAAATGGTATGGCTGCAGTCACACCAAACAGTCATAACTGTGATGTACCATGAAGACACTCAACAGCTGACTCGCACAACTACCAGTGTTTCATGCCTATGCACCACAACATAAAAATCCAACACATACTGTAGCACATTAAAGCCCTACAAAGACTGACTTAAAAAAGGAAAAAGGGTTACGCAAGTCTGAAACATATAAGCAAATGTTAGTGGGGAGAAGCGAAATATTTGTACAGTAACTGAGAAGAAGTTGTTCATCTCCACTCAAGGAAGGGGAATAAGAAAAAAAGATAAAAGGATCTAAAATGTTGTAATAATAAGAAAAAATAAAGGTGGAAGATAAATAACAATTCACCTTCATATTAAAAGAATATTTAGCTGGTATTCTAGGAAAAGCCCCTATACTTTAGAGATGTTTATGGGTAATTAATTGCTGAGGTAGGTGTCTTGTGAGGACATTAAAATATGCCAAGCAGCAGTTGTTCTATGCCAATGCTAGCTCACTGTCCTCTAGCTGGGATTTCTGTACCATGACTGAAAATAGTTAAGATAAACCCTATTAGGTGATACTTAAAGCAAGAGCAGACTACCTTGCAGGTGACAGAAACCCAATTAAAATGTTATTAGTATTATTTTTATCATCCTGCACATACTTAAATTATAAAAACTGAGTACAGTGGCATCTTTACCTAATATTGGTTAGATTAAATACTAGGTTTATTCAACTCACCTTGCATTTCACTAACTTCTAATATTATTTATATTTTTTTTCTTTGAAATAATGACCTTAAAGAGCTTTGGAGAAAAGCATCATATAAAAAAAGAAAATTATTAATAACCCGATTCAGACTATTCAGCAATATTTTATTGCTAGAAAAGTACCTAACTTGAATACACAATTTGCAGTTGATTTCTAATTACTCAGTTTCAGGTTCTACCTCTGACAGCACTGCCTGAACAAACCCAGACACTGCAGCATGAAAATACTACAGCCACACAAACAGGGATTGCACTCTGGGCCCAACAGGACTTTGAAGACATGGTAACAAAGCAACTTCAGGTGAAATTCAGGACAGCAGACAGACAGTGGTTTGACAATCCCAGTACTCAGTCCCCCCAGTCCCTTTTCTGTTTGTTATTTTAAAGCAGGAGGAGGAAATCTGTTCAGTCAGAAGTCTGCAGCCCACTATTCATCCATTTACTAACAGTACTCTTTGCTTGCATTGTAAATTATCCAAGTATTTTATAAATCTGTCACTTGAAACATGTCACTACAAGCCTCTTTGAAAGAGACTTATCAGCCAAAGGGGTTCTTTTGCCCAACTCAATTACTTCTGTGTGCATTTAAAAAGGTGGTGTAAAGTCTCATCTTCCATTTCAAGACAGCTGTTTGAACTAAAACACGCTAACAGAGCGGAACATGAGCTGTGGCTATTTATAGCCTTGGCTATGTTAAGCAGTTTCTTACTGCTGTGACTGGAGGAGGATGGACCATCACGGATATGCCACTTCGATCTGGTTTTTATCTTCTAGGGATTTCAGGCCGTCATTCTCCTCACATTTAATCCATTATGGAGAATAACCATTGCCATTTAAACTTGAAGCAATCTGTGCTCCTTTCTCACTTGGAACTCTCACAAGTATGTAAGTTAGTTTAGTGTAGTTCCTTAAGTGTGAATTGATCAGCACAGGAAGGAACAAATCCATATTTATCACTTACTTTTAATCATTACCACAAAATACTCACATGCAGCCTAATGATTTACAACATGCAGAAACACATATTCACGCTCTAAAAAAATTGTAACAATTTTTTAAAGCAGTATTTTTTCTTCAAAAAGTGTTTGCCAATTATGGGTCCCTGTATGTAAGGAGAGATATAAAACCTTAAAAAGTACAAGAGATGCCTAACCTTGCATGTGTTTAAAGAAAAAAAATAAGCTCTGTAGTGCAATTGCAGTCATAACTCCTTACTTTGTATGAAAATTAAAACCAAATACAAAGCAGATGTGGAAGTATCCCTAATTCTTTTGCTACACACAGTATCAGAAATCAGCATTACTGGAAAACTAAGAAGTACTGACAGAATTGCACAAGTAGTTCATTTCATTTTCTCCTACAAGGCACTGCTCTACAGCAACCTGTTCACATTGTCATCTCTAAATACTTTTCTTTAATAGACAGCAGAAATGTCAGACAACAGTGTAAGTAAAAAATTCTTAACTGGCAAAATAAATAAATATTTCTTTATAATATCAAGATTTGTAAGACCTGTTGGGGAACATGTTTTTACACTCTTTCACTAAGTGAAAATGCTAGGAAGGGGTCAAGCCAGAACTGAAGGTGTGGAACGGCACCAACTTGACACAGGGTGTAGAACAACAATAGCCAGAGAAGAGCCAGAAGGACGTCCTGTTCTCTGCTTCTCCGTTGAGAAATTGTACAAGAGAACAGCCTTCACTGCACCCCTCCTCGCAGAGGACAGCAACTCAGCAAGTCCCACTGGCACAGTTTTTTAACATCATCTCCACTCCACCTCTCAGCATTACTCCCTGAGCGGTAGAGCAAGCATTAACCAGCTTCAACATAACCAAAACAGGAGGAGGATCCAGAATGAACAGAGCTATCACTGTTTTTTGTCTGTGTTGGGCTGAGAGGTACCTAAGGATACCTGTCGTGTCCCCCCCACCGAGAAACAACATACTTCAGCAGCTTCCGTAAGGTGCACACAGCAAGTGGAAAAGCAGGTAACTAAACCAAAAAAAGCACGCACAGCCAACCAATCAATAACAAAACACCATACATATCCCCAGTGGTGCATACAGTCTATAAGCACACTACAACAGCACTGTTGCACATCTGAGAAGACTTTGCAAGCAATAGGCTTTAAATTTTTTAATTTCTTGAGACAAAACTCATCTCTGAAGGGCATGAGACAGCCTTCCCTCTAAGCAGAGATAGTCACCTTGTTTGGACTCTGAAATTGACAACTGTGTCAGTTTTTGCACTTTCCGTACTGGTCTGGTTGCTTTTTTCTCTTTGTTTCTCTCACTAGGTTTTCCTTTCACTGTTGAATGCTCTAAAAACAAACAAAAGCTGGTAAGTGATATTCCACAGGAAAGAACATAGAATAACAAGTTTGCTTCAACATTTACCTTGAAAAAACAGAACTCAGAGAAACATTATATAATCTGGGAGAGTTGGTGAATTTTATTTTGAGATTAATTACTCCTGGTCCAGCATTTCAAAATCCTCACAGCACGAAAATTTTGAATCAAGTGCTGTTTACCTACACACTGGAACACAGTGAAGTCACAGCACCACCATAATGTAACTTCACAAAGTTCATTTTCAATTTTAAAAGATATGTTGACAGTTTGACAGGAACAATTGTTGGTTCTCTTCTACTATAGGTACTACATTTTACTGCATTAATGTTCCACAAGAACACATAGTTCCTTCACTCCTGAAACACACGAGCTGCTGCTTCCGCATTAACGCATGACAGCACATTCACTCGTTGCCTCCATGCTAAAGCATGAAAGACAGGACACCCACGTGCTCTACTTTCTGCAAAACTCGTCGCAGAATTCACCCAGTGATGCAGAACTATTCTGTATCACTTAAGCCCTCATTCACAACACAACTGGCTTTTACACTTTAGAGAGGCCAGGAACACTTACCAAAGATAAAGTAATATTTTCCCATGTTTTCAAGTTAGGGCAAACCAAAACCTGAGATGTGGCTCAATCACCACCATCCCACTGAGTGGGCTTCCTAGCTGTCTAAGGCACAAAGCATAGACAAGCTGTATAATCAGTCTCAGCACTCTACACTGGACATTTCAAAGATTTATTCTAGCATTTTAGTTTACATGGCTTGAAGATGCTCTTTTCTTAACCCCAAAAGCAAACTGTAGATAAGGAACTTCACGGCCACTACCACCACTCTTTTCTTGCTCCTCTTCCATAAAGAATGTGGTCAGAGAACCTAAAACAACCAGGAGGCAACCCTCTCCACAGATAGATGTGAAGCTTTATTTAGGTAAGTATTTGCCAATACTAACTTTTACAGCCCCTAATTTCAGCTGAATCCACTCTCTGATGGATGCCCATAGCAAGTATCAGAGACAGAACGACAGGCCATATTACAGGATGTGGGAACAGCATTTTAAGAGACTTTCTCCCCCTTAATATCCTTTCCTTACAAATTTTCCAGTCATCTTTGAGGCTGACAACAAGCACAGGGAAGACAATCAACGCATCAAGTACTAGAGGCCTCAGCGACTGCATTTTCAGAAATCTGCCCTGCCTCCTCACCTCCTTCAGTGACAAACAGCTCCTTCCTAGTTCCAGGAAATCGCAGGCTGCTTCCCGCTCACTCTATTGGTATTACAGCAATTTGTTCTAGTATGGCAAATCCCAAACATCTTTAAGACAGAATTACTGGAAGTTCAGGGTCCACACAATATCCTTCAGCCTAATTACTAAATAAAGATAGACATTCTGTATGGTCTACGCTTACATGTAAAATCTTGTTGCAGTAAAAAACAAAGCTTCTGTAGATTACTAAGTTATCTTATAGCTTATTTTAGCACTAGAGAGCACAGAACAATTTTGATACAGCTGACCATACACACCTGAAACTCCACACACTGTAACTTTAATATAGAATTAACACATGGATAGATAGTGTCCGACAATCTAAAAATACATTTACAGTACGTGTTACATGCAGCACCAGCATTTGATCACTTGGAATCAGCTATTCAATATAACCTTTTCAGGTCAGAAAGGAGACATGTTCCACAACAGCTGTTCTATGGACAGGAGTCCAGGTGAACATATACACGCAGCTCCTTCCTTTTGCAGACAAAAGTCCACTGAACACATGATCCAAGTACCTTTTTAACTGGACCTCTTCAACGAAACTTTTCAAAAATCTGGATTTCTATAAAGAGCTCATGAGTCATTTATATTATGCTTGTCAAAACTTAAAAAAAATAATTAAAATGCTAGTGTGCATTGAAAGTCTTAGAAATCTGGCATTACTTTCATGGACTGATGCTGAATGGCGTATTTGCCAAACAATTTTACTGAAAAGCAGCAGCTCTTCTTTCTAAACTTTTTTAATGAGTGATTCCAGAAAAATTCCTCAGTACCTTGTCAAGCTGTACAAGCAAAAGAAAACTGGAATCTAATAATTTCCATACCAGCCACTATACTATCAACATACAAAGACACCTACAGATTTACAATCTCATCGCATTTTCCTCTGGTCTTAGACATTTCAACCAATGAGAAAAGTTATTTTTAATATGCAAACACTTAAGCTGCAAAGCTAGCGGTGCTCTGGGGATTTTATTTTCCATTCTCTTCTTTTTTTATTCACCTGATCTCCTCCCCCTCCCCCAACCCAGTCAGTCAAAAGCAATTCAATCTTACAGCCCTCTGCTGTAACCAGCATAACAAATCAAAAAGCACACTTGGGCATGCCACCCTAGATCACCCAGAGAAAAGAGCTACCAATGGTATTACAGTTTTCTAGATGAAAAATTAATAAAGGCTGGGTTTTGGAGCAGTACATTGGAAAACATAAAGCATATATTACTGTTTTGGTCTTCTAGCAGCACATCAGTCAAGCAAACACAGTATTTTTTAATTGTCTTTGCTCATAGTTTTAAGCATCAGAATACTGTGCTGCTAAATGAGCTCATCACCTAAAAAAAGATCTTTCTTCCTGTGTTGCCATTTTGCAACAATGGTATTTAATGTTTTTTTCAAAAGATCGTTAAGCAAAGAGGAATAAGTAACAGTTTTCTAAGCTTTTAACATTCAACATTCTCTCCTACACCTTCATGTGGAATAAACCCCAAAAGCAATGTTCTGTTAAGTTACCCCTGCAAGTTACAGTCACCCCTCCCATATCCTACCCAAGCCTTGTAATACTGAACGTAAAAGAGCTGTAGAGGAAATAAAATCTAAATTATTTAAAAGGGTTCTTAAATCTTCTGGTCTACCTGTTCTTCCCCTCCTCAGGGAATCCAGGTAAGACGTCTAAAAAAGTCCATGTGTACAAATATCTGGGACATAAATTTCTCCAAGAACTTCAAGATTTGGATAATTTTGACATAAAGCAATAAAAGTTCTACAAGTTCAGAGATATTAAACCAACCTAATGACATATAATCTCACCATCACACATAGCTGAAGGCATACCCCTTTACTGCAGGCTACGTACTCCACTTTCCACAGCACATGCCCCCCATCTCCCCTTTAGATTCCCATACATTCCAACTAAACCACTAACAATTCCCACAGAAGCTTCAGGACTGACAATTTGTTAACACCATATTGAAGGAAGTAGAATTCAGGCTTCATTATACTGTATATGGTGCACATACCACTTTCATGGTGTTAAAAATGGCAAAACCCTCAAAAATCTAAGTTGTTCCCATGAGATAATATAGGTTTCATCAAAATCCAATGTGGTTTTGTCTTTCTAAAAAGGAAATTGCATTCATTCATGCAAACATGTATAGAGATGTTACAAAATTAAACAAAGATTGTTCTAATGAAGACTTTTTTTTCTTTTTCTGTTTCAAAGAAAAGCCGTAATTTGATTCTTTTCATTTTAATGAGAGAATGGGCAGAAGGATCTTTTTGTTTTAGTGTTCAAGTTACGTCTGTGGAGAGAAGTACAATAATTTAACACTCATTGCTTCAATTTTTTTGTTTCCATGACTTTGCAGACTTTGACGAAATATATTTCTCTGCCTCTTAAGAGAAGGTTGTGTGACTTAACTCAGTTTGAGTCTCACCCTTTAACTGGAGTGCTATATCTCTGTACAGCTCCCGACTAATGTGAAATTCTTCCTCATGCCAGATCTTTCCATCTGGAGCGCGAATCTTTGTTTCAGCAGGATTGAAACCTGAAAGTAAACAATTTAAGAGTTTAACATAACTGTGTAAAATGTAAATAAAGCTTTTTCAGGGTGGAAGGGGTGGGAAACTGCCAAGTAAGAAAGGAATTACTTGAATTTCTAATGGTAAGAAAGCAATATACCAGTCTGCCACCTGCTCACAGTTGGAAAACAGTGGACAGGTTACTCAAAACGTGAAAGGCCTTCTCAGCCAATACAATGTTATTAAGTTCTGGCATCATAAAAAAACATATTGAAATAAACACAAACACGAATACAGCAAGCTTCTTTTCTACAGTAAGTTGTAAGAAGAGACAGGAAGAGTTTTGAAAGAATCCACACTTCTGTAAACTGGCAAGAATTTATTTTCCTTCTTGTCCTGTAATCAAACCATGCTATCCACTCCTGTACTGCCCAAACACAGCTGTGAGTCACATCCATACTCTGACATGTTGCTCAATGAATTGAACTCTGCTCCTTCACCACATATAACCAACAGGGAGGGGTCCTGCACCTCCGTACCTCTGTATGATGGAGCGGCAGGTGCAACTGCCACTTTCCTGACTTTGGGAGTCACTGCACTCTCCATGTTTGTGATCACAACAGGTTGCTCAGCATACCCCGAGTGCTGTCCTCTGCCAACTAACTCTTCAGAATGCTCCCACTGCTTTCGAATCCGCTCCTTCAGTTTCTCCAACTTAGCATCATGCTGACGCCGTTTCAAGATTTCCAGCCTATGAGCACTAGAAGTACTCGTAGCAGAAGGGGAAGATGCTTTTAGTTCACAGTCCTGGGATGTGTTACTCTGAGGAGTTTTAGTGCTACTCTCATCTCCTCTGGAGCCACTACTTTTTTCATCTTCCAATCGTGGAGGTGTTGCAACCTTAAGAAATGCCTCATTATTCTGCAAGGCATCAACTGCTGGTCTGTCATTCAAATATCTAACAACAGTCTCATCTGCAGCAGAACATGGGCTTTCAAAATCTCTGCTGTGTAGATCCCGCTCATCTCGGTCATATATCATATGGCCTGTTGTTTCAGTCTTCCCTTCTGCTTCACTGAAGTCCAAAGTAGAGAGCAGCTGCTTGGCCTCAAGTTGACTAGAACCGTGGTAAGGTAGAGAACTGTATGTATCCCTGATGTAACGGAAGGAAAAAGAAACAGTCACCACCAGAAACAAAACTGTGGTACCTTTCAACTCGACATGTTTGTTAACCAAAAGAATTACTTCCTACACTTTGCCTCCACTTTAAAGGCAAGTTCTTTTAAATTTTGATCACCACACATTTAACAATGCAAGTCTGACAAAATTGAAAGAGGTTTCTGTTCAAAATTTTGTTCTTTGCAGTGTCTGTCTGAACAGGACTATATATAAAGTTGAAGAGCTGAAATTAGGGCATGTAGAAAATCAGGAAGCAGCAATGTCGCCCTTCAGTTTAAAAAAGATTTAAATAAAAACCAAGTGTAAAACTTAAGCATAATTAATATGTCCTCTAAAACAAACCAATGCGCACATGCAGAGCTCCTTGACAGCACATTAACTAGCTGAGAAAACAAATAAACTGCACCAAAGACCCCTGCCCTGTATTTAGCATTAAAAAGGCAAGCCCCTGACAAGAATTTCAGAGTGAACTGTCTGTATTGCAACAAATGTAAAGCTTACTGAAAGCTTATAATTCAACAAACTAAGGCTCTCTTAGCATTTTTTCACAGAAGACGACTCTATATTTGAACAGACTCATGGTACATATGTTGTTAGGGCAAAAATGTATTTAACATTTTTACCAAAGAAGTGCTGAAGATGTGAAAATCCGGCAGCTAAGCTACTTGGCTTGCTTCTTCAGCAAGTATGTTTAAAGAACTCATTTAAGCCAGGTCATAACATTTTCCTTGCAAAACCGTCTACCTCTCTTTCTCTAGTAGCACATTCCTGTTATATAGTGTAGTAATCATTACCAATCAACATAAAAGTTGAGTGGTTTAATTGCACAGAATTTCACCAAAAATGTATATAAATACACACACACACACACACAGATTGTTCTACCCATTATTCTGGTTTTGTTTTCCTATGAACACTTTAAGCATCGACTACAGGCTGTTCTCAGAGAAGGAATAACGTGTTAACGTAGCAGCTCTGATGTTAATCCCCAAATTTATCTCCCCCAATACCACACACACTTCTTCCTGTAAGAAGGCTATTCTTTTTGACTGGATATAATGACACGAGTCTAGCTGCTCTCATTTTCTTCTTCTCCTGAAGCCTGTAAGATTTACTACATGTTTTTAAGTCAAATAACTGATGTATGCAAGTTATTCCAGATCAGGTAGACAACACAGCTGTTCAGTTAACAAAACTGACCCAAGATTACCCAGCCCAAAACTTAAAGAGGTTAGGATAACAATCATTAATAAATATGTAGTGGAATTAAAAAAAAAAACAAAACCAAAACAAAAACAAAACCACACTCTTCCAACTCCACTCTAATCAGGTCAACAGCAATTTGACTTCACTGGGGCAACATTCAGAAAAAAATGCAAAGTATGCATTAGAATCCAATAAAAACCTATTACTAACCCAACCAAGCTACTCATCAGGGATGCCTGTGTGAAGAACACACGCTACATATAGAACACAAGGAATTGAGGAAGTTATGGTACAAGTCTTCTAGGCTCTGATATTACAGCAAGTTATAACTAGTTTATTTCTGCTGCAGGTTCTCTTTCTTTTTGAAAGCTTTTGAGGCCCCTTATATCCACTACAGTACTTAATGCAGGCTAGGAAAAACAGGCTTTCCACACATTCCTTCATTGCTCACACGCCACACCACGTTCTATGGCCTGCAATATTCTGTACCACTCTTTCCCCTTAATACAGCTGTTCATATTTGAGTTTCTCACACACACAAAAGCCAACTGCATCTTTAGTACTAGATGGTTTTGCTCTACAGTGTCTTATGGTAATACATTTGGGAACATGTGCTGAAGAACTAATGAAACAATGCTGGAAAAGCATGAGGAAGCACTCTTTTTGGTCCTTATTACTGAAACTAAATACCTATCAAACCTATCAGGCCACTGAAGCCACAGCCACATCATCTTGATAATCTCTGAGGCCACAGCCACATCATCTTGATGATCCGGCTCCATTTCAACACTCTGGACTTAGTAGACTCATATTCACTAAACAAAAAATAAATTTGTAACATTTTTTAAAAAGGAAGACACTTCTGTCCAACATCACATGCTGCTCATGTGGCTGGCAGAGGGGAGGAATCAAATCCATTTTTGATGAGTTGTCAAAATCATCACTATTCGCTTAACTCTGATCTTAGCATATTTTTTCTTTGTCAGCTGCCCCAGCACTAACCTGTATGAAGCCAACGGTTCATGAAATTCCACACGATTGCTTTTTTTCACATTGCTTTCAAGAGTGGTCACTCGAAGAGGGCTCCGTGAGGACTTCTCCTTGCTTGATTTATTTTGGCTGGAGGACCGGGAAGCTGAAGCAGAAATCAAAGAATCCTCTATGTACCCATCTCTCCAGAAAGAGAAAGCTCTTGGGGCTTAACAATTAAGAACACAGTTTTTCTTAGATTCGAGCAGGACTCCAAAATAGCATTTTAAGTACTCCTTCTCTTTTTCAACAACCTGATTTCAACAACTAGGAGCAAAGTGGTAAGTGCTTGAAACAATGGACATATTTAAAGAGAAATAATAATGCTTAAACATTAATTTTAAGTAATTACATTTGTGAAAGTTGACTGTGTTGCCACTAGAGGTCGATCTGTCTGTTCTCCAGTGGCACGCTACCAGAATGCTCTACATAGTTAGTATTTAAAATAAGGGCTTATTTCTTACAAGCAAATGCTCTCCTTAAATGAAATCAAGGAAGCATCAGATTTAGCATTCTATTAGGGCATAACAGTTGTCAAACATTAAAAAAAATAAACAGCTAGCCCAGTGTAAACATAGGCATCTACAACCGTTACCCAAAACCGCCTCAAAAACATGGTAATGGAATGGGATAAGCACTGCTCACTCACAGTGGGGGAGAGTTCTCTCACTGCCTCTAACCAAGTGGCTATGATAGCACACCTTCCTTCCTAAGCTAAGGGAAGAAAACATTATTTTCTCCTGGGCAATTAGTGTTTCACGAATAAAGATCATTAGCAGGAGACAATTTACGGGCAGGGATGAGAAATCAAGTCTCCCCAGAATACAGTGGCTTCCCCCTGCCTTACGCGCCATGTCCGCAGCAATACATTACCCTTTCTGCTTATTTTCCTGCTACCGCTAGCAGAGGGCTTCTTGGCATCCATGACAGAATCAAATACAGCTGTGCTGGTGGGAGCTATTTCCAACTTGTTCTCTATATGACGCAGCTAGAATTTGAACATAAAGTTAGAATATTGCTTTCAATTTTTAAGCTACAGGGTTTTTTTCCCCCCTAAGATGACCAATTTCCCCCCATTTTCAAGAAGAATAGAACTGCAGGCAAAAGCAACTTCACAAGGCTGACGCTGCAAAACTGTATGGCCTTATGGCCAGAAACTACCTCAGACTATGAAGTTTTGTTTAAAAAGGTTATCTAAATCGGGTTTTGTTGCATACTGTTGTTTCCGTAAGTAGGCTGTTGTGAAAAAAAGAATAAAAACATGCCATTCAGAGTCTTAATGCTTGGCCTGAATGAAATATTAATTCCACTTGGAATAAATTCTATAATACTCTTTTCAAAAGAGAGCATGGTACCAGATTCCACATGTAAAACCCCACACCAATGCTCAGCTATTAAAAAAAGACAGGACAAGGCTATAGGAAAGAGCTGAATTCCCCAAAGAAACAAGCTGCTTGGCTTCAATGAGGCCAGGTTTTAGAAACTAGTATGGTATCTTAAGCATCTACTTCCCACAGAAAGACAGCAATTCCAGTGCTCAAAGATGGAAAATTATGAAATACACTAGTGGTGTCCCAATTTCTGACTGGTTTGGGTAAGCAGGAGAGAACAGTTTTTTCAAGTGTTCAGAAAAATGAGAAGTCACCTCTTTCTTAAACAGAAAGGTAATATTACGCTCAAGACTTTGCACATTTTACTACACTCAAGACTAAGCTTGCCATGGCAAAAACTTCTGCTGTATGTAGAAAACTTTTTCCAAGATGCAACCATGTTCAGCATGCATGTACTCCAACTGCTTGCCCTATTTTCAACTTGTTTAACAATCACTGAGCAAAATAATACTTTGGTTACAGCTTTTGTAGCCATTAACTGATTTGAAAAGGAGTAAGGAAAAAAAAAAGGAAAAAAAAATCAGTACTTACAGCAGCCTTAGTCTGAGAAAAAGTAGCCCATGCTGCGGTTAGATCTTACAGGGCAGAAACAAAGAAATAAATTTCTCATTAGTACATGGAAAACAATGAAATAAAACATTGCTTCAAAACAATTTCCATGGGCTCACTAATCAAGTTCTTTGCATGACTCAGTTCAGCCTGTAAATCTTCTCTATAAGAGGCTATTATTAGTCAAGACTCATCTTAACAGAGCAATAAAGTATTTAATGTAAAATGTAATGAGTTCACTAGATTAGGTTGAATGCATTATTACAGTTGAAAGCAAATCTACCACAAATTATAGAAGATATTTAGAAGATAAAATAAAGCTGGTTATCTACCCCAACACCAATATCTTATGTTTTCCCATTAGACTATAGTTTAACTATTTCTTTTCCCTTTTCATTTTCTTCTTCAGTAAACTAAGCATGAATACATGGTCACTGAAAGGCTCCACTCAAAAATCAAGCTTTGAACACGTGAATTTTGAATAGTAATCTTTTTGAACTGTACACCCTAGAAATAAAATACAAGCAATGTTTGCAAAGAACAAGCAGGAGGCACTAATCAGCTTCAGCCTTTTAATCTAAACATGTATCATGTGCCCTATGTGCAAGCTAGTTCAGTAGGATGCAGCAGCATTTTCTTCTAAAAATATTTACTTCCTCAGTTCCCCTCTTCTTTTGGTTTCTAATGGGTTTCTTCCAATCTAATAGTTTACACAATGCAACGTCCAAAACCTTACTATGCATCAGAACCATGGAGAGTAGTAGTACTAAAGTTTAAAAAAAAATGAAAAAAAAAACCCTTTTCTTGATAGTAAAAAACCTTCCCATTTCATTTGAGGTAAAATGCAACACCAGAAAGGAAGAGGGTCAAGGAAGTAGCATAGAAACAGCTTTGCTTTGACTTCAGGAGATGGTGGTTTATGTCTACAGAACATCTCAGTTCCACAAGGTACATAGTTTTAGAAGAAACTGAACGTATGACAGGAAACAATCAGCAATAATGTCTTCTTACAGATACAGATATATAATCTGTCTCTACCTTCAAAATAACTTCTGGAGTCCAGTTTTGTCATAATGTAGATCATAAGACTGATCTTGAACCACAGACTTAACATGAGACTCAGCTGCTCTGTAGACCACAGCTTTCTTCCTCTCAGGGACGTACTATAATTTATTTTTGCCCCCTCCTTTCCCAAATTACAGAGTAATCATGACAGTAAAAAGCTAACAGGATCTCTCCAGTTCAGGGAGACAAAAGTGCTGCAAGTCACCTTAGTGGGAATGTACTGCTGCTATTCAAGTGTCTTCAGCTCTTCACCACTTTGGAACTGAGGAAGAGTCAGGAGGAACTGCCTCTCAGGCTCTTCCTCACTTCTTCCAAGAGCCTACAGCTCCCAGTTTCTGTTCCTGCACTGTTCTTCCTTTACAGCACCCAGAAAAAAAAAATATCTGTCTCTGTGCCATCTTGGCAACCATACCATAGGCTGGCAATTCCTAATGCAGATCAGCAAATACTCTGTAGACCAAAGCATGAAACTGCTACCCCTGCAAAAAAAGAAGCCATATAACACATGGTCTTAGCTTTCAAATTGAGGCAGGAGAATGCTTTCTATAAAAGCTCCCCAAAGTTTCAAACAACTCATGATAAAACATCTTCACAAACAAGACAATAGAACAGAGAAAGTCCATACCTCTGGTAGCATCCTTGTTTTGGTTATGTCTTGGATTTTGTAGAGGCACCTCATTTGACTTGTTGCTCCACATTGTGTCAATTTAGCTACAAAAAAATAGTCATGTAAGAATCAAAGAAATATAAAGTGAGAACCAATGTATCTTACGCTAAAGAGAACATAACCTTGATCACTAAGATGAACGTTCAACTCATATGATTTCAAAAACACATCATGAACAAGATCAGAAAATTGGCACCAAATCACAAACGCGTTTACAACTTGCAGTTTTTCAGAAACCATGTAATTCTGTGGATAGACAAGGGTTTGCTTTTGTTCTTACTTGTTACAAATAAGAGTGAGCTTGATAAAAGAAACCCAGAGGTCACAGAATTTAGATCACAGCCGCGAGTATTCCAGCAAGTCTGAAGATGACCACACTGAAATGCTGCACATGAAGGGGTAACAGAGGCAGCACTGCATGGCTTGAACCTACAAACGTTTGGCAAAAATACCCAGTTCTGGCAATGACAGATGAATGTGTCACCTATCCCTGCTAAAGGAAAAGGCAGAACAGAACGGTGCAGCAGAACACTACAGCCAGGAAAGACAGACAGGACTGCAGCTGTCATTGTTTTCCTGTGAACTTCAAAGGCAAGACTCACAGTGAAACTGAAAAAGCGTGAACTCTGAGTAACAAACCAGGCAGCCGCTATTACCAAAGGAGTTTTTTTATAAAGGAGATTAAAAAAAAAAAAAAAAAGAAAAGCTACTCAATCAGGAAATATAATTTTTAAAAGAAAAGGCAGGTAATTTATGCAAATAGTTATTTCTTATTACTTTCATTGCAAAAGATGGGCTATCATATGGAAAGTTGTAACAGACTTTAAAGTGCTATGTAAGAAGAAAAGTAAGTTTAAGAGAGTGAAGAGGAGCTCATACAGCCAGCAAGAACTCTGATTAGTCATACTGCCACTACCTTCTCACCAAGGACCTCCTATCTGGTGGCACATTTACTGAGCTGTCTTCACAACAGTCTGAGGACATTTCTCTGTTAGGGAAAGAAAAATTAGATGACCACAGAATTCATACAGGAAGTTCTGGATGTCGGAAAGAGCCATAAAGGCACATTTTCTTCTTTCATGCACTCCCAGATATCATTTTCCTTAATTTTCTTAATGTCTGAAAATTTCTTTTGCTTTCATTTCCCTATATAGTGTGCCACACAAAAGGGCATTCAAATATAAAGGTCATTCTTTTGATAAAAGGTGACCAAATATCCCACAAAAAGAACATTGGGTACTAATTACTGGAACAGATCATTGCCTGTGTATTTTGACAAGGATTTTTATCATATATGGTTTTAAGGATACTTGCACTGACCAACAGTGAAGTTTGGTTCTCAAATTCAGTCACATAGCCTGTATTTATGGCAGCAAGTTATCCCACAAAACTGTTCTTATGCCCCAAGAATAACAAGAACACAGGGCTTTAAAAGATCTTCAGTTCTCACTTTAATCTTTAAAGAATACAAATATATGTTCAAAAGAGTGTGTAAAAGGTATGTGAGCTTATATGTGCACATACAGAAACACACACACATATTATTGAAGTCCACGATAATGCAGAAATTATAGAAAGAAGTGGGGGGTGTTTTGGTTTTTAAGTATCTAGTTATAGGCAGCAAGCCAATAGAAGTTAGAAAATTCTGCTTCTAGGGCAGGTGCTGCAGAGCTCATTCATGCAGAACTGCAGCTTTGTGCCTCACATCATTCATGCTCTAAACCACAACACCGCCCTGCCCTGGAAATCATCTAATTGCTCTTCTCCATCACTGGAGCAAAAATCTGTTTTCTACATTTGTAGCAGACCAAACACTAACAGATATGCAGGAACTTCCCATAAAGAACAGATTCTGAGAGCCGCTGAAAATGTCCTACTGTACCACTATCAGTTTCTTGCCATAACACAAACATAACAAATCCTGCTCAAAATGTAAATTTAGCATAACGGAACTTCTGGGCCAGCAACTGTTTCTTAAGGGATTAAGTATCCCTCTTCACATAATTGCATGGGATTTCTTCTTATCATTACAATTACTAGCACAGATAGGAGAACTTAGGGACTAGAATTATTATTACACACACAGAGATCTATATAGTTTATTTTATGATGCCCTGTGAATGTAGGATTGTAATATCTCTATGTATTCCCTAACTCTCTATGAAAAGTACCAGATTAATTAAAAATGTCTGAAATTGCTTGTTACACCTTTCACCCTGACAATCAAGTAAAAGCAGTTAACACTTTACCTAAGCTGAACAGAACGTAAGTCAGACAAACAGTGAACACACTTCTGAGAACACCTTAGTTCTACTAACAACTCAGATGTGTGCTGACAATCACAACGGTCAATAATTCTGTCTCAATGCCTTGGTTCAAAAGTATATGACATCCCTCTAGGAAAGGCCACTCAACCTCTCCTCCCTTCTGTACAAGCCACAAAGTAATCACAAAGCATCCTGCTTTATTTCTCCTAACAAATACCTGCAGTGCCGGCTCCGAGCGTACAATGCGACTCTTATTGGCATCAGTGCAGCCAGCTGAGATCCAACGAGCAGTTTTGCTTAACTCAGGTTGCTGCTGTTTGAAAAAAAGACATCTAAGAACAGAGCATTCTGGAGCTGTCTACAGTTTCAGGAAGGCAACACCACAGTAGTTTGCAATCGCAATGTAATCTCTGTAAGTGTAAGGGTTTGGGTTTTAGATGTCCCCCTCTCCCTCCTTTGGAAGGGTGGGAGAAACTTATCAGCTTTCCAAAACGTATCTACAAATTATGTTGATTCCCATCAACCTTTCAATTCCTACAGACTACTAGAAGAACTTCCTTCTATTGCTATAGCTTACATGAATATGCAGTACCCTACAAAAAACAAGTACTTGTATAATTCAATACTCTGCCTCTGCAAAAGTTAAACCAGACAGTAAAGACGCTTTAACGCTATCAAGGGTACAGCCAGGGGGTGGGGGAGAAAAAAGAAATAAATCAAGACACAGTACCATATCTGTCTATAGGACTTGTATGCAGGGTAGTCGACCAGTTAAACACTAAAATACACTGAAACAAATATTGATCAGAGAATAATACTAAAATTAAAAATTTATGCAAAGGAAGTTTAAATTCTTTTAAAAATACATTTTACATCAATACAAAATTTGTCACAAGGTCCCATGAAAAACTTTAAGAAGAAACACATTGTAAAAATTACATTCTGAAATGACTGCTTCAAAAAGATTTTTTTTACCAAACTAAATGATCCATCACTTTTTAATATAGATCTTAAAGAAGAGATTGAGCTCAATGGATGAAATGCCGAAGAACTTCTGGGGAGAAAGCAGTGATGGCAAAAGGTTATCTGCAGGTTTTTTGAAAAAAAGTGGACTGGGGAATTGGCAAAACCAATCTCCTGGTTATTTGATTGCTGGCTGGTAGAGACAGACATACTACATAGGTTCATTCAAGGCTGGTTTGCCAACCCTTGTCTTGGGTAAAGGGCTAAGACACAAACACCATTATGTTCTGACATTACAATCCCATGCCAAGTGCCCATCTCATTCTCTACACATGTGTATAAGACCAAACAAAAAAAATACACAACAGAAGGCACAGCAGAACTGCTGCAGATAAAGACCTAAGAGGAAACTAGCAAAGAAAGGATATACTCCAAATTCCTGGAAGAAACTGGGGGTGGGGGCACTGTGTGTGGACAGGGGACATGATAACCACTCTCTTCTGCAAACACTGTTCCTATGGGAAGGCACCGATGAGAACAGACGGATCAGAAAGCGCATGGGAAGGCACCAGGAAGGAGGAAACTGAAACAAAAAGAAAAACCACTGCCAAATAAAAAAGATGAGAAACCAGCCCTACATTTACTACCAAATATACCAAGGATGGCATTGAAAAGTACAACAGATAACAAAAAAACAAGTCAACATAGTTAAGAGGACAAAAGGAATTGAGAGATTATGGAAGTAGAAGGCACTTAGCAAAGGTAAATAAAAATGTGAAGAGATGAAAAACAGGGAGAGAAGCAGGATATAAAAAGGAAGAGAAAGACAGGAGGGAGAGAGAAACAGAATGAGCTTTTGAAGAACCAGCATAAGAGAGTGGCAAGAAGGAAGAAAATGGTATATTGGTCCAATAGTAAAGTTTTTCCAAGTATCCTTAGTATGATTTTTTTTTTAGTAGCATAGCCTCAGTAAAAAAAGGAAAGAGGAAACTCAGAAGTCATGGCACAGAAACAGGAGAGGAAACTGAATCAGAGTTTCAGAGAAGGCAGAGAATGTGAGCAAGAGATCACCCAGCGTTATTCTCACTACCATTTCGCGGTTATGAAAAAAAACCCCCAGTATGCATAAGGAACAGTATTCCACAAGAATTTGTTTGCTATAAAAACACAAGGGATACCACTAAAGAAAAGATGAAGCTTTGCGAAGAGTAGAGAAAGAAATGAATTCTTAGTATTTACTTCTATGGGATATTCTTAGGTGTTTAATCCCCAAAGAGGCAGGTTTTCCTACGAAATGGGTTCACAGTGCAGAGGCCCGCAATAAGGCAGCAGTGCCAATAAACGAAACCATCTTTCCCTTTCTTTATGCCTTGGTCTCTCATGCCTTATTCAGGCAGAAAGTCAATGGGATTATATGGTAAAGCAACGTGGACTGGGAATCTGGTAAGGTCTGACAATAGATAAAACTATTAAAGCAAAAAGAACGTAACCACTATGTCATACCATGAGCTACAACCCCCATGCAAGCAGAATGAGAAGGAATGGAAACACTGGGGAACAGCTGGATCAGTCCCAGTCCTGTACTAGCTGCTGCTGCGTACCATAAACCATGGTTGTTCCCCTAGAACAAATGCCTGAAGCTGCTACTGCCTTTACCTCGAGGAGAGTGAGTGGCACTGGGGAAAACAAGAACCATTCCCATCACCTTCTTCTTACCAGTGGAGATACCACTGGAGCTCAAGGGCAACACAGGAGTCCATACACCCCGCTACCATGTATCCTATTGCACCCATGACTCACACAGCGCAGACAACTTGTCCACAGGGGAAATGGGCTGAGACAAATAAAAGGTTTTAGGGATGTTTTTTTCCTGTTTACAAAAATATTTTACATTTCCACATACAAATAATTGAAAGTTGACTTCTGAATCTTAAAGACCCTCCAGAGCTCTGCCTGTGCAGCTACAGCTCTGCATTACTGGCAGTAACAGACACACACAGGTGGACAGACACAATCAGACCTTAGTCAAGCAAACTATTTTTCTGAGCCAGCCCACTGAAAGTGATGGAATTTCTATTTAAAGATGCCAGAAACACTTTCCATGTCTTCTCAAATACCACAGAATACAATTTATGATGATATGCTTGAGTCTGGAATACAAATACCTTTACCTACTCATTTTTCTGGAATCCAAGCCTTTACCATACTGCATTATCCCACTTAAATAAGAGCTAAAAATATCCATAATATGTTGTTTTAAGACTTTTTTTTGGTTATGTTTATGGGCTTTTAAAATGTTTTTAATATATCAGTAACATACTGGGTTGTGGGTTTTTTTGGCCTCAACATGTTTTGAGAAAATTTTGTCTCTCAAGGCAATTAGACGCAGGTGATTTACTGACCTTCCTCAGGACTGAGGACAAGTTCCAGCACAACAAACAAATACGTGAGATATTTGTCAAAAAAGTGCCACATCTCCTGAATCTCTAGCCGACTCAGCAGAATCAGGTGGGTCCTTCCCCCACCCTTTTTCAATGTTCATTTATATAATAAGCCTTCAAATGAAATGTATTTCAGGGGCAAAGGTTCTTAAAGGAAGTTAATATTCAAAATTCAAGTACAGCTCCAACTGCACGATGCTTCACAGACACAATCTTCATCTTAACACTTCTCTACCACAGGATTTCAAGTCTGTAATCTCTGCTTTGCTCCTCCAAAATTGTTTCTACTACAAAGCTGGGGATTTTTCTTCTCAGGATTTTTAAGTGGTGCTGAGCTAAAAAGTCAGTGAGTTCAAACTATTTGGAGTGCCTTTATACGTAGTTTTTCTGGTATTTAATCTGACTGGCTGCTAATTCTATTTGACTTAGATATATTTTACCGGTCCAGACTACACTGCACCCCAAGAGTGGGGCTCTATGTAAAGACAATGGACACAATTACGTAAAATTGATGCAAGACAAATCTGAAGTAACAAACATCAACAATTCGCAAGGAGCTTTTGCATGTTAGCTACTCTGAATAAGTAAAAGTTTTGATAATACGCAGTATTTTGTCTCATAATGCAAACAGTAAATATACCAGAACTCACATTCCAATCACTACGATTTTGGAAAACAGTAAGTAAAACCAAAAAAAGCTTCAAAAGTGAAAGAAACACACCAACAAAAGTTGATCTGTCTTAAGCTAGAAAACCATTTAAAAAGCTTTTAGGGATATTGAGGTACTATTAAAAAAAATGAGCCATCAAGATACAACACACATGCAAACAGAAAAGTAGTAAAGAATTTCAAAGCACATGTCACTACCTCTAGCTGTTAACCAGGAAGATAAATTACATCAACAGTCATACACCCATCAAATGTCAGAAAATACAGAAGAAAAATACAAATATGTTTCCTAGAGCTGTAAGATTAAATCACTGGCATTAGCCAGCTGCTAAATTTGCATTCAAACTATAGTGAGGATTTTTTCTATAAATGAAACATTTCTCAATCTGATTCTCTCCAACTGTACATGAGGATGGACATTTACAATGCCATTCTGCCACAAGATGACATGGCAACTTGCGCAGAAGTGTCTCTGATGCATCACAAGTGATGCAAAAGTGATGAAAAAAAACCCTGGCACTAAAAATGGATTAGCAGTTTTACTGAAAGTAAAATGCATTGAATGTCTTACGCTGCTACATCACATGCTAGGAGGTACTCTGAGGAAACCTATTGAAATGAATGTTGTGACAGCTAGTGAAACTCGATTCATTGTTCACGAAGAAATCGAGTACAAAGGCACAGATAATGCATCTGTTTATTAAGGAGATGCACACAAGGGTTTGCCTATCCATTCAGAAGTTCTGTATTTTCTTTGACTTCAAAGACCTTAGCATTTATGATGGAAAAGAAAATAAGCAACATACCCTCATTTCAAGAGCAAATAAAACACTCCTGCATTTGTTTCCTTGGCCTTCAAAACAAAAGTTCACTCAGTCCCATCTCCAGTTACTAGAAACTGCACAGTAGATTTCAATTCTTGCAGCCCATAATAAATCCATTCAGCAGAATATGCTCAAATTCTTCAAGTCCTGTTATCAGCTCAAAAGGAACAGTCCACTCGGAGGGAATCTTCATGGAACTCACAAGCAATCCTCTCAGCCAAGTACAAGAACCAGACCTGCCAATTTTGGGAGTCTAAGACAACAGCTTTCAACTGCTCAACAATACCAAGCACATACAAGCAGAGCAGCAACTTTATCTGCATCTGTGTCAACTACAGACTGATGGCTATTTTTTTGTCAAATCAGAATAAAGTGCATGAAAACTTCAGGGAAAATATGCCAAATGTCACTCTCTCAAGTTTGACGCCTTCGCTTTGAAATTGCATTCAGAAGTAGTGTCTGAAAAACATCTCAATGACATGAGATGTGAAAAGAAAAAAAAAACAACAAACCAAAACCCCATGACAAGGTGAACAGTGACCACCAGCTGTGTCTCTGACCTGGAATTACAAAGACTGATACCAGGACTCTGCTGAGAAGACACTTTCTTGAACTAGCTAAAAACAGCAATAAAATATTTTCTCATATTTAAATAATTCTATCCCATTAAAAGCTTTAAAGCAACTAAACCCTAAATCCAGACTTTTCTGTTTCAGCATACTTCCACCTAATGTATTTTGCTATTAGCAATCATAACACATCATGTTAATGACTGGAAAATATCAGAGAAAAACTTTTTTTAAGCTTTTACACTCTTTTGCCATGGATCGAACTTAGTGTGAAATTCTGCCATCAGTGAGGAGTGTTCTTCCGAAGCTAAAACACACCAGAATTTTTGTTAGCATTCAGTAAGTTTCAACTGACATCGCATAATTGATTAGTTAATTTATTTGCTCTATTCTTTCCCCAGTATATTGATAAAGGTTTCAAACTTATGCATACAAGTAAGTTTATTCTCAATCCAGTAGTCCGTTGAAGTCTATTACATCAATAGCACAATGAGAAAGATATATGTATCTTCCAAGCACTTGCATCTGTTCTATGGATAAATTTTATACTCGTTGTGATCCAGCCACATGCCTAATATATTAACTATACCGGAAAGGTTTTCTCTCTGCACTCAACTACCAAAACCCTTCTGTTATCGTTATTAAACCACTATACCTGTTCTCCTATTAATACACCCTAGACGGGTTTGAATAGCATTAATTATATTAGCTCATGTACATTAGTAGCACAGTTCAAACAGCATTGCTGTACTGATAAAAAAAAGTCATGCTCCTGATGTAAATTTCTAAGGTAGAGTTGAGATTGAACAACTTGGCAGTGATGAAGGAATGCATATATTCCTCCCCACCTTCCCCAGCAAACTTGTGACTCCTCTGTGATAGATGCAGTGCTCATCTGATTGCATCACAAGCCAGTCCAGCTCACTAACCCAGCAGAAAATTATTCACTCCTTTTTTTTGGTTGGGTTGGTTTTCTACCAGTTTACCAAACTGAGTCAGGCTGCTGCACAATCAATGCCAGAACTGGTCAAAGGGGGGGAAGAGAAGCAGCAACAGCACATCATGCTCACTCACCTTATGTTGTACAACTTCACCTAACTGCCACTGATACAGCAATATAAAATAGCTCGAGGGCTATGCATACTAACTCTCCTGATGTCAAACACATGCCTAACTTTAAAGATGTTAACAGGACTACAGCCTCATCTGGGCACACTAAAGTCAATGAGACTAATCACGTTAACAACTTTATCCACAGGTGTGTTTGACATAACTTTCTCAGGTGCAAGGAGACACAGAAAGTTCAGTATACGCAAGTCAATAAAACCTTTAGAGTAGATGCAGCAATTCCAAGATTAAAGTCTTACCTATTTAAGGTATGCTTTTACTACGGTGGCACAAATTGCTGATCAAGTTATCTGAAGACGTGAACGACACCATCCACGCTGGGACTGTTCTATCTGTAAAGTCTTTCCAGTGTTACAGTGGCAAACTTAAGCTATGCACCAAAGCTTAGTAAGCTTAGTAAAGCAAATCCACACAAAGTGTTTTTATAGTTTTAAAATCACATTCCTTCAGTTAACACTACACCTAGCCTAGGGAGTCTACCAGATCTACACCAATCAGCAGTATAATTTCCGCAGTACCATGGCCCCTTGTAGAAATGTGTCATTGCTACATAAATTAAGTTGCTCTATTTAGTGGATGCAGCATACCTTTGTTTAAGGTAGCGTCACAGAAACTGAAGCCTTCAACAGTTTACAGTGTTTGCGTGGCCACACCCTCAGTTGCATTTAATTATCTAAAGCATGACCTAATGAAACTGTTGTAGCAACCAGAACTGTATGAACGAGCAAGCAGTTCACGTAACTGAGCCTGTCCATGCAGACAGACCGACAGAACATTCTGAGCTCACATGCAAAACAACAATCAAGCACCCGACTGTCTACAGCTCCAGCATGCCTGTCCCACAAGTATTATACTTTTGGTTGCTGTAGGCTCTTGAATGAGTTTTCAAGCCTGTATGCTCTCAGGCACTGTGAAGGAATTTAAGATGATAAAAATGCAGAACTGAGCGAAGTTGCAAATTTTCAATTGCAAGACACTGGATGGTTCATCTACACAATGAAGCTGTTTAACACATAAACCTCTATGTGCATGTATGTACGCGACGTGCCAGGAGACACTTGCTCACCGAGATAGAGCTTATATCCAAAGACAAAGACAGATAAACTATTCCAGAAGAAATACATCAACAGTAGGCTTTGTACCACAGAAAACTGCACCCACAGAAGAAAAAGCCACAGTCACACTAGCATAAAAACCTCCACGCCAACAACAGCCAAGATGAAATGACAACAAAGTCACAAAGCACTCGGGGCAGATGCTACCCAAGGATGCAAAGACGCACTTTTAGCGGGCTGACACCAAGCGATCCCAGTCCTCCTCCGCAGCCCAGCCAGCCCCAGCCCAAGGGCAGGAAGCCCCCCGTGCCCTCTACACATTTAAACTTTAAAAGCGCCGTCGCAAGCCCGGCGCAGTCCAGCGGGGCGGCTGCCGAGGGGGGCCCGGCCCGGGGCAGCGCTGGGGGCGGACAGCGAGCCGAGCCGGCGCGGCTCCCCCGAAAAGCCTGGTTCCGGCGGTTTTCCCATACAAGGCGACAACAGTGGAACCAGAGCTGCCCGACCCTCCGCCTTCCTCCGCCACCCCTGATATAACCAGCAGGAGAAAACAAGTTAAAACTGGAAGAGGAAAGAGACTTCAAGGCTGAGGCGGGTGAGGCAGAGGGCGGCGGAGCCCGGCGGCGGCACCAGCGGAGGCCGAGCCAAGTGACAGCCGGCAGCACCGCCGGCACCTGGGCCGCCGGCACCCCGGGCCGCCGAGCCCCCGCCAGCAGCCGAACCCGGCCCCGCCCCGGCCCCTCACGGGACAGCAACGGCCGGCGGCGCCGGGCCGAGCGCGGCCTGGGGCGGCGGCGGCGCGGGGGAGCCTCCTCACCTGGTCGTGGCGGCGATCGACGCCCGCTGCCCCGGGGGCAGGTCCCGGCACATCCCGCAGAAGCAGACAGCAGGGCGGCGGGAGCTGGCGGCGCCCCGAACTCGGCTCCGCTGACCGCCGGCGCGCAGCCCCCTCAGCGGCGCCAGCCCGTCGCCATTACCGGCCAGCAACTGACACGGAGCGGCAGCGGCGGCGAGAGCGGCGGCGCGGGGCAGGGCGGGAGCGAGCGGCCAAATCTCGCGAGAACTGGCCCTGCCGCGGACCTTCCCAACATGGCGGCGTGACGCCGCTCCCCCTCGCCTGCGGCCGCGGCCATGCTGGCTGCAGCGCGGCCTCCCAGCCGAGCAGCGGGGCGGCCGGCGGCGGCGCCCCCGGGGAGCAGCCTATCCCGCTGAGGAGCGGAGCCCGGCGCCGCTGGTGCAGCCGGGGTGGCGGGGAGGGCTGAGGGCGGCGCCGGCCCAGCGCACCTTTCACGAGGCCCGGCTTCCCCCCTGTCACCTCAGGGGCCGGGGAGGTTCGGGCCCTGGCAAACCTCCCTGAGCCCCGCAGGGGTTTGCCAGTATGTTCCTCAAAGCTTTTTTTTTTTTTTTCTTTCCTTCCCCCCGACGGCTGTGCAGGCTTGACTTGCCGGTTCAGTCCACACGCAAATGATATCAAAATAAAGAGCCGTGGCAGAGCTCTGGGTTTGGATGCAAGAACGGGACTTCGCAATGTTTATTAAACCTCAGCTGCAGAGCGGTGCCAGCGCTGATGCTGGCATTCCCGAAGCAGCTTCAGTCGAAACTAGGGCACCACTTTTTAGTCATTTGTATTCATAGCTAAGTCATCTTTATAAAAATAATCTTTCTTTTTTCCCAAATGAAAGTGGCTCCGATTACAGCTTCCCAGTTGCCAAATTTAAGTTTAAATAAACAACATTTGCAAAACTTCAGAGATGACTACCACCAGCTTAATTTCCCTTTTAACAGTCATTACAAACCCCAAAGAGTTTGTTAGGATACTACTTTCTGTTGCAGATTCCACCCCGAAGACGCATTAAAGCCACCCACATTTCAAAAATAGGTTTAAGATGTTATCCAGCTATAACAAAATTATTTCCACTGAAGAAGGGAAGTTGTTAGAATAGGGGAAAAAAATATATTCTTCCTACAGTTATTTTGGGAATGTCTCCTTCAGGGTTTGTCTACAACTTCACCAGAGTCTGGTTTTCAGTCATTAGCACGACTGACTACAGATGCCCAATTTCTTGGGGGAGCACAGGGGTGGAGAGTTATCTACCCAACTACTAAAGAATCACTAAAACTGAGGCTTTTTTTTTCTTAACCAAAAAAGATTAAACAATTTTTACATAGCCTCCCCTCTAGTGAATGGTCAACACTTTGCATATAAATTATTTCAGTAAGGGAACACCATCCGAAAACACCCTAAACACCAAGAGACCATTACTGCTGTGAAGCTTAGGCAATGCAGAACTAAATCATGTCACAATTACAGGATACACATTTAACCTTAGTTTGTGTATGTAAAAGAACCAAATTAATTACAGCGTATATTTTCCAGCGTCAGCAAACCTCCTTTGAAACAAAATATAAGGTTGAGATGTCAGTGCTTAAACCTTTGAAAACTATTTTGTTTTGCCTGATAAGGGAAAAAGTACTTGAATACCAGAAGATGAGCACAGCTCCAATGGGAAAAAGTGGGAAGTAGGGCCTAATTCCCTCCCGAGTTGTCAAAGAGCAAATCTACTCCTCACAAACACAGGAGAAGACTGTAAGTAATAATAATAATAATGACAATTTCAGACAATGAAAACAGTATTACTACAGTCTATGGAAGCCCTGATTGCAGACTAGGGCAAATTACATTATTACATTCCCCGTCATCACCTAGCGTTGTCTTAAATTCACTGCTTAATATTGCCGGATTGGCAACCTATTTAAATTATTCAGCACTTTAGTAATGCACCTACCTCTTTAATTATGCTTTTAAACATAGTTTCTCTTTTCTGCTTGGAAGCAGTTAATCTAGTTTCATGCTCCTCCTTTTCATCTTCAGGCAAACATCACATTAGGATTTTCTCAAACATCAAAATCATTTGTTTTCTGTCGAAGTTAAAAAGGAATGTTTGTCTACTGGTTTTACTTCTATATGGCTTATATTTATTCTCTGTATCTGCCAGTGGAACTGAATTGTAAAACTTTCCAAAGAGTCCCTACCAATGAGCAGAAAGGTCTGATAGGCAAACATCACACGAAAAGAGAAGAGAAAGACATTCTTACAGAAAATGCAATCATCTTGTGAAATTCTTCAAGATTAGAAATAAACTTTTACCTTCAAATAGCCCCACCTGAGAGAAAAAGAACGGAACACACTCCAGTTTGATGAACTGCTCATTAACTAGCGAAGGAACGGAGATAACTGCAGCAAGCACTGCCCAAGCACTGAAAGTAGAGGATGGAGACAGATACTAAGTTAAAAGTAAAGAGCCACAATCTCATCTTACGCTAACTTGGTTATTGCAGCTTTCAGAGAGAGGTTTGGAAAGTTTTCCACTCCATACTACTCTTGCGCACCCCTTCTAAAATTAGAAAGGGGCAGCTGGCTATTGCAGCCAAAAGATCGGCTCAAGCCCCCCAGACTCCCCCCCTCCTTTCCTTGACTGACATGGCTCCCAAGAGCCATGGAGGAATTTGGGGAAGGGTGCTTCCACCTGTTGGACATGGAATGAGGTTGTTCAGTCCTTCAATTATAAATCCAACTGTCAGGAGCTGACAATAAAACAAGACACAGGACAGCTGTGAGGACTACGGGATCCAACCCCCACCTCCTGCTCCATACTCCTACAATTCTGCAGTTTGTCTTACAGCAGAAACAATGCATGAAAATTGTTCTTACATGATTCAGGCTTATAAAATAAAGGGATCACTTCAGATTTGTTCTCAGTTTTCCAGCTGTGCTACACAGTCCTAGCACAGCATCTGGCAAGTTGTTTATGTATCATTACACACCTCCAAACCCCGATTCTTTATTCCCCCAAATAAAGCATGCTGGCGATTGCGCCGCAGATGGTGCATATAGCTGCATTCTGTATAGCAAATACTTTTATGCCTACCTTAACATGGAGCTCACCTGCCCTTTTACACTCAGTTTGAGCTGAATCTTTTATTACTTCAAAACAAACCTACTTTTCAGAAATAGAGATGAAAACCACAACTTTTTAATTTGTGAAAAATGATAAAATGCTTTTGTTGGCATGAAAAAAAAATTAGTCCTTTTAACGAACCTGCTTAGCATGCTCGAAACTCCACTGCTCAGTGCAACATGACTCAGAGCAGGGTGTGAGAGACAAGGTAACAACAGACAGGGCTGCGCATTGTTCTGGGTGCCTTTCAGGACAACCACTGCTGAGGAAATACAGGTATTGCCACCCCCCAGGTGCTCAAAGGTGACAGCAGGAGAGGGGCCACGCTCCACCTTCCACCTGGGATGGCTATCTGCAAGGGGGCTTTGGCCAGCTACAGGGGTCTGTCTGCTGGCAACGCAAGGAGCAGTCTGACTGCATTTTCCAGTTCAATTTGCAGAGTGCTGGAAATTTTGTCTGCAAATTGATGTGTAGCTGGTTCGGCTCCCCAAAGATTATGTTCTGCCCAAAGTTTGTACCTTGTAAGGCCACAGAACAAGAAACATCCCCTTTTGAGTCCCAAGGCCAGACCTGGTGTCTTTGTCTATGTAAGCACATTTTTGTTGTCAAAGACCAATTTGCTGATCTGCTGACACTTAGTGACAGTTCAACTTCAGATGTGAGATTTCCCTAGAAGAAGCCAAAGTATTTTACAGTTTAGAAAACATCAAATGGCTATGCTTACTGCAGGCAATGAAATAATTATACAAGGAGGATAGTAATCAGCTGCCTGTGAGCAACACAGACAGACATTACTCTTCACCTCTGGCTGAGGAGGAGTTACTTAATGAGATCTGCATTAAGTACCTGTGGACATTTAATGACAGCCTTTAAAGGACAAAGCCACAAACAGCTACAAGAAGGACCTACTAGTTCTAGACCAGGAACAGTCTTCTAATCCTGAGCCTTTCCCATCCTCCAGAAGGGGCTACTGCATATACCAATTTGCTTCGGATTTATCTTTCCCTACAGTTAACAAAAAAAAGCAGCTCTATTCTCCTTTGTCTACATTACATAGAACTTTATATCTTTAGTTTCCAGGCACCTTCCTACTTTTTCTTAAAACGGGTACATAGCTCTTTAATACCCCATAATCGGGGGGCAGGGGGTGCAGTTTTAGAAACAGAAAATAACCTGGATTACGTGTTTTACTTGTATAACAGCATGGAATCTCCTGCCTTCATGTCACCACTTTGTCTTTTTTTGTGGTTGCCACTTCTGCTCGTTATATACTTTTTTCCTAAGCTCGTTTGCAGTAAGACTCTCCCTCCAGCCAGTTCACAGTGCACTAGTTTGCACCAGCAGAGGTACAGGAACATGCAGCTAGGAGTGGAACAAGAATGAAGTCATCCCTTTTGTCAGCTGCTGACTCTCGTATCAGACTAATGAAGCAAGTGAACCATATCTTATCATTAGTTCCAGCTGAAATCAGAACTGAGGAATTAGTACAAGAACACCAAGTAAAAGACAATTCAGAATTGTTACAATTTCCTGAAGTGTTCCCTGTTAGAGAAAAGCCCTGATATTATCAAATAAATGCATCTGCATCTCAGTATCTACCACTCCACTCAAGTTTCTTAAATTTTGGAAAAGGTTGTACATTTTAGGTGTGTGTATTTGGTCAAAGGCAAAAGAAACAATGTTAAACATGTAAAAAATAAAAGTCTGACCACTTAAAATTCAACTGACAGATCTTAAAAACAGCTTATAAAACAAACACATATTTATTTTTAATGATTACTAAAATAGTTTACATAATATACAAATATGCTATCAGGACATACTTGGAAATAAGTCACAGTTGTTTTCTTAAAAAAACATTTGTCCAGTGAAATGTCCAAAATGTAAATGCCATCTTTTCCTTCCTGAGCTATTCTTAAACATCCAGAACAGCAGCACTTCCATGTCTTTTTACTGTTGATATTTCTTCCCATTAAAATAAAAAGCACTGTCCACTACTAGCTCTCAGTAGTTAGTACAAATCCACCTCTGGTTGAAGTGACCACAGCTTCATGTCTCTCAAACTGTGTTTTTATATGCTTAAGGTAGTTTTGACCCATTCCACTTAACACCCCAAACCTCTCCTTGCACAAAGAAGCCAGAAACTCCAGCACCTCAAGAGGTTTTCCTGGTTAAGAAGAACTTTTTGCAACAGGACAGCTCAAGGGCCTTGTGCATAAAGGATGGGTCTGAGAGTCACTAACCTCAGCTGTTGCAAGAAAACATCCCATTAATTTGAGAGCAGTCTTCACACATTCCTTCATACTCAATACAACCAAATGCACACGGACCAATAGTTCAAGAGCATACGGTAACAGCAATAAAATGGAAGTGCTGCAATTCTCTTATTTCTTTACGCTAAATACTTAAAATAGAAACAAGTACATGTTTTTAGTCTGGTGTGTGAGTGATTCTCAGCATGAGGCACATTAGAAAAAATGTATTTTAAAAACATGCATTGCAAATCTGTTCTTCACTAGAAGCTTATACAGCAAGCAACTGGTTATATGCAGACACATGAAGAAAGGTTATTTTTCTAGGGTACCAAGTACCACAAATAAATTATTTTGATCAAAAATAATTATCTTATTAAAATGTGAAATAACCTATGTCTTCCTAAACTTTTGTTTGGAAAGGAGATAGTACATACACGGCTGACATTTTATCACTCCTCCCAAAATTTTAAGACTTGCCAAACTTTGTCAAAGAGTTCCTAGAAGCAGCAAGGCAAAGAGGTGCTGAGGGATTATTTAACTGACATCAGTACTACTAACATTAAACAATCCTTTGTACCTCAGCTTTCCTCCTCTCCAGAACTGTTTGGGGCAGGCTCCTTTAAGGAAGAAACACTTGCTGAAAGGTTCTCTACAAGTCACAAACCTTTCAAGCAATTTTGCCATTTCTAGAAGCCACCAGAGACAGCTGACATCTATGTTGTGATCGGATGGACCAAGAAAAAGCTTGTGCTTAGATTCACACCTATCATAATTTTCAGTTTATTTTTTTCTTATGTTAAAAGTAAGGAATTCTAGCAGATGAAGGTGATGTTTTTGCGTACTATTACCTTCTTAAACGCCATACCAGCTTTATGCACCACCAGAAAAGGATCCTCATAGCAACAGTACACCAAATAAGCTTCAGAAGCAAGTGAGTGGTTCTGCACTAGTAGAGACTTACTTCCAGCTCCAGGACACCAAGCCTGAATAAGTCGCTGAACACAACTTACCAACAACCAGCAAGTTCCTTGCTTACATTCTGCAGTTGATTTAGAGAAGTCCCAGTTACTTTAGCAGAAACAACCCTGCCACTTGGTGGTATTTCTCTGCATAGAAAGGACTGTATGCTGCCTGAGCTCAGCAACCACAGTAAATTCTTCCCTTACATACATTTTCTGTCCTCCTCCTTTCCTGAGCCCTCTGCAATAACTTCTATGTGCATCCCTCCACAGGGAGGTCTTTTTCAGGCCAAACAGGCAACACAAGATGAGATATACGGCTCCACAGTCCACTCAGCTTATCTGTGTCCATGCTATTATAAGAACTAGTGACATCTGAACCAGTAAACTTCGCCCAGAGGAAATCCCGGACTTTCTCCTCCACTTCTTGCAAGGTGAGGCTCTTTCTAAGCGACTGCTCATCCAGGAGAACTGTAAGTAGAAGAGCCACATCCTTAAATGCCGCATTTTCATGGTCACAGTACTTGTAAAAGATCAGGGTGGAGCCTGCAGGCAGTAACTCAAATCGATGCACCACTGCTACTTTCTTGCCTTCTCTGAACCCAGAGCTGAGCTCATTATCTACCTCCAGCTTAACAATGTCACTATCCAATATGGCTTTGTCTTCCCCATTAATTTTGATTGTAGTAGCATCCTGGGAGAAGGCCATCGCATCAGCAATCTCATTACTTAGGCACCTCAGTGCTTTCTCAGCTTCTTGGCCAGCTGTAAACAGTAAAATGGCTGGCTCCAAATGCAGGTGGGAAGTGTTAAGGTGCTTCTCAAGCAACACATGGGTTCTTTTCCACAGACTGGGATCCTGACTTTGGTAAGTATTTTGTAATTTCTTCATCCGGGCCCGAAACGCTTGCAGAATTTGAGTATCTCTACTTGACAAAGTTGCATCTAGAAGACTTGGAACTCTACTCCAGATGAAATAAAACAATGGAACACTAATTAACAGAACCAGTAACCAAGTCCAGCTCTTGTGAAATCCACCCTGCGATTCACTGTCACCTATGGAAAAGAGCAGCAAACAGGAAGAAAATGTTTTAAAAGGAATCAGAAGTCGACAAGTGAGAGGAAAATAAGACAAAACAGTAGAAGTCAATGAACTCATCCCACTCTCAAGCTACTGGTACATTAGTTGAAAAGCATAAAGATGATGTTCTAGTTTTAAACAGAAAAACAAGAACTTGGAACTTATTTAGCAACTTAATGAAGTGACAGCATTAAAAAAGGACATTTTTACACACTTTAGATTGACTAAGAAATTGGACATTCTTCTGGAAAAGGAGCTCTTCTGAAAGTTTATCAATATTTTATTTAATCAAATCCAAACTAAGAGCTTAAAACAGTTCTGAAAAACATCAAGCTTTTCCCTACATTTAGGCTCTGCAGAAAAAGCCCTATACAAAACCTGGCATCACCAGAATGGTTTCTGTGTTGTTGTTTCTCCTTCCTATCCCCATAAGGATAAAAATAATTTCTGCAGCAGTCTTTGCATCTCAAACACTGGTGATCAACACTATCAGAAAATGTTTGTGATCTTTGGATTGGTCAGCTTCACAAAGCATACACACAGCAAACAGTGCACAAGATTAATACAGAATATCAGATATTTTGATTTGGTTTTGTATTTCAATGAAATTAACAGTTGTTTGATCTGGTACAGGCATAAATGCCATAAAAGAAAAAAAACTTTCTATAAATACATCAGCAACGAAACGAGGGCTGAGGAGAGTCTCCGTCCTTTATTGGATGCAGGGGGAAGCAGTGACAAAGAATGAGGAAAAGGCTGAGGTACTTAATGCCTTCTTTGCTTCAGCCTGTAATACTAAGACCAGTTGTTCTTCAGTTGTTTTACCCAAACCCCTGAGCTGGAAGACAGGGATGGGGAGCAGAATGAAGGCCCCATAATCCAAGGGGAAACAGTTGGTGACCTGCTGCACCACTAAGACACACACAAGTCTATGGGGACGGATGAGATCCACCCAAGGGTACTGAGGGAGATGGTAGAAGTGCTCACTGAGCCACTTCCAGTCATTTATCAGTCGTCCCGGTTAAATGGCAAAGTCCCAATTGACTGGAGGTTAGCAAATGTGACACCCATCTACAAGAAGGGCTGGAATGAGGATCCAGGGAACTACAGGCCTATCGGCCTGACCTCGGTGTCAGGGAAGGTTATGGAGCAGCTCATCCTGAGTGCCACCATGCAGCACGTACAGGATGACCAGGAGATCAGGCCCAGTCAACAGAAAACAGCCTCAAGCTGTGCCAGGGGAGGTTTAGATGGGGTATTAGGAAAAATGTCTTCACTGAAAGGGTGGTCAGGCACTGGAACAGGCTGCCCAGGGAGGTGGCAGAGTCACTGCCCCTGGAGGTATTTAAAAGATGTGCAATGTGGCACTTGGGGACATGGGTTAGTGCTGGCCTTGGCAGTGCTGGGCTAACAGCTGGACATGATCTTCAAGGTCTTTTCCAACCTAAACAAGTCTGATTCTGTAAGGCTTGATTCTGTTCCCAGTAAAATTACTGACAAAATACACTAATCTCCCTGGGTACAGGAAAGAACTGTGCACCTTATGCTACCTTTTCATATCCTAACTTTTATCAGGACAACACCACAACAACTGTTAAATAAGAACACCACTAGGCCTGCTCCAGTCTTAACCTTGAAGCAAGTCTTGTAAACACTACAGATGGAAGACCTTCAATTCAAGTGGAAATGTTACCTACCAGACAACACATCCTTCATGCTGAAAACACATGCCCTAGCAAGCAAGTCATCTGCTCTGGCAAGGACCCCCTGTTTAACACCAGCTACCAGGAAATCTAATATTTGAACAGGCATGAAAATGGTTAAATGTAACACAAGTGTGAAATAGAAGTGAAAGCAGAAGTCTTACTTCTGGCTAAAGGCTGTGACTCTTTCCTTATTCCGGACTGATCTCGAAATTTACTTCTTCCTGTTAAGAGATTGAGAAAGGAATATGAGAAAAATACTAAGACAACAATTATAAGCAATCTTCCAGCAGAGAATTTTGCAGGGAGACGAAATCACCAAACTGCATTATTTTCAACAAAAAGCTATTCTTAGTTATGCTTTTACATACGAAAGTCTACCAAGGTTACACGAAGGTTAACAAAGCACCCTCACCTAACACCTTGTTGAAGCAAACACTGTCCTGCTAAGTAGGAGCAAAGGAGGCTGCAACCCCATCCTGGGTAGGGCTGTATCAAGTATGAGGCTTTCTGTTCCCTTCTGCATCATTGTGTTCAAGCAAGGCTAGTCTTGAACATGGAAAAGGACACGTTCACCACTATTGGAAGTCCCACTCAACTGGCAGACCAACTCTCTATCTACGCTATTTGCCAAATGTCAGTTCTTAAGCCATCTTGACAATCTTGCACAACAAACACAAGTCCCCAACCTATCACAGATCATCCCCGAGGACTTCTAACTCTTGAGAAGTTATGCTAATAAAAAACAGGCATTTCAAGTGACAAGATGACAAAATAGCAAAGATTTAACAACCTGTTTTCTGCACAAGGATACTATGTCTCAATTAAATTTCCTGATTTTGCTCCAGAATTTGAGGGACAGAAAAATGGAAGCTCAGTTAACACACATATTGGAAAAACACCATGATGCAAGGCATAAGCAGCAAAACCAAAGCGGCACAGTCTCATAACCCCTTTCCATCTAGCTTGGGTCAGAGTCCTGCTTCACCAGCAGTCAGTTTCTTGGGATGAATTGTGCTCTTAAATAAAAATGCAAGCTTTCAACTTCTAATTTCAATTTCTACTTTTGGTCTATTTATTTAAATGGGCTCAGACAGCAAAGTATAAGACATTATCCATAAGGAGAGTGTTATGAACAACTTTCCCAAGAGACCAGTATGAATATATACAGTGCAATTACTGGTCAGCATGTTTTCTGCATTCAGTTAATTAAAAAGACACAAGAATTTCTGGCTCCTTGTGAATTACAGCAACTGGTTCAAAGCTGAAGGCTCTTTAATAATATATAACCAAATCAGGACACTGTCAATGGCACTATTGAGAATAAATTGAACAAACACACCCTGCAGTAGTTATTTCAAGAACACTAAAATAAATTCTGTGACTTTGTTTCTGTATGAATGTAATTGCAGAAGGTGCTAAAAGCAGCTCTGGTTTAAGCTGGAGCTTAACTGGCTTAACAAGCTACACTATTCTGTAATTTCAACCCCCCACTCTGAGATATAGCACAGACATGGAGCTTGTAACTGGCTACGCTTAAATAAGTCTTGTAATAGTTAACAGATTAAAATCACCTAATTCTATAATGTTTTACAATGTAGTCCTGTTTGCAAAGACTAGATTTCATATTTAGGAGACAGCTGTGATTCGTACCCTGAAGGAAAAAGTATTCAATAAACAGCTTAAAAACAGATCCTATCCTACCTAACAATCTTGCCTTATTTACAACACAATCTGCATGAAGGCCAAGAAAATTATTTGTCTCGCCTAACTCAAAAGGCATAACTTCTGCAGACACCTTAGAGCTTTCAGAGTTTCAAGTGATTCTCCAGAGCTCTCACTCAATACAGAACTGGTCACTTCTGCAGCGTCTATTACCTCTGGTATAGCAGAGGAAAAAGTACCAGAGGAGCGAGAACTCCCTGCATCAATTCATTTTTCAAAGGCGTTTCACAGATGTGCAGCTACCACAAGACAAGCTTCTCTTCCGGAAGGCACTATGGTTTAAAAAAAAACCCCAACAACCAACCACCCCCCCAACCCCCCAAAAAAACCAAAACAAAAAAAACCCAAACTCCAATGTCCCCCAGGTTCTCCAGACTGAATTCTGTTTTACAAGATTCTGTTTATCTAAACCTGTTCAAGATAGAAACAAATGCCCAGACATTAAGAGCAGAAGGCTACTAAGAATTCAGAACAATTTTTCCCCTTCTTTCAACTACTCTTCCAAGAGGAAAAAAAAAAAAAAAACAAGCAACAAAACTGCCAAAAAAAGCCAACAACAAATACAAAAATCTGAAACACAAAGAACTGGTCATTACACGACCCGACTGGAGTTTGCCAGCAAAGAAAAATGCTGCTGCTCTCCAGGAGTATGACAACTAATTCAGTCACAGCAGGCCACCATTACCCAGGGAAAAGGCTAGAAGGGAAGGTGATGTGTTCAAACTAATTTAACATTTACTGCAACCAAAAGGTGGTTTTGTTCCCTTCCTCAGCTCACCCTGACAATGCCACTAGTACATGCTCTGCACTTACTGATTGTCCCATGAGTCAACTTCATTTCCTAACCCAGCCAAAAAAAAACCCCACCAAGTGGGTCATTTTATGCGGTCAGTCAGTTGAATAACCTCATGGAAGGGCTCTGGAATTGCTGCCTTCTCCAGCTTCCATTTGGATCTGCCTCCTGGGTCCCTTTCAGCCTTCCCAGACAGTGTCCCCCAGGGCACGAGAAAAACCTTAATTCTGTATTTTTCAGTTAATTAGAGGGAAAGACTAACTATTTTTCAACTTACTCTGTGATGTAGCTGAGTGGCGGTGCTCTTGATTTTTCTCAAGGAAGTCAGCTTTTCTTTCTGAAACCAAAGCACAAATGAAAGAACTCTGTTATCACATCAGAGGTCGGAATAAGACAGACAAGCCATACTGCTTTTAGCTCTTTCTGTGAAATCTTCAAAGGTTATTAGGGAAGGAGTATACGCTGTGCTGCCAAACCAAACCTGCACCACAGACCAGCCTCTTGGACCCCTCTGTAGATGGAGAAAGCTACTATTATCTAATAGGAGGAGCTTAATTTGGCCCTTCAACCTGCTTTTCCCAATATGACACAAATTTATCCTTCCTATTTTTCCTTTAAAAAAATAATGTGACAATGACAAAATGCAAAGGATGGGAAATTAGCAGCACTAATTGGTTGATAACGGAGGGTACAAGTTTTGTCACTTGTGAAACCGAAACTATTCGGCAGGATGGAAACCCAAAAATAAACAGTGTAAAACTACCACCTTAACAACAACTGCTCTCAGACCAGAGGGACTCCAGCAAACACAGGCATGTTCTGAACTGCCTGAGCAAAATGCCTGTGTGTGCTGCCGGCAAACAGCAGGCTGACACCGACATGTTCTTGTGCACATCTCCGCTACCTGGTTCACGCCTGTGTTCTGTCAGCCTGCGCTCACAGCTGCTGTCAGTGCTCCCCCAGAAACACTGTGTGATTAGGACTGCTACTGACCAAATTCACGCAAGTCCCAACCTTACTCTCTAACCAGTCACCAGCTTCTCCTAAAAACCTCCCTTATATAGCCTATCTGTTCAGATGTATTCAAACCACCTGTAATAACACATCTACCTTCTCCTAGGCTAAAAAGTATCCTGTATTTTCTTCCTCGTATTTCCCTATCGCTTCTGGAACACACATCGAGAAAAATCTCCCGAGCAATGAACAGAAGTGCTCTCTCACTTTGAAATCACTTGTTCCCCCTGCTAAAGTCAAAAGTAACTCATCCGTTTAGAAAAAGAACAGTTTTGTTTTGCTTTGCCTGAGGCAATTAAAGACCCACTTTCATAACAGTTTTTGAAGCAGGTATGATGCAACTCATCTTTTTCATTTGCTTTTCAAAAAACCAAACAGCTATGTATTTATCAAAGTTTAAAACATTGCTTTCTTGAACTTTTAAGGTTTTAAATCACAGCAGATGACTGTCATACTACAATCAGTTTTAATCTAATTCATGGGCAGGAGCACACCCTGAAATTTATTTTTTTTCAAAAAACACACCAACTTCTTCATCCATTCAGATTTCAACTTAACAACTCCCCTTTTGTAACAGAACTGAAAGAATGCAATTTAACACATTTAAGCAACCATTTGTTACATCATGGAAAAGGTACTGATAAAACTAGTGTTGTTACCTTTTAACAGCGTATAAATGTTAGGTTGATACTCTGCTGGTTTCTCGGGTTCGTTACTGTCATAAGCCTCTGCTTTTTCATTTACTGGACTCTCTGGAACAAAACAAATTAAAGAACTGTCTGTTAGGAGGCAAAACAGATAAAAAAGAAAAAGAGTATTAGTGTAGGTGCATATATATTTGTGCTCATATCATCATAAAATTGAAGGATGAAGACAAAGTTTCAGAACATACATGATCTAAATCAGTGATTTATGTGCGATCTCCCAAGAGTTACTTTCTTAAAATATAACTAAAAGCAACTAAGACTCGAAAAGGTTATGGTAAATTTGAGCTACAAACATAGCTGTCTACACAACCACAAACCTTTTTTTTAATTATTTTTAGGAGCCGTTGGCTTAAAAACACTTGGAAAGAAACCCAGGTATCAAGACACCAAACGGACCAAGGAACACCTTACACTAAAGGGATTCAGTGTAAACCAGTAAATACACAAATGTGGGAGTAAAGAGAATTTCCTCCACAGCTTTGGGAACACAACTCACAAACAATAATTGCGCTGTCTTCCACAGACAGAGGGGAAAAGAGAGAGAAGCAAATATAGAACTTAAGTCCCTTTTTATGTAATCCAAGCTATCCTTTAGCTGGGTCTCTTTCTCTCATTAGCCATAATGGCAATTTAGGACACCTAAGCTCCTAATTTAATCCTCTCAGATAGCTGGAAGTAATCTAAAGCAGCACCTTTACACCGTTTGCCAAATTTCACAGCCATTCAGATGCTGAGCCCCAACTTAGCCAATGTTACTAATTAGAAAGAGTAAAGCCCTGTAAGATGACAAACGTCACAGAGCAAAGGTCGGGGCTGGAAAGGCAGTCAAAAGCAGAACACCAGGAAAAGAAGTTTCAAAGGATAAAGTACAACCACACATTTGCCCAGAAAAGGTTCTGGTATGGAACAAAGCTGTAGTGCAGCTGTGGAACACAGACCACAATGCAGCCATCAAGCTGAAGGGCATAAGCAGAGGAAACGGTAAAGGGAAGAATACAATTGGTAAAACTTCTCTGTAACATTCACACTGAGCCCCTGTATTCGTTTAACAGAACTGGGTTCTCCCAGGGTTTAATGTGTTTCTTCTACAGCTCTTTTACTATACATATGAGGGCAACACACAGCTTGCCACCTAGTGTTGATTAATTTTACTTCAAGAAAAGAAAACAACCTTTTTCTAATATGTTCTGGCAGTTTTAGCACACCAGTGTATGTGAAGCACACAAAGGAGAAAAAAAAAAAACAAACAAAAAACACAAACAGGAGAGAAAAATGCAAGTTTTAAACTAAGCTATTAAGTCACATGTACAACTGTAAAGTATTTGCACATAGCAAGGGGGATAGTGTATTTTCAAACCATCGTAAAAAGCTGTTGAGTGATCTATTTCTCACCAAGCTAAGGATGAAGATCCTCACCAAATTACTTGAGCTTCAGGAATGCCAAACAACATACCCATAACGTATTGAGGTTTTGCAAAGAAAATCTCCTTAGTAGCAGCAGCTAGTAATCACAAGACCAGAAAGATCTATGAATCTAAAGAGGGCTACTTATGCAGTCCACGCATTTCATTCCTGCCCCCTTTGCATCAATCAATACCCCGTCTCTCAAAGCGTCCTTAAAAGCTAACATAAAAAGGAAAGATTTAAATTCACACAACTTTGTTTCTCACACAAACACAGCTTGTGAACCAGCACCTTCTGTAACACCGGGTATCGCCAACAGGGAGTATTAGTGCAAGCAGACAGCACGCATGGCATCCCCCACAGAGGAAAGGAAACTCCCCCTTTATCAAGTTGAACTTTCCTAGAAATACACATAAACACAAATTCCATTCCAGACAGGCCTGTTCTTTCCTTACAAGGCCTTAAGCCTCCTACCCAAAGGATCATTCCTGCCTCCCTGGAAGCTAGTGAGGATTTTCCAATCCACCTGAAATTTGCAAGCCAGCCACCTGCCAAGAGACACTGATGATCTGACTATCCCCATTCCATACACTGGTGTAGTCAAAGGGATTCAAAATCAGCGAGTCCATAAACTACACGTTTATAAACCAAAATATAAAGCTACTATTTTAACACCTTGGAACTTGTTCTATGAAGTCTAGTACATATTGATTGAACCCTGCAGGTTCAACCTCTTCCATCACAGAGATAAGCCTTCCACACACGTGCTGCAACATCCCACAGCCATTGCAGACAGCACAAACTCGAGTGCCAAAACCACCTAGTGCCTGCCTTTAACTCCTACAATCATACACTCTACTGGCATATTTTAAGACAATTTCAACAGAGATTGCCAGTCTGTATCTTTAGCTCACTGATCCAGAAGATGCCTTGATTCGGGGCAGGGTTTGTAGGCTCTCAAAGCTTTGTAGCTCTAGAAGCAGGTTTCCTAATCTCTATTTTAAAAAACCTCTAAGCAGAAGCCAGAAACTGGTTTCTCTAGTTGTGGTTTTGCTTCCATTCTGCTCTCAGAGAAGGATAACAATTACATCCTTATAAAAATCCAGCCTGCTTGTCCTGCCACCTCATAGACCCTGCATTCCTCTAAACTCAGCAGACAAGAAACCAATGCTGTATAGCTACAGGTGGGAGGACTGTGGGGAGGGAAGATGCTTCTTCATTTCTGTAGGAAGCATTAGCATCTCTAAACATTATACTTTTACACCTGTCATGACTATGATCAAATACCACTGTAAAGAGTGCAGGGAGGTGGGGGGAGCACACCTCTCCCCACAACCTCATTTTTAGAGGTGTCTACATTAAAAAGAGCCAACACTCAGCTGCACCTCCTAAAGCAGCCCAGCCACACTGAAAATACCCCGCACGTTATGCCATTTGTTTGGGAGCAACAGCTTCACCTTTGTACTTTGCCAAAAGAAATACTCATAGCCTCTCTTCCTCCCTCGAGATAAGGTTTTTCCACACCTCCTGGACATTCTGCTTCTGAAGCATAGCACTGGCAGCCCTTTTTAAGGGCAGTGCCACGTCATTAAGGGCATGCGCTGCAGCTGCAACAAAAGCTTGGAGACAGCCCTGTTGCAAGAATATGGACAGGATGGGAGAGAGTCTTGGGCTGGGCCAACTCATCCATCTGTGAGTTGCCCCGTTCTCAACTCAAAATAGACCAAGAAACTAAAAGGGAAGGAAACAGCTTGCTTGCGGTTTTCTGGTGGAACACCAGGCTAAAGCCACATGATTGCATTACACAAAGTTAGCATCTCTCTAAAGTTTTGAGGAGGATGCAGTTTTCATCAACTAAAGAAAGAAGAAGGTGCCACACAGAGATAATGCATCAGCCTGCCCAGCCCGGCGCTGGGAAGCAAGTATGGATATACGCTTGGCGCAGCCTCGGTTATGCAGTTCCTCATAAGTGATGCTTCCCACTGCACACAGCACAGCCTCAAAGCGAGCTGGTTTTGCAGTTCCAGGTACCGTATTTAAATCCAGCCTTTGAAAGCAAAGCGGTGTTAGCAACGTCAGGTATCACCCGTTTTCGCGCTGTGACAAGGTCCTGGGTTGGTGTTTCACCACCATCGGGGTGAAACAGGCCGCTAAGGGCTCCAGCATGCTCCGCACGCCCCGACCTTCGGGAAGATGGAGCAGCATTCCTCCGGTCCGCCGCAGGGAACGGCCACGGCGGTGGGATGTCCCCGCCTGCAGGCCTGAGCCCCGCAGGCCCCGTCCCCCGGGAGCTGCGCGCGCTGTAACCCCCCCGCGCTCGGACCCACCTGGCGACCTGCGCGCCCTTATCGGGGGTCGGGTCAAGGGCTCCGGGGTCCCGAAGGGGTGCTCGGCTCCTGCAACAAGAAACAGCTGCAAGGCGCGGCGGGGCCCGGCGGTTCCGTTCCAGCCCACCGGGCTTGACAGCCTTCCAGGGGCAGCGAACCACGCTCCCCCGCTCCCCGCGGGGCACCCCCGTGCTCCCAGCCGGAGGGCGTCCCCGCCTCGGGCCCGACCCCACCCCCTGTACCGGGCCGCCCCCCGCCTCCCCCTGGGGGCCAGCCCGCCCGCCCGCCGTTTCACGTCGCTCCCCGCACCCTCAACCGCGGGATCCGCCGCGGGGCGCTACACGCGCCCGCCCGCGCCGCTCACCCTCCAGCGCCCCGCCGGGGCCGAGCTCGGCCTCGGCCTCCGCCTCGGCCTCCTCCGCCCGCGCCGCCGCCGCCAACCGGGGGCTCTTCCGCCTGCGCTTCAGCTCGGGGGCGTCCGGCGGCGCCTGCCCCTCGCTACCCCCCACCATCCTGCCCGCCGCCCGCCGCCCCCCACCCCGGCCCACCGCCGCCTCGCCACACCACGCCGGACCGAAGCTGCCGCTTTCCCGCGGCGGGGGCGGCTCCGCAAACCTCACTTCCCGCCGGCGCCGCCGCGGGGCGGGCCCAGCGCCCGCCGCTTCCGCCGCCTGGCCGTGCGCCGCCGCCTGCGCGCGGAGGGGGCGCCGCGGCGTCACGTGGTACGGCGGGAGGCCCGCCATGGCCCGCGCGCCTCGCCGCCCCTCCCCGCCGAGGGAGTGGGGCCGCCGCCCGGCCTTCCCTCGGCCCCCTCCTGCCGGGCGGCGGGGAGCGGCTAGCCCCGGGCCCTTGCGGGGAGTCCGGGAACACCGAGCCCTCCGGGCGGGCCCAGCGAGCCCTCCGGACGGGCCTCGGCCCGCTGCCGTGCTCCCGAAGGTGGCCCGGCCGCCCCGGGCGGCTCCTCTCCCCGCACCTGAGGGGCCGGGGCGGGCGGGCGGTGGGTCCCTGCGCCTCGGGCGGCCCCGGGCGCAGCCTCTGGCGTGCCGGAGCGGGCAGCTGGGCCGGGCGCCGAGCCGGGCGGGGGCTCCCCGCCCCCCGCTGCTGGGGGCCCGCCGGGGGGGGGCGGTGGCGGCGCTGCGCGGCCGCCTGTGGCCAGTCTGCCCCGCGGGGCCAGGCCTGGAGCTGCGGGAGCGCTTTCGGGGAGCGCCGCGCCGGTGCTGACTGAGCGGGACAGCCACGCTCCAAGGCCCGTTTGGAAACCAGCGGCCGAGCCCCTCTTACAAACTCTGAGGGATTCCTACGTACTGGAAAAGGCATCCGTAAGGACAGCATCTCCTACGGTGCTCCAGAACACACACGCTCACATTGGCAACGTTACTGGTTTGACTGGGTCACAAATGGAGTACCTGTACTAAAATGAAGTAGTTCTGTGCGCTCAAACAAGCAGGCTGGGTGAGGGACGTGCCATTCAGCCTTTGCTTCTGCAGCTACCTTGTCTGCATACATTTCAAAAGAAAAACGATTTTAATGCTACACTTGCCCACTGTACCTGTTGCAGTCTCACCCAGAAGCAAGCTAATATTCCTGAGATGTATTATGCATGCCTCCTTGGGTGCCAGCACTAAATACCATGTTAAGTGCCATTCTTTCAAGGTGTAAAAGCAGAACGTGGACACTGAAGAATGCTTTCTCAAGCAAAAATAAGAGGGGATGTAACAAATGTTGCATTGGGAGGTTTCCAAGTACAGCCCAACCGCCCTGCTGGTCACTGGCTCATGATTTCTGACCTGGATGAACTACAGCTACAGGTAGCATCACTTTATTTGCAAGTTGCCAAAGAAAGTTACTAAATGATTACCTTGTGTAAATACTTACATAGCATGGCCTTTACAATTCACATGGTCACTGGTGATTCTTCCGCAGTGAAAAATAAAATGTTATTCCTACTTCAATAAAACCCTCCCTCAAACCTGAGTTTAAAAAAGACCACACTTGTTAAGTTACGATTCTCTATCCTAGCTCCCATCCCATGACTTTGTGAATGCTAAGGGCAGAAAAGCAACCGTACCCAACGCCAACATGCATATTTGTAACAGTTTTGTGATGGTGCCTGACTTCACATCCTGGGCCCATGGATTCATTCACCTGCCAAGCTGCTTTTCCCTAACTGGGTTCTCAACGCACACAGCCTGGAGCTGCCCCTGATTTTGTCACACACTCACCTCTTTCACCTGCTGGGCTGGAGCATTGGCGGGTTAGGTGAACACATTAGTCAAATTGTCCCCTTCAGCCTTCTGCTCTCCAAATTGAGGAGTCCCAGCCACTTGGTGCCTGCTCTGTACTGGCACCGTTTCGGTTGCCTTTCCCTGTGCTTCATCTCAGCTGTTTGCTGCTGGGCTCCTCTGGGAAGCTCCTCTTAGCAAAGAGGCTGCACACTGAGTTTGAGAGCGGTTGTGGTCTCTGCGCTGCGGCTCCTTGCACCGATGCCTTTCCCTCGTCATGCCCTGCTCCGTGCTGCTGCTTCCCATGGAACGTGCCGCAGGTGGGTGGGAATAGGGAAGGGGCTGGACTGTACCCTGTGCAGGCACAGGCAAAGCAGATCATTTTTTTTGAAAATCGTTGCCCAGATGAGGCCAGTGGCAGCTGTACACACTCTCTCTGACCTCCCCCCGTTGCATCTCTGGACCACACTGGAAGGGGAACACTGGGGGAGCTCCCCATCCCTTGTCCTCCAGGCTGATGCTAACGACGCTCCATTTCACAGCCTGTGGCCCCCCCGTCTCCCAGCACTTACATAGTGTTACGTTTCCGAAATCTGGGGTTTGCTGGCTACATGTTCAGGTTGTTTTTCTTGTGGTATTTTTCATCTTCATAAATCAACTCTGAAAACAGTTCCCTCCTCACTGTCATTTCGTTGTTTAAACGTGCAACACTTATTTAATGCAGGAAGCTGCCGGCCACCCAGTTTGCCTGAAGGAAATGCTGCACGACCGCAGAGTTTCAGAAATACAGCCAAAAAACCCGACGTTCCCGATTCCTGCACGCTCCCAAGAACGACTGCTGTCCCCTGGGGAAAAGCCGCCCGCCTTTGGTGAGGAGGAGGGAAGGAAAACTACAGCTCCCAGCAGCCTGCTGCGCACCCTTGGAAGAGCAGAGTTCACTGTCACGTTGACAGTGGAGGATTAAGGGTGTGGGGGCACCGCCTGTCCTGCCACCAGCAGAGCCAAAAGGCCTGTGGGAAGGGCAAACGGAGAGGCCAGCGCTGGGCCCCCCTTGCCACCCTTCTGCTTCACTTTGCCGCCTGGACCAGCTCCAAACCGACCTGGGTAAGCATCCGACTCCGCAAGCCACTTTGTTCCTCTGACTTCCTTCTTCTGCCAGAGCGTCACCAGAGGGAACAGCACAGGGTGGGGAGGGACGAGAGTCGGGGGCAGAGAGCAGCAATTATACCCCCCCACACCTCCAAAGCTTGCATTTGGCAAGAAACTCAGCTGTAGAGACAGTGCGGGTGGGGGAAGGTGCCCCCCTAGGCTGGAAGAGCTGCTGGGAAGGCTGGGCTTGAGATTTTTGTACGGAAATCTGCACAAACCTCTCTCCAGCAGGGAAAGTTTCTTGGGAGTTTTCCATGCCGCCCAGTTTTCCGTGGGTAGGCATTGCGCTTGTGAAAGCCACCAACTTTCTGGGGTTACAGCTGTGCAGCCGTTTGGTCCCAAAGCACTTTAGCAAAGGGGGGGAAAGTGCCCCCTCAGATGGGTGAGAGATCGGGTGGGGGTAGCGCTGCTGCACAGGGGCCAGGTGGTGTTTCTGCCAGCAGCTTCACCTTCCAGCACCATCGTCTCCCAGTTTGACATGCAGGAGGCAGAAAGCTTGGGTGGAACGGGCTCATGGATCTGTGTTGACCCAGCTGTGAGATACCAGGTGCCCGAAAGCATGTGGGGCAGCCTGCTGAGCCCAGATGCCCCCAGGCCTGCCATCCTGGAGCACAGCTGAGCCCACAGGAGTCCATCCAGATGAGAAAACTGTGCCTCACCCCCCTGGCTTGTCCCAAGAAAACCGCAGTTTGCGTTAGCTCTTGAACTGCTTGTAGCCTGCTGGAAAGCAAGACAGCTAACAGCCCTTGGGCTGAAGGTTCGCCCTTATCTGTGGCATCCACCTATTTTCACACCACCTTGGTCATCACGGAGGGAGGAGCCTCCTTCACCATGAATCACCACTCCTGTGTTTCTGCTTCTCAGGTTTATGGACGTTTAGTTGCAAGTCCCAAGACCAAGACAGGATGGTGCCTGTGGCGGGTATAGCACTTGGTCAGCAGCTCGAACTGCGGGAAGGTACAGACATCTCTTTATGACCAAAGGAGAAAGTGGGACAGAACGGTGCAGAAGCCAGAGCTCCAGGAAAGAAAGAAAGAAAATGGAAGAGAATCCAGGCGTGGATCTGTCAGGAGGTAAGTGAATCCTGTGCTTACTCCATCTACTAGGAAAATCCCTTTGCAAGAAGATTTCAATAGTGACATGGGAAACCTAACCAAAACAAAAATAAAAAATAAATGAATCTGCTCTTTTCCAGGCCAGGAAAAGCAAGTTGCTATCTCTTTTTGAAGGGCGAAAGATTAACAAATTACTTTCAGTCTTGGATGCCTGTCAGCAACAGGTTTAGACTCTGTGTCCAGGATGTCAGCACAGGGAAGGGTAAAGATGGAGCTCCAGGCTGGGAGAGCTTTCTTCCCTACATCCCAGTGCTTCCCCCATAGAGATGCTTAAATAATAAGCCAGTTTTCCACCACCTGCAGATGGGAAACCTCTGGAAGAGGCAGGGCAAGGAGTACTGTTTGTGCCTAGCTTGAATAGCAGGTTCCTCTTATTTTAGTTTCTACCAAGTACTTATATTCTCCAGGTACCTTCTTAGGACAAGTATTTCAAGTACAAGTATTTCAGTGATACTGTGATGCCATAACCAGCTCAGATTCGTCCTTGGCGGCCAGAAGCATTCCCATAACAATCAGCAGCAAGGAATGTAAAAATCATGCTCTGAAGGACATGTTCTGACACATGACAAGTGCAGCTTCTTTCTCCATTTTCAAATTAGTAGGGAGTTCCTTGCCATTTTTGTCAGTCTTTATTCTAATTTTAGCAGAATCATTTCTGTCATTGTAGTGCTTGGTCATTCATAAATAATTTTGCACAAAGAGCACCTGAAATTTGAGGTGCGCTGTTGGGTTTTGTAAGATTCAGAATACATTGCAAACACTTATATTCAGCCTCAAAATTTTTCTGTTGAATTATGCTCCAGTGTTTGTTTTTAATTATACTCTACCATAGCTCTTTGGGAAAGCAGCTCCAGAACAGGAGCAGAAAAGGAGCACAAGCAGAGCTTACATTTACATTTTGACAGATGCTTGACGTGTGTTGGCATAACTCTTCTGGCCAGTACTCAACAACAGCCATAGAAATTTTTGAAATTCTTCAAAATCCATCACTGTAATTTACCAGCCTAGGAAAATCCGCCATCTGTGGAAGCTGTGGTAATATATCCTACCACTTAATTAAAAGAATTGCCTGCCCACCCAAGGTAGGACAGCATGGGCCGTAGGCTGGGGTAGAGTTAACTTTGTCATAGCAGCCTGTACAGTGCCGTGGTTTGGATTTGTGGCTTTAAAAAAAAAAAAAAAGTGTTGATAACACAGCAGTGTTATGGCTCTTGCTGAGCAGTGCTGGTACAGCATCAAGGCTTTCTCTTTTTTGCCCCCTCTCCCTCTGCCAAGCAAACAATCTGGGGTGGATGGAAGATGTGGCAGAGACCCAAGGTGGGCAAAGGGTTATTGCATATGGTATAACATCATGTCAGCAATGAAAACTGGGGTACAGGAGGAAAGGAAGAGGGGGCTGGCTTCTAAGGTGGCCAGTGCTTGGAGACTGGCCTCACATGAGCCCACTTGCAGGAAATGCTGAGCGATTGCCTCTGCATTGCTTGTGATTTCCCCCCTGCCTTTCCTTCACCTATTCAGCTGTCTTGATCTTGACCCATGAGTTTTTCTCACTTTTTCTCACCCTGTTCTCTCCTCCATCTCACTGGGGGTAGATGTGTCTGAAATGCAAGAACTGGGAGTTTTACAGGGTGGTGGTGAGGCATATTCTTGACTCCTGTATGGCTAGCTGAGCTTGTGAACTCCCATCCCAACAGCTGGGCCAGTCCAAGACGAGGTGGAGAGCACAGCAGAGCTTCCAGTGCATCAAGAGCCCACCCATGAAACCCCTGAGCACCAGGTGACAAGCAAGTGGCCTGAGACTTCCTGCAAACCAGAGGACAACTCTTTGGTGTGTAAATCAGCTACTGTTGATGGAGGAGAGACGATGCTGTCAGATTTAGCTGTCCTCACAGCAGAGGAGAATGTTCCCCAGGAAACTGAAGTATCACTGGAAGAATCTGGGAAGACGAGAGATGGTGTCTCAGAAAGATCCCAGGAAGAAGATGACTTGATTAAAGGTGAGTCTCTCCCCATCCCTGTGTGCAGCATTTCCAAAATGCTGATAACCTGAGCCTTTGCTTAGAGGAGGCGGAGCAGGAGAAAGGGTTTTTGGTTCTTGTGTTGAAAGAGACTAAGTGTAGGTCTGCGAATTTTATTCCCCACAGCCACGGTGGCCCACGGTAAAATGGGCAGCAAAGGAGACAGCCCTGTCCACCAGGAAACACAGGACCCTGAGACAAGCAGGCAGTGTGAAAGCTCCTACACAGCAGAGGAAGATGCTTTGTCAACGAGCAAGTCACCAAGCTCTGACAGTAAAACAACTCATTTGGATGAGGCTGCCACAGAAGATGTCAACAAGGGCTTCTTGGAAGAGAAGGGCACCAGTGCCCCTCTCCTGGACTGGGAGCCAGAAGAGCACACAGAGCAAGAAACACAGGAGAGTGGATCCCAAGGCACGTTAAGGAACAGACGTGGGTCTAAAGGTGAGCTGGTGGCTGCACGCTGCTGTTCTTCCATCATGCACATGCCTACACTTTCCATCGGCATTAAGGAAGTAGTACAGTGACATCTCTAGTGCCTATTGTTAAGCAGGAGTCGAGCAGGAAAGAAGGCATAAGAAATTAATTGGCTTCTCTCCCTCTCTCTCCTTTGGCTGCTGTCCTGCTTTGGAAGGTACGAAACCACTCTGTACTCTGCATTGTCCTTCTCCTTCCCCTGCCCAAAAAGCAGAGAGATCCAAGACTCAAAGCAGCATTAACCCAAAGCAGTATTCACCTCTGACCCTTTTCTTCAGCTGGAAGCTCCTGGCAGCTCTTGCTTTTCTTATTACAGCTCAATTCACCTGTTCTCTCAACAGTGAGTCACGCATTTCTTTCTCTTACTGTAGGGCGCACAGCCCCAAAGCCAGATGCTCAGTCCTGTTTGCAGAACGTCATCACCCAAAACACAGATCAGGAGAAGGCCAAAGGGTCCTTCTTGCTGAAAGGTGAGGAAAAGAAGCTTCCCTTGCATGTTATTCATCGACCAGAAGGCACTGATCCTCCAGGAACAAGTAATGAAGCACATTTAATTCTTCTTCTCTCTCAGGACCTTTCACAGCCTTTTCTGAGGGTTTGAGGGAAAAAAACATCCCCTTAAAAATAGGCTCAGCTTGAGCCTATAGTAGCAGGTTTCCCTACAGCTCTCCAGCCCCAAAAGCAGGCACACTGTGTTCAGCGTGCTGGGAGTACCCTGGCATGTCCTGGGAGGTCTGAGGCTCCTACGCTGATGGTCCCCCTTCCCAGTCCCCCTCTGTGTCATGGGACCCCAAGCAGGAGCTGTGATGCTCACCTGCACCACGCATTTCTCCTGGTCAAAACAGACTCTGCTTTGCCATGGAGAGGGCTCAAGCAGTTGTGTCTGGACCTCGCTGTCCTTTTCTGGGCAGAAGTGTGGTAGCACAGCTAGGAGGAAGGCAGTGAACACAACACTTTAGCTGGGTCAGGCATCTCCCTATGTGGACGTAGGTGCTCTGAATGGCCACGAAGAAAAGCTTGTGGCCAGCTGCAATTTCCTCAGGAAATTTTGCACCACCACAAAGCTGTAGCCTTGCCTCCATCTCTGGAGCTGTAGCCCCCCCGCATGGTGTGTAGGAGCATGGGTCTCACAACATGGAGCAAGCAGAGTCTTCATGGTTCCCGGGCCCCCTGAGAATGTGCCAACCTGAACCGCTTTCCTAGTGTAGGGGGGAAGGTCTGAGAACAGGAAAAGAGCCCCTGTAGATACTTTCCAGCATATCACTGCAGGTCACTTGGGATTGACTTCTGTTCCTCATCTTGGGTCTCTCCCCTGCTCAACAGGGCTTGTCGTCATGAGCCTCCTACTGCTCGGCATCTGCGTATTCTGCTTCAGCATCCCAACTGATTCTCAGCAAGCCCCCAAGAACGCCACAGTGGAGGCATTCCTGTCCCAGTTCAATCAGCTTGAGGACAGGTTTCCGGGCCAGAGTCCCCACCTGTGGCGTCGCGGGCGCAAGTTCCTTCAAAAGCACCTCAATGCATCCCACCACACGCAGCCAGCCATCATCATCTTCACAGCTGCCCGCAAGGGTGAGCGGACCTTGCGATGCCTTAGCACCCACGTGGCCAACACCTACTCGGCTGCCCTGCATGCCAGCACCGTCCAGATCGACGGCACAGATAAATCCAGGCTCCAGAGTGACCAGGCTAAGCTGGAGGTGGACTCAGACCTGAGCGAAGCTTTCCAGGCTGGGGGCCGTGCTGCGGTGATACACCGCTTCGAGCTGCTGCCGGCAGGGGCCACCCTCATCTTCTACAAGTACTGTGACCACGAAAGTGCTGCTTTCAAGGACGTGGCCCTGCTGCTGACCGTGCTGCTAGAGGAGGAGATGCTGGAGACGCACATCACCCTCCAGCAGGTGGAAGAGAGGGTCCGTGACTTCCTCTGGGCCAAGTTCACCAGCACCAGGACCCCTAGCTCCTATGACCGCATGGACTCTGACAAGCTGAGCGGGCTGTGGAGCCGCATCTCCCACCTGGTCCTACCGATCCACCCGGTGCAGAGCATCGAGAAGGGGGGCTGCCATGTCCACACCAAACCCTAGGGGCAAAGGCTGCCAGAGCCCCAGGAAGGCTTGGAAAGACGGTCCTGGCTGACTCCGGTGTGGGTAGAGGCACAACCAGTGCTATTTCTCCCCAATTTGTTTCTCCTGCCTTCCTGGGAAGAGTTTGACAGGTACAAGCTGATCCAGGCCATTTGGCCAGCTGAGCCCTGGAGGTAACAGATGACACGCTTCCTCCTGGCAGAGGGGAAGAGTGGGTATTTTAGATGGCTAATTGCATGGGAGAACATCTCTGTGTGGGGAGGCAGAAGGGAAAACAGGACTTTGCAGGTAGCATTTCTATCAGGAGATACAGAAATGCTCAGAACTAGTATGCCAGAAAGATACTTCAGTTCTGTAGCTCTTTCATTTCTCCCTACCCCTCAGTTTGCTAATGTCATATACATCAGTCTCCTAACTTGCTTTATCTAGAAGATTTCTCTCTCTTTGCAGAGAGCCACTGGAACACAGCAAGGTCAAATTCCCCAAAGCCCAACATCCAGAAAGCAAGCTTCAAAAAGAAAACCAGTTTGCTAGGCAAGGGTTTGACCGGTCAGTCCTGATAGGAGTCCCACTTGCACAGACTGACTGACACCCCCCAAAGACCAGATCCTAGATATAGGGTGTTCAAATACACCTGCAATTCAGAAATCCCCTAAACATCAATGACAAGAAATTTCAGGTTGTCAGCACATAAACATGTCTCTGAAGTGGGGGATCCCACATGCCAGAGAATAAACTCCAAAACCAGAAAGCAAAGAAACAGAAACCACCTTGCTCTGATAGTGTGAAGCCTCAAGGGAGGTAAAAGAATAATAGTTTAACTTAATGCTACTTCTGTAAAAAAAAAAAAAAAAGTCAGCTCTTGATCCCTTTGCCACCAGCACAAGGCTATGCCTGTCTCTCCAGGCTGATGCATCAGCTTTGGTCCTACCTGACAGACTGCTCTTCACCCAGATCTCTGGTTGGTGTGTAGGGCAGGAAGCCGTCTGCCTGCCTCTCCCCAGCTAGCTTTAATTGATGAATGTAGATGTTAATAGTGATATTTATTTCAAACCGCATAGGGTAGCACACCAGGTCCCTGCCCTGCCAGGTAGCTGGTGCTCTGGCATATGCTGAGGAGCAGAGCTGGGATTAGCTGGTGAAGACAAAATCTCTGGTGTTAACACTAAAAATCTTCAACAAAGCACGTTGGTTTCTTACCATGCCTTCTGTTCTGCACCCCAGGAAGAGAAATCTGGGTCCTGGAAACACTGTGGTGCCCCTGCACACTGCATTTCTGCAAATGCTTTGGGGCAGAGCAGCCATCTCAGGGAACATCTAGGGGATGGGTGTGGGTTACAGCATTTATAACATCCTGTCAGCCCCGGGTGTCAGTCCTGTGTGCCTATGGTGCTGCCTGCCAGAGAGGGAGCAGCTGTAGCGGAACATGGCTTATTTATGTAAGCAGCACAGACTGGGGCCTTGCAGAGCCAGGCTCTCTATCCAAAGAAGACACGAATGGAGAACACTACAGTATTTTTACAAGCAGCACATCTGAGTGCTTCTTACAGAAATCGGACCTCGGTGTTGGCCGTGTCTCCTGCCAACGGTGCCTTGCTGACCTGCCCCACTGATGTCTCAGCTGAGGCCCAGCCTTGCACCCCAAAACCACAACCTGCCTCTTCTTTCCTCCTGCTGTGTGCCTTGACCTGTCTCAGGAGATTTGTGGCCATTAACTTGGAGGAGGGCACAAAATGAAGGAAGAGGAGGGGGTAATTTGTTCATGTTCTAATCAAAGAACAGACTTTTTTGGTTGGCTGGGGACATGAAGACAAGACCACAGCGGTTTTAACTGTGTCAGACACTGGGCTAGATGTGAGAATTACCTGCTGGAGTCCAGCATTGGCAATGGCAGCCCAGGGCATGGTTTTACACAAGATATGGGTTGCTTCCTCCCCTCCCTCCTTTTTATTGCTATACACTAATTTGGTAACAGAAAATACTGCTTCTGCCGTGCACAATCCAGAATGGGCGCTGGTGTAAGAACCAGCAGAGCCTTAACCATGTTATGCCAGTATCTTGAGGGAATTCTGTATTTTAACTTCATCTTGCTCTCAGATTTATGTACTGTGTTTGTAACGCATAGCCAAGGCCGCAAGGGCAACTTCACGCTGCTTGGGCACATCGCTGTAAGCATCATTCACCCAAGCTGTTCTAATACAGAAATGTTTTTATGACCTTTTAAAGACAAAATATCTGCTTGCTTCTGAAACAAGACTTCTATTTAAAAATAAATAAAAACCAGCAAAGTCTTTGAAGTGATACTAGAGTCTTTCTGTATTCTGTTGGGGTTTTTTTCCCTAGCTATTTTCATTTCATTAAGCAAAAGAGATCATCATATTGGGCAAAGTTTTATTTAGGTCAGGGCTGTAGTTGTGCAAAGTGAATATTTGTTTTTTCCAGAAAAACTCCAACCAACCTTTTTCTCAGTTGTTGGGGGCAAACATTTGCAGTTTTTTCAACTACGGCACAACTAAAACCAAAAACCCGCAAACAGCTGCTGAATTCAACCCAGACTGAAACATACTGATTTTTGCATAATGCTTAATTATAATAATTAAACCAAAGTCCACTGACAACTGAAATATTTTAGAAATACAGAAAGCAAGTATTTCTCATTTCAACACCCTTGATCAGACCAGTTCCACCCAATGTCACAACACCTCAGCACACACAAATTTTTATGTTCATGGTGAATTATTTTTCCTAGCTCTGGCCTAAACAGAGGGATGGGGATAAAAAAAAAGAAAAAAGAAAGAAAGAGGATTTCCCCTTTTATTCCAGATTGTCTTCAGTCCCTGTCCAGGCCCTGGCAACCTAAATACTCATAACATTGGCATCTCTTTTCACATAGATGTTCATGTGATCAATTGCCAGAAGTAATCACTCATCTCCTGTTGCCTGATGCAAGAGGACAAGATTTGGTCCTAGCCCAAAGATTCAGATGAAAATCCGGTGTCACCAGGTGCAGTGACTGCTGGATGCCAAAACCAGGCTGCTTTTTCAGTTTTGCACATGAATTCAAAAGCAAGTCCAAAGAAAGCAGCTGAGCAAGCTCCAAGAGTCTCTCTAGGCAGAAGGGTGCACGGTGGTTTCTCCCTAGATGATGTGGTCATCATGATCTGCGTTGGCAAATAGCATCATCATGCTTGTACTTGCTCCAAAAATCAGGCTGAACTGAGAGTGGGAGTGGTGCTTGCTGTTGAAGAGAAGCAGGGAAACCAAGTCCAGAGGCTGCTCAGCAGTGACTGCACCTCTCCGTTAAAACTTTGGGGCTATATCTGCAGCCCGTTCAAATTAAAGATCTTTAATACGTACCAATCAAGAGCCTCCTGTGAGTCCCTTAAATGGCTGAGCAGTGCCTCCCCAAAAGGGAGAGATGCCAGCACAGAGGTGCAAGGCCAACCTTCCCACCCACCGTGCCAAGCTGCAGCATCTCCACACTGTCCCCTTCCTCCCGCACCCCAGCTGGCTGGCCCTGGGGTCACTTCAGGCAGGACAACTGGACCCCCAGCGAGGTTTCTCCCAGCCAGGGATTCAGGTTCCCTTCTTCCTAGGCTGTGAGTTAATTCAGAAACGCTGTGCTCTGGCATGGGGCATGGGTGCAGTGGCTGCAGAGCCCCTGGTGAGGGACACTGCTGGGTGACACAAAGGACGTGGGGCACAGCCAAGAGCGGATACACCCACGGCAGCTCCGGAGGAGCCAAAGCTCCCCCTTCCCATCAGCTCTCCAACGGCTGTGACAGGTCAGCACAAGACCAGGATGGAGCAGGACATGGTCCAGCACAGCAGCATCACAGGTAAATGATTCCTCCCAAGCACCCATCAGCTGTCCCCCCACCCCTAGTTCATGATCTCTCCAGGAGCGTCTCTTTCTGCGCGTGCACATGTCGCCCAAGCATGGCAAGGCCATGGATTTGGCAGGAGCTTATCAGTTGCCTGCCATTACGTCAATGCTACAGCTAAATAATTTTTCAATTCCTCAACTACAAACCAATAAATAAGTGATTCTTATTCTACTTGACTTATTGAACAATGTGCCCCACTCCCCAACTATCCTTCCCCCCCCTTTTTTTTTTTCTCCAGTCCCGTTCTCTGCAGCAGTAGTTCTGCAGGGAAGGATATGCTGCCACAGGGTGCTCAGCAACCCTAAAAATTACCTTGAAAATTACATAGCAACTCGACCGAGGGGCAAAACCAGTTCTGGAAGGCCAGTCTGGACTGCTCCACCACCAAATTAGCGCTGATTATACATGTGAGTGTGCACTGCACAGGCTTGGCATGCCACCCTGCTCTGCCTGCAGCATCCCTGTCCCTGTGACAGGCACATCCTGCCACATCTCTTTTCACCCCTTTGCACCAGCATGTGCTAAAGCTGGAAGGAGGCAGGATGCAAAGAGACAGGTAGAGAACCCAGCTGAGCCTCATCTCTCCTGTTAAGCTTTAACCTCTGGGAGCTCATCTACAGCTTAACCCTCCTGCAGCTCTATGCATGGGCAGGCTCCGCCACAGGGCTGGTCCCCTGGGGGTCACTTTTAGGCCTGCAAAACCTCCGTTGTAAAAGAGATTTGCAGATACTGGGAGCTTAAAACTGTTTTTATTTCCCCCTTTCGCCTCTTCAGGGGACACAGCCAGTACAATGAGCTGAACAAAGGAGCTTGGCCTCAGCCTGTGGGATGCAGACCCAAGAGCCTGCAATGAAAAAGCTTGAAGAATACAGCTTGCAAGTGTGTTGCCTGCACAGGGAGGGGCTAAGCCCTAAGCAGACCTCCTGCTGGGCTCTGCCTGCTTTGGCTGGACTGCCCGGTTATGCTCAGGCTGAGGAGAGGGCTTTGCAGATCCCTCGTGAGGCCACTCAAGAGTTGAGGATCCTCTTGGAGCCAGAGCAAAGACAGCAGCACAGTTTGACACAAGGGATGGAAACAGCTTCCCCAGATCACATTGAGGTCTGCTCCATCCTCTGCCCCAGCAGCCCAGGGACCACTCAGGCATCTCTGGGAAGCAGTTTTGGGTTATGGTGATCTCCACAAAGGAGCCTCTTCCCACAATTACAGCTCGAGCTGAATGAAGCCACTGTTCTCTTTATGTTAACACAGCTGAGCTCCTGCTCAGAGCAGCAGAAAGGAAGCCAAGCCATTTCCCTGGTCAGAGCCTGTGTCTGCAGAGGGGAGCCATGGAGCACACAGGTTCCTCCTCAGAGGGAGAGTAAAGTCCAGTTGTTGTTTCTGCTCCTGGGGCCAGGGAGGGGCACCTGTGCTGGGGCAAGCACCAGGTAAAGCCAGACAAGTTACTGGGACTGTTTGGCCAGAGGGATGGACTGAAAACCCAGTGCAACACCCTGAAAGACAGGCTCCCTCCAGCAGCTTGGTCAACGGGAGAAAAGCACACGCACACAGAGAGAAATGAAGAGCTGTGCAGGGACCTTTACGCGCCAGGCCAGTCTCTCACATGTGTTTTTCTAAACTCTCAACATCTATAATTATGATCCCAGGACTTTCTCCATGGGAAGACGGCTGCCATCTGTGACACCTGCAAGTTGTGAGAAGAATAAAGCCCTTCAGGTCATGTGCATGCCAGTGGCATCCTGGCTTGTACCAGAAACAGCGTGGCCAGCAGGAGCGGGGCTGTGACCGGCCCCCGCACTCGGCACTGGGGAGGCGGCACCTGGAACCCTGGGGTCAGTGTCGGGCCCCTCACGACAAGAGGGACATTGAGGGGCTGGAGCGTGCCCAGAGCCGGGCAGGGGCTGGGGAAGGGGCCAGGGCACCAGGCTGGGCAGGGGGGGGAGGCTGGGGGAGCTGGGGGGGTTCAGCCTGGAGAGGAGGGGGCTCAGGGGGGACCTTATCGCTCCCTACAGCTGCCTGACAGGAGGGTGCAGCCAGGTGGGGGTCGGTCTCTTCTCTCATTTAACGAGTACCAGGACAACAGAAAACAGCCTCAAGCTGTGCCAGGGGAGGTTTAGATGGGGTATTGGGAAAAATGTCTTCACTGAAAGGGTGGTCAGGCACTGGAACAGGCTGCCCAGGGAGGTGGCAGAGTCACCACCCCTGGAGGTATTTAAAAGATGTGCAGATGTGGCACTTGGGGACATGGGTTAGTGGTGGGCTTGGCAGTGCTGGGTTAACAATTGGACTTGATGATCTTAAAGGTCTTTTCCAATCTAAACAATCCTGTTTCTGTGTTAGAGAGTGGTCTACTCCAGTCCTGCAGGAGCTGCTGCAACAGCAGCCATAAACACCAGTCCTCCCTTCCAGAGGCAATATGTTTTGATTTCTCTCCTGATTGTGTTTGGAAGCTTTTCAGAGAAACAGCTGGCTGATGAAACCCAATCCAATGGAACAAGAAGTTGAAATAATCCCAGGCAGCTTCCAGCAGGCAAGGGATGAGTACGAAATCAGTCCCGTGTGAGCAGCCCATGTGTTTGAATGTGGCCGGCACCTACAACGATACACACTGGCTGGCCCCAGCTCAGTTCCGGTTACGAAAAGACTGTTAGGATGAAACAATGTAGCTCTGCTCTTGGGTGCTAATAAGGGGGAGATCCTCAACCTTGTGAATCCTATAATACAGACCTACTTTCTGTTAACAGGGCATATGAAACTGGGAAGCAACTGGGAAAAAGCCTTTTGTAATGGTAGGGCTGAATGCAAAACCACAAAGGGCTGCTGCACATGCAGAACTCAGCCTGCCCATGCACATCATACAGTCCACAGCGGAACCAGCTGGCCCAGTTAGAAAGTGGCAACTTTATGGTCTAAATAAAGACAGTAGGAAAAAAACCCAAACAAACAACAAATTGGAAAAGGCAGATTAGAAATTATTATAAAACTGGAAGCTGTTTGCAGTGGCTGGTGATGGGTTTATTAGCAAGGTTTTAAATGTATTAATCAGTTCAATAGCAGTATCAAACCCTTCCATACACTGGTTACCAGGATATACTGGGGGTGGGGGGTTATGAGTCCTCAAGACTACAAGGGAACCTTTATCTTGCATACCCTTATGCCCACACTGACTGAGAGTATTCAAAATCTCCTCTGAAGGAAAACAGCCACACTGCTTAAACTCAGGATATAAGATGGCAAGCAGCATTTTACCATTGCCTTGCAGCCTTCCACGCCGCACTTGCACCACCTCTGCGAGCAAAAGAGGCTCAGGAGTTGCGCCTGTGGGATGAGAGCAGGACTAGCACGAAAGGTCAGGAGAGAGGGGGCACGGAGGGGCCCTGGAGGGGAAAGCATCACAGGCCACCTGGATTTACCCCGTCACGCTCCCTTAGTGCCTCACACGCCGATCCCCCTCCCCAAATTATCTCTGCATCAAGCGGTGCTCAACAGCTGGCTGGTACCTCCCAGGGCTCCTGCCCAGATGCTGGCTTTGAGAGGCGCTGAAGAAGATCAGACGCCTGAAACTCACATCAAACCCGCACTGCTGCTGACTGCCTCGCTCAGTCGGAGCCAGCCACCCTTTTCTTCTTAGGCACAGCCTCTGCCCCATCTCTGTGCCTCTCCACAGCTTTCCTTATCTGCCAGGCTGGAGCTGGCTCCAGAGGGACATTACACAGGGCTGCAGCAGGGCAGGAAAGTCAAGAATTGACTTTGAAGCTCTCCCCACCCCCCACCTTTGTAGAAGGCAGCTCATGGCACAGCCATGTTATTTGTCAGCGCTCCTCACACTCATTGTCTCTTGACAGGTCAGAAGCACATCGCCTCCCTCCTCCCCTCACCCCCCGCCTGCTGGCAAACAGCTTTGATCAGGGGTGCCTGGTTGCTCCCCCCTGCCCCCCCATTGACATCCCTCCATCATTCCTCTCCCCTCCCTCCACCTTGAGGCTGAAACCCTCGCTGGGGGAGAGGTGCGGAGGGCTCAGATCCCCTTCCCACATCTGGCAGGCAGAAGACGCCGCTCCCCAGAGGCCCACCATGGGCTGGGGGCACCTGGTGCCATTTTTGCACAGTCTCTGTCCATGGCTCACAGCAGCCAGCTCCCGGCAGGGCCAAGGCATGCCAGCACAGACGCTCACAGCACAGCATCATAAAGCCTTCTAGGTTAGGAAAGACCTTTAGGATCATCAAATCCAGCCATCCAAGAGCTGCCTTCTGATCACAAGTGTGGCAAGGGGGGATCCTGAAAGGAGCAGGGAGGGTGCCAGCATGCAGATTCATTCCCCTGACATTGCACAGCTCAGTATCGCAGTGTGCCAGCCTGCAGGCAGTGCCTGAAGATGGGGATTGCCAGGTCTCTTTAGCCTGGAATGTCTCCGGGAGCTCATGGGGGCTGCTGAGGCACCACTAGGTTTTTGGAGAAGGCCTTGAACAGAGTACCAGCTGCTGCGAAGAAGTTCAAGCAAAATCAAGGTGATTTACAACATGCATTTTTTGCAGTTACTGCCCAAAGACAGGGCGCACAGACTGAGCCGGCCGAGAACAACATTCCCAGGCGGCTCGGGCTTTGGTGTGTGACCTAAGGAAGCACAGCCTCTGCGCAAACATGTCCTCCACCAGGCCGGGCCAGGCCAGGCCATGGGGCTTGCTCATGGCACGGGCACGGCTGCCAGCCGGAGCAGCTCTCCCAGCGCCAGCTGCCCCCCGTCCCGGAGCCCCTCTGCCCCAAAGGGGTCACCGAGACACAGAGCTCGCCCGGGAAGGGCAGGGAAGATGGCAGCAAGCGGCCTTTGTGCAGCAGGGAGCAGCCGGAGGGCCTGGCGGGGCAGCCCGGGGTTTGCGGGTGTGGGAGGGGGGCAGCCCGGGGGCCCGCTCGCCGCCTCCCGCCGCCGCCCCCCGGGGGGCTCCGTAAGAGCCGCTTGAGGTGGCGAGAGCGGCTGGGGAAGGGCCGGGCGGCGGCCGCAGGCAGGGCGGTGCGAGGGGGCAGGCGCAGCCCGCCCGGCCCCACACAGCTCGCGGGCGGGACGCGGGGCCGAGCCCCGGGGCGGCGGGGCCTGAGGCGCGCCCGCCCCCCCCCTCCCCGCCCCAGCCCCCGCCGAACGGCCGCGCCGCGGGTCGCCGCCCGCCACCCGGCAGGTTGTAAAGTCATTAACTCCCTCAGCCATGCCGGGCCGCGCTCCGGCGGCGGCTGCTCCTGCTACCGCCGCTGGTGGGCCGCCGCGCCGCCTCGCCGCCTCCTCCGCGGCGGCTGCAGCAGCAGCGCGGCATGGCCGCCGCTCCCCGCTGCCTCCGCCTCCTCCTCCTGCTCCTCAGCGCCGCCGCCGCCCCCCTCGGCGCTAAGGTAAGCGGCGGCGGGTGGGCCCGCGGCGGCGGAGCCTCCCCTCTCCCCCCCCTTCCCTCCCCTCAGGGCGCCGCGGTGGGGCCGGGGCCAGAAGGGGCGCCCCGAGCCGGCGGGGCCGGTCGCTGCCCCCCCGGGCCTGCACCGGGGCAGGGCGGCCCGGCCCGGGGAGCGGGTGGTCGCCTCAGGGGAGCGGCGGCCTCTCGCCCCCCTGCCCTGCAGGGTTCTGGTTCCTGCAGGGGGTAGCCAGGATGTGGGGGTCCCCCCCCTTCAGTCGTGAGGTGCTGGAGTGGCGGGTTTTGCCCAGCGTCCCACACGTGTGCCCCAAGGACCAGGCGCTGTGCCCACTCCCCGGCGGCCTGGCACGACAAAAGGCCGGGGGGTGGGGGATGAGGGTGCCTGGGGGGGCTGCCCGGCATCACCAGAAGGGCCGTGGGGGAGCAGGGCCTTTCCTGGCTGGGGGTTCACCCCAGGCTGCCCCCCACGTCCATCCCTACCAGAGGGCTGACTCCAGTTTAGGGCTGAAAACAAACAGATTTTCCTCTTCCCTCTCCCTCCCGCCACCCCAGGCATGGGTTTGGGCAGCTGCTTTCTCCACAAGCTGTGGGGTGCCCCACGCTCCCCTCATCTCTGCTTGAAGAGATGAAGATCATCTCCACAAAGGCCCTCCGCAGCCTGGCCCTCCTCACAGCACTTGTTCCGCAGCAGCGCCAAAGCCCCTCCGCCAGCCCCCTTTCCTTTCCCAGGGCCTGGAATGGGAGAATCACCCCCCATTTTGTGGCAGGGGAGGCAGAAATGCCAGCTCGCAGGGCGCCGGCTGTGCCCCTGCCTTCACGGGTCACTGTGTGCTTTGTGGCTCCGTGCTCTGTTTCCCCGAGGGGAACCCGGCCAGATTTCTTTGCAGCTAAAGAGATTCTGCCCTGCTAAAGGAAGAGGGGTTTGGGTTGTGTTTCCCACCCCAGATTCCCCGTGGCTGGGGTGAAGAAATCTCACATGAGCCATCTTAAACTCTGAGAAGACCAGACAGCACAGATTTATGGCAGATGACCCAGGTTTGAGGAGCAGCAGCAGCTCCTGTTCTGGGGTTGTCTTAAGTTTAAAGCTCAAGTGTCCCATTTTCACTTGGTTTTTACCTTCACGTGCTTCTGCTGCCTGTTCTGTTTACCCCTTAACTGTAGGGATAAGTCAGAGAGAAGCTTCAGGTAGAGCAAGCCAGGTCAGGCTAAACAGATGTGCAGTCCTTCGCGTAGGGCTGACCTGGATGGACTCCTTCATCAACATGTGTACACAAGCCCTGGCTGCTGGCGGTTCTCCCTACCCCTAGCAACTGTGTTTATACAGCGCCTAAGTCGAGGGCATCCGGGGCTGGGAGGAGGGCTGCTCAGCCCTCCCCAGGACAAAGCTACACCAGTACTGTTGCCAGGTCTCCCACGCTCCAGGAGATCCCTGCAGAGCACTCTGATCAAGGATTGAGTAGTGCAAGTTGTGTTGCTCCTATTGATTGGTATCTCTGGTGTAAGACAGTGCACAGAATGGTCATTGGGGAATTAACCTGCAGTTCCTCTTACTGTCCTGTTTTCTATATACAACACGATTATACAAAGAGTGTCATAGAAAGCCTCAGTACTTAGAAGGGCAAATACCTTCCTACGTGGGACTAGCTGCATTCAGTGCCTCTGAAAAACCTGATGGTAGACACGCCTGTCATGCACACCGCCTGTTACTCCCTTCTACCCCTTCACAGATTTCCATCCTTTCAACCAGTTTGCCTTCAAGTGTTAATCCCACTTGAAGGGAATGACCTAACTGGCTTGGATGAAGTGTTTTGTAATGACATACAGCACTTGCCTGTGAGCTTTCTGTCACAGCAGGATTATGAACAGTGCTTGATAGTTCTCCACTGGCTTCTGTTCACTGGTTTTCTAATTTGCTTCTCATCTGCACCTCATTATATGTTCAGATTTCTGTTACTTATCTGCTGCAATATCACATATTTAGCAAACTACCACTTTTCCTCAGATTAATGTTCTTCCTGATCCCATAAAAATTATTCTGCATTGCTCATTTTACCTCAGGATACCTTCCCCTCACAGAAAACTCCTCAAATACCTTGTTTTGACTTTTCCAAGGAAAATTTGGCGGTTTGTCTGCTTCCAGCATTGAATCTGTCATACAGACTATCTAGACTACCCAAACAGGATAAAACAATGACAGGGTGAGAAATAGCTTTACACAAACACCAATTCTTTTGTAAAACATCGGGACATCATTGCAAATGCTACTGGTTTTTTTCAGGGCTGTGGTAAAGTCTGTCACCACAGCTTTAGTTAGAGAATGACATGGGATGTCCAAACCAGGGGAGCTGAGCATGGTCATTCATCTCCAGATAACAATCTGACATCCATTCCAGGCATTAAGACATCTGAACCTACTTAGTATTTCAGTAAGTAGTATGGAAAGAAGCCCTTAAGCAAGGGGATTGTGGAAATTTTTGGTAGAGGACATGCAGTTAATGGCCTCAGAAAAGATCTGTAAAGAATTTATTTCATTTTCAGCTGCCATTTCTAGTAGTCTTACAAGCTCAGAGAGGGTCGAGCAGAACAGTTTATAACAGCTACTGTGCCCTTCAGTGGTGGGCCAGCCCTTAAGGCATGCCAGGCTGCAACAAGAGCCTCCCCTACCCCCAGCCCCCACAAGCTCCTCTATTAAGGGAACTAGACAGGCATGTTTGTGGTCTCTCTTCCCAGACAGCTTTTTTCCAGAACCCAGGCTCTAATGAATCTCAAGATTAGGCACAACAATAAGCAACGCAGGAGGCTGAGCCACTGACACGGTAATTGCAGTTATTCCCAGGTTTCTGGGAAACCCAGCATAGCTCAGAGCTGATCCAGAGCATGACAGAGAGTCAGCAGAGAATTTATTTTATCCCTTTCAGCTCTTCAGAAAGACCGCCTGGAAATCCGATAGGATGTCAGTCCAGGCCCCCCCCTTCTTTGCAGGGCTGAAGCATTTTGTTTGTGGCAGCCTTTGTTTGGCAGGGGGGAGAGGGGAGGCAGCTGCTGGGTCTTGGGTTAGACAGAAAAAACCTTCAGTGATGCTGGCTTAGAGACTGATTTTTCTGTCATTCATATTGACAGATCTGGAGACAGATATTTTATCCTTGAAAAGTTCCCTGCAGGTTGGGGTTCAAAGCTCTGGCCCCTCCAACAAGGGGAGGGGAGGGCAACCCTCACCTACTCAGTGGTAGAGGCACAGGAATAATCTGGTTAGCTTCAGAGAGGAAGAGCTGCAGCTACATAATCACCCTGTGCCAAGCCACAGATGCCTCGGGGGAGATTCTTGTGGAGAGCACCTGGCTGAACTGGAGTATGGTCTATTCTAAGGATGTAAATTTTAGGCCTCATATCAGTGCCTGATCCTCTTACCTCCTTTAAGTAGAGCCCTCATCCAAGCCCAGGCAGAACCAGCATTATAAAGTCTGGGCCTATGTGCATTTCTAGCCTGCCCTGTTTCTGTGATTCTGCAGCAGAGTGCAAATAAGAGCAGCTCCAGCAGCTCCTATAACCCGGAGAGTGTAAAATAGTTTTTGTAAAGCCCCTTTGATTTTCTCTGCAAGGAGGGGGCAGGGAAGATTCACTCGGTCAGAAGATAACTCTTGAGATTTGCAGAGGGGCTTGGGAAACTAAAAACTAGGAGCTAATCTAATCTGGAGCCTTTCCTACAGTCCTTATTATCTGGAAAATGCAAGTATCTCAAATTAAAAACAAGAACCATTTGTGTGTCATGGTTAATGCAGATTTATTTCTGACAATATAATAAATTCAGCATAGATTGGAATCAGATGCCCCAGCTCTAGGTACCTGAAGTTCCCCCTCCACGTTGCCAGGCCTAGGACTTGGATGCAGTCATGCTTTAAGTCTCACTGGCCAAGGGGACAGCTCAGCGTTGTCCTTGCTTACACAAGAAAATAAATGCTCCTAGGCAAGGACTGGCAAGGGAGCTTGGTCATGGAAAACCTGAGCGCCAAATCAATCTACTTAAAAAGTGATTGATTCCTTCAGTGCAGAGAGGAAGCAGGAACAGGGCTTATGGATATAGGGGAACACATTTTATGTTTTTTTAAAAAAGTCTCTTTGACTAGCATCCTTCAATAAATCCTCATTTGGGCTCCTGTCATTCCTGAAAGTCACAGTGCAGAGAGGAACGGATCCTGTTCTAATCATAAGAAAGAGACGCACAAAGGCAGAGATGCTGATCTTCCCCAGACCTCAGCTCTGCCACCACATGCCAAGTCTCCTTACTCCCTAGGCAAAACTCCCTAGAGCAGTAACCCTGAAAAGGAGCCTGCAACTTTCTACCATTCCAAACACACACAGTCTTTTCCATGTCCAGGGGTAGGTCAGTAGAACAGGCTATTTCACTCCCCTTCACCCGTTTCCCTTCTGCCCAGTCTCAGCTATTTGAATTGTAAGATCTCTGGAGCAGAACTATCTTGTGGGTTACATATACACAGATTTTTATTGCTACCTGGGGAAAAAGCTATGTAAATACTGCAGCTTTTGGTCCACATGCCTTCCCTCCAGGCAGTCCCATGTGCCTGGTGTAACTAATTACTCTGTCTGATAAGACACCAGCTTTGATTATTACCCCAGCCATGCAAGAATCTACATTGTGCTGAGCTCTCCGAACAGGCACTGGATAAATCATTGTGATTCCCCTTCCCCACAGTTGTGAAGAGCTCTGTCTCCACAGGCCTTGAGATGCTTATCACAGAGAAGCACAGAAGGGGTCACAGAAGATTTTAGTGGAAAATACGTACAATAAGAGGCCTTTGGTTTCTTTCCTTTGTAAATGCAGAAGCTGCATAGCCAGCATTTCCATTTACAGTCTGATAATTATACAGGCAGACAAAAATTCTAACAAGAAATAGGATGATCTTGGAAGAAGAGGAAAAGGTATTTTTGAAAACATGTCTGTTTATTTTAAATTTTGTTTTTCACTTGAGCAACTGAGCTGCTGGCTGCAGCATTTTCTCCCTGTCAGGCAAGTCAGCTCCAGCCAGAACCTAAAGTACAACAAAAAGTTTTGTTGTATTGTTTTCAAAATTAACTACTGTAATCACTAGAGAGTAAAGCACCAGGTAACATGGTGCTTTTTTGCAGCAGGGTAGGTTACTTTCAACATGCTCTGGCTATCACCAAGAAGAAGCATTATGTGCATTTCAACCACACTGATTTACAAGTTAAAAACATTTGCATAAAACCAGCTGCATCTCCTTTGCCCAGTGGATGTTCTTTTGGCAGATGCTGTAGAAACAACAAGTTCTCAGGCAGGAATTACACAAGATTAAGAACGCTTTGGCTTTATTACACCACCGTGAAAAAGCATAAAGCCAAGGGACAGTCAACCAAAAAAGTGAACAGAGCACATTTAGTGATGAGCAATCCCTGCTGAGTTTTCTCTCAGATCCATCAGTTAGGCTTTGCAGACCAGTTCTTTGCAACAGGACTATCAGCCACTGCCACAAACTAGCATGTTTTGCTAATAATAGCACTGATAAAACTTCCCTGAGCCCTTACTTTAACATAGCAGACTTCACACACATAAAAATTACTTATTTTCTTCTACTAGAACTGAAGCGCTGTCAGCATATCTAGCTTCTAGTCACTGTCCTGTGTTAAACTCATTGCTGCAATGCTACTCACAGCTGTATTTCAGTAAACAGCAAATTAGTTCCTGCACAGGCTAGTTTGCCAAAGTCCCTGGGAGCTTTCAGGCCATCGGACACTAAATGGGAAAATATTGAAAGAAAAAACCCAACAACCCAGCTAAAACACAGAATCCCTTACCTGCTGGGAATTGTGGAGGCACAGCCAAGAGCAGCCTGCTGCAGTGACCACATTGGGGCCAAAAGAGCTCAGGTTTGTCAAATTTAAAGGCTCAGCCCCAGCAAGGCATGCTGGGAGAGGGAGCAATCCTCCTTGGAGCATAGTGGGATGCATGGGGAGAGGGGACAACAACAACTGCAGGAGGCTTTGGTTCTGAAGCACCCTTGAAAATTACTTTTGTGAGGATTGGAGAGTGAGGAGCTTGGATCTGAGCTGATCTGGTCACAAAGAAAAGTTTATTCGTTGAAATGCAGTTCCAGTGAAGTGACAGATGTGTACCCCCAGCTTCCCTGCAGGCAGGCCTCCGAACGGCCAAGCGCTGCAGCTCTTCCTCGTCTCTCCTCACCGTGTGTCCGTCCCAGGCAGGGATGGCAATGAGCTGTGAGCTGCTGCCCTGTCTGACCCAGGCTGGCAGCGATGCTGTGGGGTCAGGCTGCAGCCGGCACTACTGTCACACATGTCCAACCCAACAGCCCTTCTCTGTCATGAGATCCCATAGGCACCCTTCTTCCCATGCATAACCCAGTCTTGGAGAGAATTTTGAATTTTGAGTCATAGGGGCCTTATCCTGCCACAGTTGTCCTAGAGCTGCCCATTTAGAAGGCATCCAGGTGACATGGTCCTTGGGGGAGCTGCCTTTGGAAGGCCTTTCTCTGCCTGGGGTGGGGAGGAGCCAGGTTCTCCAGCTAACCATGCTCTGTTTCTGTCAGGACAGTAGTGAGGCAGCAGATGGAGCTGGCCCCTGGGATGAAGAAGTCACCAAGTGGTGGGGAGAGTGGAGCTCCTGGTCCACCTGCTCCCGGTCCTGCGGGGGAGGTGTGATGTCCCGGGAGAGGCACTGTTTGCGACAGAGGTGAGTTGTGTCCCAGCCTGAGCCCTTGGTCAGATCTTAAGTGGCAGAGGGCAAACGAGGTGTCCCCAGCCTGCGTTTTGGGGCTGAACCTTCAGGGTTTGCAGGGTCAGCGGTTCCCTTTTCTGTGGCCCTTTAGAAAGGAAGGCGGCTGTTGCCCACAGGTTTGGCGGTGAGCAAGCGGTGGTGGGTAGGGCTGACAAGGGAGGAGCATGCTGCAGGGGGCCAGCGACAGGGCCCCTCAACATGTCACCCACTCAGCCGGGCTCATCTGATGGGGAGCAAGGGGTTGGTCCCCTCTTGGGGTCTGTAGGAATCTTGAAGGTGACAGGGTCATGGGCTGGAGAAGGCTAGCTCTGCTCCTCTTCCCCTTTCCTTCACAAACCCTCACTTAACTGTCGCTGCTCTGACCAACCTAACCCTGATTTGTAGCCAGTTCCTGTGCTACGGATGTGGGTACCTATTCCCAGACACCTTACGGGGACTTGATTTACGCCTGGCAGCAGCCAGCTCAGCTACGTCTCAGCAATTTCTCCTCTTTATTCCCTGCAGAGCTTGCAAGTTTTTTTCCCTCTGTCATTTATTTGGCTGTCACCTGGCAGCATCTCCATTTGTCCCCTACAGCTACATTTGTCCCCTACAGCTGCTACAGTCCTGGTATCAGTTGGACTGGCTTTGTGGGCGTGGGGAGAGCTGGGGAACTTCAGCTGCCTGAACTCCCACTGTCCCCTCCAGGTCACCTTGCCACCAAGCCCTCCTCCTCCTCCTCTAGCACCTCACTAACCAGCTACTCCAGGCTCCTGAAATGTTAATGAGAGCCGGCATCCTGCAGCACAGCAAGCCCACGGGGGCTGCCCACCCCACACTGCCCCCCACACTCGGCCTCTTTCTCTTCTGCGTGAATGCACTCCTGAGCGGAGGAGGCTCAAGCCAGGGCCCCCAACCTGCTCTCTTTCCTGCAGAAGAAAAACTTCTTTTATGTGGGCTGGTTGACAGTGTGGTGAGGGTTCAGATGTGCAGTGGTACCTTCCGTCTGGATGTGGCCTCCCTGCTAACTGGGCTTGCCAATGTCTCTGCTACTCCTCCTCCCCAGCATCCTGTGGCCATCATGGGAAAGCAGTGGGAAATGGAGGGTGGGAGGGAGCCCTTTTTCTCTCCATCTGGCATCTGCTGTATCCTTGACTCCACAGCCAGAGAGGGGAGGGCTTTGCTGTGGTGTTTTACTCCAGGGATCAAGTCTGAATTTTTTAAAAAAAGCCCAACATAAAATCCAGCCAAAAGGGTTTGGAGCTTTAAGGAGAACAGCTTAAGTGTGAGCTATGTATGCCCATGAAACAACTTCTGCCTGAGTCTGCCGGCAGCCACTGCTTCAGCTGAAAGAGGTGGCAGTTTTCAAGCCTTTTGGTGAAAATTTAGGCTTTGCCTCCATCATGTAGAGCATTGCTCTGGATGGGAGCTGCAGTACCTCTAGCCAGTCCAGACTGAATATGTCTGCGGGGTTCTTCATTACACAGTGCATCCTAAGTTCCCAATACTGTTAACACACTGTCTGTTGCTGATCATTACACAGGCCACATTCCCTTAATCTATGGTCTTGGCCATTCTCCCTCTGTCTATGGCCAGAGCTAAAGCATCAAGTGTTGAGAAATTCCCATGGTTTTGGTCCATTGTCTGCAGCAAGCCTTTCCTGCTAATCTGTTAAGGTGGCCAGTCTCCTCCATGTCTCCTCCATGAGAGGTGCCATCTGTCTGCCTACTGCACAGTGAATCCCAAAGTCAACTCCCCTGGTCACTGCGAATCCTGGGTGCTTCCATGGGAGTGATGGATCATCAGTGTCTGTTGTCCTTTTGTCACATCAACCCTTTTGGAGCTCAGAAATGAAGGGACACAGAGGTGGCGATGCTGGAATTGGTCCCTGCCTGCTCAACCTGATCACAGTCCACCTAAAAGCACAGAAAATGCGTTTCAGAGATGTTGGCTAGTGTAGATTCAGAAAGTTCTGCTCTGATAAAACGCCTGCCCTGCTTCTCCCCCTTAAGGCAGGCCTGGCTTCTTAGTCATCTCAGTACCTTAGTACTTCACTGACCTCCAACTCATATTCTTTCTGCTTTGCAGGCTCCATATGCCCCAGGGAACAAACACCACCATGTGTGTTGGTCAAGCCAGACACTACCAACTGTGCCAGCAGCAGGTAAGAACCACTTCCAGTACTGACTGCTCCTCACTGGGGGATGTGGGACTCAGGGGGTCACACCTGGAGCTGCAAGAGCACCAGCACTCAGGGCGTGACTGGTCCATAGGAGTGCAGACAAGGGGTATGATCTGCTCCTGGCATGGTTGATGGTGTGCCTTTGAAGACATGGGAGATGGGCTCTACTCTCTGAGACTGAGAGGTGGGGGAAAAGGATATAAAAATGTTTTTTTTCTGGGGTGGGACCAGGGACAAAATTTTTCCAGTACGCTTTTCCCTTTGCTGGAAGGAATTTTTGTGGGACTGTTAAATACAGCTGTCTGAGAGGCCCCCGACAATGGAGGCCTGGCCTTTCTACCTGTGTTACAGCACTTCAGAGTCCATCACCGATTCCTTCCAGGGTGGGCAATGCATTTTCATTCTCCAAGGATGCAGCAGGGACAAGCAGCTGTCACAGTCGTGGCTGTGACACAGGGAGCTTTTGATCACATTTATTCCCTCCATAGCCCTGCCCAGCCAACACAGCAAGCTTCAAACAGCAGCAGTGCTCCAGTTTCAATGCCAAAGCCTTTGGGAAGCGCTACTACCACTGGATGCCTCTCTATCCAGGTGGGTTTTCACAGCTTCACACAAGGGATCAGGGTGAGAAAACACCCACAGGATCTTCTCAGACACAGGAGAAGGGGAAGGTCCCAGGGGACAAGGGATGGATGCTCCTGGCTGGTCTGGAAGTGCTTCCCTATGCTCCCTGCTTTGGAGAAATCGTTCCCTGTCTCTTCACAGAATGCTCCACCCAGCCAGGCCTCCTCTCTCACCACATTGCTCCTGTTTTGGATCCTACATCAGCAAGCATTGGTGGGCAGACAGGACACAGGCTTCTCTGAGTTGTCTTGGCTAACCAGCAGTCATCTTGGCAGAGTGGGTGTTCACGCTCTTTGTGCCTTCTACCATTTTGGCTGCCTCTCTCACCCAGCATGCTTCCCACTGGGTTGGTGGTGGGTTGTTCTGAACAGGATGCCCATCCATTTCCTGCACAGGCGAGACAGATTATTGCTTCACTTGGGTTGCCAGTTGTCCCTTGAGACCCAGATTGAGCTCACCTAATATACTACCCTCTTTCTGGACCCATCTGGTTTTATCTTTCCATTAGCTGCCAAGGGGACATAGAACATCTGCACCTCTAGCTTCAGTTGCTCAGCTGAATGGGGTGTAGCTGGCCACAGCCCCACGCAGTCAGTGCCTCTCTTACAGGTCTTGCTTGCTCTTGTACGTTTATGTGTGGCCTGGGATCTGCTGACACAGATTCCCATGTCTGGCTCAGGGGATGGCATCGCAAAGGGGAGAGGGTACGGCAAGGAAGAGGGTTTGCCAGCAGGAAGTATTTCTGCTAGGCATGGTCCCCAGCTGCAGCCTCATACCATGACCCCTTTACTACTACAAACTAGCCTTGGGGGTCTCACATCAAGCAACAAGAGCATCCAATGTGACATCAAACCATCAGTATGGATAAGAGGAAAGTCCCCTTCCTCGCTGTCCTTCTCTGAGCGCTTTGATCTGCCTGGTGACTTTCCGCCTCTGTCCATTTAGATGACTACACCAGTATCTCCAACAAGCCATGTGACCTCCAATGCACCACCCGGAGTGGAGAGAGGCAGCTGATGGCCCGAGCACAGGATGGTACCTCCTGCAAGGACAGGACCTATCAAGGGGTCTGCATCAATGGGAAGTGTGAGGTGAGGCTGTGGGAGGAAGCAGTACAGAAACTGGGAGTGTAAGTGCGTGACTGGACCTCCTGGGCATTACAAGGCCAAGAGTCCCAGCAAGGAATTGAAACTGAGGCCTAGCATGGGGTGATTACATTCAGTCTTGAATGCCTGTAGGCTAGAGGAGAGCAGAGAGGTTCACACAGAGGGAATTGTGTACATCCACTTGTTCCCACTGAGTGGCAGCAGTTTCCTCCCAGCAGAGAGAAGACTAGGATTCCACATTTGTTTATGGTCATCCAATTTAAAGAAAAAATTAAGAAATCTTAGATCTGATTTTTCACCTCATATGGCAGGATGAAGGGTGGTTGTATCTAGTGTTACAAAGAGGTGCTTTACAGCCTCAGAAAGGCCTGCCTTTGATGCAGCATCTCCTGGAGAGTGATGTTGTATGTCATCGTTTCAGTGAGAACGATTGGCCTAAATACAGAGACAGGAGGAACCAAAACATCTTACCTGAGTCTTGCTCCATTCACCCACACGCCCAAGCTCCTGCCCCAGGTTCAGGGGCACAGTGTAGGTGGTCACAAGTTGCACAGGTGGATTTCTGCTGCTGTTGAATTCATTTCTTACTCTACTCCAAGCTAACCTACGTTCCCCTCCCCAGCCTCATCAAGAGAGCATGGTAGCATTTCCTTGAAAAGACCCTGACCTGTGGAGATAAGCTGGTCTCAGAAAACCCTCTCTTGTTTTATTCTTTGCAGCCGGTTGGGTGCGATGGGAGCCTGTACTCACCCCGGACGATGGACAGATGCAGGGTGTGTGGAGGGGACGGCAGCACTTGCCACCGTGTCTCGGGCAGCTTCCGAAAGGCACTCTCACAGATAGGTACTCCCTGCTACCACAGTCTGGAGACTTCACCTGCTACTTCTTACCACCAGCTGGCATGAAGGGTGACTGGCTTGAATGCGGGTAGGAGTTTCCCAGCTGCTTGGTGGAAAAGACTGAAGAGTGCCACCCCTGCTTAAATGCCTGTATTTTGCCCTTTTCACTTAATCATCACAGGAGATTGGTTTGAAGTGCTGTATATTAGGCTGGTAAGGTTTCCCTTCACGGTTTTACGATGGGAAGCAGCTGGGGATCTATTTGTTCCTATTGATTTTGGCATCTTGCTCACCTCAGATAATGTGAAGAGATCAATGAATCTTCTTTTATTTGTGCTATGTGGTCATTTGAAACTTAAGCTCCGATGATGAGGGTCACAGTGTTTATTTCAGCCTGCACTTAGCCTCCTGCTTTCCCCAGTCCTGTGGTTGGCGCAGCTGAGGGACAGTGCCTCTGAAACTGGGCTTAAGTTCATCCCTTGCAACCTCATGGCCCATTTTTCCACCCACAGAAGGCATAGACTGTGGTATGCTCATTAGTAATTAATTAACCGTGGTTTGAGGGTGTTTTAGAACATCATTTTACACTGTTGTTGTTTCACTAGTCTGCCTCACTCTCTACAGACACCAGACTAGAAAAGTACTCGGGTCCTTTTCCAGAGCAGGTCTAATGGTGCTAGCTCCTCTAGCAGTACAGGTACAGTTTTGGCCTCCCGTTTCAGTCCTAAAATCTAACAGAACAGACAAGACTTGCATTTCTTACAGGAAAGACTAGCTGCCAAACCACACAACTTCAAGAGCCTGCTTATTTTCTCTCCCTTTAAAGGTCAATTTTTATGCTACCTGAGACCAATTCTGTTGAGTCAGGAGCTGAGGGGACCAGTGGTACACAAATCATAGAATGGTTTGGGTTGGAAGGGACCTTAAAGATGACCTAGTTCCAGCCCCCTGCCGTGGGCAGGGACACCTTCCACTAGACCATGTTGCTCCAAGCCCCGTCCAACCTGGCCTTGAGCACTTCCAGGGATGGGGCATCCACAGCTGCTCTGGGCAGCCCCTTCCAGTGTCTTGCCACCCTCGCAGTAAAGAATTTCTTACTAGTATCTAATCTACATCTACCCTCCTTCATCTTGAAACCTTTACCCTTTGTCCTGTCACTCCATGCCCGTGTAAAAGCCTGTCCCCAGCTGCCCCACCAGGCACTGGTGCTGCTGGAAGGTCTGCCCGGAGCCTTCGCTTCCCCAGGCCGAGCAACCCCAGCTCTCCCAGCCCGTCTCCATAGCAGGGGGGCTCCAGCCCCCTGAGCATTTCGTGGCCTCCCGTGGACCTGCCTCAACAGGTCCATGTCCTTCTCATGTTAGGGGCCCCAGAGGTGAATACAGCGCTGCAGGTGGTCTCTCCCATCCTCTGTTCAACGTCAGCCCTGATCACTATTAAGCTTTTTGTGTGCTCTTGCCAGAAAGAGCACATTCATCCACACACCTAAAGCCAGACTGTTAAACTAGTGCAGTTCCTTCCTGACTCCAAACCCAGCAGTGCTCACTGAGCCTTAGAGACCTGTCATGGTGATCTGTAATGGGACTTCAGAGGGCAGCTGGGATTAGAGCTCACAGAGTGGTGCAACATACTTTTATGTCCTTGGTGTCCTGCCCCTGAAGGGCAGCACTGCCCTCCTACATACGCACTCGTCCCACGAACTGCTTTTCCTACCCAGACGTTTTGATTCTGCCTCAGGGTTTCCTCACCCTCTGTTCTGTTCCTCAGGTTACGTGTTCATCACCAACATCCCTGCTGGTGCCACGGACATCCTCATCATTGAGCGCAGGAAAACAGAAAACATCCTAGGTAAGCAGAGGGACCAGCTGGATGTGGACATCCCAGTTCAGCTGTCTGGGAGGTGGGAGGAGAGCTCTGTGCTGCGAGAGATCTGTCTGTGAATGTTTCCTTCAGGGTAGCACAGGGGCACTTAATCTCTCCATAAACCAAGCAGCATCTCCATCTGCATCTCCAGCAGCAGGAGGGACATTTGGAAACCAAGCTCACTATGGGCAGTCCTTGTTGTAAAGACATTTATTCTCTTGTTGGCAAGGGAAATGAAAGCAGCAGGCATTGAACACCGCTGTTCTGACCTGATGCAGAAGACGAATGCTGGAGGGCCTGCAGTTCTTTTTCTGCTGGGCTTTTCTCAGTCATGAGCTGTTTCCTCTCAGTTCTGGTGCAGCCCCGGTGTTTTGCACAAGCATCACATTAATCAGTTTTCTTTCTCTTTTAAGCGCTTGCAGATGAATCTGGGCATTTCTTCTTCAACGGCAACTCAGCCATTGACAACCCCCAGAACTTCAGGGTAGCTGGCACGATCTTCAAGTACCGGCGGCCCTCGAGCCTGAACTCGGATGGACTGGAGTATATCATAGCTCACGGGCCCACTAACCAGTCTCTGAATGCCATGGTATGTGAGGAGCTAGTTTTAGGCTTTCCTGTCTTGCCTGTCCCAAAATTGTTGTGAGCCTCCCTCAGACAAAGGGAATATTAACTTGATTCCCAAGCCAAACCTGAGTCTGTAGGTGGCTGAGGAATCCAGATATTGACTTGGGTGTGTGTGTGTTTCCTCTTGGATTTATGAAGATGTTACCTTAACATCCATCACAAAATGAATGTGGCTAGAAGAGGTCTCTGGGAGACACATGTCCTTAAAATAAAAACAGTTTTCTTTTCTTTCTCTGTTTTCTCCAGTACTATAACTTCAATGGGAAAATGCCACACATAACTTATGACTATACTGTACCACGGACACCATCTCTCCGAACAGTAGCCCCTGCTGTAGGCAGACCTCTCTATCATCAGCTACCAGAGACCAGCCAGAACCATCCCGTTCCAGCCAACTCCAGAGCTGCCCAGGACTTCAATGCCACGTGGCTCTCCCTGTCACCAGATGACACCAGTGAACAGCTTCCTCTAAGAGAAGGGCATGATGATTTAGGCTTTGGTCACCCGCACTTCTTCCAGACCAACTCCACCAGCCAAACTCGGGACTGGGGCTGGGAACAAGGTGAAGAGAAGAAGTATGACTTCCAGATAAGACAGGTCTACGATGCAAACACAGCAGGAGAGGAAGAAGAGGTGGAAGCAGCAGCAGTTGGTAGAGAAACAGAGCTGGGTTGGTTGCTTTGTTTTTCCTTCTGTCCTGTTTTATTCATTGAAAGCGGACATCCCATGCTGGTCTTGAAATGTAAAGTGGCTATACCATCAGGGTGGGTGAGAGGGAGTGATGATAAATAGTGGGGTAGAGGCTGTCAGGGAGCAGCAAGGGCCAGAAGCTCTGTCAGAGAAAGGGAGCTGGGAGAGAGTGGCCACAATACAGATCAGGCAGGGTGGTGCCACAGCACCCAAGCTTGGCAAGCAGGGCAGTGACAGCAGCAGGTTCTCGCAACAGTCCTGTGGCCATCAGGTGAAAGCAAGGTGACAAGATAGATCTGAGGTTGGTTTGGAAAAGCCAAACAATTCAGGAGCAAAGTACCCCTGCAACATCACTCAGGCCAGGACTGAAAGCCCAGGCCTGAGCTTAAATGGAGCTCCTGAGCAATGGACAGCCTGTGTGAGGTTGGTCAGGATGGTTAAGGTCTGTTGGTTGGTGCACCCTTGTGGCAATTTATGATTTTGAGGCCAAATGCTGAATGGTTTTTGCTTTGATAAATACCACATGCTGAAGTATAAGCCACCTGGTATAATTAAAGCATCCCTGTATTTTCCTTCCAGCTCTCAGGTTCAACCAGATTTCCATCAGCACAGCTGTACCCTACAGCATGAGGAGATCTGAGCTCTCGGAGAACAGCCGCATAGCATCCTCCAGGCTTCGTCTTTTCAGGCGACTGTGCCACCGAGACCCACACAACACTGCCTTCTGTAGGGAGCTGCAGCACCTGGCAGCTAGGCTGGCCCCGAGGAACTCCACAGCAGGACCATGGACCACAGCTGCCTGGTGGCCACAGGGCCTCCACAAAGCGCCGGCCCGTAAGAACTCACTGGAGGACTTGAAGGTGGAGGCATTTGCTGGGAGTCAGGGGGAAGCAGCCAACTACAGCATGATGGCATCTGTGGAGAGCCCTCTGCTAGGTGCCAGCCCAACCGCGGACATCAGCCAGGCAGAGCCTCTGCAAGCCCCTGGCACTGAAAGGTGGCACTTGATTTCCTGGGCAAAACAGGAGCATTGGTTAGCTGGGGAGGGGGGGGGGTCAAGCCAGTCCTCTGGTAGCCTCACTGCTGTTCTTGATGTCCCCATTCACCAGTGTCTATCCATGGCAGATGCTTGACCAGTGGTTTCTACTCCAAAGACTGATTGTCACAGCTGGCCTGACACTGAGCTCCCAGAACGTATTTCAGGTCCCCCTGCCTCTAAGGGTTCCTTTTAAATGGGGACTGAAGGACCCATGAGGTCAACACCGATGTGATTGTAAAGGTCAGGAGTCCATAGCATGTCATAAACACACATTTACCACCACATCATGCCCCTTCTGTCCTATTCCTGTGGGCACATAAGCTTCTGAGGCTGCTGTAACTTGAGTAAACATTTGGCAGGAGACTGAAGGCTAACTTTTAAACATTTCTGGCAAGCCACATGTGAAGTCTCCCCACGACATTATATGATACTAAGAGGGACCTTGCTTGAGCTCTCCTTTCCAACCTAACATCGTACGTCTCAAGGTGATAGTATGAACTGAGGCTGAGGTCACCCGCGATGGTTGAGAGACCATAATATACACAAGACTCACTATGAATGATGCCTCCTCTCAGAGGGATGCTGATCCATAGCTATCAAGGTCTTGCTAGTTGAATTCAGGAGGCGGATCAAGGCTTTACACTCTGTTCGTCAATGATCTATCTTGCCCAAGGTAGAGGAGATAGACAAATGCTGGGTTTCTTCCTATCTTCAAAGTCAGCAAGGAGGAATTTCACTGTATGTTACGTCTGCAGCAATTTTTCATATGTAGCTCATGCCACCTTCTTTTTCCACAGCAATGAGTTTGATGTGAGCCCCGTGGGCCATGACGACATCAGCTTGGCTGACATGTATCGGTGGAAAGTCTCAGCTTATGCCCCATGCAGCTCCACGTGCACTTCAGGTAGGTTTGGCTTCAAGTGACTGACCATGTGAGGTCCTTTTTGGCGGTTGATAGAGAGAATAGTGGTATTTTTTTTTAAATGGCAGGTAGAGTTTCAGATGTAGTGAACACTCCAGTAATTTAATCATGGTGGGAGGAGGCTTTTGGATTTGATGGAGCCTGACCAAGAGAGGGTCTTGATTGCCCAGCAGGTATCAGTACCTCCTATGCGATGTGTGTCCGGTACGATGGGGTGGAAGTGGATGAAACTTACTGCGATGCCCTAACCCGACCAGAACCTACTCACGAATTTTGCACAGGGAGAGATTGCCAGCCTAGGTGAGTGGAAACGACATCAGCTGTCCACAGGGACAACATATTTCTGGGCTGGAAGATACACTTAAACAGCTAAGCCCCTGTATTGCCTTGTAAGCAAAACGGTGGAAGGAATTTGCTGTCTGAATTGCCTGCTAAGGGCAAAGCTGCTTTCAAGACCAGCATCGCCTTAACAGACATATACACGATGAGCAGATTCATAGCAGCAGCTACTGGATGAGGGACTCCCAGGCATGCATGCACTCCCCAGCCACCCCGTGTCCCTTGTCCCCCTTACCTGGGTTTTCCTTTGTGCTTTCTCTCTCCTGGGGACTGCTCGTGGAGGTGGGAGACCAGCCGGTGGAGCGAATGCTCCAGAACCTGTGGTGAGGGCTATCAGTACCGCACTGTGCGCTGCTGGAAGATGCTGGCTCCAGGCTTTGACAGCTCCGTTTACGATGACCTCTGTGAGGCAGCTGGGTTGGCCAGGCCCATGGAGAAGAAAGCCTGCAAGAACAAGGCCTGTGGGCCCCAGTGGGAGCTCTCCGAGTGGTCCGAGGTAGGCAGCAGGGGAGCTTTGCTCATGCAGGTAAGCAGCTAGGGCTGGGGCCTGGGGGAAGGTGGCTGGCAGATGTTGGGCGCCAAGAAAGGCCCTGGCCAACTGCATCCTGGTGAAACAGGGACCGCCTTTACCCACGGTTCCCCCGTTCTGGCACTGCTCAGCAGACAAAGGCCATTGCAAAACGTTTTTTCTAAGGTCACCTCCCAAGCAGGACATTGACCAAATGAAAGCCCTGCCAGTGAGAGGCTTTGCCTCCTTCCTGAGGATCTAGATGGTTCTGTGGTGCTAACAAAGGGTGAATGGGAAAACAGTGGCGTGGAGATAGAGAACCTAAACCCCAATCCAAATCCCTTTTATTGACTTCCCACAGCCTGCTTGGGACTAGGCTAGTGGCCCAGTGACTTTGAACAGGAGTCCAGGCATCAGCATCTTGGAGCACTGGAGCTCTAGGACCCAAAGTAAATAAGCAGCAGAGACAGACCCGCCTATTTCTGTCCCTGCTGGGGCCTTTCCCCTTTTCCCTGGTGCAGCAGGAGGAAAACAGGAGGAGGCATAGCTGCCTCCCTCGTCTTTGCTTGTCCCCGTTGTTCTCTGCTTCCGAGCCCCAGCGCTGACTCTGGATGCCCATTGCAGTGTTCGGCCCGGTGTGGCACGCAAGGGACGATGAAGCGGGAGGTGCGCTGCTCGGTGGAAGCACCGCTCTGTGATGAGTCGCGGAAGCCCAGCGGTGAGAAGGCGTGCACAGGCCCGCCCTGCGACCGCCGCTGGACTGCTTCAGACTGGGGCCCGGTGAGTCCAGGGGGTCTGCTGCTCCTTGCGCCCAGTGCCGGGGTGCAAGGCTGGCAGGAGGGAGCAGATGAGCGGTCATGTTGGTGCTCTCTTTTGATTTTCTTCTGGCAGAGGCTAAGCTAGAGAAACTGGAATAATCTCTGGTTTTGCTTCTCTGTACTGTAAATTTTGGTTAGCTGTGAGCTGAGCTCCGTTCAACAACCTGGGAAGCTCAGGGCACCTGCAAGTCCCTGACCAAATGTATCTCTAAAGACCCCTGGGGTCCAGTATCGGTCCCAGTGGCAGATTTCGCCTCTGGATTCAGGTCTTCGAGCACCACTGATTCTGAGTCCTCTGCCTTCCTCCTTTCTGATGTGTCTAAAAGCCCTTTATTCCTCCAAGTGCTCAGGTTCGTGTGGTGAAGGACGCATGAGCCGCTTCATCGCGTGTCGCAACCTGGAGGGCAAGGTGATCTCCAACTCGCAGTGCGACCCAGCCACCAAGCCCCTGGCTGTCCATCCCTGTGGAGACAAGAACTGCCCCGCACACTGGGTGGAGCAAGAGTGGGACCAGGTAAAGCCAAGCCCAGCGCTGTGTTCTCAGCCCTCCTTCCTACCCTACATCCCACTGGAGATGGTGGGAGCCTCGCTGTCCTGACAGAGCAAGGTTGTATGGTGCAGCCTCCAGCCACGGAGCTGTACCCCGGTCCTAGCTCCTTTTAGAAAGGGGGATGGAGTAACGAATACCCACACTTGTCTGCCCATACCCTGGAGGTCACCTCGAAGTTTGTGGCATTTGCTGCCTTCCCAGGGACGTCCGTGGGAGGGCACCAATGTCCCAAGGAAACCATCCTCCTGTCCCACCTCTGGCTCCCAGCTGGCAGTTACAGACACCTCAGCAGAGTTCTTTGTCCAGAACCTGCACTCACCCCTCGCAAGATTTCGGTCCCACTGTTAAAGGGAAAGACTCAGCAAAACCAGCTTAATTTCTAATAAATAATAGCTGGAGGTAAACCTGAACCAACAGCCCAGATCCCTGCCCTGGAAGCCACATCCAGCCCATAACTGTATACTTGCCTCAGGACTTGGAGTCCAGCGAACGTGGTCCAGGTACCCTGCTCTACCAAACAGTCTCTGCCAGCCTGCTTACTCTCCTTCCACTGCTCAAGGCCTAGAGGCTTTAGGCTTCCAGATAGAAGCTGATCCAAATCCCAGAGCACCCAGAAGAAAGCATCCAGTCAGTTGTGGGGCTTGGGCTTTGTCTTCAAAATCTTCAGCAAACTATGGATTCACAAAGCACTAAGGAAGAAGGTTCCTTAGAAAAACAGCCAAGCCCTCTCCTCTCTAACCATAGCTAAACCTCTGTTTTCAGTGTACTACCCTTTATAGCTGTTGACTACATTCAGCTGAGTCTCCTTCCAGCACTGGTAACGAGCACAGTGCTCATTAAAGGTTAAACCTGGGGACCTATGGCAGTTCCATAACCTTCTCCTGCTCTGGCCTGTGGTGTGGGTCACACACAACACTGCAGTGCAGTTTTTCAGCTGTGTGCAGGCTATTAAACTCACCTGAACTCTGAAAGAGCAGCTGAGCTCTCCACCTTTACCTGTGCCAGCTTCTTTGCCTTGGCTGTGTTCTCTCAGCTGATCAGCTCTGAGTTCACAGGATGACTAAGGGTGGATGCAAGCCAGCTGTGCTGGCCCTGCCGTGGTGAAGAAGGGTACAAAGCAGTGAAATCTCAAACTGTCAATTGCCTTTGTGGACATCAGGAAGCAGAGCTGAGCTAGAATCAGATCCTGCCTCCTGCTGCTTCTCTTGGTGGTGTCCTGAGAGACTGGGTCCTCCCAGCTAAGCCTGCGTAGCTCTGAGCTCAGCAGTGCTCGTCCATGCAAATCACCTGCAGTGCACCAGTCTGGTCCCCTTGGGCCCACCAGTTTGTCAGTACTCTGAGATGTAGGTTGCTACGTGAATATACTACGTAGTTTTTGAGAACATAGATACACATAAAATAAGACAGAAACAGCTTCTTGTAGTCTTACTTTGGCTGCTCCAGGTCCCTTGTGGTAGCTGCTCTGAAGGCCAGCCAAGGTGAATTCAGCATCCTTGGTGCTGGCTAAACACTAATTACCATCTTCTGTCCCCGCTCCCGAAGAACTTCAGCTCCTTTGCAGACACTCATTGCTCCTGTAACCTGGGCAGCACTGCCTCTGTTAGGCTGATGCTAGCACAGGCATTAAGCAGCTTGCTTGTGAGCAGGATGCCATCTTACTTGAAGCTCTGCAGCTGATGAGCATCGTTTGTTACCTGGCTGTTATGTTCTCTTTCCAGTGTGATGCCAGCTGTGGACGAGGGATGAAGACCCGGGTCGTCTTGTGTGCGGGCCTGGAGAATGGTGTGTACAGGGAGTACCCAGAGAAGCGCTGTGAAGCCTCTCAGAAACCTGAGGAACAAGCTGCCTGTTTCAGGAGGCCATGTTCAACATGGTTCACTACCTCCTGGTCTCAGGTAGGGCTTGGAGTGGTGGGGAATGGAGAGAGGAGGTCTCATAATCCTGCTTGGTAGAGTTGGTGGACCTGAGGCTTTCTAGCAGCCTGTTCTGCTGAGGGCTTTGTTAGGTCTGGATGGGACCATGAGCTCTGCTCTTCTGCAGACCAGGCAGCAGGTGGAGGAACTGGCACACACAAGCTAGAAAAATCCTTATAGCATGTGGATTAGTGCTTCAAGCGAGAGCACCCACCACACTGCAGGCCTACAGGATACAGCCCTGTCCCCTCCTCTGCCAGGAGTCAATATTCTGTCTTTCCCTGCTTTCCTTTGGTTTTAACCGGAGAGCATTTAGGGAGTGGGAGGACAGGGGTAGCTGGGCCTGGCTCGCAGCAGCCACTTTTTGCATCCTCTATCACAGCATCAACACTCAAAGCAAAAACAATTCCGAGTTGCATTGAAGAGATGAAATGCTCCCTTGCTCTGCCCCAACCCCCAGCTCGGGGAGGCTCTGCTGCAGCAATAAAAAGACCACAAGTTTGAGATCAGTGTGCGATTTGACCCAGACCTTCTCAAGAATCTCCAAAGCAGGGACTGGGAGGCCCCACTGGAGGAAAGAACTTGGGAACTATAGAAGAATTTTTAAAAAAGCCTCTCATGATCCCTTTCCTCTCTCTCGATGCTGATAGTGCAGCAAGACGTGTGGTGCTGGCGTGCGGCTGCGTGAGGTGAAGTGTTACCAGGGGGAAGCGCTGGCTCAGGGCTGTGACCCCACTTCCAAGCCAGAAGCCAGGCAGACGTGCCAGCTCCAGCCGTGCCCCACAGAGGCACCAGGTGAGCCTGGGAGGGCAGGGAGGGAGAGGAGCCCTTGGGAGCCCTTTGCTCTGCCCAGCTACCTGCTGGGGAAGCACGTGTCCTTTTTAACCCCTTCCATGGATGCTTCTGTTCCCCAGAAGAAGACTGTGAAGACAAAGCAACGGCCAACTGCGTGCTGGTGCTAAAAGTAAAGCTGTGCTCTCACTGGTACTACAGGAAGGCTTGCTGCTGGTCATGTCGGCTCAAGTCACCCTGACTGCTGCCGTGCCGTAATTCCCTCCCAAGTTCAGGGGCAAGAGCCTCCTCGAGCCAGACTTTACCACTTGAAGCCACCCCACTTGGCTTGGCTGTGGAGCCAGTCCCTGTAGACCAGCCTGCTCAGCGAGGAAGGAGTCCTAGGACTTGGTCATCACTGTTCCCTCTTCACCAAGAGGATTTTACACAAGACAAACCATCAGTTCCTAGAAAGCTACTGAGAAGTGAGTTGGGAAAGCCTGTTTCTGCTGCCATCATCTCTGAAGAGCTCTAGTTGGAGGTGGTGGTGTGCAGACGACAGCAGCCGTCTCTCTGCCCTGCCCTGCAGATTTTGCTACTACAAGGGCGATTTCCAAAACACCAAAAAATTCTGTGTCACAATAAAGAACTAAACTATAAAATTGGGGTTTGGGGATGCATGTACCTAGGCCAGAGGCAAAGGAGGAGGAGGGACACAAGAGGAACAGAAGTAGGAGCAGGGGGGGTGGGGAGGAAAAGTCCTTGTGCCAGTACAGCTTCCAGGCAGCACCGGATAAACCCCATTTTGTGTTGCCTGCCAAAGAACAGAAACCACTCCTGTTTTGTATTTCAAAGTCCTCATTTATTTCTGACATTGAATTTGGACCCACAGCTGAGCAACAAAGACAGAGAATAGTAACAGGAGGAACCTGAAGTGGAAAAAATCTGGGATCCCTGCCCCTACCGCGTCCTGTTCCACCGCCATCCCCCAAGCCTTCTAACCCATGCTTGCACGTCCCGTGTTTCCAGCCCTCTCAGACTCTGCCGTTTCTCTGTAGCCGTGCCAGACCCAGGGCATTGTGTTAGCCGTGAGACAAACCCTTGTCCTGGCCAGCCAGCTACTCTGGAACTGCCTGGCCAGCCTTGGCACCTCATTAGCCAGCGACAGGTCACACGTAATTTGCACGTGATGAAGATGACGATACCGTGGCCTTCCTTTCACCAGAAGGGTGAGCCACAGAAGCAAAAGCCCCCTGTGTTATTCCCACCCTCCGGAGGTCATGGCCTGGCATGTGCTGCCGTTGTGGTGGGAAGCCTTGCTACGTGCCAAGAGGTAGAGTTGGATGCCGGGAGCCGTGGTGCCCGTGAGCTGGCTCTGTGCCCTTTGAGGGGATGGCATCGCAGGGCCGTCTGGCAGAGCAGTGTGGGCAGCAGCCTGCAGATCGCGCCGAGACATTAACTTCTCGTGGCTCCCAGCAGGATGAGACCTAGCTGAGCAGATGTTCTAGTGGGAAAGGACGGGATTTACTGAGTTAGACAAGATTTTTGTTCCAGTTACAATATTTTCAGGGAGGAGTAAGGGCTGGATGGGAAGCAGTAGGAGCTACGGACTGTCGGCCAGTGGGATCCAGAGAGCTTTGCTGCTGCTAACTGTCATCTTCCCTCCTGCCTGCCCTTAATGTGAGAGGACATTTAAAAGCTGCTATCACTATTTGGAGAATGGAAGGAGACTCTCAAAGTGATGCAGCTAGACTAAGTCTCAGGATAATGGAAATACAATGTCTTTCTGGGCCAGAGGTGGGGTAGACGGTGCGTAATGTTTGCTCAAAAGGCTGTGTAAAATGCAGGCTGGGGCAAGGTGTTTGGTTACAAGGACCATCACCACGTTTGGAGTTTGTCTGGCTCCTTTTCTTTGCGTAGTTTCAGCAGAGGTGCCAAGGCATGAGCAGGTCCGAAGTGTACATTAGCCTTTTGCCCGATAACGTAGATGCTTGAGGCTTGTGTGCCTCTATGCTGAAACCTACTTTTTCTGTGCGTGAATGGGGGAGGTTAAGTCCAGATCCTTCCGTGAGCAGCAGGATGATTTCTAAATAGCAGTGGTGATAAAACAAAACCCCACCACTCGCATTTCTGAGCAGTCATACCCTATATCGCAAAGGCATGGCAAACGTCACCTGCCATTGCCTCCAACAGCATCCACAGGGCTGCGGGGATGGGTGCTGGCCGGGTCCCTCTTCCCTGCCATGAATGGGAAGCACTCAGCTGAGCGGTCCTGCACCGGTTGCTATGGAAGTGCCTGTGAATGATGATGTCCTTTTAGTAATTTTTCACCTAATTTGATTTATGGAGGAAGAAGGAACTTTCCCACATTCATTTTTGCAGAAGGCAGAGTCACTGGCTGTCATTAGCAGCTGCAGAGCCGGTCAACCCAGGTTTGGGTCTTGCACCCTTGTCTTCCAAAAGGCAAAGAGGGGGGGACCCCAACCACCTGAGCATCATTCTCCCATGGGAGGTCACGGGCCCTGCCGAGGAGGAGACAGGACCCGGTGGTCTCTGCTGTTGCTGTTGAAAGCAAAAGCCATCCTAAAGCCAACCTTCCTCTGGCTGCCCGGGTAGGGCTTTGCAAGCTGAAGGTGACCCAAACTGCAGTTCTTTAGGGATGTCGTTCTTCCCGTAGGTGAAATCTTGCCATTTTTACGGGTCCAAGTTAAAATCGCTCCTAAGAAAGCTTGTGAAGAGTAGAAGAGGTGGGGGCTTCGGCCGCAGAAGGATCAGCCTGTGCCTGTTTGCGTGGGTGAGCGGTTTTGGGAGCAGCTTTGCCTCCCCCAGAAGTGATCTAAACTCACGTCCTGAACTTCTTCAGCATGTGCGAAGGCCGAAGCAGGTGGCAGACGGTGTCCTAGCTTAAACAGAACAGCTAACGGCTACGAACACGGTACGAGGGGAACAGGACGATCCGCATCTTCCCTTCTTTGCTTTCCCATGGCTGAGGAGCGCTGCCGGTCCCAGCTCAGCAGCGGGATTTGCCAGGGCAGCGGCTGGTGGGTGGTCACGCATCGCCCGTGTGCCGGAGGCGCGGGCATCGCCTCGGGTGGCCGCGTGGGGACCCCAAAGGCCTCCCTCTGGGCTCGGGAAGCTGGGGGTAATTAAATTAGGTTGTACTGTACATAGCCCTCGTTAGACAAGTCCCTTCAGGAGATAGAGTAGAATAATAATGACACTTACGATGGGTTCGGAGGTGGCCGGTTTAACGTCGCCCTTTGAGGTCTCTCTCATCTTCTCGCCCGTACAGCTTAGCCGTGCCGGGCAGTTCAGCAGGAGGACCGTGCTGGTCTCAGGCTGGGCTTATGGGGTCCTCTCTGCAGGAGCCCCCCCCCAAAAAAAAAAAGACAAGTGAAAAGCCCCTTCCCTCGAGCATGCGCCGGCTGGGGACACCCTGTGCTAGTGGCAATGGTGACTACACCTCCGTGCTGATAGCCCGCGGGTTCGGGAAGCTCTCGCGGAGGAGGCCGTGGCGGCTCACCGGGTAGCTTTGCAGGGTGGCCATGTTGATGGGCGGCCCCATCTCCTTGTAGCACGCAGGGGCGTAGGTGACCCTCTCGCCCCCGTTGCGCACCATGTCAGGAGTCTGGATGTAAAAGGGGGAGCCGTAGGGGGAGCAGGTCGGGCAGTAGTTGTGAGCCCCGTGGTGGTTGAGCTCGCTGAGGGGGGGCGCGGGGCTGCCCTGGCCGTCCACCATGCGGGAGTTGCAGGCGTTGCACATGCCGAGGTGCGAGTGTGTGGGAAGGTCGGGCTCTTCCTCTTCCTCCTCCTCCTCCTCCTCTTCCTCAGCGGAGTCATCTTTCTTGCAGCAGTAGTACTGCAGGGAAGGGACGGGGCTGTGTGAGGGGAAGCGGAGCAGCTGGCGGGCAGATTTGCCTTCACAGCCAGCCCTGCCCCCTCCCCGCTCCCCTCGTCCCCCTGCCAGAGAAGCCCTCCGCCAGCTCCTGGCTGCTCTGCTCCATCAGAACCCAGGTCCTGCAAACCACCAGAAGCCAGACAAAGCCTGGATCCCAGCGTGCTGCTGGGGAACCCACCTTCCCCTTGCAAACCTCGCTGGGAGTGGAGAGGAGGTTTTCCCGTGCCAGTTAGAGACTCCTCCGAGTAACCGCTGTGCTTTTCATCACACAGGCACTGCTGCATGGCACAGACTTCACATTAACTTTTAAAAAGCAGGAGGTTGTAGCTAGCTGTTGTTGAAAGCCTCCTCGTTTAATTTACAGGGTGGGTGGTGGTGGTGGTGGTGGTGGAATAAAACATAAAAATCTCCATCTGGTATTGCAAAGCCAGCCAAGCCTACACCTCAATTACCAAGCACTGCAGAGACTCAGAAGCCTTAGGGGAACACCCCTGGGCCCGGAGGAGGAAAGGACATAACTGCAGCACCTTGGGGGAAGGGGGGTTTCAACTCCCTGCCCACCACAGACAGACAAGAACTCCCCTTCGAGACCCCTCCTGCAGCAGGAGCCCGAGGAGCTGCCACGCTGCTGGGGTCCGTGGCCAGACAGGGGACAGACAGCTGCGGCGCTCACCTGTAGCCTACAGTAGCAGAGCACGGCAATGATGCACAGTAGGATCACTGTCGCTAGGATTCCCCCGGTGATTACAACAGTTCCCGCTGTCATCCGACCGATTCTCCATCAAACTCTGAAAGGCAGGGCCACACACGTCACCCCAGGACGTCAAAAGCACCTGGCGTGACTTCGTCATCATATCACAGGCAAGATGCTCATGAAGCATCTCAAAATACTGCATCCCTGTTCCTCCCTCCCCAACTGGAAAACTAGCACCCAGCATCATTCTCCTCCTCTTAGTGCAAGGACACCTGTGACGCAGCATCACGTCCCCTCACTGCCACTGTTGTCTCTGGCTTGGGGTCTTTGGGAACCACCCTGCAGTGTCCCCCTCAGCCCTCCCCCCTGCTGAGCAAAAAGGGCCAACTTCCACCATCCCAGCGGAAAATACAGCCTCTGCTTCAAAACGCAGAAGCAAACCTGGGTTCCCACCAGGAAAAGCCAAAGAGGAGCCTTTGAACTCCACAACTCTGGCAGTCTGAGCCCCAAACATGCACCCTGCTGGGCGCCTGCTGGGCACCGACGCATCTAATGTCAGCTTGGCACAAGCCGAGCATCCCCCACCGCTCCCCCGCTGCCATGGGACTGGGGGGCTACTTACGTTCAGTGACGGAGGCGTTGGACCTGGAAGAAGCGGAGGGAGAGGTCAGCTGTGGCCCGACAGCACCCCTTGCACCCACCCGCGTTTCCCTGCTTCCCGAGAATCTGCCTCCATTCGGGACCGGCGGGAAGCCCTGCTTCGTGTCCTGTGGGGATGGGGCTCAGCATGTGCCTGCGCCCCTGGCAGCCTGCACAGTGCAAAAAGCATTTTAGGTCCTGCAGATGCTGACGCTGATGTGATGATGATGGCAATTAGTATTATTGTTATAATTACGATTATTTTCTTTAATTTGGAGCAGGGAAGGGAGAAGTTTTCCAAGCTCAGAGGAACGTTCTGCTGGACAAGGCTGTGCTACCAACAGCAGCTCGTGAATCATGTAGCTCCACAGGGCGAAGGCCTGGCTTAGTCAGCACTTGGCCTTTTCCTCTTTAAGATTAATTATGGGGGAGGCGGATGCATCATCGCGCAAGCAGCCAGTGTTTGAGGTGCCGCTGGGAAAGGAGCTCTGGTCCTCCATCCCTTGTGGGGCAGGCAAGCCCTAGGGACCCCCCCAGGCACCCCCGCCACCCCCAGGCACCTACCCAGAAAAGGACAGGCAGGGTGTCAAGGTCACGCTGGCCCTGGGGTGGCCAGGCAGGACAGGCAGCACTGCATGGCCACAGGGAGATGCTGGCGGCCCTAAGAGGGAAGACAAGGAGAAAAATCCATCACCGTCAGCTTGTCTCCCCTGCCCAAGGGGGCCACCCAGTGTCCCCATCCCTGCCGATGACACCTCTGTCCCTACAACAGGGGTAAATAAATCACTTTTTTAGGGAGACTGGCAGGAAAGGTGGGTGCTGCAAAGGTGGGTAAAGCCAGACCGCCAGGAAAGGATGATCCCACGCCCAAAACCTGCAATTTCAGCAAAAGCAAGAGACCTGCACCCAGGAAGTGGGGGCACCCATCACCCTCACCCTCCAGCAATGCCTGGCACAACCACATTTCATTACTGGCCCCCGCGTCCCTCTGTGCCTCGTCCAGAGCAAGGCTAATTGATAGGGCCGAAGTGCCAGCCAGTTGCAGCCGAGGAGATCTAATTACCTGCTTGCCACGTGGCCCTAATTGACAGAGAGAGGTGGCAGCTTCCAGACGAGACCTGCCCAACTCTGCCCCGGCCCCTCGCTGCCGGCAGGCACCGTGGGGGTTCCCCTCAAACCCACCCCCCCTCCTCACTCCGCTGCGGTGATCTGCAGGACCCTGCCTGCTGAAAATTGATTTTCAGCTCTTGGAAAGTTCCTGTACAAAGCCAAAAGGCAGGCACGCATTGGATTTCTTCCTCGAGCCTCCCTCGCCCACGAAACAAAGGGGAAAAAAAAAACCCTGCCTGAGAAATCAATAGGACCATAACCCAGCTAATATCTCCATCCATCAGGGGACCCGACACAAAGCTAATAACAGAGACCGACACGCTCGGCTCCTGCGCCCGCCACCCAACTGCACTGAAACACTGCCAGGAGCGAGGGGCACTGGGGGTGGTGGTGGGGGGCACACCCCCCCAGCTGCCACCCTTAATGGGGAGAGGCTGACAGTGGGTGGCTGGAAAAAGCAAATGTTGATCTTCCCTGACCCCCCGAGAGGGACGTGCCGTGAGCTGGGCAGTGATGGATGATGCAGGCGGCCGTTCGCATCCAGAAAACTTCATTTCATGGGAGCCGTGATTTGATTTAGAGCTCGGAGAGCAGCATCCAATTAGCCAGAGGTTTGGAGCGAGCAGGCGGCCTCAGAAAACGACCCTGGGCAGGGAGGGACCGGCCCTGGGGACCCTTTGGTCACCTCCGAGAGCTGCGTGTCTGGCTGGTGCTGCCTAGTGGGCGGCTGCGCTTGCACGTGCCCCATCTCCGGTATTCCCATCCCTGGGGCTGCTGGGACCAGTCTTTCACCGGCTCTGCTCAGGAGCCGGGCTCTTCCTTATTAAAACAGTGAATGTTAAAATGAAAAAAGAAAAAAAAAAAAAAGCAAAAATTAAAACAAACCAGAAGTGAAGCGCTGCCTTTCCCTGCCTCTTTGGAGGTGATGCTTTCAGAAAGAAGGAACTTTCTACCCTTCCCCCTCCCTGAATCCTGCTCACCAGCAGCCTAGCAGCTCATCTTCTACCCAGTTTGTGCCTATAAAACAGCCCTCTCTAACCCACAGCTCCCTTCTGTAGGCACACAGAAGGGAATGGAACACCTCCCTGGGAAGGACCAAGAGCCCCAGACTCAGGACTAATTGTGGTCTTGGCAATTGGAAGGTAAATGTGCCCAGAAATGGGCAGGACAACTGCAACAGCCTTTTACAGCCCTCACACGGGCCGTGCAATGGCCCCAGCAGCCGCACCGCTGCTGCTGGGGGTCTGTCCGCATCCATTTTCCAGCTGCCCTCCCCAAGCACATCCAAACCTGCCGGGAAATGGGCATTTTGGGTTCCCCTGGCTCAGCTCCCCCAGGCTCGGGCACCGCACGGTCCCACCACCCCATCCCGCACTGTGAGCCGAGCCCCGCGGCTCCTGCAGCGGGACGGGGTGGATGCAGGGGCATCGTGGGGGGGACACACAAGCTGAACTCCCCGGGGCACAGCCCCGTGTCTCCTTCTAGCTTAAAAAGGGAGTTGAGAGATGTTTAAATATTTAGACACCCCACGCTGAGCAGATGCCTCGGCGCTCACCTGCTCCTGGGCGGCTCGGGAGAGGGGGCTACAGCCCAAGGGTGGGCCTGGGGACCCTCTGGCACATAAACTGTTGCTGAATAAAATCAGGATTTATAAGAGTGGGGCTGTATTGCCCTCCCTGCCCCTCACTGGCTTTCGGGAAGCGATCCGAGATGCTAGGCAGCGGTGTCACGCTGTCCCCAATGGAGGGAGGGTCCCCAGCTGTATCGAACTCCTCCGGGCAGGCGTGCAAAACTGCTTGCTGCAGAGATACATTTTCTTTAATTGATGTTGCCTCCCAGCGCAAAGTTACGGCCTGAAAAGTGACTCTGGGAACGGGTGGCATCTCAGGCTTCTATATTTATTCTCCTCCAATGACGTCCATAGCAGATTTGCATGGTTTGCAAGTCGGCGGTGAGGATTTTGCCAGCTGCCAGCACTCTCAGCCCAGCTGAGAAACTCCCGTCCTTCCTCACCCTGCGCGTCCCACCAGCCCCCAGCTCAGCCCCACCATCCGACCAGGGCCAGGCACCAACACCAGAGCTGGGGAGCGGGTTCTAGGCTGGGCACAGCACGGCTCTTTGCCGTCAGCATCACGCCGAACCTCGCTGGTGAGTCCTGCCCCAGCCAGGGCTCTGCTCTCCTGGTTTTGCTCTGCAGCTCACGGGCTAATTCAATGAAATGTCTGCCTGGTAAATTAGCCCAGCCGCTGCCTCACCAGAATCATCTCCCAGGGCCTAATTGGAAAAAAACAGCATCAGGGGCTGCCTTTGCAAAACAGATTACAGCAGCAAACAACAGGGCAGCTCCCGGGCGGCTGTGGCCTGCCCGGCACGGGCTCAACCCGGCAGGATTTGGGTGGATTAACCCACAGTCACAAATCTCAGCGAGGGACAAGGACATGAGCAGCACAACCCCCCCAGCCATGGGGCAGGATGGGTGCATGGGGAGGCTGAGGCCTTGCAAACTCCTTGCATGTCAGATGCTCTGCAAGGCGTAAGGGGACTGGCCAAGCTGTGGAGGAAGAGAAACAAGGAGAGCCCCCCAGCTCCGAAATGTGCCAAGCCCAGCTGAATTTTCACCCAAAGAACGATGGCAACACGGGATGTAAGAGGATGTGGAGGGCTGCACCCAGCCCTCGCCCGTGGGCTTCTTGCCCAGCTCCCAAACCACTGAGGCACCTGGAAGCCTTTAAACTTTTAATTAACGAATCCATGGGGGTCAGCAGGGGGCAGAACCCGTGCCCACCCTAGGCTCTGTAAACGTTATTTTTTGGAGTTACAAATTGTTGCTTTCATTTGCCCTCAAACATAAGCTTGCTTAAGCCCCATCATTTCAGGGAGGGGGGTGGGGGCAGGATGGGGCCAGCCCTGATTTTTGATAAGCTAATAATAGGATATTAATATGTTAATAAATAGATTGAGGAAAAAGCATCTTTAAGGCATAAAAATTGACCTTGACACCGGGTGACTGGAGCAAGCCCGTTCCCCCCCACAGCGATCCCACCGCCGGGAGTGGTGCTGAGCTCCGAGGCTGGCTCTGCCTGGTTACATTTGAGACTGGACCAGCCCAGGGACAGGAATCCCAGCAGCTCTTGGGAAAACCCTGGTTTCAGCCTGCTGCAGCGAACACCACACAAGGCTCTTACCAGCAGAAAGGGTGTTTTGTGTGACCTGTTTCCTACTCGAGGCTTTTTCACGCCACGATCCCTTTGGTGCCTTGAGACACCCGGGGTTTGGCGAGGGAGTTTTGCAGGGGAAAGCGCCGCCAGCACCCTGCTCCTGGCCACTGCAAGGACAGCCAGGTCGCGGAGGTGACACCATCCCCCAGCTGAGGCTCTGGCAATTTGCAGTCAGTCATCAAAACTGAAAACCCCGTGCCCTGCCGCAAGCCTGCCCTTGCTTTCCCTCCACCACCCGCACCAGCTCGCCGGGGCTCCCTGCCTCGCTCCTGCCCAGCTGAGAGATGGGAAGGAAGAAATACCAACAAGGTTTGGAAACCAGCTCTTGCAAAAGCTTTGTGGAAAAGGCAAGATGTTAATTGCAGTTAACAAAAAATCAAACCGCTTCAAGGGTGGAAGCTGCCAGCCAGACCCCAGCTCCTGGGCGGGCTCGAAGGGCACCGCTAACACTGTGCTCCCGACCTACCGAGCCCAGGACATCACCTCTCCTGGCCGTCAGACTCTGCCAAAAACCAGCTTCTTGCCAATCTAGCTTTGCTCCCTCCCATGCTGGGCCTCATCCTGCCCTGCATGAGCCCAGGAGACCTTCCCTGGCAGCAGCAGTTGCCTTTACAGCCACATAGGACCAGGCATCCCCCTCCGACCTCTGGCCGCGGCAGCGCTGGGTGTGTGAAGCCCCGGCACATCCTGGGACCCACAGCACATCCACATCCCTGTCCCAGGGAGACTTCCCGGCACTTCGGAGACTTTGGGAGGAAGGGCAGCCTTGCAGCTTGGGACATCTCGCGTACAGATTACACCAGTATCTCGTTACTTGGGCACTTCATCTGCCCTTTATCTCCTTAAGCGACTATTCAGATCCTGTCTCGCCTGCCTGCATGGATTAACTGGAGCCACGTGGAGGCACGGAGGGACACAGAAGGGACCGTCACCCCATCCTGTCCCTGGCCAAGCACACACATCAAGGTGATATTGCAAAGCCCACGGCACGGCCAGGGCTACACCTGGATCTAGACAAGTCCTTCTATAATTTACACCCCCTTGCCGCCCCTCCTCATCACAGGAGGGCTTAAAACACAGGGCAGGAAAATGAAAATGACACCTCCCTCCTCATCCTCCCACGTGTCTCCTACCCCCTGCATTTGCTCAGCTGGCTCCCCGACCAGCCCAGCTGGGAGCCACGGCACCCACCACGGGGAAGGCATCGGACACGGGCAGCCCACGGTGGAATGCAGGAGGGAAACGTCCCTGGTCTGACCCACATGGCTCATCGCCTGCCACTGCGCCCAGGGTCCCTCCCGAGGCTGCTCCTGCCAAAAGCCGCAGCCAAGCCCCAGGTATACGTGCCAGGGAGCTGCTCCGCTCCGGTCCCAAAATAACCAGGGACAAAACTGGCGGCATCAAGCCAAGTTGCACAGAGAAGGGCTTTTGAGATTATCCTGCACGTCAGATCCCCGCGGGCTCTCCAGAGCCAGCCAGGACCTGGCCAGCATCCCTGCTGCGGGCACCATCCCTCCCAGCACCCAAATAGCCCCTCTGACGAGCAGCTGCAGCAGCAGCAGCCGCTCCGGGAGCGCAGCGAGGCTGTGGAGAGCCAGAATGCTGGGTGTGCCCTGGGCGACACCGACCCTCGCCAAAAAGCCAGACCGTTTTGTGACACACACGTGCTCAGGACCAAGCCTATGGCCACAGCCAGCGGAGAGCCAGAGCCCAGGCGGGATCCTGCTGTACCATGGATCCCTGGGGAACACGGCCCCAGACAGCAAGGACTTGGGTCTGATTTCCACCCCATGTTGCCCCTAAATCCCTCTGCCACTGCAGCGCCTGGGTGTTTACAGCGTACAGCACAGGACAGGGATCCTTGTGAGCGTGGAAAGGAGCAGGAAAGGTTGTTTGCTTCCAGCCCAGTGTCACCCTTGGTGTCTGCATAAGCTCATCGCACCAGCGCAGGTACACCACAGCTGGTTGAACCCTGTGCTAAAAGCACCACCACGGCACAAGTATTTCCCCTGCATCCACCAGTGGCTCCCAGCAGTGGCCCAGGGAAAGGCAAAGCAAAATGCGGCAGCAGGGACCTCTTCAAAAGTGCTCAGCCTCCAGCCATTCCACACCAAGGCCTCAGGGCAGGGGAAGGTCCAGGGGATAGATCAGGATCCTGCAGATCCCGCAGCCTGGAGACCCTCCCTGGCAGCATGATGGAGCCAGCCTCCCTTCAAGTATCTCCTGCTCTTCATTCTCCAGCACCCTCGTTGCTCCAGGATGAAACCTTTACCTCCTCGGCACCCATTTATTTTCACACCAGCAGGCTCTTCCCATCAGGGCAAGGAAATGATGACCTCAGCTGGATCCTTCCGTCCTCCAGGGGCTGCAAACACACCCTGTGGAGATACAATCTTCCCAGTTTGATTTTCTTGCTGCTCCATCACAGGAAGGTGCGTGCTTCTGCTCTCAGTGGGGCTAATCCCACCAGGGGACTTGGTGACATCAAATGCATCTTCATCCCGGGTGCATATTGAAAGAGGAGGATCAATCCCAGCGGAAGCATTGTGCACCACAGTTCAGAGCATCCCCGACAAGATCCAACCGAGCACAGCAGTGAGTTTCTCACTACAGATTTTTTTTAATTTAGCCAGCTTCTCACTGGCTTTCTTTGAAACAACCCCCAGGCCAGCTTCTCCTACAAGGCACCACTTTGTTATCTACATCCTTGCCCTGGACATTGGCGCCATCTCACCCTTTCCACCTCAGTTCCATCACGCCCGTGAAGATTCTCTGCCCGGTTTCCCAATTCCCACCCGGAACTGTACTTGCTGCCCTGTCCCAGTTCCTCCCAGCCTGATGTATGAAACACGACTTGTGCAAAACCTTTCCCTGCAGCAGGCAGCTCTGCTCCCAAAAGCAAAGTGCAGAGGAAAAGCTCTGGCTGAGGTAGAGCCTCTGTAATCCCATGAGCTTCAGCACCCCCAGCATGGGACGCTTGGGCAATGCCACCCAAATTGTGCCAGGGTGGCTCTGTCATGCCTCAGCGTCACCCAATATATTTTATTTTAGTAAAGCAAATAAAAAATAAATTCTCCTGCTCAACCCCTGGTTGTAACTCGTGCCCTCCCGCAGCCTGGATAACGCGATGGGGCCGGTGGCTGAAACAGTGACTGTGTGTTTGAGGGATGCTGCTCCCTGGGGACACACAGGGGACGTCCCCCTGTGTCCTGCTGGCATCTGCCCTTCCGCCCGCTAGCGTGCCAGCAAGGCAGCCACTGTGGAGGGATTAAATTAGCAAAGACATCATTAGGGGTAACTGGACCATCTACCAGTTAGGTGGAATGAAGGAAGATAAACCTTGCCTCTGCCCATGAGTTGAGGAGCCACCAGCATTCCTCTTGGCTCCTATTTACAGCCAGGAAAACCCTATGGATGTCTGGCAGTGATGCACCGCGCTCGCCTCACGTTCATCTCCCTCCAGCCGCAGGGCCAGCTGAGATCTCCCCCAGCTGCCCATCAGATCCAGATCTGGGTTAAAAAGGACACGGCCAACAGCTGTCGGCAACTTTAACAACCCAGGAGCCAAGAACTGGGGCTAGTTACATCTCTGCCCACTTCCAGCCAGGCTGGTGCCCTCCAGCATCAGGGAGCAGACCACCCTCAGACCACCCCTTCTCCAAAAAAACCCAAAACCAACCAAAAAAACCAACCCTCGGGCTGGCTGTAATTTAACCCCACTCCCACCTGGTGCTGGTGGTTGGGGAATGTACTTTTTTCCGTGGGAAAGGGAGATGGAGGGTGTGGTGGCCCAGCCCTGGGGAGGAGGGCACGGGGAAGCGCAGCCTCTTGCTCTGCATGATGCAAGACCTGCTGCTCCGACTGTCAGCATCCCCCCGGCATGTTCGCTTGGAGTAGAAACAGAGATTTATTTTAATGACTCATTAAAGCCTAATTGCATTCAGGCAGCAATACAGAGAGAGGAGCCTCCCACGTGCGGCAGTACTACAGGCAGGAGGGCTCTCAAAGCCTCCCCGAAAGCACAAGGCAGACAGACTGTCTCTTTTCGGTGGGGCCAGACAGCAGAGCCAGGTGCTGGCTCTGGAGCGGCATGGCTTTGTGGTCGGGATCCAAAAAACAACCCGGAAAAGTCTCTGTTCTTGTCTTCATTTGCCTCTGTCTGCCCAATGCGACGGCTGCCACCAGCTGCTCATCCCTGAGCTCCAGGGAGGAGATGTGACCTATCCCTGAGCCTGATGCCCATCTGCAGGGCCTCAGGCCGGCAGCTATTTTGGGGGCAGGGGGCAATCTCCCAGGCTTAAGGACACGTGTTTTTAACTCCCCTGTGCTTTTAAAGACCCCACAGTGGGAGCAGGGGGCTCAGCAGGGTGGGATCATCGCAGGTTGCCCCAGCAGAGAGCGGGGCATGGCACAGGGAAGGGACAAGCTGCTCCTGCTGCAGGGCCAGCCAGGGTGGGGGAGAACTAAAAACCAGCCAGCTTGGAGGCAAACCAGCTAAAATCCCACCACCTGCCCTGCAGGTAAACCCCTGCTCCTGCCACCACCCACTAGGAGCTCCGGGCTCTGCCTTGTCTGCTTTTTGGGGTGCCCCAGCTGGTTCTGCCCACGTACCCCCTCCTTGCCGCTGGGATGCAGACCCAGTGACAGCCACGTCACCCATGGGGACGGAAGCTTACAGCTGCCCTGACCCCCAGGGATCCCCATCCCTGGGGCGCATGCTGGAGAGTCCATCCCACCCTTCTCACCCCCCCAGCCAGAGCAGATCAGTGGCTATCAGCCTGCAGCCTTCTCCCCCCGGAAAGCTGCCCCACACTGCGGGGGGAAGCCATGGGCCCCCTTTCCCACTCCGCGATTCGGATACCCGCGGTACCTGCAAGGATCCTGACCCCATGTTGTGGCAGAACAGCCTGCCTGGGGACAGCCACCCCGTGGGACAGGCGTGGGTCCCCACCGCAGCTCTGCTTTCCAAGCCAACGGCAATTCATCCCTGCGGGATGGCCCGTCCGGCAGGATCCTGGACCGCAGCCCACGGGCTGTGCAGATCCAGGGAAAGCTGGAGCTGCACATCGCTCCCAACCCAGGGGCACAGCGCCTACCCCTACCCTGCCACCTGGGGTAAATCCAAGCGGAGTCACTCCAGCATCAGGTCCAGGAGCGACTTTTCCATAAAGCCACGGGAAAACCTCACTCATGGTTGCTTTATGGGACCACTCACACTCCTTTCGCCCACTGCATCCCAGCCGGGGTGAGGAGGCGCAGTGCAGCCATGCACGGATGGGTCAGCTCTGCAGACCTGAACTCTTCGCTGGATTTCAGAGCAGCTATTTCATCCCTGGCTGGTTTATCACACGGTGGGGACACAGACTCTGCCGTTGTTCGAGACGCTCCACCTCACCCACCCTGTGCTGCCCGACCAGGCAGGAGCGGGGCCGGTTGGGATGGTCACGCACGCACCATTGCATGCGCCCAGCGAGAAGGAAAACCCGCTGTGAAATCTCTTAATGTCTCCTGCAAATGAAGTGTGAAACTCGCTTTCAAGAAAACAAGGGTAACGGAGCCTCAATAAATATTTCATCCTGGTGGGAAAGCAGCGATGGGGAAGGTCAGGCAGGCAGAGATGCCAGGAGGGATGGGGGGCGGCAGGGACGGGGGCTGGAGGGGGAGAAGGGGGAGGAAACCGAGGCAGGGAACAACGGGAACACCACGGCCTGACCTTATTTCTGTTCACAACTTGCCCGAGGGGCTACTGGATTTGAGGCATGACCACAAAGCGGCCCCCAGAAAGGGGAGCAGCTCTTGTTTCCCATTCTTGCCTGTGGTTAAGGTGGGTGATCCTGCTCCAGCCGGGAGCTGAGCTCCTCCGAACGCCCCATCCCAACGCTTCCCGGCAGACAGGCAGCTGCCTGCATCTCCTGTCAGTCCGTGCACCCGAATGCTCCCACGTAAAATGGCTGGAGGACGCTCAGCGCTTCTCCGGAGAGGAACGTTTGACAAGCGGAATATCCCATGTGCCTGATTCCCACCGTGTTAAGGGTCTTCCCAGCTGGAGCAGAGTGGGGCCGGGCTACCTCGCCTAAGCAGGGCTCTGGAGCCGGCTGTCCTCAGGCCTGCAGCTGGGCTGAAATCCAGTTATTTGGAAAGAGATGGGAGAAGATCTCACATCCCAGCGCAGACGGTGCTGGAATGGGATCAGACTCACTGATCTGATGTCCAGCATAACAGGGAGAATGCCAGCCTGCTGCTGCTCTCCCCTCTTGGCTTTTCAACAGGTGAAAAAACCCTTCCTAGGAAAATCCTTTTATCCCCAACCCTGGCAAAGCCCAAGTTAGAGCCCGTTGCATCCCATAGGGACAACACCGAATGCCAACCAGCAGCCCCAGTACACCCAGTACCCCACAAACAGCATCACGGGGAAACTCGACGAGGGGGTAGGCAAGGAAAGGCACAAACCCCCGAAGGGCCGGTAATACAAACCGTGGTCGGGGTGGAATATTCCACCACACCTTAGAAAATCTCTCTGCTGGAGAGACAATCGATAGCACACAACCGAAATCCAGCTGAAAACACTAAATGTTTCCACATGCCCTTTTGGAGGGAATAAAATCCTCCAGGATAACCTTAGGAGCCAACAAAAGCCAGGCAAACCACTCGAGCACAGGTCTCCTTTAATTACCGCAGCATGGCCAGAGATAAAACAGAGATCCTTCGGAAGAAACAAAAGGATTTGATTTCCTCCACTCCAGCAAAGGCAGCCACCATTCCCGCGGGGAGGTTTGCTGGCCAGGTTGGGGCTTTCTCGGGCCACCAGCGAGGGACCAGAGGCAGCGCCGCGGGCGCGGGACTCGCCGAACTCGGCCGCGGGCTTTGGTGACAGCAAACTCAGCGCGACCCACCCGCCGGCCACCAGAGTTACCGGTGACTTGAGAGCCCAGCTCAGCGCGGAGCTGGACCACGTAACCCAGGGACCCCCCGTCAGGGCCCCGCAGGGACCCCCAGCCCCGGGGCTTCGGCCGGGCGAGGCTGCGGCGCGGGGCTCGGCGCAGCCCCGGGATGTGAGCGCATCCCACCGGGCACCCCGGCCCGCAGCCCCCACCGCCCGGGACCCTTCCCTCCGCAGCCCCCAAGTCAGGCGGGCGCCTTCCTCTTCCCCGACCCCCTGCAGAGCCGCGGTGCCGGGGGGGGCGGGGGGTGCCCCGGCCCTACCTGGGTGCCCGGGCCGGGCGGCAGCGGGCAGCGGCGGAGCCGGGTCCGGCGGCAGCGGCTGGCGGGCTGGGGGCGCGGGGGGGGGCCGGGGGCGGTACCGGTGGCCACGGCGGCGGCGAGCATACAGAGCGGGAGAGAGACCGCCACCGGAGCGCGGAGCCGAGGCGGGTCCGGCCGGCCGGGGGAGGGGGGGAGGCGAGCGAGGGAGGAGTTTGCCCGGGGCCGGGGCTGCCGCCCCCAGCACCGCCCCCGGCCCGCACCGCCCCCAGCTCGCACCGAACCCGACCCCCGGCCCCCAGCCCGCACCGCCCCCGGCCCCCGCCGCTCGCTGCAGGGGGGCGCAGACGCGTCGTTGCTCCCGAAACTCCCCCGCCGAGCAGCCAGGCTGGGGGCGCCGGGCCACGGCCCCCCCTGAGTCCCCAGAAGCCTGCCCCACGGTGGGGAGCACAGGGGGGCAGCCCCCCAGCGTACACCGGGGTGGTGGGGGGGGAGGGCACACACCGGCAGCATCCCCTGCGCAACCCCAAACTCCCGGGTGCTCCCAGGGCACCCCCAAAGCGAAGTCCTGCAGCACCCCAGGCACTATCAAACCTGCAGCATCCCCAAATCCAGCCCTGCAGGCCCCCCCCAAGCCCCCCAGCCCCATCGGTGTCCCCGCCTCAGCCCCATGCTGGGGTCCGGAGGCTGTGGCTCCTGCTGGATCCATCCCACCGTGTCCCAGGTAATGACAGCTCCTGGCCGCCAGCACAGGCAGGGGTCTGGCACTGCCAACAGCCAGGGGCAAAACCCATCACACCGCTGCCAGAGGGCTGAGCAGGGGCCAGGGGGGAGATGCCAAGCCGACCCGCTATTTTTCAGACAAGTTTGCCCCCCTCCCCACAACTGTTTGTAAAACAGAGCCACCTTTGTACCTACGTCGGCTTCATCGCTGCCTGGCCCCAAGCACACGCTGACACCAGGGAGGCACAAACACAACCACACAGAAAGGTGTTGCCCCCAGTAAGTGTTTCCAGCTCTGGGAAGCTTTGAAGCTCCAAACCAAGAATTTAAGCTGGAGAAGGTACAGCTTGCAGCTGGCATCACCTTCCCAAACAAGAGAGCTGCTCTCGTCTGCGAGCTACGATAAAGATAATTGAATCTCATGCCTTGCACCACCAGCTGACTGCTGTGAGCTTGAGGGTTACTGTGCAAGGAGAATGTGTGTTCACCTGTTTTTGTCTGATTTTGGTCTCTACGGGGCACAAGAGCCGCTGCAAGGCAGCGCAGCTGGGCGGGATTAATGCAAGACCTCTGCTACAGTGACTCAGTTGAAGCCTCCTGTGCCTCAGTTTCTCCATTTCTAAGCAAGGGACACCACCAACACTTTTCCTCCCTGTAGAGCAAGCTCCAAAGCTGGGGAGAAAACACCCTCCACCTTCTCCTCCATCACCCTTGCCATCAGCCAGGGCATCCCGTTGGGCACGGATTGCTCTCCCCAGTATTCCAGCCCAGCCCTTGCAGCTGCTTGCTGCCGGTGCCAGGAGCCCGACCCGCTTTCTTCCCAGGATCCGGTGGCAGAGCTGAGCCAGGAGGAAATAAACACTCGTTTGGATGCTAACAGCTTTGTGCCTTTTGCAAAAGGGCGGGACGGATTATGAAATGCAAAGGCGAGATAAGTGGCTCCTGTCACAGCACTTACCCTCTGTGCCGCAGGATCCGAGCGCCTGCCGGCTGCACGGCGCACATGTACGGCCGCTTGCAGCCTGGGCCGGCGGGGGAAGCCTCCCTATTCCCCTGCCGATACAGAAATCCGCATTACCGACTCCAGCACATCAGAGGGCTGGTAAACATGGAGAAGCACTGAGCAAGAAAAGCGAGCACGCGGAGTATTTCTGTGGCGGGTAGTAGAGATGCGTTTTTCCTTAGGTGGGCTCCAGAGCTGCTGAAGGGATGTGAATTAGAGACATCCAGGTGAGCACGGAGGAGGAGGAGGCCAGGAGAAGTGAGAAGGTCATTTCTTGGGCTGCTCTGGGCAGGATGCGAGGAGGTGATGACAGCCCAGGATGCAGGGATTGCTGCTTCTCCCCTTGGAAAGCACTGCCAGGGCCACAGGAGGCATTATTATGGCTAATTCAGGAACTGGCATTTCACCGTTTCCATGAATGGATGTGGAAAAGAGTTTCTGTGGGATTAAGGAGTCACTTGGTAACGCTGGGCTGAGGTTGCCCAGATCCAGACTGCGCTCCCCCATCACCCCCGTGGCTCTGGCCCAAAGCAGGCAAGTGCTGCGGAAAATCCGAACAAAACAAACGTGAAGCAGCATCGCTCCGGCGAGCAAGGTTATCAGCTCATGTGATTTTGCTGCCCGTCTCATTTTTTCCCCCGAAGCCATGTTTCCTATCGTCATTGCATTAGTTTTTAAAGCAGTGCATGGGTGACCAAACAGAACACAAAAGGTGGGATTCCCGCCTTCGTGGTGGCTGGGAAAAACTCAGAAATGGGAGCGCCAGATGCTCCGCAGCAGGGAAGAAAATTAAACCCAAAGTTGTTCTTTTCAGTCAATGTGGTTTTAAATAAAATTCAGGGTTTGAGAAGCCCAGCTGGCACATTTGGAATGCTTGGGGTTAGCGCTGCTGACACATTGAGGAGCAGTTTGATCCAAAACACTTTTCCAAGTTCTTAGTTCAGTTTCTTTTGGGGCAAGGGGAACACAAAGCCCCTGCAAAGCACCCCTGCCTCACTGGCACCTCGGTGTCTGCTCTCCCTGAGGCATCACATGCAGCTCAGCCTGCTCACGCCCTGGCTGCACACCCACCCTGGCCATTCGGGATCATAAACCTGCCAGCTTCTCAGCCTCCGCTGCCCCCAGACACTGCGGTACCCATGCGTACAACTGACTTGAAAGCTTTTAAGTATTGCAGCTAAACTCCTATCAGCCTGGGAAGCTCGTGTGGGTTTTAGGAGATTCCTTCTTCCCAGCACTGAAAAGGATTTTACTGACTAGTTTTAAAACAAAACCATAAAACTCTTTTATTCCCTTCTGGTTTTCCTCTCTTGCAAAAAATCTAAGCCCACAGACTTTGCCACTGCACGCTGATACTCCGCTCTCTTAGCTGTTAGGGTGAACGTTCAGCTAAATAATGCAGTGAATCCTCGTTCAGGTCCTGCAGCAATATCCGCACATGCAAACCCTGCCAGCCTTCCACGTGCGCGCACACACAGACACAGCCATGCTGCAGAGATGTGGACAGTGCATGAAGCCTGGTGCTGACGGCTGCCCTTGTGTTATTAAACCTTACACCCCTGCACTTTGGCACATCAATAATTTCCTTCCTGTTCAGGCAATCGTTTCCACCCGCCCAAAACGCTGATGCCGGAGGATGCTCAGAGGCTGAACCCATGGCTGCTGGCATGGGGATTTATTTTGCTGTATGCTGGATCTTGCTTTTATTTTCATTTTTAGCAGAGCCTGAGGCGACTGTATCAATCAGGAAAAGCCTGACAGTGCAGAATGCCATCCCCGCCAGCGTCCAGCCTGCTCCTCATGGGTTTGAAGCTATCTAGTTGCCTTGTGCACTCAAGAACAGGCTTCCTGGGCTGTAAACGGGGGCATTAGCGCATGGAAAAGACCTTGGGAGTTAGCCAGAGCAACCTTCAGCCCTCCTGAGTTTCTGGTTGCAGGGGTAGAAGCATGCACGGAGCTGGTTACAGCATCTCAGAGTGATGCTGTGATGCCTTCATTGCACTTTCTTCCCCCAAAATGTGGCCCTGGGAACAGATCACCGCAGCCTCCCAAGCCTGCCCCCTCCCTGGGGAGGGCTCTGGGGAGCACAGGGTTAATGTGCAGCTTTCCCCTCCACAGCACACTCCCGACAGATGTGGATTAGTCATTATACACCTCCGTAGGTTCGATTTTGCCTGCACAAGCACTGGAAAACGAGCCCATCCCCACAAGGAACACTCAGCAGGAGCTGCCCAGTAGCCCTGACCTCTCCCCATTACCAAAGGGATGCAGCCAGGGATGCGCCCATCCTGCAACCCATGCATCAGTGTCACAGGAGGTCTCTGCACAGCTGTGCACCCCCAAATCTGATATGTTTAGGGGACTGCACGGACCCCCCTCATCTCAGCAAGCTGGAGGAGAGACCTGCTGCGGTGCCTGCACGCCCATTTAACAGGGTGAATGGTTGCTCTCCCGAGAGCTGGTCAAGGGAGGTTGCGCTCCCTCAAATAAAAATAAAAATAATCCTTCCTCATCACATGTGGCCACCTAGAAGCTCCCAGCTGGGAGGATGCCCTCAGTGCACAGGAGACACACAGGGCTGCCTGCCGCAATGGCATCTGTTTCTGCTCAGCCCTTTCATATTTTACATCCAGAGATGCAACGACGTTCCCCCTCTCCCTTTTTGGGGGCAGGACGGGGGGCCGTTTGCAGCCTGGGGTGCAATTAGGCAGCAGGATAGCACTCACCCGCCACGCTCCCCCAGCACCAGCCTGGGAGCCAGAGCCACTCCAGCTTCCCTCCTCCAGCCAGCTCAGTACCCCCATCCCGGCGGCACGGGACGCAGTGCCAGGACCCAGGGGGACCAAGAGGCAGCACATGAAGCTATGGAGGGGAAACGCGTGCAGCCCATGAGATGCCCAAGTCTTGCACATCCCCAGTGCCAAGGGGCCCTCGCGATGTCGGCAGCATGAGCAGCGGCACGTGCAGAGCGAGGCGCCCGGGAAGCATCACGGTGCCTGGGATTGGCGCAGCAGGCGTGAGCAGCCCCGGGCCAGGGATGCTTTTACAGATTTATGAGCCACTTAAAAGTCACATATGGAGCAGTCAGGAAAGATCTTTTTTTTCACCCCGTGCTGTGATTTATAAGTGCCCAGTTAAGGCAGTTAAGGAGCCGTTTGCTGCTCACCATCTGTCTTCGTTATTTTCCTTGTTTAGTGGCAAACATGCAACATGGAGCTTTATCCATGTGCTCCTAAGCCCTGCCAAGGGCTGTGGATGCCCTTTACTTACCCTGAGATAGTTGAGATGTGGGGAAAACGTCCCATGTCACATTTTGGACTGTTCAGCCAAAAAGTGGGATGTTTGCCCTGAGCTGGGTAAACACATCCCTCCAGGTTCATCCTCCCTGGGAGACACAGCATGAGCCATACAAAGGGAGCAGGCTTCCTTGCAGGGAGGCTGGGAAGTTTGGGATAAAAAGTGGGAAAGGGGGCAACACTGGAAGGAAGAACATCCACTGTACCCACTGGGATGGCCCTGAGAATGGCAGCATCCGTGGAAAACTTGGAGAAATTAAAAAAACACTGTTGATTTTCACCCCCCTTTGCCCAGCGCCCATGGGGAGGCAGGATTCTACCTGACCAACACTGGGGTCCCACGGGGAAAGAGCTGCTGCTCTCCCCATCACTAGCGGTGCAGCAACAAACCACATCATTCCCCTTCTGCCCTCCCACAAACATGAAGCCTGAATATCTGACGGAGCCAAGCAGGTTTTGCCAGCACTGGGAAGGAAACGCTGCACCGTGCGAGCAAACTGGGGCTCTCCAGCAAGGAGAAGCTGCCCTCGTGGGTTTCACCCTGTCCCAGTGCCCAGGGAAGAGCCCCTGGTTAGGGGAGAGGGGCTGCGGGGAGGTGATGCCCGTCGGCTCTCAGGCAAGCCCGGGACTTCCTCGGGCAGCCCGGCACATCGATCGGCGGAGGGGTCTCTGTGCCTGCCAAGCCACAGCCCTGCTTGGCAGAGGCTCATCGCTCGCTGCGGGCACAGCCGTGGCGTTGGGTTTGTAGGGAAAACATGCCCTGTGGGACCTGCGGTTCAGCCGGCTCTGAGCGGGGCCGACGCTGGGCATGGGGACAAGCCCACCCCAGTCTGTTGGTCCCAGGGTGAGTTTGGGTGATGCTCAAAGGAGTTGGAATGAAGAACAGAGCAGAAAGTTAACTCTTTCCAGCCAAGTGTGACCTTACCACGTGCACACAGATAGCTTCTCTGGGCTCATGGTAACACAAGCTCCACGGTTGGTTGGAGGATCCTCCCGGAGATCAGCCAGGGGCCATCCATGCCACACAGCAGTGGCAAACCCACGGGGACAGAGCCAGGCTCGTGTGCTGGCCAGAGAAAAGCTCAGGAGCCAGCAGCAAGGGGCAGGGGGTGCAGAGGTGCTGCCCTGACCCAACCTGCATCAGCGCCCCTACACTCCAGCACAACACAGCAATGAAGACCCCACTGTGGTGGCAGCCCCTGGCAGGTTTTCTCCTCCCTGGCTGCCCAGAAGCCTCTCAGAGTCACCCTCCAGTCACACTCAACGCAGCAGAGCCTGCCGAGCCTCGGGCAGGCAAGCCCAGCTCTCCCCTCCTCAGGCACAGCTGGCCGGGAGGTCGGGAACACCGAGATGTTACTCTGACAACCACCCGGCCAGTCCCCAGGCACCTTTAGGGCTCCGGCTCTCTGTATTCACATCTTCCCTGCCCTTCATCGTGCTCTTGTCATACATCAACTCCTTCCCACATAGCTGCAAGCCCACAGGCAGACAGGGCTGCAAAACTGCTGTTGAGCAAGCTCAGAAGAGCGACGATGAGCCGGCTGGTCCTCGGGGAGCCCCCAGCCTCCCCGCAGCCTGGAGCTCTGGCCCCCTGGAAACCCCCAGAGGTGCTCACAGACCATCAGTGGCCAACAGGGGGGATGAGCGACAGCACCTTCACCTCCCACTGCCGAGCTGCGCAGCCCATTTTGCGAGACTGGGAAGGATGCTCAGCCCCAGTTTCTGGCCCATTAGCTCCCCATCCCGCAAGTGCCTTCTCCGGCTGTTTTACCTCCCAGGGAGGCGCTGGGAGCTGCATGCGGCAGCACGGGAAGGGATGCCCGGCTGCATGCAGCGTGAACAGCCACATGTGCTGCGATGGGAGCAGGGGGAGGTCGCCAGCAGGTTACTGAAACGCAGCCACGCTCCTTGCGTGGAGAAAAGCACATGCTGAGGCTGCAGTGCCCGAAAGGTTTTCAAACACCCTCAATGCCCGGGGAACGCCACTTGGTGCCATCCCAACTCCTCTGCATCCCACTCCCAAAGCGACCAGGCCACCAAGATGAGCTGGTCTCACACCAGCTTGCAGCCCCCCCAGCAGCTGGAAGCGTTGGGGAGAGCAGTGCAGACAGCCATGGCCCCTAGACCATCCCTGCCTCCTCAGCCCCTGCCTGCTCCAGTGTAGCCCAGGCTTGTCCTCATTTCAGGCTGGGCGAGCGGCGGCCCAGCCCCAGAGGTAGCAAGATGATGCCAAACCTCCTAATGGAGCTTGACAGCAGTGGGATTAAAAGCACAAGTGAGATCGCAACCCCTCTGCAATCAGCTTCTGCTTTGGAAGAGCTGAACCAGAAAAGAAACCTCCTGGCAGTGGGGAGGGGATGAAGAACCCACAAGCAGGCAGGGTGAGGGCAGCAGGGGCTGGGGGAGTGCTGCTCGCCCCAAGTCCTCCTTGCTGGCCCTGCCAACCCATCACCGATGGAAAGGAGCCAGTCTCTCCCCACCAGCAGCAAGGGTTTCACCAGCAACAGCCCCAATTCCAACTGGTCCCTGTGGGCTGGTACTTCTACTGCCCTAAATGTTGGATGCAGAGCAGCCCACGCCACGCGCTGCTCGCCCCTTCCTCTTGCTGCCTGTGAGCTCAAGGCACCAAACAGTACCTGCAAGCCCCCCCCCCGCCCCTCCTTTGGGTCACTGCGCTTGGAGCGGTGCCACTGGTGCTGGAAACCACCCAAGCAAGCAGGTCCAAGGTGGGGAGGAGACGGGAGTCCTCATTTGGATGCGAGTGGGTGCTTAGGTGGACACCCACAGCCCCTATTTCTGTGGGAGGGGGTGTGCACAGACCCTTGCGGCCAGCACCGAGCCCCGTCCACCCCAGAGCACAGCCCCTGGTTATACTAAAAGGCTGCACTGACCCATTGCCCACCCGAGGGATGCTCCAGCAGCATTGCTGCCCCAGGTCTCCTTCCACCCTCCTTCCTGCAAGCAGGAATATCTCAGCATCTCCCCCAAACAGGCTTTTGCAGAGATGAAGTGGCAGTTAGCTTGCGTGAACCATCATTGGGGTGGCTGCTTAGTCACCCTCCAAAAAGCCAGCAACACACAAGCACCATCCTCATCTCCACTCATCTGAAGCCCAGAGGCTGTTCTCCTGCCTGGTAGTTGTTTGCTCCCAGCAAAGTGCAGAGCAAAGTGGGACTTTTTACTGCAAGAAAAAGGGAGCCACTCCAGGGACCGGTGCATGTGCTCAGGAGTGGTGGGAAGAGCTGATGGGTTTTGGCACAGTGCTCAGGCTGAAAAGCTAGCTCCAGCTCCAGACCTTGTTTTGCAGTGACCCGTACCGAGAATTGGCTTTTTCCTTTTTCTTGCCAAATGGAAAGAAAAATAAATCCTTCCAGGTCAGAGGAAAGAAAAGCATTTACTTGTGGGTCAAGTGAAGCAGTCTGATGCAGGGTTGAGTGCACTTTTATCCTCCCCAAACCAGGAAAAGATTCAATTTCCATCTGAAAAAAACATCTAAAAATAAAAAGACAAAGGTTTTTTGGGTCAGAAGCACTCGATTTTGGTTTTTAAGACCAAATGAATTACTGAATTGAACCCCACTTTGCAAAGCATGGGTCATCCCAAAAGCACAGCGGGACGGGAAGGGGACAGGCTGATGCAACGATCTGGAAAATTTCAACCACGCTGAGACAGCACCAGCCGCAGCGACAGCAGCCACCACAGGGGCCAGCCTGGGACCCCGTGTGTCCCCGGCACACAGCCCGGGTACCCCACCCCAGCTCCTGCCAAGCCCGGCCGCACACCGCAGGGATGCGTTGGGCCACTTCCACAGCGCTTGGCTCATCCAAAGCGAGCTGTCACCCCCTGGCCCCCTCCCCGCCAGCCAAACGCTTTCTGCCAGCCCGTTTACAACTCAGAGCACCTGGTTACAGCCATGGCCAGGCAGCTGCTCAGACACCCTGATAAACTCTTCCAGAAACCACCTTCCTCTCCCAAAACAAAATCCTTGCCCAGGGCACCAGTCCCTACCCTTTCCAGTCCCTCCCACACCCTGGGGGCACCAGGGTCCTTCAAGTTGGTCCAGCCTGGCTCCATTCTCACGTGCATGACCCCAGCCAAGGGGACCCCACGTTCCCACCACTGAAATGCCAGCACCCACTTCCCACCATCCCAGCAGCGGGGAGAGCCGGCTGCCCAGGCTCCATCCACCTGGCAGGGCTGACCCCAGACCCCTCACATCACCCAAGTCCATTAGCAAGTCCCCGGAGCACACACCTTGCTCTTTTTTTGCTTAACCTCAGCTTTTAGGGAGAGCTGCAGAGCTGCGTTGCCTTTCAATTTTTAATTTGCTCTAAACATTTTGGTCTTCTCTCACGGGGACTCCCAGTCGATAACCTCTGCTGGCAGAGCCACTGCCCCATAGCTATGGGGAGGGTGGAAACTGGGGGCAATGGAGAGGAAAGCGGCTCCACCCCACGCTGCTCTCCTGTGGAGGAGCGGGATGCCACTGCACGCCCACCCAGGGCCGAGGGGCACCCACACTGGGCACTCCAGTGAAAGGGCTCCCAGTGCCCCAAGGAAATGTTTCTCGAGGAGGCCTGGGGGGACCCCCAGCCGCTCCAGGAGGGATTCAACGCCTGCAGAGACAGGACTGTCACAGGGCGGAACATCTTTCTCCTCTTCATCAGACACCTCTGTGGGGTTGGACCCCTCCAAACGTCACAGTTCGCTCAGGTTTACCCTGCTGCCTGGCGCAGCCACCTCTCCTCCCCTCCTGCTCAGCACCGGCGCGCAGACAGGAACACGGCATCACTTTCCAGTCCCTGAGGTGCTTGTCTCTTTTTCCACTGCCTTAAGCAACAAAAATCTACAAACAGGGACCTGCTGGGCATGAAAAATGTGATCCAAGCTGCTCTGGGAAGGGAGATGCCACCATGCAGCTGGGAAGATCAGCCCAGGTCACCCCAGAGCAGGGGAGCAGCTCTGGGTAGTTTTCCGTCCCTCAGGTGCTGGGGGGCTCCAGGCTCAGGGTTAAGGATCAGTCCTTCACACGCCTTTGTCTTGATCGAAAGGGTGCGGAAAACTAGTCAAGCACTTGCAGACACATGAATGGCAAAAATTCATAGGAAAAAAAAAAAAATTATCCTGACCAGTTAAGCATCAGAAAAGGTACACGGGATGGCAGAAAAGCCCTGTGCCCCACCTCCGGCAGGTACCCAGGGAGAGCGTGCAGGAACGGCGATGCGCAGTGCTAACAGCCCAGAATACGCTCCCTCCCTTCAGAAACCGGCAGATTAGGGAGCTCCCAAGTCACAGCGGGCGCCTTGATACCGCTCACACTTGCTGGCTCCCTCCCACGAATTTGCCCGCTCCCCTTCTGCACACGTGTAAGCTCCTGGTGTCCACACACCCCCACTTCCAGACCCCTCAGCATCTCCCCATCCCCAGTTTCTTGGGACAGCCCACACCAAAAGCAGCGGTGGGGCCCACCCCCAAAAGCCCGCCCCCCCCCCCCGCGTTACACCTCCCTGCAGCCGTGGGACCTGTCGTGCCCCAGGCAGGGAGCAGGGGGCAGCCCCAGCCGAGCAGGAGGGTGCTGCCCACCCCGCAGGGTCTTCAGCTCCTCACCTCCCCCACCCTCCCCCGAAGAGGATTTTTAGGCTGAAGGGAGTCAAGCTGGCGAGAGCTGGCCTCGGCTGCCACCTAGCAGTGACCCGGCAGCAGGGACAGGGTGACTGCTCCTCCAGCCCATCGGCCCCCACCGCAGCCGGGGACAGGCAGGGAGGACGTGGGGGGGGTCTCCTCGGGACACCCCACCCCAGCCCCAGTTCTCACCTCCCCAAAACCAAAAGGGGATGGCGTCAGGGAGAAGCGCTGCCTCACCCAGACAGCTCTGAGCAGCCACAGTTCTGTTCCAGTTGACCCCAACGTGAGGTGACAAATGTGTGCGGTGCCACCCCCGGCCTGCACATGTGACCAGAGAAGTCAGGCACCCTCTGAGCCTCCCCGCGGGTTGTACAGCCCCTGCTCGAGCCACAGCTCCGTATCTCTGTGCCTCTGCAACGTGTAGTCATTTCCTAAAGAGCCCAAGATTTTCTTCCTCCCTCTCTCTCCGTTTTCTAGTCCTTTCACATCCAAACCCACTCCTAATTGCTGAAATTAAAATAGTCATAGAATCACTGAAAGGTTTGGGTTGGAAGAGAGCTTTAAAGACCTAGTCCAATCACACTTCTTATGGTGGGCTTTTATTCAGTCCAGTATTAATGTTAAATGCTATCTTGAGCTTTTCTTGGTGGCCTGCAGCGAAGCATACCTCTGGCACGTTTGCAGGTGGGCACAGAGCGGCCCTCGAAGCCCCCAAAGATCCGAGGGAACAGTCTAGGCACCAGCAAGCCAGCAGAATGCCAGCACTCACAACCAGGACACTTGTACTTTCACAGCTGTTCTCTGCGTTAGACTTAAGCCCAAGAGGATTTCTTGCCACAGCAAGGAGCTACATAAACAAGGCCAGCATCATGCTTCAAGCTTCCTCTCACTGGATTCTTTACAGATTTATTTAATTCAATACCTGTAACATGGGATTCCTGACACTTCATACATGTGGCATCCTAATTCACCAACAAATCAGAGCACCTTCTTGGGGAAGGAGGTTTCATTTTGCAAGTTACCAGCGCTTCCAGGGATTGAGGCCTGAGCTGGGATACAACCAGCTCTCTCTCCTAACAGCAGAGTGTGTAGAGCATCCACTGTGTTAAAAACCAAAACCATCTCCCCCACCCAATACCAAAACTTACCGAGTACTGAAGGAGGGAGGGACAGGTAGCCAGTTTCCCTCTCCTAAACTTAGAAGATATATAACACAATGTGACACTCAGGTGTTTTCCTGAACCATGACATTAAGGAGCAATAAATCAGTACAACAAAACAAAATATTTTCCTGAAAGTAAAAGTAACATCCCATGTACTGGGCACATCTATAGAAGATGTCAGACTAGGTTTTTCAAGGGATTAAATGTTCCTGAACAAAGAAAATGACAGTATGGTCATACAGAAGGCCTTTGCTGCTCGAGGCAACCTTCCCTGGCAGCTGCTTCATCTTCTCCCCTCTTTTCACACCTTCTTTCTCAGGCTGGGGAGCCACTGGAAGTAGTCACTGGAAGTGGCTAAGCGTGCAGCTGCCAACACTGCAGACAGCGTGGTAGGAGGGACATACAGTTTCCAAGACGGCCCTTGGTCATACAGCCCACGGGCAGCACACAGGCCAACTGCAAGACTCCCGGGAAGGTCTTTATTCTTCATTTTCTCTTCATCTGCATTAGGAGGGAACACAGAAAAGAAAGACGGTATCTACACTGGCAATTCTAAGAGCTCCAGTTTAAAAACCCTTTTGCCTAGGCTTCACGAGGTCATGGCAAGAGGACTTTCTACTGCACACCTATCTGATGAGCCTGGCATGGTATAATCCAAGAAAGACCCTCTCTCTCTCCTCCCAGTGCTCACCACCATTTCCCCAGAGGCAGGCAAATCAGACATGAATTGAGTAGCCCCTGCCTGGAGAACTGGGCCTCCACTCCAGACAGACGGCAGACAGCTCTGTTCCAAGGCACAAACCGGCACTGCCTTTGGCAAGTCACTTGATCTACTTCGTAAATCAAGCAGCTCTCGAATGGATGTTGTAAATACTTTCACCATTGGAAAGATGGAAGACTGACACCCACGCAGGGACCTTATGAGATTTAAAAAAATGCTTTTGCCCCTTTCAGTTGGGAGATGGAGAGACTCTCAGTATGAAATAAACACAGGCTAACTTATGGAGCAGAGAAACAAAGACTTCTGCATGAAAGCAGCAGCAGTCTTGAAAAGACAAAAAAAAAATAATCTTCAATTCATTTGTTCCCACTAAGCATTTAGAAACCCATTTTGCTGCACAAAGGTCAAACCAATGTACTGCATCCAGCTATTTGTTATTGTTGCATCTCCATCCCAAGAAACACCAACATTTTCATCTGTTCTAGCAAAGTAGCAGCACCGGTCTTAGGACAGCCAACAGTGACTGCAAAACTCATAGCACAGTAAAAGACTGCTCAGCCTGCTGCTGTGTTAACTTTTACTGACAAATCTATTCGTACCGTTACGGTTGTCCAGTATAAATGGCATTGCCATAAGCAGAACAGAGGGATGTACAGCTTCACGAAGTTGGGCCTTATTGGAAAATCTTTCTATCTGATCTGTGTCATCTTGGCTCATTTCTGCTGGTTGTCTGGCGCAGATAAAGGCCGTATAGAAGTCTTCCACTGACTTGAATAAGACAGCAGGCAGTGAAGACTCTCCAAGAACATGAGGTGCCTGCAAATGTATTCAAAAAACTCAGGAGAGGGTATGATTAGTGCACACTCCCTCTGTTCATTAGCTGCCTTAACCTTTATTATCTCTTAAAGTTCACAAAGAACTGAAATGTCAGCAACTGGATGATTTAAAAAACAATATAAGAAAAAAACCCCAAACAACCAAAAACTAGTTATTCACAACCTTGGCCAAAGGGCAGCTTTTCCTGCACAGCAAGCTGAAAAGTGACATTATTACAAGATACAAATCACCATGTCTTAGGAAAGACTAACAGCTGGCTCATCTCTCAGCAGCCCCACGCTGAAAAAATGATGAGAGGGACAGAGGGAGTTTCTGCAAGGGAGCAGGAACAGAGTCAGAGGAAGTCCCTCTGCATTTTTCCTTAAAAATACAAATGAAACTTAAGTTTCAGGGATGATCACCCATGTCTCAGCCACAGACAGGTTATGTTTGTACTAAAGCCAATGTTTGTATTTGTTAACTCAGTATGGAGGAGAAAAATTGTGAAACTACAGACAAGCAGCAATTCACCTTGCCCAACTGTAGCTGTTAAAAAATTAGGTGCTTGCTCTCTAGGTTTCTTCTGTTGTCCAGGCAGCAGAAGAAAGGCATCCATCTTCAGAAGGAGCGAATCACCATCCAGAAGTGCTTCACCCATTTGTGAGAGTGTTTAGAGGATTAGCCCAGAACAAACCAATTGGTTTTACACAAGCAGATTTAAGCAGTTTAAATTGTCCCTCACAAGGGAACCATGAGGCACTTCTGAAGCAGCGAGGACAGCTACGTGGCTGGGCAGCAGAAAGTCAGTGCTGACAGGATGCCAAGACAGAATTTGACAGGCATCACTGGAGTCTAATTAACCAGCTACTCAGCTTGATACCACCATTCCACTGAAAACCTCTGCCTAACAAGTATTAAAAAAATACTGTGTTAGGTATGTTAGGACAAGAACAAGAACAAGGTTGGAAGAGGATTATCTCCTCTTGCCACCCACGCTATCCTTGTTGGCAGACAGGCAGTGTCACTGCCACTCCAGAACAAAGCAGAAACAGACAGCGTGCAAGGGTGGACATAAAAACGTCTGCTGGCACTGGGAAAAGCTGGGATGGAAAGAATTATAACAGGAGACTGTTCAGTTTACAGAAGAAGCAAATGAGAACGGATATCCAGTATCAACTCTTCCTTCTCATTTACACAATTAAGAACACCACCATTGAAAAGGTAATCATGAGCAGTGAAAACTGAAAAGGAGGGAATACCATTTAGTGATGCTGCAAGTGCCACAAAACCCTGAGGTTAGGAGATGAGCAGGAATCAGAGAAAGGAAATCCTCCTGTCTGTCCTCATAACTAGCTGACTGGTGCCTTTTTTCTCGCCCTGACAGCTGTAGGCAGGATTATTTTTTCATCCCACAGCCTTCCTCAATAGAAATTCTTGTCACTTCTTCTAAAGACTGTAGCAGGGATCACAGCCAGGGACACAAGACTTTTCTGATCCAGCTAGGAAACTCCGGTGGTTTGAAACTCACATAGTTTAATACTTGCAGGGGAGCATTTAAGTCATCTCACAAGGACCCTATAGCTATCTACCTACTTGCTTCCATCTCATCTAATCTCATCGTACTTTAGCCCTGCACTTGCTATCAGAATCTTTCCTCTTCGCCCACTCTCTCAAAGTCCCTTTTCCCAGCTTACTTTCTCTCCACCCCTTTCAGGTAACATCCCTCAGACACACTGATTCTTCCAGTGCTGCTCTAGACTATCTGAGAACCAACTTCCCCCTCATCCTTCTAGAAAGAGTTAACTGTATAACTCTTGTAATAAGCAAGAGAAACTGTAACTCTAGAAAGGCATACTCACATTTCCAGCTCTGCACTGCCTTCTGGGTCTCAACAAATCCTGAGTGATACTGGCTCCCTGCTGAACCCAGAGCACAGTGTTTGCAAAATGCCACGCTGCAGGCCCTGCTAGACTCATCATTAACCACTACTTAAGAAGCAATCTCACAACACCAGCACCACACAATGCCTCAAAGCACAGCCTAAACCGCAGCCCTTCCAAACACACCCTCCTAACTCGGGAAGAGGAAGACTCTGCATGGCCCAGAGCAGCCCCACAATAACTCCCAGTAACCCTCTGGACTGTAAATGCAGGGGAAGTAGAGGAATGAAGAAGGGCCATGTTTGATCTATAAAGTGCTCAGTCTTGTTTCCACAACACCTTGATGTGTCAGTGAAGACCTAGTGAATCACCAATAACACCAGAAACAGGAAAGAGCAAAATGTATAGCTCTGAGTCCATGCTAACAGCCAGTTCTTTCTTTGCCAGTCACTTTAAAAAAAAACAACCAAATATGTCAAAGCAATCAAATGGTTATTCAAATAATTAAAACCAAGAACAACTCCTCTTCACAGCAATAGCTGAGAAAAATGCCCTTACCTTAACCACTGCCATAAGCTCTGTAGAAGTTTTGTTTGTATCCTCCTGTCCAAGTTCAGGGTCTTGGTCTGCTGTTCTTGGGATGCTCGCTTCATCCAAAAGTGGCCACACATCCCATATTTCATTCTTAGTAGACAGGTGTAGTTGCTAAGGAGATGGACAAACCAGGAAAAAGTATAGCTAGCATGGATAGAAGAAAGCAGGACACACTGGAGTGAATTACAGAGCCATCAGATGATAACACTTGGGAGATTAACTGAGAGAGAAATGCCAAGGAGCTTTCCTGTTCTGCTCAGAGTTTTAACATTTCTATCCGGAGAAGTCTGGGCTAAGTAGAAAGGACAGAAAGAACATGGAAGGACAGGAAATAATGTGACCAAGAAACTAACTGTGATTTTGACTCCTCTCCTCCACAGTAAAACTTATCACTTGGGAAGTACAGTTTTATTCAAGCAGTATTTTCTGGTTATTGCTTGCTGCCTTTAAGAAATTTTACCATGGATAAGTGTCTTAATGTAGCAGAGCTGATACAACACAGTGTCCAGCCATTCTGCACTTAAGGGGGGGGGAAGTCGTTAGTCCTGACTAGGCAAATCTAAGATTGGACAAGGCAAAGGGAGTTAACCACTGCTTAAAAGGAGTTACCAGGAAATGCTAGCTAAACTGTAACAAGTGTTGTATTAGACACATTTCATTCCAGTTCAAAACACTTTGAGCCATTTCATAACGGTCACCGATGTTCATGTTAGTGATGCACTCAGGAAGAGAAGGAAACATTTTTGACAGCTAAACAGAACAGCAGAGAAGGAAACATTTAGTCTTACACAATGAGATCTACAGGACCGTGGTTTCTGGAAAAGGATTCTAATAAGACTCTTGAAATCAGACATAAGAAAACCTGGAAGCATTTACACTCCTCTAGTCTCCCAATCACCAGCTACATCTGACATTTACAGAAATGGATCTTGCTACAGTTAACTAGTTAGGGTACTCTCCAGATTTTTTCCATTAAAAAAAATAAATCACAGTAAACTCAGATTTGCAGTCTTCGTCACACTAATTTCTTCCACATACCTAAAGCTGCTGGTTTGCGTCCTTCAGTTCAGATGATGTATCAACAGTGCACAGACATTAATATCCAAGATATACAGCTTATTTAGAGCTTCTCTAGCACAGAATTGCAGTTGGCTAAAACAAAACCTAGGTAAAATGACTGCTTTACAGCCTACGAACATCGCACTAGCTTTTATTTCAGAGAAATGTCAGAAAAGCAGCCTCAGAGCAGGCCCACTGCTGAACACTTCAACAGCTGACACTTACTTGAGAGGTGCTTTGGCCCCTGTAGTAAAGTGTGTCATTAAAATACTACCATTTAAATAACACAGAAAAGTAGAGCGAGAGAGTAGACAAGTGTTCCTGGCGTTTCTAACAGTATCACATTAGTTTGCCCTTAAGACCTGGGTTTTAAGGTAACAAGCCGTAGTTGTATACAGCAGCCTAACCCCCTGCAACAACCAGGATTGCAAATCGCTTACTTTCAGGTAAGTTTAGAATAAGCAAGACCTTTAATGGAAATAATATACCACTAGTTCTTCTGGTCTTTTCCCACATTGAAATGATACCCTGAGTTATTACACATCCTTTGCCAAACCCGAGATGTGAGAGGGAAAACAAACCACTTCTTGGCTCCTGGGGGTGCAAAACATGAAAGTGCTACATCAAACTGATCTAGAGCATCTGGTACTGGTCTAAGTTCTCAGAGTCCATTCTCTCTCCAACTGAAAAATTATGGTGCATGAGGGAGGTTACAGAAATCACTGAGCACAGACTCCCTGAAGCCTGCAAAGGGATCAGAGGACAAGCAGCTAGAGATGCTTTTATGGTGCACACTTTTTATATCGTGGTTCCTCTTGCTTTTTAAAGAAGTGAAAAACAAGTCTTCAAAAAAAACCCAACTCCACAAAAAACCTGCACAGGACTAAACCATTACATGTCTACTGACCCCTGGAGCCAATCTCACTGAATGATAGCTACACCACAGCTGAACTCCCACCTGGTCACACAGTTCATCCCCACCCAGCGCTGAGGTTGCTATTTCACTATCTGCAGCTAGAGATTCCTGCTGCAAGCAAATGTCTGGGTCCACCGGTTCAGCATTCTCCTGCTTTCCACTGGGCTGAACGTACAAGGCCGAAGGATTCAGTTCCTCGAACCCCTAGGAACAAACAAAAAAACCCACCCAGTACAGTCAAGAAAACCATGTTGTAACTACCACAAAGAATGAAAAGGATTCAGGAAATTCCTAGTAAGGTTTATGAGGAAGCACACCACCCACAAGTTAGGTGCAAATGCTGGCGGGAATTGTCTTAACCATAAAACCAACTCCTCTCCCTCCAGCAACAAAGTAACTCAGCAATACCCTCCTCCTCCCAAAATTGGACACACCCAAAAATACAACCCTAGGATCTAATCCTGCCAAAACATGCATTCTGCATCTATTGAATAAAACAAGATACAAGCTCCAGGCTGTAAAGCCTGACTTTCTGCTGAGATACAATATCATGGCAGTACCTTTCTAAGGGTTTTCATATCCATGTGGTTCTTACTGAAACTGAGCCGAGACATTCAGATAATAACACAGATGGGCCTAAATCGTAAATGCTCTCTGCGCTGGCTTACAACTTGAATGTCTGTCCAAGGCACAACGTGCAATCTACCATGGTTACGTTGTACTTTTCATTGGCAAAGTAAGAGACTTTTTAAACCAAGACCATTTCCATAATTCAGTTTGTTAACGGCAAAACCAATCCTCAATGCCTAGGGCAGACAAGGCCAAAATAATTTATTCAACTATCCTGTTCCTCACTCAACTGACTTAAAGTAGTGCTACATAGCGGCAGGGGCAGACAATAAAACCTAATCAACTTGCTCCCATTAATTGTTTGGATGAATCTGGGGCCTCAACTTATGACTAACAAAACTGGCTGAATTAACAATGGGTAGTGAAGTAACTGACACACCTCTTAACAGCCTCTCAATTCCAGCTCAGTTTGGCCTTATGCTCAGAACATCCATAGCTATTTTACTTTTTCATGTTATTTATACAAGCTGTGTGTCAGCTCCCGATGAATCTGTAATACTAGCAAGCTAAGGATGAAAATAATTCATTCTACTAAACCAGAACATCTCTGCTGCATCATCAGATTCCACCTTACAAAAAAGCCAGCTCTCACCATAGAGTCAGACACTGTGGGATGCAGTCACAAACCAGTAAGTTACAGGAAAGCAGGGAATACTACTATTGCTTTTCACAAAACTACTTGCTTCAAGCTAAAGATCTTCCTATTACACGTGCCCAATCGATCCTTTCCCTGTCCTCCCTTTCAGCAGCACACTCCTTCCTCCTGACCTGCGAAAGGACGTTCTCTCCGCAGACATGAGCGCATCCCCCATCCTGCAAGACACAGTGGAAGTAGACATCCTCTTCGGTGGACGTGTCACACAGGAAGAGATACAAAATGCCATTCACATACTCATCCACAATGCCCACAAGAAGCTTGGAGCTACACAGCTCCTTGAATAGCAGAGTTGCTGCACTGGACCATGTACCCTGCAGAAGAAGCAGGAAGGTAAAGTTCCTATAAACAGACCAACATCCACCGCCTGCGACTTTCCCTTGTGGGCATTTGTCAGAAAGGCAATTAAGCTATGTCTATTAGGCTAGGGAGACAAATACAGCAGTTAGGCAGACAGGCTTCGCAGCACAGAATGAAATCTAACTACCCAAAGCCCCAAAAGCCCCCCTTTCACCCTAAATACCTTTTTCCAAACATGGTTCGATGGCATTCACCAGTGATTTTATCACAATTGCCTAAAACACAGTTATTTGGGTTTTGTTTTTAATTCCTGGAATCATATGATTATAAATGTTAAAAGTGTCAGAAGTTTTTAAGGAGCTGCTAAGCCTCATTGCAATGAAAACTGTGATTCTTTAACCCTCAAAAAACTGTGGAAATAACTTTTAAAATAATGTCTTTAAAACACAGAAGCAGCAACTCTGCTCACATGCCTTACTTCAGAGACTGTATTTCTCAGGCTTCTTGACCAAGAGGTTTCCCAGCACAGAGGAACTTTCTTACGACTTCTATAATTCTTTGTCTACACTGTTGCATCAAACCATCTCACTTAAAGCTCTGTCACTGAAGAATTTTTTTAGATCAGAGAGCTGGAGCTACCAAGGCTTCAGAAGGACTCTGGAAAACTACTGGCAGGGGAAGAAACAAGTTTGTGCAGCAATACAAGCAAGAATACTCCGATCATAAGGAAAACAGTAGAAGGGAAATCATTTGCAGAGATAGAGTCTTAAGCAGTCATCCTCTGCTGAACATTAACAGCAGCAACTCTGCTGTAAACATCAATAGAACCTGAATTAATCCAAATGTTTGCTCTTTATCAGGAGAAAAAAAACAACCTCTACTTTATAGCTCTCATATATATGTCAATAAATGAAACTGCATGTGAACACATACCTCCACGGGCTTTACCCATGCCAAGGAACATGGGATTGCCTGAGCAGGGAACTTCAGGTAGCACCACCTACAATACAAAACAAAGCCATCACCATTAAAGAAAGAAAAAGAAAATTAAAAAAGGCAAAACCAGGCAGAAGAGCAGAACTTCCTCCTCTTCTGGGTTTTAAAATCAGCTTAGAACACAGGCACACATATTGGATTTTGTACTTATGACTGAAACCAAACAGCAGCTTTTGAAAACACTCCGTAGCCAGAGATTGGGCACAGCAAAACCAGCAGCAACAACTTAAGCCTTCCTTTGCCCAAGCACCTTCCCATCAAAACCCCTCATGATTACAAAGTCATGGACAGAGTACAATGACTTTTGAACCAAAGAATGCAAATGGCCAGGCATAAAAAGAGGCAAATGAGGGGGAAGAAGCAAATATGGAAAAGGTACTGAATTGCAGAGAACAACTACCTTTGACACTGCAAACACATCCCACCTGGACTAATGTTTATTCAGGATGCCTACATCCATTCACAGAACCCAGGAAGGGTCATGGAGCTTGCCCCAAAGTAGCAGAAAGAGGAAACACTGAGGAGCGACGGCAGCAATAAGAAAGGATTTAGACCAGAGTCCCTGTGAGGGAATGATAGACAAGGTTGATGAGCAAAGGGCCCAGAGCGATCAGCAAAGCAGGTCTTAAACGTCACTTCAAGCATTAGCATGTAAGCAAGGAAATGCCTGCAAGGCACCATTACGAAATAAAACCAAAGATCCTTTCTGGGAAACTACATGCTGAGATATCTTTCTGAAGAAAGACAGGCCAGCCAGCCTCATCTTGATCGCTGGGAAGGAGAACTAATCCTGGGAACCGTTTCCAGGCCCACGAAGGACAAGAAGGTGACTGGGAGTAGCCAGCATGGATTCACCAAGGTGAAGTCATGCTTAACCAGCCTGACTGCCTTCTACAATGACACAACTGGCTTGGTAGGTGAGGGGAGAGCAGTGGCTATTGTTGACCCTGACTTCTGTCAGGCTTTTGGCACTGTGTCCTGCAAGATCTCACAGAGAAGCTAATGAAGTATGGGCTGGATGAATAAACAGGGAGGTAGACAGAGAACTGACTGAAGGGCCAGGCCCAGAGAGTGATCAGTGGTTGTGATCAGTCTAGTTGGAGGCCACGAACTAGTGGTGTACCCCACCTAGTCAATGCTGCATCCAATATTGTTCAACATCTTCATTAACAATCTGGATGATGGGGGAAAAGTCTACCCTCAGCAACACTGCTGATGATACAAAACTGGGAGGAGTGACCGATACACCAGAGGGTCACACCACCATTCAGAGGGACCTCAACAGGACAGAGAAATGGGCAGACAGGAGCCTCATGAAGTTCAACAAAGACTTGCACTTGGGGAGGAACACCACCATGCACCATGATATGCTAGGGGCTGACCAGTTGGAAAGCAGAGTTTTTACCATGAGGGTGACCAAGCAGTGGGACAGGTTGGCCAGAGAGGCTGCAGTCTCCACCCTTGGAGACATTCAAAACCTGTCTCGACATGGTCCTGGGCAGTCTGCTCTGGGAGGGAGGTTGGACAGGATGACCTCCAGAGGTCTCTTCCACCCTCACCCATTCTGCAATTGTCACCTATGTGTAATTTACTTACTTGAGGAATCTCAGCCGAGACTTTTGGACAATTTTGAGGTTTCCATAATCTGGGTAGAACACCTCTACTTCTTTATCATTGACTACACAGTGGATGACAACACGGTACCACCATTCTGAGTCAGTTACGCAGCAAAGCTGTCCAGGTTGTACTGAAGATTCAGGCATGATATAACGATCAGAAACAAGTTTATTTGAGTAACACTGTCTGCAAAAGACCATAAAGAGAAACTGTGCTTGGTAGGATGCAGGAGATGAACACAAAATATACAGGGCTTCGTATAGCTCCTGATTTCTCAAAGTTCCCATGGTATTGTTATTCAGGAATTGTTTTAATGGATTCTTTACATATCTGTTCTGCGACACTTAAACTGAAATGACCATAAAAAATGCCAACCCAAACTTTTAAAGTTTGAATTATATTCTTGGGGTCACACAAAAAGATAATTAATGGGGATTAATCAGAGACTAAAGACAGTCTTTCTAGTCATTAATTTTTAACATTACCTTGACATGTCGGTACTTCTTTAAACCAGGTTCTGGAGTACTGACTCACACACACAGGATCTGTATACAGAGTCTGCAATCACTTACATGTGCCCCACAGACATCAAGCAATTACTCTGGCACACAATTAACAGCAACTGCAGAACTGTTGTGGTGGAATAGTACCCCAAATGCATAATGTAACTGACATAGACACTGATGGGGTTTTGCTTTCAAATATAGGTATGACAAAGGCCTAGTACCTGTGCTTTTTGGAAAGCACTGGAGATGGAAGTAAAAGCCTTAACTGAGCACATTAGCAACAATAGCACAGACAATACAGAGGTGCAAAGGAACGCTAATAAGTTCCTCTCCATAATCCTTCCAGGCTGTTAAAGTTTAGGACTGTCTAGGACACAGCCAAACTACCATGAATTGCTATTAACCGTACTTACTGCTTGGTAGTTAAAAGGAACAGGTAAGCATTACGACTATGTGTTTCAGTACAGCACTGGCATCTCCATTTCAAGTAATCAAGCCAGCAGTGACCATCACTAACAGCTGGGTGCCCTGCTCCCTCAGCACAAACACACACAGAGTGCATAGTAGTAGTGAATCAGCACAGCACGTCCGCACCTCATCTCAAACATCATATCCTGCAGTTTATCAGATGTTTCCCTGCTGCAGATGTGGATGTAGAATTGGCTAGGAGAGATGATGAATTCCACAGAGACTCCCACCAAGCACCTTCTCTCCAGTGGTGGTAAACTGCAAAGGCTTTTGTCCTGAACAGCATCTGGAGGGATTTCTGGAGTCATTATCAACTTGTCTAGCAGGGACTGCTCCAAATCTTGAAGCTACAAAGGGATAAGAGGAAGGTGGCACTCACATGTCTTGTCATGCACTGAATACACATAACTGGCCTTTCCATTAAGGTAAAAAAATGTTCTGCTCTCCTGGGGACCTGTGAATTACTGATTATCAGAGAATCCCAACAAACTGGCAAACTTGGATTAAAACTTTCCCTGTGATAGCAGCCTTCATTTTCATGCTCTCTCTTCCTTCCCTCCAGTGTGAAGAGGGGTACAACCAAAATACCTTGCTCGTATTCTTGCAAGGAATAAAGGAGAGGAATTGAAGCCTTGTCACACATTTAGACAAACGTATTGAATGGCTATGGCTAAAACAAAACAAAAACCCGCACCATAAAAACCCAAACCAAACCCAACCCACCTGTTTGTTGGATTTTACCCAAAAGATGCTGTTTCTATGTTCCACGACCATGAAAGGGTACATGACTGAACCAACAAAACTCTTAATCTGAAAATGTTTCAAAAGTGACAGAAGGCACAAATACATCTCACTTTCACACTAGAGCTATTTCCCCAAGGATAAACACAAACAAACCCTACAAATTCTGTTATTTTCTCACTCTACACAAATTATACAAAAGAATAATTTTGCATTATTCTTTAACTACTAAAACCATTATTTCTCTTGAACTAGTGTGGATGGGAACCTTAATCAGACATCAGCTACCTTCACTGCCTCAAGAGCTTTCTTTTGTGCCAAACCCCAGCGCTCCTTCAATGATCAGAACTCAAAATTGTTTCAGTTTTACTCATCATGAATATGCTACAAGTTATCACTGTATTAGACACCAGGCAATGTATGGGAAGTTTGTCTGCCAGCACACCCCTGTTGTTTATATGGCTAAATTCAACCACAAACAATGGGGTTTTGCAATACTGGCTCTTTTAACTGTCTTTAAAACCAGCACAGAAGAGTCTCTCCTTCCACAGACTGAGCAAGGGCTAATGCCCTTGGATTTTTTTTTTCTGAGTTAAAAATTTTGACTAAAATATTGAGTTAAACAGTGGAGTTAATATTTTTGAGTTAAAAAGCAACCGAGGGAGTTCTTGCCTGAGCAGCAGCATCACCTCTAAAACCCCCTTGTGTTTCATGGATTTCCTCTAAGAATTGCCTGTGAATAGCAGCATTTCTAAGGGCCAGTTTTGCCCTGAGAATGCTCTTCATATCAGACTGTTAAGGGCACAAATGATCTGTATCATATAGCTCAAACACTGGTGGTGACAAGTGACATTTCTTTGAAAGACATAGCAGACATCTACTTAAAAACATGTTCACAAAAGCAGCAACAAAAGGATAAACCAAGAGAACACACTATAAAACTAGGCTTACAAGAGGTATGGCTTACAAGACTGGCTAACTCCTCGCCCTAAGCTGAACTGGCAGCTGTCAGATGGTGTGGCTGACATCCTTTCCTCTGCTCAGGGCAATGAGAAAAAGCTGCTGAGAGCAGCAGCTCTATATACTTCACCCTTCTCAGGGCCGAGGAGACTGACTCAGCCCTTTTCCCTCATAACAATTCCACTATTAGTCTCTCGTAACCGGATACTTGGATACCTTGCAGCAGAGTAACGATCAGTTTGCATCTTTCCCCTCCACCTTGCGGCATCCTTACGAAAAAGTGTTCACCGTATACCCAAACTAACACATTCCAACCTGCTTTCCTCCTCTTTAGAGCATTTTTAAAATAAAATGGTAAACTTGGTGTTTCATGACAAACACTAGTTGTACAAACACCCTCCAAGACTTACCCTGCAAGGACCTTTAAACAGGCTTCCTCTGTGATAAGCAAGAACAAGTATCTGGGGCTACCTGGACCATATTCCCCCTTTCTCATCCTTCCCACAAGTTTAATCTAGGGGAATTCCCTGTGGACTTCATCACACCAAAACCAAATTTTTCTTTCAAGGATCAGAACAGCCTGCCCAAAATCTCTAAAGGGTATGTTTTATGAAGTGCCATGCAAAGCCCAGCTTGTAATCCCAGGCTTCCAAGTTCATTAGTACACAAAACACCAAAGTCAGGAAGAATTCCTAGGACCTTTTCCCTACCTATGTGCTCCAACTGTGCAGTTGCATACAGCCACGAGACAAGCTTGGCAGAGGGAATAACTCTCAGTAGGAGGATTTTCCCAAGAAGGCCTAAAGATGCTCAAAAGAAAAAAAAAAAAAAAAAAAAAAAGGAGGGGGGACAAAAAATTCTCCCAATCCAGTTTGGCAGTTCAGAGCCTCTGTACTGTTCTTCTCCATCCCTTTCTAAAAATACAGTGCTAAACAAACAAAATCAAAATTTTCAAAGTCCAACCAAACAGCAGAGCTGAGACTGCAGGAATTAAGGTTTCTGAGAACCACTGCCCAGCTCTGCTAGACACTCAAGCCCTGACTACTGCAGCAGGGGAAATTTCCACACATCTAGCCTCAGATTAAGTTATTTAAGTCCAGTTTCAAGAAAGCACACCAAAATGTATCACCACTCTTATCAGGGAGCAAGATTATACCTAATTGACCTCAGATGATGTGCAACATAGTTCTCAAGACCAGAAAGAGACCAGAAAAAGACCTAGTTTGGATGGCATATAAAGCTACATACCAGGTCAGTATGAGTCTGTCACCTCCAGACTCATCTGAAAACAGCTACAAAAATTTTTGGAAGCAGCAGTTCATCAACACCACAAATAAAAGCAGTAAAAAAGAAAAAAAATATTAACCCCTGGATTAAGACATGAAAAAGCTACAGATTGCTTGTCCAGCCGCTTACTTGTTTGAGGCCATCACCCAAATCTACCGCTTGTGTTTCCACTGGCTCAGACTTCTCTTCTGCTGTCAGGCAGAAGTTCTCTGTCCCCTGGCTGGGGGGCTTCTCAACTGCAGGTACTGCTGCAAAGACATTAATCTGGCTGTTAATTCTTTGTTGGACTAATGCAGTATTACATATTAAGTACAAAGAGAAGACATCTGAAAATGAAAGTCTGAAAGCACTGGTGCTGTTTTCCTCATCTCTTGGAGCATTCAGAGCCACCACAGGCACACAGTTTCACTTGAGAGGCTTCCTTCACTGTATTAGTAAAAGAAACCAAACCAAAACACACTTGCTCTTGTAAGCATGCTAAGGGTTAATTGCTAGAACGATGCTAAAATGAACTCCCAGGAAAGTCAGGAATTTGGCAGGAACTGTATGCGATTTTCTGCTTTCTCTCATAGCTCCCGTTAAGGGAGCACTGAGGACGTCCACAGCCTCTTCTGTTTTGTTTTGTGGAACATCGTAGCTGTGCTGTTCAGACGAGGACTAAACCTTCAGTCTCAAAAAGTGCATTGGAAAGGCTTTAGCAGCCTGCAGAACAGACATTTTTCTAGAATTACTAGAAATTCCAGTCACACACACACACACATTCAAGAAGTCCATACTCTGAACAAGCTAAACGTCCCTTCTTTCACCTCACACCAAAAAATGGCGGCAACCTGCAGAAAACTTCCAGTTAAGCTCTCTGTTACCAACACAACTGCCTTGTGACAGCTGCTTCTGCAGCACCCCACCACCCTTCTGTGCCAAAACCTAGGGGAACTGGGGCTACTACAGCAACTGGAAGCACAGTGACATTCACTTGAAACACAGCTGCTTGGCCATCGTGCTTGCGAGAGCTACATGCTTAACAACACACTCAGGAACACAGTTAAATAACACACCGCCTCACCTTGCGGTACCTCTTCTTTCTCTTTCTCACTTGCCAGGTACTTCTTCAGGGTCAGCAAGGAACCTGCTCTTGTCTGTTCAACCACAATGATATCAGACACACTTCTGAGGACATCAAACATGGATAAAAATCCATATTGTGTGTACTGGAATGCCCGGCCAAAGCGTCTGAAGAAGGCCTTATCAAAGTCCAAGAGTAAAAGCGGTGAGGAACTCAGCAGATCCTGCAGCTCAGCTTTCACTCTTGCTGGCAGGACAGGAGCTCTGCCCCTCTGAGGGAAACTCTGTGGTTTATTACAGGGAGAAGCAGCATGTGCCCTCGCAGCAACACTCTTCCGTGCCCTACCACTTTTCCTCTGTCTGGCAACCAGTCTGGCAATCGCTTTGGTGGTCTCATCTGCAATGGCTAGAACAAAAAGAAATAAAGTTGTTACACTACTGAAACAACAAATCATTAAAAGCTCTACACAGGCAAGTCTCCTTCCCTTTCTTTCTGCTTCCCTCCCTCATCCCTTTTCAGAAGCAGGTGTCTCCTTCAAAAGCAATCACGTTAAATCGTGGCTGATTTCCAGCCGGGCAACAAGTTTTCCTCTCCTTTTGCAAACTGGCCTGAACCATTTTTAACAGCCAACAATCAATTTCCACCCTCATACCTATAAATCCAGATCCAAGTAGGAAGGTAGGTCAAATTCTTGGATACAGGACAACAAGAGGAAACCCAGCTGCTGCACATTTTGTTGGTAAAACAATAAATGGCACATTGCTCCCCTCAGCTGGAATCACAGTAAACACTCACTATAGGGCACCCACCTGCCCAGGCAAGGTCTCTCTGGAGAGCAGCCCAGGTCTTTTCCTCACTTTAAAACAACTTTTTCTTGTCCTACTGTAGCACTCAATTTCACCCCTCCTAATCAACTCTTTGCACCTGTCATTTGTTTCCATAGCTCCTCCCCAAAGAAAAGGAAAGCGTTAGGTTTTTTGATACAGACTGAACCTCCCATGGGGTCAGGTAAGGAAACATTTACGGCCTTTCCTGAGGCGCCCCTTCCCTGTTTTTGGCTCCTGCAGCAGTCTGTGTTTACAGGAAAAGTGATGCTTACCATTTCTAGTGTACACATAAGAAACGTTACTGTAGTTTCTGAATGCAAAACATCAAAAAATAACTAGAAGCCTGTGTGATTCTTCAGGACAAAAGAGCAGAAAAGCATTAAAAGGCAGATCAAAATACAGGAAGAAACATCAAAGACAAGAAATTAAACAGAGCTATAGGAGAAAAAGAATAACGAGATATGTGACCAACTGCTCCGGGAATTCATCCTGCACATCCTGTTTTGGGGCATCACTTCATACCAGTATGTGGTTGCAAACAACTCCTCCATCTATAAGGAAACAAAACCTCACCTTTGAGAATAAAAGTGCCTTTCTCATAAGGACAGACTCTGACAACTTCAGGCATATTTGACACCAGCTCCAAGGTGGATTGGAAGCCCAGGTCACGGAGAGGGAGAGGTCTGCCAATCATGGCCATGTACTCCTGCTCCAGCTGCCTCGGGGTTAAGCCCTCTTTGGCAGCCACTAGCAGTGATCTCACCTCCTTCTTCAGCAACTCCATAAGCTGCACCTGCTTCGAAGTGTCCGCACTACAGGGGAGACAAAAGCAAGCAAAAGACAATTTAAAATTTTTTTTTAAATTTCAGCTCATCATTAATTTTGACTTAACCTTTATCAGATGTTTCTGCAGCTGAGGGCTGCACAAGGGTCCAACCACTGCTTGTCAGATACTCCTGCTGCAGTATCAGCAGGCTGGGGCTTCAGTCCTCTTTTTTAAAAACAAATCGTGAGTCCATTCACTTCCAAATTTCAGTACCACAGCTACTCAAATACAGGCAAAAGCCTTTTTACCACTTAGCTGGGCTGCAAGCCACATTCACCACAGCTACTGCCTACCAGCCCCTGTATTTCCTTGCCTGCACCCCTCGAGCTGCCACCCCCCAGCACCCCTGGTCCCCAGCCGACTCAGCCTGCATTTGCTGCCTGTCCCCGTGGGGTGACAGCCCTTCCAAGCACCGCACCCCCAAAGCCCAGCGCGCCTCCAGACCCCTGCCCCAGGGAGGGCCCTCCACACACCCTACCGCCCCACGGAGACCCCTGCTGCCTGAGGGAACCCCACAGGCTCACTGCTCCTCACAGGGATCCCTGCGTCCCTAAAAACCCAAACCTCTGCCTCAGCAGGATCACCACCCCCCGAGGAGACTCCCGTACCCCTCACCCCCAGCCCGGGACCCCCGCGGGCCGCCGCCGCCCTCACGCACCCCGCCATCCCGCCCCGGCAGCCCCACCGCGCCTGCGCGCCGCCTTTCCCGCCTTTCCCGAGCGCGAGGGCGGGGCCGCTCCACCCGCCCTCCCCCCTCCCCTCCCGCCGCGGCAGGGGGCCACTGTGGCGGCGGCGGCCGCGGGTCTCCCAGCGCCCTCCGCCGGGGCGGGCCGGGCCGCTGAGGGGGCCCCGGAGCTGCCGCCTCTGCCTTCTCCTCAGTAAAAGTGTTAGGGATGTTTTCCCTTCCAGCAGCCAAAGTTAGAGCGTCGTGGAAGAGCCGTGGGACAAAAAAAACAAAGGACCGATTTGAGGTAGCAATGTTTAAACCCAAATGCCAACGTTATTAAGAATAGTCTTGTGGTTTTGAGTTCCATCTGAGAGGAAAATCCACAGTGGAGACACCGAGTGACTTTCCCAAGGCCAAAGCATGTGGTAAACTGGGTTGTGATGGCCATTTCCTAAGGGTTCACAGACACTGGAGAAACGTGCTCAATAGTGTGGGTGATTTCCACACGTTTCAGTGTGGCAAGGGGGGCAAGGCAGTGGATTTTGGGATGGTAAAGATTGCAAACCATCAGCACGTGCTTTCAAAGTATTGCTCTTGTCCTGAGGTAGCGGCCAAAAACATCCCCTAGGGACAGGGGAGTTGGGATCTGCTGGTCAAATTAAATATCAGACAAACTAAGAGAGCTGCAGGTTTGTGGGTGTTAAATATGCCATGGTGCTTTTGACAAGAAATCCACCAGCATCCATGCTGCCCGGCCAAAACCAGATCCGAGCTGCTGCTTAAAATGCCACAGGCCCTTTGGCAGCTGGAGACCAGCTTCCCCTGCTTCACCTTGGCCAAATGATAAACACAAAGCGAAAAAGGGTTCTGGAGCACTTTCAAAGCAAATACAAACACTGTATGACTGTTAAATATACCTCATCTTCACCCAGCTTTTCTCTGCCACTAGCCTCTCCATCCCTCCCTTCTGCAGTGACCTGCTGACAAGGCACTCAGCATGACAGAGCAGAGAAAGCAGGGAGCTGGTGCTCCTGCCCTCCCTGCCTGCAATATCCTGACTGCGGGCAGGCCACAAGTCTCCAATAAAACAGGAATCCATGAAAAAACAAGAGCAGCACCTCCCCAGGGAGCTTCCTGGCTCCCTCAGTCGCTCCTCCACACCAGAGACCAGGCATCCCTGAGCTCAGCGCTGTCCCATTGACAGGGAAGTCACTCCTTTATGTTCCAGCCTTGTGTTGCTGTAGTTCGATTTCTAGCCAGGTGCTGGTTTCCTTAGTATGGTCAGTTACTTTAAAAGACTTAAAAAGTGTTTTTTTGCAGATGTTTCTGCAGATGTCACCACAGACTGAGTGGTATGAGAAGAAAAAGCTCCTATGTTTGCTCTGCCATGCTCCTGCTGCAGAAAACTAGGGAGGCATTCAGACACAAACACTGACAATTTAGATGCAACAGCTCTAACCCTGCAATGGCCTCCACACTTTGCACCCATTCAGGAAAGTTCATGGCTGAACTGAGACTAGCTAATCTCCCTCCCTGGTAAAATGTGAAGTAACCCTAGACAGCAGGTTTGCTGCCAATGTCCCTCTGCTGTGCCAGCCAGAGGGTGTCTAGAGAGCAGACCAGTGTGAGATGCTATGCACCCAGCCATTCTCTGCAACACCCCCTCCAAACACTCCTGAGTAAGCCACTGGTCTCCCCAGTAAAAGTTTTTCACCCTGGTGTTTATTGTTCTGGGCCACTTTCACCATTGGAGATCTTTGGAGCCACATGTCTGGCAGTAACTTTTAGGTTGCTTTTCAACAGCTTTGCTGAAACCATCTACATGATTTTTATCATCTGAGGGCTTCTGATGGTATTTTATTTCTAAAGGCAGGAAAATGCACACAGAATGTCCTCCTGGAGTCCACCCTGTCCAGGTCCACCCTTCCTTCCCATCTCCACAGCAGTGTGTAATGAGAGCAGAGCAGCTGGGAAACAGCTTGCTCACTTCACTGTCCATTGTGTCTGACAAGCCTGTGGTAAACTTGAAACAAGTCTCATTGATCTGACACCTCCCCTTCTCTCCTCCCCTGCCTGGTTTTCCTGCCTGCAGCAATAAATTCAAGCGCGAATTCATCCTACTCCCACAGGCAGCTGCAAGCTCCTCGACATAGATGAGGATGGATAAGAGGTCTCGAAGCTCTTCCAGGGAGTCTCATAGGAGACGGAGAGAGTCCTCCGCTACACCAAGCAAACGAGAGAAGAGGGAGAGCAGCAGAGAAGCTGGCAAAGGAAGGGGAGACATAAAGCAGGAGAAAGCAAAGGAGATCAAGAGCACCACAGGGACCGATGGTAGGGTGCACACGTCCACAGTGGTGGACGTGGATGATGTGATATCTGATGAAGAAATGGAAGCAATGGCGTTGCTGGACAGCGAGCAGCAACAGGAAGGTATGGCTTATAGAAGGGAAGGGGCCGGAAAGCTATGGACTTTTTGACCCTGCGTGGGTCACAGTATAACTCCGCTTTCTGCGTGGTCTCATCACACCTACCTTGCACAGTCATGGTTTTCCTTAGGACAGGATATGGGAGACTCCAGCCAGCCTCCCAGCCAGCTGCTGCAGTCAGTACTGCAGGCTGAGCAGCACTGTTTAGCACAGCAATGAACTTTGCAATACCCAGTTACATCCCCAGTATCCTTCACGCTTCAGCTTGCTACTCCCCAGTTCTGTTCATGTTCTATTCTCTTCCTTTTCTCGCTTGCCCTTCTGTAGGTGGATGGAGTTAGCCCTCATGCCAGTTCATAGCCCAAAGGACTGCACTGCAGTGTATCTATTTTGATCTATCTATTTGCATGCCATACCTGAAGATTTTCCCTCAGGCAGGAGCACAACAAAGGGCACCCAGAGCAAGATGACCCACACTCACTTTGGGGGAGATGTAGCAGGTAATATTCACCTGGGGCTGACCACCTCAGTTGGCCTCTGGCACTTTGGTGTGACCGCTGTAGAGCACAAGGAGATTTCAGCAGCACCGGTGGCTTGGTCACACTGCGTTGGGGGGCTGGGATGTGACTAAAATCCTATTCCAAAACGACCTGAGATACTCTGACAGGGAAAGGCACTTCAGACTGTGCATGCTGAAAGCTACCTCTTATTTAGAATCTTTCTCTTTGCCATTAGCTTATCTTTCCAGATAAGCTTCTGGGATCCCAGCTCAGCCAAGCAAGCTGGTCATTCCAAGCCTTTCAACATGGCTTGGTAGCCACAGGCCTTCAAGCTAAAGGCTGCTCTCTAGTCAAAGCACTATGGAGAAGCATGGCTCAGTTTCTGCCAGTAAAGCAGAGACAGACTCTATCGGTCTATCCTAGCACCTCCTGGTCACCTGGGGCAGGGAGGTGTTCTTTAACCCAGCTCCAGAGAGAGCCAAATGGGTCACATACACCGGGTCTAGGCAAAGGACAACAATGAAGCTTATCTGTGCAGGCACTTGTCAGGCCATCAGTATTTTGGGAGCAGTCCTCTCCTAACACAGTCATGTTCGATTTTTCCCTAGGTGCAAAGTCTCCTGGTCTGGGCATCTGTGAGTGGCTTCTGACGATCTTGTCTTTCCTGTTCATCATAATGACCTTCCCCATTTCTATCTGGTTCTGCCTGAAGGTGAGAATAGTCGTGGGCCCTCTCTAGATATAATATTTGCTGTCTGATGTGGATGTAACTCACTGGTTCAGCCTGCGTCAGGCATGAGCATAAAGCTGTTTTGGTCTAAGGTCCTGTTTACACTTTTTCAGCTCATCATTAATTTTGACTTATCCTTTATCAAGTTGCTGCAGCTGAGGGCTGCACAAGGGTCCAGCCACTGCTTGTCAGATACTCCTGCTGCAGTATCAACAGGCTGGGGCTTCAGTTCCTCTTTTTTTTAAAACAAATTGTGAATCCATTCACTTTCAAACACAACCCTTAGCCTACTCAGCCCAGAGATGGCTGCATTGCAGCAGCAGGGTAAATAGGTTTTGAATTAAAAATGTTACGAGAGATCGATCTCTCAGTTAATAGTGCATTTTCCCTCTTCCTCCCCTTTTCTCAGATTTATAGCATGGCTACAAGTAGGCATATTTTGATTTCACTTCTCAGGAAATTTCATGTACATATTGTTATCAACAAGAGCATCAGTATTATGGCCCAGATCTTACACATGTGTGCGTATACATACACGGTTCCCTTGCAGGAAAACAACCAACATGGAAAATTTTAGCTCAGGGTGTTCACATCTGGCCAGGCTATAAGGAAGCAGGCTGCTGGCTGGCTTCATCCCAGGAAACCCTGGGCAGCTCTCACACAGGCTGCTCTTGACAAATCTCGGGCCGTCGCAGGGCTGCTTGTGGGCTGCTCACACACTAGGCCAGCCAGCAGTTCTGGGCAGGTTCTTTGCTAGGGTAAAGGGACTCAGTAACAGGTGATGCCACCAGCTCATACCTGCTGAAATCCTCACTTTGCAGGGCTTTCCCAGAACAGACTTCCTCCATGCTGGAGAGTCCCCCTTTCCCCAGCCCTACACCTTCCTCTCCAGCCTAGCTTTTGTTTCCCTCTGCAGGTAGTGCCGGAGTATGAAAGAGCCATCGTTTTCCGACTTGGGCATCTCCTTCCCGGCAGAGCCAAAGGGCCTGGTAAGGTGTTTACTGAGCTCCCCACAACCATGTTGCTCCTCTTCCTCATGCTCTACCAGAGCTTGCATGCCAATGCCCTTCAAGCAGGCATGGCCAGATAGCAGATGGGATGTCTTTGCTCCCTTCCTCTTAAGGGCCTAATGGCTTTTCCCATCACAGAAGCAGACTCAGAATTTGAGCCCATATGAGTTCCTTTGTAGTTCTGCATGCCAAACCCTCCCCTGTTCTCCAAAGCAGGAGAGGCAATTTCTGTGGTTCTGATGATCACTAGCTGCCTTTCTCTTCCTCCCACAGGCCTTTTCTTTTTCCTTCCCTGTCTGGATACATATCACAAGATAGACCTCCGCCTCAAAACCCTGGAGATCCCCTTCCATCAGGTATGGCTGACACCCCCTCTCTCTATTAATTTTTGGATGTCTCTAACATTATTATACCTTATGCTTCTAGCCTTCATTTCTAGGTAGAAAAGTCTGGAAAAACATCTCAAACACCTCAGAAAGGGAAGGCTAAAAATTCAGAGTGAATTTTCTTCTCTTTTAAAACTACTGCTTTTAATCCCATTCAGTTTGACATGCTGTAGTGGTAATACAGACCAACAGAGAGTTGCTGGGCCAGAGATACAGTACCTGATTCTTTTACTTACCACACTGAGGAGTGTCTGCAGCAGGGACAGAAGCTCAGACTAAGATCTTACAACAATGTAAGGGTGGTACTCTGCTCCTGTATAAGCCTGGGAGGAAGAAAGGGCTGAACCCTTGTTTCTAACCCTTGCACCTGCAACGTCCCTAGCCACAGCCCCTCCTCTCCTTTTGGGATGTGTTGTTTGTTCTGCTGTGTTGCCAGTGGGACAGTCCTTGTGGGATAGCATCTCCAGGCTCACCCCCGTGGTGTGCAGCAAATCCTTCTGGAGCTGCACACACCGAGCACACACCTCAGGACACAGCCTATGCTCTCGGAACAGGAATGGACCAGGCAGCTGCGTGCAGGGAAACGCAGTGTTATGACCTACTCACAGTCTCTAGCTCAGCAGCTGTACTGAGGAGACAGACACAAAGATGCTGCTCAGGAAACTGAGATCTAGAGGTTATATCCTTTGCCCAAGGTCAGTCAGTAGCAGAGGTGGAAACTACAAAGACTTAACTGTCTGGATAGGCTTCACTGTCTTGTGTGCTTTCCGTGCTACCTTAGAGTTGTCAGAATCAGCTCCATCTCCCCTAATGTCTTCTGCTTAGGTGGTGACCAAAGACATGGTTACCTTGGAGATAGATGCTGTCTGCTACTACCGGTTGGAGAATGCCTCTCTTCTCCTCACCACCCTGACCAGCATCTCCAGTGCCATCCAGCTGCTGGTGCAGACAACCACAAAACGCCTCCTGGCACATCGAGCTTTTTCTGAACTTCTCTTGGAGAGGAAAAGCATCAGCCAGGAGATAAAGGTGCTTCTGCAGGGGGGAGGCATCAGAGCAAGGGGTGAAATGAGGCTCCACAAAGCAGCTCAGGTCATCAGCCCCTCAAAATCACAGACACCAGTTTGCAGAAGGGTGCAGTAACAACATGTGTTTCCTTCACAGAAAAATGGGAAATTTTCCTTCTGTTTATTTTTTTGACGCTGATCGCTTTAGGTGAAGGATACACAGTATGGGCCCCCACATGTGGCTATGGTGAGCAGCAGACAGAATATATTCTGCAGCCCGAGTGAGTTGCCATAAACCCAGTACACATGGGATGTCCAGTAGCAGTTCTTTGTGGCCATGACACACATACAAGATGATACCAGTCAGGAACTGAATGATTCCTATGGAGCTGAATTGGTGCCACACTTGAACCTATATGGGCTAGTTAAATTGTGCTAAATCCCTGAGGCAAACACAAATCAGAAGTAAGGGAAGTAATTTTATTTCTGAGGACCTCACATAATAGCACACAAAAACTAATAAATCTGCCTTACAGTCCTGCAGTTAAATTCCTTAAATTAATGTCCCTGCACTGTCTTACTCCCTGTAAGGGGCCTAGGCCAGGGCTGGTGTTCTCCCCATGCTCTAAAATTATTCCTCTTCACAGGTGGCTTTGGATGCGGTCACAGGCTGCTGGGGGATCAAAGTGGAGAGAACAGAAATGTAGGTAGGAACTGCTGGTAGAGGGGACTTCCCTGGCCCTTTGCAAGTACCTGTTCTGCTGCCTGCTCCTCTTCCTGCTTTGCCTCTGGCTCTCTCCCTGCAGCTATTCTGCAGAAGGCATAGCCTCACCTCTCGCCTTCCTATTTTCCCTGTCCTGTATTTCCCTTTCAGCCTCTGCCTCACGTAGAACTTCCACATGAGGGCTGTGCTTGCTCCTGCACTAACAGCCAGGGCAGGATCCTTAGCCGGGATCTCATCATGATTTCATTGCTGCTGCAGGCAGAGTTTGCACCCAGTTCTGCCAGCCCAAGAGGTGCAGCAGGCACCAAACTCTCTGTGCCCCACCCTAGATCAAAGGCCTCGGGGTGCTAGCACTGGTAGGGACGGGCTCATCACTCGGAAGCCCATGCAGAAAGGTGGGACTGGCTCGTCCCATAGAGGGCCATGGAAGAGAGAGCCAAGCAGCGCATGAGTAAATCTATGAACAGAAGGAAATTCCTGTGCCTGTCTTGAGAGCAGTCTACCCAGCGGATTCTCTGCTGTCTCACAAAGAGTGAGCTTAGACTTCAGGCCTCAGAGGCACAAAGAGATGTCTCTGCTGCCTAGTGTTCATGCAAGCATGATCATTAGAACACGAGGCTGGAAAAGAAGAATGGGAATGGCAGTACAAGGCTAAAATGAGATGCATGGAGAGGGACACCCAGGGAACAAAGAGCATGTGTGAACTGCTCTGCAGAGAGTGACTGATGAGCCCATTCCAAGCCCCAGATTGACCATCCAGTGCTGCCAGGAGAGCCTAGAGTCCAGCTAATCCCTGTCCTTTACTACCACAGCAACAACGTGCAGCTGCCTGCTGAAGTCCGGCAATCCCTGGCTGTGGAAGCGGAGGCCCAGAGACAGGCCAAAGTGCGGGTATGCCAACTCTGAATACTTCTCATCTCCTTCTAAAGCCCCCCTCTTTCCTTTCCCACCTCTGGTTTGAGGTCCCTGGGGCATGCCCCACAAGGATACAGCTCTGGTGAGATATGTTTCCTTTAATTCCTGTTCAAGAGCTGTGTCTAGCAAAGGGAGATGCAGCAAGAGCCTGGGCCAGCCCAGTGGAATTCCAGATCTGGTATCTGGTCTCCAGGTAGGACACAGACACACACAGAGGTCTGGAGTTATCCCCAGGCCCACTGTGACTCCCATAGGGATCTCTTCCTCAGGGTTTCACTCTTCCCTAGAAGCCCAGTGCCGGGCTGTCACCACTGTCATGTTCCCTGCACCCTGCTCAGCCCAGGCTGGTCTCCATCCCTTGCACTGAGCTGTGCAAGAGCCTGGATAAGGTTGGTGTCCAGCACCCCTCCCACAATGCTAGCCCAGGGGCTGCCCTCTCCTATGCGTTTGCAGCAAAGGTATGCCCAACTATGAGCCCTGATGGGCCTAGTAAAAAACAAGTTAGACATGAATTCCCAAACTCTTGGGGGTACCAAGAGGTCTAGTACATACCATGGTCTTCAGAGAGCAGAACTGTTATAATCACACTGGCTCTGGGAATTTCATGCCCCTTAAGTCCATGCTCCTTACTCCCAGCTTCACAGAAACCCTTATTCTTCTGCTTGGCAGGTGATTGCTGCTGAGGGGGAAAAGGCTGCTTCTGAGTCCCTGCGGATGGCAGCTGAGATCCTGTCCAGCACCCCTGCTGCTGCTCAGCTCCGTTACCTCCATGCACTGCACTCCCTTACTGCAGAGAAACCTGCTGCTTTCATCTTGCCCTTGCCTTTGGATGCCATGAACCTGGTCTCTCCGGCTACCCACAGTCCTCTGGCAGCGAGCAGCCGCCTCACAGGCACCACAAATCTCCCAGAAAGCCCCAAAGACAAGAAGGACTCACCCATGCTCTAAGGGCTGTCCCAGAAATGGTTGCCACACTGCCCCTGGTCAGTCCTGCTCAGAGAGGCGCAAGAAGGGTGGACTATTGGCAGCCCACCAGCAGGTCCTGGTCTGGAGGCAGGAGGGAAGACAGCCCAGGCCTGTAATATAAAGTGGGATGTACATGGAAGAAGCCTCTTCTTGTTTTGGAAAGGGAAAAATATGGAGTAAAAGGATCAGGGCTGGCATGTGTGTGAGCAGGGGGTTGAAGGAAGTGGGGTATCATCCCTTCCCCTTCACAGGGCCAGAGGCACTTGGGGCCTGGGCCCTGCGCTCTGATCATCTTGCCCCATCACCTCGGCAGGAAGGACAGGCTAGCCCCTAGGTACTTAAATGCTCCCCTGTCCCCCCGAAGAGCCAGGCAGGTGAGGGTGGGAGCCCGACAGTCGGTGGGGGAACAGGAAGCGGCTCAGCACGCAGGCAGGTTGGTGGGTGCTGCCAGCCTAGTGGTTCTGCAACAAGGGAGCGAGCTGAGTCCCGTGGACTAAGTCCTGGATGTGGGGTTTCAGTCACCACCCGTGCGCGCCTACGTGCACACACAGGCAGCCAAGGTGTTTAGCCCTAGTTCTAAAATAGGAGGAAAAGGAAGAGGAGGACAAGGCAGCCTTTAAGTCTTGACACTTCCCTGCAAGGCACGTCAGCTGAGCTGAGGAAAGGCAGGCTGTGCTGCTGCTCAGTTCCACTGGGGGGTGAGGCAGGACAAGGTCTGAACTTGTGGGCATTTAAACATTTTAGCGGTGATCCCTTTAACCAACTCCCATTGAGCTGACAAGGGGGAATCCAGCAGCACTGGGGAAAAGCCAGCCAAGAGCCTCGAGAACAGTAATACTTTTGCCTGCTGCAGCTGCCTTGGTAATCTCCGTACCCAGGGAAGGAACAGAGAAAGTCCTCCAAACTCCTATGTATCTTTCCTGCCAAAAGCTATTTGAAATGGCCGGGAACCTACAGATACTGCAATCCTTTCCCTTAGCAAAGATATGGAGCACTGTCAAAAGAACTACCACTGCGCTCGGTTTCTCTGATGCTGCTGCCCTTTGGCTGGCTGTCAGCTCTGCTTCTGCCCTTTTACTTGACCTGCAGCATTTCCTCGCACTTCAGCACAGACCTCCCCTGCACAGCCATTCCCAGGACATACCTTCTGCTGGTGGTGGCCTGTAGAGGCCAAGATAGAGGGCACTTGGTGGCCCTTCTCTTAACTGCCTACACAGTAGTTGGCCATCATGCACAAGCCTAGCAGGGGTTACCCAGCCAGTTGCTCACTCTTGTGTTTTCACTCATTTGTTCAGTCCCTCTTTGCCTGCTGGCAAACACTCACGCACATTGGCATATATCAGTAGCATTTCTGTTAAATGCCGCTGTGTCACAAGGATGGCCTGTACATGCAGGCTTAATGCTGCTACAAAGGACAAGGATCCCACTTCTAGTAAGTACCATGCATTCTGTATTTAATCGGCCCCTTCAGCTCCCTGGAGTCCCCTCCTCAACACTCAGTGCTCTACAAGTATTTGCTGGTCTTTTTACAGCAAGGACACCCAGCAAACCAGTCCTCTTACAAGTGGCTGGGGAGTGGGAACAACCCACCTGTGAACTTCTCAGTGATCACACAAGAATCTGAGGCATACCCTCCCATCTGAGTCATTCTGCCACTGCAGGAAGGGTGGCACAATGGCCATGGCTCCTGCTCGTGTGTCTGTAATAGGTCTCAGCAGCGATCCACTCATGGAAAACTAGCTCTGGGAGGTGGAACAGCTCTAATCTTCCACTGGCGAACATGAGCTGTGTAGTTACTTCTCTAAAGCTGGTCCTGGTTATTTCTCATGCTGCTGGAACAGGCCCCTGTTTCCCAACCTAGGGCAAAAGGATGTAATGCTACACAGACTGAGCTGCAGATGATTCTTTCTCTGAACACTTCTCTGGCTGCATTTCTAACTCGGTGTAAAACGATCCATCCAGACCAAGATTCCTTGGCACATCGAGGACCAACATCTCCACAGATAATGTCTCAAAGGAGCAACACTTAATCTGAGAAATGAGTGTCAAGAGACATACAGTGCAAATTATAGCTAAGAGCATCAGTTCTAAAGAACACGCCTTGTTCCAGCAGGATCTTCTCTCTCTTACATATACAGAGCTGGCAGAAACTTGTCATTTTACCTACATTCAAAAACCTTGCAGAAGGAAAACATCATTTAAAAATGTACTTCACGATTAGTGATATATGGTGTTTCCAAAATAGAATTTACTCTGAGGGAGTTGGCAGGGGTTGTCTGAACTGATGTAATTCCTGACAGTTTCACTGCCTGCTCTTCCAAGCTGAGACTGGGTCAAATTGCAGAGCCCTGCCGAACCCAGGCAGCTCTGCTGGCCTTGCAGAGGTTTAGGACTATACAGACTGCCCCAGGCTGGGGACATGACAGAGGTAGAAGTCCTGGGTGGCCACCTCACTGGGCAGTTTGGCCTGTTGAGGCTGTAGGGGTACTGTGGATGGGCAGCCAGGGGGCTCAGATGCCAAACACAGAAACCACAAGTAGATGAAGTGTATAAATGCCATCCCAGTGCACTAAGCAGGTATCTGGCATCATCTGAAGTCTGGTTTTGTGACCCTGGTTAGAGGCACTTCTCCTGTAGCAGCAATTTAAGAAAAGCCTTTAGGATCATGCACAGCTTCAGGCTTTCTGAAAAAGGACAAAACCTTCAAAAGAAGATTCAAAGACTAACAAAAATCTGTCCATACACTTCTGTACAATTTCTTCTTGACCATTCAGCTGGTAACTGGATCACCTGAAGCCCAGAGGATGAAGGAAGTACCCATTATCAGACACACAACCAGACCATGCTGGCACTGAGAAAAACAAGCCTTGATAACCAGAGGAAAGAGGTGCAAATGACTGACTTGCATGATCCAAGAGGGGTGAGGCAGAATGAGATACAGCAGCAAGAAGAGACTGACGAACACAGGAGGCAAGCACCAGGGAAGGGGAGGGCAGGAGGATGCACAGGCAGGAGAGATGTGGGTAGAGAAAGCTGAGGCAGCAATGGTATTACAAGGAAGACATGCTATAAAGAGCTGTGGGAGGAGGTAAAGGACAAGCAAGACAGATCTGGAAGCAGTAAAAGCCAGCTAGAAGAACAGCATAAATGCTGGGATGGCACAGAAATGCTGGGGTAGTAGGTAAGGAGTAACAGCAGTGGATCGGGGTGAAACGTTACTATGAATGGGCACTAAGAAACTACTAAAGCATTGCTGTTCTTTAATGCTTGCTTTTTCTGGATGTCTCAGACTGGCCAGAGGTAGAAACTTTGGGACTTGAGCAGGCCCTGACTTCTAAGACACTTTCTTGGAAACATTTTTCTGAAAGAAAAACAAAACAACAAACCATAGCTAATAAAAACACCAGAGTTAAAATCTTCCCAGGGCATCACATCCTTAACAAACAAATTAGCCTCTCCTCTAGCTTCGATGTCAAAGAGACAAGACACAATGAAGGACTAAGGAAAGAAGTTTTAATTCCAATTCTTTCTCCTTCTTCATATCTTATATCTGTGTGGATCCAGTTGAGAAAGGACACAAGGAAATGCTTTCATCCAAAACAAACACACAACCTAAGGAACTCACTGCCACATCATAAGGGCGAGATCAGTAGGTCAGCAGTGTTCACATACCTCCTGGAGACAGCAAGAGTGTCCGGTGCTATAAACACAAAAGATTTGTGGCCTCTGAGAGTGAAGGGACCTCAAACATTATTTCTTTTCTACCACAAAATCAGTGATCCTAAACACAGGGAACACTCACAAGGAAGATGAAGTCAATTACAGTGTTCTCCTACATATAGACCCTGTGTCATATGTCAAAATCAAACAAAATTACTTCCTCTCAAAAAACTGACCATGTTCAGCAGTTCTTTCTGCCCTGATCTAGAACCATGTTAAAAGCCTCCTTGCTTGACAACAATCCTAGGATGTGCCCAGGAGGAGAGGGTCCTGTACTAAGCAGGAGACAAATGAGGTGTCCTCAAAGACTGCTTCCCTCTCTGAGCCTGGGAGAGTGTTCAGAATACTGATTCTCCTGACCTTGTCCTTCTTGGTGTGCTGCTTCTGGGATGACTTTCCCCTCTTTCTCCAGCTCACACTCTAGCTCTTTGATTCTCTGCAGAGCTTCTTCCAGCTTTTCTTCAAGACCTTCAGATCTCTCCTCTGCATTCTGAGCATGGATCTCTGTTTCTCTGAAACACAGAAGCATAGATAATGCTGAAACCTGAAATCTAAGCAGCTGCAGGCAGGATACCTAAAAAAAGATTTAGATATCTGAAGCACTCAGTGGGGTTGACTGACTCTGTAAAACACATTTATGGTTTCAGAGAAGGACATTGTTAAAAGATCTATAAAGGACTTCATGGCACATCTATGTAAATCCTGCAAAGTGAATTAATTTTAAAACTCAGTGTTTGCCAGCAAAGGGCGAGATGCTGATCTTCACTGTGCAAGGTTATATACAGAACACAGTCAAATCTACTGGCAAGGCTAATGAGATGGGGTTACCCTGGATAATGCAAGCTCACAGACGAAAAAAGAAATGTAAGGGAATGTAATTCAGAGCGTCCGAGCCTGCTTAGGCATGGAAGAAGTCATTACCAAAGACAAACCTCGATGTGATTCTGCATGGAGACACTTGGATGTCCCTTCATTGGGTTCCCCACATGTAGGCACAACATTGCATGGCTCTACCTGCCAAGCTCCTGGACACTAGCAGGCCCTGGAAGGGCTAACTGCATTCGCATAACACTCTGCAAGTGCTAACAGGACCCGAAGTATTAACAAGTCTTGCAGAAAACCATCATGAGTACCTCTGCAATGGACCTCGTGTACACAAAACTGAAAATCTGCACACAGATGAAGGAGAGCTGATGTGGGTCATGCCTTCAGCTAATGTAAAACACACACTCAATGGCCTGAGACAATCAGAATGGAAGGAATCACAAAACTAAGCCAATAGATATTGGATGAAGCAGAACCTTATCAGAGAGCAGAACAGGCACTTGCCTGGGATGAAACCTTGCCTGCCCATACCTCTAGCACAGGCCCAGTACTCACAGGAGCTGCACTTGCAGATGTTCCAGCACTGCCAGGGCCTCAAACTCTTTCTGAGAAAAGGGAGACGATGACCTGGTGGCAGCTATCTCTGTCTGGTTGGGAACAGCAAAACCTTCTATAAGTGAATGTGAAACCAACAATGCCACATTTCATCTGCAGCATGTGCCTGGTTTGGTGCTGGTGTCTTAGTGCACAACTTGATCTTGGCATTAAAAATAGACTAAAATTCTTTTCTGGCTCTGACATGAAACTCTCACTGGTTCATAGTCTTGAGTTGGCTGGTGCATTCACTAGCTTAAAGAGGTTGGAGATGGCTGTGGCCTGACCAGGAGCAAAAACCCCCCCAAAATGATGTTCAGAAAACAGAAAGAGGTAGCTCCTCACAGGGTCCAACAGGCATAAGTCAGTTTTCTTCATCTGAAGAATACAAACAGGGTTTTTCTGTAAAAGTAACCATGGAAAAGCTCCTTCTCTAAGCTTTGGAACATAATCGTGATTTCCAGTGATTTATTTCTGTAAAACAAATCAAAGTTCATAAAGAAATGCTCCTGCATCTCCCACTGGCACTCTGAACTAAAGCATGAAGGGCAAGGCACATGCAGCAATGCAGCACACTTCAGGAGTAGGACCATCCAGTGACAGTTTGCTAAAGATTCACAATTCCTGTACCTCTGGGCTTCACTCTGGATGACTGACTGGCCAGGGGATGACTGCAGAAGGCAGGCCCTATGACTTCTGATGAGCAACTTTATCAAAGAGCACCATCCCACAGGCAAATGGAGAAAATAAGGACCTAGGAGGCCAACACAACCTGAATTTCTTGCTTCCCTGTTGTTGTGAGATCTCCCTTGAATCTCTGAAGCCTCTCCAGGTTCTCCCATGTGCTTAGCACCAAAACATTTTCACCATCCCAGTTTCTGCAGATAGTCCTGGTTCAGACTACACACATCACCTGTTACTGGTTTCATGAAAGTCCTGGGGCCATGGCAGTAATATCATGAGGACAAATTTCAGCTGTGCTAATGATTATTTAAAAGTTGCAAGAACAGAGGAATCTGAGAGAACACAGCACCTTGCACTGCCCCAGCAGGTCTGACAAGTGTTAAACGGGGTCTCATTAACAGAGTCTGAGTAGACAGGTAAAACCCAGCTCCAAATCTCTGCCAACAGGCTAAAGCCATTGCTGTGGTGGAGATTCCTACCCCTGTAACTGAAACGATGTCTGATTTCAGAGATTTCAGGTGGATGTTGGAGTCACGCCCCATGTATCATGTCTGCAGTGGCTTCATTGTCTTCAATCAGATACTCCATACCAGCACCTGGCTGCTGATGAGAAGAAAGAAACAAGAAATAGGAGATCCTGCTAGCCTAGTGGCATGCAAGGCAGCTGTAAGGCCATGTTTCACATTGCATACACTGAGCAATAAATAAAAAGGCCCTGCTAGAAAGTAGTGTATTGCAGCTACTACAGTCACCTGCATAATAGCAATCTCCTCCTTTACTTCTAATGGTTCTTCCTCTGTTACGGGTTTCCTATTGCTGTTGGCATCGTCAGCTTCAAGCTCACTCTTAGTTGAAGAAATGACAGTGTCCTTATGCTTCAACTGCAATTCCTGCAAGGCACCCTAAGGATCGGGTTAGTAGCGTGCTCCCTTTAACCATCCAAATAACCTAGGCAAAGCCAGCTGGTCTGTGACTTTCTCTTGCATATATTTAGACTTGGAGTCCAGCCACCCAGGAGGGTCCTGAGTATGAATATAATTCAAATCACAAGTGAATATGCTAATTACTGAACATTACATAAGCAGGATCCCCTGTGGCATATCTGCTTTCCATAGGCCACGGCAGGGAGAAAAAGAGGAGCAGCACATGAGCTACAGCACTGGCTGTACACAAGTCACGAACAGCATTGCTTTCCTTGGAGGTTGAGCTCAGAACTGATGCAAACAAATTGCTCGAGACAATAATTCTAAAGCCCTTTCCTCGTCATCTGAATTCAACCTGTTTTTTATGAAAGCAGACCAATGCCAGGCCAACAGTAACACAACACATGTAATTGTCACAGGCAGTCTCAGACATCCATCTAGTCACTAAAAGTTCAGCCTGATCTCCTGGACAATGCAACCACCAAGATTCTAGCCAAAATCCACCCCAATGGGAGAAACAAAAGCAATCATGCACCATTGGGAACTGATCTACCAGTGGGGTAAAATCTCTTAGCTCCACTGAAGCTCTGGTTTTGCCTTAGACCTGCCCTCACAAGCAGCACTGTCATTTTTGACCAGTTTACAGTCATAACACCTCACAGTTCTAACTACAGCTTTGAGTGTGTGCAGGTCTCCATGTGAAACCTTCCCTCAAACAAAACTGTAGCTCCTTCCTTTTGAAAGTTTTGAAGCAGACCTTCATCCAAACAGGTCCGACCTAGAGCAGCAAATGCAGTCTGCATATACCTCTGATCTGAAGAGGTTTCTCAGTTCTTCTAAATCCAGAAAGGAGACTGGAAAGCCTTTGACTTCTGAAAGGAGGAGACTACATGCTTCAATCCAATTACAGCACTCAGTCTGGGAAAACATAACAGAAAATGATTATCCAGGGATTATTTAGCACAAAAAAATAGCTGTTACCATATTCATTCAGTCAGTTAAATAATTCCACCTTTCTGTCTATTTAAGGGAAGGGGCCTACCTGGACCGTTCCATCCTCACCATACAAAGGAAAAGGAAGACACATTTCACCAAGCTTTCAGATACAGCATCTGTCACCAGCTAATCACTCCCATCAACTATGTCCTTCAACAAGCTCCCTCTCAGGCCAGTGCAGAACATGTCTATCATAGCCATCGCCCCAACCCACGTGGGGAGAAATGAGTGTAAATCCCAGGGGCCAATTTTTCCACTCACTAAGGTAACACAGAACAGAAACACAAGTATTTTCAATCCCTGCAGAGAGGCTTCTTAAATTCCTTGAAGTAGCACCACTTGCCCTGTGCTCAGGGAAGCCTTGGGCTTCAGGAAGGGTCTACCTTTCACATTCCTAAAGCGCATGTGAAGCTCAGCTAAACACTGGTGATGACAGTGGTAGCGATTAAGAGCTTTACATGCAAGTGTAGAATAAGGAGATGGCAGGTAGGTCAGTTGACTGCAAAAATTTTCAGCCATGTCTGTATAAAAGTATATTGCACCAAGCACCTCCAGGAGCTCCTAAGCACCACTCAAGTCTGGATGTACATGGCTCTGACAAGCTTTGAACCAGAGGTGAATCTACTGCCACTCATATGGAATAAATCTCGCAGGAGAGCCTTTACATATGTACCCTGAAACAGGGCAACAAAAATATTAAAGCTGAACATGACCTGACCCAGGTTTATCTGCTTTCCGGGACTGTGGAGTCAGTAGGGAACTTGGGGGAGCAGGGTAATCCATTGGAGTAGCAAGAGTCTTCCTCCTCTTTAAAACCCTGACATACGTTTTTCTCTACCTCTTACAAAGTAAATACAGTTTAATCTACCACCAGACCTAGACAGCTGGAGACACAGGCACCTTTCACCTTGATCTTATTCAGCTCCTCCAGCTCAAAATCAGCTTCTAAATCTGCCTCTGACCGTTTCTTTCGAACAATTGCATTGACAATCTCGTGACAGCAGCTGCAAAGATGCAGAATGTCATCAGCTTTGCAGGAGTGCCCTCAAACGCTTAGAATCCTAGAATCATTTATGCTGGAGAAGATCCTTCAGTCAGGAGCCCATTGCTGTCAGCAAGGCACAGGAGCTATCTGTAGACCTGTGCACTAGAGAAGCCTTCAGAAGAGCAATCCTCACCTGCCCCACTCACACAGTGACAGCTTGTCCACACCAGTGCTGTTTTAACCCACAGAGGATGTGTGAGCACAGATCCTGCATCAGGTGGAGGCTTTGCTCCAGGTGACCTGGGCTGCAGACTCTGCCTGTACTGCCTGTGCATCCTCTGCCAGGCAGCCTCAGAGGCCTGGGCAGAGTCCATGCAGTCACCGATGCTAGTGTATTTTATAGCAGTACTAGGTATAAAGCAGGAACTGCCATTGTCTTTAGGTGTTCCTATCTTACTAGGCTCCCTAAAAATTCCACTAAGGCCACTAGGATGATCCAAGGACAACCAAATTGATGGGATCTGTTGCCGTGATCAATCTCTCGGCACACTATACATTTTTTCTTGAGAAAACTCTGTCTGGGTTTCAGCTGGGATAGAGTTAATTTTCTTCTCAGTAGCTGGTACGATGCTGTGTTTTGGATTTGGTATGAAAATAATGTTGATAACACACTGATGTTTTAGTTGTTGCCAAGTAGTGCTTACTCTAAATCAAGGACTGTTCAAGTTTCCCATGCTCTGCCAGCGAGACACAGGGCACGAGAAGCCGAGAAGGAGCAGAGCCAGCCCAGCTGACCTGCACTAGCCAAAGGGCTATTCCATACCACAGAACATCACGCTCGGTATATAAACCGGGAGGAGCTGGCTGGGGGCCACTGATTGCTGATCAGGGACTGGCTGGGCATCAGTCAGCAGGTGGTGAGCAACTGTATTGTGCATCACTTGGGTTTTTTTTCCTTTGGGTTTTATTCCTTTCCCTTTCTCCCTCCTTTTCATTACAATTTTTACATATTTCATTTCATTTCAACTATTAAATTGTTCTTAACCCACAACTTTTACCCGATTCTCCTCACCATCCTGCTGAGGGGGGGGGGAGAAGTGAGCGAGCAGCTGTGTGGTACTTAGTTGCCAGTTGGGGTTAAACCACGACAAAACCCCTTAGATTAAATTGAAAATGTCTGTTGCTACCTGATTATAGAACCAGCCAGTCTGCCATGTCCACAACCAGCTCTTCAGCTCAATGCTGAAGCTTATGAGCCCTCAGAAGTCTGAGCTTCTCATCTGTCTCAGTGTCTGAGTCTTCTGGCTGGGGACACTCACAGGACAAGCATTCTGCTGTCATGTGTCTCAGCCAATCCACCAGCCACAGGGTCAGGTTTCTGTGCAGTTCGATCACCTGCACAAAATATCAGAGCAAATGTAATAAATGACTGGTCTTGCCAAGCAGTCTGAAGTCAGTGTATTTCATGTAAGTCAATGTCCTCCCTAATTCAATTTGCAAACTGACCTAAAGACAGAAACACTTATTTGTACCATTTTTTCTCTCATATTGATTCCCGTTATGAACACATCTTTTTCTACTATGGATCTATCCTTCTCCCAGTTCTTGTTTAGGATCATATGCTGCGTGGCACACTCTCGTGTCCAGAATTCAGTGACAAACCACAAATCGCACACCACGCTTAAGGAACGTATAAAAAAAATGCATAGTGAGAGCTTTTAGTCTACAGTCCTGGGAGAAAGAACTAAAACCCGAGAGCCAGCAGCCACAGCCAGCTCTCTGAACAGGAAATATCACTGTTATTCCAGAGGAAATGCTTGCTAAAGATGAAACAACAAAATGGTGTTCATAGACTGTATGGAGACCTTACAGCTATATTTAGAGGAGTTCTCCTCTGCTCTGTTGGCTAGAAGACAAAAGCCACAACTCAAACAGGAAAGAAGGTGTCAAAAGAGAAAGAAGCGTTCCTCACAACTGTGTTTTGGTGAGGTGGAAATTAAAGGGAAAGACTGAATACTAGATATAGTGCTTTTATCCCCAGCAGTTTCAGGCTTGTGCTTACGTTTTCATTAAGATGCATGATGTTCTTCTCAACCACATTATTCATGGACAGAACCCATTGCTGAATCATCTGAAAAAGTCCTCCAGGTACCACCCTGAAAAGAAAAACAAATCCAGAAACAGTGACCTCTAGTGCATCAGACCCGAGGATCTCCTGTCTCAAAGACATCTTTTGCTTCCCAGCTCGAGGAAAACAATATATTTTGGTACACCGTATGCTGGAAACCTGATGCAGGCTTGTTTGTTAATGCTGCAGTTGTGGGCAAATTTGGCATTTGCAAGTCATCTCTTATACATTATGCATGTGCTCTGCAAATGATTTATGTCTTGATGATATTTACCAAAGACAATGGAGCACCATGAAAAGGAACACACCCCCACAAATCTGACTGTAAATGAATCACATATTTTGGGTTTTCTTCAAATGTCAAGATTTCCCAAGCAGGTGACAGTTCTGAGGGGACAGTGATGTTCCAGGAGCGATACTGAAGCCACCAACTGTTTCCACAGATATTGCCAAATCAAAGCAAATGAAAGGCAGTCACCAAGCATTTTTACACTTCAGATGATCGTATTTATCCCACTGCCAGTTTCCCATGCCAGAGTCCCCACAAAAGGATGTTTCTCTTTTTTTATGAGTGTAGTTTAATGTACAAGGCCAGCCCAGACACAATTAACACCTCTGTCCTTACAAGAAATGCAATTTCTTATCACGCTGAGCTTCACGCAACTGGCTGGAGCCTATACAGCTCATCACTGCATCCACCTGGGCCAGCCACGCAGGGATCTTGTGATAAAATGCCTGCAGCTCAGCTTCGTGCGTGCCAGAACCTCGCTTCAGCTTTTGCACCTTGAATAACCAATCTTCCATACTTCTCACCAAAGCTGTCAAAAACCTAGCTGTGCCTGCAGGGAAAGAAAATACAAACCTTTAATTATCGTTCTTTCAGCCAACTAAAACAGAGCTGGATCCAAAGAGGGATGCCAAGAGGGATGAACAGCCTACATGGGAAGTGGCTACACTTAGGACTAAGAATGAGCTGTTTAGTAAGCACTGAATTCAAAGCAAGCTGAAAGAAAATGAGTTTGATTTGAAGCCCTGATTTTCCTTCTTGTCTCTGCAGATTTGGATCTCTCATTGCGTAAAGGCTTAATATAACTCTTTTAAAAATGGCTTTGCAGTTACAATCCTGTTCTTCAAAGACGCAGGTGGTGCAGTATGCACAGATGTGCCAGGTGCCTGGACAAGGTAGTAAATTACTTGTTCATTCACTCCTCTGGCACATGCTGATGGATATTCTCCATTTGTTGGGGAATATGCTTGAAATGTAACAATGCTTGCTCTTGATATCCAATGTTTAAATTTTCTTTAAATCCTGCTGAGGTCCTGGCCTCCATGACATCTTCTAGCAAGGATGGCATGTTAAGACCATGGTGGTGGTGATGATTTTTTTTACTATTTCAATGATTTTGATGCATGGCTCCGTTTGAAGTGCAATGAAGCAGTGTTGGATTGTCCAGCCTGGTAAGAAGAGGAGGAGGTTACCCTCTGCAGGGTGAAGTCTTTTAGGGCACATGATGGGAGCTCCACAACCAGGCATTTGTTTTTAGCAACCAGGAGGGCAAGGACAAGTGACAGGAATGATATTAAATTTTCCTGCCATGTAGCATCAGCTTCAGAGGAAAGAAGAGGCCTCAGGAGGGCATGGGATGAAGGAGAACAGCCACTTCTCATCACTTATATGTCGTTTGGCTGTGTTAGCCTTTAGAGTATTCTGGATCATTATTAAATGGCAGCTTGCTTTGGGAAGGTTGGCTGTGTCATTGCCTTTATCTTACAAACATCATCAAATCCCCAGCAAAAGAGAAGACCTAACTGGAGCTCACTGGAGAAGTTGCTCTAGTCTCATGTGCCAATTTCAGAGTCAAAACCATCTTGCTCTCACAAAAAAGTGAGTGCTTCACACTGTGAAGGCTTTAAGAAGTGATCAAGACAGACTGAATAGCAAAGGCTTAAGCCAGACCTTATAAATCGCATATAAGTCCTTTCTTTTACCTCCTATCTAAAACAATCTCACATATTGTTCTCTCTCCATCTCTAATCCTTGTCATCAAATACCAAACCCTTTGTATTTCTGGCATACGCTTCTTGAGACCAGGTAATCAGATCTTAGAAGATAATAAATACTTCAGGTAACTGAATGCCATTGCCTTACAGGATAAAATTACCATGTTCTCAGTATTGTCTCTTACCTATTCATTATAATCTCTTTTATTTCCACTGTTTCTAACCAAAAATGCAATGTAAAGAGAATGTCTTTTCTACTGAAAGGCCATTACATCACAATACAAAAATGAATCCAAGCCATTCAAAATACGCTGCCTTGTATGGATCAAGGGAATACTTTTCCCATGCTCCAGTTCCCAAAGCCTTTGTTAAAATAATCTAAAATCGCTTTTTCTGGACTTTACTGGCTGAAGCAATTCTGGATCAGATGTCTGCTGTGCTGCCTAGCCCTCTGTTCTGATCACGATTATTGAGGCTTCTGACATCTGCTGTGAACTTTTTGCCATGCTGATGTCTGGCCAGTTATGGCCCCGCTCCTTCTTTCTCTCACTTCCTAATGAGAGCTACTGGGAATACTAATTTCCTTTAGCTGTCTTTTAAGGATGAACAGACTTATTCTATCTCAGCTGCTTCAGTAGGCTGAAATACAATATGTAGCATAAGAAAAGGTAGGGAAAAGCACAGAATAACCCCAAGTGAAAGAATAAAAGGACAGTGTGAGAAGCAGCTTAGCAAACATGAGTAGCAGTTCTGGACAGCACGTTTGGCTTAGTTTTAGTCTGCTAAAAGGAAATAAGCTGATCAAAAAAAATCAGAGATGAAACAATTCTGAAATCAGAAATTAGTCAAGGTCTTGCAGAGGCAAAGGTTGAGAAGGCTAGTTGCAAATTACCCAACAATTATTTGTTATCTTACACAGGACATGGTAACTTTATATCAGCACAGAAAACACTTGTTTACATATTTCATTATCAGGATAATTCGATATCTAGATTAAGATAACTTTGCATTAGTGATAAGGTAATAAAAACAAGTATTACCCTCTGAGACAGTGTTATCTGGTTAATGATCTTCGAAATGGTTTTACGTTACATTTTCAACACCCATTCTTTCCTTTTACATTTATTTTCTTTTCCATAAATTATCCACATAATCACAAACTGCCCACACTCCCTCTGAACATAACATATGACTTCCCTGTGTCATATCTGCATTGTGTGTTCTTTGCACTGTATTACATTTAAAATTTCAGATATTCTTTTTATGTGTGACTGTGAGTTGAGTTGCTTGGAGTTTATCCCTTGAACGCTCTTGATTCCCAGCACATATCTAGGGGTCAGACTTTAGCTTTGGAAAAGCCCAGTACAGATTATGTCAACTGGTCCTTTACTACCTGCTACTTTCCTGGCATCCCCAAGGAAAGACTGAACTGCAAAATCAGTGATTCCTTACCATTATCCCCATTTATCCTTATCTTGTACTGCTGGTAGTTCACATGCCCTTTGGTTTATTTCTTGCAGGGCAGTGTGCTGTGGAGGCAGTGCTCCAGCCAAGTCCCGGTGGCGATTCCGCATTGTCTGTCCCAGCTCCGTCCAGTGTTCCTGCAGGCTGGCAGCGCTCCTCAGACTTTCAGTCTTTCTTAGGTACGCCTCCCCTCCGTACTGCTCTAGGTCTCCTTTGAGCATCTGAAAGAAAAGGAGCAAACTTGCCCTGCCCCCAGAAGTTGGACCACCCCTTGGCTGTGACAGAAAGGTGATGGAAATCAAGTAAGAGAAGCGTGAGGAATCCATAAGCACAGAGATATCACAGTGAGTAGACAGCACAATAAATTTGAAACTTACTGGTGACAATTCTGAGCACTTCTATGGATTAATATGATTTATCAGTCACCAGAGCTGTTGGGCAGATGGTGCTCAAATGCATGACTATGTTTAATGCACTGGCTGAACGATGGTATCTGTCAACGATAACTTCTCATGTGTAGACTCATAGCTTAAGCTTCAGCACAAATAATTTGAGCTCTTGCGTTTCTGTTCACATTTGAGATGGGCATAGCTGCCCACTGGGGCTCAGCTAACACATGGTAATCTGCTAAGCAGATACCACTCAATAATATGTCCAACACCCCAAAATCTTACATTTATCAAGTTCTTGTTGTCTTGTAGGATTTCATCCAGTAGCTTTTCACTCATGAGAGAGGAGCTAAAGCAGAGGGAAAGAAGGGATGAGAGCTGAGAGAAAAAACTCCTTTAGTAGCCAAGGTAAAACTAAGAGTCAAGATACATACTCTAGGCATACCAAGTTTGTGATACAAATTGTAACTTGAAGTAAAAACCACAAGGCCCTACTCAGCCAGGGATTCTTGTTCTCTCATGCAATGTAACATGAACACTGGGCATCAGTTAAGAAAGTATGTTACTTCTAGCACATGAAAATCAAATTCAAGCACATATAGAAAATTCAGACATTATTAACTCTATGACTGAAATCTATAAAGTGATGTCTTCTGTTAATGGACACACTGTATATTTTCTGCGTTTTGTGTTTGTATTTATGCTTTGTTTTATTTAACATATCACAATGAACCAACAAAAACACCTTAACACGGAGAAAGACCTAGTCTGAGCCTCATGTGCCTCAGAGTCTTGTATCTGTACATGAAAGAAACTGTGTAACATTCAAGTTTAACTTGAATGCTCTGTGTCTGTGCATTCAAGTTAAAAGGAACCAAACAGAGGAATTCTGTTATGGCAATGACAGCTGCAAAAAGGACACTCTGGTTTGCAGCAGGAGGGGACAATCCCTGCTCCACTGAATTCAACCACAAAGCCACAGCATCACTTTAGAGTTGCTGTTGGGGACCTGATTACCAAAATAAACACGTCAAGCAGAAAAGTAGAGCAGCGAGGGGCATGCAAATTGCAGATCCTACCAAAACTCACTACACTTGGGAGCCAATGTGCACTTTGCATTGGTCCAGTCAGACCTACTGTCACAAGGCAAAGGTTGAGGGTATTAACTGCTCCCTTTGGAGCCACTCACATGTCACTGCTATGGAAGTATTGAAGCTGCCTGTTGAAGCTACTGCAGACTATTTGCAGTTTTCCCTGGCTGGACTTCTCTGAACACTCTGTTTCTGCTCTGACGTGACCCAACCTCTCCCTGAACTGCTCGGTCTCTTCCTACAGATCAGCCAGGTCTCCCGTGTCCTGCAGGCGTTGGGCAAGAGGGTGGGAAAAGGGAACTGTTGTTGTGATTCTTTTGATCTGAGTCAGAGGAATTCTCCCTTTGCCCCAGCTATTTTGAGATACGTACATATCGGAGATCTGGGAAACATCTGTAGTTCCACAGCACAGCCCTCACAAACCCTTTGAGACAGGACTAGGGTGGCTCAGTGCCCCCGTGGACATGCCAGAACTGAGCACTCAACTCCTTGTTGCTTGGTTGCTACTGAGAGACCACGCAGGCAGCCCCATACCTATGAGGCCAAAATTACACTAGCCTGGACCTGTTTTGGTTTTGTGGGCATGGAATGGGGAGAGGGAAGAAAGCCATAGACAAAAAAAGGGAAACACAGGGAAAAAAGTAGTTTGAGGTAAAGGGGACATGGAGTAAAGAGAGAAAAGCAGAGAGAGAGTGAAGGGGAGTATCTGGGCAGCATCCTCAGCCTCTTGTCACTTTATCTCTCCACTCTGAACAGCTGAGGAGAAACCCTTCTATGCCAGAAATCCCTCACCCATCGAAGTACTTCAGGGGCAAAACTCCCCTGTTCTTCACGATGTGAAATTCCTCAGGAACCAGCCTACCTGCTAAGGTTGCTCATTGGGGGTGGAAAAGAGGGAGAGCACCAAACACCAAAGTGAAAGATGTGCGCAGACTCTTGGTTCCTTCCCACAGAGGACACAGGTTTGGCAGCCAGGAGAGCGAAGCTCACGTAGCAGCTTTTCATGTTGCTCTTCCCTTTCCCGCTCCATGCATCCAGAGCCCGATGGAAACAATTTACATCCAAAAGCAGACTGAAACAACTAACACCAAACTGGGGCGGCGGGCTGGAGCCACAAGGAGAGCCGATGAGTTTGAGGGTCAGGGTAACACCGGGACACGTGTATGAGGACCTCCCTTCTCCAAACCAGTGATACACAGAGAAACACCTGAATGGCAGCACTCACAGGAGCATGTGGGACTCTACCGCGGCTGCTCCTCTGGTCCTGACGACCCTCAGAAAAAGAGCTTCTGCCAGTCATTGCTGTCTTAGCTTCTTGGCCAACTGCAATGTCACACAGGTAAAAGACATCTCTGAAACGGAGAAGAGCTCGTTCACTGACCCACCGCACAGGCAACCTGCTGTTCCCTTACTGCCAACTAAACTACGCGTGGGTTTGCTCTGCTCAGCCTGCGGCCAGGCTCACGGCCAGGCCTCCTGCCTCTGGGCCAAAACAGACAGAGCAGATCATGCGTTTTAGGCAGATCAACCTTGTGTTGCCTGTCCCTGGCCAAAGATCATTTTTCACATCTGCTGCCAACACCCTATCACGTACGTATCCAACGTCCGATAAAGAACAAAACATGTTTTGCTTCCTAGTGCCATTAAATGTTGTTTATTTACAACGAAGCATAAGTCTATTCCCTGCTAAGTCCATTAAAGCCAGAAGAGCTTCTTTTCTTAATCGTGGATCACAGAGCATCCCTGTGAGCCTGGCATCCTTTGGAAGGATGGCTCCAAGCACTGCTCATTTAGCAACTCTTCTATTTGTTATTCCCAAAATGTCTTTCCCTTGAACCTCTCCATCCCGAACTTGGATGGGACAGCCTGTCCATCCATCCAGCCGCATTATGCAGCACAGGGAGAGATCTCACTCTATGTTCCCAGCTCTAACATCTTTCCATCGCCCTGGGCTCCTTATCCCTCCTTTGCTTACCTTCCAGCACCCGTCAAACTGACAGGGTGGTCTGTCAGGTGTCAGAACTTGCTCTGACGATTAGGATAATGCCAAAGCCGATCTGGGGTTTGCAGGCAGCCCTGAAGACAAGGCACACGTGGCCATCACCGCTTAATGAGAAATGTGCCAGGGGTGGGAGAGGTCAGGGTGGCTGCCTAAACAAGCTCCGCATCATTATTTTTGTCTGGAGGCTAAAGAAACCGGTGTGGACAAAGCAGCCTGGGCGAGGGCTCCGCAGCAGCCCCAGGGTGCAGGCACGTTTTGTTGGGACTGCAACGCAGCACTTTGGATCTGCACCAAATGGCGTGATCAAAAAGGTGATGCAATATAAGATTAAATTTATCTCAGCAGGCTAGCAAACCTCCCTTTTGCCCAGGGAATGAGCACGTGCCTCCAAGGAAGAGATGATTCTGGACGGAAAAAGGCAGGAGATGGAAACACACTCACCCTGCAGCCCATTGAGGTTTTGGTGGTTTGTGGGGACCGTAAGCGCTCTGGGCTGTAGAGAGAACTGCTGGTACAGGTCAGGCTTTGGAAAACCTCTTCTGGAACAAAACTATGCTCCAGGGAGGAAGAACCAGGCCTGATGGGGCCAAGCATCCTCGAGGTGCCCCTCACTTGGGGATCCCTGGAAAAGAGCCTGACACAACTGTTTCAACAGCATTTAGTCTGTTGGTGAAGGAGAAAGCAAACCTGAGGATGAAATACAGGGGTGAGAAAACCCATGACTAGGTGTCTGCTTCCCTACCTGACCACCGGATCTAAACCACGGGCAGCTAATCCCACTTTGAGCCGCTGTTAGATCTGCGGCGAAGGCCAGGACACGTCGCTTTCCACTGATGGGAGATAAAGCACTGGCTGCACGACTGCGCCAAGCTGCCAGGCACAGACACCGAGGGATGCTGTGAACAACTGCAGTCTGCCTGTTTCTGTGAAGCCATTTTCCTTCCCGCGGGTCGCTAGCAGTCTGCTTCCTACAATGATGTGAACGCCCTAAAATACCCGCCACCACTAAATAAAGGCAAAACGTAACCAGAGAAGCATCCTGGTGTTAGGGGGAAGCTGGAAGGACAGACAGTGAGAAGTTCAGCCCCCCAGCCCCCAGCCCCACCTGCCAGGCACCGCTCCGCTTCCTTCCACCAGCTTTTGGTCCAGGAACCTGCACTCCGGTTGTGGGCACGGTGAACACTTATTTTATTGTAACGGTCAGCCAAGGAAGTCTGCAGTAATGGTCTAGAAACAGAATTAAACCTGCATTTGTACTTCACAGGGTTAACAGGGTTTTTTGTTATTATTTATAGGGAAAAACCCCTTGCACCTGGCAGCAGGTACATCTGTTAGGAAGAAGCCCCCAGCGCTTTGCTCACCCTCCATAGGGTGCTCTGTTTTCCACCTACAAACTGCATTAGGAACAATTGCTTCTTTTATACATCTAACTGGGCCAGAGATTTATTTGTATCAGTCTCCAATTATTAATCTTCCTGCTTTTCCTTCTTTGCAATATCTTACCAATAATAAAAAAAAAAATCATATTGCCATTAGTTTTGTAATCTCCATGAATCCTCTTCTGAAGCCTTCCCCCCTGCCCAAGCCTTGCCAATATCTATTGTCCTTTATAAATGCTTTTGTTATTAAACCTCCTTATCAGCCATACCCTTGTGTACTGCGGTTCCTAATTAGTTTATCTACATTTCTTTGCCTCGAGACACACGTTTGTGGGTGTAGGTATAACGCAGGAGTAGTCTTGCCAGGTAGCTTCTTGCCTTGCTGTGCAAAATGGTTTCTTGGAAAGAAAATAAAAAAAAAGTTTGCTAAAAATTTCTGACAGAAGAAAACTTTTTTTTTCCTCTTTAACAGCTCTGTTTGGCAGTACATGCTATTCCCACCAGAAAGGATGGGAAGATTAATGGCACCGTTCTGCAGCAGCTACAGTTTAAGGACACAGTCAAGACTTGACTTTAGAGCGTGTGGTACACAGCTGGAAAGTATCACATTCAGTTCTTGGCAGGCAAAGACTTTTCAGGCCCAAAATAAAGGCAGAAATCATTGACGTGATACGCATTTGTCAGTTGCTGCAATTTAACGTGCATTAAGGAGGGAGAGGTTAGACACTCTGGTCTGTTCCAAGAGCCACCAACTCCCTCCCCATGCTCCTCGCCAGCACTTCCAAGGACATCCTTTCCTCTTGCTGGGTTGCCACAGCCAATACGCAGGTTATAAAACCCCAACTACCCCTCTCAGCTGGCATTTCACACCGGCATTTTCTGCTGCTTTTTAGGACCTGAAGAAGGGCTTGCGTAGGAGCTCCTGGGGAAGGGTTCCTTCCTACGCACCCAGCCAAGGAGACACCCTCCCTGCCCACCACCTCCAGGCTCGGGCCCTCCCTCCCCCCCTCTCCCCTCCCCCTGAGCCTCACGGCCCCTGCCCAGGGGTGGCTCTGCCAGGGGCTGCCCAGAGCTGCGGGCACAGGCACCTTCGGGCCGCTCCACACATGCTGGCAGGCGGCCCCAGCCCCCCAAGGCAGGCCAGCTCCCCCCGCCCCAGAGCAGAGGAGGTGGCCCCCATACCTGCCAGCGCCCCCAGCTCCATCGCCATGGAAACAAAGGGCTCTCCACGCACCCCCCCCACCCCCACATCCACCCCTCCACACCCATCCCCCCCCCATCCCCAACCCCCCCATCCCCCCCCCCCCCCCCCCCCGATCTGGAAGAAGTCCCCCCTCCCCAGCTGTACAAGGCTCTGACCCACATCATCTCCCCACAGCAGCCACCTTCCCCTGAGGGCAACCCCACAGATCTTGCTCTGCCCCCAACCCTGCTCCCCTCCACCCTCTTGCAACTCCCCCCAAAATCAGGAGCCTCAGAGAAGAAACAGGCCAAGGCGATTTTTTTTCTTCCCCTAATAGCAAAATATATTTCAACTGCTGTAATACAGTAGATTATGAACAGCTCTTCTGCCTGACAGAACACGGTACAGGTTGCGTACGCGGGACCGCTGGTGCCAGGGCACATATGGCCCCATCCTCCCCCCTGCCACCACTGGTGAGGGGCAGCAACGGCTTCCCTGCTCAAGCGCGGGGAGGAGAGGAGGGGAGGCTGAACGCGCCGGCTCCGAGGTGCCGCGGGCAGCCAGCTCGTAACCCTGGTGCCGCAGAGCATGTGGGCTCGCTCAGGCCCGCGCTGCTGTTCTTCCAGCCCATCGACACTGAAGGTGGGAGCTCAAAGCGTTCGGTTTGCCTTTAGCGGGTGGGCCAATGCGTGTAACCCGTGCTGTTCCTTATTAAGAAAAAACATCAGGATTTCCACCCCCTCCCACCACAGCACTTAGCACGTGCCTTACTGGGACGGCTGTCCCGGGACAGGAGACGGCAGCTCAGGTGCAGGACTGCTTCGCCTCTGAAGGCTGCAAGCAAAATTCCCCAACAGAAAGGACACACTGGGCACAGAGACTCTGTGGAGGTTCAGTCTTCCTGAGAACAAACCGTCACCAGCCTGACAAGTGGGACACACACCGTATTAACACTGATTCTTGTGATGTTACCGAGCAAGGAGCTGCAGCCGTACTGGCTGCCACTCCAAAGCTGGAGGCTTCCTGCCACAAAAATCAAGGGAGCCACCCTGGAAGCAAGCCGCACAAACCTCATGTAGCAGAGCGCCACAGAAACCAGTACAGATCATTATTAAGAACCTGGAAAGGGCAGGCGGTGAACCTTAGCGCCCTCATGATTGCTCAGACCACCATACTGCTATCTCTGGCCCTCACAACCTAAGGAAACTCCAACAAACATGGTATAATTGACTAATTAAACAAGCAATGTGCAAAAGACTTAGCATTTCCCCTCCGGTCCTCTTGAGAAAAAAACGGAAATAAGCCCACATTCAAAAGCAATTTTAAACCCCCGTGAAATCAAAAGTAATCCCAATTGTCAATGCCCTGACAGCACGGTTGCCAGATGCCTTGATCTACAAGGCTAAAAACCTCAACCTGTCAAAACCTAAGACTAATTCCAACAGTTGAGTGTCCCTTTCTGGTTGCGTTTTGCTTGCCAGATGCTCAAGCCCTCAGGCTTCAAACAGCGGGGACGCTGACACAGTAAACACAGATACTCTTTATTAGGAATAGGCCAGCGCCAGCTGCGAGGGGAACACCAAAACTTGGCACGAAGCACCATGATTTTAGCTCCTTTTTTTTGATTTCCTTTTGAGAACACTGAGACAGTGGCAAGACCCAACACAGGCACTGAAGTGACAAATCCGGTCCCTAACCCATCATACCCTATTTGAGTGCAGTTACAGCCGTACGTAAGTTTTGAGCACCACAACCGAGAAGTACTGGGCTGAATTGCATCCTACACTAAGCAGGTGACAAAGCTGTTTGGCCAAAGGGTGGGAGGTTTTGTTTGTTTTTCTTCAAAAAGGAAGCTGAGTCACTCCAGCACTACTGTCCCTTCCTCCTACAAAAGGCATGGCTAAAGATTTAGGATTAAATCAAACTGAATGAGGATAAGGTAATCTATTCTCAGGATTTTATACACGAATACTGCCGCGTTTGAGTACATACGTGAGCCCCTTCCGCTGCAGTTACCCCAACTGCTTCAGCAGACAAGTTCCAATAGCAGGTCTGTTAAGAGGAGAGCCACACACGCAAACACTGGATTTGGCAAATCTGACCTGACACAATGTCCTTTCTGAGGGGCGGGGTTCCTTCCTACAGAAAACTGAAAGCCTGCAAGAGTTTCCGTATCACCTACCTTTCCCGAAATTACTTTTGACTCAGGTTAGTAAAAACAAAAGCTCAAAAGTCACCTTAAGTGGGTTGGGAGACAAGTCAATAGACAGTCCCAACACTGCTGGTATCAAATACCCAGCCTGCAGGTCAGCAAGGAAAAGCTGTTACCAGAAAGTGCCAATGAAGAACTTTTGAGTAACTCAGAAATCCCTGTGACCAAAGTTAAGGTACCTCCACCAGGTTTCTCTCTCTCCCCAGTACCAGGAGGTGCAGTTCCAGTAAAACTGGAGAGAGATGTACCCAGCTACCATGGAAATTCACTTTTGTGCTTAACATCTGACAGAACAAGGAAACCGACGGGGCTCTGCCCAAACGATAGATGTTGGAACACCAGATTCACGTAACGCTTCTGCCTTTATCACTGGGCATGGGAGGACGTCATACCTCTTCAGAAAGGAGGGGGCAGCCCCCAGGAAACCGACCTTCCCCCGAAGCCCCCACTGACGGAAGAGCAGGCACAGGCAGATGGAAAAGCAGCTCCAACTCCAGATGCTGGCCAGCCCTCACCACCCACCGCCACGGCAGAAGATGCTGCAGCACACGTTGGCAAGCGGCACCAAGGCGCGCTGGCATACTGAAATGGACGAGCCGTTTCAAATGGGAACGCGCTACGTACCTGTAAAGTTGCTTGTGTTTTCTTACAGTTGGGTCATAGTATTTCAAATTTTCCCTCACTAAAGAAAGCCTTAACTTGTATACCTTAAAGCACCTGCCAAATTACAGCAAGTTAATTGTGTTAAAAGAATTGATTATCTGGAGCAAGAGAAAGGAAGAGCTAGAAGAAAAACTATTCCTCAAGTCGCGAGGGCCTTCAAAGAACAAAAATGCTGTAAGTCAGCTAAACTAAATGAATACAGAGGAAACATAAATTTTCAGTCTAAAAAGACATATAAAGACTGCAAACACTGTGCCCTGTGTTTGAACCTGATTCTTCAATGCAGCCACAAGTAAACCGACAATCCTCTCCTTCCTCTGCCCATTTTAACTCTGCAGGCAGCCAACATCCACAGAATGAGGTTCAGAGCCATCCAGGAATACTTTGGCTATCTTCAGAGCAAGGAGGCAGATATCCTGGTGCTCCGCTGCTTGTCCACATCATAGCAGCAGCCAGGATCACAAAGAACAGAAGTTTTGCAGACATCCCATTACCGAAAGGGAGAAAAAACATTGCAAAGGGATGGCTAAGGAAGATGGACGGATGCCAGCAACGAGCTACTAGCAAATCTGACTAGCCTATCTATCATCCAGAAGAGCAGCAACTTGGGGGAACCCCTGGATGAGTAGGATTCCAGTAGACTCCACCTTCAGCTCAATGTTTTGCCAGCATGGAAATGGCTCAAAGTGGGACAGCACCTGGTAGATGCTGCCTATGAAGCCTGTTGCAATCCAGGTCAACTGGTTTGCCTCAGTAATGTTTAAAAAAATTACAGTTTCTCCCCAATAACCAGGAGGCACAACTTCCCTTAGAAAAAGTCCATAGCAAGCTAGGTCATTGGTCCAAATACTTGGAGGACAGCTCTGATTTTCTGCGAGGACACAGCCAGAATGTACCGTTTTCACATCTTCATATGACACGACCATGAGCGTGGTTTTAAGTAGTCCAGGAATGTAAGCTGCAAAACAAGGAGAGGCAGTAAGTTAGTTACAGGCCAACAGTACCAGCTGTGGTGTGGTCTCCTGAAGTCAAATTTTCCCTCACAGAAAAGAATGGGCAAACCACATTCCTACACCCTGCAACCCTAGTCTCATCCTCACTAAACACTTTGTGCAAGTGTAGCTACAGCCGCAACAAGCCGTTTGCCTCCCACCCACCTTACATTCAGGTCTTATACATCAGGTGAATGCCGCATCTAGTAGCATATTATATCAAGAAGCCAGTCATTTACAACGTAAACTCTTAACTAAGGAGGATCAAACTTACAGAGTTTGTCTGAGAATACCTTTGGTTAAAGCTGAAATCAACTAGGACAGCAAGAAGTTTTGTATCGAACAGAATCTGCTGCCAAGAAAATAAGTTACAAGTCACAGAAAGTAACACCAACAAAACTCCAGACTGGCCATTTACAGCAACCAGTTCTCACTGCCACGCGGCCTAGCCTGGGAGAGGCACAACTGGCTCAGTTTTTGCGAGCCTCATAGAAGTTTCTCCTGACCTCGCTGGCCAAGGGCTGCGGTTCCATGCACGCAGCCTGAATGGCCTAGCGTACTCTTAAGTCGTGGCTTATGGCTGCAGAAGTGTGGGAAGAACACCCTCGGCTTCCAGTCATGAAATACCATCAGCATAGTAAGCACTAATGAAAGCAGTTTTATTAAGCAGTTTCTAAGCCTAACCCCTAATGAATGAGGCTCAGGCCACTGAACTTCTGCGCTGTCCCCAAAGCAAGAAAGGACAAGCTTCCCGCAGGGTCCGTTACCCCCTAGGAAAGGCCAGTCACTCACATTTTCCATAGGACAATACTGGCGGGCATACCACTCCTGGCTATAGAGGCAAATGATGACACCTTGGCCCAGGAAGAGGGAAGTCCACATGATCACATTCCAGATGGGCCCTTTCCGACTGTCATTAAGGATGAAGTTGAAGACCACTGGGGAAGAGGTGAAATGAGAAGCATCCTTCAGAAATGAGTCAGGATTCAAGAATCAAAGATCAACTGATTTCACTGGCTCCTTCCCTCCCTTCACTTCATCTCTAGAGCAACAAGACTGCTCTGTGAGTTCAATATAGTGCAAGAAAATCTGATTGTGCTTGGCAGCAGAGCAAATACTATGAGCCAGTGCTGACATTTACCTCCAGTAAGTGTGCCGACAAGCTGGCCCGGCTGTATGCCTCTGGGGATCAATATTGTTCGTGTTACACTGTTGACCAAGACGTGCTGCCAGAGGAGGCTTAGTTTATTAGAGCTTTCTAACTCAAAATCCAAAATGAAACAATAGAGCTCTGCCTTCTAAATAGGCTCTCTTCTTCACTGCAGTAGCAAAGCCATACTTGCCTTACACTATGACTTTAAAGAAGACTTCCAAACTGCTGACATACAGCAATTCAACTAAGGCTCAGCAAAGAGGAAGCAGTGCTATTAAAGCATGTACCATGTCACATAAACAGCAGTGTATCATATACAGCTCTCTTCCTCTCCATCAATACCTTGCTTGCTTAAGTCCTAAGCCTGCAAACCCAGTGTGCACGTATATATACATATATACCTAACTACCTGGCTGCAAAAATCCATTCATAAATTTTGGACTCACAGTTGCAACTCTTGGACAAAAAACAGTTCTGTGTGTTAGTGCCTAAAGAATAACTGGCATCATTAACAAAAGGGCAAAAGCATGCTTGTTTAAAAAAAAAAAAAAAAGCCATAAAACCCACAAGCCACTCACATACTCTCTCCCTGGAACTTACTTCCAAAGCACATAAACAGGCAGAAGAGAACCGGATAGAAGTAGCCAAAGCAGACGCTCAGAACATATTCATGCACAGCAGCTGATACTGCAAAGACAGACAGCATAGCTGCTGCTTTGAACTTCTTACCAAAAAACTGGAAGAGAGAAGAATACCAAGTATTATAACCTGCTCTGCTGTGGGTTTAGTTCAGTTTTCTCATTTATTTATTTTTAATTTTTTTTAACCTTAGCTAGAAAGGGCTTCCTCCAGCCAAGAAACATATGTGAAATGTTAAGTGCTTTACAGAGCAGCTTGGATTTTTGGTGGTTTTCTTCAGGCATATTTCTGGTCTCCTGCGTAAGTACTCAGGTTGGACCTACTCATGAAATATCTACCATAACTCATCAAAATAGTGCAACATGAGTTCACTGTTGAGTCAACCTTTACACTCAGACCCACATTTTGTACACATTAAGGTCTTGGAAATGAGCAACAAATCTCTAAAAAGCACAGTTTTCTACCCGCAACAGCTGAGGCAAGACATTTTTGTGCTTCTCAACACACAGTGATGCCGCATCTTTACAAACGTACTGTCTTGCCCAGCAGTTAAATGTTTAAATAACAAAACAGAAGAATATATCTGCTTGTTACTCACCCAAAGGAAGTCCCTGTAGGCATAGTAATAAAGCCAGTCGTGTACTACCACATTCCAGGTTCGGTAGTAGTTTGCATAGGAAGTGGAATTCCACCAGTCCTGAAAGCACAAGTGAAAGACTGTAAATCTAATTAAGCATAAAACGTTCTGTAGGCCTTTCCTGGGATATCAAGTTGAAAAATATCGATCAGAATAATAACCAAGCTAACATAAGTTATAACAAGCTGCACCATGAAATAATGCTTCCCATTGTATTTTCAACGTTCTACTCTGTATACCAAAGTCTGGGTTTGACCCAAACTGCAGTGACTGAGATGATAGAGGAATTAAATAGAGTGTTAACAGAGCTAACGGGTAGCTCTGATGGCTAGTTCTCTTTGTGCACAGGGTATACTACTTTAAAACAATTCAGACTGCCAAGTAGAACAGATCCAATTTCTACAGCACAGCAACAATCTTAAACCCTAACAGCGTAACACAAACAAAACCCTGTGGATGCTTTATTTGATAAGAATCTTCAGTTTCCTTCTCTTTCCTTTTCATTATATATAACTTTAAATATATATATATTCCTTTATAAACTATAACTCCTGCTTCTTACCTTGTAGAACATCCTGTCTGCAAAGCGTAGCATCTCAGCAAATGCGTTGAGCCAACAGTGAAGGAACGCAAAGAAAACCAGGAATAGAATCAGTACACCTAGAAATAAGGTAGATTCAGACCAGTTTTGTAGCATTTTGTCTCAGCTATAGGCAAGAGCCTGTAACGCAGTCAAGACTTATAGGCATGGACACAGATGAGCTTTGTCCTACCTACACGAAAATGTCAAAGTATTTCAGTTTCTCACCACACCAGGTCATGCTTACCCCAGAAGGCAGTAGCAAGGCTGTCACACAGCCTAGGACTTGATTTTGAACACTGTTACATTTAAACCCAGGCTTTTTTGTGCTGCCGATTCTAAAGTTTAACAACATAATGCTGAAGACTGCCCACAAGACCTCCTTGGCTAGTACTTGCCTGTCATGAATGCTTCTCATATGAAGCACTTCCCCTCCCTCCTCCCTCTTCCATGAGGATAACAGTTACTCATGAATCCAGGTCTTACCTGGCAGAATGGAGTTGAAGATGCAGAGGACCAGCCCTCGAAGATTGAAGGTTTCTTGGCTGCTGTTGTGAAACAGAGGAATGCAGAGTCTCACGAAAATGTAGTAGGCATAGAAAAGTGAACCAAGCACCTGGAAAAAAAAAAAGAAAAGTCTGACTCCATATGAGAAATGCACAATTAACACATCACCACTTGACAGCTCTAGGAGAGCAATAGCAGCTGCCAACACTAGTCAAAATTTATTTTACATTGCTGCCAATAAACTTCCCTAAGGGTCCAGGCAAAAAGTAAGCTACAGCCATCTGTGTAGCATGTTGACATTGAGGAGCAAAATCAACTTGTCTTTTCTACTACAGCAGCTCTAAGTTTCTCCTAGTCCTATCAACTCAGAAGTTATGACAAATGATTTGTGCCAATGCCAAAGTGAGTGGGGAAAGTACCCTGTGATCTAGGTCCAAGACAAGGGCAGAAATAAGAAATACTGTAGTTAAAGCTACTATTAAAGCTTAAGTTTCTTTTATCCCAAAAAAGAGCTATTTACAGGCCAAATCACCTCAGGCCTTCTTTGGCTCCTGAACCCACATTCTGGAAGTTTCAAAATGCAGGTCACTGCTTTACTGCAGTCACTCCAACTGCTGTAAGCCAGGTGTGGGCTTTGTCACCCTCTTTTGTCAGAGAGCAAGCAGCCAAAGGTCTTTTCATACTTCATTTTTAATTTGGTTGGGTTTTTGGTTTGTTTTGTTGTTTGTTTTTTTTTTAATTGGCTGGTTTTTAAACCATGCATTGTGTGACAGTATAAGTTTCAATCATGCAAAGCCACTACTCAGAAACAAAGCCATAAGAAGCTACTGAAGCTCACATCCAGAGACACAAAGATCAGGTCAACTTTCAGCTCAAATAAGTACTGAAGAGCCGGACTTCAGGCCTCACTATTTCAAAATCAGTCTGAATATCTGAAGACAGGTAGCTGTGCCAGTGCATAACAGAGCATCAGTGTAAAGAAAAGTGTCAGAGCATGGATATTGCTCTCCCCATACACACATGCAGCTTTTGTACAGAACAGAGTCTAAAGGCTTCTTTAAGCAAGGATTTATTTTTTTTATTTTGACACAGTCATCAGTGCAGCAAGATCACTGTGGTTTTTTTTAGTTCACTAAAAAGCATTCTTCACTTGGTGTAGGCTTACCAGGAAAAGAGTGATTTAACGCCAAAGGGAGAACTGTTCAGCAATACAGATCCCTGAAAGCATGTTCTTCAGAAAGCTGCACTACTCACCTGTGCAAATTTGGTAGCCACATAGCCCCATCTTATCATGGGGTTCCTAGGAAAAAGAACACATGATGTCATATCCAAATAGGACCTCAAAGCGGCAAAACCCTCCCTTCAATTATTGATTTTATTGACCTATACTCTGAAAAAAATGGGTTTTTAATTCCAGAGTTCTTAATCTCCTGACATCCAAGAGACATCTGCCCAAATTGCTGTTCCTCACTTCCAACTGCAGCAGGGCAACTACAGCAATTCCATAAATGGAAAAGTATCTGGAGAGCAGCATTATGCAATTACGTAGGAGGTGGTGATCTGCCCGATAGTCACGTAAAGGACTGCTGACTTGACACTGTCAAAGTGCAACCCAGTAAAGTACAGAAAAGTTTGGCAGTTCCCAGTTTTAAAGGCTTCAGCCTGCCTCCTCAAACTCAAGAGACAGGGCTGCTTATTAGCACCACATAAACCACCACACAAGCCTACCGCAGGAGCTGTGTACCACTAGATATTCAGTAGCAAGTTCTTTATTTGTTTCACTTCCAAAGAAATAAAATCAGAACTGTAAAATCAAAATACTACTAGCATTAGAGTGAGTTTTCATGATCAAGTCCTGCCTTTTTTATCAACCAAGTTTCTGATTTAACCAGATCTTTACGACAGCTCTAACTCATGAATTGAACAGAACACATCTAGGGATGCTTAACATTGGCTTCAGCTTTTAGACTCATGTTCTATTGGTGTTGCTCACATTACCTGGGATAGTTGTCTCTGTAGATGAGGGTGGGAGCAAAGAGGAAGTACAGGTACTGAGAAATTCTGGGAATAGGTACTGTGCCTGGAAGAAGCGGGGAGGGGGGAAAAAAAACACTCTGAAATCTCTTTGCTTACTGATGGTTCAGTTTCCCCAGTACCCTTTCACGACACAGAACACAGCAAAAAAACTCACTTGAACTAAAAAGTATGGGATTTGCAGAGAATTACATAAACTAGACCTATCATATGCAATTGCCCCACCACGAAGCATAGTTAACAAGTGAGGGTGACTAACAGGTAGCGCAGTGCTAACACCCTGACAGCACATTCCCTTTTCTCCCAGGGAAGATGAAGCTGTAAGGCCTGTATCAACATGTGGGTTCATGTTCAGCTCTGGCATGCCTTGCTGAAACGGCTTCTATGCTTTTATGATTGCTGTCATTTCAGCTAGAGCACTGGAAGCATGCAGGCAGATTCTGAACACCTTTTGCTCTTAAAAGCAGAAATAAGGAGTCCTGTTGAAGAAAGATCTAAGATACAGAGATGACTTAGACCTGAATAACAGTCTAGCTCATTGCTAATACCAGATGAAAAGGTTCAGGCTGAAATTATGATGCAGAAGGCCAGCCTAAGAGCCTCGTGACCTCCCCCATCAAAAAACATCTATTCAAATCCTACCTCTCCAATTCACGAGGGCAGCTGAAAGCAATGGAGGGAAAACAAGAGTTGGTTACGCACTGCTGTCAAAATAGGCAAGTTACTCACTGGACTTGTCCTTTACAGAGGACAGGACTCTGGGTACGTTCTCCCGGATGAAGGAATAAGCCTTCATAACAAGACGAACCTGTAAAACCATGAGAATGTCAGTTTAACATTCTCAGTTTCCCAACTTTCCAGCAAAGACTGGATCAAGCATTTTAAGGCAACACCTTCAACATCTTGGGCTCTCTCCAATTTATCCCTTTTACAAGGAAAGGGCTGCTTCTGCCCACAAGCCTGTTTAACGGACATGAATTTAAGACACTGCAGGGTGAAACATACCATAACAATCATGGCTCAGGAGTGCCAAAACACATCTCATTCACATTCACAGGACCACAGCACACACGAGGACTCCAAATAACACCAGCAAGTCACTAACCAATTAACATTAACTTAAAATTGAAGGAAAAAAGCCCTATTCAATAGGCCAGTATGTTTCAAAGCCTTGAAACTGACTCCTTGAAGTTAGGCATGTTGACAGCAAGTATCACTACTTTGGAATAAGGTGGTGACCCACAAATAGTCCACAGCTACCCAGCAGGGTTTTTTGGGTTTTAATACTGAAAGACCAAAAGGAAGGCTAGCCCAAAGTTAATTCTTCAGGCTCACACTCACCTCTGACCATCCTTGTTTTAATTTGATGGTCTGACCAGTCCCCCACACTCTTGCTCTTTTCTCCCTCTACCCCCAAAAAAGAAAATTCCACTTTCACTAAAGACTACAGGACAAAGATGGTTGCTTCTTAGGGACAAAAAGGGAAACAGGAACCACTTGTTGACTACCTACTTTCTCCTTTTAAAAAAAAAAAGCATGTTACAGCTTCCTTGTGAAGTATGGCACAACAGCTTCTTAAAACTGGTTTTAACCATTTAACATCCACAAGACAACTAGAAGTAAATGGAATTTCAGCCTTGAAGTACGTTCAGAAAAAACCCACAGTAAAATCTTAAAAGGGCAAAACCTTAAAAAGGCAAAAAACCCCAAGTGGTTTCCAGGTCAAACTGAAGTTTACTATCTACTTTTTCTCATTAGAGTTGCTGCATATAAGTCTGTCGTCAAGTCAAAAGACAAACTCCATTCACAGCCCCGACTTAACTTAATGAATAAAAGCAACACATGACTCCTTATGAAAAAGGACCCTTTCCATTTTGAAAACAAGATTCATATCCAAAGATACCAAGTAGGGACCTACCTGTTCCAGTATTACAATAAAACGGGAAGCCGGGGGCAGGGCATATGATACAGCAACATAGGTTGGTCCAAATCCAAGCCCAGCTGTTTGGAACAGTGTGAACAACATCCCATAGAAGAGAGTGTGGATTACGCGATGGGAAGAACTGCAATAGCCTTGGGCCCACCAGACAAAAAGGTTGTAGGGAATGATAACTGTGGCACAGAACATGCACAGCCAAGTACAGAAGACAACCGGGAACTTTCCAAAAACAAAGACCAAGAGATCAAATCCCAGGACCAGCCTAGAACGCACAAGGAAAGAGACAATACTCAGCGTCCATTGTTTCATTAGAAATACTTCTACTCCACTAAGTGGATACAAAATGCAAAGCTTCCAGATTATAACTGACAACCCAGCTAGAAGCGACTGTGGCAATTTTCAGCTCAGAAACAGAGGGCTGTCTGTGGCAGATTTAAGTGACCACCCACAAACACATCAGAAAATAAAGAGATGAAGGACTCATGCCACCAACGCTGTCAGGCACAGCTTACCTTCAAATCCCAAAGGGCTTAAGCACATCTTTAAGATCAGCATGTGCTTTAAGAGCACGCTCAAGATCATCCCTGCTAAGAACAAGCATGTGACTAAACGATCTACTGCTGAACCAGGATCCAAAAGAGCTTTTGGAGAACACTCCCAAGACATCACCACTATCACATAAAGAATCAGTTCTTCCCAGGAGTTTAACACCTAAAGAGGCTTCTTCCCTACCTCTATAGTCACGAGGTATTTTAATATCTGACACTCAAACCTAATTTAATTTCTGCTTTCTGAAATCTATAGGCATTCCACATAGATTCAGTTTAGAAGTCACCCAAAAGGCTTCGGGTCATTGTATGGTCAGTCCAAGTATGTCCAACTGGTGTGCGCCAGGTACTTAGTTCACTAATCAAGCTTAAAACGTAACGACATAAATAAAAGGATGTTCAGCCTTACCGGCTATCAAAGTCACCAAAGCTTACTCCTACACATAAGCAGCTCTTCTGAACTAAGGTCAGAAGAAGGTGGTACAGAGTATACCAATTTATTTGTTCTCATGTGGAGGCTCACTTGTAAGCTGCATCCAAGTTATCAGATCTAGCTCAGAACACAGCAATGATTTTTTTTTTTAAGTAATCTGATAATTCTGCTCCTATTAGTTAATTTTAGAGGTAAATGCCTATTCTCCTTCAATTTCCATACACTATTAAGTCAGGATCAGCTAAACAATATTCAATAGCGCACGAGCCTCTTATACTCTTGGACAAGAAGGACAATGATTATTATCAAGATACAGCTCCAGTTTTGCACACTGAAAATCAGATAATTGGCAAGATAAACATGTAATCCTACTTGTGTACATGGGATACAGCTTGCCAAGATACTATTTATAGCAACAAGCAAGTGTGAGGAAAGCAGTCTTTCACAATCTTGTTCACAACTGGCTACCTGCAAAGCACAACCTTAACAGAGGCTGTGCCAATCCCCTTGACATTTTTTCCCCCCAGGAAAACCAAAAAGTTCTACTTTTATTTAAGCACGAGTACAGCATTCCAGGACCGCCATTTTTAAACAGTGGAAGTACTGCTCAAGTATTTAAAGTTTTTCTAAACACAGATCCCCTTCAAACAACGCAAGCAGCTGAAAGCTACCATTTCATTAAAGATATTCAACTAAAGCAGTCTACATTCAATGATGACCCCTCCCTTTTGCCAGCCTTGTGATGAACTAAGCACGTGCTGGCCATAATTCTCACAGAACACACCAATCTGTATTTTTTTTCCTAATATCTAGCTATCAGATTTGAAGGGACCATATCCCCCCTCAAGGGATTTGACGGGATCATTTCCCCCCCTTCAATGGACTTCATCACATATTTTAAGTATGCCCAATTGAAAACCCTCGCTTCCAACAACATCCCAAGGAAGGATTCCCCCTCCTTTCCGCACCATTCTGCGGTTTCATGTACCTCTGGTGCTTTGGAAGTGAGTATTTCCCAGACCTGATCCCTGTCTTTCCAAAGCATTCTTACCTTCCTTCATCAATGAAGTCTACTAAAAGTGTGCTGAGGATGAAGACAATGAGAAGAGCGATGAACATGTGGTAGATCGTCCTGATGTGACTCACTTCAAACAGCTCACTGAGGGAGAGATCCAAATGCTATCAGGCCATTCACACAGCACATCACACCCCCAGTACTTGGCTTTCAACGTGTTTCACAGTAAGGCAAGATGACATCACTGCCACCCCAATTCAAGAGGCTGAAGTTAATGTGTACACTGGCACCTAGACTGTACAAGACATTTCCCCCATTTATCTTCAGACAAAGGATAATTAGCCATTATCTCAGTGGTACTGAGAAGACTGTAATTAAGGTTTACATTTGGGGAAGCCTGCAAACTGCACTAGAGATGTTTTCGGAAGAAACAGAGAAGCTTAAACAGATTAGCCCACATGGGTTTGAACATAAGACCACAGGTGGTGGTGGGGAGAGTACCTCAAAGCAAAGGCTAGTTAGTATTTTCAATCAATTTAATGGAAAATCTGAAGTTAACTCACTCCAAAAGGGACCTGCGGGCAGTAAAGATCTTCCCATGTTCTGGAGGAGCCCTCAAGGTCCTGCAAACACAGATGAGAACATTTGAGACAAGAACGGAAATAAGGCTTCCGTATAACAAGGTTATGTTTCCTGAACAGCTTAAAACTGACTTACTTGGCTTTGTGCAGTTCCTTCTCTGCACAGGCAGCTGGGAAGAGGGAGGCTGAAGATGAGGAGTCCAGGAGTGCTGATTTAGCCACTAAACTGTTCACAAACTCTGTGAAGTGACTGTCCACTTCCTTCATGAAAGCTGGTTTCAATTGCTGACAGTAAAAACAGTAGAAGATTGTTTAATTCCCTGGATACATTTTCATAACATATTTATATTCCCTTTTATTCCAGAGCAGAACAGTGAAAGGCATCAAGAAGACATCCCTGTACCATCTGCCTACAGTTGGCGCCAACTTGGGCAAGATGAGGGGCTTATCCTGGCCTGTTCATGTACCTCGGGCCAGAGGACTTTGAATAACATTCATCATCTCCATCAGACAAAACACTGAGGAGCAAAGTAAACATACTGCTCTTGGTATGCTTTTGGTCTGGAGTGGCAGGTATTTCACATTTTTCATGGTGCCAAGAAGGTTCAACTAAATTTAATACATGAGCCCCAGAAAAATTTCTCAATTTTAACTGGTTACATCCTTAGCATATGAAACAAGCACGAACAAGATTTACTTTTTAGTCCATATAGTATTATTAAGGGGAAAACAGATCTTTTCAGGCTTGTGGCTAAACAATCATCTTTGATGTTCTCATGCATTAATGCAGAAGTGATCTCAATGACATGACTGCAGGAAGAAGGACCAAATTTACCCTTCCACTGCTACCACTGTTTGGATGAAAACTTTCACATACGACTGAAGTTACAGAATGTACAGAAAATTTTCATGAAAGCAAAATACTAGGTAACTGTTAAGTGTTAAGACTGAGCAGTGAGAGACACAAAACTGGTAGGCAGCAAGACTGAAGTTCAAGAACTCATGGGGTCAAATATCCCACTTGAATCTCCTACACTCCCTTTTCTTCGGATAACTTTATACAAGTTATCTTCTCCATTAACAGCCAGTTGTGACAAGATTTCACCATTTTTAGCCTATTCATATTTTTCTTCTCTCATTTTAATAGACAAAGGCAACTTCTGAAGCATCTGGTTTACTAAAGACCTTGACTTCTAGAGGGTTCATGAAAAATCAGAGATGAGCATTCCCCTCTACCATATTTTTGGAAAAATGCATTGATAGGGTGCAAAACAGGAGGTAATGAGTTGTGGATAAAGCATAGGTGACCCTAGTCAAAGACTGCTTGTTTCATCTGATAAAGTTTCTTTTCTAGAAAGGAAAACATTGCTTAACCCTCCCAATAATAAGTTATCCAGACAAGGGCTGTAATTCACCTGCAAAAGGCAGACTAAAATGCTATGATGTTTCCATATCCTTTTTGTCTTGCCTTAAGACTAGCATGTGTAATTCATTCCTGTATTTTCCTGTCTGCAATACAGTTGGATCTGCTATTCAGTCTCATAACATGAAATTTCAAAAACTTGATTTCCCACCCCCCAGGCAGTTTTAAGAAGTAGATACATTTAGAAGAAACTTGATGATAAAATGTTTCAAGTTACTTGTTTCTGCAGAAAGTGCTACACTGAGCTCTGGATAGCATTATGTTGTGGTGCAATTTCTCTTACTCTTTATATGCAGAGAGGATCCTGAGATTTGCACAGTGGCTTTTTATTCTTACGACTAGAAAAAAAGCATTCAAAATTCCCTCAAGCAAAGAAAAATGCATCATGTGTTTACTGTATTTCAGTGAGAACTTTGGGAATCTAAAGATCCTAAGACCTCTTAAGATCTCTACCACTTTAGAAGACAGTGATTTATGATACTTCTGAGAATACAGTTCCTTAACGTCAGGTCCTCAGACACCAAAAGGTTTCCCCAACACTTGAGCCTAGTGATGAAGCATGGCTAAGGGCTAACCCCTCAGTTCCTAAACTATAACCCTTTTGAGAATGCTCTGCCAGATAGCCACCATCTTCAGCACAGGAGACAGGCAAGTTTCCAGAAACTACTTCAGATCTAATTGCATACTGTGCTAACAACATTTGTCTGACCATCCTTTTGCCTGGGACTTTTCGTTTGCCTCCAGATTCAAGGTTCAAGTTTTCCTCCATGATATCTACATATTTCACTAGTCTTCCTACTGATACCTGCTTAAGAAGCATTTCTGTTTCCCCAATAACCTTCAGAATTCCTGACTGCTACCTACTTTCTAATCTTTAAGGCTGACAAGTAACAAAACCAATAAATCAGTTTTTGAGGAGGGAAGGAAAGAGTCGGGAAGTTAGGCACAAAAATGATGCTTCCTCAAAAAGGCATTTGTGATGCTTGAGCTTATTTGTTAGTACATGTTTAAGTTTCAGTGCCTAACTATCATACCACAGCAAGCTGCAGCAGCATTGGTTTTGCTAAAAAAGAATAGGTACAAGGTATAAGAAGGAAAAGCCAGATAACCAAAAGAAAATGTTAGCTAAAAGCTGCAGCAGTGATATATTTGCCTCTTACATAGACCTCCTTCCACAGCTATGTTTTAAGGAGTCTGTTTCCACTGATGGACACTTGTCATCCATGGTTATCTCCTTCATTTTCCAAGCATGCTTGAATTGATTTTATACGACAGATCACCCAAAAAACTAAGCTAAAAAGTCTTCTCTAGAAGCAAGACTTGTAGACTAACAAAATATATTAATAGAGGATATATTCTTAGAAAATGCTACTGTCTCGTGTGACAACAGCCAAGTAAGCAAGTTTAACTCTCTGGCAGAACATACAAGACAATGTGAAGTGAGATCACATAAAAACAGAAGACCCTGAAGTCAAGGTGTCTCAGAACTTTACATTCCTCCTGTTTTGTAGCAGTCAGATCCAGAGAGATCTCTTGAAACAGAAGTTGCACTAGGAGGAGCAGATTAATATTTAACTTAAAAAATTTTTCCCCCTATTTAGCAGTGGTCAGTGCAAAATAAACAAACTTCAACAGTGCTTAATGAAACAGAAGCTCTTAGGAGCTGGCTACTTTTCAATAGTGCTTTTCTGGGAGGCAGAGAAGATAGCCTCTGCAAGAAATGGAGACTTGTTAATTCAAGAACAGGATTAAAAAAACACCCCGCTGAGTGCTTTAGAACTAGAACCTGTAACCGAAGACACTGGTGCTCTCTGGCATGCACATATCGCTACTAAAAAAGTCAAGCAGAAATTCCTGCTCCTCTTGGAGCACTCAAATTTCCATGCCAAACAAAGCACTATTAATTCCCACCAAAACTCTTTTTTGGTTGTGGTTTGGTTTTGTATTATTATTTTTTTTTTTTAGTTTCTCCCCTTTTTTCAACCTAATCTCTCAGCATGAGTTCAACAGAAATTATTGCCTTAAACTACCTTTTCTCTGTAGTTAGCACTCTGCTGAGATTGCCTCCCCCTCATACAACCCCCCAAGGCTGATAGAAACATATGCATGTGTTTGGATTGGAAGAGCACGGCATGAGTTCTCATTAGATTAAGTAAAATACAACCAGAGCATAGACCTTACAGTAACTGTAATTCTGTACAACAAAACTGCACAATATATCGCACTGTATTATCAACTATTACTACAACCATTCAAAGAGCAATCTAGTTGAGCAATTGACAAAGTAACTCTTAGTGCTTAGCAAGCCAAGCACCCTCCACCCAGTCACCAGAGAAATAAAAGTTATTAAGAGAAGCACCTCCCACCAGCCTTCACTATGACAGGGCATGGATACACAAACAGCCTCATTGTAGCTTCCCCCAATGGAGAGCACTTAACCAAGAGCTTCCTAAAGCATGCTTGGAGCCTCAGACAAGGAACTGGACAGATGCACTCAGCTGTCACCATTCAGTTTAAAAAAAAAGAATCAGGTCATTACAAAACCACGAAGGGGGGCAAGTATGAAAAGAATGCTATGCTGTAAAAGGCAGAAGCTGACCAATAATTGATGAGAAGTCAGAAAGTTGAGGGAAGTAACCCTGTAGCTTGCTTATAAAGAGAAAGTTGCAAAAGTTCTCCAGCATTTTACTCATTAAAACAGATCAGCTAATTGCAGTCACTGAAACATGACAAAACCCAGCCCTGACCAAGTGACTTAACACACCATTCTCAACTGAGTTTAGGATGAACAAAAGGACTAGATTTTCAGACTGGACTGCAGATGCACAAAGGCAGCCTACGCATGACTTAACACCTAGCACCTACAAACCCCTTTTAATCAGTTTAAATCAGTGGGAAGTGTCAGTGACCAGCACTCTGCAGAAGTCAAACTACTGTCTAGACCTCAGATACCTATCACCTAAAACATAAAACTGCAATCCAAGCTTTGTTCAGTGGTTCACACAACAAAAGGGTCAAGTATCCAGGAATTCTCAGGAGCTTTGCAGTAGATTGAGGTTTTTACTTAGCTTTATAGCTATTACTGTAGCTTTGAGGCACCTTAAACAAACTTGCCAGCTGCCTAACTTAAGGTTTAAAACCTGAACTCCCCATGGTTTGGGAGAAACTTCAGTAATTAAAGTGCCATTGACTTCGCTGGTTTTCTTCAATTCTCTTTGCAGATAAGATATTACTTTGTCTACAGACTAGCATGTCTCAAAGCCAGTGGCCAGGAAAACAAAATAAATTAGAAACAAGAGACATTCCTGAAGAAACAAATCCAAGATCAAGTTGTTCCCTTGAAACCAACTAGTATTCCCTGGAACTTACAAAGCTCCATGTGCTTAATAGTCAGAGTGTTCTCTCTGGCATTTATTGCCAACACAGTGATTTGCAGTAGCTGTTTTGTTTGCAGAGTAAAGATAACAGGCTTGTTCTATCATGTCCTCACTAAGAATTATTCAGAGAAGGCAACGTATGAAAAAATTCAGAGCTGAATTTTAGGAGTTTCAGCACAAAAAGCAGTATGCCCTTTGCAAAAGACATTTAAATACACTTTAGTTAAATCTGTTGTAAGTTACACACCACCTATAGAGGTAAAAAAAAAAAAAAAAAAAGACTTGAACAGGAAAACATCTCAAAGGTGCAAGATATTTTTCTCTACCTTGTAAGTATATACTCCCTAATATTCACATAAGGCTGGCACAATTAGATTACTTCATCTTTACTATGGAATTAATTTTCTGCAATAAAATGAAGCAAGAGTGCAGAACGATTTGCCCTGAAGAACATGGACGCTACAAAACAATGGTTAACGAGGAGGGTGCAGTTCATTGTTAGCTAACTTCATTTAATTTAGGCATAAATCACCTTAACATAATTCAAAACAATGGCAGCTCAGACAGAGATTACATTAAAAATACTCAGTGCTGTTTTCTTTGACGATATTGCTCACTGACAGAAAGAATGGGTCAAAGGCTCAGGAAGGTCATCTCTACAGCCAGAGCGACAGAAGCTGTGGGATACAGGCTACACGCTACCCTTTATTCGATGGATAGCAGGACGCAGAGCATTTTAAAAACCAAATATGCCAGCATGCTAGCTGATAATCACACTGCCAAAAGTTAGGTAAGGGAAGTTCCATTTTATTTACAGGCCTCAAAGTTCATTCTTATCTTTGGACTTCAACCTATTGGGGTCAAGTGCAACAGAACGTATTTGATAATACTACCCCTCTCATGCAAAGTAGAAGAGAAGGCAAGGAGAGAAAGAGGGCCGTATAAGAGTCACTGCACTCAAGCTATAACTGAATAGGGATTTGTGCTCCAAATACACCACTCTCCAAAAGACCTTCAGGGTCAATTATCCCACTTCCCCCCACAAGCAAGCATTAGAGTGTACTTACCTCAGCTTCTGCTATTAGCTGCATTTTCCTTGTTATCACATGGTCAACATCAACCCGGCCTAAGGAAAGAAAGCAAATATGTTAACACTTGCATTTTCAGCAATGTGAGCTGCATGTCTGAAAACACAGAGAGCATAACATACAGTAGCTCAGTCACTGATTTTTCATTAGTGCTTCTGGCTTCTAATAAGGGAGGTTCAAAACAAAGAAAGAAATTCATAAGCTATGATGAAGTATTTTCAACATTTAGGATCCCAGCATAAGGCAGTCAACAGCTGATAACATGTTGGATTTTCGAAAGCTTTGTTTTCCATCAGCAACTCTGCAAATCTTCCCAAGGTCCCTAAACATATTCAGCCTTGAAACAGCAATTAGAACAACCCTTGGATATGACCTTCTAAGTGTGCTGATCTTTTATCAGAGCTTTATCTTATGCACAGTGAACTAGATGTTGTCTGTAGCTCTCTACATTGCCAATAGATGAGGCAGTCAAGTCACAACTACCTGTAAAATACCATAACCAGCTCTGAAGAAACACTAAATGGCAAGTTGGAAGGTTCAAACCTGGCTATTCCCACTCCTTTCACCCCCCAGAAGTGCTAGATATCAGTCTGAGTGTATTCTTCAATGTGTTTCATTGCTTAAGCAAACAGTCAGGTATAACCATGCCGTGAACATCATCTGACTTTCACCATTACTAATACCGCTGGCTAATATGTAAAGCCTCAAATATCACCTTTCTTTTGCATAAAGCACTACATACATCTGAGATGCCTCTGACATCAAGAGAAACAACATATACAAGTCAGACTTCAGACTAGTTGAGTTTTAAGACAAGGTTTGTCTGCAATGGTTACAGGGTGCTGGCAAGCCAGCTGGTGTTTCACTTCTTCGATAAGAACACCCCAAGATACTTTAAACAGACTCTTGCACGTGAAGGAAAAGCAAGATTAAAGCAGCAGTATCCACCCCCCAAAATACTAGTCAGGTTTAAAGACAGCAACAAACGTTGTGCTTGTCGTTTGGCAACTACAGCTACAACAGTACCTTACACATTAACACACGGTTAGCATTACAACTTGCACGCTCAGTTTCTAAGACAACATTACCACTTTTAGAAAAAGAAGGTTCTGAACTGATTCCCTAGTAACATTTCCAGGGAAGCATGAGCTAATGGATTTGCCATAGAAGTGCCAGTGTTGTGCTGCTGTGTGACAAGAAAAACAGATTTATAGCAATATCGCAGTTTATAATGCAGCCTCCTTGTCTTGTCCTCCTTTTATGTGCACAGCCTATGTACACAAAACGTAGTATGTTGCTCTAATAGAAGCAAGTGCTTCTATGATGCACACCAGTATGAAGGTGCTCTCATGAGCAGTTATTAGAAGTTTGGGTAGATCTGCTTCAGAGATGACTCCAATTCCAATATTGGGGAAGAGTTAAATGAAACAAGAAAAGAAGAGACTATCTTCAATGAAACTACACTCAGTTGTTCAAATTAATTCCTCCCCCCCCCCCCCCGCCCCAGGAAGAAGATTGGGTTTTTTGTCCATAAAAACTGCTACACAAGCTATAGACTTAAGAACAGGCCAGCAACAACAGCCTATTACTTAGCAGCCTTGCAATGCAACAACAAACAAGGAAACTGCTTAACACTATGAATTTTTGGCTGCCTGCAAAGATCCATTTTTACAAAAATAGAATTCCTGGTTGCTAAGCATCTCACCTCCAAGACAAATAAATTACCTCAGCACTTAAATTCATCATGCTGTTACACTTGCTGAACAGCAGCAGTTTGGAAAACAGTTTGAGTATAAAACACCGCTAGAGGGTCCCTCGTCCCACTCAGTCCCACTCAGCTCGTCTCAGATTCTCCCCCAATAAATTAAAAAAAAATTTTTAAATCAGGTTTTTCCAGAAGCAGCAGAACTGTATCCTGTCTGTATCATCTCAATGGCTCTAATCCCTCACTGTGCCACTCCACAACTGTATTCACAGCTCCCTCTCCTACACCGAGAACCACTTTGCGCTTACCTGTTAGAAAGCAGACCAGACAGAGCTACTGAGCTCAAAGCACAACCAACCTTTTCCTGTAGAAAGGTAAGAATTTGTGTCTTTTATCCAGCTGTGAGCCTTCAAGACACTATCAAGTTTGCTTGAAGCTGTTCAACATGGCCAAAGAGGACAGGACACATGAAACTTAAGGGGTTACACTATTTCCTTTGTAAGCTAAGCTAAAAATAAATAACGACTGCTCTGACCATTTATTTCCTGTCAGATCTTGCATTCAAAGCCTCAGTTATAATAACTACCCAGGAGTGGCTCACTTTGGAAATGAAACAACCTTTTTGATTTAAAATGCCTTAATGATGGATATACCAGTTTTACAGATACCTAATGGACAGCCCTAATGGTTGGAGGAAATGAGACCAGTCTCTGACCTGCTGACACTGCAATTGCTAAATGGTATGCAGTGTCCCTCCTATCACTTTATTCACCCACACGCCAGTGTGTATGCACAGCATCTTTCAAAAGGCTTTAAAATCAAGATCTCCGTGTCTTCAGTATACACATCACCTATAACAAAATAAAAGCACCTGCAAGCTTGTTGCTTCTTTCCCAGAACAGAGAGTCCCGTGTAGAAGAAAATCCACCCCAAAACAACAACTCATTCTGCTGTGTTGCATTGCCCCATAAACTCAAGCTGCTTCACAAGGCAGATACCAGAGAACACAAACTCATCATCTTCTTGCATCACTCATCTTCTGTTGTGCAAGCTGCTACTAATATTCTGTGAGGTCATTCACGAAAAGAACCATCACGTGATTTTGAGTCTAAAAGGAATTATGCACTGCTGAGAAGTCCAAATCCTCATTTTTCTTTGACACTGAAAATGAAGTCTGGATCCCTCTGTGTCACTTTGGGATTGCAAAGGCAACACCATTACAAAAATGGACTCAAGGCTTCACAACACAAGCAATGTTATTAAAATACACATCTTAGCATTTAAAACAAGATGGGATACAACTTAAGAAAATGGGAAATATATTTAAAGTGATAAGGAAGAAAATCTTCTTTGAAGACTAGTATGAAATACTAGCAAGTTTCACAGGAGACTGTTTCACAGGCTTTGCTTTGGAAGAGCTTTACTCACAGGGAGAAGTTCTAGCTTAATGGGAGTCATGTTCCTTTCCCAAAGACATTGATAAGATCTTTCGCTGACCACTTGTTTTGGGCTTGTAGAAACGGATCTTGTAGGATGCAATAGCCCTGCACAGCCCAAATTCCAAGCAGGTTCAACAGGCAGAAGGGGGGTGGGGGGAGCGGGGGAGAAAAGAAAAGAAAAAGAAAGAGCAATTTAAGTGTAAGCTTTGTTTCCATAGGAAACCAGGATAACAAGAGATCACTTGAAGATTGAGAACCAACACTTATTGCTGAAAACTTGAGCATCTTAGGTTTCACAAAAGACTTACACACTATCTTTCTTAAAGGATCCCATTGTCCTTTTTTCAGCCTACTCTAGCATATGTTACAGATAAGTGACATTTGAGATGACTAGAGAAGTGTCCCATTCGTATGATCTGATAGTGCCGCAGCTGGGGATCCAACAAAACCAGCTTCTACATGAGACACTAACCAGCACTCTACTAAGCAAGCTCTCAAAAACTAACTGTGTTTAAAAGCATTCATTTTATTTAACCGCTACACTCTGCAATTACCACTGAGGGCACAAGTGGGAATAAGTCATTTGAGTAATGCTGTGGCTTGCGTGCAGTGTTACAGTTCCAGCCTGCAGCCCAGCACTCAAACCTGTTGCCACTCAAACTGTTCCTGCATTGTGGCAGTAAGCTCATTACTGAGCAGTCAGAACCACGCAGGGAGACTACTGCTATCTAAATCCCTGCACAGCATTCAAGACAAAAATGCCCTTCACAGAGAGGCTAGGAAAAGCACACAAACAGGCTTTAGTTTATTGACACTTAAAAAAAAACTAACAAACAAAAAAAAAAAAATCAAAAAAAGACATGCTTCTCAAAACAACCAAGCACACCACCCAGTTCAGAAGCATTTTCCCCTAAGGATGTCCGGATCTGTTTAGCTTCAGGATCTTCATGGAAAATCACAGATACAAACTGTACCAACACTGTCCTTCTCTACAACAGTTTGAAAATACTATCTTCATTATTTCTTGATCAGACAACTTGCCATTCAAGATGTTAAATCAACATAGGCAGAAAGATTTCATTACTGTCAGATACCTGGATTGAACGGCTCCCTCCAAAAACACTGAAGATGTTATCTGAAGGAAAGCAATGCTAAAGCCAACCTAGTGTGTGGCTACAGCACGAAGAGGGAGTCTTCCATATACAACATATGCTAATAATTTAATGCTAATAAGCCTTATTCTTACTTACAGTTATTTATTTGGCCATTCAGCAGATAAGATGCAAGTTATGACTAGATTGCTTCCAGAGCTCAGCTGATCTGCCTCAAGAATGCACAGGCCATAGGTCACTGCACCACAGTTGGGCAACAAATTCAGTTTAAAGTCATTTCTGCAGGGACATGGGACCCAAACAGCCTCTTCACTAGCAGGAAGAAACACCAGCGTTGTCTTAGGTCATGCCACCATGTCCACAGGCACTTCAGAAGTAACTGCTCAGCCTTCACCAAACCCCCAGGTTGCAAAACGTGAGATCACCTAGAATTACCAGAACCTAGCTAGTCTCAGACAAGACAGCTCTGTTTGATCCATCAGCCAGAAACACATCCAAGATACTCAATTCAAGTGGCTTTATGCCAAATTCACTAATCTGTAAGAAATAGCCCGTTGATACAATGAACAATTACTGCTGTGAGTCAGACTGCAAACCCTAAAGCTTCCAAATTGCTCCCGGTTTCAGGGCTCCCTCCTCCTCCATCTATCACCAGGCACACACACAATTCATGCAGCGACATGAACTTTTGCACTGCAAATGATCAAAAGTAACCTCTTCACTGGAAGATAACAACCCCTTTCTAAGATCAGCATTACCAAACAGGCTTACTCACACCAAAGATGCCACACAGACTGTTTGCAGATTACTCTTCAGAGACACTTTTAATCCTTTTCTGATTTCTGAGGAAACAAGGGCAGACTCCAAAGGCAACAGTTCACTGTTTTGGATAGTCTCACCTTAGCATTTTGGAGGCACTCAGAAGCACACTCAAGAGCCACATCCTCTCTAACTTTAGAAGGTCTGCCCATGCAGTTTCTATTATGCTCGTTCCAGGTACTTTTTCCTGAAACTGGTACTGCCTGATACCAATATCCCATTAAGCAGAAAAGTCTTATATTTTTTATGTATCTCCAGCTGAAAACGTATAAGCCTGATTTTTTTTTTTTTGACAGGGGATTATTGCTGCCTAGATCACCTGTTGACTCTATGCCAGGACCAAATTAGTTGTTTAATTATGACACTGGAGACAATTCAAGAAGTGATATATGAGACCTGTCAAAGTGAAATTACAGAGTGAATAATTAGAAGATACAAACACACCAAGAGACAGAATTCTTCTGGCAATCTCAAAGCTATGAATATTTCCACATCGCTATAAAATTTTGGGGTACCAGAGTACAAACTATTCAGTCATAGAACTCAAGAAATGAGACAGCTTTCAGAAGCACTGATGAGGCAAGAAAAACAATAACCTAACCTATACAAAGAGTCAGACCTAATGTAGCTCTGAAGCCAATACATGCATTAAAATTACTCCTCTAAGCAGATCAGCCAATGCACTTGAGTTTTAATGAAGAAAGGATTAATGGCCTAGAAGTTTCTGTAGAATGTTCACACTTCTGGAAACAATTGGCCCTTGACACATTAACTCTTAAATTAAAAAGCAGATTGCATTTGCTAATCGGGGAGGATTAAGGGTGGGAAATCACATTAGTCATTTAGTTTTCCTGCAGAAATAATACTTGCATACAGGAGACCGTCTTGACCTGGTTAGAATCCCTTGACTGCAATACACATGCATCTTGTCTAAAATTCTACACAACACCCAGTGTTAAGATGCTATGGTATAAAAAGGAAGTTGCCAGACAGCAGATCATTAGCCTTATGCGGCCTTTGTACACATCAGGAGTAATGCCTTAGAAAGAGCTATTCAGAAGTGAATAACTAGGACAAAAGAAAGTGAGGAAAGTCTATGGCTACTGCTTTTGAGAAATTCTTCCACCTCAGCTGTGCTTTCACAGAAAGCCCTACCAAGTTATGCAAGCACACTGGACTACAACAAGAGGCCACTATCTGGAACATGGGAACACTTCAACTTTATAAGGCTTCAACCTTTGTTTCACAGAGGTCCTGATCTAACCCCCCTATACGGAGGAATTCCTGACCATCTTCCTCCTGGGCCTATAATGTGGTCAGGCAGGCTCATGCCTCCCACCTCCCTGCAGTATTCCTGTTGTGCCCATCACTGTGCTGAGCAAAAAGTCTGCAAAAACTTAACGCTTCAGTCCTTCTGACACTTCTGTTGAATTGGCAGCAACCCTGGAAGATAAGAGGGTACCTCATCTTCATTAATCAGGATTCCTCCCCACTGTCCTTGCTGTCCTTCACTGTAGTTTGTACTGTATTAAAACAAGACTGCACTGATCTGAGCCAACCCACCAGGCACGTGTACATGCATGAAAGCTCGGTACACTTTCAAGAGATGTTTACTTGCTGTGCACGCACAGTATCTTACCTGCAGTGACATTATGCCACATCTCTGAGGTATTACAATGAAAGGCTCTTAAAGACAAGCACACCCACCTATCAAGTCCTAATTAGCACAGCTATATTTGCTCTTTACCCACGAGCCTGAAAGAACTCAAACTCATGCAGAAAAGTTAAAGTGTTTCCATATGTAGAAAGGTAGAAGTCTGCTTCAAAACTCATCATAACTGTTTCCCAGTAGCCCTCAACTCCGTGCAATTTTCTAAAAGCAGCATTAATGGAACAGTCCCATTCGATTCAATTAAAATGATCATACCACCAACAGCTTAAAATCCCAGTTCTCTAAGCAGTTTGTGGGATGGCTTTCTCTCCAACGTGTTTTTTTTGCAAGAAAAAATCTGACTTGTACCAAACTTAAATTTGCCCCAACTCCCATTTCAGCTGAAGGAAGTACTATGAAATAGCGACAGTATTCTGAAGCATACCAGTAAGAGTTACCTCCCTGAGTCACTGGCACTTTGGAACTTATACTCATGTGGCACATGGTGATAAACCAGTTAAGCTTTTTACTTATTCTGTCTCCCAAAGAGACAGGAAACAAGCTGTATTTCATCACTAACCTCCTTATCACTGGCTGGAATGTGGTATAGCATAACCTAGGAATTAGAGACAGTCACAATGTCCACAGGCAAACCCACGCATACTGCCACAACCATCCCTGCAGCTCAAGGGACAGGACAGAGGCAGCAGTGACCCTTCCACAAAGCCAACTATAAGCCACATATTTTTTTAAGGTAACCACAACAGACATGAATACAAACCTAAATGTTTTATTGTTCTATTTTATGGCATCCAACGTTGAGACTGGATAGAAGGGAGCTGTTCTGACATTAACAGGGCCCACAGGAGCACAGAATCATCCTTTGTGCCATTCTACCTCCATCTGTCTGCCAGGACAGATACACCAGCTTAGCCTGGTATGTTAAAGACCATTTTATTCAATCTTGAAGGAGCCACATACTTTAAGCTTGTAAAGGAACAAAGATGAACTCCCCAGAAAAAGTGTTTGTCAGGATGACTCAGAATTGTTTTCAAGATGCATTTGCACCATTTAGGGCATTAAAGCATCTCCTCCTCATGACACACATTTGTCCTGTGACAATCACTTTCTTTAATCTAGATCCCTGTAAGCACTGCAGTGTGCAGCCCTGAGGGGAAGTTCTGCAGGACAGCACTCCAAACAACCTAAACCTGCTGAAGAGGTGCAGCTGGTACACAGGGAGCTCCACCTTGGCAGCCTTTCTATGAGCAGAAAAGCTGAAATGAAAGAGCAAAGAGGCAAGAGCCATAAGCTAGAGAGCACACCTTAGAGGAGATCACATGCCAGAGATGCAACTAATCCTGAGCAAAAAAGTCTCACCGTTGCTTGAGCTTTGAAATGATCTTTCAGTCTCAGGTCTCCTCTGTGTTTCTTCATTCTCAGGGGTCTTGCAGGTTGTACTGGAGCCAGACTGGCGTTTTCTTACACAGTCTTCACCTGCCATTGTTGCCTAGCTAGACCAGAAAAGGACAGCAAATAATTAATGAAAAAAATATTTACTCTTTACATTGTTCAAGAGTAAATTTACACAGCCTTCTAACACTGAAGTCAGACTTTCTTCCCTCCACATGACTTCAGAGCAAGGGTAAGGGAAATAAAGCACTTGTATTAGTCATTTACTGTAGATCACACTTCCTCTCCCTTACTACAAGCAGTAAAGGAACAAAGTAACCAGGCAAGATCCCCCACCACTACCAAAGTGACTCTCCACAGCTCCCTCTGTTACCTACAGACCCTCCAAGTATTTAAAATAACATAAGTCTTTGTGAAATCTTTAAAAGGCCCTCACAAATCCTTTCTGACAGTCAGCTGGACAGCAAAATTTGTCTTTGGAGAGATCTGGTAGCTTTGCTTTGCAGAATCACCCGCATTATTTTGTCTGAGCCAAGCCCCTTCCTGTCAAGTTTTCAATTCTTACTGAAAGAGCAGCTTCCTCGTACTCTGCTTAGCCAGACAACAATTGCATTGCAAACCATGGAAAAACAGGAAGAGAATCAGGTTTGAACTACGCCTGATTCAATGACAAAGGTCACTGCTGGGGACAGAGCTGCTAGTAGGGAACACCTGAAGCACCACAGCCAGGCTGAAAGAAAAAAATTCTCTGTTAATGGAAAGGGGAGAAGACCAGAACTTGGTCACAAAGTGACATTCCAACATGCTCTCCATGAAGTTCAATAAGATCTCAGAGATGTAGCTACAACCAGGGACAATTTTCAGAACCAGACTTCCAGAAAATCACACAGGCATGTATGTAACCACATTTGCAAACTAACACTTTTCCTTTTTGATATATTTTTTCACCTTAGCACAAACTCTTAAATACATGTTTTGTGCTAGTGAACAGAATACATGCACCAGCACAGATAAACTATTAGAGTAGGCAAGGAAAATTCACGCGCTTTTAGAGAAACTAAGAAAGCAGAACAATTATTTAAGGATGGATTTCCTCAGAATACTGAGACTGGCACTTCTGCAAAAGGGAAGTAAGACTATGATCAGGCATTTTCCTGAGTCTTCTTGTGCTTGTCCTTCTAGTAGAACAGTCTCCCATTCTCCTTTCAGGCACCACAGCACATAGGTGGGGAAAAACCTTCTGCAACACCAAACAACAAATCACCAATTCAATCACCAACACCATTTCTTGCAGCATTGCCTCTTGGCTCTGTCTCAAGAGATCACAGCAGGTCTACAATCTATTGAACAAAAAGACCACAAGTCACAAAGTTCTCAGCTGGCCTTGTGCAACACCTGATAGCTCATTCTGTCAGAGTTTACATAATGCAAAAAGCATTCACGTGAATAAGAGAAAGAACCAGGGAAGAATATGGTAAATCTTCCTACAGTAACTACACTCAGCAGCACAGAAAGGTAGCTGGTGGGACATAGCTACTTCCTACCAGCTCTGTATACAGTTATTGCTGCAACCCTCTTGCCTTTAAACACAAATCAGTCACTGTCATGGACACATTACTCCTTCCACCTCTCAGCCTTCCCACAAGCTTCTAGGTACAGACACAGCTGCATCATGCTAGAGCAAAGGATCATTTTGCCCACCAGGGTCTTACAACTACATAGAGATCCTGGACAGGCAAACATTTCAATCTTTCTGCTCTTACACAAGAGAGATGCCCAAAACCCTATCAAAGGATAAGAATGGATCACACAGTACGGTTTATGGAACAGCGGAGGGGGAAACTGAGCTGCCTTATAAAATCATGCACTAACAAGCTATTCCTCAGGTCACTAGTGAGCCTCTCCACTGCCTCCTGATCCAAGTTAAGCTGTTCTTGTGGGCCACATCTGTCCTTAAAGGTGCAGTTTTTCCAACTCTTAACAGAGTTTAACTCCTAGTACACTTTTCAACTTCTTCAAGAGGTGAAGGCGGCACTCCCTCTCCAGTGCAGAGTGGTTAAGCGTATCTCACTGAAGGGCTAACAGAAAGGAATTAAAAATAAAGTTTCAGGATGAGGGAAAGAAAAATCATGTGTGTGAGAAAAAAAAAGTTAAAAGCAATTAACTTAAAGACTTACTCAATTCAGATAGGCTAAATGATCACAACAAAGCATTTTCCACACTGAAACCAGAACTGTGCTAGGGGAAATCTTATGAAAACAAGCATTTTTCTAGTCTACTTCCCATATGAAGAGAGGTATAAGTTACAGTACCTAAGCAACTATCAGCACATCAGTGCACAGAAGGCATTAGACCCTCCCTCTAATCTCTGTTATAACTAAACCAATCACGACACAATGCCAGGGTAACTCCAAAATGCTCATCATCCCCTTCAAAAAAAGGAAATCGCTCCTTACAATTAATGAACAGTCATTCTGCTCACCCCACTCCAAGCACTTGGAGGACATCTGGAACCATAAACACATCCTGTTATCAGATTTCCCAGCAGAAACGCCCTGGTCCTATAGGCATGACTGCATTACGGTACTCATAAAATGTCTCAGAAACCTTGAATTTCTCTGTCTTCACTTTTGAAACATTGGTAATTATAAGCATGCCTTAGGAGAAAAGCAATATCCTATAGGAAGTACACCGCATTTCAAAAGGCTTGGAAGCACCGTGAGGGCACACTTTCTACCTCCAATACCGCTTACACTAAATAATAACTTATCCCAAACACCTTTCCCATCTCCAAGGTTTTTCTTCAGCTCTTGGGGGTAACATTAAATAGCAAACTCTGCGGGCTACATCCTCGGTATCAGCAGAGCTCTTCACGAACTAGGCTGGTACCAAAACAAAGTTAAGGTCATTGCACAGCTCAACCGCAACGCGCCAAACACTCCGCAGGAAAAAAAAAAAAAAAAGAAAAAAAAGACGGAAAGCTGCAGATAACAACGGAAGCTGCTTAAAGCACTGCCGAGGCTCCAGCACACCCGAGACCACGAAGTCGGTTCCCTTCCTCACTAACTCCCTGGAAACAAGCACGGAAGTGTTACGCGGTGGTGGCCGCTGTCAGCAGAGAGACACCCCCCCTCCCCCCCAGCCCAGGCCCTGAGGGCGGCCGGTGGCCTGCGGAGCGCTGCCCGCCCCCCTCCAGCCGCCCGGCCCTCCGAAGGGCGCCGGGCACAGCCGCCCCCCCGCTGCCTCCCCGCGCCGGGGGGACGCCGGTGCCGCTGGGGGCGGGCCGGGCCTAAAGCCGGCGGCGGGACGGAGCGGAGCCGCTGCCGCGGAGCCGGGCGAACCGGTGCCGGTGCCGTAGGGGGAAGTGGCGGCCGCCCTCGCCCCGCGGGAGCGTCACCTCAGGGCGACCGAGCCGCTGCCTCCGCGCGCGCCGGCTCCCCGCGACCGCTTCCCGCCTCCGCCGCGCGCCCGCGCGCCAGGGCCTCTTCCCGGGGCTCGCGGACGTCACCGCGCAGGGGGGAGGGGGGAGGGGAGGGGAGGGGGGAGAGAAAGCGGCGCCGCCGCCGCCTATTGGCTGGGAGGCGTTCCGCGGGGGAGGGGGCGCGCGGCGCGGGGGCGGCGGGAAGCCGGGTGGGAGGGCGCACGTGAGGCGCACGTGGGGCGCGCACCCCACCCTCCCTTCCCCCCCTCCCCACTTTCCTGTCAGGCGGCCGCCTCCTTATCCCGCTCCTCCAGAGATGGAAGGTAAAGCGGCGGGAAGGTTGTGCCTCATCCCCGGGGGCGTGGGGGGGTCTCCACCCCCAGCCCAAGGTCCTGGGTGGGCTCCCTCGGCACCCACAGGCAGGCCTGCCCTCGCCCTGAGGAACCCACACCCCCCCCAGCCCAAGGAAAACTTATTTCAAGGAACCCGGAGGACACCGAAGTCAAGGCTGGGAGGCCCGGAGGCTTTATCTGTCCTCGTCCTTCAGAGGGAACACAAGGGTTGCTCAACACGCGCTTCCTCCAGGCTTCGGTACGGGAGCGAGGGCAAATATTTGTAAAGGGAAATAAAAATGGGGAGCCTCCAGCCTTAGTAGCACCCCCTGTCCCCCCAAGAGTGGGGTCTTGTGGCAAGGGGGTGTTCACCCTCACAGGTTGTACCCCAGAGAGCACAAGCTGCAGCTCACCAGTAAGGCAAGGAGCTGAGAAGGGGCCTGGCTGGAGAGGTCTCCTGCTCTCCTTCCAGCCCCAGCCCGTACTTCCAGGGTCAAAAACTAGCAAAAGGCTGGGGTTTGTACCCTGGCTTTCTCTTTTTCTCGAGGCAGACACAGGCTCGTGACAGACGGTGAGTCACAGGAACACGTCACCACCAGCAAACAAACTCCAGTAACCTCTTGGTAGCTGCATTTCAGTGTAAATGGGAAAGTTTTCCCAAACTCGGGACAACTAAGCCACTAATTTCCTACTAGCAAGTATGCGTCAGGGCTATGTCTTCATGTGACTTCATGACAGGTACCCAGACCTTGAAAGCTCATCCCAAACCAAGGTACAAAGCTACGATGGGATATTAAAACATTTCTATTACATTACACCTTATCAGACCTGTTAATAAAACAGATTTATTTTGACCAACATACACCCAAGACATACTCTTTTTACATGTGTAACTCTGTTGGAACTGTTCAGAAGTTGTTTTAAATAATCTGTGGGGACTCTGAGCAGAGCCACTCAGTGAGAAAATCTGAAACTGATGTAGTTTGCAAAGCGTGTTCACTCTATTATCCCATCACCCATCTTTCATGCTGCTTAATAGGAAAACTGTGGAAAAAATTAAGAGATAGAATAAAAAAGCTCTCATTGCTGAAATGCAAATAGCTGCATGGGTGATAGCACCAGGAATTTTCAGTTAACTTTGCCCCTGTTCTTAAGAAGTAGATTTTAACAATGCTGCTCAAGTCAGGCTATACATGATCACTGGTGCCCTCATGCTGAAAGTGCTGTGCTAGCTATTTACACTGAAGTGTCTTGTGGTGCCAGCATTGGCTCGGTGAGCAATTGGAAAAGCAGAAAAATAATAATTAAAAAAAGGACAAAAGACCCACGTTCAAAAGTTTCCTCAGGTTCAGCAAATTGTTGAGTTTACTATTTCATCAAATTAGTAAAACCCTAACTCTGGGTGGTAGAAAAATGAGATACCTTTAACAGAAAGCAAAGTGCACCTAACCTTCAGAGTGAGTCAGTTTGCTTTTCTTCTTAAAGAGGCTGTAGGTAGGTGCTACCAGACTTTATCAGCACCTCTTGACAATCTCCCAGGCCAAAGCAGCACAGCGTGACGGGCACTGAGCTCCCTCCCTGCTCTCTCTGCTTCTCCCTAGCAGAGCTGTTTCACAGCCTACCTTACCTTCTGTTTAGAAGCTATTTATCTGCAGCTCACTGAGTGTGAAAAGCAAAGTGGCTGCTCTTGTTACCTTTCTTCCCACCGTTTACACAAGAAATGGGAAGAAGGCATTGCCGCCTCTGCTTCCTGCCACTCACGCCCATCACCTGCTGTTGTCTTTGCTGGTCCAAATCGCTGTGCTGTTTCATCAGATACATCATTTACTGTGCTTGTCACCACGGTGCTTGCAATCTTCTTTTTTCTAGAGTGTTGTACCTTAATCCTACAGGTTGCATTGCTCAACAATTGCCTAACCACAACTGTTCCTGAGCACTCCTGGCTGAATCACTGTGTGGTCGTTCCCATTTGTTGACGACGGAACCTGTGGCCCTGGCATCCCAACTTTTTGCTTCAGCTTCACTTGCTCTCAGCTACCGAGTGCCAGGCAGAAACTTGACTTCTGCAGCAGTGGTTGTTTTCTTCCTTCCTTCCTTCCTTCCTTCCTTCCTTCCTTCCTTCCTTTCCTCCTTCCTTCCTTGCTTCTTTCCTTCTTCTTTCTTCTTTCTTGCTTTCTCTCTTTCTTTTTCTCTCTTTCTCTTTCTTTCTCTCACTCTTTCTTTCTTTCTTTCTCTTTCTCTCTTTCTCTCTCTCTTTCTTTCTCTCTCTCTCTTCCTTTCCTTCCTTTTCCTCCCTTCCTTCCTTCTTTTCCTTCCTTCCTCCCTCTTTTCCTTCCTCCTTTCCTCCTTCCCTTTCCTCCCTTCCTTTTTCTTCCTTTTTCTTCTTTCCTCCCTTCCCTCCTCCTCCACTCCACGCTCCCCCCCAGCAGTCTGCATTACACTGCACGGCCCTGGTGTGCACATTCCGTGTCATCACATGGGCTGGTGGCTGTAGGTAGGCTTGATGAAGCGGCTGGTGGCTGAGCCTGCCTCACACCTGTCATGATGCCCAGGGGAGCATAAAGAAAAGCCTGTGCTGATAAGGCTGATGCACTGCCAGGGCAGACCAACACCTGCATGGTGCCTGAGAGGCTTGAGCAGCCCAGGGGAGGCACTGGGTAGGCAGCAGCAGGGCCTGTACCCGGCAGGTTAGGGAGAGGTGGGGACAGCAAGGGGGGTGAGGCAGAGGGTTGAGGCTTTCACAACCCCTCTGTAAAATCCATGGCTGGTCCTGTTCCTTTCTGTCATTTTTGGTAGTGCTGTAACTAGATGTGATTAATGCCTACTTTTAATCCTGTGTAACTCTGATTTATTTTCTATTTTAAGATTTTTGGTGTCAGTCAGCCTGGGGAGTAAGTAGCTATGGCTGCTTCTGATGCCTGCATTTATTGACCAGCATGATTAATTCCTTTAAAACTTCTATCTGGGATTTAAATTCAGTCACCCTAGCACCTCAGTACTTCCATGTATTACAGTAAAGTGTAGTATGTCCTATAATAAGCTGTTTAAAGGTAGGGGGTTTAATTTCCCAGTATGTATGCACAGTACCAAAATCCTAATGTGTAAATGAAAGAGCTCCCTCAAGTGGTTAAAAATATGGTTATGTTTCACTTATTTTTTTCCTTTAAAAAAAACCAAATGACTGTAATGTTAGATCTACAATGTAAAGCTGGTTCTAAATGTAGTAATGTAGGATCTTCCATTTTTGCATAATGAGAAAAAATGGTGTGGGTGTAAGAGGCCAAAACTCAGTCAGGCAAGTGCTGCAGCTAAAAAAAAAAAATATATTTAGGAAACTGTAGAGGACTTCAGCCTGATCTGATAACGGATGATTGAATTTTGGCAGGAAAACAAAAAACTAGCTCCAGCAGATATCACGTTGTTGAGGATTCCTGAAGTGTTTATAAATCATAAAGATTGTTTTTTAAAAACTCCGGTTCAAGTTTTCACAGTTCCTGCTATCATCATGTCAAGATTTTCTGTGTAATCACCCTTGCTCCTCTTTACTTAAATGAGGCATAGAGTTTTCAAAATATTTGGTGAAAGAGATTCAGATCAGCAAACTTCAAAGGAAATACAGAAGCAGCCGGAATTAAACTCTGACTTCAGCGAGCAATCCCTCATGGAGTTACTTTCCAAGCAATGAAGTTGCTGGTTTCACTGGCAGATGACAGTTGGAAAGAAACAATTGCATCTCTCTCGGCAGAGGGCAGTGGTATCCTTACCCAAACATCACATCACTTTTTGCTACTGAACTGAAATCATCCTTTTAAAAAAATGAAGCTCTACTGCCAACCAGCAGGTTGCTGGCTTCCTCTCCAAGCTCAGAAATTCAAGTGTTGAGCTTCTTGCCACGACCAAGCAGGAGGCATGACAGCCAGTGTAATTGCTGTGATTCCATTCCTGAAAAGGGAAACTCACATTATTTTTTGAGAAGCAAATAATTCTTCCTTTCCCTGCCATTTTGAAGTAATGGCACGAATCTTGCCAGTTGGGCTGGTGTAATAGTTGGGGGTTTGTTTGTTTAAAATGAGAAGGTTATTTCTTCAGTATATTTTAAAAGGAAAAGATCCTTCTCATCTGGCTAAACATCAAATCATGAAAGGTATTGAATCTGTATAGGTATAACTACTGTCTAACCCTGCTAGGCTGAGCTGTGTTTTCTGAAACTGTTCTTTACCCTCTGCAACGTACCAGTTTTCTCATTCTGTTAGGCACAGAAACCATTTCGCCTGGGTCCCAACCACATTATATGTGACCATCATTCTTCCTGTGACACCAGCTCAAACCAATCTCAGATTTATTTTGCAGCATATTCTGCTGCTTATTAAAATTGCATGAAAATATTGAACTGCCTCAATGAGAGGGTTTCTGAAGTTGTTTCAGCAGGAACACATGGCATTAAATGTGCAGCCAGCCCTGGAAGAGTGACTTCAGAGAGATTAGTTCCAGAACAAACAGGTCTAATTACTAGTATTGACTCTCCTGCACGTAAGGACTTTCTAAATATTTTTGTGGAAACGCAGCACTGAACTTGGCCAGTGTCTCCTTCCCTTTCCTACACCAGCAACTGTACATGTTCCTTGTGACTCCACAAATTGCCAGCTGTTTTAGAGAGCTGGCACCATTCCTCGTGAAGGTAAGACACAGCAGGTGGAAAAGTAGACATTTTACATCTAGTTTAATGACTGCTTGCTACTCTGTAGTAGTAATCTCTTCCTCTCCATATTTCATAAAAATGCACATCCTTTCTCTTTTCCCTAAGTAAATACGAAATGGTTTGCTGTTGCTCTCTCCATAGCTTCTAAGGTGCTTAGATGGAGGAAACAGTGCAAGCCAGTATTTTCTACTATTTCATTGTCTGCTATTTATCTGTTACAGTATAAACATGCTGACTGCTGACAGATGTGGAAGAGAGTGCTCATGGAATGACTGATCCAGGATGATTCCCAGGACAGTTGTTTGCAGGTAATCATACACCCCTACCTATTCCACACTTTGCAAAGTGCAGGTTATAGAGACTAGTAACTTTCTACTGCAGTAATCAATTTTTCCACTTGTCTAATGTGGGAGACTTCCACGGTTTTCTCTACTCTCCAGCTATAAAAACAGAAGCATGTTCTTAGCACAGAGCTTTCGTACACAAGCTGTAATATATATGTTTTTTGTAATCTTTTAGACTGTCTTCAAAAATAACATTATGAGGCTGTGGGAAAGGTATTTGACTTGAAAGGTGTGGGGAAAAACAACATTGAGGTGCTATGGTGAGAACAGATCAGCCTTTCCAGGGAGTATAAGATCCTTAGAGTCATCAAGGAGAGATCTTACAGAGAAATATCATGTAGGTAGCCAGTGTGCTTGTCCGACACACGGGGAGCACCATGGAGAAGTCTAGAAGCATCAAAACAGCAGCTATAATTATAATGCCAAAAGTGTAACGATCTCTGTAATGAAAGACACCCCCCCCCCCCCCCCCCCCCCAAATAAGAGGACATGTGGAAAAATAACCCCTATCAAAACCAGGCCATATTTCTCAGAGACGAAAAAGTATCTTCATAAAGCCATGGAATATTGACTCTCCATTGTAAACCAAGAAAGAAAACACGTTTTCAGCTTTCAGTGTCGGACAGTTCCTCTTTTCACTCTTGTTTTTTAATTTCTGCAAAGACAGATGACATCTACCAAAAGCAGTCCCAAGCAGGAGACATCTCTGAATCTTTCCAGGCAGCTCTTTGGCTGTTTCCATGGCAATGAGGCAGCTCGATCTGCTGCTCTCACTTCTGCGAGAGCCTTTCCCGAGCTTGATATGGACCGACAACGCCATGCCTTTGCAGCTCCCTTGCCAAAAACTTCCCTCTTCTCTGCTCAAGGCCTTTCCCATCTGTTCCATTCTGCTTCTCCCTGATTTTGGAAATACCTGGCTAGAGAGGGAATCTATCCATGTGCTCCCTTCTCTGCTGCAATGATTCAGGCCAAGGAGAGACTGCTGCTGGTAATACAAGTTGAGAGACTGGAGAGGGCAGTGGCTTCCAGCCTTCCTGCCTTGGAAAGAGGTTTTGGGTGATAGTAACGGAGAACACTGCAGGGGCCAGGCGCATAAACAAAGCAGAGAGAAAGAAAATCCAGATTTCTGTCTAGTCTCCCAAAAGAATTGGACTGAAACTTGGCATTTCTGGCCATAGCAACAAGTAGAGCAGTAAAGAATGTACAGACAGTACAATGCAGTGCTTGCTTATTGAAGGAGATGACAAGCGTGAAGGAACACTTCCAAAACCCTGAATTCAGAGAGATCTATGTCACAGCTGAGTCTGCAGCAGCTCTCAACAGCATTTCTCTGAAAGTGGAAACAATAAAAGTTAAAGTTACAAAGCTGAAAGAAGAGCTTTTGCTATCAGCTGAGGACTAGCAAAAATGGGAGATTATAATGGAACTACACTGGGAGGTGAAGCAATCTGCAGGGTTTGCTGCAGTTGATCTGCATGGGGCTGAGTTGATGTGGTTACAAAAACATCTTTGTGCTCAGCACTATTCCGTTGTTGGCCTAGTGCCTTGAGGCTTACATGCTTTGGGAATATGGATGAGGAGATGAAAACTTGAGCTTGTTTAAAGGATTTAAATCTGAAGATGGCAGGCCCAGGAGAGGGATCCTGAGTTCAGGCATGTAGGTCATGCAAGAGAGGTATTGTCTTCACTAGCAAGTTAATATGAATTATAGTAAAAGTGTTCCTGTTAGTTCAACCCTTGCTCACACAAAAAAAATCCCTCATTGCATAAAGTGGCTGGAGACCCATGCATTGACAAACCAATCAGAGAACAGGCTAAACCTCCTGTGCATTCACTTCATCCTTTACTGCTGCCATTTCTCTCCAGTAGGGACCCACATTAGCACCACCAAAACAAACAGCAGTGCTCACTCCCCACAGTTTTTTCCACTTGTGCTTTCCTCACCAACCGCTTGCTCCTTACTTCCTATTTGTGAGCTTATTTACCCAGCTGCAACAGGCTTCCAGCGCCCACAACAATCACCTATCTTCAGCACAGGAATCTTTTGTTTTATTATTTTGAAATTGTGTCTAACAAGACCTCATGTTACTGTTGCCTGCTGATCAGACACCAAGTTATGGGAGAATCACTGGCATGATGCTACTGTAGTCTATGATTTTAGGAGGAAGGATCCAGGCTGAAAGCTTCCTGGTGATATTCCAGTTAAGGTGTCATGAGAAGAGAATCCAATGCACAAGACCTCAGTGCTGAGGGAAAATCAGAGGGTTTCATCTACTCAGAGGAAAAGTGTAGAACTATAAATGCTAACTCAGTAACTCCCCAGGAATGAGCATGTGCCATGCTGAGACTGAATGCATCATTAGCAAATCCCTGAGGCTGGATCTCTATTTCAGACTGCGCAGTATAACAGCTCCAGGGAACATACAAACAGAAGATGCTGATAATTTCACAGTTTCTGCTTCCCTGTGAGGCAGAAAATAGAAGTGCTCTGAAGCTCTTTCCCGAGAGCACAGAAGTAATGTTTTCCAGGGCCACCAAAAGCAGAGGAAGATAGGTGTGTTCTCTGCAAACTGGGAGAAAAGGAAACAAAATAATCTGCTGCCATGGCTGCTAAAGGAGTCTCTCAGCTGATCAGGCAAGCTTTGTGGATTGAAGCTATACAACTCATCCCTTGCAGCAGAGAGGCTAGGGAGGGATGTGAACTCGGCTTAGGTAGACGGAAATCTCAGAAGCACATACAATCCACAGGGGATTCTCACCCTATCAGCATCTCCCCTAGCAGCACAGATCATTAATGTGCCTAGTACATCTGCCCTTTATCACAAGCAACCCATGGGAAAAACTTCCAGGACAGATGACTCAAGGTAATTTTGTAGTGTGACTGCATGCTAAGAAAGAGTAGACAAAAAGGGAAAGGCAGACAGCCAGGCGGTCTCTAGCACGCTGAGGTCAAATTCCCCTTTCTGTCACTCTCGGGTATGAGAAAGTTGAGGACAACACAGAGAGGTAACAGACACACTCCTTTGTCTGCTGGTAGAGACCGACAAGGCACCAGGCAGACTTAAACATACGCTTGTGTGAGCACAATGATATAATCTCTGACTATCAGAAAGAAGATGCCCGGGTTTCACTCCTAAATGTCTCAACTTCTCTGCATAGTTCAGATTGCACAGTAAATGCCTCAGCTGTATGAAATGTGCTGTTGGCTCTGGGGAGGTATTATTTCAGGTTGGCTGCAGATGGGAGTACGTAGCATGACTTCAGGCCTCATTAGATGCACACTTGACAAGTTTTCTGCACAAACATAAAGGGAAGAAAGGTTTTCTTAAGGAAACAAATCTTACACAGTTGTCCTATGTCTGTAGGGAAGGGAGTGTCTGTCTGTCTGCCCCAGCTGCCTTTTACCTCCCGGTAACTTTTGAGCCTGTTGGCCACTTTTGTGCACATCAGACGGAGGGACAGAGGTTCCAGGAATAGTCAGTTCCTATGAGTTTTGTGAAAAATTTGGCCTAATTAGAGGACAGAGTCTTAATTAATGCTCTGAATGGAGGAAACCTGCAGATGAACTCAGCTTTTATTAGAATAAGAATTCAGGTTGGCAGGGATCACTGGAGTTCATCCAGTCCAGTCTCTCGCCCAAAGCAAAGCCAGCTCCAAAGTTAGATGAGGCTGCTCAGGGCCTCATTTTGAAAACCTCCGAGGTGTCAGAGAATCCACTCTGGACCTCAGCTTCACAAAACAAATGCAGCGAGTGCAACTCCTCTGGCTCTGCTGATCAGGGAATTAACTTTCCCCTGTTCTAAGGAAGGCTTAGAAGTGGCAGCCGATGGTAAAGCCTGCAACAATCCCCATGCCAGGCAGTCCGTAGGACTCTGCTTACATTAAATACATTTAACCAGCAGCTAGTTACTTTATTTTGGCATTCTATGTTAGTTAATGATTACAAGTACAAAGGTCAGACAGAGAGACACAAGGCTTTGTATATCTCATTGTTTGATTTACCAGAAGCTACAAGGGAAGGAGCACTGTTCTGTATGAGTGGAAACTACAGGCTACATATCCAGCCTCACAAGCTAATAGGAACAAGTCATTCATTAACAGAAGACTTGCTGCTAGGCAAACACACACAGCTGGTATGGGAGAAGAATTTGGATGTGAAATGAGACAGTGTAGTTGTTTTTTATAAGACATTTCCTACTTCAGCAAGTTTATAGTCTAAATAAAGACCACACAAAACACACTAAGAGCCTGATCAGAGGAAGATTTGGGCTTGTGTCTTTTCTGAAAGGTTTGGTAATGAACAGAGCAGCAGAATTTGCAAAGAGAATGGCAATATTTGCATGTTTAACAGAAGGAACGAGTTTTAAATTTAAGTAAGATTTGATTACAAATGTATATGCTGCTGTCTTGGGTACCAGTCTATTCTGTGCACACACACATACATACGTGTTCACAGAAATATCTTACAAAACCCTGATGCTTTCTCCTGCTTCAGTTGTACAATTTCATTTTTCTGTAGAGTCGTTTCACACTACTGAGCACTTTTTAAAGAAACAACATTAAAGCTGGAAGCTGAAAAGCATGGATATTTAATACTACATAACTGTGTGAGGAAAGAACACAATGTCACTTGAAAGACAGTAATCACTTACAAATCTTGCATAATTAAATAAAAAAGCCTGCCAAGGAAGAATCTATTTGGACTTTGCAGAATGAAACAATAATAGTATTTTAGATGAAAATCTGACTTTTAAAAGTGATTTGATTATTTAGGACCATTGCAGAGCATGACAGTATTCATGGCCAGGGCACGTGGGCATTTATCAAAGTGGTCCAGAGCAAGGCTGGATCCCTGCCATCCTTATTTTGCAATGCACAGAGCACCAGTCCTGCAAGAAGCTGAACCCTTAGGCTTCCTTACAAAATCAAAGACTGAATTCAGAAGTGTGTACAACTCGAAACAATACCGGGAGTGCAATCACAGAGAGATTAATTATTGTAACAAGGGCAACTTTTGGAGACATGGTTTTCAGTATGATTTAGAAAAAGGAAGTGAAGGAGTCAGGAAATCACTGGCTGGCAAAGTATTCTGAACACGAGCGGCAGTGTGAGCAGGCAGGAAGACAGGTGAAGGAGGTATAAGGGGAAACTAGCACATGAGGCAAAGAGCATGGAGAGGAAGTACTGCTGAGTCTGGAGTCTTAGTGGTCTGTTCCAACCTAAATGGTTCTATGATTTTGATTCTGTCTTATTTTAGCTGCGTGTCTTCGGAAAAAAAAAAAAAAAAAGATAAGGATTTAATTTTTTTTCTGGCTAATGTAGCCTTCATTCTGTTTTGGACTATCATGGTCGTTATTCTAATTCAAATACAGTGCAGTAGTCACCAGAGGAATGTAAGGTGGGGTAATGTCAGTCTCGTAGGCATTGATGGAGAGGCACTGCAGTATAATATTGTGCTCTGAAGCATTTGCTCTCCTTTATCTAAATGTCAGCTCTCTGGCTCCAAACCGTTCGGGGAGAGAAAACAAGAAAACACATGAAGAAGAGCTTCCATCTGCAAACTAGAGAATCCCTTTGCAGTCCAATGAGCTAGTAAGATTTCAAATTAGGAACCAAAAAAATTAGGCTCTTAAACATGAATTAAGGCAACCCTGGAACTCTGGTGGCAAAACACTCCTATTGACCCACCTGCAGACAAATGCCTAAAAGCCTGAATCATCACCAGTGCTGTCAAGGGACCTCATATTACCTCAGCAAATGTACTTCATCAGTGATCGCACTGTGCAAGCTGAGTACTAATTTGCAATTCCCAGCAGATGCAGAGACTTGTCATCATTTTTGTTTGGTAGAGGCAACATTTTCCATGGAAAAAGGCAAACAAACAACCTTCTTAATGTTCCTATTAGCATACTCTTCTACAACCTTTTTTGTGCCTTAAAACAGATGCTTGGGAAGGGTGGTGCAGCTGTAGTACTTACAGAAATATATCAGACAGGAAAACAATGACTGAATAAGTACTATAATCTTTTTATTCCATGTCTCTCCACCTCTGGCTTTACTCTGATGGAGGCTGTGACAAGGTTATGGGTATACTTCCTGCAAAACCTCAGCACAGTTAATGTGTTGCTCTTTGTGGTTAATAGATACATACACATGGACCAGCCACACAGTTACCATCTGTGACGATGGTGAATTACACAGTATACCTAATGCAAAAACATAGAAACACATCAAAGAAGAATCAGGCTCCTTGAGATGCTGTCGTGAGCTGGCTGTCTCTACACACAGAGACACTCATCTCTTCTGCTACAACACTGTACACCCAGGCCCTTTCCTGCCTCCACACAGAGCCCTTCATTTGCTTGCTCTCCTGGTAGGCGTCAATGTTTAGACTAGTAGCTGGCAGCATCAGAAGGGTAGTTTGAATGAGGATAATGCTGAAGCAGCATCAAAGAGCTAAGAAAAGGTTGGTTGCACTGAGGGAAGGGCTGAGTTGGGTGGTGAGATGCAGTGTTTGGAGGAGTGTGTGTGTGTGTATAGGTTTTATTTTAGCTATCGTGGAAGAAAGAACAGTTATTGACAGGAAATTTCATCTGTCAGAGGCTGCACGTGAACCCTTCTGTGCTGTTGGGCAAAATCTGTTAGAAAGCCATACTTCCCCAGAAAGCTTTTATGTTCATAGACTCTTATTGAACAGGCATGTGAGTACCTCAAGCTATCTTGCTCGAGATTCTAATTTAAATCATAGTAATGATCTGAAATAACTTTTAAGACAAGACTGAAACACTACCTATTGTGCCATGAAAGATGGGTGCAGACAGTACATTTTAAGAGCTGTCAATCAGAGATGGAAGGGTGAGTGCTTGTACGGGTTGCACCAAGAAATGACACTCTCTTCTGAAATAGCTCAGAATTTAGAAGCTTTCAATGTTTATTGCAGAGTAATTAACTTTGTGCCACAAGCCTTTACCTGATTTTTAAATCTTTCTTTTTTTTTTTTTTTTTTTTTTTTTTTTTCCCCCTAAAGTCTTTCATCAGAACCCTCAATTAAGGCTAAGAAGTGGCTGCCTAGTTTTCATGCAGGTTAAGTTGGGGGTGTTACAAGGAACTGAGCAGCAATGCTACGGGCCATCTAGTGGACATTACATATTGACTTTGCAGACACCCCAGGGGAGTTGGAGCTGTCCTGAGCTTCACAACTTGTTCAGGTATTGCAATAAAAGCATAAAAATCCTGACATGTTACGCACACGCAGCCCCTGCTCTCGAGAACTCTGAAAATGCCTCGATCAGGCCTCTGTTGTACCAGGCACTTAACAAATACCTTAACTAATACCATCCATATTCTAAATACCAACCAATGTTTAACACAAATCTGTTTCTCTGTGTAGCTGTGATACACAGAAGGTATATGAGCTGGAAGAAGAGCAAAGAATACTCCCATAATTAATTTTCAAGCCACCAACAGAATACTGCTGGGCAATTTTTCCTAAGTTACAAACAGAACCTACCCAGTTGACTCAACACTTAGACTTAGGAGCCTTCAACTTGTCCACAGGCTTCTTCTGGCACAGAACCTGTACCTCAGGCAGATGACAGCAGCACACTCATGACATGTAATGCTGGGCACATAAGACTGCTCAGCCAGCAATTATTTGTTTGTGTGATTTTTGGAGCACACCGTGGATGTGGAGCAATGCATTGTCAGTGCTTAGAAGAAGCTTCAAGAAATGGATATACGGTGAATATTTAAAGTCACTTCATAAGTGTTTCTAGAAATACCACATTTCACATCAGGTACATTACTGCAACCTCAGTGCTGCCTTTGTTCCTAGGTCCTTTTCATCCCTTACTCGAACAGCTCATGAGATGGCAGATTGACTGGAAGCCCAAAATCACTGTTACTGACGCCTCATTAATGCACAGTGCCAGACCTCTTCAAAAGAAATTACCTTCTGAAAAACAACCTATTCCTGATACTAAGTGAAAGCTGATAACATCACAGCTGATAATAATAGGTAGCAATGAAACAGATTTTACCTCTCCAAAGCACTTTGTAATCTTTGCATGGTTAATAACCACTACACTTGGTGAAGTGAATACTTAGTAGCTCCTGTTTTAACAATAAGGAATGGTGTGGCTCAGTGTCATCAGTGACTCAGTAGCACAAGAGTAATTTTCAGTTTGGGGAGTTTCTTGTTTATATCCCCATTGCCCTTCTAGCAGGTGCTCTCGAAGAGCTGTCACCAACCAGGGCAGGGTATCCCCTGTTTCTGTGATACCATATAAAGGATGTTGTTGAGAGGACCAGCTGGGGTATACTCTCAGGGTATGGCTTGTTGAGCACACAACCAGAAATGCTGGGGCACTGGTTTTGATACTTTTTTCATAGGGTACAGCATAATCTTAAAATACTATTATACAACAGCAAATGGTAACCACGCTGTAGCCCTCTTCCCCTTCTAACAGGCCTTTTAGAAAGCCCCTGCTTGACTCCTTGCCCAGTAAAGATGTTTCTGTGTGTCAGATAAGTTCCATGCTGTGAGACCCACAGCGAGCTGCTATATGCACACAAGCAGCTGGTAGAGAGAATGAGGGATTTCATGAGAACCGAGGAATCAGAACAGTGTTTAAACCCAATTCTCCTTAGTGCACTAAGTATAAGTCTCTTGACACTGGCATCTTCTTTTAAAATGCTAATGGCCTTCCTCTGGATAGTTCTTTAGCATCAGCAAGTAAAAGGCATTAGGAAAGAAAAATAGTATTTCTGTTGATTTTTAAAGAGTGTTCTATCTTACATGGCAACTGCAAATGGCACGAGGGAGTTTTGTTTGTTGTTTCTCTACAGTCTCCAGAGAACATATATTTTGTTTACAAGGCAAACCATTTATAAATGTCAAACCCTGCAAATTCTAGCTGGAATGAGACCAGAAAATATCTCCACTGAGGAGTTCATCCATGTGGGCCAGTTCTGCCCAAGACCATCCATCCTGCAGAGACACCCTCTGCTCACATCCATGTAACCATGCCCATATGAGGCACCGGACTTGGCAATGTGTGCTCCATGCTACACCCCAGATGTTCCCAGCACTATTTTAAGAACTGTTTTGTTGTGTGCTATTAGCAAGTCTGTCTGTGATTCCTGATCTCCCCAATGTTTTTAGACCATTAATTTAGTGAGTTAAGGCCTTTCTGGCTCCAGGTGCTGCTCTCTCCCATTTACTCCAGCCTGTGTCAGAGTGCACACCAGCCCAGCTGGATGAGACACCCCTATTTTAGATGAAATTATTACTGCAGCAGTTTGAGTGCATGTGACAGTATGGATAGTATTTTGGTAGCACTTCATGACCCTGGGAAGGTAGAATATGACCTTACAGTTCTTGTCGCTAGGAATTTCATGTAAGGAAGCTGAATTTCATGGAGCTCAAGAGACGAGCTTCTCCTCACCTCCCCACCCTAGGACAGCCACACAAAGGTTAGTCCAGCCACAGGTTGCCATGGCTCCTTGGGAGCTGGCTGGCTCCTACCAAGCCAATTTGTCACCATCGTGTCAGTTCTCCGTGATGCAGTGAGGGCATCTGAGTGGTGGTGTGGCTCGTCCATGACGAAGCAACACAGCCAAAGCATTGCCGAAACAGTAGCTAGCATGGAGAGAGAAATACTTCTGAATGCCTAAGTCCTGTAAACTGCACCATGCACCATTATCCTTCACGACAAAACCTCCACCCTTCTGCTCTGACCCGGAGAGCTTTACGCTAGTATTAAAGAAACTGAAAGAAGAGAGTTTAGCAATTAGGTACGGAATAAAGCATACATGCAGCCACAGGATGACAGGCCACTGCTGCCAGCCATGCCTGGCCACCAACATGCCCATGTGCTCTCCTCTCCCCCCACGCTCCAGGCCAGGAGAGCGGGCCCGGGGCCTGCCGACCCATGGCGGGGGCAAGGCGCACGGCCCGGGGCAGGCCCCCCACTGCCGGGCAGGCGGCCCCAGCCTCACACCCCGCGCCCCCTGGGCCTTCAGGTGACCGGCCCGGCCCCAGCCTCGCACCCCGCGTCCCCCGGGCCCGCGGGCCGGCCGGCCGGCCCCAGCCCAGGGGGGAGGCGCGTTCCGGGGCCGGCGCCTGGCCTCGCCAGGAGCGGTCCGGCCCTGGGTCCGCGGCCTGCCCTCGGGTGGCCCGCGCCTGGCCTCAACAGTGGCCGAGACTGGGCGGCCCCCCCCGAGGGCGCAATCCGGCAAGCGAACTGGGGCCTTGCGCCTCAGCCCCCGCCAGCCCGGCCCCGCCGCCGCGCTGCGGGACAGTCCGTGCCGGGGGCGGGGTGGGCGGCCTCCCTCGGAGGACCGGAGGTGGCTGCGGGAGCCGCTCTGTCCCCGCTCTCCCGGCGCTCTGTGGTTTAAGATGGCGGCGGGGGCTGAGGGGGCGAGTCCGTGAGTCCCAGGCCGGAGCGCCGCGGGGGCCGGCGGGGGCGGCGAGGCGGGCGGGAGCCGCCGGGCCGCGCCGGTGGGAGGAGCGGGAGGCCGCCTGCCGGGCCGGGGAGCGGCGGCATGTGAGCGCGGGCCGCGGCCGGCAGCGCGGCGATGGGGCAGCAGGTGGGCCGCGTCGGGGAGCCGGGCGCCGGGCTCCAGCACCAGCCGCCGCCTCAGCAGCAGCAGCCGCCGCGGGGGCTGCGGGGCAGCAGCGCGGCCAGGCCGGCGGGCCGCCGGCGGGAGGCGGCCGGGCGCACGGCGGAGGGAGGCTTCAATATCTTCACCCAGCACGGTGAGGGGCCGGGCCGGGGCCGCGCCGCCGGGCGGGAGGGGCCGGGCCGAGGGGGCGCCCGTCGCCGGCGGGCCGGGGGCGGCCGTCCTCCCCTCCCTGCCCTCCCTCTTTGTTGTTGTTGGTGTGATGGGGGGAGGGGAGAGCTGCGGGGGTGGGGGGGGGAGCGGGGCTCGGCCCAGCCCGCAGCCTGGCGGCGAGCGCGGGGCCGGGGAAGCTGCCCCCGGTGTGGGGACGGGGCCGCCATCCGCGGCAGGAGCCAGGTGGCACCTCCGGCAGCCAGAACTTGCGGTGCTGGGAAGCTGTCACTGCAGCGGTTCCTAGCTCCGGGTTTGTTTACCAGGGTAAGGGTTACATGTGCCTTGTCAGAAATTTCAGCTTACTGAGGCGCTGATAACTTGTCCTTCTACATGTGTGGGTCTCTGTCGCTGTATAGCTCCTGACAGAGCAAACGATTTTGTTTAGGCTGGGGGATTATAGCTGCCATCCGATTCTCGGTTGGAAGTTTTTGCCTGTCCACTTCTATTCTTACTGCTGCACACTGATACCGGAAATGTTTAATGCAACACGAATAGTTTCTGTAATCTCTCCTAGGAGGACCCCACAACTTCCAAGTTCCCCTTCTTGACTGTGTTTTGTCCTTTTTTTTGTTTTTGTTTTTTTTTTATTATTCTGTCTGTTTGGCAACGTCTTAATAAAAAGCATAGGTTTTGAAAGGTATGATCAACTGAAACCTGTCAGCCTTGACAAGCACGTTGAGAACAGATGCATGGATGTGCCTGTAATCCTAAACAACTGAATCTGTTATGGAGAGCTTGGCTGGTTTGGCTTGAGGTGGAGAGAGATGTCAGTGTATAGAGCAGGGTTGCTTCTGACAATACGTATTTTCTTTTGCTCAATAGAATGAGCGTAGGCAAAAAGATTAAGGAACATGCAACCAGCAGTCTAAATGTAAATATCATCTGCTGTGACTGCTGACACGTAAGTATCTATGAAAACAAGAGCACGGCGCTAAATCTGGTTCTTAAAATCTCGGTGTTATCAAAGCTTTAGAGTTCAGGGAGCAGTATCAACTTTAAAACCAAAACAAAACTCCATGCTTGCTGAAATGCCTGACCCGCTATTACTACAATTAAAACTAACGGTTACTATTTTACTGTATCTTTCAACCATAGTGTCATCAACTTCACGTTTTACTCAGTCATCTTTGTGTTTTTGTACTTTAAAAGGCACTTTGGCAAAAACATTACTATAAAAGACTAAGTTCACAGTGTTAGGAGCAGATCTCAGAAGTTATGCACATACCCTGCTTCTTTCTGTATGCTGAAGACTGCTTAGTGTGACTTAGCTGGCAACACCATGTCTGCTAATGACAAACTGTCGGTCTTTTCGTGTCTTGGTACCAAAATGACTACTTGGTTCTTGCTTTTACAAGGCAAGGACAGAAAGGACGTTTGTGAGAAGTGCGGTACAGCATTGTGAGGATGTGTAGTTACTTTAGAATAACACAGTTGAGACTGACTCAAGTGCATCTTTTAATTTATTGCTGCATGTTTTAATAGTAATTTAATTCAGCATCCTACACAAATCCTTCTAGCTCCTCCCTACTACATTTTAAAGGTAGAAGGTAAGGAGAATTATTTAGATGTAGTGGCAGGGAAATGGAGAGGAAAAGCTTTCTTAAGCACGCATGCACACCAAGACGACAAATTATGTGCTCTGCCAGCCCTTCTGCTCTGTCTTCCATTGAACTAGAAAGAAGAATGAGCCTGGAAAGCCAACATGCTCTGAATAAAACTGTTCAGTGGCATGTAAAAAGAACATTTCTCTGTGATGACGACTGTATCTTTTAAAATAATTTCGCTACTATTTGTATGGCTTCGGTTATCTGCTTCAGTGGTAAGATGATGGATATAATTTTACTTAGGTTTTTGTTGCTTCTGTTATTTTCTTTGCAGACTGTAAAGGAAGATGTATCTATTGAAAGTAAGATACAGCTTTTTGTTCTGTTAGATTACGTGAAAGGGGTGGGGTTTTTTGGCAATCCAGTTTTTGAGAGTTTCAGGGCAGGCTTCAAACTCCTGTCCTGTCTTGGTGAATGCCTCAGCTGTGTTAAATTGTTCCCTGATTCCGTGCACATTGTACTAGAAATGAGCGAACAACTCACTATTAATAATCTACACCAAATGCTAGCCAAAGTTGGGTACCTATTTAAATACTTGTCCTGTGCAATAACCAAAGATTTTTGTCACGTTCCTGAATCCTTTCTTTCTCAGAGAAGTTGTTTTCTTGTGATCCTGACTCCCCTTGTCTGAGGGAGGGGTGTTTTGCCTCTCAACTTCTGTTCTTATTTTTCACTTACTGACCTTGTTCTCCTGTTTTACTTAATCTGGCTTTCTGCTAGTTTTCTTCAAGTGCTACGCTTCTTTTGCTGCGATGCTGTTGATACTATGTGATCCAGATTGCTCTTTTCTAGTCATTTCTTTCTGAACCTGACCGTCCATCCTGTCTCTAGGACATGTATTCACAGTGTATGAAAAGTGGTGGAGAAAGCGCAGGGTTGTGGGTTAGCACTCTTGGACCAGTGACTAAGCCAGCCAGTCAAAGGATGAGCCTGGATTATCTACCTTCCTTGGCTTTCCTTGATACAGTCATTGATGCGAGGACGACAACCTGTTGACTCTGCTAGACTCTTACAGGTATAAATCCCTGTCTCAGTTCATGTTGGCAGATATCATGCTATACCGTGCCGGGAGTGACGTGAATCCTATTAACTACTCTTGCCAAAGTTCATTTTGAGGGGGCTGGTGCTTCCGGATTGTTTACAGAAAGGATGGAAGTAAACAATGTTTTCAGCCTCAGACCTGTTTTTGTTTCAGGATTTTGAAGAACAGCTTGTGTCAAATCAAAAAAGTATAAGATCTGTTATGCTAGGCTACTGAAAACCTGCGGTGAGCAGTTCTACTCAACTAACTTGGAAGTGTAGTTGCCCTTGAAAAATTGAGAGATTGAGCTGAACCAGTTTGTCCCAAGTGTGTTTTCTGTGTTACAGTTGTGTAGGAGAAGCACTACAGCAGATATACAGGCACTACATACTTCAGGACAATTTTTTGGAAGAAGCAAAGAGATGTTTCGCATTCTTTCCTTATTCTTACAAGGAAATCTGTATTGTAGCACCCCGCTATCCCATCATGAGAACAGTCACCTAGACTCTTGGGGGGTTTCAGCTTACCATTATACTGAGTTCTGTGAGCACTGCTATGAAGTTGAGCAGAGAAGTCCTAAGCAAGCTGATATACTGGTGTGATTTGTTAGCCATGGAGCAGAGTTCTCCAAGATGCAAAAGACAGTAATGGATTTTGCAACTTTTGCAGTTAGCCCTTCAAAGCGCCCCTTTCGAGCATTCCTAGCACATAATCTGTGGCTTACAAAAGCAAGCAATGGATCATCAAGCATGTTGGTTGCTAGTAACATACTAGAAAGGAAGAGCGTAGTGAGAAAGATCATTCAAACATCAGTGTATGTTGCATCAGAATTAACTAGTACCACAGGGACAACTACTCAAGGAGAAGCTGTAGGGAACACTAGTTAGGATCAAATTCTTACAGTTCGGCACAACCAGAAAAGAAGTACTTGGGGCCATTACAGGATGACCTTCCCTTTCAGAGAAGGAATGGGCGAGAGAGCAGGGAAATAGGTTGTCTACTTATCCTTTCAGTAGTTTCCGTGAGGGAAGGGGTACAACTGATGACAACCAGCAACTTCCAAGTTGCATGGGCTGTAGCCGGCTCCTCGTACGACCTTTGAACAGTGACATGCTCTAATATTCTTCCTGAAGAGCAGTGATAACTGCCTACCGTACCAAGATACTCTTTGGAATGGTGTTAGCATGCTTTTCATCTCTGAAAAGACTTGCTGAGTGTTGTAGAAAACATACTGCAGGAAAATCAGATTATTTAAATCCTGGCTGGGAAGACTTTGCAATACCTGTTTGCAATACTGCTACAGTTGCCTTGGTAATATATTTTGGGGTAGCGGAAGGCTCTGCCACACTTGAGCTTTTGATCCAGCAGGCGCAGGACATTTGTTCCCTGTTTTGTTTTCTAGAGGAGGAGTTTAGCAACCTTTTACTATGTGCATCAAGGTCAGGCAAGATAAGCCTATACTTTTAAAAATAAAATTATCATTAAAGCTCCCCTAAGGCAGTCAGAGTGCTATGCCACATGATAAAAACATTCTAAAATAGGAAGAAGCATAAATACACTACCCTTTGAAATTGAGTGAAACTGAAGGGCTGGATGCAGGAAAATGGAAAGAAAGAGAGAAAATAGGGTCAGTTTAACAACTGCACTTTGTGGGCCGCCTAAAATGTTCTTTATTTTTCATCCCAGTGAAATGCAGCAAGCTTGGGCCAGAGCTACTTGCCTGCAGACTTTCCTGTCAGTAAATGCCCTGTGCAGATGGAATATAATCACTGTATTCAGTGCCTGAGTCTTTGTACTGTAAATCAGAAATCTTCTGGGACCATAATGTATAAATAACTCTTAACTAATTATTTGGGGAATAAAGGATAGTTCAGCTAAGTGTCTAGAGGAACATCTCCTGCAGAACATGAAATTATAGGCGTGTTCTCTGTTGCATCATTCTCCGTGATATCTAAATTATTCCTGCAGATCCAGTTGCATTCAATACTTGTTTTTATACCTTGTCTTAAGTTGGGATTTTTGCGTACTGCATTTCGCAAACAAAAGGACTCTATCAGCTCGGTGGAAGGGACGATACAATAGACTACGGATCTGTTGTAATTCCTGGCGTATGTATATTTCCTGTGTACTTTTCACATAGTCTGAAGAAGGTAAGACTGAAATGAAGTTACTTCAAAAGATGTTAGCCAGAACTAACTCAAAAATCAAATTTCAAAGCCCAGACAGATCTCCGATTTCTCAGTTCTCCACATATAGCAGATGGTGTGGTACAAGTTGTTCTAGCAATATTTCACAAACTTGCTGTTGCTTGCGAGTGCAGTGTTTTGCAAAAAAAAAATTGTGGGATTTTTTTTTGGAAATAGGGACATGGCCAAGTGAACAAACCGGTGGAAAGTGAACGTGTAAGGTATTGGACACACAAGCAAATTGTCACAAGCAGCCTAAACTTTTTTAATCTAGCAGGACTGACAGCTCACATAATTAGAGTTGGAAGATAGTTGGACTATCTCCTAGAGATGCTGTAGCAGGGTTGGCTTCAGGAATATTTTACGGCTGGTAGTAATTACGGATTCTGGGACAGTAGGCTTGAAATCATGTTTTCACCGGTGTTCAGGAGAAGTGACCTGTTCTGTGACCCACTTATGTCAGCATATGTCATGTTCGTTTGTTCTTAAAGCAGGCCAGTCGTTGCTGAAGTCAAATAATACTTTTTGGACCTTTGTTTTATAGATAAAGCTAGATGATCGTTAGTGTGATTTATTCTAGTCCATTTCTCTTAGTTGTGACAACTTAATGTTTCCAGTATACTTATTGTCTGTAAACTGTCTTCTAAGTACTGCTGACAGCTGACTAGTTCACACTCATAAGAAATGTTAAAATCCAACTAATGTAAAACAAGAAACAGCAGTTTGTACGTACACCAGTAGGGATGCATATGATAGTTAACTGAAAGTAATGCAGTTAGGATTTGTTCAGTGACTTGCCAAGTTTCTTTTCACCTGGTTGTATTTCAAAAAGCCAAGGCTAGATGGCCACAGACTAAAGCTTCACCTACATTGTAACTGTTTCAGAATCTGATGTCCTAAATCACTGCCTGCCAAATGCTTAGTCGTTCTTTCAACAGTGTGTGATTATGAGTGACACAAAGCTTGGTAGCTGTAGTGCAGATGGCCCCTTGAGTGGCTTTGCAGGTGAATATTCAAAGTAGGCGAACAGGTTCCTTCTTAACAGCATTGAGGAGAGTATTTACCAGTAGAGGAGTATTTCTTGTAGTTGTTTGGACCACCAGCAATCTCTCTTTCCCTCAACACAGCAGGAAAGAAACAAAAGCTTGTGTTGAGTTGGGTAACACAGTTGACTTGCTGGGTCTGAAGTAATGGTTCTCTCACGGTTACTGCATCAGCCCTCACATTCATCTGGTTTTGTGGTTATGAAATACTTTATTTTAAAGGCTGGTCTTGGTATTATCCGTAGAGATTATTCTCTCTAGAATAAGTGACTGTTACAAAACCATTGAGGCTTCCTGTTGGTAACACTGTAAACCACAACAACAAAGCTGAGTTATATTACCCATATCTGCTTAGGAAGTTTCATGTGCTTTGTGGGCTTTCTATAAAGACATGCACATCTCCCAATAAGATTGCATTAACTTTTTAATAGGTGGCTTTCGGTATCAGCTAAATCAGCAGAGAAATTTGAAAAAAATGTCTTTTTTTAAAATGACTTTGCCATTTTTGAGGGTGAGACAAAGATGCACAGAAATACTTCGCTAAGAATTGAATTGATTTTGTTTCAGTCTTCTAGTGCTCTTTAAAGGCTATTTAAACATATTTATTTTAAGACTGAAATTTTTCAAGAAATTCCTTTCTTCTTCTCCTGCCCTTTCCTCCCAAATGTTGTCCTTAGAATCTTAATCTTACTATGATACGTCCATTAAAAACAATTACAGGTGTTAGTGAACTTAGAGCTTCACTTATGTTGATTTTAAGGTATTCTATGACAATAGTGATATGAGAATTGGGACTACAGTTGCGTAAGAAAAGTAGCTCTTCAATGAAGGAAAACTAATTTTCTATAGGACAGTTCTGTATCTCCTCATCCTTTAATTTGACAATGTTACTGGTTTGGATTTTGTGCTCTTCCCTGGCTCGTTGTTATTTAATACTAAAGTGAAACCGAAGTAGCTGCTTCTTGTTATAAGTGATATATGGCAAAGACACAGGAACCATCTCCTGCTGCTGTTGGGGTCAAATTAGGAATCAGCTCAGAGGATAGGAAAATGAGATCATTCTGGTTTTGTGACCCTGTGCACCTCCCAGTCTGTTTCTCCTTCCTTTCTCCTATAACAATCCCAACAACTAAGCATCGAGCATGTCTCTGCTGTTCCTATTTATCATCATCTCAACTAGAATATGTAAGATGAGCAACTGTGGAGGAGAGTGTCTCTAGAAAGACAGATAATGCTGGAGAAGAACTAATGGGAATAAGGGAAGACTGGAAAAAGAAAAGGGTAAAAGGTGATGTTGCACCTTCTCCCTGACAGTGCATTTTGATACACTGGAGATGGTATTTTAAAACATTGTCTGCAAAGCTGAACACTCAAAATACAATCATGGGCATATTTAATAATTGTTAAATGAGACAGGTGGGCCTTCTAAACCGATCTATGGTAAGTTAGAAGTGGTTTACTGACCGATGTCCTTGTAGTGGGCAGCATACCGGTTGGGGAGTTTCCCCACATAGAATAGAATGGAATAGACTATTTCAGTTGGAAGGGACCTGCAGCGATCATCTAGTCCAAGTGCCTGACCAGTTCAGGGCTGACAGAGCTGATGACTGGTATAAGGCACAAAAAGATGAGGAGTTCCAAGCTCCTTGAGCACAACCAAATGTTAATTTGCAGGACTGAAACAAACAGTCCTCCCAAAACAATGGGAAAGAAAAACCCACCAACAAGATCTCCTCCTCATCATCCCTTCTTACCAGAGGTAGAATCAAGTACAATGGAATAGTGAATATGTATATCCATTCTTTAGAGTTCACGTGTGGGATTTACAGTGGGTTGGCACGAGATACCAATAATCGCTTTTGTTGCAGGCTAAATGTGCTTAGCACCATGGCCAATTTTGAAACAGGTGCCAAGCTTGCTTCTGGTTGAAAGAAATTATATTAATATTGGCTATTATGGTGGTAGTATGTAGCACAGGTCACAAAGTGTTGCTGTTTTTTCACATTCCGTGTTCAATTAGATGCATAGTTTTTAGAAAAGTTGATTGTAGAGTAGCGTGCCTTTACAGGAGACACACCAGAACACAGAGGAATTGCAAAGTGAAGAAACACTTCTTCATCGCAAATCTGTGTACACTCCAACATGGCCCAGCCTAGAAGTTTGTTTAAATGTTGTCATATCCAAGTAGATTAGTATTACCTTCTGCATTTACCCTAAACATCAGGGGTCTGAAAGGTGTTTAAAGAACACGGATCTGGTTTCTAGGCGAAACACAAAAACATTTGTACATTCTAATTTTGTAGCCCCTGGATTGTGGAGATAACCCTTCAAACCCAAGCTGGAGTGTAAATTAATATAATGAAGCCTTCCTTAGCTTACAGGGTCAGCTCAGTTTCTCAAGATTATTTCAAAGCCTTTGCTGGTCAGGGTTTATTTTACTAACCAGAAGTGTCAACAGAGTTAGCAAGACTGTTCAGTTTTACTGCTGCTATTCAGAAACCTGTGGGAGGCTGTGCAACTGATGAGAATATCAATTTTGAGTTGCTACTTAGAAAAGAGCAGAAGAAAAAAAGCAGAAGTAGAGGCAAGATACAGATACAGTAGTATCTCTGAAATTTACTTTATAATAAAACTGGAAAAAATATTTAATTAGCCTTGAAGTGATTTAAAAAGAAATAATTTTAAGTGTTATTTCCAGTCCAGCAATCTAGTATGTCGGAACTTGCCAATTAATGAAACTATGGTGACTGTTTAGCAACAAAAAAAGCCTGTTTGTGCAAACTTTTAGAAAATTAATACAAGTTATTCATCTAGGAAGAGTGAAACGGATTCTTCTTTGAGATCTGAATAACCTCGAAGATCTTTTGAAATAGTGGCATGGCTTCCTTCCTCCATTAAGTCACTGGGTGCAGCGGAGTCCAAGCTTATACTGGCCTGAGCTGGATTGCGTAAGCATGGACTTACTCGCTGCTTGTGTTTAATGCAGTTTTTTCTTACAACGCAGGTTTTAATTGTAAAGCTTTCTTTATGTTCACTGCTCACTTCAGTACAAGTGAAAGAGAAACAGTGTCCTTTGTCTGAGAGCCAATTTGTGGTTCCTTTTCTCCTATAGATTGTTTTTCATCTTCTCACTTATAAACTGGCAAATAAAAAATTCAGTCTAATAGTTCACAGCTCTTGGGCTCAGAATTAATGTAAGAAAGTTAAAATAGCAAGTTCTTAAAACTTGAACTTTAAATTGCTAAATGTCCTACATGTGCTTTTTAGAATGTTGTTGATATTAATAGTGTCAAGTCTTAGTAAAGTTACTCTTGGAGCGGTACCTTGATCAAAGCATAAAGGCTGTGGTATAGGCAAGACCTTGAACAGATGCTCCAAGGTTGTTTCTTTGATCATTTTGTGGTGATACTACTCAGTTCTGGTTTCTTTTCAAACCTGCTTTTTCACTGACTGGATTGACAGTAAGTAAGCCACTATGAGCTTCATAATTTGTGTCAGTAACGTATATAAATAGTGGGAGCCAGCTCTCTGCATGTCCCAGAGAATTCTTGCGCTTTCTCCTGACTAGGAAGTGAGGTTTTGGTAGGTTTTGTCATTTTTAGGCAGGGAGATTTGTACAACTTGGCAAGGGATGAACCAGTGCTTTTGTAATTGATATCAGTGTTAAACTTGTGCTCTGGCCCAGTTAGTTACCCAGTGAAGCACTGCAAAATACTTTTTCATTAATCATAAATTGTATGCTTGTTATTCAGGATGATATTTGTTCATTTTACTTAATTTTGATTTATGGCTTTGTTTTTAAAAAAGCTAGGTAAACTGAGAAAGTTGAGATACTTTATCAGATTAAAAAGGCTTTGTCTAGAGAAGATACTTAGAATAAATAGGAAATTAGTATATAGTGTCCTGTGGTGCTAGTATTCCAAATTGTATTTAGGGTTTTTTCTTCAGGATCTTAAAAAACTGTGGCTTTTAAGGTTTTCTACATAGCTGTGAGAAAGGAGCTAATTTTTCATGTTAGAAGAAACTGAGATCTATTTTTTTTTATGAGTAATCTAATAAATTTTGATCTGATATGTACTACAGAAGAACAGTTAGCCCACATTTCATAAGTTTTTCTTCCAGAGGTGCATTAGATAGCTTAGGATTGATGTGCAAAATCAGCAGATGCCCGAATGATGATTTGAGTAGCATGCCATAGCTATACTGTGAAACAGAAGTCTAGCAGGTTTAAGTCTTGCTTTTGTCATAACAATACTAGATGTGTTTTGTCAGAAAACTTTTTCATTTTCTGTGTTTATAGGTCATCATAATAAAATATATTTAACTTCTTTAGGGGTAAAATGTTTAAAGAGGGCACTACCCTCTATATTAGAGTCATTTAGTTGTGTGATAATTCCTGCACTTTAGCACCTAGTTGGAAGTCCAGATATGCTTTGAGAAGCTGAAATAGGCCACGAGCTGAAGTCTGTCGAAGCTTATCTTGTCTGTAGTCTTGTAAGAAGTTCTAATTCTTTCTTATTCTGATGTGAATAAGTCTGTAGAGCTTCCATTCGCTTTTTTTGTCAAACGGTTAAGCTAAACTTGAATATTATTCTAGGTATGTGTCTTTCTATCAACACACAAGCTTGCGCCATGGTAGTAGAGGTGCAATTACTTTTTCTTGTCATTGTCTGCACCTTGTTACTGTTTCTGCTAAATTAAATGTTTTTCTCATTTTAGGGGTTGGTGACAAAGCACGTAACTACTGCGAGGTGCAGCCTAGCTCTAGGTAATGCTTAGCTAGCCTCTCGGTACCTGCTCAGCCACAGGTGGATGGACTTAGCCCTGGTATTATACGCACTTGTGCTTTAGGCTGTGGAAACAGGTGTGCCTTAAGGCAACGTAATCCATAGGCTGTTTAGATTCAGGTGAGCTGTGCCAGTTCCCTTGCTTTACCCATGGGGACATGGCATCCCCAGGTGCTGATTTTAGCATGTTTTTTGTTGTGCATCAGCTGTGACAGAACTACAGTGCAGCTGATATGCTTGAGGCATTGCCATTAAGTATTTTGTTCCTGAACAAGAACAGCACTTGACTACGAGGAACCTCTTAAACAGCCTTTCTCCTTTCTTTAGCCTTCTCTCCGCACAAAGCTCACCTTGCTCTGTTCAAGCAGGGAAGCAGGCTTTGAAACATGCACCGCATTGTCAGCGGGGAGCAGGTGAGTACGAATGAGTACAGACTCACGCTGGGCAGAACTACCACATGAACTGAGGAGCCCGGGCAGCACACAGGAGGCTGTGTGAATGTAAAGTAAGAAGGTAGAAGGATCAATTACATAGCTGCTTATGGAGAACATGATTTTCCAGCCTACCACGAGAGGGTGCTACAATGCTTCGACTTAATTTATCCATTGCAAAAAAGTTTTTCTGGTAGGAAAAGTTAAGGGTGTTTTTCAACATTACTGTGTTACAGTGAAGTTTTAAGTAACTGTTGGTTTATGAAAGCGTGCGAGATCCATGTATCAAAATGCAGATGTAGCTGTCTTAAAATTTAAGGAAATACATGTTCATGTTGCTTTTGCTTTTAAGAGCTGAACTGCTTCCTTTGTAGTTGTTTTGTTTCTGTTGGGCTTTATCCTAGATAACTTCATCTGCCAGTAAGAGAGGATTTCCAGCTTGTTTACGTGTAAGTGTGCAGGCAACCTTTTGTGCATGAAAAAGCATTAAATCGGATACTTCTGCTAGGTAATCTGAGCCCTCAAATTAAGAGGCACTTCTCATCTGTGAAATGGCAGTAATGCTTGCTTGCTTTTATGGAGATGTTTAGAATTAACTTTTGCAGAAGCAAACACAGAAAAGCTGTCTGCAGGCTAAATGTTCAGTCATGCACTCTTGTCTCATCCTGTAGGCTGGTTAGAGAAATGTGTTTGTTGTGGTTCTAGCCTGTATTTCAAAACACTTGTGGCATGGTAATGGGTCTGAAAGAAGTTTAGTGTTTGTGTAAATTGTTTAACTTGCCTTGAAATGGAAGCTCAAAGCACTGTGCTTTGCTGAATGTTATTTATTAAACATCCATAAAGAGGCTGAAGCTACAGAGAATTAGCAACAGATAGAGAACTTTAGTATACTGTCTTTGGTTGTTCAGCAGTAGAGCAATACAAACAAGAGAGTGAATTGCACTAAGTGTTCATGCAGTTAGGTGGGCTGGCAAAGAGATCCCAAACCTGGTGTTTAGGGTTGAGGCATGTAATTACTAAGAAATAAGATCACTTGACATTACTGTGGTGTAGTTCATCATTGACCGCTCAACTGTGGGGTAGTTGTTAAACTAAACTGAGGTGCATTTGTGTTTTTCTAAGTCACTTATCATTCCCTTCAATACTAGTCAGAAAATGAAAGACCACATTGAAAGAAACACATTAATCAGTCCCAAAACAGACTACTAGAAAGGAGATAAGAAAATCTGTTTAAAATGCAACCAAGACAGACTGCCTGGCTTGCATACTATAGTGTAAGAGCAAAGGCATGACTTCTGGTATGCTGTAGCTGTCCTTTTTTTCTCTCCTCCACGCTTCCCTAATTTGTTAGGAGGTTGAGATCTTGCCTGCATTTCAGGCCCAGGCACCTGGCTTTGTTTCATCCATCCATCTGTTATTTCCTCATACAGAAAGATTAAAACACTCTTTATCACATGGTTACCCCCTGTACTTCACCCCCTGAACCTACAAGGAAGTGGGCTAGTGATTTTTGAAACCATAAAAGCTACTATAGAAGCAGCATCTTGGTGTTAGTATGTAGTATAAACTGCTCTGCTGCAGCAGTGTTCATATCACCAAGGTGAAGGTTACCCTTCCAGGGGATTGCTCTTGTGCTTTTAGAAGTTAGATAATGATCCTGTGCGGTGAGAACAAGTATCATTCCACGGTGAATACTGTGTGCAAAAGAGGTTGTCTGAGGCTTAAGGGGAAACGGAACTGAATGTCCAGGAATTGGTGCTGGTGACAAATTAGGAAGAACGGTTTCCTTTTCTATGAGCATTTAGCATTCTTACTCATCTGCCTGTATCTTTATTTGGAGTCATGTCTGTTCTGAAAATGAGACAGGTGATGCACAGTCTATCTGACTGTGTCTGCTCCTGGGGAAACTGTTCCCAAATTCCTTGCCTTTGCTGACAAAGTATGCCAGCTCTAAAACAAGGAATACAGATAAGCAGGAATAGAAGAAAATGGTTTCTGCTCGTGAAGGTACTATCTTTGTTTAAATATTAAAAAAAAATGAGATAGTGTCATGAGTAAAAATCCCTGCAGTTAAGAAACTATTTTCTGTAGTAGTTAGCTATTTAGTCTTGCCCCCCTACACACTAGTAGAGTAGTAAGTTTATAAAAGGAAGACAGTGTTTTAAGTGAGAGGCATGAGTACACAAAATGGTTTATGCAGCAGGTCTCTAGCAGAACTACTGATGCAGCACCCTTTCCTCAGGACCATGTTTTCCTTTTCCAAGTTGGACAGTAGAGGCTTTCTATTATGCTGTGACAGATTTTCTTCCCTTTTTTGATGCTTGAACGTAAAGCTACTTGTTTTATTGCTACTTCATTAGTGTGATGAAGCGTAGGAGTTTTTGTTTAGAGAACATCAGTAGTTGAGGCAGTAGCTGTTTTCAGTGTTGCATGTCTCTAATTGAAAGTGTTACTCATTAGGGAGATACTGAAAGGATTTTGTAAGGAAAGCTCCAAGTATTGCACTTCAGGAAGGATAGCTAATCAACACCAGTTTGAGTCCTGCTCTGCCCTAGTCTGATATTTAGCAAATGACTTTGTTTCCTTGCTTTAGACCTTCTGCGTAGTACAAATTTTACCCTACTCTGTAGGACTGTCAAGAGAATAAAATACCAAAACTGTGAAGCACTCTATGTATCAAGTGCAACAAAAATATCTCATGTAGTATCAAGTCATAATATTAGCATGCCCTGACTTGAGAATGTTCTGTAGGCTGTGAATTTAATGCGTGTGAGAGCCAGCATTTACTGCTGGTGAAGGGTACAGCATAATTAGCACTGGTGAGGGTAGTCGCCAACAAAACATGTACAGCCTCAGCAGAAGCCTGGGATCTGGTACATAGTCTTTCTCTCTTCTTCTTAAATTATTAAGAAGGTGTTTCAGCAAAAATTGTGGATCTTATTGTTTAGTTGTAGATGTCTGAGCAGGCTAGATGGTTACCTACTAGAGGGTTTGGAATAAATCTTACTAGAACTCATATTCTCATTGGGAAAATATTGCATCTTGTCGGTATAACAAGTCTGGATAACAATTATCTAGATTTAGGAAGACTTCACTGCTTGGGATGAGATCCTCATGCTGCTGTTCCCTGATTGCCTCTTGTATAAAAGAACAGGCACATCACTGGATGTCTTAACTCTCAACATTGTATGTTAGCACTCATGCAGTGTGAAATCTGATAAAAATATGACTGTGCATCTCAGGCCTGAGCTCTGAGGAGGAATGCCGAGTCCTTTCAGCAGCGTGCCTCCAAAGACAGCTGCGCAGTTAGCATTTGTGTCTGCCAGGGTCTGTGCTCTCCACAACGATCCCCGCCCCAAACCTCCGGACAAAAACAGGAGATGAATCTCAACAGCTGCAGAAAGCTCAGTTTATGAATCTTAATTAGGGTAAGGAGTTATTTGAAGTGCTTCTTTTTGTAAATCTCTAATGATGGTTGTAAGGGCTACGTATCCCCATTGAAGTTGTCAGGATAATGCTAACCTTTTTATTGAAGTGGAGTTCTGGTGGTCTGAGCTGCATGGATGCCACATCTCTCTAAACATAAATAATGCTCACATAGACTATAGTGTTTTTCTGTACTCCACTGGTGTGCTCTCAGTTCTCCTTCCTCTTCTCCCCTGTCCAGGTTACACCATTTTTTGCGCGTGCTGATTTTTCCAGTTGTACTTTTTGCCTTGAGAGTAGGCTACCACCCTTACATGATATACTGCTTTCATAACATTGGCAAAGTGCCCAATAAAACTGGTTTGAGACCTCCACACCCAGACCTGAATATTTTTCCTCCCCAGTTTAAAGGAATGACCTGCATTTTATGTATTTGTCTTAGATTACAGCAGCCACCTTCATGTATTAAGAACAAAGCCAAGACTGTCCATTTCCCCATAATTATATTGTACCTGTCATTATGTAGGAAGCCCTGCCCTTGCTTTAGAAGTCAAGTCATTAGATTCCATATATTTTAATTGGGTGAGTCATTTAGTTTCAGTCCTGCTGCTAGAGCATGCATCTGTTGTGTCTAATGTAATTTCCCCCTAATGGGGCCAACAGTAGCCGTACCAGTAGTGTGAAGTCTGTTACAAATAATCTGTCTACAATATTCACAGTGCGTAATTTCTAAAAGGTTCACTAGGAATTTTCAAATTAAGAATAGCTGCATTATTATTTTTTTTCTGTTATGGAGAGGGTTATAACTTGATCTGGGAAATACTTAATCTTGAAGTAAACTTTTAAAGGATACAGCCTGTTTATATCCTGGTTGTCTGAATTACAATATGATAAGGCTTAACTGATGAAAACATGTCAAAAGAGAAGCTTGTCCCCACCACCACTGTGCTCCGTCTTTACCAGGACTGGTTCTTGTCTGACCCTGTGGTGAGCCAGTCCAGGGAGCTAAACCAACAGAAAACTCTGAAGTGCTGGTTTGGTTTCCCGACCCAGGTTGCTGCACAGCAGATGAACGCGGCGGGTACGAGCACATGGGAAGCAGCCAAGGAGGCAGCTGGGAGCAGGGGAAACAGCCACAGACCTGGCAGCAGCTGCTTGCTGGGTTCATTTAGCCACATGCTCAGTCTGCACCCTCAAGACCTTAGCGAAATATTTCAGTGGTTTTGTTTTTATGTCTGGGGAGGGCTTTGATGAATCTGGTTTAGGATTACTAAAAAAAAAATAATCTAATAGGTTATACACATACACTTTGCATTGTATTTCTTTAGCAAGGCTGCTATCTGAAATAAGACCCTGAAATTTGTTCTTTTAGAAATCTTTGAAATTCAGAAACGTGTTAACTCAGATATGCTTAAAGAGTCAAAGGCAGTTATCTCTTCATAAGAGGTTACTTCTCTAATTTTCTAAGAATAGGATCACCTCTTATCTAATTTAAGGGTGGGGATTTTGTAACTGTTATTTTACTTCAGTGGTCACAGAGTTCTTGGCATTAATGGCCATACGTGTATGTCTTGAATGAAAAGCTGATTATTACCCCGTGGCCATAACAGCAGCTCTTCATTGCAGTCCTTGCGTTGGTGAGACTGACAGCTAGAGGAAAAGGCTGGCTGTCCTTCAGGCTGCTGACGTAGGTGTGAACTTAGAGTTGGATAATCAAATGGATTATTTGACTGCTGTTTCTGCCAAAAGAGGCTCAGTTCTGTGAATAAATCTGTTAGTCTAGTTTCTCTAGTAATTAGGAATTAAGTTCTTACACTGGTAATTTGCTGCATTTTAGTTACACCCAATTCTCAATATACAAGTTTTTACTAAACAGTCACATTTGGCGTCACAAGAGAATATGACAACCTAGATTAGTCAGTCCTTTTGAGGGCTGATTCTGCTTGATGTATTTGATCATGATAATTTGATGTTTGCTATTACTCAGCTTTTCTGGCTTTAGAACCTGAGGTTTGACCCTGCATGTTTAGTTTACTGGTATTTTAGTGAAGGAAAAAAACCCCACAAAATTCATGCTTTTTGTAGGTCTGTGCTGGATATTCTCCAGGCTCTCATCTTCTGTATTTCAGTCCCTAATTTGTGTGCTGTTCACCTTCATGGATTCACCTCCATTGGTCTCTTTGGGTGCTTCAGAGGTTTTCTTTTTGGGGGGGACACAGGCAATCTGCTGTTCATGATGAAAGCATGACCTTAAAGGGTGTTTGCCCCAGAATCTCTGCTGATGCTTCATGCAGGAGCTTCAGCATCCTTGCTGGAGGAGTTTAAATGTGCTGTGTGTTTCCAGGTTTCTGAATTTCAGCTCTTGCTTCAGTTTTTCAGGGACTGACCATCAGGCTTTATAAAAATTTAACATTGTTATGCTTGTATGGTTTATTTTAGATTGCAAGAGACTTAGATCTTGAAACAGTAATGTGTCCATATAAACGTCTTTCCTTGCCTCACTTCCCTCACTGTTTTTAACAGTTTTGGCATCTGCTCAGTTCTATAACCTATCCGGGATCTTTTTACTTCCAAGCAGCCCATGCAGCACACTTACATTGGCTTTAAGTAGCTTGAAAGCAATGGTAAGATTGTTTCTGGCAATGATGTAGATTGTGCAGGTAACATCATTAATTCTAAAGACCCTTCAAATACTTTCAAATATTCATTAGCTTCTGGTTCTGTAAAGTTCTTCTGAGCTGAAAGACCCATTTTAAACCAACATGGTGTAGCGCCTTTCAGTCTGAAGTTATTTGTAACTGCTTCTGGATGCTCTGTTGCTTGCAGAGTAGTAACTCTTCAGCTGAGGCATATGTTGTACTTTACCACAAGGGTACTTTTTCAAAGAAATTTGAGAGTTAATTAACATGTCACAACAGCATGGAATTCCAATAGGGAAATGCCCTAAAAGGCAGGGTTTAGTGGCATCTCAGGAAGCTGGCAGCAATTGACCATCTTGCAGTAGCGCTAAATAAGATGTCTCCATAAGGATGGGACAGAGAAGCCCTAGGCTGGAAGCAGTGTCTGCATGGGATGGTAAGTGTATTGCTTTCCAACTACTGCACTGAGAGCTACAGTTATTTTGAAAACATTCAAGTACAGGATGGCCATAGGTAACTGCTGTAAATAGTATTAATGTAACCGGGAAATCTTCTGCCAAGCTACCAAAAGCCAGGGCTTCTTTAGTTTCCAGTACCTGGACAAAAGGCAGGAGATGGCATTCTGCCCCTTTGCTTTAAGAGGCTAAGCCAGAATGGAGTACCAGTTCACCATGTTTTTGGTTATTTGGGTATCTAATTGGGAGTAGATTTGTACTGTAAGAGGCTCAAGAGAGAATGATTTTGAGAGGAGCATTTGCAGGACTGCCTGTTGTCTTGGAATTTCCAACTTCAAGACAGCACCTGGTGTGTTGGCACAGCCCAGTAGTGAGCCCTGGTCCCAGAGAAAGCACTTAGTGTGGCTGGTTCTTGAAGGGATACAATATAGCCCTGTGTAATCCAAGCAGTCAGCTGTCCCCACAACCTATATAAGCCAGCAACAACTGGGAATGTTTTTCTGTGGAGTAGGAGGAAGAAGGAATGAGGTGGAACTCTGTCAATTTAGGAGAAAAAAAAAATTACCTTAATTTAACAAGATAAAGGGACCTTTCTTGGCCTTTCAAACCGGAAGACATGGGGACGCTGCAAGCAAGGTCCCTTCTGGGTGTCACAGTTAGGCTTCGGTTTCAATCTCAGTTCAAAATTTCCATTTCATAAAACAACACTCCTGGACTCAGAAGCAGTTTCACATACCTCCCTCAAAGCAAGCTGTACGGCACAACTGGCAAAAATCTTGCCAAGAAACCGAGTGCAGCTAATGTTCTTTTGTCAGAGACCTTATTTTCTAGCTTAGGTTAAGTCATCTTGCACTTAATCTTCATTAATTTCCCTATTCTTTGATTAATAGTGATAGTAGAGTACAGATACCATTCCTCCTGTGGCTGCAAGTATCCTGTACACCATATGAATGGATTGATTTCTCCAATTTGTATGACCTAAGAACATATTTTTGCCTTGTTCACCCGTTATGTATCAGCGATAACTCGTATCAACTTGAATGGCAGTTTTCTGTGCATTTCTACTTGTCACTGCTACCATTGCAGGCGTAAAAAACTATCAGTGCCGCAGGAGGCAAGGTAATACTGAAGTGTCCTCCCATTCTGTGGTGTGCTGTACTCCTTGTCTCTATAGAAAAATGTTACCATGCACAGTAAAATCCACAAAACCTGATGATGTAGATGGATGCAATTTAGGAGCTAACCAGTACTTTACAGAGCGAGAGGAAACGAATTGCTGAGTGAGCTGCAATGTTAGACCTCCCACTGGGAATTTCCAGCCCTTTCCCTCTTTCTTCCTCCCTGAGAATATATATAGTAAATGGAGTAAATTAAGCACTGGGGGAGGTGGCACCCAAAGGCAGAAGCAGTAATAGAGGCTAGAGTAACCTTTGGTTAAAACCAGCTGACAATATATCGACCAACCTACTCTGAGCATCCCAGTCGTACCACCACAAATACTGGCAGCAGGAGAGATGTCTCAGACAGCTATGCCAGTATTAAGTGGGAGGAAGGCTCTTTAAATAACTGGTAGTGGGTTATTATTCCCTGACTGTCAACATTGTTTTACCCTCTGAACAGGAAAAAATTAGTTAAATAATTGTGTGGCAAGCAACTGACAATTTTTTTTTTTCTAGTTGCTGGATCTGTTTTAGAAGATAGCAGATACTTTGTCATTTTGTATTTCAATTCAAAAACCTATAAACAACAGATGGAAAATCAGAACAAGAGACGAATAGATTGGTTGGAACTGAGGGAGTAGCACTCTGTTGTATTTCATTCAGTTGTACACTGAAGTAGTCCAAAAGAACACTTGTCTATGTGTTGGTTTTGGAATATTTGCATTTTGAGAGGGCTAAAGGTGGCATTCATCCCTTCCTCTCTCACTGTTAATTTTAGCTTGCTTTTAAGTTAGTGTGCATAATCCTGTCTTGAGAAGCCTGCCTGACTCTTACAATATAGCTTATGTTGTCTGTCTCTTCTTATGCCAGGTGAATAGATGGTTTTGTGGTACCAATTCAATAAAATAGGATTTCATTTCATTAGCATTGCCTCAAAGCCCTTTACAATCCTAGATAAATCCATACAACTGTTTTCCTCTTCCATATTTCCCCAGCGCAAGGGGGGGAATGTTTGAAGTGTTATTTTGAAGTGTTATAGAAAGACAAACTGTTAGTGTTCAGGTTAGCATTGTAAGTTGGCAACAGAGCTTGGTTCTGGTGGGGATTTGTCTTTTGATGAGTTATTAGGTGAGTCTGGAATTGCAGCTACCTCTTTTTATGATGTTTATTCATCTATAGATCAGAATCTGGCCTTGCTATCCTAATTTAAGGTTAATCTAAGCATTTTCCATGCGGTTTCTGGTTTTGAAATGGCAGTCTAACTTAGTCAAAAGATGTGGGCTAACATTTCTGGGGAATTAAGTCACTCATTTCCATGCTGTTGTACATTGTTTGCTTTTCTTTACTGCTCTGAAAACAAATTAGTAGAAAAAACATTATCTATGGGATGTTTCTGCTCTGTTTGCATGCAGGCATATTCAGGTTTCCCATCTCCTGGAATATTTCTCCCTGGAGCCAATTACACCTTCTTTAACCAGTCTTCTAGTTCAGCAGTTTCCCTTGCAAAGTAATCTTTGTCTTTTTTTTTTTTTTTATTTCAAGTGCGCCTCACCATAAGACAGCAGTATCTGATGATACTTAACCAGGTCATTCACTGTACTAAACACTGATTGTAGCATATAACTTGCTGGAACACATTATTGGTTTTTGTTTAGTGAAATGGTGTTAGAAGTGAAGCAGCTATCAAACAGGAATAAAGAAAATGTCTTTCACTCAACTTTCTAACTGTTCTTCAATTCAACTGTTTAATTAAAATCTGCTATGAGACTAGGACAAATGATGCAAAGAGGAAGAAAACAAATAGCAAGGTGGTAAAGTTGCTAATATTATTAACTTATTAAAGACACTAGAGGCAAAAACTGACTGAAGAATTGGAGAAGGTTCCAGGCTGAAGAAGCGGTACAAGACTCAGTGTAACCACATGGAAGGTGGTACTTAGAGGAAAACGGCTCTAGCTTTGCATGTGAGGTATTTAGCTCAGAGCTGACTACTATAACAATAAAAATAAATCTTACAGTCATATTCCAGCTTAATCGTGACAACATTTAGAATGATAGTCCAGAAACCAGGGCATTGGGAATAGAAAAATAGATCATTCTGTCACTGCACAAAGTTATGATTTGAATGCTGCATGTAATACTGATCTAGTTATCTGGAGGGGGGCGGGTATGGTAGAACTAGAAAAAACTCAAAAGGAGGACTGTTTAAAGGTGACCAAAGGCAACATCACCAGACTGCCTAAGACAAACTCTTTAGCCTGGTAGAAAGGTAGCTTAGGTAGAATTAAGATAAAGGCCTATAAAAATCACAAGTGACAAGGGAAGCACCAACAGGTAGTGATTGTTCAGGGTTCATCACTGTAGGGACTGAGGATCGTCAAACGAAACTAGCAGATGTGTTCAAAACAAGTAAGAGCCTTTATTCCACATTATTCCACGATGTGCAGTTGAGCTATTAACAACACTGCAGCAGGATACCGTTTGTGATGAGTGTAGTTTGCATTACTTCAGACAGTAACTGGACAAAATAGTGGAAGAAGCCTATAAGGAAGTTTAACTGCAATGCCAGCTCTGGCTCAGAAAGACCTTGAGCTGCAACATGTTGGAGGCTTGGAAAATATTCTGGAATAATACCATTATCCTTTCCCCAGGCAACTTCTATTGGCAATGGTGACAGCAGGATGCTGGGCTGTAAGTGACCCAGTACGGTGATGTTACATGCCTGAGGAATCCCAGTTGTCAGCTAGCTGACTTGCTTGTGACATTCTGAAGTGTTCTGCTGAGTTCAAGAGGCAGGACTTGTTTTTCCTATCATAATTCCCTTAAATGTTCTAGAGTTTTGATGTTAACAAGAAGTACTTGTACTTCCTAAAAAGAAAAACTTATCTCAATGCCTAACTTCATAGTAGATGCTACCACTTTAGTAGCAGGCATACATATAATGAATGTTTCTATCTTAGCTGCATAAAATTCCTTCCATTGAATATATGGGCTAGTCTTACCTCCCTTCAATTAATTATTTTAAAAACACTGGGTTTCTTTTATTATTTTGTCCAAAAATATCAGATCTACTGAGTAATATCCATCACAAACCTACAGAACTACATAAGCATTTTCAATCCAGATCCACTTATTCATAATCTTTGTCTACTCATTTCTAGCTATCCTTGTTCAATAAAACTGGCTTTACTACGACACCAGCAAGTCAAACAGTGACTTTTTGTAGCTTTGATTACCTTTAGAATAGGAATATTGAACTTTCTCAGTCTGACTGTAGTTTCTGTTCCTTCAAAGCTGTATTAATTCTGCCATAACCCAGAAAGGATTTTCCAAAAATGTTATTTCAGTGAGTACATTCTCGTCTTAATACTGGCCTCAGACACACGAGGGCTTAGCACTGCTGTTAGATTTGTAAAAGCAAATGCAGTGACACAGCCTAAAACTGCAAAGCTGTCGGTGCTGGGCTAGGAATTCTCCTTCTGCCGTGGCCGGGATTCGTGTTACCCTGGTTATTTAGCAGCTGTTGGACACGGCGCTGGTGAATGGAGGCCCTTGTCTGCTCAGCCGAGCCAATGACAAGTGCCTGGCGTTTGCCAACAGGCAGCAGCACAGAGCCAGTAACTAAGTTTAGTGCAACAGACGTGTTTCTTGGACTTCATACGTGCATATTTACACTGCCCCCCCCCCGCCCAAGTGAATCAGCCTGCAGGGCTGAGAAGGAGCAAGACAAGTTAAGACGCTGTCAGCCAGGGCTCAGGCAGATGTCAGACTCTGGGGATCTCCTGATAAGCATCCATATTAAGAGTTTTCCCTGGTTCTGACGTTAACAAGATGGCATACAATTTTTGGGCAAGTATTCATGCTAAAGCTTGGCTTTTCTTGGAGGAAAGGAAATGCTGGTTTATTTTCTAAGACAAATATATTTCAAAGGAGGCAAGATCACGAGAGTATTTTAGTCAAACGAAGTAAATACCTTAAAAAGGAAACCCCTTCTTTGTTCAAGAGAAGAAAATGGCTGTGGACAATGCTTGAACAGCATATTGGTTGCTGACAAATGAGGTTGACAGTTTTGTGATTTATTTTTAGCTAGAGATTTTTTTTTAAAAAAAACAACCAGAAGTACTGTGTAGCTTTGGCAGTTGCTGCATATTCAGCGTGGGTGGATGGAACTGAGAAGTCGCATCTGTGCTAACAAGCATTTTGGGATTCCATTAAAAAATTAACTCATGTACTGGAAACTGAAGCTATATCAGCTCACCTGGGGAGCGCTGCCCTCCGAATATCCTCCAGAAGGTAAGCAGTGCTGCCTGTCCAAGGCACTTGTAAAAATAATTACTTGGGCCTCACGATGTGACATCAACTCAAATTTGGGCAGTTAGATCGACGTTTTCTTTCACTCCCGAGATTACAAGTCAGTGAGGTCGTCTCTACCCTCTCCTTCCAAGTTTTACTTTTTAACTAGAAAGGCTAAAAATAAACTTCAAAAAGCCAGCTGAGGAACAGTTTAATGTGGTCATTGTTCAGGTGCCGAGTCTAAGGAGAGTACCTAACACTGGAAGACTTCCAATAAGATGTAACTATGTTACTTGGAGAGCAGTTTGGACATTTATGTCATATTAACTCAAAAGTCTGATAAGTTGGTGCTTTACATCTGCAAAATAAACCTCTTGCCAGCTAGACTTTGTTAATGTAGGTATTTCTGGCTTGCTTAGAGGTTGGTTGAGCCATGATTTTTCAAGTAGTCTTTTTGCAGAAGAGCTCTTACTTCAAATGTTTTTCTTAACACTGTGAGTAAATGACTATTAATTCGATTTGCTAAGAAGCAGATAGTATCTTGACCTTGATCTGGCCGGTATTAACAACTCATCAGAAATTTTGTTTGAGTGAAGCGTAATCCACATTAAGCAACTTTTCTCCCAAAGTGCCGATTTAAAAAAGTGCTAAATGACTTGCTGTAAGCTGTCATAATGTTTGGCCATCCCACCTTTCCTGGAGAAGGACTGGGTGACCTAATCCTCCTTACCCTTCATAGTAGAGAGGTTTACTGGAACTTACTATGACAGAGGAAGGATGTCAAATAGACTTTTGATCTACATGTATACAGTTTCCCAGTTACCTTTGAATTCCGGTTGTCCCTTCGTAGCACTCCTTTCCCCAAAACTGTCGTTGTGGGAATCGTTAACCTACTATAGGCAGGATTCAGAGGAACAAAGCCTACAACTTCATCACCTCGGCGCTCAATGGAAAGAGGTATGTAATATAGAACATCTAAAGTTGGTGGTCTCACTACTTGTTTCTAGATACCAGCAACTGCAAAGCTGAGTAGCTTCATAGGAGCTGAATAAAACCTTAGTAATTAAGGTAAACACTTTGATACAGTATTCAAGATTTTGCAAAGAAGTTACATTTGTAGCTTTTTGTTCTAAAATCCTTTTTGTATATAATTGTACCTGCCTTGGAATCTCTCGTTTCAGGGAGTGTTTTTCTCTGTTGTGCTGTTGGGTTTTGGTTCCTCACCTAGAGGCCCATTCAAGTAGTCATACTGGTAACTTGAGTGAATACTGGCCCTTCCCGGTACCGGTGACAGGAAATGTCCATTGTACCTTTTAATAGCTTAGGCCCAGCTCTCCTGGGTTTACATGAGTCCCTCACCCTAAAGGGTTCTTTAAATGCATGTAAAACCAGCATCATTTTGCTAGCTGCATATATCCCAGAGCTACTTTCCTGCCAGAGTTCTATGAGGACACAGAATCTTAAAAGGTAGTGAGAGCCAGTCTATTGAGTTAGCAGCATTCGTACTGAAGATGCTCAATACTTAGTCTACTTTGAATTCTCTCTTAAAACAGCAACACTACCGTATGCTTTGATAGAAGGTTTGGTCACTTACAGCCTAGACAGTTGTTGATCTATGAAGAGAATTATGCTTCTTGGATTCAGAAAGGAATGAATGAAGGTTTTCACATGAATACTTTGGAGCTTAAGCTTGATTTATTTTATACTGGATTCTGTGCCAAAAAGATACTTGTTTACCAGAAATTAGTTGATGAAAAAGGTAGGGAGGTGCTGCATTGGGTTGATACTGGGAGAAGTGGTATACGTGTGTGTCACTGACATCTGAGCAAAGGAGCGAGCTGAGGGACGCCTCTCTCTGTCTGATATTATTAATAAAAATGGTGAGCCTAACTGGAACCAGTGAAACAGAAGGCAGGCGGTTCCTTCTGTCAACACTGGTTTGTGTGGGTTTTGTTTTTGTTTATTTTAAATCTTAACATAGCTAATCTCTTGTAATGTTCAGGTAGACAGACAATGTCTTGAATTCTTCATACATTGGTGTAACTAAATAGAGATCAGTTTGTCTCCCTCCTCCTACCAAGTAAAATTCAGTAACACAAAAACCCAGACCTTGTCTTCCCTTGGAATTTTATTTCAGGCTAGCCAAAAAATCACGTCTTCTAGGTAAAGTCCCACCACTTTAACCATTAAATAAGTGCAGAGAAATATCATATGCAGCAGTTTGTCATGTTGCAAAATAAATCTGCTCCTAAGAGGTGAGGTGTACGGAGAGCTTTTAAGTTTCTCCATATATTTGTCTCTGATACCAAAGATCCCTTGTATTAACCTTTTCTATGTAAGATATATTTTGATAACTGAGGCAAGGCATTGCCACCAGCTTGGCTTGAAATGTTTCTTTTTATATGATGTGAGCTGTTCATGATGCAATTTTGTCACTGATTCTGAAGCCTCCTCCCATTCAGTCTGTCCCAGCATGGTACCATAAATAGAAACCTGTTCCTTGCCCATCCCAAGTTCTTGGCTTGGAGCTGTATTTCTTGGCTTTATTCAGTGGGTTGTTTACACTGCTTAAACCTTGCACCACTCTGTGGGAGGCCCAAAGGCTAACTATGGATCTGTGCTTAGCTCAAGCAAACCACGTTATTAAGAGTCTGGTTGCTTGCAGGAGAGGAACACCTAGGAATGGCATTTAGTTAGGTTGCCTGCATTTTACCAGAGCTGTATGTGAGCTGTCTGTCCCATTTAAACTGGTGTTTTTCATGGCCACATGTATGTCAGCAGAAAGACTAGGTGGTCCATTTAGGTAAGGGCCAAAGTCTGTTACGGGGTAAAGAAAGTTCATCGGTCTGCTTCAGTGCTACCACATTATTAGACAGCAGGAACTTGGCCTGTTCAGCATTGGTTTGCTTTTTAGTATGTAGTTTGCCTTGAGTATTTTTGGTTAGTAGGAAACGCTGAGACTTGGCTTCAGAAACAAAGCTACTGTAGAACTTGATACTTTTCCAATCGTGTCAGCAAAATAGGAAACCCGCTTGCTGCTGTGTTATCAATTTTGTTTCCTTGTATTCATTAAGGCAGAAATCCTCCCACTAACAAGCTGGGTAAAGATCTTGAAGTCTAGTGATGTAAAGGGATACATGTTTTGAAGATGCAGTGGAAAATACCAATTGTACTAGCTGTCATTAGTTACTTGATGGTCTACATTCTATGCTTTTAAGTTGACCAGTACCTGTTCTTTGGTAGTCTTAAAAGCAAGCATATAAAATGAGCCTGTGTGTAAAATAGCATCATGGATATTTATATAGGTATTTAGTTTAAAAACTCAAAGTGAAAATAAAGATGTGGTACATGCAGGAATCCTGGTGGGCTTGTGTTCAAGTGTCCCTTTGTGGAAAAAGGACTGTAAGAAGCCAGGAGATAGAACACCGTGCGTGTGTATATACACCCCCACCCCCATGCTTTTTGATGTAAAATGCTAAGATACCAGGTTGAGACTGTATGCAATAACCAGGATTTACCCACCCTATAACCCTTACTTTGTCTGTCTTCCTTCCATTGACAAACCAGTCACTTTGGCCTACTCCAAGCAACACCAAGTCCTTTTCAGAGCTGTATTTCCATTTACACGTTCTTTTGTTTAAAAGACATCAACAGTTGGTTCAGAAATTCAGAGTACAGCAGATTTTTTAGAAGCTCCCTGAACTATATATTTTTCAAAGTAGCATAGTCAGCAAGATTTCCTTTTATTCAACTTCTTCCCACTGCTGGAAGAACAGAGAAATGTTTCCAAGTGGATGATTTAAGTTGTACAGGAAGGGTAACCACTCTCAGGAAACTGCTTTGAAGGACACCACAGGGAATAGTCTAAAGAGCTGGGAAGAGCTGCTGTGCCTGAAAGGTGGATTTGTCCACTGAGGAAGTTAAGTACACCAGAATTAAGATTTTATATTGTGCACTTACTGCGAAGGGAATAGGAACAGGATGCAGATGTGGTGGATGCAGATGTCAAGGTGATGGCCTACAGTACAAAATAACTGTCTAGGAAAATCAGTTGTAAAAGAAATGATGCTCAGGTAGAAAGATGCCCGATTTTGTTCTGCCTGAGTGCATTTGACAGGACCTTCTGAACTGCTACACACTGTGCAGGGACACTCCGTATCCTGCCCATGGAGGAATGCCTTCAGGAGGGTGGCTGGAAGGATGCAGCCAGAGAATTGCCCTGTTAGAGGAAACTTCCAGCTAGGGTATTACTCATCCACAATGCCAGTGCTGGCTATGACTTGGTTCCCATCAGGAGTCATTAACAGACCAGCCAGCCATTAGGCTTTGCCTGAGGATACTCTTCCGACAGAGGCTAAAATAGATGTATTTGCAAGTTATGTTCTTAATCCAACCTAACTTTCTGCTAATCCTTCTTTGTTCCAAATACCAATTACTCATCTGTTTTATTTTAGCTAAGAAGTAAATCTGTGATTTTAGCTAAGGTTATTAACTATTACAGCTAAGACTAATTTAGCCACAGATCCACATGTAGCTTGCCATTTCCTGGTACCATTTCAACAGTGTGTTTGTCACAAAGTTCATCCATGTGTTTATGAGGCTGCATTGTCTTTCTCTGCAAATTCTGCTTATTCTTTGTGTATTAATAGAAACACTAAGGTTAGTACTAATACCAGTGTAGTTAGGAGTACTTGGAGCAAATAAGGGGAGAAAACAATAAACTGCAAGAGACAAAACCAAAGATGAAAATGGATAAAATAAACCCTAGGCATCTCAACCTGTAACTACTGGCTAGCATGCTGCAGGATTCACTCAGCTTGGTTTTGGAGAAGGAAGGAAAGAGGTCACCCACTTGTCAGAACTTTAGGAAGACAACAGTATGTAGGTATCCCAAGGTATTTTGTCTAGTTATTTTTTCCACATACGTTAGGCGATGGTGGTAGAGGAAATAACTTATATCGCAGGCCATACAGGGAAAAGCAACTCCTTACCACCACAAGCATACCCATAGTTACACAGTGTTTTTCCACATCCACAAAATGCAAACATTTGGAATAAGGCAGGTTGCTTGTTTCTTACCTTTAGCCTGATCCGAGGCCTCATCACGTGGTGCAGCAGTCTTTCTTACAGAATGGTGGGTTACAGAAATGCTGCTTCTTTTGTACTTCTTCCTCCTTGGTGGGTTGCAGCAGCTCCTCTCCCCTTACAAAGGCCAAACCATTGACTTTCCTTTCCCTGCTCCCTTTTATACCCCTCTGCAGCAGCCCCCACCCACCCCCCAGGTGTGATACTGCCATGGTGATTGCTTGTTCTTTAACCCTTCCTTGTCCACGTGTTAGGAGGAGCTTGTCCTGCTAGAAACTATACAGCCTTTGTTAGACAGCTATGGCTTTTAAAGAACTCATCCTATAAATCTTACGTTTTTTGAGAGATAATTTGATCATGCCCTTTTAGAGAGCTGTCCTGAGTCTTACTAAATCAGCAAATATTCAGCTCAGATTGGGAGTGCTGTATTGCCCTTGCTCTCTGTTTCTTTCTGAAATGCTCAAGAGAGTTTGCTTGCTCAGTGCTTGTACATCTTAGATGTATGTTTTCATTAACATCATCCTGTGCCGATTCATGTAAATAGTGGTCCCTCAATGGTATGTGGAGTAGAAAAATTAATCAGTCTGGGCTGTCCCCTTAATGGGTGATCTGTTTTGTAATTTGTACAAAGGAATTTCTCCAAGGAAACTGTTTGCTTTCTTCCCAAACACTTTGTTGCCCAACTTTTAGCTGAACAAAACTCTTGTCTTCATAGCTTATCTCAAATTTGTTTCAACTTGCAGTCCATTCCCCACATCCTCTGTTTAGCGTTCCCTGGGAAGCTCCACCCTCACTTCCAGCTAATAACCACGTTAACCCGCAGCTCGATTTCCACAGTTTCTCCTTTGCCCGCTGGCAGCACTTGGTTTTTCATTGGCGCCAGCCTTGTCAGCAGTGATCCTCTGCACGTTTGTGCTGGCAGTAGCAGTCCAGGACTTCTTGTGTCAAGCAGCCTCTTCTGCTTGCTGCAGAGCACAGCATGATTGTGGGGACGGTCCTCTTCCAGTCCAGCAGCTATGGCAAAGAGGGTAAGCTGCTCTGCTGCCTTGGTGAGGAAACTTCTGAGCCTGGCGTGAGTTTCACAGGTATGATGCTCAGGGATGTAATGCTGTGCTATCCCTTTCCTGTATTTCTCCAAGTGTTTCAAAAGGAAGACATGGGACTGTTCAAGTCCTATGTTTGTCTTGTAGAATGGGACCAGCCATGGGCAGGACTGAGATTCCCTGCTTTTATCTGGGTTTGGGGATTATTGAAATGCTGCATCCTTATGAGCATTTACACAGTTAGCATTTCAGAAATAGAGACCTCTTCAGCACGTAACGTGACTCTAAAATTTAAGAGTTAGCGTATACTACCTCCTGCTCTTGGACCAAAGAGGTTGGTAGTTGCAGTGTTGGCAGCACAGGGTGGGGGACAAAACACCCCTTACATGTTGGCTGAATAGGAAAAGCATTCGTATCCGGAGAGAAGCAAATTGTATTGTGGGAATAAAGAAAAGGAAGGAGATGGGTGAAGCATAACCTTCTCGCATGACCATGTATTACTCTTACTAAATGATGATGTAAGTTTTCCATTGTATAGGAAATGAAAGTGGTAATATGTGATTTATGGCTAGCCTTTAAAAGGAACTGATATGAAACAGAACTTCCCAGCTCATTTCCTCACTCTTGGTGCAGACAGAGCTTGCAGGCTATTCAGTTGGAGGGGTATCATTTGTGATATGCTTTGGGTTTCTTAGTTTCCTTAATAAGGCCTATGCGATTATCATGTTTCCCTGACCTTCCATATCCTTACTTATTGGATGGTATAGATTGCACACCATATTGAGCAGCATAGGTTATTATGTAATAACAACCTGCAATAGGTACTCGTATGTCCTGGTAGATTTCCCGTAAATACATATTGGGTAAACTTCAGTTACTTAAGCATCCGAGCCACTCTAGAAATGAAAGTAGAGGAAGTTAGTGAGACATGAACTCTTAAAAGCTTTTGATTTTTAGGTGATGTGATTTTTAGGTAAGCACTATAGCTAGGAGATTGAAGCTCCTCATCGAACATTAACTTCTGCTGGCTTTTTTGGTACATAAAGTGGGTGTTAAGAACATGCACCAGCCTCCCCGGCGCTCCCAAGGAAGTGGTGGTAGTCCCACACCTGCTTTGAATCCTTGCTGGCAATCCAGGACAGCACCAGAAATGGTTTCATGTGGGCAGAGCTGCTCAGCACGTGGCAGCAGGTGGCATTTCTGCTGGTTTTGCCTTGGCTGAGGTGCCTGCTGCTGGGCTCCCCATGGGCAGGCTTAGCTGGTCATGGCATTTGCTGCAGCAGCTCTAAGCTAAGCTGATACTAGGCTGCTTCAGGCTTACCCATCCAGTGCGTGGTTAAATGCTTCACTGTGCTGTCTGTTAAGTAAGGGTTGAGTGGTGCTCAGTTCATGAGCTTTTCTGGCTTGAGAAAGAGACTTGAAGTATGCTTTGATTTAGAACAAATGCATGTAATTTTGTAATGCATGTAATTACAGCAGACATGTAATTGAAAATAAGCAAGTTATTTAAACACCAATTAACACATTTTGGAGCTGAAAGTTTGAATGGTTTTTGGAAATGTTGCCTACTTTTGCGTTTGCTCCTCAGCAGAGATGCGTAAGTCAGATTCCTTCTACAGCACATTTGCTGAGTGACTTTGCTTAAGGCACTGAAACACTCTCTCTAACGCAAGTCACTGTAGGAGTATAAAGAATGTATTATTTAATTAAAGATGTATTTTTACTCCATAAAGACAGATGGATTTAGGAACCAGTGTTCTTTCCTTTTGCTTAAAAACTGGACATGCATATGCACACACTCAGCCCTAAAAAATTAGAGTGGGATGTTGGCAGCCATGCTGTAATGTAGGTAGCAGAGCAGGCATTGGGATTTCCTCTCTTTTCCATGATAGCATCCAGTCTGATGGGTTAGTATATTGTAAAAATAGTTGCAGTTAATAGTTAGGAACAAGAACCATGTGTCAATATTGCATCTGCAGACAATGAAGTCAAAGAAGTGACATTTTGGTAGCTTACTTTCTAGTCACTTCTGTTCTTGCCAGGAGAACCTTGATAGAGAGCAACTTTGGCAAGGCTTGGGAGGTAGGTTATATTAAGTAATTGCAAGATGCAAGCAGTGTAACTGAGTAAGTACCAGAAATGCAGTCAAAAGCCACTTAGCTAACGTGTTTAAAAACAAAACAGAACAAACCTCAACTATTTACTTTCTCATGTACTACAATAGGGTCAAAAAATTGCATATAGATGCTGGGAAACCCCTTACAATATCATTTTCCAGGCTTGAGCTCCGTCCTGTGACACAGATTTGGCATATGTTTGCCTGTTACTTGGCACAGGCCTCTTCCTGTTTTGTGTCTCACTGACTTCCCAGTTTTCCCATCCTGTATTGCGTTTGAGCTCTTTGTTCTCTTTTAAAGTGCCTTATAGACTAGCTCACGAATGTTGATCTCATGGGAGCGTGGGGAGGGAGTAGTCAGACACGTGTTCTCTGGCAGTGGTCTGCTTAAAAACATCCTGAGCCTGACTCTCAGTCCCTCAGAAATGGGCCAAAGCAATGATTGTAAAGCAAAGAAATCCTCAGTTTTTTTAAGGAGGACTTTTTATATGTAATACACTTAATGAAATCTCTTTTACAGTGTACGTTTCCATAAGTAAGTTCAGCAAGAGAATTCAGTAATATATATTGGGACGGGAACTTAATGTCAGTTGTGCCATCAGAGAAAATATTTATATTTTTACACCTTCATTTTTTTTGCTTCCTTGAGCAGCCCAAATGTATGAAGCCACATCATTGCTCTTTCTCTTGTCTTAATACTGAAATTTATTCTGCTACATGTTCCTGGAAAACCTCTCTTCACTACAGTTCTTTCCAAAACCCTGTTTATTTAGATTGTTTTTCATCATCACAGGAACTGTAGGGACTTTCTTCTTTTGTCTATAAACCAAGACTGATTCCTCCCCCCCACTCCCTTGTACTATCAAGATTGCATCAGTTGTCCTTTGAAACAGCAAAATAGAACTGGCGGGGTATTCAGAAACACTGCTGCTAAATACCTAGCATCGCCCTTACTACTTTCTGTCCCTGTCAGTTTTCCACCTCTTATTTACATAGTCTTGTATGTATTACAGACACCATAATTCTTGCTAATACTGAATCGGTTACTGTCCCAACCTATGGATCTCATTTGTGTCATAATTTGGTCTGGTTTACCTGTATTTGTAATGTCAGTTTCAGATCCAGGCTACCTACTTCAAACACAGAAACAGTAAAGACATGAAACAGCGTTGAAAGGTTTCCTTCACTACTTCACATAGTCAAAAAAAGCGCTTTTAATTTCTCACCCATTTCTTATCTATGAATGCTTAAATACTTTCAGAGAGAGGTGTATATAAATAGAAGTATATCTAATAAAATAAATATAAAAGGTGTATACATAGCTTGCTGCTTGATATATAGGCAGTTAATCACCTTCTCCAGCCCCTGTTAGAAGTAACCTATAGAATGAAGAGGCAGCACAGTGGGGATTGAGAACCACTGATCTAAGATGCGTAGCTGTGGTGTTCCCCCTCCATAAAGACCACATTATGCAGCAGGAGCTTTGCTGTGCTGTATGCTGGGTTTTGATCTATTGACAATCATACACAAATTTCCTCTTCTGCTCTTTCTTCAGAGGCCCTGCATCGCCCCTATGGTTGTGATGTTGAACCCCAGGCACTGAATGAAGCCATCAGATGGAGCTCCAAGGAGAACCTGCTTGGAGCCACTGAGAGCGATCCCAATCTCTTTGTTGCACTTTACGATTTTGTAGCAAGCGGTGACAACACGCTCAGCATCACCAAAGGTAAGGCTGCAAATCGCAGAGCAGCTACTAGGTTGAAAACTTAGCAACAGAAAATGGGAAGCAGAATCCTTCCCCGGATAGGAATAGGAGTGCAATTAGAGAAAGTTAATTGTCTGAACTGATAATTTTAAGCAGACGGCCTGTGTCTCACTTGGGCTGGAGGGCCACCTGCCGGGCAGTTCTCCTAGTACGGAGACAGGCTTGTGTGACACTGCTGAACAGTCCAGCCCAGCTACGGTTGTTCCTGTTCTAGGCTGCCCAAATCACTGGTCCTGCAAGACGCCTATTTTAGGGAGGGCCAGAGGAAACACGTTACATTATGGATGATAACAGAATTCAGCACTTTCAACTGGAGCAAAACTAAGAATTGCAGAGTGATTTTTTTCTATTTCTGTTCAGTACATACATCAGAACGGCCTGCGGCAGAACTGTTTTAAATCACATGCCATTTCAGGCTTCAAGAAGGAGACAAACCTCATCCCTCCAAGAAAAAAGAAGTCTTTCTAGTCTAAAAAGCTGGATTACGGGAAGCTTTTTGAGTTCATCACTCACACTGCAATAAATTAGGGAACAGTACCGTAGGTATTCTGTCTGAAACTTTACTTTGTACTTTATGTATAGCAGTTTAGTTACAAGACCACTGCTGCAGACTTTTATCGTTAAGCTACAAACCCAGGCTTAGTTGTGATGATTTTGTCCCTCAAAGAAACCCAAGAGATTGCACTGTGCTTATTTTGTTTTTTTCTTTCTGGTCATAGGTGAGAAGTTGCGAGTCCTGGGTTACAACCAGAATGGTGAATGGAGTGAGGTACGTTCGAAGAATGGGCAGGGCTGGGTACCGAGCAACTACATCACACCAGTGAACAGCCTAGAAAAGCATTCATGGTACCATGGGCCAGTGTCACGCAGTGCAGCGGAGTATCTGTTGAGCAGTCTCATCAATGGCAGCTTCCTGGTTCGTGAAAGCGAGAGCAGCCCAGGGCAGCTATCCATCTCGCTCAGGTATGAAGGACGTGTTTACCACTACAGGATCAATACCACCTCAGATGGAAAGGTAAGGATCTCTGCACAATGCTGTGGGAGAGGAAATAAAGATAGTAATTAGGAGCTGGTACAGAATCTCAAGTTGCAGGCTGTTAAGGGAGGGGTGTGTATGAGAGAAAATGGATCTACTGGCTGGTTAATTAAAAAAAAAAAAAAAAGAGAGAACATGTATGCCAAGAGTTTGGTGGTAACTCACCAAACACCTCTTTGGAAGAAGTACAGACAGTACTTACCCTGGCTGAAAGCAGCTAGGGAGCAAAGCAGCTGTGGTTTGGTGTGGTGAGGTCTTTCCATTGGTTCACTTGGAACGCGCAGAGCTTGGTAAGTCACCATTTTTAACCTTGATGAAATTGCAATACATTGCATTGAGAGACGCAGAAACAGGCCTAGTGCTTGGCCACAAGAATTCCAGTTTCTAGTCCTGTGAAGTACAAGGCAGGAGGCAGTACTGCTCTCAAGAGATAGCTTATATGTAGCTGCCTTCTGCAGGTAAAAATATCCCACATTTGCCCAGCAAGATGAGAACAAATACTCTAAAATCTGGTTGTTTGTTGGGTGTTTTTTTAAAGATGTTAGAATGTTTTTACTGAACCTGTTTTCCAGTGTTAGTGAAAGCTTCCAGCTGCCTTCATTTAAGTAGATTCCTGGTTCTTTTCTAACAGGTATATGTGACAGCAGAAAGCCGTTTCAGCACTCTAGCAGAACTGGTGCACCATCACTCAACAGTAGCAGATGGACTTGTGACAACTCTGCATTACCCAGCACCCAAGTGCAATAAGCCCACTGTCTATGGAGTGTCCCCCATCCACGACAAGTGGGAGATGGAGCGGACTGATATCACCATGAAGCACAAACTTGGGGGAGGGCAGTATGGCGAGGTGTATGTCGGTGTCTGGAAGAAATACAATCTCACAGTTGCTGTGAAAACATTAAAGGTGAGTTTTCAGATTATTAGGCACTGTTCATTCAGTCACCATTTACAACAAGGGTAAGGAAATTGTAATGTTCTCAATTATACCACCTAATGATAGAAATGTCAGAAAGTGGAGTGTGCTATCTGAAAAAAAAAAAAAAAAAAAGTAGCTTTGCAGAACAAAATGAGCTTATGAAGCTTGTTTCTAAGCCACATGCACCGATGCAATTTCTAACTTTGGCCCAGCACACACCTGCATGTCCAAGTCAGATCTGTAGAAATGGTTACCAAGTCTGCTTCCCTTCCCTCAGAAGAGCTGTGGAATCTTTCAGAAGTCAAAGGTGTTGGAAATATCTTCTACAACCTCTCCTCTATTCCTGGAAAAATTCAGCTTCCTGAAAAATTTCAAACCTTTTTGTTTGTTTCAACGGCTACAATTCTGTGTCCTCTCTGAGTAAGGGAGCTTTCAAGCCTAATTTTAACACAAGGCAGGGAAACTAAGAAGCAGATAGTCCTGAGTGTCTTCCTCTCACCAGCCACAACTGCTTTGGTAGCCACAACAGCTACCAGACGAGAAAGCCTAGAACTCCCTGGGTGCTGCAGGTCTGTCACTTAGCCATGCTGCAGGCCAGTCAGGCAGCTTCTCAGGGCTGTTGTATTTTGCTTTGGTAAAAGCCAAACTGGCAGAATGGAGACAAGGTTACTATTATTTCTATTCAGCTAGGATATGTGGTGTTAAGCAGACCTTGGTCATGAATATAAATTTTCCCTTCTTTTGTCTCTGTTTATCTAGGAAGATACCATGGAGGTGGAAGAGTTCTTGAAAGAAGCTGCTGTGATGAAGGAGATCAAGCACCCAAATCTAGTGCAGTTGTTAGGTTAGTGAAATACCTTGCTCTTTCTGTCTTGAGTTTCCACCAAAATGAAATCTGTCTTGTTCAAAAGCAGTGGCAGATTTTCTGTATTTATTAAACTTTTTGAATCAGGTTGGTTATGGGGCTGTATTTCTGACAGCTTACTCCTTTATGTCATATTGGAGCTGAGAGACACTAATTTTAAATAAAACATCAAATATAGTCACTTACATCAGCAGACAGCTTTGCTGTTGAGGCATGACTATGCATTATATAAAAGTGTGCAATATCAGCCTCCTGTTAGTTTGTACCCTTGGCCTTAGACGTACTCCAGGGTTCAGTTACCAGGGTGACATTACTTTTCTGTGTTAAATCGGGTTTACAGAATTATTTTCTGTGACTTATTTTTCTGTTAGAACAGAAAAAAACTACAAGAAAATTCAAAGCGAAAGAAAAAAATTATATTGGAAGCACAACAAATACCATTCTTTATACTTCTCAGATCAGAGACATTTCTAGAAAAAGCTCCACTGAATAGAAAAATTAGTCTATAATTAAGCAGAACACAACCAGATCGCTGCTGCTATAAGGGACACTTGGTATCACCAAATAAGTACATGAGAATAAGGCAGCAGAGATGCAAGTCAGATCAAACAACACGTGACTGGAAGAAATCTGCAGGCTTTACAGGTTGGCTGTGCCCTGTTTGTCTCACTGGCAAACGCATGATATGCTGATCGCTATTAAATAGTCTGCATAGCAGTTAATTCTACGCGTACAAAGATTCTTAAGGAGACACCCTAAACCTTTACTAGTGTTTAATTGCCTCTGGACTTGCTGCTTTCAGGAGCAAAGCTGTCAAGCCAAGCCTAGGATAAAAGGAGAAATGTGAAGAATGTGAAGGCTTTTAAGAATGGCAACTATTCTGTACCCATTTAAAAAATGGGCACAGATGAAGTGTCTGCCCAGCCCAGTCTGGTTCCAGGTGTAGAGACTAAAAGATTTCTCATCAGAGAGATGCATTTTTGCTCTTTCTGATGCACAGCGTAGTTAACGTTTTACTGCTGTATGTGCGTAATGGTATGAGCAGGCATTCAGCAGTGCTGCAGTGGGAGTTCACAGAGATTTGACGTGAGTATCCCGTTGCCCTCCTCCTCCGCTAATACATGCTTTGTACATAATTGCAATGACTGTAGCGAGTAGTCATCTGAGGAATGTGTGAGACTGCTTCGTTAGGAGCAGGTCCCACCATGCTGATCACTTACCCTGCTAGCACACATCGGAGTGCTTCACATTGCTCTGTAGTGACATTTCACTCTGGAGATCTTGCCAGTTGACAGGTACCTGCTTCCAGTTGGCCACTCTTTAGCTTTACGAAGGAAGAGAGGGAAAGAAAAGTAAATCGTATGTTTCAAAATAGCTCCTGTTTCATTCTGTAACCGTCTAAAGAAAAGAACTGCTCCTTCACATTTATTGTATAGGAACAGTGGTGCTTTGATGGACGTGTTTCTCTCTGTCCAAAAAGTGGATGGACAGATAAATTGACAGAAGCACTGAGTTTTAAGTTGGGCTGCGTTGGTCTGAATCTTGTAGAGGGAAGTCTTCACTTCTCAGAGAAACACTCACCAGTAGAAAACTTGACAAATGGTTATTAAATCAGGAATAGTTGTAAGCTAGGGAAGAAATGGAAGCTTTGTTCACATGCTCCCTCCTCTCACTGCTAGGTGTATGTACCCTGGAGCCCCCCTTTTACATTGTGACAGAATACATGCCGTATGGGAACCTGCTAGATTATTTACGGGAATGCAACCGGGAGGAAGTGAGTGCTGTTGTGCTACTCTACATGGCTACTCAGATCTCCTCTGCCATGGAGTACCTGGAGAAGAAGAACTTCATTCACAGGTGGGCGAAGTCACATTGAGCTGGTACAGTTTCAGGTTGCAATGAACAGGGCACCAGCATGGTGGCCCAGGAATTCCTCCTTTTGGGGAGGTTTCTTCCAGAGTTAGGTTTCACTCTGGCTTATCCATTGGCTGTTTTGGTTTCAATACTGTCTTGCAGTACCTTCTCCCCATGACTTTTATAGAAGACTGACAATCCAATGCACAACTGTTCTGACAGCTGTGAAAGTTGGTGCTGTCCTGTTCTGAGGTATCCCCTATGTGCAGGACATTGTCAACCCCAAGTCCTATTTTAATCCAGTCAGATAAAGTCAGGCCATAATGCTGTTAACAGCATGTGATGAGCTGCTGATCTCATCCTGTTCTCAGGAAACATAAACTGTGCGTCGTAACAGCTGTCATTGCTGGAAATTTAATAGAGTTTAAAGAATGAACGCTAACCCTGATTCACCTTATTGCTCCTAAGAACAAGCAACTCAGTTGCTGACACTGTTCAGAGCAAAGCTCACATTGCCTTTACTGATGTATAAAGGGAGCGCTTCCCAGTTCAGAAGAGAGGGACAGGCTATGCAACCACAAGACTGTATTCAAAAGCCCTGCTCTTGCTCCAGTAATGGAGTGTGCTTTTTTCCTTTGTACAGAGACCTGGCAGCACGGAACTGCTTAGTTGGAGAAAATCACGTGGTGAAGGTGGCTGACTTTGGCTTAAGTCGACTCATGACTGGAGATACCTACACAGCTCATGCTGGAGCCAAGTTCCCAATCAAATGGACAGCTCCTGAGAGCCTGGCCTATAACACCTTTTCAATCAAATCAGATGTATGGGGTAAGAAAACTCCACTTCCATGTTCTTTTTTCTTTTTCATTTTGTTTTTCTTTGCCAGCCTAGACAGTAACTTGCTTTCTGGCCTGGGCAGAAACGTGGGGATGAGATGGCCACATGCCAGGCCACAACTTCATTAATCAATAGCATTTTTATCATGTAATGTCTTCACCTAGACCGGCCTGAAATATCTGCAAGAAAACGATGCTACCTCAAGCTGCAATAAAGGCCCCAATGTAATGAGCAACACAAAAGGAGGGCAGATTTATGACCGGGAATTTTGTTTTCCTCCTTTTGCAGCCTTTGGGGTGCTGTTATGGGAAATTGCTACCTATGGGATGTCACCATACCCAGGCATTGACCTCTCTCAGGTGTATGATCTGCTGGAAAAGGGCTATCGGATGGAACAACCGGAGGGGTGCCCTCCAAAGGTTTACGAGCTGATGAGGGCATGTGAGTATCTTCTTCCAGTTTGGGGGACAAAGCATGGGAGGGGTGGGAGAAATCTGTAGTTAACTCTGGAGTCTTTGCTTCTTACGGCCGTTCCATTTGCTAACGTGGAAAAGGCCCTGTCACCTGAGACGTACCTGGTTACTGACGCAAAATGATCTCTAGGGAACAAGAATTCACTCTCGTTGTAGCAAATTGTACTGGTGTTTTGTCAGTAGGGCTCTTTACTATGGAATCACCAAATTAGAAGGAAATTTAGTTCCCTGCAAATACAGCATCTGTGCAGGAGAACGTAGTTGATGAGATTGCACAAAACAAATCCTCCAAGCACGCCATGAAAAGCTCCCTCATGCTCCATAACAAATTGAAAATTTACTAATAAAAGGCCAAAAGATACAGTTTGCTAACAGAAGAGAGCAACAATGTTTAAGAGCACTGTGAATCTCCTTCAGTCCAGCAAGAGCAGGGAATACACCGGGCAAAATGCTGAAGATCCCAGGGAGCAAAGTAGGCCATGCTGTTTAAGTAAGGCAAGCAGCTCTGAGCAGAGACCCTGTCAGTGTGACCAGGGTGGGAAGAGAGTCCTTGGTGCTAACTCAGGCAGTCTGTGTGGCCCTCAAGGTTAAACCATGACAAGGTACAAGACAGACAAACCAGGGCTTAAGAGACCATTCAACCTGACTCCAGCAATGCCTGATCCCCAACATGTCAAAGAAAGTCAGGGCAAATTTCAGTTATGGAACAAAGAAGCTGGGTAATGATGAAGGATATTGCTTTAGAAAACTTTCAGGAAGCTGATAAAAGCCCAAAAGCAGGGAATTCATATGATACTAACGCAACCCAAAATGAGCAGAAGACCAGGCACTTTCCAGACGCTATGGTAATATCGGCAGATAGTGCTTCCAGCATACATTCCCCTAGTGCAGATGTCTAACTACAGAAATTACACTTTTTGTGATGATACCCTTCTAAACTTTCCAAGATCCAACTTAGATCAATGCACTCTCTTGTACCTTCCCCCACAGGGGTGCATACATTCTCCTTTTGGAAGGCTCTGCCTGAATTTCAGTATTAGGAGCACGTGAGCAGAATGTTGCCTGGAGCTTTGCGCACACAGTTATGTGTGACTGGGCTAGATGTGTTCAGTCCAGACTGAACCAGCCAGGGTAGCAAACGTGGAATTCTCCTTTGCCCAAAAAATTCAGAAGGAGGGATAGAGAGATCAGAAAAACCTGTGGAGTTGACAGAGAGCTGGGATTTTCAGAATTGATTCCTTCCTCTCAAGATCTGTTTGTTAGGATATGGCAGAGTGACTGACTGCTGCTATGAGTTGCTATCTGTGGATGAATCTAAAGCCTGTTTAATAGTAGGAGATCAGAGTCTGACTACAGTTGAGAAAGCTTAGGTATTTTCTGTCTCCTTGGACAAAATAAAAATTTATCTCCTGCCTGTTTCAGGCACTGCGACTTATCCTGCTTTCTCACATTGCAGGCTGGAAGTGGAACCCACCAGACCGACCTTCCTTTGCCGAGACCCACCAGGCTTTTGAAACCATGTTCCACGACTCAAGCATCTCAGAGGGTGAGACCCTGTTGCTTTCTGAAACAGTACTGGAGGTTATCCCCTGGCGTGCTGTGTCTTACGCACAGGCCCTTAAGTCTTGCCTGCTAGCAGTGGAGGTTGTGATGAAGCTTCATCTCTTACTTAATTTCTTAAACACAAGTGGGTAGATACGTTCTCTTACTTGCTGCACAAATACTGAATAACCTTTAGACATATATCAGCGCAGGGGACAGTACGGTTTCATTTGAGCACTAAGGTGCCAAAGACTTAATTGAAAAAATACGAACTCCTCTGTTAGAGGCAGACTGAAGAGTATGGAACAGTGAGTGATGCTGAGAGAAAGATATATGCATATCACAGTCCCTTGCTGACTGAAGCAATTAGGTCATGAAATATTATTCTACCAGCCTTCACTTTTACAAAGTGCCTTAATCTCTGGATTTTCTACTTAGCTACTTCTAGGAGTGAATCCTTGCAACTCAGCTCTCAAATATAATTGGCTAGGAGGTAAATACTGGTGAGAAGTGTGATACTAGACAGCAGACAAGCAGAAGTGTCTGCATCTTCTACATTTTAATATTAAATATGAAGCTGATCCATCCACTTCCCTACTACAGAAAAAACACACCAGGTCGAATTCTATCAGGGAGGATCTAGAATAGGCACGGCAAGTGGCCCACACAAATGCCACCCTGGGTGTGACCAGGAGGTTACAGGTTTTTTCCCATTTTTTTTCCCAATCACATACCTTGTGTTGATGTTGGGAAGGAAACGTGCGGTCTTCATCTCTGACAGGGATGTGCAGTGCTTTTCCGTAAGCAAAGCAGCTTACATCCAGATCCAGAGAGGACACAACTTTGAGGGGATCCCAGGAGCATCAACTGGAGGCACCTTAATTAAAAACAGAGGCAAATGCTTTCAGGGCTGGCTTTAGCTCTTGAGCAACCCTCAGCCCTGCAGAGAGCTAGATTCGTACTAGACCTCTTGTACAGATCCTACCACTGGTTTTTTTTTGCTGAATTATGAAGATGTAAATGAGTTTGAAAGCATTATGATAAACAACTGACCCTGAATACCTCTAGACTTGAGCAAAAACTAAATCTGTAAGTGTGTATTTCTCAGTTGTGTATCTCTTCTTGCCAGTCTGCGTTTGTAGTAAAGACCAAGATTTTCTTTTCTTCTGCTGGTCTGTGTTCTAACTATTCCCTTTTTGCTTGTTTTGTTTGGGTTTTTTTCCCTTACAGAGGTAGCAGAGGAGCTTGGAAGAACAGCCTCCTCCTCATCCATAGTACCTTACTTGCCCCGGTTACCCATGCTTCCCTCCAAGACTAGAATGCTGAAGAAACAGGCAGAGAACAAGGAGAACATTGAAGGAACACAAGATAGTGTGGAGCACTCAGCTTCCAGCTCAGCACCAGGTATGGGCACTGGGCCAGTGGCAGTGAGGCCATGTGTTCTGGGCTAGGATTGCTGCTGGTGTAAATTGCCAGAGGAACAGAAGACAGAAAAACGTGACATGAGAAGGGGCTTTGTGCTGCTACACCATTAGGGCTGTTGGCCTCCTCAGCAGCCCCACTATTCACTAGCAAATAGAAAACACTGTAGTTTTTTCAATGTTCTTTTAGTAAATCCAGTTGTATTTTCTTATTTTAAATTTAGTTCTGCTGCTTCTTTTAAATGACAGCTTCAAAATTAAAGTTGACAATGCAATGAGATTTTCTATTATGCTTGTGGTATTTGGGGAAAGAGGAAAAACTACAGGAAGGGAATAAGAAACTGGAAGAAAAGAGCAACTTCACTTTTTCCTGAACCCTCTCCTAAGTGGCCTCCTCAGTATAGACAACAGACAAATCACACATGCAGAAGCGGAAAAAAAGTTCTTAAAAAACTCACAATCACACCAGCCTCGCACAAGAATAAAAGTGCTAACTTCCTCTCTCAATTTATCTCTGCAAAACCTGTGCAGCTAAATACGCCAGGCCCACAAGGCCCACTGCAGGATAGGGAAGTGGGAATGGAAATTGATTTTGCAGATTCACACTTGTTTCTTCTGCCTAGGTTTTATCAGAAGCACACAGCTGACAAGCGGGTCTCCCGCGCTGCCTCGCAAGCAGAGGGACAAGTCACCCAGCAGCCTGTTGGAGGATGCCAAAGAGACCACTTTCACCAGGGACAGAAAAGGTGGCTTCTTCAGCTCCTTTATGAAGAAGAGGAACGCTCCCACACCTCCCAAGCGCAGCAGTTCCTTCCGGGAGATGGAGAATCAGCCCCATAAGAAATATGAGCTGACGGGTAACTTTTCATCTGTTGCTTCATTGCAACACGTGGACGGGTTCTCTTTTGCTCCCACACAGCAGGATGCAAGCCTGGCGCCACCCAAGTGCTATGGTGGGGGCTTTGTGCAGAGGACCTTCTACAATGATGACGGCACTGGTACCAGCAGTGGTGGGGGCGTAAGCACGGGTGGTGGGTGGTCGGGCATCACTGGTTTCTTTACACCACGTTTGATTAAAAAGACACTGGGTTTACGAGCAGGAAAACCCACTGGCAATGAAGAAGCTTCAAAGCCTTTTCCAAGGTCAAACTCTACATCTTCCATGTCCTCAGGGCTTCCAGAGCAGGATAGGATGGCAATGACCCTTCCCAGAAATTCCCAGAGGTCAAAAATCCAGCTGGAACGGACAGTGTCCACCTCCTCTCAGCCCGATGAAAGCACGGGGAGGGCCAATGACCTGCTTCCCAAAAGGTTTGAAGAAGGCCCTGCTTTGACCAGAGAGAGACCAAAAGCAAAACTCTTGCCGAGGGGTGCCACGGCACTCCCTTTCCGAACCCCCTCCGGATCAGAAGAAAAGGAGGGTCCAGGGCTAGCAGCAGCTCCTAAGGGCAAAGAAAAAAACAGCGGCCCACGGCAAGGGGCCCTTGAGGACGGTGAGAGACCGGGGTGGTCGTCTCCAGTAAAGGCTGCAGCAATACTTCCGACCACTCATAACCACAAAGTGCCAGTCCTCATCTCACCCACTCTAAAACACACTCCAGCAGATGTGCAGCTCATTGGCACAGACTCTCAGGGTAATAAATTTAAGCTCTTATCTGAGCATCAGGTCACTTCTTCCGGCGACAGGGACCGGCCCAGACGGGTAAAACCAAAGTGTGCTCCACCTCCACCACCAGTGATGAGGCTCCTACAGCAGCCAGCTGCCTGCTCCGATGCAGCAGAAGAGCTGAGCAACACGGCGGGAGCGCAGCACGGACTGGAATCAAGCGAAGGGAGTAAGAAGGCAGCAGCAGCAGCACCTGTTGGTGGAAAATCTGGGAGGCCTGTGATGCCTCCACCTCAAGTGCCTCTGTCATCGTCTTCCACCTCCCCAGTGAAAATGGCCAATGGCACAGCTGGTGCAAAAGTAGCACTAAGAAAGACCAAACAGGCAGCTGAGAAAATCTCCGCAGACAAAATCAGCAAGGAAGCACTGCTGGAGTGTGCAGATCTTCTCTCGAGTGCCATCGCCGAGCCAACACCAAACAGCCAGCTGGTGGACACAGGGCACCAGCTGTTGGATTACTGCTCAGGCTATGTGGACTGCATCCCGCATACACGCAACAAATTTGCCTTCCGGGAAGCCGTGAGCAAACTGGAACTCAGCCTGCAGGAACTGCAGGTGTCTTCAACAGCTGCTAGTGTCCCTGGGGCAAACCCCGTCCTTAATAACTTATTGTCATGTGTCCAAGAAATCAGCGATGTGGTGCAAAGGTAGCTACTGTCAATCTGGGTAAGAGAAATACACACGGGGAGGGGGGGACTTTTTTCTGTACTGATGCTTTCAAAAGGAAAGACTGATACTTGAGTATGTGAAGTACCTCAGATCACTGAGTTCTCCTCACGTTTACAGGTTCATCTCAAAAAAATGGGGATGGAGAGGGTAGATTAAAGCTGTAAGGGGCAGAACATCAAGTATTTGTCCCTACCTAGTCAGGCTGATCTGCTTGGTATGGCAGGGGAAGGAAGTTCCTCGTTCCTCCCCTGGAGAGGCAGGAGAATCGATGGCAGGTTCTCGCTCTGGGAAGGATGATTTGATGTGTGATAGCCGGAGTACTGGAGCAGCTGCAGGCTACTTGGCTGTACGGATCCTCCCCGTCTGCACTAACGCGTGCTTTGGTCTCCTGACAGGGCAGAGGACTGGCACGGGGGCTGCGCTGGGACCACCGGCCGAGCAGCCTGAGCTGGAGTAGCTTGGAAGCGGGAGGGTGCGTGCAGCTGGGGGAAGGTCTAATGCACTGACAGTATTCAGAGCTGCTGGAGGTGGATGCACTAGCCCAGACAGCTTACTTCCACAGCGCTGCTGCTGCTGCTGTAATGAGAACTGCAAAATTAGTTAATATATGAAACTATCCCTTTTTCCCTCCTGTCCACCTCATCTACCACATGTTCTCATCTTCGTTGTATTGGAAGCGTCAGGGATGCTGGGCAGACTTACCACTGGAATACCCCCTTCCCCACCACACAGCCTTCACTTAGCTGATACTGATTTCTAGTGGTCTAGCACGAGTGCTGCTTGATGGTCCTTTGTGGGTAGTTCGGGGCTCTTGCGCAACTCGCCAGTGTTGTTAGTGGGGTGGGTGGGTTGTTTTTTGGTTGTTTTTTTTTTAAGCTCTAGTTTTTAACTTGCTACCAGGTTGACTCCCCAGTTCAGTTTCATCACTTTAGTGGACCCACGATAGGTAAGGCAGAGCCTCTGCCACACCTGGCTGTTCCCCGCTTTCCTTTAGCAGTCACGGCACTGCAGGGCCAGCTGGAGAGCCAGAAAGCACAGCCTGGCCTGCCCACCACGCACCCTTGCTGCTGCGGGATTCCCTGGAGCGGTCCCTACTCTTGGCCTAACACTAACACTTCCCTCCGACAGCTTCCCGGGATTTGTTCAGGTGCTTGCGGGTGCTTTCAGCTTCCCTGCGTATGGAGGCGACTAGGTGTGTCAGCACACAGGGGAACCATAGCTATCTTTTTTTATTTATTCCTGTATTTTAAAGGCTATGCCGGAATCTCACGCAGCGGCATAGGGAACATGCACAGACTGCATGCTCCTCCGCCTGAGACAACAAATGTTACAGCTCTGCCTTGGGGAGCTCCCACTGGGTTACGGTCTTCTGATGCCTACCAACAATCCCAGAATGAAAGCAGTCACGTGGTTGAAATTGTTTTCCTTGGTCCTAGTGCTGTTTGTAGACTGCTGTGGCCTCAAAAAGCTGATCTTCTGTGTATACGCACAACTCCCTGAGATTTAAATGTACTGGCAAGCAGGAAGACCTCAGCCAACTGTTGGTTTGCAAGAGGAAAAAAACCAGGCCTGATACCTAGCTCCAAATACACGTTACCCTGCGTACTGCTGCTCACTTCACACTTTTGGTGATGATAGAAGATCTCGCTTGCTTTGCACCTTAAATCTTTTATTTTTGGCTAAAACGCTTTTTAAACTTGTTTTTAAAGTGTGACTGTGCTGCTTTTAGTTTGAGCATTTATAGTTGAGCTGGGGCACAGGTGTGAATTTGGAAGATGGGCACTTCCATTTCTGTCTAGAAGTGTTGCCCTATTGGTGCTGTCTCAATGAGCGTTCCCATTTTTTCCATGGAGCATAGCGAGACGGGGCCTGAAAAAGTCTTTATAAATGGGCTGGTGTCTGAGAATCCTCATTTTATTACTGGTCTGTGGTAAACAAAGTTGTGTCACGATGCATGAATGCACACCAGTGGAGCAGTATGTGAGATAAAATGGACCACGTGAGCTTTACTGTCAAAGCGAGTGAAATGGTGACGAAAAAAAGAAAAGCAACCCCTCCACCACAACTGGCAAGCATTCAAGTGAATTAATTATTTCTATGAGTCAGTTTTACTCTAGTGAGCTGGTACGTAAGTGGAGACAAATGAAAGTACAGCGTGGGTTACTCAGCTTACCCAACAAAGCTGGCTGTCCAGTTCTGCAATAGGATCTGCAGCTGGCCCAGGCTGTCCTGCAGCCTGCCCAGCCGGCCGGGGGAGGCTGTGCTGGGGCTCTTTCACGAGCACCAAACCGTTATCTTGTAGACTTTACTGAGGGCTTTTGTGGTTTACCTTATCTCTTTCAGTCATCTTTATCGAAGGTGTGCATCGCTGCACACCAAACTAACTGCCTTTGGAAAGGTGACCTGCGAAGGGAAGAAGGCTCGTGGTATTGCTTCACACGGCCTTTTGAACAATCAAAAGGATTTAAAAGCTATGGGAGCTTTCTTTGGGGCAGAAGGGTAGGTCTTGTTTGGCAGACAATCGTGAGGTTTCATCATTGTACTACTACTCAGCCTAGGACAGACGGACCGAAACTGAAGTGATTCTCAGGGGAAAGGTATTTTAACCAGAAAATTTTAAAGCTGTTAGTCCGGTTCTGATGAGTATTTTGAAAGAAGCCTTTTTTTTTTTTTTTTTCTTCCCTGAATGCCAGTCTTCCAGAAAAGCTCCAACAAAAGTGATGAAATAGCAAGCAATTCCTGGAATTCCTAACTACTAAAACTCCCCTTTTGGCCCTTTCTGAAGCAACTAACTGTGCCCCAAGGAAGGACTGGTTCCCCCCGACTGGTCACCCCCACTTTCCTTAAGGTGCCACCTGGTTTCTCCTCCCCCACGGCAGAGATGCCATAGCCATCATCTGCTTTCACAGTCACGGGGTGGCTGAGGTTGAAGGGACCTTTGGGGATGGCCAGGTCCAACCCCTCCTCTCAAGCAGGGCCATCCCCAGCTGCGGCAAGACAGATTTTGAATGGCTCCAAGGATGGAGACTCCACAACCTCTGTGCACAACACAGAAGCCAGTTCAGTTCTTATCCCTATGTGGTGGATAAACACAGAACAGTGGGATCTGGGAATGTGCCCACCATAAACCCTGTGGAGAGTGTTTCCTCTGCTCTTCCTTGTTGTCCCACATCAGGTACGTAGATGGTGGCAGAGGCAGTGCTGACTTGAGCCTATTTTTTTTTTCCCCTCAAGCAGGGGCTGCAGACTTGTTGCTGCTTCTGCTACCCAACAGCGTTCTTCCTAAACTGGAATTTTCCCCTGCCCCCTGGCAGGATAGCAAAAGGATTGTATGTGGGAGAGCTGGTTCTGCTGTACATCACCATTCAGTTGTTCTTCCTTCCGCAGCTATTCTAAAATTGTTACTGTTCCTTCTCCCTTTTGCTAGGTTTGGCTTTCTGTTCAGCCTTAAAGGTCTCTACCGTAGCAGTTTCTCTGCTTTCAGCCTTGCACAGTATGTTCAGAGGAACGTAAGGATGGTGAAGCCCCGTTGTTTGTCCCAGCAAAGAGCACTTCTCGCTCCGCTGTTTAGGGAAACAAGGCACAAACTCCTGTCGCGTTTCCTCACCACTGTCAGGTGGCCTTGGGGGGTAAGGATGCAATTGCAGCCGGGCTCTCTCACTTGCACTAGTAAGAGCTAGAATTTAACGTAGTCTTTGCAACAGGGGGTGGGGCATCACGTAGGGCCTGGTAATGCCAAGCACAAAGCATGCGCTCACACGAGTGAGTTGATGTGGGGCACTTTCTCTTCCTGCACTGTACACCCTTTTTAACCCCAGAGGTGGTGCACGTGGCTGGCTGACAGGCAGCACTTGGATTTAATCGTATTTTCATTAGTGTGGACGGGGGTGAAGCTGAATTAGGAGTCTGGGTCTTGGGACTGGATCAAATGTAGCCACTGGGAAAACGGAATTGAATGGGGCGGCGCTGCTGATGCAGAACACGATGGGAAAGGGGTGCAGGGGGGGCTGTCTGTTCCGGTCCTCCTCACAGGGGCATTTCTCCTGAGCACCGCTGGCCTTGTGGCAGTGAGACACGGCCAAACACACGCATGTTGACATTCCCATCAGCTGTGCTTTTGCAAGAGTTTTATGGCACACCACTCTGCAGGCAGCAGGAACTAAACCCCACAGCGTGGGGCGGCAGCTGCACCAGAACTGCTGCGCTAACAGAGCAGCCCCTCGCCCAGAGGCAGCAGGTGTGTGAGCAGGTAGGATGGGTTACACCACGGTGCAGTCAGAGAGGAGAGAAATCCAGACCCTGATGTCTGTACACTTACCTACGGCAGGCTTCCCCCGCAGCTGAGGCGCTCTGCCTTTTGCTCATGGGTGCTCTTGGGCATCAGCAGCCACGACAAGCACCAATGAATCCAGGAGATCGGTTTTGCAACCTAACAGGCTGCTCTCTTCTCTTGTAAAACGCCCAACCCAGCCCTGCCGCTGATCAATAGCTGGCAGGAGAGCCGGAGGGGAGCGACTACAGCATGCTCGGAGACCTCTCGCTCCAGTGAGTGGCACCATCCAGCACAGATGGGCACTGGGCTCGCGCTCCGGTTCCCTGCAGTGGGCAACAAAACGTTCAGCCTATTCCCTGGTGGTAGGAAATAAGAGGTTATGGGACACCTGATGTATTAGTAATACCTACACAATAAGAAATGTCTGTACCAAAGGAGGTCACTCTTCCAAATGTGTCTGTTGTGCATGGGAGGGAAAGCCCAATCGGCTCAGCACGCTGTTTGTGTCAGTAGTGAACTCATTGAGAGCAGGAATGGATTAAAATGAAACACGTTAATCACCAATCACTCTACCAGTGTTGTCAACTGTTTTTGTTTTTAATTGTTATTGTAATATATTTTGGTTGTTTTTCTAATTTAATTCTCTCACTATCGTCTGACTGTGAACTGCGAACAGTGTTAAACTTGATGTAAATAAGGCCCTTTGAAGGGCCTCTTTGCCTGTCGTTCCACAAAGTTTTGCCAATTTGCATTTTGTTTTAAATAAAGGTTGCAATATTTTATTGGCAAAAACCACTTTGAATATATCCTGCTTTTTTTTTTCTTGAAGGAATATTTCAAGCTGCTCATTACTAACCTGAAGTTGGTTATTTTGGGTAGAGAAGACAAGATTATTATAAGCTTGTTAAAAGAGAAATAATTTAATTCTGTTGGACCTCAAAGAAAAGCAGTATATTTATGCCTTAAATTAAACTTAATGTTGTCATGGTGGGGGGTCAGAGGAGAGCGGTTCTTGCTGCTGGGGTTGCGTAATCAAATGCTCACTTAATTCTGAAACATACACCTGTGACCCGACAGCGTGCACGGTCTCACATCATCCGTTTGACAGTTGCCCTCATTAGTGACACCACCTCTTTAATCAGTGACAGAGCGAGAACCGCTCAACACGCCAACTTCATACGAGCTGGTGAAACGGCCGACAGCGGCACCCTGCCACGCCAGGCAGCACCAGCCTCGCCTGGGCATAGATACTTCTCTAGTTAAAAAAAGTAAGTCTAAAAGTCATCTAAAGTAAGTCTAAGGTCATCCTGGCTTATAGACCCTTCAAAGCAAATAACCTTCAACCAAATAACTAACAACTGTCCGAACTGCCTGCCCAGGTCACACAGCACACCCCGCGCAGTGCCCTGCGGGGCCGCATCCTGACCCCACGGGCGCAGCGCCCGCCGAGGGGTGCAGTGCCCGCCGACATTTCCCAGGGGTGCAGCTCCCGCCGACCTGTTTCGGGCTGGAGCTTTAGGCCTGACGCTTGTGGTGAAGAGATTAACCATCAGCCCAGGCTGGCACGGGCCCCGGGGCCAGGCTGGAGACAAGGGGTCAGTCCGGGCTGACCGCAGCCGCCGGTGCCCGCAGGGAGCGGAGCTCAGAGCCGGCACGCCTGGGCAGTGTGCCCGGTCAGCGCTTTGCCAGGGGCTCTGCTGCACCGCCGAGAGGTACAAAGCCTAAAATAGACCCAAGGTCCACGGGTGGGAGCCCAGCCTGGCCTTGGTGTGCGCGGCCTCCCCTCGCCGCCCTGCACCGCCGTGTTGGAAGGGAGTTTTGACCCAGAGGTCACAGAGCCGTTCCCGTAAGACAGCAGGACCAAAACATCCTGCAGCAACACGCTTATCGCCTGGCAAGTACCCAGACAGCAAACAGCCCTGCAGTGGGGTAACGCTGACACCAGCCAAACAACCGCAGCGTGCAACACAGAGAGAGGGAAAAGGAAGAGAGAGGGGGGGAAGGGGAAAAAGAAGAGAGGGAGAGGGGAAAGGAAGGGGAGGGAAAAGGAAGGGGAAAAGGAGGGAAAAAAAGAGAAGGGAAAAGCAAAAGGTAAGAGGAAAAGAAGGGAAAGAGGGAAAAGGGGAGGGGAAGGAGAGAGAGAAAAGGGGAAAGGAGAGAGGGGGAAGGGGGAAGGAGAGAGACAAGGGGAAGAAAAGAGAAGGGAAAAGGAGAGAGAGAGAAAAGGGGAAAGGTGAAGGAAAAGAGAGAACCCCAAGTTTACCACATCCCCAAAAATCTGAATTCAACTGCAACCTGTTCCTTCAGCCACCATGCTCCTCAACTACCCTTTGGCCTTGAAAGGGGAATTAGTGTCTGCTTTTTTCATTTTGCAGTGAAGCAAACAGACTTTTCACCAAACTGCTTAGAAAAATAATTTTGGCAGAAGTTCAGCTCATCCCCGCAGCTGCTTCCATACAATGAAAGACTCCAGTGAGAAGGGACACTGAAGCGAGGGGCTACGGAGCTGACATCTCCCGAGGAGATCGTTCCATCATTTTCTCTACACAAGGGCCTCCCCGCACAAACCGTGACCCTGGCGTGCGCATCCCTGAGCAGCAGCAGGCACCTTGCGAAGGCGGGAGAGCAACAGAGAAAAACCCTCAACTCCAGCAAAACAGTTCTGTGCAATCATGTGAAGAGACAGAGAAAACCGGGGACAGGGATGAGGATGTGGCTTCTGCTGGACTGCCCCAGCAGGACCGGCCTGTCCAAGGGCCACCTTCATGACGTGCTAACGAACCAAGGATTTGGGCATCCCCACTCACACCAAACGAAGTGTCAGCACAACCGCTTCAGGCTGCTACCTGCTAAAAGAAGGGCCTTGAACACTGGGTGGGCTTCCCAGGCAGCCAAGTGCAGGCTGTCCTGTGTCCCAGGGGTGTGCCTCCTTCCCTGCAGACAGCCCTCGGAGTAACAAGGGGTTAAGTCTGTGTCCCTGTGCAAGCCATGGCTGGGTAACCCACTGGCTGGGTAACCCACTGGCTGGGTAACCCACTGCGTGGCACCACCTTCACCACTGGTGCAGTCCCACCTGGTGGTATTCAAGGAAGGAAGTAATTGATGCGCTGGGATATAGATTTGCAGCCCTGTGCGGAGAAAAGCTTCACCTCTTTGGGGACAAACACCATCATCCTGGCCACCTCATCCAGGGCTGCCTCGGTGTATGGAAGTCCACGGGCCAGGAAAGCATCCCGTGCGCAGAGCTTCACGTGGTGGTACTCCAGGGGCAGAAACGGCACGAAGAAATCAATGAGGTTCTCTTTGATGAGGTGGCTGTGGGCGTAACTGTTCTCTGTAGCAAAACACAAGACAAAAAACTTCAGAAGCTTCATCTGAGGGCTGTCATCGCTCTGCCAGGCCACGCTTGGCTCTTCCAGCCCTATGTGGTGGGAGAGAGAGACACCGCTTGTAAAGGGCTGGCCAGCACCTAGTCCGGACACAGAGCATCACTGCGGCTTGCCCATCTCAGGCCAAAAGAAGCCTCGATACTTCCCTGCGGTGTTCGGCTGCCGCCCACAGCCTGGCCATTTCCAGGGCTGAAGGGGCCACAGGGGACTTGCAGCCCCCTCCTCGTGTGCCGCAGTGCTACGCTCGTGGGGCTGTGCCAGTGGGGACGAAGGAAGGGGCTCACGCTGCAAATAACCCTGGGGTGGGGGCTTGGGACGAAGGCTCATCCCACAGTGCACACACTTGTGCAGCACAAGGTGGATGGGGCCGGTTAAGCAGCGCCCCGCAGGTTTGGGGGCAGCCTGGCCACCGCGTCCCGCCAGCGAGCCCAGCTCTTACCTGCAGGTTCCTGCAGCTCCAGCCGCAGCCGCTGCTCCAGGAACTCCACAGAGATCTCCTCCCGCGCCCGGCCCGCTCGCCAGAAGTCCAGGGCTACCTCGTTGATGGTGTTCCCACCGAGATTGCTGCGGACACAGAAGGGAAGGTACTCAACGTGCGCGCCCCCAGAGAGGGGCTGCCAGCAGCCCCCCCCCCCCATGACAGGCCTCAGCAGTTCTGCCAGCCAGGCAAGGTGTGCTGTGCAGGATCAGCACCTGAAACATCAGCCCATGGAGGAACCACCTTCCATCCCAAAGCCCCTTTCTACAGGCGCCTATACAGCCGTCTTCCACCCCGCCAGCTCAGCCTCCGGGGCAGCTGCTTTCTCCCCCCGGGGGGGATCAGGAGCCAGCAGAATCCTCCATCCCCGACAGCCCCCTGTCCTGGCTGGGATGCCATTGACCTCGCAGGTGACACTCGGCTCCACACCAAACTCTCAGCATGCCACCACTGCAAATCCAGGTTAGAGGGCAGAGCACATGGCAGGAGTCCCACCAGCAGCAAAGGTCCAGGGCAAGGATTCAAGTGGCAGCCCAGGACCTGGCAGAACATCCCCTGCCCGAGGGACAAAGCAGCAAAACTGACCATGGAGGCAACCGCCTCTTGGAGGAGCCAGACATCTTCCCCTCCCCTGCAGCCTGAGCCCCTCCTGTCACACACCTCTGGAGATAAATCCCATCACCTTGTTCCTCCCCATCCCTTTGGGGACCCAGAAATCACCTGAGGAATAGGAAGATGGATCTCCGGTAATCCACCTGGCCCTTGTGGTCATAGTGAGCCATGAAGGGCTTGATGGCGTCCAGGAGGCTGAAATGAAGTTTCTCTGCCTCGTCGAAGATGAAGAGGGGCTGCCTGCAGAGCTGCACAGTCTCACGTATCTGCTTCTCCAGCTGAGCCTGCAGAGTGGCGGGCAGGGGTCAGTCACGGCCGCCAGATCATCGCCCAGGGGCTGAGCCTGGGTGCTGGGGGCTAATCCTGCCGGCAGCTCAGCACCACACAGCCGCCTGCTTGTCACCTCCCACCCAGCAGGACAGGGCACAGAGCAGGAAGAGTTAAAACAAGTGAGTCAAATTAGAGATAGTAAGTGAAGGGGAAGAAGAAAGGGAGAAAAGAGAGCAAGTGACACAGAGGCAGCCACTCACACCGACCGCAAACAGACTGATGCCCAGCCACTCTCTGAGCCATGGCCCCCTACCCCAAAACACCCTCCCCTCAGTTTTATTGCTAAGGACGATGGTAAACGGTGTGAAATATCCCTTTGGTCAGCTGGGGTCACCCGTTTGGTGTCCCCCCTCCCAACTTCTCGTGCACCCCCAACCCACTGACCACAGGGGCAGAGGGAGAGAGGGAGAAAGCCTTGAGGCTGCGGGAGCACTGCTCAGCAGTAGCCGGAACATCGCTGGGTTATCAGTTATCAACGCTGCTTTACTCGCAGATCCTAAACACTGCCCCGGACAGGCTGCTGCGAAGAAAACGAATCCCACCCCAGCCAGACCCAGTGCTCTGGACCATCCCCAGGGGCACACCATGCTGCTGGCTCTCACCTTGTACGAGTCCATGTACGTGTGATGGGGGAAGTGGAAAAGCGAGATGAACGTCTTGACGCACATGCTCTTCAGCCCATCCCGGTACAGGTGACTGGCCACCATCCGCGCCACAAAATTCTTGCCTGTGCCGGACCAGCCATGGAAGGAGAGGACCAGCGCCTTCTCCGGCCGCGGGCTCTGCAGGAACCCTTGCACTGCCCGCACCACCACTTCTCTGGCCACGTGCTGCCCGTGGAGCTGCCCGGCGAGGTCTGCTTCCAGCCCTGGGGGGGAGAGAGCAAGAGCTCAGCCTTATTGCAAGCCCAGCTGGGGCTGAAGGTGGGGGAGGAGGTGTAGCAGGGCACTAAGCCCACACCGCTCTGCTGGCGGGGCTGCCTGCCCGCAGGGACTCAGTGGTGGCACAAAAGCCACCGGGTCAGTGAGACAGGCTGCCTGCACCCTGCCTGCAGCAGCTGCTGGCCGCAAAAAGACACGGATCTCCCACTGACTCCTTGTTCCCTTTGGGAAGCGGAGGAGGTATCTGGCAGCTGCAGAGGGCACTGAAGCCCAAAGGCCCTCATGAGCTGCTGGCAGAGGGAACGGACACCAGAAGTCTCAGGGCCAGCAAAACGCAGTGACACCCATGCAGGGCTCAGCCAGGCTCAGTGCGCCCTCCCGACTGGGGGCTGGATACTGGGCCAGTTTGGATCTCCCTGCGTATGCCTGGGAGCTATGGGATGAAGGCAGGGCTTGTGGCAAACCGGGGATCTGCTGTACTGGAAGGAACAAACTCAGCCTCAGAACTACAAATGAATAACAGGGAATAGGACTCGGCTCAGCCCCTCGCCCTCCCACCAGCTCAGCACCCTGCTCAGAGATGCCATTTGCTTACATCACTTGCTAAAGCACACGGGTTTTAAAAGAAAAAAAAAAAACAAAAAACAAAAAACAAAACAACACCACCACAAACAACAAAAGAGACAACAGGGAAAGGCAGCAAAGGCAAGCACTGCTCATCATCTCCCAAGCACAGCACAGCACAGCACCCACCTGTGACGTTGTTGACTATCCTGCAGTCTCCCGTCTTGCAGCACTCGCTGAAGCTGCAGTACCAGGCAGAGAGGATGGCCAGGTAATCCTGACCCACCAGAGGCAAGCTCCAGCCTAAACAAGGCAGCGCTCTGAGCAGAGATGTTCCAGCAAATACCTTTTTGCATTCCGGGTGGACGCTGAGCCGAGCCCGGTTCGGCGCTGCCCTCCCGCCAGGGGACCGGCCGCAGGGGCTCGGAGCTGCCGTGCGGGCAGCTCGGGATGCGGGGAGGGGGATAAGCCCCTGCGGGCAGCGCCGGCTCCAGAAGGCGAGCAGAGCCGCACCAGGTGCCCGCACGCTCCCGCCCCCCACCCCAGGTGTTTGTGGCAAGCCGGGGCACGGCGAGTGAGGGGGGAGACGGCCCGGGCAGTGCCCTGGGGAGGGGGCGGGGGGCACAGAGCCCGTGCCGGGGCACGCAGGGCGTTCGGAGCCGCCGCTGTCTCTGGCCAGAGGGAGAGAAAGGAGGAAGGTGCTTACCGGGGCTGGGGCCGGGCTCTCCCTCCTCCTCCTCGCAGCCCTCCTGCCACACCTTGCACGCCAGGTACTGCCAGTACCGCTCGGGGAGAGCCCCCACGGCTCCCAAGTGCCGCTTCACGGCTTCGTACCTCGCCGCGCCCCAGGCTCCCCCCGCCGCCGCGGGGCCCTGCTCCCCTGCCCGGGCGGCCCCCCGGCCCCCCCAGCCCCCCAGCAGCAGCAGCAGGCAGCAGGCCAGCCCCGGGTGCCGGCACATGGCTGCGGTGGGCGCTAACCCTGCCCAGCGCGCCGGGGGCCGCAGGCTCGGGCCGCCCCAGCCGTGAGCTCACTGCCCCAGCGGGGGCGTCACCGCCGCGCCGCGGCCTCCGCCGCCCGTCCCCGGCGCCACCGACGGGCACTCCGCCAGGCCCCGCTACGAGCCACGCCGCGAAACCCACCCCAGCTGCCAAGGGGGGGCAGCCGGCACCCCCCCGGCCTGGCCGGTGCGGAACTGCGCCCCCGTGCCGAGCCCAGCTCCTGCCGACCCTCGCTGGGAGCGGGCTGGAGGGACGCCCGAGGGAGCCCCCCGACTCCGCTGCCAGCCCGCTCCACGGCCCCGCACCACCGCAGCCCCCCTCTGCCCCCGCGCCGCCCCACAGCACCGGCAACAAACACCGGGGTGTCAGAAACGGTCCAGCAATTCGCGGCAATAGAGGGTTTCGAAGGTAAACGTTGGGACCCGGATCTAGGGGACCTGAGAACAAAGGAGTTTCCAAACGACGGTTAACTATTGCACGGGACGCGCTCTGCAATTTTTTTGCAGTTGCAAGGGACAAGTCTCTGACATCCAGCCAAGAGATTACCAAAGAGGGAAGAAAAGGAAACTGAAGGCCGACTGGAGGACAAAGCCTGGGAGGAAGACTGCGAGCCTTCAGCCCAAGAAACTAATTGTAATAACCCTGCCTTTCTTAGAAGTAGTGACGGATATGTATTAGCTACGGAACATAAAAAACCAGCTGCCCGGTGTAACACGTGTGTGTGTTACAGGAGCCCTGACTCCCCGCGCACCCAGCACTGTTTACTTGCCTTTTATTAACCCCATAAATATATAAAACTAAAAATTGACTCGGAATTTCTAACAGGGGGAAGGCAAATAACCTGGGTTTTAAGCAGCCCAGGGGCCCAGCTGAAGCTTTGCTGCCACATATGCAAGAGGTGGTGGCAGTTGTTGTTCAGCAGGGTCCTTTCCAAGGGGACGCAAAACCACAAGGGAGCAGGAGGCAGGGGATGAGGCAGAGCAGCAGCACAGGGAGCTGCCCTGCACTGCCTGCGCGCGTCTGCTGCCAGGCCAGTTTAGCAGTTGGATCAAAGCTCCAGGACGAAGGGGGTTGCTGCTGGCTCTGGGCCAGGCTTGCTGTGTGACACAGGTGTGTGGGGTTCCTCACCGACTCCCCAAAATGCTGCTGTTTCCTTTTACATCGGCACACCTTCACGTGCCACGCACCCAAACACCGGGGCTGGCAGGGTAGGCTCCACTCAAGCAGCCAGGGGAAAAAAAAAATAAATTCAGATCAGCACAGAACTACCACGGAATCGCGTACAAGAACCGAGGTATCCCCTGCAGAGCCTGGCTCCGATTCTGCAAACAGGCACATACACCAACTCAGCCCCGGGGGGAGATGACAAGTGGATAAGCCCCATCTAACTTGCACTTTACCTTAAGCCATACCTACTGGTGGCTTCCGACAGGAGACAAACACCTCTACAAGTTACTGAGCATCAGGACAAGTCCACCCATAACTTATCCTAACCGAGATGAGGACACAATGCTTTGGACATTGAAAAAAAAATTTCCAAGGTTATCCCACATGTTCAGAACAATAAAAATAAGAAGCATACTAAATGCAATTCATCCAGCCTGGCAACTCACCCGTCCAGGTGGGTGGGGAGCAGGATCCCACATGGCCAAGGCATGGAGCAGAGTGGATCTCCATCAACAGGTGGTTGTAAATATTATACATCAGCATTAAAGATACTGGTATTAACATGACTGCCTTCTCCAGCTTCAAAAATAATGAAGCTAAAACCTTAACACCAATTGCAATAACTTAAAACAGAACTAAAGCCAGCCCATGTTAAAAAAAAAAAAAAAAATCAATTAAAAATCGAACTCACTGTAGCCACAGCAAATAAAACTGCCATCAGCCTTTCTGAAAACTAGCTGAAGCACCTGAATTGAAGCATTTATATATATTTATAAAAAAATGCATAGCTGTAACATTCAAGCTCTACCCTCCTGGGGATAGGTGCTTTAGCTGAACAGAACTTACCAAAAGGGACAGACTTCATAAAAAATAGGTGTTTCTATGTGCCAAAGGAAAAAAGAAAATTTTAAAAGATAAAACGACTGACTGTCCAACACCACACCAGCTCCATGGTACTACGGTGTAACTCCTAGGGCGTCAGCTTTGCTCACGTGCATAAAAGCTAGAAGGGAAAATAAAACCAGTTGTTCAGTAACCTGCCAACTATGCCCTGCGGTTATCGAGGCACTGAAGTGCTGAGGGGGTGGGAATCACCCCCTTTGAAGAATTCAATTCCCTTCGTGGGACCTCAGGGGTGAAATTATCCCCATGGATTAGAAGGGATGCTGCAGGAGACTGGAAGAGATCCTAACGCACTACATGGAGGTGAACTCGCCTACACGCGGCTTGGGAAGGATGGGGCTAGGAAGCACAGCAGTCAGTGCCCTAGTACCGCTCGCTGGGGTTGTATCTCCCCCCCCCAGCCTCCAGTGTCGGGTTGGTTTTTTTTTTGCTTCCTCTGCTGAAGCAGCACTCACTGTGGTATCTGCTCCTCCAGCTGCCAGCCTGGCAGTAAGAGGCAGCTGCAGGGCCCGGACGATGCTAGGATGCACAGCTTTTCACCTCACGGCTGGTCGTTCCAAGGTAGTCCTGGTGAGCTGCAACCACCTGATTAAAAATCCATCATCTTGGGTCAAGTCAGGTTTTACAGTGAAAGCGTCATCTAAAAAGGAAGGAAAAACAGCACCACAAAAACGGCGTTATGCCTGGCTTACTCAGCACCCTAACACAACGTATTACAAGCAAACAGGCAGAGGGAACCTCGTAATCCACAATTTTATACTCCAGGGTGTATCTGCTGGACAGTCCAGAGATGCCATGCATCCATCCTTTTGTGTTTTTTCCAGTTTCCACATAGCAATGCCTTCTGCACATCCACAGATGAACTCTGACAGAAGGCAGGAGGAGGAGGAGAGTCTCCTTCCAGAGCTCAGTACAACACAGCTACAGATTAGATCACTAAATAAAACGAAGATTGGGAATAAAGGATGTAGGGGCAGTCCTTTCCCCGCAACAAAGTCGTATCCCCAGTCTCCTAAAAGTATCAAGACTCCACAAAGAAAAAGCAACAGAGCACCAGTCCCAGACTTGGAATATAGGAACTAAGATCTTATTTTAATTTCTAATTTTTAGAATCAATAAAAATTTGTAAGGAAAGATTTGAGAGAAATTCAGGGAAAAGGGCTAATTCTCAAAACCCTTCGGATCTCCACTGGCTCCAAGTTGTTCATAATCAGAAACACTCTTAACATCTTCCAGTTATCCGAATTCTCCCCCTGCTACTAAGACCAGCAGTAACACAAGGGGCTTCTAAAAACAGCTCTCCAACTAGCAGTCTCAACCTTTCAAAGCTTAAAAGCATCTGTAGTTTCTGCAAGTTGCTGAACTGCTTCTACACAAGAGAATCCTGTCCTGCCCCCTGAGCAAACTGGCACCTCTGAAGCAGAGATGGAGAACATGAAAAATCATCACCACACAACGCTAAGAGACACCCCCCACCCCTCAGAACATCCTCCCCCCCCAAACCAGTTCTTCCAAAATTCAGCTATGCAAAGTTTCAACTGAGAAACTCTAGTCAGGGAAATAAATAAAATAAAATAAATAAAAAAAAAAAAAAAAGAAAAGCAGGTCCCTTCGGTTGTTTGCCAACACGGCGCTGACGCCACAGAGCAGGTCACAGACCCCCCCCCCCCGCGCCTCCCGAAGCAGCACGGCTCCGTGGTGCCCTGTCCTCAGCGCCGAACGGGCGCTGGCAGCAGCTCACCATCCTCCTGCGCACACAGCAGCTCTCAGCACCTCCCAGATGCCCAACGTTCCAAACTGCGGGCATCGCCTCCTACCTCCGAACCACTCCTGCAGGGGGTTAAGAAAACCAGCCAGATTCAACCCTCGCACTCTGCGGGCACAGGTTCTGATGCCTGTTTACTTGGCCAGTCTCATACAAGGGCTTCAATAAAAGCTTGGAAAAGCCAGCCGTGACCACCTGCCGAGCCGGCAGACATCTCTTGCCGACTCTGTATACATCCCTTGCTCCACAGAACAAAGCCAACCTACTGGGGCACAACCAAGAAATCAGCCCAGGCGCTTGGGCGATGCGGGGCCATGGGATGTGGTTTCAAAAAGTGTTGGAAGAGTCTCCTGTTCTTCTGCATCGCTCTGGGACGCGCTTCTTACAACACATCTCTCCTCACCAACAAGGCTCTCACACACAACCTGCACATTTGACCCCGTTCTCGGATATATGTGACCGGAATAAATGGCATTGATATTAGCAAATGAGTAACTATGGAACACCAGCAGCAAAACACTTTAAACATTCAGTCCACCACATGTCAGAACAAGAGAGACAGACAGACGGGGGGAGGGGGAGAGAGAGAGAGAGAGAGAGAGACTTAAACAATCTATCAATGTTGCTTTATTAAAATCTTTATTCACACAATGTTGCTTTATGCAGAATCTGACCCTGGGGGATACAAGTAGAACGTCATGATTGCGTTCTGTTTTCTTATTAGCAACCTCCATTTGTGCAGCTGCTCCCAGGGGCGATCCTCCGACAGCTCCAGGAGGGGTGTCTGTTTCGAGCATCTTGCTCCAGCTGCCACAGCAAATAAATTACCTTCTTAATAAATTAGTATTTTTCAGCTGAAGTTTGTTTGGCAAGACACACTCCAGTTCATTAGCTGCTGGAAGAGGAGCCGACTTCAGTGCCTCCTCCAGCTTGACTGCTGACTTAGGAAGGAGGAGATAAATAGCAGATGGCTGATGATGCTCTCTTTTTAATTAGTTCTTGATTTCTGTGCTTCAAGCACTCCGATATTACTAATTTCCACAACACAACCATTTTGTAACATCTGGAGCCAGTGGATTACAGTGTGCGCAGTGAACGAGAATTAGAAGGTGTCACAAAAACCTCATCAGCAGAGCTCAGCACCTGCCTCACAAATGATGCTGTTTTTCAGAGATTCACGCAGACCCTGTTCGCATGTGGATGCTGCTTCTTATTTCTTTTGCAATGGTTACAATCTAAATTTTCTCAGGGCTCTGTATTCAAGCAAAACAACAATCGCTGCCAAAATGCCAGAGTTTATCACAAGGCCAAAATCAGATCTTCCCGATTTTGGGTAAGAGAGAAATTTATTCTTCTTTCCTGCTGCAGAACACCAAGCGCCAGTGGTGTTTACAATGACCAGAAGCATCAGTATGAAAAAAAAAAAAAAAAAAGAAGAAGAAAAAAGCAACCCTTCGTTCCTTACTTCCTTTTCCTTTTGCTAACAATGCTGGACTTCAACGCCCTTTGCTCACAAGTAAACCAATACACTGCTGTAAACCTCTGATGTTCGTACCGGGGAAGAACTTATCCCCAGGCTCCATCTGATGGCAAAACCTTCAGCTTAGAGCCCCGTGAACAAGCAATACTAAGTCCAGAACGCTCATTGAATTTCCTAAAGACAGAAAGACTTTTTTGGGAATCCATTATTAAACCAAACATAATTGATCAAGTGATCGTATGGAAATCAAAACATCAAATTTTGGTAGATCCTTCCCAAAATATTAAGTGCTTATGATTAAGCTCAAAGAGAAGAACATGCTTTTAAAAATACTACAAGCTGCTACCATGTGCTTCGCCCTCTCGCCTTTCTGTAAATCATCTTAAATTTCCTGGGAAACAGTTTACACCAAAATGCCTCAGTATGAGCCTATTCTGCTTTCGAATAAAAGCACTCACTAACCACCCAGCTGTGGCCCACAGTACTTCCCAAAACTGTCCTGCTCAAGCGCCAGGCTGGCTCAGGCGGGGGCAACCCCTGCGCCGCTCCTGCCCATGCTCCCGCCGCCCCGGGGGACCCCAGGCACAATCACGCCGGTGGGCGAAGCTCACCGAAGGACCGTGGCTTCTAAAGCACGCGTTACATTATCAAGTGCAGCAATAAAGAGGCGCTAGCTTACCAGTGGCCTAAAAGCTGGCTGCGCATTGCAGTTCTGACCAGTGACACCAGTAACTAACTCCAGATCCTATCCTGGCTCAGGGGTGGGTGTGTGACATGGCCAAGTCCAGAAGAGGTCTAGCAGAACATAAAATTCAATTTCAGATAAACACTGGCTTTCAAGATACTCTGCTCATGCAATGACAAAAGGACTGCAACAAAATAAACCTGTGTTTTTAGAATAAGCTCTCACTAACTCCTCTTTGATCAGGTCCCTTTGAGCAGGCAGGTGCAAGAACAGGAACAGCACTTTATCTGCCCACCGCACTACGGCACAGCTAGAAAGATTTTGACGGACAAATCACGGAAAAGGTCTTAAAGTGACATTTTGCTGCTCTTGCTCACAAGTCCAGTGATACACAATCACTTTGGGAAGTCAGCTCTTATCCTGCTTCTAAGGACCACACTGTCCAAACCGAAAATTAATGCGAAGCTGTTCAATTTGGAAACGTAACCATGAAGCTGCTTCCCTTCTAGACATGGATTCAGACCAACAAGTGTGACAAGTCCTACGGCCACAAGCTCACCTGCAGCACAGGCAGACGGTGCCGAAGGGTGACAGGACTAGCACAAAGTGCTACAAGTCTGCCCTGAAAAGCCAACTTACACCAGCTCTCCCCTATCTATGGCAAAACCGCTAGGAGTGAGAACCCCGAATGCCCACCCCAGTCAGAACATGGCAGCGGGGGTTAGGGGAAGCAGCCGGGGAAGGCAGAAAACTTACTGGAAGCTCTGGCAGCAGCCAAGCTCAGCCACAAGCCACCAGGTAAACCCGTGGGACTGAAAAACCTGCCGGTGCCCCACTAACAGCAGCACGGAGCTGCGGGGACGACAGAGCGCTCTCTGTGTACGAGATGAAGCCAGACCACCGCTCAGGGTTCCCTCCACTCCCCAGGGCCTGGCCCACAGCTGTGGGTTACTGGGAAGCCCAGCAATACACCTCTCCCCCCACAGTGCAATGCCCCCAGACCCCCCACCTTAAAGCAGGCCCACAGTAAGCAGCATGACTTCGCGAAACGGAACCTGCTTCCACGGACAGATTCTGTCCTCCTCCTCCTCAGCTACAAGATAATGAAAGTTTGGTTAATACGGACACAGGACTGCAAGGGTATTTTCTCTACTCAGACCTTGCCAGATTCCTTATAAATGGAAAACAGTAACGGAAACACATGGAAACATACTTTAACTCCTTAGATGCCAAGTGCTGTATAACCACCCTGTCCTCCCCTGAATCTCCAACCCTGTGGATCAATCTTTGATAGGCCTTCAGCCATAACTCTGAAGCATTACCACGTACAAGGCAAACCCCTTTCCCAGCCTTTTATCGAGGAAAAGACAACTGAGCAGCAGAGGTCCTCTCTCCCACCCCTAATGGCATTTAGAAGAACATCCCACCCCCAGGGGGGTGGCACAACTCTTCAGTCTAATAATTGTTTTATTCACCACTTCCTCTCTCTCTAAAGAAGCAGTAGAATGCCTAACCAGCTCACAGCTGATTATGCACAGCCCTGAATCAGACAAAAACTCGCCAGAGTGTATGTGGGGAAGAGAAGGGGAGAGGATTGTACTGTTCGTCAACATTTGTCCCCTCTAGATTCAGTCCACAAATTGGCGTCTACGTTCCGCACGCTTCCACCGACACCAAGAGCCGTTTTTATCCAGTGCAACGTCCACTGCCGGCAATGGACACAGCACAACGGCCAAGATGCCGTTACGGGTACTGAGCCGCCCGAGGCTCCAACTTGCCACCTCTCACCGCTGTCAGCCCAAGGTAAAAGCCAGTGCCACCTCTGTTTCTCCGGCTCGGAAGCTTTCCTGTTCATTTCAGTCCATCTTGGCCACAGCCTTTCTGAACCGATTGTGCTGTTTTTCTATCACTTTGTTTTGTTTGTTTTTAAAAAGGGAGTTTCATCTGTGTTCCACTACAATTACAAGTGAGACAGAGTCATCCTGTCTTCCACCAGCACAACATCTGGCCCAAACTGGTCTGTGCACTGCTTCACTGTGGCCAGAATGCTGAGAAGCCGCTGGTCTAGGGCATCCAGATGCGGGTCAGAAAGCACTGGTGAGATGGGGTCATGCGACATAGCAGTTTTTAAGGCAGACTTCAGTACTCCATTCTTCAGGTAATTAAGTCTGTTCCAGGTAGAAACCCGGATGCTGCAAAAGAAAGACAAACACAGTCACCATACCACTGTCCAGCTGAATTCTCACCAGCAAACCCAGAGCCAGCCTGTCAAGGGAGCCTGCTACATCAGGATCGGAGTATTATTCCCCGGCAGTTTGGGGATGAGATGTCCAGGTACAACTGCATTACATGCAAGACCTAAGTGAAGCCTGAGAACTGAAGGTGAAGAGGAGGAATCTAGTATGACGTAATTCCTGCGTTATACAGGGCCACTTCCAACTGCTAGCAAGGAAGTTCTTCGGTCCTGAAGATTTTCAGTTTGAAAAGGAAAGAAAATTAACAGTCTGGCTGTTAATTCAAACACAAAACTGGCGTCACCTCAGAAAGAGCATCGCTGACCAACAAATGATCACAAAGGACCAAAGTCAGAGGACTGAACTTCCAAGAAGGTGAACGCAGCAGCGATCTTCCCGCTTCACTGGTCACCGAACTTGTTTGTGCCAGCTCATCTGAGCTGTCTTGTTCCGTGAAGTCTCTTGGGATTCTCCCTCAAATTTTTGTGGTTTAGCACCACTGGTCTACACTCTTGGCTTTTGATGATCTCTAAGGAAACCAGAAATATAAGCAAGTGTCGTAACGAACCTATAGTTAAAACAATTATGCATACGAATCGGCATGTGGCATTTGCCTGGTATCAGAAACAAAGATGAGAAAGACTCCAAAAGATCCTCATAAAGCAGGAAATTAAATATGCATTTAAAATTAATGCAGGAAAACTAAAGAACTGGAAAGTAACTTTAGTTTAACTGTTCTCCACATGGTTTCTAAGGGAATCTGGTAGAATGTAGGCCAGGTATACCACAGCACGCATAGAGCCTTGCTTAGTTCAAACAGGAAGTGACAGCTCAGGCTTTCCGCATAGTTCCCAGGTTCCCTGAGGAATTTGGGAGACAGAACCTTCCAAGCACAGGCTCCAGGAACTCTCAACAAAATGGTTATTTTGGAAGCCTTAAAGGAGTTAATGTTATTTTGAAACAACAGAGGCAGGAAATATATACCAGCATTTTTCTCCCTGGAACTTTTATCTATTTGTTAGTGAGAAGAAGCAACGGCCTGGTGAGGGAGCGAACATGGAGAACAGATAGCAAGTCAGCGTCTCGAAAAATAAAACGAACACAGCTCAAAAGGCCCAAGTAGAAATGAAATCCTGCAAGAAAACTACAAACTTCATTTTGAAAGGAGCACGCTGAGCAATGCTGCGGTCTTGTTTAGAAAGACCCTTTGGAAATGAAGGTAGTTAAGTTGCCAGACACGTTGAGTCCTTAGCTTCTGTCAGGGAGAACTCAAACTGTGATGTGAACTTTTATTCAGCAGGAGCTGGATGGAGACAGCTGCAGAGGCAAAGGACCTGTCATACTGACTAAGGAGAGAGCTGAACCAGTGACCTGGAGGTGAGACTACTTCCTACAGCCCACCGTCTGATTTACTACCTTAATGAAAACTTATTTCTCGGCTTCTTAAGCAGTGATAACACATCAAACGAATGTCGTGCCTCAAAAAAATAAAACACTATGTGCCCAAGTGAACATTTTCAGGTTGCCAGAAGGCTTCAAACTTAATTATATTGCAAACCTAAGGATCGCATAAGTGAACAGCATCCCTGCGTTTCACTTACATGCAGCACTGATAAAGAGGAGCCAAGATGCTTCTTTCATCCAGGGCAGGGTTTCCAAAGCTGAAAAACAAAATTAAAACCAAGTGAACCAGCTGAACTCCTAATGCTGTTCTCAACATCAATGGCATTTGTGAATAATTAAAAAAATAAAAATCAATACTAGGCAATTTCACGCTCCAACAGATCAAATAATTTAAATTAAAATATAAACAGGCCATGCCCAATTACAGATATAACTCTCAACAGCATCAGCTAACACACCAAGTAAACGGAAGCAACAATACTGTACCTAGTTCTTTATCAGACCAAGGCACCTTAGAAATGAACTTCAGAGGAGTTTAGAAATTGAGCTCATCTTGCAAAGCAGGGGAAAAGAGTAATTGGTATTCCGGACACAGAGAGTGGGAGCTTTGCCTGCCTGACACAGCTGGACAGGGAATGAAGGAAACAGCAGCCACGTGCTGTTTTAGACAGCCAGGCTTAGATCAACAGTTCAACTAACAAGGTGATCAACTTTAACATTTCATGATCATGCTCTCTAAGGCAGGCCTGTCAAAAGGGTTTCATAGTATTTCAAGCCTCACCTAAACATTTCTTTAAAAAAAAAAAGTTTCAACCTGCTCATAATGCTGTTTTCAACAAAAAGCTTTCCCCTCAATGAAGATAACTTATTCTAGGAGTCTGGCATTACGCTGCTCAAATAGCTATTAGTAGCCTTAAAACTGGAACAGGGTCCCCAGATCATGGCACCAAGGAGTGTCTGGACAATGCTCTTAGTCATATGGTTGAGTTTTAGGTAGTCCTGTGAGGAGCAGGGAGTTAGACTTGATGATCCTTATGGGTCCCTTCCAACTTGAGATCTTCTGTGATTCTATGAAAAAAAAGTCCCCCTGCCCCTTATCTCAAAGCAGCTAAAAGCACTTAACTTAAGCTTTCAAAAAAACAATTAACTTCTGGGCCTGCAAAGCTCCATCAGAAATGTTTTCATACCGCCATAAGCACGTACCATAATGAAAGGTATTACAACATTATGACAAAAACAAATGAATGACCTTCAACTACCACAGTCACTTCCAGTGACTTAACACATCAACTTCCTCCTAGCCCATTGCCAGAGCATTACAGAAAGACAATTTTTGCCAAATTCATCTAAAACGGTCTGAAAGCAGCAATAATTAAGCAGCCCCAAGGTGGAACACATCCTGCTGACATAACTGAAGGTGCGTTACTGAACGGGATGATGCATAAAGACAAAACAACTCAGCCACTGCAGGCAAATTAGAAACAAAGGAAAGAAGGAAGGAAGGAATCCACTATAGGAAAGGCAAAAGGGGGAAGAAATGGTAACTCCAAGCCTTGCAAGGATCTGTCTAGAGGTCTCGACCGCTGTGCAGGCTTCGTACAAGTGGTACGCAGAACCACAGCAGAACAGAGCCCTGCGCAGGAGCTGCCAGCGCTACCCATCAGAGGCTGCCCCATCTGCAGCAGGGGAAATTCACTGACGCTGCAGATGGCAGCACCCGTCAGGGAAACAAACTGGCGTCTCTGGACTAAATTGTGAGGAAGTGGAATAGGTTACCTGTGTCTTTAAGAAAAATTCAGCAAATTGTTGTGATTTAAACAAGGCTGTATATTCAATAGGATTTTTAACTTAAACTATTCCAGCCACTGTACAAAAAACATAGCAAAGACAGAACAGCTTACTTTTAAAACACATACACATCCTAGTCTGGCCACAAGAAGGACTTCTCATCAGTTCCTCCCAGTTACTACATGCTCCATTTTTGTTTCGGTAATAGTTAATATCCACGCTCAGGACATCATCATATTTTCCTCTCATATCAGTTTTATCTCCATTTTAAACTTCTAACCTTTTAAAGCCAGAGCAGACATATCCAGAAGGCAGGGAATGCCAAATTATTCAGAGACACTTTTCGAAAAGATCTGCTTTCACTACGGCACTCACTAATACCTACTGGGAAATAATAAACCGTAAGTTTCTAATCTTCCATTAATTAAAAGCATAAAAGGGAGGGGCTTTTCTGGGGATAGGAGGAAAGACACAAGCAAACTCTTGAAAGTTGCCTGCGGAAAAAAAGGTCATACTGTGCTAATTTGTGGGTTGCTGTAGTTGGGGTACGACTTTGCCGAAAGCAGCCACGGTATCTAGAGCACAGACTGAGCACCACAGCCTTTGAAGGACCCCAGCACTTGGCGAAGTAATTTCTGGTAAGAAGGAAAGCTTTAGGTTTTTAGCACAAAAGGTAATAATGAAAAAATCAGAGAGAAAGAAAACAGAGACACAGAAAAGCAGATAAACGTGTGCCCTTGTGCTCGCCACTACCTGGCCACCAGATTTCCCTCACCCTCACCTTTTGGCGTTATCCAGGAGGATGAGCATACTGGCTCCTTCATCATCCTGGAAACTCTCGTAGTGATGCCGGTCAGCATTCCCAATCAAATAGTCAAAGACGGCGGTGTCAATGATGTCAAGGAGACGAGGGCCCGAGTCATATGGTGAAGTCTTTTTCACAGCATCACAATAGCTTTCGTCATACTCCCACCTGCGGGCCGTCAAGAGAAACCAAATCAGATCCTCAAGGAACGCTCCATCATCGCACACCAACACTATTTATAGCTGTCCCTTTATTCACTTATGAGTGCATAAGGAAAAGGTGAGTGCAGCAGTCAAGGCTATATAAAGAAGAAAGAGTTAAACAAAAGTGTTTTCTTGAAAGAGTAAGCCCTGTACCGGCACCCTAGCGTAAGGGGCAAGCTGTAGTTTCAGTGCAAGGTTACACATCACCTTCCTACAGAAAACAAAGTCAGAGATTGCTTCCTCGCTGCTCACAATGCAGCAGTGGCTGGGCTGCCTCATGGCACGCTTACTGTCGCGACTTGCCTGCCTTAACTTCCTAACGAAGGACTCCAAGGCCGGTCTCTGTTTCTATTGCACTGACCTGCTTCCATCAGTCTTGCCTTCCAGCGACCCTCTTCATTTTGTCTAATGCAAATAGCCTCATCACAGTTACTAATGACCTCCCGTGCCCTGAACAGAAGGGCCTCATGTACATTCGTTCTCTTTCACTCGCAGTTGTCCTTTCCTCCCTACTTTCCTTTCAGGGTATCTCACCTTCTTCTCCACTGGCAGGATTTCAGCTTCCCTTTTCTCTCCTCTCCTTCTACAGGTAACCTAGGCATGTACTTCTGGTCTTTAACATGGATGTCATGTCTCAGTTCTCCAAAGCTGGAGAAATTTCTCATTTTCTTCTTTACAGTTTTCAAAGCTATTCAACACCACCACCGAAACAGCCAAATCTCTGGTGGATATCCATTCCATCTGTCAACGTAGATAACAAGTACATCTCTAACATCTTCCATGCAAGGACTGAAACAATCCTTCACAAAATAGCAGTTAAGTTGGAAATGCCTTAAACCATCTGTGACTTGGAAACAGAAATGGAGGAAACACAAGCTGGAGAGGCTCACTGACATACTGAAAATTACAAAGTTGTAAAAGCGTGGAGAAGATCAGAATTTAACTATCAGAACAGCCACATACCCCACGCCATCTTCTGGAGGTCTGGAGCCTAAGCTCTCGATATCCCATCTTTGCTCCAGTTATCCAAATCAGAGCAGCCAAAAATTTATCTTCTCAATGCTTCTGTTAACACATCACACACACTCCCTCAAATGCTGTCACTAGTTCCCTTTTTCTTTTGCATCAAGGTCCAACTCACATTCAACTTATAGCACAAATCCACAAAGCTACATTATCAGAATGTACCCCTCCTTGTACTGGATACATTTCTTTTATGCTACATCCCTCTCTTCCTCAAGTCTTTCCCTTTCCCTCGTTTTACTTTAGATCAGTATTTGAACTCCTTCCAACAATTTTTCAGACATACTATGCTCTCTCCTCTCATTTTCCATTCAGTCTTTCAAGGCAGACCTTTCTCCCACATTTATTTCTGATAATTTATATTGTACTAGCACACGACTTCGAAGGTCGGGGATTTTATCTATTACACGTCCATTAAAAATCATGTACACTAATGAGACTATATGGATTATGTTCCAAAGGTTAACTCAGGACAGAGTAGAAACAGCTAGATCAGGAAAAAAAAAATCCCACAAGAGTTATTTTTCCATAATTACCAGACACAGAAAAAGGAGAGCACGACATCTAGAACGTTTAATCACCCTGCTGCTCTCAAAGTGAAAAGCGCGACATGACAAAGTGCAAAAGAACAGAACCACGTAACCCCATCTGAACCAGGCAGGAGCAAGCAAGTTTTAAATACAGTGAATGTCAAATTAGCATAAGAATCAGGGTAAACTCCAGTGTAAGCAGGCAGTTTATGGCGCAAAAGTCTCCCCAAAAAACCCCACACCTCCAAGAAAGAGTCCATTCATTACTGCAATTCACCAGGCACTAAATACAGCTGATGTTGACCTGTTGGAAAGGAGATAACACCTGCTGCTAAAAAAATCAGATGTTGCACTTAATACTCTAAAACAATTCAATGAAGCCTTTGGATGAGATTCTTTCTGAGAACAATCGCATCATTGGAAATCAACGGGTATTTTAGATCAAGAGCTAAAAAAAAAAATAAAATAAAAAAATCTTTTTAATGACTTGTTCAGGGGACAGACTTGGAAAAATTTGCTAAGAAAAAGACATTTGCTCTGGTCATGGCAAAAATATCTCCAACCCAAATACTCAGACATGTTACATCTATCGTACAAGACTACCAGATCCCATGTTTGCTCTTCTCTAAAAGCATTCTTTAGATGCTGAGCATGGTCACCAAACGCTGACGGTATTCAAAGCAAAGAACTTTTCAGCGCCTACCTACTTAAGCTAAAACAGCTCCACAACTCCTGAAGCCGACTACAAGGACCATGAAATCAGGTCTGGCAGAAAATAGCACAGTGCTACCGTATTTTAGTGGGCCACAGAGAGGTGCAGGGTCAAAAGAAGGTCTAGTGGCACAAGAGAAGAGTCTCTGCTTGCCCAGAGCCGGGACTTTCAGAGCCTGGAGCGACTGCATGGGGGAGTTTTGTTCCAGCCAAGAAGCAGGAAAAGGACAGTACTTAGTATCGTGGAAAACCAGATTTCTTTCTTGTTCCTTTTAATTTAAATCTCATCCTAGAATTCTTGACTTTTATTGTCATATCAAGAAAGCTGTCAGGAAAACTCTAGGTTTTGAAAGCACATGCTCCTTAATTAGCCACTGTACTGCAAGGGTATTTCTAGTACAAATTACCATGTGTAAAGAACAACCTTATCATGCTCTCATACCTGGCCAGTTTGCCTTCACGGTAAGTCCTACCCCATGGGTGTCGATGTTTCTGAAGAGGCCAGACATCGGGCAGCCACAGAGTCACTGACCCCTCCATGATGTCCCCATCTGCACAAGCTGGTTCTGTTTCCCGACAATAGTAGCACTTCCCATAGAAGCAAGTGTTATTACCTTAAAAAATAAATAATACATATCAAAAGAGCAGAACTTAATGCAAGGGATGCCAACTGAAATTCAGGAGCATATTGTTGCAGCAGAGCCTTCCTTGCAACAGGATTTCCTCGCACTTGACGTCATGCTTCCCATCGCGGAGAGGGAGAGGCTCAAAGGAGGTTAAACAGACATCTATTAATTCAAAGGAACATGAAGGATTAATATTCAAAAGACAGTAAATCTATTTTCTAATGTTTCTGTCACTCAGAGTTAATACAACACTGCACAATCAACAGGTTTTTGTGACCCCTCCCTAGTCTTTAGGACCTTGACTTCGCAACCTTAGCACTGCTTGCTTTTTAAACTTCAAGCTTCGTGTGTCAGTCTTCCCACTTTTTTGAAAAAGTTGACCAAAAAGAGACAAGTGAAAAAAATACTAAGCAGAACTCAGATGGATTTGGAGCCCTGACACCTGCCACACGCCTCAGTTACTTGAGCTGACTCAGCAGGGGAAATTCAAACAAGCTGTCATCCCTGTATGATCTAGGAATGCAGAGCTGTCAACATTTTCATGAGTGTCTTCTGACAAGGGAGGAACAATGAAATCCTGCCACCTTTAGTCTGTTAAGGCCTACATAGCCTGCAGCGTAAAGTAACCTACGTAGCCTAGATTAACATTTTCAGCTTTTCTGTTTCACCCTTCTAACCTGCCTTGGCTTGACGCTTGCCAAGTTAATTCCAGTTCCATATTCACAGATGTTCTTACAAAGTTCAACCGTGTCTCACTTCCTTGTCATTCCTCTTATTCCCTGCCCTTTCTTCCTTTGTCTCTGCATCCAACACCCTCCTCAAACCAGGCCCAGCTCACTGAAAAAAATAAAAGCATTTCTCACTTTCCACCCTTACACACCACGATCCCTCAGCCAGCCAGCACTCCTTTGCTGTCCTCCATCCAGCCCCGGCTCCTGTGCTCCCACTAGCCCAGTCAGACAACTTGAGGGCATCAGAGAGATCATTACCAACGACATGGAGCTTGCAGCAGACCAGACCTCTTACCTGCGTGGAAAGCCCTGCAAGCCCCTCTTCCCACCCGCAGCCTGCAGCAGGTCTAGCCAGAGGCAGAATTCTTTGAGATTCTAGCTGCAACTCAAGCAAATCTGCACCGAGTATGCACGAATCATCTTTTCTTCAAAAAACTCAGAAACCTGGTCAAACGGGGGTTGACAAGAGATCACAACCTTGTCCCCAGATCCACCCGTTTCTTTGGTTCATGCTCTATACAGCAGGCGGTTCCAAGGAATCTATCTATGGGAAGGCACTGAAGTTTTGTGGAGCCACACTTTTCCAGTCAGCATTTCTGCTAGAAAACTGCTTAGTTATCTTGGCTGAAATTTGAAAAAGTAAAGTCTGCCTGAGGCAGACACCCAATCTGAATGCAAAAGGAGTTTGGCAAGGCAGAGCTACTCTCATCTGAAAGTTACACCTTATAACTGAAAGTGTTAGGCAAACTTAGTAGGTGAGAGTACCAACAGTGCTTGTAATAGAAATAAACACAGGCACGCATATTGACCAGCTGTAATGAACAACCACCTCTACGGTCTTCTTATTGGCGGGGGGGGGGGGGGAGGAGGGAAGAAAAAAGTAATAACTGGGTATTTTATAAAAGCCTGAAGAACTTAAAGGCTGCTGCATAAGTCACTTCTTGGTGCTTAATGACCACCTGGTAGGAGTTCACATTAAGAATTCCCATTAGGTGCCCTTCACAGCATTACTGCTGCAAACAACGTACGGAAGTTCTGACACATGTAGTTACAAATTCTCAGCAGACTCTGATGGAGCACAAACAACATCTAATACCAACCAACGCATCAGCCCTAAAAATCATCCCAAATCACCACTGTGTTCGTCTTACATACAATTCCGTATTTTTTTTTTCCTTTCAGGTCTCATCACAGACTTTTCTAACCACCTCTGACAGCAGAGAGAAAATTCTTACTCAGAAAAATTCCCACCCGTAACAGCAGCATGAGGGAACACAGAGAAGTTACAGAGGAAAAACTATTTGGAGAAAATGGAGCCCTCCTTCCCCACCAAATGGGGTTATACAAGCGTTAAGATCACTCTTGGCAGAGGAAGAGACTCAGCAGCTTCCAGCATCCCAGTTAACTGTTCTGTCGCTGTACCAGAGTCCCACGGCTCCTTCTCCCCATTAAACAAATTTGTCTTACTGGGCAGAACAATCCACAGCCTCCACTTACCCACAGTCATGAAGGTGCCCAGAAGCTGCTCCGTGGCTACCGGTTTGATCTCTGTACGTAGATTCACAAACCTCCCAACCACCAGCGGAGCTCGTCGGAAACCCAGAATTCTGATTTGGGGGGAAAAAAACCACATTCATGAGAATGTGCAACATAGGCAGCAGTTCTAAATTCAAACAAAACCAAACCACAGTCTCTGTGCCGTTGTCTGACATCGAGATGACAGACCAAAGAATGAAGTTGGAGAGGGGAGGAGGTTGCTGCAGGGCTCCAAGGTGAAGTAAGGAAACTAATTTTTCTTAAGTGCCTGGATGTTAAACTTGCTTTATAAGCCATCAGTGACACCATTAAAGCACTTGCAGCAGAGCAACAGAGGATGCACCATGCTCCAACTCAGAAATCAGACCCCATACCAGAAATATCCATCATCTGTCTTGGGTGCAGGCTGAAGCAGTAACCATATGGCCTCTGAGCCGGTCACCTGGAAAGATCATTTATAATTTGTGGGAATTACCATCTATTACAATGTTATGTTTAAGCCCAGTTCAATTACACTTGAATGTAAACAATCAAGGAGTTATCTCATTTGACATGAGGGGAGAGAAGGGAAGAGAGAATGGTAGAACAAAACTGAATGCCTGAAAAACCTCTGGAAAAAAAAGAGGTGGGAAGAATAATTATAAAACTTGCAGACACAAGATCCAGGTTCCACTCCCACGTCTGCCACAGCCTTTGGTCTGTGACCACAAATGACTTGAGTATTTGTAATGGTATTTTAAAAGTGCTTAAAGGAGGAGTACAAACATCAGTATATCAGCCCCAACTCTCCCAACGTACTTTTGACATCCTTTTGGTAGCCTTTGCATCTCAGAAAAAGAGCCTGAAAAGGGAATGATCTGCATTCCACAGACATACTGGGACAGCCACTCTAATAGCGGGGGTTTTAGATATTCAACAGGTCCACTCCCTTCCGTAAGTGTAAACTACCTCAAAGAAAGGGCAACACCAAACATCTGCCTGAACAAATCAGGTATGCATAAAGACAAAACTCATAGCAAATACAGAGTTACGTACAGCTTGAGAAAAACACAAGTGTTCCAAGTAAACAGGCACAGAGCTTAGATCTGAAAAACTTGTCCCTGTATTTTCAGACCCACGGCTGAAAGGCCACTATGCCGGCTAGCACAGCCTCCCCGTTAGCTGTGAACATACAATAGGATGCAGATCCTTCTTGAAACTATGGCATCCTTGGACAAAACGTGTCACTGTCACCATTCAAACCAAAGGTACATGCTGAAGTTCTGAGGGCAGGTGTTGCTAGGTGTTCTTGAAGAATACAGAGGTGCAGACCCACAAAGCGAGGAGAACGGCCAAAGAAACAAGCACAAACCCACAACTGAACAGACAGCAAGGAAGAGCTAAGAACAAGGGGGCTGGACACCACAAAGAGTTTGAGTTGGTGCTTTACCATGTTTGATTGCTGCTTTTTCAGGGGAAGTGAAGTCTAGGTGTTTCTTGACAGACAAATGGACAACAGCCATCTGGCTACATCACCTTTGTCTGGGCTTAAAATAACCTGATTCTGGCCAACCGCCTCGAGATTGCAACAGCAGCAGTGGCTATTACACAAGTAGTTAGCACCAAACCTCCCTACAATTACTAACGTCCACTGCCTGTGCAATCCCACAGATGAACCAGGACGAACAGACCTACCCTTTACCACCTATGAATTCAGTCACAGTGATGAGCCTCCTATTTGTGTGCTGAGAAACCTCACTTTAAGTGCAGCCATTCTATTCTTTATTGTATTTGTCCCTCCTTACTCCTTTCCCCAAGATTTTAAGTCTCTTCCCGTAAAATTTTTTTGCATCTTCAATTCTCTACTGAAATCTTCTCCCATGTGCCACCATAGTCCTCTTACCACGAGCAGACCAAGACTGCGCTCATTTATTCTAGATGATACTGCACCATTAGCAGTATTGTTACCGAAATCTCAGAATAAAGACCTTATCAACACCAATGTGATGCAGATAAGCAGACACTTCTTTATTGACGGCCGGGTGCGTGAGTGAGTCCTCTCACGATCAACGCACACCAAGCTTCAAAATCATACACCATATATAGAACTTATTCATGCATATTCATTAAATATTTGTGCAGAATCATAATATTTCCCCAAAATCATTAACATACCCTCCTCCCAAATCCGATTCTGCACAGTAAAGGTTAGAAAAGTCTAGAAATGGGTCTGGGGTACATGAGTTGGTGGTCGCGATCTCCCCCCTGCCGGAATTACCTTTTACTAAAGCTCACGGTTTCTTGGCAGGTAACTACAACTGTTCCAGTCGACTCTCCCCAGTTCCCATTAATTCTACATTCTGACATTTCAAAGTATTCTCCCAGTCTACCTGTAAATACTGTATCCAATTATCTTCAATCATCTTGAATCTTAAGTCCATTGTCTAAGTATTAATCATTCCTACTAGGTGATTCTGACCTATTCTTCTGGCCTTGGTACAGGGCTGTACAGAGGATTTCATAGCAGCTTTTGCTGTGCAGCTGCAAGTTTCATTAAAATATATTTCTTATTCCAAATGATTTTATAAAATCAAATAAAATCAATTAACTCTAACTTATTAGCAGATCTGTAACAGTATTTCACAGCTATCAACATGCAGTGTTCGTATCTTCTGTCCCATTCTTTGTACTCCCTGTAACTTTGTTTTTTCTTCTGGTAATTGCACCTCCAGCTCAGGCCCACACACCCACCTGGGTACCTGTATATGAAGAGCTGTTTCTCCTCCAGGATGCACTGATTCATAGTTAGTCTAGACATTAGGCTTAACTTCTTAGTGTACTGGACATTAACTCAGCACATATGTGCAGCATTTCACACTCTTCCACAGCATTTGGCCAAGTTATTTCTTCCAAATAACGTGTCAGTCCTTTCAGTGCTCACTCTCCTTTTCAAAATTTTCACAAAAATCTCAAATGTTAGAATCTCACACAGATCTTTGAAAAGAAGTTTCACGAAAAAGCTGATCCTTGGCCTCAGTGTGGTATATCGGCAGGTTAGAAACAGCTCGCATCTGAGAAGTATTCAAGGAGCTCCTTTTTCCCCAACTCCGATAAAGCATTTACCCGACACAATAAAACCGGGTAACCCAGTAATTCCATACCTGTCCAAGTGAAAGGCTGCCACTTCTGCGTTGTGTCTGTCATAGCCAGCGTATGGTTCTCCTTCCACTACATAATCCCTGGCATATCTGTAATTGAAATAAGTCAAACAAAGTGATTCACGCAGGATTTCCATCAATTTCGCTGTTCAGAGTAACAAATGCAATAGCAGCGCTACATTAAATAGACTCTGGGTCACTTTGAAAATGATTGCCAATAGGAGAGGGAAAAAATACTAATGCGATTAAATAGTGTACCAACTGTTGAAGTAGTAAATAAGGAGGAAAGGTCAGTAATGTACTCAAGAGTTTGGGAAGCGCTGCCCATTCAGACTAATGGGTTTTAATTCAACCATATGCCAAGTCACATCTAAGAACAAAGAGCACAGACCCAGCTACAGAACAGAGGGCTATTTATACTGGAAAGCAGCAACTGCGCAAACGATTTTGGGGTTAGAATGGATCGTAGATTAACATGAAAATACAACCTGATATTGTGGAAGAAATGCCAAATGCAATCTTTAGTAGCTAGATGATCAGCAAACATGAACCCGAGGACAATACTGGATATAAAAAGACCCTTTATTCTGGTGGAGAAAAGACATAATGGACAGCAAGAAACAGAAAGTTGACACTCATTACAACAACCATGGTATATTTTGGTGAAGTGTTGGGCTTTTTTTCCCCCCCTTTTTAAAAAAAATAAAATGTTACATAAATAGTCAAGGCAAACACAAATTTCCAAGATTCATGACATTTGAATCAGGTGTAGATACTGTTTAAGAAGCGTGCTTCAGATGAGCATGAAATACCACAATCAATACCAAGCAAACGCGTGAGATGCAATAACATTTTCAAATAAAGGAAGGCCAAATTAGATTACCTATTTTCTTATTTTTATCTGTGTCTCAAACTGTGTCAACCGGATTATTTCCAACAGGCCTGCGGTTCAAGCAGTAGCACCAACAGTGTAAGAGAAGCCACAGTACTCTACTCTGATGTTTTAACCCTGCTCAGAGAAGATGTGGGGCAAGATGACAGTCCATTTCATCAGTCTGAGCAAATGCTTTAGATTCTCTGCACGGCAGCTCAAAATGGCATTAACCAGTGGCAGGACGGTACAGAGTTTTTGGGTAGAGCATCTGACAGACTCCTGCCAAACTGGAACTTCACACCAAACCAGCATCTTATTTCACATACACCACTGGCATGCGATGGTAGCAACTGTTAATCATCAGCGATTTCAGCTGGATTTTAAGTAATTTTGAAATGAGACAGCTAAACCTCAGAGCATGCCCTCCAAGGCAGGTCTTCTGTACATACTTAGAGCAGGCTTTGGAAAACACGGCCACATGCTGAAAGCTGCAGAGCTGAAACTTAGTGGTAAAACAACCAAATTCTTGCTTCCATGCACAGTAGGCACCTAGTCCTTTCTAAAGCAAAGGCAACAAGAGAATTCGTTCTTCCCCAACCAGTAAGTTTTCTCAGAACGTTTTTTAGTAGTAACTTCGATATACCGTTCAGGTCAAAACCGAGTTCAATAGACTATCTTTCAATGCCAGAACAAGTCTCTACCTACAAGCCTAACTATTTAGCAGTCACAAACACAACACTGGTCTACCAGTATGGCTAGGGCCATACTGCCTAGCACTCCCATAAACTCCGAGCACTCCTATAAACACTCCCCGCCGCACACGTCCTTGATGGAGCATAGTCACGGTGTTCGCCTGCACAGACATTCTATTATGGGAATGTAATTTAATGCTTGGTGAAACGCTTTATGGCACTCAGTTATACAGAAAACACTATAGAAATGCCATGTCTTGTTCCTGCATTTACTGGACGCACCACCTGTCACACCGCTGAGACCGCTGCCTGAAAGGTTCACACTGTTCAAACACAGCCCAGCCCCACAGCAAAGCTCCAGCCAGACCAGTAATTGACCATACAGAAACAGGACTGTGAATTCAAGAAGTGGAGAGCAGATTATTTTTCCTCATTCTCTGATCATTTATTAACATGACAGGAAAAGTTCATGCTTGCTCAACCCAATATCCTTCGGAGAGAGATGTACTCATCCTGTGATGACACCACTTACATCTGTACTCCAATAAAACACACCTGCCTTACTTCTTTCCCATCTTTCTTTCTTCTACTTTTCCCTGAAGGCAAACAGTTCAAAAAACTCGCAGGCATGCACAAGATTCTTCATAAATGTTCAATCATACCAAATTTCCCGGTGGATCACTGTAAGCAGAGGCAGTATCACTACTCACCCGTTCTTACATTGCTCCTTCAGTATTCACTATTGCCAGAGAGAAAAATCAGGGGCTTTCACTCACCTACCAAGCCATCTTTACAGCCTTTATACAGCTATGCCAGACACCCAGGTCTACATTTACGACTACTGTCAACTATCACTCCTTCCCTGTTCTCCAACTGCATCCCCTCGTGGCAGTTTGACACGACCCTTTCTCAGAAAGGGTACCGAGACTTGCCTCCACACTGCCAGAACCTGCACTTCCACAGTGCTTCCGCAGTGCTTCCAAACATCAGGTTGCACCAACACTCCCTCAGGACTAAACACGGTGATTATTCTTTTAACCTAAAGGCAGGCAGTTCCACACATCAAAGCTATACAGCCTGAGCGGCAGCTGGCACAGCAACCTAATGTTACTAGAGCACCAGCAAGGCTCTATCCTGTCCGCCTCACAAATAACAGAACAGACTTTCTATTTGCATGTAAATTTGTAGCTTAAATATTAATGCAACAACACGGAGATAAAAAAAAAAGTATACACAAAACAGTTATTGATCCAGTCACCGAAGGCAGTATTTACCTCTTGGGTTTGAAGACAACCTTCTGTCCTCCTTCAAGTATTAGCAAAGCTTTCAGTTGGGTCCCTTTGTATCCCACATCAGCTTTTATTATTTTCTTTGTTGTCATGGCATGCATAACAGCCCCCAACTCGGGGGTCTCCTCGGGATACACCTCCCGGGGCACCACCCACTGGGCTGCAATCTCCCAAGGGGATTGCAGCGTATGGTCGAGCCGGGGGTCCAGTTCCACGTGGAGGCTCGCCATCATACGGTGAAAGGCGCGCTGGTCCTCCCGGTTGGCAGCTGAGGTGTCCAAGTTGTCAATGAGGAAAACTTTTGTGAAAATGAAGATGACAAGGAGGATGGCCAACAGCACAACTCGCTGCTTTAGCTTCATGGTGACCTTCAACCCTTCTCCCCTGACCCTTTCTTCCAAGCGTTACAGGAAGTCTATGGGAGATCAGGGTGAGGAAGGGGACGTTAGTTAATGGATTTCATTCATAACTTGCATTGTGAAAGAGGTATGACCACTGAAGCATCTTCTGGCACCCCTAAAAATAAACAAAACACAAACTTACAAAACTGCATTCCTGCAGATCCCACCAAACTCAAAGTCCAGTTTATGCTTGGAACATAAGTCTGCATTTACATATACTTGTATCCTAAAGCCCAAACATTTCTGCTAAAGCACATGGGGTTTGCTGTCTTCCTGTAGCCTTTCAGTGATCTGCACAAAAGGGGAAATCGTCTGACAGCATCTCTATACAGCTGGAATCACAACAGCTGCAACTACCCCAGGCAAGACTTTTGCAGAGAATTGTAGTACAAGCTGATGGCTCCAACTTCACAAACACTTTTCCATTAGTAAGAGAACCCACAAAACTCTGGTTTTTCCTAAAGATCTGTCCCTCAAGAGAAAGCTCCCAGGTAGATTCTCTGGCATCCAACAACCAGCGACAACAGCTGCAGCCTAGTTTCCTGAAGGTATAAGACAGAAGGAAAGAACATGCTTAATGTGTTTATTGTCTTTCATTTGCCGCCACTAGAATTTACTCAGCTTTTTTTCCCATTTAAAAAAGAAAAAAAAAAAAAAAAGAGGGGGATGAGAACATCTTTGCTTCCTTGCAGTTAACCACGTATCTTCTGCAGTCAACTGTAAAACCAATAACCACAAAACCCATACAAAATATCTGTAATCTCAACACCAAATTAACAACAACAAAAACCCCCAAAACCCAGAATACTAATAGTGCCTCTTCTCAGAAACCTCACCTCTACCACAGTGCCATGGTTTAACCCCAGCCAGCAGCTAATCCCCAGGCAGCCACTTGCTCGCTCCCCCCCGGTGGGATGGGGAGAGGATGGGAAGGGTAAAAGCAAGAGAACTTGTGGGTTGAGATAAAGGCAGCGTGACGGGTACAGAGAAAGTCACATGCACAAGCAAAGCAAACCCAGGAGCTCATTCACAACTGCCCATGGCAGGCAGGTGTTCGGCCATCCCCAGGGGGGCAGGGCTCCAGCACGTGGAACGGCGACTTGGGAAGACCAATGCCATAATGCTGAATGTCCCCCCCTTCCTTCTTCTTCCCCCAACTTGATATACAGAGCATGACACCATACGGTATGGAATATCCCTCCGGCAGTCGGGGTCACCTGTCTCAGCTGTGTCCCCTCAGCTTCTTGTGCCCCTGCTCGCTGGCAGAGCATGGGAAACTTGAACAGTCCTTGATTTAGAGTAAGCACTACTTAAGAACAACTAAAACATCAGTGTGTTATCAACATCATTCTCATACCAAATCCAAAACACAGCATTGTACCAGCTACTCAGAAGAAAGTTAACTCTGTCCCAGCCAAAATCAGGACACAGAGTTAAAAGCCACATCTGTGTTTCTGCATTTCTGTACAGGTGGCAAGATGTGTCTCACCCCTCAAGCCTTGGCCGGTACAGGTTCAGCAACGTGCTCGCAGCCCGGAGAGCCACCCGTGACCTGGGCTGCGTCCCCTGCAGCGTGGCCGGCAGGGCGAGGGGGGCGGGGGGGGATTCTCCCCCTCTGCTCCGCTCCGGTGAGACCCCCCTGCAGCGCTGCCTTCAGCTCTGGGGCCACCACCGCGAGAAGGGCACGGACCTGTCGGAGCAGGTCTGGGGGAGGCCATGAAGATGCTCAGGGGGCTGGAGCCCCCCTGCTATGGAGATGGGCTGGGAGAGCTGGGGTTGCTCGGCCTGGGGAAGGGAAGGCTCCGGGGAGACCTTCCAGCAGCACCAGTGCCTGGCGGGGCCGGCGGGGCAGCTGGGGACGGGCTTTGACACGGGCACGGAGTGATGGGACACGGGGAATGGTTTCAAACTGAAAGAGGGGAGATGAAGATTAGGTACTAGTAAGAAGTTCTTTACTGGGAGGTGGTGGGACACTGGCAGAGGTTGCCCAGAGCTGCTGTGGGTGCCCCATCCCTGGCAGTGCTCAAGGCCAGGCTGGATGGGGCTTGGAGCAACCGGGTCTGGTGGGAGGTGTCCCTGCCCAGGGCAGGGGGTGGAACTAGGGGATCTCTGAGCTCCCTTCCAACCCAGACCCTTCTGTGAGTCTGTGCTGTAAGGACCACATTAAGACACAATCAATTGTATTTCAGTTATGAGGACAGAAATTATCTTCGCAGTATTAGTTGAACGTAGTCAAAACCCAAATGGAAACTGATACTAAGGCAGATCTGAGGAACACTCAGAGGCAACAGATTTCTCTCTGCACAAGTGACGTTAATCATGAAACCCACAAAAGGCATCCTGAGCTGTGGCAGGACCAATATAGAAAAGCCTTCTCGTGCAATTTAATATTGAGCGTATAAACCGGTCATTATTAATCATGACACTGGAAAAACAAGCTGCTAAGCTAATTCACCAGCAGCACCCACAGGACAGCCAGACTATGCCTGACTAGCCAAACGCAGACCACAGCCACCTTCAGCGTCTGTGTGGACGCGGTGCCTGCAGAGGTCACGGCTGGTATGATGGATACAAGGAGCACATTGTTGAGGTCCATCTCCACCAAAGACTAAGGCTGTGGCAAACAGCAGATGACAGTAAGGCACATCCTTTGAGCAAGTCATGAGTGCAGAACCAGGTTTGGTGCAGTATAAGAGTACTAGTACAGTAGGACACGCAAGCCCATTTACATTAAGCGTACAGCAGACCCACCCTACCTCCCGGCTCCATGGCTCTCCCACCTTCCCGTGCATCGGGGCAGCATTCATACAACCCAGCTGCAAGGTAGCTCAACGATCCAGGCTGCCAACCCACCCAAACATTAACCACTTTCTCCAATTTGTGTGTGAACCACCTATTAGTAGCAGTTCTTTGAGCCAACAGCACAGGTTTCATCTGACCACAAAACACCACTACCCATGCAAGCCAGAGCCAAGGGAGGGTGGCACAGCAGCTCCGACAGTGGGAGATGACCCATCATGTACCTACCTACAGAGGGGCACCTTAACTTACTCAGGTCAGCACTGTCACCCAAAGAACGGCCCTGCCCTCCACGTACTTCTTTACCCTCATGGAATGAACTCCATGAAAGACCTGATCAGTGCTAAAGCTTGACTGTTTTTATTCATTTATTTCTTCCCTCAGCCCTCCTCCCCCCAATCTGGTGTCCAACACAGTTTCAAAAGCATCTGAGGGCACGCAACCAGGCCAAGAACAAGTGTTTCTCCTGGCAGCAGCACGAGTGTTTATACATGTAGGTAAAACCATGGCCCAGGCCAGCCCAACAAATAAGAAGCAGCTGAACCACTTGGGAACAGCCACAAAGAGCCCAACCAACAGGGATGACGAAATCTGGTAACAAACTGCCACATCTTCCTGTTTTCAAAACCACTCTTTTCAGCATAGCGACAGAGCCAAGCGCCACTCAACTCGCAGGTGACAACGCTGTGACGACGCAGAAGCATGCCTTTTAGCCCAGCTTAGCAGCTGAACTGTTTTGCTGTCATTGTCCCAGCTCAGTTCAGTTTGGCCCTTCCCAAGCTATGCATTTTGCCTCTTAAATACCTCCTATAAAACCTGTTCACTGAAGCAGTAGAGAAAGTGAAAGTCTCCTAATGACAAGGAGTTAAAACTGAAATGCAAACCATTAATAGCAGCTACTTAACAACAATATAGAAATCTCCACGAAGGGCAGAGGGTAGGACAAAAGCAGGCTACCAAGTCCCAGGGATGCTTCAAAGTAGTATTATGGTCCCCTGTTAACTGCGTAATACTGATTTTAATCTACTGGAAAATAAGCGCTTGTGCTAACAGCAAAAGAACAAACCACATGTTTATATGGAAATTAAAACATATCATCGTTCATCTCAGTTCTGTTTAGGCAGCCTCCGTTTCTCCAAACAGCAGGTCAATCTGCCTATCACACACGGCAAGCGTGAGAATGAGAAGCACAGACAACCAAGATGCACCTCACCTGAAAGCCCTTGTCCTTGCAAATACAGACTCACCCAGCAGGAGAGCCCTAAATAATAATATTATTCTTAAATTTAAGAAAGTGAGCAAAGGAGATCAGGCTGTAACTTCATAATTTCACTTCCTTAAAACTAGTAATTCTAAATCACTTTGAACATTGCTGTTATAAAGATCTGCTTTCATTCATTTTTAAAATCCATTAAGAGTTTGTAAGAAGTTACACAGAAGAACACAGTTCATTTCAGAACGGTTACTCCTCATTATGAGATAGGTATATAGGAGATACGTATACGTGTACACACATGTTTTAAGAAAGCCTCACAGCCCAGTGTTAGCCAGCTAAAGCACAGGACAGAAATGTTCCGTATCTCTGGAGCTCAGGCTGGGCACCCACTTTCCTAGACTGATTTTCAAGAACACAGAGTCTGTCTAGAGGTGTTCTTCCTAGGGGTGTGGGGTGGAGAATATAACCAGAGCCAATGCTGAAATTAAAGGTCATTTACTTAGTTTATCTTTTGCGACAGCTTTGAAACTAATTTTGGCTGAAAACCTCCAATGATACAGATAGAATTTGCCAAAAAAATTAAATATTTGCTATTAAGACATTTCAGCAATTCCCTTAACTGAACAACCTATCCTCACCAAACATTTCTCAAGTCACACAATTCCTCCCGACATCCCAACTAACCCCCTACCCCGATTTTGCTCTCTCTAGCTTTCAGCAGGTGACTCGGCTCTGACTTTTTACTGACATCTGCTGAAATGAGTCATGAGCTGCTCTCCTCCAACAAACAACAAACCACGCCTGAGGTTGCCATGCCATCGATTTCACAGGCTACCTGCGGAGCCTGTACATCACGCCTTCGGCGCCAGCATTATGCTCACTGCTGTGCAAGCCACCAAAAATGAAGCCCCTTGTGAAGAAGTTTACTGTGGGAAGAACTTAAGCTTTATCGTTTTCAAATGAAGATGGCAAGAGTGACAGTGTTGAGGTGCAAGAAAATATTTACAGTTATGGAAGAAAGTAATTTGAAGAAAAAGACAAGTCTTTGGAAAAGCCTCAGATTGGAAAAGAGGATTGTGAAAGCTCAGGAAGCATGAAGCTGATCCTGGAATAAGGACAGAGATGGGAAAGGTGGCCACAGAAACAAATGAAATAATAATAAACCCCCAAAATTTTAAAAAACGGAAAACCAGGGTGAGCTGTGAACAGGACTCTGTGGAACAAAGGGCAAAAGGGTCTAGGACAACAACAAAAATCAACCCGGGGAAAATCTCAGAAGGAGACCCAAAAAGGAAACAGTTCCAGAAACTGGCAGGGGTGAGAGAATAGGGCAAGGGTCTTCACACTTGACCAAAAGAAGAAAAGGGACAGAGCAGCCGCTTACTTCTACATGAGTCATGGGAACATGGGATGTGCAAAATGACAGCAGATGCTCTTGGAACCAGAAGGCATCAGAGAAGGAAAAACCCTGACAAAGTTTTCAGAAGTACATTTTAAGTGTCTGACCAGAGCTAACACGACAGAATGACAGAGTAATCCCCATGTACCTGCAGTCCCAGAACAACACACATTCCCTCCTGCTGCTCGACGGCAGCTGCTGATCTCTTACCAAGGTCAGGTAACTCCAAGCGTTTTGTTTGGTTGGGTTTTTCAGGTTTTATTTTATTAGTTTGGTGGTTGTTTTTTTTCCCTTTTTCCCAAGCTTCTGCTTAGCATTATCTCCAGCTACCATTACTAAATGGAAGACATAGTCCAAAGAGTTTCGCTGCTCTACCACCCAAACTCCATCTCCGTGTTACACAAGTACAGAAAACTTAAATTCCCTCTGTACCATTTTCTGATACTCCTGATCAACCAGGAAAAGAAAATAGTCAAGAAATAAACGACCACACCAGCTTTTTAATAGTGGAGTCAACTGGCTGGTTTGCATCAGAAATGCTTCTTGTTTTTCACTACCTCTTCGGGATATTTCCTGATCAATTTTGCCTCTCATTACCACCAGGTCTGTATTCTCAGCAAGTAAAAAGTCTTCCAAGTCAATATCCAAATAACAGCATCTTTTATATAGCACAGTGGGGTCACTGTGCACACAAATGTCCGAACTAAAGCATGCCTACTGGCATTATATACCAACATCATACCACTTTATGCCCAGATCAAAAAACAGCGTGAAACTCGCCTGTTACAAACAACAGTAAAATCACAGCTACTGTAAGCAGCCTGCAAAGTTAGCAGAGGACCACACCCCAGAAAACCATTTTTACTGGAGTCACAAGATCAAGGCTATGCCACGAACCATGAAGCTAGAAAACTACTATCTCAAAAACACTTGTGTACAATTTGCAAGGATTTTGCCATGCTCCAAGTAACAAATAAGGTATGAGGGCAGGCAAAGGTTTGGTTTGTCAGCACAAGTACACAAAAAATCATCGCTCAGACAGATGCCAATGTGAAATAAATATGATTAAGTATGCTCTAATTCCTGTTTAAACGCACGTTTTCTCTTTCCAAATACACTGTGCCTTTTGGGATCTCCTATCAAAAGGTCTTTAAAAGTCCTCCAGTAAATCCTGGAAAATGCCTTGCAGAAACAGTGTATACAGTAGTGCCATTTTCCTCTTCCCAAAGTGTACTTCAGTCTCACCAGATCAATCTTTCTCCCTATCCTCCCCTCTCTGGCCAACTCGTCGGTAGCTCATGCTTTCCCTCTCTGTGTAAGCCTCGTTATTTGAGTTTTCACAGGCAGGCTCCTACAGACCTTTGTTTAGATTTTTCAGACTCATTCTGTCACTTCCACTCTCCGTATGCTGCCTGGTTTGTGTACGAGTTCAGTAATCCAGTGCATGAGGCTTCACACGTATTTCCTTGTCTGCTATTCCTCCATCTCTCTTTCCGTTAAAACCCCCGCTATCTATAGGCAAAATCTTTGCGACAGTCTCTGCTCAAACTTTCCGCACACACAACTATATCCCCGGTTGAGACCCAGAACATAGATAAATATAAAAGCTCACAAGCATTTTAACCACTGCATTATCTATACTTGCAACTGCAAAGGTCAGTAACTGCCTGATACATTCTCCCACGTCTCCTGAGAGAAATGAAATAATTTCGTCCATCTGTCTGTCTGCCTTGCCCCGTTATATTCCTTAGTAACTTTAGAATCCATTACCGACATTTCTGCCAGACTCAGCAGAGGAATACTTGCACGGCCTTAACAACCACCACCGCCAGATGGAGGGCAGAAGCCTCAGGAAGCCAAGGACAACTGGATATATATCCTCAGCCCTTCCCCGCGGCCGGCTGGCCGCTCGGCAAACAGGAACACCTGACTCAGCCGGCTGCACAAATACAGATGGGGCACATCAGGACACAGGCAGCACCTGGGCGCAGTCCTGGGGGAAGAGAAGCTACAGGGGGGACGGAGGGCGTAGAAGACAGACAAGAGTTACTACAGTAGGAGGTGGCAAAACAAGTCCTCAGGAAACCAGGTTTCATTTTCTCCTCACAGAAAAACTTTCTTTCAAGCACAGTTTCCTATGGAAACAAAGTTTATATAATCACACTTTTCACTGGTAAGCTTCTGGATCCATCCGAGGGAACAGTAGATGTTTTGAAGACAGGGTTTCTGAGTTTATTGGAAATTGGCAGCTGGGGAGCGCTGTGGGAAAGGCTGCAGCATTAGCTCAACAGTTGTCTGTTCGCCTTGGCCATCTGGGCAACCAGCGTGCGCACAGCTGGTACAAGGAGGGAGCTGGAAACGCTGCACGGGAAGGAAGGAACGGAAAGTACTGTGAAGTGGAACGGTATGAGACGCGGGCAGGAGCCAGGGGTACCGAAGCTGGAGGGAACCTGGTCAAAAACAACCAAAACCATGCTAGTTGAGCTATGAGAACAGCTGCCCCTTGTTCCTATCCCAGTTAACGAAGCTCCACCTGACCATCACAGGCAGATAAACCACAACAACAAAGCAAGCTGGAAATGTTTCAGGGGACCTTGTTCAACTTGGAAGCGAAGCCAAAGCAGTGAAAAAAAATCAGTAGTTTTCCTTCTGAACCTGACATTTTTATGTTAGTTCAGCTCAGCCACAAGAAGGGCACCAAATATTTAAGCAGGGCCCGTATACCTACCTGACATTTAGCAGCGACGAGCCTGTCTCTGCCGCAAAATACTGACAATCAGCCTCCCCCGCTCCCAAGAAATGAGGCTGTGGACCACGAGGCAAAGGAAAAAATATCCGGGGGAATCAGAATTGAGCTGCCAACTTTGTTACCGTGTGAGGAAACAAAACCCACCTCGCCCTCCCGAGATGCTGTACTGCGAACGGAGAAAGATGTAGGTCAGGCTTAAGGACATAAGGGGTACAGGGAGTAATTTTCGAATTAAAATAAGACCAGGGTATTAACGTGCTGTTGCTGGTAAGTACCAGGTGGAATCTATTCATACGGTATTTGCTGCAAGACTAGAATGTACGTGTTGCAGTTTTCCCAGCTTGCTCAGCCCCTAAAGCCTGTACGTGTACGGTGGGGCCCGGGCCGCTGCTCGCAGACAGCAAAGCAGCCGCACTGCTTACGGGCATCTGCATCGAGAAGGATTTAAAGGCAGACGGCAACTAAAAACGATTAAACCCACGGTAAACCCGCGGCTTTTGACGATGGCGGCGGCACGCCCGCCGCACGGCGAACACCCCATGGCCCCCGGGCGGGCAGTGCCCTCAGCCGCGCTGCCGGCGGGGCCGGGGGGGGGCAGCCCGGCCTGCGGGGGGGGCCTGGCTGGCAGAGGGGCACCGCGCACCCCGGCTACGGGCACCCCGGCTGGCAGGGGGACTGCGGGCACCGCGGCTGGCAGAGCGGCACCGGGCACCCCGGCTGCAACACGGGGCCGGGGGGAGCAGACGGGGGAGCGCCGGTAACCGGCCAGCTCTGCCCCAGCCAGGCCCAAAGCGCCCGCCCGGGCGGGGCACCGGGCCTCCCGCACACCGACACCGCGGCGGGACCCGCAGCGCGGCCGCCCCGTTCCCGCCCGGCGCGGAGCCGCGGGGCGCAGCACAGGACCGCCCCGCCCGCCCCGGCAGGCCCAGGCCCGAGCCCGGCGGAGCCGCTGCGCACCTGCGCGGCGCGCCCCGGCCAACGGCCGTAACGGTTCTAACGGCTCCTCCCCCCCGCGCCGCGGGGCTCCTCAGCCGGTACCCGGCAGCCAGCCCCCGCCGCGGGACCCCCGCCGCCCCCCCAGAAACGGGCCCGATGCCCCGCCGGCGGGCTGGCCCCGGCACCCCCCGCTCCCGGGCCGCTGCCCCGGGCAGGGCGAGGCGGCAGGGGCGTGCCCGCCCCTCAGGTGCCGCCGCCCCGCCGAGCCACGCAGGCAGGCGCGGGAGCGGCCTCCCCCCGGCCCCGCGGGCCCCCCCGCGCTTCCCTGCGGCCGCCGCCGCCTCCCCCCGCGCCGCCCCGCACTCACCGCGCCCGGCGGCCCCGCTCCATGCCCCCGGCCGGCGCCGCCGCCGGCCCCCGCCAGCTCCCCAACATGGTGCCGCCCGGCCGCCGGCCCCCGCCCCGCCGCCAATGGGCGCCCGCCCCGCGCCGCCGGCCGCCCGCCAGCCGGCCAATGAGCCGCCCGCCGACGGGCCGCGGCGCGCCCTGCCATAGGCCGGCTGCCAGCGCCCCCGCCCGGCCGCCTCCAATAGGAGCGGCGCAGGGAGCGGCGCCGCCGGGCGGCCAATGGGGGCGGAGCGCGGGTTAACCCCGTCCTGCCCGGCGGGGCCCGCCGAGCGCTGGCGCGGCGGGGGCGGCTCTGGGGTGAAATCACGGGAAAGCGGCTCTTCCGACGGGGCAGTAAAAATCCTCAGGCCTGACTGCGCGCAGCAGCGCAACGCCTGCTGTCGCGACAACGCAGCGCCCCGAGGAAGGCGGGTATCCCAGCACCGCCGTTACCTGCGCTGTACGCCGCGGCGATGCTGCGCAGCCCCCGCTACTCCGGGTATTAGCACCACATTACAGCCCTAAACAATACATGCCCCCCCCCCGCACGAGCAGACTTTGCGCACCTATCCGCAGGCGATTGCAAACAACATTAAATTTCAATTCCCCCCCGCTGTTCACAGGTCGGTAGCAGCCGCTGTGATCCGGCAGGCGTCACTCGGAGCGTGGCAGCTGGTGCGACACCAAGCTGCCCCGGCGGGAGGCACCGTGGAAGGGCACGGAAACGTCCCCGGAACAATATTACGGCAGGGAGGGCGGCGGAGCGGGGGGACAAGGCCCCGCTATTCTGGCCACACGCACCCCCGGGCACACCGGCACCGCACGCGCTCCTGCCCTGCAGCCTACCCATCCCGTTCCTCCATGGTTCCTCACTGCCCAGAACATTTTCTCCATCGTTTCCACTTCCCGTGCTGATCCTGCGTGGTTTTTTCTCCCTTTTGCCCACCCTGTTTCCACCTCCTCCGGGACTCAGTCCGTCAAACGATGGAAGGTCGCTTCCCTCCCTTTCTTCAGACCTCCTGAGGGCACCTCCCGTAGTTCTTCACCAACCCAGCACCCTCCATCCACCTCCTCCCTGCCTGCACCTTGCATTCTATCACCCAAAGCCAAGACATCACATGTTTTTCTTTCATTTAGGTGGGGGAAAGGGAGAAGTCCTATCAGCTGGGAAGATGGTCTCCTACAGAAACCACTCCTAGACCCTTGGCTGAGAGGTGCCAAGGAAGCAGGTCTGAAAGCCGAGCCAGGAACAGGGAGCACCAGCTCTCACCTAGGGAACAGTGGGAAGCAGCACACTGCCACTGCCAGGACACGGTGGCATCGGCCATCAGGAAAGTTGCATCCTGATCCATCTGGCTTCCACCACCTCCTTCCAAGCCAAAGAAAGTTTCTTTCTCTGGTGCTGGAAAGCAATCCCTTGTGGAGAGACAGGCAGAATGGGGTGGGGAATGTTTCATCTTGCATGTGGATCTAACATGTCCCGCGCAGAGCATCCCCAACGTGTTTGGTACCACGCATCCCAACAGCACTATCTTCATTACCATGGCCTTGCCCTGACTTTACAAACAGTTGAATGCAATATCTTTGGTTACTTCAATACTGCAACAAATACTGCCGTTGCAGACTGGCCTGTCTGAAATGGAAAATAAATAAATTTCTTTCCAGGAATTTTCCCTTCCCCTCCTCCATTTTTAAGCCTCAGAATGAAAACCTTTTCTAACAGGACTTTTTAAAACCCCTTTGAAAAAAAATCCTACCTAGTGCTTTATGACTTCCTGCTCCAAGCTTCCAAGCGTTGCAAGCAAACATCTTCACAGCCATCCAGAGGCAGGATACTTGTGCAATGTTATTACTAGAGCAAAAGATACTTTAAAAAAAAAGAAAAAAATATATTAATAGCGCAGTTTCATTGTTATGGACTGCGTCTCTGCTAACTCCTCACCAAATTAAAATTTTATACCTAACTACAATTACTGTTTTCATTATTAATTAGAATGTTAATATTTAATATTTAAGTGCCAAGCACTTGACTACAGCTAAAGAAACTTCAGGAGCTGGAAGCAGCCAGCTGGATTAGGTTATGGACAAGCCAAGGAGCTGGGGATGGTGGATGGCAGAGGGACCAGGAGGAGGCAGGGTAGTCATGATGGGCCAGTATCTTCCAAAGCTGACAGGCAGAGGAGCTCCATTATCCCTTGCCAAGGAGACAGAGGAGTCCAGGAAAATCAAGGAAAAGCTGATAGAGCTGCCTACAAAAACCTGTAGGTCATGGGAACAAGGACTGTCTCAGGCTGGAGAACAAGGTCTGACTGGGGAACAGCAGTCAAAGAGCCGTCTCAAAGGCTGGGGCTGGTGTGGGAAGGAAGCCAGAGAGGCTGTTAAATAATTCTATCTGCTCCAGGAAAATCTCTGCGTGCTCAGAAGGAGAAAGCTTTAAATCAACATACACACTGTCACCAGATGCTGCACAGATCTTCCTATTCAAAGAGGTGTATGGTCCTGGCAACAGACCGAAATCAGATTATGCAACACAAAAGAAATTCCTGAGTCAAGAACAGCACTTAGACCCAGCGAGCGATGTGAAGTGTTGCTTTGCAGAAGATATCTACATAAAATAAAATCATGTGCCAATGGAAACAATAGGCTGAAGTTACAGAAATCATTTCAGACAGGGTGACGCTGAGGTCAGGTATCAAGCACAGGCTCTCGGATGGAAACTCTTCAACTAAATAGCTGCTACCCCCAACCTCATCCATTTCTCCCTGCTAGGTGGTGGTGAGAAGAGCAGGTACTGATGCCTTCACTTACCTCTGAAGATGAGTTCTTGGATACTGTGAACCGGGAATGGTGAAAGAACCTGAAACAGTGGGACCAGCAGAGATGAGGCAGAGCCTGGGGAAGGATGGGGCAGGTGGGCTGAGGAGCACTTAGGTGCATGGGGTCTTCTTCACCTTGCCAGGCTTGGCTGCATCCCACCACGTTACTATGGTGCTTAGTGCGACCCAGCAGCCACCCTCTTGCCTTCCCTGGGGTGCTACCTTTAGGCAAAAGGAAGGGCCACAAGGTCACTGCTCAGTGGAAAGGTGCCACAAGAAAGCCTTCACCGCGACTAGGAAGCAGCAAAGGGCTCCCTCAGTATACGGTCAAAAAGGTCAGATCCTTAGCACTGGGATTAAGGGGATGGGATCTGGGCTTCGGGCAATGTGTAGACATGCAGGAGTCTCCCAGGCGAGCAGGAAAAGCAAGCGTGATGCATGATGACTCAGTCAAGGTGACCTGATCAGTTGACAGCAGGTTTTCTGGCACCTGAGGGGCAGACGGGCCAGGCAGGGCTTGCTCTCCTCACCTGGACCCATCCAGAGGGAAGGATGGCACCAGACCTCCCTTTCCAGCCCCAGGCCCCACCACCGCACCCTCCGGCTGCTGGTCACCACCAGCAGGTGAAGTCACTAGCACCAAATTTCTGCCCACAGAGAAATTCTGCATCATCACCCCCTGATCTCCTCCAGGGAAAAAATCAGCCGGGTTCATTTGTAGCAGCACTTTGAGCCACCTCGGGTGATTCTGCCTGCAGCAGATTCGGGAACGCACACCCCAACTGCTCCCCAGACAATGCTGGGTAGAAGCGTTACAGTAAGAAACTACACATGGTAGTATTTTAATGGAGCACTGCACCCTGAAGCGTGAAGTTAAAGCACTTATACAAGATTAAAAATCTTTTTATAGTGGTGTCAGACTTATTTCTACAATTAGAATGTAATTTTTGTAATTAAATACTTGGGCTGTTTGCTGGTGTTCGTTTTTGTTTTTTTTTTTTTTTTTTTTTTTTTTTCTCTCCAAACCGGTGTTTAACTGGAAAGACAAAAGCATACGTTTAACATTTAAACTTCCTTAATCGCTTTTAAATGTCACTACAAATTAAACAGTGTTTATCTGCAGCGTAACTGACAGGCAGTGCTAAGATGTCACCCCTCCACCTGAGCTGGAAGGCTGGCAAGGGAATAGCGCAGCAATGCAATCGTGCATCGCACAGACTGATTTTATACCCCCTGCCTCCCCACTGGCCCCTCCGCGCATGTGTGTGCCTACCTCCGACGGACCCGTCCCCAGTTCTCCCAGCTTTCCTGCCAAATCCCAGCCTCGTCCCCGCTGTGCAGCAGCAGCCAGCTCAATACAGATCGAACCTGCTCGTGGCGAGGGGGAAGAGGCTTGGGTCCTGGGGAAGAAGAAAACAAAGAGCAGTCAAACGAAGGGCAGGCATCGGCTGGCGTGGGTTTCCCGTGGAGCACAACGGCATCCTTCCCACCGGAGGCTGTGCTGGGAGAAGAAAGAGAACGTGGGGATCAGTAAAAATCTCATCAGAGCTGCACGCACACAGAAAACCTGGTTGCAGCACTGGAGAGGCCATTTCAAATCGGTCAGTCCAGTCACAGCAAAAACACAATCCAGGGAGTTCAAGGCAGTTTTCTAGGTTTTCATGTTTTGCATGAAAGAAGTGAAAGATTAATTAATTTATTTTTTTTTTAAACTCAGAGTATTTTTAAATTACACTGCAAGTCCACTTTGCTCGTTTCGTGAAGCATCGGTGGCCAAAATCAATTTTTGGAAGGTAGAATCCAGTGAATAAAAGCTGTGCACGTCATTCTGAACCTTTTAAGAATTTAAGGGATTAGGGTTCAGCACAGCCTGGGAAAAAGCAAGGGAGAAGCAGGGCTGCCTTGCTTGGAAAACAAACTCCACAGAGCAAGGCAGTGCCAAAGAAAAGAAGTAATACCTACAGCACGGAGATTTTTCCCTTTCTCGCTAGAAATAATGGAAGTGTTAGAGATATCGGAATAAAATGGTGTTCTCAAGCTTCTCATAGCAAGTGAAGAGGCTGGAACACGTCCCTGTGCCACGACAACACGCCAGTCAGGCTTTTGTATACCTTTCTTCTCTTCTCTTGTGTGCCTGTTACCCTGAAATCATGCAAAATGATTTCAATCACACCTAGCTGACTTCAGAGCAAGCCAAGCCAGCCGTGCAGGGGATCTTAGGGTTCTCCCCATCACTTTTTCAGGCTGTCAGCAGCGTCACGTGGGTGTTTCTCCTCTGCGTGACTGTTTTACCCGATCCCCAGGATGGAAGCCCTCCATTCCTCATGTGAGCCTTCTGAAAGCGCGCTCAGCTGTTTTGAGAGAGGTCAGGGCAAGGATCCTAAGCGCAGGCTTGAGAATCAGCTGGGGAAACTTGTCTTTCTCAGTTACTTAATCTTGACCCCAACTTGGCTTGCTTACCCGACAGCCGCGGTTCCAGGGCTGAGAGAGTTGCTTTCATGAAAAAGGTTTCCACAATTCCTCTCCTGGTGAGACGGGACACCACCCAAACTTACCCAACCTTTATTTAAAAGGAGCGATTGATGCCGTTTGTCCCCCAGGGCTACAAGCTGACCCCCTTCCTTACAGATCACCCCCTTGATGGTTTCCCTTCAGGGCTGTAGGCAGCTGCGGCAGAACACAGAGTGAATTCCTCTCTCCCCTGTGGTTCAGAAGGTGGCCGTGACACCGTTTGGTGGCCGTAAATTCAGGAGACCACCAAAAGGAGGAACATGTCCGCGACTGGCAGCCCTCATCACCCCACCTGCAGCTGGCAGGGCCATGGGTGTTGCAGCTGGAGCACAACCAGGAGGGGTTTTGGGTGCATGGGGATGGGGGGGAGAGAGCAAGCCCAGCCATTTCGGGGCTAAGCTATTCACATGTTGAGTCTAATCCTATTTCCATGAGCGTTTCCAGTCTTGGAAGCTAGATCAGTCCGTAAGATTTTTTTTTTTTTTTTTTAAGTGTCTATAAATACTTTTCATCTCAAAGCGTTTTACAGACAGACACGCTGGATCTGCGCAGAAATCCCTTCCCGATGGCTGAGATAGGGCTCAACTGCTTGGCCAGCTTACTGCTCCCCCACGCAGCGGCTTTGCACAGCATATTCAATATTGATCTCGGCAGGGATGGAAGTATGGAGCTCGGGGGAGGGTTGACAGAGCTAGTAAGTTAAGTAAAACCATACTGTAATTTGGCCACAGTCCTCAAGGATCCGTTATTTTGAGAAGTGAGACGGTATCTTTAAAGCCTTCGACACGCTAGAGCTTGAACCTCCTCCAGGATGGAAGGCATCTCCAAAGACGGAGTGAGGGTCTAGCGCTATGGCCGACTGACCAACATCATTCCTGCAGTGGGGAAGTGATTCCTGGACACGGCGTAGCGCTAAGGGTATCCAGCCTCGCTTACCCACAAAACCAAAGATCAACTTCTCGCAAACAGCTCTAGCAGCCGTCGAGTTTATACCACAACTCGTTTCTCCCGCATATTCTGTCCTCACTCAGCGCCGTCTAGCTCACTCTTCCCTTCTGCAGATGATGTAAACACAAGAGAATTAAACACATTATCATCCTCGGAGGAAATTACTTAGACCAGGCAATTCTCGAGGTGAATAATGCACTTCCAGCGCTCAGGTTCACTGCGTTTCAGACAGCGTAGGAGAAAAGGGAAACGCTCTCAGACTGCCAGCAGCTCCCGTGCAACGCCTGGCTGCACTCACATCACCAGGAGCCTCCTCGATAACCGTCCTCCTATTTCTGATCTTTAGCCCTGCACGTGAACGGGGGTCCTGTGCTCAACTAGAGTGAAAAGGGAAACTCACCCTTTTATTTCGGATGCCCTCTGCCCAGATGTAAACACAAAACGGCACCTCAAGAGCCAGACAGTCAACCCAGCGACTTGCAGCAAGAACATGCGAAACACAAAGCTGTTGCTCTGCTTATTCGAAACGCGTGTTTACAATCAGACAAACCTTATTTGCTCCCGTGTTTTTAAATAGCAGCCCAGGCTGGGAGGAAAGTTCTTAGCATCCTGACTTCACCTAGGCATGGAATTCCCTCCAATGCTTCTCGCTGTGCAGAAGAAAGTCCTTTGGGAAACAACCCATTACAGGTAACTTCTTCAGATCTTGTAGAATATTCCTCATCCTCCTCCTCTTTGGCAAATGAGCTTTTGTGGGTTTAGCTACAAGATTAAAGAAAAAATTAATGAATTAGTTCTAATAGAAAAGATAGAAAGGATTTTTATTTTTTTAATTGGACTTAGAAAAAGATGAAACTTTCCACTGGAAAGTAATTAAAGTTTTCTCTAAGAGAGGACACAAAGGAATCCAATTACTGGCCTAAGGAACAAGGATCAGCAAGACCTGCAGGACTCTCCTCACATCTCCACAGGGTGTCAGTCTTATTTCAAATTTGGGTCATTTTACACTGGAATCAGACTAATTTTCTCACCACATTATTTTTATGAGTCTGCTCCTCAGAGAGCTGCTGCCACCACAGCCTGCTTGTTACAGAGCTCCCCCTTTCCTCCCACAGCCAGCATTAAAATGAAACCTCTTAAAATGGGGGGACAGAAAAGCGTAGTCACGGTGGTCTGGGGACCATGGGAGGATTTCAGAGGGATTTGAGACAGGGATGACATTTCACCACTCCAAACCTACCACCCAGCTTGCTGGTGGGATTCCCAGCTCCTGCTGGGGGATGATCTTCCAGCAGGTGATCCAGGGCTCTCTCCCATGCACCCAGCCAGGGCTGCGCGCCCTTTCCCTGACGGACCCATAGCCACAGCGAGCATCTCTGGCACTCCACGCGACTGCTGCAACCCATTCTGTGTTTTAAAGCTGTTGGAGAGCTGACTCCGAGGCAGAATAAAGCTGTTTAAGTTGACCCTTGCCAAAAATTATTTTCCAGACACGTTACTAATATGGCTGTGCTGAAACAAGGTCCCACTGTACTCTGGCAGCTGTGGCAGATGTGTGGTGCGACACACAATATCCCCACCGACGGGCGAACTCCAAGGGACTGCACAAGCCGGCTTCAGTCCTTCCGCGGGGGCTCTGCGAGGATGGACACCCCCTGAACCAACGCTCCCCCTCTCAGCAGCTGCCTTCGGTTCCCCTTGGGCCAGCCTACCTTCTACAGTACTTCTACTTATACAATAGCTCCCCTCCGAACCCGTAATTTTGGGAATTATTGTAGGCACGCCACTGTTGAACGTGCAACAGGGATGAATCCCGGGTCACAAAGTTTCAACAATTATTAACTACTCAGCATTTCAGTTCTTCATCATATTATTCTTCAGTGGGCCGGTTCTCATCAATATTAAGGTCACCATCCCAAAGAAGCTTTCCTGAAAGCAATGCTCGAGCATGTGCTTGTACAGGGACAGGCAGCAAACAGGCAGCATGTTGTGTGCCTAGCCCTGCAGAGGACATCCTCTGCCTTAGGTATCAGGCACAGTTTGACGGGCAGCAGTATTTTTTCAGCAGAAGCACCAGTTTAAGTTGCCCATGCCATGCTTCTCACCATTTATCCTCCCACCCCTACGCTAGCCCTCTGCTTGCACCGACACAGTAGCCTGCACGGCCGTGCAGTAAACTGAACTGCAGAATTGACCTCGATTAAAAGTGATCTGGCAACAAAGTCAGTAAGCATACGTTTAACCCAGATTAATTATCCCATCTCATTCACCAGCTGGCTGCACAGTAGCTGTGCCACCAGGAACAAGCACAGGAGGAGCAGCGGGTGGGAAGGACGTGCGGGACACCCCCATCAGCACTGCTGACCACAGCCACATTCAATCCATACAGCCTTGGAGTTTGAGCTGCATTAGAGTAACAAAGACATGTAACCCCAGGTCTCCGCTTTCCTATAGGTTTCAAGGTTTTCATGATCCTCCTACACCAGCAACCAGCTTGCTTTCTCCAAGGAATCTGCCCCAAGCTCTGCAAGCAGCCAGGCTCGGAGGTCGGGATGGGGTGGGAGGACTCCTCATCACCCGACACTTGCTTCCAAAGCTCAGCTGCTCCAGACGGTCCTTCGCCAGGTTACGGTTAGTCAGAAGCTGGTCAGTGGCCCCTCCACTCAGTGGCCAACCCTCCTTGCCATGGCCCTTTGCAAAGGCTGTTCTACACGATGACCACTACCTCTACCAAGTTACAACAACTTTTTTGTTTTGAAGGAAGCTGGAGGAGTTGGGACGTTACGGTGGCAGGTCACGCAAGGGGATAAGGCCCTCGTGTTGGACAGGTGACCCGCTGGAAGGTCAGGCTCTGGGATCAATGCCAACACTTCCAGCACAGAGACGGCAGAGGAGGAGATCTCCTCTAGCTGCAGTTCTCAAGGGGAAAGCAAGGATGATCACACGCCCCAAAGAAACTCCGAAACAAAAAGTTATTTTGTTTTGGTTGCAGACCTTTGCCAAGACTCCAGAGCAGCCGTCGCACTGTGGGTTTGTCCCCCGGACTGGGAGAGCTGGTCCTTGCCACCCGCCCCCAGCACAGCCCAGCAGGGCACCAGGCAGGCTACCAGCCACACAGCGAGCCCTGCTCCAGCTCCAACCCACCTGGTGGTCTGCAGAACATCAAAGGAGTTTGGAACAGCTGCACTACATGATGGTAGAGAAGGAATATTGACTGGGACTGCTGTGGTGATTTCTTAAGTCTTTAAAAAAGAAACATCATGGCAGCTATTTAGTACGGGGTTTGAAAATTCAAATATTGACAGAAGGAAGTTTTCCAAAGGATGCCAGCAGCTTTTGCAGCAACCCCAGTAGTAGAAACACACTGCGGCGTCAGATGTGGGCTGTAGCATGGACCAAACCCACAAGCTCCACGCGGCGGGCGGCAGAGCTACCGGCGGAGCAAGAGCAGCGCTTCACCCCTCCGCAAGAGCGTGCGCTGGAGCAGGGGTGCCGGCGGTGGAGGGTGGAAGGGAGAAGCTCAAATGCCCCGAGGAACTACAGTCGCACTTGCCAAATTCTGCATTTTACTGGGAAAGGGAGAGAGTGACTTCACTTCTTACCTCCCCTTCCCCACTTCCCCTGCCCCAAACAGACAGATGTGGCTTTGCAAGAAATTAATTACAGATGGAGGCTGAAAAAAGCATGTGTGTGTGTGGGGAAACCTCAACCACAAGGCTTTTTCCTCTGCAGACTTGAGGATGGATGGGGCGACCTGGGAAAACTGGCAGATGGAAAACCCATTACAGACGTGAGGTTTGGAGAATAAGGCCGAGGGACAATTTGAGAGTTGTAAATTTTAAGTTTGAGGGTATAAATGCATTGCTTAGCAACAAAAAACAAATAGGAAACAAGAAGCCTCACGAGAGAGACGCTTAAATATTTTAGAATCCCTATTTGAGGTGAAGACTACATTACCAGAGACCTGAGGGGCTGCTATTCTCAACAGTTAGAGTCAAGATAGAAAGAAAATTAGGACTTTAATCTCATTTCCACACAGAAATGTATATAACTTATTTTGGGCAAAAAAACCCCAGTTATTTGTTTGTTCCCATACGTGTTTTGCACGGTGCGTACCTGGTAAGATCAGAATACACTGTGTATCTGCAAGCAGTTTTCTACCTGGGAAAGATTTCTCATAATGTGTTCAAATAAATGCAGGAAAGCTGCTTTACTGGGATGTGCAATCATTGCTACCATATGTCTGACCCTCGCTACGTGGTCCAATGCCTTTTTATGCTGCTGCATAAATCTTCTAAAATTCCTGACATCTCAAAGGATGGCAGGGGCCTCCATCTCCAGGGAGAGAAGGAGAAGGGTGAAAAAGAACAGATCACCTGGAAACAAATGCTGAATGTTTTACAGTTTCTTCGCCATGAAAAGACAAGGATAAAGGGGAAGGGGGGGGAAGACATTACCAGCTTTGGAAGGTCAAATGTTAACTGCTTTTGCTTTTTTTGATTCATTGAAACACTAGACATACAAAGTAAAGCAAAGCACAAAGCTTCCAAACAAGCCTGTGACCAAAGCCTTACCTTCTGCAGCAAAACACAAAGGGAACTTATTAAAGATTAAAGAAGAAATCAACAAGAAAGCAAAACTCCCTTTTAAAATTCTTTTCTTCTAAGACCCCGTAAGAGCAGCTCCTCAAATACCTATACACACACATATATGTATGCACACACTGAAATACAAAAAAAATATGTAAGCACCAGGTAGTTCTTTGCCTTATTATGGGGTATTAGCCCACCGTGTTACCTCTGGGATATGCTGAATCAGTGGCAGCTCGCTCCAGTTCTCTCTTGCACTGCTGCACATGACATCATTCTGTTTCCTTCATGAAGGAGGTCCGTCCACATGAGTGGAGTTCAGAAATAACCCAGACATTCCCATTTGGTTTTGCTGCTTGAGCTAAAAGGGATGCTCCAGACCTACTTTTTATTTTCCTTTCCTTTTTTCTTTTTTTTTTTTTTTTTCCTATCTGAAAAAAACCCCAAGCAGACAAGCCCAACCGAATAACAACTCTGGAAATATCTAAAGCTTGCAAGAGTTAAAATCAATAGGAAAGTTCCTTGGCAGCTTCGAACTTCAGGTCAGTAAAACCAGCTGTTCGTTTTTAAAAATTAATGAAAAAAAACCCAGAAGCATCACGGACACATCTTGTTTAACCTACTTAGTACTTAAGTACTTTAAGTACTTAGAGAAAAGGCACTCTGACAAGAGACAAAAAGTTTGTCACTCTCACACTTCTCCTAATTTGGAGAACTAGAAGACTTTTATAATTCTCTAGAAAGAGAAGACAGAGTCCAGTATCAAAGGCAACTGATATTTTTGCCTAGAAATGCATTCAACTGCAGTCTTTGGTATACTAACGAAACCAGTTCAGAGTTTTGGCTCGTTTTGTTGCTGGTTTGGCTGGTGGTTTTTGTGTTTGTTTTTTCTAAAAAAGGTAGGAGGTTTAGATACTGATTTTTCTTTGCCTCAATACAAGATAGAACGCCTGGAAGGGCTACCCTGGATCAGTGCCTCCTGTCCTCTTGCCTGCCTTGGGATCACATCATTCTTCTAAGGGGTGCATTTGGCTTTGTTGTTAATAAAACAGTGAAGTAACACCACATAGGCCACCTGAAAATGAAAATGTGATGAGCTTACATGACAAACATCAATGAATGTTCAAGAGCTATCAGAATATTACAGGCCAGGGTTACCTTTAAAGACAAGGGAAGTAAGTATTACTATATAGATCCTCAACAGTTTTATGAGTAACACTACGTCAGCTGAAACTACCAGATGCAAATACCATGGACAAGAATCAAAGAACCAACTCCAACCGTGGTTATTCTCCCAGCATTAAGAGATGTTCAAAAGACCAATTTGCAGGCGTGCTATGAAGACAGTGTAAGTCAGAAAACAGTGTCTGCGGCTCAGTATCCGTACACCTGCCCGAAAGCCAACATTGAGCCATTCCTGGAAGGCAGCCTTTTGGGAAACGGCTTGATCTTTGGCCAAAAGTGTCATGTAAGAAAAGCTCATACAGGGAAGATCTCAGATAGGTGGTTTTAGCTTGGCCTGGGACAGCAGCAGAGACCATAAGCAGGCTGATGGTGGGAACACAGCGTGCTGAAGGCACACAGGCTCATGTTCCCCTTTCCCATCTCCCTGGCTAAACCCACGCCGGCAGGACTATCAAGACTTCTTTCCTCCCCTGCCCTTGCAAGATGTTTTTTTGCTTTGCGGACCAAAGAAATGAAGAAGCATCCTTCCAGTCCCTGAATTAAAGACTAAGTTATTAAATTACCCACATATTTCATTTACCAGACTCAATTTGAGAAAACGCCTGCTGCAGCAATCACTGGGTAGATCAGCACCAGCAGATGACCTTCACAAACAAGCACCTTCACAAGCAGCTCCCAGTAGAATTTTTTTCTACAATTGGTTAAAACTATTTGACAAGATGGTAAATACACCCCAGAAACTGATGGTCTCATCTAAGCACAGGCTCCCTGCTGCTGCTAATACTTAATAACGCCACTAACCCAGGGTAATGTTAGCTGGAAAGTTTTACAGAGTTCCCTCAGATAGCCAGGGGTCTCGATTTCTGGGATTAAAAAGGCAAGAAAGCCTGGGATATTACACACACACACACAGAGACACAAAGCCCCTATAATTTCCTCTGTTTTCTTCTCTCCAAAATTCATACGGATCCTCACTGCACAATGCAAGAAAGCAAAATAAAACACAAACTCATTATTCCACCTTTGCCAGCTGCTTTTCCTCACGAGGAAGCTTTTTCCATAATGTTCCCATCACAGACGTGTCGTGAGACTGGGCTGCTGCAGCACTGCTTCCCACCCTGGCTCGCATTTATTTTTTTTTTTGGAAGCGAGTGGCACAGTGAGAAACAAGCCTCGCTTAGTTGGATTCTTTCCTGGATAAAGGTAGGAGCTCCTACCAAACCCCACGTGCTGGCGGCCAAAAGCATTGCCGGGCCGATGATGTGACACCAGGTCACTTGACACAGGGAGCTTAACAAAGGGAGAAAAAACCAAACAAACAAACAACAAACCCTTAGAGTTGAATCGTGCTCTTGAGTGAAAACAGGCTGCTAAAAATTGCACTCGAATTGAAGAGCATTATAGTGTGGAAACTGAAATCTCATCAGATATTCCACTGGAAAAGAGCAGGAGTGGCTTCTCCAAGCGCGAGACAGCACTGCTGCTCTTGGAGAGCCAGAGGCAGCGAGCAGCCAAGGGGCCGGGCAGGCTCGCCCAGCTGAACAAGCCTCGGTTTTTTGGATGCTGCTGAAACTTGCCACTGTTGCTGAAACCCTGGCTTTGATATGCGCTTCACGCAGAGGAGATAGATGTGGGGCAGGAGAGACGATGGGGAAAAGGGCACACAGAGAGATAGGAAGGGAAAGGGGCTGCTCTGTTCCCGAAACCCCTGCCTGCCCCATCCCTCGTGAAAAGGCTCCTTCAGCCAGACCTATCTGTCAGCCTCCGATCCGCCTTTCAAGATTATGATGCTCTTTGATTTTATTCATTCCTGCTGGAGGCTTTGCTTAAACATAAACAGCAGAGCATTTCAGCAGGAATCAAAAAAAAAATAATACAAATAAAAGAAATAAGAAATTCCCCAAACCTCCAGGCGCATTTTAAAACACATTAAAAAAGACACAACAGTAACAGCTTCATACATAGCACAGCTGCAGTGATCTGGAGCAAAAGTAAGGGACGCTGAATGCGCTAGTGTTTTGTTTTAAAATACGGCCTATAGACCTCACATTCGGGCAGGAGCTCTCTACCACGCTGGAATCTCCCCTTCTTTCCCCTGAAGGAGCGAGAAATCCAGCGATTCCCACTTTTCCCACCTTCATTTCTGCTCCTCCACGTGCCGGGCAGGCTGGACTCCAGGAGAGCAGAGGCTTTCGTGCGGTCCCCCGGACTCCGGGAAACACAGGCAGCTTTACACTAGGATTTACAACCAGTAGGTAAAGAACAACTCAAGAGGTGTTTTATTACTTGTGATGAGGGACTATCAAAGAAGCCACAGGGTACTTTGCCAACCGTTTGGTGGTGTTTCTTCAGTTCTTATTGGCAGCGCTCTTGGTTATTGCTCTGTTTTTCTTTCCCCTCCTGCTTGCTTATCTTTCATCTTGCTGGCCCCAATGTTGACTTCATTGCAACGCACCATATCTTGGAAATAAATCCACACAAACGCTGAAGAAATTTCGGCTGCTAAGAAGCAAAAAAAAAAAAAAAAAAAAAAAAAAGACAGCAGCTCAAGCTCCTGACACACACAGGGCAAGATACCACTCCAGAAAACAGAAAATAAAATATTGGCCTTGAACTTCAGGGCTCCCAGTAATCCTGAGCCCAGGACGCTCAGCTCAGCAGCACCTCTTTTCAATTCTGCCCTGCCAGCACCAGGGCTACAGTGAGACGAAAGAGGAACCAGAGACATGACCCTTTGGTTGACCAACCCCATCAAGAAACTCCCCCCGTAAGAGACGAGGAATGACCACAAACCTATGGGCTGTTTTCCTTTCCAGCCTTACCCCAGATCCTTTTCTGCTTCCCCTGTTCAGAAAGGAAAGCGTACTGCCTTTGCCTGAAGTCAGCTCTGCCAGTCCCCCGGGCTACCAGTAAAGGCAGAAGGGTCTTTTTGCCCAGATTTTGACATTTTGACATTTCTATTTTCTAGCGTGAAACACGGCCGAAGGATGAACAGCTTCTCCTTCAGCAAGCGCAGGGCTTTAACGATGTGTCCCACCTTGCAATTAACAGTCACGTCTTGGTTTCTCGACTCCTTCAACATGAAGAACGGAACTAGATAACCAGCCAAACACCATGTGGAAACAATAAGCATTTACCATATTCGTTTAGCCTTTCTCAAAGACTGCCCCAAATAAAAGCTCAGCCTTGCGCTGCGAGTGGCCCGTGTACGGCTGCTGTGACAGACAAAGCAATCTGCCAGGTTAAGAAATACAGGTGAATATCTACTGACACTCATTTGCACTGTGTGCAAATAAAAGGGCCCACACCAGGGCAGTTATGTTTTATAGCATCACAAATGTCAATTGAGATGGACTAGCTGCCGGTGCAACTTAAACAAAAACGACGAGAGAGGTGGCGTACGCTGGGAATCTATGCCGACGGATTTAGAAGCAAATAAACCTCTATCAATCTTTTCTGGCTCGTATGTACAGATGTTTTGCTTTTTGTAACACTATTTCAAGTTGGACGCAGATGTTGTAAATCAAACTGTAATACTCATTAAATATATATATAAAAGAACATGAATTCCATCTCTCCGGCATGCTGGGCAGTTTGGCAGGGCAGAGCACCTACCCTCCGCAGGGAGCGCAGAGGGCATACGTGACCCTGGCAATGAAAGCAGTTCAAGCAGCAGATCCTTTTGTAAACTGCTCCTCCTCGAGCCAAGACTGAGCCTTCCAGACCAGTGTCTCTCTGGAACAGAAGGCACTGGTTTATAAAATGCACCTACTTTCTCAGCTGACAATAAACACAAGTATTGGACTGTGTATGCAGTTCTTTTTAGAACCAGATTTATTTATTTATTTTTCTCTCTCGAGAGCTACAAGGCATCTTCAATACCAAAACTGAATTTAAAGAGTGCTAACAATTTTTCTTTAATTTTTTGTAAATTCTGCCTTTGCCAAGAGCCCTACATGTTCATGAAATTCCCTATTCATCTTTTTCACATTTTGCACTGTTTGGTGGCGACTGTTCAATTCTATACAGACTGCTGTGTAAATGGCCAGCTGAGCCCAAGCAAACATTCACCTTCTTTTTCTAATCCCACCATTACTTTTGTATTTACTCCTCTTTGTTTTCTGTTTTGCGGTTCCTTTTCTTGGCCTTGCAACCATATTTACTCACTACTACAATCCTTTCTATTACCAAATTGTTTAAAAGCAACATCTATGCTTTTATGTAATAAAACATTAAAAAAAAAACCCAAAATAGAAAACTGCAGTCCAAAGTAAATCACAACAGGACACTGATAATAAATGAACCTTATTCATGCCAGATAAAGCAACACATCCTCATTTAACACACCAAATAATTTATCATTAGCCAGAAAGACACTCGGTCCGACATTCAAACAGCCGTCTTTGTACGTACAGAGAAGCTGCCAAGTCTCCATACTGGAATGATCTCATAGACTCCGGGGGGGAAGAAAAAAAAAAAAAAAAAAAAAAAAAAAAGAAACCCAAAACATTTTACCATACAAGTTGAATACACAGGGGCATAAAAGGATCAACTTTAAAGCATTTTAGTGGTTTGGGTCCTAGTACAGATCTGCAGACAAGCTTTAGGAAAAATTATGACCACAAAGTCACAGAAAAATAAAAGATCTAAGCAAAACCTCCTTTAAGTTTTCTCGCCTACGACAGTGCTATCAATGAAGAATAACCACTCCTAAATACCTGTTGCTGTTCTCTCCCCTACTCACACCAAGCCCAACTCATCCTGGTTTTGCAAACAAGGGAAAGGTACGCAACAAATGATAACCCCTGTGGGAGAAGTTAAAGGCAGTAATGTTTTTCTCAGAATCACCAGAAAAAGGTGATCAGTTTTCATCTACGATGCCTTTTTGCCTTCTGGTGCCAGTGAGGCATCGCTTGGTTGAGAGGGAAAGGAGAAGGGGGGAAGACATGGATACAAGCGAACAAGAGGACATTGATCCGTGCTGCTACCTGGGAGAAATACCTGCGTGCAGCCCAGCTGGCTTGGGCTTAGGACGGAGCACAGATCGCTACTGAGCTCAGCTTGGTGCCCAGCTGTGTACACTGGACCCGACTCCCTACTTGGGTAAATTTCCGTAGTTCAATTAGGCTGTGAACGATGACAATTTTACCAGCTGGAGACTGGCTACATTTGGGGTTTCTAAAAACACTGCGGTGCCTTTCATCGTGCGGCTGCACATGTGAAACCAGCTCTGAAAGAGCACACGAGGTACACCTTACCCTGCCCAGATGAGACAAAGGCAAGCAGAAATCTCAGGTTTAAATAACAACCCGTAGGGTTTGGATTTCTCCTTTGCCAATTGCTGGGTCAGGATGGGCTGAATTTCCAAATGTGCCGCATACTCAAACTCCCAGTTGACAAGGGAGACTCAAACAGTCCATTATACCACTGAATATTACGTCCCTTGAAGTGTTAAGCCAAATATGCATAATCAGTCTTAAAAAAAACCCCAATAAACAGGCGTAAGTCACTTTGCCTGATGTAGCGCACCAACTGCACATGAAAAAATAACAGGGAACCCTTCGGAGGGAGCACGTGGATTTCCTTCACGCCTTACCTACTGGTAGCTAGTGTTTAACTCAGCATTTCACCGTGCTGTTTCGCTGCTGCTCACACATGAGGAAAGTGACATCAGATGCGAGAATCAACTCTGTCTCAGCATCCCTCACTCCACCTTAGCCTCTCCGTGCTGCTCCCACGCAGCCAGCTCTCCAGCGTTCCACCAGATTCATTTGCATGACCGAAACGGCACCAACGCTGCTGGGTTTTGTGCATTTGAAGATGCGGGGTGTAACCTCAGTGCTGCTTGCCTGCGTGCAGGGCCAGCCAGCTTTTAGCCGCGTAGGCACGGACCGAGCTGCGCCGGGCTATCGCGCCCTGCTGCACACCTGCAGGTAGTTCACACTCAGCATCCAGCTCTGGAATCTCTCTCTCTAGTCCTTTCTGCATAAATCAAGCAGCAGGGAGGCTCAGCAACATGACGAATACGTTGGCTAGAATATCTCCTGCTGTAAAGAAACAGGGAGGAAGGGGGATACTAAACTAACCTTGCCTTGGATGGAAAAGCAGCTGGAATTTAATGTTCTTGGAAGCTGGCCCTGGCTGTTCAGACATGGATCTGCCAGGGAAGTCCCCAGCGGAGGCATTGCTCATTCCCCAAAACTCAAATGTCAAAAGAAAGCACTGGAAATCATTAAGCACTCCGTTCAGCATTACTTGAACAATCTCAGGCGGGGTGGGGGGGAAGGAAAAAAGGCTTCTCAACCAGAAACAAAACAGAAACAAATTCTTAGTGTTAATGCAAAACGAGGGTGCGTGTGTGCGTGTGGGTGTCTCATCAGGAATCTGAAGTGGGATTTTGCTTAATTGTGTCAATCTGATACAACATCAAGCCAGCCTTAAAAAAAAAAAAAAAAAATGACAAGAAGGAAGAGAGCAGCAAGCAGAAAAAGCAGGAAAGATAACCAGCACTGTGTTTGGTCTGGGTTTTCAGGGACATCACTGTTCCAGCCCACCTTGTGCCACTGCCCTGCACCAGCTACGCCACCCGCACACAGCAAGCTCCGCTCCGGCACCAGGAACTCACCGTGGGACAGAAATGGTGCTCACATAGAAGGCAGCAAAGTCAGCCTTCCCCCGGGAAGGGCAAGCAGATCCCCCCAAAGCTGTATCTCACTGACAGAAACCCCGTTTGGAAGTACGTCACCACTTTTCCTAGAGTTCAAATTAAGAAAAAACAGGAGGTGACTTTGCCATCTGCCACAAAAGTGCAGCTCTAGAGAAAGCACATCTGAGTTTTAATCCTACACCAATTTAGACACCAGTACCAACCGGCTATTACGGAAATACGTTCCCGGAGTTCGTACCTCCCAGCCCTTCCAGGGTGAGGGATGATTTTCTTACAGATGTTGCCTCTTCTCCAAACACTTTGCTAGGGAGGTACCTTCTAAATCACCGGCAGAAAGGCATAATCAGCACTGAATTTTGATGCCGTGCTATGGAAACACGCACCATGGGAACCACCACCTTTCAGTAGGAATATAAATAACACAGTCGTGCCCGCTGAAATAGCTAAAAACCCACTGGCCATTTTTGCAAAAACAGAGGCAAACTTGGTAAGTGGCAGGTTAAACTGAATAGGTCTTTTTGTTTGATGTCAGAAAGATTTGTATGTTCTAACAAAAGAAGGTTCTGTATTTTATGAGTGGGGTAAACCGGTTGCTTACTTGATTGGCTGATCCAATCGGTGCCAGAAACTACTTCCCTTTTTCTGTACGATCTGCAAAGCATTTGGCAATCCCTTTTGGAAGAAAGCTGTATCAAGGAAAAAAAATATAAATAAATCACACTATTGTACGCAACTGAAGTGTTAAATTCTCAGGAACCGACTGAGAAAGTGCTCCACATTAGCTAAACTTTATTATTGTTTTCCAGTTAGGATTACTAACATTTCTTACAATGCTGGAAAACACAGGGAACAACTTTTTTTGGAATGGTCTTACTGAGGACCACTGCAGATTGATGAAGCATCTAGTCTTACAGCAATGGAAATTAATGGAATAAATGGAAAAAAAATTATGGAAAAACGGACTTTATCCTATTCCCTGAATGCCTGGTGAGGTTCTGTCTCAAGCTGTGCTCTGGGGCAGCGGAAGGGGCAGGTTTTGAAGCAGGCTAGCTAGAAGAAGGGTGCTTCTGCTTAACACGGTGGAAAAACTCATAAAGACAGAGCACAAGGTATAGGTGAATCCAGGAGCTGCTCATATGGAGCAGCTGACGGGGACCAAAAAGGATCCCCCCAAAGCAGCCCGGCACTGCCGCGCAACTTCTTTGAGGGCTGGAGAAGGAAACAAGAAAAGCAGAAATCTGAGGTACACGGGAGGATTTCTCAGATTTGTTTATATACATGTATTAATGGACACATTCCAGCAGAAAAGACAGATATTGCTTAAAAAAATAAATAATAAAAATCAACAAAATGAGAAACAGCCTTTGTGCATTGGGATGAGACATGCCTTCCCAGAACAGGCTTCCAAGCAGAAATAAACCACATTTATTCCAATATCTAGCAGTGTACATTGGATTTAAATTGACAGGGGTGGGGAAAAAAAGCAAAAGAAGTTTTATCCTCCCACAAGCTGGCTGGTATAGCAATTTTCATCTAAAGCTGCAGCAGATCACCAAGACAAACATATTCATAGGGATTTCCTGTCAAAAGTCACTCTAATGCAAACATATTTTAGTGGGAGAAAATAAAGCTCACTAGTGACACCAGCAGAACGCTATTTCCATTTAAAATGAGGAGCGTGGCAACTTCAGTTTTAATGGAAATTAAAGCATGCTGGCACCGTCAACTAACTGTAAAGCCACTTGCGGGTTTTCTTTCATTTTTAATTTCAAAAAAATAATACTTCTGAATAGGACATACTGTCAATACTTTTACAGCTCCGATCCCACTTTCCATGTGTGCTAATGGAACACTTACAGTTCTCAGCTCACATGACTTAAATTTGAGAAACCACAAGAAACGTCTTATGACTTCAAACCTTTAGCCTGATCTTTTAGGGAAAATTAAAAGAATATTTTTCCATAGCTTGTAATTACTTATGTACAAAATATGTTTATCCTTTGTTCCAATTAATCTTCTAATACTAACAAAGGAACCAGAGTCCATCTGCAGAGAAGTTGCATCAGTTAAACTCATATTTTTCAAGTAGCTGAGACCCCCACCATTTAAATTAGGACAGTCAGAGGCTCATAGGTATTTGAAACCTCAAATTATTTGATGTTCAGATATAAGAACTTGAAAATTTTCATCTTAGAAACCTGAATTTCGATAGAAGGCATAACCTCAGGAAATTCTGGGCTACCCTGTGAGCTCCCAGAAAGTGGCAGATTTTAGTAAGAGTTGCGCCATTCCAGCCAGGGATACTTGTCCCTGGAGTACAATTGGGCTCAAATTAATATTTTGTACTGCCTACAAACTAGAACTAATACGGTATTTTAAAAAGCACCTTTAGAAGATGACATCTCCTTCACCACTGAGAATATTCATAAGAGACCCCAGCCCAGAAGAGGCCTCCTAAATCACTACGTGCTGTCTCGTGGTGCTGCAGACATCTAACAGCAGTACAATTTCTTTCATGATCTGATTAAGCCCCACAAAAACCCCCACAGGTAGGGACCTGCTCCCCACGGTTCCTTTGAGAAGCTGCAACAGAAACTTTCCCTCCTTGACGGTGTGAAACCTATCAGTTATTTACTGCAAGTTTATGCACATTCGTTCATGTGAACATCTTCTCTTACTTTAGATGTTTCTTTCCTATTTCTTGGGTTCCAGGATAAGGGTAAAGAGCCTCTTCAGGTTTCACAAGTGTAGGAATAATACATTTTTTAAGTAGTAAAGTGAATTCTGAACTAGATTTAAAACTGCAACATAACTTTAAAATATGGAGTGTTGGGTGCCTGAATAGCTCTTTAAAACAAACCATGAGAAATTAAAATTCATCCAGTTACCAACATTCAAAACAGCATTGACTTAATCCAATTTGTTATTTCCTTGCCAGCAGCAGAGTTTTGCTTTAATCTAACCGCCTATTACATTTTCATTGCATATCCTTGACACTGAAGGCACAAATACTGGGTTGATATCATCAGAGCATTCAATGTCATTATCTAACTCGAAATGACAGGCAGAACAGTGTATTAAAGAACTCATGCTTAACTGAAGGACTTGATGAGCTCAAGGTGAACCAGCCTGATGCATCACAAAAGCCTGCTTTGGAAGCTCTTCATACATGCACAGCAGGAGGAAAAAAATCCCACTGTATTTGCTGGTTTACATTCAGCACTGAAAAAAGCAGCACTTCAAGGATCAAAAGGCAACACAAAGCACCGAGTTACAGAAAATAATGAATGTGTAAGCCTTGCAGGATTTTTTTACCTCCTCTTACTCTTGAAAAGGACCCTAATATGGGGGTGAATTAAGATGTTTGCGTACTTTCCTTTTTATACTTGGACCTAATTAATATTTTTTTCATTACCTTTTTAATTTGAAGGTACAGTTTTAGTCATGTTTTCCCTGGTCACTTTTTGCAAACCAAATGGCAAAAGGGCCGGTGGCTTACCCATCCTGAGACCGGCAGAAGGCTGAACAGGAGCAGCATCCAAATCCATTACTAACCTTAAGTAACCACTTCTTGGGAGCATTGCTTGACATGCTATTGGAAAGTGTTCAGCTCAGTAAGCTTTGTCTAGAGACTATTTTCTTATAGCGGTTTTGATATTATGAGCTTCTTCGAGTGCAAGAGATCATTCTGTCTGCATGGAGCCCCACCGAAATCCCTGAGGCTGCGCTTCCACGTACACCCACCTACAGCCCTGGCAGTACCAGGATTTAAATGATTTAGCTTGCCCAACGTTTTTCTTGGTCTGACTGCCTGGGAGACACCGCCACCCACTGATGGGCTTTACCTCCACACATCATCAGTGTCAAAAATAATGATTTAAATCAGGATAAGGGATATACTTTTGCCAGAAACACTGGAGCAGATGTGCTCTGACAAGTTCTTGCTTGATTCTTTTATGTGTTTAAGACCCATTGGAAAATGCACTGGATATAATCTCAGCAGAGCTGGCTTAATCTCCAGCCTGGCACCATTACTGCTGCACACCGAAAACAACACTTACTACTATTACTCTGCTGTGCCTCAGTTTCTCCATCTGTAGCACAAGGACAGTACGGTACCAGATTCCTCTGCAAGGCATTCCGAGACCAACTGATGAATCCCATGGGAAGAGCAGACATAGTGACCGCTTCCCGATAATAAGATTCGGGCAGTGAGGCATCACCACGCTCTTGAGGAACGGCTTTCCCTGAAATCTTATAACCACCGGGTCACTTAATTTGACAGCTTTCATTCAGCCAAAAGTGAGTGGAAGAACAGCAGCACAAGGAATACGATTTAAGCAAGATGGTGTTTAGTAAATATTTACTAGACACCATAGTAGCGAGCACGATACGTCTCTACAGAATGGCTAGCAGGTACTCTCAGATAACCAAATGGCTAATGCATTTATCCTGAAATAGTTTCCTTATTCCAACACCTCACAAATTAAATGCAAAGCTGTGCACAAGAATCTTATGCGGAGACATTACATGAAGTATTTTGACTCCTAAAAATAAGTAATACTATACAGATGTCTCTGTCAGGATGTAAACCAAGATTTAACACAAAGCCTCAGGCGTATTTCATATTGGCTTTCAGCTGGTGCATTCATGCCACACTGGTTCTGCTCTTTATCATCTTACATGCACAGCTTCAATCCCTTTTTGAAAAACATTCTTTCTAGAACAGAGGCTCAATGCACCACATCTCCCCTCCCCCTATCCACTCCCCAAACACACTTTGGGATTTATAAAAAAAAGTAGGCTTCATACAAAGGGCTTTATTTACAACCTTGCTTCCAGCTGACAGTCAGAAACCTCTCGCACGGCTGCAGTGGTGCACAGTGCTGCAGGCAAGAGGTGTCAGGAACGGATTCTCCTTCCTCTATAGCTGTGGTACTCAGAGACTACTAGAAGCAAGAGTCTAGGCTAACTTCCAACTGAGCAAGTCTATGGAGAACACGAGTGTCAAAAACATAAAACAAAAGAATGCCAAACGTGCTGTGAACGTGCTCTCTCCAAGCCATTATACGCCTGACGCATTTCAGGGATGCTATGCAACAGCCATGAAGCATCTCTGTGTGTGTGACTCCTCACAAACATGCAAAGACTGGATCCTTCCTGGAAGGACCAAGACGATTCCTGAGCCTTTCAACTGCTATCCAGTCTTTTAAGAGATCCATTCTGCAATGGAAGGTGGGGCTGTTGTACGCTCCCATGTAATCCCTTGTGCTGTCAAAACTCAAGGTTAGAAATGGTGCTGGTATAAGCTAATTTTTTAATTATTATTTAATCTTACCTGAGAAGTCCCTACAGCTCTCAACTGTGCTGGCTGTGAGTCTGTTTGGTAATCCAGATTACTGAAATAGTCCAACATTTAAAAGTAAACTTCTAGAGAGGGGTTATTTTCAACATAGAGGTCAAATATTTTTATTATCAGAAGTGTTTTCTGAATCTTCATTAACATACATTTTGATGGATTACACCAAGGAAACAGAGATTAGCAGAAACATTTTCATTATTGCAGCCATCATCATATTGGATGAAATTAAGAAAATGAAAGTATTAAGTTTTCAATACATAAGCCAGTCATTAAGTGTTAGAAGTTGCTTACCTTGCTAAAAGTTCATTCCTCATCTGCGCGCTGTAGGTTTATTCTTTCCTGCGGGCCTCTGATACAGGTATTGGAACAAAAGCAGCGCTGGTGTAACGTTATGGATTTCATACTGTTGGGAACTGATTACTGCGGCAAGAGCAACCCAGGTTTAGGAACTGCCCACACACAGTATTTGGGATATGCAGCAGAAGTCAAGAATTCATAAAATGCTTGCCAACAGCAAATATCCCCAAGAAATATAACAGATCACAATTATCCCATTGAGACTGTCTTGTTTTGGATAAATCTTAGATACATGTTTATACTCATTAATGAGCATACTGCTGTTTCAGCATTGGGAACTCAATTTGCATAGACTTTCCCCAGTTCTATCATATAACGCGACTGAGCTATTCACAATACCATAAATTCTTCTCTAAGCCACTGCTTTGGGATTGCTCCTGTATGAGGCAATGGCTCCCTCTTCTCATGTTTGCTCGCTGTATTTCTATATATCTTCGCCTACAGAATAAGCTGCTTTCTATATTCCAGACAGTTGTTCTAAAACATTAAAGAAAATCTGCAGTCAGGTAGTGAGCCACACAAGCCGCAGTTGGCTGTAATCTTCAACAAGAAATGAATTATTTAAATGTTTAGCTGTATTATTTGACCTTAAAACAGTTCAGCTCCTTATCCCTTTTCCATAAGTGAAACATTTTCCTACCTGAAAAGAAAACGAAAGACACATTAGCACTTTGTTGCTGGCTGTATTCTTGTACAAGGTCAGTCTTTAACTTAAAAAACTGGCTTGGAGTCATTTTGTGTTTTGCTACGGACAAAAAGACCCCAGTTTTTTAATCTGGAAAAACCGTGCTTTCACTTTTCCCTCTGCAGGTTTCCTTTGAGCAGACCCTTTTAAATGTTTCAGAATAAATACTGCAACATCTTACATGCCAGAACTTTTTGTCAAGTCAGTCCCTGACATGTTTGGTTCATGTTATACACATCACATACAAACTGCGTCTGTTAAAGAGCGAGGCAGAAATGTTCAGTAAAGACTAGTTTTGCACAGCAGCAACTGACAGTCTCCTGTACTGGTTCAGGGAGACAAGCAGGCAGTTTTCCTCAAGTACCAAACTGAATTAAAAATGTGGAACTGAAAGAGGCAAGTACCAGTGCAAAGATAAATATTACCTATGTAAGGAAGTATGTTTCAGTAATGCTGCTCAGTTTAGGTGAAAGCTAATAAAACAACTACTTACAAGTTAGAGCAGGGATTTGGTCTTCTGTATTCAATTTATCTGCTGTTATAAAAAAGCACATCTCCCCACTGTTCAATCAAGACATACAGTTCATGCCAAAATGGTACCATCTGCTTACAACTGGATATCATCCACTTACATTTTTGTTACCCAACATTCTCACTTCCAAAAACTAAGCTTAATACAAAAAGAGGGAGAAGACCACCGCCTCTTTGCAGCTTATTTCATGCTCTGTGGTTTGGTTTCTGTTTCTCCCCCAGATACGAAGCCCCCTCTTCTCCCACTGCAGTTCCTTCACACGCAAAAAGACAAAAAGCCAAACCAAAGGCGAAGATACAAAACCAAGGCAGTAGTTTGTATTTTTTTTTACAGTTTCAAAAGGAACATTCGTTGATGGACTCAGTAGCGTATGCACCTGGTGAAAGACAGCAGGAAGCATACCCACAACAAAAAGCATTCCAGTTGGGCAGCAAGGAAGGGGTTTGGTGCCCTTTAACAGGCACTGCAGAAAGGTGCTGTAGCCCTGAAGTATTTAACAGCAAGAAAGCATATGAAAGACAGAACTCACAGATAAAACGATGGAGGTAACAGCAGAGAGGGCCAGACTTGGAATCACTAGCATTGTTGTATAGACAGAGATGCAGTTGAAACAGGGGAGAAAAAAAAACACAATCTCTTCCGAGAAAGAGGCATTTGACCCCAGAATCACTTTACTCTGCTTGTGTCTCTCCACCTCAGGCTCCCACTTGAGAGCATGCAGTCAGCGTTTGAATTAGTAAAGCAGCTCATCAGAAAAATCTGTTTGCCAGAAACTGATGAGTAACAAAAAGAGCTTTGAAAAGGAACAAAAAAAAAAAAAAAAAAAAAGAGAAGAGAAAAACAGAAATCACCAGCTAATTAATTCTGTGTTTCTTTTTACACTATTGAGCACAAAGCATTTCCTCAAACAGTAATCTGGAACTAAGAAAAAGGGGGTTTACCAAAATCTACTTTATTTCCCTCTCTGTAAATCCATTTGCAATGAATTCTTCCATTAAGAGGGGGAAAAAAAAAAACCAAAACAAAGGAGGAAAAAAGAGAAGGACCCCAAGGCTTACAATCTGACAGGCATTTCCCAGCCTGACCCCACAGCATTTCCCACAGAGGGCTACATGACCCCGTTCCGTAAGGCTTACCAGATTTTAAAAGGCACAGAAAGTAGAGGAGCACCACCAAACAAAACGCCAGTGCAGTACAAAGCTTTGCAAGCTATTAATTCGTTCTTCGGTTTTACTTCATCTTCCATGCAGTCGCTTCTTAAGTTTAGAACCAATCTGCCTGATGACTGCTTTCAGTGAGTTTAAATTTATTACATCTATAAGTGTAGTGACGGCAGACAAAAAACAACTGGTAAACTACCACGGAGAGAAAAAAACCACATCATTTAACAGAATATCTGCAACCAAATATAAATCTCGTCTGATTTGAAAAACGAACTGTATTTTCCAGCTAGTTTTTGCATTTCTTTTGTACCAACAGACAATGGTATATTTACATACCACATTTCAGAGGTTCATTGAAAAAAGCTACTAAAATTCCAGCTGATGTCAGCATCATTCTGACAGACAGTCACAGACTGTGTTTCAAAACCTGGATGCAGTATCAATGCAGCTTTCTGACGAGAAATCAAAACTTCAGACGCAGGCCATCTTTTAAATCATTTATTTCAGTAGGAAAGATTTTTGAAACCTGTACTTAAATTCATTTAAACTAGCTTATGCAAACACACAATTTTCACACGCACACACAGAATAAAGTATTAAAAAAGTTGAAGAAAAAGGCTAGAGGACAGCCAAATTGCACATCACTCAACGAGATCATGGTGCAATCCCTCTATCCCTAGAACGCCTCACGCCAGCAGGGAATATTAAAAATGGCTTGTGTTTACTGCATGACAACTTTGATCCCCCCTTCCAGTGATGGTTGGTCCTCACAGGATTATTATAAAACACTGTCTACGATTTCCTGGTGCTTTTCACACTTCAGTACAGTAGTAATTGAATGGATATGCTCCTGTACCCGAGGAGCTAGAAGTGCCTGTAAACAAGGCACCCTAGAAACCTTTATTTCAACATTTAATCGATTTATACTGCTTTTCAGTTTCATCCGTGAACAGCTTTGGAATGGTAAGAAATACCTTCAGGAAACACGTGTGAAGGCCAGAACCTACCCAAATAAAGAGAAACAATATGCTAATCAAACACACAAAGGAAGCAGAATATTTACGATGCTTTTAGTCACTGGAGCAAGATCAGGTTAACAGCCACAACCTGCATTTCATTACATTTCATACACCTTTTTTTCTTAGCAACGTAACTTCAAGAAAACTTGTCAGCTCTGTTCTGCAACAGGCACGGCTAAACTAAGTAACTGGTCTTTCCCCCTCTGACCTAACCCTTCTATTGTCTTTCAAGATTCTTAAAAAGAATAAGATGAATTTTCAACCTATCCTTCCCATTCTGACACCTGGATTTATAAGAACTACAGTAAAACCGCTATGTTTTTATAAGGATGTGTTCCAGGAAAACAGATGTTTAATTGCTGAAGAACAACACACTCCTTCTCTCATTTCCCCATGCGAAGCTTATAAAGTCTTGCTACTAAAACTATCTCTAGCAGTTGTTTCAGTGAAGGACAGTACTCTCTACAGTGTTGGCACGAGAAATACAATATACATAACTGAGCTTATGGGATATTAAGAAAGAATAAGATTTATCCAAGCCTTCTCTTTCCCCAAACAGTTTTTTTCCTGTAGTATTTTTTTTATGTTAACAAAAAGCTTGTAAGAAATAAATCTCCTAAGAATGTTCTCCAATGTTTAAATCAAAAAGGGAGAGAGGAAAGCAAGCTCCTTTCTAATAATGTGAGGTCTTAAGTTCATGTGGTCTAGACCATGACTTGGACTAACCTCTTCAGTTTTTCTCTCCTACTAAATCCATTTAGAGACATACCAGAATATAAATAAATTAATTTTGAAGAAGTCTGAGCTAGGTCTGATAAAAGCTGAGCAAGCCCAAGCTACCAAATACCTCTGCATTTTTCCTAAAAAGAGGCTATTCAAACAGAAAAAAGCCACAAACAACTAAAGCAACTCAAGCCACAACTATTTTACATTGACCAAAACAACCAACTGCTGCAGAAATGCAATGACTGCAAGGAACACTGCCCCTTGGTACATCAAGGACATGGTACGCAGGTCTGCCACCGTGGTACTCTCAGCACTGAAATAAAGGAATTGGTCTTCAAGTTAATAATAAGGCACTGACAAAAGCCTCCTTAAATCCAAGCACTCTCTCTCTCTCGATGCATTACAAATTAGAATGATGGTTTTAAAAATAGGATAACGGTCTACAGGCAAATTCAATGTCCACTCGTACAGATTCTTTTAATGACACCTGTCCCAAGCCAAATCACCTTATGCACAAGCCACTTTTAGAGAAAAAATGAAAGAAAAAGCACAATACTTAAGTAATAACAGAACTTTTAAAACTTGTCCTTGTAGGGAGAATGAGGAATTAACTGATGTGATTTAGTACCAGCCCTGGTGTCTTGATGCTTGCAACAGGCAGCATACTACAGCCAGCCATGGAAAAGATTGGAAATAGTAATGCTGTTGAATTAGCATACCGAAAAAAAGGACAAAGAATGAAGAAAAATGCCACTGAAAGAGCCAGAAGCAGCAACATCCCACGATTTATCTTATCTTGATTTAGACAGGATTTGCCAGAGTTAACCAAGACCACAAAATCAATTTGCCTTCTATCAAAAGGGACCTCACCTCCTCCAGTGCCTTAGCAGCACAAAAACCTGCAATTACTTCTGCTGGAAAGCAAAGCATTTCCTTTTAACATTTGTTATGTCTGATGTCAAAAGAGGAAGACTTATTGTTGAAATTGTATAAACGCAAATACAGGAGGCTGATATTGCAAGCAAAATTAGATTAGATGCATTTACTTCTAGTGAGGAAAAAACAACTAATAGAATCCTGCTGGTTTTTTTATGCTTTCTTTTGTTCCCAAGATGTTTTCAAATATGCATGCTTCTAGAAACGCTTTTCTTGGTAGAAGTTCAAGTGCTCTGTAGTAGCGTTTTGAGGAGGAAAGTTAATCAACTGATTCCCCAAAAGAGACACCGATTCCTCGGGCAGCGGGCTAAAACATCTGCGTAACTAGGGGGCTGCTTAATGCAGCTGCAGAGCTGACAGTAAGGTCTGCCACTGCAGTATTCTCCTTTTCAGATCTTTCTTAAGTAGGATATGCTTTTCACAGTAATTTAAAAGAGCTAACTAACACAATTTAAAGCTGGGTGCTCATTCATTTAAGTATTTATGACCATTCATTTATTAGTATTTGTCATTTTAATACCTGTAACTTGCACCTAAATATTTAATGAATTATAATATCCTGAGTAATATCCCTCTAGCATGAAATGTCTGCAAAATGAAATACGTGTCTGGGATGAGCTGTGTTTACTCAAATTATCAGAATTTTTCAAAAATAGATCTCCTTACTTGCTTTCTGAGAACACTGGAAGGGAAGTCAGGTTTTGAAAAACCTAGCCAAAAGCAGGATGGAGTAAGTTAGAAAGATAAAAGTTAGCAGTAAGTATTCAATAATCAGTGCAATGTTACATATTTCTAATGCGCTGCACCAGTTCCATAAACCAGACATTCCCTGGTGTCCAGTCTTTCCCAAGACTGCTTGGCTAACAAAAAGGTTAGCAGGCAGCAGACGATTAACATTTGCATGTGAAGTCTTGCTAGGAAGATCTACTCGGAAAACTTTTTGCTCACACGCCTCCAAAACAGGGAACTGTAAAGGGGCATCTTTAGTTTCAATATCAAAACTTTAAGAAATAAAAGTGACAAACATAAGCTGAAGTATTTCAGCAATTATTAACAAGGTAAAGAATTCGAGCAATATATTAAAAATAAAAGTCAAAAGAGAAACTGCCAACTATCTGAAGTAGTCTGGATGACAGTCTTACCTGAAATACGAGAGCTTGTTGCTGTCCTTGTTTTCTCAGCACTGGTTTTAATTATTTCAGTCTTTTTTTTGTTTGGTTTTTTTTTGCATTTTTTTGAAAGAGCATTACTATGTTCTTTACAGTGTATTTGACTTGTCAGAGTCTTTCCAAGGTTAGCTGAGGCAGCTTTCCCTCGGGGAACAAATCCACCACCTCTTCCTGAGCACCAATTATCTCAAAATATGTAACATTTCAGTCTTTCTGTGTTGCCTTGTAGGACTAGGTGGCTAAATAGGAGATCAACAACAGGAAAGTAGGGAACTACTCATTGTAACAAGTGCCAATAATGTTTTCCACATTGTCATTACTCACTCCAGTTACACTGGCTACACATTTTAAGAAACTCCTCCCACAACACTCAATTTCTCCCACGAAAAACAGCATATCTGTGGGCAGAAAAACAGCATATCTGTGGGTAGAAAAACAAGGAAGAGTGGAGGCCGAAGAACAATGAAAGCTGGTAAGAGCAACAATTCACTAAATGATGATTTGTGAGCTGTTTCCCTCACCATCTTCCTACCATAAAAACCTAACTCAAAACAGCTGGAAAAATAAAAATAATAATAAAAAATATAAATGACACCTTGTGACCTGGCTCTGTCTTTAGCAAAGCTGGGTGATGTCAGGCTGTGGCTCCCAGGTGCACGTTTCCTTTCACTAACAGAAGAACAAATACAGTTACACTGCAATGAACCTATAATAGCTTATTTAAAAATTCAAAATCCACAGGCTATTATCCACAATGCTTAAAAAAGTACACACACTGTTAAAAAAACACTTAGTCATTGAGAAGAAACACACGTTAAGTCATTTCTAACATAAAAAAACCCAAAACTAAAGTTGTGCAAAGTCTACTCCAGTAACACCGCTGGCTATGAAGATGTTGCCTTTGCTACACACCCAACATGGGTAAACTTGGGAGATAGGTGAATTGCAGAGGGATCCAGCACCAGTAACCCCTTCCCAAAATACATGACTCCAGGATCAGAACAGACTATTCATTCCCCATCAAAACAACAACAAAGAAAAATTGCAAAGGGACACAAATTCCCATGGTGCTTGTGGTGCAGTTCTGACAGAAGCATCCTTCTACTGTTTTCTTTCTACCAAGTGCCAATTTGCAAGAACAATTCTTGGAAACATAAACCAGCCTATTACCCTTTACATCACCAAGAAGTGGTTGGGGGTTTTGTGTTTTGGTTTTTTACTGTGAGATTGGATTATTCTTCTTTTTTTGCCCCCCAGTCATCAGAAATCAATCATTTCCATTAAGAGATTAATTTGACTCTGGAAAACAACCAAAACGTGAATTTATAGGCTTCTACTTGGGTGCAATAAACAAACTGTACATTTTCAAACTAATAACTGCTAGTAGAAACCTTTATTAGATAGTCAGAGAACTCTGCCACAGACTGGTAGGTAGCTTGTTTGTTTTTTAAAAAAGGAGTATTCATGGTGGAATCTGCAAGCGTATTTACGACCACTAAACCACAATGTCATGGAACAGTTACTACTTTTTCACAGACTTCAAAGTTTTGATATCGGAGTCATATTTTGGACAATGTTTCCTTGCTTTACAAAGATAATATTTTTGAAGATTAAAGAAAGACTAATCAACCAGGAAACTATATCTAGGTGACGTCAAAGAAATCCAAATAAAGCAAGAATCAAAGTCTTAAGCATAAAACACGCACAGAAAGCATGGCTCCCTTTTTACAACCATAATGTTTTTCTCTGTGAGTAACTTCAGTGACCAAGAATTACTCCTGTCAAGGATGGAATTTTGGTAGTCCCACACCTTTTCTCTCCTTAGGTTATCCTACTTATCCTACCTTCTAATGAATTAATTATTTGTCTGAAGATCAAAAGAGCTTCTGTACGTAAGGTCTGCTTTAGGCCGTGTTATCAATACCACACAACGTCAACTATTTTGACCAAGACAGATACTAAAATCAATTATTGCCAAATAAGAACATGAAAGCTTGAAATTGTGCCTCTATCTTTTTAAATGCAGATCTTCAGTGATAATACGAAACACCATACACTGTCAGTGGTCCCTAACTGATAATTAACAGATACCCAGAGAAGTAAAACGTCTCCGTGGGCTATACCCCCGTGTTGGGTTTTCTGCCTTCGTACGCAGGAGAATAACACGTGTAGAATCACATGGGAAGAAAACACTCAGTTCTGACCCGACAGTGCTTTCAGTTTTCTCTTCCACACACAGCCCCTGACCACCCAAACCCATGTGAACTATGTTTTTTAACCAGGAATTAGGTAACAACATACCAAAAAAATTTTTGGCGTCTAAGTGCTCAGCCTTTGTGCCACTCACAGGGAATACGGCTCCCATACAGTACTAAGGTTTGCAAGCTTACTGCTATTTTAAACTTGCAGTTGTTAACATTTCTTATACTTGTAGATCTGAGAGAAATAACATTGCTCCAGGCTAAGTGTGCCTGGGATAAGCTTCCATCAAGAATTCCTGGTATAGTATAGTCTAAACAACATCTTTCAAACGCGTAGTACCTCTTTTACCCGGTCCATACATAGCTTTTATACAACTCTCAAATACCAGGTTCACTTGTTTTCTTAAGAATGCCTAAAAAGGTGAGTTATATTCAAAATTAGTATAAAGTTAAAAGAAACTCAAACTAGCTACAATCTATTTTACTCAAGCACAGCACCGCCAGAAGTTTCACACACACTGTTTGGTGTTTCATGTTGTTTTTCCTTTCATTCTTTAAGGCAGTGGTTTCCACAGGTCAGTTCAGAGAATATAACGAAGCATGGTCCATGGCAATTCATGTTGCAACTCCATTTTTAATTTGGGGGACTCTGCACCCCAATCATTAGTGGTTTTGTTCAGGGCTCCAGAGTTCAGAGATCGAGTTGATGGGCTCTGTTCTGGCACAGAATACAGCTGGCACATTTTTCATCAGGACCTCGTTCTCAGTTATGAGATGGTTCTTTTTTTTGTTTTGAATTAGCCTATTATTCAAATGTCATCAAGTTGGCAGGAACCTGAAAACAAAAATATAAACGATAACAGATTTTACTGCAGGTAGTAGCTACTTACACTCCACTGTTTCACAGACTAGCCACCTGTTTAAACGCACATCGTTTAACTCATTCTGTTTCAAAAAACAGGGAGGAGGATTGCAACTAGTGTTCAACAAATAAACTTAAGAGCTGTAGAATCTGCTATCGTTTCTGTAGAAGACGCAGGTATAACCAAAATATTAAGCTGCTGGATCTCATTAATTCTGATGAGATTTATGTTGTCAGCAAAACAACCTTAACATGATAAGTCTCAGCACCAAACTACACAAGCAGAAGCTTCTCACTTCAGTCCCAGCTAGAGAATTCTTGACACACAGGTCAGTGATTGATGTAGGCCCTCTAGTATTTTTAAGACTAATTTAAAAAAAAATGAGGCATAAACACTTGCCTGGGCTTTTCCCATAGGAAACCTGAATGCCTGCTGCAGACGTCACTCCCTTTTATGAAGATTAAAGCTAATTTGCATTACATTAGTTTATACCCCCATTTTCTCCCCATCAGGAATTTGCCTGACAACAACATCTCTTGTTTACTCAGATTATTAAAGAGCCCCCACATTCCTGATGACTGTCAATAAATACCCAGTTTGGACAGACTGGAAACAAGCATTTCTTGCTTTGCATTTACCAGCTGCTTGTAGAAGCAAGAATAATGAACTGGGCTAAAGCTCCACCATTACAATTAAAAACAGTATCTATTATAATACTTCCCAATATTATTGACACCTACCCAGTTGAATATTCTATTGAAAATACATTTAAACATCCAGTCTTTCTTAGGCAGTCATACTGTTAACAAACAAGATCTTCCATTTTGAACAGTACCATAAGGCATCTCTCTACTGAAAGCACTGTTCAGGAGTCAAATCACAATCAAAAGAAAAATTTTAGAGGATTTTCTTGTAACTCATTTGGTAAACCAACCTTTGTAACCCAACGTTTGCGTAAAGCACTGCTTCCTCTGTGGCAGCAGCTATGCTGCAAGAACCCATATAGTACGACTACGCAACATGCCAGGAAACAGAAAATATGCAACAAATTATGGTAGCAGGGTTTTGGCCTTTCAGTGGTAGGTTTTTTTTCATTAATGCTCCCCTCCTTTTTTTCTTTTAAAGTCTCCTACACGTATCTTCACTTTGCCGTCACATTTTCCACAGAAGGCCCTGCCAAGCTCCTTATGCCTGCTGCTTTTGCACAAGCAAGGGGCTGAACGCTTTAAACAAGTTTGCATTAAATAGTATTGTTAAGCATAATTGAATAAAAGCTGTCCTCAGAGGGCAGTTTACAGGCTTGCCTGGAAGTCACCACTTTCTTGCAAACTCTTCGCTGCTATTCCCACATTCTCCAGCCAGGAACACAAATTTCGTCTCTTTTGCACTGTCTCAAACCCTTTCAAGGGAGCTTCTGCAACCCTCCTTACTCCTTAGATTTCTCTCAGAAGCAGAACTGAACAAGAAAGCACAGAAGGATCTGGAAAGGTCCTTGTGTTCCCCCTTGAAATTCAGCAGTACTTTTGCTCTGGGAACACCACAAACAAGTGTGCAAAGCAAAACGGAGAGTTCAGGAAGACAAAGTGGTTAATTAAACAAGATTTTACTGATGAAAAAGGTCAGTAAGAATTTATATGGGAACAGAATTTAACAGGGGTTGGAGTAGTCTTATCTTCCTTTTTGGGTCATGGAAAATTCTACTTCTGCTTTCAAAGTCTGCCAAACGTTACCCAGGACTAAAATATTTTGTTATACATTTTAGAAATAGGTACAAACAACAGAAAACATGCATGCCCAAGACCTGACAAAATGGCACTGTGGGAGTTATCTGGAATCGATGCTGAATGCTACAGTTTACAGCTTTTTATGTAACTGTACAATAGCCTTTTGAAAATGGAGAATGACAAAAATACTGCCGCTTGGACAGATCTTCTAGAGCATTCCTTCCATTTCCCCAATTGCTTTGAATTGGCCCCAAATTAGCCCCAAATCTTTGTTCGTTACCACAGAAGCTCTGAGGACTTGTTTGCAAAGGAACAAACAGAAAAGCTAAGGCAAATCAATAAGCATGTGAAATTGATGTGCCTTCATAGAAAGCCATCAGTTACAGCTCAGTTGTCTTGAAGATCTATCAGTTCTGAGCTCTTAACAGCTCATACGCCTTTTCAACATTTTGTTCTCACCTGTTGTCTGTTGCTTTGGCAGGCAGCACTCAGGTGTTTAAACCACAGCATTGCATTCATTCTGTTTCCAGCTTGAAATTTATATGAATTTCCTAAGTGAGAAGGGTAGAGAAAAAACTGATAAATCCCCATCAAAAATACTATACACTTAAATCCTACCCATATTCAAATAACACTAAATTAAAACATTATGAAAATGTTTAATAGCAGAAGGTTCATGTAACTTTACACTTTGGCATAGGTGCAACTTAATTATTTGACCTAGTGTGAGAGAAGTTTCAGCTTGCCTGTCTTCCTTTCCAGCATTCTAGATTTCAGCTGACACCAGCATCAACCAGGGAAAAACAAAGTATTTGTCAGGACCATACAACAACTTTTTTGTTCGTTGCTATTACTGCAATTTGTTTATAAGATCGTTTCATAATTTTTAATGAAGTGCAAGATAGCACTGAAATGCACTCTAAAAAGCTACATTTGAAAATATTTGAAAGTTGTTCCTAAACATATTGATACATTTCAGACTAGTATTGTCAGCGTTTGGTGTTATACCAGCGCTTGCTTGGGTTCAGAAAGGCCAAGTATTACAAAAGCATTTCAGGCTGATTTTGCTGAGTTTAAGCTAACAAGCATTCATAATGTACACCACGTATCAGTGGTGCTACAATAGATGCTTGGAAATAAAACGTACTAAGACTCGAAGAAGACAAAGTAATAAATAACATTAAGCTCCTTTATCAGAACTTCTAATGATGCCTTTTCTGCATAGTTTGAAGTGCTATGGAAAAGTAACAATTCCTTCACGGTTTAATCTGAAACCAGGGCGCTATGTTGGAATAACAGAAATCAAGGCTTCTCTGCAAAACAGACAAGAGCTCTTAGGGTTTGGGTTTTTTTCCCCTGGTAACATTTGAACACGTGGTTTGGGTTTTTTTGGAGAGGAGAGAGGACTGGTCAAGCACCTAATATTACCTGACTATGGAATTTTTTTTATGTATTGTTACTTACATTTTCACATACGTGAAATGTATAGCCTCTGATGGGCTAAATATAGTTTAAAAGAATGCAGATGAACACTTCCAATAAAAATCAGAACTGGAGTTGTTGAAGTTTGGAGAGTTCTAAAAACTTAGTGAAGATTCTCCACAGACAATTGTTCCCATAGCATTCAAAAGGCAAACATGACATGTTAAAGAGCAACTGAGTAAGTGACAAGTAACAACATCCTTCCAATTTCATTTAGTTGCTTATGAATACCTCAGCAAAGCAAATGTTTATTCTGGGAATCACCGCACTCATGGTGCTAGCATTGCTTACCCTTCTCAGAATCAGTCAGTAAGAAGAGATCCGGATGCTCAGGGTCATCTGCCATCATCACCATCCAGCCCACCACTGACACATTCTTACTCGGCGTGGATTTGAACTGAAAATACAAGCAGAGATGTAAACTAACACAGAACAAGAAGCTTCGGCCAGACTGACAGCACTACGCAGAACAAGTCATCAAAAGGGCAGTTCTCAGTGACACTGTCAAAGACACAGAATAGCTTCAAAGGAAGCATGGCACTTCATAAGGCTAAGAAAGTTTATGAATTTTATATGGAATTAGTGCAAGCAGAACTTACCATAATGAATGATATTCAAAACAAATTAAAAGGAGTATCACAATCCCCCCAAACATGTCAACAGACACCTAAACTGCACTGTATGAATACAACAGCATTTCTCACCACATTATTGCACACTTGTATGCATAATATAGTTCAAAAACAGTTCATTAACAAATGGCAAAGCTAATCCCTCCACTATTAACACAGAAGAACTGAACTTGTCTGTGCCACAATTTTCAAAGTTAACATGCATTAATTATTATAATAGTCTGCAATTACACCTAACATTAATCCTGTGGACAAGATAACACAACTATGTCATTAAATATTATGACCTGACAAATGAAATTGATCAAACAAGGGCATCGATTCAATAAACAAGTGCACAGAACTAAGTGCTCATTTATCAATGAGATGTTCAAAATCTGAGAGCTGGGGTTGCTCGGCCTGGGGAAGGGAAGGCTCCGGGGAGACCTTCCAGCAGCACCAGTGCCTGGCGGGGCCGGCGGGGCAGCTGGGGACGGGCTTTGACACGGGCACGGAGTGATGGGACACGGGGAATGGTTTCAAACTGAAAGAGGGGAGATGAAGATTAGATACTAGTAAGAAGTTCTTTACTGGGAGGTGGTGGGACACTGGCAGAGGTTGCCCAGAGCAGCTGTGGGTGCCCCATCCCTGGAAGTGCTCCAGGCCAGGCTGGCCAGGGCTTGGATCAGCCTGGTCTGGTGGGAGGTGTCCCTGGGGGCTGGAACCAGGGGACCTTTAAGGTCCCTTCCAACCCAAACCCTTCTGTGATTCTATGAAAACACTGGGGTTTTCCTGTTCAAGGTGTTCCTCACACATTTACACATAACTCGGGCCTCTTTTAGGAACAATACCTGTCTCTTCTACACTAGCCCCTCTCCTGACAGCTCCTTGATTCCCATTCTCCTTTTCTTTTACCTGGTCATTATTATTTTCTACTTCTCAGGCTACTCCTCCCAGTCCCAGGCTACCCGTGCACTAAATGCAACTCATTTCCAAACCACAAGCTTCCTTCTCCCTGGTCTCCTTGCTTATCTGTTAGTAGACTCTCACAATTCACCTCCCGTTACTTGCTCAGGCAGCACCATTCACTCTCCAACACCCAATTCATTCAGTTTCTCTCAAGTCTTCAGTTGCCAGATCTCTTCTTCCTGCATTCATGGGTCCGACACAGACTTTTTTTGTCAATCCTAGCACTCTTACAGTCTGCAGTGCTTTACCTCACTCCTCTGCTCAGAAGGTCCAACTCTGCTATATGCTGGTTCTTACCAGATGTGTCTTCCTCCTGTATTGTGAAATCCCTATTCTAAACTCTTAATTAGCACAATAATTTTGACCTCTCTTTCATTACATTATTAGAAACAATAAAGCTAAAACAACCTTGAGATGTTTTAAGTCATTAAAATGGATTTATAGTTCTAGAATACTTTTATTCTTCATACTAAGCCACACAGCAGATTTACAACATTAAACATTACATGTTTCATTTTACAAATACTGCTTTACCACTACAAATCTAGAACTCTGGTTCAGCAAAAGGAAGTGTTACTGTCAATATGTCTGAGAATATCACAAGCAAAGTAAGAGTTTGTAAGAATATTCCCTATATGGGAATATAATTACTTTATAGATAAAATTCCACTTTTGCAAGTCTAATGTAGGTGATTCTAATCTATGCCATAGACCTTGAACGTCCAGATAAGTTTATCTGTCTGGGACGTGTGCAACAGGCTGCATTTTAAACTTCAGCTTAAAGTACATTAGAACTTTAAATGAACAAATGCTAGACCAATATTAGGAACAAAAAGTATTTTAACCAAGGTCAAGGTAATTTAAGTCTAGTCTCTATCTTACCAACTTTTGAATGCATCATCTGTGTGCTGCCCTCTTTATATCACTATAGTTACACTTGTAGGAACCATGCCATCACAAGTTCCTACCAGTAACATTCAGCTCACGTTTGTGTAATGTCAGTGGAAATATAAAAGCTCGGAAACTTTGAAGGAACGCTTGCACAGATAGCTTAGGCGTAAAAGTGATGATGGCTGTTCCTAGGAAAGACCTGCGTACCAAACATCAAAATGGATGCCCTTTTCCTGAGATACTATGGATAAAACCATGGGCAAAAGACCATTCCTCATAAACCTCATAAACCTACACATGCTAAAGTTCAGTAACTCTACTGCCTTTGGGAGATGGACAGATTTGGTAACATAAGTAGTGAATGATAAAGCTCTATACGTCAGCATTTCATTACACTGAGGGGGCTGGACAACGTAACTTCCAAACAGAAATGAAAATTTCTTTGAATATTCCAGTCAGTATTGAAAAATGTTAAAATAATTTTATCTGAAAGAAGGAATAAAGACAGGGAAAGGAAATAAAGTAAGGATATAGCTCATGAGTTCTTAAAAAAAAAAGTAAAACATATATATTCAGGACTTGTTATGGACCCACTGAAGACATTGCCTCGAAAAATAAGATTGACAACTTACACTTAAAAGGTACCTGCAAAATGCAAATTTCCAAGTAGTCCCACAATGTATTAATAGGTCATCTTCATAGAGGTGGAAATTTGAGTCACAAAGCAGTTTTAAGAAGTTACAGATCAACAATGTTACCTCTCGAACTGCACTAATTTCCAGAGTTTCATGAAAACAGCACACTTGCACTTTCCTGTCTTAGTTATATATCATAACAGTAGGTACCCAGTGCGTGAAATTACCAGGCAATCCAAACTCCTAGATCTCACTTGTTTTTTCCTTCTATTCAAAACAATTAGTTAATCATCATACTTCTCCAAAAAGTAAAAAAGCTCCACCACAAAAGGAAAATGTTTCCTGCCGGCATCAATCCATCATCACTTGAAACACATGTCAGTTTTCCATCCCTGTGCATGGCTGGATTTGTATTCCATGTTTACACAGTCCCCCAAGGCAGTTCATTCTCCACTGACGCATAGAGCCTTGCTAACAGCAAGTCTGCTTTGTTAACATGAAGGGAATGAAAGCTTCATTGTAATTTAATGTTCCTGGTTCCTCTTTGCCTTTTTTTTTTTTAATATATATACAGACCACTGGAATGATAGTTACTACACAGCTCTGGTGCTACGCTTCACATAACTAATTATGTTGTTGTTCTCAGTTCAAAGGCATTTATACATAAATCTTTGAATCAAAAACTCCGAATTAATCTGTGAACAGACTTTTCACTCCAATCTTTTGGCACTTACAAATCTCCTGCTCATCACCTCTTGTTGAGATTTCATAGCCTTCTAATAGTCAATTATTTTCTCTGGCTGAACACACTTGCTAGAACGACCGCATTCTTTATCAGGGTATTTCAGTGGAAGTGCTGGAGCAACAACTACCAAGTTTACTAGGGTGCCAATAAATGGGTTGAATTTTGAACATAACATGCAGTGAAAGGCTTGGAATGAAGATGGGTTCACGTTCGAGCATGAAGCCTCAAAAAGTCTCTGTTGCTTTTCCAAGGACCTACAAACATGGAAAAAAATCTCTGCATGCTATGTTGTCACAGAAATCGGCAAGACTCTTCCAGCCTGATCGCTATAAAGTGTTTTTTTGGGTGTATGCACGTTTTTCAGGGTGAATGCTTTCTTTAAGACTGATTTTAAGTTGGCTGGTTTTACTAATTGCCTTTTCTAAAGGCGCACAAGTGCTATAGTGCTATCACAGGAGCATGTTTGTGGGCACCATTTCAGCATACGAGATAAAACACCTTAAGCATTCTACACACATTCCTCCTAGATTCTCCTGCTTCACATCTCTGGGCTCTGAAGTTCACATTCTCTTTAAACAATCTTCCATTACTGTAGTAGTAACTGAAACCTGTTCACTACTTAAAACACAAAACTCATTATATTTAGTAGTCTTTCTGAGTAGATGCAGCACAATAAAGTTTGTCACACCCACCTAGATATAACATCCTCTTCCTTTTGACTAGATTCATATCTAGAATACATACTATACTGGATGCACTCCTTTGTCTTTGCTCACGGGCATGAGAAGAGCAGCTGGCTTGCCCGTGTCTAAAAGGGAGGGGGGGGGGATTTCTTGCCCTTTTTGCTGGATTACACTGGGATTTTAATGAGGTAATTTTCCAAAGAGATTGGCTATTATAAGCCTGGAAGAGCTTTGAGTGTCAGCGCACTCCAAGTCCTCAGTCTCAGCTGCCTGAAGCAACAGCAGCAGCAGCATGGTCAAAAGCATGCCTGTAATCAAGACACATTTACCACAACAGCCCCAGCCAGGAAACTTTACATAGCAGACTGACTTTTTCATTGCCAGTGTTCCTTTCCATGTCACAGAGGTCTTGAGAAAGGAAGCTAAAAAGACAGATGTTCAGATGGACCCAGAAGATGCTTGGAATATTCTACCTAGTAAATCTCAAATGTATCAACTTTTGAAAAAGAAACCTGCTTCAAATAGACCACATCATGCTTTTTATGCATTTAATCTGGACAGTAGTAAAACAAATCCTAGATCTAACCTCAAGTCTCTTTACTTTGCAGAACTGACCCCTTAGGTATATCACTGGACAGTATTGGTAAAGTGAACATATAGCCATGCACTAGCTGTCTACGGATGGTTGACTATCCAAACCCACAGTTTATTCTCTCTTGATTAACTTTTTTTCTGAAAATGCAACCAAATGTGAATTGAAGCATGACACTTGACAAGTCATCTTCACGGATCCCAGAACAAAAGCTGAGGCTTTGTATAATAACCTTGTAGTGAAATGGATGGAAATCTACGCCATCAAGGCTCAGTACCAGGTTCTGCACTTGGGTCACAACAACCCCAAGCAACCCTGCAGGCTTGGAGCAGTGACTGGAAAGCTGCCCGGCTGATAAGGACCTGGGGGGTGCTGGGCGACCACCGGCCGAACGTGAGCCAGCAGTGTGCCCAGGTGGCCAAGAAGGCCAACAGCGTCCTGGCTTGTACCAGAAACAGCGTGGCCAGCAGGAGCGGGGCTGTGACCGGCCCCCGCACTCGGCACTGGGGAGGCGGCACCTGGAGCCCTGGGGTCAGTGTCGGGCCCCTCACGACAAGAGGGACATTGAGGGGCTGGAGCGTGTCCAGAGCCAGGCAGGGGCTGGGGAAGGGGCCGGGGCACCAGGCTGGGGGAGCTGGGGGGGTTCAGCCTGGAGAGGAGGGGGCTCAGGGGGGACCTTATTGCTCCCTACAGCTGCCTGACAGGAGGGTGCAGCCAGGTGGGGGTCGGTCTCTTCTCCCATTTAACGAGTACCAGGACAACAGAAAACAGCCTCAAGCTGTGCCAGGGGAGGTTTAGATGGGGTATTGGGAAAAATGTCTTCACTGAAAGGGCGGTCAGGCACTGGAACAGGCTGCCCAGGGAGGTGGCAGAGTCACCACCCCTGGAGATATCTAAAAGATGTGCAGATGTGGCACTTGGGGACATGGGTTAGTGGTGGGCTTGGCAGTCCTGGGTTGACAATTGGACTTGATCATCTTAAAGGTCTTTTCCAACCAAAACAATTCTATGATCCTAAAATAGCTAGGCTAAAAGCACAACACAGGTAGGCTAGTTGAACAAAGTTATAACCAACTACTATTAGGCTGTTTAATAAACCGGAGGCTCTCCCCCTAATCCCCCAACCTCAGTCTTCCGCAGCAGTTACCAGTTTATTTTCCACTTGAATTTCAGTATAAAGATTAAAACTCTGTCCAGAAGAATGAATGTATCCACTGTGAACTACCTGTTTAAATAAAAGATAATCCAAACTATAGCTAAGGGGTATTTGCGTTATTTTAACTGTGACTGCACCTGGGAAACCAAATCAGAGACCTGAACTTTGTAACATGCTTTACATCCAGAAACAGAACAAAATACGTTTGTTGCCCTCAAAAGCTAAAAGCAAGACACCAGCTGCGTACAGCCAAACCCAAGGTTGCACTGCATAGTTCAGTCCAATTTCAGAGAGTTAACTTAAAAGAAATAAACCTGCTCTAACAGTCATTGCTTTTTACTACTGGTCCGCCACTTCCCCTTCCTGGGAACCTCATTGCTCAAATTCTGCTCAGAATTTGCAAGCCATAAGGCTGGCAGGCTTCTGATGGGTAATGCTGCCAGCATCATGGACTTGAATGTCTCCTAGCCTCTATCTGCAAACTTCGTTATTGGTCTGCTGGCACATCCGTGGACAAATAAACACAAGAACATAAGGATGCGAGACAGATTATAGCTTTGTAGGCACTAGTCTCTGTTCACTAGTAGCTTAGTTATTGTAGGTATCTCAACACATCGGTGACTTGGAGAATTTTAAGTCATTTCAATATGTTCAGAAAAGAATTTCTGAAAGAGCATTCTAAATGGATATGACTGCATTGCAAGATAAAAGTGAAGGCTTTTGCAGAAACAGAGACTCAAGAGGATCAGACACCAGACTTGAATGTTTACATTTGTTACTTTTTTACTTCATTTACTTTCCCTAAAGAAAGGGCAAGACTATTTAAATGATTAAAACTGTTATTCTGAAGGAAACATATAAGCAAGTGGATCACATAAGAATTGCATATATTTAATTTCAAAGAATAAAATTACCAGCTATGCAATTCTTCCAAGTTCTCTAAACCTGTAGGCTATTTAGATTGTTTTGAAATATTTATATACAATATTGAAAAAGCTTCTGATTGAATAGGTACAAGTATGGTAAAGTCCTCCATCATTCAGTACTTTGACTGACAGCAGAAAGAGGGACTTACAAATGCATATTCTACTCTTAAAAGAAAACAAAATGCAATTTTGGCATAAAGCCTAAAAGCATCACATCACTAACAGGAGCACAAAGTCTGACATTACAAAAAAATTCTTTCCCATTTCTGAACATTTCCAGAAAAAACGAAAAACTAACCATTAGTGACATAAGGGCAGCACAACTTCTCTCTTGGTTCTTTCTTTTTCCTTTGCTTTAATACTTTGCATTTCTGCCTGTAATAGTTTATACGTCTGCTCTTTCCAGCTACCTTTACTTCTATTGGAACAGACTCCTTCTGTAAGGGCTTCACTGACAGGAGAGGCAAATACATCCAGACACATACACTTCGCTAAAGACACCAGGACACAGATGCCTGGCTAACAGGCCTTTGGTCTGGGCTAGTATTGTCTTAACTGGCAAGCCAAACTAAGTGAGATCAGTTTCAGTTTCACCTAAGCAATCAAAGCTAGTAGGGGTGAGGTAGAGGGATGATGACAAAAAAAAATATGCAAATATTTCTACAAGCAATTAGCTATTATTAAACTACTTTGAGTATTAGAATACCATTTCCTAATGAGCTACTTCCAATGAAAGTGGAAAATACACCATTTTTTGCAGATTAAGACAATATTACACGCAAACTTCTCACACAGAAAGTTCAAATATCCGGGAGTCTATTAATCAGAAATCTTAAGCTTCAAGCCTCTACCCTCTGAACATATTAGGACAAGAAAACACTATTTTGTACCAGAAAGAAATAAAGATAGTCCCCTTACAAAAATTCTAGAAGTACATCTCGGTTCGTAAAATTACATAAGCTTTGCTTTATGCAAAAGAAATGTTTTTCAGTGACAGTTGTCATAAATTAAACTGAAACGCTGAAATGCAACTATAAGTAACAGTTCTGAGTAGGGAATGCACTCACATAAAGATCCAAGTACCTCAAATTTTAGCCGGTTTCTTAACAGAATTTCTGGCAGCATCCTTTTCCATTATAATTAACCAGTGAAAACAGGAACTACACACCTCATAACATCCCTGGAACACCTACAGAAAATCCTTTTACTACTTCCTCACATAAGCAAAGTATTTTTAGCTTCTTTCAAATAAAGCTGTGGCACAAGGAAAGCCAGCATCATACGATACGTTAGCTTTCTGCTTAACATACGAAGTGTTCCGTACTCTGGTGTAGTTAAGGGATTACATGATTTAACAGAAAAAGACAGTAGTCTAGTTTTACCACATATGTGGAATCAGTACACGTTTAATGTCATATGTAGTGACTTCTCAGTCTTTCCACATCAATACTTGTTTGGATTTTAAGTAGCCACCAACTGTTGCAAGACTCAGATCATTAAAAGCTATGATTTCTACCTTAGAAAAGCAGATGGACCCAAGACATAGTTCCCTTCCTTACAAGGCCAACCAACGCAACGAGATGCATGGCATATGCACAGCAGATGTTCTTGGGGTAGCACATAAACGTGCACGATATTTCCGTTAGGGCATATCCATATGAGGTGAGTGACTGACTGGAAGACAGAACAGCGCTGATTCGAAATCATACAAGTCCTGAACCACACAGTGTTTACATCAGGGAATCACATTTTAATTTTGGCAGATGATACTAGAATATGCCTGTTTTACATACATGTTTTCTCTCCGTAGCCTTCAGAGATTTTGCAGCGTAGTAAAAGAGTTGGGTTCCACACAGTGCTACCCAGTATTTCGTCCAAGATGCTACCTAGAGAGAAAAGAGAAAAAAACCGAGAAGCGCAACAGATAGGTGAAATGTTCTGTAATACTGAGCTATAAAATAGCAAGCATCACTCTGCAAAAACGTGACAGCACTAACTGCCAGCTAAACAATCAGCCATGTTTCCACAGCTGCTGTTTCTAGTTATTCGTGGAGGCCTATGAACGCACTAAAAATCTAGAGAGCGGAAAGAACATATGCCTTTCCTCAGTATTCTGAGAAAAAACGTCTGCGTCTTACTCTATACATTCTGCAACCCTTATTGAACACTTCATTGGGTTAGAGTACATTTGTCCCTTTTTTTTTTCCAATTCATGTACGCCATAAGGTATCTCTTAGGCATCCGATAAGGTATTTTCGCTTACAATTCAAAATCAAGCATCTGCAATGCAATGCTAAGGGTTATTACCTATTGGTAACTTGTTAGGATCCACATACCGTTCTGGAAGACAAAACATGCTCCTCTTTTTTGAATTGTAATTGAAAAAAATTTTTGTAGTCTCTTCCACTCCCTAGAATGTGGATGTAGTTATATAAATTGAATAAATCCACCAAACAGAAGAATGCAAACTCTAGCAGTGACCCTAATCCTTAACCAGCAAGGCAGAGGAGATCTCAGACACTTGAATTAGTTGTACAATGGCCATTTTATTGTATTTATAATTGGACAAAGGAAGAAGGTGAGAAAATGAATTAAAAATCTTACTGTAGGTTTTTTGCCTTCTTTCAACAGTGTCTTCCTCCTGAGAACACCTTGAATAGTAACTGCTCCTGGATACAAATGAACAGCCAAATCTTCAGATTCTAGAGAGCTGAAAGGAGCATATGAAGATTTGTGTGAAAAACTATTTTTCCTAAAGTAGTTTTCCAGTCATTACACAAACTAATGCAAACATCTGCATTTTAATTTAGAAATGTCAACTTTTTTGTTTATTGGACTTCATTGTGGAAAAAGACTTTGGCTGTGACAAGGAATTGCTGTTGTGAATTTACACTCACAAGCAGAAGTGATCAGAAAAATTAATTAGCCAAGCAGGTAATCCTTAATTAAAAAAAAATTAAACTCAAGACAACTGAAATACAAGAACAATTAATTTTGAAAAGCAAACATTTGAAGTACATTCATACAGCTGCTGTATGTGTTAAAACCTCTCCTTCAGCCCTTGCAAGAAAGATTTGAGTATTTTTTTTGTTAGAAACACTGGAATCATTAGCACACCAAAACCAAAGCATAGCTCAAACATGCACAATCTTTAAAATATCTGAAGGCAAGAAGAGTGGGAAGGAGGAGTAATAAAGAGTAGAAACCGGAACCACAGCTTTAAGGTGTTTTAACACATCTGGTGCTGTACTAATCATCTACTCTAAGTAGGATCTAAAAGCAATGGGCCAAAACAAATGCCAGGTACGGCACTGTGAAAAGAAAACTTAGTTTTATTAAAATTACAAAGCTGACTGGCTTACAAAACATTTTCAGTCAGAAAAAAAGATAACAGGAATCATTTCAGTAAACGTCAATCACAGTAGCTAACAAAATCGCTGACCCCAGCAGCTTTCTAGAAAAGCCAAGAAATTGAACAGCACCTGAAATTCATTTTGAAGTAAGCCAGGATTTGCTGTTTCATCCATCCTAACATTCACGAACGTTCAAAGCAAACTAGAAATCTAGCAAACATTTTCATTGCTGCGCCTAGTGAGGATGATGATATGGAGACGATTTTTGACACTGATAGATGTGAACATGAGTTTAATTCAGTGAGACAATGCTTGCTTCTTAACACGGGAAAAGTTTCACAGTTAACGGCCATCTCTTTCCCAACTGCAGTGCCGAACAGCTGGAGACAGAATTTGCATTTTAATTAATCAGAATAATCAGTTATACTCTTGTCAGCTTGCAAATGATATTTTTATGTAATAAATTTGGGCTGATTTTAATGCGTTACTCATTTTAGGCGTATCTCTGACTTCAGGGAATGGGGGAAAAGAAATTCAATACAGAACTGCCAGCAAAGAAAACATCTCGAACGCCATCCATTAGTGCAAGCAGCAGCTTTGTTGTCCACATGAGAAATGCCAACACTGCTACGCAGTGGCAAGCAGTAAAAAAGCTACCTCTGGTAAAACATCTTTAAGCCTTGACATAAAGATCCAATGGTTCAGAATTTGGATTTGCAGACCAGAATGAACAAAAGCCCTTATGGTGAAACAGATTAAGTCATAGAAGAGGAAAGCTCTAAGTCTGAAGGAAAAGGTCTCTACCTTTATTTTCACATGTAAGTTAGAAAGATAACATCAGAAAACACCCACTTAATTATTAAACCAAACCAAATCACCAACACCAGAGGGAAAGTCTGACACCTCTGTGTGCCGTGGGGATTGTACCTGCTGGCCTTCATGTGGCCTCGATAGCCATTTCGTGACACTCTTGTCCCCGGACCGAGAGAATGGTACAACCTGTTCCTGTTGGATTCCATTATAAATTGTATGTATTACATATACTTTTATTCAAACAAACAGCACGACTGCTAAAACAGCACAGTATTTTTTTGTGTGTGTGCATATCACAAAGCACCTTCTTTCACACACAAAACAGGGTAATTTTATTTCGAAAAATGCATGCAGAGGTAGGTACCATGGGTTTGTTATTTCATCAGATGTTCTCTTCGTCAGAACTCATCATACAGAAGTGTTTTATTGGCACTGAAGAACAATACACTTTGACAGCAAATTCTGCGTTTAGATCTTAGAGATTAAATCAGTGTAAAGGATCCACATTAATAAAACTTGTATTTCAATTCTGACTTCAGCTGTTACTACAAAAAATGGTTTCAACTTCTATGATTATGCACACACACAAGCTGCTGGGCTGAAAGAAATCAAAGGCACTGTCAAAACATGCCTGACACCATTTAGAATATTGTTGTATTAAGTAACATTGAAATAAGTGAAGCAATATTTCAGTTCCGCAGTTCACACAAGCTTTAAAACTTTACCTACAAGCTTCACATTTTAGAGTCCTTAACCTGATCTATACCATTATCCCTAACCAGAGCTGTGTTCTCCATCTGCCTTTTGAATGCTGCTTTGCTTCATTGAACCTTGTTTTTCTGGAACAGATCCCTTCGTCGACTGAATTCCATTTAAGTCAACAGAAACACAGGCACTTTGTCCTCACCCCCTATTTTCAATCCATTTTTCTAGTTGCTTGTGTTATGCTGAAAGATTGGAAAGCAGCTCTAACTCTGCAAAGCAGGCAGTTAAATACAAGCCTATGAGAATTTTACAAGCATAATCGCCTACACAGTAAAAATCTAACAATCTGTCACCTGTGAGAGGGGTTTTGCATTAGCTGGAAAGCTGCTTATGCACGGACAGGGCAGTATTTCTCAGAATGGGAAACCTAAACAAGTAGCACTGTCATGTTTCAACCTGAACTCAGAATAGCACAGAGCAGGCAAGCAAGACGGGCTTGAAAATGGGATACAGTAAAGACCACCAGCGTTAAACAAGAAGAACAGGGAGGGGGGTTGTTTGCTTTTGTTGTTTTGTTTTTTGAAACCAGATCAAACTATTGCCTTCGCTACAAGAAGAGTTATCAAAAAGATACTAATTAATTACCATCTACTAATTATCCCAAAATTTGCCAGAATATGTCTTTCAACATAACCGCTACCTTTGAATTCATAAGTATTTTTTTTTAAATACGTTCAAGATATAGACGAGTAAAAGAATAATTAAGATGAAGGAAAGAAAACTGTAATTTGAGCTGTGTATTTGTGCATACATATATTTTACATGCAAATGAAATACATTCTCTTCTTACCTTTAAGCTTGGGGTTTTTTGCATAACAAGGAGGCTATATCACTCTTGGATTCGTGCTATTTCAGGGAAATCTATTCAGAGACACTCAGGATGACAACCAATGAGACTGAAGAGCTGTTACGTATACTGCCCTTAACGTGATATAACTGTCAGGACTTGGAATTAAATTGTCCTTCAAGTAATTTTGATTAGCCTAAATGGACACCCCAATGCCGAAAGCTATTTCTCAAGTTTCAGACCGTTTCTCTGTTGCACTTGAAAGCAATCAGTGAGTCTAATTCTCAGCCCTTCTGCATTTCCCACTTACAAACAACGGGAGGGTCAGGAAAACTGGGAATATTTGTTAGAATTCCTTCTGTTACCTGGGGAATCTGTGTGTGGAGTATCTCATTTCTTTCTCTTAGGCATATGATGCAGATTCAAGCCCCCTGCCCAAAGATCCAGTTTCTAAATCACTGGGAAATACTGAATTCCCACTCACACTGCATAGGAAGTAATCGTTAATAACACTGAGTGTATTCCAATTTTGCCAGTAGCTGTTAATTCCAGACAAACACTCCTCTGTCACTTGAAGACTCTTAGAAGAATGGACACCCACTGTAGAGATCAAAATTAGAGTCACACCCTTCTCTAGTTATCTTAAATGTTGACATTTGCATGTCAGTGTATTACCTATTGAATTACAAAACGTGCTTCACCATTCTTACAAACCAAAGAACAGACACAGGGTTGCTGATGTGTCTCTAGGAATTTCACACATGACATTTTGAATGTCTGTAAGGAACCAATCCCTCTCCCTGGGAGCAGGCAAGAGAACTCACCCTGAAAAACAGGCAACTTCAGAGTTCTTTGAGAACTCTCTCAGGAGAGAAGAAAGTACTGAAGGCAAGCGGAATTTGGAGGAGGTATCTTCTGACAAAATTGTTTGACGTGGAGCAAACCTTCCAACTGGGGAGAGTCTGGACCAGCCAGTTCTCATTAGGACAGGGATGAAAAAAACTCCACCTCAGAAGTCCACGCAACGATCTGGAGTGTTACCATGAACTTAAGCCTGAGGCTTACTAAAACTATTCAGTTTCTTTTGCTGCTCTGAGTAAAAGCACTTAGTTCACCATTTTGTCTAAGGCTTTCCATATAACTTTTTAGCTTTGAGAAATAACCTGAAAATGATTAATTCCATAAAGCAACAGGGAAGAAAAAACAAGAAAACCTTGTGAATCTTGCAGGTTGCATCAAAAAGCACATAAAAGAAATTTTCTTTCTGTCGCAATTTTCTTTCTATGATTATGTGGACTGTTCTTATAGCTTACATGATAGAATCATAAGGGCATTTCCTCATGCATCTGTAATCATATTTATAGGATGAGGTATCAAAGAATTCACCTTTGGCACATAGAGATTTTCAAAGGTTTCTTTCAAAAATTAACACAGAACTTGAACTGCTTCAATGAATTCAAGCAGTACAGGTTTGTGGTAAAAATTCCTGGCTATAAAGTTCTTTGACAAAAAAAAAATAATCTACAAAACATGTCATCAAAGCATGGTAGAAAAAGTCACCCATGGCAACTCTGAAGCTGATGGATTACCTGAAACTGAGTTATAGAAGCAAACTGCACACTGTATTGTGCACCTTACTCAGCTGTGGGAAGATGAAATTTCCACCTTTTATTATATTAAATTACAGCTGTTAGTCTTTTTCCACATTCTCAAACACAACACGGGAAAGGATTGAAGTGGTCAATGTCACCTGAGCACTTGCAGTATCAGATAAGGGGCAAGATGTTAATTCTGGACCACAAAACCAGACATTAGCAAGGGGCATTTCTGCATTTTTCCCGTGTAACACAAGGGCAAGTAACAAGTGAAGAGCGGGTGAGAGAGAGTGAACCAGGTGACTGTGTCAATGACAAGAACAAAGGGACTAAGAATGGATGAAATATCTCAGGGAAAGTGAATATGAAAAACAGATGGGTCACATAAATAGCATACACAGGACATACAAATATAGAAAACCAGAAAAATCATTTGAGGTTTAATGGTACTCTGGCTGAACTACTTAAAAGAATGGGTGCAATGAGTAAGCACCCAATGAGACAAAAGCCCTATTAACTACCACTGAGCAGAAGGTACTTCTCTGCTGCTTTAACAGAGCCCATGAACTTACTACAGTTTATTAATATTCTTACACACGGAAGATCTCTAGATCATTAAAATCAAGCACCATTTTCAGGACTGAGTTAAAGATTGTAAGTAGCGATGTCTGAATAGAGAAATGCAGGTTCTGAGCAGCAGTTTTTCTTACCTTTCAAACGCTGGCCACGAAGTCTCTTCACTGAGTTCAGAACCATCACTGCTGCCTTGAAAAAGATAAGAATGAACGATACTTTTATTTCATCATCCACAATCCATCTATTTCAATTATGTCTGCTTCTCCTCAAAATATTCAAGTTTAAATGTATAAAAACCACTTCACTAAAATACTACAATGAAAATACTTTGTGATTCGCTTCAGGAACTCCACAAACCGAGGCAGAGATTTGAAGGGACAGGGTCTAGGTGCACATTAAGTTGAAGAAAAGGAGCACTAATAATAATAAATAGAAAGGCATTTTCAAAATGTGAAGAACACCCTGAATGCAGATTTTTCTGATTAACACAACAAGCATTTAAAAAGAAAGGTCACTTTTTAAATAATTCCTTATGAAGTCATATGTGGTCATAACACAGAGGTGCCAATTCACAGTACTGCAAACTCACTGCTGAATCTCCAATGTATCAGAAGGCTTTGCTGATGTGAGTAGCCTTGAACAACCTTTTAAAGCTATCTCCTGCTTACTGCATCAGACCACAACAGTATTTTTTCCTCCTGTGCTTCACAAAGTAATCCAATATTACTGCAAGTATTTTATTTTAAACACTGAAAGTTGAGGAAAAACGCAAAATCCCAAATATCTGATGCATCCACTTAAGGCAGGCCCATAAATAACATACTAACTTTACAATTCTAGTAAATCCCATCAGCCTGAAAATTCATGTTTAAATATGCACAATAACACAAGGTAGTGTTATCTGTAATGTTGTTAAAAATCAGTAAATAAGTCAGTATAGAAATGCTGTTAAAAACTCAGTATCTTCAGTTACTAACTGTCCTACAACCAACGTTTCAGCTGTTGCCTTGCTAGCTCTCCACCTTTCAGAGCAGACCAACTTCCCATGCCTGCTGCCATCCTTGCCCCCCATTTCAAGCCAACATGTGGGTTTGGCTCCTCAGTTTCAGCCTAATTCCATGTCAGCTACTGCTAAAAGCTCACCTTTCGGCACACTAACTTGACAGCTTGTTGGCTCTGCCTCCTGAATACCCGGCTATAAAAGAAAGAACTGATTCACAATGATTTTCAGACACACACACGCAAGCCCGAATCAATGCGCCTGACTTAAGGTTTTCCACCCAGAAACAAAGACTGAAAACGGGAACAAGTTCACTGTAGTTTTACACAGAAAATCAGCAGGGAACAGTGGTGTCCTAAAGAACAAAGCTAATCTGTACAAAGGTGAGTCTGGATACCCACTGAGTAAACACAGGGTAAAGATGGAGGCAATAAAAATTCACACACAGCAGGGGTAATTCCAGCCAAGAGCTGAACTGAAGTTCTCTCTGTGCAAAATCCAAGAGCAAATACAGGCGAGCAAATGCAACTTAGATGCTTCTTTTGCAAACATTAACTCAACATCCTCTTATTAACATGATCTCTAAGGGACAGTAGATAATTCGGTCTTGGTTTACCCTGAATTTTTCCCTAAAGGAATGTCCTAACCTAGGTCACTCTAACATCAAAATATAAGAGACTTGTATAGTAAAGAAGCTAAGGGACATACATAAAAGTGATGTTCCAGCGGAGATACTCGCTCCTATGCTAGGCATAAAGGTCTGCAAGAATGGGAGTACAATACTCTGGTGATGACTAATTATTTTCTAGAAGTGTCTAAGATTTTAGTAGTTACATTCTCAGATCATTGATCCTCAAGCATTCAACTGCTTAAAAGGTTACAGTAGCAGGTAGCTTGTCCATAAAATAAAAGAACAGTCACTTATACTTCTGTGACTTATACTTCCTCTGTAGCTGTGACAACAATGTACCAAAGAGCACAGTTACTACAGTTGAGTAAGTATTTTTAATTCACATGACTGCACAAATCTAATCTATCAGCAGTCATTCTGGTGCCACAAGACAGGTGAGCAAAAAGTGACTAAAAAAATAATCAGAAGTTCTGTTCAGCACAGTTTACAGCTGACTTGCCTCATGGAAAATTAAGAGAATCTGTAGACTGAATGCCATAGTCCTACATGCTTCTAAACAAGAATACCACCAGACAGATCATGAAGTATCCCAGGCAAAACTGGAGTAACTAGTTGGAGTAACCTGTCTAGATAGAGCCTGCTGTTACGGTAGAAGTCTTTTCAAAATCCTAGAACAAATGTTGTAATTTTCTGGAAGAAACAACTGTCACTTAATGTTTTCAGCAAATCCTACATTAAATCACAGTGAAAAGCTCAATGACTGATTTTTTTTTTTTCATCCAAACAAAAACACAGCTGCACTCTCTGTAAGGCAATATACTAAGTCTTTTCAAATAAATAAGTAACATGGTTTGGGGTCCAAGAGACACAATCAGATATAACAGAATTCAGAGACAACTTTAAGCAGGTATTTTTGTAAGACCTCGCAGCTGTCTGTCTTTGAGGAAGACTGTAGTAGAGTATCTTGTAGTAAGATCTTAAAGTACTGTAATCCTTTTAGCAGATGGAATGATGATTAGGAAGGTAGGTTTCAAGTACGATGATATCTCAGGAAAGGGAATCCAGCATCCTGGACAGTTGTGAAGACAAGAGTGAGTTTCTTGAGCCATCTAAACACCAAGGAGCACAAGTGAGGGAATGGCACGACTAGGAAGTGATTAACTGATGCTACTATCAGGTGCACTCGTGTCACCGTAAAGCACAGACTGCATGACTAAGCAAATGTAATAGCCCAGTATGGCAGCTCCTAAACTGTGTCTAAGAAGGCCTGATCCAGACCTGTCTAAACAGAGGGTCTCTCCTATTTGTTTCTATAGGTTATGAATCTACTTATGTATTTTGTAATAACTCCGGCTCAAAGGGACCTTAGGAAGTCATCTGGTCCAACATTCTAGTGAGAACAAGCCTAACTTGGTGATCAGATTGCTGAGGGCTTCATCTAGTCATGTTCCTCAAGGAGTCTTGAAAATATAGTCTACAGTCTCTCTGAGCAGCCTGTTACTGTGTTTCACCACCTGCATGTGAAAAATGTTTTCCTTGCAGGTTAATTGAAATTTTCCATGTTGCTACTTGAAGCAGTCTGTGCTGCAAAATGCAGCAGTAATTCCTGTTTACCCTAGTCATCCAGCCAACACTGAAGTTATTAGGGACACTTAGAATCTGATTTATTTCCTTATTACTGCATAGATTTAGCTTTATATTAACAAAAAGTGCAACTTTAGTATGACTGCGGCTCTACTTGAGGCCCACCTGATAGAAACCCACATTAGAATCCCTGAACAGTCCTGTATTACAAAGTCATTTTTTGATATTTAAAGTAGGCTGATACATTAAAATTTTATATGAAATGACATTTTGATGGCAACTGAATTAGCTTTGCTAAAAAAGTTATATTTCAAACCCTGTAACTAAGTACTCTACAGAAAGATTTAAAAGCTAGTGTTGCTTTCTAAAAATGCAAAACAATCTAGAGCAGAAGAGCTGAAATCTCACATTTCAGAAAGTGATAATCCTTGTTACAGTACCAGTACAGTTACAAAAATTAAATTAACTTGAGGGATTTATAAACAAAGTTTCATTTAAAGAGTTCAAGCTATACAGAAATTGCCAATTACACTTTTAAAAGCAATGTTAATTTGGAAAAAAGTGGGCCAAACATCACAGCTATTGATTTAACATCTATATTGATGCCTACACAGGTTTTAAGAAATAGTAACAAAAACCTGGAAAAGGTTGAATTTTAGCATTTGACTAGCCCTCTAACATCTATATAGTGCATCTTGTAATAGGATTTTTTAGATTCTAACAAACTTTAGAAGATTTTTTTTCCACAACAAACGTTCTGATACTAAAAAAAACCTCTTTCCCCAAAAGCAAAAGGATATACATTACATCCCTCTCTCCCAAAACAAAACAGAGGTGAAAGGAACTGGTTTTACCTTAATAAAAGTTAGATGTCTAGCCAAATTCTGTTTAAACATTAAGTGCACTATTTGACTATCACCTCAACTGGAAATATTTCATTCAGTCAGTCCTTTAAAAATATATCACCTTCTTAAATTCTTCTCAAGTATGTACTCAATATTTGAGTTTTTCCAACAACCTCAAGTAGGTCTTCAGGTTAAACTTAATAACAAATCCTAAGCAGTATAAGCCTTCTCTATTAAGTAATGTTATACACAAGTTTTGGCTTTATATAAGGAGACACTTGACACAAACCACTATCCTCCTGGTTTTCTGTGCTGCTAATAAAATTTAAAATTTCTTGTACAGGATTAAAAAAAACAAACAAAAACAAAAACCCCAGAGTTGTGTTTATCTTTACTAGATAACAAGGCTTTTTCCTATCTTGGGGATAACAGCAATTGGCAATTACTTCTTGTTCGCTGTGCTGATGATTATCTGAGAAGCTTCAGGATTGTTTACACACAACTGTAGTGTTGCAGCTGAATACAGATATGAATTTTCTGGTTTCGTTTGTAGGTGTGCATATACGTATGTCTATGCTACAGCCACACAAGCAGCGTGAGGCTGCGTTCCTAGTTATGTGATAGGGAATGCCTACACCATTGCATACCCATTCCCCCCTGGTCACGGCATCTACTCATTGCTGAAAGTCTGAGGATATTGAACATTTAACACAGGCTTCCTTTATCCAGAAGTTAGTCCCCAAAGTTAAACAGGTGTTAATATAAACAAACCAACCCCAAAGAGTTTAAAAAGTATTCAGACTCAAAATTCTTTCCCCTTCTCAAATCTGTAGCTGACACTCTCTTGGCTCCAGTCACACAGTCTGACCTGACAGAGCTCGAAATTCTAACCTGAAAACACAAAAAATTGCTCAAGAGGCCTGAACACCAATTGCTGTAGTACAAAAAACCCAACTAACATCATGGAGATGGACTCCATGCCCTGAAAGTTATGTTCTGCCTTGTTGAGCCTATGACCACACTGAAAAACCTCATATGTATTTTAACTAGTTCATTACCATTTAACTATTGTACAGTAAAGTTTAAATAGCTCAACTTTGACTAGCTAGTTAACCAAATAAGAAAAGTGTGAAGGCTGGCAAATGAGTCGAGCAATATGATGCCAGAGAACAGGCATTAATTTTTAATACCATCACTGATAATGAGTTCCATTGTGAAAAACTAACCCAAGCAAACAACCAAATGGATAAAGATGAGGAAGGAACAGGGAGGTTGTACAACAGCATTAATCACAAAATACCCATAGTACATGCCTTGGACTGAGCAATACTAATAAGGACAGCGGAAGAAATGGGGTACTAGAATTCCTGTATACCCCTCTCCTCCTCTCAAATGGAGGCCCCTACACGTGCATTTTTAACCTGAAATATTTTACAGCTTTTGTATTAACCCTATCACTAATAAAGCAGTAGTTCACAACAGCAAAACAGGGTACCCACATTTAGGGCAGAAGACAGGCATCTATATACCCATTTAAATGGAATATTAAAAAAAGAACAACCAACATATTTCTTCTGCCCAAAACCCTACCATAACTTTGATCTTCTGATGCAGACTGCTGATGACTCAGAGTCCTAAACACCCAAACAACATACTATAGGGTAAGGAATCAAATAAACATTGGCTGTGTATAGTTCTTCCCTACTGTATGGGCTGCCAAAAACCTGAAAGTAAATGCATATACTGTATACCTACACCTATACTTCATTTATTTAAAGAGAAATATAATCCCTTGTAGAATTCAAGTACTTCAAGATGGTGACTTAATAGAGGAATTCATTAAAACGCTGATATTCTTATACGCATTTTATGCCAGTTCAGGTTTGAAAACATACTGTTCTTACAAAGGCACTTTCTTACATTAATCCACAATGATTCAAAATACCCTTCTTTGACTCTGCAGTATTAATTTCTCTGACTGCATTAGAATAAAGGCTCAAGTTATTCTCAAGCAATTGGAGCACACAAATGAAGGCAAATGTTCAAGAGCCATAGTTTTTCCGCAGCTTTCATCCATATCATTGTAGGTTTGGAAAAATAAGTGGAAAAAAAGAAATAGTTTGAGAAAGAAAACACTGCAAGTTAGAACAGAAATTGCATCCAACACCACAACAAACATAATCCATTAACATGTTTTCTTTGAGTTTTTAAACACCTAAAATTACATTCTCAATTTCAGCCCAGTATTTCTGTGTTCATACCTCAACATCTATTCTTAAGTGCACCCTTAAAAAAAAAGCCTCCTAAGCAAACGTACTTTGCATCCCATACATTAAGTGCTGTAAGAGAAGAAAGGCCAAATATATGAAAAGAGGGGTCTATTTTACACTGTTCTATTACCTCTAGGATTATTTGGACAATTAGCCATTGTGAACAAATTCAACTTCAGAAAAGAAATTCAGTAACGCAGCTGAGCCAAATTATAAAAAATGTTGGAAATCCCGAACTTCTGAAAACATCAACGAAGCAAGCTGAACATTGCTGCAAAGACACTTAGGAGTACACTTAAGCAAGAAAAGAATACTTTAAAAGTATAAGGATATCAAGGAGTATTAGAAAACCAAACATTCTTAAGAAAAATCTTATGAATATAAAGGAAGTTTCATGCTATTTGAGTGGAACCACGATCTAGTAAAAACATCTTAATTTATGCTAGTTTTAGGTGAGGAGGTGACAACAGGCAAATACATGCAGGAGAACAGCTGGTAAGAGTGTGCAGGTGGTTCCTCCAACTCAGCCAAGAGCAATGCTTGGACCCCAGAAGGGCAAACTCACTCTTCTTCTTGAGAGAGTACATACAGTGACCTCACCAAAACAGAGGGACTGCAGAACAAGATGATCTTGTAGCTTTAGGACTTACTGATAGCAAGCACTTGAGGTTCTCAATGAACTTACACTGCAAAGTAAAAGCATCTGTCCCAGTTTACTTAAAGCAGATATTCTGGCTTGTCTGCACAAAACATTTTCAGGAGCATTAATCTGCCTGTATCTTTAGGTATTATCTGTCAAAAGTCTCTCTGCAGTCAACAGAAATAAAGTGGGGTTTTAAGGACACAGGTCATATAACTTCTTTTTAGCCACCCACCTAAGAATGAAGTCAATCATATCCTTGATGATCTTAATTCTCTGTGTAATTATAAAGACCTCCAAATGACTAATTCAAATGCAGCTGTCTGAACTATGAATGTTTAAAACTTAGAAGAGACTATTTCCTCTTCTTACATTCCTGAATTCAAGAAAACATTTCCCATCTGATATTGTATATACGACTGGTCAAGTGTTTCTTTCTTCTAATTAGGATAGCCTTGGCACTGCTGGAAAAACATTTCTCACTTTTGTTCAGATAACAAGCACCTATGTTATAAAGCAAAATGGCAACAGAACCAGATGTACATCTCCCTTACTCCAGCAGAATATACGACCGTCTGCTGAACACAGTCTCATACTTCTAGGAACCAGAACTGTTTTGGCCCAAGTACAAGAACTTTATATAACAGTGGTTATATCTCTAATTTTTTATTTTATTTTAGTTCCAGGTCTTTGCAGAATGCATTGAATGGACACAGTCAGCCTCCAGACCCTGAAATTAAGAAAAGAATCTGATAAAGATCACTGACCGTGGCTGTTACCTTACAGACAGGCCTGTTTTCAGGAAATCCCATACCTGGCTCACTTTCTGCCTTGCTGCTGCTTTACAAATCGTTCATCGGAAGGAAAAATACCCACTTAATATATCCTTCCTATCTGAAAGATTAATTACACTGATGTAAAAGTTTTGGTACACTATGCACCATTGCCAGAATGGATCATCAGTCTTTCCCAGCACAACACAATCAAAATTATCCATCATCACCTGAACGTGTGTTTTGAGTTTAGATACACATGCACTGGCTGGATTAACTGCTCAGTTTTAACATGCTTACAGGCAGAACGGTTTCCTCCAGTCATGAATCTCACACCTAGTGATGATGCTCTGACTGACCTCTATCACAGCCTGAAAGCTTCTATCACAGGGGTAACTGAAGAAATCCAAGTGGAAGAGTCCTGATGTATCTGAAGCAGTTGGTGTGTTCAGTGGAAAAAGAAACACTATTCCTCATGAGGAAAGGCTGCCAGAGCTGAGCCTGTTCAGCCTGGGAAAGAGAAGACTGAGAGGGGATCTCATCAACATCTGCAAATATCTTTAGGGCGAGTGTCAGGAGGACGGGACGGGCTCTTTTCAGTGGTGCCCAGTGACAGGACAAGCGGCAGCAGGCACAAACTGAAGCACAGCAAGTTCCTTCTGAATAGGAGGAAGAACTTCTTTATTTGAAGGGTGACAGAGCACTGGAACAGGCTGCCCAGAGAGGCTGCGGAGCCTCCAATGGAGACACTCAAAACCTGCCTGGATGTGACCCTGTGCAACCTGCTCTGGGTGAACCTGCTTTAGCGGAGGATTGGACTAGATGGTCTCCAGAGGTCCCTTCCAACCCCGACCAGTCTGTGAACTCAGACATGAGGCCTGATAAAAAAATGCATAAATTCACACGCTCTAACGATTCAGATAAGGCATCATAACGATACACCACTACATACAAACATCCTGTAGACCCTCACTACTGTTACATTGCTGCTTTTTTGATATTTGATGTAGAGGTGGATTATACCCAGTCCTCCACTATGAAAGGATTGGGAAGGTGTGAACACCTCTGAGCCCTCAAAACCCAAGAGTGATTTTAAGTAGTATTACAGTCATCTTGAAGTCATATTCAAGGTGCTGACATACCAGAAACACTGTGTATGTTTTGAAGAAGGGTCATTTATCCAAAAAGTTAAGTCCCATATAGGCTTATATCTAAGAAAAGGTAGTCCTGTTTCTAGAGTTACAGGTTTAAATCCACTTTTATGGGCAAGGTAAGGAATAACACTCTTTTCAGTACACACATTCAGAAGAAGTTTTCTTGACCGTCTTTTGAAGTTGTGTTGTAGAATACTGTAAACCTCCTCTCTGCTGCAGTGACTACTATTTCCAAATCCTGAGTAAACAGACTACTTCAAACATGATGGAGGAACTTAGCAACTTCAATCAACTTCCTTAAATCCTGCTGAAGCAGCAGTACAGAATGCCAGACAACTTAAATTTCCAAGAATTCTTCAGTAATAGATACTGCAAGCCTCCAGAATTTACTCTCTTCCTCCATATGTACTTCTAGCACCTCTTTTACATCTTTTGTGTAATTGCAAATTTCATAATCAAGAAGTAGCAAAAATAATAATGGTGCTAGACTGTCAAAACAGTGATAAAACTGAAGTATTTGAGTATGGGGAGGCTGGAGGTGGAAAAGAATGGGAGAGGGGAAGTTCTAGCCACAATTGCTGATCTTACACAGATTGCATAAGGTTGTTGTTTTACAAGTGATTTATAAAAGTCTTCTAAAGTGGCAATTCTGTTCCAGCTTGTAAGGATGACTACATCAAGTCCATAAGGTCATGCCTGACCTAAGCAAGAGAACAGAGTTGAAAAATTCAGAGATGAGACGAAGTAGGAAAAACCCTGTATTCTCCAAAATGTCTAGATGGTGACTGGTTCTTAATTGTACCTCATGAAAAATTGCTTGTCAGCTCTGGCAAACCTTCCCTGCTAGGCTCTAATGGAGGTAAATAAATAATTTACCCTGGAAAAAAGGACCAACTGCAGAGAAGCTTCTTAGATATGTAGATAGAAAACATCAGTAAAAAAATTGCACTAGGAAAAGGGTAATGCTACGTCTCAACAAAGGTGACAAAAATTTGATTTTCCTGTACTGTGCAATCCCTGAGAAAGCAGTCTGTCTGTATGCTGATGAGAAGTATCACTCCTGCTGGATAATTTGGAAACAGCAAACTTTGCCACAGCAGAGAACTTGTAGAAACAGAGACAGGCAATGCACATTTAACAGTGGAAGCTGTCCGATGTGAAGAAGTTCAAACTACTTTGGACTAAGCTACTTCCACAGCTTTACTTATTAACGTTGGGGTTTTTTTTAATTATTGCCTCCACATATTTGACTTTTTCCACATGAAAAATATATTTAACTTTTGCTCAGAATATAGCCTTCTCCTCAAGAAAATACATGAGCAGCTCCCGAAAACAGAGTAACTTGAAACTGTGTGACCTTGTTTCTCTCCGCGAGGGCTAAAAAATAAAACTTCTTTTAAAATTAAGTTATCCAAAGAAACGCACAGCACTACAGAAATCTTTCATTACCATAAATGCATAAAAACTGAACACTGTTCAGTTCCATCAAGCTAGTAACTCTGAGAAAAAGGACTGTGATAGAGGTTCCATATTGCAATCCTGGCTGCAGTTAGGGGGATCTGAGAGGCACTGGCCCTGCCCTCCCTTCTCTCCAAGGGTCTGTGCACAACAGGGAACAAGAGCAACTGCCATCACATAAGGAACTCAGGAAGCAAAAGTTCTCAAAAGAATACCCTAAATATTTGAAAATAAATAACAGTATTAAGTAGATTCTGACATTATGTAGTATCTGAATGTTAAATTGCTATCTAGCCCTGACAAAAGTGAGTATTTAGAAATTATGCTGTTAAAGATTGTCAGCAATTTACAGTTCTCACTGTCAATTCAATATGGCATTTTAAATCTAAATCCTACCACAAGACATTTTTAATTTGGATTGATCTAGGGGGGGAGACTAGGAAGAAAAAAAAAAAAAAGAAGAGGAGTATCATCAGAGGTTGTATTGTTAAAGGGGATAAAAAGAAATCTGTTTTTTTTATTATTTATCAGTTCATACTGCATAAATTATGCTGCCCTTCACCTAGATTTCTCAAATTTGTTCTAAAATAGAATTAGTATTTCAGAATAGTACTGCTGCTTGTACAATCACCAACTAATCGTGTTAAAATCTTTATTAAAAGACCATGTACTGCCTGGGTACGTTTACATTTCCTACCTATTGAAATTCCACTAGAAAGGGTGGAGCTCTCTGCCTGCCCTCGGGATGGGACATGAGGCTCCATGACGCTGTCATCCAGTAGGTGCCTTGGTCCTGCGTTGGGGAATGTTGCACTTTTAAATTCAGCCGTATTCATTTTGTGTATGAAACTAGAAATGAACAAGGATAAAACCGTTACAATGTTATCTTTGATACATTTCATAAACTGTTGCTTTAACATCCTGAACGACTGCAGTGTATTCCAAATACCAAACTAAATCACAGCTCATCACAAGCAAGTGTGCACAAACTATATTATCGATAGGAACTGCTAGTCTTAAAACTGCACAGCACTCTTGGAGCGAAGTCAGCAGTACTTTATAAAGTACTTTCAACATCATAAGGTATTTTTGTCTTATGGTAACGCAACCGAACTTCAGAATTGCATTCTAGCTCATTAAAGGTAAACTTACACAATGTAAGTTAAGAGATTAATTACTGAATAGCTACAATTGTGCATTTTGAAAAGATGACAAGGGAACTGATGATATAATGATCAAGATATTAATTAGGAGTACACCTTTAAAGAAAAAAACCTGAAGCCATTGCTATACAAAGTTACATGAAAGTCTACAAAGGAGGTCTCACAATAAAAATACCAATAAAGTAATTATTTCAGTCTGAATTTGAAAAAGTTACACTGGCATTGAGTTGCTATATGTGATAGTTTTGTAATTCAAAAAGCCTATTTTAGCTAACTCATTAGCTATTCTTATCATGTTAACAGCTGCACAGTCTTCCTACTTTGACTAACTCTCTTTGGTTGGGATACTACCGTTATAGTTCTGAGCTTGCTCTCTTGCCACAAATCGGTCTCTAAGTGAAGTACCGTGCACAAATCATGCTACTTCTTAAAAGCAAAGCTTTTGTATTGAAAGATGATACATCACAAAGCTTAGGGCTTTCAGGATAAATAAAATGCTGACTTGTATCCCAGACTGTGACACTTCCTATGTCCATGTGGTATCAGGTTCCTAGGCGAAGGGGGTGTTGGTGGTAGCAAGGCTCCTTCAGCTGCAACATTTTTCCGTCCACTTTGTGGAGACGCTCCAACTTCAGAGCCTGGGAACAAAAAAGACATTACGCCCAAGTAACTTTAGAATTACCTTCAGGGTTACTTGCCAGAAAATTGTGGAGGAGTTGCACAAAACTTCCTAACTCAGTTTGTGAGAGAGGGCCTGTAATAAAACTCATTGATGTACTCATATTGATAATTTAAAATCCCATACTTTATGGGTTTTGCACAGGATTAAAAATAAAGATACTTATTTCAAATAGATCAACTAGTTAAAAGTATTTTGTAAGTCCTAAAGTTTGCTGCATTAGCTATATTGGCATTAAACAGGTCCCACTGATTCTACATTTTGAAACTCCTGCCTTCAACCACTTTTGGCATTGATCAAAAATAATCTACGTTTTTGGAAGCATATTATACCATGAAAAGTTTAGATGAAGGCCCTTCTGTCTAGACGCAACAAAGAATGAATATTTAATAGCTTTTCACCCCAAATGACACTACAAGTTAGTGCCACAATACATACAAGAAACTAAAAAACCGACTCAATTCCTTGGAAGAATTTCTTAACAGATCACCTTTAGACTTTTTATTACAAATACACAGTGTTTATACTTCACACTTCTTTATTAGCCTCAGGCAAATATTTTCCATGCTTGCAACTGAAAAATAATGCATTTGACAACCTCAAGTCTTTGCACATTTATTAAGCATTTACCTACTAAATCTTCTCTGGAAGCAGCAGAGTGGGGGGTGCTGGTCCCTGGTTCTATCTTTAACGAAAGTCTGCATTAAAGAAGCATTAAAAATTACTTTATCAGGAAACAGAAGCATATAAAAGTAAGTTTTTGAAAGATTATTTTTTTAAATTTACAATTGAAGGCTGCCTGTTTCTATAATTGCAAGAAACACTATAAAGTTAATACAAACTGTGCATAGTTATCTTTAGCACGTGTTATTTTCAAACTTTTTATTAAAAAAAAAAAGTGGAAAACCCCCTACTACTGCAACAGGGCCCAATATTCAAAAAGTGACATGCTAGGGCATAATGCAGCAAATGAGTTTTTTGCTTTGGTTCATATAGACAGGACAGGTTTGTAATACCATGCTGAAAGAGGACCATACTCAACACCAAAACCTTGGCTACAATACAGAGCCTCTTCTGCACCAGGCACAGCCAGCCACCAGCAGCCAAACAGCTGGTTTGTAAGTCCTAAAGGTCGCTGCATTAGCTATATTGGCATTGAACAGGTCCCACTGATTCTAGAGGCTGCCATCTTCACCCTCTGTGAGCAAAAGCTCGATGTGACAAAGTCACACTGTGGAAGGAGCAGGGGAAGAGGCCATTGCTCTGCCTTGGCACCACCTTCCAGAGCAAACATCAGCCACACATAAGCCAGGACCTACACAGCCTGGGGACGGCTAGCAGGTATCAGACACTCAGCGAGAATACCACCAGCATGAAAAATAGCAAGAATAAAAAGCATACAACTGCTCCCCCTACCTTTACTCAAATAGTTACACTTACTACACTTCACCATTTAAATTTTCCTACGAAGTGTACTAGTGTTCCAGGCCAAGTCTTTTGTATTTACTGGTCTAAAAGTCAAAAGCCTTCTTTGGCATTTTGGAAAATACATTATCAACTTGACTGCATCCATAATTAAAGCTTCTTCTACAACAGGCGTTTCCAACAGTACCACTAAGATGGTAGACTCCAGGAGCAGAGAACTCCAGGAAGATCAAGCATATCTTGTCCACACAGTTTGCAGAACTGGAATCTTTGAAACTAGCAGAGTTGGAAAAGCATCTACATCATTTTGGGGAGAAAAAGTTTGAAGTTTGACAGCTCTTCTCCCTCCCATCCCCAGACAACTTAGCAATGATTTATTAAATTTTTAAAATTTTATTTTTTAAAGTGAAATAAAATCCACTAGGAAGAAAAACATGTATCCAGGTCACAATGGCTGTTCTCTAAATCTTTACCTCCCCTTCTTAGTGGATAAAAAGTAAAATAGTTATTTATAGTAAGAGTAGTTCTTCAAAATACACTCCTCCCTCATAAAAAAAACCAAACCAGTTTGGAGACATATAAAATAAATGGGTGTAAAACCAGACTTTCTGAATGGCAGTTATGTTGCCGCATTATGTGCGATTGTCTCCATTCACTTCCCTGCTGTCAAACCAGGGCTTGTACAGGATGAAGACAATGAAGCTCCTTCAGCAATAAAATTTCCACTAGTAGTTTAGTCCTATCTAGTGAAAGCAGAGTAAAGTGGAGCATGGAATTCATGAAAACAATATGCCGCTAAGAAGCAGGCACTGCAGTTAATAAACCTAGGTTTGTTTGAGGGGTTTGGGGTTGGTTTTTTTAACTCAAACATTTAACTGCAAAGCTTTTACTCTCAGTGATAAGCAAGCAGTATTTTCAAAATCAAGCTATAGTACATTTCAGCAAAAAAGGTAAGCTGGATGCTTGCATATGAACAGGCAGAGAACAATTTACAAATCTTAGAAGGGAAGCCCGAGTGTCGGAGCTCTTGTTAACTGTTCTTTGACATAAATTGAAGGGTCCCCATTTGCTGCCTTTTAGTAAATCCCAAGTTAGGGTTATTAAATGGTGAAGTGTATCCATTCCTCTATGTGCATACCCTGCCCACCATTCGAACATAGCTACACAAGCAACCAATACAACACAACCGAGCTGACAAACTTCCCGGGTGGGCAGGATGGGAACGGGTGGGGAACGTCCTCAAGCACACCAGCCAATGGACAAAAACTTTCTTCATATGCAACAGATTCGCTTGAGGTTTTTTTCCTATCCTCAGGGCTTGTTCCTGTCTCTTGCCAGAGATTTCCATTCCCTAGTTTTGCTGGATGCCAAGTCACTTAATACAGTAACAATCTTTTAATTAAGGAAGTCAAACCCTCTGTTTCAAATAGGCGGGGACATAGGTGGACAGTAACTCCCAAAAATCAAGTGTTTACATTTTACACTGTATATAACCTAATCAAAAATATAAATGAAAGTACAAAATATACATTAAAGTAAAAGCCTTAAGTCACCCTCAGTAAGAATTTGGGACTAGACTCACAGATGACTTCATTCCCATGAAAAATGACATAAGCTATCTTCAATTATGGGATACATCTTATTGACTGAACAGTACTATGTGTGAACCAAAAGTACGGAGCCTTCATTAATGAACACCTGAAGAGGTGTGCAGATCAAATCAGCAGACCTGAAAGCTAGGAGATAAGCCCTCCAGCATGCTGAAAATTGTCTTGAGTACAGGACCTTGCCGGAACCTTACTACTTGCAACTAGTGCATCTGAGATGCATAGTCCCCCAATACAAATGCAATCTTAAAAGCAACAGGCTCTGTATTACAAAAGTTATTTTGTAACGAGCTACAGCCAGTTACAGCATTTCACATACTTACTTGTAATTGTCATCTTCTACAAACTTTTGTAGTTCTTCTATGTACTGAACTGAGTTTAAATATTTTTGGACATGAGGCAACAGAGGAATATCTGGAGAACAGACGACATTCATTATCACTGTACCATTCATGGCTAAGCCAAGTTATTTTCCAGAATCTATTTAAACAGAATCAGATCTCTTGCCTTTTTACATGAGATGGAGGTACAAACTACAGTCCCTACTGATGCTGAGATTTTTGTCCTTCACAGCAATTCCCATGCGTTGAGCTGACACTCCCCACATCATGAAGCCAGGTATGTATCCCCCCTAGAACAGCTCTGCTTATCAGAGCACATGTAAGGGAAAAGTTAGAGAGCATCCCTGGCCAAACCGAGGGTCCAAACCTGGAACCTGGAGGTTTGTACCTGAGGACTCCTTCACAGCCCACTTTCTCATTACATTGAGCTTTCAGTGAAGCCACAAACCCATGCTAATTCACATTCCACCATCAAAAACACAGCCTTATGACTTCACTAGAAGAGGACTGTGAGGGAGACCATCTTTGAAGAAAAAATACATTATCTGATCTATGAACAGAACTATAAATGTCCAAAAGACAAGCTGAGCGTATTTTATTATCTCTGGTAAAACTACTACTCCAAAAGTAAGCCTACTATTTTTAGAATTCATAGTCATAAAATTATGAAACACAGGGATACAAGTTTATATTGTACTAGTAAAATTACTCTTAAGTACAATGTATTCCATATTTTTCATCAGAAAATACGTACTGCAAAAATGTGTGCAATGTAAGAAAAGGGCAATTTTACTCCATCTTCTCACACTGCCGCTCTGTCATAACCAACAACACCAGAAGGAACTCAGACTTTTGGGCTGAGAGGGTGAGAGAGCGCACTAATGGCATTCAAATGGGTCAGGCCTTACTTACGTTGCATTACAGAAGACAAATATTAAAGCTTTTAAAGTTGTTCCATTTAATACTGCAGTATTTACACAACAGCTTACCATATTCACATGACTGCTGTAAATCTGAGATAATCCGAAGAATGTTGTTCATTAAATTTGTTCTTTGCTCACTTTCCAGAATGCTCCCTGTTGATGGGTAGGCAGAGTCAATATACGTCAGGTCGGACAGATAAATACCTGAATAAGATTAGAATGAAATTTTTCTTTATTTAGTGTCTCACATTTAGCAGAAAACACTCACAAACAGTTTTGAAGAATTTTTGCTTTCATTGACTAACGTGCATGCAGAATGAGTACAGCATTGACTCTGAAATTTTGTATTTACTTCAGAAATCGCTTTGACAAGACCTCTGAGAGCCTTCGGAGTAAAACAGTAATAATGCTTGGACTTACAGGAAAATAGACCACCATGCCACCCTTGCCTGGGATTGTATTTGCACTCTCCCCAGTCACTTAATCCTTAGTGTTGTCAGTCGCCTCTCAGCTGGATTTGCAGGTGCTGAGGGTATGAGTACAGCCAGGTTTCTGCGAGCAAGCTTTCCTTCTCGGTATGGCAAGTTACAACACGGGGCAGAGAGGATCCCTTCCTCCCACCACCCACTAGGCACGTTCTGCCTGGCTTTGTGTTTAACAGTGTCATCATTTCTAAATCTAGAAGTAACTACAAGGACATGCACAACCACTCATGAACCTAATCTTCTTCCGTATGACCAATTAATTATTCCCTTGTCAAATATGAAGCATACGAAATGCACAACGCTGATACATGATCAAAATTACTAATGATTTTAGGAAGTTACTACTTCATTCCTCCAATTCAGCAACTAAAAAGCGTAACAGAAGGAAAAGTCATGTCATCTATAACTCTTGAAGCTGAGGAGAAGTTAACTGGGCAAAAAGCACACTCAGATTGAAATGTGGTACAAATCCTGCCATTGGTATTAAACACAACTCCAAAGATCCAACAGCCTTACAGATAAGTCTCTTCAAGTCTTCTACCTGTTTTCTTCCTCGCCGTCATTGTAACCTCACTACTCTTTCAATCCCTTGATCATGTAGAAGGAAATCTTCCTCCTTACATACTAATGCTGTAGATAAGCCACTTACTTTAATTCTAAATGCAATTCTACTTCCTAAACTTCACCCAAAGACTAATCATTTTTGTCTCAGCTAAATGAAATATATCCTGACCAACTCCGCTCTTAAAAGTAATTGCTCTTCATCCCCTGCATCTTCCACAAAAACTCCAAATTAAAAAACACCAACAAACCACCACCAAAGTTAAATACTATTTTCTAAGAAACTGATTTCAGTAACAGGGAATTTCTAAAATTACATTTTGCTTCACCTCTCAGCATTGTATAACAAAAATCATAACAAGACGTTTGGCTTTACAGGTGGAACACTATTGATACAACCTCACAAGAACAGCAGTTGTGTTTGTATAGCACCTAACCAGTACAGACCTCAAATGTGAGTTGGGAAACTGGGCATCACTCCAAAATCAACACATACACGCGCGTGTGTGCACACACACAGAAACAAATTAAAATACTTGTGGTTGAAAGGTGACATATAAAAAAGTGAATAAAAAGGTATTACACATGACCTGATACACTACTAAATTTCTCATTTTTTCTATTCTGCTAGAATCAGTTTATTAAAAAACAGAAAGGATAATCAGAAACATCAGATAGTCACATTTAATTGCTACGCTATCTAGACTGCATAAGCTGTCCTGAACCTAAATTTGCTAAGCAATAACCAAACAGGCCTGAAAAATCCAAAACTTGCTCAGTCTTCCACAGAAAGTAGTAAATCATGCTTACTAATAATAATAAAGGAAATTCACTGTGAACACGCACCTGCGATATTATGCAGGATTTTATAAACCAATGTAGGATTATTCTTCTGAATGACTTGCTCAATTAAGCACTGTTGTTTTTTTTTCTTTTCGCTAAATCAAGACCTCTTCTGTAAAGACCTGTTCTCTAAACTTATTCGATGCATTTCTATGAAGTCTAAAATAATTTTGAAACCACACTAGGGTAATTCTCTTTCAAATATAATCGGCATACCCTTTGTGAAGAAACCAAAGATCAATGAAATCAAACTGAACGCACTGAAGTGCTGGCTGACTACTGACAGCACTAAAAACTGCATTCCTTACAGAGCATAATCTCTGTGGCTTTTGCTACTTCTAACACCAGTCAGATGTTATCAAATACTCTGATACCTACCCAAAACCATCACACACACAGTTTTAACATTTTCCACATGTTATCGGAGACTTCATGCATTTAACAACTGGAACTGTTTCTTATTAAGTGAACGTCAAGAATTGAATGCGACATTCTGTTGAACATTCTTCTGGACTATAAATGGTTCATTTTTCCTGTTGTATCCAGCCAGGCTGCCCCTTTTATTCCCAGCAACACAAATCGAGTTTTATCAGCCTGAAAGAATCTTTCTTCTAAATGAAGCCCAGTACTGTAATAACTTGAAAGGCATCTTTAGGCAGCGTAGTAAAAATGTTTGATTTGTAATTGCCTGCTGAACTCTTGCACAGTCTGTTGCCATATGGTACCCTCCCTTCTACTGGCAAACAATCTTTCCTTGTTCCTAACTTCTCAGCCTCCCTACCCCCTCCTTTTCTGGAGGGTATGGATAGGAAATCCGAAGGAGGAGTTTCTTCTGCTCTCAGTGTGTTCGCGGTGACATCATAGGTGGGCTGAACGTCTAAGTCGAGTGTGTGTTTGTTTAAAAAAACACTGTCCAAAAGTGATGTATATGGAATCTGGGTCAGCTGTAGCTGGTTAGTGCACTTCTGCATGTGAGAGTAAAACACTGCAGTTTCAAAAAACATTTCCTTCTCTCTTCTGGAATAACCCATACTGGAACATTACTTTTTTTTCTTTTTTTTTTTTTTCTTTTTTTTTTTTCTTTTTTTTTAAAAATGATTAGTTAGCTTGGTTATCGTATGGAGAAACCCAATTCCTCAACACAGCTTGGATCTAACAGAGAAAGACAAAAGCACTTTTCAACTCCAACTGCAGATTAACAATCCACAGCATCGGGTAATATAGGAGGAAAAAGCAACTTGGCCTCTGGATTTTATATCTACCACAGGAGCAAAAGAGCCGGAAGATTTTTTTTCTTGGTAAGTTTTAAAGTTATTCTTACTTACAAGTTTAATTTTGAGCTATTTGTGAACTATACATGCATCTCCCTCAACACAAGATTGTGATGAAACAGATCTGTCTCAGTCTGAAAAGTGTTTGACAACTAAAATATAAAACTCACTTTTGTGGCATTTGGTAGACTTTGGAAACTTGGAAAGAATTAAAAAGGACTCTGCATAAGAGCAGAGACTAACTCATTCCAGTTGTAAGGATGAACAAGTTTCAGTTGTTTAACTGTACTGTGTATTTTGTTATCTATAGTTACAGAAAATTAGTACTACCAGATTCTTTGCTAAGCATGTGATTTGGGTATTGTGAACATATTAATGTGAAATTCTGATCCTACCAGAAAGAAAAAGCCAAAATCCTATTGATTTCAGGGAAGCTGGATTTCACCCAACAGCACAACGTAGACCTAGCATTACTAGAACTAGAAAATGGATACCTCAATAAAACCACTGTAAAAAGTCCCAAATAAATCAATGCACATCTGTAAGTAGCAATCATTGTATATAATTTCAACAGAACTTCTATTTATGGTACTTCTGAGCAGTAGAAGTAGATCGAGTTGTACAACCAACCAAGAAACCCAAGTCATACATTGATTCAGAATATAATAAAGTTTGTAGCATTAACAATTGTGCAGCTGAAAATCCAAAGGCATTGCTGCACCAGGCACTAATCCCCTTAACGATTTGTGGAATGATAGGGAAGTTAATTGTACCTCAGCAGTCTGTTTCTAAATAAAGATTCATTTCATAAACATGAAATGTAATGTACATACAAGGCAACACTATATTAAGTGGAAAATAGAGGGGTTTGTTACCATTCTTCTTTGGGGGGGGGGGGGGGGGGGGGAGGTGGGGGTAAGGATGCAGTTGCAAGTCAACAATTAAAAGAGTTGTTTACAAACAGAAGACAAAAGTACAGACAAAACTCCAAAAAAGTTTCCAATACATAATTTTCTACTTTTTTACTTTCTTCGTGTTGATTTGCAAGTTAAAACACAGTAAATAATGCAAAACAATGGAAAAGAATTCAAGTTACGTATTTGCATTGACAAACTCTCAGAAATGCCTGACGCATTCAGAGAGAATGAAGAGGGTGATGCTAAAAGAAGAGACAGTGTTACAGAAAGCAAACTTAATTAAGATTTAGCAGCTATGGGAGAAAAAAGCTCTGAAGCAGTCTTCACAAACAAGAAAGATGGATTCTTTCCAAGTTCTCAAGCCCTTTTTCTTACTATCCTTTTGTGCTTTTTTACATATTGAAGAAAACAATCTAAACAACAAGAAACCCCATTTGAAGCCTACGTAGCGTGCTTTGGACACCAGTCTCCATTCATTCATGATTCGCCAAGGTTTTGATTTACGCAGCTTAGAACAATTCCTAAATCTTTCACAAACGAAAACAGCTGAGTCAATTTTAAATACACTGGCTATGTCCAAGGTTTTTAACTCTCTCTCCTTTGCTGCCTTCCAACTTTAGAGTTCAAATTTTGAAATGCTTATTTTAAAACAAATAAAGAAATACCAATATTATGCTGTTGCCACAAGAATCATCTGAAGTATGATAGAAAAATATGGCATTTAAAGTTTTACAGGAATTTACTTCAAAGAATGGAAATTCTGAACCTTTGAACTTTTGCCAGTAACTACATGGCTTTATCAGGTCTTAATTATTGCTTTACTGGGCATAGTGTGTTTTTCACAATGAGCCCTGTTAGTCTGGTCCTTAATATTTATACACCAATGGATGAAGCAAAATTTCCTATAGCAAACATCACTAAATGCTAGTCTTCACTATCTGTTTTACAGACAATTCTAGAGTCCCTAAAGAACATATTTCCAAAGGCAAAATGCACCACTCCATCGTACCTGCCTGTTAAAATGGTGCCAACACACACAATGGCTGCAAACAAACATAAAGGAACCCTTCCACCAAAAAAAGTCACCAAAAAAAATATCTAGAAGTGTTATGATATCTTGCTGTGTTTTCAGAGTATCTAGTACGACAAGATTATACAAATCTCTTCTGCAAAGAATTTCAAACAATCCATGATTTTTAACTGTGACACATTTTCAATGACTACTTTAAAAACCCCTGAAGATTTTTAGCTTGCCTTTCCTAAACGGAATGAGATTCCTGTTAATCTCAGAGAAGCAGAATTCTGTGACTCAATACATCATGTATCTGACTAACAAAACCCGAGAACGTATTATTCCTGGATCTCAGTCAATACAATTGAAAGTAATCCTGTTTTTTCAGTAGAGGCAGAGTGACTTACCGGAAAAGCACTTGTTTATATAGGGGGAAAGGAACTTATTGAAGCACACGGATACATCAAAAATCGATGTGAACATTTCTCCTATAATAAAAGTGCCTTCCCCACGTAAGTATTACTTTTAACGTTATGGACCAAGTTTTAAACCAAAAAAAAATGCACAAAAATCTCCACTTACTCCGTGTAGAGACAGGAACATAGATTGTTCTATTGATTTTAGCTGCTTAGACAAAGCTTAACAGAAAATGAAGCACATGTAACATCAATAACAGAGCTTTCAGATTAACTGGTATCATGTTCAGAGAATCTTTATTCTCAGTATTGTAACTTAGTTTCTAAAAGAACCCCATCTCTTTCTTTTCCCGTTTTACACGTTTATATATGGAGGTTTATAAAAGAGGGCACTGCTGGTACTTATCGTTTGACCATATTCTTTTAATAAATACTCAGAAAAAAGATACATACTGATACTACACTTTCTTTACAAAGAGAATCTTATATTCACATTTACCTCCAACACTTCTGCTACATTCAGTCGTAACAACCTACAGTGCCCAGGGAGAAGGTCTGTCAGCTCTGAAAAAACAGATTCCAATTTGTGTTGTAGGTCTCCAAATTCTACATCCTGCTGAACATGAGAGTCACAGCAGTACAACAAAGAACAAATAGTTTGTTGTGTAGAAAGGTAAAAAATGCCAAATATATACTAGTTTCCACACTTCCTCACCCCGGCAACTCTAATACTTGTAAGTGATATAATGTTTTTTGTGATAACACAGCCCACATTAGTTTCTCAGTGAACATTAAAAATAGTAGTTAATGGTCTATTTTGCTCTTTTCAACTGGAATTTTGTTCTTTCAAACACTTTAAAAAGTAATAAATCAAGGACTAATTCTGGAGAGAAGTTGGGGTTTTTTTGCATAGGCATCAGTCTGGAAAAAGAAAGAAACCAGAAGAAAAGGAATGGCATTTAATGTGAAATGGTATTGAAGCCCTATCCACAGCTCTGTGTATTTCTGACAAGATGATGATGAAGTTTGTGCTGCTATGAAGAGTTCCACATTTCCTCCTGCAGAAGCAATAAAACATCAGCATGCCAGAACATACGTAATGCAACTTCTGCAGAAATCTGAGACCCAAAACTGGGTGATACAGAAACACGACAGAACCAAGTGAAGTGACATTCTATTTGAATTAAAAAAACATGACAGCTCATGAAGAGTTAAAGAATGTATTTTAAAGCAACAGTGTCTGTAACCACAATCTCTCTTGCTTATTTTCCAAGGTCTGCATTCAGGTATTTCAGCAGCCCCTCTCATTACAAGCAACCCTGGACTTGCAGGGAGGGTTTGAGACTGTGGTTCTGTCTAAACTGATCCCTAAGCCTCAACTGCTTTATCTCATAACAGTTATGACACTACCTAAACATCTAAACCTAGGAACCCATGACAAAATGTGTCTGATTAAAAAGCCCTAAAACTATTACCCAACTCTAATATTTGTCATTTTTAGGTCTTACATATTAGGTTATCAGTCTGTGATATTTTGGATAGACAGTTTTATTTTTTCAAGCTGCTTGCCCAGAACATCAGAAAATTTCTGAAGTGGTATTTTCATTTCCTTCTAAGCTGATTAAAACTCCAGGTAAATATCTTACTCGGAACCTATTCTTGTTTAACAAGTTAGGCATTAAGCTGCTCAAACATGCCAAGCAACATCCTAAGATGTTTAGTTTTTTCAACATCAACATTACCATGGAAGCATAAAAGTTCCCTCCCTACCAGGCAGATTCTCAGAAGGAACTCATCCCTGCTTATCTGAATATCTCAGTTTAATACATGATGCTTAAATTATTTCAAGTTCTAGAGCATAATCTTATGCAGCTGTTGTATTTGGTTGTGCTCTAATAGATCATTTAATTCATTTTATGGTCTGACAGCACATACACAGACGTGAAAATCCTAACTTCTAACACATAAGTGTAAAAGTTCAAAATGAACACATATAATATTACAAGAAATGCAGAAAGCAGACTGCAGCAGAATACATGACCAGAAAGTGGGGCTGCATTGCAAAATGTTTGGTTTTGAAAGATTCATTTAGGTTTTAACGTATTTCAGGGGGAAAATGTGCTGCAATGGGGAAGACCCCCAGCCATTCATTATTTAACTAACTGTATAGGGTCTTTAAAAACTACCAAGAACTAAAGTGTTATTCACTTTCTTTGGACTATGAAGCAGCTATTATATACCGTGAAAACAGTAAAATACTGGACTTGTACTATGGCTTCATTCTGAACCATATGCCATGAAGTCAATTGCCCTGCATCTGCAAACACTGAACGTAAAAGTATGGAAAAATAGTTCAGATGTGAAGAGTTCTTGAACTTCAGACAATTAGTTCAGTTCATCCATGTCAAGTTAGAAACCACACACAGACCCGATTCCCATGTGTTTCCCATGATTCATGTGACTATTTAATCTAATGAACAGTACTCAGAGTTGGAAGTTCAAGTGATTAATATTTTAAATATCTGGAATTACCACAGAAAAATACATAATTAGCTACAGGGAAAAGTGATATTTTCCTACTTTTTTTTTTTTTAACAGAAGTCAACACTTTCAGCAGAGAAATATTAACAAAACTTTTAACCAAGTTCTGGTTTTGATAAAAAAAATTTACTAGTAGACACCAAAAATACTTATTAGTACATACTAGCAGTAAACCATACTGAAATACATTTTTAAATATGAAATTTCTCAAACATTTATGTATTACTGTCATTTACACAGGGTAAGAAATTATTTTCAGTATGTGTTAAAAGCACGTGTTCTCTTCTCCTCCCAGAAGCAGGGCTTGCAATACAACTGTCAGCCACAGAAAAAGTTGTTTTTTAGGCAACAGTGGAACATTTGATCAGGATTCCTAGATATAATTCCTGACTGCATGTAACGCATGGTTTGAAGTTTATAATCACTGCTCTTAGTGAAACCAAAAAATAAAGACTCAATGCATTTACTCTGAGGTTGAGCAGGCATCACTTGTAGCAATAACATTAAAGGCAGAAACTGGGGAAAGTGACCTGACACAAAAGTCACCTTATCATTTGTAAAGGTGAACGTAAAGGAAGCAGAACAGGTCTGCTTCTCCTTCAGGGTGACTGTTTCAGGACTGCCAAATGCACTTAAACTTGAACCTGGCAAGAACTGCATGAAAATTAGCTTTCTCTGGCTTTACTCTGTTTTTCTTCTTAACTATACAATGGCCACTGTACAAAGCCTTGTATGACCACTAATAGTAATCTGGAAAGGAAAGCCAGATCAACAGCTGAGATAAGAAGAGCGATCTGCTTGACAAAGCAAATAAAACATGAAAAATGAGGGTTCCCTGCCCTGCCATTTAAGTGCTACCTTTATTTATCATCTCAAAATATTTAAAAAATAAAGTTAAAACCCAGGTGTCTCAACATTCTTCAGTCTATTATCACTTCATTTTAATTCTTTACACAGAGCTAAAAAGAAACACATTATTTTCTTTTAAAGGTGAATTAAATATTTAGGTAAAGTATTTATAGTGATAAGACATCTAATACTTCACTTATTTGGATTAAAATGTTCTCTCAAAGGTTCAAATATAGTTGAAAACAATTTTAAACTTTCATCTCAAAAGGCAACTAAGTTGAGACACACGTGCAGAGCGTTATAGACTTTCCTTAGAAATAGAAAGTTATTTGAATATATAATTTTCAATGTTTAAGACAACTATCTTACGCTAATCTCCTGCTTAACACTAATGTCCAAAAATAGTGTTAGATATGTGTATATTTTTCAAGTCTACCGTATGTGTGTGTATATAAATTTGAAAAATGTATGTGTATATGAATAGGTATGTATATAGTATTAAAAACCCTATACATCTATATATATATATATACACAGAGCTAAAAGAGGACCAGAAAGGCTTACATAATCCAAGTTCCAAAATTTATATAAACATTTTTGAAAATACTACCACTCTGTCTCCCTACTTCCATTCCAGGAAGACACTCTGCAGGCACTCTGTATGTTCTGTAATCATGTGCATCCAGTTGCAGTGAGTACAGATCTAAGCAGTCCAATTCATAATGAAAGCATAGCGCATCATCTAAGCACAACATTGTTTCTGAGAATATACCTATTGCAACAACTTCTCTACTAAATCCAAGATCTAAATTTCAGGGTTTGCTGCTCAAAATAGAAAGCTATTCTTTGAAGCTAATCTAATGGAATCTATGTCTACATGTAAGCATGGCAAACGCATCAGTTCAGGCAGTTTAAGTAGTACAGGAGCCTTCGTTATGGCTCTAATTTAATGATTTTACCTTTTATATATTCAACAGCCGCTTCTGACAGTCCTCATACTTGCTTTAAAATGAAGATATTTAAATGGACCTTGGGCGTACTGTTGTTCCTGCTGTTGTCTATCGGGCGGTGTACAGAACAATCTACGCCTAATAAAACATCCCAGCGGAGGCACCCTCGTTCAGCAGATGGTGGAGAGGAAGGGAAGAAATGCGGTTACACATTCTTGGTCCCAGAACAAAAAATCACAGGGCCAATTTGTGTGAATACTAATGGACCAGGTACTGGTAACAGAAAAGATGAAGTCACAAGAATGGACATCGAGAACTTGAAGGATGTGCTGTCCAAGCAGAAGCGGGAGATTGACATTTTGCAATTGGTGGTGGATGTGGATGGAAACATTGTGAATGAAGTAAAATTACTGAGGAAAGAAAGTCGTAATATGAACTCTCGGGTCACCCAACTCTATATGCAACTCTTGCATGAGATCATTCGAAAGCGTGATAACTCGCTTGAGCTTTCCCAACTAGAAAACAAAGTCCTTAACGTTACAACGGAAATGTTGAAGATGGCAACAAAATACAAGGAGCTTGAAGTAAAATATGCAGCACTAACTGATCTTGTAAATAATCAGTCTGTGACTATCTCACTGCTGGAAGAGCAGTGCTTGAGAATCTTCTCACGACAGGACCCCCATGGGTCTCCACCTCTCGTTCAAGTCGTGCCACAGCACATTCCCAACAGCCAGCCATACACTCCGGTTCTTCTGGGAGGTAACGAGATACAGCGAGACCCAGGCTACCCTAGAGACAGAGATGTAAGGCCACCACCTGACCCAGCTACTTCTCCTACAAAGAGTCCTTTCAGAGTACCACCACTGGCTTTAATTAATGAGGGTGAGTTACCTATCGCTGTTTATCTAACCTGAGATTTCTCTGTTTCAGAGGGAAACTGTCCTGGCTATAGACATAGAATGAAGAATTTAAAGAATCTGGTATAGCTAGCCCTTGCTCCCAATTCCGATTTTCTCTTCCTCCCCCACCCCCTAAGGAAAGCTTTGGTTTGCCAAATAGTCTAATTCTTAAGCTATAGCTGCCTAAGAAGAATTCATTGAATTTCTGAGTATCAGCTATTTCAATCTGAAGAACCCGCACCTTTAAGTCACAAACTATTGGGGTTTCTGTCTCCAGCTGGGTCCGAGTTACGGAAATGAAACTTAAATATGAGCAAATACTTTCTAGTATTTAGCCCTGTATCTTTGAAGATTGCCTGCTAGCTACATGTTGCAGTACATGGCAATGGTGAATAAGAGAAACTAATTAATCTTAAATAAATCAAGTAATTATAAGTAGTTGTCCTTTATACGCACACATACACGTTTGCCAGAAGTTTATCCTGCTAGAAGAATTTTACTCCTATTCTGAGCTGCTTTAAAATTAGCATCTAAATCCACCAACACAGCCGTGCAATAAGTCTCTTAAGTGTTTGGTGGAAATATTCAAGAGAGTAATATAAGTTTGAAAGGGTAATTGAATCAAGGCTGGATCCAATTAGACGCACTCAGCTTTGAAAATTTAAAATGAGTAACTACATTCCCAGTAATGTGATGTCAGTAGGTGATGGCAAGTTAAATTAATATCATAAATATTATGAAAATACATCCAGGAGGCGGTATCAAATCTTCATGTGTTACATTCTTCAGGTCATCAGATAAATTCATTTCTCACTACAAACAAAACTAGTGACAAGAAAATTAAGCTGCCCTGAACTCTGTGATGATTCTCACTTTACTAAAATTTTGACAGAATTGTGATTAAAAAAAATTAAGGATTGAGAAAAACAAGCTTTTCTCAGACATCCATTCAAGTGCTTGGTCTTGGCTTCTGTTAGCTTGCACAAAAAAAGGATTTGGTTGGGGTTCTATTTGTGTTTGGATTTTTGGGGGTTTTTTTTGCTTTTGCGAACATATTGCCTTTAGTCACAGTTGGAAGTTCAACTTCATTCCTCAGATGAAGACAAACATTTATTTGTGACTGTTCTACAAACAACTAGCTGCTGATGTAAAGAACAACTATTTTTATTCAGGGTCTGCAGAAAATTCAGGCACAAACCCAAGTAAAATGCCAGATGTCATGAGAATTTAAATCACACATCATGACACAAAATAAACAATATAAAAGCACTATGTTAATGTCTGGTCAGACAGCAAAAGTATCATTCTAAAAGCCAGCAACTTCCTGTTTCCCAGAAAACCCATGCTTCAAGGTTTTGTTATAAATGCATCTTTTTCTTTCTCAGTGTATGCCTGCTGTACATAAAAAATTTAGTGTTGTTGAAAACTAAATGTTTTCCTCTGAATTATGTACCATGGTTTTCACTAACCTCTACCCCTAAGAGTTCAGAGTTTGAATCCATTTTTACAAGGGAACACAAAGAAATCTTAGGAAATGTATTTTTGCATTATTCAACTTCCTTTATTTAATACTAGTTTCTTGAGTTTGAAAGTTTAAGTGTTTCTTGCAATGCCTTGGGAAAATGAGGGCTGAGAACTGCTATAGCTTGTTGAGCATCAAACATCAAACCCAAAACTTTGAAATTGAAACACAGTGCTCAGTTATTATCTTTGATATTTTAAATTAAGGTTACCATATTTAACGGTGCACAGAACCAAAACTGTCTATGTGATAGAAAAATGAACTTAGCAGTTGAAAGACGATGACTATTTATAATGTATAAAGATGTCAAAAGAGACCAATGAAAACTAAATGGTCCCATTTAGAAACAGGCCTGTCAAAGACTTGGTTACAACAGAACAAACAACTGGACAAACAAGTTCGGAGTTTTCTCCTACTGTATCTTACTGTATAAGATGGATAGATCTACGTATATATCATATATATATATGAAAAAATATATAGTGGTACCTAACAAATACTTGCATGCAGCAGAAGTTTACAGAAGGGTCCACGTGCATCTTAGTATTTTGGGTGGAGTGTAAAACTCAAAATACATGGGGAACAGAAGGATGAGATATTTTCTAAAGAGTTTTTTGCTTAATTTACATAAAAATTGCTCTAAAAAATGAGAAAGAATAATCATAAAATCATAGAATGGTTTGGGTTGGAAGGGACCTTAAAGACCATCTAGTTCCAGCCCCCTGCCCTGGGCAGGGACACCTCCCACCAGACCAGGTTGCTCCAAGCCCCGTCCAGCCTTGCCATGAACACTGCCGGGGGGATGGGGCACCCACAGCTGCTCTGAACAACCCGTTCTTGTGAATTATGGTTTTCACAATTATCTTAGTCCTTGGAATAATCACCCACGTCCCCAAATTTTACTGTCACTATGTTGTAAAAGGTACCTTCAAGTAGACAGCGTACTTGAAAATTTCACACACAGACACCTCACTCTGCTGCTAACACCTGTCAGTTAACAATATAACTTTTTTATTTTTAATACACATCCAATTTTATTTGGGCATTTTCCTCCGCTATTGCTCAAAAAATCTTCTGTATGAAGCTTTCACAAGCACAGCTCCTTTATCATCCACTCAAGGTAACATCTGGCATCTTAAAACAGGATTCAGCCATCATTTTATGAACCTTCCAAACTTACAATATTTCATCATTTCTGTTCTCTACTACATATAATTTACAATAGAATATGATCTGTACTAAACCATAAATTTAAAACAATTTTAGAAGTGAAATATTTAAGAGATCATCTTCTTGGAGTATTCCTAACATAACTAGTTGTCTCAGCAACTTAAGTGTACACAGACTGTTACGAAAGAGTAAATATGCACGAGATACTTACTTGTTACATAGATAACAAGATTTTAAACAGAATAATTATGCTTTTTTCATCAGCCAGAGCCTCCACTCACACCAGCACTGTGTATAACCTTACACTGTTTCATCAGTCTCAGCATTACCATTGAACAAGAAATGGATCAGTTCTTATACTCTGGATTTAAAATAATTACGTATAACAAAGAATTTACTTCTCAAAAGAGATTCAAGACAATACACCAAAAGTTACAGGATTTCTTGGATTTCCTTACACTACAAGTAGAAATCTGTTACCTCTACTACAGCAATAATTCATGATAAGCACGTACACAGATCTGAGCATCAAAAAGCAGACAAGTTGCATCTTGAGACCCTAATGATAACTGACAATCAGAAGTGATCAAAGTGTATTATATAAGGAGGCTAGTACCATTCTGTTTGCCTTAAAAGCTACTTAAAATCACTGCAAGCATCTGCTTGGGTGTCTCACAGAAAAATAAGTCTTCAATTCCTCCTCCAGTAGAAATCACGGGAAATAATACATAGGATATCTGAGCTATTCTTAATATTTAGTTAACATTACAAAAAAACCTACTTGTCTGTAGTAGTTAATTTTAACCATGTACAAGAGAAAAGGCACTCATATACCAAAGCTACTGGATTTCCTTCCTAAGCTAGTACTGCATGCACTGCAAGAATGACAAAAACATCATTAAATACTGGTAGTACAGTACGCAGTAGTACTTACAACAGTGACTCAATGTCTGTGGCATCGTTGGTAACACCGTTACAGCCAGAAGCTTCAAGTCATCACCTTCATTAGATATAACACCTTTCTGCATTCTAATTAATATGAAACGCATTATGGATTTCTTGCTAATTACACACTTACCCAACTGGCAACTACTACTTGAAAATCTAAAAAAAAGCATGACTTTCAATTTGCTTTTGTCACATGACCTCAATCTGCAATGAAGGTCACTTTCACTCGACCTCTACTTTTGATTAAAGACTAACTTCAGTCACTGTCTGCTATGCTTCTTTGCACATTAGCTGCTTCTGTGACTGATGAGTTTTCTCTGAAGTTCCATTTCATTTGAGAAAATGAAAAAGTGTATTTGAGAAAATGAGTCTTCTAAAATGAGAGGAAAGCTGTAGGTAATTTATTTTCAGATTTACTGAGTATGAGTTTTCAAATCCATTTAGGGTATCTGCCACTAACTAGTCATAAGAACGTATTCTGCTTTTTCATTAGTAAATAACCAGTTTCTCTAAATTAACTGAAGTAATGATACATGAACATAAATCCTTTGCTATAAAGTCGAAAATAAAAATATTACCAAAAATTGAAAGGCAAACTAGGCAAAGCTTTCAGAGATATATAAGCTGCACACTTCTTATGGAATAACCAGATGCTCTTCTATAAGTGATATTGGTGAAACCACTATTCACGTGGTCTAAAATAGAGCTTTCAAGCAGCACTGTCAACAGCATTTTTTGTAGAATCACAGCCCTGAAAACAAGTATGTGAGCCCTTTTAGCTGCTCAAAAAGTCCCTTCTCCATTGCTCACATCTTTTCTTCATCAGTATCCATCTACATGTATCACACCAGGATGACAAATGAAACAGAGATTCTTATCCACAGTTAACTGGCTAATCCTAGAATGGGTAAGTACATAAAGGCAAAAAAGTTATGCAGTACAAGAATACTCTTTCACTAAATTCCATGTCTGTAGACTGGGGCAGTAAACACTTTTAACAGCTACTCTCAAAATTAGATAGGGGAGGGAGGGGGGGAGGTATCTGGGGGTCTTGGCTTTGTTTTGTTTTAAACTTCCACCAGTTTCAAACAGGTGCACCAGTACAATGAAGTAAATTGATGCGTACATGTCAAGAGTTGGAGTATAAACCTTTGACACAGTAGGCAAAGTTAAAAAATGGGTGTTGGCAACCGAAGTCTGTATCTGTTTAGCAAAATGAAGTTTTTCTTTAAAAAAAACCCAACATGTTTGTTTATATATACACAAATAATCAAAGACAGTTTTCCACAGTAGTTGTACCTTAACTGAATTACTGACTTTCCATTACCATTACAAAATATTCTTGAACAATGTGCACCGCACAGCCAAGCTTGAACACTTACAGTATTTCTTTTTAAAAAGGTCCATTCAAAGACTGCCAACAAGCCAAGGAAGCTGGGCATTCCAACAGTGGGATTTATATGATCAAACCTGAAAACAGTAATGAGCCAATGCAACTATGGTGTGAGAACAGCCTGGACCCTGGAGGATGGGCAGTTATTCAGAAGAGGACAGATGGATCTGTCAACTTTTTCAGGAACTGGGACAGTTACAAGGTAAGTTCTGAAATGTAGAAAATCAGCTGCTTCATTTCAGTGCAGCAGTGACATTATCTATAATGATCAAGATGGTGCAAACACTTCCAGTGCAATTCTCCATTGCAAACAGTTGTACTGAGTGATAAACACTGAGGAGCTGGAAACAGCTGCTTCAGTCAAACGGTGAAATTAACTTTATGAACAAAGATAACTGAAAAGAGTGGTCATCCCTCAGAGGCAAACATATTTCAGTGGGACTGTCCTATTTAACTCAACACAATACTTAACTTTGTATGAACTAATTTATTGTCTGAAATAGCTTGCATTTATGATGCACAACACAACTGGGGATACATGTGTTATTCTTGACAGTGACTGGGAAGTCATTTATTACAAAGACTCGACTAAACACATGATTTTTATTAACACAGAGAGAACTACAGTAAGTACTTGCAAAGCTTAATTGTCTCCCTTATTCATAAGCCAGTGGAACTGTTCATTTTAGCATGTTCACAGATCTGCAGGATCAGGGCCTTAACTGAAAACCATTCCCAACAGTAAATTAAAGGAAATAATTTCTATTTTTAAAATTAGGTTAGAAATCTGAAGATTGGTGAAGGGAAGCACATTTTTGCGTGTTACTGTGCTATTATGCACTAGCAAGCATAATGCCTAGGATGACAAACGCATACTGCTTTGGAGTAATTACATGCTAGACAGGAAATCTGAAAATCCATTTGGTTGGATTTTTCAAATAATAATAGTGTGCTGCCTTCATACATATAGGACACAGTTCTCCCCTACGATGCTGTGCCCACTATACATGAATCTACAATTGCCATGTGCATTTTATCTGAAGAGAGAACTGAGCCACATTTAACTAAAAGCAATATCCTAAGTTAGTAATAACCACTAACTAAAAGTAGTACCATATATACAAAGGAAATGACAAAAAAATTACTATGAGGATTTTCACTTTTTGCATTCTTGGAATTTAAGGATTCAAATGTTAATCATTCCATATTAGCAGTTAGTCAAAGTCTTTACTTCTCAGTACATGGTTGGTTTTGAGGTTAGCTTTTTTGTTTTTTTTAATGTTGTAAGGCAGTTATGGACTGCCTGATAAAGTAACCATAAACATTTTGAATATAATGCAAAGAAAATGTAGAAGAGTATGTAACTGGTACCTAATACGGCTCAAACTTGGGCAGATTTGCCTCCAAGAAAACTTCTTGTTAAATTGCAGTGGCTGAACATGGTATTCCTATTACCTAACTTCAAGTAATTGAAGGTGCACCTCTGTGACTGGCTTTAAACTAAAGCTTGCACCACTGACAACACAGGTGTCTCCCACGCCCACATTTCTACATCTGTCCCTACCTCTGTGTGGCTGCACAGCTACAGCGTTGGCACAAGGGAAGTACTGCAAACGTGGCCGTGAGCCCAGAGCAAAGCACCACTACCATTTTTGGTGGTAGCATGATGCTATATCAACTTAAGCCACTTGTGAAACCGCAGCTTGAGGTCAGAGCCTCGACTGTTCATCTGCTGGAGAGAGACTTCCCCAGAAAGTGAAGAGAAGCAGGAAATCAACTGTAGGTCCTACGTAGCCAGAAAGAGAGGGGTAGCCAGACTTCAGAAACTCGAAGTGTAACAGATAGCTACAGACCCTAGCAGCAACACCAAACATTACCAACACTGCTTTACCCAGGGACAAGGAAACAGCAAATATGAAATATCACTTTACAGCTACTGTGCTGGCAGTCTGTGATTTGAAAGGAAAAGTATCTTTATATTTGATTTCTGAGCACAGTTGATTTACGTGATTAAATTTACAGTCAACAATGAAACCAGTTGCATTGAAAAGGCAATAAAAAGTTACTCACCTTCAATACTGAGTGCTGACCCATAAATACCTTGCTCAACCTCGAAATAGACCCCCTCAAATTTCATTATTCTTACAGATCCCTTTAGTTTTGTCCAGAAATATACTGTTTCAGTTTCCCTGATCTCTCTCCCTTTACATTAAAAAAGAAGAGGGCATCACAGAAAACAGAATTTCGCCACCTTTACTGATTCTGGTAGTACCACAAGCTGCTGGCAGTCCAACTGAGTAAATGGCCAAGTGCAGTAAAATAAAACATTTAAAAGCATAGGTTGAGTAGTCACCCAGAAGCTTAAAGGCTTTCACTACCCAAGTCCCAGTGGTTTATAACACTCCTGCTGATGAGTGTTTTGACAAACAAGAAAAACTAAGCTAACATCACCTTCTGATCTTCTTTTGTACAGAAAGGATTTGGAAACATTGACGGAGAGTACTGGCTGGGACTAGAAAATATTTACATGCTTACCAATCAGGATAATTACAGACTATTGATTGAGTTAGAGGACTGGAGCAATAAGAAAGTCTATGCTGAATACAGCAGTTTCCGCCTGGAGCCCGAAAGTGAATTCTACAGGCTACGCTTAGGAACATACCAAGGAAACGCAGGCGATTCCATGATATGGCATAATGGAAAGCAATTTACAACACTGGACAGAGACAGGGATATGTATTCAGGTAAGGAAACTAGTATACATGTGAAAAGTGAATACAGTAGGTTCCATTAGTGATACCACCTTTAAAAAAAGAATAGTGCAAAAAAAGTAAGTAAACTCTGATAAAACAACTACATCAAAAGGTGCTTCAAATTGATAATGATAAAAAAACATGCTGACAGGGTCCCCTTCAAGGCCCTGCACCATTCAGAAATTGAAATTCTATTACCCTCACTGCAGACGCACTAGAGCAAGCTTTATATTTAGCTCAATGACATCCTTATCACTTGCACATATGTCTGTGCAGTCAGAATACCTGTCCAGGTGATCTCCGAGAGTAATGCTGTGGCCACGGAACAATAATCACTGTGAACTAAAGCCTCTGAACAGCATGAAAGGAACTGCAGTTGTGCACAGGCTTAGTTATGTACCAGCACTTGAGAAATGGGCAGATCACTTCGTTTTGCTCTCCTTAAAGGACACTTTCTTGTTCATTTCCACGCTCTTCCTCCAGCTTCCCCCTTAAAGCCTTAGCAGTAAAAGCAAGCTTGGGGAGCTTCAACTACTTCCAAGTGCTTTTTCTCAGCTGTCAGTAACCATAAAACTGGACAAATCTTGCAAACGCTTAAACAAGCCTGTAACAGTAAATACACAAGTTACAAGCAACTCTTTGTGGAACTGTGGCCCTGCATGCTGCTTGGTACTGTATCAACTCACATTGCTTCCACTGAAGTATTTCTTAACAGCATATAATTCAAGTTCCTCGAATGTTAGTACTGCTGGTAGTCTGACAAGAGTTCATCTCCTTGGTTTTCAGCTGTCGTATTAAATCCCACATCAATAATCCCCCCTCCAGGCAATGGTTGCTGTTACAATAGAATTTATAATTTAGGTAGAAGCAGCAATTGATATGAAGTACTCCAAAGCTCCCTCTAAGAGTAAGGCAGAAGCTGAAACCGTTTGCTAATCTCCATTTCTCCTCTTTAATGTCAAAGTTCACCCATTTCTTTCTGTCCCGCAGGAAACTGTGCTCATTTTCACAAAGGCGGCTGGTGGTATAATGCCTGTGCCCACTCTAACCTTAACGGGGTGTGGTACAGAGGAGGCCACTACAGGAGCAAGTACCAGGATGGAATATTTTGGGCTGAGTACCGGGGAGGTTCCTACTCCTTGAAAGCAGTTCAAATGATGATCAGACCTATAGACTGAGGAGGAAAAATCCCACAGTGCTCAAGTGATCACATATAAACTTCTCAGCGCTTGAGTTCCAGAAAAATAAAATATTACTTTTTAATCATTATTTTGCACAATCTGCCCCTGCAAAAAGCAGGTCTACAGTTTTCCTGCCTTTTTTTCCCTGTTGTGTTCCCCTCTCCTTTTGTTAGAAACCTTTTCTACTGTGACAGACGGTGTTTTTTTAAACACACATTCACAAAAGCAGATGTTTGTGCTTGCAAAGCATATTTATCTTTGTTCAAGTCCAACACACTTTATGTCAACAATCATTAGAACTGGTAAAAAAATCCAGATATATGACAAGATATAAGCTTTTTCACTTAAAAAGCTTATGCTTTTTCAGGTTAGCTCAACCCTTAAATGTAAATATGTGAAATGACATTGTCTTGCTTTAATGTGAAAATTGATTAGTTATTTAACAATTTATTTAAAAATGTTGGTATTGCTTTCAATGAAAATCTGACTTCACATTACTGTTTAAGATTTAGTCCAAGAAGCTACAAAAAAATTGAAGACATTCTAGCTTTGCCAGCAGAGAAAGATCTTTGCAACAAATAATTATTTCAAAATGAAGCAGTGAATTAAAATAAAATATAAAATTTATTAGTGGTGTAGAGAACTCCTTAAGCTCTGCATATCTTACCTTCTGTAAAACACCTAGGCAAAATGTTCCTAACAAACAGAACAATTGTATGACATTATTGATAAACTTAAGACAACCAAAGCGCTCGGCAGGCTTTTTTACTTTCAACCTCCGTATTCAACCATCCCCATTAAACAGAAATTTTATTTCTTGATACTTTGAACTTAAATGGCAAACCAGAAAGTCCTCATATTACAATCATGACTTGACACTTGGAGACCCCTCATGTGCTCCCATTAGGAGAGATGAGGTCTGAACAAGCACTCAAGCATACTAATTTAAAGAAGGACCAAGTCTCTACTGAGTATTAGTTTTCCTCCAACACAGCTTTCTGCTGACATAGTAAAACAAAGATTAGAAATCACCTCTAAGTATATTCTCCCTGCCACCCCAAAATTGGACTGCTCCTGTGACACAGATATTTCCCTTCCCTTACTTGTATACAACTTTTGATACTGCCTGTATTAAATTTTCTATGTTCTAGATAACAGATTTCCACTAAAATTAATAAATTAGAAATACTTTTCCAACCATTAACAAAAGTCATACAACATACCGCATCAAAACAAGATACTTCCAAAATCTGAAACATGTTCAAGTACTAGAGTCTCCGAAATGAAAGCTTTCTTCCTAGTATATAAAATTATGTAATAATGGTACTTAGCCACACAGCTTACCTAATTTAATTCGATAGAACAAAACCTAAATATATTTTTCTGAATGGTAAGCAATGTATTTATTTGGCATGTGCCTCCAGGATTTTAAGGAACTTTACTGCTATTTAACATAAGAAACCTTAATAGCTAAAAGAATAATCTAATATTATTGTTACGTTAAATCAGTCGATATCAATTGCTATGCAAATTCAGAGGACAAAATAGCATTCTGCTTTCAAAACACATTCTCTGGAGTACATAAAGCTTCACTGATAATATATGGCTGCAAGGGGTGTAATTAAATCTTTGGTCAGAGATCAAAGCCAACAAGTTTCAACAGTATTTAACTGGGGTTGGCAGGGGTAGGTGGAATCAGTCCCATATTCTGTTCCCCAATTCTAAGAATTTAAACTGACACAAATGTTTAAGATTACAATTCTGAAATTGGTCTTCATATAAGGAATATTTGTTTGTTACAAATATCATACAGACCTCATTGATTGAGTGTTCTATAAAATGCTTTTTAATTGCAAATACTTAAAACTCAGACTATCTATAGTCTATTCTTTTTTTTTTTTTTTCTATGATAGCTGAATAGAAGAGCAGTTCAGGTAATTGAAAAGCTGAAAATGCCCTCCAAAACATTCCTTTAATGAACACTTCTGACAGCTTTAGTTCATTCAACCAACAGATTTCCTCTCCTTGGAAGAGATCTTGTTTTACCAGAAAACCCGCTACAAAAACAGTGTTTGTTTATTCAGTGCAGTCAGTGAAAGGTGTACTTTGCAGAAATCCCTAAGTAAAATTAGCTGCCACTCAGCCTTTAAATTAAATCTTATATATTAGCCATCTAAAAAGTGAGTCTTCCCCAATTTAAGGCTGCAGAATGACGTTAATTAAACATTATTACAAAATATACCCAGGAAGGCTCAGACTGTACAAATGCTGTGCTCTGAAAGGAAAGACTTAATTTTAAACTGCCCATTTAAGATTATAAGAAGGGAAAGCACAGCACCTCTTTTTCAGGTTGGTTCATACTCTGTACAACAATTTACTGTTTTCAAATGCTTGTAACTCTTTCAGCTCTTAGCTTTTGGGTTGAATTTTCTAAGCAGAGCAAACGACTTGGAAATTAAGTGTCTTCTCTCTCACATTTTATAGAAAGTTTTTCAAAAGAGGTTTTAGCATCCCTCAAGCTTATGACACTGGACATTCAGAAGCAGTCTGTCTGTGAAGGGTATAGCTTTCACCACTCCTGTACTATCAATTCAAATTTAACCAAGCAGACCTTGAAAAAGTTCAACCTGTACTAAACCTGAAACATGGTTTTCACATATATTTCCAAAGTCTATTGCAAGCATTATCACTGGAGTAGCTGAATATTCATCAGATGAATACTTCAATAACCTGTTTTCAGCTTTTCTGTTTCTGGATATAATTCCTGAAAGACAGCTGTAAGAAAATATTTCACAAGGTAGTACTGTCTAGTTAAATAAAACTCTTATTTCTCAAGATATGGCTCCATTGTTTCATTGTGCAATCTCAAATTACTCAAACTCCATAAGACTCCCTTTGAGAATGGGTTTTTATTTTAAGGCAAAATATAGCATCATAAATACAACTCCCATTTATTTTGGCTACTTCTGTTGGCTGGGTAATGCAATAGTGATGACATATCCCATGTGATGTAATAAGGGCCTAATGCTGAACATTTTTATTGGTGTTGCATGGCTCTGAGCACTCACATTTAAGTTAGTGCATCCACATTGATAATGCGCTGCTCTCACTTGCATTTCTAGAACTCTGGATCACATCACACTTATCGTTGCAAGAAACTGAAAAAGGTTTTTATACACACACAAAAAAATGTGGAAGGACATCTTTACTTTGTACACAGTAAGTGAGCTGTGGTAATAAGAAATCAATCTGTATTTCTGTGGCTCCATTCTCATTCCAAAGACTACACCAAAAAAAGCATTTCAGCTTTACCTTATAATGCTAAGATGGTCATGAAAAAAACTACACACACTGGATATTTGGTTGTATAAGGGTAAACCTAGTAACCTCTAAAGGGTAGAACGTTCATCCTTGAAACTGCAGCTGAAACTCCTCTGTATGCTCACTTTCCCTATGACCTTCCAAACAGGGTCTCTCATGACCAATGCCAATGTTTCTCCGGAGATTTGCAATGGCAAATGGAACTGTGTGGCACATTTGATTCTCTGCACTCTTCTGAAAAGCATTTTAGGGGAGCATGGCAACTGCAGGATCTCTGCACCAAGAGTGAGAAAGCCTCACCCCACCCCACCCCTTCTTTTACTCGAAGAGGAAACTGACCTTACTATTAATCCCCCTCCCCAGCACATCACATGATCACAATTTTTAACTGCAGACTTTTAGGCAGACTTTTCTACACATTTTAAACCAGGAGCAGCACTTCCCCCATATACAACTGTATACCAGAAGTAACAACAGAAAAAGATCCTTTCAGGAATTAAAACCTATAGTTTGTAAGCTTAAAACAGTAAGTAAAACAAGCAACTTAAGTTACTTCTGTTCCATATGACCCTTATATTAGTAAAACTGCCTTGGGAAGGAAATTATAGAAATACTACTCTGGCAAATCTACTCAGGTCTTACTGGCAATTAAAGCTTTGATCAAATGAGAAAAACTGAACTCAACAGCCAATCTTCCAAGATAGATCCAGATTTATCACAACTATAGTTTCATGACACTTAGTTCTTTTTGCCACTTACTTAAACCTTACAAAATTAATTTCGGAGGGGATGCACTAGTGGGCATTTGCTGTTCCTTTGGAGAATTAAAAAGGCTTGAGGACATACTTTATGTCAGTAAGAATTGGTATCGTATGAAACCAGGTCACAACGTATTCTTTAACTACAGAGGGTTACAGCAAAGAACACTTCTTTCTTTCTAAGTAGAAAAGAAACATACATTTCACTTCAACGAACTATCAAGTCAAGTCCAAAGCTTATTCAGATGCAAAAGTTAGACAAGAAGTTGCTAATGTACTATGGAAAACATCTGTAACTAAACAAGATTTAAAACATTGTTTTCCAACATTTCACCTTTTTTTTTAACTATGCATTTGCAGGTAGAAAGGCAGTATTTTTAAGGGTCAGACAAATACACCAAAGCATACAGATTTCTCTGTACAGCAGTAAGTGTCAGAAGACCTTAACTGCAAGGGTCAGAGAACCACTGACATCTTAAAAAAAAAATAAAAATCTGTCACCAGGTTAGCTTAGAACTTTTATAACCAGCAAGAAAATATTTCAAGCCTGCCTTTATGTTTCAAAAACCTTAGCAGACAGGTAAAAAGCATCTGAAAACTAAAACCCACATTTCAGACCCATATAGAGCGTGTATATACTATATACATGTATACACATGATGGGATAGCTGCAGAATGACATGTTTAATCACATTACATTATGCTTGCCTCCTTTTTTTGCCTCTTTTAATTCAGGCCTAGTTTTAACAGCAACAAACAGGGTAGCATGTGGCAGTACGCCAGACCAGCAATTTTCACACCTGAACTTCAGACAAAATACACTTTGATTCTCCCATTCTAGGCACAAAGAATTACCATCTGAATACTTAAAAATACAGGAAATCAACAGCTGTTAAGATCATGTTGGAACTGATGGATATTTCTGGGAGGGATGTAAGAGGGAAGTAAAAAATGAAGACAGAAGAAGGATCTTTATAGGACTACTTGTCATTAAAATTATTATTGGTTCTCCACAGTGAAGTATTTTTTTCTATTCAAGTGTGAAGCATCTAAAATCCATCCAGTTTTGCAGAACCTGAATATATGGATTTTAGAGGCATCATCCTAGATTCTAACATCAATGATAGCATTGCTGCTCATATCGAGCTATGAAGCAACTGCTGAAGTAATATTGTGATGGACACACAGATCACAGCATAAAGATAACTGTTAAGTTAGTTATCTTGAAAAAGTTAATAGCTCAGCTGAATAAAGGAAGTATCAAACTTCAGGAACAAAAAAAATTATAACTTAATAAGCCTTACTGACCACAAGAGGTCATCTTGAATTTAAGTGTAAGAGCAACTTGTATCTACAAATGTATCAACTATTTTTTCTGGAAAAGGGAAAAACTTGTAAACATTTCCTTAATTTTATGTGACTACTAACGTCTTACGATAATAGAGAAAAGCTACATTAAAAAAACAAAACATACCAATTGCTTTAAACAAACTAAAGACATTAAATCACACTACACTAGCTTGGCAACAAAACCGATACATATTAAACACATTTATCTAGTTTTCAGATACACGGGAATATCATTTAGTCATAATTATTCCACAAAGCTGAGTCTGTCACAACAACCTAGTTTCTCTTGTCACCTTAATATAATTAAATGCAGCAATATCTCTAGATTTTAGCATGTTCCAAACCCTAATATATATGTTTGTCTCAGATGTTGGTGATTTATATATAGCTTCTCATAAATGAAAAGCCATCGTTACTGTAACAGTCAAGTATTTAGCTCTGAGAGTGCTAGCAGGCATAACAATTAAGTACTTCCCCAGAAGTCAATCAGTGCATCTATACAACATATGGGAAAGTCATTTCCTAGAAAACTGATACTGTATGTAAAACCTGAAATGTTTGTGAGGTTTAATAAGCATTTTTTTTCTGAAGCTAGTGAAGTTATTTGTTGCTATATACAGAGTATCCAGAATCAACTAGATGTTACAGATTCATTACTGAAGTACTGAAATAGTTTCATGAAGGCTTAAAAGATGGTGTTTACTTTGTGTAATTACTGGAGAAGTATATTTGTCATTAGTGTTTCACGCTAGAAATACTTCAACTTACCTAAATAGGGAATACAAGGAGTCATTTTCAAGCTGCTGATATAGTCTCTAAGCCTTTTGTAATTATCTTCTTTACTCATAACATACTCCAGCTTTTCAAAGGTGGCTTTATCCTTTCGACTCAGTAACTAGGAGGGAGGGAAAAAAAAGGCAAAACTAGATGAGCTTAAGTTTGATCATTATGATTTCTTTCTTACCCTTATAAGCACAGATTTCCACCTGCACACACACACCCATTGTTGTTATTGGTTTGGTTTTTAAATAGAACTGCTTCAAAATTACAGCATTTACTCCTTAATAACAAGTACTTGGAGAGTTTACAAAGAAAAGTAGCTATTTTGGCTGGTAAATTTAAACGATCCTTTTAAAAAATTCACCAGCTAAAACTCCAGTTTTCTGGAGGATTCTTCTGAAATAATACAAGTTATCAAAAGACTAATTTAGCTAACACACATCACAATTTCAGGTGCCGTCCAATCTACGTATTTCAAACCAGTAATTTGTTCACTTTTGATTATCGGTAAGTGTGCTGGTTGTAACTGGGACAGAGTTAACTTTCTTCACGACAGCCAGTATGGGCACATTTTGAATTTGTGCTGACAACAGTGTTGTAACACAGGGATGTCTTCATCACACCTGAGCAGCCCTTACACAGAGCCAAGGCCTTTTCTGCCTCTCACACCACCCCACCAGCGAGCAGGCTTGGGGTGGGGGGCACAAGAAGCTGGGATGGGACACAGCTGGGACAGCTGACCCCGACTGCCAAATGGATACTCCATACCATATGACATCGTGCTCAGCATATAGACCTGGGGGAAGGAGGAGGAAGGGGGGACATTCAGAGTGAAGGTGTTTGTCTTCCCAAGTCACCATGACACGTGATGGATCCCTTCTGTCCTGGGGATGGCTGAACCTGCCTGCCCGTGGGCAGTTGTGAATGAATCCCTGGTTTGCTTTGCCTGTGCACGTGACTTTCACTTTACCTGTTAAACTGTCTTTATCTCAACCCACAAGTTTCCTCACTTCTACCCTTCCAGTCCTCTCCCCATCCCACTGGTGGGGGGAGTGAGCGAGCAGCTGTGTGGTGCCGAGTTGCCAGCTGGGTTTAAATCACAACAGCCCTTTCTTGGCACCCAACATGGTGCTCAAAATGTTTGAGACAATGACAGATTTGACTGGAATGTGCTAGATCCATTTATAGCTGTTATTGCTGTGTAGCTATTAATTGGCAGGCTCCTGCGCTTGCCGTGGGGTTTCCTTGTCTTATTGTAAATTAGAGTCCAGTGCTCATTAGTAGCTGTTTTTTCACTTTTGCTGCTTTCTGTACCACTTATCATCTTACTCTGCTCTGCCTGGGAACATTTTAATAACAGCAATGGCAATGTGCCTGGGCTGGCAGATGGCCAGGGCATCACTGCTGAGGCTGTGCTGCTGCACTGGACGGGCTGGAACTCCAGGGGGAAGGACTGTGACCTGTGGACAAGTCTACACAGCAGCAGGACAAGCCAAAGCATCTGCGTCTGTAGTTATGTCTGTGCTGCAGCACGTATACCTCCGAAGGGATTGTGGCCCAAGGATAAGTCCATGCTGCAGAAGGTACACCTTGAAGGATCTGTGGCTGGGGATAGGTCCGTGTTGCAGCAGATACACCCTGAAGCATCAGTGGCTGGAGGTCAGCATCATGAGGTCACGCTGGAGCACCTCGAAGCATGTGGCCACAGAAAAGCCCACGACAGAGCAGGTACAGGCCTGGAGGGCCTGCAGCCATGGGTAAGGCCATGTTGGAGTAGGTTTACTTCTGAACAGACTGTGGCTCATACATAAGGTTCCACCTGGTGCAGGTACACCCCCCTAAGGGACTGCAGTCTGTGGGTAAGTTCAAGCTGGCACTGGAGCAAGGGGAGGAGTTCACTGCAAGGTTAAACACTATAGTCTGGTCTAAAAGGGACTGGGGTGGAGACTGTAATGGAAATAATTGTTGTAATGTAATAGAAATTAAATTGTTGTAACCTGGGAATTGAATTGCAGGTTACAGGAATTACTACAGCAGAAACCACGTGAACCAGTGGAGGATGAGCCTTACAAGAAGCAGTGCGAGTGCAGCAGTGACCTGACCCGAGCTGGCTTTGGTGTCCAGTAACTCCACACAACACACCACCTCTCCTGTCCTGAGTGACCACCATAACAGATGTCCAAAGTTATGGACTACACCAACATTCTGTGGACATTTGACAGACATTTTACAGGTATGGTCCCTGTAAAACTAGGGGAGACTAAGACTAGGGGAACGATATTTATGTATTATATCAAAGGACGGGAAGGTGGGTGATGGTTAATAAGGATGTATTGAATAGTGTGGGACCTGAGCATGACGTAAATGGTATGAAATAAGGGGTGGAGAATGGGCAGGTTAATTATCTTCCTAGTAGGTAGTACAAGGCTATGTTTTGGATTTGTGCTGAGAACTGTTAAAAATGCAGAGATGTTTCCGTTACTGCTGAGCAGCGCTCGCACAGTCAAGGCCTTTCCTACTCTTCATACTGTCCCATGGCTGGGATTTAAAGCATGATGTAAGCTAACATTTCTCCATCAGATATACTGAGAAATTTTATACTAATTCAGCTTCACAAAAACCCAAATTGCAAAGTATGCTCTTATTCTTGATTTGAGAGCTATCTCAATAATTTTCCAAAGAGCAAAAAACCACCATTAGAATCTGATAAATATCTTTCAACTACAACTTTAAAAAACAATGAATTCAGATATACACATATCCACGTACTTGAAGGTCTGGAAAAGAATAAGGATGTCATCCATTTTTCCTGACAGCAGGTATTATGGACTTCATTACAGGTTGTACATATTGTTCTGCCAACTAGCAATTTTACTGACTCTTAATATTACAGGAATATCCACTTTGAATACAAAAGTTAAAAGTCACGAACAGTATTCATTGCCCTTTCCTGCTCCCCACGCCTCTTCCTTTGGTGAAACTAACAGCAACTACACTCTCCTTGCAAGATTAGGGAAGTAAGTCATTTAAAAAAAAAAACTAGATTAACTACTGCTGCAAAACCACCTTAAAGGCTTCATTTCAATTCAGAGTCACAATTTAAAGAAGGGTGTAAGATGTTCCCACTGAGCATTCTGGCAGAAGACTCAGTGTCTTCTGTCCCAGTCACAATTATTCCCCTATAAGACATGCAATAATGCAAAAATTACAAGGGCCATATTGCTAAAATTTTGTGCATATTCCCTTTTCTCCTTCAGTTAAAGATCAACCTATGTGAACATGACAGAAGTGTCTCTATTGTAAATGTACTATTGAAATAAGCATTCTTTTTACTTATATTTTTTATAATCTAGTCTTCATTAGGATAGCTAACACACCACCAAACTAAACACTGGCTTTCAGAAGAAAGCAACTTTTCAAAAGTCAATTTTTCCCCAAGACAAACTGATCTCTGACATTTCCAGCAATTAATTGACTTTAGCTTTGGTTCCAATATTCGGATGAGCAGCATCTAATGTTCATTAAAACTGCAGACATCTGCCAATTCCAGGACAAGGAAACAGTAGACAGGCATGACTTCTTTCCAACCACCAGAACACGACATTTATCTTTTGAAGTTTATCTCCTCAAAGATGGTTCCAGTTTAATCAGACAAGATTAGCTTCCCTTTAATAATATTCTAAAATACTCTGCCACCATTTGGTCCCTGGGAGACTTTTATAGTTTCGTAGACTGGAAGGTAAGACAAGACTAACAGATATAGTTAATGGCATAAACTCAGACTTGACGAGATTAATTGTATTTTCCTCAAAACATGCTGATCTGCACAATCTTGTGCAAGTCTGATACACCATTTCAGGATTTTTGAATAACAACGTCTAAACAAGTTGATGCTGTTTGACTTCCCCTTGTGCTCAATGCACAATTTACACCATGCCTCCACTTCCTGCATTAATATAGAAAAGTACAGAGAAGTCAATAACATTAAAAGTGTTTCTGTGAGGGCAAGTAAGGACCCAGCTGTTATTTCTTCAGTTTTAGAGCTGCTACTTTTTCTGAATAATTTTTCTTCCTCTGTCTCTTAGGCTCAAAGGATGCAAAGAACAGTAAAGAGATGTACATATGCAGAGACAATAAAAGCTAAGGCTGATGATTGTTTACAGTAGCAGGGAAGGACTCTGCTTCCAGGCTGCTCTTCACTTTGTAATTATAGTGTGCCAGCACTGAAGACAACCCTTCTGGAATACAAGAAAGGAGAGATGAGGTTTTGGGGTGCTAGCGGAGTGGGGCAGGATTCACTCACCTAACTTCAGATGTCTAATAATTATTTGCTTATATTGCCCAGGTGCTTGCTGGTCTTCTAGACCTCCTCTACACTCAATGGAGAGAAGCAGACCATTCTATTCTATTAACACCCTTGGAAAGGTTCATAATTCTTTTCAAGTTTTGAACGGGGCAAATCATGCATTAGAAGCATTTATTATTCTCCAGAGTTCAGAGGGCGTGCAGGCAATAAGCGAGACAAATTTCAGACATATTCAGACATACCGTCAGAAGACATGAATTTCATCTTTTTTAGGAACATTAGATTACCAAGCAAATATTTAATGGTTCCTTTCAACTCTAGATTTCAACCATATAAGCTGACTTTTGTTGTTGTTGTTGTTAGGGAGAGAATATACTTGCAGCTATTTTCCTGAATTTCTAAGTTGAGTTGATTGCGGGTTGCTACACACTATCTCAGAAACGGAGAAGAAATCCTTGCTTACTGAAGGTTTTGGCAGGTTACTGCATAACTTAAATGACTTGGTGACTCAAATAATGGCTTGGTGTGCCTCTTCATATGTCTTTTCTTGCTTTTAATATACAGAAAGCCAAAGGCTTAGAATTACTCCAAGAATTTATAAAGCTAAACTTCCAAGAAAAAGACAACTAAATCAGTTTGCAACGCACATGGCTAGGAGCTACCCACAACCTGAATTTGCAAAGGCTTACATAAGATGATGAAAAGCATAAACTTGCTTGGGATTATATGAGAAATTAAACAACTGCAGAAATGTGGGAAAAGCTACTGGACATTTCAGAGGCTGGAAGAGAGGCAAACTTTAAAAACTGATACGTATGTCAACAGCACACAAATAATCCGCCTAAGTTCAAACTAGGACCTCTGGTTGACGAAGAAGGAAAAGAAACTGGGGACTGCCAGTTCTGAATGGCATAATCATGCCAGTTACTAATATGGTTATAGCTGACATTTGTTTCGAGTCATACACACACACAAATCAATTGGCACAGTTATCTAAAACTGTTGAGGCATCAATTCATTGACATGACAAAACCAGAGAAAGCGAAGTTCTCCTTGAGATAATTTCGAAGTGTTAACTTCATTAAGATTTTCTTGGAGATAATATTTGTATTTTTGAAAAAACAAATTGAAATTACTTCATTGTGCCCTTCCAAAATGCACCCAGAATTCTAGAAGAGTATCTCAGCAAGAGTGAATTACATTCAATTTTGGGAACATTTATCAACTGAACAGCATTATCCTTCAGTTATCAGACAAACACTTTTTGTAACATGCAAGGATGTGTTGACATGTCTTCAGTGAAAATTTTTAGCTCTTTTCAATGACCTATTTATATGGATCCCTCACACAGGAGAATTTCAGTCACCTGATTATTTCTATCACACTTGAAAACATCACAGTTCATCTGTTTATACAGCTGGGTAACTACACAATGTATGGCTGAATCAAGCACGGTGTTTTCTCAGCTCTGAGGTAACAATGAGCAAAATGTCTTCTGATCAAGGACACAACTACACAAAAATAATACTAGTTACAGTCAAAAGACAGTTGTCAAATAAAAATGTTTCCAAAGAATATCATTTTGTAGCTCTACAAAAGCAGACCTACAAATATACTGTGTAATGCAGTTGTTCCAACTATGAGAACAATTCTGAAAACTCTTTAGGAAAATTGCCAGATTTAGTTGTCAGTCAGAGAAACTACAAATCTCTTTAAGGAAACTGAATCAAGAGTTTCTGGACATCTGCTCTCCATAGCAAAAAAAATTCCAACAGTTTCAACCCCTAAACTATTAAAGTATGACCCACTTTGGCATTCATAATTTTCCAGTAACTAAATACAAAATAGCTTCTGGCCAAATTAGAAGCCTCTGCATTTAGCAGAATCTGCAGGGAACTGTTTTTCAAAGGAAAATATTTCTATGCCAGAATGAAAAAAAAAAATTCAACAGGAAACCATAGACTTAAGAGGCACTATTATATATACAGTACAAGACGATTAAAAGCATCTGTAATAATTATTGCATCTTTGAAAACAAGCTACAGAATGTTGTGTTTCCCTAAGAACACATTCAAACCCCTCCATTGTCCTGCCGTTCACTTACCGCCCACGTTTTAGTCAGCCTGAAGATTGGAGCACTCTGTAGGCCTGACACAACTGCCATAAGAGCATGCAGATTATTCAGTTCGTACAGTTTCTGAGGACAAAAAAGTATATACAATAAGAATAAACAACGTTCCAAATGCAGTGAATTATGAATACAGAATAAGTAACAACCTAAAAACAAAGAAATCTGGCATGTTCTGGAGTTCATTACAGTGAACTGCTGTGCACCCACACCACTTTTATGGGGCCTCCTAATTTTTCATTACTGCATCTGCACAGTTTTGGATTAGACTATACTAACTGTTTCATAGTCCACAGAAGCCTTAAATTTTTTTTTTTTTTTAAATCTATATAGGCATACATCTTGGGACGTATATCAGGAGTTGCAGAAATTTTCTAACATTCAAACCCAACAAATTCCTTTCATAGCATTCAAGAGAATTTTAAAACGTAACATGCCAAAAAGGATAACCCAGTTGTGAATGATGTAATTGTGGCAGTACTTAATACTGTAAATTCGTTTGGTACCGCAGATTTAGCAGCTACCAAGGCTGCACCAAAGCACCCAAAAAATATTGTTGCAGGATGAAATCAAGCAGGTATATTTCAAAAGTCATGTACCTGAAGTATTTTTCTGACTGAAAGACAATTTTTGGGGTACAACAAAACTAAAACTAGCCAGTGGAAAGGAACAATGAAATCAACGCTGAACACAGAAAATACCAGGGTAAAAGAATTTTCTTTAAAACTCTCTACAAAACACTGAGTGTAAGTGCATTTCTTGGAATTTCCCTTCCCCCATTTTTCCTTTTCCTCTTTCTCCAAAACCACCAATCTGCCTTGGCTAATTAATTAAATACTACTATCACAAAAGCTTAAAAATGGTCCAAAAGAAAATGCTGTTCCTTAAGCCCTTCTGCAATATCAATTATTCCGATAGCTATGAGCACCCAGAGATCTGAGTGAATGAACTACATTTGGGGATTTTTGGTGGAGTGAGCACAAACTGAGGTTTTACCATCAACAAAAAGACTTTGATAAAGAGAAACGGATACTCAATCACAGTATTGCAAATACTGGATAACCCATTTGGAAAATGCACCAAGGTAGGTTAGGATTTCAGCTAGAAATTATATAATAGAAAGAACCCTTGCTATTCAAGAAATGGTGGAAGTCTTTTTTTCTTCCTGGAAACTCAGCTTACCCAAATTCCTTTGATTAGGAGGCCTTTCGTGGGATTACAGGACAAAAAAAAGCTAGACTAGCTTGATTCTGAATAAATGTTGATTATCAGAGGATACCTTATATTCAGAAGGCTAAAAGCAACACTGCAAGGATGGCTTTCTGGCTAATCATTTTGCAGCAGGGCAAATTATCCTCTCTCCACTTAACGCACTGGCAGAAAACTATCGGTATTTTACAGAACATGAGGACCGAAGTCCTCATAGGTATTACTCAGAAATGTCACATTTAATGCTGCTTGCTTACTGTCAGGTCACCCTAGTAGCAACCTCAGTCCGGGTGCCCAAATCCCTAATGATTCCAGGATGTCTAGTGACAAACACGAGTCTGTCCACACCTACTGAAGGAGCATTTCCCTCTCCTAATCCTCTTTTGGGAGGATTCTTTGGTAACTGTGCGTAAGGACAGCCAGTATTTTGTGGGGTGAGGTGTGCAGGTGGCTATTTGTCTCATACCATAGTCCTACTACTCTTCCAAATAGTACTGCTGGTGTTGCTCCCTCCACTTACACAATAACCCTTTTTGCCCCAGACACACATCCCCAAACAAGGTAACGAAGTTCCCTGTTGCAAAGGATAGTGTAGCTGATTAAAAATTAAAAAAGGGCTTTCCTAGCTGCTGCCAGCATTGAAACAGAAGTCATAACCAATCAGGATAGTCTGGGAACTTCAGGGGAATGCAACCCCTAAATCAAATTAGTTCATGCATAAAGCAATATAATATGAGATGTCATTAAAGGACTGCTAGCTATACAATAGAGAGTTGTCAGCACAAAGAATTCACTGTATTCACTGTGAATTTAAACCTTCTCTGAAGAAAGGATAATTACTGTGACCTCTGGCACCAAGCTGCTTTCTTAATAGTTTTGATGTAAACAGAAAATCCTTCAAATGGGACTCAGTGCAGTAACTTCATGTTAGTAGCTATACGTAAGCAAATCCAAGATAACAGATACAGTAAGTGAATGAACAGATAGAAGAAACACGCCATCTATAGTTTCTTGCTTTTTGTAATTGTGATTTTTATAACTCATGGTAAACAAAGCTCAACTAATTATTAGACAACATAACTGTCTCAAAACCAGTAGCATTTCAGCAGACACTACTGTCTGCAGTCCACTGATGAAATCAGGCACATTCAGAGTGCTGTGCCCAAGGCAGAGCCTACAACACCCAGTGCTGGCAAGTTCCATCCAAGTACTAACCAAACCTGACCCCACTTACTTCCAGGGTCAGTCCTGCACTATGACCACACAGGTGAACCTCCCCCCCTTCTGTGGAGGAACACGGATAATGAGGCATATTTTTGTATGTTTGTATTTCAAACAAAAAAAGAAGAACTGATTTTTTAAAAATACATGAGATGAAGAGACATTAACTCACCAGGTATCATAGAATCACAGAATCAATATCAAAGGATATTTAAAAGAGACCTTAAACAGTTTATGACCACTGCATGATTATTGAGCAAAACCAGGAATTTTACAGAACTAGCTTGCTTAGCCCAAAATTAGTAGTCAAATCCCACAGAAGTAAACCACTACTTCATTAGAAATGTGCCTATCAGGGCAAAGAATGCATCTGCAAATACCAAGGTAATTGACAAAATTATTTTTTTTTTGCAGGTAAACTGAAGTGGTCACAGAAGTTAGGGGTAGTAATAGCCAGCTGCCATCTGACAGCAAAAACTTGAAAAACATCCCTCTCTTCACACCACAATGAAGAAGTTTCATGGTATTTGAAGGGCCAGGACTCTGGTTCATCTACACGTAAGAAAAGGGTCAGCAAATCTTGACTGACAAATGTCAACCCTTAAGGCTTTAAAAAAGATATCACAGGATGAGAGCTCTAAACTCTTTTCTGAAGTCAGGTATATTTTTGGAACAGTATTTATTAAGTTGATATTATTGATGTCGCAATTGGAATAGGAGATAACAGACCTTTTCCTTTCAATAGTAAAAGCAAACAAACAATTCTTGTTCTGACTGATGCCGTTTGAACAGATTCTACACACAGCGGGTTTTTTTGGTTTAACCAACATTAGAAAACACATCCAGTAAACTACATATCTAATAAATAGCATTTAAAATAAGGCATCTTTGCATTTCCTTAGTTAAGCTCTTTTTTTTTTTTTTTTTTTTAAACAAAGGCTTCCATTTCAGGATTTTGGTCTGTCACTATTTCTGACAACTTTGTTACATGCAGAAGCCAAACAGCTATTCATGTAAACAGATACAACCACAGCTAAATCAGGTATCAGATAAATATTTACCCATGTGTATTTTTGAACTGACCAACTTAAGTATAAGAACTTTCATCACTGTGAATCCCACAACCCACCCACCCCAAAATCCAAATTCTTACCTTTGCAGTTTTAATATAGTGGCTCAAAACCTCAGCTCTTATTTTTAAAGTTTGTGCATGTAGAATCTCTCTAACAACCCAGAAGCTTACCTAAAAAGAAAAAAAACTTTTAAAAATAGAACTTTGACATTTTATTTTTAATATTATTTCATGAGTAATACATTAGAAGTCACACAGCATTCAATTCCATCTAAGTTGAATACATACTAGAAGATGCAAATGCTTATACTACAAAATCCCAACCAATGCAACCCAAATACTAATAAAAAGCTTTCTTCAAAGTGTTTTTGTTCTGGTAGCCTGCTTATTCTTATCCAAGATACCTTCTACTATCACATGGTCAAGCAAGTGCTTAAATCAAATTAATAAACCCAACTTATATTTAGAACTGAACCTTTTATCTTGTCACTCTCTCCACCTTCCCAATGTCATAACTGGTAGCCATGCACTCCAGTATTTTGTTGGAAAGCACATGTTCTGATGCCTGCTTTTCTCAGTGTGTGGGTGGCTAGAACTTGTCTTTATAAAATCTGTCACATCAGTTAGTTGTGCAGAGAGCCATTGGGATCTGTTTTTCTAATAAGGAAAATCCTTCTGCCACCAGCACATGTCAAAACCCCCTCAGTTATCTACAATCTATGCAAACAGACTCATTTTCAGGCTAAGAGATTGAGGGTGAGATCTCAGACACAAAGCAAATGGCCAAACTCTCAAACTTCAAACAGTGTTCTCTCAAGAAAATACAATCATGAAGAAATTTTATTAAGAGCGTGTACAAAATGAAGGAATATAAACAGTAAAACTGAGTTACATCCTTTGTGTTTGCTTTTCCACATCTTCAACTCATCTGAGAGTTGAATAGTACAGCTTTGAACAGCTTCAACTACAGTTCACTGATATTTCCAAATTCTCAACACCACTTTAAAAAAAAAAAAAAAAAAAGATAAAGCGCTATCACCCGAACAGAAGTGGAACATAAAGTAGGATGTCTCTGCTACAACTTGAAGTTTATAGTTTGTACTCTTATTGCTGGCTAAGTCAATTACCTCTTAATATACAGCACGCTACCACACTCATTTGTTAAGTTTTATAGGACTAACTTCATCGCTGTATAAAAATCAGTGCTATATTCAGAGCGGTATGAAGAACGGTTGCTGCATTTCATAGTTCCACAAATGCCTCATAAAAATTATACTTTGAAAATTATTTGTTAACACGTCTAAATTCTAATCTTTTCTCTCCTCTGCTCCCCCCACGCATACTGTCCTCATATACTTCAGCACAAAGAAGAATGATAGAAAATAAATAAATATAATAAAACAGTAGCAAAAAATCAGCAAATGGTAACAATTACTGTAGCTTTTATTCATGGATTGACTAGAAGTCAGGAAAAAATGAATGATCAGCAAGATACAGCATGACAGGTATTTACAAAACTACTGAAAAACAGTGTTATGAAGAAACATAAACATACATAAACATCTTTCAACCAGTCATGCTGCTTTGATTTTTAAGAGTGATGCTAAACTACTTGTAAACTAACACTGTGTACATATTCAGGTTCCTGCCTAAAATTTTAATTTAAAAAATGAAATATCCTGTTTATCTTCTTTCAATTTGTACTGTATTAGAGCTCTTTATACAGAACAGCACAAGAATATCCACACCTCCAAAATTATTACATTTTCAGTGAAGTTACAGTGATCTGATGAGAACTGGGATGTCAAAATACAACAGCTCTTTAGAACTAGAAAATGGAAGAATTATAAAAAACATTTCAAAACCCATGAACGTCTTGCATAACAACTGCTTTCCTTCGGTTTGTTTGTCTAAGGCTGTATTAGCCAGCAAAGAATTAGCCAAGAAGCTCAGCTTTCTTTTTCCTTTCTTTTTTCTTTCTTCTTTCTTTTCTGTTTTTTTTTTAAAGCAAAGTACCTGCAGAGAAACGATTACTTTGACAAATACAAAAAACGGTGCTGTGCAAACAGCATTACTACAAAATACGTAAGTACTAAATACTGAAGTATTTCACAGTACTTCAAAAAATTGTCAAAAAAGTTAAATCTCAGTTTGATTTTCTGCTGTAGTTAGTTTGAGAAAACCAACTTTTCCCTTGATTGATGAATGAGTTTCTAAGCAGATGCTTTCCCTTGGAAGATCAGGGGAATTTAAGTTTGTAACATAGATTTTCGTATTGTAAGGAATCAGGCTGAGACAACACACTACACTATGCCTTAAAAATCCCAGATCTCTTCGGTCTCAAGCTGACAGAGCATCAATGTAACGGGAGACTGCTTGCAACAGGCCAGACTACGAAATGCTTCCTCAAAATACAGAGCAATGCTCAATCATTTTCATAAGGGTAAAAAACCAGTTTACTACATTGGCCCTGACTTCTATGAAAGTTCATTAGTATCACAGTGTCATAAGCACTGTGCCACACAAGTACTCCGGTTTACTCAAGGAGGCCTGGTTTCCATCCCAGTCCCAACCAGCCCCAGCTCCAACACTTCCAAGTTCTTGCAGGAAAAACAAACCAGAACAAAATGCAAAACTTTCTTCAAAGTTGAGGGCCATCCAGTTTCTTACGTGACAAGAGTCAGCAGAAGATGAAGAATTAAACACATTTAATCATTTCCACTCCATCCTCCACTCCTCTTTGATGCGTTTTTACTGGCATTGACATTGGGTTTTGCCCAGTCTCATCTATCCACTGGTATCTTTAGACAGCACCATAATCTAATGCATTCCAAATATTGAAAATTAAACAATTTAAATAAACTCGTTTGTTTCAATAGGCCACTTTCTTATTTTAACCAGACTCATTCTTCATGTAAGTCACACATATTTGTTCCACACATATTTTGTGGTTATTTTGCTTCAAATCCTCTCTCACTGCATTTAAATGTTACTACTTCTCACACTCTCCTGCCAATATTAATCATATGACCCCACAGCCTTTAGGCATCAATGGCTTTGATACCAGTCCAAGACAGCATTTAACCCTTAACATCTATTTGTGTATTTATATTCTTACCTATTAAGGTCAAAAAACATGCTTAACTTTTGAACATATCTTTCCTTGAATCACACTTTAAGCTTTTTAAATTATCCCATGTTTGCCTTTTCTGAAATACTATTTTTGTTATATAGGTGCTTCTAAGTTCAGAGTTGCTGGTTCCAAAACCAATTATGCTTTCTGTGCTAATTAGTAGATAGGCAAATTTGAGCATTTCTCTTTAAAAGCGTTTCTGGATTGTTTTTCCAAATATCTGTTAAAAACATTCTGATATGCTACACAAAAAGCATGTAATGTAAAACAGACAGCGTTGACCTTGTATCGTTACAGCTAAGGTAGAATCCCTGTTTTGTTCAGTTTCCAAAGGAAGCACACTAACCTCTTCCCTTCTTCAAGCATTGCAGCAGCAGGGAGGTGGTGGAATCACCATCCCTGGGAGCACTTCAAAAACGTGCAGATGTGGTGCTCAGGGACATGGCTTAGTGGTGGGCTTGGTGGCCCTGGGTTAACGGTTGGACTTGATGGTCTTAAAAGGTCTTTTCCAACCCAACTGACTATGATTCAATGATTCTCCACCCCGTTTTTTAGTTTCTGATAACCCTAGTAAACCTTCACTATCACACTCCACTGCAACTGAGCAACACTACAACATTCAAGACAAAATTCTCCCACGTAATGTTTGCATTTGGTTTAAAAAACAAAAAAAAAAGTTTCACAGTTAGTAGAATATAAAATTTTCTTTTTTCAAGTGGGATTTTGTGCTTTAAAATTGTTCCAATTTGTTGAAACTAGTCGACAAGTTTCTCTAGTATTTCAAGCTCTGTGGCAGAACAGTTCCACTCCCATTTAAAGGAAAACCTCAAGAAAGAGGTTTTTAAATCTTATAACCAGGATAGCAAGTTACCTTCACATAAACTACAAAATGTTTTCATATCCATTCCTAACAGCAATCTTCAAAAAACACAGGCCTCTTGTTTGTTTGAAGTTTATGATAAATGCTTATTTTCAAAAGATAGTAGAGCAATGATTTAGTAAGGAGGCAAACTTGACAATTCTGCACTGACAGATTTACCAGTAACAACAGTAACATTGCAAGTATAGAACTAACTTTCAGAAGAAAGCTGAAAAAGGTAGAGATCAGAGGTTTAAAAAAAAGTTATGTAAAGAAATCACATATTTAAAAACAATACTTAATAGTAGATAGGTAGATCTATACAGTACCACATAGCAATGTATTCTTCAAGAATAAGAGTTCTGGCACGGAATGATTCAATTGATTTCTCTTCCCTGAACTCACTCTGTTTTTACAGGCACCACCATATAATTACCACATAACTAATGCTGGAAATACACTACTTCATTCTCAGTGGACTGCAATCAACTACATATAATCATTTCTGTTTCCAAAACGTTATCAGCAAATCAATTTGCTGTGAAGCAGCTGTTAGTGATTTAATATTCTCTTTACTCACAAAGTGAAAGCTGCTCATCATTTTCTTTTGGAAAATTGAGGGGAAAAGGAAAGAGAGAGATACATAATTTAAACCCAGTGACATTTCAAAGGTTAACAACAGTTTGATTAAATGTATTCATGCCTGATAAAGCCAAAAATCAAAATAATATTCCTGATTACTTACTTTAGGTCTAAACATTAGAAACCCCCAGCTCAGTGGGGCAGGTGCCCAACAGAACTGAGCAAGCACCTGGGGTGAGAACTGAATGCCAAGGCAAACCAGACAAGGAAGATGAAAATTGCTTACTCCACACCATGCTTTCTTATTCCCAGCTGCCACTGTCTATATCCCATAGGAATTCTGGGACTTTACCGCTCCCAAAAGGATGGTGAATCTAAATATGACATCACTATTGGAATGAATGAGTCCTCTGCAATGATGCATCTGGAACTGTAGGCCCACACCGCATCAAAAAGTATCTAAAGCACTGTCTCAGTAAGTCACAAGTTGAGGTACTAACTCGAATAGGAACCTGTGACTGAAACAGTACTTGCCCTTCTTCCCTTCCCTCTCCAGTCCTCCTGTATTACAGTAAGACTGGTGACTTTCCTTGGTGCCAGAATAAAGGCTGATGCAAAGTTCTTGGAAGAGCTTTTTGCAAATGGTATGTCCTTTTGCCACTAAAGCTGCATGGAGCAATTTCTCAGAAAATTGGTTAGAGGCAAACTAACCCAGCATCTGAGAAGACACTAAATAGCTGGACTTCTTTCCTCTTTATTACCTACTCCTCGACCCTTCAAGGCAGAGTTTCTCCTGCAGGCTACTATGACTCCTGCATCAAAGTTTTTCAAGTAACACCTTAAAGAGAGCAGAAACAAATGAGAAAAAAAGAAATAGGAAAGACCATCCAGAAATGCCTTCAAATCTGGCTTTAAATACAGTCCAAGAGACAGCCTAAGTATTGCACATCCGAACGTCATGGTGCTGAAAGCGTGAGAAAGAAAAGCTACTTGTCTTGTTCCTGGTAATTTAATGGTGAATTGCAACGGCTTCAAGTACTTATGGGCTGCCTATTAAAAAAAGACCTTTTTTCGTTTCTTGGGAGATAATCAATGGAACAGAGCCTCCAAGTGGCTCGTCTCAATTATACTAGTGACTCCACAAAAACTCACTCACGCAAAGATGCTTCTAGATTTCACCCGTTCTTGTTTCATGGGTGTCCCAAGGACAATTCAGATTACTGGCAATGTATTTCATTTAGACATTACAAGCATCAATAACAGGCACCTAAGTAAGGGACTCTTCTGTAGCAGCCAACACATGTGAAACCCTGTAAGGAAATGAAAGCCAGGGACAGATCCTGTCAGGATAGGTCTTTGCTGGAGCTTAAAAGAAGATAGAAAACAAAATTTTCAAGATATTAAGAAGGCTCTTAAGAAATTATTAGCAAAGATATTCTCAGTGAAGGAACGTGTCACTTAGAGGGGCACATCCAACTTTTATGGGTGTAAGAAAGCACAGAAGTGGAGTGAGACAACTATAAACCTAAACCTTACGACAAGAAAATTTGCAGCTATATTTGTGTACATACCACTATATGGAATGCCTATACAATGACACCCACAGAGGACCACAGATCACCTGTCATGGCATCAAGCTTTAAGTTAATATAACCTGGATTTATGTTTATTGCTCTTGTGGTGTTCCCCAAAAATAAGCTACAGAAAGGGAGAGTCTTAGACCCTCCTTCTGACTGCATCATTTCTAGTGAGGCTTTCAGATGTAAAGTCAAAGGGAAGAGAGCGGGAAGAGAAAAAGTACAAGAAATTCTACAGACTACTTCTCGAAGCCAGAGTGCTGCATTTTATACAAGGTTCTCCTTTACCATGCAGAAAAAAATGTAAACAGTGAGGTAGGTCTTTTAGTCCATTGAAACATACCGAACAAGCTCAACTACAGACCTTTAAGAGCCACCCAGTTTTATAATTTCTTTCAGATTGACCAGTCTTTCAATCAAAAATAACTGTTCCTTGAAACAAATGAAGCATAGTAGAAAAAGAAAATTAAGACAGATAAAATAGCCAGTGACTATCAACAACTATCCAACATGCACTTCAAGGTAATGAAAATATCTAAGGTTCCCTTTAGCAACTAGCAATGCTTTCCAGGGAAACAAGATTAGCTATTATGAAGAATGTATTACTAAAAAGGCACATATTTCTAGCATCTTATTCTTATTGCCTTTGTTGTATGCACATAGCCAGCTTTGTATGGATTTTTATAAAAACTAAGACTGAACAACACCCCCCCCATCAATTTAATAATCCAGTCAAGAGATTTGATAAAAGTTCCACAGAGTAAAATACAGAAACATCCTTTAAAAAAATTAAAATCTAAAATGGTCACAAAACCAGAAAGTCATTAGGATGAATAAGAAGGGGAGACTTAAGAGAAGTTTACAATTATAAACTAATAGGATGGTATGATGGAATTCCTATATATTAATCTAAAAACACTGTATTTAGAATTTGTCAAAATACTATTCAACAATAGAGTTAGGATTTTAGCAACATGTAAGAACTTTAACAGCTACTTTTAAAGCACAGGTATCTCCTCCTGGTTCTACCCTGTGGTACAAGGCAAACCTTCCTTCCCTCTGTCCTTAACTTATTTCACAGGTTTAATATTTTTAAACAGTGACTCTGTAATGACAAATGGTCAGTTGCAGACAGCTGATTGCTCATTCCCACGATAAGGTTTCTTTCCTCTCCTTCCTTCTTGCTTCTAAAAGCATGCTTTACCAGTTCCTTAATATGTCCCAAGCTGACTTTCTGTTTAGCCAGTTTCTGCAGTTCTTTAGTACGTTATACGACAACAAATGAGAAGTGAGATGTTTAACATAGCCCTTACTACAAAAACATTTCAGAATATTCAGGAAAATAAAATCTTTGAAGAAATTACATGAATAAGCAAGACAGCAGATATTGGAATCACTGGCATATCAGTGAGATTAATGTAAAAAGTATTAATTTTTACACTAGCCTGAGGCTGGATATATGGTCCAATGAAGGAGCAACTTCAAAAACTGTGTCAGGAAAATGTCAACTAAATGCAACCTATATGAAAAAACCACAAAACCAAACAAAAAAACCCTAACCAACACATCACCACCACCCAAAACAGCAAAATTCCACTCAAACCCCCCAGATTTCAATAGATGGTACAACTACAAGACGTTTGTGGTGTTAACATTGTCTCTTTAGTTAAGAGAAGAATCAGGCAAGTGTCCAAAAACCATGCCCAGACAAACATTTCAGTCATTAGAAGGTTAAGAAATATTTTTAAGTGTTGTTGATGAGAAGTAATACGATTTGGTCATATCCTGAACGTGAGCAATAATGAAAAGTGAGAAAGTAAACAACTGATAGAAAAACCCCCACATGATAAGAGTTTTAGTCTTAGTTTTAGATGATTAACAAAGATATCTGTAGATCTCAGACTGGGTACAGAAGATAGGTCTGGAATAGAGCTTGTAAGTTTGAGACATTATTAAACATTTACAAGAGGAAAGATGACTGTAACAAAATTACTTCATCTGAAATACAAAATATGGCATTACATTAAAAAAACATTACACTTTTGAGACTTGGTTCGTTAACTACACAGGTGGACTCCTACAGCTTTAACTGCTGAGAAAGCTAAAATTCTGATCATATTTTAGAAGTTGATTTTACACAGAGAAATTTTTAAATGAGAAAGCCATGAATCTCAAATACACTACCTGAAAAATTATGTCAGATAAAGGGTTAAAGAACGAGTTTTGTATAGTAAAATTGTTTGGAATTTTTAAAGTTTGCAAAGAATCACCTTAAAAAGGTAACCATACTGACAAAAGGCTTATATTTCTAGGTACAAAAAGATCTACATGGAGCAAAAGACACACAACTAACACAGAAAGAAATTACATCAAATTACTACTCCAAAAATCCTGTATGGTAAGGCTTTAATCTGCAATTATGATTCTGTATTTATGTAAAGGACAGCCAGCATTTATAGGGAAATAAGAAAGCCAAACACTTAATATTGCCCCTAATATTAATTAGGCAATATTGCACTTAATATTCATCAGTGACTGCTATTTAAAACACAGCTATTTCTTCAGTACTGTTCTGATCTTTCTGTGTCTTGAGGATAAACTCCTTATAGCAGATACTTTAAGTTTTCAGGTAAACAGCTGTGATCAGTAATAAAAGTGATGTGCCAGAACACTTAATTCCGCAGACTTTTTAAACATGCACACATAACAACACTGGAAAAAAAATAACTCACGTGATTGAATCTTCTGGTGAAAGCGACAGCATTTGGTGCAGAACTGTATTTCTCTTTTTTATTCCAGCCACAGCTTGCCAGCTCCTGCGAGAACAAGGATGAAAATTCTTTTTTTCTTTTTTTTTTTTTTTTTTTTTTTAAATTAGCACATAACACATGTTCAGAGCCAAAAGCATATAGAGAGACAAATCCTACAAGTTTCAAAATAGCTAACAGGGTAATAATACATTGAAGTAATAAATATAGTTACACTTTTCAGGTTTCTTCTGTAAATTGAGATTTCACAAGTGTCATTTCTGAATTGTTGTGAATTATTAGATTTTCACAATCATCCTTTGTTGACTTCGGGACTTTCTAATTCAGCTCTTATTAGAAACCAGTTAAATAATTAGAGATCCACTTTGTTACCATGGAAAATCCTGCTTTAAATGTGCATCTGAGCTAGGGAAAATGCATCTTCTTTTGGCTTTAATTGTTTCCTGAAGATACTTAAAAGTCTATTGAGAAGATACACCTTTACTAACTCAATCTAAGACATGTCCCATTATTTTAGTTTGGCATGTTGCATTAAAGAACTACCAAAATTGTCATTCTGTGCAGCAACAATAAAAGAAACCCTATTTCCCGTCTTCCCTTCCAAAGGAGCCCATTTAATTTTAAGTTGAGCAACACCCAGCATTTAAATAATTTTCTGGAGTAGAAGGGAGCCAGGAGGCCTGCTTAAAAGTTAAAAAATAAACCACATCATTCATGTACTTAAGTCACCCTAAAAACTACAGGTCTCAACAACTTAACAAATTACTCGTAAAGGCTGAAAAAGCATTACTTTATCTACAAAGCTACAATGCCTCTTACTTGTCCATAAAACTTAGCAGATGGGCAACTATATCAATCTTCCCTGTTATCTACTACCACTTGATTCCAATAAAGCAGTTTTAATGAAAAACAAACTAAACACACCAAAATAAGCTCTTCTATTCATATACAACAGCATACAGATGTAAATACATAGAGCATATAGCACACACCTATTCCACAGCGCTACCAAGAAAAATAATCAAGACAGTTTAATAACTGAAGTGGCATAATAGCAAAGTACAGCCTTTCATTTTCATTTATTCATGCTTTCTTTCCACATCTCCCACTCTGAAGCACTCTCAGTTTTATTATCACATTAAAAACTACTCTATTTAAACTTTTACACTATACATCCAGCTACCACAGAACATAGGTAAGATGATTCAACAACGTATAACCAATAATTGTGCCATTTAAGACAGTTAAGAAGAATTTTCTATCTGGATATTGTAGGCTTTAAAGTTTGGGTTGGGTTTTTTTGTTTGTTTGTTTGGTTTTGGTTGTGGGGGTTTTGGAGGTTTTTTTTTGTTTAAAAAAAAAGTTTGATTTTTTTTTTTTTAAATCAGAAACTTCTTAATGTCTTTTTAACCAATGTCCCAAAACTATTAAGGAGTCTCATGCCAGTTAAGAGAGAACATAAATTCTTCCATTTGTTGGACATGCTGGTATTTGTTAGAGAAGACTGAGATGCTCCTGTCCAGAGGCACTAGGAAGAATATGGAGTCTCCAGCTTTGTATTTAGGGCCATTCCTTCAAATTTCACTAGGAAGTTCTGCCACCAAAAACCATCCTGGAAAGCACCGGCATGTTTGGTACAGGAATGTACATGCCCATCTCCTTATACCTGCACTGCAACGGCTGTGCACAGCCAACCACCCAGCCCTTCGCTGCTCCTGCCGCAAAGGAGAGCGGGCTGCTGAAGAAGGAAGCCATCCGAGAGACTCTTGGTCACATCCTCTATCCCTCAGCATCTGCTAATGCTGCAGTTCCTAATGGAGTAACAATCACAGCTCTGCACCTGGGAGAATATAAGGCGATTCATCCCTATTGGCATCCGATGATTGCACTTCCTTAACAGCAGACAAAAAGCAGTTGCTGTCTCAGGTTTAGGGAAAGCATGATAATTTCTTAATCATCCAGAACCTGTCCTTGTACTATTTAAATTCTCATCACCAACTAAGAAAACAATGATGATTCCAGGCAGAAGTGACTCATTGCCCTGGCACTGTACATCTAAGGGCTTACACGGTACAGACACCAGAAGCAGGCCTGACCTAGCTAGCAGCCTGCTAGCACTGAGGTTTGTGGCACTGATGGGATTAGCAACAGAAATGATATAATTTTCAAGAGAAAACATTACCAAGAATCTTTAGACAATATGTAAATAACAGTATTAATGTTAAGGTCAAATTTATATTTACACACTCCAAATTAGAGGTCTAGTATCTATTGGGCACAGATGCAAGACCTGACTCTCGGACCACAGACCACATATATATGTGTATATATACATTTATCATTATTATTTCAAAGAGGAGGTCTCCCTGCTTTGACAGAAGACTTAGACAACTGAAGCCTCTGCTCCAGAAAAACCTTGTTGAGATTTTCACTGTCTCACCGGAAAGAGAAAACAATGACTGCCAGGGAATAAACTTCTCAGTACACACTGAAATCTAAACAGCAGAAACCGCTCCCAGAAAACATTCCTAGCAGATTCTTTTGACTACGTAAGATTGTTACTGGATTCCTGGGCCTGAGGCTGGCTATAAGGTTGTACAAAGAGTTGTACATTATCATCCTTAACTTGGAATGAAAGGTGTTTTCATGCAGTCTCACAAGAAAAGGTAAAGACTTAATTGGACATTATTGACCATATCACATACTGTCTAAAACTCTGAAATGCTAGTTCAGTCAAGAATACAGAATAACCCACCAGGGCTGACTGAAATTATAAGTTTTCCAAGTTAAAAAGAAAAAAACAGACAAAAAATATTCTTCAACATTACTGCAGGTTTTTTAGCATCTTTCCTCACCATTAAAGCTAAACAGATGAAATCTTTTAGAAAGGCAATGTTCTGTGATCTTGCACTCAAAGGGTATTACAGGGTCACCACATTTTGCTCCAAACCAGAGATTTCTCAACACTTCTACACATGCTGCTGGTCTACACAAACACTTCACAGGCACAGCAGCTCCCAGCTCCACCTGCATGGAGCACTTGCTTCAACCAGTCTTCTAACGGTCCTTTCCCTGCCTCCCCCAAAAGCTTTCAACTCTGTAGTAAGACCACAAGCTGAAATAGTCATTTGTGAAGGGTACCATAGGACACAAAGGCACAGGGATGAGGTATACGAGATGTGAGAGTTACAGGTGGATTTGGACTCCTAGAGTGGGGTGGGTGGGTGGGTGTGCGCGGGTGTGTGTGCAGAGGAGGGGAATATTATGAACTCAGAGTACAGGAGGTAGAAAGGAGGCAGATTGTCAACTGGAGACAGGTAAAAAAACCACACTGTAACAGATTTAGGCTTAAGATAATTTGAAAAGACACGGGTGCAGCTGAGAGAAGACAGGTATGGGATTGAGATGGTTGCAGCGTATATGGGGTCCCGATAAAATGACAGAGCGAAAGGCACATTCTCTCCTATACACGCCTGAAGCTCAGCACAGAAGCAGAACAGACAAAGCAGTCCCGATAACTGCTAGTGGTAACAAATTTGAGAATCCTTTGGCCCTATCCACGTTCTTGAGTGAAAGCACACAGCACTAGATACTGCAAGGCAAAAGATTCTGCTCCTGACCTGAAAGGTACACATCAAAATCCTCTTACTGAGGTGCTGGGGCACCGTTACAGAGGCCCTCAGGCCCTGGGCTATCAGTTCAGCTTCTTCAACAGCTTAAGCCAACATCTACACTGCTGTTTAGGGACAGACACAGGAGAGGCATACACTTCTGAGAGTTCACAAAGCCCTTCTTCCCCTCCCTTTAGGAAATGCTCCTCCATCTTATTTGCAAGACCCCTCTCCTCTGTACAGCCAGCTTTCTTTTCTTGTGACTATAAACTAAAAGTACTTTCCCGTTGCTGCCTGTCCACAGTTTCTCGGTATTATTACCTGACCACTCTGCTCAGAAGAAACTCTGTTGTTCAGAACCCTCTTATCCCTCACTAGAACCTGCTTGCCTAAATTCACTGCCCTTGACACTGCTCACCCCGCTGTCCAAAGGTGCCACTAACAGAAGCCACCAAGGTTTTTGCCTTCACTGCATTTGGTCTGGGAGAAGTAATACAGTCCTAAAGAGCACAGACCTGACTCTGCACACACTCCTGCAGTAAAGCATGCTAATTTGCTGAATTGGAATTCAGAAACCATTCTTCTATAAAAATACTCATATTTTCGCTAAACAGACTGTGCTATCTATTCCATTACTTGACTTCAGGCATGTTTCTTTGATCTTCCTCTAGAATTGCACTTTTTCCACCACAAGTCTGAAACCTGAGGTATTCACAAGGATTATTTCCTTTGTCTGCCAGTCAACTCGAGCACAGAAGCCACACCACCACAACTACCAACATCTTGTTACATGTAATTTCTTTAAAATGAGGGAAAGACTGAAAGATTCAGGATCAAGAAAACAAAAGCTGAACTTCCTCTGTAACTCGTTTTGGTTTCATTCCTTTTTGAATCTGTAAAATTTTGTTTTTCTTACAAAATACTACAGCGACACAAATTATAACCTGTACCACACGGCAGAGAGACTGTGCTTCTCATTAAAAACTTTATAGATGGATCAAAGTGAAAGTTTCAAAAATAGGAGGAGAGAAAAAGCAAGGATTAACAGCAGAACCATTATACAGTTCACAACAAGCAGAGACGCATATTCAATAAGCAAACGTATTTTTTTTTTCATGGCCTAGACTAGTTAAGCAAAGGGGATAAAGGATTTAAAAACAATAGCCCAGTAAAGATTTTCAATGTGAGTACATATGGATAAGTAATTTTGGGGGATGTATTAAAATATGAAAAATAAGTAATAAGATTTTCCAATAAAAGTAAGCTAATGTGTTCTGCAAGGGCACGTCTGGCATTTAGTTAATGCTAACATAGCTACCAGCAGCACAACTGAGCAAGTCTGTGACTACCTTTTTACTTTACAGTCACTGCTCTCTAGAAAGCCACCACCACTGCAACAGAAAGAAACCAAAAACCAACATACCATTTGTCATTCACAGCGAATAGAGGGAAATCATGTGATTGACTTGGGAAACTCCTACCTTCTTTTGTTTCCCAAAAATGAAAATGCAAATTCACTGCATTCATACAGACATTTACGCAGCAGAAGCGTGTTCTTTATCACCTCAATTTCTTATACTGCAGCCCACTAATTATTTAATTAACAAAGAAACAGCAATTCCTTCTATTTTCTTTTCTCATAAGTAACTTGCAGGCATTTCTCATGATTAGGAAAGGTGGTTTCCAGTATCACTTGAAGTGATACAGTCTGCTTAAAAATCAGGCAGAGGATCATGTCACTATATACTATGACATGCTAACTGTTCAAGTCCATGCCTCCAGCTCACCCTAAACGTAAAGTAATCCACTCTACCTTAATCCTGAGTTAGGTGGGCTACACATTTCTTCCTAAAAGCATAAACCACAAAGTTGTAATGGGTGATGTGCAGGAACCGTGGTACACACATGAACCCATGATATCTGTAGGCAATTTGAATATAGACAGAAAGAATTATATTTATTTGCTACAGATAGAGGCAAAAAGCTGTAGAAGCGTGTAAGTGTGTGCTATAAGTATGTTCATTGATTTTGATGCTAAAAGAAAAATTACTATATATTGCTTTAAAAAGTGGTTCAGCTCTGGTTTTTGTTAAGGTAACCAAGATGAAATTCTGATGTTATTTTTTTAAAAAAAAACATACCCACAATACTTTAAGAAAAGATTTTAACATAATGAAGAAAATGCAACACAATAGACAGCTAAGAAAAACTATGATATTTAAAGAATATTGCTCACAAACCCTTAAAGAAGGTAAAAATCCATCTCCAGTTATTTTAAAAATTATGCAACTTTGAATACATCTTTCAAAATGCTTATTTGGGAAAACAAAACACATTAAAAGCTAAAAATATTACTTCTATCCCATTCTACAGAGTCTAGGAAGCAGGTGAGGATTCACAGCCTGTACAACAAAGATTTGTTGGTGAGTTACAGCCATCTGTAATAAGCACCCAGTTTTTGTATATTGGCACACTGGGAAAGATGTTGCTTATCTCCCACCATGCATGCAGATGACAGCTGTGAAAACTGGTATCAGTGCTAGTAGATACTCTATTTAGAATAAAAACCGCAAATTCTATCAATGCCTTTTAGTCACTCATTAAAGCCTAAGTTTAGAAAGTCCTTTTATACAGATGAATTCACCTCAATATTGTTCTGTTTTCTAATTAAAAATTCAACAATGTTCAAGTGCACATGTAAAAGCGTTATGTAAAGATCTACAAGCCAAATCAAGACACAGACACAGACCACAGCCTGATAGATACTTCAAAGAAACTCAGGTATCTACAACACTTCATTAATCTGCGTCAAGACATCTTTAGGCAAACTAAGTGTTCCATGTCGGTTTTCCCCATCTGCAAAACAGAGAGGAAAGCATTTCATGTGTCTAGCTTCTTCTGACCTGAGAGTTAATCTGTATTCCCTTTTCCATAGAGGATTAAGACAATTCAGAGGCACGTCAGATACAAGACGACAGACCTCTGTCTACCTGTGAAGCAGCACTGATGGACAGGTAATACTTGCAGGCTGTCTGTGCTGTCAACTGTTTTTGTACAAACACTTGAAGTGTCAAAACAGCTACTCTTCCTCCTCATATGGGTATTTTCCAGTGGAGACATCACATAAATTCTACTTATGCAGTAAATACAGATTTCTTAAAAGGAATTACTTCATAGAGATAGTCACCTGCTCTCTCACAGCTGGGATTTTTTGGGGTACAGTTCATTATTTTATTCTGCTTTTCTCTTTTACAGTTTACAATAATGGGTTAGAACAGCCAACAAAATTACATGTACTTTCTTGGCATTTCTTCTGATCTCCCAGAGACTTACTGTAGGTCTGCTCACACAACAGAATCTGAGATACAAGAGGCAGCATAAGAAGAACAATAAATTATGAGGTATGGAGTACTGGATCACTGCCACTATGTCTAACTTCCTTGCTTGCTTGCTTCCTTGTGGTTGTTACACAGCTGACTGCTCATCCTGTGCAGTGCTGGAAGCAGACTGCAAAGAGTAAACTACCATAAGTTCAAGCAGCGGACTTTCTTTATTAACAGATCATTACACAAAGTTCTAACTAGTTAAATCAGTGTTCTGATTTTTCACTACTCAGTACCTTGAAGCTCAGACTAGCTAGATACGAGGCACTGCATAAGAACACTGAAGAGTGTATTCAACATTCGAGAGCAGGGTGAACCCGACACAGCAGTAACGTTTAACATTAGAAAAAGTTGACAAACACATATCAGGAAAATGTTTAGAAGAATCAGATAAAAGGGTAAAATGCTTTAAAGTTTTCAAACAGCTTTTTTTTTTTAAAAAAAGAGATCGAACCTATTAGAAGATCAGGATAAACGTATTCCATCAAAAAAACTCTAAGGATACCTGGGGAGGGCGGGGGGGGGGGGGGGGGGGAAGCCAGAGAGATCAAATGGGAGCCTCTTTGAAGGATTTTAGAGAAAAAAAACAACCAAAAGACCCACACAAATCCACATGGGTTGGGAAATAGCTTGCTGAAATCATGAAAGCTAAATCATCACAACATTTTCAAGTACAGATCAAAAGGAAGCCTTCAAAAAAATTGTGGGTACACAAATGATGAAATCAACAATCACAGCCAAGAGATTCAGCAGGTTTCTCCACTGGATACAAAATATTCTTCAGTGTGCCACAACAGGGACACAACAAATGCCTGCTACCAATAAAATAGCATATGATAGCCTAAAGGTGACTGATGAGCTGAAAAAGACTTACACACTATTGATGAAGTGGACAATAAACCTTCAAAGTGCAAAACAACGCCCACAGGAAAATGCTAATCATGCAGAAATAAGAATAAACAAATTAATCATCTATTATCGTCACAGAAGATTCTAAAAACATCAGTTCAAGTCAGATTGCAATCAGAAAGTAATATGGCATTTTACATAAAACAGAAGACACAAATCATGAATATATTATCCCAATATATCCACAGATCACACTCATTTTAAATACACGATGTCCTTACAGCCATTTTTCTTTTTCCAAAAAAGATACGAATCAGTTAGGGAAACTGAAGACAGTACGAGGTATGGCATGAGGTATCAGGAGCTGAAACCTAAAACGTTATGATCAGAGTAATCAAATCAAGATGTTTATAATTCAGAAACATTAAAACCCAGATAATTCATCTCTGGCACTAGCTGAACATATTTAAATACCAATACTTCAATCCCCAAACTAACTATTAGTTCCAGATAGTTTTGCGTAACAAAAACCATCTGCTTTGGAGCTATATGAACTGGGACAACGTTGCAATTCCAGAATTTATACAGTGGCATAACTTTTCTTCATGTAAATCTGAAAACAAACCCAATAAACCACTTACCTCTGGCTGAATTGCTTTGAATACGGGGACATCCATTAGTGTTATCTGACCCTGAAATTAGAAAAAAAAAAAATAATCATAAATTACGTTTAAAATTAAACTTGTATTCCATTAAGTTGCTATGCTGCATGAGAACTTTATTTGTTCTGATTTCTTTTCATTATTTGACTTTCATTTTGTAGCTAATTTCAGAGGTTTCAGCTCCTACCACAAAACTGTTCTGCAAAAACAGAGGATAAAGCGCTCTAAACTTCACATTTAGTAAAATAAACGAATTATGATAAATTATTCTCGGGAGCATAATCCTGCAGTTACATATGCAAGTCAGAGCTTGAACTCAGAAACACAATATAAGAAGCTATCCAAGAATATAAGAAACTAACTTTAGTTGCTCAAGGACAGTTTCTCTTCAAACTGAGTCTCAGTCTAGGTGTTACACAATTCTATTGAAACACCCCTAAAATTTTTCAATCAACACTTGAACCACATTTGAATAATTAAGCTAAGTAATTGTTCAGTTGCACAGCAACACTTAAAATTAAATACAGCCCATCTCATGGCCAGCAAGTCAGAATCAGGAAGTACATTCTCATGTCTGGGATATCTGTTTAGCTTCGGAAAAGATAAAGGGGAAATCACAGAGCCAAACACCAGGTTTTGCATTTTGAAACACATTCACAGAGCCCTATTTTAAGTGTACAATTTAGGATTGCTGCCTAGCTATGAATAAAAAAAAGAAAGAAAAAGAGACCATCTCTTTCAAAGAGTATGTAGGTAGCCCAGAAATACCAGTGCCATCTGAGTTAGGTATCAGAAATACCCTTTTAACAAAGAATCCAAGGACCTCGTTTGATTTTCTCAGATGTGAGCTGCACAGCTTTATTCCCATTTCCTTGAAAACAGTGTTTCCGCCATTTATACACTCTGCTGTATATATACACTGACATGTTTGTGACTTTCACAAATTGCAACTGCCATCGAATGCCATTGCTGGATAGCAGAATAGCTTCTCAGATAAAGACAACCTTGCAGAAAAAAATTAACTAGGATGATCTACTTTCAAGAAAGCATCTCTTTGCACCTGCTCTAACAAGAAGTGATGTGTCTTGCCAAAGACGATCAAATCTACATTTTGTAGCACATCTCCTTGACCTCCACATCTATTTTCAGATGGGTATTTTGGCAATCAAGCATGACCACAAAAAAACGTATAAATCAGTCCCAGTTTCTGTAACCAACATATTGGACACAATCATCTGGTATTTTGTAGTACAACATCATAGAAGCGACAAGCCTTTTATGTATTTCCTTTTTACAAACTTTCTTTCCTGGGCTCTGCTTTAATTGGTTGCTCCTTCTTCCAAACAATGATGTTTGCAGACAACACCAAGCTGGGCAGAAGTGTTGATCTGCTTGAGGGCAGGAGGCTCTGCAGAGGGACCCGGAGAGGCTGAATCGATGGGCCCAGGCCAGCTGGATGAGGTTCAACAGGGCTCAGTGCCGGGTCCTGCAGGTGGGTCACACCAGCCCCACGCAGCGCTACGGGCTGGGGGCAGAGGGGCTGGGAAACCGCCTGGGGGGGAAGGGGCTGGGGGTGCTGGGCGACCACCGGCCGAACGTGAGCCAGCAGTGTGCCCAGGTGGCCAAGAAGGCCAACAGCGTCCTGGCTTGTACCAGAAACAGCGTGGCCAGCAGGAGCGGGGCTGTGACCGGCCCCCCGCACTCGGCACTGGGGAGGCGGCACCTGGAACCCTGGGGTCAGTGTCGGGCCCCTCACGACAAGAGGGACATTGAGGGGCTGGAGCGTGTCCAGAGCCAGGCAGGGGCTGGGGAAGGGGCCGGGGCACCAGGCTGGGGGAGCTGGGGGGGTTCAGCCTGGAGAGGAGGGGGCTCAGGGGGGACCTTATCGCTCCCTACAGCTGCCTGACAGGAGGGTGCAGCCAGGTGGGGGTCCGTCTCTTCTCCCATTTAACGAGTACCAGGACAACAGAAAACAGCCTCAAGCTGTGCCAGGGGAGGTTTAGATGGGGTATTGGGAAAAATGTCTTCACTGAAAGGGCGGTCAGGCACTGGAACAGGCTGCCCAGGGAGGTGGCAGAGTCACCACCCCTGGAGGTATTTAAAAGATGTGCAGATGTGGCACTTGGGGACATGGGTTAGTGGTGGGCTTGGCAGTCTGGGCTAACGGCTGGACTCCATGGTCTTAAACTTTTTTCCAACCTAAATGATTCTATGTTTTAAAGTTTTATTAGATTTTTCTAGTCTGATTTCTACAGTTAGAATGGTCTTGAAGCTAATAATCGAGATACTTTCAGAAAACATGTATCCTAAAAGGAGCTGAGGAACAATTTCATATACTTGTTTCTAAATCTTCCTTAAAACTTTAGGATTATAAATTCAGAATGCCCAAGAAAAGGGCTTCCCTATGAAGGCAGCACTTACCTAAGTACTGCACAGAAAGTGTGTACTACTGTGTGGGCCAAACTTGCCTGATACCTTAGGTGTGTGCATTATTTCTAATCTTCCCGCTCACTAAGAAAGAGCAAATACATCCCAGTTCCGTAAATCATCTAACCACGTACCCATGGCTGTGCAGGCGCAAACATCAAGGAATTACACTTTCTTACCTGCAGAGAACACTCAGGAGACAAAGGGACAGAAGGAAAGCATGGATTCCTTTTTCTAACCTGATCAAATCCTGACCATAGAACAGCCACGCATTACAGCAAGAGTTAATTCTTCCTTTTGATTTCCAAGGTAAAGAACCTAGTCCTGAAAAAACAGCCATAGAACTCAATCTCTAGTCTCCTGTTTCTCTGCTAAATATGTGGCTGATGGAATGTATCACTATGCTTCTCAATAAGGGAAATGAATTAGAAAATTGGTTGGGTTGGGGAAGGTGAAAACAGAGGAATGGGCACTTGAATAGAATTTGAATATAGGGTATATGAAAACATCTTAACAAAAGACCCAGGCTTTTAAATGGTTATTCACATTTCATTGCATATACTACAAGATTACAACAGTACAATAAAAGTGAGCCAGAAAACAGATTCATTGTTCGCAAAGAAGAGATAATGCTTAAAAATATGTTGCCTTTCTTCCCAGCCCTCCAGAATTGTCCTCTTAATCAACCTGAACTGCCTTAGCTACGTTAGACTATTAATTGCTTCAGTAGTGACTCCTAAGCAAATTACTTTAAGACAAGATCAACACCCAACGCCAATGAAACAAAGACCATTATAACTTCACAACAGAATTCATTTTAAATTATGCATTTATTTTGATAAATGGTGACATTAAATGGGTATATTAACATTTGAAAAACACATGAATCCTGAAGTTAGAGATTAATGTTTATTACTAAAAAGATTTGAAATTGCTGTTAAGTACGTTACAGTATTTGAAAAAGCAAGTTTGAAACAAAAAAAAAATTCAACAGAAAATTCTTTCTTCTAGTATCACATTGATATTAGGCTGATTTTTTTTTGGTTTTAGCTTGTTTGGTTTACACCTCTTGCTGCTTTCACTAAAATCTTCAGTAACACTGTATCACATTACCTCTTATTCAAGAAACATCCCTTATGGAGGTTCCTTTCTTAAAAGAGCTTGCAATTTCCATTAAGAGTTCCAAGCGCTTAAAAAATTGTTCACAATTCAAGCGGCAAGTAACTGACAGCTGAATACCTAAACTGACGGATAAAAAGCCATTTGAGTTTGCAGTACCTCACATAAGAGTTTAAAAATAACTTTTGACAAAACAGAACTTTTTAAACATTCACTTACTCATATTTTAAGTGTAACACGTAAGTGAATTTTTACCCTTAAAAGGTAAAAAAGGTGCTTGCTCACTGCTAAGGCAAAAATAAAGCAAACTGGAAAGGCTGGCATTCTAATTAATAGCACTTGAAATGATAAAACTTCGAAAACTATTATATTTATGTTACATGCCATTGCTCAACTTTAACAACAAAGAACTTCTATCATGACCAAATCAAGGGGAATTCAAACCCCAATAAACAAAGCCACTAGTTTGATTTCTGCCATGGAAGATACAACACACCAACTTTTCTCATTCCAGCTCCTTAGCCCAGCCAATACAAATTCCTGGATAGCACCTTCTCCTAAATGTAGTTTAACATTCAATATTCAAACAAAAAATTGTGAGTGTGCACATCAATTTGTTACATGAAGCAAGCCAACCATAACCCGTCTTGTTTTTGAGTTGTCAGCTGCATAGATACTTTAAAAAAAAATGGAATTACATGTGTAATACAAAAGCGTAAACTTATTCCTACCTATCAGTTAAATAAGCATTCTGATTACACAAAGATAGGAAAACTCAGTATCTTCTGCATTTCCACAAGCGATATGTCTATCAAGTTCATTTATATATTAAAGTACTTCACTGGTGAACGGAAGTTTTGTGTTTATGTTTGTCTTAGATCTCCTACATAACAATTCTAGAATATGATTAGAAGAGGTATATTAGTTATACATTAAAAACATATTTCCCAATTATCAACCACCTGAAGAACGTTACAAGAGAAAACCAACTTTTAAGCACAGCAAATGATCACCTTGCAATTCACACACAGGCAGTGCGGTTGGAAGGTAATTCTGCTGCCCCTGCACAGCCATGGCAGCTTTTGCATGTAGTAGAAAGACCCTGCCTGGGGAAAGTCCCCAACAGGCAAATTTAAAAATACTTTAGCTCTCCTGGCTGCTGAGATGTTGGACTTGTTAACAATTAAGTACTTCAAAACCCTAAAATTATTACCACACCGCCTCGTATACATATAAAGAGATTTACCCTTCTCTCGAGGAGATCTGTCAGGCCAAAACTTTTACATCCAGATGATGAAGAACTACATTTCAGTATGTTGCTTCTTTGAGGAATATGGAGAAGCTCAATGAAATTAAATTGTAAAATATTCTCTAATTCTTTCTGGTTTCTGTGAATACATACGGATTACCCTTCTTCCATAAAAACCTGAACTTAGGAACTCCTAGCTGCAGTTAACACCACTGCATTGAGTCCTCCCCACACTCCTATGTGAAACTTCACATTTGATATGGGGTACAATCCCACCTTTCTAGCCCCTAGACCTCCCCAAGCACGAGTTCTTTCTATCAGGCTACTTGCTGTACTACAAATTTTCCTGCCATCCATGTACCTACTGTAAGGACACTGTACTTTCCATATTGCTCCTGGACAGAGACCGTCAGTGTGAAAGGAAAAACTAAGTTTCTGTCTGAGATGAAAAAAAAAAATCAAACGGCTACATTTCGGTTGTTGAAGAACACTGCCATAATCTGATTTTCCTTGAAGCCATGTTGGTTCAAGCAGCACTTCATAAATTGTTCCTTAATCTGAATTTTTAGAAGGAATTATATTTAAGCCTTCCAACTTGGCTTAGCACTGTCTCTCTGGGCTGCCAGAATACTTTTCCTCACTGAAAAAATAGCTAAGTCTCTGTTAAGCACTGCATCAGTAGGAGAATAATTCTGCTGTCCAAAACGAACGCTGGGGGATTAAAGTTCCTGTGTTGAAACTCTACTTTTTTCTCGCAAACTCCACTCCAAGATTTTTATCATTAATAGTGCCTCCACACGCTATAATAAAGTTGCTTCTTCTTGCTCTCATTGGGAACATACTTGTTCTGTAATATTCTTCTGTAAAATAAAGTGAACAGGAACACATACAAGCAGAAGTCCTTTTTCATCAAAAGCTCCCAGGGCCCAGTACTTCACTTTATTCAAACTGCTCTCAGATGCAGCAGACAGACTTGCCTCAAACTCCCTAAATCCACTGACAACCAGCCTCTGGAGAGGCCAAAACCAACATTACTGCCAGGAACTGCGTAGCACAGCTCACACCAGTAGCCACGCAGGAACTCGCAGAGGGGACTGTGAATCTGCCAGAGTCCCACACAAGAGAAAGTTCTCCTGGGGGAAACCCTGGGCCAGTTAAAGTTATTTTTGTTCTATTTGAAGGGGCAAAAAATGAGTTGTTTGAACCCCACACACCTCAAAACCTATTTCTGCACTTTTATTGCACACACAATGTGGTTCCAAAACTCTTGGGACCTGCTTCCTTTACAAAACACACTTCTCATGCTCTTTCTTCAGATATAGATAGCTTGATATTTAACTGTCGTAAGAATGCAGCTGAGAAAAATTCCTTGTTTTGTCTGAATGTTTTTAAAATAAGCTTTATTTGTGTATTGTTTCCAAAATAAGCAATATTCTTTTTTCCAACATCCATTTGACAAAGCTTAACTGGAATAAAAAAGAAATAAACATACACGTAAAGTGTGAGCTTACTTCATAGCACTTTCAGAGACTAGGGCAAAGAATAAAGAATCCTTCTTAGATAACCTGGTGGAAAAAAAAGCAATGGATTTATACAGCTGCGCTTCCCTTAATTCTACCTCAAATATTTACACCACTGTGGCTAAGTTGAAATATAAAATGGAAAAGCAAGTCAAAAAGTAATAAACAGTCAAATAATTAAACAGTAGCAGTCTAAGGAATAAGAATTTACTGAAAGCAGAAAATAAATATTTCTTCAACCTGAGGTTCGCCAACATCTTAATTTGGACCTCATGTCCCCAAGCATTTTCCTTTTTTCTTTCAGTCTCAGCAGCCCCCGCTTTCTACTGCCACTGCACCATTAACATATCCCTCCCCCACAAATTGTGCCCTGTACACTTGAAACCACACTTCTCCCTTCGACGAAAATGGACAGCATTCACTGCCGCGGTGCCTACCCTGCACACACACAACGGCTCCATCGGCAGGGCCAGACACCAGTGGGTAATCCTGGCACCAACTTGTTTTGTGGCTTTTAGCCGTTTAATAAAGAACCAAGCAGTGATCAGCCTAAAAGCAGATATTTAAAACAGAGACAGTCTCCTTACTAGTTACAGCTAGAAAGCAGCCTGTAGAACCCTTAGGAGAAAACAAACATGTCCTACTTCATACTCATTGAATGGGATTCTTTTTCCCCAAAATCTATGAAATGTTCAGGCATTCAATACAGAAATGGTTTCCAGGGGATGTAAGCTGCAGAGGGATAAAGCAAACTAAAAATTTGCAACAGCAGCAACTACACCTGAAGATCTCACCTATTTCAGCTGTAACTTGGCCCTTTCTAAAGCAGCCTTCAACCTTACAAAGAGCACCTGGCTGGTAACAACAGTATAACTGGACTATTACATGTCTATTGCAATAATAATTTCCGTCACTGCTCAAGCTAGACCCCTTGAAGGGCTAGCATACTTTGGCTAGAAAGTTAGTACAAGACTGAACAAAGGACCATTCCATGAAATGGCACACCAGCTGAGCATTAAGGACAGTGCTAGATGACTGCCAAAGGGAAGAACATGGAAATAAAATCACCAAAAATATTTACACTTGAGCTTCTCTTTGGCCTGGTAAGCAGCTTCTTGAAAATACAGGATTACAAGCAATAGATTTTGTAGTCCAACTTGTCTCTTACCCACTAACTGACTAAACAGATTTTTTAAATAACAGTATCTCTAACACAGTGGGAACTCAAAACACATCTGTGTGTTTCATACTGGTACTGAAACCACTAGTATTAATCTGATTTCCAGTGATCTCTCAAACTTATTATCTTTCAGAGTTTTGCTCTTCTTCCTGCAGCATAATTGTAATTGTTACATCTGTGCAGTGACCTGTTTTTGATCAAAATGCAACTTATCATACAAGGTACAGGATAAAACTTACCAATGACAATGTTGACTGTATCAGTTAACTCCCACCTTTGTGCTACTTATGACTGGAATCCTTTTTCATTCAAGCCAAAGTTTCCTATTAATTAGACAACTGTCTAACTAGCTCTTGTGTAGCAACTTGCATTTATTGCTGTTTTACTGGCTTCATCACATTATTTTTTCTCTCCTTATGTGAATAAGGTACACAGCCCACAAATTATTTCCTCAGTTTCCCACATAAAAAAAAATAAAGCACAGTACTGATCCACTCAGCCTTCACTACATCACAGATGTCCGCAGTCTGCTCTGCATATATTTCACAAGAGCTATCACTAAACTAGAAGTTTTCTCATACTTTGAAATAGCAGTTGGTAGCATATCCATGTCCAGTGGCAGCAGTGCATACCCAGTATTATAATGAAAACCTTACCAACATCATTTTGCATTCTCATCTGTGCCAGTATGCTCAAGAGCCTGGCCATACTGCATCACTCTGGTAGTCTTCACATTAAAACTGAAATCCAAATTAAGATTTTAAACTTCTCTGTAATGGCAGGACTAAAACCAGGAAGAATAAGGAAATGGACAATAAAATAAAAACAAGCATAAGGCTTAAAGGTATTTTCTCCTCCAAGGTACCTAGGTATTCAGTAAATCTACTTATTTCTATAACCTTCAGCAAGAATGGTAGAAGACAGCATTCAAAGCAAGCAAGCCCTACTATAAAAGCAGATAAACTTGCCTGGGGAAACAAACATTAATGACAAACTTAAAGCTGTGTATATAAACATTGAAAAAGAAATTAAATTAATTATAACCTTGCCAAAGGGCTGAACACTGACTACTAGTAATTTTGCTCAATTGTTCAGAATTCTATCTGTAAGCCACTTTAGTCCATTTACAGTAAATGAAGCCCAATTTGAAGAACCGGATACTTTAAAAGGGAGAAGGCTAAGAGTAAAGGTGCTTTCTTTTGGGGAATTGAGAAAACTGCAAAATTATACCAGGTAGTATAAACCAAAAATACAACCACACATTTGTAATCCTAATGTGAGATGTTTAACTAAATGATTCCTCTTTGTGAGTGGAACTCCACACAGTTTGAAGCATAATATGAAAACAGTAAAAACACCAGATTTTAATCAAGATTTTTATCTAACCAAGGTTTAAGTAGGCAACACCCACGAAAGTAAAAGATTTCTACACATGAAAGATGAAGGATTAGACAGCAGAGGACAGCAGAGAAAAAGGGTTATGAAATGCGATACAAGACCAAGCACCTTTGTGTATTTTGCTGTCCAAGTGAGTGACGGCAACTCCACTGAGACTAAGTGATCTACTCTGCTCCTCAACAGCATCCACAACTGGCTAAAAAGCCGAGCCATTCAAAGGAATTCCTTCTGGCCTATGTGCTTAACTCTGCTTCAATTCATGCCCCTAGCCCCAAACTCCTAACCATTTATATTTCCTTTATGCACAGAAATCGTTAGGATAAAATTGAAAGAATAGCCAGCCTCAAAAACATCTTCCCATGAAAAGTCGTGATTCATTGCCCAGCTGTTCCTGACAACAGAACCAGTAAGAGGCCTGAACCTCAGTCAGAAATAAATCCCATTAACTATTCAAGAAGAATTTAATGTGTAAGTTCATACTCCACTTCATACTCCAGATGCTTTAAATTTTCAGTGTCCTCATTAAAATCAATTTATCCATTAACAATTCACTGAAAAAGTTAATGATTAAAAAATAGAACAAACTTAATGGGAATATTTTGTGATGCATTCTACCACGTATTGATCATCTCCCCAGGACAATTCATCACAAATCTCGTAACTTGAATTATAGCTTGCTAGCAATCTTTCTAGTAACATATCTGAATCACTTAGAAGGACCATCTGTCATCTTAACCTCTAAAAGTAGCGTAAAAATAAATAATCACTTAATGTTTTGGTTAAACACCTTTACTCATTTGTTTTTGGTTCTGCAGGATATGCAACTCATTTTTCTGTACCATTGCACCCAAAAGAAGAAAAAACTTCCTAGATGTAAGAATTAACAGAGTGAACAACTAGAACACCCCCAGAAAAAAACAAGTAGAGATCTAATACATTCTTGCAACTAAAATACACATGTCAGAATTAAGCTTCATCATATGGATTTAAGAATCTTTGGTCTATGTTACATATAACAGTGTGAAAAATGCCTGGATGGCATAGCTCAAAAAAGATCACATAGCATTAAACAGAACATAGACAATGAAGAACTACAGCGCAAGATCCATTTTTGAAATCCATGGATGACAGAAGTTAGGCTAAAAACATAGAAAAATGGAGAAGCAGAGGAAAAGTTGCCAAGAAGATTCACACACAGAGTAAAAAATTACTGGAATTGCTTACCGCATATTCTTCTGGTGTAACCTTTAGGACATCAAATACCACTGCATCAAAGCTCTTCTTCAGTTCAGCTGAACCTTTGTCACTCAAGGATTCAGAGCTGCTACTCTTCTGCAGAAACAAACAGAACCAGTAATGACATTTTGGTTCTCTCCTCTTCTGTTTCTGCACTCCCAAAAGCAAAATTTCTGTTCAAACATCACTGTTCACACAATTTTTCGATCGGGCAAATTATCCATTAAAAGTCACTCGGAGGACATACCTTCTCCTGACAAAGACAGCTAAAACCAGAGACTCTCAAATTTACTTCAATGGATTTCAGAGGTGTTCCTCAAAACAGAACAGTTACATTTCAACACATAATTCAATTCTGATTTTGTTGATGGGAAAGTTAATAATAACAATACAATCACACTGAATTTGAAACAGGAAAAATACCACTACGGTGAGGAAAAAGTCAAGGTCAATCCCAAAGGAATAGTTAACAAAGAACAGTATCTATCTCTTCCTGTTTCTCTCAGAAGTATTAAAACTTAAAAATTACATTGTGAGCTACAGATCTGTTCCTGTTGAAGACACTTGGTATAAACCATTTTAGTTGCTTTTTTTGGTAAATGCTAGTAATTCACATTTGCAAATACTGGATCTTAGAATATTATTCTCTGAATCTTTATCTGCAACATAAAGATTTAGATTCCCTGCAGAACACAAATAGGACTCAAAAAAATAACACTTTGTATGAAATTAACACTACATACTGGTTTCGTATGTTTCATGTATTGTTTTCACATGAAACAAATGAAAACAATGTAACTGTGTTAGGTGTAATCACTTCCTCTGGATGGATGCAAAACTAGATTCTGGTCCACCATCACAAGCAAGAAGGGTTTTACCCAACGGAGACTGAGATGTCACATCTAGATGTATGCTTCACACCTGAACCACAGGCACACCTATTCCAGAAATATTCATACAGCATGCAATGACTTTGCTGCCCCACGCTTTCCTCTGAAGACCCGAAAGGCTATGCATGTTTCTTGCTTGGTTTCTTCTCACTTTCAGAAACCTGGTACAAAGCAAACTCTCAACTAAAAAGTAAAAAATAAGACAAGACATGTGGGAAAAATCATGAAGAACCACAGATACTACAGCCAGTGACTGCACCAAATTCAGATGTTTGCTTCTTCATCAAACAGTACATTTACCTGAAGCACAGAGTGGCACCTGCATGCTTCAGCAAGAGCATAGCCTTGACCTAAGTGCCAACAGAGCTCCCGTAACAGTCCTGCGAATGCTTTGTTCGGAGACTTGAGAGAAAGAAAATGAGTATTGGTGCACAGAGCTTGTTCTCACCATGGCTGGGAGCTCCAGCTCAGCTATGGCAGAACACACTGAAGACAAAGACCTGCCTAGTCTTTATGTCGATCACCAATGTATCCTCAAGCTCTATCCTCATCACCGTCACTGGGGATGGCTCTCAGAAAGCTGAAAAGATTAGACTTTTGCCCACATAAAGGCAGTTGCTGACAGTCTGTGTAATTTTACTGCTAATGTTGAAAGTTTTCAAAACCATGGGTATGGATCACAACCAGAACACCTTCAGGAGTGACTGCTTCACCAGATCGCTTCTGGTGGAAGCCAGATTTCAGCACTGTTAGACTGCACTTTTCAACTAACATCTGCATCATGTCTGCTGATGCCAACGCAGGAGGAAAGACAGCACGTGGTCACTGATGTTAATAGTTCTACTGTGCTAATGTCTTCTCCTAAAAAGCTACCCAAGGCAGTATTTTAGGGCTACACTATGTATTTTGCCTTCAGCTTCCCACTCACCGAAACAAGAACACTCAAACTCCTTAAGAATTCAGCCAGCTGAAATAAACTCTTGTCCATTTTTAAGCACTTTTGTTATGAAGACATATAAATAACATACATGCTAATTTGATAATCATGTCTGGTTTAGTTCAGTTCTTCTAACAGTACCATCTCTCTCTGAAAAACCTGATTTTGAAAACACCACCCACCAAAATCTCCAAACCAGGCTGGCATTTTCAGCAATCAACATAGTGAAACATTTCAGTTACGAGTCCTTCCTCCTCCCAGTCAAGAAAGAAACAAAAAAATACCACTTTTACTCGAATTTATCAGACATCATGTAAACATTCAAGACTATCTTGCTGAGTAAAAAAAAGAAAAGAAAAGAAAAAAAAAAAGAGAGCTTTCTTCCAAGAAATCTTTTCAGTTGTGTGCCAACAAATGGTCAGTCAATGATTCATAATACAACAATCAATAAGGGAAGTACAAGCATCTGTATAAAAACAAATAATAGTCTTGTGATGTCAGCTTTCTTGTTTAAATCTTGACAATGCTTGTGAAATTGTGCTGGAAATTATTTTTACCCTTTTGATAACACAACACTCCAATCTTCCTTTCACCTTGTTTGTGGTACTTTCCATTTCCATATGCACATGCAAGTGCACAGCACACATGCAGCTCTGCTATTGAAATACTTGTGTAAATACGTAAGTAAAACAACTATCTTTGGTAAGGTTCAAAGATTCATTTACAAAGGCAACTGTGTTCAGGACGTTGTGGCCCTCATCACTACCACCTTTGTAGGGTTCTTGAATACCATGTCTTTTTTTTTTTTTATTAAAAAGACAAACTGAAATCCACCTTGCTAAAAAAAACATGTTTCACACTGTAACAAAAGCAATAAAAATAATATGCATCAGCAATAAAGTAACTGTCTCTCATTGTACATCTGTACAAGCCAAAGCATATATTCAGTCACCCTAATGACAACACACAATGCATCTGGGAAGATCACTCAACATACACTGAAGGCAGATTTTCAGTTCCCTTCACCTCAGTACTATGAGGCATTAACAGGAAAAAAAACCAACCCAAACCCAACAAAACCTTGAAGAGGGAGTGATCTGCAAGAGTTCTGGAAAAAAAACCCTCCAAACCAAAGAGGTCCTGCAAACTCTCCAACATTGCTAAGAATTTAGGAATCAGTCACAACTCTCAACAGCTCCTCACATGATCCTAGCAAAAAGAGCTCAAAAACTCTGGTACCAACTTCACCCTGCCCCTTCTTTTTCTTTAAGAAGTAAGATGAAAAATGGTTAACCAGATTAACTTCAAAATAAGAGGCATGAGCATAGGAGACCAATCCCCATTGCTCGGCTGTTACACATTCTCTTAACTCACAAGCTGCTCACTTCTGGAAGGCAGCAGCTTTGGTGGGCCAGAGGGGACCCATACCACTGCTTCAGCACAGTCCGAGAGACAACGGGAACAACCTTGCTACTGTGTCAGACCGCCCCTCAACACACAGGCACACCTGTCAAAGAAAAGAACATTTCCCACAGGCTTTGCCAGCCCAGCTTATCGCATTAAGAGCGTCTATTATTGTAAAAACTTAAAAGAAAAGCTGCCTTGTCTAAATGCGATGGAAGAGAGTACAAAAAAAGGCAGCTTTGGCAATGGCAAGGCTGTAAAAGCTAGCTCACGCTTTATTTTGGTATGCAAAGGTCAGAACTTTTAAGTTATTCACATCTGAACTGAGGCATATGAAACCAACACACAAAACAAGAACCTGCCGCACTAGATCTGTTAAAAGAAAAACTTACATTTCGGTGCATTTTAAATAACGTGAGTACTTAGAGTCTTAAGTATGCATTAACTGAGTTTTGTAATCCTTACCTCTGAAGCAGTAGCTGCAATATTAACACTGCTTGACTGTCCGTTCATTAGGTCCATACTGCCCACACCATTAATCTTCACCCCTACATTTACAGCAGCAGGATCATCTCCAAGGCAACTGAATAACCATTCCTACAAAGAGCAAAAAGTCGTCACAAACCATTTTTTTCAAGTTTTAAGTAAAATTCAGTATCTAAAATCTGTGACAAAAAAAAAAAATATTACTTCCAAAATGGCTACACTTCTTTGAGGTCCAAAATTTAAGTTCAAACATATATTCTGAAATTACCAGCTTTAAAATGACATAAAGAACTGAAGGTTCCATTGCAATCCAATACTTACTGGCAGTATAGATTTTCATATGCTTTCCCCTGCTATTTTCCATATACCAGGTATCAATATGTAAATGTATGCATTAACCCTAACTTAAAGTTAGGCCTGCACATTAGTACACATATGATTCTTTTCCTGATTACCAACTTTTAAAAAATATAGTGCATATGTTAACTATCAGTAACTTTTATAAGAAGTTATTCAATGATTTCCTCTTATATGTCTATTCACCAGCTTCAAGAGAAAATTACCACATTAAAAGCAATTTAAGAGTACAAGCAGAACTTAGGCTTTTCTCCACAAATTACCCAAATTATTGTTTAGCAAAAAACCCCAAAACACCACCAAAAAACAAACTGCAAAACAAACCACACAAGGAAAAACTCCACACACTAGGTTTATTCTTGAAAGAATACTATTACTCCTCATTTCTACAGAGAAAATACTGCAAAAGAAATTGAAAGCTTTGGCATCCACTACAACAACAGTAAGACTACCCAATACCTCAGTGTTAGAGGGAGAGTAAAAATTGTTTTGGACTTAAATTTCATGAGATCTTAGTGCCCTCTAGTGTGAAAATTATTATAAATCAGTTTTCACAGGTCTATGTTTATAACAAGTGTGACTGTTTCCGAAGTTGCTATTATTTATGAAATTCACTTTAGGTTTGTAATTTTAACTCAGAACTATTACAGACTGTGCAAATAAACGGAGAAGGTAAGTGACAGGAAACTGAGTAATGCCACATAACAAAACAGCATTAGAGGTTTTAAATATGAGATGCTGTAAGTAATGAAATAAAATCAGTAATCCAAAAATTTCTATCTCCAAGTGACCTAAGCCAGATATGTCAGGTAAACAAGCCTGGAAGGCAAGAAACTGCAATATCTAAATAAAAAAATATCATTTAAAAAAAAAGCAGTAACTTTCAAGTGTCCTTGTAGGAATGCAATACAGAAAGGATGCAACTGAAAGGGCCACACTGCAAATTTCAGTCAAACACTATAGCTGCTAGATATTTTGGGGTATTAATAGTCCCCACCTGAACCGTGTTCAGTCATACTTCTGCAGTTCAGAACAACCATGCACATTTGGCCTTATCTTGTTTTGTTTTGGTTTTGGTTTTTTTTTTTAAATGATAGGCTCATTCACAGGACAGAAGACACTACATTTCGCTTAAACATTATAGTCCCAGCCCACATGCTATAATTAAGATTGTTTCCTCCACTAAAAATACACTTAACTGCACTTAGATTTATTTTTTTTATAATAAGTATTACACTAATAGAACAAACAAAGGAGGAAAAAATACCTCATCTTTGGCTTGTGAGTGTCACTGCTGTCCTGTCCTTTCCTATCTCAATTACCCTTCAGACTGTCTCATGTGGAGTATTTCCAAATGCTCAGCTCCCCAGCGCCTCTTCCCTACAGCCTTCTTATTTACTGAACTGAAAAGCAAGGAAATAAAGCTAACTGACATGTCATAATTTTCATTTATGTAGTGACAGTGGAGGACAGAGACATCACATCTCCAAAATCAGTTTCAGGCCTTCCTCATGTTCAAGAAGGTACACTTGTCCTAATTTAATCCTCTCTTCTGCTGAAGAAAACCCTCTACCCTTTAAAAATTTGTACTTTTTGTAACCAATGTAATCATAGGAATTTTCACACTTTGAACAATTTCATGATACCACTTGGCCTGTAATCGCATCATACAAAGCCAACCTTAAACTAAAGGTTATGTATTTGACCCTCTTCTCACAAATACTTCAGCCCTTCCCCTTCCCCATACTAATGGGGGTGAGAAGGGGGAGAATTGGGGACAAAGTGTTTCTGGTCAAAGAAAAGTGAAAGTTCAAGTTTGTTTCTGTTTTTTGTATCTTTCTGTTCTGTATCTTTGGTTTTTGGAGGGATTTGGATGGTGCTATTTAAAAGAAATTATACATATCATAGAAGCCTATGGAGTTGGCAGCGCAGCCTCCAATGACAAGAGTGAACCGATTTCTCTATAAACAGGGTTAAAGCCCCACTTCCTAATGACTAGTCCCACATAACCCACAGGCACCCAGACAGGTCCTAGCAACTTCCCTGCCTGCCCCGTGTTCCCTAATGCACTATCTTAAGCCTTATCCTTGGTCCCTTAACGCCACAGCTCCAGTCTGCTGCTACCTGTTTCCTAAGCTATTATGAGTTTTGTTTGTATCTGCCCACCCACCTGAGCAGCAGCCAGGCAGGCACTTACGCCTGGCACTGTCTGCATTCAGAGCCTGATGACTATGTGATAGACTTTCCACCTCAGAGGACTGTACCTGGAGGGTACAGTGGTGGTTCACACTGATCCGAGTTTTCCTTTTCTACCCAGTTACTGGGATGAGAATTGTGAGAATTCTGCCCCTTAGTCAAGTAGGGCTGAAATTCACCACTGTGCGGAAAAAGAGACTCCCATGAAGCACATAAAAGTTGGATTTATTTTTTTTACTAAGTGGAAAATCACTTAGAAAAACCCTGCATGCAAATCAAAACAGAGATTACAAAATATAACATCTGCCAGTCAGCTTGTATTATAACAAAGCTGTCTAAACAATGTTAAATTTGTACACATTGCTGCATTACAAGAGTATATATATGAATACATTTATACTTTTTCCCACTTTGTGGAGATACAGTAGGGAGCAGAATTAGTACTGAACTGCTATAAACTAGCATTTATCAACTTGAAAGTTCCAGAACTTGCAATATTTAAAACGTACTATTGAAAGCTGCATTACACACGGGAACATCACCACTCCCATAACAATGAAAAGTCACAGCAACAATTTTGACCTATGTATCCTTTTAAGATGAATACTGAAAAAATCCTAACACTGGAATAATTAAATAATTTGCTTGCTATACTACCCTTCTGCTTAACACCACAATGATTAGTAAACAGCAATATAAGTGATCAACAGCAGAGCTGTTCAGAGCAGCATAGCTGGAGATGCGAAATGACTGTCACCACACTGCAACAGTGAGTCAGTTTTCACTGCATGCCCTGTATATCCAATTACAAAACCTGAACTACACTGAGTAATTTGAACTTCCAGTCTGTTTCTCCCCTTCAATTTAATAAATGCCTTTGTGCTCAGAAATGCATTAGATGTGAAATTGAAAGTGTTTTATATGATGCATAAAATACTTAAGCCAGCATTTATGCCAACCTGAAGCACAGACACGCTATGCAGTATCTTCCTACCTCTTCATGCCATGCATACCGTACAGTAAAAAGCAAACTAAAAATGCTGGTAAGCAGATTCACCATACCCAAAGAATAAAAACGTCCAACATCATGGTTTAACCCCAGCCAGCAACTAAGCTCCACACAGCCACTCATTCACTCCCCACCACCACCCCACGGTGGGACAGGGGAGAGGACTGGAAGGGTAAATGTGAGAAAACTCATCTATTGAAATAAGGACAGTTTAATACATACAGCAAGAGCCATGCAGACAAGTAAAGCAAAACAAGGAGCTCATTCACAGCTGCCCATGGGCAGGCAGGTGTTCAGCCATCCCCAGGAAAGCCGGGCTCCATCACACGTAATGGTTACTTGGGCACGCAAACACCATCATTCCAAATGTCCTCCCTTCCTCCTCCTTCCCCCAGGTCTATATGCTGAGCACGATGTCATATGGTAGGGAATATCGCTTTGGCAGTCGGGGTCAGCTGTCCCAGCTGTGTCGTGTGTGTCCCCCTCCCCAGCCAACCCGCTGGTGGGGTGCTGTGAGATGCAGAAAAGGCCTTGGCTCTGTGTAAGCACTGCCCAGCAGTAACAAAAACACCCCTGTGTTATCAGCACTGTTCTCAGCACAAATCCAAAACATAGCCTCACAGTAGCTGCTATGAAGAAAATTAACTCTACCCCAGCCAAAACCAGCACAACTAAGCAGAGTCTGCTATCTTCAGGGAGTCTGAGTTTTTCTGCAAATTCACCCACGGCTGTATGCGATGATCATTCCACTACAGTGACTGACCTATAAAACCCCCAAATGGAAGGCAGCTTGGTGAAGACAAGCAAGGGCAATGTGCCCATGAAGCTCAGGGAATAATGCAGGGTGCAACTGACCGCAGCTGTTGCAAAGAAGCTGACTTTATTTCAGCACAAAGGGGACCACAGAGTGGTCTTTGTTTTAGATAAACAGCTATGTCAGTTCAGCGGATCAACTGAGTATATTACAGTTGACTGAATCAACTAGTGGTGTAAATGGTTCTCCCTGAGCTCATTAAACAAAGTGAATGTCTCCCCGAGTTAGCTAAACCACGACAGGGGACTGAATACATGGCTCAGCCTAACAGAGTACAGAAACTAACTAACAACTGAATTCCAAAGAGATCATCAGGCTTGAGCCGGCTTCAACCCACATGCTCCTTCCTGGTGACTGGGGATGCCCAACATCATGACAGCAAGCATATTCTAGCAACCAGTAATGCGGATCACATTGGTATTTGTTGGAACTGTATGTTGCAGTTGCTATATTGTGCCAAGTTTAACTTGCATTTGTATTGTGATTTCAGTATATTTTGTATTGCTCTGTTAAATCAGAAATCCTCTTCAACATCAACTGTCTTCAAATAGTAAGTTTAATATTAAACATTATAACCTCCACATGTGGAATATTTAAAAAGAACCTAGCTGGAGAGTATTGGAATCTGACAGGTGTCTAACAGGACACCTAAGCCTGACTCCCTTCCACAGCAGAATCCAGGGATATTCTTGTCTCAGCTTGGGTCAAACACTATCCCAAAAATACACTGAACAAACAGTAAAGACTACCATAAAATTAATTAAAAACTTACTGTCCAGAACAGTACAAAAGCTTTGGGGAAACACAGCCACAGTACATTTTTATGAATAGCTCAAGAGTCATGATGACCAATATCCTCTTTGTTCTTATTCATAATGTCAGTACAAAGTGTCATTTGATTTGGTCACAGATCCCCATGAAGAAAACAGCAATGACTTGCATGGATTATAATCAGCTACAAATGCAGAGTCACTACCAAAGACTTTGGGGACCAAAGACCAGTAGAAACAAAAAAAAACACCAAAAAACCACCAACCACCAGTGCCAGACACAATCAACATGAGTTCCTGATCTTGTGCAAATTCTCAGTAGTATTTTGACAAACAGTACAGAAAAAGGTATTTCTTTCTGAATGAGGAACAGAAACATACTGGCTTTCACTGAATCTTCACTCCACCATGAATCAACCAGCTAGAATCAACTAATTCCATACCAGGACCTCAAGACACTTCAGTGAAATCTTGGAACCACTGACCAAATTCTAATTCTGGATCTGAGCCCTTTGATTCTTAGTTAGCAGTGTACTTTTTCCAGCACTGCTTGGCACTTTCTAAATTAACATTTCTTTCAAACAATGAGCACAAGGTAGAAGCTTCAATAAAACACAAATTCAAGTTCTTCAAGCAACTATCACATTTGCCTAGTATGCAGAAAATTGGATCCTTCCGTCTGGAAGTACTTTGTGTAACTACTTCAGTTCCTTGACTAGAACTTCTTAAATACAAAACAGGCCAATTTATCTATAGCTCCTTACCACACAGGGCTACAAGAGCAAGCCCCTATTACAATTACTCATTTTGCACACAATAATCCCTGCCTTACTTGAAGAACATCCAGAAATGCTTGTGCTTTTGTGTACTAGGTTCCTGTGCACTTCTCCCTCTCGGAAGTTTGAAGTAAAATGTCTCTGCTGAAGAGTCACAACAATATGGCCAAAATAAACCGAACAATACTAAAAATACGGCAATGTTAGGGTGCTGCCACTTTACTATATTCTCCAGGTACTTTTCCCTTAATCTTCATAAGACATACAGTTATGAAATACCTTTTAGTCTGACTTTTTGTGTTTTTGGAATAATAGAATATGGATTATACTTCCCATAGGATCACTACACTAACGTTGTGAGACTCACTTAGGTAACATACTGCCCCTTGAGCAAGTAGGGGCACAGGAAATCCTGCTGACCCAACCCCCAGCACAGATGCTTCTCGCTGGTCTGCATCAAGTTGGCAGGTGGAAGTTCTGGACGTTCTGCCATACAGCAGCACTGTATGACCCTAGCTGCACACAAGCTGCTGCTCACTGAAGTTAATTCTTTGGAAGTGGTTTAAGGTGCCCCAGGGGCACGCAGGCACCAAGGAAGGCTAAGGAAGGAAGACCAAGTACCCTGGCATGCAGGCACTATAACTACCACCATATACAAGTATTCATGCCACCTGCCATCAGGGCAAGGGCTGATAATACAGTTCTTCCCTGCAGTTTGGTGCACCTGCACCCCGACATGCCTCAAAGTTCTGTGTGCACCAGGACTGTGTTAGCAAAGGCACATACTACTCAATACTAAAGACAAATCACTCATTTGCCAGGCAATGTGTTGTCCCTCCTGCAACAGGAAGATCTGGGAAGCAGCACAAGGCTGCACTGTGATAACAGGGGTCATTACATGTACTGGGCGGGGTGGGGTGGGGTGGTGGAAGGTAGTCGGAGCAGACTGCCAGACTTTTAATGCTCCTGACAAAGAGAAATGCATGGCCTCCTTCTCTTGGCCCCAGAAACTACTGTTCTTTATTACTTACTTCACATTAGAAGTTCTCAAAGTCCGTAGGAGCTACGTATAGATAGGTAACAGCTTGAAACATATCTAAAGACGGTAAGAAAGCTTATAGCTTAAAAAGGCAAATGCAGAGATAACTGCTAAAATACACCAAACCAAAAAAAAACTAGAAAAAAAAGTATTAAGAGAAATACAAACCACACACTCCACACCAAAACAAAAACCAACACACACAAAAGCCCCACAACTAAGCAGAAAGTCAGCAAGGAACAGGTGACAGGACAAAGAATGTTCATCCAACTATAAAAGAAAACTTCATCAAGTCAAACCAAACTGCACTTTCCAAACTATATTCTTCCTTTTTACACTTGACCTACTGAAACAAACCAACTACGTTACTACCCTATAAGAATATAGTATGTACACAGCAATAATAAAAATTAAAGCCACGTTAACACATACTTTAATTCAGTTTTCAGTAAGCATGATAATATTAAAAGGTAATGTAGAGACAGAAAAGCTGATAAAAATAGAAACTTCCACAACAGAGATAAATAAAAGCTCAAGCAACTTAATATAACCCCATCCTCCTGCAGGAAATTTATCACTGAAGATAATCAAATCCCAGATCTAAAATTTCACATACTACGAAATCTCCAGTCAGACATATGAATCTTGGCAAAGCATTTGATAAGCTGCCACTAGTGAAGCCTGAGATAAGAGACACTAGAAGGTGACATGCATGGGGTAGAGACATGACAAAAACAGAGATCGAGGAATTAGAGTAGCAAGAGTTTAATAACAGTTATTAAATATGCAACACCAGTACAAATATTAGAAACAAACCATTTGGAAATACAGGAAAACACAGGACAAATAAAACTATCTGATGGACAGAAGAATGAAAAATGAAAGTCAATCATTAAAGGATTATTTGGGCTGATCCCTGTAAAACTTCTGCCGTGAATTTCAGCACATCAGTTGGAAGTGACTGCCAGTACTGTAAGCATGAAGTAGCCACCTGAGATCAAGATATTTGCATTAGTTACGAACAAATACTACCTGCAAGACATTTCAAGAGACTAGAATGCTGTACTCTATGCAGTTCTGGTCACCTGGCTTCCAAAAGATTTTTGAACAAAATATATGCAGAGAAGGGCTTCCAGGTTCTCTGAAGACTCCACTGCAGAAGTGGAAACCAGGAGACCTCAGCTTGCTTATGCCGACAAACTGAAATTTGCACGAAACACTTGCCATGTTTAAATATCAGAAGAACAAACCAGAAGTATGAATACGATGTAAAATTATGCTCAAAAGCAGAATACAGCAATTGGGTTCTTGAACAGTTTCCAGAAAACAGTACTTCAAGCAAAAAAACATAGCTGCTTAAATTGATACTGGACTCCTTCCTGAAAAGAAATTGTGTCATATAGTACCTGCATCAGCAGTATAGCTAACCTGGTACACAGACTCCTTTTTTTCATTGGTTTTATTAATCCTGCTGCAAACTCAAAGCCCTTCTATACTCATGGAACTCAACCACTCAAAGTTATGTCACACATCCACTCTTTCCCTAAGCATCTGTTGCACAACAGTCTCAGTAGTATCAGCTATTTAAGTTCCAAGACAGATGAAGTAAGAATCCACAGAACAGCAACAAATGGAACACACAAAACAAAACTATTAGGTTTGACAGTGAAGTTTAAAATAATAATAAAAAAATATATAAAAGCTTCATTTAAATATGGTCCTTAATTTAGATTCTCTCCTCTTACCCTAGAAAAGGCTTTACCTGGATAAACAATTAAGTGAAATTATTATTCTTTTTTTTAAGATTGCGTTACCCACTGAGCATTTTCACAATCATGTGTGTGCTTGCATTCTGAACAATAAAATAATCTTATTTCTGCTTTTACGCACCTCATTCTCTGACTTTGGGGGCTGAGGGGAGAGAAAAGAAAGAGAGGTAATGTTGAGGTAATGCATAGTCAGGCTCTGCCTCATTCATATCTTACTCAGTTTCCAGCTACCAAGAACCCTTCTTTGTGGTGCTCCAGTACCCAGTGCTCTCCTTTTTAATCTCAAGGCCTGGTACAACTCGTAGCTTAGTTTTCCTCAGATGAGATAAAAACCCTCAAAAATCCAAGAGAATATCCTTCTCCAGGGCACAAGCTACTTGTTTACCAAATCCTATTACAAAAAATGAAACTATTAGCTCAGTTTGTCATCCACTTGCAACAACAGCAAAGAAGTTTTAGCCTAAAATGAAAGGTTTTTAAAATGAGTTACACACAAATAGGAAGGAGATCCTTACCGTTCTCACTTCAACCATTCAAAAGCCAGCTATGCTCAGTGGACTGACTCATAGCCCAGAGTTAAGTAGTGGATACTGTAACACAAGCACTTTTTTAGCACTAGCATTGGTACACAGCTGCAAGCAGTAGCAGACCCTGGCCCTGACACCAAGCAGGCATGAATCAAGCTGAAAGAAAATATTATTGCAGGCAACAAATGGAATAAGCCAAAAATGTGAACATGTGTACATGCTATTTAAGTTTTGCCTGGGGTTGTAAGAGGTTCGGTTTTTTCTAACAAAAGGTCTCTCAACCAGAGTTTGAGCATTAAAAGGCAAAATGTAGGTTCACAAAGTAACCAACCACACAAGAACTTAAAAATTGTTTCTGTTCACATACTGCTTACAAATTATCAGGTTCCCAGAGTTTCTTTCTTCAGAGATCGCCTACAAGCTTCTATTCTGTTTTGTAGTTCTTTGGAAACAACACTGTACAGCAGAACGTTTTATTCCTTTGGATCTGGCTATTATTTTACAATTGCTGTTAGAACAGACAACATTTGAAGTTACTATGCACAGTTTGTTTTTCCTCCCATACGCCAAAAGGGTAAGCATTAGAGAACCAAATTATTTTAGTAAAGAAAGCACATTAAGTATAATAAGGTCTTGCCCTCCTCTGTCTCCTTCTCCAGAATTCAAGCCTACCAACAGTTCAGCCTGTTTGAGCAGCATTTCTTCAAATAGCTGAACAAGAAATCCAGGCTTGCTCTGTCAGGAACCGGAGGAGGAACCTACTCACTCCAAACACACAAAACAGGAGAAAACATAACCTAGAGACATTTTTGAAAAACAGGACCTAGTGCTATTTATCTCCATGAATAAGCAGTAAAAGAGGGTAAAGAAAATAAACAGAAATTCTTTAAATTACAACCAGATACTTTTAATTAATTGGGCAGTTCTAGAAGATTATAACCTTTCCAAAATCGGCTTTTTCAAGTCCCCCACCACATGGCCATGTCTCTATCAGTTTTGTTTGCAAACAAGAGGAGTAGTAAATTATTAATATCATGTTGATTAACTGATGCTGAATTTGCAAAATATTTTTGTTATGGGTTACATGTGCAGGCATGATACCAGTGGAACTAACAAAGCCAGAATACACCCATGGGCAACGTTCTGAAGAGCATGCAATAGCTGAGCACTGAAAGCTGCTAGCACGAACTGCGGGATCCAAATAATCTTTTCAGAGGTACTCGGATCCACAGTTTTGCTGCATTTCTGGATAATGCAAGAGACACACGGACAGGGAAGAATTATTATAGACTGAGCATCAGCAAAAGTATCACAACGCACTCACTATGAAAAGTTTCTAGACGCTGTCTGTTTTACTCTTAGTTTCAAGTTTTTTCAGTTATTTTTTTATTTTAAAATCGGGCAACACTAAGAATTCCAGCCAAGGACAAACTTGAAGAAAATCATTATAACAATCTATAAATGGACACATGAGCACGGCATACCTTCTCTCAGAATAGAAAAAGTACTTCACAAGAAGGAGATTTGGAAAAAATATTTAAATAGAATTTTATGTGCAACTGCACACTTGCAAGTTCTGAAATAGATGACAACTGACAGCATGAGCCTTGTTACTGTCAATAGGCTACAGGAACTCTGTCACCAACAATCACCGCAACCCAGATGCCAAAAGCACATATAAGAAAAAACAGGCATGAAAACTGAGACTGAGGATCTAGACTGGATATTCTGTGTAAACCTACATATCACATGCGGATATGAAGAAAACTCAAATATCCATGCAAGTCATTGCATAAGCTTCTATAGGCATTAAGTGCTAGAATCAAAACTGTGAACAGCCAAATACAAAACAAGATGACCAAACCATCCTAGGAGGGATTTTTAACAAGTGAGAGATGACAACGTACTCACTGTTGCTGAGTAACAGCCTCCAAATCCACAGAATTAAAGACTCAGTACATACACCTGCCTCAAATGCACACTTTCTCTGTGCAGTAAGACAAAAAAGATTTACTTTTAGGGAAAAGGCAGCAGAACTCCTCCTTCCTGAAGGAGGAAGTCAGGCATTCGATGTCAGAGAAAATACCATGAGAGATTATTTTACCATATTTTTTGTAAAGCCATTAATAAACAATGAGGATCTTTCTTGAACAAGACACACCACCTTCGTCGGGTTTAAAATGTAGCTTTCAGAGAGGTGGGTACAGTATTTATCAATAAAACCTGTGGTGCCAACATTTCAATTATGTTCTCTATAATTATTCTTTTTTTAACATCATGCATTGATGTGGAAGTTAGTACCATTTCTATAGCAACGGTGCAAACAGCGAAAAAATCCAAAACTAACAGCCTATAAATTGCCTATATTTGGTACAGTGACTTATGTGGAACTACAATAGGCATTTGGCGAAGAGAGCTGGATTTTCTGACTGTGCCACTATCCCCTGCATTCCTTTATGAAAGTATGTCAAGCTCAGAGTATCCAACTTCTACAAGTAAACAATACATAAATCAGTTATCCATCCAAGCATTCACATCTTTCCCACATTTCTAACTCCCTTTGGAAGAACATCAGTAAATCAGGCAACTAACGAGACAGCAGGTAAAGACCCAAATAACAACAGTGTAATATTAAATATTTTTCTTAACCCAAGACCAGTCAGTAACTGCTGACCATCAAAGCACCTACCTTATAAATAAATCATGATACAGAAAGTGAGCAAACCCAAATTCATTCACACAAATCCATGATTTCAACAAACCAAATGCATGTTGGAACCTTGTTTTAAATGTTCAAGAATGACCAGATAAATCCATGGAGGATTTGTCAGCTGGCCCAACCAGATGTCAACAACCTACTCCAAATGCCTGAAATTGGAGACCAAGCATATGTTTGCTTCAACCAAAATAATTTAGAGTGAACATTTTCATGAAGGAGGATAGTGGATTTTTAAGCAGGTATCATTTTTTTCTTGTTATCAAAACAGAAATTGACAGTAGATTGCAGGGAAATCTTGTCTCTTTAGATACCCAAGGCAGACATATATTTGGAGGCCTGAAATTCCGGTATACCACCTTACCACTTCTCTGCACTAACAACAACAGTTGAATCTGCAGAAAAACTAAATGCAACTTCGGGTAAATGGACAGTATAAATGAGAGCCCTGCTGGAGCTATTTCTAAGCCATCTATCGACATTATTGATGAAAGGATCTGCTCTAAAGAAGGAATGACATAATAAATATCCACAGAGTTTGCAGAACTTGTATAACTGATGTAGAATACAGTATTTTCCAGAAGACATCAAAAAGATACTGAGAGGTAGCATAAGCATTAATTTGAAGAGCATAGCTGGCAAAGCACGAGAACCAACTAAGCAAAAACATTTGTATACCTCCAATGGTAGTGAAGACAAGCCTCAAAATCTTGTTACAAAACAGGGAAAAAGAAACTGCAGGGGCAAAGTTAATGGTAAAGTTCTTTCCAGCACACATGACAAGTTTAACCAGGAACCAAGGAAATCAAGTAATTTCTCAAATTACTTTCTAAGGAGGTAGTTAAGCTATTCTGCTTGAGAGCCATGCTTCAAATGAGGAACGTAAAAATCATTAACTGCTGAAGAGGTGCACATATCCTTTAGCTCTACACTGGATTTAGTGGCAATATGATCAGCAAACCAGGAAAAGAGAACACAAACCTGGACATAGTTTACTGGCATTAAAGAAGTAAAGGCACAAGATGAACACATACACACAACGTTGATGGGCCTGCCTGGTTTGACAGACATAGAAAGGCTGCAGACACTTAAGCCAAGTGAGAACAGTTAAATATGTTCAAAGTAGGGGCAAGAGTTTTCTTCCAGATCTCACAGAAAGCATGGGGAATCCTGCAATTTTTATATGCCTTTAAGAGCGTGGCAACTGCTGAAAGAACAGCAGCATTTGCTGGTCTTTTCAGTATTTGCGAGTCAAGTGCAGCTCGTTCACCCCGCATACAAAGATTCCAGTATGCCTTCGATACAGTCTGTCAAACAGGATTTTTAAGATTATTCCAGCACTATGAACTCAACACAGTAAGTTCACAAGTGAAATCCTATCCAAATTCTACTTGGATATTTGAGATATTCAGAGGATGACTGGATAGTTGTTACTCAAACATATCCCTCAGCTTATGAAATGCAGCTGTGTCCACTTCTGCCAAATCAATGGATGCATGCATTAAAAATTACATGCAAGCTGAAAACTTGGGTCCAAGAGCAAAGACAAAAGAGAGAACCTGTACTCAACATAGTTTTGACAGGAATTTGGAGGAGAATGGCGTTTTGAATGTAAATCTGTTTTACAGCAGATAACACTATTTCTTCTTAAGGAAATCATGCAGTTTAACAGTTTATGTAACTAAAAAGAAAGTTATATTCATCTTTGTGTTAATCTTTTAACTGATAAAAAGTAAATGCAGAATGCTGTAATGCAAGGAAGTCCACACCATGACACGGCAGGATGTCACAATTAGGAATGCAAAAACCACTATTGTGTGACTATTCAGTGATGTTAACAGTATCTTTAAAAAGCACACAGACTAGCACCTTCCAAAAAAATCCACTATAAACTGCTACTTCAGTTACTAGTACTAACAGCTGAAATCTCTGCTCTTAGCACACTAATTAGAAAATTCTTTGCTTTCCTTTCTAGGATCACCAAAATTACCACAGTGCTATAACAAAGGGGTAGTGCAGATCTTGAGAAAAATCACAATTAGAACAAAAGCAAAGATCCTTGGATCCTAACACACCTACCAGGTAAGCTTATCTGTTCTCTAGCAACTTCTGGCAGGAAACCTTGCAAGAGTTCTGCCCTAAATTTTGCACAACAATCTTTTGCCCCCCTTCTGCAGAGAGAAGGAATCTTCTGGCCCAAACTGGCTTACTCTCAAGCAACGGAGATTATCCATATAGGACAAACCAATGAAAGCTAATTCTTCACCTCATCTAAATGAAAGCACAACACTTCTTTGAGGCTCTGTCAAGCCCTGTATTGCTGTCTTACGAGTTTTAGTAAAAAAAATAAAAAATAAATTCAGCCACCCAAATAAATACACAGCTTGGCCAAGATGACCATTTTTGCCATCATGCAAGATCCACCTTCAGTAGGAAGAAAACCACTAGGAAAGGCCATGACTAACACAGAGAACCAAAAGGTTCTGAGGAACAGTTTCTCAGTATCTGGAACCAGTAGCCTAAGTTACAACTTGTACAAGGATTTGATACTGCTTCATCGTTACATCATTACTGACATTAAACTGTCCTTGTTGTACAAGGAAATCCATCAATATAAGAAATATAAATGGACACTGCACACCAAACCGTGAGTAGCCTTGTTTGATTTGACAGAAGAGCCCCACAAAGAGAAAACTGTGCAGGGAAACAGACTGAGTTGGGAGAGCTGCACAGGGAACCCAAGCTGCCAGCCAGACATTTCGTTGCCCTGCAGAGGCAGAGCAGAGCCCGTGGGCTGGCCAGCTGGAGAACCTCGTCCTGCAGAATCATGTACTTTTGAAAATTCTGCAACATTTAAGCACTTTTAATGCCCTATTATTCTGAGTTTAAGACAAATTACCTTAACACTGCAATTATTGTGGCAAGGACTGAATTTGATTCCCAGTTCAGAAATCATATAAATTTGCAATTCCAGAAGACATTATTAGTAGAACTATTTGGAAATACTGCAATATAAAGTATTCTAATGTCTCTTGTATGTCATCAAATAAACTGTTTGCCATGCCCTGAGCAACAGTATGGACTAGACGACCCTCAGGTGTCCTCCCTAAAGTGTTCTGATTCTCTAAAGAAAACACCAAAGCATTAATGATCTAACTAGAAGCATGTAGGTTCAGAAAAAGGTATATCCAAATATACTGACCAAGCATAATCAAACTACACAATCTACTTCATTTCTCATCTCACACATCTCATGATTATGTGAATTTTTACATTTATTTTTTAGATTCCAAAAAGAGTGGATAAACTTTATTTAAGAAATCTTGAGGTCTGTTTGAACATGTTGGTACCTCCCCTTATCTCCTTCTAGGAAGATCTGGTAAAATTTGGCTTCAAGCCTCCAAAACATTCTACTTCATAATAAATACAAAGATGATCTCAAAAAAAGTCACAGGAAGATATTTTTAAATGCATCACTTCAAGTAATCAACTTGTGGCATGACTATGTTCTCCTAGCTAGGAAAAGCAGCACTACAATGGATACTCAGATAGCCCAGACAAAGATGTTATTCATGTGGCCTCTCCCCTCAAACATTAAGGAGCACCACAGGTTGATCACAGTCCATTTTGTCCTTCCTGAAAAAACATTATAGAGAAAAGCAAGACTCCCAAACATACATACACAGGTTCAGAGGTGAGAAATCCCATGGACCCCAGAACGAGAAATAAAACCTACTGACGAGGGAAGGCCATAATCCAGGAACAAGAAAGAAAAGCTGCGACCTCTCATGCTGTGAGCTAGACCCATAAGCAAATAACAGCAAATCAGATGGGTATCATGGAGGGACACACAAGCCCTATCCAGGCCCACTTCTCCTAACCCTGATATGTGTTTGACCCAAGTTTTCACTGTGTTTTGATACTTGGTGATACCGCAGCACTCCACTATGAGTGATTCGACTGCTACTGCCCATGAGGATTTGGAAAATCTGAACTACAAATAATTTGGTCAGAGATGAATTTTTCTACAGTTTAAAAAATAGATATTATAACTAAATAAATACATGTCTTTCAGTGTTGTCACAAAGCCAAGATTATTCATATCAGTGAATTATTTTTTTAATAAAAACCAAACAACACACAAATTAGTAACTCATTTCCTCATTCTACACTACCAGGATCTGAGTTGCCTCTTGCCTGCTAAATGAATGGCCAAAAGCAACAGTACCTCAGCTGCACTTTGAAAATACTTTGATTTTTTTTTTTAGTTAGTTTCATGTTCCAACTTGCCAAGCTGGAAGGCTCATTTTGGTCATGAATGTTATTTAAACATAAATGAGAGCCCACCACATCATAAATACAGTATTGGTACCTTACTGTTGAAATACCACTGAAGTCATGCCACAACAGGGTTAGCGAGGTTTTGGCAGGTGGCATACTTTTGAAACAGCTTTATCACTTAAAAGCTAAGGCATTTTAATGAGCTACACAAACTTTTCTTCCACTGCCTCCAAGACAACAAAGAAAAACAACCTCAGCAAAAACAGCAAACACAGCTACCAATTTAAATGCAATATTCATATAGTGATTTACAGGATCTTTCCAATCTAAGAATCTGGTTGGGTTTTTTTCACAAACAACAGAATAGCATTTTCCAGCCGAGTTGCATGTGGCTAATAAACACCGTAAATCTGACAAAGCTATCAACTAGCAGGCAGCAGCGCTGTTCTACGACAGAGACTGCTGCATAAGCCAGCTCCCTCACTGAGGAATGAAGCAAACAACATCAATTCTCTCTGGGGCACAACTGCATGCTCTATCCAGCCCCAACCCCCAAAAAGAACACAATTCACAAATGGCACCTCCAGCTTAGGCAAGACCCCTTTTTCTCTTCTGAGATATGTTTTTTTATTTTGAGGGTTGTTACATTAAAAAAACATCGGCCTCCTCTGCATTAGAAGTGATGCCAAATATGAATTCCCAAAAATTGCAGTTTTCTTCTTGTAAGAAAGCACTTTTACCAACACTCAGAGAATCATAAACACAGAAAAAGCCACAATGCAATGCTGATCGGCTAGTCTAATGACAAGATCATAGAAACACACCATATTGCCCTAGGGAAAAAAAAGATATCAGATTCCATTAATGACCTGGAATGTAATAGGGAAAGATGACACCAGCAACAAGAACTTAAGTTGCTAAAGCCCATCACTTCTCCTCATCTTCCCTACCTCACTCTGACAAGTAAAATCAAGAAGATATCTATGACATTCAGTACCAGTCTACACAGCAATCTGACACCTAAAAGCAACACAGAAACTCCAGCACATCCCAAGACAGCAAGGGAAGCCTTTTTTCCTGCTCCCTGAAGAGATGTCACTTCTGTCCGTGTCCTTTAACTCCATTACTGCCCAATTCTGTTTTCCACTTAAGACTATCACTTCATAGAAAGAGGGGAAGAAAAAGAATGTTAAACCATGGAAAAATTTTTTCTGTGATGAAAATAAGAGCTAGCTTTTCCTAAAAGAATAGGTACAGCTGACATAATTAAAGCTCTCAACTTTTCTAGAATATACCTTTGTTTACAAATAAATGAGGGATTTAAAGTTTTGTAGGTGCAACAGCTTAGCAAAACATCTTTCACACTAGCTACTTGCATTATTTATCAAACAAGCTTCCCTTTTTAGCAGTATCACTTAACACAGGCTAACTGGATTTCTGTGTCTATCTAACTTAGCATAACACAAATACAACACACCTCTGAGTTACATTACTACATAGATACGCACAACAGATTTCACGTTTTCCTAAGCTATCCTTTATAAAAAGCTTTTTGGCCTCAGCAATACCCTTTCAATTAATGTCTTCATTACCTTTTAAGATATGAAATTCAGATCAATAATTACTTCTCAGCAAAGCTGTGTCAGCCCCAAATCATTAGCACATATACCTTTGATACTCTAAGTCTAGATTTGTTTAAGAAGTCATACCCATTTTGCACATACTCTTTGGACTTACAACAAGCATGTGCTGTAAGTGCACAACCCTGCTTCCACACCCACAGGTGTTTCAGTTTTCAACTATAAATTCATCAAATAGAACAGGAAAGGCACACCATTTCACAGGACAAAAAAAAAACCCAACAAATTTTTAGTAAGCTCCTCTGGATGCCCTGGCATAACATCACCTTAAATATTTTTAAAACTTTCCACTGTACATATAAAAAATAATTTGGGATCATGTAACAATAAATACATGGATACTTCTATTCCCTCTCCTAATCACACAGCATTTGTTACCGAAAGGAGAAGAAACTAAAGGAGTTCTGATTGCTGGAATTTTTAGACGTCTCTAACAAACCAAAATACCTGAATGCTAGCTTATACACAGATTTGTATGAATACTTCTTTTAAGAGAAGTTAAATTACCTTATCTGAAATATGAACTAAGTCCTAACGAAGAAGACTCTCCACAACTAAGCTGCAGAAAAGAGTCAAGATTAACTTTTCAGAAGTATTAAACACAAGTCAAAGCATGAAATACCGTTTGAGTTCTGTCGTCACACAGACCCTACCCACATTAAAAAAAAAAAGTCAGCAAGTTGATTAAGCGCAAGGGCAAGCCATTACATGCAGACATTGAGGAAGTGCTATCTGAAAGCAGGTCTTGAAGCACACTATCTGCTTATGAATAGAAATGCTGTTCTTCAAAGGTAAAGAAATACTGTACCTCAAAAGCTGTTTTTCTACTTCCTTAGTATCACTTTAACATGCCTTCAGCTTTATAAAACAACCTACATCTGGCACCCACCTCAAGTGAAAACAGTTATCAAGCTTGCCTTTTTGTTTGATCTCCTGACTACAATTTGGTTAACAACTTTCTAAAAGTTTGGAGAGAGAAGTATTCTGGGTGGACACTTTGAACACTTTAATAGTTACTGCCAGTATTGCTGAACAACTTCCACAAATAAAGTAACTTTCTGCCAGCATAGTTAGATCTATACACATGTGTTAAAAAAACAAAACCAAAAAAACCCCCAACCACCAAAGAATCACAGTTTCATACTGCAATTAGATTTGGTACTACTGCCTTTGGTACATTTGTTATGAAGACCTTGTCCAGCACAACAAAATACTTGTTTAAAGCACCATTAAAAATTATTACCATGACTGGAAATGCCATAAACTAGGCTGCATCAGAAAGAAAGTTACCATCCACTAGTAAGGAGAAAAGCACTTTTAGCAAGGTGTTATCACCAAGAACATCAAAATCTATTATCAAAGAGTTATCTGACAAAATCTGTTCAAAATAAACTCAAAATAGGCCCAGACTGGGACGAAAAAAACAGAACACCACAAACAAGGACTAGAAGAAATTACGTATCATCAATAGGGCAATCAATCAGCAAAGGGTGGCTAGCCAAGCAACTTTCAAAGAGGGAGCAGCAAAACCATTTCTACTACAGAGGTACGCTTGCTATTATTATATAAATAAAATGGAAACCAGTTGCATTAGAAACGGCACACCTGACACCATCCACGTACGACATATTAAAAAGTAATAATAAAGCCTTATACCTAGGTAATGATTGTTCATCCTCATCCTATCTTAAGGCAGATGTGCAAGGGCCAGGTTTTATCTGCCTGAACAAACATCTCAAGTTTCAGGCTGCTCACTGTTCACCACACTGTCCTCAGAAGCACAGTAGTAGCGTGGCGCAAAGAAGAAATCTTGCTAAGCCTTCAGTAATTTTGCACTCTGAGCTCCAGAAGATACCTGAAGATCCCCTCAGCTGCATGGAAGGACTGAACTCAAGAGATTCTACTCTTTGTATACATTATTCCTTTCCAAAATCCCTGTTGGTATTTATAACCCTCAAGGTTACATAGAAAAGTTTGATCAATACCAAAATTATTTAAAGGTACTTACCAGACAAGTCTGACAACTAACACCCAAACAGATTAGTCAGTCTAAAAGCACTTGACTGTTATTCTAAAAATAAATGAGATAGCTGCCCCTATTCAGGTATACTTACCAATAAAGCACATGGGAAAACTGGCTGGTAATCAAAGACAAGGCTGTTGGCAGAGTGGTCTGGACTTGCTAGCAACGGCAGCACAGTTCAGGCGCCCTTTAACCACAGAGAAAGTCAGTTGTGTGACAGAGCAGGAGAGGAAATACAATGATGATGAGTCATCTGCTTAACCATATGCGTTATCAATACACCTCATTATATTAGAGTTACTAATTAGTGACAGGACAAAACAGTGACGCTTTAATGGGGGAGCTCATAGCCCAATTCTTGGGGCCATTTTTTCTTTTATTGATTTAGCACTTCAAACAATTTATGTGTGCTTAATGTGAAATGTACACCTAAGAAACTATGCGATGCTACCAGCATTCTAACACTTCACACAAGTAAGGCGATTGCAGATGATTTTGAAATCCCCAAAATACCTTACAGGCTTCTGGATTAGCTTTTGCTTGATCAGAGAAACAGCTGTATTACCAGCTTTCCAGTAGCACCACCATCATTCCCAACTCACTCCACCAGCCTATGCTAAAAGGTGCAAACACTTAAGTTTAGCTCTGCGCAAAGGAGTTTCCAGAAATGTCACCAGGATCTTATAATGCCTCAAATATTTCTGCATGAAATCTGAAACTAAGAAGTTTTATCCCAAGTTCCCAGGCTAGCAAACCCAGCTAGGGATTCAGAGCAGAGCTCGTACACTAGTACCAGAAATCAACACTCCACAAGCTCAACTATAACCAAAAGGACTACTGATCCACTTAATTGATTTCAGCTGATTTATGGGAACTCTTGATTTTGTACTTGCCAGTCATCTCCACCATTAATTGCTTTTGTTCATTCTTTTCTCTAACATGACATCAGCACAAGATTTTGTATGGCTGAAAAATAAAGTCAATAAATAAGCTGCCTCACTGCATGTGGGGTCACAACCTAACTCAATTACAAACAAATTTAGTCACAGCTGTGGAGGACCCCAATGTTATCAACCCAGTAACAAGAGAAATTGGAAGATTAAACAAACAACTTGGTGCTAAAACAAGTGAACTAGAAACACAACCTTTTAAAGAGTTTATAAATTTGAGTTTGACGTGGAACTAAGTCACAGCTCCACCTGTGCTTACAGGTCTATTCAGGTACAAATTCAGACACGAAGCTTACAAAGAAACAAAAAATATCAGTAAACAGACTTTCAGATTTTTATTGGAGGCTTTTGCCTGCCTAGACATTAATCTGAAAAGGTTGTATCACAGCAGAAAGAACTCTGTACTAGTCCTGTTTATTCACTTACTGGTCCAACTCCAGTCACTCTAAATGAAAATGTAATACCATAGTTTAGACAATTATCCCAAACCCTGGGCACCTTAATCATGTGATAAAAGCAATCCAATTTACAAACTGCATTAAGATCACTTTTTCAGGATCTCTGCCAGTTTTATCTAGCCACCATTATCCAAGAAATACACCTCTGACTTGAAAAAAAGATCAATATTCTTCTTCCCTAGTTCGATCAATCTGAGCCTGTCTCAATGAGGAAAGCAAATTCCATACCCTCAAAGTTGTCCCTTAATGAATAATGAGGGAGGCACAAATCAAACAGCTTTTAATGCCACATTACTACAACAATGATCAGAGAGTTGATAGCCAGTCCTTGGTCACTTCAAACTTAATTGATTGCTGCCAATACCACAGCACCATTAAAGAGAAAAAGAGGTAACACATACATATCCCATAGTATCAGTGCCACAGAGTCCTACTGAGACAGCTCCAAAGCAAGCAAAGCCTTCTGCATCCCATTTTGCCTCCAAATCGCTTTAAATTGGAGTTACAGCATGAAAACTAGCGTTATCTCAAGCTTCTTTGCAACACCTATTACACATTTCTTCTCTGCCACTCTGAGTGCTTCAGCCCCCGGACAGCCTACGGACATACAGCACAAGCAGTGTAAATGAGGAGATTCACAAGCTCCAACAAATTACTAAATGGGGCCAACCACTTTTCGGCAGGGGATCCTATAGCAAGCTTAACAACTGGTCTCCCTCTCTGACATTTCTGCTTTTCTTTCTTCCTTAACTGACCCAGGCTCTCCCCAAGTGATATTTCATTCCTTGCACTATGAGCTACTGCAATGATCTAAAACCAATGGGAGGAGGAAGGGCACAGGCAACTTCCAGCCAAATTCTAGTCAGCTCTAGTCAGGTGAGGAGATCTCAATCTTCTAGTCAAAGATTTAAAAAACTGATTTTACTGCTTCAATATCATTGCTAAGAACAACAACTAATAAACTCAAGTCACCAGAGGGCACTAACACGTCTACCTAATGGCAAATGCACTCCTTCAATCAGGAAGGCTGATAATTACATCCACATCATCATGTATATTTTATCTCGATTGAACTTCAGCCAGCTTGTTCTAATCCATGTTCAAATCTCAACTACATGCTGATGAGGCACTGAGCTACATCAACTGTTGTGGTCACACTTACAATATATGGGGAAGACTTACAGTCTCCCCAGACAGACCAGAGAAAACAGGGCAGGCACATGCATCTCCCAGTTCACTTGCAATCTAATACTGCCTATGAGATGTATTCGTATGTATACATATAAACGTAATTCTGAAACAAGCATGGAGAAGAGGTCACAAGTTCGACACCTCAAAGAAACAGAATAAATTACTACACTTACAAGTTTGCACCAAGATGAATCCTACCATAGCGGACTGCAAGCAATACCTGCCTCCAAGAGAAAAAAGGGGAGGGCTTCCATTTAACCACCAAACAGCAACAGATGCATTGCTCTCTCAAATTTGGCATCAAGTCAACTGCTATGTTACATGCTTAATCTTTAACAAAGGAGGCTGCTCTTTACCACTGAGAAATAAGCAGGTTTTTAAATCACAAAAATGATGCATAAGAGGGGCTGACAAGAGCGTTTCTTGATATTCTGACCAAGCAGCTCTTGAGCCTCTCTGTTTCAGGCACTGCAGCACAGCCAGAGATTTTCTGGGGCAGGAAACCTTGACTTGTTGATGTGCTTGATACAGTCACAAAGAGCCAAAACGCAGCCTGACTGGTACAGCCCTATGGAAACGAGGGCAAAGCTGCCAGGACCTGCAAGGTACGCAGCTTCTTTTTTCCCCAGCATTACTGCCCTGCAGTTCTACCTACACACTGTTGTTCTCATAGTCAGGACTATAAGACAACACAGACAGGGGAAGGAAAAGGTAATCCTATCCTCACTTACAGCAAGGCACACAATAAGCATGGATGTCATCGCTTCTCTACGCTGAAGTTAGAGCCATGGAAAAAGTTACACTGAAAATAAAGCTGGGGCAGCAAGGATTCTGAGACCATACTCAAGGCATCTCCTTGAGTTCAAGGAAGACACTTTGTGCCACATGACAGCCTACAACCCACCTGGAAGCCTGTAAAGAGTTCTGAAAAGACCAGCTGTGGGCGTACTAGAGAGCAGCACACCTCACAACAGTCAACTCAAGAGAGTAATCTTTTATGCATGTCAGGAACACTGTATTTTAAAATACTTAGTACTGGTCCACTAGATTTCCCAGGTTTTTTTATTTTGCTATACTTAAGATTCAGTGAACAGGTCAGTTTTTGTAAACAAACTGCTCTATGAACTGAAGCACAGACAGGAGATTCCACCTTCCTCAGCCATCATCATCATGCTGACTTTTGAAAGTCACAGCAAGAAGCTCCTACGTTCAGAACATATCCTGCTGCTGAATACATCCTCCCATTCTGCAACTTTGGGCCACCCTCTCCTTTCCCTGCCACCACCACCACCTTCTCTGCTTTATACAGCTCCTCCAGACTGCACAAAGCTGCTGCCACCAGCTTAGCCCAGTGACTACTGCTGCAGCAGCAGGGTTGCAAGCTCTCTACCTGACACCCCACATCTGCGTTGCTCAAGCTCTGATTTCTGATGTCGTGTTTCTGCTCAGCAGACTACTGGGTGGTACCACCTTGCCCACGAGAAGGACTCCAATGCCATTTTTCCTGGAGTCCTATAAGGCCTTTAAGGATCTTTGTAAAGTAAAAAGAGTTGCAGTCACACATCCACGTGTTCTAGGGGACTAACCATACAGAACATCTACTTAAAACACTCAACTGTAACATTACGACTCTCACTTCAGCAGTCTTTTAAGTTGATTAGTTCATAAATAGACAAAACATGAAGCCCACAAAGCTTCTGTTCATGCAATAAATATTACAAATGCAAAACTTAAAAGATGATTTCTACTGCAGCAGTTCCGGGTATTTAAATGTAAAGGTTATGAAAATAAATGTTTACTCATTATTTTGAAAATGCATTTTTAAGTACCTTTTCTAACACGGGCTGTAAACCACTTGACTCAGAAATATACCATGCCTTTGATGTCTTATACTTTGACAAAAATTCAACCAATTACACTCCCCACCCCTAAAGGAAGTTTTCAACTCAGCTTTATTTATTGAATAAAAGGAGGAATTGAAATGACTCAGCTCAAAGCAAATACAAAGGAAAAGATTAATCCCTAACCTCAATGAAGAAAAAAAAATTGGGGGGGGAACTGTTTTAACATCGAGCTGTGTCCTCATAAATTCAAATCTTTTATTATTCAAAGACTTGTCAAGCAGAACATTAGCACACTAAGACTTTTATTAGCTTTCTGAACTGTTAAAAGACATTTATTACAAACCACAGAGAATTTAAAATCAAAGTTTACACAAGTAACTGAAGTTAAAAAGTTAGCCCTGTATCTTCATTCTTCACTGGTGCTGCACACCATCAAGAACAATAAAATATCTAAACATTGGGATTTTCAGTCTACACAGTCACTAGCAAGATACAGGTGTGCAAGGAAAAAATCTCTCCAAAACCTCTGCGAAGGCAGGTTTCAGAAAAAAAACCAAACCCACAAACTGACAGCAAACAGGATAGCTTCATGAAAAGGTTTGGGGAGTTGGGGGTGTCCCTCCATTAAACTGAGGAATCAAACATTTCTCAGCAAAATCCAGTCCTGCCCTTTTGCTGGCTGAGGCCAGGATTTGCTCCTGCTCCCCAACACAACTCATCCACAAAGGCTACAAATTACAAGGTAGAATATTTCACCAGTGGGGTAACAGACTCCAAGCAGCTGCTGTGAATTTTCCACGTGTATTTGCAAGTTACTGCTCATACCTACCTCAGACATGCCACATTAACATTTCAGTGCAGAATACACCTCCAGCCTTGCTGGGAGGAATATTTAATTTCAGACTGGCAGGAGTGCTTCTTTACATCAGTCCAAACGCTAAGTACAGATGTCACCAGAGGGCACTCTTTCAATTCAAGTGACCTAGCTTTAGCAAACTTCTGAGCAAAACTGCAGACAATCCACATGCAGGGATGCAGAGGCTGTGCAAAGCAGTAATAGTTTTCCCTTAAAAACAAACAAACAAAACCATGAAACATGAAAAAAATTTCATTATTTATCCCAGAAACGTGAAATGTTTTTCAGAGTAACCAGAGGCACTGCTAGTAAAGAACACAAGCAATTACCAACTTCTGTACTATGTTACACTGTGGTACCAATTCACTCAAGCAGCTTTGGCACCCATGTGGATCATGTTTATTTACAGCAGCAGAGCCTAAGCCAGTACAGCTCATATAGAAGCGCCTACGGAAATCCTCTGGCTGTATTATCACAGATACTAAACCTTACAGCAAGACATGAAAAAACGCAGCGATGTTGTGAAGAGAAAGCTCTGGGAAACAACGTATTTTTCTACGCCTCACTGTTCTGTATTTGATGTTGTTTAAAAGGGTCACAAATTAAGCTATTATCATGAGGATAATATAAAAGTATCAGCAGTATTCAACCTGTGGTCCATGTGTTATTTCTAATGGCCTGCTGAGACCTAATGAAGATTTTAAAAAAAACAGACTGGTGAGTTGAAGTTCATTAAACAAAGATGTGCACAACCACTAAAAAACACAGTAGGGCTATATACTAAAAAAGGTCACAAACTACAGCTTTATGTAAATAGAAAGTTAAACCCATTTTGCTTTGAAACAAAACATCACCGCAATGCTACTAAAATCAAGTCAGCTGCAGCCAGGCAGCTATAAGAAAATCATCACTGTGCATCCTATGACATTTTCCAGCTTTGAGAGAAACTCCAACACTGGAGGCCTACAAAACATGGATCGCCTGCTTATCCACCTATTCCAGTTGAAAACAAATTGCCTCCATCTCTTCTAGCTACCTCTGATAGCCAAGCCCATTAGTTTAGCATAGGAACAGAAAGGGAGGAGTATAAGACCTGTGCAAAGGCACCTTTTGCCAGCATAGGGATCTTGCACATAGATAAACATACCCACAGAATTTTACAAGGTTGGTAACTGCTATTAAACACACAGGGACAAGTTACTTCAAACTACTACCTATCACCACCACTCATCTCGATTTAAAATATCTCTACAGAACTGTTTTTCCAGCATCTGCTGCCAGGAAAGAAATACGCCAGACATTCCTGATGTCAAATAAACAGCATCTGCTCGCCCACCCTCCAAAGCAGATCCCCGTTTACGGCAAGACAACACGCTCTGGGCGCGCTGAACTCACCCCGTTTTACAGACCGCAAACGCCATGTCGTGCGGCCGGACCCCCCGCCCGCACCCCCCCGTGAGCCCGGACCCAGCGCGGGCCGGAGCGCGGTATCGCCCCGCCGCAGCCGCCAGCCCGCTCCGCCCCGGCCTCCGCCAGGCCCCGCCGCGGCGCAGGGCCCGGGGACCCCCGGGGGAACGCGGCTCTGCCCACCCGCACAACCACCCGCTCGCCCGGGCTGCGGCTGCTCCCGCGGGGCCTCTCCAGACAGCGTCCCGTCCCCCCCGCCCCGAGCCGGGCCACAACCTGCTCTCCGGCCCCTCACGCAGGTAGGGGCGGGGGGGAATAAATGACCGGAGGCGCGCTGCGGGCTCGCTCCACGGCCACGCATCCCTCCATCTTGCAGCGAGGCCGGGGGGCGGCCCGGGCAGCGCCGTCGCCTTACAGGCGCACGCACCGGCGGGGGAGGGGGCGCTGCCGGGCCCCCGGGACTTGGGGGTCGGCGCCGGGGGGGGGACGCACGGCGCACCGTTCCCCGCCGCCCCCCGCGGCGCCCGTGTGAGGAGGCGGGCGACAGGTGGGCGGCGGGGCGCGGGGCGCCGCGAGGAGCCGGCCCGCGGCGGGGTGGCGGGTGGGGGCCGGGACCCTCCCCGGATCTGGGAGGGGACGGCGCGCCTCCAATCCCCGGCCGGCAGCCGCTCCGGGCCCGCCGTGCCAGCCGGGGTTAAGCCTCCCTTCTCTCCTCCTCCTGCGAGCAGCCGGACAATAAGCCCCGCCGCGGCTCCCCGCGGAGGCGGGCGCCGGCCGTGCGGCTCCCTCCTTCTCCTCCTCCTCCTCCCCGCGACAGCCCAGCTCACCTGCGAGAGCGGGGATGGATGAGCGGGGCCGGGCGAGGACGGGGAAGCCGCTCCGGCTGCTGAAGGGGCTGCCGGGCTCCCCGCCGCCCGTGGTGGCTCAGCGCTGCTCGCCGCCTCCGGGCCGCGCTGCTGCGGGGGAGCCGGCGGCGCCGCCACACGCACCCACACACTCACACACACACTTTCTCTCACACACACACTCACACACACGCGGGGGGGGCGGGGGTGCCCGCCGCCACCCGCGCATGCGCACCGAGCCCCGCCTGGCCCGCCTCCTCCCGTGTGGCGGAGCGACACCGCCGGGCGTGCGGGCTGCGCAAGCGCCGCCTCCGCGGTGCGCTGGGCCCCGGGGGCGCGCGCCTGGCCCCCTCACCCGCCGCCGCGCAGCGCCCGCCTCAACGGCCGCCGGGGCGCGCGCCCCACGCCCGCGCGTGTTGCCGTAGCGACGGGGGCGGGGGGGGGCGGCCTCGCTCTGAGGAGCGCCCCGCCTTCCCGCCCCTCAGGCCGGCGCTGCCCGGCGGCCCCTCCGCCGCCCTTCGCGGGGCCTCCGGGCCCAGCCGCTCCCTCCGCGGGGCCGCCGGCAGCCCCGCACCCCCCGCCGCCGGGGGCAGGGAGCGGGATGCGGAGGTACGGGACAGCGGCCCGGGAGGCGTCGCTCCCTTAGGAAGGGCAGTTGCGGCAAGGAATTGAACAGGCTCAAAAAATCATTTAAAAAAAAACAAAACAAAACATTACATTGCAAAGAAATCCATTCATTCAGAAGGAGCGCTGTGCAGGGACTTTCTAGATTCTTCTTTGCTCCCACAATCGTTAGGAAATTACTAGCTCGCAAGAGGAAAGCAAGGCCTTCAAGGTGTTTGCATCACTTCAGGAGCGCGAGCTCCCAGAAACCCGCCGGCTTGTGCAAGAATTGCCCTCAAGTCGCAAGAGCTGGTGGTGCTGCTGTGGTGTGACAGGCCTTGCGGTGTGACAGGCCTTGCGTGGCCGCTTGCCCCTTGCACCCCCTGCCAGGGAGGCTCCAGCCCCAGTGAGTTACTGCAATAATTAATAGCTAGCATGTATAAATGCTCAGTATGCTTTGCAAACGATACCTCACCTCGTTAACTTGTGAACTGACTTGTTTCCATCCTGTTGTGGAATTAAGATAGCAACTGCTTCCTTCACATCCTTGGGAGACAGTCATTTGTTTGTATGCTGGATAACCCGTTGCTGCCATCCAGTATATAGCCACCTGCTATATGCGGTGCCTGATTTTTAATAGAGTTGTTGACTGGTGAGAATACAGGTACCAGGCTCCAGAGCATATTGGACAGACCTAGATTAAACGAGTACGGCAGGCTGGAAAGACAATACTGGCTTTTAAAACCGTGACAGGGAAATAAGGCAGGAAGGATCTGAGAAAATGTAGGCACCAAGTTTGACAGTAAAGCAGAAAGGCATTATTCTGAGGTACAGTGCTGTTTTCCCGGTTTTAAGAAAGCTTTCCACCTAGAAAGAGCACATTTTTTCCTCTTGTTTTTGTTTTGTTTTGTTTTTTACCACAGTAATCTGGCATAGGGTCAAACTCATTCTGAACCTGGATAAATGAAAGGAAAATAAAACTGCCAAATGCCACCCTTCTGCAAGGTTTTCAGCAGGTGGGTCAGTGAATGGAAAGAATATTTCACTAGGTTTGGAACCACAACTTTTAATACAGAAATAAGAAAATATTATAGGAAGAAGGAGGGGGGAAAGAAAGGAAGTAAAGACACCTCAGAAGGAGGAAGCAAATGTAAGGTTTTTGTAAGCTATTCTTCACTAAAGCAGGAGACAAGCTATCTCATAAAACAAGCTTCTTGGCATTAGTTAAGTGTTGGATCTAGGGGTTAGGTGACAAATTATGAAAGACATTTTACAGTTCTCTCATTAAATGCTTCCAGAAAAACTATGTAGTGGATTGTGAGGAAGAAGCAATGTCATGGACCGAAAACTAAGAGAAATGAAACAGAACGTATAGTCATTCATAATCACGGTAACAAGCTGAGAGAGTAAGGTGTTTTTAAGGTTGTTTTAAATACCCTTGAAAATAGTCTAGAAAAATGGCTGTGGGGAAGGATACAACATTTGTGGAGGACACAAAACTACTCACAATTTTGGGCAGACTGTGATGATACTCAGAGTGACCCAACTATGTAGGAGGACAATATAGTGACATTCAATATTAATAAATAGCCATCAGTACAACACACTACATACTGGAGGAAAAATCTGGTTACATATTGTAGAGGGGGTCTAAACCAATGCTAATAGTTTAAGAAATGCGCAGGCATCCTAGGCAGGAGTTCAGTAGAAGTCTCTCCTCAGTATGTGAACATTCACGCACACAACACATCGAGATATGAAATGGAGAAAACCAGAAAACGTTGGCTGTCTTGCCATCATTTCATATCAAAGTGTTTTAAAAGAATGAGTGGGAAGGAGAATGTATGTTAGACTGTGGAACTGAAATGCCCAATTCCACTTAAGTGATGAAATGCCACAGATCTACACTAGAGCTCCATGTTTAGTTGCTTTTACCCTATGATTCCAAAATCTTTTCCAAGATACCACCTTCCAATATACAGTTGCCCACTCTATACACATAGCTGATGTTCCTTATTATTTGATAGGTACCAATTTTCCCCTTTATACTAAATACTCCATTTAAAATTCATTATTAGTTGAATATTGCAGCTGTGCTGTTAAATATTCAAATCACAGGAAGCATCAAAAAGAGAGGAAATGGCTAGATGAAAATATGTGGCAAAATAGTTGGTTATAATGAAGAAAGCTGCTGTCAAAAGTAACAGGAAACCGCTGTCGCTTGTGACTGGCAGGCTGTGAGGGAATAGGTGCAGAGGGCCAAACCTGAACAAACACAGTTAGGTGAATCATCCCAAAGGAACGTGGCTGAAAATCTTACAGCCCACAGGACATCACACTTGCCATCACCACTTTCACCCAAGAGAATAAATTTAGAAGTGGTGTGTGTGTACCCATCCTGCAGATCAGTATTCTTCTGAATAATTATTTACTATGGATCTCAGAAGTTATTTTTCAGACATACTTATCCCAAATTGTATTAGCAACCATTATTTGTATAATTCACTGCCCAATAAAGAAGCTACACTGCAAGAGTGTAACTAGGTTCACTGTATGTAGAAACCACTCAAACTATATCAGATACATTTCCTTTTGAAAGCAACAGCTTGAATCTTCAACGTTGTCTACCAACTGAGAGGATGGAAATTTATCCGTGTATTTCTGATTTCACAGATCAAACCCATTTTTCCATTAGACAACATAAAATGTGTATGCTTCCATACAAAAACTGCAATATGTTTGCGGGAGCAACTGCAATCCAAAGCACTTGCTATTGTAAAATCCAAGTCTATAAAAATGCCAGCAGGGTACAGTCACTTTATTATACTTTCATTAACAGAAGGTAGCATAAGCATTTTAGATTTTAAAATTTATAACACAAGTTACTTCAGTGTGATCAGCTTTGCTTGTATAGATTACAATACAAATTATTTTGAAAAATGTAAGGAAAAAAGAGAAACTATTTGATTATGACTGGGTATATCATGCTGCATATGAAGCTCTGGGATTAAAACTATACATCAATATAACATCACATTAATCTTGTTGCCTTTCAGCCAAGCTTCCTGAGTACTGCAGAAAAGGTACTTCTTAATCTTGTTTTGGTAACTAATGATTTGAAAGAGTATAGCTTACATCTTGGCACCTAGGTAGCACTTCATTAATTACTAATTACTTGGCACTAGGTAAAGTTTTTCTAACATTGCCTGAATCTAGAAACAGTTGTTATCATAGAAAATCATTAGTTAAAATAAGTTTGATATGAGATGTCCCAACCAGATAACTGCTAAAGATTATAGTTCCCTAAGGAATGAGAACATAGTAGAAAATATTTCGTTTATGTAACCCGTAAGTGCTATTTTCTGTCCTTACTTTTTCCCTAAGTTATTCCGTGAGTCTAGCTGCACTTAATTCACACAGTACATCAGGATGAGAGACGCTAAAGAAATGTAAAATACTGCTAAATTGTCAATTTGTGAGAATAAAGTTGTATAATTTTTTGTTGAAACTTTGTAATCGTATCTCAAGACAGCATCACAGTGCTGAAGCACACTTGTGGTACCTGTTGCCTTAATTTTTTTATTTCCTGATTTTGGAGTGCTTACCTATACAGGTCTGACTTTATAAATGCAGTACTTTTACATTGTGCAATTAGTATTTGAGTCCTTGTAAGGGTATATAGTCTGTGACATTTACATTACATATTCCTGCTTTTTTGGTTTGTGATTCTCTGTGGTGTCATTTCCCTTGTTATAGGTAAAATAGGAGTCAGACCCAGATTGCTCTAAGTCAGAACACTGCTGTAACTATCACCATCTCCCTCTTTCCTTTTGGAGGATGTTTATGCTTAATACATAACACACACATACTATCTTCCACCCTCTAATACAGAGGATGAGCTTCCTGCTGTAGTCATAACAAAATGGAATTTTCAGTTGGTTCAGTTAAACTTGAAGCTAAGCATTACAAATATTCTAATGGATAGAAGTGCCTGTATTTCTCTAGAAATCTGGTTCAAACAGACACTAGACACCCTACATGTTTAGAGTTTACAGTTTGAGGATGAAAACCATGCCAAGAATGCTGTACTGCAGAGTGGATGTATGCTTCACAGCTGCTCGAACTCAGTATGTTCAACTGATGTGCTAAATATTTGCTCCTAAAGGTTTTGTGATTAATAGTAGAACACCTCCTTAGGTATAGATGCCTACTTGTTTTTCATTCCAGAAATGAGGGGACGGGTTGGAATTATAACAACAAAACAGTAGTCTGAACTGGTTCTGGGGTTTCCTTAATATTTTTAAGATCACAACTTTTTAAAGAGCGTATCCAAGCAGCAGGTTCTGCATTCACTCAAACTTACATGTAAAAACATTTTTTTAAAAAATTATAATTTTATATGTATATCAGAAGAGTGTGTATACACACAGACACTTTCAGAGGACTTCCTGTTTACATCTGCAAAGCATTTTTTTCCCAAGGTCAGCAAAGGTTCTTCCACATGTCTTGGCAGCGAGGAAGCTGCACACAGATAACGTGTTATTTCCTCACTGTCTCTCACGCAACCTACGGATTTTTCCACAGGAAGAGAATACTGTTCTTTACTGTGCTGCCTTCCTACGCTCCAGATGTACCAAAGTCAGAACCGTGCTTTATGTTAGGGCCCTAAGAGGAGCCGTTTGCACCGGGGAGGGAGCTAGAGGCAAAGAACGGACTGGCAGCACAGAAGCTGAATACAGATATCCTTCTTTTGCTGCTTTCCTCCTGCCCCTGTACATCGCAGGAGACAGGAAACAGTCATTAGAGACTGCTTAATAGAAAGCAAGCACCATTTTTTATGTTGTATAAATATCTATCTACACGTTTTCCATAAAGAATGGAGATGCTGGGATGCCTACATGATTTATGCACAGTACGGAAGTAGCACAAACATGATGATTTACAACAGGTTTTAATGACCATCTGAAGAGGAAAGATCCTAAATAATGGACAACAGCAACTGTTAATTGAAACTAGTAATATTTCATCTATGTAAACAAAGTAATGATCATGTCTGCCACAAGACTTCAAGAGATTTATCTTCCAGACTCCCTAATATGGTTACATCTGTCCCCTGCTTAAATCCTATGTTCTTGCCATCTGCTTCAACACACTTTTTTCAACCTCAAGCAGAGATTAAACAGCTATTAGGAGAAGAAAAAAAGGCTTTTTAAATTTTTGAGCAAAATGTTTAACAACTGGGAAAAAAGTTAAAAAAAACCAAAATCACACACACACTCCCCAGCTCTCTATTGTTTCTGTGATACGAAATGTTATTAGTGAGATGATCAACTTAAATTTCTAGGAATCTTTACATTTGACCATACAACAGGAAACATTGCACCCACAGATTCAATGTAGTTTAATTATAGAGTGTGATAAATTGGGAGGAGATTAAGTTAATACCATTCAGTTAATCAGTCAAATTGTCATTAAGAGGTAACGTTATATGGGCAAATCAGGAAGTGTTCTGCTTTAAAAAGAAGGAAACTTCCTAGCATTCTTTAGCTGCACTGTGGGAAGCCTAGCCAGTTATACTCCTTTGAGATGTGCTGTGTGCTTACCTCTCCATGTCCAGACATGGAGGTGGGGGAAGGACAGAGCTATAGTTCGCTCTCTTCTTCTGTAGGAGGAGACCCAAAGAAGAGCAATTTCACAGATCCTGTGCTCCTGCCTTCTGGGCAAGACTACAGCCTGCCTGGTCCTCACGTGTGTCACGTTAATTAGGAAAGAGCTTTACTAGGCATCCATCATCCACTGTAGTCACAGAATGGTCAGTCACAATCCACCTCTTGGTAGCCTTGAAAATTCTGGAAAGGGATTAGAGATGGACTGAGCATCTTGTTATGGTAGAGGTACAATGCAACGGTAATAGTCATAAATACACTAAAAAATCACCTCATCCCTTCTCTAGAAGTTCCCTCAGAAAAAAAATTTTTAGACCGTTTCTTCCTCCTATAGAGAAGAAATCGTGGATTTCACCTCATCATTCACCTGTGCTTCATAGGAATTAACTGGGCTCAGTACCTGCGCTTTTTAGTCTCCACTCTTTTGGCTGCTTTACTACACTTCTGCTTTCCCCTGCAATTATAATTCCTACTGCTTGCAAATATCAGAAAAAATTTTTTGCACTGCTTGTAAAACACTGTGAAGTATTTTCAGAAATAATGCAGAACAAAGCAAATCTATCATGTCTTTTTTATTCACAGTTAACAAACCTTGTCCGAAAATCTAAGCATGTAATGTCTACTGGTATAAATAGGCGCAGCTCCACTGAAGGCCTTGCTATCCATTACTGAAGAGCTTTGCCATGAAGTAGGTTGATAGACAGTTCAGCTTTAGATTTAATAAATACCATTGCTTAAATTGCTAAAATAGATAAAATACACTGTTTTATAGCCAGTATTTTCAGAATTATTTATATAAATCTCTTGGGAATACTTTTGGGATAAGCAGAGCAGCAAGCCATCATCTGTTGTAGTCTATGTGTCTTGCTAAGTCTTTATCTGCTGGTAATCTCTTTGGTATCATGCTCCTGCATGTAAAGTGGCTTGTTGGGAGCTGGAGTTAGACTGAGTAAGTACTCTGATGTTATGCTCTACACCTGCTCAAAGGAAAATTAAGAAGCCAAATTATAATACAGTTGTTGTAACTCATTTTCAAATAAACAAATGTCTCAGGTACTCCATGTTTTCCAGGTACTGCATTTTTTCCTGTTTATCTCAAACATTATCAGAATGATCAAGTTCAGTTACAGAGACAGGACACGTAGAAAATGCTGATGTTAGGACTTAGCAAACACTCTTCAAGATCATTTACATAGAAAGAAAAAAGACAAAACAACATTTAGAACAACATCTACATCAGGTTTCAGTATCCTTTACTAGAACTGAGAAACCCATGTGTGAAATTAATTCAGCTTTCTAGATCCAAATTATCTTTTGAGCTGTGAAACACTTTCCATACCAATATAAATATTATGGGGAATGTAGAGACTTCCAAAAATTTCATTTTAAACAGAAAAGGTAATAAGGACATTTTCACAGCCTCATAATATCCATGCTGGAAAATCACTTTAGCTTTCATCAGAATAGTTTCTTGAAAAAAGAAAAAAACACAATCAGTAACTATATTTTTTAAAGTAAATAAGAAGTCATTCTGTATGGAGGCAAGGCTTGTTTCTTGAGAAAAATCATCTGACGTGGAGCACTTGGACTGGAAGGTCTAGTGTTTACAAATGTGTCTCAGCTGGAGACAGCTGCTGAACTTCTGAAATTTTGAAGAGATTTTTCCTGTATACTCTGGAAGGGCCTCAAAGTACACTCAGCAAGCAAATTCCAAAAATACAATGGGTGTATTCTAGCTAGTGTTCACCTAAACTTTTACTGCACCCTGATTGATTCTGTGGCTAAAACTGACATCTGTAAGCTAATTTTCATTTGCGTATCATCCTTTCCCACTGATATTCTTGGGAATTTGTCATTTGAAGATTGAAACCCGAGTCTTACAAATCTAAACCAGATGCATGCTAAATACATGAAAGGATGAATTCTCTGTTTCCACAGTTTTCTTTTAATTTTAAAAAGGGGACCATATATCATGAGGACAAGGAACTCAATCCATGGAATTATTTTATAAAGAGAGCTTCTGACTGTTAGGTTTAATTTTGTGGTTAATACTTTCTATAAATACACAGTGGTAAATTCTAAAGAGGTAAAAACATTAGAAGTAATCATTCAACACTGCTAAAATGTAAGTATGTTGCTTTACAGTGTCCTCTCCACCTATTGCTATATACCACGATACCTGAAAAAAACACCTGTGACTCAGAGGAGTATTACACCCTGAATAATTACTTATCCATTATAAATTATCCTTTGAGAGCTGCATGAAAAAACACTTTGCCACCTATAATTCTAACAATGTAGAATTGGAGTATTTTAGTCTATGCTACAGCTCATGATATCATTTTTGCCGACACACTGTAACAGCAACAAAAATTGGACAGATTTATTGTCTTGTTCTCTCCCTGGAAGAGAAGTGTAAATAAGCTACGCTGTTTTGCTACACTTTGTGTCTTAGATATACCTACACTTCACTTTTACTTTTCACTAGAGAAGATAAAATTGAAGAGGTACATACTGAGCTTGAGTCAGAAATTACAGAATTTCCCAATGGTCCTTAATTCTTACAGGGGTCCTTTCTAAGGTCTCACCCTGGCCGTCTCTGTCTCCTGCATAAATAAAATGTACCTATATAGCAGAAAGTTCCTTTGTGTCTAATAAGCATGGTACATTTTGCTTCCAGGACTCAGGTTTTCCTATAGAAATACTGATCTTGGATCGCAGAGTGACCTCAGCTAAGGACTAACACTTTGAACATGATGTAATACTCTGCAGAAAGGCAAATGCAGAGAAAGTTTGATGTGCTCCTTATTGCTTACTTTGTCCATGACACGTTTTCTTTTTTTTTAATAGTTGGCATTTAAGAGCCACTAGCTTACAACATTACCTGTCATAATTAACAGTCCCCGTTCTCTCAGCCTGATAATTTCTTCCTTTCATGAAGGCTGCCAGAACTGAATGCATGTTATACTTGGGATTCCCAAAAAGTTACACATGTATGGTAATTTGTGAACCCTGGATAGCATTTGGATACCAATTAACCAATGGGGCTAGAAACAGTACAGGGATGAGGTTTGGGACTGTCCGTGCAGGTCAAGGCACGATGCTGAGAACAAAAAGAGGTATCAGAAAACAGCGCAAAAGCCAAGACAGGGATAGTGCTTCAGTAAGTGTGTTTGTATAACAATGGGGGGATAAAGATGAAGGAACAGGAGATGCCTTTGCCCACATGGAAACTAGTACAGCTGCTCAGAGCAGCCCAATCGTGACTTCTGCATACAATCCAAGCAAACTGAATTTGGGAACCTCTGTCAAGCAATCTTCTCAATTATGGGCATACTCCAATAAAAATGGAATAGGATACTAGCACTGTACAAATAAACAAAGCATATGGAAAACACAGAAAATATGATAGCATTTTCAGCAATAGATGCTTAGCTTAAAACACTAATCTTAAAATTTAAGATATTTTTTATTTTTTAAATATTTATTTAAAATTAGAATTTTAAATATTATTTATTATTAAATTTAAAATTAAAAATAAATTTAAAAATTGCATTTTCGCTTCTAGCTTAAAGAAAATATAAAAAAATAATGAGGATTAGGAAGAACCACAGAATGGTTTGGGTTGATAAGGACCTCTGAAGATGATCTAGTCCAAAACGCTGCTAAAGCAGGTTCATTTAGAGCAGGTTGCCTAAAAGAACCACAAGAGAAAACTGTAAACCAAGAGAAACTAAAAATAGTGCGTTTAAGTGCTTTGATCTACAGACAAGAATTACAGACAAACTTCTTATCTGCATTATCATCATCATCCAGTGAAACCAGTAGGCCAATGCACTTGTAGGTACATAGAGTCATAGAGCGTGACAGTTTCTACACCAAAGATCAAAACATCACACAGGATTACTGATCTCCTGTAGCAGCGTGGTGGGCTTGCTGAGGGAAGAGGGGGCACCAAGGCCTTCAGGCAGCACTTGCTCCCCAGCCTGGCACACCATCACAATTCCCTCAGTCAGGGCCGTGTTCTCCCAGCTCTGCTCTCCACAAGTGAGCGAAATACAGCTCCCAGCACAACTGCTGCTGCTTGGCAGCTTCCCAGCTTGACTGAGGCTGGAGTGAAGATCTGTCCCACCTCTTGGGAAGGGAGGGCTGGCAGCAGAGCCCTGGAGGAAACTTCTTGACATCTTTACACAGCAGGGAGGCTTAGGTGAAGCTGGGAAGCAAATGAAACACATCTAACACCCTGTCACATGCTATGAGAAAGAGAAAACACCTTGTCAAATGAAGAGACAACAGGAGCTGGCATTAACTCTCCTTAGATGCATATTAATGCAGTGTACTGCTTCAGCTCTGGAACTCTATGCTAGAGAACAGGTAGTTTAGCAAATGAAACAAAATATTTTTTTAAGGAGTAGACACATACATGTATAATAGCAACATGCTGACAGGGAGAACAACTGCAAACATTAGCGTCAGTGATGCTTCACAGAATAAATTGATCACTGACTGGAGAAATTTCTTTCTCTTACCTATTTTGCATACAGTTCAGGTACATTATGCCTTCTGCTGTAGCATTTAATATAGGCTACTGTTGGACACAGAGAAGATCCTCAAGACTGACAGTCCTTGGTTCTATTCTTTGGGGGGTTTATTACCAGTTATTTATAATATTATGAATAAGTCAGACTGTATCAATTTTGTTTTGAAGCAGAGGGTGTAAGCATGTGCATATATAAAATTTATGTTACTTTGTATTTGGTAAAAGAACATTAAGAAAGGATCTTAAGAAAAAATTCTTCTGTTTCTCCCTTGTAACCTCTAATCCCATTTGAGTTAAGTGCTTATGGTTTAGATTCATACAGGTAGCAGACAACTTTCAAGACTTTTCCATTTCAATTTAATCAATTTTATTTCGGTTGGTGTATTTCTATTAAGGAACTGGAGACAGGTATTTAAACCTATTGCTGCACAATGAGCCATGAGAAAAGGGAGCAGGTTGGATGGATACTTATAAAGCAGGAGGTTTGAAGCGTACTGACAAGATATTACCCCATTTACAGCTCTTATCTGTCAAAAGCAGCCAGAACAGAATGAGGGCAATTAGTCTTACTAGCTGGTCTACTGACCTGTAAGAATAAAAGGAATAAAAATGCCAGTGTGTGATAAAGCAGGCAACACTTGCAAACCAGTAACAGAATATGCATAATAGCTCAAGAAACATCCTTAGGGGAAAAAAATAAAATTAACTTTATACTTCTGTTTTCATTATGAAAAACGTAAAGGGAGAGAACCACCAGCAGCTGTGTGGAATAGAGCTTGGCTTTTCAGGAAAATACACAGGGCCAGATCTTGCCTCCTAGTTCTTCACATGTTTTCTGCTCTTCAGGCCCATGGAAACAGGCCAGGAAAAATTAATCGGCGGAGAACCGTATTATCTCTTCTGCATAGTTCCCATGTAGTGTCTCAGAGAAAGACCATGCAGCTAGGGAGCTGGCTGGAAGAGCTGTCTGCCTGGGGAAAACTGTCCTTGACTCCCACAGATCCCAGAGGACATGCTAGATTTCAGTAGGACATCTCTTTTTTGTTGATCTGAGACGATCTGAGGAATTCCGTTGCTGAGATTTCCTTCTGTAGATGCAAAGCAGGGGCTGATTTGGGTGTCAGGGTTTTTACATACTGTGGAAGTTCTGGGCAGAAAGATGAACACCAATATAATGACAGCTTTCCTAAACCGAGAAGTACTGGCAGGTCACTGATTGAATGCTAGGTCATTGAGTCTGCAGCTGCCTCAGAAATATTGTAGAAGAGGATTTGATCTTGGAAACGGGGACAGTATAAAGCCCTGGCTTGCTCCCACACAACCCACTCCCTCCCCTATCTTTCACTGTAGGAGTTTCCAGGTGCCCAGGGAGGAGGAATAATGTCTTTAAAAGTAGGTGATCCCCTGCTTTAATATATTATGAACATAAAGCTATGATCCAGCCTGCTGATTTACATAAGACATATCAACCGACCAACCTTCATTTCAGTTTCCCATTAAGCAATACACGTCCTTCTGCTTCCTTTCCAGTGGAAAAATCCCATGAAGTAGGAGAAAAACATTCTGGAATTCGCATTGATAAATTACTTAAAGTGTCTCTCCAGTTGGGGTCTGGGAGGCATGTGAAAGGGTCATCGCCTTCCTGTCCTCAGCCCCTTGGGGAACTCTGCATGGCTTCCATGAAGTATCACTGGGGCCTCTCCCCTCCTGCATCATTTCCTGCTCCCTCTGCCAGGGCTCACCGAGACACTGCGCTGCCCTTAGCTCCCTCCCATTTGGCTACACACGAATCCCCCCTCCCACAACATTCATGCAAAGCGGAGAGGAACTACGGATGCGGTAGAAATGCTTCACTGTGCAGCACTGTCTGCTATCAAGATTATGTCTGGCAATTAAAGGGTGCAAAAGAATCATGCTAAACAGTGTGGCTGTTTTCCTCTCCACTCTGCAACATCTGCAGAGCTCCCAAGTGCATGAATTTGCAAAGAAAGATTTATTTTTTGGGGGTGTGTGTGGGGTGGGGGGGGTGGGGTAGTCTTAGTATTGGGAGACAGCTTGCAAATTACCTTTCCTCTCCTCTTACAATAAGGTGTTTTCCACAAGATTTTTAATTATGCTTTTTGCTTCCTTGTTTATTCTGTTTGGTCAAAAGAAAAATCCACCCTGGAACTTACAGAAGAGCAGGGGAGTTAGGGGAAAAAAATATAATTGAAATTGAATGAGATTTAGGAGACTTAACTTTTTGAAAAAGCTCTGCTCCTATTTGTATTGAAGTTGTTGTTGTTGTTGTTGTTTGCATCCTAAGAAAGAACGTCAGGAATCTGTCAGGTGCTTGCCGTAGCGAGCTGCCAGCTCACTGCCTAGCAACTCACACTGCGCAGGGATATCCTGGCATTACATACGCTGTCACCTCTCATCGTCTAATACTTGCCTTGATGCCGTCTCACTGGCTGACAGCATGTTGTTACATCAGGTTCCTCACTTGGGAAATACTGAGCTGCCCTTCTGTGTCATCTGGCCCAGTGAGGGCACCTAATGACACCAATATGAAAAGCAACATAATGGTTTATCTAGGTAGCAGATTTGCTATACTACAGAAGTCACAACGTATTTACACAGAATTTTATGTTAAGTAGAAAAGTCACCGTCAGCGTAAAACAAACATCAGGCTCCCTGAAATGTCAATAGGTATTTTAAAACTTATTTCTCAAAACTAGTTAGTGATTCCCTGTGAAAGAAAGCTATAAAGTAGAAAAAGACCCCAAGTGTATAAATAAAACCCTTTTGCTTTACTCACACAACAGCAGCTTGGTAGTGTGATTTGGTGATTAAATGGGGTAGGAAATCTGAGGTTCCAGCCTCATCAGTGACAGCAAGTCACATAGGGGATCTGGGGCCTCAAATGGCTGTCAGATGCTATTGATTGTCATCTTGCAGGTCATGGCTTCCCCCTCCCAGGGCATTCTGTTTCTCTGTTGTGATACAGTGGAACAGGAGGAACAAAACCAAGGCTCAAAATCCTGTATTATTTAAATCCTTTAAGAGCACATAAAAAAACCCTTGACTTGAACTCAGTAAATAACAACCAGATCTCAGAGGGCACAAGAAAGTCAGTTTTGAGGTGAAGGTCTTTGAAAAACCCACTGTGGTGTTTTCAACACAGCTGTGTTAGGGCCTTTTATTCCCAGAATACAAGCATCTCAGTAAGACTTGTAACTGTGACAAACAGCTAATGCTTTTTTTACTTAGGTCAAGAGTTTTGAAACACTGCCTTTAATGTAACACTGAAGAGATGACTTAAGTAAAAAGCATGCTAAATGAAACGGAGGCCTTCTTCCAGCTGCCTCTTTTACCAAACAAAAATCAAGAAATATACACTAAGCTTGTGAATTTTATGTACATATACAGCTTGGAATTGTTTCGGTGCACGTACATTTTTAATTGTCTACACATTTCTAGACAACTGTATCGGAAACGGGCAAGAATACAGAACCTTTCAAAAATGCAAGTCTTAATGCAGACTGTACCCAGGGGTGGTATTGTGTGCAAAAAATGGAGAACAAAATCTCCAGTTAACTAAGTTTGATGGAAAAAAAAAGCATCACAGAGTTAAAAATGATAAATGATTACGGAGATTGAGCAGCCCTGACACAGAGGAGGTGAGTTCGTTCAGAGCAAAAAGAGCCTAGCAGTCCCTGAAACCTCTCTGCTGTTCAGCTCAGTCACAGGCACAGTGGTTTTGCTGGTACGGCACAACTGGTTCCACACACACGCTAGACAAAAGAGGCAAACTGATTTAGTTAATGCCTGCGGAGTTCTATACAGGACCCTCAGACCTGATCAATAACTTTTCATCGATGAAAACCCTAAAACTCCTCCCAAAGAACACATGAAATCACTCTCAATGATTTTTTTGCTAGTTTGTGCATTGGGAACGGTATCAGTAGTGGTCAGGACCAAGAAACAAATCTTGCACATCAGAGCAGAAGACCGTCTGAAATAAGTTCCTCCATTCTTGCTAAAATACTGTATGCTCCAATGGGGCATGGAAAGCTAGGTAATTTTTAGGAAGCCAAAATCTACAGAATCCTAATTAGAAGGAATCGTCCTCCCCACTAATTATTTTGGAATTACTCACATATGTGCATAAATTATTTCTCAATAAGATGTCTTTAATACCGTTATTCTGATGAATGTCATGTGCACAAATAGATTTTCCATGGAAAAATTACATTATAGTCATAACTTCTGTATTAATTAATACAGTAACACAAATTTGTCAGTGATTGTGGTTTAATCTGATCCATTTTATTTAAGTTTGCAACCAGGCAAGTGCATGCGCTTGGCTAGTTATCATGTCTTAGCTGAGGCTATGGTAAAAGTTTAAAGAAAATACTAACAGGACCCTTGTGAGTATAACTCTGGAAATCAATACCCTAGTTCTGCTAGAAAATGTACCTAAATACCCTCTAATCAAAAAATAAAGCCAGATAATATAAGAATTTTCATTTTTAAACAAAGCAGAAACATGCTGTGATGCTATTTTTATCAGCATGTTCCTTCATTTGCTTCAGGAAGGTTTCAATGAGAACCCAAACACTGTCAGAAATGCATACTGTACAGCATTCGATGTACTTGGCACATCAGCAGCTCTGTAAACTCTGCATCACTTTCCCGAAGCCTACTTACCCCAGAGTATGCTAAAAGCATTTGAAGGGGTGCAGGAAATCATTATAGGAAGCGCAATTCTTATGCTTAACTACATACAAATGTGGTAGTTCATGTTTCATAGTCTTTGAGTGTGCTGCATTTAATACCTCAGGTACTTAGCTGTTTTTTTGTTGCAGTACTTCTAGTTCTAGACAGAAACTGATGTTAATCATTGCGCCTTTCAGTATGTTGTAAGTACATTCATATAGATGGCCGTTGTATGGTATATATTGTGGCATTTCTGGGAGACACATGTGGACATACACATCACCATTTGCAGTTCAGTTTGTAACCCATCACCAACATATTATTTTTTTATCAGCCTTGTTTTCAACCAGGGACTTGGTGGTACAAATAAGGGAGGCAGACATACTTGAAACACATAAAGGCTGAAGAATTATCCATGTAAACGTATAACATTTGCCAGAAAATAAATGCAGACGGTACTTGGACTCCAAATGACAAATGTGTCTCAGGGATTGTTCATCATTGTGCTGACTCAATTAACCTTCCAGTTCCGTAGAAGTTGGTTGGTTTTGAGCTTGTTAGTTAGAGAGGCCATCAGAGTTGGTACATCTCAAACCTGACCCAGCCACTGCATTTCAGCAGGCAGCCCACCATACCACCTTCCAGTCTCCCTCTCCTCTCCGCTCACAGGAGCGGGCTGGGCATTGAAGAAGAATTTTCCGCCTCAGAACCCTTTGGCATCACAGTGCCTTGCTGATGAGCTAAATCAGAGCACAGCGAAGTCCAGCGGCGGCTTGGCACTTGTCTAGACCCCCCAGGCTCCTCACCCAGACCCTGCCACGCCGCCCGGTCTATCCCCACAGAGAACAGATAGGCCTCTCCACGATTACTTGATTCCTTGTGTCCCAGACAGCAGATGGGACCCAAGGAACAAATTAAAGTTGTTTTAGCTGCAGCGGCCCCAGGGGATCTGCAGAACGCAGCAGCGCTCCAGCCATGCCCTTTTCACTGCCTGCCCTTTCCTGGGTCAGAGAGACGAGGGTAATTCCCAGCTGTCTGCTCAGGCTGTACGCTTTCCAGGGCTCTCCTGACACCTGGGAAACCTGCCTACAGCCAAACGGCTTTAGAACCGCTTGGCTTTGTCCCGTAATACAGAGGGTCTCGGGGCAGGATTACCCCTGCCGAGCTCTGCTTCCCACATGGCGTCTTCGCCTGTGGCTAGCTGCTAGCCTGGCTGAAGGGGGAAAACGTCTACACACGCCGACAAAGAATCGAGGCCGGGATGTCTGCTGTGCTCTGGACAGCAGGGTGACTCTGCTTATGACTGGCAGAGGAGTGACAGCTCAGGCTGGCGCTAAAATGCTGTGCTAGTGCATTAATAGATCAGCCACAGCCGAGCGCAGGCTGAGGTGTAAGCGCCAAGCTCCGGAGGCGAGTCAGCGCCTAAACGCAGGCTCAGACCTGCGCTTGGCAGAGCCTAAACCCAGCTACGTGGCTTCAGCAGGGACAGAACGTGGCCATTAAGTCTACCAAAAAATCCTGTAAAAATACCTGGCAACCTCTTGCTTCTTAGTTTAGCGTTAACCAAAAGAGAAAGAGGTAGTACATGTCTCTGTTGGCTTTTGCAGCTTTTGTTTTGTGCAGCTATAAAATTTTCCAACACTTCCACAAAATGGTATGAGGAGAGAGGAATACAAATATTCTTAAGCCATGCAACAGTAAGGACGCTCGTATGTTTATGTAGCTTTATGTATGACTCCTTGCAGTTTTACCGAGTAAGCTCAGTTGAAGTCCAGTTGAAGTCCGGTGCCCTTGGCTACTCCAATTGCTAACAGAGCTAACAGTTCGAATTGGGAAGCAATTTCCTACTGATTTTATCTTCCAAACTCTGAGTCCTCACATAGGTTACTGTGCTTCACCTAGCTCAGGTTTCAGAGATAAGATTTCCCAGGGTCCTTTCAGTTCCTGAAGAATCCACACAATTGGGACTACACCATGTTTAACTTGGAACAGTACAGAGCAGATTTTATACTATGTGGGTCACTCCTGTGATTTTTCCAGTTTGGGTTAACCCAGTTTTCAATGATTGCTTGCTTATTATAGAGAAAAATGCTCTATCATGAATAACAGTAACAAAAAGTTCCTTTATCTAATTTCTACTGCACTTTTAAATAAAAATGAAAGCTTCACAAAGTTCAGGTTCAAATAGCTAGTATCTGTAAAAACAGAAAAACGGGGTTTTTTTCTGTTGATCTTTTTTTCAAGCTGATCCAGAAGTGGTCTTCCCTGGCATTTTGTCCATGACTGCTTGGCTCAGAATCATGACAGGTGGTGGATCTGATGGCTTCTGACAGTGGATAATCTCTAACTCTTAGAAGCACAAGGATTTCTTAATTGCATAAATCCTTTTTTGAAAAATAAACTATAAATATTTTAAACAAAAGTTAAATGAACCGAAGCAACAAATAAGGAAATACAGAATAATAACACAGTAAGATTAGGCCTTCAGATGATCTTAAAGCTGTATGGTAATACAAGGGCTTTAACTGAGCTGTATCATATTAGCCCCCTTTTAACTCTGCTATGCAATTGCAATTACAAATAGTCTTAGAAGATGCGCAGATGCTCCAGGAACAAACTGGATTTTTGACTTGCAAAAAAGGATATTTCTTTGGCTAGTTCTGTATTTGCCATGCACTCTAATCTGGACCCGTAGCTGACAGGAGATAAAAATAATTGCATAGCTCAAAAAAGTCTTTTTCTGTATAGAGGAATCATCAGTTCACTAATGTGAAGTGAAATTAACAATTTGTCTTAATTATTTGATAGGGTTTTTACACTGTAAAACACATGACCAGAGCATGCTTGTTTCTCCAACCTGAGGTAATGCCGGCAGGCACCTCCTCAATAGAAGAGGTCTACACCGCTGGCTGCACGCCCTTTATGTGACAGGGAGAAGGCTGACATCTGAAAAATATCGCTGGAGAGATCAAAGAGGAATTTGGTAAGATACGTTATCCAGAACTAATGAGACTTCAAGACAGATAATACCTCAGTCCAATATTCTCGCTTGTAGAAGTTATTGAGCAATTTTAAAAGCATACATTCATGTTCCTTATACATCACAGCCATTCACTTTTTCACCTTTCTTAATAAAAAGGGTTAAAGTTGCCAGGGATGTTTAAAGTACCACGTACAATGCCACATTTCCTGTTGATTCAGATCCTGCCTCAGACAGGCATAAGGACAAACTGGACACAGCTAAGAACAGAGCACATTAGGTGGCTGCAGCAGTTCCATAAAAAGTATTTAACAAGAACCAAGAGAACAACAGTGTTTCTCGTTAAAAACACGTAAGTGTGTGAAGGCAGAACGCAAGTGTAGCTAAACAGAGGGGAGAAGTTTTATTTTGCAATGCAAGTGAAAAAAAAAAAAAAAACAACAAAAAACCACCACACATGGAAAGGGATGATTACAAGAGGTTCAGTGCCACGCCTGCAAAAAGCAAGCAATTTGCAGTAATGCATTGCACTCACTACAAATTAGAAAAGAATTTAAAACCAAAACAAATGCATGAACATACCATTTTCATAGTCAGAAAATGCTCTGTTTACAGTAGGTAGTATTTCTTCTTGGGTATCCTAAAATGTTTACAAAGTAGAAGAGGGGAAAAAAAAGCTTTAGAACCATGTAAGTAAATGAATGGGAATGAACTGAAATACAGCTACTCTCATGAAATGCAGAGTAATTATATCAAGGGTATAAAAATATTACCAGGGGCCCTACTTTAAAACTAAAGAAGCTCTAATACCCTTTCAAATGTGAGCATGTGGCGAGCCACACTCCCAAGAGCAGATGTACCTCCACAGGATTTGTAACGGCAGAACAAAAAGTCCCACATGTGCTGAGGTTAAAAAGCACTCCCCAGATAAAAATGATCAAATTGGTATACAAACCTGCCTACAGAAGAGGATGCAGAAGATAATCCTAAGGAATTTGATTATGTGCTTAAGAGCCTGTAATGCATTCAGGAAGTAATATACTACATTATTACGGGTACCAGTGTATTTATGTATTACGCAAACCCTCTTGGCACTGAAAGTTAACTTCAGGAGTGAGGTTGACCAAATGCTAAAATGAGGCTTTATTGAAACAATATTGATATTGACCAGATAAATTAACTGTCTGGTTCCTGTAATAGAACGTATTAAAAAAATGTTCATAGTTCCACTACAATAAAACCAGCTGGCACTGAGTATTTCTTCACAGGGCCAACTGAGAATACTGGTATTTTAAAGAGTCATTCTGGTGTAGCCTTTTTGACAGAGAAGCTATGAAAGTTGCGCTCACAACTCACTTTCTCAAAACCTAGAAAAAAAGCATCTCAATTATATATTGCATACAGTGGTACTAAAATAACAGTATGGTTTAAAAAATAAAAACATCCCTAAGATCTCTATCAATCAAAACACATATGTTTGGGGAACCATCCAGCAGGATTCCTGCCCACCAGCATCTGTATAAAACTGAGGTTTCTATAAAGTAGAGGAATACTTCCTGCTGTTGAGAAGAACCAAGGCTGTAAAAGCACATATCAGCTGTGAAATACAGGAGCTTCTAATGGCTTATACTTCCCCATAGTAAAATCCAAAAGCTGCAGGAAAAGATATTTATTTTTTTTAGAAATATGACTCAATACTATTATATCTTTCCTGAACACAAAGTGGTATGATAAACTCAAACACGAAATATAAAATGACTCAAGCTTATCAAAGCCTGGGAAAATAACTCCTGATGCAGTTACAGATTGCGCTGGTTTAGGTGATGGGGTAGAGGGAAAAACTCTCCGTGATGTGCTCTTTTACCGCAGGAAAAATGCCCCCTCCTCTATAAGGGAAAGATGATAGGAGTTGGCCTACCTACTTAACCTGGTCTGTCTCCACACACCATTTGCATTTTAGATCTCTAGTTACAGTCATTGTGCCATCCTCTTTTTATTTAAAGAATAAAAACCTCACCACACTAGTACCACTCCCAGCACCAGCCTTTGTCTGGCTAAATACTCACCCTGCACGCACTTGAATACATACAAACTTCACATTGCTGGGATGCTTCGGGATTAAAAAAAGTATGTGACTCGTCAACACCTAATGTCCACAGAAACAAATCCAACTGATCAGAAGATGAGTCTATTGTGTCCTGTAAGGTGCTTCCAACTCCTTTTCCAGAGATGGACATGCTGCTTTTGTTGTAGAGGTGAACGCAGAGTGAGGAAGGCATGTGGCTTCTGTTTTGGTAATAAGCGGTTTGATAATATGAGGTTTGACAGCTTATTTTTCAGACTACAACAGCCCCACCGACCACGAAGCTCGAAGGGAGCAGTTGCAAAGGTCCTCGAGCTATCCAAGAAAAAATGTATCACATAAGGCAGGGCAATTAATTGGCTGCTATATACATGTTTTACTGCTATATACTAAAAGTTATCAAGCATTTTTATTTAAGAGCATAGGTGTTTACTTTTAAAAGCAGTCTTTCCTTGGCTAGAATTGTAATGATATTTTTGCAAATGCCAAACACACACCCCCTATGTCACAACTGTTCTTTCCAACTTGGCTTCCGATTCTAAAGAGTATTTTTAAATATACACAATAATAGTGCTCTCTTGAAAGTGATTTTAAAGACCCATGAACCACATTGTCAGCCTGAAGGGAGATGAGGGAAGTAAAACTGAAAGAAATATTCCAGTAATAAAAGTTACAGTAGAATAGACAGCACAGAGTGCAGCACCCCAACTCTTTTTAGAGCTTTATCTGTCACAGCCTATTCAACTGTGTATCAGCACAAACCTTCTGTAGTGCTAACATACCCTTGCTGTCTCACAGGGTATGAGTATGTGCGTGTGTGTATCAAATACTTTCTTTTTCTTCAATACTAAAAGCAGAGAAAAATAAACTTTGAGAAACAGTGTTTTAGGATGCTGGCTCTCGAAAATTACTATCAGAAACTAAACAAATTGATGCCAGAACACAGCCCTGTGGAATTATAATCTCTCTCAGCCAAAAGGGTAAGATAAAGATGACCCTTCAAATCACCACAGAGAGACTGCTAGCACAGGTGCTCACCCACCAACTGACCCTCCTGCCGAGTGTTTGTGGGAAGCATCAATGATTTGTCAAGCCTAGAATGATCACGTGTCATAAAGCTCATCTGTTATGGGTACCTACTCGTGTTGCACTGCTAGGCAGAGAAAGCGTTTTCTTCTTGCTAAAAATACTTCCTTATCCTCTATAAAATGACAAAAGTATAACTTTGCCTGACCTATTTTTCATCCTTACTCATTCTGTGGAAAACTTGCAAAATTGACACCTAATTTCCAGGTGCTGTTGCTTAGCTTCCTAAATTATTAACAAGTCTAATTATTATCCCTTTTCATCATCACGTGGGACAGGGAATAGATGCAAAGGTTACAATCACATCACCCCTCTCATATCTGAACGTGTTTGATATCAGATGATCCCTCTACCAGTTTCAATCAATAATAAGTATTAAACATGCTTTTTTTGTCACAGTCTAATGGCAGAGTATGCTGGTCTACTCTAATTGTATCAGCAGTGGCCCAGGGCAGAGCGTAAAAAGTACAGAGGAAACATGGACCAAAATCAGGGATGTCTGACCTGTTTACTGTGTTCCGGGGTGGTGTCGGGTGGTGCCAGAAGTGGTTGGGGTGCTCTGTGTGTGCTGATGCTGACACAGTTTTACAAGAAAAAAGAAATGAGAGGAGCAGAGACGAGTTGAGACTGGTAGCAAGGTGTGTCAGGGAACCACTGATTAACAGGAAGAATTCTGACATCTTGAAAATACTCAGAATTACTTCAAAAGTGAAAACAAGGGATATTTGCATGCCACGGTATCTTCACAGCTGGACCTGGACCTGCAGAGCTGTGTCAGCAGGGCTTCCTATTAGCAACGTGGCCAACAGGAAGAGCTTTTCTGCCAAATTAGCCGCCCCATCTCCCAAGGCATGACAGACATCCTCATCTAGCCCTTCTGGCTGAGTTGACTGAAGATGTTCTGCTTCACAGCTGTTCATCAGCACCTGCCAGCTGGGACTTACCACCCCACAGATGGGCCCACAAAAGAAATTCTGTGAGTGTTCTCTCACCCTTTGGACAAAGCTGGAGGAGTTAGTGCTAACCACTTTCGTCAGTGCTTTAAATCACTTGATGGACCTTGCCTCAAGTGGGCTGGGGCACGATCTCTTCTGCATGCACATAAAGGGGGCTACATCCTCCAGGAGAAGAGCAAGCCAGAAGAGGAGAATAAGGCCTTCCATGGTCACAGCTGTTGGCAACGTGGATGTCTTTTCATGGCCTGAACGACGTAAACCCAGGTAACAAAAGTACATGCTGGTCAACAGTTGTACATCTATGCCTATTCCTGGCACAGCTATCTTAGCAGACCTTCACGGTGCTAGAGCCTGAAGCTGCAGCCCCTGATGGATCCAGCTGTAGCTGAAGATGTTTTTGCTCTCAGAGCTGTGGGACATACAGACGTTCAGTCATCATAGCTAAATCCAGCAGGGATCATTCAACAGAGCTCTTCACCACCAGGATTCCCATCTCAGGAAGCTCGGCTCACGAGTGTCACAAGCTGCTGGATTAGGGGGTGATCTGTGGCGTGCACAGAACAGAGGAGACAGCCCACCGTTCTGCCTTCGCTCTGCATCGGCCACTCTCCAGCAGAGGGGCGACGAGGACAGGTGGGGGCAGAAGGCTCTTAAGTTGCCATCACAGAAATGGCTGGACTTCAAGAGACTAGGCTCTGGTCTGAGCCAGCTGCAGGAAACCAGGGCAGTTCGCAAAACACCAGAAAAAGAAAACAGAATGAGATAAGGGGAGTCTGCAGGTGGAAAACAGGGAACTGGAGCCCAACTAAACGAGACGGGACAAAGAACGAGTTCGGAGCACCAAGTGAGCTGGATAACCATGTTTGCCCTCCTGCTGCCGTGCCCATCTGCTTAGAATTAGCTGTCAAAACAAGCCCTATTTTCCTTACGTCTGTCCCGATCCAAGCTCCCCTCTCGTCCTGTATTGATCCGGTGCTGTCACTCAAAATCATTTAGAGCAGAAAAGCCGAAGTGAGAAACAAAGCAAACTTACTCTTCAACGTACACATTCATCACCCTGATAAGTTTCTTTCCGCTGTATTTTGCATTCACTTTTATAGGTCAGAGCCTTCTGGCTGGTTTATTACAGGCATCTAATGACTAAAAAATGATTTTATATGACTGACTGCATTACAAATTCATCACAAGTCCTGGCTGTGTCTGACATTTAGGTCCAAACAGCTGCATACCGTTGGAGAACCCCCATCCCCCATGAAATACATTCGCTGACCTCCCCTTCCAGCAGAATGAGGCCATCAGCATAATGAGCTCTCCGAATCGATCCGTAAACAGCCCGATTCACAATTTTTCTCGATGAAAGGGAAGCTACGCAAGGAGCGGGTTGAACAGAAAGGCTTTCAGCTCCACCAAGTGGTACGGAGAAATTCCCAAACCATTCCTCTGCCATCCTGCCAGGGCCGAGTACACGATTTTTTTAAGCTGAGGGACTGGAGAACCTCTGCTTGGACACCGACGTGGTAGGGCTTGAGCTGTTACAGATCTGAACAGGATTGTTTCCTTAAGAGCCCTCAAAAGCTGGGGATTAAAAGTTACTTGAGATTATATACATCAGCCATCACCATCCTCTTTGGTATTGGCAAATTTTGAACTTTTCTCTTCACTGCACTAAACATCTTCCAACGAACCAGCTGACTGGGCATAGCACCATGGCCACTCTCCCTGCGGTGATTTTAGGAGTGATTAAGATTTAAAACTTATCTTTTCTAACTCCTATCCTGCCTTTAACCATTTATTTTTTTAATTATTTCTCTGATAAGACACCACTTTCCGATGTTAAGTCTTGAAACTACTTTTAGAATTGGGGATGCTTTTAAGGAAGGTTTTTCTTGTCTAAGTTTTCTAGAGCAGAATGGCTCTCTAAATGAACTTTACAGTTTGAATGAAAAGGACCTTGAGAAATTCAAAGCCAGCTCCAGCTCTGTTGTTTGGCCAATAATTAAATAGTTCACATCTGACCTAATTAATGCTCAGTTACACATCAGCAACTCTTAGGCTCTTACAGCATAAATTTGTGACAAATGAGGCTCAGGCAGATACCATCACCTCGCCCACCCCCAAATCCGCCTCATCCCCACCACCAGCTGGATGTGCTATGCTTTTTGGGAGGCACCGACTCTCTGGGAAACAGGTTCTGGGTTAGACGGACTCAGGTCCTGTAACTGTAAAACATTAGAAACCTTTATTCTATTTCTCATCACTGTTTCTGTCCTTCCTGACTGCCCTGGGTGCTGTTTCCTAATTTTTTGGAATTATTTTGCCTGTCTCATTTTTACCTCTTTATTACCTCCATGTCGGTATCATTATTGGGTTTATATTTACATTTCAAAGTGTTGAGCCTGTAGCATTTGTCCATGAGTTTTGAGAGTATAATTAGATGCAGTGCCTCATTTTCAGCTAAATGATCCAAAACATATACAAAATCTGAAATATGTTTTAAACCAATGTGGGCTGCATGTAAGCAAAACTGTTGGTTTTTTTTTTCCTGTCTGAAAAAATTCCAAACCTATTCACTTCAAGCATTCCCTTGTGTGCTTTCTCTCTCACCTATGTATAGAAGCCCATATTTATTTTCATTTTAATAACATTTTCACGACAAAACTGGTATGATATGTTTAGCTATCAAACGATATCACATTCATCAATTAAGGCTTGAAAATTAAACAAGAACAACACGAAAAAAAATTAGCCAGCCTTTCTTGTCCCACGCAAAATCTAACTTGTAGAACCGGTATTTCACATTTTATGGCAGCTATTTAATTGTTCAGCTCATCAGTGACAAAACCAGATAAAGCTAGTTTTATGTGCAGTAACGATTTGTACAACACATTGAGTAAAGCACTATTATGGTTTTACTTACAGGAGGAAGGGAAGTGGCCCATTCGTGCAGGCTGGAGCACACGTGCGTGAATTAACGTCAGTCTGCGAAGTGGCAGGAAGGTGGAGAAAAGGTGGCTTGTGCAGGACGGGCGAAATGAGGCTTCCCGAGGGAACCTGGAAGAGAAGGCTGTGCCCTGGCTGCAGCCATGCCCCCCATCCCCGCGCTGCTTCTGCTGCCAGCATCACCACCGGGAAGAGGCAGAACTGCCCCAGCTTGAATTCAGTGGGCATTTTATCATCAAAATAACTCCACTGCTAGCACAAATCTGTAATGCCAAGGGAGTCCGGACACCCCGCGCTTTGAAATAACACTCAGTTATCAAAGAAATCCATTTTCGTTGCACAGGCAGCCTGACTGCTCCAGCTCGATGCTGGGGCTCCGAGGCCTTGCTGTGGGACACCGCGCGGTGCCTGCCACCCTGGCACAGAGAGGGCACGTGGCTAGACAAGCTGCCTTCATTTCTAACAGCTGCATTCCACGTGTAGTACCGCCAGGTGAGTTAGCTTGGGGGTACCCGTCCCGGGCTATTCCCTGTGTCTTCTTTTGAACCTCTGCCCTGGCTGGATCTGGTAACCAGCTGCGTGGGTGAGACTCCCAGCACCAAACCGGCAGCGAGGCAAGCAGCTGCTGGAGTATTGCTTGGGGGAACCGAATGTGTGCCTTCTTGCTGATCTCGCCCTTCTTCTGCATCATTTAGAGAGGCAGGATCCCTACCCCTAACCTTTCTCTGCAGATACAACCAGCTGCCCATCAATTCGGGGACAAAGAAAAACCAGGATCACTTTCTGCATGTTAACCATGCCTTGAGGGTATGGTGAGCAAAGCCAGCAGCGTCCCTGTAACCCTTTCTCCCTCAACCCGTACCCATCTCCCTACCCTCTGATTAGTGCCGTTGGTGGTTTGGGAGATTCTTGTCAATTTAGAGTATTTTTATAATGCAGGAATTTTATTTTTATGGAAGGGTGTGTCCCCTCCTGTTGTATAGGGAAAACAAAACATGTAAGATACGGCAGGCAAATTTCTAAGAAAAAGGATTCTCTTTGCAGCCAAAACAGTTATTATTTCAGTCCTACCTTTTCTATGTCATATAGCAAAGCCAGAAGATAAATATTTTGGTTTTTACCCTTCTGTCACTAGAACAAACACCTTGTTTCTGATCTTTGATGAAATCTTTGGCAAAATACAGCCTGATGACAGCTCCAAATATTCCTTTAACACCCAGGAGAATTTTCAGGAAGAAAAAGACATTCAAAGCCCCCACCTTCCAAAGACGACCAAAACCATAGTTCATATTCCACTTGAGTTCTACCAGGTAGATAAAACCCTGGATAGAAACAAGCATCAAGCTGCCAAGCAGATTACTATTAGACCACAACTAACAAGAAAAAAAAAACCTCCAGCTTTTTTACCAAGTAGAAGTGAAGTAAAGCTGAGGGGCAGAAATGCTTTCATATTTCCATGAAACATTAACCTTCAAACATAATTACTACAGGCACTGAGATTGCACCTGAAGGCTGCACTGTTGGGGAGAATTGCTGTATAACTGGCCTGCAGGGCAAGAACGTGGCAGGTAAACAAAAGTAATGTCTGTGCAGAAATAATGGGATACAGGGCAGTGCATAAAAAGCGTAGCTCTAGGGGATGGAAGTGCTGTTAATGACAGGAGATTTTTGCCACCTTCCACGCCGCAGCAAAGGTGATGGTGACTTGTTTGACATTGCACGGTCATCTTTGAAAACAGACACTGCTGAAGCATAATAAGCTGGATGGGGGAGCATGAAACCAATGCTGTGCCTGCTTTTAACTTGTAATGTTGCGACTATTTTAATATCTGAAAAAAATAATTAAGCTAGATTTACTCTGAACACTTAACATCTACGTTCCACCTTGAGATCTGAGATTGAAGGAGCAGATGCCTCAGTCTCTGCAAGATTTGCAGCCCTATTGTGCAGATCCACGAGTTGAGAAACAGACAAAAAGATAAGCATCCAAAAATCTTGTGTGGTTACATGGTCCCTACCTCCTTCCTGTATTATCTGATATCTGTAAAACACAGTGACTGAGATTGTGTGCAGTTTCTTCCGATAATACGGCATGGGGAGGACAAGGCAGAACAATGGAAGCTAAAAATCAGCTTTGGGTGGCTCTGATTTCTGGACATTGCATTATTCAGTGTGATGCCCTTCACAAGGCTGGTACACTTATACGTGTATCAGGTCAGTATCTAGCCCAAAATAATTTCTCCTTCTTCAAGTGTCCAGGGTAGAGACACCTATCTAAATTCCTTGCACTTCACTACTCAGCCTGACCTTTAATATTACTCTACCAGCTCAAAAATGTCCAGAAGGTGTATGCAAATATAAAAGATGTGATTGTTAAAGCTCACATTTCAGGGAATGCAAATAAGAGAGAGAGGTGGAAGGGGGCCAGGTCTGTTTGGGGTGTGATTTGCAGAAGCACCTGAACTGGAAGATCCCTGTGCTGGCAGGCACAGGAGGAATGGTACAACACAAGTTGTGAACTGCAGCAATTTCCACCAGAGCTCTTCTTGGCCTTCCAACCTTTCCCCTCCTGGGATAAGTTTTGGGGTATGTGTCAGGGATTAAGGGCTCTGGCCAATACCACGTCAAAGCACAATCTATTTGAAAACTCAGTTCCTAAATCTTCTTAGTGAAAAATTACAACTTACAGTGCGTCATCTCTTCCCCAGCTTCTCCTATTATTTGAATCGTTTTTTAAATACAGGAAGAGAAGCAGTAATTTAACCAGTGCTGATGATTTCTAATCTGCTACAAGGAAAGACACAGCACGGGCTGAGCCTTCCCTCCCAGCCAGCAGCAGTCCCACTATCCCAGTTGGAATTTGCTGCTCTCCACATAATTTTTACTGTTCCGAAAGGGAAACACTTGTGGAGGGCCAGGCTGTAAGGTTGGGGCGCTCTGTACTGAGCGAGGATAGCTGGAAGACACCAGAGCACTACCTCTGAAAATAAACCTTGGGCCAGGTCGCTGGGTCTGACACAGAGGGACGTGAGCCTGTAGCTGGGATGTCCGAGGACACGGGTGCAGCACTGGACAAATGAAAGCATCAGGAAATACTGACTTGCTGTGCAATCCTGAGCAGGTCACACTGCCTCCTTGACTTGCTTTTCTGCCACTGTGAAACAGAAGCACTGTGGCTGCCAAAGCTCCTTCCCAGAATACCTGGTGAATACATGGCTCTGGAAACGGGAAGATTATATGAGCGCATGGAAGTGCTTTTAGTGTTTTAGAGGCAACATTACAAAAACAAGCTTTCTCTAATACTCCATTGAACAGAAAGGATTTCTGCTCATGACAGACCGAAGCTGCGTGTTCAAGGCTGCAGGGATAGCGCAGTGTCGCTTTGGATTTGCTTACGTCATCTCAGAAATCTGCATGCTCTGATGACTAGGATAAATTTGTGCTTTAAAACTGCTAATGCATCAGTCAGAGCTGAGCTCAGGGGGTTTATAGCGCTATTCTTGTCTGCCATTAACTCTGCAGGGGACTGTTCTGGCTCCAGAGACCCATGCTTGATGAGAGAGAGAGGTGCCGGCAGGAAAGGCTGTGACTCAGGAAGGTGTGTGTCCTACCTAATTTCTTACCTCCACAATCTGCAGCGTACAACCACGAACAAGAGTTTTGCTTCCGTGTTGATGTTCTGTTCCTGGCAAACTGGGTGCCTCGGGAGGGAGTGAATATACCGAATTCCCAAGAGGATGTCACTGTATCGTAGCTTAACAGAAGGTAAAGGTAAACCCCACAAAGCCTCTGCTGAGAACATACCACTAAAATCCTCAGATGCAGCTAAACTTCCTTCAGTCACGTTTGGATTTGTCCTGCTTGCCTGGCATGCATTTTAGGCTGAGCTGCAAAGGCCAGTCTTCACAGGGTCCTGCCCTCTTCGAATAACACACTGAAACGTGCGGTTGAAGTTCCCAGCACAACTGGCACCCTCCAAAATGTTGCCTGAGGTGGCACAGAAGCTAGAAAGTGTCTTTTTAGCCCTGTTTCCAGTGAACAAATAATCCAGCCTATGTGACTGCATAGTTCATTCTCCTCAGCATTTCTGTTGACTTAGAGCACATGGGAGGAATTAAAGTACCCAATACGGGTAACAAATCTCCATCCCTGCAAAGAAGATGCAAATTGCATAGTGTTCCCATGGCTCCAGTACGGTTTGCAGGGCTGCATGCAGAGCAGCCTTGCTATGCCTACTGTTTGGCTGGCTGATAGGCCAGGTGGGATTCCATCACCCATTGCTACACACCGGATCATTAATTATTGCATCCAAACCCAATCACAGTATTCTTACTGTATGTGCTTTTCACCAGTTTTCTTCCTCCCCTCCCCCCCGCCCCAACTGAACCCCTGTTCTTTTTATCCCAGCCTATTCAGTTAATTTTGCAAGATATTCTGCTCCTCCCGTGTTTGAAGGCTCCCAAATTTGCAACCTAAGCAGTCTTGGTAGCTCTTCATCCCGAGATCAAAATAAACTCTAAACAAGATGTCAGAACTGCAGGTTGTGACAATTTACTACCCTCCTTGTCAGACAGATTGTTACTCGCCTTCCAGTCTGGTAGGAATCTTCTCATCTCCGTTTTAAGCAACAGCTTTCCGTGTCTTATCCAGGATTTGTCGAAAGCTCGATCTGCTGCACAACCCTTATGAGAAAACCCCTGGCTTCCAAGCGAGAGATATTACTGCCCCTCGTGCACAGAAACACAGAGTTCTTTACTCACAGTCTCAACGCTTGATCTTAACTTGTTTGTTGGGTTGAAAATTTGTCGCAGGAATGTAGGTTGCGTGGTGAAGAACCTTCAGAAACATGGTGTGTGAAGGCTACAGACACAAACATTATCACTTCTTCCACCTCTCAATTCTTGAAATTTTTTCCTGAGTTCCAGGGTGATGGCCTTAAGGGCCCAGTAGATGAGGCAGGTTTTCACAAAGCAAGCGGGGACGAATTTGGATTCATCACTGGTCTATCCGTGTGGATCCTTCACGTTGTTATCTTGGTTGCTGAGATCTGCAGTCTTGGTTTAGTCAAAGCAAGAGAAGTCAAAGTAGGCCAAGAGTTAATTTAAAAAAAAACCACCCAAACCCAGAAACAAATGTATAGCCCAGTATCTACAAGGCATGGTAGAAACGCAACGCTACTCGTGTGCAAGGAAGAGCAAAGCCTAATGGTTTTTGCTATGTCTGTGTGAGGGTGGGAGGGGTGAAGTGGAGAGGGTCAGGCGAAACAGCCACCTCCACGGCACTAAACAGGCCTCTGTGTGGAAGCAGCAGCAGCCGATTTACCAAACCTGCGGGATTACAGCGGGATCTAGGCAGACACCTCGCCAGGACAGCACGACTTCCGCGGAATCAGCAAGAAAGGAAGTACACAAAGCAGCCAAGCCAAAGATAGAGCAAAACCAAAAAAGAGCAAACCAAAGGTGAACGTGCTGTGTCCCTGGGACAAATGCTGTTACGCTTGCAGGTCAGCTCTCCAGCTCAGCAAGCGTGCCTGGAAGGTGCTGTGTCATCCAGGAGAACGTTGAAGCAGAAATTATCAAGCCCACGTAAAAGTCCTGCCCAGTGATATGAAACAGAGATTAAAGATTGCTGCTGCTTCCCTGTGGCCTGCAGCAGCACGGCGTGCTATTGCACCTGGATCCTGGACTTTGGGATTGGGAAGATCTTCTGCAAGCATCACCTTCCCTCATCTCCCAACAGCAAGAAAATCTTTCTCCCTAATGTACCCACCCCGTGCAGTTTTTCTAGGAGATCTGGTAAAAAGATTTGTTCTCTGCACAGATGTGCCACTGGGAAGCTCCATTTCTTTGGATCTTTTTCCCTAACAGTTTCATACAGCTCCTCTTCAGGTTTTTCCATTTCTCCTTCCTAGGATATCTCCTCAAACACCCCTAAATAGCTGGGGGTAGGAGTCAAGCGTGAGGAAAGGAGTGGGAAAAGGGAGGTCAGTTGGAATACTGGATGCCTGTTGACTCCTGGAGAGCCCAAGTTCAGAGTGACTGGAACCCACAGTATTACGTGGTCGCTGTCGGGCAGCCCAGGCGCAATCCTTCACCACAGATCCCACTAGATGGTCTTCCCCTACGCAAAGGCTGCTGCTGCTAGGGGCTGTTTTGCTCTTTGTAGGAACAAGGATTACGACGTCCTTTAATTCTCAGCATGGTTTGTCCAACTCCTCCACGCTGATACGAGGACAGCCTGTTATTATTGCTGTGCGTGCACTCCTCATCTTGAGCTATTTATATACAACATCAGTGCATTACTGCACAGCTATTAATCATTAGCTAATTTTTCCTAATATATATCACTTCTGTAACAGAGAAATATTTCAGACCAGTCTGTGGGTGGGAAGGAAAGATTTGTTATTTAGCTAGTCAGCGGCTGCTTTGTCCTCCTTTTTACCTTCCCAGTCCTTCAGTAGGGCATAAATTAGAGGGCAGCGCGGGTGGGAAGTCTACGTGGACTTTGTCACAGTGACAGATCTGGATGTGGTCTCAGAGAAGACAGGCAGTTAGCAGGGATGGCCTAAGGCTTATGGGAAAGATGAGCATTTTACTGACTGCAATTCAAAGTGTATTGAATTGCAAACGCTGTCCCTGAGCCAGTTTGCTGATAATGCTTGTAGCTCTGGTAGCATCTGCACAGGTGGTTTTGCCCGAGATACTCAGCATACTTGTTTTTCATGCTGATAAGGGAGCAGTGGTTAAAGAAACACTTGTAGCAATGAGTGTGTTCGTTCCTGTCATGCATGCGTAGGACTCATTTATCAGTTTCATTCCAGCCTCATGCTAGTCGAGGCCTGTCCGATAGCTGTGGCACTTACAAGCCAAAAAAATGCAGTGGGAACCTAGAGGAATGAGAAACGAGTGGCCACACAGCCTGGTACCAGCGTGGTACGTACTCAGCCAGCCACTTACACATCTATTAAAGAGACTACAATGAAATTTTAAAACTCACAAATTACATATGGAGTCTTGACAATGAAAGTGCCAATCCTCACATGGAGTAACCACAGTCAGGTTGAAATAGTAACTCCGAAACTCCTCACTCACCAGATTTTCTCCCTTCAGCTGCTGGGGTGACCTTTCCCATGGGGAAGGCAGCCAGCTTGCCACAAACTGGGCTGGGGCCAGCTGTAAGTTAAGCAGATTCCACATTGTTGGACTTCTCCGTGTTCATCAGCAGCTGATGCAAGACCTCTGGGCTGGCATTCTGACAAGTCCACCGGAATGGGTTCTTTAGGATGATGCACATCCCGTCGTTGACCAGATTCAACTGCAAATGTTGTACCGAAAGGTACAAAACCTTAGTTGTCAAGATACATTTTCAAACTACTTAATTGCATCCTGCTTTGCGCTCGTGGGGTCGGCACTCAAAGATCTGCTGATGCCCCCGGGACTGTGGGGCGATAAAAGCCCTTTTACCTTACACCAGATAGCACAACGAACAGATCTGGAGCAAAAGCTGCTTTTGTTGTTTAGGATCAGGAAGAGGCTAAGTTAGCATTTTACTCCCTTAACCTGGAAGGGCTTGCATTGCATCACAGAATCATAGAATGGTTTGGGTTGGAAGGGACCTTAAAGACCATCTAGTTCCAGCCCCCTGCCCTGGGCAGGGACACCTCCCACCAGACCCGGTTGCTCCAAGCCCCGTCCAACCTGGCCTTGAGCACTTCTCACCACCCTCAAAGTAAAGAATTTCTTCCTAACATCTGAATCTATCCTCTTTTAATTTTAAACCACTACCCCTTGTCCTACTGTTACAGGCCCTATTAGAAAGTATATATACCACAGACCAATCCCCGTTAGAGAGAATAAATCTACACCATCATAGTCCCACACCTGGGAAAACTGCAGAGAAATGTGTGAATACAGGAAAGCTGCACAGAGCAAAATCACCAAGGAAACACCCGCTCAAGCCTTAGCCTCCAGAACAGCAAGACTGAAACCAGCCAAATACTCACATCCTAAAGATACTTAAACACATCCGAAATCAGATGCCCGACTATTTTTGAAGCAAGGCCTAGCCAAGCTCCTTACCGAGGGGACAAACCTCAGGGCACAGTCTCATTTCTGATCTTTTGTCTTTGAACACAGGAGCTGCAACCTGGGACAGACAGACACCCTCGGTGCAAGGGGGCTGCCCATCCGCTGGTGCAGGTGGCCTGAGGGTCTCCAAATGATGGGGCACACACGTTCCTGTCAGCTCATTCCTGTTCTGGGCAGCCACAAACAGCTCTTCCTTCTGCACCCAGCTCCTTTACCCCTCCTCTCAGCATCTCTGTGACTGATGGTGGCTGCTCGCTGAAGAGCATGGCATCTGGGCAGGAGGCAGCTGACTTCCACCCAGCCCTGCCAGTGCAGCCCATTCCTGACCCACAGCACTGCAGCCACTCCGGCCCGGGGCTGAGCGGGCAGGGACCAGCCCCTGCAGCTGGCTGACACGGCACAAACATCTGTGTAAGGTCTGGGACTGCCGCCCAGCGTCTTTTAGGAACTGCTGTAATCAGCACGCAGCTCCCAGAGGTTAGTGGCTAACAAGATAATTTTAGTAGTTTTGAATGGCACTTGAAAAGCCACTACCAGCACTAAACCCGTAAATGGCTCTTTTTACCCAGGATTTCTGATCTCTGAGGCAACTGATGCCTGCTCTTCACAGAATCCTCTGCTGCCCATAGATTTTAGCAGCTGACACAGGCTTCTGTCCCTAACCAGAACAGGAAATGCTTTGCATACAGGTGGGAGCATTAACGCCTGCACTAACTCTCGGGAGGACAGTCATTACAGTAAAAAACCCAATCTAGCCCTTCAGGAACATTTCCTAGCAGCTGTGAGACCACCAACGCGTTGGCAGAAGTCTCATAAAACCACGTCAGCCGTGACTGAACAGAGCATGGCTGCGCACGCAACGGCGAACCGCGAGCGGGACGGAGCAGGCTGCCTCCCGGGTCTCCCCGCCTTTCCTTTCCAGGCACTCAGCTTCCTCCAGCATCCCGGTCGTCAAGTCAGCAGTCAGGGCAGATGGACCTTCCGTTTTAAGCTCCCTATTTTGCCAAAGCCACAAATCTGGAATCTGCCCGCAGGAAATTTATTTCTTTCAAGACAAAAAACAACAACCAACCAGCCACCACAAAAAAAAAAAAAAAAAAAAAAAAAAAAAAGTTACTGCAGGAGAAGCAACCTCTCTGCCCTTCAGTCACCGCCCGAGGAGATGGATGTATTTTATCAGCTTTTCTAGCCTTACGGGCTGCTGTAGCAATAACTTTCCAACTGCATCCCAGCAGAGCACAGATCCTGGCATGGCAGGGAGTGACCTTTCACAGTTTCCCAGTGACGGAGAAAAATCTGAAAGGTAGTGCTCCACTCAGTCCTAGTTATTAAAGTCTTAATTGGGCCTAACTTCTTCAGCGATTCCTGATCCTAAAAAACATCCTGCAATACAAAAGAACAATTTGCGGTGGTTTCTGGTACTGACAGAGAAAGGGAAGTTGGTCCTCCTCTTTCATTGCCTTCCCACCAGGGGAGCCCCGAGTCCTGAAAAGTCCTTTAAAAGTGCTGGAGGAAGAACTGGTGCACACAGAGGTACTACTGGAGAGCAGAGCTTTGAGTGGTGAGACACAGCCTATGTAGCCACACCTGAGGTTAAGGGGAAAAGGGACACACATCCCGGGTACGAGCTGGAGGGCAGAGCCCTGTGTCCAAGGGGATGTACACTCCCCTGGATTTCAGCTAATTTGGAGGCTGAAATAAATTCTCTGGCTGTGATGAGAACCGAAATGCACCCAGCACCTTTTCAAGGCTTTCAGAAAGTAGGATTTTACCGGACATTCCTAGTTAGTGTCCCCGGTAAGGACAACTCCTCCTTCCAGAGACAATGCTGGCTCTGCAAATCCATTTTCTGCACAGAGTCAGCTGCTGAATGCGCACAGGGTGTCACAGTCAGGCTACCTGCCAGGACAGCTCCCTCGGAGAAGGCTTGCCCTCTGGGGATAAAGGGGGAAACCAGCAGGCAGCACCTTGCTCTGCCCCCCCTCCCAGCTGCCAGGTCCCGGATCAGGAGAGGCTGACCCAAATGCCCAGACCTTTCCACGGAGACAAAACCAGCCCCTCCGGACGGGAACTGTGGCTGCTGCTCCGCGGGGCGAGCTGCCGGTTGTTCTCCCTTATCCTGCCAAGGGCTCAGAGCAGCGTCTTAACTCTGAACGAGCTCGTGCCACCCTGTTACCCACACCCTGCTTTTGTGTAGCGGGTCTTGTTCAATCTCCTCTCTTCTACATCTCCGGAAGAGACGAACCTTTCCTTCTGCCTCGACCAGCACAAACAAGGGCTGTAACATCAGAAGCAGCGCCGGTGCTGAGCCTCCCGCCAGCAGTCTGCAGCCGTGGTAGGCTGTTCCAAGGCAAGTGTCTCCCAGGCAGGTACCCACTGCAGCTTTGCTGTGTTCAGCTCCCTTCCCCGGCAGGTTTCGCTTGCACCTCTAAATGCAAAGCCGTTTTGCATGACAGCTGCCTCTGGGAGCTTTCTAACAAGTTACACACTGGCACTGCACATACTCCCAGGAAGGACGGTCCCTGCAAGATACCACATGCTGTGTGTGGTACTTTGCATTTGTTTGATTACATTCATTAGTATTCAGATTTGCTTGTAAATATACTGGGCCCATAGTTCTGAAAATGGGTTTTCTCTCATGTGACTCTGAAGATCAGGAGATATAAAACAATAGGTAATTTAGAGAGGCGAGATGTATAGAATCGTAGAATCATTTAGGTTGGAAAAGACCTTTAAGATTATCATCAAGTCCAGCTGTTAACCCAGGACTGACAAGTCCACTGCTAAACCACGTCCCTGAGCACCACATCTACGTGTGTTTTAAGTGCTTCCAGCGACGGTGATTCCACCACCTCCCTGGGCAGCCTGTTCCAGTGCCTGACCGCCCTTTCAGTGAAGACATTTTTCCCAATACCCCCATCTAAACCTCCCCTGGCACAGCTTGAGGCTGTTTTCTGTTGTCCTGGTACTCGTTAAATGGGAGAAGAGACCGACCCCCACCTGGCTGCACCCTCCTGTCAGGCAGCTGTAGGGAGCGACAGGGTCCCCCCCCCTGGGCGGGGGATATACGCTATTGATACAGCTCCCATCAACAGAACAGCCGCTCCTACAGCAATAATGCATAAATCGGCAGTTTCAGGCAGGGTCCGTCACAGCACCTGCATGTTGTCCAACTTACGTGAGCTAAGTGAAGGGAGGGAAACAACAAAGGGTAGGGGTGGATAAACACGGCCTGCAACTTGGCTGAAACTCTTCCTCCTTCGCTGCATGCAGGACTTCCTCCTTGCCAAGGAAAATAGGAACTGCTTCCAGCATCTGTATCCTGCTGCAAAGAGAAGCCTGGAGAGTGGAGAAAAGGGGGTGAGGAGCATCATTCGCCTCTGCGCAGATCACATTTCATCCTGTCACCACTGTATCATCCTCCACTCCTGGTGTCAACCCCAGGTATCCGTCCCTCACGACCCCCCTCTCCCCAACAGTAACACAACAGCCCTTAGGGTCGTATTTTAGCATAAAAGCTGGAAGAACCCAGAGGATGCAGGGGACATCTACCCCAGGTGCCCTGCTCCCAGCAGCTACCTGAGGTCTGCAATATCGGCAATAATTTCCTCTCTTTCAGCCAAGGCTGCTCTGCTGCCGAGCTGGGCTAAGCAAGGTGCTGGAAAGGGGGTTCGGGTCCACGGAACTCGTGTTTCCAGTCGCATCAGCAGGACCGCACGTTCCCATGGAGCTAAGGACAAGGTACCCATACTTGCTGCAGGAAGAACTGATGGGTAGCCAGGTTTCGTGCCTACAACCAAGATATTTGATCTACCTCTCACAGCAAAAAGCAGGAATTTAATACATCTTCTGGAGACACGAGGATATTTAATCTGTGGGACCAGAACAAAGGTGAAGGACAGCAATGTGAGATGGGTTCCAGTCCGAGCAGAGACTCTCTTCTCATGAGACTTGTATCTCAGCCTAAGCAAATTGGTATTCCATCTGCTAATGGATTTAAGCATCAGCTGCTGCTTACTTAAAGCAGCAACACATGTTCTTGTGCATAGGAAATGATTAAAGGTTTTACACTTCCATCCTTTGGGCAGGAGGACTCTTGAAGGGGAGACTCCCCAGAGGAATTTCCCAGCTGGGCTGGAGCAGGTGAACTGCAAGAGCGACAAGGACAGGCGCCAGAGCCCCGTGCGCTTTGTCCAAAACGGCCAGAAATGGGGAAAGAACTTGCAGAAACGGAGAAAGAATTCGCATATTCACATACAGGATTTTTACTCGGTGGCACGAAGGAGCACACTCAAGGTAAAGGGGAATTCAGCATCCCCAGCAGGACAGAACACTTGACCATCAGTTGCTTTGGGACAGTCACCAAAAAGCCCAGAATTTCCACAGCTTTAACTGTATTATCTCAGTGTCGCCCTAACTGGCATTTGTGCAATGCTCTGGCTGCCTCGCGTCACTCAGCATGCCCTCCGGCCGTCTCCTTCCCCCAGCCCTGCCTTCCCTCGCCCGTCCCTCTGCCCCTTAGACCCCCCCCACGCCATCCCTCCCCAAAACCACGACAGCAAACACAACACTGATGTCACTCTGCCTGCTAGGGTCTGCATCCCACCCTCCCCCTCCCCTCCCCGGCTCCTGCCTTGCCTGTTCACACCCAGGCAGCTCCCTGGGCAGCGCTTAGCATCACCCCGGGGAGTGGGCGACTGGTGGGCGAGTGCCGAGAGAGGACGGGCCATGGGTGTGGGAATTTGCAGAGCCACCTCCTTCAGGGACGCTGCCAGCGCTGCCCTCGTGCCCAGAAGCATCAGGCACCCGCTGTTTCGGGTTCTGTATGGACATGCAGGGAGGCAGCTCTCGGCATGGAAAACTCACAGCCTAAGCAAGAACAAGGCAGAACATGCAGGGGGACTTGAACACAACAAAGCGTCGGGCCAGGGTGGAGGCACACGGTAACAACTCCAGGTTCGCTGTGTGTATTTTGCAGGCTTCAAAGCGATGGGAAAAAAAAGCATCACGTGAAATGAAAATACAAAGACTTTTAGCAAAACATCCCCTCGAGTACAGGTTTCACGCTATGACAGAGGTCTTCTCACTCGTTGAGATACAAGATTTCATACACGTATGAAGAATAAATATATATGGCTTAGAATCCAGCATTTTCTGTGAACTCCTCCTGTGTGCCCATGCCTCAAGCACCGCAGCGCTGGGCTGGTGCATGAGAACTGCAAACCAGGAGCTCCCCGAACACGGAATGTGCTGGTTTGGCATGAGAGGCATAAACACATCACTTAATACGAGGTAATTCTCTCTTTGCCTTCTTAGGATGTTATTATTATCCGAGGAATCCCATGCCTAGAAGCGGCAGAGAGCAATTCTCCGCGTCTCCACAGCTTGTCGCTCTCTCACTCCGCAACGCCAGCGATTTTCCAGGACAGCTTCGGAAAAGGCAGGCGGTGACCGGGGAGGCAGAGCTGCAGCACACAGCTGGACACCCCAGCAAACCCACCCAGCTGCAGGAACACCAGAACGGCATTAATTCTGCTGCTCGGCTCAGCCCTGCACCCCCGGGGGTCACTCTGGGAGCTCCAGGCGCCGAACGGGAGCTACTCCATCCCAAACGTAAGTTACACTCAATCCCCCACCACCCTCTGGAGTTACACAAAACCCAAGCACAACCCGAGGGCAGAAAGAGCAGAATTTTCAATCAGCATAGGTTTACTGAGTCCAAATTGTTTAAAGTTAAAGTTTATTTGTATTCTTTGTAGGAATATCAATAAAAGACCTCAAATGTATCTATATCTGTACATATTACAAGAACCTTCAAAAATTATTCACAGAACAAAAATAAATCTTCTTTAGAACAAACCCAGGCAATGAAATGCAGAAATGGATCTCAGAGACCAAACAGTCCAGTGCTACTAGCATAAAAATACGGCTTGAAAAACAAGTTTATTACTTTTTAAGATGTACTTTGTTGAAATAAAAAATAAATTATTTAGAGCTATCATTGTAAAACAGTTCTGTGTAGTAACACTCTTATTAAGGCCCTTGAGACAGAAAATCTATTTTTACAGGTAGGATTCCTGGCAGGCATGATCTGTAACGACATGCTTGCTCTCACGGGAGTTAACTTACTGTGGAGAAGGAAATACCTAAAAGCATCAGCCTAAACTTAACTCTTTTTGCTTTGTCAGACTCAGCCGGATACCTGTGCCTGACCAGGCTCCTCATGGATGGCAACACAGCTAACGGTTCAACCCGGACAGGGATTATTTGCCAGGAACGACACAGACATTTTTGCAGAACAGACAGAACTCATACACACACGGTGACCTTCGCAGATAATTACTGCTGACACATTGCACGGGCACTGCTGTAAAACCGATGGACTTCAATCATCGATGTTCAGATGAAGTTAAAAGCTGGTGGGTTTAAGCAAGCATTAAATCATTAAATCAATATATCATATTAGAAAAAAAAAAAAAGCCTAAGCCAACCCAAAGCAATTTCAAGAACATAAAATAAGACCCATTTCTTGGATGACTTATTAAATGGATACAGAATTTATTACTGGATACACCTCAGATTCTCTAACTAGAAAATACCCACATCCCTTCCCGCGCGCCTCGGGATCGCCTGCCTGCGTTACGCCACCGGAGAGGAATGTCGCAAACCGTGCAGCCGTACAAATCTGTGCTTTTATGTGTAGCTGCCCACTTTTAATGCACCAGAGGAGTAACTGTTGGTACTTCCTGGATGTGAAATCTATTTCCCTTAAAAAAAAGGTCCGAATTCCCGGAGTTGCAAAGGATGGGCAGTGACGGGATGCTACTGCTCCCTCGCCGTGCTCCCTCACTTCTCCGCCAGTGCCCAGCCCACACCATCCGGGCCACCCCTGCTGCACACATGCTGCAGGTGCCACACGCAACGTGGCAGGTGGCCATGGCGCCACAGAAGGCCCCTCCATCTCCCACCCTGCCATGCTGGCTCTGAGCTTCTAGCGACAACTCGGGAGCCCAGCTGCTTTTGGGGGCTGGGAAAAACCATCCCAGTAATTGACTAACGTGGCCAGCAAGGACCGAGACGCCAAGATGGGCAACTTTTCTGTTTCAGCCTTAGGAATAGATGAGAATTACTGCTACAGGCTATGAATTTTTTCCTGCACTACTTCAGCTGTTTCCAAATGAGAGCAGCAGCTCCTTACAACAGCATCAGACACAGCCCAATGCACGTGCTGGAAGTATGAACCAAACCCAAACGTCTCTGATGCTCATCGTCAGACGTCCTGCTAGTTGCTACTACCCTCACTGCTGCAGGGACCACGGGCTACTAGTCTGAAACCAAATGCTCTCAGGCCCCGTAGGGCCCTTGCTCCTAAACAGACAGGCCTTTTGGCTGCCACGTGGTTTAGTGCCACTTGGATTTTGTCAAACTGGATGAAACAGAAACTGGCATTTTCACATATTGTCGGCTTGAGGCAGCTTAAAATTTCTCTAGAAAACCGCTTGGTAACAAACCAGGAAAGACAGCTGCCAGCAGAACTCAGGAGCACAACATCTTGTGCTGCAGCTAATCAGTTTTGGTCTTGCAGCACTGCGAGCCTGCAACCTTCACCCCCTCTCGGGTTGACAGGCAGCTTCTCCTCTACGGCGGGAGTTAAGAGAGGAGCACACGTTGTACTTTAGAGTAGAAACTGAAATAGGAAAGAAATAACCAGCCTAGCAACAAGCTATGAGGACGACACCGATGGCTCAGGCTGTTTTAGACTAGCAGCTTTTCCCTACAAGCATTCTACAAGCTTAAGAAATACAGAGGAGAAGGTGTATTTTAGAAAGATATGTTACTGAAGACCTTGCCAAAACATACTGATCTTGGAGCAGGTATTATTTCCCCTCTAAAAATCAGGGCTGAAATGTTGCCCCTGCTGCATTTCTCTGCAGAAACCAAAATGGATGCTTTGGAGTCTTCAGCATCAAACCGCACAGCTCAGGCAGTGACCTCTGATGGATTACCAGACAGCTGGGGAGCTCCGGTGAAATGCACTTCCCCAATTAATGTTAGACCAACGCCACCAGAATGATGTATCTGCTTCTGCTGTGTCCTAGTCGATGCACTCCTACAGCCGCTTGCTCTTAGGTCCCCATCACAGAACACCCGTCCTCTTCGCACCGCGTATGAAGTGAGCAATGCACCTACCCATCTGAAAAGGCTACTGCTGGGGAACAGATTTCGCACAATGAAGCTGTCTAATTAATGTACACAGCGATGGGGAGATGCAGATCACACCAAAGTACTCAACAAAAAGGGTTTGCAAAGGTTTCTTGTAAAAGAGAGCTACTCACAAGACAGATCAATACAAACTCGATAGACTGCCGACAGCTGTGATGCATGAAGGGAGAAGGAAAGGAGGAGGAACTCAAAGGCACAGTTTGAGGAAGAACGTATCGGAAGCCAGCAATGACCCAGAGCTGGAAGACGGTTTGGGAAGTATGGAAAAGTGATCACTACTCAGGACACGCAGAGCACAGCCCCAGGTGCGCCAGGCAGCGCTGCCGCGGCTGTGACACACCGGGAACAAGCCAGGGATGCTCCTGGCCCGCGGTACCAAGGCGCATTCGAGCGGCCGGAGCAGCTCTCACCTGACAGGCTAAGCAAAAAAACGCAAACCCCAGCTTGCTGCAGCCAGGTCTTCTCCAGAAAGCCTTCCTGGGAGAGACGCATCCACGTTTCTCTTGTACATCCTACAGTGCAGGAGATGCAGTTTCTGTATTGATGCACCGTTAGTGACGTAACACACTCCTGTGATGGTGTTTAACTGGAGTATTGTGACACAAGAGTCGGGCTGAACAGTGACATACCGCGACAGTTTCATGGAGGCGAGAGAAATGCATCGCCGCAGACCAAACCAACCTGACCACAGGATGCCGAGCTGGGTCCTGGGCACTGCTGATCCTTCCTGGTCAAGGCAACACGGGTCACTTTCAGGAGGTCAAGAAATTGGTTTAGGAACGGTCACCTTTGTAATGTAGGGCAATTTTAGAGATTCAGAAGCCAAGGCCAGCAAGGCCGACCAGCTCCCCCACTCTGACCTTCCCGTACCGCAGGCTGTAGGGGTTCAGCCAGGTGCCCCCCAGCCACCTCATTAACTCGCGGCCTGACTGTGCCAAACACCCCCCGTGCCCAGGCACCTGCTCAAGGTCTTGTCTCGCTCTGCAGCCCTGCAGCCAACTCTTCCAAGCTCTCATTTCCATAACATGTTTGAATGGTTCATCACGCTCGCTATTATATTTCTACAATTCTGAAGTTCAAGTGCTGTCGCAATAATTTCATTCACTTTGTGAGTTTGGGGGCTAGAAACGTACACCAAAAGGTGAAAGTGAAGATTCACGCACTACTACTTGCTTCCAGAATCTAGGGCTTTAAAAAAAACAAACAAACTAAATATTGTAGCATTTGATGAAATCATGAGAATGGACGATACTGTGCCATTTACTGTTAATCTTTTACAGTTTGAGGACGTCTTTATCTTCCATGAGAAGGTCACTTTGTCATTATATATGCATTCACATACAGCCTGTAAGTATGCTTCTATGAAATGCAACTGGAAGTAATTGGAGATGAAAGCTTAGTCAAAACTCCTTAAGAAAAACCTGGTGTGTACAGAACTTCAAAATAACTCCTTTAAAGTATCCAGAAAAAGGAAAAAAAAATCAGTGGAAATGAAAGAACTTTTAACACAAATGTGCAAAAAGTATCTTTCATTGGAAGTAGACTGGCTAAGCTAGCAGCTGAAACAATGAAATTGAACAAGAGTTAAAAGACAGAAATCCGCTCGGAAAAAGGAGATTTTGCATACTTTGCTGGGCGTGGGCGCCTTGGGCCAGCCCCTTCCTCAGAGCATTAACCTGGCTGTTCCTGACGGAGCGCAGGGAATGAATTCAAGGTGCCACCGAAGAGGGGCATAGAGTGGGGGCTGGATAGAAATTTTTTTAAAAAAGTATTTACAGGTCTGTAAATTCTCAAAACAGAAAATATAAAACTGCATTAGAACTGGGGTAAAAAAGAAAGAATCCTACCTCGAAAAACTGCAGATTCCCTGTTTGATGGGAAGCCTGACTGTGTGCAAATGCAAGGAAACACGCTTGCTGCTCCAAGTTTTCACCTTGTTCAAAGAGACTGGCAATTTTTTGCCAGAGCCCTACTGAAAGTAGGTACAGGATCCAGCAAGAGCCCATTTTCTTGCTAAAAATGTTTGCTATCGAGTTTGCATTCAATTAAAGAACAGCTGGAGAAGAGGGGAATAACACCAGCAGATGAGTTTTGTTACAGAATTCATTTCACTGCTATTTCACTCCACTCATGTACTTGTATCAGCCAGCCTGATACATACAGCCGCTGCCTAATGTAACCCACTGCTGCTCGCGCGCTCTCGCACCCACAACACGCATGCACTCACACCCCCCTCCCTCTTCCTCCTCCAAGGACTGCAGTGCTTTCAACAAGAGAAAAAAAATAATAATAATAAAAATAGCAATAATTAAAAAAATCTACAGTATTCACTTCCTTTTGGTATATTACATCGGCATTTTCTGTACATGACCCAAGAGCTCCCTCTATTTACACAGTGATATGGAAGGACTTGCGGTCGGGAGCCCAGTTCTCCTGGCCTTGAGTGGGGAATCAAAGCCCACCTTTCAGAGTTCTTCTTGCTCTTTTTTTTTTTTTTTTTTTTTAAATTTTGTTAGCAGCATTATGTAAACCTGTAAGGGGAAGGGGGGGCTACGTTGAAGGTTTCTTGAGTCTACTCCCTCTTGCCCTTCTGGGGAGATGGCCGGCAGCATCTGCCCAGTTAGCAGCTGCTGTTTTTGAATTCACCATTCTCCGTGATGGAAAGCTTGGTGGGATTGGTGGGGGAGATGCCATTGCGGACTTGCATGCTGTAGCGCTCCTTCACCTGCGTCAGGGCACTCATCAGCCGCGTGTTGGCAGAGTCCAGGGACACGATCCGCTTCTCCTGCAACAGACACCCCACAAAGTCAGAGCTCCCTCGCCAGCGAAACGCCTTTGCCCCACAAGCCTGCTCCACGGGGAACCTCCAGGGCCCGGGGCTGTGACAGTGTCTTCAGGTGATTTCTAGGCAGAGGCAGCTTGGCTAACATTCTCCGCTAAGATGGGATGTCTGCCTCTTTCTGTTTTCTTGGGGTGACGCGGCCCCCACGTGCCACGGGCTTTCCCCCGGCTGGCCTGGCCCTCCCGGCCTTTTGGCGTGACGGGAGGTGACGGCGAGTCACAGTTACATCGCTGAATTGATCCGGTCACAGTGGCTTTGTCCAGGCAGCCTCCAGCCGAGGCAGATGGACATGCGCTGTTCAGCCAGCGGAGGGGAGGGGAAGGGCGTTGGTGTTAATAACAACGATAGCCAATTTAATTTTTTTTTTAATCTATGTTAGAAAAACAGAAACAGGCAGCAGAAAACAAAAGTGGTGGAGGTTTCATCTGGCAGAGAAAAGTGCAAGTGGTATCTAACGGCCACTGTCTCTGTACTTTGGATGGAGTGTGCTCAGAATAAACTCATGGTATGCTTGAAATAAATAAATAATAATAAAAAAAGCAGATAATGGCAGCCTGCAGTCACCAGCAGGAGTGAGGGTGCAACAGCAACATAGAGAAGAAGCAGCCAAAAGCTAAAACTAAGGGGTTATTTGAGGTGAAGGGGAAGAGGGCGGTGTGGGTGGAGGGGAGATGCCATCGACAGAACACAAGAACAAACACTGAACACACTGCTCCTAGACCCATTCCAGCTCAGAGGGCTCCCGGGCTCCGCCGAATCCAGGGCTCCCACACGCCCGTTTTGATTCTTCTCGCTCACAAAGTGCTAGCCTCTACTTTTAGCTGAAAGCTAAAGGAGGTGTACTAAATTTATAAAAAATAAAAAAAGCCATCAACAAAACCCAGCCTGCTAACAGCTAGATTATCTGCAGTGGGGTAAAGCACTAGGGGGTGGGTCGAGCCCAAGAGTTGGTGATACAATCAGAAATGACAATTTTCATCTTCCCTCAAAAAAAAAAAAGAATAGATGCAGCAGCCAAACAAAGAAGCAATAGAGATGGCAAAGGGTAAATATGCTCTCCATGCTACCGGCTGATTGGCTTTTTTTCTTTCAGAAGGAAAAACGTCTAATTTCTTTGAATGAAAAAAAGCTGCGTGCAGGAATTTTATTCCCAGTCCAGCCCACTGAGAAACAAAATGGAAGGAAAAACGATGCACAGGAGGCACAGACATGAAGGGATAGTTCAGACATACTGCTCAGGAGACCTAAGTGCTGCAACAGCCCCTTGAGATTTTGATCCCAGCGTATCAGCTGCGTGGTACATCAGTAATCGAGTCATGTTTGCTTTTCTCAGCGGGCTTCCCCCCGGGGGTAAGCGTCAGGGTGCAAAAACAAAGCAGAATTTAAGTACTGCTTGTATTACAGCCCTGAAGAGACCCAGCTCTGTAGAGCAGAGCAAATGGGGGAGGAGGCACTAGAAACCAACAGCCAGGCAGGCTACAGCCTGCCCCAGCACGTGCCCTGACCCAGCCGATGCGAGCAAAAAGAACAGACCACGGAGCAGGAAAAGGCCGTAGCATTCCCTCCCATGCAGAGATAAATCCTGCAAAACACAGCTCCCTGAGCAGAACCGTGCTCTTCAGCAACTTAAAGCTCCTCCTCGTTGGACTACATTTCAGTGGAACATAAAATTTCAAATTAAAATTTATTTCCAAAGAATACAGCTTTCCAAAGAGTTAAAAATTAAAGGCTGGTTATTTTCTGGCACTGATACGTGCTCACTGTGCCACTGTACAAAACAGCTGGAAATCTACACTTGGAAAAATCAATCTTAAAAGCGTGAGCTTGGTGAGTAGAGGCACCGTCTGGCTCAAAGGAAAATACAACCTAGCGGAGATGTCTGTAACGCACAGGAATTGGGCACACGGAGTGGGAGGAGCTGGAATGGGTAGGAGGTCAGTGCGCTGGGCCAGGACTGGGTACTGCTCAGCTAGAGAACTGATTGGGTTTACTTGCCTGTTGGAATTATCTCATCCCCATTTATGACCTGTAATTTAACACAGCGGAGATGTCACTTGCAATAGCAACTGGGCTAGTAACTCTTTGCAGCTCCGCTGCTCCAAGGAGAGCGTAGGCAGACCTAGCCCCTGCTCCCAGCGCCAGCCTAGGGGTGCCCAGCACGCACCAGGCGCTGCACGCAGACGGAGAACAAGGCTGGCCTCGTGTGTCGGCGCGGTAGCGGGTGCTGCACCCGACCACGACACGAGAGCAAATCCCGAAAAGCATCTTGTGTCCATCGATGTGACTGAGCACCAGAAGCCTGGGCTACCGCTGCTTCCTAGCAGCCACTGAACTCTTCGGGCAGGTGTGATAAGCCAGGTTCCAACTCCACTCCTGAAGCCTGACGTACAAAAGGCCCTCTCTTTTCTAGCTGCTGCCATATCCCCCTGCCAAACAAATCACAGACTAAGGAAAACCTTCCAAGCAAACTTAGATTGCTACAGACCCCAGCAGACGCTTGGGCTCCTCTGGTGTGTCTGCTCTGAATCCTTCAGCATTTTCCCCTTCCGCTCAGGTGCCCATGGAGGGGCGATGGCAGCTAAGCTTCCCCCATGAACTGCTTGGCCTTGAAGCAGTTGAGGTTTGCCGATAACCTTACCTGCCCTAGCGGCTAACAGCACGTTGGAAGAAAAAATGTCAGATTAAAAGAGGAATTGTTAACGCCACTGTTTTTTCAACAGTTTCCACTGCAGGGGATAAAGGATGCACCATTTGATCAAGTGTGATCAAGGAGCACACCCTCCTGGCCCTGAGGGTCTGACAAGCCAGCAGCAGTCTCCTCTGCCAGCTGGTGACACTGGGGGATCAAGCTGGTCCCTAACCTCACACCGAGCCTGCGCGCCTGCTGGCACAGCCAGCTAAAGGAAGGGCAAGGTGCTTACTGACACTCTCTCAAATCCTCCCTTCCAAAAATCACCTTTTGTGAGTTTGCTCAGTGCCCCTTTCACCTTCTTGAGGCAGCTGCAAAAGGCATCACCCACCTTCAAACACCAGGCTGCTGTCTGGATGAGCTGCCATTCCATCAGCAAGGTGCCCTGACTCTGCCCATCTCCAAAAAACCCAGCCCAGCACGTCCAACTTCTACTTCTACAGCTTACACTTGCCATGCTCCTTGATCAGCTTGGAGGCTGCTGTACTGTTCCCCTCCACCACGAAAAGTAAAAAATACAGTACCTGGCTACGTTCCTGTTGACCCCCCGGGACTGGGCTCTCCCACTCGGCATTCCGAGTGCAAGCCCTCACAGCCAGGATTTCACCCTGAGCTGCACCTAGGAAGGTTGGCTACACCGGAGCCTCCATGCAGAGCATCTTGCACAAGAACTAGGAACTACACATGGTGTAATTCCAGTAGGCTTTCCTTTTTATCCTGCAAGGCTAGGTAACAGAAGTGCCATGTAATTGTACACAAGTGATTTATTCAGATTAGATGGCACGGATCCAAAAATCCAGCTTTCATGAACAGTCTTTCTAAAGAACTGTGGGAAAACGGGCAGAGGCAGCAGGAAAACCAGAACTTTTCAAAGTATCAAAAAAGGAATCTGCTATAAATATCCTCCTGGTGTTACCAGGCTTTTTAAAACACAGCTTTTTTCTGTATTTTTTTTATTTTTCCCTACAGTTCCATGTGAGCTCCAATGTTTCTATTATTGCTGGCCATTCAACAGGAAAAAATAAGAGCGGCTGAAGGATGCCCTTTTGTGCTCACTGACACCTCTACTCCAATCCACCATCTTTAACAATGTTCAGCTGAGGCTCCCCATCCTGCCACGCTGTGGAGGGAGACAACTTTCTGAAATAACCTGGGTTATTCCTGAAACAGGTCACCTTCTTAAGGTGATCCTTCAAGGAAAGTTTACAGTTGGAACTACTGAAAAGCCCAGAAGCAGGGAAGACGCCCTCCAAACGCAAATATCACAAACATAACATGGCAGGCAGATCTCAAACCAGCCTCGGGTTCTCTCGACCAAGCTTTGCTCTCTGGGATCAGCACAGACACAGAAGAAAAGCTGGAATGATCCCACACAATACACCCGCATGCATTGCCCGCTGGGTCCCGCTTTCCACAGCTAACTGGTGTCGGCTGCGGCAAGCACTGCAGGGTTGTGGCAGCGCAGGCATTTCTCCGGGCCTGAGGGGGACGGTCAGATGGGGTGAAATGCCACACAGGACATTATACAGGGCAATGCTCCATCGCAAGCATTCTCTTTTCTTGACTCGAACGTTCAAAGCCATGCTCTTAGCTTGCATAGCTGAGATGCATGCACATGGCAATTTATGCTGGGACGAGGCAGAGCTTTTCCAGAGTTCCCAGCCCCACGCTTGGAACAATGGCTACACAATGCACCGCTCTTCCTTCACCCCCTTGGGATCTCACAAAACAGAAAAGGTTTTAGAGAAGCCATCAGTCCTGTGATTTGTTGTCAGGCTGTCTCAAAACCCAGTGTCAGACAGTGCAGCCTTTACGAATTCAAAAACCCAATTCTCTCCTCGGAGGCAGTAAGTCACATGTGCAACACCATGGGCCAACACTGGCTTGGGAGTTAGATACAACGTTGGGGGCGGGGGCGGGGGGGGAGGACAGGGGAGAAGAATGGGGTCCACGCACAGAACACTTGGTTCTTGGAGATCCTGAGCTCCTTACCTGCGCATCAATAATTTTCTGCTTTGCATCGATGACAGCTTGCATCTCTGCATGATCCTTCTTCAGCTCCTCTTCAACTGCCATGAGTCTGGTAAGCAAAGAGGTACAAATTAGGACAGCTGAACACTGTTCCAGTGTTTCAGGTACTCTGGCCTGTTGGTTTGACCTCTCTGCTTGTCCTGGCTCTGCAAGAGAAGAATTCTGCCGCACTCAGAAAAGCTTCTCTATCCATCTGACACTCCCAATTGCCTAACTTTGTCATTCTCAAAACAGACACTGCCAAAAATGCAACCGCTCTGAAAAACTATTGCCCCGAGTACAGATTGCAAACAAAGTAAGTAAAAAGACCCGTTATAAGTCCAACAGAGACCAGGGTTAAAAATTCCTAAATCTTTTTCTTTGCTCTCCTGGCAATCTAAGGCAAGTTTCCACACCTGCATCCCCATGTCTTCACCTCTAAGGCAGGACGGTATCAGTCCAGAGACGTCAGGAAGGTCACGCAACTACCTTCCTCAGCATCAAGGCAAACGCGCGACACAGGGGAGCTGCCCATGCTGCGCAGTCCCGAACTTCCCAAAGCCTCACCTGCTGATGATGCTTTTCATCTGGCTGTCCTTCTCCTCCTGTTGCCTGCGCAGTCTCTCCTCACTGTCTTCCAACCGAGACTTGTACTCCATCAGCAGCTTCTGCATTTGCTGCTCTTGCACCAGGAGCCGCCGCTCGTACTCCTCCAGCCGGCGGCTCGACACCTTCAGGCGCTCCTTCAGCTTCGCGATCTCTTGTTCATACTGCAGGTGGAAGGGGAAGAATCAGATGCAAAGGAAAGAGTCCGGATCCTTATAATCTGATGCTGCTGTTCAGAGGAGGACACTTGTTTTTTTAATGAAAAATAAATTGATGGAAGTAAAGGGAATGCCAAGCAAACAACCGTGGGCAGCCACGGACACGGAGCACGCAGCTCCCACGGCCGTTACGGTTTTCCCACCGTGCAGGGGGCTGCTCTGTAGCACAGGTAAAGCAGCCAGAGGGCTCCCACACTGCTCCTCAGCCCTGACCAGTAACATCCCCAGTTAGTCCAGACTCAAGCAGTTCCCAGACAGAAGCTGCCAATGCTGCTCAACTGTAAATATGTCCTGGGCAACCAGATTTCCAAAATGGACCAGTATGGCACCCAAACAACTCACTCTTCAGTACCTAATGAAGGTGAAACCACGTGTGAAGACAGAGCAAATCATTCACTGCAGAACAGAACCTGGCAGTTTACTTGGCTGAGGCTTTGTTCTACTTATGGTCTCTGTGGACAGTCACTTCTGCAGCAGTGCAATGAATCTCAACATATTCCACTTTGGTTTGGGTTCATTTGCTTTTCCTAACAATGCTGCGTTCCTGCTGCTTGTCCGCCAGATGTGCTCCTCACTCTCTGCCTTCTCAAAATACCAAACCTCTTACTAAACTTCGTCACCATAGCAGCATATAGATGTAACCGTGTTCGGAAAAATGGTATCTACTCCTGAAAGAAAATACGCTTTAAAAAGAGGGATCATGGACGTTTCTGTGTAGCCCAGAAATACTGTCCTACCTCGATGACAGGGATTTGCTGCAGGGGAAACCCAAGACAAAACCTGAATGCAGCTACTGACAAAGCCTGGATTGCATCTACAAAGCCTTGTACAATCACTGAGCATATCCTAAGCTAGACTCAGTTAGGTTAACAATTGTGTGTGTTTGGTTTTTTGTTTTTTTTTTTTTTTTTAAATGGACTTTAATGATCATAAAATGTTTTGCAAACATAGGAGAAAGGCAGTATGCTGTAGCTATAGTATTGTCATAAAAAAATAATGATCTGAGCAGGATCTAATACACTTAGGCAGTGTGACTCACGATGCACCTAAGTGCCAAATACCAGCCTGTCATGTACAAACTCTCAGCTGTGTCACTCTGCACCCATTTGACAGGTTACAGCCTGTACGTGGGTTAATCTACAGTATGGGATGCTGTACTACAGGTATGTGTGTCAGCAGGTACAGCAGGAAGTTACGCCAGTACAACCCGTGTTGGAAAGCACGGCTGTTGCAGCAGCTGTTCTGAACTCAGCTGTAGGGTGGACAGGACCAGCCCTCGAGATGGCTGCATACAGAATAAAATCTACCTTCTCAGCATGCTTGACTTCATCTGGATTCTGCTCTGCGTCCTCCTCTACTTCTTCGTACTGTCCATTATTGAGAACCCACGCAGCTGTCCTTTCCACCGGTGACATGGTGGCAGAGTCCACAGGTGACTGAACCTGCAGCAGAGATACCCATAAGCTTTTTTCACAGAAACTACACATAAATCAGCTCTAAGATCCAGTATATTTGGAAGAGAAAAACGACTGTTAATCCGTCCATCTCAAAGGATTCCCCCAACCCTCTCCTGCAGAGGTGCTTCATCCTCCCTCGACTTGGGACCTGCAGCCCCTCTAAAACCCACACGCTGGAGAAATGTTTCTTCCTTTCTAAATGAGCTTCTCTTTGGGAAAAATCCTTGTTTCCAAACCCTGTTCACATCCACCTTTCCCCTTTGCCAGACTTTACGTAAGGCTTTCTCAACCTGTGATTTCTCTCCCAAAGCAATCAGAGCGGCCCAGCTTCGCCCGCAGCCCGTTCAGGTACAACAGATGGGCTTCTCCGGAGCGCTGCGGAGCTCAGCGTGGGAGCAGCCGCCCCAGCCAGGCTGCAGGCAGGCTTTGCAACGCAGTGGGGGGCTGCAAGGCTTGCACGTGAGGCAGCACGGCAGTGCTTAAAAGAGGCAAAGAGGTGTAACATCAGCATTGGAGCACCGGTGAGTTTTTTACGTTTTTATATTTAGCTGGTCTGTTGTAGCACACACACCCAGGCAAGGCTGCGAAAGGCAGCCAGGGCCAGCAGTGCTTCCTAGGAGATCCATAAAGCATCACCGGAGGCTATCTATCCTCTAAGGGAATCCAAAAAGCCAAGGACGGAGACAAGAAACCCTCCGCCTGGCTGGGGAAAATATGGCTTGCTACAAATTCCAAGCGATTTTCATGGACAAAGACAAGTTTATAAGCACAGGAATTAGCATAATTACCGCTGAAAGAGCGACACTGTCTGAACTTTTTGAAAGACGCAAAAGATCAGCTTCCCCCTCAGTCCCAGCTGTGGCTTTTTTTTGTGCTGGAGCAGCTCTCCAGCTCCCTGCCTCGCTCCAGTACTGTACCGAGTGACACGGGCTCCCTGGGCAGGGCAGTTCTGAAGTCTGTTTCGGCGAGGAGCTCCTTGTGGGGCAGTACCAGCTTCGTTTACACCAGTCAGGCGAGGGATGGCATCGGCCTCCGCTTCGGTTTCTCTTGCTGGCGAGGCCAGAGGACCTGCCCGCAACGGCTCGGCTGCCCCGCGCAGGGGTGCCGACTCCAGCACGGGAACAGGCCTCAGCAAGGACGGGTGTAAAGGCCAAGGTGTAGGAATTAGGCAAAAATCCCTGGATTTCGGCAGATGCCTTTTTACTAGAAGGAAGTCTTCACAGCAGAAAGGCTAACAGCCCCTCTCCAGTGCAGCGTGACAGCCCGACAAAGTTCCTTCCTTAGGTTGTTTGAGGTTTTTTTGATGTTATTTGCTGTCAGGCAGCCACAGCAAGGGAAACTGCGGAGGGTGTGTGGCTCTGCCACCAGCAGGCTCTTCTCGGAGGTAAATGCTTTGGCTCTAGGAAATGCCAACAGCTATGGATGAACGGTGTCACCGCTCGTTGGAGTTATGGAGGGCTAAGCAGAAGGGTGACTAGAAATTCCATGGCCGGCCTTGTAATAGACTGCTGATCAGCAGCAAACCTTGCCAAGCAATCCTGCAGGCTGTAGGACGGGATACTTTCAGCAGCCAAGCTCGGAAAGCCTACAAAGACCAAGCGGATGGCAAGCACTTCACATGCTAATGGGTTATGAGTTATACTCTAATAAAGGGGGGAAAAAAGAAAAAGCCTGCTAGGAACGTGTATTAATTCCTCTCTTTGCCTCTCTTCCAAAGGAACACACTGACATTTCTGTTCCCACCTACCTACTAAATGGAAATGGAAGGCAGAAAGTGACCTCTCCCAGCAAACAAAGGGCCTAGCTCTATATTCAGAAACAAATGGGACTTGTAGAGAACAGAGTCCAATAATTATAACGCCCACAAAGCACGCCTAGAAAGAACATGCCCAGAAAGAACATGCCCAACTTCTCTTTTCTCCTTTTCTTTTTAAAATCAGAACAGAATTCCACAACATAATTTGCAATTAAAAGGACGCAATGGAATTTGCCTCCAAAAAATTCTGGCCATTCGATTTGGCACACTTCAAGACATTTCTCAAGGGTGTGGGGAAGGAAAGAACAAATTGATTTCTCTGAATAAAGTAGGAGCAAGTACTCTAATGAATCCAGTGGAAACAATTAGTATGGAAAGTAGAGTGGAAAAATAAGTGGAAGCACATTGCCTACAAGGGGGGGGGGATGGAGACTGCCCTGAAGCCAGTCACAGTTGCAGGCATCTATGAAGCTGAATGTAAAGAGCAACTGGAGAAGAGGGAAGTCTGAGACAGCCACTTTGATGCTAAACGAGCAAAGGTAACCGCTTTTCTTGGGGGCAGTTGGATAATCAGCAATTTCAGACAAGAAGAGCCGGGGGTTTGCAAAAAGCAACCCAACGTTTCTTGTAAACACACGCAGGGCAGCAGCCACCCACAGAAGGTGCACACACAGAGACTGGAAACACACCACCTGGGCTTTCTCTTCCTTATCCTCACGCCTTCAAAGCGAAGCCTTCTTTGCCTATTTGTATAGACACTTCCCCTAACAAGCCCTGAGGAAAGACACCAGCTGCCCAGGGATGCTGCACAGAACCACAGAAGAAGACTCAGCAGATCATACAACACAGGCTCACACTGGACGCCTGAGAACTGCAAAGGGAGTTCATCCTTCAAATTTATCCTTGTTACTGGCCTAAAAATTTCCTAGCACCTCCACACTAGGCTTAGTTGTATTCAATACACTTCATCTATCAACCCTTCTACACCCAGGTGTAAAACACACACTCCAAAGGAGGACACAAACATATACACTTCAAATAACATGCAACTACTTTTTTTTGGTATTCCTAAGTTGGCATATTAAGCTTTGCTTTGCGATTCAGTGTTTCTGGTCTCCTTGTACTTTAATGAACCTGAGGTATCAAAGTAGTTTTGAAGCCCCGATTGCTCCTGGGTTCCCAGGCATCATCCAGATTTTCCTCCTTTCGACTGTAACGTTCAGGAGTTTGCCAAGAAAGCTACACCAGCAGGGGTACGGGCAAAACCTTTGGCACAGCAGGAGCTCACGCTGGCAGCCAGGTTCCTCCAGCTTCACCTTCCAAGCCAAAAGCTTTTCCCCTTGCACAACCATGTCTTCACCGGCGCTTTTGCCAACAGGGCTACGTCAGCAAGGAGGATCACAACCTCCTGCTCCTTGCGGAGGAGTCTCAACCTCAGGGGCTACAGCCTTCTGGAGCGAAAGCCTGCGTGCAGAGCGGCATCCTTCCTAGAAGATCTCGTGGAAAGCCAGAGCTTAAAAATTTTCCTTCTATACTAGGTAAGGTAAATCAAACGTCACCACCTTTACCCTCACAGTAACCACAGAAGAACACACTTAAGCAGCAAGAAACAGCATCTGTGTCGCCTTCAAGAGCCTCACCTTGCCCCGCCAATACGTCTGTACGCACTTATATGACACTTCTAAAAACAACCCTCCGACCTGCAGATTGAGACATTTTCTATCTCTGCTGTAGTGCCAAGCGTTTAAATACTCATTTTCTCTTTAACATCAAACTGATATAGAAAAATATTTAGAAAAATATTTTCACACGCAGCAAATCACGGCAGGATTTAGTTTTAAGGTAACGGAATGCTGGCTTTTTGACAAGAAAATCTTGATTTACAGTCACCTATGAACAACTGCTAAAGTGCATTAGGAGTTGGTACATATAAGCATTCCTTTCCAGAAAGTGTTTGCATTATTCATAGTTTGGGATGAGTAATGAAAAAGCAGTACTTACCTGGGGACCAGCAACGGACTGTTGCTTCATGGTGAAATATAGATTTCTCCACACTTAAGATGACTGTACTACTTCATTATTTCTGCAGCAGTTTATTCTATGATATTTTATCTTTATTTCTGGTTTTAGGTAGCTATACTTATAAATTAGCACCACAGGGCAAACGCAGTCTCACTTGGCAATCTTAACTATGATTTGGTACAAAGCTGCTTCTGGTTGTTTTTTTTTTATTCAGGGAATTTTTAAACTTTTGTTTCTTTCAGCAGGCTTGCTGCTGTGTTAGTAAAGAGAAAAAAAAAATTTTTTGGATGTAATACAGAAGCATCCAAAGAATAGGTAAGCTAGGTTTGCCAAGCTTGTAAGGATAATGGACATGACTATCTCTTACACTTGCTACTGGCCACTTAGTGCCAGTACTCGATTCAAGTCCAAGGTCAAAAAGCTTTGCAGGTCACTGCAGCTATCAGCTCAACACCAAAGCAGAACGCGCCTGGAAAAAGGCTTCCCTTACCTGCTGCGTCTGCTGCCTCTGAATTGCCCTCACCTTCGGGACAGGGCTTTCCCTGGAGGACGAGGACTGCTGCCGGGACCGGCTCCCGTTCTGCATGGGTTCGGTCACCACGGCCCCCGACACGGCCGACACGCTGCCCGTGCTGCGCAAAGAAGCGCTGTGCGGCAAGGACTGCGGCGCTTTGGCCCTGGCGCCCAGCCCCGCCTGGTCCATTTTGCGGATCTGCGCCTGGCTGCTGCTGTTCTGGCGGGGCAGCGCGATGGGGACGTGCTTGTCCGGCACCGCGTGGCGCCGGGAGAAGTCCTCGCTCTGCGTGCTGCGTTTGGTGAAGTCCTCCATGCTGCTGTTGCTCGGCCCGCTAAGTTTGAAGTCTTCGCTGTTGCTTCGGCTCCGGGAGCTGGCAGTGCTCAGGTTCTCCAGGCTGGAGTCCACAGAGGCCTTGGGCAGCGGTGGGGTCGGGTTGTTGAGATGATAAACCGGGTTCTGGAAGGACAGAGGTTGGAGGCTGCCCTGTTGGTTCAAAGCGGGGTGCAGGGGTCTTCTCACCTGGGGAGCGCTCTGGGGTGTGCTCTGAGTTTCCCACAGCTGTTTGATGTTTGCCACCTGTGTGACAGAGAGCTGGCTGCCGGCCAGGCGCAAAGGCACGTCGTGCATGATAGAAGCGTGGTCACTGTGAGCCGTGTGAGGGTCCTGGAGGTCCATGAGCGAGATGCTACGTCCATTGGGCAAGATGCTTTCCCTTTCATCCTTATCTGAGTAGGTCATGCTCTGGGTGGATGCCTGCTGAACCAACAGTAAGGTCTTGCCCCTAAAATATCCATCTACGTTTTCCTGGGTTGGAGACTTCAGCTTATGCAAGTCACTGTGGAGTGGAAAGGAATCTGGTTAATTTTTAAGCAGCCAAGATCCTGAGAGATCTGTCCCAGAGAAGTCTTCCTCCCTCATTTAACCTCCCCCCCAGCTGAAAGCTTCAAGGAACCAGATTTCCTTTTACGAGCTCTCTGTGTTCGAGTCAAAACACACTCTTCCTTAATTACCGCTTCTCTTTGAGAACTGCATTTCATTCAAGGAGTGCTTCATCTTTATTTTTTTCACAGCTGAAATGCGAACCATTCCCACCGAATCCTCCCCCCTCTCTTCGAATCCTCCCCCCTCCCTTCTGTCTCCCAGCAAGACTTCAGAGCGGTTTGGATCCCATTTAACCCTTCACCAGCACTACGTATTGTGGGGGCCTAAACCTTCAACAGGAGTTGTGTGAAGGCTCCTGCAGATCTAGGTGTGAGCTGAGAGGGCGGACACTTCCATGTGTCCTGGCCCTGACGCCTGACGGCACAGGAACAACTGGGAGAGCCCAGTATCCAAGCTCTTTGCCAGTTCTGCCATGTCACAGCTTTTTGCTTCTGATTAACAGCTGTTACAGGCTGAGAAATGCTGCACCGAACCGAGGAGGGACTGGTTTTGCTGGTCTGTTAGTAACAAATTCCTCCTGAAGTCCAGTTTTTTCATGAGCAGTAATTAAGCAGCCCCATCACCAGGAGGAAGCACGAGGGCTGACTGCGCATCCAGGCGCTCAGACTGGCAGTAAATCGCAAAACTGGTTTTTCACAGCTGCAGACCCCAGCTCCCAGGGACATCTCCGAGTCCTGGGTAAGCCACAAGCTTCAGGTCTCCAGTGCCACCTTGTGCATGTCTTACTGGGACCCGTGACAACAGTCCAAGCTTCCCGCTCCTACTGGGAGCTCCTACTGGTCTGGGCAGGCAGCTCAGGTGATGGAGCACTCCACTCCTCACAGGCTTAACCACCCCCTGATCCCACATCACCCCTCGAGCTCTGGCTGTTACATACCCATCAGTGGGGTCCTCAAATATCTTCTGAAGCCCTGAGGAGAGACTGCCACTGACGTTTGGACTAGAGCTGTGCTCAGTGAAACGCCTCAGCTGCTGCTGTATCGGCGTAGGGTTGGCCATTGATTTGGTGATATCGGCAAGAATACGAGGAAGAGGTCCCAGTTTTGCCACGGTCGCCTGTAGGAAGGAATTTTCACCCTAATTGGACAACAAGCACCGCGACATCCGCCAGTTTTTTGATAACGATGCACAGAGGCGGAGGGGTGGAGGTGGAAGGAAGGAGGGTGGGTGGTTGTGTGCGGGTGTGCCAGGACCGTAATGCAGTGTTACGGAGCAGCGTAACCACGGCGACGAGATGGATGGAGGAGACGAAACGGGGTGCAGCAGACATTGAGGAAAGAAAAGGAAATAGAAAAGAAATTAGGATTGACCCCCAAAATTAAAAATCATGCTTAATAAAACAAAACTATTGCCATTCCAATGCAAAACTATCATGCAAAGCAAACTAAGTCCAGGGTGGGTGAGGTCAAAGTGAAAACTACAGTATCTACTCATTAAAGGGCATTCAAAGACTACAGGTTCAGCTAGTGGGGGAACTTTCCAGGCAAAGGGTGTCATGTGGTGAAGGAAATGCATGCCAACAGACAAGGGGATGCGGCATTCAGGGGGATCATGAGAGAAATCGCAAGGGTTGAGGGTGATGGGGAAAGGGAAGGTTTTCATTTCATAAGCCTTTTGCTTTTGGCATCCTACACTGATGCCGCCTTCCGCAGCACCTTTACAACCTTTGCATTTGGAGAGCAGCTCATGGTAACTAACACCAAATCCAAAGATCCATTTGCAGTTCTAAAGACCGGAGCTGGGCTTCTCTTGACCTACGCCTGACCGGCCTGGAGGGAGACGGCCACATTCCCTGCCCTGCTGGGTTTACAACAATTTGCAGAAATGGAGGATCTGGGTTTTTTGAGTGCTCGCTTTGCCTGTTCTGAGGCTGCTGACCCATCTCTGTAGCTGACTTTGTTGCTGCCTGTGACATTTTGAGTGTACGCATATGAGGGAAACGGAAAAAACAGGATCATAAATTGTTATCAAACTAAGATTAACTAACATGAATATATATTGCCTTTCTGAGTCAAGGACATGTCACTTTACTCTGATGCAACTGGCTCCGTTTTTCTTTTTTTATTTCAAATAATGTACTGTGAGAAAACAGATACACAACAAATAACTATTTTGGCAAACCTTAATGCAATAAAAATATTAGGAGCGCATTGCAATTCACCTCACTTCTCCAGTTTCAAAAGAAAGAATAATATAAATGGAATGTGGACGACATAATGCACCTCTAAAAGTTGAAATATGGAAGAGTTCCAAGCACTTACAATAAAAAAAAAAAAAAAAAAAGACAGACTTGCAGCTCCGCTTTTCTGGGTCTTATCAACTATCTTTGCTATCAAGGTTCTAATGATTTTGGATCCTGCAAAGGCACATAGCTAAGGAAATGCAAACTAGGGCCTTTTCTTATTCTGTAGCCAAACGGAAGCCATGCTTGTTGTTGGCAATGTCTATCGCTGCAGAACAGAACCTGGACAACGCGTGTGACCCCAGCACAACGCATGGCAGCAAGCACTTGGCTTGTGTTACAGGATAAAACGGAGTGGATCCAAGTTTTTACATGGCATCCTCTATGTATGCTAAAAACTAACGCAAAGATTGCGGACAGGAGAACACCTCAGCAGGCTTTGGATCAGGTCTTTAGTGAGAACAGTTCTGCTGGGCCAACACATGACCCCCCCGAGCCGGGCAGGGCAGGGCCTGGTGGCACCTTCATCAGCGTCCAAGAGGGCACCGCAATGCTTGCATTTTCTGCGCTAACACCCTCCCTTTTTTCCAGCTCGCTTACAAGCAAGGAACGGCTGCTCAGGGCATTCCAGGTCTACTCCTAAGCGCTGCCCTCTCCACCATTGAACACCCAGCCTTACTTAAGGCTCCGCCAAGTGTTTGCACGGCTGCTGAAGCTCAACCACTTCACATGCCCTGCTTCGGGCCTCGGTCCGAAATCAGGGGAAAAGCAATTGTGCAATACCATGATCAAACATTCCTCTCCAAAGCTGTTGAATAAGCTCTCCCCAAAGCAGGCTTCAGCTGCTCCCTTGATGTTTCCCAGTGTTTACTGTTGCTACGGGACAATCGCCGGATTCGCCCCCCGGGCCTCCAGCCTGCTTTACCTTATCGAGTTGGGACACAACCTCCCACAGGAGGGAATGCAACACCGAGAGCTCTCTGCCCAGGTCGATGTAGCCCTCAAATCCAGGCATGTTTGAGATGGTATCTGGATTAGAGATCTCCAGGAGAAAACGCTTCATTCCTCCCCACTCGTGTTCCAAGAAGTCATTCATGAAGGCCATATATTCCTCCTTATTACCGAACCTGCAAGAAACAGGGGGGGTGGGGTGGGGACGGGGGACGGTGCCAGGACCCCGTCAATAACCTCCATGCAAAATACAGAGCCCAAGTGCTTACAGACAATTACTTAAGTGCTTAACTTTAGAACTGCCTTTCTGAGGTCTGGGAGAAAAAAACCTGGATAATTTAAGAGGTTCATTGCTTTCTTGGAATTATTTAAATACTAGTAATTTACTGTTCATACTATGATCAAGGGAACAACACATCTTCCCCCGCCCGCCCCCGCCAGACACCCTTTTCTCTCCTTCTCTGCATCTCCTCCCCTGTAAAGGACATGCCGTGCCGTCTGTACCATTCAGTTGGAAATTTTGGGGGAAGAAAGGAGGAAAATCATGATCCTTGGTGGGAACGGACTTCTTTTCTTTTGAAATCGCATACACACTGACATGCTAATGGACGACTCCTTGATTTTATACTGTGTTCCCTCTACCGGATTCAACACAGCCCAAATCTGCACGTGAAAAGGAGAAGGTACCTAGTTCAGCACTGAGGTGTCTCAAGGGGAACAGAGTTCACATATAAGTGAGAAGTTTCCTACTTTCCCAGAGCTGACTTCAGCTTGCCAGAGGATCAGCTGCCTCCCAAAGCAGGGCTCGCCTTGCTCTATAGCAGCCCGCAGCGACCTGCACCCCTAAAAGCACAGACTTCAATTTGATTGCCACCACCTACTTAGCAAAATTGGCAAGATTCTGAATGACTTTCGCGATAAGCGTGAGCGTGCGAGATGTCTGGTCGTCGGGATACTCCTGCATGAGGCTGAAGAGGCTGGGGGACATGATAGCGGGACAGAGGAAGCGGAGGAAGAGGGAGGCACTGATCAGGCGCTCGCTGATGTCCTGTTTGCCCCTGCTCAGGCACTGCTGCTTCCAAGATGCAAACACTTCCTTCAGCTCACGAGGGAACACGCTGAAAAACAATAAAGCAAGAAATAAAATTTGTACGGGCAATGAGATGCAACAAGTTGAACTGGTGATCGATCACTCAGAAATAATTACTGGAGGGGAACATCAGCTTCTTCTCCCATCCCACCCCCCCTTCTCCCCCTTTTCCCTCTCTAGGCTAGGAAATGTCATTACGTGTCTATTCTTAGATCCCCATTTAATCTGGTGATACTTAAGCAGTCTTTGAAGCATCCCTTGTTCATATATGTTAAGTGAAGCCGTTTTCAGACACACTGATTTGCAAGCTAAGAACTGCTTATCCATCGCTACCCTGGAGCAAACAGCGGGTTAGAATATTAAAAACAAACTGAACCAAACCCATCTCCATAATTGAAATTTTTATTTCGCTTGTTAAGCTCTCTCAGTGCTTCATTCTGAAGCAGAAAGGCCCTCCTTTAGTACTGCTCTGAAACAAAGATGAATAGAAATCTCTCTGCCAACGTTTCCTCCCTGTGATCTCCTGCTCAATTCTACAGATGTAAAGGGTCTGAAAGTTTTCTATACGCATCAAAACTTTCAGCTTTTCATCCCAAGTTCAAGCTAAGCTGTTATCTTCTCACTTTATTCCCTCCTTATTTAGTCACAGCTCAGTCTGTGTTCCCTTGGCAGAGTATTTCAGCAGAAGCTCCTGGCAGGTACGGTGTGTGGGACTGGAACCCTTCAATTCGCACACAAGTGCCACCTGCAATATGCTGTCACACGTAGGAAGAAGGTAGCGAGGAAAGGAAATTAAGGCAGTCTCACAAGATAGATGGGTCTATGCTATTTCCCTAGACAACTGCTGTGTTCTCATCCTCTGAGAAGGAATGGGCACCCTCTAAGCCTATGACTTAATGGAGGAGGAGGGGAGGGAAGATGCCTCACCAGTAAGAATTGATAATCTTGCAGAAGGCCAGCTCACAACACATTTTCAGGTTGCTCTGATGATCTGCTAATTCACTGGATGAACATTTGCTGGGATCCACTTCACAGTTTTCATCTGACTCATACAAAGCCTTGATAAACTCCCCTGGACAAAGGGAAGAGGGTGACAAAACCAGGGTAGTTAGATGAAAAGCCTCCTTGATACACCTTTAAATCCTGCTTATACCTTTCCTTATGCCCTTTCCTCAGCAACAGCGTCTTCTGTTCCCTGTGTCTGCCATACAGCCTCCAGACACCAGATGTTGGGGACACGGCTTCCCAGGTCTTTCAGAACAGAGCACTCGCCGTACCAGATCAGACGACCGGTGTTCTGACGCTTCAGCCTCCCGTGCCCTCGCTGCCCCCACATACAGGTGCAGTAACAGGATGGCTTTGCTTACAAACCCTGCAGACACCTCACTTACAGCCTAAAGAATAGGATTTGACTTTTTATTCAAATTGTATTATCCACTATAAAATTATCCACAGTCTTAGAAATGAAGCTGTGCTCTTTTGTCTTCATAATTTCCCCAGGAAATGCACTTGATGATGCTATTTGCTTTTATTATTTCTAAATTTACCTTTTTTTAAAATTTTAAAAAGCGTCACCTTGCTCTTGAATACGAGTAATACCTGAGCGCTAGCTAGATACTGCTGATTTTCTCAACCTCTTTTATCAACCTCTTACAACACTTTTAGACTTGCGTGTCTCAAAATCCTTTGCATTTCTGTCATCCTCCTCTTGCAGCATCCCAACAGCAATGGGACACATAGAAAACCAGACAAAGTTTCCTTTGCTTGACACACTGGAATGAACTACTTACTACTTTTCCTTCTACATATGCTAGCACACCAAGTGATTTCTCAACTGCCCTTCACTAGGAAAAACTCTTTATTCATTCATTTAATGATGCAAAGTCTTTTAAGTTCATCTCCTCAAATGATCTTGCTGGCTTCGAGCTAACGCCACAAGGTTTGTTTGCACAAAAGGGTTTTGGTTTTTTGTCTGCCTTTTCATAAAAACCCTTAAACACCTCCCACCCCCTCTCCCCAAACCTTAAGTCAGCAGTGTTCTTGCAAGCAAAGCAGGCAGCACATTTTCTTAAGCTTTGTTTTTTATTGGGGTCCAAGAAATTTCTGCTGAGGGCATCTAGATCGCTTATTTGCAAAACTCTCAGCATCAGTTCTGTTGATCCAATTCTGTTTTAACTGTTGTTTACCGGATAATTTTTTTCCCCTTAAATACATTTGAACCTTACTCTTCGTGGTCCACAAGACCCTGCCTTAATCATATATTAAGATGCTCTGGCAGATGTATTAAATAGCTAACACCAAGCGGAATGTCGTTAATCCTTTCAAAGAACAGGGCATCAGAGGAAAATGACATTTAAAACTTGACAAAGAATTAGGCGGGTGTATTGTCACGAGCAACCTTGCCCTGAGCTACAGACAAGCTGGATGACCTTAGCGGGATCTTCCATCTCTCACATCTGTGATTTACAATCTTATCACTCAGCTTTAAATGATGTATTGGAAGTCATTATTTTTATGTAATTACTGCACATTAAGAGACTTGCAGTCAAATGTAATATACTGGTCCCACAGCTGATCGTTCAGTCTGCTGAAAAGCACAGCTCCGAGTAACACGCTGCTCATTTCTCCACACCAAGCAAGAGCCTAGGACTGTGACTTCTGCTCCGCGGTTCCACCCATGAGGATAAAACTACCAGAACAGGCTCATGACACTTAAGAAGCGGACAAAATGCACATAATCACAGACCTGACTGTACTGACCCTTGGAGCACTAATTTAGCCAACTACCTCCTTGATGGCTTGCCAGCATCTGGGATTGCTGAGGACAAGCGAGACTGCTGGGAAAGCAAGCTGCTTGCATTTGTGTGTGTGTGTGAAAGGATGTGGTGTGGGACTTGGCTTTGGCTTCATCTTGTTTCTCTTGTATCAATTTCCAAAGCTTTCTTCATCCAAGAAACAGGGGGATGGGTGGCTCATTGTGCAATCGTGGGTGACAAGGATTGTGTGGAGCTGGTAAAAGCTAACTGTAGCCAGGCTGCGAGTTTCTTCGCAGTGTGCCTGTTTTTGGTCCTCTTCATTGCACTATTAGTTGCACGGACAGTAATTTCCAAAGCGGTGGCTTATGACTAGAGCAGAACCTTTTGGTGGAGAGGGGACAACAATATGATTATCAGAATCCACCCTGGCACGTAACCACGAACATGAACACCCTGCGGGGGGAACGGAGGAGGACAGCACAGGCTGGCCAGACAGTTTTAATGAGGTGGTGAATAAAGAGCGCTTTGGATAAACACAGGCAGGAGGCTCCCCAGACAGTCTGCATCTTGATCTCCTGCCCTGTGCTGCTCAGGAGCCCTGCAGCCTCGCTCCCTCTGGCTGTGTGCATCCAAGCACTTTTGTTGGGGCAAGGTGTCAGTTTGAAAGGTTAACACAAATGTTAATGAATTAATTGCTCCGTGGCAAAGGTAAGGGCTGAGCAAGTCCAAGGGTCACTCTGGAATGTGCCAGCATTACCAACAGTCGTAGCTGAAGCATCTGGACATTGGTTTTCTTGTACTACCTGTGTTCAACCCAAGCGCTAGGGTGGGCATCTCACACTTAACACGTGTCAACACCACAGCTAACATTTGCTGTTAGCTACGACAAGTGAAAGAGCCTGACCAGAGATGCTTTGGTTGTCAACCAGATACCCCTGAGTATATCTAACCCCCTAGGTGGTGGCACTTCAGCCTAAAGTGAGCGCAGGAGCGTCTCTAGCAGAGAAGATCAGTGAAATACACGCTTCACATTCATAACGCTTTCTGAAATCTCTACCTAATTTCGCATTGCGCATCACACCAGATTCACTTCTGACACCACGACACAAAGCACTGGTCTCTATCCCCACTGGTGAACCATATGTCAAAATCCCTTTGTTTTCTAAGCCTGTTCATATACCAGATGGAACAGTCACCGTTGCCCACACATCAATTGCAGTATTATACCTCTTTATCGCAACTAGACACACAAAAGAAAGTTACCCGGAAAAACATAACGTGGTGATAGAAACTTTAAGAGGGACTCAGCTGTATCAAATTAAGTTTGCCCTGCCTTGGGCGCTACTCCTGCAGGCACCCAAGGGCATCTCCCTCTGCGTGGGGGAAGGGCTTCAAGAGGAAGCCAGCATGTATTTTTCTATCTGGATACCAGGCACCTGGGCTGAGTGCTGAGGCAGCTCCTTCCCATCCCACATACCTAGACACACGAAGCACCAGTCATGTGGCAGACAGTTTGGGATTAGCCCCTGCAATGCAAACAGGTGACAGACAGGCACTTTCTTACCTAGCGCATCGTGAAGATACTTCTGCCCTACCAACTTCAGGTATTCCTCTATAGCTTTGGTAGCAAGCGTGTTCTCCCTGAAGATCAAGACATCATGTTCCCCACAACGATCTACCTCGGACATCACCAAATCCGTCAAGAAGTCCTGAAGAAAAAGGTCAAATGGCAAGAAGTTATTTTAACCAGACTCAGTCATGCCAGGCTAACTGCAGAAGCCAAGAAGGAAGGATAAACACGGGAGCGAAAGGATTACCGAAACAGTTGCTCAGCTTGGGACAATGGGTGTTGATGCTACATATAGTATGGGCCAAGCAAACAGCCAGGGCTCCTCTTGGATTTATTATACTTGTAAAATGATACAGATCACAAATTATAAAGGGAGAAGCAAAAGTCTCTAAAACCTTTACGGCCAAACTTGTGTTTCAGTTTAGATCCTGAACAGAACCCCTCCCCAGTTTGTCAGTGGCTTTGTATGCTTAAAGAAGCTGTGATATTATATTTATCTTTTAATGCTGAATATTCCATACAAACTTGGATTTAAACACCCAAAATGGAAGTTACGCAGAAGTTCTTATAGCTTGGTGAAGTTTAAATAAGAAGAATGGCTTATATAAATTAAATTCACAAGCCAAAAGTGGTTCAAGATTTGGGAAAAAAGTTAACGTACTTGCTGTGGATCTACATGGCTTCACTTGAACTACATTCAAATGCCTGGGCAGCAGCTATCAGCAAGTCTTGGCTACAGCGAATAACCTCTTGATACAGGGTCTAATTCTACAGTAATACTTATTTCCTGAGTGATAACTTCATGTGAATCAAGGACACTCAGCATTTCACAAGAAATACTTGGTTGTTTGCAAGATCCAATTTCAGCCACTATAAAGTTCTCCAAGAGAGGAAGCATATTTCTCCTTTTATTTTATTTTTTTTTTTAACTGCTACAAAACAATAAAAAGGAACCTCCAAAAGCCAAAACCAAACCACCACCCTGAATTAGGGCTGAGTGATAAATGTGACTTGCTGGTTCTGCTGCAAACAGCAGCACCCTCCAAACAGCTCGAAGAGTGCTGTAGCAGGGTTTCATAACCCCATTAACTGCAGAAGCCATAATGCACTGCCTGCACACGACTGTAAAATACGTGGAACAAATTATATATGATAAATATAGATCAAAAATGCATCTAGTACTCTTGGTTTTTTCAATCCACTATTGCTGTTTCTTTTCAGCAAAATCTGAGAGAGTAATTTTTCACCTGGTAGAAACTGGGAACATCCAGCTGCATCTCCACCGATACAGGGAGAACTGGAAACATACTGTCTTTGCAGCTTTGGGTTATGGCAGCCTAGACTGCTCAACACCTCCAGTAAACAGAGGTCCAAATGTTCAGGCAACAGAAAAACGACGCTGTAACGCTAAGTTATCTACCCGTTGCAGCTAGTACTGCGGGAGTCCAGAACCTGTTTTCCAGCAGGATTTCAACACAGCCCTACAGAAGCTGTCTCAGCTACCAGCTTCTCTCAATCGACAAGTGACTTGGTAAGGAACGAGGTCCTATCACACACACTGTCACAGAGCACGAGCCCTCCCGAGACGTGTGGCAAGGGGAGAACAGTAGAGAGTGGATACGACTATGCCAACACGAAAGGATCTTTTTGGAACAGTTAAATTAGGCTGACCCTTGGATGTTGCTTATGGCCACCCTTCTGCATCTCTTACTCTCTAACTTGTGCTTGGTTGTGCTTAACTTGCTCTAGCTGGCATTACTGGAAGAAGCTGACTCCAGCTCGGTACTACTCACACACCCACTTGACAGGCAGCATCCTGATAAATCAATGCTTATTAATGCTTCTCAGAATTTCCCAAGACCTACAGGATTATTCTCCCACGATCTATTATAAGAAACTGAGGATCGCTCCAACTGCTGCCTCACAGAGACCCATCGGTGTGCACCAATTCCTACTAACATCCTTGGGGCAGGTGGGACCATCATTAACCGAGTATAGATTCTCCAAACGGCTGTTCAAATGCTGACTGAATCAATGTCAGCATTGACTAGCTGACTTAGCACCCTGCTACTCATTGTAGCAGAGATTTATTTACAGAAGTAATTCTCTGGTTTACCAATCTCTTGCTTACTTATCTCTTATCCTGTATCGTGATTTTAGAAATACAGAAAAGGTTCCTGAGTGAACCTCTCTGAAGTTCTCTGAAGAACCACACGGCAGTGCAGGTCCTCATTTTTAGAATAACACGAAGACAGGATAATAATATATAGTCCTCCTACTTGCACTATGTACACAGCACCTTTAATCTTTGTCTTCTCTCTCATTCATTGTTGGTACTGTGCCTGTCTACATGCCCTCCCAGTAGATGCAATTGCCCAAGTCTCTTCAAAGACTTCCAAGACCTTTTTCTTAGCCTTACCCCATCAGGCACCTTCTGCTGCTGCTTATGGTCGTGGGCTTCCTAGTTTCTAGCTGAAAAGGTATCACCTGCCAGCAGTGAGAGGGAGTCGTTTTGACCGGAGGTTTTTCTTACCTTAGCTCTCCCAGTGCTCTGCAGGATGTGCACCAAAGCACAAGCCATCTCCTCCTTGTTCCTGACGCTGATCACAGGTTCCAGCACAGAGCACAACATGGTGTAGTTGCTAGTAACAAACTCTGCAAATTCTTTGTACTGCTCCATGGGCAAGATGGTGATGGTCTGGTAACGGGATTTTATTCGAATGGAAGGTCCCCCCGATTTCCCTTTGTTGGGTGTAGGTGTGCTGACTGGGTACCATTTTTCCACGAACTGGCGCCCGGTTACACTAGCCATGGGAATGTTGACCAGGCCTACGTAATTGTTCTTGTCCTTTTTCTTCTTCTTCTCCACGTCCTTGTAGATGTGAACTGTGATGCTGTGAAGAGGAGGAAGCCCGCAGAACTCAAAGTGCTCTCCCCAGAAAATGTTATCTGCTTTTGTTTTGCTGGTGGTGCGGGCAAAGAGAGTGTCATCAAGGCACAGCTCACAGAAGTATTTCTTCTTGGGGGCCAGGTCCTTTGCCTCAATGATCCAGAGGCGGAGCACATTTTCAGCTCGACGGCAGTTGTCCTGTGCAGAAGAAAGAGCTCAGCTTTCATTCAAAAATCCCTAAAAATTGACTAATTTGTCCTCTAAAGGAGCAACAAAGGGCTGCCTTTTGTGCCCAAGGCAGGGACAGAGTCAGAATTCAGAATCAGATTCTTTGATTTTCAGAGATTCAGAATCTCTAGAAAACCAGACATTTTCTAAAATAGAGGCAAAGGGCTGTATTCTGTACGTCAAAGGTGGGGACGAGAACATTTTGCTTCTCAAAACACTGTATTTGAAACGCATTAGAAAACAAACACTCTGCACAGGAGCCCCTCCAAAGCTGCCAGCCTGGTGTGACACACGATATTGTTGACTCTTGCGAATTAGCTCCCAGAGCACTCGCTGTTGGCCTCTCCCTCGAAGGTTACTAGTATGCCAGCTACGGAGGTGACCTATCAAATATTTCTAGCTGATCAATAACTTGACCTCTCTTCTCACTCCGCCTCAAACTCCTTTTGGTTCCACCACCCGCCCCCCCCCCCCCCCCCCCCCGCCCAAAACTGTGCCCCCACAGTAAACCATGAAACCTAGGAAGCCACGTCCCATCCTTCTGAGACACACGGTATCAGAAACCCAGCCTGAAACACCAGCAGGCACCGGGGCAGGGATCAGGAAGCACGCCGACAAGTAGTTATTCATTAAAGGTTTGACCTACTGCACTCACTAAAATAGTACACAGCAGCTTTTGAGACACTGACGAGTGGACATCTCCCCAGACTACATTAATTGAGGATGCATCTGTGGGAAGCCCTGGTAGGCTGCACTTAAATCCAATCATGCCATCTCCATCCCCCCAGTAAACTGATTGCTGCAGTTTCTATTACCTTATTCGGCTGCACCGTCCTACGTAGGTTTTCCATCCACTTGTCCCTCTCTGCTGCGGAGGAACAACTGAAGCATTTACTGCCGCTAGAGTAGGTCACCTGGAACACACAAACAACAGGCTGAGTTCAGGCAAGCCTAGGAGACACTTAAGAGGCTGCAAAAGACAGGAAGGCAGATACACACAGCTTGAGCAGCAAAGTAAATATGAAAGAGGCAAGAAAAACAATATGGGAGCCTAGAAGGCAGAGAGGTTAAAAGGCCCACAAAACGCAGAGAGAAAAAAAAGTCAGTTCAAATTAATATAAAAACACATGAGAAGCACCAGAGGCTCCTCTTAAAGACTTTTAAACCAGGCTTTAATCAACCAGTTAGTTTATTTTTTTAAAAACACTTGTTAATTGATCCATAGCTATTAAATGCTTGCAGTTTTCCCTGGTAAGTCCCAGAGGCAGATGATTTGGTTACTAACAGTGTAAAGAGAGACAGAACTAACAATGTATTAATATAAGGCAAAACACACTGACAATGGTGTCTTCAGTAAATACAAAATATTTCCAAGGGTCCATACATACAGCAACAGTCTAAAACAAACCGAAGGAGTTGTGCTCTGCTCCGGCCCTGACACTTGATGCCATACACAACGCTGCTTTCACGCAGGAGGGAACCACCTGGGTTTCTTTCACTTCTATGTGGCCTGACAAGCTTGGTTTACTCTTTCCATTCATTTGTGCACACAATTAAAAAGCAGTTTGAAGCAACAGCCTCAGAGCTAAGTCACTGCCAGTTTTCTCACTCAACTCTCCAGACCTAGGCAAGCTGGAAAGCCCTTCCAACCAGAAGAACGAGACTGAAGCGAACAGGAACAGCTCCTGGATACATCCCGGGGGAGAAGAGCCAGATACGCTGGTTTTCTGCCAGAGCAGTTTTCCAGGTTGTAAAACAGATCTTTGTTCCAGAAGTTTAGATGCATCTGACTAATCCTGCTGAAGACAGACTGGCACCCACCCCTGCCACGATAGATTACGACGGCCTTAGATGCATCCAAATAGCACACACGAACATGCTGCTGGTCCTGCAAGGTCAGGACTGTGCTCAGCCAGCCTGTTTCTGAAACAAAACCAGGAGCCGTGTAGTGCTGAGCCGCAGTCTGGGCTGAAACAAGAGGATCTTTGCATCCACAGTGCAACGGATGCATCTGCAGTTACTGGAGCTTTTCCTTTCGCAACTGGAAAGCAGGCTGAGCTAATGGAAGGGGGCTCTGACTGGAAATCCCATTTCTCAGTTACGGTATATTTTCTAAATTTGATTTTAGGTGAATTTGGAGAGGATGAATACACAGCTTATCAGCAATGGTATGTTTCAACCATACATTTGCATGCAAACTACAAATGCTTAGGTATTTATCAAATTAAAGAGATTTTTTTCAATTAGAAGACGCGGTAATTGAGAAAGATTTCTCTCCATGGAGAGGCTGATGCCATTAGCCTCAAGGACTTGGAAATGGCATGCTGGTTAGACAGCCCCCACCCAAACCTCGGGATAGCAGCGGCTGCCAATCTGTTCTCCAATTACAAAGTCCCAGAACAGCGAACCCGCAAGGACTGAGACCGACTGACAGCATCTAATCGGCAGCGTGTTTGGAGAGCCTTCTTTACCTCAAAGCAGAAGTCTTGTCCAAGGATACTGCTGTGAAGTGGTTTGACAAAGACTTTTTCTTCTGACCCAAGATCCAGGGCCTCCACGGCGCTGCCTGGGCTCAGTAAAGACTCGTGGGAACGGGACTCTTTCAGCTTCGGCAATCCTCGTGACCTGCAGGAGAGCGAGGGGGAAAGGAAACATCATTTTTTTTCCTCAAAATTACCACAAGAGCTGGCAAGATCCCAGAGAAAGCTGCAACTTGGTGGTGTTGCTTCGGAGCAACTTCTACAATTAGTCTGTCAGCCTTATGAAAATAACATCAGGCTGGTAATCCCAGACTCCTAAGGAAATATCCAGCTACACCAGCCTAGGAAGTCCACTCCCACCAACCTAGAAATTGGAGCTGCCGAGCCATCAGTGAAAGAACAGCAGCACACCAAAAAGTGCAGAACTTAACTGCTGAAATTTAAAGAAAAGCCATAGATACGTTTGGATATGTTACTGAGAAGATTTACTGCTGTCTAGATTACCAAATAAACGTTGCGTATTAAGAGCAAAAATCACACCAATCTCTAAGCCAATGCAAAATGATAGCTACTCTCATTAGAGATGACACTCCGTCCCACAATACACTTGATTTTTCATAAAATTCAAAGCCTTTACACTCAAGTCAAATACACGAATAATTTCCCACTTCACAATGCTCAAGTCAGTTACCTTATACACAAAATTTAAATTTTGCATTTTCTTCTTCAGTTGCTTCTTCCAGTTTTAACAGTTTCCAATTTTTTTTTTTTGTTGACACCTCCATTCTCTTTTAACGTCCCCTCACTAACACGTACCGCTTCTTCTCAGCCCTCTGCCCTGTAAATCCCTGAGCTTCACCTGAGCTGGCACCTCCCAAGTTCACAGCACCTTTTCACCAAGGCAGTCTTCTCTTTGCCCCCACCGGTTTTCGAGTACTTCTCCAAGACATTCCCCTGCCTCCGCTATGCCGTCGCTTTTTGTGACCAACAGCCACGGCATAAAACGCACTCCAACACGTTCTGTACGCTCCCAATTCGATTCAATCCAGCATTTGTGCATAGCAGGGAGCTCTGCTGTCAGACAGCATTCTAAAACGTGCTCCGTTCATAGGTGACAGTGGTTTCACCTGTGCTCCTTTACCTCCAAACTGACACCTCGACTACACGCTTCTGCAATCAAGTCTTGTGACTTGACCTCCAGGCACAACCAGCACTTCTATACTTCAGAAAGCAAACACGACGCGCACACGCATCTTGTTTTTCCTCCAGCTGGAACTTGGTCAAGGCCTTCACAGATGACCAACAAGGAGGAAGAGCACAGAGTCCCGGCTTAGCAGAGAAGGAGCTGTTTCTTTAGGTTTTGTTAAGATACCGAGGCTCGTGCTGGTCCCTACGCCTGTTCTGTGTTCCATGAAAGCGTGTCCATAAATACGGCTGTACACCCAGCAAGGAAGGCTGAGCACGAGGAACAGATGTGAAAGTAGAAAGGCATCAGTTGTCTACACGTTACGCAGAGAAAAGTGAAGCTCTGAAACGATGCTCTCTCTCCTGTGTTTGTTTTCACAGTGTATCTTCTACTATTCAACTTCGAGTATCAAACAGAAAATGTTTAAAAATAATATATTTATGGAGGAGTAAAAACCACAGCTACCTCCAAGAGCTTCCTTAATTTTGAAAAATAAGTATTTTTGTATACCTCCTTCACATATCTTATACAAAAAAAAGTCCTCGCGTTTTCTATTCTTAGCAAAATCAAATCCCTCCTATCCTTGCGCAATTCTGTGGGGTAACAGAGAGGAAAAAAAAAATAACCCCGACAAATATTTGGAAAAGGCATCTTCAGTACTACTAAGGCTGCTTAACAAAAACCTGGGTATCACGAAGGATACATGTAAAGCAACAAGCAGAGCTCATTTGACTGCTCTTTTGTACAAAACAAAACGCCGAAGGTATCCTAGTAGATTCACATATGATAAGATCTATTAAACAGTAAGGGAGAACTTTGTTCCCATTTAATATATTGGATGACCTAAGTGCAGGCAGCAGAAACCTTTCATAAAAGGAATATTACAAAGACATTGATTTCAAATGCAAAACAGCAGCCCCGGTACAAACGCGTTGGCTGCACTGTGCATGCTTTGTTATAACAGGTTACAGCAGCAGCTGCTCCAACGCAAACCTAAAACCTCAGCCCTGTATAATTGAACACTCGCTGCAGTGAAGGTAGGGCAAGTCTAAAATAAACACACCACAATACACCGCTTTAATATCATCTCTGCAAATCCTCTCTAATTTCTCCTCTCAAGAAAGCACTGCTGAGGTCACTTGGCTTCTGTCCCTTGCCCAAACTCTCAGCAATTCCAGTCCTAACAAAGTACTTTGGTGCACAGCGGAGGGGAGCTGGCTGGGAGCCTGCAGCCAACTCCCGCCTTAGCTCCTTGTCAGGGAAGGAAAGCATGGAGTGGTCACAAAGCAGGGGAAAAGTAGGGAAAGAAAAATAATTACCAGGTAAAGGAGAAAGAAAAAAAGAGATTTTACAAATCCCAGTTAAGCAGCGGCTGCGCTCGGAGTAAGGCAAATCAAGCAGACCTACATGAAACAATCGTACAGCCACTTAGCAGCGCAGCCCCAAATCATAGCGGTGCCACATGTCACAGCCCTCCCTTGCCAGCTCCGTTCTCTGGGCTACATCTCAGACAGTAAATCCTGCCGGGAGAGGAAGAAAGGCACAGATATCCAGGAGGAGTTCTTCCTCAAGCCTTAGGTTACACATTTCAGGTGAGCATCATGCCAGGCAGATACGCTGGGACAAGAAGAAGAGTCACAGCTGCGCGGCGATGGAAATCTCTCTCCTCACCGGCTGTGCTCCCACCCGGCCCCACGGGTGACACCACCAGGCTCCCGGCTGCGTGTCACCATGGTGCAGCCTCCCGTAAGGAGATTAGGGGGGCCAGCAGACGCGGCAAAGGTGACCTTTCCAGAAAGAAAGAAGTCCCTCCTCTTCTTTCCCTATCAAGACCCGGACAGTTAAAGAGAGCGAGAGCAAGGGAGGCATCTCCCCAGCATGCCTGCGCACAGCTCTGGGGACAGGGTGTGGGCACAGGCAGGCAGGCACAGCCATCGTACCCCGTGCCTCTGCAGCCCGTCTCGCAGGCTACATCTTTCAGTAGCATCTAGTCTGCTTCACTGCTCTTCTAACGAGTTAGCTTTGCACGTCTTGTTGGGCTGCAGATCAGCTGGAGCACGGCTAGTTTCCTTGACTCACAGTCCTGGGGCAGAGGAAGGTCTATCTGTTTGAGCGGTCCCTCGAAGTTACCGTATTTAAAACAGCACAATGAAACGATTAAGTGGCTTAGAATTGGCACTTTATTATCCATAAACACCATGGCAGTGTCGTAAAGTTGTTGGTTAGATGCAACCACATGCATTTCCAAACGCAAGTACATGCATTTGTAAGCACCGTGGTATATATTTGATCTATTGATAGATCTGCAAAGCAAATCATTGACTTGTGCCTAAATCAGCAGCGTCCCAATCAATACAGGCAATAATTATGCAGAAATAATAGTCTTCTTCTGCTTTAAAACCTCATCTGATATTCTGAAGCTTTAAGTAACAATGAAAGAAAATTGCTTGCTGGCTTTCCTTCTGCATAGATGCCACTAACTTTCCAACGTCCAGCAAAGGGGCTAGATTAACAGAATCTTTCCTGTATTAGGTACGAAGCTACTGATAAAACGCATATTGCTTGGAGTCTCTGTTAAGAGAGAGGTAATCCCAGAGAAGCAGATTACTGTAAACAGGAAGATCACACATGCAAAAGGTGGGGGAAGGGTTGTTTGTACAAATCTGTTTCTGCTAAACAGCTCCATTAACAACACCAATCCTGTTTTAAATTACAATTAACCACCGATGATCAATTTTTTTTCCTGCTGCTTTTTCTTTCTACTACTGCAGGCAAGAAAAAAGATTGTAAAGGAACGACATACAATACAAGCTCAGAGCAAATAGCTACCAGCAGCACCAAACAATTCTTAGACAGGTATTCTCCATAATTTCTTTCCCATAGGAAAAGCAGGCGGAGGAAGAGCATGTCAGGGAACATTTTAAACTTCTCACCTCTTTTCACATGTTTTGGAGCACTGATCTTCAGAGCTGCATAATTTCCTTCTAAATCAGAGCCCAGGCAATGCCCCAAACCACTGGCCTGGCAGCATCACACCACTGCTACTGAAAAAGATCTCATCCACACCACCATCTTGCTGGCCCAGCCACAAGCTGAGCCTCTCTCCTTGCCCACCATAATTCAGTAATTTTCCACTACGGGAAGATTTTGGTTGTAAGCCGGGAACTAGCAACCTCTGTCTTTCAGTGGCTGCCCATGGCATACAGCTGCCTATTAGCCGACTTCTGTTATGTTCTCCTGTCTATAAGGCATGTAGGATAAAGGGTTAAAAATCCCAATTGCTCTGGTTATGAAGCTCTCCTGCAGATTTTGACCTATTTAAAAGCCAACCTACAAAGCACAAAAGACTTTCAATTACTGTGCTTACCAGGGAGAGCACTATATTGCTTGGAAAACAAGCCTGTGGACATCAATAATCAAAAACATTTTAAAAAAAAGTCTAGAAATGAACAACCAAGGAACAGAATCCCATAATCTGTTTCTTTTAGCGAACTGGTATGAAGGCAAAGAATTCTGAAAAGCATTTTTTGTTCAGCCCAAGCACCCGGCTAAAGCCATGCCTTCACTGGTCTTACGCGAAACTGTACGTCTGCATGCTTCAAATAATTCCAGCACAATACGCGTGTGTTGAGAGACACACCCCGAGATCAGAAAGCTGAATTCAATACTTAGCCACTCGCAAAGTCACAGGAGAGAGCTTGGACTGTAACGCAGTGAACTTTCTGCTCAGCGCTGGCCGACCTGGACCCTAACGTCGGCGACATCATCTGCAATACAGGTGCGCTCGAACCAGTGCTGCAGCATCAGGTTTCCCCATGCAAGTGTTCATTTTGCAGGCACCACACCCCACTTCATTTTCCAACTGCCAATTAGCAGAACATCCTATTACTTGGTCAACAATTCTACAAGTTTAACCAGTTTCATTATTAATTTTTCTTACAAATCATAAACTTAGGGTAGCTTATTTAGATGCAAGTTCTACTCCGCTGCAATTAAACGCTGGCTTTTTCCGAGCATGTTGCTTTAGCCTTCCGTTGAGATTCTGGTCCTTTCTTGCCAGGCCCTACCCAAAGCCTCATTGTCTGAATCCCGGTTTTGCAAAGCCCTTCCCTGCCTGCCTCCTCTCCCTACAGATCACAGCTTGTCTAACAGACACCTCATACGGCGCAGCCAAACAGGCTGCTGAATTTCACAGTGGTAGCATTCCCCTCACCCTACTGTAACCATGGCCTCTGCTATTAATGTTTCAAATTCTTTTGTTTTGCTGGACCAGAGATGCTTAACTGATTCTGTTTCATTTCACTGCTAAGCAATGTATAGGTGAACACAATGTGGAAGAGCCCGGGGTTTGCAGAAAAGCATCAGCCATGAAGAAGCGTGTTCTTATAAAGGGGTCAAGTGAGCGTGCAGGTGGGACAGAGGCATCTAACACCTAAGGTGAAAGTTTGTGACAACAGGCTTAACACTGAGAATCAGTTTTCAGTGAAAAACAAGCAACTGAATGAGGGTTGAAAAAAAACGGCTGAAAGAAATATGTTCACCAAAATAGGAGTGAGACGTCTCTCCGGAAACAAACCACTCCTCCCCTCTCCCCACACTCCAGTATGCAGATAGAAACAGATACGCTGAATGAATACAATCTCCGAGTGAGTCAAGCCTTAATAACGCGTTGTGTAACAAAGATTTTTATCCTTACGTCTAAATCAAGATGAAAATCACCACCCTTTTTTTGAAAACCGGTGTTAAGTTAAAATGAATGAATATGAAACACACAGCGAGATTTGCTTCTATTATTTATACGGTCTGTGCTATTTTCATACTACAAAGAAATCAGAAGGAAGGAGCGAGAACTTACCGAAAGTAGAAAAAGCTGTCGTTGGAACAGCGATAGCGTTTCACCATGAACCCCAGAGCCATGGCTACCCGCTTCCCTGCAACCTGCCGGAACCCATTCTGAGCGAGCACACAGCGGATCCCGTGCTCGTCTACGACTATCTGATAATGCCATAAAATGACTTTTAGTAAAGCAGGAGGATTCCCACGTGGCACTAAATCCAACAGGGCAAAACCCTCCCAGCTGTCTGCAGAGCTTTATTGCAGTCGCTGAGACCATATGCAGCCCGTCTCGACCATCTTCGCTCCCTCACCGTAAACAAAACTGAGGCGAGAACTGTTGGTCCACTTGGAAATACTCTCAAATTCCTGGCTGCAAACTGAAAAATATTGATTTGGTCCCTCCTTTCAAACGCAATTTTCCTTAAGTCTTTTCTCACGCTTTTTTCACATGTTTTATATATTACTGACACCGAGAAGATGTGAGAGACAAATATGTGGGTTGAAGAGCTCAAAGAATGCAGTGGGAAACAGGCTGGAAAAGCTGTAAAAGATGATGCGCTAACACGGTGCCAGATAGCCTCATGGTGAGAGCCGGGGATAACCTGGTGCGGTGCCGGACTGGCCATGTGTCTGAAAAGCTTCATTCACATCTGGCACCGGCCACAACCGAGCAGAGTCTAAATCTTCTCACGTTAGTGCCTTGTAAAGACAAACGTGGGTTTTCCAGTACAACAGACTACCCAGCAAACAAGCTGAGCCTGGAGCGACAGACGCGATGGGAATTACGGATGAGAGGGTTTGGATTTCTACAGGATGCCTGGCTGCTGACCCACAGCAGGCTCGTTTCTGGAGGGGCACCGCTGGTGTCTCCTCTCCCCATCCACTAACCTAGTCACACTGAAACAAAGTGAAGAGCCAAAAAAAAGTAGGTTGGCCAACTGCTTTCTGCTGAAACAGAAAATCTGATTATGAAAAAAACCTGCAACTTATCTCCATCACTCCTTCCTACAACATTCCTGAATCCTTTCTATTTTAAACCAACTCCAAACGGACAGCACCCATCCTCTGTCACCATCCAGCACGGCACGCAGTGTTACAGCATCCCAAATCTTGATGTGCACCGGGGTAACTAATCTTCCTTATTCCAGAATTTTTTAGGTATTTATCTATAAACATCTCCTGTTTCTTAACAGGATCCAAACACCTCAGAAGCATGAGAAAGCAACATGACAGCAGCCTCTATTTCCTTCTAATCCTTACAGGGTTTTCGTTTATAAAGCTGTATAATACTTTCTTTGAAGGCAGGGCTCTTGTATTTGTCAGAGCAAGAAAAAGTAGATGCTATCAGTTAACCTGGCCCTGAAAACCTGTATAACACCATGACATCACCTAGCATCACCTGCTTAAAATGGGAAAGGGCTGACTCACCAGCATAGGACAGGAAAGTTTCTACTGCAACCGATTAAGACTCATGCAGAAAGCAGGGAGAGCAGAAGGTGAGAGAGTGGCAATTCCCTCTCATGAATTAAGAGTCAGCTGCTACATGTTATCTTCTTTCAGGCAGAAACAGTTGTCACTGATTTGTCCCATTGGAAAAAATTCCAAACAACAGCAGAATTCTGAACACTAATCAATCTTTTTAGCCTCTATTTCTTCCAGCCCATCTCCTCCCAGTATACTAATCTGTTCCTCATCTTCAGCGCTTCATTCCCACATGGTTTCCGAGTTGTTTTTCCTGCTGTTCTACCCACCAATTGCAATTTCAGGCACCCTTAGATACAGAGTGAAACATATGGGAGGAAAGGGAGAAATTATTGGCAAGTTTCCCTTTACAGTGGAACTGAACTTCCTTTATGGTTTTATTTATAAAATACCATTAGAAAAGTAGTAGCTTTAACCCCCAACTTTCAAAGTTGGTATATTCAATTGGTGTGCTGTCTGATTAGACCACAAATGCAAAGAGAACTCCATTAAACCATCAATCTTGCCAACAAAAGTTAACTACAAGCTGGAGTGGTGCTGTTCCGCTTTCTTTCCAAAAAGAACTTTGCAGCAATTTGTGATGCTCACCCGCAGCACAAGGCTGCAAACAGAGCTTGAGGTGAGGCTCATGTTTCTGAGCATCAACACTCATTTGTACAAAGATTTATCTCCAAATAAACTTAATCTCCGCTTGCTTTCCACATAGCTTGGCTACTCCCAAATGGTCCTCCCTGCCTCAAAACTGTGCCCTCTGTTTACTTCAGCAAACGTACCTCTGAAAGGAGGAAGATCACATGGGCTGGTATCAAAGATGCTTTGTTCCATTAGTAGCAAATGATGGCATCAGGCCAAAAAAAACCCACAACAGTGTCCCATCTCATGCCCTGATGATGCAAGATGCACTGCTATAAGGCTGGCAGTGTAGAAGGCCTAAGGAGGAGGGTGACCAGATGGAAAGTAAAGAGCAACCGCAGGTTTGTCCCTGTCTAACATCCTGCACGTCGCTGCCTTCCCAGGGCTCTGTCCCCCAACCCTCTGCATGAACTCTGCCACCGGGACTTCTCAGCTCATTTGCATCTGGATCCTCCTTTTTAAATCCATGCCAAGCAGACTTAAGAGGACTGACAGAACAGACCAGCTACGTCTAATGCCACCACCACATGCAATGGATTTCATGCTTTGCAAGTCATCAGAGAAAATCCGCGTTTCATTCAAGTCTAGTTGACAGTTTGTGCCCACACTGGCAGGGAGCAGAGGGGGACCTGGTTTTAAAGAGAAGGTGGCTTTGCTGTGTATAATATCATGTCTTAAACCAAAGCTGCAGGGCTTAATTGTAGCTAAATTTACTGGCTTTCCCAGAATGACAGCATTTCCCTTGCACTGCAAAGGATGTATCATCAGTCCACATCCAGCATGAGTACCAAGGTAGGGAAAGACAAATACATTATTTAGAGCAAAGAGATTTTTTGCATTACAAAACTTCAGGCAAAGCTGGTTACAAACAAGGGTAAAAACAACAGGTACTTTATCATGTGCTGGCATTATTTAACACGCCTAGGCTCACTGAGTTGCTTTTCATAGCCACGTTGCAACTCCCCGAACATAGGGTTTTATAACAAAACTTAACTCAAAATAGACCGGGTGGACATTACTATGACTACAGGAGCAACATTATCCACATGGTTAGTTATGTTTGGTAGGCAGCAGTCTTTTCTGTAACTCGTGAGCTTAACAAGACCTCTAACATCCGAAGCCTTGCTATCTCCATGATTTCATGGTGCTGCCTTTCAGATGGGGAAGATAGTACAACTGATTGAAATAGCACAGCATGACAGATACAAATAATGAATTCAACTCAGCCAAAGGAGAAGGGAAAATGCACTAAACAATGCAAAAATCACAGAAGCCTGCCGTGGCCTTAAGTACGGGCAACCTATTTTTCACTCAGTCTAGTTCTCCTGCTGAGCTAGGTACATGCTCTGTGGCATGTAACAGAGTAATGTTTAATAAAAACAATTAAGAGACTTCACAAATAGTTAGGAAAAACTGCATGTGAGAGCTTTTGCTTGCCTCATATACAATCCATTCCCAGCCTGAACTGCCAGCCAAAAACTAAACAAGCAAGAATATACCAAATGGAGCACTAAGATGGTCTGAAGTTACCGTGATTTCCAGTTTCCTGAAGAACAGACCATCTGTTCATTGTAGTAACACTGCAGTAACTATACAATTGACTGACAACAGCAAGGATTCTTAACGAGTCTGAACTGCACTGCAGATCTCTGGGCTTCGCCAGTGCTAGCTGAACTGATCTGCTCACACCAGCACAATTCCTCCTATTCGGCCACTGCACTGATCTGCAGATTAAGTACTGCAGATATCAAGGCAAGTTTCTCTAAAGCTGATCAATCCAACGGTTTTGTATCATGAAATTTAAAGTCTGTGGCTTATATGAAACAGATGCAGAAAAAGGTATTGGATTCCATACGCTTAACCTGAACTTTTCGTCAGGTGTTAAGAACAGTAAAAGTTTCCAGTCCTGTGTCAGCAGTAGACTCTAAATAACTTCTAGTATAATAAAGTCAGCCCAGAAAACTACCCATGTGCCTGTAAATTTGCAAAGTAGCTCTGGATGAGGAGAGATTGTTTGGGAGATGCATTGAACCTTACCTGTCATCCGCACTGCGGAGAGATGGGAGACGAAAACTTGTGTTCCTGTCCAACTTTGACTGACTCTTTGTCCTCTTGATGGACCCTTTCAGACGTTTACTGAAGAAGCCCTAAAATGAGAAGTTGCAGAAGTGAAACAGGGAAACTGATGCCAGTAATAAATCAATCAATGCACTGTCATCAAGCCCAAACTCAGCAGCGATTCCTGCCGACAACGATTACAGAACGTGCTGTACTGGGATTCCCCTGAGCAGGAAGAAAGGCAGGGCTAGATTGTCAATGACAGTTCCAGTATGTGATAAATTCAGATCGCAGTAATTAGCACTACTGACATTACAAGTGCACTTCAATGAATTCCAGCTATTATACAAGACACCCAAACCCCCGCAATTATCATTTAAGAATTAGATGTCAGCATTTGTTCCCACTTCCCCTTTACAGGCCATGTTTTTAATTATTGGTCATATTAAGGGTACAAGATGTCTTTTATTATGAGCATCTATTGCACCCACAGTTGCACCCAGATTTCCCTTTTTGATTTAGATATAGCATGCTAAGTCTTACAATAATTGTAATTTCAATAGCCTCACTACCCAAAACTGAAAATTTCAAAAGATTTCACATGCTAGTGACTTCACATACCTGTTCTGGTCTTGCTTTGAAGCAAAGCTCAACTCAAAAAGCTACTTATGATCTAAAAATACTGAATCTTCAAGTCATCTGCCCTCTGAACTACAATTGTTCATCAAACAGTCGCAGACCAAAGCCACGTTAGTCGGAGGGAGCCGCTGGGCATTACCTAGCCAGCCTCCTGCTTGATGTGGGCACCTGCCAACAGCTGGTCAGCCTAACTCTGACTTCGTCTAGTTCAGTCTCAAAAAACCTCTGGCGCCGGAGATTTTGCCACCTCTCTGGGTAACTCAGTCCAGTGCTGCACAACCTTTCCAGTGGGGGGGGGGGGGGGGGGGAGTCCTTGTGTTCAATAAAAACTTCCCAAGCAGCAATCTTCAGCTGCTGCCTCATTACAGCATCTGCCACTGTGGGAAAAAGTTTGGCTCTGTCACCTTCGTAATTCCCCTCTCCGTTGCAGCAGGCTGCCTTATATCATCCGTTAGCAGCTTCTTTCCCAGATAAACAAGTCCTCAACCTCTCCTGATAGTTCTCTCTTTGTCGATAGCAAGAGCTACTGCTGCGTTACCAGTAGTGAAACACAGATACACCTGACCACTGAGATACAAGGGCTGCGTGCATCTGTACATGTGGGGGAACACGGAAATATTTCAGCACCTGCACATTTTGATTTCCTCCTATAGCCCTTTAAGTTACTTCGAGCATAATACACATTTTAAACAAACCAGACATACATGCACATACATTCTTTAGCATAATCAAACGCAGAGGTTCTTAATCCAACAGGGATTAAGCAACATTTTACTGGCTGAATGAGTTCTGCTCCTTCACGCAGAAGAGCTGCACCGGAGCCACCGCACACTGTGGGCTGCTGCCAGGAGACTCAGCAAACTCACCTGAGTGAAACCATGTTTGTTAAGAATATTACACACTGGTTATAGATTGGTAGAATCTGCTTAAAACGAATGTTCTTTTGGTGTGGGTTGAACCAGCAGGTTGCTTTAGTAAGGGTCTAGTAACAGCTATATCCAGCTGGCGCCAGCCCTCTCCCCCATCACCCGTGTTTTGCTAGGATAGCAGTCAAGTACAGCTGATTTCCAACACATCTGCAAGGCAAACCTCCACAAACTGCATTTGGGACAGGTGACAGATGCTGCCCACAGCTGCCTCCTGTAATACAGATATCAGCAAATTGGAGACATACAAGGTCTCCTGTTCTTTCCTGTGCAGGACACTGACAAAACAAGAGTGTTTTATTGGCTCCAGGTGACTCAGCCAGGCTGAAGTGTGTGACGCTGTTCATCTCAGACTCCTAAGAATTAGGCCACCACAACAAAAGATGACTTCATCTGTAATCTTTTACTCTGAAAAATCTCACATCTCTTTCACCTCTTCAGGAAGAAAATGTGGTTGATGGATGATTGGACAGGGTGCTACGTGATTCCTCTAGGCTTCATTTCCCCCAGAAGGCTGGGCCAGGCAACCTTTTGAGGTCCCTTCCAACCCGGGCTGCTCTATGATTCTCCAGTACTCAAAGGAAAGGGCTATCACCCTCTTCTCATCAGTGCATGATGCCAGGTTAATTGCTGGAAAATAAGTTGTTTCCAAACAGCAAAGCCTGCATTTGGTCAGGTTCAAGACACGTACAGTGCAAGCATCCCTAACCAATTTTCCAGTCCCATATGTGCCTTTATCTCCCCATACTTTCAGTGTTCCTTTTGCAACAAAATGTATTCTCTTCCCTTTGAACAAGCACACCCTTCAACCCCCCCCCTCTGCCTTTACTCATTCTGTTATGCTTCATCCCTTTACATTCAGTTTGTCCCTCCTTTCCTATACAATTCAATCCTGTATCCTAATCCTTCTTGAAACTGCACAGTTCCCCTCTCTGTACACACTGGTAGGTGGGTTCTCTCCCTCCTCGCGCTTGTTCTCACTCTGCTTCTCTCCACAAATGACCAAGCAAGTCCTGCTCAGCTGTCACTTGTTAAAATCCCACCAAACCCAGAGTTCCTCAGCCCCCCGCCACGTGACACCTTCAGCAAATGCAGCATGATGGCCCGGCTCCTCTCTTGCACGGAGATCTGGATGGCGATGCACTACTGAAAGCCTACCCATATCCAATACTGACTGTAGGATCCTTCCAGCACATGCAGATCATCCTCTCCCAAGTACCTATGTAGGAAACAACGTGCTCACACACACCAGAGCCTGCCACGCGCCTGTCCAGGCAGCACAGAAATTGGGATGCCCTGCGGGATGGTGCTGCAGGGGACAAAGGAAGAGGGAATCTGTTTGCTGCATCTGAAGGCAGTGCTGCATTTAAGGCTGCCCTTCAATTCCTGAGGCTTGCAGCCAGCTGGCTCCTCAGGGGTGAAAGCTGCTATGTTCTCCTGAAATAGGAAACAGAAGCGGAAAAGGTATCTTTTTCTAGATATCTAGATACTGCAAAAAAAGCCCACAAATCTACATAGCGTGCTGGGTGAAAAGGTACTGTCAAAAGGGAAGACGTGTTTTTAGCTGTGTGCGCCACTCAAACTGTACTGGTATTCCTGCACTTTTCTTGGTCTTGGTATTGAAAAAGTGCCTTTGAAAGAACCCTGTAATCAATAGATGCTCTTGGGCTTCTCTTGGGGCCATTGCTGGAATTCAAGCAGAGAATGTATAGCACTTTCAAAGGCACTTTCATATATTCTGACCTCTCAGCATAAAAAGTAACAAACCCAACTACAGGGATTCAGATCTGGTGGACCCTGGCTTCGTTCCAGTACCTCTCAGGCTACTCAAATTGCAAACACGAAATAACATGGTTTTCTCCCCTAAAGGGCAAATAAGACAAAGGTGACCCAATTCAGCAAGGGTCCAAAAGTATTTATATTGAGTCATTCCAAATCCCACTCAGAGAGGGACTGTGAATATTCATTTCTGTGTGCATGCACAATTTTAAATTGGCATTGCTTTAACATTAGTGAAACACGTTCTTGGTTTAAATGAATATAATCTACTCCCTTATGAAATAAATATACTATCTGGGGTTGAATAAGGCTATCCAGAGTCAACTATACCAAAAAAACCTGAAAAATTAAGGAAAAAATATACCTAAGGATAAAAATTATTCCAAGAGCGTACTTATTGGTCATCCTCAGAAGACTTGAAAATGTTTGCAATATTTGCTCTCTGCACCTTGCTGGCAGGTCATGCGGGGCCAGTGCTTACAGATGGACAACCTGGGAGCAGCATGAAAAATTCACGTGTGCCAGAACTGAGCAGTTTTTCGACTTCCATTTGCCAAAGGAAATGCTTTTAAATACTGAATGCAGATATAAAAAAGATGTAGTGATGAAAAATGGGCAACAAAACCATGTAACTGGAAGTTTTATTTCCTTTTCTTCTACAGAGAAGAAATCCCTGCCAATGCCGTTCAAAGGACAAAAGCACCCTTACTTCTTTTCCTGTCGCCTAGGTATTTCTCTTAAGGACCTATTTCAACACAAAATACACTGCTGTTTGATTCCAACACCTAAATGAAATGAAGTGCCTGAGCTTTAAGAACCATCATGGAATATTTTCAAGAACAGTGTGCATTTTACTGCTTAAGCAAACACCCTCAGACAGAAAGATATAAACTTATTACCCAAACTGGCAGAAGACGACTAAGTTCTTAATAAAAAAGTACAACATATTTGGGTAGGATAAATTATTTAGCTAGGATGAAACCTAAAAAGATCAGTACAGTGTAAAAGCAGTATTTTAAGAGGAGTCCAGCGAGAGAATAACTGTAAAAAAATTGCGCCTTAATCCTTCAAGAGACAGACTCGATGGTCCACACCTAATGGGTTAAAGCTCAGTATAAATTCCCCTCAGAACCACAGGTTGAGGTGAACAGGAATGGAAGAGAAAGCCAGGGAAGAGAGCAAGCGAGAGCACAGAAGCGTGTACTCAGCCGGGCGTGTGGAGTAGGTTCAGAGCAGGTTCATCATCTCAGCCAAAAGCATCAAACACTGGGGTAAGAAATCCCAAGGATACAACATCTAAAAATAATTCGATCCCACTGAGAATTCTACTCATCTCATTTGTAAGTTAAGCAACTCAAACTCTCTCCCTCTGCCAAGAAGAAATCGCCACAGGAGACGCGATAAATTCGGCAGGCGTCTGTAACCCCCCTCCACAGCTGCGCGGGGAAGGTACAGAAACGCCAACCCCCAGGTATTTTAAACTCAGGGATGGCCCTTGTTCAGGGCAGCTTCGGCTTTAGGGAATGCTGACTCCTTGCCAAAGATGACAACTGCGTGTCTGTCCTCAGCCTCAGCAAAGCGGCACATGAACCTCCCGACAAATGCAAAGACAGCCCAAACATCAACTGCTCGACTCTTCAACTATCGCTCCCCTACAGATGCACCGATTCTTCGCTCTGGAGAGAACAGCCCATGCATAATAAATAATGATTGTCTTTGCTGTTTTGAAAGCGAAAGGTTAATTCAGCCATGAACTAATAAAACTATATATAACCGTAACACAAATTATCCATCGACAGAATGCAACGATATTAGTGGCAGTTTCAAACCAGGGGAAAAGGGGCGACAGTGAAGGTCCATCTTACATACAGGGCTGTGGTTTGCAGCACTGCTACCTACATTATGTATTTCTGGGGAAAAACACATTGCCTTTTGGAGGCTTGCAACGCATCTTGAACAGCTATAATTCCAGATGAGGAGCACTGATGTATTATTAATAACAGCAGGTGGGTAACTTCATTTACAGAGTGGTGAGACTTGTTCTCTCTGAGGGGAAGGACTGGGTGGGTACAAAGATAACGCTCAAGTGACCACGGACGACCGCAGAACTGCCTCCCAACTACTGCGCGTTGTTGGTACACGAAGCATTTTATTTCTTAAGTTGCTCACAGGCAGCTATCAAGAAAAAAAAAATAATAATATCATAGCCAAGTGGAAATGCTCTTCTGTGCCAGTAACGTTGTAAAGCTACGGGAAGCAAAGAAGCAGGGGAAGATAGCCAGGTCATAAAATTGAAAGATAGAACTAGCAGGATATTCCAGGGATTAGGAGCAAACATGGTGAAGTTTACTATCCCCTGCAGAACAACAAAATGCCAGTGTAACTAGCAAAGAGGCGGAGAAGTTTGCTGATGAGCCCAGTAACGGTCATTACTAAAGTATTAGCAGTGACTACCTTTGAAAAGGCTCTCAGCCACTCACGCAGTAGAAAAGCAGATGAAAACAACCTTACGTACACCTTGGTGGCAATATAAAGAACAAGGCAGTGACTTACAACAGTCAAATTCCACCATCAACTCATCCAAACAGCGTGGCACTATGTCACTGAAGAGGTGGTTTATGCACCGGCAGAGCACAATAAAAAACATGTTTGAATGTATAAACAAAGGATAAAACACAATAAAAGTCAAGTGGTATTATGTAAGTCCGCCACAGCTTTCACACTAATGCACCACACTCTACTGATCTTTTCATCTCAGCAAGAAAACTAGAACAAAACTAAAACTCCAGAAGTATAAACTGATTAAAAGCAGACAAGAGGGGGGGATTTACAAATGATATGCTTTAAAGACCGACTATTTATTTTAGAAACAAAAGCAAGAAGGGATTATAGATGAATAAAACAAATAGCATGGAAATTAACTAAGCTCCTCATGCACCCTGTTACATAAGAAACCCAAGGGGCAATTTAACATGAGAGGCAGCACATTTCCCTGATTGTCAGGAGACCTTTTCTAACGCTATCTATAAATCAGCCCCTAGAATTCTCCACCGCAAGATATTATACAGACAAATTTTTTCAGCAAGATTAAAAAAGGATTATGTGTTTATATAAGGAAGAATAACATATGTAGCTGCATTAGTCAGGTTTAAAAATAACAAGCGTGAGCAATAATCATGCTTCAGGACACAAGCTGATCAACAGCAAGGATCAGGAAGATATTTTTCTCCTGATGGGACAGCACTGCAGATTTGGCCAGATAACAATTTCAACTTTCCAATGAAAAATTGTCTACAGCCACAGGAGGGAAGCAGGAGAGGATGAACAAGTTGAAGAACAGTAATAAGAAAACCAAGGAAACGGAAAGGACACCAGAACAGGGATACACTGATAATACATCTATTAATAAAATGGATCATAAGATTGCACGTACTCTGCATGATATGTAGTCAAAAGCACTAAAGGAATCAAATTTCCAAGTCACTGGGAATCATACTAAAATATTCATGAAGAAACAAGAGCTACCCGATAGCTGGGGAGAGCTACCTCAGCTTTTCAGATCACAATCCAGCAAGGTGTCCAGCACGGATGCGACCGGGAGCACCGAGCCCACCCGCCTCCACAGGGGCTGTCCAGGCACCAGCACAGGAAAAGAGCATCCTGAAAAGCCCCTATCCAGGAATTAAGGAAGAAAGGTCAGAAGCCTGTCTAGAGAAGAACAAAACAAGGGTGGCAAACAATATCCTGAGACATGGGCCACCTGAGTCTATCAGAGTGTTCAAGCAAACCACAGTTACCGGCTGAAGTCCGTGGAGAAGTGATGGCCTCCAGCCTACCTCACCCCGACTCCAGCGGCTGCATTTTTGCCTTTCCCTCACGTCAGGAAAGAGGCAGTTAATTTTCATGACCCCGGCTCTTTAGTGCCCTGGCACGCAGCCAGTAAGCAGCTCAACACTTCAGAGTACCTTTTGATAATACACCACATGCACTAATTAGAAAAATTAATGGAAACGAGCTTTGCCAAAGCTAGTAACACAAACCTGAGAACCGGCTGCAGGAATATCTAAAAAGAGTAATTACAACAAGTGATAAGGTATCAAGGTAGAAGAAAAGGTCCAATGGGATGCGGTAGGGATAGTGGCATGACTGCTTCTGTTTAACATCTTTGTTAATGATCTGGAAGAAAAGTTAAACAGCACATTAATTACACTGAGCTATATTAAATTAGGAGGTGAAGCGAGGGCCAGGGAGGACAGAGAAATAACACAAAGGGTTGTGAGCAATTAGAAACTGATATCACACATTCCTGTGAACTTTAGTACCAGAACTCGGCGAATCAATTGAAGGGAATTAAAAACAGAAGAGCAAGAGAAGTGATAAAGGGGCCAGAAGGACTGATTTGCAGAGGATGCATTAATTAAACCCCTGCATAACTTGAGTAAGCCATGATTTGGAGGTGAAGAGTAGAGTGAGTTGGTACAAATTTAAATACTATTAAACCAAGGACAACTGGAACGTGACCACTTATTTTTGTTCAAAGCTATATGCATTCATAGTTCCCCTACATTAATCGCAGGGGAATTAGATACTAAGTCAAGTTCACAGCAAACACGAGAAAAACATTCCTGCTGTTGAGGTCCACCGGATGGGGTCACAGACTGGATATACCCATCGTCTGACTCAGTGCTGTAGTTTGATGTCATGACCAAATCCTCTTTGGCAGAAAGGTAGTGTGAAGTTTATAGAGCCTATGAGCTGTATTACCCCAGGAGAAAGATGCAGATGGGAACTTGGTGAGCATCCCGGAGATAGCCAAGCACCCATTTATGCCTTTGACACAAAACCTGCAGCATAAGAGCCAGCATACCTAAGCAAACACATCACAGGCAAATAAAAAAAAAAAAAGCAGATTCAAACAAACACGTTATGCTAAGAAAAGAGTGGAAAGCGGAAGGAAAAACATTAGTCTTACAATAGGGAGGCGAGATTTGAGCACAGCCAGTTTTTCATGAAGGATGCTGCGCTGCCTCACGCTAACGTAAATCAACAATTCCATCTCTGCATTGGCGCTGAAGCAGAATTAAAAATATGTACTTGTGTGCCGTCAGGTCACACGGCCAGGAAAGATCAGACTTGTCCTAACCTGGCAGTGTGATGGTAGCGGAGCAGTGCTCTGGAGAAGCAACAATCTTGCTGACTGCATAAAAGATGAGGCTGGGCAGCCGCGAGATCTCATCAAGCTTTGACCTTCACTTAGGCTGGCTGCATTGTCTTCTGTTCCATTTAGCAGTACTCTTAAAGAGCAAAGAGGCAGACAGTATTTCTATAGATCCAATTATACTCTTGACTAGAAACAAACCATGGAAGGCAATCTGTAAGTATCAGCCTTCCCATCAGGTGCACACAGGGTTCCTATAAAAATCATTTTATTTACTGCAAAGATTGTGTTCTGGCTTTCCTATCTCATTTGCACTTGTTTCTTTGCCTCTTTCTCATGCTTTTTTTTTTTTTTTCTTTTTTCCCCCTAATAGCCAGCAGACATGGATGAATCATTTATTATTTGTAATAACAACTCACTAACTACCCTACCCCAAAGAAGCAAAAATCAGAGAGCACAATCCAAGGCTGAAGACTGGTTTAGCAATTCCTCTCTACCCTGCCACTGCAGGAGGTTTGAAGATTTTGATCTTCTCATATTTACCCTCGTCCCTCAATTCCAATGGTGGAGCGACAACAGAATACGGCAGGGTGCAACAGTGCAACCGTAGGGAACGGGATGCGCTGAGACTGAGATGCTCTGCCAGGACAGAGTGTGTGTGGGAAGGGAAAAGCTGGTTCCTCGCCCACCTATGCGTCATGATGCCTACTTCTAGCCAGTTCCGTCTGCCTTCCTATTTGTTCAGTCAAATGCTCATTATTAAAAATATGACTTTTCCTATCTATGCGTATCTATAAACATCACACATCTGTCTGTATGTGAGAAGACACACTTAGATACTTCCTCATTTCAGTTTTCCTAATTTTCATGCCCTTCCACGCTCTCCCTCTATATTCCAGATACACTTGGAAATTGTCAAACGGCAATTAACGCAACTAAACCTAGGTGGAGGCTAACGTTTAACTGCAGACAAGAATATTTGGGGAAATGGGGAAGAAAAAGAAAGGACAAGCAGCAAGAGCTCTTTGTACGCATGCCTTCTGCTATGCCATGTCAGCATTAGCAGAATCCACTTTATTCCCCTTGGTGGGAGATAACCAGAACACACACATTGCACATGCTGGTCCATGCGGTGGTTAGTCCTGAGAAAAGAGTATGTTTATAACCACTGAGATACTACTTTTCACACAATAGTAAGTTTAAACATTTGTCTTTTCCTCCAGTGCACATGCAGGAGGTAGGAAGGCAAATTTCCTGAATTTTACACCTCAGCCCCTCAAAATAAATCCTTCACTGACCACTGCCACTGAAGAGGCTACTTAAAAATGTCTCGTCAAGGAAATGTTCGCTTAAGGGCCATTAGGCTGTTATGAATCAAAATTCCAGATGCTAAACAAATGCCAATTAGCAGTATTAAAAAAGCAGATGCCTTGTTCTGAGTAAGTACCACTGCCTGGTGTTTGAAAGGAAAAAAACCTGCACAGAACATGCTGGAAGCCACCGTCCTATTGAGAAGACAGCTTTTAAATAGCATTTCTGAGAGGCAAACTTAAAAAGCTGTAAAAGCAACTTATTATGAAAGTCTCAGCATAATTTTCCATCGGTATGGAAGAAGGTTAAGCCGTCCCCTGCCTTAAGCTGCTTTCTGTTAGAAATCCAAGCAGTGAGGAGGAGAGGTATGGCACAGAGTCAGGGCCACGGCAAGAATAACTGCGACAGCACGACACTGCAGCTGCCTAGAGCCCTCCAACCTGCACCGTACGTGTCAGTGTCGGGAAAAATAAAAACACAGGTTGTCTTATTATTAGTCTCTTTTCTGTGTATGGACATGCGTGATACATATATATGTGTATGTATCATACATCCCTGTCAAATAAAGATGACCAAACACACATGTGTAAACCATTATAGGCACCTCTTACAACCTTCACCCAAAGCCCTTTCTTCTCAGACCGCTGATCCCAGACCTCCTCCATGAGGTGCCCAAGTCACCCCACCTGCTTCTGAGAGCTGGGAAATTCTCAACTTAAATCAAAGGAAGAAACACCATTCCTCCCCACCTTATCACCCACCTCTTAGATGTATGCCCATCCACAAAGTTAACAGCGTATTTTATTTCGGTAGTTTTGGCTTGAGCTCATCTGTATTCTTAAGCGACCTGATTGCAGTTGGCTCTTTTAAACAGAGCAGAAGTTGGCACGTTTGAAAACGGGGTGATCTCAAACCCCCACCTGCACTGCAACCTGCTAAGGAGTAACAGCATACAAATGGCTTCTTCAGAGCAAAACCCCCAAAGCCTGGTGCCCGCGAGGAAGGCAGGAGGGTGCATTATGCTCCTGGGTATACAGGTGGCCAGGCGGACAAAGAAGTGCAATACCAGCCACGCGTGGCACAGATAGCTTCTAGTTTTTTTTGCTGGTTTATGCCCAAGAAGGGCAGCCGTATACTGCTTCCTCAGCCTATTTGCCAGAGTCCTCAAAGTCCTGAAATACACTGCCAGGGGAAACGAGAAACATTTTGCAAGGTTCTTGCTTTGAAAGGGAGCAGGAGCTAAGAAGTATTAAGAGGACTGTTAGAGAAGAATTAGAGAAACATCAAAACGTTACTTAAAAGATAGGATCAACATTAAAAAAAACTGTGCAAAAATGAGGAACAGAGAAAAAAGGAGGCATATGAAATAAACAATACAGACAGTAATCAAACACTTCTGATCTGTCGCTTGCAGTTGTTAGACAAAGACTGTGACAATGTATAAGAGGCTAGGGCAATTACTTACAGATGAAGACAAAGACGACAGAGAATTTCTTACAAAGGAAGAGTCCTTAGCTAGGACTTTTGAAGGCTCTCAGAGTTCAGAAATCCTCCTGGAACTGTGTGGACCATGGGCTCAGCATAAAAAGCTCAGAACTTGACATAACAGAATATTCTTGTGACAACTTCACATGCAACTAGACCAAGACCCTTTTCCCCCACCAATTATCACCCAGAAAACAGGTCACTGAAGCGACAGAGGATAGATAGTTCACAGAATCGCGAAATAGCAGAGGTGGGAAGGCACCTCTGGAGATTGTCTAGTCAGACCCCCTGCTCAAAGCAGGGTAAGGGTAAACGAGAGCATGATGCTTAGGACACTGTGTCCAGTCTGCTTTGGAATGTATCTCCAAGGATGGAGACTCCACAACCTCTCCAGGCAACCCATCCTGTGTTTGATCACCCTCACAGTGAAAAAAGGGTTTTCTTCTGTTTGAACAGAATTTCATGTATTTCAGTTTGTGCTCACTGCCTCTCATCCAGAGAGCCTGGCTCCGTCATCTTTATTCTTTTCCATCAGGTATTTATACACATTGCTAAGATTTCCCTTGGAGCTTACTTTTCTCAAGGCTAAGCAATATATTCTGCTTTAACTGCTACTTCAGGTATTTTTTTGAACTAGAGGAAAATGTGATTCGTGGTATTTCAATAGACATTAGAAGTTCAAGTTTTATTCTGACAAGAAAGTCTTTACAAAAGAAAAATTCTTCACAATGAGGATAGTCAAACGTCAGAACAGGTTGTCTAGCAAAGCTGTGCAATCTGCATCCTTGGAGGTTTTCAACACCTGACTGGAGAACACCCTGAGCAATCTGATATAAATCGGTCCAGCTTTGAAGACAGGGATACATCAGAGACTTTCAGAGCTCCCTTCCAATCTATATTATTCTATGACTTTGAAAAGTGACCAAGTGTGGAGACCCTGCACATCTAATTGCTTCCTCAGTCCCTTTTTCAATTCCAATAAATCACAAGTTTACTGGTTGCTTTAAACACCATATATTCTATACACTCTGACCAATCTCAATCCTTTTGTAATTTAAGTGGCTGTCATTAAACTCTTGGCTGTTTTTTATTTTATTTTTAAAATGACACAATGTAGTATTTAATGAAATCCAAGTTTCACACACATTTGGATCTCAAGTGAGCTAGGAAGTGTACTTAACAGGGACAAGTGCTATCTAAAGCAAAGCAAGAACTTACACACTAAAGTACAGAAATGTACTCATGTCCACAGAAAATATACAAAAACCCCCAAGGTTCACTAGACAATTCTTCTCCTGTTTTTCCTCAGGTTTTAAACTAGGCAGATGACTTGCCAAAAATAAAAAGAGGGGTATGAAAATATTTGTAATATTCAAGTTAGATATTTTAAACCACAAATATTGTTAAAAAATTACCGAGCACCTCATTTTAACTTGAAGCATTTGCCCTCAGTCTAATAATAGAAAGGCCTTTGTGCTCCTGGATACACTGACCAAAGAGTGACACAAGCAAGAAAATCCAGACCCCAGCTGAAATTGCCTCATGCAGACCCAAAGCCAACCAAATTAATGACAAAAGCTGAAGAGCTAAAGAGCAATTACACACCTGCACAAATTTCATCAGCTTCTGAATAAACGATAAAGCCATTTCAGTTTTCTATGTATTTCAATGGCACAAGGGAAAAAACCCCAACACGCTATCACCAAGCTAAAGGAACTTTTTTCCCTAGTCAAAATTGAGTGTGTAACGCAATCCTTGGCAGCAACCTCAAAAGTATTTATATAGGTCGCTGCCCACATTAACAATGGTGTTTCACTATTTGCAATTTTAAATCATGGCAATGAAAATAAGCAAGTTACGGATTTACCAGAAACCTCATTGATAATACATGACAGTTGATAACAATACCTCTTGGTCAACTGGAAATATTAACTAAATACCCTTCCACCCCGCCCCCCCCCCCCCCCCCCCCCCCCCCCGAGCTTAGTTGTACACTGTGATATTTTAATCTCCTCCTATTCAATTCAAAAAAATTCCTCTTTTGCAGGAAAGGCACACTTACTGGCACTTTGAAAGGAGAAGTATTCGAAGCATCCATGGAGTTGGTTTTCTCAGAAGTGCTGGTCCCAGAGATGCTCCGTCTGCGAGGAGATCTCTCGGCTGGGACCTCTAAGGAAGAGAAGAAAAAGAAGGTGAATGGGTGCCGGGGGGTGGGGAATAATCAGGTTTTATGCTCTATAGGACAGACGCTGCAAAGTTTCAAGTGCATTACACTAAACTGCTGAATGACACACACCTATTTTTCTGTCTCTTATTTACTTCCTAAATCACAATGGCATTTCCACTGACATTCAAGGTTGTGAATCTGACTTGACTCTAGGCAACAGGCAATTAAAATCAAAAAATGCTGGTAAAGATCAATACCCAAACATATTCAGTATTCTATTGCTGTTTGTGAGAGAGCATTTAGAGAACTTTTTTTTTTTTTTTTAACATAAGCAATGCAGTAATTAACAGGTAACTAAAATCAAGACCCAGGGAAGCTAATTTTAGTCACAGCTGAATACAATTTGACAAAGGTCAAAGTTCGGTCTTATATGATCACACTGCTTGCTCAAACCACACTACCAGCAGAAGACATAACTGCCCGGGTAATATGACATATAACTCTCTGCAGATCAAAAAAAAAAAAAAAAAAAAAAAAATAGGTCAACTTCTCATTCTGGCAATATGACCTTACTAAGATACGACTTTGGCATCTTAAATCCATGCAGGCTGATGTGACTAGCACAAATATTCATCAAAGATGCACTTACATCTTTTTCTAGTGCAAACACTAGCATAATAGCATAATAAAGTATACACACTATTAAAAACCTCTACACATACACACATATGCTGCACATCCATGCATTTTTGTATCTAGCTAGAAACACATAGATATACATACAGATACCTTTATCGCAACTGCTGCCCATCTCCAGCTCAACAGCCAGACTTAAAGGAATCCAGCTTCACAAAACATCCCCCAACGCGGGGAGGGATAAAAAAAATCACTTCCTAGCAGAAAGTCCATTGTTATCTTTGGAATCTTAGAGAAAAGGAGTAAGCCGTGACTCCAGACAGTGACATTTTGACTCCTGCCGTTTTCCTTTCAAGAGACAGATGCAGCTTAAACTTCCATTTCTGGCCGCCTGGCCCTGGGGATCCGTGCTACTTCCACTTAAGAGAAAGCTGGGTCTCTGCGTTCCCCCTCCCTTCCCACAGCTTGCAGAGAGCGAGCGAGCGAGCGAGCAAAAAAGAAACACACAGGACTGCAGCTATTCAATCAATCGCTCCGACTGCACATCCTCATTAGTTACTTTCAGGCTATTAACAGACGCCCAACTGCCGGCTTCCCTCTGCTACAGAAAATTTCACCGTATATCCTGATTCACAGCAGCAAAAAAGGTTTCCAGAGAGAGACAGCCAGCTGGTGCCACGAGAGTAGTGTTTTCCTCAAAATAACCGAAGAAAAAACGAGAAGAGCCTTCTTCGGGGATAACATTACTTGTGATGTCTTTGCATACCGGCTTTTGATTTCACCAGAGTTATAATACGTGTCTCCCACGGATGCGTGAGGCACGACAAAATGGAGCATACTGAGCGAGAGGCTAAGAAATCTGGACCCTGCAGTATTAGTGTCTCACTCTGGAGATATTTATCTTTTAACAAACCAAGCCGCTAACGTTCAGCCTCTTCATCTGCTTGTAACCATCCATAGGGAAAGAACCGCTAAGAGGGAAACAGCCTCCCAAACTGGGCAAACCAAGTCTAACGCACAATGTAGTTGCCACTGGGAAATGGGCAGGGCAGAGCGGCTCGCTGCCGACCCCGAGGGCAATGCACCAGTAAATCCCGGGCTGTCAGAGCTCGCCCTAACTGCCAGAGAGCAATACCACTTTGGGGGAGACTTCTCCTTCGGGCTGACGAGCAGCATCAGGCACTTTTACAGCCAAGGAGGCAGCGCCTGTTCCAGAGCTGGAGGGTAAGTCCCCGTCAGGGCACCTTTAGAGAACAAAGCGCTGGAGCGGGGCCAGTGCTAGACCAAGGTTTTTGAGTAACGGTCAGTCCCGCCATCTCAGGGGCCTTTGCAGAGGCCGCTGGTCTTATCTGAGGATGCTTTCTTTTGTACCACCAGCCTCCTCCCCCTGCCTCTACAAAGGGAAACTTACTTTCTGCAGCACCTGTAAGTACTGCTCTCCCAGAGAGCTGTATTATGTTGGATTTAAGTGATCGCTTCTGCTGTTCTCACTGTAAATGCCATGAAAGCAAACAGCAGTGATATATTCACTTGGAACTGGGGATAAAAGCGAGCATCTTTTATTTTACATCGAATAGTAATGTGTAACGTAATAGGTTTGGCTTTCTCCACTCCTCACACACAGGAAATCACATCAAAGCTGCTTCAGTCATTTAACACAGTCCGTTAACTTTGCTGAGTCATAAATGAAAACAGGAGCCTGAATTCCCCACTATTTCCAACAATAGGTTCTGCAGAAGGGGCAGTTTCGGAAAAAGTTTATGTTTAAACCACATGGAGTTGAAAAGCTACAACAAGGAACACTCCTGGCTCTCCTTGCCTTCCCTCTTCCCCCCACATCCACCCAGCAGCAATTCAGGTTCTCTGCAAACAAAACACTGCCATTCCGTCGATAAAAGGGATTTCTTCCATTCCCACACCATCACAGACATGTACCAAATGGGGACGGGAAAATGAAATATTCACAAGGTGCCTCCAATAAACTAAAAATAAAACCACCTTTCCCTCTCTTCTCCTTCCAAAAAACATGAGAAAATAAACAACATGCTCAGTCCCCAGGAAAACAAAAAAGACCTAGATATAGCAAAATTGTCGAGACATGTTAACTGGAAATGAAAAACTAAAGCAGCCTGCTTATGATGCCTGTAGAACAGCATTTTTGCTGAGTCGTGCAAAAAAATCTATACTGTCACCACCAGGCAAAAAAATTAGACAGTTCCCTCCCCTGCTCCACAAGTAATGCTAGAGGCTACTCTTGCATAATCTTCACCTGCTGTAAAAATCGATGCACCTCTCATCGGCTTAGTATTAAATTACAACTGCTTCCTCCATTGCTCACTCTCAGGGACCAAGACTACAGATAAATCACATTGTTTCGATGGATAAACAATCTGAAAACCCTTTTCACCCACTCTCAGTTTTGGGGAAGAAAAGGAAAAAAACCCAAAGCACAAACGCAGAAGGCAGGCAGACCTTCCCCTCTTCAACCCTAAACAAATAATCCATCAAACAAATTCTAAACATCCCCGTGGGACGCTTTCTATTCATCACCTCATATATTGGTGATAGGCAGTAATACTTAAGTAAGTAAATATTTATGCAAATAAATATTTACACACTACATAGTAATAGTTACAAATTAGCTGAGCCAATTACTCAGCAATGGCAGGTGCCTCTGACGAGGGAACTGCCCAAGGATATAATGAAGGTAGGTCTCTCTTCACATCATATTGCATCACTCTACCCTCTGCAACGCCAAAGCCTGTTTTGCTGGCCAGAAGGCAGGTTTATGTGAGACAGTTGCCACTTACTACTCTGAGTAGTGGTGATCTGCCACAGTGGCATAGCCTCAACGACCTCCAGTCAGTATGTGGTTCTTGGGCTTGATCTGAATTCCCTACTGCTGGGTGCTCTGCCCATTGGAAGTCCAAAACTTTGCTGTTGTCAGAATTTGCACGCTGCTGTGAAGAGGTTTTTCTCAGGGTGGGAGAAGCAGAGATGAACCACACCTCTCAGCTTTGCAGTGGACAGTGCTTGCTACTCTATCTCCTTTTCTCTGAATTAGAAATGGATTGGAAAAGAGCAGGAAAAACAATCAGGAGCAAAGAAACGTCCTCAGGGGTTAGTGTGAAAAGAATTAAGTTACTGAACTTGCAAATAAGGTCACAGAAACAAAGACTGCAAAATCACGGACATCCCTGTAAAGGGCAATGCAATGAAACTACTGCACAGTCTCAGCGGGACTCGCATGAAGGCTGTGGCATCTTCCAGAGCAGGCTCGTGCTCCCCCAGGACCGGCAAGAACATCTCCAGATCCAAGTTTCTGGACTTCGTAAGCAGGAGGTGACCCTAAAGCAGTCCCAAAGACCTACCTGGAGATGCAAAGAAGGGGTAAGCACACGGGCACACAGAATTTGTCTGTCCTTACTCATAAGGGGCTGGGGCTGGTCTCCGTCACAGTGACCAACAGATCAGACCACCTACTCCAGGCTGGCAGGTCCTATGTTTCTGTGATCAAGTTCTCAGCCCGGTCATGTTCTGCACGCCACCCTTTTTATCAACTGTAACTTTTAGTATTTTATAGCAATCAATGAAAAGTCACAATCAATAATCAAAGTCATCATTTTATCAGTTGTGACTTTTAACAGTTTATAATAATGCACAGCTTCGCGCTGCCCCATTACCTGCTACAACATCCTTTGCTCTGATGCGCAAGAAAGATTCAGATTTCTGAAAGGCTACATTTACCATCCACTGGGGAAAAAAAAAATCATACTACTGACAAAAAAATTAGTATTTTTTGCCAAGACATAGCTTCTGTTGAGAAAAAAAATAAAAATAACCCATCCTCAAAATAATTCTCCAAATACCTTCCTTTGATATCTGTGTTATCTTTACTAGGAAGGGGACAGACCGCTGCTGTGTATTATCTGCTGGTTAGGAAAATAAAAGAAAGATATAATCACATCTCAGGGATTAGGAGTTCCTTGTGTTTTGTCTCCACGCATCCCAATATGATGGGCCTGTGACTAGATGGGATAAAGAATATGAATCATAAAAAGAATCAACTCACTCTGCCTCTCAAGTCTACCTTAATTACAGACACTGGCAAAGTACGGAACCAGTTCAACACTACCAGCTACCCAGCCAGAGCCAAGCATCCCCCAGGACTGCCTCTCAGGTGTACTCGCATTGAAATTTCGCCAGCTGAAACCAAACAACCCCCACCCAAATATTTTCACCCCCTGTATAGAGCTAACTGGGTACTCCCCAGGAGAAAATGGTAATTGCTGCTGGTCAGAGCACTGGCCAAACCATCAAGCAACGCCGCCACTAACCTCTTGCCCGAAGGAAGGCTCAATAAAATACACATACTATACGCCTTTTTTTTTTTTTTTTAAATACTGTTTTAAATGTGGTAGCACTTAGGCAGCAATAGTTAGCACAGCAAATAAAAGATCTAAATATTTACCTTTTAGCTCTGCCATTTTAGAACGTCATCTGCCTAGCTGGGTAATTATACATTTCAGATAGGGTGATGCCACCAGGATGCAGCACGCCAGACTAAGCAGTGAGAGCAGTGAGTGGGTACCACGTCTGCCCAAAGGGTTCCCAGTCTGAACTTGGAACAACCAGGCACAGCCAGTGCGACAAAGCCTGTGCGGGCTGCAGGAGGGATGGAGGATGTTAAGAATAAGACCTGCAAATTAAGTGAAGTTACCCTTTACAGGCCTCTGGGGTATTATTTTTTAAATACTTAACCCCAGATTAATAACTGAATCCTAGGCGGTGAAAGTAAGAGAGTATCTTGAAGGAGTATTTGGAAAAAAATAACATAATCTTAGATATTGAAGATTTGTAAGAACAGGAAAGATGAGTGTTTCTCCCGAAGGTGACAGAGAGGAGACACACTGCTGGGAACGTGGCAACGGACTGGAGAGGACTGAAGGATTTCCAGGCCTCCTTCAGCATTATTTACTACTCTGTCAAAAGGCCAATTAGTCTCACAGATTAACTACAAAAGAAACACACAACAGAAACCTGCAGCACTTGACTTCTTGTGACTTAGTATTTCCTTTACAAACAGGCTTACAGAGTTAATGGGCTTGAATCTAAGCTTGGAAGAAGAGCTGGGAGCACTGATGGGTTTGCCGGTGCAGTTTTTGAAGTTTTTGAAGAAGATATTCATACATGTAACCACCAGTCGAGTGGTTTACTGGAGAGACAAACAGAGATTCAATAGTTGTTTCAAGGGACAACAGAACTACAGAGCTTGTTTCTTATTTTACAAAGACAGTACATGAAAACTTTTATAGCTTGTAGGGCAAGAAAACAAGCCACAACAAAGATACTGCCTTTCTGCTCTGCTACATTTTTATTAACTGTTTTTATTAACTGCATTGTGAGTTGCTGATCACCTACCACAGCACATAGTGAAAGTTGTGCACTTGACCCTGATGGTTTGGTCTCATCCTATATGCAAATATTAAAAAACCCCTAACGTACATAAGTAATTAAAAACTATAGTTTTATATGCATGAATGAATGTTCATCAAGTGTGAATATTCAGTGCGCTGCAAATTCAAGTACTTTCATTCCAAATAAAGCTACTGCATTGAGCCTGTTAGAAAGGGAGTATCTAATTCCCTTTTAAGCCTTTTAAAAAGAAGTGGAAAAATAAATAAGCATTTCAACAAGTACAAAAATTGAACATTCTCCAAGGCGGTTTATGATACATCAATACAGCATATACATGCAGTAACATTATGGCATTCACAGCTTCCTTACACAGAAGAGACTATTTTTGTCTCATTGTCTCTTTAGGGTTGTTTCAGAGCGCTCATGTGACAGCACTAACGAGAAAGAGACCTCGTTGGGTGCCGTCAGTATTTACTGTTTACTTCTACCCTGGTAAAAATACATACCAGCTGACAAAATTAGAGACGGTAATGAAAAGCAGACAGAGAGAAAGCATTAGGAATAATAATAATTATTATTATTATATTAAGAAATGTCTGAACAGCATCTTTCAGATGAGTACTTCTCAATGAAATAGGAAGCCTCATATAAAAATAAACAAAACCATTAATATTTTATCTGGAGTAACCATTTTGCTCACTTAGGGAGAATTCAGACTTGGGCCCAATTTACAGACTGTCATAAAAATGTAATTAAATGCCGGTGTAAGACGATTAGGGCAAAAGCAAAATAGACTGGGGGGGGGGGGGGGGCGGAGTTTAAGTCCTGAAGTCCAAGTTGATGTTCTGACTAGAATACATTATGCAAATTCTGCAAGGTATAACTTAAAGGAGAAAACTGAAATTTGAAGTGACAGGTCTTTCCCATTTATTAAGACAACTAAGATGGGGAAAAAAAGCCACAAGAAGATACATCAGAAAGAATACAACCAAGTCACATTATACTGAAGTGCACAAAAGCTACCAAGCCCAGAAAGGGAAATACAAAGGAAACTCTGCAAAGCTCGCTGGCTATAGAACTCCATCATCAAACAACTGTCAGATACCAATTACGATCAAAACCTCTCCCAGTCCATTAGCAAGGATTTTAAAAGAAGATACAGTGCTTTACTAGGGATTGAGTTGATCAGACAAGTCTTGCGAGATGATCCAAGTAAATATCAAAGATTTTTAATTTACAGACAAGTAATTCTGTTGGTGTTAGACACTTGCATTGTGCTGGCATATAAAAAAAAAAGTGTAATCGAATTAGTGGCCAGCTCAGAAGATGCATAGCAAGCAACCTAAATGACGGTTTAAGTCACTTAAAAGACATTTAAGTCATTGATTCCTAAAGGACTTCACAGTCTGAAAGACAACATGCAAAGCAAATGAATACACAGAGAAGGCTGGAAGAAAGGGCGTGAATGCCATAGGAGATGATAATTTTTGGCCTTCAGGTATTGACTCTTACAATTTCTTTTTGCAGAATGTTCTGAGGAAACTGTACGTGGCATTTAGTGAGTACAGCATCAGCTGTTATTACACTGATGCATTCGCTTTGAGGTGGGGGAACGAATCCTCCAGCTCTGCAAACCTGAGTCAGAAACAAAACAGATGCACGTCCCTAAAGTATCTTCTGCACGATGAGTGTGGCCATACAAAATTTGGAATAGTTGCCCCTTTTTAACCTCATCAACCTCTGAAGCCTGCTTTAATGTTTGACTCTACCCACGGCAATACGAATTGCCTGGACAACTGCACCAACACAAAAGCAGACACCAGGAGCTACTGCACGTGACCTGGAGACACTGATGTCCTCGTTAGTTCCTAATGATCTTGGACTGCCTCTGCTAATTCAAATTACCTTGTGTTTGCTGCAGAGAGATTGCACACAGACAATTAACGCAGATCAGCTGATGCATGGTAACTTGTTCCTGCAACATAATTTGTTTAGAGGCTTACGACTTAGAGACACACATGAGCATGATATCAATATTTATTGTTATCATTATTGAACAACAGCCTTGAGCCATGGCTTTCAAAACCAATCTTTTTACCCTCTGCTTAAGGGCTGTGAGTCGAGGCATTCTCTAAAAAGCGATCCTTTGCTCTGGTTATCGGGATATTTTCACAAGTGACTGGCTCCTGGATGCGTCAAAGCTCAACAGCTCTTCCCCATTCCTCTAAGGCTGCTCTAAGCTTCAGCACCTCTTGTTCACTGTGGCAGGATTTTGCCCTTCAGCAATAGGAATTATTGTTATAAACACACAAGAAGAAAGTCCCAAGGTACTGTAGGCATCTGAGGGATGTCACTGAACAGGAAATACGGCCCCAGAGTTACACCACCATTGGGGAATAGATTTCTCTTTAAGATAAAAGAAAGCAAGAAAGAAAGAAAAAAAAAGATAACTTAAGTACTTGGAGGCAAAAAATGCTACCTTAAATAGCTCAGCTTTATGACACCCTTCATACTCCGGTCTGAATAAATACTTCCTCCTGGTGTTGCTGGGGTGAGATTTAGGACACATCTTGAGGATCTCTTGGTTTGGAACAAAATGTGAATGCAGGCGTAAGCGTAACGAGAATAAAGTCAGTCTCTTGAAGAGCAGCACCAGTGCCCAGCCCATGCATACTCTCATCCCAGTTCACATCTGGTACGGTATTCCCAAAGACAGCCACAGCACATCGCGATGTGGTGTTAGCAAATCCAAACAGACTCCGCGGGAGTCCCTCACCTTCCGCATCCTGTACTGTTCTGGACCTGTTAAGTAAGAGAACTACTTACTGTAGAGAGACTAGCGTAACCTCCGCCTACTGAGAAGAGCACAGCCACACCAGGTACCTGCCCGTGGTCTGGATGGAGGACAACACGGGGGAAAAAATGGCATCTGGATTGGCCGTCACCTACTTGACTTACATAGCCCATAATGCTGACTACTGTATCAGGGGGGAGGGGGGACAAAGACGACACATGAGATGAACATATTACAGCAGGTATTATACCAAACATCATTTTAAATAGCCCATAGAAAGGAAAAGGGGCATACACATCAAGCAGCCCAGCGGAGCAACTCAGTACCTAAAAATTATCAAAACAGAACGAAAACAGGCTGCATCCTGAGAACAACAGAGACCGTTAACGAGAGAGACGGAATGATTTGTGAAGATGGGATTAAAAGAACAAAAAACAAACAACAACAGCTTGACATAGCGACAGCTCGAAGGAAAAGATGAAACAATAATCAGCTTCGATGTGTGAATTCTGCTTAAAACATTTTCAACCTCTTAGTGGTATTTAGGCTGAACTATAAATAAAAGAATAGTTTTATTTTCTACCTGAATGCCATTAAACTAGTGTGTCAATATGCAGAAACAGAGCACGGGATTGTCTGATAGTGCTTCCTAGATTTAATTTCTAGGCTACAGAAGTACTTGATCCCTTGGCTGAAACTTTTATTCTAAACGCATCTAAATATTTCTCTTCAGAGGAAAAACTTCCAGCAGTCTCCTCTGCTTTATCTTAGTACCATCACACAGTTGAGAAGTTGTAGGCAAGCCGACAGAAATGAGTGGAATAGCCTGAACACAGGGATTGGCTCATCAAATGGCACAGAGAAGAAAAACAGACCGGTAAGTAACATAGTTCAGTCCAGAAACGATTTTTCTGCATGGCACATGCTCATTTATAACTCGACCTTTAGCCCCGTATCTTTGAAACTATTTCAGACAGGTTGTACCCAAGTTTAATTAACAATTGCATACCACTCAAAAAGCTTTTAAAAAGAGTAAGGTCAGGTAACTGAAGGACTGAAGAAATCAAGCACCAGTGAAAGCAGTAAAGGCTTCCCAGTAAAGTGTTAAAAAATAATAATAATAATACAGTTAGTACCCTACCGTACCAAGAAACGAGAGAAGGCTTTTCTCATCTTCTGTGCTGCTATCCAGCCATTCGGCCACATCACCAGGAGAAAGAAGACTCATTCTCCAGCCAGAAAACTTTTCCATACAGAAAACAGTAAGTGAGCGAAGCAGGGTAGGAAGGGTGGGGAGGAGCTGATGGTCTTGGGATTCCAGTACTCCAGTTATTGTCTACACTGACAATGTGGGAGCGTGATCCTGCCCAGTTCCCTCAACCCAACACCTGACAGCCCATACTGACCAAGCAGGCATGGGTGGGAGCAGTAAGTGGGATCTGCACTTGGTTGTCCCTTTGTGTCAGGTTTCAGTCCAAGCAGGAACAGAAAGAAGGCAAAAAAGGGGAGCAGGGGAAACAGAGGCTTTAAAATCCAAACGAGGTAGCAGGTTATGATAGAATCAGGTTAAGTAAAAAGAAGAAATAGGTGTCAGTGCTGAAGAAGCTCAAATAAGTCAGCACAATAGCTCATCAGCTAAGTGTAATATATCCCTATCGTTCCTTGTAGTGTTGGCTTTGTTTGGAGGCTCAGGTATTATGCTTTATGCCAAAAGAAAAAACAGCCAGCTTAGAGACAATTTAAATACCCTCCCATGACTGAAGAGCCTGCATTCCCCTGTTTACAAGCCCTTTCCTGCTCCAGCTATTACAACAGTATCCCAGCCTTTCTTACAATGAATTTGTTCATGCAATGGCAGGTTGATCAATCTGCGACTAGGAAGCTCCCACCCCTCCCTCTCCCCTCCCTCCTGCATGGCGGCGGCATTGATCGGCAATAATGGAATCTGCCGCTGCCTGCCAACAGCAGCATTAGAGCGGAGGGAGCTGCTCCTCTTCATCAGCGCCAAGCGTGCTGCCTCCGCTGCGACAGGGCAAACCAGAGAGGCAAGGGCAGAGCAGCGCTCTTGGGGGCTCCGAGAAGTCACCAGCGCTAACAGCCGGTTATTTATTTAACAAATACAAAACGCAAAAAGATAAATGGGAAAGAATTCTGCTCTGTCTAGACAGCGAGCTTGCTCCGCACAGCTTTGCAACGAAGACTTGTCATTGTGACTAGGAAGGGTCACATTTAATTGTACAGGATTTATAGCATATGATTTATTCTACACAAAAGAGCGTTTTACAGGTTTACACATGCACGAACAGAGACGAATCCCGGTAAGTGAGGGACTCCTGGGCCCCACAAATCAAAATTGCCTTTGTCCTCAGGGGATGGAGCTGATGCTCTGATCAAACTGCACTCTTTAAAGAGACAGCTGCCTTTTGTTCACCATTTTCTGAACCTGTCTTTATTGTAAATAATTTATACAGTTGCCAATCCCTATTACAAACAAGGACACTTGCTGACCGCTGGCTAAAACCCAAGCCAAAATGGCAAAACCAAAAAGCCATTAGATCTGCAAAGCAAAGAATTAGATAACAACCAACAAATGAAGAAAAAAAAAAAAGAGCCATCAAGTCCCAGCAGGGAAGAAAATTCCAATTACTAAGACAAACTGTAGCAAGTATTGTTTGTGCAGGACAGATATTTTCATAAAACACCTGCCAAGAAGGGCAGATGCTCTACAGAATTCACAATTAACGCGGAACACAGGAGAGACAGTTCAGGAGAGAGGTACCACAGCAGCATGGAAGACTTCACTGAGCAGTCCTCCTGTTCACACTGAAAAGGTACATGCCTCCACCCTCAACATGAACAGAGGGATGAAAAACCAGAAACATTTCCTACATCATGTAAAATGCCACGACAGAAAGACATCACTGATATTTCCCATCTCTGCAAAAAATAGCTGGGTTTTTTGACAAAATGAGCTTTTCCAACAAATTTTACTGTGCGTGTGTGGGAGGATCACATTTTGTCCAACTTCTACAAGTAGAATCTTTTTCTTTGAGTTAATACTGTGCAAATTGATGACATAAATCTACTTGCAACAAGAACGGAATTAAAGAACTTTTAGAGAAAGGATTAGACAGCTATTTTATTCTGCCTGGATGGTAGAAGAAACAAAAATTTCACCTCCTTCTAGTTTTCCTTGAAACAAATACTGTGCCCACAACCTGACTATCCTTCCTTTAAAAACCAGTGTAATTTGCGATGTTAACTATCAACTCCATAAATAATAGGTTCTAGAGAAAACAAAGTTATGAGTATTGATTTCCCATGAATGCTTACCAATTTTGCATCATTTGTAAGAGTACAGATTGCGTACAGATCCTGTTTTCCTTCCTAGCTGCCTCATCTTATATCGTAATTTAGCTTTATTCATCCTTTTCAATGTTTTCTAATGTACATGATAAACAGGGGGAAGTATATTAAATATCTAGTATGAAAATGGCTTACGGGAGTATTTTAAAATAGGGGGAACATTAAAAACTTTGTGAAAATATGGAGGCAGAACTGGCAAAGACTTTAGTCAGGAGGACATAATGAGGAATGGAAAGGGCACTGAAGGTCTTCATCTGAAGACTCCTCCTGTGCATTAGAATTCCTGGGGCAACACACAGAGGGGAAAAAAGCTGCATAAATACTTCCCTACTATTTATCTCCTTTTTGTGTGGTTTAACAGGTCAAAGTATCATGCAGGAAGCCTGTCTGCAGTGGACCGTCAGAAGGTGGAGACAGGCATCAGAACCAAAGCATGAACTGAAAAGTCCTTGTAAGAAAGTCAGTCATGAACACACCCCCGTCACAAATTCAGGAAATTTAAAGCAAAAGATAGATGCAGAAGAACCAGCAACATTTAGAAACCACAAATCCATCACCTTTAAAAGCCGAAATAATGATTACAATAATCTAACTTGACTTGAAACACCTTTAGAACATCACCCAGTGACTCATCCATTCACTGCATTATGTCTAGTTGAACACAGGCACATCTTCCAGGAAAAAAAAAAAAAGAAAAAGAAAAAAAAGAGCGACACATCCGATTGTAAACAGACACGGCAAAGACATAAAGAGCCAGTCTGTCCTCTTGGTAAGCTGTTCCAATGGTTAACTCCACTCATCCTTAGCAATTTGCCCTTAGTTCCAAGGATTAATTTATCAAGCCTCATCTCCCAACCACTGGGCACTAGCTGACATTTGTACGCGTTGATATTCTCTGTTATCAAACTCTGGTATCCGAAATGTCCTCCCCATTTACATCCTTCTAATACCTAGTTTCAAACAATCACTTCAAAAATATGTTGAAACTCCTCTGTAGTGTTGATTTTATTTTTTAAACCTTTTGCTGTGCAAGAAAAGCAGAGACTGGACTTGCTCCACAACTGCAGGAGGGATGTAGGGCTGGTCTCCCACTGAAGCTTGCCACAGGCAGAACAAACACTGGAAATAGTTTCTTAAATTTGTCTTTCTCCATCCTAAAGCAGGTCTTGTCCTCTAGAGCTTACCAAAAGCTTTCAGTCTTGTCTGAATTTTGGAGGCCAGCCAGGTTTTGAGATAAGCTGTAAGTAAGTATGAAAGGAATATTCAAAACCTAACTTACTTCCATGCCGTGAGACCCACCTACACGGAAAAAAAAAAGTTTGTTGAACCAATGCAAATACAGATTCAAATTGCTCAACCAGAGTGGAAGCATGCAAAATGTGAAAATATAGAAAGGTGGGGAGATCAGTAAAGCAGTAATAAAAAACAAAACAAAAGCGAGGAGTAAGCAGCAGTTAATCTCTGCCCTGAGAGACTGCTGCTTTCCAAAATTAGCACCAGTAGCCATACAGAACATCAGGTGAAAACATGAGAAAACTCCTTCAAAGTGTTTGAGTTCACCTCCCTCATCCCCGAGTTCCAAACACAGACGAGTCCACAAAGCTGAAAATTAAACCAAGCCCTTATGTTTTCGAACCTCTTACATAAATGAATTATTTAAAACTTGTATACATCCCCAACTGGTAATTCTTTGCAATACCATCAGTGAATGAGCTTCTGCTCCTTTCTGCAGTTGCCAGAAATGTCACCCTCCTACAGTTATGATTTTGAAACCTATGAAGCTAAGCAGCTTTGCCATCCTGTGGATTTAAAAATTAGCATTCTTGATAAGTGAAACTACACAGAAGCACGAGCGCTCAGAGTTTTCTACAGAAATTTTAGTAAATGGTAATTCATAATATATGCAAATAATAAAGCACAGATGCCTTCTGATGCAGATGCTTTGTAAGCACAAAGTCGCAGCAGTATTATAAATCATAATGTATTAATGTTCTCTGCATGAGGCACTTAGAAGAAGAGGAAAAATGGATCTTCCTTGCACTAGGGACAGACTGATGGACTGATTGATGGATATTGCTATAGTCAGTAGATGATGTCTTCGCAGCAACATACATTAGACATTGTACACCCAAGTCATTCTTATTAAAATGTTTTACACTTAATTGAGGAGTGGATAAAGACAGGATATTTGTGCACTTGAAAAATGAAATGCTTTCTTCAGAACAATGTTTTTCACAAGAAACAGGCAGGCAGAGTACATATCAAATAGCGTGCTGAGGCTGCAGCACTAGTTAATCCACAAGAAACAATGAACATCCACTTCTCCAACTCCTGGATCAACGTCATATGCACCAAAGCTGTTCTCCTCTATACCTGTCCGTTCGGAAAAGTTATCCGAGTCACTTTGCCCCAGAAAAACGCAAAGCAGTAGTAATGCTCCAATCCTATTCAACGGCACAGCACGGAACAAGCAAGCTAGCTTGAAAATAAGTTTCCCAGACATCTAAAAATGTCAATTCTATATGCAAAAGGCTCTGTTTCCTGCATTAAATGATTTTAAATGCCTTTCTGTAATGAAAGTCATTTTGCTTTGAGAAGTGGTATTACAATACAAGAGCCTTCCAACCACACTATAATCTAGTTCCAGTGCATCCAGATGGACAACGCCAAGTAACTCATCTTGTGTTATAGAATCATGGTGGAAGGATTCGCAATTATTCTGTGACATAGATAACTTTTTGGCTTAAGCTATGTAAGCAAATCCAGTGTGTAATACTGTGACACAAACCTATGAACAAGCGATGAATAGCAGAACAGAAACATTCTGTTGCAATGTAAATCAATCGCAGATTTACGTCAGACACAAGAAGATGTGGATAGTCCTGTTGCAGCATGGCAAAGTACACGCACAGCTCTTTTTATCAGAAAAGAAAAATAATATTGATGGACACTCAGGCGTCTCTAAGTAGTCCATTCTGTTGTGGAAAGTGAAACCGTGCTGATGAAGTACCAGCCCACACATACACATTATCGTCTAGTACTTTATCCTTTCAGATTGCTTAATGAAGTGAGTTTAGCACAGTCCGTGATCTTTAGCACTCCCTCTCAACAGCTCTCATCTAGCTGAAGATGACAACCTCTACATGCCACAGCACTGATGCAATGTTATCTTTTACCAGGGTGATAGCTCTCCTTACTTTCCAGCGTGAACACCACTAGCCTTCCCAACCCAACTGAGATCAGAGATGTTAATCTAGTGGTTACTCAGGAGGGAGGCAGAGCAAAGAATGTCCTAAATAACAACTGCTGGAGCAGCGAGGAACCCAGGGGCAGGGGAAGCTGGGCCTGCTGACAGCCTGTAAAGGTAAAACAGGGACAGAAAGGTTTAAAATGAAGGTGAGAAAAACAAACCTTGATGTTTTCTAGCATGTAACAATACAGGCAAGAGCTCCCATGGACAAGTGACATCAAATAATGTCAGGAAGCTATTTCCACATTTAGTTTTGACAGGACATTGGAGACAAACAGGTCAGCAATTGAAATGAAAATTTAAACTAAACCCAAAGGGGCTAGCCTTTATAAAGCTCTTCCAAGTCCATGGTGCCTCCCTAGCAAAATCACCTGGCCTCTTGGCTGGCTAGTCATTTTTCATCTTTACGGAAAGCAAGCACCAAGTCCCTACCACCAACTCTTCAAAAAAGGCTAAATACATAAGTCTAGTCACGGGCCTCTCAGACAAAATTCACTTACACTCACACAGCACAAAAGCTGGCTTATACTTCCCTTGCAATACAAAGATACACCTAGCTGCCTACATCAATGCTTCAAAATCTTTTCCATAATAGCAACCTATGTCTTAAGGGGTCTCTCATTACATTGTGTGTCCTTGGTGCATATAAACTATTCTGAGCGTACCTTAGAATTACAGACACGCTTTTCAGGTTAAAGAAAAAAAGCTGTCAGAAACCTATGAAGCTACTCGCTAAGGAGGTGAATTTTAAACTACTTTGAAAACAGGTCTTCAGTTTTTACATAACGTTTTCCTCCTGAACATTCTAACACAACATAAACAAGGTGGCTTTTTTTAGAAGGATGCGTGCCCCGGTTCCCTCTCTAGATCCCAGTACCGTGTTTTCCTGGTGAAACTGATGCAAGGCTGTAATGCTGTAGGGGCTGGAGATGAATCCCTCACGCTGCTGACTGTACCTGCCCACAAAATCAAGTTTTGCTGAGTCTTAAGAATATACACCCCTATACTTTCTTCCTTCAGGTTGTATTAATAAGGAGATACTTGAGGAGAGCAGGAAGACAGGGAATCAAACCACTAGCTGAAGATCAGAGTGAGCGAGACATGTACCTGCACCCACATCCCAGAGAATGTCCAGCACATTACAAGGGAAGAAACTTGGCTTTATCTAGTGGCCGAGGAGGCAAGCACAGAAGAACCCAAGCACACTAAGAACCATCATGCCGCTCATGTACAGCAAGAAAAATGCAGTCCTAAAAGATTTTAAAAATACTACTGTAATTGAAGAATAAGCAAGTTACTGTGATTTTGGTTCTTGGGCATGGTCACCCTAAGCAAGCCAGTTCCGAGAATCAGACAGGGAAGTTTTACTACTGTAGGTCAAACCATCCTGTTACTGTTGTCCACTTTCCCATGGAAAAACACTTTGCCAGCGTTACAGAGCAGTGACCCAACCAGAAGTGCTAAGAGCTCTGACTCAAGTGTTTCTGCTGGGGAAGACTGTTGCATTTTCAAAACTTCACTGATGAAGCAACCATGCTTAAAAACATATTTTTGTAGTCAATCCAGCTTCAGGTATCCTCAGCATCGCCAAGAGATTCGGCCAAGTTATGCTGCTAGCAGGATGGTAGTTTGTAAGTACCTATTAATGACTACTCTAAAAACATTAAGCTAGTTTAATTCCTAATTAGGGACAAGACATTATTTACAGAGTCATCCAGCCTGAAGTGCCTTTCCAAACTGTGCACCCTATGCCTCATACGAGCAGAAATCCTGTATTAAAGTATGAATACATCCAGCTATATATTTAACGAGTAGTATGTAAAGACCACTTAATTTCTGATGCTGGTATTCACACGATGACTTTTTCCCCCAAGAATGTGTTCATGAAGAATACCTTCTACGTTTTTTCCCTCCAACCAAAACCATTGGGTGTTCAGAACAAAGAGCAGACTGAAAATGTCCTGAAAACACAGAGCTGTGGAAACAAAACAACCCCCACACTTTCCCAGGTTTTCCAAGCACAACGACTGATATGGAAGCCCTTGCTCAGTAACTGTAGAACTGACAGCTTGAAATGAATTGAGTCTCAAGCACTTCAATTTAAAAAAGGATTTCTGAGCTAGCATCTTTGCTAGAAGTGTTATGTTAGCTCTAAAGCTATTTAGCATTAGAAATGTTACTTTAATGCTAAGACTGAAAGAAAAATAAAGAAGCCCCGAGAGGTGCCAAACCTTCAAGAATGGATGAAGAACATTAAAACGATAACATTCAGGATCTGATCCCCTGCCCACTGAGCCCAGTTATATCATCTGCTCCACACGTCTGAAGATCCAACCCAGAAATTCAAGAGCTCTTCTGTCTGTTATCTTAGCATGAAAGAGGAATGGGGAATGATTTTTAATTATTTTTTTCAAGTTTGATACTGTGAGGACTAAACCGGCCAGGGTCTCAAGGGATGTTGTCATCACTCTGGTTTTCTGAATAAGTATTTCCAGGAAATGCAAACTTCAAGTACAGCTTAAACATGACCAAAACAACAGTCAACAAGAAGGAACACTATTTTTGTAGAGCTGCTGGAAGGAAAATAGCAAAACACCAAATACAAACATTTGCTGACAAAAAAAGCTTCCTTCTATTTCCCAGACCTGCATCACTTAGCAGTAAGCCTAGAAAAATCAACCTTTCAAGGAAGGAAGCTTTGCTGGCTGTACTTCCAAGTCTCCCAGGTATTAAGAAGAAGAAAAAAAATTAACAAACTGCCCAGAAACCACACAGTAGGCAGGCAGCAAGCTGATGTACCCGCTCCCCCTGCCCTGTCTCTTAGAAAGGCACAAGTCTTGCTTTAGCAGTTCAGGTACAGCACCACTGCTATTTCACTGACAATCTTAAGGAGCCTTCAGATTTTATCTGTTATAAATCATTGTAAAGGGGCTTTATTAGAAAGACAGACAAGGAGAAGCACTTAACATATGATGGGTTTATTGGAAATTATATTGGAACACCATGGAACAAGTATCTTATATTACAAGCACTGGCAAGAATTATTTAACTGACAGGGAGAGGCACGATACAAAGGGTCAGGAACGTGACAGGTTGTTACTATCCTTGGGGACTCAACTGCTTGATCCTCTGCACTTCAGGACGCTGACGTGCTATGAATTGTCAGAAAGAGAAAACAAGCAGGCAGGTTTTTGTGGCAAGGGGACACCTTGCACTAAGCTACCCTTCAAGTTCCTACTAGGACAGCAAAGCACTTCCCCATGAATGCTGCGGTCAGGCATGGAAAAGGAAAACAACTTCCCTTGCTCACCCTGCAGTCCCCATAGTTTGCACAACTCGCATCTGCCGATTTTTGCCCGAATTCAGAAAAAGGTGCCAGTGAAAATTGATTAAAGGCAGTTTTGTTGGAACACTACCACCATTCATGGCGGTCTCTATTATTACTTTCCGACCTACTGTTTCTCCTTGGGCATATACTCTCAAGCAAAGCAGGGGAACAGCCAGGAATGATTTTTCTTATTTAGACTGAGTTATTTGGATGACACCTCCAACAAGCAAACAAATGAAAGAACCAATTTAGTGAGGGCTGGGGTTTGGGTGGCGGTTGGCCTGGGGTTTTTTGCCTTCTACGACTGGACATGATCACAGAGATAATAGAGAACTTGAATTTTGAGAAAAACAGTTTCAGATGAGAGAGAGAACTAAATGTCTTATCATCCAGTCAGCAACATTCTGGTGCCATCAGAACGTGTAAGACCCACACAGATGGCTTCAAAGGATTTTGGGAAGTGATTCAACATGATCAGTATATGATGTTCTACTGACCATACGACTTCTTAAGCTTCTGGTCAGATCACGTAGGAATTGCCACACCACCCCATCAACTTAAGCATTAGTTACCCTCTTCCTACAAGGTTTAGTACAAGGTAACAACTTTATGTAGCACTCCCACAACGAGTTCAGCCTGCTTGTTTTCAGCACAAACTAAACACCAGCGATTCTTGCAGAGCAGGGTTGAGGGTGCTGTGCCAACAGGGAGCTTTACTCCACCCTGAGGTCACTGCTTGCTCCCTTTAGATGTCAAGAAACCGCAGCTTTGCCGACATCATCAGGTGGGAGTTAACTCTCCTCGATTGGCACAGACGCCAAAAAAAAAAAAAAAGGAAAGTAAAAAAGACTAATTCACAATAACCTGCGCTTCTAACACCAGATAATGAGACAGAAAACAAGTCTAGTAGCCCACAAGCATGCAGCTTGCACTTACCAGGTATGCAGCAGCAAAGCAGAACCATTCTGGAGAAGGAGTGATTACAACCAGCAACATGATTTCCTACCCCTGCCTATGGATCATGTGGTCTCCCTCCCTCTTACTACTCACTTCCACCTGTGTTTATAGGAATACTACGTTAATCTCTATGTAAGCATCAAAATAAGGCAACTGCCAAAGCCCAAGGCCTTTGCAAACACTAGACATCAGTACAAGAAGGGCAGTACATGAGGGTTTGTTGTTTTTTTTTTTTTAAACTGTTCCCAAATTAGGGACCAAATTGAATGGTGCAACAAGGAACCACAGCAATGTAAGACACTGTATAGTCTGGGGAATTTTTACAAGGACATACCAAGTCCTCCATCTTGTGGACATGGGCTTAATTTCTGACTGATGCAATATCTTAAAGATTCTTCTTGGACAGTCTGGTGAGAGTTGCCCTGGAGAATATAGCTGACATTTCAGAGTGACCTTAGGACATACCAGGACAAGGCTTTCACATGCTCTGAAAGCTGGCATTAGAACCACGCTGCATTTTGTACCTTTGGCATTTTTTCTGTAGCCATTATGCTGGATTCAAACAGATGTGGAGACCATTACAGCCTCTATTCAAAAAAAATGACCTGGCCTTCACAGTTTGAGCGTGACTGAGCTTGCAAATCGGACTGAAGTCTGCTCTGAAAAGGATAAAACCCAGGAGGAAAATAAACCAAAAAAAGTTAATATTTCCACCTCCTCTTTTCTAAGCCAGACTTGCATTTTTGAATGCTGGTGGTTGATGGCACTTTTGAAGGTTGCCCGAAGCCTACTGTAAGCAAGGCAGCAGCGGAGCTGCTTCACTTCGCTTGGCAGGCATCCCAGCACAGCAGTGCCCTCCCAAAGTCCCTGCTGAGCATGCTGCAGGTGCAGGAGAGGAAAAACGCAACGCTGTGTGTCATCCCAGCAGACCCACTGCCTGACTAAGGATTCAGCTATGGAAGGAAACCCTGCACAGGCTCACCATAGCTATCTGGCTGCCATCACCTGCTCAGACAACCAGCTACTGCACAACTCTGCAACCCAAGTTTTGCAGTTATGTACCACAATTTCGGCACTGTTTCCCATTAAATCCGTAACATATACAGTCAAAGTCTGACGACCATTTAACAGTGGGGACGATACTGTCAAAACTGTAAAGCGCTGACTGCAGTTGCATCATTTGCTTGCTGACTTCTTATGCAGATTTCCCTCTCTCTTACTAGAAGCAGTCACCCGTATATGCAGAATATTAAATGGAAAGGGATCATTAGGTCTCCCTTCTGCCATTGGCCCAGTTTCAAATCCCACCATTATTAGCTCTCCTAAAAAACATTTGTGCTGTCTGATGCCAATTAGCCAAGAAAACTAGATAAAAGGAAGTATTCCCTTTGTGGAGAACTAACGCTTTGAAAAGGTACATACCTCTACAGGCTGGAAAATTAATCTGTCTCTTGATGCCCACAAGCCATTTACAAATGCTGTCCATAGCCTGGCTGCATCACAGAATTCTCCGACTTCCAGTATTTCATAGCTGGTGCAACGCTTACTCCCAGAAAACGGCAAGGAGCAGGTCAAGCCTCAGTATACCAGAACGCCCCTTCCTCCTGCTAATGTATAAATGAAGCTGATTTGTTCCCATGAGTTTTAAGGACCTGTGACAGATCTTTCTGACAGAAGTCGCCTCAAGTATCCATTACAATTACACCGTTTTCCCCTCCCCACAGATTTTAGAGAGAGAAGGAACGAGAGCACCCATGGAGCATCGGATAAAGCTAGGCACAACATGAAGAATTTGCAGAAATGTAAGTTGCTACTCACGTTTGCCACCGAGAACTCCCCAGCATTGTACTTTTAATTCACTACCCTATTAACATGTTAATTGTATGCAAGAGCCCCCCAAAGAGGCAGGAAATTCTAAAGGGTACCTCCTGGTAACCACCCCAAAATCACCTCAATGAAACTTGGAAGGGACCGGGATTGTGTGGCCTTGAGCTTTTCTGATCAGTTTGCCAAAAGTTTTCTTGTTTTTGAAAGAAACACGTTTGTCCAAAAAAAACTAAGGCAGAAGGTTTTCATTTTCTGATCATGCAATTCAAAAGCAGCTGCAGAACAGCCTCATTGGTTCAGGCTAACAAAAACACTCTCTCCAAGTTAGCAAATTAGTATTCTCCCTGGTCTACAGATGAGGAGGAAAATGACAAAGCAGGACTTCATAATTGGTACCTATTAAAGAATGTTTCCAAGGTAGAAAACAAATTTCAGTCGAGAGATTCCATTCCCGGTTTTCTTAGACAAAATTTATTGATTTTGTAGCTACTAAAAGTGTTTCTATCAAAAGGCATGAAATTTAAATGCTTTCCAGCTTTCTATCACTTAACAATACATTTTAAGACAAAGGCTGCTAGAAAAGCAAGCAGCATTACTAAGGCAGTGCCCTTTAGATTGAAAAGAAAAGAAAAGAAATCCTCTTGGTTTTGTGAGCAACCTGTAGGATTCCCTGAGCTGCTACGATTTATCATCACTTGCTGGAGGACAGGAAGCAAGGTTGGCAATATCATATGCTGAAAACACCACGCAATGCCAGCCACAAGTAAACACTGAAAAATATTCCTGCAGTGTGCCCTTGAAGAATGATGTCTGGCCTTACCCAGAAATCCAATGTCATACAAAAATGTACTGACTTATGTTAGGTAAGTAAAGGCTTTTAGGGAGAGGAAGAAAAATAAACTTAATGATTTAAGCAGCAATAAACTAAATCTTTAACTTCGACAGCCATTACAAAAATTTGTTTCTCATCTTTGCATCTACATGAGGTTTGAATACTAGTATCTGATTGCTGTACCAGTGAGCAGAAAAGCACAATAATCCACTTTTCCACTGATAAGATTAAATTCATGTAAGTATCTCTTTAAAAACCTGGGTATAAAACTGAAAGAACAAAGAGTTGATAAACACATGCAACACAGAAAAAAACACCTTAAAATGTCGAAGTTGCTTTAAGTCTTGTCACTTTACATTTCCAGCAAAATACCTACGTGCCTCCTACCCAGTCCTGCCTCACTGGAAATCCTGCAGCAATTCAGTCCCCTATTTGCATGGACCGTGCCAGGAGGGATCTCTCTCACCTGGGAACTGCATTCTGCGGTAATCCTAATACCTCTACCATGGTCCTGCCACCATGCCAACCAGAAAGCCTCTTGCACGCTTCACTCCCGCGCTCCGTGTTCTCTGCCTCAGCCGGTTTGGAATGCAGAAAAGCCAGAGCCGAAGCCCGTCAGAGGCAAGACTCTGTTCAGCTCCTTGGCTCAAGTTGAACAATAGCCGCCCTTCGGTCGCTCGCCTTCCCTCGCAGCGCCTGGGACGCACGTCCTCCCCGCGACCAGCGACATGATCGAGCCGGGATGGGCAGCCACTTCATTTTTTCCTGTCCCAAGGGAGGCGGGGGGGGGGGGGGGGGGGGGAGCCGAGAGGCAGCGCAAGCACTCGGGGTGGGGTGGAAGGGGGTGTGGGCAGGAGGAGACTCCTGTTAAGCAAAAATATGTCCGATGCCGAGAAAATCCAGCGATTCCAAGCAGCTGACTTCAAGTCTAAAAATCAGTTAGAGGGAAACTTAGGAGGCTGGTAAAACTGCATACACTGTCCGGACTACATGCAGCCAAGTCAAGATGAAAACACAGTTTTGCCAGCTGAACAAGGAACTACGTCTGAACGTGCCTGATAAAACTGCACTTTATTTGAAGACCTTTTCCCACTGCAAATGTTTCTACAGTTTAGGAAATATGCAGTACCAAAACAAGCCCTGGAGAGTCACTTCAACAATGAACTCCCCCCCCTCCCGGCTTTGTTTCCTGCACTGCCTTCCTCCCCCCCCTTTAAATTCAATTTAAGATCTATGGCTTTGAAAGTGAAATGGTGAAGTCTGATACCACAAGTCTTTTCCTGAGCTCTGTTCTTTTTTATTTTAGCAGTGCTGAGAGCTGAACTTCCAGGTATAGCTCTGGTCTAAAATAAAAAGACAAAAGCTGCTCTGTAAGGCTCCAAAGCAAAAACATACAGAGTTTGGTTACTGCTGCCATTGTAACGTCCCTTATCCATTGTAATGCTCCTGCTGAGAATAGCGTGTCAAGTTGGATCAGTTTAAAAGTCCACGGTTTTGATTCCCAGCAGATCCCACCTGCCAGTCGGGGACCAGAGCAGACAGGCACGCACACAGGAGGAATGCAAAGTTGTTCAGCCTGTTGCTGAACAGGCTAAAATTGCTCGCGAAGAGCCGAGGCTGCACGCTCCCTCCCACCTCCTGCAGTTCGTGAGCGTGCATGCGCCTGTGGGGCTGAACACACCTATCTTACTCTAATTTTGCCACTTGTTTGCAATAAGGTATTCTCCTCTGATTTAGTCCTTTTGTTCCGCTAATGCTACCCATCTCCTTTTTTTCTTGCTGGATTACTTACGATGAGCTTCTGCACATTCTCTTAGGGAACAACCTCCCACTCCCTCACAGCGTTTCCCCGGAAGAAACAGCAGCTTCGGTCACCCTAGCCCCTGCCAAGGCTCACGTGAGAAATCTGCCTGAAAAGCACAGCGTAACCCTTGGGAAAGAAACTTGTTGAATGCATGCTCAAACAATACCGACTGCAAAATAAATAATAGAAAATTATACTTGCTCCCTTGTCCTCTAAAGCTGATCACTGAACTATACGGAGGGATCTTGCACCAAGATTAGCGCTAGAACAGAACAGCAGCTCAAAAATACCACCACCCCCCTGCAAAAAACCCAACCCTGTCTAACAGCAGTGTAAAAAAATAAACAGACAGACAAATTGGTTTGACCTGCTGCTTAGAAATGGCCAATTACCGGAAACGGTAGGGCAAAACGGTCTCATGATCTCAGTTGAGCCAGATTCTGCAAAAAAGCAGTTACAGCTTATAAGAGATCGCAATCTCCTCTCTCTTACCACCCTTGCTCCGCAAAAAACCCAAATACTATGGTAATTATATAGAACACCTCATTCCAGAGCGCTGTACCACCTACATTCGCAGCACCACAGAAAAGCATCTTTCTGGAGGGTGGAGCAACATCAGACAGTTTATGTATACCACAGAGCATGATAGAAAAGATGGAAAAATTAAGGACTGGGACATTCAAATTAGTCTGTACATCCCTTCAAAGAGTTCTGATTCTTTTATAGGCAAACCCTGGCTTTTTTTTTTTTTTTTTTTTTTTTCTTTGTCTCATTACATTTCTGGGTTTTGTTTCCATGTTTTGCTTTTTCATTTCACATCATTTATAATCCTTCATGTTTTAATCAGGTTCAAACAGAAGGGTTAAAACTTTGGATCCATCTCTGAAATAAGGCCATAATGTGCCTATTTCTTCCAAAGAAGCCATTTTTAGTGATGTGGGAAGATTAAGTCCTGGTATCTATTTTTGTAAACGCTAAAGCTTGCTGTATTGACCTCAAAAAAAGATTTCTGAAATGCCAAAGGAGCCGTCCGGCTCAAGCAAATACACCTGCTGAAGACTTAGGAATAGACACTGAATTTGGAAGATACTAAAAATAAATAAATAAATCAGGGTGTGGGGTGTATGGCGTCGGGAACACAAACCATACAAGTACTCTAGAAACCTACCCAGCCTCAGGAATTTGAAATGCAATTTGCGAAGTCTAGGAATAAAAGTTATTTCCAAAAGACCATGACACTGAATAAGGATTATAAAATGAAGCCCCTGATATTACCATGTGACTTTTGTTCAAATAACCAATCTTCTGACAAATGTTAAGATTCCACTTCTCATAAAAAAAAAGGCCTGTTAAATTGGAAGAACAGGAGGTTGCCTCGAATATCTCAAGAAAAATGTCAGTGCAATGAATTAACTAGTTCCCGGCCAGCTCCACCGCCTCTGTTCAAACCAGGCATGGTCACAGCTTGTGACTCCGGAGGCGGCTGCAGAAGAAACCTATTAGCAGAGCAGAAGCACTAGTGCAGAACAGATAAAAAGAAAACAACTGAGGCTTGGACCTTTTTTTTTTTAAATAAAATCTAAATTTTACATGTAAATCCATTTCTTTTAGTATAAATCATTTACAATTAAAGGCAAGATGTTGACTTAAGGTCTGTCTTCCTATGATCTAGCTGAACTGCTTAAAATTAGAAATACGTATGGGAACACTCAGCTTGCAGAAAATTTTAGAAACTGCAAATTAGGCAGGGAAAGAAGCTACTAGAAAAATGTTTTAATAAACATTCCCTTCATATATCCAGCATATTCCAGATTATCTAAAAACCAGCTGTCTGTATTCAGCAAAGTTTACATTACTTTGATGCAAAGGACTCAGAAATTAATTTAAAAACTAAACCACATCATTAGGTTTTCTAACATCTTAGAGGACTATATTTAAATTTTATATTTAAATTTATAAATACATTTATATTATTGTAATACATGCTGACTATAGTGTCTTTATCAGGAAAAAGCACTGAATTCAGCTTGTATGCCTGTATTGATCACATTACCACCAAGAGCATGAGGGAGAAGTGATGCGACATGAGGATGGTATTTCAGTGTGGATCCTCTTTTTTCCACAAATATTGGGACTGCTGGCAGCACAGAGAAAAGCGGTGCTTTCTCTACATGCCCACGCATCCAGAAATGCCACACTGAGCCCCAGCTGCCTCCAAGGTACCCTGCATAGGTGCTGGCAGCAACTGGAGGCTCTCTGGGAGGAGAGACTGGGGCTGCCCCAGCTCGGTAATGAAGGTGTGAAGGTGTAAAAAGGGGCAGGGGAAGGTGGTGGTTCAGGTTTTGCTCCTCCAAACTTGTTGTAATTGGCAATAAATGAAACTAATTTTCCCCAAGTCAAGCCTGGTTTGCCTGTGACCATGACTGGTAAGTGGTTTCCGTGTTGTTCTCTTGACCCATGAGCTTATCGATCTTATCTTCTCCCTGTCCTGTTGAGGAGGGGGGTGAGAGCGGACAGCCAGCAGCCAGCAGCTGGCCCAGGTCAACCCACCACCAGATGCTTTGCCAGGAGCAGGAATAAAACATCTCTTCCAAAATCCACGTTCTCAGAAACCCACCAAAAAAACATTCCTTAAATCCTTCCTGTTTGCTCGTGGGTGGAACGGTTAACACCTCACCCTCACTGTCAAAGCAAGACCAGAGCACTAATCCAACACCGACCAAAAGTGACCGTCTGCTAGAGGCTCCGTGAGTTTCCCAGCCTTTAGACCAGCAATCCCCACCACCACCTGCAGCCAAGGGGTGAAGTAGTCGACTGTAAGAGCAAGCCCTAGTTATCTGCACCACATTGGCATCTTTGGGTCAGCAAGCTTGGTGACCACCGCTGCTCTAGACCTTCCTGCTATCGTTTCAGCCCATACATGCTACAGAGCAGTGGGAAAAGACCATCGGTGAGGAATAAGTGAGATGACCGGCGTTTTCAATGGTCAGATTCTCACCTAAATGACATCTAACTTGCTGGGAAAAAAAAGGTTGCTAGGTCAAGAAAATATTTACAGTTCCATCTGAGATTTTTTCAGAAAAAAAAAGGGGACGAAAATTCAATTCTTCACTGGGTAATGCACAAGATAAAGCAGTCTCAAATATGCATCAAGAATTATTAGCTTGTAGCCAAAAGCACTTTACTGGACACCGAGTTGAATCTTAATGGACACTAATCACTGCTAGAACGTACGGTCCTCTCCATCTCCAAGGCAGCTTTTGGGAATTGGGGATTTGCTTGCGACACAGAGGTGCCTGTTAGAAGAGTTTCTGATGAACTCCAGCAGAGTTCAATAGCCCACTTTTCCTCTGTGGCTTTATTATTTTTCTTTTAAGTAAATTATCTCTCTGCTGTGCTGCCAAAACATTTTTGTCTGTTTTGCAGATAAAAATCACGGTTATAATTCTTTCCTCCCCTTGCGCTACGGAAGAGTGATCACTTACTAAAGGGGGAGCAGGTTAGCAAAATATACAGTTCATGCTTGGGTAAGTCGAATTTAATACCTAAGCCACCTCATACATTATGAGCCTTTTTATTTATGCATCAATAAAATGTAGTTCACCCACAGGTGTGTCACCGCCCAATAACGTGTAAATATCAAAAGATGGTACAGGAAATACTGAAAACTCTGCTTCTTTTATTTATTATTTTTTTAAAAAACTCTGCTTCCCAGAGGTGTCATGGAGATTAATTAGCTCACGTTCATAGACTATTTTGAAGATGTAAAAATATTACTGCCTGATGGAAAACAAATCTCCTGAGGTCTTGCATGGAAAAACCCAATATATAATTGACAATGGATTTCTTACCCCACTACAGCAAGTTCTACCATCCTCAACCAGAATTCATTAAGAAAGAAAATCCCCCCCGAATTTTGGGTCTTAAGGCAGCAACGACAGAAAGTTCTGCAGTACTTCTAATGCAGATGCACAAACCCCTTTCACTGCATACCTTCAGAGACATTTCAGCACGGGCAGCTCAGATGGAAACCTGCCAAAGGCCACAACAATCCATAATGCCAAAACAAAAATACACGGATTCACAGCGTTTCAGCACTCCAGAGATAAGATACAGGGCAGCTCACTGATTATTATAAGTTCAGTACCTGCCAGCCCTGCTTGTCATAAGAATATCCAACATATCATGACATGGAGAAAAGGGAGAGATATGAGAGGAGGAAAGACCTGTTCAAACCTCCTAGGAACAACACAAAACCAAGGGGTGGGGGGAAATACGAAAAAGCAGAAGTGACAGTCCCAAACTTCATTAAAATAAAAACATGTCGTGGTTTTACTACTCAGCATAGTGCGCTTATTTAAAACAAATCTATTTCTTTACAGTTCCTGGAAGTGTGACTCGAATGGTCCTCCAGACGGTCTCCGTGTTTTTCCCACTGTTTGTACAGGCTTGTCCATCAAATATTGTGCATGTATTTTTCTTGAAGTTTGGACTACAAAAAGATTACAGAAACACATGAATGCTACAGAAGTGGATGAACTCGTAACACAATGTATGCATCGCCAGCATGAGATACGGAACTTTAGGCTGTGCCTAGGACAGAAGAATGTGCAACCCTAATGAAATAGTATTCAAAAGCGAGGCACGAGCCCTAACTGCAATGCACAAAGACATACCAGAAGTAGTTCAAGTAACAGGAGCTTTAAGAATGTGAGAGCACAAACTTCAGCTGTGGCAGAAGTGGGTAGTAACCCAAGCTCTTCTGAAAACCTCACACAGCCCTTGTTCAAACCTCTGCTGCCCTGGCTCCACTGTTACCGTAAGTGCACTGGCTAGATCAAAGCTAACAGAGCAGCTTCAGATTACACCCAAGTTACACTCCGGGCTGCTACTAGGGGTGAGCCCAGAAGGGGAAACCATTTGGCTCTCCTACTGTCCCCTTAAGCAACACGCTGCCACCACCTCCTTTGCGTTGGAGCCACCACACAGCTGCAGGGTTATTTGGAACACCTACCAGGTCAGATTCAAAACTAACCCTTCAACACTTACTGGGACGTGAACATGATTTTGCTGCGCTAAGTCGAACCGATTCACCTGGCAAGCACACAATGGAACCAGCACCAAGAAGGGTGGCAAAGCAGGGACACAAGAGCGTGTACACTCCGGTGCAATGGAGATAATTTTGTATATTTAATTTCATAGAAACTTCAAACTAGATGCACTTAATCCAATTTCACAAATATTTACATTATCAAGCATCAGATTATGCTAAAACAATAAACTGATCAGCAACTAATTCCATAACCAATACCGAAGTCTGAACCAGATTTAATTACATCAACATTTTAAAATTTAATTCAACAGTTCAAATTAACTCCAGACAACCCTTAAGATAAGGAAAATCAGGCTGTAGGAAGAAGGTTAATTCTCCATTAAGTGTTAAGTCGGTTGTTACTGAAGGAAGAAAGGCAAGTATACATGGTTGGGTGAAGTGTAATTACTTCTTACCACAAGATCAAACAATTATAAAAGAGAAGCTACACAATTTAACAACCCGCAGTAAAGTTCATGCATGATTTGAGGTAGATTTCTCTAAAGAATTTCATAAATAAATTTTTATTATTGTTTTGAGAAACCAAGGAAAAGGATAGCTTCCTTCATAATAAACCAAAGTTTGGTTAGAACACAGTCAACAAATCTGCCCTAGATGGTCCAAAAGCTTCCCGTTCTCAGCAATTACGCCATTGCACAGCATACTCTACTTATAAAGTGTTTCTATGCTCACATAACAACATTTTAAAACCTCTAAAACGATTTTTTTGTGTGCTGGAAGTAGTAGGCAGGGATGTAATAATACATTTCCAAGAGGAAAAAAAAGAAAACCCTAACGGATTACGTGTCAATACTAGAAAGTTACGATTATGTGTTCATACCCCTGTTAATCCCTGCTCTAAAAAGGTTTAAGATCTAAACAGATAAAATTTGCTTCATGATGAAACTTGGCTTTCAGTACAGATGATCTCTGTGCAAGGGAATAAAGTTTCAGCAGTGTTCAGAACAAAACAAAATTCTTTGGCTTCACTTGTGTTATAGAAGAAGAAAAAGATAGCAGCTTGGCGATTTTCTGTAGACAAATAACTTCAATTGCCCAGGGGGAATGTCACTGAGATCCAGGCATCCTGTTTTGTTACATCTAGCCTCCCTGGAGTCAGTTTTAATTTCAAGCAGAGTTGTCTAAATTCTTCATCCTTCCAAGGCAGGCAAATTGCACTGTACATTGTCCAAATTTCAGATTACTTCAGGGCTTTCCCCAAAGTTTCCTAACCTCTTTTTTGGATGCAAAAGATAGCAGGACACTTTTCACACAGTAAATTTTTCCCTGTGTAGACTTTTGTTCTTTAACAATGCCCAAAAGCAGCTGTATTTCACAAGAGATTTTTAAAAATGCAATTCACAGTTTGCATTTATTTGCATTTTGGGATAGAACACGATGGGTAAATAATGTCAGCTAAAGACAGTTAAAGTTTTGGAATTCCAATTGATCTTGGCATAGCTACAATCCCTACTAATCATACCCAACAGTCGCAGCACTAAGAGATGGTAACCCAACGCACTAGCACAGAGGAGCAGGCAAAGGATAAAGTCTTTAGCAAACCCTGGTCTGCGCTGTGATGTGAGCCAAAGGCTTCAGACCTCAGCTCACAAAAGGCTCCCACGCATGGCTTCTGGCAAGTGTCAGGGCAGGGCTGAAGAGCCGCAGGGCTAAATGCATGCAGTGCCCACCTCAGCCTACAGAAACACAGCCAGCGCTTCGGCCACCGCCAAGCAGGGTCAAACCACACAAGTGCAGAACGGTGCTTTCCGTACTGATCTCATTAGAGCATGGTACAAAGCACTTACAGGTCAAAAAAAAACCAAAAACAACAAACCTTAAACCGCTCATCAGGGGTTGCTAAATTAAACAATAAAGGCAACGGACAGTAACGCGCCTGATCCTTCAGACTCCCGGCTCTGCAGAGAGGCTCTCACACGTGTATATTGTGGACGTATATACAAACATGCTTGTGCAAGCCCGAATCGGGCAAACCCAAAGACTTGCAAACAAGTCAGCACATCTAAATCCATCTTCCTGCCAGAGATACTGCTATACAACACACCCCTCAATTAGAGGGCTAAACCCAGAGCTCTATTTTGCATCCCTGCCATGCATAACAGTTGACAGGAGACGGCTATTTTGCACATAGTGACACAGTGAAAAAGCAGACAGTGCTATTGGGAAAATTATTTCATCAAGACACATCATAAATCCCTACGGCTGAGATACAGGGAGCTGTAAACTGCATTTGTCATCCTCACTTTCTAACAAATATTCTTTGTAGGGAAAGTTCAGTGGTGGAAGGTGAAAGGACAGCCCTGTTTTCAGCCCACAGTTTTGTTAGGAGTTACAGGAAGACCATTATTTCAAATTCCTGCACTTCCCTCAATAGATCTTTACCAAATATGTAAAGATTGGTGCATTGCAGATTCTTTCATCAACCAGGTCACAAACAACCTCTCTTCTTCCAGAACAGACTATCCATCCCCACCCCTATCCTCCTCCCCTCCAAAAAAGTAGTCGCCCTTTTCAGGTATTCATCCTAAAACATTAGCGCAGGGATTGTAATTATGTGGTGAGCACACAGTAAATCTATTTGTTCTTTCATCACTAAGTGCTCATTCCAAATGGAATGCACAGAAAGCAAGGCTCAGCTTCCATTGTTTTAGTTGCAAACAACCTTGTCTCAGAAGCAGCAGTTACTGAAGTAACTTAGAAATCTTTTTAGCTAATGTTTGTTCTCTCCTGCCAAGTTTTTACCTGAAGGAAGAGCAAGGGCTGTGTATCTTCTTGGTGCAATCCCCACGTAGGAGGGCTCGGCAGCAGCTTGCAGGAACTCTTAAGAGGTACATGCCAGACAGCAATGAAACCAGACGTCACTTCACTAACCTTCTGTCGCTCACTCCATTTTCAAGCCTCTGGACGCAACCTTTTAAAACAGTACAGAGGCAGGACTCCTGCACAGCTAACGGGTCACCTGATAGCAATGCAGCATGGATCTGGCACCAAAACAGACTGATGCTTCATTTTTATCACTTCTTCCCTTGTTTGTGTGATCAGAGCATCTTCTCTATTCAGTGGAATACTTACTGAAAAAATGAGCTTGAGGGAATGCAAAGGGGGTGATCACTAAAATGAAAATCTATCAACTGTGCAATGAAGCCAGAGGATCAGGAAGTTAAAAAGTCATGTTTGAAGATCAAAATTCCATCTTCACCAAATTTCAAAACTGTACATGTAGTTCACCACAGTACGGAAGGTATATTTTGTTTATTGGCTCTAAAGTATACTCCTGAAGATGCTTAGAGATCGAAAATTAATTTTAGCAGCCTCGGTCTTTCTGAAAAAGGTAGCGATAGCTGAAAACTCAGTTTTCACAATAGACTGAAACTCAGTCCTCTCACTTAGGTGCTTAACTTGAAGAAATTCAGGTTTGAAAAAAAAATCCGACTTGGGTGATTTACCACCGAGCTAGAATTCCCAATTAAGTGCCCCCTCTAACAGCTGTGTGATCAGGAAAGTCAGGGTGGCCAGTTTCCTATCTATTTGCATTTTAGTGCTGATCTCCCAAGCAGAGGACATGTTGCAATACTGTTTTCACCAGAAGTTGTGCAGTCTCCCTCCCGTACAACCACTAGACCATGCGTTTTTATGAAAGTTGTAGCAACTCAGTACCTCAGAGATCTTTATCTCTCTGAAATTCAGTATTTCTTGGCTGGGAGAGACTAACTATGGGAGAAAGGGACACACACAGATACAGCATCAGTTTTACTTCATTCAAATAACAGGCTGTAAGCAACCACAGAAGCTTCTGCACAAGACAAGCTACAGTTGCTTTATGACGATCGGCAGGTAACACACATGCTGGGAAGAGAAAGTCAAAAAGTGATAGAGAGCAAAACTGAGAACCAGTGAAACGCTGGCTGTAAGGAACTCCCGGTGGTTATCTCATCCTGTTTTCCACCCAGAGTGGGGCATCACCTGATGAGGTCAGCTGTGGCTTCGTCCAGCTGAGCCATGAAAGCCTTGAAGGATGGTTTCTACAACCTTGCTTTAGTGCTAGATTACCCTCCTGGTGCCAAACTTTCCCTTAATCTCTCAATCTGAACCTCCCAAACTTGTGGCCATTCCCCCTTGTTTTATCATCTACCACTACCGGGAAGGGTTTGGCTGCATTATCGCTACCTCTTTCAAGTAGCCATAGACTATCACATCACTCCCTTATAGCCTCCTTTTTTGCCAGCCTGAACAAGTTGAGCTCTGTCAGCCTCTTTTCATGGGTCCCCTACTCCTGAACAGAATGACCTTGGCAGATCTCTGCTGGACCGTCTCCAACCTTCTTCAAGTGGTGGGCCCAACACTGGACCCAGTATTCTCGGTACGAGGCAGCAGCATGACCACTCTGCCATCGCCACGTTGCTGGTTGCAAAGGCGATCTCCACAGAGACATCCTGAGAATGACAGCTCACCAGGGCACGCAAGATCTGTTCCAAGGAGGAGAACAGATGATAACAGCAGGTTGCATGGATCAAACTGTACCAAAGGATGGCGAGAAGAGCTGCAATGTGAGTCAGCAGCTGAGTAACAGCTATTAATGCCCTGCAGAAAGACCAGTTGGTTCTCTGATATGAAATATGAAGATGACTCCAGCACAAAAGTTTGGAAGATGAGCTAGAGACCTGTGCAAGGGTGAATAGACACTGACATGCAGTAGACACTGTATGCGCAGAGCTGACTGCGTAGAAGCTCCTGACAGGTGTAAGTCTTGCTTAGCCAGATTGTCCTCAATCTTGGTGGCTGTTCTCTCTCCAGCCAAGAAAGGGGAGTATATTTTCAGGGGGGCAGGGAAGGAAAGGAAAAAAAAAAAATAGAGGAAAATAAAAAGAAGTGGCTGCTTTAATTATGTGCTTCCCGACACTTTTGTCAGCAACAAAGTAGTTTAAGGAGTCCCTGCCTTCTCTCCTCTCACCTTCGGCTGCTTGTTTCTATTGCAGAACCATTCCAGCAGAGCTCCTCATCTTCATGCCCCATTAATACTGTTTAGGACAATTAGATCAGCGAGGGCAATAGTCAGCAAGCACACTAGTATTGAGTGTGGGTAGAGGGTACAAATAATGTTTTCCCATTGATTAGACCAAGTAACTGGACAACACAACCCAAAATTTCTCATTGTTAAGTGACTCAAGGTGAGGACAAAACGAATATTTGCAAAGAACATCCTCACCTCTGACCTGCTTTCAGCAATCTTTTCTCAAGAGCCTTCATAAGCAACAGTCACAGATGCGACTGAGAAAAAACAGGGTTAACTAGTTTCAACAAGTGAAATGGTCTTTATTTTCTTCTCAGGTGACTTCATCTCCAGATGTAAAAAGAAAAACCCATTTGCGTCAACACTAGCCTTTCTAAGCATCAGAGAATCTCAAAGAAGTCTCTCCCTGATGACGCTCTTTCCTAATCATTTAACAATAAATTAAAAAACCAAAAAACAAACCCCAAACTATTTCCCCACTTTCAAACTCTCCTGATAATTTCACATGGGCAGGCGAAAAATCCCTTATTGATGCCACAAAGATGCACTCAGATACCAGAATCAAAAATTTCACTAGACATTCTCCTTAACAGGTCTTATTTAGTGTGAGCAGGTGGCGAGAAGGAAGCAGAGTAAGAGAGAAGAGGATTATTTTGGGAAAGGAAGCAGTAACTGTTACTAGTCTGTCAACTAGCATGAATGGTGGAAATCTGAATCATGCTTTTACTGCATGAATGGTTAATTCTGATATGCTCTTAAAAATGTGATCCTTTACAAAGGATGTAATCTTCCTGACACAAAAAAAACCCTGAAGAGCAGCAGGATCCGAAGCAGAAATGGCAGCGATAGAGTGATGGACAAGCTTCAGTTTTCTTTATCTTAACCCCTCCCTACAACATTTTAGGTGCTGGTCTCCAGGGCCTGGATCACACTTGGTAACAGAATTAGCCCATTGAAAGAAATGCCTGAAAGAAGGAAGGAGGCTGTCAGCCTGGAGTTAGGGAGAAATTACAGCTGCGTTTCTAGCTTCCCTGAATGGAAGCACCTCTGAATAAGCACTGCCAAGATGAAATCCTAGCAAGTAAATGACATATCTAGAGCGTGCCTATTCACTCACAGAGAGGTATTAATACAATGGTACAGATTACACACCATGGAAATTTCATGGCATATCTTCAACGTACAGCTTGCTGACACAACTCTGGGTACACTGTGCCTTCCAGACAGGAATTAAGAACCTCAACATCAGAAACAACGTCTCCACTGTGCAAGCAGAGGGCAAGTTCCTAAGCTAGCAGTAAATGGTGAGTATCCTCTGGAGTTACAGTTTTTAAATGATCTTTTCACTGTTTAAACAAGTCACTTTCTATCTTGTGTTGTATCTCTGTGTCCACCCCTCCGGCTCTCATTCAGGGGTGACCACAGTGGTTTCTGCCTGCATGGAAGGGATGGCTCAGCTGCTCTTGCAGCAGCTGCTGAACCATTGCAAATTACAGTTTACTGTACTGAAGTATATGGAAATTGGTGTCTATCTTAGTACGTGGACTGTAAACCATGGTGGTTCAGCAGCTGCCTCACGAACAGCTGAGCCAACCCTGCAGCAAGGGTAAAAATGAAAGAGACAGCAAGAATGACTACAACAGCCCTTGGGTAAAGCACACTTGACTTAATGTTGACCTTTGGTGAGTTACACATTTCTTGCTTCAACTTCTCAGCTGTAGCGTGGGTAGTTTCTCTCCCACACACTTCCTAGGAATGGTGCTGCAAAGATGTGTGCACAATGCTATTAAAAATGCCACAAAAAAGAACGCAAAATGGGTGCTACTGCTGATTATACAAAGCCCCTGAAGAACACACACCATTCCAGTTCCTCCATTAACAAAAAGACTGACCTTGTACAATACTCTATATGTTTTGTACAAGGTATAACTATAGCACTACAGATGCAAACGAGTTCCATCACCTGATTTTTCCCCTATTATTTTTTTTTTTTTTTAAATCAATATATCACAGTAAGGTTGCCATACCTCCCTTTAAGGAAAAAAGGAAATGCCATTGCTACGCCTTAACCTCTGCACTACAGCCAGCCCTAAGTAGTTCTTATGCAAGTAGTAATTTCAGATATCATCATAAGATGCAAGGCCTGCTGTTGCCATGTTATGCACATGCTTCCCTAGGACAAGCTAGATATTCTTATCAGCTCTGCATAGCAATTTCTCAGCTAGATATTTCAGCTGCCTCTGCTGCGCTTTTCAGCTTTTGGTGTCCATTCCAAAGCTATTTTAGTCCAGTTGTTATCTGTACTGCTGGTGATACGTCCTGGCTGCCACCATCTGTTTCTTTCTTTATAAAGATGTTCAATGGCTTCCTTCACTGGTTTGTCCCCTGGCTCAACATCTTGACACAAAGCTATTCCCCCTGCAACCTACTTTTTTCCATTAGCAGGAATTCTGTAATCATGCAAGAAACATTTCTAACCAGGATGTGAAAACAAGGGAACTACCTAGGGTGCTGCAATCAGAGATTATATATAACCTTCCCTCCTGTTTACCCTCATCCTTCCTCACAGTACAGGCATTGCTCAATTTTTTCTCCAGCTCTTGTCTGTCTTCCCCTCCCACTGCATGCCCACTTCCTTTAGCTACACACTTTGTGACATCTATATTCACTGAAGTTGCAGCTCTCATATGGAGAGGACCACGCGGATACAAGTTTTCCTTGTACTTTTAATATATTCTTGTCAGGCATACATGAAGTAGCACACTAAAAGATGCCACATCCCCCTTAAACTCTACCAAATACACATAGCAAGGCATATACCCAAATAGCACAGTCATCCATTCTGTATGGAAATTCAAGAAAAATGAAGAAGGTTACAAGGTTACATTTAAAAACGTAACAATGGGATTTCCAGCTATTCAGATGCTCAGGGAAATCTAGAAATTCTTGTACAATTTTTTTTTTTCACATGGTATAGAAAAAGAAGGCATTTAAAACCTGGATTTTACAGGTCTTTCTACCTTGCAAATAATATTCATTGCCTAGTACAGACTGGTTACAATATGATTCTTTATTCATCTCACTAGCTACATACTGGAGTAAGTACTTTGCCTATAATTCCATGTAAACATGTTTAATACTGGTTTTAGTTCCAAACGAGAATGAGTATTTGTTATATGGCAAAAGAAGATGATAATTTAGATAATTTAGAGCTGTATTTGAAACGCCACACACAAATCCAATAGGAGTTCTGTTCACAGCACTCATCCGCAAGTACTTAGCGGTTTTCCCTCCTAAATCCCCAACCTGCCCTGTTTTTTTTCAGACTTCTAACCCAGGAATCAAATAAATCCAAAAAAAAAAACCCAAAACCAACCAAGAATGCTGCCTGCCTTCCTCAAATAAGGAAGAGTTAAGTAGTGTTATTGGCAAGTATAAATAAGCAAGTACTACAGTTTCAATGTGTTAATTAGTTATCTAGAAGAGCAGGACTTTAATTACTTGTGTGCAATATACTCACAGAATAAAATTCTTTGGCATAAAAACCAGCTGAGCCTGTGAAATGAAAAATACTATACCTGCTCTTCACCTTTGTTGATAATGTTATCAAGGCTGCTTTACTATCTAGAGACACGCTGCTTTTTTCCTTATAGCTCACTCTCTCCCAGGATTGGTATTCTTTTACAGCTGAACTGAGGAAGAATTGCTCCTACATTCAATCAGGCTACGTCAAGGAAACCTTCTTGCATAGATTTGGAATAGAAAGAGGAATTCGCTTGTGTGTGGTTGCTGCCTCCATTCACTTTTTGCTTCTTCTGGAAAGAGCTGGAATAATGCTCTTTACGCAACCACAGGTGGGGTGGAATAAAGAGGGGGAAACTGGGCCAAATCTGGACTTGGGAAACTACTGTAACAGAACTTTTCTTTGTCATTTCTAATACCTGCCCTTTCTTTTGCTTTTGCTAGATTTCAACATGTATAATTACAGCCAACAGCAGCAGGCAGTTGGTCAGTTCTTTTAGGAACTGCGCCCTGAACACACATGAGGTAAGTTACAGAAAAACCTGTTACCCAGTACTTGTTAGGAAAATATGAAGCAAAGGACATTCCAGAGAGACTCAAAAGCGAGGCAAAACATAACCAACCTAATAGTTCTAAAAAACCCCAGTGGGAACCACTGATGTCTATCTGCAAAGCTGCATTCCTATTGACCTGCGTTCAGGAGCTCTCCGTTGCAAACCCCAGGGCTGCCAGGTATACCAACACAGCTACAAACCTTCCCGCCTGCAGGTACCCTAGAACAACCTCACCGATGGCTGGATAAATCCTGGTGTTTGGAAATTAATTTTGCCAGAGGCATTTACAAACAGCACCACCGTCACAGGACCTCCATCACCACCACCTAGCTGCCACGCCACCCACCTCTGCAGGCTCCTTTGCAAGGAGGCTGCCTGGCAAGCAGTGTCTGCTGATAGAGCCGGCGGCTATCAATTAAAATTAATTTATTGCTGCCGAGGTTTGGACTTACCGAGTTTGGCGGCCCCCTCTGGTGGGTACTCGGGGAACTGGCCCTCGGAGGGGACACTCACTGTCCGGCGCAGGCAACGGCCTTTGGTAGCATCTGCCTGCGGTTCCTGGACCCCATCCACAGGCACCTGCACAAAAAGGTTGACGACAGCTGTTAATTTGCTAATTTTTCATCATACTGATAAAAACCGGCTGGTTTTCAACTCATCCAGTAATAACTTCCAGATGCAGTTCAGCCTTCCCACGGCATCGCTGAGGCTCACCGGGAAAGCACCGGAGCGGTGGGAAGCGGTGGGCTGGTGCAGGTGTGCAGCAACCCGCGCCCCAGCAGCACCAAGTCAACGCAGCCGACCCATCTGACTAACAAGGCAATCCCTGCCTTTCCAAACTGGTTCTCCAACGCCAGACCCACTGCTATCCAGCCTTGCCCACTTCCACGCTGGGAAGTCAGGCGAGAGGCTGCTGGTCAGATAGCTACATGTGAAACTTGGAGATTACAAAATCGTTTTTACAGCCTTGGCACACATTCAGCAATCAGCTACAGCATGTCAGAGGAAAACGGGCATTCTGCTGGTCATACTGGACACATGGAGAAGGGGGATATCTTCTATGATTAAGTCAAACTCATCCTCAAAGTGGGACCTCGGAAAGCTCTAACAAGGGCTTGGGGTCCTCACTATTCCACAGTAACAAAATTCTGTACGCTAATTCTCTTTAAAAGCACTGAATGTATAAAGATCTTGTTTCTCTTCCGAAATTCTGGCAGAACTTAAGCCCGCAGGGTTTGCTCCCTGCCTGACTTTGCCTTTAAACACCTGCCTGGACAACTGCGTTGCTCGAGAGGTGCTTATGCTAAAAAAAAAAAAAAAAAAAAACAAAAAAAAACCCAAAAGTGGTAAATTACGCTACCTATCACTAAGGCTGCAGGGCATTCAGACAACAGCTAAGAGCAATAAAAGAGCCTAAGCGATACAGTCTCTTTGTCCAACAGCACATATGTCTGGGAACAAGAAACAAGCCTGCTGCACTCCTAATCCAATCCCAAAAAACTTACAAAGGGATGTGGAGGGTAAGGAAGAGAATCTAATTATTTTTATGAATTTATATGGACACCTTTGTGTATCCTGATTTTGTTTCTATGATCAGCATGAGCTAAATCAAGCATCAATTAACTTGCATACAGAAAAACAGAAAACTTCAGAGAGCTACCTGCTCGCCAGAGGTGCGACTCCGATTGCCCCAGCATGCAGACCACCGCCTTCCCCGGGTGGGCAACATTGCTGCCCAGCAGGAGGAACACTTCTGCTTTACCATTCTGAAGATTGTACACATAATTCTGAAGAAGTTTCCAAGTCAAGACAGCGAAGGTCTTTCAAACTGGCGAAAGGCTGGTCACCAAAGACTGGAGACTGCAACTCTGGAACTGTCTGGCACACCAGGTTCTCTGCCCCTGGCAACTACTGTTTCTCCAGCTGGGTGGCTCAGAATGGGCAGGCAGCTGGGGCCAGTACTGTCTTATACAGTGTTTCTGGGCCCCACGCAGCCCAAACTGGCACGGGGAGGGGGGCAGCAGTGGGATATGATGGTGGATTAACAAGTCCAGATTGCATTTCCATCTCTCAACACGAGGACACCCCAACCGGGGAACTGGGAATTCCCCGAGCCTGCTGGCTGGTCCGCGTGGCTGTTGGGAGGAAGCCATACCCTGCTTCTTGCTGGCCTGCCTGATAACCATGGCTGTGACCATGGCTTTGCAGGTCTTTACGTGTTCAGATATTAAGTTTAGCTCAGTAGTAGTGAATTACTCTGCTGTCATTTTGACCGGGATAATTGTGCTACCGAGTTAACTGCATTTCTTGTTTTAACAACCCGAATAATTATACTCCTGATGTGTATTTGTTACCCCAACATTATTTTGAGCTAAATTGTTTATCCCTGAAGCTGTTAGACTGGTCTCTGTTACTGTATCTGGAACCTGTAAGTTGGCGGGGCTGCCTTAAGCCTTCGTATTCAACAGCTGGAAAAACCCCCAAGGATGAAGGAGAGATGTAGCATCCAGGGGCTGGAAGCAAGCACAACCCCTCAGCGCCCAAATCATCGCAGCGCACTTTCGACGAGGACACTGGCTTCAACAGTACAACTGCAATGCATGCAATTCGGCTATTTATTTTCATATAGGTACGTAAAAGACAGCTTGCAGCTAAAGCAATAGAAGCCCTTGTCTTATTTCCTGTGCTGCTTATCCTTTCATATCTTCAATCATCTCGGAAGACCAAGTATTAATAGCAAACAAAAAGTTATTATTCATTTTTACTGAAGGTTGAAAAAGATGCACAAGATACTGTACTATTTTAGAAACAGGCCACACTACAATGGCTCTCACAAACTAGTTTCGGCATTTCCTGACTTTTAAGCACTTAACATTCTCTTAAGGTCATTTTTTAATGCTATTTATTACCAGGCTGGTCTATTTGTCTCCTTCAAGCAGTGCTCATTTTTCAAAACAAGTTTCCCAAATCCCTAGTGGTTATTCTGTTAGGGCTATTTTCTTTGCTGGTAGATTTTTACAGCAGCTCCTTTGCCGAATGATCTCCGTGCAAAAGCACATTAGGAAGTTAAGCAGAGACTGATTTTGTTAGTTTGTGCCACATTCATTCCATCAGGTTCACATTGTAGATTTTCAGTTATCATCTGGAGGCTCCATTTAGTCTTACTCCCTTTTAAATGCTCTTCCGCTCCATCACGTCTTCTGCCTCTGCTGATTTCCTTCAGAGCAGTTTTTTGGTGGGATGCTGTGAGCTGTGTTTCCAGAACAGGTATTACCAGTCACACCACATGCTTCAGCATACCTTAAAAGCATCGAGCTACCACCCCGCGATCCTCCTTTCGCAGTGAACTTGTTGTATCTACACCCAGCTGCTAGCTCTACACCAATACAGCTCCTGCAGGGTAAATTTCTCCACTGTTAGGTATTTTTTTTTTTTTAGCTGAGAAATTAATAATAGTCCCTTTTCTTTCAAGTATACCTCTTCAGTATCTGTGTGTGCTGTCAGACAGGTGATGACACATTCTTTTAATCCATCAACATAAAAAAAGCACTACTACCACCCTGATAACAGAGTATGTAAGAACAGCGACAACAGCCAAGGGGACGCTATGGATGTACTGACTTGCTGCTGAGGGTGAGGAAGAGAACGGTGAGTGAGGCCACGCTGTCCTTTGTGTCCTTGGGGAAAGCAAACAGGCTGCAGCACACCGGCATCGGTGTCAAAAACAAATCTACTTCTGCATACCAGAGATAGGATTTATCTTCAAAGAGGAACTGAGCCATTAACAGGAAGACTGACTGAGAGCTCAGGTCCTAATTCTGGGTCACTTGGCCTTTTGTACTTAACATTTTGCCCAGACTAGGAAAACACCGTTAGGTGTTTACACACCAAAAAAGGTTCACGGGTGTAGCTATGTTCACCTAGCACACGACACTCCACTCCAGCAAAAGATCTGCTTTTGTTCGTGTATTTACAGTGGCTTGAGAGAAACCTGATACTGTTTTATTTCACTCAATAATTCTATAAAATGTACAAGGAGCAACATTTTAATGCTACACAGCTTGACCTACACCAGAGAATATGCAAACATCCCACAAGTTTATTGACAAGGTTAAAATAGCCAAATAGCTAAAAAAGATCTCCCTTAAGCCTGCCTTAAGAGTGCCGTGTTATTTTAAGTAACACTCCTCCAAAACCATAGTCTCAGTCTATATTGATAAAAAAGAACTAACTCCAAGACTGCAGGACCAGTATTTATTATGTAGCATAAGATAAGCCTGCTCTTAGAAATACCACTTCATGAAGATGGAAGATGAGCTGGGCCAGCAGCTCTGCACTCTGTGGGGCTGGACCCAGTTTTAAACAGGTGTATGAAGTGCTCCAGGAGAGGCCAAACTGATTCACAGCTGGGGTGGCACCAGAACACAAGGAAGTGCACAACTAAATACTGTGTAAACACCAAGTCAGACATCTGCAATCTTTCCGACCCTCCTCCAGCCCCTGCCATTCCAGCAAGCACTTCAGCAAAGGATCAAAGAGAATACGAAGTCTTGCAGAGTCAGGACTCTAACAGCAATTCAGGCTTTCAGCTCTTTTTTTATCCCCTCCATCCACGTTTGTTACCTTGTTCTTTGCCCTGCTGAGGCTTCACCACTTGGGATTCATCTGACCCTGAGCCAATGTGCCAAAGATGCTGATTCAGGGCTGGACTCCAAGTAGCGTCACTCTGGGACAAGAAGGTACGCAGGGACAGTCCAGCTGCCGATAATTTTGGCAATCCTGACAATTTTATCACAGGCCACATTTCACTGGCCATTTTCACAATTTAATGAGCACAGGTTCAGAGCTCAAACTCTAAATTCTTGAACACCATCACAGCTCACCTGCCACTTTGAACATGCTTTGTAAGTATAAAATGCCTTTTTTATAATATTATTTATTTATATATATATATATAAAACAAAATAAACATATAATAATAAAATTCTGGTAGATGATGAAGAGATTTCAGAAGAAATAGGAATAATAGCTTTACAAGCATGTAGTGCTTCTTAAAGGCAAACAGAGCTAGGCTTTTTTAAAAAAAGAAAAAATTTCTTCATTGCAGATAGATTTTTCAAGATGGGAAAGACTATCCAAGACAAAAACTTGAGAACTGGCAACCTCTTCTGATCTAATAGTCGGGAACTTTGGAATCTTGTCAACAAAACAGTTAAATAATTCATTTAATTTTTACCTTCCTCCAGAAAGTTGTAAGCTGGCTAAAATTTTGACATAGAAATCCCCTTTAAAAACATTGCCAATGAGCATTTAATTTGGCCTTTTGGAAAATAAATAATTAAATTCATTTGGGAATTGAAGCAAATATTTTCTTACAACTGGGTTAAGCTTTGACAAACTCCTAGTTACAGGTAAAACATACCTGCTCTAAGACACCAATGTGACGAGCCTTTTGAGAACGGTAGTGGGCATTTCTGAAGACGCTCCCCTGGGGCCCCACGCATCAGTGTTTGCTCTTGCTGTTTTCTCTTGGGATCACCGCTGCCACTCCACTTCTGGTGTCAGTCACGGGAGATGGAAGAGCAGGAAACTGCATCAGAGATTACCTGCTGCTAGCCACTGTCACAGCACCAGTAGATCTTGTCACAGCAAACGTAGGTCTTGACTATCCTTTGCCCTCGATAAAAAACACCTCTAAATCCCAAGAAAGATGAGGGTTTGGGTACAGGGAGAAAAAAGGAGTCTAACACTGTGAGAAGTGTTGCTCATCTTCATTTCCAACTGAACATAAAATTAAATGATTCTGCAAGATGTGAGCCAAGCTAAAGACAACTAAAAAGCAGCCCAAAACCAGATGCGGCTATTTGTCACATCCCTCGTGAAAGTGCTGTGCCATGGATTATCCAAAACTATTCTTCATAAACACTGACTCATTCCCTCTCCCTGTTTACATGGCACTGATATTACAGACACTTTTACTGTGCCCTCACAGCTCTTACCCTATGGAACAGATTTCACAAATGATGAAAACATCTAAGTCTTCCTGACAGCAGGAAACTGTCTTCCTCGTAAAAAAAAAAACCCACCTGATCTGCAAATGAATCAATCTAGACCTGTTCTCCTAGTCTTGGAAGATGGTGCTAGGTATTACCACACCATGATGTGTTGTAGTAATTGCACATCTCCTGTCACTCATGATACCATATTTGCAAAATCATCTCTCATGTCCTTACAGAGATTCATTTTCTTTCTACTTACTTTTTGGGCATCACTCCCTTCCCTTCATTAATTATCTCCATTATTCAGTCTCACCTATTTTCATCTTCTAAAGTTGACAAGGTGTCAAGTAATTAATATTTTTCTACACTGCACAAAGTGCCACTGTCAGACTACTGTTGTCTAAGTAATTACAGATATTTCTGAATCAAGTTGTACGCCAGAATTTCCCTGATTTCCAGCCTACTCTTGTGCTTGCACAGCACAAAAATCTCTCTTGCACATACTCCATCTGAACTGCCTTGACAATAAATCCATAGTGGTGGGATGTTATAAGAATAGAGTTTTCTTACTGCTCCATTTATTTCCTTCCGTATTGTTCCCTCAGTCTTAAAAATCCATGCAATTCATAATGCTGTATTTTAACAGCATGAACTGAAAGAAACCAAACTTGGCATTATACCTGAAACAATCAAGAAATCCTTCATGTACCTGTTTGCATTTTGTAAATGTTTTCCTACTCTCTGGCTTTGACATACATACTTGCATAATGATTTTTAAAAGTATTATTAACATAAAACATTTCTGCTCCCTTTCAATTTCATACAGGCTAAGCTTCTTGGATTTTTAGTCCATGAAGTAACAAAGCAGATGCACAGAGAATAAAATGAGATGCTTCAGACTTGAAGTTTTCAAGTTACACCAGCCTTGTGATGATGCAAGTGCTCTCCTTCAGCTGCAAGAGCATTCTGCTGTTAACATCTCTTCCTTCTTCCCCCACACCCACCACCCTATTGATGGGTATCATTCTGTCCCTCACATCGTTCCTCAGATTTCTCAGATCCTCTTCAGCTGTCCAAAGATATTCTGAACTATCCACTCTATCAGCAATTTCCACGTTCAGAGCAGGAACCTCTCCATCTTCAACTTCTGCTGCCTACCACCTTGCTTTGGGTTAACAAAAAACCTCCTCCGGCATTACCTTTCCAATAATTTTACTCTAAACATCATCTCCAGTTTTCTCCTTTAAGGAACCTTCCCCTTCCTCATTCACCTGGTCTTTTGCTTAGGCTCCCTGTACCTGTGGTCCCACCCACGTACTTTTTGTGATCCCCTTCCTACATACTTTTCAATCATTATGTTCTTCCCAAGTGTCTCTCCCCATTGCTGCCTTAGGCCTTTGTTGATTCTCACTTCTAGATCACATTTCACAGAGCCTCTTCCAACTCTGAATGACTCGCCAAGTAAAATTTAACCAGGTTGCCTCCTCTTCCCTTTCTCAGGAAAGCTACCAGGGAAACTTCTGTTTCAGAAAAATTAGAAGGAGGTGCAAATCCAAAGGATCAGCTCTGTGCCTCTCTCAACTTGCAGTTCTACTCCTATAGGTTTAGTGTTTCTAGAAGGGATTGTACGTACACTGCCATGTGCACAGGCTCAAGGTAGGACGGCCTTTTATTTTCCTACAAAGTACTCATGACTCTGCAAGGAGTTCCTTTTTTCCTTTCAGTTAACAGTAGTGACAAATTACTTGGAAAATCAGAATGGCAAGTCTGACTCCAGCTACTAGCTTCTGAAACAGATCACACTGTCAGCAAGCGGAGTCACACCTGCACCAAAGGCATGTCTGCTTGGCCCATCTGCATGCAGCATTTCCCCAAACAAGTGGTTCCTCATTGTGATAATGCGGGCAGGCTCCTTTGAAAGCACGCTGCAAAGATTTACTCTACTGCTTGATTTTTTGGCGCTACTCTGTACTTAAAACCCAGGTGCTGTATAGCCTGATACTGAATTTCTCCAGCTTCTGACAAAAAAACAGAAGTGTATTTAAAAATAGTATATAATGACTTAATACACCAGTGATGTATCAGACTTCCCATATTTTCTCCTCAGGGTCTAAGCAAAAGACTCATCTTACTCCCAGCAAAATGCTTTCAGCTGTACATAGCAGGAAAAATTAAAAACCCAGAAGTGCCTGATTATCACCTTCAGTTAATTATTTGTGATATAAGCCAGTGTTGTTTTCAATTGCATTTCTTTAATAAGATGCATTCTCTTAGCCCAGCTGTGCTGGTACAGTACGGTTAGGAATAATTCTCACATGTCCTTAAGTTTCTTGAGTATATATTTTAATTCATTAGGTGACAGGCCTGTCAGACTAGGAAAAGAATTACATAGTAAACAAACATCATGATCCGGGCCTTCCATTTTCCCTGTGTTTGATCACCGTATCTCCTACATATTAGCATTGATGTTGTTCCCTTCTAATAACTCAAGTCCTTCTCTAAAACCATTTCCTCCTACTCTCCCTGTACCAGGAAATATTTCAGCCTTTGTAAATAAATCTGATCACTGATGAAGATGAATATTTAGTGTTACACCAGAAACAGGTCTCATATTCTCAAGCCTGCACAAAGCCAAAAACAGAAGCTTCAAAAGAATCAAGAAAAACCAGAAACCCTCAGGTTATCTCCAAGTGTAGGGAGCCATGGTATTAGACCCAAATTCACGAGCGTTTACATGTAATAAAATCTACTTCAGTAATCTGAAAAGAATCCTATTTTATAGCACCTCCTGAAATATTTATTGTTAAACAGGGTAAATCTACAGCAGAATAATTAAACAAACAAACAAATCTAGGAGCATTATCAAATGCTTCTAAAGCTCATGTATTCGTGGCAGTCTGTAGACATCAAATATCACAAGAAAAAATATGATAGCGTAGTCTAGGAGAAGGGGATTATCAGCATTTGTTTGTTCAGCATTGCAATTAACTAAAACATTCCTGTTCTTTAACCACATTGACACTACCTTCATGGCTAGGCACAATGCCAAGTACTACATGCTACACACACATACCCACCATACACACATTAATTTTATAATTAAAGCAAAGATGGTTGCAATAGCTTTGAGTATCCACGTCAGGAGGCACCCAATCTTCCTTGCTGCATCTAGCAAGGGAGGGCAAAGCTCTGCCTCAAACAATTTACCCTGTGACAGCAGCAAGGTGAAGGTAGCACACACCTTCTCTGCCCAGCAGTCCAACAGAAACACAGACAGACCCCTTTTTCCCTACCTTTATGTCTGCACCGCCGCGAGGAGGTAGGTTTACATAGTTGTGGTAACTTTAACTACTGTTAAAAGCAGCAATAACACAGGAAGATGTAGCGACAGACTTAAACACAGGCTGTAAAACTCCAGGAGGGAGTTCTGGATGCACACAGTTTGCTGTCACCTCTTCCATGCAACCAGCATCTGGACCAGCTGGATTATAACCGTGCACGCCCTGCCATCCATACATGGAACAGGTTAGCTCCCCTTTCCCCTCCTTTCACATCTTCCGCTAGACTCACAAGCAAAATAAAAGGGAGATGAAAAAAGCTGCCTTTTCATTTTACCGATAAAGGCCAGAAAGTAAATTCTGAGTAGCCAACGTGAACTTCTCTCACCTCTTTCTCCCTGTTGAGCAGTACCAGCTGGCTGTCTGTCAGGATGCAGTACTTCCTCTCCCATGTTGTCGTTTCAGTGTAGGGGGACTGGCCGCAGGACAGTCGGTGTGTAGGTGGTCCTTTCACATCTGTGAACAGAAAACCGTGATGCCAGAAGCGTTAGCATATGTCATGAACCTCCTCCTTTGCTTTTGCTGTTCTGCAGCTAGATGCGAAGCAAAACTGCAATCCGTACTTCACAGTGCCTGTTTCAGCACATTAAAAGACAAAATGCTAATCCTGGGAGGCACCCATGTGGAACGCTATGTGAGGTACACTATGAATACTTATCTATAGCATGGCTTACAAAAATGGCAATACTCAAGATGAATATAAATGTCTTTGTCAAAGACTGAAATACAACCAAAAGACAGGACGAAGAGCTCTCGTGAAAACTTAATCTTCCCTCCGCTCCCTTCTCAAAACCTAAAAGGGGTAAGGGCTTTCAATGTGCTTTAAATCTTAACAAACTAGGTTATTTGAGACTAAGTATAGAGAGACATAGGAAAGCAGATGGGGGTCAAGGAAGGCAGACTTGTAAAAAGGGGGGGGGGGCAGAAATTAAAGGGATGAAAGTTTAATTGAGAAGTGCTTACTAGCATCCTTTGGTAGGGAATCTCTTTGACTGAATTGTGACAGATAGGAGCCTTCCAGCATTTTCATTTAGCCACAGCCACTATAGTGAAAAAACCTCGAAGAAACCAACCAACTAACCTAAAACAAACAAAAAAACCCACCACACCACCCCCCAAAAAAATCCCAAAAAAAGCCCCCAGAACACCACAAAAAACCCCCACCATAACCCAAACCAAAATCCAACTTGTTTGGCTCTCAGCGCTGATCTTTTAAAAATTATTTTTAAAATCAATTTCCCTTAAGTCTCTGTCTTGAGCTACGTATCACATCGCACCTCTCGCTACCAAGAAGTTTCCTCCAAGACTGGGAGGGGGAAGCACATGAACAAGCGCAGCAGACAGACCGCACTGCCCAGCAGCCAAACCCAAAAGCAGAGAACGCCATGGAGCAGCGAGGTACTGTCACTGCGATGAGAGGACTGGGTGCAAAGGCGGCCACCCTGGGAATTCAGGTTGTCAACTTATAAAAATCTCTTTAGAGCAGATAGCAATGCTACATGAATAATAGACAAAAGGTGGTATGCAACAGAGCCATGGGTGGCACCATTTAAATACATTTAGAGAACAGCTTCAAGTCATCTCTTTCTGTTTGAGATTAAGTTCTGGTTGCTTTCTAACATTAAGTTTCGTTTTTATCTTGCATTTTAGTTTTATACAACTTTACTTGCATCGATCTAAAAAGCAACCGTTCTCAATGTACATGCTGTAGACTCCTCAAGTCCCCGGACGACCTCTAAGGGGTCTAAAACAGACGCTACAAAAATCCCGGGAGTTGCTGCAGAGGCACCTGGGCCCTTCTTCACGTATTTCAGGAGCCCGTTAGGCAAAATGGATGTTGAAAACCATTTTAAAACCACGTTAGCTTCCTTTTAGTATGCAGGCTAACCCAGTACTCGCACAGAGCCAAGCACAGCTGCTTCTCGTACCTTCTACCCAGCTTCACCACTAGAGGCCAGCGAATCCTCAAACACCCAGCACCTCCCCGGCTGCAGGGAAGAAGCGGTACGTACTAAGTCCAAACGCGAGCATTAAGCTTTGAGTAACCAGCCCCTCCAACCGACCGCACTCCTTGCAGACCTGGTGTATGCCAAATCCCACTTCACTGCTAAAAAAGCTGCAACATCTTCATGCTCTTTTGGCCACAGCAGCTTTTCCTCTGCATGTAAAGGAACGCATCGACTTCTAACGCTGGAGAATTAACTCAAAAGATGGCTTTCAGTACCTGTTTCAGCCTGGTATTGCATTAGGATTTTTGTGATCACTCAGAAAAACGCTTGAAGCAAGCAATCTCGTACTTTTAAGCAAGAAAAAGAAGAGGACTGCATGGCTAACACTGCTCTGAATAACAAATGCACCTTTGCTCCCTTCATTTCACGTGAGATCGTTCAGGGAAAAAGCTGCAAATCAGAATCAGGCTCCACACTGCTACCCCTCCTAACAAAGCTTGTGTTCCGATAGTGACAAGCAACACCATGTGCCTTGAAATTGCCCGAAACTCTGTTCAGGTGTAACCACGATTAAGGGAAACCACCACAATCTCTGTGAAGCAAAAGTGGATTTGTGTAAAATGCTGGAACACAACTTTCTCACAAGTTACGTTATTTGTCCATCTTACAGACATTAACCCTCCAGGTAGATTTCTGGCACAACTGCCACTCCTATTTATCATGGCATCCAACCAAAACCCTGACAAGACACAAAACAAAACCACTGTTGTTCCTGCTTAGACCTTGGTTTCCCAAACAGCAGCTCACAAACCCTACCCATGCCTAAGCAAGACAAACCTACGAGCAACGGGGCTGACAGAGGGAAGACGAGCGAGCAGGATGAAGCCACGAGCTCCCAGCACAAGTGCGCAACAGAAATGGGAATGCCAGAGCTCTAGGGATTCAGTCTTTTGGGTAATGAAAGCACATGATAAATCACCAAGGGAATAAAAGGATGAAGGCATGCCCTGTCCTGCTTATGTGGGTGGGCTAGCAGCAAGAGAGTGCCTCCAGCTGCTATACTGAGCGACAACCACGTAAACTATATTTTGAACTGCTGGTAGACTTTCTCATGGCAAAAACCCAAACCTTCTGGACCATTAGCTCCAACGCAGAATCTACAGTCACGACTCACCCAGCCCCAAAAGACTTTAACATTATAATTTCTACTAACTACAGGCCTTGGCAGGATACCATCCAACTGATCTACGGGCTGCACAAAGGAATTAAAGAACAGAACGACTTCTTCCACTGCAATAACAACTCCAGGACTTAAACTGAGTCATCAGGCGCTGCAGGCCAGCCACGACTCTGCTGCCAAGTGGGTTGGCTACGTTGGAACAGCTTTCCACAGGCTGCTGGCAGAGTAACATGCCATCTCTGTCTGGAGCTGTCTATCACCACTAGAGAACACACAGCGTTAATATTTTGTGTTTGTATTGGTATCCTTTTGAACACATGTTGGGACACAGCCCCACCACCCCTGCAGGCTGACCAAGCAATCTCTTCAAGAAAGAGGAGCACTTGCGAGCTGGTTTTCTGATGTAGCAGATCCCAGGACTTCAGTCCTCTCCCCAAGGCTGATGGTGCAAGCCCATCTTGAAAACTAGGTGGATGTTGAATACACATTACAAGAAAACTCACTGCAACAAAAATTGCAGGATAACTTGGGTGCATTTGTCCCACCTATTTAAACTATTTCTCGCCTAGCCCTCCTGCGTGGTTGACCTCTTCAGAGCCTCTCACAACAGCTGTAACTTCAAAACTTACTCTGAAGTATGTTACCAGTTTAGACTGAAGACTCTTTGGGACTTTACACAGTATCACATATACACTTGGTCACTTCACAAACCCTGTTCTGCTTTCCGGTACTCTTTATCTTCAGTTTTCAGTTTACATTCTTGGCTCCAACTTTTCACGTGAATGCAATAAAACCCACCAACTTCTTCCACTAATGCCCCATAAAACTAATTTACCACCACTGTTTGAATTGCTGCGGAAGCGAATGGCAAAAGTCCATGTGTAACTGGGACCCCTTACGCTTTTGGGAAAGGCCAGAAAAGTCAGGGCTGTCCTTTCCCACCTGGGGGCTCATATAGGAAGGCTTGTGCTTTGGAGGGTAACTCACTGATGAATGCAATTTTGGGCAGGAGCTGCAGGAGAGATCAGGGAGGTGCATCTGAAAGCTCCGAGTGTGCAGATGTTACACGTGGGACAGGCTCATGTAGCCACACACCTAAATATGCAAGTTCTGGTGACAGAAGATTTCTTTCTCTGGTCTGATGCAATCTTTTCCATTCTGCATCACTACAATGAGGCATTCAAGCAAGCAGATCAGTTAGTCTACACACAGGATTAAAGGTCATGCCTTATGTGCCTTCAAATGCTAATATCAGTTAAGTAACAGCTTGGAAAAAATCCCCTTTTCAGTACATCCTCCCCTGCTTGAACTGAGAAGCGCATCGCTGCCCGCCTGCCACATAGCTAGTTTGGAAACTGCATTGTTTTTCCTCAGGGGTCTGAAATACTATTAAGCATGTTATAAATATTCACAAAGCTCCATTTCTCTCAGCCAAATGACAACTCGTACCTTATTATTCTTTAACTACAGAGCTTATTTAAAAAAAAAAAAAAAAGGGGAGGGGGGGGGGAGGAACAGTTATGCCATAACCACCTAACAACAATAAAAAAGTGTTGACTGGTGCAGGGCAAGGGAACAAGGGAAGAAGCAGCCAGCCAGTTCCAAGCTGATCCCAACAGAAAGACTAAAACATTTTACAAAAACCGACAGCAGTTCAGCAGCATTTAGGGAGTAGTACTACTGCTATCAGATGGGAACATCTCTGAATCTTCCATTGCAAGTATGCAACAATTATTTTTATAAAAATTCCAAATCCATTTGCCAGTGGAGAGTATTTTCCAAAAAGCAGGCAATGGGCAGAAGCGGAAAATTTCCAAAAGATGAGAGGCATTTCAGTATCATTGAGTCCCCATTTAGCTGTCGCTCTTCTACAACCAGAAGAGCAGCATCTCCTCTCCTCTTCAGAGCTAGTGAGAAGCACAGAATTAGCCGAAATCAAGCCAACAAAACTACATTAAAGGTAAATTTATGCCTTCGGTCTCTTTGCCAAAAAGTGCTCTCTACCTACCATCAATAAAAACACAAATAAACCTCTATCCCAGTGATGACAAGCTCAACCCCTGGCACATGTCAAAGCTCCTTTTTTGAACCACACTCTTCCTACGGTGAAATCAAGGGCTTACTGAAGTACTTGCCAAATTTTCATCAACTTTATTAGGGTCCGTATTATGTTCCTAGTATTTCCAAAGAGGAGCTGCCAAGCAGCTGAGTAACTAATGCAGTGGCCAAGTCTGTATGCAGGGAGGTTTTTTCCCCCCCAAAGAGAGATTAGTAGGAGCCCTAACACCTTTTGACAACAGGTCTACTTGCCCAATGTCTGTGTTTCCATGGTGTTTTATGTCCTTACCATAGAGACAGGACTCAGAGAACTTTAGGTAAGTGCTGTTGTCTGAGAGCTTGTCAGTACCCCAACCTACCCAGCTGTGTGTGACCACGCAGTCCAGCTCAAATAATCAGTCTGAACCTTCATCAAGCAGTTGAACAGAAGCTGAAACAAGCCTTACTATTGACACGAAGCTTCAAAGACTAACAGCAATTAGAAGTCTTCCCCTAAACTTAGGTCTCTAAAAGCTGACTAAACTCATGACTCAAAGGAAAGACAGGGCAGAAAGGGAAATATACCACATCTCAACATGGTTCATTCCCTTAAATCTGCATCTTGTAATAAGGCAGGATTTCCGCAGAAGAAGTCACTAATGTGTGTGAAAATAAACAGCAAGAGCACAGTTACATGACATACAGCTGTGTGTGTATATGCAGCTATTTCAGACAGCTGCACGACACTCGGATGATCTGCAGGATCTGGATTTAGAACAGAATACAAGCGCCACTGCCCTCAGAGCAGAGGCAGGCGGTGGAGCAACCCTGGCTCAGCTAAGAGAGGGACAGTCTCTCCACATTTACACAGAGCAGATGACGACAGAGGTCAGTTACTGAGGGTCTGCTAGGAAAACCACAATCAAGACAACTTCCACTTTTCTCTCATGCTGATATATATAGCTTTTGTTTACATTTCTTACTACTCAAACAACTCCCAGCCATATGCAATGGTTTCTGATCCAAGCAGGACTACAGACGAGACGCTATCAGAAACAACTGTTTAAAGAAAACCTATCATGATGCACAAATTCACTTGGGAGAAGGAGGGGACACTCACTCATCCTCCAAGTTTGTACAGACAAGCATCACAATTTCCCAACACAGAACGTACAACAGTCACGAATAATTGTACAATACGATAAGGAAATTTCAGCACATACTCTGTGTGGTAACGCAGAGACTCACATGCTACAGAGAAAACAGGCTGCTCTTAGGGTTGATTTAATTCTCCTCCGAAGCAAAACACACTTAAGAGACTTGACTAGTACACATTATAGAAATAAAACCAGGAATCCTGCCATTTTATTTCAAATCACAACATGGGCACAACAAAACACAACAACTGTAGGTGTTCTAGGAAGCTTCTTGTGGCTACTGTGAGATACAGCATTGCTCACTTGCCCCTCTAAATCACTGTGTGGCACGGCTCCATTTCATTTAAGAGGTACCTACATTTTCGTGGTCAGCAACAGATCTCTCGGCTGAAGTAGGTGTTATTTTAAGTGTAGAAAGCATGAGCAGATCCTTTGGGATGAGAGGCACGCTATTTATGTAGGATGTTATTACAGCGGTAAGTATCTAGTGTGAATTCTTTCTGTTATATTTAATAGCTGCACTCAACAAACTTCATTACACATGCAACGACTAGCCCTCAATCCAGCTGAACCCAGTTGCTCTCCTCTGGCAGCTGCATCCAGCGATAACCATATTCTTGCGTGGAAACCTAATCTTGCGTGCGGGTAGGAGGTAACGAAAGCCTAGTCAAACCATCAGATTTCAGAGATCTCAAAAGCTCTCACGACAACTGGCTACAGCCAAAACGCTACCTGGAAAAATCTGTTTTGCACAGATTAAAGCCATAAAAGGCTTAAGTAGGTGAAAATGGTATTTTAGAAGCTGGCAGAAGCCATGACCGGCACCATGACTTTCTCAGATCCCAACGTATTTGGCACCACAACATGAATTCTTCACAAGATCTTTGCTTCTTCTAGTATAGGCCAATGTTGCCAATCTAACCTATTAACTTTCTGCTACTCTCTTTATTGACTGGCAGTGATCAGGCACAGCCTAAAAACTGGTTTTCCATTATCCCAGTAGAGAACCTCATAAGGCACAGACAGATTCACACAAAAAACCTGCTCAGTCAGGTGCAGTTGTCCGGCCCTGTACCCTCACGGAAATACCACTGTGACAACTGTTCTGCTTCTTCTGTGTGCTTCCATTTCCCTACCATCAGTATGCCAACTCTGGGTGAAGGAACCTCTTTTAAATTCAGAAGTGAGAAGTCTGAAGCTTTCTGCTGCTCACTGCTGGGTAAGGTTTTGAGGGCTTTTTCCCCTCCTCTGAATGAGGACTGTATGTCTCTTCTCCAAACAGGTAAGGGCACAGCTTTTTTCCACCAGCTGCTGGAAAGCTTTGATGAAATCTGTGGTGGGATGGGAGAAGGGTCGCCTTTCTGCTCTTAATTTCTCAACACAGAGAAAACAAGATTAACCTTTAAAGCTCAAGGAGTAAGCATCAATGTTTTGCCTACTATCAAAGATACCAGCCAGATTCTTAAATTTCCTACAGATTTTCAGCATTAAAAAAAAAAAAAAAAATACTGTCAGGAGCAATTTTTATGTGGGAAGGGCTAAGCCATCAGAGTAGTGAATATCTAATAGCCAGCCAAGGGCTGTCTCCTTTGCAACTTGCAGGAGGCAAAATACAGAATGCTACTGTACAATGAGGCCGGCATCTCCCAGAAGGATGAGCTCTTGCTGCCTCTCCTCTCTGTTGCTGACATCATTCCCACTCCTTCGTTCCTTCGCTAGGAGAGATCTGACTTGTTTGTACAAGAGACGGCCAGCAGTGAGCAAGGTACAGCAGGCTTACTCCCCCAGCTGAGCTCCCAGACAGCTCTGCCAATTTAACTTGGTCCCGACTCAGTACATCTGCCCCATACTTGCAACGTCACCACTCTGCTCAGTAGTTTTCACACCAAGGCTGAGACTATGGTAAAGATCAGCCAAGATCTCCCCTCTCATTTCCCTCTAACACATGCAATTCAAAACCTAAACCTTTCCCAAGACCTGTGCTATCACATTTACCACCCTCAGCCCCTAACATTTGCTAAAAGGGCTCAGTGTTCCCCGGTACCCAAGCGCTCTGCAGAAGCTCAAGAGCACAAATTCAGTTAGGCCACAACCATGCAAGCAGTTTCACCACAACTTACTTTTCAAAAGGGAAAATCATGGAGTTGTTCCAAAAAAGAAACCACAAGTCTTAAAATCTTACGAGTAGTTTAGCAAGCAGATGCTGAGTGTGCCAACAGTCTTGAGCTTTCTTGCAAAGGTCCTGAAAAATGAAAGCTAAGGAGCTAGCAACAGCAGCAAAAATTAGGTATAAAGCTAAAATTGGCCTGGCAGGGTAATTCTGATTAGAAAGCAGAAAGCCACACCAGCACACTGTCACCGCACTGTCACCGTGCAGCTTCTTTGAGCAAAAGGTGTGGGAGCTCTTAATAGCAGTTTAACGCTGCCAATTAGCTTGAACACTGCTGAGCTCCTCTAAGCTTCTTACATGCCACATAGCTGATTGCTAAACTTACAAAGGGTAATTGATCCTCACTTCCCTCAGCTGCACCTCTGTCCCTGTTCTCATGGTCTGTACCCAGCCAGGTTTGTGAGAGACGGCGTGAAAAGATGTGTCTATCAGAAGACATCAGCACCTTCTTGAATGGATCAGTGCCAGCGGGCTCAAATCATGCAGTCACCCCCGCGCTTCGTAGCTCGACAAGTGGAACCAGAAAACACGAGCCAGTCAAGGTGGGGACCTTACAAAACATGCAGGTGTGCTTCATGCTCAGCCCAGCCCTCCCATGCGCGCCTGCAAACAAGCAGCTCATTGTGCAGCCCTGTAAATCGCATGACATCACCAGAACAGAAGCTGCTATCTGTGTAAAAACACAATTTGGTTCCCAGGATACCTAAGATTTCAAATAATCCACAGTTGCTCAAAGCCATCACTGTGACCCTTCCTACCATACTAAGCAGGTTTTCCTTCCTTCTTATTCAGTTCTCGTTCCCTGCCCTGCTCAGGACCACTCATCTTTGCTCCTGAATATTAAGTACATTTTTCTCTCACAGTTAAATTCCCACTTGGCCTACAAAACACTTTGGAATCTCCAAACAGAAATGGTTATTACAAACCTGCAGAGAGGATTATAAAAGATTACATGTCCCTATTACATAGCTGCCAAGTTCTGAGAAGATTCTCAAGTGACACTTCTCCCCAAAGCAAGGAGAGGCTTTCGTGAGAGGTTCAGGAAGCAGAAAATAGAGAATAGCAAAAAAGTTAATTATTCGTGGGAGAAAATAAATCTGCAGTCTTTCCTCTTAATTTATGCGTGGTCCTTTTCTTACCCAGCACTATACCCTTTCCCCTATTCTTTTCTCCATAGCGCTCGCTCTCACCATCCCCTAATCTCCATCTTACAGCCTCTTCAGCACCAAGCACCCAGACTAGGCTGTTCCCTCTTCATCCTTTGCAGCAGTGCAGGAAGAAGACAAGAGGGAAAGCATCCTGAACTTAAAAAGGACCTTGGCCCAAGGCAGCTGTGACAAAACCAAAACAATTTAAGACCAAACACTGCTTAGTCCCTGCACATTTTTTGGGTGCGCAAAAAAAAATGTACTAGTGTACTTGCAGTCAAAGCTAAACACGTGTACCACAAGCAGCACACAGAGCTGCTTGGCAAAAGCACCACTACCGAAAGTTCACAGACAGCTTTACCCCCCTCCCTTGCCAACAAGGCATCAACCAGCTGACATTCATCTGTCACAGACCAGTTTCAAGTGAGCAAGACCCTTTTGCCTTCATCTGCCAAGGAGGGAGCTATGGGAAGAGCAAAGGCAGAGAAGCATTTCTGCTGAGACAAGAAGCCGCCACAGGAACAGCCAAGGTGATGAGATAGTGACCACAACAAGTTCAAGATGAACAACTGAAAAACAAAACCACCATCTTTCAGGCTTTCACGTGCAGTTTGGATTACATCATGCAGGCTATTTCTTTCAGACATTGTTATCTTTGGTTTTCCTTCAAGAAAACCAATATATTCATTGTTACTGATCTGAACAATCTCAGCCCATAAACTTGAATTTCTCAGAGCAAGGGCAGGATTGCTGAATCCCTCCTCCCTTAAACCTACTTCTACAGAAACACCGTCTCTGTGGTTTCAAAAAACCAACCCTCTCGGTGTGTGGTGGTTTTCATGACGAGAGAGAAGAATAAAGGAAAAATAAAGAACAAAAAAATCACAAAGCTCTCGGGTGATACTCTCCCCTACCTAGGGGTTTTAAATGCTTGGTCACCCTGCCATCGCTGCACAGCCTGTTGCTGCCGTACTCTGTCAGCTCTTTTCAGCTCGAACATTTCTCGAAGCCTGAGTGTGCACACAAGCTATTAAGTGCTTCTTTTGGCTTTTCTTTTGTTTTGCTTCAACAAACTTTTGGGGAAAGAGAATACAGGAGTTGTGACCACTGCTGTTGTCTTAGACAAGTTTATTTCCCTTGTTGAAGGGTTCACAGGCCACTAAAATCTACATCTACTGCAATGATGTGCTTTTTGGTTTTTGCATATTATCCAGGCCATCCAGGCATATAGACTAAACTTAGCTTTCTTATTTTAACCACTTAAAACAAATGACTTAGTAAGGGACCACCTCAAGGGATTCAAATATAATGTAAAAGAAGCCCTCCAGTACTCCCCATGCTATTGAAAAAGACCCACGCTCCTTCCTTCTGGCATTTTTAAAATGTTTTCAGAAGAACCTGGAACCAGCTATTACACACCATTTCGTTGATTTGACCTACTTAAAAACAAAACCCCATACAAAAGCACCAGAACACTCCTCATTCCATTTTTCTCCCTAATGTCTGAAAAGTCTTCATACATCTCAGTAATGCAATGCTAATATACAAGGGACTGGATATTTTTTCATCCTTTAAAGGTAGTTCAGACACAAAACTTTAGAGGAAGGAGACCAGAGCTTACATAATTGCAGTGGGGATTCTTAGCCATATTTAGATTTATGCAAAGAGGTGTCTTATTGCAAATAATCTGAATCCTACATTTAATCCAGTACAGCAAGGTAATGACCTGTAATACCTCTTTTATCAGCTCTACTCTTTAACCTTCAGCTAAAGGTTATATGAGGTTAGCTTCCCTTTGTAATTTAACCCAGCTATTGTACCTGGTCTTAGGGAGGGAAAGCTGGCTTTAGGAGAAAAATCCACTTTGGGTAAGTGTAAGGAGGTCACCACCAATGTGGTCAAGGCAGGACACCGAGTCGCTGGCTCACAGCAAGGTTCAGGAGCCTTCCAGCTCACAGCTCTTTGCTCTCCTTATTGCTACATGATGTCAGTATTCGCAAATTGAAGTTCAATTTTGTTCTGAAATCTCTGAATACAGCAGGTGATTTCTTTCTTCTTGCTTACTCTATATGGTGTTGAGGGAAACTGTGAAAGAAAGAGGCAACGTGGGAAGAAATAACAGTGCCAGGGCAGAGAAATTGCAAGTGCTAAGCTAACACTGTGTCAGGGGAAATACATTCTCATAGGCCAGCTCGGTTTGGACACCGTAGCCATGCCGCAATCAAGGCTCCCGAGATACCACCAAAACAGGCGGAACAGGTTTACTATGCTTTTGGCAAACCCAGGTAAGCATGATTAATGTATCCTTTGATGATGGGCTAGCTAATTAAAAGGATCGGTAGCTAGGGTGCAGTATTTCAAGTATTCTTCAACTGGGTTTTCCCTCTACTTGTTTCCTTCTCTCTGCAGTCGGCTCAGCTATGAAGAATAAAGGCAACCTCACATCCTCAGCCCAAACACCCAAAAGCCCACACCTACTTAGTACTCCCTCCTTACTCCTGCTATGTTAACCGAGACCTGCAAAATACAAAGCTTGTGAGGACAAACCCTTTTGTTATACACTATGCTGCTTTTTAGCTGACTTATCTGATGCTCGGTGGTAATGCCACAAACCCCCTAAGCGCAAACATACACTTGTTCCCAATGCCTTCCCTGCCATGTATTTTGCAAACTCACACCATGAAGCCCCCCCAGCAAACCCAAACCCCCTTCTATCAATCAGAAGGGTAAAGCCACAAGTGCTCATCTCCAAAATCCTAGAAGAACAAACGAACCCAATAAGGATAAATAACCAGTGGGGAGAAAATGTCTTTCCTACAGCAATGCTAAACAGAAATGTATAGGTCACAACCTTGCACAAACAGGACTGATAGCATCTAATTAGCAGTCCTGCTGCGCAACTGCATTTTGTAACAATAAATCCAACCAGGTCCGGAGGAGTGGGAGAAGGGAATCTATATATAAATATAGTAATTTTCATCCAGTTTGAAGAGATTTGCTTTATGTTACTGTTCTGTGGGTTCCCCCCCAGTAGGAATAATCAACCCACACAAGTGATTCTATGAGTTATTACTGAAATTAATTTCGCTCCTATTGGGAAACAATTTACAAGGAGAGCACAGATTTTTATTAATTAATTTACTTTTAAATCGAAATACTAAGAATTCTGTTTGCTGCCAGAAGATGGGTGGAGAAGGTAAGGAAAGTTCACATACCCAAGAGACTTATTAACTAGAACCAACTTGGACAATACATTTGAGAAGCATTTCCTTCCAGCTACTGTAGATAGCTCTCCTTAACATGCCTTTACTTAAGCAGCCAATTTTCCACCACTGAGTACAATGAGATTTCAAAACACACACGAAACCAGAGTATAAACAGACACAAACAACCACTTGGTGATATAACAAAAGAACATACAGGGCGAAAAAATCGAGCTTCTCTATTTTCTGCCCATTATAAAGTATCTTGGCATTGGAAACATATTCCACTCCACACACATCCACCTTTTTTTTTTTTTTTTTTTTTAAGTGACAGCATTGTCACAAAATACCCTGCTTAGCTGTCTTTGCAATGGTGTTCTTGAACAAAAATTAATTCTGGGGGTTGAGGGATAAATTCCACCCAATATTATCGTACAGGGAATCGCATTTCAGATAAAACAAGCAGCAGTTGATAAAGCATGAATGAAGCTCAGCAGCAAAGACAGCAGGAGGGAGCGGTGAATCAGGCAGAGCTAGTCCACACTAGCAGTACAAAGCAAGAACATCTAAAATTCGTATGAAGACCTTGTCACAGACAGCAGGAATGACAAACAGATGAGAGGCAGCACCAAAGAGGGAAAGATTAAGGAACAACTCCCTTTTTCCAGAGTTTTAGCTTGGTAAAAGACAGGCGGTGCTGCTTCCACATCGTTAAGAGCTGGATGGTACCCTGCCCCCAAACCCCTGACGGATGTCAAACTTATTTTGGTACATCTCTGGCGATAAAAGCCACGCATGGCATCTTGTTCATTTCCTCCTTACTACTTAGTCTGCCAAAAACTTTAAGCTCTGCCTTCCTTGCCACTTCTACAGGCCAGTACTATTTATTCTGCTCTCAGTGACTAATGATGATCATGCACATCCCTTGTCTTTGTAAAAGCCTCTTTTAACAATGGTACAAGAACTGAAAATGGTATCTTGGTACCTGGAACTAGTTTTGCTAGCCCTGAAGCAATCAGACACGATGATGAAAAGAAAAGGAGGGGGTGGGGGGTGGGGGAATCAATTTTTCTTTTCCAAACTGTCATGTGATTAAAATCCATTAAAATGCAAACAGGCTTGAATTTTATTTTATCCATCAGTGGCCACACTTCACCGTCCCTGGGCTACGACTGTCTCTTTGTGAATTCTCTGCACATAGAGGAGTCAAGCTCTAGGTTTAGGAGCGATCAATCTAGTAAACCTTGCTAAATATATATGTGTGTGTAAATTTTATAATGACCTCCATTTTTCATGTTGATTTACATTGATCATTGAAAAGTACTTTCAGGTTCATGTTTGCTCATCTCCGAATAAACAAAGTGAAGGCTGTTGGGTATCCAAAGACAAATGAGACATTACAGATGTAGACAAAACCCATCATCACCCTGAAAGCATTTCTCTCTGAAATTATGTAGCCATGCAAAGTTATTCAGAGCAGAGATTGCTATATGTGTTTTCAGTTCAGCCTGGGCCTGCTGGGGGCAGGGAAGGAGTGTGATGAGGCTCTATGCTGTCACTTTTTTCCCTTCCATGTACTCAACAATTCAGAAATATATGACTCAGTACGGATGTTTTTCTTCCCCTTGCATTCTACGGTTTCCATTTCTCAGGACACTTCTCCTTAAGCCCATATGTCTAAGTTCATATATAGCACATCTACCCAGAGTTTTCCCATTAAAATAAATTCATCTACATCCATTTGAACATGCGATTCCCCATCAAGCACAACCACGTAAATTAAATACAGTCAGTGCACCAGCTGGGTTCATCCTGCACAGGAATACTTCTTTTCTCATCTGCAGACTCTGTCCCCTTTTTCCTCAGCAGAAAAACAAGCCCGTTTCAGGGACATACAAGTCTGGAGATATAAATTATAGTTTCCACAGTAACAGTAGGAAGGTGTCAGAAGTCTGGGCACATATGCTGCACAGCACGGCTAGGCTGTTGTAGAGCTAGCATCCACCAAATTCAAGATGCTACATACGCACACAATGAATTGTTTTGGTTGCTGCACAAACACAAATTTCTCAATTAGTACATTTGGGCCATTCATGTCTTATGTTAAAGCAACTCAAAACTCCAGCTCTACACATATGACTCCCCTCAGACAAACCCAATGGCATTTTATAATTACATTTAAGGGCCCACGCTTCTTTTTATAGACATGTAGCATTCACAGAAAGCTCAGAAGAAACTCCACAATGAAGAAGGAAAAACATATTTCCTGGAAAGAAGTTCTCCCCTTTTGCAGCTATTAGAGTATATCTAAGCAGGAGCTAACGATCCATCATTGGGCAGGTTTTGTGGCAAAGTGCATTGAGCTCGCTGCCGCTGGGGATAAGTCAGCTAATAACTACCTTGTTAGCACAGCTAAAACAGTGGCTGCTGCACCCACATCTCTGTATGTGGAAGGGAAGGGAAAAAAGAAGGAAAAAAAAAAAATCACCAGCAGTGCAGTGTCAGATATGGGTGAGCCTAAGAGCTAGGCCAGCCTGGGAACAGTACAGGGAGCGCCTGGTTATCATCAGTGCGGGGCTGCCCAACCCTGCCGTGTGCTCACCAGCATCCAACGCGCGTGCCCGAGGGCACCAGCCTGATTTTGGACACATAGAGGATTTGCGTCTGCAGGACCAAGACAAGGAAAATTTTGTACCATCCCTTACTGACATACGTCGGCTTGCTCTTTCCCTATTGTTAATTACGTACACTGCTACTCCACTGACTTTTCTGAAGTACCAGCGTGACTAGCTGAGCTGTTTCCTTGAGATTATGTATTAACAGCAAAAGATATATAAACCTCTTAATGCCTAACCCCACAAAGTCACAAGGGCCTCACCTCCCACCTGATAAAGCATTCAACTTTCCTAGGTGCCCCGTGCTTTCTACAAGTCTGGATTAAAAGGCTTTTACTGACATAGGTCATCACCAACATTGAGACATCATAAATAAGAGTCAGATCTTCATGACAGTTACACATGCGAGTGGGGGTGGAAGTCACAGTCAGGAATCATGAAATCCAACCTCAAGACATGATTCAGCTCTGGTGCGGCAGACTCGGAATGATTATCCCTTCCTCTCCCATTCCTTTTCAAAACATCATCCTATTTTCAGTAAGAAGTCTCGGTATCATTTAGTACCACCTCAGTAAAGGAAAGGACTTTCATTTCAAGGCATCGGTAGCTTGAACTATACTCGTTTTATCAAGGTACAGGAGGGCTGACAGGAAACCTACCGCCGACCGCACTGCAGCCAGACGCCGGCCCTTGCTCAGCACCACACACACTCAGCAGCCCCAGCCTGAAAATGCTAGCGTCTTAGCATATTAAGCATGCAAGCCTTCATTGCTTTATAAAGCTCGCAGAGGAACTGGTTACTAAGGCAGGCTATTTATACAGGACACAGCCTATATACTTGATCAGTAACATAAAAACAAAAAGTGTTGCTTGAGTGAAGATGACTGTAGGCAACTGGGACCTATTCAGACCTGGGTATTCACCTTCTTCCCCTCACATGCAGCTCATGCAGTGGCACTACCTGGAGCAGTGTTGTTGACAAAGCCTCTTCTCATGTACAAGTGTAGCCAGAGCTAACAGCAGTGCTGAGGTAGATGGAGACACACCGCAAGAATTTGAAGTTTGGCAGATTTTTTGGTAGCAATTTATCAAAACTGCTTGCCAAAGCATCTGTGTTACTAAATGACTGTTGGAGCAAAATTGCTCTTCAGAGTGACATTAAAAGGGCTTTTATTTTTCTATGAAAACGCATTGTAAACTCGTAAGACATAAGTAGAAGAAAATCTACAGTGACACATCTTAGGATGAGTGAGATGCAGCTAGAAGTCTGACCATCCCATCATCACAGAAGTATGCAATAATCTCAGAAGATTTAAAGGTTTTACTCGGGAGTAGTCAAGAGTATGGGATGCAAGAAACTACTTCAGCTCCTACAAAACATGCAAAAGCAGCTAAAGTCAGACATAAAATGAACAAGCAGGTCTGCTTACAACTTGCCATTGGACTTGGCAGTGTACTTTCTTGTATTTCGCTTTTTAGGAGAGATTTGTCTGTGGCGAAGGGAGAGGGAGGATGAGGAGAATCAAAGAGCTTTGCAACATAAACAAATCTCAAAAACTAGAATTCGAAAACCATATAAAGACAAGAAACTATTAAACCAACACATGACTGATCCCCTAGGTCTCAAACCTATAGACAGCTTCAATAGCGATGTGTGGTGATAGCTGACAGAAATGCACGCATTTGAGCTGGAGAAGTGTGTTTGCTCACTCCCTGTTCTCACATACCACCGTCAATAACCTGGCTCCTCTCTGCATCAGTTTTTCAGCAATCTGTTTTTGAGAAGGACGCTCCTATACCAAATGCATACATCAAAATGATAAGCACGTTCCCTGCAAGGAATAAGAACAGTGAATGCATGCTCTCTAAAACATGAGCTTCTTTGAGAAACTAGCTATTTCAGTAATTTTTTTCTCTACCTTCTCTGTACAAAATATTTTCTAACTTCACTTGAAAAAGCGGTCCCGTAACTCATAAAAAACGCTTTCGCCCACAGAAGACCAGATGTCTAGCTTCAGTTCTCCTCATAGTAAGAGCAAAACCACTGAGAGGACAGTTGGTTTCAATGCTAACATGTCAAGAGTTTTGTGCTTTAGCCTGTTGTTTACACAAACAGCTTCCTTTAAACAAGTGATGTTTTAAAGGATTATGAAGTATTTATTTCAGAAAGGTCTAAAGAGTCTCTTGAGTAACTACCACAGAGAAAGTATCACCACAGAAAGCACAAGGCTAAACAATAATACAAGTTAATTAGTTAAAGCAAGCCATCAAGTGACTCTGTAGTAGAGCAATGGTATAAATAAGGACACAGATATAATCTTGTGTGTTTGTTTACTTCTAAAATGCCATTGCTTTGAGTCCTAGATCACATACTGTTAGCATTACAAATCTATACCATTCATTATTGGGTGAGTGGGGGGTGGGGGGGAAGACCTAAACCCCAAATAATTTGGGTTTGTTATTTCAAGGAAAAAAGCGTCATCGTGCCTAGGAAGTGCTCGATGCATGCAGGCAATTTTCATCTCGGGCCAAGTTCCATTACGGGCAGCATTTGTGGAAATGCAAAACCAGGAAGCTTTGCCTGAAGAAAATTCTACCACGGCAGAACTTACCCTCTCACTGCAGTCTACAAATCCATGAATCTCAAGAATTCAGGTGCCCATTTCCAGTATCGAATAAGCTTAGCAGGGACTGAGCCTACCAGCACAGCTGAAGCCCTGGGTACAGTTTCCCTTTCTGCACACTGACAGCTGTGTTTTAGGCCTATCTTTAAGATGAACACAGAATTTTGTGAAAAGTCTAACACAGTTTCTTTCATACTTTCTAAGCCTGGGCTCGCTTACCCCTCAAGGGAAGCAGCAGCGAGCAGCTGCCCTCCGAGGCTGGGGGCTGGGTGCTGACGTGCCACAGCCAGCCCCTAAGCCCAGCGATATCTCCCACTGCCCCCCCAGGATCCTGCCCTGCTGGGTCTCGCAGTGAAGTTTCTCTTCCCAGAGATCCAACAGTCGAAACGTGAAGCTTTGCCAAAGACTCCAGATCCAACTGCTCCAGACATAGCTCCTCCTCTGAAAAGCAACAACTGTTTTTTTCCTCCTCCAGCCATTTCCTTCTGACCCTGTCTGGCCTGTTATCAAAGGAAAAGCTTCTCCCACCAAAACCCCAGATCTTTACTTCACCAGGAGCCCTTTCTCCTAATCTCCACGCTTTCATACTTTGGCTGCCTCTAAGAAAACTGCATCTCTTCAAACCCCTATCACCCTGCAAAGAAAATACAGGAGACAAGTCATCTCTAGGACACAATTAACCCCTTTTCAGATTCATTCCCACGCAATAACTTCTCATGATCAAGGTAAATCGCAGGTCATATTCTCGCATGTACCAGCTGTCAGCCTCCTCTGCACAAGCAGCATGAAGTCCAACATCCCAACAGTCCCACGGATACGGACCACAAAAACAACAAAAAGCAACCTGGAATGCAAGACTCTGCCACTCACTTGTATGATTTCACGAGTCAGAAAATAGCTCTTACAAATATAAATGTCCTCATTCATCCCACTGAATGTTAATTTTTGGATTCAGAATGGTCTGTGGATTAAAGACATGAAAATCAACAGGCAAGACTAAAACGAGTACAACTACCTGCTTAGACACACCATTCATTAAGTGTAATTAAAACCAGATAAGCATAATTTTATTAGCTTCAGATATTACGGCTAATTATTTTAAGTTGTGTTCAGAAACATTCAGCTGAGCAGTATTAACCTATTGCTCACATTAAATGTTACAGTGCTTGGGATGAACCAGGCATGGCTCCCCAGCAAGGGAAATCCTCTGGGGTGCAGGGTGGTGGTGGGGTGTTCAAGTGCTACTCAAAGCTGCCAAATGCCAGAAACGCTCCCCTGGCCATTCCCACCCCCCTGTGACTATCAATATACCACCTAACACAGTATTTACTCCCACAAAGCCACACTACAGATTAAAAAAAAAAAAAAACCAAAAAAAAAAACACACAACAGACCGATACCGGACCACAACATGTTATTTTCATAGTTACGACTCTATAACAACAACAGTCATTTTAATGCATTGTAGGGATTAGGTATAAGCAGCTGTCTTGTATCTGTTCTCACAATTAAAAGTGAATGAGTTTTAACATTAAGACTACATCTTGCAACAAAACACAGGGGATCGTAGCAGGAGGCAAATAAATTGACATTTGCACAGCACTTCAGCAAACACATGAATTACAGAGTAATGTAATTACTCGACTGTGTAAAAGTCCCCTAATAAAAACCCCACCAAAAATCAACTACTGAAGAGCAAAAGAGACTTGGGAGTGTAGGAACATGAGTCAGTAGAAGGGCTTCTAAAATGAGAAATTGGTTTTTAAAATATGAAAAGAGTAAATCTGCTCCTATGAGTAATAAATACTAAATTCCCAACTCAGACAGGAAGAAACAGTTTTGTATTTTGGGAATCACTGAAAGAAACTGAATGTGGTACTGCCTTGGCTTTAGTTTGAGTTATAGATGTGAAAAAACAAACCTCTAAGTAAGTTTATATGGAAAGACATAAGAAATAGAATGTAATTAATCTATACCGTAAAGATAATAAAAAGAGTATATAGTTTAAATACTTCAGTCAATTATTAAAAAACCAAAATTAATTCCAGAAAAGCAAGGATATAAAATATTCTCTCTGACTCTAGGCACAAAAATAAAATGAATTAAAGCATTAAATCAAACTTAAAAGACTGAAGAAACATATCTTTACCCAGGTGAAGAAAGAAAAGGAAAGAATTCTAAAGAAATGTCTTCTATGATAAAAGTTGTAAAAGAGAAAGACCGTGAAAGCTAAAAGTACACTCAAGTGAAAGAGGTGTTTACCCTCTCCCCACCCCAAACCAAAAGAGAGATACCCAGGGAAGATATAGGTAATTGATTCTACTGAATTATTTTGTCATCAATCTACAATTAAACACTGCCCTGAGACCCAGATAAGAAGGAACAGTGAAATAAACGTTACCTGAGAACTCTCTCACAAATCCATTCTCAACAGTGTTAAAGGGTCACTGGAAATAGTCAGAAATAATCCAAAAGGCGCAGCAGCTCACCTGCAACCTTGGATCCAAGGCTTTGTCTGTACAGCCCCTTCCTTACCTTGTTTCTACCAAAATCATAGTATGTTCACAATCAACACGTTTATCAGAACGACACTTCTCCTTCCTCCAGCCAATACATTTACTAGAAATTGAAATGCTCTCAGATTTCTTAACTTACAAATAATAACAACTTCATACTGAGTATATATCCTTTTACTTTCAGGCTTTGCATGTGCTAACGCAAATTCTGGTTCAAAATGCCAGGCTCTAGAAGCTGTCAGAAGTCAGCACATAAGCCCCAAAAGCTCTTCATTCCCACCCGGACCGGCCCAGGCTTCTCCGGTGGAGACCCCTGGAAAGAGCTCTGCTCTTCCCACTGACTGCCCACTCCATGTCCTCTTTCTCCTAAAACCTGTGCCGTAGCATGTCGCAGAAAGCATGCTACATGCTTCAGGGAGCCTCTGCATCTTGCCAAAGCTCTGGGCAGAGCCAAAGGAGGCAGCTCGCCCAAGGTTCAGCATCCTTTCATCGCCAAAGAGGATGCCTGAGTCCATGCAGCAGGGCTTTCTACAGCCAAGAGCCGATGAAGCAGTGTCTGAACATGCTTCCTAGACTGTGAGACCAAGTGGAAAATATTTATCCTGATATTTTTTTCCCCCCCTTTTCTTTTTAAATCCCACTTCCCTTTTCTCAGGTTGCCAAAAAAACCCCAACTGATCCTCTTCGGGGAGGGTACAGCTCCTTGAAGACAGGAACTGCCCTTTCGCTAGGCTTACAAAGATCAGTAGCAACCTCCACCGATCGCGACACAAACCCCTGCAGACAACTCAGCCTCTGTAATTCTGGTGCAGAGATGAAGCGAGAGGCCAGGCAAGTGTTGGAAGGAAGATAATCTTTTAAAAAGCTGATAATCTGCAAGTACTTCAGAGGAAAATGGAAATACTTTCAATGAAGTAAGCTTGTGGAAATAAAGGGCTTGGCCCCTTGCACAGAAGGGAGACAGAGAGCATGCCTCTAGGTTCTCCTGGATAAACTCCAAAGCACGCCTCTCCCACTGGGTATCTAACAACATGGAAAAGGTCCTCTGGGGTTTGGGTTGTAGTGACAAGAACTTCTGTCCAAATAAATGTTTCCTGAGAGACCTCTGATCAAGCTCTTCCAAGCCAAACAGTTTGCATCCTTTGGAGAAACCCCATGCCTCACACCATCTCCTGGCTAGTAAAGTGCCTGAGCACTTCTACCACAGACTTCAGTTGGATTCCCAAACTCTGCCTCTCTTGGAGAGGAAAACAGAATCCATTTTCCTGGGTTTTTTCCTGAACAGTGGACAGGACTGTAGGCACGGGAAGATACCTTCTGCCTGCCCAAGCACCAAAACTGGTGGTGGAGAGTTAGTGACCCCCCTCCCTAGAACTAAACTTGTGTGGTTGTGGAAGGAGAAAAGATCTGATCGCTTCTGAGCATCTAGACTGTGGTTGAAGAACATGATAGACTAAGCATAGTTCTCTCACTCCTTCTGCCTCCAAGCTATCTCCCTCAGACCTGAGATCTTACCCCTAGGAGCTCACAAGCGGTGCCACTGTTTTATCAGGTCTCAGCCTACAGCACTGGAGATGCTACACAGCAGCTCCAGCCAATTCTGGCAACAGCAGCTCTTCTTTAAGGAAAGATAAAACCAGCGGTAAGCAATTAGTTGTCCTATGGCTACATACCCCACATAGCAACACGTCTTACAAGGTGAACTAGTTCTCTTAAACCTAAGCTGTTGTCTGCTTGAAGATCAGAGGCTCAGCCATTGAGAAGGCAAAGGCTGAAAAGAAATTCGACAGAGGTGTCCAACTCACCAAAAGCTCTGTGGTCCTTGACAGCAGCCCAAGCAGGACCTGGCCGATTTTGTGGGTGATTGCATCAACCTTGTTTCCCCAAACACCTTCCCAGCTACGACTTCCTCCCTTGGGAGAGTTCTGACTTTTAATCTAGTCTTACTGTTCTTCTCTCAGTTCCTGAACTGTGACTCTCTCTGCAAAACCAGTCTTGGCAGGCTCAGGCAGAGGTTTGTCTGACCCCAAAGAGCCAAAAAGCTCTGACACTGTCCCATATAACCAACATGAAGTATTTACCAAGTGGTAATAATACAATACAAATAAAACAATACAAATAACCCTTTTCCTCTGCTTTACTTTTCACGCTACTAAAAGCAAAGCATCCCAGTAATCTAGTCGACTGACAATACTTTGGAATTATGAGAGAATCTTTTGGTATCAAAGCATATCAGAACTGGGGGAGAAGGAAAGCACAGCATGCTCTGCCCTTCACATGACGTGACATTTTGATCTAAAACGCTTATGTCACATAGAATACCCTCCCAATACTGCTTGCTGACGTATTTGGCGGGCAGAAGAGAGCAAACAGAACGTCCCAGTCTGCCATAGCAATTCGGCCTCCCAGGAAGTCTCAACACCAGTGGAAGCCTGCAGCAGAAATTCTTGTCTCCCCTCTAGTCATTCACGTTAGAAATAAAAACCCAAACCAAACAACCCCTTAACAAGAAGCCACCAACAGAAAAAGAAAAAGAAAAAAAAGTAGTTCTATGAGCTCTTTTCCCCCCCTATGTATTCCACGCAATTTAACAAGCATCATCAAGCCGAATTCCAACTGCGAAAGCTCTCGGAGAAAACACAAATCAGTGACTGTAGGTACTTAGATTTGAACAGATACCTGAAGCAACATGACTGCTTCCAGCACCAAACGTAAGCTTGTCAGGGACATTCCACTGTGACCGAAAGACTGAAACCCCTGCAGACAGACCATATTATTCTTTCACTACTACTACTACTAAACTGAGGGTTTTTGAATAGTGATGACTTGTCCAGCAGTTACAACTGGATCCAGATGTTACTGAGTTTTAATACAATAATCTGGAGGACTCTGGAAACTTCTGAGGTTGTGGGAAAAAGAAAGGTTTATTTTTTGGTTTTATTACAAATTTAAATTTTGTGGAGTTTTTCAGAGCATCATCAGTTACCCTGTTCAGGCTGGGTAGCCCATTAGAAAGTTCCAGGAAAGACCAAGAGAACAGAATGCAAATTTCTCTCCTTTTCCCCCTATTTTTTTTCTGCTTTATGAGTATTGTTATCAACAAGGTGCATTTATGAAATCTCAGACTAGCATCTTGCTGACCTCAGTCCCAGCTGGCTAAACCTTTGCAACACCGCTATCCTTGGCATCTACCAGAGACCAGACTCTGGTATTTGGTTTTTATTTTTCCTTAAAGAAAAGCTGCTCTTGCCAGAATTTAACTGGTTGATTACAAAATGGTGAATCTAAGTATGAGGAACTAGATCCATTTCGCTGTCTTGAACACTGTTTAACAGACAGCTTGATTTCTCTCTCTTCCTGGTACTTCATTTACAGTAGCAGGCTGCATATCCCAGTCAGGGCACTGTAATGCCACGGAGGCTACCATGCCTGCAGGACTGCACCCCACACACAGGGTGCATTGGAGAGAGAAATGCCACTGCTTCCACCTTGCTTTAAAGATGCTTGCTTTAAAGGCAAGTCCGAGTCTTTAATCACACACCCCAAAACATCTCACACCACTTCCTTACCAGGAAAGGCCCTTTTTCAGTCGCTTTTTAAAAAGTCAGATACAATATCAGAGCACTGCCAACGCCATGTTAATAAAACCAAGTTAAAAACCAGTTTAAATAACTATCATATGTCTCCTGTTACACAAACAGAAGTAGAACAAAACAAAAATGAGTTCATTACCTGTACTCAAATCAGTATCATTATCGTCTGTCTTCCCTTCATGGACTGACTCATTGCCAGGCTCCCCTTTTCGACTCATTATCTTTGAGAAGCCACTTGAGAGAGAGGAGAAAATGCCACGGATGAAATAGCCCTGCTGTTCAGAGTCCACTGAGCGCACGGCTTGCAGAAATGGCTTTGCATGCCTGTTTCCAACATGTGGCATGGGTTCAGACAGAGAGCGGTTGAAGGGAACACGAAATGGTCTAGTCCTTGCCTGGAAAAGCATCTCTGTTGGGTCTTTGTGGAGATCATCAGTGCTGGTAGCATCCACGCTTGCAGAACTTTTGGCAAGACTTGGATCACTGCATTCCCCTTTCAGCCTGCAGGAGCTCTCTCTTTTGCTTATCTTCCAGGGAAGCCGAGGATGCATCTGCCACCTGTATGCTCCGAGAGGTTTCTCTGGGTCAGAACTCAGTTGTTTATTCATCTTCTTGCTTTTCATTTGGTGGTACCAATGATAACCCTTCAAAGCAGCAGTGCCAGCATCTTGTTCCGACAATGATCTTCTGAAGGTCCTGGGAGAGAGACTGTGGTGCTTTTTGAAAGAATTCATTTTCCACCCCTTGAATTTCAGCTCTTAACTTACATTCCTTGTTGCTTAATAATCATATAGCCGTAGTCCCTCACCATTTTAAAGCCCCGGTCACTCTGCTCACCACTGTGAGCCACAAGCAGAGGTTCTTCCTGAAGATCTTGACCATCAGTCCCAAAACCAGGTCTTTCTACATCTCAGCAAGAAGGACATGCCCTCACCTACAGCAAGCTGACTTCTAACAGTACATGAAGCCTTGCTAAGCTTGCTGATGCTTCCTGCACTGCCACATTTCTGCACCAAGCTTTTTCAGGAAATGACTAAAAGAGCCCAGCCATGAAAACCCACAGTGGTGTTCTGCACCAATCACACTTCGCTTTTTTCAGTCTACATTAAAGATTTGGTTAAAAAAAAAAAAAAAAAAGAATACGAAAGTACTTCTCTCTAGAGTCACAGCAAAGTCAAAAAAGCGTTAAAAAAATTACAGTACTCAACAGAGTCATGCATGTTATGTTCTTCAGTTAAATAGTAAAGTACATAACTACACAAATAGTTAAGTATAAAGTAACAAACAACATAAAGATGATTCCTAGAGTTTATATTTACCACAGGTACATCGTATCACTTAAGAAAACCTCAGAGTTGCCTTTTAGAGAGAGGTAAAATGGGCAGAATCATCAGAAACGAATGCTGGAAGCCCCAGAGAGGAAGGCAAACAGGAGGAATGGAGTAAGGAGAAGAAACACTGCAACTTATGTAGGAAGAGTGTAAATACACTGAAGGGAAATAAGTAAAGGGGAGGAGAAAAGGGACAGAGAGGGGTGGGTGGGACATCACCAAACACAGACCAAAGCAAAGGGAGGGTTTTGAGGCACGATCCTCTCGTAAACACAACAGGACAGCACGCAGATTTTCATTTTTCTCCTCCCCCCCCCCCTTTTTTTTTTTCCTTAAAAACAACATAATGGGGCTTTATTTTTATGAACCTAGTTGGAATACATGAGATGGAAAAAATAGTCCTATCTGTTTAACCAAGAGGGGAAAAAAAAATTCTTGCCTTCTCCACAATTTAAGAAACAGCTGACTATTTTAAAATCTCATAAAGAAAATATCCGCTGGTGAACTCTGATCATGTTTGCCAAGTTTTAGACCAGAACACTTAAATCTCAAGTCTACTCAAATCCCTGAAAATAGGGGGTTTATAATGGAAATGCTGACAGACCTTTGGCAATCAAGTGACAATGAAAGCTACTTCTCTGCTTAAGGAAAACAATAATCTGGCCTGGCAGACCAATAAAGCTTAACTGACCTACTGTGGGATCTGCCTTTAAGCTAGGCTGCATTTGTCAGCCAGAGTACATTCCTGACAAATGCAGATGCAAAAACTTCCTTACCTACGTGTATGCATGGAATAGGGTGTCACTGCTCCCCAGAACAGTCATGAAGTTACCCAAAGACTTCCATCACATCAAGAAGTAATTTCTCTATTCAGCAGCAAGTTACATTTTACAATTAGAAGCAAAAGAAGTGACTATCTAAAATCACCATGTTCAAGAAGTCACAAAAAATAACCTCAGAAGCAAAAACAGCTCAGACATCGCAATACAAATTCTGTATCAAAAATAATGATGCTGACTTTTGTGCTTTGTAGAAAGTCATGCTGCTCAGAGCATGAGTCTTAAATGACAAAATACACTTAAACAAGAACACTGCTACAATTTCCATCCAGAGCAACGATCTCAAGGATGCACAAGGAGCAGTGAATACATACAGAGATACAAGTACTCCCATCGCAAAAATGAGACAGAGAATTCACCAGGAAAAAGTTAGCTGGCTCTTGTCTTCTGTTTCTTGATCCCAGGGGACTTGCATGGGTTGAGTTCTTGTAAGTAATTACTGACTTGCCTCTCATACGCTGCTGGCAGCTTTTCTCCTTCTCGATCCTTTTCACAAAGCAGAGGCCTGGGAGTGCTAGTTTCTGAAGGCTGAAGCAAACACAGCATCGAGGACACCAACTTTAACTGGGTCTACTGCTACTAGGTCACCCACCCCTTTCAGCAGCGGGTCCTCGTTTTCCACGTTAAGCCTTTTACTACTAATGTGGCAGCAGTGCTTTGAACAAATGCTTTGAATTAGCCAGTCTGGTGAAGTAGGCTTTGTGGAACTTCAGAAGTAAGTATGAGTAAATACAACAGATGATGATGTGGTTCACTCTAATGGCACAAGCCATAATCAAGCAAAGAAAACTGAGAATGTGAGGCAGGTTTCTGGTCAGCTCTCTAAGCCTTGCTTGTACAAATTTCCACTAGCACATCTACATCTACTTTTGATTTAGGAGCATGGAAGGGCAGGAGAGGACAGAAAACGGACAGACAGTCTGTTCAGCTCAGCAAAAGTCCTCCTGGGATTTGCTTGTTGTAGGCTTCTAGCACACTTTCTAACTCCTGTTGAAATGTAACAACCAAGCTGAGCACCCATACGAACCATGTTCTGAAACAGCGTTTTGAAAGCACTTATCTGCTGTATCAGCAGACTCAGTATGATCAACAGGAATAGCTCAACTCTGATAACATAACACCAGCTGCGTCAACATTATTCTGAATCCGGGATTTATTTAGCACAACCACACTTTGGACAGAACAAAACTTCAGGTGAGACGCTGTCTTTGCATGAGCACAGAGGTGAGCACCAGGCCTGCTACTATCCTTGTTCTTTTTCACTGCCATCCCGTGGACACCTGGCTGTATGGAAAGATCATTTCATCTCCTTCCCAATACAGCTTGCATTGACACCAATTACTGACTTACACAGACCACCCATTTCAGCAAGGGAACGCACAGAAAGATTAACCATGTCTCAAGTTACAGCATGAAGCGAGGTGCAAAACCAGTTACGGGTTAACTCTACTCAAAAATATTTTTATTGGTGTGGCCAGGGATTGGACCACAGTTCTGTGCAGACCTAACAGCACTGAACATGAAGCCCAGGAACATCAAAGTCACAGTTTAGTTTAAGTTTGAATAATGTTAAGAAGGGTCTTACTTTTGACTTCTGATTTCACTTTTGATTTCACATTACCGCTGCTCAGGCGCAAGTTTTTTGTGATCAGAGAAAACGGTTATCCAGCTGCCTCCACTTAGCTGAGGTTTCACAGTGCGCTCTCTACAGAGGGCAAAATGGTCTTTCTTAAAGTGCTTCCAAAAAGGCATATAAGGCTTACATGTTTGTTGACATCAAATCACTGATACACAAGTTTGCTTAGTCTACCAGTAAGACAATTTTTTTAATTTCTACCTCAAAAATTTTAGACTGGGCTTTGAGTCAAACTGGACTGACTCTTCCTTATATACACAGCAGCAGCAGCAAAGATACTGCCCAAACAAAACCCCTTTCTCTATACTAATTCTGTGCTGCTGAGTTAAATTGGTCTCACTTGGCTCCAGCATTTCTTGTACAGATAACACGCAAGAGACTAATTCACATAGCAGAACTTTCTCCTTGACCCGCAGTTCAGCTACTTACGCAAAAACTCAAGCCCTTTCAGAGCAGCAGTTTAGCTTGGGAAGCATTTATACAGTCTCACTTTAACGAAGAAATCAGCTTACAGCAGTGACTAACATATTGGTTATGCAAGATCTCTAACCATACAGAGCCACCCATTCAACTGTCAGCAGGTAGAATAATTTCAATGGAAGAAAAGAGCTTGTCAATTAATTTGAGAAAGCCTGGAGTATCTTCCACTTACACCTCCTGTTTTTAATACCTACTGCATAAAAATGTGATCCTCTGCTAGGAAATTTCCTTCAGAAGTTATTTTTTTGGTAATGTTTGCAGTTATTTGTGCCAAATCATTCACTTAGCTTTTTCAGAAAATTACTATTTTCTTCCTAACAATCTAGTCATTCAGTTACCCACTTTGACATGTTTAATAGCATATATTTCACTACTCCTAGATATTTAAGTAATTTATGCACAAAATGCAGATTTGCTATGTTGGAATATAATTGTATTTCAGCTTTAGGATAATATTGGAAAACAATCTTTCTTAACTATATAACAATATTTCACAGAAAACGTACACAAGCAGCATTACATTTTCACCGAGCATATGAAGATAATTCTTTGGCAACAGCCCCCTGCGTGGGCAGTCTGCTTTCCACCATTCGGCTTTCAAAAAAACCTACCCATCTCTGCTGCATGAAGCTTCAGAAATTCCTCAGAGTATCTCTTGTTTAATAAATACTATCAGCCAATTAACAAAAAAAAAAAAACCACAAAACCCCCAAATGCTTCATTGCCAACCAGCTGGAGGGAGAACTTGTCTCTGATGATAAAAATTAATGTTTAATGCTCTCTCTCTCTCTCTGAAAGCTGTCTAGTGCTTGAGTAAAGGCACTACAACATGTAAAATTTTAGTGCATCTTTAGCACAGCTTATATTGAGAAAAAGAGTAATTGAAACCTCCCGTGACTAAACTACTCCATTTCAAATTAGTTTTGGACCAAACACAAATGTAGCAGCTTCTCATTTTTTAAAACATTTGCCAAGACATGAATGGGGAAGGGGCAAAGAGAAACATGTTTTAAAAAAAAAAAAAAAAAAAAAAAGGAGCAAAAACCCAACCCAACCCCCACACAACCACCAAGACCCACAACCCTGAACATTTGTGCAGCACACTTGGGTTTTCAACTGTCTTCTCCTCTAAATCATAAAGACAGCAGGTTAAGAAACACCGGTTCTACGAAGATCCCAGACTAAGTCACCAATTACCAGCCATCAAGTAAGTTCTTTAACATGCAGAGAAGTAAAACAAATTGCACCCTGCACCCTCCCCAGAGAAATCAGAAGGGATGCAGTCATGCAGGGATCCTCAGTTTTGCAGTCTAGCTACACTTAGCTCTTTTCCCCTTCAAAACTAGCCCAATGCTCGCTGCACTGGAACAGGTCACGAAGGAGTAATCAATATATAAAGCAGAAACCATCACAAAAGTCTTCCAATTGACCCAACTTGACATGGAGCTAAAGGGCACAGAAGATGAAAGATTTTTCCTTCCCTTTACAATAGGGACTTTTAAAAATATTAAGTTTTGTTTATGCAAGGCTAAGTAATTAATGACCTAACATCCCCTTCCCATCTCCTATCACTGAGATTCATCTGTTTCCCCCTGCAACATTTCCTGCAGGTGGATATCACTTTTCCTCAGCTCGGTACAGACCAGTGCACCTGACTTACTCGACCGCTTAGCATGTTGTGCACAAAGTTATGCCGAGGACAAATGAAACAGCACCTTATCAACTGTTGCGTTTGGGATTAGAGTGGCTGGAAAAGCAAGGAGTTTGCTGGAGTTTGGAATTGGCATGGCTGGAACACAGATAATTTAACTGAGCCAAATTAGAGTTTCTCTGAGCAAAGCTGCCCCGTTTATCTCACAAGCTTTGAGCTGGCAATGCGTATCAATGACCACACAGAAGCTCACCTGCCCCAGATAAATCAAGGAGGTATGCCGTCTTCACCATCACTATGCTGAGAGCGAAATGCATTTATGAACAAGCTAAATAGCGAGACCAAAGCACTTAAATACCAGAGAGTACCGCAATTTCCTGATCCGAAATTGCTGTGCCAAGACACGTTGTGCTGTCATTGCCCTGTGTTTCCAAGCCTTTTACCTTTCCCTATAGGCAAAGCCGCAGTGATGCCAACTGACTCGGCTCTGCATTTGTGGTGCTCTAGTTTCTGAAGGCAGGTACTGAAAAACTCTTCCAGATTTCTGCCCCCTCATTCCATAGCAAAACTTCTACAATTTCTCTGCTGATACAAATTCCCCGCTTGAAAATCTTCTGGCTTCATTTTTCCATGCCATTCCCGTGATCTGCATGAGAAGCTGCTACAGCCCTGACAACTGAGCAAAGCAGTGAAAGATAATATAAATTTATGAGATGCTGGGTTTTGGAAGGATGCCAGGAAAAGTTAGCAAGAAAATCCCATTTCAATACGTTGCCAATAAACCTGTAGAACAGCGATGCCAGATTTTAATTTCACTAGCAATCTTTTGTCGTTGTTGTTGATGACAAAACGCAGCTCATGCCAAGTTTGAAGGGCCATAAAAACATACATTTAAGAGCTAGCCAAGCGCGTACAGCGGCTGAGCGAGCCCACACACAGCTGCGAGCAACGCCACCCTGAGCCAGCCAAGTATTTAGCAACATGCACTGGTGCAAATAAACAAACGTATAACCTGAAGGTAAACACTCTGGCAACTACTTCATAGCACAGAAAATCCTAACAGTAAAAAGACCCATCTGCAGCGAGTGGCGACACTTGCCTCAGAAATTTGTAGACACTTGCAGGTTTTCCGTCAGGCAGGCAAGCTGTTGGCCCCGACCTGCGACACTGCTGCTCGCACAGGTCTGGCTCCTCCGTGGGCTTACCACCATGCCCAGCTGTGAAGCCACCGACACATACAGGAAGCTCAAGCTGAAAGAAACCCTCTGGAGTCACGGCTGTAGCTCCTAAAGACAGACAAGTGCACTGACCTACTTTGCTGCCAACTTTTGCAAGACTGTCCTTCAACTATATAAGTAAAAAAGTGCTTATCCCCACTCCAACATCCATTTCTTGATGATCAGATGTTGTTCTTGGCACCATGTGAAATACACGCAAGCTACTGATTTAAGTTTTTAATGCTGTTTTTCAGCCGGTAAAATTACTTTTCCATCACCTCATTCCTTTTCCAATTGAAGTTTTCTGGACTTTTTTTTTTTTTTTTTTTTTTTGGGGGGGGGGAGGGTGGAGGCAGCCAGGGGGGAAGCATTATTCCCAACATCTTAAAGCAGGGGGTTACCAACAGAACACAGTTTTATTGCTAGATGTGATCCCTGCAGGCATCAAACCAACTGCAGCTTAAGTATTACCAAGAGGAAAAATAGTCATAGTATATACGCATGTTAATGGATAAACACCTAAAAAATGGTCTTGGTAACTATGCCCAAGTAGCAGGTGCATATATTCAAACTTTCCAGGCATTATTTTTATGTAACTGTAAAAGAAGCACATCCTTGGTGCAGACTGTTGCAATAATAACACCTACCAACTCTACTCTCCACCAATGATATTAGGCATTGGGTTTATAATTTCATTCTGCACGTTTTTTTTAAAAAAATAACTGTTCTAACTCTGTTGGCCTTGTTTTGTCATGCTCTTCCCTACAACAGAGTGAATAAACTACTTTTATTTTAGCAATTCCTTCATGCAACACTTGCTTTGTAAGTGTATTTTAAAATGTAGTTTCTCAAACACTAGAAATCCCACTGCAAAGCCAACTAGCTGCAAAAGATAACCCCCAATTAATTGACAATACTTTCCAAAAATCATTGTGTATCAATGTACTCTTATGGTATAAATAAGGAACAAACTTCAGCAAAATCCATAATTATAATTCTGGCATTTACCATATAAACACCACAAGTAGTAGAAATAGCCTTGTCCCCTGCCATGACTCTGACCCTTACCCTGCACTGGTGTTAAGCAGCAAGACTTTGTGATAGCTGGGGTGGAAAGATGGGTAGCAACAGGACATCAGAAGAGAGGTTTTTCCAATGCCCTGTGCCAAGCACTTACTGTTCTGGAGTCTGGTTTACTGTTAGAAAATGCCAACAGGCAGACCCGGGGGTTTCCATGGCCAAACTAGCAAGACTTAAGTCTAGCCTGTGACAAGAAAGTGAACTGTTAGCTCACACGAACAGAACTATAGTACATTTCTGAAGTACCTAACACCCAAGATGTTTAACGCGTATGGAATCCGTGTGTGAACAGAAGGAACATGACTAAACAAACTTTAATTTTTGAAATCACCAAACACATACTTGAGTTGCCGAGTTGGTTTTACATCCAGTCTGCATAGGGGTTCACAACAGCACTGATATCCAGTGGGGTTTCTGCCTGCGAGACCAGACAGTGTTAAAAGCATGAGCCATGGAGATGGGCACACAACCAACCAAGAGCAAGAATTCACAAATCGAGAATTATTTTAGGCTCTGAATTTAGGCAGAGAAATACCTTAAGCTGTATGAGAACTAGCCTAACACCCACCCCACAGCCTGTCCAGAAGACTGTATTAATATTAGCAAACTGAAGCGCAACAATTGACAATAAATCAGCGGTGTGCAGGAGTTTAAATCAAACCTTCATCTAAATGGAGAAATGGATCACAGGGAAGAAAAATAAAAGATGCCAGTATCTCAAAATGCCAAAAGTTTGCAATGAAAACATTTAGTACCAGCTTGGAAAGACAGTCTGTGTAAAATTCCAGTTGCTGTAGCACTAACTACTACACACCGCATGGAGAAAGTTTTAAAAAACCCAACCAAAACAGAAGGAAGAAATAAAAGGGTGGGGGCACGATTATTACATGTACATCACCTTCTAACCAGAAGAGTTCTTTCTCCACAGGTTGTCTGTCAGGAACAGTCTTGAATCAGTGCAAAAGCCAGAAGTCTGGGACAGTGATGAAGCACTAAGATGAAGATATACCTTCTGCCAGCCCGAGCCAACTGTGAGACCAGCGCGCCAGGGCTGGAAGCGGTTTCACAACAGGCAACAGCGTGCAGAGCCAAAAGATGAAGCAAGGTGACCTGCAGGCACCAAAACCAGCACGAGACTGGGAGAAAGGAGCACACCATCTCTGACTAAATCTGTACCTGTGTTTGTAGTTTAAAGAATGATTAAGGATGTCCAGTATAGGACATTCCTTGTGATAGCACCACATGATCTCCGAGTGATTGATCTGTCTGTCCTACTACTGAGCCTGAACTAAGAACTGAAATGAAATCCCTCAAAAGTTAATAATAAAATGTGTCTGATGGCAACATGTACAAAAGAGGCTTTCCCAAAAAAAGAAAGATATCAAATAATTTCAAGCTTTGAAGAGCGAGGAAGGGAGGGAGAGAGGGAAGGAAGACAATTTCTCTTTCAGAGACTATGTAGGGAACAAATCTATGGCACATGCACACACCTCCTCACTGCAGGAGAAAACAAAAACCAACCAACCAAACAAAAAAACCCAAAACAAAACAGAAAACAACCTGAACGTTGTGAAAAATGGATTTGCACAAAGCAAGAGTTATTGCATCTCAGGCAGAGTTCCCACCGTTAAAGGAAGGAGGGCTGCTCTCTGTGTCAGCTGGGCAGGGAGGCGGAAGCTCAATCTTCCAACTGCACACAACAGCGAGCCATGCCCACAACACAAGCACTTCATTTGTATTTTGTGTCTTCTCTTTTGTTATTACTGTACCAGAGACTACTTCTCTTTCAAGTTCCAAAATTACTTTGGTTTTGTTTCATGAGGTGTGAATGCTGGCTTACCGGATGACAGAAGTGCCTATTTCTGAGGTCAATCCTTTCTAAATTGAGCATGCAAAGTCCCATTTGTAAGTTTGCACAAGCAGCACTTCCAGTAGACAACTACTGTTCAGCAATCTCTTCAAAAATAAATAGTCTCAGTTATTTCCAGCACAAAAATTGGAAACTTTAAGCAAAAGGTTTAACTGGACCAGGGAAAAACCAAAACCAAACCAACAAAAGATTCCCAAACTGCATGCTCTTGCTTAGAGCAAAACCCTCTCCAGTGGGCATCTCTTAAATGCTTTTTATTTAAACCCACACACAGTTCTGTACAAGCCACTTTAGGGTGCTACTATCACAGCCATCACACCTACAAAGCAACCAGCTTTCAGAAAGAAGCCACTAATTGTCCACAAAAAAATTACTGCCAGTCCTACGAAATGACCTGCCAACAGCCAGATGCACCACGGTCATGGGAAGCAGCAGCTTCACTTAAGTTTTCTCCCACCCTCTCAATGCACAACTACTATCAAAAAGTTACTTGATCAAAACATTCCTCCTCAAACTACTGCTTGAGTGCATTTCAAGACCTTCAGGTTTACTCACTTCATCAGCAAAAGGGAAAATGAGCCGCTATTTGTAGTTTTACCTTGACCACGCTAGCATTGCTAGTAAACCACGCTCCATCCTCATCGAGCGGTGCACAAGTGCTGCGGACAAAGTCCGATTCTGAAACTGCATCGTGAAGTTTCAAAGCAACCGGCCAACAAGTCCAGAAGTATTTGCTCTAAATATAAAACACAAAGGCACTTTGGGTTTTATAAATATGTAAGCAACGACCAAGGCTAGACTAAACTAATGAACGTGTGTATTCCAATTCCAACAGACAGGACAGCGCTCGTATGGCTTCACTTAGTTACTTCTTACAATCTATGACTTATAAAAAGGTTTTTACACATATGAAACACTCATATACCAGTGAGACATAAAATCAGGATGTAATCAAATCTCTACAGTTTTATGTACAAATCCTTCAGGACTTCAAGCTGCAAAACTTGAATGTGAATAATTGCATCTATTTTCTAATAAAGACCATGTGCCTCAGGAGTCAAGTACGCAAGTTTAAGAGCGCTGCATAATATTTTTGGAGGTATTTCTATTTCAAATAAGCAATCCAGTTAAGCAGAGATAAACAGGCACACACATCAGGGACCTTGTTTAAACAATGCACCAATTATTGTGATAAATCTAGCTGCCAAATCTAAATATAGACTTTTAGGAAAAAACAATGGAGTTTGAGTAGGAGACAGACTTCTCATATTTACTGTTTACCTAATTATCCAAATGAATGTGCAATTTGGCCTCTCTCCTCTTTTCAGACTGCATGACCACTCTCCCACTCAGAGCCAAGAGAGCTCTGGCTGTTACTGGAAACACAGCGTGATCCGGCACATTTGATGCTACGAGTGCACTTGGTGCAATTTCAAAGCTTGCATCACGGTTTGGGTATGTGCGTACTCCGCTTCCCCCAGACAGCCCCATGCCTGACACAAGGCAGATAGGCACCGCAGGACTGAGTCACAGCTACAGAAACAGCCATTTTTAATTTTTTTAATATATCTTTTATTTTATTTTTATTAGATGAAGGCATGGGGGGAAAGAAAAACCCCATTCCAAACCCACTCGAATTTTCCAACTTTGGGTGTCCAAACAGGAAATGAGAGGAGGAGGGGGAACAAGGAGGAGAAAGTTCTTTTATTCAGGGTTGTATTTTTAGACTATTACTAGTTTTGTTTTGTCATTCTGCTACAGAAACTAGACCTGTGTGAATTAATGTAGCATTATTCTTTCTAATTTTTGCTAAGTCCATGCTGCAGTATTAACCTAATCTCCTTACATGGGACATGGCTGAGCATTTGCTCCCCCAGCCCTGCTGGAGCTGGTGTTTTTCCACCACAGATATTTCTAACTGCAGCATACATCCACCCATACATTCCCTCTTCCCTCAAACCATGTAGGAACAAGTAGAATTCACTCCTTCTGTGTTAGGAAACAAAATCTACATATTGTGGACACTGAACCCAAAATCTTGAGTTGTTCTGAAGCATACTACTGTAATGTGATTTATAACCATAACGTATAGAAAGGAGCGCTGCTGAAATGCTTTTTCTCCTTGCTAAAAATACTCCTGACTTACACTGCCTTTGCCCTTCTTGATCTATTGATATTTATGAAAGCAAAGCTCAGTTTTGCTGGGCAGGCTGAGGCTAGAGGAGAAAAATCTGTGCCTGCTATTGCCCGCTCTTATTTTAGTTCTTAACAGTTATGTACCACATTTATTCTCATTGTTTCTAAACAAGTTAAAACTAACTTGTGTTTTTTTTAAACAAGTTTCTCTCCCCAGCTGTCATTGCTAGGGTTATTGTCAAACTATTTTTTTATTTCCTTTCTCCATGCTTGCACAGCACAGGCCAAACCCATTTGCAACTTCCCTCCCTAGATGCAAGTTGCCATGCTTAGATCAATTATACAGAAATACAATGACTTACAGTAATCATTGGGGAAAAAACAAACATATGGAGCTCAACTTATTTATAAATATCTTCAAAAAGGAGCCTGGAAACATTCCACCCTGGGCTGGTGATGCGTGAGGCAGAAGTGGTGGGGAGTGGCAAGGGAAGAGGCAGACAGAACAAGGATTTTTTTTTTGTGTGTGTGTGTGTGTCTTAGTTTTGTTTTCTTCTTTCCAAAAAAACAAGAAAGGCCAGGAAATCCTCCCAATTCGGTATTCCCTACACCCCCATGTTAGATGAACACAAGACCTTTGCTTCCTGTTCCTTCCTTACTTCACAGCAAGCCGATGTCAGATCTCCCTGGAATGCTACAAACAGAGAAAAAGCCCCGTAGGTCAAACCCTGCGTAAGGGTTATACTATTTGTTTGGGTAACGTGCAACTTCTTTTCCCATACTAGTGCATCCATTGTTTTAACTATGAAAACCCAGGTCAGGTCTTGAGGTCTGTAAAGCTCCTCCTACACGTTTCATCTTTAAAACAAAGATTAACCAGCCAAATCACCTGCAAAAGCCACAAGGCTCTCCTCTTACCACCGCCAGCTGGAAGAATTTCGGGGTAGAAATGGTTAAAAGGGAAGGAATGATGGAAGGAAAAGACTCCAGAGCTCAGCACAACTTTCTCCCTACTTGCAAGCCCACTGTACGGGAGGTCAGACGGACAGGGGACCCAGTTAGATCTGCTCTTGCTCACACCCGATATGGAAAGGTAAGAAAGGTGGCAGAACACGCTTCAAAGCCTCCTTGCCAACCCACACCCTGGGGTCCCGCTTCAAAGCGGCTGTGCCCTCTGGTACCCAAAGGCACACTGACGCACAAACAGCTTCACGCTAAAAGATGCTGGTGGCACAGGATTAACACACCGTTTTGAGACTTGAGGAGAAGTTGCGTGGTTTTACCATCATGTAGTTGGCATGATTTCCAGCAACAGAGGCCAAAAATCACCTCCCTGTATAAATATACGTGTAGGGATGCGAGGACAACTACAACCAAAACAAAATCAAGTTTTTCCCCTCTGAAAAGCTGTCAAGCATATCAGGTCCTTCTTTTATCTTCTTGGCTGTCTAAAAAAACTGACAGAAGAAAACTGATCCTTACTCTGGAATAAACTGGAATAGAGGGGGGGGAAAAAGGTGTAAGTCAGAGCTTATCTTCTTAAAATACAAACCCCTGAAGGAATATAATTTGCTGCAATTAAATATAAAAAGACAACCCTCAAGATAAGCCTTAACAAATCACCTTAAGAGTTTAATAAGTTGGGACTGGTTTGGGGGATTTTTCAACTGACCTGTCAAACCCACTTTTGAACTTCTCCCGACTGATGAACACAGGAGCCTGAATAGAAAGTGTGCAAGACAGTTCCAGGTGCGCTGAGATAACTTTTTCAATAAATAGGTTTAGAATATTTAATTCTTAAACTAGCACAGGTCTCAGCTTGTATCATGCATAACTACTCTAAACTTCTGCAGAGCGTGATATACTCATCTACCAGACACACTGACATCCACGGCAAGTTGAGTATCCTGCCATCCAACTTACTGACTCAGGCTCTCACAGATGAAATTCTTAATGCCAAACGGCTTGAAAAGAGCTGATAATACTATAGGTATTTACTGTCCTACAGTAAATACACCATTGCTTCAAGACTGGTTTAATCGCTGAGATTTAAAATAACCCTTATGCACTTTCATTAAAAAAAAATATCTAAGAAGCTCTCTTTTGAGTTTCTCTTTCTTTTTTGAGTGACTAAAAATTCAGATACAGGATCTCCTTCCCATGCACAGAAGAGAAGCTCTTTTTTCCTGTATTTTCTTACTGGCTTTGTTCCATACACAGAAAGATGTTCTCTCCAATGACCTGAGAAGTGGTATGTTCTGTTGCCAGAGTAGATACCAGGATTCATTGTGTACCCAGAAGACAGGTTGTATGATCTCCCATGCTTTCCCCCCAAATCCCATTTTGCATTTCAGTGTGCCTAAATCAAAGCAGAGGGTTTTTGTCAAGTGAACAAACACTCGCATTTCCTGCCAAACCACTAAACCGTGTTCAAATCTTAGAACGTACACCCAATTTAGCATGTCTTAGTGGTTTGGGGGGAAATTCAGGTACGCAGAGGCTGAGTTTGCAAAGCTGAAAGGGTCTGCTTGACAGAAGGAGGATCATTAAGACTGTCAAGTGCATGAGAGAATCAACGTGATATTTACTACCGCATCCTGGATTGCAGAAGTACAAGCAAACACAAGCAAATCCAAAGCTCATCGCTCACGCCAGGCTGCTGTTGTACCCTGCAGAAGCTCTGGCTATGAGGTGACCTTGTGAAGCATTTTGCTGTTCTGAGCTGTTTAAAGGCTTTCTCTTTGGCGATTGTGGGTTTGTAACTCCACAGTTTAAGGTGCCACATCCAAGGAACCTGTAAGCAAAGATGGGGAGAAAACAGGCAAATACCGCTTAAGCTGAATTTGTTACTGAAATCAGTCTACAGTAGAATTTCAAGTCCACAAAAAGTTTTCCAGAAATAGTGCAACAGAGATGATTGCACATCAATTCCTTATTCAGAATCTTTCTGCCACATTCACTGGAAAAACAAGTTAGTTTTATTCCTATTTTCCTACTCTACTAAGTCTTTTCAGTTAATTTTTCCACTCATTCTCCTCTTTGCTCTTCCCATGTGACAACCAAACACAACCAAGAGATGGATTAAATCACACAAGCTTTCTTGTTATACTCCCTGGTTTTTTCACAGCTGAATAATCCATAATCGATTCCATTCCCATTTAAAGGGATTTTAGGAGTTAACTTCAGTGATAAGTAATCAGGAGAGTTCCCCCACCTGCAACTCTTCTTTCAGTCCATTTTCAAAAGTCCTTCTTATAATCACAACTCTATAGACTATCAAATTAATTAGTTCGGATTTAACAATGCAAAAAGTATCTATTCCAACACTAATTTAATTTTTCTCTTTTTAACGCTTCTAAAAGCTGGCAATGAGAGGAATATTGAACTGAGACCTTCAGCTCCTTTACCGTTAAGATCTCTAAGTTTTGTACGAGACAGTTAAGGGAATTTCTGAATGAACAAGAAAGTGGCAATTTCTAGGTAATCCTAACTAAAGCCAGGGTGGGGAAACCACTGCTCTCACATTCTTTTTCTATTATTAAATGCAATATAATTAAATGCAAGGATTCCTAGTAAAATAACTGAAGCCAATCACCACAAACTACACTACTGGGAAAATTAAGCAGAATGAAAAACCAATGCAGCAATACAAAAGAGGTTAGAGACACACAGTTTCTCACTAAAGAAAAAGGACTAATGAATGTGTATTTAAAACTCAGAAATTTAGAGCCTGGAATAAGGGGGGGGGGGGGGGGGGGGGGGGAAGGGAAGGGCATGACATAGAGAGGAAGGGGAAGGGAAGGAAGAAACACGAATTATCTCAAGATCTTCACTTCAGAGATACCAGAAGCAGTGAAGAAGCACCAAATAAATTCCACTGCAGGTTCTTCTGACACAGATAGGTCTAACGCTGCCCTTACCTGGCCATAGGAATTTGACGACTGATGCAAAGCTCTTGAAATCTGACAGCTAGAAAGCTGTAATTCAGCAAGGGAAGTTATTTTTGAGCACTTACTCAGGAAAAAGCTGAATTTAGCTCAGAGAAGAACTAGCTGTTGCCTGTGATTGCCCCAGAAAGTAACTGGTGATGTCAAAAGATGCATACAGGGGTTTTTAACATTTTGAAATTTACAGACACAAGCAGGTAATTAATGTTTGCACTTTTTCTGACTAGCCTAATTATAACTTTCAGCCCCAAAGCAACTTTCAGTATTAACAGTACTCCAAGTTTAAATTCACTCTTCCTTCTACTTAAACTATCATCTAAATGTTCTCTCTTCTCAGGCCCAACTAAGGCTGGAAATCTAATTTTCAAGACTAATTATCCCCTTCACTGCTATCTGATAACAACCCTTAGGACTGCAAATTTAATCATGATAATAGCAGAATATACTGACAAGAGAACCTAAATGCTTCCAGTGTTTACACCAGCAGCAATAATTGGTGTTTATTCACACTGTGGTAGTAGTGGAGAGCTGGTTAGGGGAAGGCAAAATAGCTTCATGCCACAGCTGATACTACAAACTTTAGGTGGATTAACATGGCAATATTAAAAATAAAACCACCTGATTATATTTGGAAATTAAGTTAATTTAACATGGATAATGAAACATTTAAGAAAACTTCCCTGTTCAGAATGACAATGGCTTTCCTCTGGTACAGCTTAATTCAGTTCAGAATTAATTCTTTGGAAAACATCTATCAATCGTTAAAAAAGCCTGTCCCAAAACAGCTGGGATATCTACAACCTGTGATGGAGGGGAATGCACCAACCTCCAAAACTCAAAAATACCCTTGGCAGAGTGCTCTGTCTACTGAACTCCTGAAGCAGAAATACAGGGAGGATACTAAAGAGTATTATTAGTCCAGTTTTTGAAGCTGGAAATAATACTACAGTGTGGAACTCTTAACTATCCTGTGGAGAATCTAAGCCCGAGTCTCCTACAGAGCTAAAAAGGAAAGCATGGTCTGCAGATTTGTCAGAGAATACAACATGCACTCTGAGAACGAAGAAATACCCTGTTTTGTCATGTCAGAAAGGGACTGCAAATTTAATTCCACAAAGAAAAGTGATGATGAAACAATATAAGTAGTCTTGTTGCAGTCCCTTGGTTATTTGTAGTGGAGATACAGAGATAAAAGTTTACTTTTTGTATAAGGCATCTTCAAAGTCAGTATTAAGTGATTTATTACTAATGACCACTTTGCTTTTTAGAGGCTAGAATGTTTTAATTATTTAAAAAAAATAAATATATTAAGCTCCCAGTAAACAGAAATAGGAACTTACACACACTCTTTAAGATTTTGTACTTAAACTGCTTAATTTCCTCTCCCTCCTGCAATTAATCTGTCTGCAGAGGAAAGCACACACAACATTCTGTGCTTCGCTAGGTTGATAAGAAGCATGAATATACAATGTAATGCCACATTATTTTTAAACAGGTTTTGGGTTTTTTTTCCTTTAAGAATATTAAACGACTTTCTGAAGACAGGATTCTGATGGCTCCATGACTGAAGAATACAGTATTCCTAAATCCAAACCAGGCTTAGAATACTTCTGACACCTGTATGGCAAGAATTTCATTAAGCAAGATGCTTTCGTTAGTAATTATGTTCTACAGCACGCTCACTTGAATGGGCAGCGTAAGTGTCACTGCACTCAGGTGATTCAATTAATACTGAAGCTCCCTTAGCCATGGTGCTCTGATACGGCAGCTTAATGGCTACTATCTTTAAAAGTGGCACTATTTTACATATGGCCATTTACTGTAAAGGTCCCCAGTGTATCACCCTCAGTAGTCTCAGATATAAAAGATATTCCTCATGCTTAAAAAAAAAATAATCTTCTGAGGTACTGGAGATGCCTGTTAGACTACTGTTATTTACCTGTCCAAAAAAAGTAATACAAAGATGGTGCAGCCCTGAAGGCTGTTACTTTTCTGCTATTTGAGAGGTTTGATATGACAACTTTAACTTCTTCTTAACAGCTTCTTGCATAACCTTCAGGTAATACAGCATTTGTGGTGATGCAGCTGAAATAATGGGTGTCACTTCAAATGTTAACTAAAAGGAAATGCAGCATATAGTTAGAAAACAAAGGATACTGCTTAGCTAAAGTCCTTCTTTATAAGTTTTTGCAACTTTATTGTAATTTAACGTGTTGAAATTTTATAAGGCAAAGATGTTAAAGAAAAGCCATTTTCAGTGGATACAACCATCTCTCCAGCTAGGGCATGGCTCAAGCTAATTTCAATTTATCTCAAATCCAAAAAACAATTTGCATTTTCTCCTGCAGCTGTAGACCAACAGACAGGCAAATTAAACAGTTTTTAAAAGTAGCAGAGATCTCAGGAGAGGAGAGATAAACACAACCGCATTTGTTAAGCTGGCAAAATGCCATTTGCCTGCTTTGACCATGACTTTTTATAACCTTTCTGTTTTAAATAAAGATCAAAACCTTAGGAAGTTCTGTTTCACCACCACTTCACAAAGTGTTCACAAGTTCTTTACTATAACCAACCTTAAACATATCTATATAGAGGGACCATTAAAAAGCCCCACCGTCTCCCAGTAAGCGGAATGTAACTCCTGCTGCAATAGCCTCTTGACTATGTCTGCTCTTACAGAGAAGTCGCCACTTAGAAGTCCCTTCTAAAAACTGATGTTCCTTCCTTTAGTTAGTTAATCTCAAAACCTCTGAAAGCTGCTGCGAGTTCTTGGTGGTAAAGCAAATACATAAATTTGAAACATACAGATCCAAGATCGCTTTCAACTACCCTGTAAGTAAATCTCTCACTAGGAAGTAAGACTGAAAGAAGATTATTTTTTTCGATGGTATGAGAAGAGTGGTAATCAGACACAGACCCTACACAGTAAAGGCAAAATGCTTATCAGCCTCTTCTCCTGCAGACTTTTCTTCTGCCAAAATTACATGCGATAACACAGAATAAAGTCTAGATCTATACCCTTGCTGCTCCTCATAATTTACACACCGGAAGATAAATAGTGGAAGTGTCCTTTACACTGCTCTATGTTTTCTTCCTGTGCCATTTCTTTTCCCATCTGACCGCTCATTGCAGTGTTCCTTTTATCCATGCACCAGTATGAAGATCTGGCAGCAGGCTGGGATTATGGAACTGAGGTCTCAGCATCCAGCCTTCCCCAAATGAAGAAACCAAACTAGCTTCAAGCACACACTTTCCATGGGGCAGAAGGTGTGTTTGTATTTCTACACCCTGCCCAAATAGTTTTTCAATGGGTATGCCTCCTCTGGGGTCACCCTCCCATCAGTTGTGTTTCATACCATTCTCCTAGCATCCTAAATTTCCTAACATCCTGCAGGTATTTAGAAAAAAGCATTTAACACATCCACACAGTGTAAATAATTAAAGTAAAACAAACAAACAACCCCCCCAAAACACCCACAACTCCAGAGACTCTGAAATCATGCTAAAAGTAACCGACCCAGAACTTACTACGTGTTTCCCTATGGGCTATGTTTCCCTCATCAAGGAATTGTGCTTTCAAACGCTGATGGTCTGCAACTTCTCTGAAGAAATCTATGCAAGGTAAATGCACGTTTCAGTCATTTAACACCTGCTAGACTTCCCTACAAAACCCCTTCTACATTAATTTGCAGATTGCCTGTTTTTCAAGTGACATTTCAGCTAGAATCATTCCAATCTCCTTATCTCCGAAGCAAGGAAATGCATTTATTTATTTTTATCCAGTTTCTTTTTGTAAAGACTGGTTAATTTACCTGAAGCCCCAAGTTATTTACAGAGAGATCTGGGAGATCTCCTCTTCAGTTTGCTGTATTTGTCACGCCACCTCTGTCACAATGGAATGAAGGAGATTACTCTGTTTCAAGTGGTATCTCCATTTTTCCTAGAGGCAGAAATTCATGGTTTCTCAGAAGTCTTGGGTGAGCAAAGAGAGACTAGTAAATTCGGGGCTAGGAGGGAACAGATTGCCAACGAGATTTCTTCCCTAGCAAAGGCCAAAGCAATACTTTACACATTCAGCCTGTAACTTCTACACAAGAGACGCTGCTTACATCTGTGTCTGCACTGTCCCCGCCACAAACACAGGCTCAGTTGCAGCCTTGGGACAAATTAGCAGCAGCCAATAACTCACACAAAAGTCGTGTTTTCCAAGAACAACATTTCATTAAAGTTTATATATTACTAAAATCGGCATTGCACAACCTTACCACATGGTTCCAGTTGTGCCCTCCTGTCCTTACCAAACCCTGGAGCAGAGAGAAGTTGCTCTGCTTGGGGAAGGGTTGTTTCGGTCTCCCGTAACTCACCAAATCAGTCCTAATTAGTCCTAGTTATCAAAGAGCCTTCTGCCCTATTACAGATTGATTCACTCAGAGATGCCACTGCCAAAATTGTTTCCTGCTGTGGCAGTTTATGATGTTTGCTTTGCAGTACAGCAGCATGAAGAAAGGATGCTTGCACCAGAAAGACACAAGGCTAATAAAATAAATTCCTGAAATGTAAGCCAGCCTCTTAAAAACACTCACCGGGTACGCATATAATCACACTCTATAATTACTGTAATTTGCACAATTAAGAGCTGGATAAACACCATAAATTTAAATGAAAAAACCTCAGGCACAGGCTGGTGCTGCTACTGGAATATTTTAAAATCCAAAATATACAACACTGCTGACGACGATTTCTGTAACCACTGCAACATGAGAGCACCTTGCTGAAATCCAGTTAGGTACTTGCCACCACTTCAAAAGAATAAAAATAAAGCAATAAAATTGTTTCTCCTACAGCTTACTTATGAACATTGTTTTCGTCTCAATCTCATCTTTTGGTACAGTCACAACTGACGCAACACTTTACACGATGCTGGTCTCCTGCAAGCTCCCCACTCCTCCCCGAACCTCCCAAGTTAAAAGCCATCCTACTTACACGGATCGCTGCTGTTATTTAGCCCAGCTAAGACAGAAATCCTGGGGCTGGCTAAGGAGCAGACTAAAAGTGACCGTGCCCCATAACTAGCACATTCCTCTGGAGAACCACCTTCTCCACAGACAAAGGTTTTGGCATTTCCAGGTAGCCATCTCACACTGGAAATGGAAGAGGAAAAACAACAATACCCAACAGCTCTCTGCCTGCTACCACGTTCCTCCTCCTAGGCACCTAAACCAACACTTTCTGATCAGTTATCTTTCCCATCAGGCAAGATGTTTCTCATACTCACCACTCAACGGCTTTGTCTGCACTAGCACCTTCCTCACCAGGCTTGCCATACTGGAATTTTTACCCGCGTTGTCTAAACCTGCTCAGGACCAAACTGGGTGGAAGAGTTAAAAAAACCCGTCTGCATCTAGTCCTTGCGTCTCCACTGGCCCCTTGGCTTTTTCTACTGAGGCTGCACAGCGTCTGGATGAACAAGGCTGAAACACACACACACACACACACACACACGTGTGCACGCACACGCACAGGAAGCCTGGAACCGAATCAGTATTAAACTTAGTGACTTCCTTCTTCATGCTCCAGTATCTCTGCTGTAAACAAGCACTGCATATTAGCTGAGCGAAGCCGAAGAGTCCAGCGGAGAAGGACAAAAGAAGGGAGAGGCTCCAGCAAGGAATAACTATTTTAAATACACAAACGTCTTCCCATCAGATTAAAACTAGCTTTCAAATTAGGCAAATTCTGAAGCCATTGTTATGACAGAATAAGTCAAGACAAACAGGAGACGCTGCTTCCTCCTCTGGAGAGGTCTCCTGGATTTCCAGTACGAAGCGTCCTGTAAACTTTCCAAGTGCCTGAATGAAGGACTTCAGAAGCATCTGTATCGCTTCAGGGACAGAACACAAAACGAGGGGGAGACAGACGCAGAAATGAGCCCCAGAAGAGGCACCACCAGCTGTAACTGCTGCACCTTGCAATGTAGGTGCCATGAACGAGTCAGGGGGGGGAACCTGGCTCATGTCTGTGTCAGACCACACGGCCAGGACTACCAGCGCTGCCCCACAAGGCAGCCACCAGCTCTCAGGAGCAAGGTCAGCCTGGCAGGAGTGTGTGTGTGTACAGGGACTAGACCGGAGTGAATTACATCCTCTCCGATGGTGTTTCATGAACAGCCTGCTTCTGTTTTGAGACACCTTCGCCTCACCCCACAAAGCTTCAGGCTCCCTTAGTCTTCAGTAGGCTTTCCTCCACCATTTTGAGGCATTTAATTCATGGCAGCTCTACCTCAGAGCAAACTGGAGAACAGATCCACCAGTGTCCATCAGACATGCCATCAAACCCTTCTGCACAGTCCCAGAGGGCACTAACATTTGCCTCACTGCTGGCCACAAATGCTCTCTTGAGAGATAAAGACAGCAGGCAGGTCAAGTTCTCCAGATGCAGAACGCTCCAAACACAGACAACAATGGCTCTGACTGCTCTGCTGGATCTCCAGCAGGCTCATGCGCTTGGCAGGGAGGATGAACAAGGGCAAGCAGAGCCCAGGAGAGAGATGGCAGCAGCCACTTCTGCCTACTGCTGCGCTCACATATGTCCTGCTGCAGACTGTGCCAAGCTGGGTGGCTCTGGAAAGCATCCTACCTGGTCTGTGGAAGGAGCCAGCCAGACACAGACCACTGCCCATCCTCCCCAGCTGCAACAGGCTGCAGCAGCAACCCTCCAAACCTGCAAGCCTGCTGCCATCAAGGAGGCTGGCTGCATCCAAGCATCCTTGGAAAAAGAGAAAAAGGAAGATGGACTGGGCAGCTTTGGTCCATCACCAAGTGTCAGCCAAACAGTGACCATCCTCACCCTTGGCCAGGACACAGCCATAGTGGCCTTTCTGCTTGCAGCAGCCCAGCTGCTGGAAAATGCAAGCCTGTTGGACTTCTTCCTAGGGCAGGAAAGGCCGAGTTGCATGTGGCTTCACAGCACGCGAATTTTTCCCTTGTCTCTGACAGTATACCGAAGCTATAGCAGTTCTTGGTCTGGGATCTTCAGCAGCCAGTAGCTTTATTGGTAACACTAATGAAATAGTGTCTGACCACTGCGGGCTTTCTCAAACTAAGTCACACAGTGGCCAGCACAAAAGGCTGAGTGAAAAGAAAGCTGACAGCTTGGCAATACTTGGGGCTAGGATGCTAAGTGCCTGTCTGAAAAACCTGCCATCTTATGCCTTTTCAGACAGACACGGTATTTATCTTTCTGACAAAGACCACTCATCTCACAGAAGAGCTTTATTACATCTAAGCTGAAACACTGAAAGATCTGCAACTTCAACAAACATCCTTTTTATTACCATCTTGCAAAGTTGGCTACTAAAAGATCCCCCATTTTTTCTTAATATGGCAACAGCAGATTCCACAGTCCACCTCTTCTCTTCTTTCCACCTTTTCTTTCAAGGCAAACCAAATTCTCACAAAAATAAGCTAAAATTAAATTCCTGATATCCTTTAAGGCCTGTGACTGCAAGATCCAGGGGTTGGGGTCAAAAAAAAATGAGAGCTGCTCTTAAAATCAGACTTCACATGAATCTTCCCAGGGTACGTGGGACAAGTTTCACAACAACCCTCCACATAAGAGAGAGAAGTCCGATTACAGAGAAGCAGGGGAGCACAGGGCAAGCAGTGTGCAAGCTCGTCAGGCCTCTGCTAAAGGGTGGCTTCTCCTTCTTCCACTGTCCAAGCTGAAAAAGCAACGCATTTTTATGGAGAAACTGCACACGGTTTCAAACCTTAATTTCCATTTAACCAGAAACAACGTGCTAGCATGTAGGAGTTTGACAGAGAAAGCCTCCCTCTGTGCTTGCTCCCCTTGGCCAGCAGCAGCCACCCTGCGTGCCACAGCTGGCCCGTGCCCTGCCAGAATTCTTAACCCAGACGTTGGCTCACTTCTCACTCTTCTCTCCTGACAGCTTCCAAGATACAGGCAGGGAACTGGCCATGCAAGTTGTTATTCTGGCAAACTCTTCTTAGCTAATCTTTCAAGCGGGCCCTGTGATCAACCTCTATCTATAACACGATGAGTCAAAAGAGGAAAAAAAACCACCTAAACCCAGAACATTAACTGTCTCCAACAACAAAATGTGAGTCCACATCAACTGGACTTAAGACTGCCCAGCCATGCAGACATATACCATGCCATAGGACTGTGCCTGGATACATACGTGCACATCCAGGGACAGCACAGGACCATCCCCATGGTCTTGGGTAGCCCTTGAGAGGTCAGGAAGCTCACAGCTCACCTTGTGACCGGCACCAGCGCCAATACCATGCAAGTCTCATTTGGGAAACTCATCTGTACACAAGATAATGTGAGGTTCGTGTAGTCCAACATGCCAGCTAACTGCCTCAATACAAGTGTTTATGTGCACATCTACCCAAAGACATCCAGAATTTCATTGTTCAATTGTAATGAAATCACCGCTACAGTGCAAAACACAAATCATTTCTTTAATAGGCGTCAGCAGAAGAAGGCTTCACATTAACGCCCTCATCTCTGCCAAGTACTGAAACAATTACTGCATGAATATTAACAGGGGTTCCTTGGCAGGATGATGCAATTATCACAGAGAATCTCAGGAGACACTGCAAGACTCTGCACGATGCCTCAAATTTGTATCAATTTAAAGAGCGATTACTTCAGGCAGCAGAGGCTCCTCAGCCTGGTTACAGAGGGGGTTCCACGTAATAAAAATAACAAGCTCCAGGATGAGATGGCTTGGGAGCAAGGGAAAGAAAACACTGTCACTTCCACCAACTGCACTCTGAGGAGACACAGCTCTTCATGTTTTCAGAAAGGGCAAAATAACCATAGCAGCTATGCTGCTTCTCACAGCCCATAAGGAGAGGAAAAATTATTTTGAATGTGGTATTTATTTAAGGTCACATAAAAAGAGGAGTCTGGCCAGTTAACCCCTTGAACGGGTTTTCTGGGATAGACCAACACTGTAACATACAGAGATGGGAACGGAGAGAACAAACAGCAGCACCCTGACTTCAGACCAACAAAACTGTGCTTAAACCCTTCCGCTGACTTTCACTCAGCCCCGCTTCCCTGGCATTAGGGGCTTTCACCTGTTACACACCAACCTGACCAGTATGTTGTACACTCCTGTGCTAAAAGCTGATTACAGCTTCTCACCTCATTCCAGAAACACAAGGAGTTTCCGCAGCTGAGCCGGCCCACGTTCATGGCTCTCTTTCTTGGCACCTAGGATTTTCAAACAATCTTCAAAGATTTAATACTTTAGTTTAAAGCTTCACAAGCAGCACGTTAAACCTGGGCATCTCCCCTTCATTTGCCATATGATTATTGAAAGTTGCAGTAAAAGCTTGTTCCTAACAAAACATACCGTCAATCATATTTTTAATATTACATACAAAAACTGAAATTAGAATTTTTGCTTCAATTACAAATATACTCAAAACCAGAAGCTATCACCTTGGGTAGCTTGGATTGCAGGATACATTTTAAGCTTGGGATCTCATATTTAAGATACGTGATTCTGGATCAAAACAAAGAGGGTGTTAAGATTCCAGGTCACATTTGTACTAAGTATCCACTAGCACCTCCAATTTTACAGGCTTTACCAGAAAGGAAGGACATCCTCTCCCCACCCTTGAATACTGCTCCTTCTACAGACTCTTAAAAAAGAAGAAAAAAAAAAAAAACCAAAAAAGAAAAGCTGACACCCAGTACAGTGACCTGATGTTTTCCATGCATTTGCCCTCTGATAAGCACAAAAATGCCTTCTGCTGGGCGTTTTCCCTGTTAACCTTCCTGACCAAAAACATTAATGCTCAGAAGAAAACAGAACCTAATGCAGTAGGTAATGATACTAAATATAAGCAATGAGTCAAATTACTTTGTTTCTCAGGCATTCAACTTCACAAGTTGTTTCAGAAGTTCAAAAACACAGTCCCTGCACAGACCTAGAACAGCCGACCATTTCCCATTTTTACCTTTTTTTTTTTTTTTAGTTAAATTTATTCTTAAAAACAGAATCATTACAGAACTCTGTGAAACAGATGCGGTTCAGGCCATTTTTTATAGCAGTTGTTACTATGAAAAAAGCCTCATCACCAGCGACCATCTAACAAAACATTATTACAACTGGCTTAAGTAAAGAGAAAGGAGGTACAGAAAAAAGGAGGACAGGGAGCATCCAGGAGACCGCTGCGAGTCCTTTCAGAGAGCTCCAGCCACGGGTTTGGCAACGAAGCCATGGGATCATCGCGTGCACTGCTGAGGCAAGACAGGTTAATTTGGTTCAGATGGCCGTGGCCGGGCACAAAGCGGAGCATGCAATGGGGGAGTCTGCTCCCTGACTCCACCAGCTCCAGCACAAGGACAGGAAAAGTCCAAGGAGTTCAACCACCCTGGAAAGCAAAGTCTTGAGGCTGGCAAAGTGACAAAGCCAGCAGGAGATGCTTCCCGCTATGCGAAGGACAGTGGGAGGCTGCTTTTGAAACCGAAAAGCACACATATTTTAAAAAGGAGAGATTAAATACCTAACAGACAAGTCAAAGGAGGAAATCAATGATGCATTAATAGTTTCAATCATTCTCAAAGTATTTACACAGTCTGCATTCAAACACTTTCTTTTAATAAACAAAACAACAAAAAAACCCAACGGATAAAAGACCTGCTGGATTACTTAAAAAAAAAAATAAAATTCACATTCACATGTCCTTTTTTTTCCCTCTGAAGTTTATCTCTAGAGATATTCACCAGTTCCCCAGCTCCCAGCCCTGCAAATTGTGTCCAACATGGAAAAATCATCTAATTGAAAAATTCAGCTTTTTAAGCTTCTTCAGTACCATGTGTCTCTGCACATTAACTAGGAATCAAGACAGCCAAGGAAAAGAGCACTGAGACTACATAGACTGAAGATCACTATAAATTTGTCTCCAGAGATGGTCTTTATTGGGGAGCAGAAGTATATTTATTTTTACGTCTAAATGCCAACAGCAGCTCTGTGTGTCTGGTTTGCTTTAGCAAAATTTGAAACACAGGAAAATTATCAATAACTGCAGGCATTACTAATGCTGCCATGACTGATATAACAATAACGCTTTACAAGACATCTATAGCAAGAGGCGGTGTGTGTGGGGAGAACCACAGACGCTTCCAGAAACGTGCTGACAAAATGACATTGTTTTCTTGAATCCAAGATGTCAAAACCAAATGTCTCTAATAACCCTTGATAGGGAAAAAAAAAAACCCCACACTGTAGAGAAAGTTGCAAACATGGAGTCACCCTCTTCTACATGCAGCATGAATTCTCTCCAACAGAGCCCATCATTTTACCTACATCTTACTGTCTGCACAATTGAACTTTACCAGCAGCTCAGCAAGTTCTCAGTACAGGGCTGAGGTTCATCCTCCCCCCAACAATCATGGCTTCACCATGGCTGTGGAGGCCTGAATGTGTGTGGTACAGTTCTCGCCGAGGTTTCCAAGAGCTGTTTTGCCTCTATTTTTTCAAACTTCAGGCTCATTCCCAAAACAGATCTCCCTTTCTTCCCCGACAACCCAGCTCCTCCGGAAGAAGTCGCCTTCTCCCTGCAGCTTCTCTCACCCATGCTTTGCACCCTTCATAGTAGGAAAAAAACCAAGAGGCCAGGAAGATGAGGCCAGGTCCTCTGACAGCGGGTTGTGGAGGTCAAGTACAGTGAATCTAGAAGAGGGGATCTCATGTCTGTCCTTCGAGAAGTTGTTGGGATCTGCAGGGCAATCTCTGCAGCTACAGGTGGCTGCAGAATGGAATAGGCAGTCTGCTACTGCATGCAATTGCCTGTTCTGCCCACACACAGAACCTGCAAGGATAAGGCAAGAAGTTCTCCCCCAAAATATATGCTACACTGTGACAAGCATTTCTCACCTCTAGCACATCATCCCTGATGAACAAATTAGGTTTACCAGAGTTAAACCTTGAGTGAATGACCCAGAATCAAGACAACTTATTGGAATTTTAAAATTAACAGACATTTACTGGAAACTGAACAACTAACAGCCAGTGGTTCATTCTGCAGGTTAAGGTGCTTTTAAGTGAAATGAACAATGAAGAGATTACACCTTCCTAATCAAGCCACACATTAGAAAAATGTAAGGGAGGAAAGAAGGGAAGGGGAAAGTCAGGGAGGCTGAGGATTGGAAGCTAAAAAAAGATCAGGTATCTGCAATAGATTAAGTGGGGAGAACACAGAAGAAATGTGCACTTCAGTTTTGTCTTTACGTACTCTCCTGGTCCTCACACAGGACTTTGCAGTCCTTAGCCCAGTGTAAACAGATGTACATAAGCTGAAAATGGACACAGCATCTCTCTAGAAAAGCAATTTGGGGTGCGTTTGAGACAAGTGTATTTCTATCACCCTGTGTTCAGCACAGGGAGGAAATGCTGTTTGCACCTGCAGAACATCCATCTCAATTCCGATTGCTGTTACCACAGGACTGTTCACGGTTCTTGCCACCGGCTCTGCTGGGAGGCGAGATTAACAATTTTGTTCTCAGCCCCAGTGCAAAGAAAAACACGTCAGACCTTGCCTTACCCTGCACTCCTTTCGGAGGAGGATCTCCAGCCAAAGGATTCTAGAAAGACAAAGGAACAAACCTTACTTCTTGGTGCTCCACATACAGAGCACACAATTCACTAGTATGCTAATAAATTACCGATTTTATTACAGAATATTGCCAAGTTAAAATAACAAAACAGCACTATTACTGTGTTAGTAAACTACCTTAACTTTCGTAACCGTGCATTTTGTTATTTATAAAGTAACTGAATGTAACTGGAGCTTTCTCTACTCTGCAAGGTAGAAGAGACTCAAAGATATCTACCTCCCTCATTCTCAGTCACCCCCCCAGTGGTATCAGACTTAATCATTTGCAGTTTTATTGGTAACTCCTGAAGCCTGGAATAGGATATCGACATCTGCAATAAACCTCAGAGAAGGAGGCAGATGTTAATTAACATAAGGATTTTCTTTACCAAGACAGCCAGCCAACCCAAAAAGAAGTGCCATTTTTTAAAAACCTTTCTCAACACCTAACAATTTGTCTCCCTCTCACCTGCTTAAAATAATTCTCATGGCTCTTAAAATATTAAAATACTCCCCTAAGCCTTAAGGTTAAGTTTTAAACATGCAAGAGGTACAAGCCCTTTTGTCTCCACAGCTCCCACGCTTGTCACCTTTCCAGGCAACTGCATCCCTGAGACAGCTCACGGCCACCAAAAGCAGGGGGAGGAAGAAAAAACAAAACAAAACGAAACAAAAAAATCCAAGTCCTACAATCCGTGCACCCCACCAGCAGTTGCAGGTCACTCCTCAGTACTGGAGCATCCCTCTATCCTCCATCTCCAAACCTTCATTAAAAGGGACTACTGAGCTATGGAGCCAGTATAAAAGGGGAAAAAATTCTGGTGGCAGGGAGCTGTGATGCTCTTTAGTTATTATGAAACTGCTCCAGCACATAATAACCATCAGAACCACACTCAGGATGTGGTCCCCAAAAGGGGCTGTGGGCTTACGGCAGAGGACGGTGCAAATCCACCCTCCACCTAGAGTGATCCTCCCAGCAAAAATTTGGCAGTGAGAGAGAAGCCAGGGTGTTTGGGTCCTCCAGGACAGGAGAAGAAACTGGCCAGTCTCTGCCTTTCTCCTCTTGGGATCTCCCTCCTCCCCCACCACAAACCAGACATTTTTAATCGCTGCGACTACATATGAGATTGCACGCCTTCGCAGTTGGCAGACAGCTGCCAGAAACCCATTCTCAAACCCTAAACTTAAGCACGCTCATAAGGAAAACAGAAGAGTTCAGAACCGCATGAGAATCTTGTAATTTGCTCTCTGAAATAACCCTAAAAGCCCGTGGCAATCCACGTGCAAAGGAATGTATTTTTCCTCATAAAACCTCAAATGAGCATTTCGATCTCATGTCATCATGGGAATCAAAACTGCCATTTCTGAAAAATCATGGATTTATATACATTGGCTGTGTGAAAGTCCAAACGTGTAGTTAATGAAGCAATTGCTTTTCCTTTAGTAGAACAGAAAGGCAGTCATTTTCAATTGTTTTGCACACCTCTTCCTCATCTGCTTTCCTGCAGAGATCTTCACATGAGCACACGCACACTCTGCCACAGGGCAGGCACTTGTCTTTTAGAGTAGGCAAGAGGAAAAAAAAGCTACAAGATGTTGTAGCCCAAAAAGTAAATTACATCTTCACACCAGACTCTAGCTGTGTTACCAAATGAAAATTAGCGAATTTTCCCCTCCTCTATGCTTGTCATCCTGGGCTTTTGTTTGAACTACAATTCAGGAAAACCCACTGACCTTCCTCACTGGCCTCCTCTTCAAAAGTTTGTCTGGAGAGGGTGAAAGCATGAAGCAGGAGAAGTATTTATGAGATAGACGCTCATTTTACTGAAAAAATTAGGAATATCTTTATGCATGAGCAACAGTTGACTCGACCACAGTCATTGCTTTCTTGTGAGTCTAACTATGAGTCAACAGTTGGCTGAAAAACTTCAAGGTGCAGCTGAGTGTTATGCTGAAGTCGCTCAAGTTTTTCTAAGAGGGGCTATGTTAGACATTTGACAGGCTGTGGGACTGCAACCAGTGGAAGTGGTACACAGCTCAAAATTTACTTACCGAGAGAGAAGCCTTCCCCACAACTGTAAAACACCTCTAGGATACCATTTTCATGAAAGGCAAAAGGCACTCTGGACCCTCAGAGCATGGTTTCAAATGCTAATTCACCACTGACATGTCAATAACCAGCTAGAATAATTTGTGCAAAATAGTTTTATGCAAAATGGTTGTTTTAAAAGATCGGGGTAGGGTGAGTGAAACCCACAAATCCTCTCATGCATTTATTCTCCTGAGTAACGCACAAACTTGAAAGTTGGGCAAGGGGACCAGAGAGATTGTCCCTTTGTCACAGAGAGAAGAGAAGGCTTGGCCTCTTGGTGGCAGCTGCTGAAAATCTTTCCAATTCTCCATGGACTGAAAAAGAGCACAGGTGAAGACATCACCGTCAAAAAAATATGAGTTTTGAAATAAAATTCAGCAAGAAGGCACATCGCTCCATGTTAGGCAGCAGTAAGGGAGGGAAGCACACAGACAAAAGAGACAAGATAGACCATGGACTATAGAAGGAAATGAGAGAGGAGGAAGAAGAGCAAGAATAAAGCCAGACTGGTTGTTTTGCGGATGGGAGAAGATATGAAATATAGGAAGTATAATAAGCAAAGTGTATATAACTGTTTCTTTCCTATAAAACCGTATGGGACAAGATCATACAGGTATTTTTCACCACAGCTAACAAGCACTTATCCGCAGGCTAGTAAGCATCAGGTATATTTCTCCAAGGAATTAAGGAAATACTTGTATTAAAATTAAAAATAAAAGAGAATGCTCACTTAATCTGCTATGTGATCTGAATCCCCATTTATAAATGGCAGGGACTGGAGACAATGAGAAATTGCTAGATTACACAGTCCTCTGCAATGCAGTTAGCAACAGCTGAGGGGTAAAGTTGGAAAAACACCAACGGACTTAAGAATGCCAAATTAAGTTTGCTTGCACAGTTGCTGCTAATAAAAACCACAAAGCCTTTCTCTCTGTCTCTGCACTGCCTCATTCATTCCACAACATAATACTGAAACAGAACTAAAATCATGGAAAAAGCCTAAGAAAAAAAATCCTGTCTCAAACATCGCCAGTCTTCACTTGACTGCAGGGAATGGAGCCGCTGCAAAGCCAGGTACAGCTTCACGTATGATCCTTCACCAAGGATTTTCGGTGAAGCCCGTTCCCAACACAGGCAGCAGTTCACTTGTTACTCCAAGTGCCAAAGACAGAAACACACACATCCCAGCAGGAGAGAGGCACTTCGGCTTACAGCACTACATGTCATTTCAAGCCAATGAAGTCATGACAGAGAATCAGACAGGAAAATATTTTCCTACTATCTCACAGATAAATGGAACTTGCTAAAAATTTATTAGAAGGTCTGCTGGGAGCTACAAAAGTTTCTTCGTTTTCTAGAGCCACAAACTCCTCACCAAGCACGAAGGTGAGGTGAATGAATCTGCGATTCACAGAGAGCGAATGTAAAGAGATAACGCGCACTGAGCTACAGAAGCCACCCTGTCGGAGCTCGGTAATTACATGAACGAACTGATCTATTAACAGCGAGTCTAACTACAGCCCCCCAAGGGGCTACAACTCAATCAATGGTATTTTGAAAGGAAACGTTGCTCTTGCAAGGGAACTGCAATGGCAGAAGGGAAGACTAGCCATGTGGTTATCAGCCACAAGATACTACCTACTCATGGAATAATACATCGTGCTATTAAAAAAAAAATAAATACAAATTACACTACAAAGAATTTTATTTCCAACAGGCCACATTTAGAAGTACATCAGTGAACTCTAATTTGCCTTTCCACAGCAGATTAGAGATAGAAATTCTCAGCTTGCATCTAAATCAGAGGGTTTCCTAACTGCATTAGCAAAGTAAGAATTACAGAGCTATACTTAACAGTTTTATTGTTGTGAAAATGATTCTGACTTCAGAAGGCAGCTTCTCCTGAAGTAAGGAAGATGTGTCAGTGAATTACTCATACCAACAGCCCTTCGACAGTTAACCCTACCTCTGGCACGGGGAGAGTTACTACAGCAGCACAATGAATTTTGTAAAGCAAACTAATCCCAGGAGCCCCCTAATAAAATTCCGATGTAGCCTAAGGAGTCATCCTTCAAAGAAACACATTTCTGACTGTTTTCTTGTGGAAATGGCACTGTAAAACAGATATTTACCTTCTCAGGTCAGGCTTACTGCAATTAGTCAAATATCTGCATGTTTCTACAACTTCAGATTAATTCAGTTTTATCTTAGTCATACACTTAAAGACCATGGTTCTGGAGAACAGAAAATATTTGGGAAAATATTTCATTTTTCTAAATATCACAATTCCTTCTTTTTATAAGTACCCAGTATGTAGATATCATCAAGTCTGCACATGGCTATCATCCCTTTTCAAACACTCCATGGCACAACATACTGACTGATCTTTCACAAATAGCAGTTCTATTTGCATCCTGGCCATGCTATGTATTGCTCTTTTTCTAACAGTGGTTAGAGAAAAGGAAAAGCTTCTCCATTACTCCCCTTTACAATGGGGAGAAAGAAAAAAAAGCACCTATTAGGAGCTGCTCTATCTATATTACATGCAATTCAACACACAGGAAAAGCCCTTTGAAAAGGAGGAGGATTATTTGCATGTAGCAGAGACCAAGCTGTCAAAAAGCAAAGCTAAGGAAGGCTGCACAAAGATGTGACGCTGCATTCCTTGGAAGTGCTATCACTTTATTACCCCTCTCTTCAAGGAATTTGGCAAAGCTGCAGGACTTACGAATCCGAACGAAAGGGAAAAGGGATAAAGAAATGAAGGTGTGGCAAACAATAGTCAAAACCAAGATTATTTGCAAAGGAACTCTCATAAATAAACATGCTTTGTTGCCTGCTTTTTATTTTGCATCTTTCAGATACCTCTTTGCTTATATTGGTGCATATGTTTGTTTTTTCTTTATAAAAAAACTGAAAACTGCACACAGCTTGGACTGTCTCTATGACAGTGTAATGCTGTATGAGCAGTGAACAGCCACAGGCCAACAGTCAGCAACTTTAAACACAGCTGGCATTAGGGATTCCACAGACTGTGGCCTTTTTGTTACCAGAGCTGAAGGACATGAAATATTTTATCTCATTTGACTAACACATGTTGCTCTAGCATACTCACATCTTACGCAGTCTAAGCTTTCAGTCTGAAATAGAAGTTTTAAAAATTTGTATTTTTATATATCCAAAGCAAACAAGCATTAAACATTAGTCCACTGGGGTAAACAGCCTGGAATGATTGCTCTGATGATACTTTTAGGAAGCTAACATTTCATCGGGTTTGTGGTGAAGCAGGATACTTGAATTATAAATTGGGGTTTTTTTTCAATCAACTGTTTTTGTCAGATCTGCTCCAAAAGAAAACACAGGCAAGACAGAAAAGCACCCAAAGAATCTATTTGAAAGATCAGGTAGGAAAGGAGTAACAACAGGTGTTAAAGAGAAACCTTTTCATTTCCCACATTGAGCAATGCTGGTTGTAAATAAAAACAAAAGTTTAAAAAAGAAAAACATTGCTCTAAACTGTCAAGCATTGCTTTATTCAAACTGACATCAGTAAGAGAATTGTTGAAATGCCCAAGTCAGGGCTGTGCTCATATATGCCAATGCACCATAGCAGTAGGTGCCTGCATAGGAAGGAGCTCCACTCCATGTTGCCAGTGGAAAAACCACCCTAACACCACCTCCTCCCAAACACACTCAGTCTTTTTTGAGTAAATAAACTCAGAAAGTAAAAAACCACCGCAGTCTAGTTTTTTGAGTAAATAAAATTACAAACACAGCACCCACACCTTATGTTATTGAGGATGACCATCTCCACATACAGTTATTTGGCACATGGAAGCCACAATCATAAATTATGCTTTTACTAGACCTGGTTTTCCTTTTATCTTTAGTTACACTGCACCACCATCCAGGGCTCTCTGGGAGGCTCAGGCTCCAAGATCCAAGGGACTGCCTTACAGTCTGTAAGGCTTTTCTCCTGCATAACACAAATCCTCGAGCTTTCAGCCAGTCATCCTTGTGCCACAGCCAGCTATTTTATTCATCCCTCTAAGATGAGCATCAGTAATACGCTTACACCAGATACACTTTAGACCCCATACACGGGTAAAAATCACAAAGCAGGACATGGATATGCATAAGCACCTAGCCTACAAACCTTCTGGGACTAGTGCCAGTTAAGAAATGATAGTAAGAACAGTTTTATTCAGCAAGGAAACTTAAATCAGGTATACAGGAAGCCTTCTTGCCTGGTTCGCTATTTAGGCACTAAGTCTAGACTGGGTATTAATGCGTAAGACTGAATTCTGCATGGCATCATGTTCATAAAGTCCATAAGGAAAATCCCAGTTTGAAAACTAACAATCAAATTCAAGATAGTTGTAAGCATGACTGTAAAACAATAATGCCAAGGAAGAGAAAGGGATACAAACATTTCTCTGAGGCTAAATATCGAGAAAACTGTCAAGGGAGTCTCTCCTTCAGTGAAATCCCTCCCTTAGTGTAGAGGACCACTTCAAAGCCAAGCTACCACTCGCTGAAATTCTTCAATTAAATTGGCGTAGATACTTCGAAATATGCTTCCAATAATAGAAACTGGCCCTGAAGGCTCCCTGTAGAATTACTTTATTCAGATAACCAACAAAATAAAGATAGGTGAAAAACTACCAAGAGCAGCACAAATATCCTAACTTTAAAAAAAAACCCAAACCCAACACTTCAGCCTTCAGAAGTCATCTTTCTGCCTGCTCCGAAACAATAGGACACTGTTCTCTTTGTACTCCTGACACGTTTTATTTCAACCACCACACCCAGTTCTGGGAAGGGCACTACGATAGCGCTGATTTGTTTGCAAGATGCTGCAAGGTGAAGTCAAAGTTAATGATCCCATATCCTGTTTAATTTCTTTCTGTTTCCCCCCCCCCAGATTTCACACTAGTAAACACAAAACCAAAAATTCACTCCCATATGTGCTAAAAGGAAAAGGGTGAAAGGGGTAAAAAAAAAAAGCTATCCTATACTAGCCACTGATTAAAAACCAAAAGTAACACTGAAAAGGAGTGTAGCAGAGCTCATGAATAGCAACGAGCAGCTGCAGGCAAAAGAGACTCAGCAGAGTCTCTTGGGATCCATGTACTCTCCAAGTTAACAGGGCACAGGGTACGGCAGCCCAGGGAAATACTGCAGCAGAGTTTCCACCACACCGTCTCACCAGTGCATCTCAGCCTCAATTGTCACAAGCTTCAAAGCAAGGAAAAATTCTGTCCTCCATACATTTGAGACTCAACCTTTGCAAAATCTACAACCGTCACGTAACTCTTGTTCAGTAGGGAACAAGTCAAAAAATCAGGTTTGCTTTACATACTTCTGATGGTTGTTGGGTGTAATACCCTGAGCTTATTTTCACTGATGACCTAGACAGACAAATTAGACTGACACAAATCCAGACTACATCAAAATAAACCAGTGCACATATTAGGGAGGGGTTGGGGGTAGTGGTGTACAATATTTAAATATTTAAGTTACACATTACAATGTACATCAGGTCCTCCACCTAAACTGAGGACTTGAAGAGGACAAGCAGGTAACTTTTTTAAAAAATCTGTTTTGTGTTATGATCACCAAGCTGGCTACTCAGCTAGAACAATAAAAGGATTCCAGCCAAATGAGCATTACTTCCTCCAGCCCGTCTTTTAAAAATTAAACTCTGTGAAGATAACGACAGTCATGCTCAGTGCTAATTATAGCAGAAACATTATAGTGGCTAAAAAGGCTAAAAAGAGGTGGTGGGAAAGGAAGGAAGGTAGCTTAGAGGAAAAAAATACAAACCAGGGAATGGCAAACCTGTCACGTGTCTGTCATGCTTCGCCTTCATGCAGTGCTCACAGTAAGATGGAAGGTAGGAAGCGCATAAGCTTCCTTGGGACAATGGAAGTCCCAAACCCTGAGGAGCAGTCAAAGACTGAGTGAAGCCCCACAAACGCTGTGAGATGCAAAAAACCAGCAGAAGTCTGAGTAATGTACAAATTAAGTGGAAAAAATTAAGGAAAGCTTCTTACCCTGCTTTTTATCCCAGCTGAGCGTACAAGGGGAGAACTATCCTGCTCCCACACTTGAGCCCAACTTCTCAAAGGCCAGCCTGGACAGAGGACAAGTACGAGGCTGTTTTATTTTAGGGTAAAGGAGACTGTTGCCCTCAGCAGTGATTTTAGCAATAGAAGCAAGTAAATGATAAACCTAAAGAAATCCCAAAGCCAGCGAGCCCTGTGAGGACAGGAGAGCATGCCGCCAGGCTCCTGAAGCTGCCGAGGAAGAACCTCATTTTCACATGTAATGTGTACTTGCATTTTCTTGTTTTGTGATTTTCTTTCTAACCCTGTAATCAAATGTTTAGCAGCTACTTTGACAGTACACATACTACTTTTTCCTTCTATTCCTAAACTTTGGCTAGTAAACAGGTGATCCAACAAGGAGAGACTACTCATTTCTTTGGGAGTGGCAAACTGATGAACGGAGTAAAATTCACAACAGCCTTTGCCCAGCACTAAAAGCAATGTTACTACCTTTCCTCCCAGCATGACTGGCTGTGCCCTCAGGCTGTATCTTGAAACCACCTCATCCCAGGATCAGCAAGTGACAGAAGCGATGTGAGTGTAGTCCCTGGCTCAGAAAGCATCCCTTCACAGCAACTACCTATGGCATGCACATGTGGTACAGCTCTGTCTCAAAGTCCAGAGGACAGGATGAGAAGCCTCTAATTAAGCTTTCCAACACAGCAGAGCATGTGCAGAAACTCCAACTTAAAACCGTCACTTACAATCTTCCCAAACCGACCAGAGGACCCAATGCAGGCTGTGTTGTTCAGGATGACAGTGCTGCCCAGTACCTGGAGGATGCAGAGGAATCCAGCAGTGTGAAATGAACATGACTGATATGCGCCCACCCCAAAAAAAAAAAAAAAAAAAAAAGTGCAAGCTATTTTTTCCCTGCACATACAAGTGGCTGGGAATTAATAACTTCTCAAACCTACCCACACACTAAAAACTGTCCTTGTTTAAAAGATTCCTCACAGTTGCTACAAGGCAGCAACAAAGTGGATATAAAAGTATTGCAAAAATCACTGTAAGAAGAAAAACTGTCAGCAGAAAAGATACTGGAAAGCTACAGAAAAGGTTTCAGTCTTATTCATACTAGTTACACAGTAGGAGATTTCCCTCCTAATATTTGTAAAATTGGAAAACAGAAGTTTCACCCATCAGTGAAATCAGCACAAATACTAAGGACTCTAATCTTTCCCAAGCTAAAAGAAGTTTAGCTCCATGCCAGCTAGGTTAAAAAAAAAAAAAGGCAGGTTTGGTTCAAGGATGCCAAATCAAACCGTACAGCATTCAAACAAACATGTGTCTCCAAGCTGAATCACATTATTATTTCTTATTCCCTACCGGGGATGGGGAATAATGCTCAAGAACAGAGGGGAAAAGGAGTTGGGATAAACATTTGATCCCAAAAATAAAACTCAAAATTCAAACAGACACCTCAATTTAAGAAAACAATAATTTATAAACACATCCTTTTGAGAGAGAGCGCAATGCTAGCTCTCCTCTGAGCCTGTAAGTCAACTTGCTCATTTGTTCCCTGCACTTTGCCTCAAACAGCAGGTGCAGCCAGGTGGACTACTGGTATGAGTCCACAACAAAATGCCATTTATCTTTGCAAATCCTAATATTCACCAATCCACCTGCAGATGAAGCAATAAATTTTTTGCTTCCACAAACGGAGGGAATGTTATTTAAATCATGATACTATTCAAGTAAATCCAAGACAGATGGGCCAGGATTCAGGGACAACTGAAGTTGCTGTGTTTATGATAAGGGAATTAGAGTGACAGAAAGCCTCTTCCTGGGAAATGTGGGATCTGGTAGATTTGCATTTGCTGCATAAAGGCAGCAAATGCTCTACAAATACACCATGCAGGGTCAGTGAGCCAGAACAGTTTGGAGGTAGTGGCTCAATCCTAGAAGAGGGCACCCAGATATCCAGGTAATTGTTCTACAAAGCACCATCCACCAGAGTCTGGCAGGTCACCGCAAGCCAACCTGAAGGAAGTTTTTGACATACCTTGTCTACCTCTCGGTTTCTAGAAGAAGTGAGAGTTTGGGGAGGAGACAAGTGGGAAAGAAAATACCCCAATCTCCCAGACCACAAGCATAAGAGAGGAAATACAAGTATTTTTTCCTTTAGCATGTTAATAGCGATACAGCGTGTGTGTGACCCATCTACACCAAGCAGACACAGAGCAATTAAAATGTTACCATCTCATACAATCAAAATACTGTTCAATGAAGACAGGATTAAAACATGTTGCATCTGTCTCTAACTTGGCTACAGGTAGATGACTTCGTTAGGGATTTTTAGCCAGGAGAGTCAAAAGTGTTAACAGAAAAGTGGACCTGGTATCCTGTGACCAAGGAAGCAAAATTTATCCACTTCAGCAAATGTTGACAGAGCCATTACTCAAGCAAGGCTTCAGATAAGTCACTACTAAAATCTTGAGCCCGAACAGTGAACTGCGGGGGTCCCTGCTCTTGGTTCATCTACCACAGCTGATAATACACCGGGGGTGGGGCGCATGTGTGAAGGCAAGCTTGTATACACTATTACTACAGAAAGTAGATGCACACAGGCTATATTAAGAGGACATCAGAAAACTGGCATTTTTCTGATAAGGCTGCTTTTTTTAATGATGCTCTATGAAAGGGCGATCAGATCAACAAGGCTGCAGGGCAAAAATGAAGACACCAAGACACCAATCGCATCTACAGTAACTTAAGGCAGCTGCCAAAACTTACTTAAAATGTTTAACTGGACAAGTAAAACTATGGTAAAATTTAACCCAGTTCACTGAACAGGTCTGTACAATTTCAGGCATAGCAGCAGACACCGTGCATCTTTTCTGTCAGGCTGTCAGTCTGCTCTCTCACTATGTATCTTCAAACCCAGACATTGGTGATTGGATGCTTACTGAACTTCTAACAGGGCATTTTATTTTCCCACTTGAGAAAAAGCTTTGAGCACAAAACCAAAGCAATTGATTCCTTTACACTCTGCCTGTTTCTTGCTTCTCACTTAGGCATCACCCTTTGAACTTCAGCCTGGTGGTAACAGTAGCATCAGCATTACTAAAGGCTTAGAGTTTGCAAAGAGAAAGACAAACCTTTTTTTTTTCTGGTTTTCTTTTTCATATGTGGATGTATTCAGAGTAAATGAGGAAGAAGCTGAGATATTGCAAGTTGAAACTGAGGACAGAATAAGCACGGAATGAATATCTGTTGCATAGCTTAAAATAAACAAAAAATGTAGCTGCCTGATGGTCAATTTTCAAAACCAAGCAGATTTTGTCTTCACTAGCCACGGATTTCTCTCCATATTAGGTTAAAAAAACCAACCAACCAAACAAACAAAAACCCAACATTCATTTCTATAGGAAATGAGGGTCAAAACCAATAAAATCAACAACTTTATATTTGAGCATAAACATACTATTATTGGTACTCCAAAAAGCAACTTTTAAAAGCACGTTCCTCAATTCCACATGACAGCTACAAGGCACATAACACCATCCAGAGGGGCAGGGTCAACAGGCAGTGGCTGCTTCCTACCCCAATCGCTAGGAAACAGGGCACGTTTAAAATGCTGTAATACTTGTACCTATTTGTATGCCTCCACTGTTTTTACATGACAAAATTACAGCTAAAATAAAAAAGCAATGACAGCTCAAGTTTAGCATAACAATCTTCTAAACCTGCTTTCATCACATCTCCTGACTTAATGGTTGGCGTGACATGCCAGAACTAAAGGAGCTGCTTTGTCTAATTATCACGTCTCCTACTGCGTTTTCTTTGTCTTCCTCAAACACTTCCAAAAAAACCTAACATTGCTTAAAATTCCAGTGCAAGAAGCATTTCACCTTCGCAGCAAAATCTGTTTCTTCTGGTCTTATCAGTATTGTCATTAAAGGTGCTTTTAGCTCCTATCTTCCATCTTCACTGCTCGTATCCATGTTGATGTTGAAACACTTGAAGTGTGTACCAGGTCACAGGCTTACGCATCGCTCAAGTTTCTTAGAACTTAGAAACAATTTCTTCCTGCAGCAACGAATGTGTTCCTCTTTGCATCAGACTGGAATTCCAGAGCCTTTTTGTTTACTTCCTGATTTGCACACTATCCTCCACCCCCCATTTTTAAAATAGTACAGTTCTGGGAATACATAATTTCTTAACAAGGTGCCACTGAAAAACCTCAATATAGCAGCATTACTGTCACTTACCAAGAACCAAGAAGGAGCTTCAAAAAAAAGAAGAAAAAAAAAAATCAAAGCATATCTAGATTTTGCTGTCTATCCTCAGTACTAATGAATGTAATCACCGCAAAAAAAAAAAAAAAAAAAAAAACAAAAAAAACAAACAATCACACATTTTATCCATGCCTTATTTCTATTACAGAGGGTTTGATAGGCGATTTTAACAATTACTAACTTATTCTTCTGCGGTTTTCTTAGGTCAGTAAATTTAGCTATTGCACTTAATGCATCTTGTTTTCAAAAAAGGCATGCACATGTGTGTGTCTCAAAGCATAACAGCAGGCAACAGCAGGGCCAGACAAAGGATGGGGGGGAGGCAGGCAGGAACTAAGGGTGGAAGAGAGACAGGTTAGAAAAAAAGAATAATCAGGTTTTACATAACTGGCATTCACGATTAAGCTAACATTTTGCTGGGAAATTTTAATTTGGTTTCAAATGCTCATCTAGCCTTCCCATCGAGAGCTTTCAAGACCTCTAACTGGAATGCCACACCTTGCTACCTGCCGACAACTAGCTTGGTAGAGAGCGGGGGACAAAAAAGACACTTGAGGCAAAAGGAGAAATATTCAAAGCTACTGATGGGGAAGAACACTCAGGAAGCAGGAGTGTTGAAAGAGATGGGGTAATTGTGGACAACATGCTGAACATGAGATTGTTAGGGAAAACTGAGCCAGTAACTTCGACAGGTTTTGGATGCAAATAAAGGATCCCAGCAGATGTATGTTACTATCCATGCCTAGATCAGTACAGTATAGTTTTTGGACATTTCTAGAGAGTTGCTCACGAACTGAGTGAACAAAAGCAATAGCAGAATACTAAGCTGCAAGACTAAATGTAAGTGGTGCAAAAACCCTGAAACTTTACCAGCTTCTAAGAAGCTGGAATTAGTTTTGGGTTCTGCACAAATCCCTACTAATTTCTGCAGTGTAACAGTGTCCTACTCCTACTTTCTAGATTCCCCCAACCTTTCAGTTACAGCAGTCAGCAAAACACGAGGCTTTTATTATTACTGTAAGCAAATAACAAACATACCAAACAAAATGCTACAGTGCAAGCCTTGTTTTTCAAGGTGTTAGATGCTAGCTACAGCAAGTTATTTTCTGGACACTTGAAAGATTTACATAGAATAAATACAACGCGACTTTTTTGCATTTACCTATCAAATAAAATTAGAAATACGAAAGTCTCAATATTCCCCCAAGTATTTTCCCAAAACAGCTTAAATGTTAGCATAAATGCACTGAGAGAAACTGCCAAAGCAGCATAACCTGAAACATTAAACTAAACTGGAAATACCTATAAGCATTCTTGTAAACAGATCATGCATGGATGATGGGGATAAAGGCTGCAATGAAAGAAACTTACTGAAATATTCAGCTGCTAAGGATATGAGGGAAGGAAAGGATAATATTAAAATGTTTATTATGGTAATACATAGAAATTAATTTGAAAAAAAATCAGCTCCTACTATACAAGCCTTATAATGAGCTTATAGCCTAAACACTGATGCTTTGTCAGATTAAGCATACTTTCTTCTTTTGTATTTTATGATGTGATGTAGCTACATGCTTTTTTTTATTTTTTTTCCCTTTAAAAGACATCTCCTTCAATATTCTATTACCAGAGAAATACGGCCAGGAGACAGAAATGTCAGCCTCTGAAAGGCAACAGGATTTAAAAATGAACTGAGGGGGAAAAATATCCAGTTATCTGTTAATACATTACTTCCCCCCCCTCCCCAAAAGTTAATGTCATTTTACAGTTCAGAACTTGCTAGTGTTGGGTTACAGAGATAACAGGATTTACATGATCATGACAATTTTTAAAATACCCCATCACTATTACTAAATTTTACTTGTCCTGCAGACAAGTCAAAGCAATTTTCTACTTGTCAAAGATGATAAATCAGTTGTCTGGTGACACTGACAGGTGGATTTGTCAAATCCCCATTGAAGTACTTTGGTTTCTGCTTTCAGGCTGCCTGTGAACTCCTGAGAGTGCAGTAACACAAGAGAAAAAAAGGAGGGATTAGGAAGAGTTTAGGTTTTTAGGGCTGCTGCTCATTTCCCCATCTTTCTTGGTATTTTCTTACTGCTTTTCCTTTAAAGTGAGTGTACAGAACGCAGGTGCTAGGTTTTATTCTAGCACTTCACCCACAGAATGCCAGTTAAAATCAGAACAGTCAAAAAAACCACAACCACACACTGCATTTGAAAATGTGTTATTTTGCTTATAAATACCACCTTCTCTCTTCTTTAAGGCAGAGGCACACCTTGGGAAAGATTTAATTAAACCCCACTTCTTCTATCCACTCTGCCACTACAAACTACTCAAAAGAAACAACTGGTATTTGAAGTAAGAGAAAAAAAGCAATGGCAAAGATGTGTGAATGGAAGTGCATACCTTGTGTCTACCAGCCACAAAAACATCCACCTACTAATGATCAAGGTGGAAATGTTCTAGTGAAGTATTTTAAGTGCTGACGTTAAATAAGGTTGACAAGACATCCAACATAAATTCCTCCCTTTTTAGCCCTTCCTTCACAAATTAAATTACAACAGTGTTAATATGCTACTTGGGCTGCACTTCTAAAACCGAAGAAATTGTGCTTAGGACCCCATGGCAGGTGTACCATAGGCACAGACTCATTTTGAAAAATCATTAGCTATATATTAAATATATAAGAAATCAGAAAAACTTGAAGAGAAAATGGCTTTTCCTACTACCCTCAGAAGTAACACCACTTGGCCACAGTGCTTCTCCAGCGACGATTCCCCAGTGCTCTGCAGTGAGCTTCCACCAACCAGATCCAAAGACCAGACAAATGAAAACAGCAGCTCACATTTAACCAGCAGATATGAAAAGATGAGAAGCCTCAAAGTGAAGCCCAGAGGCAGTGTTTCAAATTGAATCCTCCTCCTGAGCAAGCAAGCCTGTTGACAAGGCCTCTCTCCAGGCACCACCTCCTCCTGCAGGCTTTCCATATCAACTCTGGAGTAGCAAGGTAGATCCTGGAGTTGAGTTTGATGTCCAAGGCTTGCTCTGTTTCATCTCCAAGACACTGCAGGTATGGCTTCCCTGGGGTTGTACACAATCTACTGCACCTGGTACATACTCCAATTTCTATTAAAAATATTAGGAGAAGCAGCAAGAAATAGTTTTTCATCTTGCTATACAAAACGTAAGCTGCTTCACAACAAAAAAAGGTAACTCCCTACTCACTAGACTGTTCTTCACTGGAAAACCTGAAAAGTTAAGATTTTGCATTTTATTTTCTCTCTCTCAGCAAGGAATTCCAAAGAGCTTGCACATTTGAGATGGACAATTGGAACTGGTTTTGCTATGTCCCAAGGTAGCATTTGTATTGTTCCTCTAAATTTCCACATTAAATCCTCAACATAGAAACACAGCATAAGGACATTGTAACATCATTTTGACAGAAAGGTAGCTCATCCTTATTCCCAAGCTGTTTGAAAGCATGTCCTTCCTCCTGCATATTGTGCTCAACATATAATAAGTGGTGAATAAGACATGTCTGGCTGCTGACAAAGCTAAACAAATCGCCCAGTGGCAGCATGCAATTCACTGTATCCCCATTTATCCAGGGGGCTGAGTTGGAGCCGTCTTTCCCCACTGTAAGCCGGCAGCGTGGAAATGATGACTATCTGTTTTAGAGGCTACAAGATGAACCAAGACATTTGGTATTAGTGTAACGCAGACACAATTCTAATTCTAATAAAGTAATTTATTGGAGCTGCTAAGTGCAGCTGTTCTTCCCACACTGTACTGCGAGCAGCAAGAATGAAACTGAGGGGTGAGGCAACGAAACCAAGTGGGAAAATGAAATAAATCATTTGGAAAACAGATGGATGGTAAAAATGGTCAGCCCTTAGGCTGAAGAGCTACTCTAGATCCTGCTGTTTTACATTACCATTAACTTGAATCTAATTGCCATCTGGGTAAGCAAGCTACATTTTAAAAGACACATGTAAATTAAACTGCAGTTATTTCCAAAGATAAGCTGTCACTGAAATAGTACACTTGCCAGAGAATCCAGAGCAGAGTTGCTCAAAGTCTTTAGAGGCAAAATGTCCCGTCCGTCCCCCCGAAGTGCCATCATTTCTTCTTAAGAAAATTTTATTGAGGATTTCTTCCTGGCATGAATAATTTATGTGCCTTGATATTCTTAATATTAGAAAGACACAATTATGAACAGAACAGAAAATAACTCTTCAATTTTCAAAGTTGCTTCTCATTCAGGCTGCATTTGTACTACTGGGGGCGGGGGGAGGCGCGGGGCAGGCAAGGAGAAGAATCATGCTATCCACTCTCCACTGCTCTGTTGTCAAAGGCAAATTGAGCAAAGCATAGAGCCCACCAGCATCTCTTTCAATCCTAAACCAGGAGCATTCAGATTGCAATATGGGTTTCACGAATACAAAAGGGGAAAAAAATGCAATGGAATAATACCCACGATGGCTCATCAGAATATTAAGGAGGCTGCAGACTGTCAGAGCTCTGGAATCAGATGCTGATAATTTATCAAAGCTCCTGCTCAGCTTCCAAGCAACAAAATACATCTGCACGTGTTGGAGAATAATTTGCATTGTTTCCTATCTGCTGATGAAAGACAGTATTTTAAAAAATAAAGTATAAAAATCAGTAGCTTTCACTCTTTTCACCTGCCTTACTGGATATTTCAACCAGAGAAAAAGAACATCCTAAAAAAACGGCAAACCACTGTAAACTTTAACATCTCACGCCTCTGGACTAGTGTGGCCTCTGTACCGAGCTTGCTTCCAAGAAAAATAGCACCACCCCCCTTTCACCCAATATCCTGCTGGCAAGAAACATGGAGAAATAGCTGGTCTATCCAGCAATCTACTGGGTAACACAGGTTGCCACCAGACTGCAGCTTGCATTCGCAACATTTGCTGAATTCTTCATTTTCTCACCAACCACGTGCAGTTCCCTTCACCTCAGAGCCCTGGTAACGCTCAGTCCGATGCCCTAGGCTTGCCTTTTGAGGCAAGAGACTCAAACGCAGCTACTTTTAGCTAAATTTTTAGCCCCTTCAACTCCTCTAGCACTCCCTTGAGAAGCATACCTCTACCTCACGTTCCTACCAGCCCACATGCCCATGTCCAGTTAAACATGACAAAGGCAACAAGGAAAGGCACAACGTGTATTACTTACAACAGTGGGTGACAAGAAGATCTTTCTCCTCACATGCCTTCTTACCTGCACCACCAGTGAACATCTCTTGCTAGTTTAAGGTCTTCACTCATCTTCTACTAAAGGTTTTCTTATGAGGGTTCGGGGCACTGCACACTGAGCACCAGTGCAGTGAAGACAAGTTCATCTCCAGATCCTAATGGGATCTGGACATCACCTTTGTTGAAATTCCTTTGACATTTACACACACACACAAACTATTTCCCTCGTGGTTTTCTTTGCTGTTCCAGGCAAAAACTGTGCACTTACAATTAACAGCATACTCATTTTATAACAGAAGCACACGCACAAAAGATCTGGCTACTCTTTGCTGGCAACCAAAAAGCCATCAAGGTTCCAGGAAAAAGACTGGTGTGGATTTTTTCTGTAGCATAACCAGTGTTTATACCAACATGACACTTGAGTGCAATGGAGCAGGGGGCAAAGCAGAAAGTCTTATGAGATTATGATTACAAATGCTAACCTACGACCACTTTGTGAAATTAGAGAAGCGAATTATTTTTTTTCCGATGATACATAATACCTTGAGGTATCAATCCCTCCACAAGACTTAGCTAAATGCCATGTATCTGCTTAAAACTGCACATCTGCATCATATTAACCAGTTCTTTAAGTGTCCCCACAAATAAGTAAGCACATACCTCATGCCCCATATAAAAAGCAAAAGCACCACTAATTGAAGAGAGATACAGCTAAGCCTTGAGCTGAATCACCACCAGTGGAAATTACAGAAAAAAAAAACCACAAGGAGCTATGCTAAGGAAGAATACCCCTGAATGAGCAAAAGGAGTAAGAACTGGGATGCTCCTTCCTCCAGCTGTGCAAGTGCTTAAGTAATAAGCACATGACATACTGCTGACCCCTTGCAAGGACAAGACGCAAATGCAATGCCTTTGGAGTTACAGGGCTAACCAATTCAGTCATGAGTAATGAGAGCTCCAAGGAAATACAGCCATTTCCTTCCCTAATTCTCCACAAACATCCACCTCCAGGTGAGTCTCAAAATGACTAGCAACAGGGCTTAGTAAGGAAAGTACCTAAGAGTCACTCATGTCATCTACCCTTGGTGTAAGTGGAAGGCCACTCAGTCAGGTCCAAGTTTCCACCTACCAGTATTAAAAACCGGCTAGTAAGCTTTCAACATTTCTCATGGATGGCACTTCCTTTTGGAAGGGAATGAAAAAAGCAACCTTAAAGCGGTGAAAGTAGGTCACCAGAAGCCACATCAATGGAGTATGGAAACAAAACAGGGAGGGATACTGTGTCAGCTATAGAATCGGGTGGTTATTATAAATGGACATCAAAAGTACGGCTAGAACATTTCAACTGGTAAGCCATTCCATGGATGAAATACAAGTACACAATAAGTGACACACTACAGCATTTCCTTTGTAATTCTCCTGCAAAGCTGCTCGAAGTTTTATAAACATAATTGCATGCTTTTTAGACTGAACTCATGATAACCCTTCTAAACTCCATCAACAACAATAGCAACCTTGACAGCAAAGATTTATATTATTGGATATAACACACACTCCCAACAACCCCCCTCACCGCAGTTTTAATTTAAGATCCATCCCAAAGTTATCTTAGAGCCATCTAGGTACAGATTTATCTGTAAACAGATGTGGTGGTTATGTTCTACAAGTGGATGGATGTCAGCCAAGAGATCTCGTGGCCTGGACAGCGGGCCAGCGGATACCTCTGCTAATCCTGCAGAGCTGGCTGTCCAAGGTCGTAAGCCCAAACGCACAGAAAACTAGGGTCCATCAGTCCACTCTCAACTTTTTTCCCCAAAATGTTAGTGAAACATCACAGCTAATGTAACCTGCAATCACAGCAAGTAGTTTTTCAGCAAGGAAGAAGTAGGTCAATTTAATTCTTGGCAGCTATTTATAGGAACACCTACCTACTCACACGGGAAGCTACCTTAACTCCCATTAGAGCACTCTCTGTGTCCAGGCTTCAAACTCATTCAAAGCAGAGAGATGGACCACTGCAATGAAAACAGTTACTGTCTCTTGACAGTAACAACTTCTGCACTTCAAATTCATTGTATAGACAGGGCTTAAAATATATTTTAAAAGAAATGTTTAAGTCACAATATAGAACTAAGGAGATAACCTCTTTCTAGTTGCTTAAGGATAATTTGCAATTGCTTTCTGGCTCGTATAGGTAAAAATTACGCATGACTGGATGCCTCCTCCTTCAGAGCATTAAGTTAAAGATGGCAGGAGAGCTATTAAACCCAAATTAGGAAAACATACAATTTGAGATAACTGGCCTAACACCCTATGAAGTCAGGATCTACATAAATTTGAGACACAAGGCTTCAGGTGAATGTTGCTCTTGCACTAAACATTTATCCTTGATAGTTGTACTACATTTTCAGACAGAGTTTTCTATTTTCAACCTTTTCTATTTTTTAACACAGAAAGAGTCATGTGTTCTGACAAAGAAACAGCAGAAAGGAAGTTGTGCCGGTATAGGGAAGATTAATGCATGCTCATACCACTTAGCTATTAAACTATTGTTACTGCATTCCTCTCAAAAAATTTTTTTCCATTAAAGTTCCAGATGTATTTTCATATTTACAGCATGCAAACTTCTCCTTTCCATCACTGGGCTGGAATCAAAAATATTCATTTCCCTCTTATCATCCTTCCTTTCTCCTACACATTCATCATTTCAGCGAACAGAGGCTGTTTACTTCACATTCCTGACTTCCCTATTAGCAAGTCCAAAAAAAAGAAAAGAAATTAGAGCGGAAAATGCTTAACTTCCGTCTATAAAGCTTGTCTAGGCTGACAAAAAAAAAAAAAAAGAGGCTTTCTTCCTTAATTTGATTTAATGGTTATAATGACTTAATGGTTATAAATTGAGAAACTAGCAGCAACTGGAATCAGAATGAGAAGAGTTTGGTTTGAAACAGCCTCAGTTCACACTGCTTCGACACTACTTACAGACCTTGACGTGAACAACCACAGGGGCTTCTTTAAGCAGGAGTCACCAGCCAAGGGCATGTGAAAGAAAACTGACATAAATATTTATGGCAAGACCATAAAACTTTTTTGCTACCTTACTATATGGGATATAAAACTCATTACCTCCAAGGAGTTCAGGCCATTTGAAAACTTCAGTGAGCAAGGCCTTAGCTAATGGAAGGAGTTAAGGAAGAAGCCCATGAAATCCATTCAATGGGGTAATCAATCACCCCACATCTCACCAGCATCCTACACAAGTGCTGCCAGACAGCAAGAGTGAAAGAGGGTCCATAAGCTTATGCCACCTAGAAGATAAATCTTCTCAAGACCGATTCAAAAGGATGCTGGGTTTTTTAAGTACTACTATTTTCTTTAAACACCACAGCCTTTTGCCATAGCTCTCTATTTCTGTTTTGGTGATACCACTCCATTTTTCCTGATTTCTTATTTTCCAAGAGACTTATCAACTACCTACCATGCTTAACAAAAAGATAGAAAATAGTTACAGAAACCTACCTCAAAATAGCAAATGCTTGGTATTATTTGATGAGGAAGTCTGATGATTTCTTAGCAAGCGTGAGCACATTGTACTTTTAGCACGTGATGTACGTGTTCCAGTATACCCAGGCAAGCTAGGAAAGACAGCAAAGGCAGCAGCTTATCTGTACAGCCTGAGGTATAACCTCATAATGTAAATAAACATCTTTTCAGGAAGCTTTTTGTCTCCTCTTCTTTCATAGTGCCTGTACTGCACTGTACTCTTGCATATCAAGATAAAATACCGAACTAACATGGAAAACTACTATGGATCAGTCAACTGTTGGCAAAGCCAACACAGTGGCACAGGGTCTCACATGCCATGGAAAGGATGTTAGAGCTTCAGGTGATTTAATCCTTGCTCTATGGTTTTCCAGTCTCAATCCACAATATATTTTCCTCCCCCAGTCAACAGTGAAGTCACCTACTTGGAAATAATGATTCAATCGAACACCTTGCCCTGTCCACAAATTAAGGTAATCAATGCCAGCTATCCACACTCCTACATACCAGCAGTCCAGCCTGCTATCACTGTAATGAGATAAATTTATTACATTTTGAAGGTCAACGGAACTTCACCATTGGGGTTTTTGGTTGGGGTTTTTTTAGTGGTCTTTTTTTGGGGGGGGGGGGGGGGGGGGGGAGACAGGGTGGGCAGGGAGTAGAGCAGACAATCAACTGAATGAAAGCTTCCTCTCTGAGAGCATCTTGCCCCACTGACCTACAGATCTGGCAGCTAATAGGGTATTTGAGAGGATTATTAATAGTCACAAGAGGATCCAAGTACAGTAGCAGGCTTAAAGGTATCCCAAACATGAAGCAGTGCAACTCAAGTATGCAAGCAAAGCACTGTAGATGTCTCGGGAGATCTGACCTCTGTTGCCAAGTTTCTCCTAAGTCCTTGGGCAAGTTATCTGACATACTTGTGCCTCGTTTCTTCACCTTCCCAGCTCACAGCAGCCCTCTCAAATAAAACCATTAATGCTTTGGATGCACTGACATGGCAAGGCAATGAATGGTGAAAGTGGAACTGATCCTTCCTTCTTTTACCCCAATGGGCAGCAAAGAAATTGCTAATAGAGCAGTCACCATTTGCTGTGACAAAATGGTACCCAAAACTGAAGCAAAGTGATCATTTCATTCCCTAAAGAATTCAAGAACTGGATTCAGCCCTCCCAGCCACTGCTATTTTCCACACATTTTCCTCAAAGCCTCATAGGATAGGCTGTGCTGACTAGCACAGCATCTGTAGCCTATCTTGTTGAAACGGGTATCAGTGTACTAAAGAGTCAGCTAAATGAGGGTGTGAATTACCTCTGCTTATCTCAAGCCAATCCACTGACTCAAGTAATGAGAAACCAGAGAAAGCAAGCAGGTTTTTAACTCTACCTGCCATACAAGTACCAACTATGGAAAAGAAAACCCTAAAGAAGTACCAGTCCCATTTATATTTCCTCCAAACCCTCACTGGCAAAAGGAGATGTGTTTCCTAAGAGGAAAATGCAGCTACACTGTTATATTCCATGTAGTCACTTCAAGTTCTTCTGTGAAGGATATCCCAAAAAACGGATATGGCATAAATTTCTAGGCTTTCCAACTTATTCAGCCTAAACAAAAACACTGCTATTCTAGAGCTGGGGGGCATCAGTCCTCTTGCAGGAGAGCTTGAAGCCATTAAGGGTGCAAGCTGGCTCACTGCCATCCAGCAACAGCTCAGTCCCACCAACCCCTACCAAGGGTATTTCCTCCCATTCCTTCTCACCTCCACACCAGTAAATACTTTGTCCCTGATAAAATGACAAAGCTAAAGGTGCTGCATGCAAGCAATACAACCACTTCTCATCTGGCAAGGTAACACTCCCTCTGGTGCTGGCCAACCCAAAAGTGCTCTGCTGGCTACCAGGCCCACAAAAAAACACTGCCAGCAGGAGAGACAGGGCAGCACAGCTCCAGACCAGCATTCCTCGAGCATTAAGCTTTGTCTAGAATACTGCTAAATTGTCTTTCATTCCTTCGTGCCAAAAACCCCACCAACCCAAACCCTAAAAACAGCCCTGACACAAAACCTCTTCTCCCAAAGCCATGGATCGGGGTGGTGGGCATCCAACATCTGTCACACCTATGCAAAATGTCACTTCCTAATTAGTTTCTCTCTCCTTATCAGAAACTTCCAAGTCATAAATCCAAGTTCTCATCTTTTACAATACCCTGCCTCCCCGCACCTTGCTAAAATTCCCTGCTACTCAGAGCATGGAAAGCTCTCTCAGGTAATGCTACAGTATCTATTGTCTACCTGAAAGAATTTTCTATGCTTTTTTTGTACCATCCAGATTGGGAACGGGACCGAGGTGCAGAGGTTCTGCTCAATCTTTTGGACTGTTACATGAAATCCTAACATTGGGAAGGATTAAGTCCAAGAGATGGGTGATCATTTTTAGTCACAGGTTCCCAAACACTTCTCATTCTCTCAACCACAGTACTGATTCCATTCCCAGACCTCCTTGGAAGCAAGGACTCAATAGACACAATCCCCTCCCACCTCCTGATACTCTGCCACATAATCCTCCATCCACTTCCAAATACATTTGCCATTTTTCATCTCTGCCGGTTCCTTTCTTCTATGGTCCAGGCTACAAATTCCAGTAGGCAAGCAAAGCAGCCTCTGTCTGTAAAACGCCAAGCGCATCTACCGTGCAGTACTGCGTAAATAAAACTAATTATCTTAACACAGAAGGAAATGGGGCTTTTTCAATTAAACCGCTAATGTCCAAGAATGCAGACACAGCACCACAGGAAGGGAAAAGGTGCCTGCAAGTTTTAATCAAGCCAGAAACTAACAGAGAAGCATATGCATTCTTATGCAAATCTACACCAGACGCATTGCACATCTGCTGAAATGGGTGTCGTTTTCCCACAGTTTGCAGAATTAATGTGTTTAACTAAGTGCCTGCCAGTTCTTGCAGTGTAAGAGCTAATTTTTAATAGGGTATTCCCAGCTGTAAAAAAAAAAAAAAAAAAAAAAAAAAAAAAAAAAGTAGTCTCTTTAGATAATAAGGGATCTAAATCCAGGACTTGGTTTTACATTTACTTAAGTGCAAAGACCCCCTTCACCTCCAAGAGCTCATTACTTGCACTACTCCAACTTGCTTTATAATTAAAAATAATCCTGAAACTTGGAGAAGAGCCTTTCTACAGTTTCGTGACCTTTTGAAACACCATTAAAGAGAATTAACAAATGTCATTCCCTCCTGATCACTTTTATAAAGGCCTTCTGAGATTGGGGGGGTGTCAAAACACACAAGAGGACTTTGTGAGAAGTTTACAAACCAAAACACAGTAATTTTTTTTTCACTTGGTTACTTTCCTTGCAGATACAAATCTTATTTCCATGACTACTATGTGCTTTTACAGAGGATTTTGAAAGAATTCAGATGAGAGCTTAACTCTGTGACCTTGGGGCTAAAAAGGCATACATGCCAGAAAATGCTGAAATCTCAGCTATTTTTTAAAAAAAACTATAAATATCGGTTGAAAGGAACCCATGATCTCATAATAAGTCAATGGGTCACAGTTATGCTCCTCTTATCTTCCCTTTTTTTCCTCTATTGTTTAAAAATAGGAAACAGCACCACATGAAAATGTTCAGCCAGAGATAAATAGTGTGACTGAAATACAGGAGTCAGGAAACTACTGTTTTAAAATAATGCCATCCTCATTTTCCCTAACACACTCTAATATTGTTGATGACTTCAAATATTTAAGTGACTTAATAAATTAGTAACCTAGGCAACATTTGCAACAACACAGGCAGCTGAAAGAACCCAGCTAAAAACTCCTAAAAAAAAAAAAATTGTAAAAAATCCATTCGTGAATAAATTAACATCCATGTTCCTTAAAAAAGGATGGGCAAACAGACTGAACGTCAAAGGGCTAATTCTGCAATAAAGTTTGGGAGAAAAGCAACAAAGAAGAAAACAGGCCATATCCAGCCCCCAGCTGCACTCCAAATCACCACTGCAAATACCCAAGAAAGTAAGCAGACACGCCATAGCTGTGGTAGCAGAGGACTCCTAATTCACCCCCTATGCACTTGCAAGAGTTCCCTGCAGTCAAAACCAGCTATGAGAGCAGCTGTCATACAGCAGGTACGAGCAGATCACCTGTAAGAGCACTTCAGTCGCATCTTTTGATATTCCCTGCTGCTGGCTGGCAAGGAAAAGCAGTATCTCTGTCCACACCTGCCTGTTGTTTAATCTGTAGCAAATGCAGTCAATTAAAACTTGTTTTTGATTAAACTCTACCTTTTACAATGGGGCACCAACCAGAAATCATTGTTGTTTATCATCTCAACAAAATGAAAAAAAGCTTTCTGCTTCCGTTATTTAGCATTTGTACCTAATGCACTGCAGCGGTACCTGAAGGTGTATCACTATAGCAGCACTGTCCAAACGCATGGGAAATGACATTTCCTGGCCCAACAAGGTTTATCCTCCAAGCCTGCTTCTGCACCACCTTTCTAGGAGAGTTAAAAACAAGCCTATTGATCTAAAGGGAAAGAAATGCTCATGAACGCTTCCCAATACAAGGCTGCCTGCCCAGACATGCTGTGCAGCTCTTCAGCTTCCTTCCAGCTTTCCAAGGGTCTCATCTGCACCTTCAGCTTATCTCCCATTAAGGTCTTCAGAACAGCAAACGATCTCCTGCAAGGAATTATGAGCACACATAAATGCAGCGGCAGACAGTAGCCCAGCTACGCTACCTGCACGCATCTCAAGAAGAAAACCCTCTACAGCTGTAACAGCCACCCCTCAATTATATCAGATTGCCTTGCCGCTTCAACTTGTTATGAGTGTTTTTTTGGTTTTTACATTAAATACACCCTTCTTACCTACCCCTTGTTATACAGCCTCCAGATTACTTTTTAATTGAGCTTCTGGAGATGAGTGATAAGGTTCTGAAGTGGAGGACGCTATCCCCCAGCCTGCTTCAGGCAGCCTCGGGCACCCGCAGCAGCTCCTGCACCACCGCAATGAAGATGCCGCCACCTGGTGGGATCTCCACCGGCTCGGGTGGACCCTGGGGAGGGTCAAGGCTCTCACTCACCATCCTCCCATGAGCACCTCGGAAAAAGCTGGCCAACAGCACGAGCAGCGCTGGAAGGAGGTGATGTGCTGACAATGACATGCTATTCATTATCAAAACCTGTTGCTGCTCACCCCAAGTGAGATGGTTTGGAAATGGATAATCTTTGCATTTTTAGGTACAACTGCAAGCAGTGGAAGAAGAGAAAAAAAAAAAAAAAAAAAAAAAAAAAAAAAAAAAAAAAGGGAGGGATCAAGCTACCTACAGAGCCGCACAGAGGCAAGCTGTACAGAACCAGAAAACTCTGAGAACAGAGTTGGAGTCATTGATGCAAGAGCTGAGCAAAGCAGATGATAGATTGCTGGAATGGGTAACTGACAGAAATTGGGCTTTTGAACTGAATTTCACATGATTAGGAGATGCTCCTCTTCAGTGCTCGAGCCACAGCTATTTTTTAATCTCCACATGACACTGTGCGTTGCTGTGGCTTCAGTCTTGAGCATGAGTCTAATATTTTCTGAGGGCCAATACTTAAAGGCCTGGAACTCAGGTCTGAGGCAGCCAAGAGACGTTTCTGTCTGGTTGCACTGGGTCTAGGGCTTTTTCTGCAGTCAGAGCCAGCAAAGCTCTGCCTGTAGATCAATACCCATGAAAAAACATGGAGCCCTTCAAGCCTGTGTTTGAAGAGCCTTCTCTTTCTGCCAGGAAAGAAGGGATGAGGAGGCTCATTCTGGCAGCGAGGATTGTCTCCAAACTGCTCAGAGGATTAGAGGACAAGGTGATGAAAATGTCCATGTCCGACCTGCGCTCACGTTCATACAACTGCTATCATCTTTTAGCACCACTGCTAAAAGAGAAAGACATTTCCTAGTCCAGATAAGGCCCAGAGCAACAATGTCTATTTGTTGGATGAACATTCAAGAACACTCTTCCCCATGCTGTTTTCTACATATTTGAGCAATTCCCATTTTGAAATTTTAGCACGAGCGTTTGCCCTGAGCTTAGAGCATGCACATTAGAGACTAAATTGACAACTTCTGTTACAGAAGTTTACAACCTGTTTAGACACAGACTGTAAGTCAGGCAAAATCCAATTCTGTCCCCATCACATGCAACACTTCATAACAATGCTGCGATTCTGGCTTTATAATTCATTGCTACAAAATCCATGAATGTTCAGTCAACCACACCAAGCAATATAATTGCTCTGTTTTCACAGATAGCACTGAGAATGCTGTAAATGCAGTTACTCCCCTGCCTCCTCCTCCTCCCAAAGTCTGTTTCAAAGAGCAGAGAAAAAGACCTTGAAACACTGGTGGATGCTTTCAACAGTCAGTTATCCCTTGTACACAGAAAAAAAATCACAGCATTAATCCAGGCAAGCCACCTCTTCCCTCCTACCCATTACACACACACCATCAATCTGAAAGAAAGCCATCATCCAGAACACATGTTGATACGGTATTTTACAGAAACATTAGATGTGTGTCAAAACTAGTTCTTGGAAACATCATCTAACAACAGTCACATGATTCATGTTTCAGAAGCAATTAAACCTATCACTCTGACAAGCAAATTTACTGTTCCCCTTCACTATTCAAACATCAGGTTAGAGGAAACTGCTTATGTTACAAACTCTGTCCTTCAGTAAGGAAACTGTATTTCCATGGTTTGATAATGTCCTTGCTAATTCCCTTAACTAGAAGCTGCTGAACCTCCAAAACGCAGAATGAAAAAGCTAGACTTCAACTACTGCAGCTAACGCAGGAAATGCAAAAATAGCCAGACTATGATTTAGATCTCGTAGTGAAGTCAGACAAGACCTCAGTGTCACACTGAAATCACATCCCAGACATTGTAAAGTCCTACTGTATTCACATCACTGTCATACTGCTGGCAAGCCACAGAGACCAGTAATGATGGTACTTTACTACTAAATTCTTTTCTCTGTGCTTACAAAGTTTTACTGGCTCCGCAACCGGACCAGCACCCCTCATGCCAATAATTAACTCCTTAGATAAAGACAGAGTGGATGGCGCACCACTGTGTAAGAGAGATGCACAGAAAAACAGCCGTCTTTAAGCGACTGCTGAACTCCTTTCTTTAAAATGAGCGATTCCACTCCCTGAGCCATTTTTCAGACAGTCACCTTTCATTTGGAACAACTCTGCAACGCAGCAGTCCACGTTCCGTAAAGACACATAGAAAAGAAACGACATGACATCAAAAGCTGCATTTCTTGCCACGCTAGAAAAATGCTTTGCCACTTTTCATATGCTAGATATTCCTTCCCTCCCCCAGCCATTCATGGTGAAATAATTAGTGTTAGTGTTCTCATTGTTTATCAGACAATACAGACAATAAGGCTAAGCTTTCTGCTCCCGTTTTCTTTCCCTGTGCTGCTGTGGTTCCTCAAACAACTGTGCAAGGCTTTACTTTTAATCCTATAAATAACACTTGTCACTCATAGGTTTGTAACCCATATTTAGTTGTGCACAAACATGGCACAGTTTCAGCTTGATTCATTGTCCACAAACTTCTCCAGATGTGTTCATGCAAGAAAAAAAGGCTAATAAGCAGGAGGAAATAAACAAATACTAGCTAATCCGATTGCTATTTCATAGGGAAGAAGAAAAGACACTAACGCATCAGATTCTTTATGAGGGAGAGAGATAATGAGTTGTTTTTAAACACAGACTAGGAATAATTAGTTATTGTCCTTGGGCTACAAGATGTATTTTTACATGCTTGAAGTCTATGCTGATTTTTATAGCCTGTGAGCTAGCTGCCCTGTCACAGGGAATTTTTTTCCATTTATCTACATGTTAGCATCAGGCTACAAACACAGCACAACATGTGACTTTATCAACAAGCAATGTTTTTTGCTGTGGCTAATTTTGAAACCGCATTCCTGCTTCCACTCATACAAGATATAACCTTGGGTAACAATCAGATAGGCTGGTGCCAGACATCCTCTTCTTAAGTACAGTCTCATTTTACCTTTGGTAAGTATTCTAAACAAACAAACAATTTGAAGGCAATCTGCTCTCTTAGGAGCTTCCCCTGATAACAACAGAGAGAATTTTATTATTTTTTTTTTTTAGAAAGCTGCATTTTAGAGTCTCAGCATTAGGCTGAGATTAACAAAAGCAAGCCGCAAAGAAGCGGCAAGGTAGACACGGTGGAAACTACTAAAAATCCCAAACTTCTATTACAATTAATTGCACTAAGTATAACTTTGCTCACTGATGCACCAGACAGAAAGCAGACAGACAACCTCGTCCCACTGCACCAGCTTTTCAAGCTTCCAAAATAAACACAAAGGTCTTTGCACAGACTGTGCTCTCCAGAAAACCTGCAGCTTGATCTTCCTCATCTGATACGTGCAAAGGCTAATGCTGGTGGTACTCACAATAATTAACTGCCATCAGCCGAGAAACCCGGCAGAGTTGGTGTAGATAACTTATTTATGTCATCTGTGTTTCAGGAACAATGCAACCAGTAACAGATCAATGATAGGGGTAACTGAGAGCATTTGCTTCTAGTTGTACAGGCCAGGGAAAACCTGGAGAACCTCCCTGGGGTTCAGGGCAGGGGAGGAAGATGACAGGGACAACCAGCAGCACGACAGGATCTGATGTAAAAAAGTACCGATAAAAGAAAGTGTTTTTACAGGTTCTCTCTCCATCGTATTAGGCAATGGTAACATGAGTAACTGCCCCTGCAGACAAAACTGCTGCCTTTTCAAGGATGGACCGTCAAATTTGTTACAGGAGGGAAAACAAGACACTGTCTGCAGCGATCTTCACTCTGAAACGTGGGAGTAATTATCGTTAGATTACCAAGACAAACAAGAGGGAAAGACAAGGAAAAGATAAAACAGAATTTCCACTATTTAGGTGCTGATGGAGAGATTAAGCCTGACTGCATTTCAGCTGGGAGCCTAAACAAACCAGAGGCCCGGTCACATAAATCAAGCTAGTTTTAAAAGGTTACATACCAGGGAGAGTTTGGGAAAGAAGGGGAAACAGCACTGGGTCCTGTACGCCGGCCAGACTGCCGGAGATTTTAACATCCTTTTCATAAATAATAAAGGTGCCAATTTAACTCCCACCAGCAAGTCTGGGGCGACGGGACCCACCGTATCAGTCCCTCCCAGGCCTTCAGTCCCTCATTAATACTAATCAGAGCCGGCGCTGGCAGGCGGCGAGCGCTCAGCCCGGCGTGCACCCGCATCCTGTACTTGACTCCCGGCGACACAAAAGGTTCGGGTGCGGATGCCCGGCTGCTCCCGCCGCCGCAGCCCCCCGCGGGTGCCGGCTCCGGCGGCGGCTCGGCGGGGCGGGCTGCCTGGCCGGGGCACCGGCGGGAACGGGGCCGCCGCGGGCACGGCGCGGGCTGCGGCGGAGCCCCGGGATCCGGCACCGCGAGAGGGGCGGGGAAGGAGCCGGGAGCTTCGGCAGTGGGGAAGAAAAAAAAAAAAAAAAAAAAAAAAAAAAAAAGAGAAAGAAGTTAGGGCCAGGAAGTTTTCCGCCGCTCCCCACTTCCAACCTGCCACCGCAGCCGGCAACGGGCCGCGGGCCGCACCCCCCCCAGCCCAGCCCGGCCCTGCCCTGCCCGGGGGCCCGGGCCCGCCCCCCCCGGCGCCCCCTTACCGTAGACGCGGACCCAGCCCTGCTGCTGGCAGACCGACTCCAGCAAGACGCGGTCCAGCGCGCCGCCCGCCGCCTCCAGCTCCTCCGAGCCCAGCTCCGGCTCGGCGAACGCCTCGGCCGCCCAGGCCGCCGGCTCGGCCGCCGCTGCGGGGGGCGCCTCCATGCTGAGGGGGGGCACCCGGCACCGCCGCCGCCCGCGCTGCGCCCCGGCCGCGCCGCGCCTCGCTTCACCTCAGTGCGCGCCGCGGCGCGGCTCCATCCCTCCCGCCCCTCCCCGCCCTTCCCCGCCTCCCGGCCCCCCGCCCCCTGCGTCAGCGCGGGAGGAGGCGGCGGCCGCTGCCCGCCCGCTCCAGCGCCCGGCGGCGGCGGCGGCTCCACCGCGCCCTCAGCGCCGGCGGCATCCCGGGCGAGCAGGCGCGAGCAGTGGCGGGCCGAGCGCCCGCGCGGACGGGGCAGCGGTGGACGGCGGGGCTCGGCCAGGCCAGAGTAATCGCCCGCCGAGGCAGCGAGCCGGGACACACACCCCCACCGCCCCTGCCCTGAGGGAGAGGGGGCGGCGGAGGATGGCGGGCAGCGGCGGCTCGGCTGCAGCCCTGCGGCGGCCCTCCTGCCCAGAACCGCTTCGCTACGGCCGGGCTTCCCGCGGCGCGCCCCGAGGGGGTTCAAAATGGCCCTCGGCGGGGGGGTCCCCTCAGGCCCGGCCCCACCGGCGGTGCAGCTGCCGCCGCCCGGCTTCCCGTGCCCGGCGGGCCCGGGGGGGGCGGGAGAAGGCTGGCGGGAGCGAGCCGGCCGTGCCCGCAGGCGGGGGGAGCCAGCGGGGGCCGAGCCGCGGGCGCCGCAGGGCTGCGGCCCTTCGACCTGCCGGCCGCCTCGCAGGGCTTGGGGGGGGCGGTTGTACCCCGGAAAGCAGCGTGAGGTGGGGGGTTCCCCCGGTTCAGCCCTTCTGTCAGCGTTTGCACCTCGGAGCATGCCTGGTGCGGGCTGGTAAATCTTTCATGCGCTTACGCAGTCCGTCTCTTTCAGAGACACTTGAAGCCGATGTGCCGGAGAGAAAGGACGACGGGCTGGATTAAATCCATTTCATTTAGGCGACTTGCAGGTTGCTTTTTTCTGAATGTCCATTTACTGATCTCCCCGAATACACCAGCTTTTAATTTTCTGGGGTTTTTGGTTGTTTGGTTGTTGTTTTTTTTTTGGTGAAGCTCCCAGTGCTTTAAGGTACACGTTCTTTAAAAATCCAGAATAAAATACCTGTGAATATAGTGTGCATCCCACAACGCTTTTTAAATCGCAGTATTGTAACTTGAATTTTCAGGGAGGGTGGTCAAAGGGTTCAGCTTAATCTGGGTTCTTCCCTGTAATCTCTTGGTCTGAGTTTGTGCCTGTCCGTGATCAACACGATCTGGGTAAATTCATCCCAGCGTGCAGATTCAGTGATTAACTTCCTTAGCAGGGGCTGTGTCCAAGGGACTCATCTCCTTACACAACTTCTGCATCGGTACAAAGGGGCTAACAATTTGTCTTTATTGCAATAGCTGTTGCATTAGCGTGGAGCTATAGCAGTTACGCTGCCATAAAGCTGCTTTAAACTAGGTACGGCTCCTCCACTTTCTAACCGTGCCGTGTCACCTTGTTTTATTTTGTGCTACAACAGAAAAAGAGGGTCCACACAGCGAGTTACTGCAGCTCTGTTGAAGAGCAGTAACTTTCCTCTGAAAAGTCTTAACTCTAAGCCCTGCAGCTCTGCCGAAAACTGAAGGTTTGTCTTGGGAATTCCCAAAAGTTCCTCTTGGGAGCTGAGGATTTGCAAAGTAGCAGTGAACAGAGCCCTCCTGATCCAACTGGGTTGGAGTACTCTCACACTGGTACAGTCGCATCTGCGATGGAAGATGTATTAACCATTTCAACAGAGAAAAAAAAGTCCTGCCAGCCCTATGATTAATTGATGAAACCTCATTTCCTGTGGGTTTCTCTCTCATGCTTGACTGAGAGCTTGACCTGAATCTTGCCCTACGACTGGGTCATTCTCTACCCAGTTGGGAGCCCTGTTTTCTGAAACAGGATGAGTTTGTGTTGCAGTTTTTTCATTGTATGGTGGGACTATGCACCCTGCTGTGATTTCCAAGCTGAGTGCAAAAACAAAGAAACCTCCTTCTTCAAAATGTTCAGTTGTTTTGTGATTGGCGGAGCTGGTGTAGCCCAGTTTCCTACAGATCCATACCTCAGCCTGGCCTGGACTGCCTGGTATCTAGCAGAGGGCGGGGACCCTCAGTGGTGAGGCTTGTGGGAGCTCTCTGCGTTACCTTGATGCCAGTTTTCATTATTCTTGCAAGGACTTAGTTTGCTCTTGGGCCTTTATCCCTCTGTTTGTTTTGTTGGAAACACACCAGCAAGTTCCGTGCTTCCTTAGGTTGCAGGAGGTGGGACACAGGATCAGGGCAAAACAGAGATTCTGTGAGCTTGATGGTGTCAGCCTCAGTTCTTTGGGAAATAAGGATTTTATAATTACCCCTATAACCAAGAAGAGTTAAACCAGGCTGAAATCTGGTAAGGATTTGTCCCTCCACCACTGTGACCAGCATGGGGCAATTCTACACAGTTCTGCATGGAAGCAGCACAGCTGGGGCACCCAGTAACCTCTCCTGACTCCTTCACACCCCAAAACATGCTCTGCATCGTGGTTTCCAAAGGACTGCGAGCTAAGGGTATGTGGGCTACTCCTTCCAGAGCAGACTTCTGCATAAATTGCCATAATAATACTGCAAAGCAGTAGGAAACCCAATTTTTCCCTCCTACACTCTCTCTGCTGCTCGTTCCCACTGGTGCTGATAATACAACATCCGTATTCTCCAAGTTTATCATTTAGTGGCCACAATCCAATAAACTCTTCAAAGTTTTCCCCTCCTACTCTCCCCGCAGCCTCCTTCTTGCCATCAGCCTCCCAGAGACTTCTCCATCCCTCACCCAAGTCTGGGATCTTCACCTGCTGCAGCTGCAGGGAGCTTGCACAAGCAGCTGCAGGGGGAAAGGGGGATGGAGCTGCTTTGAGGAGAAGCGGAGCTGGCATGTTGCGAGGGAAGGATGTGGCTGCTAAGCTACTGCCAAAAGGGGAAGAGTGGAGTTTTAAAAAGCTACCACACAATCCTGGGATGACAATTACTCAGGAGTGGCGCAAGAGACCAGCAACTGGTTCCCATCAAGTGAGGACCGGTTGTATCTGCAAGTATGATCAAGCCATCCTAACAGCAAGGTCTGGAATGACTGGATAGTGAGGTTTCTGAAATACACGTGGTAGCAGAGAACAAAATCCATTCTTCTGCCTTTATTTGTGGGGTTTGGTAAATATAAACAATAATAAAGAGCAGAGACGACTAAAATAGGAAGGCTGGTTTTGCAGGCATGACAGTAGCAAAAATAGACAGATTTTATAAATAAAGATGTCCTGGAAATCAGAGACTTCTGAGTTTCAGGCTGCTCATCAGCTCAGCTGTTCTGGCTGGGGTCTTCTCTGCCAGTAGGGCACAGGAGATTTGTGCAGGTGTAAATAAGCAGTAATGTAAGCCCATGCATGAAATTCCATTCGTGTAAAACAGCCCCATTCATTGATCAGCTCGTGGCTATCACGTTAACCCACGTGGTTAAATTAGGGCTGGAGGTTTGCTCAGAAGAGGTTAAATCAAAGTGTTTGAGGACAAGTGTATTTCCACTAAGCCGAAGACTGCATGTGTTGTAGAACAAATGGAACCATGTCAGTCTGACTTGAGAAAATAAAGCTTTTGAGCTGACCTTCTTCCAGGAGAATGAATTTGCATCTTCCGGAGTGAGTAAGTCTCACTTCAGTGATCTTATCTCAACAAAAGGCAATAATAAAATGAGAGGACATGGAGGAGGGTGGTGAAGGCAGTGAAGTGATGGTATAGATACCGTATGAGGGGGAAAGACTAGAAAAATGAAGAGACTCCAGTCTGGAAGAAGAAAACCTTGGAGCAAGCGAAGACTGAGAAGTCTGAAGAGGTCCTAGAGGTCTGGTGGGGACCCTGTTCCTCACAACGCAGGAGCAAAGGAGCACGGAGAGAAACGTTCAGGAGCCGGGTCTAAAGCAAGCAAAAGGAAATACTTTTTCACACAACACATAATTACATTGTGGAACTTATTGCCACAGGATGTCATGGAGGCCAAAAGTATAAATGAATTCCAAAAAAAAAAAGGATTACACAAATTCATGCAACCTCCGGCTCAGGAAGTCTCTCAACTGCTGATTACTGGGAGCCGGGAGGGTATGCTGGAGGAAGGATCACTTTATCCTCTCCCTCTTCCGATATCCCTTCCTAAGCATCTGCAGCTGGCCACGGCCAGGCACTGGTTATTGCCCAAGGTGAACGTTTATTCTGAGCCAGCCTGGCAATGCTTACATCCTCCTGGTGACTCCCTATGGATGGAACCTTAGGGACCAGAGGCACCTCCTGGCCGCATACACGACTGACCCCTAATTTTGTTACCTCCAGCCTGCTGCGGTCCCATTGAAGTCCACCGTGGCCACTCTTTGCTGATTTAGGCTGGTGTAATTGAGGCCAGATTGAGCCCTGAAACCTTCAGAGAGACTCTTCCGCTTTCCGTGCCCCTGGGATTAAGCGCTGAAATCTCCGTGCTAAAACCTTCTTTGAACAGGGATGGCAGATAATGCGCAAACTGATTAAAAAAAAACCAGCACTGGGGAAAGTTAAATATTAAAGAGCCAAGGCCCAGTTATAACTGCTGCTGCCGTCCCTCCTTCATCTCCTGCCAACTGCCTCCAGGATACATATGCTGACACTGAATTTCTACCTCACAAAAGCGGCCGCAGCATGGGCTTTAAACTCGGGCCATTAATGCCGAGATAGGAAGCAGAAAAATAGAACAAAGGCAGCGAGGGGCTCTTCCAGCTCGCACCCACCCCAACCGTGCTCGATCCATCCCTGCAGCATCGCAGGGTGGCTGCCCTGGAACCCCCTGCCCCAGCGAGGCATTTTCCTTCTCCGGTGTTTTCTTTGACTTCCCAACATTAGTAGGTCTAAAATATTTTGCTGCCTGCTTAGCCCTGTTGTAACTAAACTATAATTTTCACTAGCGGGGAAGAGGGATTTCAGAGAAACATCTGGTCTCGTTTCATCAGGATAACAGCTCTGTCTCTATTTATACACAGCCAGGATCGTTGTAGCTCTCAGCTGTTCTTCACTCGACAGCCCCTTTCAAGCTGCCGTGTCCCGCTCGGTTGGGGCGGGCGGGGGGCTGAGGCCAGCCTGCTGCCACGTGAAACAGGAACCCGGCCTAAAAATGGGGACTTGTGAGAACTTGTCCTCTCAACACTTGGCGCTCGCTGTCTGCCGGGCTGGTGACAATGTGCCTTGATGGTTGGGGCTGCTCCTGTCCTTCCATCCTGGTGGAGAGAAAATGAGGAAAACCCAGCTGATCGGGAAAATAGTAGCAGTTTGTTCAGTAATCCCGGAGATTTTGCTGGGTGAGGATCAGGCCTGCGATCAGCTAACCTCATCGGTCTGAATAAGCCGGCCTTGATAGCCTGAATTTTCCTCTGAAATCCACATTGTGATTTCAGAGGAAAATCCAGACCATCGAGAAGCAACCAACTGGCCCTACCTTTTCTCTACACGTTGTTAACAAACAAACTGTGACCCTGCAGAGACATGGGAGGGTCAGAGACTCCGCTTGGGAGGGCGGCATGTCCTACTTAATTCACCACGGTGGGAAGAATCCGCTCTGCTGCCTCCACTCCAGTGCTCACAAGACATCACATCTCATTCAGCATGTTTAAAAACCCCTCAAGTCAAATGGTTGAGTACCTGGAAAATTACCAGACCGCACGTTCAGCAGCGCAAGTCGCTGTATAAAATGAACGCCCATCTCCTGAATAATGATGGCATGTAGGTCGGCATTAATCATCTCGAGAAAGTCTACCCACTGTCCTGCTTTTCCCTCAAATGGGCTGTTCCTCTCCTCCCATCCCAATCTACTTCTAGCCCTGCGTGCCCCCAAAACACAGCTACTTTAGCATCACTCCCTCTCCTCATTTCAGGAGATCTGGACTAGTTATTAATGATTTTCTGATACACAGCTATGAAAGGAGGAGCCCCTTGGACACACAGATTTTTGTAACCCAGATGAGACCAGCGTTTTCCAGATGCGACTATTGATCGTACTGAGGTTGCAAACTCCCTGGAGCAGGATTGAATTTCACCCTGCATTTGTACTGTCTGATGGGAACCTGCCCCTTCAATATACCACTTCAAAATACTGTTCTCGGCAGTGACCTGAGGTTGGGTACATCAATATTTGTTTACTCAGCTCGGGTCTAATTTTCATATGCGCTAGGTAATCCATCTGAATGCAGCAGAAAGGGCCACTCCTGCCTGAACCATCAACCAGGCGGAAATGTGCACCCTTCCCAAAACACCATCCTTGAGGAACAACTCTTGAGGAAGGAAATTTGGCACAGTCTTGGGAGAACATGGTCCGAATATAAACCCTGGTGATTCTGTGGACACTTGGGGTGGAAGCTTGACCGTGTGAGCTCTTCCCTTCCATGACTTTTCTGCTTGGGAAACATTTTTATTTTTTTTCTTATTTAAGACAGTTCCTTTGCAGCACATTGAGTACTTTTGCAAACTGTGTCAGAAGCACGCTAAACTGGCCAATTTCTGTCTAATTGCTGAGAAATGTTCTCTCACCCCGAGCAAAACTATGCAAAGGAGACTAGCAGCATCTTATCCTCCAACAGGATGCTCTTACAGCGAAATCTGCCTTTGTCCCATCCCCTTTATAAAAAGCAAATGTGAAGGCATGTGCAGCACTGACCTTTTCTCCCCCCCCCCCCCCCCCCCCCAGGATCTGGGGAGGAGGGGAGTGGGGAAAGGCTGGTGCTGCAATATGAAGTTCTGATTTGGGATATCTTTGCTTTGGGCCCTGGGGTGTGAGGTTTGGACACAAAACCCGAGGAATGGCTGGATGTGGCCTTGCCAGGGTACCTGAAGTCTGATCAAAGGCACTCACAAGTCGGTGCAGAGCCCCTGGAGAGAAGGTAGAGGTTCCTCTCTGTCTGCTGGAGATGCTCAGATCTTCTGCTCTGGCAACATGTCCCCTTGCCTTGCAGGTCAGGAATATCCAGACACAAAAAAAAAAAAAAAAAAAATAATCCTTCAGCTTGTCAAAAGCAGTCAGATGGCTGTAAAGCCCAAATGACACACATTTTATTTTTATTTTTATTTCTCTTTTTAAGAGCGGCTGCCTGTCTGCTGCTGCCCCTACTTTAAAACAAAATAATCAGCCTCCAGCAACCTTCAGAACAGATCTGTAAAACTCTCCAACTGACTCTAACAAGCAAAGGCAAGACTGTGACAAACCTGCCAGCTTTTCTCTTCTTGAATTGGATCATCTACAGGGAGCACAGACTGGCATTTAAGAACGTAGCCTTTGAACTGGTCCTTTTTTTGTGCTAAAGCTGGTCCCCGGGATATTGGGGAGGTGACGACAGCAGATGCTGTGATGAGTCAGTGCAGAGGAGGCTGTGGGATGGCCATGGGGTCAGTGAAAGGGTACATTTGCTGGACTGTACTCAGCCAAAAAGGTCTGGGTTTTATCTTTGGGCAAGAAGCGAGGCCAACAAGGAAAGAATGATTTATTTGTCCCTATTTTTCTTGTCAGACTGCAGGTTACATGACTTGGCATGAACTTTGAGAAAATAATCGCTAGTTTTATCTACATCTTTATGAACACAGGCTTCTTTTTCAGGGCTGCCTATATTATTAATTTATCCAGCTTCTTTCTACTATGTTATATATTATATATAACCCACCAAACAGATGGGTTCCTTTCCTTTGCTCTTGTGAGTGGAGACAGATGCAAATGAATAGGCACTTATGCTCTGTTGTGTGGTTACCTAGAGAGGCTGTTGTTTGCAAACAAAGGCTGTACCAGGACACAAATAGCTTCGTTTGGTGTAGCCTGGAGATGTACTTCATTAAAAATACTGCTGTGGTGTCCCCCATGCTGCCCTGCAGTGTTTATCATCGAAGCCGAGCACGGCGGTGGTGGCAGCATCCACCAAAGCAGAACTGATCAAGAGCACTTGAAGATGCTGACATTTCAGAAGAAAGGAGGAGCAAAACGTATCAGCTCCCCTCCTTTCCTCTCCCAGTTCTCTAAGCTATTGTTTCTTTAGATGTCTGAATAAGTAAAGGAAAAAACACTGCTCCAGAGCACAAGGCAGCCGTTTTATAACAGCTCACATACAGATACAACATCCAGCTTTCTCCCCTGTGAGCAGACCCAGACAGTTGATGCATGTTACCTTGCACCACAAACGGTAGCGGCTCGTGGTTTCACAGGGACTGGATGCCAGTTTGGGGAATTTCCTCGTAGACCACATGGAAGTAGTAACTGTAGCTGCCAGCTCTCAAAGCTAAGTCCAGCCCTGTCTCCTGCAGGGACGGCACCTGCAAAAGATGCTGGGATGGGGATGCATCCCTGCCTGTCACCTGTGAACCTCCTGGGAGCAGAGCCTGCCCCATAGGGTTGGTTGCCATGGTGGGTCCTGGTCCACAACTACGCATCATGGTGACATGAATAAGATATCAGCGTAGTTGTTGTAGACTGTCCTGTTAAAAATGCAGAGATCACTAAAGCTATGTGCCCATGGTTGTCCAGGTTCAAGCTGCATTTAACGTAAAATGTAGGAATCTCAGAGTTGGGTAATAAAAAAATCTGAGTCTCAGAGCAAGAATTGCCTTGTGGTGGAAAATGGCTGTGTGGTGAGGGTCACAGCAGCCCTTCAGCCCAGAGTGCAACCAGGATTTAGGGTCGCAAGGAGAAGATTCAGGACATTGAAGTGGTACAGAGGCAGACTGAAAACCATAAAAACATCTTGGGCACTTGAGAAGAAACACCCAAACAGACCTGCCTCCACTGAACACAAGTTTATAACCCCATGACAATGGCAACAGCCACAGTCAGAGCAATGATGTAGCTTTGTGCTACATTGTGCTTTGATGCGCTGTGTTCTCTCCTGAGAAGGTCCAGGCTCAGTCCCTCTGCCTTTGTTTTGCCTGCCAGGCTCTGCAAGGATTTTGGTGTTCTCTTCTGCTGGGTGTCAGTACTTGGCTAATTATTCCATAGAGAGGCACAGCAACATCCCTCCAGCAGCCGTACCTGCTGCTGTGCCTGTGTGGCATTTAGGGCATCAGATGTACTACCTCAGTCAATTAAAAGTGTCCCAGGAAAAAAAATACTGCCATTTCATTTCCACTTTTCCAGGAATAAAGCATGCATTTGGAGTGCAGATGACAGCGGTGCCATCCATGCAGGGGGGGAAGAGATCCTTGAAGGTGCTGAGCAGCCAGGAGCAATGCTCAGCAGCTGCAACACAGGGAGGAGGCAAGCAGTGTGGAACGATACCATTTTTACAATCCCTATTCTGCCCTTAATTACAAGCTTAAGTGATGGCTAATAAAGATGATCCAAAACAAATAAATTGAGCTGCTGCTCTAATTAAGCGGCTTTTTCTGCATGCAACGAGCCAGACCCATCTGTGTCGTAGTTCAGCAGAAGCCAGGAGGGTTCCACGAGGGATTCATCTGAATTGCATCTGAACTGCATCAAGGAGGAAAAGGCAGCGCTGACCATTACGTTTCCTACAGTGCTAAATCAAGAAACACTGGTCTGTCCCCCAGACAGTCATCCTGGGCAGGGGCACAGCCATCCACATACACTTCATTTGATTGCATCTGCCTTTATAGCAAGTACATTAACATGAAACCTTCCGTTGTTTACGGGAGGGATGCAGCGACTGTTTTTCTGCCCAGGTAATACTGTAACAGTAACACTTCATGGCTGTGCCCATTTTTTAACCAGCCCCGTACGGCAGAGACAAGAAGCGATTACTGATGGACGTATGCTTATTTGATGGATGAAATGAGCTGACAGATTCCCTTTGGCAAATTGCAGCAAAAGGCTTTTCAAGTTGTCCACTTAATCTCACAGGTAAGGGCTGATACCTGGGAAGAGCAGATGCAAAGGACAAGGCATAGAAGCGCCCACGCTGTGACTGCCCTGCATGCTGTGACTGCCCTGTAGATATACAGCTCTAATTTCAGGAGCCTGAGCTCCCAAACCACTGCTAACGCTCCCGCAAGCCTCCGCTCTCCAGATGTGCAATGCCCAGTCACCTCTGTGGGTACAGTTCAAAATGTTTAGGGCTCCCTGAGCTTAAGTGCAAATTTTTGCCTGAGAAATACTGAGTATCTGGGAGACACGTAGGATATTATATTCCTCCATCCTCTGTACTGTCCATGGAAGGGTGTAGCCTCAGCGCCATATCTTCTATGACCACAGCTGATATTTTAAAATCCATTTACCCCAGAGAAAAGCCAGTGCGCGATCCTTTCATAGGACTCCTATCCAGGCTGTATATGATGTCTTGTAACAATGTGCCCCAGCGTTTCTGAAAATGGTACCAGCGTTCAGCCTGAGCTTGCTTTCTTCTTCATGTCACCACAACACACCAGGGCTAGTGGTCATGACCCCAGTAAGAAAAGCACTGTCTTCCTAAACTATTAAACACCAGTTATTGGAGCTAATCCTAGAAGAAAAAAGGGGATAGTGAAAATCTCATGCCCATTCAGATGGAGGGCACTCTGTGTTGTGCAGCATCAGCTGGACCTCTGAGACGGTGCCCTGCACAGATCCCATCCATCATCAGTCCTGTCATGCTTTGGTCTTAAGAGCTCTTGCAGGATTTTATTAGAAGAAACCCCCTCTGTTCCTCATCCCAAATGCCCAGAAAAAATGGGTGGTCACATGCAAACATGCCGCTTCACTTTAAGGTAAAGACAAGGACACGCAGGTAGTGTGATCACCGGTGCCAAGCAGGAGCTGCCTCTGGTACAATTAGCCAGCAAAGTTTACCCCGTGCCATGGCATGGGCTGGACAGCCACATGGTGCGTGTGGCACAGCACAACCCTCTGCCTTCGCAAGGTAACTGCTATGTGGACCAGTAACTACTAGACACACTGCGGTCTTCCTCTTTGCGCCACAACTGTAACAAATAGCCACACTGATTTCTCCAGACCCAAATTTATCATCTCACAACTCCCTCCCTCATATGCATTCCCATCCGCCTTCCGGACAGGGAGTTATTACAAGATATTTCAGCCCAAGCAGCACACTATTTTCTCTGAAAATCATGTACAAATGGCAGAGCAGCTCCAAAGCAGGAGATTACCCAGGGGAAAAGGATGAGCTTGTGGTTAAACCATGGGATGGAGAGTCAGCAGATCAGGGTTTCCCATCCCCTGGCTCTGTGAGCTTTGACTCAACTCGTGGCCCATGCATGTTTGGTTTCCCCATCTGGAAAGCCTGTGAGATGACACGCTGCGATGGCAACACACAGCTGTTTATAGCTGCTGGGAACCACCATGTGCTCCTGCAAAGGCACACTCTCTCACTGCAAAAAATCAAGCCTTCAGGATGCAAGATGCTCCTCTGCAACATTTTCCACCAGTGTGGCTCACCAGAGCTGCAAAGATCTACTTAGATATCTCAATATTGACCCAATATTGAAAGCATCAGTGGGCACTCAGTGCCCAGTCCCTGGGGGATGCGCAGCCACAGGCACATAGGTGGCTGTACCCGGGGAGCCGTGCTGTGGGGCCACCCTGCTGCCTTCCCAGCTGCCTCCCGAGGTGAGATGGGGCATGGGGAGGGGGCTGGCAGGCCCTGAGCCACCTTTTCTTTTTCCCCCCATCCATTCCTCTCTCCCCTTCAGCACCCACTGCCTCCTGAGGGGCAGCTCAGCCCCAGGGCAGGGCTTCCTTCACTTCCTCACAAGCCCAGCACTGGAGATCTTCGTTCCCACACCACCTTGCTAGAGCATCCCTGAAATCCTCCTTGGCTTTCTGTGGGAGGGCTGTATGCTATTAAGTCATACCTGGTGAGAAGATGGGACAGTTTTACCTCCTGCAGGCTCTTGCGTTTCAGGATGGGTATCCAGGAACAAACCTCCTGGAGAAGAGGTGCTCAGGGCTACCAAGCCACACTGTGCACCAAGATGACAAAGCCCCTGGTCAAGCAGGATGTTCCATCCCCTCCTGTGCAGCCCCACCAGGTACAGTGCCTGCTGCAAAGGCTTGTGGCATTTGATGAATCCCCGAGAATAATCTAATGCCCCTGTATTGGAGAAGTCAAGTCACGTTCCTCAGGGGAGCTTGTACCTGCTCTGCTCTCAGCTCCAGGATCTGTTGTTCCTCTGCTCCCTTCATCATCTGCTTCAGCACCCTCTTCTCTTTGGATCTTTCCTGCTGTCCTTGTCCCCTCTGCAAACACTACTGCCAGCGCAGAGGCCACCAGCTTCATGCACTGGAGAAAGCCCAGCTCTGGGAATTGGACGGTACCTCCAGCCCCCTCTGCACCTCCTCTGCCCTGTCCATTTGCCCTGAAACTCTTCACAGCACAAGGGGCTGCCCCTTTTTTGTATTCGGGCAACACCTTACAGCAGCGTCAGCCCTGCTTTCAAATCAGCCTCTTAATGCTACATTAGCAAGAACAATAGTGTCCCCTCTCCTGGCTCTTTACAAGGAGGGTCTTTGCCTCCCATTTACAAGTGTGGACCCTGAATGTACACAAGTGACGTGTCCAACATCTCCAGACAGAGAATCAGCAGCACAGCTGGAAGATCTCCAGTGAAGCGGGCTAAGGACAGGACATACAAACAGACAAAGGTTATAGGCAGGTTGCAAAAGGTATAGAAGGAAAGGGGAAAGTTAAACCCAGGCTGCAAGGCAGGGTGGTGTTCAGATCTGACCTCCACTGTCTGCCAGCCCACCCCAGCATACAGCCCCACCATGGTGGTAGAGTGTTCAGTACGTATTTGCCACGTCCTTGAAAGGGAAAGAGTTTGAAAAATTGTTGGGCTCCCCCCCCCCCCCCCCCCAGTTATTTGTGCTGGGGAAAAGGGATGACACACTTAAAACCCACAGGGCCTCATGTACGTGCACCAAGGAGATAAAAAAATCCACTGATGTCTCCTGTAATAATCAACATAGACAGAAAGAATGAACATCCTCAACTGAAGCATAGCACACAACTGTCGCAGCACAATAGCTGCTCCTCAATACATGCTGTCCATTTTCCATCAGGTCCCATGGGACAACATCTCAGGGGGGAATCCACACAGCCAGCACAAAACCAGTCACTGTCCCCAGTTTCATCTGCTTGAGACTGTGACTTATGGAGAGCATCGGTGCCTCTGAGAGATGGGACAGGTCAGCGTGGCAGCTGGAGAAACCAGGATTTGGTTATTCAGCCTTTGCTGCAAACTCAGAGCAGCGCCTCTAAAACGCTTCTGCTGCTATGGGATGGGAGTTAACGTTCGCCCCCTTCTCTTTTGCAGGTCCCTGTGGGTGTCCATTACTGGGGGCTAAATTAACAGCTATCTTGGCCTGCCAGGGACTGCATCAGGAAAACCATGTTCTTCCTTTCACTCCTGGGGAGAAGGTGACTGATCTGTGCAGAAAGTGTAGAGTAACTAAAACTGAAGTATGAAGTTCTCGCTGGGTTAAGAGCTGGGAAGGAAAGGTCACTGCAGGTGAAGCAGGGGTGCACTTACAGCACCTTCTTAGAGCCAACGAGACCACCACATTTTAACATCCTCCCTGAAGATACTCAGTGTAAAACATTTTGCATTTTCAAGGTAGCCTGCGAAGAGCACTCACGCTAGTCTGAGGAGAGCTGCAGTAAATATTAAACTTGCCTGAAAGCTGAGAAAACCAGAGCATAGGAAGATTTGGGCAGGGCTGGGCTCTTCTGTCCTAAGTGCAGAGCTGCTCAGTGCTGCAATAACTTGCATAAGCACGAGGCACCCTAGCACCGTGGGCAGGGGTGCCAGCCTGTCCCCGGGCACACATGCCACCCTGGCAGCAGACACAGGGGCTGTTCCCCTGCTGAAGGCATGTCCTTGCCCCTTGCAAAAAACCCCGCTGGCCCCCAAGCCCCTGCATCTTTCAGTGCATGGGTGATGCTTCATGCACTAAGACTAAAAATTTTCCAGTCCACGAACGCTGTGTCCTGTGCCTTGATCACAACCCTGGAGTCCAAAGGCGTGAAAATATCTCCTTTCCTCTGCAAAAACGTACTGGTATTATCAATTAAAATAAACCCACACCTAATTGAGCAGGCGGTTGCTGTCTGCTGGGCTGATGCTGCCATCTTCTGCCCACCCAGCGCTTTGCTGCCGAGAGCTTCCCCAGCCCAGGGACCTGCCCATGTGCAGGCAAAGGAGAGAGGGAATGAAAAAAAAATAATGCAGGAATGTAAGAATTTAGGAACAGCCTCATGGTCCCTCACATCCACTGTGGATGGAGATCCAGAGGTGCGCCATGGAGGTTGTCCTCTGCACTGGGGCTGTGGCTGGGAGTCCAGGGTGCTGAGCCCTGCCAGGTGGAGAGAGAAAAAGCTCTGCGTGAGCAATCACGTCCAAAAGATGAAGGGGGTAAATACATGCAGTTAATGCAGTTGCTAAGTGGACTGTTATTAGAAACAGCTTGAGCTGTTCACGGTTCTTCCAGAAAATGCAGGAAAATCAAATGTTTAATTCAGAGAGAGCAGCAGAACCATACAATTTCTTTCCTGACACACATCCAAAAAGGGTTGGTTGTTGTTTTTTTTTTTTAGCAGGGATACAGAGTAATTGGTGTGACTGGCACTAAAGCTATGGTGGCAGAGTGTGTCATTGATCAGAAGTTAAGGATACAGAGCATTTGTTTTCCAAAATCGCAAAAGACTTTTTGTCTCTTTGTTCAGGGCTTTAGTTCTGCCAGAGCTGCTGCCTCACAACCCTCCAATTACTTTTCCCCCTTCCTCTGGCACCGCTGGCAGAGTGGGATGCTTGAGGCGAGTTTTCCCAAACAGTGGGCTGTTAAAAGATGCAAAAACTGTTAAAGCAGATATTTTCACATACCAAGCCCCCGCAATGCCTTGCCACAGGTACAGTTTGGCAGAGCTTCAGCCCCATCCTTCCTTGGGATTAGTCTTTTTGTGGGTCTTTGTAGGCAGATGTGGTGGCAGATCCCTGAGGATGCGGTGGCATTGCCACCTATGGCACAGCCTCGCTGGCTCTAGATCGTAGGGCACGTCTTCGGCTGGGGTAAGTGACAGCAGCTCAGAGGCAGCATGTGAAGCATAACCCCAAACCTGGGCATTTCAGCTGTCAAAACGTTGTGGCATCTTGTCTCTTCTGCACACCTCTGTATAAGCCGGGGCAGGTCATTTCAGGTTTGTGCCTTGATTTTCCCTCACTCTAAGCAGGGGAGAAGCGTGCAGATCCCATGGAGGTGAGGATTGCACAGCATCCAGGTGGGATGTAGCCAGCGAGAGACATGTTCAGCAGCCCCAACCTGTTGAATTTCAACAGCATTAAATTGCCAGGGGATGCAGGAAAGGCAACTCAAACTAACCCCCACCAGATACAGCACAAGCTTTAAAATTGTTCAACATGAACTTTCTTCAAAGAATTTGACATTCCTGGTGAACCTGTTCATTGCTGAGAGACTTTATACACCACAGGCCACATGCAGTGGTGAATTAATTCCCCGTTCCCCAGCTGGGAAGTGTCCCGAGCAGGTGACATGGCATAGCTGTCTCACCTAAGACCAGCCTGCTGTCCATGTGTGTGTCTCCTGATGCGGCCCTAGGGCAGCAGTTCCAGTTTGGAGGAACTGGCTGAAATGCAGAGTTCTCTGCTCCTCAAGTATAGAAGCATCACTAGACAAAACCATAGAGGTTAAGCAACTTCCCGATGTCCACACAGAGAGACAACAGCAGAGGTGGGGGCAGCCTGCAGAAATCACGTCTACACCTCGATTCATGCAATCCTCCTCCCCCCGCCCTACAGCAGAGGCAATTACACGGTCTGTCTGAAGAGTACAGCAGTGACATTTTCTCTACAGCCTGGAGTTAATGTACTTCTGCTTGTAAAGTCAGCCAGCAAATGCAGATGCTTGCTTAGCAGATGATTTCGCTTTGCTACATCAAAGCTTTGGGCTGGGGCAGAGCCAGCCTCCTGGGTTCAGCTGAGGTGGGGAGGGGACCTTTTCTCCAGAGAGGTACCCCTCAGATAGCTGTGGTACCCAGCACATCCTTGACGGCGGGAGGGATTCTTGTGGCCTGGAAACATATCGTCCCTTTCAGAAATCAACAACTCGTTTTTCTGCTGTGCCATGTACATATACACATTTTAAACACATACGGAGGAAGAGCTGGGTCACCGGCTCCAGCTTCCCATTTGCTATAAATAAACCAAAAAAGAATCATACCTCCAGCCCAAGATGCTCTGTGCTTCCCTAAGAGCAGCTTTTACACGAGGTGGTGGGTTTTCCTTTGGTCTCAGGTGGTAGCAGCAGCTGGAAGTGACCCCAAGTATGAGCTGGCCCTGAAAAGCAGCACAAGCCATGGCAGGACCACAGCTGGAGCAGACAGAGGAGGTGAAGATGCTTACAGGCAGCAGAGCAGTTGACGTGGCTGCTGAGGCCATCAGCAGGGACATCTCCAAGCCAGCTCGGCAAAGTTGCACTGAAATGAAGGCCCTGCCTTATGCCAAACCCATGTGAACGCAGGTGATGCTGTTGACCTGTTTGAAGGTTTTGCTGCCCCATGGGGGAAGGTTAAGTGAACCTGTTGGGCGCTGTGTGCAGAGCTGCAGCACAGGGAAGGCTGTTTTAGGGTCCAGATGCAACATCTGTGCTTAAGCTCCCTGTGCACACAGAGGGGGTGTGGGTGGGATAGGGCTTTGCCTTGTTACTTTTTTTTGTTTAGGTTTTTTAAGTATGCTCTTTGAAAACTGATGCCAAAGTACAACACTCCAGACCAGAGCTTTTCATACCTGAAAGCTCAGCATCCGCAGCAGTTCAGCCCTCCTCAGGGTGCAAGTACTGCCTCAAGACCAGGTGCAAGAGCCAGACTAGAGGTGTCTTTCCTCCCTCTCCCTGCAGTTTGGTGTGGGAGGGCAGGATTGTGGGGATGGATTTTGCCAGAGGAAAAATCCCCTCGGTTCCCAGGAATCTGCTGCTTCTAAAGAACACATCTGCCACGAGAGCATACTGAGTCCATACCAGGAAGATGATTTCCCCATTTTTTCCTCTATCTCATCCATTTGTCAGTGTTGCCAGGAGGGAAATATCCACCCCCCCACCACCGTTGGAGCAATCTTCAAACTAGAAGAGGTAAGCAAGAAGCAGATTCCTCAGGATTATTTTAGCAAAGCTCTTTTTCTGTAGGTAGAAACAGGTTTTTGTGTGCAGTTAGACTCTGGCACAGAAGCCTCCAGAGTCCTGCTTCTCTAAGACACAAAAATATTAAATCAAGAAATCCCATTTTCCCCTCACCCTTTTTAATCTTCTTTCACTGGGTTTGAGCCAGGGAGGCGTGAACTCCCGGTTCAGTACTGCAAGGCCAGAATTGCGATGTGCTCAATAGCAAAGTCATGTAAAAACTGCTCACTCCCATACCAAAGAGTTTGTGTTCTTAAAGAATAACGTGCTGGATAATATTTTAGAAGTGGATTAGCGGATCCTGGTGTGCCTTCATTTGCATTTCCCCCCTGAGCACCTCTGAAGGTGTTCAAAACATTTTTCTCATTTGATGGTATTTTAATCCTTAAGCAATGGCTCAGCTCCTCAGAAATATTTACATAGCCACCATCCAGCACATTCAGGGACGTAAGGCAGAAGAATACCCAGAAGTATGAGTTATTGCAGTCCCAGCTGTGGATCCCAGGGATGGAAAGCCCAGACCCAGATGCAGATTTCTCCCACACATCCTCATTCTGTGCCTTCCTGCCCTCATGGCCATCACCATAAATGCTCATGGCTTTGGGTTTGCAGGTCGCTGAAGCCTTCAACCAAGTGCTCCAGCACAGGGTGATAGAAAATACCAGAAGTAAATGTGCAGTTTCCCCAGGACTCAGCCTCCTGCTCTTCCCGTGCCCTGAAGAGGATATTCTCCAGGACCAAGGCAAGTGGGCCAGGGACATAAGGTGGTTATGGTGGCTTAACAAGTCGCTGCACATCAGTCGAACAGGGGTACCATTGGTGGCTGCGTGCTTGTAGCCTGGCTCCTTGCTAGGCTTAACCACCAGCTGGAAAGGCTCCTGCCATGGCTCAGAGCTCTGCAGCCCAAGTCAGAGGGGGAAGCTTTTGCAGCTCCGCTTAGCTGCATGGCTGACGCTTTGCTTCACACCTTCGCACAGCTCAGGGCATCCCATAGTGGTCAGGGGTTTCTTGCACCACCGTGCGTGCGTGTACCGTACAGTAAACCTGAGGTTCCCTCAGCATCAAGCTTACCTTGTGAATGCCCTCTGTCACCACAGCTGCAGGGCCAGTAATTTTGTCCAGGTTGCGTAGACTCCCAAAATCTTAAATACATTTACACAGCGCTCAAAACCTGACCCAACAATGTTTCTTGGTGGCAGAGGGTCACAGATACGGTCCAGATGTAAGCTGACTACTCGCACAGCTTGTCCAACCCCACCAGTAAGCTATGGGCCACTTTTCCCTTTTTGACCACAACCTACTATTTGGTGTTGGCTGTGGTCATTGGTTATGGGAGCAGAGGATAGCAGCTCACTTCCAGCTTCTTTTTTACAGTTGGAGCTGTGCAAGGAACAACCGAGGCTAATCAGGGTCTCACTGATGCCCGTTTAGGAGCCACTGCTGTAGGACATCAGAGCAGGGCCCCACCGGGCAGCTGGGTAGCAGCTTGACAGAAAGGTTTGATCTGAAGTGAGGACCAAAATGAGAAAGGCATGGGTGGAGGGATAAAGGTCTGCACGTATGCCTTCAACAGGGAATGAAGTCGCTTGCCCATCCTGCCTCCAGCAGTGACCAGCAAGGAAGGGAGACTGCTCTCCCACCTTCCCTCCACCTCACCCACCACATTCCCAGGCACTTCTACCTGGGGCAGAGTGTGCTCTTGACCATCTTGGCTTATCAGTCCAGCTTGGTCCCAGGAGGGGCCATTACAGATGCCATTCCCTTCATAAGCGTTACTGCGAACTGAACGCCGCTGGAACCTGAAACTCTGGTAACAAGCTGGTTCTGCTCTTTGAAGCCTATCGAGAGAGGCTTGAACTACAACAGGCTGTGGAGACACAACAGTCCAATGGTTTCATCTGACAAAACTAAAATTTGTTTGTGCTGTGCCCTGCAGTTCCACCATTGCATAGGTTCCAGCTGCACAAGCTGCTTCAGCATTGCCTCCGATTACAAAGTGCTTCCTCTGCTGCAATAACCCTCCTGGCTTTCTCAGCGTGCCTTCATTGTGACAGCGACTCTAGTCCTGCTTTGCAGTGCCTTAGACCCTGGAGGAAGTTATTTAACTCTCATCCATCCTTTAAAAAGCTTTGCAGATTCATCATATTATGCACAGCTTCTCATTGCAAAAGAAAAGCAGTGGTTTTTTAGATTATTTCACTGGTAATAGCAGAAAATGGCCTATTGCAGCAAAGAATTTGTCCAAATCAGCTGTAAGCTATAGCTGTCCTATAGATAACATCCAGCTCATTTTAGTGTCCTGGAAGCACTCTACAAGCATCCACTATTGAGGCATCATTGCGCTTCAGGTAAATGTGCTGCTTAAAGATAGCACTGAGCATAGACCACTGAACAGGGGGCTCGTTTTAGGTGTTCAAGCCATCCCCTGGGTTACGGGCAACACCTAAAGTTAGCAGCCTGATAGTAGCAAAGTAGTTAGCATGATGATAGAAAAGAAAAAAACCTTACTCTTTTGTACCCACTGAGTTTCCAGCAGCATTTAAGGACTTAAATACATTACAGCTAGGTTACTGCATTTAATAGTTTTCAATCATCATCCTGCCATCAGTTTGCTTTGTTGAAATAGCATCGTTGGTGCCTTCAGGTCACGCTGCAGGAGACCCACATTTTAGTTATACACTCTGCATACAGAGACCTAAACAAACTGATTTTTAGTCTACCTGACAGAATTTTTTTTAATAAATTATTACAGTTACAAGTCCCTTATGACTGAGTGCTCCTTACCTTTGTCACATCTTCTCTTGATCTTTCTTTGCCTAAGTAGAAGAGTCTTTGGGCCTTCAGAGACTGCTGTATCTGACAGCCTCATCTCTTCAAGGACAGGGAAGCCATTCAAAGGCTTCTCTTCTTACAAACACTTCAAATAAAATAATAAACATCTTCATTATTTCAGAGCTTTGGATAATTTTTCAGATTTTAACCTCTACTTTCAAACATAATATACTACTTCAAAAAAACAATTTCACTATAGCATCTTCTTCTACAACAGCTCACCCAACAGCAGAGACACACCTTACCTTGCCCCATCCCCCCACAAGCCCTCCCACTGTCTCTGAGTGCCTTAATAAGCTTTAGTGTCCTGAGTGGCCTCACCTGAGCATCCCCACCCATGGGTCTGGGGCCCTATATAAGCTCAGCCTGAGGACTTTACTTTTATCTTGAGCTGTATCACAGAGATACTTTTTTCTTAGTGTAACCAGTCTGGCCTTAGACCTTGCTGTTCTGAATAAAGCTAAGTGTGTTTGAGCTGGGTCACTGTCTCCAGACCTGATTCTGATTTGCCAGGTGGACTTCAGACCTACCTTGTTCTTCCAGAAAGAGCTGGACCTAGGGGCTTTCAACATTCTTCCCTCTAAAAAGAGGTAAAACCTCCTGAGTTATTCATCTTTATAGTCTAGCGTTAGCAATTGAGTGATTGTTCTTCTTCCTGAAGATCTTCCACCATCCAGGTGCTTCTCGTATAACATCTTTCCTATACCCTAAGCTGTTTGGTTGTCCTGGTGTCTTCCCTTTGCAGCAGGAGCTGTGGCAGTGCTGGGATTTCCCTTGCAATGGCTCTGTGGGGCCCGCTGCCCTTCTGCACCCCCATTTGGGTGGGGGGAAGCATTCTTAGGACTTATTTCCTGGGTCATCTCCTGCAGCCTAGTCCTGGTGCCCTGCGAAGAAGCCCCCAGGTACTGCGAGAAGGTTGTGCATCCCACCTAGACTTCAGCCCGCTGAGCTCCTTGACAGTGGGGGTGTCAATAAGCTGGTGAGGTGCAACAGTGGGTATCTGCTACTGCTTGCTGAATAACTTGTTGTTGCCTTCTCCTGGATAGATGCTAGCCAGCTTCACGCTGGGGTAGCTGAGCAACTGTGGGAAGGAGTGTGCTGTTGACCAGGTTCTATCACATTCCTGCTAGGTAGAGTTAAGTAAGGGGGGAAAAAATTGTGACTACCCACAGGGTGTTGCCTTCCTTGGGAACCGTGAAGGATTTCTTTAGCTCTTCAAAATGTCTGCAGTTTTAGTACTTACAATCAGCAAAAAATTGGAGTGGAATATCAACAGAGCACAGCTTTCAAAAACTCATTTTCTTTTTCCTTTCAAGCTGACAATAGGATTTTAAGAAAAACCTTGAATAATGGATATACTTTTGAATAATGGATGTTTCACAGCCAAAGTCCCTTGACTTTTCTCTCTGTGCCTGAATGAGAAGCCTTTTAATTGCACAACACGTGGAGAGGAGGTACAAAATGATGTGTGTCTTGCGCTGCTGATTAACTGATGCATATGCTCCCATTAAACATTCAGAGATGGGTAAGTGTATCCCAGCCTGAAGCTGTATGTTATGCACGTTGGGTTTTTATCAGCTACGGATCTGGTTTGAGATGTTTTGCATTTTGCCTTGTCTCTGTCATGGCTGCCCCTAATTTTCTTTTTTTTGTGGGCTGGATCTGTCCTGCTGCTAGGGAGACCTTTTTCCACATGAAGAGCTTGCACCTTATGCTCTGGGCTCATGCGATGTGGTGTGAGGTCACCTTGTGAAGAAGCCTCCTGAGGTTAGACCATGGAACAAATTTTTGAATAGGGTTTTCCAAAAAAGCAGTGCTTAGGACAAGGGTTTTGCTGAGAGGGGATTGTACCTGGTGAAAGGGTTGTCCTGGTGTCTGTGCCAGGCTGGGTGCTGTGCCCTGGTATGATGGTGAATCCGCCATGTGTGGGGCAGTTGGAACCCCCTGCAAATTAGCTGTGGGGGATGCAGGGAGGGGAATTGGCGTGAACAGCAGTGGTACGGGTCTTGGCTGCTCTTATTCCAGCATGCTGCTGTCTGTCCCTGGAGCTGGCTCTTCTCCAAGTTAATTCAGCTGTCATAAAAGTTTAACTCTGCTGCAGAAGGGAAAAGACAAGTCACTGTGCCCCTGAAAAATGTAAAGGGTGGCTTTGGGGTCAATGAGGGGTTTTTTTTTGTGTTCTTTGTCCTCAGTTTCCCCAATTCTTGGTGCAGTGCCCAGCACTTTGGGTGAGCTCAGATAGGCTCAGCTGAGTGAAACCTTGCTGTGCTAGTACTTCGCTAACTTTTGTCTGCACAAAACCCACTTAAAACAAACTATGATCCTATCAGCTCTTCAGTTTTCTTCCCAAGCACGAATCCAGCCAAGAGACCAAGCCTCGATGAACCAACTCTGCTGGAGCCTGGCTCTGTCCTGCTCCCAGCCCTCTGCATCCCGGCTGCGGGAGACCGGAGCCTCAGCTTACACAGAGAAATCCTGCCAGTTTGGACTGTTTTAACTCTGGACGTTAGATCACGGAAGACCTACGGAGACAGCTTGTTGGGGTGGTGCAGAGGGTCCCCTGGGCTCCCTGGTATTAGGTCGTTCCCTTCACTTAGAGCTTTTTGGTGATCCTTGCCCCTGTGCGCACGGGAGGCTGCCAGCCAGGTTTCTGGCTTTAAACAGGGCTTGTTTTCTCTCAATTTTGCAGCTTCTTGCCTTAGAGGACAGCTGCAATTTAGTTTTATTTCGCAAAATTTGACGTGACTCGAGACTGTGATTTACTGGCCTTGAAGGATATGGTTTATGTAACCGTGGAGGGCATAAGTGGCTTTTCACGGTAGAGGAGTCATAAATTGAGATGAAAAAAAATGAGGGAAATGTTACTGTCCAACTTTACAAGGTAGCACTAAGAACAGGACGCAGTGAAGCCATCTATAATTGTCAAGGGTCTTTATTGTCCCTGATTGCGTGTAATAAAGCTCCTGAACGAGACCCATGGCCTCAAATATGAAGGCAACCAACATTCAAGTGTCTGAAAAGACACAAGATGGCAATCTTTTCAAAAGGACACCCTGGAATACCTTGGGGTTGAAGATTTCCAAGCTATCAGCTTTCCTTGCTCTGGCAATTGCTGGAGACCCTGGGAAAGGGTCTGGCTCCAGCTTGCTCCCTCCGTGGCCATCAGTAAAGGAGCCCGAAGGTGTGAGGTGGAAACCTCCGAGGGCATCCAAACAAGCAGGGCTGGTAGTCCTGGCTGCATGTTCTGATCCAAACAAGAACTTGGGATCCCTCCCCTGCTCATTCATGGCACGTACGCTGTGAGGTGCAGCGGTCGTAGTCACTGTTGGTTTCTTCTGGGGCTTCTTTTGACATCTGCTTTCCCCTCTTTGCCTTCTGTCCCCTCTGTATCTTCCAACAGACACCGATGCAGAGGGACATCTCATATAGCGAGGAGATTTTAGATAAGGCAGAATAACCTCCTCTTGTTTTTTTACTTAATGGCACAAGAATAGCTTCAGAATTCGCCTCACTTAAAAATTAATTTCCCCCGGTTGAGCAGGGGGTGGTGTGGGGTGGGTGGAAGAATTACCTCTGCTTGGTTTTCAGTGTTTGCCTGACAAATATTTCCAGACTTCTTGGTTTTATATGTTAATTTTCAGCTTAAAGGTTGTAACGCATTGCAATGTGGAAAGGCAACAGGGGCGGTGTGATAGTTTCCAGGCTGCTCGTCCTCGTTTTATCTGCAAATGGTTGAATTTGCAATGTGTAATGATCTCTGTAAGGCAGTTAGCAGCGAGATAAACATCAATTTTATGGCTGGGAAAACGTAAGGGGTGTTGCACAGAAAAACGAGAGGACCTGAATACTGAAAGCTCTCTGACCTCAGCACAGTTGGGTTTAGCTCTTGCAGCTTGGGTTGGCCCCTCGTGCAGGCAGGCTGAGCCAGGGGAGATGCCCTGGCAGAGCCCACCACAACGGGATGCTGCAGCAGCAGCACAGCCTTTCCTCTAGGGATGGGGGATGCAAGGACTTATTATTCACAGCCAAAAGTTAAGAGGTTTTGCTGGAGTGGGAATGAAGACAGAGATTTCAAATTTCTGGGGGGCTTGCTTTGCAATAGGAGCTCACGCGGAAGGCTGGAGTTACCTTTGCACGGAGCCAGGCTGGGGATGTGTACAGGACTCCACGGACGGGCTTTGATTTCCACACATAACAGCTTTTTACAGCACTGTTTCTTCATTGGACAGCATGCGGGGTGTAAAATGCTTTTTCTTAATTTGCTGTATGCTGAATGCCTCTGGAACGCAATTAATATTCTTGTCTGTCTCAAAAAATTAATAGGCGTGTCTGGAAGTTGCTAAGCGTACCTGTGTATGTGCAGGGTGGTGGTGGGAGGGGTGGCTCAGTCCCTTGAAGTTGAAGACAACCTAAGGTGGGGAAGAAAGGTGCAAAACCGTGGGTGAGACGTTGCTGCGGAGCGGTGCCATGCTGGCTGGGCCAAGTCCACACGATGGTGCTAATGCAGCGGCTGCAGGTGGGAGCAGACACGATCCCAGAGCTCCAGGAGCCACCACCTTCCTCCCACGGAGATGTCCCTGGCCTGGAAAGGCCCCAGATGCCACCCCCAGCTGGAGCAAGGGCTCTTACCACTCCTTCCTTGTAAGCCTGGGAGGAGTGATCAAGCTAATTGGTTAATTAGCTGCCATTGAGACTGAGGAGGAGGGCTCTCCCCATGCCGCTGCAGGTGCTCAGCCTGCCTGGGAACCTGAGCTCCTGGGTGGTTTTAGTTTTCTTGGTCTGTGTGAGACATGGAATACGCTGTCAAACGTCCCCAATGCTGGCAGCATGTTCAGGGCTGGTGTTCTCACTGTATAGAATATTTACAAAGAGTTTTTGTGGTTTATGTAGCTGATTTACTACTTACATTTCTGCCTTGCAGATGTGATGAGAGATGAGCTGGTTTCAATTTTTTAATCTTGACTGTAGCCAGCCCTTTCGATCTCCCCTGCACTGTGACATGATGCTTAAGACATCTCCAAAAAAAAAAGTGTGCATTTATATATTGCTTATATATCTAGGGGGCTAAAGCTCAGAGATGAGCTAAGCTTCCTATCTGTGCCATTTAAAAAAAAAAATAATCTCATCTCAGAACCAATTAGAAACAACATAAATCACCTAAAAATAGCTTCAGGTACCGAAGCCACCTGGCTTTCTCCTCCTAGGTTATGAGGATTTCTGATGAGGCTTGGCTAATTATTCTCACCCGTTGGATTGCGGGGGGGACTGGCCGGGGTGTCTGGGGCTGGCTGTGAGCGGAGCCCCAATGCGCTGTGCAAACACCTGGAGGGCATGAAGAAAAATGTTTTCCACCTAATCTTGTTACTGTGACAACAGCAGTGAAACCTTTTAAAGCAGAAAAATACGCTTTTTTAAAAGCAATAGTGGTGTCCCTTCAGCTCTGTCTGACAAATGCTATCTGTGGCGTGTGCTGCCTGCTTAGCAATAGTCCTGTAAGCCGGATGGCAGTCCTATGGCACAGAGCTTGAATTTCCAGGAAAGCTATGAATCCTTTTAAAATAGAAATTTCTTGGCTAGAAGCAATGTAGTTAAAGGGTTACCTTATTCTTTCCCTTTTTCTAGCCCATCTGGTCCTTTTATCTCTGTTTTTTCTTCCTTCACTTTTCATTTCCCAGCTCCTTCCCCTGGCTCTCTCCCTTTCCAACACACTTTTCTGCTTTTTTTTTTTTTTCCTTTAAATTGGTGTTCCCCAGCTGTCCATTTTAAGCCACTTTTGCTACAAGCTTGACATTGCCGGTAATGTTTCTTGCATCTCCTTCCCTAGCATGGACCGGTCCAGAGTTTCCACTCATCTCAACCACAAGCATCACAAGATGCAGCTGCTTTTCCTCGCAACCCACATCCCCTAGGTTTGGGTGGCGACAGCAGCCTGAGGAAGTGGGGCTGCTCTCAGCCTCTGCGTGAGATGCTGGTTGAACCCTTGCAGGTTCCCAGTATAGATTGATGTAGGTGCTAGAAAATGGGTTGGAAATGTCCAGCAGTCACCCTTTGGCTAGAAAGCTAAAACGATCAGCCAGCGGCCAAGCAGAAACCTGATACCTTTATATATTAAGTGGGATCCTCATGGTCTCCAGAGATCCTTTCTAGCTTTCCCAGGAGACCTGACCCATCCATAAGAGAGCTTTTACTGTCTTCAAAGCCTCCCAAAGTTTTGAAGAGCAGCTGTGAAACGGGTGGGAGATGCTCGGTGTCGTTTTGCCGAAGCAGGTTGGCAGCACAAAGACGGCATTTCCCCGGTTCCTCTTTCTCCCAGTCGACATGGCTGGGCGTGAGGGATATTTTTTTCTTTGAAACCTTGAATTCTGCAGAGACCGAGCACTTATTTCTTAGGATCACCAGGGAAAATTTCTTACTCTCCCAGTAGGGTGGAAATTTCAAGGTCTGAAGCTATAATATGTGTAGTCTTCTGACATCATTAAGATAGGCTTTCTCTGACAGTGCCACCGTGATGCAAAGCATGCCACCCTGCCCGTGAATCCCGAATCAATTGGTGTTGCCCTGTCACGGTGGAGGTGCTCACACAAGGCCAGGCAAAGCTGGGACTGTGAAGGCGTGAAAAAAGGGGAGGAAAGAAAAAGAAAAAAAAAAAAGCTCTTTTTCTGCTGGCATCCCATATTCACCCGTGCTGCCCTTGGGATGAAATCTGACTGCTGACGCTGGGCAGATGGGGGGGCTGGGGGTTGGGACCTGTGTGCGCTTTGCCAGGGAAAGAGGGAGGAGGTGGTATGTCACTGGGCTGCTGGGGGGAGGACACTCGGCTCCCTGTATCTAGCTTTTACTGTGGCTTGCTATGATGGTTTGCCTTGATTTACTCCATTTTTTGTTCAGGGTGCCTGGGGGAGTTTGGGAAAGGATTTCCAGGCAGGATTTGCTTATAGAGTGAGGCCATTGCACTGCAAGGACGTTGGTGAGGCAGCGCTGGGGGGGACCCCACCGCCATCCTGGCTACCTTCTGCCTGGTGGGACAGATGCTATGTGCTTGACCTGTGGCTGGATCCTGCTTAAACCAACAGCTCAGCCAGCAGGTTTTATTTATTATTTAGGGAGTGTGAGGATGTAGAGAGGAGGATACTTATGGCGTGGTTTTTTTTTTTTAAAAAAAACCACAACCTGCAGGAGAAATATCTGGCTTTTTTTGCTCTTGGAGTGCTGGGTGCTCCATGCCTTGGGTGTGAGGAGACAAGTGATGGGGAAGGTGACCCTCAGGGTGCAAGGAGCGGTGCACGAGCTACTGGGAGCGGTGGCTGAGTGCGGCGGGGGGAGCGGGGGCTGCCCTTTGCCCCCGGGCGGCCGGCGGCCCATGTGGCAGTGGACTTTGGCAGTAGCACCCAGGCGGCGGAGGACGGGCCTGGCCGGCTCTGAGCAGGTGTGTGGGGGGCAGGCAGTGGTGGGAACCCCTGGATGAACATTAGGGGGGCCCTCGGAGGGACTGGAATGACGGGTGCCTGGATGCTTGTGCCTGGGGGCTATTTAGGGCAGGGATTTAACCCTGGTTTTGCTTGGAAAAGCCACAAACTGAGCCGCCCCTGTTCAGTGTCTTCCCCCAGCTCTGAAATTACCCCAAAGCGCCTTAAACTTTGAGTGTGGGAGGGGTGACCTCCACGATGGGGAGGTTTGTGAGCTGTTACGGTGGGGGCATGTCGGGTACTGATGCTGCAAGAAAATATATGGGGGACTTAAGGGTGGCACCCCCCTGGCAGCTGGGGCTTCATCTGTGTGTTGCCTTGGGCTGTCCTTGGGCTTTCCTCTTCTGTGTGGGGCTGTTGTAGATCTGATGTCTGCTTCAGCTACTGTGTTCTTGAAAATCCCTGTTCCAGGGGATTCCTGGACAGAAGAAAATCCCTGTTCCCCCCATCTTATAGCTCATGCGAGCAAAGCTCCCTTTCTCCCTGCCTCTGTCCCTACTTATTTCTTCGAGAATAACTCCTTGTCCTGCTTGTAGCTTTGCCAGCATCCCTCCCCCCACCACGTGTGGGGTTTCCTTCCTCCCTTTACCTTGTCACAGAGGTAAAGCTAATTTCTCACCTGCCCGGGGAGGCTGTGAGCAGTGGTGCTTTGCAGGGCTGGCTGGGGGTGCAGCAGGCTGCTGCCCCTTGCTCCAGGGAGAGCTGGATGCCCGTTGCTTTCAAACCTGGACCATTTCATCCCGGTGTTTTAAGGGGAGCTTCAAGTGCAGGCAGATGTGGAGATGGCTTTTCCTTGCCTCTGGGCATTTTGGGAAGGATGTTGGGCTTCCAGAAGGCTCCCAAAAGCAAAGAGTAGGTGGCAACAGGTTTCATGGGGGGCTTTGAGGGGGACAAAAAGCTGCTGATCAAACACACTGTGACTTATCTCGTTGCTTGCAGGCCGCTAGAGCCATTCGGGACTTAACCTCCCCTCCCACCCCAAAACCAGAGAGGACCCCGCTGGCAAGTTTGCCATGAACCCCTGGCCCCCTGCCTGGCCACCCCAGCCCCGGGGGAGGCAGGCAGCCTGGGGGGCATGGGGGGAGGCTCACCAGGGCCCCAGGTGGCAGCTTCTCCGCGCAGGACTCCCGCATCGACCCGGCTCTTGGGATGGGGGCCAGCTCCCCGGCCACCCCTGGGACGAGGGCCACCCCCCCTGGAGGGACACCCACAGACCAGCGTCCCAGGCTGAGCACGGTGACAGCAGCTGCCCCAGGAGGCCGTACTCCAGGTGAGAGCTGCCCAGCCTTGTGAGGCCGGCGCTGAGCCTCCTCCGTGTAAACCTTCTTAAAATAAGATCTGACCATTTCACTGCTCCCGTGCACTTGCGGCGTGGGTTCTGCCCTTGTCACCGCGCAGGGGAAACTGGAGCAGCCTCACGGAGACAGTGCGTGATGAATTGATGTCCAGCTACCAAAGCAGCCGGTGACACATATATTCAAGGCTGCACAGGAGTTGCAGCTCTGATTTCTTACAGCTGTGGCTTTCTGCAGTTGCTGTTTTATGGGCTTTGTCTCGGTCCGAGGTGCATTTTTCTTGAAGGTTTGATTAAATGCAGTTCTTTTTTACTAAGTGCAAGGTGAACAATAAAAATACAAATGGTAATATAGGAGCAAAAGGGAGCTTGCAAGCTCAGCTGTTGAAACAGCAGAGGGTGGGAGGATAAAATGTGGATGCTCTCGGTGCTGAGAGCGCTTTGGGCACTCCAGCAAATTTTGGTCGATTTGCCTGAGTTATTGCCCCCGGTGAGTTACGGGGTGGGCGCACAGGGATTTGTGCTGAGGTGTGATGCTCATGCTGGGAAGGGGGGTGTTGCAGGGGCTGGCCGCATCGCTGTGTAAATCCCGAAGGGTGAAGGTATGTGAGTGCCGGGTGGGTGGCTTGGGCTGGGCTCTGGCGCAGGGGGGGAACCGCTGAGCTGTGCGGTGGATGTGGCAGCTCAGAGCTTGGCAGAGAAGGTGGTTTTGGGGGATCTCTTCTAAAATGTGGGCGAAGGTTGATCCCCATGACAAGTCTATACCATTGAGCTGAAAGTGGGCATTGCCTGAAACTGCAGTGCACAGCTTGCTCGTGGATGGGGGTGGGAAAGTATCCAGCCTCCTGCTGCTCCTTCTGGGCGTGATGCTGGACCAGCTTCTGGCCCTGACACTGAGCAGGGGACCTGGCTTTATTTCCATCATCTTTTTGCCTCCAAAGGTCCCATCTGGGGCATGAGACTAACCCTAGAGGTGGTCCAGAACGTGCAGAGGTGCCAGCTCTTTCTCAGATTAGGTATGTTGTGTGGCATTTCAGGCAAGGATATGGAGACTCCCACCGGCAGTATCCAGCAGCCAGCTACGGGGATGACTACACCTACCAAAGCCACCAGCGGCAGCCGGTGGCCTGGCAGGATGACAGAGGTATGGGCTTATCCTTTGGGTCTGGGGATAGAGGCAACTTGCAGAAGAGACTAGGCTTTCTCCAGGATGGGTGGTTCTCCCAGGGCTTGCACATCTCCAGGGCTTTCTCCTGCCTGTGCTCCTGGGCTGCTAGTGCTGTTCTCTCCGTGCAGCACTGCCCTTGGTTTGCATTTGGGAGACATGAGCAGGAACTAGGTGCACCCAAGGCAATGTTTGATCTTAACCTCCATGGATAAAAAACTGCCATTCCTGGTTCCAGGCTGAACGCAATGTTGATAGTGCTGTGTGATCGGGGTGGCTGGGGCCTCGTTTTTCTGTTTCTGGAGTTCCTGGGCTGAAAAAAAGGGGAGGGAGGAAAGAGGAAAGGACATCAGTGCGGTGTTGGCAAATGTGTACGGGGCCTTATCATACCTCCAATGTGTTGGGCTAATTTGGAAGCAAATGGGGTGTGCATGGCAAATTGCCTGACTCATTGCTTTTTCTTTTGCAACTTCATTATAGCTTGTTGCTCTGAAGGGGAAATGCTAAGTCTTGATTCTCTCTCTAGACCTGAGACAGGGAGAGCCTTATGGCAAGAGTACCAGTTACCAGGACCAGCACTACTACAGGGGTTACCACCCCAACCTGGCCACAACCCCCCCGGGGCAGGACAGGTAAGGGTGGGGAGTCTGGGCATCACCTGATACAGCCGCCTGCTGCAAAATTAGTGGGTTTGTGGCTGGTCCCCAAAATCTCTGACCTTCAGGGTGTTTCCTTTTGCTCCTGTCTGCAGGATGCAGACCTACGAATCCTACGAGGAAAGCTCAGTCTTGGCTGTCAGGAAGGAGCGGGAAGGGGGAGAAGCCCTCAACAGCAGTTTGGGGGAGGCTGGTGGCCAGCCCCAAGAGGTAACATCAGGGTGGGCACGGATGGAGGACAAAAGGCTTCAGGATCTCCCAGAGATATTTTTTTTAGGAGCAATCCATGTCTGTCCCCTCCAGCTGGGAAGGAGGCTGGTTGCCCTCAGTGCTTAACAGTCTCTGGGGATTATTATAATGGGTTATTAGTGTTTCTGAACTCTCCATCTGCTGGGCTGTCGTTCCCCAGGCATGGGGCTGGGCACTGCTCCCACACCGGGCCAGGAGCAGGACAGAAACCCAAGCTTGGTGGGATGCTCTTCTGCGTCCTCCCTAGGTGGTTGAAAGCTGTGTGCCACCCAGCTCTGCCCACCAAGTCCTGCCCCATCACACCGGTGTCCCGAGCACTGTGTTTTGCCAAGAGCAAACTAAAGGATCAAATCCAAGCTGCTGTGGTGGTTTTGCTCCTGCGCAATGTTTTCTCAGGTTCCCAAGCCCTGCCTGCTGGCTGTGTTGAGGAGTCTGTGTTAGGGATGGGAACCAGTTGGGCTAAACTGGTGGCTGATGTAAATTATTTTAAACGCCGTTGGGTATGGCCGGGGTACGTGCCATGATGCACCTAAGATGCTGAAGGGTGTGAGCTGCTCAGCTGTGCTGTGCTTCTTCCACCGGGCACTTTCATGGAGCAGCAGAGTCTGTCCCGCTGCCCTGGGAGCAGAAAGGCAGTGGTGTCCCTCGTTTCTCAGCCAGGTTTGTGTTCTCTCCCTTCCTAGCAGCCCTCGGGCCAGCCCAGCCTGCTCCTGCAGTACCGGGAGTCGGGGCTCAGCTCCAGTGGCTATGAGCTCAGCCAGTACATCCGTGACGGTGCCGACCACTACGACCCTGTGCTTTCGGGGACCTGGAGCCTGGCACAAGCAGGTGAGGTGCGATGGGGTCCTGGCCCCCTCTGACGAGGTGGGAGCATGGAAAGAAACGGCTGGCGGTAGGAGATCTGCTGTCTTGCAGCTTGGTCCTTTTCCTGGAGGAGGTTGTGCATGTACAAGGCGTGACTGGGGGGCTGTGGGGTGCGTGGTCCAGTGGCTCTGCCCTGGCAGGTATAGGAGCTGCCATGCATGCCTTCTGCTTTAGGGGACGGTTCTTGCATAGGGGGGGCACTGCAGGGTTACCGAAGTTGGGGGGGGCCCGTTGGAGTGAGGTCAGGGTGAGGGGACTCATGGTGGCCTCTGTGTCATTGCAGGAGGGCCCTTGGTGTCCAGCCCGGCCCCGGTGGCCCCCCGCAAGTTCTCGCTGCCGCACACGGCGGTGTGCTTCGGCGCCGGAGGCCAGCTGGTGCTGGTGTGTCCTCAGCATCCTGCCGAGGGGCGGCTAGCCCGTGTTGAGCTGCACAGCCTTGAGGTATGCCACGGCCTGGCGCCGCAGACCTCTGTCCCCTTGCTGGAGTGGCTCCTTCTGCCCTGAGGGATGACAACACCATTTGCCACCCAAACAGCCTCCTCAGCCTTCCCGTCCCCTGCTGCCATCTTGTCTCCGGCCCACGTGGACCTTTGCCTCTGTGCTGTGCCAGCCTTTGGGCCCCACATCCCACCCCTTTGGCTCCGTAACCCTTGTCATCCGTCACCTGCTCCCAGTGATCCCTTCCGACAGGGACAAACGTGGCCTGTGCATCTCTGAAGGGTTATTCTGGTCACCTCTCTGAGGTGCTGCACTACAGAGTCCGTGCGCACCCCCTGAGCCTGGCACAGCATGTCAGTCTCCGGTTTGGCCTCCCAAACGAGGCAGATGCCATCTCAACAGGCACTTCTTTGCTGAGTGAAAAAGGAATGGACCTTTTGGGGGTCCGTGTGATGGTTTAGGGTCTATGTTTTGGGGTTACCTTAAGACAGCACAGAGAAGGGGTTCACCAGCCCTGCTGAACCCTTGGCCAAGGCACTGAATTTCAGCCAGCACCACTGGAGCTGGCTCGATTGCTGGAGTCCGGCTGCTGAATTTACTCTTGTTCTGTAGGTGATGCTCCATGACACAGAAGAGCTGGAGGAGCTGAGGGCCTTCCCGGGACCCCTGGCCAGGTACGCTGCACCGGCAGGTCTGGGAGCTGTGTTGTCCTGGCTGTGCTGGCATGGCTGGCCTGCGAGCACCTCTCCTTCGGGAGGAGACGTGAGCTCAGGGCAGGCTTTGGGGTGCCCATGGGCTGGAGATCTGCAAAGGCCAAGTCTGAGCTCAGATGGGGAGCCCAGCCCCTTCGCTGCGGTGTAGGTTGGTTTGGATGGTGGGAGGTGGTTTCTTTCACTATCCACAGGCTGTGGGTTTAGTGTGGTTTGTATGCCTGACCTTATTTTGTACTCATGTCTCAGAAAACTGATTTTGGGAGATCTCTTCAGATGTCTAAACCCTGGGTCAACTCGCGGTTTAGCTTTTCCTAAGGTGGTTGTCCCCCGAGACAGCTGAGCACGGCAGGGTCAGAAGCAGCAAGTGCCTTCACCCAGCGTGAGCCTGGGGCTGAATCTCGGTGCATTGCAGCAGGTTGTCTCTGCACTGTGCTGCTTACACTAGCATGTCTTCTGGTCACTCGTAACCAGAGCCGGGAGAGAAAAGGAGTGTGCAGAAAGAGGAAAACCGTTTACTGAGCAGAAGGGCTGCAGAAGCTGGGTAGAAGACATGGAAGTTACCACTCGTGCTGAAAGGGACACGGAATCTCTGTCGGTGTGACTGAGCCAGGAACAGCATCTCTGTCCCTCTCCCCTGGCTGATCCTGTCTCTCAGCCACCCTTTCTTTCCAGCTGTCTGACTATTTTATTGTAAGATGGCAGTTCTGCCTGGCTTGCACGTAGCTTAAATGTTTCTGCTGCTGCTTCAGACCCAAAGGGCTTACGTGGTCACAAGTGTGTCTTTCTCCCTGCACTACGCCAGTTAAATAAAAGATGCTGCCTGTGCGTGCGCGTGCTCCTGCAGCCTGGGACATCCTGGCTGTAACAGCAGCAAAGCAAAACCGAGGTTCTTCTCAGATGGATGGATGAAAATATTATCAGGAGGGCAGAGAGAGGGTTTGAGATGCACTCCGCATCCCTGAAACACAGAAATCTCCAAAGAATCGTAATAATGATAGAAATTAAGCATTTTTGAGCTTGGTGTGGCCAATGTGGTATGCAGTCATTGGCACTGGGGGTCTTCTCCCCTCCATCTTTCACTTTGAATCTTTTTTTGGCATCCCCATCAGTGAACCTGGGGACACCTTGAGTCTGAATGATCTATAGAATCGTTTAGGTTGGAAAAGGTCTTTAAGATGTCCTAGATTGCTTTGCCTTGGGTTTCTGTTGATGTCTGTCTTTGCTGCTGTAGGGAAGATCTGCACAAGGTGGATGTGATCACCTTTTGCCAGCAGAAGATAGCCACAAGCTGTGATCTCTCAACACAGAGAGGCAGAGATTCATCTCTTCTCTGGAAGCTCCTCGTCCTCCTCTGCCGGCAGAATGGGGTAGGTGTCCTGCAGAAGGGGCTGACCCTTTTGATTTTAGAAGTGAGACAAGTTATATGCTCCTCAGGTGTCTCTTGATCCAGTTGGTATTTCCAGGTGGGGTGTACCTTAAAAGCTTCCCGTTCCCATAGTATTATCAATTAGCTTGATACTGCCTGGATATTTGGAGCAAACCCTTCTCCACGATTGCTTTTCATCCCTGTGAAATACCGACAACCCAATGCCATAGCAGCCGTGAAAGGGGCTGGTGCCACCTTCGTGGGGGAGCCAGCACTTATGTAAAAGAGGATTATTCCCTTAATCCAATGAAATCCACCCAATCTAATCCTATGGCTGCTTGTTGGAAGCAGCTGGATACGATCTTCAGAGCAAGTGCTGTGAAGGTCTTGCTAGTTGTGCTGACTCCTTTGCCCTCCGAAACCGTGTGCTGGTGGCCGAGGCTGGTCTTGTTGGGGAGATGTGCTAGGGTGAGGGTACGTGTGTGAGGGGGTCAGACTGAAAGTGCCATCAGCCTTTGCTCATGGGCCTCGCTCCTCCCCTTCCCTTTCACAGTCCATGGTGGGCTCAGACATCGCTGAGCTGCTGATGCAAGACTGTAGGCACCGGGAGAAGTACAAGAGGCAAGACCCCATGGCAAACCTCCTAGGCCTGACAGATGATGAGTGGATGTCGCGTCAGTCAGGGGCGCTGGACCTCATCACGGGGGAGGTCACTCCTGTCGTGGAGACGCAGGCACAGATAGTGGAGAAGTTCACCAAGCTCCTCTACTATGGCAGGAAGAAAGTAAGTGGTGAGTGGGATCCAGAAAACAGGGCTAACGCTTTTTCTTGGCCACTTTGACTTCTTCAGGCAGGTGTTAAAGGGAAGAGTGGTCAAGAGGTGCCTTGTGGTTGTGGGATCAACACTTCAAGTTGTGGTTGTACAACAGGGCTTATGGCAGTGATTTCCCACCATTGGGAACGAGGATGGGGCCCCCGGTGAAGACAAGATGCAGAGGCTTTTACCAGCGTTGTGGGTTTAGTTGCAGCTATGTGACCTCAAGGGATCCCAAAGGCACAGAGAGAGCGGAGGGTTGGATGCAGAGAAGCTTGTGTGCCCAGGCTGGGGTCCCACAGAGGTGCTATCAGGAGCCAACAGGCGGCACAGACCTGGAAACCCGGGGAAGGCAGTATTGCTGTGAAGGTTCCAGTTCTTGTCATCATGCAAGGCAGAAAGGGGGTCTTTGTGAACGTGGAAGAGTTTTTGGAGGGTATTAGTTAAAACCAGAGCAGTTATCTGGGCTCTCCTCTGAGCTGGGTGAGCAGAGGGTCCCTTGGAAGTGGAGGAGGGCTGGGAAGCAGAGTTGGTGCAAACCCTTTTTCTTCTCCACCTTGGCTGCAGGATGCACTGGTCTGGGCCATGAGAAACCAGCTGTGGGGCCATGCCCTCTTCCTCTCCAGCAAGATGGACCCTCGGACCTACAGCTGGGTGCTCACCGGGTAAGCTGGAGAAGCTAAAGCAAAGTATGATGCTCTGTGACTGGCTTTGCCAAGCCTGTTATCCTTTTGGACGCCCTCAGCCCCAGTGCACTGAAAAAAGAGCATTGATTTCAGCTGGACCCTTTCAGAGGGGGCAGAGGGAGGAGAGGAGCCATCCATCTGGGTGGGCCAGAGTTCTCCAGGCTTCCCGATGGACAGGAGAAACCAAGTGGGGTCTGGAAAGCGGAAGGAAAGCCATTCCCTGGAGATGTGGGGTGAATTTATCCTGAGGCTTTGGCTTTGCCCTTGCTGCTCTAGCAAAGGTAGCCGCTGGGGTAGGGGGAGCTGAGCCATCTTCACTGTGATCCAGCCTGATCTGAGCTGTTCTCCCCACTCCTATGGCTGTTTTCTGGTGGAATTAATGCACTTAGTCTGGATTGGGTTGATCCCTTCAGGGAGAGTTAAGCAGAAATTTTCTGTCTTGTGCAACCTGAATCATTTAAAGGAGTTTTTATCTGCCGTTGTCCTGGAGACTTGCCTGCTCCTGGAGGTAAAGCAGATCATCAGCCTGGTGAGCTGATGATCCTTTCTGCCTTCTCCAGGAAGCCCCTCGGGACACTGCTTTCCTGGGGCATTTGGGACATGCACTTGGAGGCGAATGAGGGTTGGGGGTCCTGGCACAGCAGCCCTATCTCTGCCGTCTCCTCACAGGTTCACCAGCACGCTGGCCACCAATGACCCCCTGCAGACCCTCTTCCAGCTCATGTCGGGAAGGATCCCTCAGGCAGCGCTGGTCTGTGAGCAAGAGCCTGGCCCCAGCATGTGTACCCCTGTGGTGAACACCACCTTGTGTCACCATCCCTGCTCACCTTTGCTCTCCTCTTCTCTCCCTTCAGTGCTGTGGGGATGCTACGTGGGGAGACTGGAGGCCTCACCTGGCCGTGATGTTGTCCAACAAGGTTGGAGACACGGAGCTGAGCCATCGAGCCATTGTCACATTGGGAGACACTTTGGGTGAGCCGAGGCCATTATGAGCAGTTGTGTTCCTGCTGTTGTGTAAGGGTGGACACATGCGCTGCCACCGTGCATGTCCACGCTGGCATGGATGTACGTTGGTGCCGTGGTGGGGTGTGCACGCCTGTCCCCCTGGAGCTGCAGTGCCCGTGCGGTGGCAGGGCTGAGGCGCTGATGGATCCTGCTGCCCTTTGCGCTGGCAGATGAGTCGGGCTCAGGCACTTCCATTAGCTGCTCCTTTGGAGTGGAGACCCCTGGAGCGGCTGGACCCTGGGCAGGGCATATGTAACTGCAGGGACTGAGACTTGCTCCCAGTGATGGGGTCTTTGGGGGGGTTCATGCCTGTAATGGCACTCTGCAGAGCTGGAGCTGCACCCTGCCCAGCTTCCCCTGGTCCTACCACTGAACTGAAACCTGCTCCTAGGTACAGAGAGCAGCAACTGGGGAAAACAGAGAAAAAGCGGGGAGAAGGGAGGGATCGGGGCCTGCGTGGACGGGGGAGAAAAGTGGGGCAGTTGGGTTTGGGTTTTCCTGTGAGCTTGGGAGCCTCCAAAGCAATGGTGACCTCCCTTAGGACTAAGTGTTTGTCTTTTTTCCTCCCATCCAGCGGGCAGGGGAGCCGTGGAAGCAGCTCATTTTTGCTACCTGATGGCAGATATTCCTTTCGGTTACTTTGGGGCGAAGGCAGACCGCATGGCTCTGCTGGGCAGCAGCCACCGGTAAGCGAGCCCAGGGGGTGCTGGAGGTGGCGCTTTTGCCACTGATGCGTCCGTCCCACCTTCTCCCCATCCCTGGGATCTCACTTTTATGCAAAAGAAATTCTGGTTTGTGGGGATTTACTGCTCCTAATGTGAGCTTTGCTCTGGGCCTCTCCAGCTGCAGGCTGGCACGGCAGTGGAGCTGTGGGTCTGCGGGGGCCGGGGGGCTGTCTGGGGAGAGCGCCCTGCTCTTGCTTGCTGAACCTACCCCTCTCCTCTGCAGGCAGGTATTCACCCAGTTTGCCAGGACGGAGGCCATCCAGCGGACGGAAATCTTGGAGTACTGCCAGCGGCTACAGCAGCCCAAATCCTTCCTGCTCCCCTTCCAGGTAGCAGAGATGCACAAGCACATCTGGTGCAGCAGCTCAGACCCGTCCCCAAACATGCATCCGTCCCCCTGAAGCCAGGGATTCAGGCTGCTCTCCAAGGCTTGTTCCCTCACCGGGCTTTGGGAGTGATGGGGAGGCTGCCCCAGCTGGGGGGTCCTCCGGGGCAGGCCTTGGGCAGATCTTGGGGCCATGGCGTGTTTGATCAGTGCTTGCTCAGCTCTGGTTGCCTTCCTTCTGCTGGGGTAATGGGTAGGCTTTTCATATCGCCAGCAAGCACCAGGCTGCTGCTGCCTCAGGCATTGCACAAAGGGGCTGGATGAATGGAGGTAGTTCCTTGGCAGGCTCCCCCCATCGCCCCTCGGCTGCCTCTGGGCTGGCCTCGTGACAGCGTGTGGCTGGGGACCGAGGCAGGATGGCCCCGTGGGGATGGGGGGGCTGCCCCCAACTTGCAGGTGACCTCTGGGTAATGAGACCCAGGGTGCTGTGATGTGCCGTGGCAGAGGGGACCCGCAGGCAGAAGCATCTCCTTGCTCATCCGTGCCTGCCCTGCTTCCCTTTCCCCAGGTGTACAAGCTCCTCTATGCCTCTCGCTTGGCCGACTACGGGCTGCCAGCCCAGGCCCTGCAATACTGCGAGCAGATTGCCACCGCGCTGCTGGGCCAGGGTCTGGCCAGCCACCCCCTCCTGGCTCAGAAAGTGATGCAGGTGAGTCTTGCATCCCGCCCCCCACCCCCCCCCCCCCCCCGCCTTGGCAGGGTGCGATGCCCGGTCAGGACCCGGTGCAGTAGGGAAGCATCCTCAGGGTTTCCTGGGGCTGCTTGGCAGCTCCATGTAGCCTCCCAGGATTTGCTGCCTGGTATATGCAGAGTACAGCAAAACCAACACCTTCATGGAGTCTCTAATACCCAAGGATTTAGGGTAGAAAACAAAGGAATTGTGCTGACTGCCAAGTAGGAGCAGAGCTATTTGGAAGCAAAGGATGTTTTTCATTCTGGAGAGGCTTTTTGAACTTACAAATGGCACAGACTTAAGAAGCTGAAGTGTGAGTGCTTGACATTTCCCCTCCAGCACATCATCCCATGATTCCATTTACCTGCCGGAGGCTCTTTTGGGGTGACAGTGAATAGGAGTATGTCCCAGCTTGCAGCACGGAGCCCAGCTCCTCCACTTCATGACCAGGGTGCTGTGCCAGGGAGGGGTGAAGCAAAGTGTCCCAGGTCCCCTGGGCAGGCTGGGTTCGCAGGACAGTGGGTCTGCCCACTCCCTGCCCACCACCAGGGCAGCGCAGAGGCTGCTCAAAGCCTTCCTCCACCGGGAAGGGGCCAAAAGCTGCAGTGCTTTGAGATGAGGGGCAGCAAGGATGCCCTTCTAAAGGAGGTGCTGCAGAAATTGCCCAAAACTTGGCTCGTGCAGCCCCCGCACCCGATTGTCGAAACCTATTTACTGCCTAACAGCCTCTCAGATCTGCTGTTCTGCTGGGAATAATGCTTCTCCTGGGAGAAAACACTTTCATCTGAAAAACTAGTGCATTCGTAGATGCTCTTGTCTTTGATGTTTTAGACTGTGTTACAAATTATGATACACATTAGTGTTTGATTAAGACTTCCCCTCTTTTGAAGCTGGGGACGATATACAACCAGGTGCTGGTTCATTAATATTGGATCAAAGTGCACATTAGCTTTTGGATTAAACATTCCCCCCGTTTAGGAGTAATCATGCTTATAATTTCCTTTTTCCTGCCATTGATTTAGGATGAACAAAAGTGCATTTGCAAAGAGATGGGACGGTGGGTCTGTAGGTAGTGCAAGCTCCTGGCTGGGAGCTGGGTTACTGCCGTCCCTGTCCCAGGCTGGGCTCTGGCTGCGCAGGTCCTGTCTTACTTTAATCCCCTGGAGCTGGGAAGAAGGTTTTGTGCTGGTTTGGACTTTGTTGTTAAAAACTTCGGAAATAGGAAGAAACAGACAATGGGAACTGCTGCGGAAGGGATAGCTGAGACCTGTGGGGCTGCGGAGGGCGGCTGAGCTGCGAAGTCACCTCTGGATGGCTTCTGGTGGCCCTTGATGCAGCAGCCTTGTAGCGAAGTGTAGAAGATAAATGAGTGTGAAAAGCTGGGAGGGAGCTTGATAAATCCCCAAAAAGTGGGTCGATAGCAGTGAGAGAAAATTCAGTAAAGACCGGATGAAGAGCAGTGCTTTGAGTGTCATCTCCCCCCATCCAGCTGCCTTAAAACTGGACCCTTGTCTAAGCAATTTCTCCAGACTGGGATTTATTAGCTCTGCAGGGAGCCCTCCATTTCACCCTGGGCTGGTGGGATGGGTCAGCCCAGAAGAGCCTCTTGCTCCGTTGACAGTAGCTGGAGCCCCATGTTGTTGAGAAGGCTGCAGTCAGGGCAGCAGAGACCCTGTTCTTGCAGGAGAAATTAAACATGCGGCAGCAATACTGCAGAGAGGGACCTGGGGGAGATAGTGAAGCATGGAAAAAATACCAAGCAGCAACATTACAGGATGCTGTTGCAAAAAAGTTTAAAAAAAAAAAAAAAAAAAAGCCAGTGTTAATAATGTTATTCTGGGCTGTGAGAGCAAGAATGGCATGTGTGCAACAAGGAGGTGATAATCCGCCTCTGTTCAGGTCTTGGGGGTCTTGGCTGGGGCACTGTGCCCTGTTTGGGATGCTGCACTCGGAGACAGGGCTAAACTGGAGCAAATGTAGAAGGGAAGAGCTGGGGTGATAAGGGACTGAGGGGAAAATGACCCTCGAAGAAGGCCTTGGGGTTATTTTTTCCAAGCAAGATATGCTGGGGGAGGGAGGGGTACGGGGGATGTGATAACAGCCCTCTGGCGTGCAAGAGGCTGGTTTTCAGGGGACGGTGCCTGACTGTCCCCGCAGCTGCCATGGGAGGAGGAATAGAGAGGCTTAATTTGCAGCAGGGAAGATTTCACTTAGATATGAAGAAAAAACTCTTTAGCTCTGAGGACATTAAGCTTCAGGACAGGCCTGGGAGGCTGTGAAATCTTCTCCTTGGAGATTTGTAAGTGCAAATCAGACAAACATGGGCTGGTATGGGCACACAGGATTTTCCTGAGCGTTGGTAGATGGATCAGGTAACTTCAGAAAGTCCCTCCCAGCCCTGCATTTGTGTTGTTTTCTGTGTGGTGATCAGTGATGGTGATGCTTATTGCAAAGCCTGGGGAGGAAACAGCCAGGTGAGCCCTTAGCTCCCACCCTGCCAGCTCCCATCCATCCTCATCGGGTAGGTAAGGGATTGATGCACAGCTCTGGGAGCTGGGCTGTTTCCAGAGCTCCTTGTGGGTGTCCTGCAAACCTGTCGGTGCCCCAGGCTGGCTGTCAAGTGGAATTAAAGGTGCTCATTTTCCTCAGAGGAGGAAAGGATGGTAATAGTTACCTGCCTCTCTGATGTGAAGAGCATCTTTGACATGGGTACTTTGACACCTCTGCGGAGGTGGCTGAGATAGCCCTGCTGGGAGGCTCTCTGTGGGGCACGGGATGGGCCAGCACTTCTCCGCGGCAATGCAGGAGGGGGAATAAAACTTGCAGAAGAGGCTGGTGTTACTTTTACCCCCGTATTATGAACAAGTGCAGCTCTGCTGCTCTTTTCCCCTGGGTCTGTGTGCCCTGCCCTGTGCAGCTGCTCTAGGTGTTGGTCTTTTCCCTGTGGAGCTGAAATGTGTAATGAGCCCTGTTGCCCTCCTGGCTCTACAGCTAGCCGAGCGGCTGAAGCTCTCCGACCCTCTGCTCCTGGAGATGCCGGAGCAGGACCAGCCCTTGGAGCCTGACTGGCTGGTAGAGCTCCGAGCCCGCTGCCGGGAGCAGGAGGTAAGGAGGAGCGGGGATGCTGGGGGGCAGCCAGTCTGGGTTGTGGTTTGTCTGCAGGAGCATCCTTCTCTGCTCTGAATCCAAGGGCATGGGCATGGAGATCCGAAGGGTGGTGTTACCCAGCTGCCTTTCCCCTTGGCTCTGAGCTCAGAGACATGGTCTGTGCTGTGGGACCTGCAGCTTCAGTGGGAGCGGGGCGGGTTGCGCTGCCCGAGGGTGTGAGCAGTGAGGGCTGCAGAGCTTTGCATGGGGCAAAACACTCCTCGCCTTGGCTCATGGAGGGCACTGAGGGGCTGGTGGGTGAATGATGATCTCCTCTTGCAGTGAGGGTGTTGCAGAGGACACTGCTGGGGCATCACCTTGCAGATGTCTGCTCTCAGGTCCCTTAACTCTATGGTCTGGTCCTTGGATTAATGCTCTCCGTTGAGGTTTCACATCTGCTTTTGGTTCTGTGCCCTTTTCTGTCATTGGTTTCACCTCCTACCTGCTCTCAGCTGCAGCTCCTCTCACTTGCTGGCAAAGAGCTGTGACTGTGCTGGTACAGGTCTCACCTGGGCTCTGGCAGCCCAGGGTGGGTTGTGAGCCTCACACCCACGAGCACCATGCTTTTCCTTACATTGCCTTCCTGGTATCCTTAGTCTTTGCCCTGTGCCGTCCCCTTTTCCATCTGTTTTATCACATTTTCTAACTCCTTGCAGGTGGAAGATGACCTCCCTCCGGAGGTGGCGCCCACCCAGCCTGAGCTCTCCTGGACTGCTGCATCGATGGCAGGTAAAGAAAACGACACAGTAGGTGGCAATGGCTGCCGAGGGCTTTTCTGCACGTGGAGTTGTGCTGCCATGGGCTGGGAGGCAGCTCCCTGCTCCCTGGAGTATTTCTTGTCAGCTACTTCTTGCTCCTTGCGTCTGCCCCAGGGCTCCAAGTTTTGCTCCTGCTGGGATGCATCCCTCTGGTGTGGGGCTGCAAACTGGGGGGCTGATGCTTGTGCCCTCCATATGAAGGCTGAGTAATTGGGCTTAATTACCACAGCTTCAGGAGTTCCCTGTGGGTGCCATGGGAGGAGAAGGGGGTCAGAGGTGGGCAGCTGGATGAAGCATGTGTCTCCCAGCTGAGCCTTGGGGGAGACAGCCCAGTTCCCAGGCAGTCCTCTGAGGTGCAAACTGGAGCTGAACTAAGAGGATTTCACACTTTCGGAGCAAAAGATCGGGGCAGGAGCGCGTCCCTCTGGGCACTGGGCTGCAGCATGCCTGTCGGTGGGGTCCCAGCGTTCCCCCTTCCCCACTGCCTCTGTCATCCCTCTGCTGCACCTCGCAGTGACCCTCAGCGTCCCCTCCAGCCACAGTCCACCCAGCGGGTCAAGAGTCATCGACGTGAGGGACAGGAGCCACCCCTGGGTGACTCTCTAAGGAAGGGCTGGAGAGTTTTCCTTTCCTAGCTGGGTGATGGATCCATTGGGATGTCCCATCAAGGAGAGGTCGGGGCTGGTGAGCCATGGGTGTTGCTTCACAGCCGCCTCCATCAGCAGGATGCCCCGGCACAGTCTGCTCCTCCTTGCTGCTGCTGGGATCTAGCTTTCTGCTGGGAATGCTGGCACCAAAGGGTGGAGAATAAAGGCTGATGCAGACAGGATAAAACATGACAAATTCCTCCAAGCCATTTCTTCCTATCAGCTTTCCCTGCTGCTGCCAAATTCCTCTTCAAAGAGCTCTCCTAGGCAGTAAAAGGATCATCAATCCTGATTGCCTTCTGCTGCTGTGAGGGCTGAAGCTATGATCATCCTTTCCTGGAAAAAAGTTGCAGGTATGATGGGATGGCTTCTCTGAGTGGCAAGGTTTGCTCCGTGGGGTCTCTGCGGCTCATTTCCCAGATGCTTGGCCCTTTTGTTTGCTGAGGCCGTTCAGAGTCAGTATCCAAGGGACCTGCCTGCAGAAAAAGCTGGCTTGGTGCTGAATTCATCCATCTCGGAAAGACGGATCCTGAATCAAGGTGCCAAACTGGGATCCACATGATCACAGCAACCTCCCTCTCCATCCTTACAGCCTGGGCTATCCTCCCTGACTTTTCCCAGTTGAACCTGCCAGACGGAGTGGAGTCAAGCATCCATCCTCCTCCCTGTGGACTTTGAGCATTTCCAGGCTGTGTGGGAGCTGCTCCTGGGTGTGACGCCAACCCTGAGCAGGCTGGAGGTGATGCTGGCAAGCAAAGCAAAGGATTTTGTAGCACCACACACAAGAGGTGCCATAGCCTGTCCCCAGGCTCAGACCCATGGGGTCTGGGTCCTGCCTGGCTGTGTTTCATGGTGGTGGGAGAGAAACTTCCCGGTGCCTGGCATGTTTCTGGCTGAAGGCTGCAGAGCTGGAACAAGCAGGACACGCTCCCGGGACCAGCAGCAGTGTGCTGCCTGCACAGTGTCTAACATCAGACAGAGCAACGTGTGTGCGTATTAAAGAAAACAAATCCCACTTGTTCAACCTGCCTTTCAATTAAAAAAAAACCCCACAGCCCTGAGTAAATCTGCCAAAAGCAAGGAACTCATCCATGGGCACTCCTGTGGAGCGGGAATGAAGGCTGTGGCTTCCTGGTGGATTTTCTTTCCTGCTCAGGGTGTGCAGCAGGAGTGGAAGAAAAGGCTGGAGGCCCTGGGCTCCTTTGAACTGCCGGCATGTGCTGCTCGTGCTTGGTCCCTTTGCTTCCACAGCATTCCCCTTCTGAGTTGGTTTGCAACCTGAGGCATGTTTGCAGATTTCCCCCCTCCCCGGTCTCTCACAGCCCACCTTCCCTGCAGCCTCTAACAGGTCCCCACTGCTGTGCCGTGCCCTACCTTCCCCGCCTGCGCGTGGTCCCCGGGGTCCCTCCTCACCCCCCGGCTCCTGCTGATGTATAATGGAAGAGGAGGATTCTGTGCAACAGCCTGATGAGACTGTAAACACTGGAGTAAACTCCTGAGGTGTGGGTTTTGTGGGTAATTTTGGGGTTGTTTGGTGTTTGGTTTTTTTTTTCAGATGGAAAGCCTGGCCCCAAGCTTTCCCAGAGCAAAGGCTACCAGTATGACTACCAGCCTGTGGCACCCCAGGGACCCAGCTCCCACGAGGATGCGTCCCACTGGCTCCCAGCACCTGCTCAAGTCACAGCATCACCACTGCTCAGTGCTGGGCAGGAGCTGCAGCCCCCCATGCTCAGCCCAGGAGCAGGAGGGGTTTCTGAGGACCCCTCCCCGCAGGCAGTCCTGCCGGCAGGTAAGTGCTCCAGCCTCGTTTCTCTACAAAAATCCCTGTCCGCAGTGAGTTGCAGTGGGATGGGACATCCCTTGGGGAAGTGTGATCGCCTACGGTGTGTGTCGCTTCAAACACTGCTCCCTGCTAGTGCTGCCTTCACCCAGCGTCTCGTTTCCCTCCGACCTTGCCCCAGACATGGAGCCGTGCTGGCCCCAGTGCCCCCGCACATGCAAGGTCCACCACTACCAGCCACCCTGGGCAGGTGGGTCTTCATTTTCACAAGACCTTGCCCAAAGCAGCAAGGGAGGGCAGCCACGGGGAAAGGCAGCTTCACATCCAGCAGCATGAGCTGGGTTTTTGGGATGCACCAGTGCAGCCCTGCAGCTTCCTCCCTGGTTCTGGCATTGGCTGGGACAGGGACCAGAATGGCCTTTTGCGTCTCTTGGAGGGGACATCTTGGCCATGCAGCCTTGCTGTGGGATAGGGTGATATCTCTTTCTCTGGAGACCCTCAAAATCAGCCTGGACCCGATGCTGTGCGATCTGCTCTGGGTGACCCTGCCTTAGCAGGGGGTTGGACTGGATGATGTCCAGAGATCCCTTCCAACCCCGACCGTTCTGTGATGGAAGCACTGAAAATACCTCTGACAGAGATGGCAGGAGCTCCTCGGGCCAAGCCCTGACTGTGTCCTTTGCTCCCCAGGAGAACCTGGGGAGCCCTGGGGTGCCCCACTGTCCCCCAAGGAGGTGCAGCCATCCCCCCCAGCAGAGCAGGTGAGTCGGAGGGGTCAAGGAGACCATCCCAGTGGGGGCCATGGTGTGATTTGGGACTCGCTGGCTCATCCTTCCATGCACTTAACTCACATGGAAAAATCCCATCGTGGTGCCAGCTGTCCCCTCGGGGGACCCTGCTGGTTAGGGTAGCCCCCCTCCTGCCTCTGGAGTGCCCAGCTGCCTGCTGCACCCTGCTGAGGGGGCTGCTCCTCCCCACCTGCTGTGCAAGGGTCAGGGGGCCCTGGGGATGCTGTCGGTTAAGCCTGGCACGGAGGAGTCCCGGGGCCACTCTGATGCTTGGGGTGTCTGCTCTGGGAATGCCGTGTGGCAGCTCCGATCTCCGATGCCAGGAGGGGTTAACAGCGAGGACTCGGACTGTCTCTGAGAGCTCCACTGTCTCCTTGGAAGATGACAGTCAGCCTTCCTCGGAGAGCACGGCTGAGGACACTGCTGAAGAGCTGGCACCAGCAGAGGCGGCGAAACTGGATGAGGACAAGGTGAGCATGCTGATGTGAAGCCTCGTGCTGTGAGCTTTTCTGTCCCTGATGCCTGTCATGCCTGCCCTGCTCCCGGCGGGCATCTGGGTGGCCGTGGCATCATCCCCTTCTCATCCGTTTCCACTCTTTGTGACAACCTTCATTTCCCAGAGCTCTGGATTCAGGTGGTTTGGCTGGTTTCGGTCAAAGCCCACCAGGGAAACTTCTTCCAAAGCCACATGTGAGACTGCCCCAGACTCCCCCCTACCAGGACCACAGGTAGGGGATGAAAGGCTCTCCCGTCCCTGAGTGACACCCAGGGTACAGCAGTGAGGATGGGTGACACCTCCCCCATCACCCGCTGTTCCTCCCTCCATCCTCGCGCAGGTGGCTGGGCTGTGCCATTGCACAGCTCGTCATGGCCGTAGTCTGTGTGGGGACACAGCGGGACCGGGAGCCCTTTGGGCCGGGAAGTGAATCCTTGATGAATAATAATTGTCAATGTATAAAACCTCTTTGATCCGGGAGGTCCTCCCAGCACTTGGTAAAGTCTGTGGGGACCGCTTGCCCTCCGCCGGGGTGGAAAGCAGCAGCGGCTGCGGGTGGCACTGCTCGGGAAGGGTTTAGGAGCTGAAGGGAGGGAAAACCCCTGGAAATGGAAGAGCAGCAGAGAGGGGGAAGCAGCCGTGCATGGTTATCCCGGTCCTGGCAGAGTCCTCAGGGTGTCGCATCCCCGACTGCAGGCTGAGGGTGGGCTTGGGGGCAGATGTTGGAGTGAGATCCTCCCCTGGAAGTCTCCTGTTTGAGAATGACCTACAACCCCAGAGCAGGAAATTTTGGGATAGTCTTCCAAAACTAGCAGGAGATGAGGAACAGAGGGGGAGACCCATGGACCCTGGTGGCCCCTTACACTGTACACAGGCTTGGTGTCCAGCCTCCTGCCCACTTTTGAGCTCTCCGGGTGGTTTAGCTTTGTGACAGGGGTTGCTTGTCCTGACTCTGGAGACCCCCTCCTTAGCTCAGTTGCCTGCAGCTCTTGGGGTACCTCTCCAGCAGGATGGGTGCAGAGCAGTACCCCAAAAGTGTGGTGCAGAGGTGCCACCGTGCAAGGAGCTCCTGCTCTAAATGGGTGGATGTGGTTGCAGGACCAGATGTCTCCATCCCCATCTGATGCCCCTCTCGCAGCTGGGACAAGCCCTTCAGCTCAGTCTCCCTCCAGAACCCCTGGTAAATGCCGTGCGGGTCCCCTTGCCCTTCTCACCTTCAGCCTCTTAGAAGCTGCCCATCTAAATTTTAATCTTTTGGGGTATTTTTTTCTGGTTGCATGCCCCAGGAGGAACGCACAGTGTTACTCTGGTGTCCGTTGGGATGAAAGGTTCATGGGAGATGGATGGTGGGGAGTCAGTGGGAGAGCAGGTGAGGAGAGAGGTGTATTCGTGCATGATGGGGGGGCTTCCATGGCACCCCTCTGGGGGTGGCACTGCAGTGGGGGGTGGATGTTATGTTTCTCTCCCTTCACCTCTTCTAGACTGGCTGCCATGAGTCTTCCCCACTGGTCAGGACCATCCCGCTCTTCAACCCTGCCCAGGTCTCTCAGGTGAGCGCATCCTCCAGGTGTGGAGAGGGAAAGGGGGGCGGCGGGGTCCTGGCTTTGGGGGTGATGCCAGGTTAGGGGGGATACAGGGGGTGCCAGCCCTGGGTGTGTGAGGAAATAAATTGGGGGAGGACAGTGATGGGGGGGGGGAATGGGTGATGGAGGAGGGGAATGGGGGAAGGGGGGGGGATGCTTGTGGCTGCATCCTGAGGGTAACAAATCCACATTTTTGGGGTACAGCTCTCCTTTACATGGTCTTTCTCTGCTTCCCAGCTCGCCGCTGCCTCTCGACCCAACCAACCCAGGCTGCTTTCACGCCGTTACCCCAACCCCCTGTGAACTGGGGGGGCTGGGGTGGGTACTGGAGAAATCAACAGTGCTGACTGGATTTAAACCAAAATGGTGTTTGTGATTATTTTGAAGGGGGGGGGGGGGCAGAGGTTGGGCCCGTGGCCCCGGACGATGCATCCGCATCGTCCGGGGCCACGGGCCCAACCTCTGCCCCCCGGTTTTGTGAGTGTTAAAGGTATAAAATGATTTAAGGGGGGTATAAAATGATTAAGGGGGGGTATAAAAGGTATAAAATGATGATTTGGGGTGATGGAAAAGTTGTGTCCGAGGGGAGAGTAGTCTGAATTCGGTTGTATAAAATGATTTAAGGGGGGTATAAAATGATTAAGGGGGGTGTCAAGGGTATAAAATGATGATTGGGGGTGATGGAAAAGTTGTGTCCGGGGGAGAGTAGTCTGAATTAGGTTGTAGGGCCCGTGCCCCACCTCACCCATTGGACTCAGCGATCGCCGGCCGTGAGTCTGTCTCAAAGCACCGCGGGGCCACGAGCATCCGCCGGGGGTTGGGAGGGGGCGGGGCGAAGCGCCCCTCCCCGCCCCCCATGGACCCACGCAGCTTCTCCTGCCCAGGACCGGCCCGTAACGCGACGCCCCCCCTTGCTGGTGGCTCACCCGCCCGTCGCGGGCGGGGCTCTGCGGGAGCCGTGGGCGGCCCTTCCCTCAGACCTTCCCCGAGGCGGGGCGGTGGGGTGACGCGCACCCAGTGGGTGGCCTCGGCGGTGAGCTTCCCCCGGACGCTGCGACAAGAGGCCGGTCGAAGCCTTATATAGAGCTTCGCTTCTCCCTTCGCTTCACGGTCAGGGTAAGCCGCCGGCGCTACCCAGCGTGCACAGCGCTGCATGCTAATTTAGACCCGCCCCTTCATTGCAGGCGGGACTGCAGGGGGTGTGCATGCCCTCGCGGCCGCCCCGAGTGGAAGGTAAAGCCCGGCACCGCGGGGCCCACGCGTGACAGCATACGGGGACCAAGGGCTCTCGGTGACAGGCTGTGGGGCTGGGGGTCCTGCTGTGACAGGCTGGGGGGCCCACTCGTGAGGAGTTGTAACCTGTCTGTGACAGGCTGTGGGGCAGGGAGCCCACTCATGAGGAGGTGTAGCTTGTCTGTGACGGGCTGGGGGCCCCCTTGTTACAAGCTGTGGGGCTGGGGCCCAGTCATGAGGCGCTGTAGTTTGTCTGTGACAGGCTGTGGGGCTGTGGGTCCCACTGTGACAGGCTGTGGGCCCACTTGTGAGGAGCTGTAACCTGTCTGTGACCTCCTGTGGGGCTGTGGGCCTGCTCGTGAGGAGACGTAACCTGTCTGTAACCTCCTGTGGGTCTGGGGGCCTGGGAATGCACTTGTGGTGGGCTGCAGGGCTGAAACCCACCTACACACAGGGGCTGGAGCCCATCCGTGACAGGCTGGGGGGGGCGAGGCCTGTTTGCAGCAAACGCTGGGGCCAGGGCCGCCTCGTGGGCTGCGGGGCCAAGACCTGCTCGTGCCAGCCTGTGGGCCGGGTCCCGGCTGCCTTCAGCAGGCCCGGGGAGGTGCTGTGAGGGCTGGGGGCAGTGGGCGAGCGTGTGGGTGACTGGCTTGAAAATGCTTCCCGAAGCGCTCTGTGGCGCTGGAGCTGTTTGCTTTTCTTCTTAAAGATGGCTGGTGAGAGCGATGCCAGCTCGGGGCACCTGGCTGGGGCCGTGCTGCAAACAGGCGCCCTGAGCACTGCTCACCAGGCTTTCCCTCCTTGCAGGGCCGCTTGCCTCCGGGTTTGGCTGGCATGGCTGCGCAGGTGGAAGCAGCTGACCGAGCCTGGGATGCTGTGCCGGCCTGAGTCTGCCTGATGCAGTACACAATTCCAGTGGGTTTCCTGGGGTTGGGGCTCCTAGTCCTGGGATGCTTCTGACTCTCTGGTTGTGGGGAGAGGGACCCCCAGGCTGCGCTGGGGCTGTGGCCCTGCTGGGTCTCCTCAGAGTGCTGTGTGCTGTAGCCCTGCGCCCGTACACCTTTGTGTCCCTTAGTCCCAGCTGTGGGACGCTTTGGGCAGCAGTGCTTGTGGGGCAACCCTTTGTGGGGATCAATATGATGCCTTTTTGCCTTTGTAAGGGCTTTTTGCTGTCCTCCAGTCCTTTGAGCTGGTTTAAAGGGTCTGAGCCGCCTGCAAAGTCCTCACCTTGGGCCTGAAACATCCTGCTTTTCTGAGACTAAACATGGTCTGTCCTGTTCCTCAGTCAGTCTGGGGTTTTTTTTGCAGGAAAATGAGAAATGCATGAGACTTCTTGCTTGTATAAGCTTGCAGATCTGGCAAATACTTTTAGAAATAAATCTTGTGCTATTGGGATCACTCCTCAGATCTTTGCTTTCTGACTCTTCTCTTGATCTCCCTGGGGTTATAAAGAGTCAGGTAGCAAAGTTTTTCTGAAGTAGAGTGCGCTGCAAATCCCTATAGGAGAGGTAGCTCAGTGTGTAGCCATGCATGTGGGGGTACAGGAGTTTTCTTGCTTGCCTGTGATGTGGCCTGTTGCACTCTGAGCCTTGGTACTACAGGGTACGTAGATCAAAAGTTGTAACAGAATTAAGAGGCTGAATCAAGCTTGCCTGGTGCACACCCAGTGTGTGTGAGTTGCAGCATCGGGCTTCAGTGAAGGAGCTAAAAAAAGAAGCTATGGGTGATGTTGGTGGCTTCTTGCAGCAGGTAAGGGGTCTCTTCCTCAGTGAAATGGGATCTTCCGTTAGCTTCTTTCCGTGGAAATGTAGAGGTAGGGCAGTTAGCTATCTGCTGGAACTCAAGGGCTGGAGGAGCTTATTTTTCCTGTGTGGCTTTGATTGTGAGTATCCGGGGGAATCTGGGTGCCTTGGAAGTTTGCCTGTGAGTTGCTTTCTTGTGGCCTCCCAGTGAACTCTCCTGAGAGCGCTGGAAATGCATTAACCTGATGCTAATTGTTACTCTGACTGATAGCAGCAATTAAGGTTTGTAATCTGACATAGTCTCTGCTATATGGAGTGTTGTAACTGTTGCCTGGGGGAGCTCTCTGCTAAAATACCCTGAGCTGGGATGCTTCGGGAAAGCCCTGGGCTGCTCCTAAAGGCTACCAGCTTGTAGAGGGAGGTGTGTTCTCACTGAACTGGGCTAACTGTGCCAAAACCATTGTGATTTACTTCAGAATTACACACCTGATCTGCTGGTGAGATGTTGCTTCCCTGCTTCCCCGCTGCCCAGCAGCATCCTGCTGCCCAGCCTCTCCCGGGCAGGGCTGCTGAGAGGAGGCATTGCCATTACCCGGCTTTGCAGTTTAGGCATCTGCTTCCCAGATGCTTTCAGTAATATGTGGGTCCCGTTGGGCTTGGCAAGGGCCATGCTCATTTAGAACTGTTATTTATTACAAGAAGTGCAGGGTGATGACCCTGTCTCTGTCCCTTCAGCTCCCGTTGACATCTGTGATGCAGCTGGTCTTAAAAGGTCACTCATTTCCCCTTGCTTAATGATCTACTGTATAAAGAGAGTGTTCGTTGCTTGCTTTGAGTGTCAATGGGACATGAATATTAATGAAACCTCGGTGGTCCTGTGGTGCTGTCATGACCATGGAGGGCTCATTTGGAGCTGCCAGGCAGTGCGGGGAACTCTGTGATGGAACGATAATAAAGTGTTCGTGAACTCTGCTTCGAGGCTCAGGGCTTTGAACTTGCAGGCTCCTGGTATGGCAGTGTTGAGAACTGGCTTGGTGTTTTCTAAAGCAGGCTCTTGCCCAGCAGTGTGAGCGTTAGCAGGGGAGGGACTCGTGGGGGTGAGTGCTGCAGGTATGGCAGAGTTCATTGGTTGAATCTTCAGGTGGCAGATGGTTTAGTTAATGGCACCTAACATCCTCCAAGGCTCTGAGCTGGGGTCGGGGCAAGGGCAGATGCGATGTAAGATCTCTTAAAATGGCCTCTTTGGGCTGCTGGTACCAGGTGGGGAATCACCGTAAGGAATGGGATCGGGGCTGTTGCGTATATAAAAGAGAAGAGCATAATTTTGAGTCTGTGGGAAGTGAGCTTTTGCTGCGTTAATCCAGGCAAGTCCCTCCCAGCCTCTGCTACCTGGTGTGGTAAAGTCGGGGTAACAACTGAGGTCTGGTAAATAAAACAGCTGGGTTTGGAGAAATGAGTTTTTTTGCATACTAATCTGGAATATGTTATACAGTGCATTGTGCTTTTAAACAGGGTATATTTAATATCTGTGCTTGAATGGGAGCAAAATTGCTCCCCAAAAGATTAACTTGGAGAAAGAACGCCAGATTTTGCTCTGATCCCTTATGTAGCTTCTGAAATGACCTCGGGTCAAGCTCTGTGGGGTAGACAGCTGGTGACTGTCATTTTCCTATCTGTGGAGAAGAATCTGCTTCACTCCTGGAGTAAAGACCTGACTTGCTCTTGCTTTTGCTTACAACAGTGTCTTCTTCCCCTCCCAGCTTGGATGTTCCCTGGCTGTAGAGGTCATGGGAGGAGCCCTCTGTAGGGATTTCTGCTGGATCAGGGCCATAGGACTTCAGCAGTGTCTAGCTGTAGTAACAGACATTAAAATATACACATCCTCCCTCAAAACCTTCATATACCCTCAAAACCTACCTGCCGGAACTGCTCCTTGCTGACCAGGTTTTTGCACCATGCTCTATTGCTGTGCAGGCCCTTGCTACACAGAGGGATAGTTCCAAACTCCTGATCAAAAGGAGCATTGCCTTTCCTGCAGATCCTGCCAGGTGTGGCACAGATGAGCTTGTTTAGGTTTAAAAAAAAGGTGAGTGTTGGCTTGTGTCACCTCCAAGCTTATGGCTGCTGGGGCTTAGCCATGTCAAAAGCCTTCAGCATCCAAAGTCTGCCTGCATTCTGTGGAGTTGCTCACCTCCTTCACTTAACATCCCGGGATGAAATGCAAAGGTGGGAGCTGATGGCTGTGTGTTAGTTGTTGTTACAGTGTCTGGCAATCTCTGTCAAACTGGTTTTGTTTTACAATAAGTGAGGTATGAACAGAGTAGAAGGCCAGTCATCCCCAAAAACTCACAGGAGAGCTTGGCTGGTGTAGAGGCGTTGTGTGCCCAGGGAGATGGCTATCAGTTCTGCCACCTGGTTAGCCACATGGCCTGGGAGGGTTGTGGCAGAAGAGGAAAAGGGGCATTTGCCATGGTAGGAAGACCAATGGGCTGCCTTTAGGAAGGGTGCAGGATGGTTTCATACTTCCTTATCTTTGCTCAGGCATGCTGGAGATCCCTAGTCCCCTAACAATGGTAGGAAAGACTGACCTACAAAATCCTGTCTGAGCCTGTGCCCACGCACCAGTGTTTCTGCAGTACAATCCACGTGAGTAAGAAGCAGGAGGGGCTGCTGCACCTGAGGGACCTATGCCACTGCTTTTGGAGATTTAAAGTTCTGAGTATTACCTTAAGCATGTGGATTATATTCATGGAGGGGAAAAAAAAAGTTAGAATTCTTTGTCAGCGTAGGGTAAAAGCGTCACCTTTCTTGACATGTTTGTCTTAGGTGGAGATTGTATCCAGTGGTAGGATGAGGAGAAGTTGCATACTGTCTGGTGTTAATTACAAAGGGAAAACCACATGAAAATCAAGTGAAATTGCATCCTACTGCATTTGATATTCCCCGAGTTGAAGGCCTCAGTACATCTCATTAGTTTAAAAACCCTGATGGAGAGAGCTCAGCTTCGAACAGGAAATTGATATGACATTGAGACCTGGGAGAGGATTAGCTGCCTGCCTCTGAACTTGGCCAGAGGAGTTGAACATGTAAATGTTCCCATAGAGCAGCTCCCTGTGAGAAGGCATGCTAGTTAATTAAGGCCCCCGAGACCACACAGTTGCAGTGAGGGAGGGGTGAGGTCTATGTGCGTGGAAGGCCCTGCTGCCGTTTTCTCTCTGCGGTGGAAATGCTGCATGGGCTATATAGACAAGCCAAAAGCTTTGGGTGTGCGGGCTCTGCTTGGATGTTGGTAAAAGAGAAGCTTTGTTATACTTTGCAGGTGCTGAGTTTGGATTGCACTAAACAGAGTATGGTCTTCTGGGACTAATGTGGTGGCCCATCTGGCAGAGGTGTCTACAGAGAGTTTGTGGCTGGGAAGTGAACCTGGGTTTGGCCCACAAGTGACTCGAAGGCTGACTTTTGTGGCAAAGAGCTTGGTTCCATTTTGGGACTCTGCAGAGATGCTGGGGGCCTAGCGCTCAATGCCAAAGCACATCTGGTTGCTGTGACCCGGCATCTTTGCTCTAATGGTAGGAAAATTGCAACACCAAGGAAGTGTCTTCACTGTGTATAGAAAGCTGCAACTGCTTTTTTTAGTGCTTGAGCTGACAGGAGACACTTGCCAGGGAATGAAGGCAATCAGATACGCCGTGCCTGTCAATTTGTACTTGTGAGCCTATCTGCTTTGGGCCCTGCTGGGTTTACCCGTCTGATGAAGCGTTTTGTAACAGCCGTATGGTGAGAGAGGATATATCCCATTTTCTCTCACAAACACCAGCCGTGCTGTGTGCACTCTTAAGGCGAGGTGCTAATGATGAAGAATCCATGGCTCGGCAGCACACTGGGGCTTTCAGCAGTACTTTGCTCCTTTAGAAAACAAAATGTGTTTGTGGACTGACTGTGATCTGTGGCAGGTGGAGTTTGCAGACCATACCACTGTCATTGTGCTTCTCATGTGTTTGGAGGGCAGTTTCTAGCTGGGACATTGCAGTCCCTGAGCAGGATTGCTGGGAGGAAGGCTGGTGGGACCCTTTGCTTCCAGTGGGGTGATGGAGGCTATGGAAGCCTGCAGGGATCTGGCCGTCAGCATGATGCCTCTGCTTTGGACAGAAACCCCTGCCCAAGTAGCCAGGAGGTGACAATCTGCGCATCCCTGTGCTATAGACCTCCTCTGGGGAAAATCTTGTCTCTTGTTGATGCACTGGCCTGTGGCAGGCTGTGTGGTCGTGTAGGGTCATAGATCCTCACCCATCCTCTGCCTGTGTGTGTCTCAAGCCCTGCTTAAAATAAAGACCTTCAGGTTCTCCAGCAGAAGAACAGCACCAGTGAGGAGCCCCAGAGGAGAACCCTTGTCCCAGCACGCTGCATCGCTCACACTGATGTTGCTACTGGAGATGATGTTGGCTGGAGCAGGGAGCTGTGATTTATATTAACTTGATGGTGTTGCAGCTTCCATGTGAGGATAGTCTAGATCAGGGCTCACCAGCCTGGAGAAGACATGAACAAGGAGGACTTCAGAAATCACTTGTAAAATTACCCAAAAAGGTGATTAGGAGGTAATTTTTTGTTGTTTTCTGCGGAGCAAGAAGCTGGGACTCCCTCCTGCAGATAGTAGACTGCAGGTTTAAATCAGACAGCATTATATGCTATGTGTGGCTGGGAGCTAACTCAGCCCTGGAAACTTGTTGACCTGGGATGCTGTGGAGGCCCAAAATTATCATGAATCTTTAAAGAGGAATTTAGCAATTTTCTGGCAGATAACTCTTGATGATGGGCCTAAACACAGCCCTGGAGCAGTTTACAGCTTAGGAGTTTGCAAATGCTGGCCTGCTAGGAGCTGGAGAAATGTTCTGGGAAAATACCTCCATGTTTCACCTTCTGTTCATCTCTTTCCATTAGCATCAAGCTCAGTTGCTGTTGGAGACAGGAGGGTGTATTAGAGGGACCTGTGGTCTCTTGGCTGACAGCTGTTATGAGTGGACAAAAGTGGATAAATGACCCTACCACGCATAGTCTGAAGTAAGACCCTCCTTTCTGGGAGACTGTGATCAACAGAGTCATTTCAGGTCTAATGCTGGCGGTGCATGTTTCTTGGTGCAGGCAGATGCTTGAGTGACGCCTCCAATGCCCACGCCTGCCTGTGCAAAAGTTGAGGCAGTGTTTAGGGGGTTGCTTGGTGACAGTTCTTCCGGGCAGGTTTGAAGAATTAAGCAGTAAGGAGGATTAATAAAATCGTATCAAAATATGTAAACATATATATCACATCTCTTTGATAATGAAAGAGCGGTTAATAAGTATTTGCAATCAACATTGCTACCTGGAAGCTTCTCAGAAAGCATTTCTGAGGCTGCTTAAACAACCCATTCATTTCCATCATTTTAACAACCTGTTTTCTCAAGGCAATTGAAATCACTTGCTTAAAGAGCTGTCTCCCTTCCTCCCCACCTACGACATGCTCCATTTTACTAAGCCTTTGCTTGGTCTCTGGTTCCTGGCGGTGTCCTGCATGGCTGGGGAAGATCCTAGACCTAGTGCTGGCTGGGTTCCTGCTCTGCTGGAGATATTGGTAGGGCAGGTGGGCAGCCTTGGGTGACATTGACTAGCTGGGTTATAATCACTCACGTGGAGATCCCTATCCAAAAGTCAGCACAGATGGGGAGTCAGGAGCTGCCTTGATGCACAGCCTGGGTGTATGTGTGTCATTTGAAAACACTTGTAGCGGTTGGAGGAGCGCTTGGTTTGGCAGCTTTGGGAGCAGGGCACTTTTTTTGCTATCCTGCTGAAGCAACACTTCCCACTGATATGTCCTGAGGGCTTGTAGGACACTTTTGCTTAGCCACCCAGCCGCTGTGCCTGGGGCTTTCAGTGCCTTGATGAACTGTTGTATACATCGTGGTTCTTCTCTGGCATAGAGAGATGCAGGTCCTGTGTGGGCATCACGTAGGTATGGATGACTTCTTTCTTCAGGCTGTCAGAGCAATATTTCTTCCTCTTTATAGACAGCAGTGTGTGGGTGGGTGTCTGGTTCCCAGAGCAATGGTGTGCCACCTTGATGATTGCATGATTAGTTGGGGTGATGTGGGAATAGTCTAGATCTCCACGATACCAGTCCAGCAAAGGCAGAGAGTTGTCTTGGTTCTAGCATAAATGAGTGTTGGGCCTGTGCTGCTTCCTGAAAGAACTCTGGGTTAAAATGTTGCTGTCCCACCTCCCAGCCTGGGCATGTCCCAGAACAGTGCTTGAAAGGTCAGCGCAAAAGGTGGGGATGATCCCTGCCCATTAACAGTGGCGACTTATTTTGGTTAAGGAAAGCTGACAGGTTATGAGCGAAAGCTTCAGCTTCCAGGGCTCTTCCCCACATACTTCTTGTGAGGATTTCAGTGCTCAGGCTGTGCTGCTGCTTTGCCTTTCCATGAGGCCTGGGGAGCTGGGAGCCATGTGGCTTGTGGTGTTCCACTGTTCTCTGGGGTTATTCCCTGTCCCCCTCTCTGAGGACATGTTTGGGCTTTGCTTTGTGGGATAACTAATAGGGCTGTCAGACCCCTTGTCCCAACAACCTGAGAAGATAAATAGTCCAACATGTGCAGCTACCTTCACAGGTCCTGAGGCCCCAGCAGGAACCAGCACCATGACAGATGGGCTGACAAGCAAGGCTGACACAACTGGGTCAGCGCAAATGTCGAAGGGGTGGATGCTGTGTCTCTGTCTCCCCTCCGCTTGGCACCCCGGTGCCTCTGGGCCAGACAGTGGCCACTTATCACCACCTCCTTTAGTGACTGCTGTAAGCTGGCAGCATGAGAGCCTCATCTAGAAGACACTAGTCATGGTTCTAATGCTGCTCTGTGGAGCTGCCATCTGTCCTCTCCTTGGATGTCGCTGCCAGGGCAGCCTGGGAACATAACCCGGTGCTGATGCTCTGTCAGATAAGCATCTGGTTAGAGTGTGCTCTATGCCTCTACCTTCCCAGCACACTGTGGTGCTGCCTCCCCTCCAAAAAGGTGAGCTTCCTGTACCTGCATGTATAGATGTGTGTGTATATATACTATTTTTAGATAGCTCCAACTTTGTTCTTTGTGGCTTGAGGCCTTGTCCTTTTCCTGGCCTCCACAGCCTCAGCACCTCTCCTCTCTCACCCGGGGCCAGCTTGTGTGCTGTGGGAAGGGTTAGTTGTTTGGAGAGGACTGTGCAAATAATAGCATGAGTGTCTGCTTTTGTGGATGGGTGAGGAAAATTTGGCAAGACTGCTGTGAATGAGTCTTGTGAGTGTCCTGGAGCGGTGAGCTGAGAGCCCTGAGCCAGTCTTACTGTGCAAAATCCATTAGCCATGAGCAGAGCTGCTTCTGGGCTCAGCATTCAGTACCTGTTACGGGCTGAATTAGTCCTTAATTTCTGTCCCTTACCGTTAAAATGACTCAGACATTTATTTTTGAGATGGGGTATTGCTTTTGACTAAGTACCCTACAGCCATGGCTCTACTGACTATTAAATTGTTCTTAGAAATGCAGTGATCGTCTTGTCTCGGGGTGAGTGTAGGCTGGTGCTGTCAACTGCGTGTTGCTGTGAGGCTAGAAGAGGTGCTTTGCTTTGCTGTAGGAAAGCAAATGCTGAGACACATCTGAGGACTCGATGGCTGCAGGTTTAATAAGATCAATACCACCTCTGCAAAAGATTACATGGTATACTAGGCAGCAAATAGACCACTTCTGCTGGATTTGGAAACCATTTATAGCGTCTATTAGGGATGGTAAGGTAGAAGGAACGTATCCGGAGTGAATTGCACAGACGCAGTAGTCGAGACTCCCATGTTAAGGGTTTTGCAGTCTATTAAAGAATGAAATTAAAAGCAAAATAAATGAAAGTTTTGTTGAAGGAGCTTTACCTGCAGCCACATCATCAGCTGACATGGCAAAGCTGGGCTGTGGCACCTTTCTGGCTGCTTCTGCTGCCTGTAGAAGGGCTGAACCTTCTAAAGCCAAGGTGGTGGCTTGACTGTGCCTGAAGGCTGAAGCCTCACCCTTGCAGAAAGAACAGAGGAGAACAGAGCTGCCTGAAAGATCAATGCTTGCTCCCATATATGTTGGTCGGTGTTGCCTCCCTGAAGCCTTGAAAGGTGTTGGGAAGGGGGTGTCTTATCAGGCTTCTGCCATGACAGAGAAGAGCCATCAAGAGGCAAGCTTAAAGGTCCTCTCTGCTCCCACCCAGCAGGTTGTTGGGTCTTCCACCTCCCAGTTGGCAGGTCAAAAGGCGTCTTGTGCTGTGGAACATCCCTATTTCCTCTGCTCCATCCCTTGTGCCATGCCACATGCTCTGCAGCCAGTGTTAATGGTGCCACCATACATGGCCCACAGTGGGCTGGCTTGAGTTGAGCAGCTTTTGGGAACAGCTTCTCTGGGCCCAGGCCACTCTGTTGGCCTTGTCTGAGCTGCCCTGGTGCTGCCATCACCTCATGTGGTGTCCCTTCAGAATAATTAACTCTAATAACACATGAGAAATAGCCTGCTTGGTCACCTTGCCTGCTCGTGGGGAGCGAGGCAGGGTGCTTGGCTCCTATCATTTCTCTGGTGTTCTGTCCAGTCTCATTTGAAATCCCTTCCAGGATGAATTACAGTGCTCTAAGGGAATCTGCAAAATAGGATCACAGGCCAATTGAATCCATCTGCAAAGTGCAGGAGGATGATGTATCACTGTACGGATGAATTCCAGCCCCCCCCCCCCCTTCATTTTAAAACTCTTTAACCTAGTAAGAACAACAGATACTTAAGGAATAAGTTCAGTGGTGTAACGAGGAGCTGGATCAGGCTGTGATGACTGAAAGTGAGTGATGCAGAAGGGAAGTTGATGCTGAGAATGTACGTGCCAGCAATGGGTAGGGATTTACATGGCAAATGCTGCTGCCTGGCCTGGTCCCTTTGAAATGTTATGTGAGTCTCGGGAGGCTTTAGAGACAAATAAGAACTTGCCTAAGTCAGTTGAAGCCGTTTCGGTAGAAGTCATGCACGTGCTGTGACCAACAATGGAGATCTTGGGTACCCTGGACAATCTCAGGCAGCTCTGTGAGCCGACATGAGGGCAGCTGAACGCAGCCCTTGGGCTCTGAATGAGTGATTTCTGGCTGCCTGGCCTTGGCTGTGCTCCCCAGGGAGCAGCAGCTCAGGTCGCTCACCTCTGCTCTTGGCCCTGGTGTGGTTGGACTGCTGAGGAAGGACTTGACTCCTGTGCAGTTGGGGTGGATTGAGTTTGGCCTGGTGTTAGCTACCAAGCCTCCCTTCTCTAGCTGCGATGCTCCAGCCATTGCCCAAGGGGGAAGGGAAATGAGTTAAACCCATCTTCAGACACGTTTGTATTGATTCTGTCACTTTCTTGCTGCTTGCTGACAGGTGATGGATGGCTCATAATGCAACCGGCACAGTACATTACGTTTCCCATCCAGGGACTCCTAAATCATTTCAAATTTTCAAATTCCCTAATCAATATTTTATCAGTAGCAGAAGAAAGCGGAACGAACCCATTTCTCACGAGGTAGAAGAGTGAGTGTGTGAATGCGTGCCTGCACATATATAGGCATGTGAGTTTGTATATTTATAATCGCAACTAAAGCACTGTTAGTACAACAATTATAATACCTGCAACCATAAAAATAAATATAGAAGTAGGACCAGGAGTAATGCTAACATTTAAATGACTTCAAGTTAAAGTAAATTAGAGCTTTGGGTTTCTGATTTGAACGTGTAGGATTAATGCTTAATGGGGTTTGAACTGGTCTCTCAGCCACTCACTCCATCCCTCAGCAGGGTGCAGGGGGGCCAAGGCAGATGGAAACATGCCTGGGTTTTGGGGGAAGGAAACTGGATTTGCAACCATCTGTAATGCAGTGGGGCTCAGATCTGTCACCTGCTGCTGAAGCAGTAACGGGGGAATGTCCCTAGCAAGCTTGTCTGGCATTAGATTATGTGGCCCAGGTGGTTGTTTGTGTGAAATTTTAACTGAGCACAGCGTTGCTTTCTTGGGACTGAAGTGCAGTGGCCGTGGTGTGCTAGCTCCTCGTGGATGCTGTGGCACTGGAAGACTGAGTGGGAACGTGCTTGCAATCGCGTGTGCTTGAGCTGGTCCTGGGCAAACACCATGTGTCTTTCTGCTTCTCTGCTGGCAATTTGCTGTTGCAGTAGGCTGTGGTCCAGGGCCAGGTGTGGCAGGACCCGGTGTGGGGGGGTGAGTGAGGCTAGAGAAAGAAGTACTGCTGTTCTTCAGAGGAGATGCAGGTGGGCTCTTTGATGTTAGGCTGAAGCTGCTGGTTTCAGACTGAGACCCAGGTTCAGTGACTTTGCATGTCCTCCACACTGGGGTACCTTCACCAGTAGCCCCCAGTTCCTTCCTGTCATCTGGCTTTCTGCCAGGCTGTGGGATGGAGGAGCTCAGGGAAGAACGGAGCAAATTCCTGTTGCTGTAGGAGGGGAGGTGGCACAGGGCTTCACTCCTGCCCCTGCAAGATGATCCTGCTGGGGTAGCTCAGCCAAAGGGAGCAGGAACGTGCTTGTCTGCCCCCAAGGTGGCTGCTTTCCCCAAATCCTCCCTGTGCTGGTGGCCCTGCATGTGTGCTCCCTGCATCCTCTGACCTCTTTTGTGCAATGGTCTTTCTCATTTGAATTGCCTATTCTCTTAGACTGGTTTTTATTTATTTATTTTTATTCCCAGGCTGGATGTTTTCCAAGTAAAAGGTTTATTCTTAAGATGTTCCCCCGCCCTGAAGAGAGCCTCCAAACAGCACAGATATGAGGCCAAACATAACCCTCCTTGTTACCGTCACCTCTCCTCAGTGTTTGCCTGGGTGATCTGGTGTTGTCTTTGTTTCTGAGTGTTGTTTCACAGCTCAGTTGTAGCTTGCAGCTGCCATATGCAACATGGTGTAGCTTGCAAAGAAGAGAGCAGGTTTACTGGTCTTGGGATTGTGCAGCTGAAGCTCAAAGGAGGCACTTGCAAAACCTGTGCTGGCTTTGTGGCCCTGTCTCAGGCTGCGTGGGGACCCTTAGCCCTTTTGGGTGGCACAGACAGTGTAACAGGAGAGTCAGACTCTGCTGGCAGAGGTAGCTTAAGCTGTTGTGTATAGAAAAAACTTCCTGCTTTTCCATCCCAACCCCTACACAGCCTTTCTTAGGGGGAGAAACACATGCTCTTTCCTCAATGCAATAGCTGTCTTACTACCAGCAGGGAGGTATTGTACTACTACATTTCTTGTACCAATATTTTTCTGTATATTCAAAGTTTTCTGTGGGCTCAATCTCGGAGACTGGATCCCAGCTGTGTGCTGCTGGGTGCCCATATGTAGGGGCAGTATTCTCTCCCCATCATTACATGCTCTGTCCTGTCTGGCAGGGATGGGGAAGGCCTTTGGTTTTGCTGTCCGGACTGCTGCCTTCCCCAGAGGCACTATGCATAGCAGGAACCAGCCCTTGGCTCTCTGGTTTCTCCGCAGAAAGATGCATGGAAATAACTAATTTCCTTTCTCTAAAAGCTTGGGCCTGAATCTGCTAGAGCAAGAATCCTTCTGAAGGGTTCCTGCATGCTTCATGCCCATCTGTATACCGGAGGCAGGTTGTAAAAGACTTTTTTTTTCTTTCCCTTGGTTAAAGAAGAAAGACTGACTGAACCAGGAACAGCTTACTGTTTGCTATGTCATTTAACGGTCTTGTGGCTGTTTGGACTTGGATCTGAAAGGCCTGCAGTGAAGTGGAGCTCTTTCAGCCACACTGTGCTGGGCAGTCTGTGGCTGTGATTCCTGGAGCAGAGCAGGAGAGAGGAAAGAAGTTACTGAGGTGCCTCCCAGAGAGACAAGGTGTTTGTCATGTAGCTGTCACCAGCTGCTCTTAAAGGCAAACTTTAAGGTTTTCAAGGTTTTTTTTAAAGGTCCCCAGACTACCTACTGCCTTGTCTCTTTAATATGCTATAGCATGGATTCAGTTTTCCCCGGCTGCTTTAGTGTTAACTTCTTATTTTGATGATTTTTGAGGCTACGTCACGTGTTTCACTGTGAGCGGACAAGAGTCAGACCCAGACGTTGGCGCTTCACAGTTGCCACCTTTGCCACACATGTACGAGTCCCTGTCAGTAGCTGATCTAGACAACTGCTGCACTCAGCTGATAAACTCAGTCCTTCAGCAGAAGAGGTAAAGCCCATTGTTTGGGCACAGATGGCCTTAAATACTGTCTCCCAGTCTGAGATGTTCTGAAAAACTGTGTACCTGAGAGAAAAATGAGCCTTAGCATCTGAAAGTTTGCTGTGGAATTGTTTGTTGCAGTTCTCATCTTTATGATTGCTGTGCCTGGGAAAGAGGTGAGAAGCTGGGAGACTCTCTGCAAGCAGCATAGCTCAAACAGGAGGGGATGGGATGAACTGGCTCCCTAAAGGGCAGCGCCTTACACCCATTTGTCCTTAGGATAAGGAGCGTGTTCAACCCTGAAACCCCAGGACACAGCTCCATCCTATCTCTTGCATGGTTTAAAACATACTTGGGAGTCCTGGAGGGATCTCGGGTTAGGAATGGGATTTATGTCCCTCAGGATAGAACCCTGTGGCAAAAAGGAGATCTCAGCTTGGCTCACCATCTCCCTCGGCTGGCAGGGCCAGCTTATCTTGTCCCTTGTGCAGTGGGACAGAGCTGCTTGTGATGGTACAGCTGTGGTAAGGACAGAGGCCTCTCCTTTTCTGAGTTAGCCCCGTCCTTTGTTGTGCTTGGGTAAGGAGGATATGGACTGAAGATACCCAGAGAGTTTGTGACAGAGCTGGCAGATGTCAGCCTGACCAGGATATTTGGCAAGGGAGTGAATATTGGGTAGCTCAGAAACGCAACACAATGGCTCTGAGTGGCTTTCAAATGAGCTGTGGTGGCACCAAGGGGGAATGCCCAGCTGGTTTTAATAGCTGGCTTACAGAAAGTCCCTTGGTTCATTTAGTGTGTTTTTTTTTTTTTTTTTTTTTAAGGGGTTTGATGGGGGTGAAATTCTCCTGCCTGATCTGGATCTAAGCTGGGTGCTGATACACAGAGCTGTTTTTCCCTGCCAGCCACTTCTGCCAAGCCAGAAATAGCATGCTGGAATAAGCTCACCATAGCGGCATTTCTCATTCAAGAGTTAATAAGCTTTGAAATTGGATTTTAATCAACGAATCTTTGATCCTAGGCACTAGAGCTCGATTAGGAGGGTCTAGTAAACCAAGTTTCATCTTCTATGCTGTCTTTTTTTTTTTTTTCCCTCCCCCTCCCAATCTAGTAAAGAAAGGGCTGGGAAATGTTTTAGCATTTGAGGACCTGCATGTTTTAGGGTTTGTGTTGACTCTGCTCTTTTGATTTGATCCATCCCATGGATGAATGGAAAAACTGATCTTTGGACACTTGCTCTTCCAAGGCTGAAGCCCATAAATGTGTTTTAACAGCTCTTTTTGATGAAAGTGCTGGAGCTTTTTGAATTCAAACCTTTGTCAGAAATCGGATGAGGTGGGACAGGGGATAGAAGATCTGCTGTGGCCCTAACCACAGGGGATAGAAGATCTGCTGTGGCCCTAACCATATTCCTCCTATTCCCAGCATCAAAATAGGGTACCATGAATCCTACATCCAACAGAATCATGAAACAGCTGAGGGTGGAGGGACCTCTGGAGATCATTTAGTCCAACCTGCCTGCTCAAAGCAGGGTCAGCTGAAGCAGGCTGCCCAGGACCACATCCCGTCAGCGTTTGAATACCTCCAAGGATGGATGCCTCTCTGGGCAACCTATTAAGGTGTTAGATTGCCCTTACAGAAAAATAAAAGGGTCTTGTGTTTAAATGGAATTTCTTGTATTTCAGTTTATGCCTGTTATCACTGAGAAGAACCTGGCTCTGTTGTCTTTACTCCCTCCTATGAGGAACTTATGCACATGGATAAGATCCCCCTGAGCCCTGTCTTCTCTGGACTAAACAGTCCCAGCTCTCTCAGCCTGCTCTTGCATATTGGATGCTCCAAACCCTTCATCATTATGGCAACCATCTGGTCTGTCGCCCCTTTTCCCCTGTTTGGTATCATCTGCGGACTTGCTGAGTGTGTGCTGTATTGTGTTATCTTAAGTCACTGACGAAGGTCATTAAAGGCCCTTTCCTCCTCTCTTCCTTTGGGGATTTTGCCAGGCAGCACAGGTAACTAAAGCTAGACTTCAGGATTATGCAGTTACACTTCCACTCAAGTATGGATTCATTTCAGATCTCTCCGACTTGTTATTTGGCCTCCTCAGAAAACTGAGCAAACATTCCTGTCTTGGTTTACCCTCCGAAGACTTTTCTCTTGATCAGATGTGGTAGAGGCTGAGTTTACTTTTTAAAGCCATATTTAGATTCTGGTGCACAGGCACCCATTTCCTATAGAAATACTGAGTTAGCGAGCTCCCTGGGGACTAAACACAGTTCTTCCCTGTGCTTGTGTAATGGTCAAATCAAATGGGATATATTTCTTTGAGCAGCAGAGTAACCACACAGAGGCACGGCACTGTATGCTGTATGCACTTACAGGCATGCTGTAGTCTTGTTGTCTTGAGAGCTGTCCCAGGCACTGCTGTTTTGTTCAGGGTCAGGGCTAGACTTTCTAATGAGCACCTCTTTCCCTAACATCTCAGCACCAGGCTGTGGGAGAAGTGGTACAAAGGCCTAGGATGGTCCAAAACCAGATATGGTTTTGGATTGTCAGTATATTGTCACTGATGTGGTGCTGGGCAAACCAGTCATGCTGTCTCAGGGCAGAGCCTCCATGTGTCTTTGCTCTCCAGTACTTCCGCTAGCTGTTACGGAGGATGTTTTATTTCCCTTGCTCTGGGCTATGAACAACTGGCTAGACATTTATCATCTTTCCTCTGAGGAAGGACAATGGAGGGAACGTAATGGTCCTTCCAAACACGCTTTACAACGTAGAATATCTCTATCCAGTATAAAACTGCCTTAATGGCCAGCTTTTACTATTTCTGATACTTTTAAGGGGAGTTAAGTCCTGCTGTGGTACTTGCCAGGAATATGAACTGTAGTATGTTAGCTTTAGGGGTCTGTCCAGCCTGTGCTAGTTGACAGGTAGCTTGAAGGGAAACTGGTCTACTGGACAGGACATAGCTGGCCCTATGGAAAACGTTGTGCTTAGGGTGAGTCAGCTTCCCCTGGAGGTGATGCTTCCAGCCAGCCAACCACAGCCACGTGATAAATTAAAATTGACATTAATCTAGCAAACCCCAGGCCAACACAGTTAGCAGAGCTGATTGTACCAAGTTGTGAAGAGTAATGAAGTTAGCCTGGTTAACATCCTCTAAGGGCTGTGGATGTTACAGACCTGGGGGGTACTGATCCCTAAACCTCCTCAAGCTGCAAGTGGGTTTTAGAGGCCCTCAGCCGGGCTGATCCTCAGAGGGGAGTCTAGAGCAGGTTTGATGCCCCACAAAGTGGCAGGCAGGGTCCCAGAAGCCTTTCCCAGAGCACGCTCAAAATAGAGGGGTCTTGCCTTACGGAGCCCCAGCAGTGAAGAGAGGATGCCCTTGCACAAGGCAGTCTGCGGAGCCTTTCTGAGGTTTCCTCCTCATTAGTTTTCCCTTCTTACTTGCTGTTTCTAGCTAGGGCCTAATTGTTTGCTGCTTCCCTTCAGATGAAAAGCCCCACTGACAAACCTCAGTCCTTTCATGTGTTAGCAGAGACCGAAGCGGTCTCACTCAGGTGGCATTTGGTGGTCAGTTATTTTGCAAAGCTTTTTGGAGTGAGGTTGCCAAATCCCGTAACAGCGCAGCAAGTCTACTGTGTCCAAACAGCATCTCAGGACTCAGTTGTTCCCCAGGCTCTGTGAAATGTGTGAACGGGCTGCCAACAGCCATGGTGGTGGGTGTGAAGGCCAAATCATCCCACTGTCCGCTTCAGGGTGTGTGAATGTTGCTTTGACCTTCTTAGGGCTTCCCATTGTGCCTGATTTCTGATGGGGCTCTGTGTCCCCCAGGTTGTGTCCAGCTCTCTTGCCCACTTGACCCCATCAGTGATGGCTGAGCATGGAGTCTTGTTTGGACACTGCTCCTTGTGCTGTGGCAGTCATCTACTTTGGCATAGCAGAATGGTCATAGCTCAAAATAACTAGGAGAGGGTACCTCTCCCTATCCCCTCCTACTAATCGTCTTCTCCAGATGGCCAGGATCTTTTCTTCTTGTTACTGCCAGTCACTGGAAAGACTATAATCACTGGAGATGCCCCTCACTGGATATGTGCATATAGAAGGGACACTGGCTTTGGGGGAAGCTGTGGAATTAATCTGTCCTAGCTGGCTAAACTGTCCTCTATAACTTACTCTACAATTACTCTATAATTTACAGCCACAGTGTAAACCAGAGAGGTGGTATTTCATGTCTGCTGTCCTGACAAGTGAGGTGATACAGGAGCTTGTGGACACAAACAGCTGTTTTCTTCTGGAGAGTGACCCAAGTTAGAGCCAGCTGGTGAGCACAGCCCTGTTTTGCTACAACTTTCAAGGTTTTGAAATTTTTCAAGATGTTAATTGGATGGAAAGGCTTCATGTCCAGTCAGTTGTTTTCTCTTTTTTTAGGAAGGGGGAAAAAAAAGCTAAAAGAATTATTGTGCTGGTAGAAGTAAGATACTGATGGTCATGGAAGTTAGAGGTCACTGGCATCTGAGACATGAGTTCAGAATACAGGAGACCCAATTTTGGGTCCTTGCTCCACTTGATTTGTAGCAAACTTTAGCTTTTTCTTCTTGCATGCAGCCTAGGGAACCTCTGATTTGATCTGTGCTGTCAGTCCCCTAATCTTCTTCACCTAACATTATCGGTACATCTCCTTGAAAAAGGTTGGCAATATTGAAATAGCACTTTTAACTGTCTTTTTCATGGTTGTGTTGTATTGTGACAGGTTTGCATATGATTATGGGAACTAGTAGGAGGATGCTATAGAAATGCTATATGCTGTGATCGTGCAAGCCTCAGCGGCGGGGAGGAAGAAGGATGGAAAGCTATTGTAAAACCATTGCTCCGCAGGGAGAGGAAAGCAATTGCCTGGGACTGTTCTGAAGGACTGGTGCTCAGCATGCAGACAGAAGTCAGTGTGTCGTTTGCTGCGGTTTTGAGGTGGGTCCTAGGGGTCTAACTGTGATCGTAGAATCATGCAATCATTTAGGTTGGAAAAGACCTTTAAGATCATTGAGTCCAGTTGTTAACCCAGGACTGTCAAGTCCACCACTAAACTGTGCCTCTAAGCACCACATTTACATGGGTTTTTTAATACCTCCAGCAATGGTGATTCCACCATGTCCCTGGGCAGCCTGTTCCAATGCTTGGCAACCCTTTCAGTGAAGAAGTTTTTTCTGATGTCCAATCTAAACCTCCCCTGTTGCAACTTGAGGCTGTTTCCTCTTGTCGCTTGTTACCCAGGAGAATAGACCGACCTCCACCTGGCTACAACCTTCTTTTGGGTAGTTGAAGAGAGTGATAACGTCCCCGCAAGCCTCTCTTTGTCCGTGCTAAACAACCCTAGCTCCTTCAGCTGCTCTGCATCAGACTTGTGCTCTATACCTTTCCCCAGCCCCACTGCCTGTCTCTGGACATGCTCCAGCACCTCAGTTTCTTTCTTGTCGTGAGGGGCCCGACACTGACCCCAGGGTTCGAGGTGCCGCCTCCCCAGTGCCGAGTGCGGGGGCCGGTCACAGCCCCGCTCCTGCTGGCCACGCTGTTTCTGGTACAAGCCAGGAAGCTGTTGGCCTTCTTGGCCACCTGGGCACACTGCTGGCTCACGTTCAGTTGGCTGTTGATCAGTGTCCCCAGGTGATGCATTACTTGAAAGATTTGATTATGCTTAATTTAGACTGGGGACCCACCAGAGACAGGAGCTGTGCTTTTTCTTCTTTTTTTTTTTTTTCTCTCTCATTCTTTACATTTTCTTTTAATGAGGGCAGACTTTGTTGTCTATATCATTAAGGAGAAAGGCCAGATCCCAGGCGTACTTGTGTATGGACAGCAGTCCTGAACTCTTCCCTGGAGGGCTGGGGCTGGCCTGAGTGTGCAGCTACGTCAGGAGGTGATGTGGTCCAGCCAGAAAATTGCCTTGTGTTGGCACAGCCCTGCTGCTCTTGCTGACTCAACTCTTGTAGGGCACCACATATATCTCCAGGTTGGTCAGGAACCAGATGAGCTATTGAGTTTGTCTGCCTTTCTCCCTATCCCAGCACAGAGCGTCACCACCAGCCCAGCCCAATGTGTGTGGCTTATCCCTAGTGGAGGACACAGTCTCCTCGGAAGGAAATCATGCACAGGTGACAGTCCCCAGGGACTAGTTTGTAAAGATGTGCCAGAGCTCTGGGGGCCACAGACTCACTTAAATTCCAACAGTGAGCTCATTGGTGCCAAATCCCATTTGCATCACTGTGAAAAATGGTAAAATCATCGTTAGTTGTTCACTAAAATACTCTAAATTTTGCAGAACATGAGGCATGAGTCAGGCACTGAAACCAGCATCCAAAGGAGGGAGGGAGTGGGGAGAGGCGGCAGGAGTGCTTATGAAATATTTTGTTTCACTGGCAAAAGGACAAGAAATAATTGGGCCCTAAATCAAGGAAATGGGAGAAAAGGAACAGCAAATCAAGGGAAATAGTGGAAAATTAGGTCTTAGAGTAGAGAAATGTGTACACATGATCACCTGGTGGTTCTGGCAGAGAGATATGCCCATAAATCTTCTCTTTTAACTTTTTCCCTGCTTCTTTAAGGGGAATAGTGTAAGGTTTACTTGACCCTGTCCATCTTTTCTAGAGACTACTGGATCTGGCTTCAACTTGCTTGGTGCTGAGCATCCACTGACTGACCCTGAACCCCCTCCAGAGCTGGAGAGGGACTTCTTGGGGCAGCTTGGAGGCTGTTACCCCCCAGGGACGGTCCATCATGTAGTCCCATGTCTGGGTTGGGGTGAGCTACAGAGGACTCTAGTGTGTGTACATGAATATTTTGGGGTTCACATCAGCAGGAGTGGCTGATGTGGTCTGCTCCTTGTACCCTGCAAATTGGTGCGGGTCTTGTTTCCTAGAAGATGAGGTGGTTCTTAAGCAGCTGAGGAGAACATCTGGCCCTTACTGCAGACGGTCAAAGCTTTCCCTGTTGGACCATGACGGCATCTTCATCCCCCACAGGACCTGCTAAGACAGCATGAGGCTTGTCTCCCTTCCACAGCTTCTTGAGACGTAGAAGAGCAAGGTGACCTCTAATGTCCCAGATGGAGACCCAGGCACCTCTCTGCCATTCATCTTTGGGCACAGGACACCCCAGCAGGCTCTTCCAGCTGCAAACCTGTATTTCTGCTACTTAAAAAAAGAAAAAACAAAATCCCCTTCATGTCCCCCCTTAAGGTCCCTGGCTTATTTTTCTTATAAAAGTAATGAAATATAAAAATAAAGCTTTCTGTTTGCTTTCTCCCAGCTCTCCCTCCCACTGCACAGTGCTCATTAACTCCCCTAATGCTAGAGTCAGACGCGGCCTCTGGTTAAAAACAGCAACCGCCCTCATACCTCGCCTGTTTCCCAGGAGCTGGCAGCCAGACAATAACACCAGTGGGATCATCTTCATCAGAAGATGTCAGTCCCTCTGTGAAATTTAAGTATCTTAATCTTGGAGTCGGAGGGTGGGGGAAAAAAAAGAGAGAGGGAATAAAAGAATGCTACAAAAAGAAGCAGAAAGAGGAAAGCTGCTATCCAGGGAGAGGCTGTGGGAGAAATAGCCCCTCTGCCTGCTCTTTCTGGGGGCTGTTTTGGGCAGGTAGGAGTTTCTGCTCCTGGGATTGCAGGTGATGTGAGTTATGTTGCTGCATTCCCAGCCCCCTGGTTTGTAAAATCAGCATAGCCTTTCTGAATGGCTCTAATATCTGGGGGTGAAAGTACTGTGTGAGAGCGGGGTATTAAATTGTTCTGTTGGAAATGAAAGTCCTAGCTGAACATTGTTTTATAATAGCCAGCTTAGGCCACGTGGCTGCATGTGGTTTGAAGAGCTTTGTTAGGCAGATAAAAACATTGTCTCCTTGCTTGATATTTAAGTATAATGGGAGTTTCCAGAAACGTCTAATAAAACATCTAATACTGCTCCCACAAAGCCTTTAGTATGATTTTGTTTGGCTCTTGGCCCATCCTGGTGGGGACCTGGTGTCAGCCCACCTCTGGCTGCCCTAGGACAGCTCCCCAAGGAAGGCAAGCCCAAGCCCAGCACGTAAGGACTGAGGGAGTGCCATGAGCTTGAGTTAGGAGCGTGACACTGCTGATCCCTGATTCCTGCTTGAAATGGCTGCATGCTCAGGGCCAGGCTTCCCCATGGCACCCTGTGGGGTGTCCTTGTAGGGGAGGAAAGCTACCGCCTACTGCTTTGGTGTAGGAGGGCTTGCACCCTCTTTGGACATTTGGGATGAGGGTCCTGAGCTGCCTGGAGGAAGCTCCTTCACCTCTGGCCATCAGGGGAGCTCAGTCTGGTGTTACATGGCCCTGGGGCTCAGAGTGCTTAGTGCTATTGTGGGTTCCCTTTCAAGGCCTGTGCATTGGCCTTTTTTTAGTTATCACAGCTCCTGAGGCTGCAACGGAGCTAACATTTGTGCTGTCCACAGCTGAGGGTATCGTTAGCTGTCTGGGGCCATTACGCGGAAGTTCAAGTCCTGGCCAACCTGCTGTGTTGTAATGATCCCCGGCTGAAGGCATGTTCAGGAGGTGTCAGGCAAAAGTTACAGTCTTTATTGGCTTCTGTCTTTTTAAATGTGGAGACTGCTGGAAAATGGTGGTGGTTTGGGATGTGTGCAGACACGACAGCATAGCTTTTTCTGCCTACTTTTCTGTTACCTCTGTCTCTGCTTGTTTGTTTGCTGTTGTTGTGCCTGTTATATTTTTTTCCTCCCCCCTGCTTCATTTCTAGGATAAAAAGTTATTTAGCCTGCGAGTATGTGGGAACCTGTTGTGCATGGAGAGCCACAGCACAAAGGATTCCAGAGATGATCTTGTTCCCTCTTGCCACTGCAAGCCACCCGGCCAGATGATTCAGAAACAGAACATCTGTGAGTCTTAAAAGGAGTTAATGCTCTGTTTGGCTGCAGCTTAAAGCATGGGGAAAGGGGGAGGGAAAAGCTGCTCAGGAGCCTGGTGGGTTTTATCAGACCACTTACGGCCCTGTGTCACAGCTGCAGCCGAGCCCATGCAGATACGTTAATAGATGCCTGTGTTTGAGCTGGGGCTTTAATTTGCAGCTGGTCTGTAGATTAGTGATGGGCAGCCTTTCCCCATCAGAAGCCCTGGTTCCCAGGGTGAGGAGATGCTTCCCCAGGCAGGCTGAAACTGTAGCACCAGAATGGCTGTCCTGGTGTTGTGTCAGCACTCGTTAGTCCTGATGTTCAGCAGGACTCTGAAATCTGGATGCAGACCTCCTTAGTGAAGTGGGTTTGCTTTCCCACAGTGGCAGCTCTGAGTGGCACCATGCCGTAGGGGCAGACCTGCTTTCTTGGCAGTAGCTTTAGGTTTTCCAGTGCTCCCATTGCCCAGAGAAGTGTGTGTAGGTCCTCTTGAGATTGTCACTGCAGGGACCCTGGCAAGCATGTTGCCAGCCCAGGTATGTGGTGGCTGTCAAAGAGTTGAAGCATACGAGGTGAGTTCAGGAGACTGTTAGGTCCCTACATCTCCCAGTGCTGTTCCAGGTAAGCCTGCCTGAATGCTGTTTTGATGCTTGGCGTTCTCCTACCCCCACAGCAGGGATGGGAGAAGCTCTGAGCTTGGGTTCAGCAGATCAGTTTGATCTAAATTAGATCGGTGTTCCTGAGAGGTTTGCACTCCAGCTCAGTACAGCTCTGGACAGCTGGGGCATAATGGGGCATTTCTGACCAGGCAGACCCCTTTTGGATCTCTTCTCTGGATCTGCACAGACAGGGGTTGGTTAACCCCACCCTGCAAGCCATTCCCTCCAGTCTTGCAAGGCAAAGCATTTCCGAGTCCATGGATCCCCTCCTAGCTGAGATGTGCTCTGTAATATGTCAGGATTTGGGTGATCTCTTCCATCTCTCCTTGGCTGCTGTTGGAGTTCAGCACTGCACCTAAGTGGGAAAAGAAGAAGTGTTCAAAGCAAGTGGCAGGCACAAGTAGCTTTAAAAAAACCCCTGTGTTTGCAGAGTGCTGTTTCTTTTAACCTTTAAAATCTCCGCTTTGCTTCCATTCAAAGCCTCCTGCTTTGGTTTCCTGTTCACAGTTGTCATTCTGGCAGCTCCTGGAAGAAAGGAGACGTGCGTGAGGGTTAAAGAACAGCTGCGGGAACATAATTAATGCTTTGCAACATTTCTGAAGGCCTTTAGCACCTTGCCGTGACCCAGCCTGTAACATCTGTGCGTTGGCAGCAGCCAAGCTGTAAAATGTCCCTCCTCCAAGTCCTGCGCAAAGCAACTGTCGCCTGCCCAAGGCGTGCAATCAGGGCAAAAACTTAACAAATCTGTACACAAGCCAGGCTGCAATGCAGATAGCAGGTCCTTGGGTGCTGGGATTGGCGGTGGTAAGGGGCTTCCACCTGCTAATCCTTGTAGGTGTCCAAGGGGGAAGGTGGAAAACCTCTGCTTTTGCAGAGATTTGGTAGGAGAAATAGGACATACCCAAATCTGAGTGTAACACCAGTCCTTTTGCTTGCTTGTGTTCTTACCCATTGAATGGATCTGGGTAGAAGTCTGTGCCAAAACCCTGCCTGACGCTGTCAGGATGATTGTCTGCACAGCTGTCAGATACCCCAGGGGATGCTGAATGTGCCCCCATTTGGATCATGTTTTTCAAAGTCTGTCTTTTGCAGCACTTTTCCTTTTATGTGGCTAAAGGGCACCTTCAGGGCTGCCACCCTCATTTTTATGTGAGCTGTAACTCAGTACAAAGAAGATACATAAGTGACTCCAATTCCCAAGAGCTCCAGCTGGCGTTTTCCTTTCGGTCCTGGTACGCAAGTCACAGCTGGAGCTACCTTAGTGACCAAAGAGAAGATGAACGAAAACACTTTGTTTTTGAGGATTAACTTTTTTCTTCCGTATCTCCATTTTCCTCCCTGTTTCACTGCAGCCAGCCCTGCTGAGTTTCCAACCTTCAAAGCCTGTCGTATCCAGCTGGACGGATTGAGCTTGCCAAGGGGAAGTGTTTGACTTTTGCTCTTTTTTGGTTTTGAGGGGCCTGTGGCTGTAACGGATGCCAAGCAGCCCTGACCTTCATCTGACTGGAGTTCCCAGCTGCTACTGTGTTATTACAGCATCTCTGCCTGATAGAAATTCGGCTTGGTTCCTCATACCTGGAAATTTTATATGACAAATGGGTCTCATTTCTGATTCTAGTCTCCCTTTGATGGACCAGACTGCTATCTGGGAGAGGTTTGTAGATTGGAAAGGCTGGAAGGAAGCATTACATTTCTCTCCTTTGCCTCCTATTAATGGTGTGCCAAAGACGCTAATCCAGTATTTGAATTTCAGCCAGGTAGCTGGAAGGGACTGTGTCTCAGCACCTTCCTCTGATGGACTATCCAGCATTGCTTCGCTTCACGCCTTCCTGTACTTCTCTCACCTTTGGGCAGGAGGGAGGTGTTGCTGGAGAGAGGGACTTTCTTTAAAGAAATTTCTTGCTTCAGAAGTCAGATGAGGATGTTTTCTTGCATCTTTGATGAAATTTCTTCCCTTCAGAAGGAAAAGTGGTTGTGTTTGCAAGTGGCTCCCTCCTGGAAATAAAAATGATGAGGTTACTTCAGGGACAGCAGCTAGGGAATTAGGACTAAGTAACAGTATATTATAACATCTCAGACATCTTTGTTTGTGCAGCTTAATGCATGAGCCACAGCGTTCCTGTGGGCTTGGTGAACCCTACAAGCTGTATGGTCGTCTAGGGCACTTCTGAGACATAGCTCTGGTTTTGCAGCATGGTTTGTGTTTGACTCTGTGTCTGTTGCTATATGCTTATGTGCCACTTTCCTTGGTGAAGAGGAATACAAATTACTGTTGTGCTGAGATGCAGTTTAGTATGCTTAGATTTCTGGTGCTAAAATGTTTTTTTTCTGGTAGTAGCGTGTTGGGGTCCTCATTCATGACCAGTGCCTTTTGCTGGATGCTATGCAGTCACTTCTTCCTCGCTGTACAATAGGTTTTATTTAAGGCGACTGGAGGAAGCTATAGAGTATTACTTTAGTTTGGGAATCACAGCTGAAATAGAAAGTGCTTTGCTCTGACGGTCTGTCCAGTATCAGGTGCATCCATGCTATGCTGGTTGGAAAATGGTAAGCAAGTTGTTGCAGGCTGGGTGAAGGTCAAGAGAAGAGAGCATAATTATGGAGGAGCGAAAGCTGAGATGACTCTGAAGATCTGGTATCAACAGTCAGGAGTATGAGGGGACCCTTTGGGCCCTGCAGCCGCACCAGAGCTGAAGTGGGAGAGCATAGGACTAGGCATATCACCACCACGTGCTTTGTCACCAGGGATTCCCATAGCAGTTTGTCCAGTAATGATCTCTCCATGCACACTTGTCACCCCACTCCACTGGCTTTTGACTGGCGTCCCCCGAGTGAGTGGAAGCTGGAGGAGAGCAGATTTGCTGCGGCAGCGGGCCAAGGACCAAAGCAAACCTGTTTGCCAGCCCTTGGTAAGCACTGATGACTGCCAATGCAGTGAGTGGTTTGAGGATATGACCTGCAGCTCGCTGTGCTGCCTGGGCTGGCAGCTGACTGTGCCATATAGGGCTGCTGCATCGTTTAATTCTCCCTGCAGGTCTTGCTGGGCACAGAAAACCTTTGGATTGTGGTGGAGAGCCCAGTCACTGAACCGCCAGAGCAGCCACTGAAGCGTGGGCACAGAAGAGACCTGGTACTGTGCTGAGGGGCTGGTGCAAGGAGCAACCAGGCCTGCAGTGGCTCTTTTGCAGGTGTGTTTTGTGTGGGATCAGGATGGTAGAGGGGACCACTCTCTATCCTTGTGTGTGAGCAAAGCTTCTCTCACAGATGCATGGCTCTGTCTGTATGAGCTGTTCTCCATGATGAGCAAGAACAAGGCATGGTGACCAGAGAAGGAAGCTCTGAAGGGGAGGTGCTGGTTTGGGAGGATATGGTGCATGACCCATCTGAGGCTCCGCACTCCCAGCTGCCAGCACAGCCTGCTGCCTCCTTTGGCTGACTGGGACAGGAGGGAGCAGCACACAGGAAAAGCAGCTTGCAGCACATATACCATTTTAGTGGGAGACAGCATGTGGCCTGGGAGTGTGAGAGCTCCCCAACCAGCCAGGCTGGGTCTGCAGCATCCGAGCAAGGAAAAGGTCTTGAATGAGGAAACAAATGGGATGCAGGAGAAAAAAGGGCAGTAGATTAATAAGTTATACAAATCAAATTGCAGTGGCTCCTCTTCTCGGTCTTATCCCCCTCAACTCCAAGACAGTGATTTTTAAAAGAAAATTAATGCCAAGATTTTATGTGGAACATCCACAAAATTCCAAGTGTTTTGTTAGGAAGCTGCTCTCTTCTCCCAAGGATATTCTTACTTTCTGGGCAAATGCATGTGATCTGGGTAAATCCCCTTACAGTTATTTTGTGGTGAAGGCCCTTGAATACTGGTGTTTGAAGAAGAACATATTTTATGCTTGCACCAGAATTTCTGATTGTATGGGGAAAGAAAACAGGTTCCCAGCCAATTCTCCTGAAGCCAGGAAGCATTAAATTCTTCTCCTTTGCCTACTGTTAACAGGGTTTCTAAAGGTGCTGAGCTCCTGTGCTTCCCACCGAGGTGAGAAGGGCAAAGCAACTTTGAAAACTAGATGTGAGAGCTCTCCAAAGAGCCCAGCTTTCTGTTTGCTTTCTTATTATTCCAGTGCATCCTGCAAGACCCCAGATGTGAGACCTGGCATGTTTGCTACGTGCCGGCTTGCCTTAGGACCTCCTGTCTGCTTTATTAGCCCTGTGTGATGGGATACTCAGACCAGTGATTTGCTGATCAGGCCAGATGACGGGGACCTGACCAGAGCGCTATGGCTTTTGGGTGGTGGTCATCTCCCTTTGACTGCTGGGCATAAATCTCCCAGGGGCTGCAGGCAGATAAATACATCAGTGAGACCCTGGTGATGAAATCAGTCAGAGTGAGTGTCTGAGGCATTGCTTGTGTGTTTGTTCACAGCCCTGTTGATGTGGCAGGGTGCTAAGGACTAGTTAATCAAACTGGAGAAATTAGGTGCCACCCGGCCGTTTTTCAGTTGTCACCTGGTGATCGGATGGAGCGGCTGCTCCGACAGCCCCAAGCGCTCAGACTGTGGTGTTTGACAGTGAATTAAACAGCAGGACCACGTTCTCTGCTCCTTTGCTCTTACAAATTGGGACTGAGTCCTCAAAACCACAATTTACCTGCGCGTGGGAGGAGGAAAAACCAGGGTTGTAAAATAAAATGAAACAGAGCAGTCAAGTAATTTAATTCTTAAATCTTCACTCTCTTGGGCTAATCTCCTCCAAGCCATTCTTTGCTCAGGTCAACTGCTTTTAATTAGCAAGCTTCATTGATCAGGGCAGGAGTGGGAGCTGGTGGGTTGCTGCCCAGGTCTTTTTAATTAGAGGCTTTTCTACCTTGCTGGAGGGATGGTATTACCCAGAGAGGAACCTGGCAAGAAGACCCTGGAATTGTTTGAAGGAGGCTGACCTGCGATCGCCTTTACTGCATCTCTTCTGGCAGTGTCAGGGGTTGGCTGATTTTCAAGTGGAGGAAGGGGGAGGAAAAAGGGAGAACTGGCCTGAAAGCGGGTTGTGGTAACACTGGGAATTACTGTATGGCTATAGTTGCAGGCAGGGCTGTGTGTGTGGGTGTGGGGTTTTTTTGGTCCTTCCTGGGGAAAGGCAAAAAATCCAAGGATCATTGCAGCCAGCACCAGTATCCCTCCAGTTCAGGAGGATGCTCTTCTCCAGTCTTTCTCAAATGTGGCTGCCCTGCAACATGAAGAGTTCCTTTGTGAGAGAGGGATCCATACCTGCTCCTTGCCTTGGGAGGGATTCCCTGGAGTTCAACAAGGTGGAGATTCCTACTGTGGCTTTTCAGCCTATTACTGTTCTCTGGGGCGTTAATACTAGGGATGTGGCCCACCATGTAACTGTGCCTTTGGGCAGGGGTGGGGGTGGTGCTGACTAGTTTCTCTAGACGATGTTTCCTTAGGGTGCAAGGCTGAAAAATGCACCCCTAGTCTCTGGCACCCTCCTGAAGGAAGACACTTTAGTCCTCCTCCATGTAAATGGAAAAGTACTAATACCTGGTACTTTTTAACTGGTACCAGTCCTTCTTTAGTCCATTAGCAGAAGTGGTCAGACCCCTCTGTATTAGCATAGATGCACATACTTAAAGGACGCGGATGCTCCGGCATCTCTGTTCTCTGCCAGGTCCCCTCGTGGTACGGTTGTCCTGCCTTTTAGATGAATTCTGGCACCATTACTTGGTCGCACGATGACTATAGATGCAAATCTATGGGCTGTCGTTACGTGGTCACTGGGTGATAGAGCTCTCTGCCTCCAGGCCTCTTGCAATTCATAGTTAAGGAAAATACATCTGATTAATTAATTAGCACATTTGCTATTTTATGTATTTGATCAACTAAGCCATGAAAATTCTGAAATGCAGTTAAATCAAACAGAAAGGAAGTGGCTTTGTATCAAACTATTGAATTAATATAATTATGTTATTGATTAAATCATCAAATAAACCTACGACTTCTTTATTGGCTTTACTTAGCCATTTGGGAAGGCGACTGCCTGGTTCAGCGCTCAATCCCTGAAGCACCAGTCTCAATACCAACGCGTGCCTTTATATTCCGGTCAGATAGCTGATCCCGCGGAGGTGATCTCTGGCTGCATCTCCCATGGAGAGCAAGGCTCAGATGTCCATTATAGCTGTCAGCCAAAATTATATGTATTTGGGTAAGAGGTGATCACTCGCATACCCGCTCCATCATGAATCACTGAGCCTGAGCTGACATTACACAGCTTGTTATGTTTCAAATTACAGGAGGAAAATGCTGGTGAGTCATGACTTTTCAGGGTTAAACACGCTGCAGGAACATGGACACCTGTCTTGCAGGCTAAGGGCTACATCAGGGGCTGCTGAGCTGGGGAGGTACTCTTGAAATATCTTCTCCAATATGTTGGGTGGATCTTTCTCTGCAATGGGCTACCTATTCGTGCATCCTGAGGGTGAAGTGTGTGAGTAGAAAGGTATATTTAGTATTATTAGGCATTAGCATTAATAAATACTAATGTGGGCTGGCTTAGGGAGACCTCCCCAAAGGACTGTTCTGCTGCAAGTAATTTTAACCAGTGTTTTTTGTTGCTCAGCTGTTTAATGTATCGGACTGGTTAGCTCCTGGAAGTAGCTTTTTTAGAACTGTCCATTATGAGGCCACGCATATGGTCCTGCTTCTTGGTGGCTCACCAAAAGAGGGACAGGAAACAGGTATGTCAGAAAAGATACGTAAGGTAGAGCCTAGCAGTTGCAATGTGCAGCTGTAAAATGTGGGCTTGACTTTAAATCAGGGTCAGGTTCCACTGGGGTAATCCAGATCTTTATTAACCAGGCAGCCAGCCAAGAGTTGGGTGTGATTAGTCAGAGCTATTACAGTTTGTGAGTCCACCCACGTTGACCCTGCAGGACTCTCAGCTTGAAAACACTATGAACTTGCTAAATTTGGTGCTAAAATTATCATCGAGCCCTACAAAAGTTTTCTCCTCCATAAGCAGATGCGAGAGGCAGTTGCTGTCTCTGCAAGTAGATGTTTAACTTGGGTTTAGGCTTCAAAGCAATGCTGAACTCACATAGGAACTGGGTAAAAGGTTGGGGCTTTTGAGAATGTCCCTGTTTTGGGCTCAGTGTCCTAATGCAAACCTCAGCCTGACTCAGGGGCCCTGCAGCCGCCTCCCTGCTGGCTCATTGCTGATAAGTGATGCAATTTCATCCTTATCATTCCAGCTGACAGCAGTGGAGATGACTCATCCACAGCACTGTTGGAGTGTGAGTTTAGCCTCCAATTGTGCTGTGAAAAGAGCATAAGCAGGACGGGTTCATGAAGAGGGCTGTGTTGTTCCTTCCAACGTAAGAGTTGCTGTCTTGTGGCTCAGACACTAACAGTATTGCTGGTCTGTCTGAAATTCACTCCTAACGCAGCTCGGTGGGGGAGAAGTGGTAAAAAACAAGAGTCACAATCCAGGTTTGGCTTTGTGCTCAAACTTCTCCATGGTTCCTCCTCCTTCAGGAAGCAGTCGCTCCACAGGTGAGGCGTGAAATGCGTCCACTGAACAAATTGAAAGAGACTGCCTCGGCAGGGGAGGGATTCAAATAACCTTGTGCTTCTGTCAGTTTTGGGGGAGAGGTTTCCAGCCTTCCTTGGATGCAGATTTCCCAGGGGTGATGCTTTTCGTCCTGCATGTGATTTTTGCTTTTGGCAAGCTGCCCTTGGTGCTGTGTGTTGCTTGAGATGAAAAGCTGGAGTGAAGCATGTTCTTAACACTTAAGGAAGCAGCTGCGTTTTCACATTCACCTTGAAATGTGAAATGCTGGCAAACAGCTTTGCAGGGGCCAGCACCCATGTTACCCCGCATTGTTAGGATGCTGTGTTGGCTGCAGTCCATAGAGGTGAGGAAGACCACACCCTCCCTTCCTGATGGAGATAACAGCAGAAGATAAGACTTGACTGAAGACACAAAGAAGGAGCTGTTTGGTTCTGGCCTCAGTTTCTGGAAGTCTGGTTCAGCATTTGAGATTGCACCCTGTGCTGATGTGCCAGTCGTACCTTGGCTGTCCCTGAGCCAACACCCTTTCTCCTGGTTCTCTCCTGGAGAGCTGTTGTGGTTATCTGTTGGTGTGGGTGTATGTCACTCTGATGGTGCCCAGTGTGGTCCATACGATCAGTCTGGTGCCAGTGCTCTGATTTATAACCCTGATGGTGCTACAGTACCCACACTGCATGTCGTGTGACCTCGCTGTACAGACCACCTCCCCTTCTCCTCCAATGCCTCGCTTGCTTTGCGCTGACAGATTTTAGGAGCCACTCTTGTAGATTCAGGTAAGGTTGGATGTCTTCTCTTCCTCCTCCTCCTCATTATTTGCAGTATGCTGTAACAGCGTGCATCTAACAGGTTGATCTGCCCCAATAAGATACCCATCTGTTCCTTGTTGGGCATCAAAATCCTTCCCTCTTTACTTGTATCAGCTAATCAAGGTGTACGACAGGGGAACACTGAACCACTGGACTGTGTTGGTGCTCGAGTGTTGCTGGGCGATGCATGAGTTGCAGCTGGGAGAGTGCCCCAGGGTGTTCGATGCCTTGACTTTCCTGCACATCCAAATGGGGCATCTCAGGGGATGAAATGGGGCTTTGCTCCCCTTCCTCATCTGTATCCTTTCACTTGAAAGCAGATGCTCCAGCCCAGCATTTGGTGTCAGTGGTGGCACCGCTTGAAAAAATCACACGTGATAGCGGCTCTGAATTGCTCTAGTCCTCCTTGGGCTGCCCACGGGGCTGTTTGCCCCACGGAGGACACTGAGGCTGGACTGCGCTTTTTTGGCAGAACAACAATCTGTGCTTAGGTCAGCTGTAATTTAATGAAGTGGTACAAAGGATTTAGTGCACCTTGCAGATAGAAATTGCCGTGGGCTGGACGGAAGAAATATACATGCCATTCCCTTTTTCTCCTTCTGCGACAGCTTAGTCTGTGAGTTTTTTTTCCCTCCTTCTCCCCACTCCATGACATACAACAGGAGGGTAGTTTGCATTTCAGTGTGTCTCAAAACGTTACGAGGCTTCTTCCCTAGCAATGATGAATTCAGTGTATAAAACCCAGACCCATGATTTCCCTCAGGGTCCCTTGTAATAATAATTTCTGTAAATAAAGGCTGGAATCAGGATCTCCGTTGTAATAGGATTTTGTTTGTGCAAGGGCTGGTAGCCGCGTCCCCCTGACGCTACCCTGTAATAGGATTGTGGGCTGTATCACAGCACTGCGAGCAGGCTGCGAGGGGCTGGGCTGGCAGAGGGCACTCTTGCAGGGAGGGAGTGGGGTAGGACTCACATTTGGGATGTGTTGGGAAGTTTGCAGGCCATGAACACAGAGCTGATGGGCACCTTTGTCATCTCTCGAATTGCTGGATCTTTCCAGGCTGGTGAAACTTGTGGTTTATATTCCTGACAGAGTGCAGGGGTCTCTGCAAAGACCCCGTGGCAGAGATAAATCCCCTGTTCCCTGTAAGGTGCCAAAGCCTGCAAGACTTGGAGGAGAGGGAAGAGCCTGTGAGGACGAGGTCTGAACTGGCTACAGCGTGCTCTTGCTGCTGCTGTAACTGCATTGATCTGTGCGGAGGAGTGCTGCAACCTCTTCATTCGTCTCTGGACTTGCAGAACTTACAGTTCCATCCGCTGGCTACTGCAGTGACCCATACCTCAAAGCAGCTACCTTCCTGCGAAGCTCAAGTCTATAAAATACATACCGTTGCTGAGAAAGCAATTTGGCAGCATCCCTGAATGAAGGGTGCAAGAAAACGGTGTGCTTAATTGTGCCTGCTTGAGAGAGAAGTGGGTGAGGAGGCATGTGTGATAGCAAGCCTTTGAGGCTGTTACATTTTTTTTCTCACCTGTTCTAGCAGTAAGAAGTGCATGGGGGGAAGCACATGCCTGTTTGCACATTCACGCTGCTACCCCTGCTGGGTGCAATAATTCTTCCTCTGGTGGTGAGCTGATGCTGGCAGAAACTTTTTTTTCGGCAGGAGGACTGGTAGTTGTGCTAGAGGTGATGGGAGTCTTAGTGTCTGGGCTGCTGGAGCGCTGCAGAGCATCATCGCCACAGGATCCTGCGTGGCTGTGGGTGAATGCAGCATGTTTTGAACGTAATTGGTAAATTATGATTTCTAGCCTTGCATTGGCTGCATCTCAACTAAAATGCTGGCATCCTGAATTGGTCCTGTATACAGATTAGGTGGGCTCAGTACCACCTAGTGATGTGAGGAGAAGCTGAACCGTTTCCACATTGTGGAGGTGAGAGGCTTTTCCCCAGGCAATCGTGATGGCAAAGGGCTGGTGCTGAGTTCGGTGTCAGCGAGCTGTGTTCTCAAAAATAACCAGGTGCCAAAACCGTTTGTCACTGCTGCTTTGTGAAAGGTGTGTTGGCACTTTGCATTCCTCCCTGGCATCGTGAGGAAGGCTCGAGTTAGCTCTGACAAAGCCTGTGCACCATTCACAGTGTAATTAGCACTACAAGTCTTGCTAATTGCTGAGGGTTTTTTTCTTTTCCCCCTCCTTTTCTCCAGCACAAAATTTCTCTAGTTATCTTGGGCTATCATCATGGCAGACAATGTGCTAAGCCTGGATGCTCCTTCTGAGGGCTGGTGTCAGGAATAATTACTGCTGTAGTAAGCTGATCAGCCCTTCATTATTAGCTGCTGTTGTTGTTACCCGACATTGATTAGTAATTTGTAGCTGCCGGTGCTTTCCTCTGCCCTCAAAGCTGAGTGTTTGCTGGTGCTGTTCTGCCGAGGACAAATGAACGTCTCCCCCAACCTTGCTACCCACCCTGGTGCTCCCCTAACTGCACTTTGGTTTTTAAATATATGGTTTGTGGCTGGGAGAGCGGTACCGGTGTAAGCACTGACTTTGCAGCTGAAAATTACTCAGGGTCCCAGCTGGCTGTGGTGATGGAAGATCTTGTGGTGAGTGACTCAGTAGTGGGACAGTGTTTGTAATTTCAGGTTGAGTGCCTCACAGTGATGCCCTCGACAAGTGATGCCGTCATTCCTAGGTCCTGCCAGGTAGAGAGGGCAGCAGAGATGCCACCATAAGTATTACCTGGATCCAGAGCTGTCAGTGATGCTTGTAGGTCACTGCTCGCGTGTGTTCATGTCTGAACATGTGAGCTCATGGTGAGCGGCGGTGAAGGTGGGGGTTGGAGGGAAAACACAGCCGTAGACCCTGTCCTGTTAAGAGATGTTTAGGTTTGTTTTAAAGTAAAGCCTTTTAGTAACTTGAAACTGCAAATGCTGGGAGAAGGGGAGCTTCCCACCCGTGACCTGGGATGGCTGGGGGGCCTTGCTGTGCAGAGCTGCCTGTTCCATGGTGCTGACTCCCCCTGCACTCTCTGCACAGCTGGGTCTGTCTTCTCTGTGCTTCAGCTGCTCCTCCCCGGCTCTGTGAGCCATGTGCCATTGCTTGTTTGATCTGTGGACCAGCTGTGCCTGTCAAAGAGGGGTCAGAGAGCAGAAGGCAGGCTTGCAAGCCTGTGCGGACTTGGGGAGGGAAGTTTGGGAAAGGGATGTCGGGAGGCAAGTGCCTTCCATGTGATCTGCGTCCTGGCTGCGTCTCTTGTTCCAGTGTGTTGCTGGCTCTTATGTTGTCTGAGGATCTCAGCAGCAAACGTTTCAAGTGATTTGGGTTGTCCAACATGGTCTGTTGCAAGTGGCATTCCAGGAGATGGTCTCCTGTTACAAACATCTCCTGGGTGCAAACGGTAATCTACCCTGGGCAAGCCTGGCATCACTGGCAGGGTAAGGGGGATTAGCCCTCCTCAGTGGCGGGGGGATGGAGGAGGTCTTGGGCTAACGCAGTGCAGACCAGTCTTCCCACCCATTTCTGTGAGCCGTGCTGCCGCTGCTGGGAGGCAGCATGTGCAATCACGCCAGTGTATGTAAATGTCTGTCTGACACAGCAGGTATAAATCATGCATGGGCAGCCAGAGACGGCAGGGAACGCGCCTCCTGTAACCCCTACTCTGACTAGCATCCTTGTGATGCCAGGGGGGGTGGCAAGGGGCAAAGCTTGATGTCACTTCTTGGCACTCTAAGAGGACGTTATTCAAAGAGACGGTGACCTCTCCCAGCGCGCAGAGCACTGCCGGGGACCTCCAGCTCTACGTCTGCGGCAAATCAAATGATGTGCTGCAGGAGAGGAGGGCTGGGATTCAGACATCTATCACCAACCTGCTGACCGTGGAGCAGAGGAAGAAAAAGCTGCCAAGAAGCTTCCCCTCCGTGGGTCCCTGGAGGCCCTGGTAGCTTTAATCCTGGGGTAACTTCTCATCCATTAGTGTGTACTAACCATGGCTCCCTGCGCAAGCACCTTAATGGCTGCCTGGCCTGGACTAGCCTTAATTAAGACTGAAAAGTGGTGGTTTCTTTTCAAAACCTGTGCTCACATGTGTTTTTCTAGTTTCTCACCTTCCCAGATGAGATTTCCAAGGCTCAGGGCAGGTGGTTGTTTTTTTTCTTTAGTAGTTCCAGCGATTCACCAGTTTGAAAATGTGTGAGGATGGCGGGACACGCAACCAGACTTTCATTCTGATCAACACATTCAGGGGATTGTATTATCTTTTCTCTTCCTCCCCAGACAGCTCAAGCTCTGAGGTAGCTCAGGTAGAAAGCTGCAAACTGCAGAAATTAATCTTTGCTGACAAAAGCTTCCCGACTAAGCACTGGTCTGGGTTTGAGGGTGTGCTTGAAGCTGCAGACTGTGTGAGAAGGGCACTCCCAGGTGAGCTTGAAAAGGTGGAGGTAGCACCAGGACGTGTACCACCACTGCGGCGGTGGATCACACCGGCATGTGTACTCACCATGGGGCAAAGTTAAGGGCGTTCAGGCCACTTTCTGGCCATGACAGTGACTGTGCAGTGGCACAGCCCTTGCTATTGCTGGTGATTTTGGAGGGTGAGATGAAGCTGAAGTGCCAGCCTGCGGAGATCTGCATCTCGCTTGCAGGCTGCTCTGTAGGGCTGAGAGGTTTTTTCAGCTTGGAGGCTGGGTGCTCCAGATCCTGTTCTTCACTGGTGCAAGCCGACCTACAGCTGCTGATTTCAACAGGCCAGCCTCAGTTTACGTGATGTAAGGATGTCATCTTTTACCTCAGCCAAATTCCCCGGTGTGTCCTCTCCCCTGCAGTCTAGCCCCAGCTTTCCTTGCCTTGCTGACCCCCAGTTTTGTGTCCAGCTTGCCCCTGCTGTTAAGGGCCACCATCTCAGCCACAGGAGCAGTGCTGGGCCTTGGCTGCTGGCTGATGTGCCATTGGAAAGAGACTGCCATGCTCTTCCTTGTGTTTGTTGCAGCTCCTTTCAGGGCTGGACAGGGAGTGTCTTCTGTGTGCTTGCATGCTCTTTGCTCTCTCTCGCAGTCTGCATGACCACTTGCAGATCTTGCTCAGCCTCCTATGCTGCTGTCCTTCAAGTTTCCTGGGACTGGGATTCCCAGGGCCTTTGGTGTAAGTGTGATCTCTGCAGCACTGAACGTGGCAGCGGAGGATGCTGTGGGCAGCCCTTCAGGGGACCTTTGTTTGCTGCCTGAACCATACTCCTCTCCGAAGGACCTGCCTCTCTATGCTGGCAAGGAAGTGCTGGCTGATACACCACTATGTGGCCTGACGTGCCTGTGGTCTTGTGCAATAGAGACAGAGCAGGGTGTGAGGGGCTGTTAACTTGGAGGGGAGCGTGGACCAAAAACGCTTGTGGAAAATGTTTCCTGTGGAGCCTGGTCCAAAGTGGGGTCTGCAAGGATCTGAGCCCACCTTTACAGAGGACTTTGCTGGGTGGTTGGCACTTCCTTGTGTGCATAAAGGGCTTGAGATCCCCGGCTGAGCCAGGTCACACCTGGCTCCGTGTCACAGACTCTCCAATAAGGCTCCACTGGTGTCTCCCCCCAGGACAGCTCGGTTGCCTGGAGCCGGTCTGCCCGTGGGCATAGGGAAGGTTCCCCAGCTCACGTCTCCCCAGGTGGGTTACTGAGGGCAAGGCAAGCCTTCAGACACATCAAAGCAGGAGGAACAGTTGCCTAAGCTCTGGCCAAGTTCTCCCAAGGAGGAAAGACAGACCCATGTGTTGCAACATCCCTTAAAACTCTCTGTTCAATGTTGATTGAAATCTCTGGGAGTTTGGCCCGTGCTGCACTCCTAAACCTCTGGTTCCCAGTCCCTACTAACAGCTCTCTTCTCCACAGGTGCCTGGGCATGGTGGAAATTCCTTCCAAGTTTTCGCAGGGCCTTCCACAAGCAGGGCAAGGGGCCTCTAGATGGCAGTGTTTCTGTTCAGGAGGCCAGCAGCTGCTTTTCAGGCAAGCTGTACTGTTCCCTTTTGTGCCTGAGCTTTGGAGAAGCTCTGAGATTAACCCTGGGCTGAAGTGGACAGCTTAGCACCCTGCTGTCTCTTATCGCTTCCTCAGTGAAAGTGGCTTGGATTTTGTGACCTCAGGGGACTAGCAGTTTTAGCAGGCTGGACAGTACTTTTCTGGCTGTCCTTCCCCTCCGTGTGATGAAATTGGCTTGGGCTTGATTGCTCAGGCAGCTACCCGTTGATCGGGGAGGTACCAGGGTGTTTGGAGGTGATGGGAGTCCCTTGCTGGTACTGGTTGCTGCTGATAAAGGGCTCGGTGTTATTGATGCTCAGTGTGTTTCCCGCATGTGCTTGAGGATGCAGACCGAGGAGTCTGCTCCCTCCGATGCAGTCTCTGTGCGTGGAGGGTGCACGTGTGGAAAGAGGGCCTTGCTGTTGGGCTGGAGGAGAGCTGGGAGGCTGGGGAAGGAAAATGTTGCTGGAGAGAGGACTGTAATTGCTCCTCACGCTTAGAGCTGTCACTTGCTACCTCCTCCCTGCACCTACCTCTGCTCGGTGCCGCCTGAGTGATGAAGATGCTGGGCTTAATACCCTCAGCCTTTCCCAGGGCTTCTGCTGCGATGCTGGATGGAGACTCATACCTGAGAGCCTGTGCCTGCGTTTAGTATCTCTCCTGGTTGCAACAGGTATTTTCTTTGTCCATCAATGTCAAGAGAGAAAGGAAGGACGGAGGCCTGGAGGCCTACCAGAAGGCTGCTGTCCCTCACTGCACAGACAGCCTAGGTTCAAGCAAAATCTTTCTTTCTCGCACTGTGGCGCCTTCCAAAAGCAGTCTGGATGATGGGCTACCCGAGGAGCCAGCTGCCATGTGCCCTTTGGCCTCTCCCTGAAGTCCTTGCAGCTCCCAAGGGGACTGAGCCCACTTGGCTTCTCCTGACTATGGCTTATCACAGGTTCATCCTCCTTGTGGCTAAGAAGAGGAGAGGAAGGCTTGGAGATCCAGGGATGTCTTCCTGCCTTTGGGCAGTGTGAAATGCAGCAGATGTAGGCTAGAGTCCTGTAACTCTTCCCTCTTACCATCCTCGTGGGAGCTGGCAAGAACATAGAGCCCCTTGGCAAAGTCCCCAGGCGAGCTGAGCGGGGTGGAAGGCAAGCACCATATTCAGCAAAGGTTTGAGGAAGAGATCAGGTGACCTGTTGGTACACGTTGTGGCTCCTTGGAGTTTTATGAATCCAAGTATACCCTCGTCTTGGGGGGACTAGGTCTGTTTTATGAACAAGAAATAGAGGCTAGACCCAGATCGTGCTTGAACTTGTCTGGTGTGGTGATAACAGCTGACCTGGGGTCTGGGGCTGCCTCCTCTTCAGCTTTTGGTGGTGGTTTGAGCTAATTCCTGCAGCTTCCAACACAGGGAGTGTTGTGGTGTGTGTGACAGTGTTTCCTATCCCTGTGACAAGGGTGGGAGTAGCAAGCCCTGCTCCTGAAGCCCTTCCTTTGCTCTCCATCCCTTCCCTCTCCCCTCGCCCCACGGGGCTGGGCTCTCCTAGCCCTGGTCCCTCACCTGGGGCCACTCATGCTTCTCTTTGCCAGTGCTGTGGAGGAGTCTGGAGCCAGTCCTGGGCTGTGGAATGACACTGATGGTGCAGAGTGTGGAGTGTCAGGGGCTGCAGATTATGCTGATAGTTTCCCAGCTCGGCCACAGTAGGGGAGAGTTCCTTCCTCTCTCCCTGTGCATCCTTTCCCTCTGCATAAAAGAGAGAGTGATCCTTTTCTCGCCTTGTTGAGTTGATGCCAAAGGGGAGAGAATGAGACTGGCTCCTCCTTGCTGCTCCCCGCCCCCCCCCCCCCCCCCCCCCCCAAGCATGAGTAATAGTCTCTTTGGAGTTGGCGTGCCCATGCCTGGGCTCTCCAATCCACCAAGAGACCTTGAACCCCGGCTTTACCAGAGCACGGCAGCAGGGGTAAGCTGGCTGCCTCCCAGCCTCCCCATGCACTCAAGGCCTTGTGAGAGCTCACTGGTGTCTCCAGCAGGCGCAGAAGTTTTTCCTGCCAGTCCTGCACCTGCAGCCCTGGGAAGATGGCTGTAGTCATGCTGCAGCAGGCATGGACAATTGATTATAAGCGGTCGTAGATTACCTGGAGCAATGCTATTAAATTTAATACAGTTCTCTACTGGCTCTTGGGGCACAGCCTTGGGTTGTGTAACTGACATCTCGCTGCAAAGCATTTTGAGGACATTGCTAGGGGTGTGAGGCAAAGAGATTCAGCTGCAAAGCGGGAGAAGAATGAGTTTCTGTTGAGATTTATTTCCTGCCCAATAATTGCCCAGAAAAGCTGTGTAAACCTTCTCTGTTTGTGGAACAAATACTGCAAGAGTTACTGCTCTGACCTTTTTTTTCTTTTCCACCGGACAATTGTCTGTGCCCTTGCTATTCAGAAGCCTTGATATGTTGCTGGCAGATTTATGCTGTGTTGAAACCCACCTCTTGTTGCCTCAGAGTTGATTGGATGAAAGGAAACTTGTTCGTTGAAAGATAAACCCACTGCCACATGCCCTGCATGCCAAGCTAGGGTTGAAGTTTAAAAGAACAATTTGGAGCACTGACCTCTTTTCCTTGTCAGCTTCTTGTCTTCTGTCACCGTGTCATCTGTGAAAGGTGGGTGACCAGCTCTGAACAGGATCACCACTGGATTTAGGCAGGAGTGAGATACCTTATGAGTAACCCACTCTGTGGTGGAGCGAGGCCACTGCTTGCTGTGGGCTCAGTGCCTCTCAAGGGAAAGGCTGTTCAGTGTGCAATTCCTGCCCTGGCTTAACAAAAGCTTGTGGCAAATCCCCATGTGAACACTCTCACATTGATTTGGTGGCTGCTAAATTTGGGAATAAATCCACCTTCCTCGGCAGCGATAGTAAATCAGATGAGGCATGTCCAGCAAGAGTTTGGAATCCACTGCAAAATGCGCTTTGTGTGTGGTTCAGAGCTTGCCTGTGCTGAAGAGAAGCTGGTGCTAAAGCTCTCTGGAACAAACCTCCGAGTTGAAATCCTGTCCTGGGTGAGATCCCAGCAGCCTGTTAGGGCTTTTTGGGGACTTCATTGCTCTGTGACCCTCTGACAGTGGTGTGAAGTAGCCCTCTTCCCTCTGCATCAACGTAGAGCTGCTAAGTCAGCAGGGTTGTGTAGTAGCCAGATGGCCCAGAGAGGCTGTATGAAGAAGGCATCTTAGTCATTGATCCTCCCCTTGGATGCCACACAAGAGCAGATGCCACTTGTAGACCCAGCCTCAGCTCCTCATATGCATTGGGCGGCTGTGCGGTCCCTACAGTTTTCTGCACTCCATCACTACTGGGACTGTTGGGAGCCTGCGCCCCCCCCTCCGCCCCGCTGGCTCACTGCCAGAGAACAGCCCCGTCCAAGCAGGGATGGTTCTGCCTGGAAGTTTTATTCTTGGTAACGTAGGATCTGTGGTAGCTGGTAAATGTCAGCCCTCATTAGGAAATGTATCTCGTGGGTGTGTTTCTCTCGTGTGCAAACCTGTTGGAGGCTGCTGGTATTTCACCAAGGGTCTGAGCGGAGAATCGGGCCCGTATGTACGTATGCGTGCACTTCCTCCTGCAGGTGACAGGAAAGCAGAGGGTGCGGGTTTTAATCCGTGTGTGTGTGGGCAGCTCTGCTGATGCTGTTTGTCAGCTGGAATCCCAGCACAGGGCTCTGCAGCATCAGCCGTGGCTTCCTTTTTGCCTTCTGTCACATTTGGAGGGAGGGAAGAGGTAGCTGAGTCTTGCAATAGTAGGTCAAAACATACTGCAGCACTGAAGATCAGAGCAAAAGCTTTCTTGTACAAACACAGGGTTTTATTCATCCTGTTATTTTCTTTATCAAATGCTTACTTGCCTTTATAGAGCAGCTTTCAGCCCCAGGGAAAGCAAGCATCTCGTTGGAATGGCAGCTAGGCTAGCAACTAGAGTTGGTCACGGTTGTGGAAGCTGGGCAATATGGACTTTTATTCCTGGCTCTTCTCTGGCCCCTTGTCCTCCAGATCTCTGTGAAGACCTTAAGAAATGAAGAGCAGGGTCTGTCACTGCATGTGTACGCAGCACATAGCATGGTGGCACCCCCAGAGCATCCTGGGCACAGCAAGAAATGCTACTTGTTATTGTTATGCTACTGAAGTGCAGCTGGTTCTGGGTGGGTAGCAGTCTGGTTAGGGTGCAACCTGGTTAGGGTGCTGGAGCGAGCTCTTTTATCCAGACAAAGCTCTGTCTGGGATTTTTCAACGTCCAGGCATGCAGACAGCTTATTTTTAAGGTCTCATTTGAGAGATGTCAGTTCCCCCTCCCTACTCTTCCCCAGGCAGCGAGAGCAGAAAACTGAATTTATCTGCATTGGGACAGAGAGAGCTGGAGTAAACCAGCCAGGCGCTGCTCTAGATCTGCTGGGTAGAACAACTGACACAGAGCTGTCTGTCTGTCCGAGTCTGAGATGCTCGGATGTTGCTGATGCTGGGGTTGCAGTGACAATTACACAGCATTTTCCATCCCAGCCCCTGGGTTTCAGAGTTTACTGGAAAGTTTGCCTTGTTGGGGTGATGTTTTGTCTGACTCAGTCCCGGGGTTGATTTTTTTTTTTTTGTATGTGAGGCAAAATGGTACCTCTACTTTCTGGGAGAAAGGTGAGGAGCCCACACTCCTTACCTTCATTTGCAAGACCTTATGAAGACCCCAGTGTGGAAACAGTGTTTGAGAAGAGGTTGAGGCACAGCCTGCAAAGAGCCCTTTTTGCTCAGGGGCTCTTGAATATCCTGCAGTTAGTGCACAGGAATTGTGAAGGGCTCAAATATTTTCAGTTTGAGCGTAGATGCCCACAGCTACATCATTATTGACTGGTGCAGGTTGGTGGAAGGGACCATATGACAGATATTTGAATGGGTGTGTGCTACACTGGCTGCTGTGTGCCTGGATTAAAGAGGAGACTTTTCAGTGTGAGTCCCTTCATGGCCCTGCCAGGTGGATGCACTGCGTCTGGGTCTTGAGCAGGTGGGGATGGGGTGGGATCTGCTTTTCCTTTTCACCTCCTAAAACCAGAGCATCCGTCTCTGTCAGGCTGCTGCTAATGAGTTAGTTAAACAGCATCTCCTTACTGGAAACTCTTTTCAGTCCAATTAAGAACTTGCAACGTGTCAGTTGTGACAATAAAAGTGAATTAAGTCTCATTTCTCCTTTTTTATGATGTTTATTAGAAGATGCGAATGCTCATTTAGAGGAGCTAATCATGGTTATTTATTCGTCAGTGGTACCAAGAAGCCCCTGCTCAGGCTAGGAAGGACCCGTTGTGCCAGATGCTGTGTGTGCTCATGGAAGGCATGGGAGCAAGCCTTGGAGAACAGATTGACCCCGTGGGAAGAGCCCAGGCAGGGTAGGCAGGCTCCCATGGCCATTCAGCCCCAGCTGCAGGACTTGCTGCTGCTTGGAGGTGCCGTGAGAGCCAGGTGAAGCCAGTGGCTATCTACCTCCACCATGCTGCTCAGCAAAGATCACTCTGAACAGCCTCAGAATCTCTTCTCTGATCACTTGTCCTTGTTGCAATACCTCAGTCTTCATCAGCTGGTCCCAGAAACGCTGGAGAGCGCGTGTTGGGGAGAGAAGTGGGCAGGCATGGCTGTATAAACATCTCTTCCTGAGGAAGCCAGGGCGTAAGTGAAAACTGAAAGCTTTATCTTTGGAGTACGGCTTGACGGGAAGGATAACTTGTGGCAAGAGGCGTATCTGACAGTCCTGTGGGTTACTTCTGTTTCAAACGCCCTCTATTCCTCACCCCCAGCCTTTGCAGGCAAGAGGAGAATGCTGAATTCATCTTCCCTCTCAAGCTGTTTTGATTCAATGGCTTGGCCAAAATTGTAAGCCCTTCCAGGGGCTTGGGCTGCTAGTCCAGATGCTTTCCAGCACATCTAACGGGAGAAAAAAGCTATTTTATTGCTGTGAGGAGCCCAGGCAGGAGGAGGCAATAGAAAGGGCCTGTAGGAAGGTTCAGTGCACCAGCTTGTTTTTAAGGGGAGTTTGGTCTGTGCTTCTCAAAACCAGTTAACTCCATCCTTAACTGATAAGCTTAAAGGACAGAAATCCAAGGAGCAGAAATCCAAGGACACTGAGGCACAGGGCCCAAGAAGCAGGCCAGGAAAGAAAAAGCCACATGCCAAATTGCTAATCTTCCCCTCCTGTCTGTTCTGCAAAGAGCCAAGACTAGAGTCAACTCTCAATGTTTCTCCCTCTGAGGAAGACCCCCACACCATTGCTGGAGGAAGGGGGTAAGGGTCTGGTACCCCTTGCCCTGAGGTTTGGTAGGGTTGTGTGGTGAGGAATGTGCCACAAGAAGTCTTCGGTAAAGAGGAGGTGCTGAGGGCAGCAAGACAAGTTGCCCTGTGCGTCACTGCATTCCCATGCCAGGATCAGTCACGACTGAGCCGTTGGCTGCTGAGCTCTGTCCCTAGCCTGTGTTTTGGACTTCCAGACATCCAACTTTCAGCCTCTGCTCCTGCCTGGCTCGTGGGCTTGTTTGTCAGGATTTTGAGCTGTTGATGCTTGTGGGTGTCATCCAGACTCTGGAGCCATCCTTGGCTCTAACCTCATGTAAACAGGGGTTTGGGTTGCCTGTGAAGGCTATCATGTGGAGGACAGAAGCAGGAGGCTTTGAAGATCACACCGCAGGTGAGAATGGAGAAAGCTGGGGTAGGCAAGGCTGCAGCAGGATGTGCCAGCTGGTTCTCCAGCTCCCTTGGCAAGGTGGCCAGGCTGGGGTGAGCCAGCAGCAGCCAGCCTACATGGGGAACCAAGCCCTCTAGGCTGGGCTCCTGCTTACTGCCACGAATATGACGCACCGGGGCTCTTCTCTGTTCACCAGCCCACCATGCCGTATTGCAGCGGGCTGAATCTCTGTCTGTGTCGGAGGGAAAGCATCATTGTTCTTCGTAGTCCTGCAGCTGTTGATGTTTTGAAGTTAAGAAAACATTTAAATGATTAAAAAAAACCCGTAACACAGCCTTGGTTTATCAAGGGAGCTTCTAATGAGCAGAAAGGGAGGGGGAATAGGCACAGGAAGGGCAGCAGAGACTAACAGCCTGGCAGAGCACTTGTCATCTTGACAACACAATAAGTTTCAAACTGGGCTCACTTTGATGTTTGCCTGAAGGTATATTTAACTAGTGTGGGAGATGCTGGAGCAGAAGTGTGCACCTTTGAGCCCAAGGAAGCCTCAGTGGGGGTTAGTTTTGGAAGGGGGAAGATGGGCTCCAAATGGAAAACGTGCCTCTTTCCATCCCTCCCTGTCTGTGTGTAGCCAGACTGAAAGGCTGTGCTCGCAGCTTGGTGAGAGAGGATGCTAATGAAGCATGAACTGGCTGCGCTCAGCGGCGGCTCCCGTGCTATCTGCCACCAGCCTGCCTGCCTGCCTGCCCATTTCTTCCTTCCTTTCTTTCTGTATTTGCATGTTGTGTTTGACGAATGGAAATGTGGGCTTCTCTTTGAAGCAGGAGGGCTGTCAAACAAGCGGATAGGATGGAAGCTCAAATTCTCCTTTCCTGGGGCTAGGCTAAATTGTCAGAGGGATGCGCAAGGCATCTGGGGAGGATTTATAGTCTTTGGGACCTTGGGACTGATTGGACACCCTGGGTGTTGCAGGTTCAGTGGGGTGCAAAGAAGGGATCTTTGAATGGCTCTTAAATCTGCCCAGAAGTCCTTACTGGTTTGTTTATTTTCAGTCCTTGACCACAGGCCCTGATTTGGGGTGCTCTGTGCTCCAGGGCTGCCGCTGCTCTGTATGTGGTCCTGACCCAACCCTCCTTACCCCAGAGCTTCCAAAATGCACCTCCCACCTTCCTCAAACCCCCTCTAGCTCTTTCTGCCAGAGCAAGACCTGCTCCATCTCTCCTTGGTCAAGTACCCCTGCTCTTCTCCCCCACAGCCCCTGGCTTTTGCCTCCCTTTCTTCTCCCAACTTCCAGTGCGTCAGTCCCTTGCTCACTTTCTATCCTCATATCCTGTGCTGTGGGATTTCAGAAACAGAGATATGAACTGTGTTTGCAGAAATCCGAAGATGGTGCCTACAGACCACAGGCTTGTGTTGCATCTGCATTACATGCACGTGGGGGAGCGGAAGGCATCTTCTCCCCGAACTTGCCTGCTACCAAAATAGTCCAGGCAGTGACAGGAGTGCAGGATGCTTTATGTCTGGTTCTGTGTCGTCATGAGAAGTTTCTGTGGCAGAGCCTAAGGCTGATGTATTGACATCAGATGCTGCTGAAAATGGATGTGTTGGGTTGTTGGGTTTTTTCTGTGTTGTTTTTTTTTTTTTGTAGTGAGTGACTTTTTGGCATTTCTGAGAAGCAGACTCCTAACTAGGAGGCAGAACAAGCTGGGCACGTGAGATGGGGGTCATGCAATGAGCCAGAGCATCTGCAGCCTTGGAGGCGTCCAAACTGTGCCCCTGTTGTTTTCATCGCATCCCCAGGCATCTCATGGCATGTCACCTGTGTGCAAAGAAACATCTGGAAAGGGTGCAAATGCAAATCTGCATTTGTATTCGCCCTGCAGAACAAAGCCAGCCGCCTTCTGACATCAGTTATAGCAGGAGGAGACTGAAATACAGTGTTAGAAACTGGAGTGGGGGCCCTGTCCAGGAGTCTTGCTTGGAAGTGTGTGTCTGCAGCAGTATGGAGAATGGGCTAAAATCAAGGATTTAGTCCGTGCTCGTCTCTTGCAGCAGTATGGTTTTATCTTCCTTTCCAGATTGGCTTTAAAGATATGGGAAAGTGTTGACATTCTTCCCACAGGAGAGATTTGCTAAGGTCCTTAGCTAGTACAAATCAATCAAGCTCTAACTCACAAAGCACCCTATGGGGATGCAACTTCGATAGGAACCTTCCCTCTGAAGTTTGATGTGATTTCCTTTTCTTCTAGCCACATCATATTTGCCTTTCTTCATTACGAAAATAAAAGCCTGGCGTAGCCCAGGAGCCCCACCTCCCTTGTCCCAGCCTTCGTGCCCTCCCTCAGAAAACCTTGAGTCATCACCTCTTGGCTCCACCAGCCTTGTAAATTTTTTTTTTTTCTTCTCCTCATCCCCCCCCACCCTAGCTGGGGTGAAGAAGTGAGAAAGCAAATAGGAATAAATACCTCCAGCCATAAAAGTGAAATAAATCAATACCTCTTATCTGAAGCCAGAGATGCTTAATAGGCAAGGATCACTGCCAGATTGTAAAAAATGTGTTTAGTGTGTGGCTGGGGCAAATTTAACCCTTGGACATAAACAGCTGAGCAGCTTCTCTCACCTCTGAATTAAACAACTTTAACTGTGGACGGCTGTGATTAATAGGGGTGCCTCTGGTTGGGCTGCACCAAGTATTTTGTGCCTGTGGATCATCTTGGCAATTGCCTGAGAGGGAGAGGTTGTTGCCAGGTCCCTTCTGCAGGCACAGCGATGCTTTTTTCATGAAGGGACAGCTCTATTTGAGGTTGAGGTAGCTCCTGGGCTGAGCTGGTGGGACTTTAGCTGCCTTTCCCAGAAATTAAGGACCTTTCCAGCTCTCCACCCTGCCTTTCTGTGATGGGAATGCAGAGGAGCAAAGCTAGGGTGAGGCAACCTTGTCTAAACAAACTCGGTATTGTCCACGCTGGGGAAGAGCTGAGGGAAATTCATGCCCCAGATGCCTGGGGCTTTTTCAGCATGGGCTGAGGGAATAACTGCCCTGGAGGGATAATCTGCTTGGGGGGGGGGGGGGGGGGGGGGGGAAGATGGGAAGTTTAGTCTGTTTTCTTTGCAAGGGCCAGTCTCCTCCAAACCCTGGAGATGGTTTAGTTGTCCTGTCCAGCTCTCCAGCATGCGTTTCTTCTTTTTGCCTGGCCAATGGAGCTGGAAGACAGGGTAGAAGTAGGACGCAGTAAAGCTGTGGTGAGGGAGGGCTGGGACTCCAGTCCCAGTCTCTAGGAATTTTTTTAATTTCTTTTTTGTTTTCCTCCCAGAACAGCCCATCCTGGGACCTTCATAACTCTCTGGTCAGTGTTTTCGCCAAAGAGTATGGGGCACCAGGATGATGAAATGCAGCTAAAGTTGAGTAACAGGGATTGCTGGAAGCCCCAGTGAGATGTTCCAGGTGGGCTGGGGGAAGCGTTAGCACTGCTGTCAGCTGGTTTGGTGAGATCACGTCAGGAATAACGGGGATGCTCTGGGCACTCTTTCTGAAGACTAATGGAGTCAAATGGGAACAGGTATTAAGGAGCCCACAGAGACATTCAGGGGTGCGAAGAGCCCATCACACTTAAGGTTTGGCTTCAGAAAATCAAGACTAAGAGGTGATCCACTGTGTGTATATTGAAGCAGAAATAGTTACTAGGGAGAACTATTTAGAGTAAACAGATATTGGCGTAAGGACAGTTGGGTATGGGCTGGCCATGAACTTGGGAGGCTGGTGACAAGCAGAAGGCTCCTTAACGTTAGAGCAGAAAGGTGCTGATCCCTTCCAGTGGCTGTGGAGCAGGGAAGCACTGGGACTGGTTTGCAGAGAAGCTGAGCAGGAGTGATTATTTGATGTAACTCCAGCACTGCTCAGAGGCTGGATGCAGGGACGTGGTGTTTCATGCTAGTCTTATTTTTGACGGTTTGTGTGCCTTTTGTTGGGGCTAGGAGCTCAAAGGTAGCTAAGATATTTCAGAAGAGGATTAGGGTTAGTTTCCCACAAAGCCTTCATGTACCTCTACAAGCTATTTGTTCTCCCAGCAGACAGTCTCGCACTTGGTTAAGTGCTGCCTGGCACACAAATGTTTTCCTGAACTACAGCAGAAGCCTTTTGCTGAGCAGAGCCATGTGATGGAAGTTAACTTTGTATTTAGGAGCTGGGGGCATCTAGCACCGATTACAAAGCCAGCTGGTTTTTGCGTGAAAGGCGGGCAGGCTGTACTGGGAAAGGTGATGGTGGAAACACTTGTATTTGTTTTGATTTTTCCTCATCTGTAGAGAAAATTACATCTCTTGCTAACATACCTGTGGCAAGCAGAGGTTATGGGTGTTATTAAAGTAGCAATGGAAAAAGGTTTTCCAATTGGGTACAATTTTGCTGTCCTCCCGTGGAGGTTATTACCCTTGGTTGGGACAGGACAAACAGGTTGAGGTCATGATTGGCATAAAACGGGCAGAATTTGTCCCATCGCTTGAGAGATGGGACTTGTACAGATATGAGGGATATGGCTGGGTCTTAGGCTAAAAAAAGGAGCTTTTACTGCCTCTTGATGCCTTGCCTCTACCTTGCTCTGCTGTCCGTCAGGCAGCTCCTACTCCTCTTCGCCAGGTTCCAGGCTTTCCAGTTTGGACCTGAAAGTCCTTGTAAGTTAGGGCAGGCGGAGTCGCTGGTTATTCTCCACACCTAAATCTACCTTTTGTTCTCAGTCTCTCGATCCTCTCAAACAGGTACAAAGGGTGGACAGCACTGGCTGACCGAGGTCTGTAACAGCCTACTGCCTCCAAGACCCCAGTTTTTAGGGTGAGGTGCTGTCCCATGGACATCAAACATCTGCGTGGTTTATGTGTGCATCAGTCCGTCCTCCTCCACCTCCAAACGTGGGAGAAAATACTCCTGGTGGTGCCCGGAGAGCTATCTGCGAAAGTCAGACCACGGAAGAGCTGGTGAATTGCTTTTCTGCCCAAGGCAAGTGAAGTGCTCCCGGTGGGGTAATCAATCTCCCCGGGAGCTCCCCCAGCTGAAGGCGGTCGCCCTGACTTTATGGAGTGTGTCCTGTCTCCCCTGTAATGGCCATGAGTCCCGCTCCCAGCCAGCAGCACGCAGCAGCTCACCCGTGGGACAGGGACCGTATCTGCCTGTGTTTAAAAGCAGTAAAATGCTTGGTGGAGGAAAGCTCCGGCCGTTACACACGCCAAAGGGAGACTCCCAGCACTTCAGCTTCCTTGGCATAAAATCACAGCAGCGGGTAAATCCTGGAGAAATAAAGCAAACCCAATCGAATTAGCCCAGAACTATGTGCTAGGAGGTGGGGAATGTTTTTGCCGTGTTTCATCCTCTCTTGTGGGTACCAGACCATTGCGGGTAATTTTTCAGCTTGCCGCAGTTCAAACCAGCAAGGGGTTCTTGTTGATTAATCCGAATGAGGGAGAGAGGCCAGCTCTTTGGTGGCCGAACAGTACCATGTTATGCTTGCATCTCCTGATGTGGTAAGAAAAGGCACTTGGTGGTTGGGTTTTTTTGGGGGGGTGCCCTTTTACTTCCTCCCCAGACTTTCTGATGCTGTGTCTGAAGGCACATAGGGTTTGGGGGAAGGATGCTCCTGATGTCAGCCAACGTTGGGCTGGGTAAGCTCCGGTTTGATGGCTCCCACGGGGCAGGAGCCGTCACCCAGGCTGGGATTTCTCCGGAGGCTGGGAAGTAGCTGCCAGGCAGGATCTGGGATGGGGGAAGGGAAAGAGTTTCTTTGAGCATCTGAGGGTGGATTAAGTCGAGCGTTCCTTGTTAGCTAATTGAAACAGTCAAAATGTCAAATGAGGCATTTCAATAATAGTGATGTTAGGAGCTTTACGTTTTTATTTCTTCCCTTCTCTCTTTTGTACTGCGCCTTCAAGACATAGGACCTAAGTCCCTGCCTCTACAGAAGTGCTCTTAAAGAGGTGCTTCGGGGGGATGGGGCAAAGACAGAAGCTGTTTTAATCCCCTCCAATTCCAACATTATTGTGTTTCAGCAAATATTTTGCAAAAGGCTTTTCAGGCTGAACTTCAAACAGGCAAATGCCTCACTCGAGTGACTCGGGGAGCTTTGCAAATTTAGAAAAGAAAATGAAGATTGTTTTAGCTGACATTTAAACCTCTTCTCTTTTCCCAGCCTGTCAGGAAGCTTCATACACTTCAGGTCAGATGCTCTTTCCCTGAAGAAGAAAAGGATATTTATAGATGGGTAGGACCATAACGGAGGAAATCTCCAGGCTGCAATACCTGTCAGATGAGGTTACTTATGGCCCCAATAGTAACAGCCAACTTAGAACCCACTACAGGGGAGCAAAATGATGAGGGTCCAGCCCTGGGCCACACAGTGGGGTCTAGCCCAGGTAATTTGGCCTCGTTCCTTGAAGGTGAAGGTAGGCTTGGCTGGAGCATGGTATTTTCTGGGCAAACATTTCCCTTATGGCTCGCTGTGCTTTGTTGCCCTTCTGAATCTTGGGGAGTGCCAATATATAGAGATCTTGAAGTGTGGTCTGGATCATTCCTGTCCCTTGGGGAGGTAGGGAAGGGGTTAACTAGAGATGCCAAGTCGAAGAAAAATAGCTTATCACACAGAGAGGCTGTGGCTTGTTTGCCCTGGGTGGTTAGGAGCTCCTGAGGGGATGATGGAGCATCTGGCTGCAGGTCTCGGTTCCTCCTTGCTCCTTCTCAGCCGGGGCTGAAGCCAGGCCAGCAGTGCTGAGCAGTGAGCAGCTGTCTGGGCTGTGGTTGGAGCAGTTTACTCCCAGCAATTAGAGTCTTTGGGGTTTCTTAAGGTAAAGAAAGCTTGCAAAGAAAAAGCAGTGTGTCTGGGGACAGCAGAGCTCTGCTGCAACCTGCTCTTATCCACAGCTGGTTCTATACAGGGTTTTTGTTTGCACATTGCCCCTGATCCGCCACTGGTCCAGAAGGAGGGGAAGGGGCTGGGTGGCTCTGCTGCAGCTTGGGGGGAGCTCACTCCGTGGGGCCAAGGCTGGGGAGTGGGCTTGGGCTTGTCTTTTGTGGCTGATGGGGCTACACAGGAGGTTTTGGCATAAACATTTCTGCAACCCAAGCCCCGGGGCTTGCGCTGGGGCCCCAGATGTGACACTAAGGACGTTTGGAAGTAGTACAAGGTAGCTGGAAACTGGATGAAGGTTGACGTCAGGCTAATGTAGTCCTGGGGCTGTTCTTTCTGCGTGGTGTTGGCTCACGGGACTATAGTGTGGAAATCTCTGATGAGATGCAGCTAGAGCTGGGAGCATCTCCCATGGCATAGGTCCGTGCCTTCTCCTTTTGGTCGGCATGGGACAATCTCTTTCTGTGTTTTCCCATGTCTCCATAGATTTTAAGGGAAAGAAATCCAGGTGCAGTGCCTGGAGAGGGAGCCATGGTGTGGTTTGGCCAAGTGTTCTGATTTAATTGTAAGGGTGTGGGGACCCATTATCTGTGGAGTGGTGGTGTAGATACCACACAGAGCTGTGTGGGGTGCTGGAGGCAATTTTTCTTGTAGGAAAACCTCCCAGGGTGAAGGAATAACAAAAAAGCCCCTTACAGGCCATGTCTCATGGAGATGAGACCCAGAGAGATCTTCCCTCGAATGGTGACTGATGCTGCTCTTCTGGGCTGTGTAGAAGTGGAAGAGCCCAGGGTACTGTGCAGGATGATGTTCTGGGGACATCAGGCTTGCTCTGCCCATGCTCCTGGCTCTTCTCCTGTGTCCCTTTTGATAACCAGCCCCAGCAGTGTAGTCTTAGAGCCGAGCTGCCCAGATTTTCATGATCCCCAGAAAGGAAAGCAACAAATTCTGTACGCAGTGAGCTCTCCACCATGGTTTTCCTGCCATCTGCCCACCCTGGTGTATGTTAACAAGCTAGTAGATCTAGACCTGCTGTGCCTTGATAGAAAGATTTATTTTTAGGACCTTGATATTTAAAATGATCTGTTATAATTTCATGCTTAAATAACACTAAATAATGTTCCTTGTTTGCACAGTGTAATTGGAAGAGGCAAATAAACCAAACAAACCAGCTATGACTGAGCTTCCTTAGTATTTTTGAACTGAAACAAACAGTAAAAAACAAGGGCTTGGCCAATTTAACACTTTGGAGGTATTTTCTAGTTGGCATTCCACTTTTTCTTTTTCACAGGCCAAGAAACACAAGAGCTTTAAAGAGCCAATGGCTTCTTGCCAAAGAAAACTCAGTTGGTCTTAGATTGGAAAAAAAAAAAAGAAAAGAAAAAAAATAGAAGTGAACTTATTGTTTGTTTTTTAGGAACTGGCAGGGCTAATGACTCTGGAAGTGCCATGGGATTTGATGCGAGTGCGGAAAAGACTTAGAAAATATTCAGCAAGTTCATTTAGGCTCCTTTCATGCTTCTCAAATCCTGAGGCTTCTTTATTGCTGCTTTATGTCAATTTGACACTGCTTGATTTCAGCGCTGCTCTCGATTTTACTGTGATGGCATTACCGTGCTCCGTGTGGAGGGGGTCCTGCACTGATCACATCTGTAACATCCCGTGTAATCTGCGTTGGCTTTAGGTGATTGAATTAAAGCTTCTGGATTCGGGTGACCCCGTCTGGGCATAGGAAGTTGAGGCCAGGCTGACATTACCCATGTGCAAAGCCGCAGGCGTATCATGTAAGTGAAGAGATTTTGTGATTAGTCATGAATGCGTTGTGTTCCCTCCTGGAAAACGGCCATTGGAGAGGGAATATAGCCTAGGCTTTTGAAGCTGCTGCACATCAGCTTTAGCTGGAAGGATTCCTCTCGTTAGAAAGGTGAGAGTAACTTTCCCCTCTATGTTGCTGTGCTTAGCTGCCCCATGGAGCAATGTCCCTGCAGGTTCAGGCTGTGACAGTGATGCTGCTGGAACCCCTTAGCAGCCCTGCATCCTGCTCTCAGTTCTTCCCTTTCGCTCCAGTGCCCTGTCCTCCCTCCGTCCCTCCTGTCCTGGGGGAGCTGGCTTCCCCCCAGTGCCTCTCCTTCCAGGCTGGCAAGCCCTCCTCCATCTTCTCCCTCTGCTCCTCCACCCCTCCGGTCCACACAAGCCTCGGCTCTGTTTGTGCCCACATTAGCATTTCTGCTGACTGCAAGGATTGGTTTAATTTCATGGGTGTCATTTCCTTCAAGAAATCTCTCTCTGAGCAGCAGCCCGACGAATGCCTGATAAAACATATTTTCCTACGGTAATGATTTTATGGACCCATAAGTCATGAATTTATTATGATCTCAGCCCCTGCTGCTGATTGCTGTAAAATGCAAAGTAATTAACAGCAAGCGGTAGCAGCTATTCCCACCTGGTAGCGTGTTCTTGGGTACGCTGATGGGTTTGATTAAAGTAATGGCTAAAGTGTACAGCCCGGCTGTAAAATATTAGCATGATTAATGCAGTATCCTAAATAAGAAACAAAACTAATGGGCATGGTTTAAGGAATTAAATATATATATATATTCCTCTCCCTCCCTCTAGCTATTGTTCTGGCTCATTTATGCTTTCTTTTCTGTTAAATAATGTATGGGCTTGAGGACCAGGGGGCAGGCTGGAGATGCATATTGCAGTTTCATAACATCTTAAGTGCTTGTGTTAATTTTTCACTCCTCCCTTCTCTTCCCCCTCAACCTGCCATCTCCCATCGGATAGGGGCAAAAAGATAATCAAGTTTCCTGAACTTGGCCTGAAGTCAGATGTGATCGGATTTGGATTGCAGACAGCCTGGGGAAGTGGCTTGGAGGCAGCTTGGAGGGTTGGACTTGGTTTCTGGCTTCGCAGAAGAGAAACCCTGACGCTGTGTTCGTGTTCCCATGGCTGGGGGTGATCTCCAGCCTGTCTCAGCAGCCTGCAGCCCCGAAGTTTTTCGCACATGAAGAATAACCACGTCTGTCCAGGAGCTGCAGTGCTTCTGCTGATAAAGGAATGCTTTTTCTTTCCTTTTTCTGAGCAGCTTAAAAAAGCGGTGGCTGGATATGAGTGAAAAATTAGCAAAAATAAGACTCAATATAAAGTAACCCGTGTCAGATTTTCCCCCACCCCCTGCTCCCAAAACCATGATAAATTTGATTTCTGGCATTTTTCAACGAGAAAGATCAGAAATTACTTGGGTTTGGGGATGAGAAAAAAAAAATACAAAATAGGCTTTTTTTTTCCTCCATGCCAAACGCCTAGAAAAATTTATTGGAAATGGAAAAAATACCTGATTGAAAAAAAAAAAAAAAGGCTTTTTTGACCTACACTTTTTGATCAGCTCTTCTCTTCCAATTTCTAAAGATGCATACACCAATGTCATCTAATTCCCTCTGATCTGCCTCTAAGTTTTCAGGTGTATTGATCTGCTCTAGTTTATGAAGCTACTGACTATTGGAAAGAAGAGTTTATAAATAACTACAGAGAAACGAGCTTCCATATCACAGGGGTTCCAGGTGTGGTGCTTTTGTTTATCACACAACACACATTTTATTTTTTTTTTGGAACCTTTCTTAACCAGGAGATTGCAGAAGGGGAGCTCAGCATGCCAATGTCACTGAGAATTGTTGTGTTGTATTGTACTGTGCAAAAGACGCTTTCTCCCTCTTGGGATGGAGAGGTTTCTGGGTTTCTTTTTATAGATAAAATATAAACTCGGTAGTAGTTCTGCTAGTAAATACAAGCAGCCCCAAGCTCCAGAATATGTCTTGTTGGTCCCTCCAGTAATTTGACAAAGTATTCGTCCAGCAGCCCTCTGAAAGGACAACATGAACAATTTTGTCGGTCCTTCAGTATCTGAAATCGTTGCGGCAAGGGGATGCTGGGCTCTGTCAATGACTGCGTGGTGGCCAGCTCTCTGCCAGTGTTGGCATGGGGTTTAGACATCTCACCCATGTTCACTGGTGGTCAAACCCAGGAATCAGACATGTTACCAGGAGGGTGAGAATGAAGTCCTCTCTCTGAAATTTCTGCCACTGGACTTGTGATTACCTTCTCTTGGGAAGGCTATAGGAAACCTCAAAAAGTTACAGACCATGATCAAAGGTACAGGGGAGCTTCCACGCAAGGAGAGATGAATCAAATTGAGATGTGTTGGTTGAATAGAGAGGCAGCTGGGAGAGGGGTGTGATCAAGCCACGTACAGTCCGGAGTGGAGTAGAAGAGATGGCACAGGTGATTGTTTGCAGTGTCTTGTGATTCAGGTTCTGAGGGTTACCCAGTGAACTTATTAAGCAGAAGGTTTAAAGAAAATGAAGGGAAATCCATTTTTCTGAAGTGCATAATTACATAGGTAATTCATTGCCACGTGCTGCTGTGGAGTCCAAAAGAGGAGAACAGATGTGAAGTGGGACTAGATAGTTGTGGAAGACAAATCCCTGGGGATGCTGAACGTAATGAAAGGGTTTGCAGCAAGAGGGCAAGATATCCCATTGCTCTTTCGCTTCCTCCCTTCTCCCCTTGGCAAGACTGTGGCCATGTGCCTATGCCCACTCTATCCTCTTGTCTTGAGACAGGGACTCAGAGGCTGAGCGCTGGAGGATGTAATTGCTGTGGTTCAACTGACAGCACTTTCTGTCCTGAAGTGTGGATCTCCCCAGAGTCGTCTTCCACCACATAAGACCTTGTGTACTGGATGAGAAAGCACAGGGCAGGTGATGAAGGAAGGGTGATGATGCTGGACTACATCACGGTTCTCACCAGAAACATCTGGGCTCCCAGAGCTGGAGGGCAGCACAAACCCATGAGGCTGAGGCAGGCGGTAGCCTCGAGAGGTAAGAGCCAAACGTGTGAATCTCGTCCCAGCTATGAGGTACGTTAGTGCCACAGCAAACACTGGCATGTGAGGATGGCGGGTGATGGCTGGGCAAGGGAAGGCAGATCCTTTTCATCTCTCGTTTAGGTGCTGTTTGAGTCGGCCGCCTCAGTCAGGCAGCGTGGCTGCAGGGTCATATTTGGAAGGCTTTCTCAGCGGTGCACACATGTTAATGATGTTTGAGGAGTAGTTTCTGTGGGAGACCTGGGAGCCAGGCAGCTCTGCAAAACAGCCCATTAGTATTTTTAAAAGAAAACCTCCATCCTGCAGGAACTGCTTCGGCCTCTGGAGACGTGCCAGAACCATATCCCAGACTGCACCGCATCTGCTTCTCCTGTTAGATCTTTCCCTCTCTCCTTTTATCCGTCCCTTTTCCTTCCCTCCTGGCTAGAGCTTTCTATTGCTATTCTAGCCAAACCACACTTCAGCTATTGCCTTCTGTGCTTCTCTTGTCTGGAAGTTTGTACAAGGATAGGTTGGTGGTTTTTCATTTATTTTTTGCTCTCCTTTCTCCTTTTAGAGCTAATCACCCTCGTGAAATTGAGCTGTAATTCAGTTGGCAGTGGTCAGATTGAACTGAACGTATGGGCTCCAGCACATACCCAGATTCTTGCATCAATAAAAATGAACACAGACAGCCGCAAAGCGAAAGAGATACTGCATGGCCTTGTTTAAAACACATTCGCGCAAAAGCGTGAGCAACCTGAACAAAAGCTCTTTTGAGGTGGGTGAAAGAAGTTGTTATTGGGCTTGATGTGCGCAGCGAGGGGGGGAGACCGTGTTTCCCTACCTCCTCCCCCTGCCATCTGCAGCCGTGCAGCAGGTAGAGGAGATTGCATTTGGTGGGGAGGATTTATAGCTGTCATGAGTCAGTCAGAGTGTCAGGGTAAATCAAGCCTGACGTTTTTAACATCTTCCCCACACAAAGGAGGGGCAAGGGGGAACAGAGGAAGCAATTGTAATTTTATGTCTATATCCTGCTCAACTAATCAAGGTGAGCAAGAGACATGCCAGCCAGAGGAGATTTTCCTCTCGTTAGTTTGATCGTTTCTTTGCTTTGGCTTTTCCTTTCCTTTCCTTTCCTGGACTACTATAGCAATCTCCTCTGTGGGGGAAGAAAGATCCAGCTGATGAGTGCTAGAGGCTTGTAGACAAATGTTTCTTGCTCCTCTAGACTGTCTCCTGTAGTGTGTCTTTAATCAGGTAAGTGAAAACTCGGGGAAAAAGACGTTTTGGCAGAGGTTTGACTGCCTTTGGCCTGCCTCCTATCTCCTCATCCTATTCAGACACCACACCTACTGCTAGCCCTGAGATGGCAGTGCTGTGGTGTACCGTATCCTCTCCTGGTCCCCTCCTACCCCTCTCAGGAGCACCTTGCTCAGGTTGGACAGGCCTACAGGTTGAGCTATGGAGCGAAGGAGTACCTACATCATGAGGGGAATCTAATTCCAGGGAATTTCCAGCAGCAGCAGTTGTGCTTGGTATGCCTCTTGTCTTGCCTCAGGCATATGCTGCTGCAAAGCCTCCCTGTGCCTTTTACCTTGCTGCCAGCGCAGGCTGCCTCCGCTCAGCCCAGGTAGGCTAATTCCTTCTGGTGAGTAAGGAGAGGCAGGGAGGCGAAATAAATACATGAATAGGTGCCTGTTCCTCACCCTTCCTATGCCACAGTCCAGAACATTGGTGTACCATATCGAGAGCATCTTGGTTTGAGTACTGGGATTAGCAGGGTGGCTCTGCCTTTTGCTAGAAGCGAAGATCCAGTAGACTGGAATGGCTCATGGCAGTGGAAAGGCTTGTGCCTCAGGGAAGGATGGCGGCTTCAATGTCTTCTAGCCCATGGCACGGGGTGTCCCAAAGGAGAGTGAGGCAGAGCACGCACAGTTCGGAGCTGCAGCTGTTGAGCAACATTAAAAGCTGCATGCTGGGTCCAGGTGCCATCAATGCAGGGTAGCATCATTAAAATTCTTTGTGTGCACAAAAGTGGGCTAAGTCATCGGCAGAGGGCAGGGAGCCTCTGAGCTCCGTGGGCTCGTGCTGATTTACACCAGCTGGGGAACTGGGCCAAATCTGTCTCATTCAGTGAATGATCATTCAATTTTTTTCTCCGCTACCAAGCCCTTAAACAAAAGCCAATTGAAATCAATGGGAGACTTTTATCATTTCAGGGTTATAGGCCTAAAAAATTGGATGCTTGGGGAAAAAGCAGGCAGAGGAAGAGAAAGGGAAGAAGGAATAAATGCAGCTGTAACATTATGGCTTACAACGTAAACAGATGGGAGCGAGAAATGCTTTAGTTACGATTCTCCAGCAGCCACTATTCAGTAAAGCCGTACATGGAAATGTGTACATTGAAGAGCATCCTTCGTTATGTAAACTGCTCTATGGGCGCAAAGGGAGCCCATCCCTCTGTGAATCCTTTTTCTGCATGTCCTATTTCTGTATGTGATTAAGTTCTCTGCTCATCCATTGCATTTAGGGTTCTTATTAGTGGTAAGCATATGCTCCATGGGGTGCCTGTTACGCACAGAAATGCAGGTAGAAGTGCTGCCTTCTGCTCCCAGAAACCAACAGGATATTTTTGCAATAGCTGGAAGAGGGGGATGTTAGTATCTTGTCCAGCCTCTGGCTGTATTTTGATAAAATCCTTTGTCCAATGACTGCAAAATATTTTGTGACTATGGCAGGGTAAATCCTCTTCAGACAGGTATTATCTGGCCTATTTTTACAGCTGAGAATTTGCAGCCTTCAGAGCCATCTAGGCGATGGCACTGTCTTCACCTTGTGATCTCCTCGGCTGAATGAATATGTCAGGATTGGTCCTTGCAAATCCAGCCCCAGTTCGAACACAGCCCTGCAGTACATCTGGGTACAGTTAGATCCTTCCTACCTCAGCCTCCCCATCCGTATAACAGGTATGACAATCATCCTTTCCCCCGGGTAAACATTTCATTATGCGATGCTGCTGAAGTACCTCGGAGGGGAGAAGACCTACAGATAAGCCTGCATTCTCATTTTGGCTATATTTGTGTGCGTGTTTTCTGCTTTAACTGCCGTTCTCTTGCTTTGCCTGCTCATTAGTTCTGCCTGAGTGCAGGACCTCTCCAAAAAATGCAGCATTGGCAGTGGGCATGAATTCTTAACGACTCCTGTCTCTAATGACAGAAACCGGGGCCAGGCAGTCAATTTGCTTGCTGAGAGCCAGAGAGGCAGACTAGACCGTAGCTCTGTGCCGCTTTTTCTTGTCATGGGGTGAGTTTGCGAAATCACAGGACCATCTGCAAAAATACGCTCAGGTGTTGGCCTGCTTCTTGTGCTGCAAGGAGAATTGCTTGGGATGACAGACGAAAAGAGATGCCTCTCAGGCTGTGAAAGGTGTTGAATTTGTTTTTAAAGCTCGCTCTGGCCTCCCGCTGCAGATTTTGGCTTTTGAGCCAAAACTGGAAATCCTGAGCCTGACTTGTCCAGTGCCCTGTTGTGCTGTCCAGCTTTAATGTACAGGGAAAATATTAAACTGGTAAAAAACCCCAAACAAAACAACACAGCGATCAACTTAAAGAAAAAAATGCCAAGGGTTCCACTGTACCGAACAGGAGAAGGACTTCTCTTAATGAGAGGCTTAAAAGTTATTTTTAGTAATGTTTTTGTTGTCTTTCATTTCTATTCTGTACTTGTATTCAAAGATTCCTTGACTTTTGGCAAATGCTTTTTTTTTTCATGTGTCAGCATTTCTTGTCACAGACTCTTTATATTTGTTGAAAAACAGAAGGAAGTCTTGGCAAGTTAGAATAGGCGGGAAGGGAAGGGCAGGTGAATCCTCCCTGGGTGACATTCTTTCTGTTTTATTTAATGGCAGGAGTAAGAAAGAAAGAAAGAAGAAAAAAAGCATTCAAAGTCTTGACAGTTCTTTAATTTTTGAGTCTTAAAAGCCAACCCAGAGAAAATGACAGTTTTGGTGGTGGCGGTGGTGAAATTCTGACTTTTCATTTTGGTGGATTCCTGCTGAAATGTCATTTGGTGGAATTGTTTTGTTTCTGATGAAATCTCAGTACAGACTGAGAAAATTTCAAGTCGATTCTGGGCTGCCCACTCCCTCCTAGAGCTGTGGTTATTTCTTTCAATTTGTCCTTGTTTCTCCTTTCCAGCTCCATCTTTGCTGATGCCTTTTTCCCACTCCTACTCCCGTTCCACTAAAATTGCCACCACCAAGACAGTTAAACTGGCCACGAGGCATTTCCTTCATGGATGGACTAGTTGGGGTTGAGATCTTTGTGATTCCCAGAGCTACTGGCTCGGGCTGGCAGAGTTGCCTCTGTTTCACACGTTGTCGCTGGAAAGGTTTCATTGTTCATTGCTCTGCGTACCTCCCTCCACTTCTTGTATACGGAAAGGAAGATTCTGGCACTGGGATATTCCATGTGGCCCATGGAAGTCAGTCAGGGAGGCGGGATCTCTGCCTGTGTTGACTGGAGAGCCGTTCTGGCTTTGCAATAACTGAAGTTCAGCTTCCCTGCTAGCTTTCTGTTCCTCTCTAGCTCAGATCCACTTAAATAAGTAAATAGATTAAAATGGTGGAAGCCACTTGGGGAATCTTCAGAACCACAAGCTGATCTTGGATTTGGAGGAAAGGGAAAACTGGGAGGTGTCTTGACCAGGGGTATACACTTCGGGCTTTGCTGTCCCAGTCCCTTCTGTGTCCATGGGCCCAGGGAAATGAACTGGTGTTCAGCCTAGTTCTGATACACAAGCGCTTGCTGAAACACCAGAATTTTGCATCTCTGCTAGTAGTCTTGGCAGAGTAGTCTGAAAATCAAAATATCTCTGGGGTCTGGAGCTTTCTTCAGAGCTCTGGGGGAGCTTCTACGTGAAGCCTGTGACCTGACTTGGAGATGTGACCTGCCCATCCCTGGCCCAGAATGATCTACAGAAATGTGGAGCCACCAGCTTTGTGGCACCTCGATGCTTTAGACTGTGACTGAGGAACGTGATGCCTGGAGGTGCTCTTTTGCTATGACTTTCCTTTTGCATGTGGAGCTGAGCCACAGGTGGAAAGTACCTGGCTGTATCCTTTCCTGGAGCCACAGACCACCTTTGGCAGCATCCCACCCAAAAGGGTGAGGTATGGCTGTAGCTCCTGGAAGAGCTCCCAAAGCTACCTCAGCCCATGGCTGAGGCAGCCTCATGGCTCCTTTAGGCTCAGGTTGAAGATCACTTAAACCAACTCCACTCTAATAAGTGTCGAGCTGCCCTGTCCAGTGAGCAGCAGAGAGGACACTGCTGGGAGGAGAAGGTGGAAGCAAGAGGCTTAGAGAAGATGCTCAGCCACCCTTGGCTGAAGTGTTTGAGATCATGTTAGAAGTGGCTGCGGTCTGGCCAAGGTGCAGTGCATTCCTGACAGGATCCACAGGTCCAACTCTGGGATGAAATATCCAATATCCGTTTGTAACAAGGTTTTTGGGGCGCTCTGCTCTGTCTTGTTGGCAGGCAGTTCCCTTCTTGTCTACGTACTTCCAGCCTGGCGAGAAGGCGTGTTGATTCCACATTCCACTTGTTCTTGAGGGCGGCTTTTGAAATCCTGTCATAATTATTCACGAGCTGTGATTGGAGCCCACGCTCAGAAACACTATTTGCATCCAGGGAGGATCTGATTATAATTGTCGCAGGGAAGTTTGTTTGAGACAGATTCTGTGTCAGCTTGAAATTTCTTGATGATGCTCCCTGGGCAGGAGAACTGTGCAGGCACAAGGTCCAAAGAAGGGTAATGAAAAGGACTGGGACTGTCAGGTTTGGGTATGGAAATTGCTTTTTCTTCAGAGAAGATGGATGTGGTAGGACTGCTTAGCTGAAGAAAGAGCAGAGCGGTAGAAACTAGATTTATCTGAGGGATCTTCAGGGTACCACTGTCTTCTCCACCGTAAAGACTTGAGAAAGGTGCATGTTTTGTTCAGGATGGTTGATTTAAATCACCCATTTTAATCATGATTTAAATCAACAAGCAGGAAATCTTGATGTAAAAAACACATTTTAATCTGTATTTTAAAGTTCATTTCCTAATGAAACATAGTTTCTCATTGGTTGGCATAATTTGGTACTATTTTTGGCAAAGCAAAAGGGGACGCGACACCCATACATATTTATTGGTGCGACTGTATAGTTTAACTTATATATCTATTCAGATCTGGAAGTTTTACATCTTTTTATTACATTGGAGAAAAGGAAAACATGTAATTTTTGATTTATTAGATACAGCTTCTTTTTTTTTTTTTTTTTTTTTTACACTTGTCTCAAGCTATATGAGGACAAAAATTAAAATGCAATTAAAAATGCATGAAGAAAGCATTTTGAAAGTTTGTTGTTGGTATTATGGAGCAGAGGGCTGGAACGAACCTCTGCAGATAATCTACTCTCTATGTTGGCATTGAGGCAAGATCAATTACACCTTTCCCCTCCGCACAGGTGTTTATTTAATCTTTCTGTAGATTTCTCCGGTGAAAAATTCTGCAACTTCCCCGGTATCTGTTCTAGTGAGAGAGGTTTGTTGGCGGTTTTGGTTTTTTTTTTTTAATGTCTAAACTTAAGCTTTCTTAGCTCAAAGTTAAATTATTTCTTCTTCTCCTGCCGCTGAACACAGAGAACAATTGACTGCTGTCTTAATAACCTGCTAGCTACTGGAAGATTGTTATGCCTTTGTGCCTTAGTCTGGGGGTTTTTTTGGGTTTTGGTTTTTTTTTTCCTCTCCTCCCTAGGCTGAATGAACCTAGTTCATTTAACCTTTCCTTACCAGTTCTTCTTCCTAAAGACGTGATGGTTTTATTTCTTCTCCTCTGGACCGCCTCCTGCTTTTTCATCTCATTCTGCATCTGCAGTGAAATGACTTTGTGGATGCTTCAAAAGGAGAAATTGCTTGCTGTGACATGTAGGCAAACTGTGGAACTCATTGCTACGGGATACTGTAGATGCTAAATATTAAATGGGTTTGGAAAGTGTTTTAAACAAAATAATGAAAGATGTTCCTGAGCTGTGTGTTGCTGGAAGGTTGTGTGAGGCTGGAATAAGCAAGACAGAGGGAGGAGGTGTAAAATGCTACCACTCAGTCCTATAGCTTCATTGCTGGTTTTGGGGTGCCACTAGTCCCATGGGGGTCATGCTGCCTCCGGTGCACTGCTCTGCATTCGTCCCATGCTGTTGTGACATATCAGGAGCCCATCCCACTGCTCTGTTTTGGAGAAGTGCTGGGACATGCTTGTGTCTTCCTCCCGGAGCTCCTCCTTCCAGCCTTTCCAGCTTGTGCCCTCCAAGTAGCTGTAAAAATGGAGTCCGGCTCTGACTCTGGGGAGTCAGAGCCTCAGAAAACCTGGATGGCAGCAGGGGATGTATGAGTTTGCTGGGATTTACATGTTAACCAGAGGCTGTTGGCGTAGTGTTCTGCTCTTTCCTGTGGCAAATCCACCGCCCTGTGTGGGGTGGTGGTGGTAACTTTGCTGGAGCACCACGGTGGTTAATGCTATCCCAGGCAGGCTGTGCTAGCGCTGTAAACAGCCGTCGGGAAGCAAAATCTCTGTGTTCCCCAGAATGTACTGGATTCAACAGCTCTCCTTTTATCTGTTCAGAAAGTGCTGAAGTGTTTTTAGCCGCTCTTCAAAAGCAATTCTGCACTGCCCAGAGGGGGCTGTAATTCACGTGGGGAGCCAGGAGAAAATGATGCTACTCATCTCAGCAGAAGTGTGTAAACCACTTAACTTCTGGCTTCAGCTCCTGAGTGAGATTTAAAGGTAAGGATGAGAATGTGGTTACAAAGAATCTGTGGGTCACCAGCAAGGTAAAGGTACACTGAGAAGCCATCCCTTTTGGAAAGACAAGGTTTGAGGAGAGCACCGCTTAGTCTTGTAGCATCTTCAAGGGCGTTCAAAAATGGCAATTGCAGTCTTTGGGTTTCCTGTTTGCCGAGACCTCATGATGCTCTGTGATTTTCATGAGGGTGCCCTGTTACTGAAGGTCTTTAGAGAACAGTCCCTCTTTGCTCCTGTCTTGTTCTTGGGCTTCCAAATCCCCCCCTTTTTTTTTTCCAGCTCATCTTGCGGAGCACTATCTAGGAAGATCCTGCCTGGGTTTAACCCTGCCGAGGCTACTGGAGCGCAGCACCGATGGGGTAGGTCCACCGTCCCTTGGGTGAGAATGAGGCAACTTCAACATCTATGGGGAGAGCTGCGGTGTGGCTGCTGGTGGGCTGAGGATGAGCAAAAAAGTTGCTTGTCATCTCCCAGTGATGCTTCCAAGAGGCGGATGGGTCTGGGAGAGGCTCATCACGGGTGCTGCATCCCTTGTAGCTCTTGAAAAATATTTTCACTAATTGATGTCTTTGTTTCAAGAAATAATAAACCTGGGCAGCTTGCAAGCCGTGGGCTTGTGCTTGCCTTCTCCCTGGTGTTGATGTGCTTGGCAGCATCTTTGCTTTTGCTGAAGGAGTGTGGATTTGGTTTTAACTCTTGCTGCTCTATGAAAGTAGAGAGCATGCAGAGAAAAAATAGGTTTGCATTTTGCAGGTAGGCAGGGGATGGGCACCAAGACCCACTGCTTTTCTTTAATCTTGGGTGCTGAAGGTGATCAGAGCTTTTTATACAGACCTTTATCTGTTGGCAGCTTAATTAACTAATGGTCCCAGAAAGCTCTTACAGAACAATTGATTTTATCCACTTCAGCATCGTTATCTCTGTCCTATTGGCACCCAGGCAGTTGCACAGCTGGTTCTTGGTTGGTGAAAGCCGGGCATTGCTTCCTTTCCCGACCCTGTTTTTTATCTGTAGGGTTTTGGATTAGAGATTTAGCTTTAGAGAGAATAAAATCCTCTCTGTCTGTAGCTGTTTGGGGAACATGTGGCTGCAGCTGTAACAGCCTTAGAGTATGAATGGCACAGGGCAAGGAAAACACGATCAGTATTGTTTCATTGCTGCCTTGCCTCACTGTCTCTGCTCCACACCTGACCTGAGGACACACGTGAGAACAATACGAGATGTTCAGCCCCTTGTAATGCTGTGTCTTTTCTTTGCCTCTGGCCTGAACCTAGGTCTTTTGGTTGCTAGTTCTTGCAATTTTACTGGTAGCCCTCCTGGTGATACATGTCATGTTGAACTCTTGTGTCGTGGGAGCATGTGACAGAGAGAATCATAGCCCTTATTTTAATAAAACTTAATTCCCCTGTCTTCATAAAAATATCTATGTAAGAAGACACAGCTGAGCCCTCAGGTCTAGATATGAGAAGGTAGAGGGAAGATCTCCCCCCGGGGTGTGTATGTGTATGTATTTAAGTGCTTTCCCAGTGCAGAGATGTGAACTCCTGGGCTCGTTGGATTTGCTGAGACTGCTGCAGTGGGGGTTGCTGGGGTGAACTGGGGTTGGAAGAGAGCTGAAGTTGGCTGGGGGGGGGGGGGGGGGGCAGGGGCGGGAATAAATAAATAAATAAATACCCGAGTCATCCTCCAACTTCATACTAGGTTGGGGTTTGCATCTTTTTTTGCCAAGGGTAGAAGAAATTCATAATGGCAACTATAGCCAGAGCAAACAGCTTTAAAACGTGATAGAGGTCCTCCCCTCTCCCATCCCTCCAGCTTCTGCAGACACCTGCTCATTCCCCCTTCCACCCACCCAGCACAGAGCCCACCATTAACCCAGTGGCTCGTCACCTTGCCAGTTAAGCACATCCACCTCTGATGCCTCCATCTGTCCCCCTGCCCTTCCTACAGCATCTGTGACCCAATAGGTATCATGGCAGACTTCTTTCTGGAGCTAAAGGCGATTGGGTCAGCCCCTCATCCGTGTGATACTCTGTAGAAGAGGGAACTACTTCTCTTTTTAATAAAAAAGTGATAAAATACACCAGCACACATGGTGGCATCTCCATACAGATGAGTTGATGGTTCCTCAGGCCTGGCAGTGAGCTGAACCATCCCCTCTGCCCCCACAGACCTTGGGGCAATCAGGGTTGACTTTCTTACATGGTGTAGTACCTTAGTGGGTCCTTCTGGGCTGCTGGTGGTTGGGGGGGATGCTGTTGCTTCGTTTGAAACCCAGAAAGGGTCATTAAATCAATCAGTTTGGCTTCCTGCATGCTTAAGTGAGAGGGCCCCAGAAAGGTATTGGGCCGCTCTTGTGGGCAGCAGCTCATCTTTGAGATTTATGGAGAAATGGTGCTTTGAAAAGGCCCCATTTCTTAGTCTCTCCTGCTGTTCTCTAGCTAAGGCTGAGCCTTGCTGTTAATAAGAGAAATGCAGACATCTCTTCACAGTAAAGGAAAAGATGAAACCCCTTTGCTTTCCTTCCCCTCTTGTCAGGAGCACCCTGCTGTTCCCCTCTGCTTTCTTCCCATCTCACAAACGGAGTGGATTCTGTCTCTCAGTTGTGCTCCTCCCTAGAGAACTGGTTGTTGAGCATGTCCATGCAGCCATACTGTATCCCTTCAGTTGGCTTTTAATAGCAAGCAGGAAAAAAAGTGCAATGGTCTGGGAGAAAAGCAGTTTGGAAGACCTGGGCTTAAGTCTCTGTTGTGCTTTGGATTTACTGTATAGCCTTGGAAAAGTCACTTCTGTGCATCTGCTCCCTACCTGTAAGTGCAGCCTCTGCCTGCATCAATGTGGTTTGGTTGACTTCTTTAGTATTAAACGGTAGTCATGTGTTGCTTTTAACCATATTCCATCCATGGAGGAAAGTATGCGGGTGTTGAAACAAGGGTCACTTTGAAGCTGAGCCTCAGACATTTGTGTTTCTCAGGTGCTTTCAGTAATATGACCCATGCTTTATGTTCCAGGCTGGAAATACTGCAAAAGGCTATTCTGAGCCCTGCTAGCTTTAATTGAGATCCAGGCTCCTACCAGTCCTTGCAAAATGAGTCTGACACCTTGCACTCTGTTGTTCTAGTGAAAATGTATTTCTTAAGCTTTTTGGCTGTGCTTTGGGTAGGCATTTGTGGTCAGAGTTGTGCATAATCTCCATTACCAAAAGCATGGGGGCTCCGGCTCTGCAGGACTTGTCAGATGTGTGTGTCAGTTCTGCTTTCATTTTCTGCTCTGGGAAATCACTGGCCGTGCGAGAATCTCCCATGAGAAAATGCTTGGTTAAAAACTCGAAGGGACGCTTTATGGTGAGCCCGTGGGAGAATCCATTTCCCGAGTCTCCTCCTGTCTGCAGGGGCTATTAGGAGATTCATTTATTCTGCCTGAAGACTGCAGGTTTATAAGCACTGGTTCTTTTCTTCAGCTGAGTTGAAAGGAACAACTTCCATTTGATTTCCTTTGGGACTGGAGCTGGCTGTCTCTATTCCTCAGTTCAGGACTGTAGCAGTGGGGAGAAGAGGGGAGGGTGGAAAGCCGGGAGTGCACCGAGAGGGTCTTGGTTGGTGCTGGACTAGGAAAACCTGCATCATGGTGAGGATGAGTAGCAAATCTTGTGATTACACGCCCAGTAAAACTTGTGCTGCTGCAGCAGCAGTTTCCTGCCAGAAGGATTAGCTCCGTTAGAGCTCTTGCTGCAGCATCCCTGGTGTAGGTGGGTGGATGAGGAAAGGGCTGAGGACATGATTTGTCTCTTGGGCTTAAGCTGAACTACTCGGCTTTGGAAGGGGGTGAAGGGGCAGTTTTCCTGGGCTGGCGCAACACTCAGAAGAACACGCTGGCATTTCTGGGGCCTCTGAATGCCACCAGTATGTTGAAGATGGCTTTGGGCTTGTTACTGAGAGATGCTATCACAAGGAAACTCACAGTGTTTGAGAGTTTGCAGAGCTCGATGCAGATCTGAGGCTGGAAAAAACAGGTGGGCTGGCTTCTCTTTCCAGTGTTTTTTTTTTCCTGTGCCATACTCATGACGATTGAAATACTCCTCTGGGACCTGTTCAGGTCTGAGGCTTCTCAGTCACTCTGTAGCTGGTGGGGTCACCTCCACCCTGCAGAATGGATTGAAAGGCTTTTCACTGGAGCTCATCGCCCTCCTGCACATGGATCAAAGGGTTGTGCTCCTTGGCGTGTGAGACAGAATGACGGCAGTTGCTGTGAGAGAGCAGGAAATCATCTCCAGAAAGCCGTCTGGAAAGCCTTGAATTTGGGTACAAGCCTCATGTTTATAGGAACATAAAAGGAATCATGGAAACTAAATATGGGTCAGAGCCCCTGCTCATAGAAAAATCAGAGGGATCGCAGAGTTACCCTGATTTCTCTGCCTTTGGGTTTGCTGTACTGGTTTCAAACCTGCCTGGGATCCCAGGCTCTGAAGGAGTCCCTGGGTTCCATATGAGGAAGGAGTTTTCTGGGGAAGGCAGTAGGCGAAAGACCTCATCTAAGTGCCTGTTCTGTGAAGGTCACGTGCTGCTGAGTTGTGTGTGAGATGCTGCTGGTTGTGGTGTTCCTGTTGAGCCCTGAGGGAGGTCAGGTACCTGGAGAGGAATGAGGAGCTTCGCATGCATTATTTACATAGAACTTAAACTTTTCTTCCCTCTGCTCCCTTATCTAGAGGATTACCCTGTGTGGCTCTGCATGCCTTCCTGGGCCCTTAACAAGGATTCAGCTGCTCTGCAGTCCTCAGCTTCATCACCAGGAAGCTTCTTCACCTAGCTGCTGCCAGCATGCTTTTGGCGACCCTGGGTGTCCCGTCAGCTGTTACAGGCCATTAAAGGATTTGTTTCTTGGTGTATGAAAAGGCTTAATTCAATTCTCATTCTCTCCTGGCATTCCTCGGAGGTGAGTGCGTCCCCTCGGCATGAATCCTCCAATGCTGCTAATTGACTTGAAAGTAGCTCGTGTCTCCTTGGAAATGTCACCCAGCCCTTTTCAAGTGCAATTCCAGGCAATCAGGATCAATATGTTTCTTCAGCTAAGGGTATTAGCACATGACTGACAGTGCTGCGGCATTAGCTTATTCCTATGGACTTCCAGATGCTCATTTTTTTCCCCTGTCTCAGCTCCAGTCCCAGTAAGGGGGTACAGATCTTGGAGTGGAGCCATCCCCTGAGCTGTGGTCGTTCATGGAGCACCGTCGGTGCTGGCTCTCCCGTGCCTGCCCCAAATCTATAGGGCGCTCTGGTCTCCGAGGCAAAATCAAACTGCATCACCCCATCCACGTGCTCATCGCATCATGGCCTTGAGATGTTTCGGAAAGGCAGGGGCTGAATTTTTCTGGCCGTGTTAATCAGTGCATCGTTTTCGTTTGATATAAGAAAAGGTGTCAGCATATTTTTGCAGTACCTTTGCACAGAGAATACTGTCAGTGTAATTATCTTTCCTCAGATCTTGTGCTCCTGGGGAGGCTGCAGTCCACAGCAGAGGACTTCCCCTGCATTCCTCATCATGTAGTGATGCTGGGGTAGTCCTGGTGCCCGAAACATTTTGATTTTTCATTAGATCCTATAGTAAGTATACATTCTCCTGCTTTCTTGCCTCAGAAATATTTGTGATTTTGTCTTCCCAGCAGCGCTGTGAGGAAGGGGGGTGCTGTTCTCTCTGCTTAGAAGTAAGGGGGTGGAAGCACTGGGAAATTAATTTAGAGGAACTCACAAAAGTACTTGAGGCAGTGCTTCTGTGAGTGAATTTGATCTGGGCCCAGGTGCCCTCTGCCTTTCTTGCATCCCTCTCTAATAAGCCTGCCACAGCTGATGCACCCGCACTGCTCCTCTGGAGAGACCTCACATCCCTTTTGCACCCCAGCTGTGCCTCTTTCCTTGGGAAGCAGAGGGGACCTTGCCCCCAGTTTGGGTGACAGCAGCTCAGGGGACTTAGGAGCAACAATACAGAAGCAGATCAATGAATATTTGAGCTTCTCAAAGGAAGAAATCGAGATGCTGAGGAACCAAGAGCCATATCCTAAGCAAGATGATGTTTCTCAGACACTATTCTTCTGGGTGCCTGCCACCCTGCCTTGCAGCTAGTGGTGCTCCCAGCTCTCAAGAAAAGCTGCTTCCCGGCATCGGTACATTAATGTTGCAAGGAAAAAACCCCTGAAGTTAGCTCCCAAGCAGCAAATATTAACATAAAGAGGAACAAGGTGTGCTGCACTGTGGTACTGGGGAAACTTTGAGGGCTTCTTTACCGTGCTGTGAATTCAAGTGTCTCCCTTGCAGGGCTGGTGAAGGCATGTCATCTGCCACTGCCTGGGATTTGTAACTGCTATTGAGGCAGAGTTGGGGAATCTGTGTCAGGGAGCTGCTGAGAGCATGTTCCCAAAAGGCACATCAAGAAATAAACAAGAAAGCCTGGGAGTTTTCATCCTTGAGGCTGCCTGGGTACCTGCAGGTGCCCTTGGCTGAATTTTGTGTCCTGAAATTAGTCAGGAAGGAGTTAATGTGTGTGCCCTGTGAGACAGTCAGAACAAGTGCATCCGAAACTCCAGCAATCAGAGGCAAGCAACAATTACTAACGCCTCGGCATTTAATGTGGCAGATCGCTTACGCCCCCAGTTATATTGTGTGTTCAATTCCAGAGCACTCGGAGTTGTCAATCAGTAGGTCCATAGATCATGGCGACCTTAGCATCATGTCAAGGGGCTTCACTCCATCAGGGATAATGAACATCTCCCACCGGTTTCTTCTCATCAGTCATTTGAGATCCAGAAGTTCATCATGCAAATGACAAACAATGTTAATTTTCTGCAAATAATTCCTCCAGATGTCCACGGGATTCCAGCACTCCTTGCCCAGAACAGTAAAATATGTTTGTCTTCCTCCCTATAATTCATCACCAGGCCCACAAATCTCCCCAAAGTCTCTATAAACAAAGCGGGAGGCAGAGCACAGAGGATAATAGTTCACTGCAGATGTGTCTCGCAGTCTCTCTGTGATGCACGTGGGGAAAGGAGTGGTGGAAGAGGTCAAGAAGTTTCTTCTCAGGTGAGCTGACTTTGGCTGCACTTAGTCTTGCAAATACAGTGAGGGTGATGGTCTGAGCCGAGCTTCGCACAAACAAGTCAGTGTGGGAGGAGAAACTGGGGAGGAATATTTATGGGCTTAAAATTTAGGTCTGGCATGTAGGAATGGCTAGATCTGGAGTGAAACCTGCTGCAAACGTTGTCTTTGTCACTAGGGGACTCTCCATCGGATGGTTAGGCTTTATCATGGATCTGTATCGAGCTGTGTTTTCCGAGGAGTACCCAGGCAAATAGGCAGAATTTGGTTTCTCCAAGTATCTCTTGGCTCCCTGAACTCCAGATCCAGCCAAAAATATACGAAGAGCTCAAATACAGGGAGGTTTGGGCCACAGAGCACAGAAGACGTTTTGCCTTGAATAAATTTGAAGGTAAGATGCAGGAACTGGCTCCAAGCAATGTATCTGGAATCGAGCAGGCCCACGATGAGGCAGGCAACAAAGTGGCTGTATTTTTCACTCGCGCAAGAGGTCAACAGGCAGCCAGGACGCAACTCCAAGGAGGATGGCGTGCAAATCCTGGGCTCCTGCCCATGTTCCGAGGAAGGTAAAGTTCAGGAGAGCCTGGGGGCACCCCAGTTTGCCTTAGGCTTGAAAAGCTTCTGTACCTGTGATTTGTTTGGTTTGATGTATAACAATATTTAACTTGGTTGGATACAGATAGATATACGTATTGTTTTATTTGGTTGGACATGGACAAAACCACGGACATCCCCAAACGCTTTCTCCCCTGGCTACTGAGAGCACCCAGCTGTGTGCTCATGCCTTGTGTTAGCACCCATGAAGTTGTGAGTCAGCCTGGAGGCTCGGTCTTCAGTTACAGCGTGGAAGTGGCCTGGCCTGGAGACGGGACTGGCTCGGCACAGGTGAACAGTGGAGCCAGCAGCTAAAAGCAAGGCTTGCACGTGCCGGAGGAGAGAGAGCACCTGAGCCTCCGTGGGAGGTCCTGCGAGGGCACGAGGAACCTTGCCGATGGCACAGCGAGCAGCGTGCAGTGGGTGAGTCACTTAGCAGAGTACAGCTTGGAACGCTCTTGGAGCATCCTCTTGACTTCAGCAGGGCTTTGCTTTGACAGGTAGGTATTGCTGCTCTGCTCTTCCTGATCTCTCTGCCACAACCCTAGCAGGCCCAGCTTTGATGTGGCTTTTTCCTCTCCGTTCCCTGCCACTCCTGCCAGCCCTCAAAGCACGCACCTGCTCTCTCCCTTGTTGGCCTTTTCACACTGGAAGGGCTTTTAAAGGTCCCTCTAAGCAGCAGCTGCTGTGTGGCTTTTTGGGTTTTTTTGGTGTTTTTTATGATGAGCTGGAAATTAATTTCTTTTTCACTGGCATTGGACTATCTGTTCCCCGTGTCACAGTGCAAAATGAGCTCGTAACTCTCTTGACTGCCTCGTGGCTGAGTTATAGGGTCTTCTGTAGCATAGCCCAAAGGGTTTAATTTAACTGTGGATGTTTTGAAGAAAGCAGTGGAGATCTGACAGCTGTCTAGTGCTTTTGCTGTCTGTACACTTGGAAAGTTTTTTCGTAATGTTTGACTGAAAGGTTCCTTGTTTTAAATTAAGCTTAGAATTTACTGTCCTTTCCACAGGTAGGGAAGAGTGGTTTGGTTTTTTTCCCCTTTCCTTTTTCGCTTTTCTGAAGACGGTAACCATGTCTCCGTCCTCTCTAGACCAAGCATCGCAAATGCTTTCCATCTCTCCTTGCCAGCCATCTCCTATAGATTTCCAGTCACTGTTGTCTGCCTCCTTTGGACTGGCTCCAATTGCTCTTACTGTCTTGGAGATCAGCATCCCAAACTGGACAACATGTTCCAGCTGAGATCTTAACAGTGCAGGAGGCATGTGAGCACGATTCGGATCGCCTACGCATGACGTCCGTTTTGTGCTTTGATCCTGGTTGCCCTTGGCATGATCTTGAACCTGGTTTGGGGCAAGTGGGGTGAAGTGTTTCAGTTACTGTCTAGCCCACCTGTTGTTGTCTCCTTGTCACTACACACAGACACTAATAAGACCATCTGTTGTAGGAACCTGTGTCGTGGATCGGGGATGCTTGGGTGAACTAATATGAAAGGACAAAAGACGCGGTCTGCTTGCAGGAGCTGAAGCTCGTTAACCCCCCTGCAGATGCTCCTCCATATAGGCTCCTTCATGAGACTATTTACAGGGTGGTTTAATATGCCTATTAATATGCAACCTGTGTTGAGTCCCATCTTAGCTGATTTGCCGTAGCTTTCCCAAGTGTCTGCTTGCAGCTGGATCAATGCCATGTGGGTTGCTTGTCTGCAAGTCTAGAGACTGGAGGAGCCACTGGTGACTTGGATCTAAACCCCCTGAAGGGTTTGGGATTAGTCCCTGGGCATGACACCAGGGCCTTTGCAGCCTGTTTAGTGTTCCTTCTGTATGGGAAGGAACTGGTAGGGTTGTGTGCACTGGAGCAGTCTTTGACTCACAGAGCTGTGGAGGAGCCATGGGGAAAGAGACAAAGTCCTTGCTCTTCCCTCATCCCTAGCTCTGCCTTTTTGTAATTTCTCCTTACAACCGTCAGCTGACTGGTGTTGTTTTTTTTAATGCCTAGTTTGGTTTTGGTCCTCTTAATGGTAATAACATCTTAACGACACTGTCCCGTGGCATTGTTCCTAGCAGGGAAGCATCTAATCCTATAGTATTTACTTAGTTCAATGGGTCACTGGTTTTACTGGACTTGCGTGAAGGATGTGATATGGATCCAAGTGCAGTTCAGGGGCTGGGCTATGTCTTGGGCTTTTGCAAGTGATTCTGTTTCCTCCAGCTTGACTTTGGGCTGTGGAGAGCAAAGCTGAGATAGCTGGTTGTGAAACAGGATGGCAGTGACAGCCGTGAGCAGGGGAGGGTTTGATCCCAGCCTGCCTGCTTGCAAAGCTAGCCCAGCTGGAGGCAGAAGGGAGGGCAGGTCCAGCCAGCAGCTGGAAAAGATGAGTAGGAGTCCTCAACCTCCTGAGGGAAGGAGGGACTGAGATCCTCCAGTTGTTCTCCTCCTCCTGTTCAGGACTGGGCCCAAACTAGAGCGTGGTTCTGACAAACCCCGAAGGCCTTACGGCACTCTAGCAGCAAGGATGGAAATGCAGATTTGTTGTGATGCACTGGCGCAACTCCTCAGGTGCTGCTTGTGTGAGCACCAGATGTGCTGCCTTTGATGTAACCTCTGCTTCGGTGGAAATGACCAAAGAGAACCTGCAAAATCCCTAGTGTTTCTCAGGAGTTTACCCCCAGATGTGAAAATAAATGAGTGTAACTGGCTTGTCTGACTTTTACCAGAGTGTTTTAGGTAATCATCTGTTTCTGGCTTCACGTGGATGCTGTTTGCACTCCAAATACTGACAAGCTCTGTGGGACAGCCCCATCTCCACCTCAAGCTCATCTCCCGGAGTCAGGCGATTAGATGAGACTCTCTTTCATCTAAGTGCTTTTTTTATCTTTCTGATTTGCAGAGGGACGCTGGCAGATAGCATCTTTAAAGGTAAGGAAAATGGAGCCAACATTTTGTGTTTCAGAAATCTCATTATTTTCCCACTAATATGCTGATTTTGGATGCTGGGCTTTGCCGGTGACACAAGGGTCATTGCTGAACAAAGCAGAAGCAGGTCCCTCCTGAAGAAGCCTGCGCAGGTAAAATAGGCGTTTTCTATGGGTGGAAAACATGAATTATCTGGGTCATGTCAAGGAGTGAGGCACTGTGGGTAATTTCCCTTCGACTCTGACTGGATGGTAGCTTTCACAGGAGGAAAAAGTGTGTTTTAAGAACTTACTTGATACTGATCTGTCCGGAGTGCTTTTCCCAGGCTGGATTTGGGGAGGGATTATCTCAGATTTTCATTTAGTTCTGAAATCCTGCGTATTGGTTTTATAAACTAAAACCTCTTCGCAGCAGGTTGCTGCTTCTGTCTTGTTGTTTTAGCTTGATGCATAGGAAGGAATTTAAATTTTCTGGACGGATGGGGCCCGTACCTCACCGGGGTAAACTGGTATCGTTCAAATATTTAAAGGCAGGTGCATCAATACTGGCAGCTGAGGATCTGGCTGGCTTTGATTAAAATCTGATCAAGATTACTCAGCCTTACCAAGGGACTCAGATTACCAGTCTATAAAAAGAAGAGGAGAGGACATTAAATATAAAAATAATCCAATGAAGGACACGAAGCTAAACTCATTGCAAATTGAACAATAATGAAAACATCCTCCTTAAACAGGTGGAGGGCAGCAGGGCTTGCAGGTGAGCACTGGGCTTGGAGCTACGGCTCAGGCAGAAATATTGCTGTCGAGTTTCTTGTGGCTGTGGCCTTGTCTTTTAAAAGCAATTTATTTTTTTTTTTTCAAGGGAGGGCCTTGCTCATTAGAAAATCCCCAAGGAAGTATTGCGGGAGGAGATGTGGGTGACAAATCCTTTGGAAAATCCTTGTCTCTGCTTCCTCAGGAGGCCTGGGCTAGTGCCAAATCTCACTAGCAAAGAGGCGATTGAAGCTGAGGAACAGAAAATCAACTCTTACGGATTTCAAGATGTGAGATGTGCGTTTGTCTTTAGGGTTTCTTAGAGTGGTTGAACTTCAGCTCTCCCCTTCCATCACAGTATGTTTTCCCCTTGGTTCTTCATTCTTTTTTAAATATAAAGCATATTTAAGGAATACTATTATGCCATGTGATTAGACTTTATGGCCGACGACTGCTCGGGACACTGCAGCAAGCCCTTTGCTTGCTGGGTGGTCAGCAGTGGTGGCCTTTTCCAGGAGTCTGTCAAACCACTCGGCACTTGTCTAGCTTTCCCAAGATTCCATACACATGTGGTCCCTAAACTGGGTGAAATCTGGTCTTCCCTGTGCTGCTTTGAAGTATCTGTGTAGCTGCTGGTAGGGTAGGTAGACCCCCAAACCCTTCTGAGGGCAGCAGATGTCTCTCTCCTCTTTGTGGAGCACACTGGCTTGCTCAGTGGGCTGCCTTGGATGGGAAGTACACCCCTTGCTGTTCCCCGTTGGAGACATGTGGAAGGAGATCTGTGGGGACTGCAGGGCTCGTGACCAGCGTGTCCTTTTGTATCCAAGACAGGCAACGCTGAACAAGATGCATGGTGAGCTAGCTGGTCTGGGAGTCTCCTGGGGTGACTGGGAGATGCTTTGACTATGTGAGAGGACTCTGGAAGCCTGGAGAGTGAGACTGAACGGACTTAAAAATACCGGTGGCTTAAACTGATGCATCTTAAGATGCCAGAGGAAAGGCAAGGGGGTGGTTGTGGGACCTCCTGGGCAATTATATACATGAATGGTCAGCGATATCGCCTGAATGCACCAGCAGCCTGTCCAGCTTTCTTTACTCGGAATTAGGGTCAGATGAGGATAAGATTGTGTTTTAATAAGTATTTGCTAGCAAGAGCTTTCCCTTTCCCCCTCCCCCCTAATATTGTTAATTTTCCTTGCAGTAACACGTGCATTGTTCAGCTTCTGTTGCTCCATGTGTCGTGCTCCGTTACTCCATCTCACTCGCAGCCGCAGAGCGGGGGGAACGCTGCCAAGGCTTTTTCTGGGAATTTGCTCTGGTCCTGCTACTTCCCTGGGTGTGCTCAACTGATGTGTTTTATCTGCAGGGGAATAAAATGCTCAACTGTCAGCTTCTGAACGGACTATCAGAGACTAAGGCAGGGACCAGCTGCTCCTTCCTCTCTGTGCGTGGGTGCCCACATACACGTCATGGCCATGGCAAGTTTGGGGTGGTGACTTTTTGGGAGAGAAAAAAGTTGCTAAGCAGTAAATGTGACCTTCTTGCCCTATTTTAAAAGATGTGAGACTTTGCTTAAACAGCCTTAAGATAAAGGTGCTTCCCCCACCTCAGTCCTTTCCCAGGTACAAAAATGGGGGCTACAAGCAGCTGTGATACCCTGTGGAAGGGCACCCCATTCTCTGTCTGAGATGCAGTTGTATTTTCACTTGGACTGGGTGTGAAGAGTGTTTAAAAACATGGTTAATTGAAATGCATTGGTGAACTTTTAAAACACCTGCTTGCTTGTTGGAGACACGATTACACTTGCCCAGACTAAACCGCTGCAGGAAAGGTGGGGATGCAGTGCTCTCTGTGGCTGGCTGGGCTGTTCATTTGTTAGCATGGGGCTGAATTTCTGATGACTCGGAAGGGAGCTCAGCTGCCTCTCAGTTATTTGCAGATCTGAAGATCAGTGATACTGTGGTTACGAAGCAGGGCTCTGAGCATTGCGTTGAGCAGAACAGGGACCAAAAGCCACCTCAGTCTCAAAGTGCGTAGAAAAACAAGCAGCTGAGGGTTCCCAAGTGTCAGGTTTACACAGGGCACTCGCAGCCAAGTCCTAGAAAAATAATAAAGTGGATGCTAGATATGGGATTGTTGCTGCTTGCCTCAATTTCTTTCAGGCCATGGGAGAGAGCAGGGGGAATTAAACATGTGAAGCTTCTGTTTGAACCACCTGAAATAGGTAGGAATAAGAGATTAATATTGTGCAAAAACAGGGGCTTGACTACCTGCAGGAGCTGGTGATACTGAGTATCTTATACTTTCTGCCTTGTAATTCTTTCATCATGTGGAATCTTCTATCAAATACCTTTGTACCTAAAGCCTGAGGAATATTTGACGGGAAAGCCCCTTTTCTTGTGGGACATGCCTGCGAGCCTTTTCTACTGTCTAACAACAACTGCAGAGCTCTTGGCCACCAGAGCGGGCCAGAGTTACACTGGCACAGGACTGGTAAGCAGTGGTCACTAGTTTGAGTTGCTCCATGACCCCCTATGCCTGCGGCACCCAGGGTTGCAGAGCCTGTGTGCGCGCACTCACGATGTTGAACCTCAGCTCTGGGTGCTGTAGGTATCTCCAGTCCATGCTTTGAGCTCTGCAACTATCTTTGACCCTCTGTCCTCCCTGGGTTTCCTCTCTGAGGTCTCTAAGAGGTGGACAGGTCAGATGCCCACACCCAGCTGTAACACCCTTCCTTCTTGCCTTTCGTTTGCTTCCCTGAGAAAACAGCTTTAATGTGGTTTTGGCTCCTTTCTTGCCCACCCCTAATAACTTTCCGGCCTGATGGCTGATTGCAGCTGTACGTGCCAAAGATTTTAAAGATAACGAGTTCCTACCAGCTTGATATAAATAGAGGGCCAGGGAGAAGACTTCATCTTTGCCCCTCTCTGCCAAGGGAGTTCAATCCTTATCAGTCCAAGAGCATCTGTGTGTGAGAGAGCAAGGAAGAAAGAGATGTTGTGAATGCCTGTGGGGAAAACTGCTTGGAGCCGGTATCCTACTGCACCCTGGAGAATCCCTCCGTGATGTGTAACTCCATGGGAAATGGAAGTATTGCTGGCCCTGCTACAGGCTGAGCACTGTGTGAGACTTTCTGTTGCTTGCTTTCACTGCAGCCTTTCATCGGAGGCTGGAAGCAGCGATGTGTGTGGTATTGCTGGCCTGACTCGGAGCAGAGAGCTCAGGAACAGGAGCCTGGCACTGAAGCAGAGGGTTGCAGCCTGCTTCCCAGGGGGATGAGGCTGTTTTAGGCTCTGGCTGGTTGTCGGGGCAGCTTTCCCCTGCAACAGCACTTGCTTTTTCTGTGCAACAGCTACCGTTTCTAGGGTGGTTCTCTGGCTCATCACCCAGCTCCTTTCCTGCCCTCTTTGGCTTCTGCAGAAAGCTGTTTAATCAAGGGTGTATCAAAATCCATCTGTCTACACTGGTGTCAACAACTTAGCTTCAGGGACATTTTAAATAATTTTCTTTCCACGCTTTATAATGGATTTCATTGCTGAGGGGATGGAGAGCAGGGCAGAAAAGGTATTTTAATTACATCTGTTTGTGGCATCTTGCAGGCTTGCCCTGTCAGTTGCTCCGGCACAGCACCGTTTAGAGTCCACTTTTGCCAGCACAGTCGTGTTAGCTGGGGGTTTACTGATCACAGAGGAAAATATTGATATTTTACTCCTGACATCACCTTGGGGCTGTGTCTTCTTTCTCTGCCTTGCTTTTGTGGCATCAGCTTCTTCCACATTAGAGGATTCCAGTCCTTCCATATCATGTCACTTAGAAGCAGGAAAACACAGTCACCTGCCCTATAGTGTGGGACTCGTATATGGGCAGAGCAGAGGTGCTTTCCTTGCTCTTACGAGAACCGGCCTTACTGCAAGGGAAGTGTTCCTTGGAAGGCTTTCCCTAGCTCACATCTTGGTTTCACAGCCTGACAACATAAAAACAGCTTCCCTTTTTCTCATTTAAGCAGGGGAAGGATGAAACTCTGTCTCCAGCCACACTGTTTGGTGGAAGAAGGAGGGAATGAGACAGGGGAAGCTGTTGGTCTTGCTGTGCTGAAACACCCTGATCAGACCCATGAGGCTGGATCAGCACGTGCAGTTAAGTCCTGGGACAGGCAGGAGGGCGGCAGGTGCACTACAGCACGTGTTTGGAAGCACCTGCTCACCAAAGAAGAGGAACTCCAGCTGGGTGTGCATTGAAATGCCAATAACTATTGTACCTTTACATGGCTTCAGGTGTATTTTCACCAGTGCTAAGGGCTAGTGGTATCTGCAATGCTGCCTGCACGTTTTCTGGAGCATTCAGCTGGGAGCAGCTCCCAGTGCCCATACTCTGACCCGTCTCCTTTTCAAACTGTTTAGCACGCAAGAGGCAGAAGCTGTTCAAATCTGGCCTGGGGTTTGGAAGAAGGAGAGTCCAATGAGGAGGAGGGCAGGTAATTTTTTTTCTGTGACTGATAATATGTGTTTCCATTCTTGCAAAAGCTTTTGGTTCTGATTTAATAGGAAACTTAATCCTCCATATCGACAATTTTTCAATGTTGGAATGTGTTTGTGTTCCTAACAGCACTCATCTGTGTCATTTCCTCCTCTTAATAGATATAACCTCAGCTGCAGATTAGAGAAGTGTTTTGTTTGTGATTCCTAGGTGCTCTACACTTGATGCATTGTCTTCCTACAGACGCAGGGCAAACTCTGCTCCTCCCTTCTGGCTTGGGTTGCAATGATGGATTAAGTAGGTAAGTAATAGAGTGGTAATGAGATAACCACTGACATCAAGCATTAACGTGGGAATAAATGAAGTTACCATCCAGAACTAATGGCCTGAACTATCACTGGGTTGTAATTAATGAATGTGGTGGCTGAGATTTACAAGGATATTTTAGGATGCTGCCTGCATGCAGCTTTGGGTTTTATGGCTTGGTTGGAGAGAAATCAGTTAATGCCAAGAACTTAATGAATGGGCAGAAGCTGTTCTTTGTCAGTTTGTAGTGCCCCTTTTGTGCAAGAGGCTAGACTGGCACATGTGGAGTATCTGCCTTTTCTTTACTTCAGCGGGTGGAAGAAGTTAGGATGCTCTGACTAACTCTTTAGTGCCTAGTAGAGGTGTTGCAAGGTATCTTGAAGGTCTTGTTTCTTCTGTTTTATTAGGGCAGGGTAGCAGGAGTCTTGGTGGAAACAGTACATTTGAAATGAACCCTCACAGCAGGCTGACAAGCTTGTTTCTACATAGAGGAGACTGTGGGTGGTGGGGATTCTCCAGCCAGGACCTCTGAACTGCGCGATGACAAGCTGCCCTGTTCTGTCCCATGAAGGTAGGGCATCTAGTTCCTACTTCAGGTCTTCTCCCTGCAGCAGTGGCTCCGTCTCCTGCATGTCACCCCCTCCCTCGCCCTGTGGTATCACTGTGGTGTCCCGTGTGTCCGATGGCTGCCTGCACCCAGTGTGTGAGCCTCCTGGAGCAGGAGTGGAGATGTCCAAGCTGCATACGTGCAGTGTGCCCAAGCTCAAGGGGCCTTGTCTGGAGAGGTATCCCTCGCTCCTCACATCGCTTACTACACATGTGACCCTGCTAAACACTTCTCAGATGTGTGAATAACACTTTTTGTGGTGGTTGCTAGGCTCTTGCAGAAAACACAGCAGAGCAGTCAAAATTCTTCATGTTAATTAGAAGGAATACTCCAGCCATCTCACTGCTGCCTTCCTCATCTTTCCATGGCAACACTCTCGCTACAGCAGCCCAGGTGCTTGTGGTTGGATATAGTGGGATTTTTTGAGTCCTCTGTCTTCCAAATCGCCCCTTGGAGCATGGAAGGAACATCTGTATGTTTAAAGTATGGGCATCATGTGATACATCAAATAGCTTCCCTTGGTGTAACCATATTCCTTTTTTATGCTGTCAGGGACAGAAAACTTTGGAAACGTGCCTGAATCAAACCCTTGCAATTTCTTTGGTGGGAAGAGCTGTTGCCCTGTTTTTTTAATGGGAGAGAAAGGCGCTGAAAGAATCCTGAGTGTTTCTCTTCCTTCCCATTGGCCTGAGCCATCACACTTTCCTGTGAGCTGGAGAAAGGAGAGGGATCACAGGTCACAGCATCTGGCGAGCAACGGAAAGGACAATCTTTATTTCTCCTGCAGAGCCCAGCCTGGATGGAGCTGTGATGTCTCCTGAAAGAAGCCGAGATGGTGGCCGGAAGGAGCTGGAGGTGAGAAGAGGGAGAGTGGACAGGAGAGGGAAAGCTCAGGCATTGCATCATCCCCACCTCTGCTCCCTGCTGCGAAGGAAGGTGTGCGGGACACGTGAGACAGCACAAGTGGGGCCACTGCCTGCTGGGCGATGCTCAGCTCCCGGCAAGGGATGCGGTGTGCATCGCAGAGCAGAGGGCTGGCGTGGAGGCCAAGGTGTTCTCTCTTCCTGCTCCCCACCTCTCCGAAACATTCTCCCTGTGTATTCTGGCACTGTTATTTCTTTCAGGACCTGTTGTACAGGCATTTTGAATGATTCCGGGGGAAAATGAGGCTCAGATGTCCAGTGATGAACCCAGCCCAAAGCTGCTCAGACATGGGGTTGCCGCTTTGCCTGGAATCGTTACGTTTCCTTGGCGCAGGCTCGGTAGTTCCCTTCGGAGCTGAACAGGAGGAAGAAATTTCCACCTGCTGGATCAGCGCAAACCAAGACCCAAACTGAACAAAGAAAGGACAGTGTGTTCAGGGATATGTAAATCCTCCTCCCCCAGCTTTGGGAAGTTTATTGCCCTCAACAAAGTACACAGTGTGGCTGTCATTCCTGAGGAGCCCAGGTGGGCCGTTATGTGACAAGGGAAAATTACCCAGGCTGTTCTGCAGAAGGCAAGTGAGCAGGAATTTTCCTCCGACCGGTTCAGGACAAAGTTAATGTAGGGGAAGCCATTAAAATTAATGCTGGTAAACAAGAATAAAAGCCAGCAGGGTTGTAACAAAATTTGGACCAGATTGGGTTTCCCAGCTGTCGTGCTGCACGCCATCTTAAAGGCAGCAGGCGGAGGGAGTGGGAAAGCCGAGCTCAGAAAGCTTTTGTTGGAGGGGGCTGTGAGGTAGGGTTGGGGACGTCTGGGCTCTGGTGGCACCAGCTTCGTGGTCCAGTCTTTTTCGGGGAAGCAGCGATGCCGTTTTGTGTGATGGTCATTACGTTTTGTATCTATTCATGTAATGGTTACCTGCTCTCCTCCGGAGGCTGCCCTCAGCGTTCAAGCCCTGCTCCTGGCCCCTGGGAACGTGCCCGCGTGCGGCTGCTGGCTGCCGGTGTTTTGTGTGAGGATCTCTGGGAGCATCCCCTGGGCGGTGACTCGCGCCAAGGAGCTGATCCTGAGGTCAGCAGGGAAAGGTGCAAAGGGGCACGCTGATTCCCCTCTCCGTTTCATCTGCCCCGGTGTGAATGGGAGCGTGCTCAGGCTGGGCAGAGTGAGGGTTACTGGGGACATCGGTCCTCTGTACTGGGAGGAAGGCTCAGGTTTGTTGCCTTGCCTCATCCTGGTGGTGGGTACGGGCTGAATGGGACCCGGAGCATCCCAGGGAAAATACCTTGGCGCAGGAGCTGTGTGTTACTGCAGTTTTCTAAATAAATGGCTTTTTCCAACCCCACACATACTAACATAAGCCAGTCAACTTCTCCAAACCTCCTAGCACCAGATAGTCATCTGATTTGATGCTTTTGAATAGGTCAAACCTAGTATAACCAAACCAAAATTTCTAGCCCTGGAATTGAAGTAATGGCTCATATTTTCAAGTGACCACTGATTTGATGGTGGTGGCAAGAAGGGAGAGGTCCAAAAGCAGTTAGCTGCTTTCTTGCAGTGCCTGAGAGACCTGGATAGTATGATTGAAAAGAAAGAAGGCAACAGCCTCATCTCTGAGCACAGCCATCTTCAGCACAGAGGAGCAATGTCAATGCCAACAGCTATAGAAAACTCCTGTCAGTGTAAACAGCAGCAGAAAGATCCTCTGGTTCCTCAAGAGGCATCATATACCTTGTATCTCCCTAGTGAGGCTGTGTTTGCTCAGATGTCAGTGGTTTTGATGGCCCTGACCTGGATGGTCAGGTTTTGCAGGATGGGTTCAGTGCTGGTGGATTCCCAGGGCAGCAACTCGCAAAACGAAGCTGCTGAGGTAAAGGTCTGTGGTACCTCCAGCCAAGTGCAGGGAACTAGGGCTGGATGTCTGAAGTCTTCCTCATCAAAGAGATGAAGAAAAGTCTGGGCAGGTCAAGACTAATGCTGGAATGGAAGGCAGCGTGGAGAGAGGCCCAACACACAAGTCTTCTTTTGGAACCCTCGTCCCTGGGGGAATCCGCAGGCTGTCTCCATGGGGAGACATCAGCCCTTTTCTCCACTCAGCTGGCAGGTTGCTGTCTCAGAGGTGCTGTAGGTGAAGTGGGCAGAGATGGAGAGATTGCTTTTGTTTTTTGTGAGGCATCACCAAAGAATCAAGGTGACAGAATTATTTTTGTGGAAGTGACTATGTGAAATATTTTTTCATTTTGATTATTTGAAAACTGAAACTGTTCATGGGTTTTAAAACTCATGTCCCCTCCGGGTTGCTTTGTTTTGTTTTGTTTCTTATTCCCTCCGCCTTGCTCCTCAGAGGGAACCATCCAAACCTACACAGTGTGTTATTTCTTGAGGAAATGCAATCGTTTGCCAGTCAAACCTAGGCTGCAAGTGCTTCTGGTGATTAATTTGTCTGAGAAATTTAAAAAAGCTTAGATGGAACAGAAACCACGCTGGTTCAGGGAGAGCTTTCTTGTGTTTGAAGACCCACTTGAGTGGGGGAGTTGTTTCAAAAGCTTTTTATTTGAAAAAGAAAATTTTTATAGGCTTTGTTTGGGAGTCTTGGGCTCCAGCCATTCTTCTGTTGCAGCTTCTTGTATGATACCAAGATCTGGAGCCTGGCCATCCTGGTCCCAGCTTCCCATGCCTGCCTCATTGCACTGCATTGCTTCACTCCCTCACAGAGTCCTATGTCTGGAGTCCTTTGCTCTCTAGAGACATCACTTCTGCAGACTGGGATGGAGGTGATGCCGTCTTTGCCTTGACTATACTTTGTACAAAGTCTTCCTGAAGAACGAGGGTCATATGGGTGCAGAGCTGTGTCTCTCGAGTGCAGCAGGGACCTCCTGCTGTCGCACAGCGAGAGGTCCAAGTCCCCCTATAACGTTCATCGTTGTAGTCTGCTCAAGCTCCTCAACACCAAGAACCTCTTTCTGAGGTTTCCCAACGTCCAGCAAGGTTCAGGGCCAGGCAGCAGAAAGGCCGATTCAGTAGTAACCACCACATAGTCCCCTGCAGAATCTCTCCTTTGACCTTTGGTTTCCCTGTCTATAAAACAAGAATGTTTTAATGGTGTGCTCTTGGAAACAGGGCTTTCTTTTCCTTCATACGACAAGGAGTTGTGGAAAACCACCAGGCAATGACTGAAATCAGATGAGCTGACCTGCCACATCCCAAGAGTAATCCTGGGTTTCAAGGCTTATCGTCTTCATGGCTGGCCCAGAGAGCTAGCTTGATTTTGGAGGCAACGTGCCCCATGGAAACAGGACTGTGCTGGAGAGGCTTGGGCAACGGGGATGCTTCACGTGGGACAGGAGCGGTGGCAAGTGCCTGTGGGTTTGGAAATAGAGCAAGAAGGGGGCCGGATAGAGGAGCCTACCTACTGCTGTTGCTGACTGCTCTGTGAGCTGCCTGGCGCCGGGCAGATCCACAGCGTAACTGCTCATCTCCAGTTCCTGCCTTCTCTGTGCCCCACGTGCTGCTTCTCCTATAAATAGCCCGGCGGGAAGCAGAGCACAGAGCCACCGCAGATGGCCCCCAGTTCCACGTGCAGTCGGGTGTGAGATCCCAGACAGGGGCTGTCAATTCCTTGCCTTGAGCCACCCATGAAACCTCATTAAAAATGGTGTCCTCTTCCTTAACCCCCGTCACCCTCCGTTCCCACTTCAACTTGCCTGCATTCAAGCACCCTTATTAAACATGCACTTCTAAGCAAGGAGCGCTGACTTTCCCTTAATTGAGGCATAATAATTAGAGCATTAACACATTAGGAGGGTGAGACAGCATGTTTAGCTTTTGTGATTAATTATCTGAGGATTGTAATAAGTTGTTAAGACATTAATTACTCTGGCATGTTTATTGCTCTTTATTGCAGAACAGACACTTGGTAGCAGCAAGTGTGGGTTCGTCTGGAAATACAGCGAGAAGCGGGCTGGAGGAGGGAGCCCACCTACTCACCCACGGAACAGGGAGCTGCTGGTGGTGGGGACATCTTCCTGGGTGGACCTTGGTGACCAACTAGGTTTATTTTACGTCCATCTCCAGGAGGCCGCAGATGGATAGAAAAGGTATCTGAGTCCCTTAGGACAATCTAGGATTTGAAAGGTCCTTTCTGATCTTTTCACCTAGATTTTTCTCCTCTTTCAAATGAAGTGCTTCCTTCCTGATGGTTTGAGCTCCTCCTCGTTTGCCTTTTTGCATTTCCAAGTCTGGTCAGTGGGGCTCAGTCTCTGTTTGGAGCTTACCAGGAAAGTCGTCTGTAATAAAGACAGGCTGAAGTTCAGCATGTCAGCAGGGGTCAAGAAATGAACCAGGACTCCAGTGCCCTCCCTTACCCCTCCACTGGATAAATTTTCTTCTGGAGAATTGGGACTTAGGTTAGGGAGGGGTGTTGCTCCAGTGGCAGGAGAGGTTTGGGCTGCCATAGCCTGCTCTTTACACCACAAGCTGCTCTGTGGCCCCTAGACAACTCCACGCTGGTGGGTCACATTGGGTCTAATGGCAAAATTCAGGCCTGGAGGGTGGGTAGGTCTTGTATGCTCCTGAAATTCTGAAATAGAAAAAGCAGCCAAATCAGTAGGAGGACATGGTGGGCCTGTTCCCAGCCTTCTGCTGTTCCCCTGAAATATGCATGGTGCCGGGCCCTCCTTGCCCCAGCCTCCCTCTGCGGTTATCTGGGCAGGGGACAGCACAGGAGACATGCTGGCAGCCCCACCTACTGCCATGGATAAATAAATCTGGGAAGATGATGAAAGACAAGAAGGTGGGGAAGCTGCGGGTGTGGTACGTTGATACAGATTTCCTTTGGGGCCTCTTGGACCTGATGTTTCTGGTTTTCTAGGCTGTCGCTTTGTCCTGTTACTGCAACACATGCTGTCTTGGGACAGCAGCTGATGGATGCAAGGGGCAAGGAGGGGGTCTTCTCTGTTGCCTTTTGTTAGAGTTAAAACATGTAGTGACAGTCTTTGCCTCCCAGGACTGACCTGGTGGTCTCTTTCCCCGTGGCTTCCACCAGCTTGAGCACCCGGTGTCACTGCCACTCAGTTGTCTGGGTGGCTGGGGAGGAAAAACCCCTTCCCTGTGTACAGGCTGGGATCCGTCTTGTGTCAGCTGAAGGCAATCTGCTGCCTTCAGCCCTCTGAAGCCCCTGCCTGCCTCTCACTCGCACAGCCTGGATTTGGCATTTGCTGTCAGGTACCTGCTTTCTGCATTCAGAGTATGGAAAGTGTCAGCCCAGCATTTCCCACTCAGCTCCTAGGGACAAAGCAGGTCATGACTTATGTGTTTTATCATTAAAAAGATAATTTCCTCTAGATGTGTGCAATAAGACAATGGCACTGACCTGTGATCTTGGCATTGTGCAGAATTAATGGTTTCCCTTTGCAGGTAATAAGCAGCAAATGTACACATTTTGGGGATATCTGAGTTGGCTTTTTTTTTTTCCTTTTAAGACTGCTGTCGTCTTAGGCCAGACTTAATTAGCAGACCTCATTATTTCCTGAAATGTAACTTGACTTCCATTGAATGAGAATTGTTCAGTGGATGGGGAGCAGCAGAGCGGTGCTGCAATATTCATATTGTTTTAATTGCAACATTAACATTTCATGCCGCTCTTGGCATACTTTCATGTGCGGCCCTTTAGCTCAATGCAACACTGAAAGGTTGGATCAGAACAATTAGGATAGAGTGACTGGATTTCTGGATTTTCTTTTTTTTTTTTTTTTAATGAACGCAAGCCTGGATTCAATCCCTATTACTCCTTTTGTGGGGCAGAGCAGGGAGTCAAGCACCCCTGAAGTGTAAATCCTTTTTTTGGAATAAAAGATGTGCTGTAGTGCATGTTTAAATTCTCTTTTGTAGAGCTGAAGCCCCGCAGGTACGAGCGATATGTGATCCACCAGGCTGATGGCACCTCCTGGGACTTGACCTTTACCGGGTGAATCAGAGAAGTCCTAAAATGCGTCTGGCCAGCTGAGCCAGCGTCATGTTATGAGCTGGAGGGAAAAAGACTATTTCCCACTTCTCAGTTACTTCCAGGGCTCTGGAATGCCTGAGGCTGGAAATGACACGGTAAACAGATAATGACTGGGTCAGTGCAGATCCTAAATGAGCACAGGGATTATACCCTGCCCTGTCCCCAGAATGCGGCGTCAGAAAACACTGAAATGCTGGGCTCAGCCTCAGCAAGCGCCGCTCCCCTTCGCTGCCTTGCTGTGCACCATTCTGTTCCAGTACCAGAGAGTGGTGATGAGTGATGGGAGTTCCTGTCGAGGGAAACTCCAGGTTTCACCCTGGAACAGCCCAATGAGGGTCTCCTAATTGGGTCACTGAAAGGAGGTGAGGAAGGGAGACCAGCCAGCAACTCTAGTAAATGGCTTCTTGGTGGTGTTGCTCTCCGAAAGCTGTATCACACTAAGTACCACTTATCAGTCAACCTGCTAATGAGTAGCTTGATGTCTAGGTGATGCTGCTGTGAGCTCCCTGGACTCTGGGCTGCCTTCCTGGTGGTTGCTGGCAGCAGCCCCGTGGATGAAACATCTGGCTGGAAGGTGAAATCTCTGTGTGGTGCAAAGGCAATGGGAGGGTTGTGGGGGTGAGGGAGCTGCTCTGCCCATCAGTGCTTCCCCTCGGAGCTGGGCATGTCTCTTCCATGTCAGGGAGTGTCTGAACTCATCCGCAAGCCTGAGATGGCAATTCATGCTGGACACGCAGTGGGACCTCAGCTTGGTCACTGGAAGAATGGCAAGGGAAGAGCACACAGCCTGTTTCCAAGGGCTTTCCCAAAGGCTAATGTGCCATCTTGGCTGGCTGGCTCTCCTGTCAGCCAAGCAGGCTTGAAACCTTCTCCTATTAGGACCGTGTGCAGTGGGTACATAGCTTGGGTTTGGGTTCTCTGGTGTCTAGTAAGCTGCTTGTGCTGAATGGAGCATCTCCCTTTAACGGGATATTTATAGCATCTCTCTTTCCCCCACGCAGATTGTCTGATGTCTAATAAGGGATGATACACTACAGTTGGGAAGGTGCTAATAATGTCTCTCCTCTGTTTGACAGTCTGTTTGCATGAAATTTATAGACTCTGACTGTCTCCAAGACCTCTGTCTGTCAGATCGGGTTGAAATCTGTTCGCGGTGTCAGAAGTTGCTGGGGAGTGGGCAGAGGACAGACTGATGCAGCGGGACTACATATGCTTTGCACTTAGGAAATTAGGCTGAAAACGTGCCCTGCTCTGTTTCCTGCAGATCTCGGGGGGGCAGTTGTGGCTCAGATCACCAAATTGTGAGTTTGGGAAAGCAAGCTGGTTGTGTGGGAGGAAGGCGATGAGCTCAGGGACTATCTGGGAGACCAAGTGCTCTGCCCCCAGCTGCCTTGTGCGGGCTGCTATGCTGCGGGCGCTTCAGGCACGTTCGAGCTGCCTGGGGTGACAAGCGCCAGTGCAGAGCGTGGCCTCTTGTGGAAAACAGCCCCTGAGGACAATAAACGAGCCAGCCCAGAGCTCCTGGCTGGTGTGAAGAATTGCCCGGCTAAAGGATAATGAATGCCACGGCAGGAGACAGAGCATTTCTCTGAGGCCATTCATCCCCTTTATCACCCCGCTAACAAGCCCCAGAGCAGCTTCAGAGAGACTTCTCCGGAGCAGCACCATCCCTCAGCTGTGCTGATGGCTGGGTGCTGGGGTCAGGAGTGTGTCGGGTGGCAGGAGCGCTTAGCTGGAGCCACAGCCCACCCCCCACATACCAGCCCCGAGTTTGGGTGCCAGCGGCAGGGACTGTGCAGTGGCTCTGGCTTTGCTGGCGTGGAGGTCATGCCCTCCTTCGGGCCGTGTGTGGTGCCACCTGAGAGAAACAGACATGAAAGCCAAGCATCCATCTTTTTTAAACTACTTTTGGGCAGCAAGAGCCCTGCAGCACCCTTAGCAGGATTGCTAGATCCTGACTCCCAGCTTGTCTAAGGTTTAAGATTTATAAGATTTATACAAGACCCAACAGGAGTCTGGGGCCGCTGGCACGGAGGTGAGTTGGTTCTGCTTCACTTGCAGCACAGCTGAGTCCGTGCATGAGTCTTATGCGAGGAGGAGAGGGCAGGAGTGATGTGCTCTTCACAAGAGCTAATAAAAGCTAATTCATCCCTTTGCTCCGAGACAGTAGGAAGCATTAGCGGCTGGCTGAGTGCCTCCTCCACTGCGGCAGCGTGCTGGGTGCCTCCGCCTTCCCTGGCTGGGAGCAAAGCATGTCCTCCCGTGGAGGCGAAGGCGGCTCAGTCAGCAAGAGCTGCGCCATCTGCGACTGTCTCAACAGGCAGCCCATGGTGCTATCTGTAGCTGGCATCCCTCCTGGGGAGAAAAACTGGCCAGATAACCTGGGCAGGTGAGGCTGGGAACGAGGATGATGGACATCCCTTGGACAATCACCCACGCTAGGATTCAGCTCTGAGCAAGTACCTTCGCCCCAGGGCAAAGCTCCTGGGAGCAGAGTGTAGCACTGTCCCTGGTCTGACAGGGCTACAGGAGGCCCCCAGATTGTGGCCATTTGTGCCCAGATAGGCTGGAATACCTTCAGAAGCACCCTGTGTGCTCACTGGTGCACGGTGTGTGCAGGTATGTGCTGTGCTGCCCTGCACGCTCACCTGCCGGAGTGGTTTGTGTCTGGGGCACAGTGCACAGTGGGTGAGCATTAAGTAGAGCTGATTGCCCGTAATTGGAAGATTTTTCTTTTTCCTCCTGTTTTCTTCATTTCTCCTTCTCCTCCAGGTTTAGCTGTAGGAGGATGCATTTTGTGTGGTTTATGGTAAGCATCCCACATCCAGTGCCGGTGGCAGGCAGGGCATGGGAGAAGGGAGGGAGAGGGGGAGGAGGAGAAGAGAAAGCAAACAAGGAGAGCCTGTGTTGTGTTTGGGAGTCCTCAACTAATGCTGGTGATTTGGTAGAGGCAAAGAAGGAAGAGAAAAGCTGCAAAGCTTTGCAGGTGGAGGGTGCAGAGTGCCATGATGGGTAATTGGGTTGTTCCAGCAAGGGCAGAAACAGCAGGAGAGCAAACAGCTGGCGGGGTTGGTTTGGAGTGTGTTTGCAGAGCAGCGGCTCTGGAGCAGAGGAGGGAGATTGGTGTGACATGGAGCCAGGCGTCCCCTTGAGTGCGAGCAGCACAGCAGCAAGAGGATTATCATCCTAATTTTTTCTCTCCGTTCTTAGTTGGTAGGTCTCGAAGCATTTAAAAGGAAGCTAATACCGCAGATTGGAAAACTTCACACCTCAGGGCTTCAGAGATTAGCTCAGAGCCAGCCCAAGGAGCCAAGGCCACCGCCTGTGAGTGCTGAGCCCCCGTCTCATGCTGTCCTCCTGGTCCCAAACAGGCTGCGCTGCGGACCTTGGCCTTTCTCCCAGGCCCGTACGCTGGCCAGACTGATGCTGGGGAGCTCGTTGGAGGCCAGTCATGTCCCATAGGGTGGTGGCAGGACACGTTGCCTCCTGTGGCCACATGTGAGCAGCTGGACTGCTTCTGGGAGGCACGCACCATGGCAGGTGAAATGGCCCTTCGAAGCGGGGTTGAATTTACAGGGGTGTGCTCTGGTCCCAGGCTGGGAGGTCTGGCGCCTGCCGTGACCTCTCTCTGCGTTACGGGAGGAGTTCACTTACAATCTAGAAACATCTGGTGCTTTTTCTTCTTTTCCCAGCACCATTAAATGTCGAGTTGAAGGGAAACACAATACATCACCTTCTTCATGGGCTGCCATTCAGCCAAGAGTAGCAGAGATTAGCCTTCAATCACACGGGGGCTGGAGCTGAAGGAAACCTTCCCAAAGACACACCGGAGAAACATTTTCATTAGCGGAGGAGAATCTGACAGAGCTGAAGTGCCCCTTCAACCTCAGCTGCCGGACCTCTCCCCTGCCTGGCGTTAACAGGATAAGGAGATGCTAACTGAGGAGCTGGTGCCAGCTGCAACACTTTAAGTGCTGTCTGCATCCAGATGTGAGAAACAGCTGTGACAGCAAAGCTTTTATAGCCTGGTGGGAGTGGCTCTGGTTTTTCTCCTGCCTGTCCATGAGCACTCACTGCTGAAAGCAAGCTGGTGCTCTCCATGCTGTCAGTTGAATGGAGGATGTGGGTGTGCTAGATTTCGAGCCACTTACCTGAATGGGTACCCTAGCCAGAAAAAGATATGCTTGGGTGATGAGATCCATAGGTCCAAGAGGCTCTGCCTCCTGCAATAAGTTTTGCAAATTTAACAGGGCTGCCTCTCTGGTGGTGGAGGCTTTAACTGCTTCGAGGAGAACTGTTCCACAGCCCACTGTAGCAGGCATCTGCTCTTAGTCAGCATCCCTCCAGGGCAGTCTCGATGCCCAGGATTCACTTCTGCTATTGATGCCTCCTTTTCGTGGGAGAAACACACTCTGCACCCCAGCTTGGTGCCTGGCACAGATCTGTCTGTCCGAGTTACTGGGAATTAACCAGTAGCATCCCTGCAGTGGCGTCTGCCATCCCCCACCTCGCCTCCCTGGGGCTGGCAGTGCTCCTGACAGAGGCAGGCTCTGTCTCTTTCACTCACAGCTGAAGGATGCCTTGCCTGGTCCTATCTCCCAGGTTGGAGGGAAATCGTTTTAATTTGTGTGGCACACTCCTTTAGGGGGTGGGGCGGCGGGGGAAAAAAACCCAACAGAAACTGGCCATTCTGGGTATTTTTAGCTCTTTGCAAAAGACCACTAACATCTCTTTCTCTCTCCCTTTTTTTTTTTTTTGTTTTGTTTCGTTTAACTCCCTGAAGACTGTCTGCTCTTTGGGGCTGCCTTCGATACTGCATCATTAGCATCACATCTCTGCAGTGAAGGTAAGCCAGTGCTCAGCACTCCCCAGGACTCTGACTCACAGGGAGACTCATCTCCTCTCCTTGCTCTCTGGGTGCCCAGCCCTCTGAGAAGAGACTCCCTGGCTGGGAGGATGACGGGCTTAGAGATGTTCACACGTCCTGGGATGGGTTTTATCAGGAAAGGAATTTGAGCTTCCTGAGAGGGAGGTGACACAGCCTGGCAGTAGGGCATTGGTTTGGGACACAAAATTGGGTGGCTTCTGGTTTTGGAGCGTTCTCACAGTATGGTACCTCTCATTTCCCCCCTCCTCCCTTTCAGAATTGAAAACAGTCAAAATTAGAGGAAAACCTGGCTCTTGAGCATTTTTCCCCTCCGGTCCCTTCACCTGGCTTGTTTTTCTTGTTCTACAATTTCAGCTGGCTGAGTTTCAGTGCCAGCCTATTGAAAGGAAAGGCACGTGCTAGCTTATGGAGGGAGAGAGACCCGAGACAGGATAAATCTGGAGGCAATGAGATTGGGGGGAGGCAAGTCAGCTGCTCTGACACTTTTATTATGGAGCCAGGCTGCTTGGGAATGAATCTTTGTTGAAGCATGTGTTGCTGGATGACATTTCTACCAGGTCTCGGCAGTAACCTTCGCCAAGCCTCACTGCCCAGCCCTGCATTCGCCTGTTCCTGAGACGAGGGGAGCAATTGTCAGCTGGAAATGCCACAGGCAGCAGGGCTCGATGGTGCTCGATGTACCTCTGATGAGTCTGAAAGCACCTGGACTTTGGCACCGCAAACTCTTCAGGCTTTGGTGACTTCAGCTTACAGATACATATGTTGTTTTGCAAAGGAGGTGTTGGCTTCTGCATGTGTTTCTCATTTCAGAAATGGCAAGGATACAACAGAGACCAAAATGAAATCCTCCTTATTGTCCAGAAGGATGGATAACTGCAAGGAAAGATTATTCCACAGCGCTGGAAAAAGAAGATCTACTTGCTCAGTGACCTGGTGGTGAGGTACTGGCTCTGCTTCATACAGAGGCTGGAAGCCAGGGGAGATTTTGGGTTACAAAGAGGGCTGGGCAGCGTTTGCTGCCCTCCCTGCTCCATTCCTGTATCACTGTCAGCTTAGATTCCATATCAAGAGGGTGATGTTGTGGCTGGCGGCGACAATAGCAGAATGTCACTGGCGGAGGTGAAATCTTTCCCTCCATGAAGGTACTTTTTCCTTTCCCTTCCCCATGGCTTACACCAAGAGCCGCTGGCTCCCAGTGCCAAGCGGGACATGTGCACGTGCTTCTCAAGGGACAGGGTATACTGTCCTGAGCATCACTTTTCTTGCTGCGTCGGCAAGCCGTTCTGTGTCATCGATGCCTCTTTGTGCAGTGACCTGGCACAGAGGGAAACCCCTCGTTACTGTCTGAGATAAACCGGGAGCATTGGGAGCTGCCGTGTCTGCCATCACGGCAGCATTGCACAGAGCGGCCCTTTGCCATGCTGGTGCTCTTGTACCAGCGGGAGGTCTGCCAGGGATGTCCCTTCAGAGCCCCAGGGGCCATCTGTGCTCTTCAGGGGCCAGGCCTGAACTAAGGCAGGGTCCGAGGGGCAGGCAAACGTGCTGATGGTTCCCATTGTCTGCAGGCTGTCTCTCACCTCCTCTGAACAGGAGCTAATCTTGTAGAAGAGCGCCTGTGCCCACACTCTTCCAGCAGCTCCTCTGCCAGCCTGCTGTCCTCAAGGGCTGGTTCAGCAAAGCCTTAGTGCTGTTCTGGGTCCAGCTTTCATTTTCCAGCGGGTTACGGAGGAAAGAATGAAGGTAGCTGCCACTGCCAGGCCATGCTAGAAAACAGAGGCAGGGGAGACAGGCCTCTGTGCACTTAAAGATCCAAGAGCTTAATCTGAATCTGGTTCTATTAGACCTGATCCTGTCTTGCATCTTTTCCAGCTGATGCCTGAGCCTGTCTTTGGCTTGGTGTTTGTTTTTTTTTTCTCCTTTCCCCCTTTTTTCCTCACCTTATGAAAAATGGCTTTGCCATCTGCATCTGTCAGGAGTCCGCTGAGCTGGGTGTACGGCTCAGTGAATATACAAATGTGTGGTTGGATCACGGCCCTCCCTGACAGGCCAGAGATGAATACCAAACGTGCAGGGAGAAGAGTGCGTTCCCTTCCTCTGCTGCTGCCGCCTCTGATGGTTGTTTTTCTTATCCCAAGGAGGCGTAAGAATCGCCTTTGGGAGCAGTGCTTCCTTCTGCTCCTGTTCCGCCTTGCCAAGGATCAGTTCTCTGCCATCCGTCATCAGATGAGTCCTCTCCTTGCTCTCACATCTCAGCTGCTGATGGGAATGCCAGGGAAGGGGTAACTGGTTTACCCTGATTGATTTTTCCTACCACCTTCTTCCCTCTCCCTTTTGCATTCCACCACCTAGGCCGGTTACAAGGCCATCAGCAGGCTGGAGCTTGAGGACACTTGCCTTTGCTTGCTGGTCCAGGTGCTTTTTAAGAGAGATAAGGATGGGGTAGAGGGGAGGGGATTGTTCGGCTTTACCCATGTGGCTTAAAATGTAATTTTGAATGGGAGTGTTCAGCAGTGTCATGCATGACTCCACGTAAGATGTGCTGAGAGCACCCAAGCGCTCCTGCATGCCTGGGCTTCACAGTGGCCCCTTTCCCTGCTGTAGGTGACCAGCGTGGTGGGGCTCTGCAAGGAGGAATGCTCCAGCTGTGAGATCAGCAGTTGCCGTCACTCTGCAGGCTCACTCAGGTACCCAAAGGGAGCTGACAACCTGCCTTGACCCCTGTGGATTTGCTCAGCTCCTCCTGCTTCTTGGATTTCTGCAGTCTGGTACGTGAGCTGCTTCTCTGGCCTTGATGTACTAAGCAGCTTTCAGCCAGGTGGGCTCAGAGGAGCGGGCAAGCAGAAAATGCAATGAGTCTCTCCATGCTCGTGCCACAGCTATCTGGTCAAGGAGGGGAAGTTTCAGGGAGGGCATACCCCTGCTTTGGCAGGAGGAGGTAGCAGGCAGCTTGAGCTGGGCTGGTTTTTTGACAAGCAGATGGATGTTCAGCAGGGGCCCAAGAAAACCCTTTTGCTTCAGGCTAGCTGTGCGCCCTCCAAACCGCAGCATTGTGCTGATGCAAAAAAAAGCATCGCTCCGTTGACGCTCAGCCTGAATTACCTCTTCCGGCACCTGATTCAGGACTCGGCGACTGTCCCCTCCAGCCACCGGCTCCCAGCAGGAGCCCGTTGCGAGCTTGCAACCAGGCAAGGATGCAGCAGGAGCCGGTGAGCAGTGAGGAAGGCGAGTGATAGCAGATTCCTCTGGTGTCTCCACACCGCGGGGCTCTTGGCGAGTGAGCGCTCGGCTGCTTTGAAAGCTCTTAGTGCTCCTGCAGGTGGGAGCCAATTTGTCTGCTTTCCTGCCCAGGTGCCATCTGCTTGTAGGATTGCCTGCACGGTGGATGAGCGCGACGGGGACGGCAAAGGGAAGGGGCTGCTGGGGTGGGAGAGATGAGCGTAAAACTTTGCCTGGGTAACTTCAGCACTTCTGGCTGCCGTTGGGCCCCCTCCCCTGCATCGCGGCGGGGAAATCACAGCCTGTCAATTGCTGTTCCTGGAGCGTGATGGGGAGCTGAGGCACCGCTAATAGCAAGTTATCATTTTAATGCTAATTTCCTACCCTTAGCTCAGGCTGGGGGAGGCTCAGCCTGGGCGAAGGGAAACCGTTAGCAGATGGAGAAGCGGGGGCATGTGTGGGGATTGTTCTGCACCCCCAGAAGGGACTTCCAGCGGTCAGATGGTTAACCACCACTGGGAAAACTGGTAGGCAGGTGCTGAGGTCAGTCACGTGGATATGGGAGGGGAGCAGGGAGAGGGATGCTTTTTTCCAAATTTCTTGTAGGGATTTCTCTAGTGCTTTAGTCTTTGGCTTGAATTTGGTCTTTGCTGCTTGTTGCCAGCCATCAGTCCAGTGTGACCCAGGGGATACTCGGGCGCTGGCTGGGCTGCAGCTGGTGGCGTGGTTGCCCTTTTAACAGAGGAGCCGAGCAGGGGTGGGTTTAGCTACTGCCTTTTTGTGAGGAGCTCCCCAGGTCAGGAGCCTGGACATATGTGCTGGGCAATGGGCTTCAAAGCAGGGTAATTTTGAAGCCATTCTTGAGATACCCAAGAGCAAAAAAAAACAACCTTGCCTTTTTGCCATGGGAACAAGGTCTGCTGCCCCAAGCTGGAGAGCTGGCAGGAGAAACCAGTGGCTGAGTTTGGGGTCACGGAGGAAACTGAACCATTTCCCAGCCCTTCCCAGAGGTGGGAATTCCCACATCCAACCTCCTGGTCAGTCTCCTCTATCCATGCTTAGCAAGTGGAAGAGCCTGTGCTGCTCCCCAGGCTGGTGTAGTTGCCTGGGAGCTTCTGGGGAGTTTGAAGAGAGGTGACTGGTTGCAGTAGGAGTGTGGGGCTTGTTTGGGATTGTGTTGGCAGGAGTCAGGGAGGTTCTTCTACCATTTCTAGACCTGCCTGGACACCTTAGGACTAAAGGGACATGAGCTCAGATGCTGTGCCCGTCTGGGAAGAAACTGGTTGCCTGCTGCTGAGGGACAGCGTTGTTTTAAGGCAAGGGCCCAGTAGTCTCCTGGTCTGTGGCATGACACATCTCCTGAAGACCCACCAGCCTGTGCTGATCTAGACCATTGGCTTCATAATTTCCTATGAAAGGAATATGTGGATTTTAAAAAAACCCTTTCAAGACCATTTTAAAACTCTTTTGGCATCTGGTAGAGCGGCAATGGAGCAACAAAAGCAGCCATGATAAAGGGAAGGAAAACCAGCAACTGGTTAAATGGTGAAGGGATGGGAAGCCAGGAGGGGACCGTCCTGCCAGGAGGACACTAAGGCAAGGCTGTGTTAGCAGAGCAGCATTGCTCGCTGTGGCTACCAACTATCAGATTGTGGGGTGGAGCATGACTCACTTTTTAAAGGAGTTATTTCCATCTGAAAAAATGGCTCCTATCTTTCTTAGAGCCTCTCCCCTGCCTTGAGTGAGGAGAGAGAGGAGAAAGCAAAGGGCTCCTTTTTCTTAGGTGAGGAGAATCAAACAAACTTTCCTGCGAGTAGCTCAGCAAGGAAATCAGTGCCTTACGTTTTGCCAAGAATAATACAGCCAAGTAGTGTGTGTGTGTGGGGGGAATAATATAAATTGTGTTGCTTTTCCCAGTTCAACACTCTGAATAATGAGCCTGCAAGCCAGAGGGAGAGCTCCCGGGAGAGACGCCTGCGTTGCAGAAGGACACAACAGGTGTCTCGGATGGGCCAGTATCTGAAGCGATTTCTCTCTAATTTTCTACATCAGTGAGAACACAGCGCGGTGCCATCAATCATAGTCAACCTCCCCTCGGAAAGCCACCTCCTGCCTCACCGTACTGCAGCGTCCCCTCTCCTCTTCTGCCCCTGGTTGGGGACCACAGGTGTCCTGGCCAGCAGTGCCTGGCAGGCGTCTTCTCTCCCGGGGTGGAGGGTTCTTTTTTGTTGTGTTTGAGCCTGCTTGCGTTTCTGCCGTTCTCCTTCCTCCACCCCTGGCACGTGTTCCTAGCCAGTGCTTTACTTCCAGGCTGTATCTCCCCTGCCTGGAGTCAGAAGAGGCCAAATACCCCTTTTATCCGCAATGAGGAGAAGGTGTGGAGCTGCTTCTCCTGGGAGAAGCACTTCTCTTGCTGGAGGAGTGATGGGGGGTGGTTTTGGTGCCTGTACTGCTCATCTGGGGATGGGTCGGTTGGGCTTTACAGCTCCCCTGAGGCTGCTCCTGCAAGCAGTGACCATCAAGGCATGTTCTGGGATTGCTGGTGCCTGGCTTCTTCACCCCAGCCCCAGCTCTGGGCGTGGAACACCGAAGAGAGCCATCTTTCGTGCTGGACCGGTGGTGCGATGCAGCAGCTCTCGGTCTCTTGGTTTCTCCTTTTGTGAAGTCCTCTGCTCCTTCCAGGCCTGGCCATTTTTCCAGCAGTCCCAGGGGCACCGCTTTGGCAGCAGTACTGGTGGTGGATGTCCTCCTGAGCAAGCCCGGGCCAGATGCACTCTGCAGCTGGCCAGAAGGCTGGCGGGCCATGGATCTGCGCTCGTGGCTTGCTCTTCTACTGGAGCATGGACATAGCTGATGGATTTAATGACTCTTGCTTCTTCATCTCTCATGTGCTAGACTGGGTGCTCTTGTTCAATTGTGGTGGCTCTTGAACTTACCAAAACCTGGCTAACTGATGCCAGCTGTCATGACACAAAAGTGGTTTGCAAGTCCCGTTTCTGGCTCCGTGGGCTCAAGCACCAGCTAGAACCAAGAGCGGTGCTTCTTTCTTGAGCAGAGCCCTAGACAGAAGCATCTTCTGAATAAAGCCATGCGTTGCCACCTGCCTCTCAGCCTCTTAAACTGGCTTCTGAGAGCTGCCAAGGATCCTTGACCTCTCTTTCAGGCACGGTTTCCTGCATGTTTCAACCCTGCTCCGGTGCTGTGGAGCTGTTGCTGTCTTCTGTAATAGCTACTTTGTTTGCTTCCTGATTGCCTGCCCTTTCTGTAACGAGCTGTAATTCATCCTGGTTTATACGGTGCTCGGAGATACCTGGAGCAGGGAAGGTGTACCATTAAACCACCTTCTAGGCTGCTCTCTGGGCCGGGGTTGCTGATCTTCTGGAGATGTAAAACAGGGGGGACAAGGGGGACTGGATTGAAACGGGGAATAATTACCTAGCAGGGTAAAAGGGGCTGACTGGGCTGGAAGCTACTGGGAGCTGACACACAGGTGCAGATGAATGGCTATGGCAGGCAGGCAGGGCGGAGGGATGAAAGTCGATTTTTTAAAGCGTCTGCTTTCCCCTCTTCCTCTGCTTTATAACCTGTTTTTATAGAGACTGTATGAGGAACACATTTTTTTATTAGCAGCTTGGGAGTGGAGAGTAATAAAGATTAATTTTTTTAAATAATTCCTTGCATTATCTTTTAATTTCCTGTGGCAGGGTTTGACTTTTAAATCTCAAACAGAGTGAACTGCTAACGTGCTCATCAGTTTGGAAGCAGCAGCCAAAGGAGCTCGTGACTCAGTGAAGGTGGGAGAGGTCCGAGTTGAGCCTGGAGTCCTGGCCTCTCCGGGGCTGGCCACAGTCCAGCCCCTGGCCAAAAGGATCTGTTCAGGTCTGCAGTGCCGGGCTGGATCTCCATCCCAGGAAAACTTCAGGAGATCTAATCCATACTGCAGCTCATAGTGTCCATCTTGCTTCCTTCTGCTGATGGTAATGATGAAGGTCCCTGGTGGAGGAAGGAGGGAAATGTGATGGTCCTGCTGTGGGCGATGCATCCTTGCTGGCCTCCACCCAGGACAGCGTGTGCTGCTGGGACCTGTGCTGAGCTGCGCGGGGCGGTGGGCCTGGGGGTCCTCCAGACCAGCTGGGATCCTTGGTGGTCTTGCTGGCATTCAGGGGGAGGTGGCGGAGGTATTAGGAAGAAGTAACAAGGGAGCTGCTGAAGGAGAAGGGGGTGAGGTGAGAGAGAAAAGTGACAACACTTGTGACAGAAGAGGGCTCTCTGCCCCCTGCATCAACACTCTCCGTGAGCACAGAAGAACTGATGCTCTGCTGGGCTTTAGTCTACTCAAAGGACTGGCTGACAGTGGAGCTGGGCTACCTTCACCGACCCAGGGGAGCTCTCACATGCCCCGTACCCATAGCCACGGTAGCACTGAATCTGGGCAGAAGTGATGTCCAGCACGCAGACGCCCCAGCCCCTGCTTGCTTTGACCACTGACGACCTTTCCATAGCTTGTTCTTTTTCATATGGCCGTGCTGGCCACTCGAGTTTGCTCTGAACTGGTCTCTCTGGAGAGCAAGTGGTGGAGGCAGAGAGCGGCCGTTACGGAGAGGCAGCCGCTGTGGGCACGAGCGTTTTGGCTCACGCAGGTATGAAAGCAGCTGTAGCTCAAGTGCCTGGTGTGGGCTTTGGGAAGGCAGGGGGGAAGCTGAGTGAAGAGGGGAGCGCAGTGGCAGTATTGAAAAGTGTCCTGAAAAGGCATTTTACTGGATTACATCACTCCTGTGTTGGAATCGGGACTGGGATGAGGGTACTTGGAGATGTCTGGGGATGGGGAAGAGCCAAATGGTGCATGAGGAGCGCTGTGACCCAGACGGCTCCTGGCTCCCTCTGACAGATGCCATCTGGAGCAGGCTTAGTGCGTGCCTGGGCGTCTGTGCTTGTCCTGGTTCTGGCAGCCTTCTGATGGCCAGCTCCGCTGAGCCAGTGTGAGAAGACTGTGCTCCCCCTCCTCAGAGTGCTTCTCTCCATGGTTGGAAGGTCACCTCTGCATCATGGTAGAGGGGTTCCAGGCTTGATCCAGCCTCGCTTCTGCTCTCCCACATCTCCCCTTGCTGGTGGGGAGAGGAGCACACCTCAGCCCACCCCCAGCTGTGAAGGTTGGCTGTCCCGTGCCAGGTCATCTGGGTTTGCTGGCGTTTCGCAGGGCAAAGCTGTCCCTGGTGAGGTCTGGGTCTGTGGGCACAGTGCAGATCTTGGTCTGCTTTTGGAGGCTGTGTGCTGCCTGGCACCAAGCGTCCTGCTCGCAGCAATACGTGTGGTTTGGGTTCTGGGCTCGTATTTTGGCAGCAGGCTGGGATCTTGTCCTGCTGGCCTGGCTTCATCTGACTGGATCCTCTGGTATCCAAGGGAGCGACAGAAAGCTTCGGGGTGTGTGGCTTGTGCATGTTTTGGGTGGGAAAACACATTCCTCAGCGCTCTCTTTGGATTCTCCATTTATTTCATGTCTTGGACAAAGAAAGGACCATGCCCTCTGCCAGGAGAAGATGACAGAAGTGCCTTATGGATGTTCCTGATCTCAGGAGGGAAACTGAGGCACCAAGAGGTGGTTTGATGCCTGTACCACTAGCACCTTGGTCACACCTGCATCCATCCCTCTGTGCACGGCTGCCAGCCCCGGTGTCCCGACATGCTACGAATGAGCACAGCTTCGAGTTGTGTTTCTCGGCCAAAAGAAGCATCATTTGCTAAAGTTATCAGGCATCAGGAAAACCGAGGGGGCAGTTCCTGGTTGTCAATACCTGTCCAAAAGCAGAAACCTCTCCTGTTGTGGTGGGTTCTTTTTTAGCTTCTGAAGTCTCAGAGAAAAATGGAAATAAAAAGCAGCAGGGAGAGAGCTGTTAAAAAGCTTAAAGCTGTCACAAGGCATTGGTTAGTTTATGTGCAGTGAAGTATACAAACAAGTTTTCAGCTTGTTGGTTGGAGCCGAAGAGCGTGTGTGTGGGGGGTTGTGTGATAAATATGTTTTATAGGTCTTTTATGGGATTTTTTAAAATGGCTGTCCCAATAAATTATTTACCAGGGTAATAAAAGATCAAGTAAATTGTTCCAACGGTATCGCTGAGCATCTAAATCCCAAGCTTTTACTGGGGGGGAAGGACCCTCTGAATTCCTGTGGCCTTATAAAAGATGGTCCAGGTGTAGTGCTCCTGGAGGCCGGGTCCCCAGCCAGCCCCAGTACTCAGCGTATCTCCAGGAGGTCCCGGAGGCTTGACACTGCTTTTCAGCCCCTCAGCATCTCCTCCTGGAGATGGATGGCATTTCCCTCCACTCCTGGCTCTCACAGCTGCAAATCTCTTGATAGTCTCTGAATATTTAAGTTTCCAAAAGGTCTCAGAAGCATAATGGTCCTTCCTGGTGTGAAATGGTGGGTAGAAATCACTTAGAAAGCAGCAAGGGGTTTGGAGAATGGCCTGAGCCCCTGCAGCACAGGCTGGAAAGGCTGCCCCGTAGTCCTGCAGGTAATGGGGACCTCCTCCCACCGCAGACGTCTGGATGGGGACGTTTCTCCTTGCTTGGTATCAACCGCTGCGCAAGGGAAGGGCCGGGTTCTGCTCGCTGCTGGCCTGGCCTGCGTGGCAGACAAGCCCAAAATAGTCCTTGCAGAGGTGAAATAAAAAGTTCTGGCGTTCCAGCCGCAGAGTCTATAAATACATCTTTGGGGGCATGGGACCAGGCTTTAAGAAGTTCAGTCGCTCTCCTGCTTCTCCCAAGGGGACAGAGGAAGGAGAAGGCTGGGGGTCCTACTAAGGATCCCTGCCTCAGGACAGGGCAAATGCTTTGGCTGCATCCCAGACTTTTTATAGTAGGCGGAATTAGGTTTAACCCCCGGTAGGGTTTAAAAGACATCCAGTTGTTAATGCGGTGGCTTTTGTAACGACTCTGGCTGAGAAAGATGCATCCCTGTGTGGTAAGCTGGTCATAAATAAATTCAGACAGGATTTTAGAAGCAATTTCTGAGGCTTGAAAGAGATCATTCTGGAGTGGCCTTCAAAAGGAATGGTGGGTGGGAAGGGACAGCCACTGTTTCAAGGTAGCTCTCAATATTCACGGGAAGGATTATTCACTGGGAGCCTTTGCAGAGGGGAGAGTTCTTGGGTATCCAATGTGTTGAAGGGAGACCAGATTGATCTTTGTTTGTGCTGTCTTTAGCTTATGTTAACCCCACGCCTCAAGGTGTCTGCTGGCCTCTGCAGGGTCCAGAGAAGAATCCTTGCCTCCATCCGTGTCTAATTTGGCTCCTGGGTTTGGTGGTGGTCCTGGCTCTCTCCGAGGTGGTGGAGAGAGGCCACATCTGGGGACAGGGAGCAGTTTTCCTGGTCAGCCAACAAGGAGCACAGGGCTTTATTTGGCTTCCTTTGGGTGCCTGCAGGCTTCCTCAGATCTTAGAATTTTCTGAAATAATTCCTCTGCTGTCACAAGGCAATAGGAAACTCATGAAGCCACTGATCTTCCTCATTTGCTTCCCTGCTGTGTTACAGTGGTGGCTTTTGGACTTTCCTTGGGGCGGTCCTGCAGCCTCGGGGCATGGCTGTATCTCCAGCCCCTTTGGTCTAACAGAAGCGCTGGGATGGAGATCCTGGGCAGCTCCTGGATGTCCTGAGCTGTCCTTCTGAGCCGTCCTAAGCCTGGGGAGAGGGCAGGCGGCAAAAAGGGGGCTTGTTCCTCTTATCTGGGAGCTGGGCCAGCAGGAACAGCCCCATAGCATCCTCTCCTTTGACTGGTGGCTACTAAAATTTTGGGGCACGTTGGCTGCACCCTAGAAATATCGGCGCTGGTACCCACCTCTGCAGTGCATCCCCGGTGAGTGGGCTAAGCCGGGCTCAGAGCTCAAAGCCCATGAACCATTAAGGTTCTAGTCTGGGGAAGGTTTAAACTAGAGTTGTGTGTTTTAATGGGTGGTGTTTGCTGGTGTGGTTTGGCTTTTAGGCTGGTGGCTGGGGACTAGGTTTCAGAGCAGGCTTTCCGTTGCAGGGAGCAGAGGCCAGTAAGGCGTCTGATGTTTGGCTTTAAAGAAAAAAGGATACATCTCCTCGTGTCCCTCTTATTAATTGTAAACGTGTCTTGCCAGTTTGGGAATGGATGCCATAAATTTACATGAGGGTTGAGCCAGCATGGGGCAGGCGACAGAAGCCCAGATGATGTGTGTAGGCCAGGCTTAGCGTCTCTTCCCGCTCGCTCCAGACTGTGCAGCACGACTCCAGTGACTTCAGTGGCATTTCCTCCTGGCTTGCCTTCTCCTGATGAGAATTGGACTGCATGTAATTGAAAAGGATGGGGCATCTGCCAGCAGACTGTGAGCCACGTTCCCTTGGCAGCTTGAGATTGTTGGTGGAGGACAGGGGAGACAGGCTGGGGCAGACACCTGCGTCGGGGGGGAGGCGAGCCTCAGCATCACAGGGATCCCAAATCCATCTCCATCTGAAGCTCTCTGGATGCGGCTCCCTGTTGCACAGCGGTTGCCCATGCCCAGAGGGGGACTGATGTCTCCAGCTGCTGTTGCATGAGTAATAATTTGCTTTCATTCGTGATCTCGCCCTCGCTGGCACCAGGACAGAAATGTGAATAACTGCTCCTCTGAGCAGCTTTCCTTTTCTGAACCAAGGACTTGATCTTGAAAAGCATTCTGTGATCTGGCCGGCTGTCGCTGACCCTGGGCTTCGCAGCACCGTATCTCCCTGCCTGAGCATCAGTCAAGAGAAGCTGAGGGAGGTAAAAGGCTCCCGGGGTTTGCGCTGTCCCGAACACTAACGAGAGCGTGGCGTACACAGACGGTACAGCAGGCCTTGGTGTAAGGCCAATGATCAAGATGCGAGGGCATTGTAAATCCGGCACCTACAAAGATGCGGGAAGCAAAGCAGGGCAGGATCTGCATTTCAAAGAGCGTTGTTTCTGTAACAGCACCGCACGGGGAGCAGATGCGCCTGCCTGCCGCCAAGGCAGAGGGATGAAGCTGTTTGAACTACGGTCTCAGGGAGCCCACAACCACCAGCTTCACGTTCAGGGCACGGTTAAAGGAAAGCTTCGTAACCCCGCACTAATTGCATGGTGCTGAGCCTAGGAGGTGGTGCCTGCTGGGCACGGCTCTGCCTAACACGGGCTGCATCAGGTGGAGATGTCTTGAAACCAGGCTTTGCTTTCAAGTGTACAAGGTCCCTCACCACTCGGCTACTAATGCCAGAAACATTTCTGCTGCTGAATTGATGCTGGCCATGCCAGTGCTAGGAGATCCCCTTAGGGAGAGCCAGCTCCTACCTCTAAAAGCCTGCGACCCAGGCAGGAGAGACAGCTGTGGGAGCAGGAGGTGAAAGAAGATCCAGTGGTGATGAAATGGTTTGGTTTTGTCTTCCAGTTGTAGCAGGGATTGAGTCAGAAGCGAGTGAACGGCCAGGGCTCTAGCCTGGGCACGGTCACTGGATGAGGTGGGCCCCCTTCACTGCATGTGGCTTCTTTAAAAAAAACACACGGGGTTGCTTTGGCTGTCAGCTGTGGTGGTTTGCTTTTTTTTTTTTTTTTTTTTTTTTCTTTTTTTTTCCCCTGTTGGTAATTTCTGGAAGGAGAAATTCTAGAAGGTGTGTGGTTTTGGGCAGCATGGCACAATTTCAATTTCTCTGTCTTGGCCAAATCTGTGGGAGATGGAGCATCTCCCCAGTGCCACTGGCTGCCGCTATGCTCCCGGGGCAACTGTTTTGCTGGGGGAAGAGGGAGCATCAGCAAATCCTGATTTCTGAGTGACTCCAGCCTGCCCTGCCTGGCAAGGGGTTGTGACAGGTTCAGTTTGCCGATGTCCCAGGGTGGTGGATGAGCACACCTCTGCATTCCTTGGCAGCCCTGCCGACATCTAGACCCTCCGAGCTGAGACCAGGAGCAGGATCCTGATGCCTGGCTTGCATTGAGACCTTGCATGCCTCAAAGGGGCTGGGAGGAGGGGCAGCTGTAGGGGGAGATGCTTCTAGGAAGCAAAACAAGATAGTGCAAGGTGGTGGCTGGACATAGCAAGGAAGACAGCTTAATGCCCCCCTGGTTCACCAAACTGAGTGGAGAGCAAGGATGGCTTTTATGAATGAAACTGCTCTGTGTTTGTCCAGGTCAGTCACATGTCCTGGTCACCGCTGTGCACTTATTTACATCTCAGAGGGCACCGTCAGGCCAAAATAAAAAAAAAAAAAAAAACAAACAAACAAAAAGAAAGAAGCAAAATCCCATCTGTGCCACTCAAAATGCCTCAGTTCACTCGGGCTGTAGTCCAGAAAAGCACTTAAGCATGCGTGAACACCCCCCCGGGCGGCAGCGTTCGGCGGAGGTTTTGCTGTCCCTGTCAGGAGCCAGGCATCACGGCGAGGAGCCAGGTAGGACCTTGCTCTTGACCCCTGCCTTTGCAGCATCCTCACGAGATGCTCTGCAAGGCAGCCCCTCTTGGCGATTCCTGATCTGATGCGGCTGAGCCTAGGCTGGGAAGTCACTGTGGTTTTACTTTTGTTCCTTAATTGAGTGACCCTGCCAGTGAGAAATGGAAACCTTCCTGGAAACAAGGACTTGCTCCTTCCTGCTGGGATGACTGGAGGCCTGCAGGATGTCACCCTGAGGCAGGACATCTTTTCTCAGACAAACAGGTACTTTGGGGTCGCTGGGATGTAAAAGTGAAGTCCTTTGGCGGCGGGTCTGACCTTAAGCCAGTCTCACTTTCAAGACTGCATCCATGAAGTCTTGCTTCTGGACCAGTGGAGACCTCAAGCCTGGTTGCCAGCACTGGGGTGGCTGTGGGACCTGTGTGAAGCTCTCCTGGGAGCACCAGAGCCCGCCTTTGGGGTTCCCCTCCAGAAACGCCCACATCAGCAGGAGGGTGGTGGGGTGGGATGGGCTTCTCCTACGGCTCAGTGGATTCCTACAGAGAGCAGAAGGATGGTGAGCAGCCCCCCATGGCTGAGACCAGAGCTGGACCCAACACAGAGATCTTAAAGGTCTTTTGCAACCTAAACAAATCTATGATTCTGTGGTCACCACCATTGCCAGGCTGCTCTGGTCTGCTGCGACAGGGCATGTGGCTGAGAACTGCCCCGGCCACCACCACCACCGTGGAGACCTAGTGGATCCTACCTCACGCCGGCTGCCGGCATGCAGGGCATCACATCATCGGCACGCAATTTTGCATTTGCTGTTTTACAAACCTTGGCTGGGTCATTAACGGAGGAAGGAAATAAAAAAGCAAGGGCTCCAAATGGATCCCAGAGGGATTCCCTGTAGCAATTAGCTTTATACTTGAAAACATATTTCCAATCTTTACTGCCTACTCTCTGTATTTGAAATAATTTTCTACCCAATAAACCTTAGTAGCCCCCAAACATAATTTTAGCGATGCATTAATTAACGACAAGGCGACCCAATGGTTCAAAAGCTGAGCAAAACCCAACGCATATATCAGGCAGCGAGGCAGTATTTTTGGGATGCTTCCTGGGGCACCGCGCGATGCAAGTGCTTTATGTAGGACGTCACCTAAGGCTTGGCTGGCCGGAGCAGAGGGCTGTCTGGGATCTCAGCTGCTGGCAGGCACCTTCCACATGGGATAACCGCGCTGGATTTTGGGATGTACTTCTTTCTCTTGCAGAGCTCTTGTCTGTTTTGCAGTCCCTCGTAAAGAATGATTTTGGATATCTCTTAGGCTTGGGAAGGTCTCTAAACCTGACCCCCCCCACCCCCCGCCCAGCCCTTAATGTTCCTGGTGCCTTGTGGCTGGGAGTTTCAGGGGTTAGACACGGGCAATATATCCTTTGCGCTGCTGTGCAATCGCCCGCCTTCCCTTTGCTTTGATTCACGTCCCCGTGGGTGCATTAACCAGCAGGGCTAGCTGGAAATCCCTGGTGACTCCCTACCCACAGCTCCCCTGGCAGTAATTCATGCCGGAGGGAAGCACAAGCCTTGCGTGCCCGGTTGCTTCTGAGGTGCAAGCCACTTGGTCAGAGCCTGTGACAGCTCCTGGGCTGGGGAAGGCATCAGGCCAAGGGGGAATATGGACTCAGCGTGCTGTGCAGAGCTGGTGCATGTAGAGCTAGGCTCCCCCGAGCCCAGTTAACCCAGTCCCAGGTCCCTCTGGGACCCGCTCCCATCCAGCTTCTGCAGAATGTGGGCGTGAGGAGGTTGGGTCTGCTCATCGCAGGGCTTTACACCCACAGGTCTGGAGCCGGCTGTGGGCTGGTGGAGGATGATGCACTGGTGTGATGCCTTCATCGGGTCTCAGCTGGCCACCGGGGAGATGGCCAGCTACTAGACCACAGTGACCATGACGGTGGGGACCCTGCTTGGCCACCAGCATTGTGGAGGCCACAGTGGAGGCACCGGGAGCACCGATCCGGTGCCGCCCAGTCTCTGTATGCAGGGTAAGCTTGTAATCTCCTGCTTAAAAGATGGGAGGTAGCATTACAAGGCGCTGCCTCTGCCGGGGTTTTCAGCTATCGTGGGCTCATCCCGCTTTATCTGTTGCATGTGAAATATCCCATGTAAAGCTACACAAAGCTGCAAAGCTACCGTAATCCTTCCTAAAGCCACCCTGCCCTTCTGTGCGAATATTATATTAGATGATATGCTTATTAAACTCGCTCAGCAGAAGTTTTACTTCCAGCCGGTGGTGATAGTCTTGAAATGCCATTAAGGTAATAATTATATCACGTTGTCCTTGATCCAGATCTTGGCTGGTAATTGTTCACGCCTGCTGCCAGCTATTTGGGTAATAGTAGGTGCAAGGGGAGGGTGGTGGCATAGCAGGTGGTGTGATCAACTGGCACCTTGGGTGGCAAGCTGGGTAATGTGCTGGGGGTGGGAGACCTGTGCTGGCTCCTTGGGGACGTTTTGTCACTGCTCTTTGCTGTTACGCTAGTCCCGGTCGGAGCATTGTTCCCAGGCCACCTCAGAGCTCCTCTAGCTTCTCCACTAGAATGATCTGGAACAGGGGGAGAAGGCATAGGGCTGTGTGGAGGTGGGACCTGGGACACCTCTCTGGCTCTCACGCTCTGGTGGAGGACCACTCCTGCCCACAAATGAATCAGTGCCTCTGGCTGGGGTTGGGTGATGGATGGCAGGTTCCCCGTCCTGCCCTCACACTTCTGGGTTGTCCCCATGCCCTGGAGATTATGATGGTGCAATTTAATACCTTCATAAAGTACTACATAAAGTTCTGCTGCCAGACTATGATGAACTTCATGAAACTTCATGCTCAGAGGAGGAGAAAGGGAAGGCAGGTCTTTGAAATGAGACTGCTGTGACTCATTCTTAATATTGATCTGGGTCCCTCTGGTTTGCCCAGTGTATGAAAAGCAGCTGGTTGGCCAAACCCCTGTGCTGGAGGTAAGAGACAGAGCCATGGATGCCTCTTTGCTCCTGGCTCCGCTCAGATGGAAGGCTGGATTAACTTCAGTCATTCCTATGAAGTTTGTATGTTGTATAGAACTTATTTGTGTCAATTCCATGTAAATCCTTGGGGAGGTGTGTGTGTGTGTGTGGTGGAATGATGCAATTTAAAATTTAGCAAAATTGCCATAGGTGATTATTTTGTGAGTCAAGTGAACTCTATTTATCCTCCAGTCAGATGTAAGCCCGCTGCCTATCATTCATCCCGCCCCGCTCTGCCGCAGCCCTACTGAGATGATCTGTTTATCTGTAAGCCCCGTGAGCCCAGAGCGCGTTGGTTCCTGGGTTATAATTGGATTTAGGAGAGATGAAAGCTTCCCCTCACTTTGGTGGTATCAAGTAAGAGCAGAGCACAACCTGACATCCTGGTCCAATGGGATTTGTAAGGCTAAAGAATCCAAAGACCTGTTGAGGTGTCTCCCTGGACTGCAATGGCCCTTCTACCAAAGAAATCGGTTCCGATTTTGCATGAAATGAGATTGCTCGGAGTGACTTGGGTTGCCAGCCCCAGCCGGAGCAGGAGGCATCCTCCTTGCTCAGGGAGATACCAGGGAGCCTGCCAGGCTGCTGGGTAGCTTGGAGAGGGATCCCGCCTCTCCTTGAACACACGTGGAGTGGAGGAAGCTGTGTGGTAGAGCCCTGGTGCTTTGCAGAGGAGGTTGGGGCTCTTCAGTGTTAAGAAGGAGCCCCAGGAGGACATGGCAACCCAACCTGGCTGTACCCCTCCTTTCAAAGATGGGATTGGAGTCTTTTCCCAGAAGCTTGTTCAGAGCAGCGCTCCAGCAAGGCTGGGTCCTGCTTCTGTGCTGTCTCGGAGCTGATGTCAGAGCATGGACGTGATCCCAACCACTATAAAGTCAATAAAGATCCTAGTCTCCTTGCTCGGAACTGGATCAGGAAATGAGATGCTGACCAGGGGGTTTATTGCCCCTTTTGAGAGGGTAAACCAGGAGTGACGACAACCCAGGAGAATTCCTTATGGCTGCGGGAGGAGGTAGCACTTCATTCCAGAGGTCAGTGTGAAATGCTGCACACCTGTTAGCTGGTAGGAGCCTCTCTAGTCTGTGGCAGAAGAAAATGAGCTAGTAATCAGTTCCCAAAGGCAGCTGGCTGGGTGGCCACTGAGATCATTTAGAGGGCAGCTAGACCACCTTCCAGGTCCTCAAGCCTCTCTAGCACTGGTGGCTACGCAGCAGGTAAGGATGTCTAACCCCGTTGGCAAGGCCAGGTGGAAATGGTGGCACGTGTCTCTAGAAACCTCTAGATGTGCCCCAGCTCAGCCAAAAGAATTAGGTTTGGGATCTTCCTGCCTTTGCCGATGTGTCCTCCTGCCTCCAAGGCTGAGCCATCGGCTGAAGGCGATTACACAGAGGGGAACAGATGGACGTGCCACGGCCCCGCACTCCAGTGTTGGCCATCCCGTCCCCTGAGTTCAGCTTCCCACCTCTCTGAACCTCTGGAGAGCAAGGAGCAAGCTGCTGGCGGGCATCTGCCATCAGTCCTGGGTGCGGGAGGATCAGCTGGCGTAGCATGACACTGATGTAAATTTAAATCCTTCTTTTGCTCTCTCTGCTAGCAGCCCTGTATTTTCAGGAAGAAAGAGAATGGGAAACAACTTTTTTAATGAAGTAGAGCATTTAAATTCTCTTTATATTTAGTCCTATCTGGAGCTCTTTACCCAAATGAAGCAGAAAGCATTTACAGCTGTATTTTCCATCACACCAACCAAGGAATATATTCATTTGCAGTAACATGGCACTCAATGAAGTGGAAAATAAGCTCCCAAAATTGCTCTTGCTATGAAACGGTCTCAATGACTAGGAAAAGCCTGTCTGGATTCCACTGACCAGTCACTTCAGTTATGATAAAAATTAATTTGGTCAGACACCTGAGCTGGGGCAGAGTAGATGCTTGGCCCTGAGATAGCTTTGTCGGGGATCAGGCTTGGGGTGCCTCCTCCACCGCAGCTCCTGCCACCCCTGCTTTTGGCTTTGCTTGCCCAGGAGACCTGGCTGAGACACCAGTGCCAGGGCTGGCCATCGGCGGCACACGGATGCACGGCAGCTGATGCTCCATGCGTCCTGCTCCACATCTGCCACATGGCCGTCGGAGGGGACCGTGCCAGCACTGTGGCAGGGCTGGCCCAAGGCTGGTGGCAGCATCGACGCCCGTGGCCACCACGCACAGGCCAGACGTACAGGATTCCCCGTGAGCGGCAGGCTACGAGCAGAGCAGATGTAAATGGGTTCCTCCTTCCCTCTGCAGCGACCCGAGGAGGACGTGAGCGGAGTGTTAAGCGGGTACCAACTGAACACCAGCGGAGAGTTCTGCTAATTGCTTGTGATGTCTCGTCCAACTCCATCGGCACAAGCAACAATTGCTACTGGAAATGCAATTAATAATTAAGCACTCAATGCTGGCAGGTGTCAGCAGGAATCCGCGGGGCCTGGCATCCCCCGCGCTGACACCTCCCTCCGCCTGCATGGGAGCAGGCAGCGCCGGGCAGGATGCAGCCCTTTGCTGCCTGGATCAATACTGGGTAGGACGCTGATTTATGCCTTGAAGAAATAACTTGCTGGTGGTACTTCCACAGCGTGGACCATGGCTGCCTGCTGGTGGGGCTTTGGGCAGGGGGACGGGGGCCCAGCACCGCCTGCCCAGCCATTGGGACTGGTGCACAGTCCCCATCAGCATTGCAGTGGTGCTTTCCCAGCTCAATCAATCCCTGCCAGGGATGTTCTGCAGGTGTTTTCCATTCTCGCTGTACAGACGGAGTGACTTTGGGTGGAAACGGCTCGGCAGTGCTTCTCTACAGTGTCAAAGACTGGGAGTGTGTCCCCACCAGGGAGGGTGCAGCCACCACAGGGGTGACCAGGGTGTCTGGGCAGCAGCTGGCTCAACGGTGATGCTCTGTCATCAGAAAAGGAGGGCGCTGGCTCTGTCTCTGGCCGGTGTGTCCTCCAGCCAGGGACCGTGGCACTCAGTGGAGCCATCCCAGCCCTGGCTAGCAGAAAGCAGCACCCTGATGCATTGAAATGTCTTGCTGAGATGTCCTGGCTTACTGCACCCTTGGGGCCCCCCTGCACCCCCACTTGCAGGCACAGCCAGCATCGCTTTCATTTGCAGCTCTGGCTGCTGCTTGTGATGACTTACAGCCTTCTTCAAGCTGGCGTTTGTTTTTAATTACATTTTGCCTCTGAAGATGGGCTGCTTTGCTGGTTTGGTTTTCCACCCACCCCCCCGCTCTTGTTTTTCTTCTCCCTTTTAAAGACCAACAGAGTTTAGGCTCTTTGAGAAATAGCTTCAGCTTTTAGGAAGGTGCAGAGCCTCTTCCCTGGGTAGCAAAGTGTTGATTTCCTACCACAGGGTTGAGTGATGGTGATTCCCTTATTAAACTGCACTTAGAGGCTGTGACTGTCAGGCAGGGACGGAGAGCTTCTCCGATAAGTTGGAGCTATTCATTATTAAATTATCTCCATTCACTTGAACATCTCATTTTCATTGAATTAGATGAAAAGTGCTCTAAGGCAGCTGCTGCGGCTGCTTGGAGGCTGCCAGGAGCAGCCTGCAAATATCACTGCTGGCCTTTCCTCCTGCGCTGGCTGCATTTGACCCTTTCCAAGGGGTGGATGGACCTTGCAGCTGGTGTAGATCTGCTAGAGGTAGCTGGGGAGTCGCACCAGCTGACGGCCTGACCTTGGAGACCCGGACTCACCACTCTGAGAGCTGCAGCTGCGGGGGATCAGCCTCACTGGGGAATGAGGTAGTGTGGCCCCAGGGCTGATCTCTGCCAGCTTGGGAAGGGTGACCAAGGGGCCTGTCCCCAGTAACTGGGGCTGGTGTCACTGCTGGGGGGGTCTGCCCTAGTATTGCAAAGGTTGTATGTCCTGTTGTGGGGGGCTGCGACTAGGCTGGGCTGAGTTACGCTTTAAGCTTGGCTTAAAGGACCCGCCAGGGCATCTGAGCTCGCCTGAGGTGCCCATGGAGCTGTGCTGGTGGCACAGCAAGAAGCAGGCAAGGAGCACAGGGTTGGCAGCAGGGACCTGGGCATGAAGTGCAGGCAGCAGCGTGCTGGCTTTGCCTGCGCCTAAGGGAAGAGATAGTGCATGGCGTGGGGGTTCATCACCTCCGTCACAGCAAAATGGATGCAGGAGCTGCCTGAGGCTGAGCAGGTCTCAGCCTGTCTAGAGGGGCTGCCTCTTGGTGGCAGGTTGTCCAGTCATCTTACCAACAGCAACAACCCCGTCCTTTGCAAACCCAAGAGCTTTCTAATCCCACCACCACTCTTTCCCCACTTTCACCCCTTTTTGTCACTCCCTTTCTTGGGCAGCGTGATCACAGTCCGGGCATAAGGGCATGGCTCGCACCTAAACGTGAAACCAGCCAGACTCTGGATGCTCTGGAGAAACACCGGTGCTGGCACCGGCTCCCTGCCTGCCTGTCCCTGCAGATGGCTTTACCCCTGCTCCTGCTGCCCCCTCCCTGCCTGGGCAGCAGCACGTCCCCCCTCAGGGCAGCCATCGGCTGCATCAGGCCCAGCTTTAGCCCTCAATTGCAGATGAGCTGGTTTGAGTCCTGGTGGTTATTTTTGTGGGAGGATGCCATCTGGCTGCCTGATCTCTCCGCTTTCACCTTGGCATGAGTAGCTGGCACCCAGCCCCATCGCTCGGCACCAAGCCAGGGGGCTGCTGTCTGAGCTTGCCAGCCTGCAGCTCTTCAAGGGGTTTTGTGAAGCCTGGGCCGGTTTAAAGCTGCCCTCTAGGAATGGGAGACTTTTGTCTCGAGGCAAAAGACCTTGGACATGGCACACTGTGCCCAAGCATCGTTGATCTCTGTCCCAGTCGTATGCAAAGCTGCATCTTTCCCTAGGAGAGCTCAGAAGTAGGACATCTGGCTGCTGCTGTCCCCAACATCACAGGAGCAGGCAGCATCCCTCTCACCTATGGCAGCCTCCAACCTCACCGCTCGGGGAAAATCCCTTTGCTTTGCTGCCCTGGGCCCCGTCAAGCCCTTTGCACCCCCTACCCACAGCTACCATCTTCTTCCCGGCGAGGAGCCACTGGCCCCTTGGACCAGCTCCTCAACAACTGTTGCTTTTCCTCGCCAGTAAATCTCACCCGAAGAAGCCGCTTTGATCAATGCACTTGGATTTCAGCCTTCAGCCTTGATCAAGGCAGGGGGAGGGACGAGAGCGAGTACTCCCAGGCTCTTTGGGGACAGTCTAGAAAACGAAGCTCATTCTCCAAGAAAAACCTGCTTCAAAGTAAGAGGCGGTGCTGTCAGAATAAGAGTGAACCAGGCAGGCAGAGGAGGAGAAGGAGGAGGAGGAGGAAGGCTACTGGGTTGGGGTTGGCAGGGCCCCAGCTGGGCTAGGCCAGGTGTGGGTCCAGTGGTGATGGTGGCATTGCTGTGGGGCTGGAGCTGCTGCTGGGTGAGGGCAGGAAACCATAGCTTGGGAGGTGCAATGGGGAGGGGGGCCCTACACCTCCCCCCCCCATGCTTGATTCTGCTGAAAACCTGGTTTTCTTTATGCCTGAGCTTTGTGGCTCTCCCACCTTCCCCAGCCCTGGGGTCCTGGTGTTGAGAAAGTTTTCTGAACTGAGAAGGGGCTGTGTTTGCTTCCTGGGGTCACTGGTTTCCTCCCAGTCTTCAACTGGTGCTGGGAGGTTGGGTGTTACAGACCTGAGGACAGCTCTGGGATGGGAGCAGAGAGGAAAATGACATCTTGTTGTTTCTCCTTGCCAGCCACTGTCTGACCGTCTCAGCCGTAAAAGCTCTTCGCTTTGGATGAAGGGATGCGTAGACACCGCTCTAGGTTTGATCAGATCAGCGCTTCTGACTAATGGTAATTAATGGCCGGGAGGAGACCTCCGGGAGCTTGGCGCTCCTTTTCCCCCTGGGGTGCATGCGGGAGTCCTGCATCAGCAGCTCCAGCAGGAACCCCTCCCCTGCGGGCTGCATTGCCTGGGAGGGGAGAGGTGCAGAACCTGGGGGTCCCTGTGAACAGGGGAAATCACCCTCCAGCACTGACCTTCCCCACTCCGGCAATCCTCCCTTCCTGCTCCCGCTCCCCCTTCTCCTGCTGCTTTCCTCAGGTGCGCACACATGCACCTCTCGCCTTTCCTTTCGGCTACACGTGGTAGGCAGGAAAAGCAGCCAGCCAGATGTGTTTTTCATAGCTCCCAAGCCAGGCATAACTAAACATTTACATTTATTACCAATTAGAGGGGAAACAGACTGTAGTTTTATGTACTGTATGTGTCTGGATATAATTCAGTTTGTGACCTTACTTATGCTCCCCCCGCCCCACCCCAGCAACTAAATCTCTCTTGGTTAGGAGCAAACCCCTGGAAAGCAGCCGTGGCACCGGATCCCATCCCAACATCCCATCTCCCTGCGATTAGGAGATGACGTGGGGGCTGTAGCAGCTCCTGGCACTTGGTGGGCGCTGGCCACTTTGCAAGCAGCTGCAGAAAGCCTGTGCGGGGGTTTGCTCCTGGATGATGCCGAGCATGCCCACCCAGGGGCAGGGAGTGCCATGGTGCCGGCTTCCAGCAGGAGCCGTGTCCATCAGCCCATTACGGATTTGCACTCCGTGCTGCTGTCAGTTCACGGCTGGCCAGCGCCTGAAGCCCGCGGCTCCTGAGCCAACGTCACAGCAGCTTTTTAGCGATGTTTGAGCCGACAGCAAAACCCAAATAAATCCATAACCAGGCTTCAGGCCTCGCTGAGAGCAGAAGAGGTGGAATAAAAAGTGCATGGTGGTGGTGGTGCTGGCCCAAGCTGTTACCAGCATGGTCACGAAGGGGCTGATGTCCAAACGAAGACCGGGCACTGCCTGGCGATGGTGTGGCCCCAGGGTGGTCACCACGGAGCGGTGCCATTGCACTGCTGCTTGCTCATCTCTGCGAGGCCAGCAGCTCACCCAGCGCTGCCTGAAGCCTCAGGAGCTCAGGACAGCATGTGACCAGCTAGCCTTGGACCAATGGAGGGACTCCCAGTCATGTGGGGATGAGGACTTACTGGTTCTCTGGGGAGACTGGGGTTGCTACACTGGTTCACTAGCTCTCGATCCTGCCTCTGGGCAATGGTTAAAATGCAAAGAAAAAAAATCTCTGTCCCCTTCTTCAGGCCACCATCCACTTGACAGGAGAAGAAGGGAGAAATGTGCGGTGAGAGCAGGGCACGTTGGACAATGGTGTTCTTTAAACAAGGTTGTCCCACATCCACCCTGATACTGGGAACGTGCCCACCCCATGCCACCCCCGCAGCAGCCCAGCTGGGATGCAGGATGCTGCAGCCACTGACTGACCCTGCTCAGCCTGCCCGTGCCTCCCTCACCCTCCCCTCAGCTCCTGGCAGGTACCACAGCCATCAAGCCAAGCTGCAACATCCTGATGCCTTCCTTGCTCCTGCTTTTTTCCCAGAGGGTGCCCTGAACTCTCTGGCAATCGTGTCTGAAGCTCACCTCTGGCTGTGCTGCTTGGATCGCTGCACCCACCTCTGCTGTTGCTCAGGCAACAACCTCTGGGTTGGATGCAGGTTTTTATTTCCCTCCTCCCTCCAGGATGCTGCTGCTGGGGAAGCAGCCCAGATGTGGAGGGGAAGCCACAGGCGATGCCACACAGTGGCTGCGCGCATCCCTCCAGCTGCTGCTGGGAACACCAGGGGGGATTTATTCCATTGTGGCGGGGCTTTAGAAATACAATATTTTATTAGAACCCTATTAAGCTGTTCAAACAGGTGATTAAGAGAAGGGTGATGTTGTGGCACAGGGTGGCAGCAGATGCAAATGGAAGCAAGGTGGGGGCGGATTTCCAACCTGAGCAGGGAGAGACATGGCCTGGCATGGCCGGAGGGCCAAGGCCAGCCCTGTGAGGCCAAGGCAAGGAAGAAGAACAGCTGAGAGGCTGGAGGCAGGTATGATGGGCTGCAGTATTTAGGCAGAGCTATTGGAGAGTGGAAGGGATCAGCCCTGATGTGGAAATGGTCCGACCCAACCTCAGTCCGTGGAGGACCTGTGGCTTGTTGCCCATCTCATGGGGGTGAAGCATCATCCTGCTTTCATTTAGAGAGGAGGCATGAGGTATGGGCAGGACCGCGGGTGCCACCAGCCTTTGGTCCCTTGTGGAAAGGAGCCGACACGGGATGAGGCTGCCTTGGGGAGCCTTTATCCAGCAAAGGCTGGAGAGGAGCAAGATGGCAGGTGTAGCATCTACAGCTTCATGCATGGATTTGTTCTATCATCCTGCTAATCAGTAAATGCAGGTGATCGTTCAGCTGGAGAGCTGGGTTTAGGATTTAAAAATAATATTTTTTTTATTCCCTCCCCTCTCCCTTAACTTTGCTGGAGCATGACAGGGTGGGAGCTCTTGGCAGCTGGGATATTAAATGTTTTTCCACATGGTCTCTTGATTATTAATGGATTTTAGTACTTGACAAAGTAGAAATTAGGAGATAAAAGCTATTAGAAACTAATTTGGATAATCACTGATTCTGTTCCCCCAGGAGCCTTTCTGAGAGCATTGCTCCCAATGCCACTGCCAAGGCTCAGGAGAGAAGGAAATCTCTGTTTAACTGAGCTTCGGGGGCTTCGGGGGAGCCCCTGATTTACAGCAGAAGAGGAGATGGCTTGGATGGAGCAGGCACGATCCGAACATCGCTCTTCTCCCAGCAGCCTCCAGGGATTTATAGGATTTCACATCCCTGGACACTATTTGGGGTGGTTTATATGCTGTATTTTTTTTTACTGTTATGTCGGTGAAACAACCCTAGAAACTAGTTTGGGAAAACAACTTGGGAGATAAATCCTCAGTGGCAGGGGCTCTTCCAGTGATGAAGTGGGCTACGGGTGGAGAAATTGGTCCCTGAGACCCTTTTCTCCTTCAATTCCCGTCTCCCTGAGTGGATTGATAATGCCAGGGGCAAGGAAAGGGCAAGGAACCATCGTGGGGAATTGTATTAAGAGAAAAGCGGGAAGGTGGCAACTGATGTAGTAACCACCGCTGGTTTCATGGCAGATCGGCTGGGAGGGTTTGTGCATCCTCATACGGAGCAGAGGCTGCCTGTAGGCTGGGAGAGCTCTTTTAAGAATAATTTGACTGATCTCTCTCCTTCTTTCTTTCCATCCAGTTGGTCTCTGCTCCCGGCACGCATAGTAGGAACAAAAGATCTGTCTCACAGCTTTGTCTGGGTTTTTGGGGTTTTTTTTTTCTTCTTTTTTTTTTTTTTTTTTCCCCACAGAGCTTTGTCCTCCGGGGAGATCCCTCCAAAATTCACCGACCATCTCAACCTCAGTCCAGGAGCAGAGCCACGATGTCCCCTGGGAACCCTGTCCTGGGGGCAGCGGGGCTGGGGGGGCTTCAGGGTCCAGCTCAATGAGGTAAGTCCTGCAGCCAGGCTCCTGGCCGTTAATCAGCGATGGCCCTGGCCCCAGCACTGCTGATTTATGCTGGCTCTGGTGGCACCCCGGGGCAGGGCACGTGTATTTAATGGACAGGGGTACCGCTGCTGGCAGCAGCAGCTCCCAGCCCTGAGCTCAGGGCGGAGAAAGCAATTTGCCGTCGGCATCCCTGCTCCCCTGCATGTTTCTCCACCTGCAGAACAGGATGCTGTGAAGATATTTTATTTGATGGTGTCTAAAGAGGTCTTCAGGTTCTCCTTCAGAGCCGGGAGCAGCTGGAGGGCACTTGAGGAGGTCAAGGGCTGGTGCAGGTGGTGGGGCTGGGTGCTAATGGGTGGGTGAGGTTATGCTTCTCCATCTTTGCTTAAGGAGGAGTCAGTGGGGAGGGAAGAAGGGAGATGAGGAACTTAGACTGGAGCCTCCCAAGGTCCCCACCAGCTTGAGTCATCCCAGGTCCTCACCAAGCTCCCGGGGGGGCCACAGGAGGGTGGCTGGGACCTCTCCCGCATGCCTCGGCTGGCAGCAATCTGTCCCCCTTCTTCAGAGGCTGCAGCAGGAGGCTGAGGAGGAGGAGGAGAAGGAGGAGGGAGGAAGAAGCTGAGGTCATCATCATTTCAAGAGCCTGTTAATTGTTCCCCCATGCTCCCTAAGAAGTGGCCATTTACTGCAGGCCTTGTAAATCCTCTCCAGAGAGGGAATGCCATGGAGCACGGCATGGGAGGGTGAGAGCCCTCGATAGCTTTGAAAGCGCAGAGAGATGGAGCAGAGAGGAAAAACCCAGCTCACCGTCAGCGAAGGGAGAAAATAGACCAAAACAGAGAGAAACTGAAAATGTGCTGAAGCAGCTGATGACAACCCAAACAGCAGGAGAAGGCTCCTGCCTGCCAATTAACGAGGCTCTGGTGCTAATTTGCCACCTTGACTGCACTTCTGAGCTTGTCAGGAGAAGGAGGGGAAAAAAAAAAAAAAAGACAAAGCTAAAAAAGAGACAGCGAGGTTTTGGTTGCCTCTAGGCTGTGCAGATGTCACTGGGCTTTGGAGAGGCGGGGGAAGCAAGGGACACGCGTGGTGAGCCCCCCTCCCAAGCCTGGGGTGGGAAGAGAACGATGACGATGACGGGTCTCTGTGGGCTTGTGCTGGCAGAGCAGCTCCAGGCCACGGCACTAGCTGACCTGGGGATCCTGGCTTTCCAGGGATCGCCTGTCACAGCCTGCTTGGTTGCAGAGGCATCTCCGGTACCTGTGGCAAAACTCCGTTCTAAGGGAGAAGCTGGAGCAGCCCCGTGCTGGGGCGGAGAGGTCCGCAGGCAGCTTGCCATCGCCTGCCTCCCCCAGAAATGCTGTCAAACAGCAAAACAGCTCTGTTGGCAGCTGCCTGGTGGTTATGTGCGGCTAACGAAGCCGGAGGAGCCCTGAGCAACACGCTCAGCGTGAAGCCTCCTGCCAAGCAACATGTCTGCTTTCTACTTCTTGCCCGCCCTGCAGCCCAAACCAAGAAGGCAGAGACCACGGGGATGAATTTCAAGCAAAATCTGCACCAGTGTGCTGTTCATGTGGAAAGAAAAGGAGTACCTGCCAGCACGGCGTGTTACCTGGAGCCTCCCCTGCACCCCCTCCTCCCCCGGGGATGTTTTATCCCCTGTGCATCCCATTCTCTTGGCAGGTAAAAGGGGGGAAACTGAGGCAGGCTGGAGCAGGGCTGCAGGCAAGGATGCAGACTTAGCCCCATGGCCTCTGTCCGTCTTGGCTTTTTGTGGCAAAACTGTCCTTGCTATTTTGGCGCAGCCTGAGGTGGAGATGCTCTTGGCCATGAGGCCAAAGGCACCACCTCATGGCATGCAGGGCTGGCGAGTCAGCAGGTGCTATGGAAAATGGGTGAAAAGACAGGAGGAGAAGAGTGCAGGTGAGACAGCTGGAGCTGTGAGCTGTTCGGTTCAGGTGTAGCCGATCGCAGCCCGTCACCAGCTGTCTTGGGGCTGGGAGATGGAGGTGGGACCAACCCACACCTGGAAGCCATGAGCCAGGATGCTGGTAGGCAGAGAGCACTGTGGATAATCCTGTCCTGCTGCCAGGGCTTGGGGCAAAACAGCCCAGCCTTTCCCCAGCCTCCTTTTCCCTGGCAGAGCTGCTAAACAAACGTGTCCGGAGGGAGCCGGAGTGTCTGCGTGAAGCGAGTGAGGAGCTCAGCTCGTTATTTAAGAGGCAGCTTTCTGGCTTTCATGCTGCGGAGAATATTGTATAAATGCAGGGGCTTGCAAGCCGACACCCAGGTAAGGATAACCCCAAACGTACTTTTAAAACCTCATGGGTTTGACCGGGAGCTCCCGGGTCAGGGTGGCACGCTGGCTTTTGGCATCCAGAGGCCAGATGCTGCCAGTGCTGGGTGGCAGCGCATCTCCAGCCGGCCCCGCTGGTGCTGGTCTTTGCAGGGGAAAGTGCTGCAAGGTAATCAAATGCTGACCTCCGTTATTAACCTCGTCTTCTTCATCACCTCCATCGAGTGCCTTAATTGCTGAAGAGGGACAGGAGGACCTGGCTGCTTCTACCTGGGATCAACATGCAGCCTGGCAGTCCCCTCCCTCGGGGGGAGCACACTGCTGCTGCCACCTGTCCTGTAACTCGCCCACTTACCCCCCAAAAGGGTGGAAGTGGTTCTCTCCCCAGATAAGCAATTTATCAGCAAAATTCAGGGAACCCCTCCCACCTTTTCCTCCACTCGGTTAAAAAGGTGGTGCAGCCCCCCGGGGTGGGGAGGGTTCAGCATCACTTTTGCTCCTTGTCTGCTGGCACCCGTGTTGCCCGACGGTGGATGGTGTGCTTTGCTGGGAAGATGCCATGCCAGCTGCTGGGCTGGGAATGTCACACACGGCCTCATTCCTGACGGGAATCAGCAACTGGGGCCAAACTCAGTGCTTTTGGGCAATACACAACGAAATCTGGATCTGGGTGGGGTGGGGTGGGGAGTGTTGCAGGGCAGGGAGTCTGCACCACTGCTCTGTCTGCCAGCCTGAGGGGCAACCACTGAGGATGCAAAGTTGATGATGCATCCCTCCAGCTGCCTGCCTGCCCCTTTTTGCCTTTTTTTTTTTTTTTTCATAAATTTAAAGTGGACAACCTCCATCTGCCTATGTCCCCCACATATGGGACTGTTGTGCTCAGAGCATCACCTGCCTGCCTCTGGAGCCAGCATTGAGGCACAGAAACCTGGGCCTGGGGTCAGTCCCCCGCCAGTGGAAGCTGCTCCACCATATCTTGGTGGCTCCTCGAGATGCTGCCACATGTCCCAATAGCTCTTGCATTCCTGTTCAGGTGGCTTTAGGATGTGTGACTGGTTCAGGGCGCTGAAAAGCATGGTAGGAAATGCTTGGTCCAGAGGAGGCAGAGGATGGAGCTGAGGAACATTACCCCGATGCATGGCCCACGTGACAACGGGGACGAGAAGTGATGTGGTGACCCAGAGAGATGCATAGCAGAAGCTGAAATGGTCTTTCCAGCTGTGAAGCCTGCGGCTGGCCATCCCGCCTGTATCCTCCTCAACCCCAGGCAGATGTCTGCCGGCTTCCCCCAGGGAGCAGAGATGATGGCTTTGACTTCTCGTTTCCTCCGGGTGTGTTTAATCGCCTGATTATTTTTTTTCCTTTAGGACAAGGGAGGAGATGTGGGCAGAGGAAGACAGATGTATGGAAAAAGAGAAGTCCGGGTTGAGGTTGAGGCACGCTATAACCACAATAGCTAGCCTGATGGATTGATAGATTAGACAGGGAATATAAATAGCAGTCATGGTTTATCTACTCCTGTTTTATTTTTCTCTCACCTATCTCTTTATCTCTCCCGGTGTTATTTTCCTCCCGCTTATCTCTTTATCTGTCCAGCCCGAGAACGGAGGAGAGGGGGGGACAGGCGGGTGGCATAAGCGGGATGGATGAGTTTGGGTTACCACCGCTTTTGCAGCACCCAAGCGGGTAAGTTTTGCCAGCCGGGGAGAATTGGGAGGCGGACTCAGATCTACACACCGATATGCTTTTTCCGCTCTCCCCTTTTCCCTGCCCATCCCCTCTGCCTGCACCTCCTGCTTTGGGGATGCTGCGGGTCGGAGGGTCGGCTCCTTCCTCTCTTTACCCTGTCCTCGGCCAAGAAACGAGGGCAGCTGCCGAAGCAGTGAGCTCTGCTTGTCTGGATGCCCAGTGTTCCCATCCGACAGCTGGGCAGTGCCGCTGCTTGATATTCTGGTCAGGCACCCACCGAGCGCAGCAGCAGCAGCAGGGAAGGAGGGAGGGGAGCCACACAGCGAGGGAAAAGCCAGGGCCAGGGATGACAGTAACTGTTCTCTTTGGGCTTTTTTTTTTGGTTTTTTTTGTTTGTTTTTTAATCTCAGTTGGTTTTGGTTGCTCTTTTGCTCAAAAAAGGCATTTTTTTAAAAAATATATTAAACAGATACATTTTACTAAGATGTCTCTTGGCTGGAGCCACTGACAAGAAATGACACTTCCCCAAATAAATAGGCTTAAAAAAAACCCTCCCAAACAAAACAAATAAATACATAAATAAAACTTTTTTTTTCCTTTTTCTTTCTTTCATTTTAGGTTTATGGGGGTTTTTTTGCAAGGAATTGCGGCCCAGAGGTCTCCGCCGGTGTCCGTGATGGCAGCGTCCGCAGGGCAGGTCCTTCCCACACAAGGGGTGACGATGCCTCGGTACCGCAGCGGGTGCGAGATGCTCATGGAGAGGCTCCAAGGGAAGATCTGCCAGATCTCGGGGGCCTGCAGGGTGGTCCCCCTGGCGCCGTGTGCGACGGCACAGCTGCAGGAAGGATCGTGGGGGGTGTGAAGGTGCCAGTAGAAACCTCTCTTAAAAAGACTACAAAAGTTGGGGCGCTGAGCAGGCAGCCACTGGAGGATCCTTGTGGCAGGTTGGGCATCTGCTCCTGTAGGACCACCAGTTGCCTCTGGCTGAGCCACATCACCCCCGCCCATCAGCACGTCCCTCCAACCACTGATGGGGTGGCCGTGCTGGCATTGTCGCCACGCTCGGAGCCAGTCTGCGCTGCCTGAGCCATCCCTCCTCCGTAGTTCCGCTGGTGTCCTCCATCCGCTCGAGCCCTGCATCTCTTTGGCCAGTCGCTGGGGGTACCATGGAAGCACGTGGTTGGCACTAAGGTAAGGCCTTGATTTAATTTTTTTTGGGTGGTTATTTTCAACCCCTCCCAGGGAGTCCTTTCTCCCGCCCCCCTTGCTCTGAGATGCCAACAGCCCCGGCCGTTAGCTGCACAGCTTGCCCATCTCCTGCTCTAGTGCGTTGGGCAGCTTGGCGTTGAAGGCCCTCAAGGAGGACTGGATCCTCGTCACCTCGTTGTTGGCTAGCTTGAGCCTGTGGCGGAGCAAGCAAGTGAAGAGGTCGAGGCGGGTTTTGCCAGGGGGTGACAACCTGTTCACCCGGTCCCTGATCTCCAACAGCTGGAGCATGGCCGAGTCCTGGGAGCCCTGGGTGTAGGGGTAGTCCAGCTGAAGGATCAGGTCACGAATAGCGTCTGGTTCAAAGGGCAGGCTGTAGCCGAAGACTTGCAGACTGTTGATTTTCATGTACCCCAGGTTCTTGGAGGGATCTGCCATCTCCAAGGGTTCATAGTAGATTGTCTCGTTGGAGCTGTCATCCAGAGACTTGATGCGGCTCCGCAAGTAGACGTGGACTGTTTCAAAGAAGGTCTTCCACTTGTTGCCCAAGGTGAGCGTCCAATTTTGGCACTGGGCAGAGGCATCTACGTTAGTCCTTTCCCAATCTGGGAAGCTGCCCTCATTGATGGGCATGAACCAGCTCTCCGAGTGGCTTCCCCCAAAGGGGTTGACGTAGATGGCCATGACGGGCTCCAGCGTGCTGTTCTTGGTGAGGCAGATCTGCAGGGAGAGGGCCAACATCACGTGAACAAGCCCGGGCTTGTACTTGTTGCTCTTCAGGGTCAAGAGCATGCGTTTCCTCCAGGAGGGGTCGAACCAGCTCCCCAGGCGCATGTCGTTGCTGATGAAGATGGAGTGCACCTCGATGCGGCTGTCCCGTTTCTGCAGGAGGTACTTGAGCTCCAAGTCTTGCAGGTCCGTCTCCAGCCCCAGGTAGTGCTCCAGCGAGTCGGCCACCTCGGGGCGGCAGAAGCCTTGGGCGAGCACGTAGCCGTGGTTGCAGGTCCCGCAGCGGGTGCTGTTGTCCTCGGCACAGCTGGCGCAGGCCGGCCCCTCTCCCAAGGCACACGGTATGGACCCCTGGCAGGAGGGCTGGTCAGAGGGACACGTGCAGCTGTGGCTTTCTTCCAGGAAGGTCCCAGGCATGGTGGTCTCACTGCAGTACAGTAGTGACTGTGCACGGCTCCACCAGTAAGGGAGGGACCTGGTGGAGAAGAGACACGGGAGGAGAGATGCTTACATGGCATCTTTAGGGGTGTGACAGGCTTTCCCTAGGGATGGAAGAGCTGCCCACCTCGTCGTTCATTTTTCTGCACTGCTGGTGGACCCTGTGAACCCCCATTTTCCACCTCCAGGCTTGGACCCAATCTCTCAAGGCCACATCCCAGGGTGGCACAGCTGCCCCTGCTGCCTGCTCGCCCCCCAGCATCCCTCCAGCCAGGTGGGAGCTCCTCCAGTCCCAGCCACGGGAGGTGTGCCGTGGGTCTGAGCCCTCCTCGGGGCTCCAAGCAGTGTCCTCGGCGTGGGATGGGGATGCCATGGCACCCTACCTTTCCTTCGGCAGTTTGAAGCGAGGTTGCCGGTGGCAGCGTTTACTGAGGTTGAAGAGCCGCCGGATAAGTCGGTGGGTTTTCCTGGAGAGCAGCTTCAGGCTGGTGCCCAGCTGCTGATAGCGGTGCTGGACGTCCAGGTCCATGGCCCAGAAGTGGGAGATGGCTGTCCTGTTCAGGAAACGGTCCCCAGGGAGCCTTTTCACCAGGGCCTGAAACTCCTCTGTGTGGGGAGAGAGATGGCATCAGCAGACCCAGGAGAGCAAGCAGCGGAGGTAGGGCTGGCAGCAACCTCCCTCCACGTAAGCTCTCTTCACAGGGAGACCACCACCCTGGAGCCTCACCACCCAGCCTGGGCTGCTCCCCAAGGAGGGTTTGCAGGGAAGGAGATGCTTGGTGGGGTCTTCCCAGCCTCACCTGACTCCTCGAACTGGCCGTGGTGGCTCTCCCAGGCTCGCTGGAGCTGGACCAGGCTGCTCTCCAGCGCCTGGACGTCGGCCTCGGGGCAGTTGCAGCGAGGGAAGGCGGGCTGGCACTGGCAGTGGCAGTCGCTCCGGTGGCACACCAGCTCCCCGGCCGAGCTGCAGGCGATGTAGCTGAGGGCAGCCGCCACGAACCTCTCCCGCAGGTAGGAGGGAAGCACCGTCTGCAGCCCTGCGAGCGGGAGACAGACCCGGGAGCATCAGGGCACCGGCAGAGCCCCTCGAAAACACCGCCCGGGTGAGGAGGGAGTGAGCCTTCCCCCGGCTCCCACCCTCACATGATTATCATATCAATTTGCTGTGGAGCCGCTTGTCTGGGTTCTGCATCGATCTTGGCTCCTCTTGGCAGACGAGCAACAACCTCATCCTGCCCAGCTTTGATTATTTTCATCCCCTCTCCTCCCCAGCCCTTAAATTAAAAGCAGCATCTCAAGCCAGCATCCTCCCCTGCGGCTCGCTGCGCACCCGCGAGCATCCCACCGTGGCTCCTGGCCGTCCCCACGTCCCCACCAGCCTGGTCCTACCTTGGAGCTGCACTTTGTTCTCAGGGCTCTGCACCAGGACGGAGCTCACCGAGTCCAGGTTGTCGTAGTTGCTGCAGCCGAGTGGTCCTGTCCGTGTTTCGGTCACCTAAGTGGGGGACCCACAGGTGGTCACACAGGAGGGGACCCAGGGCGCGTGCCACCCCACCAGAAGTGCTGCAGGTAACTCCTGGCCAGGCTTGCCATGCTCCACTCCTCGTGGCAAGGCGATGCTTGGAGAGGAGAACTAATTGCCTGCTAATTGGCTTGTTGACAGGCAGCAGCCCTGCCTGCAGCCCGCTGAAAAATGTGCCTTCATTAGCGTGCCCAATTTCCCATAAATAATGCGGATGTGTTACCTTTGCCTGCTGTTCCCCTTCGTCTCCCCTCCCCGGGGGATGCTTTAGGGTCTCGGCCAGGTTTGGGGGGGGGCTGCTGGCGAGGCCTGGGGCCACCGTCTCCCCGCGCTGCCCTCTCCCTCCCACCCTCACCTACCTTGATGGCAGCCGTGGCGATCTGGATGTGGTGGAGCCGGCGCAGTGTGCTTTCTCGGTCGATGAAGTAGGAGGCTGCCAGCTGGTGCAGGGTCTCCAGCGAGACCCCCGAGCTGTTCCCAGCCCCCCCGGCAGGCTCTGCTCTCCGGCTCAGCTTGCGCTTGTCCACAAAAATGGTCAGGGACTCTTCTCCTGGGAGGACATGCAATGCTTTGGGGGGGCTGCCGGGCTCCCCCCCTCCCCCTTCTTGGCCATATTTCTCCTGTAGTGCTTATTTTCCCACCTCCCTCCTTTGCACGCTGCCTTGTGCAAGGGAAGCGAGCGCCCACCAGCACTCACCTCCCAGCGTAGCAGCGAGCAAGAAGTGGGTCCCATACTTCTTGATGAGGCTGTCGGTGATCTGCTGGGGGCTGGGTCGGCGTCCCAGCAGACGGATGTTGCGGATGAATTCAGGGGCCAGGGGAAGCGGCAGGCTGAAGAAGTCTTTCCTCTCCAAAGCCAAATTATTCACCTTCCAGCGAGCAAACTCTCTGCAGGAGGAGCGCAGCAGGACAGGATTGGTAGGCGGAAAAACTCCTGTTGGGACCATCCCGACCTGCCCATCGACGCAGCGGAGGTGAAGGACCCACTGCATGCACTTGCCAGCTATAGATCCAGCCAGGATGAAAGTGTCGTCCCTCCCTAAGCCGTCGATGGCAATAATGAGCTACAAGCGGCGGAGATGCCTGATATTGATTAACCAGGCACCTCCGGCAGGCATTAATCACAGCCCGGAGCATGGCTAGAGCTTTTTCCAGCCCACTGGTCTGGATGGGACTCATCCATCCTCCGTCCTCATGTCTATGGGTTCAGGTGAAAATCAGACATCTGGGGATTTCATGGTTTTAAGTATTGGCAGCTTTTTGTAGGAAGCTGGAGGCATTGGGATGTGGCAGGGTTGGTGGCAGGGTCCCCTCATAGCCCTGGAGGATGTGAATGAATGTGCCTCCCTCCAGCATCACCCAGCCCCCAGGTGGGGAGCCACCAGCCTCCCACTGCCTCAAGCAACCAATGCCCTGTAAACAACCAGCGGCCAATTTCAGCCTAATCTTCAGCATTTTGCCCTAATTAAAACCAGGCGGCAGCTTTCAGACAGTTTAATTAGGGCTGATTGGGAAAGGAGGGAGAGGGAGGGGTGGATGGATGGATTCAAAGCAGCTGGAGGGCTTGGCGGATGCTGAGTTGCCTCCCATCGTGATTTCTGGGCCCAGAAAGTGGGATGGTGGGGCCAGGAGTGGAGCTGGGGGTGAGGGAGGAGGGGATGCTGCCTTTCCCCTTGCACGCGTGCTCCCTGGGTGCTGGGGCATGTGGAGCTAAGGGGCCAGGAGCCCTGCACCAGTACCCCCCTATCCCATCCTACAGAGAAAACAAGCCTGGAAGGCTGCTAGCTGGTTCTCTGCCTCAGAGGAGGTGCGAGCCAGCTGCTGTCCCTGCGGCTGCTCCTTCCTGTCCCACCACCGTCACCCGCAGCATCCCCAGAGGATGTGGGTCCCTCAGCATGGCAACGTCAGCATGTAGGGAAGGAGCGAGAGGAGGTCTCCGGGGCTGCATTACAGGGCTGCCATCCTGGTACCCACGTCAGCTCCCCTGGGAAGCAGCGGCCAGGCTTTGTACCACAGAAGCCCCCGGGGCTTGGCACCAGTGAGAGGAAGAAGGGAAAAGGGCTCGTTAGCAGGAGGTGACAGTCCCACTTAGTGCCGAGAGGCGGTGGGGTGGGTTTCCCACACCGGCTGTCAGGGGGCGGCCCTTTGCCAGTGGCAGTGGACCCCACTGCTGCCGAATGTGGTTCTCTACTGGCAGGAAAGCTCCTCCAGCATTGGCTCCCATGCGTGTAGCATCCCACTGCTGCAGTCTGTATGGTGACGGCACTTGGGGACATGCCAGGGGGTCAGTCGCGGTGGCTTTTTGTGAGCTTCTGCAGCATCCCAGCCCCAGATGGCTGGCAGCCCAGGGAGGCTCAGTAATTCGGCACAGAGGTGTCTTTGTGCACAGCAAAAGGACAAGGGAACATCCCTCTGTGCCTCCCATCGTAAGGGCTGACCACACATCAACCTACACACGAAATCACTCCCAGTTCAGGGCAAATCCTGCCTGGAGCCCATCCCGGCCATGCCATGAGCATCCTGGGGAGATGCTGTTCTATTCCCTGGGAAAGCAGCATCTCGCATTCACCCACCCACCATCGCTCCCGATGGGTAGTATCCTCCTCCACGCAGGGGCCTGCTCGTACGGATTAGTGGGTCGGTCTCTGCTCCGCCGTGCCCCCCGCAGCCCCCCACACCACAGCTCCCTCCCGGGGTGCCCAGGGCCTCTCACCTGTAGATCCTGTACCTGGTGGTGAAACCCTGCCGGTAGCGCTCCATGAAGTCCACGTACTCCTGGGCTCGGTAGAAGGGTCCCCGGTCGGTGAGGAGCCAGTCGAGGGGTGCTCGGCCGGATGAAGAGGAGGATGAGGAAGAGGAGGAAGGGGTCGCGGGGGCAGCATGCTGCTGGGGCACTGTGCCGCCCGCCCCGCCGGCCACCCCCCAGCGGCAGCACGCGCTCAGGGCCAGGAGGGCCAGCGGCCACGGGAGCATCGGCGGTGGCCCGTCAGCTCGCGGGAGGTCCTGCCGCCCCATCCTGCTGCTGCCCGGCTGGCTTCTTCATTCTCTCACCCCACGGCGATCCTCCAGGACAGCCCTGCCCTGCAACGGCACCGCGCGAAGCGGGGAGCCCCGTGAGGCCACTGGTACCGGGTGGCCACGCTGGACGAGGTGCCGGGGGGGCCAGTTCGGCATGGATCTACACCAGGTGCTACCACAAGCGAAGGGAAGGTGGGGCTTGATTTGGAGAGGCTGCTGCTGAAGGGAAAGCTGTGCTCTGGGGAGAGCCATGTGCTGGGCATGGACCAGTCCTGCCACAGGAGGTAAGAGTTTATGGGTTAGGGGTGCTGCCTGCTGCTGAAGTTAAATGAAATCCTCGCTGGTGGCTGTTTGAGAGAAATTTCTGGCTTTCTCTTTCTGTTTTTCTCTGCCATGCATCAGCCCAGTGAGCCAAGCTTGCTGCTACAGGGTGCCCACATGGTGGGGAGGGTGGGCTGTCTCTGCACCTTGCACCTTGGGGATGCCCATCACAAGCATGTGTAGCTCATTTCAGGAGGGGTTAAAAAATAATAAGCATAGAAGACTAGGAAAAAATGAGCTTCTCCAGGTATGGGTTGAGCCACATGTGGCTGATGTTAGACTTTTCTTTGTGTCCTGCTAGTGGCTCAGATGATGGATGGATGGATGGACGGACAGATGTCCACCTCAAAGTTAGATGGGCTGATTGCAGTGATGTTTTGAATGCAGCTTGTGTTTATTTTAAGCCAAGACCTTTCTGCTTTTATAGCCCAGCATATGGTGGTATCTGCGGCAGTAAAGATGGAGCTTTGCTGGGAGCAGCAGTGCTGGGGCCAGAGCCTGAATTTGCAAGTGAAGGTGGGAGATGGGGAGTTGCAAGCTCTGGCAGAGCTGGGGCAAGGTGAGGTGTCCTGCCAGGCAGCAAGAGCTGTTTGCCTTAAAACAAGGACCCTGTCACTGCAGAGCTTCCAGGGAAGGTGATTTTTATTCCGGGAAGGTGGCTGATGGGGGCCCAGAGCCCAAACACTCACCCCTGCCAACCACACACCAGCCCTGTGCTCTCCCAAGTGGGGCTTTGCCAGATGAATCATCGTGCTTTAACATGTATTATTATTTTTTTATATTTTTTTCTCTCCCTCTCTTCTATTTTTAAACCCTTAAGGGTGCACTTTGGTTACGCTTTCTCAGCTTCTCACTCAGCCCTCAAGGCTGGGGCCCTGTTAATTTTAAACAAAACCTGAGATTGTCACATCACCAGATTGGGGATTCCAGGGCAGCAGGGCAGGCAGAGCAGCATGCAGGGTTTTTTTCTGTCCCCCCTCCTGCACCAGCTTTCCCTGTGTCACCCTGGTTTCTCCCAACCTTGCAGGCAGCCATGTAACACCCTGCTCATTGCCGTCCTCTCCTGGCATGTGGAATCCCCCGTGACCACGACATGGCCAAATCCTGGCTCAGGTGAGCAGGCCCCTGTGCCGGGGGGGTGGGGGTGGGCAGGGGGACCAACAATATCAAGCTGGTCTCCTGACTCCGCACCTTGAGTGCAGGGGGCACCTGTCCCCCCTGCAATGCAGCAGGACCCGATGCTGGCTGCATCATGGGTGATGGCTGAGGCTCTTTGGCTGCTCTGAAACCCTCCCAGCCTGCAACCAAAGCTGGGCCAGGGGGAAGCAGGCAGCCGAGGCGCAGGCAAGCACCTTGCTCTCCTCCCCAGGAATAGCTGCAGTTAAAATGGAGGTGGCCCAGGGACTGAAGAAGCGTGCAAGGCTCAGGATCAAACCCTCCCAGCCCCCCCGCTGCCTGCAGCTGTGGGTCCCTGCTCCTGTGCTGTACAGGGTGACACAGGGAGCAGGGACAAGCTGCCGTGCCCAGGAGGGCATGGTGGGAGCCAGGGCCTGGCAGCAAACCCTACGGATGGTTTAGATACTGACCATGGGCTACATCCTCCATGACTTGGTCCCTCTCTCTTGTAACAGGCAGGAAAGCAGCGCTCTGGCTCTCAGCTGAGAAGCCGAGGTGAAAGCACTCCTTGAATAGCATCTTTCTAAACCCTGCTCTTGAAAGACGCTGCTTGTAGCATTAAATATGGCTGTGCCAGCAAAACACCTTGCTTAAATAGGTGGTGTGCCAGCTAGCCTGCCTGTTGCACCACAAACAGGCTCGGCACGGCTGATGTCCTCATCCACTGGTCATTGTCTGTGGCTTTTAGGTGACTCCTGACCACCTCCAGCCAAGGTGGGGCTGGGCCAGGGGCTGCTCCCTGGCTGCCTCCCTCTGCCCTCTCCCTCCACCCAGGTCCGTACAGCCAAGGAGATGCTTTTCCAAAAGCGCCATGGGAGACTGGACTCATCCATCACCACTTCACACCACCACAGACCAGTATGAATGGTGTCACACTGGTCACCCTGCTGCCCTCCCTGGGGCTTTCCTGGTGTAAATCAGGAAGATATAGGAGTATCCTTCCTTTGATTCAAAGCATGGAAGGGATTCTTTTGGGGGACATCAGGCAGAGCACTGTCTCTTCCAGGAAGCCCTCCTGGGTGCTAACACCTTCCCACTGGCATTGACCAGCCCCTTGCCACCACCAGCATGGGGGACACCCCCACGTGCCTTCCCCAGGAAGGGCTCTCCTTGCTGCCCTTCCCCTCCAAAGCCCCTCTCCCACCTCCTCACCCAGCTCTGCAGCTCAAGGCAGCAAACCTCTTCTGGGTGACCATTGTGGGGACAGATATTAGGGATGGAGCTACCTTGGGCCACCTCTTCCTTAGGCTACAGTCCCCAGCCCAGCTAGAAACCACTTCAGCCTGCTCCGGTTCCTTCCCTGGGGAGCTTGTTCCGAGATTCCATGCTGGGCATGGGATGCTCACTTATGGCCACCTCATGTTTTACTACAAAGCAATAAAAAGTCAGAACTGGGTATTTCCAGGACTTGACTGGGGCAAACTGGCACAAACCCAGTGAAGGTCCCCTCCTGACGTGCAGAGTCCTTCAAGCAGCAAAGTTTCCAACCTTGCTAAATGAGCTCTTATTTACACCTGCTTCTTATTTACACTGTGACTGCTGGCACCTCTGAGGCGGGCTCTTGCTTGGGGACAGGTGCTGACGCACGCGAGCATCCTTGCCAACAGCAGCTTGAAGCCCCAAGTCAAGCAGGAGCAGGCAAGCCACCACAGGCAGGAGAGCCTGCATGGGAGCTGCGCCGTGTGACATGGCAAACTTATCCCTGAGGAGCAGCTTTCCTGCACCATCGTTAGCTGGGCTAATTTATTTGCTCATATCGATCAGGAGTTATATAAAATAAGTACATGCAGAAATTGTTATAGCTCCATATAGCCCTTAAACCACGCAGCTGGGGTTGGGGGGCTCAGATTTTGCTGGAGGACTGCTGCTGCTGCTCTACAGGGTTGAGGGCCATGCGTATTGGGGTGCACCCCCACCTGCTCACACCAGCATCTCCTGGGATGCTTGCATCCTTCCTGGGATGCTGGGGAGAGCACAGCTTTTTGGAAGCAAGTAACCCCCTTGACCTTAGTACTAAAGCTGGAAATAACTTTCTAATCACTTTTCCTTGATCCAAAAGAATGAAGATTTGATGAGAAGCATCTGACTACTCATCTATTTTTTTGATTTAGGGTTTTGCATCATAGAAGTTGGAAAAATTCCAGCTTGTTAATTTTTTTCCCTCCCCCTTCTATAAAAACCTTAAAGTGAAGGAAGAAGAGTGCAAAGGCAAATATTCTTGGCAAACTTTCCCAGGACCACAACCTCCTCCCTGATCAAGTCTTCCTGAGCTTGTTACAGCCCTCTGCATCCCTGTTGCCTGCAGCAGAACACCCTGCTGTCCTTCCAGTGATGGCCGATACACGGCCCAGACTGTCACTCATCACAAGCTGCATCTTAAAAACAGCTTCTTGCAATTTGTAGAAGTGCCTTCCCACCCCCGAGATGGCAACGGGATTGCTTCTGTGGTGGGTGTCCTCACCCAAAATGGCTTGAGAGGCCGAGGCAGCTCAGCATGAGGTGCTGACAGCGATGCTCGAGTGCCCGGCGAGCAGCTCTACTGAGCTGCAAAAGCTTTTCTCTACTGCCCTTGGAGCAGACTGCAATAGTGGCAACATCCTGCGGAGTTATGCCAAGGTCCGGCTTGCTTCCATGCTGATGGCATCTCCGGAGCCATGCGCTCCACCACTAATTAGACAGAGTTCAATAATTAAGACGTTAGCTAATTGTCAGGGACATTAGCATTGATTTCTGCCCTTTCATGCTGCAGGAAAAGGATCTAGAGATATATAAACTGGGAAGCGTGTGCTGGGAAGAGGCTGCAGCGGTGTTTGCTGGGTGCTGTGGGGAAGCACAGCATTCCAGACAGACTCTGGCACTACCACTGTAAATGCTGAGCTGAACCTCAGAGCAAAAGCAGCACCCGATGTCTGCGCCAGGCAGCACAATACCTGCTGGTGGCAGAGCTGTGGGACATGCCCAGCCATGGGGGGCTGGTCCCTAGGGCACAGCAGGAGCAAAGGCACATCTGTGCGGGAGCAGGGAGTGATGAGGATGGGTCTTGAGCTCCCCGTGGATGCCTTTTAGTGGGAATTAATGTCAAACTTAGCAGCTGAGTCACCTTCTCATTAAACGTGGGAAAGCTTTATCAAATTAAGGCCACTTAAAAGAGCCTGGGCAGAGGCTAAGTGCAGTTTAGTTTCTGAAGTGGATTGACTCAGCCGAACTGCGGCTATGTGAATTCACGCAGGCGCCCAAGGCACTTCTTACTCTGCCACTTGCACCCCTCAGGACAGCCGATCCCAAAGGGCTCAATCCTGCAGGATGCTCAGCTCCTTGCTCAAGGGCCACCAGCCTTGCTTGGGGCTTCGTGGGACCCACCTCCCTTGCAGCCAGCCCTGCCTCTGCCCGCCTGCACTGCTGCCTCCTCAGCTCTGTGATGGTTTGCAACAAGCTGCAGCCACCGGCCTCGCGTCCGCACACTCCCGAGGAAGCGCCAGGGCCTCATTGATCTGTCGGGGTAATTAAGAGACCGAGCCAGGCACCACCGGAGCGACAGCAGCATGGTAATCACTGGCAAAGTGGGCACGGCAGGGTGCTGTCAGCCGCCTGGCACCCAGCCTGCAGAGATGTGGCTCCAGGCAGCGAGCGTGGGGACAGCCACCTCCGAGCCTTCCATCCCTGCCCAAGCAGCAATGGTAAAGACCACGATGGCAGCTGTGAACCAATTCTCTCTACGCTCCTTCAGACCACCCTCTGTGCCTGCTCAGTCACTATTGCCAAGTGATTTCACATCGCTGCCTTCCCCCCTGGCCCCAGTTCATGAGAGTGGTTTTAAAAAACCTGCAAGACTTGATGACTTGGGTTCCTTTTATTAGCTTTTCTCCACATCCTTGGGAGCAAGACACTTGAAGACAAGAGTAAAGGAAAATAGCAGAAAATCCCAGGACTCGGGGAGCTAAGGATTTGCATAAGACATCAAATGATATGAAGCCTGGGCTGCCATCAGGGGAGATGGCAGCTGCGTGTAGCATGTCACACCAGTGCCATGTGTCTGCCCTCTGGCTTTGCTCACCCGAGACTTTCACACCCACAGGCAAAAAGCTTCTTAAAAGAGCAATGTGCCGAATACAACTCCCCCCAGTGCGGGGATGGCAGCAGCAGCGCTGGCTTCCCCTGCCTTGTGCCAAGCTCTCAGCCCGGAGCATCCCTGCAGCTGGGTCTCTGGGGCCGGGGGAAGAGCATCCCTGCAGTCCCCTCCCCAGACAGGATGGCTGCTCCCCCCCAACAGACCCCACAAGCTGAGTACCAACCTCATGTATAAGCTGGAAGCAGCGCAAGGTGAGGACTGCTCCCTCCCATCCCTCCCTTGCCTTCACACAGGTGACAAGTGTCACGGGTGGGCAGTGATGCATGGCAGTAGCTCAGCATTAGCAGCACAGGGTAAATAAAGCGGTGGGTGGCAGGTGCTGGGCAGGGAGGAGGAGGAGATCTGGGGTGTCACAGTGGGGCCACCCCCCTTCCCAGCACCCCGCTGCTTCCCAGGTCTCAAAACCTGTCCCTGACCGCCCACCAAAGCCAGCTCCGCTTGGAAAAAGTGCAGGGGCCTCCTCACGACACCTCCGGGGCTGGCAGGGACCCTCGTGGCTGCTGACAGAGAGGGGACACTGACACCTGCCGGCGGGTCCCCCCGGTCCCGCACACCGGGCTCGCCGTGCCCAGCCCCGGGACCGCGGCGGGGACAGCGCGGGCACACACCCCCCAGCCCCGCTCCAGGGCAGCGGCCGCCGGTCCCCCCGGTCCGGGGCAGGGTGAGCACCGCTGTGCCGAGAGCTGATGCTCCCGAGCCGGGGCTTAAAGAGCCAGAGTTTTGCTGCCTACTGAAAATATATATACATATAAATCAGCGTTTAGCGAAGGGGCTCGAGCCCCGCAGCCGGGACCCCCCCTCCCTCCCAGGGTTGGTGACAGGGCACGGCGCTGGGAACCGCACCGCAGCCTTGGAGGCGAGCAAACCCCCGGGAGACCGCCGGCCGCCGGCCCCGCAGCAGGGAGCGGAGCGGAGCCCTCCCGCCCGCACCCGGGGCACCGGCTGCCGAGTTACGCGGGCCCGGCGCAGAAGTGCGGGTTCCGCAGCTCCGGGGGCATCTCCCTCGGCGGCTCCCCCCGAGCCGCGCACGCTGCGCGGGCAGCGGGTTTCCAGCTTCCCGGGCATCTCGCTCCTTCAAGTACCCGGTTCCACCGGGCCGGTCGCAGCACCCCCGGGCCGGCCCTGCTGGCCGCCGCAGCTGGGCACTGGGAAGGGCTCGTTGCTTTTCTCTACACCCGTCCTAACCGGGCGGGTGGCGAGGCGAGCCCGGAGTGAGGCGGCAACTTGACCAAGGTCACCGAGCGAGCCGGCGGCGGCCGAGCCGCCTCTCCACCGTCGCGCACGGCGGCACCCGGGATCCCCGCCGTGCGGGGTCACGGCTCCCCCCGCAACGCTCCTTCCGCCTCCCGCCGGCGGAGTCTCCGCGCCGGCTCACCCCCTCCTCCCCCGGCCCCGCACACTTACCGCAGGCTCCGGCTCAGCGCCGGCGGGGCGCCGGCCGCCTCTCCGTCCCGTGCCGTCCCGCTCCGCTCCGCCTTATCGGCCCCGGGCCCTGGCCCGCCGCCTCCCGGCCCCCCCGCGCCGCCCCATCGCCGGGCGGGCAGGCGGTCCCCGCCACCATCCCGCGCCCCGGCCCCGCCGCCGCTGCCAGCCCCCACCAGGTCCCGCCGCGCTCCGCGGCCGCCGCCGCCGCCGCCCGATAATATATGCAGGGGCTGCAGCCAATAAAAGGCGCCGCCGGGCTCCCCGCGCCTTCCCATTGGCGGGGCCGCCTGGCGGGGCGTGGCGGCGCGGCGCGGCGGGGGACACGCGTGGAGCGGCGCGGGGGCCGCGCTGCGGGGGCGCTCGGCTCGGTCACCGGCCCGCCCGGCCGCGGGGGGTCCGAGCCCTGCCGGGCCCCCATCCGCCTGTCCCCTCAGAGGGGCTGGGGGGGGGGGGGTGCTGGCACTGGCCTCCTCCCAGCTTGAAGGGGTCCCGGTTGGGCCGGTTGCACCATCGATGCCGGTAAATGATTAGCGAGTTTCGGGATGCGGATGCCACGCGTCGGCCCTTCCCAGCACGCTGGGTTTACCGTTCTCCGCTGTTTTCTTTTTAAATTTTTAATTTCTCTGTCTGTATTACTGGCGCCTCCATCCAAGCCCTTCCTTCGCTCCCTGTCATGTGGTGGTAGGTGTTACAGGGGCGCTGCTCCTGGGGGTGCTCCCTGTTCCCAAACGGGAGCTGGAAGGACCTTCTTGGGGACACTCCGACTAATGCAGTTGCACCTCTTTTTCATGAAAAACCCCTCCTTTTATATGTCCCCTTGGTGAATGAAAAGCAGTGAAGGAGCCTGCTGGAGGCTTCCCAAAAGAATTTCCCCTGTGCTCCCAAAAAGGAGGGCCGTGCCCCATCCCACAAAGCACCGCTGCTTGTTTTTCCTAATTTTTTTCTTATTTATTTGTTTATTGTTTCTACTGGCAGCTGCAGCCGGTTGGTGCTGGGGGGGGGACAGTGCTGCTGAAGCACACCCTGCTGCATCCGCACCGTTCCATGCTTAGTTCAGTGCTTGGCTTTGGTCATCAGTGAGGCTGGTGTTGAAAATAGGTAGTTCCTGGTGAGCGTGGTTTTTCCTTCCTAAAATATAGCGGGCGATTGGGAGGGTTATTATAAATCAGAAAATCTTGGGGATAAGCACCCAGTGTGGTGTGTTTGGGACACAGCACTGTCCCCTCGCTGTGCCCATGCTGGGGCATGTTAAGCTTCACAGCTGGCAGGAATGAGGAGGAGAAATTTGGGGAAGGTGCTGCAAGGTGAGGGGGAAAGCTCTGTCAAACAAAAACAAAAACAAAAACCAACTTTTTTTTTAAAGTAACGGTTATCTAGTGTGTGGTTTTCTTTGGAGGCGCCAGGCGGGATGGAGCCGTGCCCAGCACAAGGAGCCAGCATGGAGCTTGGGGGGGTGGGAGCTCCGCTTCCAGGGCAGCGATGCTTCTGCACCCCTCCACTCCAAGGGGGAAAACCAAACCAGTGTGGCCGTGGCTGCGTGTTTCTGCTGGCGTGGGGCCTGGGTCTTTCACCCCACACTGGGAGGGGAGAACATTTCCCACCAGAACGTTTTGGCTGCAGAACCACAGGTCTCTGCAAGAAGGTTTGGTGTTTGGGCAAAAGCTGCTGATGCTGCTTTGAGTTCACTTAAAAAGAGTCAAAATAAAATGCATCCAGTGCAAAAAGAACCAGCAAGTTTGGGGGCAGCCCTTATGCTCTAATTTTTTTTTTCTTTTTTTAAAAAACACACAGGCTTGTGGGCTTTGGAGGCTCATGATTTCTACTGGGATTGGGAACGTCTGTGACTTCTGCTGGGAGTCTGGTGGTCTGGGACTTTGGAAGTCCATGATTTCTCCTGAGATTTTGGATGTCCAAGACTTTGGAGGTCCGTGACTTCTGTGGGGATTTTGGAGGTATGTGATTTCTCCTAGGATTTTGGAGGTCTGACACTTCTCCTAGGGCTTTGGGGCCTGTGGCTTCTGCTGGGATTTTGGAGGTCTGGGATTTTGAATGTCTGTGACCTCTCCTGGGAGTTTGGATGTCCAAAAATTTGGAGGCCCAGGTCTTCTGGCATTTGGGATGTCTGAGACTTCGGAGGTCCATGACCTCTCCTGGGATTGTGGATGTCTGGGACTTGGCAGCCCATGATTTCTGCTGGGATTTTGGAGGTCTGTGACTTCTCCTGGGAGTTTGGATGTCTGAGACTTTGGAGGTCCATGACTTATCCTGGGATTCTGGAGGTCCAGGACTTCGGCGGTCTGTGATTTCTCCAGGGGGCGGGTACCTGTAAATTAACCTCAGTGCAGAAGGGGGCAAAGGTAGCCGGGCTAGGCTGGGCCGGGCAGCACCGGCACCCCTCCCGCCACCGCAGCCCTCCCGGGTTTCCAAGGGGTGCGGGGAAAAACGGGGCAAGCGGAGGCGCGGGGCTGGGGAAACCGTGCCGTGCCAAGCCGCACGGGGAGGCGCGGGGCCGGGGAAACGAGCCGTGCCGTGCCGAGCCGTGCCGAGCCGCGCCGCGCCGTGCCGAGCTTGCCGAGCCGTGCCGTGCCGTGCCGAGCCGCACGGGGAGGCGCCGGGCCCGCGTCCCCGCCCCTCGCCGCCGCCGCCCGCCCGGCCGGCCGGCGCTGGGAGCGCGGCGCGGGGCTCCAAGATGGCTTTGGCCGGGCTCTGCTCGCTGCTCGCCGGCTGCTGCCTGGCAGCGGGCAGCGGCCCCGCCGAGGCGGCGGCGGAGGCGGCGGCCAAGGAGCTGGAGTGTAAGCTGAAGAGCATCACGGTGTCGGCGCTGCCCTTCCTGCGGGAGAACGACCTCAGCATCATGCACGGCCCCTCGGCCGCCGAGCCCAAGCTGCTCTTCTCCGTACGCAACGATTTCCCCGGCGAGATGGTGGTGGTGGATGATCTGGAGAATACGGAGCTGCCTTACTTCGTGCTGGGTGAGCCTGCGGGCGGCGGCCGGTGTGTCCCCCCCCGTTCCCCCCCGCCGGCAGCGGGCCCCGAGCATCCCCGGCTGCCGGGCTCCTCCCTGCGGCACCGGCGTGCGGGTCCCCTGCGGCTGCCCGGCGGCGCTTGGCCCCGCTGCAGCGCCTCGGCACCGGGCGGGGGCCGGGGGGATGCTGCAGGCCTGGGGTGCTCGGTGCACCCCGCCGGGGCTGTCATCTGCGGGGGTTGTCCCCAGTGCTGGCAGGAGGCCCCTGGTCTGCCGCCAGCCTGGAGGTGAGGCTTTCTGCTTTGTCTGCCCCCGAGCAGAGGAGCAGAGTCACCTTTCCCGCAGCCAGCTGGAAAAATACGCCGTTGCCCAGCACTTCCCAGCCCGCCTGTGCTGCTGCCTCCGGCGCTCCCGCTCCCCAGGTCCGAGGCTTTGGCCTGCACACGGCTGGGGTGGCTCCCACCGGCTCTAGCCACCGGCTCTAGCCAGGCCTCGGTGCTTCGCCTGCTGCGCCAGGCTCCCCTGCCCACCTCCGATGGGTTTCTGCAGTTGTCTTCCACCAAAACCCGCTGACAATTTGCCCCGTTCTTTACGCTGGGGTCAAAGCAAGGCCTCTGCTGCTTGTGCACGGGGACCCGCTTCCCTCCTGGCCACCTGGGACAAGTCACCAGGATTTCTAATTTTCAGTAGCATCGGTGCAGAACACCCTTTTCCTACCACCGCCGGCATGTAACCCCCTGCCCCGCGCAAATGCCACCGTTGCTTTCCTGGCAGCCCTGCAGTGGCAGTGCACACCCCCTGTAAGCTCTGCCCACCCGTCACTGCTCTGGCGGCACATTGGGTGCCCTGAAATGCCACCCTTGTCTGGATGTTGGCCCAAAAATGAGGTGCTGGCACATTGCTTTGTGTGGCATCGCCCCCTCTGTGCCACCCTTGTGTGTGGGCAGAGCATAGCGGTGGCCCCCGCCTGGGTCTTTTCCCTAGTGTTTCATCACCTCCGTGGCCCCTGGACTCCTCTGTGCACAAAAATGCCCCCAGCCCACATGCAAAAAAGCCCCCGGCCCTGGGTGCTGCGTGGGCTGGGGGCAGTGCTCACTGCTGCCTGGCCATCCCCCTTCTCCGGTGGGAAAGGCAGAGGCAGGCAGGGGGCTGTTGATGCTGTGGGGCGGGGGAGGGGTATGTGGGGACACCCGGTGATGGTTTGCTTGAGGCTGGGGGGCTGTGCAGGAAGGGGGGCAGCTGGCTGTGCGGTTTCTTGTCCCCTGGTCCAAGCCCTGTGCTGCGGGATGCTGCAGCAGAGGCCGGAGAGCGTTGCTGTGGCAACGGGGCGGCAGCGCTGCGGATGCAGGGGGACGCGCAGGCATGGCTGCCAGCCCCATGCCACCTTGATGCCCCAAAAGCCACCTGGCCACTTGTCCCTTGCCTCCTGCTTGGACCCTCTCTCAGGGAGTCAGACCCCAGTGGGCCCTGGGATGCTGCCAGTGGGGAGCATCTGGGTGGGAATGTATGGCTTTGGTTGGGCGGGGGTCCCTGGGCATGACCCCTGGCTGGTACTGTGGGGATTTCCCCGAGGGTTTTTCAAATCCACGATGTGCCATGTGCTGGGCAGTGCAGGAAAGCCCCCACTGCACCCAGGGCTTGCACTGATGATGCCAGGCAGGGGTTTGCTTTCGCCTCCTTCTGCTTGACCTGCCATCAGACAACTAACAGGACAGCTGGCCCCATGTCAGCAGACCCAGATGTCCCTGTGGTGGCTGGGCTCTCCTGGGCATTGCCACCTGGGACGTCAGTCCCTGGGAGCTTGTGGGTGCGCAGGCCCCAGCATGCAGGGGTTTGGGCTTTGGAGGCACAGAGGTGGTCCCAGTACATGTCTCCCCACCCAGGATGCTGGGGCTGGGTTGGCAGGAGGGGACACCTTACAGCCCCCCTGTGTGCCAGGGTTTTGACTTTATGACTCCTTGGAAATGCTGTGATATATCTCCCTCCCTCCTGCAAGGTAAGGGCTGGCTTTGAAGCTGGCATGGCCACTTTGCCATGTGTGCATATTATTATTGTTGTTATTGTGCTGCTTTGCCATTTGTGGGTCATATTATTATTATTATTATTATTATTATTATTATTATTATTATTATTATTATTATTATTAGCCTGGGCACTGCTTTTGCATGGCAGAAGCCCTGAAGTGCATAGAGGGCTTGCAAGACTCAGACTTGGTAACTCAGGGGCCGCATCCTCTGGAGCTGGAGAGCCCCCAGCCCGAGGAACCAGAGTGCATCACTGCTGGCACTGCATACTTGGTAGGGACGTGGCCATGCTGGGTCGATGCATGGAACCAGTGTCAGCAGCTGTTTGCATTTCCACAAGCTCTGGTGCGTGGGTTGGAGGGTGCATTTGAGCATTCTTCCAGGAACCTGGCTTCACGCGGTGCTGATTGCACCATCCCTGGCAAACCCCAGACCCATTAACTGTGCCCACCTTGTTGAGTTCAAACAAACAATAATGTGTCAGAGCGGTGAATAATCTGCACACCCACATCTGTGCCTCTGAGCCCGGTTCAGTGTCTCAACCTGGGGGAGCTGGGCAGCTGTTCCTTCTGCTTGTGATGGTTTTCAGATCCAGGGCCTATGTGCCAGGAAGGGGTTCCCGAGAGGAGGGGAGCTGCCTTGCTGGTTGGCAGGGGCTTGGCCCAGACCCCAGGGCTGCCCAGGGGCCTGGGTTTGGGCTGGGGGCACCATGAAGGGCAGGCGATGCTGCACAGCTACTCCTGGCAGTGGCACCTTGGCTCTGCCACGCGGGCTCTCAAGCAATTCCCACAAGGTTGCACCGTGCCTCAGTTTCCCCGCAAAGAGGATAGGAGCATGCAGGGAGCTGGCTGTGGCAGGCTGAGACCGTGGCAGGGGAAGGGGCAAGGGGAGCCGCTGGGAAAAGGTCAGATAGGGGAGCCCAAGGGTGGCTGTGTGTCACCCCCACCAGCCCTGGCTGCCCCCCTCAAAACCACTGCAAATAATTCAAGTGCTTCCAAGCTCGGCCAGCATTGAGGGAGACTGGCATGAGTGGTCTCTCCTGCCTGGCTGGCACCTCCCTGCCATGGTGGCCAAGCTGGGCATCCCATTGACAGGCACGTGGGTCAAAGCTTTTTCCCCCAGCTAGAGATGTGCTGGGGTCTTTGGAGAGCCACGTATGGTGCTTGCTAAAAATAAAGTGCCAGGGGTGTGTGTTGCACTGGGCACCCCAAAACCAGCCGTCACTCCTGACCCCTGATGACATAATCAGCTTGATGAGCATGGAGGTTGTGGGCATCTCCTCGTTGCTGGTGGGTAGTGTGGCAGGGACTTCGATGGACCCCTCTGCTGGGGTTTGCCTGTGCCAGTGGGGATGATGGAGAGGCGGGGGCTGTCCTGCCTGACCTGGGGGTCTGTGGGGGGAAAGTCACTCAGGAGGACTGCTGTCCTTCCCCTTCACGCGTTTGCTTCTCCCTGCTGCGGGTAGCGATGAGCTGTGACTCTGCTGGGGCCTTGGGGGGATGCGCTTGCTTTGGCTTGCCTTGATCCGCTGCCCCGCAGCTTTAGCTTTATATTTGTCTTTACCCAAGAGGGTGAGGCATTGCTTACTGCTCGCTTTCCATGCACCGTTTTGGGGTCTCATATCCCCCCCCTACCCCACAGCCGTCCCGGTGCCAGAGGCAGGTGTGCGGTGCTCAGCCCTCCCAGACGTTCCCGTGTGCCTCCAGAAGCAGAGGGATCGTTTCTGGGATTATTACCCCTGGTTTAAGGAGGGGGGGAGGCACTTGGGCACCCTTTCAGCTGCTTCGTAGCTCCCTTTGCTAATGAACGGAGCATGTTTTAATTGTGCTGGCCACCTCCTTGTGCACGTGCTGCCTTGCTGTCTGCGTTTGCTCCGGAGCGGCTCGCACGCAGTCCCCACGTGCGTCGCTTGTGTCCATAAAACCCCACATTGTTTTATGTGCCTGTCTTCAAAGGGACTCTGACACCATCCCCCTGTTTTGCTGTGGTTTTTTTTTTTTTTCCCCACCTCCTGAATTTTTGGGAAGCGGTGAGGGCATGGGAGCCAGGATGAGGCTGCTCGCTGCTGCGCGCCGGGCTGCCTGCATTTAAACCCACCCATTTTCATCCTGCTTTAAATCAAGGAAACCTCCATTTGAAATGGTTGCCTTTCATCTTGTTTTGTGTTTGTTGCACTAGCTGTACTTTTTCCTGAAGGGAGGCTGAGTCTCGCTAGTCGGTGGCCATTAAGAAATGCTAATTAGCAGCTCAATATTCCCTGTCCACTAACCTTCACACCCCCTTCTTCCTTGCTGCTTGGCTCGGCAGCATCCAGCTGCATTTGATATGTCATTAACTGGATTCACACTCCTGCGGGCTGCTAATTTTTTTGGGCCTCATCCTTCGCAGGTTATAAACTGGTGAGCAGGGTATTTATTAGCATCCTGGCTTCCCACGGCCCCTCGGGCTTGGCAGAGATTTGCGATGCAATTAAAAAACACGCAAAAGACGGTGTCTTTGACTCCTTTGCCTCTTCTGTAATGCACTAGATATTTAAAAAGTGAAGTCTTGAAATACCTTTTTGCATGTAAAAATCGACCTGAGGAATGAGAAAGCGGAGCCGATGGGTTGAACCCTTGCTTTCTGGGTGCCAGATGATTCAAGATCTTGAAATACTGGATGGTTTTCTGTGTCCTGTTTTTTGGGGTTTTTTTTGGTTTGGTTTTTTTTTTTTCCTGAGTGTGGAGGAGCCGAAGGAACTTTTTCTGCCTCACTGGGTTCCAGCCCAGCTGCCGTGCCATGAAACGGGGGCAGCACAGCCCCTCTCCCCCCAGCTCCCCCTGCTCCCCATCACCCTCACGGGAGCCTTGGCAGCAGAGGATGGGAGAAGGTTCTTAACTTCAATGACTTTAATAGATTATCATAAACTCAGGCCTTAATACAAGCTGTCATGATTTCAAATTATCTTACTTTTAAATTAAATAGATTCCTTTTTAAATACAAAATCAATTCTAATTTTTTAGAGGGGTGAGATTTTTCAAAGGCACTGGTGAGCTGGGCATATTCAACTGCTCTTGAATATCTCCCCGAAATATCTAATCAGGTTTTTTTTGTTAAATCTCAGCTAAGCTCTTGGCTCTGCTGGTGGATGCTCTGGCCATGACTTCCCTGGGTTACTAATGGGATTGCACTGGGGGGGGGGGGGGGGGGGAATGCGAGACAGGCCACCACGGGGATGTGGGCTGCCACTAATCAGGGTGACGGGCCACCAGCACGCCTGCCCGCCCCAGCTCTCCTTCCAGGCTGCACGGGGAGGCGGTGAGATGTGACACCTGTCGGCTCTCATCCTCATCCCACATGTCTCCCCGTTGCCGTGGACTGTGGGAGGTGGTGTCCCCCTCCCCGTCTGCCCTCACCCCCAACTCCTAAATGACCCTGGAGGAGGGAAGCAGGAGCCAAGGGGCTGCAGGGTTGCATTATCCCTTTTTTTTGTTTGTTTTTTTTCTGCTCCCACTTTCATGTCAAGTGAGAAGAACGTCCCGTTGGGTTTTGGTTGGGGATTGCTTGGCTTCGCTCCTCTCATCTGGGTCTGGGTGCTGGTGGTGTGCAGGGCGGCTCTTTGGTCTCGCCTTTCCGTGGTGGGAAAGTGGTTCTTGGGGTGTTGTGCAGCCAGTCCCCAGCTTGACTCAGTGACACCCCAGGATCACTGGCAGACCCCCCCCTTCCCTGTCACACTTCACCACCTCGTGAGACCAGGACAGCATGGCAGATGGCTACGGTGGGGCTCGTCCCACTGTGGGACCCACAGCATCGCTCCAGTATGAACCTTGCACCTGGAAATAGGTGTAATGGCAAAATAATGGAGCAAATATTAAGAAATTCTTAAGTACCTAGAGAATAACCAAGTTAAATTATACCAGAGGAGCTCAATTGCCTTGCTTAGATTGATTGAATTACTAAATGAGCCTGACTAATGGAATGGAGTGGATATATCGGACTTTTACTCAAGATCCTGAAATAATTTCTCTAATAAGATTGTGAGCCATTAATTGAACTTGGCTTTGATCCTGGACACTGTCACATGCACTGAAACCCGGCGGTATGATCTATGCTCCCGTGTGCCTGGACGAGGGGGAGGCCGCTGGCACCTCCCCGATGGGTGGCTTGGAGGGCAGCCAAGGTTTTACCAGGGGGTTCCCAGCTCACCCACGCCAGGACCTGTGGTGTGGAATGGACCCCAAAACACCCTGTCTTGGCAGCCCTCCTGCCCCTTGGCAAAACCCACCCTGCCAGTGGGATGTGCTTCGTTCCCCTCTGCTGCCAGCAGCTGATCGCCTGGCCAGGGTCCTAAACCTGGTTCCCGTTGCCGCGGGGTGAATTTGAGATGGATGCTTGGGGTTTACATCTACTGCAAATCCAGGAGAGACACCTTCTTCCTACATCCTCCTGGAGTGGTTGCTGCTGGTGGTGGGACATTGTCTGTAGCATCCAGGGTGCTGCTGGCTGCCCCATCTGCTGTGTGAGATTCTTGCCACCAAGGCCCAGGGGCTTAAGGAGCTTCCAGCAAAGTGGAGGGACCTGCATCCCTCCATACATCCTGGAGCACCTGGTGGGACAGGACAGGCTCATCTAATAGGGTTTGGGTACAAACCACTGGTGGGCCTTGTTCCTGCCCTTACTCTTGGCCTTGCAATGTAAACTGGACCTCTCCACAACCCTTTTCCAGCTGAAGGATGAGGCCAGAGTGGATGAGGTGACCTGCTCAGAGCCACGGAAGCACTGAACGTGCTCCCATGCCTGGTCACACCCCGTCCTCCAGGCAATGGAGCCCAGCACCAGCCCCAGCTATGAGCAGGGACAGCCCTTACAACCCAGCAGCCAGGCTGGAAAATGTTGCAGGGAAGTGGACAAAGTGCCCCTCAGCTGAACAGGAGGTAACTGGTGCTCAGGAGGGAGGCACAGGGTGCATGTCCCCATCCTTATGGACACCTTGCCCCCACGCCGTGCCCATCACCAACCCACTGTCTTACTGGGAGCGGAGGTTTCGGTGGCACAGCGGATGTAGAAGGCCTCTTGTATATTTTTTCCTTAACCAAGGAAAAAAAATAAGAAATAGGGATTTTGTCTCTGGGAACCGGTTGCCACAGCAACCATGCATCCAGCTGGCTCCAGCTGCAGCGGGACTGGGAGGGGATCTTGCTGACCCAGAAAGCAGCAGGGGGGAGCGGGCCGTGGGGCTGCTTGGTGTATCCGTGGTGGGTACTGGGGTCTGGCAGTGCCTGGCAGGGCAGGCAGAGGACCAGCCCTCAGCCAAGGGGGCTGCAGGGGGCCTGGCCCCCTGTTTTGGCTGGATGTGCAGAGCGATGCTCCCGGCTCCCTTTAATCACTCGCAGCCTTAATTTCTCAGACAGCATCCAAGCAGGGGTGCTCAGGCTCATTCGTGTTCCCACCCTAAGACTTGTCACAGTTTTGGGGGACGGGCTGCCTACACGGGTGCTCCTCAAAGACCCTCAAAGCTTTGCAGCATGTTTTACCCCCTGGAATTGGCTGTGGTCCCAGGGGTGAAGGGGAGCCTCGGGCAGCCATGCGCCTCAGTGACGCCACTATTTTTTACCTCTGCCCTTCTCTTCTCATGCCGGCAGCATTTGCTTCTGGGCTGCATCTCATTTCTTACTGTTTTATTTTATATTCTATCTTATTTTTTTAATGGTTGCTTAGCTAGCTAAACGGAGGCTCTGAAATTGACTCTTTTGGAGTCTTGCTGCAGAGCAGTCCTTCAAATAAAGGAATTTTAGCCTGGCAGGATTAAGGCAGTGTCTGGATGGTGACGGCTCTGTCATTTAAGACTGGTTGTCCTTTTGCTTGCAAATTGCCAGGCTCTGGGTTCTCTGCAGCCAGCCTGGCTGTGGCCGGTGGCTCACACCAAGCAATAGCACTCCGAAGGCTGGGGGATTTGTCTGGATGAGGGAAGATCTTTTGATTGCCAGGTTCTGGCTGCCCTGCTATGGCTTAACGCTGAGAAAGCACCCGGAGGAGGGAGAGCTTCCTCCCTTCTCATGGGCCATGCTGGTATTTCTGATCTTGTTTTGCTGCCCTGCAGGGGGGGGATGCTAGGGATTGATGCTTACACCACAGCGGTGGTGCTGGGCTCTTGGGGGTCTGGTTTGGGATGTGATCTAAGCTGACCCTGTGCTTTGCTTTGTTGTGAGGTCTTGTTTGCTAGTGTTGGGTTTGGACAGAGGACTGAGCCCATCACCTCCACTCTGTCCTGTCTGCAGAGCCTGAGATCTGCTGGGGAGCAGGCAGGGGCTTTTTTCACCATTTATAATTGAAGTAGGGCTAAAGGATCCTTGAGGGACCCTCTAGCTGGTGGTGGCACATCAGTCACAGAAATTTGGCATTTGCAGCCCCAGTGCAAGAGGAGACACAGTCCCTTTCCTGGCCAGCTCTGAGGCATTTCAGTAATTAGGATGACTAACGAGCGTAGCAGAGCAAGCAGCTATGGGGAATGCAGAGAGCTGGCTTTGCTCCCGCAGGGAGCTGATCCAGCTGAAAACTAACCTGGTGGAGGAAAGAAGTTGGAGAATGAAGCAGGAGATGTTAAGGAGACCCTGCCTGTGCCCTTGCTTGGACACATCGCTTCTGCTCAGCCTGGAAAGGGCTGTGTTGCCTTGGGAGCGCTCCCCAAATTGGGTCTGCGGTCCAAGCAAAACCATGGCTTGGTTGCCAGAGCCCTCTGGTGTGGAGATCTGCCTGATGGGCAGGGGAAACCAAGTACAGGCAGGACGCTGAACTTGTTTTTTTGGAAGTGGCACCTCTTTTCCTCTCTCCTGCACCCCTACCCTCCTCCCCTGCCAAAAATCCCGGCCACGATGTCACCGTCACAACACGGTGGCTGCTTGGGAAAGCAGATATTAGCAATCCTGAAATATCCCGGGCACAGGCTCTTGTATGATGGGAGACAGTTACCATGGAAACCTCCTTCAAAGAAAAAAAAAAAAAAAAAAAAAAGAAAAACCCCCGAAATTTAAAGCAGCCCTTGTAGCTCAGAGGAACTGTAGACCTTATTATGGGTTTTGGCACACCCCCCCTTTTCTTTTATTTGTTCCAGCTAAAAGCTCCGGGAGACAAGGCAATTAATTTGAGCATCCCAAGGGGAGCAAGAGAGGGAGGGCACAGCGCTGGGAACCAGCTGCCTGGGCTGGTGGGCTCCCGGTGCTTCCCAGTGCCGCTGCCCCACAGCTGCCAAATGCCCTTCCATAACGGTGATCCTCCAACACGGAGGATGCAGCAGGGTGTTTTTTTCAGAAGAGGTGGCTTAAGGCTTAAAATCTTTCCAGCTTTGTAGGTGGAGGGTTTGGGGGGAGCGTTAGTGCAAGCAAAGGGTTCATGGCACGGCAGGAGGAGTGAGGATATGGGAAACGACTACAGGAAACATCTCCAGCTCGGGGACAGGTGGCTCAGGGCAGGACAGGGTGATTTGTCTTTAAGTGTGTGGCATCCGGAGGGTAGTGCCCTTTCTCCTGCTGAGAAGGGCAGCGTCATGGCAGGGGGGCCTCTGTGGGGAGTGGTCGAGCTGGCTGGCTTCAGTGGGGAAGGGGAGATGCCTGGGAGAGGAGATACTGTGCTCCCTAATTCTCTCGCCAGGGTCAACTCCGCAGCTGTGGCCACAGGGTCCTGGGGGTGCTAAGTCTGGCTGAGTGCACACTTTAAATTGCTGCAGTGCTGTCAGCCTGCCTTCTCCCCTAATGATGTCCCCAGTGTCCATAGCCACTGGGAACTCTCCTGGAAACAACAAGTTTGGACTGGAGAGCCCGCCATGCCTCCCACTGCCCCGGGCTGGCCCTGGGCTCCTCTGGCCACTGCTTTCCTGCTGGCAGTTGTGCCGGTGTGGAACTGTTTTCCCATCCCAGAGTGCATCTCCCCAAGCTTTCCTCTATTGCTCAGCCAGGAATAGCTGGGCTCTGGCTGTCACCGCTTTGGCAGGGCTCTGGAGAGGAGCAGCGGTGGGACTGAAGAGCTGACACACTGCCGTGGCTGTCTTGCTGGCAAAAGGGACAAAGCAGGGAGTTGGTCTCTGGAGATGTGGCACACGTGGCCTGGGAATTTGGGGGAATTACAAATGTCTCTGCTGCCCCATGAGTGGGGAGGTGCAGGGGTCTTGTCCCAGCTCATGCCATGGCACACAGCTTTAGCTGGGCTGGGATGTGTGCCCAGGCATCCACAACATCCTTCCAGGCAAAAATCAAACCAATTTTATTGGCTTTTCAGCAGGAGCCGCTCTCTACCTGTGTGTGCCATGCTGCTGGCGAGCTCTGACCTGGTGGGCAGGAGAAAGAGCACAGCCCCCTCAGGAGATGGTGGAAATGCCTGTGAGCTGGGGAGGGGAGTGCATCGAGCCTGCTCAGTCAACCTTGGACCTGGGCTGGCTTCCACAGCTTTTTATTGTCATTTTCCCCTTTTTCTTGCTTGTTGAATAAGACACATTGCTGGCTAACAGCTGGAGGACTCAGCCTCAAGCTGCCAGCCCTGAGCATCCCCCCCACAGTCCCCCCACACCTACTGGTAGAAACTGGGGTGAAGGGGTACCCACAGTTACCGGGGCTGGGGGCTGAATGAGTGATGTGGAGGTCGCCAGGATGGACGTGGTGCACATCGACCCATGGGATGATGGTGGGGTGATCAGCCCGAGCTGGAGCTGGCCTCCCTGTAATTAAAGCTCAGCGCTGGGGAAGAAGGGCTTTTCACGTGCTGTGGGGCAGAAGGCACCATGAATTTGAAACACAGCCGTGCCAGCACCAGGAAAGCATCGAGGTGGTGGGAGGAAGACAGGAAAAGAAGGACCATGGAGTGGGAAGAGAGATGCAATGGCGGGAGATAGTAAATAACTGGAGGGACCACACAAAAGCTAAGGGGTATTGGAAGCAGTGGTGGAGAGTGCTGGTGGAGCCGCTCGCTGTGGGTGTGAGCCACAGCATCCCTGGTGACTTCTTGAAGCTGCCATGCATGGAGCCCAATGAAGTGCCCTTTGGTGCTGATTGCAGCAGGAACTAACTACTGGTTTTGCAGCGGGTGGCAGCACCTGTGTCCTGGGAATAGCACTGCAGGGGCCATGGCTGTGTGTTCAGTGGGTTTCTGGCCAAGGAAGGGAGGAGGTGGCAGACTGGCTCACTGAGCCCTGGTCTTGGCAGCAGCCAGAGCCTGCAGGGTTAAAGCAAAGATCTGGCCATAAATGCAGGAGTTTGCAGTTACGCTCTCGAGATAACGAAAATCCAGCTCACTCCTTGCCTTGATTTAATTTTGTTTTCTTACGGAAATGCTGCTTATTTGCTAAAATGGGATGCTGCTTTCCTTTGGCACAAGAGGAGCAAGAGGCAGCCACCCCTTGCTCAGAACCATCCCCACCCTGGTCACAGGGATGCTGTCCTGACCGGGGCAACCCTCAGCACTTGGCTGGGTAGGAGCATCCCAGCTCCATCCCTTTTTTATGGACGTCTGAGATTTTGGCACTGGACCAAGAAAATCACTAGATTTTCCTCCTTTTCTCTTTTTCATGCGACTGCAAGGCATGTTTTTGCTCATGGTTGTGACATCGGTGTTTCCTTTTCCCTACCAAGGTTGTGAGCCCTGCCTGAAAAGACAGGCAGGTAAACACCGGCAGGGCCCTGCTGCTGTGTGATCGCGTTAAAGCTGATGGGTGCTGAAATCGAAGAGCGGCGTTACATAATTTGGACTGCAATGCAGAAGTGCTTGCTTAATTTTTAATTATCCAATTGCCGCACATACGTTGTGCTCGACCTGGGAAGCGGGTTGACCCATGGGCACATGGGAGGGGGCTTGGCTGGCAAAGATGATGGGAAAGCCTTCCCTGGTGTTCCTGCCCTTGCCAGCACGGTGGGAAGAAACGTGTCCCCGTGGCACTGAGGCACAGCAGGAGCAGGGCTGAGCTGTGGTGGCTGGGAAGGATGCTCTGAAGCCACCCCAGGGACCAAGGGGTGTCCCACTGAGCGCTGGGAGAGGGGATGCAGGTCTGCAAAGGTTGTTGAGGTTTCTCTGGTCCGCCGTGTTAGATAAATGGAAGACATTGTGGTTGATTTGCATCCAGTTTTCCTATAGCTGCTGGTAAAAGAGTCCCAAGTGCCTCCCGGTGTGGGTTTGTTGGGATGTGGGAGAAATGGTGAAGGAGCTGTCATAGGCCTCAGCTGTGAAACACTGTTTCTTCCCCTCCCTATTTCTCCCCCTCTTTCAAATCCCTGCTCTGCACTTTCTATTCTTCCTACAAAGGCAGCTGCCTCGGAGCAGCTCAGGCTTCAAAGTTCCCAAAATAACAAAGGTTAAAATAAATAAAAAAAAAAAAAAAAGAAAAAGAAAAAGAAAAGACTTGCCACAAGAGCAAGTCAGTGCCCCACTTGCATCTGGGCTTGGAGCTTCAAAGTGGCTGCAAAAAGCCCCTCACAGCATCCGTGGTCGGGCATCTCCATGCTTGGAGTCCCATCTTCATCCTCCTGAAGTCACAGGAGATTTTGCAGTAGCCGGGATGAGGCTGTAGGTAATTGCATCCACTGAAAACGGTGGGGGGTCCTGCTGCCTGTGGGGGCACTCTGGAGAAGGTCTTTCACAGAGGAGAGGGTTGTGGTGGCTGCTTTGATGGGCAGGTCCATTCGAGTGAGGTGGGTGTCCCTCGGGGATGTGTCCTGTGGCTACCAGCCCTGTCTCCTGGCCAGGCAGGTGGGCAAACAGCTCATCGGCTCCGTGCTCAACGTAATGCTTTGTGCCTTTGCTGGCTCCGCTGATTTATATAGATCATCAATATGACAATTATATACACCTGCAGATTTAATTACCTCCATTTTTGTCAGGCGGTGCCAGATTTATGCCTCTGTTCAGTTCCTGTAAATCTGAAACAAGCTTGACTAGACCCAAAAGTCCTCCCATTGATCACTGTGCACTTGCTGGGCTCTGGCCCTCTTGACAAGCTCTTCTTTCAAGAGTGATAAATTCAAGATGCGCAGTTAACTTTTTCCCCTTCTACATCTTTCTTCCTTCTTTTTTCTTTTTTTTTTTTTTTTCCTTCTCCCTGTTATCTTTCAAAGCCTCTCCACAAACTTGAAAATGGAGCTTGAAATCAGGTAGGAGCTCCTAAGCACTGAGGGGTTTGTGACATGAGGCTGCAGGCGGTAGTAGTCCAAGCCTGGCTTTTCCATCCCAGTATGGGGATGGAAATGATGATGATCCACTGGTGAGGATTCGTCCTGCCCACAAGACCAGCATTGTTCCCTCCAGGGGAGACGGGAGGAAGAGGACTACTACCTCTTGGGAAAACTCTTGGCCCTGCTGTTGGCAGGAGAGCGGACAGGGTTATTTTGTTTCACCCCCTAGGAGGGCCACCTTGTTCCTCCCATGGCCCAGAAGAATTGCAGGTCCTGGCTCTCCCCCCAGGAGATGAGCAATGAGCAGTCGTGCTTGTTTCCTGTGCTGAGCGTGAGAATGCCAAAATAACGTCTAATTTCCCTGACCTCTTGGCCTTGGTGCAATAAGCACTTAAACAAATTAGTCTGCAGGAGCGGGCTGAAATTTACCCTTGAAGTGAAGTCCGTGTCATCATATAATGCGTCCCCCCCGCCTCCCCTGCCTGTCCCACCACCGCCGCTGCCTGACCTCGCCTGTACGATATGCTCCAATGTCTTGCTAAGTGCCTGGCAGATGGGCTGGAGTGGCTGGCCATTACCTTCCCTGCCAGCCCACGATGGATATAAATAGCCCTTTGCCTCCCCATGAAAATTGCTGGCTGGCTTGGAAAGCTGAAGGTAATCTGGGCAGGTGTCTTGGGTCTGTAGGGTCTGACAGCGTGGAGGGTGGGCATTTGGAGAGGGTGAGTGGCCGGCCGGGTGTTGAGAGGCTATCTCAGTGGAGGGAGCTGCCCTGGGGTCTCCTTCCCCCAGCGAGGCAGTGCCTGGAGGAGCAGGGGTCTCAGCTGTTCCTGAAGGGGCATGTGGCTGCGAGATGCATCCTCGAAGGGTGGCCTGGGGAACACCTAGCTGGCTTTGCAGCCACCCTCCGTTTCCAAAAGACTGGGCAGTGTGGAAGGCAGTGAGTCTGCGGTCCCTTGGCATCTCCAGCCATGGAAAATAGCTGTTAATTTGGGGAAAAAAATGTTAAAAAGGCAGTTCATGTGGCGTGGTCCTTTCCCTACTGCTGAGGTCTGTGCTGCAGGGATTCCTCCAGCTGGGATTTACCTCTGGGCTGTCTGGCTTGATAGGCACTGGTGGCTCCGTCTTCCCTGAATTTGGTTCCTTTCTCAGGGCTTTCACACTCTAGGGTAGATGAAACAGGGCCCTTTGTTAGTTTTTACATGCCTAATCTTTGCAAAGTGAGAAATAGTGAATAATCATTGCCTTTCCCACCACTCCACTGGCTGCATGATTTTACCTGCTTTTATCATGTCCCTGCTCAGTTATTTGTTTTCCTTGCTGAGGAGTCCTAACGGAGTCCATTTCTTCTCTCTACAAAGTTGTTTGCAGCATCTCATCTTCCTTGTACCCCTCCTCTGAACCTCCCAAGCTTCGTCTCCCATGTTAGGAGATGGCTGACCTGAATTACGCTTGCAGGATTCGAGATCAGCTTGCTTTCACCAAAGTTGAATTTCACCTGCCCACTTCCTTGCCCACTTTCCTCCAGCACTTCACAGCTTTAGCTTTGAGGAGTCTAAATTTAGCTTTGGTGACCAACTTTATCATTCGCCTCCACTTCCAGAGCATTTCTGAACAGCCAAGGTCCTGACAAAGATCTCCGTGGGGCTTCTTGGTAACCTCCTTTTATTGTGAAAACTAACTTCTTACTCCTCTCCCACCTGGTGGGCTTCAAGAGGGCTTTCCATCTTATCCCATCCCCACTTCCACATTTTGGGAAACTTTGAGGGTGGATTTTGACAAGAACTCTTTGAAATGAGTCCACCAAACTGGATCACCCTTATCTACTAGCTTACAGTGTTGAGCGACCCATATTTACCCACGCATCGACCGGTTCCTCTAACAAAGTGTCCAGTGCAGAAGTAGAATTTACTGGTCTGTAATTTACATGATGCGCAAGAGCTATTTTAAGAGCTTGGGGTCTCCTCTGCTGGCTTTCGCTTCTCTGCTTGCTCACCCTTTCTGAGCGATAGCTGTCGCATCGGTGGAGTTCAGCTGCTGTCCTCCTCTGTTGCTCATAGGTGAGCACCATCTGGGCCGAGGGCTTCGTGCTCTCCAACTCACTGATTTGCTTGGAGATCATTTAGCCAGGACAGTAATTTTCCATGGCTGATTGGGAGCTTCTCCATCATTTGGGCTCTTTCCATGGGGACCTGGGTTTCCCTCTGGAAGAAGTGATGTGATGGCATTGCAGGGTGGGATGTCGATTACAAATGTCGTCCCTTCTGGGGTTTATATATCAACCTTGCATCTTGTAGGGTTTTTTTACACGTTCTCTTTATTTTGCTTTTGCTCACTGTCATGGTGTGGGGCTTTAGGTTTTTCTTTTTAACATGACCATGTCTCCCAAGTGTTGGTCCAGGAGGTGGATTTGCTTTTCTTTCCACATCTCCTCTGTCGTTCACGGTTGTGGCAGATAGGACCAAACCAATAAAGCAGGAGCAAAAATCAAACCAGTAAACATCCCAGCCTGCCCATTGTTTTTCCCAGCTTTTGGTCAAAACTGACATACGTGGTGGAAAAATAACCTTGGAGGGGATGTTGCACAGGTGCGGTTGGGCAAGTCCTTGTGTCTGCAGGGAAGAGCAGGGCAATGGGGCACATCACGCTGTAAGGTCAGCAGCTGCAGAGCAAACCTGGTCGACTCAGGGCTATTCATGATGAATCAGTGTCCTCTGCTCTGGAAACAGCCACATGGCACAACGTCACTCCCAGAGCGATGAAGGGGTTTGTTGTTAAAGAAAGGGATGGATTAGGGCCGTGGCATATTCAGGACAAAAATCCCAGTTCAAGGCTAAAGCTTTGAAATGTCGCTCCATGACGACCTTCCCAAAAGCAAAGGCACCCTCTGTTCCAAGCAGAAACCTGGTTAGCTGTCAGCCTGCCCGTGACAGCTCATGGCTTCATCTGCGCCAGCCCCACGTGCAGACGTTGCGGTGGGGTGATCTCTCTGACCTAGCCAGAGGGTGGCTCCAGGTACAGCAGGTGCCTTTTCCTTGAGCCTTTAGGTTCTCCCATGTCTATGGGTGTTTTGGAAATTTTGCCCAAGGTGCCCTCTCCCATGAAGCATGTTCCTAATAGGTAAAGTGAGGTTTGTGTTTGCTGGTATGGAAAAGTGCTGGTATGGAAAAGCTGGATTGTCTTGAAAAGGCAGAGTGACCTACAGAATGAGCTGGTTTTCCTACCTGAGATTGGAGACAGGGAAAAAAAAAAAAAAAAAAAGAAATAAAATACAGATAGTCAGTGATGAATGGGATTTTTTAAAACGGGCCCATAAAAACATGAATATTATCTCATGAAAGATGTATCACTAAAACCTTGGAAGTAAAACCGAGTTAAATATCAGGCTATATGCTTTGACATCTGAATTGATAGGAATCAAGGCCTGAGGTCCCAGCAGAGTGCGATTGACTTATGGTGGGAAGGTTTCCTGAGTTACTCCAGCCACCGGAGACCCTTGGAGGAGTGTGAGGCCGGAGCTGGCTTTGGCTGAGTTAGAGCCCTTTAAAGGATGTGCGAGGTTTAGATACGGAGCGAAAGCCTTAGCTAACAGGGAACTTAAATAAAAACACAGTCAGGTTCCGGATGGAAAATAAGCCAGGTTTAAATGTTAACGAGGAAATCTAAGTCCAAGTCAAAATCTGCGCTCTGCTGTCTGAAATGGGTCTGCAGAGACTGGCATTACGGCAGAGTTCATTTGACTAATCGAAGGCATCTATTAGTGCAAAACGCTTCCAAATGGAAAGGGAAATTGTTTTGCTGGGGTTTTGTTGGGGTTTTTTTCCCCATCAAAATGCTAGTGTGCATTTTTTTAGAAGAGTTGCTCTCTTTGTGTGCCACAGTGCCGGGTCTTGGCAGGGGGACAAGGACACAGGAGCGGGTCCATGTTGGTGCTGGGCTCAGGGACTATGGGTTCAACATTGCACCCAGTCAGGTGCAGAATTGGGCTGTGACAGAGCTGTCCCCTCCCCAAACCGGGAGATGCAGAGGTGCTGCCTCCAAAATCACTGCGTTTGCTTTGCGTGGGGCAGCTGTCCCTAGGGAAATGAGGTTATTTGGGATGATCAATAGTGAAGCAGGTATAAACCCACCCACCTCCAGCAACTTCATCTGGACTTTTGTCCTCTGCTCAGTTTGCTCCTCTACAGCCTTTCCTTCCCCCATCCACTCCCTCGCAGATGGTCTGGGAGGAGAGTAGCCATGGCCGTTATGTTGAAAGCATCAGCCGGTGTCTTTTGGGGCTGCTGCTCCTGTAGATATGAAGGACCTGGGCCACATTTGATACCAGGTGAAGGTGGCACAGCCTAATTAGTGGTCTCCTACTGTTATTAACCCCTGACTCAGGCAGGCTATTTTTTAACAGAGGTGCAAGAAGTTAATGCTAGCACTAATGGCTTCATATCCAAGGCCTTAATGAAAGCCATGCTGGGACCAGGCCTGTCATCAATATCTTTCAAACTTTGAACTTGAAGTTACTCTCTCCCACCCTGCCCTTTCTTTTTGGGCTCTCTGCCCACTTCCCCACCTCCTCTGGGGTCTCCTGGCCTGGCGGTACAAGCTGGCTTGGCAGGGGTGGCACCTGCCAGCCCCATGGCAGAGCTGAGCCCCTACAGCATCCAGATAAATGGCCCCACGGGTCACTGTGGTGGCTCCCACCAGGCGATGAGATGTTTGCTGGAGAGCAAGACAAAGATACAAGTGGAATGCAGTGGACTAGGAGAAGAGAGAACGAAGAGATGCTGTGTTAGGGTGGAAGCTTGGTCTTGGTCTTGGTCTTTGTGTTGTCTTGGTCTTGGTTTTGCTTGAGCCAAACCGCAGGAGAACTTCACAGGCACAGGAAAGCATTTATGCGTATAATTTTTTCAAGCAGAAATGGAGTGGGGTAGGGGCAGGTGGTGTGTTGCTAAGACTGTCGAGGAGAGGAGGAGGAGGTCCAAGGATGAAGCTCACTTATCTGGGTGCTGCCTCAAGAGCCTTGCCCCAGGGCAGGAGGAGAGATGGTGGAGCAGCCTTGTCCTGTCGTGTGATGGAGGGGTAGTAGCCTGCCAGTCTGGGGTGGTGGTGGTTGATTTCTGGGATGTTTTGCTCCATTTCTAACACTTTTGACTTGTGTGTGATGCAGCTGCAGGGTCGTGTCGTGATGTCTGGTGGGAGAGGATAACGCGCTCAAGCTCTGTGGCTGGATTGTGCTCTTTTTAAAACAAGAATCCATTTTTTATGGAGATACATTTTACTTTTTAAAAATAAGCTGGTTTAAATAATTTTGAAATTATGACAACCTATTTTAAGGCTTAAATTTACTATAATCTATTAATCATTTAAATAACTTCCATCAAGAAGCCCTCCTCAAATATTAATGAGCTGAAGGGTGCTGCTTTTTCAATGATGTGTCAGATCAGGGGGAAAACATCTTTAACTCTAGCTTTCTAAATGTCACAATGTCATATACTTAGTATCTATTATTTTCACTCTTTACAATGGAGCAAATGCTGGTATTTACATTTTTCCAAATGTCAGTATGTTGAGTTCCTGTTGTGCGTAAAAGCTCTTGCCTTAATTACTCCTAATTTCACGTTAGCAGGCAGGTGCGGGGAGAATATTTTCTTCTATTTGAGCTAGTTCATTTGAAGTCGAGAAGCTGTGGGGAGCTGGGGAAGCAGGAAAGCTTGTTTTCCCCTTTCAGCCCATGAATAAAGACCAGGTGGGAGAGGAGGAGATCTGCTTTTTCAAACCCTCCCGGCTCCCAGAACCAGCTTTTCAAAGGGATCTGTGTGCCTAAACACACAGCTCAGTGGTTAGAGGGAATTTCAAAAGTGCTTCTGGCTTCCTAGATGCTTTAACTCCTCCTGGTTTTACTTCCCGGTGGCATGGAGGAGAGCTCAGCATCTCTCTGCTTGGGACACTTGAAGCACACTGATTACCACCAGAAATACGGCCCGTGCTGAGCAGAAACAATCTGCCAATTCACTTGCTGCAGCTAATGTTTCTTTTGATTAATAAAATCACTTTGGGAGGATGAACCTGGTTGCTGATGCAGATTCCCCCCCCGCTCCCCCCTCCCCGGTAGCTAGCTCACTTAAAGGCAGCCTAATGAAATTAATTAACAGTAAATTTAAAACGTTGTTTTTCAGCACTGTAATTGAATTCCAGTTTTCATTTGAAGGCAGCATGAAACAAGCAAAATAAAGATGACAATTTGCAAATTGAGCCGGGCTCTTTCCCCTTGCCATCCAAACACTCGGCTACAAATAGGATGGAGGGGATGGGCCTAGCTGGACCATTCTCACCAGGCAGAGACAGGAGGGAAAGCTGCATCTCACTGGGAAGCTCATCCCATTTATAATAGTAATTCCAACAAATGCAATTGAAACTTGTATTTTCAGGAAAAATAACTAACAAACAAACAGCAGGCTCAAGGTGATGGCTGGGATCAAGGTGATCCGAGATGGTGATCTGGTCTGAGATGGAAGTGGTGGTTAAAACCCCTCTTTCCTAGGGATGTGCTGGTGTTACCCTCCCTTTTGCTAAAACCCAGCTGTAGGATGTCCCCGAAATGTTGGAGCTGGCCAGGTGAATTCAGTTTGATTTGGCATTTAGCGTCCTGCAGCATGTGTTGTGTTCCCGTTCTCAGCTGCTCCTCCTGCCTGGGTGTCCTCTGCTGCTGTCACTCCTCAGCCCAGCTCTGCCCATCTGTCCCACGATCCCCAAACCCTGAAGGTGAAGGTACTTAGGGGAAGTTGGGGTGTTTGGGCAGAAGATGCAGTATGTCTGCAGATCTCAGGGCTGGGTTCTGTGTGGGGAGCTGTAAAAAAATGGTTGGAGATGGAAAACCTCTGAATGCACCTCAATCAGAGCCAGAGCTGCAGGTGCGATTGCAGCCACGTGCATGTTTCTCCATTCACAAAGGATGGGAAATATTTTCTGTCTGCAATAATTTGCAACATGATCCCCGTGATCCCACTGGTGCTGCTGAGAAGTTGTCCTATATCCTCTGCTCCCTGCGGCTGGAGCTGCGTTTAACATGAAGCATGCTGGTGTAACCCATCCAAACTAGGGCTGGAAGGATGCTGCCGGGCTCCCTGGCTGTGGCTGTGAGATGCTGTCAATAAGTGCTCTGTCCCTGCATCACATCTGGATTTTTTTTGAGGGGCACACATCTGGATTTTACCTAGAAATATGATTTTACTCCACTTTCATCCTTCAGGTTGTAGGTTGTGTAGGGGCAGCTGTGATGCTGGCGGGAGGCGGCCGGAGGGTGTCTGCTGCGTGTCCCTTGGTCCCTCCACCCATTTTTTGGGACAAGGCCAATCTCCATCAGCCCCCTCCTCCACATTTCCCACCTGGCTGGCTTTGCTTTTGCAGAGATCTCAGGCAACACGGATGACATCCCACTGGTGCGCTGGCGGCAGCAGTGGCTGGAGAACGGCACGTTGCTCTTCCACATCCACCACCAAGACGGGGCCCCCAACCTGCCTGGCTTCGACCCCACGGACGAACCCCAGACTGAGTCAGCGGAGGAGGAGCTGAGGATCCTCCACATCTCTGTCATGGTACGTGATGGGAAGGCAGCCCCTGATTAGGTGTACAGAAGCCTGTAGAAAATATAGGGACTTTTGAAAAGCCATACATTTCCCTATCTGATTCAGCTGCCTGGGACGGGGAACTGAGCCCACCTTCAGGGGCTGGTTAAGATGCCCCAGGCACCTCTCTGAACGATGCTGCTTGCAGGGTGCTTTAACAGCGCACTGCTTTAAACCTCTCCCTGTGTTTGCATCTCTTTGCAAATATGTTTGCAGGGGTGCCTTTGTCCCCAGGGTGTGCTGGGCTTTGAAGGTCTCAACCACCTTAACCCAGGGTTAATTCACATTGACTTTGTCAGGAGCCCTTTGCCTGGCGGATGATGCTGGTGCCTGCTGCTCCGGCGCGCGGCGGGTGTCACGGTGCCACTGGGCACTGTCACCGCCGCTTTTATCAGCGCAGCAGCCCCGTGGCTGCAGTTTCGCAGCATGCAGTAAGCAAGAACACTCCATGTGCCGAGGCTGCATGGCTCTCCTCCTCTCCCCAGATGTGCCGGGATGAGGTTTCGATGGCAGAGAAAAGAAGGCGAGACAGAGATCGGTGTGTCGGAGGTGGATCTGTGGTTTGTTGGTTGTGGTTTTTTTTTTTTTTTTTTGTTATGTTAGAAAAATTTTGAAGAATTCTACGATTTTTGTGCCACTGGAAGATAATTAGCCGGAGACAATGTGTTGCCGAGGCTGCAAACAGGCTGTTTAATGGTGCCTACTCTAATGAGAGCATCAATAGCTCTTCCAGATTGCAGCCCCAGGCCAGGTTTCTCCTCCATCATTTGTGCTTGATTAGTCTCGAGGAAAAGAAAACAATCACTGGCAAAACCAGCCCCAAAAACATTTTGCACAGTTATCTTTCTTTTATGGTCCACTCCCAGCTGCTCTTGAAAGGGTGCATCACCTCGGGAGAGGCTGGCTGTGCTCTGCTTCTTCGTCTTGGTCTTCTTGGGTACCGCTGAGTCCCAAGATTGAGACAGGAGTGCCTGCAACAAGGCTTATTATTGGGCTGATGACAAGGATGTCTGCAGCTCATTGCTCATACCAAAATGTGTAAATACAGAGTGAATCCTCCCTCTCCCCCTTTTCCCCCATCACTCTCAGCTCCGCTCCGGTGGCGTCCTCACACCCTGACAAATAGAGGGTGGCTTTTATGCCAGGAGTCAGGATCACGTGGAGTTTTCAAGGCTGATTTTCTTTCTCTCTTTGTGTGGTTGCCAAGAGAAGTGTGAGCGAGGGGCTGTATCCATCATGACAGCGGTCTGCACGTGGACCGCGTGAGATGAGCTCCCATGCCCGTCCAGTGCAGGGCTCCTCTCGCAGCCATCATACGAGTACCAGGTGATGGAGGGATGAAGGCAGGGTGGGATTTCTGTGCTCCCAGGGTCTGAGGCGGTGGGTGCCCTGACCCCATCCAACGAGCAGTGAGTGGAGGGGACTCCAGTGCTGGTTTTCATCCTCCCTCTGGAGCCTCTTGAAGTCTGGTGGCCACAAGCTGCTTTTCCTCAGGGGCAGTTTGAGCTCTCAGACTATCAGGGCAGAAGAAATACAATTTCAGTTAAATAACAAATTTGTTTTGAGAACCCGCAGACGCAGTCCTACACAAACGGGTGGCCACCTGACCTGAGCTCCAGCTTGGGCTCCCGTGTTTCCTAGCACAGGTGTATGGCAGAGCTCCCTGGTGTTTGGGGGATTTGATGTGTGTACAGAGGGCAGCAAAAGAAAGCCAGGAGTGCCCCAGTATTACTCCCACCTCCTTGTCACCCCATCTGCAAAAGGACCCTTCCCCAGGGTGATGGAGAGCCATACCATGGGAGGCCTGTGGTGGGGATGGGGATAGCCCTCACTTATTTATGGATCAGAGGAACTCAAAGGGATTTGAACGTGATAGAGAATTGGGCCTGGACTTTACCACTAAAAATGCAGCATGAGCATGGCCAGGTATCAAGCCAGTGCCAATCTGCAGCCCCAGAGAGAGATTTCCCATCCTCCTGGCTGCAGGCTGCTGGCCAGAGAGATGCCGTGTGCCGGCCAGCCCCCCTGCCTCTGCTGGACTCCTTGGCTTCTTAACCACTGGAGTTTCTTTGCGTTTTCTTTGTAGTTTTTTGTGTTTTTCTTTTTTAAAAGAAAGTTTGGAGAGAGTCTTGGAGGGTACATCGCAGCTCCATTATCCCAGGAATGAAAGAGGGTTAAACCATAATGGCCATTAAAGCTTCTTTTCCAGCTGGCTTTCCTGCTTCTCATTCAATAATTCCCTTAATGTTTTATCCTAATGGAGCCGATTATTACTATTTTTTTATTTTATCAAGATCACCTATTGCATGGAAAAGAGGAAGGGGGACCAGAGCTGCGGATGGACTTGGAGCTCTTCACTCTATTATTATTATTATTATTATTATTATTATTATCATTATTATCATTATTATCATTATTATTATTATCATTATTATTATTATCAGACTGGGCATGAGGGCTAGCTTGGGCTTTTGTCTTGCTGCCTCTGTCTGCGTGCAGTGATGATGTCTCCGCAGGAGGGTGACCTTGGGGATGTTGGCGAGGTGGCAGAGCTGGATGCGGTTTTAGGGTCTGTCTCTGCGGGGCAGGAGCTTTTTCAGTCTCTTCCCCCCAGGCATTCCCCAAACCATGCTTCAGTCATCTTGCCGTCTCGAGCCTTGATCTCCTTTAATCTGTGCTGCAATTTCTGCTGGATACCCTGGGAAAATCTCCTAAGATTGAGAGTGACAGCACTGAAACTGGTTGGAAATGGGTCAGAAAAAGTTGCCCGTAGGAGCATTTGCCTGGAATAAATCTGATCTCTGCTTTCAAAGACGTGTTGTGGGAGAGCGAAACAGAACAGGCTCTGCTTTAAATACTGCTTTTTCATGCCTCACTCGTGACTTCAAAGCTCGTCCAGCTCGAGGCAGGCTTCACCTGGGAGTGCTTGGACAGCGCTGGGTGCCAGCACCTCTTATCAGTGTGACCAGGCTCCTCACTGTTGCCTTCACTTTGCCCCCCCCAGAGCATCCCCGGGGCATTTGCATCCCCGGGGGGTGGCTGGCGCTGGTCCTTGGCTAAGCCCTGCTCACGTTTGTGCCCGCAGGGAGGGATGATCGCCTTGCTGCTCTCCATCCTCTGCCTGGTGATGATCCTCTACACCCGCCGGCGGTGGTGCAAGCGGCGCCGGGTGCCGCAGCCCCAGAAGAGTGCCAGTGCCGAGGCGGCCAACGAGATCCACTACATCCCCTCGGTGCTGATCGGGGGCCACGGGCGCGAGAGCCTGCGCAACGCCCGCGTGCAGGGCCACAACTCCAGCGGGACGCTCAGCATCCGTGAGACGCCCATCCTGGATGGCTATGAGTACGACATTACCGACCTGCGGCACCACCTCCAGCGCGAGTGCATGAACGGTGGGGAGGACTTCGCCAGCCAGGTCACCCGCACCCTGGACTCGCTGCAGGGCTGCAACGAGAAGGCCAGCATGGACCTCACACCAGGTGGGGATGGGGCAGTGGGGCATGGGCTGAGCTTGGTCCTTTCCAAATCATTTTCTCTCCTTTGCTCCATATACACGTTTTCTCTTGAGCATTTTCCCTGTTTCTCTGAGTCTTGTTGCCTGTGAGATGTTGGTGGCACTCTGAAAGCACTTCCATTGCTGGGAGATCTTACACCCAGTTGAGAGCAGCCCCTGCTGAGTGGGATGTGGCTGGGAGCTTGGAGGGGAAGGGCTCTGGTTCCTGTGGCCTGATGAAGAACCAGAATGGTATCCTCTCTGACCTACCCTGTGGTGACCTCCAAAATTCCCTTCTGTGTCTCAGGATTTCCAGTGTCTTATTCAGCTGAGGTTTTTAGTAGTAAAACTATACTTGCCATCAGTATGATTCAGAGTTAACGCTGTCTTCTGATCACCAGCAGGGATTCCCTGAGGCTTGTAACACACTTGCTTGTGGGCCATATTACTAAACAAGCCATCCAACTGGAGCTTTCTCAACTGAGACATGGTTTGGGAAGACCATGGTGTGATTCCTAAAGCTCTCCAGGGGTTTTCTTTACAGACCTGAGTACGTAGAAGTGCCCTGAGAGGCTGAATGTTAAATCTCAGCTTTTGGCTAGCTTGGTGGAGGTGCCGGTCCCCCTCAGGCTTTGAGGAGCTTGTGAGGGTGCACTGGAAGCAGCTTGGCCCCATGGCCACAGCACCCTGGTCGCCTCATACAGATGCTGGAGATGGATCTGGGCAAATTTCTCTCTTTCTCACCTCCCTCCTATTTTAACATCTTTATCCCTGAAAGATTTTGCCTTCAATTCTTCCTGCTCAGGGAGTGATAATGCCAAGCTGTCCCTGATGAACAAGTACAAGGACAACATCATTGCCACCAGCCCCGTGGACTCGAACCATCAGCAGGCGACTCTGCTGTCCCACACCTCCAGCAGCCAGCGCAAGCGCATCAACAACAAAGCGCGAGGTAGGGGGTGTCCCTGGGATGGACAGGGTGCTCTGGGCTCCCACCCACCCACGGTCCATCAATTTTCCCCCTCCTGGGATGGAGAAAGGAGGCCAGTGTTGGGTGAGAGCATGCAAAGGAGGGTTTGGGTGGGGGGAAGCAGAAACAGTGGTGTCTGCAAGGGTGCAGGTGATGTTGGGTTGGTTGGACGCAAAGATGCAGAGGGTGTTTGCCACGATGAATATTTTATTATACTGGCGTGGCCACAGGGAAAAGTTGCAAGCTAATGGGAGCTATGGCAGGGGGCATGGCTGTGTGTGGTGGGAAGGGGAGAACACGCTATCCCTGCTGCGCCTGGCAGACAAGGCTCCTGGTCTCCAAGGCAAGGCTTGCCCTGGAGGGGTGATGCAGGATGTGATGGCTCAGGGTGGCATGGTGCCAGCCCTGCCGTGACCACACTCGGTGTCCCCTGCAGCCGGCTCAGCATTTCTCAACCCTGAGGGGGACTCGGGGACGGAGGCAGACACCGATCCCCAGCTGACCTTCTACACAGATCCCTCACGGAGCCGGAGGCGCAGCCGAGGTGGGTGCGGGCACGGAGGCGGGTGGTGAGCCGTGGCCCCTCTTGCCTTGTTTGCCGTTGCCTCTCCAGGTTTGGAGACTTTCCATCAGCAAAAGATGGAAATCCAAGCATGATCTGGACTGCCGTGGGCAGGTGCCGGTCCCCGCTCCCACAGCGGGCTGCTGCTGCTCTCCGGTGGAGTTTCTCAGCAGAGGAGGAAATTTATTCTGATTTTTTTGCTGGAGGCTTCTGCTGGGCTTTGGTGTGTATTAATGAGTAACATGCTTCAGAGGCTGTCCCGTGAGCTCCCGTGCTGCTGCTCAGCGTGGTGCTGCTGCGAGTTTGCTCCAGCATCATGCATGTGTGAGCTGTATGTACAGTGGAGGATGGGGAGAGGCTTGTTCCCCAGGCAGGATTCTCACCCCACTGCCCTGCACCATCCCTTTGTGAGGTTTTCCATCCCTTTGGGAGGTTTTGTCCTCTGGGGAAGAGAGTTTGTGTCTATTTTCCCTTTTTAAGCCTTGTTTGCTGGATGGTGCTTTGTTTTTCTGGGAGGCTGGTTCAGGTTTTGTTGCCGCAGGAGATACCCACTCAGCCCCCAGCCAGCTTTTTCCACTCAGCTTCTTCAGCTGAGAGATTAAAAGTCAAAGACCTGTGTGCCCTGAGCAGTTAGGGCTCTGGTGCTTTTTCAAAGGATCCAGGAGGCTGTTGTCATGGCAAAATTAACCTGAGAGAAATGCCAAGGAGGGAGGAAAAAAAAGGGATATTACCTTTCTTCTCAATATCTCTGCTCTGCTATAAGTCCTGATGCTGCAAAGGTCTTGGTGTGCTGCAGTGCAGGGGTATGGGAGAGCCCAGGCTGCCAGGCTTTGGGGAGACCCTGGTCGCAGCAGACTGGAGGGAAGGTCCTGCAGCAAAGGCTGCTTCATGCTTTCGAAAATCCAAAGCAACTCTGCTTGGTTGGATTGATGCTGGATTTCCAGGGGACTGAGCAGGGACTCTACACCCTGAGATCCCCTGGCTGCACCCCAAGATCTTCCTGGGTCCCTGAGGTCACAAGTTTGACTGTGCTTTCATGTTTTGCAGTGGGGTCCCCCCGGAGTCCTGTGAACAAAACCACACTGACCCTCATCAGTGTGACGAGCTGTGTCATCAGCCTGGTGTGCTCTTCCCACATGAGCTGCCCTCTTGTTGTCAAGATCACCCTCCACGTCCCTGAGCACCTCATTGCTGATGGTGAGCACCCACCCCATGGTCTTACCCCCCGCTCCTGCCTCGTTCTGTAAGCTGTAATGGAGGAGAGGAGGGAATGATGGAGAGAACAGATGCAGGATGGGTGTAGGTTGGAGGGGACAGGCATGGATTGGAGGGTACCAGTGCATGACAGAGAGGATGCATGGGATGGAGGGGATGGGCACAGGACAGAGGGGATGGGTGGAGGACAGAGGTGGCTGTTGTGGGATGGAGAAGATGGCTGCAGGACAGAGGGGACAGGTGTGAGATGGAGGGTACCAGTGAGGGAGTGACGGATGGAGTGGTACCAGATGGAGGGCATGGGTACAGGACAGAGGAGACAGATACAGGATGGAGATGGTTGTTGTGGGACAGAGGTGATGGGTGCAGGATAGAGGGGGCAGGCATGGGATAGGGGGTATCGGTGTGGGACACAGGTGTGGGACACAGGGCTTGGATGCAGGGTGGAGGAGATGGGCGCAGGACTGAGGGGACCATTGTGGCATGGGGGGGACAGGCATGGGATGTAGGGGATGGGGATGGAATGGAGTGAACCATCAGGGGATGAAGGACATCACTGTGGGATAGAGGGGATAGGTGTGGAGTGGAGATGGCTGTTGTGGGACAGAGGGGACAGGCACAGGGTGGAGGTGGCTGTCACAGGATGGAGGATAGGCATGGGACAGAGCGGGCCATCACAGGGCAGAGGAGATGGGCATTGGTCAGACGATTCATTGTGGAACAGAGGGTGCTGCTGTGAGACAGAGGGCACTGTCTCAGGACGAAGGGGGCGGACAAGAGATGAAGGAATCCATCATGGGATGGAGGGGACCATCACGAGATGGAGGGGACCATCATGGGATAGAAGGATCCATCACAGGATGGAGGGGGACCATCGTGGGATGGAGGGGTCTATTATGGGATGCAGGGGACCATCATGGGATGGAGGGAACACCAGCGAGTCACCGCTGCTGACTACCCTTTTGCTGGCAGGGAGCCGGTTCATCCTGCTGGAGGGGAGCCAGCTGGATGCTAGTGACTGGCTGAACCCGGCGCAGGTCGTCCTCTTCTCCCAGCAAAACTCCAGTGGGCCCTGGGCCCTGGACCTCTGCGCCCGGCGCCTCCTCGACCCCTGCGAACACCAGTGTGACCCCGAGACTGGTAGGTGGTCAGGCAGTTGGGTGGCTTTGGGAGGTCACCTCTGCTCAGCCCAGCTTTGGTGGGGTAATGCCTTCTTGCCTCACTCCACGTGCAACAACGGAGCTGCTGGGTGCCCCGTGTGGCTGCAGGCTGGGCTCAGCGGGGAAGCACGTGGAAAGCTTTGTCCTCCCCTGTCCCTCCTGTCCCCCCCTTTCTCCACAGGTGAGTGTCTCTGCTACGAAGGTTACATGAAGGACCCTGTGCACAAGCACCTCTGCATCCGGAACGAGTGGGGAACGAACCAGGGGTGAGTGCGCCTGCCGCGGTGCGCCCGGGCTTAGTCCCCCCTCACACGAGCTGCTGGGCTTCAACAGCCATGTAGTGGGGCTCTGGCAAATGCTCTTGGGGGAAAGAATTAGAAGCATCTGGGTGAATAGTAAGGCCAGCATACGGCAGGGCTCTGCTGCAGGTCTGCAGGAGGCGAGGTCTTCTATTCTTGGAAATAATCAGAGATGATGTGGAAGGGACCATTGCTAGGTTTCAGAGTAAACACCCCCTGGCGAAGATTGAGGCTGCTTCTCTTCCCCTTGCGGGCACTCTCCTCGGCATCCTGCACTTCATGGGTCTTTCAGTGTGGGTGTGCAGGGCATCAGAGGAGGGCTGAGGTCAGGCTGAGGTCCCCAGTGGAGGAGGGAGGCTGCGGGCTGGGGACACCCCATTGAAAATTGGGCAAATTAGATGGTTAGGTGCCATGGCCTAGAGGGAGCAGAGGAGCTGCCATCTGCTCCACAGCTTTGCACTCATGGAAGTGCAAAGGGAAATTTTTCTGATGTTTTGGCAGCAATTTGATGGGGGATCCCAAACTGCTCTGTCTCCAGCCTCTTCTCTGTTTTTTTAATTTTAAAAGCAATTTAGCAATTAAACCCAGTGCGGAGCACCAGCCATGGGAGACAAGGGCAGCTGTTGTTGTGGGTGCCCTGGGCGAGGCTGGGGATGAAGTGATGCTCATGGCACAAGTGGCCCCATGCTGGGGATGTGATGGGTGGTGTGGTCAGGGTCCCCAAGCCACTGTGAGGTATTGCTGCTGGGGTGGGAAAATGCAGGCAGAAATACAGCTCCCTGCCCTGTTCCCCGCCAGGGGACAAGTGTCCAACAGGGATGTCCCCAGATCCCCTGTGCCCATCTAATTAGAGGAAATGAGCCATGGGACTGGGCTGTGGAAAGGAATATTCCCCTTGCCAGGAACTTGGGATGTGTTGTGTTTAGGGGTGTCTCACAGTGGGTTGGATAGAGTCCACGGCCACCCACAACTGCACATGGCTTTGGTGCCAGCCTGTGCCTCAGGCAGATTTGCAAGGTCATGGACCCATGACCTTGCAAAAAGCAAGAAGGCAAATGACTTTGTCCATTGAGGCAGGTAGTAAAAACGGTTAAGCATGGTGGAGAAACATTTGCTCCCTTCCCCTGTGCTTTTCCTTTGCTCCTGGGTGTGGGTCTGCATCTTCACACTTTTCCTCCAGTGCACAATGCTCTTCTCTAGCTTCTTCTTCCTAATCTAGCTGCTCCAGCGTCTAAAGGGAAAGTGGAGAAAAAGCTGCTTTCAGGTGAATTGGGACGAAACATAGATGGTAACAAGAAGGAAAGAAGCCAAGGCCAGGAAGGACAAATCCACTCCTGAAGCCCTCTGGACCTGTTTGCAGCTCCGGACCCAGCTTTAGTCTCAGCAATGCCAACCCAAAGGGTGCTCAGGACCCACTCTGTTCCTCCAGGGGATTTAGAGTTGCTTTTCAGACCCAGCTCCACCCCAGTGCCCCTATGGGGGCCTTCTGCTCATGCTTGAGCTCTGCCTTTCCTTCTGCAGCAGTGTTCATACCTGGCCAGGATACATATTGTCTTGGGTCTTATCTCATATAGCAGAGTTGGCTACGGCAAGTTACACGCAGTTTCCAACATACTTTTCTGTTTGGAGCAGAGAAACCTAGCAGGTCTCTTTTTCTCCAAAGTGCAACACAGCCCTAGACCATGGTGGGGCCACTAAAGTCCTTCTGCCCTTCTCTGGGCTCTTGAGAAGGCTCTGACACTGCAGCATAGGGGCTTTTTCAGCACCACCCTTTCAGAGCTCCTGTTTTGAGCTGTTTGAAACCAGGGTTATGTTGTGTTTCTTCCTTAACTTGTCAGGTTTTTGTTTCTGAAAATGGCAGCAGCTGAAACCACACTTCACCACCACTGCCTGCAGCTTCCACTGTAGATAGGGGCACTTGAAAGCATGCCCACACTAAGCATTGTGATGCCGAGGCCAACCTGATGTTTAATGTTTTTTTTTTTTTTTCTGCGCTGTGATCTGTTCCTGATGTCCAGGTGCTGCTTGGTGCAGCTCTGCTTGCAAGGGCTTGTGATGGTGGAGGTATCTTCTACCTGCCTAAAGTGTCCCCTGTGAACCCTTGGCCTCCACAGGGTCATGTCTGTGATGAACTCTCTTTGGTCCAGCAGAACTGTCTTGCCAGAGCCTGTTTAACTGAACGACTTGTAGCTTTAACCTGGTGTTCACGTTTTAGGGGGTGGAAGTTGAGCTGCTGGGCTACGCTGTCTTTTGTTGCCCTCACCAGCTCGCTCCCAGCTCCAGCCTAACCGGCTTGCCCACAGGCTCACCTGGAAAAGCTGTCTGCAAATCCTCTACTCTCTCCCTGCAAATTCCAAGGCAAGATCGACTGTGCCTGAATCGCTTCTGACTGTTTGTCTAAGATGCTCTAACCCCTCCAGCACTGGAGCGATGTGCTGCAGCCATGGGTGGCACCAGCAGGCAGCAAGTCCATCCCCAGAGAAGCCACGCTGGCTCTTAGCAAGGGGGAGGTCACCAAAGCAGGACCTGGGGGCTCTGCCAAATCCCTCGGTGTGCTTGGGAGCGATGCGGACTTCCTAGGGTGGCATTTTGATCTGAAAACTCATTTCAACCCTTTGGTTTAGATAGGTTTGCCACTGGTTTGTTTTTATTTACAGCGATTATGGGTTGACTGGGTGTCTGTTCAGTCAGCAGCATCTAATTTTGCTCATGGAGGCGAGCTCATCTTTGAACTATTATTGGCGATGGCAGCGAGTCTTTGTGTGTTGTGTGTATTTTGGGTACCATGCTGAGATCCATGCCTCTGCGGTACGTCTTTTACCCAATGCATCCGGTCCCTAAATCTTCATCAGTTTTTCAAAAAATAAAATCTTTTTGATCATAGGTAGCAGATACATTTGATCAGCTGGGGTTTTTTTTTGTGTGCTGCTCTTCAGCTGTTTTAAACAAATCTGGCTGGTGCTGTTTGTGTGTTCACAGCCTGTCTTCCTACTTTGATACGCATTGTTAATTAGCTGCTTTTTGGCTCTTACTCTAATGTTTCCCAGGTAGGATGCAGTTTCCAGCAGCCCAACCAACCTTGCCTCATCTTTGCTTATCAAACCAAATTCCTGTGGTTACTTCATGGTATGACTTGACCAAAAGTCTCATCAGCTCATTCTGCCTTTAGTTAATAAGCCGTTACCTGCCCGCATTTGTACTTCTTCATCTCAGCCCTTAGATCCATCGTGCCATGGCCCATGACTCATCCCCATGTGCGGTTCTTGCCTGGGTGTCCTTTTCAGACACCCTGATGAGATTTAAGAGGGTCTGCATTTAAGGAGTCTTTCTCGACATGCCCTTTCAACTTGTAACGGGCTTCACCCCAGCATGGGGAGCTTTTAGGTCACGTTAAGGCAATTTGGTGAATGCGTCTGGCTGGGCGCTTTCACCCTCTTCTAGCAGCTGGCAAGCGAGGGCCACCCCAGCCCCACTCCCAAGCAGGGTGGATTACCCTTCTCTCCACCCCACAGCCTGGCAGCCTGTTTTTCCAGCAAGAGCCCATGACCTGCTCACCTACCTCCCCTTCCCACAGTGCTGCTTCTCCTCTGCACGCAGTTATCCCTCTCCCTGGCCATGCACCTGCTCCTCCTGTCCCAGCCCCACGCGCTATCCACTCCCCATGCCACAGAAGAGGCAGGGACATGCTGAAATAACAAGGACAGCACTTTTCCTGCTTAGAGTCTTTTTTTTCTCTCCTTTTCCCTTTTTTTCCCCACCCCTTTTTCTATATTTTTCCCCCCTCTGCCTCTCTCCATCCCCTGCTGTGTGCCTCGGCTTTGCGAGCTTGAAGGACAGCCAGATAAAAAGCTCCTCTTTCTTTCAGATCCTTTCACCAAACCACCCATCCGCCTCCTCCTCCTGCCTCATTCTCCTTGCAGATTTACGGGCAGCCCAGGGAGAAAGTGCTGGCATTAGCATTTTTAATAAAGAGCTGCTTGGAAGGGATGGCAGGGGGTGGGGAGGTGGGAAGGGGAGAGGCATAGGCAGCTGAAACCCAAGCAAAGACATTGCAAAGCAAAACAAAGTCAGGGAGGAGCCGGGATGGATGTCGCTGGCATGAGAAGTTGGCAGTTTGATGCTCATGTCACATCTGCTCTCTGCTTGCCCCCCATCAGGGTGGTGTTGGGTCTTCATGGGTCCCCACTTTATTTATTGTGGGGGGTGGATCCTGGGGCTGCAGAAGGGGTGCAGGCAGCGTCGGGATGCTTCTGGTCCATTCACCGTGGGCTTGAACTCCTGAGCCACCAGCGAAGGGATGCGGTGAGCACATTTGTCCACGCACTGGGAGCTGGTGCTTTGAAACCATGATGGGGTTCAGCATGGCCATCTTCATGCTGCTCAACAGGTGGAAACCCCCAGGAGCACAGGGGGTCAGGCAACCAGACATGAAGTCACATATTTCATGCGTAACAGCCGATCACCTTCTCCTCCAGTGGCATTTCAGCTGCACTCAGGTGCAGTGACTTCTCAGTGCCTTCAGCAAAGACCGTCTCCTGCAGCCCCTTCGACCTCCCTTGCCAAACCAGCTGCTCCACATTAGTTGACCGTGGTCGCATCCTGCAGGCACCAGCCTTTGATTCCTCACCCCACCCATCTTGTCTAGAAGAGCTTTTCAGGGAGCAAGGACCAGCAGGAGCACAGTTCTTAACGCTGGAAGTCAGTCTGGCTTTGTCCCCTTGGGGATGCAATTCAAGCAGGGCCAGCATCCTGTTGAGGTGGGTCAGAGCATCACCAGCAGCATCAGGTCTGGAGGCCTTAGCAGGTATTTCAGGAGCTTCCACTGAAGCCCAGATCTGGAGCAAAGCATAGCTGATGGTCCAGCTGGAAAAAGCAGAAGCCTGAAGATCATCCTGGGAATGCACTGGCAGCGCTTTGGCTGTGGGAACTTGCTGACTGAGTGTGGGGAGTTTGCTGGTTCTCAGCTGCCCTGGTGTTCCCCTGTGGTGTTGTTTCAGACACCTACTCAAGTGCCAAGGCTTGCAGGGAGCTGAGAGCTGTCATTTCTGGCCCATTTAATCCAACCTGACGAGGTGCAGAGCTGCTTCTGATCAGTCCCACTTTCCTTTGTGAGCTCTGAAGATCATGCAACCAAAATACCTGCCAAGAGCAACAAAAACCACAGCAGCGAGGTGCCTCCAGTGATCACAGAAAGCAAGGAGGGAGACAGCCGTGTGGGCACAAGCTTGCATGCATGGGAGAGGGAGGAGGAGGTGAAACAGCGGCAGAAGCACAGCGGGGAAAAGGCAGTGATGGAGGAGGTGAGGTGTGCCTGGGGGAGGAGATCTCGCCCCATCCTCTGCAGCAGAAGGCACAAGTCAGCAAGGGTGCATGGGTGGAAATGCTGGCACTGAGCTCTTGAAGAGCCTCCTCGGAGATGAGGATGGGTAAGTGCCTCTTGTTGAGCTGGAGGTCTTGTGTGGAGACTGTCTTGGCTTACCCACAGAAGGTACCATGTCCTCGAGGACTCAGTGGTGCCTGGCAGCATGGGTTGTCCCCTGCCTCCTAGTCATGCAGCTAAAGGCTGAACATCCCTTTTAATGGGTCTTTTTTGACCCCAAGCAGAGGCAAAGTGGGGCTGGCTGGGGAGATGCCACATGATCCCTTCCTGGAGCGTGGAAGCTTTTTCCCCAGCTTAAAGCCATCATCATGCAAATTTTAGCCACGGTTGGAAATTGCACCCTGGGTTGACGCAAGATTGCTTGGGCACTGATTTCCACCCACCAGGCAGGTCTAAGCCCACCACCTAGCATGTCCTGGAGGTGTTGGCATCCATGGGCTGCCAGATGTGCCACCTGGCGAAGGTCCAGCAGCCGTGACGCTGTCGCAGTGCCTTTCCCAGTGCTGAGCTCCGCCGCAAGCCCAGAGCTGCTCTTCATAACTGCTTTTCCATCCAAATCAATAGGGAACAATACGTTGCCTCTGCTTTTGTTCCCTGCCCGGTGTGCTCCCGAGAAGCAAGAATAAAACCCATCTGCGGGAACGCTGGAAGGTAGAGGCGCGAAGCATTCAAGGTATTGGTGAGACACAAGGAGCACATCGCTTTCTGGCTGAAGCTGACCTCATTCAGGGCAATCCGATCTGCGGGCTGAATGTAATCCCCGCTCCCAGCCAACCGGACGGGAAAATGGCATTGTATCCCAGCGAGGAAATGAGACGGTGCGCTGTAATCCTGCAATCAGGATTTTTTTTTTTTTTTTTTTTTGTCCTTGCTGAAATAACTTCAGATTAGAAATTAAAGTGCTTGTGCAGGAGAGCTGTAATTGCCTCTGGAGAAAATCCCTGGGCTTGTTGGCGGCACCTGATACTCTCACCCTGAATTCTAACAGCAGCAATGTGACAGGATGGAAAAATCTCTTTCTTTCCCCAGCTTTGAGCTCTTGCAGAAGGGATTTTGAGCTTTAGGGTTTGGGAGTGGGGTTTGTGTTGCCTGATTGAAAGCCTACCCATGGTCGGGTCTCTGTGCCTCCCCTTGCTCTGCTTTGTCGGCCTCGCTCTGCAAGCAATGCTCTGCCAGTGGGGCTGTGCCGCTGGGGATGCATGTCTTGTGGTATCATGGCCCTGGGTGTCCCAGCGAAGGCACCAGCCACCGAATTGTGGTGGTACATCACCTTGTGCTATCTAGGGTGGCAGAGATGGAGGAGATGGGGCGATCAGCTCTCCAGCCTCCTGCTTGGCTCCAAGCTCCCAGCTTGTCTTCCAGACCCCTTTGCGAAGTCCCACAGGGGCTGAGGCTTGCTCAGCTCCGCTCCTGGAACAATGAAACTGAAGGAGAATGAGTCAGGTGGTGAAGCTGCTGCCCTGGTCCTAACATGCTCCCTTCCAAAAGCCTCACAGAGAGGGTTCAGCTGCTTTTTGGTTTTATTTTTCCATTTCGATGGCTGTGACACAAATCACTAAAACGGGGGCTGGCAGGGCGGTACCCAAGCATGCAGAAGTGTGAGGCTCGTGAATGTGGGGGCGACTGGAGTGCACTGTGCCCCAAAATAAAGGGTGTGATACACCACTGACCCGTTGGCAGGTTGGGGCTGGGCGAGGATCTGATGTTGCAGAAACCCCAAAATTAAGATCTTGGATGTGGGGCTGTTTTATCACCTTGTCCTGGCTTGGTTTGAGCTGTCTTGTCCCAGGACCCCTCTGCAGGTGAGCTGTGGGCTAAGCAGGGGAAGCATTTTAGGCTGTGAGTGGCAGCAGGGACATGATGCTGGTGTGATGCTCTTTAGTTTCTCTTCCAGGCCTTGGCCATACACCATCTTCCAGCGTGGCTTTGACTTGGTGCTGGGCGAGCAGCCGTCCGACAAGATTTTTCGGTAAGTGGTAAAAGCAACCTTTGGAGCTCCAGAATACAAGTCAGGGCATATGGGCAGGCTGGTACCTCAGCTGGCAGTGCTAAGCATGGCTGTTCTGTGCCACCTCCTGGGGACATGCAAGCAAGGCTGGGAAGGCCCAGCTGCCATGTGGGATGCTGGATGCCCAGCAGCTAGTTCCTCCTCTCCGTTTCCGTGTGTGGTGAGTGAGGTTTAGGCTCTGAAGGAGGATTTCTACTGAAAAGGGAAGTGCCTTTCTGTTGTTTAGTTTTGTTTTGTTTCAGTTTGGTTTTAAATTACCTAAATTACACATGCTTTTTGGGTGTCATTTGGGTGCATTCAGAGGAGCCACCCCACTTTGTGCTGCCCATCTGGCTTTGCTCAGGCTGGCATCCCTGCAGGGCAGGAGAGAGTTTCAAGGGCTTGGGTCTGGGTAGAGGCAGCCCTATGGGCTTGGCGTTTCCCTCCATGCCAGCCTTTGCTGCTTTCTCTGCCAGGTTCACCTACACCCTGGGGGAAGGCATGTGGCTGCCCCTGAGCAAGAGCTTCGTCATCCCACCAGCCGAGCTGGCCATCAATCCCTCGGCAAAGTGCAAGACTGACATGACGGTGATGGAGGATGCAGTGGAGGTCAGGTAGGTGCGATGGCGGGGCAAGGGTGTTTAGGAGGCATTTCAGCAAATAAACTGGTGGTGTGTCCCTGGGGTGAGAGGACCAACCTAAAGCACGTGGAAGTTGATGACAGCTGGGACCTCCACCCCACGTCTTGCAGGTGGAGATTAGTATGTCCATTAACCTGCCTCTCTCTGATGCCTGTAAAGATGAGCCTTTGGAGGTAGCTCTCTTCGTCTCAGCAGCTCCTGCATCCCTCTGAAAACTTGGCAGCTATTCAGTTTGCTGTCAGCCCAAGGGAAACCTCCACAAAAACTCATGCAGCAGCTGTGGTCACGCACACATTTGCAATGTCGCACTGGAGCAGTGACACACCTCCTCCTCCTCCTCCTCCTCCTCCTTGCAGGGAAGAGCTGATGACCTCCTCCTCCTTCGACAGCCTGGAGGTCCTCCTTGACTCCTTCGGCCCTGTCCGGGACTGCTCCCGGGACAACGGGGGCTGCAGCAAGAACTTCCGCTGCATCTCGGACCGCAAGCTGGACTCTACCGGCTGCGTGGTGCGTGGCCCCCAGGGACCTGCCAATCTCCTTTGGTGTGAGCACGGAGGGGGAGGGTGGAAGGGGAAGGGCTGCATCCTTCCTCCCTTCCCATTGCCTCGGGATGGATATTTTGGGGTTGGTTTTGCGGTGGGAAGAGATGTTTTCAGGCTGGCATCTCCTTCATCCCTGCCCTGGCTGCACGCACACAGGCGGGAGCGAGAGCGCATCTGCTTGCTGGCTCTCTGGGAGGTTCCACATCACTCGTGTGTGTCCCCTGTCACTACCACAGCCACTTTGCTGTGCAGGAAAGGCGTACACCCCGAAACAGAGTGGGGTGTGGGGCTGGGGAGTCCTGCTGCGATGCCACCGGAGCTGGACATTGGGGTGGGGAGGCTGTGAGCGTGGGGCACATGGTGGGTTTCGAAAGGGTAGCATTGCTTTGGTGGTCACCAGAGCTGGGTGCTGGTGAGTGGGGTTGATGCCAGCACATTACCTTGGTGGGGGAGCTTGGGGGGGCTCCTTTTCCAGGGGCTGCACTGTCCCCAGGGCTGCAAAGAGGCTTTGGTGCAGGAGGAATATCTGCAGCCACGGGCGATGTTGCTGCTGTCTGTCCTGCAGCCATCCGAGCATCGCTCAGGCTGCGATTTCCAGTGCTGGAGCCCTCCCCTCTGCCTCAGCCCCAGGGCCAGATTTCTTCCTTGGGGGCTTCACCTCTTGCTTCCCCCACCCCTGCCAGTGCCCGACAGGACTGAGCCCCATGAAGGACGGCACAGGTTGCTATGACCGTCACGTTGGTGTGGACTGCTCAGATGGCTTCAATGGGGGCTGCGAGCAGCTGTGCCTGCAGCAGATGGTCCCCCTGCCCGAGGAACCCCTGCTCTACAACATCCTCATGTTCTGCGGGTGAGTGACCCATCACCGCCCCGGCCACAGGAACATCCCCGAAGTGCTGCTGTACCTTGCCATTGCCAGCCTGAGCTTGTAGGGTTGGGTGGGAGGGTCTCCTCTGTTCCCAGCATCCCTACTGGGGTGGCCTGGCGGCCCCAGTCCCTACTGGTGGGGGCTGCAGTTGATGGTGTACCCTGTGCTGGCTTCCCAGGTGCATTGAGGACTACAAGCTGAGCACGGATGGGCGGTCATGCCAGCTTATCTCGGAGTCGTGCCCTGAGACAGGGGACTGCGGTGAGCCCCGTGAGATGCCCATGAACCAGACACTCTTCGGGGAGATCTTCTATGGCTACAATAACCACTCCAAGGAGGTGGCTGCGGGGCAGGTGCTCAAAGGGACGTTCAGGTGAGCTGGGGACATGGGGAGGTGACCCCAGCAGGGTCAGACCTCACCATTCTCTCCAAGAAGACATGGGAAGCAGCCTGAGACCGGGCCTTAGCAGACTGCCTGGTGCATCCACATCTGGCCAAGCTTTGCAGGAGATGGAGGGGCTGGTGAGGAAGGCGCATCTGAAGCTTTCCATCTAGAGTAGACATCTCTGTAACCTGTACCCAAAGGAAAGGCTTGGTGCTGGGTGGCTTTTTGGGTTGTGTCTCCAGCTGGTGGGGATGATCCCAGGCAGTTCCCCAGTCCTCTAGCCCTTCCTTCCTCTCTGCAATTAACTTCCAGGCAGAACAACTTTGCCCGGGGACTGGAGCAGCAGCTGCCAGATGGGCTGGTGGTGGCCACGGTGCCCCTGGAGAACCAGTGCCAAGAGGAACTCTCTGACCCCACACCCGACCCTGAGTTCCTCACGGGTGAGTGAGTCCAGCCAGATCTGTGCTTCTCCCAGCAGGGCGGCTGCTGGCGTGCCTGGCTTCAGCACCTACCCCTCCCAGGGGATATATCTACCATGGGATGTACTTCATCTGGCTTTAGCATCTCTTGCTCACCTGCAGCAGCAGCAGTGGTAAGAGCAAGGCATTAAAAATGAAGGAGAGGGAAAGGCTGTAAATTAATTGTACAGTGTAAAAGCTCAAGTGTCCATTGGATATTCTGGGTATTTCAAAGAGGATTATTTTTTTTTATTCAAGGCAAAAAGGTTTTCCAAATACTTTTAATCTGATTTCCAAATCAGAACCCCCTTGCTGGCATAACAAAGCATTCAAACCCTGCTGGAACAAAACTAGAATGTTTTGGGTTGTCCTGCCAGAGCATCATGGCCCATGAGCAATAGGGTTATCATGGATTCCTAGACAACCTTCAAGGACATACTTTTCTTCCACCGCTTTGCCAGCACCCCTAAATAGCCTTTGTTTCCTTGGTACTTTTACTGTTGGCCGAAATGGCTGAGGACACCAGGCAGCTACTAAGTGAGGGATGTGGATAGTAAGGTCTTTTGGAAGGTGTCTGCTGGGTGGTCTCATACAAGACCTTGTGCATTTGCTTTGTTTGGCAGAGCTCCCAGGAGGGTTTTGGGGAGCACCCATGGGCTGGACCCAGGGTCTGGTGGGTGCTGGTTGCCCTGACCAGGTGCATGGCGAGGTAGCCCTGTGCGTAGGCAGATGCAGGCAGGGAGGAGGGCGCTGACAGGTCCCAGCAGGGCTGAGCTACCCCAAAAAAAGACGTGTTGGTGGGTCACCCCTGCAGCCATGGGGATGCTCAGCCCTGGATGGAGGACACCTGCTTCCTGATGGGGCTGTACTGCCTTTGACGTGGTTACCTGGATGTAACGAAGGCACTGCCACTGGGGCCTCAGTATCACAGCAGGATTGGTGGGACTGGGACTCCACTGGCAATGATGTTGGTGAGGCAGAAGCCAGTAAATTACCCTATTCATTTCCCACTACTCTGCTGGCTCTTTTGTGGCTGATTAAGGAAAACAAAAGGAAAAAAAAAAAGAAAAGAAGTAAAATCTTCCCTGCTTGTTGGTAAGTAGATCTGGATATTGCTGTCAGTACACGAGAGGCAGAGCTGCTGAGTAAGGAAGGGCTGGTTTTGCATAAACACTTTGCAGGGAAGAGCTGCTGGGAGCAGCCAGCACCAAAGGGAGAGGCACTGGAAGGCAAAGGATCTTATCCTGCTTATCCTCCGCCTTCATTTCTTGTTACGGAGGGGGAAGGTGCCCGTTGTCACCCTCCTGAACTCCTGCTGCGTGGCTGTTTAGCAGCAGTTTGCCACTTCAGCGCCGAGCAGAGGTGTGTATGGTGGCTGTACGGCAGCAGAGCTGTGAGGGAGGAGGTAGCTGTGTCCTGGCATCCTGCTGTGGCACACCAAGGGATGCTCTGATCACCAAAATCAGAGCCGTGGGCACCCTTCAATTCCTTTTCTGGGGCTTTGTCCAAAGCTCGGTGGCCTCTTTATCCCTCATGGAAGCTGAGCTGCCATGAACCTCAACTTGTGTCTTGGGCAGGACACAGTGGCCGGCTGGCCTGCTCTCCATGAATTTCTGGCTCTCATAATGCCAGTGTTGGGGAATAAATGGCTGAGGAACAGAGTGTCTTCGCCTGGAGAAGAGAAAAAAACCCAGGTCCTGCTCAGCCCCAGTGTTGCCATAATGCCTGAAGGGACCGTGAGCATTGACAAGTGGGATCTCCCCCTGCACAGGTGTCCCACTCAGCTCAATCCTGGACAAAAGGGACCCAGGGCCTCTTGGTTGGCCATGCTTGGGCACATGGGGCATGATGGTGACCATTCCTAGGCCTGCAAACAGCTCATTAAAACACGCAACTCTCATTAGTGAGATAATTAGCACACCTGGGCATGTCTTGGGAGCTGGTGGTGGGAAAGAAGCAGGAGGGGATGCAGGAGGAGGCTCGTTATCTTCTGACACAGAGCCCCAGACGGCAGGATGAAACAAACCCATGTGTTTTCCTTCAAAGCCATGATTTTAATTGCTGGGGAGCAGCTGACCCTCAGCTCCGAATGCCTGGCTGCCTCCCTGGGGGTGTGGTGTATGCACAGTCCTTTCCCCTGGCTTCTTCCCCCCTGCTGGCTGTGCTGCCCCAGGCCCAGCACGAGGGGCTGCAGCCATCCCGGTGGTGAGGCATCCCTGAGCAGTGGCGCTGAGCCCCCGTGTCCTTCCTCTGGCAGGGATGGTGAACTTCAGTGAGGTATCCGGGTACCCCCTCCTGCAGCACTGGAAGGTGCAGTCAGTCATGTACCACGTCCGGCTCAACCAGCTGACCATCTCCCAGTGTAAGTGTGCGGGGCGGGGGGGGAGAAGGGAAAAGGGGTGGCAAGAGGACACACAGCCTTCTTCTGGCAGATGATGGGCTCAGAGACTGGTTGCCCATCACAAGCATGCAGGGAGGTGGCAAGGGCTTGGGGTCCTTTGGCATCCGAGCATCAAATCCCATCTTCTCCCCAGCCTTCAGCAATGCGCTCCACTCTTTGGATGGGGCCACATCCCGTGGAGATTTCGTGGCACTGCTGGACCAGTTTGGCAACCACTACATCCAGGAGGCAGTGTACGGCTTTGAGGAGTCCTGCTCCATCTGGTATCCCAACAGGCAGGTCCAGCGGCAGCTCTGGCTGGAGTACGAAGACATCAGCAAAGGTAGGAGCCCTGCTCATCCCCAGGAAGGGTCTCCACAGCCACCCCATGTGAGCAGGACATGGGTTTGCTTTTGGCATTGCAGGGAAAGTGCCCAGCCCGTGTCAGGGCTGCATCCCATCTCATCCTCTTATTTACAGCTTGCTCTTGCACCCTTTAATGCCGGCCAAAGGACTCCTGTGGACTACAGCACTTGTTAGTCCGGGCCAGAAAGGAAGATAAATACCCACTTCCCTAGGGAGATGAATGCTCTAATCCCACCAAGCCATGCTGCCTGATTCTGGACTTAACTGTTATTTGTCTTTAATCCCGTTCCTTCTTTCCTTTTGTCTCCACCATATCTGCTCTCTACCACTTGCATCCTGCGGCCAGACTTTTTTTCCTGCTAATGTGTTTTCTTCTCCTAGTCTGTCAGTGCTGCGCTTTTAATGTCTGGAAACCAGTTATGAACTGGGAGGTTCACTGTGGTGCAGGGGACATCTGGCACTGCTGCATCCCCTCCGGTGCCCTCACTACAGCGAGGTGTGACAGATCCCCAGTGGAAGGGGGTTTTGCAGGGAGGCAATGGCTGGTTTGGATTGAGCTTTCCAAAAGCAGAGGCAGCCTAATGCCTGCCTGCTGTCACCAGCACCAGAGCATCTCTTGTGCTTGCCTTTGCAAAGTTGCCTGCAGGCATTTTGCTGCCTGTGCCGGGGAAGTCGGGTTGCACCACCAAGGCTTGAGCAGCAAGCAAAAACTAGCTCCCAAGCCTGGACGTGGGGGATGCTGCGTGGAGCTGCTTCTTTTTAGGTGACCTTGGTTTGCTGCTCCCTGCCCAGGAGCTACCAGGTGCAGACAGCATGAGCTCGGAGCTCACAGGCACTGTGACCACCACATCATCTCCATTATGAAGCTTTATAATTCTCAGTATTGGCACCAGCCTTTGGTGCTGCTCTTGCTGTGTCCCGGCTGTGGAGACATTTGTTCTCTCTCCAAGGTTCTTGTGTGGGAAAAGCTTCTTTCTGAGCCTGAGTCTGGATCCTGTGGGCTCAGACCTCCTGGAGTGTGGACTTCTTCCCAAGCCCACCTGCGAAAATACAGACCCGTGGCTGTTTTGCTATGGGCTGTCTCCAGATGTAGCATCTTTTGATTGCAAGTACTCTTTTTTTTCCCTCCTGCAATTTCCTCCTCTTTGATTTTTTTTCCTGCCTGGAGGCTTTTCAGGTCTGGCAGTCTCTTTCCACCCACAGTATCACATTTCGGTTTCGCTCTGGCACCTGCCACTTTCCCTCCTTTGCTTTTTGTTTGCAAACGTCAGGAGCTGGATATCGATTGAGAAATTGCAAGAGACAAATCATTCCCTAGCTCTTCTGCCTTTCCTCAGTGCCTGCTAAGCTGCAATTCACAGCCAGCTCAAAGCGATGTGTTTCCAGCTTGCTGGGGCTGTGGAGCAATGCTCTTGTACCCCGGGTTTTAATAGCCTTGCTTTCTTTGCAGGACTCTTGAGGATAGGCTAGTGTTGGCCCATTTCTCAGCAAACCCTTGCAACGAGATCTTCCCACTGAGCCATGGACGTGCTCTCCAGCAGCTCCCTGCAGCAGCCAGCCCGTACCAAGCCACCACCAGCGATGCCCTGAGCCTGCCCAAGGGGCAAGGCTTTGCCTGGGCATCCTTCAGCTTCCTCTGACACCACCAACCACCATCAGTGGTCCCTCTGGGCCATTTTTTCTTAGGTGTAGAGCCAGGGACATCCTTTGGCAGGGATTTTGGGTGAAAAGCACCGTTCCCTTGCATGGCAAGGCTCGCAGCAGTGGGGTGATGTGAGCCAGGGCGCAGCAGTGATGGGCAGATTCCACTTTCTTGACTGCTGTGCCAGGACTTTTCCCCTTGTGTCAAAATATTTCCTGGTATGGGAGCACTGGAGAAGAGCCCATCAAGTGCACAGTCTGGCTCACTGCCCCATGTGGCAGGGACACGGTGGCAGTCAGCATCGGGCAGCTTGGCACGGAGCTGGGAAAGGCGTAGACAGCGGCGATGCTTTCCTGCTGTAAATCTGAGCCTGCTGGACTGCAGGGTTGCCTGAAGGCTGGCAGGCTAAGACCTGCAGATATTCCCCTGTGTGCACAGGGCCTTCAGTCTTGTCACAGGTTGGCTGGGGGTCTGTGGTCCTGATGGATGTACCTGCCTCCACAGACTGGTCGGGGTTGGAAGGCACCTCTGGAGACCATCTAGTCCAATCCTCCGCTAAAGCAGGTTCACCCAGAGCAGGTTTCACAGGGTCACATCCAGGCAGGTTTTGAGTGTCTCCAGAGAAGGAGATTCCACAACCTCTCTGGGTGGCCTGCTCCATCTCTCCATTTTATTTTGCTTTGTGATGATGCTAAGCCCTTAGGGAAATACCCTGTTTCCTTGCCTAGCTGCAAGTTTGCTCACCTCCATTATGCCCCAAGACAGTGTGAAGAGACACGATGAGCCAGGCTTGAGCCAGCTTCTGAAAGGGAACTGTTTCCATCTCCTTTCTCCTGCTTGGGGACTGAGTACAGGAGGGGCAAAGCAACTGAAGAGGGGCTTGGTGGCTTTGTAGCCATCTCAGGAGCTTTCTAGGCATCTGGGCATCGTGAGGCACTTGCAAGTCTTCCCTGCTCTTCCCTGAGCTCTTTGGTGCTGCTGGCTGCAGACCTTTGGGCAGGGAGGTTAACAAGTCAGCATCACTCTGTGCACCTCGGTCTGATGCTTGTCCTCTCTGGTCTCCAGCACGCTCTGTTGCACCACCTTTGGTGCAGGTCCTTGGGAACCGGGGGAGCTGGGTGAAGAAGGCAGCTGTTGGACCAGGAGAGCTTTTGCAGCAGAGTGGTTTGGCAGGGGGGTTTGGTGGGGCATCAGCATGGAGTTAAGGTGTCCAGCCAGGTCCTTGCCGAGTCTCCAGCCGTATGAAGGAGGCTCCCTCTCGTGGAGATGTGCCGCAAGGGTGCGTGTCCCAGTGCCGAGTGAAGGGCTGGGGAAACTGAGGCATGGGGAGACAAAAGGACATAAGACAGCAGAGGCCAGGGTGGACTTTTTGGTCCTGATTCCTCCTCTGCAAACCAGTGAGTGTTTCATCCCTACAGAGCAAATGGGGAGCTCTTAAGGATACAGAGGGTCTCTAGGCAGCACTGCCTCTCTCCTGGGTAGAAGGCAGGGCTCTAGCCCCTCACATCCCCTTATCGATGGCTTGGAGGCCACCCTGGTGTCCCTCTTTTCCCCCTTCTCCAGGTAACTCCCCCTCGGATGAATCAGAGGAGCGTGAGCGGGACCCCAAGGTGCTCACCTTCCCCGAGTACATCGCCAGCCTCTCCGAGTCAGGCACCAAGCGCATGGCAGCCGGCGTGCGGATGGAGTGCCAGAGCCGCGGGCGCTGCCCCTCCTCCTGCCCGCTCTGCCATGTCGCCTCCAGTCCCGACATGCCAGCTGAGCCCATCCTGCTGGAGGTCACCAAAGCAGCCCCCATCTACGAGCTGGTCACCAACAACCAGACCCAGCGGGTGAGAAACCACTGCCTGGGGGTGGTGGGGTTGGCATGGAGGTTGGCATGGAGGTGGCAGGACAGCATTGGGGTGGTCTTTGCAGGCAGCTTTCCCTGGTAGCATTATGTCAAGCTGTGGCAGCCCTTGCCTGCTGGCCAGCCTTGCTCTCCAGGGTGGATGGACCATGCTGAACCCAATGGGGGATGGATGAGCACTGACTCGAGTGGTGGTGGGATGGGAGTTAACCTGCCTGGGTGCTTACCCAATTTTCATCTCTCCTAGCTCTTGCAGGAGGCCACCATGAGCTCGCTGTGGTGTTCGGGTAGCGGGGATGTCATTGAGGACTGGTGCCGCTGTGACTCGAGTGCCTTTGGGGCTGATGGGCTGCCCACCTGTGCGCCTCTCCCACACCCCATGTAGGTCTCCATGCATGTCCAGACTGGCCTCGTGGTGTGATGGGATGGGGAGGAGTCGGCGGCAATGGCCAACGGCATGGTGGCAGGAGGTGGTGGGGCTGGGGTGGATTCGTGGGACAGGTTTGTAAGTGGATGGGGGACCTGGAAATCAGACAGTGTGCAGAGATGCAGTGTCTTTTCTAAATTCAGCTGAGGACTGGGGAGCTCTTTCTGGATCCATCCCCACAGAGCAACCCCAGGGAAGGAGCCCTTTGGGCCAGCATGCCCAGAGCCACGGTGGGAGAAGGGGGAATTGCTCCTCTCCTGAGGTTGCTCTCTCCCATGAGTTAATGGCTTTGAAGCCCTTCTTCTGCGACAGAGTAACGCAAAAACAGTCCCTACAGACTGCCTTACAGAAGCCAGCTCGTTTCTGGCGCGTTTGCGTGTGGTCCGCACAGCAGAGCGAGTGGCACTAGCAAACACACTCATGCTGCCTTTTGCACCATGCTGAGGTTGTCCTCAGCACCATCTCCCATACTGTGTGCCTCAGCCTAGTGGTTTTGTTGCCTTTTGAAGGCACAAAAGTACAGCAAGGTGGTGATAGACATGGGTGAAGGTGAGCATGGGTGGGCAGTGGGGACAGCTGGTAGACCTTGCCCTCCTGAGGTGCTGACTGGCTGGCATTGCCTCCCAGCTTGCGGCTCTCCACCGTTCACGAGCCCAGCAGCACACTGGTGGTGCTGGAGTGGGGGCACTCGGAGCCCCCCATAGGGGTGCAGATCGTTGACTACCTCCTCCGTCAAGAGAAAGTCACCGACAGAATGGACCACTCCAAGGTGGAGACAGGTGAGGGGGGACTCCGCTGGTTCTCTCTGGGGAGGGTGGGATGGAGATGTTGGAGGAGAGCCTCTGCCTCCCTCTTTGCAAGGGGATGCTGCAACATATCCAGTATTCTGTGGAGGAGAAAGCAGCCCCTCTCCTGCCTACCATGCTGCAGAAGTGGCAGCTCCATGCCATGGTGATGAGCCTTGCTGGAAAAGCAACAGGTCCATCTCTGCACCAACCTCATGCATGAGCCTTGGTCCCCCTCAGCGCCAGGCAGCATGGTAGTGGACACAGACCTCGGCGGCTCTCCACAGCCCCGGGGACACCTGTGTCATCACCCGTGGTATGTCCTCCCCTCTCTCCCTAGAGACGGTGCTGAGCTTCGTGGACGACATCATCTCTGGTGCCAAGTCACCCTGTGCCATGCCGGCCCAAGTGCCTGACAGGCTCTCCTCCACCATCTCCCTCATCATTCGGTGCCTGGAGCCCGACACCACCTACATGTGAGTCACCTTCCCTGTGCCATGGCAGCGCCCTTGCCCTGACTGTGGTGCTCCTGCCTGGTGCTGCCTGTGCTTGCATGGTAATCCAGAGCTTCACCTTCTTCCTTCTCGTTCAGGTTCACACTCTGGGGAGTCGATAACACAGGCAGACGCTCCAGGTCTAGTGATGTGACAGTCAAGACCCCCTGCCCTGTGGTAGATGACGTGAAAGCTCAAGGTGAGATGGAGAGAGCTGCTGGACTATGATGCTTGCGACAAGCAATAGGGAGTTCCCCCTTCTAGCATGTCCCTACACAAGTCGCGTGAACTGGCTGTAACACCTCCTTCACCTGTGGTGGCCCAAGTGCTGCTCAACGTAGTGTTGAGGGTTGGTGTGGAGGGCAGCAGGAGATATACATCCTCTCCACAAACAAGTGCAGAGCTACTCTGTGCTGGTGGAGGGGTGGCAGGGTGGGTGGAGGGGCAGGCATTCAGGACATACCAGGATAGCCAGGAAGACCTGCCTGTCCTGCCTAGAAAGCAACTGGGCAACTGGCAGCGTAGGTGGTGGCTGTGCTCAAGAACCCCCAGTTGTGTGCCTGCTCATAAATAATGGTGTTTCACTAACAGTACCTGATGACGCCATCTGTCTCTCTTCCTAATTGGACCAAACTGCAGGAACCTAACCTGGACTGAATCTAGGGAATGCCATCTACTCTGTTGCTCATCCATTGGGACCTTGTCTTGATATGACATAACTCATAACTCAAGGGGAAAATCTTGGCTCTGGTCTTTGTTTCCCTAGAGCTGAGCTTTAGCCTGGTGGGCTTTGTTCATGCCTTTCCTTGCACCTCACTGAATACCCCATGTCCTTCTGCCCAGAAATAGCAGACAAGATCTACAACCTCTTCAATGGCTACACCAGTGGCAAGGAGCAGCAAACAGCCTACAACACACTGCTGGACCTGGGTTCCCCTAGCCTGCACAGAGTCCTTTACCACTACAACCAGCACTACGAGAGCTTTGGGGAGTTCACCTGGCGCTGTGAAGATGAGCTGGGGCCCAGGTAGGCTTGGGAGCTGTTGGTCACCAAGGAAGGTGGCTGTCTGGCAAATCTCATGAATTTGTTTGATGATAGAGCTTAGAGTCTTACAGCGGGGCTCCTGTTTTGCTGGATGTTGTACATACGTTTGAGGTCCAGCCATCTCCCCTGAAGAACCATAAACATAGGACAAGGTGGAAGGCAGTAGACCATTATCAAGCCATCATCTTTGTCCATCCCACCAGCCCTATGCCATCTCTGGAGTTTTGCCTTGTCTGTTCATGCTATACAAGGTGGGAAGGGGATGGGATTCTCTCTTTCCCTCAGTAGCTGCTGCCGCAGGAAAAGAAGCAGAAGGTCTTGGGGAAAAATAATGCACGTTTGAGGAATGGAGGTTGTTGTGATTGAGAGGGGGAGGGAGTGTGGTTGGAGAACCTTGTTAGGGAAGGGATCTGGGCATTGATGGAGGGAAGAAGCCACAAGGAGGTGGTTGTACCTTCAAGCTTGATGGAGAAGGTGACACAGAAGAGCTTGGTTGTGGAAGCTGCTGGATGAAGTGCTTGCAAACACACATACATGTGCTCAGCCATACCAAGGTCAGGCTTGGCTTTCCTCCTTTTCCTGGGCTTTGGCTGGAGCTGAATGCATTTCTGTGTGTTGAACTCACTGTCACTTGTGGTCCAAGGCAGGAAGAGGATCGACCTTGGGTCTGGGTTGCGTGTGATCCCTCCCTTTTGATCCATGTCTGTGGTTGTGTGCGCTGATCTCAGGGACACGAGTGGTTTTGCTGCCCAAGCAGTGCTGAACTGCCACAGCGGGTTTTGGAGGAGGTTGCGCTGAAACAGCCTGAGTGAGCACCGTGTCCTTTCCCTAGGCCAGGTCACTGCAGCCCCCACAGCTGTCTGGGGATGAGGTACCTCATGCCCGGGGCTTCCAGAGGCAGCCAGATGTTCCCTTCTCCCCCTGTCCTTCGATGTCTGCTTTTGTCTGTGTAATTTCCCGGTAACGTGGATGTTTCCAGTCAGTTTAGCAAGCTGGGCTGGGAGATTGTGTGGGCTGCAGTGGTGTTTCATAACATCTGGCCTCCAAAGAACCAGAGCCTTGAGCCCATCTGGAAATCAGGATTACTTCAAATGTACATCAACAACAGCTCCTACCTATGAAATGCATGGCCTCCACCTTACTCCCCTGCCCCACCCTTCCTCTTGCTGGTCTCACCGCTAGCTGTCTTCCAGTTCTGCTTCTCCAGATGATCAACTTGTGGATTTCTAACAGAGGATTGGAGATCCTCCGTGTACTTTGTCTGTCCTCCAAACCTCTGCTAGGTGGTCAGAAAGATTCAGCGAATAGCTGGTAGCTGTCTTGCACTTAGTGTCTTAGGTGTGTCTCCTAGTTCATCTTTGGTGGGGAACTCCTAAGAGATCCTCCATTCCTGGGGCAAAGCCAGGGTCTCTCCTCTTTCCCCTCTTCCCACTTGTGTTCTAAGAAATGTGAGCTCTTTGAGGAACAGCCTCAAAGCTCAGCAGTGACATCCCAGCGCGTGGAGTCTTGTTAAGACTGAGGCTCCCACCAACTCCTCTGCCCAGGGTCGCTTCATTCCCATGACACCAAGTGGGATCAGCAGGCTTGGACTTAATGTCTCACCTTCATCTCAAGCCCAGCTGTGGTGATGCCACTCTGTCTCCATTTCCAGATGTGAAATCCAGCCCCAGTTTGCACAGACCATCTGACATCTGTTGTGATGGTTTGCATGAGGACTACATAAAATTCCTTACGTGACAGACTGGAGTCATCCGACAGCCATCGACAAGGCTGAGCATGGCTGTTGCTGCCTCAGTGAGGAGACCAAGGACCAGCCACAACATTGGGTGGAAACGGCCTCCTCCAGCCCTGCGAGGCAGAGGTACATTGGCACGGAGCAGCCAGAAATGCCACTGAAGTTGCCCAAATGTTACCGTGTGCTGTGTGAATCTACGAGCCAGAGGGTTAAGTCCACCCTCTGGAAACGCTGGAGCACTTAGGCTGGGATGACGCAAGTTGCTGATGAAGTGTTTGCAGCTCGCGCTACTTGGAAAGAGGCATTTAGGCAGCTGCAGCGGGTTCTGGTGATGACAAATCTTGGAAAGCAGACCTCCTGTTTGATCGTCTGCGAAGGCAAAGCATCCAGACTGGTGGTGACAGGGCAAATCACTTGCAGATGACATTATTTAGCCAGCAGACAGAGTGTTTGTTTGACTGTTGCTGATGCTCCTTTGAAGTCCTGGATGTGGACCCACGCAACTGACTGACTCTACCGTGTCCCTCCTCCTCCAGGCAGCCACGCTGCCTGCTGGATCTGCTTGTTTGGGGTGTGCTCACCTTCCTTCTTGGTGACGCTGGCTGTGGACTGAGGGAAGCGAGGGTGTGTGCACATAACTTTTCTGGGGTTTCCAGTCCAAGAAGGGCTGCAGAGAGCCCTGGATTTTGCATGAGGAGAAGAAATGCAGGGAAAGGCAAGTCATTTTCTAGCAAGTAATAAGTGACGGTAGGATTTGAAGTAAAGTCTGGTTGGTGTCTATGGGCTTTGAGCCAAAATCTGTGGGAACATATCCAGCGTTCCTCTCAGTGTACCTGTGATGCTGGAGAAAGGCAAGGTGCCCCAACTGCCTTCCTAGGTGTCTAGATGTGAGGAACCAAGACAAGTGAGAGACTGGCTACCTTCTCGTGGCTGGAAGACTGGCCAGCATGTGTGGCTTTCTCCAGCGTCAGCACCATGCTAAGTGCCTTCATCTCTCTGCTGTGCTCTGGATGTGAGCCCTGGGGCTTCAGTTGTCATGTGGCTGCAGAGCTGGACAACCTCTTGGTGGCTCCAGGCTGGCCCCTTGGAGCTGCAGCTACCTCTGTGAGGGACCTCTTGAGGTTTTCCTCTCCAGAAAAGCCCAAGGATGGCTCTGGCTGGGCTTGTAGTAAATTAATTCTTCTCTAAGCAGCTCTCCCATGGTGCAGCTGGCCTAAGGAAGGTGTGGAGAGGTCATGGATGTTCCTCCACGGTTGGTACATGTACCATTGAGCTGTCAAACCAATCACAACACAGCCAGGTGCTCCACACACAACCCCTGCTTATCCAAGTAAGAATGTGACAAAGGGGTTGGTTTTTCCCTCTGACATCACGATTTGTGCCTCTGCTGCCTGTTCTGTGCTGGACAGATGCTGAGTTAAAGCTATCAAGGGGATATATCTTCTCTTCCCTGTCTATACTCACGCACCAACTGACCTTGAAGCTGGCTAGGAAACTTAACCCAGTTCCTGAGACCCAAACTTCTGTCTGGGTTTGCAGGCACATGTGATACTCACCTTCAAGACCCTTCATTTGAATCCATTACCTTCACATCTGCCAGGTTCCTTGGAGATCACCCAAAGTGCTAGACACGTTTAAAATGAGCGTAATATGTTTTATCTGAACAAACTGATTTTCTTGATAAAAGCATTAGAAGCACAATTTTAAAAGAAAAAAAAAAATGTGAAGAGAGCACAGTTTAGGTCATATTTGGCCAGGATGCTCTGTGCCCTTCTGATACGTCATCCAACATGAGGGGTCGGTAATTTAGCACTTCTTGCTACCAGGACCCACACCAAAGCTTGTTGCCCTGGGAGTACTGTGTGTCTGTCTTCTGATGATGATGGATTCTCCCTGGTCTTCCTCTCCCTCTGTCACCTGACCATCTCTCCCAGCTTCCTTGGCTGGGTTGTGGCTCTTTCCGAAGCGCTGCTGCCATGACCCGCCTTTCCTTGTTTTGCTCTCTGCAACTGGAAGATGCAAAATGCACGTGCGAAGAACTGGGGGCCTCTGCCACATCCTCTGCTGTCCCAGAGCTTTTGGGGTCAAACCTACGTTGTATGCCTCTCATTTATTCCTTCTCATTTACATGCTGTTTTGTAGGACGTTTCCTAAACTTTTGCTAAACATTCCAAGCCGTGTACCAGGACTACATACGTTGTATTGCTTCTTGTGATATTGAATTTTATGAGGATTATAAATTTTAGCTCACCTTTAGCCTTCCACACAGACCACCGACAAGCCAGCTCTGGTATTTTTAGGGTGGGTTATTTCCACACACACACACACCCCCCCCCCTAAATCTCCCTCCTGCTCAGTGACATCCTGGCTTGTTGGTTCCTAACTGTGCGTTTCTTCTCCATCATGTCCCCTTCAGCCACATGATGTCAAGGATGTGGTGATTGCGGCAGGCCTGCCTTTTCCCCGCCCTTCCTCCCATGTCGCTGCAGATGTCCTACACCAAGCTATGGGTGACCAGCAGAGTTCCTAAACGTGCAATACATGCACTTCATGGAGAGGACACACGTGGTGACACTGCCCTGGGCTGGCCACGCATGTCATGCCTGACACTTTTCAGCATTTCTCCCAACTGCCTGCAGTGCTTTTGGCTCCCACTTTTCCGTCCTGTTATGTCTGGGGTCTAGTGGCTGCAGCGGTGACTGGTGATGCCGTTTGAGTCACTGGTGATGTTCATCCCAAGGGGTGTGGAGGGGGTCACAGCTGCACCTCTGACTGTCCCCTCACTATACCCTCAGCAAACCTGGCCTTGTTGTGGGGATGATACAGGGTGGAAGAAGGGGGCACAGGGAAGTGTAAGATGAGTCCCAAGACCAGTGCAGCAGGTCCAGTGTCACCGTGGTGGCATGGGCATCTCTGACCCAGGCAGGGGCTGTCCTCACGTGCATTAGACTTGCAGTGCTGCCACGGGGCTGGAGTGTCCCCCCAGCCCTGCTGTCCCTCCTCATCCTGACAGCATCAGGCTCCACTCAGCTGCTCCCCACAGTGCCCAACTCTTGGTTATCTCTCCGCCCTCCAGGAGCTTCTGAGTTGTCCTTAACCATCTTTGCTTTTCTCTCCTCATACGCTCCTCCTACCCTTCCCACCATCCCCCCCGTGGTGTCTCCATCACCCCCACCGCCCCTTCGCCATCCATCCCCCCCCCGGCATCTCCCCTCGCCCACCCTCGCTGCAGGAAGGCTGGCCTCATCCTCTCCCAGCTGGGGGACCTCAGCAGCTGGTGCAACGGCCTCCTGCAAGAGCCCAAGATCAGCCTCCAGCGTTCGTCCCTCAAGTACCTCGCCTGCCGCTACAGCGAGATCAAGCCCTATGGGCTCGACTGGTCGGAGCTCAGCCGGGACCTCAAGAAGACATGCGAGGAGCAGACGCTGAGTGTCCTTTACAATGACTACGGTGATAAGGACTACTGAGAGTTGCGGGCGCCCGCTCTCACGCTGGCCTTCCCACAGGCGTTTGTGAGGGGTTTACACACAGACCCATGGCGAGGGAGGGTGTCGCTGATGTTTCTGGAGGCAAAAATTTGTACCGGGGAGCAAAAGCAGCTGCTCTGTGCAGGACTGACTCAGTATTAGTTTCTTCTTTGACTTGGCCAAAAGCCTTTCTAGTTAGAAGTCTTGTGGGACCCAGTTTTCTTGGTTTTGTTTTATTCATTTTGCCAAGAGGTTCCTCAGCATTGGCAGAGAGGGCAGATGGGGAGGGCACAGCCCTCTCCTCCTGCCCCATCCCTGCCCTGACTGTGGGGACCATACCTAAGGGTGGGGGACACTGATCACCGGAGAAACGTGGTGACACAGGCAGGATGGGAGAGCAGGTGATGCAGGATTGGGAAAGTGGAGGCAGGGCATGCAGGTTAGGTTGAGATGCTAGTAGTTATGGCTGAGAAAAACAGCCTCTGGATGTCTAAGAGGGTTGGGATTTTTTATATATATTTTTTTTTAATTCTAAAGCATGAGTCTGGATGAGACCTGGCCAAGTGATGGTGCCATTGCAGGGCAGGGCTGGTGTGGGGTCACCAGCTGGGGTGAGGAGAGAGGGGCATTGGTAAGCCCATCTCCTCAGGTTCTTCTGTCATGGTCAAAGGCCACATCTGCTCCAAGATGCAGAGTCCTCCAGAGCAAAGGCAGCTTGGCCTCAAGGCCAACTTCATGAGCTTTCTTCTTGTGGGACCACATTCCTAGGAAGTCAGCTTTAAAACCCCTTCCATTATTGTTTTTTACCCACCATAATAAAGACTTTGAAGCAATGTCGAAGTACTGCTCAGGAGAGCCCCAGCCAGGGAAGCAGCAGCCAGGTGGCACAGACGAGGCCACCTTCTGCACCAGCCACCCTGTAGCTATGGAGTAGCCCAGGCTCTGCATGGTGAGGGGAGCGCAGGGTAGCGTATCCAGATGTGGTGGTGCAGGATGGTCCTGGAGGTCCTGGTCCCAGAGAGGGCTCGGTGACACAGTGAGGTGGGCAGACTTCTTCTCAGAGTGTTGCTTGCCCGTGTTCAGGCTCACATCTGTGACTCTCACCGGTGACTTCTTTTTTTTTTTTTTTTTTTAAACCAGAGAACAGGGGTTGTCCTGGGACACTGAGCTTGGTTCAGAGCACACTGTGCTCCAAAACCCTGTTACTATTGACAGTGTTGGAGGCAGCAAACGGCTTCCTTGCAGCTTCAGCTCCTAGCCTGCTCTGCAGAGGAGGCACCTTCGAACTTGCCAGCTGTGCATCTTTGATCTGGACAAGCCAGGAGCCCTACAGTGGAATTTTTACAATGCCTCTTCAGAGAGAGAAATTTCCTTTTCATTTTTTCAGTCTTGGCAGGACCAATCTTCAGCTTGTCTCTTATGATTTTCTGCCTCATTCCTCCCCTACCTGCCAAGGACACGGCTGGAGTATTTACAAGGTGCTGAGAAGGAGGTGGCTCTGGTCTGCAGCGGGTCACAGCTGACGATGCTGCATCACGGTGTTTGCTCAACAGCAGTTCAGTATCTTCCTGCAGGACCACACAGTGCTTTGCTCTTCCCTTCTGAAGGGCAGAACTCTCCTCCAGGGGCAACTGGCCTGGACTGGGGAGCTGCTGGGAGCAGCCACTGGCAGACAGTATTACCTGGGCATCCCCGTGAAGGAAGTCTGCTGGATCTTTTTGGCTTTTTCTCACATGTTTCCGCTTGTATTTTGACGTGCCTGATGCTGTCAAGGGCTTGGGGCTCAGAGCAAGACCGGTGCCGTCTCCATGAGCAGGTATATGTGGGCAGGTGATCTGTGCCGAGCTGTTGCTCCTTTTCCTTTCAGCCACCGGCAGTCTTGGCCAATATGCTTTGGTTTATCCGTTTGCTTCTCCCAGCAGATGCTGAGACAACCTTTAACTTCCAGCCAGGCAGCCATCCAGGGATAGGCAAAGGGCACCTCTGCTCAACGCCTCAGAGGGATGCTTGAACGAAGGCTGCTCTGGCAAGTCGGTTGCTCGCCAAGTAATACCGCTTACACGGCCTTGATATGAAACGCAGGCTGTTTTCCTTTGGGTAGCAGCCTCCTCTCTTTTATTGCTCACTAGGTGCAGCAGCAGGGACGGGAGCAGTGCAGTCTGCCGGCCATTCGCTGCGACGCTGCCAGGAGAACCCTGGACACCTCATGCATTCACACCTGCCTAGGTTACTTTTTCATCCAGCCTCAAGATTTGCTCTGTGGCTCTGCAGATATTTCTGTTCTGCTTCTGCGCTCACATTTCAAAGCCCTTCAGCCCCACAGTATCATCTGCTGGCTGAGCTGGACTCTGCTCCCTCAGCACCAGCTTCCCCATGGGCTGGGAGATGGACCATCATGGAGGGTGAGGGGAAAGCCACACATCCAAAGTCCTTCAGCAGCACCCTTGCACTGTTGGATGGGACTCGGCATCCCCATCCCGTGACGGACCACGCAGTCTGCTGGTGGGGCTGTGCTCTGCCTGGTTGACTGCCATGGTGTTACTGCACCCACTGTGCCGGCAGATCCTGCTGGCATGTCATGTCTGCGGGGCCATTTTCATGATGGTCCTGGCTTTGTGAAGGCTCCCTTCGTTTCCTCACTCTGGCTTTGCAAGTCAGAATTTTGCCCAAACTTGGATCTTCTTGCCAAAATGTCTCAACTAAGACATGAGCCCATCTCAGACAGCTGCCAGCAGCCTGCCGTGGGAGCTCAGACCTGGGCAGGGGGTTGCACCATGGCTGAAGACCTAGCCTTGGGTGAGATGTATTGCATAGGGCTTGCTCACCCAAAACAGCTGCAGGCAACCCCCAAGGTGTCCCCTTCCCTGCAGAGCTGACACCATCTGCATCTGCCACAGGGTCCTACTGTTGGGTCTGCATAGTATTTTCTCTCGGACTCCTGTTTTTTCCCATGCTGCCAACCACACAAAGGCTGGAGAAGACACCGTTTTCCATCTATTTCTGCAACCTCCTGAGCCCCCCTGCCCTCTCTTCTTGTTTTATTTCTGAATTAATGAGCAGTCATTAACTTGAGATGAACCTCTGGGTCATTATCTTTTCTTTGCTGCACCCGTCCCCTGTAATAGCATTACTACCTTTTACTTGTCGTGGAGTTATTTAACATATAAAGATGGTTTGGTCCTTTTCTTTACAAAGATGGCTACAATTCATGTTCCTTGATGTTCTATTAAAACTCTAATGTGACGTTTTACTACTGTAGATTGAAAGTAGGGTGCTTTAGGGTGGGATAGCCATGTGGCAAGAAACATAAAACCCTTCCAGATTACTTTAAAAAAAAAAGAAAAAAGGTTTTAAACAATGGCAACAACAACAACGACAACAACAACAAAACTATCATTGTAACACTATGTAAAACTCCAGATGATAATTTAACTGACTATTAAACGGAGCTGTTAGTAATCTGTGGCTCTGGCAAACTGGAGTGTTTGTTTATAGTTTTGGTCCAGTTGATGTCATCTTTTGGTAGCGGATGAAACACTCCCAGCTTTTGAACACGCGTGCGTCCTCACACAAGTTTAGCATTAGCCCATCTGCCCAGCGGGTTAGCCAAGTCCCAAGCCACTCAGTACACACAGCCAGAGCTCGGTCCTGCCTTGCCGACCTGCTCTGCCCGGCATGGGAAGGTGCACATGCCTGCAGGCACCTTCAGGTTTTGGAGAAAAGACTGTGTTTAGACATCCTTGGCAAGGGGCTCTCAGTCCTTGCTTTGCAAACCTCTGCAGATGCCAGGAATTTGGAAGCAGAGTCCAAAAAACCTCCTTTTAGCCTGTTTTCTAGTATATGAGGTGGATGGGATGGTGCTGTCTGGTGGTCAGCCACCCCCTGAGAACTTCCTGGTCCATCTGGCAGACTTTTGACTAGTGGCATTACAAATATGAATGTCCTACAAGCGATGTGAAAATCAGTGCCCGAACAGAGGTGAGAGCTGCAAAGGATGCCTTAAAAGTCACTTACAGTGCATGCTGTGCCTAGTGCACAGGCCATCGGGACTTGTAGGGGCTGGTCCCATGGCCAAGCCCGGTGTGTGTTGCCACTTGCCCTGCCAGATGGGTGGGAGACCCGGGGAGAGCCGGGGATTACTGTGGGTGGGCAGACAGGATGCCTGGGAGGACACGGGAGAGGGGGAATTTAGGGGCTATAGCGCACAAATCCATAGGAAACCAGACTTCATTAAGTTTCATGGAACAACTTGATTTTTTTTTTTTTCGCTTCCCACTGCTAAATTGCAGGAAAATAAGCTAAAAATACACCCAATACTTTCCTTCCGCTATTTTCCATGCAGTTAAGTGCTGTGGCTGCCACTGGCTCATTGCACAATAACCCATGGCTGTGGAACAAGGCAGGAGGAGAAGGAATAGAAGGAGGAGGATAGGGGCTGTGTGGCAGCAGGGCACCTGGTGGCAAGCCTGAGCTGCTGGGTAAGAAGATCTTGACACAGCTGGCTCATTGCACCTTCACCAGAGCCAGATATCCTCAGGGGTTATCTGGCTTGCAAGTGATGGGAGTTTGGAGAAAGCCACCCCAAAAAGGGTGGAGTGGACTGTAAGGGATGCATCACTAACACGATGGCAGCTTTTTAGAAAAGATTTGGTAATATGTGCACATGGTGGAAGGGTTACTCTTGGCCAACAGTCCCTGATCATCCTCAGAAAGCAGGTACCAGCAGGGATTGCTGCATTTCAACACATGCATGAATGAGGAGGCACCACTGAAGCCTATGCACACAAGGTACCATGTCCCCATGGTCCTGATCACTGACTCATTTCTTAATGACTGACTGCGTCGTCTCCTCCATCATAACGGCAACATAAGACAAAGTTCTTCAGATCCAGTTTGTGTTGCTGAAAGAGCCGCCACCCTGCTCGACCTTGTGTCCTCATCATCTTGGGGATGCAGGTGTTGGCGTCTTTTGCCTTGAGGCTGGGTGTCTGGCAGAAAGGAGAGAATGGGATGGCAAAACAGCCCTCACTTGGCTACTGCTGCAGATAGCTGCTCTTTTTGTTTTAAATGCAAGACATACAACTGAGGTCCTGGTTGCTTGGGGCTGTAGAGCCCCTTAATGCTCTGTCCTTCATGGGAAATAAGCTAGCCCCGGTGGAAGTGCATGATTTGGGGAGCTTTGCCCCAGAGAGGAAAGCCAATGTCACCAGGAGATGCTGTTCCTCCTCCGGGGAGTGATGGGACAGTCCATGCAAAGACCAGAAGCGAAGAAGAGGCTGGTGCAGAGCAAAAGGAGGCACATGGCCATCGGAGATGGCTGAAAGGCAAGGCAGTGGGATTTTAAGACAGGACAAGGGAAATCAAAGACGAGGAGGAGGGAGACTCAGGATGAGTTGATTGTCCCTAGTAGGAACATAGCTCCTCTTTGATTCTGGGCATCTCCGTCCAGGCCCTGACCCCCTGGACACAGTGCAAGGGCCAGCACTGAAGGCAGTGCCCACAGCCCTGCCTGGCATCCCCATCGGTGCAGGCAGCCAGAAGGACCAAGGGCTTGCTGGGGCCTCACTTGCTTCCAGCAGCAACGCAAACCCAAAGCCCCTCAGCTTGTTTCAATTAAGGCTGGGTACGTATGGCTCTGATTGCCAGCGACACGACAGGCACCCTGGCTGCGGCAAGGAAGGATGGCTGTGCCGTGCATCCCCAGGTGCTCCCTGTCCGGCCTCCAGCGCAGCACCAGGCACCCCGTGCTAGGGGCTTCTCCTTCCATTTTCTCAGCCCGTTGCTCCTCTCTGGGGCCCTCAATGTGCTTGTGTCAGCCCCACAGGAGGAAAATCAGGATTTCATCGCTTTCCATAGCCTTGGAATTGCCCCCTTGGGATCTAGCAGCCCCCCGACCCACTGCAGGTGCTTCTATTTTTCAGTCCTTTCCAAACTTTCCACTTGCTCAGCTGTGACTCACCTTCTCCTCTGCTTGCAAGTGAGGCAGACGGCAAAGGAAAGAGAAACAGCTCCTATCATGGCTTTGGCCCTTTCAAACCCTGTGCTGAGCTGCAAAACAGCAAAGGGGCTCCTTGAGGGACTATCTTGTGCTGTCTGATGGGGGGAGAGGCTTCAAATGGCCCCAGAACTGGTCTGTTAGAAATATAGCCTGGATTTTGTTAGCTGCCATTTGTGTATCTTTAAGCATCTTTTTTGATTGTCTTTGGTTTTAATTCTCTTGCCAGGGTGCCGCATGACATGTCTCTCTAGCTCTAGTGTGAGCCGCCCTCTGCTCCCTGTCCCCAGGGAGGTGGTGTGTGAGTACACACACACTTTCCCTACCTTTAAGGTGAGTTAATTAACAGAAAGCGGTGGATAATGGACCAGTTTGTGGCATAACCAGCAGAAGGCCATCTGCAAAAGTATCCTTGCAGCTGGTGGCATAGTAAAAGCTACATGGGTGGCAATCTTGAAGAGGGAGGGCATTGGAGGGGGGTGTGTGTGTCCCAGCTCTAACCCCAAAGGAGCTCTCCCACTGGGCTGGGACAGTGCTGGGAGGGTCTGCAGTTTGGGGCAGGGGAGGGCATGCAGGACCAAGGGTGCTGGGACCAGCAGAACCACCTCCCTCCCCCAGTCCGGCCCCACTTTGGGTGAAGCAAGGAAGCAAAAGACATTGAGGATGAGAAGATTATTTATTTTTCATAGATTTTTATAAAAAATAATTATCAAATACAAAAAAATAAAAATAGCAGCAGCCTCCGTTGTGAATAAAACCCTAATGGGGACAAAAACCGCTCAGTGTCGCTATAGAAGAACAATATTTCAGTATGTAGAAGCTATCTGTTCATGAGAAGCACAAATGTCTACCAGCCAAGCCAGCGCCTCTGGCCACCCCCAGTCCCCCTGTCCATGGGCCACAGTCCCTTCCCTGCACCCACTCATAAGCAGGGACGAGCCATTTCTGAGACCAGGATTTTCATGCCAAAAGGGTAAAAATTTGGCATATAAATACACATTCATCCAGGAAATGCTGACACCAGGCACGGAAGGGTTTGGCATGGCAGGTGCTGGGACAGATTTCTCCTTCTGTGTCTCACCCTCATCCCACATCCCCATCACCTCACCCTGCTGGGGGCTGCCATGCCCCCTGCTCCCACTGTGCCAGGACCCCTGGCTGTCCCCTTCCCTGCACTCCTGGAGCAGGATGGGCTGCACCTCCTGGGGACATCGGGGCTAGAAGAGTATCTCACAAAGAGCTTTGGATTTGGTTTTTTTTTTTCATTTCCTTGGGTTGTTTGAGCGTGGTTTTTTGATTGAAAAGTGAACCTCTGTCAAAAAATTACAGCTGTCAGCCAAACTGACGGTATGTTTAGGTGAAAACCCCGGGGTGTTGTCACTTGGACATGACAGGAACAGAAATGTCCACGTGTCCCTGCTGCAAGAGGAGATGGGGCCCATTGCCACACACCCTCCGCATCCCTACCTAGACCAGGGCAGGCAGGAGGTGACATGCCATGGGGCGATGGGGACACTTGGGATGAGGAAAAGTCTTGGAGAAGGACAAGGCATCTCCTGCCTGGATGCTGGTGGTGTATCCAGGCACAGAGATGCCCCTACTCATGTCCCACAGCGAAACATAACTTCGGGAGCTGCCTGACAAAAGGGCTGGCGGGGGAGCTAGCAGAAGCCAGAGGATGCCTTGAAAATCCCCGGTCTCTCCACACCGTGTCACCCTCTCTCCATCACTCCTGCACCGGCCAAACCCTGGCGGGGAGCCCGGCACAGCCCGGGCGGGAGGAGGCAGCCGGGCATCCCTGGGGCTCTTGGTCCCATCCTGCAGCTGCCCCCGGGGACACCGCGGTCCCTGCTCCTGCTCGGTGGCCCCTTCTCTGTTTTCCTCTTTCTGCTCCTTAGCAGCTCAAAACCATCAGCCATAATCCCAGCTGGAGCCGGGCACCTTCGCTAACCGTTGCCTCTGTGGGGCTGGGTTCAGGCTGCCAAACTGAACTTCTGGGAATTAACTATGGGGGGCAAAGCTTCTAGCTGAGCTTCTTTGGGGCTAGAAGTAAATTTTCACTTCACGCCTACGTGAGCAAGAGATTCGTGAAAGTCAGCAACTGTATGTCCACTGTAGATTGTAATAAGGAAAATCTTAATGGGAAAAGATGATGCTCAAAGTCTCCTGACAGGTTGTTCGGGTCCTGTCTTTCCTTGCCTTACAGGGTCTGGTCTCTGTTGAGAACTGCTGAAAACACTGTTGAAGCTCACGTTTGGAAAGGACACGTGGGGAAAGAAAAGAAGGACCACCTCATCATCCTTCATTCAGAGCATCACACAGCTACTCTTCATTGCCCACTACATCCCTCACCTAGTTGGATACACGGTGGCCCAGGGGGAGTGAGGCAGAGAGGGATCATTGCGTATCTGCTCCTACTGGCCATGCAGACATCCCCACGGACACATAACCCTTCCCAGAGGGCTCTGAAATAATAGGTGATGGGCATCTGTGGTGCCCAGCAGCGCTCACTGAATCTGCCGTGCTCACCGGGGCGATGTAAGGGCAACATCAGCATTTCTTCTCAGCCTCAAAATCCTGACCCAGGACCCTAAGCAGAGCAAGGCAAAGCATTGGCAAATCCCAAGGGCAAAAACTTGGTGCCTGCAAGATGCCAAGAGCACCCTGAGGTCACAGCCTCCATTCTGCCTTCCTGCGGAGCTCTCTCCTGGCGCAGCCTGGGTGTTTGGCTTCTCTCTCTGTCCTCCTTCCAGCTCCCTCTCAGCAAGGAAGGGGGAATTCCCTGCTCCTCCTCCCCGACCTGCACTTTTCCCAATGGTTTGTACTTCACAGCAGCATGAGTGTGTGACAAAGGATATCCTTTCTCAGCTTCATCAAAAGCAAAGAAAATATAATATATATTTATATATATATTATATATATGTGTATATATATATATAATTAAGTTTAAATATTTGCAGAGAGATCACAACTACCTCGACCTTGCTAAAAGAAGCCTGTACAGCAGAAGGGGGGTGAATAGTGACCAAATCCAGAGCAAAGACAGACACCCAGACACCAGACCAGGACAGATGTCCATGGCAGCACCAGGGCTCCCAGCCCACAGCTGAGGCAGTGCTGCATCGCTGGCTGAGCCCCTCAAATGCGCATCGGACCCCCGTGTCCCGGTTGGGTTTGGGAGGGAGCAGCGATGGGGAGGGGACCGCCATGTGCCTGCCCTCTCGTGCCACAGCACGCTGGCTGCTCGGTGGCCTCACCTCGGCCCCTTTGTGTGCAGTCACCAACCCCCTGCCCTGCTCTTCCTTACGCCTGCTGCCCCCTTGCACCCCGCCGTTCCCCAGCAGCCCCCGTTGCTGCCCCTTCGCTCCTCCGGCACTCGCCTGACCGAGAGAGGCCCTTCGTGGTGCTGCTACTGGTTCTCCTCGGCAGCCGGGTCACGGCACGTGCATTCATCCTGGTCACAGTCAGCAGCAAACGGGATCACCTGGGAGGACCAAAGGGAGATGTAAGCCTCTGCTTTGAGATCCCGGGCCCCTGGCACCCCTATGCCCCTGCAAGCCCCCTCCACCCTGGTATGGACAGACAGACGCTTTGGGCTGCGCCTTGATGTTGTTGGTATTGTGGAGGCTGCCGGGCTCCACGCTCTCAGAGATATGGGCTCTGATACAAGCTGTCCCCGGCTGAGTTTTCCTTTTAGCCTTTTCCTTTTTGTTCACTTGTGTTTCAAATTTTGCAGCTGAGGATCAGCTTGAGTCTTGTGCCCCAAATGTCAAACCCTGGGGAGAAGCCTCCCCTGGTGGGTGTGAGATGTTTGGACTAAGGCTGGCAGTGATAAGGCACCTCTAGATGTCAATTTTACTTCAGCAGCTGTTAGAAAGCCCCCCTTGCCCATGTCTGAGCCCATGGACCTGTCCTTCAAGCTACTTGTGGCTCTTCAAGGCTCAGCAAAGCATGAAGGTAGCATAGGCTCATCTTCTGCAGCTCCTGGAGGAAAGCAACCAAGCTCCCAGCTGCTCAGGCTGGCCTCCATACTACCTGATGTAGGAGCCAGGGTAGATGCATGGGATTCTTCTGCATTATGGATCAAGAAAACCCAGGCAGGCTGGAGGCTGCTTGAGGAGGAATGGCCTTCAGTGGGGCAGGCAGTGGGTCCGTCTAGGGCCACCCACAAGCTGTGCTGCTTTGAGACATACCATGTGGGTAGAGAGGCTCATTGCACATTGCTTTTTCTACAACAACCATATGTGGCTGAGCAAACTTATGTCACCTTAGCTGGTGGCAGCAGAGCAAGGTGGGAGGGCACCAGCAGAGCTTCTGGCTCCTAGTTAACAGTTGCCCAGTCATGAGCCATGGGAGCTGAGAAAATAGTTCCCTCCAGAGGTTTTATACACACCAGGCTCAGAGCCAGCAGTTTTTCTTACTGTGGAAGCACATTTGAGTTTTCACAGCCTGGGTCAGTGAGAGCTGGAGTGGGTTTTTGGTGTCTAAACTGCATATTCTTGCATCTGCCTTAACAGAGACGTGCTGGAGGCTTGTGCCACAGGAGATCTGGGACCTGTGGGGAGCGTGAGCTGGGTCTGGGTCTCCTGAGAGCCATGGGGCTGAATCCTCCCACCTTCCGCTGCAAACCTGTCCTTTATTTTGTCCAGAGATCCAGCTATCTCAGACCTCCTGAGAGCCATGCCTTGCTCTGAAATGTCATGATATCACTATGGGGGTTTCACTCATCGCTTGGGTGTTAAGCCTTTTCTCTCCTATCTCAACTGGATCTTCCCAGGATTTTATTTTTCCTTTTCTCTGTGTGTGTATGTGTGATGAAAGGAAAAATGATTCAAGCTCCACAACAAAGATGAGAAGATCCAAATTCACATATTTTTGCAGTGAGAAATTATCTCATGCCCTGTGATTTGTTTTGCTGTTGGATATGCTTAGGAAGGATGGGCTGTGAGTACTGGATAGCAAGTTAGGTGGGAGGGGAGGTTGTGATGGGAGACAAAGAAGGGTCTGTGTAACCCCAACGCCAAATTTCTCCCTCCACAATATTCCTCCCTCCTTCACTCCCCAGGAGAATTGGAAGGGAAAGACAGCCCACAGCGGACGCCAATGGACCATCCCCCAGATCCCCTGAGATTGCTCAATTATATGACAAGGTGACTTCTGACTCACCGTGGCTAGCACTACATCCTATGGAAGTAATTTCTCTGGGACTCATTTCCCAAAATGAGAGGGAATCCTGTGAACCTCAGTGGGAGCTGGGCTGAGCTTTCAGTGCTGCTGGCCCAAGTTCAAACCCCGTTGTTAATCAGTGGGATGATGTCTATCAGCTTCAGCTGGCTTTGGTTTAAAATCATGGGTTTGTTCTCCATTTGTGGGAGAATTGCATTGCAGGCTCGGTTCCACGGCCAGCAAAGCCAAAGAGCATAGCTAGCAGTCACCACTCAATCCTAAACCCTGGCCAGTGCCACAGAAGATGCTCACTTACCTTCCTGGAGGACAGTGTGGAGGAGCAGCAGTCACCCCCGTCATACTGGCAGTATGCCCGGTTGTTGATGGTGTCACACCAGCCGTCTGCTTGGAAGGGCTAGGCAGAGAAATGAGTCTTTGGTGAAAGGGTTGTTCAAAAGCATAAGGTTGCCCCCAAAAGCAGAGATCCCAAGAGGGCCCAGCAAGGCCCAGCTCCATCATACACAACCCCCTCTTCAAAGCTAAAGGTCACTAGAAGACTGGTATCCCGGCTGGTGTGTATGGAGTAGTGGGTGCTCGGAAGGCTGCAGGATTCCCGAGGACTGGGGAATTGTGTCAGGAAGCAAGAAAGCAGAATCGCTAGAGCCTGAATGCCACAAGTCCCCATTCCCATCTCACTCAGTGCTTCTCCATGGAGTCCATTGCCACCCAACTAGGAATCCGTTCACTCCCTCATCTGCTCATCCACCTGCTCACACCACTCTCATGTGTCCCCACTTTAATCCAGCTCTCTGCACGTTCGCAGCTGGGGCAGGGCTCTCCAAAAAGCTGACCCAACTCTTCTCTCCAACACCCCTCCTCCCAAAGAGCTTGGCTCTGAAGCTGAGCTTGGTGACCTGGCTTGGGCAGCTAAGTACAGAGAGGCTGTTACGAGGATCAATAGAACATCTTCTGCTAGAGGATCAGTCTCAGGAAGGCACATGCTTTATCTCCCTTGGACTACAAGAAAGGTTCAGCAAGGTGAGAAGTCTTCCAGAAGTACTTGCACTCAAGCCAAGCCAAGCATCGGCAAGTGCTGCTCGCAAGGACTAAAACTTTTCTAGAATGCTCTTGCTTCGGCTCTGACTCCAAGGAAAATGTCCCCACATTCCTTGAGACTCTCCATTGGAGGCTCCAGGTCTGTCCACAGCACTTGGCTCCACCTAACCTTGCCAGGCCAGTCTACAAAGCTGCTTATCTGGTGACCATCTGGGACAAACAGAAGGGATCTTCATTAAGCACTAGCTCCCTGCGGGCAAAATCCAACTCTGCGTTGAGCAGAGAGGGCACCAGCCTACTGGTAACCAGAAATACTGGCAACATGGCCACCTTCCAGCTTCAGTCATGGCCATCTTCCTCCTCATTTCTCTTCTTTGTGGCTCAGATCTCACCCTCTGTAAGGAAATCACATGGTTGAGTGGGGGTGGATTTTGCATTGCCAAAATAACGGTGGCTCCTCTTCGCGTGGCACAGCCCAGTGCCCTTTGCTGCTCTCCTGTGAGTCACTGTTGGGTCTGCTGGGACAACTGGGGATTTGCAGAGCCCAGCTTGCTTTGGTGTAGCTCAGACAAATGCTCCATCGCTAACAAGCCTTCTTTACTGAGAGCTCTAACACGGACATAGAAAGCTATTGCAGGAGAATAGCTTTGTGTCCAGAAATGTTAAATGGCACGAGCAGCCATTCAGAAATCCATTTGATTGTTGTTTAGTTACATGAGTCATCCGATCAAAGAGAAACAAGCAACTGGGGCTGAGAAGCAGCCAACGAGGGCTGAGAAATAATGCTGTGCAACTGGTGCAGCCAAACAACGTGCATGTGAAGCGCTTACAATGAACTGTCGAGAATGATCTGCAGCCGAGGTTTATTTATCACAGATACTCATTATCAGTGCCAAGCAACAACCGAGCGTGCTAGCATAATGGGGAGGCCATTCATTAACCAAGTGATTAGTAATGAAATGCTTCTCCTGCTCCAGGCTCTGTGATGGTAGCTACTGGCCCAGCAACCATGGCCAACCTCCAGGAGGAGTGCTGTCATCAGAAAGGGCTCTTGGAGGAAACCTGGCCACTCCTTTGCCCATGGAAGCAGCTGACCAGTTTCATTGGATCTGGTGGTCCCTAATGACTACTGGACTTCAGAAAATACCCAGACCCAGCCTTTGATGGACACTTGCCTGTAGCACCCCTAAACCCAACGACAGGCAGCTGAAAAATGTCACCACACTGCAACAGCCCTGCCATCACTGTGCTGAAGCCAGCAGGCGGGATGGGTGATAATGCCAATAATTCACGCAAAAAAACCATGCCAAAACCAAGGAACTGATGTGGCTTTTTGTCATCATGACTCACAAGGAACAGAAATGGGCTCAATGCAGGCTAATGTCACTATAGGAAGTAGCAGCAGGAATTGTGGCAAACCACTGAGTGAGTCTGTGCTATCAGCACCACAGTCCCCACACCAAATACAGGCAGCCACAGAGAGACTGCATTTGCCTGGAAGATCTCACAAGAGAAGAAGAAAAAATGCACCTTCCTGCAGCTGGGAAACTGAGGCACAGCTGGGTTAGGTAGCTCACTCAGAAACAAGAAGGGATTTGGCTCCCATCATTGCTATCGCAAAACACGTCTAGATGACACCAAGGTGCAATTTCACCAAGACAGCAGGGTTAACATTCCTTTTCCATTGAAAAGGATCAGTGGGTCTTAAAAGATGGTTATCAAAGAAGGTCACCGAGCGACAGTCAGCTTTGAGCACCGGGAGGGCCAGGGCAGGGATGCTGGGGCTGGCCGGTACAGGGATGCAGGCAGGGGACCGGCCAGGGCGGCTGGCAGGGAAGAGCTCTTCTGGGTGTGATTTGCCTTTGCAGCAGTCCACACCGTGGAGTTTTTCCTTGAGCTTTGCTCCATATGTCATGAGTCACTGGCAAAACAACACCCGCTGCTTCGGTAGTTTCCATATAATTATGGGGAGGTTTGCCCATCCCGACTGCACAGGTCTGAAACAATTTCCAGATCTTGCGTGCAAGGTGGGGGGATGACAGAGGCAGGGACAGGATGGGGAAGGAGAGGCTCTCAGTTTCTCTCTACACGTATTAGGGCTAATTGCCCCCTCCTCTCAACCCGCCGGAGCCCGTACCCCACCCTAAACAAATACAGGCTCCTATGGCAACACTTGTTGGGGAAACTTAACAGCTCATGCTCCAAATTACATTGGAAAAACATATGAGGGGAAAATAAAAAATGACTAATTGGATTCAAGGCTCAAAAGAGCCAGGTGCAGGGTTTGGGGACTGCTGTCCCTGCTCCTTGCTCAGTGCCTGGAGAATACAGTGACTCCTGTTGCTTTACCTTGTCAAGAATCTCCAGCTGGTTCACCTTTGCAAGCAAAAAGAGCAAAGTAAGGTGCTGGCGGGTCACCCTTGAGGGCACAAGCACCCTCGTGCTTGCATCAGTCTCATTTTGGTTTTGCAAGAGCCATGGCAAGGGAGGACACGGGCAATGCAATGTACTAAGAGCACGTGATGCGAGAGGAAAACCCGTACAAACTCTGCACTTGAGCCACGTGGCTCTGCAGGAAGCAATGCCAGCGGTGGGAGAAGGGAGGTTTGACCATGCTGGTAACTTGCAGCAACACCTGATGATGTTTTAAGGTGGTGGCAGGACAGAAGAAAACACCAATGCCCAACCATGCCAGGCAAAGGCAATGGAACAGGCAGGGAAATGGCCAGCTGGGTTTCAGCCACCAGAATGTGCAACCTCTAGTGCAGAGGGGAGAGAGTGCTCCTTGAAACGGCTCTCAGAAACTGGGAAAAACCGAAGAAGGTGATGGCTACAACTGCTCCACACCGTGTTAAATGACAGGAGCTGCTCGGCGAGGTGATGTGCCAGCGAGGCAGCCCGGGAGCTGGGCTGTGTCAGCGAATCTCCCTGCTCATGCCATCCGTCTTCCTTGTTTATTCAGACGGGAGCTTCATCAGGGCATGTGTTAGCACGTGGAGCTGCAGCAGCTGGCACCACCAGGCCTGAGCCCAGCGCTGCCGGCATAAAAATAGTAACCACGAATCAAGTGCTTGGCAATTTAAATAGGCTAAAAAACCACATGCTCTCAACACTGGGATAGGCACAGATTAAAAGAGAAAAAGTTAAATAAAAAAAAAAAAAAAAAAAAGAGGGAAAAATATTGTAGGCAAAAGAGGGATGTGAGAAAGGACTAGTTATATCCCACCACATCCCAGGCAGAAGCCTCTCAGAGGGCTCGTGGCAAAGTTTCTTTTGAGGCTGCTGGGAGATGCCATGCAGGGAGCAGTGTCTATGCAGTGTTTTTCCACTGTCCCTGCAGAGTCCCTGAGGCCAAGCTGGCTGGTCCCTCCCCAGGGCTGCCATCCTGCCTGGCGGGGAGCCCCCAGTGCCATCAGTGAGGGGGCAGGTCCAGACACTTTTCTTCAAATCCACCTTGTATGTAGGTTATTCGCTGCAAAAGAGCATGAAAGGGTGCAACGGAGTGAGTGAAAGATAAAGCATGAAGAATAAATCACAGGTGCCATCAGTATCACACATATTTTGGTGCTGCGTCACGGGCATTTGGTGAACATTATTTCCCAGGAATGCGGGTTTTGCTCTGGCTGAGCAGACCTGAAGGCCCAGTACCTTGCTTTTGGCGATGACCAGTTCCAGATGCTTCAGAGAAGGGTGGTGGGGGGGGGAAATTCAGCGTGCACCTGGCCAATTGTGCAACCATGTCAGCAAGAGCTGACAGACTCTCCTGCACTGCCATTGGGGTGGAGAGTGCTTGCAATTCCAATCTGCCCGTAGCTAGAGAAAGCCCAGATCCCAGTTTCAGGGGATCAAGTCCAGCCTTAATAAGCAAAATATTTCCCCCCAGCCTTTGGAAGTCTGTGCAGGTCCCCGAGCTTTGCAACTGTGCTGATCTCACCCAAGTAGGGTGCATAGTTTGCTTTTGTGCTGCTTCTAAGTCAGCATGGATTTTGCTGTCCTTTCATCCTTGCCTTTGGATGTCAGTATTTTGGGCGTTGACTTTGGACCATTTTCATACCAAGACAACCACATACAACCCTGCAGCTGAGGAGGTGCAGGTAACTTCATCCTTCCCAGCTGTCACTTTCCAAGCAGCCTCAGAGGAACAGGGGAACCGTCATGTCTGCATGGAACAGCCCTGGGAAAGCTGCTGCGGCCACCATCAGACCCACATCTTGTGCATCAGCTTCATTGCTGTTAATTCTGCTCTTGAGATGGATGAGTCATTAGTGGTGGAATTAACTGGAGGAGACAGGGATGTGGCTGGGTGATAAACCACTGCTGGGGGAATGTCTCCCTTTGCTGTGCACATGGTTCTTCCAGGAGCCTTGCAAGGTCTTCAAAAGCAAGCCCCCAAAGGCATCAGCATGTACCCAGCAAGAGAAATGAGAAGGTTGCAGTAGCCAGGGCCAGGATCTCACCAAGCACAGCTGGAAACCCCAGCTCACTTACTGGCAGAGGGCTGTCAGTCCAAACCAGGGCTCACAGAACCGCAAGACATGAACCTTGAGTTGCCCCAGGGCTGGAGACCCCTGCAGCTTCAGGGGTCTGAGACGTGCAAGAGAAGCCAGGTCCCAGGTGCAAGCTGCTGCACATGGCAGGGGGGAGCAGGCAGGGGTGTGTGGGGAAAAGACAGCACCAAGAGGCTGCAGCAGCCCTTGGCCGGCCAGGGATAGGCAGGGGGCAGCTTCTCCCTGCCGGATGCCTTTCCTTCCTTCCCACTCCAGCCACTAGCCAAGATATTTCAGAAAGCTCTGGGAGATCCCTGGGAGGACTTGAAGGGTAGGTACCCAAAGCTTTGTTAAAAGTCTGGTTCACTTAAAACCCCTATGCATCCAGCACCCCCGCTTGGGTCCATGGAAATTCCCACTCCCATCCCTGCCCGCATCCCTCCAACATCACTCCAAACCATTGTTTCCGTACAGAAAACTGGGGCCGGTGTCAGTCCCTTCAGCCACAGACACGGCAGGAGCTAGTTGAGGTGATGCTATAGCACAGTGTCCCCAGGACACATCCCTTTCCTTGCACACACACACACTCATGCTGGTGAGGCAGAGAGCCCGGCCATTCTTGGCTCCCCCTGCTTGCCCAGGGAAGTTGACTGGGAATGCAGACTGTGGGAGGAAACGACAATGTTCATTGTTTGGATTAAATATTTTTCTTGGCCCTTGCTCTGTTGCAGTGTGTCTTTTATTTTTTTTCTTTCTCCCTTCTCCCCTCCCCACCCCCCCCTCAACACCCCAAGCACATTCACTTTCCCTCTCTCTTTCCTGAGGCTCTCCGGCACGAAAGGAGGAAATCAGCTCTGAAAAACACAGAGAGGGACAGAGAGGGAGCAGGGCTGGCTTCTGCTCAAAAAGCTTTTTGGGATGCCTGGCTGCTCTGAGCCACTCTGAGCAGCGAGCGAGCTCTACCTGGCCCATCGCAGCGAGAGAGGCGAGGCAAGCGCTGCTCAGGGGAAGAGAGCTCCAGAATCTGGCAAGAGGCACCCCAGACCAAGTGTCCTGAAGAAAAGAAAAACAAATTCCTACAGACCGAATGCTTCATCTACCATTTTTGTGTCTCCCACTTTCTGTGCTGAGCCATCCTTCCACTGACTGAACCATGGCAGCTGACTCTTGGAGCCACATGCCTGGAGGATGGCTTGCTTGGAGACATCGTGGGCCTACCCTGTCACCTCAGACGCAGCCAGAAAGCAAAATGGAGAAATGCCAATTGTTTCTGAGCTTGCTGGTGTCCCCAAGCCACTCACTCATCAGCTCAGCACGCAGACAATTTCCATCACATCTCAGATCTTCAGGAACATCTGCTTCAGCTCCAACATCCTTCTCCTCATGCATCACTGAGAAAACAGAGGCTTGTTGCTCGAGAAAGTATTCCATATACCCAAAGGAACGCTTCAAGGAAGAGGTGACAGACTGGAAGGCAGCATCCTGCTGTCTGGTTTCAGCCTGCGTGCCATCACTTGTAGTGCCGTGCCAAAGGCAACAACAGCCCCGCTCCCAGCAGCTTGGTCTGCAGCTGTAGGTGTTCTTCAGGACAGAGGGAGCCCCTTAGACATTGGTTTCCTGACATATCTGGGCCCTGTTTGAATCAGTCTCAATCGAGTTTGGACAGAATCGGTGTCCGAAGGGGGATGGAGAGTACAGAGGTAGACTGCGGCTTGTTCTCCAGCCCGAGTACTGCTGTAGATGACCATACTGGGAGAGCAGGTCCTTGCCTTCATGGTGTCTGAAAGTGCTTCTGTGTCCCAGGCCAGGATTTGGCTTGGACACACTTCTGCTGCAGAAAGGAGTATGTAGCACTTTGGCTACCAAAATGGGGATGCAGTCCTTTATCCCTGTCCTGCTCTGTGCCTCAGGGCCCCCTCGTCTCAGCAGACAGCGATCTGGAAAGGGCTTTGTAGAAGAAAGAGATGGAAAGCTGGTGTAGATGAACATCACACCAGAGTGGTTCTTTGCTTCCACAAAAGCATGTGTGTTCATGACTTGTTCATGGTGGGGTCCTTAGCCTTGCCCTTTTTACACCTTGATCTCAGTTCTAACAGGAGAATTAAAACAGAAGCAGGAAAGAACAAGTGAAGGGGAGCAGAGGAAGATGCCATATGTTAATAGTGCTCCTGGCAAGCATGGTGGCTCCCGGAGATAGGTCCCCAGCACTCACCATTCCCAGGACTGCTGCTGCACACATGAGAGAAGCCAGGACTTCAATGCCACGAGCACCAGCCTGCAATCCTGCCCTCAGCAGCTCGCCCGCTGCCATGGATTAGATCTCCTGCCAAGCCATTTGTGCAAAATATGTTGCAGGATAGAACGGGTTATGGAAAACAAGCCCTGAAAACCACAAGGGCCTCCTGACCCACTTGTATCTGGTTTCTGCCAAGTTCTTGTTACAGATCTTAAACAGAAAGAAAAACAATGTATGAGGGATGAAGGAGCTGAAGGAGAATGAATATTCGTGTTGGAAGAGCAGTTGGCTGGGCTATGCTTGGGGATGTTTGTTTATTATCAGAAGCGACTCATTGATTTTTATTTCAGCGGGTGCTTTCAGTGGCTTTCCACTCACTCTGTGTCACTGACTGCACAACTGTGACCTCCAGGAGAGGGGAAAGTGGGACGTGGACAGGGACGGAGGGGTGGCACCTGTGCTGCAGAGGCAGAGAAGTAGCCATAGGTCAGGGCATCCCAGGTGCCAGCCAGCCTGCACAGTAAGGCTTGGGAGAGCTGAGGCTGCTTCCCACCCCTTTGGGTCTCCACTACCACTGGTGGTGTGCCTGGATGCTGTGGCCCTACCCGTGCCAAAAGGACCCCATCTTCTGGGGCTCTGTAAGCCTGTCCCTGCAGGCAGGAGAGTTGTGCCTGTCCCATGTCCTTGCACCATGCTGTTGTGTCTTCGATTTATTTCCCTCTGGTTTGTTTCTTAAGAGAGTAAGGTTTCTGTAATCACACTCTACATGTGTGCAGGGGACAGAGATCTCCTCACACTTTGGGAAAAGTATGCTTCAGCTGAGATTTTTGGAAGAGGAACAGATTTCTTTGGGCTCATCCCCTGGAAGGCTGTATCGCACGCTAAGCAGCCTGTGCTGCTCATGCCAAGATCAGCATGAAAACGTACCCAGCAGGTATTTAGAGAGCTCCCCATCCTGCCTTCCACTTCCCCAGCATTAAGGGCTTTGCTTTCACCAGTCGGGGCCAGGTCTGATCCAAAATGACTGCTACCTGCAGTCCACACTCCTTGTGCTCCCCCACTATCTGTCCTTGCTGCACTAAGCATGGTGGAAGGTACAGCTCTGCCTGGTCCTTTCGGTATCTGTTTGTGGCCCTGATGTCCACTAATTTATTTAATCCCTTTTTGAATTTGAAGCTACTACTCATCCCTGCAGCCTCACAGGGCAGCCAGAGTCTCACTGTGTCCAAAGCACTTCCCTTCACCTGTTTGAAACAAACCCCATGCCAGGGGTTTCTGCATTCATCTTACCCAGCAGCTCTGCGATTTGATAAACCTCCAGCATTCTGCTCTCCAGACTGAAGTGTCCCAGCTGATTTAGAGTCTCCTTGAAGGGCAGCTGTGGCATCCCCTTCATAATTTTGATTGCTCTTTCCAACTCCGCTGTGTCCTCTTGACATGTGGAGGCCAGCATGTCACATACTATCCAAAATTTGAATGTACCAGAATCTAGGACAACTCATCGAGTCCTGTTTGGTCACCTGGATCACATGGGCTTTAGACTTTGGCTTTGGTGAGACACTTGAAGGAATAGCAGTGACAGTGTCTGCCTCTTGCCTGCTTGCTAGAGCAGCAGTCACTTCCAGTAGGATCTTCTCTGCATTTTCAAAGCCAGACAGCGGAAGAGTGCAGACTGGATAAAGGTGTCATGAAATGCTCCCACCGGGACAAGAGATGAGACAGAGTGATGATGTGAGCATCACAAGAGGATGGCTAAATTCTGGCCATGCTGTGTTACCTAGTTGCTCTGGAGGGTCTCCTTGGAGAATCTGGGGTGATGTAGCCCTCATTGCCTTAAGCCCCAGGAGAGCAGAAGAGGATCTCTTTCCTGGAGCAGATCATGCCACCAGCATTCATGTTTCTGCCTGGTTTCCTGTGCTGAGCTTTGCTGTGGTACAAAATCAGAGTCCCCCCAAGTCTGGGTGGAGGGACAGTCAAAGGGCCCCAGCCCCACCAAAGGTGAGGAGCAGAGGCAGCTAGACCCCAGCTGCGGTGCTTTGCCGAGGGAGCAAGTTGCACCCTGTGTCCCATCACATTAAAGCACCGCAGGACCCCGCTGTTAGATGAGGCTTCCCACCATCCCTGTTGCATGTGCCTTCAAAGGGGTTAATTCTGGCTGACAAATGCTGGACACAAGCCGCAGATGTGCCAAGCAAGGGTTTTGTGCATGCTGGTGGGAAGAGCCAAGGATCCATTGGGGTCCTTGACTACCTGTTGGATCAAGAGACTCAAGAACAACTTGCAACCACAAACATACTTCTACCCCTATTGCATCATTTCGACTGTAAATATCTCAGGAAAGCCACCAAACAGGGAATGGTTTAGTATTTTAAGCTCATGATAACATGACCAGCAGCACACACAAGGGCAGTGAGACCTTGTCCTCATGTGGGGAAGACCTGGGAAATTCCTAGTAGCTCATGCTCACAACAGCTTTCCAGTATGGCCCTCCTTCACCCAGGGTGTGAGGCAGAGCCAGCATCTGTTCCCCCAGCACACAGGCAGGGCTGCTCAAGAGCACAGCACAGCAAAGCCAACCTCAACCAGAGAAGGCACCAAGTCATATCAGGAAGGAATTGCTACCCTACGAGGCAGACCGCAGCTGTAGTAGCTCTTGTCCAGCTCCAACCATAGCAGCATGAAGCTCTGCCTCCAGCTGGTCTGTCCAAAACATGCTGCTTCGAATCCCTTGCAGTTAACCTTTTGCTAGCTGCAAGCAATGATGATACAGAGCTGGAGGTGGGGGCAAGGTCAGCATGTTGTGAAATGTATTGGATGCCCAAAAAAACCTGCCCAGATTCACCCTGATCACTGCAAGAGCAGCCTGCCTTTCCTCTGAGCGTATTTGAGCAGGACAGTGGTGGTTACTCCATCCTGTGAATAACACTGGGTAAACACGATGAAGATCAAGTAAGTTAACTTTTTCACCTAAATCACAGCCACAATGTGAACCACAGGATCTTCTGTGGTGGGAGATAGATGGGAGCAGAGCTAGTGAGTTGCACAGACTAGGAGATGCTCTATAACAGCCACACTCAGGCATAGACTATTTTGGACCATGGCAGGAATAGACCAATGGATCACAGTACACACTGTCTCCTCCTCCGAAGTCAATGGCCTCACTTGAGCACAGGAGAAGGATGGCTGAGGGGTGATCACCTCAGGATGGCTTGGGGAGAACCTGCCCCAGGTGTTACAAACACCTCCCTCACAGCAACCGAGCACACCACCAGGACCATGACTGCCTCCTCCCAAACCACAGCAGTGAGGAGGGGTTCTTCTCCTCCTCCACTCCCCTCTCCACCCAGGCCCAAGCCCCCTCCCCCAGTGCTGCCATCTGTTTTTCTACTGATGGCAGGGGATTAGGTGTTCCTCTGGCCCTTGAGAAACAAAGCGTGCTCGGCGCTAACTTGTATTCCTGACGGGCTCCTGGAAGGGTTTGCATTCCTCCCTCCCTCACGGAACTACGTGCCTCCCTGCTCCAGTGATGGGGAACTTGGCAAGGCGCAGCGAGAGACCGGGAGGCAGATGGATGACCAGATTAATGGAAAGAGAAGGGAGGTGGGGAGAGGAGCAAGAGGGATGAGCAGGCAGGCTGATCCGCCGCCAGCATACAATAAAGATGAGCGAGAATCCCTCTAACACCGTTGCACAGTGACCTGAACTTTCCAATGCAAGGCAGGGCTCCAGCTGGGGCTGGGAAGGTTGAGCCTTGGCTACTGCTCCCATGCCCCAGCCTGAAGTGACTCCATCAGGGAGAGATGGTACGAGCAGCCAGGTGGCTTGGATTTCTCTTACATAGGGTTGTTCCCTTCACTGAAGCGTCCAGATGAGAAAACTTCCTCGTCCAACACACACTTAGCAGTTAACGGAGAGACAACAGTGGAGGCAAACAGGGACAACGGTCTCCATTCTACAAGTGGAGATGGGTGACTCAGACTTGAGGTGACCTGGACAGTCCATTGGAACAGCATTTCACTGCCCAGCAGACAACAGAGGCTGGGCTCCTAAAGGAGGTGCCTCCAGTGAGGGGTTACTGTGAAATGAGGAGGAACCTGGGACTAAGATGTCCCACGGATATGACAAGTCAAGCTGAACCACGTCAGACCACCAGCAGGGACTATGTTCTGCAGGGGCAGAACATTTCTTTTTCAGGTATATGAAGGGAAGAACATAAAAAAGAGATGGGGGGGGGGGGGGGGGGGGGAGGGAAGCACCATGCAGCAAGGATTAAAGGTTATATTCCATCTTTATCCAGCCCTTGGTGACTGATGTTCCCACATCCCACGAGAAGTTGGGTCCCCAGTAAGTGGCCTCTGAGAGCAGCAGTGCCTTTGGTCATGAGGATGGAAGCAGGAGGAGAGTAGGAATGAGGCTGGAAGCCAGCACAGATGAGGTGGAAAGAACATTTAGGGCATTTTCTGTGGCCAAACAGGGGGAATGGTAACATCTCCCTTCTTCCCAGTGCCGAGCAGCAGCTCCCAGAGCGATACTTTGAATGAGATGGTTTTGGTAAGAGTTACTCTTTATGGTGTCGTGACTACTATAAAACACATGAGAAAAAAGTTGTCTAGGAAGACTTGGCTTATCAGTCCAACCTTAACAACATGCAGCACTGTAAAAGAAAACTCAATGAAAAGAATAACCAGACACATACGTGAGAAGTGAGGAGGAGGATGACAGAGAGGAGGTGGTTGTGAGCTGTATCAGAAACGAGAGCATCAGGGTGAAAGAAACTATCTGAGGATTAATCTTCATCAGTACTACAGTGAGTGACTGTGACCTTAAAAATAGGCTTGTGCTGATAAAACTTCTAACGAGGAAGAAGGCATTGTTCCACCAAGGAGGATCAGGATATCTGATAAATAGTTAGACGACCCAAAGGACTAAAGAGAGAAACAGGATGACATTCGCTCATATAAAATTGAAGGGCAAGCTCTTGTACCGATGGTAAAACATCTGCTGTTAGCTTGGAGCTCATAGGTTGGCACCAAAGGAGGCAGAGAAAGGTCTGGGTGTACTTGTTAACCTCGGGATATCTCCGAGCTGCCAGACTGATGCAACTGCAGAAATAACAGAAATAGTCCTGGGTCCTATCAAAAGAGACATTTCCAGCACAAGGAAGCTTTGTACAGGGGCTTTGGTGAGACCTCAGCTGGAAGAGTATGTACTGTTTGGACATTCCTGATGAAAGATTAATTGAAAGCAGAAAAGGCATTAAAAAGTCTACAAGAGTGATGAAGATCATGGACTTTTCATCTTCTGGTAGGACACAGCAATATTTTTTGCTTTCTTAACCTCCTGTGTGCTAAAACTGCTGTTTAGGATTGCTTTCTAAGAGTAAAAGGGGATGACAGCATCCAGGAACACAAAGAGGTCATGTTGGCCATAAGCACGTTTGGGTGGCCAGTGAGAAGACAGTGATGGTTACTGTGAGATTCTGGGGCTTCAGATAGCTGATCCCCCTCTCTCTCTCTCTCTCTCTCTCTCTCACACACACACACAATTCAGGTGGCATTTTTCATCATTCCATACAGGGTCTCTTGCTGAAGACACAGACCCAAGGTGAGGTGCGGGAACCATGGAGGAGTAAAGCCTGGGGTCAGCCTAGTGTACCTGAGCCTAAGGTAGCATCCTCATGCCTGTGTTGGCCTTCTGTCACCCAAGCTGCGCAGGAAAGGAAGAAGGAGCACCTTGCACCCCGTCTGTTTCTTTTTGGGAAGGACCAACTCCCAGAGAGCACAGGGGGGAACAGTTCTCCCTTGCTAGCAGAACCACAGAGAGCATCACCAAACCATCTGGATTGCTCCTGCACATAACCTCCTCCTACTCTGAACACATTGCCCCAGAGCCAAGCACTGGAGGATCCATCACTAAGCTCTGGTACTCAACCATCAGACATCTCTCCAGCAAACAGTGCCTCATTCCCCTACGCTTGCAGCCCCTGCTTTGCAGTAGACACACACAACACAGCTGTCGAGTTTGGGAAGTAACTGCTGCACCACCTGTTGACCATAACATTTCCTTCCCGGGGACGTGCCCCCTGCAGCATTGCTCTTTCTCCCACACTTCAGCTGACAAAGAGCTGAGCTAGGCAGAACCGGGGAGCAAAAGCGATCATTTGCATTGAAACGAGCACAGAAAAAAAAATCAGCAAAACCCAAAGCTATTTTTGGTGTGCAAACTTCATTTACATTTTCCTTTTTGGTAAAAATCCCAAATTTTCAACATACAACATTCCAAAATAACCCCCCCTTTTTCCTTTTATCCTCAATCATAATAACAACTAGTGCTTGACAAAGACTGCCTATTTTTAATTTCCTTTGCGAACTGACTCCAAGCTGCCTATGATTTTCTCCTGCCTGGTCATTATTCAAAGCGAAATGAGCGGCTAACCAATTTCTGCAAGAAATTCTTTGTCTGCAGATTCTTCAGGAGTGGTTTGTTTTGCATGTACAAGGCTAGAAATCCTAGTTGTTTTGGTTGGACGTGTGAGTCACGCAGGGCTTTTCTGGATCCGTGTTACTCTAGAACTGCGGTTCTGGTTAAGGAAATATTCAGGCTTGGAGTCAGCATGGACTTTTTGGGGATACCCCTTGCCAGTGAAATCCTTTTGCTAGAACATTCTTCCCAGGCTGGCCAAGAAGTAGGCAGGGAAGGAAATGGGGTTTTCTGCAGCTCTCGCTCCCCAGCATTGCCCTGGCTGGGGGGGACCATACCCAAGGACGCTTGCTCTGGTCTCTCTGTTCAGCCAGCAAGCCCTGGCGCAGCTCGGAGCAAAAGTCAAAGCTGTCTGGCTTTGTGCTGGAGTGAGTCTTCACTGCCAGGAGCTCTCCTACAAGGAGCAGGCGGCTCCTGCTGTGGGCAGGGTGGCTTACCTCGCACGACTGGATGCAGTGAATGACAGAGGGGTCTGGATACCACCGCAACCGGCCCGTGCAGACGATATGCTGAGAGGAGAAGGAGAAAAGAGCTGTTAGGTGAGGCAGCAGAAGGAGGGCGACAGCCACTGATGCTTTATGGAGGTGGAGGGTCTCTCACAACACTGCATTGGTCATCGTGGTGCAGAACAGCAGCACCTCCCTGCACCTCCGCCCAGTGGGAAACCCTTTGAAGGGCATCAAACCCAAGGCAGCTGCACCTGGTTCACCCGCAAACCAGGGCACTTTTGTCAAGGCAGAGGCTAGACAGACACACTTGTATGTATATGTAGATAAACCCCTGGGGGGAGACAAAGGGAAATGGCAGGGACCACCAAAGAAGTGGGTTTGGCTGGCAGTACCACCTCATGGTGGCTGACTCGGCCATGAGCTGCTGCTGGGAGGAAGCCGCTGAGGCCCATGTGAGGCTGGAGTCTGCCACTGATGCCGGATTCACCAGCTTCTTGCTTGCACAGGATGCGGGGCTCAGCCCACCATCACTCAGCGCCTGCATCAATTTCCTCACCAACCCCTGCTGGGGCCCCAGGAGGACTCACCTCCCCGGACCTGGCCTGGAGCAGATACACCAGACTCACATTCAGTTGTGGAGCTGAGGTTATCGCTGGTATTTACGAGGCACAAACTCAGCTGTTGCAGCCAAATGGACACAAGAGCAAGATGTGAAGGGCTCAGTTTCGCCGCGCTGGAACGCGCCCTCCCGCTCATTCAGCGGGGGTTTGTGGGGAGCACTCATGATTACACAGGGGGAGGAAAAGCCCCACCACACAAGCAATTTCCTCCTTGTAAAGCTCGGGCAGACTTTGAAATCTGAGGCCCCATAAAACGACGGCTGGCCTGTGAAAGTGTCCTAGGATGCCCTTCACAGCACGGGACTCGCACAGAGGGGCATGTTTCTCCTAGCCTCCCACTTGAAATGCGCAGCATCAGGCAGACCAGCTCCAGCAGTCCTGGGTGGCATGGGGATGGGGCAGCTCTTCCCACACAGACCTGCTGCAGGTCCTTTCACTATGTGTTCGGTTGAGACCGTGATGGGGCTGGGGCAGGATGAGGTCCTGGCCATCCCCAGGCAGCGCGAGGAAGGCAGAGCCGGAGGGAGCTGCTGTCAGATGGAGCAGAGGCTGAGGATGCTGGCTGAGCTAGCTACCTCCTGCTCAGCCCTGAGGCTGTTTGCATCCTAGTCCTACTGGGGTGATTCATATCTGGTTGTTGTGCAACTTGAATAGCATTTTAGCATGCTCATATTAATATACTCATATTCCAGGCTGAGGAAATAAGAGGCAGAGGGACAAACCTGCATGACTGTGGGGTACAATGAATCAGAGCTGAAAGCAAAACAAGACCATGCCCTCCCCAACTGGCCTCTGCAGCTCCCTGTGTGGTTCACCCCATCCTCTCCATCACCTCAGGAGCATGGCAGCTCCTGGGAACTGCAAGCTGTCGAAGGCTTGGAGGAGCAAAGCAGGGAGCAGAGGCAAGAGCCAGGGAAAAGAGGAAAACAAGATGGTCCAGGGAGAGAGCTCCTGGCAAGGGGGAGAGCCGCTTCTTAAAATAACGCCTCCCCTCCTCCTCTCTGCAAAATGCCTCCCTTGCACGAAAGCCCACAGTGGTGGTGAAAGGGAAGCCGAACACCACTGCCTCAACGGGCCAAGCCATTCGATCCCTCAAAGGCAAGGAATCCTTCCAAGGCTCGTGCTTAACCATCCCACACGCCCCAGGCATCCTCACCCCCCCGGTAGCAATCCATCGTGGGTCTGATTCAAGGCGACGTACAGTAGTATCCACAGGCATGATGCTGGGCCTCCTGTGGGTTCCCAGGAGGAGGGGAAAGCATTTGGATGGGAGCACTGGCCCCTGGGAAGACTGCTTTTCTTTGTTCCACCTCCTTCCTTATGCATCTCGTTTTTATTTTAAGAAATACTATCCCGGCCGAGCTGCTTTTTGGGAAAGTCGTGCCTTGAGGATCCAAACTATTTGAGCTGTTTTGCCTACAAAATGAGTAAGAGATAGGGAGAGAAAGGCTCCCCCATTCCAGCAAGCAGAGGCAACCGGCCGGCCAGAAGGTCCTGGCAGCCAGAGACACCTTTCAGCTGACAGTGCCCTGTCTTCTCCCTGGCAGGGAGATGCCTGCCTGGGGTTGCATTTCTGCTGCCAGGTTATCGGTGACCCAGGCTCACACCATGCCAGGGGTGGCTTTTGCTCTCCCAGCACACTGGCTGACAGTAGCAGCAGCTTCACAGGTTTAGGCATGCGGCACATCCTGAAAAATCAGTGGGATTCCTGCATTTAACTTTGCTCGCTGTGGTATCCTGCAAGTCTTTGAAAGCTGGCCTATGAGCTGATAACTTATGCTGAACCTAGGGGTGGAAGAGCCGGCGGCTGTGCAGTAGCATCCGCAGGGGAGGGAAGAGGAGAAAGGAGTGGTGGGAGGGAGGAGGACCTGGACACTGGGACATGGTTATGGGGAACAGCAGGTACCTCCAGAGCGTGCAGCCTAGGCAGCTCCCTGGAGAGAGCCAGTCAGCCCTGAGCTCATTATGCTGCTTGTCTTTCCAAGTCTTACCCTTCTTCAGACAAAGTAAAGGGATTTTGGTTATAAAAAAAAAAAACTGATAGAGAGGAGGGGAGCTCCCCTTTATGCTGCCAGCAAACCCCCTGCTAGAGGACCCCCCACCTCCCCATTTACCTGGACTCTGGTGGGCTGCAGACGGTGATCCATAGTCTCAGCAGTTACGTTTTCGGGCAGTATGACGGGGTCGCTGGGAGGTATGATACAGGAAGGTATGCACACAGCACCTGCGGCATGAGAAAGAGCCTTGAGGGATTCGTCAGGAGCCAGGCAATGATGTTTACAGGAGGACACCAAACCCACACGTGTAGGCTCCTCACGGAGGGCAGAGACAGGCATAGAGGAGACCCTTTTCCTCCCAACTTGGGATGGCAATTCCTTCCCCAGATCCTGAATTATGCAAGAGCTTACAGGGGTTGTAGCCAATTCCTTTCTCCCAGATGACAGGAAAATTGAACACTCCCTAAGAGATAGATCAATCCCTGATGGCAGTATGTGGGATCCAGCATGAAAACGTCTGACCTAGATGCTATGGGATGTTTCTGGATGCATTAGGAAGCACCTTTCACAGCTTTTCTACCACACTGAATTCCTACTGCCTTCCTGGGACCCAGGAAGGGAAAAAAACAGTAAAGAACACCTTGGAAAAGCAGCTGGATCCCAGCCCTAACCCCAGTCTCACATCGGGTCTGTCCAAAGCTTAACCTTAGCAGCCCCTGCCCTGAGACTGGCCTCAGCCTGGTTTGCTCAGGCCTGGATGACCGGTGGTTTTGTTTTACAGGGATACAGGCTTCCTCAAGTGTCCTTGTCCAGCGGGATGCCAGACAAGATGTGACGACCGTGACTGAGCATTGCAGCTTTTCCTGAAAGCACAAAGCGACCAAGTCCTGAAGAAAGAAACGGATGATGTGGTCCCTCATCTGGTGAAAGTGCCCTGTTACACACAATTGTCACTGCGGCTTTTATCTGGGACCTGCCACATTCAATGTGCAAACGCCAGAAGCAGCAAGCGGAGAGACCCTGGGGGTGGGGCAGAGGGCTAGAGATCAACAAGATGCAAAGGGCTGAGTTTGCCCTACAGATGTGTTCCTGCTCCTTCTGCAGAAAGATGCTTACTCTGGAGGCAGCTTTAGCTTTGGGTCTTGCCCATAAGTACAACCAGGGCATGCACAAGGTTAAAACCACCCCAGGTCTGCGTTTAGAAAGAGGATAGAAAAGAAAGAAAACAGAATCTTTTCCATAAATTTCCTAGGGATTAGTACAAGAAGAAGAGTCATGGTGACCTTCAGCTCTCTAGGAGGGCTGAGTCAACATAAGGCTTAGTTTGTTTAGCTTTTGTCTGCCCTCACCTATGCTGTGCCCCTGCTCGCACTTGTACTCCACGAAATTCAGCTCTGGGGGCGGTGGGCAAGTGCCTCGTAAGCTCTCACACAGTTTGAACTCCTCTGTCCATAAGCCCTCCTTGGTGCAGATGATAGGAACCTGCAAAGCAGAGGGAGAGCAGTTGGTGTTACCAGCAGCAGCAGCAGCAGGGCTCACCTGCCCGGCCACTGCCCAGCTCCAGAGGGGAACAAAATGCAGGGACCCCCCCTCCCACCAGTGAAGTCCAGAGGGAAGCTCTCAAGGGCAGCTGCATTGGAGCCATCTGGTCCAGCCTATGCATGCTTTACATTACTGACCAGAGAGCAAACTGTTTTCCAGCTGCTGCTGGACCCCACCAGAGGGAATCAACCACACTTCTTTTAACAAGATCCTTCCAGCAGGTTGGATGGAAAACCCGGGTGGAAGAGGTTGGCAGGCAACATCTCCATCCCCAGGCAAGCCCCTGGCTTAGCAAATCCGCTGCAGCAAGATAGCCCATCATCCCAGGCACATGCATTCACAGTAGCTCCCAAAACCTGCTGGAAACCCTCTACTTTTGCTTTCTGACCCTTTTCACTCGAGACAAGCGGGCTTGCTTAGGACCACTGCTTTTTGAAGGGAACAGGAGAGCATCCCCCGGCAGTGGTGCACCCTGTACCATGGCTGGTATCCAGCAAGAAAAGCTTTGGGGTTGCAAGGCAACTGCTGTTTGGGGGTACAAGCGCATTTGGCCCTGGGGATGGCCAAGCTGCAGCGGGACCCCCCCGTGCAGCAGGACAGGGAGCTGTTTTCAGGTGCTCGGCTGCTCTCTGCCTGCCCCAAAGTCACTCACCTGTTGTCCCTGTGGCTCGCAGTTGAGGACACACTGGCTGTCCAGCTCGAAGCCCCGAGTGCAGTTGTACATGCCCTCAAAGACTGGAGGGGGTGGCTCGCACACCACAGGGACACAGCGTCCCTCTTCCCACTGCCCACTCTCCAGGCACTGGACCTTCAGGAACTTCCTGGGGAAACACAGATGCCAGACTGCGCTGCAGCATCCCAAACCAACCCCACCCTGGCTGTACCAAGCATCCCGCGGAAGCAATAGCAGCCTAGAGACAACCAAGCCCCCCGCATGTGGCTTTCCTATGCCATCCCACCCCTGACTGTGGGTAGGTCCCTCCTGAAGGGACAGTCCACGGTCAACCAGGAGCTTTTCTTCCCCTTGCTGGGGGATTGCACTGATTTAGGAGCACTGGATGCTTTCTCCTTGCACTCACCGCCCTGTTGCTCCCCACCTCTCATGGTGCCCCTAAACCATTCCTCTCTGCCCCGAGCCCCTGTGTGTCCCAGGTTGCTTTGTCCCATCGCCAGTAGCTACATACTTTGCTGGATTGAGTGAGCCTCCACCAGTAAATCCTGCTGGCCTGTGCCCAGCTACTCCTGAGGCTCCTCTTTGTACTCCAGCCAGATCTGTCAATCCTGCTCTTGCAGAGGGGCTGTTTGTACCACAGCAGACCAACACCATCCTGTGCTGCTAAACCAGCCCAGGCACAAACTACTTGCCAAAAAAATGATGAAAAAAAAAAAAGAAGAAAAAGTCCAGGAGCAGAGCCCACCCGCTTTTCAGTCTCCTGTCCTTGGCAGCGACAAAGACACCGCACCTTTTACACAGAGGCATCAAAACCCCACGAGGTATTGGGCTGGCTGGGGACCGCTCTCCCAGAAGAGGACATGTCACTGTGACCCCAGACTTTGACATGCAGGATTTGACAGGGCTGATGGGCTTTACCTGAGCCAGTGCCGACTGCTCCATCCTTAATGAGACTTTTCCCCACCCCAGTGTCCCTTATTAGCTTGCTCCATCCTTAATGAGACTTTTGCCCCTGCCCTCTCCCACCACAGATGGCAGCAGGCAGGGCTCCAGGTGCCACGGTGTGGAGTATATAACATGCCACAGGTACGCAGAGAGGGGTTTAACTGGGTTAGAGAAATCCCAGGGAAGGCAATAAACTGCCCCTCCTTCTGAGCAGCAGTAGACATTGTGTGGGGCCCCCCAACACAGTGCACAGCACAGGGTCACACAGCCCAGAGTGGTGAGGGGACCCTGTCTGCATCCCACCACCAGACCTAGGGCAGGAGCTGGTGTCCATCCCCATCACATTTCTGCTGGGAACTCCTGGTTGGGAAATTTAACAGCTTTTTGAAACATTGTCACCTTTTTAATCATTTGCAACTCTCAGAGATTCCCCTTCTCCCTTCAGAAATCAGAGATCTGTTTTTCCTGAAGACTGTACAAGGGGGACAGCAGGTTCCTGCTGTGGATTCAGGCTCCAGCAGGTAACACGGAGGCAGGCAGGGGAGGGGATGCGGCAGGCCCCCCGGAGCAGAGCTCTGTACAAATCTTGCCATCAGACCACACCGGGAGCACGACTGGCCATGGTGGGAGCACCAGAGCAGCAAGTGGTGCTGCAAAGTGACCCCAAGAGCAGCAGCCTGGAATTGACTGAAGGGAACTGCAATTACGTACTGTTTTGGAAGCGTGGTGAGGAGGAGCAACTCTGGATCCCATTCTAGGCACCCGTGGTTTCAGCCCACCCCTGATTTAACTTTCTCGGTTGCTCACCCTTTCTACTGGGACAGTGGTCACTGCTTTTTGAAGATGTCCCTGTCAGACCTTGCCTCCTCCAATATCTGAACATTTTGGTTTGCCCACCTTTAAAGACAAGCAAAGGCACGTGCCAAGAGGTACTGATCTGTGCTGGATGTCCAGGTCCTTGCTGCACTTTCCCCCCTCTTCAAACAACTTTCAAGGGGAAAATCACCAGCAGTTAAGCTGATGGCATTACAGCAATAGGAATCACCAAAACAGTGATGCCTCAGGCAAACACTTTTACAAACCAGGAGCATCCCAGCCACTTGTTGCTTCTCACTCCCCTACTTGCCACCAGGGTATAGCCCATGCAGCTACTGCACCTCCCTGTTGCTCCCCTGAATAGGCAGAGGCCCTCTGCCAGGAGCTGCAGGCAGACCTGGGGTAGAGGGGCCGAGAGTGGAGAGGACACGCTGCAGGAATTGCAGTTTGCACAGGTGCACGCTGTGGTTTGCAGCCCCATCATTTTTCACCAGGACTCCTTGTCTTGATGTGGCGCTGGAGCAATGCCAGCAGGGGAAGAAGCTGCGCACAGCCTCTCCCACCTCTCCCCAGACCTGCACCCTCCTCCTGGACCCTGGCCCTGGGGGCAGAAGAAACTGCATTGCTCTGGAGGTTCACTGCACTGCCAGCATCTCTGCTAGGGAGCTTCAAACAGGGCTGGCCTGGGCTGACCCCAGGGTAGAAGGTGGTGTGTGGACCTCTGCCGCACATATGAAGTGAGCAGATTATATTAAGGCACAGGGAAGGGGAGGGAGGGGCTTTTTAGAAAAAAATATTTTTATATATAGATATAGATATATAAAAAACCCCCAAACCAAAACACAACCTCACAGCAGCTTGAAATTTCCCGACCCCTCGACTTCTGATCTGGGTTAGTAGCATTTCTCGAGGATTAACAAGGAAGCCAGGAAAATCGGAGTCAAAGCTGCCCCCTCCAACTGGGCAAGCGGATGCCTAACGGGTAGAGGAGGCAGGGGAGACATCTGAGGCCAGCAAGGGCTGCATCTGACGTGAGGGCATGAGCCCTCACCCAGCTCCGGGAGCTGAGCGTGGAGGAGCCTGTCTGGGATCCAGCCATGTACTGGGGCAGCCAGCTCAGGGGGACTGGGTCCACCATACAGGACCAACGATAAACAAGCCTGAAGCCTCACGTCCCAGGGCAGGAGACTGATGGCTTCAAAAAGAATAGATGGGAGGGAGGGAGATATGCTGATAAATTGAAGGAAAGCAACACCAACTTGCAGAACCTTTGCTGCTGTGCTCCAAACAGCCTGGGCAACCTGGGCTGTAAATCTTCATCAGAGATCTTCGGGGTGGAAGCGACACAGCAGTCCGGTTGACAGCCTGTGTTTTCTTTACCTGGCTGTCGGGCTCCCTCAGCCGTGCGGGTGTTTGCCTTTTATCTGGAAGGAGCCAGCTGTGAGCAGCAGCTGCGGGTGCCCCACACCTTTGCACCCACCCACAAATGTACAGTGGCTTGGTGCCCTGTGGCACTCCGGCGCTCCCGGGTTAGGTTGTCCTGCTTTGCCCACTGCAATCTTTCTGATGCGTTTCCAGCCCCTGGTCTGCTAACTCCTTCCAGTCAGTTTTCTCCTCCACATTCTCCCACCTCCCCCTCCCTCTTTCATGATCTCTGTAGTCATTGAACAGGGAGAGAAGGCAGAGGGGCTGACATCTCCATGGAAGCTCATCAGGGGAGCAGTGCTGTGGTCCCTTGACCTCTGGTCAAAAATGCAAGCTGGGACTTTCAAAGCTGCCTAAAAGACCTGGGTGCCTGGTGGTTCTTTGCTGTATTTCCTCAGGCTAGCAGAAGGGGCTCAACCCCTCACACAAAGGTAGCTTTAAGATCCCCAAATCTCTCCTCTTCAAGGAATCATCCCACACTGGGCAAGTGAAACAACCCCTCTGCCAGGGGCTGACCTTTTCGGTCCCCAAACTGAGAGCATCCTCTCAGCTTTAGAGGGCTCCTCTAAAGGATGCCCTAGATACTCCTGTTGGAGACCTGCTTCAAATGACACTTCAATGATGGAAGCAACAGCAAGGACACCTGAGGGGGTGACGTCTATTTTCCCTGAAGTATCAGACCCCTGACTTTCAATGCTGCAGCTGTGGACGAGGCCAGCCACTGCTCCTTGACAGATCCGGGTGGGTGGGTTGGTGCTGCCTTTGGACAGATGCTACCCAAAACCAGAGAGCTCCCAATACAAAGCTCAAATGTATACGTTAAGTTCCCCTTGTTACCATTATTTTGGAGTTGGATGTGAAATAGCTTGGCAGCTGGAAACCAGGCTGTTATGCGGACTCTCCAAGCTGAAAACAGATTTCCTTTAGGAAACATCAAAGCTTTGCCCTTCATGTCAGCATCATCACTCAGATGATCCTGCCAGCAGAAAGGCAGCAAACCCCTGGCAGGACCTTGATTACAAAACCAGCATTTCCTCCAGAATCCCTTGTTGACAAACAGTAATTTCTGAAGGGCCTTTCCTCACCCAGTTTACTAGATAAAAGCATCTTCTCGGAGACAATGGGTTTCTTCATCCCTTTTCTTTTCCACTTATGCTATGGGAAATGAATTTCATCTAAGATTGCAGGAGCTTTCTAAACATCCTTACTGCCCCTGTGGTAAAATTCAACTAATAAAACAGAAGTGAGGGGCTCACATGAACAGCTGTGTCCGAGAGCATCACAGCTTGTACCGAGACAGCTGGATCCCAGCCACGGCTCAGGTCTGCTGGGCACTGTCGCCCTACCACCCAAGGAGCAAAGCCCCAGGCCTTCGGTCCCCAACCCAGCTGTAGCAACCGTGGTGTTTTAAGAGGTGAATGAGAGAAAAAGGCACTGCAAAAGGCTGATCAAAAGAGCAGCTAGTCAGGAGGCGATGCTGAGTCCTGGCTGGGTTGAATTTCCTCTTTCTGTGCCTGTCCACAGGGGATCCAGAGCCATCCTTGAAGGAAAGGTGCCTGCAAGCAACCCTTGAAGGCAATGACTGAGCTTCTTATAACAATTCTGTGAGAATCTGAGCATGTCTTTCACATAGCAGAAGAGAGGGCTGATCCCTTGGGAACCCACAGACACTCAAAGCTGCCTCTCCATCTTCCCTGGAGAACAGTCCAAGCCCCATAGCTGTTGGCAAGGCCAGCTGGGGGTTGTACCCTCTCCAGCATCCCCCTCTAAAAAGAACAAATTGCTAGAGCTAGAAGAATAATCCAAAGGGAACCTGACTGTATTTCCAAGGCTGAAGTGGTTAGCTGGCATGAGAAGCCTTCAGTGTCATCTGGGGATCATGCCTGACTTTTGTCCAATATATAGTACACAGAGTGAGTCTTGCTTTCTTATGCCCATCAATATCTGTACGGCACTAAATCCCTGAGCAAGGCTGGTGCTTGCTCTGTTGATGGCCAACAGGGAGACAACAGATCAAAAACTCGGTCTGTTGAACCCAGAAAGACTTCAGAAGACCCCACAATTTGATTGTCCCCATCATCAGCGGAGACCCTGCTTGCACACCAGCACATCAGGAACCTGCACCCCACCAGTGCTGGTCCCTTCCAGAGTTCTCCATCACCTTCAACAACTCGCCTTCTCCAAAACTGGACTGAACAAAGCAAGCAACCTCTCACTCTGGCAGCTCCCATCCTCCGCCTGCCAGGGCTGAAGCACCAGAAGGATTTCCATCAATCGACTGGCCCGCTTACTGGCTAGTGGCTGCTACTCACTACATGGGCCAAGGGGTTTGTACTTATGCTGAGCGAGCATATACCCAGAGCTCCAGATGAGGCAGTACGCTGACATTTACACTTCCAAGGAAAGGCTTTTGCTTTGCATCAGGCCACTCGAATAGCAGCTAATCTGCATGACAAGCAAGCAACAAATTCTCTGTTTCTGTTAAAGTTTTTTCTGCTTACCATAACAGGATCGTACCCTACCATCAAAGATGTTAGATGAATTAGTAGTAGTGATAATAGCAAATGTGAAAATGCTATGTCACTGTGCGTTGCTATGAAAACAAACCGCTTCGCATGACTTTCCTTGACTCGTCCCACGGGCTGCTCAGACCCATGGTGGTTACACACACATCAGAGGAGCCTTGGGAACTCCCAGAGGGCATCTTTTTTATGAGCAGTCGCTGCAGCATGACTGTGATGGCCTAACTTTGCAAGCTGAGTTGATCTGATTGCATGCCCAGTGCCTGAAATGCCACAGGCAAGCGAGTTGCTCTGCAGTTTGCAAAGCAGTCCATGTGATCGTAGCCCATAATCATAATTTGCCCAGCTCCCCTCGGCCCAAGAAATGCTCCTAACACTGCAAAAAACTGTTTACAGAAACCACTTCCTTCATTACGAGGCAAGAAATTTGGCAACTGCTTCTCAGTGCACAACAACCCTACCCCAGAGCAAAGTAGAGACAAAGTCTGCATCCAATTAAAACTGGAAGGGGGCATTAAACAATTAGCACATAATTACCTGATTTGGGCTAGCATCAAGACTCTGGGGAGAACCCAGCCAGTGCCAGGGAATCTGTAGTGACCATACCCGTTGGGGGCTTCAGCTGGAGGCATCGCAGACATAGTGCTGCTTACCCCCCAGCCTCCCAATATTGGCTGGGAACAGGGCTAGTGAATCACCAGGAATTATTCCCTGAAGCATCGGGAAAAATCTTCTCTAATTGAAATGCCAATGCTTGAGATTAAATTCAGCCAAGATGCACAGGGGGTAAAATGTTAACCCTGACAAAAGGCAGTCATTCATTCTTACAACACCCATAGCCCTGATTTATGTTTTATCGCTTTTAGGAAAGAGAGCAGCTCCAGGAATCTTCCAGCATCTTATTACATCTAATTACCTGAGAGCCTGCAAACACTTCTGTACATGCTTCATTTTCACGAAGTGACAAGTACATTGAGGTGCAAGGGAGAACTCACGTGCTTTAAGTTAAGGCACTTAACATATGTGTGCATGTAACAGCAGTTTACACCTTGTTCCCACCTCCTTTCACCTAAACCAGGGGAATGCCACTTGCATTTCAAGAAATCTGCATGACCAGAGAGAACTACCTTGTATCCATCAAATCAGACTGCCAGCATACCATCACCTCTCTTCCTTGCTCCCGTGGGGAGAAGAGGAGGAAGGCAACTGTGATAACAGACCCACCACAGACTTACTTCTTAGGTTTGCCTGCTGTGTTCTCGGCCACGTGGTATCCAGGCTTGCACTTGTAGCGACAGACTGAGCCCACGTCGTGGTTCCCTTGCAGGCACCGCGGGACCAGGAGCTTGGCATTGGCCACAGCAGGGGGTGCATCACACTCCAGCTTGCAGTAGGCTTCGGGGAGCGACCAGAGACCATCCTCCAAGCAGGTCAGCCACTGGTTTGTTCCTGACCGCAGAAGAGAAGTGTGTTGGGGTTAACAGCTGACTCGGGGATGGAGACCTGCTGAGGGAAGCTCGGAGCAACCAGCAAAAGTCCTCTTGCTAGAAAGCATACTGCTGCCAAGGGAGGCAACAAATACAAAGACCATGGACTCCATTGCATGCCTGGTCAAGCTGGGGCAGAAACTCCCTGAATGCAGATAGAAGCAGGGAAGGAACAACTCCTAGGGCATGGAGAAAGGATCTGGGTTCTGCAAATCTCCCCCAAACCTTCATTTAAACTTCTCCCTCTCTGGTGATGTCTCAGCATAACCTTCTGTGGGCTGGGGGCTTTTGTGAATGACACCTGTCTGTCATATGTAGTTCAGCCCACCTTCATTCCCCCCAGGTGCTTTTTGCAACTTGCTCTTCCTACCCTTACAAGCTGTCATACCCTGAGCTACATGTGCAGCCCAAGATGGGAAGTACCAGGAGGACAGTGGGAGACTTAAACTGGTGTGACTGGGAATTCAAACCACCCGTTACTAAAGCTTTGGGTTGAATATTACAGCCCAACTCTTTGTTGTCCCTCTAAAGAAAAAGGCATTTGGTAGACCCAGCTAACGGGTGGCCAAAACTGCACAGCTCTGGGTGTCTGTGGTAAGTGTCCAGGACTGCATCACCCACATGGTGGGGATGATGGATGGTTCACTGGGAACTGCTAAGCAAGAAAAAAAAGCTGGACTGGAGCAAATACTACTCTTCCTGCTGAGAGGTTTGGATCAGCAGGTTCCCAGTGCGGCCAGACTGCTCCACACTCCCTTCAAGAATCAGTTTCTTTTGATGGGGTCACTGCTCTGCCTACAACTGCTCTTGGACCATGCCGCCACTCATTGCTTGAGTACCTGGCAGGCTGGCACTGCTGAGGGTCATCCCCCACACCCGAGCGCCGTGCAGCCGTGTCATCCTTTCCTTGCCTAATCTTAGCATTTACTAGCCTTGAGAGCCTGCCTGTAAGGGGAGAGCAAGCGTCAAGCACGTCCCTGCCTCACCAGCTCAGCCGAGTCAGCTGGACCTCAAAGAGTTCACCCACACGGCTCAGCAGCCTTGGCCAAGCGCCACCAGCCATCGTGTCAGCCACCAGAAGTCACCCAGGGCTATCCACCGAGGGGACGCCTTCCCACTGGGAGAGCACAGCAAACCTCCTCTTGACTTCAGGGGGAACCAGAGGCAGCTGTGAGTGAAAGATCAGATGAAAGCCCTGCCCTCAGCTGACCCACCCAGGGCAACAGGCATCTTTTTGGGCAGGATGCAGGCTGTTGGGTCGTTGTTCACGTGCTACGCTTTGATCAGCCCACGCTGGGGATCTGCTGGCATCCCCCCTGTCATGAAATGAGACCTTAATTCTCCGCAGCTTTTGCTCCTTAGATTTAACTTTGAAAAAAAGAGGGGGGGGGGGGAAAGAAGAAAAAAAAAAAAAGATTTTCATACAGTTCGGCTATAAATGTCTCCATAAAATAGGGCACCCATTAAAATGATTTGTTGTATGTGATTGTTCAGAGCAAAGGCACTGGTGGAAACTCACATAAAGTCCCAATGCTTGAAGCTGTCAAGGCAATTACTCCCGAAATCCCATCCAGCTCAGCCCTGTATAGACAGGAACAGTAGCTCTCTTTCTCCGCCTTGGCTTAAAAACATTCCTGCGGCTATCGATGGAGTCGGCAGAATGAAAGCCAGGCTATGGCATGTCTGGGGGACTGCTGTGTGTCTGGGTGGTGAACATCTCCCAGACTGCTCCACAGCTGTGGGCATCAGTCTCTACAGCTTTATACAGCCCCTGGCCTCCTGAACCACAGGCTTTTCCACCGCCACCAGGCACTGAGCCACTTCTGGCTCTCTGAAGTCCTCCCTGTCTGCTCGTGCTGGCTGCCTCCACGCTTCTTGACTCCTTTGTGCCCATAGTACTGGAGGCTGCCAGACCTCACCGGCTATCAGAAGACATCCCTATACCCTGAGGTGGATGGATAAGGGCTGCCAGCCAAGGGATGGGAGTCAGAGGGAATAACCCCACACTATGGTATCTCCGCTCAAGGTGGTGGAAGGATGCCCACTATTTCAGGAAGTGTCTCAAGAGCCCACCTGCCTAGAAGAAGCCAAAATAGCTGGGAAGTTCAAAATAGCAATGCTCTGTTTGACCAGCTTAGGACAGGCACGGAAAGGTGGCACCGAAAAGGGTGGTTAAATCTCTCAGCGCTCCAGACCATACCTTGAAGCTTGGCTGGGTGGATGCAGGAGAAGGAGCATCTCTGCAGGTAGGTGGTCCCCTTGGGGCAGGAGAACTCAGCATAGTACACGTGGGACTGGTCAGGGACACTGCAGTCGACAGGGTCACAAGTCATAGATCTGTCCCACTGTCCCGAGTTGCATGTCAGCACCACCTCCTGCTGCAGAGAAAGCAAGGCTCCATCAGACTCCTGTGAGTGAGCTTTAACCTACTGGTTTGCCACCACAGCAGAAAGGGCTGACCCAGGGCTCAGGACAAGGAGAGCTTTCCCCCAGTGCCCCCTTTCTCCCCGCTCTAGACATGGAGTCACAAAGCCCTTACCTGTTCATGGGGTGATGTTTGGGGTGTGAAAGTGGTGAATGACCCTTGGGGTAACGTGCAAGCCACCTGCACAAGAAACCTTCTGATTCTCAGTCTGTAACTGCTTGCATTCCAGAAAATGTTAGCTGCATGCACGCTGTCTGAGCAGTGCCAGCACTTTAAGGGAAAAAGGAAAATCCCTTCAAGATACGCTACCCACCTTCTGAGCTACAAGTTATTCCCAGCTCGGTGTGCTGCAGTTTTCCCCTCTAAAAGATCAAATCTTACTTCAGCTGCTGACAGGCAGCTGTCCTGTTGATTGTTTTTCCCTAAACGCACCAATTCTCATGCCTCAGCCCACAGACCCCACTGAAATCAGAGGTTTGTATCACCTCATTTACAAATCCTAAATACATGGCCCATCTTACACAGCTGGGGACTGCATGAGAACTTAACCCCCAGTGATCCCACCACTAAATATGATCAACGTGTGCCACGGACTTCCTCAAAACAGTGGTGGGTGACCGTGTGCCGTGAGCAACCTGGTCTGGTGAAAGGTGTCCCTAGCCATGTCAGGGGGGCTGGACTAAGATGATCTTCTAAAGGTCCCTTCCAACCCCAACTGTGATTTCCACTCCCAAACCACTAACACCAGTCCTGCAGGCCTCTTTACCAGCTGAGTACAACCACGCTGCTTGGACAATCAAATGTGTGACCTGTCCTTCCAGCCAACATGTTTTGATTGAACCTGGACGTGGTGACTCTGAAGGACATTGCTAGATTTGGGTCTGGTACTCTTGGGTGTGCAACAGGATCATGGTGTAGCTGATCCAAGTGGAGAGGATGCTCAGGGGAGAGTTGCGCGCATTTTCCTAAAATGCCTCAAGATGAGTAGGGTCACATAGCCAAACCAGCAACATCACTGGAGGGCTCAGGGCAGGGCACTCGCAAGCTACCATCTGCTGTGACAGCCACATCGTGAAGCTCTGTCCAGAAGTTTCCCATCTCGCTGCCAAACACAGGAAAACTGTCACCCGAGGCAGATTTATTTTGTGCGGTTTCATTTCAGAGAACGGGAACATTTTGTTTTCCCTGGGCATGCCTTGGCCCACAGAGCTGTGTGGCCGTGTAATTAATAACCTCCCCCATGACGAGGGGCCAAGCGGTGCATCCCCAGCTACCCCACTGCACTTTCCAGCACCCATCTCTCCTTCGGCACACACCGATGGCTACAGCACGGGAAACCTGCCCGCCAGGCACCACGAGTGCTTGCAGCTCTCCAAGGAGAGGGAAGGTCCACCCTGCTGACATGGCCTGACTCTCCTCCATCTGTCTCCACCCCCTGTGAGTTCATGCTCTTGCTCAGGCTGGCACGGGGACCAGCTCAGCCCCGGAGACGCCTGTTCCCCCTCCAGGAACAGCCTAAGGATGGGACACACTGTGCCCACAACCCTGCCAAGGTGACTGCGCAGACCCAAGGAAGCTCAGCTCCCAAGGACACATTGGTCCCAGGTCTCCTCTCCCAACAGCTAAAAGCCACGCTGGTTCATAGCTTTTACAAGACATCCCCCAGCCCTATGGAAAGCGGGACAAACTCTTTCATAGTGACCTTTGCGCTGCCCCGCTGGCATGGGCAGCTTTATTGCAATGCAACACAAAGGAAGAAAAGCTCTCCGTGCTGTCGGCTGCCTCTAAATATAGTCGCTCCACAATGACTTCATTTTTTCCTGAGCCACTAACTTCAACTTTAAGAGAGAAAACATCCCAGGGATGTTTAACCCTCCCAGCAGTGCCGATCTGGAGAACAGAAACGTCTACCTCTCCCTCCGTGGGAGTGCATCACCCTGGTTTAGGACACCCCCTGCAGCAGCTTTTAGCCTGGCAGAGCCACGGTCTGCAGGCAGCACTGGGCTGGGAGATCTAGGACTGCAGCGAGGGAAGAGAGGGCTCTCCAGAGCAGGACCACCAGCACAGAGGTCCAGCACCACAGCCTCCATTGGGATGGCGTTTATTAAAAAAAGAAGCAAGGAGGTTAGGGCTGGAGATACAAGGTGTCCTGGGGTCATTCCAAACCACTTCATGGTGGTTAAATCTTTTTTAACTAGCACTCAGTCCAGCGAGATGTAAGGTCGCCCCCACCATGAGGTCCACTCACCCGCGTTGAGCCCAGGCTCTTCCCATTGCCAGAGCGTAGGATGAAGCCCTTTTCACAGGCGACGGTGCACGCCATGTGCCGTGGGCTGTTGGAGGTACAGTTGAGGGTGGCAGCGTGAGCAAGCAGTGGCCGTGTGCAGCTTCCCGATCCTGCACAGGCACCGTGGACACAGCTATGGGGGAGAAGAGGAAAGAAATCAACAAGTGGATCCCCAAGGCTTCTTCAGCAAGGAGGGCTTCTCTCCAGGTGGCACCTGGATGGGATGCTCAGCAGGTCACAGATACCTAGAGAGATGCGCACATGACAATGATGCCAGGAGGGTTCGTTTTTTTGGACCTTGGCCCAACCCCAGCCGACACCTTCCCACAGACCATTGTGTCCTTCCAAGCTGATGGAAGGAGGCACAGCCAACAATGGTTCTTCCAAAATCTGTGCTGTCTGGTGGGACTTTTCTGCCTACAGCCAGCTCCTCTGCCCCAGGGCGTGCTGACTACATTGCATGGAGCCCGCACACAGCCTGGCACCAAAGGGGCTGGTGGTGCTCACTGCAAGTGGACCAAGAGAGCAAGAGGAAGGAGGTGACAGGGAGAGGGCAGGCAGATGACATATCCAGCAGGGCCACAACTCTCCCATGGCCAAAATGGGGAAGTTGGTGTCAGATGGTCCTCTCAAGCAGCACTCCTGAACGCACAAGGAGTAAGGCTACCAACAGCAGGCATTGTAGCACCCACCTGAGAGCTGCAGCTTTTTCAGCAGCAAGCTGGTCTCTACCACGTGACAATTTCTCATCTCCAGTGTGCTCAAATCATACTGGACACCAGAGAACTTGTGGCAAGAGACCTGAAACTGCACTTTGCAATGCCGTAGGGAGTACACCTCACTCACATGTGTCCTCCCACACATACTCCGCTCACGCATGTCTCAGGCACTAGTGTTTGGGGACAGACAGTGAGCAGCAAGAGATCTGCACTTCCCGAAGGCAACAAAGCCCAGACAGTAACACTGGGTGTTTCTCCTTCCTGGTAATTTCTGAATCCCACCTCAATTTCAGTCAGCCTTAGCTCAGAATAAGACAAGATTTGCAGCAACAAGTGGTCAGGAAAAGATGAAGAAACTTTTTTTAAAGCCTCTGCTGATAAAAGGGTCACGGGTATGTCAAAACCTGTATTAGACATCAGAGAATCCACAGAGGATTCTCCACCTGCAAGGAAAGGAGAAAGCTGGAGAAGAAACCTCTGCAGACATTAGGGAACCATCCACAAGATGTTCTTCAAACTGTGTCCAGTCCCCTCCAGACCTGGCAGTAGAGTTGCCTGAGCTTCACGTCCACACAGCTACACCGTGGCCTGTGATGGAAGGGAGGAGCTGGACATTCTGCAGCTGCCTCCTCCACCCCACTCTGCTTTGCTGTCTTCAGCACCTCTGCTCTTCCCACAAGCCCATGTAGCATTTCAAGCCTGTCCACATTGATGCCATGCTCTTTGGGATCAAGACCACCTCAAGACACACCTGTCCAGCTCTACAGACTCAGCTGTGGCCACCAAGGTGAGATGTGCACCACCTCAAGTTACAGAAGGTCCCAGGGAAGCTTGCCATGTGTCACCTGTCCCTTGGGAATAGACAGCACCCCTCACCACAGCAGCTTCCCACCAGGGACCAGCTGTTAGGTACCACTGAGTTAAGCATCACAAGTAACCCCCTAGTGAAGAGGAGTGCTGGCCAGAGGGCTATGGCCTCCATCAGTGAAATGCAGCCAGTAGATTAATTACCAGAGCATGGAACAGGCTGCCCAGAGAGGCTGTGGAGTCTCCTTCTCTAGAGACATCCAAAACCTGCCTGGTTGTGGTTCTGTGTGACCTGCCCTGGGTGAACCTGCTTTAGTAGGGGGTCAGACCAAACTATCTCCAGAGATCCCTTCCATCCCTGACCATTCTGTGATACCTGGGATAGAATAAGGCCAAAATATGGGGTTGACACGACAGCTCCCACAGGAAAACGCCTTGGTTATCTGGTGGCTAGGCTCTATCTTCTACCAGGTTACATAGGTGCAAAAACTGACATCAGCCCTCCTGAGGCAGGGGCAGAGGTGCTGCAGCTTCAGGCAATAACTGGGGAGAGAAGGGAGGGAGCTGTACCCGACTGCCTCCCCTCTGCTCCCTGCTTTGCACGGGACTGCTGACAGCTTTTGCGCGCTGCATTTCACGCAGGGGAAGCAGAGGCAGCCTTTGCCTCTTGCCTTCGCTCAGTCTCTCCAGCCAAAGATGCACAGCTAGAAATCCCACAAACGACATACACACACAAAAAAATATATAAAAAAAAATTAAAAAAAATATTGGTGCCGACACAGACATTAAGAGAACGCAATGTGCTGTTGACTCTGGACAAGTCCACCGAGCCAAAGACACGGTGGAAACCTGCAGGCCACAGCCCTGAAAGAGCCGGTGGGCACAGGAGGGGACCACAAAGAAGAACAAGAAGAAAGGGGCTGTTTTTTCAATGCAGACCTGTTTATGAAGTGAGAAATGGTTTCAGGGCAGCTGCTGCAAATTCTTTCACTAGCTTATATTTCCATTTGCTTCCTTTTTAAAGAATTTGTTTTATGAGCACAGCGTTTGTCAGGTCATTAGCTTCTGAGGGCATCTGGTACCAATTGTAGCCCTCTCCCCTCCCCTCCCGCAGTCACCTTCTCTGGGCAGTTGCTTTGCTCCTTGCCTGTGCCCCCGGCACACGCATGCACACATGCTGCCGTCCCCGACTCCACCTCCCCGTGACAGTCACTGTCCTAAACCTCCTCATGTGTGTGTCTCTGCACACGCGTGTGCCAAAGGGGCTGAGCAGCCTTGGTCCCGCATCCCATCCTCTTCCTTACCAGCCATGGGCATGTGGGGAGATGCAGCTGGTGTGCAGCATCCCTCCTACCACAGTGCTACATCGACACAGCACCACAAAGAAGTCCTTACCCCTGCGTGCATCCGGGCACACGGAGGTTATCTGGCCAAATCACAGACCACATGTTTAGAAGTGAAGCCGGGACATGAGCAGCGGGTTCACTGAGTGGCTGTAGGCTACAGGTCAGCTGGGTGGCCACACCAGGACCCCAAGACACATAACTTGGTCTGCTCATGATGTTGGGTTGAGTTACAGAGTGTGCGCCCATCACAGCAGCGGTTTGAGGGACAGTTGGTGGCACCCGCCGGGCACATCCAGCCAGGCCAAGCGCTTGGTTGGAGCAGCTCTGCTGGCACTGGTGGAGCAGCAGCACGTTGTTATTACATCACAAGTAACAAAGCACTGATCCTTTTCAGCACTACTGGGTGTATTTTGGTTTTCTACCGGCTCAGAAACATAACCAGCAATGCTGGTATAAAGTAGATTAAAAGATCAGCAAGTTTCTTACTGTATTATTATATATGCAAAATGTTAACTAGATTAGTTGTACATAAGGGATTGATAATTATAGGGCATAACATCAAAATCTTTCTTTTTGTATACACCACACAAATACGCACACATTCTTTATGTGCATATAGATATATTTCAGAAATCACTAGCTTTCTCTTTGCCCCAAAAGGTAACTAACTTATCACCATTTGCTCTGTGACTAACCCACAAATACACACTGGGTTTTATTTTGGAAATGATCTGAGACCTACCAACTAAGTTCTGACAAGTTGTTCTCATCCTATATGTAGCTTTGAAGTCTGGTGCTGCTATTCCAGACTTGAAGAGGGGCTCAAATCACTGAAAACTGTCTGATTTTCTCAAATATATCAGGAAGCTTAACAAAAAAAAAAAATATATATATATATATATAATCTCTACTAACAAACTTTCCCTTGATAACTTCTTTTATTATTATCAACATCATCATGACTATCAGTGTAATACTCTGGGCCAAGACAACCTTGAGCCTGATGGCACAGAAAAGCAGGCAGGGGAAAAAAAAAAAAAAAAAAAAAAAAGCCATGTAGCCCGGCCCCCACACGCCTTACCAGGGTTCGGGTAAAGTGATGGAATAAAACACTGCTCCCAGCCGCTGGAACAACCTAACGAAGGCTGGACGAGGAAATGGTGCAGTTAGCCCAGTTCTGATCTCAGCATGAAGGAGCTCTTTCTCCTTTTGATGATAAATGAAATTCCTGTATCGCAGCTGCAAACTCCTGACTTTTGCCCATTTCTGATTCAGGCCGTATAAGATGTGGGACGAGCCAATACATTGGTGGTTGTTGGGTTTTTTTTCCTGCATGAAACTTCCAAAAAATTTTCCATTTTTATCCCAGCATCTTTTGAAACTCAAACTAATGATTTGTCAACAACACTTTTACAAAATAGCAAGATTTTTCTTCTCTACTTATTCCACATCAGCACCAGCCTGCGTGATTTTCTGGGCTCACCAAGTCCCATAACTCATACATCAAAGAAAGTTTCAGATCTGGAAATTTGTGAAATTCTGCCTAGCAATGACCCTAACTGCTCTGGAACGATAAGAGCTTTGTTCTGAAGTGTGACCAGTTCTATAAACCAGAGCATAACTTTTCCTTTGAGATCCTTCATCTTTCTAGAACAAAAGCAGGAGGCGACTGCCAGCAATGAAGCACATGGAGCCCGAGGTGGCAATGCTGGCAGGGAGACATCATTTTATTGTGACAAACCCCAAATCCTGAAAAGCTGCAATTTTGCATTTTACAGCAATTATTTCATGGAACCCAGAAAAATATTGACGGATTTACCCAACTCAATGCTAAGCCAAGCCAAATACAGTACAGCTGCCTAAAGTATAATAAATCACTCATAAATTGCTGTAGTATCTACCCAAACTTTCAACCCAAAGATTGCTGCTAAAACAACCCTTATCATCAAGCTCCAACTCTAACAGGGGAAAATCATTATAAGAAGTTCATCTCACGGTGCAAATTTTTTTTTGGGGGGCGGGGGTTACAGAAGATGTTGATGGAAGGGTAAAGGCTTCAGCCAAATCTCCTGAAGTTAAAAGTAGTCACTGCATGTAGTCTGGTGGAGTCTGAATTGTAGTATTGAACACCAATGAGATAAAAAGTGTTTACCCCAATGTGGTCTAGCAAAAGAGAATAGCTAGGAAGTGAGAAAACGTGTTTTGGAAATACTTGTGAATTTCTCCCTTCAGGCATGTTTCTCACGAAGGGGAAAGGTCTCACTTTTCCAGTAAATCTGATGGCAACCATCCTTGTGGGAGCAGGCTACATGTACAGACCCAACAGTGGTGATGCTTCTTGATTACGATCTTCATTGAGGTTGCCATCTCAAGAAAAGCTGTTTGCTTCTGTACGTGACTCCTAAAGAAACTTGGCAAAAAATAACATCCCTGTGAGTCATCGGCTGTCATCTACCTCACAGACAGAGAAGAGGCAACAGTAAGATGTCAAATGACCTGTTGGCTCCTCCATAGCCATAAAGGCAAAGGGAGAAGAAGCAAGAGCTGTTCGATCTTCATATATTTTCCAATTTCTTTCCATGTTTTTTTGCCGTTTGCTACATCAAAACACATTGATAGAAACACAGAAAATGAGGCTGAATGGGATGTCACGTTTGGTCCAGTCGGCTTCCCAGCTGAGGCAGGACAGACCATACCTGCATCACTCCTGAGGGCAGCTGGCCTGACTCCTTCCTGAAGGCAGATGGTCCACCTGCCCATTGCGAGGCCAGCACACAGGTGGGATTTACCTGCCAGTATTCCTCGAGGGTGCATATTCAGCTGTTCCAGAGAACACCTTCATCCATATCTGATCCCCACAGACTGTACCTCATTTCTGCCACCTCCTATCTTGTCCAGAGGAATTCATTTCTGATCCACATCCATCATCACGATGGACATAGAAATAGCAGAGGGATTTCAAAAGGGAGCTGGCAAGCAGAAGCCACAGCTGGACTGCAAGACTTATGCTATAAGATTTAAGGAGAAAAACGTATTTATCATGACAGAGAGAAGATAAGGAGAGGATCTGATCACTCTGTACAGATACACAGGAAAGTCACCTGCTGGCAGGAGGCACTTAGACCTCTCAACAGGGATGGAGCAAAAGCAACAACTTTCATATTGAAATAGGAGGCAAATTCCTCCGGAGAGGGTTACTGGATATAGAATAGCTCAGCAAGGGCGATGGTGGACTCATCACCTCCTGCAGCCTGTAACGTGAGATAAGAGAGCCTTCTAAAGGACATGTTTCATCCAGTTTCTGTGAAAAATGCCAGTGCCTGTACATGATGTTAGGGAAAGCAAGGCAGAATGGGGGCAGGCTGGCGGCAGTGGTACACCGAGGGCTTTGCAGGCAAACCTCAGGGTCTCCCAGCACCCGTTCCTTTCTTCAATGGACGTGGGAAGGAGGGAAGGGTTTGTGGGATTCATGCAATGCCCGTACTGGTAAGAGAATAAGGAATCAAGATCAAGCTTCAGGGTTTCGTCAGGAGCCATGCCAAGGTCAGGAAGAAAAGCTGCCTTGCACCTCACACAACTACTCTGTGTTGCAATTCACCTTCCCTCAATGTATTGGGGGATGGCCATTCTTGGAACAAGTTTGTCAGACCAGGTGGCCCTTTCCATGAGGTGACACCAAGCACCTCATTTCTAAGCCGGTCAGCTGCCATGTTGGACTAGGGATCAAATTTGTGAAAAGCCTTTGTGTTGGGAGATATTTTTTTTCTAGGTGAGACTAGCCAGTGTCAGGGAAAGACAGAAGATGCCTTACACATCCTAAAAAAAGCCCATATGCAAAGCATTAAACTCCAGAAGGTGACTAGGCTGCAGAGAGCAAACAGAATGGGGCAGCCCACGAAAATAGTCCCTGTGCTCCGAGGGCTTCCCTTGTCACCTCCAGCTGGACACTGAAGCCACCAGCTGAAGCAAATGATCAAGTCCTACAGTAGAGCCTTGGCAACTGCTGCTCGTCAGCCAGCCAGGGACCCACCAGAGAAGTGCTAGAGGTCAACGGGATTTAATGCCAGAGGAGAGGCACCTGGAGAAGTCTCAAGGGCAGAAGCAGAGGCCGAGGTGAGCCCATGCCCCAGGACAGCTGATCCTCAGATTCATTCTCAGGAGGCGTTTTCCTCCAGGCCAAGGAGAAAGGATACGTGTGGTGCAGTGCAGTCACAGCCTGTTCTGATGAGGCTGCATTTGCCTGGCAGAGGCAGGGACCAGACCTTCAGGCGATACGTGAGGCAGACACAGCTCCCAAAGCCAGCTGCACCACCCCTGCAGAGCCTGGGCAGACGCTGGGAGGATGGAGTGGGGATGGAGGTACAACCTGACCCAAGCACAGCTCAGCCCATCAGAGGTGACCTTGGTATGCCCACATAAGGGTCAATCCACTTTGTGCATGGTCCCTGACCACAGGGCACCCTAGACCAGAGGGAAGGAAATGAAACACCAGCATCTCCACCCAGGGTCCCCACAAATTTTCACCCCAGCACAGACACAGTTCACAAGTTGATCCTTCATAAATTTGGCAGTTGAAAGAAAGAAAACAAGCCAAATAAAACCTACTTGGGAAATGGCCCTCTTCTCTTTCCTGGATAAAGTTTAGCAATTGAAAACATGTAAACAACGCCGCCCTCCATCTTATTTTCTCTCCCCAGCGTCCACTCTCCATACAAAAGGAATCCAAACCAGACTCCTCTTGATGCACTAAACCCACTTTTGGGGGAGCAGAGGAGGGCACTCACACAGGAAAGACAAACACAATGCAGATTGCATTCTGTAGCACCTTTCCTGTTAACTTGCCAAGGCATTTCCCAGCATATGCTAACATAAAATAAAACACACTCAAAATAAAACCAAGCTAAAAATAAACATAACGGAGGAAATGAAAAATGTTCCCCTAGTTCAGTATATATCCTGTACCAAGGAAAACAGAAGGAACTGTGGCTCTGTTTTAAAATACAAAGAAAAGGATGAAAGCTGGAGAGTTTGAGTTTCCTGGGCGGAAACTCATTAAATGTCTGATTTCTACTTGACCTCGTAAAGTTGTGATTGCGTCTAAAAAGCAAGGAAGAGCCCTGAGCTGCTGGCAGAGACAGTGGAGAAGGGGCTCCTGGTGCTGGTAGTGAGGTACGAGGGGCCGACACCGTGTTACTTTAGTCTGCAAGTGCTCTCAGTGCTTCAAGCGGGTCCGAAAGCAGAAGGCAACTCTTTTTTTCAAAACAAGGGTGTACTTTCCTAGCCTGCTGCACCCTGACCTGCTGGAGATGGCTGCATTTCATCAGCAAAAACATAATCTCTTTCTTTTCCCCAGCCTGCAAAGCACTTCGGGATCTTTCAAGATGGAAGGTGCTACAGAAATAGCAAGCCGTCATATATTTATTATTTTGGCAACGAGCATTTCTAGAATCAAGTTAGGAAACCTCGTTTCTTTGTTGCTTTTGTTACTGTCCCTTTCTTGGGTTATTTTAGGAAAGCACTCACATGCATGTGCTGTATATATGAGACTGGGTGCATGTGAACACTCAATTCAGTTCTTTACAGGAATAATACAGATCTTCTGTGATTTTTTACAGTCAAATGTCTCTAAACCTCTTAAGATTTTATATTCCCAGATTTTTATAGCGGATTTTTTTTCCCCCAGACTCCACCTGCCTTATAAGAAATGGATTATTAGCTGTTAAAAATAAGAATAGTGCTGTACAATAGTTTTGGAGCTGAAATAGATCTTAAAAATATAATAAGGGAAGGATACTTGGATGTTTCCTGACTCAACAGAGGCAGATCCTTTATTATTAGCGGGGCTACTGGAGGCTGTAAGCCTAACCTCCCTCTAAATATTCAAGCCTTTTGTCCAGAAAAGCAATGCTATATATAGCATTTCCTACTCCAAAAACTCTGGGGATCTGATTTACTCCAAGTGTTCGCTAAGGGCATGTGAGTAACCTGCAACTCAACATAGCGCAGCTAAGCCAAGGCCACAGGGAGCCCACGGGACAGCAGTGAGAGCAGGAGGCGGAGAAGACACAAAGATCCTGCTGGGTCCTGTCATGCCCATGCAAAAGGGACAACATGCAACTCTGTGCACTTTGGTGATACAGAAACGGGCTTGTACTTCATCTATAATGAGATTTTTAAGAGAGAACCATCTATTTTCCCCTCTGTTTGTCCCTGTAGGAGCTTCTCCCCATCCATAGGTGATGCTCAGCTGTGTCCGGTCAGTCTGTTCCTCCTTACAGATACTTCCGAGGGGGAAGCTCTCAAGCAATGAGGGCTCAAAATTATTTTAAAGGATAAGAAAATGTAACTGAAAAACCACATCAGTTGGCTGGGGTCTTAGAAGCATGTGTGTGCATAGCTGTAATGGCTACCAGGAGGAAACAGACTGCATTTCAGGTGGATGCTGATCCTTTAATGTAAGGCTAGGAATAATATTTATATGCTGACTCACTAAGATTTATGTTTCTGTATAAATCACACATGCACTTAAAAAAAAAAAAAAAGTAAAAAGCAACTGCAGAATATTCATGGCTTCCAGAACTCTACATAAATCAATTATACCGTGATCCCACAAGCTTTTAGACAAACACACGCACACTCATTTGTTATCAGGGATGTTCGTCCATCCAGGGCCATCAACAGAAGAAAAATGACAGTAGCAGTGATGCGATGACCCAAGCCAAAGCCCTTGACTCTTAATATCCCCACGGCTCCAGCAAAGCTTGGACCCAAAATCAGTGTTCCCAGTGGTATGGTTTGAGTAATTGTCTGCACCAGAGCCCTGGGTCGGCAGCACGCCTGTAACTTCAGGGAGCCCGGGGTCCCAAAGCCAAGCCACACTTGGCAGGTCTGGCTGTCGTCAGCCCCACTACCCCTCTAGGACAGAGCTGAGCACCATCCTTTCATTTCTCTTTGGGTCATGCCTCTGCTCAGCATGCTCTTTCTGCCACCTTTATTTAGTCTGGTTTGGACCATGGTCCTTCCCTGTCCTTTCCCCAGCACAACCCGCTCAGAGAGCAGCACCCATTCTGCAAATGCCACCTCTCGTTTGCAGCTTTAAGAAGACAGGTAGATGCCTGCAAGGGCTGGACATCAATAAATTAAAAAGTTGTTGCTACTATTATTGTTATCACCACATTACGATAGGGCAGTGTGAGACCTGGTGAGGAGCCCGGGATAGATGGGAGCCAGCACAGAGAAGAGGAGGACAGCTTCATCCCCACCTCCCACAATCTGGGGAAGACTGGAATGGATAGAGATAGAGCTTGCAAAGCACACGCTGAAGAAGCCAACATTTCAGCTTCAGCAGCAGCCCTTAGTGGTAACCTCAGCAGAGGGAGCTTGGTTTTCCTACCAAGAACAGTCCCTTAATCCAGTTTTGTGCAGATGCACAGGCCATGTACATAATCACACACAATTTTCCTGCCTTCCCCCCGAGCCAGCAAGATAAGTAAGCCAAGACTCATTACGCTGGATTTTCCAGCACCCCAAAAGCCACCTGAGAACAGTCCCAAAACACTCAGTGAGTAGATGAAAACTCCAGAACTGAAGCACAAAGCCCCAAAGGAGGGAGGCATTCTGAGTGCCAACTGGGAAGTGCTCCAAGGAGACCATACCTGCAGCACTGATCACCATGTCCCTCTTTGCGTTGCAGGAGACAGGTGGTGGGCTCAGAGGAGCCAGGCTGAGCTGAGGTCCGCAAGGCCACGGCTGCGATGCCCACGAGTGGGGAGGAGAAGTTGAGCAGCACTGAAGCAGCCTGGTGAGAAGGGTCCTCCTGGCCACGAGTCACATTGATGACAAGGGGGTTGTGCTGGCACGACAGGTCATACGTCCCTGCGAGATGGAGTAAAAAAAGAAGTCACTAGCTCAGCTCCAGAGATATTTTCTCTGGTTTTGATTTTCCTCCTCTGCTCCCCGCCACATCCCAGCAGACTACCTCGGAAGCAGGAGATGCTGCAGGGTGGGGGACAGGGGACGCAGCACCCACTCCAGTGAGATATTGCAGTAACGGTGGGGGTTCCTGGTGTCCCTGCTAGGACAGCACAGACTGGTGCCACAGCCCATAGGTTGCTCACCCAAAGAGTGGTTCAGCCCATCTACATCGCTCAGCTGGACAGTGACCCTCGGCTTGTGTTGGTTGCTTGGGATGGTGCCATCAGAGGCCAGGAAGACCAGGAGGGAGGTGGGCACCGCAGGTCTCTCAAAGCACACCTGGACAGGAGGGCAAGAGAGACCCTGAGAGTGTGCATACCTAATACAGACGTTCTGATCCCATACATGCAAAAGGGAGAGAAAGAGGGAGCATGGTGGGAGAGCAGGAGCAGCCTTATGGGGTCAGCGGCTGTGGATGTGCAGGGCAGCAAATGGGTGAGAAGAAAGTAGGGAAGGAAGGGTGCAGGGACAATCCTTTCCCTCCTGACTCCCCTTTGCTGCATGTATCAGTTCAGCCTCACCATAAATTTATGGCATCTTCCCAGCTTCCACACTTGCTGCTCTTATAATCCAGTAACTCATGACTGAGACCTGGATAATGCCTTTTCTGCCCTCCCTTCACCAGGCTCCAACTCCCACCCCACATGGTGCTGGCTGGGCAAGGAAGGCACCCAGAGAACACAGCTACTAGCACTGCCACCGAAATATTCCCATTAAAAAAAAAACAAACCCAAAGGACAGCCCCAGTACCCGGAGTGACTATCTCTCACCCTATCCACCACCCAACACATGGCAAGATCTATAGGAAGAAGCCCTGTCTGCTCAGAAAGCCAACAGCTCCCCACTTGTCTACAGCCCCGAAGGCTACAGGAGGCAGCCAGGAAACTCACAGCATCAGTCACGGCAGGACAGATGTTCTTTGGAAGTAAGAAGATAGAAATGTTTTTCTCCCCCACCCTGGTACCCCCCCATCCAATGCAGAGATGTGTTTTGAGCAAGATCCACCCCATGGATTGTTTTTGTTGAGTGCTGATGTGGAGGTAGCCCAGAAAAATCAAAGTGAAGGTGTATTTGGGAGGAGGACAAGTCCCAGCTGGCTGGGCACAGCCCAAAGAGCAGACTGTGGGAGCGGAGGGGACAACCACACAGTTTGTGATGGCAGCCCAGCCTCAGGGTGGTGCGTGCCACGCCAGGCATTGCTCACTCATGGGAGCAGAAGAAAACCTTGGACTTCATCCCAGGGCTCCCACCCTGCAGGGAGGTGCTCGGCAGCAAACGCCCCACGAGCGAGTCCCCACCATTGCTTACATGCTGGCTTGGCCAGGGCTTGCTCTGATGGAGGGCTGGCCCAGCTGCAAGGAGCAGACCAGGAGGCTCAAGCATTTTTGTTTGGTACCTCCCCACAGCCTCCCTTGCTGAGAAAAGTAGGGAGAGATGGGAGAAGAAACAGGAAAGCGAGAAGGGAGGAAAGGAAAGCACGAAGAGAAGAAAGCCGAAGAAGAGCCAGCAGTGCTCACAGCCTGCTCGGAGGAGCCAGCCGGGACAGAGCTGCAGCTGGGAAGCTCCAGAGGGCCAGCCGGATTTTACCCAGCCACCTGCTGCCCGCTCCTCCCAGCGTGTTTCCTCAGGGGAGGAGAGATGGTTGGAGAAGTCAGGTGAGGCTTTCCCTGGACTACACAGCTTAAGGTGGAGGGTTTAGTCTTTCCCCTTCCTACAGTGGAAGAAGCCCTACTTGGAGATGAAGGACTCTGGCCACAAATTAGACCAAGAGCAGCTGACCTGCCTAACATCCCAAATATTTTTTTCTTTTTAATACCTATTATGTGCTTGGCCACAGCAGGCTATCTTCTTAATTTTTCTCCCTCCCTCTCCCCCTTTCTGTTTAATTTCCTGCATGTTAGACATCCTGACTTAACTTACAAGTGATTTTGATTTCTCTGCTCATTGGATGTGTTAGAAACTGAGAACAAAGCGTGGCTGGAGATCTGCAAATCCTAACGATTCCCATCTGCAGACAGACCCAAGGTACGTGGTAGATGCTTTGTCAGGTGGCAGACACACACCCCTCTTGCCCTCAGCCTCCTTACAGCATGTCCCAGCCTTTCCCTTGCTCATTGGTGCCACCTCTTGAGAAACGCTGGAGGAAGCAGTTCCTACCACCTGATGAGTTTTGTGGTGTGGCTTTCACCCGGGTGACACAGGTGCAACAGCTTGAAAATGTCCACGGGAGTTGGTGGCCATGAAACACCATGCACACGTGCGGACACATGTGCACAAACGGCACCATTCCTGTCTGGGCAGGCGGGTCTGCTAGGCGAATTGTCAACAAGAAGCTGTCTTTCCTAACCCAATATGTTACCAATCAGCCAAACTCTATTAAAAAAAAAAAAGGGGGGGGGGGGGGGGGGGGGGAGAAAAGAAAAAAGAAAAAAGAAAAAGGGCATATTTATTACTAGTCCATAAATAATTTTATGGGCGGAAAATAATAGCACTCCTAGAGAGAGCACGGAGAACCAGTAATGAAAGTCTTTAATATAAACATCCATAGAGGAAGAGAACTGACCACAAGCTCCAATAAAACTGGAACACGCTTTAACCCCTGGTGAGAAGTGGAAAGCGAGCTTTCATCTAGGTAGGGCAGCGGGGGAGACTGCTGCCTTCTCGCTAGCAATGGAAGAAAGGAGGCACATTTGTCACGGCCGGAGACTGAAGCTGGAAAGTAGGTTGCGAGCACACAGACAGGGAAGAAAGGAGGGGGGGGAAAGGCAAACCAGCTAAAGGAAGTTCTCTGGAGACACAGAGGACCTCAGGGGCCATAACCGTGTTTATTGACTCAGGTCTGACGATTCACCAAGTCGTCTGAGCGCCTTGGGAAGAGGCCCTCGGCCTGGAGCAAAGCAGGGCAAGGTGCCCCTTGAACTGCGGAGGAAGCAGCGCGCCAGGGCCCAGCTTTCCAGCAACGCCAAGCAACACCCACAAAACCTCTAAACTGTGTCTGTGGTCAGAAAATCAACACTGTAAAAGTCACATTGGCCGAACTCTCAGCTCTCTGTCCTGCTCCTCTGTGTGTCGGGACAGAGAGGTTTGACCGTTCCAAACTGTCCTCCCAAAGGCAGCCCCCGAGCCCCCCTTGGGCTACCAGAGCACCACCCTGGGCACAGAAGTGCCTCCTTTGGTTTGGAGTCACTGGGGAGCAGGAGGACCTGCATGCCCCAGCCAATTGCCGTGGGCTCGGGAGCAGCCTGGAGGGCTCTGGTCCCCTCCGGACGACAGACTATATCCAACCTTCTCCTGGTGCTCTGCACAGCCCTGGGAGCAAAGGCAGCTAGGATTTGAAACACAGCTTGCACCCACCCTTCACGGGTGTAACGGCACAGCCTGATGGCAGGGGACAGTCAGAAGCAAGTTGTTTCTCAGCCTCAACACATTTCTGTGGGCTTCTGGGTTTAGGCACACTCTCCTCCTGGCACTCTGCCCCAGGATGGGTTTGCTGTTCACAATGGGAATGGGGTAACTACATAAGATCCAGCCACAGGCATTTGGGGTTTGCGAAGAGTTCATAGGATACCAAGTCCTATCTGAGCAGTTTTTAAGACTGCTGTAGCTCCTACAGGACAGAAAAGGATGGTCTTTGTCACCGAAGTGCTGGGGCAAAGACAACAAAATTCTTCTGTGCCTGATTGCACGTCCTTACTTACCTTGAGCCAAACTCCTTCATCACCCACGGGCATCCTCTCCTCATCTGGATCCTGAGCGTTGTCTTGGCTGGGACTGCAGGGGAACCAAGCAGCCAGGGAAAGGTCCTTTGGCACATCGTCAAGGTGGGATTTACATATCTGAAAGGAGAGATTTATTTCAGCACAGAAAGAAGCAAGGAAAGTGAGAGAAAGAAACACCACCTACAAAACCTCAAGGAAGAGTCAACAAACACTGAGAAGGATCCCAAGTTGGTTCCTAGCATGAAGACATGATGTGGGTCCCTAAGCAGGAGTGACGTGTCACCACCCACACGTGTGCACAGGGGGCCTTGGCCATTTTGAGGTGCTGTAATTATGCTGTTCAAGCACCCCATGGCATCCGTGGGGCTGAGTAAGAAATAATGAGCCAAGCTGTGAGATGGTAGGTAATGCCACAGCCTCCTGATTTTGGCTGGGCTGATGAGATCCAAAGGTGTCATTCATGTGCCTGAATACCAGTCTTCTGGGCATTCCATACCCTGTGGTATCCCAGACAGCCCCACAGGCCTGGCAGATGTGTGTCATTCTAGAGGAGCAGACGCCTGAGCCCAAGGCATCTCATTAGACATGTACACCTGTCTAATCTAAAAGCAATTTAATCACGCTGTAGGTCTCAAGAAGGTTGTTTCTTATATCAGGTCAATAGAAATGCACGTATAAAAGGCTAAAGATGACCTCTCTATGTATTTCTTGCTCTTCAGCTTGCTGGAGAAGAACATACACATACCACACTAACACTAATCAGATGAAATCCTGTCCTAGACCTCCAGGCCCTGCTCCAAAGCCCGTATGAAAGATGGGAATTCTCCCATCGATTTTTCCTTGGCTTCAGATCAAAGAGTTTGAGAGCAGCACAGATGCTGATGTATGCATGGTTTGATCCTTTCAGGCCCTGACCGTACAAGGTATTAGACTGACGGGATTTTTTTTTTTTAAACCAGCAGTAGAACTACTCACATGCTCAAAGTTGTGCATTCAGCCGGTGGGACAGGGGGGTGTCACTGTTTAGCAAACTGCATGGTCAGGCGAGGTGCTCCCTGCCTTGGTGAAACACCTCTCCGTGTACTGCAGTTCCTGGGCTTAGGGACTACTGAAAGAGGGGGGTGAGAAATGGCCAGGTCTTCTACTGGCTCCCTGCATGGGAATACAGTAATCACTGAGCCCTGCTAGAGCTGCTTTGTAGGTTTTGGGTTTGCCTCAGCACACTCCTGCCGCAGTGACTTCCCCAGCTTTACTGCGTGGGCCTTGCTAGAAAAGTTTTTTTTTGTTTTTTTTAGGCCATGTCTTCACTCACCTTCACAACAGGCTCTCCAGTGACCAAGGAAGCAGGGCAGGACTTCACATCCTGATGGGAGGCATAGGCTTTCACTGCCCACAGATCCACATATCCGTCAGGCGTGTAGGGACCACAGTCCAGGACACTGCTTGTCTTCTCAAACTGCTCACACACCCCGTCCCCATCATGCACGTAGCACAGGCTTGGTTCCCCTGCAAGGAGAGCAGGGATTACCTGCTTACAAACCAGACTCCAGGATCATACATCTTCTGCTGTCCTAGGAGGCATGCTGACCCTGGGATTTCCCACCACAAGGCCCTGACAAGATCTATGGCTCATTCCAGCTGCAAATCCACATTTTGTTGCCTGAGGTACATCACCCCTGCTCTGAGGAGCAGCATGAATAACACACACTTTTGACTCTGCTTCAAAAGGATGTCTCAATCCATTTGGACTCACCAACACAGTTGAACCCTTTCTCCTTTTTACACTTCCTGGAACAGCCATCTCCATCCAGCAAGTCCCCATCATCGCATTCCTCCTCCAGGCTCCTAAGGAGACAACAGCCAGATGTGTTAGCACCACCCTTGACTCAACACCTCTGTGCTCCTGCCCAGTCATGAGTGAGAACCCCAAATTTTGGTTCCATTTCCACAGAAGCAGGGAGAAGAGGAAGGACCACATGTGGAATAAGGTAGAAGAGAGAAAATACCACATCTTGCCAGGTGATCAAAAGAGATTGTAAGCACGGCATACGGGAGGAGGCATGACTGTACTGTGACTTTCTTATAGGACCTGAGGCAAGAACTACACGGGAAAAAATTAAACTATATGCAACGGGGGAAGCAGAGAACCAAGCATCAGGAAGACTTGCTGCTGGAGAAAGCAAGTGTTGGAGAGGGCAGGAGGTTCTGAGATGGGGCTTGTGTTTTGGTGGGAGCTGGAGAAGGGGGAGGCAGGAGAAAGGGAGTGGGAGGGAGAGGAGGTTAGCCCAAGAGGAGGCAAGAATCAGCCCCCAGCTGACATGCATGGCATCTCACAAGCAAAAAAAAGCCCATGTAGTTTTCTTGAAAAGGTTCTGTCCTCATGCTGCAGAAAATAGACCTGATGGGAAAAGCTGGCAAAAATGCCTCAATTTGTACCTATTATAAAGTTACATATGCCAAACACCGGGAGCAAGAAAACCTTCAGACATACATCTTGTGATGCTCACTCACCTCCCCCTTCATCTAACAGGGAAGATCCGCTGTGTCCCATCTTCCCACTTTTGGCTCACTTCCACAAACAGTACAATGGAAAAAAACTTTCACGGACAAAGCTTCCCACATGAAAATCTCAGCTGCTATCTGCCTATTCCTGCTCCTCTCACTTTTCTACCAACTTTGACAATGGAGCCTAAGGGGTTGTTCACTCTGTCTAGACCAAGGCTTCGGCTCGTATGAATTCATCCTAAAACCGTAGCAGATGACGCCACTCCAGCAGCTAGCCCTGCCGTAAGCCTCTGTACCTTGCTGGGTCTTGTATAATACCACAATCCCCCCTGCACTTGCTTCAGTCACCACTTCCCTCACACTTAAGAAAGCCGTGTTCAAAGGAAAGCGATTCTGAGCAACCTGGAAGTTGAAATGTGAAAAAGCTGGAATATGGAAATAATTATCCCCAAAGAGAGCAGGTGAACCGTTGGAGTCTCTCAGTGTGGAGGCAGTGCACCCCTCATCATTTGGGGTCTCTAAACAAAGATAAGACAGCTCTCTAAAACCACCACACTGTGTGGGACTGAGCTTGCTGCAGAAACTGATCCTGCAGGGCCACCGCTGTGTGCCCTGGGCAAGAAGGTATATTGGCCAGTCCCAAAGGCAGGTAGGTCCCTTTGGGGTCAGACTGTGCGGCACTTCGCTGAGATGGGCCAGAATCCAAGCACTGCAGCCCAACATGGAGTATGTTCAGGTTGGACCTCTCATCCAGACCCTGCTTCTCAAAAAGACCATCCCCTGGGCACGCGGCAGTTTACAAAACACAAGCTCTATCATCCAGACTGATGAGGGATTCAGTGCCCCGTCTTCAGCCAAGCACCCATGGGTGGAGGACCAGCCCGTTGCTTCTCGCTGGGGCAGGATGACTTGGCAGCATAAAGAACCTCAGCTGAGAGCTTGAGTTTTCCGACTTACGTGGTCACCTTGCCATCCCCACAGTAGGGTGCTCCATGGACATGGATGAGCGGTGGGGAGGCTTCTCCTGAGATCGTCCCAGAGACTGCCTGTACCTGGTAGCGGTACACCTGCCCGGGTGTGACTTCCCTGCAAGAACAGAGAGGACTTGAAGAAGAGAGCAGGAGGGAACAGCCCATACATCTGCAACAGATTTGCTCCCCATGGCTACAGAAGTCACGTGCCTGTGCCCAGGCAGTATCACAGTCTGACATATGTCTTCGTACTCTCAACTGCCAGAGACAGAGACTGTGGGAAGAGGGTCTCTGCCAGGTCGTGCAGGGGGGGGCTGTTGCTTATTTCCCTGGGGTCTGAGCTGGGGAGAAGCGGCATTAACTCGAACAATCATTGTATTGTGTTGATGGAGAAGATATTTCCGGGTTTAATAAGCTCTTTCTAGTTAGCCTGGGCTCACGGGCAAGGGTCACGCTAGCATGGGGGGTCTGCAGCAAGCTTCCCCAACGCCAAATAGGGAATCGGCTCATGGCATTGAATGTGGCAATTGCTGGGGGTCGGCGGGGACGACACCAAGACACAAGCAAAACCATCTAGAGGTTTAAAGGCACAGCCCAAGGAAGTCATTTAAACTGTCCCAGCCACCCAGTCAGCCCGTGACAGCACGGCCTCATCACTCACGTGTCAATGAACTGGCGGTGCGCCTGTGCCGGGGCGGCAGGGGACCCGCTTGCAAATGGGGGGTCGCGGAGGACTCTGTACTGGATCAGCTTGCAGGCGGAACAGTGAGAGCTGTGGGGCATGGAGGTCAGCAAAGCCGTGTCTATTTCCATCCTCTCGTCAAAGGTGTAGATTTTGACTCCGTACATCTTTTTGGGGATGTTGAGCTTCACGGTAAAGGGGACATCACAGAAGGTGTCCAAGGGGCCCAGGTGGATGGACTCCCCCTGCTCCATCAGGACTTCAATGTCAGACAGCGCCTTGGGAGAGCCCGTGGAGAGGTACGTGGTCCAGAGGGTGAGGGAATGGGGGTAGACGGGGTGCAGGAAGCGCAGCTCCAGGATGCAGCCATCCGGCTGAGGGCACGGCACGGTCATGTTCATGTGGTACAAGTGGAGCTCTGGACTCCAGGCCTGCAGGCTGGGCTCACAGGGCTGATCCACATCAGGGGGGCCTGAGCAGAAGGGACAAGGGGGAAGCTGATGAGAACCAGGCGAAAGCTGACCTCACAGGGGACCCAGAGGGGCAATCCTCCCCCTGCAGTATCCTGTAGGTGCTTAAGCATCTCTGTGCCATAGCTGCACACCCATGTAAGTCTTGCACCCACCACAGGCATGTGCCAGAGCTGGTGGCATCTGCCCTAACGTCCTAGAAAGCACAAGACTTGGCAGATCTGGTGTCTCACAGCCCTCTAGAACAGGGGCGATGGTATCCACACTGCAGTTGGTCACAGTGCCACGCTCTAGACACATCCTGGACACAGCGGGGGGGGACGTGAAGCTTGCTCTGTAATCTCATGTGCACAGAAGGCTTGCCAAGGGCACCTGGACGCTGAGTCCCAGTGGCTCTGTAAGGTTGGACCTCTCTGCTATAAGCAGAGCGGAGACTGAAGCTTTCTACAAGGCACATGCTGGAACAGGTCACAGGCAGGAATGGAGCAGGCCCAAAGCAAGCCAGGGAAGCAGCTGTGGAAGGCTGCTCTTCCACCAGGACCTCCCGAACAGTGCCCAGGCTGACCTCAGCTCCCCAGCCTGCCTCCCACAGTGATGGATTAGCACTCAGCAAGACAACCATATCATTGGGCTTTCCGTCCCAGAAAACATCACTGGAATTCGCCATCCTGTAGTAGAAACACCCTGGTCTTCATTAACCACTGCAAACTTTTCTTAGGGCCCAGCATCAGTTCAAAGCCTGCATCCATTTAGCCATTAGTCTCCTAAAACCCATAAAACCTGTCTCTTTCTCACCCGAGCAAATATTCACTTGTAATAACTGCAGGTCACGCATAGGAGAAAACAACATCCAATAATTCCAGAGGCAGTTTGAATCTGCCAGTGCATCAGACAGGCAGGGGAAGCTGGAACCACTGACAATAACGGAGCTAAGCTTTGATTTATTTGGTATTGCTGAATAAGCACAAATATTATTCTTTAAGTTGATCCCTGGCTCCCCCCCTCAACTTGCAATGCTAGCAAGAGATGCTGAAAGAGTTTTCAGACACAGAATCTCAGCTACGTCCCAACTCTCTTTTCTCAAACCATGGGCTGCATCCCAAAGGTGTAATAATGTCCAGACTGCGCTTTCTCTACAGCCACCCCAGCACATTTACAGTCACCTTCAGTGGCCCAAACGTGCAGATGCACAGAACTAACAGATCCTCTGGCTCCACGTGGTTCAACAGCAGCACGTGCACCATATACAGCTCATGGGATATTTCTCACCTGGTCTCCTGCCTCCTCTGCGTTGCCTGGGCAGCATGAAAAGCCCAACAGCTCCTACAGCAGCTGCATGACCCTGAAAGTCACCACCATGCCCACAAGGTGGGTCTCTAAACCAACATCTGCATCTCAGCATGAGAGAATTGTAACACACTGCTGTTCACCTGACCAGAGAGGAATTGCGTCCAACCCAGATTACCCAGGACCTGGTACAGACTCAGGGGGACCGAGCAAGGAGGTCCTCTCGCTCCCTTTGGACAAGGCTGCATCAAAGCCTGTGGATGCCCCTGAGGTTTTGAATAAGATCCCAGCATCTATGTCACAAGACTAATTTCAATGAAATGCCTCTCTGACCAGTATCTCTCATTAACACCTTCCTGGGCAATGACTGGGGTTAATATCAGGGTGTATTTTTGCCCAAAGCCAACTGGCAGTTACCAGGCACCTCCCGGGCACCTAGAAGTCCTTCCTGCACTAAAGAGCCTCCCCAACGAGGAGACAACTCACTCTCTAAAAGAAAAAAAACAACTTATTTTTCTTTTCCCAACAAGATCTCATCACTGTCTGGGGGCTTACAGCCAGGGAAAGAGAGGAGACATTTACCTTCTGCTTCTTCTGGGGTCCAGTAGCCAGAGGAATCACAGACCCGAGGGGAAGAGGCCTCGTGCACGTACTGACGGAAGGTGCCATCCTCCGCACAGTCATCACAGAGCGTGTCCTGCTCCCTGCAGACAGAACAACAAAGCCATTGGCATGTCTAATCATGACTGGTTAATTTTCCATCGACGTTTGCCCAGGCAGGATCAGATGGGAAGTTGGAAAAGCAAAGCTAAGCTCTCAGGAAGCCCCTGGGCATATCAGCCTGCTTGGAATAAGCTTCAGCAGAGACAGGAAAGTAAGAGTGACTGTGGGACAAGCTGGGTTTAATCTCTCCTTTTCTACATGCTCTCTAGGTAGGCTTGGATGAGCCACTGAATCACCTTTTCGTACCCAAACTGCTTGGGTCTGTCTCTGCTAAACCCCAGGGTCAGGTTTTGGCTTCCACCACTACTGCAATACAAATCGGTCATGATAACGTCAGTTAGAGGCTCCCACTGTGCTCTCCAGGAAAGAAAAAGGCACTTTTCTGTGCTAAGGGCCAGCTTCAGCCCCTTTCCTTGACCAGTTCATCTCTGGGACGTAGGACCCCTATCCCAGACCAGCGTATGAGCAAGAGCTGGGGATGGATCCGAAGACCCAGTGCCTGCCTTCTAGACCTGTGGTTTCCTGCTCCCAAACCACTCCATCCCTCCCCAGAAACAGTTTGTTTGGATGACTCGAGGCCACCCAGCACCCAGAGGCTCTCATGCCCAGAGGGTGACAGGCACGTGCTCTTGTTATCCCTGGGTGAAAGGCCTGTGATGGAAAGCACCAGTTCTTTGAAAAGGCAGCCAACACTGATCCAAGAGTGTCCCAGCTGCCCTCAAACAGCCCTTTTCTTTGAATTGCAAGGGACCACTTTGTCAACCGGCTTTAAAACTAGTTCAGGAGCTCTTCAACATGTGCTTGTGGTCCCATAATAAAAGTGTAGACCTGGTGGAAACCACAATGTTTTAATAAGAAAGGCTGCTGAATAGAAGCACTGGTGCTATATCCAGGTCCTGGTGACTCCCTGATTTTGGGGAGAAGGAAGACAGCCGCTGAGCACTTGGGGCCATGCACTGCTCACCAGCCAAACAACTCTGGTTTCTCGGCATCGTTTCTCTGGCCTGAAAAATTTCCTGACTTACCCCCAGTTAGTTACACCGTGAGTCCGTGACAGTGCTGGGAATGAAACCCAGCTCTTGCGGTTCGAGCTCCCTGCCTTAACCACAAGGCTGCATTTCCTCCTGGTAAATAGCTATTTTATACAATAAGTGCTAAATGAAGCTCATTTTTTATTCCATGATTGCACTCTGGGGTTTAAGAATTGGCTTTGCCTCCCAATTCTCTTTGGCTTCCCTTCCCAGCACCCCGACAGCAGAAAGATTGTGGCAGAGCCCATGTGCCAGTGGGGCCATTGCAGCAGCCCAGCTCTTGTGTCTGAGGGCTCTGCTGGAGATGGCTGGGGAGGGAAGGGGATGGTGGGGTCTGCACCACAGAGGATCCCGAACCCCTTCTAGTGGGCTCCTGTGCAAGCCCAAGCCCATCGCAAATTACCTCTCGTGGATGACACCGCTGATGGGAGGCAGCCAGTAGATGCTGAGGGAGTCCTGCGTCTGCCCTGTGACCATGGGAGGGATCGGGATGGGCGCGGGCTTCTTGCTCTGGCCCCAGCGCTGGTACACCAGGTCCAGGTAGCAATGCATCCGGGCCACTTGGTTAGGGGTGAAGGTGTTGGTGCAGTCATCATCTGGGAGAAGAAAGGCCAGGCTGAGAGCGGCAGGGATCAGCCAGCGGGGCACGGCAATGTCCACCCTTCCTGATCTCCAAACTTTTTTGTGGGGACCTCTGGGGAGACCTGGGAGATACCAGCACGTGGTGGCTTCTCCCGCCAGGACCCTCTGGTGTCGTGTGTCCCCAAAGCCACAAGATGGCACTGCCTCAGCAGCTCCACGGCCCCGCACTTGCTCAACACCAGCTCTACCGCCCGGCCAGTGCCACCACCCGCCTGGGACACTCGTGGGTCAGCAGGGTGCGACAGAATTGCCTTTCAACCTTTCGTCCTCCTGGACTGCCAGGAGGAGCACCAGCCCTCTGCAGCATGCCTTTGGAAACCGAGCCAAAAGGGCTCAACTCGAAAGTCCAAAATGATAATAGCAGTATTAATAGCAATAATAATAATAATAATAAATAATATGCTTCAGGAGTGGAGAACAAAGGCACACCACCAGGCAGACAAGCCTGGCCTCAATGCACGTCCAGAGACTGGCAAGAACGGAGGGGTGGAACCAGCCTGCAGCAAGAGAGGGGCTAAGATGCTCCTGCAAGCACAGGCTGCAGCCTGCCCCATCCCAACGGAGCAGGGGGGACCACATCAGTTAGGAAACGAGGGAAGGGAGTATTGGTGGAGGCGGATGGGAAAGAAACCCCTATTTCTAGGGAAGGTGACCCCTTAAAATTTTCTAATGACGATGACTCGTTACCTGTGTAACTCATGTAGTTGTTGAAGGGTGTTCCTGTGAAATGTGTCTGGCCACAGGTGTCGTTGGTGGGGTCTGGGTCCCGACAGAGTTTACTCTTCGGGGTGGGGGCAGTGTCAGCACAGAGATCTCCTGTCTCCATAGATGGAGATGTCTCCCTGCAGGGATCGTCACAAGATTCCCGCTCGCTCACTCCCTTAAAGACATGGTACAGCCCCAGAACATGTCCCACTTCGTGGATCATGGTGTTTGTGTGGCCGTGCATACCATAATAAGCAGGGTTGAGAACAACTCCACCTGGAATTGCAAGTACAGAGAACATCACCCAGAGACACAGACAGCAGGCACTGCCATTACTCACCTGTGCCAGGTAAAGCTCCTTTCATTGCACTTGCAGATCATAAATGAGGTGCCAGATGGAGACCTGGAGATGGACCTTCTTGGAGGATGGGAAGAGGATCCTTTGCCCTCTTGGTATGGAATGGTGTGGGTGGGTTCTCTCCCTTTTCTGATCACATCACTCCCCCAACATCTTCAATCATTTCAGCTACCGCTTCCTTCTGTCTTTTGCATGTTTATAATTCAGTGTCTGCTTTGGTTCACGCTTACAACTCCAAATAAGGGTTGGAGCCAGGGCATCAAACTGAGACATGCTGTGAGGTTACAGGGACAACCCTTTGAACCAGAGGATAGAAGACCTTCCCTAGCCTAGGCAGGTAGCTAAAGCATGGCAGCTCCCATGGCAAGTGAGAACAACGAGGTGCCTGGCAAAGTCCTGACACTTGGCTGTGCCATCTAGAAGCCACCTTCAACACAAGTCCATATGAAAATTCAAACGCTCTGCCTCTGACCCCTACTTAGAAAACATCAATGATCTACTGCTTCAACTTCCAAATCAGACCCCAAGGAGTAAATTAAAACTCCCATGAAGTGCTGTTACAATGCGCTAAGCTTCTATCACAAACCTGACCCTAATTCACTGTGTATTTTAGAGTGGGATTTCCTAAAACGCAGTTTCTGAGGATCCCTTCCTCCCCTTCAGAGGGGTCTGCATGTGGGCAAGGTGCACCAAGTGAAAGCCCTTCACCCATCACAGTCCTACTTTCCACTGGGGCACCCCAATTCCTTGACACAAGGGGGCACGGAGGGGCAGCTCACCTCCAAGGCACTTCGGTGCTGGTTCAACTGTCAGAGATGCTGGAGCATGGGTACAAAGTCCCACAGAAACTGTGCAGAGCTGCCACCTTGTACTGACAGCAACAGCAGGGAGCTGGGTAGAACCCATGCTCGTCCTGCCTTAAGCTGTCCCTTGGCTGCAGGACAAGGTGCTTTTCCTCTCCTGCCCACCCGCGTGCAATGGGAAGAGCCAGGATCAATGATGCTGAGGAAAGCCAGGTGGAGCAGAACCTTCCCTTTGCTCACTGCCAGCATCTCCAACTCCTGACCTGGGACGCACACCCTGTACAGACAGCTCTGTACCACACCTGCTGGGGAAACTGTCCCCAAAGAATACTCAAGAACCAGACACAGCTCTCTTCTCTGGTCTCCTTTTATTTATTTTGCCCAAAAGAAAATCCCTTTGGAAAATCTGCATTTTTCTCCCTGCTTTGAGGCTTTTCATTGACTATTTCCTCTCCTTTCCTCATCTCGTTTCCTTGCTCCATCCACTTTTCCATGCTGCCTTGCAGTGGAAGTGCAGGGGTTGGGGAATATCAGCAAGATGAGGGGGTAAAAAGCAGCCCCCAGCACGTGCTCAGGTTGACTCCAGGCAATACCTCCATAGCATGGGAGACTGGTTTTACCCAACTACTTTTAACCCAGACAACTTGGATGGCAGTACGGTGAATACTTGTCTCCAGCATAGCTTGTTCCCTCCTTTGCAAGGCCCTGGAGGATTTGCTGTGCCAGCTACCTCACAGCAGAGCCTCTGCTACTGCATCTCTGCTGCCGATTGCTGCCCCTGCCAGCAAAGCTAAAACTGGCAGAGAGCCACCATGTGATCCTGTCTCCAGCCACAGCACAGGCAGTTTGAAATCTGCTCTTGGATCAGATCCGTGCACTACTAGACTACCTCATGTCCTCAAATACAGGGCATTCCTTCAGATCATGGTGTCCCTGGCAGGACACCAGCAGGTCTGTGACTCCTCTGGCGGAGCCATGCTGGGTGAACATTGGGTTAGGGCTGGAAAGAGGCCTTCAGAGATGCCCTGAGCAATTCTCTTGAGCCAAACAGGGTTGCAAGAGGGTGAAGAAATAAGGGTGGCCTCTTCTATGGAGCGTCCTATGTGTGTGGCTCATGGAAGGGCTGAGAGACACCACAGACCTGTCAAGTAGCACCATTTCTTAGCTAAAAATTCCCATTTGTTGTTCTTGCTCCCCGCAGTGTGAATCTTAGGCACAGGGCAGCTTGTCCTGAGGCAAAGGATGGGTCACAAAGTAGCTGCGTTCCCTTTCTCCTCAGCTGTAAAACAAAGCACAAAATCTTGCATCCCATCAGCCAGCTCTTGACCCTTTAAGTTGACTGGAAATGAGCCACAAGAAGGTACAGAGGTTGAAAAATCCTTCGTGGACCTTCATGTTGTGTCCTGTCAATCATTAGGCTTTTGCAAGGCATCCCCCTCTCAGTTACCACACTGGTAAATATAGATAGCAAAGGGCATCCCATTGATGGAGAACCCAGTGGGCACATAAAAAAAAAAAAAAAAAAAAAAGCTGCTTCTCATTTTAATCAAAACAGGGCATGAGAGAAGAGAGAACAGAAAGAAAAGACATCTCTGCAGCCAAACCCAAGACTGAGCAAGGCAGGGGGGTGCCTGCCTAAAGGTCTGAAAGGAGGAATGCACACACAGAAGGAAAATAGTGTTCGTAAACAAGTAAATAAGATGTGAAAGCCCTGCACCCAACCACAAGGAACGAGTCTGAGCACCAGGGGCACTGGAGGCCCTGCGACCAAGCAGTCCTCCTCCCAGCAGAAACCAAATGCTCTTCCCAGGCAGGAGAATAAATGAGATTCCAGTACAGGGAGAGAGAAAACTGTCATGGGAAGGGATGCCAATGCTGGGATACCCTGTCCTTCCCCACACACTCTGCTGGCTTCCCCATCCCATTCCTTCCCCACACTCCACAAGGACAATCATATTTTTAGTAAGTTTTTTTACAACTAATTAGATGGCAGGATTAGAAACGGCATGAGAACTCTGCCTTCCTTCCAGAATGTCCCTGTCCTTCCATTCCCTGCCCCCACAGCTCCCTGATGAGCTGGGAGAGCTCCTAGCTTTGGACCAGGAAGCTGTATTTCCTCTCTGCAGGGTCCTGGCTGTGAAGGCAAGATGTAGCAGGGTTCATACATCCCAACAAGACCAGCCTCCCCGCTCCCTTCTCTGCAGGCCAGGCTTCCCTCCTCACCCCTTCCTCCTCCTCCTGCCCTGGGAGATGGGCTAAATTGGGCTTTAAGTGACCTCTCCCTCTCGTGCCCAAGAACCAGCCCAAGGAGACCGCCAAGGTCAGCATTTATACAACCAAAATAAAAATTTCAGCATCAGGTCCCATGACATCAAGGGGGCCCAGCACTCCAAGGCAGGTGAACCAGAGTCTTCTTTGGACTTGCTTACCCAGCCAAGCCCAGGAAGCTGGAAAGCTTCAGGTCTGGCCTCACAACATCCTTCTCCCTCCAGACCAGATCTAAGCTAAGTTGCAGAGCTGGTAATGTCCTCAAGACCAAGCCTCAACTGTACTCCAGCAACAAGAGATGCCCAGTCCATCAGTACAGTGAACGATTAGTGCTGGTGTGGATCCCACTTCACCTTCACTCACACATCCCGTGGAAGCTCCCAGCCCCAGGACATTGCCCTGCTTCTAGTTACAACCAATGGTGATGCTGAAGGATGCTGGTGCAAGCCAGCCCCCAACCTGCGCCTGGGTCAGGGCTGCTGCAGAGGACACATGCTCAAGCAAGCGTGGGATCTCTTAAACAGCAAACCACAAAGCTGAACCTGTATCACAGGGCCAGTCTTCCCCAGACACTGAGTCACAGCAATGAATGGAACAGACACATGACAGTTAGTCAGACAGGAAGATGGCCATGCCTTAAGGTACCTTTGATGGAACGGCTGGCCCTCCGTCAGGATCCAGTGACCTCAGCCAGATATATGAGCTGGCCTCAGCTTATATAACTACAGAAAGTATTTATAACATCAAATATTCACAATTCCCTCGCCTTCTGACCATGTTTATGCAAATACAGTTCACATGCAGCTACACATGAAGTTTCAAGCGTCTGCATTATTACATTGCTAGGGTTTTTGAGGCAAGGCTTTCCACTGCAGAAAGCTAAGGGGTTTTTTTATAGGACAGGAGTTGTTCAACTCCTTGTGTTTTGTAGTTAAAAAGATTTACTTCTAAGTTCTCATAAAATTCATTCCAGATTCCAAGCAAGAACTCTGAATTTGAGAGCAACTCGCTGATTACGGTGGAAAGACTGAGGCAGACAGTATGGTTAGAGGGAGCAGTGCAAACAGACCTGAGACCTTCTACCTCTGCTGCTAGCTGGCTGCAAGCCATCTTTCTCTAGGAGCTCCACAGCAGCTCAAATCCTGCCTATAGAAATGTCAGAGACCAGTTCAACCTCTGCAGGTCAGTAATTATCTTTTAAGCTTCAATAAATGTAGTTGCTGTTGGTTGGTATTACTACTGGACTAAAACGGTAAAACATCCCTCAACCTTCAGAAAGGCTGCCTGAAATTCAAATTTACTCAGGAAAATAATCTGGAAGAGAGCAATAGATCTGTAAGTCATCAGCATAGGAATGGTCACTTAATTTATGGTAGTCCAAAACAAGCATAGGTGAGAAGAGGATGAAAAACAAAGTTCACTGAAGACTTCCAGAAAGGGAGGAGCATCCTCCTGAAAAATACGCTCAGAGTTCATGGAAGAATGGTTTCTAGGGAGCTCAAGGTCCAGATGGCAGATTAAAAAACATCTAGAGAAGAACTGACGGAGAACAGTTTGGAATTTGGGATAAGAGGAATTGCTAAAATAGAAGAAGAGAACGCACTTGGAGAGAAAGTTTTCACACTACTTCCCTTGAAAACGTCTAAGTCCAGTTCAGAAAGAGTAAAATCTGATCAAGAGTCTCTGGAGCCAAAAGACAGGTGAGCTTCCTGGAGAAGTCAAGTCGAACTCAAGGAACCAATTTGATTCAGGAGGAGAACCAAAGTACAAGAGGGTCTGTATGTGCGCAGGGAAAAATCAGTGGGAGTGGCACGGGGGGATCTTGGAGACAGACCCCCCTCTTATGCAAAGATTTGTCTCCACCCCTCGTCACTGTTAGGTCCTTAACGCTCCAGAGATTTTCCTCAAATGACTAGTCACTCCTCCAAAAGTTTTCCTTGCTCTTTCCTCACTACTTTACCCTCACATCTGCCCAGGTTCTCCGGTAGCCTCTTGTGAGAGGCTTTGTCAAGAGCCATATATTTATGACCTGCTCGGTCCTAAGTCCCTTCTGTGCTGGACAATAATATACATTGCGCGTAGGACACTCAATGATGCGGTAGAACCTACTGTTTATGGAGAAACAAGCTTAAATCGAAAACCAAGGACAGTCTTGAACCGGCCTTCAGTCTGTACCAGAGCCTCACAGAAGTTCAGATCCAGCTTCATACCTCACAGCGTTGGCACCAGAGCCAAAGCAACACCCCTTTCCCCCTGAACCTCCGCAGCAAACCCCTGATACAACATTTCCAGATGGTGCCACCTCTTGTGTCCACGGATGGAGAAAAACTGTGAGAACGGAGCAAAACGCAAGCTTTTGATGAAAACAGTCACCCAGATCACCCCTCCATACAGGTCCTTGTGAGCCATCGGGAGGGGTCTGAAAAGAACACGTGTGGCTGAAGCACTTGCTGTAGTAAGATGACTGTCAGGCTGAGCCTTGGAAGTGATTTCTGGAAGCTGAAGAAATAAATTTCATGGAGATTTGCCTTCCTCAACAGGCAAATATAGCAATAAGCTATTGAAAAAACAGTCCTGAAACTCATTGAGGGAGGGAAACTGGCAAAAAAGAACTTTAAAACAGGTCTTTAACAGCCGTGTAAAACTTTAAAGGCTTAAACATCACGCACTTGTAAAAGCAGAAGGTCTAGGTCTGCTGTGCAGGTGTCAGGAGTAATTATTTCCAGTTACTTATTGAGAAACACTTTAGATGTTTTGACTGCAAAGTGTAGAGAACTTTGCCAGAAAACTCTGACATTGAAGAAGTGGAGGGAGCGGCAGGAAAAAGAGAGACAGCAGGAACAGGAGCAAACACACAATACATTTACATTCTGGTGAAGCAGCTGCCATTTGGACCGTTTGGTAGCCTGCCAGGGATGATGACCTTAAAGGTCTGCCTTGAATTCACCGAAGCCAGGGAGAACCTTGCCTCTAGCAGGTAGTAAGCCTATTTATAAAAACATAGTTTAATTTGCTAGTCATCCTCACATTTGCAACTGGATTCAGAAGCGGCCAGTGCTCACTACCTGGTCAGCTCTGGACTCATTCGAACCTGGAGCCGCAGCTCTGAAATCACTGATACTCCTGGTTTATCTGTTTGTCTTTACATGCTGCAAAGTGAAGTTCACCATTTCCAGGATCCTGAAAGCTAGACCAAGAAGGTCCCCAGAGAAGCCAAATGTGAGTCTAAACCCCTCTCCAGAGCCTGTGATGATGGTGAACCTGCAGCTCTCCCCAAGCTCTCTGTCCCACTGCCTTCACCATTAAAAGTTTCTCATGACAACCTGGAAGGCCCTTGTCAGGGCTTAACCTCACCACCTTTCCCACATGGACATGGGGAACAGGCGGCTCCTTTCCTTACAGCAGCAGCTATTGGTACACCCAAAGCCTGTTATCATAACCTCCTTATCAAACATCCTCAATATGGAGCCAAGTCATGGCTGCCTCTTTTTGCAAAGTCAACCAAGAGAGAGGAAAACCAACAACCCTGAGACCACATGAGGGGGGTTACTTACTTACCCAGGTGACTAAGGGCCTCTTTATCCCACGGCCAAGTGGCAGCACCAGCCAACTCTTCCCTCACCGAACTGGCAAAGTAAATGTTGAGGAAGTGGGTGCTGTTCAGCTGCAGTGCCTCCTTCAGCTCCTTCACGCTCATGTACGCCCTGCGAGGACAAGGGAGAGGAGATAGTCAGCATAGACTTCAACAGACCAAAGAGGAAAAGCAGGAGCCACCCATAGATAGCCTGGAAAGGGTGCAGCAGACCTGGACGCCCCATTCTCAACTCTCTGAAGCCAACAGCGTTGTGTAAAGCATGGCAAATTCAGCAAGTTCCAAGATATGTCCTATGACACTACTAATTCTGCTCTGTAAGGTGCAAGTTCTGCTAGTGGGAGGTTTGGGTGGGAGGCAGTCATGCAAATCTTAGTAACTACAGCAGCTTTCTTGATGAGTTCTACTCTTAGAGAAGGTTTTCCAACAATGGGGAGAGAAAATATCCCAGAGAAGAGCATAAAAGGAGCAAAAAATGGGAGGAGACACAATGAGAGAAGGAAGGAAAGGCAGAGGTCAGTCCTGCTAGGAAAAGCAAAGGGGTTTGGCATCAGAAGAGCGGAATGTGGGGGAGGGGAAAAGTGCATTTTCCTCAAGGTGTTAGGAAAGAGAAAGAAATCCAGAACTCCAGCAGGTTCCAACAAGGGCTTTCAGGGCTCATCCCTGATACAGGTCAGGGCAGGAACGGACATCAAAACCTTCCTCTTGGGAGCAGGGAGGGTTTTCCAACAGGGCCAAGAAGTCTCTTCTCCAGCTTCTCTAGTCTGTCCGGAGCAGCTCACAACCACAGCCCTCCACTAGAACTCCTCCCCCAAGACAACCAGTATGCCAGAATTGGCAGTGCATGGCAAGAACAAGGGTCCCTGCCCGGCACAGGCACATAACACACCAAAAAACATGCTGCCTCGCCCCATCCCTGTGTATTGTGGAAGGAAGAGCATGAGCAAAAGGTATCTCTGGATTTGCTCCAAGGAATGTCTCTTCCAGCTCTGCTAAAAACAGACCTTCGAGAAGAGCACTGTCTGGGTCCCCCCAGCACTGAGCCAGCAGCAGGACCCTTTTCACGTGAATCTGTCTCTCTGCACGTGATCTGAATCCTCTCTGAGAGGAGGTCTGGGATGTCTGCAGAAGCCAGGGCAGGGGAGCACAGGAGCTCCCAAAATAAGCTTGAAGGGGAGAGGGGGACATCTCTGGAGATCCATCAAAGGGCATGGGTTAGCGTGAAAAGCCTCCTAACACTGCTGGCTGTCTCCTCCCATCTCCAGAGCTGGGAATAAAGAGTTGCAGGAACAGAAAAAATACTGGAATGAGGATATCCAAGACATCCATTTCTGAAGGGCACAGGGAGGTAACGGGCTGGGAGAGGTGAATAGGCAACAGGCATTGCAGCAGAGCAGTAACACCTGTGAGTGTGTCTGGGTATCCATGAAATTACCCTCACAAAGCGGTGTGTGTCTCAGCACTTGGAGGAAAAAAAAAAAAATCAACACAGCAGCCAGGAAATTTAGGTTTCACTCTCTCCCCTGCGTGGTTGTTTCTGCACAGGTCAGAGGTCTATAGCAGATTCACTAGTACACCAACAGTCCCAGTGTTGATCTTTAGGGAGTTCATGTCCTCAGCAGTATAAAACAATCAGCTTCTAACTTAATAATAACAGTAATAACGCCAGTAATAATAATAGTGGGATTGTAGGGCCTTGGGCTGTGCTGCAAAAGCCAGATACTCTTTTAAATCAAGTACTACCATTTCCACCATCAGTACCATTAACCTCATGGGCTGAGACAGGATTCAGACAGGTAGCCCTGGAAGACACCGTATCTAAGTCTTCAGAATCTGAGGACCATGGCCCGTGGATTGTGAGGCCATTAATTTAAGAGATTCTAAGCAAGGAAAACACTCATGGAAAGGCTTCAAATACATCACTGTGGAATGACGATGGAAACGCACTATTGTGGAAATATGTCATAAGAATGACTAAACCTACAGCATGAGGCCAACAGCAACATTAAGGTGGTGGAAAGCATTTCACTTATTCCCATGCTTCCAGGAGCAATTGGCATCTTCGAGCTGCACGGAGAGATTCTGAAGGGGAACACGATCATTTCTTTACACTGGGCTAGCTGTCAGGCACACCCGCTATATTTGAATGAGCAGCGTCTGTAAAAGTGGTGGCCGGTAGCACATTCCTCACCATGTTGGGTCATGAAAGGAAGGACAAAGACCCAAGCATGGGCTAAGGGAAAAAGGCGCATTCTCATCAGAGATGTGAAGTGAGAAGGGAAACCAACGAGAGATGCGCAAGTACAGTGTTTGCGATGGCAAGATCCCTAGTCAAGTTGTACCAAGAAACTTGTTTAGAAAAAGAGAGGTTGCTACAGTAAATGGAAAAGGAGGAGGAAAAAGTGGAAAACATAGAGGAGCAGGATTCCAGAAGTAGACTAGAGCAGGACAGCATGAGCAACAGAGCTCGGTAAACCCAAAGGTTGCTTCTCTGGATCTGAAACAGCAGAGACTTTCAGAAGCCACTGCTGACTTGGGAGGTGTCAGATAATCAGGATCTGCTGACTCCCTCTTCCCTACCAGTCAGCCCCACTAGGCCATCCTGGGCTGAAGACATCTCACCTACCTTTTCTCAGCGACAAAGCAACTCTGAAACTTCAGCTACTTTAGAAAAATCTTGGCTGGACTATACGGCAGAATTTAAGGGAGAGATGAGATGACCAGCTTGTCTTCACCAGGCCCTGAGATCTCCCACCACAAAGCAGCATTCCCAGAACATTTTCCTCAGCCACATCAGCTTGCTGAGAGAAAACTCTCTCAACCGGAAACGGCAAATGAGGAGAACATGATCTCCTCCTGTGATGTCTCGCCTGAGCATCCCAGACACGCGCCACGCTGACGCCATCCCTTCAACCCAACTAAGACGGGAGCAGGCCGGGAGGAATAGATAGGGAGAAGAATAAATAAACCTGAAGGACATATTTGTGGCATGACTCGGAAGGAAGAGAAGCAAAAGTTTCATAGAAATAGAGCATAAGGAGGGGGAAGGAGGAGAAAAAGTCTCCTTCATGCACCAGAGCTGCTCGGGGGACAGACTTAAAAATAACGTTGATTCCTGACCTATGATATCTTGGAAAAATAGCCCCAAACCCGTCCAGGCTGTCCAAATTCCGAGAGCTGACGTCAGCCCTATTCAGAGGGATATTCCCGCCGCCCCTCTTCTGGAGACATGATGTTTTTCTGGCTGTCGCCTGCTAGTCCCTTGACACTAGCAACATTTTTTGTCAACCCTTAATTATAAATAACCGTAATTTCCTCCATTGAGAGATTTGGATGGTACCCCGTGTCGGGGTAGAGGGAGCAGTTCCAGCATGGAGAGATGCTTAGATGAGTTGGATGGAGAAGGAGAGGAAAGGACCTCAATTTCACCCACTACGCCATGGAAAGCACAAACATCCTGCCGGTGTCCCCAAAAACACGAGCAAGACAAAAACAGCTCTAGAATGGGCAACTCCAATTCCCCTCAATCCACATTTCCCACTGGCACCCTTAGCTTAGACAAGGAGCATGTAACTGGCGTCTTTGCCCGTTGCTTACTGCCAAGGTTATGCTCTCCCTCTTCTTCAGCACTTCTGTGATCTTCCCCAGGGGGAAGGCAGAGCAGCCTTCGGTCTCCACAAACAGCTTAAATGACAGCCCTCTCCTCTGCTCCTCAAATAGCTTCCCAATGCCTATAAGACCAGAGTATTCCAAACTAGGTGGTATTTACAGCAGGGTGAGCACTGCAAGCCAACACAAAAACACAAGGAAGGCCAGAAGAACACATGAAGGTACAGCTATCAGTTGAGAAGAAAAAAAAAAACAACAAACAACCTCACACAAAGGACCCCAAAGAATAGGGCAGAGAATAGAAGAGAGACAGAAAAGGACCATCAGGTTTGCCAGGTTCAAAGCAAATTATTTTCCCAAGAGCATCCAAAACTCACTGGTGAGCAGCCAGCTGCATGGTAACAACACTTGGACCTAGGGAGTATTTGAACCCCTGGGAGAGTGGAGTTTGCAAGAAGAGTATGTGCAATAGTAGAGAGAGATTAGGGGTGGGAGGGCTATGAACTGCCATTATTAGAGACGGGTGTGGGCATGAACACCATCTGAAATGATGGCATTTGAGGGAATGACTCCAGATATGACAGCCTCCCTCACGACAGGTGCTTGCCTGTGATATTGTTGACTTAAAGTTCTGCCGAATGACACTAGCTGACTATCTAAGGCAGGCTTAGGCACCACACTGTGTACTATTTTACTTGTGAGACTCACGGTTGACAGAAAGCAAGATGGGAAAGCAGCAGCATGGTGGAGCCACACTGATGCTTGCGTGGTCCCGGTGCTGGGTCAAGAACACGTGGCTCTGTATGGGACATAAGGGCATGCTGTCATTGTGTGACATTTCTTACTATCAAAAAAGGAAAGGAAAGCGAAGTCCAGCAGCTTCATCAACAATGTCACCAGAAACTAGTGGAATTAGACTTATAACCACAGATGGAGAGGATCTTCACAGGCTATCAACTCTGACCCCCTTGTTCAAAACACGTTTAATTAAATCAGGTTGCTCAAGGCCATGTCCAGCTGAGGCCTGAACAGCTACAAGGTTTCCCAACCTCTCTTGGCAACCTGTGGTACTTAACCACCCTCATGGGAAAAAAATAATAATAATAATATCCTGATGTCCAATACAAATTTCTCATGTTTCAGATTGTGTCCATTGCTTCCTGTCCTCAGTCTTCTCAAAGCCCTGCCCCACCTTCTCTGCGTCATCCCATCATATCAAAGGGAAGAGTCATCACATAGCTATAGCTTTGCATGGAAAACTACTGCTGCGCTAGACCTTACCACACTAAGGTCTAAAGACCCAAAGCTTCCTTTCCAAGCAATTGAAAAATCATGCTCCATCCACGATCCCAGGCCTCTGTGTACAACTCTCACATCCCTTTCTCATGTGTTTCCTTGGGGGAAGACAGCATCTTTCTACTCATGGTTGTAAGTTAGGCTCTGAGCTGACTTGGTCAAAGGAGAAAACCTGACATATTCTGTAGAGACAGAGTTGTTGCTACTTTTCCAGGCAGCAATTTCTGGCAGCAGCAACAGGACCACTACTGGTGCATAGGCGGGAGAGAGGTGGGATTTGCTAATCTGTGGGGCAGTAGAATGGACAGCCAAGCTGTAACGCAAGCCTGATGTGGTTTAAGGTGGGAGAAGAAGAAAGCAGCAGCACTTTTTAGTGACAGCCATATCACAACAGGAAGCCTTGGGGCCACAAAAGTGGCCATTACCGGCAAAAGACGGCACTTCCAAACTAAAAGCAAGGCCAGCATGTACCCCACACAGCACTATAAATCAAACTGAATTCTCTGGGTATTGCAAAGGATGCAGTGTGTAATGCCACAGGAATTCCACTGCAACTCAAAAATAGGAGTCTTTTCCCTGTAGACATATCAGAGGGGATGTGGGAGTGGGGCTGGGTGGAAGCTGTCCAAGTGCCCTCCGTGGACAGCTGGAAAATACTTGAGACCCTGCCAGCTCCAGCTAGCCATACAGCCTAGTGAAGTCACAGGGGATTCCTGGCTCTTCTTTCATGCCTTTCAACCACCACAAGGGAATTCCTCTTCCTACTCCCCCAAAACTCTGCTTGACAAACAAGGAGTCCCTCAGACTTCCCAGGAATGAGCACCAGCCTGCCAATAACATTTTTGTGTGTGGACAACTTTACCCCAAGGCTGCAAAGGGTTAATGCAATGTGCAGCAACCTTGCTACTGGGGCAGCAGCCACAAGCCCAAGAGCCACAACCCAATCCATGAAGACAGGTGCTGAATCAAGCGGCACAGATATTTTCAGAGAACAGACTCTCTAAAGTCTCCTTATCATCAGCAAAGAGAGATACTCCTCCAGATAGCGAGCCAAAGTGAACATCATCCAATTTACCCCACCAAAGGGCTCCTCTCCATGGTGACTCTTTGAGGGGGGGGGGTGTGTCTCTAAAGATATAACCCTCCAGACTTGTGCTCACTGCTTGCATACATGAATCATCCTGGCTAGAATTTGTGAACCCTCTTCCCTGTTCCCATCACACAAATTCCCAGGTGATGCTCAGCCTTGCCTCCTTTCTGCCCCGCCGCAGGCAGACAAAGCCCACTAGCACAGGATGAGCAGGACACGGTACCAGCTTGGCGCAGCACACAACCCAAGATGGATTTCTCCGTCTGCCTCCAGACTGGGATGGTGGGTCTTGTAACCGCAGCTGCCTGCCACTCTGCGTTTACCTGCCCTGAAATTTCTGGCATTAATGCAGCTGGGGCAGGGGATGGTGTATTTTTAGCCAAAAGCTTAAGTCCTTCTGTACTTGTTAAGACTACTTGCATCCCCATGCCCATGGTCTAGGAGCTCTGACTCCAGTCCAGCACTATGCTGGTATGCCACAAACATTATTGCCAGCATCATGACAAGTTGGCAAGGCAGCAACATCCAATGACTCTCACCTGGCCAGGCTCTGGTAACACAGCCAGATGCAAAACACATGCAAGAGGTGAAGTGAAGGCTGAGGAACAACCAGACATTCCCCTGGGACTACAGGAGGCACAACACTGCTGGAATAATAGCCTGTGCAGTCCTCAGGAGTCTCTCATCATCTTCACTGCGTGGTGGACTCCAGCCAAGAGCATTTGGGTACACGAGGGACAAGGGCATCATGCATCTCCTGGACATGCCTGCAAAAACCCACCTCCGAGGCACTGACAGCATGCGTAAAAAACCAGCAGCCATCACTGGCAGCACTGCTTAAGAGACACTTTAAAATTTACATGAGTCACTGAGTATCAAGATATCAAAGAGGGTGACAGGACAAAACACTCCAACGTAAGGGCCTTCAGCATCAGGCGTTTCCCTTATGCATGAACAATTCCTGTGGGCTTCAGAGGTAACCCTCAGTCTCCGCGTGGGAGGTGCATTTGGCTTTGGGACTGAAGCAGCAGCAGATGCTGCAGGGTCAGGGAGTTGCACTGGCAAAGCTGCAGATGGGATCAAAGAGACGAATTGTGGTTTGAGGCTGTGACCCTTCCATATAGATTTACTGGGGAAAGGGACCAAGAAGGCTGCAGATCTAGCACGCAGCAGGCAAGCTCCCAGTTTCATCAGATGGTAGTAAGCAACTTCTTGAGGTCAGATTTGGGAAAGAAAGACAATAACATTAGCATGAGACCAGAAAGCCCTGCAGGGCATTTTGCCCTGAGATAGACTGAAGAATAAATGCTGCTAACAATGGCATGGCCCAGATATTCCTGGAAATGTTCGCTAAAAAGTTATTCATTAAATCATCACTGAACTAGCCAAAGGCAACGCTATTTTAGACCTGGTTTGGGTAAGCAGCGTAGAAATTACGGAAAAGCTGAAAGAAAACTTTGCCAGAACTAATAATGAGTTGATTCAGATTAATTTAAACGGAGGCATGAACACAGGTCTTGAACTAAGAATTGAAAACAAGGGCTGACCAGCAGACATGACCAGACTGCCAGACAGAATGGGGCGAAATGGGAATTCCCTGAAATCAAGCTGACTTCTGTGGGGAGGAATAAAAAAAGATAAAGAAAAAAAAAAAAGGAGAAGACCCTTTTACAAATAAAAAAGAGCAGAAAAAGGAAAGAGCAGATCTGCTGAACAAGGAAGGTGGAGCTGAAGCTTAGTGTACTTGAGATGCATCCCTGGACAGGATTAACATGGTCTCCAGCTTTATTCAAGATTGTGAGGCAAAATTCAAGTTCCCTTTTTGTGGGGTGGAAGAAGATTAAAAGCATAGTACTGGAGTGGAGCTCAAGAAAAAGGCAAAAAGAGGTGGCAGCAGCTGGGTGGGAGCTGAAGTGCCACTTGGACTGGGTGGGAGGGTGAACTGCCGGGGAGGTGGCAGCAAGTCCCAGTTCTGAAAGGGGCAGGATGTAGGGATACAGAAAAAGGGGCAAAAAGCAGTTTGGTTTGGAGGTCGGTAGCAGATGCCTACTGTAAGATCCCCCTTGGAGACAACCCCTCAGATCTTAAGGTAGAGGCATTCAAGAGGGCTTCCACAATCACCATAGTTGATTTCTATACATTCAAAGTTCTTCTTAACGTAGAGTGAAGCCACAGTCGGGCATCAGTGAGTTGTCTTTGCATCTCATACCATGCCAGGGGACTTGGCCTTGAAAATCCATGTTAATTCCTCCCCACCAGCCTGCTCAGAGACTGTTTGCTTTCCTGCCACACGTTGGTTTCCTCTCTGGATCTTGTTAGAGCTCCATTGATGATTTACATACAGGGCAAGAGAGCAGTGACCAGTTTTAAGGCTCTTTGCACATGGCACACTGATACTCATGTTTTGAGAGTTGCACCAAGGATGGGCACTCCATTTGTGTTGAATACATGAGGGTCTCAGGAAAGGTTTACCCCAAGCCATACTCTTGCTGCATGATGGGCATCCTCAGGACACGCATACCAATGGGTGCACACCCCCTAGCAGATCTTCTGACCTCACCTTCCAATACTATCTCCAGATACAGCCTCCTCTCGTGACTTCTTTCTGGAGGTTTTGCAAATTTGAGGTTTATTTTGGAGGTGTTCCAGCATCTGTATCATCAGCCACCCCTAAGATCTCTGGCCAGTGCCACAAGAGTGTGGAGCTCCCTCCTCTGAAGGAACAGGGATGTTCAGCAGCTCTTCCTTCAGCACAGATTAATCACATGCACATCAGATGCTTGGATCGTTGAAAATCACTGGGTTTGTGATGTTTGTGCTCTGCTGCCTTACTGCCTCACTCAGCTATTCGCTGCCATGCATACAATGGGCACCACAGCTTGTCCAGCCCTAGGACATCTTAGGGGGAGGTAAGGTTTTTGAGAACCACTCGTCTTGACCCAGGCACCAGAACTTTGTCCAAGTTGCATTTCAGTTTTCAAAAAAAATTCTGATGGTTATGCTTACTTGATAGACCTATAATCTCTCCTGAGGTCCTGGAGGAGTCCGTCCCATACTGCAGAAAGCACCAAGCCCAACCACCAATGATTCTAAATGGTCAAACGGTCTCAGTGCCTAACGCAGAAGCCATTACATTATGATCTCGGGATAAAGTCCCACAGCATTTGCTCTAGGGATAGATGTCTACACTCTCCCCAGGGACAGGAACCCACATGTTCCCCTTCACCTGCCTCTAATTAAATTCCTTTAAGAAGGGGGAACAAATCCACCACATTGCCTCCTCCATTCCCATCATAAATAACCACTCAACATCACCACATTGCTGGAAAGGAAGGGGCATCTATTCACGGTGGCCTCACCAGAGGAAGCATCTAGACACGGCCCCACAGCACAGACATCATCCCCAGCCAGAAAGGGCTTGGAGAGTGACAGGGCAGCAGGAAGAGAGCGCGCTGGGTTGGGATCAGTGCACACGGCAGAGAAACCCCGGGCTGTGGGAGGGAGCAGAGGGCTGCAGTGAAGCTGATTGAAGGAGGCATGAAGGAAGACAAACAAGGGAAGCATGGCCTCTGGCTCGACAGGGTCTACCTGACCTCTCTTCCAAGAGGCCACAGCAGCTTTCAGCCGACGCCAGCAGCCAGCCCGCATCCTGAGCGGTGCTGCTGTCTGGTGCAGACGGCGAGCAGCAAAGCCCTAATCGGAAAGGACAGCTGGATTGCAAAGCTCCTCCTGTGCTTCTTTGCCAAGATGTGGGAGCCAGGGCCGGGACTCTTTTCTTCTGCACTGCTGTTCCCCCATCCTCGGTGCATGCCCTGAAAACTAGAGCTGCTCTCACAGGGGACAACCACCAACTGATGGGTCCCAGCCCTCTGGGTCACCTCCTGAGGTGAAGCTGCCAGAGCTGTAACCCACCATATCACCAGTGCTCAGCAGGGGCACACAGGACCCCTTTGCTGTGCAGTATATTTTAGGACTGGCACAGCTCTCACCTCCCATGCTCGGAAGGCACCACCAGCAATGCTGCTGTGGGGCCGTCCACTCTTCCCACCCCTTCTCCTCCATATTGTCAAGCCCCTGCTCGCCAGCCCTCTATCTCGAGCTACTTCTTACCCAGAGGCAACCTGCAGAGATGCCCTGCCATCCCACCACATTCACACCCCCACAGCCTTATTTGGGGTCCACCACAACACCAGCAGCCTCAAAGGGCTTCCTTCCCAGGGCAGAGAGACTAGGACCTCATCTGTGCAAGGTCACCTTCCCAACAGCTTCCCTCATACAAACTCAGAGCTGTAACATCCCTGTGTAATTCAACATGGAAAACCCTTGTGCCACCAAGAACAGACCCACAAATTCAATTTCTTACATTTCTGACATTACAAAATCATTTCTTACAGCACTTCAGCCCTAAAGCATCATTTGGTTCTGCCAAACAACCAAAGCCTGTACACACTTGAAAGTTAATACAAAATAAACCAAATGTTTCCCAAAAAGCTCCCACAGGAGGCTGGCTGTGAGCTTCTGTTAACACTACTGATTCACCCCATGAACCTTCCTTTTACCCCTCAGGGATGACAAATCCATGCAAGTCCCATAAACTTCCTGGCTTATGTGACAATTCTTGTGTTGCTTAAGCATAATGGGCCATCAGCTTTCCCCTGGGATAAATTTGTCCTGGCAATCTGCGTTTTAGTGCTCTACATCTTGGGGGAGTTGATAGCATTTGGGTTTTTTTTTAATGGGAGTCGGTAGCCATGATCAATTGTAAAAGCTCTATTTCCACGGAAATGGGTATTTAATAGATTTTTGAAAATGGTGGTTATTGACCCAATGGGCCTTAATGGCTTAAAAACCATCTGATTGTAGTATGTAAGAGTAAATGCGTATGATTTTCAAATGCATACTGGAATAGGTAGTAAAAACCCTTTTAAATTGCAGGGACCTGGTCAGTAGGGAGTTTCCATTTGCTTGTTTGGCCTTTCTATTTGTATCAGAGTGAATCATGGCCACGTCTTCCTCAGAGAGGCTTACCGTTCCCTCACGGGTGAGATCATCTTAACACACACGACCCACCTGAGACCCATCAAGGTGCAGGGATGTCTTTCATTAGACGGGGCAGTGATGTAGAGTCAAGCTTCCAGAGCGGCAGGGCTCCCAGCTGCTCTCACGGTGGGAGCAGAGGACACATGGACCAACTTATGCTCCATGGATGATGCACCCCCGTTGATCCCAGGGAGAGCTCCTTGGGAGCTGAAAAGCCACGTGTGCCTCAGACTCCTGGGTTTCAACTCAACCTACTGGGCGCCCAGTTGACAATCCTACAGAGGAATGCCCAGGCAGAAATCTGTGTTTATCCTGGGGTTAATGCACACACCCCAAAAACATCAATAGGAGTGAACTCCAAAGGAATGTGTTAATTACTAAGAAGTAACCCCAGCAGCAATGAACAGACTAAACACTGGTATTTATTTCATGGTGTCTGAGTCCTGACTAAACACACCCCCACCACTAAGACACATATTTAGGGTTATCAACCCCACCAACTCTCCAAGGTCTACAAAGGCTGTAGTTATTCCCCACCTCTGCCCATCACAGGGGCAACTCCCCTCCTCTGGCTGCCTTTTTCACGAGGAACACAGATGCCCAAGATTTTTATCTGTTTGAAACCAGACTGTGGGTTCAGGCATTGCAAAGAGGAGATCCCAAGCCATGCGTGTGCAGGACAGCAAGGCTCGGTACACGCCGCTGCCATAGAATAAGCCAGACAAAAATCAAGGACCAAAACCTCCCAGATTTTGAAGGGACATCTGTCTTCCCACTCCTTCTTAATTTCCCCTTCCAAAACCCAACGAAGCAGGAATTAGAGTTCAGAGCCACAGCCTGTTGCTTCTCTTCATCAGTGGAATAAGCAAAGGAGACAAATATTGCAGGTCAGCGCCTGCTTCCACCCCAGCGAGGTGTCCCTCACTGCCATCCCCAAGTACAAGTAGGTCCATAACACAGCATCCCACCTGCTTGCAGCAGCACTCACCTCCACGCCCTGGACCCCAAGGGCACGCGAGGAAGGAGCAATGCTGCTGGACAAGTGTAGGCTCTGAGGACAAACCCCAGGGCTTGTGCTGGCCTGGGTGACAGGACCCTGCCCAGCTGGGCTTTCCAGCTGTGCCCAGCACTGACCCCTCACTCTCAGCAGGCACAAAGGAGGCTCAGACCACCACAGTAGCCTCAGAAAATGCATCATCATTCCCGCAGAGCACATGCCTGGACATCTGAAAGACCTAGCAGTGTTCCTAGCAAGTCAGGAAGCTACTGCACATCTGCAGGGGCTGCAAGGAGAAGACAGGAGCTGCCATCACAAGACAGCATGCCTGAAAACAGGGAAACAGCAGTGCTTAGGGGAAGTTGATAGGAAGAATTCAAAAGAAGCAGAATTAAAGATCCAGTTTTGAACCATTTAGGGGAAGGAGCAGAGCCCCGCCAGGGAGAAAGGCAGCAAAGGAGCAGCTTGGGGAAGGAGTGGAGCCCAGCATTGCCCTGGGTGGCCAAGCTCCAAAGCCCAGCACAGGCAGCATCCCAGCTCCAGGGCAGGCAGCATCCCAGCTCCAGGGCACACCACCATGCTTTGAAGCAGCTATCCACTGCGCAGGGCAAGCACTCGCCTTCTTTTGACAGCATAGGTGCTGGCTGGTGAGACACTGGCATTGCACAGAACATGTGTGAGAGAGGTCAAGCGAGAAGCGCTGGGGGAAATGGAGAAACGTGTTTGCAGCCCCTTGCAGGTTTGCAAGGCAGAACTCAGCAGTTCAGCGGCACGTTATTCTAGAGCGGGCTCCAAGCTAAACAAAGCCAGTTATGGTTTACTTTATGCCTGGATTGTTTATTTCAAAGCAAAATCAAAGACATCCCAGGCCAGGACCAAATCTTACAGCACTTTTTAGCTGTCTATGGTTGCATAGATAAAGCCCTGTCCCACCTAACCCACAAGAGTAGACCTGTAAATCAGCTTCTCTTACTTTTTGCAGCAAAGTTACAAAACAACATTCCAGGTTTCGGGAAGTCTTAAGGTCTCTGCAAACAAGCCAGTGCCCCAGGAGCCAGATTTCATTGACATTTTTTATAGCACATTTCATAATCTGCTGAGGAAAGGTAGAGGAGGTAACAGCGGTGGGTGCAGGCTCCTGGCCTCCCCCAGCACTGTGTGGGCTTCACAGGGCTGAGCAGCCTCAGTGCCAGGAGGCTCAGCAAAGCACCCCAGACAAAAGGGAACTGCATAAATGAGAGCACAATTTTTAACCTTGCATTTAGCCAGGACTAAGCAGCTTCATCTCCTTTCATTAAATGCCTCGCTTCCTCATCCAGGGACCAGGAGGCAGGAGGCCAGAGCCCCAGCATCAGTGGCAGCACCTCATTGCTGCACGACTGCAAAGCAAGATGTCCCAGACTTCTGTGCCTCAGTTTCCCAAGCTGAAGACCTAGGATTATCATTGCCCACAACACAGGCAGGTGTTTGCAAACATCTTAGATGACATGACTTTTGCCGTGCAGGGTTTTCAAAGCCTAGTCAAGTTAAGCACCCACATCCCACTGCTGTTCAATGGAAAATAAGCGTCCAGGTTTCATCAGGTGCCTCCTCCTTTCCCACCCACCTCCCACAGCATCCTCCATAGGACAGATCTCACAGAGCTGGTGGGAAAGAGGGAGAGCTGTAGACTGGATGAGCGTGGTGAAGATGACCCTGCAGCACATGCACCAGCAAGGATGTGCTATACTACTAACGAAAGCTCCAGCCAAGGAGCTGGCAACGATGCACATCACCACCAGTATCATCATCAGCGCCAGGTCTCGAGAGACAGAGCGCATGTGGAGCTCTGTGCTAGGACCGGTTGAGGCTGGAGAGAAACATGGACTAACTTGTAGCAGGAGACAGCTCGGTCCCCTCCGGAAAGAAGGCATGGCTGGTACAGAGGGGCAAGACCACAAACTGGTTTCTACATGCATGGGGGCTGCAGAGCCCCTAGCTTGAGCTGAACTCCAAAAATTGTTCTGGTGCCCACCAAGTACCAAGAAAAGGTCAGTCTCTTCTTCATCCAGCCTCCCTGACTAGCGGGTAGCAGGAAAGGAAAGACGGGCACTGCAAGGCTGGGGAAGGATGAGTGATGCAGGCGGCAACGGGCACGCCCATCCATCAGTGGGGCAGTATGGGCTGGCAGCAGAAGTCAGTAGAAGGGTGGCAGAAGACCAGGGTGCCACCCTTCCAGTCTCCGACCTGCCTCATCTGTTCAGACTGGAATCTGCTGGGCACTGGCAGAAGGACCCTTTAAAAGGGCTGACAACAGTGGATCGATTTTGCTGAGCAGGAATGATGCTCCCAGGGGCATTAAGCTAACAGTTCCTAGTTCTGCAGGGGGAACCATGCAGCCCTGTGGTCAATAACCCCACCTCGGGCACTCTTCACTGTGGTGGGAACATCCAGTCTTGTTAAAAGATCCAGAGCTTTGCTAATTCACCCTGGACTTCTCACCAAAGGAGAAAAACTTGCAGCCTTGATATCGGTCAGGAAAGGGATCGAGACAGAGAAAAGGAGGAAAAGAAATCTAATCAAGCCAAAATCTCTCCACTGCTTTTTATGTATTTTTTTTCTTTTAAGGGGAAAAACCAAGTCCCAAGCCTCCAACTTATTTTTAGGTCCAGGCAATTGGGTGTCCCAGTCAGAGCGCGGTGCGCACAAGCCAGCATTCTAGAAATGCCTTCCTCGTGGATATAAAAAGGACGTGAGATAATTTATTGGGGAAGTTTTGTAATGTAACGATCATACACTAACCACAAATAAAATAAAAAAATCCGAGGCTTTCTCTGGTCCCCAGTACAACCCTTGGCAGGCAACAGTCGCAAAGGGTGAGCATCCTTGCCCTCCCCAAAGCCTCCCAGCAATGTCCCATGCCTCACACCATCCTGGTGAGTTTGGGCTCTGCTGGCCCCATCCCCCCTCGCCCCATCACCCTCTGCAAAGGGGCAATTTGATTTCCTAAATAACGGTGGTGGCTGGGCCAAGGAAAACTAAAAGCAGTATGTTCACTTAATGACTCCAATGGCCGCAGCTCAGCCTGCCAACCCAAACGGGGATTAAATCATCCCAGAGACCCCGTCAATGCCAAGATGACGGTGTCCCACCGGCTGGCTGCCGAGCCTCTCACCACCCTGCCGTTTCGGTTCCTGGGGTCTCGCTAGCCAGGCCAGAGTCTTGGCTGGCATCCTCCATCCATGGGCAAGGGTACAGTCGGACAAGGAGGAGCCCTGGGGAGGGATGAACATCAAGACAAAGAGTGACACTCCCCCAGCCATCAAACACATGCTGTTCCTTCACAATTGCCACCCTGATACAATCGGCCCCCCTCAAGTGAGCCCCCAAGGCAGTGGTGTTTGCTAGAACAATAGCTCACATCTGGGACAGCTGTTTTCCCCGAAAGCACCCAGGCTGCCTACAGCCACTGGGCAGGGATCGTCTCCCCCCATCCGCACACGGATTGTGCTCTCCCTCTCCTGAGAGGACATGGTCACCCCTGGGGGGACCTGGCAGGTTCCTTGAGGAACACTCTGCCTGGCAGCTCCATCCCCACAGGAAGGCTTGCAGGAGCCAGCAAAACTCATCCTCCAGGAGAGGCTTATGGAAAATTAACTCCCGAGTCTTCTACCTTGGGAAGAAAAGGAATTAATTACTGGAGATTTTCTTTTCTACATTCAGCACCCCAACATGCATGGAAAAAGATTTGGGCACATCAGCAGTATGCTGCAGCTCACTACACAGAGCAAGCTGCGTTGACTAGCACCAACCACCCGTTGGACCTCGACACCTGTACATCCTCATGCTGCTCTGCTTCCTGGGGTAACATGAGAGAACTCTGGTCCCACCAGGAGCCATTGTGCTGAGCCCTCTACTTTTGACTAGTGTCCCCAAAACCTTGCATAGTCCCTTGGATGGCTGCACCTTGGTGTCACCTCCACCCTGGAAAGCAGTCCCTCTAAGCTGATGCCATGTTAGAGGGGCCAAGTCATACCCTGATCTTGCCACATGTGCCCTAGAGAGTGTGCCTCCATGCTGGAGCTCCCATCACCACCTCCTCTGCCACTCCCAACCTTCTCCTCATAGACCTCTCATCATTCGAGATTCCAGCCCACAACTACCCTTTCCTTTTATCTATCAGCCCACCCTGGAGAGGTTAGAAACTCCCTCTCTCACCCCTTCATGAGATGAAAAGCCCTAAAGAGGCCTTTGGAGTACCCAGCTCATAGCCTCATTTATAATAACGTTTGAGAGATGCAAGGGACACAAGGACAGGCAAGTGCATCAGATGGAAGGAAAGGAGCAGCCTTCACAGCAAGCAAGGAAACAGAAAGAAAAAACAGGACTATTAAGCAAACAAAATATATCTTGCAGGGACAGCAAAGGCAGCAGCCAGAGGCCAAGGTGGGCAGTTCCCCAGCAGCATAAATGCAAACATGCTGCAGAGCTGGCCAGGTCCACAGTGCAGGCACGGTCTCGCCACTCTGAGTCCTGCCTCTTGGAGCAAAATCCCACTGCTGATATGACCTTTGGCACAAAGCAACAGGCGCTTACTATGGAGTAATCCATGCCAAATACCCTCCAATCTACTTTGAGAAAGTCAAAAGCAAATTTGGAGTCTTTGTCTCCAGGCTAGGACACTGGGCAAGCTGAGTCACTCAGAGGCAAATTCATAGAATCATGGAATGGTTTGGGTTGGAAGGGACCTTCAAGATCGTGCAGTTCCAACCCCCTTGCCATGGGGACACACACCTTCCACTAAACATAGCCTCCAAGTCCCAACATGAGCAAGCAACTTAGACATCCTGCCAACCCGATATAATGGGCTCTACCAAGGACAATCCTTTCCATCTTTGCCAAGTATTGAAAGCAGCAATCAATGGGAAAGCTCAGAAAGATTGGGCTTTCCTACAAGTAAAGAATAAGGGGTTTTTAGGAGCTCCAATCCAACCACTCTCATGAAACTTTAAAGCATCCACCAAGAAACCATCAGACTCCATCAAAAATCCCTGTTTGTTACTGCACCTCCCCAGTCCCAGCAGGTCTACTAGAGAGAAGCAAGAAGCCCAGAAACCAGTGAACCCACCACTTTGGTGTCCCCAGAGGACCTATACCCTCATCACCACACTTACAAGCCCTAAGACCTGAGTCCAACGCTAGAGGCTTGGTCCTTTGGGAACACAAAGCCAATATTTGGGTACAGGCCAGGGGGATTCCAAGAGGTGGTAGAGAGCGCCAGAGCTCCAATCCTGAGCAGGGGCATCTCTTAACTATGCTTTCCTCATAGGAGCATCAGGTAAGCAAATAGTCTCTTCCACACCACACTTGTGAGTTAGATGGTTTGCAGACTTAACACACCCTCTCCAATCCATCCTTCAAGTGACCAACAACCACAAGCAACAAATTAAGGTGTTTGCAGACACCTACCATCTCCCATTGAATCTGTGCTCTGCAACAGTGTTAGTGACCTCAGGTTTTATCCCCAGGGCTTATAATTTTGAAATGACATCACACATACCTGCCCTCTTTCATAGTGAGAAAGATCTGCTGAGGTTTCCTGTAGCAAGAAAAGGTGGAAAGGAAGTGAGCAGCTAATTTGGATGTTGTTTTACCATCTGGTTGGGATTAAAGCCTGGGCGGGTCAGCTATTGCCCCAAGATACCATCCTGCTCTCAAACTGACACCTGCTATGCTATCAGTACAACCACATTCAGCTGAACACCTCCTGACAATGGGCTGCTCCAGTGCTGAAGAACAGCTCGGAGTGATTTGTTCATCCTCGGGGGTTGTCCACAAAGGACACTCAGTGAGGTTAATCTGGACTGGCTTTTGAAGACACCACTTAAACAGCAGAGGCTCCCAAACAGCTTTAACCCAATTAAGCATCCTTCCCTTAGGACGGGAGGCCAGCTAAGCTTGCATTAAAGCCCATCAAGTGTCTTGTTAATCAGGTACTCTTTAATATCACAGCTGTGGTCATCCCTGTGGAGGCCACCAAGGGGCTAGAAACGCCTTGTCATTTTTCACCTCCTTTTGTCACTTGGGTGTTTTCTGCCATTACTTTGGGTACTGAGATGAAAGGCTCAGCTCTCCACTTTGCTCTCCAGGCTCTTCTCCAGTTTTTCTCTTCGCATTAACTGTGTCACACACCAGACTCTCATTGACTAACTGCCGGAGGGGGACCCTCACTGGGTGTTAATTGCTGTTAATGAGCTGTTGCTGCTTTCCTTCCAAGAGCACCAATTACAACAGCACTCAGGCAGTGCAAGAAGATGCATGTCTGCAGCAAATCAAGGCAAATTTTACTCCAGACCCTGGCATTACACTACCAGAAACTCCTGGAAAATGCTTGAAATCAGGAGGAGACTGGGTGAAGGATGACAGCAGGCAGCTCTCCTGCCACTGCCTGGCCCCTTGTTCTTCATGTGGTGGGTCAGGGCGAATAAGAAGTCCCTGACTTGCTTCCTATGGCTCCTGTTGTGGTGCCTTGCGGGGATGTCTACACTCAGCTGCTCACCTGGGCTCTCCCTCGAGTCTCCCTCACCCACAAGCACACAGCCCCACTGGTGGATTGTACACAGGGGTGGTGGCCCAGCTGGCTTAGAGCATAGTGGGACTTGTGTCCCACGTGCTACTAAAGGAGGTGTAAGAATGACTCAACGAGATGGCTTGATGGTCTGGGTGTTGTGCACAGCAACGCCGCCATCATTTCACAATCATTTCCTACCCCAGAGCTGGGGGCAGCTCCTACCTCAGCTGCAGCGGGGTCTATCCCTACCAGAGCTTTATAATTCTTCCTTCCCAAGCCCATTTCCCTCCCCTGCTAAGCATGGGCAAGGGTGTACACTAGCACGAAGTGTGGCCCTGGAAGTATGCTGAGATGTCCACCAGCTAAGAAACACTACAGCTACTGCTGTTCCTAAGGCTTCTCACTCCGGTTGGCCTTTCCCAAAGCTGCAGCCCAAGGAAAGGAGATTTTAAATGAGGGATGTGCTAAGATGGTAAAAGCTTTTGCATGAGCACTTAAGGTCATGTGAGTCAAGACAAGGTATCGAGACCCTTCACCAAAACAAACTGAATCTGTTTACAATGCTAGTAAGAAATTGCGCAGTGTCTCACTCTTCCTTGTTTGGATTATTTTCAGCCGTACTAAGAAACATTTGCATCCAAACCACTCTTCCTGAGAGCCTGGAAATGAAATACAGCAGAACTGATCTACTCCATGAAAACAGATCCCAACATTTTTGTCTTGCCACCTTGATCTGAAAGGAGATCTGGAGAGCGCTGTCTGCAGTGGGGTTTCCCTCTCCCTCGGCTCTCCCAGATCTGCAGCTCCCTCCTGGGCTCTGAAACACAGGTCTGCCACAGCTATGAAAAAGCACAGGCATCTCGGTGGGGCCGCAGCCAGCTCACTCCCCTCCAGTTACAGACCGAAAACTGTTGTTCCCATTGAAGCACCTGACTCCTGTTGCACCGCCTTTCCGCAGTCTGTTAAATTTTATTTCACATTATTTCTCCTGTTTTGGCTTCCACCCTAAAAATCTTCTCTAACTTCCCCAGCTGCCTTGCTCCTTATAAAAGTTCATTTAAGTGTAATACCATACGAGCAAACCCAAAGCTCTGCCTGAACAAAACACCTTGCGCTAAGGTTGCCTGGTTGTATATCTCGGGATTCATCCACCAGCTTTGGGGGGATCAACACTGGCCTGGCCATGCCCTTGTTTTTTCCCAAACCCACATTACCAATTTCCCAGTGGTTCTCCCACAAACATATAGATTAATCCCCAGGAGCCAGGGTACCCTCAGCAGAGATGAGCCCCGGCGGGGGCGCAGGGCCAGCACCTCTGAAGAAGCCACCCAAAGGCAGGTCAGAATTGCTCAGCAGCAATTCTGTGTCTAAATTCAGGATTCAACTCAAGCCCCCAGGTTTCTCAAATGCCAGGCACACTGGATTACGTTTTTCAGAGCTTAGCCTACAAACTGTCAATCTCATCTTCTGCACAGGCCAATGAGGTCTGCGGAAAGAAAATTGCAAAAGATTTGTTATTTCCCTAGTGTTCCCATTTTCCCATTCCTTTCCCACAGAAGCAAGGTTTTTGTTTTTGTTTTGTTTTCTTGTCTTTTCTTTCCCAGCTTTCAGGGGAAAATCCTGACAAATGGAAGCCCTGATTCATACCAGCAAAAATTTGGCCTTTTTTAATTTAAGGTGGAACCCTTCTTGTCTGAGGATGAAAACATCTCTCTAACTGCACCCAGAGAGCAAGGACCGAAGCAAAGGCGAGCGGCGCTGGTTGCTCGTGGCCAGCACCAGCGGAGCTGTTGCACAGGCAGGAGAGCCACCGTGCAGGCAGGGCAGGACAGCTGCCCAGCTCCCCGTGCCTGGGAAAGCGCTGCCCATGCTCGCTCACAGGGATGGGAAACAAGGGAGGCACAGGGTGGTGATGGTGCTTGTCACCAAAGAGACTTCCAGGGGTGGGAAAACATCTCCTGAATGGGTGCTCAGGCAGAGGCATGGTGTGAGGCTCTGTGGCCAGGGGGATGCGTTGGAAGAAAGGCTCCCCATCCTCCTCCCGTGTTTTCTCAGATGACCGAAGGATGTGTGAGAAAGGCTCAGGAAGGGAGGAAGGGAAGCGCTGCTCCTCTCCCATCACCACCGCCCGAGCAGAGACACCTCCCTCCCTCCTCCCTCTGTGTCCCACTTGGGAAGCACCAGAGAGAAGAAGCAGGCTTGGGAAGAAAGGATTTATGGCCACAGCCTACCTGCTCCCACAGCCTAAGGGAAAAAAAGTGAAGGAGAAAGAAGATCAAAGGAACAATATGTTCCTAAAACCCTTTCTTGCAGCTTTTCTCCCCAGGTGCTGCCACCTGCACTGCACCTCTCCGGCTCCAGTAGTCATCTCTGCCCATCACTGGGAGCCAGCAACAGGGAATGAGCAATTTGCTCTGACACTGAGACAGAAACAGCTTAAAAAAAAAAAAAAAAAAAAAAAGGAAAAGCCATGACTTTTTTTTCCCTTCCCCTTCTCCAGCCAGAAAGCACATTTGGCAGAGCCCTGAGTGCTGGAAGCCATCAGCGGGGCTGCTGGCACTTCAGAGGCTCTGAGGAGGAGGGCAGGTGTGTGCAAGCCACTGAACGCACTGAGGACACTGTCCCTGCTGCCCCGGAGTCCCCCATCATGCTGGGGGATCCCCTTCTCTGTCCTGCCTCAGCTGCGGCCTCCAAAGGGCCGCAGGGAAAGCAAGGGTCCCCTAACACCATGGGTTGATGCTCCATGGAGCAACGTGGGTTTTGCAGGGTTTTGCACCTGTGGCACATGGTAAAGGCACACGTCCTCCTCCAGCACTGAGCAGCCACCCCATGCCTTTGACTGAAGAGGGGGGTTTTCTCCCCCCACACCATTTCGCTTTGAGGTGTGGGGTTCAATCAGCCCCTGCCTGTGCCCAGCCAAGGACATCACCCTGGCAGCATCACTCCCCAGGGTGAGGTTTGGGGAGGCTCCCACACAGCAACCCACACCTTACCAAATCCTGCCACTCACACCTAGCAGTGTCACCTCCTTCTTCCCCCCCCCCCCAGCCCCCAGCACTCTGGCAAAGGCATTTTGAATATAGATTCAGAAATCAGGCTTTTAGACAGGTCCAGGGAAGGTGGGGAAGGGGCAGCAATCACCTGCTTGCATCCCATGCAGGGGGCTTAGGGGGAGCAGCACCTTTTGCAGGGGGCGGCTCTGCCCCACCCTGGGAATGCCCACAGTCCTACTGGTGTGTCACCGGAGACTGGCAGCTCTGCACTGGGAACCCCCATTCTGGGGGAGGGGGTGTCCCCATCAGCTCATCCTCATTTTGGTGGGGAAAAACATTTAATGGCAGGGCATCACAGAGGGATTTACTTGCCATCAATGGCAAGCACACCCATCCTGGAGGAAAATGCCCCTCCGCCTTCCTACACCAGAAAGCCACCAGTAAGGAGCAACACCCAGGTGCAGAATGGGTGTCAGGAAGAGGGTGTACCCCATCCCCTGATGTGCCACCCCCCCACCCCCCAAGCCTTGCACCTACCGCTGGGGTGAGTCGGGGTCGAAGCAGGTTCTGGCCACGTCGGTGGCCCGCGGGTCGCAGCAGTCACCATCATCGAAGTCGTCCAACATGTTGTTGCACTCCATGTGGCAGACGCCATCGCGGCGCTTCCAGGAGAAGCAGCGGCCGGGCCGGCGGCAGTCCCCGCCATCGTAGCCAGTCAAGGGGTGCTCGCACTCGGGGTCACAGCGCTCGTTGCCCACCTTGCTGGGCTCGCAGCCCAGGAGGATGGCACGGCGGCGCAGGGAGGAGTTGCGTACCTCCAGCAAGCTGAGCTGCCAGGAGATGTTGTAGGGTCGGAAAGCTTCACTCAGTGCCTGATGTTGCCACCAAACCTGCTCCCAGCTGACTGTTGGCCGCCCACCATCATCCTCCGCCAGGTTCACCACCCGGTACCGCACCACCTTCCCGCTCCGCAGCGGCCAGTGCTGGTTGTAGTGGGAGACCAGCTCCACGTTATCACAGGCAGTCTGCCCGCAGGCAGGGGGGCCCAGTGGCTGTAGGACAGGGGACAGCAGGGATGGCAGCACCCGCTGCTGGGGGAAGGCACCCTCCCGAAAAGGCATCCAGCGCTCCTCCGGGGTGGCAAAGCCAGTGGCCAGAGCCAGCCCTGCCGCCCCCCCAGCTGCCCCCTCTAGGAAGGGACGCTGGAGATGGGGCTGGGACAGGGCGCCTTGCCACAGGGCCAGCCCAGCCAGGTGTCCCCGGAAAGCATGCGCGGTCCCCCAGGCGTCCCCCCCCAGCAGCAGCGTGCGGCAGGAGGCCATGAAGGTGCTGTGCAGGGGTCCCCCCTGTGCGCCGGCACGGCCCACCCGTGCCCCGTCCACGTAGAGGGCCATCCACCGCCCGTCGTAGCTGGCAGCCAGGTGGGTCCATGCCTCGGGGCGGTAGCGGTGGTAGGCGGTCACCTCAGTGGCGGTGGCTGCCCGGTCCGTGCGGAGGGAGAAGAAGAAACGGGCATCCTTCTTGCCACCGAGCTGCAAGGCGCGGATGCCCAGTGCCCAGCCCTTATCGCTGGCCGTGTGCGAGCAGTTGTCAAAGACACCTACAGTGAAGATGGGGATGGAGAGAGAGGAGAGCTGGTGAGGACCAGAGAGCATTGCAGCTCCTCTCTGGCACACGAGCCGGGTCCTTGGCAGCAGGACAGCTCTTGGCAGGGCTGCAGGGAGGCTCCCGCTGCCGCGGGTAAATGAAGGTGGCCAGAGGCTGGGCAATAGGTGCTGCACCAGGGGGGACGCCTCATCCCCCATCCAAAATCATTTGGATGAGCAGGTGGAATAGCCAAGAGGGACAGCAGGGCCAGAAAGGTGGGATTGGAGAGGGGAGGAAGAGTCTGGACGGGAGGAGAGGCTGAAGAGCAAGGTGTTTCTGAGCTGCTCTCTGCAGGAGCACTCCTGCGGGATGGGATTAGAGGCTAAGCTTTTTATCTGCAGGCCAAAGCTTTTAAGAATTAGAGCACAGCAACCCAAAGCAAAACAGCCTCCTCCAGGGACTGCTTCCCCGACAGCTTCCAGGCAGATTTACAGCTTTCCTTTATGCTCCAGTTTTCCTCCTAGTCATGCATCCAGCGCAGGCAGGCGAGGGTCAGAGGGGATGCACTCCCTCCAGCCAAGCAGGTGCACTCCTCAGCCCCTAAGGTCTCCCGAGCATAAATCCAGCCCCAGGAATAGCTTTGGGATCAGCCTCTCCCTGTGTGCCCAAGCATGTTGCAAACCTGTGTTTTAGGCTGGGCAAGACCTGGAGCTCTGCTGACTTTCCCCAAAACTCAGGCTGCTGAGCACCCATGGTCAAGAACCAGAGGCTCACAGGCACCGAACGCTCTTGGGAATGAATGGCCATAAGGCACAAATACTGGCAAGGGCAAAAGGACCCACTGCTTGGAATAAATGCTTCTGAGCTCCTGAATCGCCACAGCCAGGACATTCACGCAGGTCATTGGGGTGAGTGAGCTTGAAGGCACACTTTGAGCCTCAACGGTGGCATCTTCTGGGAGCCCCACCGTCTCTCAGTCACCACCCCAACAAATCACTTCCAGATGCAGTGGTGCCCTGATGCTGCTGAAACCTGCTGCTGCACCTGGAGGCCCTTTTTGTATTACTGCTGAGGTATTTCTTATGCTCCAGCCCGCTTTTCCCTGCTGCACTAGTTCTCCTGCCCCTCACCGTGCCACTTCCATTGCATGCACTGCCTGCCCATCTCTGTGACATCAGGGCATCATGGGCCAAAACAAGGCATTGCTGCCCTGTCCCACTGCCTCGCCTGTCCCTGGGGATGCTCAGCATGACACTCTGGGGAAACTGTACCTGCTGCCAGGGTTGCAAAGAGGCTGGACAGAGGCAGAGGTGTAGAGGAGCAGGAGTTCCAAGAGGAGCAGGATCTCCTGGCTTTCAGCCAGGGGATGTGACTAAAGCCAGGTTACCATGACCCCACATCTCCCCCACCAGCCCTCATAAACGTGACTGGCAAAGGTCACATCAAGCCCCACCGCGCCCCAGGAAGCGGCACCCCTCCCTCCATCCACCCCTTTCACCAAGGGCGAGATGGGTGGTGGCCTATTAGCCATCCCGTGGTCGTAACCACCCTGGGCACGGATCCCTGCCACTGCTCACTACAAAGGCAGCCATGCACAAAGGCTCCGTGGGCGGATGGGCTTTGGCCAACTCTTGTTTTCTGGTGGATTGTGAAAGGGAAGCAGAAAGACCAGAGGAAGCTGAGACAAGGAGAAGCCAAAAAAGCAGGAGACAGGCAAAGGAGCCTTGCAGGCGTGAGAAGGCAAAGCTGGAGAGTATTTTTGGGCTGGGTGCTGGCTGACAGGTGCTTAGACCTGCATGTTTGAAAGCCATCTTCTAGTATTTGGTCCTCACCAGGCACAGGGCTTGGTACCTCCTCTCTTAGGAAAATTTATGCATTTCACCTTGAAGTGATTTAGAGTGCCCCAAATTTGATCAAACACTAAGGAAAATACAGGGCAAACAGCGTCAGGGGTGGAGCAGCCTTCTGGGGTGCGTGTGAACTAGCATCCTTGCAAACCAATGTGGAGCCAAGCCAAGCCTGGAAGTGCCTGACGAGTTCAAACCTGGCCAAAAGAACCTTAAATGAGGCTAAAACCAGGTCTGGAGACTTCATCAAAGGGATGCAAGTAAGGTCAACGTCAGCTCTACAACAGGGGCAGGAAAGCCACCACAGCAGAGGCAGGTGTTTCCTAGACATGGCCAGGGATGCCATCCTGGTGCAGTGGCAGCAAAGGAGCGTGCAGGCAGAGCAGCACCTTCCAAGGCTGGAAACCACTGCAGAATGGTGAAGCAGAGCCATCCAGCACCAGGTGCTGACATTTCCCGAGGGCCTCCACAATAGATCACCAGGGAACCAGTTTCAAGACCTTGGAATCTGCCAAGGAACTTGGCCTTTTGTCCTGGGGCAACCCAGCAGGAAGGGGAAGAGCTGTTTGCAGAGGGGGTACAAGGTGATCTCCTCAACACCTGTAAGTGCAGCTCTCCCTCTGATCCATCAGGTGGGAAAGGGGATCTCTAACCTGGTGTGCGATGTCCATCAGTGCTTAGGGTGATAGCTTTGGGGTTTAAAACAAGCATTTAAAACCGTGCAAAAAATTAAGAGAAATGTGTCTGCCAGGAAAGGTGTCCGATGGAGAAAAAGCCTCCAAAGAGACAAAGTGCACCACTTTGTAAGGACCACACTTGAAGTAGCATCTTCTCCCACTGGGGCCAGGAGCTTTGAAGCACAAGGCATAGTTCAGCCATGCTTTGAGACTCAGATACCAGGGGAAAATCAGCTGCTAAAGCTCTGGAGGGTCTGACGCAGGCTATGAGCCCCTAGCTGTGCCATGAGAGCAGCTGGCCTGAGCGGATGGTCACCCCTTGGGACATGCAGTGGTGAGCAGCTTGGGGACCTGAGAAGGACACCTGGGCTTAGAAACCATAGCAGTTTGGGACTGCCTCTGGTGAGGGATCTTCTGACCCAACAAAACCATCTTTCATGTGAGTAAAAACAAACTTCAGCCAGGCACAAAGGGAAATCCCTTTGGGGTTTACAGAAGCAAAGCAGGGATGGATGGAGAGAAGACAAAAAAAGGCAGAAAAAGAAAGGGCATCACATGAAGGGACTCTCACCTGCTGCCCAAAGAAGGATGTGGAAGAGGGACCACTCTCCTTCCCTGGGGGTGACTGTGGCAGAGCATTGGGGTTATACCCCAGCAGAATCCCTCCCATGCAAGAAGGGCTAACAGGTATGAACAGCTCCACCCAGGGTGGCTCTAAAGCAAAATGTGACATGTACAGGAACAAAGCCCCAACCCATGAGCCTTTAATCCAAGCAGCAGTCACACCAGCCAACAGGACAGCTTGCTTTGCCTGGATGAAGCTGCTCAACCTGGCCTTATTTCCCTGGCAATGGTGCTGGGAGATGCTCAGCTCTGCCCTGCTTTCCTCCCACCTTCCCTCCCACATGGACACCTGGAGCATCTCCAGCTCCTCCACAGCTTTGGACCACCTCACGGCTCACTCCCCTCTCTCCCAACGGAGCAGGAGCAGCAGATCAGAGGCAGAGCCAGCACCTGTCGAAGGGCTGGCAGCTGCCTGCATCATCTGCTCGCGTGAAACACCAGCAGCACTGGCCTGTCCCCCTTCGCCACCCGCACCCACCCGGGTTCCAGCTGTAGGGAGACGGTGGGAAACGGACAGTGACTCAGACAGCCGGGGGTGCCAGGGTCTGACTCAAACCCTGGAGCTCGAAGGCCGGGGGATATTACCCAAGTGAGTGCCAGCACTCACTGGCGGTGCTTTCAGCACTAACAAAGGTCCCACCCTCCACAAGGAAATTAATAAAAAAAATAATAATAATTAAAAAAAAAAAAACAAAACACACTGGCTAGCTGAGAAAAGTAAAACCCAACACCTGCAGGCCAGACCTCCAGATGCAAACAGCTGCGCTGCCGATGTGATGGCTGGGAAGTGTGCTCCGTGCATCCCAAGCCACTGCCTGCCAGCGGGGAGGCAGCAAGGACCCCGGTGGGAAGGTGGACAGCAAGGGGAGGGCTAGGTAGTTTCCTTGTGCACAGCTGCTTTTCCCATCTGCCATCCAGTCTCTAGCCTGTCCCTCCCTCTTCCAGAGCAAAGATGCAGCTCTCACCTCTGCGAGCCGGGAAGGGAAAATAAGGAAATGGGCCAGGCGGTGACCAAAGCAGGGGGAGGTTCAGAGGAGCGCTCGCAAGCGGAGGGAGAGTTGGGATAGAGAGAGGGTTTCCCCAACCAGTCAGCTTGGCTGGGGCAGCACAGAAACACAGCCCCCGCTGTGGGGACCCCAGACATCCCATGAGAGCTGTACATCTTGGCACTGCCACGCATTCCCAGCCCTGCCCGGCATCACTGTGCTGTCCTGCTGTGCTCGTGCCCTGCCACAAACACCCATCCTGGTGCAGCTGCATGAAGCACTACTGCAGGAGGTGACATCTGCCCCACTCTGTGCCTGTGTGCCAGTCCTCTCCATCTCCTCAGGCTCTCCATCACAGAATCATTGAATCGTTTAGATTGGAAAAGACCTTTAAGACTGATCCCACCACTGCCAAGCCCACCACTAACCCGTGTCCCTAAGTGCCACATCTGAACATCTGCTAAACACCTCCAGGGATGGTGGCTCAACCATGTCCCTGGGCAGCCTGGTCCAGTGCCTGACAACCCTTTCAGTGAAGATGTTTTACCCAATACCCAATCTAAGCCTCCCCTGGCACAGCTTGAGGCTGTTGCCTCGTGTCCTATTGCTTGTTACTTGGGAGAAGAGACCGATCCCAACCTTTCTCCTTTCAGGCAGCTGTAGGGAGCGATAAGGCACCCCCTGAGCCCCCTTTTCTCCAGGCTGAACACCCCCGGCTCCTCTAGCCACCCCTTATCAGTCTTGCCCATCACCTGCCTGCCTTAGCAGAGTGGTGGGGTGATTCCCGGGAACGAGGCACCTAGGGCCACCCCTGCCCCGCAGCCGCCCCGCAGATCCCCGGGGACCGCAGCCGCCCCGGGGGTCCACAGGCGCCCCGCAGAGCCCCGGAGGTCCGCAGCCGCCCCGCAGAGCCCCGGGGGTCCGCAGCCGCCCCGCAGAGCCCCAGGACCCCGCAGCCGCCCCGAAGAGCCCCGGGGGCCAGCAGCCGCCCCGCTGAGCCCCAGGACCCCGCAGCCGCCCCGAAGAGCCCCGGGGTCCAGCAGCCTCCCCGCAGAGCCCCGGGACCCCGCAGCCACCCCGCAGAGCCCCGGGCGCCACAGCCCGGGTGCGGGGCCGGGGCCGTGCGTGCGGCGCGGCTGCCACCGTGCGGCCGCCCGCCCCGGGGTCCCGCCGGGAGCCCGGCCAGGCGGGCGGGGAGCCCGGGCAGCCGCGGCCGCTGAGCCCGGCGGGGAGCCCCGGCGAGCCCCGGCCTGCCCGCGGCCCCGGGGTCGGGGCGAGGGGGAGGGACGGGGGAGGGGGTTGTCGGGCGAAGCGCGTCCCTCCAAGGGACCTTCCAGCTCCCGGCGGGAGGAGAGGGAGAAACCAGACAGGAGCCGGGGGGGGCGGGCTGGAAGGACGGGGCGGGGGGGAAAGCGAGGGGAGGGGATGTCTTAGGGTTTGGTCTCAAGGGAAGGAGGACCATTTCACGCCTGGGGTGCTGCGGACGCGGGTGGGGGGCGCGGGGTGTCACCTGCCACAGCGGAGAAGGCAGGTGAGCCCCCCCCACGCCTCCTCCGCCCCGGGGGGGGAGGTTTTGGGACGGGGGTCGGGTCCCCATCCCTCCCGCCCGCCCGCCGGCGGGGTTTACCTGCGATGATGGCCGGGTTGCTCTGTCCGCCCTCCGCCTTCACCCACACCTCCAGGGTGAACTCCTCCCGCGGGATGTCGGGCAGCGCCTCCGGCCGCGCCGCCAGCTGCTCCCGGCCGCCCGAGAAGTACAGGGCGGGCAGCGGCCGCTGCCGGGGGGGGCTCGGCACCTGCGGCCCCAGGCCCCGCAGCCTCTCCCTCCGGCCCTGGCCGTCCGCCTCTCCCCCCGGCTCCTCGCCGCCTCCCCCGGCGCCCCGAGGTCTCCGGCTCCGCGGCCGCTCGGAGCTCGGCGGGGCGGCAGCGCCGAGCGCCCCGTGCGCGCCGGGACGCCGCGGGTACAGCCCGTAGGGGTGATGCGGGGGGGCGGCCCGGCGGCCCCGTGCCTCCATCCCGCACCCGGAGACCGGCGGAGGCTCGGGGGGCCGGGGGTCCCCGCGGGGCAGGCTGAGCAGCGCCAGCAGCAGCGCAGCCAGGGGGGCCCCGCCGCGCAGCATCCTCCTTGGGGACGAAGTGTGTTGGGGGGGGGGGCGGCCCCGGGGGAGGGGGGCGCTCAGGGGGGCGGCGGGCGGCAGCGCCGGGGCATCCTCCCCCGGCCCCCGCCGCAGCCGCTGCCCCCAACTTTTCCCCGGCACCGCTCTCCTCCCCTCTGCTCCTGCGGGAGGAGGAGGAGGAGGAAGAGGAGGAGGAGGAGAAGGAGGGCGAGAGCACCGCGCCGGGGACCCCCCTTCTGCCTGCAGCCGGGGTTCCCGGGGCACGGCAGCCCCTGCGCGGCTCCCTGCGCTGCCCGGCTCTGCCTGCGGGAGCGGGGGATGCGTTAGACGCCCTTATCTAGAAAGCCCCGAGGCGCTCTGCTCCCCCCCACCCCCCCACCCCCCCCTAAGGAGGGGTGTGGAGGGGGGGGCTGCCTTATTTAAAGATGATTATGTCCAATCTAATAAACCCCTGAGCGGAGCATCGCCCTCCCTTTCCCTCCGCCCTCCCGGGCGCTGCTCAGGATGCTGGCGGGGAGGGGATGTGGAGGGACCAAACGGGCGCTGGGTCCCATCCCCTCCCCGCCCCGGGGGTTTTGGGGCAGCACCTGCCCTGTCCTTGCCGTTACCAGCGGTGGCAACCTGGGCTGCTCCTGGCTTGGCCCAGTAGCCTTCCTCACAGACACACTCGCTACCTCTCTCATTCCTCCACTTGGCAGTCCGGCACTTGGTTTCTTTTCCTTCCTTTTTTTTCCTTTTTTTTTTTTTTTTTTTTCCCTTATAATTGTGGTTTGGTTGGGTTTTTTTCTTTCTAAGTTGAAACGTGCCCGTGTTTTCTCCTGTTGTAGCTTGGGGTGTGATATCTGCCTGCCCACCTTGGCTCCATCCTCCATCTCCACCAGCTAGGGGGGAGGAAAGGAAGGTGAAAGAAGGGGACACCCCCCGTCAGCCCTCCCCTGGTGAGGGAAGAGATGGTCTTGGGTCAGTGTGTGCAGAGAGACCCAGAGTCCTCCTGAAGTCAGAGATTTTGCTGCTTTTTCTCTCTCTCGTTTTTTTTCCTTCCCCAAACAATGGTCCCATCTGTTTGACACGTGCAGAAAGGTGGGCTGGAGGTCCCTTATCTGGGTGAGAGGGAAAGAGCCACATCCAAAAGCCAAAAAAACCCGTACTGATGCATCAAGGGAGCGGGCAGCAGTGGGAGATGCATCTCACCCACCACCCAGTCAGACAGTACAGCACTGGCATTGCCGGGGAGAGCCACCCGGAGCATATGGGTGAGAAAAGAAGCCCCCTAAAGTTTCCTCTTGGTTCCGGAGGTGCCATCGCACCAGCACACAGTGTGGGAGAGTAGGAAAACTTCAGCACAGAGATTCGGCAAGAAGACTTTTTTTTTCTTTTTCTTTTTTTTTTTTTTTTCTCTCCCAAACACTATCTGTGGCGGTCAGTCTGAAGCAGGGTTGCCAGCGAAAGCTGGGAGGCCCCTTCCAGGGTACAGGCTTTCAAACCAGCAAGGCAGGAGGGAAGGGATTTAAGAGCAAACAGCAAGAGCTGGCTGCATGGGGTTGGGATTTTTTGTCTTCTCAAGGTGGGAGGGTGATGGGAGGAAGCTGGGGGGGAGTTGGTGCTTCAGTGAGGGGAGATAGAAAAAAAAGGTGCTGGAAAAACTTGAGGGTTAGGAGGGGTGAGCACAGTGCTTTGCCAGCCCCCCAGGAAGGAGGAAGGTAGGTGTAAGCACACGGAGAGGTAAGGGCACGGTGAGGCTGGGCTGGAGGAGTGTGGAGAGGAAGGGAGGACACACAGAGGGCGAACAAGGCCAGGTGGAGTGGGGTTGGCTCATGCAAAGGAGCTTGAGCGGCTCTCAAGGACCTTTTGGGCGTGAACTACATCCAAGCACAACAAGAACACCCATCGCTCCCAGGGAGGTGGTGAGGTCTGCGGCTCTCCTGCCTGCACCGAACACACCAGTGCCCACCCGCCAGCGGTGATGATGTGAAGATAACCCAGCTCGGGGCTTGGCACTGGTGGGGTGGCCCAGCGAGAGTGTTGTCCTGGGGCCAACGCCAGCAAGTGTTGCTTATAGTGCGTATTCATTCAGGAATGAACTGAGCTCCTGATAGCCCTGTCTACCAGGGCCTGATAAGAGCGGATCCCACGGGACAGCTTATTTTGAATGGTGGTGACCTTATTAAGCGGTTATTAATCATCTTGCCACACAGCACCCTGCCCTACTCAGTCATTAGGCTGGGTACTCCAAAGAAACAAGTCCACGAGACCTTCAGCAGCATGTGCTGCCATCCCAGAGGTTCAGCAGCACTGCCTTCTCAGGGACAGCCTGGCTGGGTTGAATCCAGCATTGGAGCCATAAAACCCTCCAAAAATGTACCCAAGCGAGGCCTCTATATATAGGCTCTGGCCTGGGCTAAGCCACTCACTTGACAAAATGACACCCACAAATAGCTCCGCTGTCTGTTGGGCTGGTACGCCACAGGAGCTGCAAAGGAGGAGTGAAAGCCCACCAAGGAACTCGCTTTTTGGGGAGGAGATGAGCGAGAGCAGAGGAAGGCTTCCCGGCTCCCCCTGCCCTGCCTGCCTGAGCCCCAGCCTGGCGGGATTGAAGGAACCAGCGGAGCAGGCAGCCGAGTGCATGAATCATTGCGCCGCTCTCCATCCCCACACAGGCAGGGTCCCCCTGCAGCTGCTGCCAAGGTGGGGCCCGGCAGAGGCTGGGGAGGATGGGGAGGGCAGGACTGTGGGCGCACCTGACCCAGCTGGGTCAGCATTTGGGGAGCAGAGATGCCAGGATGCTGTTCCCATCCCAGCACTGCTGCAGGCTACAGAGCAAATCCCTGCCATTTGGGTAGTTTGTTTTCCATAAAAAAAAAAAAAAAGGAGCAATTAGCTTGACCAATGTGAAGATTTTGCTGCATGTAAAGTGAAGACTGGCCCCGGGGATAAGTCAAGGGACTCGAAGATGGCAGAAGGGTGGCAATGTACCCTCGGCATGTTTTCTGTCTCTCGGTGAAGCAGGGAGGGCATCTGTTAGAGGTCTCAGCTCCAAGCCAGGCTGCCTTGGCTAAGCAATGCAATGGCCCTGCATCGTCCAGGGATCCCTGCATGCAGCACCTGGATGGAGATGCTCATCCCAGGCAGGGTCCAGCTGCAGTTCAAATCTGCTGATTCTCAGGAGTAAGAGAAAGGATGCTGGATGGGAGGAAGGAGGAGGAGAAAGTGGTGGTAGAACATAGTTTTGGCTGGATATTCCTCGTCGCTTCCCCATGCATTGTCCTTCCTGGCACACCCCTGCTTTGTGGACCCTCTAGGCTGTAGGTTTCTGCAGTCAGGGTTTTTTGGGGTGCGGACTGAAGCAGGCAGGCTGCTGGTGCTGGGCAGGAGCAGGGGTCCCACGTCAAGGCCCCAGCCAGGAGCCTCTGGAAGGAGGCAGGGGGAAGCGGGGAGCCCCATCAAAGTGTGATGCTGAGCTGGGGTTATGGTGGGGTGAACCCACCATAAGAGCGGGGTTCCCAGTGCAGGCTCAGCCCATGCTGGGGGAAGGTGAAGAGCAGCATTTTAGATGGAGCCGAGGCTGAGCTGTACTTTTCCCCACGCCTGTCAAAAGCCATCAACAAAAGCCTTCCTCTCGCTCCACTCCTCCTCAAGAAACCACTGGCAATCTCAACATGGAAATAAAGGCTCTGGGAGAACCCAGCTTTTTTGTTCATGGCCAGGCAGCCAAATCCTGCAAGTCTGCAACAGCAAGCCTCAGCAATCAAAGCCATGAGCAACAGCCGACCCCGCTCAGGGCACAGCCCTAGCCCTCCCTCCTCTCCCTTCTGAGTTTGCCTTCTTTTCCCAAGCAGATTAGGAGGCTGTTCAAACGTGCAGGACCCCCAGAGGTCAGAGATGCTGGCCTCCCGCACCAGAGGTTTGCTTGGGAACTTGCAGAGTTTCCTGCTTCTGGTAGGTCTGGAGATAAGCCCTGGTGTGTAGCCGCTGCCGATGCCAGCGCCAACAGGAGCCTACAGTCACACAACGAAAATCCAGCAGCAAAACCTCTGGAGTCCCATGTCTTGTGTGCCTGTGCCTTGCCATTGGGCACAACCTCTAAGGGATAGGAGACAACTGGGAAGGCCTCCCACAGGCTCTTTTGCCTGGATTCTCCAAGGTCTGATACGAAGGCTGGACTCCCACCACCCCATGACATCTAGCAGGGTTTCCCTGTGCTGTTCAGCCCCATGAGTATAGTGACAACTGTTTCTCCAAGCCCCTCTGACGAATTCAGCTATACCCACCTCAAGAATTCAATGAGCGATGTACACAACCTCAACTTCTTTGGCAATGGAGCCAAGGAATGAACTTTAAATAACAGCAAAGAACATCCAGCCAAGGATATGTCTGCTCCATCATCCTCACACCTCACATCTGCCTCCTTACCTCTGCTCTGAGCCACGCAGCCTGCAGACAGAGGGTGGCAACCCCCTGGCAACAGGTGGGAGCCCGTGGAGGAAGCCAACTAGCCAGGCACTGGTTGGCACATCAACTAAGGCACTTTGAAGCTGGTTTGGTGTATTACCATCAGGTGCAGCTATTTCAGAGCAGCTTTGGATGTCAACACTGGAGCCCTGAGCTGCAGCAGAGCTGTGCCCTGAAGGGCTCTTGCAAGCCTCCAGTAAAAACCATTTACTTCCAGTTGGGAGGTGAGGACAATGATCAGCAGCATGCTCACATCTCCACATAGGGAAGACATTCCCTACACAATAGCCTCCAGGGGTCTTCCCACACCCTGGAGTTTTGCACTTCACCAAGAACTTGCAGGTGCTAAATTAAGACCATCTAGAGAACAGAGCATGACCTTTGCCAGATGGGGTGTCTCAGATATTGAAAATTATTCCAATCGCTCACAAAAGGCAAAAGGCAGGGACTTATCTGCCTTTATGTAATGTAGCTCTTCCAGCAGCCATGGAGGAAAAGCATACATGAAAAAGCGGGGGAAGAAAGGAAATGAACCTCTCACTTCCATTCTGCCGCTGTCATCAGGGAGTTTCAGCCCCATTAAGTCAGGATGGTACAAGTGTGTCTCCGTATCCCAGCTGGGTGGGAAGCATCTGCCAAAGAGAAGAGATGGGGGAGGCACGATGCTGCACGGCTCTTGTGCCAGCAGCAGAGGCAGGATCCTAGAGGAGGAGGTGAGCTCCGCAGGCACCCATGGGAGGAGCACATTGGTACAAACACCACAGGGACAAACTCAGGCTTCCAAAATTCCACCCCAGCAGAGCCAAGGTATGCTGGCAGGAGTTCCAGGAGAGCACCATGCTCATGGCAGCTCCAGTAGTAAATTCAGGGGGCATAATTACATGACCTTGCTGTGTTTTCACTGTCCCCGTGCCCACGCCAACATCTGCTTGTTAGTCCCCCTTGAATGTGCCCCTCATACAATAGCATCTCTTCCCTAGCTGAGCACGACTTTACTTACAGGAGTATCAGAGCAATTACTTGTACAAACACGCCTCACCATCTCCAGATAGCCTTCGCTCTGCCTCTTGCATTTATATACGCTTTCCGTGTGTCACCCAAGCAGAAGAGCCATTTGCTAGAGCCAGTCAATAAGACACAGAGCGAACATTCACTTTGGCACACAGGTATCTGAAGGACAAGGGGAGGGGGAAAGGGCTTGTGCCACCCCGGCGCGGCGGCTTTGCAGATGCAAAGCTCAGCAGCTCCTCAAAATCCAGCTCCAACATCTCTCCATCTGAGCTGAGCCAGGGAACAGCTGCTGCAGGAAGAAATGGAGCAGGAGCAAATGAGCATGTTGGCTGGGGTGGAGGCAAAGGGTCTGTATTTGTTAGCTTTGCTGCCTCTGTCCTCCAGCTAAAGCAGGATTTTTGGCACTGGTCAGCACTGTGGGTTAGAGGTGCCTCCTGACTGCTGGTCCAAAATACACTGTCATTGTGACATCTTCTGTCCTGCTCCCGGGCCAGCAGGGAGAACCTGCTTCATAATTTGGCAGCAAGCAATGAAAAGGAGCATGAAAGAGTCAGACTCGGCTCTTAAAAGCTGGCTAGCAGGGTTTTAAGCGTTTGAGGTTTGGACAAGTTCATCACAACAAGGAAGCACCTCTGCCCTCCCCACTCACTTTTAGAAGAGACAAAAATAGACTTGCCAGGAGAGCTGCAGGCAGGGGAGCGGGCAGGGGGGAACCCACGCGCCAGCTGCTGAGGCAGCTTGTAGCCTTCAGGTCACATCTGTGCCATGGACATGCATCACTCGGTTCATTTGTGTCCCACCTCGGGGCAGATTGGAGCCCTGGTGAAAAGGTGGAAGAAAGGATGAGCACACAGAAATGCATGCTCTTCCCAAGCAAGAGGAAAAATTGATTATCCCAGGCTGGGCAAAACACACCTTCTGGTTTTCACTGGACCAGGAAGGAGACCAAAAGTTGGACTCTGGCACCACCTGTTATTCAGCAAGTTCCCAGCGGCTTCCTGGTTTGCTTGCTGGACATTGCCCATGTGACTCTGTAACCAGTTTGGTTTTGCACCCACGTTGTTAGAGGTGATGGCAGCCCCGGGTGTGCACCCTGGGTGTACAAAGACTCGTGCCAGTGGCATCCTGGTACCTGTGAGTCTATACAAGCAGTGTGAGCTGGAGGCACCAAAAGCATTTGGTTCCTCCAGCCTTTGCAACCAGAGTGGGTATCTCCATTTGCTGGAGCACTGGAACGTATTCTGTCACATTGCACTTTCTATGCCAGTTAGCTGAAGCTCACATAAGCCCTTGAATCTCTGGCTTCATGCTCCTGAGCTTTTAGCTTTCAGTGTCTGTTTAGTAATGGTGCTGTGGTCATGGCCCACCTCTCTGGCCCACCTCAAAGCACAGAGACATCTTCTGAGGATGGCTGGCACCTTTGCTCCTAAGATGTTTGTGGCATTTCCCACCTGATCCCCACTTTGGTGCCACCTCAAGACCATCTCAATCCAGAGCGCTCATGCTCACCACAGCTGTTGAGCAGAGGAGGGCAAGGCATGGACATGAAAGCCTTGGTCCTTGCTAGCAAGGACCACCCCTTCCAAATCAGTGCCTTCCTGGGTGCTAACCCCATTGTGGTTTTGTAGCCTGCTTTTGCAGACTTTCCCTCAGCTCAGCCAGACCTAATTAGCTCTTCTAAGCTTCATCCCTGTGTCAGGTTTTCCCCTCAACCATTTCTGTGGCTTCTTTTGGAGCTGTAGATGCATGAGTGATCCCTGGTGTGCTGAGGGTTACTTGGAGCCACCTCTGAGCTCACTCCGGTGCTGCTGTCAGAGCTGGCCAGCAGCACGTCCAACTTCTGCCAGCCTCACCGTGCTGGCAAGAAACACGGGAGAAGAGTGGGAGTCCTGGTCCAAGGTGAGCCAGAAAAATCAGCGAGATCACTTTGGATGGGTACAGACCCACTAGGCAAGGTCGTTCCAGTTAAGCATGGAGATGAGAAAGTGTTTGTTGGCATGCCCTTCCCGTGCAAGCCTCCAGCTCCTGAATCTGCTGCTCTAGAGTCCCTCGCAGCTCAGTGTGCCCACCCAGCAGAGACACCCACATTATCTCCTTACTCCAGCCCACGCCACCGCACCCAATGCTGCCACTCCACCCGCATTGCCCAGAGTGGTTCTTTCCCTCCTTGCCTTCACCCAGGCCCTGAAAAGTCTGGAAACACACCATGGCCCACACTGCTCGCCACCATAGATATGGGGCTACTGGGCCAAGCTGGAGGAGCTCCAAGGATGTAGCAATCCCTTGAGCATCACCCATTGCCCAGCAGACTCACCAGAGGGGTCCGTGGCTGGGTGCTACCCCTAGCCAGAGCACAGCTCTCCAGCATCACTGCAGGGGACTGCAGAGGAATGTGCTGCTCCACAGACTAAAGGCAGCTAGGATGAAGGAGGATAAAGCTAAAGCTTCGTCTTGCTGGGATATCAGCATGCTGACACTCATGTGACCCTCTTAGTTCAAGCTGGTTAGCAGTGCGGAAAACCTCAGGGCAAATACATCCAGCAAAATCCCTTAGTATAGATAGAGTTGTCCCTGTAAGGGGCCATTTGGCAGCATCGCCATCCCGTGCCAGTTTGAGGGATTAAAACAAAGAGACCCTTTTGCTGGTAGAGAAGGTCACCTCCGTCAGCTGCCTTCCTCTTGGGGAAAGTGGTTAAACCGTGCTGGGGGAAAATGTGCTTTTCCACCTGCTGCTGCCCACGGGCTGAGACGAAATCCTGGCTAGGTGGACCTTTTGGCTAACCCTTTGCCCTTGCAGCACTGATTTCTCCTGCCAGGCTGCCAAAGGGGCTGAGATGTGTCCCCACCCCAACGAAGCCACGTCAGCCCCGTGGGAGCTGGTGAAATGCCGCAGCGAGGGACATCCTTGGGGTGCCCATGTCCGAGGTGGGCAGTGGTCCAGGCACACTGCACGCACCCAAGCGTGCCAGCGCGGTGGGGACCCCACCAGCACCCACCCCATCCCCAGCGATGTCGCTGCGGTTCTTGGTCTCCCCCCAGTGACCACACCACATATAACAAAGCGGCAGGTCTGGCTCACGCATGGGAGGTTTCCAGCCCCACGAGCAGAGCTCCTGGCTCCCAGAATGAGTGTATTATTACCAGGTAATCATGCGAATCATTACTTCCCTGAATCCTCCCCGAGAGTGAAGCCCTCTCGCTGGTGCAACGGCTTGCTTTCGCATTTTGGAAGTAAGACCCTGTTTCCTCCCATATACCAGCACCTGAGATGTATGTATTCATTCATTAAGGAGCACTGACACCACTGTGGCAAATGACCTGTCAACAGATTTACAGCAGGAAGTAAGTCACTGCCTCCAAGCCTGTGCTCTTAATGTAATTAAAGTCCTCTGTTTGGAATTCGTTGCTAATTAATATTCATGCTCTGTTCCCCATCTGCCATTCTTGCATTGCTGGTTCCTTCTGAGATTGATCAGAGGCTTATTAAAGCAACGAGCAGACAGAGAAGGAAGGGGCCAGCTGGTGGGAAGGGGTTGGATCAGCTTTTGGTAAGGGAGCAGAATTGCATCCAGGACCCCAGCTGCTCTGGAGGGGATGGCCGAAGCATCGTCCTGGCTTGCTCCATTGCTGGGGGAAATTAAAGAGCTGGTGGGAGTGATGGATCAAGAGATAGACACTGCTGGTTGGCTCCTGGAGTCTCTCAGGGTTTGCTTCAGCCCTCAGAGGAAGGCAGGAAGCATCTCTGGAGCTGGGCTCCTGAGGACAAGCTGGCAGCTGGTGGTGTGAGCAAAGCCTAATTGAGATAGAGCCTAATTGCTGGTTCTTGTGGTTTGGCATGGGGGAGCAGCCACAGCAGCCCAGCACTGTTAACCAGACCCACCAGTGCGGTTATTTGGGGATGGAGGTTCAGAGGGAGTTTCTGATGAAGCCATACTCACCTGGGCATATGCAGGGAGTCCATGGATGTATGGGATGCTCATGGGCACCAAGAACTTGCACCAGCGCAGTGCGGAGCATGAGAGCACATCTGCAGGGACATCCCGACCAGCTGCTTTGGGCGGGCACAGCCCTTGCAGTGACAACACACTGAGTGTTCCTGTTAAAGCAAGTTGTGGGCTGCCCCTTGCCCTGGGTGGGCACTGAGAGGTTGCCCCATCCCTGCACAGGCTGGAGGTGTTGTTCTGTCTGATCTGCAGCCGCTGTGGCATTTCTACATGCCCTTAGCATGGATCCTGATGGGATCAGACACTCATGGGAACAGCCACAACTCCTGTGCCCAAACTACTGAAACCAGGCACACACTGTCCACTGCTTCAGGTGGGAAAGATGTCCCCACGTCACAGGCTGAGAGCCTGCTGGGTGCCATCCCAGTGAGCACACAGGCTTCCGTGAGTAAATGCAGTCCTCTGCAGCATGAGGAGGCCAGGCTAGAGACACCTCCTTGATGGTGGCCCTGTATCACCCCAGTGCCCCATCTCCAGCTGCTGGAGATGTGTCCTTCATGCTGACTCTGTATCACCTCATCGCCCCATCCCCAGATGCTGGAGATGCCAGAGCTGAAATTTCCTTTAAAATTAAGGGTACTGCATGTACTGCAAAGCCTTTTGAAGAACCTTCCTGCTCCCAGGATGCAACCCGGGATAACTCGTGGTCTGTGGTGGTTGCCAACAGGTAGGCAGCGAGAAGGCAGGTCTTGCAGCCAGCCTCCCTCAGCAGTCCCTCTCCCTTTCCTGAGCACCTCTTCTTCTGCAGAAAAGGCAGCATGGGGGAGTAGCATCTCAGAATGGAGGTTCCCTCCCAGGGGACTGGAGGGACTGGGGCTCTCAGCCAAGCCCCAAGTGCTGAGCGACCCTGGCTCTGTCACAGGAGTGCTGTGAATGGGGTTTCCTCAATTAACAAAGTCCATTTCAAATGGCTTTTAGATCCTTAAACACAATCGTAGGGCTCAAATTGGATGCACCCCGCTTTGAAAGCCGAGTCCCGCTGGCATCTCCTGTTTATCTATGCCCAATCAAAGTGATTTATTCATCTGCCTAAAGCACGGTTGCTCTTTGACCATCCATCCATTATGCTTATCTATCTGTCCTAGTTAGGAGCCCAGCAATCCATCTTACCCAACCTAATGTATGCCAAACCACTCGGCGAGCCGCTGCGCTCCAAGCGGGCTCTGCTGGGGCAGACGACGCAGGCCTGGTTTTCAGCAGCGCTAACACAATTGCATTGACGTCAACCGGAGCCGCCCGCCATCACCCTCCTAGAAAATTAAAGCCTAGGACGGGCAGACCCAAGGCAGGCACGGGAGGGGTCTGCCGTTGTAATTGGGACCGATCTGCCACCGTGCCGCGTGCCGACCCCACGCCATCAGCAGGCAAGGAGCCCATTTAACCCAGAGAACTTCTTGTTTCTCCTGATTACATTGCAAAAGGGGACAGGTGGTGCGGTCCTGGAGCAGCGTCTTCTCATCCGTGAGGAAAAGACCGTGCTGCTCCTGTGCTTCATGAGTGTGCAACAGCAACAGCTGCGCCCACAGTCTCTGGCTCTCCCTACCTGGGACTCTGCAGAGGGGCAGCACCTTCTGCAGTCAGACCTCACAGGGTGTCACAGGCAATAGTGGGCTGCAACCCTCCTGTAACTTCAGGGAGAGAGGTTCCCCACCTTGTAGAAAAGGAGAAAATGAAGTGTCATGTGGATGCCCCATCCCTGGCAGTGCTCAAGGCCAGGCTGGACGGGGCTTGGAGCAACCTGGTCTGGTGGGAAGTGTCCCTGCCCAGGGCAGGGGGTGGAACTAGGGGATCTTGAAGGTCCCTTCCAACCCAAACCATTCTATGATTCTATGATCTATGACCATAAGAAACTTGCTCAGGAAGTGTGTTGCCACCTCTTTTCTCATCTTTCATCAGGGACAAGTGGTTGTGACGGTCTGAAGGTGCCTGCAAGCCCCTTGTCTGCAGCAGATGGGTGCCCAGCAAGGAGAAACGGGATCTCTGCTCCCTTTCCTGCTGTCTGTCCCTATCCCAGGCTCTACAGGGACAGTTCAACCCCTTGGCCGTGGACAGGAGAGTGCAGAGGTTCAGTCGTGCAGGAGACATGCAGGTCTCCCCCCTCCAGGAGCCATGGCTCAGGGAGGATGGCGCTGGAGCTGCCTGCCGTGCGTACCACCACGGTGCTCGCCTGCACCTCTTGGTCAGCAGGTTGAGGGACAGCTGCTGAAACTTTAGCTAAGAAAAACAAATCTACAAGCTTAAATAAGCTGCAAAGGGCATTATGCCCCTCTGGGGAAAACGGGAGGGGTTTTGCAGCTGAAAAAGGTTTTTTTTGAGAGTGGGGGTCCATCGAGAGGTTCCAGATTTCCCTTCCCCACATGAAGCATGGGGTGTAACAGCTTTCCGGAGGAGGTTTGGGAAGGGTGTTTGGCCACAGGCAAATCAAATGGCCTTCCCCTGCCTTGCCTCTTGGAAAAAGCTGACCCAGTTTGGCTGAAGTTTTCTGGAGAAGTTCAAGCCAAGGCAAATCCCTGGGAGACAATTTCTGCCTACATGTCCATGTTTTGACATTGTTCTAAGCAATGGGAAACACAGCCTTATAATGGGAAGTATTGAGTAACCTCAGTAGCAAGCAGTGTTACCTACCCTGCCTACAATAAAATAATTAATTCTCATTAATTTGTCCTCTCTGCCTTTGAAGAGGATTTTCAGACTGCGGGAAAAAAAAGGACAAAAAAAGAAGAAAGGAATGGAATTAGCCAGCCCCCTCCGGTCTAAAATCACTCCAGATCCATGTGATGGCAACTGGCAGAGCAAGGAGAGGCATTAAGTGCTGTGGTTAGGAGACCTCTGAGCTCATCTAATAAACAAGAAAAAGGTTCTGGCTGCTACTGTCTCTGAGTGGGACCTTTGACAGCTGGGTAACCTTAGAAGAAGCTCCTGCCTGGTTTGTGGAGAAAAAGCAAGGGGTGGTAGGAGTAGGGCACTGGCACTTCCAAAAAATGCAGTCCTGGAAAGGAAAATGCAGCTATTTTCATGGTATTTGAGACCATTTTCATCTATGCAGAGGGGGCAAGCAATGCTCTTGCATCAGGATTCCCCGTAGCCTTGGTGAGTGGGGTTTACAACCTGTCTGAAAGCAGGAGTCACCAACTTTTTGTGCAAGAGCCTGTTTTTGAAAGATTTCCAGCAATTCATGGTTTGGATTATCCAGAGAAACTCCAGGTAAGAGTCTAAACTTTGGGGAACAAAGCAGACCCAGATCCTCAAGACCAGTGCCCATAGCTGGGTACTAAGATGCAGGGTTTCTATCCCCGGTTCTGCAGCCAAGTTGGTAGGTCAAAGTGAGGTGAGATGACCTCCCTGACCATGTACTTTCTCCACTGTTGCTTTGGTGGATGGAAGCACGGGCACTGAGCATCACTGCTGCCAGCACCACCGCAGCACTCATGCAGTCCGACCCAGCAAGCCACCAACACATTCTGAGCCATGACCAGTTATCTTCTTGAAATTCCTGGGTAGATCATGCCTAAAAAATCACCTGGGTTGGACAAATTCAGTTTGCTGTAGTGTCAGATGGCTGTCTGTAAGCCAGGGTGACTTTATAGCCAGTGTGAGCAAGCGGACAGTTCGCCACATGCTTGGAGAGAAGTCCACAAGCCAAAGAGGTGCTTTTGTGTAGTGAAACTATTTTCACTGAGCTTAAGTCAAGCAATGAAATATTCATAGGACACTAAAGCAGTGGGCTAACTGGCTGCCTTCTTATGGGAATCCAATAATACTGGAGACAGCCTTAATTCAATATTAAAAAAAACTCTTTCTCTTTCCCTCTCTCTCTCCATCTCCCCGCTGTCTCTTTGGGTTCAGAGATCTTTTCGGAAACCTCACTTTTATGTGCTGGATGCATTAAGTGGAGAGAGAACGGCAGAGATGAAACGGGGGGAGAAGGAGTGGGAGAGCAAGGATGGGGACCACATGCAGGACAGCTGGGGATTCCTTGGTCCCCAAGCTGCCTGGTGATGCTTTGCTGGATGATCTGAACCAGCTCTTCCTAAAGACCCATCTTCATGGCTTTTCTGTGGCCAGACCCATGCTTGTGCTCAGACACGGCTGGTTGGGAGCCATCTCTGGTCCAAGGGCTGTGTAACTATGGCTGTGTGGTCCTGTGCTCCCACCAATATACTTGCTCAGAAACAGACGGCCTGGCTCAGCCGTGGTATGATGCTAGCAGGACTGAGGCCATTTTTGGCTCAGCATCTACCCTGTGAAAAAAATCAGTGGAGACGGAGCCTTTGTCCACCAGTGTGGACTGCAAACTGGGAGAGTTGCACCTAGATGCTCATGAGAGGTAAAACCCGATGGCTCCAGTTATATGGGTGCTGTTTGTGTAGACACTCATCCTCACCCAGGGGGAGGACACAGATGCTGGCAGGGCTCGAATGAGCCATTTTGGTGTTTCCAGCTTGCCCTGCTGTTGCTACAACTCTTGATCCCTGTCCTGGAGGATCAATACTGACATCCTTATCCCCGTTTCAGAGAAATCAAGGACCAACCTGTGAACCTCTTCCCAGACACCATGGTTCAGGTTGAATTGCACTGAGCTAACCCCCAGCAGCCAACACTGACACCCAGCCAGCCCATGTAAGAGATGGGCACTGCTTTGTGCTGCTGCTGGGTGGCAGGGGGCTGTAGCTCTGCTGGTAGGACCTTCCTGCCCACTGTGAGGAGGGCTAGTAGTCAAGGATGCGACCAAAACTTCTCCAGCCATCGAGGGGCCAGGGGACTGTTTGCTGCCCCTTCAGATATAAAAAGGGGGGGGGGGACACACCAAAGGATACGAGCAGCAGGAGGGGGCTTTCCACACCATCCATGGATGTCACGGGGGCAGGATGATGTGGGTGCTGAAGTTTTACGTGGTTCAGACAGATTTGGGAAACTAAGTCCCCCACAGAGACCCGCTTGTCATCCATAGCTTTGGATGGCAATGCTCTATACATGTTGCAGCAAAGGGGAGATTTAGAAGAGCAACAGCTTTCCAAGCACTTAGCAGGGTTTTTTCCCCCCTCATAGGATCCCTTCCTGGAGAATATTTAAGATCAAATGATTTACTCCACAATGCACTGGTTATTTGGTTTCTTCTGGCATCTCCCCGTCACAAATGCCCTCGAGCAGATCAGTTTCAACCTTCAGAAAACCTCTCTATTAGCATTTGATCTTGTCAAGCTCTTTTTATAGGCACTCTTAAAGCTAAGTGGAAACCGCTCGATGGCTATCTGCCACGCTGGGGCATGCAGGCAGATGCCAGCTAGCAGGGAAAGAGCACAGTTCCCATGCAGGAGGGTCCAAAGCACCAACAATGGTACAAACGATGCACAAAAATTGGGAGACATGCACAAAAATCGAGTCCATGTTCACGTCCTGAGGTGAGGATGAGGAGATCTGTACTGCCCCGAGCTACTCCCCATCTCCAAGGCCAGGAGGGAGCCCTTTGGGGAAAAGCAAGATGCTCCATCCCATTGCAGGGAGGTGGCTGGGTGCCTGGTGGGTGCCAGCATGGTGGCATGGGGGCTGTGCTGGTACATCCTGCAGAAGGAGAGGGTGAGCAGGATGGCTGCAAGTCCTTTCACATCTTCTGCAAGAGCCCAGTGACGCCCTGACCAAACTTGAGCAGGGACCTGACTTGCTGCCTCCCTTTCCTGTGCTTTCCAGGGCAATAAAAGTGATTACTTTCTTTTTCTTCCTTATTCTAGCATCTCCAGGCCTGATGCTGACCATACAAACACAGTGAAGATATTTTTTGTCCCTGTTGATTCTGTCTCCAGCTGTGCTTGGAATTATTATACTTTTTTTAAGACTTTCTGGCAAATCACCAGTCGCACAGATGACTGTTTTGGAGAAGATTTCCCTGTGCATTTGGAGTCAGTGCAGGTCTCCTGTTGGGGTCTCAGGAAGCTCTCCTTGTCCCTTCCCTCCCTGGTGGTGTTCCAGGTGCAACCCAGCCATGTCAGCCCCATGATACTTTCTTCCTACCTCATCTGCCAACAGCTTGGTGCCTCCTTCTCCCCTTTGTGTCTTCAAGCTGGGTGGAACAGCTGGACCATGTCTCCCAAGGGGCAGAGGAATCTCCTGTTTCTGGGGTACCTGGCACTGCCTGGAGTCACCTGGTCCATGAAGACGGGCAGAGGTATGGTGCACCCAAAGGAAGCTCCCGAAAAGCACTGCCATTTCACTGTCAAACAGGAATTTGATGGTGTCAGGCTCAAACCTTTCCCTGTTTGATGCGGTATCTCAGATACAGCATGGCAAACCACAACCCGAACTGTAGATACAGCTGAAGTGCCATAGCATCGGTGTGTGTCCGGGCTGGAGAGGTAAGGTGGGTATTTTATCCCATGGCAGCATGTCACTGCGGGGGGTGCGGGGGTGGGTATTTAGCTATTGGAAAACTAGTTTTGTGATGAACAGCGATAATGAAGCTTGGTTTTCTCCAGATTTTGAGTCTTATGCTTTGACTTCAAGTTTTAGAGCTCCAGGCTAGGCTTCCTCTGTATTTATGGTGCTGACCATTTCATGATGACTCCTGGTGAACACCAAGTTGATGGATCTCCCAGACCATGTTGGGAGCTGAAAGCAGAGACTTGCACTGATGTTCCAGGTGGGAAAGTAGGTTATAAAGCAGGTCTAAACATGATTACACAGGAGGTGTGTGGTGGAGCAGGGACAGGATACAGGGTCTACAGTAATGTCCCCCACACCTCACCTTGATCCCTTTCTTCTCAAGGATAGCTTGAAAAACCTGAGGGTCCCTCTTTGCCCAAAGCACCTATTGCACAATGGCTCTTGGGCTGCTGGTGGGTGAAGAACCAGCTCTGCCCCCATACAGCAACGCATGCCAGGGTGTCCCTGTGGTCCCAGCTGCTCCCAGCTTCTCCCTTGATGAACTCCACCAAGATGGAGCCACCCACAGACCCATAAGCCTCCCAAGAAGACCTCTGCAAGAAATAACGTCAGTGATGAATGTTGCCTGTCTGTGTGAATCGTCTGCCAGTAGGTCATGAATTACTCAGATGTGTCTGTTATCCCGAATTATTCCCTGATTCATGCGGCAGCTTACGCAGGAGCTCCTTGATTAGATTCCTCAGTATCAAACACCCCAGCTCATTGGCCTGACCTTCTTCTCCACGTAAGCCTCCAGGCCATAAACCATTCTTATCCAAAATCTTGACCTCATGTTTAATATTATCTCCGTTGACGTTAACGGAGGTTAGTTAGGCTTGAGCACACGCTGGAAGTTAAGCTTTCCTGTACCAGGACCTCCATGTGTTTCCCTGCGCTGACTGATGACCCGAATTCAAGGATCCCTTTTCCCTGGCTTCAACAAGCTTCAGCTTGGCACATGCATAATTCCTGGAATCAGTTCTCCACCACTGACGATGATGAATCAATCATTTGCTTTCTGAACGTGTTCCACAGAATTCCCTCAGCCTTCAACACGCTGGCAGGCTTTCCCACCAGAAAATTAGTTGGCTCAACAGTTCTTGGGATAGTGAGCACCCCGAGTACAGTTCCTGCCTGGAAACAAACGGATTTAAACATACGAAGTGAACTTTTGTGGGATGACCTTTTTCAGCAGTTCCCCAGCCTTGGTGAGAACCAGACTCAAAAAAAAAAAAATGGGTTTGCGGGCAGAGGGTGATTGAGGAGAGGTAAGTGTGCATGAGGGTTGGTGTATTGACATTGGTCAATCTATAACTCCTGGTGCAGTCTAAGGAGGGTTTGTACAGGTTGAGCAGACCCCTGGGTACCTGACCTCGCTTGGGCAGTTCCATGGAAAATCCTTGTAATGCTCAGGTTGAATTCACTTCATCTCACCTCAGGTACCTGTGAGGCTGGTTGGTTGGCTTGGTTGTCTAAAGCAAGCAAATCACCCAGGCTCCCTCTCTGGTGGGACGAGCAAGAGTTCGGTCCAGAGGTTGATGTATCCCAGATATTTGAGGAGCAGAAGGGATGAATCACTCTCAGACAGTTGCTTGTTCAGTCCTTTGGTAATTGAGGGATCTTGGGCAACAGCTTTTGGATGGCTGAAGCTAGCTAAAGTGAGTCCTACCCCTTGGTGCCTACTTGGGCCTTTGCAAGCCTCCCCCACTGTCTGAACATCCACGTCTAGTTCCACGTGTTATCCTCCACAGTTGCTACGTGAGAAAGGACAAAGCACCTTCAGCCAGAAGTGGGGGAGGAACTGGTGGGCCATCCCAGGTCATGGGGCAAACCTCAGTTGGCATTTCTCTATAGGTGCTTCAGCAGCAAGGCTGGATCCTCCTGTCAGCCACAGGGACTCCCCACAACATCTCCCAGTGCTTCACTGATTTTTCCTGGCAGAAAGCTCTTTCCTCCGTTCTTCCTAACTCCTTAGCTGGAGTTTTTAACCCAATCACTCCTTGCCTTTTCCTCAAGAGACAGTTTATTCCTTTTCTAACAGTTTTGGGTGTCTTTGGAGCCTGTTTCTGTGCCGTCTTCTTAGTTTTCTCCACTCTTGGTGCAACAGCCCCAGCCTCCTGGTGTCCCCATTCTGGCTAGTTTTACCATAGTCACACCATGAGTTTGCAGTATTTGGGGCAGCAGAAAACATTAAGTTTCTTCTAACTCCACAAACTGATTGTCAGCATCCAAAACAGAAGCCCAAATCTGGATGAACTGGTTGAGAGCAGCCCTGCAGAGAAGGACCTGGGGACGCTGGTGGGTGACAACTGGACATGAGCCAGCACAACCCAGCAAGCCAACCGTGCCTTGGGTGCACCACCAGCAGCGTGGCCAGCAGGCCCGGGGAGGGCATGCTCCCCCTCTATTCTGCTCTCGTGAGACCTCACCTGGAGTAATTTGTTCAGCTCTGGGGTCCCCAGTACAAGACAGACATGGACCTGTTTAGAGTCACCAAAACTACCCAAGAGCTGGAACACCTCTCCTCTGAAGAAAGGCTGAGAGAGTTGAGGTTGTTCAGCCTGGGAAAGAAGAGACTCTGGGGACATCTTGTTGGGGCTTTTCAATAGCTAGGAGGGACTTATAGGAAAAATGGAGATGGATTTATATTTTTTTAACCAGGGCCTGTAGTGACAGGACAAGGGGTAACAGCTTTAAACTAAAAGAGGGTAGATCTGTGGTAGATACAAGGAAGATGGTGAGACGGTGGAAGTGGTTTCCCAGAGCAGCTGTGGATGCCCCATCCCTGGAGCGGTTCATGGCCAGGCTGGATGGGGCTTGGAGCAACATGGTCTAGTGGAGGGTGTCCCTGCCCACAGCAGAGGGGTTGGAACTAGGGAATCTCGAAGGTCCCTTCCAACCCAAACCATTCTACGATCCTCAGACCACAATTCAGACTTTAAAATAGATGCCCCTGCCTTCCTACAGATGGCCAGATCCAAAGCCTGGTAGGGAAGCTCAGCAGAGCAGGGGATCCCCAGCACCTCTGGCAATCACATCACACCAGCTTGAGCACCAAAATGGGGCTGGGGGAAGCTGGAGTCTCAACATTGGGCCAGGTGTGGGTGTTTATGTATTGGCATAACGTAAAGCATGTTTGCAAAGAGGAATGAATCATTTTTCCCTACCAGTTTAATTGTTGAACAGTGCCTCTCTCTGCAAACTTTTCATGAATAGATGACAACTTTCTCTAATTTAGTCATTAATCCTAATTATTCACTCCATCTCTCCTATTAATAACATGCAGTCAGCAGACTGACAGTAAACAGCTCCGTGCAATTATTTTGCTCAGTGAAGTTTGAAACACGAGCTGCGCCAGGTATTTCTGATGGGGCACAGATTGCATGGCACATCTCTGTCTGCCCACCACGTGGCTCTGAAATCCTAGAACGGCGTTTCTGGTGTGAATGCCCCTGTTTGCAAAATGAACACGTGCCAAAAAGCTGCTGGTTCCCAGACTCAAAGGCATTTGTTTGAATATCTGTGAAGAGTGAATACAAAGAAGGACCAAGGCAAATATGTTTTAAACAGCTCAGTAAATCACCCGTTTCAACTTTGCAGGAGACGGATTTCTTTAGGTCCGTGGTACATCCATATATTAAGTGACAGTGAGAGAATTCGCCACCTGAAACTAAGAGTGATTTATTGCAAAGGGTACATGAGGAGTACCCAATATTTAATTAGCATTGTGTTAATTAGCTGCATCACATTGCTTTCCTCTGTCTGCACTGGGATCTAAGCAGAGTCGGGCACCTGAGCGATGTGGGCAGCCCTCTGCCTTCCTTTCCCTGTATTACCTGGGCAAGACCAAACCATCAGCAAGTTATTTAAGGCTGAACAGTTTTAAGGCCATTGGAGGCTGTAGCCCTAGATTTCACCCTTAGCAGGGAATAGAAATAGGGATCTCCCTTATGCACAGAGACCTAAATTTAAAGCCCAGTATAAGGCAAAATCGACAGCTTGCAAGCATGCCCTCATCCCCTGGAGGAGGCAGCTGCAGCATTAACTCCAGACAAAAATCCCTGCTAGCAAAAACGTATCGACTTCTGGTGGGGAGAGCTCCTGTCTTGGTTTTAAATTCACTCGAGATGCAGAGTTTATTCAATTATCAGCCATCTAGAGAATGAAATGTGGCTTGACTCCAATATCAACTGGGCAGGGGAGAAGATGACAACCAGGTTAACCCCTTGTTCACCCTTCAGCTAGGCAGAGGGCGGGCAGCACGATGGCACCAGGCGATGCTACATGCATGCATCATGCATCTCCAAGGTTAAAGCTATTGGCTCAGTCCCTTGCATGCAGAAAGGGTTTTTACACTGGCTTTGCCTAGGAGGGCAGGTGGAGAAAAAAACACCCCACAATTTGATGTGGTACCCAATGGGAGGATGCTCTGTTCACAAGCCCCCTTTTGTAAGGGGACCCCATATAGTACAAAGGGCTCTCTGTCCTCAGGGGAGACCCATGGCTGTAAAAACAAAGAGAGACACCGGGGAAAGCGTCTGGTTCATTATTCCCCTCTGAAAAGCTCTCCAGCGTCAGGCTTTTTAAAGGACGACTCTGGGCAACGAGGGGGGTGTGGATTAAAACTGAGATTCATTGGAAGAGGCAAAGGGGGGAGCTGGCAAGATGTAAATCCTCACCAAATGCCCTGGGAAGCATGGAGGGTCTTGGGCTGGCAGCGGAGACCACATGCCAGCACATGGGGCTCCTGGGAGAGGTCAGAGCTGCAGCAGTGTAAAGCAATTTTCTTTGCTCTTCTATGATGCATCTGAAGCACTTGAGGGGCACCACTCCCATAGAGGTTACCTTAATGCCACTAGTTTTGCTGGGGCCGTGCAGCCACGCTCACTGGTGGCTCTGGAGAGCAGCAAGATGTTGGATAGAAAGCAAGTGCCAGCCAGCACAACTTTTCCACTTGCTGCTCAAAGTCTATTCTCAGCCATAAATACAATTTCTGCTGCAGGAGGAGAGGGTAAAGAAGGTTGTATTGTATTTGGGATGCCAAAGCACAAACCTGCTGCTTTCTGGGAATCTCTTCTGCATTAAACTGATCTGACTTGGAGCTCACAGCATCATCCTGGCCACTCACTGCGGTCAGGGTGGTTCCTGCAAAGCAAGATTTTCTCTCAGGGGAACTGGAGAGCAGAGCCCTTCCTGGCAGCAGGCAGAGATGGGAAGCTGGGTCTGTCCCCCGAGAGAGGAACGGTAAATGGCCTCCCTTTCCTTTGTCATTACCTGGCAGCAGCAGCCCTGGCAGAGCTGGCTCTGGGAAGCAGCAGGCTGCAGTAACCGCACATGGAGCATCTTCGCCTGGGCTGAGCTTGCCCTCTGATGGTAAACACTGGTAGTGAGAAGCAGCAGGTCTCCCAAACCCACCCTCTGTCCTGGAGCCTGGGGGGTTTCCCCATTCCCCGCCTGATCCCCTGATGCTAATAAAGCATTTCAGAATGTTACTGCCACGAACCCACTCTCAGCTCCTGGGCTGAAGGCTGTCCCAGCGAGGGCAGCTCCTCCAGGCAGGCCCTTGGCCACAAAAGCCCAAGTTGTGCCCTGCCTCAAGCAGGGCTGGGGGGCCAGGGGCTGGGGCAGGGCAAGCAAGGCAGTGCAGGGGTGCTGCGGTTGTTCAAAGGGGGCAACAAGGCCACAGAATGCTTTTTTTAAGCTCTACTTTGAAAAAGGTACCAGGAAACTTGAAGTAACACAAGCAAGTTCTGCCAGCCATCTGCCAGCTTACCCAAAGCCAGCAGCGGACTCTTCTGGGGGGCGTCCCTGCAGCACTGACCCCTGTGACCTGCCATCAGCCCAGCTTAGCAAAGAGAAAGGAGGCAGGAGAAGCAGCCAGGGCACAGCCACACCTGCAATTGCTAATGTCAGGGAGCAGAGGGCTGCCCCATGCAGGGGGACAAGCCAGGAGCTGCGGGTGACCCCAGCACAGCAGGGCACCCACCAGCAAGGTGCAGCATGAGCACAGCAGGCAGGGCCGGGTGCTGGTGACCGGGTCCATCCCACACTCCCAGGCACAGCAAAGCAGTCCGGCCCTAGGTGCATCCAGGAGCAGCGGCAGCAGAGGCAGGACTAGGGACCAGCTGCCTACAGCACAGGCACCAGGTCCAGCCAGAAGGCAGCACTAGGGATAGGCACCCTTGCACTACATCCCACGCAAGGGAAGAAGCTCAGGCTTGACCTTCAATACAGCACCTGGGCCAAGGCTTTTTTGGTGCCCCCAGGGTCCTGGCAGTGGCACAGTGCTGCATGCAGGGGCAGAGCTTAAGTTGTCCTGTCACCCTCCTTTTTCCTGCCTCTCCACTATTTCTCTGCTGGAGGTCAGACCCTGGGGCCCACCTCCACAGTGACAGAGCTGTTGGCTCCTTGCTTTTCATGGGAATCTGCTTCCAAAGCAGGCACTAAGCAAGGACTTTGCTCCCATCCATGTTCATATGGGGGGAGATGCAGAGAATTTGACACCTGCCCATCTTTCTCCCACTTTAGATTGAAGGAGAAAAAAATCAGCTGTAAGAGCACGGTGGTTACACAGTGATCAGGTATCACAGAGAGTGATACACGCACACGTCTGGGGACTGCAGGGCTGGACCTGGGGGTAAAGAAATGTATGGGGGTAGTAAAAGTGAAAAGGAGACCTGGCTGGGTTAGGGTGTCAGGAGTAGGTCAGTGGGTGAGGGCCAAGGGTGGTGAGGTGCTGAGTTTTGTGCGTAGTCCCTGGCATTCAGCCTGGGCATCACAGCGCAATTCCCTGGTCACGTGCGCAGGGAGGGATGAGAGCAGGCAGAACTTTGGGGGTTTTAATCATAACAAACCCGTATTGTTTCTGGCCTGTGAGTGACAAGACAGCATCGTGGTGGGTCATCCTGGGCTGCAGGTGGCAGAGGTGATGCAGGAGAGCAGAGCAGCGAGCTGAGGGCAGGAGTGGTGCATACCTGTCAGCTCACAGGCATCTTCAGGTCGGTTCAGACAGCAACTTTTATTGCCAACTGCAAAGGCCTTAGGATAATTTTTCTCACCAGATAACCAGCAGAGACATCATTTTCCTTCCTACTTGAAGGAGGAGACGCACCAGATATTTCCTTGTGCCCAGCACGGGTTTGATTTGGGCAATGAAGAATAGCACGTGGGCTAGAGGGAGAAGCTCACCTGTGCAGGCAGAGTTCATCCTTGGCAGAAGCAACAGGACAGTGTGAAATTTCCCAGGCTGCAAACCGTCAGTAGTTCAGTGGATCACACCTTGAAATGCCCTTGTTGGTAGCTGCCTTCCCTAGAAGGGCAATTTTTTCAAAACCCACTGATCTGCACCAACCCCAATGAATGAAAGCGGACTGGAAAATATTCAGGCTGGTGCGACGAGCGAGGGGAAGCAAGCGGCCGACTCAGTGTGAGTGATAAAGCAAGCTTCAATTTATTACGGCGCGATTATGTCTTATATACAGTTCCAGTTAATTTTATGCCTACAAATCATCTGCTAATTGGCTAAGCTCTAAAGGGTTACATTTTCATACGTCCTCCTACTTGCGGTTTCTGCGGATAGCTAGCTACATATATTTTTTTCTCTCTTGTCTATGCGAATTCCTCAAAGTTATTTACAACATTAGGCACAAGGTCAGTGTTTTTCTCAGCTTCCTTATCAGCATGCCTCAGCACAGCTGCAAGGCCTGCTTCAGCTAACTTACACTAACTTTGTTTCACAAAGATCTTTAAGGGAGTCATGGCCGTGATCACACAGCCATTCTGCAACAGGCTGGTCAACCTTAATACAGTCATTCAATAGGCTTGAAAATACTGAAATTTGAAATAGATTTCTCTATATGTGTTTCACTTCCTGAATCTTACAGCTCACTTTTTCCAGTCTGCCCCTATAACCGCAAAGACCAGGTACGCACTTCCCTAAAAATACTGCAGAGCAACGTGGCTCAGGGAAACACCAAATCTAGGCAGCCGGGGCTACAAGAAAATATCAGCGCTCACAAGCCATGCAGTAAATCCTAGCAGGTGGCAACACTGAAGACAGATGACTTTTGCTGTCTGTAACATAACGGGGGAAGTTCACAGGAGAGAGCAGCACACGTTAACGCTCCAAAAAACAATTGCAAGCCACTAAATAGACCTGTCCATACTATAAGGGCACATAAACTACTTCAGTGTCAATCATATTTTGTGGGAAAGAAATCACCCTTGACAGAGATGCCGAATTCATCTTTATTAAAAGGATTAGTGCAGTTACAGAAGGAATGAATTTGATCATGTCTGTATTTAGGCATAGTGTATTAGCTGAGAGTGGGAACCATAGCAGGGGCTGAGCTTGGCCAGGTTTTAGGGGGTGTCAACAGTAGCAGCTACGCTGGGTAAGGAGCAGCCTCGCCGCGCCACTGCAGTGCATGAGAAACAGCAAACTTCGGCAGAGCTGCAGCATCCTGAGACCGACCTGGGCTTGCACAAGCCGAGGCTGGGCCAAGCACGTGTGAGAGAGAAACTACCTCTAGCTCGGCTTATGCCAAGTGGAGGGTTTGGTTAATATTTTCCTAGAAAGCCCACTCTTTGAATACAAGGTCAAAGACTCAGAGCAAAAGGACGTGCCATAAGAGAACCTTCACTCTACCCCCGGGCACATGCATTACAGTGCGGTGTTTAATAACAAGATGGTATCTTCCTTTTTCACTTCTAAAGGAAATTTCATAATTTTGAGCAGTGAATCAGGTATTTCTGCTTGTGTAAGTCAGAAATGAAGTCAAGCTCCTCTGTAGCTTTGCTTCAATGCACACACATTGAAACAGCAGTTGCATGTGCATTTCTTTTGGGGTCTTTGTAGCGCCTGGAAACTTTGGAGACAGTATTTCATTACAGAAGAATCACCAAATGATTTAAACCTCATTTTAGTTCTATCAAGTCAAATGCCTCTTCAGAAGACCTGAATGATGTAGTTTGCAGTGTAAAGGTGACATTTCTCCCAGACACTTTTTTGTTTGTTTGTTTTTTGCTTTAAAGGATCAGAGCTTTTTAAACATAGCAGTAAATGTTAATATTTTATTTTGCTGATTCTTCATTTCTGAAAATGGTTACAACATTTTTGCTCAAAATCTCTACACCAACTTGGAGTTAGCCTAAGGCCAGTGCATAAAATTCTGTCTGCAGGTGGCAAAGGTGTTATTATAAAGCATTGAAAGAAATCCTTTTTTTTTTAATAATTCTGTATAATCTTAACTATAATAGATGTCGCTAAGCATCTTCCTTCCTGCCACTACTTGCTTCTGCATTACTGAACTAGAAAAGAAATTAAAAAAACCAAAACCAGTCCCCCCAATTCCTGCTGCCCTCATATCCCATGCAGCCTGAGTTAGTTTGAGTATTTTAATAAGCAAATATTTTCTCACAGTCAAGTTTCAAGTGATGACTGTGCATGTACCTGAGTTGCTACAAGAGCCATTAACTCCTGCCCCTCTGTCAAAACGCCATCATTAAGTGCATTGTGCCCTTTCCTCAGAGGCCCTCCCCTGTGCAGGTAGCAAGTGGGTACTGCTGCCCTGCAGAGCAGATGTGTCTGCTGTGGGCAGGGAGTGTTGAGCTCTCTTTCCCTGCCCGACCATGCCCTCCAGATCCCCACACCTGTGTCTCACTGCAGGAATTCAAATTCAGGGAGAAGTGTCCAGGTTTCTCCCAGTAAACTGGGGAGGGAGCGTACCTGATGGTTAGGAACTGGGTCCCCTGGATAGCTTTGCTGCAGGTTTCTTTAGGAGAAGTTGCTGACAGCCTAATTTTCAGATTTATGGAGCATTAAGAGTTCCCATCGACTCTGTAACCAGGTGATGAATCTGTCCACGCTTCATTTTTCTCAGCTATAAAATGGGAGAAATGGCATTTCTGTCACTGGCTAGCTGGGAGGTTAATGCAATGATTATTAATAAAGGACTCTAATGACCTCTGGAGCAGCAATTCTCAAGCCAGGGTGGCTGTTCTGAGCAGGGGCTGCTGCGTTCCTGAACAGACTAACGGATCCCGGTGAAAATTAGGTGGTAGCAATGGGCTCAGAAACGGAAACAGAAGTCATTTTCCTCATAAGTCATCAGCAGTCAGGAACAGAGCCCGGAAGGTGACTGTCACTTCCCACAAACATCTGGCTGACACATCGCTCTGTGCGGAAGAAGTCTCAGTCTTGCTGCATGGTGATTCATGCAGAGTGCCCTTAATGATTTCGGCAACTGTGCTACCACTGGGTATCACAGCTGCAACTGCGCTACCACTGGGTATCACAGCTGCAACTGCGCAGGTAAATGGAGCCACAGTCGTAAAAGTCACAAACTCAGGGCTTATAATAAGCAGGATTTATGTACCCAGAAGAGCAGGATCTGTATCGCTATTAAGGTTCATTCATCTATAGGCAGTTCTTACCTGCTCCTTCCTTTAATGCCATGGGTAGAGATCATCATCCCTTTTTGCACAGAACTGGTACTTCATTGCTAGGGACACAGTCATCAACCGGCTTCAGAGGCTGGAAAACAGAGAAAAATAAAAGCAGATTACTACAGCCAGTCTTCCAAAACGTATGTCTGTCAGAAACCTATACTTTGTATAAAGTAACCACTAAGGGCTGTAGCTGGAGACATCTTACCCAGAGTAACTGATTTTTTTTCAGCCTAAGGGTTAGGCCAGTCAGGAATGGGTCATGTTTACCGGCTGGGCAGGAGGTGTTTGCCTTGCTGTGCTCCACACACCTTTGGAGGCAGATAGACATCTCCTTTAAGAGGAGACACAAAGGTAATTCCAGATTAAGCAAGGAAACACAAGCAGTCTTCTGGGGGCAGATTTGAGCCTAAACAGGACCCCAGAAAGACCTACTGAAAATAAAAAGACCTACACCAGGGCGCAGATGTCCTCACACCAAGAAACCCCAGTCTGTCCTGAACCCATCAGGAGTTGTGCTTCAATGCGGGATCCCAACCGCAAGAAGGTGCAAGCATCTGACACGCTGCTGGCTGAAGGAGACACAGGGACATGATCAGAGGGCTGAAGCACCTCTCCTCTGAAGACAGGCTGAAAGAATTGGGTTTATTCAGCCTGGAGAAGATGTGGCGCCGAGGAGAAAGGGCCAATTCTTGAAGGGGGCTTGTAAGAAGGATGAGGACAAGCTTTTTAGTAGGGCCTGTAGTGATAGGACAAGGGGCAATGGTTTTAAACTGAAAGAGGGTAGATTTAGATTAGATATTAGAAAGTAATTCTTTACTGTGAGGGTGGTGGGACACTGGCAGAGGTTGCCCAGAGCAGCTGTGGGTGCCCCATCCCTGGAAGTGCTCAAGGCCAGGCTGGACGGGGCTTGGAGCAACCGGGTCTGGTGGGAGGTGTCCCTGCCCAGGGCACGGGGTGGAACTAGGGGATCTCGAAGGTCCCTTCCAACCCAAACCATTCTATAGTTCTATGAAAAAAACTCTTACAGCTGATATATCATGTTTCACTCTGGTACCCCTGCCATAGGATCTAATAACAGCATTGTCGATACTTGGACTGTATCAAATGAATTCTTAGACCTCATCTCGTGCTAACAGGGACTGGAAGATACCTGACCCAGCAGTGCTCCATCCACAGTGAACTTTAAAACTGGGAGAGTTTATCCATGTCCTTTGTCTCACTACAATGGACAGGCATCTCGAGGAAGTAGCATCTAATCTTCCCTCAGGCTGCAAACATTGATCTTGGAACTGGTAATGCAAGGTAACCCCAGGAAAAAAATATCTCCAGAAGCCTGAGGCTGTTCAGTATGCATCAGGGCAGTGAAGAGAAGGTCTTTGCTTAGAGGGCCTCCAAGAGCTCAGAATTATATCCTGAAGCTCAGGTATTAGGGATTTGGTCCTTTGGTGCTGAAAGTGCTGGATGCCACACTTGCTGCCAGGCCTGTGGGCATAGGTGTTGTTGTGAAGGCCATAAGTGGGCACATATTTGATCTTTAACAGCATTTATGTGTGTCATTTTTTCCTCCCTGAAGCACAGTCAGGAATGGCAAGACTTTTCAAGGATCAGCCAGTATTTCAGTACATGTGAAGCATCTAGATGTCCTATTGCCAATACTACTGCACTGCAGACACTCATCCATAAAGCTTTTGGTCCCTCTGAAAGACAAGGAAATGAGACTTTGCTTTCTCTTAGCAATAGGAAATATGATGCACACAGACCCAAACAGACAGGTTCAAATTTAGACAGTTCTTTTTTGCTCCCACTGAAAACAGGGGGAATTGATATGTTTCAGGGTCTTTATGGAGACCTGCCAGTCAGAAGGCTATTTATAGAAAGCAGGGGGAGACAACAGCTAAAAAAAACCCACCAAAACCCAAACCAAACCACTAAAAAGAACTTCAAAAACTCTAAGAAGGAAACTTTTTAATAACAGCAACAGAGTTAAATCATGAGAGTGACTATAATGGCAGATGTCAACTTGTAAAGGTAAGACTACTGACCTGGATCTCAAAAAGAAGCTGCCTTTGTATTTTCTGTCTTGCACAGATCCACGTTTACACACTAACATTCCTCAGAGAGACAGTTTGGGTTTTGTTTTGTCTTGGTTTGTTGTTTTTTTCCCCCCCAACATTAGGGGTAAATACACAGAGGCAAATACCCAACGGCATTCAAGCAGAAGTTGAGAGGAGATGTCAAGAGGGGCACTCCACAGCTCTCCATGTGCAGCAGCATCTCCAGAGTGAATCAGGAGCAGCGTTTCCCTGTGCTCTCTTTGGGACACCTGTGATCCTCTTGTGATCCTCTGTCCCTGCCACCCTGCTGCATGCCAGAGAGGTCTCCTGACCAACACTGCCTACCTGAAGCCACCTTTTTTTCTCTCAGACCAGTTTTACCAGCTCTCATACTGGTTTTACAGCCCACTGAAAGCTCACTCTGCTGTCTTCCCTGGGAGGAGTGCCACAGAGCTGATCTCTCTGGGCGTTTTCCCATACCTGGGTTTAGGATTACCATCCTCAGGGAATGCCCTAGTGTTTCGCCAGCTGCCTCTTTAACCCTAGACAGGTAAAGCGGACTGTAGACAATACAGTTACTCAATGCAAAGCAGGCAATACGTTTCTGTGGGTTGCTGGAAGAGAAATTACGGGGAACAGGTATCTCTGTGCAGTACTTCTGGCCTTGCCAAGTGCCGTGGTCCATAAGCCCTTCTGTTTGGCTTGCAGAAGTCAGGGTCTTGGGATGACGCTTTCCCTCACACCCAAAACATCTCTGAGGCATTGTTCGTTAACACTTCATTCATTAACTTAATGAATAAATGAACTGTATGCATTTATTCATTCGTTTATTTAAGTCATAAATGAACTTTATTCATTAATTAATGCAGAAAGCAGTCTGCCCTGGCTTCTGTAAAATCACGGGCTACTGTAAGGAAGCAGGGACGCGCCGTGGGCCATGTCACTGGGATCCCTGCCCGCCCAGGCAGCGAAGGGAGCTGGCTGAAGCCCGGCGAAAGCCGTTAACTCACTACTGGAGGCCTTTCCGCGGAGCTGGACAGCATTCGGTACCCGGGGTGAGCCGTGCAGGCACAGGGCAGCTCCTCGGGGTGCACGGCCCAGGTGACAGCCGCCGGCGGGAGCGGCCTGTGAGGCACGGCGCAGTCCGGCGCCGCCGAGGGACTTCTGTGCGCTGAGGGAGAGGGTCCCTGAGGGAGCGACGTCTCTGTCGGGGGGCAGCCTGCACCGGGGCGGGCAGGAGCGGCGGGCAGCGGGGCGGGCTCCTGGCCCGCGGTCCCCCCGGCGCGGCCGGCCGCTGGCCTGAGTTCGGCGGCACGGCGGGACGCCCGCCCGCAGGAGCCGTGCGGGGCCGCCGGGGAGCCCAGGGCCCGCCGCGGCCGGGGAGGCCGGGCCCGACCCCGCCGCCCCGCCCCGAGGGCAGCACCGCCCCGCCCCGGGCCGCGCATGCGCGGCGGGCTGTCCGCCTGTCAATAAAGCTTGAACAAGCGCCGGGCCGGGGACGCGCGGGCGGGCGTGTTTTGTTGGTTTTTGGGGGTTTTTTTGTTTTTGGTTTGTTTTTTTTTTTTTGCCCCCTCCCTTCTCTCTCTCGCTTTTTTTTTTTTTTTTTTTTTCTTTGAACGAACTTTATTGTTCCCGCGGTGCCGCGCGCGGGGATGCGCTGAGGCCGCTCCGCCGTCGGCCCCGCTCCGCCCGCCCCGGCTCGGCCTCGGCATGTCGGGCAGCCGCCTGCCGCCGCACCCCGCCGCGCCGCCCGCCGCCACCCCGGCCTCCTCCTCTTCCTCCTCCTCCTCCTCCTCTTCGGCGGCCATGGCGCCGGGCTCGTCCTCCTCGGGCGGCGCGGCGGCGCGGCCTGTGCTGGTGGCGGCCGCCGTGTCGGGCTCGGGCGCGGGGCTGGCCCGGCTGGCGGCGGCGGCGCGGCCCGGCGGTGGCGGCGGCTCCTCCGCGGGAGGTGGCGGTGCGGGCGGCGGCAGCAGCAGGAAGAGGCCGCTGCTCACCCCGCTCTGCAACGGGCTCATCAACTCCTACGAGGACAAGAGCAACGACTTTGTCTGGTGAGCGCGATATATCGCGATAGCGGCACCCGCTACCCCGCTGAGGGAAGCCGGGGCGCCGCCATGCCGGAGGGAAGCCCAGGGGGTGGGTGATAGCGGCGGGAGGCCGGAGCAGCCGGCAGCGGCCCCTCAGGGCTCCCCGCGGGGAGCGGAGCGTTCGCACCTCACCTCAGCTCGCCCTGGCGGGGTCATGGCGCCGGGGGCTCCCCCGCTGCGGGGCTGGGGCCGCCTCTGGGCCCTGTGCAGCGGCGCTGCTTTCACCCTCGCTGTTCTTAAGCCGAATCGGGCTGTTCCTGGCAGGTTCCCCCCCGGGTGCGCTCCAGCAGCCCAGCGTTGCGGCCAGGACCCGCGGCGTGCGGGCTGCCCTCACGCAGCCCGGTGACACGGCCAGTCCGTGCCTGTTACCTGGGCCCTGTGGCGCCGGCGGGGCCGGGCCAGTGCTGGGGGACACGGCCCCTGCCGAGCCCCTCGCCGAGCCCAGGACGAGGAGCCAGTGCAGGAGCTGGTGCCCCTCCGGCTGGGGATCCAGGGAGTCCCGTGGTGGTTGACAGATCCAGTGAAGCTGGCGCAGCTTTGCCGCTGTTGCTGGGAAAGGTTGGTTAGTTTCAAACAGCAAGAAGGTTTGTGTTGGTCTGGCACCTAAAACCAGATGAGCGGGAAACTTCTGTGATGATGGGATAAAGGTTTTTTCTTTTTTTGAGGCCGTTCAGATGCTGTCCTTATAATGTTCAGCCAAAACTGCAGCTCGTAGCTGGAAATACTCTTTCAGCAGACTTGGTAGACCAAGGCCTGCTGCAATGTGTGGTGGCTGGAGAACTGTTGGTGATTTGCAGTTTCAAAGAGAGCCCATTACTAACGGGTTTCAAACCTCCTGACATAAGGAATAGGTTTGACTTTTATAGCTGGTTGGATGTACTAAAATGTGAGAACAGAAAGTAGGGATAAGTGTTCACATCTGAGAGGCAAACAGTGAAGAGATACTGGAAAGAAGCTTGAGTTGTGGGGAAGTCATGTGTTGGAAAGAAACAGGGTGTGTTTTTTTTAAAAAAAAAAAAAGGAAGAGAAATGGGCCACAGCTTCCCAGACGACATTGACAGCTCTGACTTACAGGTGAGGGTTAGATGTCTGATGTCTCCACGGGACAGGAATTGTCTCAAAAATATGCAGACTTGATTTTACAGCTTTGTAAACTGTCTAGCAGAGTAGGTAGCAAACATCCTTGCTACCAAAGTGAGAACCTGAAGCTGCGAACAAGTTAGTGGCAGAAAAAACAGTAAGTACTTCTTACTAGTAGTAAGTGATAATAAAAAATTACTGCTTATTACTGAAAGTATTGGTTTGTTCAGTAACAGATATAAGATGAGAGAACAGCTGTAATCAGCTGGCCTGCTCTGGCTGAAGGCTCTAGGCCATGTTAGGTGGATCTAAGGGCATTTGGTGTGGGAGAGGGGTGCATTGCTGTTGCTCGTGGGTTTTCTGATCAGAGGGGATAATGCAATTGCAAATGTCCATGTCCCTCTGTTCCCTTCACAGTTATACTCTGGCAGTAGTGGTCTACAACCATTGTTCCCCATCCCTTTCTAGTCAGCTGTCACTTCTTGTTTTGCTGTCTGTTGTAGAAATGAAGGTGTTTAAAGGGAAAATAACACCCATAACAAGTTTGTAGGCCAGTTGTAGTATTTAGAGATGGTTCAAAAAGCTGAGTTTCTTGTATCTCTCTTCCCCCGCCCCCCCGCAGGTAAGTACTGTGCATGCTTCAAGGAGAACATGAATTAGCTGTTCACTCCTCATTGAGGAGTGCTGCTGGCTGAAAAAGTGAGAGGGGGGAAAAAATCAACTGAGGTAATTGGGGAAAATGTCCTGTCCCCCTTTTCCTGGTATTTATGAGAGCTACATTGGGCATTTGGAAGTGCAGGTCAGACACTTATAAGAGCAGACAATGATTATAGTTAGTTAACTTACCAGAGTTCTTCACTGCTGTGTATTGTTGTGGGCTGTAGGGGCTGATTGTTATGTATTAACACTAGCTTCAAGTTAATAGTAGTATTATTATTTTTTTTTTTAGTTAGCAATACAGTTATACAGTGCAGAAACAAACTCAACTGGGCAGCTCTGGAATTTTGAGCAATGTCCAAGAAGACAGGTGTGTGTGAATGTGCAGCCTTAAATAATTGATTTAAACAAGCTTTGGATATCTTGGTGTGAGAAGCAGAAGTTTACCATATGCTGGGTTGTTCTTTTTTTCCCTGTAAGGACACTTTCAAGATGCTGTCAGCTGCAGGGAACATTTGATAATTTTTCTGAACATGGGCTGTGAGTGGATGTTAGCCACAGCTGCGGACTCAGTGGTAGATTCAGTCTGTACCCGACTGAAAGTGGGAAAGCATAAAGAAGTTTGGGTGAGTTTCAAACTTCAAGGTACAAGTGGAAAGCCTGTAAATAGTGTTAATGTGTGCAACCTCCCTGCCTGTCTTCTGAAAGTGCTGTCTCAGCAATATGAGGCCTAGGTTTAACGTAAACATTGGCATACATTGCTAGTCTGGGTTGTGAAATGTTTAGCAAGTGTAGGCTCACAAGCTTGCAAGTGTGGTATGTATCAGCTTCTGACTGGAAATGTGTAACTCTAGTCAGGAAGGCAAATAGGCCTGACTTACTGGACAACTTCGTGGTAAAAGGGGAAACTTTGTTTCTCTTACTGCAGGGTATAGAATTAAAGGTAGTTTGCTGTTCCTATAGCCAGGCCTCTTTCCACTTGCCTGAGAAGATCTGAAAGGGAATCCTCTGATCAGAGAATTTTCGCCTGTCCAGTAATGTAATTTCCCTGACATTACTCCCAAATAGTGGTTGACTAAATGTCTTTTAAATCAGTTACTATCTGCTTGGGTCCCTGGACGTGGCTGCTTCATACCAGTAGTTGTTTCTGAGCTCTGCCATAGGTAAGAACATATGGAAAAGGGGATGTTGCATACTGACCTGCAGGGGTACACACAACAAACTTATGTATGGGTAGGACTGTGTGCCATGTTTGAAGGTGGACTTGCAGGTTCATGGGTGTTTAAAACAGTTCTTACCTCAGGTGGTTACCTGTTAATGCTAGGCATGGGCTGGTGTAGTTATTCATGTGTTTGTGATCTGGCAAACCCCTTTAAAGACTACTGCAAACTGACCCTGGAGGTCACAAGCTAAAACCACAGGGAGCTGTTTATGTACCATGTGTAATGATGGTTTTATGATCTGTTTTGTTGGAGCTTCATATTCAGTAGATACTAATGGTAGTGATCTTCAGCCTGGCCACCTTCCACGTGAAGGACAGAGCCTGCAGCAAGTCCTGCTCTATGTTTAGACCAAGGAGGAGCAGAATAGGAGGGAGAAACTGTAATAGGTCTTGTTTGCTGTGGAGCAGAAGGAAATCTCAAGTGTGTTTTAATTCTATAGCGACCACTTCAGCCAGGTGTTTGGGCAGCAGCAGTGTGACAGTAGTGCTCTTTTCAAGGCACTTCTCAACAGCTGGCAAAACTTAGAGGCATGAACTTGATTAAAATTATTTTAAAAATGTTTGAGGTCTACTGCATAGAGAAAGAATGGTAGGTCTTTGCAGTGTTGGATAAAAAAAAAACTGTTAGTAAATAAGGCAGTGACATTTTTGGCTTGCTGAAGTAATTTGCATCCTTTGTACTTGGCTCTGCTGTTTAAAACAAATAGAGTTAAGAACTATCTCATGCAGAGAAGCCTTGATTTCACCATACCTCTTCTCAGTTTTGGTGTATACTGCAAGCTGTAGTGTGTCTCAAGTCCCCATCGCTCCACTACTTTCTTAGCCTTCCCTGTGTGTTAGATTAACTTAAAACAACCGGTGCATAGCAACTTCCATGTGTTACAGCCAGCTTGGCTTCAGCAAATATTAAAAAACATCAATCTTGTTTCCACTTGTAAATCAGTTAGCGTTTCGGGGGAAACAGTTCTTAATGGAAACTTCAGGCTCAGTTAACAATGACCCTGGCACTGAATGGCCATCTTTGCTGGCTCTGAAAGCTTTTTCTCAACTATTTTGCCTCTGTCACTTCTCCAATCAAACTGGTGTGAAGAAGAGGAAGTTTGGGAAACCAGCCTTGGATGCTCATGTAACCTTAAGTGTGTGACTTCTTAAAACATGCCAGGCTAATAGAGTACAAAAAAGCCTAATTCTCCTCCTATTAATCTACCCTTTTTGGCTAAATTCAGTCATAATTTATTCTGACTAAACAGTGCCTTGGAACTAAATAACTTCTAACTCGGAAACACAGACTGGAACTTCTGAAGTTGGTGCTACTCAAGACAAAAAGTACAGAAAAGTGTCTGTCAGGGTGGAAGAGCGACAGGTGCATGTAAAGTATTCGAGGTGGCTCAGTTGGTTCAGAGTAACATTCTAGTTTGATTTGTTTGCCTATACATTGTGTTTATACAGACAGTTTGGTGGAATATTTAAGACAACCTGGTTTGTGTGTTAGATTGCACAAACCTTTCAAGGCATCCCTGGTTTTCAGTTTGGTGATTCAGAGCGGGATTGCATTGGCAGAGGCCACAGCTTCCCTTCTGTGGGCTTAAAAATAACTATTTAAGAGCATTTTTCATCCCTATTTTTAAATGCCTAATGGGGTAACAAGTTTTAGTATCTTCTACAATGGATGACAGAAAGGGGGAGTGACTTCTGTGGAGTGCTAACAAGGGGAGAAATTAAGGTGCTCCCCTCCCCTGCCAAGCATTGCTTGCTTCAGTCTGATCTGGGTTTTTGATCTTGGATTCAAAAAGACTCCTGCTTTTCAAAAGTTAACAGTTTATTAACGGCTCATTCTGTGGGAGCTGCCTTGTTGGCAGAAGGTAGGAGGAAGTTGTTTCTGAAGAAAACAAATGCTGCTGAAAACCTTCCTGAACTGAGACTGGTGTGGACATGCGGGAGTGTGAGGAGAGCATTTGGATGTCTGTAAGGGCTTGAAAGCAAGGTGAAGCTTGTGACACAGCAGGTACGTGTGTTATGTGCAGAATTGTGACGTTGCTGTCCACAGTGTCTCACTAGATAGCTAGCCAAGACCTGAAGATGAGCATGTATGTGACGGAATATCTTACCAGCTACTGGGGACAGTAGCCATAGGAATCACTGGAAGTAAGGCACAGCTCTTGTCTACTTCCATTTGTGTTTGTTTCCTTCAAATGTCATAGCCACTTGATGAGACTGATTTCTTCCACTACCCATCTCACTGAATTCCTGTCTCTTGTCGTACTTGGGTTCCTGTAGAGCACTGCTTGCTTGTACATCCTTCTGCTCTTCAGCTCCCTGCTTGGTTTTTGGTGATCCCTCCTGGAGGACTGGCTGTGCTTTGGTCACTAAATAGTCTTGGAAAAAACTAAAGCTCTTGTTTCCATTCATTCCTCTGTCTTCCTTATGAATAGACCCATATTCTACCTTTCCCATCTTCTCCTTTGACTTTAACGCCATGCTTGACTGTTTGTTCTATCTTCTGGTTGCACTGTACCTTATTGTGCTCTCTAGCAGCCTCAGCCCTGCCTGCTGCCTGGCAGTGCTCTGCAGGCACACCTCCCTTGTTGGCACCTTCTCCTACTTATTAGTTCTTGTTTGCATGACATTATAACTATTTTTCTGCTCTGCCTCTTTGCATCCTTTTTTAAAGTTATAGATAGCTATTGGCTGAGAAAAGGAAGAAAAAACTAATTTTGGTGTTATTTATAAACACCTTATGTCTGTTCATGTCAAAACCAGTTTTTTTACATTTTGAGAGCTAGTACAGATGGTTAGAAGGTTCTTCTGCAACCTTGCTTGTTGAAGGCTTTTGGGGGTTTGCAACTCTTGAAAGCTTCAAGACTGAACACTTACCTGATTGCTAATTGTAGCAAACTGCAGTATCATTCTGAGTTCGAAAAGCTGTTGATTGCCCCTTTTGATCTCTATACTACCCAGTTGCTGTTGTACTTGTGTGTCCTCTTTCATTTTACAAATAGAAAATATTCCCTAAGGGTGATTAGGTGGCTGCTTTGAGTTAATAATACTTTCCTTCCTTTTTTTTTAACATAAAAAGACAGCTTTGTGATTTTTGGCTTTGTTTTGTTTTCAGCCCCATCTGTTTTGATATGATTGAAGAAGCCTACATGACGAAATGTGGACACAGCTTCTGGTAAGATTATTTTTTTTTTTTTTGTATTGTGCAAAATGTCCATCTCTTACAGCATGTGTGGACTGACATTGCTGTGAATCCCTTTCCCTCAGAGTTCTTGTTACTTTGTCTTCTATCCCTGCATTGAAGAAAGAGGTTGAAATAAGATTTTAAAAGATGAGTACCAGTCTGGTTAAAGAAAAGTAGTCTTAGTATTTAAAACAAAAGATGTTGTGCTACCGTATTTCCCCTGTAAAGAAATAAAATGATCATAAACTTCTGGTAGCATCAGAACAGTTTGTCAACTTACCTGTATTGGTCCCACCTTTTATAGAGGTCCTGGGACTGACTGTTGGTGTTGGGAGGTCCTCCTTGCCTTTGTGCAAGACCATATACAATTTGAAGTGGCTTGCACATTGTCTGTTGCAATTCCCTCTCAAAAATTGAGGAGTATGCTTCAGACTTGTTTCTGTTGTATTGAGTTTACCCAGGGTCCACTTATTTTTCAGTGTTATCTCTGGCTGTCATGAGGAGTGAATGTTTTGTGGAGAAGTTAAAAAAACAAAACAAAACCACACCCTCCAGGGGCAGGTGTGGAACCATGACGTTTTAATGTCAAGTGTGTTAAATTCTCATAGTGTCCATTAACTAGAAATAAACGACCTAGCTTTTACAAGAAGTAGTATTTTAGTAGTGTAAACCACTTCCTCAAGCAGCAGATTCGGTTGGCTTTCAGAAATGCTTTGACCTGCAACAGGTAAGATAACAGCTGATTTTGTGCTTTCTATAGTAACACTTCATCCCTGTGATCTCTAACTTTTTTTTAGAAGTCCAAGATGAGAAGCATTCAAATATCTTTATTTAGAAAGAGCAGAGCAACATTGTCACATGTCTTTACCAGCAGTTGACATCAAGCTAGGTTCTTGATATGATGCTTAAATCTGGTACTATAGTGCATTTTGTAGTTACTCTGTCCCTCTGATAGCTAACAGCTCAACAGAGAGCACCTCTGAAGTCTCTGGTGAGAATATAACAGCCAGAGAGTGGGGGGGGAAATGTGAGAAGTTGATGAAGGTGTTTCCTCTGCTCAATTTCCCAAAATGTGTAATAGCTTTTAATGTCACTTGCTAAGTATTTGGCTAATCTAGAAGAGTTGCTTCTGGATAATGCAGTCTGTTAGCTGTACCTGTAGAAGAGGGGCATGAATTTGAGAGGGAAGCATGGCTGAAGTATCCAGTGTCGCCACAATCCTCAGGGAAGTAAGAGTGAAGTACTTAAATACCTCTTGTAATCCTTGCCAAGAAACTTTGCTGTCTTTCTGCTGTAGCATGCTCTGAGTTAATGTTGGAACATTTTGACTCCACTGTAGGATCTTGGCAATGCAGCTGCTAGCTAGCAAAGCAGAGTACCTGTTATAAAAGGTTGATTTTACTTACTTACTTGCTTATGTTCTGTTCCTTCATGTTTGCTCACTTGTTTTTGTTTCTTGTTTTTTACATTTTTAAACAGCTATAAATGTATTCACCAGAGCTTGGAGGACAACAACAGATGTCCCAAATGCAACTATGTTGTGGACAACATAGATCATCTCTATCCCAACTTCTTAGGTGAGCTCTAGGCTTGTTTGCATGAGAAACATCTTAGTTTTTAAAGGAGTCAGGCACTTATAAATTCGTTCTATAAACAGCTATCTTATGGATATTGAAAACAAAATCCAAACATCAGCCCTGTGGTCAACTGTGGGTTTTATATATATTAAAAAGAGTGGTTAGTGGTGTAAACTGTTAATACTCCACTACCTCTAGTAGTTCTGTATGCTGAGTTGAAGTAGTGACACTGACTTGCTGTTTACATGCTAAGAAAGGCAAAATGAAGATGTTTTTCTGATGGCTAGAGATCTGAATCTCTATTTACTTTTGTGTTTTTTTGCACTCGTGTCTGTCTTATTGAGCACATGCCCTGTTTACAAAGCACGGGCACTGGTGGGGGGGGGGGGGGGCGCAAATTGCATATTGTGCTGTTTTGGCTACTGTAGTAAGGTCCATGTGATGTATGTATGGGTAAATTGGAGAGAAAATATTCATGCACATACCTATATGCAATCCTAATTGTTTGCTTTGTAAACAGAAGAAGGAAATATTCCTAACTGGAAATAGAACTTAAAACTTAGTTATGGGAAGAAAACATCAAAGGAAGCACATTGCAATGTGGAATATCAAAACTAAATCAAATCTTGATTGCATGTGCTGGGATACCACCCATTTAATAGTAAATAGATCAAAAGCCACACCTGCCAAGGAATGCTTAGGAAATGAGCATCCTGATTTAGATCCAGACATGTTGTGCCAAAGATGGTGCTGAGGCAGATCTGGAAGTATATGTTAGGCTGGAGAACATTGCTTCCATGTGCCTGTTCAGGGCTTTGAGGGCTGTGTTGGAGGTGGAAGAGCTTGTGTGTGTGTGGGAAGGGTTGAAGTTATCTTTCTCTTTGCACCATTCACTAAATTGGTGTGAAATAAAACTGTAGCAAAAATATATCTTTAAAAAGGCACATAGCGGTTAAAGGAAAAAGTTCTGTTCAGCTGTACTTGTTCTCAGCCTGTGATAAACCAGTTAATGTTTTATCTCCTGCATACTCTTCTGTGATATGCTTCTGTCTTGCAGTTGAAAAACTTTGTCAAAGAACCATGGGTGCTTAGCAAAAGGAACTGAAGCAATTTGGGGAACGTGTAGGCTTTGTATGAGTTGATGATTTTAAGATAATATTTATATACTTTACAAAAATAAACTGAGGAATAAATCTGTGAGGACAAAAGCAGAGGCATGTTCTACTGTTTTAATTATTGATAAACCTACTGTGGAACTAAACTAAAGTAAAAATATAGAGGAGGAGTTTTGTACTGGTGGTGTTAACTCTAAATCCATCCCTTCTCTGACATCCTAATTACTTATATTTTTTTAGTCAATGAACTTATTCTTAAACAGAAGCAAAGATCTGAGGAGAAAAGACTCAAACTGGACCATTCAGTGAGTAGCACCGTATGTTCCAACTTTCTTACTTTATATTTATTTTATGATTTTGTACAGCAATTGTGTCATTACGTGGCTTACTTAAAAGAAATTACACTGTTGAGCTGATGCTTTAGCTTGCTTCATGAGGGAATAATAGCAATATCAGTGGCAGTGGGACTAGATCCCCCAACCTTGTTAACTCACGGTCTTCCTGCCAGCATTATATGTGTAGAGGCAAGCTCCGCTGGCATAGCGAGGTGTCATATGGTGTATTGAATATAACCTGGGAAACTATCCATGGAAGAACACTTGTTTAAAGGTAATCATTTTCATTCAGTGTTCGAAATTACAGCTACAATGAGAGTAATGGATGACTAGTAGTGCCACGCACTTGTCTGATCGTGTGCGAGAAGCTGTGTTCTACAGGGAAATTGGAGGAAGGCAAATACCAACCACAAGAGGGAGAAGGATGTTTTCAGAGTCCTGGTGTTCTGGCTCTGATCCCAGATAAAACTGCCTGGGTATCTTCTAGACTTGCTTCATGTCATAGAATCAGAGTGTGGTCTGTGTTCTCAGTTCATGAAAACCCCTGTACAGCAGTAGTGGATGCTCTTGTACATTAAGATCAAAAAGAATATATGACATGAACCAGGAAACTTGCATATTTGTCCTGCTATGTCTGGCTTCCTTGACTTCTGTAATTCACAGATAGCATTACAAAGTAATATTAACAATTACAGAGCCCTTGTTTTGTCAGTTAACCCCCCTCCATTGAAGTGTTATTAATTTAGGGTCTGTGTTGCAGAAACCAATGTTTTCAGCAGCTGTATGGTTTAGGTGCTTTAAGAATTCATTGGCTTGCTTACAGTTACAGTAAGTTTTTTATATTCATTATAGAATACAGCATATTTAATATAAAATATGCATAAACCATATCTGGTTTAAAATGCGCACAATTGACCTGAAGGTATGTTCAGTAACTTGTTGGAAATTGATTCTACTCTCTCATAGTGCACCTTTTAAAAGCCATGCCTGTAGATGCATCTGTTCTGGATAACTGCCAGTACATGGAAATCTACCATGACTTCGTGCCCAAAACGATGTTGTCTACCTCTTGGCAGTAAATAAAAAATACAGACATCTCTAAAAAGGGAAACCTTGCTGTTGTACCAGCTCCTTAATGTGCTTATTCTCTGCTTGTATTACTTCTGCTATTAAGAGAAGTAATTCAAGACATGCTGTAGCAAATGCACCATTTCTTGGTCATGGGTTTGTGCTATGAAGAAATTACTTTAAGGCATCTTTGAAATTTTTCAAGTAGTGGAGCAGTAGTACATTAATATGTTAGTTTGTCTCAAATCTTGACTTGCTTATAAATTACATTTTCTTCTGGTTGTTCCAGATTGATTTTTTCTTTTTTTCTTTACCTGTGTGGCTTCCAGAGGTTCTGTTGAGTTGTGTAAACTGTTGCATATGGATGTTGTTATATTTTATTTTTCTTAACTGAGTAGATACAAATAGGCTGCAATTTCTGAGAAAATGTCTGGTTTAGACTGGATGGTATTTTTACTACTTGCAAATTTAAATGTCTTAATCTAGTGTCATAGCTTTTATAGAACAGGATTTTTTAATCCAGCTTTGTTTCTTAGAAGGGAAAGACATTTGAGCTGTTCCTGTTGGCTCCTCAGGCCTTTTGATGTAAGGCTGTATTAGCATTAACCTATTATTTGGGTTTTACTGTACTAAAAGATACTTTTCTACTGACAAGAAGACCAAGCAGCCTGTAGGGAAGAATGGGCAGCACAGTAGTATGCTGGCTCCTTGAGGAGTCCTCAGCTCTAACAGGTTAAATGAGATCAACCTGCTGAGCTCCATCTTCTTCCCAGCTCTCACATTTCCTGTGAAAATACTCTTAAGAGAAGTAGTGTGGGAGGTGAAAGCAGAAAAGATAAGTTGATACTACCTTCTTCCATTTGAATTTAGCATGAGGGCTTACCTGTTACTTAGCTAAAAAAATTAAAAGGTATTGCCACTTAACAGTATTTCAGATAGATGTAATCCAACTAAGCTTATATAAACATTTTTCTTCTTTCTCCCCATAGAAACATCTCAGAAACTAGGGCACAAATCAGATAAAATTGTGGCTGTGAAATAATCTCTTCCTAGCAGCAGCAGCTGCGCTGTCATGAAGCACAAATATCTCCCAAATAAGATAAGCAGTTACACAGCAGACAGAAGAGCTATATCCTATACATGTGGTAGAATTGAGAATTTTGATTCCTGAAAATTGTTTTGAAATTTTGTGAAGGGATGAAGTTATTGTAGTGTTCTTTTTAGTATCTGTTGCTAGATATAGCCCTGGGTGGCTTGAACTCACTGTCTCTCCAACATCTCTTGTTCTTTCTAGAATGGCCATAGGTGGCAGATAATTCAAGATTTTTTGGGAACTGATCAAGACAATCTTGACTTGGCTAACGTCAACCTCATGCTGGAGCTGCTGGTGCAAAAGAAGAAGCAGTTGGAAGCAGTAAGAAGTTTCTCTTGTCTTATTTAAATGAACACCATTGTCTAGTTTTTCTCTTTTCAGGGTTTGATTTTCTTAAAGTAAGGTTCTGTTTCCAAATTAGTCAGAATTTTCTCTTGCATTTTGGTGTTGAAAAGTTGACCATCTCGCTAACCTTTGTAGCAAAGTAACATTTCAACTGCAATGCCCGTAACGTGCTTAGTGTTGCTGCTGACATGACAGGGTTATATAAACAAGCAGGGGAAAATGGAAAAGGATAAGAGAAATGGCTAGCAGAACAGGGAAGTGCATATGAAAATGCTTGCTAATTGACTGTTGCACAAGTAAATATCAGATATTTCTTGGTAATAAGCATGAAGAAGTCCAAAATATAGGTTAAGGAATAAACTCTATGAACATGTGAAAAAGATAACACCTTTTAGTATCTGCCACAATTGATGGAATCTGAATGAGTGCCATCTCTGAAGACTTTTTAGTATTTAATGTTTGAAAGAAAAGCTCAGATGTCTTGTTTATGAGCCTGGTTTGAGGATTTATACAATATGAAGCGAGCTGTTCCTAAGTCTTAACTGAAATGTAGTTGGTTTAGGATAGTTCTCATGTATCTGGCCCTTCCATGCTGTTGTTCTCAAGTGACTGTTTTCTAGTTAGGAGAGCCAGTACCTTCTAAACTAAACTGGATTACAAAATCTGGCCTGGTGAAATTCAGGTAGAAGGGTGGATTTTAATGAAGCTTTAAAACGGGTGATGAAAAGTCATATTTGGGAATGGCTTACCTTACTCTTGCAGAGTCAATATTTACACAACTTGTGGTTCTTGCAGAAGGAAAATAACCCAAAAATGTTTACTGACTACTAGCAAAAATTTTCTGTTATGTTATTGCGTGGGTCTTGTAAATAACATTTTTTAATTGTGGTTCAATGAAGTTATGGTGGGAGTATGGTTTTTGACTTCAGAGTAAAACCTCTTTTGTTTTTTCTTAAGCATTCTTGTGTCAAATCTGAAACAAAGGCAGCACAGGACTGAGTATGGAAGTATGGATGCTTCTGAGCAGAAATATCTCTTAAGGATATTAAGCCTTAAAAACCAGAAACACATCTGACACTAACAATTTAAAACCACTTTTCTAGTTTTACTTGCTTCACTTTTGTTATTGTCACGGGGTGGGGAAGAAGAAAATAACCTCAGAAAAGCAGTAGTCTTGCATCCTAATCTCTTTACTTGTCCTGTCCCATCTTCCTTTTATTGATTCTGTGTGCTTCTAAGTCTTCATTCTTTTTGAGTGTATGTTCACAGTCCTTTAACAATAAATATTTTGGTAGGTTGTGAAAATAAGTCTTGGAATGCTGGAATAGGATTACGGCTATATTAATGCTGGAATATAGGTTTTATTTCTTTTCTCCTGTGCTTCTCTTATCTTGTCCTGTCAAGTTTGTGGCCAATTTGGGTGAAAATATTAAGCCAATGGTTAAGGAAAATGACCTGTTACAGAAAGATTGGAAAGGGATGTTTTAATTCCATCAGTGGCTTTATTGTTTTCTTCCACTCTGGAGAAATCTTCAGAAATTGCTTAACACAAATGTTAATTTTGAAGGGAGGTGTTTTTATATAAAATACTTAATGATTTAGTCTGTTAATCATGAAGTGGATGCTAATGATTCTCCAGAGTAAAGGTGGGTCTGTGAGGAACCTGTATTCCAAAACCAATTTCAGATGCAGCAGCCAAAAAAACTGAAACACAGCTCAACTTACTAGTCTTCAGTAATGCACAAACAAGAGGTGTTACAATTTCTGCCTTCATGTAAAAACTTGTTGTGAGTCAAATAACACCTTAAAACCTGTGAGGCAAAGTAAAACTACCATTCTTAAAACTGCCTTAAGCTATTTTCTCTTCCTCACCTCTAAGTGAAAGCTGTTTCTGTGCTAAGTTGGATTTCTGTAGATAAAACTAATGGTTTTCTCTTAATGCGTATGGAAGAGTTACACTTCCTTATTTACTGTTTTACAGGAGTCCCATGCTGCCCAATTGCAGATCCTTATGGAATTTCTCAAAGTTGCCAGGAGAAACAAACGAGAGGTAACTTTCTTTGTGTTTCAGTGGGTGAGGTGCTTTCTGCTGCTTTCTACCAGTTCATTTAAGTGATGTGTTAGCCAGGCATTACCTCTGCAAAGAGAAAGGCAAGGCGTGTTTGGGGAAATCTCAGGCAGAGGACATGTGGGTTTTAAGGAGAATTACTCCCTTTACATATGACAGCTTCAACTTTTAATCACTTGCCGTTCTGTCTCACACTGGTGAAGCATGTGGGAAGGTAGAGATTCCTTGCTGTAAAATTACATCAGCTTCTTGAAACCATATTTTTTTTTCTGTGATGAGAAAACTGAAAGATGGGGAAGGAGGGAAATTGTCACTCTCAAATTTTTTTCTTCTGGTGTATCAAATGCCATGACTAATTCTGTGCCATAGAAGAATACATTTGCTCTTTCCTTTTTCTCTATGAATGTCTCAAGGAATGCAAGAGGGTTCCATAATCATGTATACAGTCTTTTATCATTTGGGACTTATACATTGCCTGACGTTAAAAATTTTAAAACATAATACCAGAAATAATCCAGAAACCTAGAAAAATGATTGTGGACACAGGTAGGACAAGCTTTCTTGGAGGTCATGGTTTCTGATAAAGGATGTGAAGAAAATAAGACCCAACAGTGTGACTGTAAGGTCAAACTTGAACCATGTGAAGGCAAAGGGTGTAAGAATGCTTGTCCAGAATAGGTTGAAAGTCTGGTTACAGAATCATCCCAAAGCAAGTTGTTTGAAGTCTGTCCACCAACAGATATCCATGGCCTTCTGACTAGAACCAACAATGGTAATGGAAAGGGACTAACTACAGGGGAAAACTGAGTCAAAGGTAAAGCTGCATTTGTAGAGTATAAGACCTTCTAGTCTAGGCATAATGTCCTGTGAAAAGTGATGAAAACACCGTTTATTATATCTGATACTATTATGATAATGTCAAAGGAAAATGAGCCAAGATATTCCATACTTAAAGTCTTGGTGAAGACAAAATGGCACGCTTCCACTTCTGTTAACTATGAAGCATACTATTTGTTTGATCCTTCAGGGCTGGAAAAAAAGGAGAAATAGGTATTACTGTTATTTTTACTTAAACAGTAAAGATACAAGCCTTGCTCAAAACCATTGAGGTATCTTAGCTTTCATTTTTTTGAATGCTGGTACAAGTTACTTTATGGTGACTCAGTCTACAAACACCTCTCAGATCTTCAGAATATCTCCTTTTATTTTCTTGTATTCAAGAAATTTCTTGTAATCTTTAGTATTATGCAAAGAATTTCAGAAGCTTGACCACTACAGAAGTAATGCAGGCTCTAGCCATTGTTAATCAGCATTCATTAAACACCTTCCATCAGGATTCAGTGCAGCCTGAAGGACCATTAAGGTATTTCCTGGTAATGCTGCCTTTGTCTAGGAGGTGAATTGAGCAAGAAGTGCTTCTGGAGGTTCATGCACAACTTTGCAGGGTGCTCTTCTGTGAGGAGTCCTGTGGTGATTCAAGTGTAAGAGTGTTTGGGGCAGTACCATAAAGTCAGTGATGACTTTGGTTTCTCCCCTCCCAGTTGAAACTGAGAACAACTCTCCCAGAAGGAAGGGCTGTTGACACCTCCTTTAGTTTGCATGTGCTGAGTGGGAAGGGTGAAGGGAAGGGAAATTGTGTAGCTTCTGGTTTTTAACATACTATAGCACAGTGGCCCACCACTGATTTTAAGCAGCTGGGAACCCTTTCCCATCTCATTGTATCTGCCTCTTGGCTTTAGTAATAATGTACATGGATAGAATCTCTTTAAAGGCTAAAGAAACTTAATTTTGGCTGCAGATCCTCTACAGTCTTGGGAACATCCTGAAACCTATTGGGACACATGGCTTATTTCAGATTCCCTGTGTCCCTGCTTATGTGTTCCCTCTGTTTCCAAGACTTCCTCTGCAGACTGTCACATCTCCAAAGACCTCTGTGCAGGCCTGTCAGTTCTTGCCTTGCCATAGTGGTTAGTGTCTGGTCTTGCCATTTATTTTGAGGGAAATGGGGACTTAGCAGCAAGTCTGATGGCAGTCTGTCTTTTTACTTGATTGGGATAAGAAAGATGAAAACCAGTGGGTAGAATCATGGAAAATGCAGACCAGTCAGTAGGATAGTTTTAGAAAGCTACCAAAATCTGTCTTCAGTCACAAACCTATACCCATAGAGTAAACTAAGCCAGCTGATGCTTCCTTTCTACTAAGTGCCAAGGTCCTCTCTGTAGCTGGTGGAGTTTGTGACAAGTATTCTTTTCTGGAGGGAGTTTTCTATGTGGATAATAAGAGGAGCTACTATTTGGGGGGAAAAAAAGGCTTGCCTTAAGCTGGTTGAGAAGATGTATCCAAACTGAAGAAAGCATGAGGTGCTAGTTTGGTAAGCTGAGAAGAAGGGTTTAAGTGGCCATATTAATAACCTTCTTCTACTTTACTGCATTATCAGAGCTTCAAACTTCAGTGTAGTTTCTTTTGATGCTGTAACAGGTGACCATTTAAGAAGTACGAATGGAACTCGAAGAACACTTCAGGCCCTGGAACACTTCCACAATGTATGGCACATAACTGAGTCATATGAACAGTCTTTATTTGGGGAGGAGCACTACCTTTTTTTACTTTACTAGAACCAGGTTTGAATTAGGAAAGATGACTGCAGAGTAAATGCAGTTTCACTTAGTATGCCATAGCCTGTAACATTTAAGAACTTAAAAATAAAAAAGCTCCTTTTGTATATGACAGAGTGCTTGTTTCAATTTTTTTGCTTGAAAGTTTAAAGGAATGTAATATTCCTTGGTAACTTTATTGCACAATTTTATTAACAGGTTTTACTTATTACATACTGCAAGTTCTTGCAGAGAGACTAGGTACTTTGTTAGTTAATACAGATATTGCCTTAGAGTTAGTGTACTAGTATAATTTCACAATATATTGAGAGCATATAGTTAACCATACGTAACCCTCTTCGCTTGCTTCACTCATAAGATTTGTGAGGTTTTTTTTCTCCTGCCTTCAAGCTGTGGTGACTTTTGAGCTTCTTGGAGGGGGTTTATATCTAAAGAAAACTGTATGTTTATAGGTTTGTGCTTAAGCATTCAGAATATTGTTGTAGTCAGGTATTCTGACAAATACCTATTTCTTGCACTTTAATAACTTTTTCTAAGAGAAAAAGGTGAGGTTCAACACCTGCAGAAGTTTCTATTAGAAATCCTGTTTTGATGTGTTCAGAACTTGCCAAAACATTGATCTTTCAAGCTCAAATTTATTGCATGTTTTTTTGCACGAAGGTGTTTGCAAGTCCTTTCTCTTAAGTTTATATATTTTGTTTTCTTTTTGACTTGTGGCAATGTGGCAAAAAAATAAATCCTTGGCAATAGTAATAGAAAAACATTTTCTTACTTTGAAAAAGATTGAAAATGGCTAAAACAGCTAAAGCTTAAATACTTTTCCAACAAAATAACAGATGTGTTTTTCCCCTCCAAAATGTATCCATCATCTGCAATAGTTAGTTGTCTCTAAGGCAAACTTAGCATGGCTTCTGTATGTGTGCACAATTAATTGAATGCACACTCCCCAATTTTTTTTATCCAACAGTCTCTTCTGTTGAAACCAAGGGTACAAGGAGTCTGGAAGGTCACTTTTAATAATGAAACAATATTGGGTTTTTTATTCCTGTTTTCAAGGGAAACAAAATGCAACAGCTCATGACTTTTAAAATTCATATTTTCATGCCAGAATTTTAATGCTGTTAGCTTAGCTGTGTTGCATAAATACTTTTGCAAGTTTAACTTTGTTTACTTTCATATGATCACATGTTCTTTCATCTTGAATGCTTTGTGAGAGCACTGATAATATCAGGTAATACAAGAATATAAAACTGGGGAGAATTTTATCTCTTTAAAAAGAGGCCTTACTAACTGTCAGGATCTGAAATGAAGTTAGACACTACCATATGTATTATATATGTATATTTTGTCCTAAAACTTTGTTAGCTCAGCTACCTGATGGAGGGTGTGTGCTATATCTGAAGTAGTGCCATTGCTTACTGAAAGACAATTGAGCTTAATGATTAGTATCACAAATGAAGTTCAACAACATGCAGGTGATGTTCCCTAGATGCATTCACGTTTCTCTTGGCAGCTGTCACTTTGTTTTTATGTTTCGTGGGCTTTTGCTTTCTAATAATATCACATTAAGTCTCTCTAACAAAAAAACCCTCTTGCACATCTGCTAATGCCTGGGGCTGTTTTTAGATGGTAAACATCCTGGGACAGAGAGGTAACCCTGAAGTGTCTCAGGTTGGTGGCGCTGAGTGCTTGCTCAGCAGAATCGCTATAATTTTTTCCAGCCTTAAGTGCATGTATCTCTCCAGCTGTCTTCACTTACTCCATATTGTAAGCATGTTAAATACTAAAAATAAGAGGAGTTATTAGTTATTGTAGGATAATTGCAGGGAATTATAAGCATGAATTCTCCAGGGATGTCATTACCTTGTGTTAATCGCTTCACCTGTCAAGTCTTACTGTTCTGCGCATACACACATGGATGAACTAATGAGTAAGCAAGAGGAGGTGACAGATCTAGAAATCAGTCATGCTCTTATGTTGTCATATAGTCTTGATTACGTTCCAGGACTCCTAAGGTGAATTTATAGCTATAGTAATCTCCTTCCTATTCACTGCACTTTAACTGATTATTTTAAATCTATTTGCATTTCTAAGCTACTCAATGGGAGATGAGCTCTGACTGCAGTGATGATGAGCCAAGGATACAGGTAGTATATGAGCAGCAAGCTAGAGATTATACACTGATATTTATACAATAATAGCAGACCCCTTTCTGCAGGGGACAGGTCTTTCCAAAGAAAGAGGGGGCACCCTAGTACTAGGAGCTAAGTGGTATGTACAGAGATGTATTAAACTTTTAAGGCAATTAATCTAAATGTTTAGACAGCTTTGTTCCCTGCCCTAGATATTTGTCTCTTTTGACATTTTTCTATCGGACCCTATCAGTAAGTCTTCAAAGCATTACTCCTGCAACCCAAACTGGAGGATATAAATGAGGGGGAGGAAAATTCAAGATATGAAATGTATTTTTGATCAGCCAGGCATCTCCTATCTTTAGGAATTCTGTGTGTTAACCAGGATAGTCTCAAACCTTTCTCTTAGCTTTACCGCGGTTAAGAGGAAACATTTGCTATTTGGAGGAAATACTGATTGGAGAGAAGTAATACTCCCTGCAGATAAATGTGTTGTAGATGGACTGCCCAGTATGTCTACAGCCTGGATGCCATGTTTCACCAAAGAAAGTAACTTGTGGTGGCTCAGGTGTTCTTATCTTTCTAACTTAAACCTCTTCTTTTTGTGAGAAGACTTTGTAACAGTGAAGTGTTACATCAAAATAAGCGAGACTTACAAGAGGGCTAAAATCTTTCTAAACTCTGAAGATTACTTCCTTGCTGTAGTTGCCCGGTATGTTATAACAGGCTCTGTATTCAAAGCAATAATGGAAGGAAAACCCAGAGACAGACAAAACTTTCAACTGGTTTCCAGAGAAAGAAATTGATCTTACTCCTGTATAGTTGTTATTGAGGTACATAGTTCTGCAGGAAGAAGTTCATTTCGCTGGGTACCTTTAGGAGAGGTTCAGCTGTTGATACTTAAGTTTACACTCAAGTTTGTTACAGCAGTAGTTGATGGAAGAAGTAGGAAGAGAATCATGTTGGATGGTTGAAGTTGTGGGATAGAATGGAGGGATTATCTGTGGAGGCTACCTGGTTTGTCCTCCTCAGCTGGACAGATGATACTAGTTTGCCCTGTACTGGTTGGTACAATGGCTATGTGTGTATGGGGAAAAAAAGATGCTCCCTCTGGTAGTGGTCACATCTGTTTGTCTTGTTCTACAGTGTGTATTGTGATGAATGCATGAGGGGGTTGGATCAGAGCCTTAAAGGTGTGTGTGATTGAGCATAATGTGACTTGAGCTTTCAAAAGCATGAATCCAGATGGTCTGTTTAAGCCCCTCAGTTGAATAGTGTTGGGGATTTCACAGTATTTCTGTAGAAAATAACTTCTGTTGTTCTTTACTCATGCTTTTTCTAGAATTGGAAAGACAGTTGGTCAAGGGTGTATGACTCCCTTATGCATTTTTCAAGGCTGTTTCTTTCTAGGCTCTGTGTGGCACTGGGAGGCTCTGTTGAGCTTTTAGGGGGGTTTTTTGCATATGTTTAGAACTGGCACCAGGAGATGCAGTCAGAACTGCTTTCTGTCTGCTGTACAAATGTAAAGAATGAAGTCACTGCCTCATGAGGGGCCCTTGGTCCAGGACAAGCAGGAAGCCCAAGGATGAAACCTCAGTGCTGTGCCCAGCTGCACTTGTAGATAGCCAACTGAAATCACACTGACAGTGTCCCAGTGTTTAGCATTGTATAAGTTCAAATTAGTATTTCCACCCAAGAGTCTTATGTGGAAGTAGTATGGTAGGATGTCTCTGCCTCTGAGCAACTCTAACCAGGGGTTTGCTTCCCACCAATGTAGTCCAGACTGAGAGCTGTCTTTGAAGAACTCTTTGTGCATGTATCTAAGATGGCTTGAGATTCAAACTAGAGGGATTTGGGGAGTGTTTTGTGGGTGTGAAAGGGGTTTGGGTCTGAAAGGTTACCTAAAAAGAATGATACAAGAGCCTGTGTTTCCTACTGTGGTACCTTCTTGACTTTTATGCCTGAAATCCCTTTTCCAGTGATTATTAAGAAACCTAGGCTGTTTAGAGGTCTTTGTTTTTCTTTTGTGTGTATGCGTTTGTGAGTAACTTGGGACCAGGATGTTAATATACCTACTTTACTGTATAGTTCATGCAGTGGAGTTGGTATGATGAGGTTTAACTGCTGGATTGAAACTTTCTCCTTGTTCACATTGGCCTTTTCAGTTCTGGGAAAGCATCTGTATCTGAGAAGAAAGTTTATAGTATGTGCTTCTATTTTAGCGTACGTTTCAGTGTTCATTTTCTTTGCTGACTTTATCTGAAGTTTGACAGGCATGATTCTGCCCATCATCGGGACAGGTCTTGGCTTGCTTTCTGTGCCAAACGTAGTGAAAATCAAATTAAGGGCCCATAAATCTGGATACACTGCAAGGACTGTAATTCATTTATCTTTCCTTAATGTCCCTCAATGGCTGGCAATTATAAATCAGTAGGCTCATTTTTCAAAGTTTAATTGGAATGAATGTGGACTGATTTAAGGTCTTTCATAGATTAAAGCTAAACTGTGGAACACTTCAGCCAACCTACTGGAAAAAAAAAAGCCTGAAAGTGGGCATTAGTAACTCATTTGATGCTGATGGTATGAGAAGACCTTTCCTAAAATAAGCATGAAACACTTGCCTAGTTTTTAGGCTTGCTACTGTTGGGTAAGTTTATGGTAGGTTCAAATTGCTTACCTTACTGTAACTGAAGGAGGAATTGGTAAATGAAGTCCCAGATCTTATACTTTTGGCTCTGTGTAGCAGTTAGTGAAAAGCTGGCCAGTAAAAAAGTATTTCTTGTTCCTATAAAAAGGTCTCCTGTTTATGTGATGGCAATAGCTGTCAATTGTTTTTCAGTTATCCAGTTTGGCTGTGAGCCAGTATGTTGCAGAATAGCTAATTTCCTTGCTGTAACTTCGGAACTTCGAAGTGGTTTTGTAACTTTTTAAAATGGGATTTACAAAAGTGGGGGACTAATGGTATTTGTCTGCTAGGGCTGAGTACAGGCAGCACCCATGCTGTGCAAGTGTCACTTAACTTTACCACTGATCTTGGAGCTATAGCACCACCTGCTATTCTTGCTGTAGGTTTCACAAGTGAGAATGGAATTCTCTGTTGTGGTGCAGTGGTCTGTATATTATGCATGGCAGTCTAGTTTTAAACCATTAAACTTGTGCTATCTGTGACTCAAATTAAATATAAATGGAAACTTGTGGAGTAGAGAGATTAGGATATAAATACCACATCTCATTCCAAGGAAGAAGAAGCCATGTTAAATAGGAGTGGACCCAGCAGTCTTTTCTTCTCCTCTCTCCAGGGACAGAAGCTTTTTTTTTAATGTTGAAGAAGTAAATTAAAATGGTGGATTATCTAATGCAGAGCACACAGATATTTGGAATGCTGATCAATAGAGGGTTTAACTTGGGATTTTGTTTAAGCAAAACTTTCTGCCACTTAAAGGATCAAGCTTAAACACTCAAGTGACTAAGTCTTTGGGAGTAGCTTGCCAAATGTTTGTGAGTGTATGTCATACTAAGAGTAGTGTCTTGCAATACTAGTAACTTTGGATTTGGGCAATTTGATATTCCCTTGTAAATTAAAAATGACAGAAACTTGCCTGGCCTTTAGAGAATGTGTTGTACTTAAGCTTTCAGCGGACTTGCTAACTTGTTAGCTGCTTCTGTTCACAGGCCACAGTGCTAGCTGTCTGTAGATTTTTGTTGTGAATTGAGGAGTCAGGTGGACTTGCAGTTCTCAGTGTATTTGTTAGACTGGTGTGTCTTAGTGACCAGACACGCATTGGAGCTGAGTTTTGTCTGTTTAGGTCTAGGCTTGTAGCTCTTGCCTAGAGAAGTGCATGTGTGAGGCTTGCAAGGGTGAGTATAGGCTCTGTGGGTGTTTGGATGGGACATGTCTTCTAAATGAGGGTGAGAATTGGAACTGGTGAGTAGATGATATTCTCGCTTAGGGGTGAGCAGTTGTCAGGTCTGTGGCTTCATAGTTGCTAGAGGTGAGTGAAGCCAGGTTGCTGGCTGACTGAAAAGTAATTGGAAAAACTTGAAAAATCCTGTGTGACACAAAGAAGGGAAAAGAATGTTGGCTGATGAGAGGGGAAAGTCCACTTCTGACGCTTTCAGGGATAGCCCTTTAATTGATTTGAGTTTATGGTGTAATCCAAGGTAAGTATCACACCTTTGAAAGAAATGCCATGTGGTGCTTGCTTGGTGCCAGAAGCAAATCTTTCCATGGTCATAATAGGTGGGGTTTTGCCTATTAGAAAGAGTTATCAGTAAGTTTAAATTGACAAATGGCAGGTTGACTGCTAGCAAGAGACTCTTGAAACCTTTTAGCAAAGCATTTTGTATTTTGTTGAAAGGCGAAATGATCGCTGTCTTGCATGGTGGTTTTTTTTCTAATTACGTTCAGTGTTTGTGAACCAGTTATCAATACCTTGCATGAAAGATGTTGGAGGAGCATAACAATATTACTTTCAATTATGTGTGTCTCCAGGTGATGGATATCAAAGTACCTCGTGCTCTTGTTTTGCAGTGTCCACGATAACTACTTTATCTTAAACATGGTTTGTGTGCATCCCTTATATTAATCTATGCATATGAACTTCCTAGTGACTTTTGAATTGTGTAGCATGCCAGTTAAGATGGTTCGGGTTCCTCTCTGAAAAGATTGTAATTTACCCTGTTGGTGGTGCAGTGCAGATTGATTTAGATGTCTCCCGTTCTCTTATCCACAGCAATTGGAGCAGATCCAGAAGGAGCTAAGTGTTCTCGAAGAAGATATTAAACGAGTAGAGGTGAGGTGCCCAGACGTTGTTCTGACTCTGGCAATTTTTCATTTTCATCAAGCTGTCTGCCTTGCTCTGGGGCTGCTGTGTTAAATTTATGGCATTTGAGTCAGTAATGGGAAAATGAACAGATGATGCTCTTTCTTTAATTTGTTCATTTAGTTGATGTGTGCAAGCTGCAGGTTGGTAAGAGGGGGCTTTGTTGAAACCTAACTCATATAATCATATATTTCAATTTCTTTGTGTTGGTATTAAGTTAGAATAATTGCTAGAAATCAGCAGCCACTGTATTGATCATAACTTAGGATTTTTGTATGCTGCAGTGTTCTGGCTATTTGCACAGGCTGCTTAAATTTTAGCAGTGTGCCGCTCTTAAAATGGAGAGGTACTGGGGGGTGCACAAGAGAGCTGTGATGCAGAAACTGGGTGGGAGCAGGACTAGTGCCTTCTGCATATTGGAACAGAAGCAATCTGCTGCCTCCCGCTATAATTATCTTAATTCTTTAATGATGGGAATCTCTTAAGATTTTTTGCTAAGAATTATTCTCCAAGTGTTTGTAAACCCACCAACTCAATCCTTCTGTCCTTACTGAGTCCTTAGGTTCCTCCTTGGTCCTTCCCTCTAATCGTTATAGTAGTTTGATCTTGGAATAGGAAACTGATGTTTCAGGAATGCATCAGACTGCCACCTCTCAAAATAGCATTCCCTTAAAGCTTCTTGTGACTCAGTTTGCAGGTCTGCTTCTCTCTTCTTGCTTGTCTTGAGCAGTCAACATAAGCTCCCAGCCACTGCCCAAAAGCCTTTTAGATTTCTTCACTTCCAATTTATACGCATGCTGAGGAATTACCAAAATACAAATAGAACTGACAACTGCAGAAACTTCCCTTCAGCTGGTAGCTACACAAATTGTAACTTGGTAGATAACAGCATTTTTCAGACCTGTTTCCCTAAATGTTTCTCAGCTCTTGGGCAATAAATTTGTTATATATATATATATATATATATATCATATTATAGCAAGTTTCCTTGAGACTGGTAAAATAGGCCTTCAGATCTAGGAAAAGCTATTCCCAAAGCTGTGGGATCTGTTGAAGAATATCTAGCTACCTACTTTTCTGTTCTTTAATCAGGCTTTTCAGTGGTCTGGAGCTGGGGTACCTGTCAGGTGTGTGATAGTGACCTTGGTTCTGACCTCTGAAGCCTGGGATCCCTCTTGTCACAAATATCCTACTTTCTACCTGACAATTAAGGGGCACCTAGTGGGAATTTGAAAAGCACCACTAATGTTGTCCTGGAACACTTTGCCCCCCTAACTAATGAGCTGCAGCATCCTGCATAGCTTCCATTTCTAAAACAGATGAAAGGCAGTCTCACACTGGGTACGCAGCAGTGATTTAGTCTGGCAATGGCAAAGCCAAGTTTATGTGCAAAGTCTGTCTCTTCTGTACTTGCCCCATGGAAAACTGTTAGATCCTTTTTTAAGTCTGGGGTGTGATACCACCTTTGCCCTATTGTCTTGTGGCTGTTGTTGCTGTGACACGTATCCAGTATTACTTTCCAGCTCCAAAGGCTATTAGATAAGTTTGCACAAAGCTCAAAAATAAAGTTACAGCTTGTTTGTTCTGCCGTGTTTAAGGGAGGTGCTGGGTTAGAGACAACTGGATGGTAACCCAATGCATGGATATTTTTTTGAGCTTAAATGCCAGAACTGCCTATCTGGGGGCAAAAAGCGCCACAGTTTAGGATTTTTTGAAACTATTAGAATGATAACTGGGAGGGGGAAATAAAATCAGTGTTTCTTCGGGTATAGTAAAGACTTCTAGGTGAGTGTTGAATAAATATAGATACAGTTGGTTAACTGCTTAGAAAAACAAAAAATTACTGTGTGAACACCATACATTAGGCAGTACCTACTATTCATGTTTTGTCAGCTTTGCTGTAACGTGGCTTTCTGTTCCAGGAAATGAGTGGCTTGTACTCCCCAGTCAGTGAGGACAGTACGGTGCCACAGTTCGAGGCTCCCTCACCTTCACACAGGTATGGAGCTCACAAGTCAGAATTTGTATTTCAAGCTGTACATGTTGCACTGTGCTTGCTAGTCCTCTCTGTGCCATGGGCAAAACACAAGCAAAACCAGTTTTCAGTGCTGTGCAATATTTACACCTTTTGTTTTTGATCGGTATAAAATTATATGTGAAGAAGAAGCCACCAGAGTCTGCAGTGGGATGAAAAGTCTACTCTAAACCAGATGCTGTGGAAAGCTGATGCTTTTAAATGTAGTGTGTGGATCAGAGAACTTGAGTCATAAGGCTTGGCTATGGTGTGAAACATTACTATTAAATACATGCTACCTTTTCTGAACATTATGCAGTTCTACTTGACGTGTGAAAGTCTTAATTTTGTATGATACTGGTGTCCTTTGGTGTCCCCACTCACTGTGAATGGCTAAAGGTATGGGCTGACAGGGTCAAAAGTTAAAACATACAGTGTATTGATTCTGTTTATCTGCTGTCTGTTTTGATTTAATGAAATGCCTCTAAGAACATTTTCAATCTGGATTTTTGTCTGGAATATCGCATAGTCTGGTTTCTTGACAGCAAAATTGCAGGTAGTTCTTGTGTCCAAGTTGCATATGCCAGGGTTTGAAGTGCCCTCCTTTATAGCCATGTCTTCTTATTGTAAGAAAGCTCTTGCATCACAGGGCCAGGTTACATTAGTGAGTTATAATCTCTATCTCTACTATTAAGAGTTCTCTAAACTGTTGACTTCTGTTACGAAATTGTACTGGTACTTTTTCTGCAGTTAGCAGCTCTAAAATTAATAGCCCAGAAGTAAGAAAAAATGATCAGATTTTCTCCCCTGTGGAGATTTAGATAAGTGCTCTGGTAAGGAGCCTAGCACTGTTGGCTGGGATTTCGTACAAAGATGCTATTTCTGGACACTGAGACCAGAATTTCTTATGTTTCTGTGAAGCCCTGGCTGGTCCTGAGGGAAAGCACAGGAATATGGCCAGGATGGATGGGAACTGTTTGTTATTCAGCTCTTCACTGCTTGTTTAATTTTTTGTGTGCAGGTGCGTTGCTTTTTTGCGTGGGTTGCTGCTCTTCTGCCAAGAAGCAGTTTTGTGAAGCTGATGGGATACTTGCTGGGTTCTACTACTAGTTTAATGGTTATTGGCTATTAAATAGATTGCTTGTTGTTTGCTTCATGGTACTGATGCTTGGGGAAAACTTGAGTGTTGGTTGGGCTGAATTTGTTATGTGTTGAAAGCCTTCAGGCCTAGAAGCCTTTCTCTATTTAATAGGAGATTGTACTTACGAGTAGAAATGTGCCCCTTACTTGAGCCAGGCTAATAAACAAGCTACCAAAGAGCTTTATCTGTTGGCAGCTGCAGTAATGTTTTAAGCCCAAGAGTTCTGGTGGAAGAGTTGGGGGCAGGGGGAACACGGGTGGGCAGGCAGTGGAATCTGCTGTGTGATACCTACACTAGTATCACAACCTACTGAGGATTCCGTTTATTCCTTTATGCCTGTTTATTTCACATCCCTAGGGTCAATCATTCTCAGTTCCTGCTTTTAAAAAGATAAAATCTGAAATATTTTAGTGACTTTGGATTGATGTGCTTCACCTGAGGTCTGCTGGAAGATGGTGGTGGGTTAGACCATGGCAGGTGCAGAGACATTGGTTCTTTCTTGCCCCATCTTCTTATGCCTGTCTGGTTCCATCTTGGCTGTCTTGAACTTTTGGGCTTTTCCTTTGGTACAAAATACCAATAGTAAGAAAAAAAGGTGTGATATAATAGGATATTTAGGGGGTTTCTACAGTGTGTGAGACTGGCCTTTTCTCTCAGCTTGAAGATCCCTTTTCTGTGTGGTTTTTTTTTTCTGTGATATTCCTGTGTTAAGCAGTCTTGAGTTGTTAAAGAGAAAATAATACATGAAGTGTCTGAATAGGTGTCAGTTGTTGCCAGACTCTTGTAACCTCGGTCTCTGCCCTATCCCTGACAGTTTTGTGTAAATCAAGTAATTGAATTGATTTGAATTACCAGAACTCGGATTCCATTAAAGGTCTACCACTTGAAATTAATTTTCTTTTCAACATTAAATGTAAGTTTTGGAGAGTATCTCAAAAACTGTAACTTTGATTCCACCTTGGAAAGAATGCTGCAGAACAACTGATAGGAGCTTCAAAATATGCTGATTTCTTTTCAGCTCTGTTAACTGAAATATTTAATCTCTGAAGTGTATTTTAGAGATGCTGTGAACCACTAAGAATGAAATACAAATATAGTTTGAGGTGGTTGCACTTCCATGTTAAAATGTTATTAAACTTGTGGAGACTGTATGACTTATCAGTGAATTAAAATGGTATATCTAAATTGGAATATAACTTGTTAACATGCTGAACACCCTGCTAATGAAATATAATTGTACTGTAAGACATTGGTAGAATTTTATACAAGGTTATCACAGACCTGTGCTCAGATAAAGAAAAATCTCTTTAGCCTTTGAATTTAAAGTTCAAGAAAATAGAGTTCTTGAGAGTTTGTTTTTATCTGGTCTCTAGTGACTTGCCCCTTATTCATCTACTTCCTCTAAATCTCAGGCTTGCTTCATTAATTCTCTATGTCTTTTCATTGTTTGTAGCTTTTCTCCCACACTCTTAACATCAAAATGTGAAATTTTTTTATGCCTGCCCACATCTTCCTTAAGTTCTGTAGCAAAAAAAAAGTATGGTTATCATGTTCAATACATTCTAGGCTTTGAGAAACACGTGTTTTTCCCTTAAGCCTGTACAGGGTATGATGAAATATTAAATTGGGTAATAGCACAGCACTTGTTTACAGTGTTGCAGATTGCTGGGTTTGTATACTAATAGAGAACAATAAGGGAAAAGAACAAATAGTTCTCTGTATGTTTTTTCTGAACAGGTGCGCATGCTACTTTTGCTACCAGTAAATGGTGCAAACAGGAGATACAAATAAGCAACTTCTTTGTGACTGTGTCTTCATGAGTAATAGCAATAACACTGTCACTCTAATAACAGTTTCGGGAGGAAAATTCTGATCTAAAAATTAGTGTCTTGGTAACTCTGATTTAGTCGGTAAAATCCTGATCTCCTTCCCCTCCATTTGTTCTAATTACCCCCTTCTGCCCCTCTAAAGGTGTAACAAATGGGATTTATAGTCCATGGGGTTGCAGTGTTTTTGTTGTTAAAGGGTTTTTAAATCTGTCATGTTAGTGTAGCTGAATTTCCTAACTGAACCTAATGTTACAGCTTTTTAAAAAGAATTCAGAGGGAGCTCTTGTGATTTCCTGATTATTTGCTTCCTGTTTTTAAAAGGAAAAACATTCAAGCATATGCCAGTTAACTTGGCTACAGGCACTGCACAGAAATGACTTTGAATTTGTATTCTGGTTAGGGAGATTACGTCTGCTTTCTTGAAGGCTTTACATCACCAGACAACCTGCAGCAAAATGAGACCAGATGCTATAAGTTCTGTGTGTTTTGCTGTTAATTGCCACTGTACCTGTCTCAGAATGGAGTACTTTTTCATCACTTTCCAGCAGAGACTGTTGTTCATGCAGTTCCTGGCAGGATGTGCTGTATGTGTTTCATTATTTCATGTGGCCACGTTCTAATTTAAAGTTCATTATCCCTGACCATGGCTGGAACAGCTCTGCTGTTTTCTCCCTTGCAATAGCTTGCAGCAAACAATGATTTTTATCTCTCAGATTTTCTTGTTTTGCAGCTTTTGTCTTGCCTGTAACAGAAGCCAAATCAATCTTATTTTAGAAGTTAACCACTGAGACTTTAAAATCATCTCTCATCTTCTTTTTCTACTTCCCTCCACCTCCTGGAGAGCCTTAAAACATTCAGAAACATTTAAGCACTAGTACCACTGTTTCATCCTTTTAGACTTATAGGTTCCCTGACTGGCAATTCAGCCAAACCACTTGTTTTGTGACCAAGAATGGCAAATCTATGCGTCAGTTCTAGCAGCTCTTAGGCAAATGTCAATAGGTACAATCATCTATTCAACAGAACCTGGAACCTTTATCAGTATTCTAGCAGCTTTTTAAAGAAACCTTCAGTTTTCCCAAGAAATGTTTAAATCTAAGGTTACCTCATAAATCTGAGAATAACAAACCCAGATAGTTTCTTTTCTGTCCAAATGACAAAGCAAGTGAGTTATAAAGACTTCTAGAAATGATCGTGGTGGTGTTTGTAACGGGTTCTGGATAATTAATAAAATGGTGTTCTTGTGTAGTAACCTTTTATTTATCCTTAAAGTATTTTGAATTGGAGTCGTAAGGGTGTTTTTATCTGGCTCTGGTGTCTTACTGTGAGAGCTAAATATTTTGCCCATAGGTGGTTCAGTATTCTTGCATATGTTTTCTGCTTATATCAGTATAACCTTTTGCAGTTTTGAAAGTTAAATATCTTGAGTTTGCATATCTGTGCTACATTTTGAAAACGGGTATCTAAGGTATGTTGAGTCATTATAGATACTATGTAGCTATATATGGTATAGCACTTTCTAATAATAGTAATCTTGGCTATCAGTATTTTCTAGTTTATTTCTGTATTTCATTACTTGTCAGTTTTGTCTGTCTTCAGATATGTCTGGAATATTGGTGTCTGTCTTAAGCTGATTTCTCTAGCTTTTCTCTTCACAGTGCTGTTTCAAATGCCATGGCATTAAACTTCTTTTTTTTTTTTTTTTTTTTATATAAAGGAACTGAAAACCAATGGTAGCATGTTATTTTCAGAATATCTCATCCTGTGTATTTCATACAAAAGATATGCTTTTGCATTCTAATTAGAAATTATTAGATTGCACTACACGTAATTGTGTGTGACAGCATTCTGCTGTAGGAGATCCCTGTATTAAAAAAAGAAAAAAATCCTCCCAGATAAAAAATAACCTTGTGTTCCCTGTCTGTAAAATGGATTTCAATGGCAAGTATGCTGCAGGATGTAAAGGGGAGAATAGTAAACAGGTTAAAAATGATAAAGGATGGTTGTATAGTGATTTAAGCAGACTATTTCTCTTGGTTTTGCAGTAGTCTCATTGACTCCACGGAGTATAGCCAGTCCCCAGGCTTCAGTGGCAGCTCTCAGGTAAGGTAATACATGTGTCTGCACCCAGGGGGGACGGGAGAGTGAACGTGGAGGTTGGGCAGAGATCAGGCATAACTACATCCGTTTCCCGCATGCTGGTCAGCTCGAGTCTCACAGATGCTTTTAACTGGTTTATATGGGCAAACTGGAGCCAAGACTACAGCTGTAGGAATGACTGCATGGTTTTGAGTGTTTACACTGACACTATCGGAGAAATCTGGTGTAATATATTTAGACATCTGACTTTATTCCCAAAGCTGACCCTTCCATGGAATAGGGGATATTTTTTGCTCTTCGTCTCCCAAGTGGGCAGCATTTGGAAAGAAAGGTAAATCCCTGACCCTTTGCATTGACTTAAATAGATTTAGATCAAGCTTGACTTTCAAAACAAGAAACATTGATCCTCCAAACATACAGCTGTCTTGTAGTTTGCCCCCATTAAGGCTTTACAGACTGTATTATAAATTCACATAGAGAATAAAAAGTTGTGTACACAGTAAAGTTGTTTGGCAGGCAGCCTCCAAACTGTCTGATCTGCAGTGCCTGCCAAATGCTTAACAGCACTACTGTAGTCTTGCAGCTTGGAGTGATTCAGCTGGGCTGGGAAGATGACACTGATATCCAGCTCACAGATTCAAAAAGGTTAAACAGTTCTGATTTACACAGCCAAACTGTTGGTGATATGCCAGCTTGTGCCTTTGGTGTCCTTTGGTGGTGGTGGGCCATCCATGGCACACAGTGTAAATTAACAGGTGGAAGTGCTGTTGGATCTTATTTGGTGGAGTAGCTGATACGAAGAAAAAACACCTGAATTTTGGGCTGGTGTGCATGCAGGTGTTTGGGTTTGCAGCTTTATAACTAATTGGTAATTAGAAAATTCCATCTATTAGTCTGTGGGAAAATTAATTGTTGTTCCTGCTTTTGTGGTCTTGGGAGGCTTTTGCTTGAACAAAGAACTGTAGCTCTACCTCACTTCAGAGGGCAAGTGAAATGTGGAAAGCTTATGTTCAGAATTCTAGTACAGTGTGTTTGTTCTCCACTGACACTACCTGTCTCCTACTTTTCTTTCTATTTCAAAGATAAAATCAATAACATAGCTATGTGGCTGGTAAGTACACAAAACAAGCAGCCTAAAACCAAACAACCTAGACTTTCTAGTCATTCTGCATGTGACAGTCTTATTTGTGTGAGTATAATCTTTTCTGTCAAATGCAATTATTATTTTTTGTCCTCAAGAGTGCAAGATCATACTCTAGTACAAATTTTTGTATTAAACTTTAATATACATTTGGATGGGGAGCTGAAAGAGAATGCTTGAAGTTAAACACTTCATTCAAAGGTAGCCTAACTTCAGCAAGACTTTACCATAAAAACAGTTTTAAGAATAAAGATTCAATTGTACCTTTTCCTAATTGTCAGTCATGGCAATACTACAGATCGCGCACCGCAGGCAGTAATAAGCTATGCTGGGATGGAGAGAATAGCTTTCTTTCTCAATATAATTACTCAGCACATTACTCATGAACATTTTGGGGAAGAATTTATATACTGCAATGCTTCAAGACTGTTTTCTTCCAGGAAGTGAGCTTCAGAAGTAAATAGTGGACAATAGGGGACGTAGGCCCTGGGGAATTCTGCAGGCAGTATTTAGTGGCAGTACCTTTCTTTTCTGCTAGAAATAAGGATCCTGAGTGTAGCTATGAAGTTTTCCCCCAGTTGCTAGAAAACTCTTCAGAGCACCTGATGGGAATAAGACAGTAAAATAGCTCCTGATAACTGAGCAATCCAAGCTAATCCTCAACTTGGACAACCATAGTAGTTTTAGCAGCTGAATAAAAATTGCTTAGGTATGGTTTCTTTTCAGTTGTAGGTTCCTCCCCCCCCCCCCCCCCCCCCCCCCATTTCCCAGCATTGCTTAACAAGTAGCCAGGGAACAGACTTAATAGAAACTGAGTGTACGTTTGGTAAAACGTGAGCAGTTTAAAATGCTTGGGTGAGGAGGATCTGATGGAGATGGGTTAATACAGATTGATTCCCAGAACAGCTGGGTTGCCGTGTGCCAGCTTGAGACCTGCTTGTAGGGATCTGCCTCTGGAGAGCTGGAGGCAGGCATATACTTACCATGATTGATTCCATCTTGATGTGGACTGGACTCATCTGGCAGATCAGGCTTGGCCTTGGGTTCTATTGCTCATCGTGTTGCAGGTGGCTCGTCTTAAGACTGAAGTGATTGCTTTTTGCTTGAAGTTATCTTGAGCCCTAATCATTCCTGATGTGCTGAGAGAAGCTGGAGCCCTTGCAAGCTGGTGCACAGAATTAATAGGAGGATGCTGTGAAAGTGTTCTGTTAACCATTTCTTAAAGCTGTGAAACTTGAGGAAATTGTGGTCAAAAGTTGTTACTGTCCAGTGTCTTAGTTGTGTGTTGAGGTTGGAGTTGCTTTCAATACAAAACAAGCTGCACAGACCATAGGTGCCATCAACATGCAAGTCTGTGTCATAGTGTCAATGTATAGCCGGGGCCTCCTGTGGGATGTGGTGTCTGCAGGGCTTTATTGCTTGGGGTTTGCTTATTCCCTGAAATGTTAGATTGCTTATACCTGTATGAACAGTAGAATTTGAGTGGGCTGTAAACTTAGCTCATTCTTGATGGCTGCAACGAGGGCAAGCTCGTTCTTCTGCATGGATTGAGGGGCAGTTGTACATGGAGTGGGTTTGCTAGTGCCATTGAGTGGCATTGCAGACCTTGTATGTGGTCAGGGAGGTGGCTCATTAAGGAGCTTGGTAGTTCTCAAATCTTACTTTATTTCAGTATGTGATATCTGAGTCGTCTTAAATATAATTTAAGGCAAGGTGCTTGTCATGCTTTTTGTGTAGTAGGGGATCTTGTTCCTTGTTCTTACTAGTGATTAAAACAACAAGTACTGTATTTTCTGTTTTGCTTCAGGAGGAGAGCTTATTTATGTAATTTCAGTCCTTTGCTTCTACCTCTTATTGCTTGGGTAGGTTGGGAAATGGCGAGTTTCATGGACTATTCAATTAACCTTTGAACTCAATGGTGTCTTCTGTTTCTATCCTTATTTGCTTAGCTTTACAGAGAGTTACTAAATTACTTCTTTTGAAGCAACTCACTAACTCTTGAAACACCTCCTTCTCTTTTTAATGAGCGTTCTGCCAGGGATCTAGGAAGTATTTGTTGTACAGTCTGATTTGTGAAGCTGGAAGCCTGCTATCTTTGGCCTCTGCTGTCTATCTGTATAAATGCAAGCTGTGACTCCCAAAGGGCTGCTGCTGTCTGTCCTGTGTGTGAGACTGGAATTGATAAATTTGCAAAGGTTCAGGAAACAAGAACTACCTAAACACAGCCTTTCTTGTTTGTCAAGTGAAAGGGTGCAGCATAGGACCCTAAGAGCTGTTGAGAGTGGCAAGATCTTCATTTGTTGTCACTTTACATTTCTTACCCTTCGCATATAATGTATCGATTGTTTATAACTTGGTAAAATTTGTTGAAATGGAACCCAGGCCTGTCTTTACCTTTCTGAAGTGTGGGGTTTTTTTTTCCATTCAGACCAAAAAGCAGCCGTGGTATAACAGCACACTAGCCTCACGACGCAAGCGGCTCACAGCTCACTTTGAGGACCTAGAGCACTGCTATTTTTCCACCAGGATGACACGTGTCTCGGGTGAGTTCCTCTTGTGTGGTGTTCAGCTTCTGACATCCGTTACCTCTTACAGTGCCTAGTCTTCAGAAAAGACTTGCTTTTGAGAGCAGCTTTCACTTTTCCTTGCACAGGAATGTTGCTATACATACATATTTATGTGTTACTGGGATCATCCAGTTTTGCTGTTCTTGACCAATCTTTGAAGTTGCTAAATTTAGAAAACTTCATCCTGTCACTTCTGGGAGGCACATGTATTGCTCTCTAATATTTACAACGAAGGACGTAAACCACAATAAACAATTTAGCTGATGCTCATTCTGAGGACGCAAATGTTTGAAAGCAGTATTAGGGTTGTCTTTCTACTAGATGGTGGTATAAACACAGTAGTTAAAAACATTGCTGTTGAAATACTACAGAGGTACAAACATAAATTGATAAATTCTCCTGTATTTAGCATGGAATAGGACACTTGGAGGTTATCCTTTATGTTGTCTAGATTGAGACATGGTTAACAAATGGCTTGGAGTATAGAAGCTGAATGTGCAGCAGCATTGTTGTCCCATGGGGCACACCTTAGATTTAAGGCTTGTTTTGCAGAATTAGAAGCTGTTTTCACAATTGCCTAGATTGCCTCATTCATAATTGAGTAACAGTGTGACAGCAGCTAGAGTAATTGTTACCTAGTGAATGGATGGTTCTTAATTACATGACAAGATTCTCTTAAGAAACAAATGGGTCAAATGAAGATGTCTTGAGGGCAGGGAGGGTTGCTCTGCAGCCCCTCTAGGGAGGAAACCAGCTTTGGGAAAAAAGTTTCAGGCAATGGGCTGTGGCAGGGAAGACTCAGCACCTGCGAGCTGCAGCCCATATGAAGAGTAACAGACTGCAGCAAGGAGTGGGGCACAGCCAGCTGTCAGGGGATGGGAGAAACCTGGGGACAAAAGGGAACCAGGCAGAGGTTGCTGCAGTGGAGTATCTTGTAGCTTTGGAAGGCAAGGACCAATGTCACAGGACAGAGTTCAGCAAGACAGCTGGGATAGAAACCCCTGCTTTTTTTTTTTTCTCCATGAATTTAGTTTAAGTTTTATTCACTTTAAATAAAAATGAGGCTTTTCTTTTTTTAATTTAAAAAAAAATTGACTTTAAGTGTAAAGGCTGCAGCGTGTTTTAGGGGAGCTTGCTCTTAGCTATGTCTGTATTTTCTGCCTACTTCAGAGCAATGACTGGCTCAGTTCTCATCAAGCATAGCAAAATAATTTTAACAGAGAATGCAGCACATTGAGAGGGCACTTCAGTAGTGCTTCAGCTACATCAGGGAAGCGAGTTATATGTGACCAGCCAGTTTTGTGTGAAGTACTGGCAAGTGCTTGGCAGAATACAGTAGTTCAGATCATATCAAGATGTTTGCATGCAATGCTACCTTGGTGATGCATAACTGTTTGTTAAAATAATACTTATTAACAAAGGATAACAACTGGGGCTTTTCCCAGCATTCTCTTGTAGAAGACATCTTTCTTCATAATTGGAGCTATAAATATGAATGCGTTGAAACTGTTTTTGTATTCATATGTCAGCTGCACAGAGAGTGGAGGATTTGCAAGTGCAGTTTTTTCTTAATCAAGTATTACAGGTTATCCTTTATTTAAGTTTTCTTCTCAAGTCATTCCTGCTTTTTGACACATTTTAAATAGGATTTAATGTGGATTTAAAGCTTTTTGCAAGAAGTGCTGGTGACTGTTCTAGTAAGGAGTGGAGACAGAATATAACTAATTATGAAATGGCCTTGCACTTTGGGGAAAATGTCTGGAGAAATAACATTCCATTTTCCAAGCACAGACACAGAATAAATTATAAGATGACTGTGTGCTTGATCTCTAAAAGAGGGAAATGGAAGAGTAGCAGTTGTTTGTTCCTATCATAGTGTCGAAGGAGCCAACAGTCTTTGAAAAACACTGACGGATGTTTATGTTCTTCTTGAGCGGTTTCCTGTAGTGGTCAGGTGCTGATGATTTTAAGTTGGAGCAGCACTTTGTTCATTTTCCCCTTTTAATCCATCTGATGTGAGTAATGTATATGCTAGTACCCTTGAACATGCTAATTACTAGCCTTCACTGTTCCTTTATGTGATGAAACATTAAATAGCATATAAGGGACGCTTCAAAATACTTTACAAGTGTAGAGCAAGATAACTTCTGATGGCAAGGAATTACCAGCGTGCAGAAAGTGATTATTCCCTCTGTTTTCCCCACAAGAAATCACAGCTGTATCTTGCTTTTATAGATCAGCATCTTCCTTTTTTCACCCGAATATTTCCAAAGCTTTCGAATAAGTGGAGCTTTGTTGTTTCCTTATGCTGCTAATAAGGAAACAGATAAGGATAACTTAAGGAGTGGGTGGAATTGATCTCAACTGTGTAAGCTGTGTGTGTGGTTTCTCTGCTGCTACAGTGGATGCTGTAGTTTACCAGAAGACAAGGTGTACGGTAGCTGTAAACTGAGGTGCTGTGTGTTAGTGCTGTGAGAGCAGTGATAGCTGTAGTTCCGCTGTAGTTCCCTTACCTTGCACTGGTGCAAAAAGACAAAGTGAAGGTGGGAGCATTAGAGGAGGGAAATGAGAATGGCTGGAAGTTCTGGGTATTATTACAAAGCCTGAAGGCTCTACCTGATGTTTGACTGCAGGTGTATGAGTTTATTAGGAACCCTGACTTGCCCATGTGGCATCACTGTAAGTTAGGAATTCTTCCTTGATCAGGAAATACTGCATTTTAAAAATCACTTAAATAGAATTCTATTCATACCAAGAGAAGTTGAGTCTTCTGAGGAATCGGAGAATGACTTTCAGCTATCTACATTACAGTTGAGTTTTAACTTTTGTAGTATACTGTTCCGTTTCCCACAGAATATTTATCATCATTATTCAAGCTGGCTCAGTTTCACCTTGTCTGTTGAAGGTCATAATTTTCACAAAATGTATAGTACAGGGAGTCTTCTGGTTTCATGCTTGTCTTCCTTCTCCAGCTCTGAAACAACTCTCTTAGCTCTGTTGCTTTTGGAATAACAAGACAAATATTTTATACTAAAAGTATTTGAATTTAATTGAAGCCAAATGTAGGCATATTGTAACAGAAGTATAGGGAAAGGAATATACTTTCACCTCCACAGAAAACTAGATGTGTTTGAGTGCATTTTGATATGCTTAAAGGTTTTATGTAAATAATCTATGGCCCTTAAGCTCATTTATTTTATTTAAATTCAGAGCTCATCAGGAAAGTTGTGTTTGATTTCTAGGCAGATTCTCAGCATGGTAGGCTCACCCAGCATTGCAGTGGAAAGACTTAATTTGTGCTCTAAAAATCATACCACCTTTGGGGAATGCTAGAGGTGAGAGAGAACCGGGTTTTGACCAAGAATTCTCCCCAGGTAGCAAGCAGTGGTAGTGTCATGTGAAAACATGAATCTTGGGGTTTTTTTGTTTGCTGCTGAGTTTTTCTCACTCTTTCTGTCCTCCCCAATACTGCTGCCTCTCCCTAGATGACAGCAGAACCACAAGCCAGCTGGATGAGTTTCAGGAGTGTCTATCCAAGTTCACGCGCTACAACTCTGTCCGACCCCTGGCAACGCTGTCTTACGCTAGTGACCTCTACAATGGTTCCAGCATAGTATCCAGGTAAGATATACTGCAGCTCTGACGGTGCATCTCATGCTGACATAGGCTGTTGAGGCAGAGTTAATAACCTGTATTAAACGAGTTATGGGCTGTACATAACGCTTTGCAGTCACTTCCCAAAACCAGTTTTGCCCATGTGTGGTTATCATCGATCTGCAAAGACACTCAAGTACCACAGTTGTATCTCTTATTCCCGTTGGTGCTGCTCAAGATGGAGTGCAGAACCTTTGCGGTGCCAGTATCTGCAGCTGTTGTGATACAACAGGCTTTGTGCTGTAGGCTCAGCCCTCTTCGTGTCAGTGTAGTTGCATTGTAAGTGATGCAGTCCTAGCATTTTAAGAAACATCCATCTTGCTTGGTGTAGGTGGTGTTAAGTGTTGGTTTTAAATGCTGTCGGTAGAGCCAGTCGTAATGGCAAATACTAAAAAACAGAGTTGTTTTTAACTGTGACTGCTTGAACTCTTGGGCACTGGAAGCTCTGTTTACAGTGCTAAACACTAGGGAGGGGGTGGTTGTGGTAACGCCAACTCAACAGCTCTGTTCTTGCTAACAACAACTCTGTATACCCTGCTGTGTGGGGTGGTCACGTCCTGTGCACTGCTGCTGAAGCTCATCTGAGCCTCCTGTGGATCAGTTTGAACACTTAACTGGTGAGATGCCATTGACTTGTCTTTCAACAGAATTACTTTCTTCTAGTTTAGCTCCATGAACCAGCTCCCTTAGGGATCAGCCTTAAGTGAGCACAAAGGATGGGGAGAGGCTGGGACCTGACAACAGCCCTAACCTTAAACTGGTTTCAGCAGCTGTGGAAGCATACCCGGGGGGGACTTAATTAGTCTGTGGTAGCTTGTTTGGAGCTGGCTTGGTGGAAAAAATGATGCAATGTATGAACTGGGAGATCTGTTTTGCATGGCATAGACTGAGGACCAGTTAGCTTCTTACAGGCACACTTTACAAATTTAAGTGTGTTTGTTTACAGCAACCTTTTGAGGAAGAGAAGTAGTATCACTTTTATACGTGGGGATCAGGAGATCCAAAGTGGCCATACCTGAGGTCTTGAAAAACATTGCAATGACATAATGAACTCAGATTTTCTGTATCTTGATCTGATGCCTTACAAAGGGGCCATTCGAACAGTGACAGAACAGCTTGGATGTTTGAAAGACCCCAGAAATACGCACTGTGTGAAGAAATGGAGGCATGAGTAGCATGAAATACATATTTCTTTAAAGAAGCATTGATTCCTTAACTACTGCAATATGTAGCAGGAATGTACAATGTCTGACTTAGCCACAGAGGCCAGAACACAGTAATCGCTGATCTGACGTATATTTAACCTGCACTGATTGGGTTCACACTAGCTGCAATGAAATGCAGATGGGAATCTCACTGCAATGTAGACAAACTTCCTCAGCTACGAACTTCAGTGTGGATTGGATTTGGCTCCTTTGCCCTTTCTTCTCCTTGACATTCTGCAAAAGCAGCGTTTTTGTGGTATTTGGTTAGAAAATGCTGGAAGAGCAGTAAATCTTGCTCCTATTTTGAAGGCATTATAATTCTTGGGTGAAATATGTTTGTGAAGTATGTGTGGTGTTAAAATGAAGATACTGTGGGGCCTCCTGCCAAGCTAGTGCTAGAATCTGTAGTTAAATGCATTTAACTGCAAAATAACTTGGCTTCCAGCTCAATGTTTTCCCCTCCTCATGCTTTTTATTTATCGAGGCATATAAGAAATTTTTGGGTGTTTTAGTGTGTGAGCTGAGTAAGGCTGTTCACATCTGAGCATGTCCTTAAGCGCTTTGGTGAAGCGGGGCTGCTGAATGTGCTGGTGCAGTAGCTCTTGTTAGCTTCTGGCTAACCAAACAGTTCCTTTAAAGTTTGAATTTGTTAAGCAAGAGTTTACGTGTAGGTATGTGTTGGCGAACACATTTCTGTGTTCGCTGTTGTTCTTCATCCAAATTAATAGACTATTTAATAAAGTTCGGAGAGTGTGAAGCTAAATGAGGTGTGTGTCTTGGTCATGGCAGCTTAAGATAATAAAGGAGCAGGTTTTAGGTACCCGTGGATGAGCCAGGTTAATTATTGGGGCACTTGCAAAGCTTATCACTTTCACTTTTAAATGCTGTGAGAAGCTCTATTGTTTGTTTGGACCCCTGCACTGCTTTTTAAAGGTGTTCCTGGGCATGCAGTGGGAAACACTGATTAAATGGTAAAAAGTGAGTCCTGCTGCTTAGCTGTTGTGACAAATGCATTTAAATACAAAGCCAACGTAAGGTCAATAAGTAAGCAATCCCCGAATATTTTCAAAAGTCTTTTAAAGAGATATTTTTAACTATATTAAGAATAAAAGTAGAATTGACTGGAAGTTAAACTTCCTTGTACTTAATTTAGGTTGGTTGGTTGGTTGTTTGGTTTATTTTTTTTAAGAAAATAAACTGCTGTTACAAATAGATAGAATACAAGTTTGGCTTGCCTTGCTTTTTAAGCCTATACAAAGTTAACACACTGGACTCCAAAAGATCGGCTAGCTTAAATAAAGAGGTTTTAAAGATATATTAGCTTTATGTTCGCAAAGAGTTTAGGGTAGCAGGATGAAAAATGTAATTAAAGGCTGTATAGAAACGGGCTGGATAAACCTCTGGAACCGAGCAGCAACACTACTCTCCTGAGTGTCTTGCCACAAGCATATTTATGAATGTCCGGGCTTCTGAGGACTAATAAAAGAGCATAAACAATACTATGTATGTTGTGTTACTGTAAAAAACCTGATGAAATATTTAGGAAAGCTGGAGTTGCCTTTTGGGCTGAGGGGACAAGCCAGGGCTGTGCTCTGCGGTTCCAGGTTTCCCCAGCCTGGCAGGGAGCGTGCCCAGGGGGCTGGTGCTGAGCCTGGCTGGGCTGGTAGCCCAGCGGCAGCCGTGCAGCATCCGCGTGGTGGCAGCCGTCGGTTGCAGTGCTGGCAGTGCAGGGCTGTGGGCAGGGGGTGCAGCGCTGACACTTGAGCTGTGCATCTTCACGTACGGGGTTATGGTCTTATTTGGAAAGGTGCACGCAGCGTGATCATAAGCCCAGTGAGGGAGAGCCTTCTTACCTTGCTCAGAAGCATGGTACAAGCAAAACTGACAACCATCAGTGCTTTCTGCCCCCCCCCCCCCCCCCCCCCCCCCCCCCCATTTGCTTCAAGAAAAACAGATGAAGGAAGATGTAAAGTGAAAACACATTCAAAGCTTTGCAATTGCTGGTAGCTCAGTTTTGCTTTAACATTAGGGGGACTTCCAGCGTGCTTGCTGGTACACGTACCTCGATATGCTAAATGATTTTTCTACTATACACTCTGTTCTCTTCAGTACAAAGTATTTACATGGTTTTCACAAGTACATTAAGTTTTGTTAGAACTGGGCCAAGGAATAAATTTTTCCATTTATTAAGCCCCCAGACAGAGCAGTCGTCAGAGCTTAACTTTTCTTCTCTCTTCTTGCTGTGGCAGTAAATAGTAAAGGCTTTCTTTTAAAGATGAGTCTGTAAACTGCAGTGTTAGCATTACAATGATTTATGTAGAAAATTGCTTTAGCACTGTCAGAGGCCTTCAGAGAATAATGTGGCAGTCTGTCATATTTTAAGAAAAAAAAAAAACCAGAAAAATCCAAGAAACAGACTATGGCAAGATGTCTGTCTGAAACCTGGTTATTGGAAAGCTGGTTCTCCTTGCTGGGTGGTTCCCAGGTCTGGTGGAAGCTTGAATACATCTCTCCCAGAGGCCCTGATGTTTGGGGGCAAATGGTGTGGGTTTTGTCATCTGCTCAAACTTCAAATTTTTCTGGGTTAGCTTGCCATTTCTTTGAAAGGTCTTAAAATTACATCCAAAGGGGTTTGTGTGGCCAAGACTAACTATTTATCTAAAGGCATAGTGGTTTACACAGAGGGAAAGAAACAGCTTGGGTTTTTGGGTGCTGAAACCTTACTAATCTCATCTGTTTGATCTCGAGACAGCGTTCAAAAACTGTATCTTACGTTTGGGGTCCATTCTTTTTTTTTTTAATTTTTTATTGCTTGCTTATTCCATTGCCTTTATGTAATGAATAAGAGATTAAGAGGTTTCTTTTAACATTCAAACAGTACAATTAAGTCTGTTTCAAAATTGTATTTTTTGTGTTGACCCTTTCATTAACATGACCTGAAATCCTTTCTTCAAAGGTGAGCTTAAAATAAAACCCATCCATTAGGGGTATTTTTCCCCCCCTGTATTCATTGAACCATTCTTGTTTGTTGTTTCCATTTTACTTTGGACTACAATTACTTGTCCATATAAATTCTCAGATCCAGACTTTAACAAAGTGCCTTTTAGTTCTGTGTCTACCATAATAAGCCCCTTTTTTCCCCTTGTTTTGAGTACCCTGGGCTGGCTAGGATTAGATGAACCATTTTACTTGAGTTTGTGACCAGCAATGCTTCTATCTTGGTGGTAAAGATAAATGAAAGAAATGTAAGTGGGTTTATCCCTCACAGGATTGTGCTTCAGAGTGCAGTAGATACTGCTGCTTGAGAAGATGAGAAATGAGGAGGGCTGAATTTTTCTTATACTGTGTTAAATAAATCATTTTTTAAATGGACTCTTAAATACAAGTGGCAGCTCAAAACTGTGGATGGATCTGTCTTGTTTGGACTGTTTCCACAGCTGGGAGGGAGAGAAATGCTTGAATAAAGAGACTTGAACTACAGAGTGGCTGAGGAAACTTGAAGTCTAATGCTGTGAACCTACCTGAAGTTTGTGCTTATCCTGTGGTTCTCTTACCTTATTTCATCAGAGGTTTTGGCCCATAGACCAGAGGTTGTCTGGGGCCGAGAGGGAGGTTTGTTTGATTAGAGCTAAGTACAGAGCCTTTCCCTTCTCTGGAGTGCAGAACTGATACATTTCCTAGTACATAATTGTGGTCTGGATCCCTCGAGCAGAAGCTAAATGTGACTCATGCCCAGCAGAAGGCTTATACAGATGTCAGTTCAGATCTCTGAATTCAGAGTTATGCTCTCAACTCTCATGTAGCCCTCTTGAGTCCTCAGGATGGGCTGCTAGTACAAAAAGGGACTCGGAAACCAGAAAAGAGCATGTCTGCTCGTATCTCCAGTCCTGACCTGAAAAGTAAACTTTCTGGTGACTGTGGTGATGCTGCAGAGAGGAGTCTGTTCTTCCATGAACTTAAGCTTTCACTTTTAGGAGTTAAACTTAAATAATTTGAAATTGGGAAGTTAATGAAGTTGCACAACCACCACTGGGACCTCACTTTTTTTCCTAGTAATTTCAGACTATTTGGTAGTAGGAAGATCTTTTTCCCATTAAGCTCTTAGTGCTTTAAACTTGTCTCCATCTGCAGATAATTAGGTGACGTTTTGTTAGTTTGATTTAAACTTTGTGAATTTTTATAAATGGTATGTTAAAATATTGAAGAGCCTTTTGATGAATTTGGGAAGTCTCTTTTTAAACAAATGTATTAAACAGTGATTGCTCATCAAAGTTTTTTTGGGTGGTTTTTTTTGTTTATATCTTGAAGAAACTTTGTGCAGTTTATATAAGTAGTTTCCATTTCTTGGCAAGTGTTGTGTTGTGGTCACTGGCTTCAGCATTGGCTGGTCTGGCACTGAAGTAGGCTTCCCGAAGATGATGTGCAGGCTTAATCCTCAGAGGTATTCAAGAACTGGCTGGAGAAAGCCCTGAGCAAACTGGTCTGACCAAAGAGCTGCCTCTGCTCTGAGCAGGATTTTGGACCAGAACCATCCAAGTCTTGGGGGTTATACTCTTGTGATAAAGATAAATGGTTAGCTTGATAGAAATGTCAGGTTCTGTCCCTGACTTTCTGCCTAGCATCTTCCTCTGGCCTTAGGTTTTAAGGAGAGGCAATGTCCTCATGTGGCTTTGCCACATAGTGCAAAGTGAAATTCACTTCCTATGAACTTTGGGATCCCTCACTCACAAATGGGGGTTAATGTAAAAACATTGTATTTATTAGAATAAGACTGGGCTTTTTTTGAAGAGAAGATTTGTGAAAGTGCAGGAACTTAAAATGGATGTTGTAGCATCAGGAATGTCCTCTGAGAGATCTATTTTCAGGGTAGGAGGATGGTACCATGTCCAGGTTGCATTGCATCATTGCATCCACCCCTTATTGATCAGAACAGAAATCTTTTCTGTGAGGCTGCAGGCAGCTGCCCTTTTGTTCCTCCTGATGTTCATGTAATAACGGTTATCATCAGGCAGTAGTGCTATATCTTGGCCTTGTGTGTTGGAAGCCACGAAAAGTGTGGTTTCACAGCATCTTATATGCAGAACTTCCATGCTGACAATGTTGGTAAAAGGCAAATTTCCCTTAATTTACCCCCCAATTTTATAGCTTGCTTTCAATATTGAGTGTTGATACAGTGAATTCTTATGTGCCTGCTTTGAAGAAACAAGCCTGTTATTAATAGGATATGATTTTCTATAGCTTATTAAAGCCATATTCTTTAGCCGTATTTGTTGGAAGTGTCTGAATTTGCTAGGAGGTGATTATCTGAAAAGCATTAGTATTCCTTTGGATTTTTTGTTTGTTCCTTCCTTGCTAACTGAAGGAGTTAGTCTATTAAATGTAGGCAGCTGAAAAAAAAAATATATATTGAGGTGGTGTGTTAAGGCATGCAAAGATGTATGGTGTGGGCTTAAACACAGTTCTGAGAAAAAAACACCTTACAAGCAGCTCAGTCTGAAAAAGGGGTTGAGTTAATGATTATTATCATCTGTATTAATAAATACTCTTAAGACAGATTTGGGATTTATATACCGCATGGATGTTTTGTAGAGGAAGTTAAAGTGATGCTTGTGTGTGTCTGTTTTTGTGCAAATGAATGTGGAAGTCAGATCAATTTTTCTGTACGAGACTGTGAAATTAAGGGTATTTATAAGTACCTCTTACTTTTTCTGAAGAATAGTTTAAGGATAGCATACGAAATACTGACCAAGAAAAGGTTCAAAACAATCTCCTGAAACAGATTTGGCAGTTGGATGAAAAAATGCTTCAAATGGTGTTTTAACCTTGTTCTGTCAATACCAGGCAGCAGGACCGTGGGAGTTAATTGTCCCAGCCTATTCTTTGGCTCTTCAAAATGGCTCGTTGGTGGTGCATGGATGCAATATTTACGGAGGCTGGTGTCCTGACTCACAGTTGCTGTTGGATTTAGCTGAGGGGTCTAAAGAGGTTATTGTCTCCAGCTGTCCCTCCTGATTCTCTGCTGTGGGGTGTCTGGCAGAAGAGCTGGTGGTGGTGTCAGGTGAATTGGGAGGCTGGGATTAATGATATAGCAGGCTGTGTTCTGGGGCACCGGGCTGGGCAGTGATTTGTTCTGAGGAGTGGGACCTCTGGCAATGTGGTCAGCTGGAGGCAGAAATGTCTTCACTGGTGCAGCTAAATCGTGCAGCAATCATGAATTGGAGCCTGTGGAGGGACTGCATTGTTTACAGTCTCCCAGCACTGGTGGATGTCCCCTGTGCTAAACTCTTTCAGAGATCTGTTCCCTTGCCTCTTCAGCTCTGTCAGCAGCTGCCATACTCAGTTTTAGAGAAGCAAGATTCTTGTTGTAGTAATAAATGTGGTGGCTTGAAAGCAAGCTTGCGAACTTTGAATGGCCTTATATTTAGAAGGTACTTCAGCATCTATCACAACTGACTGAGTTCCTTCTTACTTAATGGCATAGTCCTGATATGACAGTACTGCTGCACGTACAACCTTGCAACTTGTGGAGCAGGGGTGGGTTTTTCCCCCTCAAACCTGTTCCTTTTACACCTTAGGCAGAGGCTGCCACCTTCCTTTCTGGAAACATTTCCCAAGCTTGAATGCAGAAAGAAAGCAGATGAGTATGTTTAGAGACTTAAAGTCTCTTCCACTTTAGTATTTTCTAATGTTGAGGCTGTGTTCCTGCTACTGTCAGAGGTGTTCGTAACCTACTGTGTATCAGCCCAGCTGGGCGAAATGGCAGATCCTGGTTTTGAAATATTAGATGGGTTACTCAAAATACTGCAGCAGGCAGACTGATAATTTGGCTTGGATTTTAAATAGTGCCGTAAGAAATATTCTGTATTTAACTGTTGGCACTTTTAGTTAACGTTTCCCTACTCTAGCTTATTTAAAATGGTGTTTATGGAAAAACGGAATCTAATCCTCATTAACTTGCATAGTAGTTGTTTGCAGTGGCTTTGGCTCATTGTACGTCTGTGTATCTGGCATATAAACCCTGGGATTGTCGTCATCTTCTCTTCAGCATGCAGAAGAGCATCGCCTAGCAGTAAAGTGGCTTTTTATCAATACGCTTTAGGTTCAGTTGCTTGCAAAATTCAGTAGTTCCCTATAGGCTTTCTCATCATTAGTGCTAGTTACGCCAGGTTCCCCTGAATACGTGTATGAAAAAAACCCTTATGCAGTAGAACAGTATGTCTCTAGCTCTGTAGTCTTACAGACAAGGCTGGAAGTGTGCTGTGGCTTCCCAGGAGGTTTGGGGTTGTACTTGGAGGTGGCTTGGTTCAGGGTCATTTCCCCTTGCTCCCCCCTGAAATAGAGGGGATCCAGATTCTGAAAGCTGAGCTATCCCAGGAAGCACAATTAATCTCATAGCATAGTAGAGTGTCTCATTGGGTTTAAAAAAGGAATGACTGTTTTATCTAGTGATGACAAAACATGAAAGTAGTTCTGGTGGTTTTGATTTCAGAGCTGTGAGATGGATCTAAGTCCAACAAACCTCCTCAATTCAGATTTAATATTCTCCTTTAAACAAGCTCTTTATGGAATGGGAGTATTGCTAAGTAGTCTTTCTTAGAACTGATGGCATTTCATTACCCTTAAAAGGACTTTTGTAAGCATGAAGCAGGCCTGGAACTAGGTCTTATGACATTACTTTGTCAACATGGTACCTTTTTATACCTTTCTTCAAAGAGAGCAAAATAAAACTCCAGGCTACTGTGGCTGCAAGAAAGATGCTGAAAGTGTGACTGCAGCATGACGCGTGCGGTAATATCTTCCCAAAGGAGCCCGGAGCTGAGGACTGTCCTCTGTGGTGCAGGCTTCAATGAACTGTTGTAATACCCTTCCCTGTCTGTTTCCCAGCTGAGTGTGCTGGGGGGCAAGATCATCGACACAGAGCTGACTTTCTAGTGTTATTTTTATGCTACAAATCGAAGTTTGCTTAGGGAGAGTGTATTCCTAGCAGATGTTTGAAGCCTGGAGGAGGTGCTGTGGCAGGGAAGGGTGCTTGGGCTGTATTCAGCAGCAGCTGGTACTGCTAAACCTGGAGCTGGAATATCCCAAACAGCTCCAAGGAATGGGTTCAAACTGAAATGGCTTGGGGTCTTCTGTCCCACAGTTTTCATTACACTTCCATTAGATTTGAATCTGATCTGTTGAGAGGCTGTAATTATAGTAGCCAAGACAACTTTACCTTAATTAAAGGACAAATCTGGCAGTTTTCTGGTAATCTGGCAGTAATGTCTAACACAAACTAATGTGAATCTTGAAGATGAAGGTGTTTGCTCTCCAATAGAATGCATTTAAGGGGAGTCTCATTTATACATTTAACTTATCTATCTGTGTAGCAGTCTAGAGAATTCAAGAGTTTTTCCCTAAGCAGTCCTTCCTGAGTGGAAACTGCAGTAACCTGTCTGGGATCATGGTGTGCTTGCTCAGTTTATATTTTTGGAAAACATTTTGTAGCACAGGGATCTGAATGGGGGAATATGTTCAACCAGTGCTGGTCTGTCCTTGTCCCTGTGGTATGGGTTAAGGACGGAAATAGCAGCAGTGACCTTATTTAGGTGGTGCTCTAGAGTAAAAGTAACTAATGCAACTGTTGCTTTATTAAAAAAACACACACCACTTTTTTAGCTACTCACAGCTTTAGCAAAACAGTCTTTTGATAATGAAACTTGATACGCCTTGTCTCAGTAGCCTTTATTTTTATATGTGACAAGATTTAGACTTTGAGCTGATGGAGCACAAAATCTGAGGACTATAATAGCAGCTTCCTATTCCTGAGTATAGCTTTGTTTTTTAAAAACTACAAATTAGTATGCTAGTGCATGCTTAGTGACACTAATTACTTTGCCTTAAAATATCAGTCTGCTGTAAAAACAGTCTCTCAGGTGTGTGATATTAATACCAATTTCTGTATTGGTCCCAGATGCTGAACAATCTGCACTAGTTGTCATGGTGTTGAATTGTAACCTAAATTTCTAATCTTTGACTTCAGTGCCTCAAAATGGGTGTTGGAAATAGGCAACCAGGCTGTAAGGTGTGGGACTTGCAATTGTTGGAAATGACAGGGTATCACTCAGAGGCCAGGGAGTGAAAGCACAGAGTGAGAAAGACTTCAAGGAAGTGTAAGTGAAGAGCAAAAGCTGTTGTTGTCATCTCTCCTTCCTCTCACCAATTAAGTCCCCCCAAACTAAGAACAATTTATTTATGTTGCAATTAAATATGGGGCCACAGCAAGATAGGAGTTGGGGTTAGAGATACAGAAATAAAAAAGCACCATATTAGGTAGAAGTAGAATTGAAAGGCTTGGTATATTCAGGAAGGAAAAAAATGTGTATATATAGTCCCTTGGGAGGAACTGAGTCATCTAATTTGTGGAAATGGCAACTCCTACAGTCACAGATCTCGTTACCAAGTCAGGGCTGAGGCATTTATGATTACAGTAGCAATTGTAGAGTGTACGTATGGAAGAGGAAGAGGTGCAGTTTGCTGCAGACCTTTAATTGTAACTAGTGATGCAGTTAAAGGCTAATGCAGTTAGATGGAAACTCCCCTCCTGATTTGGAGGAGTTGGATATAGCACGTACCTGCTTCTCACGGAGGCTTGCTGGGTTAGGTGCCCCTCCAGGCTGACACCTGGGGAGTTTCAAACCATGATTTCCAGTACGGTGTGAGCTGCCCCAGGAGTGGGTTTGGAGGGCACCTTGACCCATGCTGTCCCTGTGGAAGACTACAGAGCATGTCAACCTGGTCACCGCCTGCAGTGTTGTCTTTTTGCAGCCTCCCAGCATCTACAGGGACTATGTTGCGGATTCTAAAGGGTATATCTGTATTTATTTCTGTTAATATTTGGTATGGACCAGTTGTTCAGATTACTGTTGTCACGTTCACTTTGGCATCATCATGTCTTGCAGGAGTAGGTACCTGGAATGTGCGTGTGGCTTTTAAGGGGTAGCTGGGATGGAGGGAAACCCTCATCTGTCCCAAATTAATGTTCTGGTGAATGCTTCCTAGCTCTAGTGTGGAGTGACTTGTTGAACACTAGTCTCTGCTGTTGCCTTGTTCATAACTGTTATGGTAAGGCAGCTGCTCCATTCTTTTAATCAATTTAGTTGCCCATCTGTATGCATTCTCTAACTCCAGTGCATCCTCCTGGGATGTGGAGAGCCATCAGGATGCAAATGTAGGAAGGCTTTATACAATGGCAGAACTGGTAAATACTTGTTCTTTACTCTTTCCCCACTGGTCTACCCTCAACACCACGCCAAGCCTTCAGACACATTTCAGAAGCCATTTATTTCATAATTCCATCTGTTAGCTACAAGTGCTCTCCAAGGTCATAGGTTTTAGCATTAAAATAAAACTATTTGTAATCTCACACACTTGAGAATGAAGATAAGCAGCAAAGGAACCAGAACCCTTGAGAATGTGTTTACTTTCTCTCAGCTCTTAGTGGTATTTCCACAGGATGCTGGTCACTAACTACTTAAGAAAACAAAACCAGTGACTTGGGAATGGGAGATGTCTCTCTTCTTTTTTCCCTAAAACAAAACAACCAGTTCCTTTCAATTTGATTTTTATAAGTAAATTATGTTGCACATATCTCTTTCAAATATCCAGGCTTGTGTCCCCAAAAGATTCCTATAAAAATTCAGCTAATCTTTGTTGGTCAGAAATATGAGGTTTAAAAGTAGGGTTGTTTTTTTTTTTTTTTTTTTCAAAAAAAAAAAAGGTGCAATTGTTAATTGCTTCTGACATTTACATCTTTGAGGGGCAAGGACTACTGCTAGTCCAAAAAGGTACTTAACTGGATATTCAAATGATCTAAAATATGGTTTACTGCCAGTGCTTCCTTAAACAAATGAAAAACAATGTCTGAACTGGTCTCCTGTCTCTAGAGGAGGCTGCTTCATGCTAGCACTGAGGTAGATTTGTAGCACGCACAAACAGTTGGTGCTCCATCTGCCCTCTGAAATGGTGAAAAATTCATTGTCAGTCCTATGTTAAGTCTAATTAAAATAGTGTTACCAAAACACATTGCTCTTATTTTAGCAGGATGCTAATAGCCATAGCACACACATTTTACATGTTGCTTTGACTCGCCGGTGGCACTGTGCCTCTTGCCACATGTGAAGTGGATGCTGTTGTCTAACTGGTTTATCTCTTGACTCAATGGCCTTTTTTGACAAAAAGGATAAAGTATTTCCTATTACTCTATTGCATGTTAATGTGCTAATGACTAATTCACTTTGACTGTAGAAATGTATCACCTGTGAACCAGAATGTTGTTGCTGTTCTTCAGAGCTGGCCCTGTTGTGGCTTTTGACAAAACTAAACTTGCTTGCAAATTTTCATATGGATAAGCTTGTGTATAAGCAAGTGCTTACACTGACACAAAGACTTCAAGCAGTAAGTGACAGGAATACCATTGAGCTAGTTAAATGCAAATAAGCCTTGCTTAATACTAAACATACTTAGAAGATTTGTAGGAAAAAGCATCAAAATAACTGTTGCTATGCAAGTGGGCTGTTTGTCCTAATCCTGATTAGTCCAGGGGGAAGCAGAGCTCTGCAAATATTAGAAATAGTTTTATATAGTAAATAATCCACTTGATTAGTTATATTGTTTGTTCATATTTTTCTTCCTAAGTTGCTTACTAAAAACCCAAATGGCAGATAGTGAGAACGCTTGTTGCACCAGGACTGCATGTGTCTGACAGAGGCCAAGGTGCAAGGTGGTGTCAGGCATCCTGTGCTGGGTTTGCCTGCCTCTCTGGCAGCCAACAAACATCTGTACAGGTGGTGGTTTATTCCTGCAGCCTCTTCGATGCTGTTTGAAGGTCACAGGTCTGATAATCAATTTCATTGGTTAGTATTTTTTATTAATTCTAATGATGTGTTAACTTTTGTAGACATAATGAAATACTCAGGGGTTTCATGTCTACAGTATGCCTCTTTCAAAAAAAAAAATAATGAAGGAATTAATGCTAGAGAAGCAAACCCACCCCAGGTGAAAGAGGTTCTGCTCTGTTCTAATAACTTGGCTTTTTACCAGACATTGTAAAACATTAATTTTTTTTCTTCAGGAGAAGGCTAAGGATATAAATTGAATCCAAGAGGATGAATCGCTGCCATCAGTTTAGTTGCACTTTACCTGAATCCACAGGGCAGCAAGCAGGAGCTGAGACAGCGGTTCAATTAAGATTGTGGTACAAGTAAATCTGTTCTATTGTTAGAGGCTTTCGATTGTAAAATTCTTCTGTAGAATAGGGTGAGCTGACAAGACAGGCCTGCGTGGTGCTTTTGTCCTGTTTGTATAAAAAATGATTAGACTAGGGTAGATCTGGGGTAGGGGGAGAGCAGTCTGGCTGCTTAGGTGACTTCTTTTCCTCTCCCATTTTATTTTAATAGATGCATGCTTGCTTGATTCCCCAGCTGTAAGCATGTTCCTTTTTTTTTTCCTTTTGGCATCTTGTGATTTTGTAGGCTTGACCTGACTAGCTCATTTCTCCTCTAGCAAGCAAGCAATTGTGAGTGGGACTGTCTCCTGCCACTGCGTTGGAGAAGTTTAGCTGCCTGAGTTAAAAGGCCAAGTTGCAGACTGTTTCATTGAATTATTTTATACCATCAGACTGCATATTAACAATCCTTTCTCTCCATAGGTTAAAAATAACTTGATGATATCTCCTTTACAAGGACTTGAAAGCTCTGTTGCCATTTAAATTTATCTTCCCTTGAAAGCATTGCAGTGCCTTTGACTTCTCAGTTATGTTGAGGGGTAGAAAACTCTAGCTGTAGCTGCTGTGGGAGCAGCCCAAGGAGCCCTCTCTTTTCTTGTAATTAGCTTAATGCTTCCTAATTGTAAAAAGGTACCTTAAATACCTCTGCCTTCAGGATTTTTCAAGCTGTATGAGTGTGAAATCAGTGTAAACTCAGTCATCTCTTCTGCCATTCAGAGCTTGCTGCCTGGTTCACAAACACCCTGGCTTCTTAGAAATAAAATGTGATGGGGACGGTAGAGATTGAAATGAATTACTGAGTGGCAGAACCCTGAAAGAGACCTCTCAAAGTAATAGATTGATTGCTTAGTCAAGAGACTGAGGATAACTGATTGCTGATCACAGAAACCTGGTCGCTGAGGGGAAATGCTACCCCCAAACCCTCACTGGGAGGAGTAGCAAACTGGTGTCTCACCGAGGCTGATGCTCCTGAAGGGAGGTGGGAGGTAGGCACATCCACGCTTCCCTGCCTCCAGTGACCAGCTCCTAGGAAGCAGCTTTACTTCCCCGACTGCTAGATGTCTAATAGATTTCTCTCAAGCCCTTCTAAGCTGCGAAGGTAGCAGTGACGTTAGCAGTTTATAACCGGCTGCCTGCCTTTCTCTCAGATGTATTTCATGTACAACCTCGGGCTTTTCTCATTTGCAGCTTAACTTTGTTATGAGGTGACTGCTTTTACTTCCAACTTCATTGATATCTATTACAAACTTGCCCTGCAGTTCAAGAAAGAAGCTGCCTCTGTTTCCATGAGCAACTCTGAGTGGAAGTCATAGCAAGCATGTTTTTTACATTACTGATGATATATGTTTTGACCCTCTGTTACTCGGGGAATTTAGAAGGTTTTTTTCCACAGAGACTCGTTTGCTCTGTGTTAACACTTTAAAGTTCACTAAGCTGCTATATATAGGAGCTAAGAGATGAAGCAGTGCAACCAAGAGAAATCCATGGGCAGCCATCCCGTAGCATGTTGGTTGTCGAGCATACAGCTGAATGTTAAGCACATTTTCAGGGTGAGTTGTCAGCTTTGACATTTGGGTGCCACACTGTTAGATGGTGTAGCTGAACTGCAAAACCTCTAGAGCATCTGAACAAAGATCCTGGCTGAGGGAGGGAGATTGTGCTATCACAGAAAGTCTTGTTTCAATAAATGAAGTTGTGGGTGTGTTTGGAGGGGATTAAAAATGGTGCCCAAGAGCAAGAATTCCGTGCTGTTGATGTGTGTGCCAGACCTCACCAAGGTGTTCCGAACAGGGTATTTGCTAACTGCAGATAGTGATTCTCAGTTCTACCGCACTAAAATGTTTGGGTGGTAAAATACCCTGCTGGTAAGTGTGTGTGTTGTGTTACACAGTTCTCAACCTGTGCTTTTGTTCCTCAGTATTGAGTTCGACCGAGACTGTGACTACTTTGCCATCGCTGGGGTGACAAAGAAGATTAAAGTCTATGAGTATGGTACAGTCATTCAAGATGCGGTGGATATTCACTACCCTGAGAATGAAATGACCTGTAATTCCAAAATCAGGTAGGCGTTGACTTTGCATTTGAACTCAAGAGGGCCTTTTCCATTTGCTTGTTTCTGTGCAGTAGCTGTTTTGCTTTCTTTATCCACTGTGGGAATGGGAGGGGAAAGGAGGAAAGCAGGAGCTGATGGAGAGCTTGCTTTGAACTCTGGGTGGAATCAAGTAGTACAAGCACTGTTGTTTGTGTATGCTGGGCTCATCCAAGGTAATGGCAGGCCCACATATCTGGAGGAGAAGGGGACATAAGGTAGTGGATTGCTTTTGTGTTCCTTGCAAATGCTGTTGGATACCTACTCAGTTAAAAGGAGGGTAAAAGCATAGTAGTGGATATACTCCAGGTAAAGTCTTAGCTTGTCTCAAGGTAACTTCTGTGCCTACTTCTTCATAATAGCCATCAATTCCTTCATGCTCTCTTCTCTTCATCAACCAGATCCTTTCCATTCTGCTGAAAGGCTACTAGCCCTCAGGAAATGTGCCTCATTTGCACCTTCTGCCTATGAATTTTTGTCTGCCTGAAGGACTGTTCTGTTGGGCCTCATAATGTCAGGCTCTTGGGAAAAGACCTTGCTTGATTTTTGCTTTTGTGCTGCTATCGGTACTGTCAACCTATTTTTTTAACTTTTTAGATGACTTAAACCAAAGAAATAGATCGTCATGTCAGAACTTAAGTTGAAAGAATCTGGTTAACAGAATTTTTTAATTAGGCTTTTTAACTTATGTTAAAGCTCAGAAGTAAATAATACAGGCAATCAAACCTATCTGGTAGTATAATAAAACTCTCCAGCTTCTCTGAACTCATTTGTTTTTATTTGGTATTCTACACTTTAAAGTACCCACAAAAGTGTAAGTAATAAATTAATACAACAGTCCAGCTTCTACAAAAAGTGTTGTGCAACAAGATTAATAATGTTTGCAAGCCTACTTTATAGTGTAAAAGTCGCACTTAGTTTTGTAGTTGACACATTTCTTAAGATAGATCAGGCACTCCCATGTCACTCAGGCTGATTATTCTTGGGGATTGTGTAACACTATTTTATAAAGGCAAAGATGTAAATGGAACTGACACTGGGACTGGCTTTCAAGATGGGTAAAAACAGTCTGAGAAGGATTTGTATTGATAAGCCATACTGATTATGGAGCTTGTGTTTTGCTGGACTTGGAAAACATTCAGCATTTTTGCCTGAGTCATGGCAGAGGTTCACGCTGTTCAGCTTCATTATTCTGGAGACAAGAGCAGAATAATAGGAGAACTATCTAGCAGCCGATTAATACCTTTTACCTTAATTGGAAGGGGAAAAGCAATGTGTTTGGTATTTCTCAGCCTGTCTGAGACAACTTCCAAATTTGCTGCTTCAAATTTGACAGGGATCTGCCCCAACGATCCTGCCAGGCATTAAGAAGTTGTTTGTTCTCCCTTCTACGGCAGCCGCCAGTGAGGAGAGCTGCGTTAGCGCCTTCAGTGATGTTACTCTTGTCAGCTTTGTGCTCCAGAGAAGACACTGCTTGCATTCAAGATTTCTTCTCTTTCTTAAATTTCATGCATATATACATTTTATATATATACATATATCTATGACAGTGCTAAATGCATTATCCTCTGACACCCTCTGCCTCAGCAGAGGTGGACAGGCTTCTCTTCTTTCATTTCCTTGCCCTAGTTTCTCTCATTCCTCTGAAGAAACGCATTAATTTTTTTTTCCCCATTGGCACCTCCACATTATTTCAACCTTCCTTCGGCATGTGGGTGCTTTTGGTTTTGACAAATAAAGTTAGGCTGTCAGTCAAATGCATCCTTGCTGTATCCATTAGCTGTGCTGCCAGTCACTGGTGCTGGGGCTTGCTGGCGCAGTGTCGAGCAGCATAATAACTTGCTATTCTGAAGTGGCGTAGCTTGAGGGAGAAATTGTATATGAAGGCTGTAATTTCATTATGGAATATTGCAGTATGCTGAAAATGTGCCTGTATTATAATAAAAAAACCTAAACAAGTGGAGCCTGCTATTCGTAAAAAAAACTTTGGCTTAAAGCTGTTGATCTTAATTTGGATGGAGGTGCAGCTTCCTTCAGAGACTTGGTCCTCCTGCTAGTGCCCTTTCTGGTATTGCAAACAGATGTATTTCTGCTGTGGCACATGGGTGGTACCTCTCTTCCTAGCAGAGATGGGGGGGGTCTGTGTGCATTTGGTGACATGTCTCTTCTGGTTAAATCGATCCTGGTTAACATTGTTCAAAGTGATGATGCTGGAACATAAATTGTTTGTGGTTATGTTGGTGACTCAGCTTTCGGAGGAGCAGCAGCTCTGATGGGCTTTTCTAAAAGCAGACAGGTGACAGCATTTGTGAGAACTCGTGTCTGGCCAAGAGCAAGTCTGCTGGCCTGGAGCAGCTGTGGGAAGGGAAGCCCTTGCCTGGGACGGGGCTGGCAGCAGCCCAGCCGTGCTCTGATGTGTGCCAGCTGGGGGCCTGCTGAAAGGTTGAGCTTCATGCCAGCAGTAATTGATTGTAGGCTTTTCTGGAGCAGAGCCCTGGTACCAGCTGTAGCTGAGTCTTTCTTCCTCTTCTCCAACCCCCTTTTTTACACCCACCTGCTGCTTAAATACATTCTTTTTTCATCGTCTGCTGAGCTTTCTTATCCCTATTTTTAAGAACGGGGAGGAAGTTGGTGTGTTGGGTTTCTGGTAAATGTGCATCGCATCCCCCGGGAACGACAGTGGCATAAGCTTCCAGGAAAAACACAAGATGACACATAAATCCTCATAAAAATCCCATTTACAGATTCATAGCTTCAGTACAAGAAACAAATCCTGGCATTGTATAGTAGCTATAAACAGCACCCTGTGAGCTAATTATGACTTGCTGTGTCCCTAGCTATGGCAGACTATAATCTGCGGCTCCCCCTGCGCAGGAGGAGATGGGAAAGGACAAGAAGAGGATGAACAGCTAGCAGCGAGCCACGGCTTTTCTCTGATTTATTCAAGAGGCAGATTTGTTGTTTTGCCATAGGTTCCAGGGGAAGAAAAATAAGGAGAGCTAGCATTCAGGCAAAAGAAATTGGCTTTAGGCCTCGTTAATCGACAATAGGTGATGTGCAAGTGTGGTTAGGTAAACACGCTTTTGAAATCCATGTTTAGTATTCTGCATGCTCACCACTCTGTGTTTGCAGCATCTGTACTTCAGTGATAGATGTTACCACAAACCTCCAAAATCGGCTGCATCTGTTTAGTCAACTGCAGTAAAAGCAAAGCATTGGTAGGCTTTTTTTAGGAGGCTGCTAGTATTTGATTGTTTTCATTTTTCAGTGTCAGTAGATCAAATGTGTGATTTCTCTGTCCTAATAGCAGTTCATGGGCATATTGCTGTCAGTTTTTAAAATGGCAGTCAGTTCTTGCTATTAAGCTTAAATTAAGCAAAAACTTGTCGTATGGTGTCTTTCATCACAGTGTCTTTGCTATTTGAAGAGGTATAAGCTTTCTTTATGCCAAGAAACTTCAGAAGTGGTTGTATTGAATACCCATATTTCCAAGGCAGAAAAAATTTGACACTAAACACGTTATAAGGAACTGTACCTTCAACTTCTCATTAATTCCGCTTTTCAGAGTAAATGCTTTACTGTGCAGTAAGATGAAGTTTTTCTTTGAAAGTATTTGTCTTTTAACCCTGCTAGAGGTTTTCTTTGAATTAATTAGAAGAAAGTTTGTTGTTGTTTTTTTAAAAAAATATTTATAATGGTAATGTAGTTCTGTATGTCCCTGAAGTATTTGGTTAGCGCTGTTATTCATGTGGAAGTTCCTTGCAGTAATAGATCGCTCCCTTTAAAAACATTTCAGTCCTAAAACTGCTGGGCCTTGGTTGACTCATGGTAATAGACTGCATCCGAAGCACTTGGCAGTCGGAAGCAGGTCAGACCACAGCAGTTTGTGCCTTATTAGAAGCTTTAACTCTGTTTAACTCTCACTGCCAGAGGGGTGGTTGACACCAGGTAACTTGATCCTGGATTTGAGATGTTTCGGCCATAAAAATACTGGCTCATGAAATAAACATCAGTGTGACTGACAAAGCTAACTGAGCTGGCCAACTTGTGTCTCTGAATAAAATGAAGGATGCACGTAAATCTTTATGGGGTCAGGATTTCCGTGTGTTTGGATCAGATGCCAAGGTTAGGAGAGAGTTTCACAGGTCTGTGATTAGCTTTCAGCTAGCGTTTCTCCAGGCCAGTCTCTTACGAAGGAAAGCTATCACAACTTAACGGCAAGATAAACCTATGGGATGTAGCTGTCGCCCTGTTTCTGCATAAAGGACAAAACAAAACTTGGGGGGGGGGGGGATAGAGCTACTTTTAATTAAAATGAAAGATGGCCTCACACAACTCCTTTTAATCCAGTGCTGAATTATACGTTATCTCATCCTTAGGTAGCTATTTTTGTATTATATCTCATAGCCTCCACATTTCAATTTCTTACTGAATGTGCTGCACGCCATCTAAATGTTGTCTACCAAAGGCTATTGTTTTTTAACTTCTGAGGATTTGATGCTTAACCTGTTTGAGGACTTTGTAAGCTGCCTCTTTTGGTCTGTCTCACCTTTGCCCTTTCCTTTCCTCTTCTCCAGCTTGTTCCCCCCCTGCATTTTTGAGTCTGTGACTCAGTTGTTACCCATGATAATATCTCAAGGGAACCCCAAAATGTAGATGTCTTTGAAGTTTCAGTAAAATTGCCCATGTTTGGTGTGGAAGAAAGATCAATGCTTCCCTAGAGGGGATAATGGCAGTAGCTTCTCAACCCTTTGTAGGTCCCAGGGAAGCCATGTGAAGAGAGGAACATCGTAATGTCCCGCCTCCAGGACAGCCTTCTTTCAGGCCTGTATCATTACGGATGCCAGAGAATATAGCCAAAGGACAGTCAGTCCTTGGTAAAAAGCATCCTTTACCTGGGGAGAGAGCTCCCCTCCACCTGATCCAACCCTGATTTGTGCTGTACAATGGTTACTTCTGAGAATTTAAGTTATAAAGAAACTCAGATATTGCAGTATCAAGGAGAAAGTTCTGGTTTCAGACTTTGTAAAGAGAGTTGGGTGGTGATGAGGGGAGAATTAAGGCAGAGAGCTGGAACAGGGTTAGTTTTGTCTGATTATGATCCTTTAATCATATTCCTTAAAATGAAAGATTTATGGTGTGTGACTTAAAAGGTGTTAATTGAACCACTTAGTGGCTGTAAATCCCTAAACATCTTTCACCTGTCAGTTTCTGTTTTCCCCTCTCAGATATCTACAAATGCTTTCCAAGTGAGTGTTAACCCCTCATTAACTCCATCAGACTTCAGTGGGACAGAAAGCTTAGCTTGATCCTTGCTGTGCCAGACCTAACAGACGTGGGTTTGGGCACAGAAACCCTTCGTTTTTCTCCTTCTGTATTGATTGATCCAATAAAATATTACCTGCCCCTACAAACCTGACAGTTCATATATCCTTAGATCTGTCGCATCTCAAACAGAACTGTTAAACTGTCCTTTAATTTTCTGCCTGTTCAGGAATTCCTAATTTTCAATGTCTGGGGTGATTCAGTTATGATTATCCTCTTCATAGTTCAACTTGCCATACTCAGCTCTCTTCTGCTGGTCAGGTGTGGATCTTGTGCTTCCCTAGCATGAAGCATCTGTCCTCTAACCAGCCAAGGTGGCACCAGCATGTCTGCATTTCTCTAGGACCCTGTCCACCTGCTGATGCTGCCTGCCTGATGGACTCTCAAAGCTGTCCAGGTAGAAGACTGCTGTCTCTAAGATTTGACCCTGGGCGCTATTCTTCCTGCTTCTGTGTGATGGCTACACTTTACGGATTTATTTTTTTTCCCTTAATATCCTTGAAGCCTTGACTTGAGTGGAGGTAAGATGGCAGGGGGCACAGGTTTGAATCAATAAATGTCAAGTGCAGTGTCTGCTCCCCCTGCTACTAGCTGGAGACTGCTCCCAGCCAGAGCCTCACTGCGTTGTAGCTCTAGGGCTCTGAACTGCTTTTGCTTCCATCAGTGACTGACCGCTCTGCCCGGAAACCAGACTCCAGACATCAGACATACTTATCTCCAGGCTGCTGCAGCCTTCACCTTGTGGTCTGAGTGGGCAGTGCCTGCCAGCTTCATTTGGTCCTTAGGGAGCCACTTAAGCCTTTCTGAATGAGCTTTCTAGTAAATCATGGATTGTCAAGACCTACTTTTCTTTGTGGGTACCTGACGGTAGTAGAGCTGATGTGATCATAGCTCCTTGATGATACACTTATGGACAGCCCTTGTTACCTACAACGGCTGAGAAGACTAACATTTTATAATTAGTGATATATTGTGGAAGAGGTGAAACCAGGGAAAGCATTGCCTGAGCTGTGTCACCTCAACCATCGTCTTAACTGGTAGTGGTTAAAGACAATGTCGCTGGGTAGATAAAACTACTTAAGTTTCTGAACGCAAAGTTTTAAAATCAAGAGTTGCTGTTATAAGAAGGAAATGTGCAAGTGTGTGAACAGGCTATAGATAAGGTCCACAGAGGGAGAAGTGTTTGACAGGTTGAAAGCAGTGTTGTCACATGTCCCTCTGTACTGGCCATTCTAAAGAAAGCTCCCAGTGATCCACTGGGGAAGGTGTGTCCTGAAGGCTTTCTCCAAGTGTCATGCGGTGGTGCAAGAGGCTTGCAGAAAGCAGCTGCTGTTGGATGACTGTGTCTTGTTTCTGTAAGTTACAGGTAAACTTGTGCAGACAGAGGTGGTCAGAGCTAGACGTCTTTTGGATCACTCAGTGGTTTCCTGCTGTTGCAAGCACCAATAGCATGTTATTCCTTCCTTGTATTTCTTCAAATTTGTTTTAAAAAACAGATGAGTTTCTTGCCTCCTGTTATTTGGCTGCTCCAGAACCTCAGATAAGCTTGTCGATTCCATGCAGCTAAATAGTGGTGAGCTATTAGTAGAGGTTGGTGTGCGTAGTCCCTCTGTAGTTATAAAACTCACACCCCAGTATGATGTTTGACCGTAGTCAGGAGCAGAACACCAGTGCTGCTTGCTGTTGTTTAAATAATTGAAAAGTAAGTGTTTATATTTAACTACCTTAAAGGAGAAGGATTTTTCCCGTTCTGTGTGTAAAATCCCAAGGATACAAGTGTGTAGTGGAACCAAGAATTTGCCAAGGTATAATACTCTTAAGTCAGTATCCCTGTACCTACATGATATTTCAATGGATAGCTGCACTAATCAAAGCAGTACTAAAAAGTTACAGAATCATGGACTTCTAGTTTATATTGTTGGTTAAAACTTGGCCCCAAGGCTACCCTAATCTAGTTAACTGTGTCAGAGCTGTTTGAACTGCATGAATTGAACCTGTCAGTTCAGCTTCTCTTGCATGTATCACAGTTGATACCAGCTGGCATGCTTTTCTGCCAGATGGTCCAAAAATTGGTGAACAAGTATTACAAATTCTTATCTCTGTCACATTTTTTGGGAGTCAGTGGAGGCATAGTGCCAGAACACTACGAATGTGAATTGGCAGTGTCACTGCTCTTGTTTTGTCTGCTGATGGTTAGAATTTGCTGGTGGAATTGTCATTTAGTTTTGCATGGCCAATTAATTCAGTTTAAAATATAAACTTGTGCAATGTACTTTGCAGTTCTCAATCAGAAACATCTTCTCAACTGCCCATAGCAAACAAAACTGCTGTTCCCTTCTGATAGGAAGAGAAGTCTTTCTGCATTTACAGAAAGTTGGAAGTAGTTTCTTAGAAGTCATACGCTCATTTGCATGTTGGTACATGTATAGAACATTACATATGTACCAGAGGAGAGGTTGATTTAACATCCAAGCTATGTGTTTTTCATATATAGCTTCTGTTAGGTAAGTAGTAATCTTTATGGTGGTAGTAGTAGTAGCTATTGGCAAGAGGCTAAGAAGTCAAACCCTAAGCCTTCTGTGAGAATTTGTGTGAAATTCAAATAGCAAAAGAATTGCGGTGTTAGAGATGAATAAAAAAACCCACCCCAAAACTAGCACTTTGTATTGGGGGGGTGGGGGTGGAGGGGCAATGTCACTTCAGCCAATAAAGCTTTTCTTTTCATTTCTAGAAGAAGTTTTGTTATTTCTGGTGGGTTTTGGTTTTGTCTTTTCCTGAGTGTTTCAGTGGGTGGCTTGATCAAATGCTGCTTGCTCTGCAAGGAAGCTTATTTCCTGATGTATTGCAAGAGTGATTTTTGAGTTGTTAGGTATGATTTAATATAGGACTGACCAGGACTGTCTTTCTTTTTAAGCTGTATCAGCTGGAGTAGTTACCACAAGAACCTGCTAGCCAGCAGCGACTATGAAGGCACAGTCATCCTCTGGGATGGATTCACGGGACAAAGATCCAAGGTCTACCAGGTAAAACACGATCAGTGAACAACACTTGCCCACACCATGGTCCACGTCGAGGGAGCGGCATTCAGTCTGACGTTCTGCTTCTAGTCCAGCAAATAGGCTTTTCCATTCCAAAGGGTGAAATGGATGTTCCTTCTGTCTGCTAAATGCATCTTATCCGTACAGCTTTATTAAGCTGTAGTCCTCTGATGGAGGCAGCTATATCTTCTTGTCACAGTCATGAGGCAGTTGACGTTTTCTTGCTCTTCAGGCAGGGAATCTGCACAGGGAGAAATGAGTTTCTGGAAGTTATTTGTCTCGCCTTTCTTTAGAAATCTCTGTCTCTCCGTACCTGTTCCACTTCGGTCTTTGTTAAAAGCCTTTTGCAAAATCCTGCAGTGACTGCTGCTGCAGGTGCTCATAAAGCAGAAGAGCAAAATGCAGACTTAAGTGGCAAGGCTGGGAGAATGGAGCAGTAGGTAGAACCCTTCCCGATAGTCCTGGGCTCAGCAGGGCAGTGTATGCCCACGAGTGGGTTGAGCTCAACAGCAAGACCTGTTTCAGGAGAAGTATCTGGCATTTTGTCTTTGTGCAGTTCGAGCGTTGTGTTTCTGTATATGGATTCTGGGAGGCTTGTGATCAGAACAAGGAGGTTGGAAGAGGTGGTTCTGTCTGCAGAGATGTTGGAAGTGCTGCAGGATGTTGCGTAGGGAGCATAGTATGTTGAAACTGGTCAGTGATGTTGAATGAACAGCAGACTGGCCTTTAGTTCCCCCTTCCTGACAGTTCAGCATAGGTTTTAATTCCTCATTTAGCCTTTGTTTACTACTTTATTGTGTTTTGGACACTTTATAATGCTTATTTTCACTAATACTTTGCATATCTCAGTTAGAAAGAAATTACACTGGACAAGATAAATCTTGTCTGTTTTCCTCTCAAATACATTTTGCATTTCTTTATGAGGCTGAATAATGAACCTAGAGAGGACCAGCTGTTGCTTATGTTAAAACAAACTAATTTTGCTTCCTATCAGATTACTTGATTATTTTTTTATTTGGATTTGCATAGGGGCATGCATACTGACATCTGTTTGGCACGTATTAGAAATTCTTTAGTGACTTCGTCCTGGCGAGCTTTTCATCATCATAGTCTTGCAAGTCCGTGTGAAGGCTTTAAACAAACGGTTTGACTGAATTTCAGGTTTCATTCAATGCAGCGTTTGCTTCCACATGGCATGTGCCAGCATAGCAAATACAGCTCTTCTGTGTTTTACGGAAGAGTGTGCAGTCTTATAAGAATATTGGAGTGGAAAACCATAGGATTAGACACTGGCAGTTTCACTTAGTAACTCAACAGAAAGGTGAGGATTTCCTGGACTTCCAGAGAGGAGGTGTTTGGAATGATTTTGAAAGGACATCTTACTGGTATTGGGAGATACAGTTGTGATCTCCTAGAATAAGAAGCAGCAGTGGACCAGTGGAACGACAGCCAGTTAAACCATGCTGCAAGAACAGGTCTTTAATGTATATTTCTGGAAATTATTTTTTTTTCAAGTAAAAAACCCCCAACAATATATCAGTTTTAGTTTTTAAAATTGACATCTACTGTTTTCTGCTTTTATGGCACATCTGGCATACTACAAGCATTAGTCTGATTTGGAGAAAAGGTATGTTTTGAGAAACTTCTAAACACAGTAAACTTCTCTGGACTCCGCTGACAGTTTATACTGAACAGCATGTGTGTCTTCTGTTACTAGTTTAGCAGATTATAGCTCACTACCATGCAATGTTTTTCTTGTTTCTCTAAACAGGAGCATGAGAAGAGGTGCTGGAGTGTTGACTTTAACTTGATGGATCCAAAGTTGTTGGCTTCAGGGTCTGATGATGCCAAAGGTATTACTCTTCTTTTTTTTTCTTTTTTTCCTTCAGTCTTTGTGCAGAAGGCTTATGCTCTGTGTTCCCTTTGAGGTATTTCAAGCAGCTGATTCCTCAGCTGCCTTCAGTATTGTAGTTGATGTGGCAGTGGGTCAAGATATTACTGAACTGTTTGAATCTTAGAGAAGAGAGGCTTTGTTTGGATTAAGATCTTTGGGTGTGATGTTCACGTTTTTTTGGGTAATATGCTCTCTAGCTAGCGTTTTCTAGAACACTAAACAAAGCAAAATGTGTTTTAACATTCGTTAAACTTATTGAATTAAAGCCTTGGGGCATTCCAAAAGAACAGCGTGTATTTATATTTCAAAAATGAGTTTGTAGGTAAAGAAGCAGAAGTTAAAAACGCCTGCTGCTATTTTACCTGTAGCTCTGAATGTTAAAGATTGTGTGCAACAAAAAGCTTCCCACTTTCATGATGTGCAATGTGTTATTCAGAGTTTAACGGATCTGGGTGGTGTATTGAATGGAAGCTCTGGGAGTGACTCATATTTCCACACTCTGGGATCCGTTTGACCAAGGGCTTTTGGAGGACCCTTAAGACAAGCCCTTTCCCAACATACCGGTGGAAGAATATTCCTCCTTTTCAAAGAAAAAGGAAACTTCTAAAGAAAAAATAGCTCTGAGTGATATGTAGTATTCTTCATCCCTCTTCATCCCTAATGAACAAGATTTTATCTTGTTTACATAGCTTACAATATCAAACTACTGTTATTAAGCAGCAAGAGCTTTAGCATTCCTTTTGTATTCAGTGGGGATCAACTCCACTGATACTACTCTGGATGGAGCTCTTCATGATTTTCTTTGAAATGATAAATTAATTTTTCATAAGCATTAAACCTTGGAAGCCGTTCCCCCCTTTGAAATACTTTAAATTCTGTTTCAAAAGAAAGCTGTATTAGTGTTCCTCAGTTGCATTTGGCAGTCTTAATGTAGCTGGTAATTCCACTTTAAAAATGCAGCTTTAATGATTACTTTATATTTAGGGTGGATTTTTAAATTATTTTGATTTTTGGTGGATGTCAAGAGTGTGTTCCATGTGCTTAAATGCAGGAGGAGTGAACATTCACCTTGTAAACTATCAACCTCTTCATCAGGTTGCTCCCCACTCATGCTATGCATTTGAAAAAGCTTATCTGCCAGGTAGACATGCATTTATTAGCATGTTAACAAGTTGTCCAGTTTTGCAAAGCCAGCTGCAAGCAGGGCTCCTGTCTCTGAACAGTTCACTACTTCAGTAATAGTCTCCAGAAGTGTTTACTTAGAAATTATTGTAATAAAGTCTGCAGATCTACTTAACTTGCATTTCAACTCATAAAGGTCTTTCAAAGGTATATTGGTTTTTCTCCAGATAAAACTGGGCTAGAACACTTTATCCTTTACTTCTACCATGATTTGTCTGTGATTTGCATGTGTAACAAGCCCATTAGAGACCTGTGTGGAACTGTTTGAAATAAACAAGGATTTTAGAAGTCCTTAAGGTACAGAGCAGGAGTAGCAAATGTTCAAATCGAGTGTCCACCTTGCATATCGGTGATCACAGTGAAAGGGTTAGATGTGAGGAAAAGGTAACACCTATGACAAGTGCCATAGCTCAAACCTGCCTAACTTAAAGTTTTGTCCTTCTGCTTATGTTCGTGTGGGAGTTCTAGCCAGCTTTGGGTACAGTCAGACATGTCTGGGCAGGTACAGCATCTGGTGGAAAGCCAAGATCTATGTACTGTTCTTGTCGGTTTTGTTTCTCTCCTTGAAGGCCACACTGGGCTGTCTAACAAGAAATCTCAGTGCTGATAGATATTGGTGTGACCAGAGCAATTGGAGCTAATCTCGCTGCGCTTCCCCAGAAAGCACAAGTAAAACACTTTCCTGTCAAGTGGTCAGGACAAGCCAGCAAAAAAGTGACAGCTTCGCTAGTGCTTCCCGCTTGCCTGCCTGTGAATCTGCCTGTCTCTGCTCGGTCTTTTCAAGTTGGAAGCTAATTTTTGAAGTACTTGGTATGCTTGGTAGGCATGTATTGGGGAAGGAGTTTTTAGATAAAAAAATCCTGTGCCTCACAGCTGTCTCTGTCAGGGCTCAGGCACAGCAAAGGGGGTGCTAAGAAGCAGAGTGCTATTAGGGATAAAATGATTCTGATATAATTAGAAACAGCATCCTTGGGCTTTAGGTCCTGCATTGTCCTGATCATTAGTTGAAGATAATTCAAGATGCTTATTTGTGGAAGATCTTTCTACTTTAATAGCAGAAAATAAGGGCATAAAAGCATTACTGTATTAAAAGTAACTACTTTGTGCATGAAAACCTCACTTTTATCTACAGTTGTCTTGCCCTTTTCTTTTAAAGGGGCAGAGGTAGTTTTGTATGTCTATAGGGACCCAAAGGAGTATGCCAACTAGACAGCAGTGAGCAAAATTAAAGTGTTTACTTGGCTGCAGGCAGCTTGGGGAAGCGGCACAGTCTTAATTTCAGTTTTTATGCATGTAATAATGGCAGGAGCTATGATGCTCATGTAAGTAGGAAAGAGTGTATTTCTGCTATTGGAGGGGAAAAGATTATTTAATTTTGTGAAGGCAAAATGATGCTATCAAAGTGCCAGGATAGGGCTGGAGCAAGCGCACTTAGCTAATGACTTACAGCTGGCTCTTCTGGATTGGGAAAGTAGTTTAATGGCCATGGTGATGTTAGCAGATAAGATAGAGTAAAATATTTTGTGATGCCATGTGGGTGGAATTTAAGTCTCCACTGCGGTAGAGACCTGTTTTGGAGTGATCAAGCATTTGTTCTCTGCTCTGGGGTTGTTTTTGAAGCTCGAGGAGATACAAGCAGTACTGACAAATTCAACTGAAAAAAGTCCTGGGTTTAAGTCCTTTCTGCAAGCTGTAGTCCCTTCACTGGGCCTGGCTCAAAGTGGAGAGGTGGAGCAGAACAGGAGCACACGAGAGCTCTGAGCTGTAGCAAGAGGATACTTTTTATTGTCTTACAGCAAGGAGAAATGAAAGCATCTGTTTCATTACATCTAAGGAAGGTATTCCATGCTGCCTTAGTTGAGACCATTGGTACCAGTGCTTACAGCTATTTTTATTTTTTTTATAGTGCCCCAGAATTCAGAGGGGTGACACACAGATTTGCAGAGGTGGCTTCATAAAAAAACAAGCGTGGCCTTCTGGAGAGGGAACTAGCCTGAGAACTGCAGGTCACAGTTTGCCTCTCAGCTTTGTTGAGGACTTCAGAAGATTGTTTGGGGCTTCATTTTTGGTGATACTACTTCAGCTTCTGCTGACTCCAACTGGAGGTCTAGGTGTTTGTTGCTCTTAAAATACCAGGTTGAAGTTTCAGCTTGCTCATTTTCCTGGTTAAAAACTTCCTGGAGATCTGCGGGTTTGTTGAATTCAATTGGTAATACCTTGAAAGGTCAAGATCATGTTGTTAGTTAAAATATCAACCGAAATAGCTGTCTGGCTGCATCTTATGCAAGGAGGAGTAAGTACCCTGTGGTCATTGCCTGCTAACAGTCAGCAGTTTTACATCATCCTCCTGACCCCCGCGCAAGGCAATAGATCAAAAATTTTGCCTGGCAGGACAATTCGGTAGCTTCCTCCTTCCTTTCCTAGGGATTCCTCTAATCTGTGCAAATGAGTCTTCTGGTAGCAATACCCTATTCCTGGTTTGCAGCTTTTTGAGCAACAGCAGGCTCTCAGTCACGTGAGCAGATAAGAATTGCAGGAATGACAGTCTGGATGAAATATCCTTACCATCAGTGTACCAACTGTACACATTGGCACTTTCAGCTATTGTAGTATAGGCTTCTGCCTCTTCTAGCCGGTTTTTAGATACAGAACTGATGTACAGAAAATTAATTTAGAAACTTTGACATTCAGTGTAAAGCTCCAACCAAATAAAAAATATCTTGAAAAGACCTAAACATTTTAAATCAAAAATGGGGTTCTGGAGGCATCTTCTTTACTTTACTTTAAGGTATAGACATTTGACCATATAGAGATGTCTGTCTCAGCAGCTGCAAAATTAGGAAACATATGCTTTGAGAACATGTGTTTTAGAAATAGTCAATCTCAGATAGTTGCTTGTCTCATCAACACAGTTCTAGGTGTTATCAAGACATCTGTATGTTGTATAATTACTGCCTCGACCTCAGCAAAATTGCTGAAAGCTACAGCAAATAAACTCTATCCTTATGAATTATTCTTTATTAACCTGTCAGTTCTTTTTAAAAAATAATGGGCAGTTCCAGGTAAAACCTGACATGTTTCATTACGTGCCGTTATATGTCGCATACATCCTTTTCTATGGTACTGACTAAGATGTAATTGGAGCCTGGTGTATCCCACAGCAGTTAGATCGCACAAATTGCAGACTCCTATCTGTCTGTCAGTCGTAACAAATACGATGATGGCTTTGAACACATGGGCTGACTTCACCAGATTAAATAGCTCAGTTTATGACCTGAAAACTTGAATGAAAAAAGGAGCCAAATTGAAACTGAGCCCTCAGCTTTTCCTACAAAACTGAGACCAGATGGCCGTTAGTTTACTAGAGGTGGTGTCAACGAGAGACCTGGCTGCTTTAGATGCAACTTCAAATATTGATACCTGGTTGGAAGGCTTCAAGACAAGCCTGTGTGGTTTTGGTATTAGACTTGGGCAGAAGGTTGCTCTGAACTGTGAAGTCATGAACCTCTCTGCATGCCTCAAGTTGAAGCAATGCTGTCTGCTGACAGCATCCTCTTGTAATTGTGGTATTTTCTTCCTGTAGCATCTCATCCATAAAGTTTATGTCCTCTTCTGCTACTGCAACTTAAACTATACATCTCCTGGTGTCTGTTCGTTGAAGCAAAATGCTAATGTTTTATTGTTTTGCAAAGTTGTCTTTCCTGGCTTCGTTCCCCTCCCTGCCCCCAAGCGCAGAACATGATGGAGGAGGTATATCATCCAGTCTCACGTGGGAGAAGAGAGCATCTTAAGCCGTGCTTGCAAAGCTCTTGGCTTTATTTAGTAATGTAGCTAGATGTTCTGGATGAGTATTATAGCTCTAGTAAATGAGAATGGATTTATTTCTGAAAACCAACAACAGGGTGGGTGCTGTTTTCGTTGAATTGTACATAATGCTTATGTGAATACAGTATGCATCAGTGTTTGTATTTCTAGTGTATGTGTGTGCTGCTTTATAACGGTTCCAGGCAGCTGTCAAATACCCACACAGTGCGGTATTTAAAGTAATTCCTTGGTGTGCTCAGAGCAGCCCTGTATTTCCTTCATCTTGAAGCAGTTCTCCTAGTTATGGTCACAAGTAGCGCAATATCGTTGCTTTTCATTGCTTCCTGTACTATTAAAAGCGGGTGTACTAGAGTGAACCTGCCAGTGTTCCTCCTTATCCCTGACCACATAAAACATCCTTGGGTAATCCATGTGGCAGCCTTACTTCTCCTTCAAAAAGCTCCTGGGAAAACTGACCAAGAGGTGATAGAGGACCTGTCAGATGGTGGGGAGACATACCGTAAGACTGCTTACCTCAACTACAGTAGGTAACAAGGTTCATGTTCTTTTGCCATTTTTGCTCACTTCACCTCCAAAGTGAGCGTTTTGTAAAAAGACAGCAGAGGAGCCATGGGCCATAGATCTGAAGAAGCCCAGGCTCATGAGGAGCTGTGTTAGGGGATTAAACCTACATGTAGCTCCTGCACGTTCAAACATTGGCTTCAGCTTGTTCTGCTTCCTTCCTCAGCATGCTGATCGTGGTACTCAAGTACTGTGCGACCCGCTCAGCAAGAAAAGTGAGGGGGGGCTATCACTGAAATCTTATTTTCTGCCTTGTAGGCATCAGTGGGGCTTGATGCCAATATGCTGCCCCTTCACCTGGGCAGAGAGCAAAGTGTTTCATCTCTAGCTTTTAGTAGTAAGATTGGCTACGTGGGGAGCACCTGTCAGTCTTCATCTTAAGGTTAAATGATACTTGAAATGTTTGTGGAGGGGTGGGGGGAGGCTGTATTTTGAAAAGCAGCTTTTTTCTGTTGGTTGTCCTGTGAAGCGCTGAAGTGGGTACTTGGGGGAAGAGCTCATTCTGTACTGCATAGTTTAATCGGCGTTCACACGGTAGCCTAGTAGAACAGTAGAGTTCTTGTACTGAGGGAATATATCATCATAGGAAGCCAGCATACTGATTTCTTTCCTGCCTGTGCCAGTTTCTCGAGAATAAAACAAGTTGTTCTCACTCGCTGTGCTCAAGCATACAATTGCGTATATTTATTCTGTGCAAAGCAATTCTGCCGTGGAGCACGGAGTTCTTGCGTTGGAGCAAAGGGGCAAAACAAAAAAGGACGGAAGCCTTCCTGTTCTTGGTTATGTGAATCTGCATGCCATAGTCTTAAATGCTGAGATTATAACATGTGGTTAGTCACCTGCTCTGATATTCTCAGCCATGCAGGATAGAGACTTTCAAGATCTCGTGTGTGTATAGAGGTGGTCACAATATTTACAGTGTGCACCTGAGAATGTTCTCAAACTTGGCAACTGCTGGTGACAACTGACCCTTTATAATCACTAACATCTTGGCAACTGAGGCTTTCCAGGATCTAATTTATGAAATAACTAGATTTTATGCCTTTCAAATGAGGTTGATTTTTTTCTTGTTGTTTCCTGTTTCCTCATTTCTCTTTTTCTGTTCCTCTAGTGAAGCTGTGGTCTACCAACTTGGACAACTCAGTAGCAAGCATCGAGGCAAAGGCTAATGTGTGTTGCGTCAAATTCAGCCCCTCTTCTAGGTATCACCTAGCTTTTGGCTGTGCAGGTAGGTAAAAGGGGTTTTGGGCAAAGAATATTGTTTCTTCCTTCCTTTGTTTCTTATCCCCCCCCCCCAGAATTTGAGTGAGGTTGACTGCTATGCCCAAGACTGAGGCGTCTTTGCAGTTAAAATGCCTCAGAGGCAAAGCTTTTCAAATGTGCAGTCACCCAGAAGACATCATGATACCCAAGTGTCAACTTCATCCTGCAGCCTGGCTTTTTAATTTGGGTGCCTCTATCAGAGATAAAAGCTCACGAAAGCAAGTGGCCTCCCAGTGTGTGTGTTGAGGTCACTGAGGCAACCAGGCAAAGCTCAGCTGTGAGAATCTCGTAGCAAAGTGTTAACACCGTGATAGTTGTTCTTTCTGATTTATAGCATTACTCTATAAATACTACAAAGCCATACTGGGAATTTTAACTGGTTTTACCTGAGGTGTGCCATAAAACAGTGGCTGTGCATGTTTCCCGTAGCTGCAACTACAGTCCCCATGGGTGGGCTTTTGTTTTCCTACATTGGGCAAAGATCATTGTTAATGGTTTTATTTGAAGTAGTCAGTGGGGAAGGCACGATGAGCCTTTCATTCACTTAGATTAAATAGTTCTTGGTGATAATACAAAGATTTTTGAAAACAGAGCAGGTATCGCTTTGAGAGGAAACTGCTGCGTGCATAGCAAAATACAACTGAAACTTAGAGGTACCTATAAATATTTAACCAACTCCGTATTTTCTTTCCCCTTGGGGAGTTTTAATGCACTTGTAACTAGATGTTCTGATGACATTTGCTGTCTCTGGACTTCAGGAGATACGTTGATCGTTCTTGCAACCAGTGGCTTGCCATTTCATTTAGGTGTTCCCATTTCCAGGCTGGTTCTACTCTGATTGTGATTCTTAGTAGGAAAACATAAATTTGCATTTTGATACACTGCAAAAAATGGATTCAAGTTGGAGTGTAAAATATTGACTTTCTCGACAGGCATATTGCTGAAGTTTAGTGAATTACATGCAAGAATAGAATTGAATTACAATACCTACTAGCAGCATTTGAATGAAAGGGGCTATCTGTGAAAGGCTCTAGGGAAAGATGAGCGCACCAGCCCCAAATGCGTCAGCCACTGATTAAAATAGATATGTAGAAGCACTACAAAACAGAATTCTTCCTGATAAATCAGTAACTGGGATTCCTTTCCACTTGAAAGGCGGAGGGGGGATAACACACAGATAAATCTATGAAGGCTTTCAGAGCTGTAGGGCACGTGGGATGGAAGCAGATGGGAGCATCTCTATCCCCAAGCCACATCCAGCAAACCACGCGGGGCTCGTCTTCAACAAGTGTGTTTGGGAAAGAGGCATTAGTGAGCATCAGGAGTTACATGGAGGTTTTAAATGACTACATGGGCGTTTTTATGATTTAGAGAATGCTGAGGGGTGAAATGGTATTTGTACTCAGGAAGAAGGCATAAGAGTGAGAAAAGATTAAAATATTAAAAGTGTTTACATCTGCTTGATGCCTGGTAATTGAGTCTCTAAATAAAAATTAAAATGGATATTTAACTATGATTGCTGAAACAATTACATGGAGTAATTGAACTGATGGGAATGACTTCCCACAAAGGAATTCTAATTGATCTTTCAGCCATAAAAATGTGAAAAAATGGCATATGAAATTAAAAGAAATACTGGAGTCTTGAAGTTATTTCTGAACTCTGAAAAAAGTCAAATCAAAGAAATGAGTTAGTGTCTGCATTCGTACTCCATATAGTAAACCAGTCCTGTTTAATGTGTTATGATGGAGACAAAGTTTTTTTGCTCCATCAATTTCAGCTAGTCTTGTTTAAATTAATCTCATCTATGGAAAAAGCAATCTAACTTTATGTAAAAATTAATAAAGGAAGACTCAAAGCTGGTTTCCTTGTAGGTTTTTTTTAAAAAAAAAACCTACAAGGCAGATTGGGCACACTTACTTGGCTATTCCTATTTGCCCACCCCCAATCAGAATAAAGATAAGCAATGCAAAACACATATTCAGCGACCAGTGTAGTGAGCAATTTTAGAAAGCTGTCCTAGCTCTGCCTTGGCTTGTTCACCTGCTAAGAGGATTTTCAGTTTTGAAAATAGTTTCAGTTACTTATTCAGTGATTTGGTCAATGGTGAAAGAGCAAAAACTCCCTAGCATTGCATGCCCAACAGTTTTGTACAGTATTTATGCAGAAGTGCTGCTCCTGTATATGCTGTCTTGTTTTATTTGTTCATTTGATGGAAATTAATGCTATATATGTGTCTGTGTTTATGTGTGTCTATATATGTATTTATGGTTTAAGACTTGATGAGATAAGCAATTGATGAAATGTTTGGTGGGGGAAGTATTGGTACTTAATATTTGAGATGAAAGAAGGAAGTAAATTGATTTAATACACCGTTATTAAATTACTAAACATAGATATTTCAATTCCCCCCTTTCTCTGTAGGCAGAATAGCTTACAAGCTAGCATGGCTCGCTTCAACGCAGTTTTGACTGCAGTTCTAACTTTTTTTGGTGTTAACATTTTGACATTATGGTTTTCTCAATTTTCATTTCCTGGTTTTGTTTGCTCTTGAGGGTCTTTCTTAACTATTAGTACAGCTGAAACACCTTTTCATAAGGTCTTTCTTTCACACCTTGCTTAAGGAAACATTTTCCTCTGCCCTTGACAAATGAATCTTGCCCACTTACATCTATCTATTCAGAATGCCTCTTTGAAGTAGGTTTTCCTAATCAGATGCTTCAATTAATCAGCATCTCTGTAAATCTCTGTGTTGGTTCCTTCTTTGCATTCTGCACAGAAAAAGGATGGCTGTCTTAAGGTTCCTTTCTACCCTGTCTCCAGTTTATGTATCCCTTCTCATTTGTTAGTAGTGTTTTGACTGTGACAGAGCTCTGCCTGTGCTACGTTGTGCACAGGTGAAACACTCAGAGGTACCTTTTGTGCTTTCTGTCACTTTCTGCAATTTTAGAAGAACTTCCTTTTACAGAAAAATAAGGAAGATACTTAATCCCATTAGAGGTCTAGCAACACATGGCATGAATTGTATGAGCTGATGCAGCAGCCTATTGAAATGGTCTCATTGCCCTTTTGTTCCCTGTGTGGCTTTTATCTGCTGAGGACCTCTGGCCCTCAAACTGAGGGCTTCTTGGGGGTCACTTTTGCGTGTCTGGTGCTGAGTGTGATGGCAGCCTGGCCTTCATCTGTGTCCCTCAGCTGTAATGGAGTGTATATGGCCAGTCATGTACCTGGCTCTGTAGGAAATCCTGAACCAGGCAGCTTGGTTTAAAAATAGTATTTCCACCTGCGCCCAGTTTCCATGCTGTATTGCCAAATAAAGGGAGTGAACTGAAGGACTGTGGTGATGGGTTTTGAAGCAAGGTCAGGCTGTGAACCTTGTGGCACAATGAGCAAATTGGGGGTTAGTGCTCCAGCAGCTTTGGCTCTATTTTTCTCCCTGACAAGACTGTTGACTCTGCTAGACCGTGCACTGCTGTTCATATCTTGTTGCGTGGAAAACATCTTTTTTCCCCCTTGGGCCAATTTCCTTTGCAGATCCACGTCCATCACTGGCAGCAGAAGGAGAACACAAAGCAACTGCCTTAAATGATGCCTCCTGAAAAAGGCATGATGTGGGTCAGTATTGGGATTTGTATGGATTTCTTGGTCAAACCCTCTGTGCTTCAGTATACCTGTTGGTAAACACCAGTAGTAATAATGGAAGGCGTTGCTGTGATGCTTTGATTTAGATTGAGCCATGGTCAGAAGTGTTGTTGGACTATGTATCTCTGTGTGGAGCACTCTCCTTTAGTACAGAGTACTGGCTTGGCTTCAGATGCTATAGGAAAACCATGCTTTAGTTGCCACTATAGAAGCAAATCCTGGGATTACCATCTAATGTGGATGATATACATGTTTCTTTTTTGGGCTCTTCACTCTGAAAGCTTTTAGATGACCAAAAGATCATTCTGGTAGCTTAAAACTTAATAAATGAGCAATAAACTGGAAATAGAGCCTATACAAGAGAGGAATAGGTATTTGGTTTGGGAAATAAGTCTTTTAAAATCAGACAGGCACTTCAGGTGAGAGGGAAGCTAGCATGTCTGGCTGTAGCTTGATAAAATCTGTTCAGTGGAGAGGGCACATAAAGAAGAAAAGATCCCTTTTGTCTGTTACTTTAATAAAATATTCTATTTGCATGCTTACTGAGTTGAAACATTGGGCAGTATAAACTGTAATCACTGCCGAATACAGAATCAGGTAATTTTGTGGTCTTTTCCTCTTTTTAAAAATAGATAGGGTTTTATCCTGAAATTAGCTATATAAATCATGACCAAAGTTATTATTGTTCTGCCTCAGCAATAGCACTGATGCCCTCAACCCATATATTTTTCTAGCAGTACAGTTTCCCTAATTTAAAAAAAAAAGAGGCTGAAAATGCATGCAGTGTGCAGCCTGAATGTCCAAGTTGTGTAGTCTGGGTGAGATCAGACTGTCTGCTAGCTCTAGTGAGCTAAGCGTAGCTATTGATAGTAGCGATGCTTTATTCCCAGCATGCTGTAATACTGTCAGCAGCTACCACTGACCTTTTATTTCCTATATATTATGCAGAGATCATGTCATCAAAACTTCAGATTCCTGAGTTTTTAACATTAGATGCATCATCATTTCGCACGCTATGTTTTTATCTTGTAGGACCCACAAGTCTAGCAGGTTGGACTGGGGGATGAGAGGAGTTCCTCAGGGGTGGAGAGATGCAGGATATACTATCTGCTCTCCTGGAGCTTCACAAAATAAGTGGAAGCTGAGGAGAGGTGCAGATTGGTAGAGGAGAGAAACAGAACAGCTGCAACATGGTCAGAGCTTAAGATTTTGTGGAGTTAGTGTTAACCTTGATCAGGTCTCTAAAGCACTTCACTATGTTGTTCACGAGTTTGGACTCATGATGGTGCGGGTTCAGATAAAGTGGCCAAGGCAGGGAAATGTGGGGCAGGGCTGATGTGTGTTGGGTTTAGTACTTAAAGCCTCAAAGTTTGAGACTACTACCTACCTGCATTGGAGATAGCCAATTTGTGCTTTTCCATCTCTTTCCTCATACTTGCAATTGTGTGGCCAAAATTTGCCTTTTTTCTGGATCAGGTCATGCCCTGATCCTAGAACAGCAGTGCTAGCCCCAGACAGTCTTTTGGCAGCCTAAATTGCGACCAGCATTAACTAAAAGGGGCAAATCCTCAGCAGACATGAGGTCTTCTCCTAGTACTGAGGTTTCTCCCCTTTCCTGCTCTCTCTCCTTCTTATTCCCTTTGCTACCTATACAGTGACGCTGAGCAAGACCGTGTCCCAAGAAAGTGCTTTTCCTTCAAAGATGGTCTTGCCCTTCCCCAGCAGGTTTTGCATCGTATTCTGGCTTTGAATGCTGCTGCCTTTCTTTCATTGTTGAACGACCACAAAACTAACAATACTGATCGACAGCATCCAGCTTGTGGGAAGGACTACTGTTGCTATGTCAACAGCTTTGTATTCATTTGCAACTATTTACCCACCTCTTAAGATCTTAGCATCGCCCTTACGCACTTATAGTTCAGGGTCACATGTGGCTTCATCAGTGTTGTTCAATTTTGCTAATATACCTGGTGTCCAAGTGGGACCACTTTGGGGACCTTCCTTGACCGGTGAAATACTGATTATTATTTTTCTGCTACGGTAATGGGAGCAGTGATTTCTCTTTTCCCAGCATCTCTCTGTAGAGCTAGCCTTTCATGCTGCCTCACATCTGGGTGACTTGCTTGGCTTGTCAGTCAGCTCAGAAGAATGATGTGATATTAATGACCAAGAAGGCAGTGTACCTTTTTGGAAAGAGAATTAATGTTTTCCAGCTGAAAGCAAGGTCTTACCTTAATAGATTCTCATGGGTAAGTACTCTATTGCGAGCCTGCTGTCACTCAGAAAGAATCTATTTGCGTGAATATATGTTTAGGGTGGGGTTAGGCAGCTTCCTTGGGCTTAAGCTACAAGATTACTTTTAGCGTATGAATTGAGCACAGTGTTCAAAGGCACAGACAAAGGTTAGGCCTTTCTTGAAAGCCTGTAAAAACTTCACAGCAGTGCTCAGAATTCAGCCTTTAGGAAATCAGTATGGCGTGCAGCAGTCCAGGACTTTGCTGTTACTTGTATTGGACTTCACCCGCAGGTTGGCTTTTCTTGTGGGTGGTCAGTATCTTCCTCCAGTCCGTGATCTCTGAGGCTATCGGCAGGGGAAGCAGGGGGACAAGGTCCGTGTTTTGGAAGTGTATGCTTGTCGCCTTACAACTTAAACTCATTCCAGGATTCAGTGCAAAGGTTTTATTTGTTGTAACCTTTGAAAGCAGGTACAGCACTTCAGTCAGTTAATGGTTGTTTGGAGGAATCTCTGGTTTTGGCCAGTATGGTCATGATCATATTTCTGTCCCAACAGTACTTACTGTGGGGGAAGCACTGGGCTTAGTGGGATTGTTTAAGGTAACACAGTCTTGAAGACTTGACTTAAATGTTACCACTATTCATGGATGCTGGGATGTAAATGAAAGCAAAATATCAAACCTTACCTTCTGTCCTGGTGAAGACAATCTTTCTGGCACTGGTGGGTAGATCATTCTGCTTCTGTTCAGGACTGACAATTAGGAGAGCTGTGGCTGTGCAGTGTTGCTTAAACCTACAATTTTTTGCAGTTAAGCTGACTTGCCTGTGTCTGCATATCAGAGATGCTGCCAGATCAGCCAGGCAGTGCACAGTGTCTTCCTGCCTCACTGCAGCTGCTTCCTAGGAAATCATGAAGGGTCGTGAAACCACTCAGAGGTGTGCAGGGCATGCTGCGTGTGCAAATTTCACATAAGCTTCAGAGTTTAAAAGCCTATATAACTCGCACAAAAAGTAGTTTCTGACTTGTATTGGATAAAGTGTTTGCAATGAGTAGTGAGTAACAGTATAGAGACCTATTGGGAGTTTCCTGGCTTTATCCCAGAGGTCGTCACACTTCAGTAACAAGTGAACGAATAAAATGAACTTGAAAAGCTCCATTTGATTCTCTAGAGAAAAGGATAAATCTGTTATTACCAGAAATGAGCCTGCTAATTGTTTGTTTAAATATTCTTTTCCTGAACATTTTGTCTTACGAGTGGTGTAGAAGTCATTTAGTCAGTGTTACAAAATTCAAATTTAAATTGAAATGAGCCTTGAAATCCAGGAACAGATAGGCAACTCCAAGATTCATCTTTTCCTCGCAGTGCCAAATTGCTCTTGCTATGAGTTGTTGCTGCATCCCTTAGAGTTTAATCCTTTCTAACCTTGGCAGTTTCCAAAGTTGCGTTTTTTCTGGTAGCTTATTTGAGGGACTTGTTCACTGGAACGACATCCTCTGTGATGGCTTCCTGTGTTATCTCCTGCATAATTAGCTGTTCCAGCCTTTTATTTGGGTAGTGTGCACGATTAGACTTTTGTAACATACACTCCTATTCCCACACAAACTGGTGAAGATTGTCACGTTGCATAGAAAAAGCTGTAACCCGCAGATGCAGTGCGGACGTTCATCTCAAAAGGTATCTTTTCATAGTATCTAAGCATTGCATGAGTTTTTAAGGGAAGAGATTTTGAATGTTTGGGCTAGGTTCCTCTGAAGATGCCCTCTTAGCCATTTGAATCTCAAGATGACAAAGTAATTTGAGAAGATGTGTGTACAAATCTAGGCGTTCTTCACATGACTTCTTTCATTGCCTAGCTAGTGTACATTGCTTCTTTTCCACATTGGATACCTGTGTATCATCATGTGCTTTCCCGTGCTTATTTCCTTGTCTGCATGACCCACTATACCTTTGGGGGTTTGGTTTAAAAGTTCTTATCTGAAGCTTGAATATTAGCGATTGTGTCACTATATTTAATATCCGTTGTCTCTTGCAGTGGAGTCTGCTTTGAGGGCAGTTTATGTAATGAATCAGATCGCCATCTCCAGAACCTAGTATAGGAAGGCTTATATCTCCTCAGGCTAGTGAAGCAAAATGTCATTCCGGACTAAAATTGGGTTTGACTGATGATTTGGCAAACTTGGGTCTTCAGCTGCATATCGTAATGCATATGGCAGCAGCCTGTGCTTTCCATAGAGCCAGTTTGACTGCTCTGAAGCCTGTTTGGTGGCTCTTGTATGAAGTTTGCTGATGTGACAGAAACCTTAAAGTTGTTGCTTCATAAATACACTCCTAAAATATTAGGGAAGATGTTCCTTTTCATATCTGCCTTTCTTAATGTCTCAAGCTATTATCTATGTGATCTTTATCTCTTGGAGCATGTGGTCCCTGGGAGTCATGACTGTGCTGCCCCTTCCCTCTGTCGCAGCTCTGTGACATGCAGGACTTGGAGTCTTTCAAGAACCAGAGCTGACAGGGGTTTGCAGTAAGAGCAAATACTGCATGCAGAAAGTATCTTGAATGGGAAGAGATCTGTTCAGCAAATGAAGTAGTACTTTTGGCTTTGATAGGTGGATCCAGCACTCATTGGACAAATAAGACTCCTGGTGCTCATGTGAGAAGTTTTGGATCTTCTGAGATGTAGTCCATTTAGGCAGCACGGGTTGAAGCACCTTTTACTATAAAATTACTGTTCTTCACATGTTCTAGGAGTCTTGAAACCTGTTTTGGACATCAGCCTACTTGCACTGGTGCACATAGAGCCATACATGTTACATAACCATTGAGAAAAGTTGTATTAAGAGTCTGAACAGTATACAATTCTTTTTTCTCTTTCAGACATAAAGAATGAATTCTTCCAAAAGCTACAGGTTGTTAATGCTATTGTCTTGTCTTCACTGGTCTTGTAACATTAGTAAGTCTTCCTTATGCATACTGAATATCTTTTTCTCCAACAGTCTGATAGAAGGCAATCTTTGAATTGCACAAAACCCATATATCCCTTATTCCTGTGAGAAATCTTTGTAGCTCTTTAAAACCATAAAGGTCAAAATTTCAAAGGAGTTCTAGAGAAATCTGTTTTGCTTCCCCCTCCCATCAGAGCCCTTTTCTCAACTGATTAAGATATCTAATGTTTTATGTCTCCTCCTTCTCTCCTTAATAGTTATTTAGGGTGGAGGTTTTATGGGCTGCTGTGTCAAAAGCTTTAGACAAGTCAGTAAAAAATGTCCCCAGTGTGTAAAGACCATTATCCATAACCTGGCAAATGTCATCTGTAACTTCAAGCCATAGGGAATCTGTCGAATACAAAGGTTAAAAACCCAGTTGGCGGTTCCCATCAAGGCTGCTGTTCCCTTCATCTGTTCAGCAGAGGGAGATATAGATCTTTAGTGAAATGCTAGTGTTGATATACATTTTTTAAAAAAGAGTAGTACATCTGGTGTTAGTAAGAGATGAAAGTCACTGGCGGAAGCAGGGTATAGTCTTCCCTGCAGAGCTCTGTCAAAATATTTCAAGTGCTAACCTGAAACCCTGTGCTGTCGCATTCCTGAGCCTTTCCTTGGTAGAAGGAAAGGCAGAAGATGCTTATTGTGCTGTTGGTTTTGCCAGAGATTAAACTGAGGCTACCAGACACGTTTAATCTAACCTTAGCTCTCTTTTAATTCAGTTCTCATGGAGTGAACCTTTCTCATGTTGCTTCTTTTGTCATGTAGTCTGCCAAACAGAAACAGGCATTTTCCTTCTCAAAGCTGTGCTCTTCCGTTGTTTAAATGAAAACCTGGACTGGATTTGTGTTGGATTCCCTAAATATAAGATTTCAGATGCTGTATTTGTATTGAATTCCCTAAATACAAATTTTTGGGGGGAGGCTGTTGCCTATCATCTGTATTGCAGAGTAGGAAAATGAGATTGAGTTGTCATCCCCGAATACCCATGTGCCTTCCTCTGCTTTAGAAACTTCCTTTCATCTCCTCACAAACATCACGGGCTCTGTGGCTTCCTCACTTGAAAGGTTGGAGGTTTTTAAAAGATTTTTGCCACCAGCAAAATAAATCTTTGCTTAATCTTGTATAGCCTTCAGAGCTGTAAGGGAAGAGCATGTGGGGGAGGCTTTGACCTGCAGGGAGAATATCTACTGAATGCTTTTCCAAAGTTCAGTCCCTTTTTGCATAGCTGTTGAATGTTTGACACCTATGAGGATGGGGTGTGCGGGAGCTCCCTGGGGGGTCTGGTAGAATGGCGTATGAGACCACTTTTCTAGGCAGAACTAACTAGCAAATATTAAGTACCACATCCCAAATCAGCTTGGGCACACACATGAAACACAAAATAAGGGCATTGGCCCACAGCAACAAACTGGAACAGAGCATTGCCTCTAGAAGAGATTGCTCAGATTCCTGCAGGGCAACAGAAAGGTTATTCAGAGAAAGGACTGTTCCTTTACTGCAAAGGGAACTCCAGGTAAAAAGAGGAGGAAAAAGCAAATGCATCAAATGGGTAATTTTATCTTAGTTATAGAAACAAAGTACTTGTGATTTCTTCTGCTGGAACAGAAAATTGTGAATACAAAGTCGTATCCAGCAAACATTTTAGTGTGCCTGTAACAGTGGCTGTTGGGATAAAATTTTCTTGTTTTATTGGGTGGTGGTTTTGTTTTGCAGGGAGATTTTAGACAGGAAAAATAAATACCAGTTAGCTTTACCTGCGCTGCAGTGTTTTACAGGAAGATGTTGGGGTAAAATGGATTTATTTCTGCTCTCTCCTTCTCATGTGATTTGTCATGCTGCAAGTGGAAAACAGCACACTGCATTCTTCAGCAAAATGCTCCGGATAGTTTTGTCTGTCAAAGGTTCTTTGCTTCAGGCTGTATGAAACCCATTTTTAATCTCCTTTCTTACAGTAAGGGAAATGGTTTGTAAAGAGGGCACTGATGTCAACTCATTGCTGTTGATATTATCTAATTTCTTCTTCAGAAAATTCTTGTGCTAATTTTTGGTGCAAGGCTTTGTTCACTTGAATTAAAGTCCACTTTTTTTTCCCCCATCCCTAATGCATTGTCATCTCTTCTCTCTCCCCAGAGCATCTGTTTCCTTTATGTAGTGGAAATGATCACATTCTCTTCTCTCTCTGAAATGGCTTGTGATAGGCCAAAGCCTGTGCTGATCATATCCCATTCCAGTATTACTCTGTCAAGTAAAATAAAGACATTTATAGTGTGTTGGCTGGAAGGCTTCCTCACCGTTCTTTGTCAAATGCCCAAATGCCACCCTGCATTCCTGTTGCTGTAATAAAGACCCTTGATTTTTTCCTCTATGTACTCTCTTCTGCCCTGGAAGAGACCCAAGATTAAAAATAGTCTTTTTGATGGTCCCTGCATGAAGGTTCTCCTGTCTTGTTGAGCTGAATTATTGCCAAAGATGGAGTGTTCAACTGTGCTATGTTCACCAGTCTACTCTCCAGAGCAGGACCCGCATGTGATGTTCAAACTCCAGCCTGCCTCTCTGCCATAGGAGAGATTAAATCTCCACCCTAAACTTTTTGAACAAGCCACCTCAGTCACATGAAGATCTCTTAAGTGCTGTTGTTTGGTATTACAGGCTTGGCAGCAGTTCAGCAGTTCTCAATTTTCTTCTTCACTAGTTAGGAAAAAAAAATGAATTAATGAAGAACTAAGGTTGTATGGCAGGGCTTCATGCCACCCCATCATGTGGGAGTAGGTAAACAAAACCTGAAATATCTGAGAAGCCAGAAACTTGTGCAGCAAAAATTGCCTAATCATTAATGCTGTAATGCTGAGAGGTGGGCTAATGCCTTTCCTTTCTTATGTCAATAACTAACAGTTTAAGCAAATTTGGATTAAAAAAAAAATAATTCTCCCTAGTTTTTTGATGTAGTAGCAATTTTTAAATGCAGCTAAGATGGGAGAAGAGTCTACAGAATTTCTGTCTTTGCAAGTGCTCAGAGTTTGACTGAGTAGGACCCTTGAACACAATTATTTAATTTGCAAGTTGAATCCAGCTTCACAGTTGTCACTTGCTTGAATGGGAAGTCAGACTGGCTGGATTCCAGAGTTCCCTTCCAACCTTTGCTATTCTACAACTTTCAGGGCCCTTGAGCAAAAATGGGTTTCTAACAGAAGTTGTACTCTACGTAGGATTAAGTTTCAGTTTGGTCTTCCTTATCATTAAATCCCGAGTTGTCTTTTGACCAGCCTCTGATATTGCTGCCGTTGCAGGGAGGCTCTGTTTCCTGGCGTGAAGATATGTAAAAGATCCACTGGAGAGGTTGAGTTTTCTTATTAATAGCTTTTAGTTAGTCTCTAAGAAAGTATGAAGCTTGTTGGATGGCTTTGAGGTCAAGAGAGTGTTGAAGCTTTTGTAGGTCTCTTCTCAAATTAAAGGAGCTTTTTATTAAAGCGTGTTGTCTTCAAGACTGGGGTTCTGATAGCAGCCGTCTGACTTTTCTCAGATTTTTGAGAAAGAGCAGCACTTGTTTACCTGGCCCTTTTTTGGGTTTCTGTAAGGACCAAAGCATTTAATCTGCCAGGTAATCTTCAGTGTACTATGATAAAGTACGCTGTAGTACAGTGATCTGAGTTTATTTTTAAGTCAGGATGTTGTTCCTTTTTACCTCTTTCCTCTTTTCTTTTCGCTAATAGAAGTTTTTAATAGTGAAAACTGAGGTTGCATGGGAGCTTCCTGATCCTGTTTCCATTTTTAGTCTAGCCAAAAGCTTTACCTCTGAGGATGCAAGCTTTCTTATACAAGAAATCACACCAAGCCTGGCTGAAAGAGACTTTTGGTTAACCCATCTTGACGTTAAAGTTCTGTTCTTCTACTGCTTGTTTACCTATGTTCAACAAAAATTCTTTAAGATGGCTTGCCCTCTCCTGCATGGCATACCACTTAAGGGAGGACAACGTGTATTCTTTGCTTTCATCTAGAGACACTTGAAACACCAGCTTTGGTTTGAACGACTGGGCTCTGGACACTTGAAGGCATAAAGATATGATGAGATTTTCCTGCTGAACGAGGTGCTTAGGTACAGTTTTAGGTAGCTCTGAAGGCTTCATTCTGTCAGCTTTGCATGCTGCATAATTTTGCTTACACTTGGTATACAGAGGAGAAACAAGTGAAAGGAAAGATCAATTTCTATAGGTAGATGTTTAAATATGAGTAATTGGATTTCAGCTAACCCCTTCAATATGTATTGAGCCATGGAGGTATCCCTCAGGATCTCAGGAATAATTTTTTTAACCAATGAAAGTAAATACAGAATGAAGTGCCACAAAATCATTCCTCTTTCATTCTGACGACTATTTGGAGGCAAGCAGAGGTATCTTGCACCATATCTGCTCTGACTGTTTAAATCTTGTTGAACAACTCATTTAGATGCATCCCTCAGACTACAAATGTCTCTTAATCTTACTACTGATGTACAGAATTTCAATGGTGAAAACAGGCAGCCTTGATTCAAGCTTGAATTTCGTGTGGAGGAAAACAGATGAAGCTGAGGGAATAATCAGCTGAGGACATGAGTTACTAGATGCAGCAGATCAGATCATCATGGTCAAAGAAGCACAACAGAAACACGTTAAAGGTTGTGCTCCAGCCTGAACTTTGCTTTCAGTAAAGCATCTGTAGTATGAGGCAAGCAGCACTACAGGCTATAGCCAGAGCATTAATATATGAAATGAATTTGAGCCCAAGTTTGGTATTGAAGATCTTTTATTAAAAAAAAAAAGTTCAAAATGTGCTTTAACAGAAGACTTCTAACAGATCACTTAACATCTGGCTGCCTACCCTAAACTTTGGTTTTGAATACGGGTATCTGCTTGGCTGTAACATTCATCTGACGTGTAGCAGTGAGCACCACTTATATTCTCAAGTCTATAAGCACTGAAAAATCCAAGTAATGTAAATTACTTTTTTTAATAGATCGATAATCTAAATATTGAACAGTTGAGAAATACACATTTCTAAATGATTGAAATAAGAAAAATGATCATTGATTTTCTAGCCGTTCGGTTTTCCAGAGTAGAGCCACAGAACCTTTGTATGCAGCTCTTGGCTTTCTAGTTGTTACATCCGTTGAATATAAAACTGTTGCATTGCAGGTAAATTTTTGTTTTGCTGTCCTTGGCTTGATATCCCTTTGAGTAAGTGTTTTTTGGTTGAAAAAAGCTGGGGGGTGGGGGGGTGTCTTGTGAGTTAGCTCATGCTGGTTAATGTTCATGGTGAAAGTGGGTGAAGTAGATGACCCAGAAGATGAATGTTACTTTGGATTGCTCTGCTCTTCAGTTTGTGTGTTGCTGCTACCCAGCGTGTACTAGTACTCAGTGAAAGATGAACAGCTGCTGTGTGATGCTCTTTCCTAACCCTTGCCTTCTCTTTCTGGAGCTGCTGCTTGTCAGCACGCATTAAGAGCTTTGCAATAGGTGATGTTGAACCTAATGCCTGCTAGTAACAGCTGTTTTGTGAGTTTTATTAACAGACTTAAGAGTAAGGAAAATCATGTTTAGCAAAAACAGATTTTGTCTTTTTTGGTTTTTTGTTTGAACAACCAAAAATCTAAGAGCAATTCCATCTGTCTGAACAACTCTGAAATTACCTGAGATGCTGCTGGCTCCATTAGCGATTTCCAGCTCTCTCTTTTTAGAAGTTTTTAACCTGATTTCCTAAGATCACATAATCATATCATCAGTTTATTTGCTGTGTCCTCACCCCTGCAACCAAGCTGATGTGAGGACTGAGATTGAGAAGGGGCAGATCACTTCACCTTGTACGTCACAAAACCATCCTTCCTTTTTGCCCTGTTCCTGTCAGCTGGAGCCTTGCGAATTTATGAACTACCGAGCAACGAGGGATGCCATCGTTTCTGGCGCAGGTTCTTACTGAAAGGGTGGTGAGATTTTTTTGAAGTTTGGAAAAATCTGAGTTCTTGATCAGTTGTCATTGGATGGCTCAGCTGTTCTTGAGCGTTTTGGAAAAGCATTATTTAAAAACTCAGGCTTGTGGTCAGAGACCTCTCAGCAGCAGTGGCAGAGCTTGGCTGCCCTTTTTGCCTTCTGAGATAACTTTAAAAAAAATTTTAAAAAATGGTCTGCCAGGAAACATTTGAATTCAGAAGGTGCAGCAGCAGAATTGTCGTGTTCAGCTTCTGCAGTGACATTGAACTAGATGAGAATTGCTTCAGAGTGTTTAATTTGTTATGGTATATATACATGTTCTTTCCTATTATCTCATATATATTTCAATTTAGCCTGAAAGCTAAAGAAAAAGTAAAGCAGTGAGCTGTTGCTGCCCAAGGGTTAGGCCATGAGGCTTTTAACTGTGGAAATGTCATTTCCAAGTTGAAATTGTTCTAAGTGAGTTTTCTGGTTGAGGTGGTAACTGTAGAGCTGCAAAAAAAATTGCCAAATAATAATTTTAATGCTCATGATTGAGAAGCAAATACCTTGTGCATCACTAGTTAGCGATGGAGTATGTTCCATGATTCTTCCAGGGATGCCAAGGTCAGGAGCCGGTGGTGGGATGCTGGATCCACTTACAGGCTCTTGCAGAGTTCAAGAAGCATTTGATTCCCCTCAATGCCTACTCTGTTTTCTTTACCTTTAGCTGCCTTTTAGGACTAACTCATTCTCTCAGCTTTCTGGAGCACCCTGCCACCTTGCCTTGGACCTGCTGGCGTGCTTGGGCTGCAGCCCATCACGGACAATTCTGGTTCATCAAACTCTGCTAGGCGAGGCTCCTGCTGGAGTACCTGGGAGTTGTATTTTTCTCATTTAGCTTCACTTTTGGGCTTCTACTTCCTCAGCAGATGGCATTTTTATCATGTTTTTCAGAAAGTCCATATGGCCTACAAGAGAGAGTATCTCTTTAATTGTAAAACATGACCACCTGTTCTGATTTTAATGAATGCAGTGAGCATTCGTCTTCATATATCTACTTAAAAATAGCTGCTTCAATTGAATTAAAAAAAACCCACCACCTCAGTTAGGCACCAACACTTCAGCTGCTGAAATAATCAATTAATAATTAAGTGGCTAATTTTAGAACCCACTGGCCTTGCCCATTCCCTCGGACTTACTGTGATGAGAGCAGACAGTGATTGATTGCCCTGCCGATGCCAAGAGGCACATGCAGTGGTGGGGCCAGATGCCGGCAGGCTTAGAGCTGTTTATTGCGATATTTAGAAGGTGAATGCAGCTTCATGCATTTGCTTTGCAAATGGACTTGTCTTTCCTGCTACAGCTCTTTCCTTTCCACATTGCTCCAGCTGCTCACATGCAGCCATCCACAGGTACCTCTTTCCCTGCCACCCTTTGAAGGATAAAATCTGATGCTCAAAAGGTATCCTAATGACTGGCCAGCTGGAGAGGAGGTTGAAACTGTAAGCAAAAACAGACTTGAAAGGTTTATCTGCTAACTGGCTCCTAATAAAAAGCCCTGCTAGAACCATTCTGCTCATTAAAATAACAATTGCTAGTTAACTGTTTCATAGCTCCTGCAGCAGGTCCACTGGCCAGATGAGAAAACATATTGAGCTCATGTTTTCAGAGAGGTGTAAGGGACCAGGATGTCCGAATCTTGTTAAAGGAGTGTTAATGCTTAATTCGGAGTCCCACTGAAAATTAACCCCTTTATTGAATTAGCCTGTCGGAGCATCATCTTGTTCTAAAGCTAACTAAAATACCCAAAGGGTAGGAACACACTGCGGTTTTGGTTGATAGATGTTGGCTGTTGGGAAGGGATTTAATATTTCAGAGGTGGAAGAAACAGGAGCGTTGGAAGGAGAGTGCTCGGGGGTACAGCATTTGCCAGCATTTCAGCGCTAGCAGTAATGGGTGCAATAGCTGCTGGGTTTCAACACGACAGGGTAATTTGACAGTTCGGTGTAAGTGGTGGAGAAAACTTGGTGTGTCTGCTTGGAGTGTCCGCTTTTACATATCTGTCAAGGAGGGAGAAAGCTCTTAGAGGAGAAGTCTCTGAACCCATCATATTATGCAGAGAGCAAGGTGCTGGAAGCAGTTAGAGGGGAAGGCAACTTGCCTGCTTACCTCATTTTACTGAAGGTGTTTCTGACACAGCCCCCCCATCCAATTAGTCTGTTAATATGGGGGAGAAGCTACCCTTGCCAGTTTGATGGTGGTTGCTGTAGCCTGATCAATGTAAATCCAGTTATCTCTCAAACCACATGGGATTTTGAGACAGCTGGGTGTTGTTTGTATGGCTGAGAGCCCTGCTTTGAAATGCTGTGCAAACACAAAAATAACCATAGCTATTGGCATTTAAATTCATTTCTATGTAATCTTTGTGATTAACTTCCATTGGTGGGGTGTTATTTCAGTGGGAGGAGGGTCAGAGCGGTTTTCAGCTGACGTCTGGGTATCACAAGTTGCTTGGTGAGAAAGGCGTCCAGCTCTGTTTCCCTGCGTGTGTGTGGCCATCCCTCCTTGCGCTTCCAAAATAGCAGGCAATAATTAAATGAAGTTCAACATTAAAGGCTGAAAGTCAGGAAGGGAGAAGCTTATTAACCTTGTTGAGCCAGAAAAAGTACTGCGGGTCTTTGGGGCTTGGGTCTTGTGGGGTTTTCTGTTCTTGTTTTTCTGTTTTCTTGGGAATTGACATTTGGTTGTGCAGAAAATAAAATGTATCGCTAATTCTGTGATCCCTTTATGTGGTTGTGTCACTGAAGAACATCTATAAATTAAATCTTAAGAACTGGAATTTAGTCTGTTCTCTCATTAGCAGAAATGCTAATTCTCTGTTGATTGTTAATAAAGTCAAGGGAAAGAAGCAAAAAACACAAGTATGGAGGTTACCCATTTAGCGTAAGCGTGAGAAATTTAATCCTTACTTTCCGTGATCCAATTTAAGTAGGAGACAGTTTTTAGCTTTGAGCTCTCCAGCAGTTTTCCAAGAGGGCACCGCTTGGGGAAGAAGAAGGGAATGCAGGGAACTACAAATGGCACTTGGAGTGGCTGGGCAGGGAGCCAAGAGGGCAGGCAGGAGAGGCAAGAGTCCTTTTGGCTGCTGGCTTGCCTACGGGCCACGTGAGGTTTGCAGGAAGATGTGTGTATGTGCATGCACATGTGGATGCACCTTTTTCCTTTGCTGACTCTTTGAAAGGCCGCTCAGACTGTTGCGGACTGAGTATTGGGGCCATTTTAAGAAGCCTGTTTAAACACTCCTTTGCTATAGTGCAGACTGTTTATCCCAGCTGAGGCTTTAAGTGAGATGTAGAAGCTGCAGGCAGGACTTTTGTTGTGAGCTGACTATTAGAGGTCCCGTGCATCCTTCCCAGCTGATTAAATTTTGTCCCTTTTCTTTCTTATCTCCAGATCACTGTGTTCACTACTACGATCTTCGCAACACTAAGCAGCCAATTATGGTGTTCAAAGGGCATCGCAAGGCAGTCTCCTACGCAAAATTTGTGAGTGGAGAAGAAATAGTCTCTGCGTAAGTATTGCCTTTTATGTAGGCTAAAAACTTTGTAGCCCTTGCTTGCTGGCGTTCTTCAGGGCCATCGTGCAAGTTCGCCTGTGTGGGTGGGTGTGCTCGCTAGCTGCTGTGCTTTTGGGAAGCAGATCATTGCTTTTTTCTAAGACAAAAATAGACATTATTCCTGGTGTCACTTAGCTCTGCTCTGTCTTGTGGAGCTAAAATGACAGAGAGGAATATGGAGACAACTAGACGCAGATCCAGACCACGAGCCCTGACTTTGGGAAGCTGTAGGTGGACTCTCTTAGTGCTGTGAGTGCTGAGGGTGCTTCTGACTAGAGCTCTGCTGCAGAGAAGGCTGCTGGCAAAGCCCTGAGAGCAGTAATCTGTGGTAAAACAGAGCTGATGAGCAACAGAAGTGATCACATGGCGCTACTGTGTCTGAAGAGGAGGTTTAGCCACAGCCTGAAAGCAACTCGAGTAGGACTGACTGTTCTCTTCTTTGGTAGTTTATTATCTGCTCTGTCAAGGCCCTTTTTAGGATTATACTTGAGTTAGAAAGTAAGACAAGGAGAAGTGTTGTGTTTTGTGGTCCTAATGATGCAGCTTTTCAGCCAGAGGAGACCATAAGGTCTGCTATGAAGGCCCTGAAGAATAATATTCTACAGCTTCTGTTCAGTTGTGTGGCCAGATGCAGCTGCCTCAGGGCTAGGTGGGTTTTCAGTCATGTGGCAATGAGGGTGTCTGTCAAATAGCACAGTGAAAGGTTTGACAGACTGGCTACAAACCTCTTCAATAAACCAGAAGTGAGCCCCTCTTACATGGTGGGGAAAACCCCAAGTAATCTTGGGGGGCTGCAGGGCAATCTTTGGTCTCAACACTCTCAGGGGTAACATCTGAGGGCAGCAGGGATGGATCACACGGGTAGATCTAGTCCTAGGAAGCATGTACCACTGTATCCAGCCCATGATTATCCAGCGTGGCTCTATCCTGTGTTTTCAACAGTTTGCTCTAGAAGCCTGGAGCCATCGCAAGGCATTTTAAGTTGTATTCAGGCTGCTAGTGAGTTGCTCTGAGCTGAACTGTGTGATGGAAGATTCCCTGGTGGCTTCTGATACTGTTTATATTTAATCAGCTCCACTCTTCTTATTTCCATGAACAGTCTATAAGGGTGCAGATTCATACCTAGAACACAGAGAAAATTAAATGTAATGCTTTGAACCAAATCTGAGTAAGAAGAAAAGGTTTAATAGAAGCAGGAGGAGGCTAGAAATGTTTTACAGCCATGATCTAGTGGAGCATCATCTCTGGGATGTTTCAGGACAGAACGGCCTTGTCCTGCTTGAACCAACTGTCTGAGAAAGCTTATCCCACAGTCCTGGGAGGAATATCGATAGAGCTGTCAGACTTGGTCAGGCAACAACAGGGTGAGGTGACTAACTGGAGGATTCACCTACCTTTTTCTGCAGGAACAGAAAGAAGTGTCAGAGAGAAAGGATTATTTTTCGTGCCTTTCTTTTGCAAATTGAGGCGAGGAGGCAGCAGTAGTGATTCCCGAAAATCAAGCACTGATTTCTTTTTAAGAAAAAATTATATGTATATTCAGATTCTTTAGATTTCTAGCTAAAGCTGTTTTATAGATTGCATTGATTTACTTTGCCTTGTAGAGTTAGATTTTTGACCTCAAGGGTGTTCAGAACTGCCTGGTATTTAGCACAACACATTGATTGCAGTGCTGATTTACAGAGAGACAGATCTAACAGAGCAGCACATCCATGATATTTTTTGGAAAAGGGTATGAAACCAGAAGAGCAGTGCAACACCAGGAGGATCAATGGTCTTTTTCTCTCTTTGCAGTCCAGTGGCAGATAATATTCTTTTATGGCATGTTTATCCTAAACAACGCAAATGTGGCTAGAGCTTGATGGGGATTTGTTAACAGTAAAGCATTCTATTAGTAATAGTCTTTAAGTGTGTTTATTTTAATGAAGCCATCTAGAATGTGTGCTATTAAAATATAGAGGTTAAGTGCCTGCATATACGAGGTCTTCTTGATGGGTTAGCTAATAGCAGAAGCTGTCACAGGAATCTGACAACTTGTAGACCAGGGATTAGTCTTTTGCTGCTTTACCCTGCCTTCAGGAAAGTTTAGTTTCCAGGCAACTCTGAAGCTTTTAAAAGCAGCGTTTTAAAAATACATCTGCCCTAATAGCACAGAAGGTACCTCCCTATACTTGTGGGCCAAAAAAGCAGCAGTGTATATCTTTTTGCCATTTCTATGCGCTGTGCTGTTACTGTGATGGTAAGGACAAGGGAAGGGAAGGAGGAGTGAGCAGCAGTGTAGTGCAGGGATGGATTTGGAACAAAGATCAAGCTGAATACTGTGGTTTAGCTCCCCCCCCTCCTCCCCTCCCCCAGTCAAGACCTGGGATGAGGAATGCACTCCTGCTTAAGTCATAGTATTACAGATAAAGTTCATACCTTCGTTCTGATCTGACCTCATACTATTATTACAAATGACTAACAAATCTTGCTGCAACTCCCTTATCGCTCCTTTGTCATTCCAGCTGTCATTGAGGATCGAGATAAGGTTTTTGCAGTATAGCACGAGGTGCATCTCTCCTCTCTTGTGCTATATTTTTAGGTAAATGTGACATTGGTGCAGGGCCAATGTCTTATGTTGTTGGCAATATTTGATGGATCTTGGGTGAGGTTTTTTCCCTCAACTCTAAATATTTGGAAAGCAGCAAGGTTGGGTGACACAACCTGCATGAGGGGAGCATTGCCTGCCTCCCCTCCTTCCCACCCAGGAGGCTGTCAGGTCCTGCTCCCAGTCTCTTTCAAACTGAAGATCAAAACAGCGCTACCCCTTTCCTCAAGGGTAGCTTCAGGGGGCTCTGATCCCACCATGTCACCATTTGTTCCCTTACTGTGGAGCCCATCGCCTTAAGTCAGTGAGCGCCAGAATATCAGAGCCTGGCAACTGCTGAAGAATAACTCTGGTGAAGTAAGAGAGGCTCGTGTCCCCTCAGGTTTGGGGTAAGAAATTAATCCTGTATCTCCCAGAAACCTGGGATCTTCATTTCAGTTGAGCTCTGCCAGGCAGAGGAGAGTACCTCCACCTTCGTTGTCTTGCCAAAGGGAAGATGTATGCTTACAGCAAATAAAAAATAATAAAAAAAAACCCAACATTTTGAAGGCATGTATGTTTGCATGTAGGGGAGCAGTGGAAAACATCAATTTTGTTTTAATCCTGACAGAGTTTGGATATTTTTACTTGTCCTGTCTAGCTTTGCTGCCAAGGTGAAAAAAGAGGAAGTCTGAGATTTGTATCCGTGCAGTCTCAATTACACATGAGTAAACAACATCAGCTGAATAGTAATAGCAACTCTGAGCCCCTATAAGTTTTTATATGCTGCTGCTTGGTATTGGGCAGGAGAACATGCTTTTAGGGCAGCTGGAGGGGGAGGAGACTGCTTCTTACCAGTTCTGTAAAGGCATGAATGAGAGTTGCAGCCAGCACAGAAAAGGGAAGAGATTTTGTTCATGCTGTAAAGGTTTAAAACCAAAAAATAATAAAAAAAAAAAATCAGTGTGTCCTGGATCTTGAGGGGGCAGTGATGTCCCAAAAGCTGTACAGTTCAGTGGAGGACTCCACAATTGATAGGAAAAGGAAGAGTAATATTTCAGGGAAGTTTTTTAGTCAAACATGTAATATGCTTTGACAGGCTTCTAAAATAATGTGATACCTTTCCGAGCTCAAGCTGAGTTGCATATGATTGAAAGCAGGATAAATTTTCTGGAGTGCACTAAGACTTCCTATGTTTACCTTGCAAGTAGGGTGTTAAGGACCAGGGTTGCGAGTGAGGAGTTCCTGCTGTATGGCAGCAGGGTAACTTTAGGTATTGTTTTCAGGTCAACAGACAGTCAGCTGAAGCTGTGGAATGTAGGGAAGCCTCACTGCTTGCGCTCCTTCAAGGGTCACATCAATGAGAAGAATTTCGTAGGGCTGGCTTCCAACGGAGACTACATTGCCTGCGGTGAGTAGAGCAGCCATCCTGACAAACGCTAATGGGACTCGTCGAAGCTGATGCCTCTCCAGTTGCAAAGCACATCAGAAGTTGTGTTACATAGCTGCATAGGCTTTTTAACAGACAATTTTCCTAAACTTCTACCTTCCTTTCCTTCTCAGGGAATGGCATATGGAGCCCTGACCTAAGGGACTCTGTTGGCTTCCTCCTGCTTCAGACGAGTTCTTTGTCTATGACGATTCAGACTTGCTGTCACCAAAAATCAGCTGCTAATGTAGTTGCTGTTGATATGACTTAAGTCTTTCAAGTTTAAGAATTGACACATCTTCCCAAGGAAAGGCAGTAGCCTGGACCACACGAGGGTCCTGTACTTGTCACTTAGTGCAGCATTCTGTGTGGTGAAGCTACACGCTCACTGTGAACAGCTCCCTAGAAGGCTGAATCATCCTGAAGCAGTTAGCCCTTTGGCTGTTTCTATCCTTTCACCACCGAAGTTACACTGTTGAACCTCTGTAAATCCACAGGTCCTGGTAGGAAAGCAGCGACAGGCTCATAGCTGTGGGGTAAGCAGGACAGCTGTGCCAGCACTGAAGGGAGGAGCTTAGCTTGTGTATTCTCTGTGATCTCTGTACTATTTGCAAGGCAGAAATTGGGATGGATTTCTAAATAAAGCCTGCACACTGTCTAGTCTCTCTTACTTAAACCTCCACGGACCAAACTGTCATACTTGATTATGGCAAGCAAAACTGTGACAGTGTTACCTGCCTTAGGGCTGTAACGCCGAGCAGGCTGAGTGTAGTGGTGTTTCATGTGGTAGCGTAGATGCTCTGCCCTAAGGAAGTTATGGGGGACGGTTGGGATCCCGTATATTTTGCAAGTGTGCTGCATACTGCAGTTGTCTTGTAATAAAAGCTGGTCCTGTTACTAAGCATTGTGAAAGTTTGCTGAGGAGTACTCCCAGTTGCCAGGGCACCGTGATGATGATAACTACAAGGAAGAAATATCTGGCCTTGTCTTAAGGCTTCTTAGCTCTTTCATTGTTTCTTTCTCTTCCTGCTACCAGAGCCTAATCTTGTATATTTATTTTTTTTATCTCTAGGAAGCGAAAATAATTCCCTTTACCTATACTATAAGGGCCTCTCAAAGACACTGCTGACATTCAAGTTTGATACAGTGAAAAGTGTCCTGGACAAGGACCGGAAAGAAGATGACACAAATGAGTTTGTGAGTGCTGTATGCTGGAGGGCATTACCAGATGGGGTAAGCTTTCTGCTCAGACACCCAGCTGGGTGCAAAAGGAATGCCTCCTGCTTTTTCTCACAAAATAGAATTGCTGGGGGTTTGACTGCACTTGGTATTTTCCCGTTTATGGGTATTGCAGATAGGCATGAGAATGTGAAGATCTGCAGGGTAGTTGAAATGCTGGGGGCGAAGGGACTGCTGTGCTCTTAACTCTTCTACCTGGGTGTTTGAATTTCTCTACTTGGCATCTGAATTCCCAAAAGCAGCATTGTATTTCTGGCACTTAATTGTTTTTGTAGGCACATTAGCAGGTTTTTGGATGTTTTAATGAAGGCACCTGCAGGTACTCGGTGTGGAGCCTTATCTCGATGTTACTGTTTCTGTATGGGCTTGGTCATTGAAATACAGCCCCCGTGTTTAGATGAGTAGATATGTAAAAGAGGCGAGCCCAGACTCAGTCACCTCAATGACTGTTCCAGTGACACCTAATTCATATACGTAGCATGTGTACTAATGCTGCAGGCAAACCTGACACAGCTTTTGTGAGAGTGGCCTTTTGGCACAGAGCTGCTCTGGAGAACAAAATGCTGCTTTTAAATTCAGAGTGCTCTTGAAAACCTTGCATAAAAAAAAAAACCAAACTTGAGCAAGTAACTCTCTTGTATGTACAAGGGTTTGCAGATCAGATACTTAATGGGCTTGTTGGGAGGAGGAGGAAAGGAGCTCATCCTAAATACAGTCTTCCATTTAGCTAAAGTGGAATGCTGCCTAATTGATGTCCTGAGATGTTGCGTTCACAAAGATAGCGTTTTGGAAGGGTAGCTTTTACCAATCTGTTTCTGTATGAAGAAACTGCCCCCACAACCATGATTCAGTTGTCACTGGCATAAATTCACTTCAGATAGATGCTTCTGAAACAAAACAAAAATAAACTCAAGTGTCTGAAACTGCACTTTGGATTTAAAGGTGGAAAGTGGGCTGTTGTAGTTTGAACAGTGGGCCTGAGACTCTCATGTAGGGTCACCAACCTTCTTTTTGGCTGGGGATTTAGGAGGATTTGGTATACACAGACATGACATTTCAACGGAGAGTGGCTGTTGGATGTTGCATAGTTTCTTTCTGCTACATAGGAACCTGTGTGTCCAGAAATACCATTCCCTGAACGGTCTTCACTGCAGTGTTTCTGTGTTGGGTTGTCCTGCCCACTGGCCTCCTGGGCAGCTTTTCTACAGGCACTTTTTTCTACTTTTTCTACAGTCTAACAGTGGTGTCTCACTCCTGCAGTTATTCCTGTTGCATCCGCACCTTATCAGTCGTCTTTTCTGATTAACGTGTTTTACTCTGATAGACCTTCTGCTTAAGCAGCTGAGAAACTTTTGAGCAGTCACCAGAGGCTGTGAAGCAATCCTTCATAACAAGTTTGAAAAATACTGTGCAAAAACGTAATAGTTAAATCAGGGCCATCAAGATTGCACCAAATAACATTCAGCCTTCACTCCGTTAAGCAGCATTCAGAATCTGTTGCTATTCTGATCTTTTTTTTTTTTCTATCATTCCTTTCTTTTTCCCTGGGCTTCTTCTAAATTAGCCTGTTTCTCCCATGGCAGCCACAGTACCTGGCTCTCGTTTGTAAAGAAAGCAGCAAAAAGCTGCCTGTGATCTGAGAGCCACTGGCTGAGTGTTTAGCTTCCATGTTTCACCTCTGCCTGTGGTGCATGCTGTCCTGCTTTACATACCAAGCAAGCAACCTTTCTTGCTTTTGCCAAAAGGCCTTAATGCTTTCTCATACCATATCCCCAGCCCCCCCTGAGATGAGAAGTACCTCTTCACCGATGCAGCTACACGTTTCTCTTCTTTCTTCTACCGGCACAGCGGTCCTCTCCGACCTAATTGAGACTTTGCTCATGTTCTTAGGAAATTAAATTACTGCACAGCCAAAGGTCACTTATGTCTGCAAAATCTTGCTTGAATGATGAAACTCTTCTATTCTCCATTTTGATAATGTTTCTTAAATTTGGCACATTTTTTTTTTTTAAAAATGAGCTTCATATATACGAGCTCCCCTAAAAGCTAGCGTGTGTTTTTTATGATGCTCAGGTGAACTAGGGAGGGCCTTTGCCTTGTAGTGCCGTCAGCATCTGTGGGAATCTGGGAACCCACAGCCTATTTCTGGCTTAACTGCAGACTTAGATCCTGGGTGAGTCAGGCTGCCTTAGTTTCCTAATTAGAAGAATTACCACACCTACCTTCCACCGCTGGTGGTGATCGTGCCTGCTCTGCCTAAGGGTGCATGCATCGAAGCATCTCTAGCCTAGCAGCCCTGCAGAGCCCAGCACAGGCTGGGAAACCTGCCCCAGAGCCGCAGGCAGTGTGATGAGTAAGCTGCTGTGAGCATCCTGTTCTCTGTGCTTTGCTGCATTGGTTCAAAGCAGTCTCTTTGTCTCCGTGCCCGTCATTGGGCAGTAGCTTCAGTTTGCTACCTGGAGTGTGTCTCAGGGGGGACATGCGGGCATTGTGTGCCAGCCTTTCCCCAGGGCTCCCCGGCAAAGCAGACTGTCCTCTGTTTCCCTACAGTGTTGCTCTCAAGGATTGTTCTTTAATTAACCTTTCAAGATGAGATGAGTAAGTTTCAGATCTGTCAGTTATCTTGGGAAGCATGAGGACATGTACTTCTTCATGCACTTAAGTGCAAAATCTCAGATCCTAATTAAAACAACTAAAACTTTCAGATGAAATGTCATTGATTCTTTCTTAAATCTATTTTTATGTAATTCAAGTTTTTACTTCCTCCTGAGCCAAAGTCAAGCTGTGCCAGCAGCCTTTGCCAGAATCCCTTTTTCTTTTCCCTTCTGCATTGGTTTTCCTTTGCTTACGGAGATGCAGGGACCTTTTTGCTAGAGCTGTCACCTTTCCAACTGTAGAGGTCCAGCCAGCACCCTCTTTCCACCTGTGTCAAACCATAATGAGGGAGAGAAATTGTTCTCCATAAGTGCTTATTAGCATTTTGCATCAGTCTTACTCACTTTTCAACTCTTAGGCAATGTTTAGGAATAAGCACTAGCTTGTAGGCTAATAGTTTTGTTAGACTCTTCGGGGGGCGGTCGGGGGGGAAAGGGACAAACAAAAAGCTTTCAGCAGGTATATCAGGAAGCAGACCTTTGCTCTGCTGCTTTTGGTGCTGTGTTTTGGACAAAGGTAAATAGGCTGTTTATTTTTTTAAATAGCACTTATAGTTTGTGGGGAAAATTATTTCCCACTTCTCATTTTACTCTAAAAATTGATGAATATTTTGAAGTAGAAAAAGCATCAGGATGCTTTCAGCCTAAGTGACCTGAAATATGAGTTAGAGAGAGATGCTTCTCAGAACCTTCCCTAAACCAAATCCTTTTATTTCCATTGCTACGGATTTTATAATATACCTTTGTCATCCTTTGTTCTTGGTACCTTGGCTAGATGTAGCCAGCTTGATTTGAAACGTGAATCTGGTCTTGAGATTGGGAAGTACCTTCTATTACATGGGCATGTAAGCAGACAGTGCTCTTGCATATAGGGATGCTTTTGCATATAGGGAAAGGAAATTATAGTAGTGGTAGTAGCTCACTGCAGCTAGGTGGATAGAGATGTTTTATCTGTCTTGGGAGGGTCACTCCAGTTATGTCTAGGTAGATGGATAGCAGCTGGAGGAGACTGGTTTGCGCTTGCTTTTCCTTTATGTCCTACGTGATGTTTTCCCCTTCCCTAAAGGAGATACCTTTTGCTCAGACCTGCTTTGTCATATTGCAGAGTTCAAGATGTGCATCACACAGCTGTGTTAAGTAATTGCATCTCAGGTAGCCCTTTTCCCAGTCATGGTTAGTGTTTCTCAGAAAGAAGCTGTCAAAAGAGAAAGCAAGGTTGAACCTGCTCCCAGGACAGGAAAAAGGTATTACTACTGAACACAGAAGCAATTTGATTATGTAGATTAAGCATGGCTCAATCTATCATAATCACTGTAAAGAAGCCATTTAATTTTGTACCTGTTTGCATGAGTATTCATTACTGCCGATAAGCAGGTTAGCTAGGGAAAGATTTCTCAAGCAGAAATGTTGAGGCTTTGATACCAGTGAGGAGATGCAGATAAGAGCAGGAGAATGCCATGCAAATTAATTTAGGTAAACCTTTATGTACATATATACATATATGTATGTATTTTTAGAGGGGTAAAGAAGGCAGATCCATTGAGAACAGCACTGCAGACTTGTAACCAAGCCATCTCATTGTGGTGAGCAGGCGGGTGGTGGTACATGCTGGATGGATGCAGAGGTCTCCTGGTGCCTGGGAGGAAGGCTCTCAGAGCAATGGCATAGCAGCGCTGTGAAAGCATCTCCTCTGCCTGATCAAAGAGAGCAGAAATCCATGTATGTGTTTTCTCACCTTGTTGTTGCTTCATTTTAATTTAGGGGAGTCTAGAAACAGTCATCTAGCCACAAGTGAAAGAAGCAGGCTCTGGTACTCCAGGCTTCAGGTTGTTAGGCATTGTCATATGATGGGAGTATCTTCATAATTAGTCTTGCATCTCTGAACTTCTCTTTGTTCATCTAAGAGGATGGAAATACTCCCTTCAAATAGGTTTTTGGTGCGTCTCTTCAGAAAATGAGCTTTTCTTCGGTTTATTTTTCCTTTCCTCTGAACATTCAGCTTTGGTAATGATGTCTGGCTTTAATTCTTTAAATAGAAACCTATAATTGTACCACAATAAGCTGGTCACTTAATAGGGCTGTAATCTTGTTCACTGATGAAAAGTAGCCATCCTTTGTTTCCCAGTAGCCTAATAAATGGTACACAATGTACACAGGAGCTAGTCAGGGACTCTTGATAATTTACAATCAGCAAATTGGCTTGCTTCGCTGGAATTAATTTAGCCGATACAAATTATTTCGGGAAGTGATTCATTGCCATTTTAAAGCACTAATTAATTTGGATGACTTATGAACATTAAAAATGAAACCTCCTTTGTCATTCCCAAATAACTAAATGCTTATTCAGTGTCATTCTTAAGCAACTTGTATTGACTGTAACTACATCTCTTGTAGCTTGAAATATGAATTTCAGTGGGATTTTTGGGGGAAAACAAGTGTAATACTTGATTTTTTAAAATTTTTTGTGTGTGTGCTGCTTTGCTGCAATTTTCAAGTCTCAAAATTGGTGAAGATTCTGACTTCCAGCTTCAGCTCAGTGTTGTTCTATTTTTGCAGCATCCTCAACTAGTTGTTCAAGTGTTGGTTAAGATATACCTGGGTAGTAATCTAAAGCTTATGAGATAAATGCCTGCCTGGAGTGATCAGACCCAAGCTGTCCCTTACCTGCCTCTGATACCAGCTGTGGCACAGGTAGCAGCATGAGTAGCTCTAACCACAGTACTTTCGGGGAGGGCACCTGCTGTTTTCTGATTCATCCTTTCTTTCCTAGACCAGGGCTAGCCTGTACCGTTTGTGTGCAGCATCTCCCAAACTGGTATTCGTACACGTTATTCTCCAGTGCAGTGTCACACTACTGCTTTATCATGGAAATACGATTGTCTTCATCTTCTCTCTCCTGATTGAAATGCACAGCAGTTTATGGGAAGCGGGGAATGATCAGCTTTTAAAAAAAGCAAGATGTGTCTTTGATCAGGTTTATTCTACTGTTTTTTCTTCCCTGCCTGAAAATCTTCAAAGATTTTTCTTCCTCCTGTGGAAGCTGTCTAAGCCCTGTAGCACGTGTGCTATGAAGCTCACAGCTGTCTGTGTGATGGCTTCACACTCCTCTTGACATGCCCTCTGCTCTCTGGCCATTGGCAATGCTTTAAACAAGAAGTGTTTTCTTTGCCTTTTTTTTACTTCGCTGCTTCACACTTTCCTTAGTAGTAAATGTATTTTATTTCTCTTTCATCCTACCTTTTTCATGTCTATTGCTCCCTTACTCAATTGAAAATCTCAAATCCTTATTAAAAATGAGTGAAACCCAGAATATCAAAAGATATATCATGCTTGATATTTTTCCCAAAAAATTTTAGTGTTACCTATTTATACTGCACGACTATTTTATATGCTGCTTCAAAACTATTTTCACATGCAGAATAAATTTTTTACCTTGCTGAAAAAGATGTTGCAAGTTCAGCATGTATGCTCCTTTGTGCTGAACATGCTCGTATACTTTCATTACCCATATCTCTTCAAGTGCTTATTTTGGGCTCTATTTTTTCTGTGGCTAAGGAGAGTTAATTAAAAATACTCAGGTGACTAACAATATTTTATTTCCCATCACAACCCTTGGAGTCCAGCCACAGAATATTTTTTTTTTGGGGGGGAGAAGAAATAATCACTGTTATTAACAGTTCACACATTATATTGAAATCTGTGTGTTGAACCTTTGGTCCATATGAAAGACCATCTTGATAACGTGATTATGCAAATGACAGGCTTTAGGAGAAAGTGTTTAATTTTGAGTCTTACCAATATTTTTCTTCTTCTGCAGAAATGTTCTTTTTTTTGTATTGCCTTCTCCCCAGTTGCAGAACACCCTCTGAGCTTCCTCCAGGTCAGGGCAGTGGAGCGTGGGCAGGAGTGAAGGGAGCTGGGTGATCCCCTGGTAACTCCGATCTCTGTCCACTGTGCTCCTCCTGTCTGGGGTGGGGAAGTGTATCTCACCGGTTATTTTGCTGTTTCAGGGTTCAAGGTGGCATGCCAGCGGGTGGCTGGTACATCAGCACCTATGTTAACTCTTCCTTTCCGAAATGCAGAGCAGCTGGCCGAGCCACCGCTGTGAACAGAGGGGATGAGTCTGTAGCTTTTGTTCAGCTCTGGAAGTTCAGGTCCCCTGTGGTACTGCAGCACTCTGATATTCTCGCTTCTATTTTAAGAATAGCTTCTTCAAGAAATATAGGTAGCTTAGGCTTTTCTTCTTTTTTGGTTTTAACTTTACATTTGCAAACTTGGTTTCTCTCTCCTTCTGCAAGGTGAGGCATATATCTTTCTTTTCCCCTGCATAATCGCAGAAAATTGCCAAGGAGTTGATGTTTTTTTGAAGTGAAGGCAGATCAAAGTCTCACATGTTTCTTGAATGAAGACAGCATTTACTCTTTCAGACTTTTACAGCTGATGTTTGCCTGCTGATGAGTCTCTCCTAATGCCAAGGCAAGTAGACAGCATGCTGTAGATAAGGAGGACTTCAGACCTATTAGTCATCTCTTTCCTAGAGCGAGTGAATGACACAGTAGTCGACATAACTCTGAGTGCTGTTGACATTGCAGTTCCAGTAGGTGATCCCAATGGTGCAGCTGTAGAGATAATGGATTGCAGTTCATTGCTGGTGGAAGCAGAGGTCCAAGCAGGCTCTTGTTGTTTCCTAGGCTTTAAAAAATAAGAGCATCCCAATGCAATCACAAATTCTATTGCAGTGATACACACTGTGAACTGGGGATGCAAAGAAGTCTCTCTGTGGCTGTCATTAAACTTCGAGGTGGATGTTTCTCTCCTGTTGGGACTCTGCTGCTTTAGTGACCATAAATTCTTTATTCAAGTATGGGTTTCATAACAGATGAACCCTAGTCAGGATTTCACCTGCAACCTGGACTTCATTCCTGACTCTGTCCCCAACTCCCTACTGAACCATAATGTTACAAGGTACAGGCTGAAGTGCAGCAGTATGTGTCATGTGACCCTTTGGGTAAACTATGTCCCAAACAGTACAACTTAATAGAAAATTAATTGTACTAGGGTGATACTCAGGGTTACCCTTATGCTATATATTGAAGTGGAGAGAGAAAAAGAGCAGATTTGTATTCAGAGAGCATTTGCTTTTAGAATTAAATAGTTGAACAACTCTTTTCCCTTCTCACCCAACCTCTGCAGTGTTGTTGGGCCCCTTGATCTGAACTCTGATACAGAACCTGCTGGGTTCTAGAGACACAGATTAATTTATTGGGCTGTTGTACAGTTTAGGGGTTGGTTGGGGTTTTTTTAGATGGTGCTTGGAAACCTACTTCATGTGAGTTGTAAGCTCTTCTCTTTCCATGCTTGTTCTTAGTGTTGTGCCTCACCAGCATTTCCCCCTTTATTGCCCTGGGAATTGGGGGTAGCAGGCGTGATCTTTCTCTTCCCTGACAACTTTTAGCCTTTGGGCAGGAAGGCTAATCCATAGTATTTTCAGGGGGGATTATAATGTATATTATGTATAGTGTAGTGTCCTGGAGCAGAGCCCTGTGAAACCAGTAAGGCATTGTAGGATCCAGGCAAGTTTTGTGGGTACTGAGCCAACATCTATTGCCTGATCTCAAGTTCCAACTAAAGCTGGTCTCCTCTGAGTCAGAGCATCTCCTGTGCGAGCAGCCTTTGCTTTACTTTTCCACTGCTAGGTTCGTGCTGGCTTTTGGGTTTTTAAGTGCCATCTGTCTGCTCAAGTCCCTGGTTGGCACGAAGTGCCAGTGAGATGAGGTCTGAACGCTCATAGCTAACCTCAGTGAGTCGTGCAGTATTCAGCGTTTTGTCAAGCAGATGAAGGGGGTCGTTTCAGATAGAAGCTGCAGGGATAAAGCTGCGTTTCTCAACGCTTAGTGCTAAAGGAGGACTCTGGTTCAGACCAGCAAGAGCAAAGTGAGAGAGAGTAAGGTATGTTTTGAAAAGCCATTGGCATTGGGCTAACCACTGCCTTTGAAGTCTGCTTCAGTGCAGCAGCAGAATTCCCACGTCAAGGGTGTTTGAAACCCTTGCTGCTGGTGGTCTGCTGTCACTGCTGTTTGAAGGTGGGTTTATAAGCTCATTCCCTCTAACAAGTGGCACTGCCTCAGTTACAGTCAAAGCAACCTCACAGTTTTGTCTCTTTTTTTTTTTTCTCGTTCTCCATATTCTTCAGCATATCTATTGATGGCAAGGCCTGCCAGGCCACCACCATTCAGTAGTCACAGCTCATGAGCTGCATCAACCTTTTGCTCTAACGCTCCTAATTAAGCAATTTTAATGGCAGGATTTAATGTTTTACAGAGTCTAAATGAAGTGGAAAAATATGAACTGGGTTGGCTTTTTTTTTCCAGCACAAGATTTTGATCAGATAATTTAACCTCTGGGTGAAATGGAAGTAGAAGCATTTATGCACAGGTGGTTTTCTCTGCAAAAATGTTACTTTATGTAGGTCTCTGCATTAATATTGTTACTGCTTGGCTTTGGGCAACTGCTCTGAAGGTTTTCATATGTTTCCTGCCCTTCTGTTATCAGTAACAAAATCCCAGAGCATTTTGAAACCCAGTAACTTGTGACCAGCTTAATGCCGGTTATGTTGCAAGCTAGTAAAGCAAGAATTAAGGCTTTTATGATACTCTTTGTAAAAAAACTGCTCAGACTGGTTTTCCAACAGCAACACAGATTTGTATCTTTTAACCTATTTAAATAAGACTTAGTTTCCTTTTTGTGGTGTCCTGATCTATTTCTAGCTAATGCTGGATGAGCTAGCTATGTGCACAGAGTGAAAATAGTCACTCCTTAGAAAGCAATCTCGTGTCTGAATTGAAACTACCTGGATATGTAATTAGGATATGTAATTATTTTATATAGAATACACAGAGAATTATAATAATCAGTCTTTCTGAAGAAAGAGAAAGCCAGTATGGCAGGAAAGTTATGTTTAGTGATTTAATGAGTACCTTTTAGACAGAAATGATACTGTTAAATTTGGGGTTGTGCGGCTGAAAAGAGTTGCATTCGTTCTTGCACGAAGTGTTTTGAATTCTGCGAGGGAAGTGCTGTTCCAAACAGTTACATCTTTTATATGTTATTGTTATATCATAATCACTTCTGAAGCTCTTATCTAGTTGCTAAAGCTGGAGAGAAGTGAGCTGTTTGCAGTACAAGATTTTCTGGTTTTACTTCAGTATGTCTGAAGTGAATATTAAGTTAAGCAAAGAGGTATAGCTGGGGCAGCCTGGGGAGCTGGTAGATGAGACAGTGCATTGTTTCCCGTTTATAATAATGAGAGATACTAGAGGGAAGATAAGCAATATTACATATACTGGGAAGAAAGATTGGTTCAGATCTATTAAATAATAAAAAAAAAGTTCATTTTGCCTGTAATCTGCAGATAGCACATAAATTAACTGCAGCAGAAGCTGCTTCTCTCCCCGCTACCTGCGCTGGCAGAAGCTCAGCATCACTAGCCAAGTCTCCAAATGTAAATCAGGCATACATGATTTTTTTTTTCTTCCAAGGAAGACCTTCTACAAAGCAGACTGCTCTGTCCGGGTTTCTTCCAACCAACAAGTAATAGCAAGCCAGTCTAGGCTGGGGAGTATGTGCTTGCAGGATGTCTTGACTTGTTTAGAGTGAAATATCCTTGATTAAAATAGGAGGTTAATAGTGCTTCTCTATGTGCCTTGCTTCACAACTGGCATATTAGCTCCAGCATTTGAAAAGATAAATTTGGGCCAGCAGGAGTAAGAAAAAAGAGAGAGAGAGAGGGGAAATGAGCTGGCAGTAAAATACAAATGTCTTTGTTTAGTACAAAGATTCATCTCACTGTCAGCTTTCTGTTTTTGTTAGGTTCATACTTGGCTTGACAATGCGAAAGAAGGAATTTAAATGGTTAGGAAATGCATGAAAATCCAGAGTAAAACAGGAGTTAGCAGCTTGTGAAACTTTTATTCTAATGTTACAGCAGGCAGCAGCCTGCACTGGGAGCTTGGGTGTTTTTTTTGTTTCAAAACTTAAGAATATATATTTACCTTGCCAAAAGTAAGTAAAGATCTACACTGAGAAATCACTTTGCTGATGCTCAGATGTTTGTATAAGAAAAATACCACTTCAGAGATTTCTTTTGAGTAAATGTTTGGCTAGATGTACGGTTACAGGGTGAAGGGGTGCAGTTTGGCTACTGCTTTCCTGTTGTATCCTTGAATGCAAAATCAAACCTTGTCCACGTCTCTTGGCCACCCTCTGCAGCGATCCCTTTTCTTCCCATCATAAGGTTCTTTGGTGTTTTTGGTTTTGTGTTGTTTTTTTCTTTTCCCTCCAAGAGCAGAGCTGTCTGAGTGCAGAAGCAGGGACAAGAACAGTCTCCTCGTAAGCCCACCACAATCACTCAGTCTTTGGGTTATGCTATTAGTTGTAATCCTGGGAATTACCCATTCTAGAGTGGGGAGAGGAGCTATGAAAACTCATTTTTGTACAGATTTTTGAAGTTTCCATTGTTTCCCTTTGCGAGCAATGTTGAGGTTTATGATGTAGACACAAGTGTATTCTTAGCCTGGTTGGGACTTCTGTGTTAATTTCAGGTAAAATATGAATATGGAATTTGAGCCTAGCTCACTACAAATCAAAGTTGAAGTAATGGATGTGATGCATGCCAAGCCCCATCATCTCAGTCTATCCTTATTCAGAGAAATGCATACTGTCTATGTGCCATGTGCAGCTTTTTTTTTTTAGAGGCCATTTTTTATACTATCACTTATTTCTTCCTTGAAAGCTATAGCTAGGGCAGTAGATGATCATGAACTCTTCACAGGAGCTGTTCTGTTCATGATTGTAGCAGTACACATGGGTTTGTGACAAGAAATGTCATGTGTGGTCCTTACAGAGAACAGTTAGTTTTATTTTCTTGTATTCCACTGTATTTTTGTCTTGTATTTCTCACTATCTCTGCTCTGAAATGTTTGAGGCATCATCAGGCTGAGAGAAAAGCAGGGGGTACCTGCTGCACACTCCAGCTTCGGCTTTGTGGCATCTGAGGAGTAAGTCAAAAGCAGCATCTCTTCAGAAAGAATATCTAAAATCGAGGGAGAATGAAGCAGGTTAGCTTAAAAAAAAAAAAAATCAAATGCCAGAAGTGTCTGTCTGTCTCTCCTCACCCTTTGTCAGCAGAGCACAGGTCTGTATTCCAGTATTTATGTAGCTGAAGGATATTATAAAATCAGAAGTACTGTGTTGCAATACAGGGGGGTTTGTTCACTCCTATAATCCCAGTAGGAAAATGACATGGTTTTCTTTCTTTATATACTTGAGTCTTTTTAAACTTCCTTTCTTGCTATTAGTGCCGTTGGTAGCTTAATGGATTTCTTGATTGTTGAGCTCCTCTTTTTGATACAGTATTGTTAGTCTTTGCATGCGTTCAAAATGACAGGGAGTGTTAAAAACACTCATTTCAATTTGAGGTATCTAGAGATAATTTTTTTATACCCACTGTGTGAAAATAACTTGAACAGTAGCAGAATTATCCATTGTAAGAGAGATGATTTTGCTTGTGAATTGGGTTTAAAGATAAAATCTGCCTGCTTCCTGAGTTGTGGATTTCCTATTCATTGCTCTGTTAAGATTAATCGGGAGCAAGACTTAATCCAGAACAAAGATGATTGAATTGTCCTTAAACAGCGATGTAGAACATTACCCAGATCTCACTTTATTGAAAGCCTTTTTCGGTCTTGCAGTGCTGACAGATCACGAGTGTGTGAGAGCTGCTTGTGAGTACATCACATGAAGAAGGATGCTTTTTCCTCATTTGTTGGCTCGTTAAAAAGTACAATGCTTTCTGGTTTTTGAGAATCAAGTTCTTAGGAGGTGTTGTATGGAATGGGTCAAATCTGTGTAGTATGTTAACTAGAAATTATTTTGGCATGCAGTAAGAAGGGTTCACTCTACCTGCAAAAGCCTCTGGTGGCTTGAAGGTCTGCCGTTAAATGAGCTGCTGCTGGGTTTGTGGAGTGGCCAGGATGGAAAATTAAGTACCGTGACGCAGCTTTGTTTCTTCTTTCGGAACCCAGAGAAGGACTAGCTCAGGCTTCAGCAACCCAAGCCCGTCGGGCAGCGTATCCAATCCACCACTCCCCTTTGCTGCCACCAGCCCCAAATGTTCGCTGCCAGTGATGCTAACAACAAAACCATGGTTTTAAGAATTAAAGTTGGGGCTTTTTTTAATCTGTTTTCCAGCAGGAAGCATGTAGAGCCATCAGGTTGTCCTAAATCCCCCATTACAGCCTAGAAAGGAGTACGGATGTCATCTGGTTCTTGCCTTTTTGGAGGGCCAAGGAGAGAGCACGGGGGGAAGCATCTAATTCAAGGATTTCCAGGCTGTGACTTGTGATGTGTGAGCTTGACAGCCCTTCAGTTAATTTCAGGACTGCTACCTGAGAGCAGGCTGTGATCAGTAATGTTTGGGAGCTGGAAATACTTATTTCAGATGCATGTACAACATTTAGAATTATAAAAAAAAAAAAAGATGGGGGGGAGCAGCTTGTTGTGTAATGGCCTTGCTGTAAGGACACTGGCAGGCAGCACACCGTTGGCAAGCTGTTCCCTGGAGTTTAGGAGCGTATTCAAGGCCAGGAGATTTAGGGACTTATTAATGGCACTGCAGCTTCAGGTCCTGCTGTTAGCTGGCAGTCACAGAGCAAGTAAGAAGGGAGCCGGCAGTGCCACGTTTAAAGCTGTTGGGCATGCATATGTGCCCTGTGCAGCATCTCTTGCAGCATCTTTCTTCTGTCTAGAATGATTTTGACCTTCTGAGTTAAACTTTCCCAGTTAATGGTATTTTCCTATTATTTGAATCCTCTTTTCTTCAGCTTATTTGCATGCGTTACATCATGTCTCATTTAGGATTTGATACAGTGAGAAGCCCGGGAGAAAAGACAGTGTTAGAAAAGGCTGTTTTAATCATGAAATTTTGTAGGACTGGAAGCTGCTGGGACCGTCTGGGACCAGACGTGGGCAAAAGAAATATGTTTTGTCCACCATTGCAGTCTTCCCAGAGCAAAGTGGAGGTCTCTGTCTGCTTTAGGTGAGCCAACTAAACCGGATCGTTCCCCTCCATACATGTGCATGATCCCGTAATGTGCCGAGACAGCTGCCCAGCTGCAGTGGCCCACCGCGTGGGGACAGCCCTTGGACAGGGTTTTGTCTGCAGCATCCAGAGCTAAGTATAATTGCCAAGAGTTAATCCAGCTCAGTAGTTTAAAGCAAGACTGTAATCATAGTTTATTGGTTTTGTATTAAAATGTTGGGGTTTTTTTAAGTTCTCATTAGGTTTAGCAAGCTGGCTGTAGAGGTGATTACATTCTGGTTGGAGAGATGTGCATGGGTGGAGCAGGGCTGCATGTCCTGAGGTTCCCCTGCCCGCTCAATTCTTCTTGCTGCTTCAAGGAAGAGTCATTTGCCGTAAAGCCAGGTTTGCAGCTTTGATTGAAAATGACTGTGCAAAACCCCATCAAAGCCGTGCATGCCCCAGAGTAATTTAAAAAAATAATAAATCTAAAAGGCACCTTGAAGTGTGTGAGCTCCCTGGATGCCAGGGGCCATTGCCTGTAGTTTGCTGGTGTCCCCAAGCAGGACCTAGTAAATCTTTGGCTGCGTGAAGAGCCCAGGAAAAAGAAGGGAAGAAAGGGAAAAAGGATGAAATTATTCTCTGTGGTTTGGGACGATTATTAAGTGCTGGCCCGGTGCCTGATGACTGTCACTGGCTTGCAGAAGTGAGAGAGAGCTCGGAGAGGTGGCTGCAACTGTATAGCTGAGAAGTTGTGCTTTTAATTGCTAATTAGAGTTACCATTTGCATTTGGGGTTTTCCTTTTTAAAGAATTACATGATATTACACAAGAAACTGCTAGTATTGTTTATTTATAGCACGGCCAAACAGGTAACTTGCTCTTGCTGCTTTGCTGGTATATCTGTATTTCACCTATTGCCTACTTTTGCTTTCCCATCTGCTTTTTTTATGACTTCTGTCATGACAGCCCTTGTTCTTCTAGTCCTTGACTCCCCTCCCGTGCAGACATACAATCTTGTAACGTTTTTCCTTTTTGTCTTCATAAACAATAGGCAGGCAGTCTAATAGTGCAAGCCCAAAGTCAAGGGAGCTTTGCAGATTCAGCTTGACAGCTCCTCTCTCTGAATTATTTAAAGGCCATAAACAAAAGAAAGCCCATCTAGAGCTTCAGGTGACTTCTCATCCAGTATTGTGGAGAATGCCTGATAGGCGAGTCCCACTAATTTTGCCCATTTTAATCTATGTGATTTAGTAGAATAGCAAATGCAATTAGAATTCAGGGGCTACCTCCTGGTATTCCTTAGGGGAGGGTAAGGTGAAGGAGAGAGGTGAGTGAGCAAGTTAGGGGAGTGGGGAAAGTGGAAGGTGAATGAAAGAATGGGGAGTTTCTCTCTAGTAAAAATTATATGTAGAGCTCAGATATTTTTTCCCCTCTTGCAATCAATGAACTTGTCTAAAGACATCCTTCATTTTTCTTCTGACTTTAATCTTAGTCCTTGGTGGGGTTTTGAGTTGTTTTTCTTTTCTACATCCTTTGTTTTTAAATGTAAAATGCTTTTCAACAGCTGAATGACCCAGTGATTTCTGATTTCTCAGGTGCATTTTTGTTGCTGGTTTCACTCATCCTTCTGGATTCGAGGGTGTTTTAGATGGATGGGATTAGGGAAGCAGGCAGCAGAGCACAATTGAGTCCTCTAGATGATGCAAAGTTCATTATTATCTTTTGAATAGTTCATTCTGCAGAACGAAGTAGGGAAGATGTCATGCTTTGCATTTATTGTACTAAAGCTATAAAGCTGTACTCTCATCATTCTTAATACCAAAGGCATAGCTGTCTTCTCTTCCCACTCCCTTCTCCCCCGAGATAAATGCAATGGGGAAAGCATCAGTAGTAGGATATTAGAGAAGCAACCTCATACATGTCACCTGCACTCTGTATGGTTTTTTTAATGAAGTTCTTCACCTTTTATGTACAGTCAGACCTTATTAAAATTCAATTTACTGTACTGTCTTTTTCAATACCAGCTATAAAATTTGGTAATCAAAGCTGATATTTTGCAGTGTGGCCTTACTTTGAAAACTGACCTGCAGAAATGGCTTGTGGGCTTCAGTGTATCTGCTTTCAGAGATTCCATCATCTTCCAGTTTACAAATGAAAGATTGCTCTCTTCCAAACAGCCTTGCAGACCTGCCCCAGCTCAAAATCCAGTTCAGCTCCCTTTTGCATATGGTCATAACAAATTTACAAAGACTATGCTAACTGCAAGCCAGGCCAGCTTTAGAGCTGTTCTTGGCTGTAGATGAAGAGGAGATTGTTCTGCTGGCTGGAGGAGGATGCTCTGCTCTGCTGCCCCATCCTTACCTGTGATACCCTGTACCACAGGAACAGAAGACAGCAAACAGTTAACACAACCCTATGACTTTATGCAGGGAGAAGATTTAAATATAACTGGGGTTTTGTGTAGTTACTGTTCAAGAGTAAACTTCTGTTTGTGACTTTAAACACAGTTTTGGGTATCCTCAGAACCTGCTGCTTGCAGGTATAGGCTCTTGCTATATTTCATTGCCAATCTCAAGTTTATCAACATCTCTTCTCCTTCATAATTTTCCTGCATGCCTGGCTAGTGAAAATATTTGCCCACTGCATTTGGGGCAGTTTTGAAACAATAATTTGAGGAGATGGCTCTTATTTCTCAGGACTAGAGAAGGCAGTGTGGTTTGGTACAGCTTGCCTAGCCTTCTCTGCCTTGTGGGAGGATTCAGGTGTGTAATGCTGTGCTTGATCCTGTTACAGCATTAGCTGAATTGAATGCTGAAGGAGAGGCAGCAGGTTATGATCCTTTCAAGATTAATGGAAACTTTAGTTTTACCTTAATTAAACTTCCATTCCTTATATCGAAGTCCTCTTTCCCAAATCGGTGTATGTTATAAATAGCATTAGTATAGGTATGAAGCTTATATGCATGCTAATGTTTGTGCCCTGATTTTTCTCTGCAAGAAACAGTTTGTCTCTTCTGTTATCTCACGGGGTTCTGGTGATTTCACTTCTGTGGCACATGTCGCATAGGAAATACAAGAACTATGTTTCCTGTAGTAGCTTATGCAGCTACGAGCTGGGCCACCTTGCAGGCAGGTACCCTTCCCTCTTCTGTTCTTACCACTGAGCAGCTTCCAGCCCTTTGGGTGGAAGTAGCCTCCAGGGATGAGATATTTTTGCTCTCCTGCTGTGTTTCCCTTCCCTTCCCCTTCCTGTAGCTCTGCTCACCCCGCAGATGTGTAATCCCCCACCCTCCCTGCCTGCAGCCTCGGCTGGAGATGCAGCATCCTTACATGCTGTCATTTCCCCCCCCTCCCCCAGACAGCATCCTCAGCGCTGACACTTAGACCCGTGACTCTGTTCTTGTTGCTATTAAATACACTATTCCTGGCTTAAAGGGAAACGAAAGCTTTGATTTCCATGGGTGCCGGGCTTTTGGCCCATCCAGTAACACAGTTTGAAGGCTTCCATTGTGTCAGGCCAGTCTTAAAGGTGGAAATTATTTTTGTTAGGACAATGCAAAGAAGTTACAATCGGCAGGAGATGCAATGAATGAGGTGTATTGGGTTTGTGTGGCTGGGGTTTGGTAGAGGGGGCTGTAGGGGTGGCTTCTGTGAGCAGATAGCAGAGGCTTCCACGCCCAGTGGGGCTAATGCCAGCTGGCTTCAAGGCAGGCCAGCCGCTGGCCAAGGCTGAGCCCGTCGGCAGTGGCAGCACCTCTGGGACGGCACGTTTAAGAAATGGAGAAAGAAAATTGCATGTTCAACAGGAATGAGAATGTGAGAGCAGCAGCGCTGCAGGCACCCAGGTCAGGGCAGGAGGAGGCTGAGGGGGCTCCAGGCACTGGAGCAGAGATTCCTGGGCAGCCTGTGGTGAAGCCCCCAGCCCATGGGGGGGCAGATCCCCCCCTCCCCCAGAGCAGGGGGTGCCCAAAGGAGCCCTGATCTGTGGGCAGCTGCGCTGGCAGAGCTCCTGGCCGGGCCCGTGGGGAGAGGAGCCCGTGCCGGGGGCTGGGGGCAGTTCTGACCCCACGGGGGCCCAGGCTGGAGCTGGCTGTGCCCAGGGGGCTGCACCGTGCGGGGGGGACCCAGGCTGGGGCAGTGTGAAAGAGCTGCTGCCCCTGGGAAGGGCCTGCATTGGAGGGGCTTGTGGAGTCTGGGGTCCTGTGGGAGGGACCACCTGCTGGGGAGGAGGGGGAGGCAGGCAGTGTGTGGGGTACTGACCCCAGCCCCCATTCCCCGTCCCCCTGCACCCCTGTGGGTGAGCAGATAGAGAATTTGGGAGTAAAGTGGAGCACAGGAAGAAGGGAGGAGCAAGGAGATGGTGTTTGAAGATTTGGGGATTATTTCTCGTTACCGTAGTCTGACTTCTCAGAGGCAATACGTTAAATTTTGTAGCATGTTTTGCCCATGATGGTAATTGGTGAGTGGTCTCTCTCTGCCCTTACCTTGACCCATGAGCCTTCAGTTACATTTTCTCTCCCCTGTCCGGCTGAGGGGGGTGACAGACCAGCTTCGGTGGGCACCTGGCATCCAGCCAGGACCAACCCACCACACTAGATGTTGTCCAGACAGCAGGTGACAGCTCCCTGCCCCAAACCGTTGACAGCCAAACAGTATAAAATGAACAATAGCAGAGTATGAATGCATTATCAGTTTTAAATAAATTGATTTCCTTGGTCCATCAGCCGTTTCATGAGTTCCTGCCAAAGTGTTCCCCTCTTGCTGACCCAGCCAGCCTGACTCGGCTTGGCTCCCTTCATCATTCCTGACGTCTCCTATGATTAACCTGTTCTCCTGTATTGATTGCCACCATCTGTGGTTGTAATGGATTAATTGTTCTTCCACTTTTGCTTTGAGGGGATGGTTTCATGTGAAGGGTTTAGTAAGGCTTTTCTTCCCACCCTGTCCCACTAGCACTGGCCAGGAGGTGTTCCCCACCAAGTTACACAGTTGCAAGACCTCTTTCTCCAGAGGTTAGTTCAGGGTTTTATCTGCCCTGTCTTAAGCCTATGGTAGCTTCAATACCTTAATAATAGCCAAGCCTTTTTCTTTCTTGCTTTAATTAGGTGAATTCTGTGTTATTTAATCTTCTGCGTGCCCTGTCTCAGATTGGGAGCCATGCAGGAGCCGTCGACTTTGTGATTGTTGTCTCATAAGCAACTCTGTGCATCCTTCTGCTTGGAGAAGGAAGGCTTTGCATCCTACCGTCATGAGACAGACTTTGTGTCTATACTCAGGTCCCTTAATCATAGAGATCCAGTTCCAAAGATGTTGAAGAGATGAGCTCTCTGGGTTTCAGTGAGAACTTGTGAAAATCCACCCAGCTTTGCCGAGAGGTGTGCACTTGGGTTAAAGGGACTGGCAGCGGGCATCATCAGGGTCTGAAACGTTTCATCACATGGTAATTGGGAAACATAAAGTGTTTCCACAGCATGTAATTTGCATACAGAGCAGAACTCATGATTTTTGGAAAAATTGAGGCTGGACTTGTTCCAGTATGAGCTGTTGGACCGAATTCTAGATGGCTGCCAGGCACTATCAAAAGAGCCATCCCTGATGCTTTGGGCAAACCAATTTGGCTGTCAGCTGTACCCTTAGTCCCAAAACCAGTGTTTTTCTGTACCAAATGGGGAAAGCAAACAAAACTGCTGGATCTAGAACTCCTCTAAGTTGAGGGCACAAGGGAGCATGTCCTCAAACAGAGCTGCCGCAATAGTGTGGGTGCCACCATTGCCTGGGGCCACTGTGGGGGTTGTCACCTGGGTGTGGGAAGGAAAGAGGAGATGGCAAGATGGGCTCTGTGTGGCCTGAAAGACTGGTTAAACTATGGGTTTGTAGAAAAGTGAGGATACTGGGACACCTGATATTTTCCAAGATTCATGACTGTTCAGCATGTTGTGAGCATACTCGGTGTCAATCGGGAATTTCTTGCTCTTCTCCCATGCTCCTGGCATGGGAACCTGGTGTGAAACTCGCCAAGGATTGGATGAGTTGTTGGAGCCCCTGAGGAGACACTCGGTGTGGATCTAGGACCTATGACTGCTGGGCAAGTGTCCAGCATCCCATGAGCTTACATGTGTGCGTAGTGTGAACGGTGGGGTGGAAAAGGGTCATTAAGTGTTCATCAAAACCTTGGGGTTTAGCCGGGTATAGAGTTGGACCCAGCGCATTCAGCTTCACCTGGCAGGCTGTTGCAGTTTAGGGTTGATTTTTAGCATACTTGACAGCAGTGGTTTGTGCCCCTAGTCTGTTTGGGAGAGGATCACAGCTGGAACAGATTTCTCATCAGCAAATAAGTAAATAGTGTAGTTCAGAAAAGGAATGTTTATTAGGAGAGTTAAATCTCAGTGGTATTTCTCCTTGCTTTCTCTCTTCAGCACCTCATTGTGAACATCTGGATTAACCTTGGGCAAATCCACTGAGTCTGTTGCCTCGGTTTCCCCACATGTCAGAGCAGGATAATACTCAGCTACCTTACCAGAGCATTTGTTACATTTAATTAATGTTGTAATGTGTCTTTGGTTCCTCTGATAAAATGTGCTGGGCGAATGCTAAGTTGTTTTTACTGATTGGATTGTTAATTAAATGTGCACATATAAATGATTTATTGGCATTAGAGAACTAAGACTTAATAATTTAAAATATTAATGCCAAGGTGGTTGGGTCAGTTTTAAGCCTGTATCATTCTGCTATTTAGAGACTGAAAGTAATGGCACTGGGAGAGGAAGGGAAGCAGGAGCTGGCCCAGCTAACAGCTTATTCTGTGATATTTCTGTTTGGGGACTGGTTTGATAACAGGATCCAGATTCCAGTGCCTGGCCCAGGGAAACCACTGGCAGCATCAACATCACGCTGAGAGCTTCGTAGAGCACAGGAGATGCATCACCTAGCAGTGATCCCTCTTGGCCCAACTTAGAAACAGTTTGTCGGCCTTCGGAGGAGCGTGCATCAGTTAAGCACAGCAGCTGATGTGTGGTATTCACTCTTGTGTATCAGGAAAAAGCATGAAAAAAAGGTTATCCGGGGCATGTGTGCGCCTGCAAGGCTGCTGACTTGGATCACCTTCTCCTGTTGAAAGCTCCTGACCCAGCAGTGGTTTGTTCCCACAAAATAACATGGTGTTTCAGTGTCTAACCTTAAGACTTCTACCTCCTTATATTCATCTATCCTCTGTTCTTTATCTAGGCCGATGTTTCTGAGGTGGATGTGGGAATGAGCTGCAGCTGACAGCCAGGCAGGGACCAGAGGAACAGATATGTCATCCTAGTGCAGTAATGAGTTTGAGGACCTAGAAGAACAGAGCTAAAAAGAGAAGGCAGCCTGTGGGAGCAGATATGGTTGGCTGATTGGCTACTGGGACCAGAGAGGAAGGTTAACTGTTCTGAACCCAAGGAAGTTGTGCACATTGGTGTGGGTGCTAGTATGTTGGAGGCGAAGGCGTTGCAAAGAAAAGAAAATTGTTCTGTAAGTAGGATTTTCAAAGGTGGATTCACAAGGGGAGGGAAGGGAAGGTGGGAAGATGTACATGGTGCTGTGGAAGAGGCAGTTGAAATTCAAGAACAGAGTGCTGGAAGCAGGGTTTGATGAGAGATACCATGCAAGGGACAATGATCTCACAGATACAAAAGCCCTAAAGGGTATGTGGGACAGATGGTCTGGGAAAGATGAAAAGCGTTCTTGCACAAACTAGGGAATTGCTGATTTAAGTGTGAAGAAGATTTGAAAGAGGGAACTGAGCAACTGAGGAGTGTTGGATACAGTTGAGCTGGAAGAGAAAGCACTGACCTGGCAAAAAGGAGAAGGAAGAAGAGAGAGGGTAAGAGGGATGGGAGAAACACATTGAAAGTGAAAGGAAGAGACATAAGACAAGCAGCTAAACATGAAGCAGGGCTTAAAGTGGAGTTTGCCCTTCACAGTAGGGCAAGGAATGTGTTGTAAATTAGAGGACTGAGGAGGTGTGGGAAAGGATGTTTTTTAGCTTTTCAGGAGTTTCCCAGCTGCATCTGTTCCTTCCCAGTGCAACATCAGGGAGTGGTGGTCCTTGCTGTGCTTCAGGACTGGGCTGTGTGGCACTCATGGTAGGCTGTGCTTGTAGGGTGGACTGTTTGTCTATTCTGGGGTAGTTTTGACTGAAGAGGCTTTTCATGTTCTGCTGATTTCTGTTTATGGCTCCAGTCCCCGATGGCTTGCCATTGGTCTGCACAAAATCATTACCTAAAACTACCAGCTTTAGGTCACATTTCTGAATACTGTCGTGCAGATTGGTGGCCGTTACTTCAGATGGCTCATTTTGGTTTTGAGGCCGGTTCGGAAGAGAAGCATAAGTGATAGCAATAGTAATGATACAACCCCAGGGCTTGGTTTTGCCACATACAGCACTGATGGGCAGGGCAACATGACCTTGGCTAGGGAGAGATTAAATTCATCACCTCCAGCATGATGTAATGACTGACTGCAAGAAAAAGTAGAAAAGAAAGGAGGAAAATGTATCAGCGGTAGAAATGCAGGTCTCTGACTGTGCAGTTGTCAAGGGACATACAGCACTGCATTATGTAAAATTGCCAAACGAATATTTGGGGAGTGTTAAGTATTAAGAGAATAGATGTTAAAAGCTGTTTTCACTAAACTAATGCCTAGCCATTTCCTGTGTTTTTGCAGTATTGATGCTAATGTGTTGCATGTTTATGTATACGTTTTTTGTAGGCTTATTGCAAGCTATATTTATATACTGCTGCTGCTTTGTTCAAGGCCTGGAGCATATTGTTTATGGGGAGCGTCTGAAATCCCGGGATATACGACCACAGGAACAAGTAGCTTTAGAGACCTTGTCACAGATAGATGGGCAGTGGAGCTCAATATTCCTACATATAGAGGAGGAGAAGACTTGCCCTTTGGGGGAGGGGGGTTAATGCCACCATAATTTGGTTTTAGCATATGTCTCCCTACCTTGCCTGATCGGGAGTGTGCAACAGCTGTTAGAGCTGTGTACTTCACTTTGCAGTAGATGCAGAATAATAAGTGTCTGATGAGTTATTCTCATCTTGAATTCTAAATAAATTAGGCGCTCATCAAAACCAGTTTTGTTCCAGAAAGACTAAATTATAGAGGCAGTCGCCTGTAATATAGCAACAATTCCTGAGGTGGAAATTTGCAGAGCTTTCTTTGCCCTCTTTCATCAGTCTCACTGGCCTCCATTTCCATCTTGAATTCAGAAGATGGTGCAAATTCGTGTCTGTGTGCAGCACCGCACGTGTGTACCTCTATTTTCTTCTAGCCTGGTCTTCAGTTGCCTTGTTGATCTCGTTTTCTTGAGAGCTACATGCTGAAAAGAAAGGTCGTGCTAAGAAAAAGTGATTTCTCACTTGGCTGGGAGATAGCTTACTACTCATTTGAGTGTGTCACTGGAGCAAGCCTTGGACTGCCTTCCCCTGGGCACCCATGCTCTGTGAATACAGACACCTGAGTATATATGATAGCAAATAAGCTTCCAGTTATACAGCATCTTCTTGTGCTGAGTTTGGTCTAAATAGAAGTAAAAAAAATGCATTAAGTGTAAAATCCAAAAATGAGAAGACTGCTTCTTCAGGGAGCAGGAAAGAGGGATATATTCATGTATTGAGTGTCACGGTTAGAAAATACCAGATGTGGAAGTGTCAGAAAACTTGATAAAAGCATCCCTGGTACAGAGATTAAAGTCTGGAATTGCAGAAAAATGAGGGGAGGGATTCAAGGAGTGTTGAATTTCTACCTGTGCATGTTTCCTAGCGAGACGTGCTTCATCTTGTGCAGAAGCTGCAAACTCTGCGTGATGTAGGATGATGAAAACACTAATTTGTTTGAAAGCTTTTTTCCCCTTTATACTGTGTCCATGAATTCCTACGTGAGAAGAAACTATACATGTGTGCATGTGACCATAGGCAAGTCATTCTATGGAAAGCAAGGCAAAGGAGTGCTGTCATCTGTAAATCTGTGGGTTAATGTTTTAGGAAAATACCTTTATTATGCTCTGTGGGTGTAATTGTGCAGCATTTATAAACTTAAAAACCCAAAAGATTGTGTATTTGCGGCTGGATCTGGAAGGAAGCACAGGCGAGACCTTTTTCAGATATATTGAGCTGTTGCTTTGCGGGGGGGGGGGGCGGTCCAGATAAGCCTGAGGAGGCTTTATCTCTGTGTGTACAAAGGAATTACCTTCAGAATGCGATAAAAATACAGTTTCTAAGAATTAAAAGACACAGTTTAGGCATGTGTGTTCCATTCCAGGTTTCAAACCGCAAGAGTCAGGTGTTACCACTCCTGAAATGTGACATCTTTTGTATGTAAGACCTTGTTCTTTAAAGAAGTACTTGGTTTAAAGAAGTAATTAATTTTTGCTTGGGCCTGATGTTTGAAGTGTAGATAATAAATAATCCCTTAAAATTGTTCAAAATGGATTAACACTAGGTGAGTGTGATGGCATATAAGGCAAATTCTGGCACACAGAGAGGTAGAGGGTTGTGCACCACTTTAACCACCCCATCGTGCACCCCTCCGTTGCTAACAATTGTATCACAACAATGGAAATAAAAAGAACAAAATTCCATGTGCCGCACATTGTCCTGCTGGGAAGAGATCTAATCTAGCAGTTTAGCTTTTAAAAGCATCTTGATTTTTGTACACTGGAGGTTCATCATGTTTCCTAGGTTAGAATTTGTAATTTTCTTTCAAAAACAAAAGCTGACTTGAGTCATACAACAAGAAAATAACCGAGTCTCAGGGGAATTGAGTGAAAAGCCGTTAGAATCTGCTAATTACAAGATGAAGAGCAGTCAAGCAGTGGTGGTCTGTTGGGGAACTGCTTTCACGTATTTTGATGTATGAAAAGACTTTGTGTGTGATGTCGATGGGAAAAGTTTTGGTGAAATATGTCTTGCAGATGGTCTGCAGCTCAGTCCTAAAAGCCAGCACCTAAGTAATAGCTGCCATCTTCAGTAAGGACTGAGTAGCTTTACTTAAAGGGCTTTCTGTACAAACACCACTAGATTTAGTTCAACTATATACTTTTATTCTGCCTATAAATAACATAAGGCAATGGCCACTTGAGTGCAGGCTTTCTCACCCAGTGTTTTTTCCTATTGTATCAACAACTTTACTTAATTAGGCTCCTGTTCCTTTGAGTGAGTGTTCAGAGTTCGCTGGCAGCGAGTCTGTCTGCTTGAAAGGGAATTGCTGACGAACCAGCCATTCATTAGCAAAAATGTCTGCTGGGGTGGCAAGGTGAGTTGTTAATTTAAAATGAAAGCTTTAGGAATCCTAATTGTGAATCCATGGAACAAACCTAGCTGAAAATCCAGAAAATTTACACTTACCTCAGTGATGACTCTGCTGGAAGTTTGAATCAAATACGACTTATTTGTGCAGAAAAGGGGCGTAAGAGGCACAAACTTTGTGGCCTGTAGTTATTTTAGAATATGGTGAAAGTCTGAAATACGATTTACAGTCCCTTGCATGAACACGTGCATGTATAACTTGGAGACACATCTTGCTTCGCCACTGGCATCTTTACAATCCGAAGGGACAATTTCTTCAGCCTGTTGCGTTACTGCTGGTATCCGTGGAAGGTAGGATGGAGAGCAGAAGTAGGAAATAAGTCCGTGTTGTATCATTTCTCCTTTAGCCAAACTTTCTTCTTTCCTCAGCATGGGCCTTGCAGGGAAACACTGTTGGTTAAGTTTGTTTAAAGGGTTGTTTTGTCAGGTTAACAGCACCGAGAAGTGCTGCTGTATCTTTTATGTGTTGGCTTACATGGTCAAAGCTGTGATTGTTAGCTACCCACTGTAGTTCCCAACCTTCAAGTACTCTGAGTCTCTTTTTGCAAAACTACTGCATTTACGAGCTACAAAAGTGTAGGTTATGTTCACATATAAACGTTCTGGTTGACAGTTTCGCTCCCAACAGGGGGACCGAGATGTTTCAAAGTCAGCATCCAGGCTCCTCCTCTTCTGTAGACCATGCTCCAGCTTTTCCTTCAGTGTGAGCTTCTGTATTTCACTTTAAGGACTGATACATGCGGGATAATGGAGGAGGCGTGGTTTTACAAAGGATTACATTAAAGGAAAAACAAACTGTCCAAGTGATTTGTGCTCATTTTGCCTATTTTGAGCCCCTTTGGGACAGGCTGTCTCTTTTGTGTCAGGAAAGAAGACAGTAAACACTCAGCTGTGATTTTGCCTGAGCCTTCTGACGGGAGAGATGCTGAACTCCCGAAGCACTGTGGCTGCAGTCAGGTGTCCATGGTGACTCTTTAGAAGGGAAGAGGGATGGCTGGAGATGAGCCCTGCAGTTACTGGGAGGCTGGATTTACAGCTTAGCTAGAGGGTCTGTCTGGAATTTTCTCTTGCTCCATAGAGTTTGAGTCTGCTTGGGCATCAGTGTGTGTCCCTCCAAGGAGATGTGTGGGGTTTTAACAGCTATCTGGGGTGACATTAATTTAGTTCCCCCCCAACCCCCATGTTTTCTTGCACAAAGATATAAAGAAAGAGTGGAAGAGCTACAACCTCAGCTGTCTTTTACTCCCTATTGCACAGAAGCAGCACTGACAACTTTTCAGTTGTTCAGCTGGGTTTCCTCAAGCTTCGCGAAACATCCAGAGCATTTCTGATTTTCTTAATGCGACTGCTCTTGCATGAACACTAGCAGTCAGCCAGACTTTCCTTCTCCTCCCTTCCTTCCCTGTACAAATTGCCTCCCCAGGGCCATCCAAACACAGGGCTCTAGGAGGGAAGGAAATCGGTGTGCTTCAAAAACCAGCTGTCACCGGGTGAATAATTCGTTGGAATGGTGAATGTAGCAGGTATTTCATCTACTCAGGAAGGTCCTAAATTTGATTTTGTTTTTCTTTGCCGTCAAGAATGTGCTGGTTTGGCACAATCAATGAAAGTCCCTTCAAATCCCAAGGGCAAATGCTCCTGAGTTCCTATGGGTGGACCAGTCATGTTCATCCAGTGCCACATCTGGGAGAACAGGGATGCGTCAGGTTGAAGGCAGAGGTGCTTCTGCCTGGTCTGTCTTTGCACTCAGGACTGATTTACAGCTTCACTTTGCATAATGCCTACCTCCATGTGGATATGTGTCCAGGCTGTAGGCAATAACAAAGATTTGTGGTAGAGTCAAGTCCTTCCCAATGTCAACGAACTGTCCTTCAGGCTTCCCACAACGCTGCCTCTGCAGTCAAGGAAAAGGTTGGCATGTGTGGAAGGCTGTTCATAAGGTTTACCACAGGACAGGCCTGGAGCATCTTAGAGCAGTACTGGACCTGCACCCTGTATTAATCTTAATGTAAGTCCTAAGACGCCCCTACATTTGTCGATTAATCTTTCTAAATTCATATGTAATGCCAAGAGACAAGAAGATGCATACTCCTGTCATCCCCGGAGCCTTGTTCTTTCCTGTTGACTTAACAGGACCAAAACTCTTAAGCTGTTCTCCGTCAATTTTATGGCTGTCCCTGGCTTGTTGAGATGCCACGTTATCTCATCACAGTGAACCAGAGCGCACCATGCCACGTCTCCACCCATCTCTCCTTATCTGCTTTGATGTGCAGAAGAGAGGTTGCCACATTTCATCAGGTTACACAGTCGGTGACTTTCCACCAGTGTGCAGTAATGCTTGAGATTAGCAACCACGTGGAACAAAATGCTGTTGCTTGCCAGGCAGCAAGCTCTCATTTCTTGGTTTTTGTTGTGCGTTTTCATTTTGTTTTCCTTCAATTTTATTTTAGCGAAGGTAGCTGGCACCTTTTGCCTCTTCTTTGAAGTAGGGCTACAAGTGCTAACCACCCGTAGAAGGAGGTGCATGCATAGAAGGGGCACTGTAATAACTGATTTCTTCAGAGCAGGACTACTCACTTGGGGTGGATCTCCAATAGAGCCCCTGCCTCTGCTTTGAGAGTTCCTGGCTCCTGCAGACAACAAATTTAGGAGGGATGAGGAGGGAAGGCCAGCCTTTCAACCTTCTTGTTCTGCCTAGAAACATGAATTATGGTCAAGTAGAACATGCAACCACAATGGATGGTGATACCTTCTATTTTCATGCCTGAGAGATACAGGTGCTTGTAGTGGTGCAGTGGGGGACGTGGGTATTCTACCAGTTCAGTGGTCATGGTGGTTATGTTTTGAGGACATGGTCACTCCATTCGTACATGTCTTGGCAAAAAGATTGGTTCAGCATGCACACAGCTGTCATGAGTTACAAACCTACGGATCTAAGCAACCTCACGACTTGCTTAGGCGTTTAACACGTTGAATATATTGGCTGTTTTACAGGCAGCACGAAAGGAAGAGAATTGTTTCTTTAGAGGATTAAAAACAAGTTACTTAGCTGCGTTCCCAGGGAAGCAGTGCTGGAGTGCCTTAACAAGCAAGTCACTGTTTGTTCGATGACAGATTTGGTGCTAATTTTGTTGCTGTCTGCTCCCGTTTGCGTCTCATGGTTGTGGCTGAAAGCAGCAGAGCGGTGATTAGCTCAGACCCTGCTGAAAAAAGAACCCAGTGGCTTCTGAAGAACAAGGGAGTGAGAGTATATTACCCTCTGGCGTTTTTATTTTATTTAGCAGGTAAAACTGTTCATTGAACCAGAGTTCATTTACAGTGGTACCCCAGCAGACTGCAGCAGCAGGATGAATTACCAATCGCTTACGGTGCAAACAGGAATCATTCAAACCTTGGATCATCTGTACTCAGGAGTTCAAGGCTCTTGCATTGCACGCTAGATAGCTGCTGGTCTCTCTCCCTTGCGTCCAAAATCCTTTCTGGTATCCCGGTCCCTGTTTTAGTCCCCAAATCACATCTATAGCTGCATTCCCCCTGGTGGGTTTTGATTTTAATGCTGCTAACCAGAAGCTGAGCAGTTCATGGGATTAGACCCTTTTAGCCACCAAATTAATGGAAATTGGAGTATATGCTTCCTTTGAGGATACACTTTCTTTTCAGGAGCTTTGACTTACAGGATCATTGGTGAGATAATATCAGGAGTTTTAACTAATCCTTTAATGATTGTAACCAGGGTGAGCAAATCTATCTATAACAATTAGCCCAGCGGTCCACCACAAGGCTACTCTTACCTGATCAGTGGGTTTGTGCATTGAAAAGGTTTTTTCTCCCTTTGCTTAAAGCTGATGGCAGTGCGAAGTCCTGAACCTCGTGGTGAGGCAGTGTTCAATCCTGTTGGGGCTGGGCTGAGCTGCCTGTCTGCTCCCTTTGGAGTGGGGCATATTCTAGTCACTGAGTTTATTAAAAATGCATGTGTTAAGCGATGGGATAATTGCAGCAAGTTTGTCTGGGGATGGATAGAAGCAGCAAGAGAAATCGAAAAATGTGTCTGAGAAAAGATATCAGCTGTCTTTAGAGAAAACGGTTCGTGGCAGGCAGTTTGGCAGTCTGTGCCACTACTGGCACAGTAGTGGGGATATAAAGCAGATGCGGGACACTGGTCTGGGAGCAGCGGTTTGACCTTGGCATCTCCAGGGTTGTTGCCAGCACCCCAGCACTTACATGCTTTAGGTTTATTGGCACAGTCACGTTCCTTTGGATTTCCCCTGGCTGAACAATTTTTGTGCATCTGCACTTGCTGGCCACATCAGGAATGCAGTCTGAAGAGCAGCCGCTGTCTCCTAGTTTTTGCCTGGGGGTTGCCTGACTGATGCAGCAGACCATTAATTTGCAGACAACCAGGACATCTCCAAATGCAACTCCATCAATTGGCAGGAGGTAAATAGATACTGCCTTTCTGCATAAAGCAGGGCTGGAGACTTCTGTTTATCTTCCCTTCCAAACTGGGTGTATCTACTATTACTCTCATCTCTTCTCTTTGTTTTACTTGTCTGAAACCTCTTGGCTGTGGGAGAGGTGGTGTGGCCTCAGAGCTGGGGAGGTTTTGTCATGGTGATAGGCAGTTTAGTTAGGGCGCTGGAGACCTTTGTCCATATGCTGCCAAAAGATTAATATTATTATTATTACTATTATTATTATTGTTATTATTAGCCCACTTCACGGGGAGACTGTGAGGATTATTTTATGTTTGTAAATTGCTTTGGAGGTTTAAAGCTCTGTACAAGCACTAAGGATTATTGCTTTCTAATTCTTCAAGGTAGTGTAACTTTTATAAGAGTTAGCCTGGAAAGCATCTTGGAAATGGTAAGAGTTAAGTCCCTTTGAAATTATCTAGAATTCCAATGGCTAAGGTGAAAACAACTGCTGCTTCTCTGCTCATTCTTCCAAAAAGGAGCAGGAAGAAGGAAAAAAAAAAAAGGGGGGGGGGGCGGCGAGGAAAAAAAAAAAAAGCGATGCAGATGGTGATAGTACTTCTGTTTTTTTCCAGGAGTCCAACGTGCTGATTGCTGCTAACAGTCAGGGTACAATTAAGGTAAGTTATTTCATAGATCTCCTCTTGAATGCTGGAATCTGTTGTTAGTGAAGAGCAAGGTCAGAGAAATCATACAGCCAGGACAAACCACTAGAGGAGGTCATCCCAACTGTAGAAGTTTGTAATTTAAATGACGCATTTGCCTCTGGCATGTGGTGGAGCGAGCAGACAGTGCACCAGCAATGAAACCCAGTTAAAGCAAGGTGTAGAAAAGCTGCTGGTGGCCGTCCAGTTCCTGCCATGCCTCCGTTGCTCCTGAGGTCTTACTAGCATGGGGAGTCTGGCCCAAGCATCTCCCCAGGCTCACACTGGTTCTCGTGGCAGCTGAGGCTGTGCGTTAACCACAGCCCATCCTCTGGCGGCTGCTGCTGACACGGGGTACAGCATAGCTCAAAGCTGAGCTTCTGATGTGCAGCCGGCTGGAGCAGTGTTTGAAATGAGCAGGGATGCTCCCTCGCTTTGCTTACTCCTGGTGCCCAGACTGGCTGTAACAGACGGCAGCTGCCAGCGCAGGGTTTTGTGAAAGCAACAGCCTTCCCCATGCACTGAGGTGCCAGCATTTTGCCAGGTTTTCAGCACTTGAATTAAAAGTCTTCCAGGTTGTCTGTTCAACGTATTTCTATCCATGAAGTGTAATATGGAAAATACTTGGTATTTTCTTCACATGTCTATCAGACAGCCAGGAAAAACTCAAACCCAGGCTGGTGCTGATCCTCTGGAGACCCCCCAGGTCTGATGCCACCCCAGATTGTACACAGCAACATTGACTTCCACCGTGCTTTTGAGGCTTGGTGGTTAACACCGTAAACTTGTAGCCCAGAGCTCTGGCAGCTTTCTGTAGCTACTGATAAAGGGGTTTACTTGCCGTTTGCAGTTACACTCTGAATTGTTACTTTCATGAAGCTGGGGTTCTCATCCTGATTTCCTCTCGCATACCTCTGACAACAGCGGCTCTTTGGAGCCAGACCAGAATATCCGGTCTGAACAGTCCCAGAAAAATCACAGAAAAAAAGAAGGAATGGGGAGAGACCAGAGTCATCTGTGTTTGACTGCATATGAAAACATATTTTTTTTCCACCTTTTTAGTCCACGAGTAGCCTGTTTACTCCTGCTGTTGCAGCATGTGATGCCGTAGCCTCTTGTACATAGCAGGCCTTGTAATTGGTTGCTCATTACTTTGGTTGCTTCCTTCTTAGTAAAATGGACAAAAAATGCACAGATATTTTTAATATCTTGAAATGAATCCAGCAGCAACAGGAAAGTGATTGGAAGAGATTTTGGTCATGCAGTTTGCTTGTTAATGAGGGAAGGCAGAGAAATGTGCAAACAGCCAGGGCTGTCAGAGCTCGGGTATGTCCATTTGCCTTTGGCAGCGTGCAGGGGGGAGGTGGGGTGGTCTGGGAAAGGACGAATCCAGTCTGGGGGCAGATGCTGTGCTAGACAGTACCCACAAGCTAAAGCTCTAGAGCCTTCCCCAGTAAAACCAAACGAGGTTAACAGAGGCTGTGACAGCCCTCATGGTCACTCTTCTGCCATCTCGAGACTACGCCTTGAGTGGCTGCTGTACCGTCTTAGCGTGGGCAAGGGAACTGTGAGCACAGAGGGCTGAGAGGACAAGATCTCTGATCTCCATTTTACAAAGCTTCCAAGAGCTGGTTGATTGGGATGAGTGTGGAAATGAGGCAACTGTGGATTTTTTTTTGCTTCATGCTGTAATTTATCATAGTGCGGAGAGACATCAAAATTGGGATCCTTGCCAAGTGCTTATCCCATTTGCGTGATATTATTGCATGCCGGTGAATAAAGGGTAAGGGGTGGAGACAGAAGGGTCAGTCCTGTCCTAGTGATCTATATGCTGATGTAGGAGATAATGAATGTCATAAATTCCTATTCTAAATGTCTTGTCTTCCCTACTAATCAGGTACTGGAGCTGGTATGAAGGGTTTTCTCTCAAGGCATGAGGTACTTGGTCCTGCTGATACGCTACAGTATTCATCTGGGATCCTCAGTGGGACAAGAAACCAAAATCACCTTGATGTTCCTCCCCAAAACCATCATGTTTGGATTTTTTTTCCATTTATGGACTTTCTAGGACATTTTGAGACACTGGAAACACCAGTGAACTGTCTGCCATCAACATTAACTCCACAGACTTTGCTGCTGCTGGTGGTGGTGGTATGGTTGTCTAATTTTTATGATAGGAGAACAAATTCTTTTAAATAAAAACAAAAAGGAATAATAAAATTTATTGAGCCACAAGCTGAAGCTGGAAGATTCTCTCTTGTTGCATATGGGAACAGATTTACTTGGGAAGGGAGCTTACAGGACCACACAGGGCTATCCTCAGTTGCACATCTCCAGGTACTTTCATCCGGACTGTTCTTCATCCCCACTGGAAGAAGTCTCTAAGCCTTATCTGGACATGCAAGCAATTCACTTTGAGATCCCATAATGATACAGTTTGGTTGTTTCTTTGATTTATTATTTTTTTTAGACGCATTAAATGTTGAGAAATGTCACCCAGGTTGACACCTCTGGAGACTGAAGTCCTCTGGCCATAGAGAAGGGCAGTTTCTCCTTCCTCCTCTCCTTAAACCCCTGCCTCAACCTGGAGGGGCAGCTCCAAAGGGGGAGCCTGAAGTTGTCCTGCTGTCTGTGAGCCTGGGCTTCTGCTGCCTGCCACCAGCAACGTGCTGAGATGAGGTGACCTGCAGCTGCGTGGGACCTGGACTGACCTCACCAGGACGTGGTGGGATAACTATCTCCCTCCCACTGGCCTGGCTGTGTTTGACTATCTCGGCTAGAGAAGGAAGCTTCTAGATCCAGTTACCAAAGCCCCATACCACTTAATCGCCCACGTGGTCTGGTTGTTTTTGCCCCTTTCTGCACACCATGGAAACCAAGCATTTTGAATGTTGTCATGAGAGGGGATGGCGTTGGTTTGTAATGTGTTTCAGAGCCATGATATAAGTAGCCTTATTTTTAATGGTCATGCATACACTTAATTGTACATATGGAGGGGGAATAAACCATGATGCGAAGAGTCGTTGTTGCTTTGTTGGCAGGATAGCGGGGAGGGAGGGAGGGTAGGAAGGTGCAGACGGTCTTTGTGAGTAGCGGCCGTGCTGAGCTGTCAGGATTGCTGCCAGAACTCATTAAGCTTGAAAGTGGAATTGGTGGGTGTACCATCTTGTCTTAGCTGTGGGTGGCAAAGGTGCAATGTGTATACAGTGATACCTGTGGGAAGCATTTTGGTTTGCAAACAGAATCTCTCTGCATTCTTTCGTTGCAGTAGGCTTCTCCCTCACACCTCTGAGGCTGGGATTGCCCCAGGGACTTTGCTTTCCGTGTTAGCAAAGCAAGGCTATGCTGAAGTCCTGGGCCACCCATCAAGGATCTGTAACCAGTGGCATGTGAAAGGTGTCTCATGTCCTCCAGGTGTTAATAGTCTGATTCTGATCTTCCCAGGAGGATTGTGAGGTCTTCTCACACGCTTTGGTCACACAGAGCAGAAAAGAAAAGCAAGGATGCTCTTGGATATGAAAAAAGAAGCAGGGATGAAGCCTTACAGCAGAATTGGGGACAGATACTTTCCTGATTCAACGTTGCTGCCAGTTTCTAGCTTGGCTGTAGGGCACATACATTCTCCTTCAAAGCTAGAAGGGTGTGGGGACGCATGAAAATTGCTGTTGGCTTCTGGGGAATCTTGCCCAATGGGGAAAAATGTGATGCTCGGCTCCAAAAGAGGCGTGGGTGGCCCTCGGGTGCTGTGTGCAGGTGTTCTTGCTGTTTCTGGTATGCCAGTGGGGACGAGCAAGAAGAAAAAGAGAAGAGAGCATACTAGCTTGCGTCTTGCTCCGAGGTGCTACCTGCAGGTCTCCGTCGTATGAGTCACCCAAGTCACTGTACCAGAAGGAAGCAAAATTGGTTCCTTCTGCTTGATGGCAGCTGTCTGATGCGTCCCGCTGAGCACTAGCTTGATTTTTATTTTGCAGCATTTGAAGAGAATTCGGTGCTGGGTGACTGTGCTGGGTTGTGTGAAGCATCCTTCCCAGCCTGCTGGCACGAGGAGCAGTGGCCATAGCTCTTGCTGCTTCAGGCGTGGGTTTCCCTCAGCCGCTGTCTTTGTTTATTGCTGCCTACTAATTTGTTTTGCAAGCTGCTGTTGCTGCTGTTGTACCCCAGCTCCGTGCCGCGCAGCCGCTGGTTGGCAGGTGACCTCATTCCTTCTCTCCCCTATTTGAAGGTTTTAAGTTGAAATCACTCTGACAAAGCTGAGATCTTAAAAAGAAAAGAAGAAAACCAGCTATTTTGAATGCTGTAAGGTTGCGCCTTGAATTAAACAGGGAAAACAGTTTAACACTGGCTGCCCTTATTTTTTTAGCTTTCATTCTGTTTCAATCAAGATAAAATGCAAATTTGGTGTCTGGCCCTAATTAGAAACACAGCAGCTCATAAACACAAGTTGATAGCATTTTTGGCTTTGTCTCTTTGTCACGAGTGGTATGCTCCTTATTTTAATCTCCTTAATTTTCTTTCCTTTAGGTAACTCTTTGCAGTTGACATATTAAGTCGCATATAATTACTTACTATAATCTCTTTTTATTTTCAACAGCATTTGGTCAATATTTTTTCAATTAGTCACCTCCTCAACAAATGGTTCCTATCAGGTTTTCAGCTTTTCTCGAGTTGGGGAGTTGCTTGAGCTTGGGAGGGGGGTCCAGAGGGCTCTGGTCTCCCCCCTGCCCAGAGCAGGGCTTGCCTCAAAGTTGGATGAGGTTGCTCCAGGGCTTGGAGGTGTTCACAGATCACCTGAGCAAGGATCGGAGATCTTTGGGATCTGGGAAACTTGTTCCAGTGCTCAGCTGCTCTCCTTGTGAAAATTAATTGCAGATGGTGGGCACTTTGGAGTCTTTATTCTATTTTTTTTTTCTTTTGAAATAAAAGGGTTACAAAGCCCTTGGCTGGAAGCTGCCCCAGAATCGTTTTGCCTGCAGCGCTTGTGTCCCTTCGAGAGGTGTTGGGTGAGTCAGAATTTTCTTTGATAAGGTGAATTTAAAACCCTGCCTGGCCAGCCAGCCTCTTTAATTAATTTTAAAGCATTTAATAGAAGAGTAGGAGGAACATCCCTCAGTGCTAAAAAGAAGTTCACTGCTGGAGGGAATCAAAAATTATGGTCAAGGGGAAATTTAAATTAATATCAATATGTCAGGGCTCTTCAGCAGTGAGTGCAGACGGCTGCTAATGCCAGCGTTCAACCCAAACACTGGAGCCTCGTTTGTTTAGGGTAATTTTGTTTAACTATGGAAGGTCATAACGACAGCAGCAGATAATTGGAAAGGCAAATCTAACTCCTTCCTTGCTCAAAAGTCCTCTTTCCTTTCTTGCTGCTTTTTGGAGGCCAGAAACACCCAGCAAGGACCTGCAGCAGCCCAGGGGTGAAGGAGAGCGTTTGGCTGCAGTGTTTGCTTTGAAGAAATCATCTTGCGTGTCGGCAGCATCCATGCGTGCAGGCGGCAGCATTAGCCCCAGCGTTCTGGCCAGCATCCAGAGAAGGTAATTGCATCCTGCCTCCTGCCAGTCCCTGCCGCCGGCCACAAAGACCTTTTCTTGGGACCAGCCTCGTAAGCTCTTCCTCGCTCGCTTTCCGCGAGGGGCTTTCCTTTCCTCTCAACAGTGCAGAGACTATGTGCTGCACTTGGTGACCATGTGCTGCACTTGGTCATGGGTGGAGGGTTCTTACTGAGCATCTGTGGGAAGTCAAGGACTGTCACTTGCTGTAGATGTTGAGGAGCCGAGGGGTTTGGCTAGCAGGGATGTGCTTGAGACTATGGGAAGCTGTGAATCATAGCAGCACCTGTGGCATAAGGACTGGAGCCCACATCTGTTCTCTTCTGGAGAGACACCTGTAGCCCTGGTCCCCACAGCCCCCTGGTAATTGTCACCATGTAGTTTGCTTTAGTTTTGCTTTGACAGCTGCAAATGAATTCTCGAAGTGAGGGTCTTCTCATCCTTATCTCTGTTCAACTGCAAAGCATTATTTGGGTATTCTAAGTCTTTAATGTCTTCATAAATGAATTTAGGTGGTTGGTTGGGTTAAAGCAAGACTTCTTTCTTTGGTCCATGTGTTAACCAGACATTTTTGATGAGCAGGTCTTGCCAAAACACTGTTTTAAATCTTGCCAGCTGAACTCTCACGCCCTAAATCCGGCTTTGGCTGATGGCTGGCCATTGTTACTTGGTAGAGGCAGGACAAGAATTTACCCTCTAACAGCAAGCAGCAGAAAGAATTCTTGGGAGGGGAAAAAGTGGGGGTTTGACATCTCTAGTAAGAAAACTAAGTACACGCCTTCCTTAGCCAGCCTGCAGTGCACGGAGGAGGTGGCTCCAGCTCCTGCAGGACCACAGCATCCTGCAGGGCTCGCTGCTTCATGAACCTTTCAGGTGAAGGAGGCCTCACACACCCTTCGTAGCCTCTTCTCATCTCCCTGGGATAGCAAGTGTGTGCATCATCAGTGGGCTGCGGCAGAAAATAGCTCGCTGGCGGGAGGGGGGGTCATCTGCAATAGCTGCTTGCCCAAAGCCTCTGGTGAATGCAGCAGCAAAAGCAGAGAGGTGCAGGTTAATTTTTTTCCTCTCCCAGTTTTGCCTTCCCTTAAAGCTGTCGCTGTCTCCCTGCTCTGTTTGGGGAGGTGTGTTAACCCTGACGCTCTTGTTTGACTCCCAGAATGTGTGTGTGGGGGGGGGGGGCAATAGGACTGGCTTTTACCTGGAGACTGGTGTGAGTAGCAGAGGGATGTGAGCTCCATGAGCATCTCTAAACCTGTCTTCCTCCCCAAAATCCGCCCAGTGCCTCCAGCCCTCTGAGGGCTGAGGAGCATGCTGTCACCTGGTCTCTTTTCAGGCAGCCAAGGAAAATAGTTCGGAAACTTTCAGGGAAAAAAAGAAACCATAAAGGCCATCCTTAGATGGAGACGTGAGTAATAGCATGTGACAGCTGACAACAAGCCAGCAGCGTGTGCTCAACGCGAATCCCAAACCAGCAAGTGCCAATGTGCTCTTCCAGCCCTGCCTGCCTTCCCATCATCCCTCTCCATGCCAGAAGCCTTGCTGGGAACAAGAGCAGCCCCAGGGGCTTTTAATTCAGAAATTAAATGTGTTTATTTAAAGCTTACCTCGCAACCCCCTCGCAGTGTAAGCCTCCCTGATAGGGCTGGCCAGCACTGCAGGGAGCCACGGGCATGGTGGTGTGGAGCAATGGACCGAGCTGTGGAGGTGCCATCCCATGTGTCCCCTTCTCTGGACCCTGCAGTGAGGACAGTGACTGCCAGAGGACGAGCAACTCATGCTGCAGGTGTGACCCCATCCCACTGCCTGTCCCTCCACCCGTGAAATGTGCGGGCTTGGTTCGGGAAAATGCTCAGCAGCTTTGATCCCAGGAAGGCCTTAGTTAAACAACAAGTTTGTCTTGATTATGGTACTTAATCTGACTTGTCAAAATCCTCATAAAATCATTTAGGTCTTTAAGAGGAAAAACACACTCCCCTCATCCTCCTAGACCTGAGCAGGAGCTGGGCTGAAGCTGCCAGCCCAGCCCAGCTGCTCCTGTCCCATTGCTGGTGGCCCAGGTCAGAGGTACATGCTGGAGATGCTGCCTCCGCGGATGAGCCCTCACCTGTCCAGCCCAGCGCCAGGGCTCAGCTACCTATAAAATATACAGTTAATTTATATAGAGTTAATTTATGTAGAGTTGGTTAATTTATATTTTTTTAATCGTTATTAAAGTAATTATTAAGAGCTGACAGCTCTTCCCTGATCCCATGGTGACTAAAAAACATCCTGAAGCTGGCATGGATCTGTGGAGTACCGAGCGACCCGTGACTAAATGGGGCAGGGGGGTGTTGAGACGAAGCAAAGCGGGGCCGACCCCTCAAAGTCATAAGAGCTTCACGCTCGAGCTGGCGCCAGACGGGCACCCGAGCCAGGGTGAAATGAGCCAAAGCCCAGCAGACCGCGATGGCCCTGCCCTCGGCATGGCCCTGGTGAAGGCGAGCAGCGGGCTGGGGGCTGCAAATCCTGGGGAGCACCCAGGGCAGCCCTGCCCAGGGCTGGGGGGAAGGTGCAGCTGCATCCCAACGCCATGGGAGCAATGCCATGCTCCCCAGCTCTGCATGGAGGAGGAGAGCTAATTTCCAAGCTCTTTAAACGCGATGAGAAATGATGGGTTTACGTTGCTGGCAAAAGGCGGCGGGGCTGGGAAGATCTAGGAGCGCCACATCTATTTTGTGAGATCTTAAGGAACAGGTTATGTCTGGATGTTAGTGGAGAAGACATCCCTGTGTGCCCCAGCTCACCCAGAACAAGGAGGAGGAGAGGGCAGCATCAATTACATCCTGTGCCCCCCCCCCCTTTTCTCCTGTTCAGTTTTTTCCTGTAGGAGATTAATGGGAACTCTTTGTCTTCTAACATGACTGTACCTTATGAATTCTCTGTCGCACCCTCATCCTTTAAATTATCCACATAATAAAATATGTATTCAGTGATTTCAGGTCATAATTTGATCTGCTTAGGGAAGAAAAGGAATGATGGAGAAGAGTTGCCGGCATGCTCAGCTCTCCTCCATTTATCTTTATTTATTGTATTTTTTTTCCTAACAACCTGTGTGCAGCCAAACGATGGAAATGCCGGTAACTGTGTCCTGGTTCCTTGCAGACCAATGCCCCCCCCCCGGCGCCTCCAACTTGGCAGGACCTGGTGACCCACCCTGGTCTGTTGGCAGAAGTGACGTTTGGGGTGGCCGAAGGGCTGAGCCCTCCCCGTAATTCCTGCCTTGCCCTCGCTGCCTCTGGGCTTGGTTTTACGCAGCTGTAAAATGGGCACAAATTTGCCTCCATGCAAACCCCAGGCCCATGGTGGTTCCTGCAGGAAAGCAGCTCCGCACAGGTAAGCTGGGGGGGCACATGAAGCAACCGGGATCTGCCCACCCTGCTGGCAAAGGTGGGATGGCATGGCCTTATCCCAAGGCAGAGACACGGCTCTAAAGATCCCTCCTTCGTTTTTCCTGTGGGCAGCTGTGGGGCTGCTGTACAGCACCGGAGCTGCCAGTTTCATTTTAATATCAGATTTTCAGCCTGAACATGGGTTTTAATTACTTTAAGACACTCCTGCGACATTGAAAAACCTAGTGCATGGCAATAGCGGCACTAAAGGGCATTTTGCATTTTAAAAAATCCCAGGAGCCTGTAATGCCTTGATGTTGCTGGGGGATGCTGCAATTCCCAGCAGAGCTGTGAAGCTGCCTTTGCCCCATGGGGCTGGGAGGAGGAGGAAGGAGAAGGAGCCCGGCACTGCGCAGCCTGCAAGGGGACATCCCCAGCATGGTGTGTCCCAGGCGAGGGGACATCCCCAGCATGGTGTGTCCCAGGTGCAGGGCACCCCCCAGGCACCAGCCTCTCATGAGGAGGAGGAGACAATTTGGGGGGATTTTTGGCCTCTTCTGCACAGGGGGAAGGAAACCCTCCCCACTCAGCTTCACCACAGGGAGTGATCGTGTGGAGAACACATTATGCTTGTTTGTAATAAAAAAATCGGGGTTTAAAAACCTTCTGTTTAATGCAGTCCTTGGACTGATGTCTCCCGGTGCCTGTTTTCCCCATGGCTGTTTACACAGCTATTTGTCTGTCTTCGAGCCTGCAAAGCCTCTTCTTATGGGGATGTAAAGCCAAGGGTTTCAGCTGTGCTGGCTGGTGGGTCAGTGCTGCTGCCTGGGGAGGCAGGAGGTTTGGGAGAAGGCTTCTTGAAAGGAGGTTTGGGGGGCTTCCTCTCTGCCCAGATGCTCCGAGCCCCCGTAGGCTCTTTGCCTCTTGCCTGCACTTTTAAGGGCTGTTTATTCTGGCGATGGAGATGCTCTCTGCGTGGCTGGTACCACTGACAGATGAGAAAGCAAGGGCTTGTCACGGCAATGATACTTTAATGATGATGAAGTGTTAGCATCAGCATTGCTTACCCCGGACAGGTGGAAAGGGGGAGGAAACCACATCGGTACCACCTGACCCAGGAGGGGACCCGGCTGACCTGGGCATTTCTGAGCAGCTAAGGGTGGCCTTGCTGCTGCATGTTCTGCCACAAGCAGGGGTGTGGTGGGGGAGACAAAAAGTGAAGGCAATGCCCCAAAGCACCCAGCGTGGTTGGCAAAGCTGGGTAGTGTCTTGTTTTGCCGGGATTGCATTGTGTTTTGTCAGTGGAGGAGATGCTCAACCCAATGCCAGCTCTTGGTCCCTGCAAGCTCATCACACCTTGCCTGCCCAAATCCCCTGCTGCAGGCATGGGTGCCACTAGTTGCTTTCCAAGTTTGCAGCGTGTTTTGATGCTGAGAGGTGACAGCATCGTATCAAAGTCCCCTGCCACTGGGGCAGTGTGCTGTCCCATAGCGCTGCCAGCCTGGCTTGGGTGAAAAGCCTCCTGCTTGGTCTGAGCTCCAAAAGGGACCCTCAGAGGAGCCCTTGCAGGGTGGCACCTCTCCCCCCACTCTCCCTGTGGCCCGTGGGTCCAGGCACCAGCCATCTCAGGTGGGATGGAGAGGTATTTGGGGGTGAGGCTGAGCACAGGTCAGCAGTAAAGCAGCTCATGCACCTGTACATCAGGCTGAAATAAAGAGCTTTTACTTCTTATAAAGAAATAAAAATTCTCCCAAAGCAGCAACACCTCCATCCGAGGTGCTTTACTGTCTTTAGAGGCCATCAAGTGCACTGAGATGCAGCTGATGCTAGGGGGAAGCAGGGAAATTGCTGCTAGCAGCACCCTAAAACCCAAGGATGGGGCATGGCTTTGCAGCTGCTTCCCCCCAGCAGCAGCAACCAACCTCAGCCCTGCCCTATGGGTGACTGTCTTCTTCTGAGGCTCTCCCAGGGATGCTTGAGGAGGGGCTGAGGATGGAGAAGGATGGACATGACCAACACCTAGAGCCAGGAGGTGCCCTGTCCTTGGCACCTCTTACAATCAGCAATGCATCTCTGTGCTCTCAGCCGCGAAGTTATGTCCTCCCTTAAAATGTAAAATTAAAAAATCCATTTGGTTTCTTATGTGCTTTTGGTGATCCCTAAGCACGGGTTTATTGGATGTCTTCTAAAAGGTCTTCTCTCCTAATGAGCACTGTGTATAGAGCCACGTTGGCTCAACCCACCTGCTGCAGTAGTTGGACATCACAGTGATGCCATACTATAATATTAATATTTATTATTCACATATGAAATGTTAGATGAACTGTTTTGTCATTAAAAGCACAAACTTCTCCCAGCTTCACAGTGAGGCCATTTGCTTCTTGCCAGCAGGGTCAAAGATGGAGACACCCTCATGGACAACACGGGTCGTACCTGCCAGCACATCTCCCACCCAGGCTTGCCATGTCTCCCACTGCTGGAGCATCTCAAGGTATTTCTGCTCTCTCTCAGAAACACAAACCCTACACTAAGGAAGCTCTTTGCAGCAAGCTGGGATCAGGCTTTCCCTGCCCATCACTGGGAGGATTGATGTCTTGGTGCTATGGACCGATAAAACACCTGGGCTGCCTTGCCATAAAGCTTGCATCTATTTTGCAGGGCTGTTTGCTGGCTCCGCCACTGTTCTCCGCACCCCTGCCAGTGCTCGCCTCCATTCAGCCATTGTATGATAGCAGATAATTTTGGGGGTTTTGATTGTAGGGTATTAGATGGATTTAAAGATTTGGGTTTATTGCTTTCATGATTACAGTCAAACATTTTTAATATCACTCCTGGTTTATGATATGCTCACTCTTATTATCCACAGACATGCCACCCTGTGTGTGCTGCAGGTTCCTGGGGAAGTGGCTCAGGATGCTGTCAGCCCCCATGGCCCCGAGCATCCCCCTGGGGTTCTAAGCATTCCCCCAGGGCACTGAGCATCCCCCACCATGGCCCTGAGCAGACCCCCTGGATGCCCCAAGCATCCTCCCATGGCCCTGACCACCTTCCCATGACCCTTAAGCATCCACCCCAGGTCCCTGAGCATCCCCCCCATGGGGCTCAGTGGGGCTGCAGTGCCTGCGGTGTTCCCCTGCCCAGGAGAAGCCCTGTGGGCTGGGGACCTCTCCGAGACTATTCAGCCTTCCTGGGGTCTCTGCATGGGGAAGGCAGCGCCTGCCCTCAGCTGTAATTTAAATAGATGGGATCAGGATGGATCAACGTCTAATTCCTCGCCTGGGTGAATGGAGACATATGTTTAATTTTCTGGTAATTCAAGCTGGGAACCCCAGCTCGTTCCTCTGCGCGCACACAAGGATCACCGCTGCCAAGAGGCAGTTTCGCTTTGTCTGCGTAAAATCCCCTCCCTGGGGCTGCCATCCCCAGCTTCGGTGATGGGAGAAGAAACAAACATTTCCCAAACTTCTTCTGAAAGGACAGAGTTCCCATGCCCCTGCACACCCAGGGGAAACAGCAGGGATGCTCAGTGCCCAAGGATGCGGGTGGGTGCCGGCTGTGTTTGCATCCAGGTGTTTCTTGAGGGCTGTGCTGGGAGAGGACCGGCAGGAGGGGAGAGCTTGGAAACAGCAGCAGCTCACTGCTGGGCATCTCCCCAAATGGGACCGCACAGAGAAGGGATCCTGGGGTTTTCAGGCCAGGCCAGGCCAGAAGGTCTTGTGCACCATGTTAGTGGGAGGTAGAAACTCCTGGGGTGTCCAGCTGAGACCACATCCCGCTGGCATCAGCAAGGCAGGCTTGGGAAGCGTGAAGGTGCCCGGGCTGCATGCATGGTTATGGGCCAGAGCCCCAAGGAGCTGGAAACAGCACAGAGGGGGGACAGGGGTTTGAAATGATCTCCCCAAAGATATCTTCGAAATGAAGACTTCTAGTTTTTCCCAGAACAGTGTCCCAGGACCCCTTCAGACCAAGACCAAGGTGTGTCTTGTGTTCAATACAAAACAAGCAAGTTTCCCATTTTGGGGGTGTGTTTTGCTCTGAAGTACATTTAAGAGCAAGGGATTTTGTGTGTTGCTCCTCAGCTTCGCCATGGGTTTTGTTAAGGTTCCTCTTAGGCGGGCTGTGACAGCCTTAGACCCTGCTTTTTCCTTGCACCTTCACTACCACAGGAATTCAAGTGTGCCATTTTGATACCCAGCCACCCTGCCCTGAGCAACTTGGGCAAAAAACCTCTCCTTCATGCATGGTGGTGGTTAAAATGCCATGACTTTCAGGGATGTCGCCCTCAACTTTGACTTGCAAGCTTGTCATCATGACTGGAAGCTGAAGAGGAGCAGGGACCTCCTCGTCTCCAGCTCCTGTCATTTCAGCTTCCAAGGCAGGACCCAGGCAGGTCCTTTTGCCCACCACAACAAGAAGCCCGGGTGAATAAAGCCAGGAGGGCCTGATCAGCTGTTTCAATCTTGCATATGGTTTCTTGGGGTTTTTTGTATGTGTGGTCCAAGGAACGTAATTTTTGTCTTGCTGGTACATCTGTAAAACCAAAAAGGGAGTTTTCTTGCAGCTGAGGTACCTCATTTCCAACTCGGTTTTTTACATTATGGTAGGAGAGTTGCATGCCACCTCACTGGTGGTACCCGTTGGGTGTAGGTCAACCAGGTTTAGTTAGCTCTGGTGTCTGAAGTGAGGCCATCAAAAATCCCTGCCTACTCCCTTGGGGCTGTGGGTTTCACTCTGTAGGATGTCTGTGCACGTAGGTGCAGATAGATGACTCCCTGTACATCTAAGTGGGCACTTATCTACAAAGCTGAAGCATCTCATCGTTCTTAATGGGCTTTACATCTCTCAATGAACTTCCATTTCATGGAGGTAGAGGTAGATTAGGCAATTTACCCAAAGTGATGTGGGGAAATTGGGAAATGAAATTATCTCTCTGCAGTCACGGATACTTTTAGGGCCACCAGGTTACCGTGACTAAGGAAGGTCTGATTTAACTTATCAGGATGGGAGTCTCTCAGCTGACGGAGCAGCTTACCAGGAAAATGTTTGAGCCACCTGTGGAAACTGCATCTAAAAGTTGTACACAGAATTAGAATGACTTGCTTTTTTCAACTTTGGTTTACCAGCTCAGCTGGAAAAAAAAATCTTCTACCAGAACATTACTCATTGTTGAGCAAAAAGCTTTTGGAGGCTTATGACTTTGAATATCCAGGTAGGTTCTGGTGTTAAAAGGAATTAGAGTGCTCCAAAGATATTAAAATATGACATTACAGCTTCTTCGGCATCTTTCCTGCATTATTTTGGCTGAGTGATGGTAATTGGGTGAGTTTGTCAGGAATTCACAAATGGCTTCAATGGCTCTTAACCTGCAAAGAGAGAATTCGATTGAAAATTTCTCCTGGCTGTATTTGAGGCAGTGACCACTGGGGATGGAGGCTTGTTTCTGGTGGTCTTGGCGAGGCCAGCCTCTGGCTGTGCAGAAATAGTGGGGAGTGATAAACTCGGGTGTTTTTAACCAAGTCAAGTAAGGATGGGTGTAGAAGTACCTACTGCCAGCTTGACCATTTATCCTTCTACTTCCCCAAGGTCTGACAGCCGGTCGGAGGCAATGTATAATGCTAACATCCCTCTCTTTCCCCATCCTGCTTGGAAGGGGAGCTGGGGGTGACCCTCAAAGAGGGACCAGAGTGAAGATGGTTTTCAGTCCCCACGCTGAGGCTGAGGCTTCTGCCCTCTCCTCCCCAACCAAGCAGCTCTGTTCCCCTGTCCGGGCAGTGATGTACAATTTGATACCCCAACCTCCCAGCTGGGTAGGAAATCCCCCCCAGATCCCTCCCAGACCTTTGGAGGGAGAGGCAAGACCCAAACTTTGTTGTGTGGGGTTATAGAATCATAGGATGGTTTGGGTGGGAAGGGATGTTTAAAGTTCAGCTAGTCCAATCTTCCTGCCCTAAGCAGGGACATCTTCAGCTAGGTCAGGTTGCTGAGACCCCCATCCAACCTAAGCTTGAATGTTTCCAGGGATGGGGTACCTACTACCTCTCTGCACAGCCTATGCCAGTGCTTCACTGCTCTCATCACTACCCTCTTTTACTTTAAAACTATTACTCCCTGTCCTATTGCAACATACCCTGTAAAAGAAATCGTAGACTCCTACCCTACCAGGTTGGAAGGGTCCTCAAGAATCATCTGGTCCAGCCTTTCCTGGCAAAAACAGTCTAGACAAGATGGCCCGGCACCTTGTCTAGAGGAAACTTAAATGTGGCCGAAGTTGGGGAATCCACCACCATCCCCATCTTTCCTCTAAGCTCCTGTTAGGCACTGGTGCTGTTAGGAGGTCTCTTCCCTTCCCCAGGCTCAAATCCCAGCTCTCCCAGCCTGTCCCCACAGCAGAGGGGCTCCAGCCCTCGGACCATCTTTGCGGCCACGCTGGTTCACATTCAGAGCCCAGTAAGGATGAGGCTGAACTCAGTTGGCTCTCACTTTTGGTTTGCATCCCATTTTGTTGTGTGGCATCCTTCCCCCCACACACACACACACCCTTTTCCAGGCGCTTCCCCCCGGGAGCCGGTGCCCGGCGGCGGGCGGTGCGGGGCCGTGGGGGTCCCCGGGGGCGGCAGGGGGCGGTGGGATGCGATGCGGCGGGGCCGCCTGGGTTTGCGGGTGGGATTTTCCTCCCGCCTCTGCCCACTAGGTGGCTGCGTGCTGGGAGAGCCCGGAGCGGGGAGCGGAGGGAGAAGAGGGGAGAGCAAGAGGGGAAAAAAAACAAGGGGAAAAAAAAAAAAAAAAACGAGCTGCTGAAATTTAAGCAGGAGAGGGAGCGGCAGCGCGGCAGTCCCGGGGTCCCTCCTCTCCGCCGCAGCAGCCAGCGGGGCTGCCGGCGCCAGGCGGGGCGCCAGGCCGAGCCCGGGGACCCCGCAGCGGGGCCGCCCCACTTCCCTCCCGGCGGCGGCAGGAGGCGCCGGCCCGGCCCGGCCCGGTGAGTCTGCTCAGCACCGCGGACAGCTCCGCGGCCGCGCTCGGCGGGCGGCCGCGCTCGGGGCTCCGCGCTCGGGGCTCCGCGTCCCGGGCTCCGGGCTCCGCGTCCGCGCTCGGGCTCCGCATTTGGGGCTCCGCGTCCGCGCTCCGTCTCCGGGCTCCGCATTCGGGACTCCGCGGCCCGGGTTCCGGGCTCCGCGTCCGCGCTCCGAGCTCCGCGCCCCGCGGGTGGCCGCGCCCCGGCCCGCGGCCGTTTGTGCTCCGGGAAGGGACCCGCGGCTCCCCCGCCGCGCTGCGGGCTGCCCCCGGCCGGGCCCCGGGGGGCTGTGCGGGGGAAGGCGGTAGGGGTTTGGGGCGGGGGGCAGACGCTGCTCGCACTTTCTGCAAGTTCCTTTTGTTGCTGGAATGAGGTTAAAGAAATTTGGCTCTTGGCACCTGCGTCATACGGCGAGAGGAGACATTTCGGGGAGGGGAGGAGGTTTCTTGCTGCATACTCGCCGGCAGCGCTGAGGGGGCTCACTCACACCCTCTCCCCCTCCAGCTCCAGCTCCCTGCCCACGCCGTGCCCTCCCTCCCTCCCGCTGCCCGCCGCTCCCCTCCGCCGGGCGCCCAGCGCAGCCCGGTCCCCGCAGGGCCGTGCCGGGGACGCAGCATCCCCGACCCCGGCGGGGGGAGCAGCCCTGCGCAGCCCTTCCCTCCCGCACACGGCTGCCCCCGCACGCTGCTGGCCGACACGGAGCCCCCCCAGACTCGCTGCGGAGCCCTAACCCCGGCTTTCTGTCTCAATTCACCAAAGTTTGAATGGGATTTTTGCCCTCTCTCCTGCCTGCTCAGGAATGCCTGGTGGGCGGCGAGGGTCCCTTTCTCTGGGAGAGCTGACCCCTGGAAGGGGCCGTCTGAGAGCTCTGGGCTGAACGATGCTCCCCGAGCCTGCGCTGAGCTGCGACTTTTAAAGCCGGGGAGCAGAGCACTGGCTTGGCGAGGTCACCGCTGAGCAGAAGGGGGGGCGAGCAGCTGGAGGAAGGGGCGGCAAGGGTGTTTCTGAGGCACACGTTAATTAGGCATGCTTCGTTAGCAGTTACCTGTTACGGCTTCTGGCAGAATCCATCTGTCCAGAGAGGAGAAGGAGGCTGAGCCCGGTGGGGACATGCTTCCTGAAGAGGCAAGGGGTTTGCCAAGGCTCTGCAGAGCCAGGGGGAAAGAAGCATCCCTGTATCCTGCCCTCCTGGCTGGAAGTGGGAAGCGCCTCGCTGCTGCAGGCTCCTGGCTGTGTGTTGGCTAGGCACCTGAGACTAGACATCTCCTCCTGCGGTGGCACTGGGGTGGCAAGGAAGGGCCAGGTTTGCGGGTCACTTTCTGCCAGCAGCAGCACTGTGGCTGCCCCCCGCATCACACCCCCATGGGACGCGTGTCTGCAGGCAGGGAAACTGCGGCATGGGGAATGGGCAGGAGGAGGCCAGGCAGGCAGGCAGGGGGGGCCAGATGAGAGTTCTCCTGCACCTTTGGTGGAGCATGAGTTTGTCTGTTTATTTGACTCTCAGGTCTGTGCTCACAGCGATGGGGTGTGAATCCCCAGGACGGGATGCTGGACAAGTGGGTTTGGTGGGAGAGAGGGGCCCCAGAGCATCAGCAGCCCCACCAGCCTGCCAGGAGGAGCAGGTCTGCCCCTGGGTACCTGTGCAGCAAGAGGTGGTGAATCCTCAGGGGCTGGGGCTCTCACTGGGGCCACAGGGCAGAGGTGGGCCCTTGGAGGGGCATGGACCCACATGTAGATCCATATCAGCGGAACTGGAAGGTACAGTGCTGGTTGCCAAGGCTCATCATGCTGCTGCTGGGGTGGGATTTGGCTGTAAATTCTGGCAAACCAAGGCTGAGGAGAAGGCTTGTTTGGGGCTGAAGCTGGGGTTTCCTCTGGGCTCAGCTCCTGGTGAGCAGAGGTGGTTCTGTGGGCAGGGATGGACTGGGCTGCCTGTGTCCAGGGGGCTGCTTGTGGAGTACAGGGGAGCTCAAGTCACACACACACATGGAGAACTCCCCACCCTGCCCTGTACCCTAAACCTGCTCAGAGGGACTCAGCAGGTGGCTTTGGGCACCAGCAAGGTGAGGACAGAAGGCTGCGGTGACACAGGGCAGCAGCCTTGGAGGTGGACACAGATCTCTTGCTGTTCTCTGACAATGATGCTCCAGGCTACCCAATCCCTGCTAAGGCAGCTCAAGGACCATGTTAGGAGGCAGAAATAAATCCTAGAGGAATCCTTCCCTGCCACAGCCACAGCTCTGGCCACCAATAGCTTCATCTGCAGCTCTGGGTAGGGCAGGGGACAGGCCCCCGAACCTGCTGCGCTGGGGTGGGCTGGGGGCCGGGGCTCCTGTCCCAGGCTCAGGGTGTCTCTGGGGCTCCCAGCCCTCTCACTGCTCCCATTCATCTTGCCAGAGCGCGTAGCGAATGCAATAAACACCGAGAAAAATGCTAATTAGTGACTACAAGCATGCAGGGTGTAAAGTAGATGTTTAACCATATTATATAAACAAACATAAAGGAGCCATAAATTAGGTGGGGGAAGAAGTCGATCCATTGATGGAACTGCCCAGGCAGAAGAGAGAAAGGCAGCGCACAGCAGCCGAGGGATGGGGACACAGCGTGGCCGTTGCCTGTAATCCTCTCTCCTTTTAATTGCACCTGTAACGAGAAACAAAAAGTCAATGTTGTTAGATGCTGCTTCTCTGTAGGGTGGTCCCAGCCAGGGGAGCAGCATCCTACAGCCAGGCCAGGGTTAAAATCCCGGAGAAAGCAAAGCCTGGGACTTCTTGGAGCCTCCCAGCCCTTGGGAACTGGTCTCTAACTGTGCCCAGTGTGCTGGCTGGAGTTACTGGGAGGTGGCTGGTAAATCCCGTGGCATTAAGTGCGTTAAGTTCGAGGTCTCTACAGGACCTGTTTGACAACACGATTAGTTCTCTGTCTTCTCTAACCCACATCACTGCTTTCAGCCCGGTGTCACCTTCACTGTGCAAGAAATAAAATAAGGAAATAAGAAAGAAATAGGGATAGGAAATTGAAAACAAAAATAGAAAATAATGGGGCACGTTTGGCGGGTACTGTTTGTCCATCCCTTGGCCTGGAAGGGATTTTCCCCCCCCAGTGCTCTCCCATGTCTCACAAGGCGGTTCAAGCCTCCTTACCAATGCGCCTGAAACTAACGCCGGGGTGCTGGGCTCCCTTGTAGCCAACCTTTAGTTAAGGATTTTATTTCTGTTTTTTAAATTTTTTTAATTTCTATACTTTAAAGACCTTTAGTTAAGGATTATTCCCATCAGCTCCCTGTGCTCCCTCAGCCCTGCAGGGAGCTGCTTCAGCTGGGTTTATGGGGACTGGCAGGGCCTCTCCCCTCCATCCCTCCCCGCTATTCCCTGGCTGAAGAAGGGGGTTGCAGTGTGGGTGAGAGAGCCCCTTCCCACTGGGGCAGCAGCATCCCTGCACTAATTAACTGATGATGATATTCCCTGAAATAGATTGGAGGAGTGGGACTGATCCAGCCCAGGGATGGGCAGCTGGAGCTGGCAGCCAGCTCGGTGCTGCCTGTTGAGACATCACGTCCCCACCCGCCTCTTGGCCTCTGGACCAGCTTGGGGAGTTTTCTGATTGAATTAATATTCAAAGGACCATCCTTTCCTGCCAAAATCTCAGCGGCAAACCTCCCACTCAGGGGCTGCTGTGAGGTACTAAGAGCCCCTCTCCTCCTGTGCCTCCCCAGTCCGGCCCAGCATGTCATCCTCATTTCGGAGCTTGATTTTATTTTCCCTTTCTAATTACCCGTTGCAATCTCTCCCGGCAGCTCCTTGATGAGCCCCTTGTTTGTAATTGTTTGGTCCTTTTTTTAACCCCTCTATTTTCCTTGATGCTCTGCAATGTCAAAGCCCTGTATTTCCATAAGCCAGCACGTTTCTCTCCGGTAAAGCATCTGCAGGGCAGCAGCACTGGCAAGGTGCAGGCAGCAAAGCCGGCAGCTGCCTGTCTTATGTCTCCCAGCTTCAACCGGCCGCCTTCAGTAAAACACAACGCTTTTAATAAGCCAGCACGGTGAGCTCGTCCTGCGGGCGCATGAGCATCCGAGTCAGCAGAGGGTGGGAACACATGAGAGTGGTGGAGTTGTCACAGCTGCGGGATGTCACATGTCCCCTCTCCTCTTCCTCACGCTGGAGACCCTCATGGGGTATGGGTTTTGATACCCCATGGTTGGTTGCTGCCAGACTTGCCTGCAGGGTGGAAATTCCAGGGACACTGAATTCTCCCCTCATGCTCGCTGGGGTTGCTGAGGGTAGGAAGGGGGCTGGGTCCCCCCAAAACCCCTGCAAAAAAGAGACAGCAAAGGGGGTGTGGGCTCACTGAGATCCCTGTCTCTCGGAGGTCTGGTGGGCAGAGATTTTAATCCGAACCTTTTTCTTCTAAACTGTTGGGTTTGGGAAGCAGCTTGACCCAGGACAAGCTAAGACCCACCCCAGCTACCACCTCCCGCCTCCTCCCTGCCCCTCTCTCAACTTTTGCACTAAATAAGCGCTTTTTGGCAGGCATTTCTGCTCCCCATCCCTTTTCCCAGGTCACGCAGAACCCCAGCGCTTGTCCTCCACAGCCAGCCACCACAGGAGGATGAGATTTGAAGCCTCCTGCTAGAGCATGGTCATGTGGGTCATCGTTAGAGGACTTATTCAGGGATGTTTAATTGGTATCTGGGTAAGCGTGGGATGTAGCCAGCCCACCTCATTTCCCTTGGCCCAACTGGAACTCCTTCTCCTTTTGCAGGAGCTCTTAAAATCACCCACACTTTGTGGAAATGAGGTGCGTGTAGCTACTACAAGTGTAGAAATGTCCTTTGGTAATGGCTGACCTCCAGGAGAGAGGTCTGGCAGAGGCAAGGGGTTGTTTCTCTCCTTTCCCTCCGCTCATGAGAGCCATCACATGAGGGAGAAATTATTTCAGCTTTCCGTCCTTCATCCCCAGGGCAGCTGCCTCCTCTTCCTCTCGCTCGCTTGGGAAGAAGACCCGACTTGCGATCGTGTGGGGCTGGGGGCTGTGGATGGGGAGCTGGAGAGGCACCTGGGGAGCAGACATGCTCCAGTGGGTGCTAGATCTCCATCCAAAGTGCAAATATCCTCCCTGGAGGAAGAAAAACAGCCTTAACTCTGCCCACCCAGCACCACTCTCTGTTTCAGAGCCTGCCATCATGGGATGTGAGGCAATGTCCCAAGGGAAAACCACTCCATTTGCATTAGCTGGAGCACACGGCTGGCCGGCGTAATTACTCTTCCTTGGCCCCGCTGCCTGGGATTTGAAAATTGATTGCTGAGTCAATACTGATGCGTTTGGACCCTGCCGGACTGCCTGCAGCGGGAGGCAAGCGCTCGGGACGGCTGCCCCCACCCATGGCCAGCATGGGGAAAGGCTGGGCTTTGGCTTTCTGAGCTCATCTCCAGCAGGAGAGGTGACCCCTGAGCCCCGCTGCACCGTGCTGGAGCGGGGTGGTGGGCGCAGGACGTGTGAGCAAGCAGGAGGAGCATGTCCTGGGTCATGCGGCCCCTCATGGATCCCACCCTTAGGGCTCCAGTCCCACCATTGTGGTCCTGGAAGATCATCTCCGTCAGGGAAATGTTTCTGGGTGAAGGTCTCAAGCTGTTTCCCCGCTGGCTTCCTTCATTTTGGCTGAAACTATGTTAGTCAGCAGAAATCACTGAAACTGTGGATTCCTGAAGTGGGTATTTTATTTTCCTTGGGTTTCTGGTGGAGGAGTCCTCTAGTCCCCGTGGGGTTTTGCAGTCTCGCCTTGCCCAGCCTGGCAGCCAGGAATAGGTCCTGTCGATAGAGCACAACCATGTCCCTCCTAAACAACACAGGGGACATGCAGGGAGCTCCACCAGCGGCAATTTTGGCTGCTGGCAGCTGAGCTCACACTGCAGACAGCTCAGCATCCCCGCGGCGAGAGCACGGCCGGTAATTAAAACGCAGATTGATTGAGTTCGATCTGGTTGTTGTCCCTTGGGGAAGCGAGGGGCTCCCCAAGGGGACTTGCTGGCGCTGACAGCACCCAGTGTTTGTCACGGGGGATCGGTGCCCTGCCTGGCCCTGCCTGCCTGTGCCCACGGCTGTGGCGCAGGGTTCAACCCCTCCTCACACAACACTCGATGCCCATGTTTTTGGAAGGGATGCTTGTACTTGCATGGAGACTTAAAAGAAAATCCCTCTGCAAAGCATCAGCATTAAACTTATCTTTAATTACACAGTTAATTTATTATGTAGCACTAGTAACAAAGTAAAATGGGTAAACGGCTCTAAGATAGCACGCCGAGGATTGCCTCATTTAGTAAATAATTTTAACTTAAGTAATTATTTCCTGCAAGGGGGATGATGAGGGAGCGTCCCAGGGGGCATTTCATTCATGGCCACAGGAGGGATGAACCCTCTGTGTAATTCCTCATTAACTCCTGGATGCTGTTGTCGCCTGCTCCGTGTCTGGCTGACGTGCACCCATCACCCCACGCACCCCAATGGGGTCCCAGCGGGCGCTTTCGGTGCTGCCTGTGTGTGCTTGCTGGCCCCAGCCTGGCAGCATCCCTGGGCACAGGCTGGGTGGTTTTCCTTTGGGTTGTTGCAGTTTTTTCATCCCCAATTTTAACATAGCCACTTGTCATTTTGCTAAAGCTGCATCTCCTTTTGCTAGCCTTGCATAATGAGGACTAATTGCAGTGGGACACCGATTAACTTGCTGGGCACTTTCCTGCTGGGCGGGAGGTGGTGGGCAATAGCTGAGCTGGAGGCAGGAGATGTTACCCGCATCCCTGGTACCTGGCACTTGTGGCACTGCTGGCTGCATCTCGAGGTCCTCCAGCTGCCCTGTTTTCGGTAGGAAACATGGTTTATATGTAGCTGCTTCATTTCTGTTCCCCCCCCCCCCGCCCCATCTTCCTCTGCAGCTCATCCTGCTCCCCCCTCTTCCCTGGCTTGTCCCCGTCGTCCCCCCCCATCCCTCTCTGGCTTCGCCCACACGCTCTTCCCCACTCCGGCCTTTTGTTTCCCCCTGGGGCTTCATTTAAAAGCGCTATTGATGCTGTTAGGCGCTAATATGAAGAGAGTCTCTCTCCGTCTGCCCTCCGCAGATGGGGACCTCGGCTCAATCCACGTCCTGTTCTCCACTGGGGAATAACAATGAACTTGGGCACCATGGAGAGATGGAGAAAGAGCAGCTCTGTGCTCTGGGAGACAGCCCTGTCCCCGGGGCCAAAATAACTCCACTTGTTTTATTTATCAACTCCGGGGGGACGGGGAGTGAGTGGCATACAGATGTTGCCACAGCTGGCTCTGCTGGCCCCACGTGCCTGCGACTGGCCCTGCAGTGGGGTCCCCTCTGGAGGGGGGATGCTCTGTGGTGTCTGGGTCTCGGCATCCCATCCAGAGCTGGAAAACCAGCTGAGGGGTGTTTCAAAATACAGAGCAAGATTTGGGCTGTGGGCATCTCTGTGGCCAAGCACCAAGAAGCCTTCAGCTGCCAGCATCCGATCTGCCACGAATTTCTACCCTCCCCCAGGCTGGTACCCTAGTGATGCTCACACAGAGCCTGAGACAGCTATGCATTTACCCAGCATCTCTGGTGCTTGCAAAGGGAAGAGGAAACGGGAGAAAAGTCCTTCTTCATCATTTATGCACGCACACAAAATGAAATGAAGGGTGGTAGCCACTGAGCTGGTTTTTCCCCATCCCCTGCTCCCTCCCCACCACTGCCCCCCTCATACACACAGACTCACTCCCCCCTGCTCCTCTCTTCCTGCACTACCACGAGTGAATTGGATTAGTCACCTTCTTAATTAACTGTGCCGGTGTGAGCTCTATTAGGTATTAAATGTTTGTCACAATCCAATTAAAAAAAATCCATCCCAGCAGGGCAGGGCTTTGTAGGCACTGGGCGTTTGCAGCCCTCACACCGGGGGCGTGGAGATGTGAAGTTGGGTGGGACGGGGAGGGGGGGGGGGGTGAGCCTGGTGGGGTTTAACCCCCCCCTCAATTCATGGATACCCCAGGGTCTTGTTTGGCCTTCGGGAAAGGTCATCCTCACCCTCTAAGCAAGGAGTAGACCCAAAGGTGGTGCCCTGAGGAGAGGCAGGGATGTCCCCACAGCACCTCCCAAGCACCCCCCGACCCAATGCAGGTTGTAAATTGGGCTGGAGCTGGGTGAAATCCATGATGGAGCTGGGGTACACAGACTCTGACCAGCAGCAGGGTGCCTGGCGGCATCGGTGAGGCCAGCCTGGGGTAAACCCAACCTTTTTTGGGGGCTTAAGGGCTGTGTTGTTAGTGTGCAGGCTGGACGCTTTCGGGAGGGAGATGGCATCAGCATCTTCAGTGTCAAAGGCAGCGTTCGTTTTGAATGAACACCCACACCAGGGATGAATGAGGTTTAGTTTCTGCTTCAAAACCAACCCAGCTCCCGAGGACAGGCACAGCACATCCTCCTGCAGCCCCCTACGTGGTCCAGCCACCTCCCTGGGGCAGGAATTGTCCCAAGCTCTGCACCCCATCGGATGCCTTCATCACTGCTCATCTCTTTTATCTATCTTTTTCTCGATCTTCTAGACCATTTCTGAGCTGTAACAAACTTTCACCTCTTGTCTTAGTTCCCTTAATAGCCTCTGCAGAAGGACTTTATGAAAGTCTCCTGGAAACTCTGAATTTATTACAGCTCCTTATGCCTCAGCACACAGCGCTTTTCTGGCTCCCTCGGGTCAGGGCTCCGGTAGTTTATAGGAGGCATACGGAGTACTTAGGCTGGTTTCTTCCTAGCCCAAATTATTATTTATCATTTTTATGTATTTATTAATTATTTATCAATATATAATTATTATTATGATGTATTATGAATATGTTTTCTCCCCACGCTAAGTGACAAGGCTCACTGGGCTGTGATGTTTCCCAGCATCACCTTGTGTGTATTTTGCTGTAGAGGATGGTGAACCACTGACCAGATGGGTGGGAAAAGCATCATTTTTCACAGTAGATTATATGTCATTCAGCACTTTTAGTCTAAAAAAATGCCTCTTGAGTGAACCCTGCAGGTACCCAGGGGGGTCTCAGTGGGTACCCATGGCCACACTTCTCACCCATGAGGTCCTGAGGCAGCTGATGTGGTCCAGGAGGGGAGACCCTGATGGGGAGCATCTCATTTGTGGCAGAGGCAGAAAGCTTAATCCCTTTAAATTTCTCTTTATCGATTGCAGCTTTATGGCTAAATCACTCGATGTAGCGATGCATGATCTTCCCCATCGCAAGTGCATTAGTGGCCTGCGGAACTCCAGCCATTGCACAGCACTGCACAGCGGCACCTCACCTGCCATCCCCTCCACAGGGCTTGGCAGAGGAGCTCAGGCAGCACCCAAGCATCCCTGATTTCCAGCATGAAACGGGAATGCTTGGGCAGGCCCAGGGAAGAGAAGTGGGATGCGATGTGTTGCCTGCACGGACAGGGGTGCAGGTGCCGACGTGCTGAGGCGCTTGCCTTGGGGAAGCAGTTGGAGGTGGTTTGTCACCCATGGGTGCAGCATGGAAGAGGTCAGTGCTTTGGGCCCTGCTTTCAGTCTCCCAGGTGGAATTATAGGTGCTTTACATCATGTATCTTCTGGGGGTGTCATATCCTACATCCTGTACCTGTACTCCTGCCTCACTCCATGGGTGTCCCCAAAACACATCCTCCTCACCAGGATGGTGGGCTGTGGCAGGGGATAAGAGGAATTTGGAGGTGTTATCAATTCCCAGAGCAAAGAATCTGCTTCTCTGGAGGATTTTTCTTTCCAGCAATCAATGGAAATGTGTTTATCAGGAAAACGTGTTTGACCTGGACAAGTGTTTTACTGATGTAAACAGAGCCAGGGAGAGTGATGGGGGGGAGGAGAGATAAGGAGTGTTAGGAGAGGAGAAACAGCCACAGAAAGAACCAGGAGGGAGGAGAGGAGGCTAAAGGGGCAGAAATAAGGAGGGATCCTGCCCTTCCCTGCCCAAGCTGCCAGAGAGCAGAAATAGGGGCACACACACACACCCCAAGCTTTGCCCAGACCCCTGTGAGTGGTGGGCAGGGGCTGCCAGGTACAGGCAGGCAGAGGGGCTTCGCTGCCTGCCCAGGTGGGTTGTCTCCAACCAGTCCAGGCAGCTCCTTAGGGAGCAGAAAGGAACCGGTTTCCTTAAATTAGCAGGAGTGCAGGCAGGGGAAGGAGCGAGGAGGGCAGGTTTCCATGGAAATGGGAGCTGGCATGAGAGGTGGCAAAGGCAGAACAGGCAGCAGTGAGCCCTGGCGGGGGGGATGCTCTGCCCACCTGCCCCTTGCTGCCCGAGGGAGGGCTTCTCCCTGTAGTTCCCGGGTATTACTTGGAGCAAAAATTAATCTCTTCGCAATGGAGACATTCTTATGCCTGCTGCTGTGATAACAGGTCTTTTCTTCTTCCTCCGCAGCATCATTTATGCTATAAGATCCTCAGGAAAGACAAGAAGCAAATGCCCAGCCTCAAAATGCTGGGTTGGGAAGTGAGACTAGGCAGCAGGTTTGGAAAAAAGAGCAGTTTCAAATGTCAGGGGAATTTGTGTGATGAGGATGTGGTTTGCAGAGGGCAGCTGGGCCAGCAGGTTAATGTGCCTACCCTTTGCAGAATGAACTGGGGGACATTTAATGACTGTAAATAGCAAGGGCTTGGGTTTTACATCTGGTCTTAAAAATACCCGGTAAATCCCAGGTGAACTCTCACTTGTCTGTAGTTTGGCCTCAGTGCGTATTTCGGCTCCTGGGTAGGAGTAGCTCTGTCTTGCGGTCTTGCCCCTGCACATCCCCTTTGGGTCCCACCCTAACCAGAGGAGAAGTCCTCATACGGGATCCTGTGAGGCTGGTGGCAGAGCAAGATTCAGGTAGAGAAAACAGATTCCTAATCTCAGTGGGGCATTGCGCACAGGGGTTCTGTGCAAGCAGCAGGACGAGCATCACTTGGGAGCTGGGGAAAGCATGTGCCTCCCTTCAGCTGGGAGCGAACCTCTTCTCCTCTGGCCCAGGCTGGGTAGAGCAGAGCAGAGATGGAGCTGGTCGTGCTGCAGAGAAGAATAAGGCATTATCTTGATTCTACTTACAGCTGGAGAAGGGGACGTGTGTGCCATCGCTGCATCCCGCACGTATGCGTGTCGCTGGCAGGCTCATACCCAGGTCCTGCGCAGCGCAGCCTGGCTGGGTGCAGGGGAATTTAGGAGCCCGTTCAGCAGCCCATGGATGATGATCCTTGCATGTCCAAGCCCCAGCCCAGCACCAGCGAAATGCTCTTCTCCAAATTCAGTGGGATTTGAGGTAGGGTGGTGATGTGACTGCCACATGCAGTCAGGGACCACACTGCAGAGCATCAGAGTACCTGCCCTCCTCCCCCAGAGCGGCTCCTCAGCCACCCCCAGCACTGATTTGAAGCCACCCAGCCCCATAAGAACCCCTCAAGTGCCACCACCCTGGAGAAAAATCCAACTTACACCACCAGTGAGATAGAGAGACGCTCAAGACCATGCCCAGATGGTGCCAGCAGACACCTCTCCCCTGCCCTGGCATACAGCCTGTGGCAGCCTGGCGCTGATGGCTTTTTCATAAGCCACTGCCTGACATGAGGCCACTGAGTCCAGTAGGTTGGCACTGGTGGCTTTTATTTCCACCCTCCTCAAGAGTTTGGGTTCCACTGAGCCCGGTGCAGACAGACCTCTCGTTGCATCAGGGCACGTGGTGCCCCCCACCAGCTGGTGGGACAGTCCTCCATCGGCTGGGACAAGGCAGGAGGGACCCCAGATCGGCTCCTGGGGGCAGAGGGAGCTGGGCAGCCCCAATGCGGGTGAAGGATGTGCTGCCCACTCCTGCTGCCTGCTCCTGCCAGGGGGCATGTGGCCATGGGACCCGTGGAGCTGGCGTGGAGGAGGCTGCTGAGATCCAGTCCAGCCTGGGCTCCCTTCCTCCTAAAATAAGGGTATTTGGGGAACACCCCGCTGCAGAAAGCAGCAGGATTCATCATTTACCATGTTAGTGCCAATGCTTGGGATCGTCTTAAACAGGACACCAAGGGAATTAGAACAGATCTAAGTCTTTGGGGTACACATTGAACTGTTAACTGATGCCAAGCTGGGGGTGCTTTCTTCAAACTTACCATCACATACGCGTCCTTTTTGCACCTGAACCTCCATACCTCTCTATCCAAATTGGGGAAAATCTCAGCTTTGCTTCTAGGGACCAGTGCTGGCTGCTGGCTGTGGCCACAGCAATATGCCAGTGTGCCCAGCTCCAGCACGGCCACATCCCACCCGTGGCCATAAATCACCTTCCGGGAGGGAAACTGCCTCACTGACCTCGGGCAATTAGTATTTGCCTCGTGCCTGGATATGCCAGGGGTTTTTATCCCCTCTAAGCTTTTATCCTCTCTTGTTATCCCTTTTGGTGTCTAATCCTGCCTCGAATCCCACTAAGCCGCTGACGTGGCTGTGCCCAGACCCTGACAGCCACCCAGGAATAATTCCTGCATCGAAGGGTGGGGATGCTTTGGGGTCCTCCAGACCAAAACCAGAGCAGACTCAGGGGGGAGCACTGGCCATCCTTAATAGGCTAAAAATTAAATTGGAGTGAAAAATCAGGGTTTTAGTGGGGGGGTTCTTCCCAAATCCTGCAGACAGCTACAGAAATACATTTTCCGCCACTTGACCTTGATAAAGCACTCACTCCAAATGAGATTCAGAGGTGCAAATACAGTTAATTGCTGGGTTGGGCTCCACTCCTGAATTGTGGGGATCCTTAGAGTGCGGTGGGTGACGGTGTGTGGGACACCCCAATTACATGGCCAGTGCTGGGTTGTCCCCAGCAAGGGAGCATCTCACCTTGCTGCATCCCCTCCACGGCTTTGCAGAAGACAAAGCTCTCAGCTCTTTGCTTTCCCCTGGAGCTGCTCTGCCCCAGCCCTGGGCTCAGCCTGGCAAAGGTGCTGCAAACTCATGACACCTGTGGGTACCACCAGTCTTTCCCCGCCCATCATCTCAGCTGGATCCTTTCTCCTCCCTTCTTTTTTCCTCATGGTCACTTGGAAACAAATGTTTTAATGTAAAGGAAGGAGGAGCTGGGGGGAAGCCCAACCACCATCCCATTTATGCCCTGGTGTGTTTGGTATGAAAAATGACGCTTGGGACAAGTCCAGAGCCAGATCTCCAACTCCCAGCCTCCAGCAGGAGCTGGTCTCAGTAAAATACCCCCTGCTTACACAAGAAAAAGCTTTAACTTCTTGTTTGCTGGGTTGGAGGCAGCCTAGCAGCTGCCCACATCTGCCCATGCCACGCTCGCTCGCTTGGTCCCCAGAGTGGCTGTACTGGTGCCCCTCAGTGTCCCAAGCCCGGCTGCAAATGCCACCCCACTACATCACAGCCCAGCAGCGTTAATTGCCCTCGTTGCTTTGTAATTACCTGGTAATTACTATATTCTCATTCCCCAGTCTGCCTTCCTGCACCCTGCAGCCACATCCCCGTTAGGGGTGCCTCTTGATTATCGCTAATGATGGCAATGCAGCTGAATGCCAAATTCCCCATTTCCCTGTAATCTGCACTGCGGCAGTGCAGCCAGAGCTAAAGCCACCCTGGCTTTGGGACTGTGGGGCTTGTTACTCACTTATTATCCTCTGGGCTCACCAAGATGATGGGGGGAAAGGGGAGATGTCCCCCGGGATGGCCACGGGGACTGCGGGGAGCACAGCAGTGTGCTGGCCCCAGGCAGCTCAGTGGGGTTTTCCCACCCCAGACTGGGCATGCAGGCAGGAGACAGGCAGCCTTTGCCAGCAGGGGAGCACAGCGGTGTGGCTGAGACCTTCCCAACTCATTCCACTCACCTTCCTTGTAGGGATGCACAAGGTGCATCGCGCCCCCTCCCCAGCCAGGAGGGGGTTTATCCAGGCAGCTGCGTGGGCTTCTCCAGTTGCTGTAGCAAATGGGAAGGTGAAGCACCAGAGTGAAGAATTTAATTTTTTAGTCTATTTCAGTAATTCCTTATTTTCTTTATTTCTCATCCTGCTTAGGGAGACTGAGGCATGGGCACTGAGCTGGGGGCTTTGACTGCAGGGATGTGCCAGCATCCCAGGGCAAGGCAGGGATGGGTCACATCCTGCTTTCCCCACCCTGGAGGGGAGTCTGCTCACAGGCTGCTGCCTTGTCCCCATCCTGTAGAGAACCAGGTGCCCATCCATCATTCCTCCGCGATATGGCATTTGGGGAGAAATCCCCCAGATGCCTGCAGGGTTCCCCTGCCTGAGCTAAGCAGGCAGTGGCACTCCTGAGCAGATCACACGGGCTAGTGGCATCCCTGTGCTGAGTGGGAATTGCTTGGAATTGCTTGGAATGTCTTCTGGGGTAGTGAGGTCTTGCATGGTCCTGCTGTACCTCCCTGGTAGGAGGCAGGATTACTGCTAGGCAAGGGAGGTTGGCAGGGATGCTGAGATTAATGGGGTTTCGGAAGGAGGTAGCTTGGGTGGGATGCTTCTTGAGCCTTTTTAATAGCAAAAAATAAAAGATAGCCTCCCAGGACAGAAAATAAATAGCAAAGCCCATTGACAGTGCCTGTCGCAGCATGAGGTGCTCCGTTCGGCTGAGCATCCTTGGGTCACTGCTGGTCCTGCTGGGCAAAAAAAGCCCCTCTGCAGGGGATGGATCCATCCAGGGCATGATGTGGAAGGGGGGAACAGAGGGGAGGGGGAAATCACCAGTGATGACTATCACAAGGAGGAATTAGCAGAGGCAAACACCCAATTCAGCTGCTGAATCCCCAAAAGGTACCTGTGGGGGGATCTGGATGCTCCTCCTCCCCAAAACTGTTGCAGGGATCCACCAGGGATATGGGTGATGCCTGTGGGGCTGTGACCAACCTCTTGACAATTTTATTGCCACCTTAGCAGCTCAGAGGGAAGGGCCAAGGGCTTTTTATACTTGAAAAAAGTCTTTTTTAAAACTTCGAGCTGTGCTGTTTCCAGCATGGGGGCTCAGGAACACAGGGTTGGGGATAGGGCAGCAGGGAGAAAATGAACCCCCAAAATTTCCCTTATTTGAACCCAGCAGCGAGAGAGGTTTGGGGTTGCTCAGCACAGGTGCAGGTTTTTGGCTGAGCTGGCAGCACGTGGCTGGCCAAGCGCCAGTCCCCGAAGAAGCAGCTTGGGGTTTTAGCCTTTCCCTGGGGTGAGCGCAGCCAGCGTCAGCGCTAAAAAAAAAATATGACACAACGGAGGTGTGAATCAGCAAGAGGAAAATTCCCACCATTCAGGGAGGGAGAGGAGGCAGAAAAATTGCAGGCAGAACCATGCTGGACTCTGCAAGGCAACTTCATGGGATGCAGTGATGGGATAGGAACGGGGAAGGCAAGGAAAGGCATGGAGGCATGGTGCCAGAGCAGCCAGTGGTGTATAGCAGCGGGGCAATGTATGGAGGGTGTTCAGCTGATGATCCTGCAGGCTTGAATTCCAGCTGCCAGGAAGCCTGGGAAAGCTGCCTCAGGTACCAATCTCACAGCATCACTGAAATGTGGGCTTTGTCCCCAAACCCACTGTCCTCTGCAGGGTGGCCAGGTCCCGAGCATCCCAGGGTGAAGGGATGCAGGAGTGTGGGTACATGTGTTCACCAGTTGCAGGTTTCTTGGTGCCCATGTGCAGGACAAAGCCTAACCCCAAAAATGGGGGGAAAAGTGTGTCAGGGCAGGGAAGCATCCCTGGGGTGGGATGCTGAGCTCCTGCACCTTGTGCTCCTGCACCAATGGGTGTTCTTCCACCACAGTTTGCTGAGCTAGAGCTGAGCATGGCTTAAAAGAGAGGGCACAGAGACGGGGCCGTATTATCTCGCCCGTAACGCACTCGAGCTGAGCAGCGCAATGGAGGCCATAAATAAGATTGATGTACGGATTAAAGAGACAGAGGAAAGAGAGGCAAAGGTTAAGAATATAAATAGGTAAAGCTCCAACCAGGAGTGCGAGGTAGAGGCTGGGCAGGAAAGACAGTGAATAAAGCAGGGAGTGAGTGGCCAGAGGGCTAGATAAACATGCAAGGGATGGGGGAATTGAGAGAAAAGCCAGGTGGATAAATAAGCAGCGAGATGAGAACAGCACCAGGGGGCTTGGGGTTAGGGAGAGCTGGGGCGCAGCGTGGAGGGATGGGCATGTGGTGCTGACTGTGCCAGGGCGCTCAACATCATTGGAGAGGAAAGAAATAAAATCAAAACCCAGCATCTCCCAAACGCAGCTCATCTCTGTTCCCCTGCCAAGCACCAAGTTGCTTTTTCCAGCTTCCTGTTTTCCCAGCTCTCTGCTCAGACATTATTAATTCTACAGCCCAAGTCGACAGAGCTGTTCGAAACAAAGCGAGTGGCACCATGGTGCTAATTCCCAGCAGCAGCCAGGCACCATCAACCAGCACCACACTGCCTTCCCCGACCCTTAATGAGCCCCCAACAGGGCGGCACCGTTAATTGCATTGCCTTGCACCCTAAAAGGATGGTCCAAAATATATATGTGCGTACATCTATAGCATGCACAGTGTTCCTGTTAACATCCGTAGTGGGGGGTTCTGCGGGTTTGAGGTTGCCAGCTCTGTGGGGAAGATGCAGGGATGTCCCTGTGTTGGAAAGCTGGAGAGGGGCAGAGCAAAAAGGAGAAAATCTCACTCATCCATAGAGGCATTTTTGAGGGCCATACATCTCATGGGGGAGCAAGCCTCCCCTGCCACAGCCGTGCCATGCCTGGCTTTGCTCATGGCTCACTCCCCTGGCTCCCTATCACCAGCAAGGGGATTAAATGCTCTTTTTATGGCATGGCTGGGGTGGAGAAAAAGCCCCCGGTGATGCTTTGCTCTCCGCTGCAGCCATCAGGTCCCTGCACATTCTACGGAGCCGAATACTGATGGAGAGGGGGGACAGTCATCTTTTCACATGGACAGGACCCAGCAGGGATGCTTGTGCCCTCGGGTACCCCCCAGCAGTTGTGCTTCCCTCATCATTGGAGACAAGTTTTTACAACTGCTTGGACAGACGGTAGTTTTTACAACGGTTTTTACAACTTCTAGAACCACTGAGTTGCAGTTCTGGTGTCTCAAAATAGATTGTCGTTAAAGTGTCAGGGTAGCAGGTCCCTTTGGTGGCCAATTATTCTTCTTTATTATATCAAAGACACTCAGCAAAGGCCAAAAAATAAAATAATCTAGGTGATTTACTCCTCTTTGTAATTAGAGTTAGTAATTAGACTGTCCTTCATAACACGGTGGGGTTGTGTCCAAGAAGCATTGGCAACGTGGATTTTGTCAGCAGCCCTACCCAAAGACCTAAAACTCTCTGGCTGGCTCCTGTGAGGGACCGTGGGGACATCACAGCAGTGTCACCAGCACAGCTTCAGTTTTGGGACCTTTCTCCTTTGTTGCTCCAGCTTAGGATGCATCTTGCTCAACTCCAGGATGGGAAGGACCTTGGAGAACCTCGGCTGATGGGTTCTGTTGGGACCCAACAATTGCTATGCAATTATTGAGAAAGTAATTGAGCAAATGGAAATGACTGAAAAATAAGTAGCAGAAAAGGGATATTTGAGGCCTTTCCATAACTCAGAGGATTTCCCCATGCAGCTTGCTCCAATGGGGAAAGAGGGTGCCTGTGCAGGGTACCAAATGCAGGGTTTGCTCACCGTTTTCCTCTCCTCGGCACTCACCACTGATGCTGGTGGGGTTGTGTCCTCTGGAAACAGGCTGGGATGGGGTTTTGCTGAGTGGAAGAGAGCATCTCCTGTTGGATTTTGGTGCTGGTGCATGCTCTTGCTGGGATGGATTTATCTGGCTGACACTTGAAATTTGTAACTTTGCACTTTCCTTCAGATATATTGAGCACAAGGTTCTGCTGAGCTTCCTAAAAATAAAGCAAAAATAAGAGAGAGATGTTAAAAAGTCACTTTAGCTGGCTCCAGCCCTTAAAAATAGGGGTGTCTTTTCAACAGGCAAAGGACTGGATAGCTTGTTTGGGTTATTTTAATTAATCTTTACCAGCATCCCCTTTATCTCTTATGACCCTCGCACCTGGTCCTGCCACCTCTCCGTGGGGTGACCGTGGCCAAGCCCTCCCATCCCATCCCATCCCATCCCATCCCAGGTCCCCATCACCTGCTTCATCTCTCAGGCTGTGGTGACTTAGGGCTGCATTTGCTCGTGGGTGTTATAGGATTTATTGTTATTTTTATTTTGGCCCTGAACTGGAAAGGAGAGAGGATGTTTTGGGAATTGTTTTTCGCTTGGTTTAATTCATTTTTAATCGGCTGACGGTAATGATTTGATACAGACAATCTTCCCCAACTGAGGTTAATCAGGACGGAGCAAGCCTTTCACTTGGTGTTATTTAGAGAGGCATTTTATAGAAATACTGTTAGAGAGGTTATTTAACCATATATTTGTTTTCATTGTGTACACAGCTTTTTCATGGGCTTCCCAGCTTTTAATGCTGAGAGATTTTATTTATTTTTGTCATTTGGAGGGAATTCAGGCCTGCCAAAGTGCCCAGGACAGATAGCCCCGCAGGCTGCAGTAATCTGTTCAGACCATCTGGGCTCCAGCTCCTGGAGCAGCCCCGGGAGGGAGAGCTGGAAAGCTTTAACCAGCCCCAGCCCCATCAGCCTGGGAAGATGGGGTTTTTTTGAGATGTGGTGACGGACAGATACCCCAATGGGGGTGTGCTGCCTCCTGTCAGTCCCTGCAATGCAAAGCTACTCCCAGTGCACCATCTCTCTGGAAGGGCTGAGTTTTGCTCTGGTGGGTTGGTGATGGGTTGGGGGCAAAATTAAACTGGGAGGTGGAGGCAGCCCCTCGAAGCTTGAAATTTAAACTATAGAACAGCTGAATGGTCCAGCAGCCGAGCTCCAGCACAAAGTTTTCCAGCCAGCGCGGAGCAGCGAGCATCCACACCACCTCGAAAAACACCCTCCCCAGGGCAGCGGGGAGCAAACCCAACCCCTAGATACCAGCTGAGCAAATACTCATTTACTCCCACAGGTAGGGCTGCATATGGGTATTCCTAGGCCAGACACATGTAGAAACCCACTTGTCAGCAAAGCCCCCAGGGCTGCTGCTTTGCAAGGGAACGCCAGCGCTTTTAGCTGTGGTTCTTGACCCGCCAGAGATGCTCAGGGACCAGAGAGTCCCCCGGCATGAGCGGTGCCTGCGTGGGGCTGCGCTCGCTTTTGTTTTCATCTTGTTGCAAGGAGTAAAGCATCTGTCTGGAGACAGTAAATTATCCCCTCGGCTGGTGTATAGCTAATGTAATTGAGCTGCATTTAAAGACTCCCCAAGGTGCTCCCTTCTCAGCCTGGCAGTTTGCAGTGTGCTTGCTCCCAACTGCAGCCCAGCACATCCCAGTGCATCCTTCTTGGGGGGACCAGCATCCCCAGCTGTTGATTGCAACTGGTTTTCGATGGGGGTGGGTGGGAAAAGCTGTTCTGCCCAGTCCAGGTCCCAGACAGGAGGTGATGGATTATTTGCAGTCTGTGGTTGTCTGTGCATAGTGGAAATTGCCCACTGTTGGTTTGGGCAGGTGGGCTGCCAAGCAGCAGGATCAGACCATTGCAAGGGGCTCTGTGGAAAACAGAGCCACCCCAGTTCAACCCCAAAATCATTTACTGGCCTCACCAAAAGTTTCCAGTGCCTTGAAGCCTGTAAAAAACCTCCGTGCTCTACTGCCTGTCATAATCTGCATTTCACAGCAGGGAAACCTGTGTTTCCTTTTAATTTATAAAAACTCCCAGATGTTCTGGCTCCAGATGTGCAGTGAGCAGCCTGGGCAGCACAAACCCACTAGTGAGGGCTTACTGGGGGGTGATATTTTAACCCTGAATGTGTTTGCCACCACAATGGCTGCTTTCTACCATCTCATGACTTTTATTCAGAAAAAAAAACAAACCAACAAACCAAGGTACAGGCAATAGGCTGTGGCAACAAGGCAGTTTTCTGGCTGCTTGCTCAGGCAATCCCAGTTTATGCTTTTTTATAAGAGGCAACCTGTGGCTATGGCTTGAAACCAAAAAGCCAGGAGAGCCAGTCTCCACCCCAGTGCTGCTTCCCAATTCTTCAATAAAATCCTTACCCTTGACCCTGAAAAAGCTTGGATCTCCTATCACCCCGTGTTATATTCAGCCTTCCCCATATAGATGGGGCATTGCTGGGTACTGAAGTGCTCCCCCAAATCCCCAGAGGACTGACATAGCAGAGCAGGAGTGCCAGCTGTCCCCATGTCCCTCGGGGAGAGCACTGCCTCGTGGTCTGCAGCAAGCTCGGCTCCGTCAGGTGCCCTTTACAGGCAGCGCAGCAAGGAAATAACAGGAGAGAGATGCCAACTGCTTCACCTCCCTTCCTCTGGTCGCTTTGAACCTAGCCAGAATTAGGAAAAACTCCCCCAGAGTTTGCAGCGGGGTCGCAGCGTGGTGCTGGGAGCTGCTACCTGCCCCATCCATGGTGTGGCTGCATGGCAGGTTGCTCCCCCTTCGTTAGCTTTTAATCAGCTTTCCACTCCCAGTGCTCGCCAGCAGCATCTCGGGGGGTGGGTGGGGTGGGGAGCGGCGGGCGGTGTTAGCAGCAGCACAGGGCCACCCAGCCTGAGCTCCCTGGCTAGGGCTGCCTCCCTCACCCCTGGACTTATTTATATCTTTTATTTTTCTCTCTGAGCCATATTCCTCCTGGCATTGCTAAACCAAACAGAGTACAAAATCTGATAAGCGCAAGGTAGCATTTTTTTCCCCCTGCAGGATACATTATTTACGAAGCTTATCGATTGTGGGAAATAACCCAGGGGCGTTCAAACATGAGCTACATCCACTCTTACACCAGACATGTTAATTACCTGCAAGCTGTTACTGGCTTCTCTGCTGCTGAGCATCACCCGCAGACCAGGAGGGTTTAGGGATGCGAGGAAATGTAGCTCACGAGCTGCTGGATCACACCTTTTCCAGCAGCCTCCTGGAGATGCTGGGAACGGGCATCGCTCTCACTTTAAACCCCATGTGCTGCATCAGTCATCTAAATTTGCTTGCCTTAGCTCCCAGCCATCACTCCCGCTCTGCCTTTCTCCTCTGCTGTAAAGAGCTCTTTAGTATCTTCTTTAGTATTTCCCTGCCTTGACAGTTCTTATAGGAAGTCATGAAGTCACCTCTCAATCTTCATGATAAACTAAGCAGACTGAGCTCTCTAAAGCTGGCAGCTTCCCCATCCTTGGGGAGTTCTGCGACTCTCTCTATAACCACTCCAATCTCTCAATGTCCTCTCAAGGAGCACGGCCACTGGACCTGCTGTCAAAGCACTTGTCCTCAGCTGCATCAGCGCTATGTAGAGGATAAAATGGTACCCTACTCCTCCATGGCACCCTAAATGATGCAACCCACCCTCTGCTGGCAGAGAAGCTTTTTCCCTCCTCTTAGCGCTGATGAAAGAGGTGCCAAACGCTGCTCGTGAGGCACCAGGGCGGTTTCTGGAAGATCAAGGTAGTGTGGGGGAAGCACAGGTGGGTCTGGCAGTTGTCTGGGGTGGACAAGCAGCTGAAACCATGGGGAGAGCAGCACCAGTGGGATGTGGAGCTCAGGGCTGCACCGCAGGAACTTACAAAATTTTGTACCTTTGCAACAAACCCACTTCTACTACTACTACTATCACACCAGATACACTTTTAATTTAAAAGAATGAAGTGTCCTTAGAGTCATTGTCCAGCTCTAGGTATGGAAAACCAGAGTGGGTCAGGGATGCTCCTCCACCCAGGCAGGAAGGGGCACCACCAGCTGGAGGACGTGGTCATACCCATCAGAGAAGCTGCAATGGACATAAACTGAAGGATAATGGAATGATAACATCAGTAGTTAGGGCTGCAACAGAGATTAAATGCTGGGATTACGATGGAGGACAGTGATGGGGTGAAGGCACCTGCTCAGGGCTGATGCAAATCAGTGTAATATCACTGCCCTGAGTCTCAGCTCACACCCCGATACCCATCCCAGCTATGATACTTCAGGGAGAGGAGAATGACCGATAAATGAAGCAATAACAGCAAAAGACTATAAAACCATAATGAAAAATAATTAAAATACAACTATTGGTATGGGGATAATTATGAATGCAGGGAAGGTGGCGGTAACTGCGCTAGGCGATGAAGGCAATGAGGAGCAGGAAAGGCGCGCTGCTGGTGACGGGGCCGATGGAGACACCGACTTGTCTGGATGGAGACGCAGATCTTGAAATTGTAATGGGAATAATTATGACTGTAATGGGGTGGTAATAAAGATAATGGAATCGTAATTGAGGAGGGGATGGCTGTAAAGGAGGAGGTGCACATAACAGCCTTGTAAAGGAGATGATAAGAAAGATAATGGATGGTAATGGAGTTGTTGTTAAAGGTAATGGAGTTATAATGAGGTGACGACTGCGGCAGGTAGAAGGGATGGTTGGTTTAACGAGGACTATGATGCAGAGAGGACTCTATTTCTAATTCATCATGACAGGCAGTGCTGGAGGTGACCATGAGGCTAATAATAACTGAAGGGGTCAATCGTTAAGACAAATGCAGCCACACAACGAGCACAGCAGGACTGCAGTCCCTGGAGATGCAAGGTGGAGGTGCAAAACCTGGGCAGGGGGTATGTGGTGTTGCATCATGAGGTACAAGGCAGAGGAGACAATAAAAAGCACCATGACAAATTATCTGGGCAAGTCCTCTGAGGTTTGCTTTAGTGCAGGGCTGCCCTTCAGAGTCTTGAACCTAGGAGACAGGGATGGGGTGGGGGACAGCAGCTGACAGGGGCCGTGTGCCCCCAGGGAGGGCAGCCCACAGCAACTATGAGGAGCCCCTGCAGCAGAGATGATGGTGACAGGGACCGGCTGATGACCACAGGGGGAGGAATTGGGATTAGCAAGGGCAAGGCTGGCTCTTGCAGCATCAGGACAGACATACAAGCGAACACATCAGCTTGTAGTGACTTGGGCACCTCCACAGGGGGACAATTCAGAAAGCAGTTAATGGCATCATCCACAATGGCAACATCCCATGCAACGTATCTGCTCTTCACCTCCCGCTGAAGCTCAGCCCAAGGTCCCCAACCCTTCCTGCAGAGCAGGTCACCCTCGCACAGCTGCTTGCCACACACCACCAGCCAAGCCCCAGCCTGTCCCCCACCACTCCCCTACCCACCAGCCCAGTTACCCTGTCAGAGGAGAAAATTAGATTGGTTCCACTTGACTTGTTCTTGACAAACCCATGTCAGTCGTTACTTTCTAACCTCATTATCTTCCAGGTTTGTACAAACTGATTGCTTAATGAGTTCCTCTTGCAAGGCTTCCTGTTTTGAAGCCTCTAACTCCGGGGGTTGCCCCACTTCAGTCCCCAGCTTGCCCTGGGCTCCTGCAGTGCTGGAGAAACCCTGAATGCTTCCAGGGTTGGGTTGGCTCTGGCAGTACGCCCAAGGGAGATTTTGGGCAGCCCTGCCAACACCAGCACACCTGGCTGATCTAAACAACCTGGAAGGTCTTCTGCCCACTGAGTTGGGCTCCTGCCCAATATAATCATCCTGTCCTAATTAGCTGAGTGCAAGGAAAGGCTCAAGCAAAGCCCACTCCGAATCCTTTAGTTTTCCTCCTCTATTTAAACAACAACCTTGGGCTTTCCTCAGCTCTCCCTCTCCTTCCTGTGCATTTACAAAAAGGTTTTGCCCAGCCTTAAAACAGCCAGTGCGCTGGAGCTCGTTCTGCCCCTTCACATCTCCAACTTGTAGCTGCCCTGTTGTCCCCATCACCAGGTCTCTGGCCTCAGTTCCCCTTCTCTGCAGCTCTTCTTTGGGTCTGAGGTCCATCAGGTCTCTGCATCACTTCCCTCTTGTTCCTCTGCATCAGGACGGGTTGTTGTGGTGCCCCTAATGCATTCGCTTTAGATAATTGCCAGCTTCCCTGTGCTCTTTAGCCCTTAGATTATCCTCCCTAGAGATGCTACCTACTGGTTCCCTGAGATTTTTGCAGTGCATTATCCTTGCTCTGCTGTTCACGCTCCCTTTCTCTTGGCATTGTGGGATCCACTATTTTGTGACTTATTTCCTGAAATTACCTTCCACTTCTTTCACTCAGTTCTTCTCTGTTAGCCCAAATCAAGCCCAAAATAGCAGCTTTTCCAGTAGCTTTCTCCATCACTGGAAATGAGATGTTGCACTAACACACCCAGGGAACTGAATGGCTCTGTCCTGCTGTATCGCTCACCCTAGAGATGTCCGTGGAGATGCCATTACCACCTGTCATGTAGAGGTACTTTGGGTTTGGAGAGTCCCTCACACCCATCCACCTCATTCTTCTACCTCACATGAAGTCTGTCCCACCAGCTGCACCCCTTTTAAGTTAACCACATTTGATGTAACCTGTTCCCCACCCCTTGCTAACCTTCAGGAAAAGCGCACCCCCATTTTTGGGACACTCCTTTCCTTCATTTTCCTTGCCTGCTTCTCCCCAGCAAGTCACGGAGGGTCCTATGTGTCCTACCAAGTCCCTGTTATTTAAGCCCTAGACTGAACAAGGTACTAAGATGTCTACATCAGCCTGTTTGTTTGCCATGCTCTGCCACACGTGTACAGAAACATTTGCCCTGTTATTTGCTTTCTTGTCCCTTTTCTGATCTCACCACTTATTTTTTTCCTGCCATTTGTTGGCATTTCTTCTGTTTGCCTTGCTGGCATGACCAGGTGCCTTTCCTCATTCAGGGGATTCCAACCTCCCCCCAGCAAGGACTTCTCCATACACATCAAGAGCCTCTGGTTCCGCTGACCCCCAGCCCAACAGCAGATGAGAGCAGTTCTCCACTCCTCACCCACAACCCAAGATGACAGGGAGCCTGTCTCCACCGGCCACCTCTCAGCTCATTTTCACCCAGAACTCCTCAAGACCTTTGCAATTCCACCCCTGCTTCCAGGAGACAGTTTAATGGGTTTAAAGTACCATCTGCACGTGTCCAAGAAGAAGGGGAGAAGTAGTGTCCTTCAAACGCACCTGTAAAATAAATAGAAGAGCTAATAAAAAAAATATATTAAGGGTGAAAAACCTGGAAAAAGAGGAATACAGGAGATTGTACCAGCCTTGGAGATAACCTAGGGACATTTTTGTATCACGGAAAGTCCATTTTCAGTACAGATGGGACTTTTTCTTCTTAATCGCTTTCCCAACAGAAAGCCACCAAGTCACAATAACCTAACCCACCAAAGGACAAAGCAATTGCAAGTCCTTTCTCTGCTAGCTGGTTGCCAAATCAAACTCTGCTAGATAGGGGGGGTGGGGGGAAATACTCTACAACAGGTCTCCCAAAGGGAAAACAGGGAACGAGGGTGAAGGATAGGAGGGGAAATTGGAAAAGAAACACTGCCCAGCTGCAGGATGAACTTGTGCAGAGAGCCCTTAATAACTAACCAGCTCTGGCTGCCTGGGGAATTTAGTAGAAAAACTCCCATTTTTGTCATCACCAGTGACACCAGCCCTGATAAATAAGCTGGAAAATTTGTGGGCACTCATGTCCTAGAGACCAAGGAAGGCAATGGAGCCTTGAAGCAAAACTGGAAGAGTTGGCTTTCACATGCTGTTGCTTGGGAGGTTTGTACTGGGAAGATGTCCCTCATCTCCAGTATAGGGCTGGCCAGGAAGCTCAGGAGGAGTTTGCCTGAGGATTTCAAGGGATCAGGATATTTGCCGGTCATTTTGAAGCAGAGCTGCTTACAGCTGCCTGATATAGGAGGAAAACCTGGAAAAAAAGCCAGAGCAGAAGGGAAAAAAAATGCAAAACCTGTGATAGTGCATGGGAAGGCACCAGCAACACAGAGCTGGAAAGGATCAACACTTTGTCCACCGGCCTTAATATAAAGCGTCTAAGCTGTCTGGAGCCTGCTTTCCTGCAGAGCTCTCTGCTCAGCCGGTCTTTAAGCGCAGGAACAACATTATCCACACTGAGAAATGCCCAGAGGTGAGGTGTCCCCCCAGCCCAGCCCCCCACATTTGCAGATTAGCAGCTGTGATTTCCCTTTAGGGGTGGCAAGATAAAGACAAGGAACTACAGTAAAGGTTGGGGGGAAAAAACTGAGGCTGACCTGATGCTGGCTGGAGAGGGAGACTCGGAGCAGGACTCCTTTTCCTAGTTAACGGAAACCCCATGGAGTAAGGGCTGATCTCTCTTTTTGCTCTCTGCCACCTTCTTTTCACTAAGTTCCCCCAGTCTGGTGTCTTCAGAGCTTCTGGGCAGCAGCCAAAGCCCCTCCAGGCTCCGTGGTGACGCAGGTGACTTTGGCCAGGAAGACAAACCTGGGTGCTGGGGTGAGCGCTGGCTGCAGTAAGGCTTGGTGCTATGGGGTGAGCTGTTGTGCTGGGACCAGAGGCACTGGGGTCTCTAGAGCAATGGGACCACCTCCTGATGGCATTGCATCCTCACACCTCATCACAGGGACACAACCTGCCACTACCGAGGGATTAGTCAGCCTTGAAGTGTGGCAGGAGGATGGAAAACCAGTAATAAGCATATTGTCATCCCCCAGGGAGCTGGCTCCAGCCACAGCTGGTTGTCCCAAGCCTGCAGAGATCATGTTAGCATGGAAAGGCACAGCAAAAATAATAAAATTAAAAAAAAAAAGAATCAACTTTTTCAGGCATTGCATGCTTGCTTTGATCATGCCCTGTGCTCAGCAGCCTTACCCCACATAAGCCCAGCCACCCAGGCCAGCAGCCTGCTGCCAAAGGGAAAAGTCCATAAACATCCCACATGCCCTGCTGCATCTCTCCAGTGTTTTCCCCTCTGCCCAAGCTTGTGAGGGTATCAGCATCTGGGCATAACCTCAGGATGTTGCTGAAATAGTTGGAGAGAAAAGAAAATAAAAAGGGAGATAAAAATTCCCATTATGCAAGAGAAGAAACAGTGTTATTTTGGCTTCTGTAGATGCCCAGCTGTCAGTGCACACTGTTCTAGCTCCCTGAGAAACGGTACCTTGTGGGGAAAATCCTACAGGATGCAATAGCAATGCAGCTAATGGAGTTACCCTGAAACCTGCAGGATTTAATAGCTGGGGATGCTCTTTCTAATAGTGGCTTTAACCATCCAATGTGTTTTTCTTTATGGCAGGGAGAATTATTCTTGCCCTTTCATAGAGCACGAGCCACAAAAACCTGTAAGAAAGCCATTTTCTATTAAGCCCTGTATTGCTTTCAAGGGGGTAAAAAAGCCAGGAAATGAAACTCAAGTGAAGTTTCCCCAAAGTTATAGTTTCTTTTTAATTCTTAAAGTCTTAGAAGGATTTGAGAATTGGACTCTGCACACTTGGCATCCATGGTCATTTAGTTTGGAATGAAATCCAGGTATGTCACAGCCAAGGAGCTCATGGGTCTCACCAGGACCCAGCTTTGGGCTGAACCCAAATGTACATGTTCAGCCCAGGGTTTGCCAGGCAAACAAATTAAGTTTTCATGGTCGTTGCTGTGGTATCCGAGTAGTGAGAAGTCTTGACTGAGTGTTTTATAAAACAATTCGTAAGCAGTGGGCAAAAATCGTCTATTGGCATCCATGTGAAAACTGGGAGTCAAACTGGCTGCTGTGGGAACAGGCTGCTGCAAGCTCTGGTTGTCCTTTCCCCTCGCCTTCCTGGATGACTGTGCCAAAGCCACCAGTGGTGACGTCGCCTCCACATCGATTTGTTGCTGGTGTTGTAGAAATTAAAGACGTGCTCTTTTCAACTCTGAGAAGGTACAATCAACCGCTGTAGATTTCCATGATGGGCATTGCTCACCCTGTGCCTGCACAGATGCGTGTGCATTCACTCCTCCCCCGGGGTGTAAGTTTTCACTTCACCTACTTGTCCAAAGTGTTGCCGTTTGATTTCTTGTCGACTCTTGGACTGCTCAGAGACGTGGGATCTGCTGAGAGAGCTGTGGTGAAGAGCTTGGAAGAAGAGGAGAAAGGGGGTCCTCTGATCCAAAGGAAGAGTCCTGCAGAGATGGGCCTGCCTTGTCCAGGTCCTGCAGCATTACATGTCCCCTCATGGAGTGTGGCATGGTGGCACACATGGTGGGGTGACATCTCTTGCTTCGAGCTCCTCAGTGGGGTTAAAGCTGAGCAGTCACCTCAGTCACACACAGAGACCCCCTCCAAGGGATGCTCTTTGCAGCCTCCTCACTTAGGAATATAAAACAGATGTCACAGCAAGGTCCTGGGGACCTGACACCATCCTGCTAGCACCATGACCAGCCTGCAGCACCAAGCAGAGATACCAGGGGTGCAGGCAGCTGTGCCACAACCCTGCCTGCAGCCAGTGTGAATGGGGTAGAGACACCACAGAAGCTGGTTCTGGTACAGCCAAGGCAACCTGGCTGCCCTTGGCCACCCCTGCCTCTTGGGGAACATGATTTTCCCCACCTGAATGGCGCAAAGCACCAGTGAGACACAGGGGCTGCAGAGCACCGATCAGTGCCAGGATATACCTTATGTGCAGCTGGGGGAAGAGCATCCAAACACTGCTGATGAGCCCAGGACCATGATGTCAGCTCCCACAGCAGACAAACACCAGGACTGGATTCATGAGCCATTTCACCTGGGCATCAGCCCAGTCTGAGTCAGTCTTCAGGCAAGCAGCAGCAGTCCTGACATTGCACAGTCAGGGTTGGGTCTAAAAATAAAATTATAAAGGAAAAAAAAATTATATTCTTTGCTCCAGCCCTGTTCCAGAGCCCCCCAGGGGACACTGAGATTGAGAGGAGATGGCAAAGTCCAGGAGGTTGGAAGCACAGCTCTGGGCTGAACGTGCTGGGTGTGCAGCAACATCAGCTGCATTTCACAACAGAGAGGGAGCTCCCCATGACACCATCTCCTGCCTTCATTTTTAGGGAGGAAAGAAAAATGAAGCAAAGGAAGCATCCAAAAGGCCACGCCAAGTCCCAGGTAGCCGGTGCATAAGGCTGTGACCACCACGCTGTAAATCCTCACCCACATCCCTTGGTTTTTGTGCTGTTGCCACCTCCCCTGCAGGCTCGGCCGCGCTCTCTGGAGCAGCGTATTTGGGTAATTTATTCTCCCCTGGCAAGCTCAGCTCGTGGGTAGCATCTGGCTCTCTGCAAAGGTCACTCTGTTTTCTTAGCATCAGCCTTCCAGCCTGGTTTGGCAGCAGGACCCCGAGACTCACCAAAAACCTGGCTTTGCAGCCCTCCCCTTAAACAGAATAAGGTTACTCAGAAAACAAGTTACCCTGAAACATGGCTCAAGAGATTTCCTTTAAAATAGATATTCAGGCTTCAAGGCCATTTTCCAACTAAAACCATACGAAGCTTAACTTCAGACAGGCTTGGGAGCTGCTCTGATGTGCCTCAGTTTGCCTTTGCCAACCAACACGTTGCTCCAGCAGCCAGACCCGCACTGAAGCCAGGAGCTGGAGCAGTGCCCACAGGATGCTCCACTGCCCTCAACAGGCCTCACAGACACGTTGCCTTATTGCCTGTGATCAGATTTGCTCCCTCAGTGTCTTAACTTGTCCCAGGTCCCATTTTTCTGTGCAATTTGCAATATGGGATGGCTCCTTCCAGCAGCCACAGTACTGCCTCCCAGCCCTGGAAAGCAGGGACTTCCACAACTGATACACTTTTATGGACATTTAAGATTTTATTTAAGTTCCTGATGTCATGGAAGATAGAAAAAAATATTTTTTAACATGCCAAGAAAGGCTGACATGAAATGCAGGTGAGTTTCCTTCACCTATCCCCACCCCCTAGAAAACAAAACAAAACAAAAACATTTAAAGTAGTTATAAGAAAGAATTTATTTTTTTTTATGAGGGTGCCTAAACACTGGCATAGGTTGCCCAGAGAGGTGGCAGATGTCCCATCCCTAGAAACATTCAAGGTCAGGTTGGACGGGGCTCAGAGCAACCTGACCTAGCTGAAGATGTCCCTGCTCATAGCAGAGGGGCTGGACTAGATGGCCTTTAAAGCTCCCTTCCCACCCAAACCATCCTATGAAAACCTTATGCTAACAAGAACATCACTACACACCTGAAGCCAGAGGTGTGCAAGCACAGCAGAGCCACTGGATAAGTGTCAGATGAATGGTCCCTGTTGACATCAGCACTTTCTACTTAAGCTTTTTGGGCTCTCCAAACTAGCAAAACTCTTTGTTTTCAGAGTCAGCTCAACATGAACTTGCATAAGCAGGTCTGCTGCGGGATGGATGGACCCACCATGGGTGGGTGCACCCATGGCCACAGTCCGATGTTGAAGCATTTCCAGAGTCAAGTAACAAGTCATCATCTCTCCCATGTCTCCAAAGCCTACGTGCATCTCTCACCGCCACAAATAAATCTCCAGGCTTTTTCAGAGTTGGATTTGTAACACCGAAGCCTCAGGTTGCGTGTACTCAAGTGTTCCATGGGAATTCAAAGGTCACTGGAGTGCTTTTGAAAAAATATTACTTAAGCTCCTCTGAAAAGCAGGTACTTCAGTGGGGGCTTGATCAGGTTTATAATCACGTACGGAAGCATTATCCCATGGTTTTAGTCTAGCAAAAATGCAAAACATGATACCCAGCAAGGAAAAAACAGAGTTTAAGTTGCTGATGGGGTTTTAAGTCAGTTCAGGGAGAGAGAGCGTGGCAGCTGAAGGGAAGCAGTTCCACAGCCGAGCATCCAGCAGCTCTCCCCATCCAGATGCACTGCATCTAGCTGGAATGAGACCTCTCTTCCAGCTTTAAGAGCCACACTCATCACTTCCCAAGGCAAATCTCCAAGCAAAGCACTCAGAAGAAGCCTTAGGGCACACTGATTACATTTGCCTAACTTGCTCAGGGCAGAGGTTTCCAGTGTAACCGGTAACCCCAAGCAAGGGCAGCCCTTTTGCACTGGGAGCAGGGCAGCAGGCACAGAGCATCGACTGATTCCCCACTGCCTGTAAGACACTTGTCCCTGTGCCCGTGGTTGCACTGCATCCCAAGATGCTTTCCAGAGGTGCTCCCACCTTCACTGTCTGACCAGCTCTTCCAGCAGTTTTCACTCGGACCCAGCAAATGCAGAGCAGCTTTGTCTAAAGACAAATAAATTTTAAAAACCCTCAGAAGGCCATTATAAAAACCATATACCTGCTGGATAACCCTGGCTGCGGCTGTGCCAGCTCAGGGCTGTGTGCTCTAATTACTCTGGAAATCACTGATTTACCTGCAAAATTTCAAAACCAGAACAAACCCTTGATCTTTCTTTTTTTAAAAAGAAACAGTTGTGCCTCCTGGCTTTTGCAAACAAAGAGCATTTTACTGCATTCAGCTGTTCTCCAAGTTTGGTTTAGATGATGCTAAAGTCTGTGTGCTCCAAGGCGCCCATGTTTAGGTCGGCAGGAAGGCTCGTGGGTCACCCAGGAGGGGTAGAAAAGCCTGTGACAGGCACTGGCAGGCTCAGAGCTGCAGGAGTGGCCCAGAGGAGATACCAAAGCAGCTCAGAGACAGAGCATCACCTGGGCACACAGGGAAGTCCTGGCATGAACCAAGCCCACCTCAAACCCACTGATAGGAAACACAGGGCAGGGAGCCAGGTGAGGTAATGAGACCTTCTCACCCTGTCTTCTCCCACCCCATGCTTGAGAGCCAGCTCTGAGGAGCTTAAGATTCAATGTTTATTTTTAAATAGCATTCTTCTCAGGGTGTAAATACTTAAAGAAAATACTTGAACCCCCTCCAAACACGTGGCTTTCCTTACAATTAATTGCTTGGCCCATTTAGCATCCCAACTTTGCTTAGAGCAAGGGATCCACCACACATTAAAAAAAAAAAAAAGTTTACATCAAAAAAAGAGAAAGTTTACATCTTTATATATGCATGAGACACAGAGGACCACACAGGGCACACACTGTAGAGAAGGAAGAACTGCAGAAAAATCAACACAACAAGCACTCCTGAACTCCAGAGCACAGGACTCAGGTCACAGAAGATCAATGTGTTTCCTCCTCCAAGGCCACAGGCAACGTTCAGGCTTCTCAGGGGCCATCACGTGGCAGAGCAACAGCATGTTAATGCACATACTGGAACAAGACAGAAGCAGCACTCCAGGATCCTCTGGTATTTCTTCCACCCGGTATCAAAAGGCAGCACTGCCACGGGCACCCCACCAGACTTCCATGTTCCTCATGGAAGCACAGTCCTTACAGAAAAAGTCAGCTCCCTTTCTTCTCCCTCTTAGCTATATCTCCTATCTATATCTCCTATCTATCTAGAGCATCACTAACCACACTTAGTGTCCACCCAACGCCACAAAACCCCCAGCCCCATCGTTATCATAGATACTCTGCTCCTGAGCTGACACAAACAAGCAAGAACTCAGCAGAGCCACGTGGACCTAAAAGGAGTTGATCAGCCAACCTAATTACTTATGGCTGGTACCACCCCTGTAATTAGCCATCTCACCTGTGAGAGCTGCAACAGCTTTAGAAAGGAGAAACACAGGGTGAAGGAGATGGAATTTCAAAATAACTATCAACAACGCTTGGCATTCCTTTGGTTTCTCCAGAACAGCCAAGGCAGGTGTGTATCTAGCAGACTAGATCCCCTGCCAGGAAACATAATCATATATGAGAATGATTATAATGACTTGCAATCAGAAAACCTTCCATCGGAGCATCCTGCAGCACCGTACAAGCCGTAATGAGTGAAAGCCCTTCTGCAAGGCACACCAGAACACCACAGGTGAAACACCAACCATGCCTTGGCTTTAGGGCACCCACCTATTTGGGCAGGAGGAGATCTGAGCTGAGTACGGGCACTTCCAGCCCTGGCTTGCTGCCTGCCCCTGGCCACATGGTGTTGGCGTCAGCCCAAGGAGGCAATTTGTGATGAAAGCCCAGAACCTGGCAGCAGAGCTCGTCACGTCCACGTGCTGCATGAAAAGCAACATGATTTTTTTTTCCCAGAGCCCTGCAAAACCAAATATTAGACAAAAATACATGTGAAGCTGCTATTGATCTTCCAGCCAAGCTTTGTGTTAAAAGAACATTCTTTTCTACTTACTTCACTTAAAAAAGAAAATGAGGTATCAGAGACATCACAGCTCAATTTTATCTCCTAGAGACCAGCCAAACACCATGTTAGAGGTTGGCAAGGCCAGCCAAGATAGGAAGAGAACCCACCCAAATTTCAGTGTGACCAGATTGTAAAATTAATCTTTTTCCGTAGTTTTGGCAGTGGAGTTGTCCCTGTCACCTGCCCAGCTGAGCACACATCTGAGAAGTCTGTTACAAGGCTTTCTGTTTCCCTTCCTCACATGCATTTTAGCAGAGTATTTTGGACTTTGTGGAAGAGAAGTGTTCTATAGGTAATCCCACCAGAGTACAAGGACTTTGGGTAATTAAATATCTATCTAGAGTGGAAAATTAGACTGGTACCTCTGCAGAGAAATGGATTTCCACCAGCTCATGGTACTGTTCATTAGGCTGTCATCTCAGCATTTCATAGGGAGCTAGCCCTATGTTATCCCCATTTTTCAAAGGGGTTAAGCAGCAGTGGCACCAGCAAGATGTATCCATGGCAAAAGAGCATGGCCAGGGTCAGGGTGGGGGTGAGATACCTGACTGCTGCCGCCCACCCTATCCACTCAGCCACATCAAATGAATTAATTATATCCCAAAAGGTAAAACAATTGCTCCAAAATGGAAATGGCTGTGCCAGAACACAAGCCTGTTTGAAAGCCTCATGGTGACCTGCTCCAGAAGGATGCCCTAACCCACAACAAAACCCAGCTGGGGACATCATACTCATGTGCAAGTTGTTGTCCCCCTCTCAAGGAGGACCACCCTGAAATGTCAGTGGATCTGTTCCTTGCAGCAAGGAACCACCCAAGCCTGTTCCCAGGTGGGATCCTTGCCTTGCCAGTTGAGTGAATAGAGTGTTTTCTGCTGTTTCCCATTCATTTTCCCATGCAGAGCTTCTTGCACAAATCTCTCAAAAGCTTCAACCCCTTTCTCCTACTGCAACAATTTGAACTTCATTAGAACCACAGAGGTCCCACCAGTCTTACCATGATGCATCTCAAGCCTTCCCAGCTGGTAGCCTCACCAGCAGTTTTCGAGGGACGCCTAGCTTCCAGACTCAACAAAAGAGCCCCATTCTCTGAAGTGCCATCCTCCCTGCCCTGCTCAGCAGCCACAGCTTGGAGTTACAGGTAGTGGAGGCACCACAGTGCCTAAAAAAAATGCCTCTGATTTTGAAGAGAAAACTGCAGTTGTGTAGCCCTCATCGCATGGCCCATTGCAGGCTGGTGGTGGGTGGGAGTAGCCAGGGAGAGGCCAGGTCCAGCCATACACCAAGACTGAACACTGTCCTATTTGCTCTGTTTAAAGTGCATAAGAAGCAGTCCATGTCCAACTCAATTAGCAGGTTGAGTCTGCCTAATTTGACAGGGCTGTCCTGCTCCCAGCAGGCATCAAGGGGCGTTTGCTCCTCACTTTCTGCAGGAAAATAGGTTGCAGCCAATAATTCCTTGCTTCCAAATTGCTACGCTCCAACTCTGCAAATATTTTTTGGCCGTTTCCCGTCTTCCCACAGTGCTGCAATTGCTGCCCAAGTGATCTCGTTTCTCAGTTCAGCAAGCCCTGCTTGGATGGCTGCAGCGTGTTATTTATCATTATTTATCCATCCATTCCATAAGAAGTGAAGGAGGGCAGCAAAGGCAGGCACAGAAGTGTGTTTCAACTGACTGTGGTTAATTTTGGCTTAGAGATTGTCAGAGTCTCCGAAATACGAGGTGCTGAGCCAGCCTTCTGGGACATTGGGGACCACAGAAGTCAACCTGAAGATGAATTTTGACCCGTCCATGGAAAGGGTTATATCACATCACTGCCTGTCACAGGCCTGAAGGGGTCTCCTTCATGCTGAGTCTTACATCTCCACACAGTTCTTCAGCATAAAAACAGCCTTAAAATTGATTTTAAGTGCTCGCTGGTGAACTGTCTAACCCCAACACTTACAATACTAGTGGGAGAACTAAAGCGAGCAAAACCAAGCTCTAGCTTAAAAAACATCACAAAGCAGTGGGCTTGCCTCCAAGCTCCCATGCCCTGCACCAGCTCCAGGCTCAATGAAATTATGTTCCGCACTTATATCCACTCCTTAATGAGGTACTTACCTATTATAGGGCAGTAAAACCCCAACCTGACTCAGATCTTTGGCTGGTGCAAGCCCACATTGACTGCAGCTGTTTTCCCTTCCCAAGGATCTTGGGTTTCCCTGCAACAAAAGCGCTGAGGCTATTTCCAGTTCTTCCCCAGGGATGTAAAATGGGGAGAGATACAGATTTTCCCGCTCACCTTCGTTAATACGGTAGCCCAGGTCTTCCGCCAAAGTACAACAGAAGCAAATCTATTTTTAACCAAACCGCTCCAGTAGAAGCCTTCAAGACCTGCTATAAAAATGACTGAAGAATATTATTTCTGGCGTACCTTGATTAAAGCCATTTTATATTCCTCCAGAGGCACTGGGGGGTCTGTGCAGGCACCCAGCCAGCTCCTCAGACCCAGACGTGTCTGTGGCAGCTACCCCAGCTGGCAGGAAGGTATAACCTAAGGAAATCTGGGATTTGGACTGCACATCTCAGCATTACTTGTTGTAGAGGGTTCCCATCCTAAAAGCCCAGCCCAGCTCTGTCCTACCCCTGTGAGCCCCTCTCGCTACCTGGGGCAGACAGGTTCTCAAGGCTTAGGAGAGCCCTGAACCACCATGGCCTCCAAGGCTGGGTGGGTGATCACAGTCCTTCTCTCCCCTATCCCCCCTTGCCCTTTTTCCAGAGCCCAAAAATGAGCCCCTGGAATATTAAGCAATCTGGAGTCTCAGCTTGTTCTTTGGGAAGGTGCACGTTTTTTTCTTAGCTGTTGTGAAAGCAGTTTTTAAGAGCATCAGGGCAGAGAGGCAGGGGGGAATTCTCCCCTTTCTTTTGGCTCCCTAAAGAGACCCACTTGCAGCCCTTATTTTCCTACTTCCACATCCTGAGATGTCAAAAGAGGGAGGACGAGGGCCAAACCCACTGGCTGGGCTGTCCCCTTGCTATGGCTGTTAGGGTCAAAGGGATGGCAAACTGGGGAGAGGAGGGGGTGCGACCGCCTCACGTAACGCCGTTGTAACGGCAGCACGGATTGCAAAGGGAAATCCTTGCTCCCAGCGCTGCACAAGGATGACCAGGGGTGATTTAGCTGGTCATTTCCAACATCCCATCTTTCCTGGGGGATCCACCTGCGGGCAATGCCACGTGCTCTTTGGGAAGCATGCTTGCAGCCAAAAAAGATGTTTCAGAGGAGGACCCGTCCCTACCAAGGGAAGGATGAGGGGCACTGTCCTGGGGTGGGGGAGCCACATCTCCAGCATCAGGCTGGACTGGGGCTGGTGGGTAGGTCAGGGTGCAGCATCCTGGTGTTGGGGTGGTGGGTACGCGTGCGCCAACCCAGGGCTATAGGTCTCCTCTTGGCCATATGTCCCTGACACGCATTAACCTGGGGAGCTTTCCTAAACACAGCACCACCAGTGCGTCTCTTTCCCCCTGCAGTGCCTGGAAATGCTGCCTTCTCTCCGTACACGCATGTGTGGCTCATCAGAAGTGAGAAAAGCCCCAGATTAACCTATCTGACACAACAGAGCCTGTCACTGCCTGCCCTGCCTTCCCTTCTGCGGGAGCAAGCACCCGTCATCCCATTCACCACCTGGAAGGAGGAATACATCCAGGATGTGTCAAACCCAGACCAGCTGCCTGGGTCAGAAAAAAACAGTTATTACTGCAAACTCTATATACATTATTTATCAAATGAAGTCTCTGCAGCAGGACCACAATTCATTACTCCGCTCTGGCTTTCTCGTGCTCCCTTCAGCTGTCTTTTCAATGGGAAATGATAGAAAACATTTGCAGGCTCCTTGTGGTCACTGCTGCAAGGCTGTTCCCCTCCTGAGGAGACCCTGTAGGTCACCAAAAGGGGCCTGGGACAAGCTTTGCCCAAGCAAAATCATCAGCCAGCCCCACCGCAGCAACTTTGCTCCAGCCCCAAATCCATTGCACAAGTACCTACTGCTGCTCTGAATATTCCGGGTGAAATGACAGTGGGAAGGGGAGTAGAAAATATCAATTACTGGAGGGTTCGAACAGCACAAACCCTGCTGCTACCTGCCAGGTTGCATATGCGTGTAAATCAGCTGTAAGATGTGATTTAGTTTGAGCAACATATTAAAAAGCAAGGAAAATCTGAATTTTTTCTAGTGGAGGGGGGGTGCGTTATAAAGCAGGAGGGGGAAAGCCACAGCATGCACAACCCTGATCACATGGCCCTGACCTCTGCTTCATCCCCGCAGTGTAAAAATACACATGTGGGGGGAAAACAAATGCAAAAACACACCAGATGAGCATTTCTTTTCCATTCCCCTGACTTCGGGTCAGGTATAAATGACTAGGCAAACCAAAAAGCAAGTTAAAAAACTGTACTCATTTGACTTCAGCAGGTGGCTTTGCTTTCACTGAAAGCAAACTGAGTTCCTGGGTGCTCTTGCTCAGAGTTCCTGGGGAAAAATGCAGCAATCCCCTAATTATGGTTAAAAAAAGTCGTGATAATAGCAGGGATTTTCCTCTCCTGGTCTGCAGTGCTGTTATCCATTTAAACGTGGTCGCGCCGGCAGCATTCAGAGATTATACAGGGCAATGGAGGTTGCAGCACATCAGATTTCTTCAACATGACTTTCTACTTCGTCGCACACTCCTTCATCTCCATCGCACCGTATGCTCAATCTGTGGCAGGGGTAATGGGTGGCAGCATTTTGGCGATGGAGCATCCCAAGCTGGGCCGTTTTCATTTGCTTCAACTAAGCCCTGAGGAGGTCCGGGTTGACTCGTAGACTCTAATGCAACATGACAGCCAAGCATCGGCTACACAAGCACGAGGGCTTGCTGCTGGCACCCAAGCTGAGTGCTGGGAGCAAACGGGAAAAAAAAAGCCTCGTGCCCACAGCTGAGAACAATCCGAATCCCACCCGCTGGTTATGGGCTGTGAGTTCACAGCATAATTGAGGTGGGACCAATTAACTGTGGAGGCTCTCATGCTTGGTTTTCCCCATGCTGGAGGATGACCGGGAGGATCACCACCCTGACTGCCTATGCATGGATGGGCAGAAAGTGGGATGCCGCTGAGGGAGGAGTGGGAAGGGTTGGCAAAGCCATGGCTGTTAGAGAGGGAGGAGAAAGGAGATTTGACTGTCCTGGGCAGCAGCACCTCTGCAGTATTGTGCCTGCAGGATCCACACCACGCCCACATTCAGCTGGGTCCTACGTTACCCTCCAAAATTAATTACTGGTGCCCCTGCTGAAGATAAAACTGAAATCATATTTATTTTTGCGCTTACATTCCAGTTGCCGTGTAATTAAGTACTGCCACGTAATTAAAGAGGATTTAGAGGGTGTTTACGCCCTGCAATGCTCCATAATTACAGCTAATTCCTCCTTTACGGCTTCCAAGCATCTCCGGTGGAGCTCCGGGAGCCGCCAGGGCAGGCAGAGCGGCTGTCGTGGGGCTCAGAAATGCGTGCACAGCTTTAACGCTGAATGGTGGCATCTCAGAAAGGCCTGGCCCCATCCCAATATCTTCCTTTAGCAGTTTAATCTCTCCCTGGGCATGGGGCAGGAGCGATACCCCCAGGAGCATCATTATGGGCAAACGGTGATGCAAGGGAGAGCAGCAGCAGGAGCCATCCCAGCCTCTGCCCCCAAGCTCTCCCTGGTAAAACTGCTGTAACTCCCAGAGACACTGCATAAGGATTAAATAAACCATTCTGCAACAGAGAGGGCTGCTGAGGGGGGATTTATTTCATAACTGAGTGTGAATAAATATATGCTGTGCAGTGCAGGACGTGATGACCTTTCATGGGTAGGGAGTCCCAAGGGACAGGGCTGTCCCAGCAGTGGGGCAGGCGAGGCCATCTCCAACAGACATCAAATCTTAGTGCTCAGAGAGCTGGGCTACGAAATATTCACCTGCCACAACTCAAATCACACATCCAGCCTTGTAAGTAGGCACGGAAGGGCTCAGCTTTAGCAGCCAGCGACTCCCATTAGGACCTGGGAGTCCAGGTGCCACTTGACCGGGGTGTTACATATAGACCCAGAAGGGAACGTGTCACCCTCCTGCAGGACACCGGACACCATGTTGGTGTTAAAGGATGGAGAGAAGCATCTAACCATGAGCCATGACATGCTGCACCGTGGGTTTGCAGTCTGCACCTGCATCTCAGCATCACCCACGGAGCGCTGGGGCCGGTCACAGCAAAGAGGTACGGGCAGTAGCCAGGCCACTGCCCAAGCCCACTGTTAACAGCTTTTATTACAAAATTAGGCCTCCGCCTTGGCTTTCATTGCACGGTTAGGTGTCCACCTTTGCAAACTGGTCATACAAGTGAATTTTGCACCGAGCAAGTGTTTTTCATGGTGTGTGGTTCAGCGCAGTCGCTTTGAAGGGAGAGCTGATAACGTACCTGCCGCTGCCTGAAAATATATATATATAAGTTAAGACAGGCAGCGTCACAAATTGCTCAGTAAAATGCTGGGATGGGCTTGGATTAGAGCTGGCACCCTTGTGAAAATGAGACTTAGCCTGGTGACTCCCCGGGCTTCACAGGGGAGCAGGTCGGAGGCAGCGGCTGAACGAGACGATGTGAAGCCAGACACGCTGCATCCCGGCTGTACCTGTTAATGGGAAAATGAAATGAGATTCCCCCAAAACCTTTGCGCTAAGCCACTGCCTGCTTTCCTGTGGGAGCTTATAGAGACTATTGATATATGTCGTGGCAATTGAATAAAAGAATATGTAATGAAAGCAAGATATAACGTAGGCTGCAATCATAGAGGCGTACATGAATTATTAAGCTGGCAGCATTTGCAGTCAGTTGGGGGGAACTATAGATTTCTTCCTCCACATATGGTTAGGGAACGCTGGTAAAAGCATCGAAGTATTTCATCCTTAAATAGGTTATTAGTCAGTGGGGTGAAAATCGTTCTCTCTCTGAGGGCTGCTTGGTGGCGGCGTGAAACGACTCGGTTGGGTTTCTCCGGCGCCGTGCAGGTGTCACCTGCTGGTCCTCAGCTCCAGCCCCATGAGTCCACAAGGTCTGACCTTCAGCTAACCAGTGTTATGAGGAGACATGATGCTTTGCTCCTCGAAGCTTTCCACCTCCTTTAATTCTCCCAAAAGCCTGCAACAGGCTGCGTTGTGAGGGAAGACGAGGTTTGCAGTTAGGCAGAGGGTGCAGAAGGGGTTGATCAGGGAGAGGGCTCCGTGTGCTTGCACGTAGCAAGGACCTGCATTCTGCCACAAAGCCCAAGGAACTAATGCAAGGAAAACCCTTTTAAACAGACAAGTTATACATCAGTAGGTTAGTAATAACTGGGAGCAAGTGCTCTTCCCTACAGAAAGCTGCAGGAGGGAATTGGGTCTGCAGGACATGCTGCATCTCTACATCTGCTCAGGAGAGTCCTTCTGGGGCAAATCAGCCTCAATGACACCGAATCTGCAGCAGTTTCAAGCTGCTGAGGAGCTAAGCCAATTATTTCCACTATTTCTCAGTTAGCAACTTGCAACGTAAGTGCTTTCCAGTGAGATGGGCAAACCACAAGAGTTTCTCACCAGATCACAAAGCAAAGCAGAAGCAAGACGTGTGCCTGCCCGTGCATACATCCCCACCTGCCATGGCTGGAGGACTGTGGCACCCAGGAGCGATTTCAGCGTAGAGCCAGTACCGATGCTGATGCACAGGAGCGATGGGTTGCTCTAAACCAGCGAGTATCGCAGCCTCTTTTGGGAGGTCTAAAAAGAAAAAAACAGAGATGGACTTCAGAGGTTCCAATCCACCTCGGTTTGACAGCTGTGTGGTCCCTTTGGAATGGAAGGTGTATGGTGGGACCTGACCAGAGACATCACAGAGCTGAATTTCCTTCCCTGTGAGCCCAGCCAGCGGGAGCAAAGCATCTCGCCATAGCATGGAGCAGCCACCCTCTGCACTGAGTGCTTGGGTACCACGGGGGGGGGGGTTGGGGAGACTTGAAAACTGTCCATCAGGGGGTCTTTTGCCTTATGGGAAACCTCCAACACACTTTTCAACATAAAACCCCAAATAATACACTCGGAGGCCGCCTGCCTGCTTCACGCACCACCATGCCCCGGGCTCGCTCCCACCATCAGCAGCAGTTGGGAGCAAATCCGTCACGGCGGTCTGGCTCCTGCCAGCCGAGCTCTGGCAGGGAACACATCACAGCTCCAATGAGCCAGCCCCGACACAGCTCGGGGACCGCTGGGTGTCAGCTAATATCTGCCCGCTCCTGCTGTGCTGGGGAAGCAGGCAGCGAACTCCGTTTCTCAATGGTTTGTTGGTTGGTATTATGGATGGATGCTGGTGTGAGCTCCAAATAGATCTGATTTTCCAATTTGCCATCTGCACCAAAAGCAGGGTCTGTGGTTCATCCAGTGTTCAGGAAAAGCAGAATGCAATAAATGCATGAAATGCATATATGTACACATATATTTCTGTGTGCTCTGGGTAGATCAAAATGTTTCTCACCCCAAACACAAACATTCACTTCATTTTCACACCTTTAGTGACTACAAAAACAATTCAATGTTTAGTGACTTCAAAAATATTTTAATAAACAATATCTGGCTGGAGAAACAAATGCTTTAATTTTTCAAGTATCTTTCCAGGCAACATAGGGTGGTTGTTTTTAACCAGAGCAATTCACCAAAACTGGCAAGAAAATAGAAATATTGTTGGACCATCCAGATATTAAATTATCTCCAACAAATGCTGGCAGTCACACTTCTGGCATCATCCTTGTTGTGCAGATCTGATGTCCGTGCTCCCACCCTGCAACAGCCCCTGGAGCACAGTTTGCATTTGTTACATTCGTATTGCTAAGCAATAAAAAAAGGGGCTGCAGATGCTGCTGGGGAATATGGTGCTGTATTTCTGGGTGAAGCTGCCCCCCCAAAAAACTGCTGCCACACCATTAATAACTTTCTCGGCACAGCTGCTCTGAGCATCACTGCACGCAGGTTCCCTTTTGCATGCCCAGCACTGAGCCACTCACACAGATACAGCCCATCAGCAAAATGTAAAAATAGCTGAAAATATATAATTGGGGTGGATGCACTGTGGATTTAATAGGGTTTTGCTATTTCTTCCTTTGCTGGCCCATAAGACACAAATCCTGGGTGGAGAGAGGCCATTCGGGAAAGAAAGAGCACGCTTTGCTGTGGTATATGTTTGGCAAAAGCCTTCAAATATTTTTCTCAGTTGTATATTGTGTGTATTTTTATTGAGCATCACACAGAAATTGCAGCAGATTGATTCTTTCACAGCTCCCCAAAGTTGAAATGCTTTGGAGCTGAAAGCTCAGTACCTGACAAACTTCGTAATTAACTTTAATAACTCTTTCATTTAAACTTTAATTCAAACACCCATGTTTCTGGGGGACTGTAGGGAGGGGTGAAAAAAAAAAAAAAAAGTACAGCAAACCAAGGGAAACCAGCTCTGGTAAAGTAAAGCTGCAGCCTCAAGCCAGAGGCAACTGGAGATCCACTATCCTGTCCTGGGAGCCAGCAGACGGAGAGGCACTGCCCCAGCCCAGTGGAAAGCAAAGGAGAAGATTTTGCCATCAGATACCAGGGAAGGGCCAGGCTCAAAGCTGCCTTCGCTGCCCCAGCCAGGATTTCCAAGGCCACCTCCAGAGACAGAGGGAGCAAAGCCACCAGGAATGCCACCAGCTTGGAGTTTTATCTGAACTTGGTGACAACGAAGGCAAAATTTAAAAAAAAAAAAAAAAGATTAAAAAGCACCCCAGATAAATTTGCCCTAACACCACTAATTTTACATGTGAGATGACCACAGTAATTTGCTTCTTTTTCCTTGTACAGGGAGAAAGAAAAAATATATAGTCCTGGATCTGTTTGCTCAGTCAGTGGTTTCTAATGCTTCTGTCACTGCCCATGGGCAGCATGAGCTGGGCTGGGAAGCGCTGGGAGGACAGGAGGATGAGGAACCTCAAGCAGGAACATTAATGCAACTTCTCTTCCCTGACAGACAAGCCTTGAGCTGTCAGACCATGCCTGCAGCCCCGGCACCCCGCCAGCCAAATCCCAGCACTAGCCCGCCCCTGCCAAGCCCACGGTGGTGGTGTCCTTTAGGGAAAAGCAAATCGTTGACAGGAGGAGCAGGAGACAAAGCAGGACCAGATAGGGAATGGAGAGGACAGACCCTGGGAACACATCCACAGATCTGGCAGAGCTTCAGAGCTGTCAGCCCAAGCCTCCAGGAAGAAGCTGAGGATTAATAGGGATGTCTGGCTCAGATGGTCTTCTGTGGGTTGGAGGGCACCAAAGAGCATCCTCCTGCCCTGCAGGACCCTGTGGATTCAGCCTGGTTTGAGCCAGAGACAGCCCAAACCAGGTGACTTTTCACAACTTCACAGAAAAAAGCCCACACAGTGGCATTAAGCCTGATCCAGCACCTAATCGATGCAGGATTACATTTCTTTATTTATTTTCCTTCCATGATCCTGTTCCTAATAATAATAAAACCCAGAAAGCTTCCTTAGCATCGCGCCATGTGGATGCCGCCACCCCCGCAGCATCACCCCCTGCCCAAGGCCACTGCGCTGAGCCGGGCTGGAGGGGGATGCCGTGACTTACCGCTCAGAAATGAGAGCTGGGCAGCATCCCACCGGTGTCCGCCGTGATGAATATACTGATAACGAGATTCAGATCAATGATCCTGGCAGTTTCTACCAGCAAACAAATGGCTTTCAGTCTATGGGTTAGAGAGTCGTTAACTACCCAACCTGCTCACTGTCATTCGTGAGCGATCACCACCCTGTATCTGCTCCCCTCACTCTATCCACCCACCCGTCTCCCACTCCCTCATCCCTGCATCCACCTAGAGCCCTTCTCCCCCATCGCTCGGCTCCAGTTCTGCTCATAAACAGGCTCTGGCATCTGTATCGAGCCAGGCTGGATCCGAAGAGCAGGGAGAGGGAGGATTTCATTTCCCCATGTCTAAGCTGCTCCCGTAATCCTGCAAGGAGGCTGGCTTTGAAGCTCTGGCCCAGCTCGGCGCAGCTGGCTCATCACCACAATTACTTCCACTCCAAGCACACACAAAAAAGCTGAGCGAGAGGCCAAGGAGCAGGTAGTTAGCCCCGAATGCTGACGAGTCAGTCAAAGGCAGCTGGTGCTAATTAGTCCCTGTGCCTTCCCCTGTCACGGTTGCCCCATTACACAGGGACAAGAAGTCTCTCCATGGGTCAGCCAGGGCCACCCAGGAGCCACTGGAAAGCCCAGAAGGCAGAGGAGGATTTGGGTGGTCAGAGTGTGAGAGTGCAGCCCCAAATCGCCTCTTACAGAGCATCGACCCCACTCCCTCCCTCACACTGTCACCTCCAGCGCCCTCCTCCATTCTGTCTTTTGCAAGCATGGCCAGAGCAACCATGGCAGCCAAGGGGAAGGAGGAGAACACCCCGCCACAGAGTTATTTCTGTTTTTCTTGCTTTTCCTAACACTAGAAAAACAGAGATCCTACCGAAGGAGTCCCAGGTGCCTGCTCACAAGAAGCAGGCATTAAGTAGGGCCAGGAAGAGAAGTGCAGCAGAAACATTGTGGTAATATGGGATAACAACCCTGTGAATGCTGTGAGGTGGCTGAATAGTTGTATATTCTGGAGTAACATGATATTGTTGGAGAGAGACCAGTGAACAAATATTTTCATCCAGCAACAGGGCATGGGGGGAGGCATGACCATTTCCCAGGGAGCCGGAGAGTTGCTCCAGAAGGAGAAGAGTCATTACGAGTAAGGGAGAGCAATTGCTCAGGATTATGGCACTGGCAGATACCAGCAGTCAGATGCAGTGAGCAGCCCCGAGCATGGCTCAGCTGTGGATCACAGTCGAACACGGCACTGTTATCCTCTCCCACACCACCCTAAAAAAAACCCAAATACTAAATTGCTGGAGTATTGGCTGGGAGAGCACCCACCCTGCCAGACCAGCTCCCATGGTTTGGAGAAGATCCCAGATGAGTAATTTGGAAGCATCCATCACTGCCCTGCACCTCTGCAGGACCAGCATGTCCTCGCGTGGGGCAGATGTGAAACCCCAAGTCCAGACCCTACAGGGTCTGTACTAAATGCAGTTTGGGAGATTTGGCTTTAGGCAGCTTGCTGGGAACACTCAACCCGCCGCTCCTTTCCACCTCTGTTTCCCAGTTCTAGCAACTGGTATCAGAGCTACTGCAATAGGCAGCTGAGTCAGATCAGGTTGATGTCTTATCTCCTTTTGCCCTCAGATGTCCCAGAAGAAGGATCACGTTGCAGTGGGCAGATGCTGGCAGTTTGCAGCTCTCCATGTAGTGGCCCTTCAAGGCAGGTCCCATTCAAACACGTCACCGCAGCACTCGGGCCTCTGAAGTTCTTGAGGTGTAAAGTCCTTCTTAACCCAGACAGTCCTATGGGCTTATTTGTAGCCTTTGAACCTGTACAAATGGCTAAGCCCTCTTACAGTCTAAATACAGAGTTATTAATGTGACTAAAACCAGAGTTATTAAAGTTAATTATGAATTAGGGCTGGACACTGCAAGAGGCATGTCCTGGCTTTGAGTAATACCTAAACCCCACAACTTCTTGGAGTTTTGGTAATCCTCAGCTCATTGCATCTTTTTACCAGCACTTTAAAGAGCCTGTTGCCCAGATGTAACGTGCCTGCTGCATCTTTTACACTGCTGGTGCAGAAAGAACCACAAAGCACATCTCCAGCGTTCACCAGTCCAGGTCCTACAAACGCAACACAGGTAGGGAACCACAAACAGGGTGATTTACAATCCATCCTAAAATGCTGCAAGAAATCCAATCGAGCATTTGAGCCATTAGCTGGAAATCTTTAATTAGCTGTCCTGACACCGAAGCAAGTGCCAGGGCTCAGCTGAGAGCCTCTAACCATGGCACAATGTGCCCAAGGAGAAGCCACACTCCAGCAATCCCACCTGGCCTGCAGGGAAAGCACAAGGCAAACAGTATCTTTGGGTGCAATGACATTGCAGACACAGCCTCTGTGCTGTCCTGTGACGGACCCGGTGGTGATTCCTCATGGCAAACCACTTGGAGTTAAGTATTGGTCAGCAGATAACGGTCCCAGCAAGAGTAATGGGGCCAAATCCATCCACAGCACAACTGGGCTGGCACTGCTGATTTCAGGCTGGAGATAAATGCGGTTCTCGGAGGCTGGCTTACCATCCAGGGGCTCGCGATCGATACCAGAACAAGAAGTTGTGTTGTCCCAAATCAAGGCAAGGTTAACTTGTAATCCAGAGCATGGGCAGGGTGTGAAGCCACTTTAACGGGAGGGATTTGTCTGCTCAGAGCATGGACCTGAACAAGCTGGAGCCTGCCTGTAATTTAACGGTGTTTAACATCAAGGCTACCGTTCCTATAGCTACTGGAGGAAGCTTAGCAACCCTGGCCGCAGCTCCTGGGGCACAGGAGACAACCGAAGGAGAGTGCAGGGATGTGTCACTGTCACCCATACTTTAACCCTTTGGACCCTACACACTGTACTGATCTGGCACTGAAGGCAGGTCCCATGCAGGGTGTTTCTGCTGAAAACGTGGCTGTTCAATGCTTTGTTAGTACCAGATCAACTGTTTCCTTACACACACACACACAAAAAAAAATAGCAACAAGAATCTGCCTCTGTCACTGTTCAAGGGCTATGGCAGGGTGTCCCCCCAGGTCACAGGCTCCACGTAGGGTTGATTTAGGCTCCATCAACACCAGCAGGACTGAGTGTGCATCAAGTCAGCCCCACATCTCCCTGGATGGCTTTGCCCAGAAGGACTTGCCTCTCTGCACTGAGCACAGTTTCAGGGCTAACACCAAGCATGCTCTTTTTCTTCTGTGTCCCCAGGTCCTCCCCGCGCTTGGCTGACCAAAGCTGGCTTAGAAGGCTCTTCCCTCTCCCAAGAAAATGGGGACTGACAGTGAAAACTCGGTCCTGAGGAACGTGCTCATCAGCTTCAATTTGCTTCTGCTGGGTGCCATCCTCAAGCCTTTTGAGTGCAGGGTGGAGGTGACAACAGAGCCGGCCAAGAGGCCGATGGTGGATGAGGAAGGCGGCCTTGCCAACTGCAGCCCACCCATCAAAGAGCAGCCCATGGTCTTCCACCACATCTACAACATCAACATCCCCCTGGATAGCTGCTGCTCGTCCATGTTCAAGTCTTCGGCCGAGGAGGTGAGTTCAGAAGACGACCGGCTGGCAGAATACGCTGAGCAGACCTCCGACAGCGAGAGCCAGGTCACCTTCACCCACAGGATAAACTTGCCCAAGCAGGCCTGCAAGTGCTCCACCTCCCTCCCGTCCCTGCAGGAGCTGCTGAGCAGAATTGAGATGCTGGAGAGGGAGGTCTCCATGCTCCGGGACCAATGCAACTCCAATTGCTGCCAAGAAAATGCAGCCACAGGTAGTAATGCCATCCTGTTAGCGCTCGCTGGGGACTGAGGGTTCAAGCAAAAGGCAGGAGAGATAAATACAAAACGGGTGATGCCACTCAGAGTGGCAACAGAGAGAAACCCATGTTCACCTGTGATGTGGCTGCGGCTTTAGGGGAAAAGTTCAGCTTAGGTCCTCTGAGGCAGGAAAACCTCTGGGAGGGATTTGGCCACTCAAGTCTCCATGCCCCACTTGCTTGCAGAAACCCTGTAATGGCCAGAGCTACAGCCCCATTACAGGCAAAATTAGAGCCGCCAAGGGGTGGGCAGGGTGACCTCCCAGCCCTGCAGTCTTTGCAAAGCTGTTAGAGACCTGCCACTGCTCCTGGGACAGGGAGGAGAGATGGAGCTGCTGCTCTCCTAAGCTGTCCCTGGGCTAAAGGCAGCACCGCAGGAGCTGGCAATAACCCCTTCATCTTCTCTGTAGGAGGAGTGAATCTGTATGAAAAGCTGAGTTTAAAAAAAATAAGAAGAGTAAGAAATCCAGGGAATAACTTCTGTTGCCATGAAAGATGCAAACAAAACCTATTACAAAGGCACAAAACCATCAATGGGATATTTCATCTGAATGGAAATATTTGTGGTTTGAGCCTCTCATTTCACCACGGCCATTCCTCAGAGCCAGGGAAGAAACATGCAGCTGAAATCAGGTGGGTTAGGAAAGGTTTGGGCTAGAGGCTGCATTTTGATAGCACAGGAGCCATCATAGTGATGGTTTTCCTTACATCTTGGGGAGGCTGGTAAAAGGGACTGTCCCAAAGGGCATCCATTCTTCACACGGCCCAGCCCTGCTTGGGGCTCCGACACACCAGGGCTCCTTGCAGGAAAAGGCCACCAGGCAAGGAAAGCCCCGCAGGGCATCTTTCCAGGGCCTGCTTTTCAGGCCAAGAACAACAACAGGGAGGAAGAAAAATCAAAATCAACATTTTCCCCCCAGTACCCAGTGCTTTTTTTTAAGTTTTGCAGCTACTAGTGTAATTTTTCCGGTGGTACCCCAACTAGGACACATTAAAATGAAACAGGTGCAACCCACACTCAGGTCAACAGAGTTGGATCAAGGGTGTGTGGGTTGAGGAGGAAGAAAATGGGAGGCTCGGTCTGACATCTCCCGTTCCAGCCGCAGGCTTAGCCCACAGCCCCCCCTTCCCCCCCCCCCATGTGACAGTCATCAGCTGCATTAATAATTAAGACAAAACAGAAAACACACATACGTGCCACCAGTGTGTGCAAAGCAAGGGTTAAAATAATCTAGGAAACTCCGTGGGAAAAAAACTGTTTTAAAGGAATTAATTTGAAACTCTGATGGGCCTATTTGGGTTACTTGCAGAAAGGCAGGCGGTCCCATTAAACATTCATCGCTCGCTGGAGTCTCCACTCCAGTCGCAGATGCACTGAACTAAAACTGGAGTAATTTCATTTATTTTTACTGGAGCTGCTTTTAATTCACTGCACCGCGAAGGAGATCGGGATCCCTACCCCACCACCCAAGGCGTTTCCCCAGGGAAAGCCGCCCTCTTCCAGCACACTTACAAGCATCCTCTCTCCTTTTGATAACTTTAGAGACTGAGATCTGAAGAAACCCTGATTGTCATTCCCACTATTTGCAGTTTAGATGGGAAGCGTCCTGCAAGGTAACCCAAATGGGTCTGTCTGGCACAGCATGTAACTGAACCCTGCTGAGGATAAAAGCGGGACATAAGAGGTGGTGGCCATGGTGGCCACATGCTTTCCCTGCTTTCCCACAACCCTAGCACACCCAAACCCCTGATATTTTGTGCAAAGCCAATGGCTCCATGCTAATCAGGCTTTCCAGGATAGGGATGAAGATGATGTCTTTGGGTATATACTGGCTTCTTGTAGGATAGAGGGTGAGCAGACAGGGATTGCTCACCTGTAAAAAGGAACAGTGGGTGGAGAGGAGACAACAGGAGTCACGGCTGGTGCAGAGAGCTTGGCCAAGGAAGGCTTTTTCCCAGTAAGAGGTCTAGGGAAGTTCCCATCGACTGGGAGCTGAGCTGAAAAGAAACCAAAGGGAGCACTTGCACCCCAACAAGGCTGATGGCACCCATAGCTATGGAGGCCAGCGCTCCCGAGGGGACAGACAAACTCCTAGAGACCCACCCAAACCCCACCATGAGCCCCTATCACCAAATCTGCCCCTGCCAGCCCTAAATCCACCAGCTCCCCAGAGCTGGACTTGCTGAATCAGACAGAGGGTCATCCCATGCTTGCCCCACACGTCTCCCCCCCTCCCCACCGCCCATGGACGGGCTGACCCAGGACCAACGCTGACCTTTTCCCACCTCCCACCTGGTGGGCTCTGACCCTCGGTCCTGCCTCCTTTCAGGGCAGCTGGATTACACCCCGCAGTGCAGCGGCCACGGGAACTTCAGCTTGGAGTCGTGCAGCTGCGTGTGCATGGAGGGCTGGGCGGGCAGCAACTGCTCCGAGCCCCGCTGCCCCCGGGGCTGCTCCAGCCGCGGCGTCTGTCTGGAGGGCCAGTGCATCTGCGACAACGACTATGGGGGCGAGGACTGCTCCCAGCTCCGCTGCCCTGCCGGCTGCGGCTCCCACGGGCTCTGCGTGGACGGCGAGTGCGTCTGCGAGGAGGGTTTCGCCGGGGAGGATTGCTCCCAGCTGCGGTGCCCCCACGACTGCTCAGGGAAGGGCCACTGCGCCAACGGCACGTGCATCTGCCGGGAGGGCTATGCCGGGGAGGACTGTGGGTGGCTGCACTGTCCCAACGCCTGCAGCGGCCGTGGGGTCTGCCAGGACGGTCTCTGCATCTGCGAGGAAGGCTATGAAGGGCAGGACTGCTCAGCAGGTAGTGGGGGCGTGCAGGGGGAAAGCCAGACCCTAACGTATGAGCAAGGGCTTCAGAGTTCCCAGAGCCCCCTAAGAGCACCATCAAGCCTGGGAGAAACTCCCATCCAGCAGAGCATGTCACACAGGACCTGCTCAGGCCCCGCAGTTTGACCACCTTCCTGTTGTCCCTGTCCCCAGAGACACTATGGACAAAGGTTTGCGAGGCAAGCAAAAAGCCAGCAAGTTCCATCCCAACATCAGTGGCAAACCCTGGGTGCCACAGCAGCTGCAGTCAGTTTCTCCCGAGCCTTTGCCTTGCTATAGCACTGAATACAACCACAGACAGCACATAACCCCCAGCCCAAAGCCCACGCCCGTGTCCCACCAGCAGACCCACACACCCTTCCCCATGGCTGGGTGGGAGGATAAGCCACACACACCCTGACGCTCTCCTTACCTCTGCCCTTCCCATCAGTGGCTCCTCCTGAAAACCTGCGAGTGACGGGGATCAGCGACAGCTCCATCGAGCTGACCTGGGACAGCCCCGGGGCAGCCACCGAGTATGTCATCTCGTACCAGCCGGCGGGGCCAGGGGGCACCCAGCTCCAGCAGCGGGTGCCCGGGGACTGGAGCAGCATCACCATCACAGAGCTGGAGCCAGGTGTTGCCTACAACATCAGCATCTATGCAGTCATCAGCGATGTCTTGAGCACCCCTGTTACCTCCAAGGTGATGACCAGTAAGTATCCTACCGCACTTGTCACTTGGTAACCAGATAACCAGAGGTGATGCTCAAGCTGTCTCGCATTTTCCACAAAAACCTTCTAGCAGTAGAAACTTGAGCCTTCAAAAAAAAAAATAATAATAAAAAATGGGGATATTTTTATCCCCATTTATATTTGTATGGGAATATAGGAAAGCAGGAAATACGTCCACCCTCTGCAGAAAGACTTAGTCTGGATGACAACCTGAATGATTAAAAATCAAAGAAACTTTCAGTGTTTGACAAAAGCCCCCAGAATACGGCCCAAAATATTACACTTTTCTCCTCATAGAAAATATCACAATACATTGCAGAAGTCAAAGGTCATCCTCCCACTCCTGAATGGGTTGCCCATGGTGAATCCCCATGACATGGGTGATAGTGCAGCAAGAGGGGCTGCCTCTGTGCATCGAGACATACGTAGTCCTGACCAGGACTGTGATGCACAGAGGAAAACAGGAATATCAAGGTGTAACGGCAACCTGCAGAAAGGTTCCTCGGAAAATAAAGATACAGAGGGCAGGGGAAAACACAGTAACTATACAGACACCCCCTTTGCAACCCCATCGCTCACCCTGTGTGCACAGTAATGCGGTGTCCGGCAGCCCAGGCATTTCCCTCCTCTCCCCCCAACCCACGCTGAGGAGGGACAAAGGGGCTCTGCTAACAGCTACCAAAAGGTTCCCCATTGTTGTTGCCCAGATAATGAAATACCCACAGGGAGCAGGGTGGGGATGGACAGCACCCCTCCTGCTCTTCTCACCCACCCTGCTCCCTTCCAGACCTCGCCACGCCGCAGGGGCTGATGTTCAAGACCATCACAGAGACGACAGCGGAGGTGCAGTGGGAGCCCTTCTCCTTCCCCTTTGATGGCTGGGAGATCAGCTTCATCCCCAAGGTACCGCCGCCACATGCATGGCATCACCTAGTCACCCTAAAAACACCGAGCGAACGGATCCTAAATCAGCTTCCAGTTACCCCCGCCTCACAAACCTGACCTCTGTTTGCAATTTGTGTGCTTCGCCTCGGACAGCCCCAAACACCTCAACCTCCAACTGCCAGCTTCAGGTTCCCCAGTAGTCTGGTGTCAACACATACACATTCTCTAAAAAAATCCCCAATAAAATCAAGGCAAATAAATAAATAAACCTTCTAGCCTTGCTGCCACTTGCCATCACACACACACCCCTTTTTTCCTTCCACATCCTTTCCCACGACCCTTCCTCCTCCTCCTCTCCCTCGCCCCTGCTCTCTGCACGCTAAGCTACCCAAAGCAGCCCGGCTCAAACCAAGCAGCTGCCGGCTCTCAGACAACAACCTTCAGCATCCCCGAGTCACACGCACAGCTAATTCCTGCCACGGAATTTTAATCACAGGTAGAAATTGTGCCAGAAAAGATGAAAGGATTAAAATGTTGCCCTAAATATCGCAAATTTTCTATGCATGGCAACAAAAATTGTACATCAAGTATTTCATCTATATTCATAATTTCTACACCATTTAGCCCTAAGTATAGCTTCAATTGTATATAGAGCCTCTTTACAAGAGCAGTCAAGCCCCAGCAGTAAAAGAAATGCTGATTAAGTGCTCAATTATGACGTTTTCACTTGTACAAAACCCTTGCTGGAGTCAAAGGCAGCTCTGGGCAGAGGAGAATTTTAAAACTTGGCCCCAAAGTTTTAAATGCTCTTAACTGTAAAGGGTCATTATGCAGCATGAAGCAAGGGCCCAAGTGCTTTAAATAACTCAGTCCCTCATTTCCAAAAAAGGCTGGAAGGATGCAATTTTGGTACATCTACACACAAATTCTGTCAGAAGTCAAAGTTCAGGTACTGTAGGTACAAACTCCAGGATAATTTTCATTCACCAGTGGGATAAAAGCCCAAATGATAAGGCAACATCCGGGAAGAGCATTTCGTAACAAAAAGTAGCTATCTTGCCAGCATTTCACTGATACTCAGGAATTAAGCTCAACAGCATCCCCCTGAAGCAGATAAATGGGGATAGATCCATTTTAGGGTGATGAATCACCGGGATAGAAGCAAACATCTCCCTGCAGGGTCAGAAACGATAGGTTTTTCTCAAGCCAGCCCAAAAATACAAACCATTGGCCCTCCTTTCCATTTTTAAGCTTTACACTTAAAACCACACAGCAACATTTCAAGATTTCAAGGAAGAGATAAGGTGCAAAAGGATGGCAGCTCCTGGGTGCAGGTTTTTGGAGCAGGGAAAGGATGCAGCTCTTTGGGCTTTGAGGTTCTTGCACCCGTCGGTCAAGCGCATGGTCCTGCACCGTGAACACTCACGCCCCTGCTTATTGACTGCTGAAATTGGATTCACTGAGTCTCCATCACAGCTTTTCTCCTAAAATAAGGCAGAGGGTGCTGTCTCCTTCATTGCCTGGAAGCATCACTGCCTCGGGCAGACTCTAAACCGTTGCCACACCCCAAATAAAACTGAAACCAAGTCCCAGAGACTAAAAACAAGAGAGTTATAACAGCAGCAGCACAAATAACCTCTACAAGCAAAATCAAAGCTCACTCTGTCTTCCCAAAAACTGGGCAAGAGGATGCTAATTTGGTCTTCAGCATCCCCGTGAGGCTGCTCACACCCTCCCACAGAGCAATCCTCCTCCTGTGGTCCCCACGATGCTTTTGCCCCCCAGAAGCCAGGTCAGGCAGGGATTGCCTGTCAGTTGCATGTGCTGGGGATGGGGTGCGAAAAAGGTGAAGCAAAGACAGATTTATAAAAGAAAATTAGGAAAGGTAAGGTGGCAATTTATGGCTAAAATGGAAGATTTCCTGTTTAATGAGAAAAGAGATTAATATGAATTGAGAGCTATGTGCAAAGATTTGTTTAGCGTGTTATTAGTGAAGACAGCGGCAAGAAAAGATCCTTTGTCCAAACACTGGCAGGAAAGGTGACATTTGCAGTTGCTTAAAGCCTTACAGTTTTTCAGAGCAAAACCACAAAGTATAATGAGTTTAATAAAGAGATGTAAAAAGCAGGGGATGGCAAAATAAAGACCTTACTGTTTCATACCCATATATGAACAACAGAAGGTTCCTGGCACCTGAATAGTAGGAAAAGGAGTCTAGCCCAGGCTTTGGTTTTATTGTCTTTTCTCTTCTGGAGAACAGCAGACACGCAGATGGCAAAATACAGAAGTTAGGGGTGGGGAGAGAAGGGATGGGGGAGGATTTCTCAGCCCAGCAATGTGAGTGCTCCATGCTGGTGGGTGACTTCACCCGGGGTTTCTGCACCTCCATAGTGGAATGTGCCAGGGTGACAACACGATTTGGGGATGCAGGGCTGGGCAGGGAAGGTTGCAACGTGGGGACCACCTTCTCACCATGCATCAATCCCCCCAAACCAGCTTTTTCGGTTGTGTTTTTTTAACGCTTATTTCTGCTCCCTGGCAGAATAATGAGGGCGGTGTGATCGCTCAGCTCCCCAGCACCGTCACCACCTTCAACCAGACAGGGCTGAAGCCGGGGGAAGAGTACACCGTCACTCTGGTGGCCCTGAAAGAACAAGCCAGGAGCCCTCCCACCTCTGACAGCGTCTCAACCCGTGAGTGAGCCTGACCCTGGGCAGCACGGCAGTGCCCAGGGCTTGGCCCCCAAAATAAGGTCCCATCAGCAAGAACAGCCCAGCACTGCATGGCAGGGCTGAAACTAGCACAACTCAACTGCCCAAGCTACAGGTGCATCGCAGAAACAGCTTCTTCATGCGGTATCTCGTCCCTCTCCCTCCCAAAGTGCTGCAAGCACAGAAACCGTGGCGAGGTTAATGGGGTTGGGAACGAAGGCTTGGGTCCACTGTTATTACATAGCTGGATAAATTCCTCTTCTCCACTAATCTCACAATTTGGAGGCTGAACGCCCCCAAGAAACATCTCTTTAAATGTATCGCCTGCACATATATAACAGATTAAAACTCCCACCTGCTTTTGTGCCACTAAACACCCTCTACTCCCAGCAATTCAGGCAAATCAGGCAGCAGGACATGGAGCCAGGAGCAACAGCACGTCCCTTCCTAACCAATTTCTTTGGCTGGTCACTGGTCCACCCCATAGGCTGAAGGAAATTCAACTGGATCTTCTCCTTGCCGAAGGAGATGTGGTGATGGGCAGAGCTCACGGGGGAGAAAAGGCTCTCCATGTCAGATCTGCTGCAGTCTGCCTTGGCAGCCAGGCAGATGTCTACCTCCATCCAAGTTGTTGTGAATGGAAACGGCATTTAAATAGCCGCCAGAGGGTTATAACGAGGTGATGCTCTCTTCGGGCTGCTAATTTGAGGCAACAGTGAGAGCGAAGGGAGCAACCCTCCACCAGCAGCAGCTTGCTGCAGGTCTGAGCTTCCTCGGCACAGTCCTCCTGCCTTGCCTCCATGCTCAGCTCAAAGTGGCTTAACAGAGACATCTCCTGGTCAAGCCCAAACCTTCCTTTCCCTAAGAAGACAGCAAAAAATAAAGGCTGGTACTTCAGACTCTGCAGTTTAACTTTGCAGGGGATCGCAGATGGAGTGGTGGGCTCCCAGCTCCCTGCTCCATGAAGGTGTCCCCATGCTGGTATGTCTGCCTTCCTCTGGGGCACACCCCATAGCTTTGCCTCCATCATCCTCGTCCCTGCCTCAGCACCTTGTGCTGGGATCGAGCAGCAAAAGCATGGATTTATGCTGCACAGCTAACTAGAACTTGATGCTCCCCAGCATCACCTGGATGACTGGACAACATGAAGTAGTTGGAGATTTCAGGGTTTGGATAAGCATGATGTGGTCCTGGCCAAGCTGGACAGCCAGCTTGTACTTAAACACTATGCTTCCCAGCTGTCCTCCCTCCTCCATTGCTGTTTTACCCCCAGACCTCACCCCATTGCTCCCATTTCTCCCACATGTCTTTTTCTAACCCTCCCTGGTCCTTCCCATCCCTGCCCACACACATCTCCCCCGAACTTCCCACCCTGGGGTGCAGCACTCAGAACATCCTTATTATATAGTGTCATTTTCTAATATGTACTTGCATGCAGTATAGCCTGAATTACAGAACCAGTGTGGGGTTTTTCACCCACCTTGTGATCATGTAAGTGATAAAACGGGCTGACCGGCGGGCTCCAGGCATCAGTGCTGCCATGGCACAGGAGCGATGGCCGGGCTTGGCCCATCCATCCACCTGCGCAGCAGTGAGGTCCTGCTGGACTCAAAGCATCCATCACCTGGGCTTAAGCCCATGATTTGCAGAGGTCAAGTGTTCCCAGATGAGGAGGAGGGAAGGGCCCAATTCTCTGCAAAAGAAAGCAGAAATGTCCAAAATGATCTCCTAGTAGATCCCCAGTATGAATTTAACTAAAACCCCTTTATCTGAGAGGCTTTGGTAGACACCCACCACAGCCCCGCACCCAGCTAGTTATGAAGACTCACCAGAGCAGTTGCATTTTCTCTTCTCTCCCCACAGCTAAGACATAACAGCTTTACAAGCCAATCCCTCAGCTTAACGACAAACCAGGAGCTGGCACCGAAACAGGAACATTTCTAGAGATGTGCCTCAGTTCTTGATGCTTGGATCAGTCCTTGGCCCCACGTTATTTAACACATTGTCAACGCCTTTCAAAAGACATAATATCATTGCTGATAACTTTTGCCAGCGATGGAAAGGCTCAGACAAGAGTAAATTGAGAGGAAGGAGATCATCGATAAAAGCAGTCTGAATGGCTCAAAGAGCTGGGCACAAAGGAAAACTGTGTTCTTCAACACATTGCAAAGTACAAGCAGTTATCTAGGAGCAAAGGAAGTGGACCACAGTCAGACGTAGGAGGTTTTATCCTGGGAGATGTCACCTGAAAAAGCCAGGGAGGAATTGTTACAACCAGCTCGAGGGAAGGGCACGGGTTGCATTACAGCTGTAAAGGGCATCAGTGAAAGAGCTGCTGGCCTTGCTCTGATGCCCACAGCTCGGGAGAGACATCAGTGAAAGTGGAGAGGGTTCAGGAAAGAGCCAGGAAATTGGGACAAGGGACTGGCAACCCATCAAGACCAAACCCTCTGAATACCTTGGGGCAGGGTGTCAGGTCTCCTGCCCATGCCACCTCCCTGCCTTATCCCCAAATGCTAATTCAGGCCACTCCAAAGGTCAGGTCGAAGCATGCCTGAAGCTTGGTGTCCCCAAAGATGCCACCTTGCCCCATCTAACCCTCCCAAAATAACAGGTGCCTGTTTCCCCCCTCCTCCACAGTCATCGATGGCCCAACGCAGATCCTGGTGCGAGATGTCTCCGACACGGTGGCCTTCGTGGAGTGGACACCGCCACGTGCCAAGGTGGACGCCATCCTGCTGAAGTACGGGCTGGCGGACGGGGAGGGCGGGAGGACCACCTTCCGCCTGCAGCCCCCCCTCAGCCAGTACTCCCTGCAGGCCCTGCGTCCCGGCGCCCGCTACCGCCTCGCCGTCAGCGCCCTCCGGGGTGCCAACGAGAGCCGGCCAGCCCTCGCCCAGTTCACCACAGGTAGCTAGCTGGCTTTGCTGGGAGAACCGGCGTGAATTTGTAAGCCTCCAGCAAGCACGGGCAGATGGCTTGCTGCAGTCTGCAGGTGGGCTGTTGCATATCTGGAGCTGAATCGAGGGGTTTTTTGGCATCTGGGATTTAGTGGTACCTGGTTTTCCTCTGGCATGAGTGAGTTCGGGTTTAATCCAATGTACTGGGAGGAAGCAGCGCAATGAAAACTATGGTTAAGGTGCAGGTTCGAATGGAGATGCCCAAACGCAGGTGCCTCGCATCCCATTGCGGTGCCAGTACAGAGCAAGGCAGCGCAAATTATTCAGCTCACCCTAAAACACGCAACCTATACCACCCCTTGACCCCCCTCCACTAGTGCCTACATTTCTGTTTAGTCCCTAAAACCTCCAGAGCAACAGGTCTTCTTCATGCCCTGTGCCCCCCAGGGATGCTGGCATGGTCCCCAGGGCAGCCCAGGTGATCCCGGATGCCAGCACCCGGCAGATGACTCAAACCCCCACATTTCCATGACAATGCCTGAGCAAACCCCACCTTGGCCGCATCCTGCTGCAGCATCAAGGCTGAACCTGCTGCTGCCTGGGACACATGGCCCCACCAGCTTCAGTGCCCATTCAGACCCACAGCTTAGCTTGAGCCTACTGCTAAAACTTTAAAACCCAGCAGTTTGCACCCTTAATAGCAGCTGTGGATCAAAGTGCAATTCTTAAAAGCACCAAAGCAGCAAGCACAGGTCTGAATTCAAGGCGATGCTTGCTCCCATTCAGTGTTGAAAGCCAAGGCAGATGCCTTGCCCAAGGAATCAGCAGTTACGCAGCTGAAAGCAGCCCGGTCAGAAACATGGTTATCTTATTTTATATCTTCTCTGAATACCCTAACTGGTCGGTAAAACTTTAATTAATGTTAAGCCTGCACATAGCTAACAGGTTTAATTTACCGTGCCATAAAGGAGAAAGTAGAGCGTGTATTTCAGTGCTGGTTTATGGTATATAAATTATTTGTCATGTATATTACTGGTGGATACTAGGCTCCTACTATAATAACTGCGGTGTGTGAATTGTGTGTGTATGTATCTTTATAGATAAATATTTTGGACGAGATGTTCACCCTGACTGATTTGCTGCGTTGGCCTTCCTTGCTTTATTTCTAAAAGGCAACATAAAAAATCCCCCCCTAAACTGAGATCTATCAAGGAGCAGTAATTACCCCTGTCCGCTGGCACCCAGCCCCTGCCCGGCACTAACCCATCGCTCACCAGCAAGGTTTATCGTGCAAATCAGAGCATATTTGGTGCACAGCCTCAGCAGCACTAATAAACAAACCCTTTGGGCAACATCTGAGTGTGAATGAGCTGGTAAAGATGCTTGAGGTTCTACTAAGGGCTGTTACTAAGGCGTAACTGCTACAGAGCCCTTTTTCTCTTATGCACGCTACCTCGGTTTCTCTTACTCTAACATAGGGGGGAAACACTTTTCTTTTTCAAATAACACACCATTAGATCTTGAATTGAACTTACTGAGGGATGCTGCAAACACCCCAGCACTCGCATCGGTCTCACGGGTGGCATCTCTCGGTCTGTGCTAAGCAGGAGGTGAGAGCAGATGCCCCAGCCCTGTCTGCAGGGACATGCCCTGGGGAGGAGGGACCGCACGTGGGACCTCATGGACATCACACTTGGGTACCCCTCCACTGCCGTTTAGCCGTGGAAAGGCTATGGGGTGCATTCCCGGTGCCCGGCGATGAGATGGTGCCTCTCTCCCTTGTGTTGCACAGAGATTGATGCCCCCAAGAACCTGCGGGTGGGCTCGCGGACGCCCACCAGCCTTGAGCTCGCCTGGGACAACAGTGAGGCCGAGGCGCACAGCTACAGGGTGGTCTACAGCACCCTGGCAGGGGAGCACTACCATGAAGTCCTGGTGCCGCGTGACACCGGTCCCACCACCCGGGCCACCCTCGCAGGTATGCGTGCATCCATGCGCCCTTCCTCCCCCTCCTCCTCCTCTCAAGCAGGTAGGGCAATGGAGAGCCCCGTCAGCACCAATGCTCGGTTGCCCTTATGCTGCCACATATTTGAGGCTATTTTGGAGTTTACTAGTTACCAGAGAAAATAGGTTCCTTGGGTTGAAGTTCATTTCCCGCTCTGTGGGTCTGCATTTGGACACCGCTTATCCATGAGCTGAACAACGCACCTCCCAGTGATGCACCTCCAGTCTGTCCAGGTGCCAAAGAGAGCTGGCAAGGAGCAAAGTGAGAAATGGGGAGAGGAAGCATTTTTAGACTGATCTAAAGGAAGGTACTATTTCACCATTCTTTCTTTTCCTTGCTGAGAAAGAGCCATGGGCACCAATGCCCCGTAAGAGCAATGGGGAGCCAGGCTGCCCGAGTTCATTGCCTTTCTCCTAATCAAGCACAAAACAGATCCAAATCCAGGGATGCTATTTTTGAGCAGGTCCTTCAAGTGGTACATTATTCAGGCCAGCACAGGGTGTGCCACTGGGGGCGGCAAACACCACCCACCTCCTGCTGCCAGGGAAGTCCCAAACACCTTCTGCAGCAACATGGTGAAGCACCGTGTGAGGTCTGGTTTCCATTTTTTTTCAACTGCAACTGCTTGCCTGCTGGATTTGCAGCTCCGGTGGCATTTTTGGGGACAAATACAAGACTTACGCATGTACAAAAAAGATCACTCATTCATCCTGAAGCTCTTCAGTATGGCAGGACACCAGGTTCTTCCACATCAACTGTCTTTGCCCTCCTGGGATCGCCCCAGTCCAAAGGGGGCTCAGGCATCTCTGCCGTAAGGAACTATAGGAGTAAGTTCAGTGGGAAAGTCAAATGCGAAGTTACAAGCACAGTGGCACCAAGTCACGAGAAAGGCTGGTGGGCAGGAAAGCAATTAAAGCAGGTAGCTTGAAAAACGTGGTATGTGGGGAAAAAGAAAAATGTTAGGGATAGTTTCTGCTGCATTCATGATGAGGACATGCATGGAGAACCAGGATGGGATCAAAGAACCAGTGCTGGTCGCCTGCTAGGTTTCCTCTAGGACGTTTACTACCTTGGTAAGGGAGAAAGAGCATTAAAAATGGGCCAGATCCCCCCTCCTGCAGAGGTGCAATACCACCCCAGCGACCCAGACTGCGGTGACACCCATGGCAGAGGCTGAGCTTGCCTCGGAGGACATGGCAGCCCAAAGGCTCTTGTTTTCCTGAATAATAACATAAAAAGCTGCCAAGTCTCTGCCAGACTCAGGCAGGGCTACAGGAAAGCCTCTCGGGAGCAAGCTCCAGAAATGCAGAAGCTTAAGTCAACAGCAGTGAGCGATTTTTATATAGTGCTTCCATCATCACCTAAGTGCATTTCTTCTGGTTCCCAGGGTACTATGTAATAAACAAAGAAATTAAAAAAAAAAAAAAAAAAACCAACAAAAAACAAAAAACCAAACTAATCACAGCAGAAAATAACCACAAAAACATTCTACTGGCAAAAAAATAATCCAGGATAGCACATGAGCCTCTCCCATAGCTCCATTACGTACATGGTAGTCGTGTCCTCCAAAGTCTTGTTGCATGTGGTGCAAAGCCTGTTGGGGTGGGTTTCCAGCCAGACAGGACCCGGTGGGATCCATGGCGTGAAAGCAACCAACAATTCCTTCATCCGCCTTCATCTGCCTGCAGGAAAACCAATGAGGAACGGTGCTGAGCAGAGCTTATCAAAGATTTAAGCTTAAAAATACAGCAAGCCTTGCCCTGCCCCATATGTCTCTCTTCAAAATCAGCATTTGCACAGAAACAGCCACAAGTTCGCTCCATCCAGAAGAGCTGGGAGAGAAAAGGCATCATTTTATACGTTCCTGCTCATTTCTTCCTTCTCCTCACCCTTCCTCCCAGGCTCTTCTCCTTTCCAGGCTACTCCTGACACTTACCAGGCAGGGGCAAAGGGGGTCCGTTTCCACCCCCTGGCACCAAGACTGCACCATAGCAAGAGGAAAGGAGCAGGGAATGTGGGTTTCCCTCCCTCCTGGCCTCTCAGGGAAGGTTTTGGTGGCTTCAGGGGATGCTGCCCCTGGGCAAGGCAGGGTGAGACTGGGCTGGAGGGTTTATGGCTTTCTCTAACCCTGTGGGAAAGATCATGAAGCACAGGGAGGCATGGAACAGAGCTGCCAGCAGCCAAGCAGAAGTGAGAGGCAGAGGCAGGAGATGTCCCACAGAGATAAAACATCGATCAGCAAGAGGTGCAGGGGAAAGGAGCTGGATGAGCTTGATTCCCATATCCCTTGAGAGAGGCACCGCAGGATGCATCCATCCCAAGGAGCAGCACTTGATTCAGCTCCCAGAAAGACTGCGCCTTTCCTAATTAATGTGCATTTCATTTACTCTGCATAATTTATTTCTCTTCGAGACACCAGCCCTGTGACAATATTTGATGTTGAATCAGTTTGGAAACAAATGTAAGATACTTTATCGTTCCCATCTCAGCTCACATACACACAATTTCTGTCTCGGTGCCAGCAATTACAGCAGACCTCAGCAACAACTTTTAGAAATTGCTTATTACTGACCCTGAATAATCCAAATTCCCTGTCCAAAGGCATCCATGTGGCTTTTTAAAAAGGCTCAGCTCTTCTGCAATGTGCAGAGGAACCGCTGACCTGTGGGAGGGCTGCTCACCCCAGGGATGTTCAGGAGGGTCCCCCCCTGTCCCCAGCTGTGGGAGGTGGGGGGGTCCCTCCCCAGGGCCACCCAGCCAGGTGCTGCTCTCACACCCCTTTGTGTCCTTTGCACCCCCCGGCAGATCTGGTGCCAGGGACAGAGTATGGCATTGGGATTTCAGCGGTGATGGACAGCCAGCAGAGCGTGCCGGCAACCATGAACGCCAGGACCGGTGAGTTTGGCCCCATTGCATGCTTCAAGCACAGCTGGCTCCTATGGCTCAGATGTCCCCATAGGACAGTCCGTGCGTGGGAACAAAGGTGTGCACCAACCCTCTCCCATAGAGCTTGACAGCCCCCGGGACCTCCTGGTGACGGCCTCCACAGAGACATCCATTTCACTGGCCTGGACCAAAGCCATGGGTCCTATCGACCACTACCGTGTCACCTTCACCCCTGCCTCAGGGATGGCATCCGAAGTGACAGTGCCCCGGGATGAGTCACAGCTCACCCTCTCGGAGCTGGAGCCCGGGACAGAGTACACCATATCCATCATCGCTGAAAGGGGACGCCAGCAGAGCCTGGAGGCCACCGTGGATGCCTTCACAGGTAGAGAAAGATAAACTGGGGCCAAGGGCACAGACCACCACCCCACACTGGCATCTACGCCAGCCCGCTGTATCCCCAGCACCTAAATTCTTGAGGTGGTGATGGGGATGAGAGCTGGAGGCAATGCATCCATACGGGAACAGGTCTGTTGACCTCAAAAGGAGGATGGCCCTACCAGTGTAGGTGCCTTGTCCCCTTTGCCTGCAGCTCTGAGCGCACTTGCTTGGCTAGAGGCTCCCATAAGGACAAGGCAGGGTTGGGGGAACGGAAAGCCCATGCCTTCCCCTGTGGTCAGGGTGGCCTGTGTGTCCCTAAGAAAGAGAAATGAAGCCTTGAGGGACCTTACAAGGACCTCTGGGTAGAAAGCCTGCAGCTGAGAAGTTCAGACAACACATACCATCTGTAGTGGGACAGCCTTACCACCTACCATATGGGTCTGGGATGGAGGGTGTGTGCAGGCAGAGCTGAGAAAAGCACTGTTTTTCCCCTCCCAGTTCTGCCTCTTGATCCCAGCACAGTTTCAGATCAATAGAGAGCCCAGAGCTCCAGCTTTGCCACCTCTCTTGGGTATTTCCCACACAAACACTGAGAACATCGTGGAGGCCAGGATCTGCAGATGGTTGGGGCTGCATCTCCCCTCTCCATCTTGCAGGTGTCCGGCCCATCACACAGCTCCACTTCTCCCAGCTGACATCATCCAGTGTGAATGTCACATGGAGCGACCCATCCCCACCAGCAGACCGCCTCATCCTCACCTACAGCCCCCGGGATGAGGAGGAGGCGCAGCAGGTCACACTTGAAGGCACCCGTAGGCACGCCAGCCTGGTGGGCTTGCAGCCATCCACCGAATACCTGGTGTCACTGGTGGCTGTGCACGGCGCTATCAGCTCTGAGCCTGTCATGGGCTCCATCACAACAGGTACCATGGAAAGCCCCCCGCCGGGCACAGGACCCTACCAGGAGGGCGGGCCGGGGGACAGGGAGCAGACCTGCCTCCCACAGCTTTGGTTTCTGCTCCATCTCACCAGGGATTGATGCGCCGAAGGACCTCAGGGTGGGCAATGTCACTCAGGAGTCCATGATGGTCTACTGGAGCCCTCCCATTGCTGCCTTTGACCACTATAGAATATCCTACCGTGCCGCCGAAGGTAATGGGTCAGACCGCTCTTGCTCATACCCTGAGCTCACAGCTGCCAACCCTCCCTCCACCCACTGGCAGGAGCAAGCCACCAGGTCATCTTCACCCCAGGCAGCATCCTGGTGCCCTGGGCAAAGCCACCAATAGCTGGGATGGACCAAGAGGCTGCAGGGACGGGGTGTCTGGGACAAGGATGGGAAGGGACCACCGCAGCCAAGGGCCAGCCCAGCACAGAGGGGCACAGGGAGTGATTCACTGCAGTGAGCTCTCCCTGGGGATGGTTAATTCGGGGCCCAATCCTGAAATCCCACCTCCCTCACCTGCTTCCCAGGTTCATCTCCCTTGGTCCCAGTTTTGCCTTTGATGCTGAAAAGGTTGAGCCAGCAGCGATGGGCACACAGGTGTGCACCTGCAGGCACAAAACCCAGTTACCCCCAGTATCAGCCCTGGACTGGTGGCATTGCCCTCCCCTCCCAGGCACCTCCTATAGCCCAGGGATGGGGCCAGCTGTGATGCCAAAGCTCTTGGCTCCATCCCAGCAGGCAGGACAGACAGCACCGCCATCGGCAGCGACGCCACCGAGTACGCCCTCCGCCACCTGCAGCCCGCCACCAAGTACGAGATTGGGGTGAAGAGCGTGCGGGGCCGGGAGGAGAGCGAGGTGGCCTCCATCACCGTGTACACAGGTGGGAAGGAGCTCCTGGTGGGCAGGTAGCGCTCAAACTGTGCCAGGGCCAGCCCTGGCAGCCCCTGCTTGCACTAGTAATCAGGCAGCTGAGAGCAAGCTAGACCTGATGCAAGCTCAAGATGATGAGCAAGGCTCACAAGGGCCCAGTGTGTACTTTTGAAGTATATCTAAGCAAAACCTTTCCCGAATATGCGTAGGTAGTCATGGGAGGGAGTGATAAATCTGTGTACTGGGCACGGGGAAGCCAGAGATACGATGGTGGGCAACCATGACAACCTTTCCTAAAGGAAGTACAGACTTCCAGAAATAATCCCCGGGGAAGCCCGGACACAGACAGCATCTGCTGCAAGAATAAAACCCTCTGCTAACTTCAAACTCCTCAAAACCTAAAAACCTCCTTAACATCCCAGGCTGTGCGTCAGGAAAGCAGTGGAAGAGCAGCCCAGGTAGCAGAGCTATGACATCTCTGCTCTCCAGCTAGGGCAGCAGTAACTCCTCTGCAGGCACATGTGCCTGTGTTACCGAAATCTCAGAATGAAGACTTTATCAGCACCAATGTGATACAGATAAGCAGACACTTCTTTATTGACGGCCGGGTACGTGAGTGAGTCCTCTCACGATCAACGCACACCAAGTTTCAAAATCATACACCATATATAGAACTTATTCATGCATATTCATTAAGTATTCACGCATAATCATAGTATTTCCCGAAAATCATTAACATACCCTCCTCCCAAATCCGATTCTGCACAGTAAAGGTTAGAAAGGTCCAGAAATGGGTCTGGGGTACGATTTGGGTAGGTGGTACATGAGTCGGTGGTCGCAATCTCCCCCTGCCGGAATTACCTTTTACTAAAGCTCATGGTTTCTTGGCAGGTAACTACAAGCTGTTCCAGTCAACTCTCCCCTGTTCCCATTAATTCTACATTCTGACATTTCAATACACTTTCTACATACAGAAGACTAGTCAAATACAAAGAAATCTGTAAAATCCCAAATTTGTTACCTAAGTTTTAAACAATGATTCTAGCCCATTCTTCTGGCCTTGGTACAGGGCTGTACAGAGGATTTCATAGCAGCTTTTGCTGTGCAACTACAAGTTTCATTAAAATCTATTTCTTATTCCAAATGATTTTATAAAATCAAATAAAGTCAATTAATTCTAACTTATTAGCAGATCTGTAACACCTGGGTAGCAAGTCAGGTCCACGAGCGATGGGCCACAAGAAGCCTTTCCAGTCCCCATTCCCATCTTTTAAACACTTCTGACTCTGAATCTGTCTTCTGTGCAGCCATGGATGTCCCCTTGGGGGTCACAGCCACCAACATCACCCCTACCGAGGCGCTGCTGCAGTGGAACCCACCGCTGTCAGAGGTGGAGAGCTATGTCCTCGTCCTCACCTGCCGCACAGGTATGCTGGGGCTCCATTTCACCTCACCTCCACCTCTCCCCCACCCCAAAGCCCAGGGCTCAGTAGGTGTCCTCCACGGAAGGAGCCCTTGCTTCAGGAGGGCAGCAGCTGGTGGGTGGCATGGCTGTACCCCATCCTCAGACACCAGCTCCTCCCATGCAGGTCCCATGGCATGCACCTTGCACTGCCCCCACCAAGCCTCAGAGCACAGCAGTCCACACAGGAAAGGACTGGGATCCTCCCAATTTGCTAACTGGCCCACCAGCAGCAGCCCTTGGGCAAGCAAGTACCCATCGCAAAGAAACTCGGTGTGGCAACATCAATGAAACCCACCACTGAAGGCAAAGAAAGTATCAGGCAAATATAGGGACCGTGGGAAAAATAAGACCATCCTTCAGGCCAACCACCACCACTACAGCTCACCTGCTGCACTGGAGCTCACGGTGTTTCAGCCATGGTGTGTCATACCCATAGACACATTTTGGAGAACCACCTTGAACATCTACCTTAACTCATCTCTTTTGGCTTACAGTTGCAGGAGAAACAATTCTGGTGGATGGAGTCAACCAGGAGTACCAGCTGACCAATCTCCTGCCCAGTACCACCTACACAGTCTCTATGTACGCCACCAACGGGCCTCTCACCAGCCAGACCATCAGCACCAACTTCACAACTCGTACGTACAGTCACCTCCCCCACCGCCTGTTATGTGCCCTTACCCACACATCCACCCCAGGAAAGGCGGCCAGCAAGGCTCAGCCAAAGCTTTTGTCACATACACATGGGTGTAGAAGTAGCCATGTGCCAAAAGGCCACCCAGATACCAGTGCTGGGCACAACACAAGAACAGAATTTTAATCACAACAAGCATCAACCATCATTTTCACTCTTGCAACCTCCATCTACCTCTTTCTTTGATTTGCCCTGGATGTGGTTCCCCGAGAAGACCCTTGACCAGGTCTTTTTCTTGCCCAAGGCTATAATCCAGGAAAGTCCCACAACCCATTTTGCTTACAGGAAGCTCGGCAGGCCCCATAACACATGAATTTCGGAGCTGTTACCCTTCAGAGAACATGCAAGTAGAGAAGGACATTTAGAGGGCTTACAGAGCTCTGATCAAGGTTGGAGATGGGTGGTGGGGTCTGGAAACTGAGGGTGAGGATGGACTTTGGGCTGTAGCTCAGGGTTGCAAGGTCGAATACCAGTGCACTGAGTTGGGAAGCGGGCCTGGGGAGGTTGGTTGTCTGTGAGAACTTGCACTTCCCTTGGTCCCAATCCTCCCTTGCAGTTTTGGATCCTCCAACAAATCTGACTGCCAGTGAAGTCACTCGACGGAGCGCCCTGCTCTCCTGGGTGCCTCCCGTGGGAGAGATCGAGAACTACGTCATGACCTACAGATCCACCGATGGCAGCCGGAAGGTGAGCGAGTCCTCACAAAGAAAGAGGCTCATTAAGTCAGGGAATAACACAACTGTGGAGAAATGAGCAGGAGAAACCCAACGAGGTAAAAGAATGACGCTCACTAGGTCAGGGAGAGACCAGAAGGGCAAACGCTGCTTTCTACATAAGCAATACTTTAGACAAAAAGTTAGAAAACACAGGAAAAGATTGCCTAGGGCAAAATCTTCATGTACATCTGCAGGTCTGGGCAAAGAGGGCATACCTGGGAAGTCTGGAGGAACAGGGGAAATTCCCAACTTGGGAAACACAAGCAAGCTGAGGCAGGAGAAAATTACCCCGCAAACAGAGATGCTGAAAAAGCCATTTGCCCTTCTTGCAAAAGGAAGATAGGAGCAGACAGCTAATTAATCCCGCAATACAATATATTTGATTATTTAATGAGTACGTCCATATCTGCCTGTCCGGAGGCTGCTACAAACACTATCAGGAATACGTCACTGCAGAGTCTCATTGCCTTTGCCGGTGCGACTGGCTCGCCGCAGCCGGAGGATAATAGCTTTGCAAAGGGGTTCGATATAATGCTAAGTGGCATTGGCTGACGACCAGAAAAATTAACATGACAGGAACTGATGGAGCCAAAACTGGCTGATAACTAGGTTTTGGCCAGCTCTGCTCCTTGCAATGCTTGGGCAATCAGTCATGCCCCAGATTGAGGGCACGCAGATCCCGACAGAGTCGGTAAACAGAGCATACAGACTGCAAACATTTACATCTCCTGTGCCTAAACCAAACCAGCTAGCTTTCTCCTGCCCAAACCATCCCAAAAGGTCAAATATATATTGACACCACCTTGACTTAGTCCAGGGGTGTAAGCAGCCATGCAACGCTCCTCGGCCAGGCACCAAGGGCTGCAGCAGTTTGTAGCTTCCCTTCCCTCCTCGCTTGCTCCTTAGGCTCCCCATCGCTTTTCTCATCTGTTGCTCTTGGTGTCTACCTCCTTCTGGGACCCATGTACAGGAGCTGATTGTGGATGCCGAGGACACATGGATCCGCCTGGAAGGGCTTTCTGAGACCACAGAGTACACCGTGCGCCTGCAAGCTGCCCAAAACACCATGCGGAGCGGCTTCATCTCCACCACCTTCACCACAGGTGAGGACCTGCACCGCATCAGCTTGGCCAGGTGGGGTTTAGGCCACTCACCATGCTGGCAGACACAGACTGCTTTTGTGGGCTCTCCCTTCTCAGGCAGCATTTCACCATGATCCACAGAGAGGTATCTTCATTGCCACGACCTACAGTGCTGTTTTGCTATGCAAAGTTAATGGCTATACCTATATCTATAATACAACACAAGACTCAGTCCAGGGCAAGGGGTTTTGAGCTTCAGACCAGGAACCATCTACCAAACCCTTTACCTTGCCCTTGCCCCTCCTCAAATGCATAAATAGAGGGGGAAAAAAACCCAGAAGTTAACAACATGTATCAAGAGGTATGCTCTTGGAAAGAGCAGGGAGAGACTCAGCTGGTCTCTCCATGCTGTAAACATGGTCCAACCTCTCAGATATATCATAGAATCATAGAATAGTTTGGGTGGGAAGGGGCCTTTAAGGGCATCTAGTCCAACCCCCCTGCCATAAGCAGGGACATCTTCAGCTAGGTCAGGTTGCTCAGAGCCCTGTCCAACCAGACCTTGAGTGCTCCCAGGCATGGGGCATCTCTGGAAATATCAAGCAGGTGCATCTCCACTACCATCAGTGGAGTCACGGACAGCAGGGCCAACGTGCCCGCAGGACTGTGATCCCACAGATTTTACCTAATGGCATTATTCCTCCCTCCTCTCATTCCACAGAAGTCACAATCCACTGAGGTAACGGGGATTTCCTTTCCAAATCAAAGGGTGGGCGTCCACGTCCAACCCTCACAGATAGAGTGCTTATGCTTGCAAGAATGACACTTGTATAAAAATGTCACCATTGCCCCCACCTTTTGCAACCATTCACGTTAGAAACTGTGCAAAGCATGTTGTCCCTCCGCCTCTTTGAAAGCCATGCTAGGCCTGGGCACTTAACAGACAGAGTGCCTGTTGTTCAGGGCTGAATCCAATTGCATTTCTCCTGGGCTTCAAAAGCACTAAGCCTGAAGACGATGTCCACCAAAATTCCTCCCATCTGTGCTGCCAGTTCGATTAGGAGAGTTTTCTTTGCATCTGCTGCAGATACACTTTCCCATCTCAGTTACATGCAAAGGTCCCTTCATCTGCTTTTAAGAGATAATAGAAACTATTTACATTACCAAAAAAAAACCAGAAAAGACTTCCCTAATGCATCTGTGGATCAGGTTTTCCTGTTATTCTCACCTCTTATGCAGGCATATAAAGCCAGCGCAATTCAGGCAGGTGACGAAAAAATGCATGTCATCTTTGAGGTTCTTTGAGAGTCAGGGACAAAACTGCATGGGGCTGGCTTCTCCACTGGGATAAAGCAGCAGAAATCCACTCACGTCAGGCAAGGAGAGCACGGTTTCCATTAAACACAAATGCCAGACCTCGGCAGTATTAGAGACACCATTGCCAGCTGATGCAGCATCCAAACACACGTTTAATTGCTTTTAAGATGAAGATAGGCATCAACTAGACACCAGCTTCTCCCCACTTACCCCCCGTATCGATCAGACAGAAGCACCCAGGAACGACCGCTGGGGCAACGCGATCCATGGGCAGCATCCTCAGCAAAGAATCGGGGTCTGGGATTCAATTATTTCATTTACTCTGGCAGCGCATCAGGGCACTTTGCAGAGAATAAGGACTTGTCTTTAAGGAGACAGGAAAAAAAAAAAAAAAAACAACAAAACAAAAATACCAACCAGGCTTAATTTAAATTGTTTTGCTTCCTTCTGCTCACAGTACACATCCCGGGGTTCTGCCATTGCTTCTGACATATTAATAGCTCAGCCTCTTTGTTTCATGTTTGCATAAGGTTCTTGGGGAATTGTATACAGATGGGACAAAAGGAAGAAACAGATACAGTATTTATAATTTATAGTGGTTTGAAATGTCTTTCAAGGTCTCCTTCACTCCTAAAGATATGAATATAAATTAAGAAACGAGTAATCTCTGCAGAGCTCAGGGGAGCCTGAAGTCGTTGTCTTTGAAGCAGTTTTCATTGTTGGATACTCTAAAATGCAAACACTGCCTCACCACACCTTGCGTTACAGAGCACGGAGACAGGAAAAAATAGGGAGTCTTCAACATTTGGACAAAGTGACAACCTCCAAAGTCTCCAGGTGGCATGAATGGGGGGGAATACACCCAAGTGGGAAATAACAGACAAGGGTCTGTACCCTGGTCCTACAGGGTATCATGCAGTCGTGACGGATGTACACAGCACACCCTTTGCACCTTCTCAATGAGTAACCAAGGCACCCTCCAAAGCCACATCCATATTTCCAGCTCTGCACTCATCTACTCCAGCATCCATACGCACCAACAACCACATTTTGCATTAAAGGAGACTTTAAAAATCAAACTCAGAGTTGACATCCCAATATTGTTGGGGTCTTGTAGTTCAGACTCTTTTAAACTCTGACCCCTAAATGAGAAGTTTCTTCCTTAGAGGACACCTGGAGCACAGCCACACAGCCTGTGCTGTCTGCCCATCTCTAGTATCTGGCACAGCCTAATTCCTGCTCAGTTTGCAAGTGACAGTCAGCCTGGCATAAGTCCACCATTGTTTCCAAGGGCATGGATCAGGAGAATCCATCTGGAATCAATAAAGTCATAAAACTTGCTTGTAGCTGGCAATCCTGAGAGGAGGACAGGTTCTGGTATTGTCACAGCTGTCTAAATACGCCGGTCACGGCTCAAACCCCAGGGTGCAGACACAGTGCAGAAAGATGATGCAAGAAGTGACATCCCTCATCATTCACAGCGAGGTTACAATGCGCCTTTCCAATATGCACACACTTTTTTCCATTAAATCCTCCAGTGTTGTTGGCAGAGGTAAAGTCCCTCCACTTCACAAAGTAACTTGAGACGCAGAAGCCAAATTAGACTTTTCCTGGATCACAACCAGTGGGGCCCAAGGCATGTGGAAAGGGTGTTGCTCTCCTTAAGTTTTTCTTGGGTTTGTTTTTTTGTTGTTGTTGTTGTTTTGTTTTGTTTTTTTATCTTGCAGGCGGCCGTGTCTTTGCTAACCCTCAAGACTGTGCCCAGCACCTGATGAATGGAGACACGCTGAGCGGCATCTACACCATCTCCATCAACGGGGACCTCAGCCAGCGGGTGCAGGTGTACTGCGACATGACCACGGATGGAGGCGGCTGGATTGTGAGTAGCCGTGCGGCTGTCCTCTGTGTTGTCACCATCACAAAGTAACCGAGCCTCACGCTACCAGCAAAGCCAAGCACCACGCTGCACGGGAACGACAGCAGGCTTAATATCGCATGCTTCATTTCCCACGCCATAGGGAATGGCCCACGCTCCAGTAATAATAGTTACACTTGGAGAAATGCCCTTTGATTTATTTGACATGTTTGCAGTGCTTCTGGAGAGCAAAATCTGAGAGTGAAGCTGATTTATTGTTCTCGAAATGAAATTAATGGCCGGTAGCTTTCACAGAGAATGATTCACGTTGCCTGCAGTAGGAGGGTGTCAGGCATCACCCCAATTGAGTCCGCACAGGAGCACTTTAGAAGCAAATGCCTGTTTGGCTTTTGAATTGCACAAACACTGCCTGTCTTGATGTAGATGGACTGACAGCTTAAGTAAATAATGCTCTGGTGCTTTGATTTTATTCATGTCAAATGCTTGCTTACACGCATTACACAAAACCCTGCTAGATGTATAGTTAAAACAACAAAAAAAAGGACTTCCCCAAATGCTGATTTCTAGCGTGGGTATTATTCTAGCTAGGAAATTTACCTCCATCTCACTCTGCTTCAGACCATCCCCTTGCATGCCACAGAAAGAGCCAGCTGAAAGCAGAATCACATGCTAGAAGAACAGTCACCATGCATTGGGTAGAGCAGAAAGCTTGACGGCTGATTCCTTCCTGTTAGAGCATTGATTTGCCTTGGACATCATCTAACATCTCTTCAGTTTCTCCATCTGCACATGAATTAATTGCATGGCTACAATTAACACTAACTGGATGGGCACTGCAATTTGTGCCTCTGAAAGGGGCAATGGAAAGAAAAAGTATTGTCTTTACTTCACACTGATCTTCCCCCACCACAGGTCTTCCAGAGGCGGCAGAACGGGCTGACTGATTTCTTTCGGAAATGGGCGGATTACCGGGTTGGCTTTGGAAACCTGGAGGACGAGTTTTGGCTGGGTATGACCCTCACTGGTTGTCTGTCAATGACACGTCAAACCTGAGCCCCCTACGCACCGTGCTGCTCGCCCATGCCAGCTGTTGGTTCCTTGCCTTTCACCCCACTCCTCTACGCTCTCCCTCGGACAGTTTTTCTTCCATTCATTCCCAGCCCTTCACATTAGAAAGTCACTCAGGGGCACACAACATAAAAGCACATTGTGAAGGCCAGCAGCTCCCCAGTTTGCTCCTCCTAGGAGAGAAGGGGCTAAGCTGGGAGTTTTCATGGACCAAAAAGCATCATCCTCCTTTGGATGACTACAGGTTGCATCAGTAGCATCTATGGCTCACGGACCTCGCCTGGCCTTGGCCAGCAAGCCAGTTGCCCGAAGAAAGTAGGAAAGGGGCAAGTGGGAGGAAACCCAGCACAGCTCTGAAACAGAGCGTGCTGCCCCAAAACCTGAACACAAGCCAAGGCCAGCCCTGCAGCGTGAACACGCTCTGGCTCGTGTGGAAGCTTAGCAGCAATGGGAGAAGCACCAAGGCTCCGCAGCTGAACGCCCCCAGCTTCAGCAGCAGTGTGGAGAAAGCTGAGCCTGGGCCTTGAACCCACCTCTCATAGCCACGGGGAGGTGAAGCTCAAGTGCAAACAGAGCTCAGACCCCACCACTGCCAGGAGACACAAAGACTTAGCCAGAGTGCTGTTGCTTTTTGGTTCCCCTCCTCGCACTCATTTCCCACAGCTGTGTTATTTACCTAGAGCTCTTTTTGTTTGCTCACGGGGCGGATCCAGGCACTGGGTCTCACCGGGTGTCTTGCTGCTTGTCTCACCAGGCTTGGACAACATCCACAAGATCACGTCCCAGGGGCGCTACGAGTTGCGAATAGACATGAGGGATGGCCAAGAAGCAGCGTACGCCTACTATGACAAGTTCTCCATCGGTGACTCCCGGAGCCTGTACAAGCTGCGAATCGGGGACTACAACGGCACTTCAGGTACAACCTCCTTGCTAGCAAGTAGTAAGGAAATCCTGGCACCCATGAGTCTGAAACTATAAAGGAAATCGCAGCATCAAAGCTCACTTGTTTGGAGCAGCAAGACACAAACCCATAGCCCTTTCTGCCTCCCTGCAGTCCGTCATGTAAACCAGGCTGGATAAATCCCACTAAGGACACAGGGAATTTTCCATCGGGGATTAGATATTTAATATCAGAGGCATTACTGTTCAGATAACCAGGTCAATCATCAGAGGTGTCATCTCACTTGGCAGTAACCGCAGAGTGCTATTGATGCTGTGCTGGAGGGTGTATTTATTGCCCTCCCACAGCAATGGAAAAATCTGAAATCCTCTGCATTGTTTCCTCTTGCAGAGGCCAAACAATGGCCAGTTTTTCAAGGACACTGTCACACCTGCTTGCTCAGTCAATGCAGCAGCATGAGGCTTTGCCCACCAGAAAACAGTGGGTGATGGAAGGAGGGCACGGAGGTCTCTTCCCAAGAAGGGGGAGAGGGGACGGCTGCAGCCTCTTTAGCTAGGATAGATAGGATAGACAAAACTTCACCACCATGTACTTAGCAAGGAACCACACACCATATCCAAGATGCAGGAATTTTTTATTCCAAACCTGGTAGCTGCTACTGGAAAAACAGCAACAGGAATCTTGGTTGTGTGCAACAAAGCACTTGCTCTGACCTTAAGTCCTAGGGCATGAGGCACCCAACCTATTACCAAAAATGCCAGTAACTACTGCAGACATGACTCCCTCCCTTTCCCCACACAAGCTCCCCTTCTAGCCGCCCAGCCAAGGAGCTTCTGCTCCACCTTGAGCAAAGAGAGCCAAGACCTGCCCAATGGTTCATGGCCAAGAGGTGTCCTAGCAAGCTTCTCTGTGCCTGGACTGCACGGTGCTGGCATGAGTCTACTTTGTATTTTCTTAGGGACCACCAAGGAGCATAGTAAGAATGTCTCCTGTAAATACATCAGTTGTAATAAGCATGTTTCACTTGGATGTTCTTTCACCCAAAAGCAGCTTTTTTGGTCCTTAGTAAGAAGGTGAGATGAGGTTTGTGGTTTTGGTAAAATAAGACATCACACACCTCCCAAAAGCTTCTTGCCCTTATCCAAAGTGAGAAAAGAAGGCTAAGCATCTTGGTTCAAGGGACAAATGCTTGGTCTCCATTAGGCGAAAAAGTTCCCTTTGGCTCACAGGAGGGAAGGAGGCTGAAAGAGTCCTGAAGTTAAATAGTGGAGCCAGGCTTTGGAAAATCAGGGATGCCCAAATCTAGGACTTAGTTCATTTCTGAAACACTGAAATTCAGATCCAAACTCATACAGCATTTTATCTGCCAAGCCCAAGCAGCCGCTGAGCTTTGCTATGGTCTGTACTGATCCTAAACGGACAGCAGAGGACCTCAGATGAACCAGTTGTGAGCAATTCCAGTTAACGTTGTTCCCAGACCTTCAGCTGCTTGAGCCATGGATTGGCAGGCTGCCACATCTACCAGAATATCTTAATTTCCTTGTGAAAAGACCAGGTGACTCTGGCTCTAACACCTTTAACGGCACCTCTTCCCACAGGGGACTCCCTCAGTTATCACCAGGGCCGCCCCTTCTCCACCAAGGACAGGGACAACGATGTGGCTGTGACCAACTGCGCCATGTCCTACAAAGGGGCCTGGTGGTACAAGAACTGCCACCGTACCAACCTCAACGGCAAGTACGGGGAGTCCCGGCACAGTCAGGTAAGGACAGAGCTGGGCTGAAAGCCTTCGGCATTTCTTCTAGGGGTGTGACCAAGCCTGACAGCAAGCCTAGGCTAGAGCTGGGGCCGCACAGTCCATGCACCAGGGGTGGGAGCACCGGTGGGGTGACCCCACACCAGCTGGAGCAAAGGGAACCACCTTCAAGCCATTTAAGCTGATGCTTTGTGCCTCAAACTGGCTGCCGTGGTCATTTACCATGGCACCTTACTGCATTACATTAAAAAAATATTACATACGGGAAATCTGATCAGGAGCCTTTGAGCAGTGGGAAAAACAAAGGCATGGCTGCAGAAGAGTTTCTTACCCTTCCTGTAGCAAGTTCTTCCTTCTGACTTCTCTACAGCCATCAACCCTGTTTCCTTCCTTTCCAGCTCTGGTTTCTTGTTAGGGTCTTTCTTTACCCTGTGCCTTTCTCTCCCTCCTGCCAGGGGATTAACTGGTACCATTGGAAAGGCCACGAGTTCTCCATCCCCTTTGTGGAAATGAAGATGCGACCTTACAACCACCGTAACATCGCTGGGAGGAAGAGACGGTCCCTACAGCTCTGAGCCAGCTGAACCCCTCCTGCCTCCCACCACCTGACCTTTTCTGTCATTTGTTTGTATTTTATAATATGAAAAGGGAAAAAAAACACAATTACTACTCATCTGAGATAGCAACCTGCCCCCCCACGAGTGCTGGAGGGAACCAGGGTACAAGCAAAGGCCGTGTGAAAGGGAAGACCTCGTTGCTTTGCATCTGTCCCAGAGAAATACCAAATTTCCAGTTTCCCTACCCCAGTCCTCTGGCCTTTAACATGAGAACAAGAAAGAGACAGACAGATTTTTTTGATATTTTTTTAAAACACATAGAAATCCCCAGCAAAGCCTGTTAGAAATGTTTGTCACAGGGCTCATGGCAGAAACCTTCCCCACAGGGACCTTGGGGCAGCCATTTCCACCCCAGTCATGGCCAGGGACACCCGTCCTCTCCCTGCCTCCCTGTTGCCTCCTGGAAGGGAAGTCCCAAGCTTCATGCCATCCTGTAGACACCAACTCTTCCAGCAGGCAGAGGCCCATCTCTCTTTCTGGCCTGGTCATCCCTCCCCTACACACAGGCACTGCACACATGAAGACAAACTGAGGATGAGCAAACGCAAGCTCATCCCATCCCCAGTTTTCGCACATCACACCAGGAGGGCTTGGCAAGCATCAGCATATGTAGGCAAACTTTAGAAAGCCCACAGCTCATGTGCTGGCCCCACCACAGCCAAATTCATCCTCATGTACATGGGGTGTAGGGGAACAAGAGCTGTTCCACCAGCCCCAGCCTGTATCATCCACGCCTTCCAGTTGAACTCATCCCACTCCAGGTGCACAACATCTGCCTGGGTTGTGCTGAGCTTGATGGAGAAGAAAGGAGTCAAAGGAGAGGACCTGGGAGAAAAATCACTACTTGTGGTCTTGAGGCCTAGGGCCCGTTTCCTCTGCTATTTCTACATCCCACTGCGCTGGCTTTCACTGAGGGCATTGGTCCCAAACCAAATAGTCTCAGAGAAGGAGCAGCAACCAAAAGAGCCACCACACAAGCGCAGCCCAGCCTGAAGCCGGCAGCTGGTACAGCCCAGGCGCTATTTTGCAGAGACCTCCACGGTACACGGGGAAGGATGGCAACACAGCTGAGGGAAGAGAAGCGCAAGCTGAGAAATGCCCATTCCTTCCCTTCTCCTGCACCACCCCTCTTCGCTGCCATCACAAGAGGGACACAAATCTCAGTGCCTTGGTATCAGCATCTCTCTAACAGGAAATCAACCTTTTCCCTTCCTGGAAGGAATGTTTAGTCCATCCAGATTCTGGAGCTCTTCAAGACTCTTGAAAGAATAGATGAGTTCACTCTTCCCACCCTTAACTTCTCCTCTTTTAAGGAAGATGGACCCTTTGGATAGCTCTGGCTGGGTCCTGTTACCATTGACACCACCTCCATGTAGCCCAAATGACCACCCACCGGAGTCACTCCTCTGCTGAGTGCTCGGATCAATGCTGGGTATTGTCACTGGTCTGGTCTTGGAGAAGGGACTTGTCCCCACAGCCAAGGACAATACAGCTCATCATTGGGTTTGCAGCCAAGGGAGCATTACAAATGCTAAACACTGCTTTGTTATTTTATCACACTGAAGCTGCTTTGTCTCAAGAAACATCTACCAGATGGCAACATAAAGGCATCTTTACAGTAGCTTATAATTCAGGCCAGTGTCTCTTTCATGGCCATGCTCCTGGATCTGCTGACGTTACTCACCATGGCTGCAGAGCTGAAGAAGGGCATTAAGCAGGAAACGCAGCCTCCTTGTCCATGTACTGGCACACAAAATCATAGCTAACCCCAAGGTCAGGATCAGATCCAGGCTCCAGCCCTTCAAATGGTCAGCTTACAAGCTGCAGTCCAACCTGGAGGAAGGATGCTGTAGCTCAGCAACATCACGTGTGTAAATGAGGCATCTCTTGTTACTTCCAATCAGCATCAAATCAGGCAAAAAGTCAACCAGTTGGGCAACAGGTCAGTCAGAGAGGCTGCAGATGATGGGAACTCTTGTAGGACATGGCCGGTGTCACAGATGGCAGCACGTCACACCTCCTGAGCAGCCTGCCCTGTTTTAGGTCCTAAAAGTCAAGCAGCAGCCACAGCCGATTAAAACCTAAGAAGCCTCCTAGTGGACCGGCAGAGTAATATTTTTCCCAACATCACCAAGAGTTTATGGGCAAGAAGTGTCCTAACAGAAGCACTGTAGTGCACCGGTTATAACCAGGAGCAGAGACGGGCGGTGGATGGTGTTCATGGCTGCTCAGATGGTGCTGTTTGCTTGTCTACCCAGGCAAAAGGAGGAGACATCCGTGGAAACACGAGAGCTCATCACTAGCAATCAAGTAGAAGGCAAGAACTCTCTTTTGAAAAGTATGAGTCAAACAGAAAATCAAAACAAGCTTTTTCCAGGGGGTTCAAAAGAAGATCCTCAAAAAAGTTGATTGTTCTCTTAACAGATTTACTGACGCATATCTCTCCCTCCCTGCTCATGTTCGTCATCCCTTTTATAAGTCCTGTAACTGGGATGAGAGGGCCCAGTTGACACAATGCCATCATTGAGTCTGAAGGACACTCTTGGAGATAACACCCGACCTTCTGGTGCTGTTATATACCAGTGCTGGTCCCTGCTCTCACACATGGTACCAGAGTGTTGTCTTTCTATTACCTCGGTGAAACGCAGTTGCTAAAATCTTTTAAAGGAAAGACTTCTACACGTCATGGTTTTCTCCTGGTGATAGCCTAAGCACGCAAATTAGCAAGGATGACATGGTCATTTGGGCCATTGTCCCTTGTTCAAGTTGCCCACATACAAGATACAATTTTCCAGAAATTCATTTTTCATTATTGCCTGATGAATTTTCCTGGACAAAGCTCCTGCCAGCAGTTTCAAGCAAATTTGTGCTTAACGTCGATGCTACAGAGCGTCAGAGAGTGTGATGAAGTACAATCTCTCTGCACCCTCCGTCAGTGGTTGGGCAAGCCCTTTTTCTGAATTCACTCTCCAACCAGACCAGGTTTGGCCCTTGTCCCCCATCAGCACAGTGCTGAGACTGAATTAAGTCTTGGCATGAAATTCCCAGAAGCCAAGCCCAGATGCTGCCAGTGCTCATCTCACCTTGACTCCAGCACGTGAACCATCACTGGGCTCTGGTGGCTCCTCTGCCATCCAGCTCATACGACCCAGGCTTGCCCCAGAGCCCAGAAAGGAACCTGAAGCCATTACCCAAACCCCACTATCCACTGCGAGATGCCAGCTCCCACAACATCAAGCAGGAGGAAGCACGTCATGTCCTTCACCCAGCAGAGCACCACGTGTACCCAGGACCCTCTCAGCCTTTCAAAGCTGCCTCTTATTTCTAACCCCAAAATCTTGGAAGAAAACACCAAGGGACTTTCATCTCTTGCCCAGTTTTGATTTCCCTCTGTTTCCATTCCAGCCAGACCCCCGAGCCCACCATGCACTGCACTAAAACATAACAGAAAAACCCCAAACCAAAAGTTCTTGAAAGGAAAAGCTGCTTTTACTAAAGTGATCCTTAAGACAGCACTTATAAATTAATAATTTGGGGAAGGAGAGAGGCCAGGCCCTCCCCAAAGGTAGCTGGGTTTTGGCAGGAGGATGCTGGAAGAGCATCCACACAAAAGTTTGGGAGAAGCCTTTGTTTCTACTGCTTTCCTTTGCATTGCTTTACCATGGGCATCTCAAGGCGTAGTACCAGCCTAAACGCGCTTTTGCCCAGCCTCTTACCTCCTTCCCAAAGCGACGCTCCCCCCAGGAAGCATCAGGGTGCGGACAGCACAGCTTATGCCATCTTCATCGCCAGTGCTGCAGCAGGTGAGGGCTCGAGCAGTGGTGTCCCCACGCTGGGGCAGCCCTGTGCCTGCCACAGGCTTAGAGCAACCTGCTGAAACACAGCAGGAGCTCAAACACCCACCTGGTGCCTCACCTCGGCGCCAGCACATGCCCTTCATCCAGACCCAGCGCCACCCTCCTGGGATGTCCCCACCGTCACACCCTGAGGTAACCATCACCCCCTGCCCTGTGGCCCCCTGCGATGCCCACAAGCTCTGACCTTACCAGACACTGCCAGCAAAGAGCACCCCCCCGCCCCCGCCAAAACCCTTTAACTCCTGCTTACACCGCTAACAGAGGGCTCCATCCCGGGGCCAAGGGAGAAGCCCATCCGTGTTTCTGCCAACCAAGCACCCTGGGATGGCCATCAAACCCAGTTGGTACCCTCCAGGTTCACCTTCCCCCTTCCTTAAACCTGATGGCACCCAGATGGCGGTGGCAGGTCCTTGCCCCTTCTGGGAGCGGGGCGGGGGGGTCGGGTAAGGTGGAGGGAAAGACTCATCCCTGGGGACGTGCTCATGCTTGGACCCACCTCGGCACCCAGCCTACAGCTCTCCAGGTGTCAGTGGTTTCTCCGAAGAATGGTGACACGAAGACCTAAACAAAGAAATGAGCAGTCCCTTGTGTACAGGTGTTACCCTGGAATTGTATTTATTACTTTAAAAAAAATTTAGAAACCATAAATAAGAAGGAAGAACCGAGGCAACGAAATCCCTTGGACAGGTTCTGACGAACTCAAACACAAACCAACGCAACCAAATGAGGGGGAAGATAAAAGCAAATAAATGCATAAATAAAATAAATAATATAAATAAATAATATATTAAACAAGCCTCCCCACCCTGTAATGAAAACGTAGCTCGGAGAATGGGATCGACGCTTGTTAACCATTGTTAACTAGTATTTTTAGTCCTGACCGCTCTTAGGCTATGTATAGTTCCTTTTTTTAATGCATTTTCTATACATTAATAAAAGATACCGAAGAAGCGAGCCGTGTGCCTGTCCAGGAGCGGGGTGGGAGCGGGGTCCTGGCGCATCCAAGCCCGGCAGCGACACAGCCCCCCCCGACCCCACTCCAAGCAGGGACGTGCATTCCCTGCCCCTAATCCTTTATCCCACAGGAGAAGGAGCACAGGCGGCTTGTCAGCAGGGATTCGCACGCTCTCCCCCTCCTGTAGGACATGCCCTGCCCCAGCAGAGCTCAGATCCTTCTGCATCCAAAGCAGCGGTCCACAGAGGCTTGTTTTTTTTGCTCTGCTCTTTGCAGCTGAGCTGCAAGGTGTCGTACAGTCGAGGCAGCCGCCCCAAGAAAACATCCTCCTTGTTTGCAAAGCACAGCCAGAAATACCAACCAGGAGGAACAGAGCAGCTGAGAGACAAATCACATGCCATGTGATTAAAAAAAAACAAACAAAAAAACAGAGGGAGGAAATTCTGGGGGCAGCCCAGTGTCAGCTGGTGGTGCCATGTCCATCCTTGGAGGTGCTCAAGACCAGGCTGGAAAATGCCCTGAGCAACCTCATCCGCCCCCATGGCTGCCTCAGGCAGCAGGTCAGCTCAGAGGCTCCCAAGACCCAACCCCCCTGCCACCCCCCCCACCTCCAAACTATTCTGTTAAAATATATAACAATAAAGTGACCCCAAAGTTGGGTTGGTGTGGCCGGTCCTTTAACCACGGTAAGGCAGGGAGTTGTGCTTTGGCCTCAGCCCAGCGCAAAACATTTTGTTAATAAATTTAGCTGCTCCCATGAGCTAGAGAGGCCCTCAGCTCTGCAGCTTGCAGCCAGAGAAAGCAAAGCCACAGTGTAAATGCTCAGAAGCAGAGCAAAACAACCCCAGAGTCTTCAGTTAGAGCTATTCTCCCAATTTAGACAGCAATCTGTTCCCAGCACGATGGAAACCCCACCAAAAACCAAATTGCAAGGCTATTTCCAGCAGAACATGCTCCCCAGTGGAAAACAACAACAAAACAAAAAAAGCCACGAAAAATGAAAAAGCAATATTGATTTAGCAAAAATCTCTGGGACAAGTAAGAATTTCAGAGGATTTTGAAAGCTGTTTCACAGACAGACTTTATTTAGACCTCCTTGTCTTAAGTTTTCAAGTTTGACACGTAGCCAGGCAGGATGAGAAAGCCCAAAAGAAGCTCTTCCGCCAGACTGGTTCAATATTTTCTAAATTTAAGTTCTAAGAGGCAAAACAGGGGAATTTGCAGCAGTTTCTCAACTTCTCTTTCTTGCTCTGATTCAAAAGAAAAAAAAGAAAGAAAACAAAAAAAAAAAAAAAGGAAGTTGTGAGCAGGGGTATCGCCTACCTTGGCCACAGCCACCGGCACAGCAAAACGCCAAGCCTGAAGCCTGGTGGACTCAGCTGTCTGGATCAAATGAACTTTTTCATGTTTGAAGGGAATCAGTGCCATGGAAGACCCTTCAGGCAAGCCCAGGATGGAGATGGGTTTGGGATGGAGAGGAAGGGTGGTCTGCACCAGTGCTTGACGTCCCAGTCTCACCATGCTTGGCCAAACAGTTGATCCAATGCAGTGGGTTTTGTTTATGGTCCCTTAGAGGAGGGCATTGCTCTCCATTGTACCCCTCGTGCAGCATGTCTGGGGCCAACTGGGGACCCCAGGACCTCCATTCCTTGCAGAGCACTCCAAAAAATGCTCACCTGGAGGAAACACGGTCTTCCCATTGCAATAACCAGACATGAGAGCTGGGCACGCAACGCTCAGAAGTTGGTACCCAGAGAAGGCAGGCGCATGTGGGACCACAGCATCCTTCTGGACCATAACCCACCTCTCAAAATCAGAGCCGTGGCCCAACTCCATGCTTCAGATGGGATGAGAAAGGGGTCAGGGCTGGCACAAGCTCTTTCCTAAATGCTCCAAGTTTTGACTTAAGCCAGGAAAGTGTTTTGCCCCACCACGCCAACCCCTGGGGAGCTCCTTCCCTGTCACCCATTGCAGGTGCCCACCACTCTCATCGCCCTGGCCCCCTCTGCCCTTGCTCAAAGCCATCTGTATACTCTAGACACAGTCCTGCAGTATCACATGTGGTGGGATTGCACTTTTCCAGCCACTCCAAGGAGCACACGTCCCCAGGGAACCCAGGCTTTGCGCAGGCACACACTGCAGGCAGCCATGCTCCTCTTTGGGCACTTCCAGCCATCACAGAGCATCACATCACCAGCTCCCCCATCTGCACTTTGTACAGAGAGATTTCATCACAGCCCTCTTACCAAAGTCCCCTTCTTGCATGAGCGATGCTGGAGAACTTTGTTCCACCAGCAAACAACAGGAGGGTGTACAAAGGTCCTCAGCAAGGGCGTTGGGCATCCATCCCAAACCTGGAGCTCAAGCAAGGCATTCCCAGCAACACACCCCACAACCTCAGCCCAAAAAACCACAAGGGAAATGCTCACCCAGGAGCAAGCAGCACTGTGGGAGGAGGTGCAACGCCTGCAGGAGCAAGGCTGGAACAGATCAATGAAGGGGCATCCTCGTCCCATGAATTCACAGCTGCTTTATGCCTTGCGGGATGTGATTTTGATAGCACCATCTTTAACATGCTTGGGCTTTAATTCCCCCTCGTAAGCCTGGATGTGCTCATCATCCCTTTAAAACCTCATTCCCATTTTTATATTTTCAACTCCTGTGGCTACAGGCTCTAAAGCTTAATTACGTAGAGTGTAAAAACAAAAATAAATATCTCTTTTAATCAAATCTAAATGCAGGGCTTTTATATTTCATTGATTTGTCCCATCTCCCTGGGATAAGGAGCACTACAGCCATGGCCCTGACACGCAGTAATTTTTCTGCTTCTAAGACATTATAACAATCTTCCCCACCAAAAAAATATAATCTGCATTGTATACATCATATTTGAGGCAAGATCCTAGCTATGATTAGGGACCTTCTTACAGTGGCATTTCACTCCCACTATTTTGGATTGCCTCCTGCTGTCGGTGGGGATGCTGAAGGTGCGCAGCCCTCCTACAGCACGCACCATGCAATGTATAATAAGCCCACTCATTCCCAGCGACGTAGCTGATCCTCTCTCTCCCACCCAGGTTATCCCCTGGGTGTCACTCCCCCGTGGGCACCAGGGCCTGACACAGCTGCCAGACAGCAGAGTGGAGCACACCAGGATGCTGGTGGGGACACAAGCCACCTCTGTTGCCCACAAGGGCACCTTGTTCCCAGGCCATCCCCTGCGTTTGGTGACATCGCAACAAAAGACGGGTTTGAAGGAAGTAATTCTGCAAATGTTTAGGAGAAAAACCCTCCCCATAAGTGAGAAAAGGGGGGAGGGGGGGTGGGTGGGCAGGGGAGTGGGAGATCTTTCCAGAATTTCAGCAGAAGGCGTTGGAAATGGGCAGGAGCAGCAGAGAGGACAGTCCTGGAGGAGCATCACTGGCAGCCATTGTCCCCCTGCTCCTGGGGACAGGCTCTGGCCCTCCTCCTGGTCCCACGTCCCCTGCTGCACTCATGCAGAAAGCAGCCAGCACCTGCCTGCTCATCACCTCGTATCGGTTCCTCTCCCGTGACCCAAAGCCACCTCTCCCCTGCCCAGGCGAGACTCTGCCCCTCCAAATAAAGGAACCTGCTCTCCCTCACAGGGGGCAGAGAGAGGCAAAACACCTCCAGGAGAAAGGTCTTCAGTGTGGTTTAACTCTTTCACCCACCATAATTTGCATTTTGCTCTCGGTTCCCTCACTAGGGAGGGTGTGAGCCCCCCCAAGCCACCCTGCCCAAGCCCCAGCACCCAGCTGCATCCTCCCCACCAAGCCTTGCTAGCAAACAAGATGGGGAGGAGGAAGAGGAAGAGTCTTTGAACTGTGAAGAGCAAGGGTCAAATATTCCCCATCCCCAGGCAGGAGCTAAGCCCCAAGGCAGCGCAAAACATCCCAGCACAAAGGCACATCTTGGCCAACCGCACCAGGGCCACCAGCCAAAATCCTCATGTGGTCCCAAGCCAAGGGACATCAGCTCACTGGAGGTCTCCAGGAACAGCTTCCCCCATGGAAGTGGCTTATGGAGGTGAAGGAGTAATAAAAACATTTAAAAAAAAAAAATTGGCAGCCACTTATCATGAAAAAAATGGGATTGGATCTCCCTGCCCACCTCAGCTGGGCTCCGGGCACTGAGGGATGGCTGCCGATTGCTCCTCAGCATCGCAGGGCTAAGCCAAAGGAAGGACTGCACAGGATGGCACAGCCAGCACAACTGGTTTGTCACCTAAAAATCCACCTTGGCAGATCAGATCCAACACCCATCCAGCATGGGAAACCCCCGGGAGTGGCTGCTCTGGGAGGAGGCACAAGCTACCTCTTCCCACTACTGAGGGCACACGCTGGTCCTCAGGGGGCACTGGGGCTGCGCTCGAGCATCACTTGCTCCTCTGCCTTTGGTTCCCACCTCCCACAACTCCAGCCCTTGGGAGGTGATCCCACGCCCATGCCAAGGGAAGGAGCACCCCCATTCACCAACGAGTTTTTCTTCCCCTGGCCTTCATGTAACCGATCCTTGAGCCATTCCTAAGTGGGAAGGCACCACCCGGCACATCTCCTCACCCCCCTCACCCACCGCCAGCACTGCGCATAGGATTTCCTCAGGAAGGAGTTCCTGAAGGCTCGTGTACACAAAACAATCATCAGCTCTAAACCAAGAACAAGCCCTCACCGGTTCCCTCCGGATCCCCACGGCACACACTGGGACACACAGCCTCCTGCCCTCCCACATGCATGCGGGTCCCCATACCCCATCTTTTCTCAACACAAGCACCAAGCAGAACTTGAGGAGTCACCCAAGGACCCCACCTTGCTCCCACCCCAGCCCTTTCTCTCCCCTCAGCACCAGGGAGGGAATCTCCAGCAGACCTGGACCCACCTCAGCAAGCCCAGCTGCACCCAAAGCTGCACAGGTGACGGGTGGGGAAGAGCCACCCCCATAAAACACCCCAGTTTTGAGGCATTTCCCCTAAAAGCAGCCTTTCCCTCATGCAGGACTGCACCCCAAACCAGCACACTGGCACCAAGGTGGGACCTGGACACCTGAGCCCACCCCAACCTCAGGGCTCCCCCCTGCCAGGAGGGGACAGAGCCAGGCAGGCACCAACAGGGGGAGAAGAGGGGATGAAGCAGCAGCCACAGAGCCTGCCACCCCCAAAATCACCAGCTCAGTGTTTGTTCTCCACCCACCCCCCCCAAGGGTCACCACCCCATCCCATCCCACCCCATCCCATCCTGCTCCTGCCTCCCTCTTCTCCAAAGCCAGAAAATCCATTGCTGCTGCTAAAGCAAATACCAAGGGCTGCTATTTTTATCCAGCACACAACTAGGCGTGCTTTATTTTTGGTATTTAAACTGCAGGCTTTTTTTGTGGGAGGGGGAAAGGGAGGGAGAAAGGCAGAAGCATGGGGGAAAAATGAGAGGAATGTTCCTCCGGGAGCAGAGTTTTCCATTGCTTACTTTAAGCCAGGCTGGCGCCTACAAGCGGAAATCGCAACCGGGGAGCAAAGCAAGCAGCTGAGAAGAAAGGTGTGATCACATCTGCAGTCACTTCACATCTCCTCCCATCCCACCGTGCTGAGAAAAAGCCAAATATACCAGCCCTAGGTACCAGCTGGGTGTCACAAGGCAGGAGTGAAGCTCCCAGCTGTGCAATGGGGCAAACTAGTAAATAAATCAGCTGAATCCGATGAAACAAGGGGAAAACAAGAGGGTGGTTTTATTTTCAGTGTAAAATTAGTAGTGTGTTCCAAATAAAATTAGAAATTGAGAGGATGCTGGAGGAAATGGAAGTTATCAGGGGAGCTTTTCAGCATGTGAAAGGTTTTGATCTTGCATGGAAATAAGGGGTTTCAGAAGGATGGATGGAAAACAGGGTCTGGAGGTAGGATTTTGGCTCAGACCGACATCCCACAATGTGACAGGGGCTTCTCTGGCACGGGCTTACTTGGTTCCTGGTGCTGAGGGGCACCAGCAAGCAGGGAGATGTGTAATGTGGAGCAACAGCTATTCATCAGCAGCTGAGTCACGGCTTCCTCTCGCCCATTAGAGTTTCCGAGAAACAAAGGGCAATCCCCTGGAGCCCAGATACGCTGGATGCCAAACAAAACTAGGAGGTGGCGGGTTCAACACACAAACACACACCCCCGCACCCCCAGAATGTCCTTTTTCCCCACGCTGCATATGAAGGAGCTGTGGAACTCCTCACTGCAGGAGACATCCACAGGGTCAGGCATCAAAAGGAATTTAGATTCTTTCAAAGCATCTCCTGTGGACCACTATGGGGAAGAGGATGCCGGCTAGACAGGGCCGTGGCCTGACTGATTATATTTGTATATACTTGCATTAATTCTAAGTTTCTTCAAGTCCATCCAGTGCTTCTCAGCTTGGTTTAATGGTGTCACTACACTCAATGGCATCAAGGCTCCCCTTTACAGGTAGGAGCATCACGGGAGGTTTAAACGCTGAGCTCAGCGTTATCAGTGCCCACCGGCTCCACCACTTTGCCACAATGCTCCTGCCTGAAGCCAAGTGGATGCTGAAGCACCGTGCTTGGAAGGGCCCCCAAAAAGCCAGGGAAGGTGCCCAGGCTGGCAGCTCCTCCCTTGTCGAGGCCTCTGCCAAATTAAATTAGCGACAAGAAGGCGCCAAGCCCCAGCGGGGCTGTTTGCCCAGGGAGCAAAGCAAACCTCCCAGCCGCCACAGCAGCAGCTCTGCTGGGGACGGGCAGGGCTTTCATCCCCCCAGCCCTGGACACCCGTGAGCCTGGTGCCTCTAATGATAAAATATTTCCAGGCAATCCTATTAGGCTGGTTTCAAAGGTGACGTTACGCTGCCTGGTGCTGTGGAGTGGCTGGGTGGCTTCTCATGCATGTGCTGGGAAGGCTGTTTCACAGGAGGGTTTGGTACCTGCAAATGAGGGAACTGCCACAGCTCTGCGAGGGGGGGAGCTGGGATGGGGTGAGCCAGGATGGGGTGAGCCAGGATGGGTGAGCCGGGATGGGGTGAGCCGGGATGGGTGAGCTGGGATGGGGTGAGCCGGGATGGGGTGAGCCGGGATGTGTGAGCCGGGATGGGGTGAGCTGGGATGGGGTGAGCCGGGATGGGTGAGCATGGATGGGGTGAGCCAGGATGGGTGAGCCGGGATGGGGTGAGCTGGGATGGGGTGAGCCGGGATGGGTGAGCTGGGATGGGGTGAGCCGGGATGGGTGAGCCGGGATGGGGTGAGCTAGAAAGGGATGAGCTAGAAAGGGGTGAGCTGGGATGGGGTGAACCATGAACATGGTGCAAAGCCCAGGGCTCTCTCTCCATCCTGTAGCATAAAAACCCAGAAAAAAGTTCCTGGCACTAACAAGCAGTGAATCCTTATGTTAAAAGGGTTTGGTACTTCCCACAGCACATAAACACCTTGCCAAAGGCTACCAGGAGACACTTGGCACAAGCCGCAGCCTGCAATGGGGGTCTCTCACTCACACACCCCCCGGCCCCAGCAGCAGGATGAAGGCAGCAGGAGGGAGGCCAGCAGAGGCAGCCGGGGCTGGCAGGCACCTTGGCTCCATCCCTCCTCTGCCCCTCTTTTCTCCTATTCCCACCGTGACTGTGCTGCTGGCACTGCCGGGGCACGGGGCTATTTTCCAGCAGCCTGGAAGGGTCGGGCAGCCCCAGCTCCCCCAGCCTGGCACCTTGGCACCAGGACCCAAGGGGAAAAGCAAAGCCACCGGCTCTGGAGCGGGGAGGAGGGCGAGGAGGGCAGGCAAGCACGGGGTTTTTGTAATCCAGAATTATTCAAGCCAGCCAGAAAAATTCCAGCAAAACATTTTTCTAGTTGCGGCTTGCCCAGCTGTCAACATCACAACGCTGCACAGAGCCCGCTCAGCCCCGGACTGGGGAGCACTGGGAAGCCGGTGACTCCTGGCATCCCTCAGGATGCTCGGAAGCAAGAGGGAGGGAAAGCAGCATGTGGAAGCTGGGGCGGCGATCCGCGCTGAGCCAAAATCAAATTTTGGGAATATCAGAGCCCTGCGCAGGCTGGAGTGGCTTCCTGGGGGGAAAACATCACGTACAGCCCCCATGGGTGCCCACTTATATATTTATATTTATATATTTATATATATATATCTATAAAGCGCCCTACACTATACTGATAAACACCCTTTGGAGCCAACTCGAGGGCAGAGGTGGGGCAGGACTCGGCCGCTCGGTACTTCAGCACTTCGCTTTCCAACCAATTAAAAAAAAACAACAACCCACCAAACTGTGCCCTGTGCCCCGCGCCCGGCGGAGAGCAGCCCCCCGGCGTGGGGGGGGCGCCTCCCGGTGTGCCCCCCACCTCCCACCGCTGTCCCCGCTGCAGGGGCGTGGGGTGGCACCTCCCTTTGGGACACGGGGCTCTGCCCTGTCCTTAAAAGCCCCCCGACAGCATCGGCGCCCCGCAGACCCACCCCCCGCTGCCCCCGAAACAGCTCCTGGGGAAACCGCTGCCGCAGCCCAGCCGCCCCCCGCCACTGCCCAGGCCGGGCTTGTACCCCCTCCCCATTGCCGCCGCCCCAGACTGAACAACCCCAGCTCCGGCAGCGCCCGGCCCCGCCCGGGGCACCCCCGCTGTGCCCCCACCCCACCCCGCGGTGTCCCCCCACCCCGCTGTGCCCCACCCCCACCCCGCGGTGTCCCCCCACCCCGCTGTGCCCCCCACCCCCACCCCTCGGTGTCCCCCCTCCGGCGGTTCCCCCCCCCGCGCTGCGCACCCCCCCGCTGTGCCCCCTACCCCCGGCGGGGGCGCGGGGCCGGGAGCCCCGGCGGGGCGGGCGGGGGCGGGGGCAGCGGGACGGGGCGGCCCATTTCCTCCGCCGCGCTGCGGGCCGGGCCGGGCGGGCGCCGAGGTAGGTTGGCCGGCCGGGGGTCGGGGCGCGGGGGGGGGTCCCGGGGGGAGCCGCAGCGTTACCCTGGGCGTTGCGCTCCCCCCAGCAGCGCCGTTCCGCTGTGCGGGGGTTGGAGGCCACACCATTTGCTTAACGGGCGGGGGGGCGCTGGGGGTGGCTCCGGGCGGGGGCAGGTGGGGACAGCGGCACTTGACGGCGCCGAGGAGCAGCCGGCTGCGGAGGCCACGCCGGCCCAGCGCAGGGGTGCGGGTCAGCAAAGCTCGAGGTAAGGCTGCGCCAGCGGGTGCTGCTGCGGGGGTCCGCAGCCCCCCGAGCCTCCCGCAAGCAGCGCTGTGGGCAGCCCAGCCGCGGAGGGGCACGGGTGGGCGGCCGGGGTACCGCGCTGCCGGTGACAGTGTCGAGGGGGTGGAGGTGGCCCAGAGGGGCGCCCGGTGCTGTCGGGGTGATGGGGGTGATGTCGGAAGGCAAAGCTGGCCCGTACACCGAGGGCGGCCATCCCGCCGGCGTGCGGATGGTGTCCCAGCGGGCTCCAGGCAGCATTTTGCAAAATACTTTCACTTTAACCCTCTTACCCGGCACTCGGAGGGGTAGTTTTCCAACTCGCTCCCTTTAGGGGACGAAAGCATCGCCGCACGGCTTCTGGCTGGAAGGTCTGACGGCGGTGGGAATAAGACGGAGCTGTAGTTGGTTTTGTTTGCTGGGGGATAGCTTTAGGTGTTTGGTTTTGAACGTTTGAGGAAGGTCTCTGGAGCCTGCTGCGAGTTCGGAGAGACCGGCAGCAAAACTCGTATTATTCACCGTTTCCGAAAGAGTAACATGCAATCCCAGCGCAGGAAACTGCTCACTCCCAGTGTCAGCTTTCATCCAGTTTTCCTTTAAGTCTGCAGGTGCAAATGGGAAAATAGATGTCACTGGTGTGCATGCATGCGTAGCTGTGTTTCTGCTAGTTGTACCAGAGAGTGCACAGGCTCTGAGAGAGAAGTTAGCCTCTCCTAGCTGGATCCCGAGCTATCACTGCCAGCAGAAGTGGGTATAAAGCTTGATACAAAGCAAATAACAGAAGGAAACGGTCAAGTTGAATATTGTGATTCCTGCTTTGCACCACGTAGCATCAGTTGCATGAAGTGAGGTCTCACCAGAAGATCCGGTATGGTCCGCATTAAGGAAACAGGGGCAGCTGCAGGTCAGATGCTTTTGTGTTACCACAGCAAGTCCCAAGCTGCAGCTGAACACCAAGCGTGGGGGAGTTCAAATAACCTAGGGGTACACGGGGTCAAACCCCGCAGGTCATGGGCTGTCAGTTGGTTGTTCTCCAGAGCTGCCCCCTGCTTCAACATGGATGCAGGGAGAAGCGCCTTAGAGCAGCCCCGCTCCTGCCTGAGCCAGGCATGTCAGCCAAGAGGAGCAGTTGAGCTTTGTTAGGCTGGAGGGAACTACACACAGACGTAAGAGCCAGTTGAGGGTTGAGCCTAAAGGACTTAACTTGCAAAATCAGGTCCTAAACCACCTCCAGCTTTCTCCCCTCTGCCACAGTGACCCTGCATAACAGTTTCTAGCTCTTTGCCCCCTGTTTCCAGCAAACTGCAACTTTTCTGCAAACTCTACCTCCATCCCTAGCCGCTGCGGTCGCTCTGCAGCGCATAGGATGTGGGCAAGCCAGCATTGCCAAGGCAACCCCTCTGTTTTGATTTCCCCATGCTCAGGCTGGCAGCCTTTACCCCTCCAGCTCAGCCAGGCAAGCCGTGCATGCCGATGGTTTGTGGTGCCATCCCAAGCTGGCCCTCCAAAGGAGCTTGTTTTCCACCCACGGCTGCCTGTAACTCCAGAGGAGTGGCAGACGATCCCCACCCTTGAAAACCGGCTCTTGCAGAGCCAATGTGGATTAAAGAACCTTGTATTGGATGCCCAACTTCGATTAAAACTTACACAAGACGTGCAAGCCCCAGCCATGTAGAGCTGCTGTCAGAAGAAGCTGTCCATCCCTGGCCACAGGATTTCCCGAGCAAGTTACCGTGTCAGCTTTCCCCCGAGTCGCTGCCAGCACCGGCTACCCAAAACCAAAGAGCTTATTTAGCAGGGCGCTCAGCAGCCCTCCCCGAGATGCTGCCCTGTCTCCCAGTGCCTCCCTGGGCCTGTTTTTTGGTCCCATATCTAGACCCAAAAAAACAGCTGACCTCCCAGCTGTGGCAACACGTGCATTGGGCACACGGTTCACACCCGTCATGGACCACGGCACGGACGCAGCTCTCCCTGTTCGTCCCCTCTCCAAGGGGAGACGTTGCTGTTGCACCATGCTCAGTGGCAGCATGGATTTTTCCTAGATGCAGCTCCTCACTGTGCACACAGGCTTTCAGCTGGTGATGGCCTTGGGTAACCCCTCTGCCCTCGGAGCCGCTGGCTCAAAAGGCACCAGTTTTTCTACTTTCCCCTCCCCCCTGCTTTTTTTTTTTTTTTTTTTTTTTTAATTAAACTGAAGAACCCCTTTATTTAGCGCACAGGCATCCCTTCATCTACAAAACAAAAGGCGACGCACACACCAAAAAGAAAAGGCATTTGAAAACCAGCTGCACAGCCATGCTGAAAAGTGGCCCCAGGATTTTGGCGCTGCTTGGTCAGGGTGGTAGCAGGTACCTCTGCCTTCCCCTTGCCAGGGACGCTCAGCCGCATCCCTGCTGCTATGGGATTGCTCAGAGCAGCCACATGTCCCCAGCTGGGCACTTCCCAGGACAAGCAGCCAGGGCCTCTAGAGCGCATTCAACTCCAGTTTAAAGTGGAAACATTTCAAAGGACTCTGCTCCCTGGGTTGTTTTTTTCTCTTTTTTTTTTTTTTTTTTCTCTGCAAACAATTAATTACAAGTTTAAAAGGAAGTTCCAGCCCTCCTTCCCTCCCCAGAAGTTTAGAGGCAATAAATATAAAGCAGCTCAGCCCAGGAATAAAATTGTACATCCTGTTTTGTCTGAAATTAAAGGCGGTTGTTGTTTTGGGGTTGGGTTTTTGTACTTCTTTTTTGGAATGAGGTGTATCCTAGGCGTCCAGTATTCCTGCCTGGATAATGAGCTGTCAGGATATTTATGGATAAATGGCAAACCTGCATCACACAGATGATTCAGGCCGAGGAAAAGCTGCTCTGTTTACTTGTGTTGCAGTTTAACCTTTACGACAGCTGCCCCCAAAAAAGGCCTTAGCAAGGAGGAAGGCTGGGACAGGAGCAGTTTTCAGAAGCCGCTGCCCTTTGCTTGTCATGCCTGCAGGCAGCAGAGAGCTGCACCCAGAGAGCCCTTGCTTATCTCTCCTGTCAGCAAAAGCAGATCTGTAAACCTCACTGCCGGCCCTAGGCAGGGGGTAGGAAAAGGGTGGAAGGGATTTTGGTCTCTGAGCCTTCAGTGGTAGCCTGTGATTTCTCAGGTGGGGACTGGACATCACTGTCCTCTGCCGGGTAAGGGAACGAGGCAAGGCAGGGAGCAGCCAGTTTCCCAAGGCCAGCAAGTTGCCCAGTGGCAGAGGTAGGGTAAAAAAGGCTCTTCTGTGTCTTGCAGCACCATCCCTCCCTCCTGGGCGCATGCCTGGCATCCCCCCCCATCCTGCTTGCCTACCTCCAGAAAAAGCCCCACCACAGTCCTTTTTTTTTTGTCTTTTTGTGTTTGTTTGTTTTTTGTTTTTTTTTAAATTCCCCTTCTAGCAAGCAGAAACTGGAAGATGCAGCAGACTGGAAAAAAAATCCAGCAATAAAAGATTAGCTTCAAACATCTTCACTTAGCCAAAGCCCAAACCACCTCCCAAAGTGCTGCATTTCATTTGGTAAATCTCCAATGAGAGTTTTTCAGAAAGGCACCCACAGAAATTCATACGCCTGTTTTCATCACATTTCCCATGCACGTGTTCGAAAGAAAAAGCACCAGCACCAGCTAATTAGGGCCAGCTCAGCTATGCTCTCGTGCATATCGAAACAATAAATTTACAGCGGTCAGTCTGTTTCTGTGAGAGGCAGGGAGGATAAACCCCTTCTTTTAATAGGATCTAAGCACTTGTCCAGAATTCCCCAAAAAAGCCCAAACTGAGAGCTCAGCATCTATGCTGAAGGACATGGCTCTTGGGATCCTGGCAATCAGGTCTGAAAGCCAGCGGCTGGGGGCAGCTGGGGAAACAAGACCCCCCATACAGCTTTGTAGGTCCCAGGACACTGTTTCTGAAGGCAGGTTTTTCCCTTGGGAAACACCTGTCTGGGGGCTGCCCACCAGCTCTGCCTTGGCAGCGGCACAGGGGCTATGGTTAGGTTTGGGTGGGACTTGCGGTTTCTTTTTCAGGCAAGGCTGGCAGCTTGGTTCGTTAGGAGGCAGGGTGTAATTGCAAAGTGAGGCAGGAAGATACGCAGTGGCACCAGCTGGGTGAAGCAGAGCATCCCAAAACGCTGGGTGCAGGAAAGCATCCCTTAGCAGGTGCCGCAGCAGCAATAATCGTGATGCAAAGCAAGGAAGGATGCTATAGAAAGGAGGCTTTAGCTGAAACCAGCCTGGGTGCTCTTCTCATTCATCCGGTGCTGGGGCTCTGGGGGAGCTGCCAGAGGGAGAGCCGAGGAGTCGGTGGTCACAGGGGACAAGTGGATCAACTGCTCCAGGACACCTTTGGAGCTCAGGCTGTACCTTTTAAGTTTTTATTACATGGAAGCATTGGCTTTTCTTTTCCCATGCCTCAGTTTCCCCTCCTGTGCACACAGGGATTTTGCATTCCCTCAAGAAGCTACGCGGCTTGAATCCCAAAGGCTGGCAAAGACCCTGATGTAAAAAGCTGAGCAAGGGTGAAACACGGTATTACAGCCTGATGTTGCCCCTGCCAGCTCTTCATCTGTACAACCCATAATTTAGCAAACCTCGTATTGAACCAGAACTGCAAACTCACAGTACAAAGCCCCCTGCCCTACTCAAACCCCCCAGGAGCTTTGCCTGGCCCCAGGAGAGCAGGAGGGCTTCCCTGGGAGCCCCGCCACTCAGCAGCACCTCTCCCTCCCTGAGGGAAGAGGAAAACCTTACGTCAGGCCGCAGAAATGCTCCTCAGCCCTACCCAAACCCTTGGAGCAATTCCCAGGTGAGGCACGGCACTGGCTTTTCCATCCCCAGCCAACCCTCGTCCTCCCCCACCGCTGCCTTTGTGGCCAGCCCTGGGTGCATGGAGGCAGCCCTGGGCACCAGGCTGGGGTCCACCCACTTGCCTATCACCTACGAGTCCCACTGACCGTAGTCCCCATCAAAAATCCAGGCTGTTTAACCACAGCCCCCACCCCAAACCTGCTGGCAGTGCCCCGGGTGCCAGAGCAACAGGGCCAGACCCCCGTGTGGTGGCTGGGACAGGCACACCTTGCCTCTGCGCTGCCCGAGCACAGGGCAGTGTCCTGCCCACAGCAGCTGGGCTGCCTGTCCCAGACCGTGAGAAATGGGCTGTTCAAATGAGACACCCCATCCTAGGGTGGATGGGAGTAAAGAGAGACCTGTGACATGTCAAGTCCCAGTTCCGATGGCAGCAGAACTGCTCTCTGGTGTGGTCCCTTGCAAGGTGGACCAGGCAAGTCCTTTCCTGGACAGGAAAGCTCCTGCAGACAATATTTCCTCTTCTAAGAAATAAGCCCTACAGAGGTCTAATAAGAGCTCCGTGTTGTGGCTGCCAAGCAAGAGTTGAGCTATATGTCCAGAGGGGCAGAATTTGTGCTTGGCTAGATGACAAGGCATGTAGGGATGCTCAAAGCCCTCCTTGCCCATCCACACCACCACGAATGAACCCCAGAAGAGGTTGACAGGCTGTGTTTCTCAGATGGGGACACCCAAAAGGATGTGGCTGGCAGCATGGCCTGTCCCTTGTGACCCCAGACCTCTCCAAGGCAGCAGACCTTTCATCCTGCTGAGGCTTTGGCTGTGCTGGCAGCTCCATGGAGAAAAATGCTGAGGGAGCAGGCACCTGATCCATGTGGTTTCCTGTCTTTGCAGGCACCATCCAAGGACATTTGTGGAGCCCACTAGCTGCTTACAGAACGTATCACAGGGGGCCTTCAGGTGGAGAGAGCAGCACAGGCAGCCTGCCCAGGAGCCAACATGGAGCAGAAGATCAGCTCTTTCTTTAATTCCATCTTGGAGCTTATCCGTACCAAGCACGAGGAAGGTGTCTTCAACACTGTCTGCCTAGCTGTGCTGATGGGTCTGCCCTTCGTCGTCCTCATTGCCTTCATTTTCATCTGCTGCCACTGCTGTTTCTGCAGCCGAAAGGGACAAAGCAGGAAGAAAGGTGGCCCCAGCAGCAATGGGCAGCTGCACGCCGAGAGGAAGAAGAAGAAAAAGAAGAAGAAGAAGGATGAAGAGGACCTGTGGATCTCGGCTCAGCCCAAGCTGCTCTTGCTGGACAAGAGACCCTCCTTGCCCATCTAGCAGACAGGAGGGCATTCAGGCCCTCCTCTCTGAGATGCCACCAGTCCTTTCAGCTGTGCACTAGGAGGGACGAGGAGATGCCAAAGCTGCTGCCACTTTATGATGACTTTCAAAAGAGGCTGAGCCCAGCGGCTAACCAGCGTGTTGAAGGGCCAGCAGAGAGCAAGGCAGTCAGGCACAGGTTTATGTAAGCCACTTCTGCCCGACCATGACAGCATGCCCAAGGGCAGAAACCCCGGCAAAGGACAGGTGTGCATGTGGACACGTGCCCTGCTGAGCACACAAGGGTGACCTGCCACCGGGCCATACGTACCTCCTGCCATGAGCACAATGCACGCACCGGGCTGGCACGCAGCGAAGCGGGTGCGAGGCTCTCCCTCTGCACTCATATGCAAGCACACGCACTGTGGCGCAGGCAAGGGTGCGGGGGACCATGTGCACTCAAAGACCGAGCCACCTGCTTGCTCCCCCTGCACAAACACGGAGGGTCGCATACGAAGTGAGCCCAGGCATGCCTCATTCGCTTGCCCGGCCGTGAAGATGGCACAACTTGACCGTCTAGGCTCTGTCCAAACTCAGCTCACGCTGGAGATGCAAAGAAAGCTGAGAGCAGTTACCCCACAGCTCAAAGATGTGCCATCTTCCCGGCCATCAAAGGCAACTGAGAGCACCTGAAGCCAGATGCCCTCAGCCCAACCTTAGAGACCTCAAGACACCACCTTAAGGCAGCAAAGCAGAAGGATGCATTGCCACCCAGGTGAGAGGCAGGGAGGAGAGAGAAGGCTGCAAGACCGGCCCCTTTGCACCAGCACTTAAGAAGACAAACCTTTCTTGAAAGACTGTTTTATACAGACTTGCCTTTAAAGAGCCCACCACGCTACTGCAAGAGTGGAAACGCAAGCCGAGGCTGTGTAAAGGCTTAGCTATGGGCATTAGAGTTATTTATTGAATGACTACTAAAGAAGAAAAGGACCAAAGGCCCCTCTGTTGTGGGGCTAGGCACACTGAAGCGGTATTGAAGCAGTAGACACGCTTTCCCAGCACACTCAGCCACCCCCTCTCCCTGCAGCCCTTGTGCCACGCATTAAACACACGCAGACCCACGAGCACACGCTGCTGCTGGCTGATGCCATGCGGGCAGCTCTGTATGCTGTGCAGAGGGCTTTGGGAATGGCTGTCAAGCCTGCCTGCTCTGGGATTTGGCATGTGCTGTAGGAGCAGAGGCGGGTAAAGTTCATGCCCACAGTCATCCCTTACTCAGGGATGCAGCATACAGCTGGACTCTGCACCCCTCTCCATCCTCATCTCCCTTGGATGCATGACGGCTCAGCCAGGCAAAGCAGCTAGAGACCACACACAGCTCTCACCCCTACTCTGGTTTTAACCTTCTGCTTCCCCTAGGGCTGCGTGCCCAGCCTACCTCCCAAGGAGCTCAGGGTCTCCTCTGCCTCCCCACTCTCCACCCCACCAGGCTTTGTCTCCCCCAGCTTGTTTTGCCAACGAGGAGTGTGCGCGTGTGATGACAAGCCCCATCACATCTGGGTTTTGCCCAGCATCTGTACACTGGATGTTTTCCTCCCGTTTTCTTCCAGTTCCTAAGAGCTGCTGGAGCAGACCAGAGCTACCAGCCAGAGCCAGACATCTGGGGGGACGAGCAGCCAAATCCATGTGAGCAAGCCTGGATGGAGCTGCTGGACACAACCGCTTCCACCCCAGGCAAGGACAATGCCACCTTCCCCTGGCTCCCAGGGCACGTGCCACTGCGGGGCAAAGCCACCAGTTAGAAACAGCTGCCTGTGCCACCCAATCCCAGCACAGCCTGTTTTGACCCATGCGGAGAGGGGGGTAATATTAACATCACGTCACTTCACGGGGTTTGGCTGTGTGTGGCTGTGCTGGTAACAGCCGGGAGGCCAGGCTCCTCCTTGAACAGCCCCTTAAATTGACCCCATATGTGCCTTATTTTCCAGCTTACTTATTTCAATGGTAACAAAGCAACTCCCTTCTCCTCCTCCAAAACATGAAGCAATATACAATGCTATAAAAAAATCAGGATTTGCCACAGCTAATCCTAGAGAGAAACATGCAAGAATAGCGCTGGTCTCTGTCCCAAACCCCTAGCCCAGCCAAGACCCTGGAGAGCCAGCACTGTATTTGTAGTATCCCTTCTTCCTTCCCCCCATCCAGGTACTTTTCCCAGCCCTCCTACCTCCAACGCTTACCAGGTGGGCAAAGCAGCCTCCCTGCCCAGGCAGGTGTTCCTGCTGCAATCCAGAGGCACCGGCAGCCCTGGAGGAAGGGCGGTGCTGCCTAGAGAAATAAAAAAAATAAAATATCAGAGCGAAGGGAAACACGATGGGAGGTCAGAGGCATACCCAAGCAAGCAGAGGCATGGAGGCAGGCAGCACAAGCAGAGTACAACCTGCCTGGTGTGGAGCTGCTGGGCTTTGCGCAGCTCCCAGCAGGAAGGTCCTTCTCTGGAAGGGGAAGCAAGTAATGTTAGGTGAGAGCAACCAATTCCTACCAGAACCAGAGAACTGTCAAGAAAACGTGTGTTGTGTTGCATGCAACACGTCTGATCCAGGCTTTGGGGAGTTCAGAGTCAAGTCTGAATTTCAAGAGCTCCCCAAAATCATTCAGACCATCCCAGGGCTGGGCAGGGCGGGACTAGGATACAACCCTACCCTGATCCATCCGACCAGTGGATGGTCTGAGCCTCGCACCCTGTAAAGCACGCGGGCCACCTTGCTCGAGGGGTGCTGGTTTAGCCATACCACACACTGAATAAGCTGCTTCTTGAGGCAAAAGCAAAAGAGCAGCAACAGCCTGAGGTGCACCAGAACCTGCCACCCATCAGCCCAGCAGCAGCAGCAACCCCACCCAACCCATGCTAACAAGGCAGCAGGAGATGCATGGTACACAAACCCTGCTGCATGGGTCCCCACTCTCCAGCCACCTCCGCACTGCCTCCCCACAACTGCATTTCAATATCAACCTTTTATTTTCCCTAAACAGTTCACGTAACAGGGGGAAAAGATAAACCAAAACAAATTTTTTGCATTTATTTTTTTTTTAATAAAAAGAACCCAAAAATAAATGACTCAAACTGCAAACAAATGCTGTGTCTCTAGCGCTCAGTCGTGTGTTTATTTTCCTGGGGAAATCTTTCTTGTATCTGCGTCCTGGCCCTAGATAAGACACAGGGAGAGCTCAGCGGGCAGAGGCTGTGCAGTCTGCCTGCAGCCAGCTGTGCAGCTCAGAGACATTTTCTTAAAGAAACAGCTTAGTTTAATAAAATTTAATGGTCTTGCCTTGTTAATGAACTCAGCCAAGCTCCTCTACCCAAGGGCAAAAAGTAGCAGGAAGAAGAAAAGCTGTGTTTGTGCACTGCAGGAGGTGGGCTGCAGAGGAGTTATTTTAACGTGCAGAGGGTCAACAGCACAGACTAGTTAACCCCAGTTGGTTTTGATCAGACAAGTATTTCACAGTGTCTGCAGCTTCTCGCAGCTGCCTGCATTGGGTAAGTCATAAGACCAGGCACACACCACACCTGGGCAGAGCTTTCCAAGTCATGCACCACTGAGGTCTCCCTCCACAACGGCAAAAAAAAAAAAAAACCTGCTTCTCACCTGGGTGATGCACCAGGCTGCACCTTGCCTACAGAGCTGAGGCTCTGGAAGAGGCTGGTGGTATGAGGCATGCAGGACCACAGCGGCGAGCAGCTAGAAATGGCAGACACACACTTTGGGGGGGAAGGAACGAGCAGTGTGCCCGCCTTGCTTCTCTGCAGACAGCAGCCCTGCACATTGTATTCAGGGCCAGGCGTTCAGGGGTACCACGGGCTGCAGAGGGAAGGGGAAGTTCCTGGGTCCTAGGTTAGAAACAGGCAGGGGTTGGGGTGAAGCTGAGCATCTTGGCGCAGTCCAGGGATTGAGGGGATGCAAAAATTGCCCCCACAGTCCATGAAACCCCACTAGGAGGGAAAATTTGGATCTTCACTGACTCTTCCCTTCTATTTACTCAGCCAACAAAGCTCAGAGCAGTGACCAGAAGTAGCACTGCTGCTTTGCAAGCCAGTGCCCAGTGTAGTAAGACACTTCTATCTTCTCTCCAGATTACACCGTTCAGAGGACATTATCTTTGGGAAGAGGCAGGCTTTCTCCCTCCTCCTCCTGGGTAAATGCTGGGGAACTGGGTGAAGAATCCACCACCTCTCCCCCTGCAGCAGCATTTCACTGAGGTGCCCCTGCAGCAGCACTGGCCACACTGCACCCCAGATGTGTCACACCAGATGGGTCCTTGCTGGTGGGACCCAGCAACAGGACAGTCCCCATCTACACAGTGATGCCAAGGCAAAGAGGATCCTTCTTGGATTCTAATTCTGCCCCTGGGCATGTTGCAAACCAGTATATAAAATTCCGGTGACCTCAAGGCAAGGCAGAGGTTTTCAGAATATGTTTTGGCCCTACAGCATCACCATTACAGGGCTGAGTATTGCAGCAAAACAAGGTAGTAAGAGGCTCTGACATTTTTTACAGGACTACCCGAACCAGCCTGAACCTTGAAACCAGAACGGCCAAGTCCTTAAAGCAAACGAACTGCTTTAGCTGAGCAGACCCAGCTTCTGAAGCTGTAGCACTGACTCCCGTTAACCCCAAAAAGGTCTCTCCACAGAGGCCAGTTGGACATAGGCAAGTTTCTCCTGCAGTAGCACGAAGAGATGATGCCATCCTGTGGCTGTTTGGGAACACTGACTTCCTGCAACGGTTTTCAAGCTGCCTCCACTTTGACTGCCCTTCCTGGTGAAAGAGGGACCCATAATTAGAAGGGGTAAGTAACCTCACCTGAGAAAATGCAAATAAGGTGTCTTATTTACCTTTATCTCTGAAATACAAAGCTCATACCTCTTAAGAGAATATTCCCTGCTCTCATGTAAGATTCAGCTTCAGAAGGAGATCATGTCTACACTGTGCCCTTTAACTGAACAACACAGCAAAACCTGTTCTTGCCTACAGACAGGCAACAGGAAGAAAATCACTTCACCACAGTAAAGAACCCTCATTTTCCTGTGTCCTTCTCTCAAGCTCTTAGCACAGAACCTCTGCTATTTTCCTTTCCTCCCTCTGTTAGTCTCCTCCTTCCCCCAAACCAGGGCCTGGATATCCTAACACAGCTCAGATGAGTCTGTCTGCCCACGCACACAAGAGGCACAGTCCTGATAGTACTCAGCTTTGAGAATCAATCCTCTAGCTAGCTGTCCTCAGCCAGGTCCTAGCAACCACAAACCAGTTAATTGCTTTGCAGTATTAATTCATTTAAGAGATCACATAGTCCCCATCCCTGTTTTAGAGCAGACTCTGAAGACCTAGTCTGGGCCTGAGTATTGCTCCATCTCTGTAAGGAAGGCTTAGTTTAAATGGGAAGAAAAAGAGTTCTGCCACCCAAAGCAGACAGAAAAATTTTATGAGCTCCTTTATTTTCAATTTCATTACTTCCCCCAAAATCCAGGAAGGATTATTTAGAATGTATTACTCAGTTTAGCACTGGGATAGAAAAGGCCATTAAGACATAGGACAACCATGCTCCAATCTGCTCAGACAAGGAAGCCTTTGAGCAAGCATCTGTTGGTGAGCTCATACTTCTTTTCCCTGGCTGTAGCTGATGGTCCAGAATTTTAATATCTGCTCAAGGAAAGAAAATAAAACTCACCTTTATGGCTGTGAAGAAAAAAAGTAGCCAAATGTGAAACCATGCTAGGGAGAGCACGCAAGATTTGTTTAACTCAGAGATACTCATTTTAGAGGCAGATGACAAGCATTATCATTTCAGCATCAGTAGCTACCGCACTGCTAATGAAAAAACAGAAGGTGGCAGATGGGGCAGTTGCATGGAGAATTTTTTTCATGGTCTGTAAGCACCTTCTCAGGCAAGCAGTATGCAGAGGCAGGTTTGGAATGGTGAGCAGAGGATTGGAGGAGTATAGCCCTTGCACTCACCCTGTTCTGGGCCTTGCCCAGGAGTGTAAACATTAATTTACTGCATGTCTTCTCAGGCTTTTCTTTGGGCTGGGAGACAAGAAGACACAAGCAAAATAGAAAGCAGGATTTTAACCTGGAAATTAGGTGATACTGGAGGTTGAGGAACCCAGACTACAGACCTCACTTGGGTTAATGAGCCTTGCCAGCAGCCTGACATTTCCCAAAACTCAGCTCTTTGACTGCAGGAAGAGTAGGGAATGTGCCCCAAATGATGAGGCAAAAGGAAAAGAGGACCACCCACAGACCAAGGCAGGGAGAGGGGACAATCTCAGGAAAGGGCTCTCTGATGTAAATTAGGGGGATGTTATTTTTTAGTGGGTTCGAATTTAATTTTTTTGAAGTCTGAAGCAGATGGCACCTGAGAGAAGGACAGAATTAAGAGGAGTCAGCAGCCTGGGGTTTAAGAACAACATGTGTTAAAGCTTGTTTTATGTAAAGTTCATAGAAGGTGCATACATTGGATCAAGCAGGTCTTTGTGTTTAGCCAGTCAGGGGAGCTACAGGGATGCTCCCCACAAGCCCTCTCCCAGTCTCTAACAGACCATCCACCAAGAGCTCCAAAGGCTGGAAGCAGGCTAGGCTGCAGATGCAAACTCTGGGGGCATGCTGGTCAGCGATTGTGTCCAATGTATTGGAGAAAGCTGTCTGAATCTAACTTGTTAAGAAATACTGAATCATTATCTTTGGGTACTGTCCTTCACAGAGTTCAGCCCTGATCTTGTTCCTCTTCCCCGATACGGACCTCTTCTTCCTCCCCATAGTTGGCTTATTACTGGAAGACTGAGGATGGATCTTCATCTCAGTAAAAAGGATGGAAAATTCATGGCCTTTCCATGGCTCCCGGTTCATGCCCTGGGAAAAAAAGACCACGGAATTTCTATTACTAAAGCACCCAGACCAGGTGTTAAGAGTCTACCACTACTGTCCCCCCTCTAATACCATTTAACTCTCCAATAAACAGAGACGCTATTGTTTACCAGATTTTGACTGTAATTATAACCAGTCTTCCAAACACTCCTAATATAAATCAAATCTCTATCCAGTTTGGAACACAACAGGACTGAGTCATCTTCAAATCAAAAAATAAGCCTGTACAATGAGATGCACACCAAAGCACTCACTGAAAGCCAAGGCACAGGCTACATGAGACAGTGAGCCAGCATCCCACTGTGTCTCCTAGTGACTGTTCTTTTATGTGCTCCTCTCAGAAATCAAGGCAGCTCAACATCAAGTATCTCTGCCCACAAGAATAAGGGAGCTATGCGCTCAAATCCTCTGGATCCAGGGAGGACAGAATAAGAGCTGTAAGTTTCTTTATGGATTATTTTCCCTTCAAATGAAGTTACTTAGGATAGCCTGGGCAATCTCTCCTGCTCCAAGGAGGGACATCCCACGCATGTGTTTTCTCAGGGCTAGGGAAAAGAGCTAACCACCACACAGAGCTCTGCTGCTCACCTCACTGTGCTTGTTCTCTCCATATTTCCTATTCAGGTTGGCCAAGTGGCAGTTCTTGTACCACAACACAGCACGGTGTGTCAGAGCACAGCTGCTGAGAGCCACATCACTGTCTCTGTCCCACACAGTGAACGTCCAGCCATTGTGGTAGGTCATTGCATCCCCTAAGGGAAGGGATGAAAGACATGAATAGGAGTAAGACACTACAGTTGCTCAGCCTAAGGGCTTATACACCCTTCAGGCAGAACACAGCAAGCGTGTCAAGGGAAAAGCAACAGCACAGCATAGATCTGGACAATACTTTCTAAAGGGCTGCTATTAGAGGGCATATCCAAGGGCCGGATCCTCCCAGCTGAAGAACTAAACCTTATGGCAAGAGAATATTAAAGCATTAAGTGGAAGACCAAGGACACAATGGCAATGGTAAGGACCTACCAGTGGCAGAAGCCAGCACCAAGATGGCTACTGCTGCTGGGCAAACTCCCATCTGGAACAAAAGCCACTTTCTTTGCACTTCTCACCTGGGAAGCCCCAGAAGTTGCTCCCGAGTCAGCATAGGTCACCTCATGGAAATGCTTCCCGTTCTGCCTTCTCAGCTGGCGTTTCACTGGGTTAGAGCACCCTCTCTTCCCCATGGAAAAGCAACTGTTTCTCCTATCTTCTGAGGAGACGGGCCTGTGGGCACACTCTCCTCAGTCTTCCTAGGACTTACAGGCTTCTCTCCTCAAAGGGTACCACATCTGCTCTAACCTGACCTAACAAGCTCCCACACTACTGGAAAAACAAATACAGAGGTCCCAGGTTCACTTCCCTGTGCCAAGCAGAGACAGCACAAGTACAAGGCACTCCTCACCGGCATTGCCTCTGTAATTCCCCGCTGACAGCCTCTATCTGTCCCTGCTCCAGGCAACCTGGAAGAAGTCATAGACAGCACAGACAGATTCACTAGCTGTCTGCAAATCCACCCGGAGCTCATAGCGGATGGAGCTGCTGCTTGTGAGATTGTGCAGCTTGTCAAGACCTAGAAGGAAAAAAAAAATAAATTACTCTGTAAAGGGAAAAGCTTGTTAACCTTTGCAGTCCTAGACTCTTACCCTGTAGCCATTTTGGTTAAATCGGCTATTTCCTGCCTCCCTCCTTCCCTGCTTGATGCTGTCATGACATTTTGCCAAGTTTATGCTGTCTTATCTCATTTTCTGGCAAGAGGCAGCAGTATCAGAAAAAATCAAACAGCCTAAACCAACACAAGACTGGCTGTAGTGCAACATTATTTTTCCCAGAACATTTAGAGACCCTTGCGCTAAAGACCTTGACCTATTTAGTGCTGGATTTTCTGATCCACAGAGAGTTCACTAACAGGACAGACAAAAAATGACCAAGTACACCAAGTTTTTTGTAGTATGCTGGTCTTAGCATTTTCACAAATGCAATTTCCTTATTTCCCCTCTCCTAGGAACACCCGAGCCTGAAATAAACCTTTCCAGAATTTGGCTTGCTCTGGGACTTCTCCAAAGCCCAAAGATGTCAATAGAAATACTTAGTGGGCCTTTAGAGATCCCTCAATACTTCATTAGCATTTCTAAGGAAGACACAAAAGCTGACAGTTCAAGACTGCAGGCTTGGGGCAGGGGGGGGGGGGGGGGGGGGGCGGACGGGAAGCAGATAGCTCAGCATTTAAGTGCTTCTACAAAGCTAATCTTCAGCTCTTCACTAGTCACACCCGTGTACCGTACCAAGCCAAAATACCCCAGTGTGATCTCCAAAGCCTTCCACATAATTTTCCCAGCGTTTGTAGAAATCCACCCGGCCACTGCTCTGCCTCTGAAACACCTGCAAAGTAAGTGTGAGTTCATGACAGGTTGAGGAGATACAAAGAAGACAGAGATCAGAAATGCTCATCCCGATTCAGACGCAGATGAAAAGGTGACACATTCAGGAACAGACAGCTCTACCCGATGGTACACTGCACCTGCGCAGGGTATGCACAGGAATCCATTTCCATTTTCTGACTGCACAGAAGCGCTGGGGTGAATATTTAGTTGTGTAAATTTTACAGTTTACTTTCTACAAATGCCTGAATGTGATCTAAAAGTTTAGACAAAAGAGACTTAGAGAAAAGATACACCAGACATTTGGGTTTCTAAACTTCACCAAAATCAGAGGGACTTGGGCAGTAACACACAACTATTTATTTCAGCAGAGAAAAATCACTTATCACCAAAAATGAAAGGTGAACAAAGGAATAAAGATATTTTCATTTGGTTATTTAGAAGACAGCTATCAGACAACCTCAGATTCACTCCTTCGTGTTCATACACATTTCCCACCTGTGCTTCTGCCTCCAGATTCCTTTAAGCCACTCAACAACTACTGTGTGGCCAGAGTCCTGGTACATGCTCACTGCACTAGCACTTAAAACACCAACAGGCATCAGCTGAACTGTGTTAACTGTCTGTACATATAACCTACATTATCTCACCCTGACCACAGCATAAGCTTAGTTAACTCATGAAAGGCAGTACTGAGCTATGTTTACTACTTCATCTTACAACAGGGCTGAGTCCACCCTCACAGACAACTCCGATGGCAAGAGGTAACACATTAAGCTCTCATAACTCAGTCACTGCCCTCAGTCAGCAATAATATAAACCTGTACGGCATCCACAACCAAACAATGAAAAAGCCTTTGAGTCATTTAGCTTCCCACATCATTCCTACCAATAGCCTGAGATCAGCATCCACCACCCTTCCTAAAACATGTCACTCCATCAAGAAAGAGCTGAAACATAGTAGCACAGTAGAGCAAAAGGAGCCTCAGCTAACATCACTACCAAGTCCACTTGATTATGTGGGCAAAAAAACCGAAGAGGTGCAGAGAATCACTGACTATCCATCTACCTCCATCATCACAGTACACCTGCATCAGCCTGCTGCCATGCCCATTCAGGTAAATGGTGTAGGTGCTGCTGGAGGCACTTCTGCGGTCTCTGACTGCAGCCTGCTGGATACAGGTAGAGGAAGGTAACAGTGAGAACAGGGAGAGCAAAACTTCACACCAGCAAAGCAGGCCATAGAGCTGGAGGAGGCATTTCACACCCTTAGGAATCTCCTAAGGACAACAGGACTGGAAGAGATGTAAAGAAAGCAGCAGCTCCCACTGTACACTCACACAACGCCCAGCTGCATCAGCAGGTTGCTGCTGGCAGCCTTTCCCGCCGCCTGGGAGCTGGCACATGGACGGGATCCCCAGGGGCCACAGGAAATACAGGAGAAGGAGCCCTTGTTTGTGAAGGTGGGAGTGTCAGCAAACAGGGACTTCAGTTTCTCTGCATTTCACAATTTGCCCACAACGGACAACCCCTGTGGGCACTAGCACAGTAAAAGAGGCTCCCACAGCAAGCTGGCATGAGGTTTTGTTTGATTTGCTGCCATTCTAGTGTGCATTTCCTCATTTCCTGACCTTCAAAAACAACCTCAGCAGCTACCCAACGCCACGAAAGTACTTACAGATCTGTGCCCTACCATTACTGGATGGTGCAGAAAGATCTCTAGCATGTCATCATCTCTCCTGCCCACTGGCAGCTCACCAGCAGGCTTTGTCCTGTGCTTGGCTAGTGAGGTTTGCCAGCAGCACTGACCAGCATGGGCAATCTTCATTCACGCCATCCCATTGTGTTTCCAAGCCTCCAGATGGCGTGGCTTAGACTAGACACCCAGCCAGGAGACACATCATTGATCTGCTGGATGGTTCGCTTATGATCACATAGTTCCTCAGTGCATCTGTACAACATGAACTCCATGGCTGACCTCCACCATAAAGCACAACAACTGCAGAGCACAGGGAAAAGTGCAACACCTAAAGCCAGTTCCTACCTGCTGAGAAGGTACTGTCTGTTCTGCTCTGGTGATCTCCCTTATAGGCCATCAAAAAGATGGCATGCCTCACTCCTTATTCCAGTCCTTCTAGCACAAACGGTTGTTTGCCAGGACTCAGCTGTACTTCCTGCCAAATAAAACAGATCAAAGGTCAACCCAACTCTGAATGGCATTTAGCTTTTCCAAACAGTGCCTCATACTACATATGCATTTACAGGCTCTTCTCGTAGAGTTCAGACAGGCACATTCACTGTATATCCTTGAAACATGCAGTCAGGCCATCTCCTCAGAAGGAAAGTTCCAGGCAAGGTCTCAAGAAACACTGTTGGGACACTGAGGATACCCTGTCCCTGGTGAGTGCTGCCCTTCCAGCTAATAAGTTAGAAAAGTGAAGTGAAGCAGCAAATGTTCTTTGCACCCAGAGATCTGTTGGGAAGAGGCATTCCACTGTCAAAGTCCCTCCACAGCTTCTACTCCTGACAGTAACACATTTCCTTCCTTAAGCTCTCCCTCCCTGGGCTGTGGATAGCAGAGGTTCCCCCTCAAAATTGTTTTCTTGTGGTCCATATACCCACAAGACCCAATTAGCAGAGCCCATAATCATGGGGTGATTTCAGTGGGGTCTGCAAGACTGAAGAATTCACTGTACCTTACTTGTGCTGTCTTGACCCTGGAAGGTCAGAGCGTAGCCATCAATCTGTGCTGCAGGAGGAGTCCAGGTAACCACACCAGTAGAATGAGTCGCAACTGATACATGGAGGTTCTTGGGAGGATGAATCTCTATTGAAAAATAAAATTCAAGTCCCATTGCATCAATGAAAGACGGCAACTGCAGTGCAGGGCTTGGGCTGAGATTTCAATACCTGATCCTGTCAATGGGGAAGTACAGAAGTCACCCAGTGACCTTCATAGCCAGAAAGCAGCAGGAGCCTGGACCAAACATGGCAAGGCCTGCTACGGATCTGGTCTGGGATGCTTTGTGAGCCCTGCAATTGGCTCAACTGTACAGGACCCAGGAGCTCCTGATATGCCTGTTTGAGAAGTTTCCATCAGGCTCATCTCTGAGGAGCATTCACAGACAGGTCAGGTTTGAGCTCTATGCCTCAATCCTGGGGCATGGTCCTAGTGTGCCCTGCTGAGAGCCCCTACACCTTGTCGCCCTACCGCAGATAAAGAATGACTTCACAGGTTTCATTGTTGTCATGCTTCAGCCTTATTTAGCAAGTGCAGGAATACAAAGAAACCCACAGCTTTAGTTTGGTCTGTGCTGTATATGGGACACCAGCTCCCTCACTGACATCAAGGGCTTAGCCAGACTTCTGCTGTACAAGTCAGACTGCCCGAACAGAATTATTTTTATGCAATGCCAGATCACAGCAGTTGTCAAAAAGTATCTTATGAAATACCCACAACAGGGCTGCAGTTCTTCCCTTAGGATAAAAACTATTTCTAAAGTTCAGTTGGAAATAATAACAATAAAAGCAGCCTCTCCCTAATTTTCATCCAGTGCTTGCTATATTCTATATATTTTGGGAACGTGTTAAGGAAAACAATGTAAAGAGTATGATTTGTCTGGCTTTCCAGGTTTTAGAGAGAATGTTCTTGGTGGGCAGTGCTGGCCTTCAGCGAAGAGTGCTCCAACCCTGAAGTACACCTGAGTTTATAGCAAACGGTAACTAAATAATTCATCTAAATTCCCTGCTCTTCCACAAACCTCCCTGGGAGACTATGGACATGTCATTGTCCATTGATTCAGTTTTTCTCCATATAAACCAGGCCACAACATTTCCCAGACCTTGAAAAGTGCTACAAGGATAAGCATAATAACAATCATAACACATCAGTGAAATTCTACAGTTGTTAAAAGCCACAGCGAAAGAACAAGGACAAGCAACATCTGTCTTAGATAAATGAGTGGAGCAGCACGGCTTCTCCCAGGAAATGCTGCACTCCTCAAGCATCGAGTTACCGCTTGAAAAAAAAAAGGCAGAGAAGAAGAAATCAAACCACCAAATACAAGAACAACAGGGACAGTGACACCAAGATCCACACAGCACCGTGTCTAAAACACTGGCTATGCATTATAACTGAAGGCCACCTTTCACTAGGCTAATGATTTAAGCATTAGTTCAATATCTAATGAACTTATGCTTCATTTGGGAGACCACTACACAATTGCTAAAGTAAAACGACCCAGACACCTCGGAGTAGCTCACTACGTGTGTAGCCCCCGCTGGACAGAAGAGGGAGCTAAAAGGTACCAAATCCACGACGAGAAGCAAGGGGTGGGAAGGGCGGCCTTACACAGCGCTGCTCTTACAGGCCAGCCCGCAGTTTCCATGGGCGCTGCTGCAGCCGGGTTTAACGCTAGGGAATAATCAGCATTCACCTTGTGTAAGAAAATGTTGTTTGGAGGATTTTTTTCCCCTCCGTACCTGTATTATTTTAGCAGAGGTGTCATTACTTTTGGAAATATAACACACACACAAAAAAAAAGATGAAAGAAAAAAAAAAAGAAAAAAAGAATACATGAGAGGTTTTAGTGCAGGTATTTCAAAAATATCCACACCAATGCTTAAAGCATTCCCTCTCACAGAAATTTCATTTCACATGAGTGTCTCCATTTTCATTCCAGTTAAGAAACCCCACCATAACATTTCAGTTTGCAGAAACTCTGCTTGCATTTCTAGTTCCAGATAGGTTCAGTCTCTTGGCCTCAAGAGACTCGCACCAGCTTGATTCATAAACTAAGAAAAAGTACATTAGCAAAGGCAATGGATCTGGAATGACCCTGACATGTTCCCAGTACACCATAATCCTTATGGCTGACTGAACAGGACAGATTTAAGCCTGTTTGGCAGTCTCCAAGGACCAGTCTAAGGTTAGGAGTCAAAGGGCAGGCCATTCTTTTTAACTGTGCCCGATTCTAAAATGGTTTAACTTTGGTTGTTAAACCTCTGTTATTGTTAGGCTTGATAGCAGCACATGAAGCACTACATGCTTTTGATTAAGGACTACTGAAATAAGCTGGGTACCATCAGCTGTCATCACTCTTGTATGACGACATCTGTTTTTTCTATAATCATCTATAGCAGCAGTCTGTTATAGTAGCCTATACTCACACGTTTATCTCCAGAATGGGTTTACCACTGTGCATCTTCATCACCCAGTAATGCAAAGGGAGATCACGAAACACAGAATAATAAGAGAGTAAGGTCCCTTCTACCCTGTTTCCTTTCACTTCTGCCCACAGTTACCTGTCAGAGTGTCAGGGCTTGCCCTCTTGCTCTGCTTGCTTCCCAGCTCTGCCCAGAGATGGATAGGGAACTTCATGCCTGATTTCAGTCCTGCCAAGGTGGTAGTGCCTCTGTCCTTCCTCACTTCTATTTCATAGGTGTCCCCATCAGCAGAAGCGTAGCTTACCATATACCTGTCTATGGGAGCTTGGACATTGTCCCAGGAGATGGTGGCCGAGTCCTCTGTCACAAGGTCACTAATCAGATTCTTGGGACTGTCCATTTCTAAGAAATAAAGTGCAGAGTAGAAAGGGTGGGTAATTAAAAGACACATGCTCCCTTTAAAGCTTTTGTTTTCTAAAGCCCCATGACCCTACCCTCAGGAAGGAAAGGATGACATGGACTAACCCATCTGTAGCTTTACTGGATCTCGGTAGCTGATCACCACACTTGCTATTGACAATGCAGAACTGAAGTAAGACAAAGTAAGGCACTGATACATGGCCATATTCAGACAGAGGCCTCTTAAGTAAAGTATCATCAAGCAGAGATACAGGGAAGAATGATTGTGCAGAAGGTCCAACTGAAATCTGAGGCTATGTCAAACCTAAATTCTTAGGAACCTTAAGCAAGATCCATTAGACCATTATTCAGGAGTCCTGGCTGACACAGATACAGGGAGGCAAAGAAAAAGATGTGAGAGACTGAGGCAGCACCAACACCCTACTCCCCTTTATCAGCCTCTCCCACAAATACCTCTTTTTGAGATGTGAGGTGCCAGCAAGGTATAACACTTCTCTACATTACAACCGAGGAAGGAAGACCTCGGTAAAAGAAGTGGCCAAGGGAGAACATAATCATAGCTAATTCACCACGTGAAACTACATTCCTCCTTCCATAGCTGCAACCATCGTACTCCAAGATTTCCAGAGGCCACTCAGAGTGTGCCTGCCCTCTTGCTCTGCTTGCTTCCTTTCCCTGCCCAGATACAGATGACACACACCACAATTGGCTTCAAGCTAACCAGGACAGCAAGACCTGTGTCCTGCCCTGTCTCCCCCTCATTCCCAGGAAAGGCTAGCAGTGTCCTCTGCCGAACAATCAGTCTTCAGCCTAGCTAAGCAGTCAACTTTTGTATAATCAAGACTTTTGCTTACAAAGGGAATTACTGACAGTTAAGAAAGACCTAATCCAGGCTCAAACCATTTGCTACCCTTTTTTGGGAGAAGACGATAAGGATAGGCATGTTTCCTTCAAAGTCTTGATTCTTATAAGTGAAACTAGTTGAATCCTGCCTAAACTTAGGATGGTTCAACAGCAGTAGCATATACTGTGGGGCAGAGCTAAGCCACAACTGCAAACCTTAGCATACCTGAAGACCAAAAAGAGCAGGCAAAGTTGCTAAGCGAAGGATCACAGTGCTTTAGCAAGTGCTGTGAAGCTCATACTGGGCTGATAGTTTCTGAACTAACAGAGCAGCTATTAGTTCTCTACACTTGGCACTATCTCTATGTGAAGCTTGAAGGTGCCCCCTCAAGACAAACGAGTGTCTAGTATATGCTCTATAATAGGCCAGAAGAAAACAGGACAGAAGTTGAGGTCACCTCCACAACGGTGTCATGTAAAAGCAAAAGGATTCTCTAGAATACCTGTCACTGCCTCAGTGCTGATCCTCTTGCTCTGCTGGGCTCCCTTCTCTGCCCAGGGAAGATGACATATTCAATGCCAGGTTTTAGTCCTGTCAGACTGTCTTGGTCTTTCCCACTTCCATCTCCTCTGTGTCACAATCAACAGAGGTGTAGTTCACCTATCTAGGAGAGCCTGGACCCTGTCCCAGGAGATGGTGGCTGTGCCCTCTGTCACTTGGTCAGTCACCAGGTGATCTGGGCTGTTCATTTCTGCAGAGACAGTTAAAAGTGAAGAACACAGGCTGTCATAATCAGGCTGTACTGTGACACTCTTTCCCCTTTAAGGGCCTTGCCAGTGTCTTCCTTTTTCAAGTTCCATTTCTGATCACACGTTAATTAGAACCATAAAGCTGGGAGGTGTCAAGGTCTGAGGTGGTTTGACTGTGGTCTGTCTTTAATCCTTACACATGCTTTCCTAGGAAACTACACAGCTAGTCCTACCTGGACAGAAAACAGCCTTTTCAAAGCAAGATACTGTTACTTTCTTGTTTCCTCATGGCCACAAGACTCCAAAGCTCACATACACGTCATCTCTCCAGAAAGTCAGATGCCAACCAAAGCTCTTTTGTTAAGAGATCAGAGTGACCCAGGTACACATTTTACTTCAGCCAGTCTATGACCTAGGGCATGAGTCTTGCAAATGCTTACAACCATTTGCAATGGATTCAGACGTGCAGCTTGACAGTGTTGTTATAAATTGGCAGCCCTCACACTGGGCAGATCCCTTACACCTCCTTAACTAGGACTGGCAACACAGGGGAAAGTCCTAATAAGAACAGCTGAGGAACCAGGATTAATCATCCTATTGCAAGAAAAGGCATCCTGTATTCTGTTAATTTCTCTGCATTTCAATATTTTCATCTGCAAAAAGGAACTGAGCATTTCCTTATTCCACGATGAAGGATAAACAAATTAACCTATTAAAACAAGACTACACAAATACATGAGACACTTTTGCAAAGGCTTCATTTTCCTTAATCCCTATTAGTATTCACAACACAGCCCATTTGTAGTACATACAGGTAATCAGAATCTCTCTGTGATGATGCTGAAAAGGTTTCACAGCAAGATGCACTAACCTCAAGACTTGATCTGTTAAGCCTGAATCTCCCTCTGCTGTGAAACTGTCTTGGGATGGACTTACTCACTGTTGTTAAGGGCAAGCTGGGCTGTAACTTACAGTCTTAACAAAATATATTGCCCACTTACCTGTTATAGCCTCAGTGCTGGCCCTTTTGCTCTGTTGTTCTCCTTTTTCTGCCCAGATGCAAATGACATACTCCATGCCTGGCTTCAGTCCTGCCAAGGTAGTGATATTCTTGTCTTTCTCCACCTCTCTCTCCTCTGTGTCCCCATTAGCTGCAGTGTAGCTCACTCTGTATCTGTCTGTTAAAGCCTGGACTTTGTTCCGGGAAACAGTAATTGCATCCTCCATCACTTGTCAGCCAACAGCTCAGTTGGGCTGTCGATTTCTGTAAGCAGAAGTCATAATTATTAGAAGTTTCAGTATAGTGCTGTGGTAATCACAGTGGTCTAAAGACACAGACAACACAAGTTTTTATAGGCAGAGGTAGTATGTTTTATTAAGACTATCAAATATATTTGGAAAAACAGGTGAATTTTGAGAAAGAATTCTACGCCCAAAGAAAAAGAGCTTGTGTGTCCAAAAGCTTGCCTGTTTTTTTTCCTCCAGCTCAAACTGGTAAATCTAACAGAAGTTTTATCTGTAGCTATAAACTGAGTTTTGATCATGCAGTGTAAATAACTGACACTTAAGCGAGTCCCATTGAATATCACCATTTGTAGAGCCAAATCATTTTGTACTGTTGGATACAGTGCAAGTAGATAAAAAGTGGGTGCTAACCGCTTGCAAGCCCTGCCACTCTTGACACATCGGTAAACACGCTTGCATGTCAGTGCGATGGCAGCCAGGCCTTGGCAGGACCAGCCAGCCCTCTGCTCCTGTGCTAGGTGAGCTAGGCCGCTGGCTTCTGCAGGAACACTCAGGAGTGAAGAACGCAGATTGTCCCAATGAAGCTACACTTACACCCTTCCCCTCAAGGGCCCTGCCAATGTCTTCCACTTGTCATCCTTTACTTCTTATCAAGGATGGACCTGAACTACAAAGCTGGAAGGTGCTCAGTTCTGAGGTATTTCAGCTGTGGTCTAGGTTTCCTCCTCACAGCTGCAACAGCAGGGCTTTCTGTTGGGGGGAGACAAAAGAACAGCCAGCCCTGCACCAGCAAAGAGGAAAGCCCAATTGCCCTCTGAAGATCACTGCCTCTTGCCTGGGTTGCTCTGGAAATTAACCCCAAAACCAAATCACCTCCTCAGAATCTATCTGAAATGCAGCTCTCCTGGAACAAGGTTATTTCATACTAAAGCAAAACATCCTACCTGTCACAGCCCTATGTCTGCTGGGCTCCCCTCTCTGCCCAGAGGCCAGTGGCATATTTTTTGCTTGGCTTCAGCCCTGTCAGAGCATCAATGCTCTTGTCCTTCCCCACCTCCATGTCCTTTGTGTCCTCATCAGTTTTATTGTATCTCACCAAGTACCTGTCTTCCAGAGGCCAGATCCTATCCCAGGAGATTGTGACTGTGTCTTCTGTCAGCCATCTGGGCACTACACTACACTGGCAAAATTTTTAAGAGAAGGTTTGAAGGTTAAGAACCAGGCAATGGCACGAGTGAGGACTACACTCACATTCTCCACTAGAAAAAAAAGCCGCTTTCAATCTCCTCCCATTATTACAATCATTCCCCTGCCCTTTTCACAGATGGAAACATGATGCTAGAATTCACGAGCCTTAAGTCACTACCACAGTGCAGCCCGCGGGAACATGGCCCTTCGAGGACAGCCCAACAGCCCATGATCTTTACACAGAGCATTGTTTTTATTGGTTTTGGTTTTTCTTCACTAACTGCTAAATACATCTTAGCAGTCAGAGCAATGAAGCACTTGCAGATGTATCCCAAATGATTGCAACGGCATTTTATTCCGGCTTAGTCTTCTGCAGGCTCTAAACTCCAGAGCACAAATGCACAACCATCTAACAGCCACACTTAATTTACCACACACCAGCTTAGCTGCACTATGATTTACCACACATTAATTATGGTAAAAGTTGTGCTTTTTCCACCTGTGTGTACTAATCTCACCTCTTTTGTGAGATGAAAACACATTACTTCTCATTTTAATGAAAGATGCTGAGGTTTGTTTGTGTCACCCTAGAACAGTGCACACTGGGAACATGTATTTGAATAATCACAACTCAGCTAGTTAGCAGTGTAAGATGCTCACCTGTGGCAAGAAAAATCAAGTGAATGATTTTCTTGTGTGATATGAAAATCAAGTTTTTTCTTCAGTTATAATAGCACTGCAGCTGGATATGGGCTGTGCCTGTACCCATATGCAATGTATTTAACTCCTTCACAACCTGGGTGGTCCAAGAGTTTCCTAGCCAGTCACCTGTACAAGTGAGAACATGGGCTAGCCTGAGACAATGGACCAACTTGAAAGCAGGTGATTGACTAAGCTTCATAATTAAGCATTTAACTGATCCCTGCTGGGTGGGAACTTGAGGCAGTCTTACAAATCCTCTGAGGCAGCTCCTGTTGTGTCTGGTCTGATTTATATGCTTAAATGTGTTGGTTAGCATCCTGAGTGGAGCATCCCAAACACTCCCCCAGGTAATTTCTGCTGTAGAAGTCCAGATTGCACACATATAATGTTTCTAAGTGACCAGTAGAAGCTGCTCCTGTACACACACAGCCACACTGGACCATCACTGGCTGGATTATAAGAACTGAGCAAAACTGGTTCAAGGAGTTTCCCAATCTAGCTGCAAATGCAAGCACCTTCCAGTGGAGACTCCCTGTCACCAAGGGACAGCAACCAAATGTCCTGTTTGGGAGATTTGATTCCCCAAGTGATTCTCAATTTATGCCATGACCCAAATAACTTTGGTTTTCCTCTTTAACAAACACTCATGACTATTTGTACAAAATGTGCATGACCCACCTCGTTCTATTGGGAAAGGCCACAACAGCCACCCAAAGAAAACCTTGGAGGTGGTTTATGGCATTTTAAAAGAAAAGCACAAACGACACATTCCACTTACAAGGCTTTCATTTTGGCTGTGTTTCACTGTTTTTTATACCAGTAGTAAATGCTGCCTACCACAGGGCCTGTCCACAGCAGGACTCAAAACAAAGAGCCTTCAAACCTCTGCAAAGCAGGAAAAGCTTTACTAAAACAAGTAAAACTGATTAAGGAGTTTGAATGTCAAACTCAGTTCCCTCTGCTGCTGCAGCTTACCTGTCAGCTCTGGTACTTGCCTTCTTGCTCTGCTGGGGCCCCTTCACTGCCCAGATGTGGGTGACATACTCCATGCCTGGCTTCAGATTCAGTAAGGTGATCATGCCATTTTCACTCCCCACTTCTATTTCCTTGGTGTCCCCATCAGCTGAGGTGTATCTCATCACAACAGATGTTGTGATACATCTCACAACAGATATGAGGTGTATCACCATACCTGTCTATGGGAGCCTCAACTTTATTCCATGAGACAGCGGCTGTATCTTCTGTCACCCGATCAGTTGCCACATTGGGCTATCAAGTCCTGAGAGAACATTTCAGAGTACAGGATTAGGAAACTCCAGCTGAATTAAACCTGTCACGACACATGCCCATTTCCTTCATTTTTGCCTTGCTGCTACGGCCAGCTAAAACATATCACCTAGGTTCCCTCCTACAGCCCCTTGAGAAGAGGCATCTGTGGGCAACCAGCATGGTCAGAGTGGGGACTGTTCCCACCATTTAGATGAAAACATTAGAAAGCAGGACTGTTCCACCACTTAGATGAAACTTTCAATTTTTTTTCTGCAGGAATAGCTTGCATGCTATCTGCCTCACCTTCCATGGGTATGGACTTGAGCATTACCTTCTTGCTTGCCCTCCTCACAGCACCAAGCATAGGCCCCATCCTTTCTCTGCTTGCAGTATCAGCCATTTGTTGCTCTTCCCTTTCTGCCTACCCTGCAGACCTGTCTCTCAGATTCCCCCAGGGCTTCTGCTATTTTAAGTGATGAATCAAAGTTTAGTGGTAACTCTTGCAATAGCTGGTATTCGTCTTAGTCACAGCTCCTAAGTTCCAGGCATTACATAAGAACATGAGCAGAATTACTCATTGTGGATTTTTTTTCCTTTTTAAGAAGTTTTGCAGCCCCATGTCTGTGAAGAACAGCTTGAAAACACAAGCCAAGGGTGTTGCAAATAATCAGAATCTACACAGGGAAGAAGAGCAACCTCAATGGCAGCATGGAGGTTGTAGGTTCTGTTGTTTCAAATCAAATTTATTTTAATGGAATAATTTAAAAGACAACCTCAGGAATGTCAGGCCTGATTTGGGGTTTTTCAGTCTTTGAATGCAGCATGCCTATCCTTTGGGTAGAGAGACGTATTTCAGAGTTCCCAGAATTTTATAGGAAGAACGAGAGTTCAAAATTCTTCAAGCTCTCTTTTGCAATATAATAGCTCAAAATTATTCTGCCTTTTTTTTTTTTGCCTTTTTTTTTAAAAAAAAAAAAAGACCTTGAAGCATCAATGAACCAACAGGGTTTCCAGATCTGTTTTAACAGTCAGGTCTGGAATGGCTAGGCTTCCATTACAGGAAAGACAACAGTCAAGTAAGAGTAGAACCTGCCAGGCCTTCTGAGCTGCGCTGAGCATACAGTTGGAGCAGAAGCCAGCTTAAAGATGTTTCTGTGCTCTCCTCATACAGGAGATTACTATGTCTGACTTGGGCTCTGTTACAGGATAAAGCAGTCCAAAGCTTCAACCTCTAAGGGCTAGCAAGGAGCTGAAGCCCTTTCAGTCACTTCAGATGTAAGAGGTGAAGACTAAAGCTACTACAGAAATGCCAGGGCTGGGACACTGTGCAGTCCGCTGGACAAGCACAACTTTACCACCATGGGGCAGGCATACCAGATCACACAGCAGGCTGGGACTACAGCCCCCAGTGGAAATGCACGCCTGGCAACAGTGTGCTAATATGCTCCTCAGTCCAACTATTCTGTTCAGTCTGGTGATCAGAAAAATAATGTTGGAGTCGGGCAATACAAGAAGGAAGAAGAACATGTCGTCTTCCTTGCTGTTCCTGGGCTCAGAGACCAGACATATCAGCGGCAAATAGCTGTGAGGCAGCTGGCGGCAGCTGCCCCAAGGATCCACGAGGAAGGGCCATACCCAGATCACAGATCGTGTGCGCTAGATTTAAGCAAGGTCATTCTGTCAACAATCTCATTAGGGAAGTCATGAACCAGAAAACTTTGAGTTACTGTTGGACCTAGCTCTGAGCTTGTCTGAGGGTTGTTATTACATACAGAGGCCAGCTTACTATGCTTTACCCTGAGTCTGGCTAGATTTGTTAGTCAAGTTAAGGCAGAAGTTACTGTAGGTTTAAAAATCAAGGCAAAAGACTCAGCTATGGCTAGGTTTAGTGTTTAATATACAACGTAGACAAGCCCAAACAAAATATAAGCAGACCTGGCTGCAGGTCATGCATGAATGCAGCCAGCTGTGCACCTTTAGTGCTGCCATCTTGACAGATCTGTCCCTGAACTCTGTAGTAACATCACTATCAAAGAAACTTTCCACATACCAGTCCTACCACTCACTGAGGATGGTTTCCCCTCTGTATTGTCCTTCACAGGTACGACAGTGACCTTGTACTCTGTGCCAGGTTTCGAGCCTACAAAGAGCAAAAGGGAGCATTACCAACAATTAGGGAAGACAGAAATCTAAACTTTAAGTTCCTTTCTACTACAAACCTAGAACTGGATAGACTAAACAAAATAGCTTTAAGAAAAATTACTATCTAACTTCCTTTTGTCTTGAGAATGCCTCGATAGCACTTTTAGCCTAGGCTTACCCTTAGAGCTGACATTAACTATAGCAAGTGGGGATTTCCATAACATCAGTGTTACCAGCTTGGAAACAGAAGCATATTCTTTATTCCTAACAAGGACAGAATTAAAGCTGAATGACTGCTCCTTGTAACTTACTATCCACAGGGCAGAAAGGCTTCATCCCTGTGGAGACACCCATTACTACAGGATGGGGGAACCCCAGTAGATCTCACCCTGGACTACAGCAGGCACGAGGTGAATTGAAACTGGCCACCCACACACAAAAGAAAAATCGTCTCAGGACTGTGGTCTGACTGTCAACCACTCCTGCCACTTCTCCCTGCCCCTGCCCAGTTTGGAATACCCACAAGTACTCACCAGTCATACTGTAGCCACTCTTAGGGTCATTGCTTTTGGGCACCATAACTTGCTTCTCATCCATCTCCACCAGGGATCTGAACTTCAGCTTGTAATAATCCACACCTGTTGGTGGGTTCTCCCACCCCACTTCCAGGGAGTGTTCCATCTCCTCTGTTATCCAGACAGCATTAAGTGCAGACAGGACCGGGAAGGATAGCAGAGGGCCATGAGGAAGCAGCCTCTGCACAAAAAGGTAAATATAAGATACAAAGTTGCTAAACAGTCCTCCTCCCTACCCAGTCACCTGCTCTAAGACCCCAGACATTTTCCTCAGCCAAACTGAAGAGTTAAGCAAGTACAGCATAATCATTATTTCACTCCAGCTCAAGAGTTTTCTGGCTCTCAGCTCCCACCTGTTATGCTAGAAGCGAGAGAAATGTCAAAATAACCAGACTTCTCATGGTTCTTGCCAAGTGCAAGCAGACAGCATAATATCACCTTCTAACAAAATGGCATTTCAGTTCTCAAGGGACTGCTTCAGACATGCAGTCTTTCCACACTCAACCTCCTAACCTCAGGAACATCAGGCCCATTTAGTCCTGGGAAGAAACTATGAAGAAAACTTGCTGCTGCAGATATGCTCGGCAAATTAGTACCTAGGAATGACAACCTGCCTACTTTAAAGTCCCTTTTGCATCCAGTCAAACAGTGCATTATTCTTAATAACATGCTGGCTTTATCTTGCGTGCTTCCATTCCTGTTTCTTGCAGCAGACAACGTTATGGATTCCCTGGAATTCAGGGGTGTCAATGCAAGTAGGATTTGGACAAGATAAAGGGAAAGAGAGGAAGTTTTCAATATATTCAGCCCTAATGATACATATCTGGGAATAGATTGCCCAGAAAAGAACATTGACAGAAATCTGCAACTGAGGCCGGGAAGAGAAAGCACACTCCAGCACTCAGACAGGATGTTACCAACCTGCAAAGCCAAACAATTCACTCTACTTGTTCAAATTAACTTTAAAGATCTACAGCTTCTGACTGAGGAAAATACTGCCTGCTCCTACCTGTACTTGCTTCTAGATACTTTGGCTCACTGTCAATCCCCTTCTTCACATGACGAAGTGTGACATTGTATGTGGTGCTGGGGTGGAGACCCACAATCTCATAACTGAGCTGCTCTTTGGGCATGTGGACTTATTTCACCAATGTCTCATACCCTATGGGATGACAGGTAACGAGGTAATTTTCCACATCAATCATTGGATCCCAGCTGACAGCTAGAGAGTTCTTTGTAGAGTTCAGCAGCTGCAGGTTCTGAGGACTGAGCACTGGAAGAGAAACAAAGAAAAACATTACAATGAGGATGACGTCTTGCCACATGGCCAAGCAAGAAATTTTTTCGAATCTATTTTGAATACAGAGAGAATGCAGAACTAGAATTCCCAGGCTGTAGTAATCTTGGATTTGTCCACTTCTTTCTGCTTAACAGCATATCATTAAATACACATGAATAGTGCAGTCAGTAAAAAATAAAATAACTCCCTGGAAAACTCTTCCCAGCTTCTAAAGCAACACTGGCATGGGGAAAACTCTCTCATAAAGCTGTCCCTTCCAATACCTCTAGCATGAGAAAGACAAGCCAGAACCTTCTTTTCACATCACTGTCAGAGTTATTTCAAAATGTCAACTGGTCCCCAAAACTGGGGAACACAGCTTCTCCATGGCAGAGATAGAAAACTGAACTTTTATCCTGATGGAAACTTACACTTGGTACCCAGAGGAGATTTGGGCAAATCTGCCTTAACTGTTTTGCCACAAGACAGACAGCTCATCAGGTTTTGAAGCAGCCCTTGAAAGCGGTCAATGTTGAACATCTGTCAGGTAGTTTATCTGATTTTAGTTACAAGTAAGCACATCATAAACTGATCAAACCATCTACAAGCTGTATTTCATTAGCAAGGTACTAACCAACAGAAGAAAATAGATATCGATTGCCTGTAAAAAGGCATGTGTCAGCAACATCAGGTCACATAACACCACGAGACTCTTCTCACTTGAAAGGCAGCATTCATTCCCTCATGTAATTCACAGCTTTCACCAAATTCCACCCTCAATATGTGCATGACATTGCCTTTAATGAAAACTTTGTACAAAATAGGAAAATGTTGATCCTGCCTCTCCTTGTGATATAGAAGCCGAATTTCAATAATCCAGCTTTGCAGTAAAATAATAAGGTACCCAAATACGTATGGTGTGGTTCAGAAGAGGATTGTATCTACCTCTCTGAAGAGGAGAAGTGTAGCATAAGAAAGCATATCATCCATTTAGGACAATGCCTAGGACAGCTTGTGTTTCAGAACACGTATGAGGGGTTCTTGCAAAGGCAGTGACTCTAGCCCAGGGGAAATGGATTTTACATGTTTTTCAGCTCCGCCCCAAGATGCACCAGCGCCATCTCCTCCAGCCGATGTGACAAACCCCAGCACTTCAGGGCTTGACAAAGACACACCTGGCCAGGGCCAGGGCTGTGAAGGGGAAGGAGGCACTGCCTGGACCTGGACCTGATAACCCTTGAAAACCTCCTCTTCTTGCTCTCCAGCAGCAGAGGACCTCCTAGCCTGAAGCAAAAGGGTTCCTCACAGGCACAGCACTAATTGCGGAGGTGAATTAGGAGGACGGGTGGTTGCGGCCCATGCCAGAGTCCATCTCGCATCCTGCTGGCTCCCATCCATCTCTATCCATTAAGCAGCTTCTCCTCCAGAAGCAGGCTGAGACTGGAGCAAGCAGGGAATGAGCAGCACATCCATAGATCCAGGGCTGGGCCGAGAGCTCACACAGGGGCTTGTTGGGAACCCTGGCTCCCCTGGGAACAGCAAAGAGTACCTCTTTCTTTTCCAATTTCCTGATTACAGCATCAGCACAAAGACTTCCCAGTTAAACTGCTGAGATACCAAAAAACTGCTTTTGTGGATACCTTGTTTTAAGCTGCTGGTTTATTCATCTTCAGATATCCCACAGTGCTACTCTTGGAGTGACAGGAAACAAAGTTTAGAAAGAGCACAGGCCAATACTTGCTGTTCAATATGTCCTTGTCCTCTATTTCTCCATCAGAAGGAATTGTAAGTCCTCAATTATACTGTTGCATGCTTGATAGTAACTTCTAGATGTTCAGGCATTCCAGTTACTATGGCGATATACAACAAAATATGTCATGTCATGATCTGAGACACATAAAAAAAAGAAAATAATGATAAATAAATACAGTGCTCTGTGTAAATCTCCCAGGATGCAGAGATAGAACCCAAAGTGGAACAGAAAAGGCAATCTGACATCTATGGGAGAGCAATGCTTGGCTACAGATGCTGAGAAAGGAACCATTTGCCTCTGGACTCAGAAGTTTTTAAGTAGGAGTGGAGATGTGCTCAGAAACAGTAGCAAAATGGATCATGCTGGGTGTATTAACTCTGTAGTGCTTGCTCACTGAGAGAGCAGAGGCCACTTTCACAGGCTGTAAAAGAGCTGAGGGTGTTGTGTAAGGAAGAGGATCCAAAGCTGGACTCAGCCAGCCCTTTGGGAGAGGTTGGCTGAGCAATAGTTCTCTGGAAGAAACTCTTCTGCTTGCCACCTCTGTAAAAGTTGCTGCCTCCCAGGCAGCAAATCCCAGTCTACTGACAGGAGAGAAGAGAGCTGGAGTCACAGAGAAACATCCCTATACAGTGTGGAAGGCATAGGAGGAGTGAAGTTTTGATGCAAAGATCTTGTTTGGATGAAGAATTTGAGCTAATAATCTTTTATTTAAAAGATGAGTCTCTAAGCAGATAGATCAAGCCTGAGAGGCGACGGAGGATCTGGAGCAGAAAAGACCTGAGAGTAAGGTCACTGCAAACCTTTTCTGAGCAATACCTGAGCACAGGGGGTGGCTGTTACCTAATTCTCCTTCAGGAGAAGCTGTGAAAGATTAGACCAGGGGTCCTCAAACTATGGCCCGCAGGCCAGATACAGCCCCCCAGGGTCCTCAATCCGGCCCCCCGTATTTACAGAACCACCCCCCGCCGGGAGTTGGGGGGGGAAACCAAGCAGCTGCAGATGACTGCCTGCCACTTCATCCGCACGCCGGCCCCCTGGTTAAAAAGTTTGAGGACCCCTGGATTAGACCAAGCAGTGATGTGCTGAGAAGGAAAGGCAGCTTCCAGGGTAAAAGGCTGAATGCTGAAGCCTGGAGTATCAACCTGCGGTTATAAGGAGATTATAGCTTTTTCAGAATTAACCAGGAACTGCTGGACACACACCCCAAGGTCATCTCAGTCAGGTCTTCTCAGGCAAATCCTACTGCATTGTAACAAAGCAGGATAAGGGAGAATTTCCCAAAGACCTCACTTCAAAGGGTGGTTATTGAAAGGATTTATACATCCTTTGTCTCACAGATTTTATCAAATCAACTACCTTATTGGCAAGCAGTACACTCTGCAGCAAACATGATTTTACCTTCCATTGTCTCATTTGTATGTCAAGGAATAGACTCTGGCTCCCTATTTAATTACAGGCTCCATAGCCAGTTCACTCTCTCCTTCAACTGCTGCACACAGGCTTGTGTTAGCACTGACTTTAACTGCATTTTTATGCATTACTACCTTTCTGCAATTCAGAAATGTTTTCCAGGCTATTCTTGAAAACAAGGACCAGTCAGCAACCTCTAGCCCAGCAGGAACTCCGAGAGGAACATGGCAACCCCAAGCTTGGCTTACCTATAGGATTAATCAAATGTTTATGGGAGGAAGAGAAAAGTTGGATTGAAGGAAAGAAGGAAGAAATAACTCACAGGCACGTCTTACCCTGGGAGCACTCAAGGCCAAAGAAGCCATTGTGGCAGTCGCACTCTCCTGTGTCACAGAACCCATTGCCACTGCAATCCCTGGGACATCGTTTCTCACTGCAGTCCTCTCCAATGAACTCCTTGTAGCACTGGCAGACCCCTTTGGCTGTGTCACAGATCCCATTGCCGCTGCAGGTCTCAGGACCGAGCTGATAGCTGCAGTCCTCACCAAAGTAAGGCTCATCACAGATACAGTTCCCACTGTCGCAGTGCCCACGGCCGCTGCAGTGGCTGGGGCAGGTGGGGTGGGAGCAGTCACTGCCCTCCAAGCCCTCGGCACACTTAGAGCTGCAAGTCTTGTAGAGGAAAGTCCCATGGCTGCTGCAGTGTGAGACACCTGGCCAGAGCAGCACCAAGATGCACAACAGCAAGTGTGACACACAGATGAAAGAAAAGAGAAAAAAAAAAGAAAAATTAGGAACATAAGAATAGACAGGTAGTGCAAAGGTGTGTTCAAGGTCATTAAAGAAAAAGCATAAATATTGCTGGAACATATGAGCTGAAAAAGACTAAAGACATCACCTTGCCCATCTCCCCCAGTCCACCTGTATTTTTCATGTAAGCAAAGAATTAGCACTTCTCCCTGTCTCCATTCCCCAAACATCAGTTTATTAAATCTTTTCTTAGAGGCCACACAGTATAAAACTTTGATCACAGGCAGAGCCAGTGGCCACCACAAAACAGCATCATCGTAAACTCTGCTCTTCTTTTTAGTCAGTTATCAAGAAGGAAATAAAAAGACAAATTCTCAACAACTGCAAAATTCTGGAGGCAAAAATGAGAAAGGAAGAGACAGCAATGAGAAGTGCTTCCCTCATCTTGCACCCTCCTGTCCTCCAGAAATTCCTCCACTGAACCCTCCCACCTATGTGAAACTCAGGAACTTGTTCCCTTCCAGTTCCAAGAGATGCTTGTGGAGATTTGCCCTGCACTGGTTCTTTATATCACAGAAACCAGAGCACCACCCCATCTGTAGGGCTCAAGCATTTCACTCACAGAGAACTCCCAATAACATTGAGAAATGGATTCCAGTCCCCAAATCTCTAAGGTAAATAGGCTGTATCTAGGATCTAAGAACAGATACTGCATTTGTAACTTACCTTGGCTTCCCCCACAGCAATTCTGAGGGCTGCAAACTTCTCTCAGCTCTACCACTTCTTTCTCAAGCTTCTCCATCCTTCTAAACAGATCTTTAATGTGAGTCAAAGTTTCACAATCCCCTTTGGGTGTGTGCACATGGATGTTGTGCCTAAAGATTATATTCTGGTCTTTGTCTTCCTCATCCTCCCCAGGATCTAGCTGCACTCCACTGTTGTCTTCATGCTGTAATGGATCTGCTTCCACCTTAATCTGGGAGGATGTGGGCAGGTCAGTCTTGTAGGAGTGGCTGAAGGATATTCTTTGCCCATCACTGGTGCAGTTGTGAGATGCAGGATGTTGAATAGCAGATGTTTGAAGAGCGCAGCACAGCAATAGCCCCATTAGCAAAGGAAGCCAGTTCTGGAAATCCATTTGGCAGGTTTTTAGAAGAAACACTGACCCCTCAAACAGCAAAGCTGCTTTCAAGAAGGGGGTGGTGGTGAATATATAACTAAGAAGTTTATATATATATATATATAAAGCTGGTTTTCATTATTTTCTAGAAGACAAATTATTTGTTTTGCCATGATTCAGTACTAGGTTGGCAAGTACCTGGAAAAAGAGTCACACTGGATAAATTAGATACAAAAGAGCTTCTAGATGCTCCAACTAGGAGCTTTAAGTTTGCAACCTTCAAAGAAAACTTAGTATCACAGTCCACCATAACTATTAATTATGCCATAGCACTTCTCATTCCCCTGCAGTTACAACAGACATTGTATTAGTCTCCCAGCTGTGAACTGCATTACTGGTTGCTTTTTGGCCATGGCAATCTTCAGCAGCTTGCATGGTTTTCAACTAGAAGTGCGATAACTGTGCAGTGCTGCACGCATGAAAAATTCGGAGTCAACACTGATCTTTTGGCACAAGAAGTTTGAGAGAGAGTTTCGCTCACTTAACATGCATCATGCATGAGATATCTCTCCCAGGACAACTGCATTTCAGGCATGGGTGGAAGTGTTTTCAGGAAGGTATTCAAGGGGACACCAAGGGTCTGTTTCTATGGGGACTATTAAGTGTGGAACACTTGCTCAAGGAGGGAGATCAGCTAAGAGAAACGGACCACAGAACAGGTGCCACTGGGATAGATTGGACATGTTTGCACGCAGCTGCAAAACAACTCACACCTTTCTACAGCACGCTGTTAAACATCCCTATCCTCCCATCCCTTAGGGCCCGTGGTGCTGCAAGTACACCTTGTGCTGACCTGACCAAGTATCAACCCCAGCCTTAGAGTCCTCATCTCTGCCTGCTGGAGACACAGCAGAGGGGCTGAGTTTCTGTGGAGCTGAGGACATCTGCTCTGTACAGGCAGGACTGAGAACCTTATCTGGCTTCACATGTGCTGTCGATTACATCTCACAAAACCCTCACTTCGGGTACAACTGTCCTGATAGAGCTGAACCAGCTGTCTTCAGCTTCAAGGTCTCACACTAATGATTCCTGATTTTAGTTCACCAGTTCAAAAAGGCCCTTTAGATTTAAGTTACCAGTTTTTCATCATTGGATTCAAATGATACATAAAATTAAACCCATCCTCCTCTTCTAATACAGCGCATAGCCTACGCTTTTATCTGGATCAGGGAGAATTAAAAAAAATTCCTCTATGTGAAACCAACGCATAGGCACTTTGTGTGCCTGAACGCTGGATTCACTTGAGGGATTTCAAGGTCTTGCTTTGACTTAGTTATCTGATTTGTTATCTTAGCATTGGCAAGGTTAATTTAGAAGATACTGGAGTAAATCTGTTAACACATGGAGCAAGAGAATGTGTTGCAAACCCATTTGTTTTCCTGTACTTTTATTTCAAAAACATTTCTTGTTTCCTACCCTGCATAAATAAATAGGATGAGCTTGGGTTTAGGCTGATTAAGCCTCAAAACTAAGACTTAAAAATAAATAAAACACTACTGTTTAACTGCATTGATATTTAGAGGTCAAAAGTCCAAACATTTAGTTTAAAGTTAAAGGCATAGTCTTTAACAAAACCAAATCTGTTTGCTGTAAAAGTCTTGTGCTGCAACTAAGCAAGAATTTTGGACTTAAGAAATTAACACCTCATAGATAAGAATAACAGGAAGGAAGAAACCGAACAAACAAGGGTAGAAGGATAAAGTGTAAAGCTAGAAACCTAAATTTATCAATTGGCTTATTCAACATTATAAACTAAATTTTGGCATTAATGGTAGATGTCAATCTGTAGAGGAGGTGATACATGCTTGCTTAAATACTTACACTTTCGTATCAACAGGATGCAGATACACACCATATGTGGCTTACTAAGCAGTCATGTTACTCATCGCACAAGCAGAAGAGAAAACATTATTTAAGTGCTAAATTAGGTAATGCGAGAACTAGAAAGCATTTGGCCAATATGTATCCATAGTAACAGGACTCCTGAACTCAAGATAACAGTGCTGCCCCAAATAATACTCTCTGAAGTAACAGAAGACTCCACTCCTAAAGAGTCATACCAAGTTTCCAGCTCCTCTGCTATTTCCACTATAGTCACATTTCTGAAAGTCAAACAATCCCAAGTTATGATGAAAATTAACTGTTTCTGTGAAACATTCTTATATCTCCTAAATGTCTGCCAGAACTTTGGAAACACCCCTACCATCAGAGTCATGCCTTACCATGCACATCTACAGGCAGGTGTCCTTCATGCTCAGAAACACGAGGCTTTGGTTGCTAACACAAGAAACAGAAAACCACCAACACTGGAAATACGTATTATATCTGCTTATACCTATACTGCAGGCCACTCTCGTGTATCTCTCTTCAAGCAAAGTCATCACTGATATCAACCAAAATAGGGTATGGATTTCAAGATTCGGTCTACAACTCCTATATTTTATATGTAATAAAATAAGGGAACTATCCCTGCTGCCACATGTAGCAATTTGTTTGGTTGGGTTTTCCCCCCTCCATTCAGCACTTATCTACTCTTAACTTACAGTAAACGAAATGGAGGGGGGGGAATTATGTTGCTCTGCAGAGGCAGGGCTGCTTCCCTGTCTCTGTCTCATGAGGTTTTGCAGATACCTGTTTATGACTAAAGATAATGATCAGCTTTCCCACCGCCACACACTGCTATTCTGCTTTCCAAGACTCCTCTCCCTCAAAGAGCTACAGAAACTAATCATCTCTTTCTTTTTCTGCTATGCAGACTTCTGAAACAAATCAACAGATTGCTTCAAAGATCTGAACAAGTTCAACGCCTAAGTTCCACAGGTTCTCATCATAGTCTACTGCAGGAAACCCCAAAAGCTTTGTTTTGCAGGGTTTATTTCCAAACCCCTGGAGGTGAGTCCCCCAAACCACCCCACCACCCCACACAGGCACATGCACAAAATCGCCCAGCACAAAGTGCTGAATAGCATTTGGAGTTGTAACATGATGTCATTACTAATTAGGGCTTCATGGGAACCACAAATTGAGGTCAGATTTTCCTGGTTTTAAAGATCATTCAGGAGGATAACCCCTTGAACATAAGCATTTCTGTCAAGCATAATGAAAGAGGACAGCTTTTTTTGGCTTCTTCATCATGTAATGAAGAGATTTTCCCCTGCTGTTAAAAAGAGTGGGTTTAACTGATTCTTCGTGGGGAATATCATGCCGCACATATAACTGGCAATAATAGCAGATTAGGGAAAAGACTAATTTAGGAAAGAACGTCTAACAGTCAGATCTACTACACACAGAATATTCTCCTAAGGAAAGGGACGCAAGAAGCCCTGCTCACATCTTTCCAACCTTTGCAGAGGAAAGCATGGGATGATCAAAGCTGGAAAGAACATACAGTAATTATGTGAAAGACTCCAATGACCTAACTCTCTTAAGTCTTTTTGCATCCTACAGGTCAGTGCTTGAAGATCTGGGCATAGGCCTTCACAGCATTATCTTCTGCTAACGCCCAGTCAGCCACAGGAGAGATGCATGACTGGAAGTTGCTTCAATCAAGGCAAGAGCTGATAAAGATGTGGATGTACTTACCAGGGTGCCACCCAGGCAATGTGGAGATGGGATTGAGGAGAGAAAGGATGGACTTGTAGTCACAGGAAAAAGGAAATGCAGGTCTAGGACAGCTCCAGGGTTGCAGAAACGGAAGAAAATAGAGAATTATAAGAGCAAAGATTGAGAAATGGGGCAGAATATGTACATATCCAAGTAGCGTTATACAACGTGACACTAAAAACAACACACATTAAAATTGAAGAAAAAGAGGGGAAAAAAAAAAAAAAGAGAGATGCAGTGAAAGGAGCCATAGGCTGAGACTGAGATTTCTAAGTACCATGGGAAAGTACATTGTGTGATTTTCTGAGCACAGCATTTTGCACACAGAGGCTAGAACAGAAGCCGCCAAGCTGCACCATAATGCAGGAGACACAAGAGCTGGCAGTTTCCTAACTGCCAAGTCAGAAAATTGGCATGTTTGACTGTCCTAAAGCCAGGGGAGATTTCTTCAGGAACGCAAATGGAATAACAAATACTAGAAGACATTTCAGAAAGTCCTTAGCAAGTTCACAGAAGTGCTGCTGATATCCAAACAGCCATCACTTATTCAATAACTCCTGAGAAGAGCAGCAATGGCCCTGTCTGACCAACACTAGGAAGGTAGCATTTAGGGTCAGGATACAAAACATTACCAGTGACAGACACTCATCATGTACTCTGCTTTTCCATGGATGTTGACCTTAAAACGCCACACTGCTTAAAGCATGGAGATGACAACGTGGGAGTATGTAGCAGCAGCCTGTGGAGAGAAGAAAAAGCACCTGCAGAGGCACACAGCAAAGCTGTGCTCTTCAACACAGAAGCAGATGTAGCAGCACAGAAGCTGGTAAGCTAGCTCATCTCTGAGCAAGTTGGAATGCATTTGCACTCCTTAAATCTTGTAACACTTTTAGCAACAAAGAATGACACAAGTCAGTAACACCAAAGAGTAGAACTCAGTCATTGGGGGCTACTATTTTCTGTTGGCGCTCTGACAAAAACGAAGGCACAAAACATGCACAAAATGATGATACTACTGCTCAAACACTAAGCAGTCTAGCCCATTTTACTTCTGCTTTACCTATTTTTCTCAGTGAAGCATTCAGCTGAGACAAGCTACTAATTTTACAGACAAATAAGTATCATAAGTATAATTTAGTTAACCAGCTGGATTATTTGTCTTTATTTTCTGTGGTGAAACTATTCTACTATTGCAAACCTCATCTACTTCAAAAAGCTCTGCATCAGATCCCCTTTTCTCTGGTATTGGTCATAGAAGTCATTTGATGCAACTGCTGTAATAAGCCAATATTATGCAATCTTCACACAATTAATGGTTGCAATTAATGCAACCAATGACTGCCAACAAAGCAATCACTAACTTAGCAAGGTTGTTTCTTTTGCAAGTATCTACCTTTTTTACTTCGAGACTGAACAAACTTTACCTAATGCTACAGAAGTTTGGGATGATTTGAAACAATTAATAGAAAAACATAATTATAATCAGCCAGGTAGACACTGTGCTTCTGGATTCATCCTTATATTCACCTTTTCTTTCACCCAAATTATTCTGCAACGTCTGATAAACAAAGTGTATTAACTGTTCATATGTGAATGAGAGGTTGCTTCTGAAATCCTATATACTCACTAGAAAGTGCAGAGAGGCTTAACAGTTTGTAAATTTACTAGTTAGTATAAATATGCTTCTGTAATATATTACAAATTATATTTATAATATAATTATGTTTTGTAACAAATTTCCTAGCTCCCCTCTGTTAAATCATTAGCTTTCAGTGTAAGTCAGTCTTTCCTGAAGCAAATCTTTGTTCTGTTGCCTGCATAGCTCAAGAATTTTGTAACTCCTGCATTTGATAATTTTAACTTAATGACTGACATTTTTATTCTAAATGATATAATCAATAAAGTAGTTTACTGAGAAAATAGTGATATATTTCATTTTATGTGGTAAGAAACTTCTACTGGCTTTCACCACTGAGTCTGTGAAAAGGTACACTAGAAGGCATAGCAAGAGCTTTTGGATGAGAAAATACAGAACAGTTACCGAGAGTGTTTGTTGCAATCACAAGATGTGTGATTAAATTCCAGCATGATCTCATGACGAAAGGAAAGGCTTTTAAAACAACTACTGTCACATACAAATCAGAGCCTAAAAGGGAAATTACTAAGAAAAAGCATCTAAAATAATCACCTTCTAGGTGAAACCCTAACTCTCTTAAAGCCAGAGGAGAAACTCCCATTTACTTGAGCAGATAGGTGGTTTCACACGGTTGGAGGAGACAACCTGGGAAAGCTTAAGCCCTTCAAAATAGAGTAACATTAAATACCACTATACATTTTACAGTAATAATACGTGCCCATGATACAGGACTATTGATGTTTGTGTAAGGCTTCCAAAGTCTTGGATGGCATCTGCTACAGGAAGTCAAAGAAAAATTAACTGGGTTTTTCATTCAAAACAAACAACAGGAATCTCAATGGAAATAAAAATACTTTTCTCTTACCTTTTCTGAGAGCTGCCTGATTCAGAGTCCTTCTGATGCAGCCACCAGCTCAAAGGTAATTTGAGCAAGCTGAAAGGTCACCAAATCCTCTCCTCTTCCCACTCCAGCTGCAAACTAGCAGTAGTCCCTGTGGTGAATTTAAGGCCTCATGAACCAGATGAAAGGAACCAACACAGGCCTCAGGGTGTTTCCTTCCCACAAACCACCTAAGGAGCACGCTGGGTTTGGGAGCGATTCCCCTACTCAGTATCAGTCTTGCATACCAGCAGGAAGATTAATTTCCTATTTGTTTTATGCTCTGCTTCTAGGCAAAAGCCAGAAAACCCTTCCAGCCTTGTAAATCTAGTTTCAAACATCCCAGAATTATCACTGAGACCCAGATACTAACAAGTACATTTGTAGTATTAATGATGTGAAATTCAGGTGCAGTAACATAACAAGTAAAAGTAAAACACCTTTTAAAACCAGCAGTAGTTGAACACAACACCGCACTTATCCAGCACAATACTTGAGAAAAACCCTCAAGAACTTCAAAGAAAGCAAATTATGTGTTGTAAGTATTGTTATAAGATTATTTTAACCACATGGATTAGTGAGCCAGGTTTTAGCTAGAAATTGTCTCAGATTCTGACTAGTTGCTTTGCTTTATTGCAACCAGAAGCCGTGGTGAAGGAGCTGAAGGCAGCAGCAGCTGATGCATCGTTAGCTCTTGCCAAGCTGTCACTGCAACAGGGGAGTGAAGTCAAATGCAGCAACTGCACTGAACACTGCAAACACTGCTAACTCGCGCTGAGGCTCCATGCTTTTTCACCTAGTTTGTATTTATTAAAGCTATAAGCACCAAACACTCTGTCCTGGGCAACCCTGTTACAAAAAGGGAAAGGTAGTGCTGCAAGGCAGCAGGCATAGCCCCAGGGCCATCAGTGGGAAAGTGCTGTGTACACAGGTGATGCTATTGAGCAAGGGAAGGATTCAGCCCTGGCTGAAGAAACAGTTCTCCTTCCCACATTCACTGCTTCCTCACTCACCTGGAGCATCCAATAAACACAGAGATAAAGGGGAAGTAGAACAAGGTATTGTAGAAACAAAGGCATGCTCTAACATCCAAATCCACTTTGATCACATCCAGCTCCCTACTTTGTTTGCTCTGCTGATATTCTACAGATTGCTTTTACCAGCTTGAAAGCTGAAAAAATAGCAAGTTATAGACAGTAACATCAGGGAACAAAGCTTGACATTCTCTCCCTGCAAACACCAGAAACCTACTTCCAAGCTGTCAACACACCACACCACCAGGAAACACAAACAGCCTGAATTTTGAACTGGATACTCACAGAAGGGTTGCAGCCCACAGGCTGTGCAAGCTGGGCCCTTGCTGCTGCTGCTGCAGTTTCCCTCCATAGACAGACCCTCTTGCAGTTTAAGAGCAGCCTTTCAGCTTCTCAGAGTACGAAGGGAGCACAGAAAGGTGGGAAACAAGGCCAGTGACAAGCATCTCAACCTCTCCATGGCTCATGACACCCATCTAAAGCAAGGAAAAGTGAAAATGGCTATACCTCTATGTCAGTTTAAGGGTCTGCCTAACAGGTGTTAGTGGATTCAGCTTGGCACATCCACAAGACAAACACCTTCAGGGTAGCTAACACCCAAGTTGGCAGGGCAGCCAGAAACCAAACAGGCTGTGGAGAATGAACCACTTCATCAGCACCAAAAATGGTCTCTTTCCACTGATCACCATCACCTGCACCAGGCAACCTAGGTGGGCAAGTTACTGTGGAAGCTGTTGTTGCTGTCTGCAGCACGGATAATAAAATTTAAGTGCATTAGCCTGCCAATCTAGCCATTTCCAGATGACATGTATGTACTTCAGGACCAGCACAATACACCTGGCACACAGACAGCAAGCAGCATGGCAAACAGAGGGAATCCACCTTCTCACAAGACTTTTTGGATGTAGCTGACAAGCTGATACAAAGGGAAAATTTAATCAAAACGATTAATTCAACATCAAAAACTTAATGGATGTTCTCCCTGAGATCAAGACCTAGATGTTTTAAACACTGCCTAAGTGAAGTCCCAGTCAACAGAACAGGACAGATTCTCCCACCCGACAACAGGGCAGCTAAGAGCAACAGAGGCAGAATTTCCCAGATATATTTTTTTTACTGTTCAGGGTTACGGTTGTTCAATTTTGTCTGTAAAACGGCGTAACTTACCCAAAATTAATGAGTTTAAAAGAAATACAAAACGCTGATATAAATTTAGGCACAGTCCTAGGTGACATACAATGAAACTCTTTACAAAATAAAACTAGAACCTGTAAGAGCAAGGGCAGGTACGCTTTCCTAGACAGGGGCCCACAAGGCGATGCGAGGCCTCTGCACCCCGTTCCCCCCGCGGGGCTCCCTCCCTGTCCTCCACACAGCCTTCCCGACACGGGATCCCCCAAAATCGTATCCTGCGTGTCTGTGGCAGCTGCCAGCTCCCTCTGGTGAGCCAGGCCCGCCGTCAGCACCGGGACACGCAGCGCGGCCCGCCGCCCCCGCCACGCCGCCCCCCGCCCGCAGAGGCGCCGGCAGTGGGGCTCCCGCCGTTCCCGCCCCCCGCAGCCCCGCCGGCCCGAGGCGCATGCGCGGGGCGCCGCCGCGCAGCGACAAAATGGCGGCGTCCGCGCTGGGCTGGGCGCTGCGGGCCGCTCGGCAGGTCAGCGCGGCTCCCTCCCGCCCCTGCTCCCCTCAGGGCCCAGCCAAGGCGCTGGGGGAGCGGGTAGGGCCCGGCGGGGTTTGTTAGACCGCGGGCGGCGGCGGCTGGCCGCGGCCTGGGCCCCGCGGCAGCGCAGACCGGGCCTGAGCCGCTGGGGTGTAATGGGGGCGGGGGTGTCACCAGGGTGTCCCCTGTCGCACGTTGCTCGCTGCCGTGCGGGAGCTGAGCTGCATCGCACAGAACCTTCAGGGGAAGCAGCTGTTTTGCAAGAATGTAATCTGAAAAAGTCTGACAGGAGAGAGGGGAAAAAAAAAAAAGATACACTTTAGGAAATAATTCATACTTGACCTGGGCAAACGGTATGTGCAACAGGTGGGTGTTACACATTTAGGTTTTTTTTTTTATTAGGTTCTTCCCTTGCCTCGCACGTGGCAAGTGCGGAGCTACTACGTGGACTGGAGGATGCTGCGGGATGTCAAGAGAAGGAAGCTGGCGTACGAGTACGCGGACGAGCGGCTGCGGATCAACGCCATCCGGAAGAACACCATCCTGCCCAAGGAGCTGCAGGTAGCGGTGGCCGTGCCCCGGCCAGGGCAGCGCATGGGCCCGCACCGGCCTCGCTGCCGTTGTGTGCCCTGGGCTGCAGCAGCCGCCATACGGAGCCGAGCAGCTGTGCCAGGTCGTGGATGATGGCGTTTCCCTAACGCATAAGCACATACATTGCACGGTTACCACTGGCACCCAGGTGCCTTCGGACCCTCTGCCTTTTGGGGGTGTTTAGAACAGTGTATCCACCTGACCAGAGCTTGTGTATGTTGGGTTGTGGGGTTTTTCTAAACCAGTGCTTCTCCTGTAAGCAGTATATGTAACACTACATATGGTGAATCTCTTTTTTTTTTTTTTTCCTGTCACAGCTGTTACTAACATACATTCAGAAAGCTATTTTCCTTATTTCTGATACTATGGGATGTTACATATTTTGTAGTTTCCTAAGTAAATTTACTTTTTTTTTTGTACTTGAAAACCTGGAAGCCTGATCCAGCCAAAACCAATTTGTTCAAAAGAAATACTTAATTTTACTCCTTCCCTGAGCTTCAAGCATGTAAAAAGATGCATCAAATGTGGCAGTTAGATCTGTTCTTAAAAAAGCAGTTATTTGATGGCCTGCTCCCAGTCTTCCTTACTAAGCATTAAAAACATTTGCAAGTATCAGAAATACTTCTCTGTGATGTTGATCTGGCCACACCCAGTTGTGGCAAGATCTTTTCACATTTAAACATCCTGATAAAGTGCATGAATCTGTGTTCTATATTAACTGTAATTAATTGTATTAATTGCAAGTCTAGTCTGTTGGGTGTCCTTAGAGAGCAAAAGCAAAACATGACCTTCTCCTCCTCTCCCCCCCCCCAAAAAAAAATCCAACCCACCACACCAAACAAAAACCACGAAACCAAAAAAACAAACACAAAAATTGCAGCTGGCTTTGCTTTTAGTATTCCTCAGCTGCTTTTGTTACCTTTTGAAGTCACTAAGTCATAGGAGCAGTTAAAATGAAGAAAAAGACTCTAGGAAAGTAACTTTTTTTTCTCCTCTACAAAATGTTATTTGGGCTCTGAATTTAATGTCTTAAGAAGTTAAGAGTTTTTGAAAGCATAGGCTACTTTCTGAATAAAATCCTAGGAATTAAATGGGTCAAAAAAAATACTGTTTGGCTGTACTAGGCAGTGTATAGGTAGAGCTATATACACTGTACAAAACCAGTAACTGAAATATGCTCTGAAGACAGAAAGTCCTACTGACCTTCCTGTTAGTGAAGTTGAAAGTCATATTCCTGCTTTCTTGATGATGGCTTTCATTGAAGGCGAACATCACTTTTTAGAAGACAGCCTTATACTATTACTATTTACGTAGGCCGGCCTCAGTCTTTCCTTATACCTGCAACTGACTTCCTACGGGATTCATTGAGCCCTTGTGTCTTTCAGAAAATAGCACATTAGGAACACTGCAGTTAGGGATGCTTACCTAGCCTCAAGCAGCTTCCTTTTGGCTGCATTTCGTTGTTGGGCTCACTTGTTCTGACATTTCAGTTGCTGCTACCTGGTGCTTCCTGAAAACTGTTAAGCTGTCTTGTACACAGAAGGACCTTTCTTAAGGCTTTTTATTAAAACAGAGATGCTTTGACTTGCTCTCCTCTGGCTGTAATGCCTTCTGAATTAGACTATGTGATATCCCATTTACTGACATCAAATCACGTTACCGGCAAAGGCAGTTGATAAGGGACATGTATTTACATTCAGCTTATCTTAAAGGACTAGCCCACCCTGCAACAAGAAAGCCAAGTGGATTTTGGCTAACTGTAACTACTGGTTTGAGGTTGTTCAGTCTGTAGTAAGGTTAAATTTTGGACCTCTTAAAGAGCTAGCCCACCCTGCAACAAGGACAGAGACAAGCGGATTTTGACAAACTATCATTACTGGCATGAGGTTGTTTAGTCTGTGTAATAAGGTTAACTCAGGGGTCTCAGTGTGGATCATTTTACGTTCACTGTTAGGATGCCTAGAAAGGGTCAAGTGAGGAAGATGGGCCATAAGCCGCCTCAGAATCCTGGGGAACAGGATAAACATTGTGCTGTGGTCTTCTCTTTTAGGAAGTGGCTGATAAAGAAATTGCTAACTTGCCCCGGGACAGCTGCCCTGTGAGGATCCGAAACAGGTGTGTCCTGACATCCCGCCCTCGGGGGGTGAAGCGTCGTTGGAGGCTCAGCAGAATCGTTTTCCGCCATTTTGCTGACCATGCTCAGATGTCGGGGATACAGAGGGCTATGTGGTAGATCACTGCACAGATGTACACTCAGGCAGAAAACACAGAATACACTCCGTTGGTGTATTTGAGTAATTAAAGCAAGACTGACCTGTCTAGGAGTCCAGCATCAATATCAAAATAATAAAAGGAACAATGACAAGCCATGCTGATTCATTAAACTCACTGGAGTGCAAGTGGTATCAGCTGACAAAAGCAGCATAACTGTACTAAACTGGTCTGTATGAGAGGCAGTTTTATTTTGAGGAAAAAAAAGTCACTACCTGATGGCTGGAGAAATAAACAGGTTTGTGATATGGGCAACATTAGAAATAAAGACATACAGCACAAGGCTCATTTAAATGGCTCATTTAAACAGATTTTTTGCTACCGTACGGCAAGTTCACCATGGTAATTTGGGTAAAAGCATAAATGAAACTGTACAACAGGGTAAAGGGGTATTCTGCCACGAACAGGCGTGAGCACAAACTGAAAATATAACATGGCCTCAGGTTTAGATACTCTCACTTTGCAAACTTAGTACACATGTATTAACAAGCAGACAAAGTGGATAAAGGACCTATTAGAAACTACAGTGTGCTACTATTTGTCTACTGTTTGTAGTACAGCACTTGGTCCAATGCTTTAATAACAAAGTAGCAAGTAAGTCCTAGTCCAGACCATAAGAGAATAATGGCTTCCTTAATCCATACAGTAACATCAAACACATCTGTCCTTGGGAGACACATGAGAAGGAAGCAGGAAAGAGTAACAAGAAGCTTGCTGCTAAGCTCATGTTTGCCCCGTACTCTTCTTCAAAGCAGGGTAGTAAAGGGGTAATGGCTACTTTGCCCCCCTCCCCCACCTCAGAGACACCCCAAGGAGGTCACAGCATAGGCACTAAAGAGCTGTTTCCATTTTCAAAATTCATACCAGGTTAAACAGCCAGTAATTAACTTCTGAGAATAATTAAATTTTAATACCATAGAATTAACATCATACTGTTTCTGCTCAACTATCAAGTGCTTGAACAGTGGTTCTACTTTCTTCAGCATTTCTCCCTTTGTGACATGCTTTACAGTTCAACATACTTTCCCACATCTAACCAAAAAACCACAGCCCATGTGGTGAGCATGACATTAGCCCCAGCAACCAGCCGGTACAACTCTCACTTGCAGCAGAGGCCCTGACCCATCCTAGTTCAGGTTTCCTTTTCCTTTACATTCTGTTCTCTGTTTCACAGCACTCTCCACTCATCTGAGATGCTTTTTCAAGGAGGGGTAAGGATATACCTATCCTCCGCTCTTCAGGAAATGGTGAAGCACTTGACTGAAGGAAATGCTTTATAAGCTATATTTTATTTAAATATTTTCTCCAACCTGAAATGGAAAATGACTGTCTTGGAAGCCTGGAAGAAGGTTGTGTAAACAATGATCTTTGCAGCACAGCGTGTCTCACATGGAAGATCAGTGTTAAGGCGGCCCTTAGAGTACTTTCAAATATCCATTGGTATGTCCCCTTTGGATTGCTTTTCTCTGCTTTCAACCCAGGCCTTGTTGATGGTGCGCTTCATTTCATCATCCCCTTCTGCATACATCTTTTTTAAAAGGTTCATAAGCCCTTCACTAGGATCTGAGGTGTCGTAGGCAGCCTTCCTGCAAAACGGATACACAGGAGAAAAGAGAGTATATTCAACAATTCTGTGGAAAAAAGACTTAATTTTTTTTTTTGAAACGTCCTGGTTAACAGTGAGGATTCTGCTTTGGCAAAGTCTTCAGACCCTGGCAGTCTCACTCAGCTTCCAAGGAGCGAGAAGTAAGTGCAAGTTGAACAGTACACCCAGAGCTGCCCCCCACTAAAGATGATGGGAAGCATTTTGCAGTAAACATGACCCAGGAAGCACCACCCAAAGTTAATTTTAGAATGCAGAAGTGGAATATAGCAGTCACAGAAAGTGCCAGTATCTGTCCATGATGTTATGTGACAAGTGAATAAAAATAGAAGAACCACACTGAGCTCTTCGAAGTGACCACATTCACAACTCAAAAGGTATTTTTCTGCTTCCCATTCTTCTGATTATTTCCAGAGGTTAATCGAGTCAGTTTTAGCACCTTGCCTTTCAAAGCAATTTTCTTAGCAGCTGACAATCGGTGCCACCCAGACAGTAAGCACCTGGGTACGACATGCCCCATATTACCTGACTATACATAATGTCCTCTCTGGCAAAATTGCCTCTCTCTAGCCTGTTTTCTAAAACCCCCTAGGTAGTTACTAATGCAGCTGCAAGCTATCTGCAAAACAGGTAGACTGAAGTAGATTAGGAGAGAGAACAAGTTCCCCAAGCTCGGGGCTAAGCACCAGCCTCACAGACACAAGCACTCAGAAGCTGAGGTATGTTTCCCAGTTTACTCATTTGCCATACTGTAAATCCTCAACACTGAGTAAGGCAGCAATACTGATCACAGCAGGCTGGGCAGCATGCAGGGCTTCTCTGCAGAAGATACAGGTTTCACAAAATGACCCGGTCCCTCCAGCAACCTGCATGAGTAGTCAAGTCACCTTCTCTTAATCTCCAGTCATCTCATTTGAGAGGGGAAGGTAGTTCTGCTCTAAATGCAGGTATGGTTAGTTAAGACTAATCAGTTTTAGCAAACCACCCTATAAAACACAATATGAATAGTTGTTGGCAGGTGTAACTTTTGAGAGGGTGAGTTTTTCCATGCTTCAATGTGAGCTTACGCATTCTGGATAAACACGTGTGTACAGTAAAATAAAATTATTATAAGATATACTACTTTTATATATATTTAATCTCTTGTCCCCAGGTGTTTCCTGCTGTAATTCACCACCCTTATATATCCAGTGTCTAAGCTGCTTGCAGGATTGCTGCCAAGCTCTTGAAGTGATACAAATTAGCTTGAGACCTTATATAATGATCTAGGTAAACAAAGACCTGTGTTGCCAAAAGGACTCTGGGATTTTTGCACAGGCGCTTCACACACAGGTGACTACAACATTTATTTCTACCAGCACAGCTGCAGGGAATGTATTTCTTTCAATAAAGTCAACTTCACTAGAGACATTCTTGCAATGAGTGCAGCCATCAAAATATAAATATATAAATGAATCTTTAACTGGCTGATTACCTTTAGCACTCTCACTACAGGTCTCATCTATCCTTTTTCCTACGATGCAGCCTCGATCACAGCAATAACACACCAGAACAGTGGCAAACAGCTACTCAAAGTGTTATCTCCTCCATTGCCAGTCCTACTAGTACCAAAAAAAAATCTCAACCTAATGATTCTCAAACATCTTAAGGGCTTGTCCCCCACAAGAGTGACTCTCACAGTTTGACTGTGCAGTCAGTATCGTACAGACCGGCTCTCCTGGCAGTCCTAAAGCAGTCTGTAGGACAAGAAATGGAATACGAGATGAAGGGTTGAAGAGACACTTACTCTTTCTCTTTGCTTTCTTTCTCCACTTGAGTGAGACATTCCCATTTTTCCTCCCGTTTCTTCCTACACATCACAAGGACCATGTCTGTCTTTATCTGCACGGTGAACAACAAGGTGTGAATTTAGAATGCTTCATAAAGGGATGCCAGTCACAGCCACAATAAGGAACGTTAGCTTTGAACATAGACCTGCTCCTTTACTCACAAATTCCCCAAAACATTTATCCTCTTGATCAGTTATGTAGCACACAGAATTTATAGTATGTACACAGCTTCAGGATACAAAGTATCAACCTCGTTGTGGACAATTTAGGTGGCATAATTAATATAATACCAGTACAGAACTGTAGTACCAATACAGAAGAACTTATGGGGCTGCAGAAACACCATTTAGTGATTCTCAGGGTGCTAGAAGTACCCAGGACTGTCTGGTGAAGGGTGGCTATACTTACTAGACTTCTCCAAGAACACAAAGGTAGAGGCTCTTGCAATTTATTTCTTCAAGAATAAGAAACTAGTTTTAGGGCATTGCTAAATCTTTCAAGCTCCAAGCAAAGCCTGTTTAATTGCAACGCTGACCTAAATTTTGCAAAAAAACTCCTGTGCGCCACAGCACACAAGAGTCTGCTGGAGCTTTAGCTTAGCCAGTACGTGACCACTGCTCGCTTTTACACCATGTTAAAAATTACCAGAGCATCACCCTCATTTACTTCAGTTGTTCTAATTTTACACTGGCCTAGTTTTAAGGCAACTTCAAATTGAACCATCATGTCTTCACATCTGATGTCACTAAGCACAGCACACAAAGCACAGAACGCACACAAGGTATTTTGACACATCCCTAAGCCCAGAAAGGTGCTATGAGTAGCAGAGTAGTGACACTATCAGCAGTAAAATGTTACTAGTGTTCAATTCTGGAGCAACAAACCCTTACAAAGGCAAAAGCACGTTTCAGACTACTTTGGGTATTAAGCCTATTTAAGCTTCCCAAGATTCCAGACTGCTAAGGCTCTTGGAGGTTAAAATTGCAAAGAACTTCTCAGAGGTATTTAAAAGCACAAGGATGCAAATAGATGCTTTGTGGAATTTTCTGCTTATTGATTTCTGAAATCCTGTTGGCGAGCTGTTAAAAAAAGCATATGATATCCAGACATGATCTTTTGAAACAGAAGCCCACGGATTCCAGAGGATAATTCCACAGTTATGACTGTTACCAATTAGTAAGAATCAAATTCACAGTGAAGAGACTTTACAGACAGAAGGGAGGGACTGAAGGTTAGTACCCAGTTTCCTAACTAGTCAGGCAAAGAACACTGTACTTTGTGAGGGACTGAAACACCTCTAACAAGACAGTGCACGGACCTTTCTAGAGCTGCCTTCCACAGAGATGGGTTTCAGGAGGTTGTTGAAGGTCATGGTGTAGTTCTTCCCATTCAGATTCTTCACTAGCAGATCAAATGACCTGGAACCAGAAAGTGGAGGGAGGTCATATTTCAATCACTGTAAGACTGTTGTACTTTGCCGCTGAAAACAGTGTTTGAAAGCCCTTTATATAGCATATTTCTTGGGAAAGCTTGTCAACAGGCTTGAATTACTTCCTTCCCAGGGCTCTCAAATCTTCAGTCGGATTTAATACTGAGGACTTCAAAGGACCTATCCAGACTTCAGAACAAGTCAAGAACTTTAGGGTTCTTTCTACCTACACTGGTCTTGAAAAGGTAGATTTACTTCACATACACTTCAGTTCTATCACCATCAAAACCTGGACTAAGACTACATATCCTGTCAAGCACGAGGTACCACAAGCATCTGTAAAATGAAAATACCCTGATACCCTCTAAAGAAGGCTACACTTAATGTGCAAAGCGCTACTGAAAGCTAATACTCCTCAAGTTTAAAAAAAAGAAAAAAGGGGGTGGGGAGTAATGGCTGATCCAGAACAGAACTCAACACATCCCTGCATTTCAAACAGTCATCTTCACCCATGTTCTCCCCCTGTGCTGTGGTGGAACAAGGTAAACTCACCTCTCTGTGAAATTCACCTGCACATTCTCAGCTGGAAGCTTCTGGACTCCACTTAAAGAGATGTAAATCTTAATAAACTTATCTGACTGATCCCAACCTGCAAGTAAAAACAAAAAAAAAAAAAAAAAAGAGAGATTGGAGTTCCAATTTTCCTCCATAAGCTTCATGCATTCCATTCCAACTCCCTCTGCAAAGTCCCCTAGCAATGACGAGGATCTCTCTGCCTTATTGAAACAACCAATCTTCAGAGGGATAAGGGAAAGACAAGAATTATTCAGGCATAACTGGAGAGCAAAAGGAGGTCATCACATGTGGCCCTGTTCCCCAATTCCTGCAAATTCTGAGAAAACACACACATAACCAGCTTCAGGTAAAAGGAGAGCAACACCTTCTGTGCAGGGGGAGTCAGAGGTAGCTGTCTGCTTCTGCTGCAGTTTCCTTGACCCACTTTTTCTCCTGCTCCCTGCACGATGAGTATCTTAAGCAATTCCCTCTCCTTTCACCTACATGGCGAGCAGAGAAGCCAAAGCTCACTTTCACTCCTGCTAAGCACTAGGCAATGGAAAAATACTAGCTGGTCTACCAGGATCATTGGTGCATCCCACCAGTACTATCACACAAACGGAATTAGCACACACCATGGCTGGGGCAGCACAGCAGGCACTGTGAAAGTTGGGTCTCCAGTATGAAATAACCATGCAACAAGGCTTTTCTATAATGCTACGTGTCAACTGTAAATCATACTAGAGCCGCCCTGCCTTCTCTTCAGACAGAGGCTCCAGTAAGCGTTCAGAAAAACAATCCTACCATAGTTGTTTATTTTCACCGTGTACCCCCCCAGCGATGACTTGTCTTCCTCCACCACATCTTTTGGCTTCGGAGGGGGCTGATTCTTGATTTCTAGCTCTAGCTTGTGTTTCTCCGTCATCAGGACATCACGAAGCCGCTTCCTCGTGGCTTTGGTGAGCAATTCTTTAACCTCTTCCAAATCTTTTTGTAACTGGTTCAGGAATAAAAAGATCACACGCACGTCCCTGACACAGCTCTCTCCAACCAAGACCCACAGCCGAGCCCTCGCACGTTCGGCCTCCCCAGGTGCAGCGGTTCCAGGTCACCGCCAGCACCATCGCTTCCCGCCGCGCCGCGCCCCGCCGCGCAGCCCCGGCCCCGTGCGCTCGCCCCTCCACCAGCCCGTGCTGCGCCAGCCCCAAACCCAACAGCAACCGGGAGGGGGCCGAGCGCTGGACGGCGCCCCCCCCGCCCCGGGCTGACAGCGCCCCGCGGGGCCCCCCCGCCCCCCGGGCACACAGGCACAGCCGCGGGGCTCACCTCTTCGCGCGCTGCGGCCATGGCGCGTGCAGCGGCTCCCACGGCCCCTCTGGAACCTTCCGGCCTCCCGCCCCGCCCCGCTCACCCGCTGCGCCGGCGCGCGCGCCGAGGAAGTGACGCGCTGAGGTTGCTGCCGCCGCCAGGCGCGCGCGGCGCGAGCTTCGCCCGTTCCGCCGGCTGAGCGGAACTGCTCCTCCCGCCCCCGGCCCCGCCTCACCCGCCGTGTTGCCATGGCGACACGCAGCCGCGCGGCCAGGCCGAGGGGTGGGGCCACGGCCCTTCCCGCCTCCCGGGCGGCTGAGGCGGGCGGGCGGCTGAGGCGGGCGGGCGGCTGAGGCGGGCGGGCGGCTGAGGCGGGCGGGCGGCTGAGGCGGGCGGGCGGCTGAGGCGGGCGGGCTCCAGTGCGACCGCGATCGTACTTCTAGAGCAGATTTGTCGTGCCCCTCCCGAGTACTGTCACCTCGGTTGCAGCTGCCCGAGACAAAAACTGTAGCGAGGTGTTTCTCTCCGCCGTTACCGCGTCAGCGTACTCAACAGCAACGAAAGAGCTTCTGTATCCTCAGGTCCTAGTCGGGCATTAAAATTTCCCAGAGGAAACAAAAAAATAAAAAAGCAATCTTTCAGTAAGCAGGTAAATGGAAGAGTCAGCGTTTGCCTCTCTTTAACAATGGAGCCCGAGGCAGGATGCAGCCCCTCAGCGTTTACAAAATGGGTTTCTCTAAAAGAGGATGCCAGTTATAACATCTATTTTACCAAACCAAGGAATACCAGCTCCTTTGCTGATTTGTGGGATTAGGGGTTTTTTCTCTTCCTCTTCTAAAGGGAACATCAAGGAATTGATTAATCTGTAAAGAGGTGGCTTTTTTTATAGAGGTGTGGAGGGAAGAACAGACTGGATGAAGGTAAATACACAGAAAAGCTGAAGCCAAGGCTTTATGTTCAAGTCTGCATTCCACAAAGCAGTTTTAATACGTTGTACTGAACTGTTCTATTATAACCCTCTGGTCCAGTGCTTCAAGATCTGCAACTGAGAAAGGGTCAGGAAAGATCTGCATAACTAACTATGAGGTTATGTTTAATTTTCATAGGAATGAACTTCAGCCTGTCCGCCTTCAGGAACAGCATTTGAAGCTGGGCTTGTTGATTTTTATCTGCAAAATACAATATGGTCAACTGGAATGTCCTTCAGTGTGATGGTTATTTAATAGGTTACGGGCAGTCGCTTATTCAGGAATTGCTTCCTTATGATCTTTTTGGTGAACAACCACTGAGACAAGAAAAAACTGGTTTTTTTCTTAGCTACTAATCTTTACGTTTCTTCACTCCCAGTTGCAGTCTTATATTAGGAAGCACTCACAGTTTTAGAATTTAAATTGGTATTGCTTTATAGTTTTAATTTCTGGCTAAAGAAGAAAATGCTTTCACTGCTATATAAATGCACATATATATGTACAATATAAATGCAAGTATACTATATGTAAGTGACCCTGTAATTTGCCTTTTTTTCCTGGGATTTTTTTAAAACCACCATTTATTTTGTTTCCTTAAATCAGGAGCATTTTGGTGCCCGTGGCACTTCCACTTCAGTGGCAGCTTCTGTGTGGAAGAGTTGCCACTCCTGTAATGTAAAAACAAGTTCCACACAGCTCTCCTTTGCATACAACTGCAGTAGCGCCTGGATGCTGCATCCTCCTCTGGCTGGAGACACAAGAGCCTGACAAAGCCAAGTTTATTCTGTGCATCTCTTTCCATCCCAAGTGACAGGCCTTCTCTGGGGGCGGGGGGTGATAATCAGAACAGTTCCTGCATCAGGAGGGGGAAAAGGCGCTAGGTTAGAGTTAGCAGGAGTACTGAAACTCAGCAGAAAGATGCTGGCCTAGTCTAGCAGCCAAAGTGCAGTGCAGAGTGCTCTTCAGTGCCCATCAGCTGGGGGATGGGGGGAAGGGAAGGAAGCATCTGAGAGGGCTTTGAAAGGATGTGGTCTCTTTATCTAGCACCATTCCTTCTGCTTCTGTCTGCAGGCATAGATAGCAACTGATGACAAACAGTCTTTGAATAGTGATGTGGAGGTAAATCAATACAAATCATTAGGTCTGGTAAATTTAATCTTCAGCTTTTCTACTGCTTTGCCTTCATATCTTCTGCTGAAGTGCTGTGTGCTTTTCCAGTTATCTGGGAATAATGGCTGTTCATCTCAATTAAAAAAAAATCCTAGAGCAAATGCTGACACGGAAAAATGGTTTTATAAAGCATTTGAATACTTTTGACTGCTGTAAATTCTGCTCTGTCCTATTCTTGCTCTGTTATGAGTTTTCAGTCTCTTGCTGTTTCCTTCTGCTCCCTGTCTTCCTTCAGGCACGCTGCCTCATGGCTTACCTGCTTATTTCTCTTGTGTACTCCAGGGAAGCATGAAGTCCTTAACAACCCCTGTTGCCTCATTGCTCTATATGAACAACCTTTAAGAAAAGCATATTTACCAGTATATTCTCAGTGCTGGAAACCTCAGATTAGCATTTGGAGCAGAGGACCGGGGTGACCTGTTAGCTCTGGGCTGGAGTTAGCTATGTAGCACACACACGTTTTGGACAGCTGGTCTGCCAAGTCACTGTGTCCTAGTGCAATAGTGCTGCCTGAAAATAACCAGCTGAGTGACCTGTATTGGCAAGCCTGACACAGCAGCTGCTTATTATTGCAAACAGATTTAAGCTGTTTCTTAAGTAAATGGCTTATGAAAATAAGCACCTTATTCCCATTTTGTTTGCATTTCCATTTATTTTACAAGGTATCGTTCACACAATGATAACAAGGTACCGATCCAAACAATTCTGTAACAATTAAAAAAGTAAACATTTGTTGTGACCATGTACATTGAATTGCACTTTTAATAACAAGCATTACACTTATATTTCCATATTGTACTTTATGTAATACGTGGATTTGTTATACAAGTACTGGCAGTACTGAATTGCTCTCAGAAGTCTGACATTGCTGTTTTTTTTCCTAGCACTCTAGGATTTGTGGACTTGGGACACACCCAGGAAACAAATGCAACTCCAAACCTGGAAAACTTCATTGTAATGGAGCTGGAGCTTTGAGGCTACTCTCTGTTTTTTGTGCTAAAGTGAATCCACCTTGGATGGCAGACACTGAGGGATTTGGATCATGCTCGATTAGACCCAAAAGGTCTAATGCAGAAAACTGCATTCATGTGCCATCTATTCCCAGTTCAGAGAAGCCACAGACTCTTCTTCCGTGGGAAAGCAATGGTTCCCAAAGCTTGAGAGAGCGCTCCTGGCACAGCTTTTGAAGGTGGTATCAGCAGTGGTGCAAACCCAGGGATTACTGGAAGCAGGGAATTGGGATTTGGAGAAAAATCTGAGAACATCTGTTCTTGTTTGCATTAGTAGTACCATCCATGTATTATATAAAATACAAAAATAAGGGAAATGGAAAGGAAATTAGTACAGCCCAGTATTCTGGTGGTATCAAATCACAAATGGAATTCATGATACCAAACCCCTTTGATGTATTTATCCCCTTGTGATTCAGTTTCCTATATATTATTCTATATATAAGTTATAGTTTTTCAAAGATACATATATATTCCTTTACAGGTTAAATAAAAGCAAGTCCCACTGAATAAGAAAATAAGAGGAAGTAATGTCCTAATTCTCTACCCATATCTTTTTTTCTTTTTAGGTAAAAATAGCATGAAATACATTCAGTAGTGAAGCAGTTGGAATCCAGGAGAAGTAGAGAGCCCTGTATTCCTGGAGGATTAACCTGTACGTGTTAAGTCACGATCCAAAATAAATTATGTAGACTTCTGACTTGGGAAAGATAGAATCTTGATCAATGCTGAGTATTATTTATCCAGTTGCAAATTCTTTGAATTTCCCCAACCCCACCTATGGATTAGCCCAGCTTTAAGGGCTGCTGTGATATATACCTAACCAAACTTGAAAGGTCCAAACTTGAGTGCTTCATTGTGTCTCCCCTTAGTAGTATTACCTGGAAGGAGGTAATGGGACAGCTTCGAGTAGCATATTAGGATAATAAACGGAAAAATAATTTAGTTCAAGCCTTTGTGTTTGCAAGAACCACATGATGCCTGGCGCTGTATGTACTCACCACCCGGGGTATGTACAGCATTAGATGTGTAGCGCAGCCAGCTGTTTGCACAACAGCCCGTTCTGCAGGGCTCAGCTGCAAGAGAGGCAGGCTGGTCAGCCAGAACAGTCCCTCAGTCTTGAGGGAAAAAGCTCTGCCCTGATCTTCACATTCAGAGAATAACACATGCTAAGGTTTTCTCTCTAGCAGTTGGAAGAAAACCAGCATTGTAAGATAAGAGTGTTTCTCTTTTCAATGCCAAAGGTATTTAGGCTTATTAGATTATGCAGAAGTATGCCAATTATCCCTGAGTCTAACAGTGAATCAAAGTAAGAGGTATAGTACAAGTAGTTTCATGGATTTCACTGCAACTGGTTAATAGAAGGAAGGGAACAACCCTACCTTTATCCCGTGGAGAAAGCACATAGCTTTCAAGTTTTGATACTTCAGTGCCAGTAAATTCAGGTTTTTATTTACTCCTAAATTGCCACATTCAGTCAGTGAGTGACATTGTGACTCTGAAGTCAATGGGATATTTCATGCTTTGTTGAGGGGCTGGATTCTTGCTGTTCTTGACTTTCTTATCTCCCTCTCCCCTTGTAAATGGCTGGTTTTATTTTGATTTGTTTTTAACACAATGGCACAGATGAAAGCATCTACCTTACAAGAAATTTTAAGGGCCAACCAAGAGAAGTCCTTCAAAATGTCTAACAAGGGAAAAAAATGCTTACCTGTGTAAGCAATGAAACTTAGCTGTAGCAAATCATATGCTAATTAATGGGCAGGACAAAGGATGTTGTTTGTCAGGTGGCAGTACTGATTACATGGCTGACTACCTTTCCTGAGACTGGTTTTACTGAACATTAATGCATAGGGACCTCGGGGATTTTGCAGTTTCTTGGATTAACACCACACATGATATTTTCTATGTTATTGTTTTTAATTCTTTCTGGGTGCATTTAGAATTTAACTAAGTGAAGTAAGTGCTATTACTTTAGATTATTAAGTTTGATTGACAAAGATAATACAAGACTAGTTCACAGATGTACCGTGTAACTAAATCAGCCTTGCTTCATTTATCCTGTAAAGTATTACAGTCAAAGTAAAAACAGATTCTTTTTAAAGTGAAAAAAGCACCTCACGCACCTCACCCCGCAATATCGGGCATCTCAGGAACAGATTAAAATCCAACAAGATATAACAGTTGTACTAAAAATACTCTTTGGAGGTCTGTCCCTAATCAAAGCAAAGGTTTTATTTCAGAACTGTGCATTCTCAATAAAATCAAAAAATAAGTTTTGGTTCCACATATATATTTATAAATTTCAAATTACCTTTAATGAAAGTTTGATGTGGACGCATAGTTTAATACTGACTCAGGAAAAAAGTATTAATCACTCCAGACTTGGGAGCTATGTTAGCTGTTCCAGTACCACATGAAAGTAACAGTTTCAGTGAGACTTTGATGATATTTCCTGCTGAAAAGGAACGAGCCAGCTATCCCTGACAAGTTGGTCTGGGATACATGTGCGTGTAGCTCTGTCACATGCTGATGAAAGGGCCAATTAAAACCCAGATTTGTTTTCTCACAGGAAGCTAAGTTTTCCAATAGCATGTACAGTCAGCAGGTAGAACTTTAGCTTGCCTGGTTTAATCCTGCAGTCTTGCTCCTTTCCTTGTTTCTGAATATCACTAGGTTTCTTCATTAAGATAATGCCATAGAGCTATTTTCTTATCCTTTCAGTTGTTTTGAGAAGACACAGTATCCACGTAAATATTACTCTTCGAAATGCCACTGCTACAAACACTACCTTGGATCTACAGATGAAGGGTGAAAATTGTTTACTGCCTTTATGCCATTGACTTCTGAAACTTTTTTGCCGATGTAAGCCAGCTTCCATACTAGAAAGTTTTGAAACCATCATGGTTAGCCGTTAGCAAACATGTTATGGAAACTCAACTTCCAAAGCCAGAGAGCTGCTACACTCAGGAAGATGATGATGTGTCAAAGCTTGTTCCATGAAATGTGGTGACCTTATTTAATGGTTCTTTTTTGATGAACTGGGAAGTCCCACTGCCAAGATCCACTTGCACTCACTGGACCCTTTGAGATGATTTAACTCATTAACTTGGCAAAACACTAACCGGGGGAGCAGGAAATCCACCCACATATTTTTGTTTGTTTTTGATCATCTCCAGTAAGTGCCATAACAAGGACAAGGGACACGACTGTACAGCAGGGAGTTGGAGGGGTGATATCTTTGAGCAGCACTGAGCTGTTAACGTTAACTCAGCTACTCAGGGAATCACAGTCTTACCCATTTTTTTATTATTATTATTGCATTTTTCCAATCAAGGTTTTAAATTCACTTCTAATTATGATTTAAGATAAATGAAACGAGAAATTCGGACACTTGTCAAACCATCAGTGTCACTCATTGGCACAGTACTCAAATGGAACAATCAGATGCCCACCAGCTATTCTTAAATGTCACTTTGAATTTATTATGCAGTTCATTTCAAGTGTGAAGCAGAACTGGTAAGTGAATGACTAATACTAGGTTTAGGCAGTCAAGAGAATGGAAACATTTATGTAAATATTAGCAAAAAAGTGACCAGGGAAAAAGATCTTTGTTACAAATATTTGCAAAAGAAATTCTGCTTTTTCCCCCCTTTTTTCAGGTTGTATTAATATATCCAGATAATCACTATTCTTGCAGCTACATTTTAAAATATTAAAAAATTTTAACCCCTTAATCTTAGAAGAGAGAATTTTGTTGCAGTACAGTTGTGTCAGGATACTGATTTTATTTTGATCTCTACTTCAAACAGCTGACTGCCTTTCAGAATCATTCCTTTGGCACAGGTAACATTAAATCTGTACTACCCTGTTTAAAATAATTCACAATTATGCTTGACAACAAAGCACAAGATGGGTAACATTAAATTTTATTGTACAAAACTGACAAGATATGGCATTCCTTAGAATTAAAAAAAATAATAAATCAAAACAGAACTAATGTCCCTGGAACAATTTTGTAAATGGAACAATTAATACACAACCTTTAGTCCAGCAATGACATTTACCTGCAAGACCATCTTTAGACATGACAGGTATAGTTAAAAAAATATTCCATCAGTTCAAGCAATAGTTTAACTTTCCATGAAATAAGTATTTCTATAAACACTTTACGTTCAGTCAAAACAAATGCTTTTGAATTTTCTTACCTTAAGAGATATAAAACAACCAGACAGGTTTGGGAATCATCAGAGAAGTCTACCCCATGGGAAAGTCTAGGTTTTGTATTCCATTTGAAAATGTTTGTTTTTACAAAAATAAGTAATACCAATGCAGCATTTTCTAACCAAATATTTCTAGCAAACCGATCTTGCTTCTGTGATGTTTTATTCATCATTGCAGCACAAGCCTTTTGAGTTTTCTATTTGATACCTCAATTTCTGTGTCAAATTCAGAATTTGAATATAGACCCAGGGAAAGGTTTTCATTGGTTTTACTCATAAAACCTACCCTTTATTGCACAGGATTTACAAAAGGTCAAAACTATGCAAGGTCTCCACTCTGCTTCTCAGCAAAAACATCAAATAAATGTTGAACAGTTTTCACTTTATCCCAGTGGAAGGGTTTTTTTCTTGGAATTCTTTGTATAAACACTAAATAAAAAAGGGAACTAGATAACTGCATGTTAAATTCCAGTTCAGCTGGAAATAGCCTTTAAACAACAGTGCTACAAAGAACTGCACTACTTGCATTTCTGAAGAAAAAACAATCAAAACTAAGAAATTATCAGGGAAGCTCATAAACAATTGTGCCAAGAGAGCACAAGACTATCTTTGCTATGGCCTAAGCTTTACAAAAAGTGCTTCTCTGCAGGACGCAGTCACTGCGATAAACTTCTGAGATGGTCCCAGGGCGTAAGTTATCCTAGACACCCGCACACACACTAGTACTTATTACACTGTGCTTTCTATGAACAGATTATGCTTCAGTACTTTACATTTTCCATTCTCTCTCTTCCTCCAGAAGAAGAAAAACCTTCTATGCAAGATAAAAATAATTTTGAATAATTAGTCATGTATTAAAGACCTAGTTTTGAAGTATTTATTTAACATCTAGTCATATAAAATAAAGTGTAAAAGTATGAAGGTATCAGAACGTGGCTTTCAGCAAGGCAGTTTGGGAAGTAAGAATTCAACATAAAACAAGAATTATTTTTTTTCCCTTTTGCAAAGGGTCACATCAGAATGAATGAAAAACACCGAAGAATTTCACTTCAAGCCTGCACTCCTGCCTTTTGTCCTTTCCCCAAGAGGAGAGACCACTGGAAGAATCCTCCAGGGTTTCAGTTGTGTTGTTCTTTGTGCTCTTGTATTGGGTCTGGCTGGAACTATGTGCTGCCCTCCTTGGATGGCAGGGGTGGCTGAGGCTGCTGCAGTGGCTGTGTGCCTGTGGCTGTTTTGATAGAGTTCAGGGTTTTGCTAAACCAAGAGTTTTTGGCAGCTTGGATTTCATTCATAAGGGCTCCTCTCTGGTGCTCCAGCTCCTAAGAAAGCAGAATAGTCAAAATTGATCAAATGACAATTAATTAACTAACAAAAAAGCATATTCAAACTCAGTCCCTGCAATCCAGCACTTTCCCTGTGACCTCGCAGGCACTGGGGAGAGAAAATAGGTTGAAATTGCAGAAACAGCAGAAGATATTTAGATATACAAATAATAGTCTCTTTTCTTTCTTTCTTTTTTTTTTTTTTTCTTTTTTAAAGAGAGAAAATTGTTCTGGAACTTCACAGATACACAGCGTTACAGGTATATGGCTCCCTTTTTGAACAATTTTTTGCACGACTCAGAACTCTTCTGGACTGAGCACGAGGTTAAGGAGACTGCCCTGCTGCTGTACTTCGGTTCCACATACCTGAATTTTGCACTTGGCTTCCACAAGCTGCAGTTTGGTCTGTGCAAGTTCCAGCTCCATCTCTCTCAGCTGCTTCTTCAGCGCATCCTTTTCATCATCTATTTCTATGCCTTTGTTCTCCATGCTTACAGCAGGCAGCTTCAGTGCCCCCTCCTTACTGAAAATCTCACTGCAGTGTTTGCAGGCCATCACTTTACCCTGAAATACCCAGAAAGCTCATTTTTAATCCACGTCACAGGAGTCGCTATACTTCCTGGAAGAGCCATTGTTATGTTAGACTGCCTTTCAAGTCAGTAATCTTGAACTATCTAGCACTGCAATTTTCATATGGGGCACGAAAAGAATTTGAGAATTTCATGAACAATTTCCAGGGTATATTAACCAATATAAAAATTCTTAAAATCTACTTAGCGTGCTCTGTCTAAACACAGAGACTTTGCTCCTAGATTAGAATCAAGCCCTCTTGCTACCAAAGTGTTGTAATATTTTACAGTGTTTATGCCAGCACAATTCAGAAGAGTGAATTATACTGCAGAGACTTTTCATCTTCCATAAAAGCACTTGACCAAATTAATAGAGATTGTGATATTTTAAAGAATGCCAGGTAGCTTTTCCGTATTTCCAGAAGCAAGGAAGCAGCCTGTGCTCACTGCAAGGGCTGATACTGTCCTGTTGGTGCCTGCTCAGCATCGTACAGGATGGCCCTTTTTGGCCACAGTGCCCGACACACGGCGCTAAGGTTCTCATGCTGCCTGGAGAGGTGAACCAGTTACTTACAGCTGAAAATATAACACAGCTGGCCTGGCTCGCACAAACTAAGACGGGGTATTGAGCTACTTCAGCAGATTACAGAAATATCAATCCTAAAATTATTTTTTTAATCAATGACATTAAAAAGTCACTAAAAAGCAACAGATCTGGTTCAGCTTGAGTACTAAAGAAAACTAGAAGATACAGCAGAGGGAAAACAATTCTGCCTACTCAGGAGTGACCAAGCTGAGGGACGGAATTACTGCCTGATGAGGAATCATTTAGTGTGGCTGTTCCTGGTAAGGGCATTTAGAGAAGGCAGAGGAACTGCTATGGAAATTCTGGGGATGGCCCAAGCTGTGCCAATTAATTAAGCCGACTCTGCTTACATTATGGAAACCCAAATATTAACATTGTCCCATTCAGGCAATTCTGACCCCTCACGGTGCACACTGGAGAAGCAACATGTTTTCTCTTCTAGAGAGGCTATTCCCCCTCCCCCATGTAATTAAAACATCCAAGTAAATACTGTCTCGCTACATTTTTTGCCAAAAGTATACATTTCAATAGGAAAAAGAAAAGCCAAGTACTATATCCACTTCAGTTTGAGTGCGATGCAAGGAACCGTGAGAGGAAATGAGCCCTTTCATTGTTTTCACCTGATGAAACATGCATGTGGGACTGTCAAGTGTAGCTGGGTGCACACCGCTGCTGTTACGTTAAACTTCAGCTCACATTTTGTTCTGTAGCCCTGGCATTTAGCAGTGCTTGCGTTAGAAACATCCCCTATGTAGAGGCATCGCTCTCACCTTCACAACTTCCAGTTCATCTTTACTGGCTGCTTGTTGTTTTTCCAGCCTGGTACTCAGCTGGGAACAAATCTGGAGCAGAGAAAGCAGTTTCTTAGCTTACGTTAACTATACTCGAATATAACCTGTGCTTTTTAACAATTTTTGTTAGAGCCAACATTTCTTAAAATTCTGCCTCACTCAGGATTATGCACCCACATAACATATCAGCAACAAATGCACTGCTGCTGATAATGAGACCGAAAAATGGCAGCATTCAGTACAGAACCTGAACACAGAGACCGGAATGTTTTATGGATGCATTGGTTTATCATGTTTATACTACATTATGTCACAAAGTAAAGAAGCATTCACCCTACAGTACTAAAATTAGCTACAGACAGGTTATACCTGATTCCCTAAATTAGGAGACTTAGGAAAACCACAAAAAGATTTATGACAAATTACAATGCTTGCTCTCTGAAAGCCTGAAATACAACATCTCTTATTTAAAGGATGACATCTGCAACTCTGAAAACTTAGCTCTCAGAACAGGCTGAAAGAAGAAATACAAGAAAGTGTCTCTAGAATGGTACCTGTTTGTACTCTGCAATAATGGCTGTGGTTTTCTTGATCTCAGATTCTGCCTTCTCTAGCTGCTTCCTGAAGACTTCCTTCAGCTAGACAGTGAGGGAGAGAAGTTACACAGTACACTGAAAGAAGTTCTCAAAACGCATCACCAGATTGTTCTCTCAAAGCCTTGCTGTGTTTGCAACGGTTCTACGCCTTCTTCCCAAAGTCCAGTTCTTCAGAAAAGCTTCTGATTTATTCACTATACTAATACTTACTATATTCAGTTATAGCCAAAAAGTCTATGCTGCGGTGCAGCGTATGCCTGCTTACAGAATTCTCCTGGAGGGTAAAACTCTTCCTCCGCATTAAATGGTGGCACAGCGTGGTCCACAGAATGCAAAACAAACGCATTACTGTGAAGTGGATTTTACTGATTTTGGTTTAGTTTTTCTGCACACTGTCAGAGCAGGTTTGGGCAGGCAGATTATTTGGTTTTTTGGAGATGGAAGAATCTCAGCACTATCATTTTCATCTCCCTAACAGAAGAAAAATAATAATATCTGTTTTGGTCTGTGGTGCTGCGTTAAAATACAGCTAACTCATTCCTCCACCGTTCAGAACCACTAAGTTTTGAGAGCCCTTTCACTAGGAAAAACGCCTCCATTGCTTGTTTACACCCAATAGAGAACTTGCCCTCCTCCATTTTAGACACACACAATTACCGTTTGATTGTTGTAGTCACTGCTGTCAAATAGCAAAAATAAAACCTGGGGTATCACTTTTGAAACATACCTTCACGTGTGCCAGTATTCAGCATGTCAGATACATACGATTAACAAACTAAGACCGAACATTTTGCAAACAAGCAGGAGGCCAGGTCTAGTCAGCACAATCCTCCCAACCCTCAGCCCTGTGCTGCTGTTGGTCCTAGCTTCAGGCAGGAACGCTCACAGCTTGACTGCAGTGAACCAGCAGCTGAATCCAGAATGGCCTCTTATTAAGACAATTCCTCCAGCTCCTTGTTTAGATAATTGAAAGAGGTCTGATCACGTCTCCTTAGTTGTGATTGCTCACCACCAGTGAAAATTAATATTACAATACTGGGAAGAGGATAAGGTGTAGAAAACTGAACATTCAGAGCTCAAGTAAAGGAAAACACTGAAAAACATACTTAAAAAAAAATTTACCCCAGCACTGTAAATTTGTAATTGCAACTGCATTTTGAAGTCAAAATCCTTGCTGCAACTGCAACATACTCATGCTCTTCTGCATATCCTTTTGTGTACATTTCCTTGCTAAATGTTGCTAAAGTTGGAGAATGCCTTACCTGAGCAGTTTCCTCTTCCTGCTTCCGTTTCTCTTCCTCAGTCTCCACTAGCTTCTGTTTGGTCAAGAGAAGTTCCTTGTTCAAGACATCTGCTTTGTCTTCAGCCTAGAATTAGAAACGCTGCTGTAAATCAGATGTTATCTGTGCCAAAGCAAACGTGTTGGTCTACACATCTCAGAAATTCTGCAGATTCAGGTTCTAGCATTGCCTTTTCCTGCCCTCTGATGGCTCACCTAACATGTTTTAGATGGAATTCCCTCTTCAAGAAGCCGTTTATCTGGGTTACTTCACTGTGTTTCAACAACTGTGCAAAAGGACCCTTTGCCAAATGTTCACTGACGCCCAGATGGCAAGCAAGTATAGATGCTACGTCCTAATACAAACCGAATACAACGATGTATAGAATACTTTTGTTGGGAACAATATTAATCTAAGCGAGAGCAGCATGATTTAGCTCCTGTGGAACTTCACATAACTCACTGGATTTTCGTATCTGCAAGCGGGGAAACCAGGTAGTACAGAAAACATTGGGTGCCTGCACTGTGCCCTACATGGTGCCCACGCAAAGGCAAGTATAAGAGAGACAAACAGGACCCCAGATAAAACGGTTTATCAGTGCAAATAAGTATTACCTGGAGAAAGCTGATACTGTGTGCGTGCTGGAGAGTATGAATTTTCTCCTTTCTCTGAAGGGCCAAGCTTATGGTGAAACATACTGGGACTGCTCTGCTTTTGTGAGCACTATCCTCACCGATCAGTGGGAGAGAAATGTGTTTCTCAGTGTCTGGATATATTCTGTTGACCTCCCCAGCTGGGAGGTACTGCAGCACACCGCTCCTCCTGTTCAGTAACTAGGTGACAGAACAGACAATGCTTGCAGTCGAATAATACTTAGTTTGCTGAAAACACAAGAGGGAAAATGGCACTGGAAACAACACGCAACGGTACAGGACTTGTCTTTCTGTTGCAGTTTGGTGTTCCACCACTGCTGGTGGTATCAGCTGATCTAGCTGCTATAGTGTTAATTATTAATGAGAGTGTTAGCAGCGATTGTGGCTAGCAGAAGAAGCTCTACCAGGGGCCACGACTGGAAAGGCGGACTGAAGATTCCTGCATTGCTTAGTGTGTCTATGGCTGTACAGGAGAAAGGAAAACAAGCAGCGAAAGAACAGAAAATTGGTAAGATTGGCATCTTCGAACAGAAGAACTCTGGGATTACAAGGATATTTTTGATGAAAGATCTGTTTAAGATATGCTTTGAAGGAACTACAAATCTTTCCTCCTTTTCTGTGTTCATTCCAGGTTCTCCAAACACCTGCAGTGGTGTACAGTATCACTTGTCCTTGCAGATGAGGAGTGCAGGAGCACAAAGCTTTTCTTTCAGGTGGGGTGTGGGAAAACTTCATGGAGCCACTCTCATCTACAGAAAGACCACTAAAATGCAGGAGAGGAAGGAATGGGACTGGCAAAGGGGTGTGCTTGGCAGCCTTGAGAAAAAGCAGGCATGGGCAGCAGCGGCCATACAGCTGTTTTATGCACAGCCATAACCAGGAGGACTGTGCACCTCAGTGCGCTGCTTTCGGCCTCAGCACGAGCCTGCCCACTCCATCACCCAACGCGCATCTCTGCCTGCGTTTGCTCACTAAGACAGCCTGGATTTTTACAGTCACGTGGATCCAAATCAGCAGAGCCTACCTGTCAAGGATCTGCCTAAACAGAAATACAAATTGCACAACGGCGGTCATTGATGTTTACAATTTTGAGGTTAGATAAAGAAAGCCAAATAACTACAGGAAATCAAATTGAGAGGCCCCTGCAGGAAAGGATTTTACATTATGAAAGGCACTACAGCCCTCACTGAGCAAGGGACTAATCACAGGCTGTGGTGGAGTATGGCCCTCCTGTATTTAGTACCTTAGTAAGAGCTCTTACAGCACGTATCAGTACTGCATAAACCACTCCAGAAACAGGAGGGTTGAACGGGTAGTTCTCTTCAGCTCTGAGATAAAGGGCTCTGGATGCAGCTGCCCTCCACATTCCAGTCTTCACAGGAAACAAAAGCAGTTATCAACAAACACCCAGGAGCCCTTCTAATTTTTTGGTGCCATGTCACCTGAATTTTGCTGGCTGCACTAAAACTGCTGTGAAAAACAGATCCACGTAAGGTGGCAAGACGTTCTGCAAGACAACTTCCCTTGAAATTAGCCTTTTGAGGAGTATGTGGTGCTTTTTTCAAGTAAATGTTTGTACTTTGGTATCTACCTAAAGGTTATGGCTTACATTTTCTAAAACAATCCATAAGAGAGAAGGCGCGGTCAGCGTTGGCAAGACACCGCTGTGAATGCCTACAGTTGCACGCATGTGGAAATCCAGCCTTCTGCCTGCAACCAGCAGTGAGGTTGTCAAGAAAATAATGGCACATATAATTATACTTTTCATGTTGTGTTCATGCTTTCACTTGAGCACAGAGCAGGGCTCCTAAAATCGGTGTTGCCAAGCCTGAGCTGGGTCCCGTCTGTGTTAGCATTACCTGGTCCAGGTCATTCCGTAAGGCAATTTTGCTTGTTACAAGCTCATGGGCAAGGTCATCGTTCTCCTGCTCCAGCCGCATGCTTGCTTCTTGGAGTCTGCGGTTTTCCCTCTGCAGGAAGAAAGGAAGAACCAGAAAAAGAAGTTAATCCTTATCAATATTAAAGAGCAATAAGCGAGTATATTGTGTGTGTAAAACACCGAGAAGGCAGGAGTGCACATTAAGACAGGACTGCTGCTCTGGGAAACAACAGTGAATTAAGCCAGCAGTGCAAATGCAGCTATTCCACTTACATCCCAATGGTTATGTTTGTGTCGCATTAGTGACACACTGATTGTAGGGTTTCTCTGTCCAATGTAAACACAGTCCTCTCCACAAAAGCACTTAGTTTCTGCTTGCCCATCATCAAAAGAAATCAGGCAGATAAAATCTAACCCAGAAGCAGTGAACAGGGACCAATTAAAAGATACTCATAATAAATAATGTTTCCAATTGAAAGCAGAAAGCTGTCCTGCTCCATTTTACATAATTTTGTCTGCAGGAATCCATAAAAACAGTCCATTTTGTAAATGACGTAGTGCCAACTTCCCATCTTCTGTGGGACCGCTAAAGACCAGCATTTAGCTCATATAATCCTTATCGCCATTTGTGCGCTTTCTGCGTAACTTGTGCCAGTGACAACAGCGTGTGTTTTCCAGGATAACTGCTGAGAAAAAGTGCCAGGTGGAGAGGGGACCTCACACCCCAAGCACAGGCCCAGAACCCGCTTGGCAGGCGGCGTGCCGCAACGTGAAATGCACAACTTCGAGACTGCAGGCCCTGGTCCTCGGTGCGCTGCCCTGCCTTACCCACTCCGCACCGGCAGAAATGACTACGGAGAGCACTAACTAGAGAAGGGGAGTACACCCGAGAAGAATGTACAGTAGTAATTCGTGTTTTTTCAAAATCGGTTTCAGTGACTATTCTTCTAGGGCTGAGAAACAGAATCACATTCAAAAGATGGCTGTGGGTCAGTGGACTTCCAGGAGTCCACATCAAACACACATCTTCAGAACACAGCCAAGTGGGACAGATAGAGGTGCCCTCCTCCAACGGATTTTAAGAGAGTAAACAACGTGCTGGCCTTCACTCGCACACTGACTGTGTCTCTTTCATACCAAAAGAGACTGCAAAGGGAATCTGTGCACTATGGAAACTGAAGGAAAAATGGAAACGCGTAGGTGGAGGAACAATAACCTACATGCTGACATTTCAAAATGGACCTGTGCTCACTTGAAAGGTAAGTTATGTTCTCCAAGACAAAACAGAAAAAGTGAACATATGTCAGTGCTTAAGACAGCAGAAAAATCTCCAAGAGTTGTTCAGCAAATGCCTTCCTACAAAACGTGATTTCTTTGCATAAGCACATTATTCACCTGCCTTCACTTCCTCCTGCTCGCCAGCTACACTCAGAGATCTTTCCAAACTCACCACCATGAAACTGCAATTTTCATTTCAGTTGCAAGAAGATTTCGCATGCTTTGCTTAAACAAAAAAGGCCAACTACCGCTCTAAGAGGATGCTAAAAAAGGTCTCTTCTGTGTGGAGCTTCCTCTGTGGCAGGAACCAGAACCTCTACAAATACACTCTCCTTAATGTGACCCTATTGTGCAACTAGACTGTGCACTGCCCTGTACAGGAAAGTAAGTTTGTTTCCTTTCCAAAAGACTGTATTTTAAATAACTTGTTTTGTTACCAAAACTGTAAGTAAAATACTTCTGTTTTAACACAGTTAAAATAACCACTGCTAAGAGATGCGTAACTTTGGGGATCTTTTTTTTATTTTAATTGCACTGTATTCTGTTTGGGACAAGGAATTTTTAAAAGTAAAATTCTTCTGTAGGGATAATACAAAGTGTAAAATCAAACTGCAGTCTTTAATAACAATAGTAATTAAAAATGCTCTAATGTGCCTCTACTTCTGTATTTTGTTCAGGCGATCTTGGAAATGTTGATTTTTATAGACACAGATCTGCCCGTGAGCAGCTGTCAGAAAGTGAATTGAGTTCACCTAAAAACCGGGACAAGATCAGCTGCAGCATTAATATCCCTTTTCATGGGGATGTTGCTTGGAGGGAGAAATCAGCAAATTCTTAAGACTTCCCACAAAATAACCCAGAAAGAATTTTGCTTTAACATTTTTGCTATGCTTTTGCCAAAAGCTTCGGTGTCCGCAAAGCAAGCTGCACAACGTGAAGTTCGAAGTTCCTGCTTTGCATTCGCAGACAAGTGGGTAAGCAAGCTACGTGGCTGGAAATGCGTTATCCTCCTCTTAAACTAGAATGTACATGGCACGTTGTTAGAAAGTAAAGATCTCTTACCTTGGGCATCCAGTCAATAGCTAAGAGATGTTTTTATCTCATTCACCATACTTTTAATTTCCAGCTGAAAGTCTCTTACAGGGGCACCTTTACTCTTCCTCCACACAGGGCAGTATGTGCGATCAGATGGTTTGTCTTTTCCAGCTCCTCCCCCCAGATCTAGCCGTGAAACATTGCCTCCTTCCTCAGGAGGAAACTCTTAATCTGCTTAAGTCTAAATAAAACCTAACGGTACACAGTAAAGACAAAAATAGCAAATAGTGCTTTTCATGTGTAGCGACCTGTTTTCAATGGCTCTGAAGTATTTGCGGGGTTTTATAAAATACCGTTTGCAAGGGCATGAAGTTCAGCAGATGGAGCTGGCTCGTTACAGCAGGACTCACATCACAGACAGCATTTTGTAACCTGGCATAAGCCAACCAGTCAGACCTGCTGGTTGTCCTTGGTGTAAACAGACAGCTTCCTGCCTTTCCTCTACACACCACTAACAATTTACTGACTATGACAACAATTTCCTTCTCTTCGGCATCGCGCAGTTTCTACAATCAGTAAAATAAGAGATTCCTCTTTCCCAAATGCCTGCCTCCCAGTTACAAAAGGCAGCTGGTGAACTCTGGTTAGCTTTTAAAAGGAGGATACCGCATTTCCACAAGGGACAAACACCGCTGATACATACAAACACAAATAAACTTACCTCCTATAAAGTCACAGACCAAACACTGCTTTCAACCATTGGTGTAAAGACAATGAAAACAGGATATAAAATAATATTTAATACCAACAAAGACAGCCAAAAAAAAAAAAAAAAGTCGCTGATTCTTCAGTGTGTTTTTGGTTCTGAGTTTTAAAGAGGATATATACTTCAGCTTCCATCACACACTGGACGGAAAAAAGTAAATTTGAAAGCAGCAGGCAAGCCTCAGTTCAGGAAGACTGAAAGGCTGAACTCCACCCGCTGCTTCCCTCCAGCCAGCACCAAGGACCAACTCCTGACAAGATTAGTGGCGATGATGCATCCTCTCTGTGCTGCTACTCCAGCTGGGTGTAACGAGTCACAAACCTTGTTAAGCAATTCAGTGTCACATTTTCTGATGAGCAAACACCCAAACCCCAGATCTTTGGGCAGGAACAGATCCTCAGCGGTGGAATGAAAACACTGATTAAAATTCACTTCTCTGGTGTGAGCAAACTGAAGTCAAATTTTTAAGCCCATTGGAAAGAGCTTTTGGAAAGGAGCTCTATAGGACAACCTCGTGAACCTCCTCCATCTAGAAACCCAAAAGGCTTTTACAGCAAACTATCCAGGAAAACCTCTCATGGGAAGCAAGACAGAAGCTCCTGGAGGTGGTTTCTCTTTTGTTTGTTGACTCTGAAGAAGCATTCTCCAAAGTGCCCCAGCACACTTTGTTTTTTAGAAAAAACACAAACAATCATCCACATAAAGATTCATCTTATGTTTTTCCTCATGACGGTTACCATTCAGTTACCCATGACTCTGAATAAAAATGACCAGCTTATTAATTTTTGCTTCCACTTCAAACACATGAAAGGCCATTATGTCCAAATCACACATTTATTCAGGCAGATAACTTCTCCACTGCACAAGGTCCACAGAGGAAAGGGTGTTTCTACTCTCAGAACAGACCTGTGTGCACAAGCAGGGTCTGCTTGCAAAACTGCAGCCCTTCTCTGCATGCTTACATGCCCTTTATTATAAATTAAGAAGTCCCAAGCCCAACTCTGGCAATTTCTCATCAAGGAAACCAAAACCCTGTTACATGAGTTGTTCTCACCCACAGAAAAAACTCCCATAATATATAGAAAAATATCAAACTATATTGCTATTTTTTCTGTATGTGCAACTCAATTTTCTTCCTGGCTTCTAGAGGGAATTTGTAATTTATTTTAACCAAAAGTCATGAAATTTGGTGACAAACAGCAATTCAGAACACATTTACTTTTGCAACTTTTAAAAATCTGACAAAAATGTGGTATTGGTTATAAGCAATGGAAAACAAAATGAAAAAGTGTCCATAAAACCCCCACGCTTTTCCTAAGTAATACCTGTAAATACAGAAAGAAACAAACACCAAAACCAATGGCACTCTTTAATGCTGTTCCTTTGGTAAGTCAAACCACAATCAACATGTAAAATACGAGCCAGGCAGGAACTCCTGTGGCACGTAACGCAGCTCGTGGCAGCACATGAATTTAACCTGTCAAGAGAACGTGACCGGTTAATGGCAGGGCAAGGTTTTGCAAACCCAGCCCGTTTCTGGAGCCCGTGGGAGTCTGGGGTCAGGGGTCAGGAGGAGCATCCTGCCGGGATATCCCCAGCTGCCCTCAACCAGGAAGCATCTCTGTCCTGGCGTTTTGTAGGAGGCTGCTCAGGAACACCCTTCGCATGCTCAGAAGCACCTCTAGGACCCGAGTGCTGCGGAGGAGGGGAAGCCACGCAGTGTGCCCTCACACTGCTCTGGTTCAGTCCTGGTCTCCCTGGGACGCCCAGGTGACAGTCCCACACGCGAGAGCTGCAGTGGCTCCCGCACGTTCCCCCCGCAGCACTCGCAGCGCAGTGGGGATGGACCGGGAGGAGGAGGCAGCAACGCAGCAGCAGCCCCACCGCCACTGCAGCGGCTGCTCAGCCCTGGCGCTGTGCGCGGCACATCTCCTACTCTCTCAACAGTCCATCGAGCCATTTCCACCGAGGGCAGGTCACACCGAGGTGTCTTACTCAAGACATCCTTCATCACTGCAACTCCGAAGTGCGTCTCTATGGTCCTGACAAACGGCTATTGGCAATAAAAACCGAAACATGCTGCAAACAACAAAACCTCTAACAACTACAACTAAAAACTACCAACGGGCTGAAAGTCCATTTCCTTCTTGACCTATAAAAGGAATATTTCTGCAGGGATCTCCACTCCAGTGATCCCATCCAAGAACCATCCCCACCCTGGGCGGTAAACCAAGAACTCGTTTTGTTTTGGGAAGAGAAACTGTAGAAATGACACTGATGAAGGTCCCGAGGGCACAGCCCACACAGAGCGCATGGGGCAGAGGGAGCGGACAGCAGCGCCGCGCTCAGAGGCAACGCTGGCTCCTCGGCAGTGCAGACTCGGGTCTTTTCCCAAGCCAAGGCTGGCTGGGCAAAGTCTAGCTCTGCGGCTGCCAAAATGAAAGGCGCTTCTAAACACAGGGGCTGCGGAGTGATTGTTTGAGGGGCAAGCAAAGTTGGCTCTCCACTTTCTGCCTGCAAGGACCCACACAGCCTGCGTTTCTTGCTGCCCTTTGGAAACTCTTGAAAATGTCGATTCCTACCAGCCTCAGCTTGACACATTAATAAAATCGAAAAAGCAAGAAAAGGAACAGAGAGCAATTCTCCATGATACTCATCAGCTGAAGGATTTGTGGGCACTCTCTCTAATCACAGCATCGCTAAGAGGATGAGACTCACTCCCCCTTCATAAAAAAAAATAATCACGCAGCAAGTTTCAAAAGTGCAAACCAAAACCCCAGGTGTGATCTTGACTGTGACAGTGACTCACATAAACAGTGGCCAAAGAGTCACTTTCTGCATCCTCATCTGCAGCTTGGGGATAATGTTATTCACTGTCCACCACCCAAGATTAACTATTTAATATGCTTCCACAGAGCTTTAAAGAACCCTTATTTGTTTTCTAAGTATTATTTTAATTCCACAGTACTGCAAGTGAACCGCTGGAAAAATACTTAGTCGGAAGTTAATCATCAGCATGTTGTGTTTTTTTCTAAATAGGTCATACTACTGGCTCTCAGCTGCTACAGCAGTCCCAGTTCTCACAAACAATAAAATCTACACCCTTTAACATCAAAAGAACTACACTCCAAACACAATTTTTCACAGGTAAATGCTTTTTTTTTTTTTTAAAAAAAAGTCAGTTTTACTTTCTCTGTACCTGTAACTGTCTTGTCACATTTATGAATTACAGCATCGTCTTTCATTACAGATTTTCATACTGTGGTTTTCTGAACATGGTGCACTTACCTTATATTCACAGACCACATAAAGCTGTTGCACCCTGTATGATTATTTACTGCTCCACACTCCTGGCAGACCCTGCACCAACTGCAATGTCACTTAACATATTAAGGCACAATGAAGTACAGCAGGAAAACAGTACTGGTACATGTAAGCAATGTCAGTTCCCAGCTAACCGGGCAACGGGCAGTAAAGTGCTTCATCTCTGGCAGCTTCACCTAAAGAAAACTCAGTTTTTCAAAACAGGGTAAGCAATAAATGGATCCTGAACTCTAAGTGAAATCTATGCCTAGGGGCAGAGCCTCCACTACACAAAAATCTATGGCAACAGAATGCAGCTATGACAATAAAAGCAAATACATTGGAAAGATAAGCAATGTGGACCCAAAATTAAAGAACTATTCTTTTTCAGTGAACTATCAAGCTATTGTATTAATAAGTGAACCTTTATTTATCTGCTGCTTTAAAGCAGGATATTTTTTACTACTTATTCTATTGCAGTAGTACATTGGGACCCCAGGAGAGCTCTGGGTCCCACTGTACTAGTCACTATGCTAACAAAAACCGACTAATGTTTGGTATAAACAGAGCCGAATAGCAAGGATCGCATCAGTCAAGGAAGAGTTCATCTTCCAAAAGTCTCTGTGGATGCCACTGCACACAGCTTGGGCTAGAACAATGTGTATTTTCTCCTTTTTGTGTCTGTAGCTGAGAATCACCCTTTGTTTCTGCGTCTCATGAAGATCTCCCGTAAAAGTGCAACAGCAGGAGAGTTACCTACAAACATATAAACTGAAAGAAGAAAAATATTATATGTGGCTACTTGCAGACGTCTTGAGAGTTGCAAATTGTGATTGAAATATTCATGGAAAAAACACTAAATCCAAGAGTTCCAAGTGCTTGTTCAAGAAAGGGGACGAGTTTCACCTGCCACCTAACTTCCCTACGGTCTGCACCAGCATATCCCAGAGAGGTGAGCGCAGTACCCGCACCTCTGCTTCACCGCCGGAACCGGGTCACTCCCCATGGGACTCGGGCAATGAAACAGGTTCCCACATAGCATCTCCCCGTACCTTGTATCTGTCCATAGGGTCTTCCTGCTGCAGCTGACTCTCTCGCATTGTTTGGTACTCTCTCTCATATTTCTTCAGCTTTTTTGTGGGCACCTGTGGAACAGATTTGGAAAACATGCATTTAAAGGTTAGAGGAACACCAGAAAGGCTGTCTGAAAACTCTCCTTGCAAAGAGGAAGCCAAGGAAGTGCTGGAAAGCTGCTGCTGAGTACGGTCACTCCCCATTGCCCCCGCCTTCCCTCCTCAGCATGCCATGTCAAACACTTCCCAGTACAGTTCACATCGACAGAAATCTTTCTGTGCCTACTGCTGTTACTCAAATAAGGAAAAAAAAAGGAAAACAAGAGTGATGCAGAGCCATTTTGGTAAGAGTAACAAGAAGAAAAAAAGGCATGAACAGCGAGCAAGAGAGCAAGAGGAAAATATGCTGTGGTACATATGATTCACCAAAACAATGCCTTAGCAAGAAAAATGTTAAAAGTGAGGTTAGAAGAAAGGAGTGTTCATACAAAAGAAGCGGACAATTCCCTGGGGGAGAGCCGAGAAATGGATTTTATTGCTGAAAGAGTATTAATGTCTAATGTGACCAATGCCCTCCTGAAGTCTGCCATCAGACTCTGCTTGGCAAAGGTGGAGACGCTGCAGTGCTGGCTCCAGCTGCAGCAGGGAAACAGTGAGGCAACCACATACAAATCACAAGCAAATTCAGTAAACAGCCATGCAGAAAGGTCAAATTCCAGACCGCTCGATTCTGGGAAACACAGCTTCAACTTAAACCAAGGCACACCAAGAACACCTGTGTTCTTTTAAACAAAGCACCAAGATCCTCTGCTTTACTTTCACCTTTTAATTGGATACACAGTGCTGTGTGAGTGATCCCATCTCTCTCTGGGGACCTTTGATGGCATTGCTCTACCCCAGCGCACACAAGACGCTGGCCCTGCTGAGTGTCGAGTCATCTGCTGGCAGCCAGAGAGATCCCTACCGCCATGTACCATCATCATTCGTAAACATACGCTTTTCCTGGATCTGTCCTGCAGGTATCTGCTCTTCTTGCATATATTGATAGTGTCTAGCTCACTCCTGGTGTGAGGACATGCCACTGTCACCTTGCCTTAGGGCAAAAAACTCCTGCCAATGAGCAGAGATACATGTCTACATGCAGTTTTGGCTTATGTTTCCCTTTACTGGTTTTCGGCCCAGTACCTCCTTCCTCTGTAGCACAGGAAGGGGCCGAGGAAGTGCTCAGTGTTGCTGCAGAAGCTTCTGGGAGGTACGGTTAGAAAACGTGAAACCCACGGTCTGCAAAGCACTGTGCACAGAGGTCACTAACGCCCACAATTCCTGATGAAATCTTAAACCAAGCCCCCTAAAGAAAGCAAAGAGAAAGGGTAAACATGAGAACATGAAGCAACTTGGATAAACATACAAAACAATTTCGATTCCATGACACTTAACAGTGCAAACCACAACGAAAGGAAAATGACTAAATCAGAGATGCTTTTTTATGTTTCAACTGAACGACATTCAAGATGCAAGCCCAGCCCGTCTGGTCTTAGCTCCAACTTGAAACTGTTCAGGTTACTTAATATTCAAGAGCAAGAAATCATCTCAAAGCAGTGTTCTAAATGAAGTGAACCAGTCACACATCCGAAGCCTGATCAATTCCTTCCTTCCATGATGCTTACTGGGATCTCATTTGGAGAACCGGATCAAGGTTCCCAGGTTGGGGTGTTAGAGGACGACCTCCAAACCTAGTCCTGTGCTGCTGTGGAGTTTTGTGCTCCAGTACGCGACCAGCAGAAAAGGAAGATAAAGATGAGGGAGACACTGTGGCACAGTATGGCAAAAAGGTGCAACATAGGTGTAACTTAGAAGATGACCTGTTCAACCAAACGTTTTCCTGATTCTTGATGCTTTTCACTAAAGACTTTAAAGTACACATAAGAACTAAGTCTCATTACACAGAGCGAGCTGCACGAGGACTTCAGTAAGAACCCCGTCCTCTGAAGGAGCGGGAAACATGATTGTTTTGGTGTAGTGAGAAAAGAGTGGAAAGCAAAGGTAGTTACCCAGTCCCAATCCTCTTCCCCCCAGCAATTCCCCCAAGCACAGGGGAACCCCCCCGTGTCATGTGCGCGCTGCTGCACCCCTCAGCCTGGCACTGGGTGCTGGGGACTGCCTCCTCTGACCATCGCAGGGACCCACCAACGCCTTCACCTTTACAGCTGCCGGCAGCAGCACCCTCCTTTTTGCTTTAGCTACGAGATTCGCTTAAATGACTTGTGAACAAGAATCTGCAGTCCAGGGTATCCAGGCATACTACAGCCGAAAGGTAATAATCTGAGTAAGCAACTCTTACCAAGAGAGCAAAAGGGATACAGCACTGCTATGACCCCCGTGCCTCCGCTGAGCGCTGTGCCACAGCTGTCCCTCACCAGGCCGAGCCACTGGTGTGCAGCTCTCCTTGCCCGTTCATTAAATATTGATTTTTTTTAAGCTGCCTCAGAGCAGCCTTATTCCTCTGGTTTCACCTTGCGTTCTGTATCAAGATGAGGCAGAACTTAACTTGCACAGAGTCTGTTTGGCATTTCATCATCTGCCTCGACAATACCAGAAGCTAATCTGAACACATCACATCAAAGACCGTATGATGAGCAGGGGAGAACAAGAGTCAGCTGCTTCATTTAACTCTGCTCTCCACCACCTTCACAGCCCCTGTTTCCACTCACTGACAATTCACAACCATTTCTTAACACCTGGTAATTCATCCCTCCAACCCTTCTTACCTACATGTTCTCCTTTACTTTCTTAAATTCTAATTCATAGCTGTGAGGAGGACGACACATGGGTCCTCAGTGGCTGCGTGTGGGATAAGCTCCCTCCCTCACCACTACCACAGCTATCCATGGCTTGGGATGACGGGAGGTTCACGTGCCTGGCACGTTCTTCAACAAGCAAACAGCATGGCAACACTGTCTTAGCAATACTGACAGTAAATCGTACCGGAATCGGGGATCAAATCATGAAAGGTGTAAGCACCAAGGTGTAAGCATCGTGTTGCAACACAGAAAACTGCTTCTGTGCTTTTTGAAAGGGTATCGTGACTTAGGCGTGTTCACATCTATTTATGCTACAACTTTGCCTTAATTGGAAAGCAGTTACCTAAACACAGGGAAAGTCTGTCTTAAGGAGTTGCGGGGAGGGGGGGAGAAATTCCTGTTAGGAAACCAGTCCATACTAATCCACTTATAAAATAGATACCTGAACAGATATGCTTAATGACTTTGGCAGGGACTATGCTTCACTGTTACTGTCTATTTGGCTACATTACTCAAAGGAGCTTGATAATTTATTCCAGCAATTTCTTCTTCTGAGTATACACTAATAAATAAATAAATAAATAAATTTAAAAGCCCATTTCCGTATTCCCCAATTTAATTCCCTGGAACAGTTTGTGAATTCAACAAGGGACTTCTCTGTAAGCCCCTTCATAAGTGCATAGTGCTAGCTATGCTTCAATCTTCATGGACTGATCCTGCACAGAGTGTGCTCATAAATTTTCTGTAAAAGCTTCTGCAGTATTGATTTCTTCTTTCTTTAGCACCGTTGGGTATATTGGTTAGAACTGATGGTTATCAAATTTAGGAGACTCTTACGGTTTACAAACATTTCTCATCTGTTTATCTCAGTATCTTATCTCCTTGACTCATTTTATTTTATTACGTTCAAGCACAAAATCATGTCACAACTAGTCGTACACAGAGAAAAAGCCATGCAGGGCATCTTAATAAAACATCCACGCGGAAGAACTGAACAAGCAAAACCTCTTCCTGAAAAAACCCAACAGGCTACTACAGTGAACGTGCAAAGGACGCGCTGCAGTGAGAGGATAACGTGGCAGGTGAGAAACAAACCTACTTTGTTTTTAGCTGCCCCCCTGCTCAGACAGGGCTGGGAAGATCTGCTCCACCTTCCCTTGCAGCCCTGCGCACGGGCAGCCGCCCAGCTCCAGGAGACCTCTCCCTCGTTTTGCAATTTCTTTCGCTGTTTACAGACAGTTCAGCCTGACCTTGCTGGATTAATAAATCACACACCTATGACTCCTTCCCCCCAAATGTTTTATTGCTGTAATGAAGCATGAGCACTCAGAGGAGGCAGTTATCATTATGTTCATTTGACAGCCAAGGAAATGGAAGCAGAGATGTAAAGTGATTTCCTGAACATACTGAAGACAGCCAGGGGCTGATCCAGACAGGAAAATCCTATTACCTGATTTCTGATTTCCAGCACTGCCACAATGACAGGCTGAACACAGTATCTCCCAGATTCCCACGTCTCTATCTAGCACTGCATAAACACTCCAAAAATATACTGTACCACCACACCAACAATGTAGCCAGCATTCTGTGATCTCTGCACTCTGTACATTTTCCTCTGTAGCTCTCACCTCAATGTGCAAGTTAAAAAAAAAAAAAGAAAAAAACCAATTAGCCAAACACGCAATGCTTTCCTTTCCCATTCTTTGAAGAAGGTGACTTAATTTTCTTTTTCACTGGTGATGGATTTGCTTGGTGTTTCAAGACTGAGGTGAGGGACCTGCATCCCTCCAAAGGCAGGGTTGCACTGTGTGCTGGTGACCGATGCAGGAGACTGCCAAGCTTGCTTTGGGCGAGCACCTACAGCAGCCACAGCCACTGGCTGCAGCCCAGCTTCTCTTTTATTCATCCACCACCCCACCCCCACCCCCAGGCTGCAGTCCCCATGATAAGCCCAGACTCTTCTCACTGCTGCAAAGCAGGACCATTTCCAAGCACGTGTGATGCCCAAGAGCCCGGCTCAGAGGCGAGAGGACCAGCTCCAGCTCACTCAGGCTCAGCTCAGCCCTTGCACACAGCCAGGAGCCCCGGCTGCAAGAGGCTCTCACTAAACCCCTGCCACGTCTGCCCCTCTTGAGGAGACCCAAGTTATGCTTGTGCGTACTTAGGTGTCTTCACACTGATTTAAAACAACGCTAAAAGCAAGTGAATTTCAAAATTACACTTGGCTCTGTGAAGTGTGTCCTGTGAAGGCAGTGAGCTTTAAACGGAACCTCAGCAGGTTAGCAACAATTTCAGATCCCACGCATCATCTTAGTTCACACTCAAAAGGTGTATCGTTTTGTTCCAGTTAATACTCCACATTTAAAAGACAACTAAATCAGGTTCAAAGAAGGATAATATAGCTCCATTTAAACACTTAATTAGGCCAAATTAAGGCTTTAATGTAACAAAAGCATACGAAGAAACTGACTCAGTGCTCTGCTGCTCTGTGCAGTCATTGCTATGGGTAACTGTATCCTCCTTTTCCTAAAAAGTGGTTGCCCAAAGGCATGATGAAGTATCCTGTGATATCGGTCACTGGGAGTAAAATCCAGAAGTTGGTAAGCAATTCATTTTTCTTTTTGAGAGATGCAGGAATGAAAAAGAAAGAACAAAACCCACAGTAACATGTTGACACAACAGACTCGTCTCTTGGATTAGACTTTAAAGGGGGTGAGCGGGATGTCATATTTAGGTATTATGCCATACAACCCGAACAACTGTACCTCCAATGAGGTATTAGCCACAAGCATGAGATCTGGGAGGAAAAAGGGGAAATCTTAATTCCTCACAAACCTCTCTTGGTGATGGGTAGTCCGCAGAGAAGAAAATCTGCAGAAAAAAATGCAGGGATTAAAATCAGCTGCTACCTAAAGAAAATTCACAAGCTGTAGCATAGCTTGAAGAATTCCCATTTCTCTTTCTGTCACCGTGCGGTGAAGGGCTTGCTGATCACAAGCTGTTTCACCGCAGGTTTGAATCAAGTGGAACAGCCCTCATCAGTGTTTCACCTAGCTGCAGCATCGCAGTCAGGATCCAGACATCCCCCACTCTAAACCACACCTTAAATCTCATTAAACATCTAACCCCTGGTTTTGGGGCGAGGTGAGCGGTAAGTTTTGTGAAGCAGCCTCTCAGACATCATCTGACTCCAGCAGGGTCCTCACTGCAGCCTGGCTCCGGGCAAGCCTGCAGCACAAACTGCCGTGCTGGGGCTGACGAGCCACCTCTCAGCGCCGTGGATACAGGTGGGTCCATGGTGCCGTTATTTCCCTTGAGCTCGCATGCTGCACTCAGCACAATAAAAGCCCCAAATGTCAGATGCTATTTTACCATCTATGTTGGCAGGAAGATGTTCCCTCAAATTCCTTGGAAATGTATATTGTGTTGGAGAGATCGTCTGCCCAGTGCGTGCCTGTCTGAGTGCCTGCACGGAACAGCATCTCTCTTCCACCTCACATTTGGAAAAAAGAACTAACAGAAATGCTCTTTTCACTTCAGCAAAGCAGATTGCTCCACACCAGCACACCTAAGTATTCTTTCCTTGTAGGGGGAGAGTCTTCTCCCCTCTGCAAGTCACCTCATTGCCAGCTCTGTAGGTGTAAGACCTCCTGAAGAAAGTCTTCAGGATAACACAAATCCAATCTGAAAGCTGGCTGGAGGCAAAGGAAACCAGCTTTGCTGTGAATTTTTATTTTTATTTAATTCTTCCACGTAAGTCCATTATCAAAAGATCTCAACTGCAATTTAGACACCCACAGGAATTTACAAGAAGAAGGTAAAGGCAGGTTGCAAAATCTATAGCATACCTGCACGCTCTACTGTGATTCAGAACGGCAGCAGCCACGCAGCCAGTGATGCTGGATGGTTTCCAACACCAGATCCTTCTGTCAGTTTTTAATCTCTACAATGTATTTCCGTTCATCGAAACCTGCTGAACCTGGCAAACCCCATTATTTTTCCATAGCCCCACTGTTTGAAATATCTGCTTAGTTAGGCTCAGCTAGCAATGCAGCTAACCAAGTTTAAAGAGTAAGCGGAGACCGAAAGGACCTCAATCAGCCTCACTGTACAGCAATCCAGCAGCAACTCAGGAAACAGAACAAAATTCAAATTCCCTGGACTGTAGCTCTAAACAGCGGTGTGTACTTCTGCACTCACCACAGTGCTCATGTTCGAGACGCGCATCTATTGACTGCAGGGGAATCTGCATCGGGGAAAAAAAAAAACAACAAAAAAGGCTCAAGGAGAGGATGTTCTGCCTTGCAGCACAGATTCTTCAAAACGCTCCTTTTCAGATCCTCAAAACGGTTTTCAGCATTCAAAAATTCATTTTCACTTTGAGATATGGAGGGCTTATTATCCACTTCAACTCTATTTGTTTTAGCGAAAAAGAGACACCCCGAGTGGCTTAAAAGCAGTGCTTGGAAACGGCTGATTATTTTCTATCCTTGCAGCTGATGTCTAGCAGCTCAGCCAGACAAACAGTGCTTCCTCTCACGCGTACAGATAAGGGCTTTAATATTGAGCCGCACACCGTGAAAGGAAACAGCTATATCCACTTTGTCAGCAAGCACCTATTTTGCATTTAAATTGGCTTTGGTCAACAGGAATACTGTGGTTAAGGATACCAATATTTGGAACATTCTAGATGGAAAATATCTGTGTACAGGTCATTTTTATTATTCGACATAACTCAAAGAATGCCTGAGCAATGAGATCTCTGTTACAAACGACTATATAGGCTAAATGAGACTGCGTATCTATCCCGAGGCCACAGAGTAGGACCAGATAACTGGGGAACTGACACTGACCAGCCGCCTGGGACAAGGCCCTGCTCTGGATAACACAGTTACTATGATCAGCAGATGTTTTTCCAGCACAGAATTTAGTCATTGGTTGGTACCTCCTAACGTAACAGTTCCAAGGGATTTTGTGTCTTTCTTACACCTTTTGGTATACAGGACTTGGTGTGAAGGGTCTCCTGTATCTCCTCAGTGACTACAAAAAATCCAGCCCTCGGCTCCCCCCATTCAGAGGTACATAATTCATTTTGATTTATATCTAACCCATGCCCACAATAATTTTAAAGCTTTGGTTGTACTGCTTGGCACATCACAGCAGCAGAAGAGAAGGGCGAGCAGGAAGGCAAGTGCAGCCTTCTCCACCATCCCTAGGACACCACCATCAGAAATTCAGAAGTCCCCGGTGATTTTCTTGCACCACTAAGCAAAGAAACCACCTCGGGTTCACTTTCCAACCTTGTTTATCCTGGAACTAACACAGACCTACCCCACAAGCACACTTAAGGAAAAGTACTGACACATGGCTAGTAACCGATCAGTAGCCAAGTCCAAAATATTGGTATTATCAAGGCTGTAAAACCTGGCATGTTGAATGTATTTAGTTCGCAGGGTCCACAGCTTCCAGCTAATAAACCCCCAGCTGAGTGTGTCTTCTGAAACCTGCCAGGAGGGTGGCGAAACCTGGGACCGGTGTCTGCCAGGCTAGATCCTGACTGCTGAGTTACCGAGCCACGTCTTGGCTCCTGTCACACTCCATGCCCAGCACAAGATTAAAAAAAAAAAAAATTCTCCCTCCTGAGATGGAGGATGGGTGTTAGAGCATAACTGAACCCTACGGCCAGGTAGAGCTATATTCACCAGTAAAGAGCCTCACGTACTCCTTGAACACACGTTCTATGTGTTAATATTATTTTAGATCAATTCTGTGTCACAGCAACAAGAAAACTGTATTGCTGTCACACTTTAAATTGGCATCTTTAAAATCACCATCAGGCTTCTCTGATGTGTGGTGAGGCCCTTGATGCTAAAGCACCTTTCATTACTTTACGTATTTCAAACTCCCAAGTTACTAAGAGCAATTCCCCATCAGTGCATTATGCCATTAACAAAAAATATATACATTTTCTATATAACAGCTGAACCATTACATACTTAAATTCAGGGCTCCACAGTCCCTTGTTATATAAAATACTTTTATCTTTATTTCAGCAACTAATGCTGTTATCACATCTTCTCAAAAGCCCTGCTTTTCTTCTGCTTGCCCAGCTCCATAAACACAACTGCTAAAACCCCAAAGTAAAATAAATAAATAAATTCTTTAAAACCGCACATTAGACGATCAGCATTTTGAAAACAAGTGGGACGGTGTCCAACTTCCAAGGTATCAGAAACGCTCACTGAGGCACGGAACAGCATCTTAGTGCAGTAATGAATCCTTGCTCTCCTCTGTTCTCTCTCTAATCCTTCACCTGCTGAGATTTCCTCTGTGCCTGTAATAAGGCTTCAGGTTTTGCCATACTTGCACCTTTCAGTCACTGTGGTACTGGCGAAACACCTCGGCACGGATCTGGCGGGTAACTGGAGGAAGGGTGGCCAGCAGTTCAGGAACACCAGCCAGCCATTCCTGTAGAGTAAGGGGCTGCTGGGGAGCACCCCTGGGGATGGGAGCGCGCAGCAGCACCGCACGTCAGCCCCAAGAGATACAGAGCAGGCGTACCGATTCGCACATCTGTATACACAAGGCTGCTTTTTGGGTTTTTCAACCTTCTGTGGTCTCCGCTGGCCCAGCTATGGTCCCACCCCACCGCTAGCACCGCCGGCTGAGCGTGCCACGTCACCCGCGTGGAGACCGATGCTCATTCTTTACGTCTAGCCGAGACTCTGTCAAGCGAACCGATTACTGGTGAACTCGAGACCTTCTGCTGTATCATCTCGCGTGGAAAATCCCACGAGCATCTTAAGCACCGACAAAAGCAATAAGCTGGCATCAGGCAGGAGGGGCTGAGGGCAGTAGCTGAAGCGTGGCCATGCCACCAGCCGCAGCTGGCAAGCCAAGCCCCTGCTGCCACTGAAGGGAGGTCTACAACAGAAAGGGCTCCCACAGAGGGAGAACAGCTACTCCTTGTGGAAAAGGAAGCCAGCTAGTATTAGCAGCAACATCTGGCTCCCACCATTTTCAACCCCCGGGTACCAGCAGCAGAGAAGCCAGCCGGCCCTTCTCTTCCGTTTTTTTCTGAGCTCTCTGTCCCAGGTCTGTCTATTCCATTTCCCATTCCTCTGGCCATGGAAAGAATGAGACCCCCACTTCTGGGATAACTGAATTCCTGTTACCCTGTTCCAGTATTGCCTGACCTGCTCTGGAAGTTCAACCTGAGTGTGGGTGATCGCTGTGTGCTTGTTCTTGCCTAAGCACTCAGCTTCTGTGATCTCCAAGGTGAAGGACAAACAAATATAGTACCTCGTACCACGGTACCGTAACTGGGGATTACTTTGGTGAGTCTACCTTGTAGCAAAAGTGCAACGCTGTGTATACACACCGAGCTTTGTCTTGGCAGAGCTAACCCACGACTCTGAAATCAAGCCACCTGGATTTTTCTCAGCGCAAAAGACAAGCCTACGGCTTTAAACCCTCAGCGACCAGCGTAACCAGCACTCCAGCCAACACAGGTGGCTTTTTTTCTTTGTGAGTTCATGTTGACACAGCTAGAAGGAAGCAACAAAGAAAAAAATGTGTGTATTGAATGGTGCAAGAAAGCACCAACTGAACAAGATAAAACCCACCAAACTACATTTTTCCAACCTCAGCACTATCTTTATGCCAAATTCTTCCAAGAATCGGGTTCAAAAAGAATGAAAATAGTTGTAGGCAATGAAGACAGAATATTTTTAACCACCACATTCACCTACTCAAACTTTCTAATCCATTTTCTAGTAATTAAGAAATTACAAAGTAATTAAGTAATTAGAAATTAAGAAAAAAGGGATTAACTGCCTTTTCATCTAGTTTTAGCACTCCTTTCAAAGTTGGTGACTACCGATCACGGAGGCACTGACAGAACACCCATAAATACGCAAACTTTGCATTTGCTATGAGTACACAACAAAGCTTTTGGGTTTGTATATAGCTTTACTCAGGTGTTACGTGTTATATTAATGGCAATCCACGAGAAAAGGCAAGTGAGGGAAGAAAGCTGAAGGCTTAGAGTTCAGGAGCTTCACATGTCTCATTTGACCCACTTCATTTTCTCATCTTAATATGATGACTACTGTATCTAACAGGTACGAAGTGGCTGTATCAGTCACACCTGACCTACCTCACCTGTGGGTTCTTTATTCTAATTTAACCATTTCTGCGTTTAAATGTTGAAATATGGCCTTACAAAGTAACTCACCACCTGGCTCTTCTTTAATTGCAAAGCTTCATGCTGATACCCAACACATTCAAGGTCATTAAAACTAAAGATCTATAGAACCAATAATGTCTAGAAACTTTTTTCAAATTTCTTCTCCCAAATGGGCTTTTAACACAGTGACACTAACAGAAGCACAGTTTCTCAAGTGCCCAGAAAAACTTGTATCAATTTTCCTGAAATTCCTTTTAAGAAGAAAATGAGGAAGCTCCAAAATACTGAGATGTTCTGCTTTTGAATGTTTAATCACAAAGATTCTGTTCTTATTTGTAAAATGTCTATTTGAAACATTGCTTAAATAATTCCTTCTGGATCCAATGACAATAAGAGAGCAGCAATAAGGAATGCTTTCAAACATGAAGAAAAGAGAAAACTAACAAAAACTTAATATAACATATTAATTTGGAACAAATAAAAAATAACTAAAACTAAAAGCAGAAGACAAAAATTTAAATTCTTCTTTGAGTTTTGTTAAGCTTAAACCAGCAGAGATTCACGCAGACCAGAAGAAAATCCTGTATTCCCAGTATTTAAGTATCACAAATCAAACCACCCGGCGGACTTGGCTGAAACCCACGCTCTGCAGAGCTGGTGAGTGTGCAGCTGAGGCACGGAACTGGCTCCACAGCAACATAATTCTATAAACTGTAGTTCCTATTTCATTCTTTATTCACAGGTCTGATTGATAAAAGTAACTTTACAGTTGTAAGTCTTCTCTAGCACTGGCTTCACGACTACATGATAGTTCTATTAAAAAAAAAAAACCAAACCAACAAAACCCCCAGAAGAGTATCCGATAGCCTTAAAGCATGAATTAAAAAGCTTAGGAAATGAGTCAAAAAGCCATTGTCAAAGGGAATCATTATTCAATAACATTTTTCATTTTTGATTAATGACATTCTAAAGGCTGTCTTCTGGGACTCATAAAAGATCCAGCACTATCAAACAGTACAGTGGCCTGGAAGTGAAAAATACAGTCCTGCTAATAAAATCTGCAGATGACACATGGATAGAAAGAGCTGTAAAGAACAAGAAGAAGGGCCAGAAAATTGCAGACATATATTTGACTTCCTGGAAACAGCATACTCGCATGAAACACACCACTGTGCCGACTCCGGACCAAAAGGACGCAGGGCTTACCTACAGCACAGAGCCACAGACCTCCAGCTGGGGTCGAATCCCATGAAGAGGTGGGCTCAGCCCCAGGAAAACACCGTTCAGACTTTTCCAAAAGTTTGGTATTTTTTCTGCTCTCTGGGAAGAACCAGGGATGGGGGAATGAGAGGCACGTGCTGTGAAAGCCAGCCATTGACCTGGCTCTCCCTCTTGTCTCACTCCTCGATGGCAAGCGGACCAAAATAATCCTTCAGAAATATGCTTTTTTTTTTCCCCCCACTCCTAATTTTTAATTGTATCAGTGCCATTCATAGCAGCAGCCCCACAGGGCAGCTGCACCGGCCCCACGCAGGAGGCCACACAGCACAGCGTGGGGCTGGGAGCAAATGCTGGCATGGGGAGAAGCTGCAGCAAGCAAACGCGGAGTTGGGCTGCGGCAGAACGGCTAGTGGGAGCCCTGGTATGTACAAGGATAGGAAAAAGCAAGATGACTAGGGAAGTTTTAATCCTGGATTGCCAGTGAGACCAATACTGGAATACTGCATCTGGACCTGGAAGATGCAGTCGGGCGAAAAAAATAAAAAATTAAGACGATGCGGAGCAGAGCCACTGCGCTGCGCAGGGTGTAAATGCCTCGCAGCAGGAGGTTTAAGAGCACAAGCTCCTCAGTTTGCACAAGACAGCACGGACAGCTGAGCTGGTTGCGGCATGCAAGTACCTTCACAGGGATAAAATAAGTAACGGTGCAGAATGCTGTACCTGGGCACAAAACCACATGCCGGATCCAAGATGGGAAGCAGAAACCAGAAAGAATCTAAACGAGATTTTGAACAGCGAGAGATTACCACGGAAAATGATACCTTTCCCACCTCCTGTTACACCCCAGTGAGAGCTGGATGCTTTTCCAGAACAGCATTTAATAGTTCTTAATTTTCAAAAAATGCTACTGGAATAAAGTTGGATGAAAGAGAGAAGCTTCAATAGCTGAAAGATGTAATCTCTGTGAAGGCACAGGCAGGATGAACCAGCTCTCCCATTTCCATGCAACTGAACCTGGATGCCAAACAGGGAAACCACTGGGCTGATGTGCACTGGTGTGATACCAAAGACCAGTGCTTGGCGCAATGCAGCAGCACCTGAGGGCTTCTCACGGAGTGGGGAGCTGCCCCTCCTGCCCTCCCACTCCCCAAATGCCATGTTTTCTGCACAGATACCACAGGCTACGGCTACACCTTTGATGGTTTCTACTCCACTTAATAACAGGCAGCAGCAAAAACGTGCTGTGCATTGAAGGTTTAAGACAGCTGAAAACAAATGCGATGCAACATAAATAGTTGAAGGTATTTTAGTACCGATTATTACTTTTCATATTGAATAACAAATGAGTGATGAAGGTCAAATAAACATGAATAAGAATAACATTCCATGCCAGCTACAGGTTACCACAATATAAAACATATGCTTCTTCACTGTTTATGAGTTCCACATTTAGGGCCAGATGTATGTGTGTTAAACAAGCACTCTGCGAGTTTTATCAGGGTGTCCACTCCATGATCAAGCCTGGGTTTAGTAGCGAGAGGGACCAGGACCTTACCCACTGCGGGGACATCGCCTCCTCTCAGGCTACAAGGATTCCTATATGACACATACGGGGCTTTCAACACTGTCACTGCAGAAGCTGTGGCAGTTTTCCTAAATATGCTGGAACTCCAAGACTTTAAAACATGGGAAATCCAAGGAAGGAAGAGATTTCATTTTGATGCGTTTAGTTTTAACATCAAAAGGTGCCAACCAAGTCTTATTGAGAAAAAATTGCCGTCAAACTAGTATTTGTGCACATCAGTTCTACTCGCAAACCTAAAATACAGTAGTAAGCAAACCACAGTCTGATACAACGATCCATTTAATTAACTTTATATAAGCAGTTTCCTTCACTGACTTCAAATCTTGATGATTTCCAGGGGAAGACAACAACATTGTGGGGCTGACTCCTTAAAGCAGAATAAAAATGTAGAACTTTTATAAACAAAAAATTAGGTGATAGTAAACATAACATGTGCTATTCCATATAAACATGTCTCACCTGAATTTTTGGGAAGACAAGATTTGTACTGGCAAAAGAAATCACAGAAAAGGTTGTGAAGCTGTAAGGATGACAAGTGAGAGTAGAATACACAAAATGTTTAAAAATTTTAGAGTTAAAGGAAGAGCAGCTGCATCGTGAAATCACAAAAGCCAAGGGACTTGAGCAATCAAAGGAAAGGAAAGACAAAAACTATTAGAGCTTTTCTTTTTCTGCATCACCTGCTTAATAAATAAAATTTGTTATTTTATTATCTGTGTATCTTATTTATCTGCAGAAAAAAGAATTTTTTTTCTGCTCCAAAGACAAGGTGAGAGGATCAGGGCAGAATCTGGTTGTTCCTGCCCCACAGAGGAGGAAGAAGCGGAGGCCAGACCACTCCTAGGGACATCCCGAGAGCAGGGAAGGGCGCAGACAAGGATTCCATCTGCTGAAAACAGCCAGTTCTAATAGCGACCACCCAAGCTCCCTTATTGCTTCTTTGGCAGCAGCAACAGCAGCAGCATGCCAGCACTAATGCCACCCAGGGAAAAATAGTCTTCAAAAGCTCAAACGCTGTCAGCTCCTCCTCATTGCAAGAGTTAGAGACTTAGAAAAGTGTAGACTGGAAGGGCTCTCCAGTAGGCACAGACCAACCTCCTGCTCAGGCAGGGATAGCTTCAAAGGCAGAGCATGCTGCTCGTGAGAGTCTCTCCAAGGATGGAGAAGCCAGGGCCACCCTGGGCAGCGCTGCTTCCCCTTACGCTGAGCCAGAATTTGCTTCGCTGGAAATCCAGACCATTCCTTCTCATCTCCTGACTGTGTGCCCCTGAAGGGCGTTTGGCTCCAGCCTCTCCAGGACCTTCTTTTCGGTGGCAGGAGACTGCAATCAGATCACTTTCCCTGAGCTTTCCGGTCTTCAGGCTAAGCTGCCCCAACCCTTTCACCCTTCCCTGCTGCAGTCAGCCCCCTGCCCTCCCAGGGCTCCTCTGCCAGACCTGGGCTCTGAATATCCCTTTGTTGTGGTTTAACCCCCACCAGAAACTAAGTACCACTCCCTCCCTGCCCCCCTGCAGCGGGATGGGGAGGAGAACTGGGGAAAAGGTAAAACTTGAGGGCTGAGATAAGAACAATTTAATAATTGATATAATAACAATGATAACAACAACAATTGTAATGTCAAGGAGAGAGAAGGGGAGAGGAACACAATCCAAAGGGAAGGGAAAAAGCCCCAAGTGACGCACAGCACAACTGCTCCCCACCTGCTGACCGATGCCCAGGCCCCACCCAACTCCCCCCAGTTTCTATACTGAGTACGATGGTCTATGGTATGGAGCACCCCTACGGCTAGTTCGGGTCAGCCATCCCGGCCGTGTCCCCTCCCCATTTCTTGTGCCCCTCCAGCCCTCCCGCTGGCAGGGCCTGAGAAACTGAAAAGTCCTTGACTTATATAAACATGACCCACGACAAGTACAACACCAGTGTGCTATCAGCATTGTTCTCACACCACATCCGAAACACAGCACTGTGCCAGCCGAGAAGAAAAATTAACTCTATCCCACCCAAAAGCAGGGCACCCCGTCCTCTGGGGGGGCTCAAACCTGGACTCAGCGTGTGAGATGCAGCCTCAGGACTGCTGGGTGGGAGGAATCAGCATCCCACCCGACACGCTGCCAGCCCGCCCTTGTCCCCACACGCTGCTCGCTCCTGTTGCCACCCACCATGACTCCCAACGCCCTTTTTGCACTGATACTATCGACGTTTGGTTCCCAGCCTGCACAGACTATGCAGTTATTTCTGCCCAGGGAGGAGCCCTGGGTTTTGCACTTGCCTTTGCTGAACCTCAGGAAGTCCAGCCCACCCCTGCTGAGGTTCCTCTGATCAGCAGACCTGTCTTTCTGTCTGTCCACCACCTATTCTCTGGATTTTGCCGCCTGAAAATGAAGGTTTTGCCACTTGAAAAACAGGGCACATCCTCTTCTGGTGTCTAGGCCTGAAGATGCTAAACAGTCCCAGTCCCACTATAAACCCCAGAAACGTTTACCCAGCCGCCTGCTAAACCCACTGACCGCTATGCCCTGTGCTCCTGCCAGGCCACCTAGTTCTTCACCCCATCTGCAGTTCACCCATCCGCTCTGAACCTCCTTAGTTTGGCTTTGACGGGAAATTGAGAGCCTAGAAATCATTACGGCAGAGCCTGCTGGCGTGTAACTACAAATCGCTTGTATGAAATGGCTGCTAATTCCCCTGAACAGAGCGCTAAACACCAGGCAGGCAGGCAAATGAGAATACAGCAAAGCTCTCCAGAAGAATGCCCTTCAACCCTGGATTAAGAGGATTATACCACTTAGCATACCATTTTTGCAACCCCTTGGGTCCAAGTTTTCTGCAGATAAGTTGAGAATTGAAATTCCCCAGCGTAAAGCTACGCAGTCCTTGCACAAACTACACAGCAGTCCACTTTTGTAGGTCTCTTTGCATGTCTGTACGAAGCAGTTTCAGAATAACTGGAAATCTCGAAAGCAGGACCACACAGCAAAACAACCATGTGTCATGGTCACACTGCAATATGACTAATTTTATTAAAATATATGTTGGAGGATTGCTATCACACAGCGTTGCTTTGGAGTATATTTAAAAACCCCTTATCTCGGATCATCTGCAAACTGTTCCACTGTCTACTATTTATGTGCATCAAAGCAACGCTACAAAACCACTGCTACGCCTTCCACGGAAAAATTCACATTTGCCACTGAAAAATACGAATAGAGTTGACGGGACCTGGACAACAGCGGATAATTCTGATTTTCCTAACGAAGTTCATTACCACGGACGTGTCAGAAGGTTAGGCAAGGCTGCCCTCAAGCAAGAGCACCCCACAACAGCTACCAGCTGGGCCTGGTTTGGTTTCGGTATTAACCCTTTGCCACCTCATGTCGTAACACGTGGCGCTCTCTGTGCAAGACAGACTCTGTGTGCCCTAGCTATGGCACTACCCAAGTAACTATGAGTTACTAGTTGCAAGATTTCTGGAACTACAGCGATAACGATCCTGCCATCCAAACCACGGAACAGAATGAAAGCCTTTAAAGAACTTTTTTTTTTTTTTTTTTTTTTTTGAAACTTCACTCTGCAACCAGAGCAGCATAGTAGAAATTCCTTTAAATTTATATGAAGCCTGGATTTTGCAAACAAACAGATGAATCCCAGATTGCAAAAATACACGTGCTATTAACATGAACTCTCAGAATAAACAAAAGCACTGCAAATTCCTTCTGCAGAATGTTACTTCATGTACAGTACATACCTTTGTGCAATCTGGTAGAATGACCAGGGCAGTCGAGGGGATTTGCCCCAACTTATCCCAGCTGGCAACTTGTCCCATGATTAAACATAGCACTAGAGAACTGAAAGAAACTTTCTGAGTCATCAGGTCCCGTCCCTTAGTAGCGCAGGCTCCCACGCACTGTCTAACCCTATTATAATCCTGTCAAGCTTCATCTTAAACCTCCTCAGGTTGTTTGCACCATTATTTGCTTAGTTAATACAATTCAAAACCATTTAAATGGGTAGTTAAGTATTTCCTATGTAAACCCTGCAAACCCCACATTTCTTAACTTATTTACTAGTACATAATGCACCGAAACATGTTAATACTCCAGGAAAAAAAGAGTTGGTGAGAACATGTATTTAACTAAAGTCAATCATTCACATCTTATAAATATTAGTAATAATGATACTCTTCCTCCCATGGTTGTTCCGTGTAAGTATCTCCGTTTACTAGGAGATAAGTAGTTACTTCATAGAGAATTTTTTTTTTTTTAGTGTTATTTTCAGAGCGGCAAAAATCAGCCAGAGCTGTAACGTGATGCTCTTGATACCAGTTATTGTCTTCTGCAGCCACTTGCAGCTGACCCGGAGGAACGGCGAGATACATATTGCAAAGTCCGGTACTTTTGCTCCAAAGCTACACAAAACTTCAGAGGCCATCACCCAGCCAGCTTCAGTAGCACTTTCCAAAGACTGAAATTATAGGGTAAGCCATCCATGAAATGTTTTCCTACCACAAGGATTTTAATTTAAACTACTGCAGTACAGGCTCTAGCCCACACAAGCATCTAGGACAGGAGGCATCTAGGAAACCCCACTGCCAGCATCACCTGCTCCAAGAAACTCATCCGAAGGGCTCTCCCGGAGCCCACCGGTGGGACCTTCTCCGCGGGCACCCGGCTCCCGATAGTCCTGTTGCAGCATCCCTACCCGTCTGAAGGATACTTCTCTCGGCTTCTAGTCAGAATCATAAATGCTGCCCCAGCAATCAGCTAAGGCAGAAGAAGAGGAAAGGTTGTGCCTGGACAATTAACTAATTGTAAATAGTAAAAATCTAAATTAACTAAAGTATACTACCTATTTCAAAACACGAGCATGAGAAAAGTACGTAACTCCTAATACTCCGGTGAAGTTAAAGTCTCTTTGGAGCCCAGTCTCCATCCAGGTCATAATAAAGTAACAATTTTATCTGCACTGGATTTCCATATTTATTATTTAACTATTCTAACGGGCCTTGTAAATTCTAGCGTAGAGGAGGCCAGAGACAGAAAAAGGCACCATAATAAAAGGGACTGGGCAGAGCTCTGGATTAAGTCCAGCAGCCTAACGGGAGACGCAGGAGAGGAGCTCGTGCACCCGAGATTTCCTGAGCGTGGACAGGCAGAAAAACCCAAGCAGGAACTGTGCGCAGAGAGGTTTTACACAAGATAGCAATAAAGCAGATTTTTCCTTTTCTGAGAACACCTCCCTTCGTCACAGCTTAGTGAACTGCCTGGACACAAACACATACACAGACCGAAGTGTGCAAACACAAATGCTTCATTGGGTGGCCAAAGAATTAGCCTGATTCGTATTTAGACTGATTATTTAACGGTATCTGCCTTCAAGTTAATCTCAACACCTGTAAATGCACTTTTATTTTCCAAGTCTTACTTTGACTGCTTCTAGGTGGACTGGCTCCCACACGGACTCATCTGTAGAATTTGAGACCAAAGATGAACTTTGGCACCAATCCTCAGAATCTAACTTTATTGACTTGAATGCAGCTCCCCACAGGGGCTGGGATCTCCATGAGGGAAGAAGATGACCACACTGTACGTGTCATTTACACAAAGACATATGCTATTTATGAAAAAAGGAAGCGGCCATTTAACTAAAAAGTTTTTACAGATATTTATGCTGATTTCAGGAGAACATATAAAAGTGTAACATCACCAGTGCCATGCAAGGAATAGATTCTCTCAGATTTAGTGATGATGGTGACCTACACCCCACATCCTCGGCATAAAAGTTCAGGGCAAATGCTCAGTGTAACTGATGTGCTAAGGCAAAGAAAGTGTTTATATCATTTAGTGCTGATTCCATGGATAGATAAGCTCAGTCATTTGCTGCTTTAATTATTATTTCTATTATTTCAACTGTTGTCATACTGAGCAAATCACCTTCTTCTAAACTTAGTAGCCCAGAAAGATCTTATTTTAACAATCTTATCCAGAAAGATCTTATTTTAACAATCTTATCTCTTCTGACATCAATTATTTTTATTGATGCATGACAGCAAATTTCTGAAAAAGCAATAAAAAGAGAAACTAAACAGCAAATAGCTTCCAGCAGGAGGACTTAACCACTGGATAGAGTATAACTTTAAGCATAATTGGCAAAGGAGCAAGAGCAACACCTACCACAGATTTGGGTTTGCTGACTGCCACCAGATTGGCCAGAAAGTCTTCATCATACAGTTGGCTAAAAACATGGGCATCGTAAGCCACCGTTATGGAGATTTCTTCCATCATTTTGCTGGCAATCTGCCGTTAGCGGCCCGAGCAGGTTGACAATCCAAGGCTGAACCTTGGCTCAGTTCCGTGTCGGTTGCTCACACCCACCTGAAGAAGCTAATGAGGAAGGAGCGTCACCAGAGAATGACCCAGCAAACCAGCTCCCCTGGGGGTCCTCCTCTCAAGGGCGCCTTTGGGTATCACGGGAAGCGCGGCCGAAACACCTGCTCACCCTCCCAACACCCAACTTGCAAAAGGCACTGGCTGCAGCTTGGGGAAGGCCAGGGAACCTGCTTTAACTGCAGTCTGAGGCTCAAGATGAGGAAGCAGTAGCCAAACCAGATTAGTATTAAGCAAGAAAAGATCTGTCAGTGCTTGACAGCGGGACTGGAATCACTTCTGTTCTCCTCAAGCTTTGTCGCAATTGTTTATTCTTTAGATCTGGTTTTCTCCCACAAAAGCTGATATTCTTGTTAGCAGAGTCTTGCTTTCCAATGAATTGCTTCTTCTGGCTTATTTGTAAATTCATGGAGAGGGGTGTAATGATGATTTCTTTCAGGCATTCCTTGGAATTTTCCCACAAGTTTCTAAACCTCTTCTTTAAAGTCTTTAAAACCACTCACTAGATCTGAACAGCATTTTGTGCCACGCAGACACCGATGGCATCAAATCACAACCCTCCAAAAAGTTTTTCAGTTTCCATTTGTCATAGAGGGTAAAACAGCAATGCAAAATGTAATGAAGGCTGTAAGCTCTTCCCTGAATAAACTCACACCACCACAAGTGAAATAAAACCAACGTACACAATCAAAACTTCCCACAGTTGAAGGTTTTTAACTTGAAGTGGGGATTGGTTTGCTTTTAATCAAGAAGTGACATGGTACCTCTTGTCTATGTGTCCTAAACAGCATAGGTACCTTCCAAATTGCTCCTCACTTTCCAACTCATTTATCGTAACATTATCTAAAGCAGTGCAAGGAAAAAAATGGAAAAAAAATAACTGAAAATCTGTATTCTCAAAACGACAAACAAAAATCTAGAAAATAGTAAGTGATTCGAAAACACAAACAAAACAACTCCAAAAGAAACTCCTTTCAGGACACTCAGACAAGGTAAAGCTCCTAACCAAATTCACCTCTTCTGCTTAGACTCGTTCACCGCATTTTTATCTTCTCTGGAAGTCTTTAGTTCTTCCTGGTGGAAAATCACACCTGATCAAGAAACATAAATCATTTCAGCCATCTTCAAAAAGAATATGTGCTGGATGCAGCAAATCCGGTAGAAATTTCCAGTTCAGTTGGCGGTAGCATATGGTTACACTCTCGCTTTCCAGAATAAACAGGGTCAGACCCACCTTGCTTTTCTGTTTTTCCTGTGCTTTTGGAGTATCCTTATCAAAGATTACACAGGTATCTAAATAGCACCAGGTGCTATTTGCAGTTGAATAGGAAACTTGAGCAACAGCTGTAGCGTACAGGATTAAAACCCCACCACGTCTTTCACTTAAGGGTGGGGGGGAATTACATGTTATTGCTAGGAAACAGAGTTCTAATAGGCTTATGGCAAACAAAAAACGCAGCACTTGAGGTTAAATCCTTGAGAATAAAGCAGATTCTGATCATGCTTAACCCTTGCAGGAAGAAGAAAGGTATTTTTTCCTTGAAATGCACCCATCGTGCGTTTTTAAAAGTTCTTCTTCAAAGGCTTGCAATTTTTTTCCAATTAATTCCCACAGCAGAAATGCTTTAGATGCCAATCCCGAAGCTCCGACATCCAGCTCACGAGATCGCTCTCCGTGTCACCTATGCAAAAATCATACCTGCTGTGCTAAATCCTGCCCAGGTTTTCCGAAGCCCTTGAAATGACGGCTTCCTCTTCGCTTCCACTGCCTCATGGGGTGGCTTTATTTGCTCTTGTAGCAAAAGTTCAACGTGTCAGGCTAAGAGTGGCTCCTCCTTGGCTGCCTCTGAGGTGTGCTGACAAAGGCACCTGTTGTAAGAGGTAAAGAAAGTCCCTTCCCACAACCCCTCCCTGCTGGCACCGGCTCCGGAGGCTCCCAACAGGGACCGACCTTAGGTTGGAACAGGCGCAGGGGAGAGAGCAGGCGGTACAACAACAAACATTCCCATGTTAATGAGAGACCAATTTAATTCTGCAATAAGGGCAGGAGGTGGGGAATGCAAATTATCAGACGCACTCCCCAGCTGCAGCTACTCAAATCCCTCCCCTGGTTTCACCATCAGGCATTTCTATTTATAAGGAATTATGGACCAGAACCTACATTCCTCCCCCCCCCCCCCCCCAGTTTTTTTTTCATATCTACAGAGGGTTTGTAATTTTGGCATGTTCTAACTAGCCATTGCCGGAACTAATAACTGATTTTGGATGTTGGCTAATGCATATCTTTACTTTAAAAAGAATGTTTTTCAGCTGTCTTTTCAAGCTAATGGAGCTGAGCTGCCCACAGATCCCTATGGACCTGCAATTTACATCCGCGATAACAGTCTGTGCTGTACCCTGAATCAGCGCACATCATCTTAGGTATCAAACCAGTTAAACTAAATCTTTTGAATGAAACCGACTGAAGCAAATCCGTCCACCCAGACACAGTGGTAGCATGCTCACGCCAGAGGAACTGGAAAGGACGAGGCAAGCAGAGAAATGCCCTTCACCGCCTTCTCAGGCCACACAACACACTCCTCCCAGCATTTCAGCACAGAGCCTTCCCCTCAGCCAGGCTTTCTGAGTGCTGAAGTGATGAATAATCTAGCAAAAGACAATAAAAACCACAGAGTGCAGCTTCATATTTATTTAAAGCAAATAGCGCTTCTCCGTATAACACCGCGTCTACCTCGCAGTAGCCTCCCTCAAAGAACAGGAACGCAGCCCCCTCCATGGCATAGGTTTGAAAGCATACCTCCAAAGCAGGAATTTTTGGAGAAGCGGTTCAACCAAGCAGTCAGGCCGAGAAAGGAGAGCCAGCAGAAGGACAGGTGAGCTGCAGAAAACTTAACTAATTAAGGTAAGTAGTCCTAATTACAGTTGTTGGGATTTATATGCTGGTGGATAATAGAGATGAATGGAAAATTCCTGAATTGAGCAAAACAGCCCGTTTAGCAAAGCCAAATCCTGCTCACTCCCAAGATAAATTCACTCTCACTCCACCCCCAGGAATGTCTTGCTGCTATCTGACGGGGATAGGATCTTCTGATAGACGGAAAGCGTGTTACGTATGTGAGGTATGTGCAGCTTCTTGCTAAGCTCTCCCTTCCTGCCACCACATTTCTGAAATGCAAAGGCGTTTTCTGTGATTTGCTTTCCGTGTATTAATGAAGCTGGGAAGATCACAGCAGTCTTCAGATAAGGAAACATAAAACTCCTTTCAGAGCACTTGGAATGGCATTTGGCAGTCTTCAAGATAAGTTTACAGGGGTTCCCTCCCCCCTCCCCCCCCCCCCCCCCGCCCCCTGCCCAGATCGGAATGAATAACGGTAGTATCAGCTCTTTCCCTAATTGCCTTACCCAGTAATGACCTGTAAGAACTGTTTCAAACACAACCAGCAGGTGAAAAAGACCGGGTTACACATCAAACACTGTGAATCCCAAAGCACAGCTCCATTCTCTCCTCGCCCACAAAGGGCTTCCCAACCACCAGAGAACGGCGGAGAGCCCCGATCTTCTGTCCACACACTAAAGCCCCGCAGCGCTGGTGCTGTGCCGGACCCTCGGCCACCCCAAACACCCGTGCCGGGGTGAAAGGTGGGGGAGCAGCTGCCCGTCCCTCGCACGCCTGCTTATCCCAGGGAAATAAGAAGCGAAGCGTGTACCGCTGTGGTGGTGCAGCCTTTCAGAAGGCTGCGCTTTTATTCATAACCCTGTTCCAGTTTTAGACATTAGAAGGTAAATACCTTTAGAGGTGTTTTGGGATGCAAGGTGAGAAATGAACGCCAAGCCGTTGCTCGCAGCAATGCCCCACACCTTTCGAGAAAAGCAGTTGCCAGGCTCAGGCTGATCTACATGCAGTTCCGCTATGGCTTCTCCAAGTTTTATTTTTTTAATTGAAAATGTCAAATAACACGGCCTATTTCCACCCCACCCCCCCCGCCCCGAAGAAGTGGGTGTATGCACCTGTGTTTCGTTTAAAATAATTCTCCAAATGTGTGGAAAAATCTGGGCTTGCTGTGCTTCAGCATATGTACTTACAGGGGTAAATCCTCCCGATTTGCAGCTACTCCGCATTCTCCTGATTTGAAAGTGGGCAAGATTATAAACTGATTTTTACAGATTAAAGCCAGTAAAGTCATCCCGCCGGGCAGAGCGAGGGTTTCTCTCCCAGCGTGGCTGGAATTGCTGAGGCAGAGGCATTCAAGACAAACCAGTGATGCCGGCGTGTGCTCCCCCTCCAGGTAAACGTGTAGCCCAGCACAGGGAAAAGCTGAGGACTTCTAAGTCTTCATTTTCTGTTGCCAGCTCTGCCTCTTGAATTATTTACTGTAAGCCCAAAGGAAGAGAGAGCACTATCGCCCAGGTCTCCTTCAGTCTTACGGGAAAGCACAAATAGCAAACTCACTGCAAAAGCAGGAGGAACCCTTATAAATACATCTGCTTTGTTATGGATTAAAACGAACGGAGCAGAAAATACCCCAGCTCCCCTCTCCCAGCCTCCCCTAATCAGCTGCGTGCCACACAAAAACTAGTCCTGCTCCCATGCAACAACTGCTGCATAAGGATTTTCTTCCACAAAGTTCCTAGATGATCTTTAAAGCTTATTAAAAGAAGTAAAACTATCAGCCTCACCCCTCAATCTACAGAGGGTGGAAGGCCAGGCCAGCTGCTACCTCCCCAACCTGTTGAAGGTCACTCCCTGTATTTATAAAAGTATATTCTCCATTAATTCTGTACTGTGTATTTGTTCTGTTCTCAAAGAGGTGGTTATTAACGCAGTTAGACAAGGTTTGGGTCAAGTTTGCACTTCATTTCGAGTTTTACATTAACTTGAAATTACCGCTAAACAAGGGCATGAAGCTGCCTAAACCAAATCCACCCGTTTGACTTCTAAAAGCCATACGAACCTGAAAAAGATGGAAGAGCAGCACGGCTGGGATGCCAGCGTACAGATACATATTTAGTCAGCTCAGTCCATTCCAGATTCTTCTGCAGCCTTTTAAATTAATTCACAACTCTCTTCTGATTTTTGATTAATTAAACCCACATTTTAACTTTCTGTGTCCGTATTTTTTTTTCCATACTGCCACAATCACTTTCTAAGGACACTAGAAGTTACCTCCCCTCTTCAGTCATGTTTCCCTCAAACATCAGCCGCCTGGCAGAAATACCTTACTTAACAAACCTCCTTCTTGTCTGCCAAGAACCTGCATTAGAGTTGGGATGACTTTTTGCTTGTTTGTGTTTTTCCAGCAGCAAAGGCAGCACGGGGCTCTGACCAGCCCGAACCACTGGTGCAGTTTATTGCCCGGCCCCACAACGAGCCGCGGTGCGATGGGTGATGGAGGCAGTGGGGCTGGGGAAAGAGCCTGACATCCTTGAGCCAGTACCGCTACCAGGTAAAAGGAATATTGAATCTTACTGTGAGATTCTGGAAATCCTAGCCTTTGGCTGTTGAAAAAACCAGGTTTTACAGCATATTTGGGGCATACATGGTGCATAGAACCTGATGTAACCGACTGAGGTTTAAAAAGGAGCTGAGAATACTTCCTCCTTCCCATCTTTTTATTTTAGCAAAATAAAGGATTTTGGGGGTTTTTTTTCCCTTTTCTTTTTTCTGTTTACAAAGGGAAGGGGTGGTACTGGTGAGCTCTACAACATGCGCACGCCTACTTCCAGCCTCGCACAACCTGAGTGGGGCCACGCTAATTTGCACAGCAGACAGCCCCACAGAAACCACTTAGAAGGAAAAGGCAGAAATTCCTAAACTGACTTTGAGCGTCATTTCCTGGAAAGCAGCTGGCTTCAGCCACCTGTTTCATGTTCCACCCTTCTTCTTTGGGGACCCATTTTTTATCTCCCCCTGGCTCAGTGATAGCAGAGGCCCACGAACAACTTCACACCCCAACGGGGGAGGCAGCAGCCGTCCAAGAGCAAGCCCATGTACCAGGGACCTTCCCCAGCTGCCCCAGGGCCACCGCCAGTGTCTCCAAATTCCATCCCCTCCAAGACAAATCAGTACAAACAGGTCCCTCTGGCTGCTGAAGGGACAAACAATCTGTTTGCCATCGTGAATGTCTCCGATATATATTCCCCGGGGCTATTAATCCAATTGAATAACGCTTGTATGGCATTCAGACCTTGCCAATGCCATTGAGAGCTAAGTTCCATAATAAACTGACTCTAACCCAACAATAATCTAATCTAACCTGCAAAATGTATTTTAAATTTGTTGCATTTATCATTTCAACTGGTATTGAAAAGAAAAAAAATGGCGTCAAGCATATTTTTCAAGAAAATTATCATAGCAGGTATATAGGAATGCTTTGCACTTGCAATTATTTATATGGATTTCTGGCCTGGCTTCAATATAGCATGATTCAGGGATTTCACCCAAATAGCCTGCAAGTTAATGCAAGTAGAGCCAACTTTTATCAGGCAAAAGCTTCATCAGAGCAACAGAGCTAGTTCAGGCTTCGTATCAACAATAATCAGACAGCAAGTAGCAAGTATAGATCCGTATCATACCTTCCCCCATGTTCTGCTGTCTTTTCATTCGCAGCATGTGATCAGCAAACAAAAGATATTAATTAATATCAAGGAGCACATTAAATAGTGAACATCTCTCACATGAGAAGACACAGGGTCCAGAACTCAGGGCTTCTCATTCTAAGCCCACACCTGACTTTCCGTCTCAAGGTAGATACATCTCTCCGTATTTTTTCTTTCCCCTCCCCAAAGATGGGTTAACAGCCCTTATCTACTTCCCAGAGGAAGATTAAAAAAAAGGTGAAATTAATGAAAAATGCAAATGTGGAAGTTGTATTACCATTGTTGTTATTACTGTGATGTTGCCTGTCAAGTTTTCTCCAGAGTGCTGTTAAATACCTTACAAACCTGCCACGCTGCAGAGGGAGAGCGCAATGACGCGGTCACCTGGATGACCTATCCGAAGCACCCTATACCACATCAGATTTCAGGTTTTTTACTGACTTTCACTTTGCACCTGACCTTTAAGCCTGGGACAAGAAAAAAATGGAGAAAGAACAAAAAGGCTGCAGAGCCAGGCACTATGAGAAATTCTTGTAGTTAAATGAAAGAAAAAGGCAGGACCACAGCACATCCTCTGTCCCCCAAAACCACAGGAGCTGGTGAGGCACAAACGCACCGTAACATACTCTGCTGTGCAACGAGTAGGCAGGAGCTGTTGTACCCCTGGAGCACCACAGCAGAGCCCCAGAAAGGGCTGTAACCACGTCTTCCACGTGGACCCCCTGCCAGAAGCCTCATGGAAAAGGTGAGACATTTCGATGTGTAAACAGCACAATAGTAATGGCATATTCCCAAAACAAAAAATACATCTGCAGCGTGATTGCTTGGATGATGAGATAAAGAGTAATTAAGGCTGAAATGACGCAGGTGAGCAGGAAATGGCACATGGTGTCAGCTAAACTAAGCTAAACCAGACAGACTAGTCCAAGTATCTCGGCAGCGGAGGTATAGAAGACAGTTTGATTGTGAGATGCAGTCTAGACGGAGGCATGCCTGAAGACTCCGAAATGAGATTATTCCATGCATTATACATTAAAAGTACAAACTACTGATACTTTCCAGGAGAGCAATGTGTCCCACAATGCTGGAGTTAAAAATGCAAGCATTCGCTTGGAGGTCAAAGAACTGAATGCAGCCAAAAAAGCCCAGAAAACAGCACGGGCTAGTATATATTTATACCAAAGATGATTAACAGCAATCTGATAGAAAAAGCATTTGACATGAGAGATCCATTTGCTGAGAAAGACAGAAGACAGCTACCTCTCAGTACTCCCCTGGACCAGTTCCCTTGGCATTTGTACAGGTCAGCTCCAGAGACGGAAAGCAGCTCAGGACTGTGCAAGCTGATCAGCCGTGTAAGACTACCAGCAGCATCCACTAATCTAAGCTCCACGTAATCCTTTGCCGCTAAATCCCTATTCATCATCATACAGTACAGTGAAAGGGAAATTCTGTTCTCAGAAGATGATTTGGGAGACAAACTATTTCAGTGCTTAACTGTGCTGATCTAGTCTCCCACTGTGAAAATCTGCATCTAGGTTTTAATGCTTCAATATACCACAATGAGAAAAACATCTGTATTTACATATGATTTAAAGATTAACTTGTCTTGATTTGACTGTTAACAAGCTTATTTTAAGAGCTCAAATGGTTATGTATAGAAGGGTGAGAGAAGGCAGATTATTCCACAAGTTATCAGAGTTCTCTATGTGATAAGGAGGTAATTCTTCAGATACGGGAGACCAGAGATAATTCCATATACTGTTCCACCCTCCCCATTTGTTTTATTCCAAGTTTGTCTTTTAGTTAAAATTTGAACTATAGCTCTTGTATTACTGCTACCATTATATCTATGCAACTAGAAGAAATGAGATACTCCCTAAAAAAAAAATTAAAAAAATTCAGGAATCGGTCCAGCTTAGCACAGATGTCCACAGGGCAAGAGAACATTTTCTCCTCATGTCCATGTGCTCTGGCTGGGCACAACGTACTGCTCAAGCTGAGTTCAGTATCTCTGCCATGCATGCACAAGGGCTGCTCCCTTGGAAGCCCACTCGCTCCCAGTGCTCCTGTTGACTCCCCTCAACATCCAAATAAAAGGCTACATATTTAGAGAGAAAATTGAGCCATAACTTCTAATCTGTTCTTGATTTTCAACATGCCTTTTATATAGGGTAAGCATTTATGTAAAATTCCTTCTGCAAGGAATGCAAGGAAAGTGCCTGGAATGAATAAGAGCTAATTTTTGCTTGATTTGAAGTCAAAAATCCACAACAGCAAACAAATTAAATCAGAGGATGTGATAAAATTTAGGATGATTTAAAAAAAAACACCAAAAAACAACAACAACCCCCCCCCCAGGTTTTTCAAAAGAGGTTTATATCACCATAATGTTCCTCAATGTGTTGTCCTGTAGGACAAGAAGAAATGGCCTCAAGCTTCACCAGGGCAGGTCTGGATTGGATATTCAGAAAAATGTCTTCACGGAAAGGGTTTGTCAAGCACTGGAACAGGCTGCCCAGGAAAGCGACGGAGTCACCGTTCCTGGAGGTATTTGAAAGACTTGTAGATGTGGCACTTGGGGACATGGATTAGTGGTGGACTTGGCAGTGTTGGGTTAATGGTTGGACTCTATGACCTTAAAGGTCTTTTCCAACCTAAAGGATTCTATGAGTCTATGATGCCTTTAACTGAGGAGCATGGCAGTTCATTCATCAAAGTTATTGTCACCATCTAACACTGATGCTGACGTGACCAATGCTATTACAACACACAGCCAGGCACTGTTACAGTATATCCACCTCAAGTTTTCCTGAAACATGTGAAAAGTGACTCAAGTCAGCGGTTCTGATTCTTGGCTTGGCAAGGTGGATCTCTGGCACCCTAACAGCTCCATTATGCTTCTGCTGTCCTCCTCTACCCATGTGCAGCCACTCCAAACGCTCTGCCACTTTACCTATGCAACAACTACTCCACCATCAGCAACCTCCTCCTCTCCTTGACACAATTTCAGGCAAACCTGTGCCCTGGCTGGGATCCCAACCCCACCCGACAAAAATGCAGCTGTTCCTGCAGAACTGCCCCTACAGCAGGGCTTTTCCCAGCGCTGCCAGGCAGGTGAACGATAACCGTCTGTTCACTCTCTGCAGATCTAGTTCGGCTAAAGAAGCCTGGAACGTGGACACAGCTGAAGTTAAAGCAGCCAGAAACACAGTAAGCAGAAAAATGGCTTAAAGCCATCTTTGTTCTGGCCCTTTTTTTTTTCTTCCATCAAGGACTGTTGGGACCAAACAGATTCCCAGCTGCTATCTCACACCAACTACTGCAGTCCATTGCCAGCTACACCTTTAAAATATACTTCCAGTATACTCCCAGATGCTGCTCCAGCTTGACAAATACCATGAGGAGTGTGCTCAGCTGATGAGTGGGAACACCAGTAAAAATAGGGTAGCGGATGGTATTGAAGAGAAGACAAACAGCCCTGCTGCAACTCCAACGCTTATGGCTCTGCTTCCGCGCTGTGGAAGAAATCTGTTAATAAATAAGATGTATAAGTAAATAAATAAGAATACGGATGGGCTGCAGGAAAAGCAGCCAGACCATGGCCCCTTCGGTATTTTGAAGGTTGCTTAGCAACAGGCTGGCTGCTGCAGGGCTAAAGTAGCATGAAATTAGCAGCTTTTCAGCAAAAAAACTAAATTGAATGTAAAACTGGGGAGGTGGCCTTTGAGTGGCAACAAGGAGAAAAGCATTAACTGGTCAATTGGATATGGTGAGCATCTTTTAGGAGTGTTTCCTGAGTGTGGGGGATCTTTAATTAATGCAGCCATGGGCCTTTGTCCTGCCTGGCAAGTTAATAATCCAAACTTGATTAAAATGATGGCTGCTACAGTCACCTCATGGGTTAATTACTTATTAATGATCTTAAATAGCTCAAACCCAACCATATCAGACTTTGCTATACTAGTGCCAGCTGACTATACACCATGTTTACAGTTCCAGAATTATCAAATATATTTCCCCATCATTTCAGGTCTACGTTATCTTGATGCTATCGCTGCATTCACTTAAGGAATCTGGTCCCTGTGAATCCTTTGAGTAACTGAATCTCAGCATCATGGATCCACTTGTTCTGACCAAATAATTCCTCCAAATCATATTGCTTCTCTAGCCTTCTGGAACAACCCTGTGTGGACGCAGAGAATCATTACATAGACAGCAGCTATTAGAGAGAACTAATGAGAACAGCAAGAAAAACATGTGTACACATTTCAGGGAAGACTTAAACAGGAGTTTTGAATGAAAGATTTTTCTGGGTCATATCATCTGGGGCCAGGTTGTACCAGTTAATTGTTTCCCACTGCTAAACGTGCATGAAGCTGGTCCCTGGCAGCCAGACACAACCAGGGACCCATATGGCACATGATCCATTGAAAGGTGGTGTAGGACGGTGGCTGGGTCAGGAGAGATGCTAAGTTAGCTTGTCCAGGCATTAAACTGGAGGAGGAAAGGGAAAACACTGTGGTTCTTTCCCCTGCTTTTTATACACACACCGAGCAGTGGTAACTTATTTTACTCCTTATTTACAAAACAGCTTGTATTTGTGTGGCACTTCAGAAGCAGAATAAGACCTAGTGCAAGGTCCTGTGCACCTGGGTCGGGGCAACCCCCAGTATCAACACAGGCTGGGCAGAGAACAGGTAGAGAGCAACCCTGAGAAGGACTTGGGGGTGCTGGTGGACAAAAACCCCAACGTGGCACGATAATGTGCACTTGCAGCCCAGAAAGCCAACTGAATCCTGGGCTGCGTCCCCTGCAGGGCGAGGGGGGGGGGGGGGGATTCTCCCCCTCTGCTCCGCTCCGGTGAGACCCCTCTGCAGCGCTGCCTTCAGCTCTGGGGCCACCAACGCGAGAAGGGCACGGACCTGTCGGAGCGGGTCTGGGGGAGGCCACGAAGATGCTCAGGGGGCTGGAGCCCCCCTGCTATGGAGACGGGCTGGGAGAGCTGGGGTTGCTCGGCCTGGGGAAGGGAAGGCTCCGGGGAGACCTTCCAGCAGCACCAGTGCCTGGCAGGGCCGGCGGGGCAGCTGGGGACGGGCTTTGACACGGGCACGGGGTGATGGGACATGGGGCATGGTTTTAAGCTGAAGGAGGGTAGAGGTAGAACAGTTATTATACTGTGAGGGTGGTGGGACACTGGCAGAGGTTGCCCAGAGCAGCTGTGGGTGCCCCATCCCTGGCAGTGCTCAAGGCCAGGTTGGATGGGGCTTGGATCAGCCTGGTCTGGTGGGAGGTGTCCCTGCCCAGGGCAGGGGGGTTGAAACTAGATGGTCTTTAAGGTGCCTTCTACCAACCCAAACCGTTCTATGATTCTATCCAGGGGCCTACATGTGAATCAAATTTGCTTGGAGCAGGGAAACTTCTCACCTGCATTTCATCCGTCTTAGTGCCCCCCAGCACAGCACTTAATTGTTCCTGAGATTGGGGTGGAGTATATACAAGCTGTCACCAGTTCTGTTGGCAATAAATTATGTATTGTAGAGCAGGCTGACTATTTTCAGTCCTTATAATTTTCAGAATGATTTCTGTGTCCTTGGGGGCTGCACACAGAGAAGCCTTTGGCAATGTTTTGTTTTCCTGTTTGTCTGGGGTTGAAGAGAAGGCAACTGAGGCTCACTGATATGGCAAACACTTAAGCGAGATGTCCTCCATTTCCTTAATGAGCCTATTAAGTCATCAATCTATCAAAGGTGTAATGACAAGTCTCGGAGGATAGAAACACAGAGAGACAACTCAGTGTCCCAGGATTTTCCTAGTACATGTACACAAGAAAACAACCTACAGGCTACAACAGTTAACTGGGAACAACATGATCCTGTTGCTGGAGAAGTACATCAACCTAAAATACCTTGACACTGCCTTTTTGCATGGCCAGAGTAAGCTGTGCCCGAGATAGCTTGCCCATCTCCTCCTCCGAATGGGAGATGATAAAACCCTGCTTCATGGAGCTGCTGTATACATTCATCTCTGGGGTATTTGGAGACTCAAGTGTCTGGTGAAACTGTTAGTGCTCCCTGAACTTGAGCAAAATGAGTGACTGAAGGGAGATAGTCTTAGTTTAGGTCACAAGAACCAAAGATGGTATCAAAACTCAAAAGGAATTGTATTCTCCACTTTCCTAAATGAGTCCTTGCAGGTGTGGACCCCAGGATTTACTCTCCCCAAGGAGATTAAAAAAATACTACTATATTAAATCAAATATACTGGTTACCAGGCATACAGCAACTAGCTTACATCACTCTCCAGCACACAGGATTTGATTTAGATGGTTAACTATTACCCAATGCTGCATGTTTTCAAGTGCTGAGCCCTGTTTTATGTGGAAACGGCATTGCTCACAGGACTAGTATCTGTGTGCAGCGCCTGTTGAAGCTGGCTCACTAGTATCTACCGGGCTAAAGGCTCGGTGTAACACCAACAGGCAGCAGGCTCCCTTGCCCTGGTACCTCAGCTGTGACACAATCCGAGCAGTGAAGCAGAGCCAGGGGAAACAGTAAGTACTGGAAACTACCAGGGAGAAGAGATTTAATAAGTGAAGGTGCAGACAAGCCTGAATCTTGCATTCGAATCATTAAGAGTGGAAAAAGTGAAGCAGGAAGAACAAATAGCATCAGCAACGCTTAGGAGTCTGAAAGAGATGTACTAAAATACATGCTTATTTCTTTTAAAATGTCACTCTCTGTCAACTGTCATGGTTTCCAGACATCCAGAATCAAATTATATTGTAATTGCTTCCTATTTGGACAAGGTCACAAAAATAAAAGCTCAATACCTTCCTAAATTACAGTCTACTATATGTTCCTTATGCTCCTGTAGCAGCCAGGTCTCCTCTTCCGATGTCAACAAATTTGCCTTCAAAAAGAAATGTTGGTTTAGGTCCATTAGTGTAGTGTAAGGCACATTAAAAAGTTAAGAGCCGTCGTTACTGATCTTTCTGAGAAACCTCCCAGAGCACAGAGATCTTTAACCTCTTCCTAATCCTTCCTAATTCACTTTGTATCATAAAAGCAACAAAAAGGAAGAAACCCAGACCCATGCAACATTAGGACAGGTGATCATTCTCCACGTGCCCTCATCAATGAGTAAGGACCTGCAAAATCCCTTACACCAGGGATTCAAAACCATTCCTCAGTTTTTTCCACCTCTCCCCCTGCCCCCAAATCCCTGTGACGGTATATAATCTTGTATAATATTCCTGTATGATGGATCAAAGGTTGAAAAGCCACAAGGTACATAGGTAAATAGTTCCCTTGTATGAACACGTCGCCTGCACACACTGCTTCTGCCAAGGCCTTCTACAAGACATTATTGTTACCAACACCGTGTGGATGTTACAGTGAAGGTGGAAGGAAAAGAAAGAGGTACTCTTTGCTGTTCCCAGGGGAGCCAGGGTTCCCAACAAGCCCCTGTGTGAGCTCTCGGCCCAGCCCTGGATCTATGGATGTGCTGCTCATTCCCTGCTTGCTCCAGTCTCAGCCTGCTTCTGGAGGAGAAGCTGCTTAATGGATAGAGATGGATGGGAGCCAGCAGGATGCGAGATGGACTCTGGCATGGGCCGCAACCACCCGTCCTACTAATTCACCTCCGCAATTAGTGCTGTGCCTGTGAGGAACCCTTTTGCTTCAGGCTAGGAGGTCCTCTGCTGCTGGAGAGCAAGAAGAGGAGGTTTTCAAGGGTTATCAAGTCCAGGTCCAGGCAGCGCCTCCTTCCCCTTCACAGCCCTGGCCCTGGCCAGGTGTGTCTTTGTCAAGCCCTGAAGTGCTGGGGTTTGTCACATCGGCTGGAGGAGACGGCTCTGGTGCATCTTGGGGCAGAGCTGAAAAACATGTAAAATCCATTTCCCCTGGGCTAGAGTCACTGCCTTTGCAAGAACCCTCTCATCAAAACATTCTGCTTGGAAAAACAAACCATCCCAACAAGATGCTTTCTTCTGTACCATGTCCTTCCTCCTCTGAAAGGTGTACACTGCTTCACATGGGGCGCAGAAACGGACAAATGGGTTAAGCACTCTTGGACAAAGTTCATTAAAACCAAAACCTAAATTTCACTTTGCATTCGAAGAAACCCGAGGGCTGAATTTGTCTCTAAGCATCCTGTTGCTCCTAAAAGCCACTGGGATTTGTGTTACACAGGCCGACGTGAGTGTTAGGGTCTGGATGAGCTCCTGTAATGAAGAAAACTGTGAGCTGGGATCTGTATTCTGCAGACACCAAATGGCAGCTCCTTTCAGCACAGAGCCCCTGTTTCATTTCTACCTCCTGAAGAAAGAAATCACACTTACTATTTTCAGGCCTATTTAAAACTTGAAAGTAATGCAGTGGTGACAAGGTGATGAAAATCTTTTTTCTTGTTTCTGACAGGTCAGGTAGATTGCAGAGTCACCAAAACTAACAGCCTGACAATATGTTTTTGTGTGTCATTGACGGTGGGAAAAGAAAAGAGCCCAAAGTGGAAAAAATAGTTTATCAGGGGATGAAGGTGTTATTGAATAGAGCATCTTGTAACAGGCTACCATCGGGAGAGTGGAAGCGTGCGAGCAAGCAGAACAAAGCATTCTCGATAGGCAGTGAGGAATCAAAGCCCTGATCTGTTCCTGATTTCTTCCACTGCTCTTGACTAGCTGAAATATAATCAATATTCCCTACCGTGTAAAGATGGAGCATCCCAGGCAGCTTACTCAGACTGCCATGAAATGGTTCCTTGTGAGGATGTACGATAAGGTCATTGATCTCGTGCTCTAAGCTATGGGTTAACAAAAGGATTTCTGAGATTAAAAAAGAGCTGTTGAGACAATCACTTGACTCTGCTAAGAACTTCAGCTATAGCCTATTTTTTTTTCCAGAGGTCAAGGCCTTAACCTCTGAGCCTCTCCAAGCTACACCAACCCCAGCAGATTTATGTTGGTGAAAGTACACCTGTATTTCTTGGGAGAGGAGCGATGCAGACCCCCTGCAGGCTGGTGCAACGTGCAGGCGCAGCTGGGCTGGAGGATGCTGAAGCTGAAGATTTTGCAGCTCTGTTGTCACAGTAACTGGGTGACTCAACCTGACACGCTGTCTTTGGGCCCGAGCCATGCATACACACTGAATTCATGCCTTATACTTCCAGATTTAAGATATTATTTATGATGCTGATTAATTACTCAGCAATGAGATATTTTTTTCATGGCTTTTGACTACTCAGGGATCAAATTTTGGTTAAGAATTATTGTCAAGGAAATTGCATTAATTAAGCAAAGGAAGTTGAAAGAAAAATAAAGAGATACAATAACGTAACAAGGGCTTGATCTTCATCTGCTGTTTGAACAATTGAACAGGGAAATGAGATACATGGTCAAGGCTTCCCAACGAACAGACCTACAAAACTACTTTTTAACATTTGCCTATGCTTTCAATTTTTGTTGCAGAGATAAGGAACATGGGGGAGTGAGAGCAAAGAGAAGGAAGCTGTCATCCCCCCCACGGCTTCCACACCTCATCAGTACACCTGTAGGGTGGCGGGTGCGCTTCTGAAACGACGAGTGTAACAGCAATGAACTTCTGCAGAGAGCTGGCTGACATGGCAATGGGTTGACACCACTTTGCCCAGGCAGTTCACAGCACTACATGAAAATAATCACTTACACACAAATTATTTCAGACTTAAGCAACATGATACAGCCAAACACCACAACACTACTTTAAAATCTGTGAACGAGTAAACCGGCACATTGCCATTCTTAAATAAAATTAAGCACTTTTACAAATGGAGATAAATATACCAGGACGTTTCTACATAGCACTTTAGCTGGATTCTCCAAAGTCTCTGACATACAGCTCTTCACCTCCATTTACCAGCCTGATGTAACTTACTTATGTCCAAACACAAATGAATTAAACAACATAAACAATTTAATCCTACATTTACTATACTATTTACCTCCACAAGAGAAACAAGGCTATAATATGGTAAAAATAAAAGCAATTAACTGCAGGGAAACAGAGAATCCTGAAGCAAAACAACAAGGAGATCCTAAAAATGTGAATACTGCCCTTATGAAGCACCTAATTAAACTACTCCAGTAGCTACATATTGCTTAAGTAACAGCCAAGTAACCGTTCACTGAATTTAACTTTGAACAGTGTCAACAATGGCAAAAATATTGCCTTGAGTTTGCAATGGAAAGTTATTAACAGGGACTTGAGTTCTAAAGCTACTGTCACTGCAGAGCTCTGCATTTATAAAATGTGTATGGCCATCTTTCTATCCTTAGTTTTGTTTGTTCACTTATTTTCAAAGTGGAGAAATTCAGCTGCAGGTGCTTGAGAAATCAAACACCAGCAAAAATATGTAAACACACTGCCCCCAGTGTCTTTGTTTATTTGCAAAAGCTCTGCAAGAAAAAAAAAAGAAAAAAAGAGAACATTGTTATTGTTAGTCTTTGCCTTCCCCCCCCCCCGCCCCCCCCCCAATTATTTTTAAAAGTTTAGCTTTAGGTCTCAGTATAGCATGGTGCTTCAGAATTTGTCACTTCATTTAATCTGTCAAAAAAACAAATGAAATTAAACAAATGTCCGGTCCCAACTGTTTTCTGCACTACACTGAGAATGAATCACTGGGCTTTTTTTCCCCAAGCCACCGCATGCAATAACCATTGGCTCCAGCTTACCTAAGCTTTCTGTAACATAGTCATGACTTGTTTCCAATAACTTCTTTTAAATTCTGTAACATCTGCAGAAATAAAATAACCACAGCACTTCTGAGACAGACACGTATCAGAAAGGCTGATCAAGTATGACACAAGGCAGCTTGAAAAATTTTGTCCAAATGCCATTTCTTCCACATGCATGTATTCTAAGATTTCTAGGCTTAGAAAGAAAAGATAATTCTCCTTGTGTGCACTGAATTCCTGGTAGATAACAGAGCTTCTTCCTCCACTGGTCAGAGGGGAGAATAGAGTTTCTGTGGCCACATTAAAGACATAATATTCTTCAGGGTCCTGCAGTTTAAAAAAGACTGGTCACGGACAACACAAAGACTCAGGCTAGCAAGGGTCACAGCATCTGTGCCACAGGGTCTTTTGTATGGGAAGAAATAGATTTCCTCTGAATTGCCACCATGCTACTTAGTGCCGAGATGCTACCTGTTCCCTCAGATCTGACTGCTTGAAAGAGGTCTAAGAGAAGCATGGGTGATTTTTCTCCCTCAGGGAGATTTCTCCATGTTAAGCCTCAATGGTTTTGTTGATGCTGAAGATGATACCAAGGAACACGTCTTGGCCAACATAAATATGGGGCACAGAGCTCATTACCAGCCATTTCTGCATCAATACTTCTACCTACACGTCTTTCTCCACAAAATCCGAAAGCCGGTAGGTTTGTTCCATTTAATTATGGACATAAGTGCTGATCCTGGGATACATTTATTCAGCCTCTACGGTCTCTTTTGCATCACAGAAGTGCCTCCAAAAAGGAAATCATCTTACTGTGAGAACACAAGGCACTGCAAACCTGCCAGGCACCACTGTCACAGTCTTTCTCCATTTTCAAACTCAAGACATCCCTCAGAAGAATCAAGTACAAGTTCCTGGGTTTGTTTCATTCAAAGGAAGCGAGAGTTTAGACTTTCTCTTCTAAAGAACAATTAAGATGACTACTATGTGACAGTAGTAACTAGACACTCTGCTACCACTTGACATAAGGACCACTGGACGCATGAAACTTTCTGTAGAACATTTTATCGTGTCACCTTCTAGGACGTCAGTCAATCCTCCAGCCAACCTGCATCTGGGATTCGAATGCAGCCAGTTCAGCCTGGGAAAAATTTTCACTTCCTCTTACTCATAGAGCTGAGTTATTTTAGACAAACTGTGGCAAAGATGGCAGAAGACAGAACTGTTAAACAGTGCAACTGCCTGCTACCTTCATCTATTGCTCTCTGTACTATTTTCAGAATCAAGGATGGAAAGGAGCTGTTATTCATCCAGGAGGAAGGAGCCAGACACAAGAAGCTTAAGCCAAAAGACCTTCCGACTATGCCTTCCTTCTTCCGTTCTGTATGGAAAAACATCTGTCAGCCTGGAAAGCCATGGCTCCTGATGGCACCAAGGTAAACAAAACAAATGTAGGTGGCCTGCTGGACCGTGGAACGGGTTTCAGACGTCCCCCTCACCTTACCGAATTAAACAGTGAATACTGTGGGCAGATCTCTTCATGATAAGCGCTGTGATACAATTGCCGGGGATACAGACGATGGATATTCCTATCCACTTTTCTACCTCCAACTTTTACAGTTCTTTGAAGATCCTTACCTTCAGCGCTTCTTGTTGATGCCATTACTCATGGAAGCACAAGTACACATGCCAACAAATGACTACTGCAAGGACACTAAAATATTTGTACTCACTCAGGTTGCTGCAAAGCTACTTTAGATGGCTAAAATGTGATTACATTTAACTACTACTAAAAAAATCCCATTCCTTCTTTGTTGATAAAAATTAACAATATACCTGATGTCATTTAAAATGCCAACTCAGACCAAATGAAAAAAGCAACAAATACAATTGTTGAAATGAAAAATACAACAAATACCCACCCCCCAAAAAACCAAACCAAACAAAAAAACAACCCCACTTAGTAAAAATGGAATGGTTTTACTAATGCTTAAACCCCATGAAAATATAACCTTACTACTAGGCAATATGTCTGCACACCAGAAAGCTAGATATGCAAAAAAGTTCAAATAAATAAGTATTCCAGAACTGACACTTTTTAAAAATGCATTACACGTTATGAGTTGTTGACACTTACTACCAAGATTACAATAATATTTAACATCCAATTCCACTGTAGGCACTTTCATCTGATTGTCAGGTGCCAGTTCATTGCGCTTCGTTGTAGCAGAAAGGCAAGCAGAAAGAATGAAGCTGAAGCTGAAAACAGAATAGGCATTAAAAACCATGACCCTCCTCACAAGGACAATTGGATCCTGCACTTTGGCGATAACAGGGCAGACATAATAAGTGGAATTGATCATTGGCTTTTAATAAGAAATCACACACAGGCATGGCAGGGTTTTCTATAGATCTAAACACAATTTTTAATTCAGTTTGGCCTTTTCTTGAGAAGTTGATAAACGAGCAATTTTTTTCCTGTCCTCTATATTGGAAGATTAATTAGATACATCACTGGTAGAAGCAAACGAATATAAGGCTTGTGCAGTTTCAGGGTGTTTCTGCAGTTATCTCCTTTGCTTTTCTGTTGCATTTGGGTTGCCTTACCACCTCTCAAAATCGCAAAAAAACCCCCAAGTATCTAGATAAATACACGTATACACATATAAACACAAAGCGAGAAAATGCACTAGAGAGAAGGCAGAGAGCAAGTGAGCTATTTTTACTCCTTTCCATTGGAACTCACATAAATCAATATATAATCTCTGTTAAACCATGCCTGCAAAAAATTACTTTCAGGTAAAACAGTGCCAGAGGTGTGAATAAAGTAATTCATCCCCATCAGTAAGTTGTGAGCTTCAAAACACCAGTTTGAATTCAAAACATTTAAATAGCTACATTATGAAAGTAAATCTGTTTTAAAACTGCACAAAGGACAACTCTGAAACGAGGAAAAGCTTAGCACGCCTCCTGCTACCTGAGCCTTTTCTTTCTGACTCCTCTAGCAGAGCTATTCTCCATGAGCCATACAAAGCTCCTGGCAAGCCAGCCCTGTGGGTGCACCCAGGTGGGATCAGTCACCTTGTCAGTACAGTGAGAGGTGACAAAAATGTGTGTGTTTGTTTTGCATTGAAAAAGGCACATTTTTTTCTCAAGGCCATTTGCTCTTCCCACCTAAGCTACTGAGAGCAGCAACCCTGTGACACTGCCGGGGAGCCGTAATTCCTCCAAAGAGCGTAGAGATTGACGTGGTTAGGAAGAAGCTTCTCTTAGAAGAACTTCAATATACCACGTCTTTCCTGCCACTGATGATGATGAAAGATGAGACAAGGAGTCACTGGAATCCCTGAGCCACATAAAAGAAAGTCTCATTACAGATACTGCTCCATAAACAGAAAAATCTTCCCTGCAGGTTCCTTTGCTCAGCTCCTGTATAGCCCATCCCACATGTTCCTCCCCCCTTCACTGGGCTCCCAGTTAACCTCCCAGGATCTCTCCACCTACCTGTCTGCTACACCCAACTTCATGGCATTTCCAGATCTGCAATGTAATGCATTTTGAATGTTGGCTCTGCTCTGTTTCCAAATATCACAGGACAGTCATGGAGAAATGGGCACAGCTCCCTGAATTCACTTGAAAAACGTCAATCCAGGAAATTTTTGGATGGAGAAGATCTCCCAATGAGACTTGCTTTCTCCCATTCTACAACTCAATTGACTGAAGTTAGGTGCAAGAACAGAGGTATGATAGGCTTCCTATGCTAAAATCAAAGGACACTGCAATTCCTTTTGGACATACACAGATTTCTAACGAGAGAAATTGCATTACGGGATGCAAAAGGCAACTGAGGCAGATTTAGTGAGTCTGCAGAACGTGCTAGTTGTTCTAATGAAACAGCATCATTAAGCTTAGCTTTCATTAATCTAGAATAGGCTCTTCATTCATTTGGTTGTTTATCAAACAGGGCTTCAAGAGACATAGAAAAGACTATGAAATCTCTTGTAAAGCAAGAAAAATTAGGAGGAAGAAAAGCGCCTCCTCGTCCACCCCCCCCCCCAAAAAAAAAAAAAAGCATGAGTACAAAAAGCATTGGTAATCATTCCATGAAGTAGGAAATTAGGGTAATTCCTTACTCTGGAGACACAATACACAGTCTGCTCTGGTCAGGCAGAAACTTATCATCCCCAAACCCATTTTTACAGCTGTAATTGTCACTGGATGCTCTAGGAGGAACATGCCCCTTTGTGAAGGCCTTGGCAAAATGAAAGGTATGGTCATTATAGACTAGAAAACTAACAGCAAACAAAGGAGGAGAATCCCCCATTCATTAACTCTAAAACTTAGTATTTTATTACATTTCATTAACCCTTACATTAGCATCTGACACTCTACTCAGAGAATTTGTCTTTCTCCTCTGTTTGGCTGTCTGGGAGCTGGGAAACGTGCAATATTGGGCTCTATCTGCCCTAAGAGCCTCAGAAAATACCTTCATAGAATCAGTCTCTTCCACCTGGATGTATCTTCTACTCTGCAAATGTTTGCTGTAATCCTTCAGCCCAGTATTAACGGGATCCCAGCTTTGCATAAATGCATGTAACATGCATATGACAAAACCAAAGGGAAGTTTCTTGGGACATGTTGTTACACAGTATGAATTAGTTCCAAACATTCCTAAACCACGGAATACTACACAACAATCACCTGCTGGAAAATACTACTATTATTGCCGATTCCACTGACTTTGTTCACTGATTTCCTTACTGGTAGATGACTGGAATTCAGACCTGGTGAGTAATCACCATGGATAACACTTAATTGAAGAGACATTCTCTACCACATTTTATATTCAATTTTCAATTAACAGGAGCTTTTTTCTTTGTATTTGCAGAGCTGTTCTTGAGGGAAAGATTGATGCTAATTCTTTTTGTTTCAAAATCAGGATGATAAAACTAATTGCAAAGCAGCAGCTTCAAAATCCAAGGGTTAGGTCCTGAACTGATGAGTCAAACTTAGAAGTTGTGAAATAAAGAAGAAAAACCACCAAGTATTTTTTCATTTGCCTTTTCTAGAATAACGTCAACTAGAGCTCAAGAGAAAAAAAAAAAGGAAGCAAGGAGAAATGGATTTTTATTACATGTTAAACTACTGTTTTGTTTTGCAGTAGTATGGGAACAAAATAAAAAGAAACACTGGAAAAGATATAGCCAGAACATGAAACCTGGCCACACCATGATTCTATTTTCGTGTTTTTATGCCTGAGTAATTAGCTTAGAAACCTAAAGAAAATACACTTACTGTGTGATACTTACTCTAAAAACATCTGGTGTTTAGTTTACAAATACTGATACAGAAGTGAGAAACAGTTGAAAGACACACAGTGCCTCATCCATACAGCAGAAAAAAATAATCACATTTAAGGATCTTGTTTGGATATTTTTTAACACAACAAGTTTTGCTGCATTCAACAAAACAGACAATTATTCTTTGTATAACCTCTGCATTCCCCAGAACCTCTTCTTGTCATAATTATCAAAACCATAATTTCCTATTTGAGCATGTCAACTCCTGCAATTATTAGCTCCTGTTTGTAAATAAATACCATGATTATAATACCTAATTGCAGAATCAGAAACAAAATCAGAACAGTTGAGGTTGGAAGTGACTTGTGGAGAACATCTTGCCTAAACCACCCCTTTAGGAAGCAGGGTTCCCTACAAGAGGCTGCTCAGGACCAGTTGCATTTTAAGTATCTCCGCAGATGGAGACTCCCTGGGTGACATGTTCTTGTGTCTGATCACCCCTGAAGTTAATAAATAAATAAAGAGCTTCTAAAGAAATTATTTTATTTCATTTTATGTCCACTGCCTCTCGTCTGTTCACTGGACATCACTCAGAAAAGCCTGGCGCTCTATTCTATGGTTCCTCCCACCAGGTATTTCTACACCAGGGGTAAGATCCCCCAGCAGAGCCTGCTCCGCTCCAGGCTGAACAGCCTGAGCTCTCCCAGCCCTTCCTCACGGCAGAGATGCTCGAGTCCCTTGATAATCTTCTTCAAGGCCCTTCACCAGACCCTCACCACTGTAGCTACATGCTGCCCTGGGCAGACCAGGCCTGGACACAGCACTCCAGACGTACCTCACCAGCGCAGAGTGAGAAGGACCACCTCCCTGACCTGCCGGCAACACTCCTCCCAACACAGGACACCACTTGCCTTCTTTGCAGCAAGGGTACACTGCTGGCTGACATTCAACCTGGTGTCCAGCAGGACCCCCAGGTCCTTTCTGCCAAGCTGCTTTCCAGCCAGCTGCCCCCCCGTAGGCACTGGTGTATGTGGCTGCTCATACCAGGCACAGGGCCTCGCACTGCCCTTTGCTGAACTTCATGAGATTCCTGCCAGCCCGTTTCTCCAGCCTGTCAAGGTCCCTCTGGAGACCCGTCGGTCCATCGGCCACTCCTCCCAGCCCTGTCCCCCCTGCAGACCTGCTGAGGGTGCTCTCCGCTCTGTCCTTCAGGTCATTAACGAAGAGGCCAAGCAGCACTGGCCACCAGCCTGACATCCTGCTGATCACAACCATCTGAACCAAGTGATTCAACCATGTTTCAATCCACCTCAACGTCCACTTATCTAGTCCATATTCATTAGTTTGTCTATAATGATGTGGCAGACAGTGCCTATACTTGCTATACTTGAGACAAATAACATTCTCAGCTCTCGTCTCATCCACCAAGATAATCATCTCATCATAGAAGGCTAATAGGTTGGTAAGCATGATTATCCTTCCTAAAGCCATATTGATGACTCCTGATCACCTTCTTCATTATGAGGTGATTTTCTCTTCTGCCTAGCAAATATTTAATGTGCCATCTCCAGTCAGAGGTTACATTCCTGTGATTCAGATTTGGCTCTCTAAGGACATTCTAAATGGCAAAAGTGTGAAAAGTTGATCCAAATAAATAAACACTGTGAATGTGAAGTCAGTTCAATCCTTGTGTGTCCTAAATCAACGCAGGACATCGAGTTAACAAAGTCAAGGCATCGCATAATCACTCAGTGGGGATGCGTAACACAAATGCTAAGATACTGAAAGAAGTACGAATGGAAGTGTCTGCATGCAAAAGTGCAAGAAAAAACAATGCAGAGAACGCGTTCCAGGAATGGTATGTATCGACAAGCAAGGACACAAGTACCAGCAATCAAACTAGCCAACGATGAGAAACTTCTTGCTACATCTAGATCAGAAGGCCAGCGCTCTAGTGAGGCTGAACTAGAGATGACCAGCCAGTCAGAAACCCGCAGCAAAGCCACACCATGTCACCTCTGCCCACAGAAAAGCAGGCTGGACACCAGAAACCCACCCACCCTGAGGCAGTGGAGTCCAAGGACAGCAATGATGGGCTGAAGCCAGCAAGCTTCTGAGGGAAAAGAGCACACCATGAGAACTGTTTGACTCCTAAAGAATACCGAAAATCTGTCTAAAAGCCAGTTTACTGCCATCAACTAAGAAGAGCCCAAGAGACATAGTGAGGGGACTTTACAGCCACCATCACTCATCCCACGCAGGTGATCCTGCACAGATGCCTTCGTGTTGGTGAGCATGTGGCTATCAGTATGAGTGGCATCTATGACAGAAAGAGTGCAAATGAGTGAAAACAGATTAATTTAAAGTAAATATCACCTCCCCCTCCAATAAGGTCTTGCATTGAGTTTCCTCACATTAAGTTCCTGAAGTCTTTCACATTTTCACTGTTTTAAACGCATCACCTATGTTCAGAGTCTTTCCGATTTAGATTAACTTTTCTGACTACGCCATTAATCCTGACAACAACCTTAACTAAAAGGGTCTGAGTTTCAGAATGCTCCTCTCCAAGAGCTTAGTTGTTCCTAGCTTAACTATCAAAATACTGCTCGGGACACAGGTTAGACCCCCTCCTGTGACTCCCACCTGAATGAGGAATGAGTTGCATGCCCAGTGAATTAGCAGAACCCAACTATACTCTTTACAAAGGCTGAGTTACTAACACAGCAGAAAGTATCTTGAATCTTCTACTTTTTCCTATACCTGCTAACCCCAGGTCTTGATGCTAAAGTCTCCCTCCATTCCAGTAATTCCTACTAGTCCTTGTGTACTTCTGCAACACTCAGGAGAGCGCCTTGACTCTGCATCCGCTGTACTCATATGTGCTTTTCTCTTATACAACAGAATCCAGAATGTGCAAAATCCTGCGTGTGCAATAGATTCACTGTCAAATCCTTCAGCTGTTTCCCTGTTCACATCAATGAACAGTTCAGAATTTATTCCCTGCTTCTAAAAGGCCCCACATGCTGAACCCACACGAAGCACTAGGCACTGAACATCTGCCTCAAATGCATTTCAAAATACTTTCCCAACAAAACATTGTATACGTATGTACCCAATACAAATAGAAAAAAATAATGAAAAATAACATCACGTGGCACACAATATATTGCACAAGAAAATAAGAAAGGCATGCCCAAGAAAATTGATAAATATCTCTTCCATAAAGAACCATGAGGACTTCTATTATAAATGCCCATCAGAAAAATGCACAGACTAAGTAAACAACATATAGATAGTTTTCCTGTACTTGCTAAGTCCTTAAATTACTCATTTTCAAGAACTGAGCAAAGGACTAAATACTAAAGAGTGAACTGTAGTCTTTCACTCTCAAATACTCTCTTTCAGCAGCAGAGTTGAAATCCAAGTCCAATTTTAATAAAACCTTTGCACAGATCTTTTTTCTGGCTGAAATAAACATTAGTATGGCAAGCCCCACTGTTTCACAAGATCAGTATTCTAACAAGTATGGAAAACGGCCCTGCTTAATAATCTATGAAATTAAGCAGCAAAAAAGGAAATGAGTGAGAGTGATAAAGGCTGGGTGTTAGAGGAACATTCTTTCTGATGGAACGTACTCAGTCCGTTCTTGGGCCACACTAAATGTGCATTTCCCATCAGTGCTCACACTCCAAGAAATAACAAAAGAACTTTTTTTCAAGATCAAGTATTAAGCCCACCCACAGCTATACATATTCCAACAAAAAAATCCCAGAAGAAGTAGCAGACTTTTCAAATGTCACCTCTGTGAACCTCTGCAGCCATTTTTAATGGAAGATTTCCATCCTCAAAAGCTTACAGCGAGGCTCTGCTAATTTGCCATCATTCATTAAAAGCCCAATACTTGTGGTCCAAATGTTCAAAGCAGCCTACCTTTTCACAGAATGGTCTTGGATAGGGTAGAAAATAAAAGATATTCTGCCTTGGTATGCTTGATATACAAACAAAACTAAGTTTCTACTCCAATACAAGTGTATTATACAGCAGCACTCAGCAAATAAATAGCTTCTGAGCTAAACAAATAATATCTGACCTTTGGTTGCACGATTATCATACATTTGATTAATGGGGTTAGTGTAAACACTGTTTATAAATCAACTAATGAATTACTGAGTTCTGATAATTCAGTTTGTTTGATACTGCATTGGTTTTCTATTTGAATTATTAACTTGAACCGAAGCAGACAGAGGGAAAACCTCAGAGCTTTCTTTAAATTACAAAAGGTGTGCATGTATAAATTACACAAACATATAACAAGTAATAAAATAACAATTTCATTGCTTCACTTTCCACATGCTACTGCCGTTCTTAATGTCACACCTTACTTTCCCTGTAAAAACCTTGGGTGAATGAGAAGAAAAGAAGAGCATCCTTACCTTAATGTTGCAAGCTTGTTCCATCAGTCTTCTGGCGTTCTCTTCAGCTCTGTACCTCTTGGGCAACTGAACCCTGAAGAATTTTAAAGCTCCTTCAAAATCTGCTTGCAGAAGGTCCTCTTTTGAGGTCTGCAATTAAACAAAGGGAACTAAAGTAAACACTGAGAACACGCAGTCATGCTCATTTCCTGGGTTTGTCACTTACTGAATGTATTCCAAACCACCAACATTCACATTAGCTAAAAAACACCCTCCTTGAATTCAGCTCTCTAACCCCAACCTCATCAAACAAACCAGAGGCTAAAGCATATCCAAGGAATGCCAGGCAGAGCAGCACCATCAGAGGACTGTAACACATTAATGTATTTTATCCTTCTATACCTGGAGGGTAAGAAAGGGATTCTGGCTCAGCCTGTCAAGATGTCACTTAGTGTGGAGAAAAACAGAACCCAAGGAAAGAAAAGAAACCTAGGAGAATGTATAGTATTTTCTAGAGAGCTTGTGTGTTAGACCATTGCTGATTCTCATAATGCTGCCCTAAAAACCCAACGTATATATAGATATATATGGTTGCAGACATGAACAGCAGAAGCAGAAATGCATATGACTCATAAGAGGCATCAGCGAGTCAATGTGCAGAAGTCTGTGACACAATTTCTCAAAGAACACTGTGCTAGAAAATGTTTTACAAGCTTATTTCTACATCTCTCATAATACTGTACCTCTCAGTGTGGTACCAAGCCTAACAGGTCAGAAAACATTAAACATTAAACATTCAACATTAATCCAGTTCTGCTACTGACAGAGTAATATGATTCACAGGGACAAATGCATTCATCTTTGGATTTACTAAGAGCTACACCAACAGATGTAGCAGATAGGAAATACCAAGCCTTAGGATAGCTCCTGTAAAATGTTCACAGAAGCTGAATGTCCAGACAAGACATGTAGGACATCATCTCAAAAATGTGAATGTCAAGATATTTACCCTAGAAAGAGTTAACAAAAACGTGTTAATGTACAGACTAGTATAACGGAGACCAGTGCTGTGTATCCCAGTATGACTGCAAATACCTCAGGAGCAGCACCGGTACCTTTTGTTAAGGTTAATTGCTGAATGAATTGCTTAAGTACCACCGCCAACATTTTCATGTGTGCATCCCCCGCTTCCTCATGAGTAACATCCTTTTTCACCTTGTTCTATGCAGTAGGTGTATTACATACACATCATTTCCAAGTTTGATTCTTAACTATGTCATTATCCACTCAAAATCCTTCGCTGTCTCTAATTTCAGACTTTCCAGAAAACACACCTTAGCCAAACACAAGAGATTTAGCTCTATGCAGAGAGAATGGGGAGAAACCATGACGCCTTTGACATGCTAGACGTAAGGCTTGATGATACTATTATTTCTCTTGTGTGTTAAATTGGTTTTAAATGAATAAAATAATAAAATAAAAATAATTATCATTACAATGCAGAGAAAATTTTACTTTTACTTACAAATCCTCCCTACACACCCTACAAAGTAGCATCTCTAGTTCATTTACGTGAAAATAATTACATCTACTATGTAAAAACCCTTCTTAAAAGTACAAATGTATTGTTTCCCAAAGCAAACTGAACTTCAGCATGGTGCTGCAGACATGTAACCACAATACCTAATAATGCAAACCTAGTTTGCCATATTCCACATTTCTGCTGAAAATGCTACAGCACCCTATGCAGAGGGTCTATCAAACCCAGAGATTTATCCCAACTTTATTTGGTGGGGGGAAGGAAGAAGGGCTTTGGAAGGGATTTAAAATTATGTACCAAGCTTGGAACAGCAACAGAAGTTAAGGGGGTATCTTGATGATTATCCAGCCTCTCTGATAGTGGAGAGCGTGACCTGACATCAGGGGAGTGCCCCTCCAACACTGATCATCACCATCACCGTGTCCAATTTTTCACTTGGGGAACAGGCATAGCAATGCCACCTGTGATGTCCCCATGTTTACCCATCAACCGGTGTATTTCTGGAGATTATTATATTGTGTACCCCAATGGGCACTGTTGTAGTAGTTTTTGCTACGTTACCCGAATGAAAGCCTGAGAAAACTCCAAATACAACTCAAGTAGCTTCAGCATATCTGTTTCCACAGGACTGCAGCATTTTTAAGGCAGACAACTTTCTATCAGCAAAATCCTGAGTTCTCCTAAGATCTATTTGACCCTCCCTTCATTCACAGCCAAGGAAGCTGCTGGGTCATCACTGCAGGGGCACAAGAAAAGCTGCCTTCGGGATGCTGATGAGAAATGTTCAACTTTACAACCTATTGCATCTGATTCTGTCCACAAAGATCTGGCAGACGGACTGGTTGGCTGAGACTCAATCAGACACGACCAGGGTAGTGTTGACAGAAAGCTGGAGCCATTGGGTATTTGCTGAATCAGACCCACTCACAAATGCAGCCACGGCCAACACATCTGCTTCCTCCTCCTCCTCCTCGCATCATTATTTCTCTTGGACAAGTTTTTACTGAGGTTATATATGCTTCTGTCACACTTGAGACGAGATCACCATTTCATATCCACAACGGGGCTATATTTAAGATTATCTGCAAGTTGCAGAGCACGGTGGGAGCAGCCTGTCACGCAGGCAGCATCGCTGCCAAAACCAGCTCTGGCAACCAAGCTGCGCCTGGGCAAAGTTCAGCTGGGTGATGCGGATCGAAGAGCAGTACACGATAACAGCTTACCTGAAAGCAGTTCCTCTCCTTCCCTCTCAGTGATGGTGACAGCTGTGATCACTACCCAATACAACTACATTTCCCTATCACCCTGCAAATTTGTTTTCCTGGGAGACGAGCCCTCCCACATTTCCAGCCCCTTCCCGGTACTACGGCAGCCTCTCCCTCCCTCCTCCAAAATCTGGGCCCAGACACGGCTCCAACCCCAGTGCACAGGGACACTGGCCACCCCGGGGAGCCCCTTCTGCTGCTGCTGGTGGTTTCACACTGAAGGTGCTCAGTGCCTGCGATGCTGGAAGACGGGCAGTCTCCATGGCAGGCAGCTGGTACACACTTCCAACAGAGTGGGAGGGTGTTTTCAATTAAGACTTCTGGACAGTTGCTCCCAGCACAAAACAAACACCAAACACACTTTTTGCCAAAGTTTTATCATTTTGTCAGAGGCTGAGCTATCCTAATTTGAAGCGTGTAGTCTTCTTAGAGGTCCTGACTAAACACCTGGATTTTAATTTTGAATTTAATTTTCTTAAACCAACATAATGCATCAAGAGGTTTGGAATTATTTTTCTTTTTTAGAAATCAGAGGAGAAAACACCCCCAAAAAGGGCAATAATCAGCAATTAAACTACCCTGTCAAACTTTAGAAAAGCAGATGCCTCTACCCTTGATGCCCATAGCACTTCGTTTTAAAATAAATACTAAAAAATGACAGAGGCAAATACATCAGAAAAACAGCAACTAAATATAAAACATTTAAAGTCACATTTAATTCTTCTAGGTTTCTCTTTGAATCACTGTTATAATAATATTGTAATAGCCCACAACAAATTACTCTCATTGAATTTTGAGTTCTCAGTCCTGAAAAATCTTAGTCAACATAATTCCCATAAGAATAATGATGAATCATGGAACTAAGAACTCCTGACAGAGTTTACTGAACTAGAATTATAGTCATGAAACACTGTAAACCATCACATTGTACAGTTGGCAACATCAGCGGTAGAGCCTATATTGCTCAGCTCTTTCTACTTTGCTGAGGATTTTAATATCATGAAAATAACCTGTTGATCAAAAAATCAGTTTCACTATTAAAATCACAAGAAACTGAAGTAACATTTTGAGAGCAATATTAACTGGGTCATGTACTTTGTATATTTTCTGCAAATTAATTTAAATTTAAAAATTTAAAAAATAGCAATGTTGGCATCCTAAGATTCACATTTCCTGACATTTTGTGCTTTTAATCAATAATGCATAAAGATATCTCAGGACCCTTTTGGCAGCTGTCTGACAGGCGGAGATTTGTAAGTGCGTTGGTTCACGTCACTCAGCTTGTGGAACTCATCAACAACTTATTTCACCAAACCATCTGTAAGTTTAATGAACCAATAATTAAAGTCTGGCAGGTGCACTGGATTTTTGTGCACTCAGAGACTTCAGGGCATTTTTTTATTATTCTAGATGTAATCTCCAAATAGTCATCTTTTTGGTTAAAATATATTTTTAAAACCAGGCAAAAGAGGAAACTCAGTGAGAACTATAACCAAAAGTTTCAGCTTGCCTTTTAGCACTTGACTAAATATGCCCTCAAATGTCCTTCCCACATCGCTTATGTATTTCAATATATTCATAAAATTATCTTATATGGATTAGTTGAAACTAAGGGAAAGCCCTTTCCTACAAGTACTAGCAAAGCTTACAAATCTAAAGGTAAAGTTCTAGAAAACCACAAATGTTCAAAAACAGGAATGAATTTGAGAGACTTAGATTATGTTAACTTTGATATTTCTTTTTTTTAAAGTAAATAGTGTTACTACTACTTTCCCCAAAATATTTAGGAAAATGTGATTAAGATAAAGGACGAAGCCTTAGCTTTTTTTCTTTAATTTAATTTCTGTCTTCAACTATTATTCTGCTGTCTCATTTATTACTGACTATATAACTAAAACTCCTATTCCCACATGGGAACTAATACAGCAGAAGCAATTTCAGATCAACCACACTACACTTCCTTAATTTAATGATTCCTCTTTCATACAAACAGATAAAAATTACTGATTTTGATGTAGATCTTTAGAATTTCTATAGAATGTCAGTGAACATAAACTGCCTATTTTACACTTTAATGTGCATATGTCAGGAACAAGACCAAGTTAAAGGTTGAGAAGAATCTGGCTGTACTCTGCTCCACTATTTAATTTATTACTGGTAAATTCAAACCATTTACAAGTGTCCTCACACTAATTTTTCAGAACATACTATTTAATCTGTAACACACGCAGATGCAATTTTAACTTTTTTTTTTAAGACATGCAATGTGAAATCAAGGTATTCAAGCTATTTTTTTATAACTTGATAGTTCCTCTTCCACTGGGAGCAACAAGACTGCAATGCTGCACATCGTACGACTTTGCACTGTGCTGCCCTCAAACACAAGCTGCAGACCTGGCGTCCATTCAGTGACTCCAAGAGGACAAAGCTGACCACCTGTGCTGCCAAGGACCAGGAGCGTGGATAAACCTGGAATCCAGGCCTGGGGAAGTCCGATGGGGGAAGCTACGCTGCTGCAGCCACACCGGCACACACATCTAGCAGAATACACCTAAGGACTCCTTTTACTGGCACAGCTTCTGTACATTTCTTTACTGTGAAAGCTACACTGTTAAACACATTTTTTCCTAAAGAAAATCTATGATCTCTGTAACATGCTGTTTGGTACTAAAGCACTATGGAAAAAAAATAGCTTTGGTTTGTGTGCAATGAGTTGGCATCCATAAATATGGAGATAATCTTGTGTACACCCAGTAGTATCCCTCTGCTCAAAATTTCACCACTGCATTTATACGTAGTTCCAGACTTAGAAAGCTAATGTTCATTCTGCCACACAAAATACTGATGAATGTGGATAAAGACAAACACAAAATCTACTCACTTCATCCACCCACAGTCATCCCAAAGGGGATAAACCCACACAGAATTAGGACTGTTTCACTTGCCCATCAACGCAGGTAGCTGATGCAGTGAGTAGGTGATCTGAATTTTTCTACAGATGGCATAAAGGTTATAGATTATATTTCTCATTTAACACTACAATGGCATGTATTCTGCCTGTTCTAGGCATTTATTCCCAAAACCACAGGCGATGGAGAAGCTTACGCATGTACAAAAGAATCTACTTCTTAATTTTATGACAACACTGAGGTTTTGAAATATCTTCAGTTCTGATTAAAGTATAGATTCCTGGTCTCTAGAGATTTCTCATTCTAAAAAAAAATTATCAGGAACATGGTCTCTCCTCCTCTACAGAAGGGGTATATGTCAAAAGGGATATATGTTAGAAGAGATATATTAAGCTAATAAAACCTGACAGGAAACCCCGCTGACTCCACAAGTCAAGACTCTCTAATAACACAAGCATGATTTGTATTATTTTGCCTTTTCCCCCCTCTTTTTTTCTTTTTTAATAAACAGCATGATGTCACGCAGCAAAGCTAAGCTGCCTGGGTGATGAAGTATGCTAAATTTCCTGGTATTCTCCATCTGGAGGGCCAGATACAAAGCCTGATTAAGTAGAGTGAAAAAGAGCTTCGTGGTTTTGTCTCTGCTCTCCTTAGAGCTCATCACAAAACAATTCACAATGATTTGGCAGTCCTTGCCCAAGAGACCATCAGCAGGATGGGGTGCATGAGTGTTTAGGTACACTTAGAGGTAAACTGGAACAACATTCACACAACAGATTCAAACATGCGTTATTAGCTACTACACTCAATTCCACAAGTGACTGTAGATATGCAAATTCATCTGTGCTTCACTAGCAATCAAAAGAGTTTGTGAATTTTTTATTTTTATCCAACATCTCACAGTGCAGAGACACACTGGTTCAACCGCCCACCCTTTTTTTTTTTTTTAACACCAAACATAATACGCAGAGCACATTCATTTCTGTGAGTATGCTGCAGAACACGGGTACAGGCTTCCGTAGGACGATGAAAATGTTAAGCCAGGTCACTGTAACTACCTGACAGTACTGTACAGCATACGGAAATAAAGGAAAGGCACCATCCCACTAGGAAATGGGATGGGACGAGTAAAGAACTGTCTTCACATGCATCACATCAAAATGACATTCTGATGTACAAGGCCGTTGAGCAAGTGTACCTCTGAGCTGCAGCCAGGTTTAGTTACAACACCCCAGAGCAGACTCAGCTAGGAGGAGGCACTGACTCCTGGATTTGCCACTCTTTTGTGGGTTTGAGTCTGCTTCATACAGCAGTAGAAATGATAAGTGTGCTCCTCCGTACCGTAACACACCACACCAACTTCAGGCCATTTCACACACAGACATCATTTGCTATGATGGATAAAACCATCTTTAACAATTTAATTCCCAGATAATTCTACACATTTATTTTAAACTTTTTTTACGTACTGTCAACTGCCTTTTCAAGATCAAACACAGAAACAGCAGTAAACGAAAATACATCAACACAGATTGATTTTTTATGAATGTTTAAAGCTAACCTTTGATGTCACAAGTATATAATTTGAAATGCTGAGCATTATTGCACTTTTAATCAGTATCTAGGAGTAGACTGGGCATGCTGTTTATTTGGAATCATTACAGAACTAAGAACAAAAGCATTCATGGCTTTAGGAAAGATTTTTTTTTTTTGTAAGGCAGCCCTGTTTGTGAACCCTTCAAGCTAGTTAAGGAGTGGCACCGATCCCCATTAGCAGGACTAGCATCCAGCCCTCCCAGCTGACATTAAAAAAAAAAAAAAAAAGACTCAGTGCTTAGCAGATGGGTTTATGAGAAGCCAAGAGGAAAAAATATAAGAGACCTCTCATGCCTCCATTCAGTGTCAGCAGTCCTGGGGAGGGGAATGCAGGTTTGGGAGGGAAGATGGGAAATTTGCAATGAATTAATTTCAAGAAAATGATCTCACCGCAAGCAGCCGAGGCACAAATAGGCGATGCCCCATTCCCAGAAGTTCCAGCACCCGACATGCATACTCATTCACCAGCTTGCTTCTCTCGTCATGCATGTCCTGGGACTTTTTGACAGGTGGTGTGAGCTTGGCAGCTGGGGTTTTGCAAGGCACCCCTTCTTCCATGAGCAGCAAGTAGTAAGTATCCAGAGTGAGAAGAACAGGCTTTGAACAGCAATTTCAAAAAAGTGCAAGATTAGAAGAGCCAGCCTCAGATCTTTGAAATGGGCTTGGATGGCTGCCTACAGCAATGCCCGTTGGTCTCTCAGAAAGAGAAAGGCATCTTTGCTAAGAATCAAGGAAAAATATGATCCACCCTGCTGGCTCAGCCAGAGTCCAAAGTAGATTTGAAAAACAAACCAGAGAAAACATGGATCTAAAAATGTACCTAAAAAGCAGGAAAATGGCAGAAAATGAGTGCAGGAAAGCTTGAATGGGAGAAAAGCAATGGAGAGCTTTTAGGGCTCTGTGTCTGTGGACGTGTGTGCAAGCAGCAGCAATAAGAGCAATAAAGCCAGGGCAGTTCTAAAGCTGCAAAGAGAAAAGGATGAGCTCATTGCAATCTCTGATTCGTGACAATCGTGGCGGCTGCCGCTGCTGCCTCTCGCTGTGAATCAGTAATGAAGGGGTAGGCAAGGAGGGGGCTGGGAGGAGGAGGAGGGGGTGAATGAGCATGCAGAGAGCCTCTCGGGGGAGAATGCCGTAATAAGAAGCCAATAGTGAGCGGCTGGACAGCTGAGCTCCCCCTCCCCGTCTACCTTAAATCAATTCAGCTGTAAGGGTTTTTGCTTTTGAATCCCAGGCTCATGGCACATGAACTGCATCCTCTAACGTTTGATGGTTAGGAAGAAACTGGCCTGCCAGCTGATATAATGAGTTGTAGTCAATCCGCTTCTGAATAATGCAAATACAGAGTCAGCACAACCCAGAGACGGGCAGGTAGGGCAAGAGACCCTCATCCCTCCCAGATGATGGATGGGAGAGGAGCAAGGACATCATGATGGACTGCTGGTGAGGAGAGAGCAGCAGGCAGCTTCTGAGAAGCTGAGAAGCCATAGCCCATCTTTGCATAGCTTGTACAGGATTGAATTCAACAATTTAAATAATAATAATTTCCAGCGCTGTGTTCTCAGGAGGCATTTCTAAATCTAGAGATGACGGGCAGAGAGGGAATGATGTCAGCACATGCATTTGAATTGATTCTAGAAATTAACTGCACACTTGTAAGGAAAATGCTATGATGTCACACCTTAAATTGCCTCACATTGCTCCCATGCAGGGAACTGGCCAGGTGCCTCTGCCATCTGGGTAAAGACAGCCTGGCAGGTATTACTTCATTTCATGGATTTTACAAAGTACGTTTTTATGCTGCTTCATTTTCGAATTGCCTAGTTATAAAATGGGCTACGTAACAGAACAATACACATTTCCCATTAGAGCAGACACTAACATTCCATACACATCTAACATACAGAAAGGTGGTAATTTAAAATATTGCGAGGAGCTCTATGGATCTAAAACACATTAATAGCAAACACTTCTGCAAATATAGCTCTAAATATCATATGTCTAACATGTCAAGAAAAAACATATTTAGTTAAAATACTAATGCCAAGCAAAAATCTGTAGCATGGAGATAATAAACATGTTTACCGTGAACAAGACTAGACAAGTACTACAAAAAGCAGAGAAAATTAGAAAAAGATACTAATTGCATTCAGTCTGACATACCACCCATAGTGGACTCCTTTCAAATATAAGTAAATTCTCTTGGATGAGAATTATTATTATTTTTAAAAAGGACATTATTATCAAAAGCAGTCCCACCCACAGAGGTCACCTTGGCTCATGGTGACACACGAAGCAGGTGGGAAAATGGTTAAAGCAGAACCAGCAGAAGTCATAGGTCAAAGATGACAGAGGATGACAATGAGGCCTCACCCACTTACCCTCTGGTGACATGGGGTTTAAGTCAACTAAAGCACCTGCAAATTTTGCGCCGTATTGGATAAGCTGTTTAATACAGGTGGTCTTCTGGAAGCTGATTTAAGTGTCTCAGGTTATGAACCACTGTTTTGCAGATAAAAATCTTCCGTACGGATCAGTCCACAGAGCAAGGTTCTGAAGAGGTGGAGGCTACAGCAGTCCTGAGATGAGGGGTATTTATGAGGTCCTTTACAAGAGAAGCCATGACTCAAGAACAAAAGCACAAGCAACAACTCCAGGTTAAGCCTATAGTGAAGATTGTGATGGGAACTCTCCTATACTTTCCAAAACCTCTCTGCATGCAGTTACAGAGATTCTGGTTTATTATGAATTTTGTTATTAAATATATAGGTAAACACCACAATGCTGCTAAATTATACATCACAGGTTAAATTATCAACTAACCAGACTTATGTTTGTAGGGCGAAACGTTTCAAAGGAAAGGGAGTAGCTTTCCGTATTTTTTCTGAATTTCTTAAGTGTTTCCATTTAATTTAAACACATGCTGGTAAACGTGGTATTTTAGAAACATCAGGTTTTATCTTCCACATTCCACATGTGAATGAAAACGTTGCTCAAAACGTTAAAAAGGAGTAAGAGCATTATACTGCATGGATTGGGAGGCAAGTTACAGAACTGACTAGAAGCACAGAGGTGAACCAGCAGTCACCGGTGACTTGTGGGCAAAACAGGAAAGAGGTCAGAGAATTCAGACCACCATCCATGTCAAAAGCCTTAAATTCTTCCCTGCATATACCAGACTTCAATAAGCTAACAGCTAACTCTCATCCTTATAGAAATTCAGGTTTGGTTCACTTTGTGCAAGGCCTAGGCTTACGAAAAATGAAGTGATCATTATATAAAGTCTTTAATTGTAGAAAGTTATAATAGCATCCAATAGTTAGAAGCTAAAACCAGATGAATTCAGGTTATAAATAAGGTGTAAATTTTTAGGAAAGAGGAAAATTAACTACAGGATTAGCTTCCCAAGAGATGCAGTCTACTACCATCATTACAATTTTTACATTAGGCCTGGATTTCTTGTTTAAAAAGAGGTCTCTAAAATAAAAAAAACCCTACACCTTAATTATCAGCTGAAATTCAACACTTTGTGTTTTTCAGGAGCTCCTTTCACACAGCTTAACAGTGAACTGTCATTCAGATGTGCAGTTAGAGACTTTTTACACTCCCTACCATTCTTAAATACTTCCACATCCTCAATGAACACTATATGTTATTTTAATGCATGTCCGACCAGGAACTGCAGTTTTCCCTTCATGTAAACTTCACTACTCTCATCCACGCCATTAGATTACTGTCCTGCCTTCTTCAGAAGGGCCGGACTGAAGCGAACTTAAAAACTAAAAATGGCTCAAAAGGCAGTAACTGGTACAGCAAGTAGAATATCTTCGGATGAACACATATTAGTCGTGCTTTGATTTCCATGTCACAGACTATCCATCTGGTCTTTAAGTACAGTTAAATCCTGTTTCTGACCTTCCTATCCATGTTTACTCACATGGGACTGATGCAGTTCAGTTCTGCTCAGACGTACACAGCTGATGCCCAATGAACTGAGAAGAAGTGGCTAATGGCAAAATATTTTCTAAGCAAATAAAACCATATAGGATGCGAGTTGAAATTACCTGTATGTTCTGAATTTTGTAGCAAGATACCAAGGATCTTGGTAAGTCCTTTGTAAATCTCCATACTTTAAAATATACCAAATTAGAAGAACATATGAAACACTACAGAACATAAATAAATAAACAAACAAATAAATAAATAAATAACTGTATATAAAACCTGAGAAAATATTAGGGAAAGGCTCATGGAATTCCACGACAAATGATGGGTTTCTATCTATCATTTTATGACAGTTGAAGTGGGAGCTTTGTGCTTCTTCTTCTGTTTTCTATAGGGAAAAAAGTATGTGCCATCAGGACTGTTGCAGCCTCTACCTTTAGATTTTCTATCTTTCTATCTTCTATCTTTAATATTTTGCCAAGAATGCACAGAGCCTGAACACAAACATGTTAGTTTTAAGGTATACATAGTGGGTTAGTTCCCAGGTAACAGTATTCTCACTTGCATGTTGAACAAGGCACAACCACTTGCTGTAAAAACTGGCAACCTGCCCACCTGACATTATTTTAAAATGATGGCCCTATGGGAGCACTACAGATTTCCTTCATCCCTCTCTGCTCCCGCTGCTTGCCCACGTTCCCCCTGAGCAAGCAGCCCAGCCTTTTGTGTCCTCCTTCTACCCCAGTCCTTCCTGCAAAACCACCACTGGTCTCGTCTCCTATCCTGCACTTTGCGTTGACAAGAATATCAAATTTTTACGATAATGGGGCACAATACTGAAAGGTCACTACTCAGATAAACTAAACATTTTCATAATTGCTATATCAATTCCTAATTGATCAATGATGATGTATGATAGCATCTCTCTTTTCTATGTCAACTGTAAAAAACAAAAAAAGGAAACAAATTGGATCGCCTTTCACATTTTAGTGGCAAAAATTACTGACTTTGAAAAGCTGAACAGTCTGTAATACTGGAAGAACAAAAAAGAAAGTTCCCTTTGAAGTTTATTTCTGTAAAAGGATAAGAAAAATTCTGCACCAGAACAGCTCTGAAAAATCCATCTGCGTTACATCATGCCCACCATAACAACCTCACCTCTTACCTTATCAGAAATTACTTTGTCCTTTCTGTTCTTCAGGTCTAATTACAACGGTAATCTGGATTTAGTGAAGTTTACATTTTTACCATTATTAGAGAGAACACGATAAAAAAATTAATTTCCATAGCAGATTCCACCAGCAATGTGTGCTGGCGTCTCGCTGGTCAGTCTGTTCTTAAATGACTTGGAGAAGAGGGTGAACCACGGGGTGACAATGTTTGCAAGTGCTACTAAATTATTCAGGGTTTAAAGACAGGGGCTTACAGTAAAGAATTGCAGAAGGACTGTAAGAGACTGAATGACGGGGCAATAGTACGGTAAATGAAAGTCAATGTAGATAAATGTAAATTGATGCATATGGAGAACAGTTATCAATTTTATATATAAATTATAGACTCTGAGCTGACAATTGCTACTCAGGAATGAAACCTGGAGTCACTTTGGACAGTTTTATGAAAATATCAGCTCAGTGCACAGCAGCAGTCAACTAAATACACCAAATAGTAGGAATTAATAGGAAAGGAATAGAGATCTAAACAGAGAATGCCATTATTCTACAGTATAACTCCATGTGTTTTAATCTTTGATATTATGCTTTACTCTGGTCCTCCCATCTCAAAAAGGAGATAACAGAGACAGTAAAGTATTTATAGACTGAATAAGCTCATCAGAGGCTTCCAAATGTGGAGACAAATAATAAGAACAAAGATTATTATACCTGGAACATAGACTGTTGATGAGGGATATATAGACTTATAAAATCATGAGTGGTGTGGAGAAAATGAAGAGGTACCATCTGTCCAAAATGCCTTCCAACACAGGAAACAGGAACCTCACATGAAACTCACAGGTGACAGGTTCAAAGCAAACAGAATGATAAACTGAGAAAATCTCTGTGGCTGCTAGTTTACTGTGTCCAAAAAGTCACCAGACAAACCCCTGGAGTAACAAATCATACAGAGTTATTAAATGTGAGACACCACCTCTTTCTCAGAGTCTCCAAGACACAAATTGCCGGGGGCGCAGGGGAAGAAAGAGTATTATGAGTATTATTGCCCTTTTCTTACAGTCTTTCCTATGTACCCACTATTGGCAACAAGATACTGGGTAGGTAAGCCTACAAGTCTGACCTGGAATAACTATTTTACGTTTTTATTTACTTCAATTACATACTTAAGAAACAATTTTTCCGTAAGGTCACACGATTTGCTAGGCACATATATACAAAATATTAAAAAAATAATAAAATATAATAAATAACAAAAACTAATAGCATCAGTCAGAACTGTATGCAGTCCTGAAAACACCATCTTCAGTTTACAACATCTCGAAATTACAAACAGACAATATAATGGGGAGGTGTCATCAATATATAAATCAGGGTTCGGCGCTGCTAAAGAAATGCAGTCCAACAAATTCTTTGTTACCTTCTCTGCATTCAGTCTTCTATTCCTTTAAAAAGAGAATGTCTCCTCCCTCAAAATTCCAAATTTATGGTGAACATTCACCTAATAGAAATTTAACCAATTTCAGGCATGAGGAGATCAAATGGGCTAAGAAAGTAACTAGTCAGGACAGGATGGAGTTTTAGCATGCAGATAAATGTGGACATTGAGAAAATTGGTTATATTAAGGCTGGGAAATCAGCAGTCTGGGAGTTGAATGATTTTGGAAGTTTTCAGGCACAGATTTTTCATTCGAAAGAGATAATCTCCAACCAGTCACCACATACTGGTTTTTGGGGTAGGGGGTGCGGGTGTCGGGGAGGAATTCTTCAGCCCTGCAAAACCTACAGTTTAAGGACATCCTCAATTTAGGAACTAGAAATATAAAAACAGAGTCTGAGAGCCTCTTGAAAACTGAATTTCTTGTCCTCTACCTAATGGAGAAGGCTTTGAAAACAGAACAGTTGGTTCTGATCCCTGGCACCAAAGAGTTAGGATCTTCTCTACCAGAAGCTTCAGCTCTTATCCTGGGATCAGCCACATAAAGAAGCTAAAAAAAATTTCAGTAGAAATACAAAGAACATCTATTTTTCCTTATATTCTAATGTGGACACTTCTGTTTTATCCTGAAACGAGTCTTTTGAAGATTTAATGCACTTACAGAGTGGACTAAACCAGATCACCTAGATTCAAAACCAGTTTAGGTTGGAAAGGAAGCCTGCATGTCAATTCACCCACCCCTTGGCTTAAAGCAGTGCCAATTTAACAATCAGTTCAGGCTCCTCAAGCCATTGCAAGTGCAAAGAACAGCATCTGTATGCAGAGAGAGAACGAAATAACTCTTGGATACAAGGCCTAAGTACCTCTACCTACACACTCAGTGAACTTCTCATGTGATACCTCTCAAAAAGTTACAGTAATTATCACAATTTCATTCCCGACTGAAAGACAATCCACATTTTTAAATTATCTGCATTGACAATATGCAAGTTTTACCTAAAATGGGCACCTGTCCAGTCTTCACTGACATCCTCAGAAGTTTAGCCAGTAAGATTACACAAGTTTTCGGTAAGATGTGGAAGAGTATGATTGCTCAACTTAACTGTTCCTCCTCTACGGCCTGTTTTCATCTAACCAATATATTTTATTTCCTTACTTGCTGTTACGACTTGAACCCTTTGGCTTTTGCCTTCGTTTTCTTAAAAGACTACATACACTACTTTTTAAAACACGAACGCCCCAGGCTAGATTGTGGCAAGTGATAATTTCTGAAGCAGGTGACAAAGTGAGACATATCTCAAGGGAAGTCACACTGGTCACTTCAGTTTATGCTGCAAGCAACACAGCTTCCTGAAGGAAGAGGTGTCACTTACCCACCACCAGCAAGATCTAAGCTGCACAAACCCAGATGACGGGTCTGGCTATCTTTGGGTATGTACACTTCTCACAAGCACAGATTTTTCAGCTACGTCTTCAACACAGAACAAAATTTCAGATCTGATTTCCAAGTTCTGGGTGGGTGCAAGCAGTAATTCAGGAGATGGATGGACAAAATCCAAGACAGGTGAAGTCAGATGTCTATCCAAAGAAGATAATGTCTTGAAAGTGAGAAAAGAAAACCTGCAATTCACTATTGCAAATTCATCAAGAAGTGAAATGCAAAATGTATACAGAAGTACATCATAATTTTATTCAAAATTTGTGCTCTTACACAAACCCAAACTTCAGGTGGTGAAACAGTATTTGTGGAACCCGCTCATTCGTCATGAATACTATTTCATGCAAACAGCCCTCATAGTTCTCAGATGCAGTAGATTTTTTAGAAATATGGAAATACATTAACACAGAAAACATTGTGACCTCTCTTAAAGATTCAGTCATTCACCTCTAGAAAGAATACAGAATTGAGGAGATACAGAACTATTAAGATGCTCTAGAGTTCAAGAAAACTAAAAATACTGGTTTATTTAGTAAACAATATGAATGGTATCTATAAATACTTAAAGGTGATAAACACTAGTGTGAGTGTCGTTGGAAATGGACTATTTGAGATAAAGGACAATGCTGATATAAGAGTAGATAAGTGTAAAATGATCAGTAATAAATTTAAACTGGAATAAGGGCAACGGCCTTCCATCAGCAATATTGCTGCTGTTACTAGTTTATGAAATGGATGCTGTGTCACATAATGGCATCATATAGCAGAGGTGCATTTCTTTGGCCCAGGAGGTCCTTTGCAGTCCAAATACGGAAAAAGATAAAGATAAAAAATAACCCTCCTTATAGGTAGGTTTGACAGTTTGTTGGTTTGGGTTTTTGTTGGGGGGGGTTTCGTTTGTTTTTTGTTTTGTTGGTTGTTTTTTTTGTTTTAATCTAGGGAGCCTCTGTATCAACTACTTGAATTAATAGCATCATCTGCTGTCCCCGCCACTACAACCAGTATGCTTCTCCCTAATCTGCTGGGCACAGACTGACACAAACAGCATTGAGACCGAAAGGTGGCAACAGAAATAACCGAGAAACACAACTGTTTTGTTTGTGTAGTAGACAGTTATCACTCGATAACACGCAGTGAGAAGAAGTGTAAGAACTCATAAGCACCGTTAGAAATGCTGCTTGCATTTGCCTGAGCTCAAGGAACAATGTACAGAAGTACTGGTTTTAAGGTAACATAGGTACTGAAGTGAAACTCTGTAAGATAATAACGCACTGGCTGGGAAACACAAGCAGTAACAAACACGTTGCTTCTCACTATTTTCAACCCATTTTACTTGGAATATTATACATCTTCCTGTTCAAAACTATGTTTTTTCTCTGGCATTAAGTAACATGTCCTTAATGTCAGCCAGATGAAAGCTCAACAACCTAAGCGTTGACCTTAAGAGCTGTTACAAATTGCACTCCATGAGTAGATGAACCCTCAAAAAGAAAGCTGGGATACGGACCCATTTTAAACCCCCGTGGTTCATCCCTGCATGTGTACTCCTCCCTGCCTTTTCAGCAGTTAGCAACTACAACAGTAGTTAATCTAGAGGCCGATTTGTCCACAATCACGTTTTGACGTCTGCCTCAGTTAGCTAATTCAAAAACAAAGCACGTGTTTAGCTGTTTTTGCTAAGGTAGCACAATCAGAGGATTAAGGAAATAATTACCAAAATATTACAATATGAAAGAAAGCTTATTATTGATATTTTTTTCTTAGCACATATGAAGATTTTAATGCTTACTTTGTAATTTCCAACTAAGAAACTAACTAGCTGATGACAAAATAGATCAGAAAGCATGCTGGCACTGGAATGGTGTATTTTCCTTTATCATTCATAATTAACGGTCTTAATTGGGATTTTAAAAATAAAAATACCGACGTTGTTTGTTGAGTTGCTCTAAACCAGTTTTCTACTCTGCCTTTTTCAACACTGGGGTTCTTTGCACACCCCAGTGCTTCACTGTATTTCTGCTGCTCAGAAAATGAAAGGTGAAGGATTCAATCTTCCGTCAGCTCGGTTTACTAAATGTTAATTCAGTTGCAGTCTCTCCATGACCTAACAAAGTGATTAATTTCAACCTGTAAAATAGTGCCACCAGCTGGAGAGCCTGGCTGATGAGCACTGTGGAATACACGAAAAGCAGTGACATGCATTAAAAAGCGTAACATTTGGATGCTACGGGAAAAAAAGACCACGCTTTTCCTTCTATAAGAAATCAGATTAATGCCCTATTGCAAATTATGGCCTCCATAGGAGGTCACAAAGCTTTAGCTATTCATTGCCACAATCATACTCAGAACTAGGAGAAAGGGAAGGATTCCCCTCATGTCTTAAATACATGTTTATCTTCCAAAGATTACTGCATCAAGGTGTCTCGGGTAATTGGTCACAGAAGTAGTACTGTCATTTCAAAACTAACAAGCATTCGCTTTGAACACTAGCAGCTGCTTGTAACAGTGAGAAACTGCATTGAGTAGAAGGGAGTTCAAGATAAAAGCTTTATTCTGTTGCTATTTAATGAGGGACTGAGGCACACGCTTCACAAGGAAGTGAGCAAAACGGCATTTACACAATAAACACTCAATATCCCACTGACGAAGGATTCCCTCGTCCAAATTAAAAAGAATCCAAAAGATTGTGGATGAGAGAATAATCGCTCTGTTTTAACAAGGAACAAATCCTTAGAGGCTGTTTTAGTTTGCTTCAGAATCAGAGAGAGACAAGAGCTCAGAAACCCAGTTTTTAAAGTGGTTGTTCTGCAGCACGCACATTCAGTTTCTGTAACTTAAAAAGACCTGTATGCTAAATCACTTTCTAATGATTTTTCTAATGATTAGGAAAGATTATGAACACATTTGAATAGGAAAAAAATTACTTTAGGTCTTGGAGTAGAAAATTATTTTCCTCCCTAACGGAACAGCAATTCCTGCTGAAAGCAAATCATAACGTTAATTCAATTGTATATAATCACCAGCTCCATCTTGGTACCACCAAGGAACTGTGCTCGGATGTGAGTGTTTCTGACCCAGAATCTTGTCTGTCTTTCCTGTATTTTCTTTGTACTTGGTTTTGGTTGCAATATAGAAATACTTTCCCAGGATTATACCTCCCTTACCACTTACAGCCTATTACTGCCAGAGCAGGCAGATACAGCCTACTGCAAATATATGCATATATAAGAAGAATTGCTATAAGCAGAATTGAAACCAACTCTTAATACAAAATTGGGCTAATTATTCAACACCAAAAAAAATCCTTATGTGCTGTATGACATCTGTGAGTTAAGGATTTTAGTCCTTTCCAACATCATCACATTTTCTGAATAGTTGTTCTGCTGCTAACCTCAGTTCAACCATTCCCACCACTGGCAGCTGGAAGCAGCCCACTGGGTGCATCCCCACGGGCTCAAAATCATCCTTCACAACCGAACTGAACTAAGCTCCCATTTCCCAGAAACCTTGCCAGCTATTTTCAGCTCAGTCCAAGTACTCCTCTCCTTTTCTTCTTCAGTTTTAAGATCCATAAGCTAGTATCTCTACCTCTGTGGAGAACCTACTACTGTGGCAGCGTACCTGTTGGGTGCTGCTTGGATGCTTGCTTTCACTTCTTCACTATCACACCATAACCTACTAGATTTCCCTTTATCCATACTGGCCTTAAAAACCAGAACATTAACAAGCCCCCGTAGTTGCAAATAAAATATGAAACAGGAAGAAAAGAGCACACACCTCCCTCCTCCCTTCTTACAAATTTAGATTTGTGTAGGAGCACTTCCCTGGAAACGTACAAGGAAGAAATTTCCTGTTTATAGGCAACTTCATTTAATATATATACTCATGCAGAAAGTCACAGCCCCATTTGACACATTAACTCTGTTAGTGTCAAACACATTATTTTGGACATTTCCTTACCATAACGCTAAATACTGTCTCATACCTACACTGCAGTACTTTGCCAAAGTTACCCTACCTCAAGTGAAAATATATGTGTTCCGAAATTTCCAATTGCTCTGTTCACAGCAGCAGCATACATATATTCCTGGCATGGAGCACTTCTTCTGTAAAACTGCCACAGAATTTGAATCTCTGAAAATTACTCTTTACTGAGTAACTCAACCAGTAGTTGTTCTCCTTTTCAAGGTAAATGATAAGGAAAACCCACTGGAGAACTAGCAACAGCCTCATGATACTAGTCAGCGTACATGTCATGGGGCTGTTGTGTTAGGAGTGACAGGCTGCTCTACCCTGAGCCTTAGCCTTAATTATTTGACAAGGATATAATTTGAATTCAAAGGTGGCATTTCAAATTCCATACCACATGCCTGAACCTGTACTGGATTTCAACTAGAGCCAAATTGTGAAGGTTGATGTAAGTTAACTTTGAGCTATCTCACTGGCATCAAAAGGGCCAATGCTTTACTTAAAGGTTTACTTGTTTGTTTGTTTGTTCAGGTAAATTTTGTGTCAAAGCCAAAGATAGAAGTTCCCCATATTATAAAAGACTTCCATTCCTCTCTTAACATTACAAATACATTCAATACCAAATAATATTCAACGACATGCATCTTGAATATTTATAATAAAGAGCCCAGCCACAAAATAAATATGCTGTGAATCAGAATTGTTTTCTTAATAGTAATTACACGAGACTTTTAAATCCTTAGACTGCACTCCTTGTTCCATGAACTTTGTGACAGGATCAAGTTTAATAGAAACAGACCTACTGTAAGTACAATTTTGAAGATATCTCTATCCAAATAAATATTTGTCATGCGTTCTCTCCTCCAGAAGCCCCACTATTATTGTTCCCTTAGAGATGATATATTAAGCTAAGAAAATACTCCATACAGTTTAATAACATTGAAAATAGAAACAAACAAACCCCTTCTAATCAATGACTTACCTTTAAGAGAGCCAAGGCTACATGGAAGATTATGTTCATACCCTGAAAATAATAAGAAAAATACTTCAGTCAGTCCCAGCATACCAGCCTCTCTTCCCTATTACTTACTATGTAGCGTCAAAACTAGATGCTGCCAGTCTCTGGGGAATGCCTCCCTCTTCCCTGCTACACTTCAAAGTTCATCATTAAAGCCCCAAGGCACAGGTTCCAAACTCCCGGCTGGGGAAGAAGACGGCTCTTTGGAGCTTTTGGAATGTTACTGTTCAATTAATCAGGTGCTATGGATGCGACAGAATATCCCTACATCGTTTCAGTACCTGTCAATGCTGGTTTTCACGAGCAGTGCAAAATATTGTAACAAGCAGGGCATCAAAAAACCACAATAAACATTCTAGTTGATAGCATTTTTGCCAAGTAACTGAGCTTAGCTCAGTTTAACCATGTACAATCTTTCATGCTCAAACTGTAAAAAAAGAACCAAAATGAAAGAAAAAAGACCCCACGAGTACACAATACACCTTTTTCGCTGCTATTAACCAAAAGTCCAAACTATTTCAAAGGTAAGCAAGCTGATGTCTGTATCAAAGAGTTGCCTTCTGTTTTGATAAAGCCGGAAACACAAGTGTACAGAAATCTATTCAGCGAAAAATACAGTGATGATGTGAAATTATTTAAAAATCAAAGAAAGTAAAACCCACTCATGTAACTGATCACAGAGGGGTGAAAAAGGCTACATTTCCACTTACGTTGCATACAAAAATATGAAATAGCATTCCTCTGCTTTTGTTCAAAGTCTTTTTATTTTGACAATCAAGACTTGGAGATTTTTGCAGAGGGAAGGGGAACATGTACCCCGAATGAGGCTCCTTTGGAGCAGCCTAACTGAAACTGCTCCTGGGGTCCTGCTTGGAAAAGTAGCCAGGGGCAGATCAGGCCAGAGGATGCAAGCTGACAGCCTTGCTGGCAAAGCACACATTGCCTCTGCTGCTGGAAGCGCCTCTCCTGTCTGTAGCCTACATATCTTGATTATTTAAGATTATAAAGAGCTTTGTGTTCATTGAAATAATGAAAAATACCATATGCAAGTCTCACTTGTACTATGTACTTTGTGTTCAGACTATTTTCCTAGATTGTATTTTACAAATCCTCTTGCCTGCTTGTTTAATGTCATGATAAATCTTTTCTTATAATGTCTTTCAGAGCTGATACCTAAAAATTTGCACACAAGGAATACTGTTGTTGCAATACATATCATTGTGGGATAACAACAGGACTTTTTCTAAGGGAAACTTCTCCAATGAATTTCTGCTTCTGCAACTGCATATTTTTCCAATTCTCTTACTGGAAGTCTGAGATCATATTTCTATAAAAATTAGCTTTCATAAAAATCTGCAGAGACTGTTCAGAGGTATTCTTGAGAAGAAATTGCATTTTTTTACATGGGTAGTATGGTGCCTTGAAGGTACCATTAATTAGTCTTGGAAACGCTACGACATTAGATATAATGAATATTGCAACACTCTGTGAATTAATTTGCAATTTGACGCATAATCATTATATCAAACTGACTTTTTCCACTAGAGGTCACAATTGTAGCAGGACTGAACCTGGCTTCATCAACAGGAAACCCTTCTTCCAAATAGAACAAATATTTCAAGGTTACTTCGCTTTTTATACTTCTTTTTAACAGAAAAAAAAAAAGTCTATCTGTGAATTTCAGTCATGACACTGATAATACTAGCACCACCAGCAGCAAAATAAGTTCATAGTACTCTCAGTTTTATTCCAAATATCAACCTGAAGTCAACATATCATTCCACATGGTCATGACATCAACAACTTTTATTTCCCAAGAGAGAGGATTTGCTGTGAACATACAACCTACAAACCGGAGACACACTGCTACAAGGCATCACAAACACTGTGCTTTCTTCTTAACTGATTGATCAGATTTTGTTATTTTATGAGTAGGAGTATTCTGTCTAATTGTTGGATTACTGAGGAATTAGTATCCTGTGTATTTTCTGACACTACCAAAAAAAAAAACCCCAAAAGAAAACCAAACCAGTTTTCATTTATTTTCGATATAATTTTTTTCTGATCTGCCCAAAATTCACATCACTTCTGAATTCAAACTAATCAGACTCTCTCCTGGTACTCCTCCTAGAGGATCACTCTTCACGTGGATAGCAAACGCAGCAGAATAGTTTTCCTCCTGCTTTGAGAATCTTCAGCTCTTTTTTTAGCCCCACTGGGCAAAGGGCAGCGGACAGACTCCCTCATATTACTGACAACACACAAGCCCCCTAAAATCAGAACACCAAAAGAACTTAAAAACCTTCATTATACAGCTGTCCTGAGTGGCACTCTGCTACTCCTGGGAACAGAAAACATTCCGCACCTCCCTCTTTCCTCAGCAGGAGAGGGAACCCCCAAATCCAGGCGGTATTTCAGACCTGAGGCAGCAGGTGCTGCAGCTCCACACTGACCAGCCTGGACTTGCTGGACCTGAAGGATTAACATACCCCCGACAGCTGAGGGACTGGAGGTGTCATCTGGCCACCTACAGTAAGGCATCTACTCGTGTTTGGGTTTACAGCAAGATGCTTTAGATTTCAAATGCAGTGCCTTACCTACCCATCGTAACAAGGCACTTTATACCCACTGATCCACATACTTGAGCTATTTTTTTCCTAATGCATGCAAGACTATTCTGACATAGCCAAGCTTAATGATTATGAAAAAGAAGGCTCAGCTCATTTTTCCCCAATCTCTTATTTAAAATCCTACTTCATTTACCACACACTGATTTATAAGATTCAGCTTAAACTTCTCCATCTATTTTAGAAGAAGGACCAAAAATACCAATGTGCACCAGACATATAAATCATTGCTAGCAATATCCCTCCAGCAATTTTATAATGGAAACATGAAAGTACATACAAATCATCCACAAGGGGGAAAGAGAAGGGAGCCCATACGAAATAAGCTTTGGATAATTACTTTTTAAAATCAAAGGTCATATGTTTAACTAGGCACTTTGAAATAAATGCTTTAATGTCATGCAAATCTCATCTTAATATTTAAAAAAAATGCAAATGTGAAAGTTGTTTGTAATTGCCTAAACGCTTGGGGGGGTTAATATACAACAGACAGAAGTAAAAATATACACTTACTAAACAAGAACTGTTACAAGAGTACAGGAATGGGTAGGGGCTTATCATCATGTCATATTGCTTCTCCATGATGCTGCTGTTCCCGTGTTTTTCAACCTGAGAGGCTTTGCTGCTGGTGAGTAAATGCAGGAGGAGTGTGCAGCCTGCACAGACATTAAGCCCACAGGCAAAAATCCCAGAAACAAGGCATGTGGGTATCGTTCTCTTCGGAGCTTTTAACTAGCCTTTTGCAGAAGGCTAGCAGTTTCTATGACAGCCTGGCTTATCTGCCTAGTTAAGCATCTGCACAGGATCTTCTGGTTTCCAACAGGTGCTATTTAAAAATTCTCTTAAGCTGGTGTAGAGGCCCAGAGCATTTTAAGAGAGCTCATTAAGCTCAGCAGTTCTGGAGAAGGAACAGGCTCGTCTCAAAGCAGACAACCCTCGACTTCTGCAGTCACGAGGGTAAGATAAGGGTCAGGAAAAGGAAAATGTTAGTGTTTGTGCCACCTTCCAGCCTCCTTCCAGCGCCTGCTGCCTGCCACACTGACCGTGCTCTGCTTTACGACGACTTGCGTAGGACAGCACTTACTTCAGAAGAAGGACCATCGTTTTGCAGAAGAACCCTTTGTACTTACTGGGACGATAGTGCTGGGATGAAAGCTCACCATCCAGTAAACCACCATTTAACTCACTTAGACTGCGCTTTACGGAAGCATCTGCTTATTTATTTATGGCCAAAAGACCCTAATTTCCAACAGGATTGTAGGTAACATTCTCACGGGCAAAATAGTGAAACTGTATCTCATGAGACTGTAAAAATGAAACACTTCAACTGCATGATACACATGCACGAAATTAAGACTGGCTTAAAGTAAGTGTTAATCTTACTATGTTAACTCTCTTCTAGCAAGAGATTTTCACTGTTCCTTAACTCCCTCTGAAGCCAAGATTCCTTCTGCAGATAGAAGCCCTCTTTGAAGGGTCCTCACTTTGAGTCCCTCTGCACTCTGAAACAAGATGACTTTTGAAAAGGCCTGAAAAGAAGATCGGGAACAAAGAACAGCAAATGGTAAAGATCTGATTTTGCAGGATCCAGTTTGTCTTTAATGAGATCTCTGTGACAGACAGGATGCCTGTGGCTTCCTTTGGAAGGGAGGAAGCACATATACCCATCTGACCCAGCCCATCTACCCAGAGACCCGAAAAAGGGAAGTTAAGGGGGCAGCAAACTAACGCTTGCTACTAGCAAAGCTCAACAGCCCAGCATGAAGCTGACAGAAGAGTTAGGCCAAACGATTTAATCACGTGGTTATCTGGACCACATCTGCCTAGGGGATGACTGTGGAATTTAGCTCCTATTTTAAAGCTTCTCTTCAATGCCGGAAGCCTCTGGGAGAAGGTAGGCTATAGTGGTTGCTAGCATCTCTCCCCCTCCAACCAAGGTGACCTAACGGACCTTCCTCTGGTTACATGGCAATACCCTCTGCATCATTTTCACAAACAAAAGGAAGTGAATCTCTTAGAAAAAAAATATTGAAAATTCACTTTTTTTATCAGTGTTCTTATCTGTGGTTTTGCTCCTAGATACGCACAACATGTAGAAGAAAACAGTGAAGACACCGATGCAATATTCTCTGAAGTTCAGCACCAGGTAAAGCAGATGTATGTGAAAGTCAACTGAGCACCTCCTTAAGGTCAGAGAAGTCTCAAGCCTCACATGCCATGCCATCAGGAAAACCAGTTAACCTGTTCCAGCTTTCTAATAACTGAATTTTCCTTTTTTGCTAAAGAGAGATTAGCTATTCAACTGAAGTTAATTTGACATTGTTTCATAATTCAAAAGTGTTTCATAATTATGTGTTCAGTTGCATACTCTTTCAAAGGAGCTGCAGAGGGTAATTGGGGTTACAAACTCTAAAGAAGAATTAAAATTCTATTTATGTTTTGGATTGTTTCCAGCAAAATACTGATTTAGCAACTGTAATATGTTGAGAACACACAATAAACTTTAGGAATGTCACAAACGTATTTAATTTGCTGACAAAATAAATATATGGTCTGGAGCTCAGATTTCTCTTTGTAAGTAACAGACTCGGAGCATGCTCTGCAGGGATACACATGTTAATTAACATCTTTTACTCGGATAGTTTGTGTAGCTTGTACATTCATTCTATTTCAATGACAACTAAGGGGAAGGAAGGTTAACTCACTCAAATAAGGCACAACATGAAATAGCAAGCAACAGATACAGCTTTCTTACTAACAGTTATATTAGAGAGAGAAAAGGCAAAAAAGAAAAGAAAAATCAAACTGCATAGAGATCTTACTGCTAACATATGAGGTACAGTTGGACTCTTTAGACTGGGCTTCCCCCAGTGACTCCATACACGCTGCCTACCACAGGAGCTCACACTGGGAAATGCTACAACACAAGAAAGAAAAAACCACAGCAATCTCCATCCTGATACGATGATGCTGTGACTAATACACAAACCAAATTAAAACCAGTTGACTCAATTATTAGGTAAGCAGGTACCAGAGAGATGGTAAAAATGGCACCATGGGATTCAGCATTTATTGTGCCACCTTTGTGTATTTTGCAGCATGAAAAGGCACATGATAACTACTACTAGGCAACCATGAACCTGTATTAGTATGATTTCATATGAAATTTTGTTTGGTTGGTTGCTTTCAACAAAAATGAATGGAATTTAGAAGTTCTAGTGAATGTTTACATGTTTTGGGTGATTTTCACATAATTTGCTGCTGAGATGTTGCTACGGCTGAATGAAGGTAGAGTGCTATGAGATTAGCGCTTTTTTGTCTCCAGCTTCTGTGACTGTTTTCAAAGAATAAAAATTACCGCCACAGAATCTGAACTCATTTTCATGTACCAAACTGCTCCCTGCCTTCGGGTATTTCTGCAGTGGCATGTTCCTAATTCACAGGCAGCTGGTTATGGGCACTAACATTACTATTCTGGTTTTCCAAAGTTTAAGTTTAAATTACAGGGGGTTTAGACAATCCTTTCCCTCTTCCCAAACCTGATTAATATGGGGATGAAGAAAGGGGCCTAGGCATCAAGGGCCGTATCACGTACATATAAGGAGGACAGACACAGAGGTCTTGTATCTCTGTAGCTAACACAGGTCCTCCAGCTCTCATGGGGAACAGGGAATGGCTGTTAGACATGCTTGGAGGAGCAGGAATCTTCCTGATCCCAATTTCCTTGAGAGGAGACAAGATGAGGGGTTGAGAACGCCTCGTGACAGAGAGCTGTGCCTCCTTCCCCCTCCACATGTGGTCACATAACACAAAGACAAATGCCTGCCCCTGTTAAATCCATGTCCTGCTTCCCTGCGCTCTGATCTCTTTCCCAGCGTTCATTCCCCATCTTCGCCCTTTCTCTGCCACCACACAGTCCTGGCCCTTGTCCCTCTACACTCTGACATTCATTCTTCCTTTCCGATAGCCACCTGAATGCAAAGTTCACGTTTTGATTTTACATACTCAGAAAATTCAGTACGGCCTCAAGATGCCAAGCACGAAGTAATGGAAAATGTTTTGGCACAGGCAGACTGTGCTATCCTCTTTTTTAAAAACAGTCCCCAAATTAGCTTAGCTTCCTGGATTTGTTCACGGAATATCACTCTCCCATTTGTGATACTTTCTTTCAGTTATTTCTGAAGCGTTTTTGAGGACTGCCAAGACTGCTTAGAATATGCTGTTATTCAAATACAGCAGATGGCACTGGTGTTAAGTAAGCATTATGGAAATTTACTGTATTCCTAGAAAAATCAGCCAAGTGAACATCAACTAGTAAGTGGCTAAAATATTTCAGTAGCAATTGGGAAAGTAACTCAGAGCCATACTGTGACATCGCATTAGATGCTTCTTCCCTCTAAGGTGCAAGCTAGGTCATTCAAACAGGTCCCTCATCTTCGGTGACTGTCACCGGTACCTTAGAACATTTTCTGAAACAGAAGCAACATTTCAGGACCACAACATCTATTAACATCACCAAAAAGGTACCTCCTGTTCACATAAGTTATCTTGAACTGCAGATTGTTGTGAGACTCTTTTTTCTTTGCTCATGGTGAGCATTTATTGCAGCTTTGTTATTTTGGGGATCAACAAGCTGCAGCTATGAATGGAAGACACATAAATTATGGATGCTCACAGGAGCAGCTGGACAACATAGCGTAAAGGGTTATGCTTATGCTAAACCTCGTGGCTCTCCAAGAACCTCTCAGATGTACTCTATTAAAATACTGTTCTCCTCAGTCCAGGCTTGAATTATTATAAACTCTGTGTAGCTTTAGAATTAAATAGAACGTTTTGTGTTCCCCTGTCTGTGTGGCAATACAGAACATGGTATTACATAATTTCTATTGTTAATTGAAATTTTATATCCAAACACCTAGTACTTATGACCTTCACTTTGAAAGAAACTTAAAATTCTTTATCATTATAATCTCAATGTTATAAGCATACACTCAACAAAGGCTTTAAAAGTTCCTCATGCATCAGACACAATAAAATACTACGTCCTTTTTCCTTTCTTTTTACTTTAATTTCTGCTGAAATTAAAACTGGAAAAACCCCACAGTGGAATACAGCTGTAGTCATCAATAAATTATGCTGAAATTACTTTTAGCTTGGATTTAAATAACTCATCTAAATACATAAAAGCAAAACATCCACATCCACAGCCAGGAAACCTGAGCTAACTCCATTGCAGACCTCAAGTTTTTGCAACCTAAAAGATTATAATGGCTGACATGTCAACAGATGCTTGAATGTAGCAAACAAGCATTACCACTGGACATGGATGTTCAAATTCTAGTCTTCCATCTGGAGTCTGAGAGACAACCTATTCTCTTTCTTCTTAAATTAATTAAAAGCTAGTTACAGCAGTCTCAGAAAGAAATCCTTTCCAGTGTCTTTACATGAAACAGCAGTGGAGGAGACTTAGCTCCCTCGCAGGCATAATGGAAAGAGCAATGGACAGGAGGAAAGGCAGTCCAAATGCCAAAGTCTAATCTCCTGTCCTTGTAAGAAGGAAAAAAACCCACACACACCCACGCACACACACCCACCCACTCCCTTTTCCACTGACTTTACTTCTGCAAAGAGTACTGAAATAATGCAAGCAGCTTTAGCACAGACCTATACCTACTCAGAATTTAAGCCTAGCTTTTAATATGCTCTTACTAAAAGAGATCTTGTTTCTAGCAAGCCCAGTTTGCTGTTTTATAAGTTCTATTAAAACATTCATAACTGGAAGGGTTAATAAACATAGACAATATGTCAACAATAGGTAATTCCAAAAAGTTCAATTTTTCTTCCCCTATAGATCTACAGAAGATAAGTAACTGTACACAATCTTTTATTTAATTCACATTTCACCTGAGTGCAGATTTAAAGAGGAAGTGGGCTTGTTCCTGACTCAATTCCTGAGGAAGTTTAACAAATTAAAATGTTAATCTGTTCTTTCTCAACTCTGTGGAAGGCATCACAGAAGTATCTGACAGTGATAGATAAAAAATAGCAGGCTATTATGGTATCTACTACTCAGTTAGTACTAACATACAGAGATGACTGGTCTTAGCATCTGAGGGATACCATACGGTGTAGTGTTTCCTGGCACATCCATTCTTCAGCAAGACGCACATAAGACAGACATCAAATCTTCAGCGCCAATAGTTATAATTCCTCTAAGATTTTCATTATTTCATTATGAAGCAGTGCTCCTAGGAACCACAACTACTCAACACGGTGCCACATTTTTACTATCAATAGGTGCGCATTTACTAGCGCCAAGTCATTCACATAGTAAAAGATTTTTAAAAACACCCATTGGCCTTCTTTATCACAGTTTCTCAAAACTTCTTATAACAGTTATTTCATACAAAGTTTGGAAAGCTCTAGTTGACAAACAAACACTAAGGAATGATGCTATCTACCTTTCAATTCGCACTTCTTCCACTGTGCTGCTATGTGGTCCTGTGAAAGGTAGTTTCACTTCTTTGTTATTACTTATATTACGACACATTAAATTATTTCCTATTCAAAACTGATAATCAGTTGCATCCCCTTCTATTCAGTCTTGATCACAGAGCAGCAGCTTAGTAGTCAAAGTATTAATTTTTGTAACAAGACTATGTAATTACTGACACTAAAATACAAAAATATCTGTACCAGCCCAGAAAAGGCAGCATGTAGTAGGGTTTTTTTAATATACTTCTTAAAAGGAGAAAACCATAATCCTTAAGTATTTTATATCGACAAGAACCGCACATAAAAATAGTCAAATCGACTTAAAACAGAGGTGACCAGTAGCAACTTGAAATTGTAGGTTAATAATGGAATTGACAGTTTGAACTCGGACCCTCCTTTAGTTTTGGCAGTACTGTATATATCACAACCAGTTACAGTATTTTCTTTTTTAAATAGGAAAAAATAATGAAAATTTTAAAAATGCTTAAAACTTGTCTGTCAACTCGTTTGGTTTTTTTTTTCCTCTTCTAAATGCCTAATTAAGGTAACTTATCTAGTGCTTTTAAAACACATTTTCATTTTAAAGTGAACATTTAAAGATGCAAAATGAAGTTAAATGTCAACTCTCTGATAATCTATAGTACAACCCAGGTGCAGTTACTGCACATGGGACAGCTCTAAGCAACATGCACTTTATCGAGACGAGTCGCTACTTCTGAGCATGACTTGAAATAATTTAAGATGGAACAAAAAGAGACAGCAAAGCAAAGCAGAGCAAGCTCAGAGTGGTCAGTAACATAATGTCATATTGATAAATAAGATTGGCATGTCCAAAACCAACTCTGACTTTCATCAACAAAGTTGTTCTTCAATGCAAACAGAAATCGTGAAAGGGGAAGAGACAAAGGAAACTTGAAACAGGCACCTGAAAGGAACATTGTGGAAAGATTTTCAGTTGATACCGACTTGTTAAAATATACCTATGTAGACAAAAACATGCACTTAGCTGTAATCACATGAAAAGTTTCAACTAGATCAATATGTTTGTGTTTTTATAATGGGTAGTCAAGCCTTATAGTATGTACCATGGTATGGAGTACCTGCCTGCAAGCCCAAGATCTTCCTCAAATTTCTGTTGTAGGAAAGACAAAGAACTCCAAAATATTTTATGTTTAGATGAGGATGGATGATGGATTCTGTCCCAAAGTCACTGAGACAATATTCTATGGCCACTGGAAATGTAGATAATTTGGCAGTTGAGTCACATTCTCAACAGCCTGGAGGCAACTTAAAGAAACAAAACACCAAAAGGTCTTAGGAAGACAACAAGATAAACGAACTCAGAATCACACAGAAGCCATGGCAAGTCCCAAATCCATATGAATTTAAAGAAAACTGTTCTTTCTATCAAGTCATATTTAACATGAGAACGATGAAAAGACCTGGAGTGTAATGTCACTTGCTTCGATGGAATTTTAAAAATTTCTCCATAAAATTTAATTCCCTTCATAAATTTAGCTACTTTTTCCCAGGATATGCTCCTGCCCAGGAGGTCCACAGCCCGGCTTGTGCTGCTGTCCCACTGTGCGTGCAAGAGAAGGACATGACCTTCCCTGGTTAGTGGCGAAACTGCAGGATCTCCCACAGGTATTTTTCCTCTCTGGATTGAGAGTTAAAGAGTATCTGTAAAGACCAATTTCATTCTTCCAGCCGCAGTCAAAACCTAAAAAACCGAAGCACATACAAAACCTCTTGGTTGACACGAAGTGTTCATCCATAATTCAAATATTTCCATGGACTCCAGAGAAGCTCCCTTGGAATGACTAGTTGGCAGCACCCATTCAGCAATGGTTTTATCTGTTTTTCTTCCCCTAGTATTTTTCTTTCATAAAGGAGTTACATAGGATGTAAACATTTTGTCAACAACAGACAGGACAGGGATGTGGAGAAAACACAGTCAGGAAGGAAGTTGAAGGCTATTTAAAATTCATCTGTATCTATGACAAATTAATGAGAAGGCTGGAAGCTTGTTTTTAAAAACATATGACACTTCAAAGGCTTCTTGATTTTTTGAGGATTTTTTTGCAGGATTTTTTTTTTGTTCCACTGTTAGCAGCTGCAACTGTTTTTTCTCCTTCCAGTTGCTGGAATTACAGGCATGCTGTTTGTTCAGAGATAAAGTAAGGAACAATTTAATGCAGACAAATTTATTTATTTAGTTTTGACGGCTTCATTCCTCCTTCTGGAGGCTGACCAGACAGACAGGTTCACAGTATGATTTCAGTCCTCCATTAAGGAATAGATTCTTTCTTACTCTATAGCCATAAGCCTTCAGATTTTACTTCTATGATGAGGGCCAACTACATTTTTATTTTAATATGATTTTAATCTACACTCCTCCCACAAAATCTCAGAAGCGCCTGTTACTTCAGCCTAGTTGACTCATGAATCTTAGGAACAGCTTCCTGATAGTCTATACCATTGCCTCACACTGCCCCACTGTTTCTCAAGATGTCTACAAGTATCTTCTCACTTGCAATCCATTTTCTAACCATTTCTGGTTTATTTTTAGCTGTTGTAAAAGAGGCTCCGTTAACTTTATGTGATTACCCTCCGCAAATGCTAACAAGTTTCCCTTGCTCTAGCCAACTCTAGTGTTGCACTCTCCCACTTTCTCCTTGGATTCTTTCACCTTTGTGCCCAGAGTAATCCCTTCAGGCATGCCGAGATAAACACTGCCAGATGTGAGATGAATGCAAATGTTTTAAGAGTTGTTTCTTTTTTCATTCTAAATATTAAATCTATATTAACCATGACTAAAAGACTTCTTCAGCATATTTTATCATCCAGCTTAATATAACAAAAAGTGCAGGAGCTTCAGACAGGATGTAACTACAGTGCTATCACAATAATCACCACTATGAAAAGATGTTCTGTACTTTTTGACAAGCGACCTCTTAAAATGGTCATTTCTGAGTGCAGCTCCACATCAAGGTCAGAATGAAGTAATAAACTGAACTGACAAAGAATGATCAAATGCACACCAGCAGCTCATTCTGAAAATTAACTCGCTAACAGTTGAAAAGTGATCAAGGGATTGCATTCACCTACTGCATGACCAAAGAGGAGGACAAAGAGCAGAAAAACTAGCAACCTTTCTACTTCTTCTATTTGCTTACTTAAAATCATCGACATTGTGAAAGAAATAAAGCTCAGTTATTTATATGGAAATGTGAAAACACTTCACCATTACTAACTTTCACACTTACCTGGCTACCTGGTGGTATTAACCTACCTCTTTTTTATAACTGTGCACCAATAAGCAGAAGAAACAATACTCTCAAGGAAAAAAATAGTGAGTTATGAGTGGTAAACCATATTGGTTTAATAATGAATCCTATCAAGGCATGGGCAACGAGCCTGAAAATTCACAAGTAAAATACTTCCCAATAAAAATTAACAGAATGAACTACAGTCAACAGTGTTTTGTACTCATGAAACCCTTTGCATTTAAAATTCTTAATTATTTTATTTATTTATATTTTTTGGTATTTGTGATTGATGTAAATCAGAGGGGAAATCACTAGCATGTTCAAAACCAGGTTTAATTCCATGGATGTCCTGATTTCCCAGTGACAAAAGGAAGCACTAGTATTTTACCAACATAAACATTCCAGCCTTATCACTATTCTGTCTGGTTTTTTAAAGGAAGTGCAGATATATCTGCAATACAGAAACGTACCATTTTGCATCTGCAGTGATGCGTTCCTCAGTTGGAACAGTGGTAAAAAACAAAAGGGAAGAGCTTTATTCAGTTGTGCTGCTTGGCACCTCTCACTGTTTGTTTAATACCACGCCATCAAAGCAACACGCAATATCCTTACTGTCTTTGGGCACTCTGAATCAGACAATTTGGAGAGCTTTCCCTCTAAAAGCCTGCTAGGCTTTTACTACTAGGTATCTTTAAGAAATTAGAATTCCTAACTTCGAATAAATTATTTAACAAATTAAATGAAGAACAGATGTGTGCATCAGATATTCTTAATTAGATCCCTCAGCAATGAATGAGGCAATCCACAATTCTAATTTTAAAATCAAACCAACATTTCACCGAACATCATCTCTTCGATATAACCATGGTTTCTACATAATTTAGTTACACACACTTCAAAATTAAACGGTAAATGACTCCAACAAAACAAAACAAAAAAAGAAGAAACATGCACGGAGAGGAGAAAAGGCTTTCCAATTCAAGGTTTTTTTACCTCACAAAGTAGTAAGTCAATGATGTGGAAGACCATGCAGAGTGGAAACTTGGCAGTAAAAAGAGTGAGGAACCACTGGGACGCATACATATGAGCTTCCAAATTGAGGTCTGAGAAATGGCTATGCAAGTCTGGTAGTTGCTCCTAGAGTAAAGGAAAAAAATAAATGCTTCAGTATTACTCATTAATCCGAGTTCTTCATCTACACTGCCAGTAACTACCAGGTTGCTAAACACTGAAAAACACAACAAAGTGAAATCCTGGCTTCTTTTGAGCAATGGAAACACGTTTCTTCATAAATTTCAGTGCCCATGGTTACAGTTTTTAGTAAAATATCCACTGTGGATCCTATCACAGTACCAAATAATGTACTGAGATTATATTGAGAAGTTACATAAACTTTATTGAAAGGAGGAGCAGTTGTGAAATGTATGTCATGCATAGCGTATAATGTTTAAGTTACTCCTTTGCTGGGTCTTGCTAAAAATGCTCCTGATATAAAAACTAACAGATACTAGAACAAGGAGATCACTTTGCAAAGCCTGGAAGCAATAAAGCACACAACTCCATCAAACCATTCCTCTAACTAGGAGGATATATTTAAGCAACATAAAACAAGCACTGATAGTCCTACTGTACACTGAGGATACATTCATATTCAGTTAACAAAGTAAAAATCTTTGTTAACACATGTAAATACTGAGAACACCATATGCCAACGTATCAAATTAATTAGTATGTAATTCTAATCCATCAAGTGGGAAATATGTACAATTTGACATCTGAAAAAAAGATCATTAAATTAACAGTGGTCTGTTTTGTTTGGCTTTAATATTTCTCAGAGGTATATATGGTTATCTGTGGTAATGGACTTCATCAGCTAGCTTTCCCTATGCTAACAGAAGCACAGGTCAAAGCTTAATGAACTGTTAGTAAATGCTTATTAGTCAGAACAACAATGTGTAAAACTTGCAGCTATTTATTTATGTTAAATTGCTCTGACTGTGAAATAATTCCATCTGATAAAAGAGCAACGTATTGAAGACACAGTAAAATCTACAAAATAACCTATGCTTGATTCATATTTCATAAGCATCAGGATGTCCTGATTTGCCTGACCTCTTAACCATCAACATAATTCATAGAAAGTAGGACACTGATGGTGGCAGTCCAAAAGAAACTCTGGCCTTAACAGAACAGCTATTTTCTCTCTAACCACCATCACAAAACAGGGGGGAGAACAAGCAAACAGAGAGAAAAAAACCCAGATACCTACTCTGCTTGGATACAAAGATTAGCAGCAAGCCTGGTTTGTGAAAGACAAAAGAAATCAGAAACACATCTGGCTCACAAGGTTTGGACCCAGATATTAAACTTCCTTGCTTTAGTTCTACCCCACCCCCAAAAGGAGAGGGGTTTTACTGTCCAGTAGCTTATGGAAGCAAAGCATTAATCTCTTCATGCCAGTATTTCCATTAATCAACGTAGAAGAATTTGTTATTCTGGCCCTACCTGCATTAACTTCTCCAGCTGGAAAAATTTGCAATGGAGATCTTCAAAGTTATTTCTGTAGAGGTCCCTCAAGCCATAGTCATACATTATTTTCACAAATACACAGAATGCCTGCTCCTCTGGCATCTGTTTGGAAAAATACAGAAATATAATATTAAAAACTGAGCTGATGCTGGAAATGCCTTACACAAATACACACACTTAAAAACCTTATGCATGATGAATTCAGAACAAGGGATATATTAAAATTTTTAGCAAAGTACTATGAATGTAGAATTAAGCAATTAAAATCTCAAGGGGCCTACTCTCCTTGATGAGCACCTAGATTTAGCTCAGTAAGACCTTCTTTGGAGAAAATGTGGGATCATATCTTAGGTTCATATACATATACATCCCTACAGCAGCACAACTGTCGTCAGTATTCTTTCTGCCAAATACATATGAGAACAACCAGTACACAACTGTCATCTACAAAACAACATTAAAAAAAAAAAAAGAAAGAAAAGAAAAAACAACAACCAATGACGGTGATTTCTGAGAGAGATCTGGTTAAACAGGAAAAAATTGGGAGAACTAAGGTACAACCAGTTCTTAGTGCAAATAACACTTATCTTCTTTCATGCAAACCCCAGGACATCAAACTCTCTAAAGTCAGGTTTCCCACACAACTAAGGAAATCACAAATTTTGCCATCAGAACCTACTTGTGACCTCAGGAGCGCTGATTCCATCTATAAACATCATGACTTTTCCAGAAGCCCTATCTCCATAATTTCTATTTAATTTTGACCAGAATTTCTCATCCAACAGAGTTTTAGAAGGTGGCACTAAAAGACAAAGTATGTGAGCCACACTGACGTTTCATTTGTTGGCTTGAGCCCATTGAATTTGTGGGAAGCCCTGTGTCATGAAACCTTCACTGACAAGACATCTCCCCCACACCTTCAGGTAACACAAGAACAAGGTAGGCACAAGCAGAGTCACCGCAGACCCCAAATCAGATTTCCAAACACATTAAAAATAATCTTTCTTTTGCAAGCACCAGATTGGAACAAATGAAAACAATTACTGAGTATCAAGAATGACGACTCTTGACCTTTTAGTGTATTGACTCATTCAGCTTCTTGCCAACCCCTCATCAAATATCAGCAATGGATAAAAAGCTCAGTATTTTCTTCAAAGAGAATTTTAGTCTCTTGATATTTACCTCCAGGGTTTCATCTTTTATGTTCAGCCTATGATTATGGCCTGTCTCCATGGGCAGACACTTTCATTTTCATTTTCAGACATCATACATGAAAGTAACTAGTTAGCATAAAGAACTGCCAGATCAGCTGCTAGCTACCTGTCCAGGCTAGATTTGCCCAGGACAAGCTCTTACGAATCTCAAAGCTCTTTAACACAATTTTATCTGGATGGAATGGATCCCCACTGACAGTGGATAAAAGCTGCAGACAAAGTAAAGGGAGAAATAGTTTTATCCTGACCAAAAGGCTTGAATCTGCTGTATAATCAGATGAATGCAAATTTCAGGTTTTTTGGTAAAGTAATAATTATTTCTAATCAAATGACAGATGCTCATGCACAAGCACACCTACCTTGCATGCTCAATCAAACACACGTGCATTGACAATCATTCCTCCCCCAAGACAGGGAGAGGGAGTGGGAACGGGAACAGAGTAAGTACTAAGCCAAAGTCATTTACAGGCAGAGGCCACCAATTCCTCACTCTCAGTAGACAGAGGTTCTCCAATATTACCAACCCCAAGAATTTAAAATCATAAATCAAGTTTTCATTTCTTATTTTATTTAAGCAAAACAGATATTTTTGGCATTTCTGTTCTGATTTTTTGGCATTTAGATATTTGCCCCTAATTATCTTTTCTTTGGAATCAAAAAAAGCCAAAAATTTACAATTTTTTAAAATGAAATTTTAGTTTTTCACATAGCAATGACTTCAAAAATAGACAACAAGGAAAAAAAAGTTAAATACTGTGAGACTTACAGTAAAATGATTAGAGTTGGCAACACTGTTCCCCTGCAATTAGAAGTTACCTGCTCACCTTTGATAGGAATTTCACCAAAGCAGCAAAACCACAAAAATCCAGGATGGAGGTTCAGGCTACCCAACCATCCCTGAAAGATATCTACACTGAAGAGAAAGGATATCCTGTCCCAGAAAAAAAAGGGAAAGGAAGGGGTCTAGAAATCCATGCAAAGATAAAGAGTTAGAGAGGGTCTTACAAGCATTCACAGCATACAGATTGGTTGGAGAATTTGAGAAAAACAAAGAGTCTGAGGGCATCCTGGGAAGCTCCCAACTTACATGAGCTCATTGAGACTGCTTCCCTTTCCCCCTGTCTCTGATTATTTCAGTTTAATATCCTATTATGAAAGCAAATGTTATAAAGGGCATATTAAAATGAGTGTAATTGCCATTTAGAATTCCCAACGTACAGGGCAATTTCTTCTAACTCCAGAAAGACTAGAAACAGAGGTGATTCTCTATAGTAATGACAGCACACAACTAACTGAGAGGAGCTGAAGTATTAGTCAAATGTTAAGAATGCGACACCCACTCATTTCTAAACAACTCTGGTATTGAAAATGGCTTATTCTTCCAATGGAACTTAAAAATCCTTCTTTGGGTAAAAAGTTAATTGCAAAATAACTGTTAGATAAGCTAATTTGCACGGTATGTGGGATTGCAATAATGTGACTAACTCAGGTTTATCCTTAAAAGAATCTAAAGCTTCTCTGCAACACTGTCACTGTAGAATATGCTCCTTAAGTCTTCATGGAGTCACAGATCTCACCAGGAATTAACACTTAAATTAATCTGAATTTGAATTCTTGATGCCTTAGGAAGCATACGTGTAACATCTATACCACCAACAGCTGACTCAAAACCACAATCCAAAGTGTATTTCAATAATTTATTAATTAAAGCCTGACAGAAAGAGCAGGCAAGACCCTGACTAAGGGTTGTTGGGGTTTTGGGTGGTTTATTCAGATATTCTTTATGATACCCACACTACATGCATCTGCTGCTTTTCCACTGACACATCAAAAGTTAAAGCATCTTGAAAGTTTAAAAATTATGTATTTACCTATCTATCTCTATATATACATGGATGTGTATATATAGGAAGCAACAGATCAAAGTTTGTAGGTTTTGGTTACAGGCAAAAATATCAAGGTTAAAATTCAGCTTTCACACAAAAGACATTATAAAATGTCCTTAGGAGAAAAAGGCTGACTGAAAATTAATGAGACTGCCTGCTCTTTTTCGCTGCTCCAAGAATATCTCCCAAAGTTAAACTCCCCATAAACCCAAAGGGAGTTCACCTACCTGACAACTACATTAAAAGAAAACATTAATATGTAACAAATTAATTTCAGGTTTTGACACAGAAGTACCTGACAATTTAATGGATTTCTCCTATATAAAGGAAATGGACATTCGTAAAGATAGAACCCATTAGTCACTATTTGCCAAAAAGCAACAAGAGGAAAATGAATACAGGCAAATAAACAACACTAAATATCTGTCAAATAGCATGTTACAGTACTACTGATTTTAAAGCTGCTTTGGTTTCAAATATCAAAGCTTTCATTTTGCAATTAACTCACATGAAGTAGAAGCACAGCTGCAAGGAAAGACTGTCCCTGGCAATAGCCAATGTCTTCATCATAGACAGAGTATGCCTAGAAAAAAGAAAAGTCAACATATATTTAAAATGCACACAGGCATTATCAAAATGTGCTATAATCAATGAGCTATTCAGAATTCATAATGCAACACGGGCTGAAATAATAAAGGGAGTGAAACTGTAACTGTGCTTGCGTAGGCTTTCAGGGCACTTAAGTAAACATCTACATATCACTCTCAATCTTCCATAGATCCCATATCGGTGTATTTTTGTCTTTATTTTCTGAACAGCATGAAAAGAGTTGGGTGCAATTTCCTTTCACCTAAATCAAGGATAATTCTGCTGAGGTCTGGAATGATATAACTTTAAGGATAAAACAAATATGATGTAAAAACCAGGTTAGCTTGTGCTGTGGGGAATGCTTGTTTGGTTTTGGAAACACAAGTTCCGACATCACAGAAGTATAGAACCTGAGGCTGGCTGTTAGAAAACCACTGAGAACTGCTCTAGCCTGAAAATTTCATCAGAAACAGTTTTTTCATCTCCTTGTTATGCTGAAGAACAAACAAGACTCATTTTCCTATTGTATGACTGACATAGTACTTTTTTCTTACTCTTAAAAAAACAACACTAAAATAACTAACCTTTCCTTCCCCCCTTTTCCGAGACAAGAAGACAGATACTGTTTTTAAAGAGATGTCAGAGGATGTTAAGAATTTCAGAAAACTTGTGAAAGTATAAGCAGCAGCAGGATTGACATCGGGGAGAGAGACATCCTGAGAGAACAAGCAAGGTACTAAGGTTACAGCCAGGGAAAGCAAAAGCACAAGGTCAGAGCTACGGGGAGGAACAAGCCACAAAAATCAGAACATGGGCTTTGCCCCCACGACCGTTTACAGATGAGAATGTTTCAAACTGGAACACTGTGCTTATCTCTTTTTTAAAGTCTTGAATGAACTCAAGATTGCAAATTCACTGAACAGGAGCACAGAGAGCCTGAACAAACGATGGCAGGTGATGCGCTGGTGGGTCTATCATACAATATTTTAGCTGCCTCTTCAAAATGTAAGAAGAATTGTGTCTCAAAAAGAGATGCAACCCCTTTCCAGCCAAATCTATTAACATAATTGCAGATAATTTCTGCCAGAAATGTTGAAATGGAGGCCAAAACATTTAAATTTAAACCATCTTTCCTTTTTCTTTCTGATGGGCAAAAACTAAGAAGTATTTATAAGGAATTCTGTCATGATTCCAGAAAAGAAGATCTCTGTAAAGAATACAACCTCAGTATTTCTTTAAAGTTCACTGTTTATAAACAATTAATCCATACATTTCCAATTATGTCTGTAGCTTGTGAAAAACTGAACTGTGACTTACAGCTTTTTGCCACTTGTCTATATTGCTTACCATTTTTTAAAGTACGTTAGATGGGATTAGTTAAAATCTGAGTGAAAATAATGCAAATCCACTGCTCAGTTTCAATGGTGAAGCAAATACAAGACTAGCCACAAAAAATATTGAAAAATATTTAATGAACCATCACAATCTGCTTACTAGTTTAAACCAGCTCTAGCCACAAAAGTAAAATATAAAAAGTAACTCCTTAAGTCTACAATAGCAAATACAAAACCTGACTTGGAAAAAAAGGATGCTCACTCAGAAAAAGTTCATTTTAAATTACTCTTTAGCTACTAAGCTCTGAAATAACAGAAATTACTTTCAAAACTTAAATTAATATTGCATAGGACTAATTAGAACCATCCACTGGTTAATCATCATCATAATGAATCTTTATCTACTTATTCCAAAATCTATCAGTTCATTGATGTCAAATATTTTATTTCTGTAGCATTCCTAAAAGATGTGTTATTTCTGCCTTTGAAACGCTAGCCCTGTGTAGAAACAGATGTGTAAAATTTTAAATAATGCATCTGGAGTTATGATTTCTTTGTACTATATGACATTTTTTACTTTACTTAAAAAATCCAGGCTGAAAAATTAATAGCAAATTATCAGCATGTGTGGGTTCTCTGTTGTGAGAAGCACTATCAGCACAATAGATAATAATTTGCTGAAAACAGCAATAAATTAATCCAAACAAATTTTAAAATAACTACTGAGAAACCAACACACTGGAACAAACAAACCGTCTCCAAAATGGACATAGGTTAAAAAGTACAGAAATTTATCAGAAATAAAAAGATACTCCTTTTGAGACTGTGAAAGCAAGCTGAAATGATGGCAAAAGAGGAAAAATGGGGAGGGTGCAAAAAAATCCTCACTCTGCATGTTCAGTATAAAAATATGAATGAAGACCAATAAATTTTCTCATAAGCAACTTCCTAAACACATTAAAACTAGTAATACATCCCTTTCAAACACATCCAGAGCAGGAAGGCAAAGCCTCTGCTTGGAAAATATATGATCAAGGTAGAAAAGCTGTATTTAAACTAGAGCAGAAAATCCACAGGAACTTTCCCTGTGTCTGTTTTATTACAGAAGAATCACAGAGATTGTCATCCAGCCATTTCCAACAGGGGATGTGTTGAAGGATCTGTTTCCAACTGAGTATCAGAAGAGATGATAAGTTGAAAGGAATAAAAATACTAAAAATGTATTAAGAACAGACAATATTCACCCAAAAAGCAGGGGGGGGAGTGAACTGGTAAACCATTAATTGGCTGATTAAATCAGAAGAACAGATGAAAAATTTGAAGCATTTGTAAAAAGAGCTGATCTACAGAACTACAAATCAGTAAGTACTGGATAATATAGTTTTAAAAAATATTTCAAATTAATTAGTGGACACAGGTATACGTAGTATATATAAAATAAACACATCTGAAGGACAGTAAAAGAACAGTAAAAAGTAAAAGAACATCATCATTAACAAACCTTCGAAGCAACCAACAACCATGGAAAAAAATATTAACTACTTGATCTGCTTGCTTTTTGAAATTAGTTTCCACCAGGTCCTTCCCCAAAACCCCAAAATCTGATCTTCAAAAGCAGCTGTTATCAGATACTTGGCTACTAACTGCAGTGCTACACGGGAATTAGATAAAACTGAGAAAGATTCTGCTGTTAAGTCAAAGCATCGTAATACTGACAACAAAAGATTTATTTTTTAATGAAGTCTCTAAAATCTAAATGATTTCATTGTATTTGCCCAAAGCAAAAGAGGTTTTTGGAGCTTTATGCACATTACATTTCCAATTATACTTTTTCAGTTTTAAGTAACCTATGGGACTTGATACTGCTGAAATATGACGTCAGAAATAAGGATGCTACCTACAGCCACCACCATAATATCGTATTATTAACAAAAGATCTAAGATTAATTATTTAAGATTTATCCTTTAAAGGGACTGAGGAGCATTAACTTTGTCTTTCCACATGAAATACAAAACCAAAGCAAAATCCCAAATCCCCTATTTCCATTGCAGTCATTGTAACTTTGTAATTTCAAGCAAACAGGATTTTTCCCATGACAACCTGTGACGATGCTGTGGTCTTTTAAGTTATTATTTTCTTAATCTCTTGGGGAACTTCCAATCACAATTCACTAGTTAACTGAGATTTTAAATATTCTCTGTCTCATAAATGGGACTTAATGAAGATTCTGATTTGAAGACTACTTTCACTCATTTTAACTAAATTAAGATCTTACAGAATTAAAATGTCTTTTTAATACTTATCTGTCTTCTGAAGAGACCTACTACACAGTTGTTAGTACAACATCGTTAGAGAAAGTGAATACTTTGGAAGCAACGGTCTCCTCAGTGACAGAGAACCACATGCATGTTGGGAAAGTGAATGAAGAATCCAGAGACGGACAGAAATTCTTTGCTAAAATAATTAATGGAGGAAAATTTCCCAAGATCAGAATCTTCTGTAGACAGAAAAATTCCAAGTAAGTAGCATTTAAAAGACGAATGGAAAGACTGCTGACTTGAATTTAAAACCCCAGATTTGGGATTTCTGCAACTAATGTGTATAAGTTCCAGCAGTTTTTAAAACTGAAGAGTAGAGAGCATATCTCAATTCCAGAATGAAATGTTTTTCATCATTTTGCATCCTCATAAGCATGAAAACTATCGCTTAACAGTTGCTGAAGGTTCAAATGTACTTAAAACAACGAAATGCAAACCACTAACTAGCAAACACCAGCTTACAATCACATTGCCAATTTGCTTTTTCCATAGTAACTCAATGACATTAGAAACTAAACGTTGCAATTATATAAGAAACTCAAGAGAGCTCATGAAAAATATTTCTGTAGTGTCTGCCTCGTACAAAGGTTTTATTTCCAGAGCTTTCACTTCCCCCGCCCTTCTTCGCGGTAATGCAGAGGGAAAGGTATGAGCAGAGGCTGCACAGATCCCCATCTCTTATCTGCAATAACAGTATCTCTCTTGTCAGTAATAACGTTTCCTGGCACAGGAAACACTCACTCCTCTGAAAAAGTGACAGGCACGCTGGCACAATGCTCATTAACAGCCATACAAGATATCCAGCATCTGTGTCTCAGGAAAAAGGAAAATGTAACAGGAATTGAATGCAAGTTTTTTGGGAGAGAATGACAAGCCTCGTTTGCTCTAATTACTTCACCTTTGTGTCAATACCAGATGATAGAAACGATCTAAGGAATCTACTCGATGTTTGATGCAGACATAGCTCTGTGCTGAAGTCTGTTTTAGTACAGTTAAAAGACCTACATGGTATCTGAAAACCAGACTGTGTCAAGAAAACATCCATACTTTGATGCAGACTTCTCAAGCAACAAGGTATTTTACAATATGTTTGATTGCTGAATAATTTTAGTGATAGTATAATTTAAAACTCCATAACTAAATTTATTGTAAGGCTAACAGTCTGAAAGTAATAATATTCCTATGACTGCAGCATTTAGGATGTATCACATTATACAAAGACTTTCAGTGTTAACTGAAAACTGTATTTTTAGAAATTAGTTACTCATTTATTGAGTATCAGGGAGAGGCACGTGTATGTTATACAATATGCCTCCTCCAGAGCTATAAGAGCTGAGAGAATGAATAAGTCTTCACATTTATTCAGGCAGATCTCCGAACATGCTAAAGCCTTTACTCTCCTTCCAGCATCCAAGATTCACAGTCCTGACCTTTTCACTAGTACAGTCTCAGCAGAAACCTCATATGCAACACCAGTACTGCTGCTCCCGTGCGGAGCACAGATGCATGGAGAAGAAACCTTATTAATATGTAAATGGGAGAAGACAAGATAACATAAAATATCCTTTGCATGAAACAAGACAACAATATTTACGAAAATTGCTCTTCAACCCAGGAGCAAAGAAAATAAGTAACTAAAAATAGATGAAAAAAATTTCTTAACTGATCCTGTTTACGCTACTACGTTTATTCTAAAATTAGCAAATTTTAGGAATTTATTTACTCCTATAGGAAAGAAAGAGATCAGTTCTCTGACAAATAATTAAACCAAAGTGGACAAATACTGAAATTCTCCATTTGTAAATCTGAGGAAATACTAAGGATTGAAAAATGTGGAAGAATCTGTGCATGCTGAGAAGAGGTGATCATCTCAAAAAAGGTGCTACAACGAAACTGAAATGAAAATGTAAAAAAAGGATGAAAGTTAGACAATCAGCTTACAGGACAGTACTAAGCAGCAGCTCTGCCACGCTGAAGGATGAGCCAAAGAGTAATCCATCATTCGCAGCTTATCACGGTATAGAGGCTACTGGTCACAGAAGAGCAATTCCAAGACATTTTCACATTTCAATTATACAGAAAAGAAAGCCCAAACCTGCCTATTGCAGCCCGTTCGGTATTAGCTTTGCTAGAAAAACAGTTTATTATTCTCTCTACTAATGTGCGTACCAACAAACAGACAGACATTGGAACGACAAGTAAACCAGCGTGTTTCATTTTACAGTAACCCAACTATCCTGCATCTATCCTGCACCTAAAACCTTCAGGCAAGAGTGACTGGGCTTAGGAAAAACACTACATTTGATCAACCAAGGAGGTAAGTATTTAGTAACAAAATATAAATATATATATATTTATATATATAAATATAAAAAATAATGATAAAAATTAGTCATATACATCCATAATGCTTTTGTTTACTGGAAAACACTAACACCAGCTTTGAGTCTCTGAAAAGTGATTCAACCGTTTTTAGAAAAACAGGGAGGCCTTGTGCCTATTTTTCCAGTTTGCCCAGTAAGAACATTCACCCAGCTAACCTGATGGATTTCCCTGCAACATACACCCTTTCTCCTATTAAAGTCACAGGGGCTGGTCGTTGAATAGGAGTTACCTTAGTCAGAAAATTAGAGAAAACGCATCTCACGCTAAATTCTGCACTACATACACTCCGAACAGTTGAGAGGACTAATTCTGCCAAGTGCTTTGATTCCCTGGAGCATCGAGCTGTTAACTACATATGCACGCATGGAAGTAGGCTGTGAGTACTATTCTGTTATGCATTGTAAGGCAGAGAATGAGCTCGTTAAACAGAGCTGGAATTCGCATAGTATTTAAACAGAAAGTACGCAAGCAACAGAAGTATTTTCCCTAAAGATGTTTGCCCTGTGCAATCTAGTTTATGAGATGTCCTCAAGTGAAATCTCCAATCTAGAATCTGGAACTCTTTTCATTCCTTATCACCATTGTCAGCCTTAAACTTTATTTTTAGATACTTTGTCACATAAATGTTCTGCAACTGAAAAAGTTTCCATCTTTCCTGATTTCCTACTGTTCTGAAGAAGAGATTAAGAGACGGAACTAAAACTGACAGACCTGTTAACATGAGGCAGTGAGCTTTTAATGGTTTTCCTTTTTATCTGACAGCTCAGATCATCTCTCATTTCAGTGGGGAACGAAGAAAATGCTCTTCAGCTTTTTTACCCTCCCACTTGAGGACAGAACTCTTCTAGCCTTATTCAATAATCCTATTCTTCAAATATCTTGCTTTCATATTAGAAGAAGGGCATGAGTGCACAGCACCTCAGTTCAAAGTTATTCTAGTAATATAAAGCAGCCACAAAATTACTTTCAACACAGATGATTATTTTTTTCCAGTGGAATGACAAAATTATAAGCAAATCATTTAGGTTTTAACAATGTTTCTCTAAAACTCACTACATCAATCATAAACTCAAGGTCTAGGCAGACCCAGCCACAGACAGGTCATCTGAAGAAGGGAACCCATGACCATTTAAGAAAACTCTGCAAGGATGAAGGAAAAGTTGCTGCCTACAAATCTATGTAGCAGTTGCATCTGATCTCAGTACTGGCAAGTAGGTAGAAACTGTCAAGAATAAAATCAGTAAACTTATGAATAATTCAATGTTGGAGATTAGATATGGCTGTTCTACCAGGAAGGGATGCTTCCCAAAGCCTTCTTTGAACCAGTAAGCATATAAGAGAATGAGGCAGTCAATAGAGTCTACTAAGATTTTTAGCAAACCTTCAACAAGATCCCTTCCTGAAGGCTTTTGAGGGAACTAAGCTGCCATAGAAGGTCCTTTTCTATACTCATATAATTGATTAAAGGATAGAAAAAGCAAAAGGTCGGAATAAACAGTTCCCGCCTACAGAGTGAAGGTGAGGTCACTCCCAAAACCTTACACAAAGCCGTGCTAGGGCTGATGCTGGTGAAAATATTCACAAATTGTACAGACTACATAAAAAATAGCACAGTAACAAAGACTGCTGATGCTGTTTGGAGCAGTAAATTAAAAGCTGACTGCAAAGATGTTATGCAGAACATGTTCGTATCAAGAGAAAGCAGCAAAGTGGCAGAGATCATTCAACTGCAGATAAATACAAAATGCTTCCATGGGAAAAGCAGTCCTTAACCTGACGTACACACTGACAGGCCTCTGATCTAGATCACAGCATCACAGAGTGGTTTGGGTTGGAAGGGACCTTCAAGATCCCCTAGTTCCACCCCCGGCCATGGGCAGGGACACCTCCCACCAGACCCAGTTGCTCCAAGCCCCGTCCAACCTGGCCTTGAGCACTGCCAGGGATGGGGCACCCACAGCTGCTCTAGGCAACCTCTGCCAGTGTCCCACCACCCTCACAGTAAAGAATTTCTTCCTGATACCTAATCTAAATCTACCCTTTTTCAGTTTAAAACCATTCCCCTTGGCCTACTGCTACAGGCCTGTGTAAAAAGCCCCTCCCCAGCTTTCCTGTCGGCCCCATCAGGCACTGGGGCTGCTAGAAGGTCTCCCCAGAGCCTTCTCTTCCCCAGGCTGAGCAACCCCAACTCTCTTCCAGTCTGACTTCATAGAGAGGTCCTGCAACCCTGTGATTGTCTTCATGACCCTCCTCTGGATGCAGTCTGACAGATCCATGTTCTTCCTATGTTGGGGGCCCCAGAGCTGGACACAGTACTGCAGGTGGGGTCTCACAAGAGCAGAATAGATGAGGAAAATCACGTCCCTCGACCTGCTGGCCACGCTGCTTTTGACACGGTTGGCTTTCTGGGCTGCAAGCACACATTGTTGGGCCATGTTGAGCCTTTCGTCCACCAGCACCCCCAAGCCCTTTCCCCTCAGCGCTGCTCTCAATCCATTCCCTACCCAGCCTGTACTTGTGCTTGGAATTGCCCTGACCCAGGTGCAGGACCTTGCACCTGGCCTTGTTGAACTTCATGAGGTTTGCACAGGCCCACCTCTCAAGCCTATCAAGGTCCCTCTGGATGGCATCCCTTCCCTCCAGTGTGTTGACCTCACCACACAGCTTGGTACTGTCAGCAAACCTGCTGAGGGGACACTCAACCCCACTGTCCATGTCACCAACAAAGATGTTAAACAGTGCTGGTCCCAACACCAATCCCTGAGGTTACTGTTTTCCACTTCAACAACAAGTCATTGACCACAACTCTTTAAGTGTGACCATCCACCCAATTCCTTATCCACCAAGTGGTCCATCCATCAAATCCGTGTCTCTCCAGTTTAGAGACAAGGATGTTGTGCAGGACAGTGTCAAATGCTCTGCACAAGTCCAGGTAGATGATGTCAGTTGCTCTTCCCTCATCAGTCCATGCTGTAACCCCATCACAGAAGGCCACCAAATCTGTCAGGCACAATCTGCCCTTAGTGAAGCCATGTTGGCTGTCACCAATCCCCTCCTTATTTTCCACGTGCCTTAGCATAGTTTCCAGGAGGATCTGCTCCATGATCTTGCCAGGCACAGAGGTGAGACTGACTGGCCTGTAGTTCCTCAGGTCTTCCTTTATTCCCTTTTTAAAAATGGGAGTTGTGTTTCCCATTTTCCAGTCAGTGGGAACTTCACAGGACTGCCATGACTTCTCAAATATGATGGATACCATCCGTTCTCTTAGGACCAATGCATGCATCAATAAGTCCCATGGACTTGTGCACCTTCAGGTTCCTTAGATGGTCTTGAACCTGATCTTCCCCTACAGTGGGCAGTTCCTCGTTCTCCCAGTCCCTGCCTTTGTTTTCTGTGACTTGGGTGGTGTGTCTGGAGCGCTTGCTGGTGAAGACTGAGGCAAAAAATCACTGAGTACCTCAGCCTTCTCCATATCCCCAGTAACCAGGTCTCCCATTTCCTTTCTGAGCGGGCCCACATTTTTTCTAGTCTTTTTTTTTTTTATCACCAACATACCAATAGACCCTTTTCTTGTTGCCCTTGACATCCCTGGCCTGATTTAATTCTATCAGGGCTTTAGCTTTCCTACCCTGATCCCTGGCTGCTCAGACAATTTCTCTGTATTCCTCCCAGACTACCTGCCCTTGCTTCCACCCACTGTAGGCTTCCTTTTTGTGTTTGAGCTTGTCGAGGAGCTCCTTGTTCATCCATGTAGGCCTCCCGGCATTTTTGCCTGACCCCCTCTGTGTTGGGATGCCTTGCTCCAGAACTTCAAGATCCTTCAAGAAAGAGGAACAACATCTGCAGCAGCTTCCTCTGCAGGAGCAGTAGAGGCCCTGAGAGCAGGGAAGGCTCCCAGCTTTGGAAGACAAGTAAAATTCTTCACTTCTAATACAGAAAATCCAGGAAGGTCTGGGATCTCTGCCTCTGTGAAGCTGCCTGCTAGACAGATAATTCCTTTAAGTTGTTTCTAGTTCAGACAGATTCATTACTTTATCTTCTATTTATTAAACAAAATAGACTGAGATACTAATGCATGAAAATGTTTTTCTTTCCAAAGTACGTTCCCAAATCCTCTCATCATCCTCATGGAACTTCTACAGACTCTTTCCAATGATTTAGTTCAGGACACAGTAATCAAAAACAGCTGCAGCAACTGGAAAATACCAAATTACTCAAGTCATTCAGTTCCTACACAAAACTGATCTATCAATATGTCATTTAACACCTCATCATTCACCATTGCCACCTTCTCTGTGACATCAAGATATCTGTATCAGAAATTATTTTTCTATTTTCTTTTAGGTGACTAACTGGAATACATTGAATGAACAAGTGATCTTCATGATGCTTCGTTTGAAATGCATCTATTCAGTGCTGATGTATAGTAACCTGCTAGCTAGCTAGGTTTTAATTCTTTAATGTGTATCTTGTTCATGTTCTAACTTGTCCAGCATTTAAGCATTTTTTTGATGACAGACTACACAACGGAATTTTGATAAAATTACCTTGTTACCGTCACCAATGAAACCTGTATTTTTTATTAGCTTGTCAAGATCTATTTTCAGTAAACTCATAGGCATTCATTATAATACACTTATCACATTTAATTCTTGCTAAGCTGAATGCTATTCCATCATTTTTCACTTAACTGGTATCAAACTGACAAGCCCACAATTACCTGCATTATCCTAGTTAATCTTTTCAAAGACTGGCAGAGGAACTGTTTTCTTGTAGCCCTTTAGAGTCCTCCAAGATTAGCAAGATATAAGTGGTTAAAAGTTTTCTCTGCTCCTTTATTTTTTACTTTTTTTTTTTAAACGGGAATTGCTCATGACAATGAACTTCAATATATGTAACCTAAGCAGCTATATTTAACAGTCATCCAAATTATTGTTTGAATAGGAGTCAGTATCACCATAGAATTTTTCTGGAGAACGGGAATATGTATCATTATATCCCAAAGGCAGGACACTCTTTTCTGCTTGTTATGACAACTCCATCATTTCTGTCTATTAATCAACTGGAGGTGGAAACAGAGTAACAAGGAAAAGGAAGGGAAGTGGAAACGGCTTTGTCTAAGGCAATAATTTATTCTACATGTAGAGAAATATGTAAAATGAAAACTGACTGCCAGAAGCACAATAAAATCTGCAACTGACAGACAGAGAAGAGAACTACCTATCTAGATGCAACATTCTACCTCCGGGATCTCTCCTGAGCAGCAAAGGTCTGTACAAGCTGGACAAATCTGTTCATATAGTACCTCAATTTCCTATGTGCAAATTGGAAAAAAAAATTTGGAGTTTTCTTTGATCAGAGGTGATCTGAGAGCTAAGAGTGAAAAAGTTATGCACACAATACTGCTTGTGGAATGGTCAGCTAATTTGTTTTCTATGTAATTATCTAGAGACATTCTTGCTTAAGCTTATAGCAGAGCTTGCTCTGAGGATTTCTCCTCCTCTGCAAACCCCTCTACCAGCAAAGCAAAAAAAGTTCTTCTACATCATACTTCCACTGAAGCAGACCTCTAATATCAAACTGCCCATTATTAAAGCTAGCTTGAGCCTTGTTCTTCTCAAATGCATTTCAGGAGATGCAAAATGCTAAGTTGTTAAAAGTACTGCATGCTATCCAGTACTGCAGAGAGTACATTCTCCACATGCAAGCTAAATAAAGCTTTAAAATCTTATTGATTAGTGGCACGGATCAGAACAGGGCTAGCAGAGCAAAATACAGTCATAGCAAAATATGGAAGACACTTTAAAATTCAGAGTACTGACTGTACCTTACAGATTTTGTATAGAGATTCCTGACCGTCTCCTTCTGTATCTTTGAAATAATCATGTGCTGGAAACGTACGATGAATATCTCGTGTAATGACACTCTCTTGAGCAGAATCCTGTAAAAAAAAAAAGAGAGAAAAATCCCGATGTATTAGCCCAGTAACAGTGTAATTAAACATAACAGAATATAAAATTCAATGTGCAGTCAACGTGGATACATTAGATAACTGCTTTACTGACTCATCCTCCAAAAATGCTTTGAGAAGAAACTGAAAATCCTCTAGTCTCATATGCAGTAATAATTTGACAGTTTAACAAGAGCAACGTGGCATGTTTTCTGTCCTTCAGGCTTACAGTTCATTTTTAAAACTCATGGGAAATGACTAGTTATTTAATTGTAGGTGCATTTTTACTAGAGAACATATGTTTATGTATTTCTCTGGGAGTAAAAAAAGAAAATTAGACTGTCTCTCTCTTGCAAGCTCAGTGGTAATAATTTTAAATGTACATCCATTTACCATAAAAGCGGTGTCAATTACAAATAGGGACTACTACTTTGAAACATTCAAAAGTTTACCGTTAAATGGTCTTTAAAAGAACAAAATCAGATGAAGTATCAGAACTGTTGCACTTTCCCATCAATCCCATATCCTTCCCTGCTACCATCTCTTTTACACTTTTACATTGACTAGCACCTAAGGATAAGGTCAGGTGCCTTAACACCGGTGTCAGATGCCATTTTAGAAGCCCAAAGATAACGCCTGGTAAGGAGCTGCTACTGCAGAAGGATACAAGTCTGTTGTAAGTGCTGCATCATCTCTGCAAGCTTCATGTGGGTGAACTGCATATACTGAGACAGCTAAAATGACACCAAATGCCCACGTTTAGGCAACAGAGTTGTTCCCTAGACATACCTAGCTCTGCAGATAAAAGAAGCAATTGCTTACAATACTGCATTTCTATAAAATGATGGAAATCACTGCAATCAGACCTGAGGAATACCACTGTGTGTATGAGGAACTGGTATCAAAATGTCAGAGCTGAAACTACACCAGTTAATCAATTATCTTCAGGTTCAGTTACTTTCACTATGAGATAGTACCTTTAGGTTGGTAAATATCAAATGGTGCTTTTCTCTACTACCTTTTAATCCTAAAGGAAAAAAACAACAGAACCCTCATCTGTGACTCAGAAGATAAATCCTTTATAAATACTTCTACTTTGAAAACAAAGTATCTGCTATAGAAAAGCTCCTAAACCCTCAAACTGCAGTTTGTAATCCAGGCCTCCCCATAAAAAAGCTTCTTCACACCTACAGGAGTCAGCAACTGGGTGATCTCCTGAATTTGGGCAGTTTCCCAATCCCGTAAAGCCCTTCCTGTGAGCCTATGCCATACAGTAAGACAGCTGCCCGGGGGGCTTGCCCAGCAGTCCACAGCAATTCCCCAGCACAGCCTCCTTTGGGACTACCCATAACCAGCGCACACAAAGGCATCATCACCCCGGGCTGCATCAGGACCCCAGAGGGGAAACCCCATCTTCGTGTTTCTCTACTCACTTGAACGGCATCTAAGAAAACAGCTATAGTCGCAACAAGCATAAACATCACAAGCATAAACATCACAAGCATAAACATCACTTTAACAGGTTTGCTAAGAGCACTCAACTGAGTATCACAGACAAGAAAAAAAAAGAAGTCGTGGGGTTTTTTATTATTATTATTTATTTATTTAATCTAGTTATCTTCTATTCTCATCTGTTTTCTCATACCCTGTCATTTTTTCCACCCTCCACATTAAACTATGGCTTTATCTTTCCTCCTCATCCCTCTCTGCACTGGGCACAGTCTTCCAGTCCTTGCACATAGAAGTCTTCCTCTTTCCTCTCTCGAATCTCTCTCTAAAGTTCACTGCTTCTCTGAATCTTTGCTATCATTAATTTATCCATTTACACTGTCCTAATTTTCAGTGATCTCAGCTGTTGCTTCCCCTTTGTTTGACAATAACATCCTTAGTACTAGACACAAGTAGTAATGACACAAGCTGTGTTTTGTAAAATACCAGGCATGTTGTTATGTGCTATGAAAAGGAGAGCTTACAAAGAGAGGTGATGTTTTTATTATGCTAATGAATATTGCTGAAGAAATTAAACACACTTTTGTGCTTTCACTGGGTTATCATCACAATTTTCAGGACATCTAAGCATCGTGCGACTATCAGTAACTAAAACTAACCATACAGCCTAAATCACACTCAACAAAATATATAATAATAATAATAAAAATTTAGTAACAAGCAGTTCTCTAATTGACTTCTTTAATGAGTATCTTCATTCACATGGCTTTCAAACACAAGAGAGGCCAAATAACTGCAGTCATCCTCGCAGATTTATCTGACTATTGAGCTACATTGTAAGGAAACACCTTAAACAACATTGAAGATCCGCCAATACAGCACAGTTCGAGTCCGTTATAAAAACCTGTTATATTAATTCTTCAGCACAAGTTTGAAAAGATCCAGGCGTTTTAAAGAAAGTTACAGGAAGGCCACCACGTCCAGCACATATATCGCTTTTCTGTCAAGCCAGCAGAACGTGTTTGGCTTCCCTGGATTCCTCTCTTTCCTTGAGCTGGGAGGCAAATGTATAACTGAGCACAACTGGAAGTTGACAGGGTAGATGTCCCAGATAGGACCAAAAAGTATTTGTGTAAAGGCCCAAATGCAAATTCATTTTTACTGAGTTAGGAGGAGACAGAAGCAGAGTTTTCACTCAGCATTATTAACAATAAATGGTTCTAAAAAACTGAAGGAAAACAATAAAACAGACCCAAAAATAAAATCTCAGCTGAAAAACAGGAGAATTAACACCTAATCAAAAGACAACATCCATCTGAAATAAGATAAACCTAGAATCTTAACAGAAACAAGAAATTACTCTAGAGTGAAGGTAAGTGTAGAACTACTTCTTAAAATACGTTAAAAATATTTTGGTTACATTTCTACCTTTTTCCAGGTAGAGTTTGCTGATAGCGCTTCTCTCAAGGAGTACCACAGCAGATGAGCTTACAGTTATCCTAATAAAGGTTTTCAGATTATTTTTGTTCTTCTGAAAGTCATGATTAGTTAATTTATTACGAAAAAAAGCTAAGGTGAGATGGCTATCAAAGCATTCAGAGTTCTAATAATCTTTCTCACATCTCATAATCATTTCTGTGCTGCCAACTCAGAGAAACAATATTCTACTGAGGAAAAGAATTATCTTCATATGTCAACTATATGACAGCTGACATTCTACTGAACAAGCTCTCTACTTTGAGTCGTCTCACTTTTAAAACAGCTCAACTTCTGCAACTGTGAAGCAACTGCATTGGAATACTGACTCCCTGACAGCGCTGTCATTTTAAACTATTAAGATGCTTCTGAATGTGGACACTTGATGCCAGAAGGCAGACTGACATAGAAATACAGAAGGGAACAGAAAACCATTTATATTAAATAAATGTTAAAAGAAAATTAAGGGTACATAGGCACTCAAAATTGGCAATCCTAATGCACGTACATCAGGGATTATTTTTTAATAATGACATTTCACACTCTCTCCAAAAAGGACCTCTACTCATTTGTCGTCATAGGCGTACACATTCTAGTGATGAGTTATGGTTAGGGAGTAGAAGAGACTCCTGTAGGTACAGCCTTGCTTCCTTTGTTGCAAGAACTGGAAGACAGGTATGGTACAAGCCAGAAAAATGTATTAAGTAAGAAAAATCTTTTGGGGCATAACATCTCAATGTTGTGTTGACTTGGATCCTTTCCCCACTTCTGCCCAAAATTACTTATGTGAAAGGAGGCACACCAATTACGCAAAGAATTCCACAAGTGGTCACCTGCGTTTTCTTTACTATATAGCTGCCTGTACTACAGCCGTTGGCTCAATAAGGAGAAACGCAGCATTATTTACAGTTGCAATTAAAGGTATTCAGAGTTTCATGTGAATACTAAAAAAAAAAAAAACAATAAACCAGGTCACAGGTGTGTCAAACCTGGCATTCAAACTGAGTAGTACTTCTGACCTCAATCTCCTTGTGCTCCATTTCCCTGGTTAATAATAATTCCCCATCTCAGTAGGGTGTGATGAAAATCAATTAACATCTGAAGCACTGAAATACCATAGTGATGAGTCCTGCAGAAATGCCAAATTGGAAAATAACAACTTCAACCTCAAATCCTGATCTGAATAGCATATAGTAAGGCACAGGGTTACATGATGAAAATACACAATGAAAAATAGTAAGGGGGGAGAAAGAAAAGAAAGGAAAAAAAAAAAAGCTGCTCATTAGATTAGCACTATTCCTTCTGTACACAGGGCAGAGGTCCTGGGAAGAAGATAACCAAAACCATGGAACTATGCGTGATAACGAATATGTCATTACACATCCTGGTAGGCAATGTTCATATTGTACTCAACTTTCAAAGGCTTATCTCTAATCTTAAACTCCTTCAAAGTTTGGTTTTATCAAATATGTTTACATATGAAAACAATATGATTTGTATATGCTGAAGGCTCAGTACAAGTTCACCTGACTGGGCCCATTTAAAAGGTCTGTAACTCTGGTGAGGTTCAAAGAGCTGATTTTGCATCTCATTGTCCCGCCTGTGCTTCATCTCTTCACTAGCTAAAAATAGCCAGAATCCAGATTACAAGGAAAGTAAAAAAAGGGAAAAAAAGGAAGAAAAAAAAACCCCAAAAAAACAGAAGAAGAAAAAAAAAAAAGAATAAAATAATTTCAAAATGGGGTTTCAACTTCTAAAATTACCATGCCCTAGAAATCTTGGTGTGTCATGCTCCTTCAGGATTAGACATTTCTGAAACTTTTCTACACATTGTATGGAAAGCAAAACCTCCCAGGCTGCCACAGGTGTTCATCACTCTTGTTTCGCCACATCTTGAGTCGGATGATGTGGAAACACACCATCTGCTGCTGATAGCAGGAGTTAGAGGTGCCCTCAATAAATCTATGCCTCTTAATCCTGAAAAGCTGTAAATTTAAATATTGACTTGCCAAGTGCACATTATTAGACATTATGACACTTTCAGTACCCTAAGCGTTCTGCTGAAGGAACAGATTTTTTGCATATTGTTCGTTTTGTTCCTTACGGTTCTTTGTGGTCCTCTACAGTTTCCACACATGTCCACAGGGGAATATGACTAAGAACTTTAAATTCTCTAAAACATAATCACAAACAGGCAGCAAATACAAACCACACAGAATAGATGAGTCAATCAGTAGAGGTTTGAAATGATCTGCGTAACTGGCATGTAGCTTTGCCCCCCGTTATTAATGATGTCCCCACAAACTCATGCTTTCACTGAAACCTGACATTACGTTGTGCCAGCATATATATACACACCACCAGCCCCTTTCCCCTCATCATTTTCCATACACCTTTTATCCCTCCAAGTAGAATGTGCGATCCAAGAAAATCCCAGGTTCCCTACCAATCAGTATTTGGAAGAAAAAAAAATCGATAGCTCTTCCTTTTAAAAACATTGAATACAAGACATATGGCTTATGCTCAGTTCTTCTGTAGCATTTCTGTAATGCATACCTTATAGTTCAGTTATTTTCTATAAATCGATTTTCTTTCAGTCATCATCAGGTTTTATTCAGCTGAGAACATATAATACTCAAACAGTACTAATTAACAGAGAAATAAAAACAGAAAAAAGCAGGGGATTATTCTTTAGAGAATTTTTTTTTAACAGGTACATATCAAGATATTAAAAGTGAACATAATATTTAGGTTAGTTCAGTAAATACACTGGCCAGCTGAACTTTGCAAATTCTGGCTCACTATCAGCTGTATTTATTGCTGCTTGGGCAAAACTGCTTTCTACAAGCAGAAAGAAAGAAGAGTCCTACTGGACATGGGGCCAAATCAATAGTTCAAATCTAAGCAGTCCTGGGCTTCCAGCAGGCCACGCCTGGATCTAAATTTAGTGTCAAAGGCTTTCCTCTCTCATCAGCATAATGTATTGGATTACTAATATAGCTCTGCCCAAGGAAGCAGACATCATCTTTTATCAAATTATCTCCCATTCTTCTCAAGCTGTGTTTGACAAGGTAGAGGCAGCTGCTCCACGCCTCAAATTTTGAGAATTCCCAAGACAGGATCCCAAGAAAAGCATCTACAACATGTCCCTTTTTAGACTAAGAACACAAAATTGCCTATCGCTTCTAAATACCAAATTCTCTAATTTTTTTACAAAGCTTGCAGGCTGGGACCCTAATCCTTTTAGATACAGTACCCCTGGGAGTGGACCAGCCAAGACCTTGTTGTGACCTGATCCATTATTTATAAGATCATCCATTTGAGTGCCAAGGAAATGGGCAATGATGCTCATTTCGAAAGGCTGTAGTTTTATTTCTTTCAACACTTAAGTCAATCTTAAAACTACTTGAGTGGAGGAGCAGCTGTGACAAGGACACTCTGCCCAGCTGCCCAGCATGAGGTTTTTAACCCTCCCAGAAGCTGGTGCTGATAGTTTCCAGCTACAAGCTGCTGGACAAGGTAGACTTGGACCATAGAAAATGACAACTCCAAGATATTCTTAAAGACTGCACAGAAGAAAAAGGCAGGACTAGAATAATAAAGATACCTATGTAAATACTATTCTGTATGTGGCTATAAAAGAGAGTGATATTGTAGCAGTCACAGAGGTAAGGCAGAAACAGCTCAGATCTTAACAGGGTTGAGCCATCAATCAGCAACAGACAAGATGACATTTTTCTGTAAAAAAATCACAGCAAAACTAGATCAGACACAAACCGATCAATTCTGCATACACTCTCTTGTTCTGAAAAACAAAAAATATCCATGACCTTTATGATCTTTGTGTTTTGTTTTCCTTCTCCCTCTCCTATTCTGTACACCCTCCCTCTCTTGTATGCTACTGATATATAATTTATTCTTCTTACTCTGCCACGTCCTTTCTGAAAGATGTTGTCAAAAGAAAAACGCTGTTTGTGCTGCTGGGCAAGAGATCAACTTTTGAATGCAGCAGGCTCAATTTTTTGCCATCGGCATGCTATGCTGTGAATTCAAAGTTACTCTTAAACGCTAATCTTGAAGGCTCCCTGATCTCCCACAAGAGATAAAGTGCTCTGTACACTAGCTGATGGGGCTTGGGGTTTTGGTGGGGTTTTTTTTTGTTTGTTTTTTTTTCATATGATGTATAGTTGGCATGAAGGGCCATGCACATCTGTTTTGAAGATATCACAGTATATCAGTTTCCATTTTATTATGTTTGGGGCTTTATTTGGGTCACCCAATCTTTAGCAGATATGATATCCAGCATTCTTTTCTTAAAAGAATTTTTTAAGCTCTGGGTTTTGTCTTAGGTTTGCTCTTGTTTTTAATAGCTATGACTTAGGAAGGTTGGCCTCTCCGAAGGACATGAAGATACATTCATTAGACCAACTAAAAGGCATGTTATCCAGTTTACTCATCAACATTTCACCTTTTTTCTCTGAAATGTGTATAGGCGCTATCTCCTAAAGGGACAAGTAAAAAGGTAACCCACAGATTTATCCCTGTAGCAAGTTAATTTTGCCCAATTTTCTGGTTTGCCAATTTTTAGTTTAGGTTTCTGATTACCTCTCTTCTGTGAGAGGCACAACTGCATTTGCAAAGGTTGGAAAAATGTTATTGTGATTAATCTGTAATTTGAAATTCAAATATTTCTGATTCTACCATCAAGTCATTGGGTAATTTCCAGAAGCAACTGGAAAGGTAAGGCCTGCTTCTAACAAACAATACTTAACTGCAGCAGGATCAGACGGCTGTGGAAAACTGTGAAACTGTTTACAGCGAATGGAAAAGGTGACATATTTGAATTCCTGACTCCTATTTATGTATTTTAATTGATGTTGCTACAAAACTTACTTCAATTTTAAACAAGTGCCTTCAAATTTTAGCTACAAGAAGCACAAAAAAGAAAAATAGTTACTGTTTAAGAAAAAAAATATTTTAAAAGCAAAGTTTTCTAAAAGCTGATGCCTTAAAAAGATTAGTTTCCTGCAGCATCACTGACCAAGTAGATACCTGTCTAGTCAGTGTTTCTTTCAACATGTTTTTATGAATTCTGAAATTAAACTTTCTTTTGGCGATCAAAAGATGGCATGATCCATATAACTGGTCCATTTATGATTTTAAAGAAAGGGCTGCCTTCCAGAGTTGCTTGACTTTTCCTTCACAAGCCAAGTGACTCCCAGTCTAAGAAAGTATTCTAACAAAATTCATAGCTATGCAGGGCCTCCTAGAACACCCTAACATTTACCATCTGTATTGCTTGCTGCTGGCAAAATATTAATAAAAAAGAGAAAATGCTGTAATATCAAGGAAGTTTATCTGGTTCAGTGATGCTGATTTTTAACAAGGAGGAAAAGCCTTGCAGCACTATGCAGATAAAGATTTGCCAATACATTGATTTTGAAAAGCTTATTAAGCTTGCAGCTGTTGAAGTGTGACGCTTATTTCTTCAAAAAGGAAATGTCTGCCCCTCATTTTCTTTAACAATGGAGTTCTTTCAATAATCCAGGCAGAAGCATTTCAGCAAGACCTACGGTGAGCTGTAATCTTTACAATAAGTAAAAACATTATTTTTTTTACAACCGAGTTACCTCCCAGTTACCTCTCATTTGACATCTGGATGCTTTCATTTTAATACTTGCTCTTACAACACCATCTTCACACTTTCTTTAATGTGAAAGCATCCTGTTATTTGGAAGTATGTAGTTTTTTGAACCCCTCATCTCCCAGAACTATTAAGATCAACAAGCCCATTACGATCTTCTCTATTCTTTATATAAGAAATCCAAAATCTGGTGGGTTTGTTGACTTGACAGCCCTTTGTATCACTCAGCATTGACATCAGACTATGAGACCAAAGACTCTGGCTCTTTGGGAGAATAGAAGATCAAAACCACTCTTCGACAAGATCTTAAAGTCTTTATGCAGCCTGAGGAAACAGTGCATTGCAGAAGATGAAGGCTAGGGAACAGGCAGACGGTTAGGGAAAAGGACAGAAATACAAGCACATGGTTTTCATGCCTGCCTCAGTTAAAGCCTGATTCAGCTGTGGAGATACTGAACACTGTATATTATTTCTGAGCATCAAGTCCTTCATTGGTAAATCTAGAGTGATAATATCCATAAATAAGCAATTAATGTGTGTCAAACACTTTTATACTTAACACAGAAATAATTATGGGGATGCCACAACATCATACTAAAAAGAAAAGTTATGTAAGCCTAGTATATCATTGACTATAAGGGTTTTTTCTATTTTGTTGCTGCTTTTAAAATAAATTTATGAAAAAAAGTTCTATTAATCTACAATTTGGACAATACTTCATGTACATCTCTTCATTGGATCCTTGAGAGCGTATAAGACATTGAAGACAGCTGCTGAAATGGCAGTTATCCAGGTCTCTGCTGAGCAACCACCGCTGCCACTACAGGTGGCACATACTGCAAACGCAGCTCTGGAATTTGCTGCAAGATGAATCGTAGACATGAGTGATTTAGAGATGCTGATATGGGGAGACTACAGAGCTCCCTTAACCCTTTCTTCAAATCTTCTCCCAGTTACAAGGAGAGGGAATGCAGCACACAGGGACTTCCACCTCCTGACAGCACTACATGTAGCTGAAAGTAGGTAGATGTAGTAGTAGCAGATGCTGCCTAGGCTCATACTGACTTGTCGATATCTGAGCTTATTGCTAGAAGTCTTGGATACAATTTTAGATGAACTAATGAAGAAAAATACTGGAAGGAAGAGAATCACAAATGTTTGAGGTGGGAAGGGACCTCTGGAAGTCATCTGGTCCAACCTGCCTGCTCAAGCACAGCTACCTAGAGCTATTGCCCAGGACCATGCCCAGACAGCTTTTGAACGTCTCTAATAGTGAAGATTCCACAACCCCATGGGCAATCTGTGCCAGTGCCTGCTCACTCTCCACAGTCAAAAGGTTTCTTCTTATGTTCAGGGGGAGGTTTCTGCATGCCCATTGCCTCTCCTCTCTCACTGGGCACCACTGAGAAGAGCCTGGCTCGGTCTTCTTTACAGACTCCCTTCAGGTATTCATATACACTGACAAGATCCCCCTGAGCCTTCTCCACTCCAGGCGGAACAGTCCCAGCTCTCTCTGCCTTTTCCCAAAGGAGAGATGCTCCAGTTCCTTCAACTTCTCACTGGCCCTTTCCAGTATGTCTGTGTCTCTCTCACACTGGGCAGCCCAGAACTAGACCCAGCACTCCAGGTATGGCCTCACCAGTGCTGAGTAGAGGAGGAGAATCCCCTTCCTCAACCTGCTGGCAACCCTCCTCCCAATGCAGGAGGATGATGCCATTGGCCCCCTACGTGACAAGGGCCCAAGGCTGCCTCATGTTCAACTTTGTGTCATCCAGACCCCCAGGTCCTTTTCTGCAAAGCTGCATTCCAGCCTGTCAGCTTCCAGGGTGCTAGAAACCAGCATGCCAACTGGCTTGTTCTAACTGCATCTCTAATTCTCAAGCAAACCCAGCATTTTCAGGCTACGGAGATTTCTGAATTCAGCATAAGCCCCAAAACCCCTGCCGTCCCACTCCTCACAGCTGAGACACAGCAGTGTAACCACTGCATATGGCAAAGGGCGAGCCATGCCACAGCGCTCGGCATGTAATTGGGACCTGTGGGGCTGTGTGTGAATCATCAAAAGAAGCTCCATTTTTGCCCTTGTATATTGATCTAGTTTATTCCTATTGTTTGAAAACTGAAATTCACTTTAGATTCAATGCCTCCTAAGATTTAGATCAATACAGTACTGGCATTAGAAAGTATTTATTTGGCCACATATGGGTCATAACAATAAAGACCAGACAGTGCAGACAGCACAGCACACAAAAATAATCCTAACTTAGTTTCAAATATTATCAGTTTTCTGTATAGTGCTTTTTAATGTATCTGAAGATTTCTCAAGCACTTTATATAAGCATTGCATAGGAATAAGCAGATTTCAGGGATATTCTTCTGTTGTCTCTCCTTGTAAAAAACAAAGGAGTCTATGTCCACCTCTTATTTAATGATGAAGTTTAGTTATTCCAATTATTCTGACTGTAACAGGGAGGTTATCTGTGTTTACAGGTAATACTGTTACTTCACAACTATCTCTTCTGAATCCCTTCATTTCCAGAGGTTACACACAAACAAAATTTCTGTAATATCTATGCATACACTCTCCATGACAAAACAAGAGTGAATCTGTTTAAATATGCTAATTCCACATGAACCAACACAGCCCTTCTTGGCACCTCTGACATTTACGCCACTGAGCAATACAAACAGGAAAATCAGTTATTTCCCATCCCCTAAGAAGCAAGGAATATCCATGAGACACAGGAAAACAGCTACTTTCATCATCATAAGATGCAATTAACTAAGTTCAGTATAAGCCCTCAGGCATGGAAGAATAAAACAAATTTATAATGATAAAATGAAAACAAACCACAAAGAGATGATAATCCATTCATATAAAGGATATCACTGGAAAAAAATACCATGAGACAGCACTTCATTTTAATGCTACAGAAGCACCTTCCACGCATTTGCAGTCATAACATGGCTCAGCTATGTTACTCAGTTAAGGTCTCTATTAAAAGCTAGCACCCATGTAACATTTAAGTAAAGCTAAACCGGTGAGGTTTAAACACCACCCCCAAGAAAAAAACCCCACAGCTGGACTGAAGTCAACTTTACTTTCTTACGATACTTTTTGAGGGTCACCACCAATTAAACACAATTTTATCATCTGGAAGGTTTGTTTGCTGTGTTACTAGACCATTGTATTTAACACAAAGAAAATCACTTCCTCATTTTTAAAGTAAGGTTGTATACACAGTTAATTCTCACACACCAAGTACTACTGCAAAGTCTGCAAAAACCCAAAAGCCACCTACAGAAAACCCAGAAAATTAAACTGACTCGGTAACTTCCCTGTCACTGTATCTTTTTCACCTCCAAGAATATCTAAAAAGATAGGGGCTGAAGTAGTAACAAAACAGGCATCCTGTAATCGGGTATGACGGAAAACTGGAAAGCCACACAAGGTCCCTCCCATGGCCTAGCAGGTCTGGCTGGGAAGGAAGGTACTCAGGACTTCAGAGGCCCTCTCAACACTGCCAGCAAAACAACTCATAAATCAAGACAGATCAAGTTAAGCTGCTGTTGCAAAGGCATCCCCCAGAGCTGTGCAACTGCAACCATGGTTTTGCTGTGTAATGAAGGGTAACACACAGAGACAAGGTTACAGCGAGCGGGTAACCTTGATTGAGCTTTTCCTCCTCCTTGTTTTCCTTTTGGCTTTCCAGACAAAACACTTCACATGAAATTTTGTTACTTCATTATACGTATACTTGCCTGAGGTGAAGAAGAGGCTTCAACTTCTGATTAAATGACCCCGAGTACTTTAAAAATGTGATTACAACAGGCTGGTGAACAACAAAATGGGAAAGAAAGTTCTATCAGACTATCAGACCGGGCTGAAGAGTCAATGGACAATAAGCAGCCAGCAGGGACTGAAATATGGGACAGAGGAAAATGTAAAGCAGGAGAGAGGGAAACAAACAGAAGGCACAGAAATGAAGACAAGAAGAGGTGGTGAAATGGAGAGGACCAATAAGAAATAAAACAAGATAAAGGATGGGCGACAAGAGAAGTACCAGATAGATTGAATTTAGTTCTCATTGATTCATAAAAGGAAGCTATAAATCAAATACTTTATAGTCAATTAAACTGATTAATATCAGTTTGAAAGAAAATCCAGATTAGTTTTATATTACGCATGCTATGGAATTTTATAAAATCTAGTTCTAGCTGTTAAGATAGGTGAAAAGGGTTTTTTCCTTTTTGAGTATTATAAGCATAGTAGACTAATAAAACAATCCTACTGTTTCAATTCTTGAACTCCTACAGTATACAGCTGATGCAGATTAAAATTTAAACTTCTTAAAGTTGCTTATCCACTTTGGACTTGGAGCGGGTACTGGCTTTGGATACTACTGCTCACTTCTTGTACTTGATTATTGCAGCTAGAAAACAAGATTTAAGAAAATATTGCATGCACTGCAATACTCTCTGATCTGGATACTTCCAGTTATTACTGAAAAGAATACCGGTAACAAAGGCTCAGTCTTCTTTTCATTACTCTTTTCGACAAGGATTCCTGTACCTTGCATTACACTTCACCATTGTGTTTCTTAATAGACACTTTCAGATCTCATTTGGTTACAATGTGCAATTCCTTATCTATTTGACCTTAGCTCACTTATGCTTAACTTACAGGGGTGTAATAGCCTCTTTACAACTTTTACCATCATGTACAATCATTAGCTTGCAAATGGAAGGAAATATTAATCGAAATATCTACTTAAAAGTGTATAAATATTGCAAATAAAGACAGCTTCTTACTACTTCTGAATCTACATTTCTGTAATAATCACACATTCATTTATACATCAATTTATACATAAAATCCATATTTCCCTGTAGGTAACATTTATGAATCACATACCATTTAAGGTGTTCCCTCTGCAATATGTAGTAGCCTTTAAGTATCTATGGGTTTATAGACCAATAGCCTATACCACTTTGAATCACTTGGCTCTCATAAAAATGAGATCCATACAAGCTTTAGAATGTTCAACATGCAAGGTTCAATCTAGAAAGTAAAAAGCAATTTATTATGTTCTTTTTTAAAAAACTGGTATTTAGTACTGTTTTAAAACTAGATGCCCTATAGCTTTGTAGGAATGTGTATATCATCACTTTCAAGGATCATACAGCGTGGTCAGAGGATTAAATAAGTCCCGAAGAACACCACAAGCTTCTCAAATACATTCTTTTCCCAGGTCAAAGGACTAAACCATACGGACAAAACTACTTTACAGAAGTTATTCTTATTGCTGACAATACAAGTAAACAAATTAATGTCAAAAAAAAGAAGCACCAACCAGCAGGACAGCTGATACTCTTTCCTTAAAATATGTCGTGCATCTTAATTTAGACGCAACCGAGCCTATGTACCAAATTTTCAAAATAAGGACTCTTCTGACAGATTATGGCAGAGAGGTTAGTGCCTTTACGTCAGGTCAGGCAAAACCTACAGAGCAGTTCAGTTGAGGAAGAAATCTCTGCTCAGTCAAGGGCTCTCCTGTTTAATATTGGTTTACTGAAGACTGGATGTGCTGCTAGCAGTTGCTGAAACTTCAGTTTTGTGTGTAAGGAACAGTGGAAAAAATTTAGGAAAAACCCGAACAACTGTAATAAGTGATCATAAGAACTTTAACACAGCTATCCCGCTACATCATTGCAAAAAAATCTGATCTTTGGGGCAGAAGGATGATAAAGCTGCACAACCCATTGTAAATGGAATCTCATTTTGCTGCCCTACACAGGTACCTAATGCTTTCGATAGTGAAAAAGGGCATTTGAACAATGCCCTTAATAATGCGCTTTAACTTTTTGTCAGCCCTGAAATATTCAGGCAGTTGGATTAGATGATCATTGTAGGTCCCTTCCAAAAGAACTACTCCATTTTATTCTATAACTTCAAATGTTATAGACCCTTGCATGTCCATTCACCCCTCTGATTTTACAATTCCTAATACCTTTAGTATAGCACAGAGGCTTCCAAATCACAGAACACTATTTGAGGGCACATAGGCCATACAATCTCAGCGTATAGTCAGAGGGACATTTCTACCAGTTGAAGGATCAGCTTAGTGGAACACAAACAGACCCTTGTTCAGAAAACAAAAAATAAAATTAGCACATTTCTTTCAGGATATGCTAACTAGCATAGGGCAGCATGATGGTGAACATTCTCAATGTGGATTTTGGCATGGTAAAACTCCCCCAACTGCTTTACAGCTCCAAAAGGCAGATGTACCTGATCTAGCAATCCATCTAAATGACTTTATTCTAACAAAAACCTGACTAATTATCTTAACAGGCAGAACAAACGTTGATCAGGGCATTAGCAATATTGAGTCTTACCAGAATTTTCACCTTCTCAAGATCAAGACAGAAAACTAAATTTGCTGTTACAGAAAAGTGGGTTACAGCCTCTCACGGAGAGATTAAGCAGAGAGAAAAGATTAATGTTCTGCTATATAAATGCCTGTCAAGATAGAATATAAAAGATAGAAAACACCAAAAATATATAAAACCAGATCTGAATCTGAACAAAATATGGTACAAAGTGTTCCATTAAGTACCTGCAACTTTTTCTGCAAAGAATCAGTAAGTGTAAACACAGATTGCTATTTTTAGGCAAAACAAAAAATGTGTGTTCAGGAAACACCCGGAGTCTCTCACTCTTCCATTCTGCTTAGTACTTTTCTATGTGACAGCTACCATCTTCCCAAGTTTTCTCTTAATTGGAAATTATTTTATCTCCAAAGACTGAAAAACTACTCAACTTGATGCATAATTTCTTGCAAAGCTATCAGAAACTACGGTATCTTACTAATAATGAAAATTTAAATAAAAAAATATAATTATAATCTGAGAGTAAGGTAGGGAGCTATTTATTTAACAGATAATTGTATCTTTATGATTAAAAGTGTTTTTATCTGATTTTTTTTAACCCCATTAAATCTCTCTGTACACTGTTGCCTTAAAACATGCAGTGTGACAGTGGCTCAATCAGCAGTTAACAACACTAAAGTTCAGAGCCAACTATTTTCACTTCAGCCTTACGTTGTGTCATAGGAAAAAAACCAAAATATAGAAGTTCATCCTAAAAACACATTTAAAAATTATCTCTACAATTTTACCGCAGCTAAATTTGCTGTTTCAAAGCAAGCAGTCGAAAAAGGACCTGAAAGTTCTCCCCAATCTGAGCAGCAGTACCAGTTACAGATCAAAAAAGGGAAACTTAAGTAATACAAAAATTAAGAAAGTGTGGGGAAGGGAAGGTTACAGGTTTAAAACTCCAGGGATCTATCAAATCTAATACATCACGATGGTAATTTTTAAGTTACCTTATGTTACTTATACTCTACTGTTTAAAGAGCTCATCACAAATCAAAGCGTCCAGGAGAAAGAGAAGAAAGGGCACACCACACATCTAGTACTTCTGACTTCAGACTCAACGATGCCTTAAACCCAGAAAAGGGCACCTTTCCTCTGATAAGACACACAAAAATTCCAGGTTCATGATGTCCAGGAGACATGTTAACTCGGCGTATTTCCCAGCAGACCTAACGATTATCCCTTCCTCCATGAAGCCCGTTGTCAGTTGGGCTACAAAGAAGAAAAAGCCAACCCATCATGATACAGCCACGAATCAACACGCTGGTTTATAAGAAAAAAGACTGCAGTCCGACGATTGTCCTTAATTCTCAGGCCCATCACATGATTAAATCAATCCATATTTTATATGGTAAACACATTCGTGAAAAAATGTTACCCTTTGTGGTGAAAATAAGTCGATCATAATTGAAAAAGTAAAAAAGGCACATTACAAAAATAAAGTATTTCCTTTCCAGACTATCTGTAAACCAGGCTTTTTTACTTCTAAGCATAGAATTTCTTTTAATTCTTCCTGATTTACCCTCTCCTGCTTAAATGTTCTTTAACATATAAACCAAAATACTAATATATTAAAGTACGAACTTAAAAGAAGTATTTGTCATTCCATTTGCAAATCACATAATCGCCTATCATTCTCAGTCATCCTAGATATGTCACATACTGTAGCTTCATAGAAGAAATATACATAATGCATAAAACTTCAAACAAAATAGCTTTCGCTTTGCATTGTTTTTCCCAGTGCACCATTCCAAGAAAGCAATATAACACACTACAAAAGGGCAATACATTAAATTTGCAGAGAGGTCTTTTATTTGTCTTTGAAATTATTCATTATGAACAAATGCCCCAAGAGCAGACCTCATCAATAATTGACAGACTGAGAGGAGGAACCTTGCAAGAGAGAAATAAAAAGTACTGGGAAACCTCTGGACAAAAATAAGGAAGAAAAATAAGGAAGAAAACATTCACAAATTACACTAGCATGGGTTAAAATAATATTCCCACTCATCACTGATGCTGTGACAATCATGGGGTGTAGTAGTAAACGAGGATGGTGTTTAGAGTTGGTAGAGGTCTGTATCTTCATGAAACAATACAAAACTGATAACAGACACAAAAATGTTACATTCAAAGTACAGTGAATACACACTTTAAATTCAGACTGAAGTGCATTATTCTCACTGCAGGTGCAAAATAAATGCATTTTTCAAAGGTATTTGTCACACTTATTTCCTAGTGGATTACCTAGGAACACATCAATGATGTTGCAGAGTTGTTTTTTGAGAAGTCAAGCATGTATTTCTGGATGTTTGAAAAAATAACCACAACAAAAAAAGAAAAAAACCCATCAAAACCAAGACAAACCCAAACCCTGAAGTATTTAACCATTAATTTGTAGGCCAATAATTCTTCATGCTTCGTTAGGCTTACTACTTATTTTACAGCTGGCTCCCAGAGACAGGAGGAGAGAATCTTACAGACAGGCAACAATTACAGCTTGAGCACTGTGAACACATGAGACTGCACAGCATTTACCACCCATCACTTCAAAGAGACAGGGAGAAAGCCAAGTAAGGGATTGATACCAACTATCCAGAACCAAATGGAAGCAACAGCATTCTTTGAATCCAGGAATTATCTAAAACTCACGTTTTTAGAAGTTTTTAACACTACAGAGAGCACCAAGGGATGACCGAAGTTAGTAAAAAATACTGCCTGGGTTCTGTTGTTACTTGTAAAACAGCAAAATTACTGAATTTTTTCCAAGACCTCAAGGAGTGTGTGTAACATGAATGACGAAAAGTAATTTGTCATTTATAAGGATATAACTGTCATTACAGAAAACTGTGCATCTCCATCCTGCATGGCCACTCTTACAAACTAGGGTCAATAACTCTTAGAAGTGTGTTTTATGCTTCAGAAGTGATGGCAATTTAACCTTAAAAAGAAAAAAAAATCCTATTTGAAATTAAGGGGACCAAACATACTGAGCATCACTTCAAGTCAAAGGGCAAGCTAACCTCTGCCTCAATTAGCCATCCACTTCCAAAATACTGTATCACGATACTACAGCACACAGTAATCACGCTGCATGTGGCTTAAGGCTGCCACAGCCTTGTGCTCCCCTCCCTTTGGCTATGCATCCCCACACACTCCCTTAAGCCAGTACCAGCATTTATCTGATCATACGCTGAACTAATCTAGGCCACAGCTACCCCAGAGGAAAATATATCATTAATTTCCATCCAGGTCAGCTCCCTGATGTCTCTTGCTGGCCGCTCACATGAGCTCCAGTGGCAGTGGAAAAGCAGAGTGGGTAGGAATGGTCAGCTGGGGCAGGTGAGAGGTCAGGACTGCAGCCACCCCAATTTAGATCAGCTGAAGCTATCAAGGAACTCTATCTATCAGCTTTTCAAAAAGTGGCAGCTCCATGCCACATAATATTTCATGTAGGACAAAGTTTAAAGATCCTTTGCAACTGAAAGTACCGGAAAGAACACTTGGCGCAGAAGCTGCTTCCCAAAATGATAGCTCAGGCAGGACCTGGCCCTATTCATTTGCAGGTTTGACACAGAATCTCCCAGATTACCTGTGTATCTGTTACATTCACTTCTATCACTTAAATATATATATATATATCTCCAAATAATTCCATCTTATGAAGCACTGCAGGGATGGTCACCTATAAACAATAAAGAATCAGGTTTGACTGACTCCTGGTAGCTGATTACATCTATTAGAAGTTAGTAATGAGTTTTAAGTGCTTCCTGTCTTTGCTCACAGCTCCCTGTAACAACTCTTCTTTCTTTTTTTCACTGGTTAGCCCTCTACTCTCAAAGGTGTCTGTGCCTCTAGCAATCAACACGGTTCTATTTTCTTCCTTTAAATAGTTTTAAGTGTATTTCAGTATTATCTCAGACAGTGGTATTTCTTACGTATTTCTAAACATAGTGATAACATACTGCGGTATTTCTTGATTTTGAAAACACATTGAAAGCAACACACTTGAAGCTTTAAAAAATAATAATACACGGTAGCCAGTCAGGCACATAAGATCAGAACTTGGCCCAATGACTCCACTGCCAGGTAACTGAAGCCAAAAATAAAAAGCTCAGCTACAAAGAAATGGAATCCAGCCAAGTTAATTTTGTACAAAACCACACAAACTAAGAGGGCAATATACCATGAGAGAATTGGATTTCAAATCTCTCATCTTTTCTGTGAAAGATGTACAATACTGACAGCACAGATGGCACCAACTCAGTCCCAATCAAAACTAATGAAGTTGAACTTGATACACAACAATTTAATGAGCACAATGTATTTTTGTTTTCTCATCCATTTGAAAGCTATCACACAGCTGAAATCATTAAGCCAGCACATTAAATGCACAATGTATTGTAATAGAGGTAGTATTTTGTGAACACCTAAGAAAGTTAGTAGCAAATGATGAAATATATAGACATAATTGAATTGTAGATGGCTTTCCTGTCCCAGTATAAAGTTTAATTGATATCACATACTATTAATCTTTAAAGGAAGAAGGCTTGTTCAGTTTTGTTATTTTTAAAAGAAACTTTACAAGGCAACACACTTAAATAAAAAAATCCACTCAGTAGCATTTAAATTTATATATTGCCCACACCCAGCAAAAATCACGGTAATGAGTTAGATGACATTTCACTTTACTAGCAGCTACAGCTTTAAAATCTTCATGCTTGAGGGTCAGAGAGAAACGAGGAAAACATGTGGAGTAACTAAGCAGACTTACCATGTCTAAATCACTATCTCAGTACTGCATTCAATTCAGAACTGAAACCCCTGTGTTTTTATTGGGTTGTCTTTAAGTCTTTTTAAAATAAAAATATAAAATGCTTCATAACAAACAATATTAACTACTCAGAGGAAGACAGAATTCGTGCCTGGCTTACAGTCCAAAAAATATATATATTTTTTTTAATCAATAACAAAACCCTACAAGAGACTTTAATTGTCAGTAAGATGAAGAACATTCACCTCCAGCACAGCGTACGCCCAGTGCATTACGCCTCCATTTCGAGTTATGGCCAGCACAGCGTCTCCAGCCCTATGGTGTTCTATGAAATCATGGCTGCGCTGCAGGATGCACGGGGGGGAGTGAGGCAGGCGCCCGCACACGCTGCACCGGCACAGCGGCACAGGCACCGGGCTGAGCACCTGGCAAATCCTCACATACCACCAAAAAGGCAATCCAAACTGGAAAGCTATGGTTTTTTGGATAATACAAACCTTAAAATAATCTCTCCTCATTCTTCCTTTTCACAGGCTCCTATCAGCCCAACGCCTGCCTTTTCAGGCTTGCATGCATCTGATTGCACCCAGTTCCACTGCTTCGGTACAAAATACGGTTTGCAGCTTTTCACACAAATGCCATCAAACCCCAAATCAACCATACCTATCTAGGTTAAACACTGAAACAACGTTTCACCTGATTCAATTAAAAAAACCAAACCACCAAACTAAACTTCACGATGAGAACAGTAAAATCAGTCATTTTAAAAAATCCTTCCCCACTGAATTCCTTTTGTGCAAAAAAGCAAAAGAAACTCAGTATAAAAGATACTGTAATGTAATAAAAACAACCTTGTTCGCATTTTTATTAATTATTTTCATAAATATATATTGTGCCTTGCAATTAAAATTCCGTGTGCCTGAGTTGCCATGGCAGCACAACTTCCACAGCACAGTAAATTCTTCCAGCTCAGCCACGACCAGTGCTACAAAGCTGCAAGGCAGGCTGCATTTGGAAGGTTTGCAGGGTGACTGGTGGAGACCAGGCAGGTATCAAGTGGAAAAAGTAACTGCCACCCTTTAGAAAATGTACAAATGTATATTAAGCAAGACTTTTGCATTTCCAGGGTGCTCCTGAGGAATGCAAACCCTGACTTTTTGCACCACACCCTCACCCCCAAATTGTCTTCTCAGTCCCCTAATGGCTGAAAACAATCCTGATAGACTATTTCAGCAGCGCTCACCTCGGGCAGCTTGGCCGGAGCTATAAATAGTGCCTGCTGCCATCTGCCATTCTATTCCTGTGCCGCCGGCGCTGCTGGCGCTGGGCTCGCACCGTGCTGCCAGGCCCGCGGCTGGGGAGCCAGCAGCCGCACAAAACCCGAGTGCAAGACGGAGATAATGAGGTGAGCAACAAAAACGGTACCGCTGTAATTAACTGCTGTTTTGATAGCCGCTGCCATAAAGAAATCAGATGAATGCTAAGAGAACCTTAAAAAGTATAATTAATAATACTGTGTACAGTCTGCAGGCACTTTTCTTATTGTAACGTTCAGACACGGTTCCTTACAATGACACCATTCTTGCTTTCAGTTTCACAGAAATTAGTAATAGATAAAAATAAACCTCAGATATCAACTGCAGTAGCCAAAAATAATCCAGCTGGGGAGCCAGATCTAACCTTCTGAATGAGTCAGCACCAAAAATGTGGAGTGAGTTCAGAGCCCAGGGTTTGCCCTCTTCTCCCCAGCCCCCCAGCTCTGCCCACCATCACCATACCAGCGTACTGACACCAGGAACAGACTCTGTTAGTGCCGTTTCAAGACAGAAACCATCTTTTCACTTCCAGAGTAATCCAGACAGCTGATTTTCAGAAGCAAACCATCACGCCATTGGCATGTCTGTAGCTTGACATCTTTCATGCAATGCCCACCACGTGGAACAACGACCACCGTGGCTGATAAACGCCTGACACTACAAAATAGATTGCACTGAAGCTGACTACAAAATTACTGTCTGGCACTGCCAAATAAAGTTGCTGATTTGGGAAAAAGACACGGTATTTGATCACCACCCCCCCGTTAAATACTCTGGGGCTTAATTCTCCTTTCACTGTGGTCAGAAGCAGAACTGCTACTGATGTAGCAGTGTTACGGCTTCACTGTTCTAAAATAACAACTCTGTCTATATAAAGGTTTTGATACAGAATCATAGAATGGTTTGGGTTGGAAGGGACCTTAAAGATCACCTAGTTCCAACCCCCCTGCCATGGGCAGAGCCACCTTCCACTAGACCAGGTTACCATTACTCAGAAGTTATATAAAATTAGAAATATAAATATATATAACACATTGCTGAAATCGATGCTTGTAGAGTTGTTATCAATAGATCACATTTTGCTTATTTTTTTAAACAAGTGTAGTTCTGAGTACATTTGTCATATCCCACATATCTGGTTTCCCAATATTCTTGGTGTCTTCCGAACAGATCTCTCATCTCCCTGCTCGTTCCCGTATATATCCTACGGAGCAGATCAAGCGAAGCCATAATTCTTCTGTACCCAGCACTTGCGATACTGTGTGCCCCGTGGCAAGGCTGTCGGTACAAGCAATCTTATCAACAAAGGGGAGGGAGTGCAGCAGAGGTCTGCCAGGATGGCCTGAGGGCTGAACCCCATGACACAAAAGGACAGCCCAGGGCTGCCTGGGTTAAACTGAGAAGGAGAAGGCTCAAGTGCAAGCTAACTGCAGTCTATCAAGAGGGAGGTTACAGGGAAGATGGAGGCAGATGCTTGTGTTTTCCTATTATTTTCTATGTTCTATATGTATAAGATCTCAGTCATTTAGGTCAGTAACTTTTTTTCTGCTATTAGGACATGGGTTGTTTGCATTGGTACACTGGAATTTCCTTTAATACAGGAAATTCTATTTTTCTATAACTTTTATACAAAAAATGGTTTGACATAAACCATAACTGACTAAAGCTTTTTGATTTAGAAAAGACAACATAAAGTGATAACCTTGTTTTGTTTACTATATGAAGCACTTTGAAGAGTTGAGTAATTTTACAGGCTGTACATAAATGTCTCCAAGCTTTGCTCAAACCTACTTTTTAAGTTTCACCATCAAGTTAAGCAAAATTGTTCTTGATTATTTCCCTAAAAAATCATGCTAATTCCATCACTCTATAATGCATAATAAGCTCGATATAGCCTGCAGTCTTCCAGCGTTTTGGAAAAAAGGGGGGAAATACGTATTTCCACTATCTATAAAATCTAACAGATGCAGAATGGCATTGGGAATTGGAGATTCAGACCTGTCCACCCCTGGGACTTAAGTGCCAGGTAAGCTACAGTGCCAGCACATGAGCTCTGTACACTACCAACTGCTTGGTCACAGTTACACCAACAGTACTGCCTCTCATTGACATGAGAGAGACGTAAGAATAATGACAGCTTACTTACCTCTAGCTGTTATTCTCTGAGATGTGCCCTATGCAAGTACGCTCACACTGTGCATTGACGGGACACTGGGAAGGCAGCACACCAGTACAACAGGTGAGCAAGAGCAGGTTCAGAACTCCACCTTGGGGATCTGTAAGACTTTGCCAGACCAAGCTGTATAGCTGCCTTGATTTAGTGACAGCAACAGTCCTGTCCTGAGAGAAAAGCTTGACTAGGTGACCTCTGGACATCCCCTCCCCATCTCTGGCTGTGCCATCCTGAAGTGGATGAACCCTTCAGACACATGATGTAAGCTTGTCCCATCCCCACTTCTATTTAGGACCTCTGCTATAAGGATAAGAGTTCTCCAAAAAGACTTGGAGAAAGGAAGAAAAAACATGGTAAATGAAGATCCCACTCACAAATCAGGCTCCTAACTCTAGCTCAAAGTCACCTGCTGTGGTGAGAATTTGTCCCAGCTCAGCTGTCTGGCTCAGAAGGATGGCATCTAGTGATCAGTATTTTTTTCCCCTGACAGCAGCCAGGATCTTCCAAAGCTTTCGTATTTCCACTGCGTGGGCATACACGCAGCCTGCCTCCACACAAAAGAGCTTAGTTTGTGACTGAAGTACCTAGCAAGTACAGAGTAAGTCTGTAGGAGGAGATAGCAAATATTCACATTTACTTTTTACAAGGTAATCTTTCTGACAAAGTAATCTCTAATGTACTTTTAACCCACATACTGTTGACTTGCACACTCTTGACACTTTAAATATCCACTTTTGCTTCACATGGGAATTCGCCTCAGCAGCGGAGCCAGCAAAACAGGAACATCCATTCCCTCTTTCTAGGCAGCTAGCAGAATTTTAGTTTCTCGTAAGTGACTCTATCAATTATTTTGTTTCAATTATATGTTCAGACTGCCAAATTGGATAAAACACATCCTTTGTAAAACTTTCATCTCATACCTGAAAAGATAAATTCGCCTGCCTGAATAAGCAAAAAAAAAAAACAACAAAAAAACACAACCTACAGAAGAGTTTCTTCTAAGCACAGAGAAATACTAATCCACGGGAAACTTGAGGTATAATCAACACAGCATAAAAAAAACCAGAATAAATCTTATGAGTACAGAAATATACAGCCTCAACAGTTGTTGAGGTTGGGAAGGACCTCAAGATTGTCTCGTCAGAGCCCCTGCTCACAGCAAGGGCAGCTACAGCAGGTGGCTCAGGATCACATCCAGTCAGTGCTTTAGCATCTCCAGGGATGGGCATTCAGCAGCCTCTGCGGGCAGCCTGTTCCCGTGTTTCACAGCACTCACGAGAAAAAGATTTGTCTTGTCCTTAAACAGAAAATCCTGTATCTCAGTTTGCACCCAGCACCTTTGTCCTGTCACTGGGTAACACCGCCTCTGCCTCCTTAACAGCCCCTCTCCCCAGGCATTTGTACACATGGTTAAGATCTGCCTCATTCTTTTCTCCGGGCCTGATAATTCCAGCTGTCAGTCTCTCCTTGGACGATGGATGCTGCCAGCAGTTAATTATCTCCGTGGCCCTGTGCCGGGCTCACTTCAGCATGCCCACACCTCTCTTGCCCTGGGAGCCCAGCACGGGCCACCGTGCCTTGCCAAGGCTGAGCAGAGGGAGAGGATCCCCTCCCTCCCCATCCGCTTAATGCCCCAAGGACGATGGACCTCCTTGCAGTGCCACTTGCACACCTTTGGGACAACAGCTCATTACCAACATTTCCGCACAAGAATATCCATATACTGAGCTACAGTAACCAGCATAACATTCCCTTTATATTTATTTGCCACTAATATCAAAAATATATACCTGAGCAGCTAATAAAAGATCACTTTTTATTAACACATCACTCTGGATGGTATATCTTCCAAAAACGCAACACTGCTACAAATGGTTAAAACATATCAAGCTCACAAACCAACAGCTTTTGAAATGGTGACTTTCTTTATTAGTGTATATATTTAGAGGAGGCTAACGATATTTTTTCCAATTCTGCAGCAGACAGGAAGTTGCCATCACTGTGAGGTTTCCAGGCCAGAAACTAGTGTTTTGATTGTAAAACATTAAGCCTGAAGCACTAGAGGAGAGCAGCAGAACAAAAGGTTTTTATCATTGTTCTTCATGCTTTAATTACCTTTATCAAATACCATCTGAGACTAGCTATTTTTAAACTCCTCCACCGATTCTGTAATTATACTAAGTTAACACAGATTTTATTCTTCCCTACTTATACAGGTCTATTCTAAATAAAACCTAACATATTTGTGTAGAAAGTACCACAGGATATTTACACACCTATCAATCTAACACCAGCAACTTCCAGACACAGCCCTAGGTTAAAGTTCTCAGTTAAACGCAAACTCTATAAAAGGGAAACAGAAGTGATGTACTAGGATGATTTATCACTACAAAACACTTCACTAGTAGAGGCAAGTGGTCATTAAAAGATCTGCTTTTATCCAGTGGAAATACAATTTGTAATAATTTAAACACATATCAACATGGTGTCATTTTTATTACTTATGCAGTATCGTTTTCTATGCATCCATTGGGAAAACGAAAGCCACAGCACCTGTTTCTTAGTTATCATCACTTTCAGTCTCTTGCATTGCAGAGTCACTAAAAACTGTAATATTTGCCAAAAAAATTTTATGTATTATTAAATACTTCTATTGGATCATAATTATTAATATTAAAAATGTTAAATTTTTACTTATCATCAATTTCTTAAGAAGGCTTCTTTACCTTAGCTAAATCTAAGTTCTGAATTAGATAGAAGATAAAGAAGTTTTTCTGGAGGCCCTAGGTAAAAGGTGTCCAGCACTGAAACCATCCTCATCACTGAACCGTTGAAAGAAATTATGAAGAAAAAAGCCACAAAAGCACCCCAGAGCAGGACAGCTAGGCAAACCGTACACATGGAGACTGGGAAAAAAGCAGGAGAACAGCTCACTGGAAAGAAGGGAGAAGTTGCCCACTGATAACTGTAAAGAGATGCAGCCCAGCAAAAACTGACACATCTATTACATCAAACACTTCAAGATTTAAAGCAGAGAAACTACGCATACAGGGAAAAAAATGAGTAAACTGTCATGGGACTAACACACACACAAGCAGGATTCTGAATTGGAAGTAGAGTCCAAGATATCTTTAAAAAATTTCCTTTTCCAGGGAAGTTCCTAAGTGACAAGGCTTCAGAGTCATGTTCAGGCTGGCTTTTTCTGGCCAAACCTTACTTTTTTTTTTTTTAATGTGCAATGGCAGATTGTACCAAGAGAGGCAGAGCACATCTGCTGTTTACCTCAAAGCTGGGACCTTGAGAAAGGAGAAGTATCTACTTAAATCCTTCCTAAACCGAGGACAAAATTTAATCCAATTCTTCCACATCCTCCCCAGTGGGCATTCAGAGGGAGCTCTCTGTAAGCTCTTTCTCAAACACAGAAGGTGCATCATCACAAAAGGGGTCAAACGATTGATAAAGTAGGGAGTGCTCCTCCAACAAAGGAAAAATATATCAATATATTACCATGCAAAACTATTTGTAACAAATCAAAATCTTGGCAGAGAGTCTATTAACACAAGTTTAAAAGGTGAAGAGTATAAAGAAGGAGCAAAGATCCCAAAGCATAAAAAATTAATGCCGTTTGATTTAAAAGGCTTCACTCTTTTACACATTTTGAACTGGATAAATAAATGCTTTTTAGGAATATTCTTACTATTGTGGAACTTGCACATATGTGTTAATTCAAAATATAATGCAGCTCTCCATTGTTCTGGAAAGCTAAAGGAGTGCTAAGTATAGCTCAAATCCTGACAATATTTTTAAAAATACCTAATTTGTTCATTTCGTGTTCTTCTGCTTTGATAATTATTTCTTTTCATCTCTCCCTGACTCACATACTGAGGCGACCAAAGGAGAATGAACAAATAGAGGTGGGAGGAGAGTTGAGAAGTGGCATGGACTTGAAAAGCTTTGAATGTCTTCAATCATCTGGAAAATCACAAGTACCAACCTTTTAACTTCTGTAATTAAAGCCTCATGACATGTAGTACCGAGCAGCCTTTAGTAGTTCACTACTAGGTACAATTACATTTTAAAGGCCTTTCCTTATTTTTATGCTGCTTTTAGTTTCTAACACAGTATTTAAACAACTGTACTTTGATTTTCATACTGGAAAACAGAACTTGCAGCTGTGAAGGACAAGAAAAACTGAAGGGGAGGCACCAGAGGAGCCAGAGCTCTGCCACTCCTCAGCCGTGCTGGTTTGAGACATTACCACTTGGCTCCTGACCGAAAACATCTTGATTTTATGGGAGAAAGAAATGACAGAAAAAGCAATGCTGAAACTTTTAACTAAAACAGAGTAGAAGTTGCATTTTCCCCACAGTGAGGCATATGCATCAGCAGCGCTGCTTCCACACAGCCTCTAGGGCCACTTAAGAGCTGGATTCTCCTTCCACAAAAATATTTTGAAAATATTGTAGCGTTCGTATGGAAATTATTCACCTTGAATATGCCTTTGAAAGTAGCATCCAAAAATATCTGTTTCTGTTTATGTTTTAGAAATTAACTCTTGACTTAAAGCCCAAACCTCTGAGTACAACGTAGTCTTTTAAAATTCTACCAGAATGCCCTCATGATATAAACCTATATCAGAACAGATAAAAACTTAAAAACGGGTGCTGGGGAAAATATCCATGATCACGTCCACCATATTAAGCATATGGCAAGTAACATTTTGAGTTCTTGCTTTGGATATCTTCTTACTCTCAATTTTATACCTAATTTTGGCAGCTATTGTCAGCAGGTGTTTTAGAAGTACAATACATATTCCGCAAAAGGGAGATTACACGTCACCGCTTGCTGTGCCTTATTCCATGCAAACCCACATCCACGAAGAATTGTATTAGATAATTGGTCACATTTCAAGAACAAGAACCTGATTTTGTAAGAACTAAAAATCGTTCAGTACTCCCTACAATTAAAAGACAATGCACGTACAATATGCTGTATTTCAACCCTAAATTTAGATGAATACAAATCAGTATCTCCAAATTCAACACAGAAAGTCTTAAAGAAATATGTATCAAACATACAAGCAACATTTTATTTTTAAGAGAAAGAAGTGAAATACGAATGGCAAAAAAATTTTGTTTTAAATCAAGTTGAAATGCACAAAAATAACATCGTGTAGACAGAACACAAGGCTGTAAAATAAGGAGCTTGCAGGTTCCTTTTCCTCAAGGTTCTTTTGCTTCAAGGAGAAAGAGCAGTAATTGTATCACTGCCTAGGCCCAGGAGATGGGAATCAGGACAAAGAGAATGCATTTGAAAGTAATCCATGTCAGACCTGCTAATACCACAACATACATCTCTTTGACATTAACAGAGACCAACAGACACAAATAAAGTGCAGACAGTAGATAATCTGTTTATATTTCGACTCTGCTTTTTAGTTAAGAATGGATTTTGTGAAATGAAAGGGTTTACTGAAAGCTATATGCAAAGTTCTTCTATTTTTCAGTAATTATTTAAGAATTGTTGCAATTACAGAGACAAAAATGATGACTGATTATTCCTCCTGAACAAGACAGCATCCCTGTTGCTATGAGCCAGGTTCTCCATCACTAAATGTTTAATCCTGTTTATCCTATGCGAATGTGCTTAAGGAAATCAAATAACCATTCATTTTTCACACCAAAAATAGAAATTTTGTCAAGATCTTATTAAAAAAAGTGTTCTTAAATGCTGAGATCCTGTGGATTCCAGTTCCTCTGGGTTTTAATAATACAATCACATCCAGAATTGGTCCAGCATGTAGATGTAGCTAAATAACACATTCAAAGTCAGTTTGTACCTATCAAACTAGGTATGTAAATAACTATCTTTTTTTTCACCTCCACTATTTTTCAGCAGTGAGAATGCTTTTAAGTCCTACAAATAAAAAAACCCAAAACATTTTTACCTAAATATCTAACAGCAGAAACAGCAAATAGCACTGTCCAAAGGGCTGCAGATATGGAACTGGCACTACTAAATCCTACCAAGACAGACTTTTCCCACTCCCAAACTAGAGATGGGGCAGGCAAGTGGGCTGAATTATTTTTTCCCAACAGTGAAGAGAAGGAGAAAAGCACTTTTAAAAGAGCAAAGAAACAAAACCAAGGTTAGGATTTTTTTATCTTAACTCTTACCTGAAACCTTCACCCTGCTCCCCCACTTATTTTAACTGATGTGCTTGCTTGGAGGTTTATAATACTTCGAGTTTCAAAAATTTCTACTAATTTCTACTAACTACTTCTCAGCAAATAAGAAAATCTGAACCCCAAATAAAGGAACATGAGTAAGGCAAGAGCCTGGGCTGGTAAGGAAGTTGCACAAAGTAAATTAATTAAATTTATTAGTACCTGTACAGTCTGGGATCCACAATGTATGTACCCAACCATCAGAATCTAAGTATTCAATGACTTGTACAGATGCAACTCAATTTATCTTTCAAAGAAAATATCACAAATGGTTGGGAGTGATTATAAATATCTAAATTTGAACAGCAATGCTATGGCCCATGTTGGGTATTGTAACTAAGCAGATTAACAACCAACAAAATACAGGCCCACATTTAGAAAACTGAAAAAACTATCTGAAATTTTTCAAAACAGAAAATACTACTCAACTCAATCATATTTATCATTATTTAAAGATTTATTTTTTTGCATATACTTCCACAAAGGTTTAAGATCCCCCTTAGCTTAAACAGTAATCAAAGGAACACCTTTTTATCATTTACTATATATGATAACATCATTTGCCTGTTTTCTATGCAATTACTGAAAAACATTCGATTTTGGCGAGTACATTGCTCAAAACCCACTTGCCACATGAAGTCTATTTCTTGTCTATCGAGCAGGCTCACTGAAATGTCCCCCTTTTGTTTGCAAATCCTCGATGTCAGCAATAAAGAACTCTGACATTAGTAAAAACTATCTAGATCCCATCTTATTTGCATTACTAACACATACAACATCAAAAATACAAAACTTAAGAAAAAAAAACCACCAGAATTTGCTGTATAAGCAACTCTGTGTTCATACTTCCATCACAGCAATCCTATTTCAGTACAGAGAATTAATTCTTAGTTACCAAGCAATTCATCCAAAAGTTTCCATTCCTCATTGTTCCACATGAAAATCACATTGCAAAACTCCAATCCCCTCCGATTTGCAGAATCACAGAATTGTTTAGGTTGGAAAAGACCTTTATGATCAAGTCCAACTGATCTTAACCCAGCACTGCCAAGCCCACCATGAAACCACATCCCTAAGTGCCACATCTACATGCCTTTGAAACACCCACAGGGATGGTGCCTCAACCACATCCCTGGGAAGCCTGGCCCGGTGCTTGACCACCCTTTCGTTGAAGATGTTTTTCCTAATATCCAATCTAAGCGTCCCCTCGTGCCCACTTGCTATTTCAGAAAAGAAACCAACCCCCACTGCACTACAACCTCCTTCCAGGTAGTTGTAGGGTAATGTAAATTAATTTCAAACAGAGTCATGCCTATGACAGGGCAGATGGGATGCTGAGGAGGGTGGCAGCAGGGTGAGATGGAAGGTCGGAGGGAGGCAGGGACAAGGATGGGAGCGCTGCTCTGCCCAAAGCCGTTGAAAACAGCCTGGCAATGTTTTTTCAGTCTCATTTTACCTGGCTCCATGCGAGCAGCACAACTCTAGCTGAAGCTCTGACTCACACATCCACATTTTAGTGTCAGTATTCTCAGCACAGTCAGATTGAGTACTGCTTTAAATCGTCGTTATTCTTGGCTTTTAGTTTTTTATTTTAACACAAAATACAATTACATTGCCAGTAAAAAAAACTGGTCTTCCACATATCCATCACAAAATATTTTCCTGGCTTCTTGGCATGATGGGAAATCAGAACTATAAAAAGATCCATAAATTATAGAACAAGATTGGTAGGCAACTTATGAACACAATAAAAAAGAAGTTTTTAACATAAATGGGGAATATGATTATAATAACTATTAAGATATGTGCAACAGTTGTAACAATCTAAGTTGTATTTATATATACATTTTAGACAGTAATAGGTACAGCATAAACAGTAAAAAGCAAACTTCTTCCAAGAAGAAAATTACTTGACTACAATTAAGACAAATTACTACACTACATACCCATTTAGCATACAGTACATTGTCACTGGATTGGGAACACTATGCTATAACCTTTCTTAATGCAGACAGGTGTCACTTCCACTTAACTGTTGCTAAATCTCTTTGCAATAAGTACAGTACATGTGTTAAATATGACCAATGTTAACTAGAAGGAATGTGGTTTATTTTAGACAGTGGCATCCAGAAGAAGTAACTTTCTCTAATTCCCTTTTACCGACTAGCACCTACACTGCTGAAATTCAGAGGCAAAGAAACGTTGCTGCCCTGCTGTTACAGCAGCAACGCAGACTGTTTACAACAAGAAATGAGGGCAACAGGTATTTCAGAGTCCTACTGACCCTCTTACACAGTAAAACAGTAAACCAATTTCCAAGAAAACCTGAAGTTATTTTAATCAATTACTAATGTAAAATCACAAAATTAAATAAGATAAATTGAAATTGATCGCATTGCATTTTCCTGCCTCTCCTTAAGGAAATTAACTCTACACTAAAGGAAATCTCCTTTGGCTTCACCAAGTGCACAGGCTCTATTTCTCTCTGGCTTCTTAGCAGTAATCTGCTAATATCCCAACTGACACCTGCCCACTCTGCCAGCTTTTCCTTGTATTTTCTCAGCCAAACTAAACAATCACCTCAGATAAAGGACAGCCATCGTCATCCTCATCATACCCACTCTCCCTGCAACAGCGGCCAGCAAAGCACTGGGGCACAGCTTGGCGCTCTCCATCATTTGCTGCCTTTGTAACAATGGACAAGTACATGACAAGTGCGACACGGGAGGCAGCATCAACCGAACCATCTCCTGGCCTCCTTCAGACCTACAGTCTATCAGTATTTCCCCTTATTAGAACAAAAACTGGCTTTGGCAACACAAGGAACTATCAGACTACTCAGGCTGTGCCTGTACCTTCTCTTCTGCCTTCAGTCCCATGCTTTTTTAAAAGTGGGAACGAAGTGAATAATGTAACTTAAATTTCTGTTCTGTATACTGTAAACCATTGCATCCAAAGTTAAGACAGTAATGTCCAGAGGGCAAGAAAATCCTCACATACTGCTTTAGACAAAAGCAGCTTATGACAGACCCCATTTTTAATATATTTATTATCCATTCTCTATTTTCTGAAGTATTGTGTTGCTGAATTGGTTGAGCAGGCTTTACAAAACTTTGTCTACCTACTGAAAACATGTTCTGTTTCAGTAACTTCAATATCGCTGACTAAACATTACCACTGACACTTTGCATACCATCTGAACATTAAAAGTATTCACGCGTATTGTTTCTGTTTTAAATCTGTTTTTAAAAGCTTCATCACCATTCTGCGACCTCTTCCTTATCTTGTCATTTCTCCGGTATTTATTGCAACAAAAAACAAGGCCTGCTTTCAGTACCCAATTACAGGAACAATGTTACCCTGTAACTGCATAAGACAGCTTTTCATTAAACTTGCTCTCACCAATACATCACGATTAGCGATGCATTAAAGTGTATTTTTAGCCTCATTTCTTATGGAAATGAATCCTCCCCAACCACTGCGGGTTCCAGCTCTCCCTCTGTATTGCCTTCCAATATCCACCCTGAGGGGCAGCACCAGGGGATTTTCACTGACACATAAAGGAAAGGTGCTTGACACTTTTAACTGTTTCCCACTTTATTACTTGTAGACAAACTGTCTATGACCAGTAGGTCAGAAATAGAAAATAAGTAACTTCAAAACTAGTGTTTTCACTGAATCGCATTATTCCGTGCCTCCACAAATCTATACTACTCAGCAGTGACTGCAAAGGCATTAATTCCTTACATCTTTGAATAAGTAATTGAATAAGTTAAGTAACTAGCTAGTTACTTAACAAATACCACCTTCATATTTCTTAAAGGCTAGAACATTACATTGGGCATTTTTTTTTTGGCGGGGCTGGGGGGGGGGGGTGGCAGGCTTGAGCAGAGAAAGATTGGGAGGTTCATGTCCTTCACAAAATCTCTCGTTTTAAATTTTGGCCAAAACATTCTTCTTCATGATACACAGACATTTTTGTTTGATATTTAGGTAACTCTGAATGAGTTGTTCTCCTATCAATTTCTTTTATGTTGCTTACTTTGAGAAAAAGTATGTTATTTTTTATTTATTATTTTACTCACATACAGAACACCTCAACTTCTTCTGCAAGGAGGACCACAACTGCACTTGTTCCCCTGTTCAAAATTCGTACTTTGGGGTTTTTTGGTTGGTTTCTTTTTTTTACTTTGGGGGTCAGCTGTGTTTTAATCATTATTAAAACAAATCCATTCTGCTCTTTCCTTGATAACATCAGGCATTTGGTTGTTCTTTTGGGGAGGGCAGGAGGGCTGAGACCTTTGCTTCCTACACAGACTAAGAGGCATGTGATAACCAGCTGTGGTAGGCATCATCTGCACAACAAAGAGCCTGAGGAACATCACTACAATACTTACACAGATATCTATTCACAGTAATAATACATTTCCTCAGCTCCCTATTTTGAATAAAGCATCATGAGTTACAGTGCAAACAGCACTTCAAAACTGCATTTATTTACATGCAGTTAATAATTCATCCCGACCATGCTGTCCATAAATACACTATCAGCACAATTTATCATTCATATAACCTTCCCATAAGTAATGCTACAACAATCCTATAAAGCAGTGATTTAAGACTCCACACATAGGCACATCCACCTAAGTATTAGAAATATCCTGCTTTAGAAAGCCAAATACAGTGGAGAACCATTGTTTCCTATGGTTAGGGTTTTCTGTGCTAACAACCTAGACTCTTACTGGAATTTTAACGCTCCGTCCGTATAGCCTGAGTATTATTCACATCATCTTATCTACCTAGAAATGCCATACGCATGAATAACTAACTGTAATTGAAAGCACAGGAAGCATGGCAAGGTTGGTTTTAAAAAGCTGTTAATTTTTCACTGCACAGCATTTCTCCTGTAACAGTAACAGAATGAAACTCTGTACAGGCAGTGTATACAGTTACCTCTGCAAAAAGATACAGCATCCATCAGATTTTAGAATACTGGCTGTAACAAAAATAATTGCTAAATGCCTTCCTGCTTTACGCAAAAATTAGAGGCACATTCTGAAGAGTGCTGACTCTCCAGGATAAAGTTTTCTAAAATGCTACATCAATTTGTTGATTCTTCAAATTATTTTTATGTGGATGACCTTGCCACTAGTGTCGGTGTAAGATTTTTTTATACTGTTTTTGTTAAATTGTATTTGGGTTTGATCTCTACAAAATGCAGTCTCATCAGAAGCAGAAGTTTTCTTCACACTTCAACGAGGAAAATTTCCAAACTCTGGAAACTGTCCTGTCTAGCTACCCTGAGAAACACACTTACAGCTTTCCTGAAAAAGCCTTCACTAAGCTTTCAGCTTCAGCTCCATATGGGCTAGGAAAATAGTAATATCAATTTTAGCAAAACCCTTCTTCATCTGGTGCCCCATTAAAGGAAACACTTAAAGAGTTCACATAAAAGTTTTGAATTGTGTAGCTAGTGGGGACAATTTTAAGAACTGCAGTTCTAGAACTGGATTTTCTAAAATGCATCATTCACCTCAACAAAAATCACATCACTGGCCCACTAAAGACATTAGTTCATTCCTTAGACAACGGATGCTGCTAATCACTCTGGTGCAATTTTGCCTCACAACAAGAATTACCAGGGGGCAAGCAAACAAGGTGTTCCCAAACAACTGTTTCAGCTGTTACTTTTCTAATCCTGTTTCACAGTTATTAATGCTCAAATCAAGGTAGCACATACAAATAACGGTGCCAACTTCTAAGAAAACTCTTCATTTCTAACATAATTATTTTGTCACACAAACCGTGGAATTGGAAAAAACATAGTCACAGAATGGATGTCTACTTCTTGGCATTAACAAAAAGTTCAAAAAAAATCTCTACTGAATGATGGAAAGAGAGAGAGAAAAAACCAAACCCTGTTCCAACAGAGCAGAAATGTGATTTATTCCTACCCACCTGCTACCTAGCAGTATTTTAAAACAACCTCATATATATTAGATGAAGAACAGTGTAAGTCACCCATACTATCACCCACCCTGGACACTGGATAAGCATGACTGCCGAGTTTAAGAGAACAGCCCACTTTCAAAAGTAAATTTAACTGAAATGCAGCCCAGCCAGATCAAGCTCTCCAGTAAGCATGCAATGGATGCTACCCACTGTGAAAGCAATGGAAAACACAGACTGGAGCAAGTCATTGTTTCATTTGATGACATTTCTCCACACACTGCCCTTACCTCTCATCCATGTCTTTTACCCAATTAAAAACTCCCTTTCAGAGCACTGCTCTGAATTTTTTAAGTATGCTTTGATCAACAAAAACTTACTTGATTTGCAACTGCTCTCTGTTTAGTATTAATTGTTCATGCCCTGGAGACTTCCAGTTCCCAATTTAAACTAAAAAAAAGTAATATAAAATGTGCTATTTGACACCAGTATTGTAACTCTAATCCATATTCAGAAAGGTAACTTAACTTTTCTGTTCCCTTCTGATCTCAACCAAATTCTAAACAAGCACCAGATATGAAAAGCAAGGTGACAGTATCCTTATATGTATGTGTGAGGTGCTTCCCTCATCAGTCAGGGGCAGCCACCTAAACACAGCTTTGAAAAGAATTCAAACTGTCCAGTTGTTCTAAGTCCCCTCTTAGAACAGCTCTTCCTCTTCTTCAGTCACGCTGCTTCCAACTACAATGCTCTCGGTACAACGCAGAGCACTGCTAGTTAGAAAAGCCTGGAGGCACCTGACAAACTACATGGAAAAGAGAGAAGTGGGAGAAGACAGGACTGACCAAACAAATGAAATTAATAATATATAAATGAATGAAAAATAGGAGGAATGAAAACAATCCATTATGTTGACGGACCCATTAAACTCAACTCATAATAGCATTTCCGTCCGTGGTATAACCCGGAGTTCCAGGAAGACAACTCAACAATCAGAAACAAAGATGATCTAGGCTAAATATCTGTAATCCTTAACTTGGCTAAAAAACCCCATCATGTAATGTGGTTAGAAGAAAATTATCACATTTGAAATCTCAGTACATTTACAGACTATCTGTGGAGGTGAATTATTTTTTTCAGTAACAAATCCACAGTTGTCAAGTTACTTGACTAGGATTTGGGGTTGGCTCAGCAAACCCCAAAAATCAAAGTAGTGTTTTAGGAATGTAACTTTAAATCCCCAGGATTCCAAGCACCATTCTATCTCTTTCTATTACACCACAAAAAAGATCACAATATGCAAAGCTCTAAAAGCCACGAGATACAATTTTTGCCTCAAAAAGTCCTACCTATTCTTGATTATTTATTGCCTTTCTAAAAGCTATTTGAGAATGACCTTTAAATTTAAAGACCTTACCCTGTGGGTGTCTACCATATAATAGTGAGGTCTGGAAGTCCGAGCAAATGACAAAGGAGCACTGATTTGTGTTCCATCCAGAACACCACAGCTCCCTCTAACAACTTCCCAGAGTAGGTATGTTTTGAAACTTAAGGAAAGATCGCAAGTAGAGATCTGAATTAGATGTGGACACAGCACATTAGAAACAGAGAGGAGTGAGGTTAACGATCCGCCAGGAAAAGGCAACCTCAGAGAGACCAAGTGAAACAAGGACGATCAAAAAGTGCAAGATTAGTGAGAAGCCATCTAATCAGCTCTTGGTCGTATCTTAGTAACTTGGGGGGGGGGGGGTGTTTTGTTTTAAACAGAACTATTACAGGATAGAGAATTTACACCTGGTGTCAGGACTGAAATAACATTAAATTTAGGTAACATAACCAGAACATAAATGTAGAGACTGAGAATGCACTGGAACAGATCAAATTTGGACCATCAGGTATTTTTTAAAATAAAAAAATAATGATGTGTTACCACAATAAAAAGTAGCTGTTTAAAATCATCCCCCCCCCAAAAAAAAAAAAAAAAAAAAGGAATAGAAAAATGGTTCTTGCTTTTCTAAGTAATCTTCCTCTTCACAGGTCTAACAAAATTATTTTCCATAGGAAAAAAACAATTAAAAGCATAGAAATCAAACCTAGTAAAGGTAAGAACAGCTGTCTAAGGCTCTTCTCTTTTCTTTCACATTCAGTCCTCCTGAGAGCAATAAATTAACTAATCAGAAGTGTAAAAAAACAATACTCCAGAAGCCAATATTTGATAACAACACAAGAAGAAACACCCTCGAAAACAAGGCATAAGGTTTGAAGGCAAAATCTTCTCACAACACCTAAAATCTACACCTTTCCAAAACTTCCCACACTGACTGGAGGAAATTAATGCTTTGCAGTATCACACACATTAAGATAAATCATGTCACTGAATGCATCATTGTCAAACAGCTTCGTTTGGTTATGTTTCATTCGGTTTGCTTCAAGGTTTCTGCAACATTTACTGGATTAGTTCCAAGTCCGATCTGGAGCCCGTCCCATACACCCAGATGGTATCGCTACGTGTGACAGGGTGGGGAGGAAGGACGTCCTCCTTCAACCTCAGCTGAGAAGCAGCTCAGATTTTATGTAAGCCCAACAATAACCCTTTTTTTGTTTGTTTTCTTCAACCACACAAAAAAAATTGCGACAGAATTACAGTGCCTTCAGGCCAATTCTCTGATCCAGGGAGAGCATTAAGGCCTATTTACAATCGCTATCACAGCGTCAAAATACATTTGGGCCATAACATGTAGTTTCTGCCTTGCTGGTTCAAATTCAGTATATGTGCTCAAACGCACCAGCATTCTCCAAGGGAATGCAACTCATAAACATATGTAGCCTAAAAAAGTCATGACTTCAGGTATCAATTTTGTGAGTTCTGGATGAGTTTTAGATTTGAAATCTTTAAAACCAGCACTGCAGAATGTCAAGTCAAAAAGACCTCAGAATGGATCCATGGCTTGTCCTATACATTATTTTGTCACCTGTGAATCATCTAACTAATAATGAAATGAGTGTGAATTGAAAGTTGCCCGTTTTATAGCCTATAACTTTATATTTGATCAAGATCCAAGTCTTCTAAAACAAGAGACCAAAATAAAAATGAAAAGAAAGAAAAAACCCACTGTTGACAGTGGGCTTACAATCAAGCTGGTTATCAAAACTACTGATCTTAAGAGAATTAGGCAACTGAGTCTAAATGTAATGTGAGTGTTACACTTTTCTAAGTATTAACGCTAGAATTATTAAAAACATGTATTTTTATTAGGGTTCAGAGCCAAGATTTTTCTACCAGTCTTCTGAACCACTCCTAAGAGGTTGTAATGGTTACCAACACAGGATACAAATCCACTGGCACAAAATACTAAATTCTAAATCTAACTGTGAATTCATGGAACTCCAAGAAAAATGAAATCTAAATATAACACTATGTATGCTGATATTGCCCTAATTTTGAAAGAAAATGGTTAATGCGAAAGCAGGTCAACACAAACACAGAGATGCTGTTGCAACGAACCAGAAAGAACTGAAGAGACTGAGCTGAGATAAACCATTTTGTCCAGTTATAACAGCACAAGACATAACATGAACTTGATTTATATGCATGAGATTGTCTTGTTGTGTAAAATAATAGTGGCATGAATAAACTGAAGTGTGACCAAGAACCTTCTGTTAGGCAGAAAGTTCTCACAGGACGAAAACAGGCTTTTTGTAGCAGTAGTCAAGGAAGCATGTTACATATCTAACAGAAGTTCTACACAACAGTAAACAATTATATAACAACCTTTTTTAAGATTACAGTCACACTTAAGTAAAAAAGTCTTTTTTTTCATTAAAAAAACAACAAACAAAAAATGAAAAACAAAAATCGCACACTCCCTACAGCATTTGAAATTTCAATTCTAATTTTGAACGTTCAACTATTCTACCAGACAAACTGGATAGTAACAGATGACAGAAACAAAAAATATTTAACATTGATTCAGTCTTTACCTTTAATCTAGTCATGGCGTACTTTAATGCCTTTTATGTTCACATGGTCATAACTCACATCAAGGAAAAATGGCCAATATGCTGTTACATTAAAAAAATAAGAGCAATGCAACCACGGGAAGGGGAGGGCTCAACAAAGAAACTATAACAAAATTTAGCCAAATTCTTTGGAGTTCAGATACAGAAGTTCTAAAATAATATCCTAGAGTTATACTTTTTAAACTGTCATGTGTTTACCACAACAATCTATATTTAGTTTTTCAATAATGTGAAATAATATGGTATAATATTCTTAAAACTAGCATCTTTACATATGTGCAAAAATAACACTATGTTTCAATCCAGCCTGTCAATTTGCTTATTTAGAGGACAGGAGGAAAACATGAAATGCAATATAGCAAACCAGAGCTAAGCATCCTCTCCCTTTTGTCTTTCATGGTCTTCAGCAGTATTTCTTAAACAGAGACACAAAACGCGCTTTTTTGAACATATGTTAACATATTGCCTTCAGTTCAGCACACAAACACAGACGCACACTTGTTTCACGTGAGACTGCTGTTCTCATTAGTAATGCTGCTGCGTTCCCTGCTACTGTAATGGAGACACTCATGAGTTAAGTACTTGCTGAAAAAACTGAAGTTTAGGGCCTTCCATGTCACTGCGAGGCTGAATACAGAAAACTAAGCCAAACTTCCTTAAAATTCCACGATTCCCCTATAGTCAATGGGAATTCTGCTTCCAGCTGGGATGAAGGGTTGGACCAAAATGTGCGTAATTAATAATACTGACAAGCTACTGCATTGAAAAGCGGCAAAAATGCTTCCTGATTAAATTATTGGCAAATTTTGATGACTTCTAGACTGCAAACATTGTTATGAAGCACATTAGAAATGCCTGCCAGTGACTACACCTTCGTTTTTCAATATTTTAAATTACCAGTAACAAGAATGTTTCCAATAAGATAACAGAAAAAGAAACCCAAACCGACAGTATAAACTAAACATCCACCTAAAATTTCAAGTTTTTCTCTACAAGCACATTGTTTTTCAAATAATAATTATTGTATAAGGAAGAAAAATTAAAGTGCCAATTGTCTTGCTGGTTTCTGCAAGTTCACTTACATTCTATTATAAGAAAATGAACAAGACAGAGTCATGAAAATAATTTAGACATTGACATCCAAAGCTACAATTTTGCCTGACATTTTCCCAACTTTTCCACATCTGGAACATCCATGAACAAGAGGAAGAAGACTCAAGCTAGCCTGAATATGCAGCAGTGCATGGAACTGCAACACCACAAAAGATATGAGCATAGAGAATTGAATGTACCTTAAAAATCACATTTTAGTAACATAACTATTGACACTGGTTTTAAAAGAAAACAAGAAAATGTCATTAGGGGCAAACTAGTGTTAACTGATCTAATTGCAAAACGACAGGAGTAGGATGGAACTTCTTTCCTCTATAAGAAAAAAAAACTAATGCAAATATATAGTTTTGGAGATACACTGACAGGCAGAGCAAACCACAGTCTGTTTCCAACTTTATAAATATATCAGCCCCAGTTATATGGATATAGAGTTTGAATTCTGGTTTTATTTCTCAATGGGTAACACATTAGTTCACAAAATAGGTAACATGCTGACGATTATAAGCGGAACGACACAGCCATACTCAATCCTCATCATGGCTCATTAAGATACTTGCTTTGTTCACTGTGGAACTTTGTTGTTAGCTTCGCTGTCAACTGTGGCAAGTGCAGAAATACTTGAGAAAATACCAGTTTACCATACATACTCTATGTCATCAGCCACAATAGGCTGTCAAGGAAATTTTCTCAACGATCCAGTCCCTCCTTGAATACAACATTGCAGTCTCTCTGCACTGTTAGTGATCTCCTTATCTTTTATCCTGTTGGTATGATAGCACAGATTTTCTAACGGTGTGATAAAGTAGAGGTCTTGTTGGACCTCTGCTGAGCCAGCTGCAGCTTGGGAGGGGTACCTGGCTTAGCCACATGCAAGGCAGGCACTCCTGCTTTTGCAGCATCACTTTTTATTTTAAAAAAACACGGTATTTAGATCGGATTAAGAAGCCTTTTTTGTTGTGGACTGCCTATAATAATAGCCTGACTCTTAACTACTATAATTATTGCAAAAAAAGTGAAATTTATCCCCTAAATCTTGATTTACAGAACTAGCAATATAGTTCCCTTCATGACTGCTTTGTTGGTGCTTTTCCAGAAGTTATTTTGCCTCAGGAGCAAGAAGAGGTGGGGACAGCTGATCCTGCTGACGCTTCTACTCTCACAGCCACCTTCCACACACAAAGATGCACAGCCACAGATGTTCATTTTTCACTCACAAATTTATTCAGAACAAAACAGCTGAAGTAAATTGTGTGTTCTTAGTTCCTGACAGACCAAACATGAAAAGAAATACCCAGAGTTAGCGTATGAAAAGTAATAAATATGTAACAACAGAAAAGAGCAGGAAGGTAGGAGCAGACACTTGAGGTTGGCCCTTAGTTCCTCTAGTACCAACACTGTCTGCAGCGGCAACTAGGAGCAGATGCCTAAGGACAAGCGTAAGAACAGGGGACACATACTGTAACGATTCCCCCATCACGGTCTGCCAGCCGCTGGTAATCTGCAGCACATGGACTCCCAAACCAGAAGCATGAGGACAGCATTTAATACACTATTCCACCCTGAATGTCTCTGAATTTGTAACCCATGTCAGCTTTTGACATCCGGAGTGTCTGTTGCGAATGTATTCCACAAGTCACTGGACACTGCTGATTTTCATAGTGCTACCTTGATTTAATTTTTTTTTTTACACTGGAACAGAAAACAATGAGTAATCGCACCCAGTTCTCTCCCATGACATTCATGACCTTGCAGACTTGTCAGTCCCCTGCACCTTAATCCTTTCCTTTCTAGGTTGAAAAATCTTACAGAGATTTTTTAATTCTCCCTAGGAGAGGCTCTTTTGTCACTCCCCAGAACTCGCTCCAGCTGTGCTACCATGGACCAATTACACCCAGCATCCAAGGTCCAGGCACGCTAAAGTGATGGCAGTAATGATTTCTAATAGTTATCTTTATTATTTTTATCATTACTAATATCTCAATACTTTTTGGTAAGCCATGGCTCATTAAACTATGATTTTCATAAGGCAACTTACAGTAACTCAAAATCCTCTTCCTGACAGGAAACAGATACAATTCATTTTGTTATTGTATGAAAACTAAGAGGTGCTTTTCTTCAGAATCAATATTTATATTTAATCCCTCTAATTTCACCTGCCACTTGAAATCCAAATTTTTCCCAAAATAAATTATCAACAGGCATTTCTCACATATATCACATTTCAAATCTCTTTTATCCAAACGTAAACATTTTTTGTCTTGCTATAAACTTTTTTTAAACAAAATCAACACCATTATTACAAAAGCACTTTGCTATAATTTTTATTTTTAAAATACAGACAATTTAATATGCAGTGAAATTAATAAAGTAAGATTATCATTGAAGCACAATTGTATCAATGACCAACCATCACAGGCATACTTTTCCCCAAAAAAGCTTCTCAAGCCAGGATAAACCAGAAGAAAGGAGCTGCAAATGCACAGGGATAATACAGACAAAACTTCCAGTGGCGCTTAGGCAAGAACCCTCTTATGCCGCGCCACCAGAATCAAAGGAAATACAATCAAAGAGATAAAAGTATCTCCAGAAATTCCATCCAGAACACTGATTCACCACCAAAACAGAGTGTCTTTAGTTAGCAACGTTTACAAATAAAATCAGTTGCAATTTCAGCCCAACAGAAGAGGTTGGAGAACTTGTCATCTGTTGATGAGGCTTGCTGCCAAGATACCTGAAATCTAGTAAACAAGGTACAGCAACAGCTTCTTTTAGATACAATGAAATGCAGTATAGATTTAAGACTAGATGTTCCCTTGTAGGACATGATCTTTCTAGTACTCTCATAAAAGTTTTTACATGAGTCAAGTGAAAAAACATGTCTACATAACAGCAAAACTGAATTTCAAATTCAAATTTTAAACTGAACTTTAAAAAAACCAAAAGCCAGAGATAAGTAAAGCACACCCAGCAAAAGAAAATAATTAATTGGTTGAGAGTTCCCAAGGTAAGAGATCACAGAAAATATGGTCTCCGAAAGTCCTGAGTTGAAAAATAAAAAACCTTAAAAATAATTTAATTATGATAGCATGTAGTTGTATTTATTAGACTGCTTCCTTTTCTATACATCATCTTCATAAGCCAACACAAGATACTGCCTGGACAATATTAAATAGCCAATATTACAGAGAAAGTAGTTTTGGATAAAGGTCCTTCATTTACAGCCTGTGTTTGCTGTTCCAGCTTTGGTAATTTTAGTACATGCTTAGCACTTATCCAACTCTAGCCACAGAGTGGTCCCCAAAGCCCTTAAAATGAAGGAAAAGCTGCCACTGAAACCTTGCAATCATATGACTGTTTACATCCCTTATATACGTATAGTTGCATTAAAACTCACTATAAAAATTGTAGTGTCCAAAATCTACCCAATTATAATAAAATTCCCTTATGAAGATCCCATTCCCCTATTGAGGGCATAGATGAAGAACAGAACTAATGTGTTCTTGACCTAATAACAATTCATTACTCATACAGATATTTTTTTTTAATTACAATAAATTCCCTTACCATTAAAAACCCTAATAAACAAAGCTCTGCAACCTTGTTGAGGCAGTTTAAGGCATCATTGCCTTAAGCTGTCTATGCCTCCCCTTCTTTGGAGGATTAACTCCATGTAGTAAAAGTACAAGCAGAGGACATGCACGCTCATCAGCTGTGCCAGCTGCCGTACAGCCCTACCCACTGCTGCTAAAAAGCCGCCAGACCAACCTGAAACACCAAGGGAAGAGGAGGGGAGGCATGTTTCATTCTGCTGCTGGAATGGTAACAATTCAAACCACCACGAGTTTACTCAGTGAACATGAATCAGAGGTTTCAATGGCATGTTGGATGGAGAGAGACCTACACGAATCTTGCCAGGGAACAGGAAAGTATACATATTCCAAAGCGACACAAGTGTTTTGTATTTAGCAATCCCCATTTAAGCACACATGTGAACACCAAGATAGAGTAACAGAATGGCATTAAGGTAAACCACTGAAATAAGTAAAAAAAGTGTCACTTGCTCTCAGCATTTGGCCCTCCAAAGCCACAACCCCACCTGGGCTCATCTGATGTAATAATTTCTGTAATACAACAGATAAGAAGCAGTCCATCTGAGGAAGAGTCAGCTCTTCTGCCTCAATACACAGGTCCTGTATTTGCTTCCTCACCACAAAACAGCTAATGAGAACCTGTATGCTATTATCACTTAATAAACGCCAAAAACCTGTGGGTTCAGCAAGTGTCTTTCATAGGTCAGAACAAATTTGCCTGATCATGGAAAGAATCATTTGTCCATTTACAAATCCAAATTTAGATGTCACACAAGTAGAACTTTTAAATAATACATGCACAAGCATAAATAACACTAGAGAGATCATGAAAGGACTAGAAACTCTAACCTGGTACAAGTATTTGAAGACTTCCCTACCCAAAGCGTACAAAATTCAAAGCGGTACATGTGCCACAAGTAACATACTTAGTTCTTTCCCAAGAACGCTCCATTGTACTTTCCCTAACCACTACTCGGTTTCTCATTTAAATATTTCATAAAATTTAATTCTTCCATGATAAAACAATTTGTGCTTATTCAAATATCTTATAGAAGGGGAAAAACAAAGACAACAAGCATTACCTACTTCATTTAAAGAAAATAAAGAAACAAAAGGCAGTGCTGTCAGGATGCAGAAATGCCCTCCCATGATTAACACTGTCATCTCACGAGCTTCCCCTTCTCAAAATCTTGGTGTTTTGTCACCTCTTCTAATACTGCTGGTTGCCAAATTTAGATTGAGGAGCTTTGAGGCAGAGACGAATACCCCATATAAAAAGTGAAACTCTTTTCCCCGGTAATCATTCTACTTACAAAGTTTCACTTTGATCCGAATCACCTTTTCTTTGTTCAGACGACTCATGCGGTGATTAAAACGAAAGCCTTCAGCATTGCTGTCGCATTCTTCTCAAGAGGGTTAAGTTTGACCGCAGTCAGCATAAGACTGATAAAATCCCAAAGAACTCCAGGCACTTTTACTGCCCGAAATTGGTTTTCCTAGCCTCCTGTCAGCGCAGCTGAAAGCACTAAGGTTTCCTTATACTCATCCTACCTTTCACAGTACTTGGACAAAGGAAAAGTCCACAGAAATTATGGATGTTAAAGCGAGGGGTTTTTTAGTATTTTCCCGAGGCTGCGCTGGGGCACAGAGCCATTAACAGCTTCTTCTCCATTCACATACTGTTCCTTTAGCACTTAAAGCTCATGGACCTCTGAGGATTTTCATAATACCAGATTGAGAAAGGAGTATTTTCATTTAAGAATGACTAGAAAAATCTGTGAGTAGGAAACTACTCTTAAATATCCTTCCAAATCGCTTTCACCCCACTAATCTGCAATAATTTGTTAACAACTAAAAATGCTTAATGACTGCAGAGATCTATGTATAAATTCAGTATATGCTTAAAAAAAATTTAAGTATGTCTATGTTAAAAAGGCGGAGGGTGGGTCAGCAGAAATCAGATTTTACCTGAACTTTGTATTTGGTTTAGCAAAAAAACCCGTAACCTTTGGAAAATACTACCTTTAAGCAACGTTCCAGGCAATGCTGCAAATACCAGGAAAACACTACCTCAGTGATGGTTTTCTAGAAAGGCCCAAAAATTAATCGGCATCAAGTTAACAAAATGTTTGGTTTTGCTATTCAAATGATATACGTAAAAAATGTTTAATCAAAAAAAACCCAACAAAATAAATCTAGCTCAGCTGTTTAGAAGAACAATGCACCACTCCATCCATAAAACAGCCTAAAGAGAGACAGCAGTAACAGGGGGCAGGGATGAAGTCCAAGGCATAAAGTTATCCTTTTGGTGACAGTGACAATAAAACTGAAAGGTCTGCAAATCAGCTGATCCTGGAGGATGGCTGGGGAGGCCACTGCCACCTTCACTGACATTCTTCCCCCCCCAGCACTGCTGGCCTTCCCAACCTTTGGCACTGCTCCTGGCAAAGCCAGCGCCAGGACCAGCATGTTGCCAGGCACGTGGCAAACGAGCTTGAGGTCTGATAAAGCAACATTCCCACCACAAGCAGCAGCTTGGGTTGAGAGACACAGATCCTCAGCATTCAAACACCAACATTAAAAAACAAGCAAACAAAAATCTTACAAATTGATATATTTGTTTGGCTACAACTGCAGTATGGAAAGATAAAAGAGATTCCTGTTGAGAACCAGCTGTGAGATGGTCTTACAACTGATGTGTTTCCCATCAACTCGATATCCTGTTGCAACTATCTTTTGTTTATAGTCTAACTTAATTTTCCATACACAATATAATATAGCTAATGAAATAACTAATCATTACATTGATACATTTTTCTCAATCCTCAATTTCTAATATTGACTGGTAAGTTATTTTACCTTAAAATGGTCATGTTATTAGTTTTGCTGAGTGTGAAAACTAAGCGTGCTTATGGATATTCGGTCATCAAACACTAATTAAAAATAATCATAAAAACAATATAAAGGCTATTTTTAAAAAGTCCTCATTAACTCTATCTATGAAAGGTGGCTCAATAAAGCAAAACACTGCAAACTTTTCAGTAGAGGAAGCACAAAGATTCTGCACAAAAACAAACCTAGCTTGATACCTCACGCTTTACCAAGTACAATTACAAAACAGATTCTTAAGCAGAAACAGGGCAGGTGGTGGGGGGGAATATCTTACTATTAGACAATAAGTAAACTTTACAAAGACAGCATTGTACTTTTCATTACTACAGTTTTCCTTCCCTTTAAAGAACAGTTATGTTAAGGAGAAATTCACAGAAAATAAGGAAGCACACAGAATTTGGTTATGAAAAAATTACTTTCCTGGTAGTGCTTTTGCTGCCATTACACAGGTTTTTTTACTTTTTCCTTAGGCTGAAGACATGAGGTTCCAAAAACAATAAGGCAATCAACCTTGACATAGCCTCTGTTACAGTACAAGCGCAAGTATTCAAAAGAAATGTAATGGCACAACATAACCTACCAGGCAAAGGAGCTCTTTATATATAGTTGGTGTTGTTTTGCTAACCTATTAGGCATATCTCTTCACTTTATGCTTTTTATTTAATATTTAGCATAATCTTATCACTACCTTTTTTTTTTTTTTAAGAACCTAAAGTTTTAGCAACTCCTTCAACATATCTGTATATGGAGAGATTTTATTATTAACTGTATTATCAACAATGATTTTTTCACGTTGATTTCTTTAGTTAGTGTCTGGTCACCTACTTACAAGGTATTTCATAAATCATAAAGATCTTTAGACACATGAAAATGGGATATGTAGTCCAGATGCCAGCTTTAAAAGTCTCATTCGTTAATCAGATTTTCATACAAGAACACGAGACTTTATGTAATGACAGAATGAAAATCAGAAATGACATACTGGGTGACTGGAATTTCTATTGGAAATTTTAATCCATTAAACATTCAGTCATAATTTTGGAAGAGAATTTAGCACCAGCTGGAATCCTCAGACAGCATCAGTAAAACAATAACAAACCTCCCTGAAACAAAATTTTAAATCACGAGTTTAGAAAACACTTTCAAAAAAATATGAAACACTCTTACTAAATTTAAAAATTCATGTGACTGACCACCAGGTCAGATCCTGTCGTCTGGGAAACAGCAAGAAGAAATGCAGTATTTAACTCTGCTGAGGATGTTTAATTTGACAGATTCCAGGACAGCAGGAGACACAGATTTACAGAGAATAGGCTGAAATGGGACTTTACAGGAACTGAAATTCAGGGTCCAGACAAGCAAATTAGCATTCTTGCACCAACAATGCTAAGCCAATGCTTAAGAAACAAAACAAAAAACAAAACAAAAAAAAAAAGGACAAAGAACCTAGGATATGATGGCAGGGTATTGGATTTCTACTATGTTCTCTCCCTCCAACGACAGCCTGAGGAAAAGGGAAATCTTCAGTTCTGCCTGACAACTCCACAAGCTCAACACAATGGTAGAGAGAAACATATTGCTAACTCTGCCCTTTAGGGCAAGAAGCCAGTGGGCTGGCGAGTAAACTTTGTGCTGCAGCCTCTGAAGCGAAGCTCTCCTTCTGACCTACCGTGTGCAGGCAATAAAGCTTCAAGGTGCTGGACATCAGCTCCGTTTGCTGAGGTTATATAAGCAAGGTTCGACTAAGGCACTACCAATACAAATGAGTTAGCCTGTGTAATTCCACGTATTTGTAATTACAGTACCATACTAACAATGCATCTACTGCCTCCAGGCTGTGTTTAATAAAACATTAGTTCAACTTCAAGCATCTTCTAGAATTCAAATTCACAAATTCAAGAATTTTCTTGAATTTCAGGAGGTCCCATAGAAACTTGTTAGCAGGAATGCCAACAAAACCCAGAAGCAGTGAGCAGCCAGCTCTGGAGCACAGATATAAAACTACTTCATTGGTATGAAACCAGCCCTGTGAGTTGGGAGAAATGAGATAGTTCATTGCTCCTTGTCTAAGTCTTGCACGCTGAGGACCTACTAAGCAGGAAACAATGACAAAATAGTGACAAAACGAAATGAATCCAAGTCATGTCTGTAAGAAGAGACGGCGTTACACAACCTTATAGAGCAGCAGTCAGCCGAAAAGAGCCTTCTGAAATAAACAGCAACTTTTCAAAAGAAGGCAGCAGCCACATTCCTGTAGACATGGAGCATTACAAGATACGTGCAAAGAATACTGCTCAGTTTTCTGTATCTATCGGGGCTAATTGTCAGCAACAGCTCAGCTTAGCTAGAGGAATGTTTCAAGTCATATTTCAACCTGCTTTAAAGACTGTACAGTGCTAGAAACCAGTATATAAACGTTTAAGATGGCCAGTAAGCAGCTTTGAGGTTTGGATTTTAAATCGTTCGTTCTTGAGTCCTAACCCAAAAGAACTTTCACAGAGAACAGAGCATAACATCAGGGAACTAACGCCAAAGTTGGTTTTGATATACATAATACTACTTTATTCCATTGTTTTAACTTTCTTACAAGTTTAAAAAACGTACAGGGGTTCAGAACCACCTCAACAGAACAAAGAATACATAATTAAAGGAGATCTATAGTCAAACCACAAGTGTCCAAGCGTGGTTAGCTTCCGTTACAAAAAGTAATCGGCATGATCTTTACATATGCATTTTGGTGAAAGAAGGACTAATAGTGCAGTGTTACAAGGCACCAATAACCAATATATTGGGCCTTTTTTAAAAGCCAATAACCATCTAAGAAACTTACATTTGGTTCAAAATAGTAATTTAAATATTTTATTGATTGGCATGCATCTGAACCCCTGGCAATTTACTACATAAACCTAATGTGCACCCTTGCAAAATAAAAAAAATATTTCATCAGTGGACCTGAAAAACAGTTCAGTACAAAAGGAAATACTGAAGCTCTTTGCCTGCATTTAATACTAAACTGTCTTGCTCACCTCCTCCAAGAACACTTGTCTAACAAACAGCACAGGAGTATTTCTCTTAAAGCAAGTGTAATTTTTTTAATCCTGTAGCGTTGACCTATTCCATGTGCTATTAAAATATTAGGCACAGACCACGATTTACGTTTTCTCTAAAAAAAAATACAGTTATGTGCAAGCTAGGTTCACACAACAGGTTGACAGCTACAACAGTAAGCTATTTAGACCTCCCAAAGATAAGGGTTGGTTAGTTTTAATTTTCTAAGCAGTGAGGCACACTGCTGTGCGCGATTATCATATTTGCATTAGGATTATCTGTGTAGCCAATAAAGAAAAAGCTTCAGTACACCCTAAAGGACACTACATCGATACTGTGTGCTAATTTAACAGGATCAAGAGAATGAGAGAGTGAAGAAGTCATTGTACGTGGGCAGCTGCAGTCACTCAGCCATCCAGGAAGGGCTATTGCTTTCTGCAGGAAGAACGGTGTGAAACTCAGTTTACCTCGTAGGTGCTCTCAGACTAAACCACTTGGACATGATGGGATCTAGGGATGCATAGCATGGAAAAAAAAAGGGGAAATGAGAGGCAGAGCTCCCATGAAAGTTGTACCAAAATGTGCTGTTTTATCCAAAAGCGTCATGCCCAGTGTAGGTTTTATGCATTGCAAATTGTTTGTACAACTGAAAATTGTACAAGATGTGAGCAGAGACAGAGCTGACTGTTAATCTGCAATATCTACTATAGTCCTCAGGTATATAATTTACGGATAGCCACTTACTTTGTTGTTGATTGTTTCCTCTTAAATATATTTAAATTCAGAAGGCTACAGTATATTCCGACACAAAGATAGTAAGACAACTTTTCTACAAGGGGAAAAATGTAAGGTAGTAACTAACTTATTTATTTTATGAGGAACCACCTCTGATGTGGTAGTTATTTCATGCCCTTTGGAAGATTTTTAGTTCTGACTTTCTTCAGCGTCTCTGTTGAATTGCTCTCCTCACAATTTCACAAGAGCTATATTCAAGTTCAGTGACCCCTCTTACAGCAGCCTTTGCCTTTTCCACAATCACTTTTAAACTCACTCTAACATCATAGCAAGCTATTCAGGTAAACATTTCTCTTCTGGCAAGCTTCCAGATACAGCAAATACTATCGAAACTCCGCGTTTGATTACGTGAGCCAGTTTTCTTTAAATGGAGCAGGAATTAGCCCGTTTTCTCGGTTTAGGGTCCCGTACATCCCTGTCTTTTAAACACATACAAGATGAACATATTGTCTCTGACAGTCTCCGCAGACCCAGCCTGAAAACACTGTTGGAGAGGCTATATATCACACAGTTGCAGAAACTATTGCTTATAGCAAGCCATGTCGTTAAGAAGGAAAGTGCTGGGTTTTCCAGCACCCTAGAGCTCTCCAGCAGAAAGTATATGATATAAGGGAGCCACAGCATGTAGAACACACTGGTTATCCGAAACAAAACCATGGCATAGCGGCGATCAGGGCTGTGCCCAGTCTCCCCAGCAGCATCCACTTCGTGGCTAGGAAATCGAGCTCTCCGATCATTTATCTCTTTGGTGTGCTGCCGGCAAATTTTAAAGATGTGGAAATACGTGAAACATATGACAAAGGCAGCAGGAGCGTATAGTAAGCACACGATAAAGCCAGTAAAATAGGCATTAGTTAGCCAGGAGGTAGCACACCATTCAAAAATATCTCCATGGTAACCAGGTTTTCCCCAACCAAAAAAGGAAGGCAAGAAGATCAGACAAGAGTATATCCAGATCAAGATGATGCAGATTCTCAAGCGACAAGGTGTGACCAGTTGATTATAGGAGAGAGGCTTTGTTATAGCGAGATAGCGATCCACACTGATGCAAGCAAGACATGCCATAGATACGCTTTTTAGCACAGAGATGATATATCCAAAAACTTGACAAGTCAAGGACTCGTGGACACCTGTCGAGTAGTGGAGCAGTGACAAAGTAGGAACCAAGCAGCTAACTCCAACAAAAAGATCAGCATAGGCCATGGTCTGAATAAAATAGCTGGTGGTATAATGATGCAGAAGTGGAGCACAGTGAAAAACAAATATCACAGTTAAGTTACCCGCAATAATTAAAAATGTTAGCAAGACAATAACAACTGTCTCAAGGATACAGATGTCAACTGCATTGTAGTGACCAAATCCAAGAGGGCAGGAGAGATGCTCAGATACGTTCATAACACTACTGCTCATATTCAGAGTCCTCCATTCAATCCATCGGGACTGGTTCATGTTTTGTGATTAGGGAACACTGCAATCTGAGCCTTAGTGAGCAGATGACCTGCTTAACAGCAGCTAAACTCTGCTTCAGCGTCTCACGAGCTCTCTTTGTAGACACTGCCAGTGCTTACATTTGAGAGGATTACAGTCCCATAGCTGTTGATGCCGCCTCAGCATCAGTGCATCACCTCTGGCACACCTTAGCTTTAAGGAAAGAAAGAAAGAAAAAAAAAAAAAAAAAAAAAAAAAAAACAAAAGCCAGAAAGAGAAAGGCCACTGATCAGCTCCTCCAGTGCTCTCGACCAATCTTTAGCAAACACAAGGCACTTCTAAAACAAACAGATACTGTGAAATAACGGAAATAAAAACTGACAAAAGAGACACATTCATTTCCCCGGGACGTAGGGGGGGGAATCTCTGACTGCTTATTTTCCTGAGAAAGTCATTTACTTTGGATGATAACGGGGTGAGGGGGAGGAAGGGAAGGAGGAACCTCCATACAGCTCAGGTTTCCTGGACCAGCAGCAGTTACTGGAGATAATCTTTTTAATGTCTCAATTTAAATCACAGACTGACGGGAGAGTAAAGGAGAAAGTTCATCATCTAATACTGTCTTTTCTGGCTCCACGCAGGAGATGGTACTCCGTCTTATCCATGCTATTCATTGGAAAGGTAAGGAAAACATTTTTGTCAAGGTTAATTCCAATAGACTCACCACTGTTTGGGTATGAATAATGAATTTTATTTGGAGGGAGACGGGTGGGGGACAAGGCAGATTTGTCCTCTGACTCCCAAGAAAGAAAATACATCTCACGTACAATGAGGAAGATTGTGTCTATTCATTTAAAAATGAAAATAATTTAAGAATAGAATTTGGAGACTTATGTCAATATTCACAATTCCTTCAAGCAGTTATAGTCCATTACAATTATTAATGCCAGAAGCATAACTCAAGGTCCCCACAGACAAAATAAATTCTCTTGAATTTAATTTCAGCAATGGTAATTTAAAATAACCATCTTTGGAAACTCTGCCATATCTGCTACAGTGGATTGGTACCCAGGAGTTCACAGGTATATCCATGATATTGCTCACCTCTGTAGCAACACCTGAATCATTTCACAAACCCCCATACAACGAGAACAGAAACTTCCATCTGCATTCTGCTGTGAAGCTAACGAAATGCTGATTTGACTAGAAAAGCTGCCATTGTTTACTAATCCATTATTCTGTTATTCAGCTTCATCTTCTTAGTGTTGTAGGGTTTCTATATTTATTAGATGATTGGCATAATAAAGACCTGCTTTAAAAAAAAAAAACTGTTCTTCTAATTGCAGGACATTACCTTGTTCATTTCATTCACAGTTACGGAGAAAGCAAACGCTAAAAGCAAGCATCTCCTCTGTTCAGTTTTAAGGAAATACTTCTTTAGTTCAGGAATCATTAGGCAGGCAATTAATTGTATACAATCTTGTTTTTTGAAAGGCCCCTAAAAATGTTAAAACCATCTTTAATCCTAGAGTTCCTGAGACTAGAAGACTGGCAGTGAAAATTAATGAATCCACATGAAATGATCTCCAAGGTCATTCAGATATTAATGCTGGCATTTGCTTTAAGTCTCTTTAAAGTACCAGAATCTCTCTGATGTTTTTGATAGTCCTTGCTGTGTCTTCAGGAAGAATTTCAGATACTAGGAAAGAAAAATTTTCAATTCAGTTGCAGCAGTTTGAGGGAAAGCATTCTTTTTGGAGTTAATTTCCTGTTGTGCATCGCCACGCTGTACAGAAAGTCCTTCTGATTTTATAACATCCCAGAATATTTCCGGCTATTCATTCCCTTCGTCTATAAGCAACAGAGCACGTATATAATTAGTACTTTCTCTAATTCTTTGTTAAAGCAATATAGCAATTTTTCTCACCTACACGCATCCTTATCAGCCGCTTTGACGAACTGCTTGACAGGGGAGTCCTAGTTACTGTGGTGCGGCTGGAGCGTCTGTCGCTATTCCTTCTCTCCTTCCCCCTGGAATGATTCTTGCACCTGAGTCCGCCGCCGCTGCTCCTCCTCCTCCTCCTCCCGCCCGCCCCCACCGCCCCCCCCCCCCCCCCCCGCCGCCGGGCGCTGCAGCCGAGCCGGGCGCTGGAAAGGTGACAGCCGGCCCCGGCCCCGGCGCGCAGCCAATGGCCGCGCCGCGCCGCTGTCACTAGGTAACGGCGCGCGGCCCGGCCCGGCCCGGCGGCGGCCCCCGCAGAGCGGCGGGGGCTCGGCCCCGCTCCGCTCGGCCCCGTCGCCGCCCGCCGGGCAGGTGCTCGCCCCGGCAGCCCCGGTGCGGGTCACACCGCGCCAGCATGCCGAGGGCGTGCGGCCCCGGCCCGGCCAACTCGTCCTTCAGAGCGAGCGATCATTTCATCTATAGGTGGAAATACAGCATTTCAGAAACCGCCATCACCGTCTACCTAAAAATGTTCTGCAAAAGTTACTCTCGGGTTACCGATTTTGCACGCAGCTTTTATACGGTGCCTGCAAATGTTGAGCTGGGTAAAATACTTGCTACAGTCTAACACACGTTTGTCTTGTCTTACTTGAACGACAAAATCACAGTCCCCTAAAAATTAATTATTTTTATACTTCAGGCAGATTATTTTAAAACTCGTCTGCAAGCGGTTTCAACACTGTGCCAGTTTTTAATTGCCTCAACCGGCTGCAAACATGGGTTTAAATACAAATACTTGTGAATAACACATTCTTCCCCACAGCACAGACTTTTTAACCCAATTAACTAATCTCGCTATCCACGCAAATGGATGCTGCTACTCCAAACTTCTGTTTACTTCATGCTGCCTAGAAATAAAAACCAGCAACAGAAGTACAATCATCAAAGTTATCGTACACAGACACTCCATACGTCCTCTGACACAGAAACAACAAATTTAGATACCAACATACCAACCATGAAACAGTATTTTGGGCTATAGATCAGGAAGAGACGCATGTCAAGAACGGGATCGAAAGCTTTAACAAACTAAGTCATTAGAAACTACAGTCATATAAATTCTTTTAGTTCCGAGGCAAACCACAGGCAAAATTTTAATAAGCTGCTCCCGGGTTAACATCTTGTATTTCGAGTATAGCCTGGAGCAAATATTCAAGACTGAATGACAAGTCTGTAGAAACGTGAAGCAAGAGAAAATGCAGCAGTGGAAAAGTGGTTTTCAATAACGGCGTGTGATCATTCCAAATTCTTCCATTGAAAGATTTTTAAAAAAAAAGAAAAAACCAACAAAAATTAAAATCACTCCGATACCTCAGAACTGTAAATGGCTGCAACAACAGATTTAATGACTAAATTTAGTCCCTGAGCACAGCTTTAAGCCATAGCTCTCCATACCACAGGCAGAACAATAGGAAGCAATTTTTATTCCTCCTCTTCCCACTCCTCCTGTGGGGGAGGAGGAGGAGAACAAACAACGGTGTGCACAGGCATGGCAGCAACCAGTACTTCTTTCTCCCTCTCTGCCCTCACCTGTTTTGGGGTTGGCACCGGAGACATAAAGGGCCAAAATGTCTTAAAATGGACGTTAGAAAGCCTGACTGACATGTTGAGAGAAGCAAAGGTAAAGCCTAAAATGAAGTGGACCGCAGTAACTACGTGCTCGGTGCATCCTGCTCAATACGGATTTACATACTGGTAACTACTAAAGTTTCCAAATGTTACAGCGACCGTTGAGTCACCCTGCTCACAGGTCGGATCCAGCCGACGTACAAAACCCCAGTGCCTGTTACTGTGTGCACAGAACACCGAACTCTGATAGCAAGCGCTCATGTCAGCCAAATATTTCAGGTCTTGCAGGAGAAACCCGGATACTGCTAAGCAGGTACGAGACAACAGAAAAATCAATGGCAACCTCTGCTGGTTGGTTTTCAATGCAGGTAAAATGCTTCCCTTTCATCAATTGTAACTAAAGGGACAAAGTAATTCAAAAGTGAGGAAGTATCATTTCATTAAAAAAAAAAAAAAAAAGTCACACTGCAAGCTGCCAGTGGCTTTATCACCTCAGTTATTCCCAGAGCCCAACTCCTGGTGGCATTTTCTAAGCAGCAGCAGTGCAAACTGGAACTGACTGCCTGCGCTAACTTGTACTATGGTTTACGTATATTTGGAGACAAGTGAAAATTAAAGCAGAAGTCAGCTAGTCCTGACAAAACGATGCAATTACAGACAGCCTTTTACAAGAGGCAGCAACACTGAAAAGCTGTATGGAAAAAGTTTTCTAGGTGTACATTGGAGACACAGTAGGGACTCTGGCATGGTTTTAAACAAAATGTGCTTCAGGATTATTTTTTTTTTATTGGCATGTAAAGGAAAGGAAGTGAGAATGAGTAAACAGTTATATTGGAAGAATTTAATGGCTGTCATCAAGGCAGTATTTTACATGGTACAGAAATTCTGCAGCTGGTTACGTCCAGCAGAAGGACTGTGCTGTTCTTTAAGCTGAAAAGAAGGAGCAATTCCACACCTTCTTTATAAATTACATCAGCTAGAAACAACAAAAGTTACCATCCAAACTAGAAGACTCACACCATCTGATCCTGCTGAAAACAGAGGAGATGTGGTAGGAGCTCGAGCTTTGTGTACAAGAAGAAAGCCTGTTAAAGCAGTGGTGATGTGTGTGATCCTGTAAGGAAACGAGGTAAAGCTTCTCCGACAGAAAAAGTCCATACAGAGGTAGATTTAGAAGCTTCAAGCAAGGAAACAATCTATTACTCACTTCTATTCAGAAGGGAAGAGCAATATTTGTCTTCTAAATCTTTTTTTGTAAAGCAACAGGACTGATAGAAGCAATTCCTGCAACACACAAAGCAGCATCTCAGTCGCACCACTCATTTCTAGTTTGAAGTCTTTCAGGACTCTCTTTGTTAAAATATTGAATGGTCAGCTGGATTAAATGGACAACAATGATTTCTGTAAAATCTTTTAAAAAGATATTGATTAGAGCAGGGAGATGCAGCTGAGAGTACAGGATGAGGAACATAACAGATATTTACTTAGATGCAGACCTGAATTACAATGTTGATATACATACCAGCTCCTTATCTTCTTTTCTTCTGCCTGACTCCCCACCACCCCACCCCCTTTTTTTTGAAGTATTATTTTGTTTTATCCACTTTCTCCTCAGTCTATAGAACAAAGGTGTTTCTTCAGTTTGCTTTATTTTTATCTTAACTACCTTTGGCATTTACTTGTCCACCACCTCATATGAACACCCTGATTTTGTTTCTAATGCCTCCAGAAAAATTCTGTTCTATAAAGCTTGCAGCTTGTAGTGCAGTTTAAAGAGACGGAGTAATAAGAAAAATCAGTAGTTGCCTTAATTTTGTGTTTGTGTGTACATGGTTGGGTTTTTTTTACATCAGACCGGTGTTTGAAGTTACTCTCTGAAGTCATACTGGTGCTATATTTAAGGCAGAAATCAGTTTTATTTGTTATTTGGAATATAAAGCCTCTTCCCAAAATCCACCCACTAAAGCTGTCTATTTTCAGAACTGCCATGAAAAGCTCTAGCTTACACAGAATACACAGAAATATTTACCTGAGTACAGGCATATAATATCAGATATAAGAGGTATACACAGATATGTATAATACTCTCCCCCCCCCCCCCCTTTGAAACAATCTTCAACTTCTTAAACACTTCATGTTGGAAGGCACCTCTGGATATCAGCTGGTCCCAACACCCCGCTCAAAACAGGGCCAACTTTAAAGTCAGGTCCAACACCAAATTTAGGCCAGGTTGCACTGGGTCCTATATCCAAGCTGAGTCATGAAAATCTCCCAAGGATGGAGTTTTCACAGCTTGCATGGGTCCCCCACCTTTGACCTCTCTCACTGTGACTCCCAGTACCGACTCAGAATTTTTCTTGGTGCAACTTCTCTTCATCCTCATCCAGACTAAACACACTTGGGCCAGTGGTAAAAACCCAACAGTGTCAGTTCTCAAGGAAACTACAGTATCTTGTAGAAAGTTTAAACCCATGAAATATTTCTTCACCTGATAGTCTCATTTCTCGGTTTTGCTACCACAGATAATTTTCCTTTCCTTCTCCCTCCCACCCCATGATCATAAAGAACGCCATAAAACATTTTACAATGCTATGGCCCACATACCCCTGTGACTGCAAAAAAGATCAAGTGATAGGAGTTACACAGCTACGTTTTTGAAATGCAAATGCTCTTGTGGAGCACCTACCTCACTGTTAGAGGAAAACCTTATCCCAAAGCCTGCATAAGCCTTTTCCACATTAGAGGCAAAACTGAATTTGATGGCAGCAACCCAGTAGATTCTATAAGGTGGGGAAGAAGGAAGTGGCTGGTATAATTTGGAGTGGAGGGTGGAGGGAGTTCAGGTAAGAGGCTGGAAGGGGATAGTAGCTTTCTAAAAGGTCAAGCTCTGTGAGGGATGTGGAAGGGAGCTAATGATCCCTTTTTCTCTTAATACTACTCCAGCAGCCTCTGCTTCAGCCTACCCCTCTGCTGGACTCGCAGCCCCAGTCCTCTTCTAATACTGTTTCTAATAAGGCAAATATTAGCCAGTATCATCTACATGTTTAGTAATTAGCATGCTGTGATGCAGAACAAGAAGCTGGCAAAAAACAATTTTTTTTGTGTGTTCTGGTGGATTGGTAGAGAAAGAAGGGCATTCACATTTGCAACTTTATTGTGCAGTCTTTTCATGCTGTTATCTAACAATTACATTACACAATTCTGAAGTTTGAAACTTTTAAATTACCCACGAACATTATTCATGTATTTAATAAATATTAAGCAAGTTGTCAGAGCAAATTGCTACAATCTCCCTTTAAACATTCCTACCTGTGATCTCACAGATTAGATAGTTACTCTTCTGAATTTTACATTAAAGAACATTTTTCTTCAGGAGGAGCTTCCCTCAAGATTATATTGATGTTCCTAAGACAAATGGAATTCACTTTACAAACTCAATTCGGAACGACAAATACCACCAAACTTCCGTGCCTCTAATCAATTGAAAGAAAGCACTGTGCAATAAACTATCAAGAAGTGAATTTACTTCAGGGAAATGCTGTGAAGTCTAATGAATGGTGACAATTAGCATTTTTCAGGAATTAAACATAGTATTTGCTTTACACAGCAATTAAGCTATGAAAGGGTGCTATTTACTAACTGACTACATATGATAAGAAATGCGCCAAAATGAATGAAAATGGACGTTGGAAAAACAAGAAAAATGTCTCATGATAGTATGAAAAGCAGAAATTAAACATGTGCCCTCTGAGAGTTTCATGTACTTGCCACTAAAACTAATCCCCCTACTCCTAAACTAGCAGTAGTTAAAAAAAAAAAAGGGGGGGAGAAAAAAAAAAAAGAAAAAAGTAAAGTATACTAGCAAAAGAGAGGCTTACTACCTACCACTGCTCCAGGTATCCCAACAGAGGGCTGTTACTTGCATTGCTTTTCCTTTAGCTCCTGCTTTTGATTATGTGACTGATGTTTAGTGAGTGATTTGTAAAAGTACACGGAAAGTCTAAAACATGCATTTTGTTCCGAATTGTCCCTCTGCATTTCAAGTGCCACAACAAACCCATGTCCTATCCATGCAGCTGTCCTACAATAAAACATAGCCTCTATGCATTAGTACATTAGAGTGAACGGAAATGAACTAGCTATTAATTACACTGCTTTCAAGAGATGATTAGAATTTTAACCTATTAAATCACAGGACAAAAGACAGCAATTAAGAGACTGTAAATGAAGAAACAGTGAAATGTAGAGAATAATCTGAACAGTGCAGGTAGCATTACTCTTTTTCCTGTGGGAATCATTTCTCATATTTTAAATTAACGCTTCAAAGATTATTTTAATACAGCATTCATTTAAACTTTTTAGAGTCATGTTTTGACATAGTTGTGTTTTTACTAATGCTTTTGTCTATGTCAAGCCAGGAATTACATTCCATAAATATTGGTATTCTAAAAGCATATCACAACTGGGCAACAAGACAGTGTATGTTCAGAAGGATTCCAGCTGACTTGGCAGAAGCATAAGCTCGGTCAGTACTAGTAGTAATTCCATTTCAGCCGAGCTAGAATAAGAGATTTTAAGGCTATTAAAAAAAAAATAAAATCCCAAACACTGTGACCACCTACTTTGATTTTTCACATACTGCAACCCAAAGAGTTCTCTTAACTACAGCATGACCTTTTAAAAGGCAGCCCGTTTTGAATTAATGAGTTCAAATGATGAATAATTTATTGTAGCCTTGACTAGGAAGCCAACTTCTAAGGCCTGTGCAAAAGCAACTACTAAGATACGAACACAAGGATCAAAACCATATACATCTTGTCAGTCTTTCAAAATCACAAGTTTGGATGCACCAAAGAATAAAGTTGACATACATGCAAACCTAACTAACTTCCATTTATCACTGCCTTTTAAAAACAAACAAAACCAGCTGCATCCAATATTATTTCTTTAAATTCTCCCAAAAGCATCGCCACTAATTTATCCTTAAAGCATTCCTCAGAACTCAGTGCCAAGGCCACACATCTGTCAACTACTGTACGATCAACACTGCACAGGCTTCCAAATCCTTCTCCATCTCAGCACCATACTTCTGAATGTCACAACGGCAAACCTCTATGACAAAAACTCCCCACCATAAGCTTTGGCAACTTACTTTTAATCTGTGCTGAAAGCTCCAATGCAGAGTGCAGCCATGTGCATCGTTCTTCTCAAAAATAGTTTCAAACCTTCAAAATTATCCACTTCAGACTAATTCTCTTTTCTAAATACTGTGAAGTGGCAGCTACCATTACGTGACAAATTCACGGATGCATGGCAGAAACAAGATTCAAATCCACTTTCTGTGGATGCGTCTTATGTTAAATGGTCACAGTACATTCTCCCAGAGCATCTATTCTAATCTAGATGGGCTGGCTGGAAATGTGCCTAGTCACATGGACAATTTATTTTTTATTTGCATATATAATTGGCACATTCCACCCTAAACTTTTCCTTTATTAGATTTTTTTAAAATTAGTGCTTTCTCAAGGAGACAAGAGGTAGCTTGGAAAACCACCAAATAACTAGGATCATTTAGGAGAAAATCACAGTTTCAACTGCTCATGTAGACAAAAATGGGTTTAGAATTAAAGATTCACTATTTGTTTTACTGCAAGACAGACTGAGGAGCAGGTAGTACTCACGCCTGATTTGAACTAGTAAATCCAATTCCACTCTTGAGAACAATAAAGCTGAAAACAATCAAAGTAAATTGTGAATTCTGGAAGACTATCTTTAACCGAAGTGTTACTCTGTATTACTATTCTACAACTTTCGTGAAGAAATGGAAGAGAGGAACATGGAAAGGATATGGCATAAAATCTATTTATAAACTGAAGCGTGGCACAATTTCTTCTTGTGCATTTTAAGCTCAGCTTCATTTAGACCAAATTTTCCTTCCGGCTGGAAGTGCTGCAGAGGTATCACTTACACTCTCTTCCAGCATGGAGTCTATATCAGCACGCACTTGCGTCAATAACCATATACGAGAAAAGGACCAGGAATAGCTTCCTACCAAGAGCGATGTAGAGGGAAAATTTTGCAAACAATAGCAGTTGAAGCAGAGTCCTAGCTAACTCACAGACATGGAACCTGGCAATGACAGACATTTGGAAAATGCCACTGAAAGCAAGAACTACTGATATTTCCCTCCCCACCCCGCCACCTCCACCGAGTTAAAAATTGGCTCATTAAAACTTATAAAATCATCTCACATCTGATAACTATGTTTCAAGATTAATAACATCTAAATATATTCAACTTCCAATAACTAGCAAATGTTGTCTTAAATTACTTTGATTGTATTAGATAATGAGGACGTTTATATCTAGAAATTGGCACATGTAAAATGTTATGTGAACTGAGAAATTATTTTCTTTATTCTAAAAGAAATACCAAACCTGACATTATTTGCCATCTCTAAGAAAAAAAACTGAAATTAAACATATACTTTATCAGCTCTAAAAATAGGTTAAATATAAAGGCAGAGGTTTCGAGAGCTACAAGTCCTTTAGCAAAGGTCACTTTCAGGGAATGCAGAAGTCAAGTCTATAGATTAAATTCAAGCCCAGTTTCTTTCACCAAGATTAAATTTACACATAAACCTTTCCCCTCTGCTCAAAATTATGGCTTGAAGCTAAATGTCAATCTCTTCACTAATATATTTTTAAGATATATCACATGTAACTGCACAAAACTCAGCGTATCAACACACTGAACTAAATATTGGCCTCTAAGTAATTGACAATATGCCTGGGAAGGGCCATACAGGAAGAAATGGAAGTACTGGGTCCTACTTGCTGTATTTGTATAGGATGCTAGTGGCCATCATTTTTATAGGGCCACTAGAATTAATTTGGCTTGAAAAGGCACACAGCATGTTTCCTGAACACCCTTCTTCCCAGCATGTCTGTGATGTCTGCTGCAGGAACAAGCTAAGCATAATTTGTTCTCCTACTTTTAATGAAAGATAAGATAAAGAATGACATGGCAAAAATTGAGTTACTTGCTGCAAAACTTAAAACAGTAATCTTTAAAGCAATCCTACAGTAACGAAAAAGAAACAACCAAACAGAAAGAGGGACAGCATTTGACAGCGTAAAGAAAAATGCTTCCCATAACAGAAGCAGTTGCTTATACCTTATTTATAGCCATTCCATATAATGAAATAAAGATCTTGGAAATTACTCTCTAACAGTTACGGTTTTCTAATACACTAACTACAACATATAAAAATGAAATCCCAGCAGCAATTTTCTACAAAGGCAAAGCTTTATACTCTGATTTGCATCCATTTTTCTGCATAAGGTATGAAAATACTCAGTAGTCAAAAAAATTGCCATAGAAATGGAATAAGGCTAGATGAAAAAAAATTAATTCTTTTTCAGAATATGTTCTAACCAAAGTGCTCACTGGGGAAGAGTTTTGCTACATTTCCTTTCACCCCCAAAGAAGGCTCTTTATAAAACAAAGCAAAAAAAAAGTGAGGAAAAAAAGGTTACATTCAAAAAGCTATATTTTATTGTTATGGCAACTGATGTGCTAAAAATAAAGAAATAAAGTTGTTATGGCAACTAGAATTTTAAAGGCAGTCAAAAGTAGAATAATCAAACATTCTGCTGGCTTAAAATGTAACGTCTATGACTCAATTTTCAGAAAGAGCTTCAGAGACAAGTAGTGGTTGGGTTTTTTTGGATTCTGCTTTAAAGATCACAATTAGTACAAGTTTCAGAGAACTCTACACAGTACAAGGGAGGAAGTCAAAGAAAAACAGTCATTTGAAGTTCTCACGGTCAACAGGAAGAAACACACACCACTTCTTTAATGTCCTGGTGACCCTACCTAGATCCATAAAATGTATTGGCCTATTATTAAAATAAACAGCAGTAGGACAGTATCTATGTAAGTCATCACAATGATCAAAAGACACTATATAGCTAAAAGTTACTTAATGATTTTACATTAAGTACTGAAAAATTCGGGAGTACCAAAATTCATCAGTCTGAAGCAGCAGACTTCTGCCCCTGTATACATATGAAATTATAAAGAGAACTACAATTATAAGATTCTAACATATTTAAATTTCAGATACATGCTTGATCATCATTACTGGGCTCCTAGCTATACAAGCACTTCCACGACAATCTTAGCAAACTGTCTCCCATCCAACACATCTCAGAGTATCAAAATTGGTACTTTTATTAAAAAAATTAACAGAACAGTGTGCACTACGCAATGTTCCAAAGCCCATAATCAGATAAGCCATAATTACTACTACGAAAAGTATTTAGAAGATACTTCAGAGAATTATGAATAGAAACAGCAACTTATAGTGGAAATTTCTGCACTGGAACCATGCACCTAGCATGTGCTAGCATCCCAGTGTAAGCCAGGATTTTAACACAGTATGTGCCTTGTATTTTGTCTTCACTGAGTTAATCAAGGGTCCTTCTAGGATAACTCATAACTCCTTTCTGACTGATATGAAAAGTCTCTCAGTCCAGTCCACAAGAGCCTTCAGTGTGCAGAAGCAGCATGGACAAGAATACAGATCAAAGTCAGGTTCCTCCTTCACTTGTACTAAAGGGAAGAGAATCAGATAAACTCCTTATTGCAGCACAAAAAAAATCCACAAGACGTAAACTGGAAATTCAAACAACACACAAGAGAGTGCAGCAAGGATAACACAGACAAATTTAAGTCTGATTTTGCTTCCTAGTATTAACCCTTGAGGCTAGATACACACACAGTTAACTCATTCCCTCTTAAGCATCACATGAAGCCACAGGTATTTCTAGAAATGCAAATAAGGCAGGAAAAAAGGTTAACTAATGCATCTGTGACAAAGTCATCAGCTTCTGCAAGGAAAACTCCATGTACAATGGTCACTATACATAAATTTTCATCAGTCAGGATAAATTTTAGATATATGAATATCAAGGTTTTAAATCAAAGTTTTAGAAGTATTCTGTCTAATGCTTAGGCTAAAGGAGCCAAGCTGCATATTTTCAAGGTTTTTTGCTGACTCAACCAGCTACTGAAGACAAAAGGCATGTTGTTCTGAGCTTTCTAAGAAATTAGTGTCCTTATTGTATAATAATCTAAACTTAAATCAAGTGCATGGTTGCCCGAAACACAAGTACAAAGAAAATGTGCAGCAGCCCAAATAACCCCCCACTTAACTGACAGCTCTGTAAAACCCCTGCTTGCAGTCAGCATCTGAGGGTCCTGTTTCTTGTCGGATCAGGTATAGCCAGTCTGCACTGAATATACATACCGACATATATATTTTAAAAAGCATCTCAAAAGAGTATTTATTTTAACAGTTGCAGGCACATTTTATCCTTAAAATCTGTTTCTGTATTTTCCATTTTACATTAAAGAAGAATTTGAGAGCAAGCATTTTCATAGAAAGGCCAAGGAAATCCTGGAAGGTGTGACAACAAAGACCAAAAGTGCTTTCAGGGATTACATTTACAAATGCATGAAAGAAAGGTGGCATTGCTCCAAAAAGGTAGCTCTAATTCCTTTGCCATATAGGTAACAAGAAGCATACTAATTAGACTGCAATGTGACATTAACCTAACTAAGGCTACCTGAAGACTGCCTCAAAAAGGGCCTCACCTGTCCCTCTGGCCCTACCCCAGCTATATGCTCCCAGCCCACCCCTTACACCACACCTACACAGTGAGTCAATCTCATTGCTCTAACAAAGAAATGGGGTGAAGGACATTTTCTAATTAAAAATCTAAAAATTACTGTGATTAGCCTTGCCATTGCTAGATAGAGTATACAGAAGAGATGGAAAAAAGCAGTAAAATAAACCTCTTATGGCAAGCACACAGCTTGAAACCGTACACACACACACCCCCCATAAGTGATGATTTAGTTTTAGATTCAGGCTCTATATTGTACTATCTAGTCAAAAAAAAGGTTGTATTTTGAATCTAGATTGCTTTTGAGACAAACCAGCCATATGAAGATGGCTTTATAATGTGCAGCATATGATTAAAAAACTTGAAGCTCTATATCGTCAATATTCAGTTGTCAGTTTGAAAAACAACTGATGAAAATTCACAAGAAAAAAAAATTCTAGCTGCCAAAATATTTGGGTATGTCCACAGAAACCTACATAAACGATTATTAGAAAGAGTATATGCACTAGCAGACTGCAACTGATGTCGTTTTGGTTAGTTTATCTCAGCAGCTGCAAATTTGCATGCTGATAGGGGAAATTACCCTTAAAAATGTTTAACAGATATAGACTGTAAAGATCTATAGGTCTCTCTTGTCTTCTGAAGTGATTACTGTAAAACGTACTTAATACTAGTGCAGCCCCTTAGAAGAATATATGAATAATACTGTCATTAGGGGGTTTAGCATAAAGAAGTCATACATAAATTAAGGTAGCAAAAGGTATCAGAATTACGCCTTACATTAAATTCCAGTTCAAATTTAAGTGATGTATTCATAACTTATGTATGCTTTAATTTTTCTACACAGGCAGCTCAAGCCTTTCTGGGTTTTGTTACTATTTCTATTATAGTGAATTGCCCGTTGCTAGCTGCACACTGCTGTGGTAACACATGCTTTAATAAAATGTTGACCATCAGTACTGTTGTTAACAAAGGCATTTTAAGAGACTTTAAACACCAACTGTGATTCTTCAGAGAAATAAAAAAAGCTAGATTGTATACTTTTGGATCCTTTGATTCTCAGTGTTCCTCTCTACGCATTTAGAGCTCTCTGTTTAATTCTTATGGCATCAACCCTTAAAATACTGAAACCAGCAATTAATAGTTAGGAAAAGGTGGTTTGTCCTCTTAAATAAATGTATTTAAGATTTCTGAAACATTACCTTTCATAGAATAGTCACAGGAAACACTGTTTATTTTAAAAAGTGACTTCTGCATCTTTTTCTCTGTAAGGAGGTACAGGATTCCGGATGGGGCTTTTAGACAAAGCAGTTCGTGATGATTTCAACCAACCTTTCAGAAAATCACACAACAGAATCTACAAGGAAGTTGCCCTCAGCCTTAATTCAGGCACAAACCATTCCAAATACAAACCACAGCTAGCAAAATTCAGGTTTTCGAAAGGCATAGTCATTTTTAGATGGAGTCACTGCATTTGCACAACACAGCAGTTCAGCAACCCAGTGACACACAAATAGCCTTCTTACTTCAAAGTCAGACTGAAGCTGGCTTGAAATTCTTTTGAAGACTAACATTACTGTTCATTTACGTGTGCAATAACAGAAATTAGTTAGCCTTACAAACAAAACATTTGCAATCCAATTACTCTAAGTGCAGCACTCTGATTTCCAGAATATGAACCCTATGGGGATAGTATCACCTAATTCCTATCATACTACCTGCTCCATTACAGCAACATACAAAACCCGATGTTTTGTCTCTTCCTCTCACCTTCAACAGCTTCAGCCCTCCAGTAACACAGCCTCCTGAATGCCAGTTATACAACCTCTGTTTGAAAGCTGGGGCCAGTTAGGAAGAAGTGACTTTTAGATGAAAGAATTTCATCTAAATATACCAAGAGATGGCTGATTGTTTAAGAAAAAATGATGTTCTCGGGAATTGCAGCTCTCTTGCAGTGGTCCACATACATAACAACTCGCTTCATCTAAGCAGTGCCCTCCGCTGCAAGACAGAGATGCATCCACACAGAATGAATGTGCATCGCAAAGACACACTACAGAGAACTTCAGAAATGATCCAATTTTACTCAGTGGTGTAGAATACTGTTGTTTAAAATGTCTTCTTACTATGAGCTGCTCTTCCAGCATCAGTGTCATTCCTGCTACAGGAAAACTGAATGCCTATTAACAAACCATATTCAAATTAAACTAGGATACCTATTAATGTTTTATCTAGGAAGGAGAATCATGGATTTTAAAATGAGCTCTGAGGTGCCAAGCATTTACCAGAACTACCAGCTATTACTGCACACCCTACTGTAAAGAAATACACTGAGACATCCCCACTCCATCCTACCTAACAAAACACTTATCTGTATCAATATACATATATCCAGAGTCTATGAGACTATCAATCTTAATATCAGTTCTTCCAGTAACCACCATTTAAAGCTATTCAGGCCATAATACTGATACTACCCAAGGTTTTATCATTCCGTTTGAAACGATGGGCAACTGCGCTCCCCTCCATTTGCAGATAACAGTGTATAAATTCACACAGACAAAACAGAACACAGTCTCAAAGAGGGCAAATGCAAATCTCATTTGCACTCTACCCTTCAGAACAAATGTGTCAATTTATGTGACTTTTAGTGCTGGTAGGTCATACAGCACCCAAGAGCCAGGAATTGTACTGTGAGTGTCATTTCAGTGTTGTCGTAAGTGGGTTCTGTACAGAAAAGCAACTGCAGGAAAATTCTTAACGTGGCAGAACTTTCTATAATTTTATGCAGGCCCTGAAAAACATATTATTGGCATTATTTTCCACCTCAAACATCATAAATAAAAGTTAAAATTAAGATGACATAAAAGTAAAAATTACTAATGGATGCTACTCCTTTTTTACCTGAGAAGAGCTGTCATTAAATTGACGCATTTATCTGAAGATGAAGAGTAAGCACAAGATTTTCCCTTTTGTGCACACAAAATTGAAAGTTTTTCTCCAGATGAGCTCTAAATGAATCAAAACTTGGCAAATTAAATTCACCTTAGGGACATTTTATTCCTCAGTTTGTAAGAGTAATACTAACATTTACTATGAAACTAGGTACCCTGTTACACTCATAATGAACTAAACCTTTTATCTGAAGACTGAATTTAAATGAAGCTATTTAAAGAAATAAAATTCTGACAACTTATGCTCTTCAGAGGCAATATTTTTTCACTAATTTCTAATAAGTATTTTCAGTTCATGTATACTTCATTATTCCACTGTATGCAGTGCCACTAAAATAATTCAAACAAGTAGACTGTAAGTGTCAGCACTAACAGCTCCACTCACACAAAAAATGCAGCATCCTATCAATCCAACCATCATACGATCTGGTTTTTCTCTACAAATCACATTAAATTATAAAAATATCAGGAATCTACTTGCCATTAAATGAACGGTCTCAGTTTAAGAGTTAAATAATAGTCATCCTATTCTTACCCTTTAAGAAAAGGTAAAGTAAAACTTAAGAAACTGCCTATAGATACTGAACTGAAAAGAAACATGAAGTTGGAAGAGTTGTACATACATCTCAAAGTCATCAGTCCCTCTAGAATTATTTTGCTTAATATCTAAGTACCTCATTCAAAAAGCAACAGAACAGGTATTAGTTACCTCTCTTTTTAGACAGCTGAAAAAACCAATTTTTATGATGATAATTTTAATAGGATCTTTTATAATTGTTACGTATACACCATTCCCCGTACCTAATCTCTCTAAAAGTCAAGGGAGAACACTCTTAATTAGTAGAGAGAACAAATAAAGATGCAAAGAAAAAACTACAACAACAAAAATATACTAGGTCAGCATTTCTGAAACTTTTTAGCTTTCATTGCTGGGAAGTTTGTTCCATGCAGAAAGACGTGCATGCTGTGTTCTGAATATTTGTAATCACAAATTGGACAAGGTACCACCTTCAAAGATTTCAGGATGCTTTTCTTGCAAAAGGGGGGACCCTTTATCATTTTCAGTAGGCTATCTGCCATAAGCATGTGTCGAAAGAAGACAGTCGTATGGGGTTTGGCCGTAGTCCAGGAGAGCAGTCTATTCAGAAATATGAGAATGCTTCACTGCATAGACACAGTTTTGAAAAACTGCTGCAGGAAGAAGCTAACATGTCACATCCTGCTCCTGATGCTCTCCTATTGCTTGTGACCAGAGTGTGTAACACAGCTCTGATGAAATGGCTCACTCCTCACTGTACTGGGCAGTGAACACAAAAGTTATTCCTTGCTTACGTAGAAGCATAGACTCCCACATTTTCAGTTAGGACAAACAGATGCAGAATTCCGAACACAAGTATTTGCTACAGAAATACTCTCCTGTTTCAGTTCATTAACTAACCTGCTGTGGCAGCTGGTGAACAGTCATCTTTTTAATTAGACACCCTTACTGATTAATTAGTCTCAGAACACTGAGCAGTGAAACCCTGCATGATATCATCGGGACAAAAAATATTCCTCTTCCTAGTGCTAACTTAATATCCTTTGGTATTGCTGCAAATAACAAGCTTGATTAATTTTCTACTCAAACTAAAATGACCTTCCTATGTAAGTAATGCTCTCAATCCACAGATAAACTGTTTCAACCTGTGTCATACAAATAAAAAAAATAATTAAAAAAAAAAAACCAAACACCCAAACCCACAAACATGGTATGAAAGCACCAGTTTCAAAGTCAGCTGCATTTAATCCTATTTGTATAGACACAGTGGATTGTTTGTAATTTCCTCCACTTCCCATTTACTAACTATGCAAGCAAACTAGCAATACAAATAAAAAAGCCAAGTAAATATTAAGTATGAAACAAAGCAGCAAATACCTTTTCTTGTTTCAACATTTAGGTAATGTCAAAGTTTAAAAAGTAAATACATTTCTACATTAGGTTTACATGAAAGTTGATCTTTGCTTCAGTCCTTTGAGATCTGTCTGCTGAGAGATGCACCAAGGATAATAGATAATTAAAGATAATACAATGCACGGAAGACCGTGCTTAAGCAGATGATGAAACTTCAGCAATGGTATTTGCTATTTTTAGCTATCCTATTTCTAACTTTTAATTTGGGACAAGAGACTACTATTCTACTTTCTGGAGGAGAAATGACACAAACATTCATTTGTAGGATTCTCATAGTCTATGAGAATAGTCTACTCTACCACTATGAAAAAGTCTGTCTCAGAAGGTGCTTATAATAATGAAATATAGCTGTTAAAGGATTCCAAAGATTTTTCTCTCCTGTAGATCTTCCTTTTCTTTAAAGGTTTGTAACAGAAGTGCTAAGATTGATCTGATGACCAGCCAGTCAGAGACCACAGCAAAGCTACAGCACATCACCTCTGCCTATAGGAAAGCAGGCTGGAAGCCACAAACCCACCCACACTGAGGCAACAACGGAGACAGCAATGATGGGCTGAAGCTGGGAAGCTTCTGAGGGAAAAGACCACACCACAAGAATCGTTTGGCTCCTAAAGAGTACCAAAAACTTGTCAAAAAAACAGTTTGTCGTAACTAACCAAGGGAAATGCAAGAGATGTAGGGATGAGTTTGTAGTCACCATCCCTTGTCCTCTGCATCACACAGTCGATTCTGGCTAAGGCAGCTGAATACATGCCCCGTAGGGCTTGTGACTACAGGGATACAAGAAAATTAATGTGAGTAATGTATAATTCCAATAGTGTACACAGATTGCTTCCATTTGCCATCATTTACCATCCTTTTCAGCAAACAAGTGCTAAAGTTTAATTTTCTATCTGGGCCTGTAAAACTTGTTCACCCGAGAGGTTTCCAGACACCTCCTTAACTTTTTTTTTTCTTTTTGGTGTGTAATGAGACAGTATGGCTTATAGGAATCAGAAAGAATAATACTGGTCCAAATAGAATGGATGAACTATGTATATTAGCTCTACATCAATTATATTTCATCCAGCCCAAAAAAACAATACATTTGCTCCATGTTCTGCAGCAATGGAATGTACTTTCCTGTAATTGGTCCCTATTACATGAGAATTGTACCTCTGTGTGATTAGTGCCAACTTCAAATTATTATGTTACTGAGATAAATTATTTTCATGATATGGCAGTATTTAATCCCCAAATCAATGCCTCTCATATTCTTAGGATTTTCAGTCTTCTGCAGAGTGACTTGAAACGTTATGGGCCCAGACACACATCACCATTACACAGTCAGCAGACAAAGCTATTTTTTGGCCAACTCTTCTGAAGCCTGACCCTTTAATTAGTTATTATCTCTAACTGTTCTGGGCACATGCTCATATTGTATTGCCAAAGGAAATTATGACAATAAACAAATAATCTTATTTTTGGTTCTCTTACAAGTCATTTGGAAGGACAGCCATTTAGTCTTTCTTTAAGACCTTCAACTCAAAGTCACCATCTATCTCAAAAATGAGCATTCACATTCATATGCAAACTTCCATTGCTTCTGAGTAACATAACACTACCAACATCTACTTTATCTAAAACCAGGCTTCTTTTTCTGATCATACTTTAAACAATTATAATAATAAATTTAAAACACGTTTTGTTTCCTGAAACCAGAACAGTAGCAGCATTTAGAAGCAGTCTGTATATGCTGTTAGATGAACTTGATACATACAGCTCGTTTCTTAATGGAAATCAGATTGTAAACTGAAAGTCTTTTATAAGGAAATGATACACTTACTCATAAATCCTACCTTAAAATGGTCCACCCAAAAGTTTTCAACCTACAGAAAGTGAATGACTGCCCTCTTTTTCTCCTTTCATTCTTTCACTTACACAGCTACACAGAACCCTAACAGGGGTTACTTTCTAAACTGAGGAGAAAGGACTTGAGTGCAGGTAATTTCAAGAGTAATCAGCAACAGCACTACAAAACAGGCACCTAGTTTGTAACACTGAAAAGGATAGAAAGAAATTTTGCCCTACAAATTCAGCAGTGAGAACACACAAAAGAATGAAGCCATCTAAAACAGAAAAGCAGAATGTTAATAAAAGATAAAACATCTGTCCCGGTTCAGATGGAACAAATGTTCTACAGTAAGTTACTTTGTTGCTGCTCTCAAGTGACAGCAGATCTCTTCATGATTTACACATTGACAGTGCCTGACGCCTATTCTGAAAAGGACAGAGTGGGGAAACGTGGAGCATAATTGTTGCTGAGTACCAGTCACCTCGGTTGTAAACAGGGTAAGCTGTAGCTTGCCACTGGTCAATTTATCAGAGCTCAAAATATATCTCGTAATGGAAAAAATTAATCTGAGTCTCTTGAGAGGAACCAGTGAAGCTGAACATGAAATAATGTGTCGATGAGGCAGGAGAAAAAAATCTCCATCAAGGAAGTGACCCTAGCTTGTGCATGTTTTTCTACTTCCATTCTTTTAAGAAATATATCTCATACCCTTTTACAAAAGCTCTATATACAAATACCACCCCTTCATTGTCATCACATAAGCTGCTTTTTCTCACTCTGATTTACCTTTGTCTCTTCCTTAAGATAAATAAATAAATGAAAATATACATTCGTTTCTACTGATTATGTTTTATTTTCCCCTTCCTATACTGTGACATGTGCAGCAGGGTCAAAAGCCTATGGCACACATGCCAGAAAGGTAACTCAAGCAGATTTTGATTGTCATACAGTACAGATTTACATATATGTCAGAAACGAAGCAGCTGCCAAATCACAACTCCTACTCTCTCAAATTGTATGCAAGACCTACTATTGTGCTCCAGTCAAAATTTCTGAGAGGCTCACAGCAATCACCAAGCTGAAGCTCAGCAGGAGATGTGAAATATAGCAAGACAGTGCTTGTCAGTAAGAAAGTATTTGGGAAAGCAGAAGTATTTCTTTCTCCCTTCCCTCCTGGAACTCCAAACTTACCTAGAGATGGGGAAATGTATTGGCATGCGAATGCTCTGATACGGGAAAAGAAACACAGTTCACTAGATCATTCCTGACAGACTGCTGACCTCCAGTGTGGTGGACTAGAGGACATGCCTCCTGGAGAAAATGCGTACAGCATTGATTTTTCTAAATAAGACAGAGATTTTATTTTGCTTTCTGTGCTGAACTGAAACAGTAAAACATTGCCCAAATTACTCTCTCCTACAGAACACACTGAACAAATCACTGCTCTAACTGAAAAATACTGCAGTAGATTTCAGAGCTCTGCCTACAGATGGATACATGCAGTATAACACAGATCTGTGAAGTGATATGACTAATAGTTGGCCAATACAACATGCTACTTCTGCACAAACGGTACGCAACTGGAGTAGAACAACAAATGTGTCTATATCACAGTCTCCAAAGTACATTTAAACGGTGAGTCTGCTATCATTCGGTTCATCACAAGGAACACATTCCTCCTCCACTAGCGAGCACAGTTTCACCAGAGTTAACCAGCAACACTGCGGTAAAGTTCCAGTTTTCAGCAGATATCTCTGTTCCCCATAAAAGGTAGTCATAAATTAGGTATCACATATTCAATATTAATAATTCTAGCTCTTGGGATCACCTTTCAAGCTATGATAAAACAACAGTTTTCAAGATCGGTTCCTCAAGTTAGGCTTCTGAAATTTTCCTTTAGATCTCATAATCAAAGCAGTCAAAGATGCTTTTAAAGCCAAGCCTCACTCAAGAAAACTGGCTGGCATTCCTAACCTTACTGGTGAGTACTGGTTAACACTGTATTAATTACTACAGTTCTCTCCAGCATTTTGCCCTAGCGTTACACAGTTCAGCCACATTATTTTGAACATCAGACAAAAATCCCCCAACTATACCTATATAAACTTACTTTCTTACAGATGTCTGGGTGCAGAGATGATTGCAAAGTGCCCTCTTTCTCACTGAGGTACCGCAGCTGGCAGTTCAGCCAGACAGTGCAGTAAGGCCAGATGACCGGAAAGGGCTGGGGTGCTGGGAGAACAGGCTCTTATAAAGGAGCTATTAGAGTGAGCTAGGAGGTAAGGGAAGCATGGGACAGAGTGTTACAAAATGTTTGAGGGGCCTAGGCACTAATGGGGAGCTGTTTAAGGGAGGGAACTGCACGTGGAGGTGAGTAGGCAGTGGGTCAAGTTCACAGACGTTACTACCACCTCCCGCTTCGTCCATCTCACACTTCATTCTCAGGACTGCAAGTGCAGAACACTGCCACCTCTAATCACCTAGGAATGTCTTTAAGAAATATGCTCAGGAATGAACACACACACAGAATACAGAATCATAAAATGGTGTGGGTTGGAAGGGACCTTAAAGACCATCTAGTTCCAACCCCCTGCCATGAGCAGGGACACCTTCCACTAGACCAGGCTGCTCCAAGCCCCATCCATCCAGCCTGGCCTTGAACACCTCCAGGGGTGGGGCATATACCACTAAAGTAGTCAAGATACCAACAGAAATATCCAGCTTCCAGAAGCAGCCTAAACATTAAGAAGAATGACCAAAATATGAGGAGACAATGAATCTCTGTAAATGTATGCATAACCTGAAAGAATGAAGATGAAAGCTATATATTTGATGGGAAGAATAAATAATTATGGAAAAAATAAAGTATATGTTGTTGGTATATTGGGATGGTAGCACAAAAACAACTGAAAAAAATAAATCAGTTGTGCTTTTTCATACAGGAGAAGCAAGTGAACAATTGTTAATACCCGAACAACTCTGAAGTTTAACATGCATATTATTATTGACACACATAAGTAACACTACAGCAAAGCTTTTGGGGGGGATTCAGAGAATAACATACACATGCCCCTCTCTCTCTCAAATACCTTAACTCACATTACCAACACACCAAAATGAAACTGAAAGTTCTCCTCACAAACATAAATATCGGATAACAATTCATACAGAAGTAGCTGACAAGTTTTTCTGGAGCACCCAATATTAACTGTTCCTAAAAATGGGCCCAGGCTTTGGTTTGGCATAGACTCTTTCCTGTTCATTTCTTTTCTTGAATCCTTTCATGCAATGTATGCCAAATGATGTGATCACCAGCAGTTATATACAGTCAGACTATAGAAGAAATTTTGAGATTTCAGAATAAAAGTGATTCATTACAGGGAAAAAAATGAGTTTGTGTAAATGCTTCAGTTCAGAATAGGATTTGATTTTTCTAATCCCTAACAGCATAATATTTCACATTAAATACTGTATGCAATATCTTTCAAAATACATCATTGAAATACTTCTATCATGAAAAGGCCAAGTGTAGCAAGGTATTTTTAAGGCATGAGGTCCTAGCATCAAGATAAGGCTTGCATTTTAGACGTTTTCCACTCCCTCCTCCGCCGTGAAACAAACATCTTCCCCACTTTTGGAAAGCAAGAGCAAAATAATGGAGGTGGTTTTGATGCAACATACAGCTGACAGATGTCCTGTGAATGGTTTCTAAGGAAAATATAACCCAACGACAACGTCAAAAAGAAAAATTTACACTATCAAAACATCCTTCTTTATTGGTAAAGGAAAAAGAAGCCATGAGACAGCTCTCACTCTGGGGATGCTTTTAAACTTTACAAACATAGCAGGTAGGTCAATTAAGAGGACAAGTATCAAAAAGGTATGACAACATTATGAAAGGGAACTTCAATAACAATGTCTACCACAGAACTTTGGTATGGACAAACAATTCATTCTCTAGATAACAAATCCAACACTTTCTATGAGCAACATACAAAATTATCTTCATCCATTTCTGCCATTTTGACCATTTTTGAGACCACTGTTTTTCCCCGAATGCCTAACTACTCTGCAGTGGCAAGAATTTTAGAACCTCAAACGGTGAGTTTACCTCCTGACACTGCACAGAGCTTTTGCTACTATAACACATTGGTTCCCAGTCTTTCCATCACAGTTATAAGCAGTCTGGACCATCTATGCAGACAACTCCTAGTAACATTTTCTGACTGCACTGATGACATTAGCATACAGAATGAGAAGAAATTCCCAGAAGGATTTTCCTCTCAAATCCCATACAGCAAGGAAACTGGTTTCCTGCTAGGTAAAAATAGTGTTAATTTTCTTTTTTAAAATAAACAACAAAACAAGAAATGCCCAACTTTCTGAGGTTTTGTTTTGGGTTGTGTTTTTTTTAACTAAATACTTGAAAATTTATGCACACAGAGAACAGAAACTGTTGAAAAACAAAGTGATGAATTTGAGTTTATTAAAAAGGAACAAAACCACAAAACAACAAACACCTGAACAAGCTGATGTACCTGTTATCACCACAGCAAGTGAATAGAAAGCAAAATGTCAAGCATTACTACGGATATAGGTTAGCAATTAATGCCATTCAGCAGGTACCCCTGGCAGGAGGTAGAAGCACCTAATCACAATTTCAGTTGCTTAAAACAAGTCAAACTGTTTCACTCTTTTGCTGCTTTACTAATGAATAAAACTGCTACTCAGCAGAATTCATTTTAACCAAAGAAGAAAAGAAAAAAAAAAAAGAGGGGGAAACACCCCCCCCAAGAAAGCCACTTACCATTGTGATGAGAACTCTATATTTATCCAGCATTGCGTGGTTGTCATGGCATCCTGCCAGCAACTGCCAAACCTCTGCCCTCAGTGCTTCTGGAACACCACTTTTCACCAGGGTAGATAATCCATTTGGTCTCACAACAAGATTATTGTGCCTGAGAAACAAACAATCACTTGCCTATTATATTTCAACTATAGGAGTAGAAATCAAGATTAAAACATTATTTAAAGTTTTTAAACTTTCCAATGTTATTCTGAAAAGGAGAGTCAGCAGCTGGCAACACGAACTTTTCTTTCACTGGCTGCATTAATTAGTATTTGCCAGACAGAAATCAAAAATTCTGCAAGGATTTACAGTAAGAACCAGTGGCAAAATGCAGTGATATCCATATTCTCTACATGTAGAGAAATTAATGAAAATTAAAACAATAATCAACTGCAGAAATTGAACTACACTGGCTAATGAAGAACAATTTGAATTGAAAGAGAAAAATATGCCATCTGTGCAGACAATTCAATTTAAGTATTTGTCCAACATATAAGTTTCGCTTAGATTAAGAAAAGGAAACTAAAAATAACCTAAGCTGTATAGAGAATTAAATTTTGGAAAACAAATAAAAGCCAGTATTCAGAGTACTAACATGAGGACTGAAGTTCCAGTTTTAACTTCATGGCAAGAGTATGTTGCAAGTCCCACAGAGCAGTTAGCACTTGCATATACCTTGGTAAAATCCCACCATTCCAAATAAATGTGCCTATTAGTCTGAGCTGCTGTTTTACTGTCGGTTTGTACACACACACACACCCCCCAAGAAATGTAGGAAGACAACTGCAAGATGGCTGGGTTTATTTTCCAACGCTGCATAATTAATCCTACAAAAGTTGGTATAGACAACTATGAAAAGGCCATATTTAGACAGGTTGAATACTAAAGACACATTTTTAAAAAACAATCCAGTCACTGAGCCCAGACATTTACGATAAAATCATTGCACACGCACAAGACTGCAGAGCTTGTTTGGTCACAGATGTTTAAAAATCCTTTTTGAAATAACAGTGTCTACTGATCTAGATTAAAACTCTCTTTGACTTCTTACGGCAGTTTTCATTGCAATACAGCAGGAAGACTGCATGAACTGACCCTTTATTCTTCCTAATGTGCTTTGCTCTGTTATTGTTTTGACCACTGTTATGTTTTTCAGCTCCACTGGTAGAATAATGAGAGTGGCAGTTTAGCCAAATGCTAGCAAGCTGCGATTAAGTTAAATAACCTGCAATTTGACCCTTGAATCTAAGTAAACGTTTAGAGACTCATTCTTTGAAACAGGTCATTAAGATGTGAAAAGTTTATCATTACTGTTTAAATTTAAAAGGTGCTCTAAAATTTCTTTTTCCTACATTCCAAGGATGATTTTTCCAAATGATTTAAGAATGAAAAGTGTGACTATATAATTTAAGTGTGTAGTGCAATACAAGTAATTTCAGACTTTGTAATTCAGTTAGCCAAATTAAAACCCAACTGTCCCTTTTCTCTTCTTCAGTACATTTTGCAGCAAGTCATATTAGACTAATGGTCTTGTGATGGGAAAAAGCTACGAAGAAAACAATAATCACAGAAATATTAAAAGAACTAGACACTCTGAGTGGTTACAAAATTATGAAAGGTACATTAATGAATAAATAATTAAAATAAACCAGAAACTTAGTTGTGTGAAACTGAAGCATTCATAGGACACTTCTAATCAGGTTAGTTTGGTTATTACATGAATTTGATCACGTGTGTTACATGAGAAACACAGAAGGCCACCTCTGAGGATGTGGCGAGCAGATAAAATAAAATGAACAGCTAAAAAGGTACATTCCCATAGAAACGTAACCAGGATTTTTTCAGGGACAGCTGGAAAACAATTCAAACCGCTTATGGCAACAACTAAAGGAGATGCATAGTCCATGCTGTAATACCATCCTTACTACTGAACATACTCACAGTTGAGAATTAATTATGCTATACTACACCAGATCTAACTGGATTTGTTTTATATTTTGATAGTTTTATGGTAGAGGTAATACCTTAGCAACATTACTCCATGCATAACTCTCTAACAGACAACTTCTCAGTTTCTGAATGTCTGTTTGGGAAACAGCTCCACCATTAACAAATATTCCTCTGTATTCTACAATGATTAAAAAATATGCATTTTTCCCTCCTTTGTGTAGAGGCCCAGGCACCTTACATTCCTAGATGCTTTCTGACACCTGTTTGGCCAGACTATAACAGGCATAAAATAAAAGCTTGTCTTATTCTAGTCTTATCCTTTAGCATGTGGGAAAATTCATGTGGGCCATTCATGGATGCTGACATCTTTAATTTGTTACAAAGTGCTGTAATTCTCCTGCCCGAAATTCAAAGACAATTTTAAAACATCAGACAGCAAGGATGCAGAATAGTGATGCATAGACTATGCCTCAACTTGACAAAAAAATACTTCTGATCAAAGACTGCTATTGACCATTACTACTTTAAAAAAAAAAATCAACAACAGAAAACCCACACACATCAAAAATAGTTAAGTACTCAGCTAAACTAGCTCAGCTTGCAAGAACAACTTTAATGCTGAGGATGCAGTAAATAGTAAAATAAATTAAAAGATATCCATTACTTTCAAACTGTTTATTGTTGGTATTTTTGGTAAATTAACTTATTCCTGTTTATGTGTTTGAAGAAGACTCTTGAAGCAATGCTTCTGCTGAGTCAGTCCATTAGGTTACAGTGACATTTTAATGAAACGACAAGAAGCAATTAAAGTGCAAGAAGTTTTTCATCTAAAAGACAAATCAGCACACACATTTCTCCAAGTGGAAATGTTAATTTTTGTTTGTTTACTTTTTTTACAAGTGCACAGATATTCCACTAGCATATGCTGCAGTTTTTAACATACTACAAGGTTTTATTTCAATCTATTTTTAGTTTTTAAATTGTTAACGTTTTTCCATCTGTTACTCTTTCCAAGCTCTGTTCTTAAAATGTAACATAACACTATTAAAGAATTAAAGTATTTTATACACTTGAATTTCTCTCAAAAGGTAATACTTCTTGAGATACTCCTAAAGAAAGTGTTTGCTACTGCTAGTCATCAAGCTGGCTGGGATCTCCCATTTTTAACTCATTTTAACTAAGGAGTTTTAACTAATAAATGATTTTCTGAGTTAAGTGCGTAAGTTATGTTAGGACTTCAAAACAGTTTACTTCAGAAGTCTTAATATTTTGTCCCATTGAACAGTATTCTTAAGAAGTATATGAAGAAATAGTGGGTTACGTGAAACTTGAGAGAATGAGCAGATGGTTACTTGAGCATGCTTATCCACAGGAGTCCAGATATTTGTCAAGGGCAAAAGTTAAAAACTAGAAGAACCGACCAACAGATGAACTAAATAAATAAATAAATAAATAAATAAAAGTAGCATCTTCCAATGCAAATGCAATGCAGACTGAAACAAGCTTGCCACACAGTTCTCCAAGGACTCAGGATGGCCTTCCTCCTTGGCCTTGGGGTGCCAGATATAGCAACCGATTTATAAACTCTCCCTTGGGATGTCCTTTAGAATAGGCTTTGGGAAGTTTTAACAGCTCCACAGCAGATCTGTTTATAGCCTTTTCAGGCGAGGAAAACACACTTGTCAACAATCAGCGGAGTTCCACACTTTTCATCATTACTTTCTTAATCATTCAGAGGGTCCGTAGTCAGAATATTTGTACAATCATTCCATGAAATATTTGTGCTTCCCCAAAAACATCTTTCATTGAGGCCAGAAACTTGGATGACAAAACAGTTAAAAACAAGCAGGAGGGAAGGGTTCCATTAAGCTCAATAAAATCTTGGGATTTTTTTGTGATTTTATTATGTAATCTCATTTAGCAACTTTTGCATGAGATTCCCATTAAAGATGAGGTCCGCAGCAAGAAGCTATGGTTCTCCAAAGCTACAAAGTGCCCAAGTAAAAGGAGGAATTGCCCAAATAAATCCTTTAATGTTTTTCAGCTGTCTTATGGGAGCAAGGAAAAGGAAACTTTGCCAATTACAGATTAAGGACCTCTGATTATTTTTGTCCTGGGCAGCAAGAGCTATTACTTACAAAGGGAAAACCAAGTAAGTGGTTCTGGCATTTACTAGTAGTATAAGGTCTCTCAGAGGCAGCAAATACACAGACTTTTTCCTCTCTTGGCAATGTATATGCTGCTACTGAAGCACTTAATTAAACCACAGAAATACGCTGTCAAGAACATACTCTAGGCTTACAAATATTCTTCCTTTTACTCTCCAACAAAAACAGTTTCAGTAAGGATCACAGTCTTTCTAGAATTACTTTTCAAGTGCTTACATATAGCACATTGTGGGGGGTGGGAAAAGGGGAAAAAAAGACTACTTCTAAACAAATCAATCAACTAAATGTACGTCAGCTAGCAGAAATGGCTTGTATAGGATAGACTGGAGTTGCTCTGTCTTTTCTATTCTAACACTGAGTTTCATGAGAGCTTAACGTTCAGCCCCAAGGAACACAGGTGGCCAGAAAGTTCTGCATTTGACCACTCACACCTGCAGTGTAAGCATACACAGGCATTTCTCAAACACTGAAGGAACAAGACTTTTGCAGATGCTGTGAGAGATTTGTCAAATAACTGCAAGTTAAAATAAGAGAATTTACCAGTCCCTTTTAAACTAGGTTTAAAAAAACCCACACTTTGGTTTGTTTTGTATTTTAATTTTTAAACTGTATAAGCTAAAGAACTTCAAACCTCCTGTTCAAAAAGCCTAGTGTCATAAAACAAAGGCAAGGTTAGTATGCAAAATCTAAATTTAAGAAATGAAATATTACCATCTCCCCAGTAATTCTCCCCAGGAGTACAAAATCTTCTCAGGACAATCCTTTGACACATCACCAGTGCCACTGGAAAGTTCATTATCACTCTCTGCAAAAGGAAAAAAAAAAAAAAAAGAAAAAAAAAGAAAAAAAGGAAAACAAAAGCATGCACAGATTTACCAAAGAGAACAGACATTAAAGATGCATACATATAGGTCTCAGACAAATTCTTCTCACTGACATATCAGTTTTAAAACCACAAAAAGACAGAAAATATTAGTGGAACCATAAAGAATGTTTAGCAGACCTGACAAAGTAAGTGTATTAATAAAGTTACCGTGAAGTTTAAAAGAACAAGACTAGGGAATAATTCACAGCACTGGTACAGGAAAAAGGGCTAGGATCTAGAAAAACATTATTGTGAGAAAAGATTCAAGGCTGTCAACCATCCATTGAATGAAATCTCACAATGCAGTATTATGCAAAAGTCACATCCACTCCAGACTTCACATGGAAGAGAACTCTCCTAAGCATAGTACATAATGCTGCTTCATTACACTGCATACCTTAGGCGCCATTCTGCTCTTGTGTGATACTCTGAGCTCAGGAAGCCTACTCAGAGCCACAAAATAACTTTTTTTATTGAAACACATTCATGGAGGAGCAGCAAAAACACCACTGTGACATTAAAGATCATATTGCATGGAACACAAAAAAAAAAATCTTCAAATGGAAAAGTAACCTCGTAAGTGTTAAGAATAAAACAGTTATGGAGGAATATATGTCATATGACTAATACACTAAACCAGAAGGGTACTGTGAGCCTGGGTTGTGCGCTCAAATAACCACCCAATTCAAGTAACCACCCATTTCCAAGTGTCTGCTGATGGGTCTATGTAGCTGTCCACAGGAAGCTCAACAGTCCCAACTCTTTAGAGCAGCTCTTCATGTGAATATGGTTTTGCAATTATTCAGACTTTTCCCAGTTTCACCTGAATAAAATACTGCTAAAAATTAAACTTGAGTACAAGGTCATCAACAGCAAACACTGACAGGGCCCCAATCCTCAGCATCTTTCCTATGAAACACAATCTAAAGAGAAAAGAAGCACTGCAACAGCCCCGTTACCCTCAGAGGCTTCTGAAGCTATGGACACTTTAGATGTCTGCAACCTCGGAGAGCCTCTCTTTCTTATGAAATGAGCTGTCTCAAGAAGCTAAAATAAAACAAAAACCAGAGAAACAATGCTACATCTGCTCCCAAAAATCCCTCAGATACTCTCTTCAACACAGCTCAGTCACATCTGGTTGCTGACCTAATTTAATTCCTCAGGTACATTAAACACTTCACCTCCAACTTTACATAGACAACAGCAGTAGTTCAGGTAGAGGAGGATCTTCGGTACTTGTACAATTATTCTCTTAAGTCTTCATCCTTGTCACTGTCACTTCAATTACGTATTTCTAATTTATAGTCTCAGCAACCATCAAATACAAGTCATTAATAAAAATACCCTTAGTGCTTAAATTTGACAATGAACTGTGAGGACAAAGATAGCATATACTTTATTTCAAGGACAACTGACAGCAAAAATACTGCCCTGAGAGAAGCATATCAGAAATCTCTTTATATTTCGAACAGAACATTAGGTTAGTGAAATTCTTTTACTTGGAACCCGTTCACACAGCTCTACAGGCTCCAAAATACAAGACCAACATGCATTTGCTTTCCCTTAGAATTGAGAAAAAACCAAAACCAACAAACATCCACGTTCATCATAAATCTACAGGAAACTTCATTTTAAGGTTTCTCAAACTTTTGTATATTAGATCATTCACTAGATCTAAAGATGGAAATATGAAGACCTAAAAATCCCAAATTTATCATTTTCACTGAAATTTGATATTACTATAAAAGGTTTTCCAGTAACCAAAGGTACCCATTAAGTTCCAGTGGATGAAATATGTTTGAAGACTCAACTTTCCTTTCATTTTAACATTACCAAAAATACCATAAAGGTAAATCTCACTTACCACCCAGGCCTGGTAAGAACTAAAGCAATTAAATGCATTACATTTTTAAAATTCTCCTCTCTGCTGATTTGCCTAACTAGATCAAAGAGATCAGTTATAAATGCATCCCTTCTATTTCCTATGGAAACAAAGGGAAAATATTTCTGAGGAAACCTTCTTTAGATTGAGCACCTTGGCCATTCAGAGATACAAGGTACAGGTTAATGATACTAGTACATACAAAGAATCTCAAGAAACCTGGCTCACACCAGAAATTTATCATAAACCACAATGGCACAAAAGTTTCACATATTCAAGGTAAAGGAAGACAGTCTGGCATAAAATTCTGAAAGGAGAGATATGAATTATTTTGGCGAGACTAAAGAACTACAGTGCATCTCTGCAAGAGCTACTGGTGAAAATACACACAAACTAATCTTGCAGCCTGAAACAAAATCTGATAAAGATGAACAAAATACCCAACCAGATTGAAATGTTTAAAAAAAGAAGCTACACTGAATACTTTCAGAAACAAAGCACGCTAGTTGTTATATGAGCCAAACCTGAGCTTGCCAAGGAATCCTAACATCAGACAAAAGAAACAAACTCGTTTTCTCACTCCAGCAGTATTCTATGCAAAATTCTTCGAAGTTCTTAAGGAGATCAGTGTTACATAGCATACATGCTCCAGTAAGATATATCATAAAGCTACAGTGCTTCAACCCTGAAAATTCTTTCATCTGGAAGGCTTAAGAGCATTTGGAATGTATTATTCAGTTATATGTCAGAAAACCACAGGCCTTAATTAGAAATGCCATATGCTCCCTTTCAAAAGACACCAACGTCAAACTTCAAAATAGAACAGGGCAAAGGAGAAAGAATAAACAGCTTTAAAAATCTCTACTTTGTTTGCATTCTAAAGACTATTTACATATTCTAAACTGTAAGCACTTAGTTATAAATTAAGAGGAGAGAGAGAGAAAAAAAAAAAAAGAGACTATGGGAGGGATATTTAACTGTAGATGTTCTTCTCCGAGGTGTACTTTTATACACTTTTTTCCACATTCTAAAGCATATAAGCCAGCAGCATTAGTCAGAGCATGATTTTATCCAGCTTTATTCTGCTGGGAATGCCACAGATCCCTTCCTCTATGTACTGTGTACTTCTCTCTTCCTCCTTTATTTACCCTGACCTCTCAGAGCCTACCAACTGCACAATACAACTTCGGGCCTCATCAGAATGAGAGGAGGATGGGAGATGTCTCAAGGGAGCAAACCTGGGTTGTAAATGTGCGTACACAGTCTTTAAGAATACTTATAGGTAACAGTAAGTGTCTCAGGTATTTTGTTTACTTGTTCAGCGTGAATTGCAATGGGATCCACAAAAAGCTCACTCTGTGGATGCCTCATGAACCTCCCTGAATTCAGTCTCCGTTTAAAACAAGCCTGAAAGCATCCCTCTGTGTGACATCAGCCTAGAATCATAGAATAGTCTGGGCTCAAACAGACCTCTGGAGATCTAGTCCTATCTCCTACTCCAAGCACCTCTAGATCAGGGCGCTCAGGGATCTGCTTGGGAGGTGTGCTGGTTTTGGCTGGGGTAGTTAATTTTCTTCACAGCATCCAGTGTAGGCCTGTGTTTCAGATTTGTGCTGGAAGCAGCACCGATAACACAGGGTGGTTTTCATTACTGCTGGGCAGTGCTTAAACAGCGCCAAGGCCTTTTCTGCCTCTCACACACCCCCTGAGCAAGTGTAGGCTGGGAGGCATAGGAAGCTGGGAGGGGACACTGCTAGAATAGCTGACGCCAACTGACCAAAGGGATATTCCAGATGACAGGACGTGATGCTCAGCATAAAAAGCTAGGGAAAGAAGGAGGTAGGGTGGGGGGAATGTTCAGAGCCATGGTGTTTGTGTTCCCAAGTAGCTGTTACACATGACGGAGCTCGGCTCTCCCGGAGACAGCTGAACACCTGCCTGCCAATGGGAAGTGAAGAATGAATTCCTTGGTTTGCTTTGCTTGCACACATGGCTTTTGCTGTACCTGTTAAACTGTCTTTCTCTCAACCCATGAGTTTTCTCACTTTTACTTTTCCAATTGTGTCCCCCGTTCCACTAGCAGGGAGTGAAGGAATGGCCGTGTGGGGCTTAGCTGGGGTTAAACCATGACGTAAGAGTAGTCTTGAACACTTCAGGAAAAGAGGCTGCAGAATATCTCTGGACAACCTGTTCTCCTACTTGACCATGCTCATGGTTTAGAAACAAACCAACCAACTCAGCCACCAAAAACATCCTTTGATCTAACCAGAATTTCCCAGGTTTCAGCTTGTGTCTGTTGCCTCTCAGCCTGTTACTGTGCACCTCTAAGAGTCTGCCTCCATCTTCTCCAAGTCCTCCAGTGTAGCAGTTGTAGACAGCAATAAGATTCTCCTGTGTGTATTTTGTTCTCCAGCCTGAACTGACCCCAGTCCCTTAACCCCTCCTCGTACATCACGTGCTCCTGCCATCTGGCCAGCTCTGTGGCCTCCACTGGACTTGCTCCAGTGTGTCAGTGTCTGTCTTATACTGGGGAGCCGAAAACTGGACACAGTACTCCAAATGCAGTCTCACAGGTGCTGAAGAGAGAGGATGGATCACTTCCCTGGAGCTGCTGGCTGGGCTTCTGCTGAACAGCCCAGGGTGGACTTGGCCGTCTTTGCTGCAAGGGTATGCCACTGAGTCATTTTCAACTTCTTGCTTGCTGGGATCTGCAGGAACTTTTCAGCAAAAGTCACTTTTTATCTGGTTAGTGTCCAGCATGTCTTGTCCCGTGGGATTATTATACTGTGGATTCAGGACTTAGCACCTGCTGTTGTTGAACTTGATGAGGTTCCTGCCAATGCCTTTCTCCAGCCTGTTCACGTCCCTCCAAGTAGGAGTCCTGCCCTCCAGCACTATGGACCACTCCCCCCAGTTTGCTGTTGTCCACAAACCTGCTGAGCGTGCACTTGATCCCACCATATAAGTGATTAAACAAGACATTTGACAGCATTGGTGCCAATACTGATCCCTGAAAGATACCAGTACTCGATGGCTGCCAGCTGGACTTTGCACCATTGATTGATTCTTGCATGCCACCAGTCCAGCCAACCTTCCAACCGCATTATTTTTCACTTACCCTGCCCCTACCTCATTGATTTAATGGTAAGAACACTATGGAAATGGTGTTGGGAGTCCCTGCTAAAATCAAGGTATACAGCGTCCACCACATGCCCCTTGCCCACAGTACTGGCCACCTTGTCACAGAAAGTAATGAGGCTGATCACAATGATTTGACATTTATAAATCTATGCTGACCGTTCCCAATGACTTTGTTTGTCCTTCACATGGTTAGAAGCTACTTTCAGGAGTATTCGCTCCATAACCAGTCCCAGGGACCAAGGTTAGACTGGCCTGGAACTTCCTTCTGGCCCAATGGCATTTGCTTTTTTTCTTTTGGACATTTGCCATTTGCATGAGAGAAGGAAGCCTGTACAGATATCACTCGGGCTGAGGGAGAATCTCTGGATGATAGATTGTGGATCCAGGCTGTTTTGTTACTATACCTACAGACAAACATGAAAGTGTAAAAAGTGGTCTCTTTCAAAAATCTATAGGGGCATTCAAAAACAAACTAAAAAAGAATATAACTGAAAAGAAGACTGGCAGCCTACTGGATATACATAAGTTGGTGTCTACTCCATGTAGAAACACCCATTACATAAATTATTCATTACATGAGCAGACTGGGCACAAAGAGTTGTATTTTAAGCAGCCCAGCATTAACATATTATGTAATAATACTCTATTGACCATTTAAAATACACCACCACCCCCTTAAAAAACAGACCCCAACTTGCTGAAGCATGACTGTTCATATGAAAGACCTCTTTGCACTTTAGCAGCACCTTTAGCAAAATAAACTATGGGTCATTATTCTCAATAACCAATAGTTTGGAAAATGCTGCCCAAAATGGCCCACCTTCCATGTAGCAGAGGCAAGTCTTTGGTCTTAGTCAGATCCAGAACAGCCTGAAAGGCTGTTAATAGTGGAAAACAAATAAAGCTTTCAGAATGACAAAAATTACCCTTAATATGTTGGGAAACATGCGTTTGGGGTTTTTGTTTGGCTTTTATAATAAAGTATTTCTAACTGATGCAGTCCCACAGAAGACGCAGTAAAATGGCTGTATGCATTCGGAACACTGTAAAACCACAAGAGGCTTTGACTATCTCCCAAGATAGCAACAGAATGATTAAGATGAGCTTTATGAGACAGCTCCACTAGCTTATCCAAACTCTTGAACTTGGCTAAAGAGAACACAGGTCCTGATCATATAGTCCTGCAGATACTTGCCTAACTTAACCCTACAAACCTGCGGTTACCTCCCTAAGCAGTTCATTCCAAGGACTTCATTACTCTTACTCTACCTGACTGTATCTCAGTTCAGATGTAATTTTTTCTACGGCAAATTTATGCCAATTACCTTTTTCTCCTAAAAAAATTTAGCACATGTCGCTTCCAAAAAAAAAAACCAACCCAAACTCTGTCTTTATTCTTTCTTCTTTAAAAAACTCTGCTGCTTTGCTCAAAGGACTCCAGACTTCCACTCATTTCTGATTTTTCCTCCAGCTGGTCTATATTTTTTCTTGATGAGAGGTGTCCAATGAGAGGTAGAAATACTGAGGCATGAAGTGTTCAAAACAGAATTACTTACACAGTAACTCTTTTTCATAAGCAAATACCCGACAGAAAAAAAACAACCATACACACAGAGACACAAAGGTTGTGTGAAGACTGCAACAAAATACTGTGAGAAACCAACTCAGAAAAAAGTCAAATAGCACAGATGTTCCACTCTCTGATCAGGTACTTAACAATCTCTTTCAAATGAAAACAAAACAACTATGTTTATTGGTATTTTCCTTTTTTGGCCTGAGGAAATAGATTCCAGTTAAGAACTCTTACTCATGTCAACAAACATTGACATATTGAATAGCTTGAATGTTTTTAATCTTCCCATTTTTACAGTGAAAAAGAGGTTGCTGTTTTTATTTTTGAATGGGCCCTTTTTTGCATCCTACTTCAAAAATTTTCCTTTAAACAATTCTCATCTCATCTACATTTAACACCAATTATATAGTTTTCCTTAAAGAAATCTACTACATCATCTGGAATATGACAGGACCTTTGAAGTCAAACTCATTTGTCAGTTAATAAAAAAGGCAAATAAGGCAGAAAACTATACTGTTGTTTCAGAGAGTCCAAGCATGAAAGTAAATAAGTGAAGTACATCCTAAAATGAGTAGAAATGCATTAATATAGCAGATAAAAATGAACAGGTGGGATTTTGAACACTGATGTGAAGAAGAAAAAAAGCATTTTTAATGAGTTTTAATTGAGAAGCTGTTACATGTGAAATAAGGAGTAGGTGGAACTGAAAAATAATATAGTTGGAGCAGCCTGAAGGAGAAGGAAATTAGGTCATGAAGATAGGTGGGAATAGAATCTGAATACTTCAACAATGAGAAGTTTGATTTTTATGTAGGAGAAGAACAAAAAAATGAAGGGGGAGCTCAAGTTGGCAGCATATTATCAGGGCAACAAGATATAGACGTTACTGACATGGAATCATTCCATACATACTAGATGAAAGAGGATCGTGAGAAAGGCCACAAAAAAAAGCTGATTTCCATTTATAGGGTAACAGGAAATTATAGAGCATGAACCATAGCTTTGCCAGGAAAGACAAGAGTGAAACAAAGTTTAAGTCATTAAATTCATTCTAGTATTAAATTAGGTAGATTTTCAGAAAGGTCCAACTTTTCAGTGCATTACAAAATATTTTAATGAACACAAAAAAATTTCAAAGTGCCTTCCAAATGATATATTTATGAAACCACAATCCACAGTAGATTTTCTAATTTAGATGGAAAAGCAATAATCAGGAGCAGAAAAATATGGATTTATGAATAGGAACAAAGATGATTTGCATTGAATTCTGCTTACAAGAACCTTCTGTTTATAGGTAAGTTACATCATTAATTTGAAGAAAAAATAATTTGGCAGCTACTGAAGTACATATAAAGAGAGTAAAACTGACAAAGATACCCCAGGTCTTCACTAAAAGCTATAAGTAATAACAAAAAATAGTATTTTTATTCTTAATTCTCTTTTTTTTGTATTGTAAGTACACATTTTTCACTTCAAATCACTCAAGCAAAAGCTAATGCTGACAAATCTCAAAAATTCTGATTATCTTGCAAACAGTCTGCAAATTTAATTGCTTCTCTGTGTAACTGAAAATCTGGTTCCCCAAACCCCCTACATTTGATAACCTCTGAAAGCATGGGATTAGATGATGTCTCTTTCACTCACTGTATACAGTAACAGGTTTCACATGTTATAAAGAAGTCTGTGCAAAATCTCTCAAAGGATCCATACATCCACTTTGAAACAAACCTGTTGGTTGTGTGAAAAGGCCAGCCAAACTGCTTTTTCTTTTTAATACAACAAAAAATATTCTGCATTTAAAAACATATCTTAGTTCTGAGTCATATAGTTTCTACACTGGCCCTTCATTATTGTCATATTAGACAAGAATCATTAAAGTCAGACAAAATAAACCTTAACTGTGCATCTAAATCTGAATGTAGAAACATGCGCAAATGTTTTACCTTCGTGTAGTGAACATACAAGTGAGGCACCATGACATATCTAAATTTGATGTACAAATGCTTAAAGCTGAATAAGAGAGTGAAGAAAAATCATCACTTCAGTTCAGTAGTTTTTCTCCCACACAGATGACAAAGCCAACTAAAAGCTGCACAGTAGAGGTATTCTTGTAAATATAAACATCTTCCACATGTACTGTGCTGCCTGAAAACTGACATCTTTGAGAACACACAAGAAAATGAAATTTGAGATGTCGCAATTCTAAAGTAATGCAATTCTTTACTCTGTATTACTGATCTACAAATTTGTAGAGTAGTACCTACTGCCGTATTTGATATACTCAAATAAAAATATCACCATTATAAAACACATTAAAAATATATATTGCCTGGCTTTTACTTAAAGTGCCAAGGTAGTATGCAAGGCACTGATTATAAAATACTCAGACTTAACAAAATACTCGAAAGCCAATGACCAAAACTAAAACCACAAGATTCTCACTCTGAGGTTAACAATGACTAGTAAAAAGTCAGGGGGAACTGTCTGTTGAGAAAAGTCTTTTTAATCATCTCTATATAATGTGGTTATACAAAGTGGTTAAATAAGAATTTTTTTTATTATATGAAATGTGAAATGCTATGAGCATAGTAGTGCTAGCATGGGGCCACACAACACAGCGCTCATGGCAAACCTGAGAAGATCCTCTAGCAATAGTAAGTTCTAATTCCTAATAAGCTGACAGAATTGCAAATTCTTTTTCAAATTACTTTCAAAAATACCCCATACTGTTTATAGGCAGACAAGGAAAAGGTAATCACTACTAAAAATAAAGCATCCAAAACATTTGAAATAATCTGTAATTGCTTCCAGACAAGATGCAAACACCAATTCATACTCATTTATTACTGAAAATTGTCTACATTGTACCACAATCTTGAAGTGATTTTATGTAAGTTATTAAAAAAAGGATTGAAATCCAAGAAACAGATTTCACCTATGTACCCAAGGAACTGAAAGCTCCCTTAATCTGAAAGTAATTTTTCCCATAATTCTGCAAGAATAAACCAAAACCATCAACAGATTTCCCTGCAGCATTCATGAACTGCCAGCCAGAATTATGGAATTATATTTTGCCTTGAACTTCAAAGTCAGCACGAGCAACAGATTTTATAAAAGAAAGAATCCCTACCTACAATGTGTTCCCAGGTGCACCTTGCAGGTGTGTCTGAGGAAGAGGGGAATATAATACTCGGAGCAAGTCACACATTTCTTAGGGGCCTAGCCTGCAAACCTAGTTTACAAGTGAACTCCAATAGTAATCTAGGTTAGAGGATAGCAAAGAACCAGAGCCACAGGCAAGCAACCTTCCCTGTACTTCCCTCTCCCCACACATCTGGAACAGAAATAACCTTAAAAGTCCCTGTTATTCCATTTCATATACAACCCTGCAATTTCATTAAATACTTCTGTAACCCATAAAAGTGCTTCAAATTCAATTTCAAATATTTGCCTTTTAACAGAAAGGCCATACTTGCCTGAACAAATTTAAATACAACTGTAGCTATCAACAAGAATTGTCACCATTCAGAGCATATTAAAAGAACCAGAGTCTTCTGCACTCAGGATTTTTTCATGTACTAAGGAAGGGATCACATTTTTTTCTGGCGTTCTTCAGATGCGCTTGTATTTTCCAACTCATCTCTTAATAGAACTGCAGCAAAGAGCTCTTGTCTGAAGACAGCCACTAGCCAAATAACCTAATGAATTTAGGGTTTATAAAGTTTTAGTTCATTTTTATGGATATAGCAAAAAGACTCCAATGCAGATTTAATTGATCTTGTTTAGGACCCACCAAGGTTACTCTGTATTGGATTACGATAACAAACAGCTCCTATGAATTCCAACAAGCTATTTTTAATTTGGATAAAAAGGCAGAGTGGACTATTTCTACACTACTAATGTTGTTGTTCTCACTCAGTCATCCTCATTTTTTCACACTATCCCTCATCGTAAACCCCTATTTTATCACAAAATACTCTCAATAGTTCTGACTCCTAAAACACCACCACCTCTACTCCTTTGCTTTTCTGAATCCCAAAAACAGGCTCTACCACCCACAACATTTGACACAATATCCTAATTTAGTCTGGCTGATCATCTCCAATCATTTAGTATTGCCCACTCCTTATCTACTGTACACATCATCTTTTTGTGCCATCCAAAACGTCACACAGATTTCTTTGAAGCTTTCAGGGTCCTCTGTCCTTTCATTTCTATTCTCATTGTCAGACTTCACCATCTCCACACTGAGTTTCCATACCTCATGTTAATTTTTCTACTGTATAATATCTCTTTTTCTTAGAGTTAATATGGCTAGAGAGAACACAGAGATAAAGTACTACCCTCTTGAGTTTGTTATTTTTTTCTCTTTTGCTCTTCTTTCTTACTTCTACAGATTCGTATTTGTATATAATCTCTTATTATTAAAGGCCAATAACTAAACACCAAACACATTTCAATAGGAATTTTCTCGGTTTGAGTCCACTGTTCATGGATCAGTATCCACTATGCTGTCAACTGCATCCCTATTCAGTTCCTAGCTGTCAGAAAAGTAGTATCTAACCCATCAAGAAATGTATTGTTGCAAGTAAATAAAAACACAAATCCAAGTAACACTGTATTCCTGGAAGTCATCTGAGAGTGTTCTAGAGACAATCTATAACTCATGCTCAGAAACTTCTTTTTGGAGACTGGGTAAGCATGTTATCTTTTACCTATCATGAATTAGCTGTTTCAGGACATCTGCTAAACATTCCGAGTTTGCTCTGCAGGCAATTTATGGATTGGAATAAGAGCTAGTAACCAGACACCTGGGATCACATAAAACTTCAGGGGGGTTAAAAATAATGTTCAACTCGGATACAATTGGTTTAAAGTCTATTTTCTGTTTTTAAACAGAATTGCTCCCACTTAGAGTGATCCTTACCCTTCCAACATTATTCTGATTCAAGAAGCAACTCAAATGGAGTTATATCTAGTATTCTCCTAAAATACTATATTATAGTTTAAAAAAAAAAAAGGAATAGAAATATTAGAGCAAATGGAAGGTTGTCATTTCATATATGGTCTAAGTATGCACTGCTGCTAAAAGAAGCCAACCTTTTCTCCCCCTTCTCCTTTGTTTCTAGGATTACATTCTCCTGGCAAACGCTTCTGCTGGAAAGCAATTTTCTCCAATCCTCTGGCTCACACATGCAGCCAGCCATTTCATCCTGCCATAGAATGACGTTATGATAAAAACATTCTGTGCAGCTTTGTCTTTTTTGAATAATGCACTATACAAACCATCACTTCTGTACATGTTCTCACTTACTCTTACCACTCCAAAAAGGAGAAAAATTAGTTCAACCAATTGTGCTCTGCACCTTGTTACAAAGTTCTACTTAAAATTAAACAGTAATAGTGAACATTTCTGCTTATTGATAGAAACTGAAACTTACATCCACTTTATGTGAACCCTTTCCACAAAATGTAAGAATTTCCTCATTATAGATCTTTTAAAATTATGTTCTGAATTTAACAGAAAACTTCTTATCAAGGAGCGTACTTTACATCCTAGGTTTTGACAAGAAATCATTAATATTAATTATATTTTAGAATTATTATCTCTAAAGCAAGGAACCTTAGATGACTGGGTTGCCAGAAATATCTATTACAATGTTAATATTTTTTTTTAAAAAAAATGAGGTTGACCTGAAAGATCCCCAAGTAGCTATTGCACAATCTTCGCAGAGATCTTAGTTTTTTTATATAGCTGTTCAGAAGAAAAATAAAGCTAAAATGAGAAAATAATATTAAAAACTAGTAACGTTACTTAGGGAACATAGGATCACAGCTTTCTATATGCAGTTGCTGCATATTTGAAAGGGACTATGCCTAACACTAGTATAATAATTATTTTAAATCATTATTGTGAAGGGCAGGAATCATGTTTGGCCTTTCATTAAAACAAAAAGAACAAGAATATTGAAAAAAAATGCCTTCTTTCTTATGAACAACTTTATTCATATACTCATAAGACAACCCACTGAACTGTGTGTATGCACACACAAAGAGTACACAGAAACCAGGTAAAGTGCAAATGAGGCATGCATTGCTATACAAATGAAACTGCAACATATAGCGCTTCTGAAGTAAATCAAGTAATACTTGGTGGGCATGTAGGATATATAGGAAAAAAAAAAAAAAAAGAGAGAGAACAGATAACAATCAGCAATAGCTGTAATGGGAACACCAGCCTTTGGCTTGTGAAATAGTGAAGTCCTTATAATGCATACCTGCCCTACTCAGGTTGCAAGCAGAAAAAAAACCTATATGGCCAGGTAGCCATTCTTAACAATAATGAAAAGAAAAAGCCTTCTTCCAAGGCTAAGACAAGACATTGTAAATTCAAGGGTTTGTTTTTTTTCCCCCATCATCATAATTAGAACCCTGAAAAGAAAAAGAAAGAAAAAGAATGAAGTGATTTATTTAGAACAACTGCAAATGACTCATTTAACCTGCATATCCACTAGGATAGATAACTTCTAGGCAGAGAACTCTAAATGCAGTTTCCATGAGAACAGAGTCACATCATGATATTTTTAATGTCTTCTCCTAGGAAGTAATCTACATTTAAAATATGGAAACCAGCATTAGGAAGCTAAAGCAAAGTTAAACTTAGGTTCATACCCCAGTGGAATACTTCTACTCTGTAATAAAACAAAGCCATTCTACAATAGCATCAAGAGGACAATATCCACATTATTACTAATTGTGCTACATTCATCAAATCCTGGAACAGTGCTTTACTCTTCCCAGTAGGAAGCAATATAAAAAAAAAAAAAGTATTCAAGTAATTACTTAAACCCTATCCTATCAAACAAGCTCCAGAAAACATTCTGACTGTACGACTCAAACATCCAGCAAGGAAGAGAACACCCACAGATGTTGAACTACACTACGCTCAACCTAAAGACCCAAAGGTCAAGTCTGAAATAATACTTGCTATGAACAGTAAAGCAACCCCAAATACCAATTAAATATAAAAGTTCCTTTAGGGAAAATAGTATTCTTACTATTCAGAAGTGGTACTTGATACAAAGGAGGGAATAATGGTGATAGTCCATGCCCATCCCATTCCCCCAAGGAATCAGTAGGTTTTTGATTCACCAAAGAGCACTTTGGCTGTGGGTTTTGTAAACCTGGTGTCACCTGGGATAGGTGGGGGGTTTTGTTTGTAACTGGGAGAGAGCAAGCATGTAACTGCATCTGTCTGCTCCCGATTCATCACAGGGCTCGGATTCATATTGCATAAACTAATATCCGACTACTTACCTATAAGTAAGAATCAAGAAGGAAATTTTCCAATTGTAGTAACTGAGACTTTTTGTAGTATTGACACAATAGTGCCAGAAATCTGAGGAATAATTTTGTTAACGATCACAAGTTCTGGTAGATGAGATGTCCAGATCAAAAAAGGCATAAAGCCTATTCTGAATGCTACGGGCTAACCCTCAGGAATACAGGGAGACAAGAGTAGACCAAGGGCCTTAAAAAAATCCCAACCTATCAAAAAGACCACCAGTGGGAGAGACACTGAGGTACTGTTAGCTTTGGAAGGGGCAGTAAATACACTGGGTCCGTGAACAGCAGCAATCCCTGACACAATCCCACCTGAACCAGGAGATATTTTGGTAAACCCAAGTTATAAATGAGGGAAAACAAAGCACATGCTAAGCAGACCGATTGGGAGTGGGGGAATTCCTGGTATGAGTCTGATTGGGATTTTGTTGGTTTTCTTTACAAACAGGCATTTAAAGCCTGCCGTTTCAAAGCCCATTTCAACACTGTCCTTTAGCAGCACATTCAAAGCAAATGGCTTCTGATCAGAAGACAATCTCTCTAAAAAAGGTTTTCCATCTTGTTAGCAGAGCACATCAGTAACATTTTGAAGCAGACAAAAAATGGACATGCGTCGTCTGCTGCTGCTACTGGAAGAACTCCAAATAACGCGTTGGTAAAAATACCATTACTAAAGAAAAAGAACTGCTGCTAGTACAAAATTACATGTGATCTTTTTGTCCAGAATAGTTGTACTTCTAACAGACACAAACAGAATTAAATGAGTAAATTAACAGCGGAAATATAACAGTACAACCTATGGGAACTATAAGTGCTCATTTATCCTTACCTTCTTCTGCCTCATCCTCCTGCGATGACATAGGCCCTCCTCCACTTGTTGGGCTGACCAATTCTTCCTCTCTCGCAGATTCTCTTTGTAGACTAACAACTTCATAAATTGCATCCCCAGCACTTGCGTGGCTCCTTCCTTCAGACTATAAGAAAAATCGTGTATGTATTAGGTCCCCACTGGTGATAAACACAGTTCTAAGAGCATGCCAAAACCAAACCTAAACACATACAAACAAATCTCCTAACAAGGCTAAACAATAGTTTGGGCAAGGCTCCCTCAGATATCTTTGCAATGGCACATGCAGACTGGCAATAATTGACAGCTCTGTTTCTCTAAGTTTTATAGGTAGGAAATATAAATAAAACTGCATTATTTCCAAAGCCGCCTCTTAAAAAACCATTTTAAGTATTGTTCAGAACAATGATAAAAAAGCTTCTCATTTTAAATAGCTACAATGAGATTAGGTCAAAGAGAAACTGCAGCGAAAAAAAAGCTAAGAACAGGAAAAATATTTGAGTAACTGACATCACAGACACAGGAATGGAATGCCTGAGGTTGAGGTGTATGTGTGTGTTTAATTAATGGTAAGAGGTTTTAGTAGGTAAAGACAAGACTAAAGAAGAAACAAAACCTCATGCTTTTTGAAAGCCATAAATTGTGAAAAGCTCCTTTGTAGTGTTTTACTCATTAAAAAACAGAAAAAAATCATACTTCTTCCAGTGAGCATAATTTCTAATATACTGCTTTCAACGGGGAAAAGTATTGGCTGTACCTAGCTATGAAATTTGTGTTTGTAGCCTAAGGTTATTTTTTGTTCTTTACTTTTATATATGTGTGTGCACATGGACAAATCATCTGTCAATCTAACAGTTACATTAACTTGGAAATTTGCGTGTGGTATCTGTAACAATATATATATTTGACATCAGAAATAATTTGAGGTCAGTGGAAATAATTTTGTTCTGTAAAAGCAGTTTTTCTTCCAAATCTGTCTCTCTAGGAATTTGCTAGCTTTCAAGGCAAACTACCTCAAAGGCTGGGGGGCAGGGGGAAGTTGTTTATGTTCTTTTAGGTCAAACTGGAAAGGTTCCGTTCAATCAAAGTCTTTCATGTTCAATGGGCTTCCACATGAAAGAGTTAGTTACCCACATGTTAAGCACTGGATACAAAGTTGCAAGTTTAAAAATAAAAGCAGTATTAGTTGTCCTCTGAGATACAGTTGTGAACACAATTATTATTGAGTGATTAATACATTTGTAGGGAGTTGTATAAAACTGCAAACTAATGATTGTATTAAATGAACTAGCCCAAAATGTGCTATTTTGTTCTTCGTGCATCTTGCCTAATCAGTTAAAGTAAGTAACTTCTTTCACATATTAGAAACATCAAGTTAACCATGAAAAAGAACACAATTTCAGTGAAAGAATATTCAATGTGTTTTAAAAAAACATGATTTAAAAAAAAATTATAAAGTTGAAAGACTCCATTAACACCTTTGCTGGAGATCCACATGAACTGCTGACCAGCACTTGCAATTGCAACAAGCTGATGAAATTATGCAGGTGGGTAGCTTAAATAGGGACTGCTTGAACTGATACAATACAAATTATTTTTTACTGAGAATACTTCCCTACTGTATTTTAGATTAATCATTCAGTTCTGTTTCCTTTAAAGCTGATACTCCTTGGAAGCAGTGGCTCCAATTATCAGCCAGTTTTGCTGACTGAACTTCTCATTAAGTCAACTTAATGAACTTCATTCAGGGTGTAGGCATAAATACCCTGCATTTTGTAACATTTAGCGGGACGATATTAGCACCATTATGCCTGTTCTATTCTCACAGAACACCACTATCAAGTAATTACAAAGTACTTGGTTAAATCAATGAAGTATTGATGCCACTAATATTATTAACCATTGCTATCTATAGCCTTTATTTTTGAGGGAATAAGCTGTGAGGTGCTGTGGATTTTGTTGCATGTTACAAGAATTACAAGCGTTCAGCTTGTTCTAGTTAACTGCAAGATGTCTCCCCATACAATGCAAATAATTTGGGGTTTTTGGGTTTTTTTCTGAAGCAGAAATTTGCTATCTACAGGAATCCACCTTTATAAGGATCATGTTCTAGTGATGAAAATGTGCATGAGTAACATAGCAAGATAGATAGATAGATAAAACAATCCTAAATCATGCAGCAACCTGCATTTATGTCATTCCTCGTAACTGACTGCACTTCAACCAGTCTTGGTTCAGCCTATTAAATCTACCTGAATCCTTCCTTGGAAGAATTCTGATTTCACTCTGCTAATACAGACAAGTCCCATTTACCCCTTGTAGGAAAATGCCCTTTTATTGCTTCCTTTCTTTTGGAACATAAGTAACGGATGCTTCCTTAGTGGAATGGGCACGTTCCTGAGACAGCCCAGGTCTGAAGTCTCCTGCAAGGGCCCTGCATGCTAGAACTTAAACTGGGCAGACTGCACGCATGAATTTCTCACCCACAGTCAAACATGCTAAATTTGCACAATGACGGACAGCATTATCGTCAGGATTTTACATCAGCACAAAATTATACTACAGGATTCATTGTCCTGCACAGAGAAGCCACCTCTCTTTGGAGCTGAGGCTTTTGATATTAATCTGCTGTTGTATTCCCTAGAGTCTACTTATGCTCAACCGCTTTCCCAAAAAGGTCACAAATGGCTGATCCCAGTGCTGTTTGCAATGTTATTCTCCCAGGAGGAAGAGTGCCCTGAGGTACAGTGCCTTTCACAGTATTGGCAGGGCAGGAACAGCTATTGCAATAGTACTGTCCAATGGATAATCAGCTAAATAAGGACTTGCAACAGGTGAACCAGAGAGATCCTGTCATCCATAATCAGGACCTCTTCTTGTAGAAAGATTACAAAGATTAAAAGGATTTGTCTCCCAAAAATCTGTGGAACAGCTCCTCAGAATTTTACAGCAGGAAGAAATGCATGTGTTTCTTCAAAGAGGGGAGGCACATGTGTTTGTCACATTATAAGGGGTGAGAAAGAAAAAAAGAAAGCATCCATGTTACTCAATTTAAAATGGTACAGTTGTAAGTGATTTAAAAGGAAAGCTTAACTGATTATAGATAAGTATCAAACAGCTGAGAATGTAATATTTTCAAGTGTATTTTCTTTAAATTCAAAACGTAGATAATCTCAACATTTGCATATGACAGTTGGTTTTCCCAGATTTTCTTAAATTCTAAGTTGCTATGCTAATCTCTAGAAGAAATACAGAAACATCATTGCATGAGATTTATTTACTCACTGTTAAACACAGCAGCACTTTTGCCATGTAATATCAATATAGCTTGCTTTTTCAGACCTATTACTATACCCCACAGGAAGACAACAACTCAAAGATTCCCATTAGGCTAAGTAAAATTAAATCACTGCTCTTTGGTTTCATTAGTTAAAGATGATGGACACTATTCCAATACAAATGGCACAGTACGCTTCTGCTGTTCACATTTTCAACCAACACCACAACAGAAGCCTTTAGAGAAAGCAAGTCACCAGCTGCTGCAGGAGCATGCACTTGCACATCATCCTACAATGCTAATGGGTAGGCAGAGATACTTTATGTACCTCACAATGCCAAAAACAGAAAAGACTTCAGCATTGAAGTGGGTGGACCACTTGAAAAATAAGGAATTGGCTAGATGGTCACACTCAAAGAGTTTTGGTCAATGGCTCAATGTCCAAGAGGAGACTGGTGACAAGTGGCATTCCTCAGGGGTCCATAGTGGGACCACTGCTGATCAACATCTTTGTCAGTGACATGGACAGTGGGATTGAGTGCACCCTCAGCAAGTTTGCTGATGATACCAGGCTGTGTGATGCAGTTGACACACTGAAGAGAAGGGATGCCAACCAAAGGAACCATGAAAGGCTTGAGAGGTGGGCCCATGTGAACCTCATCAAGTTCAACAAGGCCAAGTGCAAGGTCCCATGCACCTGGGTCAGGGCAACCCCCAGTATCAACACAGGCTGGGCAGAGAATGGATTAAGAGCAGCCCTGAGGAGGAGGACTTGGGGGTGCTGGTGGAAAAAAAGCTCAACATGACCTGACAATGTGCACTTGCAGCCCAGAAAGCCAACCATGTCCTGGGCTGCATCAAAACAAACGTGGCCAGCAGGTTGAACGAGGTGATTCTCCCCTCCACCAGCAGTACCACATTCAGTTCTGGGGCCCCCAACATAAGAAGGATACGGACCTGTTGGAATGAGTCCACAGGAGGGCCACGGCAATGATCAGAGGGTTGCAGGACCTCTCCTATGAAGTCAAACTGAAAGAATTGGGGTTGCTCAGCCTGGAGAACAGAAGGCTCCAGGGAGACTTTATAGCAGCCTTTCAATACTTAAAATGGCGGTTATGAGAAAAATGGAGACAGACATTTTACAAGGGCCTGTAGCAACAGGCCAAGGGGAATGGTTTTAAACTGAAAGAGGGTAGATTTATTGTGAGGGTGGTGAGGCACTGGAATAGGTTGCTCAGAGAAGCTTTGGATGCCCCATCCCAGGAAGCGTTCAAGGCCAGCTGGACAGGGCTCAGAGCAACCTTGTCTAGTGGAAGGAGTCCCTGCCCATGGCAAGGGGCTGGAACTAGATGGTCCTCAAGGTCCCTTCCAATCCAAACCATTTGATGATTCTGCTCAACAGATAACTATTCAAGAAACATTACCAGATGAGATGGATATATCATCTTTCAGTACTTCAGGAAGAAATAAATGCACATTAATCACACAAGCACAGGACTGGGAAAGCTGACATAAAAGGGAATACACAACTATGCATTAAGCTTTATCTTAATCACTCCTCCCCTCTGTAGAATTGAGCAGTGTTTGCACAACCTGGCTACAAAGCCAAACTCCTAGGGACTGACAAACTGAAATACTTCAGAGAAAAGAGTTTTAGAAAACCAGTTATTTCTGTATATTCTTACAGCCACCTCTCAGCAGCCAGGATTTCCCTTTCTTACATAATAGTTGATTTTAGAGTGAAAAATTGGAATAGTGATTTCCCAAATTTACCAACCAAATGGACTTGCTTTAGATGTCTGCACACAGGCCAGGTTGTATGAAACTATAGAGAATTCAATAGGTAGGTTCAAAATTGTTTAAGCCCACAAAGCCAATGACTTATGGACTTACAACTCATTATAATTGAGTTTACATAGCATGCTGGTTTTGGCTGGAGTAGAGTTAATTTTCTTCACAGCATCCAGTATCAGCCTATGTTTTGGATGTGTGCTGGAAACAGTGTTTGTAACACGGGGTGGTCTTCATTACTGCTAAGCAGTGCTTACACAGGCCTTTTCTGCCTCTCACACCATCCCCAGCACAAGTTGCTGGGAGAGGACACAGCCAGGACAGCTGACCCCAACTGACCAAAGGGATATTCCCGACCACAGGACATCGTGGTCAGCATATAAAGCTAGGGAAAGAAGAAAGAAGGGTGAGGGGATGTTTGGAGGCATGGCACTTCGTCTTCCCAAGTAACTGTTATGCATGATGGAACCCGGCTTTCCTGGGGACGGCTGAACACCTGCCTGCCAATGGGAAGTGCTGAACGAATTCCTTGTTTTGCTTTGCTTGTGCACACAGCTTTCGTTTTACCTGTTAAACTGTCATTATCTCAGTTCACATGGTTTCTCATTTTTAGCTTTCCAATTCTCTCCTCCATCCCACCAGGTGGGGAGCGAATGAGTCGCTGTGCAGGACTTAGTTGTCAGCTGGGTTAATCCGTGACACATAGGCACAGGACATTTATACAGGTTCCACAACCATTATGCATTTAAGCATCTCAAAAACAAACAGTTAAAAGAAACAAACTACTGAGGTGCAGGTGTCATGCTATCTTTTATAAAGGCCAAATTAAGACAGACAAAAAATGCTACCAGCATCAACTTTGCTTTAAAAAACAAACATGCATTACCTGTTTTAGCTTCATATAAAAAGTTTCTGTGAAGGTTTTTCTGCTGAAGTACCAGAAGCGTTCATTGGCAGGATACACACGCACAATAGTCTCCAGCAAAAAACGAACTGGCTCTACTACTTCAGTAACAACCATATCCACTGCCACAGTCATGAATACACACTTATCTAAAACACAAAAATAAGTCACATACAAACAAATAAGTCTAAGTTCAAATTTCTCAAAGCAATAAATGACAAAAGTAATCAGTTTTTCAGATCGAAGACCCCTTCTACAGAACTATTGATTCTGTTGCACCTATTTTATTTATCTGAGTTTTACACCCTATATGCCTGCTGTATAGAATGAGAATACGTGTTAAACAGCATCCAAAGTAACTCTGATAACTTTTTAAAACAAAGGCAGTATGTCTTTGTTTTAAAGACAGGAGCAAAATGCCATGCAAACTAAACACCATGAAGATTCCTAATCCCCTTCAGACAAAAGGAACATGCACAGGATAAGGTCGTGTTTTAAAGTGTACTTACTGCTATGGGAAAAAACAAATATATATATATATGTATTTATGTATAGCAAATCAATGTCAAGGATCTCCTAAAGCATTGTTTATCCTCTCACAACACTGAAAAACAATTCACAACATTTTTTGTCTGTGCTGATACCCTATCAGTTAAAAGGACTCAAAACATCTTACACCTCCCAATCCCACTCTCAGGGTCAGACACTCCTCATAGCAGCAAAACATATTTTTGAAGCAAAGCATGGATCAGTAATCTTAATCTGTAATAGCTCCATCTTCCTGACACTTGAAGCATAACTCCAACTTTTTCAAGGAGAACGCAGGATCAGCTGACCAGAGGACGAGACTGATAACACACCAAGTGTATTCTGCAGGTTTACAGTGCAAGAAAAGGTTTGCTGCTTCTGGCAACACTCAGACAGAGGTAGTAACCGCTACGTTGCATCACAACCAATAGCTCTCTTGCTGGAAGCACAGATTTTTAAAGTAACACTTAGAACCAGACATTACAGACCCCTAGGATCTCTTGTCTTATCAGACCAAAGAGGAAAGCGAGCATTTAAGAAATAAATTTAAGAAGAAAAAAGAAAGAAAAAGCCCCACATCACAAAACCAAACCACACCACACACACGAAGTCAGAGCGTAAAATGGAAACTGTGTTGAGCTGCACTTTGCCTATATGCTACAAGAAATAATGTGGTTTGATGGTTTGAAAATCCATCAGCAACAGCAGTGACACTGGCTGTACATACTCGGATGTGCCTTTAAGCACCTGATGTTTCCTATCCCAAGGCAGAGTTCACGAACGCCAGATTTGCATTCAAACCTTTTACATCACATCGAGAATAAATTCTCACAATAAGAAATGGTGCTATATAATCAAGCACTTCAGTGCATCACTTCCAGCTGCCCCAAGATGAAGGGAATGTAATGCTATTTCTAACCAACTCACCTCAAAACTAAAAGAAAGAGAATAGCAATGCCTACTATTTATACTGCTTTGCTGAGTACAGAAGCTGGAAAACAACTTCTGCACGCTTAGGTCCAAAAAGTCCCAATAACCAGAGAACAGGCACATAAGCCCCAGACATTTAACATCTGCAAATGAGCAACACACAGTTCTATGAACAATTATTCATATTTCTACGTTGCATATATTTATGCAGAAAAGTTCCTACCCACAGACTCTTGGAACATAAGGGCATATGTACTCAGGCATGTGCACCACTATTCTCAGGAGAATATACATACACCAAACCCATGTCAGGTAAAACAAATTTACAAACTAGATTAAATTACCTTTAGGAGTTTCCTCATTAAGGACTAGAAACATGGGTGCATTAGGATTCCACATTCCAGTAATTACATAAGCCTTCCCATCAGAACTCTTTCCCATGGATTCCTAAAAACAAAACCACACAGGATTATTAGTTATGGTTTGAGATCAAAGAGATTGAATATGGGGAGGGGAAATAGTTGTAGGAACTTCAGAGTAAGATTGTGTTTGCTCTAGACAACACAATCTAAATAAAGAATATGAAATAATGGATTGAGAAAGGTTACAGGGAAATGGGAGAGAAGGAAGAAACTTCAGAAGAAGAGAGGAGAAACATTACATAAGAAAATTTAGACAAAATAGTTCATCAACATATTTTTTTAATGCATATCAGAAGCGTGAAAGTGTGGTGGGATGTCTGCCACTCTGCTTTCTAAGCAGCCAAGATGGTTGTTAGAAGAGGATGAATTATAAGAGACTCCATAAAATTAAACTAGCCCCACAGCATACACAGAATTGATCCAGGAAAAAAACCAAAAAAACTAAGAAACAAAACCAAAAATAACTTAACAGAATAAGGCCTTGACAACTCTAACTCAGAGGTCAGTCTGAGTCTTCCCAATCCATAATCATACCTCTGCCAGATTTCTCCCTGAGTTGCTCAGGCATGGACTTAACATTTGTATGTATGCCAATGAACTGGAATTCCAGTCCATAGGAACTTGAGATTTAGAGAGCCAAATTTCAGGCTCTCTACTTACATTCAGGACAAAATGCAGATCAAGTCAAAACAGGCACATATGATGAAGTTAGTATTAATTGTAACGCCTCTAAATCTGGTTAAGATAATCTTTTGCTACACATCTGTTACTTCTAAAAATATTTCTTAGAGACCTACTGGGAATAATCAAAGTACATGACCTGCACATATGAGCCATTACTAGTATGAGGCAAGTACATGGCTCTTGAAGTTTTCTGGGACAGTTCCTATGGATCTGACAGGCTTGTAAGGGTAGCCACTTTATAGCTGAAAGGAGACTGACATTCCTACTCTGCAATCTAATTTGTGGTAGAGCAGTAAGAGTGACCGAGTTCTCCAGATTTAAAGAGGGAGAAAGGGGGTTGAAAGGAAAACACAAATTTATATGCATATGCTATAGCCAAGAAATGAACTAATAAGCCATTACATCCAGCAGTTAAATGCACCTGGAATGTAAATGTAAATAGAATTATAGGTGCACTAAAGACAGGAATTCAAATATACAGTCCATGCAGTAAAGAAGTGTTGTATAGATTTATAGAAGCCAATTCATTACACTCCATAACTCATTTATTTGATTTTCTAATCAAATAATAAAAATGGAAAATCAGAAATAACGTCAGCCAATAAAACCAGGAAAAATGAGCTAGTAGATACAAACAGGTAAATAACAGAGTCTGAGAAGAGAACTGATAGCTAGAATCATCAACATGAATAAAATGGACTAGACAAAACTGGGATAACTGCATAGCCACAAAATGTTTGATTGGTTTAACTAAAGCACTTCTTGAGTTGAAAAGGGATGTTCTTATCCACAGTGTGAAAGTAAATTGATATTATCACAGAAAATACCATACTATTTTGTAGTTCTCTTAGAAGCAACTCTAAGAAACAAAGATTGTAGAAGACAAGAATACATCAAACAGAGCAAGAATTTAAATTCAAATAAAGAAAATAAATGCAAAATTTTCAGCACCTTGGAAAAATATGAGCACTTCCCCAACACCCAAATATAAAAAAAAAATATTTGCTTTAAATTTTTAGGCAACATGCTTGATACAATACAGAAAGCATAGTTATTTGTAACAACCAGCTGTCAGCTGACCTAATCAGTGCTTCATCAACTGAACAAAAAACAGAAGACACAGGTTTTGACATTACTTGAAATATTTTGTCCATTGCATGTAACAAGTTTTTTTCTAGTTTGAAGATCTAAACCCCAGGATTTAAGAAACAAAACCCAAACAAAACCAAACAGATGAGAGGTTTGTTTTGTTGGTTTTTTTTTTTTAAATCACCTCTATCTTACCAAACAGGTTATTAGAGCTAAGTATTACCATGTCTAGTAAATGCATGTCACTGTTCTTCACATTTCGTCCAGGGCTTAGTAGCATCCCAAAGCACCTGTGAAGTTTATTTAGGGAAAAAAAAAAAAGGAAAGAAAAAATAGATAAATATTAGCTCTTCAAAATACAAAAGTATTTTCTTGAACATAATGGCACAACCACCTACTGCTTCTAATTTAAAGAAAACCTTTCTTAGAAATATTTTTAGTGTTATGGCAACGCTCAAGAAACATCACAATATGTACTATAGAAACAACAATGAAATTACTTTCCAGAATAAAGATGACAGAAATCAGTGTCTGATCTGTGAACAATCAATTATTCTTAGAGACAACTCAGAATACTGAGTTTTAAGACACAAACAATTCCTGTACATTAGTGATGGAGATCGGCAAGAAGAAATTCACTCTCTTCCCAGTCCATTTTAATAATCACTTACATATAATCATAAGAAAAGTTACAAATTCACCTATTCTAACACCCATAATGTCACTAGCATAAAACATCATGTAGCATCATGGGCTCTTAAAAAACATACAAACACCTATTTGCTCAATTTTTAGACTTCCATTCTTTATTAATTTTTTTAAAAACTGAACTTGTGCTATACAGGGCCTCGAATTCCAGAATTCCCACCCAATCATTTGACAACAAAATGTTCTTAGCATTTTTAAAACTAAAAAACCTAAAAAAATTCCTAAAACATTCAGACTTTCCAAACTTTCCGAATACTGAAGGCACAAAGCCAGGTCTGAAGTTTCTGCAAATCATCTTTATCTTTCTCTCCTTTGAATATATTCCATTATGAATAAAAAAAAAATACCAAACAGAATTATGTATTTGTAGCATAAGCTGCAAGCCATTTTGCCCAGACTTTGAAAAATGTTAGATCTCAAATGAGGAAAAAAAAACCAAGTTGAAAGCAATTCCATCACGTAATGTTATGGAAAAATTAGGTCATGTTTCAGAGGGTTTTACTTTGAGAATTTTTCTTCTGTACAGCTCAATTCTCTAATAATCAGACATAGCACTTTCTATCACTTACTTTCAGAACAGTGTAAACCAGAATTGATCTCTACAAGCAATCTGACCCAAACCTCTACTCAAAGTATGACCAACTTCATCCAGGTTGCCCAGGGTTTTGTCAAGTCAAGTTCTGAGCAGCTCTGTGAACAGGGAATGAATGATCTATTTTGGCAACCTGTTCCATTGCTCAACTCCCTTTGAATTCACAACAACTGGCCTAATTCAGCAGAGGAATTTCCAGTGAAGTAACTTGTGTCCATTGACTCTAATCCTACCACTCTGTACCTCCAAGAAGAGTCTGGCTCCATCTCCTCCATACCTTTCCACTAGGTATTTGAATGCACCAGGAAGAGCCCCCCATTCCCACCTTCTCTATATCTGAACAAAAGCAGTTCTGTCATCTGGGCTACCCATTTATCCAAATGATAATTTGGGGTTTTCAGCAAATAAATTGTAAGAGATTATATGAACATTCATAGGTTAGCAATGAAGATAAAATAGTTTCACAGCTTTCAGGAAAGCACAATATCATGAACAGACATATAATTTTATATATATATATATATAAAATAACTATCATTTCATTATCGCTATTAACTGTAAAAGTCTTAAAGATATGCAATTATTACACCATTTAGTAAGTTTACCCCTATTACATTCGGCTACATGATTTTCATTTTCCACCTCATTACACTTAAACAGTAACTTACGTCCACAATTGTATTTTTCCTTTTCCATATTCTTTTGCTACTAGAATCTTAAAAATCAAAGTGGTAAATAAAACAGTAGACAAGAATTTTGACTTATCCGTCTAGCATAATGCAGTGCCATGTAAAGCGACCAAGCCAGCTATGATGCTAGGACTTGTATTTAACCACACAAGCAGGCTTCTCTGCTAAACTAATTACACCAGGCAGAACATTACAGCAGACTGGCTTACTACTTTTTGTTCCTGGGGTAGGAACAGCTCTGAGACGTCTATGATTTATAGTAGTAGAGGGGTCACTAGCTTCTGGTACCTCTGCTAAAGAAAACTGTAAGGTGAAGACTCAGAGGCAGGCAAAATATCTGTGCTTTTCAAAGGCAACAGCTCACAGATCCTAGCTCGTGCTGTGCATCTCTCAGATGAACACAAGTTCTAATGTGTGCCAGCCGAAATTTTTGCTAAGTATGCTTCCAAAACAGTGGGAGTCAGGATCAAGTAACCCCTGCCTCTCACAGAAGCAGATATTTATGATTACTGGCAGCACCCTGCTACTAGAAGACTCAGGGCTGCTCTTCCCACTAAGTTCGAAGAGCAAAATGAGTTCAAATGAGTTCAGGACCCTCACTTGCAGAGCAGCTAGATTTTACACAAACAGTTATCGACAGATTTAGCCTCTGATTTGAGGAGGCTGAACCACACACCCAGGATTCGAAACGACCAGCACACACTGTGGCCCTCAGTCTTGCCACTTTTGATATGTTGGGGTTTCTGCACTTCTGGCTTGCTACCAAGTGGCTATGTGCAGGTGCACTGCTCTGTTTAAATTCAACTAGTTTCTAGACCTGCAAAAAAAGAACTGAAATTATTCTTCACTAATACATATTTCCATTTATATAAATACAAATGCTACCCACTGATAAGGCTAATGGTATTGAATTAACATGGTAACATGATCTTTAAGAGTTTCAACTGCTACTGAGCAACCAACCAATATTCTGTACATCAGCTCTAAGGACACCAGTCTAGACTTTAACTCAAGCTATACCTACATAACTTGGTATTAACTCTCCCATATGACTGGTAGCACACTACATCTAAACACCACTCTATTGAGAACAGTCAATCTTCTCATTTCTCAGAAAGAAAGGCTATTTCACTCTTCAGAACAACTTTCTTAAAGCCCCCGATCATTAACCAGAATTTTCTTCTTGAGTCCTGTAAACAACTGAGACTTGATATCCCACATTGTGGGAACTGAACCTATGTAGCACCACACAACTCAAACCTGGGAGACAGTAATGAACATAATTTCTTTACTTGCTCTGACCTAGATAAAACCAGGCAAAACCCAGGTCAAACAGGCCACAAAGACAGAAAGGACCAAAGTAACTCAACCAGCAGTAACCTACACTATCAACCTAACCCAGCCGTAAGCCCCATGTGAACACCACGAGGTGGCAAGTTTCTCTGGGTGATACCAGGTTTATTCTTCTGAGACCATGAAGAAAGATTCTTTAATTATTTAGACCAGAGACCAAATTTCTTTAGCAGCATTTTTTCACTTTATAATTTCCACTTAGAAATACTTCTGAAGAAACATTAAATTGCTTGGAAGCTCACTGTCTGCTTTAACCTCTGTTGATCTTCTATACCAGTTTTGAATTTTAATATTATGTAGGGTAAGCACATAAAAAGTTATCTAATTGATATGACATACACAGGCTTGTAAGTCATTTTATCAGCAAAGGCTGTGGTGATAAAAAAAATATCCTAATTGAATATCCTAAACAACATAAAAATTAAAGCTAGGTACATCATCAAAATAAAAGGAAGGTATCTGTATTTTCTGGGGAAAAAAAACCCAATAATCAAATGCTATTCAGAAATGCTTAAAAGAGCATTTATCATTCATTAACTGAATTCTGAAACCAAAATTATTTAAAAGTACATTGAAAATATAGTTTTTTAAAGCCACTGAATAGCAAAAGCACAATTTTACAACACAAAAGAACAATGATAAAAAAATCTGCTGTATATTCCTTGCCTAAAATTTTAGTTTCATTTTTGGAATAAAAGCTTGAAAGCAAGTCAAGAGATCAGTCTTAGGTTTTGGGAGGGTTGTGGGGTTTTTTCCTTGATTCTCCTGTTATCTTGAATTTCCTTTTCACTAAAATTGAATTCTCCTATTGCTACTCTTTTGATAAGATTGCCATCTGGTGGCATCTGCTATTTTTAAAAATTGTGCTATTGAGAAGGAATTCCCCAATTTAAATTAATACAATACCTAGTGCTACTGTAGTAACAGGAGTCTGCTGTTAATGAAAACATTAACTAACAGTTATTCTTCACCTTCATGGCCCACTTCTCGTGCAAAAGCTTTGCACAGAAGGTCAGGTTATATTGTCCAAAAGAGATTCCCTTCATGTAATTTCCAGGAAATACAACATCAACCATTCCTGGGCTCTTCACCACCACTCGAAGATAGATGTTAGAATCATACTGTAACAAAACTACAAAGGAATCCTACACATCTTGAAGTCTGAACCAGAAGACTGCTGCTTCTAACCAACAGGCTGAGTACAAACTTGCAGTGTTCCAGTATATTGATCTAACAAATTAATATGCTCCAAGGTTTAACATAGCTCAGACAACCAAACATGGTTACTTTTACTAAATAGTGAGATGCTGGTAATGCAGGATTACAATAAAAGCATGTTTTTGCAGTACTTAAAAAACAATGGAAAGCAAAAGCATTTCAATGTCCTAAGTATCCTAACACCACATTCAAAAAGACAACTAAAAGGCAAAAACCCCAAGAATCTTTGAGTATTACAGACTATGTTTCTTGTTTTCACTTAAAAATGACACAAATACTTCAAAAGAAATTTAAAACTAAACTGCACACCTACAAATCAATTACATTGTGCAACAATACTTTGTGTTATTGTTGTATTTTTTCCTTCCACATAACTTGAAAAGCCAGGGAAAAGAACATTAAATACTGTTCTCTCAAAAGCTCAAACTGCACTATTTTTATAGGAATCTCACCTTTCAATGGCCAGTTCTTTGTTCGAGAGTTGCTGAACTGTAATCACCACTTTCTTCTCAATTCCCTGTTTAAGCTTGAAATATAACTTCTCTCTATCCTTTGGCACAGGGCTAAAAGAACAAAGAAACAAATTTCTTTAGCACAGTATGGAACACTATTAAATACAGAAAAGAGAGTAGCAGCCCACTTAAATGGCTCAACTCATTTGAGAGACCTTCTATTTCTTCATTCACAAGTTAATAAACTGGCACTGAAGAAAAAGAGATTATAGGCTCACACTTCATATAATAACTGTCTGGGGGATTTATCAGACAAACATATCCAAAAATGCATGGTGTATTTTGGGTTTTAAAAGGATAGAAAATGTAGTACATTGCCTGGGAAATAAAAAAATAAATACATTTTCACAGAATTAAGTCTTCTTATCAACTCCCTCTTCCACTAAAAAAAATCTTGTCATTAACTGTTAGGCAAAGAATACTTTGTTCCCTTGTCCCCTGTAATGCTTAGAGAAGTTTACATTTTCTAAATCTTCAATAAATTTGGAATTCATTAGCCTAGACTAAGAAGAAACAACTCGGTGCGGGGGGTGGGCAGGGAAGAGAGACCACTAGACTGTATATCTCAAGACAACTGGTTTGACTAAAGTTTTTAACATACTTCCTACTATCTTATTTCCATACACACAGGCCTATCTTGAGCATCCCTAAAAGAAAGAATGTATTTAAAAGAAAATAACTTAAAAAGGGTATCCTGATTTTTAATCTTTTTACAGAAAAGATACAGAGAAGAAAACTGTAAAAGCAAAGAAACAGCTTCCTTTCTATAACAAGGCTACTTATGAAAAGAGGCCAAATCAATTTTACTGCAACATAGTAGCTGTGCATTCTGCAAGTAGCTATATGTTTTTTTCAAATAGATTTATACTTTTCCTTTTCCATTTAAATTACCTAAAGTTTCCTTTCCCATCGTCTTCTTTAACTTCTAAGGAAACACTGAAAGTGTACACATCACTATCTGGAGTAGGAAGAACAAAGTCCTTAACATGATCAGATGCTTGTTTGGAAGAACGTTTGAACGCTGTTGAAAAACTGTATAAAATTCGGCTGACCTGCAGAAATGCAAAAGAATTAGGAGTTTTATCAAAAGTAGAAGTATCTTTGATGGCGTATTGTGACGTCTTTTTGAAGGTCATAAAATTACTGCCACTTAGCTCTTATAACACACAAAGTATGCCTCATATCACACAGATCACATATAACACATTAGATTGGGTGCTTCACAACCAAGCAAATTCAGTAACATCATCTCCTATTTCCATTTGTGTCACATTCACTGCTCATGCAATATATATTAATTTACTGAGCAAGACTAGGAATGCAACTCATTAGAGGAGCTGAATAATGTACTTTTCAGGTTTTGTATTTAATAACACAGCTTACAGCTTCCTCCCACAGATGTCAAACAAAAAGGCAATTTCTTCTCTTTCAACCTCAATTTTTCCACCCTAGAAAATCCTTTTCTCCCAAACTATCACATAGTTCTTCCTAAAATACCTAAGGCAGTACTGTAAAACGATTCTGTCTAACTTACGAGGTCTACACTGCAACTTTATTCTGAAACCTACCCAAATGAGGCCTGAAAAACAGAGTATTTGTCTTAAACTTAGGCTTTGTACATCTTCCCATTATGGTGCACTTTGGGCTTTATTTTTATTTCTATTATTGAAATATTAAAAAAACTAAGTTATATCAAATATTCATGTACGACTAGCTGCACATTTCTGTGAAACTCATTATATATGTGTTAACGTATTTTTCAATATATACCATTTCTGTATCTCGAATAATTTCTTAAAACACTGCTTGTAGCCTTGTTACCAGTGGGTGGTACAGCATTTAATACTTACTGCTTCTTTAATCTCACAGGAGAAAACATGAATCTGGAACTCTTCTGTTCCACAGCTGCTTTCAGTAAATGCAAAACAGTCACTCTCTGAAGTCCCATTCTGTCCACGCACACAAAACAACACCTTATAGATTGGAAAAGAGGCTATCTCCATGTTGCTTGATTGATCTATTATTCTGTCAAGGAAAGGAACAGGGAATATCAAAGAGAAAGGTCAGTAAAATAAACAGGCCTACCTAAAAGGCTTTCCTGCGATTAGATAAACAAATCTCTAACCTGTAATGACTACTAAATTCAAGTACACAAGATGGGCAGTAGGAACAGAAATGACAAGCTTCCCAAATTTAAGATGTAAATGTTTTTGTAAACTTTTAAAGGCAAGAAAAGCCCAGAGAGGATTCAGCATACTGCCATACTGGTGGGACATGTTAAACAGAAACCCACATGACAAGTGTTCAGATAAAAGGAACAGAAACACTCCTCAAAGATGACCCTAGTGTCATTTGAACTGTGTGATGGAGTGTGTTATGCCACACATGGATTCACCTTTACAGCTCTGTGCAGATTCTTAGGCAGTCCTTTGCTTAATAATGTTCTCTGCAATTAGAGATCAAAGGAATCTGCAGTTTCACTTGCAAAACAACCTTCTTGAATGGCCACAATGGCTATAAAAATAGGTATGACACACCTAACATCTTGTGTCTATGTGACAGTTGCCAGCGTAAAAGTATGCAGTGTAATTTCCTAATTCAAATAAAATATTGCCATAATGTCAAACAAAACATTAAATTGGGTCCAAAGAGCAAAACGGAAGAAAATAGTACATGTGCTTCAAGGTCCTTCTGTCTTTACGCACAACATAATAGTCAACACATGGGCAGAGCAAAGGAAAGGAAGGAAATCTAACCATATCCTTCAGACATCTCAGTATCAGAGTTTAAAAATAAAAATTAAAATCTTGAATATTGAAATGCTTCCTACTTCTGGATGCAAGACTGCTACAGATGCACCTTCAGTGCACCCTGATTAACAGTCCTTGACACTCTCATCACTAATTAAAAGACCCTTCTCATACGTAACAAGTAACTGTTTTCTAATATCTAGAGACCATCAGCATACACATCTTGAGGCAGACACAGGTGAGACTTGGCTTTAATGTCGCAATGTCTGGGACAGAGATTAGCATCGCATGTCCTCAACAAGTATGGAAGAGTCTAAAATGGAAATTTCTTCAGTTGTCCCAAGACTAGCAGGACTACTACTGTCTCAACATATTTACCTTGGAAGAGATTACTGACTAGGGAGGCTGGGAGAAAACAGTTATCAGCTCTCCCTTCCCAGTCTCTCTCTTACCATCACGTTTAAACAGCTGCAGGTAGAAAGACATGCTTTTATTGACGTTATGTACGGCAATTGTTACCACCACCTATGTACTGCATGATAAATTTGAGCATGCATTTTGTTGCTTCAGAGGAATTCCTCAAAAATACTGTCTTCAGCAAGAACTTCAGGCACAACTCCAGTGATTCTACTTCCCCATGCAAATAACCAAGTCAAAATCCGTTTTTCATGTGTCTGTGCAAGTAACAAAAGAAACATTTGTATGTTACCTTACAGAGCCTTCTGGAATGTTTGGAACATAAAGTGTTACAGGTAAAGGGGCCTGACTTGAGGATTTCATGTTTGCCATGGCACGTAGAGCTTCTGGTTCATTTCGAGGGGCAGACACCTTCGTGCAACCTAAATAAGTCAGTTTGTTAAACAATACACTGTCCTCTTCCAGGGGTTCACTAGGAGAAGATGGCCTTGGTGCAGAGATTTCTGAAAATGAAGAAACCACTTCTTTAACCATTTGCTTTCATTTTTACACATTGTTTTCTGAATGAGTTCCATAGCAAAATCTCCCACTTTTTCTGAGAATGGACATGGGAGTCAAAAGTCCAGCCCCAGTAGTAAGAAATCCATTTAGCAGCTTAATAGTAACATTAAGCCTAATACACGTTTCCAAGTAAGGCACAGGGACAAATTGCCTTTTGATTCTTTTCAGCAATGCTAGAACACAATTTTTCTTTGAGCTGCATTCCCCAGATGTTCTTTTCTGTAGTTTGCTTATAGCTCCTTTCAATTCCTACTCATCATTCTGCATAAAGATGCCCTGAATTCTCTGCCATGTTTTTGCAGCTTGTGTAGAATTATTAAATGTGGTTCACATTCCTGGTATAGCTACATCAAATGCATGAAACCATCAGGGAGCTGAAGAGAAGAAAAAGGATATCTGTTTGTTTCTCTACTCAGAAGAGAAGTGCTCTTTTTCCACTATCACACTACTATGGAGATGGGCAATCTTGACAGAGCTTTTGCAAGTTTTTCTGTTCTTGTTAGTTTTGGTGGGGCTTTTTAAGGCACTCTGACATTTGAGAAACGAGAAGAGGTAGAAGAAAAATTTCTTAAGTACAGAATCAAAGTAATCTAGGTTGGAAAAGGCCTCTAGAGGTCATCTAGCTTTAACTCCTGCTCAAAGACAGATCAGTTTAGATTAGGGCTAGTTTCAAAACTGGATCAGGTTTCTCGGGGCCCAGTCCAGCTGAGTTTTGGTATCTCCAAAGATGGACATTCCAAACCTCTCTAAGCAATCTGCCCTGTTATTTCTATTTCTTATTAGTATACCCAGTATTTCCATGATACTTAAATCATAAAGGCTACAAAATCTAGTTATTCCTATTGTGGGGGGAGGGAGGTATCTCCAAGTACTTCTATGTTCATTCAAGATAAGGGTTGTGTTCTGTTTCCAAACAGGGAGCCAGTAAGGCAAGTTTCTCAAAAATACAGCAAACACTTAATTACGAGATGGGCGTTTCCATTATGTGTAAACTGTCTATCTTATTCTACTACAAAATTTTTTTTTGTTTTACTTCCCAAACAGATGCTATGGGAATTAACTGACACAATGCCATAGAAGTGCTCTGCATACTGCTGAGGGAAAAAGAATTCTAATTCAAAGCCCACAGAGATGGACACAGCCTTGTATTCCTAATATATGTATTTTTTTAAAAAGATACAGTGTATTTTACATAAAACATATACAATACAGTTTATATAAAAAATTTCTAATCCTCCCTTCTTCATCAGAACTTCAAATACCACAAAAGTACCACAATCATTCCTAGCAAATATCAAATCTAAAGGTGTCCTTACTGATACCTGGTGATAGAACCAGAGCTGAAAAGTTTATCAGTTTGCTCAGGGTGTATTTCATTGGCAGGTAGTACTGTCAGTGATCACTGCCCTGAAACTTCCATTACTCCATCAGTAGCACTTCTACCTCAACTGTAGTCCATTCAGCAAGTCGCACAATACTCAGTGCTAATTCCTCTATGGCTGGAAACAAAATAAAAATTATCTTGACCAAAACAAAGCTGCACAGGGTATCAACCCAATGATAATCTATTCCTGTCTATGATCCTCAACTAAATCAGGAAATGAGAAAAGGCCTCAGGGTATTCTCCAGTACAGTTTTGGAATGAAGCTCCAGAATGCTTTACATTCATTTTAAGGTTAATTGAAACTGCATAAAGAAAAAAACTGCCATATATGACTGAGGGGGAAAGCACTTCAGCAATACCTGTAGTAGAAGGGTCTAAAACAAGGTGCAAAGATGGCTTATTTGTTTGATCTGCTGACCCATCTCCAGCTACTTGGCTATTTCCATCACTGAAGCCTTCTCGAAGAGCAGTGAAATTGTTCTGATTTTTTTCAGAATCTCTCAGTATTTCTCCCATTGCCTTCTCCAGCTGATCATCTCCATTCGAAAATACCTGTAAGCAGAAAGACGTTTTTTAAAGGTATTTGTAGTTTTACTTTCAATATTATTTTTCAAACATATAGTCTTACTCACTGCAAAAGTTAAGAAACTTCGCTGAACAAGACAACACAGTAAGAATTAACAAAATTAAACTAAATAAAATACAATGTACCGTCTCATTACAGGCAATGCATATATTCTCACTGCTAATCCAACAACTATCCACCTAAAAACTGCAGACCTCTCTTAAAATAACAGATTTGTGTGTTCAAATCCTCCATGCAAAACAAAGATCAACATACTTTGTTATAGATCAGTCAAAGAAAATTATTTCTTAGTCATATCCAATCCATTTCAGTGGTTTCACCAATCGACCCACAGGGAGGTGTGCAAGTCTATGGCAAGAAAGTGGTGAGACACATTCCCCAGGAAAAAGAAAAAAAAAACAAACCACAAAAAACCCAATCTTTCACAAGTGCTAGCTTTTCAGAACAAAAAACCCCATGGCCAATAATGAAGTTACATCACGGATTCTAGTCCCAGTTCACCTGCATCTTTCCAGACGTTATTACTAAAGAAGCAGCTAGTGTTTAACATAGAAAGAAATCATCAGTTATAAATAACTGCCAAAGAGTTATGCAATGACAGACTAAATACTTATTGTCATTCCAAGGGGAACAAACTCCTATTGTTCCAAGTGGACCAAAACCAGTAAATCAGCTACTGCAACCGAAGCAGGAAAAACTGTAAACAACCAATCAGCTGTCATCCAGACAGTAAAATATTCTGCTATTTAGAGGTTAAAAGCTTTTAGAAGAGATCTTAGTCATTCCTAGAGCAGCACTATGCAGGAAAACTAAATTAAAAAAGAAAACCAAGACCCTCTGTGGTCTATTTCTATGCAGTTTAATTACATGCTTTTAAGGTAACAACATGCAGAGTCTCCGACCATTAAATCAAGAATATTTCCCAAGCTTTAAAAGAACGAGCTTCAGATTAAAAGAACTTCTTAGTCCTTCACTAATGTATAAATCTACAGAACACCAAAGCAGCTGACCCCTGAAGAAGTTATTAAAAGAAAAACTGTACTCGTGCTTTTGGATAGATTTGCTTAATCAGAACAGTTAATTTCGCTGGTAATCAGCAAGGACAAAAATTACAGTCTAAGTCTCCTCAAGCACACACAAGTATCTTTAATTAAATATTAAAAAGAAGGCGCAATCTTTTGATCAATACAAATCTTACTACACATTTAAAATATAGCAATAGTAAACCTTTAGCTGAGGTTTTTCATCTTTTCCAGGTGTGTCCTCGGATTGCTGATGAACCAGGCCAAATTCTTCATTAATTAATGTGGGCACACTTTCAAGAATCCTACTGGCTTTACTAAATGATGCTTTGACTTCCATTGCAGATCAGTATTCTCCTCCTGCCACAATCACCTAACAAAGAAGGAAAAATATTAAATAATTAGTTTTAAAGCTGTAAATATTATGTTAACAGGTGTAATACAAAGCTACTGTAGAATAATATAATACTTAGTTTTACATGAATGGATTATACTATATTCCTCAAACTCTGATTTCATTGGTATAAGGCTTTTTTTTTTTTAAATAGGAACTATGATTTTTAGGGTGTGTGTTAAAAAATCCTATGATTTAACAGTAGTGACTGTTACCTTTGTGTATAGATAACACATGAGGAAGTTCACCTCAGAGCTTCACTTCCCCCATTTTTCATCTTCCATACTCTGCTCCCTCTGTGTCCTTAATTCCTGCCCTTTGTTCTCCCTCATACTGACATATTTCTTACCCAGAGTGTCATGCAGGTTGTGTGAAGATAGGGATTACCTGAAGACTAATTTTCCAAAAACTGCATATCAAAGTGTATGCCCTCCACATGAAAACACATTTAGCAAACAATTATGCTGGAGTAGTTTTTAGCATTCTTTATATTTCTAGGTGATACTAAACCACAATCACATCCTTCTCAGCAAACTTCTGTGAAACCGCCTGCAACAGAGCTAAAATTAACCACACCACTTAAAAAAAAAAAAAAGATTACAAATAGTATGGAAACCAAGAACAAGTTTTCCCTTGTTTTCATAGCAAAATACTACATCTAGAAACAAAAAAAGAGGGCAGAATAATTGTCAGCCTATTATGAGTTCATATAAAAATACAAAACCAAAACCATTCCTAGCACTTCAGAATGAGGACAGCTACTGTTGGTATCCACAAAATAAAGACAGTATCACCTATGTTAACTCAGAATATCTTCCCTGATTTCCTTAGGAGAATGAAGAACACTGTATTAAATTTTTCCTATCTTAAATGGATCTATGTTTTTATATCTTCTGTGTCAAAAAAGAGAAAATATATTTTCAGACAGACTTCAGAAATAGCATGCGCTTCCAGATATGGTCTATTTCCATTTCAGTTTCCTGAAAAATACTGGCTGAGTGCTGAGATTTATTGTGCTTAAAACTCAAGAGTTCAGAAGAGTCACATAAAGCACAGGGGGAAACAAACTGCTATTGTCACCTTTGCCAAGCTGAAGAGTGCCCAAGGAGGGGCAGCTCAACCAAACGGCTGTTGTGACTGGTGAACAAGAATAGGTTTAGCTTCACACCACCTTTCACAGCAGCACCAAGATGCATAATTGTGCCATGCTTGCTTCTAAGTTACAGTTCCAAAAACACCAAGAGATCAAGAAAAGCATGCAAATTTAGGTCTACCTATAGGGAACCACAAAAACCTCACATAAAACAGACACGCACATGCTCCACCATCTGAACAGGCATTACTTACCATGCTAGCCACCAGAGGCAGTTTAGCAACAACTTCAGACCAAAAAACGAGTGTTGGAAATAAACAAAAAATATTTTTTGTATCAAAAGTAGTCTCTTTTGAAACTGCAGTCAACATGCTCTTCCGAAGACGGCTTCTCATCACCATTTAAACATGCGACTCTGCAAAAAGACTTTTCCCTCTCCCTAACCTAACCACAATTTTACCCATCAACCCAATGAGGGTATTATATATAGAAATCCCAGAACACCTAAAAAAACTCAGGTTCTTCAGATAACTGACTTGAATAGCATAAACACTTGTTAGAAGATTCACATTAAAAAAAAAAAAAAAACCAACACACTAAACCACAGCTACTCAGAGAGTGATTACAAATTTGGATTAGCAGTTTAGCCCTCTGTTGTCTTTCATATCTCCAGATTAATTTACAAGTGTGAATATTTTTCAGACAGATGACAATCTGAGCTCCACCCAAGCCTAGGTAACGGATTCACTACTAAGATAAGTTCTGTTTCAGTTTTTTTAAAAGCATCTTTACTTAAAAAGATCTTTCTGGCAAAAGAAACAATTTTAATACAGAAAATTTTAAGCGTGTTATAAACAGTTTATTAACCCCATGTACTTTTTAACAAATGTTATGTTGTAAAAATGTTGCTGAAAAGTTTGTGTATTATTTGCAATAAACAGCAAGTCTAGCTCAAAATCAACACTAATTTAAAACTAAATTTCAATATAAAAGTGAAGGTCCACTCTTAGAGAACTCTTTGAAGGCAACAAGGGGACGTAAAGTTATGCTCCCCAAATACAGCATATCCTCCTGAGTAATCATTAGCTCTGCAGTCACCACTGTCGGAGAAAACAGTGGAGGGTGACTGTCAGTAACATCAGGAGCAAAGATCTAGTCTAGTACAAACCTCTCTCCCTCCCACCCTATACCTACTATTGCTGGACTTACTGAAGATTGTAAGGATGAAGCCCCATCACTACTTCTAGCACCTCTGCAGAAAGGAGTGATCACAAGATACGCTATTTTGACAATTTCTTGTGTTTAAATCTATTTTTTGTGCTTACTTATGGGAGAATAACACAAGAACACCAATGTAAGATGGTTCTACTATATTATTAAAAGACAAATACAAACTGCTAGCATTAGCTTATCTCTCTTCTTTCTTCAGCAAAGTAAGAACTGACAGGCACACCGTGAACTAGGCACAGGTTTTTGTAGCAATATTTTAATAATAAAACCAAGGGAAATGTAACATTTGTAAAGCCAAAGAAAATTATGATAATGCAACTAGAGAAGCACACTGATGTACAAAACATTTGTTCTTGCCCTACGTGGATAAAGGCAGCTTAAGAGAGTATTTACTTCCTATATTTTAATCTGAAAGACAAAGGAAATATTATAAACATGAGATGACTGCAAGGAGCTTCTCATTCAGATCAGATACTTAAAAGCATACCAAACATACTCTTGCAATTACATTTGAGTTGCAAGGTCTCTAATATCCTTAAGTGTCTTTCAAGCTTGTCTTTGCAATCAGCTTCAAGGACCACATCCAGTGAAGACACATACCTTTTCCATACACAACTGTGTCAGCTGAATAAATTACCACCCCAGAACAGCTAATTCCAGCTTTTCATTCCAGCCTACTCCAAACTGCCATCAGCGTTATTCACGTAAATGCCCTCCATCCCACTACAGTCAAAACAAAGCCACAATAGTTTCAGTTTAATAGCAGAACACCAACAAAACAGGTCAGACATCCAGGAAGCAAACACCTCAACCAGAAGAATGCAGTTCTAGTTCTGCCCTCTAGGTCACACACAGTACAGTTACAAGAACCAGCCTACAAACTGCTCAGGTCTTCTGCTAAGACAACCTCGATGTCCATGCTGGAGAACTTGCCATATGATAAATTAATACCAGTGCGCTAAATCGTTCATGGAAAATGTATATACTAAAAATGAAAATCACAGTGAACAGACGGTTCATTTCCTCCCCCATTCTAGTCACATGCTATTTAGAAAGCAAAAGCTTTATGCACAATATCTTATGATCAGGCTTTGATCAAAAATAGTTTGTCTCTGGCATTCAAAACTAAGAACCAAAAATCATGATCAAGTCACTTTTCTTATTAAACAACTTGAGTAAAGTTCATGTTAGAGTTTTAGGATATAACTGTGTCAGGAAGATTATTGAGATTTATACCATCTTAAGTAGTATACTACTTGGAGGGAAAAAGTTTCTGGCTTTATGTTACAAAGGTACATGATCTAATGTTCAGCTAAGCATTTTTGAGGAAAAGCCGTAAAAAGAATAAAAATCTCTCTGAAAGAATCAGGCATTAAGGTTATTTGGGGAAGAGAAGTTAGAACATCTGAAGGGTGTTTTTTTTCAATTAAGAAGAGAAGAGGCATGTGCATTCTGGACTTTCCAGTCACCTCCAGTCAGTAGATGGTTACGTCATTTCCCTTCTGTTGTTAGCTTTAGTCCTCTTGAGGACTTACTCCTTTTTTACTCATTACTGAGTTACATGCTTGAACTCCCTTTCTTCCTACAAAAGGTAAAGAACAAATGACAGTGTCACCTACTAGACATGTGCAAACCCTAAGAACAGATCCCCCCTCCTAAACTCATCAATAAGTCTCATTTTTTTGACGAAAAGTTGAAAGTTAAAAATGTAAGGATTTATTCTTGATGGCAATACTCAGAACATATTAGACAGCTGTACAGCATACAATCGTGTTTATTCTCTGTTAACCCCTGACAATCCTGGAGCTGAATACTTTCTCAGAATACTGATGAAAGAGGTTTAGCATTTGCTAAAGTTACTGGGAGGGCAGTAACCAGCAGCGACAGGCTGACAGTCAGGAACAGGAAAGTCAGCAAACATAATGCACTTCAGCTACTTTTGCATGAAGTCCAGCAGCTTACTTTAAGCTTCTAGTGCAGTTTAGTTCCAAATGAGCAAATGGGACCAAGTTGTGAATACACCTTCTGTTCGGCTAACACTGCTCCAAGGATTGAAACCTCAGACCAGATGGTAACTTCCCAGACCACCAGAGCCAAGGGTCAGAATTGCTTTTCCAACAACGGCTTCACAAAGATGACAACAAATTGTGCTTTGAAAGGTCTCTGTACAGTAAGAAATATGGGGAAGTAGGTACTACTACCGCAAGAAAGCTATTTCTACAAAAGAAGTTATCTTGAATGGTTATGTTCTTCCCTATAGAGAAGCCAGTTTTTCCTCCACACTTTGATGAACAATACCACACAGAAAACAAATTCAGAAACCCAGCAACAAATACACAGCAGTAATTTTTTTAAACTCAGCTAAATAAGGCCTACTATGACAAAAGGATTAAAATTTTGAAAAGTAACCATTTCAGAGAAGACATTTTGACAAACTGTTCAGATCAAAGGATTCTGAAGATACAAAGTAATTAGACTAACCTATTTTTGAAGGGGAACGCGGTGAATCTTGGTCTGAAAAGTATCTTAAGCTGTAGGGATACTACAATGACTGAAGAAAAGCTGTTGCTTTCTGTGAGCTTTGGTCAAGTTATTTAATCTCTCCGCTCCACTGTACTTCAGTTCCCAATTTTTTTCTTACACAAAATCCTGGATTAAAAACTAAGCCATACTACTTGAAATAAACGTGTTTCAGGGACAAAGATTGGAACTTACTATACAAACATACAGCACTAAGCTTTAAGAGGCCCAAAACTAGCAACTTTCCCACTTAATTCCAGAAAGGCATTCCAGGTTTGCTGCAGCTCCCTTTAGGAAGTTAGCCTGAGTGGCTGAAGAGCAATAGAACATAAAGAACAGCAATCCTGGAAGACCCAGGTAGATTCAGCACTGAATCAGAGTAAAGGGCACAGGACAGAAATGTTCCTAATTTCTTCCCTTCCTAACTCTTCTATGTATTCTGTATTGAATCCAGACTTGCAAAAACACATCACGTACACAAACAGGTAGGTAGGGATCTATGTCCTGTATCTCCATGGGACTGCTGGGCAGAGTAGCTCAGGACAGAGCATGGCTGGCAACACAGTCACTGTCACAGGAGAAAAAGAATCATAAGGTAGAGCCAGCCACTGGCAGCCACTTTGCAGACCTGATAGATGCAAAAACTTCCTCATCAAGCTGGTCCCCAAAAAGTAAATACCAATTTTTGCATAAACCGGTCTTCTAAAGCAGCTACCAGACATTTTTGGGTTTACTTCCAGTTTGTGTTCGACAGATATTTCAAAAGTTACTGCTCAAGTTCACTGTTGGTTTGGGGAAAAAAAAGAAAAAAATATTTACATTTTGTTTCAGCACTATAACCAACAAAAAAAAAAAAAAAAACAAAAAAAACCAAAAAAAAATTTGACAAAAGGTAGAGCTACGAAAAGAAAATAAACATGCAAGATAAATGTTGATCTGTTTTCAGTAAGCAATAAGAAACATGTTTTAAAAGGAAGCTTCTTGCCTGCTTGAAAGAAGGGAATCAAGAGCTGGCTAATTTCTACTTTCTTTTATCAGACAAACAAAAATCAAGTCCTGTATTAAAGACAGGCTTTCAAAGCCATATAGTTTGCTTCATGATCTCAAACCCCAAACAACATACTGGGAAATAAGTTCTACCTATTTCCTCTTTCTTAAGAGGAAGGTCCAACACAGATATCCAGAGATTCATCTTCTGCTAACAGATGTCTGAAGTATAAATGTACACTGAAAAGTTTGGGTTGTTTCCTTTTTTTGAGCTACACAATACAACCCATGACAGCAAAAAGAGCTTTACGCTAATTGAACTTGCAGATGCTACATGACTCAGATCTCTAGTTTGCTGAAGTGATGTGGTTACAGTCTAAATTACTACTTCAGGAACAGGACACTGGACAGACAGTGACAGTTATACACACACATAACTAAGTGTCAACTACAGCACCTTACTTTTAAGAAGTGTGTTAAAACTATGTGTTACTATAGCTCTCATCCCATGACTTGCTAACTTTAATGAGTGGCGTACAGAGCTCTCACCCCTATGTGCTTGCTAACATTAATGAGAGGCATACCTTCCCCAGAAAGCTAACAAATGCTTCAAACACACAAAGCTTTACCTTTTCAATGCTTTTTCACTGAAAGGCTGAACCACCTTATAAAATTCCTTATTATATCGTATATCGAAGCAATACAGCTAATCATCTTCCCCAAAACCTTTTTCTCTATTGATTGAGTGGACACATAGGCAAAAGAAAATCCTAGGTGTCACAGAATCAATTTGTTTAAAGCTCACTGATAAAAGCAGCACTGTAATTGTATCCTTAATCACAAATTCTCATTGTGCAATCTTTCTATAAGAAGCTATGTCTCTATGTTCATGCTGTTGTTTTACGACCCATAAATTGTTTCCTAGTGTCTTATCTCTGGGAGTGAAAGCGTTACTGATAAGGTTTCCCAAGATTAAAATCAACCTAATACAGAGAGATGACTGCTATATATTGTAAAATACATATATGTATATGCACATAAAAATACCTGTAATTTGCAGGAAAGCTACGTTAAGAACAAAAGTCTTTCCAAAGGTTAAAAAAAAAATAAATTAAAACCAAAATTAAACCAAAACCCCCACAACTAGAAAGTATCCACAAAGCTTATTTTGGCAACATTGTTTCCTCTGTGAAAGCAAACATCCACTATGTAGGCAACAGCAAATAATTAGTCCCTCCATGAGCAAATTGTTTTTAATTGTTGTACCGGGTGCCTAGATACAGAGGTTTTGCAGGCTGTTTTTACCCATCAATCTTACAGCCAATGAATAACAATTTAAGGAAAAGAGAATCAAGAGGGAACTACATAAACAAGAAAATGTCTCCTCTCCTTCAAAAACATACTACATCCACATATTCTCAAATAAATTGTAACCAGCACTTTTTAAACACATTGCATTATGAATACTGAGATATTTACTATAAAGCAGAGAAACAGCTTTCCTGACTCAAATCTCTGGATTATGTGCATAAACCTCTGAACCACTTAAACATCACAAAGATTCATAGTTTGGAGTCGCTCAGGGAAAAATACTATTTTCATTTATCTTAACTTTTGAGATCATCAGGATGAAGAATATTTCTAGAGGAATGGTAGGCATGTGGTTGGTACTTAACTGGAGAATGGCTCCGACAAGCAAGTGGCTGACAGTACAGCCAAACAGAGAAGCATCATCTCCTCTTCAAATCACTGCAAGTCAAAAGCATGAAAGATGACGAAAAGCAAAAACAAACCCACTGCTCTGAACCCCTAAAATTAACATATTGGGTGGAAGAAGCATGGTGAACACTAGATGAAATATCGGCCCAGATAAGTGAAAGAGTATCAGGTAAGCTGCTAGCTACAAAAGGTAGCCTTCCATCAAGTTGGGTACTTGTTTGGGGTTTTTTTTTTTCCCCTCCTCCATTTGTGCAGTTTGAGCAAGTAAGAGTCATGAAGAATAAGCTACACCCTAGACAAAACAGTTAAAAATAAGGTTGGGGGGATTCTTTTCAACAATTATTTAAACAATTATTCAGGCCTAAGATTTGTCTACACACAGAAGTTAGTGGTGTAAGGAGACATCAGTTGAAGAACAAATTACACTAGCATACATGCCACTTCCTGACACATACTAATTTATTCTGCTTACAAGTATAATTCATGCTAGCTAATCTAATTAGTGTTTAACCAATTTAAGGAAATACATTTTATTTTCTGCCAATTAAAAGAAAAAAAATGTTTCTCCTGCTTATCTCCTTCCAAAAAGTACAACTCAGAACTAAGTAAATAAGAAGGCTTCTGCTACATCTCTAGAGATGTCACCAGTCTTCATGTGTATCTTATTAAAAATAAAAATAAGTAATAATAAAAAAAAAATCGCAGTTACATGTCAAGTTCTGGTAAACAGGTTTACTCTGAAGCCTACCACCATTTCAAACAACTAGCTTAAGCAGAGTAGCTCTTTCTGCCCCAAGGATAAAGCAAACAATGCAAATAAAACAACTCTAGCACCCCTTTACTCTGTTTCCCTGTCATCAGCTACACAATAACAGTTCAGATTCTTGAGCCAGTAATTAATTTTTTACTTTGGAAAATAAAAAGTAGCAACAAAGAGCATCCATCTTTTCATGGCTGAAGCTTAACAAATTTGGGTTTCATATTTCTCTTTCATTGCTACATGATGCTTGCAGGCAGCACTCAAATTGAAACTGAGCACCAGCTGATTTACTGAACTGTACAGTCACTCGCTCAAAAATAATGACCTATATTCCAGAGGAAAGCACTTGCCTAGGACAATGATTGTTTTAAAGAGATTATTTCATGGTTTATTCCTTAATAGTAAAAATAACAGTGTTGGTCTAATTTAGCCAACAGAACAACCTCTCTCCATTAAATATATTGAATATTTCAACCAGGTATTTTCATCACAAGCTATTATCTCCAGTAAGAATTACATGATGTAAAGCAAAAGAGACCATACGGAACAGCAGTATGACACAATGCAGTAGTGACCCTGGGTGCCAATCTTTCTCCTTGCCAAACAAGGGCCTTATAAAGTATCACTTCAGACATTAGTGAAACAAAAAATCTTGATTCATTGCCTGGCACAAACTACTTTCAGAGCCAGTAACATCAGTATTCTGGCATTGAGGAACACAAAGTTATGACAATTGTTATCTTAAGATTACTGCGACATGCATTTGGGGAATATAAGGTTTTGCAGATTTAACCTGAAATCAGGACATTTTGTTCATAACCACAGCAGCTGCCTTTATACTGCTAACCACAGACAATGAGATTGCTATTTCTCAAAAACTGTTAAACTGTAGTCAGTCCAGGTCTGCATTGTGGGATGGACTAGACAAAATGGTTTATGTTCTCTTCTAATCTCATTTTCTTTAGATATTTTTCTTAATATTGTCTTTCATTCTAGCAGTTGTCAAAGGCAATCATGAGTTGTAAATGAATAACCGCACCACATGAGTTTTTGTATTATTCAGTTACAGGTTTTCCAAAATCATAAGGACTATGAGTTTTGAACTGAGAGCCATCTAGACTAGTTTTTCTATCAAAACTGTAGAGTTTCAACAGTGCCCCAGATAATTTATAAGGAAGAAAAACATTTCCTTAATAATATTAAACAAAACCAAGTTCTTGCTAAAAATAAATACTTCCACACACATTATATGCTTAAAAACCTTTAAGATCTAAGCTATAAAATTGTTGCTTGAAAATTTAAATGTTTAGATATAACATGAAAAGATGGAGAGTGAAATCACAGCTATTTTAAAAAACAGGATTAACTGAAAGAGAAACCTCCTTAAAGTTAACTGCTTGAAACTGAGAAATTTAGAAAGGTATACCTGGCAATCAAACACCACAACAAATGACTCTCTTTATAAATGCCATCGCTTAGCCCTGTGCATGATGAGATGTTATGGTTCAACTAGCATTCTAATTTTTATTTGACCAATACATTCTTAACAGCCTCTGCATGTTGGAACTAATCTGATGAAAGTCCACATCCCAGGGCAAATTTTTATAAATATATTCTGCGATGCAGCTTTACTGATAATTTCAAAGTCCTTGATAGGTTTTAGAAAATGGAGAATGAAACTTCATACAAGACAATAAAACCATTTCCTCAATAGAAGGATGATCTTCCATTGGTAAGAACAGGTCAGTACGCAATCAGATATAGCTGGTACTGATACACCATTCTAATTGCATTAGAATAAAAAAAAAAATATTTTCCTTAACTTTGTTTTTTCCATTTAAAGTCTGAAGAATCAAACAATTTGTTCACGTCATTGATGAAGGGGAGAAAAACAAGGTTTGGCCTCAACATGCAGATTACTGTTAAAAGTTTTCTGAAGTACCTAAACTATTCTAGGAGCAAGTATGAGATGTGTGCATGAAAGTTTCTTAAAAGACACATACCAAAGAACAATGTGTCTCTAAAACAGAATTTTTTTTTGTCCCCTCTAATGACAAAGTGTTCTTTGAGAAGATTTCTCTGTGTGATCAACTTCACTAATCAAATTATTCCAAATCAATTCTGGAATTCAAGGAAGAACTACTGCTTGGAAAAGCAGCATGAAAAAAATCAACTAACCCCTATACAAAAGCCTGTTCATTCAATTCATAAACTATTCAGAGTATTTTGTAATCCTGACAAAAAAATTACTTGACCTAAAGGAAGTATCCTTCAAAGCTGTATGATTGACTATCTGTGTGTGTGTGTGTGTGTGTGTGTGTGTGAAATCATCCAAAGAAAGATGTTCCTATTGCATTACCTGAAGTTACTTTTAAATTCTAAGCCAAGGATGGTCTGTGTGCGTGTGTGTATATAATCTCACACTAACAAACTGCATACAACTTTGATTTTCAGAAGATTCTATGCATAATGTTCCCTTCCAAAACATTTTTCATACCAAGACCTGAAAAGCTTAAGTACTTCTTAAGCTCAGTGCTCCCTCCACAGACTGCGTGAAAAGGGGAACGGAAAAGAGAATACACATGCCCTTTTTGCAAGGCACAATTTCTCCTCTCTTCACCCCAGACATCCATAATGATGAGAATTTATTTTTCCTCCTAAAGGCTTAAAGGAACAAATAACTATAAAAAAAAAAAAGTAAAATCCCATGTAATCAAGAGACAGGTATGATCTTTTGCTCACTCTGTTTAACATTCTTGTTTTTAGAATTCCTTTAAACAGCAAACAAGTACATCTCAAGGTATTACAGAAGAGACTCATAAAAATCCATCTTTTACAACAATTACAAGAAAAAAGGTTTTCTATAGATAAATTAATCTGGGCTGCCACAGAAAGTTTTTGTTAGTAACCAAATTTGGTAAGTAGAATTGCTTTAAAGGACAAATTCTACATTAAAATATCATGACAAAAAGACTTTTTAGATCTTTCTTATGGTGAAACTATCACTGAGCTCAAACAAAAACAGCTCAAAACTATTTTTTTAATAAATAAACTTAGCCCCTTGGCCAGATCACCACTATTTAGAACTTATGCACCTCATCTATTAAAATGAATGACTAATCTAGAGCAATCTATAAAAATCACAGAATAAACTCCTGCTGGGGAAACGTATCTAAAACAATACAATATAGCTGCTTATATCATCACCAAATATAACTGAAAAGATCTTGCAAAAAGCTATGACAGAACCCTCATTTTCCTGATGCATTTTCTTGTCTAACATTAACCAACAAGCTTGTAAAAAACCAAACAGCATTTATCTGCTGAGGCAGGCTATCCACACTAGCTTGAATTTTAAGTGTTATATTTCTAATTTGATAAATTCACCTGCTTGCATAAACCAAGAAATCCTGAAAAGCCAAAAAGCTGTGTGTGTAATTGCAGTGCCTTATTTTTAAAAAAAAAAAAAAAAAATCACAGTTTCTCTCTCGAAGTTTAAGATGGCTATCCAAACACAAGCACACTCTACTATCAGTTTCAACAGAGATGATACACATTGTCATTAAATGCAGATATGAACGTTTACTATCAATGTTTACATAGTAAACACTTCCACAAAACATTGCTACTTCTGGAAACAAAGGAAGGAAGTTACAGGCAGTTAATCTAAAATATAAAATTCACAGAAACGTGAAGAATTATGAAAGGTCATGTTCTATAAAGTAGTTGTAAAATCATACCCCTTCCACAACAGTATTTTCAGCATACTATCTTGGTCTCCATTATGGGAGAGTGGTAAGTTATGAAGTCCCTAAACACAGTACAAGCTATGAAAATGAGAAAAACACAGTTGAGAGTTTGCGAATATCAAAGGTGGGTTACCCCAACCAGCCTCAGAACCAAAGTGTCAGAATGGGTAATGCTGGCACCACCAGTGACAAACCCATGGCATAAGTAAATCATTTACAACACAAGGAATCCAAATCCAAAATACAAAGTGCAACCCAGAAGAGCACCAGCATTCCAACACGCATCCAAGTCAAAGCTGAGTGTCCAAGGAGCCCAACAAAGCACCTAAACCCTAACTGTGCAAAATCAAATCGACTGCTCAGCAGCCCCTGCAAACCAGATGATACTAACAGCAAATCTGCACAGTGTGAAAACATAATCATATTATGGCACCTCACATGATTTTTCTGGGAAATGTACAGAATAATGCAACTACTTTTTCCATACTCCACAATAAGACCCCAGGAGCTCACTTACTACCAGAAAGAACAAAAAGCAGAATCACAGAGGCCAGGAAGAGAAACTGGGAGGGTCTGCTAGAACCAGGACCACTTCTATTTGTCTTATTATACTCTTTGATAAAAAGCTAGATACTATACTACACGTTAGCCTGACCTCTTTACGGTCAGTCTGACTTTCTGATGTCTCATGATGAAAAAGACGAAGAATCAGAAAGGGGAAGCTCTAAGGGTCAAAGGGAAATTAGCACTCAGAACAACTATGGGGAACTTTCAACTCCACATTACTCTTTTGCGGCTCGACAAAGTATTCCCCTGGACAGTTTTGATCAATTCTTTCCTCTCTCCTCTCACAGCTTTTATACATCCCTATAGTAGTAAACAGTAACAATTAACTTCAAAACAATGTAAAAATCAGGTACCGACTTTTCTACTGTGCCCTTAAGTCACTTTCATGCCTTACTCTTGTTTCCTCAAAATCATTTAACAGTTATCTTCAAGAAGAATTCTAGCTAGCAGCTCCCCATTTCTTGGAAGCTTATACTGCCAACACTAATTGTTAACAATTAGGATCAAGTAGAACAGGAATCAAAATACCTTTTTATGATACAAGTGTAACTCTATGAGCAAACACAAACTGCCTCTGTGAACAGAAAGGTCTAATATCTCCCAGGGCTAGTATTCACTGCATCACCTGATCTGAGTTCCAATTCAAGTTTTACTCCAAAAGCAACTGCTAGCACACACAAAAAGTTCTCTTTCAACTCCGTTGCTATTTTGCACTTCAAGGCTCACAAACACGTAAATTCAACTGGAAATGTCGATACTTACACACTACAGATATTTCAGTAACATACTTAAGATGCAGGAGATGAAAAAATGCCTTTAAAAGCTGCAACTCTTCCCACCTTCTCTGCTAAGTTTGCACAAGTATCTGGGCAGTCACACACCGAAAGAGACTGGACAGCTTAAGTGACTGACAACTAACCCCCAGAGAAAGGAAGGAGGATTAGAGCATTTCTCCAGCCAGTTCAACACTTGACTACAGAAGCACCTACGTTAGCACAACAATGCAGAGAACACAGACAAAACCGAGCAGCTAGGACTGCAGACAGCTATGGCTTACGCAGCACTGCCACCAGTAAATTACTTGTGAGAGTTCTCATTTTTTCAAAATAACAGGAAATAATGAAAGTATACAACAGTGAAACAAACCAAAACAAACTGTTCACAGAAAGGGGGGGGGGGGGGGCGGGGAACAAAATCTTTTTCTGCCACATGTATTTCAAACCCTTCAGTTTAAATCACATTATCTAATATTTGTTTCTCAATAACATGTAAAAAAAAAAATCACGGTCCTATGAAAAACATATCCTTTTGCAGCATTCAAACTCTTAACAAAGGGAAATACACCAGTACCTTCTTTAAGTACAAAGAAAAAACCCACTACATTATTTGTGCAAGCTTATTTTAAAAGTTTAGCCAGTTGTTGAACTTTTCCACCTATTTCTAAATTAAAATTCTGGATCTTGTATTCTGTATCAAAATACACAAAGACAATGCATTAGATTCAGATTAATTGCATTTTATTTTCACACTGATTTGCTTGCAAAGGCCTGAAAAACTGAAAAGACATAGCAGAGCCTTCATCCCAAGTTAAAGTTTTGGGAGGAGAATAAAGGGTTAGACATCAAAGAGAAAAAAATTAACATACAAACTTTTTCTTACTGTAATATTTGTTAGAAATACAAATACGTGTACACAATATGTGTACACAATACACAAATACATAATGGAACAGAAATGCAGTAAGTTTGCATACACGATAGAAGCACAAATTAGAACCATCTTACTATGCTGAAATAGTAAATAACAAGACTCTAGATCTCTGCAAAGTACAGTAATCACGTTAAAATATCTAGCCTGAATTACTTTAAACCACTTTCCACAGGAGAAATTCCAGGGAGTGCTCATTGCTACAGAATCTATAATCAAAATTCAAAAATACCTGGAGACATGCCAGTATTACAGCACTGTAAGGCCGTAACACCACCACATGAGTAATTGTACTGAATGAAAAAGCAATTTATTTCTACGTAACTACTTTTAAAATAAAACACGGGGCGGGGGGGGGGGAGGTGTGCACTTCTAGTTAACATAAAAACTAATTTACAATAAAGGGACCTATTTCCCTGAATAGTAATAAAGATTATAAAAATTAACTAAAAAATGAGTTCACACTAGAAGTCAATCCTTAGAATAAGATTCTTGTACAAAGCCTTAACTCTCACTTTTTCTTTCTAATAGGAAAAATAATGTTACTTATCAAATGCATGGAGAACCGCAACAGATCAGCGTATGCAGTTTGCTTCCTGCCTAAAAAAAGGTGGCTGTGTGTCTTAAGGTACGTGCAACAAACATGACCTAACCAGAACGTTCAGCTACACTTGAATTGAAAGTACAGCTACTTAACTTAGCTCAGCACCCTAAAAGTACAGAGGTTTAAGAATTGCTTATCACTGATAAGTAGTATAACTTCAAGACTATGCCATATCTGGAAACTAACACCATCAAATTTTGCAACACAAAACTTGCCATACTGAAGTTTTGGTGAGGAAACAAATATATAAGTATCTTTTATAATATATATAAAATACATATAGTGTAAGAGACATTATGACAACCATATTTCTTTGCCTGCAAGAAAAGACCAGGGATTGGTCATAAATGGTAGATTACTCAAAACTGATTTTACATTAAAAGGATTACTACTACACAAGCTTTATAGCAAGTACTGAGAAAGGACTTTTGCTGTCAACTTACATTCACATCCATTTCATTCCTCATCCACTGACCACATGACTGAACCGTTGAGCAGGTTACTTCACTTCTAAGCCCAACAGCAACACAGAATTCACACTCTGCCACTTCGCAAATGGCCTTCAAGATCCACCCTTAGATTCACTCTTAGATGCAGTCACTGAACAAAATCCTGTTTTAAATGGCAACTTACTGGTTCTTCGAAACACCTTCCACTCTTCTTTTCTTCTGCCCTTTGACCTTTTCTTTCCTATTTAAAAATTATATGCAAGACACTAGGAATTTAAGCAGTAAAGGCAGGGAGTTTACCATCATTAGTAATAAGCTTCACTATTTAAGAGGCTGCCAGTAGCCTAATGTAAAATGAAAGATCACATTTGAAAGGCAAATGCACGGACTGCAATTGCACCATTAGCTACCATAGTTATCGAGCATTCTTTTACACAGAAATGTAAATCCACTCAAATACCTTTCTACTATATTAGAAATCAACTCAGAATTCCCAACCATGTAAAAACCATATTTCTAGTCCAAATGGATATGAGAGAGCTATTCAGACAGAAAAGCTAGACCAGTAACATACCTGAGTTTACAACCAAAGCTGTGTCTTGGTGCTGCTTCATCAACAAAGACGCAGCACAAATCACAACACTTGCACCAATTAAGAAACCACAGGACACGTCAAGCGCATGCAGAGGGTTTAAATCAACTGAGAGCTTTGTTCCAAACTGTTTGCATAGACTGTAACTCAAGGACTCTCGCCCTCGTTTTTCTCAAATAAATGAGAAACACAAAACTCACACATAACTAAAGAGTTGAATGCATACATGAAATAAATGATCCCCCACTACTCATTTAAAATGGTTCAATTTCCAAAATTTTTCTTTATTCCAATGATTTCTAAAATGGATTTATGCATTGACAGAAAAACATAAAATGAATTCCAATTGAAAGCACTTAGGTACAGACTGCATTAAGTTAAATATTTATCCATCCATCTTGCTGCTAAATTATCAACATCTCCTTTTCACCTACAATGCACAAAAAAGGTAAGGGCATACTGAAGCTGTAAATTGCTACCTGGAGTTAATTATTTTAGTTATTGGGAGGGGGTGTGGCTCATTTACCTCATTGTTTTGTCTCCTTGGCACCACAGTGCAAGCTGCACTCTAAATTTTAGACAGGGCTTACCCCCTTATCACAAGAGCTTGGTAATGCTTACTGCTTGCTTTGGAGGAAGGGACACCTTTTATTCAGACTTTTCATGCTGAGGTTAGAATCGTTTATTAACCAAGACTTCAAAAAATTTCAAAGTTTTACACATTTCTTGATATGAAAGTCTAAAATGAAACCATTTTAATCTCTACTGCAGAAGCATACAGAAGGTAGATGCCAGGAGAGGCTACCTAAGAGGAACACAGAGACACAGCCTGTACACACAAAGATAGCATTAGGAAAAACCAACATCCCACCAGAGCTAAAACTGACAAAGGATGACAGGCAACAAGGATGGATTCCTGTCTCAGCGGCAAAAGGAAAGAAGAAGTGCTCTTTCTGCCCAGTGGGACAGGGGACCTGGTAACAAAGTACATGGAAAAGGCTGACATACTCAATAGCTTTTTAATCCCAGTTTTCCCTAGTGAGGTCCACCCTCAAGCCTCCCAGACCCCTGAGCCTAGTAGCAGTCTGATGGAGTAACAAATTACTCCAAAAGAGGAAGATGGAAGCTGGAAGCACTTGAGAAAGTTGAAAACACTTTGCAAAGTCTGTGGCACTAGATGGGATACACCTGAGAATCCTGAGGGAGCTGGCCAGTGCCACCAAGATACCACACTGCCACTTTTGGAAAGGCTATGAGATTAGGGGAGGTTCCTTCTGACAGGAAAAAAGGCAAACATCACACCCAGCTTCAAGAAGAGCAAGAAGAAGGATCCAGGCAGCTACAGATCAGCCAGCCTAACCTAAGTCCATGAGAGGATTATGGAGCAAGTTGTGTGGGAAACTAACTGCACTGCTAGGCTAAAAGAACAGCAACCAGCAGTACCAAGTCTGTTAACAAGTGGTTACAGTCACATCCCTCGGGGATTACCACTGAGACCAGTACCATCTGATGCCTTTATTAATAACGTGGATGCTGGGAAGGGGGGGTATACTCAGCAAGTTTGCCAATGAAACCAAATTGGGCAAACTACTCAAAGGGACCTGGACAGGCTGGAAAAAGGCATTGGCAGGAACCTCATCAAGCTCAACAACAGCAGGTGCTAAGTCCTGTATCCGGGGTAGAAAAACCCCATGGGACAAGACAGGCTGGACACTAACCAGATAAAAAGTGACTTTTGCTGAAAAGTTCCTGCAGATCCCAGCAAGCAAGAAGTTGCTCAGCAGCGTACCCTCGCAGCAAAGGTGGCCAAGCCCACAGCCCAGCCAGCAGCTCCAGGGAAGTGATCCATCCTCTCTCTTCAGCACCTGTGAGACTGCATTTGGAGTACTGTGTCCAGTTTTCAGCTCCCCGGTACAAGACAGACACTGACACACTGGAGCAAGTCCAGTGGAGGCCACCGAGCTGGCCAGATGGCAAGAGCACGTGATGTACAAGAGGCTTACAGACCAGAGTTTACGCAGGCTGGAAAAGAAAAGGCTCAGAGGAATCCTTATTGCTGTCGACTATCTAAAGGAAGGGGGCAGAAAAGACAGAATTGGACTCTTCTGGATGGTGCACAATGACAAGAGGCAACAGATACAAGTTGGAAAGGAAATTCCAATTAGCTTATAAAGGGGGGGAGGGATCACTATGAGGGTAGTCAAATGTGCAAACAGGTCACCCAGAAAGGTGTTAGGGGCTGGAACAACTTTACCTGAATTGCTTTTGCTTTAATTTAAGCAGGGAGCTGGATTAGATGACCTCCAGAAGCCCCTTCCCTATTATTTCACCTGCCTGTGATTCTATTTCATAAATTTCTATTCAGCAATTTTTCCATAAAGTTTATTACTTCTAATCATATATTTAAAAAAATCAGTTGCCCTGTACATATAGTAAGCATGCATCCAATGTGGTATGCAAAACTGTAAACATCTCTTACCTACTTGCCCTTTGAACTTCTCCCCTTTGCACCACTGTGCTTCCCCCGTAACTAGGGAACAGAAGTTTTCAGCATTGGCACAATTTTGCACTTTTAAGCTTACTTGATCTAAAAAAAACCAAAACAACCAACCCACATGTTCTTCAGTGTCCTGACCTGTGTTTCAGGGGTGATGAGAGTAGGAAAGCAGAGGGCTGTGACTTCTCTCACTTTGATGCAAAAAACTAACTTTTCCTCTGTCCACTTAAAAACATTAGAAAGACCTTTGTGCCTGCTATTCTTTCCAAAATATAAGAAGCATTCCACCAAAGAACCAATACAGTAGAGGTTTTGCACAAGGGCTTTACTCATCTTTCAGAGTAATCTATTTAACTAAGCAGGTTTTGGAATCCAATTTATGTATTATTTACCAAACAGACACACCCAACAAAATTTTTTTTCTTTTTTTTTTTTTTCTCAGCTTCACAAAGTCCCCTCTTGGAACATTTCTGATACCAAAATTAAGCAAGCACCTTAAAAGCCACAGAGGTATTTCCTAATAGCCTACGCATTGGTTTTGTTTCTTTTTAAAGTTAAGAATACAGAAAAAGGTGAAATAATTCAGTTTCAAATTCTTTTCAAATATGTCAGCCTTTGCTTACAAACCAGGACTCTGTCAAAGAATCCCTTCAGCAACCCAGGTTAAACGGCTCCCGTTACAGATGTACTAGCATAGAAGAGTAAGATTGGGGCTGGAACAAACTGCCAAATGCATGAATTTCAGAAAACACATCTTATGAAAATATGCTTGAAAACATCTTAATCTCCCTTAAAAGGGCACCCCTATGAAGCTCAGAGTTAATACTTGAAATGTGCATTTTAATTTTCACTTTGAAGGCCAAGACTAAAATTAATGGGGAGAAACCGAGAGATATTAGATGAAGATTAGTATAGCTACTGGTCAACAGAGAAAACATGCGGTGTAGCACTTGAACACTTTTTTGCATCCATTTGTTTAAGAGTGCTGCTGTTTTTGATACCAAGATCAAAAGTGCCAATACATCAATCCACTGGGTGCATAAAATGGGTATAATCCAATGACAAATTAATCTAGACTGGAAATCAGGAGATGTGTAATTACTGAGGTCAGTCAAGTTTGAAATATCCTTCCAATTATAGCAGGAGTAGTAACAATATACAACTGATTATTTTTAAATTAGAGCTGAATACATTTACAAAAGCCCCCATCTAACAATACCCAGATCATTCCTCGAAACTAATGAATCAACAAAAAACTTCGAAGAAAGGACAGAGCAGAAGAAAACCACAACTACTTCTGTGGACTCATGGAAGAAAACAGAGACACAGAGGTGCCTCTTAAAAAGCAGTGGTCCGTTTAACATTGCCAAAAGTAAATAAAAAAGACAAACACCGCCATGGCTTCATAATCAATGTAAGCCAGCACTGCCATAAAAAGAAGAGCTCCTACCACCCTTACTATCATTTGCTACCTTCATCACAAGTGGCATAAGCCAATCAAAATCACAGGGTAGCTTCTTTTAGTAGTAGTGTCTTCTTACATTAACTTACTGACCATAAAGCCATGACCCAGATAAGTGCATCACCCATCACAACTTCTGTGACTGTGTCAGAACTGCAGTTACACCCAGCACACTTCCTCCCCTGCACGGAGACAATGCCCGCACAGCTAGACAAGCGAGCTGGTTCAGGAAGTTGTTGTAACCAAAAAGTTAACCTTGGAGTGGAAAAAATAAGAAATAAAAGTACTATTTTGTAACCAATTTAGTTCCCTTAACTCACTTTCTGGCTGTGGAAGTCCCATTGATGACACAAGGGAAGGAGCAGCCACAACTCAGACTGCCTTCAAATGCTCGGAAGTATGCACCAGGAACTTGTTTCCCACAGAAAGCCACATTATGCCCTGGATCTTTTTGCAATCCCCTTACTAACATTACCAAATCTTAATCTGTGAATCACTTTTTGAAGGACTGAATGCTATTTTTAACGAAGCAATACACTTCACTGTAATCATCTTCAAGAAAACACTGCAGAGTACTTCCATTAATGCTCTAGTGTAGCTTCAAATCTTGTAACACTCAAGTCAATTTGTGCTTACTGTGTGTGACTACACTTCTATCTCTTCAAGTTTAAACTGCAAACTAAACTCTTAATTAGTATCATTAATACCTTCTAACCCACATAAACACTACTGGCTACAGTCCTACTTAAAATGTAGACACAGGCATAATTTGCAGAACTAATCTTATACCCCCAGTAAATCTTCACAAGATCTGCAGCGCCAGTCAGTCTGACAGGCACTCAGGATTTTGGCCTATATCACAGCGATTTGGTCCAATAAAGGCATGGTACTTTCCCTGAATTTAAAGAGATAAGAAAACATTTCCTGGAACATCACCAGAACCTCTCTTTGGAGACAGAAAGGACAGTTACCCTTCTCCAAAGTTTTATTTGAAAAGTCACCAACATGCTTGCAAGACTACAGCTTGACAATGAAAACAGAAGAACAATGCTTACCTAAGCAAGCTACTTCTTGTTGCTGGATTTGTTTCTGTTTTAAAGAAAAGCTGACACTTTAAATATTATTTTTTCCTTCTTACACAAAAGAACGGATGCATACATGCATGCAACTATAATATGTGGTAAGCTACGACACTTATATACAACACTATCAAAACCAAGTAATCTTAACAACACAGCTTTGAAAGAGTGACACCAAGAGCAAAGTCCACGCCACACTTCAGAAACTTAAGAAACAAGCGGAGCTGCCAAGTCCATGTCACTCAGAGTGCCATACCCACTTCAGATGGTTTCAGCAGGTTTTGAGGTACTCTATCTAAAGACAAGGATCCTTGTACTGGATCACAGTTAGGGAGGGCCTACATACGGAATGGGGCTTGGAGGAGAAATAAAAATAAATATTAAAACAAAACACCACCACACACAGAGAAGAAAAGAAAAAAGGAAGGAAAAAAAAAGACGTGGATTAATCTGAGCCGTGCAGACAGCACAGTTTTAGGACAGTAGTTTGCTAGTTTTGCCTCCTGGGAAGTGACTTCACTTTTCCTAAGGAGGAGGAGGAAGGGAGACGAACGCTTCCACAACCCTCTCCCCTCACCGCGAAAACAGCTTCGTTTTTTTAACTCCCCCCTTCCCCGCAGCTCCGCTCCGGGGGGAGCGGCATTTCCCCAGCGCCCAGACGGCCCCAGGCACTGCCCCCAACGCCACGCACCGGAGAAGGCGAAGGAGCAGCACCGTCCCCGAGCAGCCCCGCGCCTCCTCCTTCCCCCGCCGCCGCCGTGAGGGGGCCGGGGCCGGCAGCGCCCAGAGCCGAGCGGCCGGCCCGGAGGCGGCGGCAGGGCCCGCGGGAGGAGGAAGCCACCTCAGGTCACGGAGCCCTGTCACCCTGTGACACGGGGCGGGCGGGGAGCACCGCCGCCCGCCTTCCTCCCCTCGCCGCCGCCGCCGCTTCTCCTGAGGAGGGAGCGACGACGCTTCCCGCCCTCGCCCCTCACGAGACCCCCGCCCCTCACCTCACCCCGGCGAAGGAGGCCCGGGGCAGCGTCCCAACCCCTCTCGCCGCCGGCGGCCAGGCCGTCCTCCCCGCTCCGCCGCTTCCTCCAGCCCGTCCTCCGCCTGGCCCCGCCACCGGCTTTCCGCGCAGGAGAGCGGGAGGCCGGCGAGAAGTGCTCGGCGGGCCGCGCAGCCGCCTCAGGGCCGGGCCGGCGCCGTCCACATTCCGGCGGCGGGTGGATGGCGGAGCGGGCGGGGGCGCGCGCGCGCGCACCGCTTCCCTCCCCCCGCTGACACGGCGCGAGCGCCAGCACCCAGGGCGGCGGGGCGGAGCGCGGGGCGCGAGCGGCCGGCCCCAACCCCCGTGGCGCGGCGCGGGGCTGGCGGCGGAGGCGGCGCGGCGGGGCCCGCTGCCCTGGCAGGAGGGGCCGGGTCGCGCACGGCCTCCCGGCGGCGGGGCCGCAGGGCTGGCGGCGGGGCCGGCGCGTCAGGGCGCTCGGCCGGCGCTGGAGAACAGGGGGAGCGACCTGCAGGTCGCGGGGGGTTTCCAGGTCTCAGTTCGCCTTCTGATGTTGCTCCCCCGTCTCACGAAGCGGCACATTGTGTTTAGCTTATCAACAGTGGTTTTGTACGGTTAAACAAACATTTACTATTTAAATAGTAAATACATGTGTATGTTTAAGTATCAGCGCTGTTTATGTTTAAATAATGAAAGGTTGTTCTATTGTTGGGTTTTTTTTCATTTTGTCTTGTGCGTGTAACAAATTACATTTAAATTAACCACAAAATTTATACAGCTTGTCTGCGTACTTCCCATTTCAGATGTGGATCAGCAAAACCTTAAGGAATGTCAGACCACAGCCTTAACTAAAGGACCTGTGCTGTGAGAACGCCAGCGGGCCGTGCCCCGCCACCTGGGGACAGCCGGATTCCCCACGCCCGTGCTGTTCTACCTGGTTTTATTGTCCCCTGGCCCAAGCGCTGGGAGCACCGTGCTCCTCATGACGACAGCAAAGAGGCTTCGACAGCTTCTGTCTAGATAACGCGAGTGTTGAAATGTGGGGTGGCTGGCCGCACTGCCGCTGGCCTCCCCTCTCCCATCCCGGCCTTGAGTGAAGGTTGAAGCACAATTACTTGTAGCAGCAACACCACACAAGTCTGATTTGATTTTGGAGATCTGTTTAATGCACTGTAAGAGCGCGGCTACTAACAGCTGATGCATCTGAGGGTTTAATTCCCCTTAGTGCTCGTTTGTATGCTGTAAGAAAAGCAAAGGAAATTCTGAGTATGCAAACAGGCGGAGAGATGGCTCAGTTACATGGTCATTTTGCACTGTGATGCTGTAACAAACCAGTCTCAAAGCTGGCAAGGCAAGCAGACAAAGACGAACCTCTCCCAGAGAAAAGCAAAGCAGGACTATTTGGCCAGTTGCGTGCTATGCCAGTCCCCTGCTTTCTTGTTGTTACTATCACCTATCTCTCCTTGTTGTCTGCAGCCAGTGTAAATTAAATTATATTCAGGTTATTATTATCACACCATACAGTTCAGATGAACCACAAAAGCATGGAGAAAGAAGAAAAAATTGGACGGACAGACGGACACCGATTTTACTGACTATTACAATAGCAGAATAATAAGAAAAAAGTTTCCCTGGAACTGTACTCAGCTGCTGCACACTGATGTAAGAATATGGGTAATAAACAGGAGGAACTGAAAGTCATTCTATTCATAACCAAAATTATGAATAAATTGTTGTAACTGGTTATTGTCATGAAAATGTCCAGTTTGTTCAGGAAGCATAGGTAGGCAAAAATGAACATAAGGTACAGAGCTGGTGGAAATATTTGGATAACGGCAAAAGAAAGGAACAGTGTCACAGCAAAGACCCACAAACAAAAAAGTACATAATGCATTAATTTGGATAAAATCATCCACAGCATAGGAACTGGTGATAATGAGATCTGAAATAGCGAAATAGCTACTCGGAAAGTATTTTGGGAGACTATACAGTGATCATTAACTAAGTTAAAGACTCTCCAAAAGTGAAAGAAGGAAAATCAGACCAATAGACTTGAAGAAAGTAGGTTTCAGTAAACTCACTGTTTGAATGCCAAACTCTGCTGTAGCAAATACAAGAAAAAGTATACTGTGGACAGTTTGCCCTTTCCTGTAGAATCAACAAGAAGGCTGCAAACAGACAATTGCAATAAGAAAGCAAGATAAGTCTGGCTAAATCTGAACCATTTCAATGGTTTGCACCTTTTGAAAAAAGCAGAATCTAGGTTAAAGTATTAAAACTGACAACAAAGTGATTGTTGTAATATGTATGGAAAATCCAGAAGGGTTAACGTACAAAACGAGCTAAAATTATCAAAGAGCCATAGAGCGTAATAATAAAACCATTACATTTAAGATTATCTGGGAAGAACTGATTTCCGTTCAGATGGGTGAAGAAACTATTATCAAGTTATGTGAGGAAGACCAAAGCCTCATTTTTTTGCTTTGTTCTTCTCCAAAATGTCAGCTGTAATCTGATGGCATACATTAGCAACATAAAAATAAATGATCAAGCCAAACTAAGGAAAGAAACAAACTCTGTTCAAGAAAGATGCTTACAAAAGTCATGTGCCAGGCAAGTTTCAGGCAACATATTTAGCTGAATGGCTCAGCAGTCTCAAAAGCTGTTAGCAATTACCTTCAAGAACTCAGAAAAGAGAGCTGATGTTCCATGGGACCAGGAAAGAGGAAACAGTGCCTGCCTTAAGAAAGAAAAGGATGGGAATCAGAGGCCATCAATCAAAATTAGCTTTACTTTGTATCAGGCAAAATACTGGAACAACTTATTAAGCAAATTATTTGTAGGGCCTGGGGATGATAAGATTAATAACAATAACATTTCAAAAACAAATCATGGAATCTTGACTTCAGCAAGGCTTCTAACTATGTATCTTCTAATACATTAAGAAGGATAGAGGAGCAGTAGCTACACGAAACTTACGTGAAACAGTTAGAAAATGACACTCGGAAGTAGTGCCAGGTGATTCACAACCAAGTAAGAAGTTTGTAGCAAGTGAGATCTCCAGATGCTTACATACCGCCAAGTCCTGAACTGCTTCTGTGATACAATAGGATAGAGAATATTTTTATCGTATTTGTGGAAGATATCTTGTTCAGGTGAGACCTGCAAGTATTTTAGAAGATATAATTAGAATTGAACAAATCATGACGAGTTAGAACAAAGATCTGAAGTAAATAGGATGTAATTCAGTAAAGCAAGAAACTATTACGTATACCTGGGAATAATTGACTGCAAAAATGTAAGCTGGAGACAAACTGATGAAGCAGTTACTTTACAGAAAGAAGTCTTGGCTTGAAGCAGTTCACAAAGAAAATGAGTCAACAGCGATATGGTGTTGCAAAAAATGTGACTGCTTTACTGGAATGTAGAAAAAGACTCTCAAATACAGGAAGAGTAAAATAATTCTTCCACTCCACTGAGCTCAAGAAGGCTTTTGGTGAAGAACAGTGCTCAGTTTTGGGCACCTCCTTTCAGTTAAGGAAGATCGCTGTGGAGACCATAAAGAACCAGCAGTCTGGCAACTTCACCTTGAATCATACTCAAGTATGGCTGAAAGAAGTTCAGTTGGACATCTGAAAAGTCAAAGTCCTATGAATGAATGTACAGCCTAGAAAAACAGGAGAATATGTGTAATGAAAGCAGTCTGTATGTATACAGAACTGAATACACATACCAGCCCATCTGTTTAATAACGGAAATAACTTCATGCTGCATAATGAACTTGCAAATTAAAACACTTAATGAGACTGCTTTTTTTAGTGTACTTGAATCCTCATATCCTTAATATCCTGATAAAAATCCTGAAGATTTAGAGCATCCGCATGTTAGGAAAAAATTAACTTATTTTACAATCCACAAGAATAAATATTAGTGGCAGGCCTCTCCTGCATTATCCACTATGGGGAGCTGAAGCATAATATTGCTGGACAGATGGTGATAAAGGAATGCAGTTGAGCACTTAATTGGAGCTATAATGTCCACATGTATTGATTTCCACAACCTCACCTCTACAGGGCTCACACGGAAATATTTGACTTGATAGAGAGAATTCCATTTAACCGTCTCTGAAGGACACTGGAAAGCCAAGCTTCCTATATATAATAGAAAGAAAATATATAGTTCAGAATAAAAGCACCAAATTCGAGGGCAGGAATGCTGGGAAAACATAGTTACACATCTATTTTAGAACATACTATTGTGTGACTTGTATGGATGGAATGGTCTCCACAACTTCCTGTATGTTTGTATCATCCTTGTTAAATCAGAATTTCCAAAATAAAACCAAAATTTTAGTGACTGTTTATAACTGATCCCGCTGTGGTCTCTCTCTCTCACAGCTTTGGCACTAGCATTATCCTAGGGACCTTGCCTCAGGTCTTTACAGCATGTTTGAGCACACTAGCCTAATATATTGCCATATTCTGCAGAGAATACATTGGGATTTACATTGTGTATCTTACTGCTGGAGTAAGCTTTAAAACCCAGAAGAGCAAGTGACTTCATACAGCTTTAGAACTAACAGCACTGGAATTCAGAATAGCTTATGCAGTGACTTTTCTCTAGAGAGGTTTGGTACCCCTAAAATCATAAGGCTGGTGCCAAACGTCATATGCCAGAGGTAAAATGGGGTCAAATTCCCTTCAACAGGTAACTAATCAATACTTGAACTGTATGGGAAGCATTTCATTTTTTGAATACTCACTGAGACTGTCTAGACACAAACTGTGGAGAAGCTAAGTTTGATGCATTAAAAATGTTCAGCACATTTCAAATATTTGAATTAATCCGTGACACAGCCCTAAATAAATACACTGTCCACATAATCAAGAACAGAATATAGATAATCTATTTTGTAATGTGATTGATAGTTTCCCATATTTGGTGGTTCAATAGTACAGAAACGAGTTTACAAGCTATTTCTGACAAAACAAATCGATAAAAATCTGACAATGCTTGCAATGAAAGCAATAGCTTATTTTCAGCAGTATTAACTGGGAGAAAACACAGAAAATGTTTCTAGAGGCTTTGGGATGAAAATATGGCCTTTGTGCTGAGTTACAGCTAGAGACTTCCAAATTCTTTCACCTTTAGCTGCCTCAAAAAACAGTATTATTCTGTTTTACAGAGAATACATTGAGATCTACGCTGCCCACAGTCACTCAGAAATGAGACAGAATGGAATTTAGTCCTGGATTCCCAATGAACAACTATGAAGTATTTTGACATTTTAATGAGATATTGTATAAATGCATAACCATACAAATGAATTTTAATTAAAAGTGAGACCATGTCTACCAAGATATAAAAAATTACAAACATTCTTCTTGTAGGAATCAAACAATTATTTGTTATTCTTACATACTAGTGCTATATTTTAATGGGATTTGGTATCATCTTTTTGTCTGTTGCAGATTTACAAATTTAGGGCTTAATTTCCATGTTACTTTTGCATGATTCATTTAGCAATAGAGTTCCTCTTTAGAATATTAATACCAGATAGACTTAAGGTATCATAATAGCAGAAATATAAAGACCTATGAGGAATTACTGACAAAAGATTTGTGTACTAAAATTACTTAATCCAGAGAAGTAATAGAAGGGAATGAGATAGCCTGAATGACAAAGAACATTATAACAATTGTGTGAATTAAGACACAATTCAGCAGTTGAGAACCATTTGAAAACTACATCCAGGATGCTCAGGTGGTGTATAAATGCGTAACTCCATAATATAATTTTAATTACAAGTGCAAAATCCTTTCTGCTCAGATTCTAAACGTTAAAAGAGCAGCAACTCTTCCATAGCTATACACTTTTTAGAGCTGTGATCTGCAGTTTGCAAGACACAGCTGGACACATATAAATAATGCCACAAACATATAAAATCCTTTTGCTACCTGTTAGCGTGTCTTGTGCCTGTGTGGTGAGAAACAATGTCTCTGTCTCTCACTAGGCTCAGCAGAAGACTTTTGTAGCTGTTAGGTTCCTGATGGGAATAAGGTTTCCTTTCACTTTTATATTTCTCATAGTAAATTTAATTTTTTACTGTCTTTTCACCAATTATAACTATATATAGGACTGTAAGCATGCAAAGGCATTGTGCTTGTCTTTTCTGTGTGTTGGGAAAGAGTGACCGGGCAGTGTGTGCCCTTCTTGGCCCTGCCCTGTAACAGCAGAATTGAGTGCCAGGCCTCAAATGGCATTGCTAAACTGGGGGGCTCAGCTCGGTAAATGGTCAGTAAAATGAAAGGAGCATCCCTTCCCCTATTTTGGGGTGGGGAGTGGAACACAATAGGTACCAAGGAAGCTGCCTCCTGAGAAATGTGGATTTGATGATTTAATTGGTATTGAGCTCAGATGTGATGGCAGAATATGAAAGAAAGGGTCATTTTTACACCTGAAAGTATCTCAGGGTGGAAAACTAGAGGGGAACCATGAGGCTTAGTCCCTCCATGGCGGACCCAGGCACCCTTCTAACATATTATAAACTGTTATATATTGTTAGAAATTGCTTATTTGTATAAATTGCCATAAATGTATTTGTAAATTATAATTGCTACTAGAAAATTATTTTGTCTTTATTACACATAGATTTTTTGACAATTGCCATTTATTTTAAGTTTCCCTACCATTTGGTCCTGAGCCCTGCAGTGACAATTCACCCCATGGCTCCCAGCTTTGCCCCTGGATCCTGGGCCAGGGGCAGGATTTGTCCACTCCCCAGACCAGGGAGAGGCCATCTACACTCCTCAGCTGCCCCACACAGAGCTCAGGGTGGGGATCTGCCCCTGGGTGGTGGACCTACACATGGGGAGGGGTTATCTGCCCCTGGGCAAGGCATTTCCCCTGTGAGGAAGATGAGCCTTTTAGGGATGTACCTACCCATGGGGAGTGATTTACCCCTGGGGGAGACGCACCAGCCTTCCTTCCTGCCCATACATTTGCCCGCAATGTCCCTGATCTGCCCTGCGACCCGCACCTGTGCCCCACTCCACCTGCCCTGTCCCCACAATGGCCTTAATGCAGGCACCATCGGCAGAGACCTACAGGGACACCAGCCCCCCAGGACCCTGCCAGAACTGCCCCTCAACCACTGTTACCCCCTCAGGCATGCATTTACCTCCAGGGGGATTCAATGCCCCAGAGGAGGAATTTCTTTCCCCACAGCCAGGAGGGGGTCACAGACCCAGCACAGATCCCCAACACTCGCAGCCCTGGGGAGGTGTCTGGCCCAAACCAGGGTGCTGCCCCTCACCCAGGGTCACAGTTACCACCCTGAGCCCACCTTCTGTCCCCCTCGAGGCTGTGGCTGCTGGGAAGGCAGTGCTTCAGCTCTGGGTTACCCTCATGGCTGACTCCCTGCCACACTGGAGGCAGAAATCTTCTCCTTTAGCCAAGTCACAGTGCGCTTCTTTGGAGGAGGTTGCTGAGAACTGGGAGGAGGCAGCCAACTGACACTTGGAAAAGAAGCTGAGAGATCATGCAGAAGGAAAGTAGAGAGTCAAAATCTCCTCCTAAATTGCTGATCGTGATTCAGGATGACAGCCTTCCTTCAGGTCCTCTGCAGATCTCGATTTTATACAAGCCAACAAAGAAGGCATGCTTAGTAATCCTAACTCCTCCAGCAGACCAGCCTTCCTCGTGAAATCCTTGGTGCGAAGGGAGGTGGAGTACATGGAGGCCAGGAAGCTAGTACTGGACAGCACAAGCCCTGAAGAAGAGCAGGAAAAACCCATTCTAGATAGACCAGCAAGGATCTCCCAGCTGGAAGACACCAGACAGCCCAGTAATGTGATTAGGCAGACTTGATCTTAAGGGTCTTTTCCAACCTAAATGATTCTCTGACGTGGTTTGTATATGGTTTTGTTCTTTTAGCAGCTGACATGGAAAAGTAGACCGAGGGTCAGATTTTTTGAACTGTAAAATTGCATTTCCAGGATTCTCCTTTAGATTTGTGAGCTTGAGAAGTGCAAGACAAAGCCAGTTTGGTTCAGTCTCTGCCTCCTGCCACTTGTGAATGGTAGCTGTTACACTTGAGAGATCAGCGAATTAGTATGTTTGCTCTCAACTCGTTTTCAATGTTTGACTCACCTACGTAGGGTAGAAACAGTTTTATCTTCTCTATTTAATATGCAAATAAGTGTATGTATGCCTATGTGCTTCCTGTGGAAGGAAATCTAAGAAGTTGGAGTTTGTGTATGAAAATAGAGGCCACTTTTTTTCTCTCTCTCTTTTTTTGCAGTGCTGTGCGTTAATGGAAACATTGATAAGAATAGCAGCTGCCTGGGACAGACAATGATAAACTGTGACATAAACAACCTTCCGATATCAAATTCCTGAACTGAAATTCAACTTCAACCAAATTGTAAAGACTAAGAACTTTACGAGGAAGGTGAATAACTTACTTTGACACCTGCTTTTACGTGCAGGTAGCATGCATCTGCCTAGCAGAGCCACCAGAATACCAAAAGCACTAAGGACAAACAGATTGGAGAAACTGTGGCCTTATGTATAAGAAATTTCCCTAACAGAACAGAAAGTGTGCTTCTCAAATATTCTGACTTTGTTAACAGGCTAAAACTTTTGCCCATACCATAGGCTTTCATGTGCCTCAATGAGTATGTGATAAATATCCATTAATCTCTGAGAAACTGATGTCAGTCTTGCTAAAATGAAATTAATTGAATGCCTTTAAAATAGATATGCAATGTGAGCTCCATCTGTGTTCACAGTATGTTCTAATCCTTTCACTGTTGTTTCTTTAGCAATTGTATCTGTAGCTTATGTAGAAAAATAATATCAAATATAGTTAACCAGCCAAACCACAAATACTATCTCTTCCTGTCTGGTAATGAGAGCTAATTCCACTATTAGTTACTATTTTTAAGTCAGCTTACCAATTCCCTTTAGTGAATTTCCTTTTTCTTCTGTTGTAAATGCTGCTTCCTTCACCTGCTGGAATTAAGGAAGAGTAGGCAGCATCACCTGGCATGTCACATTCCTATAGCCAAATCACCAAGTTTGAAAAAAATCTCACTTTATTAACAACAAAAGATAGCAATTTCTTTTTACAAAACCTGTGTGCTTTTTAACAAAGTTAAAAAGAAATATTTAATAGTTGGAACATTAAATTTAAAAAAATCTTTCAATGTTAGGATTACTGATGTAATTCTTTGTGAAAATTTACCAGAAACAGATGAACATACACAACAGGAAAAAATTGTACTGTACATTTACAGTTCAGAAATCTCTGAAACTGAATTGCTGGAATGGTGTGTAACAGCTTTTTAACAGTACAGTAATGACAGAGAGGAAACCTGAAAAGAAATTTAAAAGTGGAGGAGGAAATTCTTAGCAAAAAGGTAGGGTTTTGTGTGTGTGAGAATTTGCCTGTCGAAGTAGACGTGATATGTAGAATGTGGTAAAAGAATAAAGGAAATTACAGCTATGATCTCTGAAAAATCATCTCAGCCTACCTAAACAAATTTGACATGCTTCCGCTGAAAATAATCTTTTTGTAAACTGCTGATCAAGCACATACTGCAGCTACGTGTTATAAAATTTATTTTTGTTGGTAGGTTTCTTCTCAAAAACCACTGAGGGATGAAATGTAAAAAATGTCCCCCTGCAATAACCTGAACAATACACTTTTTAAAAACTTCTAGAATTGAGATCTGAATAGCAGCTATTTGATATCCACACCTATATAAAAACACCTAAACTTGCTTTACACAGTTATTTGTACGTTAGGATTAACTAAGGTTGGCCCTTTATTTTCCTGTGGGAACAGAGTCCCATTTGCTGGAAGATGCACTGGGGAATTCTTGTATCAGGCGTTCTCAAACCAAACCAGCGAACACTTCAAGTCTTTATAGGTGACACTAAGCAAGGACAACTCCAGGAAACCATCGGCATGTTTTCTTTTACTGCAGAAATGTGATGTGACTACAGAGATGTAAGACAGTCCCACTTTTTACTTGTAGTAAAAGTGCTCTACCTGGGAAATTTGATTGGAAAAATTACTCGGATAGCAGTTTACTCATAATGTCATTACTGTAGCTTGCACGAGTGTGGAGGATGCCTAAGGTCTAGTGGTCGGAACAGGATACCAGACCATGGGGTCTATTCCTCATCCTGTCACTGCTTGTTACGTGAACTTGAAAAGTTGCTCAACCTCTACAATTTAGCTTCCCCTGCAAAATGAGAGTAAGGCTAGGGTTTTAACAGGCAGCTAAACAAAAGTACTGACTTGCTGTAGAAAACTCATGCTGACTGTATTGCCCTGCCAGTCCTTCATTCTTCACCAGTTTTACAGAATATGGGCAAATCTGCCAGAAAGAAACAAAAAATACATTGCTAACAGAGGTGGTTCTTGGTTTTATACACACACCCCAGATCGAATTCATAGAATGGTTTGGGTTGGAAGGGACCTTGAAAACCAACTAGTTCCAGCCCCCTGCCATGGGCAGGGACTCCTTCCACTAGACCAGGTTGCCTCAAGCCCCGTCCAATGTGGCCTTGAACATTGCCAGGGATGGGGCACCCACAGCTTCTCTGGGCAACCTGCTCCATTGGTTTACCACCCTCACAGTAAAGAACTTCTTCCTAATAGCTAATTTAAATCTACCTCCTTTCAGCTTAAAACAATTCCCCCTTGCCCTATTGCTACAGGCCCTACTGAAACATCTGTCCCCATCTTTCTCATAAGCTCCCTTTAGGCACTGGCAGGTTGCTATAAGGTCTCCCTGGAGCCTTCTGTTCTCCAGGCTGAACAACCCCAAGTCTCGACCTGTCCTCATAGCAGAGGGGCTCCAGCTCTTTGAGCATCTTCATGGCTTCCTCTGGACTTGTTCCAACAGGTCATGTCCTTCCCGCGCTGGGGGCTCCAACATATAATTCTTATAAAATGTAATTTTCTTAACTCTTTATCACGTCAACTCATATGTTACTTTCTGAAGCTCAATAAAAGGCTGTTGTAAAATGTGATGCAATAACGTTATGAAGGAAAAGAACAAATTTCAACTTAAGTACCGCTGGAGGAAGGAAAGGAAATAAAGGGTCATGCTTCTGCTTTTTCTTGAGACAGAACAGAAAAGGAAATAAATCAAGGCACTAAACTGCAAGATAAAGAGCTGGCAGCACGTGGCACTTGGCAGAGGCTCTTGACCCTCCCCGGGGGTCGGATTCAGAAGCCAAACAAATGGTTATTTCAGCAGAGGGCACCAGAACAACAAGTATGCGGTAGTGACTTCGAGTCGCTTTGCCCAGTGGGTATACTGGTTACACCGAGAATTCCTGTATTTTATAATGCTTCAAAATGTTTGTCATGCTGAGAGAGAGATGTTGCTGAATGACACTGGAAGCTCTGGGATTAAAGCAAACTAGGCAATTACATGTAAGCAAAAAGGCAGTAAGGAGTACCATGAGAATCTGTGGCACATACTAAGTCAGCATATTGCATCCCTAAATACCGGTGGGACAAGGAGGATAATGAGATGGGACAGTTAAGTGAAACTTCTAATGAGAAATCATCAAAGGGAAGTTTCTTACCTCCCTTATAATTTTTTTTTTTTTCACAGCAACTGCAGCCACAGGGTATATTTACATAGTTTTTTGCATTCCAAGCAGCCTGAAAACACAAATGTTATTAACTGCACTGTCATCCTGTAAATCTATTATGTATGGCATCAAAGAACGGCAAGAAGTTTTTAAACGGATCCAATAATGTTTGGTGGATTATACAGGACTATTTGCTTGTGCAAACTGAATGGCTGAGAGAGAAGCATTCATGGAGTAATATTAATTTTACACTTACGCACTTCACATTCCTTTAGATCATTCAGGCTTCTCTTGTATAAAGGATCTGGAGTGGCTGGAAGAAAATGGGCATATTACGAGCAATCCAGACCAAGTAACTTTGTTGTAATAGCAGACCGAGCAGGCCGAAGCTGTAACAAGCTGCAGCTGTTGTGAAGGACATATGCAAGGCCAAGAGAGACAAAGAAACCATGTACTGGCAGAGAGATAAGAAAGTTGGACTATTAAGGAACTGCATACATAGGAAAGAGATAAAGAAGTTGGACTGAAAAATAAGAAAATAGAATGTCGAAACAGAATATAGGCGAGGAGCATGGATACCACACCATGACCAATCACAGAGTGCAGGAGAGTGAATAGACAAGCAGCTTTAGCCTATTAGCGATCTAGAAGCAATGTGTGTGCTTTGTGCTAGTGTATAAATTGCTGTGTATCCCTTAATAAAGTGGCACTAACTTGATCACATTGGTCGTATAAGTTGTGTCTGAGCCTTCTGCATCAACAAAAGGAAATCTAAACTTCCTGTGTTATAGTCAAGATACTGAGCACGTCCTTCCACTCTGCTATCATTCTCTTATTAGTTTAAAATAAGCATATATAACTAGTTCTAAAAGTTGCATCTGAATTACATGGGCTTGGATGATATTCAGCATACTCATTAAAGAGTACTGGGGTGTTTTATTCTATGATTACATTGGGTGGGTATGCTTCAGTCTTCTGCTTTTGTCAGTGGAATTTTGTAAAAGCGTAGGAATTTTCAGTTTTCTTAACGTGACAGTCAAGCACACAAAAGTGCTAAGGGTTTTCTTTTTTGTTATCTATTGGTTTATAAGATACATGCAAGAAACTTGGCTGTTTGAAATAACGAGGACCTTTTTTACATGCTTGCAACCAGCTGGAAAAATATTTAATACTTGCCTTTCATTCTGATATCACAGGTTTCAAAATGAGAAATTTTCCATTATCATCAGCTTTACAGGTCACATAGATAACTGAAATAGAAAACTGAAATATGACCAACCCATTAAAAAAAAGTATCTTTCTTTTTATGAAGAAAGCTATTGTGCTACCACAGGTTTATATCAGTTTTATATGGAAAGAGTAATGTAAAAATTGAATCATGAGATGATACCATTTGACAGTTACACTGGTATTTTAGCTATTTCTTTCAGTCATACAGGCTAATATGGGGATTAATTTCTAATGTATAAACTGAGGAATGTTACTAGGGTGGCCACAAATCTCAAATCCTAGAACCATGCCTACATATTATCCCCTTTTGGAAGGAAAAAAAGAAAAAGGAATGGAAAATTGAGATGATATATTGTAGAATCAAACCTAATTATTGTGGGGGTTTAAAGACATAAAAGAACAATGTGAACAAGTGGAGATAAATTACAGCAGATTTAATAATGAGCTGAAATGAAATATGAAAACAGTAATCCTAAAAGCAAACACTGTTGTGTGTTTCATATGCTAAAGCAGTGTGTCATGCAAGAAAAATGCTGCATAACTGGAGAACATTTTAAAATAATCTAGGTATCTAGTGGGTCCAGGTCCCAAAGAGAGAAAAAGCTCATCTAAAATATCTGAACTTTTAAAATCCAGAATAAAGAATTAGAGGAGTGTTACTCTGCTGGAGGTCTAAAAGGGGTTTTGAGACTTACAGTACTCATCTTTGCAATGTTACTTTATAAGAACCATAGGTTATTTCAGATGCCACTTCTTTAAATTTAAACAATGCAGTACTGTGGTAAACTATGTCATAACACTGAATATTGTTGTTAGCCAGTAAATACTGGTAACAGAATTAAATGCTGAGGGAAAACACAACCTACCTGAAAATGAAAACCTTTCCGCAATATAGGAACCATATACAGGAACTAAGTATTAGGACTAGGTAGAAGTCTCCAGACTGAAGTATTAAAAACCAGACTAAACAAAACATCAGAATGATGTGTGGTATACACTTGCTAGAAATTAGGAAGTAACAGGATGTCCTCAGACCTTCACCATTTCTAGTTTCTGCGACTTTGCAACAAAGGTTGCAAAGAATACCTAACATTTTAGCTCCTAGTGCTGTCTTCTGCACCTGAATGGGATATTAATAGTTTCAATAAGGTTCACATTTCTAGTGTAACATTTAGGAGAGGAGTCTGCAAAAGATGGCAATTGCTCATTGAAAATTTTATGTGGTATGTACAGTTTTAGATTAGAGTAATGGGATGAAGACAGTATTTAAATTGACCTAGAATAACATGCAGAGATATTGCTTAGTAGTTCATTTCCAAGAGAGAGGACTAATTAGATAGGCGTACAATGATTCACTTTTTAAAATTTTTTTTTTAAACAAATTATGCTGCAATTTGCCAATTGGTTATATAAAAGACTGTGCTTCAGGACAAAAACTGTTGCATAATTTATACAGTCATTAAGAACAAGTGGTATTAATGTTTCACTGGGGCATTGTAGGAAGTATTACAATGCCAATATGATAAAAATATAATACTGTACTAATCTGTAATGATCCCCAACTTCCGAATTTGGCTAGCTATGACATTCTTGATTAAATCATTCATTCAGCTATTTAACTGTGTATTGATGGTACGAAGGATTCTGATGCTTACAAACATTGATTGGTTTAGACTTCTGTTGGTAGACTGAAATCTTTCCTGCAAATCTCTTTGAAATAATGACAAAACAACCATAATGCTTAAGAACCACACTTCCATGTTAAATTTCCCAATTTCCACTTCTTTTGTAACTTGTATTAAGGCTCCCACTATGTTAAAGGTGGTCTTTGTAAATATCTTAGTCTTCTGAGTTCATGAGATCCCAAATGCCCGTGAATATGGCAAGAAAACCCTGTTCTCAGAAATTAATTTAATAGCTGTTTTTAGCACTGTTTTATTCAAGCACTGATCCTCAGTAAGCATTAAGCTTAAATGTTTTGGTGGAAAAGACCAAATAGTAGAGAAAATGTCTTTAGCAAAATGATAGAAGTTACACATTAAGCTACTATGGCCACACTTATTGCAAAGTTAACATGAAAATCTGTCTACAATCAATACAAGAGTCAGAAACAAGAGCTAAAGATTAACCTCACCCTACGTAGTTTTTCCTTCCAGTCTAAGAATCTAGCTCCGTGATTTGTTTCCATGGGTCCGTCTGCATGTCATGACCCAGCTTCCTTTTGCAGGTTGCCTCAAGTGCCTGGCTCTGGGCCTGGTTACTTCTGACCTGACATGGCCCTGTTTTAATTGTCTCAAGGTCATGTAGTCCTCTGCAGTTCAGATGTTGAACTGACAATGCAGCACTATAATGCTCGCAGCACTATAAAGCGTCCAGAAATGCAGTGCTCCCATACACAGCATCCCGTACAGAGACCCCGCAGAGCCCCCAGCTGGGCATATACATGATAAAATACCTGGGGAATAGGACAGGACCACCAAACGCCGTCTTGGTTCTTAAATTGGGAAATAAATTTGGATAAATCCATTAGTATTTTACACCAGAGTTCCTGTCCCCATAAAATAGGAATCAATTTGATGTTACCTTCAAATATCCTGATGTTTTAATTAGCTCACCTAATGTTTTACAAGTATCAGTCAGTGTACGTGCTAACTAAATGCTGCAAGCCATTACAAATACTTTTATTTCATAACTTCATTTTAAAACTTCTTCAGTAGCCCAGCTGTAGTTCAGGTACTGTGTGATCAAAGGAGGCCCAGCACATCTTACCTGAGGTGTTGGTTGAGACTGAGGATGAATTAAACGTGTCCTGCAGCAAAGCAAGCTATGAGGTAACCTTCTCCAGCAGCAAGCCTTCCCAGGGATCCGGTGGGCAAAGTCACAGGGTTTTGGCCTGCACAGCCACCTGAAGTGAGAACAACCTTCGTATTTTCTTTTCCCTCTCTAAGCAATAAAATAAAACAACCCCAAGCTCTAAGGTTCGATGGCATGAGGCAACCACAGCGGGGAAGAAGAGGGGAAACGCAGCGTACAGCGAACAGAGAAGGCTCCCACCCTGCCGTGGGCACTTGAGGGAGAGAAAATGGCGGGCTGGGGACTTCGGGAGGCTGTCAACACACGGAGACCTTCCCAGCCTACGCTTGTCGTATGCACAGCCACGACCTCGACCCCGTGGCCTGGCTGCGGCCGCCCTGACAGCTAACTAGAGGAGGTGAGGCAGCGAACAACCCACCCGAACAGCGAGGGCGGGCAGCGAGGAGCAGCCGCCGTCCCAGATGGGAAGGGAGGGCAGCCGACGGGGGACAGCATCCCCGGCCAGAACGCGGCCCCAGCCGTGCCCGGCCCGTGACTCGGCTTTTTTGCCCGGTCCGGTCCCGCCCCGCTTGGCGGCGGGGGGCGGGCGCAGGAAGGGGCGGGCGGCATCGGCGAGGCAGGCAGGCGAGGCTGCCGACGCACAAGATGGCCGCTGCTGCAGTGGCGGCGGTAGAAAGGCGGCAGGCGATGGCGGTGGGGGGACCCCGGAGCCTGCGGGTGCTGGAGCAGCAGGGCACTGCGGCCGCCCCCGTGTGCCGTAGCTGAGGGGGTCGGTGGCCGCTGCCGGGAGCCCGGCCCGTGTGGTGAGTGCGCCGTCTTCTTTATGCTCCGCTGCCGGGTGCCGCTGCGGGGAGCGCAGAGCCTGGGGTGTGGGGAACAATGGGGCTGTCCTCGGGGGCGCTGGCGGGGGAGAGAGGGCTCTGCCTTCCCTTCCCGGGGAAGCGTGACGGAGGGGCAGACGGTGTGCTTGCCTGTGGGGCCTCTTCTGCTGCCTGCCTCGCTAGGCCTCAGGCTTCTACCAGGCTCGATTTCTGAGCGCCCCGGGCAGGGAGGGAGAGAGCGAGCTGCGGAGGCCGCCATCCCCGGTGCGGGAGAGGCGGAGGGGGTGGGGAGGGCAGGGACCGGGCTGGGGGGTGGGGAGAGGCAGCATCGCCTCAGGCTACGGCGGCGAAGGGACAGGCGGCTTTTGTGTGTGGCCTGCGCCTGCTGTTGTTTTCCCAGCGGCTCTGCGCGCCTGGAGAGAAGAGAAAACTTCGCCCCCTCTCCCGCCTTGTCGCCCTCGGCCCGGTTAAAAGCGGGGGCGGCGGTAAGGCCAGAGTCCCGCGCTGCCCGCGGCCGGGTGGGCGCACGCCCCCGCCCCGGGCTGTCGCTCTTTTGTCTGTGGCGCCTGAGGGAAGAGCGAGGTGTCCCCCGGCCTCCCTCTGCCCGGGGAGAAACCGTGATAAAACCAAACAGAAACTGCGCTTACTTTCACTAGTTTCTCACTCTGGAGTTCGTTGGTTTAGCTGTTGGATTAGCAGGGCGAGGATGGGTAGGGTTTTTATCCGGGAGTGCGGTGTTGGTGTAGCTGCTATTTAATGTGTTTCGGTGTTTGGGAATGTCTTGGTGCTAGTTTTTGTCCTCAAAAGCCATTGTGAGGCCTTGTGCCGTTTTGAAACGGAGAACTGATATGGGTTTTTTCCTAGGAACTGGGAATATTTAATTTTCTGCGCATGTATGTTGTGCCTTTTTTCTCAGAGTAGCTCTTACTATTTTTATTATTTTCCATCTATTTCGCTTAAGTATGAATGAAAAATCTGTCCCTCCGGTGGTAGCTGCTGTTTTTTGTGTGTTTTTACTATTCTGAAAATGGCTGGAGTGAGGAAAAAAAAATTTAATTACAAAAATAATTACAAAGTTCAAAGTCACCTGGACTGTTGCAGACCTGCTTTAATCATTGTAACTGGCTTAGCAATGCTATCTTCTAATGACTGCTTGGAAGAGAAATGCAGTTGTTAAATTCTGCATTTAGTATTTATTCGTGTCATATAGCTATAGAGCTGTTAACACAGCAATACTACGAAGCAGAAATTAATGTATTCCTAAACCTAACTTTTTTACCCCCTTCAGGCTTATAAGGATGTGGAGGGCATGAATCTTATCAACTACAAATGTCAGTATTTCCGTGTTTGAAGTGAATGATTCTAGTAAGAGACTTCATAGTTGTATAAATAACCCAGCGTTCCTAGGAGGAGTGTGTACCTTATTGATGGTTTCTAAGCTTCACCAGTAGCACTGCAGCTTTCTTCAGTCCATTAACACACAACGTTCATATGAAATTATGGTTTCCACTAACATATAGAAGCAGCTGTTACTGGTTAGGAACCTTTTCTTTTCCTCGCAATAGCTTGTTGCTTTACTTTCCTGTCCTAGAAGAGGTTCTGTCAAAGCAGACAGCTTGACAGGCTGCTTTGAGGAAAATGTAGAAACACAGGTATCATCAGTGCAGTCTGTTTTGACAACCAGAGGCTTGAGTGGTGTGCTTGTCAATCGCTTTTGAGCAGCAGTACCCTTAAGTGGAGGTGAGTGGGAAGTTACTTGTATGTTTTCTGGTGGTTAGTTGGGGTTTTTTGGCAGCTTTGTATCCAAACTTGCTTAATTTAAAGCAAAATATTTTAGAAATTTATGATGAGATTTTTGTATGCTGATGATTTTAAAAATGAATGGTCCAATGAACAGATGAATGTATGAATCCAGAAACTGCATACATTAATATGTTGGGGTTTAATTTACAGGCATCTTGGGACATGTATATTATTATATAAAAGTGGTCATGCTGAAGCAGATGAACAGAAATTAACAGGATTGCTTTCGGAAACTTCTGCCATGTTGTCAGTGATTCACCAGCAATCTGGGTGGAAACCATTATCAGTCTTGTTGAATTAAGCATTGCAAGAGCTGAGATTCAGTGAGTGTATGCTAAAATATTGACTTAATTTCTTTATATGTTGTTCAGAGGTCTCTAGTGATGCTGATGGTGGTCACCTTTTGGTAATGATAGTAAAGACTGATGTCCCATTTTATTTAGGGTCTGTATGTCAGGACTAACCAGTGCTATAAAATGTTGTTTCATGATACTCTGGAAATAGACCTTTCACATTCTGTAATATTTAATAATATGAAGGATAATTACCTTTTTTTTTTTTTTTAACTCCACCCAAGAAATCATACGGTTTACATGCTGAATACCTGGCAAAAATGGTTCATCCATTTGAAAGAACTTGTGGAGTCACAGTTTTCAAACAGTATGGAGTGTAAAGCTGAACTAGAAGGAACGAACTCACCTTCATTCAGGCTCTCAGACTTCCCAAACATCTCAAAATAGCTATGCAGCAGCTGCTCTGATGTACCTTTTAAGCAGATGACCCTTTATAAAACCTTTTTAATTCTTTGCAAAGCCTGCTCATTGTTTAAAAGTTTCTTCCCCAGTGGATTCACTGAATCATTTTTCATATGAAATCCTATATGTGGTTTTGTGGTGATTCTTCCTGTACCCCATACATCGGATAGCTGGTTGCTGGAGCATCCCAAGTAATATTGGCTGTTAGGCAAAAAAAATTCTGACTCAAAGTTCATGAGAAATAAGCCATAGGGAATTTGTATTTGGAAGTTAATGCCTTGGACTGTACTTGGTAATGAATACAAAACTTATTATATAGGAATAAAGATATAATGTGCTTCTGTTGTGAAAGATCATTATGTAAACATCCTGCACCAGCTGAAATTTCAGTGTGACCTTCAAGATTCTGTGTAGGCTATATTACAGTAATGCAGTCTGAAGTCTGTGGACTCACCATAACTGAGAAAGAAAACCACAAATATTTACTTCTGTTGTGTTACTTTCCTTTCTGTACAGAGATATTCCACAGTGCATGCTGAGTTAGGTGCAGTTCCCATCACTTAGTTCGACCACTTGTTTTTCTCAGTAATTGTGTCTCTTGATGATTATCTTTTGCATCAGTTTCATTTTCATGGTTACCAGTATGGTAAAAGTTGAAATAGTATTAGATTTCAAAGGGCTAACAGATTTCTAATGAGTTTTTTTTATTTGTGGAAATGCGTAATGGGCAAGAAGGTGCAAAAGTCCTATCAGCTTACTGTAAATAGATTTTTCTGATACAAAAAGACTTTCTGATTAAAGTGCTTGAGGAAATAATTTTCCTGTCAACTGTACAGTGGCAAGATATTGTGTGCTATGAGCTGGAGAAGGAAGGGACTTTTGTGATAGAAATACCAAGATTTCTAAATCATTTGTTGCAAATTTATGTTGTCAGAAGCAGCGCTGGTTGTGCACTGTTCTATGTGGAAATTTGTAGAGGAGTGTGTTTCGTGCAAGTGTTGATGGGTGTCACTGTCCCTCCTTTGAGATTTCTTTCTAATCATTGAGAAGGGGGGCAGCTACATGTTGTCTAGGTCAACTTCTGGCAGGTAGAGATGGCTTGTTAGTTACATCAGCACCATACTGAAGAACTCTTATGCATGCAGACTTCCAATAGTTTGTGGTAAGACTGGCAGAATAACTCGTGAGTAGGTATTACTGGTGTGTTTGAGGAGGTACTTTTGGCTGTGGTGGCTCAAGCTTGAATTGATATGAGCAAGACACTTGCATTATGCATACAAAAAAACGTCGTATTGCCTAATTAGCAGCATCCTCTGAGCACCAGCCATTGACATCTGGAAAATCTGAAGACTTAAACATTAATTCACATAGAAAAAGGACCTGGACAACCTTTGCAGACTTTTACATGAAAGCTTCTGCTCAGCATGCTGGGTTGTAGGTTCTTTTTTTTTTTTCTTTCTTTTTTTTCTTTCTTTCTCTCTCTTTTTTTTTTTTTTTTTTTTTTTTTTTTTAAGTAGGCACAGGGAATGGATCTTGGGAAGCATAAGGACCAGGTGTAGAATAATACAGTTCTCTCAATTGATTGTGTGCCTTTACCTATTTTGTACAATGTTAGCTACACTGTTAAAAAAAGAGGAATTATTAGGAACGTGGAGAAAACTATCTTCATATGAGAGGCGGTTGGGAGGAGGAGAGGGGAGGCAAGGGAAGAGGACTGTTTTGACAGATCAAAGAATACAAATTGTCCTGTTCTGCAACAGAAGAAATGGTGGATATGCAGTTAAACTGAAAAGTAGTGTCAGTGTGGCTGAAAGAAGGAATAGATCTTTCATTTGCTTCACATAGATTGCGGCAGAGGTTACAATGTAATTTGAGGCAAAGAACACAGAACCGAGTGTGTCAGGTAATACTGGGGTGAGTCCCGAGTTTAGCATTACAAAAGCTGGACAGTTTATTGACAATTATTAATTCCAGCCATGACGTCACTAAAATAGCCATAAAAGTGACATGTTCTTCTTGCTGTATAAATCCCTCTCACTACAGACATTTTTGCAAAAAGTCTTGCAAAACCACTTTTTTTAATCATTCACATAAAGTGTTATTTCTCAATTGCACAAATATTTGGAGTTTGGGGAGTGCATTTTACGTTAATCTGAGACTTCTGTAGCTTCAGCTACGAGACAACTGAAGAAACAAAGTGTGTGGAGTAGCTGAAATAACTGAAATGCCCTAATCTGGAAGAATCTAGATCTTGCAGGTGGCTTCTCACTTCTTTAGTTTGTTTTTTTTTTTTAACAAGGATAGTCTGGTGGTCTTGTTCTTGTACTATGCCAGTTTAATAGGTGTTTTTAAAATGATCTAATTAACTACTGTTTAAAAGCAGGCTGTTAATGTAAAATCTGGGCATTGCAAATGTCGTAGTTTTTCAGGATGCTTCTGTGTTTATCAGACCCTGTCAGGATAAACTCTAAAGGTTGAGATATGGTTGTTTTTAAACCTGTTGTTAGTAATTAAATTCTGGTTGATCAGCTGGTGTAGCAGTAGTGTTTGTAGCCTGGTTCTAAAGGTCTTCTCAGAACTTCATCCTGAAATAATTTCTAGCAATTGCTTCAGCTCAGAGGATGAGCAAATTGGAAGTTTTTCAATTACAACTTTTGCTTCCTTTCAAAACAGTAAGGAAGTTATCTACTAGGGTAGCAGAGATCTTGTCTATTTATTATGCATTGAAGGTCTTCAGGGACATGCAGCTAATTATTTTTTGATAAATTGTGGCAGACAGTGTTGGTCTCCAGCTCAAATTTAAGAGCAGTCTTTTGGGCAAAAGGGGTGAGGTTCAGGGAAGGTATAAAAAAAGTGAATTAATAGAAATTCATGCCAAGGGGGATGGTTTTAATTACCTCCTTATTAATAACCAGCTTCTATGGAACACTCCCAGTGTTCAGTAGCATTTAACTTTCTCTGTGCTTTGTTTTTAGAGTAAACATTATTCATATTGTCCTAGCACTCTTCACTTTTTATAGCAGTTGTACTTGACTAACTTCCATGTTTTACTACAGTGACTGCAATAAAAATGTCCTTCAAAAGTGAGTGCAATAAAACTGTACTGTTGACTGACTTCTCTTGTAAGTCACATTCTTTCAGCTTGTTGTTCCCCCCTTCCCCCTTTTGTTATCAGTTTAGAATGGAAGTCCTTCAGCTACTGTTTGATGTTAAGAACTGTACAAACAAGTGAAAGTGTTAAGGCTTCCTTATCCAGTGTTTGTATCAGTTGAATCTGGTACTCACAGTATGGCAAGAAAAAATTATTTTGTGCCTTTCATTTTATTTTGTTTTGAATGCCATGCCAAGATGCAACAACCAAAGGAGAGACTTCGAAATTAATGACCACTGTATTTGAAGAAATTGTAGAAAGTGAGTTTCATTAGCTTACGTGACATTCTGAAATAGTGACATGCTGCATAAGCATTATTTTATGACTTAGTAGTTCTGGTGTTACGCAGGCCTAATGATAATTAAATCTCGTGTTTCTGATTGTAAGCTGTTGTCTGGGAGGCTCAGTAGAAAAATTTCCCCTGCCTTTACAAGTGAATGTTGTGCTAATGAAATCTTGAAAAAGCTGATCATGCATCCAATGAAGCAATCATCTCTGTGATGTTTCACAGAAATCACCTCACAGAAATCAAGGCTGGGTTTTGTGCCACAGTGAAGTGCTCTGAATCGTTTGAGGAGATACAAAACAGCAAAATACTGTCCTGCTTCAGATGGGAGGTGTGGAAGAAAGAGTAGGAGTGTATCCGTACTGTGAGGAAGTCTCAGCCTTTGCCCTCTATAAGTGAAAAAACTTCACAGTAATGTAAAACATATTTTCTAGCTTGGTTTAGGTAGGTATTTCTTGAGTTCTTATAGAGCAGTTAAGAAGTCAGCTTTATGTGGCATTTGGGCATTTGTTTTTAGACGTGTCTGAGGAGCTCAGGGGTTTAGATGCTATGTACCAAATTGACAAAGTAGCCTGTTGTAAACAACAGAACCAATTCATCAAATTCAAAAGATCTTGATGAATAGTTGTTTATTGTAACTGAAATTCTCATTGGTCACCTGCATTGTTGCTAAGTATTGTGTGGGTAGACATTAAAATTAAAAAAATTTTGGAAGCTGGAAAATGACTAGCTCTTACTTAGTAACTCCAGAAGGACAGTCATTCTTAAATCTTGCTTGCTTTTTAAACAGAATGTAGATTTTGTTTAAAAAACAGATCAGAACAGGGCAAAGTGTCACAAAACACTAAAGCAGTTACAAAGAAATACCATTCTCCCATGCATCTTTTTAGACTTGGAATTAATTTTCTGTAAGGAGTCCTTACTACTTTGCTTGCTAAAATGCTGATTTCTTGTAGGATGTTTTTTTCCTGGATCCATGGGTGTCTTCACCTCTCCAATGATCTTTCATTCTGTGGTATTGGCTCCTTTCCTTCTAAATGCATTATTGTTGTTGTTGTTTTGGGGTTTTTCAAATTTTGGTCTGATATAAGCCAGTATTCAATTCAGCTAGCTAATGCAGGTAACAGAGATGGCATGTTGCCTATAAATTTCATTGCTTTGACCATTCAGACATGCATGATGGGCTGTTTGGATAATGGAGCAACTGTGGGACTCTTTGTTCTTGGACTTTACTGGCGACTATCAAAACGTCCCTGCTTCCTCTGGAACTGGTGAGAAGCTAGGGAGCATTGTTCATGGTGCACTCCCTCGTGACTACTTTGGCTGTTGCTGTAAATTTGACAGGAGAAAGATAAAAATAAGTTAGGCTTAACTGGCTTTATGGAATGGACTGGGTAAGTTAAACCAGAGGCTACAACTTGGGCTGTCCTTCCTGTTCGTGAGTCACTCTCCTGTTTAATTGCATGAAAAGGCCTCCTGTAGAATTAATTAAAAGAGAAGTCTTAGTAGTGCTGTAAAAAACTTTAGTTAAAATGGTGAATGTTAATTTTAGTCTTCCCTGTTTAACCAGGCCTTAAGGATGGAAGCCTGGACACTGTAACTTCTTTGTACGTGATTCATACAACAGATGGAAAGAAAATGTTGTTCAGGGAGGTGAGAATCGGTTAAACTTCAGTTGCTTGGAGTAGTCCAGCCTGTTTTAAATGTGACTGTTTTGTTGCCAGTTGTTGGATTCTGCAGAAGAGGTGTGAGCTATCAGGGTTGTCCTCTGGACTTGCTAATGCTTGTGTGCGTTGTTTGTCTCCTGTATTAAATCATGTTGAGACTGCTATCTGAAGACATCACTTCTGTGATACCTTTGTGCTGTTTACCTGGTGCGTTGTACTTTATACAGAGCCTTTTCATGACTTGAGCGTGGCTTACTTTACAATTCCCTCTGCTTTTCTCTACTAAATCATCTCTTCCATTTGTCAAGTTTAAGGACGTATTTGTGTTAAGAATTTTCACGGAGACGGATAATCTGTTTTGCATTGACGAGTGTGATTCAGTGCACAGAAAATGCTCTAAGTAAGGCTTGACTCTTTGGAAACAGTCTAAATTATCACATCTCTTTGCTTTTTTTTGTAAGAGTAAGAGGCTGCCTATTGATAACAGTAGGTAACTGGACGACTTGTCAGAATGCATTGGGAAACAGCTTTTCAGTTTTCCCTTCAGTGACACTGCTTAGCATTTTACTGGTGACACTGGACATAGTCATAAAAGTTCTGTCGGAGGGCAAAAGAGTTGTTATTTTTATTAGTAAAATAATAAAGTGAAAGACTGTGGACAAAGCTCTCCTAAGGACTTTTCCAGAAGGCAGGAGGGTGCAGCCCAGTTGGTACTTTCCAAGCTAAGGACCTGTTTTGTATTAAGTCACCTTTGGTGGCCAGCTTGGATTTTGCGAGTAGCATTTCTCTCAGCCTCCTGTTTTGAGGGCTGCTGGTAAAGAAGGGCAGACTTCTGGTTAGAGCAAGAGAGATATGGTAGCAGAGACTTGACAGCTTTGTGGCTGCAAAGCAAAATAAATTCCATAGATTAGACTTGTACTAAATTTCTCCCTTTTAATTATTACCAGAATTAAGAAGACTTATCTTCTCGCTGAGCGCTGTAATTTTTGCAGAATAGGTTCCTGGGGAGGGGGGAATACTTGGCAAAATTTTAATCTCTCCTTAATGTGTGATGTTTCCTCTCATGTCTGTAGCATTTGCAAAAAGGAAGGAATAAAAATAGGGCTAGTAAGAGGACATAAAAACTGGAAAGTCACTTTCAGGCGTTGTTGTGTTTATTCCTGTACCAGGTGTATTGGAAATTAATCAGGTGGGTTATTCTACATTAAGTGTTAGTGTCTGCATTGTAGTTCATGGAAATAAATATTTCCCCCCCCTGTTTTTGAAGTCTGAGGATTTACGTGGCTTCAGCAAGCAGAGAGATTTGTACTTGGCTTTTCTGGTCACTCCTTTCTCAGTGGAACTTCTCAGTCAAATGTTTGTAACAAAGTACCACACAAGGACTGGGTGGGGATGTCTCTGGGTGTGTTTCTGGGGAGGAATTACCTGATCAGCCGTTTTTATGTGGGTTTTCAGCTTTGCTTGGCCAGTTTAGAATAGAACAACTTGAACTCTGTCAAGCTGAAGCTTGGGCATGATGTAGATGATTTCAGGACATACCAGGAAGAAAGGCATCCCCAGAAATGCTTGATACCGGTTAAGTAAATTATACATCAGTATTTGAGGATGTAATGACGCGGCTATTGCATTAGGCACAGCATGATGAGAATGGGGTGTGGTGTCAGTATTACTCACTAGGTATTAAAATGATCACAGGCGTATTTTCTTTTATGTAAAACCTGAAGAGGGGGGGAAAAACCCAACACATTCCACTGTATCTTCCTGTGAGTAATACCTGCATTCACCTGATACATAAAAATGCTAGTTGTCCTTTCCCCAGGACAGGGGAAAAAGAAAGCCTTAGATGGGTTCCTTTGCCAGTTCATGTGACAAGTTGGGAGCCTTCAGGAAGGGGAAGTGAGTGACAGCAATCCCTTCCTTCAAACACATCTGATAATTCATTAATGTAATTTCAGAACTTATTGTAGCTTTTGAGAAGTGGGAATAGAATCAGTCATGTTGATGTGACGAGCTGGTCTGTGAGTTGTCATTACAGAATGAAAATTGACAGCAAGCCTTTGAAAATCCAGTGACTGCAATATGCTAATAAATAAATTTAAATACTTTGTTCTTGGTAGGTTTTCAGTATTAAAGTAATTCCCAGTGCAATTATGAGGGCTTCAATAGTTACGTTACAGGTGGCTTTGGTTTGCAGATTTTGAGAATTTTCTTTTTTTGATTTGTTTGTCATTCAGTTTTAGCTTACTGCCATTACTTTTATTCCCAAAACAGTGAGTGGCTAAATACAGGAATGTGTAAAGGGATGTTGAGTGCATGGGTAATAAGATGGTTTCAATGCCTAGATTTCCCTTCCTATGCCTTATGTATTTAGATACCTGCTGTTTAATCAGGGGCTTATACAACACAAGACAGAAGGATTTTAAATGATCAAGACATGTAAATATTGCCTGTGCAAGGCTTGCTTGGCACTTACCCTGGCTTGGTCTGCACTAGTAGAGGTGTGTTTCGCAGCTAAGTGCATCTGTTTTATTTTAAGACTAAAAGAAGAAATTTTTAAAAATAGAAGTAGCTTTCCATGTAGTCCATGTGTGCAGTAGCTGTAAAACATCAGATACGCTCTGAGTACGGGAAAAGGTAATATGGCAGCCAGGGTGTGTGAAGGCTTGAAGACTTGCAGTCTCAGAGCAGTCTGTGATGCTGTACCTGTTAAAAGCTCTTGGTGGGCTGTGGCTGTTTCAAGGAGGAGATTGTTAATGGAAGTTAAACTACCCAAATTAAGTATAAAGATGCTTGACTGTGCAGATACTGTTGTTTTGTTGGGGTTTTAGGTTTTCATGAGTTAGGTCTAATCTGTGAAAAATGTTCATTAATAGTTTACCCTTTGCTTTTTAAAAGGTAGGGTAGTTCAGTATGGTCTGGAGAACTATATACTTTTTACTGATAGAATTCTAGCAATAGTCTACAGGTTGTGTCCTATGTATGTTATATTTTATCTCATTCCAGTTGCTGATGTAGTTGTGATATTTTCAGTGATTAATACATCTTTTAAGACTTAGCATTATAAATTGGGAATGAGAAAATTGTTTTTCATAGACTGTTCCATTTAGAAAAAGCTTCTTGCAAAATAAGCAGTAAATAAGAGAACTTTCTTCTAAAAGACAAAATTACATGTCTGGAATAGAACTGTTTTTACAAGTCCAGAGCAACAAAATTCATCAAGTTGGCAGTGGATTTTTAATAGTAACTTCCCAGGAATATTTTATTTTGCCCTCTTGCTTGGATGATTTTCAGGTTATGTAACTTGAAGCTTTTATAAGTAGGGTTATAATTCAAAACCTGTTTTTAAGAGGATGTAAGATACTCTTCTCCCCTCCCGCCCCCCCGCCCCATTTTCCATTTGAATTCAGGCTCCTGCCAAAAATAAATATACCTGTTATCCATTACTGATAGGAGAATCAGTGGGATGTTGGAGGTTAGGATTTTTTCTCTTGTACATGACTGTCTTGCATTGTTTGCTATATTAAATAATTAAAAAAGAAAAAAAGAGCAGCAGCTTTCATTTTTTGTGGTTAAGCTCCGAGATGTTTGTTATTGGTTAAGAGTAGGTGTTTAATGGAAACCCTGAGATGAGCCTTTTGTTTCCACTCACTAAAACCACGAATACTGTTTTTAATGATCTTGTAAAGCTGTAAAGAAAAGATGCTATTTTTGTAAATCTGGAAGGTGAGACTAACACCAAAGCAGCAAAATATTTAAGTGGGTCTTTTTTTCTTATAATTGAAGGTTACATGAAAAGTCTCATTCAAAAGGAGTACCTTGCCCCAGGCTATTTCTGGCCTCTGGAACTGCTCTTTTTAGCAGTGCTACAAATTGAATCACCGGGTGCCAGTAGCATTTGAAGCAAATGAGGCTCAATTACATTCTGAGTCAGAAGTACCTGAATTAACCTGCTTTTCAGCAACTGTCGTGTGACCTCTCCTACAAAGACTTTAAGCCCTGTGTGAATAGTAATGTAACACTACTTAAAAGTGATGAACAGGTTTGTCCATGCTGAATAATGTTTGGATTTTTACGACGAAACTAGGCTCAGAGGTGTGGAGATAATCTTGAACAGTATGTTGACTAGCTAATTTATTTTTTTAATGCAACTGTTAGAGCTGAAACTCTTCAGGCTCGGTGCCATTTCTGCAACAAGCTGCCTCTTAACCTTGGATGACTTGAGAGCTTTAGTGTAGACTAGGTTATGTTATTAAAACACAACTGCAGCCTGTGTCATGGAAACAAGCAGAATAGTCATCTGTGAAACTTGTGTTCTTTGTCTTGATATTCCTGCTATTATTACCAGTGAAGCTACTACACTGCTTGCCAAAGGAGGATATCTGGCTTAGTTTGGTCCTTTTAAACTATTTTTCTATCAGCTGTTGTACCATTTACATGAGTGCTTCTTTGTTTGCAACTCTTAGTTCTGGGAGCAGTAAGAAAACTTTGGGACAGCTACAGCATTTTCATCTTTAGATAGCACTTTGCTCAGTGCTGTAACCATGATGAGCTGAAAGGATGGCTTTGACTGTATTTGCATGACTTCCACTGTCAGGAAACATTGGTTAAATGTGGGGCTGAAGCATCATTTTTGAAACATGGATTTTGAGGTGGATTTAGTATGAAGGAACAATTCCACAGGTTGTTATTGCTTGAGTTCCTTATTCCATGTCACCTACCCTCATCATTCCAAACTGTTAGTCTAGTTATCCTCATTGTTAGGATTGTTTAATAGCATTTAAATGTGTAATTAAATTTTAGCCAATATCTTAGATGGCCTTCATTAATGAAGACACATTTAAAAATCTGTGTTGCCCTGGTTGTGCCTAAATAAGCTGCTCAGGAAATTACACCGAGAAACGTGACAAATCTGTGTTGATCCTCAAAGAAATGTTGTTGAAGTTTCCCTTTTTTTGTGCTTCCCCCACTCTTTCCTTTATGTTTGCAGGACTGCTTGACCTTTTAACAGATCTGGAACAGCTTTTGGAGCCAGTCAGAAGCTAATGTGGGAAGGAAAAGGATTTGGTTTTGACAGGCTTAGATCCCAGGTGTACACGACACATGTTGGGTCTAGAGCTGGCACAAGAATACTTTCTGAGAAGCTATTTCCTAACTTGCCCCACTGTAAGCCATGCACGAAATGGTACTGAAAATGCCAGATAGGTAAAACTTCATTATCCGTCTTCATTGGTGGTAGAATGAAAACTTAAGTCTGGATGTTTCAATCCTCGCAAGGGTAAGATGGTTAACCAATGTTAGCTTGTGATAAGCAATGCATTTGTCATCTGCTGTCTTAGGAGAAGAGATTCTGTTGCTGTGGCGTCACATTTCATCTGGAGTTAATACTGTAATCATATACTATACTCTAATATATGATATATATGATGTAATAATATACTGTAATAATAAAAATAATAAAAAGTCAATACTGCAGACAAGAGTTTGTAAGCTCCTAGGCCTTGTAGGTACTGGCTATGATTTGGTCTTTGTTTACAGCTTGGGTGTTTTCACGAATCTTTTAACAACTCTCTAGTTCTAGACAGGATGAGTGCAGCTAGCCGTAAGTTGTCTCTCTGGGAGACAGATGGAGAAAACCTTGATTAGCTTCTATCAGCAGCTCCGCAGTCTGCCTACCTCTGCTTTTTGGAAGTGGTTGTTACGACTGCAGTGTTGTGGTAAGCAGAACAGTATTTTGACAACTGTTTTCAAGTGTGCATCTTTTTTCTGAAGTTGATGGTGCCATGCAGTTTTTTGCTAACATAGAAGTGATACCACAAGATTGACTGAACAGATGCCTGAAGTAGAGGAGCTGAATTCTTGAAGCTGATATAGGTTAATAATTCTGTCTCAAAAATCATTGCAAGGAGAGTGTAACTGGGTATAGAATTATTATAAGGCTCAGGGAGTGAAAAAACTTTGTCATTGTGAACTCTGGCTATGGTGAAATGTATGTGCCAGCAAACTGCTCCATTGCCTTTTTAAATAACACCACAGTAGCCTAGATATTTTTTTATATACAACATAGAATAAGAGAAGCTTTCTTGTGATTATAATGTGTTTAAAATTAAAAAACAGGCAGATGAGCAACTGCATTGGTAGTTTCACTTAAAAATTCATTTGTTGTTTTCACTACTTTTGGATGACGTTGTGCTTTTATTAAAAAGATCTTCTTGATGTTTAAGTGCAATCTTCCAAAACAAATTACTTTGAAGGTAAATAGAATAACTGAAACTTTATTAGAGTACTGTTATGTAAACAGTTGTTAACATGAAGCTGTTTGACATCTATTTTTTTAAAATGGGGGCAGCATCTACTAAGTGACAAGAAAAAGCACCTGTAAATCAAATAAATTAAAAGGGAGAGGAGGAAAAAAAGAAACGTTAAAGAGGAAATTCTGAGAGTAAGTTTTCAAATGGACACTTAAAATATTTGTTTTCTGAATACCTGTGGAGTTTTATGTAAAATAGGATTTTACGTTTTACACTTTGAATGACTCACTGAAATAGAAGCCTCTTCTTTCCTATGCTTGGCAGTAGCATTTATTTTCACTTAATGCTGCTCTTACAGTATATTTCAACACTTCCTTACTACTGCACCTGGAATTTTGGACATATGAGGTTTGTTTTTTTTTAAATTACTAGGCACTTTGAAAACAAAAACACTTTTGGGAGGCTGAATAGTAATGCTAACCCTTGAACATAAGGGGAAGGAGGTGGGGGGGATGTTCAGACTGTTACTTGTTTCTTGCCTTGTAAGTCTATGAAAGAAATACTTTCAGTAATATTTTCACAGTACACTACAAAAAAAGCATGTGCATGCACACCAAAAGCACTCGACCAGTTTTGGTGATTTCTAGATGTATTTTTTTTTTCTAGACAGAGTATTTGTATTGTAAAAGTTTGCTAGGGAGCAGGGGGTGAGTGACAATTATTAAAGGTGGTGTTGTAGGCTGGAGAGCTTTTTTTGAATAGTTTTTGACCAGCCAGTCTTTAATTCTCTCCTTCTGTCTCATTGTTTCTCATTGCCATGATAGTGTTACTGTAGGTGTAGTGTCATGGACATCAAAGCAGAATTGTAGCTGCTGAATCAAGCTGGGAGAGCAGCTCTTACTGGAGAGTGGGTGGCAAGAAACACTTTCTAATTTTTTAATTAGGTTGGGTTTTTATGCTTTCTCTTTCATTGAATTGTGCTGGATTTAATGAAATGATTCATGTCGGCTTATCTCAGTCTAACAAATGATAAAGGCATTGCAGTGGCAACCAGATCTTCCCCTCCTTTCCTGAATTTACTTTTCATCTACCAAACGCCTATAGTAGTAGTCAGGTAACTGTAGATTATTCCTGGATGGAAAAGAATGATTTGTGTTAGTGATGTTGACCTTTAATATGGTTTCTCATTAGCAGATGCCAATCTTATTACTGCTATGATACTTTTGATACTTCAGATCACTAAAAGGTTTATAGAAAAGTTTTGCTTCAGCGGGTTAGGACTCAAAGAAGCCTGTTCTTTCACCTGTGCGTGTACAGCTGAATGAAATTTTTGCAGTCTCCAGAATGCTAACTGCTTCCCATTGCTTTCTCTTCTTGAAATTTACGACTTAGATTTTTATTTTAGATGAGCTGTTTGCATGGCTGATTTGTTGCCCTGTTTCAGTTCAAATGACGTATTGGTTGTGTAATTGCTGTCCACCCACATTTCTGCCTACCCGTGTTTATTAATAAAAATCTACATTTAAAACTGCTAGCTTCAGCTGAGGAACAACTATGCAAAACTTTAGCTGGAATATCTCGGAAAGGAATGAGTAAAGAAGAGTAGTGACTAGCTGACACCAAGAAGTAATGCGTGGCTGTGACCTTGAGCCTGAAGACTTTTACAAACTTGTCCTGTTTATCTTTACTATAGCTTCTTTCATAAGCAATGGCACGCTCTAGCAAATCTGGAAGTTGTGGGGTTGGTTTGTTTTTTAAACCAACCAACCAAAACTTTTTGCAATATAGGGTCATGTATAAACTCTGAAAAACTGTCATAGGAGGGGTTAGTCTTTCTGGATGAACAAACTTTAACCTGTTTTTTCTGGTCTTCCAATATGGATGGATAGGAAATTGCCCTCTCCAGTTTCCCCAATTACTTGGAAAAGGCCTCAGACTCTAAGTAATGTCAGAATATAATACTTCAGGGGGACATTAATTGCTTAATTATTAGCTCTAGTTTTCAAATTTGTAGTTGTTGAAATTCTTTTGGTTGAGTGTTCAGAAAGCAACTGTTCAAATGTATTGCTTCAGGGAAAAGCAGATAATTTGCTTGGCTCCTTGAGAGCACGATTGATAGCTCTTGAGTGTTTGACCAGTTGAACCACAGTCTCTTCTGAAAACCATTGAGGATATTTTAAGTGCTTTCTGCCTTTCTTCTGTTAATCTGTTTGGCTTTTCTTTGATTATGAATCCTGTTTTTTTCATTGTGTTAACAGTTATAGTCATTTGCCATTGACAAATGCAAGAACTTTTAATTTGAAATGAAAGGAACACATTCTAGACATGCTTGTCTGCTATTAACTCCCTAGACTTAATCATCTATGGTCTTGGGAGTCCTTATGATTGGTAGAAAAAATTTCTTGGGTAATAGATCATGAAACCATTTACTATTAAGAATTGGTCACTTCCCCTTTTTTTTTATAAATAAGCTGTAAGGGATGTATGATATCAGCCAGAAATGAAGTTAGTTATGTATATCTTCCCTGAAAATTTACTATTTGAGCCATGTGCAGGTTGTATGTGTTGGAGGGTATGACCAGGGAGGTTTAAGTGTCCTCTAACCAAGTGTTGTCTTTTAATGTTCATGTCCCTAATGGTGCAAGACTAGTGATGGAATGTTGAGTGGGAATAAAAGGTTAACAAAATGATGTATTAGGTTTCATTCCGTATTTATCCAGTGTTTCACGGAGGGCGGGGAATATTCAATAATTTTCCATTCTACATTAAGACATTAGCTCTTGCCTCGCAGGATGTTGTGAAGCGTAAATCATTGTAAATTGCTTTTAGATCCTCTGTTGGGGAGGTACTGTGGTAGACTTATGATGGTGGAGGTTTGTGTTTTGGGTGGGTTTATTTTTGTTTCTTTTGTGGTGTTACAAGCCAGGCAGGAAGCTTCAAATGAGGAATCATGTCTTGTCCTTAACTGGCCCCATTTTCCTAAGGTACTTTAGAGACTATGAAATAAGAGGCTTTTGCATGAAAGTAGGTAAACTTCTTCCTTTGTTTTCACTGGCAAAATAAAAATTACTGAGGATAAAAAGTAAACCTTGAATGTGATTTAACTGAGCTTCAGTGAGTTTCTGACAGAATTTTGATGGTGTTCATGATACAATATTTTTTTTTTCCTTCCTCCTCTTTTTAAAGATTTATAACATGGCCGCTGAAGCCCATCAGTGTTTATGTAGCTTTGAGGGAAGGGTAGGAGCCTGTGTTACACACAAACTTCCAGGATTTGCTGTTGGGTGGGAATTTCTGTTGTTACAGAGCTCTGTCTTCTGGGCAAGTGTGCATTGGTGTTGGGGAGCAGGCATGCGCGGAGGAGGAATGAGGAAGTGAAGCACTTGCCATGGTGTGTAGGGCGAAGTTTCAGAGAGCAAACGAGAGGGGGGGGGGGAAATATCCAATCTATTGGAAATACTGTTCTGGGCTTATGGTATGTGTTGTTCATGGGGCTCCCTGAGTGTGGAGGTAAGAAGCTTTTTCTTCTACCTACTATTCTCTGACCATGCATAGGCTTTCTTTCTCTTCTTTATTTTTCTTCAGAGTTTTTTTTCTGTGAGACTGGATTTGGAAAACACAGGTAGCATAGCATGATTTATCCTATTCTGTGAACTGTGAAGTTGGCAGTGTGGGATGTTTGTGTGTGTGGCTTCAGCATGCCTTTTGAGAATAAAGTGGTGAGTCTTTATAAAAAAACCCATTACTTCTGGCTAGTCAGGGTTTCCTATGGTTTGTCAGGTCAGTTTTCCCCTAAAATGAAGATCAGGACTCGTCTAAAAAGTATTAGGTCCTGCACTTCTCAGGGAAAGGAGAAAGATACTTAAGTGCTCTCAGAAGTGCTGTTTATTACATAGAGCACCCTGGAGCAGAAAACTGACTTGAATTTAAATAGGTCTTGTGAAGCGCTGGTGAAAATCAGTGGTGTCTGACATTAGGCAAGTATGGAGGGGGTCCAGTTGTGTCAGGATTGCACTGTCAGTGCCTGCTAATCCTTATTAGTTAGGAGTTTTACTACTATCTGTTAATTTCGTTTAGGTTGTTGATTTATTTTTAATGTCGAGTGTCAGAGAGGCTTTGAAGTAGTTAATGTATTGCAGAACCACTCTCATAGGAGAAAAGTGCATCTTTGGCTAGGTTACTTTTTTTCTCAGAAACATGTACATTACTACCAAGGAGTAAGTCTTTAAAAGAGCTGATAAAATTATATTGTCTGTCTTTATTAGATTAAAATATAGATTAGCCAAGAGCTGTATTTGCATGAGCAGAGCGGTTGGTGAGCCTCGGTTTGTTTTGGCAGTGAGGAGCTGTTACAGTGTAAAGCTTTGTGCTAAATAAGCCGACTTGTATGTTCCTTGTTAACTGTTACAGGAAGTTCTGCTTGTTTTATTTCTAAGTACGACAGCAAAAGTGAAACAGCTTCAGGACTAAAGTAAAAGACAGTAAAAATTACTATTATTCAGAATTTTGATCTTCATCTGTCAAGAAGATGGTGATATTGCTTGGATAAGAAAAGCTTAGTGAAAGGCCATATAGAGATGTGTAAAAACACAGGAGCAGATAATGCTGTTAGGAGCTGTGTATACTGAGCAGAAGCTGAGCAGAGGGTGCCCTGTAGGTGTGCTGAGTCACTCCTGTAACATGACTTACTCTGGACTGCTGCTGGGAATGATCAGTGCTAACTTGTGTGTGACAAAGTGGCACATGATACACGTGTGCTGGTACATGTTAGATCCAAATAACATATTGGTGAGGGGAGTCAGTATGTGCTTCGTACCTGTACTGAAGCAGTTGGAGACTGCGGTTAATGTAAAGGGAGTTGAATTTTAACTGAAAGCAGAAGAGTTTTTCTGTATGTCATCATCTGAAACTGGATGCTGGTGGATATTGGTACAAAGTGTTCTGCATTTTAAAAACTTGCAAAGCCTTCTAGTTATGTGTGGAAGGCTCTGGCCTTCAGGGACATAACGCAGCTTGGACAGGAGACTGTTACCCCTCCGCGGTTAGTGCAGTAGAGTAAGGAATGTGATAAAGCGTTGAGCAGTTGTCCTGGTGATGTGTGGAATGATTCTCTCTTTCTCTGAAGCACTGGCAGGGTCACTGATCTGATTAGTGTGACATTTCCAGTCTGCCTTGAAGGTTGGAATTTCAAGGAATTTTTGAGGGTTGGGGGAGGGCCCAGAAGAGAGGAGGAATTTTTCAGGTGTTTCTAGTACTGGCTAAAAAGAGTTTATGGAGGGCTAATCAGAAGGAGGAGACATGCATAGAGGTATCTTATATTATCAAACTTGGAAATAATGAAATAAATCTGACTGGTCCCAGTGTACTATTTGAGGTCTATGTCTTGGTGCATCTTCATTCTTAATTACAGCTTCTCGTCTTCCAACTTAGGTACTGTGGATGTGTCTTTTTAGTGTTTTGTTTTCTTGGTTATTGGTATATCTTTGTTTTCCTCAATCATGCACAAAGAAATGTGTGTGTAATACAAAGTGTTGGAAGCTAACAGGTGTGAAAAACTTAGCAAATTGAGAGGGTGGGTTAAAAATGTCATAATAAGGGGAAGGGGATTTTATTTAAATGGGTATGTCTTTTATAAATGTTTGCATTCTTTGCATTTTGCTTGCGTCTGGCATAATAGTGGAGAGAAACATTTAAAAAACCCATATACCACGAAAGTGTGAATATGCTTTCCCTACTTCTATATGTACAAGCAAGTGTCCTTTCTGTAGCGATGGTGGTTCCAATAGCTGTCTGTGATATTGAAACTGTCTTGTTTCCATCATTTTATTGCCATTTGTAATCTCTCTTGTTTAAAGTAGCTCTTAGAAGTTAAAGAATATTTTGTTTCTAGTTATTTCCAAGGCTGTAGCAAGTCACAAACCTTGCAAAAAGGCGCGCATCTTTCCCAGCTTCACTTCTTAGGCGTATAACCCATCTATACGCTTTGTGCCTGGGAGGGATTTGTATTGTATCTCAGCGCTTGACTCTGCTTCCTAGTCTGAAGATTGAAGATCCAGCGTGAAAATGGGACTGCGTGTGTGGAAAGCTGTGGCAGCAGCAGTACTTGGCTTGGTGCCAGCCTGTATGTGTGCAGCTCATTGAACCCTCAGTCCCTGTAATGCCATTCCTGTCTTAAGTGGGACCGGAGGAATTCCACAGTTCTGTGCTGATCTGCTTGGGACATTTGTTAGCAGAGTAGGGTTTGTTGCTCCAACAGCTATTCTTTTTTCCTGTAGGGAAAAGGTTGGCTGGATCAAGCCAGTTAGCCATCTGTTCCAGCAGTTAGACTGTGCTGAAATGGATGATTTCCTGAGGTTTCTCCCAGACTTACTTTCTATTGTCAGTGTTATCTGTGGCCTTCCTCTGGCATTCAGGCATCAGTACGTGTCCACAGGTGCTGCCGAATTTGGTGAAACAAGGAGTAGGAGAGATGTTTATCATGGGTAAGGGGGAACTGTCACCCACTGTTGAAATGTGCCTCTAATGATTACATGCCTGCTGCCAGGGCTGTGGGTTTTCCATTCACACATGATGTGCCCTTCTATTTTGGCAGTTCGGTGCCAGGCTTGGGCTCATTAGAACCCTTCAGAGAGTTGTGCTTGTATGTAAGCTTTTCTTCCATTCTCTAGCCTTTTGAGACCTGCCTTGATAAGGGATCAGGGATGCCACTAATTACTCCTTCCCTTACCAGACTTCCCAAACTTTTCTTTCAACTGTTGAGACTGTAAATAAATATTACCTGTTTCATTATGCCAGTTATCTGGAGTGGACAGAGGTACAGGTGGGAACATGTCTGTTTTGTTTTGTTTTTTAGTGAGTTAACTCATGTTAAAGTTGTGTTCAACTCCTTTTTTCCAGTTCAGAGCCTGGGATGGTGGGATCTCCATGTCCACATCTACTTTCTAGTGTCGATAGTATAGCTTCATGTTAGCTACTGGTTTTAGATTTCCTCAAGTAGTAAGAAACTGCTCTTTAATGCCAGGTTAATAATCAGTGTTTCAAATGGAGTGTTCAAATGGTTTCTGAATTGCAGATGATCTGGGAAACTGTTCATAGATATTTTAATACCAGCGTGGTAGGAAGGAAGCAATATGATTCAGCTCTTAAATTTTGAACCTCAAGTGGTATTTCATAGCACAACAATATGTACACTGGAATTTACCAAGCTGTGTACTGCTTTTGGCAGAAGGATTTCTATGGAGTTTAAAGGCAATGTCTATTATGGTTTTGTTTTACAAAGAATGATACTAGCTGGAATAGGTACCAAGGTTTACTTTAAAATATATAAAGGGAGGCAGGGAAGGCTTGCAAATAAACATCCTGGATGGTTTAGGAAGTTAGCTCAAGTCAAGTAACTTACCAAGTATGTTTTCGTTTGGGTTATGATGATACAGTAGCGATTTGACTGCCTGCTGACAAGATGAAAAAAAATATACTGATTTTTCTATTAAAGAGGTGATTTGTGACAGAGAGTGGGAGCCCAGAACAACTTTGGCAGATCTTCGGTGGTGGTGGGGTTAACCACAGGCAGTGCCTCTGCCTCAGCACCGCTCTGTCTGGGTAGTATTGATTTCTTATTTATTCCTTGTTGGCTGGTAAACAGTGGCTGTGTGGTATTGTACCTATTCTTTTGAAGACAGAAGTAATTGTTTTCATTAGCTTTAGAACTAAACTTTAACGTTTTCTTGATGAAACATGATTAAAAGCTCAACTAGTAGCTCCTCATTGTGTGCCTTAGCAAAATGGTGCTAACCCTGAACAGCATTGCACTAAATTCTGGAACAAAAGCCTGAGGCTTTTCAGAGTCTCTCTGTTTTAGCATCAGATTTTTGTTGCTGTCTTAAAATGCTTTGATTCAGAATTGCACAAGTCCTAACTTGAAGTTTCTCTTTGCCTTTACTTGGAATTGAGATTTTAATTTTGAGGTTGTTCTTTAAGCTAAGATTTGATAAAAGGTTGCTGTTTTGCTTATAGAAGAACTTTCTATCTGAACATAATTAGCAAGCAAGCGCACACTCCTTGGTATGAAACCAAAGCCCTGGTGTGTGGGAAAGAAACTTAATGTATCTGGGCGATTGGGGTGGTTTGGTTTTTTGTTGCTTTGCTGCTTGATTTAGAAAAATGTGTTCGGTAGTAAGCCTATGTGACCTGCACTGGTTTTGTGCAAACTTGTCTGGCTTTCTATCACCAGTGATCAGAATTTTTTTTTATTACCAGTTTTTCTTTTGATAATGGTACTTTTCATATCGCTTCATCTGTCTAGTCCTCTATATTTCTCCTCATATGTGGAGTTCTGCTTTTATTTACTTTTCTTTGTCTCAAAGGGATGTCTTGCCTTCCTTTCCCTTATAATTAGTAACATCTGATTTTCTTAGCATTTTGGTTCAAAAGTGCCATGAATAAAGATCTCCCAGGTTCTCCTCTATTGTGTTTCAGTGTAATTTCTCAGTGTATTAAAGATGTTACTTTCACTGTCAGTATAATCTCTAGATAGGCAATGAATGCTATAAACCAGTGTTAGAAAAGGGTCTTTGAGAAACAGTTGTCACTCTTCCAGTCAAAAACAACTTCTAGAAATTTTCTTCCTTCTTTTGAAGGACAGAGCTGCTTGGTGGCAGACTGAGAGCAAGCTACCAATGCTCAATTACACCCAGTAATGCATGGAGATTCCCAGGGTAATGCAGACGTGACTGTATAAGTTCACGTTGTACTGGGCAGCTCTGTACAGATCTGTTTGTGTGAAGATGCTGTAGTAGCAGTACTGAGTATTACCTAGCAATGTGTGTGAGCAGTATTGCATGCAGGTAGTGTCTGACTCTACTCCGAGCCATTCATCCAGTTCTTGGGGCTGTTTCTGCAGGGTTGTGTGCCAGTTCAGAGCCCACTGAACTCAGAAGAAAGTTTGCTTGTGATGGAGGTTTTGGATGAAGCCTTGTCTAAGCAAAAATATGTAAAGCTCACAATTAAATACAGTAAAAAGTGGTTTTAATGTAATAAGCACAACAGTCCTTCAAAAATTGCCTTTTTTATTCAAATCTAGTTGATGTTAATTGGCTCATTTGTAAAGAAAAAAAAAACATAAAACCTAAAAGCTAATTTGTCTTATAACTTCAGTGAGATAATTATCTATCTTGGGGGGTTTTTTCTTAAGCTGCATAACAGCAGAAATGGCTTTAAGTGGCTTTTCCAATGCTAGAGACTAGCTGGAATTAAATCAAGTCATGACTCAGTCCTCTGATATCAGTACTGTACTCCTAGTTCAGCTGTACCTTTACAAGTGATGTTTACCTACCATAAAAGATTTCACATGCCTGTGCCAACAGAGAATGCTAATTTTCTGTTTCTGCTTTCTTACAGGTTATGTTTCACACTATGTGCTGACTGTCTGTACTTACAGAAGATATTTAAAAACAAACAGACTTCTTTTTTCAAAGATTTTGATTCCAGTGGAATCTGTGCTTTAGATTTTTGTCTTGTCAGTTAACTCCTGAAGCAATGCCTGTACAAGCTCCACAATGGACGGATTTTCTCTCCTGCCCGATTTGCACACAGACTTTCGACGAAACAATCCGGAAGCCCATCAGCTTGGGTTGTGGCCACACTGTCTGCAAGATGTGCCTCAACAAGCTCCACCGTAAGGCATGCCCTTTTGACCAGACCACTATCAATACAGACATTGAACTCCTTCCTGTGAATTCAGCCTTGCTGCAACTAGTGGGTGCTCAGGTATCGGTGCTTTTTTTTTTTTTAAAAAAAAATCTGTTTCTACATTGTTTTCCATCTTTCTTTTGGGAGGACAACTCATAAATAAAGAATAATGACTCTGTTAACAGTATGTAGAGTAGACATCTACCTTTTTGTAGACTGATGAATACAGGTTTTAGACCTTAGGCATGCTGTAGTAAAGGTGCCCTGAACAACTGTTCAAATTTTGATTCTGCTGGTAGCTGACTGGTTTTGTGTTCATCTAATTCAGTGTAACTCTGAGCTACCACCAGAACACATTGGTTCTGTTTGCTTCCTTCTTCCCTAGCCATTCTTTGCTGAAAGGATGAACTGGAATCGGTGAGCTTAACTGGTGGGAAGCCATTCTTCTGTGGTGGTTTACTTGCTTTACCATGTTCACCCTACAGGCTTGTGATCAGTTGTCCTGAAAACCAGGAGGGGAGAGTAAGAGAAGTGAATCAGACCCCTCTGGTAGCAGCCTTTATACTGCTTTATGTTTAATTTGAAACTGTGCTCTGGAAATGTAACTTTCTGAGCTGGTATATTAACCTAAACCTGTATAGGTGAATGGGGGGAGCCTGCCCGAACTCCCCTTTCTGGTGGAAAGGGTACTTGTAAGGTCAGCTGCGCTGCTGATCTGATGGAGGTGAGTACTCCAGTGGCACTGGTACTGACAGCAGCAGCCTGAGAAAAAGGGCAAGAATGTGTGGAAAGCAGCATTGTCCTGTTCAGTTGCAACACAGACTTAAATTGACATAAACTTGGCATGGTTAGATCCTGTGACCCATACCTCCCAGGAGTGGAAAGGATTGTGGACTTGGGGAGAGCAGGGACAATGTTGTGTAAATTACAGATGAGGGACAAAAATGTAGATGGGATGCAGTTATCATAGAGGGATTATTGTTTTGTCTTGTTCTGCTTCTGTGTCTGGGTTCAGCAGAGTTGGAGGCAGCAAAATTCAAGAAGATCCATAGTTCAGGGAAAATGGAAGAGCTGTGGTGTGGAGGAAAGAAAGATGCTCTTACAATGCTTTTTATTAGGCACTGGGACCTAGAGATCTAGACGTGCTTTTGCCACTTCTCTTTTCATTTGATTTATCAAGTAATACAGCTAATTTGTTCTGTTGTGGTGTATGGCATAGAAGTTATTTCAGAAGCTTTAAATTTAATTCTGTTTCTGGTTGTGCCAAGTGACTCATCCTGCTCTGCAGGAGAAGGTGATGAGACTGTGTGCTTCCATTTCTGTGATATACGTATGCTGCCATCTTTGAAGAGCTTCCAAACAGTGTGAAATCTGTGGGTGATGCCATAAATAAATAAATGCTGTAATTCTTTATCTTCCTTATATTTTCTTCCTTCCTCTCTGGAGTTTCTAGAAAAGTTCTAGCTGTATCAAATGTCCACACTTAACGATAAATGCCTTTTCCTCTTGCATTTTTTTGGTTGTTCTGTGTGCATTTGTTAAGTTTTGTGAGAAGCTATGTGATAGCTTTTAACTTGAACTTTGTCTGAATTAAAATTTCCATAAAAACAAGAGTCTTCTGAAATACGATGAAAAATCACCCTGCCTCTGTCACAGGTAATTGAAAACTTTATTCTGGTTTTGCTAGTTAGCCAGCCAGTTCCCTTATGCATATGTGTGAGGTATGAAGAAGGAGGAGTGGCTTTATGGTGGTGTTGTATTTGTCTTGAGAGTGCTCTGAACTCTAGGTTCCAACTTTGAATTAATGATGCTATTTCTGTGCTCATTTTTATATCTTAAATTTTTATGTGATCAGGAGTCATAGGATTTTTTGGGTGACCTTAAAAAGCTGGAAATATCACCAAAAGAAACAGTATTCCCTTTGCTCTCATTTGCTGCTTGTTCCTGCATGATCCTTACGGGTCGCTTCCAGCTTGAGATCTTCTATGATTCTACATGTGCTGCTTGCTGCATTCTGTTACCTAAACAATAATGGGTCATCTTAGCTGAGTTTTTATTACTGATGAACTTTCCCCTTAAGAGACATTTGCACTACCTCCCCCCCCAGCTCCTAATTTCAATGAGGATGTGAATGAAATCAGTGTTCAGTGTAACTCACCCTCCCTTTCCCTTCCTGGCACCTGTGGAGTACTAGAAAACAAGTACACTATTTTCAGTGAAGGAACAGGGAAACATTTGCTGTTTTCCACTAGTATCTCTAAGGCCATTTAAAAATACTTTCACAGAAAAAGGCTTGGGGTGGGGGTTGTGTACTTTAGAGAAACTACAGTGATTTTTTAACTCTGTCCCATTAAGAAGGTGGGCTCTTTGGTACATGTCAATGAAAATGATCTGTGAGCAGCAAGCTGGTTTATGAAGCATGAGTAGTATCATAAATTTTGATGAAACTAAGTCCATTTTCTTGTTCTTCTACTTGGTTTAGTGTCAGGAGGGTGTATGTGTTGTTAATGTCCTCTAATCTCTCAAACAACCCCCTGTACACCTTAACCTGAGTCCATGGAGACATGTAATACTTTATTTTTAAATGATAAATTCCAAAGTACAGGTTTCCTTTTAGAGTGAAATACAATACAACACAATGAAAGCTTTTATCTGGGGGGCAAAAGAACAGTTTGTTCTTTTCCCTGTGGGGAGGCTTCTGAGAAGTTCACACATTTATAAGTGTTAAGTGCTTTTTTGCTGGAGGCAGAGGAGGGAACCAGGCAGTTTGAAGACGAAAATCTATTCTGTCATGACTGGCAGCAATGATAGGATTCCAGGGCAAGTCACATTGCTTGGCTTTTGCACAGGCACAATGGGTGAAATGAGCAGAACTGTACTTCTGGGGAAAATGTGCTAAATTTGTCACACAGTCACCTGAGAAAGCAGTAACCTATTTCTCAGACAATAGCGTTGGCTTGCTCTCTCTGTAGGTTTTGTCACTTTAATGGTGAAAAGAGTTGGTTTCTTTCTTGAATTACAGGCTGTTTCTCGGTTTTGCCTTTCCCCACCCCTTTGCAAAAATGAAACCTGTTGCTCAGGTTATAGCCACCCTTGATGTGAAAATTAACTGTTGCAGACACACAAATTCCTGCTGCCCCACTGTAGCATGGCACACATCAACAGTGGTTACAGGGCCTGTTCTGGAAGGCAGTGGTCAGGCAATTCAGCCCACATATAGATAAGTTCAGCCATATAAGATGAGGGTTGAGGGGCAGAAGGGATTGTAAGGGAAAGATGAGAATTACTCCTGGGAGAGCTGGAAATAGCTGAGTGCCTAAGCAGGAGCTAAGCATATTGTGAGGAAAGGGAGAGGCACAGTGGCTGCCTTAAACACAAATTAAGGAAGGCGTTCATGGGATACCCTGCTTTTTAAACTTCTTGGGTAAAGAAATCCCTTAAGCCAGTTTCTATGGGAATGAGGGTTTGAGTTTTAACTATTCAAGCATCCACATGGTACTCGCTATATGCACCTATTTTAAACATTCCCCAGGCCAGTGTTTTGAAGCTGCAGAATCATGGATCTGTCATCTAAGCTCTTCCCTCTTGTTTTTTTTAACACATGAAACAGCAGTGTGCACGTTCCAAACAGGTGACATTAAGTGGAAAAAATTACTGAGGTGCTTTAATTTCTTTCATAGTCTCCTGCTGGATGTGATAAATAAAATTCTAGGCATTAGGCATGCATATGACAAGAGAACAGGTGAGTGATCTTAACAGCCCTTTCAAAAGTGGAAGATTATGATCGCAGAGATACTAGTGTCACATTTCAATAATATTTTTATTGTTATCTCTGGTGAAATGAGGTACCTCAAAAGAAGATTTATCTGTGAAGTAGCTGTCCTTAGTGTGAACTCTTGAGGAACTGAAGACAGTAGGCTTTGGTTTTGTTTTGGTTTTGGTTTTTTTTTTTTTTTTTTTTTGGCAGGAAGCGAATCATCCATTCACAGGGGGGTGGTATATTGAGGGAAGGAGTTTTCAGACCCAACAAGAAGGCGTTTGGTCTTTTTAACATGTTCTCATACTGTGCAATTAGATGTCTAATGGTAATTAGCAACAACTCAAGCTGACATCTTTCATCAAATTACGTTTAAATGACCAACTCAAAATCACTGCCTGGTATGAGATGATGCTTTAGCATTCTTTTCCGGTCCCCTTCCTCATGCCGTCATAACCTGCCTCTTCCCACAGCCACAAGTAGTCATGCTGATGGGCAGCATTCCACTACCAAGATACTCGCAGTCATTGCCAAGGCAAATGCATGCAGAATTATCACAAATTTAAAGTAATTAAACAGCTGAGATTGTTTTTCCTGTCTTGTTCTAGTCCCCCTTGGGAGGTGTTTATTATATTATGTAAATATATTTGCACTGAAAAGTGTGATAAGGGTGTGGTGTCTGGAAGAGTGGAATATTGAGTGAGGATGAAAATAATGAACTTGCTCTGCAGGGCATCTGTTTTGAGACTCTCAAGGGGTGTTGTAACATAAGTGACTATAGGGTCCTGCATGGTATTGAAAGGCTATTTTGTGAAGGGGAAGCAAAAATGCTTTAGAGTTATTTCTCAGTTGTCCGTCAGCAATTCCATGATAAGAGCCAAAATTAATGTACAGATCTCCCGTGACTTTTATGAATCATGTGTTTACCATTTTTCTCTTGGTAGATACCATTGTTATAATCATTCTAGCCTTAAAATATTTAAAATGTCTCAGAAGTGCATATAAGAGAAGCAGCAAAAGGGCAGATTACTTGGAAGTTTTGCTGTGTGTTGCATTGCATGAGTGAAGATGGAAGTGTGTGTGAGGTGAAATATATTCTCTTCCCCTGAAAATGGGTGAAACTTAAAAATAATCATCTTGTTTTACTGTTTAGTTACTACGCTGGCTCCGGCTTGGGATGAAAGTTAAACTGTAATCTTTCAGCCTCGTTTTGCAAACAGTACAGTTGTGCAAGACATCTAGATTTTTACACTGAAGCTTCACTTGCAAAGAGAAGAAATGGGAATGATATGCAGATAGTGTTGAACAGCTTGATTAACTCTTGGAAGCTTTTCTATGCCAGCTTTTTCCTGGGGCAGGGGGGAGCTTTCTGTTAGCTGCCTAGACAGCCCTTGTGCCCTCGCTGATGGAGTTAGTGTTGCGTATGGCATTCCAAACTGCTGCAGTGAATGTATGCTAAACCTACCTTAACAAGATGGAAATCCAGGGCTGAACACAGCTTCCTGTCCCATGTCTGTTCCAAACCTCCTTTGTCTGCTGCGTGTTGTGACACTGTGGTTGTATTTCAAGTTGTTGCCAGTGCCAGATTGAATGCTTGCAGGAGTAAATAGGAATTTGCACAAAATACATTACAGCAGTAAATAGGGCACACAGACTGTGTAGTCTCTGTCTCGGCACAAATGCATGAGATGTGTGTTGTTTGATCAATAAGCCAGTTCTGCTTGTATAACTTCCCAGACAGAGGCAGACTGCTAAAATCGAAGTGGCTTTGAAAAGGAGGTGGAGTATTTGGTGTGTTCTGTTAACATGAAAGCAAATATTGAAGGTGTTAATATTTGTTTCCCAAATCCTGAGAAACCAGTCCAGCTGAGGCTGTTGCTGTTGCAACAGTTACAACTGACCACTGTAACATATAGTTGCAAAATTGCCTGTAAGCTTTCTTGCTTACAGACAAAAAAAAAGCCACCCCAAAGAAAGACAACCCTATTATCGAAATTAAAACAAAACAACAAAAAAACCCACCCCACAGAACTTCAGATGTTAACTGCAGTCTGTGAAAAGCATCCAGGCTAACCTTGCTGTCTTGGTGTGATAAAACATGGGTTTGGTTTTCCCTTTAATAGGGATAAAAGGGGCGTTGTCTGATCCAGGCTATCTTGATTATGTCAGTTTTGAGGTGGCATCAACTCTCTTAATTGCAGCCGATATGTATACTCAAAGACTTTTTTGTCACCTGCTGTAAAAGCCAGAGTGATCCAGCTAGTAACTTTTTATTTGGCCATGTGTGTCAAATGAGCAACTTAGCATGCGTAGTTGTATAAACCTGTAGGAGAAGTATGATCTCATTGATTACTTCCTATTAAAATTTACTATTTTCTATTAAAATTGATAGGAAAGCTCCTGTCTGCTTTGGTGACAACAGTATGTGTGTGTGTAGATATATATCTATTTAGATATGTTCAGTGCTTTTATTTGCTGCTGCCATCATAATGCTACTCTCTACATGGCTGAGTTGCATGTGAAGGTTAGCGGGTTTGTAGCTGTCTTTAACTCAAGCATTAAAGGCTTGTGCTCTTACACTGAGGGCCTGAGTTGTTCCCTGTAAGCAGAGATTAGCGTGAGATTAGTGTGCTATTACCAGTGGGATAGTGATTGACTTAGAAATAGTCTAAGTCTGAGATCTATTTGCACTTCAATAGCATAACACAAAAAGTGCTTGTGTTTAGTCTTCTGAGAAATTCCTGTTCCCTATACTATCACATAGATAACTGATTGCTGAATGGTGATGTTGAGAAACATTAGTACAGTCGTATACTGCACTCACAAATTTGTTTAAAGCTTTAAGAGTTTACCTGGAGGAAAACAAAACTAAAATTATAACTTGGGGGGAGGGGTGGTCCAACATCCTTTTGAAAAATCCTAATTTCTGCTGAATGCCTGGATGAAGGAATAAATGCCACGACCAAAAAAAGCCCCACACACATATACCCCAAGGATGTAAGTGGCCTGTGGTGTCAGATAAATACTTGCAGGGTGTGTTCATATGCACTGTGTAACATAACTTGGTCTTGCTGCTTGATAATTGAGTCTAGTTAGAATACGTTCCAAGGGTGTCTTAGAATATCTGCTGCTAAGTCTTTCTTCCCACAAATCCAAATAACTAGTCACATATCCCTGGATGATTTTAGAGCTGTGAGGCCCTAGATATGAATCTCTGCTACCTGCAAACCAGGGTTTGTCTTATTTGATTGCCAGCCAGCCAGCTTTGGAAATGTCTCGGTATGTGTGTTATTTCAGCCAGAGTTTTGCAGTTATAAGTAGCAGCATGTTATCATGTAATACTTTTTGTCACAGAATAAACCCTTCTGCTTCTCGTTCCTGTTAGCCACTAAATAAAACAAGTCTGATAAACATAAATTCTTTACGTTATTTTTTTTACCACTGTTTTTTTTTTTTTTAATGTTGTTTGTTCATTAAACAAGCTGGAAAAATGCTTACTAATATAGAAAGAAACCCAAAAAGGAGGAAAACAGGAAATGCTTGATATTAACAAGTGTTTGTAAGCATGGCTGCCATTTATTTGTGTATATTCATTGTAGATGTACATGTCATCTCTTTTCAGGTTCCTGAGCAGCAGCCAATTACTTTATGTAGTGGAGCTGAAGATACCAAGCATTATGAGGAGGGCAAAAAATGTGTGGAAGAGTTGGCGTTGTACCTCAAACCACTCAGCAGCGCGAGAGGTAGCTCCTGCATTGTTTCCTTTGAAAATGAAAGCTAGAAACAAATAAGAGGCAAAACTAACTATCCAAATGATTAGTTAGCTTGTTTGAAAAATAGATATAAATCTAGTTTAAAAAACAAAATGAAACAAATTTCCTAAGTATTAAGGTTATGTCTTCACAGCAGCGGTGGTGGGGGCAGTGGAATCTAAAGGCATTTTGTTAAAACTGATACTGAGAAAAGGCTGTGGTATTTGGCCATGGTATAATAAGTTGAACCAAACTTTGTAACTTGGGTTGACTTCTGCAGAATAAGTACAAATAGATAATTCTGCTTTTTTTTTTTTTTTGAGTTATGCTTTGCTTTGAGAACTGTAGTAACACAGCTTGTTTGTGGAGGAGGAATAAACTGAAATGAGAAAGTTACTGCATATGGGGTATACAAGAGAAATAAGTAATAGTCTGTTTATACAGGGTCTTACACAAGAGCTGAGTCTGAGTAATTCTAATTTAGCTAAACTGCACTGGGGTCAAGAGTATGGATTTTATCTGTATTACATATGGTGGACTCGGGAAGAATCTGTCAACTTAAGTAGTAGAGATGAGCATCATGGGCATTATTGAATTTTTTACAAAATGCTGTCTCAGGCTTTTCCAGCTAGTGCAGTGTGATAGCAACACCACTCTGAGTAGCAGTGGCCCAATGAATAAGCTTGGGTGCTGTAGAACAAACTCAGTATGGCAGCCATATGTCCCGCAAGTCACTTGTTCCTTTAACCTGCTTTATGTGGCTCCCAGCGCATCTGTGAATCGCAGGTTTTGCACATAAATAAATATCAGCCAAGCAGTTTTGAAATTAGGTGTAAGTTTGTTTGGCTAGGCCAAAGCAGTGAAGATACTAGATCCAGATAAGAAGCTAAATGTCTGGTGAAAACAGACAGACATCAAAGGCGGCAGTGATCCCTGAAGCCCATGAATAAGGGAACTGCATGATGATTTTACCTTTGAGGAGACACCTGGGAATCTGTATGGGAAGGTGCAGGACAGATTACCAACACAAGAAGAGAATTCATTAAAGGTTCCACCTTCTTAGAGAGCCAAAAGAGTCAATCGCACTACTTAAAACCTGTGGGAAAGCTGACTCCCAGGAACTGTTTGCTTTTAATGCCAAGTAAAGTAAACGGACAAAAATGAACTTCTGATATGCCTTCTCTAGTGTTCTGTTTAACTAAGTGGACATCAGGACAGATAGGTTTACACTTCTGCAGTACAGTGGTTGAAGGCTGACAGAAGAAGAGGAGATGATACGAGGTAGTTTATTATTTTTTTTCTGCTTCACTTTGTTTTGGAGGTGTGGGTCTTAACAGTACTACTCAGAGCGTGCTAAGTCGTCCCATGCAACGGAAACTTGTGACATTAGTTCATTGCCAGCTGGTGGAGGAAGAAGGGCGGATCAGAGCCATGCGTGCAGCACGGTCACTTGGTGAAAGAACAGTCACAGAGCTCATTCTTCAGCATCAAAATCCTCAGCAGCTCTCCTCCAACCTCTGGGCTGCAGTGAGAGCCAGGGGGTGCCAATTCCTTGGACCAGGTAGGTAACATCACAGTACTACTTCTATACTAGAAGCAACTGAGAAATGAGGATTGATAAATGGGTGTCAGATTGCCTGAGTGATTTTTATTATTATTTTTTAATTAGGCAGTGGATTAATTTCTTAATAGTAAGTCTTCAGAACTAATGATACATCTATTGGGCTGCTGTCACAGATTTTCTCGCATTTTTAGTGCTTTTGCAAGTCTTCTATAAAATTCAGAATAATGTGTGTCCTTTTGTTCTTGTGATAAGTTCAAATGGAAGTAGTTCATCACTTGCTACACTCTGAAGACCCTTGTGGAAAAAAATTATGTTACTAGAAGTGACTGGACATAGCTGCTTTTCCTTCTCTTTGGTAACAAACATACAAAACAGTTGTGGGGAGTTTTGTTACATTTGGGGGTGTGTGTATGCATTTTTAAAAAGTACTTAATTAAATTCCTTTTCATAGAATTCTTAAGCAATCAATTTTGCTTAAATTATTGAAGTTTTGTTACTGAAAATGTAGACTTAACTTGTTGAAGACCAGCAGAAAGAATGCCTTGAAATAGGAAGCCAGTTTCTTAAAGAAAAAAATGAAGAAGCTTTCCCCCACTGAACCAAACTATGGAAGAGTAACTTTGGGATGCTAACTTTTGAACTACTGTGGGGAAGAGAGGCTTGTTAAATGGCAAAATATGTGGTGCTACAGCACCTGATTTATTTGTGTGGACATCAGTTCTCTTTTACCTGCGTGGGAACCAACCTTGCACTCAGCCTGTCAGCTTTTTCTGCTGGGATAGATGTGGGATGTAGATAGTACACTTGCTAATAATCAAGAGGGACATAGAGACAGGAACAAAGAAGTCTTCCTATCATCTGAAACCCAAAATAGAACTACTACTACTACTAATAATAAAAAAATTTAAGTCTTATTTCCCCGGGCACAGTCTAGGACTCTGAAGATGTGCCTTTCCTTTTTTCCCTCCCTTCTTGCTGAGCTCCCTTTCCCATCTGTGAGTGTGTGTGTTGTGGGGGAGGGGGCCTGTAGCCATCTCCCACTTGTAGGAAAGCAAGAATCTGCAGAAATCTTTCTTGGTCTTCTCTCATCCTTTGTCTCTTCTTTGCATTTTTCCCCCCACCAGCAATGCAAGAGGAGGCTTTAAAGCTGGTTCTGCTGGCTCTGGAAGATGGATCTGCTTTGTCACGAAAGGTCTTGGTTCTCTTTGTGGTTCAGAGGCTGGAGCCGCGATTTCCTCAAGCTTCTAAAACTAGCATTGGGCATGTTGTCCAGCTTCTTTACAGAGCCTCATGCTTCAAGGTATGAAGAAGATTCTTTTTGGAGATTTCATAATGCTGTGAAAACTATTGGGTTTACACTTTGAGTTTTCATTGTTCTGTAACATAAAAATAGATGTAGTTCTAGAAAATATTATTCATGAAGTCACACATATTTGGAGAGTTCTTTGTTGTACAGCTATGATGGCAATGTAGGCTAAAATTGCAACTGTAAGCTATAAAGCTAGGTTTTGACTCTGTCCAGGTTTAATAGGTGCCCAGTAAGAAAACTTGTATGTAAGTCAGCATGGCTTATCTCCTTAAAGGAGGCTTAAAGCTGGAAAAGCCCCAGTTCAGTTAATTGAGTAGTGATGTAGTTAGAAATAAAGGAATGTGAGGCTTTTGGATATCAGTGTTGTATAAAGGGAACTTAAGCTGCTTGATCTGCTTTCAGTATTTAATGGTCCATTCCTAGGTCCTCAACTTAAATGTCATTCACTTTTGCTAACTGAGGTGAAAAACATTTTGTGTGCTTCCAATTGTACCCTCAAACAAAATTCTGCAATAAAAAAACCAAAACACCCTGACCGGAGAAGTAAGGTGTGGATGCTATAAAGTTGTTTTAGGAAGTATTGACACTTCCACCAGTATCTGGGTCAGAGTAAGGTACGTTCAATAATCCATTTCATAGAGGTTCAGCTTTATGAGGAGTGTGTTATTTTAGTAGGAACTAGCGTTTGCTGCGTCGTGTCATAGTTCAGTTTGGGAGGAAGAACTTCATTGCTGACTGAAGATTTCACTTGCCTTAGACTTTACATAATCTCTGGTTTATCCTGCTTAATTGTATTTGGCTCGTTTCTTCCTATTAGGTGACAAAGCGGGATGAGGATTCCTCTCTGATGCAACTGAAAGAGGAATTTCGGACTTATGAAGCTCTGAGAAGGGAACATGATTCCCAGATAGTTCAAATAGCTATGGAAGCAGGTTTACGCATTGCACCAGATCAGTGGTCCTCACTGTTATACGGAGACCAGTCCCACAAATCCCACATGCAGTCCATCATTGACAAGGTAAAACCACCTAAAATCAGCTTTGTCTATCTTGTTTGCAACTGTAGTAGATGTAAATGCTTGTAACATGATTTTACAAGTTGCGCCCATGTGTACTCGCCCATTAATCATTTCCCCTGTTATTTCAAAACTTGTTGTGGCCTAAATAATTCAAATACGTATTTGTAACCTAATAAATCTTGCTCCCTCTGCCATCCTGCCATCTCTTTCTACTTCACTTCTTTCTGCAGGTGGGAAGCCACAAAGGTTAGCTACACGGTTGGGATGTGTCCTTTCTTAACAGCTGATAACTGCCAATGTAGTAACAGGGGTTAATGGTTCATGTTTCCAGGCAGGTCTACACCTGAAGTAAGAAAGGCGTGGAAGCACATTTCTTAAATAAAATTACTTGATTCTGGAAATGCTCTGATCCCTTGAAGTTTAAATTAAATGGTTTCTAATATTCTCTGGGTGCCAGCACAACACGGAAAAGAAATAGGTTATATTGGTAGAAAAAATACCAGCCTTTGTTTTGTCTATTTAGAGCTGTATTTTAACCTGCAGTGTCAAAGAATTGTGTGTTCATATGCTAGAGAAAGAATTTAATAGAAGGTACTGACTGAAATGGGCTTGTGTGAAAAGCGTTTTATTCCAGTTTTGGAAGACTGCTTTTGTGAGCCTGTGGAGCAACCTTCAGAAACCATGAGGATTGCTTTGCCTGTAGAAAGTTAATTATAATAATTTTTTTAAGTTGCAGACCCCAGCCTCATTTGCGCAGAGTGTTCAGGAACTAACTATTGCTCTTCAGAGGACCGGAGATCCAGCTAACCTGAATCGTCTTCGACCTCACCTAGAGCTCCTGGCAAACATTGATCCCAGTCCAGGTAAGTTTTAGATGTTTTATAAAAACCTTTAACTTACAGTTTAGCAAGAGGAGCTTAGCCCTGTTGAAGGATTGAAAGCTGTTCATCAAATGCAAGGAACATCTTCTAACTCATAAACTTAAGATTCTTGAGTGATATTCATAATCAGCCTGGGAACAGTAGTAATCTTTGTGAGGAACTAAACTATTTTGAAGCTAAAATAGATTCAAAAGTATGGCAGGAATAACTTCACCGCTTCTCTGAAGAGAGCTTCCTTGTTTGACTGCTCTGCGTGAGCATGGATGAGGATGTTGAATACATACAATCTTGCGAGGTGACATGGTGTGTACTTGATATTGGGCAATGATAAGAGGGGGAGTGGCAGCAGTCTTGGCTTCCTTATTTTCCCCTTTTTTAGTACATGTGCTGCCATTTGAAATCAGATTTGTAAAGCAACAGGAAGATTGCTAGAACCACTGTGCTTAATGCAGAGCCTTAGCTGTTACTGGGGTCTTTCTCTCCAGTCCTTCACCAGAGGAAATAATTTGTGAACAAGTAGGGAAAGTAGTCAAGAAAACACCAGATTAAGGACTTTTGTATTAACTTATCTAAAAATAGGATGTCTTTTTCTTTGTTCTAGAAATTCTGTGTATTAGTTTTTGATCTGAGGTCTCTAGCCTGCAGACATTTCACTTGGAAGACTCTCAGAGGCAGCGTTAAATCATAAGGCACCTTCTGTGTGAACAGTTTTGGATTCTAAAGTACAGTTTTGATGGATTGATTAGACAGAAGCTGGGAAAAAATCAGTCTAGGCAAGAAAGGTTTGTTATGCTAGGGAATTCAGTATTTTCCTTGTTCATGCGTAATTCTGCAAAGGTGTGAAGGACAGTTGGGGAAGGGGAAGATAGTTGGAAAGAGTATAACTGGGAAATAAAATCTTACGTTGTTGACAGGAGAGAAAAATGGAAATTGTTGAAAAAGCGGCACTGTGAGGATGGACTGCCTGAGGGAGAAGGGAAGGGACAGAACAGAGTGCTGTGGCTGAAGTTTCGTTTTATACCTATTAGTATTATCAAAATCAATATCAAAATGCTGTGAAGACCTAAACTTTGGTTTCGGGAGGTAAAAATTTTTAGTTACCAATTTGTTTGTTCAAGCAAATAGTTACCTCTCAAATGGGGACCAGTTGTACTTTACAGATAAAGGAGATGCAGTGCTTTCTTCCCAAATCTTTCATGCTGTAACAAGTCAGGGACAAAACTTTGTGTGTACTGCAAATTTGTTAGCCAAAGGCTGATATGGAAAGTGGAATTGCTAGTAGCCTTACTCAGTTTCAGTAGGTGAGTCTGATCTTGATGCTTCTCTTCTGTGCTGTTGAGTTGCTTCCCTGTTGTTCTGTAGGTACATTGAGGTTCCTCTGGAAGCGTAGTCCTTGCGAGCAGAGTAGAATGTCATTATGCTAAGATCTTGAAAGGCACTTTGAGGTCTTCTGTTTTACAGCAGGGTGTGTAGGCACGTGGTGGGAGTGTCATCTGCTGGAATGGATTAAACAATTAGAAAAGGAAATTGGCTAGAAGAAACAAGTGCCCCTATAGAACTGAGACTGTAGAGTTTATTCACATTGCTCTGCTAGAGGGTGTTCTGATACATAGATGCGCCTTGTGACATTTTTCCATCTGAGAAGCAGCAATTTCTGTTGCTGTTCAGTGACTGTGTCTGTGTGATCTAGGCCAGTGATGGTATTTGTACAGAATGATTTTACCTACCGGGGTCTGAATGTGAAGAGAGATTTTCAGCCTGATTATTTTTTTTTTTTTAAATTACGTGCGGAATTCGTACAATGCATTTACTCTGGAGTTCTTGTGATATGTGGAGATTCTGGTAAAAGGAAGTAATTTGACATGTTAATAGTAGTCTTGCTGGCTCGTTTGGTATTTTGTGTGGTTTAATCTTGAGTCTATAGGTAGCTTTATTTTTTAAGTGGTGCTTTTCCCTGAATTAAGGTGCTGAATGCTTTTATCTAATAACACATTTCTGATAAAATCTCTTCAGTTGTCTGGTGAAGTTTTGCAATACTGATGGTTTCTCCATACCTGGTTTTGGAAGACTCCTTCTGATTTTTCTTTTTATATTCTGTTTGCTGTCAATGCAATAGATGCTCCACCTCCGACATGGGAACAGTTGGAAAACGGACTAGTTGCTGTGAGGACTGTGGTTCACGGCTTGGTTGATTATATCCAGAATCACAGCAAGAAAGGAACAGATCAGCAACAGGTAAAAGCCAAATAATTTAAGTGCTTACCCCTAAATTTTATTGGCAGTACCTAATAGTAGAGGTTTACTAATGTCACCTGGAGGAGATTTGCTTTGACAAAGAGCTGATGGAAAACATCACTGCTGTGACATATTTATCAAAAAAGAAACGAACAAGAAAGGAAAAAACCCAAACCACTATGCCTCACGTCCCCCTATACCTGTGGCATTAATTTGCACAGCTCACTAGGGTGAAAACAGTCTGATTGTGCTGCAAGTTTAGGGAAATGAATAAACAACCCTCCTGACTAGAGGGTGGGGAAGAGAGGTCGGGGTGCCTGGCACTATCATCTGTGTGAATTTTCTTGGGTTTGTTTTAACGGGACATATTTCAGCCACATGGCTCTGTGTTAATGAATTATTCTTATACCTGTACTTAATGGTCTGTAAAGTTTGAAGATTTGGGGTAACATCATATAAAGATGCAAGTCACATTCCTGAAACAAAATTTTTTTTGTATCTGGAAGAAAATGATGTTGTCACATACATAATGAGCTTACCTCATAGTTATCTTACCACATGTTCCTTTGATCTCATTTTGTATTATAGCTAAGTGGATACAAATGCTAGCTGCTGCTGCAAGACAGAGCTGCCTGTCACGCAGTTCCCCACCCCCTCCCTTGCTTTGGCACTTATCCTTTTGGAGAGCTGGTTTGGGGAGCAGAACTAGTAGAAAGATTATCTCTGCCAAAAACAAAAAAAAGAGGCAAAATTGAAGTGAATTATTTCTGCTGTTCTACCTTTTTTGCATTCATTGCGAAGCTTAATGAGCACTGCTACCAGCAGAAAGAAAAGCAGTAGGAATACACAAGTGGAATCGTGGTGGGAAAAACAGTGAGGGTTTTTGTTCTGGTGAGACCATCGCCTAGACCTGGTACATGCTGTGCTGCTTGGAAGGGAACTCAAAGCCTCCCAAGTGAGAAAGGGGACATCTGCTGAGCATTGGGCAGAGTACTGCTGGCTGGCAGCAGTGGCCAGCAGAAGGCTGTGCAGCTTATGTGCACCCTGCCTAAATCCTTTTTTTTTCACTGCAGTAGATGACAAAAAAAAAATTATAAAAATAATCAGTTTGCAGGTGGCTTCTTACAGATTTACATCTTTTGGCTGTTTTTCAGGAAGCAAAAGTTTATTTTACAGACCTTTTCCCTCAGTGGGAGCTCTGATAAAGTATTTCTGCCACTGATGTAATTCTGCCTTAAAAACTGTAGGAACTTAAATGTCTTTGAGACCACCTCTGGCCTTCTGTCAAAATTTATTTAGAGAGACTGGCACATGGGTGTATATGCAGACAGTAAGATTGCAGTAAATTGTTTCTTGGGAAACTTAACTAAGAAAAATACAGAAGACAACCCATACCCTGCTGATGTGTGTAGGAGTAAGATTGCATTCTCAGTGATTGACTGAAATAATTATTATAGATGGTGAAGATATTTTTAGTCCAAAGTGGGCTAAAAGGGGTCTTGAGTATCCCTTTGTCTATGAGAGTTGGATTTCATCAAGTGCCATTTTGAGCTAAGAGAAATCAAGGGAGAAATAATTGACTAAACTTTCAATCTACCACAAAGTTTGATGAATATCTGGTGATTTCTGGTTAAGCATGATAATTTTTTCAGCCTGTATCAGTTTTGTCCACTTAACTGTTGCCTGAAACATACAGCTGCGTTCCAATCAAGCTTCAGTAAGGAATTCGGATAAAAATGTTTTAAAAACCTGATAGTGACTTAGTTGTCAAAATATTAATTCCTGAATCCATTAGTTCTGAAGAACCAAATACCAATACTGCTCCAGTCATTTATTTCACAGTAGGTACTTCTGGAACATTTAAATTGAAGGAGTTGTCAACAGTCAAACATTGGGCCTTTTAATAGAGGGGTACGTTCAGCTCTTGGTTAAACGTACTTGTGTTCAGGTATCTCATGTGGTGTCTCTAACCTTGTCAGCCTCCTCAACACAGCAAGTACAAGACATACATGTGCAGAGACATGAAACAGAGAGGAGGATGCCCCCGAGGGGCCAGCTGCACCTTTGCACATTCACAGGAGGAGCTAGAAAAGTAAGTGTTACCTCTTATAGTAGAAATGGGTCCAGTCTCTGTTTTGTCTTACACGTGAGTCATGCGTGCCTCCTGTACTCATTCCTTGATATCACTTGTCTGTCACGTTAGCAAGAAATAATTTGAAAAACTTAGCAGTCATCTCAAGTTTTGGAATTGTTTGTTCTTAAATACAGGATATTTTGCTTTGTTCAGCAGTAATGCAGCTCTGAAAGTCTTATGTTGACACAGGTGTTATTTGAGACTTTAGAGGTGGGCTGTTTTTCTTATTTCTTAAGTGTGACTAAACATGCTGTCTGCATCCATTATGCTCGTTTATTTGTGTGTACTTCTCATCTTGCCTTTATATTCAGCTAGGTTCCTGGCAGTTCTCCAGATGGCAGGGGTTCTCTTGTTTTTCTGTGCTGCTAGGGCTATCCAGAGAGCTAGAAATTATCATTGCAATTTGTTTTTTTTCCTGCAACAGTTATTCTTTGAAACTTCTTGGCAGATTGCACATGCAGTAACCTTAAAGTGGTTAAAGCTATTGTTGAAGGGTTAAAAGATGGTGGTCATACAAAGCCTGCAGTAAATAAGCTACATGCATTACAGATCAGGAGGGGGCACCCAGTTATCTGCTGTTCTGAAGGTTGTCTTAACTTTTTTTAAAGTAAAATGGATTATTTAAGAGTTAAAAGAAAAAAATACAATAATTTATACGGTACATAAAACTTGGTTTTCGGGCTAAAATAATGAATGTCTTTTAAAGAAGAGGTGTTTTTTTCTCCAATCAGAATAAAATGCCAAAGATTTGGAAATGTTATGCAGCTTTTTTTAATTTTCCTTAATCTAAAACTTGAAACATTATTATGGCAGTTCATTGGCTGTATAGCCAGCATGCGGTGCATAGGCAAAACAGGAAGAAAAAAAGAACAGAGCACATGGTGTTAGAATGACAAAGGCAGTTACTCAGATGAACAGAGAATAGGACTTTGATACTTGTGTTCTGCAGAAGCAGTTGGGGTTTTTCCTCTTTTGTCATGATGTTAAGAAAATGGAGATTGGTGGTGCTGGTTTGGATGGTTAACAAGAGTGGTGAGTCAGTATTAGTATCTCTGAACTAGCTGTATGTATCAAGAAGGGCTGTTTGTCAGCTTTGCAGATGTAAGAGGCTTGTTTTGTCCAGACTGACTTGTATGTCTTGGTAATAATGTTGTCATGGGGTGGTTGTTCTGTTTCAAGGTACAGCGGTTTCTGTAGGTGGCTGGGGGACTTCTGAGTTCAAATTCTTCCTCGTACCTTTTATCTTGGCTTAATTCCTTTGAGTAGATACTGCATTAGGGTTACTCCTTTTTAAAATGCTTAGTATGAATAATATGCATTACCATTGTTATGTAGTTCCTGTATCTTACATGTAGCTTTAAGTTAGCAGGAGGGTTATGGGGAAGTGTGTAGTAAAGCCTTAGATAGCAAACTGTAGTCTGAACTTGCTTGAACAGCAGCAGCTCATTCCCCTCTGGACAAGGGACAAAGACCCAGTATACATAGGCATATATGAAACTTTTTTAGATTATTTGTGTGTCCTGCACATGTGGAGACTGCAACAAAGGTTCATAAACCTGTTCAGAACAATCCAGAGGGCAGCATAGTACTACTTTTATTCTAAGTATTTTTATCATGAGAGGGTGTTATATCAGCTCTTCCTGTCACCTTTGATTGAATAGGTGTTTATATATGTGCTCCTGTCTCTCTTGAGCATTCTTTTGTGTTCTAGATGAATGGGTGGGGATGGCCAGTCCTCCTGTCTTAAAAGTAGTGTGCAAGCGTTCAGAGAGTCAGGAGCCATTGGACAGTGTACCTCCAGGGGACCTGATGGGAGGCAGACATCCAGAAGTAACTGGCAGGGAGAACACGGCAGTGGTTTCCCAGTGTCCTGCTGCTGCTTTTCAGGGAGCAGCTGGTTTGGGTATTGAGCAGGATGCCCAAGTAAAACCCAAAGTTCAGCCTGGGAAGCTTACTTGGCTTGCCTCTTGTGTCCAGCTGACATGAGATGCCAGAAGAACTTCTAAGCAGCATGTTTAGAAAGCTGTAGTCTGCCCCTGCTCAAGTGCTTCTACTGTGGCGATGGCCTAATTTGTTTACTCTCTTTTAATGCATTCTGAATGATGCCCACTGTCAGCTGTAGCTTGAATTTATAGTGTGATTATGTGGGCAAAGATTAATCCAGACAGGAAATCGGGAGAGTTAGGAAGGTGGCTAGAAGACAGTCAATGAACTCTTAAGAGATCAACGGCTCAAATTTGTACAGTGGTATCACACTGTCTGACTCTATGCTCAGTCATATGTAAAAAACAAAACAGCCACAAAAACAAAAAAGAACATTTTGCTTCTAGTATTGCTGTTAATTCTGTTGCATGTGGGCAAATACAAAGACTATCTGAAGATTGAGTAATAGAGTATAACAGCCCCCTTTTTCTACAATAATGCATGCACCTTCCTAGGCTGTGTTACCATCTCACTTAGCTTGTTAGGTATGATATCAAAGTGTTGGCTTCAACCCTGTTGAAGAAATTGCCTCTTGTTCTGCGATGTAAACAGCAGGAACACGCAGGCCTACAAATACACCCTCCCACTTGCATTCCGGTATCTAAGCTAACGGCAGGATGTTTAGTGGAGGACTTTCAACTCTGGAATTTGCTCTCTTCATTGCTCCAGTGCCATAAGTCTGCTGATTTTTGTGGAACATTAATTAAAAGGTTCATGCTTGTTCAGACTGTTATCAGAAGCAGTTACATTTTTTTGAATTACAGTACGTTCAGAGTTTTTGTCTCTGCAGTCTATTTGTCAAACCACACAAATGGTATAAGCTGTGTATAGTATAGTAACATAAATCTTAACAAACTGCTTTAAAGGATAGCACATGTAAATAAATACTTGACTTGGCTTATTTTTGGCCACATGATGCACAAGTGAATCCTCATTATTTGTCACTACCTTTCTGCTGTTACTTTCTTCTCTGAATAAAATGGGCTTGAATAGTTTGTGGTCTATATTCTGAAGCTTCTGTTAGTATAGGTAGTATTTTATGTGATGTTTGGTTTTGGTTTTCTTCTGTACAGTTGAAATGCATATATGTACAGGAAGTAAGACTTTAAACTTGCTGCGTGAAGTTTAGCTGTGAAGTCTTGGTGGAGTTGTCATTAAAAATCCATCCTTGTTCTTCTGATTGAAACTGCTATTAACTGTTCAGATAGCAGTGAAGTTGTAGTCTAATAGATATTCTTGCAAGCCCTTAGGGAGCTTGAATTAAAATTTGAAACTTTTGGTAGCATCTGCATTTGCAAAATCTTGAAAATGCAATTCCTTTTAGTTTCTTGTTTCAATTTTTTCCTGTGTGGCTTCTTTTTCTGAAGATTCCGTAAAATGAACAAGCGTCTGGTTCCCAGAAGACCCCTGAGTGCCTCCCTGGGCCAGCTAAATGAGGTGGGCCTGCCTTCAGGAGCTATCCTCTCGGAGGAAGGGGGAGTGGACTTGCCCAATAGAAAAGCTTCTGCTCTGCCAAATGGAATTGTGTCAACAGGCAGCACGGTGACGCAACTTATTTCTCGAGGGACTGACTCCGGTTATGAAACTGCTCTGAAGCCAGGGAAGATGGAACATCTGAGTAGCAGTGCCCCTGGATCTCCTCCTGACTTGTACGGGTCTTCCTAACTTCTTCCAAGTGTCATGTGTGTAAATATGCAGTAGAAACAAAGTAAACCCATTCTCTAGAAAAGAAACGGATCAGGGTTTGTTTTTTGTTTTGTTTGGTTTTGAGTTTTTTAAGTGGTTAAAGAGTAGAAAATTAAAGCTAAAACTCTTAAACTGCTTTACTCTCCCCGTTTGCTTATTTTAATTGGAGAAGGTGATGTAAGCCTTCAGAACGTGGAGTATAGGCAAAGAACAGTGTTTTTAAGTAGTGTGCTATATCAGGCCTTAATGAGCAGTGCCATCTTTCTGCTTTTTAGGCTGGAATCTGTCCCCAAGAGCTCTATTTCTGCCTTGCCAGTGAACCCTCATCCTGTACCCCCTCGGGCTCCAACAGACCTGCCTTCAGTGTCTGTCACCAAGCAGTTGCAAATGGTACCACGGGGGTCTCAGTTGTATAATACTCCACAAGCAGATATGTTTTATCAAGATCCTAGAGGAGCTGCCCCACCATTCGAGCCAGCACCCTACCAACAAGGTAGGTTTTGAGACCAAGCTCTCTTTCATCTTTGTACTGATGTTATTCTTCCTTCCCACTCCGCTGTTTACTTAAGCCCCAAGTTGAAATTGTCTTGCATATCACATGGAGTATAGGCACTAATGTGGTGATGGTATAATAAAATAGAAATTGGCAGGCTTTTTGTGTCTTGACTGAGGACTTTAATGCGAGCAAAAGCAGAGGTATTCATCCAGTGTAGCAAATGCTCCTCTCTTCAGTTTTTCCTGACTGGGCTAGGTCAAGGATCTAATATGGTAAACCTTAATTCAGTTTGAGTTGGGGGGTGGGGGGAATGGAAATAAACTTTAACCAGCAGAGGGGTTTGTGCTTGAGGGATGAAAATACTTACGTCCTTAATGAAAAGTGTGTGTGTTTCAGAAATGTCTGCATGTGTATGGGTAGAGACAAGTGAAATTAGAGAAGGGCAGTGCGCAAAAAGAAAACATCATAAAAAAAGGAACTAAGAGGAAGTTTTACAAGACCAAGCAGAGAAAGATAATACTGAAGGGGATTAAAAGAAAATTTATAGCTGTATATAAAGACAGGGAGCTATTCTTATGCAACATAAGATTGGAGAGATAAATGATACAAAGTGAAGTTAATATGAAAGAAAAATAAGAATGAAAGACCAAAAGAAGCGGAAAGAGTTAAAAAAAAAAAACCCTAGAAAGGAAAGGGGGCTGGGGGTACAGGCCATTTTTGAGAAAGTGACAGAGCGTTTTGAAGAAGGAGAAAAAAACTTAACATTTGATTGTGTGCAAATGAAGATCTGAGGTTGTCCACAAAATTTGATGTGTGTGGTGTTGACGATGTGTTCATATTCATGCATGCTTTTCAATTATCCAGAGATCCCAGAAAGATTACTAAAAGCGTCAGGTAACTAAGAGGTGTGATGTTGGAAGTCTTTGGTGATTCACAGTACTGAAATTTCCTTCTATTCTTCAAGAGGTAGAACAATTCTTTAGGTAACTTTAAATTCTAATTAATCCAACACAGGCAGTGGCTCTGATACCTTGGGACAAATAGAATTTTACTTGCATAAAACAGAGATACGCAGGCTAATCTTCAGTTTACTTTTTAGGTCTTGTCTAGCTAAAAGCATTCTTATCAATCTGCAGAGACATTATAACGAATTATTTCCATTTGGTATGCTAGCAGCACCTCTGTGGTACCTGTGGTGTGCTCAGTCACACCACCTCTTCTCCAGCTACTATACCTTTTACACCTTCCTGAGATCACATTTAGATGGTTGAACTGTGTCACTTGAGCTTTGGATCAGCTTTTGCTTTTTCAAGGTTTTCTGTAGTTAATTTTTGAGTAGAAATACCAGTTACAGTGAGGGAAAATTACAAATGTGAATTAATTTATACCCTTCTCTTCACAATACTTGTAGACTTGAGTATTTGAAACAGGTTTTTTTGTGGATGGTTGCGATGATTACTTTCTGTATCCTTTTTGTGTTTTTTCCTCTTGCCTTATTTCAGGAGTCTACTATCCCACTCAGTCCATGTCTCGCTTTGTCCGACCTCCTCCATCGGCTCCTGAACCTGGTCCACCTTATTTAGACCATTACCCACCCTACCTTCAGGATCGTGTGGTGAGCCCACAGTACACGCAGCCGCAGCAGTATCCTCCCATGGGACAACCCATATACCCACCGCACTATGACAGCCGTCGCGTGTATCCCCCTGTCCAGCCGTATCAGCGAGAGGAGATTGTCCGAGGAAGCCCTGTACCCATTGAAATTCCACAAGCAGCTGTACCATCCTACGTTCCTGAATCCAGAGACAGATACCAGCAAACAGAGGGTTATTGCCCAGTGGCTCCGCATCTTGGTCAGATCAGACCTTCATGCCACAGGGTATGGTTTTTATGTGGCGGGTTTGTAGTTGTTTGAGAGAGAAACTATAAACTACTTGAATATTTTTGCAGGGAAGTGGTGGGTTTTGTGAGGAATTAGAAGTTTGAACTTTAGGGAGGGGGTATATTTGATGAAGCTGATCGGAATCTGGAAAGCTGTTTAGTTACTGGTCAACTCTGTAACTGTAATGATGTTAATATGTAAAAGAGTGGGTTGCTACTTAGTGCTCAAAGTAGAAGTTGTCGTGGTTTAACCCCAGCTGGCAACCAAGCACCATGCAGCCGCTTGCTCGCTCCCCCTGACCCAGAGGGGTGGGAAGGAGGATCGGAAAGGAATGTAAAACTCTAGGGTTGAGATAAGAACAACTTAATAGCTAAAGCAAAACCCCTACATGCAAGGAAAGCAAAGGAAGGAATTCATTCACTACTTCTAATCAGCAGGCAGGTGTTTGGCCACCCCCAGGAAAGCGGGGCTCCATCATGCGTAACAGTTACTCAGGAAGACAAACCCGGTCATGCCAAATGCCCCCCCCCCTCCTTCTTCTTCCCCTAATTTATATTCTCAGCATGTCATATGGTATGAAATACCTCTTTGGCTAGGTCAGGTTGCCTGTCCTGGCTGTGTCCCCTCCCAATTTCCCGTGCCCCTCCAGCCCTCTTGCTGGCAGGGCCCAAGGAACTGAAAAGTTCTTGGTTTAGTATAAACATTACCCAGCAATAACTAAAAACATCAGTGTCTTATCAACACTTCCCCCATATGACTGCAAGGGGGATGTGCCATACTGGAACACGTTCCAGGGGAAACTTTACGAAGTTGGAACACAGAGTTCATGTTGAGCTACCAGTGACTTAAAGATTAGTAATTTTAAAAGTTAGAAATGCTGGGTTAGTTGAGGATCTAATCAGTTGTAGGCAAATAACAATCACTGCCTTTGGCATGTCTAGAATTAACGCTGGCCAGTGTAGGAGCATCTGTGTCCTATATTAAACATGAAAGTTAACAGACAGACCGGATAATAACAAGTAATGATCACTTCATTAATGATACTGTCTATTCACTGTATTTTTCCTTTTTTGCAGTATGTGGTTATCGTATTTTATTCGGGTAAACAACCTTTTTGAAATTACTAGGTTTGTGCATTAATGCTTCAGAAGCTTTGTAACGTATTTCTGTCTTCATTTCAGCCTCATCCCAGCCTGGATGAACTTCACCGACGCAGAAAAGAGATCATGGCCCAGCTAGAAGAGAGGAAGGTGATTTCTCCACCTCCTTTTGCATCCTCACCAACCTTGCCTCATCCTTTTCATTCAGAGGAGGTAAGCATATTTTGACAAAAATGTGACTTGCTCTCATGTTTAGAAAATGCTTCGGAGTTTTTGTGTGCTAGTAGGTGAAGAAGGCAACAAAAAAACAGGAATGGTGCAGTGTTGGCAAGTGATGGGGGATGTAGATTTTGCGCTCCAGATGGGAAGCCCTGATAGTGCAGTCTCCAGTTTCTTGATTGGCTGTTGGTTGCCTGATCTACCAGTGATCCTAAGCTGGTTTTGGTGCAATGAAGGGAGTTAGTTTTGAGCCATTATTAATTGAAATAGTCAGTCTTCACCATTACTGGACTTTGCTTTGTTTGCTTCTGACATGTTTAAAATTAAGTAACAGCTTGATAGAAGTTTGTGGGTTTTAACCAAGGTCAAAATACCACTTTTATACTGGCCAAGCGAACAGTCAGCACTGGGAGTGTAGCCAGGTGATCAGAATTTCTTGTATTTCATGCTTGCTCTGGCCCAATTCCAAATGGTGATGTATTGATTAGAAAAAATAATCCTGGTGGTGTTTTTCAAGTTCATTGCTGTTGAAATAAGTAGTGGTGGCTGTGAAGCTGCTTCTTCCCTTCACTTACAGAACCAGATCTTTGTTTTTGTACAGTACTTGGATGAAGACCTGAAGGTAGCTGGGAAATACAAAGGAAATGACTACAGCCAGTACTCTCCCTGGTCCTGTGACACCATCGGCTCCTACATTGGAACCAAAGATGCAAAACCCAAAGATGTTGTGGCAGCGAGGAGTGTGGAGATGGCGGTATGTAGCGATGAGGGGAGCACAGAAGAAAAGCTGATCCTTCTGTGGATTGGGAGGGACTCTTTTCATTTGCTTTCCAGTATGCTGGCAGTGCTTGTATTTAAGCTCAGAAGTGCATTGCGGTCAACAAATGCATCTGCAAGTGTGCAGAGTGCTTTGTTTTCAAAGCTATCAACAGTCCTGCATCTGTGTAGTTGCTTTAAAGCTCTGGGTAGAGATGCAGGCTAACCACTCTGCTCTAAAGGCATGGATAGCAAAAGATACTTTGCCACGATTCTTAACACTTACTTGAAATCCAGAAATTGCTATGTAATGGCAGTTTGTTAATTAAACGTGTCCATCTGTACTTTTTTCTGTCGGGGGAGATGTTGTAACTTTGTGCTATTAATTCCTTTTGAAGTGATTGTTACTGTTGTTAACAACATCTTTACTTGAAGGAGACTCTGTGATTTGTGACTACGAGAATACCCAAAACTTGCATGAAGCTTTTGAGAGAGGTGTAGTCATAATACCAGGCTGATTCTTCTTGAGGGCAATTTCTAGCTCTATGCTGTGTGCATTCAGTCCTTCACAGAAGCCATGGGTGTCTTACTCTGAACTTACTTTTGCTGCTGCCTTTTTGCTAGGTCAGTGTTGCAAAAAGAAGGGACTACTAGGGTGTCATTATTGAGAGTCATGAATGTGAAGAAAAGAAATAGGATTCTGAAATACCACCACTGTTCTTTTTTTCCTAACATTTAAGCATCACTCAACAGCAAGAAGTAGGTATGTAGCATGGTAGCCCACGCAGGTAGGAAGACTTTCAAGTCTTCAAGAGAAAGGATTGTTTAGTCTGAGGGACATTTTTACAGAGATGGATCTGGTTTTCTCCTTCAATTCCCATCTGCAAAAGTGTTCAATCATCTTTTGTTTATATATTGTCACTGTCATGGCGACTCTTCTTTGGCCAATAAGGGGAGGGGGAAGAAATTTCTATCTAGAATTCAGTCTTCTGTGGACAGGTGCTCACCTATTGCAACCACTTAACTAAATGATAGGATTTTTCTGTCTAGTTTCTTCTCTTTGTGCACAAGCAGGCTTCCCTGTTTCCCATCTGCCTTATTGGAATTAAATGCATCTGGTTTCTGTCCACTGAATTGCTTTCCTGTAAGACCTCAAAGGCACTGTGTGAATGGGAGCAAAAAGGAGGCTTTTCTCTCAGAAAAAGCAGGGCAAGAAAAGGCATTTCTTTGCAGCTTTGGGGTTTTTTATGTCCTTTTGCTCTCTGTCCTACACAGCGTGTTTGCCTTGAGTTATAGTGCTGTCACGTTTGACCTGGGGAAGTAAGATGGCTCAGAATCAGGTTATTGCTGTCCAAGTGGCAGTGTTCAGGAACCAACAAACAGCTCTTGTCTTTCATCCCTGCTGCTAAAAAACTGTGCAAACAAACTGGAACTCAATTAAGAGAAGTAATAGAGTTTTGGAGAAGCAGCCTCCTTTTTCATTGCTAAACAAAGCATTCTTCTGCCCCCAAGGTAGTTTTCAGAGAAAGCAAATAGGATCTTTGCTGCTCTTCAGTTTTCGTTTCCTCGCAGGAAAAAGTTCTCAGGAGACCTTTACTGCAGATGGCGAGTGAATTAATTCTTCCTTTTTTTAATTGCTCATAAGAGATTCCTTTTTTCAAGGATAAGAATAGTATCATCTAAGAGCACATAATGCTGGATTTTATGCAGATAGCATTGCACCTTTACTGTGTTCTTTCCCCCCACTCAGTATATGGAAATAAATTAAATTGGTACTGTCATCCTATGGACTCAAGATTGATACAATATTTTTTTAGAATTCCAAAGTAGATGGTGTCTAATGCCTGTTCCAGTTTCAACATGTTACGCTTCTTGAGTTTAGCTTCTAACTCTGTTGTGACTGCCATTTTCACCCCTTTATTCCTGCCTTAGTTATCTTATTGTGTCTGTTTCTAGCAATCCTTAATGTCACTGAAAGCTTGCAGAGTTTCATTTTAATTTTGGACCATAATGAAGTTTTTAGCCTTCAGTCTGTCCTTTTTGTGTAGTAGCCCCACTTACCTTGTTCTTTTTATTGTACACAGCACTGTGCTACAGTTTTACTTCTTAGCAGTCTTAACTCTGTTTTGTAAGTTCTTACCATGTTACATTCTCTGGCAGCCAACAGACAGCTTCTCATTTAACTAAGTGCTTTTCCTTTTTTTTGTTTGTTTTTGTTTTTGTTTTTTTTAATCTGTTTATTTCTTTTCACTGTTTTGTGTTTATCTGGATGGGGTGATTATTCTGGGGGTGGGGTTTATTTGTTTTGTTTTGTGTTGAGGAGACTTCTTAAAATCAATTTTTATTCATGGAACCAACCCTTTGACATGTGTTTTTAAGTTACTCCAGGTGACTTCTCCCATAACTGGCCTAACTTGTATCTCAGGAAAAGCTTTGTTAAAAATCTTTATGATAATCTCTTGTTTCTTCTTCTCAGTAAGTTAAATCACATTGACTTACCCTGCTAAATCGAGCTTGTTTTCTATGCACATCATCTCCCTTGTGACTGCTTGACAGAGGTCTGTGAGTAGAGAGGGAACATTTTATCTGTTTATCTATATGCTAGCCCGTTAAGGTGTTTGAGTCTGAAGCTTAGTTAGAAACTGTGATGTTCCAAGCAGTACTAGTAGTTAATGAAAAATGTGCCTGAAAAGATGTACCAGACATCCCAAGTAAGTGCTGTGCTGCGTAATTCCCATTTTGAGTCATCTCTTAAGCTGTTAGATGATATGGTTGTTAACACTTGCCTTCAGAGAAATTTCTTTTGGACTTTGGAAGGAGGAGCGTATTCCTCAGAGATGCCCGCTGATCTCCTCTGACTTGATTCTGGAGGGATTTTTCCCTTCTGTCCCATTAGACTTTCCTCTGTCTTAATTTCCTTTTGCTGCTGCTCCCTTCTCTTGGATTTGTTTGTAAATAATTATGCAACTGTTTCACGGTGGTGTTAGTAATGGTCATCTGAAGTTGGGAGTGATGTCTCTTTAACAGTGTAACAGTGGAGTTACAAACTGAAGAATTGGAAGACTAGTTGAAGGATGAAGGGAATAGAGAATACAAAAGAGACTTACTGTACTGGTACCAGCTTGTAAAAGGAATGTGGGTTTGTTCATTTCTGAGTAAGTTTTTGACTGCCTTTTCCATGTCTTGTCTAGAACATAGATAGTAAAGCCATGCGTGACCAACGATTAGACATGCAGCGAAGAGCAGCAGAGACTGGTGATGATGACCTCATTCCATTTGGAGACCGACCAACTGTGTCGAGATTTGGGGCTATCTCTCGTACTTCCAAAGCGATGTACCAGAATTCTGGTCCCATGCAGGCCATGGCTGTTCAGGGAGCTACCACCAAATCGGTCATTTCAGGTACAGTGTGTGCTCTTGGATTTTCCTGGCTGTTGCTGTATCCTTTAGTGCTATGGCGCAGTACAACTGGAAGTCAAACCCTGTAAACTTGTTTCTTGTCTTAGAAATATAGATGAGATGTATGTGTTTACACTACTAAAAATAACTCTAGGTAGGGCTATGCTGAGCAGCCTGAGGAAGAGGGCTGCTGCAATTTTCTGTCCCAAGGACAGGTTTGTGCATGTGTTGGTGACTACTTGTTGCTATTTGGAAAAAGTTAATTTGTTCTGCTGGTCCCCTGTGGTGGGAGGTTTTTTAAATCTGTTGTATTACAGTGCAGAAACTTACTGCTTTCTCAAGTAAATAATTCAAAAGCATCATAACGAAGTACTGTACAGCACTCCTACTTTATGGATAGTTGCCGCTGCAAGCTTAATGCAGCCAATGTTTTGTGTGATGTTAGGCAGAGCAAATAAAGTAGGAATAGTTTATATTTTCTAACCATATGTGTAGTGTGGCTGTATACCTTAATCCAAAAGTGGTCCTTTTTTGAGGTGCACTAAATAATCATAACAAAAAATGTAATTATATTCCTCCAAACTTCCTTCTAGATTTTTTTCGGGAGTTAGCTGCTGGGAACAAAACAAACCCATGTTTGTTTAATTCACATAGTGAATGTAAGTTTGTGTCCCTGTCTCTCAGTGTCTGAAGTCCTTCACAATCTCACACTCTGGGAGACTATCACAAATCTGTTGGATGTACATGAAGGGTCATGCATTATGTGCATCAGACTAGTGACATGTTATATTTCTGTATTTGTTTCAGCAGAAGAAACATTAGACCAGCACTGTTAGAGGGTTGGCCTTTCTGGTTATTCTCTAATGTCTGTCCAGTTCTGTGTATTGGCTGAACTACTTAAAGGATACTTCTGTAGTAATGTGACACGGATTTCTTTCTGTTCACTGACAGACTACAATCCTTACGGAACTCACGGTGGCTGGGGAGGCTCTCCATATTCTCCTCATCAAAATATACCTTCTCAGGGACGTTTCAATGACAGGTAGGATTGCTTTGTTTTAGTTTACCTTTTTTAAAATTTTCTTTATCTTTTTTCCATGCCAGCTGAGTAGAGCTTTTTTTTCCCCTAAATCTCCTTATTTTTCCTTTTCTGATCCCAAAGGGAGAGACTGTCCATGTCAGATGTGGCTGGTCATGGGAAACAGTTACCCTCAGCAGAACGAGAGCAGCAGCTGCGCATGGAGCTGCAGCAAGTAGACCATCAGATTAGCCAGCAGACACAGATGCGAGGACTAGAGGTTGGTGTCAGTGTTTGGAAGAATGGTGAGGGATGGTGTGATGGTATGAGAGATGAAGCGGGTAAAGTTGCTTTTCATGTGTTGATCTTTCTTTGATTGTAATACTACTCAGTAACAATACTTAATTCTGTGATGTCAGGCATCAGGACTATGGTACATGTCTAAACCTCTCTGCTTAGCAGCAGAAACTTCCCTGCATTTCAGCTGGAAATTGACAACATACTTGAATCTGCACTCTGTGCTTATTCATGTTTGCTTTCATTCTCTCTCACTTCCCCCCCCCTGCCCCGCCCACCCCCTCTGTTCACCTGTCTACACGGAGTTAAACTTGTGGTGTAGATAACCTGTTCCTCTTGGCTTTACTGCCATTGAAAATGTGTGATTTTATGTACAGAAGTCTTTGACCTTCATCTGTTTCATGTTTGGCTTCGTGTTGTACCTGTTTCTTCCTAAACAGCACAAACCAGAAGAGTCAAGAAAATAAATATCCAAGATATTCAGCTTGAAAAATTAAAGCTTAGTATTTTATGTCTCGTCGTGTAGAAGAAATGTAGTAATTTGCAACATGAGGAAGGATGGGAGTCTGCATTCATAAAAGAATTAATGATCTGAAATCTTTGTATTTTGTGAGATGCAGAAGGGGAAATGTTAAGGCATAATCAAAGAATTGTTTTAACAAATCTTTAGTTACTTTTTTTTCCTCCTTCTAGGAGAAAATCAGTAAATATTTACCAGAAAGCTATTCTAGGTAGCTCAACAACTGTTCATATTAATGTTTTCCCAGAAGGAATTGCTATAGGTAATGGAGAACAGCTTCTGCTGAAGGTATAGTTACCTAAGAATACATGTAATAGAGGAGGGTTATTGCAGAGTAATTGCAAGAGCTCACAATTTTTAAGTTGCAGCAGCAGTTACAAGTAGTACGGATTTCTTGGCTAAAACATAACTCATGTTCTTGTGCTCTTGTTTGGGAACAAGAGGAGAAAATGTTTTAAATCTTGCATGTCTTCCTGTGCCATAATACAAAAGTATTGGAAAGTTGCAAAACCCGTAAGTGGCCTGCCTCTCCTGCCCGTTATTACTGTGATTGTGTCAGTGTTAAGTCCTACATAATTGAGTTTTGAGCGTTGATTTTTTTTTTTTTACCGTAACTTTAATTTCTCAGAACTAATCAGCTATTTTGAGTAATAACAGCTTTCTACTGTGTTCAAAGTGGCAAGTAGGTACTTGGAATCCAGGAGGCTTTGCTGATTTACTTGTTACAAGGTTGTAGCAATTGCTTAATTGAGTCACAGCATGAAGAGCTAGATCGTTGTGCTTTCTCAAATGAATGAGCATTTCTGCTTGAAGACTAGGCACGTGTTTGGTTGCGTGGAGTAGTAGATAGTGTGTTTAAATGCAGAGCACACACTTACAGAACTGACACCCAAGTATTAGCAGATTTCTGGAGCGGCTGATGGGGTTACTGCTTTTACTTGGCTGCTAGTAGCTTGCAACTTGCAAATAACTGTCGTTGCTTGCCCCTCTTTGTTTCTGTGCTTCCTAATCTGGGTCAGTAAAGCGCTACAAATTGACACCCACATCTCAAGATATTTTATATGATTTAGCAATAATTCTGGCTCTACTGTAAAACTTGATAAATTCTACTATTGTAAAATAAAGCAGCAGATTTGCTTATCTGCTGTTATCTTTTGTTCAACAAATAGCTTACAAAGAGTAGTGGTCTTGTTCCTGTGCTTTTAATCTTAGTTTTGAGCAGCATATGGGGAAAACTCATGCAAAAACTTATTATAGTAAAAGGTATTTAACACTGCTTATTTTAAAGTGAAAAGAGAGTCTGTAAAAAATGTTTGAACTTGCATTGGAAGTGATTTCAATTGGGACCTTATTAAGCATAGAGAGAGGCAGCCTTGGGTTTGCAAATAAGCAATACTCTAGAGTTATGGCTTAGAGCTCTTTCTGTGCTTGGTGTGTTGTGTGCTCAGTTGTGTATGTGCTTGGCTTTATGCATTTAGGCTGTTAGTAACAGGCTGCTGTTGCAGAGGGAGGCGACTACCCTGGCAGGCCAACCACAGCCCCCACCCCCACCTCCCAAGTGGCCTGGGATGATCTCAAGTGAACAGCTGAGCTTGGAGCTACACCAGGTGGAAAGGGAAATTGGGAAGAGAACCCGTGAGCTGAGCATGGTGAGTGCTGTGGGGGTGGGAGGCAGAGAGGTGGAGTGGAGAGCTGTGCAGCTGGCTGCAGCCCTTTTAGCCTGGCAGAAGGGCTCTTTGCTGGGATAACCACAGCTGGAGTCATCCATCTCCCTCTTTATTCTTCCAAACCTCCTGAGGAGTTCTTTGATTCTTCTTCATGAAGAATTTTAATTCTAGCTGCCTTAAAATACTCTGCTGCTGTTTTGTTGCCATTTGAAAATAAGCGTGCCACTGAATTAGTTGAAAACTGCATAGTCTCCAAGGTCACTGTAAACTGCTTTAACATAGAAATCATCTTCTGCAGGTACAGGCTAGCATTCAGAAGTCTGTGTGCTGTTACTGTCTGTGGTCTTTGCTTGTTGTTATGAGAATCATCCCTTTCTTTCAGGAAATACAATGTCCTGAGAGGATAAGCGTGTCTTAGTCTGTTTTCCTGTCTCATGGTTTTTGTGGGTTATGCTGTATAACTCCCAATCTACAGGCCTTCATCGTTGGTCCTAAAGGATCGAGTCTCAAATACCTTTAACACTGTGTTAAAGAATTTTTCTTCTGTCCTTTTGGTTTTTTTTTTTAAAAGGAAAGCCAGTCTTCACTGGATATGAAAAACAAACTGGGCACGAATAAACAGACAGAAAATGGACAGTTAGAACCGCAAAGCAAGGTTCCAGCTGAAGACCTCGCACTGACATTCAGGTAACATGGGTTTTCAACCTTTCCTCGTGAAACAGCAGAATGACTTAATCAGGGTCACTCTCTGGTGTATGAATAATAATAACCCTTGGTCTCACATTGGCTCTGATGTGGAAGCATCTGCTAGGAAAAGATAGAAAACAAGTTTTTATCGTGCATGTGTGAATTAAGGGCCATTTCAGCTGATGAGTAGGTGAGTGGAATGAGGCTCTGTATCAATTAGCACAACAGAAGAATTTCAGTGTTTGTAAGACCAGAAGTCCATCTAGTCAATTATTAGTAGGGAGGAGCAGGAGATAAACAACCCTAGAAGAAACATTTATCTGCTGCTTTAGTTTCAAAGAAAAGAAATGTTCCAAATGTGGGAGGAAAGTTACTGCATCCTGCTAATGTTTGTGGTGTGGGTCATATCTAGGAAGGTATGTAGCTTTGAAACAAAGATCACTTCGATTTGTAGCAGTAATTTTTATCTGTGTAGATGTTGGGGTTGATTTCAGTTGACATTTGATATTCAATTGAAATAAGATGTTGCCTGGGAATGCTGGGAAACTCTATACAGCAAGCATTTTCAGATGGCTGCAAGCATCTGCGTGTATTCAAGCTAAAAGCTTTGAACAGAAAAGCTCAGATGTTTCATTAAGTTTACATAACTTGATGTGAGCAGTTTGGAATCTGAATATTTATTCAGAAAATGTATCCCTCTCGATTGCTTATGAAGTCTGCACCAATTATTAAGTTCTGCACTGCACCGTTAGGTTGAGGCCTCCAGAGCAGAAACTAATTTTTCCGTATGGAACTCTGGAAGTAATGAAACTGCAACAAATATTTCTTTTTTTTAATAAAAAAATTAAGATAAATGATCCAGATAAGTTAAATGTTCTGGAATGTCTGCACTGTACAGATTGTACATCTTAAGGCACATGCTGAAATAGTTTGCAAAGCATAACTAATCTAGAACCTTAAAAATATATTGACTGACTTGTTTTCAATTAGCCATATCTTGGTTCATTCTTTTCTGTTAAGTATCTGCAGCATACCAGACGACCTATTTGTTATACAAGGCAAGTCTTTACATGCGTTCCCAACTGTTCATTGAGATGCTGCAGAAACAAATAACTGACATCCTTTTACTTAAATAAAAAAAAACCTCAGTAATTACTTCTCTTTGCCCCCTTCCCCCTTTATCCTCAACTTTCTTTCAGCAGTGATGTTCCAAATGGATCAGCCTTGACACAAGAGAACATTGGCCTCCTGTCCAGCAAGACAGTGTCTCTCAGCCTGTCAGAGGACCCAGAGGGAGGAGGAGAAAACCACGACTCCCAGAGAGCGGGAGTTACACCCACATCTGCTCCATGAAGTGAGGCCAGCATACCCCAGAGTTTCATTTGCTGGGGTGTTGGTAGCTTCCATCACATTTTTTTCCAGGGGTGATTGGAGAAACCCAGGAGCAACAGCAGTAGCAGAGCAGCAGGTCCAGAGGCAATGTGCACAAACACAACTACTAGAAACAAATCCTGCACATAGTTCACATTAACGCATTTTTTAATTAAAAAAAAATGAAAATTAGCAGTATCTGCAAGCAATTCAAATTAAATTTGTTTTTGTTCTGTGAATGAACTTTATTTTAATAACTTTGGACGCCTTGGATCCCAGGGCTTAAAAAAAAAAAGATATTATATATATATACTCTGTTTGATTAATTGTATGATCTTAATGAAGTAGGTTTCTTCTTTTATTTTGGTATTATTACATACCCAGTGCATAATTTCTTATCACCTTAATTTCTCAACAACTAAAACAACCTGGCCGCTTCCTTGTATGGTTTAAGGGCAGACAAGGAGTGAGGGTTGGAGAGTAGCTGTGAACTGCAGTGTCAAAAGATGTGCAGCAAACTTTGTTCTTAAAACAATTCCCCCCATTGTGGCTAGGAACTAAACTCTAGCTTGTGCAAGACTTCTTGCTTAAATTACTTTAAACTACAAGTGACAGAATCTTTGCAATGCAACAGGTGCGGTCCTTACTGTATGTCCCAGCACAGCATGTGTAATTAAAGAGGATAACAAAACGATTGTCAAACATATGTTACATTATTTGAAGGTTGCTGGCCTTTCATTTTCTGTTGGGACTGAAGAGGTCAGCAGAATGCAGACCGATCTACTACAGCATGAGTATTTCTGAAGCTGGTTAGCTGGGGCTTGTGGTAGAGACACTTAACTAACCAGTAAAGGTTGTGCAGCCATGACCAAGGTAGAATTTCTAGTAAATAGGAAGTAGAGAGAACGCAAAGTTACACAGTTTCTGGAAGGATGTTAGCTGCTGATGAGCTGGTGAACCATGTTAGTTCATCTAGCGTCTGCTGGTTGTGTTTCCCCCCACCCTTTTCACTAGGCCTTTAAAAGAAGCTTACCCAAAGTCCATACTAAAAATTGATGCAGAGGGACTTACTGACCTCTCTGCCTTATTAAACAGATCTTTCATATATGCATCCTTCTCAGCAAATCTTGCTTTTTTCTTCATTGCTATTTTACGATGATTATTAAAACTACAATTTTCTTCACAACCTGATTTTTTTCCCCCTTTTTGTTCAGTGATGTATCAGTTATTTAATTGTAATGCTGTTGTGAGGGCCTTTTACTGAAGGAGACCAACATCTCTGATTTGTGCTTGTCAGTGATGGCGATCTTTAAAATATAAAGGGGAATTTTAATTTCTTTTTTCAAAGCTGGCATTTTTAAAGGTGTGTGTGTTTGTATTACAATTTGATATCTGAGACTCAGTCTGCAGCTTGTCTGCCACTGCTGCGATGGATCCTTCCTAGATTCCCCTTTCATACGGGAAAAGCTGCATCAAAACCGATCACTTGGAGGTGCAGCACAGAATCTGTCAGAAGTAGTTAGGAGTACTGAAAGGCAAATCTTGCTTGATAGATTTAGTGTGCTACTTCTCCGGGTAGGTCTTCATAATTGAAGAAAAAAAAGTTGAAGAAACCATAGGCCTTTCTAGACGTTTTCTTAAAGAAATAAAAAGAAATCTTGTTCTTGCTGCACATTTTTGACTCTGTCGACATGCACTGGGGTGAGACCCTGTATGCAAAGAATTCTGTGGAGAACAATTTTAAGTGCTGCTCGCTCTGTACCTTCTTGGCCTGTTCTTGTTTTTTCTTTCTGGGTTAGACTACTAAATCTGAAAGCACTGGTTATGTAATAAATTACTGCATTGCTTTGGTTGGGTAAAGCAAGAGTTAATAAATTTTCTTGGTTTTTAGTTTTTTTCCTTAACCTTAACTCCTGCTGAGGTCATAGCAACCTTGGGCTAAGCTTTGCATTCATCATACTGTTAAATAAAACAAAATGGGGGGTGGGAGGGGATACAGTCCCAGTATTGCCTACCAGTAGGAGAGTCCAAACAGAAGACTCTTTTGAGTAGCAATTATTTAATTTGCCCAGTCAAGGCACCGCGTTTATATACTATTTCACATTGAATTTGATTATGCCCTACAGACCTGGCTGGTCAAGGATTTGATACACATATTGGCTTGGGATTCGAGCTTTCTTTTTTATTTAAATAAAAATTTATATATAAATATATATATACATATATACATAGTTATATATGTATATATATTGGGTATGTTTTAAGAATTTTTTCGCATGAGCGCAGCTGTTGTGATCAAATGTCTGGGAGGTAGAAGCACTGAATGAAAATAAAGGCATTTTTTCAGCACACACCCCCACACTTTCCATATGTCTCCACACAGGTTTATTTTGCTCTTAATTGAACTTTGGCCTCTTAATTGCCAAGAGGAGTTTTGAAGCTTGCTTTTTTTTCTAACCCTTCTAAACTTTTGGCAAAGAATCATCTCTGTACTAGAATAGTTTCATCTACACTTTGCCCCCATCCATCTGTATCTCCTACTTGAGGCCTAACGTTACACCCTCCCCGCTTTGAGCTGAGCAGAACCTAGGGTGAGGTAGTTTTGAGCCTGTCAGGTCTGTTCTCCCATCTCTGCTCTGGATATGATGATGATTAACGAGTTCCCCTGGCAGCCTGCTCACAAGTCAACTGATACAGGCACGGTGCCCTCTTCCCCATCCTTTAGTGCAGAGCACCACCGTCAGGTCAGCTTGCTTGTTTTTAATTAGTGTACTTCTTCCTGCTGTGTCTTTATTAACACAGGGAGTTCATTCTAGTGTTGAGATAATTAGTGCAATATTCTAACCTAGGAGGACAAGCCCAGAATGTACCTTTTTTTTTTCTGCTATAATTCTTGGTGTAAAATGACTTTTCAAAGACGGTTATGATATGTTTTAATCTACAGATTCATTTTGAACACTAGGAAGAAAACCTGAAGGGGCAAAAACTTTTTTTACCTTTCGTTACTTGTGCCAGCTAGTTTCCTTGCCAGGTTAGGGATTAATTTTTTCTCTCCACTTTTCCTCCTGGGAGGAATTTTGCAGTAAGAGCTATCCAGATTGCTGGCCTGCATATACTGAATGTTTCCAAAACCTGTGGATTAGAAAGGAAACTTTACTGTTGTTTTTTCTCCTTCATCCAGCTCTTGTGTGCTGTACTTTGTGCATGGTGTCCTTGCTGTGATCAGTGTGTCCAGGTGAATGCCCTGTTTGCCCAGTATTATAGTTTGGTTTGTTAAATAGTTTGTTTAATGTCTACTAACAGTATTGATTTTTGGTTTTGTTTTTTCCCCTCCTCCTCTTACCCTTTTCTTGCTTTTTTTTCAGGTTTAATTGATTAAACAAGCCAAACAGCAAAACATAGTACATGCTTTGAAGTCTTTTCTGGAAGCTGCCCCTAAAATTGTCCCCTTTTGTGGAAAAGCGTGCTGGTAGAACTGGGAGGACAGGTAGCTGTCCATATCAAGGAAGCATTGATGGCTATAGCAAATGAGCAGGAAATGAAAATTTCTGGAGTCACTCTGTATTCAGATACATTCATTTCTACAGCCTGTCATTGTCCCAGTTTTACAGGAATGCTGTCCGCTTCAGTGAAATTGGTTTTGCTAGAAGGTTTACTTCTTTCTACTTGGGCAAGAGGAAGCAGTATTACAATGGTGTTAGGCCACAACTGCATCGTTTGGTAGGTACATTAGATCTTTTACTGCAGTTGACAACTTTCAACTCTCATTGATACCTGGGTTTCAGCCCCAGCATGGACAAACCCCCCAGGAACAGGAAGCTTCGAGTGTTAGGTTAAATTTTAGTATGTCAGTGATTCAGGCACTGTAGAAAGGATGTTTGTTTATTCTGTAGTGTTACTTTCCTCCTCCTGTCAACATCTCTTCTTCCTTTCTGTTGACCCAGTTCTCTTAATAGGAGAAATTTAGACTTTTTCTTCTGGCCCTCTTGTATATTACAGTGTTCTGTCCCATTTCAGAATAGGACTTATTTTATTTAGACCAGAGCACCTTTTAAACTTGCAGCACTGTTATCCCCTTTAAGTTCTTCTCTGTCCTAGTTTCTTCTGAGCCTTATTCTCTCCCTTTTGTCCATATCTTCCTTCCTTTCCTTCTGTGGCTTGCCCATTCACCCTCCCTGATTGTGTAACAGTGACAGCTTGCTGCCTCAAAACAGAGCATTCAAAGGAATTCGCTTAGCCAATAACTTCTGTGAAGTTGCCTTTTCTAATGGTGTTATTACTCAGTGATGCACAAATGTGATATTGCCCCTACTGGTAGGCAAACGGGGGATCTGTATAAACATGGTAAACTGCTGTTTTTCTTTAAAGGAGAGCCAAAGACTTGTGCTTTACACTTTTTTTTTTTCCCTGGTGTAACCATTTTGATTGTCAGATCTTTGTAGGGTTTTGTGAGTTGACTGTATTATCCTAATAACAATTTACAAAAGTTAATGATTGTCAAGCCTTATCCATGCATTGAATTGTGGAAAATCATTCCATTTAGTCATACAATTTGCAATATACTGAGATGTATCTGGGGTATTCTGACATGTTTTCGGTCTGTCATACACTCTCTCAGCTGATGGAATGGCTCATTTAAAGAGGGAGAAGGAACATAGAAATGTAATATAATCAAAGAAGCCTTGTCTTTAAGTGTTTAAATTGAATACTGTTTTAAAATTTCTTCAGTTACAGTAAAAGATAAATCTGTGTTGCAAATGTAACTGACTTTTAAGCCCATTGGAACTGAAAAGACTTGTCAAACTGTAGCATTACATTAAATTAGATGTGGAAGAAGCAAACTTGTATGTTGATACTGTCTCTTGACAGCACCAATTGAGTAAGGTGGGGCAAATCCTCTATTAGCAAGGGCTAGGAGTGAGGCTTTTCATTAATAATATGTTAAGAAAGCCGCTTGCATTTCCCTTCCTTGATCTAACTTAAACTCTTGCAGACTGTTAAGGCTTTTGGATTTAGAGAGAAATCTGTAAGTCAGAGTAGCATAAACCCTAATTTCCCTTCCCATTTATAAATCTGAACTATAATGAAGCGGACTTACAAGCTAGTTGGCTGAAGAACCCCAATGTAATATATCTTCAGTTGACTGGTTATTTCAGACCCACTTTTATGGTCCAAGAGCTTCAGTGCTAGTAATCGGGAAGTTCAACAGCAGGAGTGCCAACTCATCATCTCTGTTCTAAAATGGGGGGGAAAAACCCCATACAAGCAGTGTGCAAGTTTTCTGCTTGGCTGTGTGCGTATGGAGGAGGTTTTGTAGTCCTACAGTAGATAGAAGGAACACAGAGCAAGGCTGGGGCATTTATACTCAAATGTTGTCATTGTTCACTTCCCCAAAATATGTGCTTCCTATTCCCGCCTCCTAATGTTGGTAGCACTGATTTAAAAACAACCCAAAAATGTCAGTGTGTCAGCAGCTTAATTTTTTGTATTAACAATAAATCAGTTCCCCTGGATGAAAAAAGGAAGCAAAAGTTCTTGAGTTGTCGTAAGTGGTAGTTTAGACATGAACTGGCAAAACATCTACCTTGCTTGAGTAAATGTAAACTCTGAATTTGAAGAAAGTGAAGCAGCTCCTCTGAGCCACATTTTAGGTATAGCCTTGGTGCTAAGAGTTGGGTGTTTGTTACTTGCAGTATACCAGCATACAGATTATGTAGCACAGATTGATTTATTCAGGTAATCTGAAATGTCAGAAACTTCATTGGGGATTCTCTTTTCCATACTCAACTGTTTTATCAGCTGCGTTATTTTTCTTTTGAGATGTCAGGGGGCTGAAAGAGGCTAGAGGAAGTTAGTTCAAGTTACACAATATAAATAAGTTATTCGGAGGGAAGGTTATCCCAGCACAGTGTCCTTATACAGTCAGCGTGTGGTCTTCATTCTTATGTAGGAAGAAGAATGTAACTGCTTAGTGTTGTCACAGTCTTCGAGGCACTTGTTAAGATGCAGGTAGAGCCTTGATTAGCAGGGAAAGGAGAACAAGCTTATTGTTGGGTTTTCTTTTTAATTTTATTTCCCAATGGCGAGTCTAATATCATGCCTTGGAAACTCTTTGAACACTATGGTAAGCAAAGAGGGTGCAGTTTTTTCTGAAATTTTCCAATAAAAAGAGCTCATGGGAATGTTCCTGATGCAGAAAAATCCACATCCCATCGCTGGAAGGTTGAAATACATAACCGTAATGACGATCGGATGCCTATAGCTTAGTAACTTAAATAAGAAACTGATCTTTCCCAGGCAATCTTTGCAATTCCAGTGAGCTTGTGTATGATTTTAGTGCAGATTGCTAGATGTTCAGCATTTGGGAAAGTTTTAGGTGCCTGGCTTCGTCCAGCAAGAAAGACGGGTGTCTTTGGATATACAGGTTGGATGTTTTCATATTCTGGGAAACAACTGATTCTGAGATCTGAAAGTTTTAGGAGAACACAATTATCAACTTCAGTTTGAAAAATGCCGTCTTGGGAAAGATGGAAGCAACAGATGGTGCAGTGTCTCTAAAAATAAAAAAGCATTAGAGATGATGGAATTACATATGAAATGTATATGGGGAAAATATATCTGTAAGCAAAAAAAAAAAAAGAAAATCTTGTGGAGTATTTGATGTTTAAGAAATTACTTCTTTGTAATGTTAAAAAGATTTATTAATAGTTCTGTGGCAGACAGTACTCACAAGTCTTTGGCATCCAAACCAGATTGTGTTTTGGATGGATCCCACAACTGGATGTGTGCACTGACCTCTTCATTTCTAGCCTTCTGAAAATGTTTTGTAGATGTATAAAGCAACCTGAGACAGAAGAAACCCTGTTCACATCACAGCTGCTGCACAGTTTACAATTGGTACCGTTAATCTGCAGCCTCTTAAGCGAAGCTGCTCTAACGTGGGCGCACCAAATGACATTGTTTCTTCTAATTTTCAGGAGTTCCCATTACCCCTTTGGCCTCTGCTTGCTGTGTAAGCAGCCTCTACGTGAAGAGGAGCTTTCCTTGAAGTCAGTTTAGCAACTGTGTGCTGTAGCCTGGTTATTTTGCCCTGTTTTCTGTAACTGGTGGCATAGTGTCGAGCTCTTTCCCCATTGTATTTGTTGCTATGGGGGAGGAAGACGGTGAGGCAAGGCACGTGTGGGAGGAGGGAGGAAGAGTTGTGGGATCTCGTATAGGATAGCTCCCGCTCCCTCTTTGGAATCATCTACTTCCAGTTGTGGGATTTCTCTATAGGTGACATTTTTTCCTGTTTTTTGTAAGCCTAGTTTTCTTTGATCTTGTTAGTTCTGTACAAGTCTCCCCGAGACATTCTGCAGTCATTATCACCTTTTTGGGTGGAGTTTATTTTTTGGTTTGTTTGGGTTTTTTTAAATAACTTTTTAACATTGGTGCATATATGCTTGGGATAGAGCTCATGTAATTTTCCAATCGTATTGATTGTATGTGATTGTGCCCTGCAGAGGTATATTTAACAAAAAAAATAAAATAAAAAGGATAGCCTAGGTAATAAAGGAGACCGTGAGATCTGTTGAGTCAGGTTATGAACTGTTTCTTGAATTTATTTAGGATCCTGGATAAGTGAAATTCACTGTCTGCTGTTCTCATAAATCAACGCTAAACAAAATGTCATGAATTCTCTCTCGGTTTGAACTGGTTCTTTTCTTGCTTTTCTTCTTCTACTGTTTTCTTCCTTTCCTGCTTCTCTTCCCCATCAACAAAATTCTTGAGCCTTTATGGGAATGGCTGACTCTGGGTTGATATTGTGAATATTTATTGTTTGTAACTATCAAAACATTTGTAATAGGAGTAGAGATTAAGTAGAACATATGAGAAGAATTCTGTAATCTGAATTCTTTGCAAGTTCAGGGGAATCTTCGAGTGTTGTACATACAGGCCTGGTCACGAGGGACACATTCAGAGGCACAAAAGGCAGTGATACCTCTTTCCTGGAAAGATTAGATGCTTTACTACCTTTTGGAAAAAATCTGAGCTGACAAAAGGAGTAGCAGAAAGAGTTTACTATATCCAACTCCCTGTGTCTTTACTCCTGCAATATACTACTTAAACTTGAAAGAAAAGCCTTCTAAAAACTATGCTGAGGTGGGACAGAGTGGATTGAAGGAGGCAAAAGGCAAGAGGATCCAGAGATCTGGAAGTCAGTATTTGTCTCCTTTATTTCTTTTTTAGAACCGTAGAGCAACAGTATCACTTTTATATTAAAGAACAAGGAAACGGAGACATATTGTGTGTGCATGGTGGTTCTATAGAAAAAGCCATATGTTGAAATGTTACTTCTTCCTTCTTCACCTTGCTTTTCTCTCATAAAGATGACTCAACCTCACCTTGCTTTCACATAGTGTCTAAGGGTCCTTTGAGTTGCTGATTCAACAAAAAAAAAAGTGGAAAGGTGGTGATTCGCTACTTGGTTTGTAAATAGATGGAAGTGTCTACAAGGTCTTACCTGCTTTTCTGTCGGCATTTATATTAAATGATAAATTAATGGAGAACGCTTTGAAATATCTCTCATTTTCTGTCTGGGTTGAATGTGCATTCCTCTTAAGTTTTGTGTGAGGTGTAAGACTGACTGTGTAAGGCTTCCTCCAGGTCAAGATGTGTGTGTTCTCTGCCGGGCTGCAGCATGAGAGATGCCAAATAGTGGAGAAGCTGCCTGCCTCTGTTTGGAGGTCTGGTCTGTTCTCTTCTGACTCTGCCTGTAAATAAAGTGGCTTCTTCCTGCGTTCTGAACAAGAAAGGATACTCAAAATAATCACTTTTCCTAGTTGAAGAGAAGCTGCATATTTAAAAAACAAACCCGAACGTAACAAACCCTGTAGCTGAAGGAGCACGCAGTGTGCCTCTGGTGTTGCACCGGGTTTGGAACTTGCCTTAGAGCGAATGTAAGGTTTGCTCCGCAGTCGGCTTCATGGTTTTTAACCTTTCCCTGCTTTTTGTGGGCCGTTAGCTAGCTCTGAGTCTGAGACTGGCTGAACGCAGTCTGACACAGAATAAGCTGCTGCTTTGCTGAAAAACTTGTTCCTTCTCCTATTGTGGGGCCAGCCCAGCCCTCTGCCCTGGAAGCTTATGCACGTTTATTACTTCTGTCTTTACTTTTGGTCACAGGCACCGCAGATCCAGTCTGAGGTGTGTGCTTTGTTGGACTGAAGCCCATCGCTGCTCGTTGCTGGGCCCCCTCACACTTCCACGCAGTGGTGCTTCCTTGCTGGGTGACCCGGAACCTTTAGTTCCTCCTGTAAAGGGAGTTGTATTTTGTGGGCAGTCCAGAAAACGGTATTTCAGTTGGTGATGGTTTCCCTTTTCCCCACCAGTCTGAGGGTCCTGGATGCTCAGGTACTCGGTCACTTGGGGGTGGGGGAGCTGTATTTCTGCAGCGGTTGGCTTTTGAAGAAGGTTGAAGTGGCTGTGAAGAGTCAGATCCCTTTGGAAGGGAGCCACGGCTGCTCTGCATCAGAAGGGCTTTGAAGAAATTTCCAGGCTTTTGTATAATGAAAAGAGGGTAGACTGGGCTCAAGTGGGCGGCAGCTGCTGGAAATTTCTTTTCCCTTTGGGTGTGGGTACCAGGATAGAAGGGCGCTGGGAAAGGCCAGCCCAGAACGTGGGATTGCTTCATCCTGTCTTGCTCTGACTGTACAAGTCTTCCTCCCTCTGTGTCACCGTAGAACTCAACAGCGAGCACCCAAAGCACAACCCAAGCCCTAAGTACGTTTGTGTTCCTGCTCATGGCTCGGGTGTGTTTAGGGGCTGTTTCTTTCCAACTCCCCCCCCCCCCCCCCCCCCCAAAAAAAAAAAAAAAAAAAAAAAGGGGGGGGCAGTTCAGAGGACAGTGGAAGCTCGAGGAGGAAGCACGCTCCCTGCTGCTGTGAACTTGCTGGGGGCTCTTCTGTCTGCAAAGCAGAGCCTGTGGTCTTCCAGAGCAGGGGGGGCTTTGGATCCCTCAGTCACTTTGGATGCTTCCCTAGGCACAGCTCTGCTCGGGTGCGAGTGCTGGGTTGGTGCTTTGAGCTGAAGCAGCTACAAACTGCCACTGCTGCACTCAAAAAATAGATTTACTCCGCTCCCCTGGAGGATATGGCTTGGGTAGCCGACAGATCCCTTCAGCCCTACAGCGTCAATTCTGCAATTAACCTCGCTGTTAATAGGGCCACCATCGTTAAAGAAAGCATTTCTATGCACGGTTTTAGCCGTCTGGCTCTTGTTTGGTTTTTTTTTTCACAGTGAAGCAAGCATGCAGCCGTGATGCCAGCGTGCGTTGTCCTGCTGGCAGGAGTTCGTCCACGTTGGCTGGAGCTGTATGGGATGTGCAGGACACAAAGGTGTTTGCTCTCGTTTTGGCTGCCTTAAACTCCATCTGAGCATTGGGTAAATGGAAACCTCTTATACTTGGGTGTCTGCCTGTTGCTCTCCGCGGGCTGGGGAGGATCCCTAATTTACCCCTGGGACCCGCAAGTGTGAGTTACCTTGGAAAACCAAACCAGAAGCCACTTGGAGCAACGTGGTATGGTGCACAAGTCCTTCCCTTCTCGTGGAGGATGCTTTGCCTCCCGCCGCGAATTACAAACCCCGGACCCGCGGGTACTGACGTGCATGGCAGGTCTGCCACGATCTGCTGTCGGGCTGAAAGCGGTTCTGGGGAGCAGGTATTGGCGTGCTGCTGGGCGGTGTTCAGCGTGGATTGTGTAGCTGTTGTGCTCGCTTGCGGTGAAGATTATTTTTTTTTTTTTTAATGAAGATTTGAATGAAGTCCTGGTTATAGAACTGGAGAGAGCAAGAATGATGTTATGTTTGGCAGAGGCAGTTTTAAGAGTGGCACTTGTGCGCCTGGGCTGTGGAGGGGAGCCCAGGAAAGCAAAGTTGAGTCCTGAGCATGGCATCCTCTCATTTATTTCTGCAATCCCTGTCCCATTTAATTTTAGCCCATACTGGTATAGGAAGGTCTTTTACTTCCCCCAAACCAGTTTGCAGCTGCTTTTTCTATTAGGAGCTGGGTTCTTACTGGAGGCCAGTAGCAGTGCAGCTGAGCACCCCTGCGCCAGCCAGCTCCTGGCATTTGGGGCTCGGCAGGCGATGCTGCTGGGTTTGGGGCTCGGCAGGCGATGCTGCTGGGTTTGGGGAGCAGCCGCACTGTACCTTGGAAATGGTGTTGCTCAATCCTTCTCCCAGTGCTGCTCTGTGTGAGCCGGAGATGAGGAGAGATGCTGTTAATCAGCTTTCGCGTTGTGCAAGTGAAAAGGTGAGTGTGTTTAAGAGGGGACGTGTTTGAAGCTGCGAAGTGTGAAGTGGGGCGGTTTCTCCCAGCTTGTGCCGGTTTGGGAAGGGGGGTGACAGGGCCGGGGGCAGAGCAAAACGTTTTGCTGAGCTACAAGATACCGAAGTGAGATCTACAAATACTTTAGATCACATTTGAACTGTTGAAAGTTTGGGGGGTTCTTTCATGGTGTAAGCAGTTAATTTTCTATTGGCAAGAACTGAAGGCACTTGCGTGAGGTGGGTGGTCGAACTTTCTCTTGTCAGATTGAACTTTAAAACCTCTTTCAAACTAAACATTGTTTTTTTTCCGCTCTTTGCTTAACCTTCTGTAGCTGGTCATCAGCCTTTGGCCTCAGCATCCTACTCCCCTCCCACCGTCCCCTGCTTTTGTCTCAGCTCTGCTTGAGCACAGAATTCCAGTGGGGAAACTGCCTTGGACTGGCTTGGGCTCAAGCAAGACTGTCCTCTTAGTGGTTGCATTTGCATCCTGAAAGCAGAAGGCTGGAGGTACGGGGGCAGGTAAGAGAAACTGATTCCACTTATCTTTCATTGGGAATTAAGTCCTTGTAACAGGTTCTTTTGCTTTTGTGGGAGCCTGAGAATTGTGGCTGCTGCCAGAGTGTTGTTTTGCTCTGGGCATGGGCCCGAGGAGCTGTTTTAGGAGCGTCCTCCGAAGGCTCGCTTCTGTACAGCTCACTGAAGTGTCTTGCTTGACTTCTGTCCCTAAGCTGTAGCAATGCTTCATGGTGCGGAGAACAAGTCAGGAGACCAGGCTGCCCCCAGGAACCACTGATCCCTTGCCTGGCTGTAAGAGAGCACCGCTGACGTGCTTTGCGCTCTGCTTTTGGGGTGCGCGGGGGCGAGGAAGGCTTCCCTTCTCAAGAGCCTGAGTCAGTCTCAAAATGGTTTGAGCCACTTAACGTTTGCTGCCCAGCTGGCATGCTGCCAGGGTGCTGCGGGCCGGTCACGCCGCTTAGGTAGCACGGGTGGGTTCTGTAGGGCGGTTGCTGGAGGACGAGCAGGGTCTGCAAGCTGGTTCGTTGTCCTTCCGTGCAGCCATGAGAAGCAGTGGGATGGAGATGGCCTGCACCGGCTGGAGCCCGGCGTGTCGCAGGGCAGGCGGGGGATGGGGGAGTTTGCTCTGGGGAAGCGCAGAGCGCCTGATATTGAGCTGAATCAGCAATTTGTTTTGTGGCGTTCTATGCTCCTTACAGGGGTGAAGCAGGAAAAAGAGAGCCCTTTCTAATTTTTACATTCTTTCTTGCCAGTAACCCCTTTCAGGCAGTGATGTTGCGGTAATGCTTTTGGGATCCTTCCAGGATGAAAGCAGTTGACATATGGAGTACGTGGCAGTGCTGCGATGGAGAAGGGTGTGCTGAAGGGCTGCGGAGGGAGGAGGAGTGTTTTTCAGCCAAGTGCTGCAGTGAAGAGCTGGCCCAAAACATCGCGAGGGCTCTTGCCTGTAAGAGACAAGATAGGACGTGTTAGGGGCAGCACCAGCCTGAGCACTTGATAAATTTTGATTTAAGGCATTAAAGTCCTGTATCTCCTCTAAGCTGGTGGAGTCAGGACTGGAGTAGAAGCAGGGGGGGGCTTTCCCGTTTAATCAGGGCAGGATGAAGATGAGGTGCTCTCCCCACTCTTGCCCTTGGGGTTTTAAGCATGAGTTGGCAGCACTGCGTGTGACGGCGGGCACCGCGGGCTGCCTCTGGACAGAAGCGGGCACTTGTGGTTGCAGGGGCAGACCCACACCCGCTTCAGGCATGCCTGTCCCGGGAGGTGAGCGAAGTGACAGGGCAGGGACGGCAGCCAGCTTGTCCTTTCCACGGTGGGACCGGCAGCCGCAGGCACCTCGGTGCTGCCGGAGCCAGGAGGACCCGAGCGTGGGTGAGGGGGGCTGGCAGGCGGCAGGGGGGTCGCTCTGGTCCTGGCCCTGGCGCTGCGCAGCACAGACGCTTGCCTCGCTTCTTGCTGGCGGATTTTTCCTGTAAGAGCGAAAGGTTCGGAAGAGCAGTGCTTCCTGGAGTACTTTCAATTGTCTGAATAGTTTTCCTTTCTCTTGCCCTCCTGCCCTGGGTGTTGTTTTTGTTTCTGTATTTGGTTGACTCCCCTCCCCTTTTAGATAATTTTTCTTTTTGCCCTTTGTGGTGTTGTATCTATCCTAAACGCTTTGGAAAATAACCGGTTTGTTGTTAGCAGCAGGAGCGGTGGCCATGGCCTCAGCAAGCACGTCTTGTTTTGCATGTTTTCATGCAGAGCTTGTTGCTGTGCTCTTAGCGTGTGCTAGAGAGGGGCCCCGGGGGCTCGGTGCGGCCTCGGTGCCAAATGAGGTCATTGATGCTTTTGCGGAGGAGCCGGAGCCAACATGAAGTCATTGCCCAAGAGCCTGGGGAGGGGGTTGTGAAAGAACCCAGAGGTCTCCTGCATCCCAGGTCAGCCCTTGGGCTGCTCCCATTTTCCTCCCCCCGGTGCTGGCCCACCGGCACTGGCAAGACCGCGGGGAGGTCGCTGGTGCTAAACGCAGCCGGTCTGTAGTTACTGCGGTGGCAGCGAGTACACGGGCAGGCAGAGCCCTACCAGCGTTAGCCACATCTCTGAAAAAGTCCCCCATGGCAGGCAGGTCCTGGGCGGGCTGCCAGCCTTTCCCAGTAGCCGTTTCCCGAGCTGTTGTGGCTGTGGTCCGTGAGCTCACTCCCATGAGGGGTGTGAGCAAACCCAACGTGGAGCCGTGTCCCGGGCATCTCAACCCACGGCACACGGGACACCTCGCGTGCTGCCTACTCAGCCCCAGGATGGCTCTGAGGTCCGGCCGCCAGCAGTGGTGGGATGTGCGGACCCCCTCCCTGCTTTAGCAAAGTTGGAAAATACAAATTCTCTCTGCCTTGCTGGGAGGTTTGCAGAGACCTGCTTGTGCTGAGCGTGCTTATTAACGTGAGCCTTCGCTCCCCAGGTGCCAGGGACAGTCTGCATTGAGGTGGTGTGGACTTGGGACAGGAATAGTTGTCCCATACCAGCTGTACCATGCACGCTTATAAAATATACTTTTTAGGGATTAAAGATGCTGAATGAATGAAGGGACCAACTCCTGTGGAGACTTCTTCCTCATCACCTCTCTTGGCTGTGGTGTTTCCTGCATCAGTAACTTAAATAGCATAAAGCCGAGGTGAGTCTGAGCACAGACAGCACCTGGAGGGGCCTGAGGGCTTCAGGTGAAGGGAGAAAAAAGAGACCGGGAGAACTAGGAGGATTCCCCCAGGAAGGGGGTAAGGGAATGGTCAAACCCACTTTGTCTAAGTGAAGCCTGGGCCACCTGCCACCAGCCAGGCAAGGCAGTGGGCAGCAGCCGCTCCAGGCACAGGCGCGCCTGGGCATCGTGCTGTAGCCACCTCGGCTGGCTGCTGGGGACACCCCCTGAAGTTCAAGTCATGGGCTTCTGGGCATCCTGGTGAGGGCTGAGCCTGCTGCTTAAACAAGACGGTTCCCAGGGCTCTGGGAAAGCAGAGGTTTCAGCGTGTTGTTTCTAAAAGCGGTGTGTGCTCGGGTGCGCTGGTGGTGTCTGTCCATCCTCCTGCTTTATCCTGCAGCTACAGGACAGAAGGACGTTGGAGAGGACTGCGGGGCTCCTGTCTGATGTTGGCCGAAACAGGGCTCGTGTGCTGTGCCGGCAGCATGGGGCTTTCTGGGCAGGTGAGCGTGTGTAAGCTCCCTCTTTCTGGTTCCAGGGCAATGCATCTTTTTGTGCTGTGTCTCTTCGGCGTCTGGGGTCTAGCTGCCCCGGAGCACTACATCGTGGAAGACATCTGCACGGCGAAGCCACGCGACATCCCGGTGAATCCCATCTGTATCTATCGCAACCCTGAGAAGAAGCCCCAGGAGGGCGAGGGGCAAGAGCCAGGGAAGAGCAAGCTCCCGGAGGCCACCAACCCCCGGGTCTGGGAGCTGTCGAAGGCCAACTCGCGCTTTGCTGTTGTCTTCTACAAGTACCTGGCTGATTCCAAGGACAACGGGGAAAACATCTTCATGTCGCCCCTGAGCATTTCTACAGCTTTCGCCATGACCAAGCTCGGGGCTTGCGGTAGCACCCTGCAGCAGCTCATGGAGGTGGGTGCCGAGGGTCGGGAAGGCAGCGGAGGGGACAGCGGGTGACCCGTCCGGGTCGGGATGGCTCTGTGGCTTGGGAGGGGAGGCCTTCAGTTAAACAAGCCCCCGGGAAGGACATGCACAGGCTGCACTTGTCTCTGGATCTGGTTAGATCCCAGCTCTTTCCTCTGATTGCCTATTTGGATCCAGCATTCAGGGTGGATTTCCTGGGTTTGGGGGCTCAGCGTTCGCCTCTCCGGGAGCTGAGGGGAGGGAACGGGAACAGTTTGTTCCTCGCGGGCTGGGCCAGCACGTAGCTGAGCAGGTGGCTAAGCCTTTTCTTAAGCAAAAAGCAGGAAAAGCCGGGATACCAAATCCCATTGGGAGAGGCTGTTTTTCACATTCCGTTTCTCTCCCTTGGGACAAAATCAGACAGGTGGGACACCCCCCAGTCCAGCTGGCTTCCAGGGCTCTGCCACCCTCTGGGAACGCAGGAACATCAGTTACTGGTTGAGGGCCTCCTTGTAGTACGTGTAAGAGCAGTCTGAGCCAGGACTAGGACAGCAGACTGTCCCAGGCAGCCAGCCCGTGCGCGGGGACCGTGTCCCACCAGCCGTGGCTCCTGCGCTCGGAGCGGGGAGCCCTGGTCCCACTGGAGGGGTAATCCCGAGCGCTGGCTCTGCCGTGGGACCAGGTAACTCCCTGCCTGTCCAAGCACCTTTCTCAGTGTCAGCCCCACTTGCCTGCTCCGTGGGGTTTAGTCCTGCCCCTACCTTCCTCGCAGGTGGGACACTTTCTCCCTGCAACGAGGAGGTGTGAATCCAACTGCTCCTTTTGTCCCCACTGCCTGATCTGTCCTGGCAGATCTTGTCTCTGGAGTAAGTCCTGTTGGGGTTTCCTGTTGCATCTCCCAAATCCTCACTCAGGCCTTCCCCTCCGGGCAGCCCTTCCCGCTGGATGGGGACCCTTTTCTCACTGAGCCACCCAGGCTGCGGAGCTGCGCTCCTAATCCGCCCTTTTCCCTCCAAAAGCGCCAGGACCACCAACTTTGCCTGGTAGGAAACTGTGCCAGAGACCCTGGATGTTTGTGTGGAGCAACGTGCTGTGGGATTGTCTGTGCCATAAGGCCCTGAGGTTAGATAGCGGTAGGCAAAGTGTAACTGTCGTTGCAGCTGGGAGCAAATAAGACCAAACACGCTGTGCTGCAGAAATCAACCCTCAAAACGCTTGCTACGTATTCCCGTTCCCTGCAAAAATAGGTAAGGGGTGCCAGAATTACTCAATGGGCCATGAGAATTGCTCCTGGGAAGGAGCAGTCTTTTTGGCACTGTCCCTCACAGGAGGGTTTAGCACAAACCTTGTGAGTCCTTCTGGGAGCTGCTGTCGTGGTCGAACCCCGGCCGGCAGCTCAGCCCCACGCAGCCGCCCGCTCACCCCCCGCAGTGAGGTGGGGGAGAGGATCGGGAGGGTGAAAGTGGGAAAACTCATGGGCTGAGGTAGTTTGATAGCTTAAAGCAAAAGCCACACACGCAAGCAAAGCCAAGCCAGGAATTCACCCGTCACTCCCCATGGCAGGCAGGTCTGGCCACCCCCAGGACAGCAGGGATCCAGGACGGCTAACAGTCACTTGGGAAGACCAACACCATAACTCCAGGTGTCCCCCCCTTCTTTCTTCTTCCCCCAGTTTATATACCGAGCATGACGCCCCATGGTATGGAATATCTCTTTGGCTCAGGTCAGCCGTCCTGGCCGTGTCCCTCCCAGGTTCCCATGCCCCCCCCAGCCCTCTGGCTGGCAGGGCCTGAGAAACTGAGAAGTTCTTGACTTGGTATAAACATGACCCACAACAACTGAAAACATCGGTTGTCAACATTGTTCTCACGCCACATCCAAAACACAGCCCTGCACCAGCTACTAAGAAGAAAATTAACCCTGTCCCAGCTGGAGCCACGACACCTGCACTGACCTGGGAGCTGCTTCCAGGCCCCAGAGCTTCCATGGCCAGAGCAAAGCTCATCTCCTGCGAGGCTCTGGCCATGGGGCATAGGGGCTGTGAGCACCGTGCATGAGTGGTGCTAATTGTAGCAGCACCGGGGGAAGCCCCGTGGTTCGTGCACCCAGCTAGAATCTGTCCCCTGACACCCAAAAACCAAGCGTGAGCAGCTCGCCAAGTTCTTAGTCTTCTGCACAACCACCTAAAGGGTCTAGCGAAGTCATGCCCACCTGTGAGCCGGAGATCTGCAAAACCATGTGTCTTGCCCACAGCTGGGGCAGTGGAAGGGGGTGGGGAACAGAGGCAGGGAAAGAGGCAGATCCCGGCAGGCACCCCGCTGACAGCCCTAGGGCAGGGACTGTGGTGAGCAAGAGCTGAGTCCTCTCGGGTAAGACGGGCTTGAAGACAGAAGCTGGGACCTGTCAGAGGTGGCGTATGGAGAGCAAGGAAACCAGAGCTAGAAAGAGGAGCAGCCCCTCTGCGTGCCGTGGTTTGGGAGTCCCCAAACTAGGTCTTAGGCTGGTGACGTGTTGCTCTTACGTAGGTTTGGGTTCCCAAATAAACGCGGGGGGTGAAGCTCCGAGGGCCTGCAGATTTCTTGCCTCTGTGATTTAGGCTGCTGAGCAGAAAGCAAAGGCTGGATCACACTTGCCGTGGGCGCTGGGAGCTGTGGGAACGCAAGGGCCTGCTCATGGATTCCTCCTCACTGTTTGCTTCCTCCAGGTCTTTCAGTTTGACACCATTTCGGAAAAGACATCTGATCAGATCCACTTCTTCTTTGCCAAGCTGAACTGTCGCCTTTACAAGAAAGCCAACAAATCCTCAGAGCTGGTATCAGCCAACCGCCTCTTCGGGGAGAAGTCTTTGGTCTTTAATGAGACTTACCAGAACATCAGCGAAATAGTTTATGGAGCGAAACTCTGGCCCTTGAACTTCAAAGTGAGTTTGAAGTGCTCAGGATTTATCTTTTTTTGTTTGGTTTCGTGTCCACCCCCTCCACTCCGGTCCTCCTGCTTTTGCTCCGTCCCTATCTTTTGCCCGCAGGGAGTGCCCTGCTCTGGGGTGTGGGACGTCGGGGAAGGCAGGAGGGAATCTGGGATGCAGCTCCTCCTGTCCCAGCTTGCCTTAACCGCAGTCACTTCCCCACTCCTGACTGCTAAACGCTGCAGCACTACGCTGGGATCGGTGTCCTGTTAATCTGCCTGCTGCAGAAGGGATACAAACAAGTGTTTTAAACCCTGGACTTAACTTCTTTTGGTCTCATCCTTCAGGAGAAGCCAGAACTTTCCAGGAAGATCATTAATGAGTGGGTGGCTAATAAGACAGAGAGGCGTATTACAGAAGTGATCCCAGAAAAAGGTATTGATGATCTCACTGTCTTGGTCCTGGTGAACACCATTTACTTTAAGGTATGGCTAACAAAGCTGGGGGTGCTGCCCACTTCCCTAGGGGAAACACGGCACTCATATTTGTTTTCCCCTTCTCCCTTTTTAGGGGCACTGGAAATCGCAGTTCCCAGCTCCAAACACAAAACTGGATTCATTTCATAAAGCCAACGGTGAGACCTGCAAGGTCCCAGTGATGTACCAAGAGTCCAAATTCAATCACGTGTTCATCCCCCAGGACAAAGTCCAGGTGCTGGAGCTGCCTTACAAAGGGGATGATATCACGATGGTGCTGGTCCTGCCCAATCCTGGGACATCGCTGGTGGAGGTGGAGCGGGACCTGACATCGGAGAAGCTGCAGGACTGGATAGACTCCATGACAGAGGTCTCTCTCTTTGTCTACCTCCCTCGCTTCCGTGTCGAGGACAGCTTCAGTGTCAAAGAGAAGCTAAGAAAAATGGGGCTGGAAGATCTCTTCAGTCCAGAAAGTGCCAGACTCCCAGGTCAGATGTGGGGACAGGGTGGTGCGGGGTGGGGGTGGAGGGTAATCGTTCCTCCACAGGCACCAGGGCACTAAGTGTAGCAGCACATGAGGAACAAGAACACGAAGGTGTTGAGATGTTGCTGCAGTCAGTGATGCGCTCTGTGGTAAAGCCCATCATGGAACGCAGCCCAGCTCCGCGCTGAGGCTGTGGAGTTAAGCAGTCAGCTGCAGTTGGCGGAGGCTATTTTTGCTCTAGGGCAGACGTGCTTTCTGCTTGAACGCAGGCCATGAAGGATGGAAGGCTGTTCTCTCTTGAGCTGTTGTCTAAAAACCTAGTTAGAACCATCTTTATTTTGTATTTCAGGTATCATTGCAGAGGGCCGCACAGACCTCTACGTATCCGAGGCTTTCCACAAAGCCTTCCTCGAGGTAACCCTTGGTTTTGTCCCAGCGGCATCTTCCTCTTTGTTTTCAAAACCGTGAAGCGTTGAAGGAAAAAAAAATAGCTCTGAACCCACGATGTTGGCTTCCTTGGCCACCTGGGGCCTTGGGGGGAGCGGGGAGCTTGACACCCGCTGTCTGTGGAGGAGGAGGGCCAGCCCTCGGTGTAATGCCCGTATTTTAATCCCATCTCTTTTGTTTCGGTTGTTAGGTGAACGAAGAAGGCAGCGAGGCATCGGCTGCTACGGCTGTCACAGTCTCCGGCCGTTCCTTCCCCATGAACAGAATCATCTTCAACGCCAACAGGCCCTTCCTGCTTTTCATCCGGGAGGCCGCCCTCAACACCGTCATCTTCATGGGCAGAATAGCCGATCCTTGCTCCTAAAGGGGCTCTCAGGGCTTCGCTTCTCCCTCCTCCGCCCCCGCACGAGGGGTAGGGCATCGCCACGAAGCCCAGGCTGCTCCTGGGGTGGGTGGTCCTGCTGGCTGGTGCAAGCTGCAGGGGGGCTGCCTCCCGGTGGGCTGTGACCGCTCCTCCTCGCCGTGTTGGGTGAGGGGGCTCCGAGGGCACCTCACCTGCTGCACCCTCCTGCCTTCAAAGGGAAGCTGTATTTTTTTTTTTTTTTTTTTTTTTTTCCTGGCACCCAAACCCGAGTCCAAGGTTGCTGTCCCTCTTATTCCCAGCCCTCCTCCCTTTCAGGCCTCAAGCTGTAACTCTGCTCCCCTGGTTCATTAAAAACCTATAGATCTGTACCTAACGAGCTGATCTCTGAATGGGCAGTTTTCACTAAGTCACTTCCCAGACTTAAACTTTCTTTTTTCCACAAACGGGCCCTCCCCAGCGCTCGCCAGCCCCAGCGGGACAACCCCGCGCTGGAGGGCTCGGGGGGCAGCAGCCCAGTGGCTGGTGCTGGCTGGGCCAGGAATGCCGCCGTCTCCCCGTGCTGCGGGCAGTGGCGGAGCTGCCCGACGCCAGCGCCCTGCTTGCCAGCAGCCCCGGCGTGTCCGAGCACTGAGCCACGGCTCGGGGAAAGCCCTGCGCAGCCGAGGCTCCGAATCTGTCCCTTTGGGCAGAAAGATTTAACCTGGCCCTGTGCCAATAGCTGATGTGGTGGGGGTGGCGGTGAACCGTGGCTGTGCCCAGGTAAGGTGACCCAACCCCGTGTACCTGTAACTCGGTTGAAATTCTGTTCCTTCACCTGCAAGTTTACTCCTAGCGCTGAGGTGTCCTGGCCTGCCGCCGTGCCACACGTGTGCTCCCGCCTCTGGGCCACGCAAGGTGGCCGTCCTGCTGCAGGAGCTCTGATGGGGTTGTCCTCAAGACGCTGCAGAATGCCTGGTGAGCTTCTCCTCTAGGATTCCTGCATTTAGGGCAGCTGTTTAAAACAAGGGCAGCGACAGCAGGTTCCTGCCCCGTCAGCAGTACGTTGCGGGAGCGCTGCGTGCAGACAGCTGCTAGAACACCAGTAGATGGCATTGCCCAGCGTGCCATCTGCGCTGGATTTTGTAGAACCAGTGACACATCTGCCTTGGGAAGGGCTTCCCCCCAGCAGTGTGGCCACAGCAAGCCAAGCACCAAGGGGCTTCACTTCGATGCACCCAGCTGTGGCAGAGCTGCTGCAAAAAGGCGTCCAGTGGCTCCGTCTGTAGCCCTGCAAGCGGTCAGGGGGGTGGCAGGACCATCACTCCTGTGCCCCAGCAGGAAGGTCTCAGCCGCGGTGCGTGTGCCACCAGCAGCGCGTGGTCTGGCCATGGGAGTCACCTCCTGTGCTGTATCACGGGGTGATGGCATCGGTCCCCTACAGGCTGAAGGGACCCGTAAAGCACTTACCCCTTCGTGCTGACGTGCTCGCCTGGAGCGCTCCCTCGGAACGCAGCTGCGTGTAACGCAGGAGCCCTGGGAGAGAAGAGCGGGAGCACTTTGGAAATAGCTAAGAGTTCAGGAAGCTGCTCTTCCTCTCGCTGCCCTACTGTGGCTTTTCTTGCTGGATCCCGTCTTCTGCTGGCAGGATCTGCTCCCCATGCAGCTCCAGAAACATACCAGCTCCTCCTGCAAGCTTTGCCTTTGCCGTTGTGCTCCAGGCTGCGGAGGTGGAGGCTGGTGGAAGAGGAGGGCTGCTGTGGCCGGGCCTGGGTCTCCCTGGCGTGGCACCAGACCGAAATGCTTCCCCTGCCCTCGGCAGCTGGGAAAGCCTCTTGCTGCAACAGGAATTGGCCTGCAGTGAGAGCATAGTGCTTTCTCCACCTGGTGAGACCTAAAAAGGGCTGAGTCTACGTACTTAGTGAGACAAAGCTCATGGAAAGAGGACAGAAGTCATCTAAGACGCCAGGAAAAGCAGCCTGGCGCTTCCCAGCCTCTCCCACGTCACTAGACTTAGTGCAGCGCGGAGCTGCCTAAAGCAGGGACCAGGCTCTCGCACCCCGATGATCGCAGGTGGGCAGCAAAGAGAAAATTGTTGGATCCCAGCAGTCAGCTACATGACACAGACAAGGACCTGAGTATTAAACCATTTAATTCTCAAACCACTCACATGCATAATGTTCTTTTACACAGTGTTAAAAGAAAGAAGAAAATGCGATTTGTTTTTTTAATACAAACAGAATTTCAAGTATACATTTATAGAATTTTCAAAGATTCCTACCCAAGTTGCTAAGTTTTCATTCACATTGTTCTTAAAGCTGTCCAACGAGCGCACTTTTTGCTAAACTGCTTTCAATGCAATTGTACAGTCCCCTCTACCTTGGTTTTATTTCCCCCTTCCCCCACTCTGGTTCTCTTACCACCTTGCCTGTCCCTCCTCCAGCAGCACTGGCCACCCCTGTATGCCACTGGCCACGGGGCCACCAGCCCCTCCAGAGGGCTGCTGCCTGCCCGCCCCGCTGGAAGAGGAAGAGGAAAGCGATGACTGAGGACCAGCTTGGGACCAGCTTGTAAAATCATAGAACAGTCTGATATCCACAAGTTACAGCAGGCTTACACTTCAACCTACTGCAGACTAGTGTGAACACTGACTTTGTTTTTTTTCTTCTTGAAATAAGGACTGCGACCAAAAATAAAAAAAAAAATAAAAAAAAAAAGAAGAATTAGTACAGCAGGAAATCTTAACTGTGAAAGTAAGTCTTTGAGTGTTAGGACACCTGTCCTAAAAAGCATGACTTATAGGTCAACAGTTGAAGGTGACAGCACAACTTTTCTTCCAAATGGTTATTCTTCAAACCAGCTCAGAGCGGAATCAATGTGGGATGCACAAACTTGGATTTAAAAAAAAAAATAAAAATACTGAACTGACTAGGGCTCCATATCCATGTTATGGAAAAAAACCCACAACCCCAGTAACAACTTTGTTGTGGCTTTGCTCGTGGGACTTAGCTCAGCCCTGTGCAGGCAGACGGCCCATCTGCTGTGTTGCAACTGGGTGTAACTTCTGACCTATTATAAATGGGGTTTAAATATTCTTTACAGGCAAGGATGGGTTTTTCTTGACCGATTACAAAAAGTATTCTAACAGGCCGCTGCATGCCGGCCCTGTTAGTGCTACAGCACGGCTGAGCTGCAACCAGGTTTGCGGTTGCGGTGGGAACTCCTGTCTGTAGTGTGGGCAGGGGCAGCGCCAGGCCGGGAGGGCTGCGGGAGCGGGAGGTAGAGCTGCGGTAGTTTTTGGGCCGCCGATGGCAGCGAGGGTCTGGCAACATCGCTCCCTCCCGGGCTCTGGCTGACAAGAAGCTGCCTGCCTGTACGGCTGTGTCAAAAGCCAGCAACAGCCATACTCATCTTACGATTTAAAGTGCATTTCTTCAGTAAAGGGTTTTTCTTTTTTTCTTTTTCTTTTTTTCTTTTTTTCTTTTTTTTTTTTTTTTTTTTAAAAGAGGAACCTATTTAAAGTGCTGTTCTAGTTTGGAAAGGGACTCTTCTTTAGAAAAAAAATGGCACCTTTTCACATGAGAGATCTGCTCTCTGTATGTGTTTGTATATATATATAAATTTGCAGTCAGATCTGCTGACTAATGAACAACATATAAAAGTGTTTTGTATTTTATCTTATTGCTTTTTTTTTTTTTTTTTTTTAAATGCTGCCTGCTCCTTTGGAGGCAGGAGGGAGGTGGACTCTCCTCTTACCTTCCATCCCACTAATTTCCTGGCGCAGGGAGCTGAGCCGCAGCCTCGCAGCAGCCCTTGGCCCGCGGGACAGTTCACTATTCCGCAGAATACACGAAGTACCGAACGCACCCCGCACTGTCCCAACCCCAGGGCAAACCTGCGAGGGTCACAGCGAGAAACTGGCAGCAAAGAGGGACAACAGACCCCAGGCGGCTTCCCCCTGCTCCTGCCAGATGCCATTTTCATAGAGTCACTTTACAGAGCAGACCTGCATTTCTGAAACACAGAGGTAAGGAAAAGAAATCTCTTTTAAGTGAAAGCTTTGCTGATATAGAGTGTGTAGCGTGGTAACCTCAGCACTCTGAGAGAGAGAGGTAGTTACTGTCCTGTGAATCTTCTGCTGCTTAACGCAACTCAGTTTCTGGAGTGATTGCTAAAAAAAAAAAAAAAAAAAAAAAAAAAGGAAAAAAATCCTGTGCTCTTTCTTAAAAGTTATCCCAGTTAAATCTTTCTGTTGAAGACATACTTGACTATTCCCTCTAAGAGGCTTTTAGTTTTTTAGAAATTGATTGTCAGTTTAGTTCGTTACGAAATCAATTTTGATTAGCAAATTGCTACACAAAGCCGCTGACATTGTGAACTCCCGTCAAGATACTCTTCAGCTGCTCTGCAGGGAAGTGCTCAACCCTCGGTGCCCTGCTTGGGGTCAGCGCCCAGCTGAGCGGGGCTCTCCCTCACACCGCACAGCATTTCACACCGCACAGCATTTCGTGCTCCGAGCAGTTTTAAAGGAAACGTTACAAAGAGCTACCGGTGTCATATTCACAGTGTTGTACAGGAAAGGTGGGGGGTGACGCTGTGGAAAGGAGGGGGCAGAGGGCAGATTCAGAGACAAGCAGGGCACAGCTCACGGGATTCAGCTAGTGTTTAAGGGACCAGAGGCTCAGGGGCAGCCCCCGTTTGTTCCTTTCCCTTTTCAGCCAAACGCAGCGCTTCCATTTCTGTGAACTAACCTCGGATACAGTCTCCTCTCGTCCTGCGCTAACCCTCCGGTAAGCGTGGGGCACGAGGCGAGGGCTACGTTACCACAAGAACAGCCAGCCCCGTACTGCTCTCTTCCTCCCTGGGCTTCTGAAAGAGCTTGTTCAGAAAAGTCCCTGTTTTGCCACCAAGAAGGATCACGCTCGCAGCAATTTTACATACACAAACACAAAAGAAACATGCATTATTTGAATGACAAAACTCCCTTTTCACTTCAAAAATATTTCTCACAGTCACGTGCCCGGTGACAACGTGGCCCTGCAAGCTGTCACACATCAAGCTTCCTGCCTGGGCAAGCACTTTAGGGGAGCCAAAAGCCATTAGCCTTAAGCAAAGGGTATGCCAACATTCTGCTCTCCATCCCAAATTCACCCGCACTCCGCACGGGCTGTTTCCCCCAACAGCACAACCCTGGCTTGGGACACCTTCTAACATGTGAGAAAAGTACCTTTGTGCCCCCTGCGACATCGCCATCGGGGAGCCTGCTGGCCCTCGGCCTGTAAACACACCCACCGACGGCAGCCCGTGCAAACACGCGTCCCCGTGTCTGTACGGGGCAAGCTTAGGCCTGATTCACCTTGACTCTGGCATGAGTGCAGCCACTCAAAAGCCCCCTGCGGGCAGGGGACAGCCGCAGGGGTGACGGGGCTTCACGCCTCTTGCCAAAATCAAAGGTGTCAGTGGGAGCATCGCACTGCTCACCTCCTCTTAGGGTAACTCCCAGCTGCCGGCCTCCGCCATGAAGCGGCACCTTCCTCCTCCCCGCCAGCCCTCACCTCTTCCAGCCAGGAGCTGTGTTCGGTTACCAACTTACATGCGATGAAGTATTAGATAAAAGCTTCACAGTAATCCACAGAGTTTCCTTAGACACGTAAACCCTAAGAAAGTAACATCCCAGGAGTGCAAGCTCCCGTATCAGACCAATGCCCTAGACACGTAGATGAACAAACAGACCCCGGACAAACCTCTCGGTCTCAAGAAACAGCTTTTAAACCTGACCAAGTGGGGAACCACTGAAGCAACATCATCAGGTTAAAACCCATTTTCCAAGAAGTTTCTCAGCCATAGTTTTGTAATTCCTGCCCCTGCCCCAGACTGAGTAATTTGAATTGCATTTTTCTCTTTTATGCTGCTATTTTTGTGTTATTTTACAACCAGCAGTAAAACTAACCAGTCTAGTTTGTTTTTTCATTTCTAATTTGTTTGACAGTTTCACAGCCAATGGTATTGGGTCTGACTGCAAAGGTAACGGGAAGGTTTAAATAAATGAGCTTCACTGCAATATAAACATAATGAAGACATTTAACCATAGATCTGGGGGGGAGGGGGTTAAGTACATTGGCAAAAACTAAATAAAGCTGGAGGCTTAACATAACTGACAGTCTGCAAAACATTAATGCACTGGTTTTTTTTTAAAGTACTGCCTTAGATAACTGCAGTAAAATAATAAATCAGAATATGTCAGATTAAATAAGGAACTTACACAGCAGTATTTAAAAGATACCTGAATATGTTTCAAAAGCTTAACTGATACGAACTAGGAAGCCCATTGAAGCTGCCCATTTTTACATGATAATACTAAAAAAAAAAGGTAACAAAAATACAGCTTGGCATAGTCTAATGGAAACGGGAACCTGGAGGCTGCACTCACGTATGGGGAGCAGCTGGACTTCTCCGTAGACTGTGGCAGAGAAGATACTATTGCATGGGTTCATCATTGACAAATGAAAATATCGCAACTGGAAATGCACTGGCAGGATACAACTCTCTACCCCTTGTTTTGCGTTATGCCGTGGGGCAGTATTTCATAGTCCAGGGGAGGAATGGAGGGTGGGAGGGAGGCCTCTGGGTCCCAGCCTTGCCTCCCCCCTCAAAGCAGGACTAACGTCCAGCAGGGCGCTCAGGGTCTTTCCCCAGCAAGTCTGGCATATTTCCCAGGATGGAGACTTCACAGCCTCTCTGGACAAACCTGTTCCAATACTGTTTGGCTACAGTCTGAAAAAAAAATCTTGTAATACCTAACCTGAATCTCCCTTGTATAAGCTTCTGCCTACTGCTGCTCCTCCTTCCACCGTGTGCCTCTGAAGAGCTTGGCTCTGTCTTCTCTGCACCCTCCCCTTGGCTGCTGAGTTTCAATAGAAGTGACGTGGGTGAAGGAGAGAGTACTGAAACAAAAGCCAACTTCAGTCTTCAACAGCTTAAATACCTGACAGAAAACCTAACATTCAGAAAATGGCACTTAGAAATCTGTACTGCCCACCTGCCACCCTTCAGCTCCTTCCAGTGGAGCTTCTGAACTCTGCGCAGCAAATTTACCTCCGCTAGGGACTGATTCATCTTCCTTCGGTACCATTTGCGGATCCAGGATGGAAGACACCGGTGATGCTCAGCTCTAATGTTTCTGAACAGGGTACAGGTGTCTTTGCACACCCGTTGCCCAAGGCAGCAGGGTTTCCTGTGCGCTCCCAGACACGTGCACGTTCTAACACTGGCATTTCCCTGCCCGCAGCACCCACAACGCACTAGACACACACACATGCATCTTCCCAACGACACTTCGCTGTTGTTTCACCTATTCTACCCACCACCTCCAGCTGGTTTCCAGTGCCAACAGCCCCAGCCAGCGCTGCAAACAGATGAGCACTCTTCATATTCCAGGTGTCTCCCTCCTCCCTGCTAAGCCAACCTCCTTTCCTTGCTATTGCTGTTTGCACGTTGCAGATCTCTTCCCTGCTACAACAAATGGCTCAGGCTAAGGAAGAACCAGATGGCGTGTCCCTGGCTATCTAAAAAAACTCTGGCTAACGTAGGCAAACTATCTGCGTGGCTGGAGTGCTGCTGTTTTCAATCACTGTGAGGGCTGAATCCTTTACAGCGCTCAGCAGCACGCAGGGAAAGGGCCTCTTCCCATTTACAGACTGCAACGACTCTGCGGCTGCAGGGAGCTTTGCCACCACTTCTAAGGTGGGAAAATCAAACCAGCTTTGTAAGGTGTGATGTGGATCACATGCTACATGATGTAAGCAGGTCACCGTCACCAGATTAGAATTAACACTATTTTTCTTAATCAAAAGAAGTATTTTGTGGATTATTCTGCTGCTGGAATATAACAGGTTTCCTAGCAAGAATTACCCTAGACCCTACACGCAGTTTTGTTCTAGCAGATGTGACAGCTTCCCTCTAGCAAAGGTGTCCCTTGCTGACACACAGCAGGTCTTGAGCTCTCTGTCCCCAGGGCTAAAAGGCCTGGGCTCTAGCTGGGGCACAACCCCCACCTCGCTCTGCCTCCCTTCCTGCACCACATGCTCGGCTCGCCCCACTGACGCTGCGTGCAGCAGTAAGGGATGAGCTGGGGGAGCTCGTGCAGGGCTCTGGTACAGCACAGCCCTGGGGCTCTGCAGCAGCACCGCGCACGGAGCTTAAGGTGAAATGTATCCCCTTCCTCTCCCGACACTCACTGCCAGCTCACCAGAAAACTACTAACCCACAAACTTTACCAGCACAGCTCAGACCACTTTTTAGGAACACTTCCCCATCCCGTTGGTCCCAGCAGGTGTCCGTTCACCAGGGGATCTCTGGCACGGGGCTCCCAGCACCCCCCAGCGTCACCCATACACCCTCCCAGCTGCCTAACGTGATGCTGCACAACTCCCCCTCCACCCCACCGATGGCACTGACATACCTGGTGTGGTTCTCAATGGAAACCCGGAATAAGAACACAGGGTTCAATTGCTACGACTTTTCCTTGCCCAGATTCTGAAATGGCCCATCTGACCCTGCAGAAAAACAAGGAACTGAATACATAACAGCCAAAGCCCCCAGCCTGCTCCACCACCCTGCCGAACGCAGGTTTAACTCCTCATTCACAAAAGCTTTTGACAAGTTCAACTTTTTGGTTCTGAAGGTGCACAGCTGCCCTCCTAAACCCCCCCCACGGGCTCCCATCAGACAGCCTCAATGCCGACCGCGTTCCTGAGGCTGAAGGCAGCAGAGCCTGTTGTTCACTCCTGAAGCAGAGAGCTGAGGCACTCATGCAATGGGAAACGATGGGGAAAATCTTTGAAGAAAATCCCATCTGCACCTCTAACCTCAAAGACTCCTGCAAGCAGACACCAGTGCCCAGCGACTCGAGTCACACCGCGACAGAGACTGGCTCTCCACCGAGACCCTTCCTCATTCCTCCCAGTCTCTACGGCAGCACAAAAACTGTGTTAACAACATCACCTCCTACAGCCACAGCTTTTAAACCTTCTGTGATCTGCAAAGTTCTACTCGATGGTTATTATAGAAACTGTTCTTAGATCACAAACTGATACCAGATAAGAATTTAACTGAACTGAACATAAAAATAATGGGAGGGAGGGGGGAGCTAAGATTTTTCAACATTTCCATTAAAAGAATTAAAGCTTTTCAACAAAAAGAAGCATTTTTGGTCCATGTCCCAAAGCCATCGGAATGATTACAGGGAAAGAGAGCTAGCAGCATGCATTCACAACCCCCTCACCCAAAGCTCCAGCTTATGTATCATCACCAACTAGACACCGAGGAGTCACTGGATGCAGCATACTGACACTTAATAATCAACTTGGGAAATTTTTGGTGGAGAAAAAAAAAAGTTATTAAAAGTTCTTTGAATAAAAATGACAAAGTCCACATACAGATCACTGTCTCACTCAAATAACTCTTTTCAGCCAGCACTTGGTCTAAGGTACCTCTCTCCTCCTGAGCCTGCTCTCCCTTCTTTTGCCTGGTTCATCACAGCAACCGCTATTTGACACAGCAGCCAGACAGGATCTGCTGCTGCTCTCAGACCAGTTTCTCCTGTCAGCCACCCTGAGAAGCACCTTTGCACTGAGGTTGCTTACAGGATGCCTCGATCAAAAGGAATTTGATGTGATGGGTGATGTTCCTACACGCTACTACAGCATGCAGCACAGAAGGGGTCTTGTACTCAACCCACAGTATCTGGTGACTACAATTAGAAGTAGATTAGCTTACAGTCTTTTTATATTTGCCAGATCTAGTAGCTAAAAATTGTACTGCGTGTGGCTGGCAGAGTGCTTGATGCACCATGAGCTGGGAGTATGCACTAATCCTGCTGGGGAGTATTAAATGAATTTACTTGATCAACAAAAGTAGGTGAACCATCACTGTGCTCAATGTAAGGGATGCAGGGAAACCTTCCGCAAAAAGAGACTCTATCCTGCGGGCTGAGCAGAAGAACAAGAGGAAGCAGAGCCGCTGCCAAGCCTGTGGGGGATTGTTAGAAGTGAATCTGTTCTCAGATTCCTGAGAATTCCTTGGAAAGGCAATTGCTCCCAGCACAGAAGAATCAGTAAGATCTTATCTTTGAACTCATCTTTTCTGCCCATTGGTGACAGTAGAACATGCATCTCCACAGAAGTCACTAAAACAAACCCCAGTCACCTCTAGACATCAGTAAATAGCAACAGCTGGTTTTCTAAACTGTAAATTAGACACTAAATACATCAGTAGCTGTTTTTGTGGCTTCCTCTCTCTTAGCTCCCAGTTGTGCCAGACTACAGTCCCATCTGCTGTTTTCTCCCTTTCTATTTCTAGGCTTGCCAGAACATGCTTGTTTTCCTACAAAACCGTTAAGTTTCATGAAAAACACCACAATCTCCAAGCTTTCCTTAGAAGGCCCTGAACCCCGCCTCAAGGGTTGCTTTAACCGCTCTGACAGCACCCACGAGCCAAAGCCCAGGAGCTCCTGGTCTGATGGCAGCTGGACTTCATCTCAGCAAACCCCTCGCAGCTCCAGCCTTTATTAGATACCACAGCAAGAAACAGCAAGCCAAAGGGGACGCGGGCAGGCGCAGTGCCAGCACTGAGCAGCCTGTCCCATGTTTTCTATGTGTGTTTACAAAAATTCATCCAAACCCTGCATTTATAAGGAAGGGGCCAGGTAGAGGACCGTACGGAATCACTTTAGATCCCTGTTACAGCATACACAGCAAACCCACACCTAAGCTCCTGCCTCATTGTCCCTTGCAGGGGATTTCTTTGAGGCATTCTAGTAGGCAAGTCCTAGTGCTTCCTTAAAGTACCCCAATTCAAAGAGGCAGGGCAGAACTGCCAGGTTTTGTGACCAGCAGGCACAGCGAGATGGCAGAGACTCCAAAGTGATTCTGCTGGAGAAGTCCAGCAGCAGAAACACTGCTGAGACGTGTTTTTAATGTGCTTACTGAAACCATCAACTGACCAGCTCCCTGCAGGGTCGTTTGACGAGGTGGTACCGAGATGCCCTGAGCTGAACACAGCACACCTCAATCCAGACCTGTGAATGGAAGACACCAGAAGCAAACAGCACTACATGACATCACTCTTTTAGCTTAAACTACGCTTTAACCACACGCCTCATCTCCACCAGATGCCCCGCCATACTGCTCTTGCAGCAATTCCTCCCACACCAAGTTATACTGCATGAGAAAAATAACAACGGCGTTTTCAAACGGTAACCCACACTGCCTCCCCACCGTCAAACTCTACCCAGTAAATCCTTCTGAGGCTGCAAATCTCTAGGATTCAGCAGCACAAGTTCTTAAGTCTTATTCGTGGTTTTGTCAGCAAAGAGCTTTCAGAGCTCCCATCTATGAAGGTTCCTCCTATTTCCAAGACGCATAATTTCACAAGCTGTAATACTTTGGTTTACATCTGGATTAAAATATAAATTAAATAAGAATAATGCTAAATGAGTTTATACTGAAACACTTTATATATGTATACATATATATGTATATACAGGTATGTGTGTGTGCACTCCCTAATGACAGCTAGAGGAAGCAAAAGTCATTCTCCAAAGGCTTCTACTCTTCCAACTAGCGTGGTCAGCTTATCCATTGCAACAATTCCCTGTGCATAAAAGCTAATGAAGCACTGGAAGGTGGTGCTGGTGAACAGCTGGATCATACAGATGTTCAAGAACAGAAAGATAATAAATTATAAGAAGCAGTAGTAACTTGTTCACAGTTGGGATGAAGGTAATGTTATAGGAAACCTGAATTTTCTACAGTCACGAGGAATAAAAAGTCAAAGGTCACTGAAGATTACAGCTGGATATATGGTAGTTAATCCTAAAAGCAAAGACCAGATCTGACACAAAGAAGCGTTAGAAGCCACATGAAATTCCTCCCAGCAGACTCAACTCTGGTACCATCAGATTCAGCGGGAAGATTTCTGACACCTCTACCAGGACCAGAATTCCCCCTGGGGATGCTTTGATCACTGCCTCCATCTCAGTGACCGACATTTGCACAAGCATGAAGATTCCTTGAAGCCGACTCAATCCTATGTCCAAAAGAAAATGCTCCCAGCCCCTTCCTGAATCTGCTTCTCTTCTATCATTCCTAACATCACATTCAATCTCTCCTAGTCCCAGCCTCTGTGTTTTCCCATGTTTCGCAAAAGAAGGCCTTTCAGCAATAATACCAAGGCAGATGGAAATATTTTAGAGATGGCAGGACTCTTCAGATAATTTTTATAACCCGCCTGAGTGGGTTCCAGGTTAGGAATAACCTAAGTTTCTAGTAAGACTAACTGCAGCAAAACTTTGGTCTGCTGCATTTTATTTAAAAACAAGAAAACAACAAGCCTACTCCGAATCTACTCTATTCCAAAATGTTCTGGCGGATATTAGTTTCAAGCAGCAGCCAGTAGCGTTTGCATAGTTCTAGCTTTTATTTGGTTACAAATATATATATATGTGTACATACATACATACGTATGTATTTTATATTAAAATATCCTTTGAGTGACGATGATTAAAATTAAGATACTTAGCTCCTCTTTAGGACCTTCCACTGAAGACATCGAAGCTCTGAGCATGAATCTCACCCATGATAGGACTAATGCTCATCTCTGAGAATGTCACTATCACTGGAGGAGACCAGGCTGGCCGTCAGCCACAGCTCCATCGGAAGACCCCAGGTGTTCCAACTGCGGTCCTGGCTACAGGCTCAGCTCCCAGGGGAAACCTGGAGCCCAAACTTGGACAAAAATTAGAAGTCTCCTAAATTACAGCTCCTTGGCTTCTCCCATCCCCAAAATATTTCCGTTAGAGAAAGAACGGCATTCGATGTCACTGATCTCCAGAATCACCTGGATGCTGGTATGGCTGAATCGGCAGGCACGAATTGAAGAGGAGAATTTTATAAAGTTTAAATACTAAGTTGAAGGGCTGCTAATTTTCGTTAGTTTTAAAGGTGCATCGCTCTGTCTACCTCACACGCTACCTTCCACCCAAATAAAATGCACCTTTTCAGCTGTCCTTCTCTTTATACATTAGGTTCTACAGGAGATATGAAGTCAGCAGCAAATAAAAGCTGCTCTTGCAAATCCATCATTAAGGTTGAGTCACCCAAAGGCAGCAGCAGGACCCTGCTTGAAGCCCAGCCCGCTTAGAATCATTTACCAAAACAGGCATCACACTTTTAAGTGACACTACTACTGTGCAGAGGCATGGGACAGCCTGCCCTGGAACACAAAGTCACCTAGCTGTCACAAAACAAGAGCAGGACAAGCGAGGAGACCCGTTCTGTCAATTTATTTCAACCTTGATCTCGCAGAGGGCTGCAAGCCTGGCTCCGTGCCCTCCCCCCAGCCTGCCCCGCTATGCTTTTCAGCAAGATCCCAGCTTGTTCCAAATGCAGGTTCAGCTCTGAATCGCTGTCAGTTGGGAACAGTCAGTCACTACCAACATCAGCTGGATTTAAAACGGCAGCAGGGACACAAAGCACTTTCTATTCTGCGTGCCCTTCAGCCACCTGAACTTTTGAAAGTTAAATTCTACAGATCACAGCTTGAAAATATTGTAGAGAAGATGTAGGTAAGTCACAGGACTGAACCCGATGGCCGGACAACGCGGGGAGGCCAAGTGAGGGATTGCCCATCTGCAACAGCTGCTCTGACTCTTACCAGGCTGATAGCCCCGGATCTTATTACGTGGCTCTAAGTGTGTTCTCAGCCTCCTGTTATAAATTCACATTTCATAAAGCCTCCTTACTCATCCCTCTCTATCTAGCTGCTGGAAATAAGAAGTACGGTTTGCTTTCACATACTCCCATTGCAAGAGAGCAAAAAGACCTTCTGCTTTTTCCCTTTCCCAGCTTCACGTCAGTCATCCTCCTGAGAGGAAGAGGTTTAGCTTTTCCCGAAAGCAGCAGCACAGTATTAACACAATTCTTGTTATTTTCACAGCTATTCCCAGGGAACCTGGCAGCAGCAGAGAACGGCCACGGCAACCGTGCTGTGACTTGGCACCGGGGCTTTCTGCAGGCTCAAGGAGATAACCACAACACTTCACATTTGGAAGGTTTCTCTGCCACAGCAAAGAATTAAGAAATGTGTTCCACCTCCAAGAAAGAAAACTGCAGAAACAGAGTGTGTTCCCCCTCTTGCCCGAGGCAAGCAAACAAACGGGTTAGTAAGCCCTAACTCTGAAGCAGACAGAGAAGTTACGTACAGAGGTATTAAAATACAACAGAGTTCTCTTCACATCCTCCTTAAATCACAGTTGAACTCACAGTTTTGGCAGAGGGGAAAAAGCTGCAGCTAGACGTGGAAATGCAAAGCTCTGCCTCAACCCATCACAGAATCATTCGCACTTGGAAAGTTGGCATCTGATTCTCCACAGCTTCGGTGCAACCGTCAAGAGCTCCGGTTTGCCAATGGAGAGGCAACAAAAGATGGTACCGTTCTGTTACGGAAAGCCGCTCCAAGTGGCTACACCACTGCCGGAAAATTCACATGAGGTTTTTCCATACTGTATATGACCTCCAACCCCTTCTTCTCGAACCTTGGCCTTATTTGCACTGAGGAAGTCAACCACTGAAAGAAAAGTTTAATAAACTATTCCTTCTGAACTGGTTCCATCTTCTAGTGCGGATGGACCTAAACTGCTTTCAGCGCTGTTCAAGAAAACATTAGAGACACCATGATTCCCACACATACATACACATAAACATCCATTAAATGTACAGAAATAATATTAAAATGATTCCCACTACCATACCTTATACTGACTCTAGCTACAAGCTATAAACTTCACCTCAGCGAGGCCTGGGCAAGAATATTGGCTCTTTTGCATGCAATCAGAAATGATCATTTATACAGTGGCAACCTCTGCACCAAAAAAAAACAACCCGAAACAAAACAAAACAGAACATAAAAGAGGAAAAAACAAAATCCTTTCACAAGCTTTGTTTTCAGACTAGCCCAGTACAATATGAAGGACCAATGTCACGGTTTTCACCAGGCCAATTGAAAGTAGTGAATCAGCAAAACGGGACGCACTGCTGGCATCCCTGACTGTCAGGATGCTCCTCCGTTCACAGTATCAATACAGTAAACCAAAAACCTGCTCAAGAAACTCACAGCTATGCCGTATGAATAAAGGCATTTACCATTTTATGTCAGCCCTTCATCACTGCGTTTTGATGGATCGGTTGCCATCTGTTTCAGAAAAATGTTGCTTGTATAGCAGTTACTGCACCTTCACCCTTCTCTTCACAGCAAGCTTAGCAGGGAAACTTTCCCACTATATTTATATATAATATATGTATATAAATAATTTTATGTTTTTATAGTTCGGTAGTATTCTTTTAAAATTTCTATTTTAAAACACTTAAAAATCTTTTAAGCAACTAAAAGTAACTTTTGATGCTCTCTAGTGTGAACAGCATAGGATTTCAAAGTTTTTAACTTTTTTCTTTTTGATTTTTGGTAACTTCAAAAGCTATGACTAAAGCAGCATACTCTGCACATCTCCGCTCCTCCCCGCACCTCGATTGCAACGAAACCTACCTTAGCCACCCTCTTATCTCATCTTCTGTGACTGCTCTCTGGCAACCTTACTGTTTCGGTACAATCCTGCGTGACCTTCGACAGGAAACCCAATGGGGCTGGTCCCTCGGGTGGCCGCTTAGAAAATCATTCACTGTGTGACGATGCACTTGACAGGAGAGGAGGAAGAAGGGACAGAAGGAAAACAGAGGTGAAATATCAGTTTTCCTGTTTGAAATGGTCAATGAAATCGTACTTTGCAGGTGCCCAGCTCAGAACCTGTGAAGGTTCCTCTCTTAGGAGCACATCCCTGTTACACGTGATCCTGGCACCAAGCCCTTCTCTTCCCCACACACATGAAAAAAAACATTAGAGCCACATCTGCTCTTTGAGAGAGAGATGGGAGGAACAGTGAGACCCCACACTCATAAAAGTATATAAAGTGAGGCAAGACTACAAATTCTTCCCTCTTAAAGAGGCAGGAAAATGACCCCGAGTCCCAGTTTACAGGTGGGGAAAGTGAGGGCTGGAGATGCTTTCATGTGCCCAAAATTGTGCAGTTAAGACTGCGGGGCAAGTCTTTATTTTCACTCGGTAAGTCGCCTGCCTGCCAAGCCCGTGCTCTAACCGCTCACCCGGCTTTCTTTGCCAAAGCACGATGAAGCGTATTTCTTGCTCAATGTCTCCTTGTTCCTCCCATCACCTTAAGGATCAGAACTTCATCTTTCCTTATTGTACATGTTATACATCCTCAAGAGAACTCCTTCAAGCAAATGTCCTCTCCCAAACCCAATCTGCGCAACCTGTCCTTCATTTTCGCCCTCCATCATGAACAACTCGGCATCAGAACCAGAGAAAACTCTTAAAGTATTGCATATTTTTTAAAGACTTCTTCAAAAGATGTCAAGATATTTGCACTTTTCTACCTGTCCCATGCTTTTCCGTTTATGAAACACGTAAGCACGTGCAAACACCTACAATACACAACGCAGGCATGTCTCTCCGGGTTTGCTAAACTTGCTCTAAACATCAGAGCTGCTTAGAATACAAAAGTTTTAAGTCCATGCAAGGGGACAGAGTTGTGATTGCTCTAGGAACTGTTCACTTTTAAGTTTCCTGAACCTTTACAAGGAAATAAAGTAGGGTTTTCTTTTCTTTTTGCATTTCATTGATAAAAAAGTTATCAAACCAGTTTGTAGAAACACGTTTAAAAGCAACCACCCACGATTGCTCAGCTGGGATGGTAGTATTTCAGTATACCATATTGCTGTTATAAAAGATCAAGTGCGTGTCGAGGGGGGAGTAGGGGTGAAGGACGACTTTGGTAGCCAGCCTCTAACTCCGCAATTCAGCCAGTCCAGAAAAACTCCTAACGCTCGGCAACACCTGAAGCACAACAGTGCACCAGTCAGGGCGTCAAGAGTGCTCTGAACTCTACAGATCAGCAACAGCAAAGGACAACCTCCTTGGAACAACCCCTCCAACCCTTCTCCCAATGCATCAGTGTCTAATGCAAACCTCACAGCTGCTAAATTTCACTTTCAGTAGCCGAAGTGCTTCAAATTTTGCTGACCTCTAGAATACCGCTGTATAGCCGTGCCCGCTTGTAACAAGGGGCATTGAGGCCACACGTCTGGAACGGGCAAGCCAAAAGCCCTAAAATAATAGTTTAAGTAAAAACGTAAAGAGACACACCAAAAATAAGACAGGGATAAATACACTCGGGCAAGGCAGGTTCCACCAGGACAGTCTTTTTGTTTTCTTTAATGTGGCAACTACCTGGGCAAGGGAGAAAGGCAACGGCACCTTGCCCCTGCTCTCCCCTTGAGCTGGACCAGCAGATATGGCGAGGAGCAGCCCCGCACGCTAGGCTCGCTGCATCTGCATGGCTGACAGCCGGCACCGCCGGCAGGACCTAGCTGCTGGGCCAAAACGCTGTCGAGAAATACAAATGACTGCTCGTCCCAGATCACTATGGAACATTAAAAAAATTTAAAATCCTGTCGATCCCTGAATAAGAAGTTGATTGACACAGTTGTTTTGTTTTTCTCCAAGAGGAGGAGGAATAAGGGAGAAAAACTTTAAACACTCTACGTGTGTGTAGGGGGGTGTGTGTGAGAGAAAGAGAGAGAAAGAGAGAGAAATTTTTCTATTTTGGCAACATCTTGGGAGCTTCTTTCTGTCCAGTGGTGGCATTGCACTAATTACAGTACCAGCCTGCCAGGTTGGTGCTGACTCTTTAGAGCCAAAAATGGGAAGACGGTCCTTTCTCCCCAGACTCTGCAGCTGTGTTTCAATCTGGCCCTGTCGTGGACACAGATCCCTGTGCCGTCTCCCCCACAGCGACAGCCTCCTCCTGTGGAGGAGATTCCTCCTCTGCCTGCCCCCGAGATGTGACGGTGGTCTCAGGGGAGATGCTGTGAGGCCCCTCCAGAGGCATACAGCCAGGGTGGTTCTTGCGAAAGTGCTGGTTGAGGATGGCCTGGAAAGGGAAGCTTTTGCCACAGACGTGGCAATGAAAGGGCTTGTTGCCTGTGTGCTTGCGGATGTGGTACTCCAGCTGATCCTTGCGGGTGTACTTCTTCCCACACATGCGGCAGACAAAAGGTGTGATGCCCATGTGGAGACGCATGTGCCGGTCCAGGCTGCCTTTCTGGTTGAAGGACTTGGCGCAGTAAATACAAGTGAGCCGTGGGTTGTACCGGAACCAGCGCTCTGAAACCTCCTGCTCCCGGAGATATTCCACGTAACCGCTCACTCCAAGCATGGCCGATTCCTCCCCCTGCGAAGGAAACAACACAGATTTAAATAACAAGCAGCCTAACACAAACTGCAGGAAAGAAGATCAGGCCTCAGTCCAGCCAGTAAAGCACTGAAGCATGTGCCAAACCTCGAAATCAGCAGCACTAATATCTTCAACCTCAAGCACACATTTAAGTGCTTAACTGGAGCCTTGGGGCTGAAGACAAATGAGCAATCAATTAGAAACCTCTGCTATGGCAGCCCCTTCTGCCAAGTCATCTGCTAGATCTGGGGAAGAAATGACAGCCCTTGTCAGGAGGGCGCTTAGCCATGCATTGCATTGTGGATCAAACATGTCAATACATGTTACTTTTTTTAAAACTTGGGCCAGTTTGGTTAAAATACTGTATACCACGTTCTGGTTTACTTACTGAGGGTTAAAAAAAGAAGCCAGTTGATGAGCTTGCAGAAAAACGAAGGTGGAATAAACTACAAATCACACCTGAACCTCTTCAGGTGTGATTTTACACAGGTATTCATTCAGGTGTCAGTAAGGATTCATGTTACAACGAATCACGTTTGCCTAAACGGCTGTGTAACCCATCCCAGCCCCACGGCACTGCAGGTGAGGATCTGCAGCGCAGAGAACTAGCCTGCCTGGCCCGAGTCACACAGCAAGGACCAGCTGGCTCCTTGTTATTTTCTGAAGCCAGAAAGACAAACAGCCAAGGGTAACTCTGAACCGCAAGCTCCGTTTCTTGGGCTGACGCTTCTGGCTATCGTGTTCAGAGTGAGCACCAACAGGCAGTCTCCTGAATGCCTCCATGCTGGAGGATGCAGTATTTGCACTCCCACACCTTATGCTTCTTTCCAACAATGCCAAACGCGGACAACCAACCAGTGCAACAACAGGAGGGCCTCTCCTCTGGCAACCAGGGCTGTGCACGTGTCAGCAGCAGCATAACTCTGCCAGGTGCTGTTGAATTTGGCTGTACAAGCACTGGTAAGCTGCGCAGGACTAAAGGAGATGCACAAAGCTGTGGTATTTCTTTCCGCTCTACCACTGAGCAGGGATCACAAGCAGACTACTTATAGCATCAATATGGCAATACCAGAAGAGTGGAAGGTGATGGTACTTCCCCATGTATATGGAAGCCTCTGGTTTTACATTTTGAGGCCATCTCACAATGGAGAAATAATAGCAGCTTTTCTGTATGTGGAGCTAAAACTGCTTTGTATGTCGCATTTGCCCTGGAGGGTTAGTTTGACCTGAAATTTTCTAGGTGTAATCTAAGGACACAAAACAAAGCTTCGGCAGAACAAGATCAAAAAGGTATCTTATGTTTTACGGAAGTGTATTACAAAGTTAGCAGGCAGCAATCGTGATTTTTTTTCCCCTTGCTTCATTCGGTCTTACTCAAGGGCAAAGCAGCCTGGTGACTCCTCACCTGCCTCCAGAAAAGTCATTTGATTACGAACTTACACATTACTTATCTGCCGGGCACACAAGAGTCGTTCTACACAGTGCTGGGTGATACACTTGCACTACAGTGGCACTGCCATGCTGACTGTATGTAACAAAAAAGTCAGACCAAAATGATTAGGCACAGATAATACCACCGTGTCCCACTTCGCTGCACTCTATAGCCCACTGCCCTCCCGTGTTTCTGCACATCTCTCCCTCCTACCCCAAAACTGTGCCCATACCCGAAGAAAGCAGAGAATTCAGAGCTACTTTACATTGCAGATTCTGCTACTCAACACAGTCCCTTGGGGATGAGACAGAGACTCTGTACAAATTCACAGCCCTTTGACACTCCACCCTCAAGATTTACAGGTGTAGTGTCTGAAGGGCTTTTTGGAATGGTTTTGGTACTAGCATGGACAGGTTCAGCTGTTGTCACCCCTCAGTCTTCCACAGAAGCCAACTAACACCTCCCTCAGCTCAGGCATTTGCTGCCAGTGTTTTAGGGCAGATCCAACCCTGCAGGCAAACGGGGTTTCTCCTCGGGAGTTGGTGGCCTGCCCAGAATGAGGGTTGATATTTATGCCCTCAGACAACAAGAGAAACTCCCTGTGTTTGCCAGGTATCTGGCCAAAATCCCAAACGACAGCCAAAATCAGTTTTAAATCATATACGGACGGCGTATGTTCTCAGTGTGGGCAACTAAACCCTTTGCAACAGTAAAAGGTCCTTGTTTCACACACAGCATTGGTTGCAAATACAAAATATTATATACTTCATCACAACACAGTCCCCTTCACCTTCAATGCCAACATTTACTTGCAAACTTCTTGATCTGCCTACCTGGGAACTGGGCTGCTTGGGCTCATCCATCCGCCCGGGAGACTCGCTTTTTGATCTGTACCGCTCAGTCACAGCGACCATGCTGCCAGAAGGGCTAAATCTGTGGGGTGGGGGAAGAGTGTAAACGGAGTTTTTAGGGCATCAGGTCACTACGGTGTTTAGATCAACGGGTGAGCAATAGAGGCACCTGTATAGCATCTCTTCATCCTCACCAGCTAACACACAGGAGGCGGAACAGCGCAAGTATAAAGGAAAAACCAAGTCATACTGGTCTGTGGTTTCAGTCTTAACATCTGAAAAATAAAACTGAGTCATTTGGCTTCCAGTTCAGTAACAGTGCTTTTTGGTTGCTATCGCAAGTACAGCAGTATGGGCCCGGTGACTCAGGAACTGCACAACAGGAGGAGAAACCATTTCTCTAAGGGCACCTTGCATTCACCTCCCACGCCCTCCTCCCCCGTCCAAGTGTGAAAAAAAAGTGACGCGATAGACTCCAGGTGAGAATCAGTGGATACTGAGTGCACTGCAAAAAATTATGCTTGAGGCTAGCTGATCCATGGAAAAGAGTTAAGGAACTAGGAAAGGATCGCTTTCCCAAGGGCCAGAGCTCAAGATCACTCCCAATGACTGATTTATTAAGTGACAAGTGACAGAATATCCACTGCTTCCAGGTAGCTGCTCCCCCATGGGACCAGAGGGATTGAGTTAGAAGAGAAGAGAGGCAGATGTGAGGGGAAACCCCAGAAATACAAACACCCCCCCACCAAACACAACAGATCTGCCCTTTACCAGATCCGTTCTTTGGTCTGAGCTAAGGACAAGAAAACAAATGCTGGAGTAGAGGGGAAGCAGATGGATGGAGAATCAAAACGCAACGGATTTCACCACCTATTTTCAACAAAGGCTTTCTGCTCTCTCATATAAATCAAAACAACGGCAGAGGCTGATGGGTTCCCCACTTCAACCGCTTCAGAAGAAGTAAACCCATGACCCACTGCTGTCCTGAAGCATTGGGAAGAATATTTCCTTTTGACCTACAGCTGATGACCATCTTGTTTCTCAGACAGAACCACCCTCACATCTTCAGGCCAGAAGGCATCGTTGCAATGACACTTTGCATAACACATAGCGACCTCGTTAACTCTGATGCTGAGCCCGGTACCTGCTGAGGCTGAACACCTTTAAACAAAAATCCCACCTCAGCTGAAACACCGAGAGGTAGAGATTCCAACCTATGCACCTCTAAGTGCTAATAATTAATTTTCCAAGCTAGCCTGTACCTAGAGATCTGGTCTGATCACTACCCAGCCAAAACACTGTAACCCAAACCAGACACGCTTCCTAACACCAAGGAAAAAACATTCCTTCGGTTCTTACGCTGAAGATGGCCACAGGAAAAAGAAGGGGGAAACATTCCAAAGCGACTAACCCAGCCAAGCGAAAATCTTGCACAATCTCCTCTTAGGGTCAAGATCAGTAATTAAATTAAAGAAAACTCACCTGTCAATCTCACTGCTGGTTGGCCTAACCACTTTGGCCCCGGAGGACCCTAACGCATAAGCCTCTTGGCCCATAGATCCGTGGCCTGTGGTGTCAATCACCATAGCAGTGACCTCCTCAGCGCTGCTCCCATCTTCTCCTGATGGCTGATGCTCTGCCCCAAGCCACTCCTCCAGGTTCTCTGTTTTAATTCGTACTCCTCCCAACACCCGGACGTCGTCATCGTTCCGTCCCCCATGGTCTCCCATTCCCGTCTCAACGTACCACTGTCCCGCTCTGTTAATCCGTAGTATGGGCTCCCTGCCTTCCACATCTGAACTCTGCTCAATTATCTGGGGGCTGGTGGACTCCTCAGGTGGGCTGAGTTCCCGAATGTCCAGCACTGTGCTAACCTGGCCCAGGCGACTCCCCTTTGGGGTGTTGTGACGTGGGCTCAGGGAACGGTTCAGGTTTGGCGTCACCCGGTGAGACTCCGGTGGTCTCTCCTGATGCTTTGTCCTGGTCTGGCTCAGTTCCGCTTCCACCTCTGCCACGTTGATTTTGAAATGAATTCCCTCAAGAATCTGCGTGCATTTGTCTATGATGTGCTGCATCTGCAAGAAACTGGCGGCCGTTAGGTAACTGATGATGTCAGCCAGCTGCAGACATATCCTACCGGTGTAACAAAAGGAAAGGAGCTGCTCGAAAACAGAAGGGTTCTTGATGACAGAAATGGAAACGGTGCTCATTTCGTTCAAGGACATGTGGTCACGGAAGTAGGGAGAGCTGGCAGCCAGCACCACCTTGTGAGCACGAAAAGCTTGCCCCTGCACGTTGACCACGATGTCACACAGGCGACCCTGCATGCGTAACTGGTTCAGGTGGCTCAGGACAGAGTTACTAAAGTCGGGAATCTCTAGCTGAATGTTCCCACTCTTCTCCATGGCTTGTCCCAGTTCCAAGCGCACGACCTTACTGGAAAGGGGGGAAAAATACCATTGTTAAGAGAGTTAGTCTATCATTTCCATTTAAAACATTTTTCACCTACTTTGATGCAGTTTGAGACACTGGGATTTTGAGACAACTCTCTCAACATTTAATTTACAAGGCCTTGCAGCAGTTCTCTGATCTTTATGCGCTGCACACCACCTTTCACAACAACTACGTTAAACCAGTCCCCGATAGATCCCCATTCCCCATGGCTTAAGTGCTCAAAACAGTTTGTTCTGTCAGCCTCAATAAAAGCACATTTGCATTGTAAAAAGAACATTAAAAATGGTTCAGGTACTAAAAATAGACTGCTGATTGCATAATGGATTAAAATGCTTAGCACTTGTACCTTCTAAGCACTTTGAAAAAAAAGCAATATTGTTATCCCTCCTTTTAGAACAGGAATCAGGAAGGAGACACCAGGACCTACGTTCTGCTGAGAGACCTTTCAAAAGCTGACCAGCACATATTTGACCTCAGGGCATCTCAGGTACATAGTTAAAACCAAGATACTCATCATATGTGGCGTTTCTGACACATGGCAGAAAAGATATAACAGGATGGCAAAAGAAAAAGAACAGAATCCCGTTCTAAACACCAACTTATCAGAGCATCCACTGGGTACAAGTAAATCCCTAGCAAAAAAACTGGCGTTTGTGTTGTTTGGGATACTGCACACAGCAAAAGAAAACTTTGGAGCAATGGGGATTAACAACCTAGCTCTCCTAGCTTCCCTTCCATAATTCATTTTCCTATAATCATCACATTTCATTTTGGCAAAGTTTGAAAAGGAGCCCTGACCATATATGGTAAAAATTCAGAATGATCCAAAATTAGACGTAAACTCGCCCAAAAAGAAAAAAAAAAAAAAAAGAAAGGAGAGTAAATAAGCTTGTTAAAGACCACTCACGGCATGAACAGCTTCCAAGCTGGATGGCATCTGAAGTGTCAATTAAGCAGTGTGCTGCAGATATCAAAACAATTTCAGGCAGGCTGGGAATACTGAGGCTCATAGTGCCCACTCTGAGAAATCTCAGAACTGAAGGGACTAGCACACAGGAATGCATGTGTGCCTTTGAAGACATTTTTTTTAAATTTATGAATGCTGCAGGATAGCGCATGTTCATATGCCCAAGCAGACTTTGTGCAAACTTGGCAAAATAGTGTCACACGCCGATCAAAGACGGGAGCGAGGTTCTGCTTGTGATCTCGGGAACAGAATTAAGACTCAAAACGGAGTCAAGTGCCAAGGAACTTTATTTGCCCGACAACAGGTTTGCAAATGCAAAGGAGAGAGTGAGAGATAAAGAGAGAAAAGAAGGAAAGAAAGAAGGAAGGAAAGAGTTCACAGCAATAGCTACCACCCTGGAGCTGCGGTGTCCCAACAGTCCGATTCGTTTCCAAGTCCGGTGGGGAAACGCTCTGTCCGATGTTGGTTGGTTCCGTTCTTTCATAAGGCTGTCATGAGCGGTTCTGCTTAACCACACCTTCCACCCGGCGGTGGTGCATGTGCCCAATACCATCAGGTGGTCCTCAGGGGTCTCCAGGCCCCTCAATCTCCACAACAACCCTGGGTCTGGGCGCATGCACAGGGGTTTGGTTAAGTTTCTCAGAATTAGCTCCCTTCATTGCTCTGCGGTGTCAGTCGGTGGTTTTCCTGCCATAGCAATGTTGGGACAAACATCTGCCGTGGCAGTGGTGTTGGTTTCCTGCCATAGCAGTGTTGAGATAAACATCTGCCCTGGCGGTGGTGTCGGTTTCCTGCCATAGCAGTGTTGAGATAAACATCTGCCGTGGTGGTGGTGTCAGTTTCCTGCCATAGCAGTGTTGAGATAAACATCTGCTGTGGCCGTGGTTTTTAACTGACGCAGTCTCTTACAATATGTTACTAAACCTGAAGCTGCAGGACAGCCTGTCAATCTTGTGAAGTCATGCAAAGAGATTACTAAATGGCTGGATGGCTGCGTGTCTCTGGGGTAGGTGAGATCAGGGGTGCACAGAACTTCACAAGGTACAGCTTAACAGCATCACGTCTTAAGGCTTCTTCTCCCCTTCCCCTATCTTGAGAAGAAAGCAGCAAAACCCACAAAAATCAAGGAACTACAGCACACAGGTCTGCATCAGCACAACATTAAGAGCAGAACTTCAAATGCACAAAACAAGGTAAAATAGAAAATCCGACATCTTACCTGTAACGTTACAAGTAACATGCAAAGGGGAGGAAACGGGGCTGTTAACTTGTTTTCCTTTTTTCTTCTGATGTAGTAAGAAGGTCTGAAAGCTTTTTGCCCCCTTCCCCTTCAGAAGGAAAAAGAAAAGAAAGAAAAAATGTAGCACAGAAGAACTGGATTCTCCTAAGCACAATCAAGAATGTCAAGCTTCATCATTCTTTGTTTTGCTGGAGGATACAGCAGCAGGATTAGCTAACCATTACATGATGTCCCACCCCAAACCACAGAGAAACACTGAATCTTATCAAACTGATCTTTCCCCACTCTCTGCTCAGTGTTTGTGTTGTACTGATTGCTGTTAAAATAAAAAAAAATGGAGGTGCAAACATCGTCAGTCATTTCCTCTCTTAAGATGCTGGTGTCTCTGGCACTAACCCTGCAGCATTTAAACACATGCAGGGTTTTCCTCAAATGAGCCGTCTCACTTACAGGAACACTCACACAGCCAAAATCACATTGAGCATGTGCAAATGTTTACAGGACTGGGGAGCCTGTAATCTCATAATCTTCCCAAACCACCAGTTCCTAAAGCAATAAACCCCAAAGCATTCTCTTAAGGAAGGCAAGCGAAGGCAAGGGGCGCAGGCAGCCCTTGCTAGGTGAAACACCCCTGCCGAGGCAGCAAGCGCCCAGGTAGGCTCACGCGGGGAGGCGAGGATGGAGAGAGAGGCTGACTTCTCCTTTCTCAGGGGGTCAGCTCAGGACACACAGAGAAGGGAAAAAACTTAACTGCTGAGCGTGGCTGTACAGCCCTGGTCAGAAGTCAGCTGCTCCCAGGGGAGCCCGAAAAACTATTTGCGAGCTTTTGCTCTGAAGGCAGGGAAAAGTCCACTGCTGCTGATGGCAGGAGAAAAGGACCCACCTAGCTTCGTTCGGCTTAGTATTAAGGAGCAGCATTTTAGGATATGCTTTGGGGACAACCTCAGTCGGAGGCTGGCAAAGGGGAATCTATCTTTTTGGTTCAAACTGCCCTTGTCAGAGAATGATTTCTGTCCTCCCAGGTAAGTGGTCTATCATAAGCTCAGGCACCTCAGCTGGCAGCACGATGACATCCCAATTTTTGTCTTTCTTGGCACTGGACTGCAAGTTCATCATCTCAGCCTTTCCCTGCAGGATGAGCAGGATCTCCCGCTGAGCAGTGCTCTTCACAGAGAACAAACTGAGACACTTATCTGTTTCTAATACAATTTAAAGTGGCACCAGCTGAGATTTAGACTTGCTTATCTCAGAAAATGCCTTTCACCCTTCGAGGCAATTGCCAAGTACCGAGACCAGGAGAAATTCTCCACACATCAGACCCTTGTGAAACGCCGGGACAGGACGCCCGCAGCAGCTGATGTTCGCTCCAACCTGTCCTTTGTCAGACAGCTGTCAAGCCGGGGAGCTACAGAGGAGGTGGAGCTGAAAACTCTGCTTTTAGGGCTAAGATTTACCACGACTGGTCAACTCGACTACTTTCAAATTACGGTGGGACCTTAATAAAGATTAAAACAATAGCAATTCTAAATTGAGAGGAGGGATGGTGCCTTCCTCATCCCTCCCTGCCTCAGCTGAAAAAGCGGATTTAACCGGGCTGGGCTCTCCCCGCTCAGTCGCTCCCAAGCAGGGATGCAGGCCTGCGCTCCCGAGGCGATCCCAGGGAATTTTTAGCGCTGACAGCTGCGAGAGCCGCCTGCGGACCCGGACCCGCCGGGGAAGGGCCGGAGCCCGCCCGCCCGAGCCCCCAGGGCGACCGCGAGCCCCCGCCGTCCCGCCCGCGGGGCGCACAACGCGCCGCCCTCCTCCCGCGGGGCACAGCGCCGGCGGGGCCGAGCCCGGGGGGCGCCGCGGGGCCTCCGCCGACGGACGGGCCCGGCCGGCGGGGGCGGGGGGGCAGCGGGCCCGGCGGCCCCCGCCCCGCGGTCCTGAGGGAAGGAGGGGCGGCGGCGGGGCGCGGCCGCACTCCCCGGCCCCCTGCGCCGGCCCCCGCGGGCGTGACGGCGCCTCACGGGCGGGGCGAGGCGGGCCCGGGCCTCCCCCCGCCCCACCCCGCCCCGCCCTGCCCTGCCCGGCCCGCCGGGCCCGCGCCGCGCCGGTACCTACCTGGCGGGGGTGGGAAGGGCCCGCAGCACCGTCCCGGAAGCGAAACCCCCCGAGCGGGCCGCACCCCGGAAGAAATTTCCCGCCCGTGAGGCCGCGGCGCGCATCGCTCCCCCGCCCGCTGCCGCGCCGCGCCGCGCCCCCTCGCCCCGCCCCGCCCCGCCGCGCCCCGCCCCCGCCTCGCGAGGGGGCCGCGCCCCTCCCTCGCGTCGCGCTCACGTGACCGCCGCCAGCGGTATATAAGGGGCGCGCAGGCCCACTGACGGCCTTTTAGTTCCGTGGAGGTGTGGGGTGTGGTGATTCCTTGCCGCCCGGCCGGTGAGTGGGGGGTAGCAGGATTCGTGCCTGCTGTGGACCCACGCCGCTCCGGGGGTTGATGCGCGGGCGCTGCCGATGGGGCTTGATCAGCGATGGGCGCTGGCGGGGAAGGATGGGGGCGGATTGAGTCGCCGGGGCCCGGCCTGCGGCCTAGGCCGCTGGGGCGATGTGAGGGGACTCGCCTCGTGGCGGCCCGGGCGGGGCTGGGCTGGCAGCGGCGGGGGCTTGTGCGGGTGGGGGGAGCCCCCCCGAGCTGCGGACAGGGGCCGCCGGTGCAGGCCCGACGGGGAGGGCAGGGCAGGGCAGCGCCCCGCGTGTGAGCGCTGCGGCCTGGGCTCCGGGCTGGCGGCCCGGGGTGCCTGCTGAGGCGGGGTTTCCCTTGCCGAGACTCGCCTGGGAGCCCTTTTCCCATGGGAAATACTCCTGGAAGGTGGCGAGCTGGCATGTGCCTGCCGCAGAGATTAGCGCTAGGGCTTCCCAACCCCCCCGCTTCTGCACTAGACTGCAAGAAGTGTTGTGCCAAATGTATTGTTGTAGGATTAAGGGTTACCCGCTCCTCTGTTAAGCTAATGCTTGGAAGCAGCTGCCAGACCGGGGAGGGCCATTTCATTATGGGGGAGGTGGAGGTTGTCCCCTGCAGAACAGCTTATTAGTAAATGAGGAGACGGCCTTCCCTGTCTCGTGTTCTCTGGGCAATAGTTAACTTTCTAAGTGTTACAACTAAAGGCCTCGTGTTAACAAAGTAGTGTGTTAGCTCACTTGGAGTTCCACGTGCCTGCACATGATGAAAACTATGTTGGTAGGGACATCTGAGAGGGTGATGAATACCAACATATCTGAGCTGGGCATGGAGTGGTGTGTGGTGATGTACCTGGGATGGCTGAAACGCTGCACAGTCCTTCCTGAGCAGCCAGAGTAAGTTTGGAACTGTCTGACTAACTCTGTGGTTATGTGCTGGAATTGAAACTAGAAAATTAGGAAGTTGGGGTGGTTCTGTCCTGCTTAAAAATAGGGGCTAGCGGTTATTTTTGTGGCCTTGTCTTTTCAAAGGCCTGAAGTGTAGATGGCATCAGGTGAGAGCTATAAGGTTGAATTTTACGTAGTTTTCAAAGAGTATGTGAACATCTTCATTCTTGAAACTTACAGATGCTTTCTTGTTTGCAGTTTAAGATGCATCAGCTACACTTTTCGCATTTACAGCTGCAAAACAGGTAGGTGTTGCTTCTGAAATACAGAGTTTAAATGAAGAAATAATGTGTGGTGCACTTAACAGCAACTGGCCTGGAGTAGTGTGGTGTCTCTTCAGGCAGTCCTCACTCTTCTACTGGGAAGTCACCTGTTTCTCTGTATCGGAAAGTAGATGTGGGGCTCCTGTTTCTGAACCACCCTGTATTCAGACTACAATAGTACCTACCCTAGGTGCCTTTTTTCCTTCACTACTGCTGTTTCATCATCCACAGCAATAGTTTGTTTGGAGAAAAGTGCCTGATGCATGTTTGAAAAAACCCGTAGCTGTCAGGATTGATGTTGACTAAATCAGAGAGCCTATGATGGTTTCAGTACAAGAGTAGTGGACAGAAGTGATTTCTGAAAACCCTGTGCTGAGGCTTTTTTCTGTGCTTAGTGTTGCTGTCAGGGTACTACCCCTAGTTCTACAAGCATCTGAAACTGTTGCCTCTCTTCCAGATCCGCCACAGAGTATGGGGACCTGATGCTACTTCACAAGGTAAAAAGTACTTATTGAAAATTCAACATAGTGTCTTCTAATACCATCATCAGCAGGCAGACTTTATTCTTGGAGCCAAGTTTTCCCTCTGGTGCCACAATGATGACATTTATTTGCTACTCTTGACCTAGAGGATGACGAGCACTTTTACCACCATAACTTTCCGCTGAGGCACAACAACTGAGAATTCCCCCGATGTTTTGACTTCTGAATATAGTGTTCATAAGCTTCTTTCTTACAGGATCTGAATCATGCACTTGGAAGACTTGCAGAAGAAACATCACCTGGTGAGAAATGTGTAGTTTGTATATGGGATTTCTTCCGTGGAGCTGCTGAAACACTGCAGTGGAAAGGATGGGCTGTGTAAAGTGGGAGGGCAGTACTTTGGGATTAATTTTCTCTTTTGGAATTAATTTGCAGAAAGAATTGATAACTTGCTAGTATTCAAAAGCTTAAATATTTTTTTGTTTTATTTGGAGAACTTCAATTATTCAAAGCTGTCACAAGAGGTGATTGCTTTGTACTGTTGTTCCAAAGCAGATACAGTGATGACGGCATAGTTCAGCAGAATATCCTGTGACGAGTAGAGTTTTGTCTTTCGCTCCTGTCTGATGTATCTAGCTTTTGTGATCTCTTGCTAGGAGTTGTAGGCTCGGCCACAAAAGCTGAGGCAATTTGTTTTTTCTCTTCATTTTGTTGCAGGTGTTGGGAGATGAAGTGATAAGCTGTGCAAGGTAACTGTTGTACTGCCTGCATCTGTAAAAACTAATTTGTATCTCTGATGTGTGAAAAGGCTGTGTGTGATGACTGCATAGTTCAGCAGATGACCCGTGGTGATCATACTGCAACTGTCTTTCGCTCCTATCTGATGCAGCCTCCTGTACCTTTAGGCAGTTAGACAACTTATATGGAAAGCTGAGGGTGAAACTACTTTTGCTTCGTAAATGTGTTTTGAAAACATCTTGGTTGATCTGGTGTTAGTGCTTCAAGTTGTAGAAGTGTTTTGTTTCTTTGCAGGCTGCTCTAGACTGAGGATGCCTGTGCCTCTAGTTTGAGAAGCTGTTTAACCTGTTACTGATCTTGGTGCCTAATTGAAGGTAATTGAAAAACACTTAAGATTTATGCTATTTTTGAGCTTCAGAGTTTGCTTTTGGAGATAAGAGGGTCTGAAAATCTATTTTGTTTCTGGAAAATCTGAAGCCAAGATACTAGTATTTGTAAGTGTGCCTTCAGATCCCTTGTGTTTAACAATAAATGTGTTTTGTAGTCTTAAAGATGTGTAAAATCGGCCTGTTGAGGCTAAAATGGTGAATGTGGCAGTACAATGAACTTGATACCTGAAATGTTCTTCCTGTTTTAGTCCAATTTAGATGTTTATGCCTAGTGCATGTTGCTGAACTTTGCAACTGAGACGCTTGCTCCTTTCTGTAACATCAGCAGTCTTTGGAGTGAAGGAATTTGTGTCTCAAGGGTGTTGAATGCTGGGGGATGGCTTTACACCCTCCTTGGGGAGGGGATGGGAGCGTTGCAGTATACTGTAGATGATGTTGAATCAGGTCTCTGATCCTGATGAGGACACTTAACTAAGTGCTGATACAGTATTTCAGTGGAATTGTTCTTAAATGAAAACTTTCTGCTGGACCCTGTCTAACAGCAAATTTTCCTTTGCAGGCTTCCAGTGTGTTTCTCATTGGGTGTAAGTACTTTTAACTTTGCAAGTATTGGCATAAAAAAATATGCCTAGAAGTGAAGTATTTAACTGCATGTGAGCTGTGGGGGTGGTGGTGCAAGGGGCCACTGTTGGCTGCTGCGTGCAACTTGTCCAAAATAGGAGGATGTTTAAGGGGAGAACTGCTAGGCAAGGCCCAGCAGTGTGAGCTGCAGTTGCTCTGGTGGCACTATTTGTATATTTGCCCCCTTCCCTGTAGCAGTCTTAGCCTAAAGCAGATAGCTGTCCAGTGCCTGTGAGCTGCCTGTGTGATGAGATGTGACTACCTTGACTTCAATCATGGAGGTCTCCTATTAGCTCTATCTGACTTCAGGCACCTGACTAGATTTCATCCTCGTCTGCTTGTTTGTGCGCTGTCCTGATGCCTTGCTTTGTTCCAGGGCTGGCATGCTGGAGCTTGGAAGTGGTGCAGTTACTAGTGCTACCAGTGAAAGTAAGTTGCTGGCAAATGTGTGTGACTGGTTGGAACTGTGTGATAGGGGATGGGGAGGTTGCTAGATGCTGGCCTCTAATCGCAGTGCAGGTGCAGTCTTAAGCAGAAGGTTCCTGCAGGATTCTTGCCTCTCCCAATAGATCACAGGTTACCAGCAGCCTGCAGGGCTCGTTCACCCAAGGTGCCAGGGACTGAATCTCATACTTCATGACCAAGATAGTGATGATTGTAACAGTAATGGACAGAGGAGTTCTTGGAAGTCTTAATGGGGCTTTAGAAGTAACATCAGTATCAGACTGATGCTTCATTTTCTTACATGTATCCTAGGTTTGAGAATGGAAGAACTGCTGAGTACTTAGACAAATGCTTCCTACTTGGCAAGTTTCTTGCTTCTCAGTTGCCATAATTTTTTTACTATTTGAAAATGTTAACTCCTTTCTGTAACGGAAAAGAAAGTGTGGACCGGTTGAAATATGTAACTGCTATGGCTATGGACTACCTGACTTTCTAGTTAAGTGTGGTAGCCTGACAGTGCAGAGCTTGTGCTAACCAAAGACCATACAGTTACTTGCTGTTTTAACTTTTTGCTGGTTAAGCAGTGGGGTTTTGCAGGGAGTAGCACTGATCTTCAGCAGTTGGAAGTAATGTGGTAAATGACCTCAACAGCTAGGTTAGAGATTTGATGTGAATGAACATGTGGGTTGGGGGTAAGGTCTGAAATACTGAGGCTGGGTCCTCTTAAGAAACAAAAGTAACAAAACATTAACCTTCTCTAAGCGTGTGTACTGTTCATGATGAATAATTCTAAGCAATGGGAATCTCTCTGAGAGAGGCTGAGGAGGAATTCTGTGCTGAAACAGTACCCATGTGCGAACTGACTCTTGAAGCTCTGCCAAGGAGAGTGTGTTAATAAAATTTCACTTGTTACAGGGTGAAGCTGCTGGGGAGTTTGTGTGAGAAACAAGTAACTTAAGTCTGAGGTAAGTGTAGAGTACTTGGATTTTGGTAATTACTGGAATACGTGTCTTTGTGCTAAATGCCTAGACAGTGGTGCCTAAAATTAGTCCAATAATAAATCTGATCTTTCCTTTGTTGTATTCTTTCTCCTACTCTGCTACTGTGGGAATAAAAGTGATGTGCTTGAAGGAAGAATGCACTTCTATGCAGTTCTGAATTTGACTTGGAAAAGGGCTGCTTTTGTGCAGATACCCTGACAATTCCTGAACTGTGGTCAATGGTGAATTTGAGTTGTTTGTATGAACAGAAGGTGTGGCCTCAATGACTAAAAACTGTGTTTATTGCTGGATTTCTTCACACAATGGAAATAGTAAAGGAGCTGGATCAGTGGAGACCACTTAGCCAATACATTGATTATGTAGTAGTGCAAAATGCATCAGCAAACATAACTCTGACAACTCACATCTGATGTATCCAATTAGTCTGAACCGACCCTGTGATGCTTCACTTAAACTAAAAAGAAGACACAACCCTTTATGCTGTGGTTGTCGCTACCCAGGATTTTTTGCTGATCTTGGTTACATTGGCCATATACAAATTTAAGATTAAGTTGTAATGATTACTGCACAAACTTGTTTCCTCCAACAAGCCTGGCTTTCCTGTCTATAGGTTTTCAAGATGATTTCTATGGGACTTCTGTTTTAGGTATCAAAACTCAGTGGATACAGCTATGTTGGATACAGCTATGTTGGGGAGAGACAGTATCAAAAAACTAGTAACATTGTAATTTTCCCCAGTTATTCCAGTATTAGTAATTTAGTATTTCCAATCTAGTTAGGATTTGTAAACTTTGTATTTGGTGTTGGGTGTTGCAAGCTGAAGTTCTTGTCAGCTGCCAGCTGAAAGGTAGCCTCTTTGTAGATAAAATGGGTTTGGTGAGTAGAATTTCATAGATGAGTAATTTAACTTGGATATAGTGATGTCCGTTATTCTGAAACAACTTCTTTTTCAGGAAAGGACTGTGCTGTCTGCAACCTCATTGGGTAAGATCACACAGCAGATGAATTGTTTAAAAATTTCTGGGAATATTTGTACCCACTGATGAAACTTGATTCTGCCAGATGAATTACTATGATATTACAATTTCCGTTCCACTTTTGTCTGAGGTTACAAAGCTGCTTTGAAGCTTTTTTTTAGCAGTTGTGCTGCTGCATATGTTAATTGTGTTTTCTTGCTTTAGGTAGGGAGGCAACTTCAAAACCACTGTACAAAAAACTGAGAAGGTGAGTGTAACCGGAGTAATAATGAAATTTATTTGCTGGAACAAATGATGATAAAAACCTTAGCTTGAACTCTCTCTCTGAACAGAGATGAAAATCTAAGGTCTGAGGTGTTCTCAGCAAGCTTCTTGTGCTGGTTTGGTGCCTTACAATGGTTCTTATGTCTGTCTTAATAGGTGGAAGATTGCAGAATAATAGGTTACACTTGCATGAACAGCATTTAAGCCAAGGGGTTTTTTTACCACACTGATAGTGTTTGTCTGATACTGATTGGAACCAATAAAAATCTGTAAACTCTACCTGTTGTTGTGAACTGCTTTGTGACTTGAACTGCTTGCTGTAAAACAGCTCTGGGCTGCTTTACAAGAGCTTCAAATGGTTGATTTAGAGTAGGGACTAAACTACTTTGTATGGTAGTTCTGCAGGTGTCTTAACTCTAGGTGGCAGATATTGCTAGTGTGCAGACTGCAGTTGACCTGACCAATACCAAGAATTTGACAAAGCTAAATAATTGTAGTAATTAGTGGTTTATAGGTGAGAGCTAAACACTACTTTTGTATTTGCTCCTAAAACTACAGGCCACCAGTAAGTTTGGTGTTACATGTACAGGTGCAGGTGTGCACAGAGTAAGCACACACCTTGGACGCTCAGCCCTTTTCTGCTGGACTCCTGGTCTAACCTGATCACTAGCATTAGTCTGGAGGAAAAGAGCATTCAGCCTCCATGAGGGCAAAAAAAAATACTTCAGTGAAGAGGTGGTTGATTTTGATAGTACTACTTTAAAAAGTTAACTGCTTATGAGGCACTAAGGCCTGCTAAGGTATTCCTGCTTAGGTTTCTTGGAAAAAATAACTTTCCCCATCTTTCTGTTGTCTTGGGAGTTGTATCAGTATGCGAAAAATCAGCTCTATGAAGAACTGATTCTCCATAACACTTGAGCTATTGCTGTAGCACTTCTAATGAGAAGTTAAAGCTTAGACATTCAGACTGCTCTGCAGGAATATTTTTCAGATTAGTGTTCCCTAGAACCTTAAGAGCAATATCTCCTGCTCCAGCTGGTACAATATATGTCAAGTTAAATCTTGTAGAAAGAGCTTAAATCTTCTTGGCCAGAACAGTATTTCATCCTCAAGAAATGAGTTAGACATGATTCTGTGTCCATGTGCAAATTAAATCTCTTCTGCACAAAAGCAAAAGCCATTATTAAGGTCTGTTTTCATCCAGAGCTGATTAGTAGCCTCTTAGTATTCCCCCCAGCATTATTATTTTTTAAAATACCACACTTCATTGTGCCTGTTAAAGAGCTTGAAGGGACTGTCATAGCCTGCAGTGTAGAAGAAGTCTTCATGGAATGGTTGGCCTCTGTTTCTTAAGATTCTGGCCAAGACTTCAGCTTCCTCAGCGTATTTCTCTGGGGAAGCAAATCCGCCGAAGGACCTGGTAGGAGTGAAAAGGGAGGAGTTAAGAGTTTGAGCCCCCTGCTGCTGCTTTTCACAGAAGGGAGCTCCAGACTTTAAAAAAAAAAATAGTGTTTAAACACTTGTGGTACAGCAGAACTAGCTGTTCAGGAGTATATGGCTGTATTTGTTACTTTAAAAAGTAGCATTTAAAACCAGAACAACCCACACCTAAGTTGCTTGGAATTATGAGAGCATTAGCTAGCATGGACTGTTGCCTGTGGCTTTGATAGAGGGGCAAGTATAGCTTTGGGCACTTTTCATGTGATGAGAGAACTGCCGTGTTCTGTGGAAGTTCAGGGCTCAACAGCAGGATATATCCGTGGTTAAAAATAAGCTGTATGAAAATTTAGTTCAGACTCCTAGTAGATCAACTCCTTTCAGTAGCTGCCTTTGTCAGCTGTGCTGGTGCTGCTTACCGAACAAAGATGGCTGCTGCCTTCCTCTCTTCAATGAACACATCTGAGTCGGTGGGCTGTGGTGGGGAGTCCTGGTGTTCAAATGGCACAAAGAAAGAGATCTTGAAGTCTGCGCAGCCAGATTTTATCAGGCATGTCACTGGTACAGTCATGTCGATCTTCATTTCTAGAGGGGGGGTGGGGGAAAGAAATTGTCTAAGCTGCAAGCAAAGACAGTGCCTGAATGCTGCTGTGAATGGCAGTGCAGGCTTATCCTAAAAGCAGGTGGTCAAGCAGCCTCATGGCTGTAATGGCTTAGTGGAGTCACAAGGGTGTTAGACCCAGAAGGGGAACTGCTGCATCCTGTAGCTCATCTACTGCTTTATACTATTTGGCTTCATCTCCTGTGTGTGCTTCTTGCAGTTTAAAATCGGCACGCTACCTTTTTCATTCTTCCCTTGGATGTAGTGGAAGAGTTTCCAGAAGCCCTGGCGCATCGCCTCCTTCTGGGTTTCTCCCCTAATGACAGTGCTGACCCACTTTGCCGTCTCATACTGACGCAGTTCGTAATCCTTTGCCTGAAAGGTAGCAAAAGTAACCATGAGATGAATATTAAGCATAACAAATTAATAGCTGCTTTTCCCAAACTGGCATGAAAATACTGTTGCAATGAGATAACGCTGGGTGTTCTTTGCTGCAGGCACTAGGCACACCCCCAATGTCCAAAGTGTTTGATGCCTCCCTTGCAAAACCATGCTGTTCTGCTTTAGGCTGAGCTCTGCAGAGCTTAGAAACACGTGTTCCTCTGCCCCTTTACAATGAGGTGTGAATGGTGTGTATAGCGACTTCCGAGCTCCTCCACGCTCATCAGACATAATCCCAAATCCACCTTGGCTCCGCAGCACCCTGACTGCAGAGAGCTCTGCTCCCCTGGCCTTCAGCCTTTACCGTCATCTCTGCTGAGCTCCACCGAGGGGACTGCAGATCCAGGGACAGAAACGTTTGCTTGAAGGATTTGATCATCTTGCCAGAGCTGAAAGGCAGACAGAATTCATTGGCCTCCCAACCAATACAGTATGAATGGGGCAGAAGAAACCCCTAGGGCTTTTCTGCCTGATATTTCAGTTGTCCCTGAAATTGTGAAAGGCTTATCCCTAATGGTTCAACAAAAAGGGCTGAAATCCTTTTAGCCCTGAAGGAACCAGGGAGAACCAGGACCAAGAAACAAACTACTTCCAGGCTGGTGTGGGGGTTGTTCCTCCTTCAAGGTATGCTACCTTAGTGAGAGCATTTCCTGGGTGCAAAACAGAAAGTTGGAATCCTACAAGCGGCACGTCTGTGTAGATGCACAAGTAAAAAGGACTTGCAGAGTTCAGCCAGTTTGCTCCTGGATGAGAAGGCATTGGTGGTGATGGTATTGACACTGCCTGTAACTTTATTGGGCCTCTCATAATAGCTGATGCCTTTCTTAAAGGCCTTTAGCCCCAGAGTCCTGTGAATAGAGGAGATTTTCTGTGTTTATGAATATGTAGCTACTTGCCCAGGGAGCCTTCACGGAAGGAAGAAGCTGAAAGCGTGAAAACACTCAACTTCCTCTTACTATCCCAAAACAAAGCGAGACAAAATAATCAAAATCACTATTGAAATAAGTGCATCTGGTTAAAGTCTTGAGATTTTAGGAGCTTTCATTTTGGATTTTTGTCATTGCCAGGCAGATTGTAGCCCATAATCTATATCCTGAGAAAGTCTCTGCTTTCTATTAAGTTACGATGTCCTTTGCACTTCACATTGCAACATCATAACGTAGTTAATTCAGTAGTTATCTTGATTCCTAGATCATAGAATGTTGTCTTTTCAGAGTATAACTTAATTGCATGTTTCCTGGGTAACAACGGACTTTGAGATTATTTTTCATTTCTCTATCTCCTCAATTGTTTATAGCTACCCATACAACAAGAAGCTACTCTCCTGTCACTCAAGGCTCTACTTTCTCCATGGGCTTTTAGTATTAGCACAGCGTATGCTGCCTGCAGTAGTAGTGGTACAGCATGTCTGAGTGGCAAGGGGAAATCCTGCCACCTAGCACTGCCGGCAGCAGCAGTGTCTGTTCTTGAGGTCCAGAACAATGTTCTGGGTTGTGGTGGTATCTTAAATAGGAGTGATGGACCATTCGTAATCTGTGGTAGGCATTTTTAAAGCCTTTAAGGTATGCCATCTTAAACATGGTTTGTGAATATAAGACCATGGCTGCTTTTGTAAAATCAAGAACTGCCTTGTGCTACTTGACTACTTTCTTCACTGTTTCTGTTTTCTTCTGACATGCCGGCCACTGTTGAATACTATTAATCCCGCTCTATACTCTGGTTTAGAGGTGGCTACAAGGAGTTTTCTCTTGAGGATCTATGAGGTTGGGAAGCTTTAAAAAAATACACCAAAAAATCCAAAACAAAAAAATCCACAAAACACCAAAAACCTGGTGGCACTGATTTCGCTTACAATCCTTAAAGTAAGCAGTGAACTGGGCACTCGCGTGTTGAGCTTTTTCTAGCAGCTCCTTCAGTTGTCACTGTAGAGCAAGGGAAGATCAGAGGACCATGTAGCAGGAGACTGATGCCAGCAGTTAAAAGCAGGTGCTGTCCCCTGCCCTGTCCCAGCCTGAAGATATATCTTCAGCAGTCTTTACCAGAATGATTCACTACCGGGGACTCTGGTGCACGGTCCCCAGCTGGACAGTTTTACTCTAAAAACCTCTGTGTCAATAGTATTTACAAGTCAACGAAGCATAACAGTAAAGCAGGAATGCAATCATTTTATTAGAAGCAAATGTGAGGAATGTTACTGAAAATTCCTGTATTTTTTTTTTATCCGTTGCCATTTCAAAGGCAAAGATGCTGCTCCTTTGCTGTCACTTCACTTTCCATTTCGCCTTGCTACAACTTGACATTGCTCCCTTTTATGTGCTGTCTGGGTATGTTAGAAAGCAGGGAAGTAAGCATTTCTCTGTCTCAACGCATGCTGTTGTAGTAGCTGCAGTGTGAGCTGGCTTGTCTCTGTACTTGCCAGTTCCAACCCCTCCCCAACACACCTGCTCTTAACTGCTGGTGAGATCGCTCACAGCTCTGTCTTTTATAACTTTGTGGCCAGTACTGTGGGTGACCACATGCAAGAAGTATTTTTGAATTACGTGAAACAAATGGGTTTTTTTGGGGGGGAAGACAAACTGAGAAGAATCCTCCAAATATTTACAGTTGAATTAATTTTCAGATCTACAGGAAAGCTTAAGCTTTGAGATTTCCATCTGCTTATATAAATATTACTGGAGGGTGTTGAGGCTTTTTCTGCAGCTGTTAATACACAGGCCAAAGGGACAGAAAGCATAGCAGGCATTTTTACAGGTTACTGATGCCACAAGTAACTGTAACCAGAACATACAATTTCAGAAGCCACTAATTATATCAAGAAAGTGGAGGAAGTAGATATACTTACATTTTAAGCCGTCCTTATCCTTCCAGCTATTGCAGTCTATCTGAGGCTGCACATACTCACAAGATGCTGCATGGCAGTGTTTATTTTAGTTTCATCAGACTCCGCCCATGCCTCAGCCTTACTGGTGGGAGATGCTGTTACAAAAACCAGAACGTTGTAGCCTTGTCTTCCTCTGGGTCTCATTGGAGAGCTCCCACACAGATGCCGAAAGCCCCACCCACACTGCCCACGAGGCAACGTTGGAGCCAGCGTGTGATCTGGCTCCATAAACAGTTTTGCGCCCTTGTGTAACTTCCCCTGGTTTCCATGGCTTTGTTCCTACTTATGTCAGGGTCAGCAGTGGGCTTTGTGCTCTTGGGAGAAAGAATTTCACATAAATAATGTCTGTCCGTGTCCCCCCGACTCAGATTACATGAGAGTGATGGTACAGAATGGCAGCTTGTCCTTTTTACCCCAGGGTAAAGTGGTAGGTAGAAATCTGGCTGCAAACTAAGCTGAGACCATCCTCACGAGATTTCTGCTGGCATGTTATGAAAGGCAGGCAGTGTTTTATAATGGCTGTCTGTTTTGAACGGTATTTGAGACTAATCAGCCCCCTTAGCCCTTGGATATCTGCACAAAGGGGTTATACAAAGCTATTGTGAAATTATTTCCTGCTTGTAATACATAGAGTGAAGCTGAACTCTTCATTTAACCAGCCGCAATTCCAGACATACTTAGGTACCAGCACAATAGGGGCAGATTAAACTTCACAGTTTGAGTCCTGAGAACACCTCCTGTGCTTGCCATGGTTTGTGCAAATTCCTTGCAGGCAAATTCAGCTAAGCTCTCTGGGACATTTGAAATCAATAGGCGGGATTGACTTTTAATAGGAAACATGCTTTGCTTGCACAGAACTTCGTCAGGATGCTGTGTGATACACTCCTGTTCTGAAAGGAGAAATTAAAAACCCCAAAACCATGCCAAATAGCAATTGCAAACTTACCTCTAAAGCCACAAAGCTCTCTAAAGCCACAAAGCTCTAAAGCCACAGAAGTGGGATGGTGTAAAGAGTGTTTTAGTGAGGGAGCCTATTAGGACATGCTAAGGCCTGAAATGCAGAACCATTTCTGTGCCTGCTTTGTACTTCTGTATTCCAGAGTAAACTTTCAGTTTTACTTGTGTTGTGTTTGGGTCAAACAGGAAGACCAGCAGGGCATTTTGGAGAAAGAGAAGCTGCTGCTTGGTGGTCTTTGCTCAAGAGCTATGGGCGTGCACAGGCACGTGCTCGCGTAAGGTTAGCCGTTACATTTCACTTACACTCCAACATTCCTGTCAAGCGTGTACTAGTAATTATTTTCTACAGAGTAGAGAAGGCCATGTAAAAAACCATGATACCCAGCCGCAACAGTTTGGCAAATCTCCACAAATTTGCCCCAATCATGAGCACAGAGAAGGATTGCCTTGAAACGGGGGGCAATTAATCTGTGGATAAACACAAGCCCACTGTGGATTCTCATTTTGTTTCTGAAGCAGAGATGCCCAGAACAATTCCCCAGTCAGTTTGTATGTGCCCAGCTGATGTCCTGACAAAGAACTAACTGTTCTGGTGGAGTAGCCCGAGGCTGGAGAACAATCATCAGTGTTTTCCAGAGAGGTTGTTTTCCAACACCCTTGTTTTTCACATATACATTGAGAGAACATGTCAACAGTTGGAAGAGTCAGTAGGGCAGGCATGAAGACATGTATTCTGTACATAACTATACATACCCAAACTGGGGAAGGGATTATGATGGAAGCTGACACACAGTTGCACTGGTACCTCCAAATAGGGGAAAGTCTGGGTGCACTATACTCTGTACCCCTTGCCCTTTTACACAGGAAAGTAACGTGAAAGAACTGTTTTAGCACCTTGAGGTCCCAGTATTTTGCAGAACATATGGCAGGGTAGTTCGACAGCATACATATATTGCTAGTTTGATGGCTATCTACTGCAGGGGGAAAAACAAAACCAGACAGTAATAGAGGTTCATACTGCTTATATAAATACCATTTGCTATACCTCTAGTGCAAAGTGTTGCTGCCCACAGAGGAGCCCTAAATGCACTAATTAAACAGGCAGTAATTCTCAACAGTAGCCTATGACGCTTCTGTTTTAATGTCATACATAATGTCTGGGACTTGACTGGTATTTTTTAGAATAGCTGGCAAAGCTATTTTCTTTAGTTTTGCCTTAAACACAAGGAATAGAGATGATGGCACAAGCACATTAAAGCATCTGGTCTGTAGCTTAACTTTACTATTTTCAGCATGCGCCTCTGCACAGAACACCATAACGAACTTGTACTTAAGCAATGGCTTTTCAGGCTTGCAGCTTCAGTTGGATAAGGACAAACCTGTGATATGATCACTTGCAATTTCCATTTTTCCTCTTGATAGACCCTATCTATAACAAACACAGACCTTAGAAATGCTTGATGTCTGCTCTGTGGCGACGTTACAATGGCTGCTGTCAAATTCATGCAAATGTGTTGCAAGTTGCCTTTAGCCCTAGAAGCAAGCACAGATCGCTTGCACAAAAAAGATAAATCTTTTCCATTGACCTAATTGTGTCAGGATTGGAGAAGCCTGGGAAAAAAGATGTTTTGTTACAGCATGGGTAGTGATAACTGTGAGTCATATTCTTGTAACTGACAAGTCTGTAGCGTAATATGAAAAAATTGTGTGTGAGGGACAGAGAGGGGTGCAGGTGTCTCCAGGCTGGCCACTCACATGTTCTAGCAAGTGATCTCAACCCAGATGCCCCAGGCAGTTTTGCACTTCTGCCTAAGCCTGTGAAAACATCAGTTGGCCCCGTGTTTGATAATGATTTTGATTTAAAAGAACTGAGATTCTTTATATCTAAATGGCATTTGCTTTTCTGAATGCACACTCAGATGATGCAGAAGCCCTTCATATCAAAGAAGTTGAGCATGTGATGTTACTGTAGTTACTGTAAATAACAGTCCAGGGCAACAAAATTGTCTTTATATGTTATTAGATGAACTGTGATTTTCTGCAAATTCATTTCTCAAAAGAAGGCTCTTATCTTTATCTCCTTGCTCTAAATGAAAGATAAGCCCTTCTAGCAAATTCTATTTTATATCTTATTCTCACTTGCAGCAAGGAAAATGAAGAAGCATAAGCATACCAGCTTCTAAGGAAGCAGTTGAATGTACTATAGTGCTGTTCCAAGGAGGCTCTATATTGTCCTTTGCAAATTGTGGAAATGAAATCTCTGCTTTAACTCTGATAAGATGGTAATTAGAACTTATGCTCTAACCTATGCATCTTATGTCAGCACACCAGTTTGTTACTGTTGGGCTGGCCTTCAACCAAAAATCACTTGCTTTCTGGAAGTGCGTATGTGGATTTTGTCCATCTGCTTTTTGCCTGATTCCAGCTAATTTGTTAAAAAAGACACATGAAACTATTGCATCTCCCTGCTACTTGAAACAGCTGACTCAATGGCAGCATTACCTAAAATCTTGCTACATTAGTGGCTTTTTGCTCACTTCATCAGAGATTGCATGGAAATGACTGCTCTTGACCAAATAAAAAACTTCCTACATCCAACACCACTCCAGAGCACTTTTGACTTGCCATATTCCAAGATTTCTCTGATGAAGGTCACATTTTAGAATCATTCTGGGTTTGGAGAATTAAACCTAAATTAATCTTTCCTTCCAGCTGCATGAAAAACCTTCCTAAACCTTTCTGTCTTCTGTCCATAGAGGCCAGAGAGAGAGACTGGAAGCTGTCTCAGCTTTATATACTGCTTTATTCACTTGGATTATTTCCAAAATAAGGGTTATTTTAAATATAGATCTGTTTAGGGATCTAGCTGTCAGCTGAACCCCACAAGTAATTGTCTCCATCCAAACCCACAGAAAACTTGCAGTTCTCTCTGAGTGCTGGAAGACGTGGAAGTGAATTCTTTCCCTACAAATCCATCTGCATTCTGCTATTGACAGATTCTTCTCAGAAACAAGAACGTGAAAGAAGATGAATTTTTATCACCAAGATAAGAACATCTCATTCAGGGAAACAGGATTAAGGTCACATAGGTAACAATGTTTGCTAGAACAAAGCCTTGACACAAATCTATTTAATTGGTATTTTTTCTTTTTTAAATGGTATTTAACAATGACTTAAGCTATAGCCTAAGGTGAGAGAGAATACACTTTCTTTGCAAACAGGAGGAAAGAACCAGGCATCAATCATCTGAAAACATGACTCAGAGGGCTCAAAAAAACAGCCTTAAGGAGAATATTTACTGAATGTTTCTTATCAATAGGACAGTCCAGTATTTGAAGTCACCAACAACCCGTACCACAGATAATGCTCTCAAGCAGTACAGAGAAAGGGAGTAGTTAGCAAGCACGTGGCAGCCCAAGGCCTCTTACATCTCACCTGCTAGGCAGTCTCTCCAGATGAAGGTAGGAGTTCAGTGTCAGCTCCAGCAAGAATAATTTTTATATCTGCATCTTCCAGCAGATACCATCCAGATACCTTCTGTCCTGTCTCAGTGGGCAGGAACACAGTGGCTCTGCATTTTCTTTCTTCAATCCACCTTCCTGGACTTGTAAGATGATCTTTTCCTTTCTCTTCACCTGCTTTGGCCCCTACCTTCCCTTCCTCCCTCCTTCTCATTCTCAGCTTTCTCCAGTCTATGTGCTGCATGGGGTGAGACCACCTGGCAGCTCCTCTGCCCAGGACCTTGGTTAAGGTCCTGACTGTGCTGAAGGGTCATTAAGAAATGATGTGAACAGCCCCACGAGTCTGAAGAAGTCCCAGGTATGCAGAAATTGCCCTAGAGAGCCCAGGGTTTCCATATGGAGTCCCGAGGACCTAAGGACATGTCCAGAAATGATGGAAACAGCCCCAGAGCATAAGGGTTCATTACTTAAATAAAATGCGCTCCTAAAATGCTGTTTTCCACTTTTACCAAAAAGACATGAAGAGGTAACTGAAACTGAACTAGTGAGCTTCTTGCTCGGAGCATCTCTGTTGTGACAGCTCTTCAGCAGTATGAGTTGAGGACCACTGTGGTACATACTGGGTAACGTGAAACAGAATTGGGGGGCGTGAATGTGAAGCCCTTGCAATCTAAGCGTGACAGTGTTTGTCAGCGCACAGGCGTTAGCAATGCGTGCCTGTAGGAGCGTGTTCTCTTTCTGGCCTGCCAATCCAACTCACCACCTAAGCATAAATTGACCGGTTACCCTAGCTGAGCGTTTGTCTCCTAAGCTGCTTCCTGATCTTTTTTGGGTATGGATCATACCAGAACTTCTCCCGTTCTCTAGCAGTGGGGATATTGGTAGTGGGTGTGGGGTTTCAGTAGGCATTTTTGTTACTTAGATTTGCAAGTAAGGCCTGCAGAGATGGATTTTTTTAAGAACCCAGTCTCTCTTTCACTCCTTTCCCAAGATGATCCAGTGCTGCATTCTGCAGCAGATGGCACTGTTATTTGTGTTCAGAGGTGAGTTTTACTTCAATACAAAAGTCCCTCAAACTCTTGGTTGGCAGTGATCACTTTAGCTCACTAATGGATCCAGTGTACCTTAGTAGTTCTCTGTTTCTAAAGCCTTACATTTCAATATACTCTAGTATCTATTAATTGACTGTTAATGGGAAGATTAAATATTTAAGCATCCTAACATTTAAAGTAACATCTTGGCATGTTAAAGATCTTTTATGCAGCAGACACACCAGTCTGAATGTGTAAGACAGTTAAGAAAATCCTAAATTAGTAATTCTCCAGGTTATGCTCAGTTCTAGAAGAGTTAAACTTGCAAGCTGTTGGGCAGAATTGCTATCCAACTATGCAGTTTAAAACTCAAATTTAAAATCTGCATTTCTTTTGATTTTTGCATCTTTCAATTTAGAGAAGAGGAGGTAGATGCTCTGCATGTAAGGACATCACGTCAGCCTCTCAGATGATGACCTTCTGAATACCAGCCAGACAAGACGAGATTTAACAGGATTTCATCACTTTCACACGTGTTGCCTTTTTGAATTTCTGCCATCATTTAGGCTTGCGCCCTTTGTATGTGTTCTGAAAATAGATTTGGACTGCCTTTGGAAGAATATTGTGTCTGGATACATTTATTTATTTCAGAGAGAAACAGAAGCAGAACTGTAGTTTAATTACGGCCAACCAGAACTGCGCTCATGGTAACTTGAGAAGTAGGAAAATCCAGATGTCAAAACAGTGTATAGGTAGAGAGAAGTGTAATTTGGGGAAACTAGAAGTAAAGGACGAGGGTGGTAAACTGTAGTCAGTGTAGAAAATTTTTGAAGTGTTAACACAGCAATGACAAAGAAGTCTGGAGGAAACTTGCAGGGCCTTTGGCTTTAGTAGTTAAGCTGCCTCAGCAAATCAGTTATTTGAGTAATGGAGTTCTTAGTAGATATGTGAATCCCCTATGTTGGCACATGGCCACAAAAAAGTGTTCATAACTTCCCTATTCAAAATTACCTTATGGGGTTACTTAGATAAGGTTTTGACATTCATGTTTATTTCTTTTCCTTAGAAAAATTGTTTAGATCTATAAAGCTGTGTTTTAATTCCTATACTTGTTTTGGAAAAATAGCAACTGATTTTTGTTGTTTTCACTGGTATCCTTATTCTCCTCCAAGCTTTGGCACCACTACACTTTACTGCTTATTTCAGTGGGAAGCAGGAAGGCACTTTTCCGGTCACTGCACAGGATGCTGCAGCTGCAAATTGCCCAAAATTTACAATGCAGATTTTGGAACCTGAATGTGAGTTCATGTATTCAGATTTGCCTGAATATAAATTCCCACAGCCATTCAAGTCTTCCTGAATGGTTTTTTTTGGTTGGTTTTTTTTTTTTTTTTTTCCCATTGGAAGGATATATTTGGCATTAAGCATGCACTTGAAATGAGTATAAAGGAGAAGTAGTATTTTAAATGGCAACAGTAAACTCATTTCTTCTTTCTTTTATCCTTGAGACTCTGAGCTCACATACGCATCGTTGGGACTGCTGATTGCATGCGGTATGCTAGCACTTGGGACATTAGCATAAGAGGACATGCAGATATTCATTTACTGGTGACTGTAGGAGGAATGAAGAGAGCTAGTGATTATCCACTGCATTACGTAGCACTGCTGAACTGGACCTGAGCTGTCCTCTAAACCTCTGTAGAATAACTTGGGTATTTGTTTTAGCTAAAGCACAGTTCTGTTTCCTTCTGGTAATAACATAGGGCTTTATCAATGTAAATATCAGAGAGTCTTAGAATCTTTACCATCATTTCCTTAAATGCATTCCTTCCAAAGGTGAGCAAAGACTGCCCTCAAACATGAAACCTTCACCCAAGGACTGGGGGAGATGGATGGAGGCAGTGAGGGGAGTCAGAAACAGCGATCGAGGCTTTGAAAGATGTGGGAAGAGTCCCAACGGTGAACCAGCACTGAACTGGGGAGGTGATGAGCTGGGGCAACCCTAAAATTTTTCAGAATTTCTCTGAACTACTGTAAGATTTTAACCCACTACTGTAAGATTTTAATCCCCTCTAGGCAGCTGTAAATCACTGTCTACCTCTTCTAAATTGCTCTAAAAGACTGTCAGGACCTCTGTATTGCTGCAGTGAGGCAACTGCCGCAAAACAGGTGAAATTTACGCAACTCAAAGTGGTCTCTAAACCACTCTAAAACTCTTCTAATCAGCTCTAAACTGCCACTAAATGCTTCTAAACATCTCTAACAATATATAACCACTTTAAAAATGTCTTTAAATTTCCTGTAAACAGCTCAAAGATCTGAAAAATAACTCCAAATTCCTCCACAGCTCCTCAGAAGCACACTAAACAGTTCTGAGGAGCTGTAATATCCCTTGAAAGAGTGCTAAGGTCCTCTATACTGCACTAAGATCTTTCTAAACCTCCTCTAAGCAGCTTTCAGATTTGACTGATCTTATCCAGAACTCCTCTGCATGGATTTGAATATCCCTGAATTTCCTTTGGGCCTCTTAATCTCTGCTAAGGACCTCCAAAACTCCTTGCATGTACTCTGAGGTGCTCTAAACCCCTCTAAAATACTGCCAGATAGCTACAAAACACCTCTGGTGAGCTCCAAAAGAGCTATTAATACACCCCCTAAATGAGACCTTTCGAAATCATGTAACTGATTCTAAAATGCTCTAGGGTGCCGCTTAGCCAGTCTGGACTTCTTTAAACAGCTCCAAAATATCTCTAAAATGCACTACATTGTTCTATGACCCATCTGAACAGTTCTAAAACACTTCTGATCAGTAGGAAACAATGGTAAGAAGCTATAAATTCCTCTAAAACCTCGACTCTACCTCTGAAAATCCTCTAAACAACACTAAAATTCCTCCACACTGTGTTAAGCAGCAGTAAAATGCTTCAAAATGGATCTCAATCTCCTCTCAGTCTCCTTGCAACTGTTCTAGAACTCCTCTCTGCAGTTCTAAACTCCTGTTTAGAGAAACAGCGATAAAAACTTCTCTGAAGTCCTCTAAAACCACTCTGAACAACACAAGCAGCTTCACAGCACTCTAAATTGATGTAACTGCTCTAAAACCCCTATAAACAGTTCTGAGCAGCTCTAAAATCATGTAAAGTGTGCCAAAACTGTAAAGCTGTCTGAGCAACTGTAAACTCCTTTACTTCTTCTAAACCTCTTCTAAAAACCTCAGAGCACCTCTAAACTGATCCTCTGTGTTGCTGTAAGCAGCACTAATGTGTCTCTAAATACATCTAAAATGCTTCTGTATCTCTACAACTCTAAACTCCTCGTACAGCTTTAGAATTCCTCTAAAGAGCTCTAAGCAGCTCTAAAACCCTTCTACACCAATCTGTAACTTCTAAAAACTGTTCTAAGCAGCAGTAAACCACTGTAAAAGTTCTCTCGCATGCTATCAAACAGCACAAAGTAGGCTCGTAAAATAATCAGAGGATCTTCTCAACATTCTCTAAATTACTCTAGAGACCACTGAATTGTCTCTGAACCTCCCAAAATACACTGTTCTTCTTGGATTAGTACTGCTTAACCTCTTCATTGATGACCTGAATGAAGGAGCAGAGAGCACCCTCAGAAAGTTTGCAGAGGGACCTTGACAGGCTGGAGAAACGGACTAACAGGAACCTCATGAACTTCAACAAAGAGAACTGCAATGTCCCGCAGAAGGGAGGAATAAGCCCAGGCACTAGTACAGAGTGGAGGCCACCTAGCTAGAAAGTAGCTTAGCTGAAGAGGACCTGGGGGTCCTGATGGGCAAGAGGAACTTGAGCCTACAGTATCCTGCATTAGAGAGCTGCCAGGAGGTTGATGGAGGTCATCCTTCCCCTCTGCTCAGCTCTGGTGACGTGCATGTGTAGTGCTGGGCTCCCCAGTAAACGGAAGACGTGGACTTCCTCGAGTGACTCCGGTGAAGGGCCTCAAAGATGATCATAGGATTGCAAAATCTGTATTACAAGGAGAAGCTGAGAGAGCTGGGACTGTTCAGCCTGGAGAAAGAGAAATTACCCATAGGGATGCAAATGCGTAGAGTAGAGGGGATTTCTGGAAGAACAAGATGAGCCTCGAAGAAAAGAAAAATACATGTGCTTTGTGAGAACTTCTTAATAAATCCAAACCCCAGAGAAAGTAGTCTCTCTGCATGTGAACAGCCCACAGTGAGCATATTTTGGAGCGGAGGAGGAATACCACAAACCCAAACTCCTGAGATTATTATGTGAATACATGAAAAATGTGCTCCCAGAATGCACAAGAGGGGATTGTTTTCTTTACTGCAGGCACTGGATGCTCTCAAAACGCGCTTTAATAGAAGATCTGAAAGCACACACTGAAGACAGAATGTTTTATTGCACCCGTTTTATGGATGGGTGTAGAAAACCCAAAAGATTTTCCCCGGGAAGCAAACCAAGCCCACAGGAGAGCTGGAAGCTGCAGGCATTGGGGCGTGTTCAAGAAAGATCTATTGATGCCTTTGGTGGTCAGTCCATGTGCACTCTACATGGCCTTTCATAGCCTCTTTCCTTCTGAGTCTGTTAAATGTCAGCCACAAACATGTGCAGGGCACTGCTTTGTCTTAAGAGATGCTGGTGGTCTGCTGCTCGGATCTGCTGGGTGAAGATTTGAATTCAGCACCAGCTGCGGGTCTGGTAGGGCGGAGGAGGACTGTGCTGTGCACAGCTGCCTTTCTGCCATGGGGCCCAGACCCTGCACGTGATGCACATCTGGTAAAACCACATGCTGGAGAGGAAAACAGGAGCCACATGGGCTGCACACAAGGAGTGGTTTTAGCTCCCCATGAGCCACTGTTTTCTGTTCGATTGTCATAGCCTGACCTCCTCCATTTGCCTTACTCACACAGCAACATAGATCCTCCCAGCTCCCCACACTGCATGTCCCAGAGCCAGAGCACTGCACTGGTTTTGGGACTGCTTCCAGCACCACAGTGGAACAAGAAACAAGCAGGAGATAAGGAAATGGGCAGCCGGAGCCTTTCCTGGTGTCCTGCAGCCCCCATGACATGAGCTGCACCCAGGTCATGGTGGTGTACATAGCGGGGGCAAAATGAAGCAGGTCTTCCCCTTAACTTCTCATTTCTGTGCACCTCATGGTTTTTGATTTATGGCATGGTTTTTCTATTCATACACTGTATGTTTGTATGTTAACTGGCTTGGGTTTCTCTTATCCAAATAGTGATGATTTGTAGAACAGCAAATTGGAGGCACTGAGTAACAGCAGGTCTCCGCCACAGCAAGCATCCATCAGAGACAATTAGTATGTGCAGAGCTTGCAGCTAGATAACTGTGGCAAGGAACAGAAGAGCTAAATACAACCTGTACAAAGGGGCACTAAGGCACAGAGATCAATGACTGGCTTATTTCTTCAACACCGCAACTTTTAAATTTGATGCAGAGTACAGATTTGAGACCCTGAGGGTGAAATGTGCAAGTTTGTCACTTAAAAGAAATGCAGAGGTGTAAGGTGAGTTGGAACAATGCTGAATTTTGGGGGGGGGCATATGGGATTTTGTTTTACAATAATGATAGTATTTTGATGCTCACCCTTAAATTACTGAGCTGTAATTTTCCTTGCAGAGAACCAAGCAAGGTTTCATCTCCACTTGCACCTTTGTTTTTGTCTGGGAACAGAGAAAAGATGAAATTTAACTCAATTTGTTTCGAAAAAAATCTGTTAATCCGTGATGCCCGTCATCGCAGTGCCCAGGCCTTCACAAGCTTTTGACATGCCAGTGGGGCTTGTTTCCCTCACGACAAGGCAGGGTGGGTTTGCTTCCCCACTCACCATGACTTGCCTGTTGAAATCCTTCTCATTCAAGGGCCCTTGAACTGCAGAAAACATGTTTTTTCTTTCTACTGCGTGGTGCAGCGGATGTCTCTCGAGCAGCAGCAGCAGTACATGCGCTGCGCTGCGCTGCAAGGGCAAGGTGGTGTGAGGGGAGCTGAGCCGCAGGCCTTCAGGCGGACACCCTTCCCGTTTGCAGCTAGCCTTCCTGCGTTTTTTCCAGCCAACAACAAAAAGATATCCCCTATTTTTTTCCAAGTGGCTTGTGCCTGGGCAGAAATCCCTGCTGAAATCCATAGAGCTGTTAACCACCACCCCCCGGGTCTCCTGCAGATCTCCTGCAGGGCAGCCTGGCGTCTCCTCAGGTGTGCAGCCAGCTCTCTTTTACCTCTCCACCCTGTCGTGTAGTTATTCTTAAAAGTCAGTCAGTCTATCTAGCTTGCTATCTCTTTATTTATTTATTTATTTGTTTGTTTGTTTGATTATTTATTTATTTATTTATTTATTTTAAAAAAGTTTCCAAATAGCGATTAACCATCCGAACAAGCCTTGGCTTTCCAGCAGCAGCTGTGGGTTACGGGCAGGTTACGGGCGGCCCGGCAGGGGAAGCCGGGGCGAGGGGTGAGGTGCGTTGCGGCGCGCTGAGGCGGGCCGCGTTCTCTGGAGAGCTGTCAGGTGATGGCGGCTTTCCCCGCCCTCGGCCCGGCGGCAGCCCGCCTCCTGCCGGCTCCGCGCCTTTCCGCCGCGCCGCCTGCACCTCAGCCGTGAGCGGCGCCCGCCGGAGCGCGGCCGGGGCAGCGGGCTGGGCCCGGAGGAGCCGCTGGCAGCCGGGGCAGCGCCCCCTCCCGCCGGGCCGGGCCGAGGGCGGAGCGGCGGGGCCGCCCCGGAGGCGCTGCGGAGCTGGGCCGGCCGGCGGTCGGGCGAGGCGAGGCGAGGTGAGGTGGGGGCAGGCCGGGGGGCCTCACCCCGCGTCCCCGGGGCCAGGGCGGGGCGGGCGGACCCCGGGCTGGGCCGGCTGCTGCCCGCAGGCGTGGCGGGGCGGCTGGGATCTGCTGGGGGTGGGGGTGAGGCGGCCTTTGGCCGGGGGAGGGTTTGAGCTCGGTCCTCTGCAAAACGGTGCTCCCCTCCCGGCTGCCAGGCGTGACCGGGTGGGTGCACAGCACCGCCGGCGTGTAGGTGAGGAAAGGTAAAACTGGGGGCATCTCTGCAGTGTAACTGCTGCTGGTGCTCCCAGCCCTGCCCTGTGTGGGGCTGGCCCCAGTAAACCGTTCCTTCAACACAGCGAAAAGACCGCTCTCTAACCAACATTAACGGCCTCCCACAGTCCACTTTTTCTGAACTTTGCCTCTCCAGTTTGGTCTTTAACACAAGTTGAACATCTCTGAAATAAAAGATCATTATCAGTTTTATCTCTTTTCCAAACAGCTCAATGACACCCGGAAAGAAGCTGCAGGGTCTTGTAGCTGCTACAGTCACTCCAATGACTCCTGATGGGTGAGTTGTCGAAGTTGCACTGGTTACTGTCACTTTAGAACCCCTGTTTTCCTTTTCTCTTACTTGGGACTGATCAGTTTTGTTTCATTGTTGAGTGGTTTTTGGTTTTTTTTTTTTTGTTTTTTTTTTTTAAATCAGATCTCTGGTGTGATAAGGAAACTATTATGTTTGTCCCATAGGACGAGAGTGGGATCCCTTAGCCTTTGCATTGTCCTGTTGCCCAGCAAGTGCTATAGGTCTGGGTTTGGAGAGTTTGGATCAGTCTCACATCTCTCTTTCCGCTGCTTTTGTAGGTACAAATTAAGTCAGAGTAAGGAAAATCACAGTCCTAGTTAAATGAGAGTTCTTGGAAGCTAGAAAATAATTGTTAAAATTGGAAGGCCTTTTAGACTTTGCCCTAGCTAACTAACATTTCACATAACATGGATTCACGTGTATGTATATGTGTGTGGAATTAGTCTAAATCTGAAGAAAATGCTGCAAGGACTGCACAGTGCTGAAAATAACATAAAATTGAAAGTTGAAATTCAGCCTTCCTCAAAATAGTGATGATAAACAGATGTCCTTCCTGCCACATTTTGATGTTGCAAGATGACAAAGTTGTTTGGAGTCAGCAAAGGACCCTGAGCTTCTCTGATGGGTGACGCTTAAAGATCTGTATGTGGTTTTTAGGGAGGTGGTGAAGATTTGCTTGTACAGTCCTCTGAAAGTGAGCCTTTGCTTTTAACAAGCCCTGTAAAGCATGGCTCTGTCTCAGGGAACTCAATTGCATTGCAGTCACTGCTTTGTTTCTTGCATTAAAGGAAACTTATTTCTGATTTAATTTTTTATTAGAACTCAAATTTTATTGCAACATGGTATTTGGAGAGTGACCTGGGCCCTCTGCCTGGAATGCACGGCTTTTGTAAGATATGTTCTGGGGAAGCAGCAATGAAATTTTAGGTGAAACCAGTGAACCCAGTCAGGGTACCAGAATTGACTGCTAGACTGTAGGGTTGGTCTGTATGTTCGACAAATGAGAACAACAAAATGAGAGTTTTGTTTATCAGACACTGATAAACAAAGTAAGTTTGTCTGGCTGAGAAGATAAATCTGGAATCCAGTTTCCCCTGTTTGTCAGGGAAGTTTGTTGCTTTCCTCATCCTTTAATGCAAGAGAGGTTAAAGTCACATCCAGCAGATGCCATTTCACCTTCTGTGTCCAGCAGTTACAAGTGTGGTTTAACTATTTGCCAGCACTTGCACAAATAATCTTTGTGCTCTCAAGAGGACTTGTGTTTCCTTCAACAGTCAAAAAGGTTTGAGTGCCTTTTGTTCTTTCATATCTCCCTAAAAAAGTCCTTTGCTGTGAGGAGCCTGCAGTAATTAACAATTGAGATAAAAGGTTAGGACAGTGACCTACTTGTCAGGAAGAAGAGAAACTGGAAGCAAGAATTTCAGAACTGAGCTGTTACCTGAAATGTTAAATACATGTTGAGGGTATCGTATCTTGGGGTAATCAGTGTGTGTACAAAGGCAAGGCTTCAAAAATGCATGTATTTTTGTTGTTGTTTCTTAATCTCCAAGTTTTAAGGTATCTGTGGGTGGAGACTTACAGTTGCTCCCGTTCCTTTCATTTCAGACAAATTAACCTTTCGGTGATTCGTCAATATGTGGATTATCTGGTAGGGGAGCAGAATGTGAAGAACGTTTTTTGTAAGTGTTTTTTTTGACAGAAACTATGTTACAACCCTTTTGCCTGGATGGGAATACTGTGATATCTTACCTGGTAAGAGCTGTAGTGGGGAGGACTGTGGATGTGGGATCATCCTAGACGTTTATATTCACCAGTAGAGAGAGTGCAAGCAATACTTAAGGCATCTGCTTTTGCCCACACCCTATTTCTGTGTGGGATAAAATAAGTGTTGCTTTCATATGGTGATATTCCCAAAGATGAATGGATAATGCTGTGTTGGGAGAGAAGTCTCAACCAAATGATTCTCCCCTTTGCTTGAGCAAGATACAATCATCTGATTAAAAAACATCAGCTTGGGAGGCCAGGAAATTAAATGGGCTCATCAAAGCCAAATAGGCTTCTTGAGGAGACCCATGGTGCAGAGTGATACTGAGGTGGCTGCTGCTCCCATCTCTCTGCTCTGCTCCTGTCCTGGGGACTACTGCAGGGACAACAGGGATGGCTGGATAGAGAATACAGTATCTGCTAAACCACTTCCGTTCACAGCCTGCCATCGTAAAGTAAGCTGAAAGTGATAAGATTGTGGTTCAAAGCTTCAGTGGAAAGACTGCCAAGATGCAGAGCAGAGGCTGGCAGTGACTTCAGCTATCCCAGTTTAATCTGTTGTTTGTGACTCAACATACTGATGTCTTGTTGTTTTCCAGGGGTGCTTATGACAGAGACAGCAAATTTCAGGTCAGGCTGTTTCCTTGGGCTGGAGGATAGACAGTCACTGCCTGGCTCGCTGAGCAACCCCTTGTGCACCTTTCACAGCCTGCCTCACTGCTGGGAAAAGGAGGTAGTTAGTGTCTGCTGGGGAGGAGATGCTGTGGGGTAGTTACCCAGTTTCAGCAACTGATTCTGCCTCCTGCCTCCCAAAGCTGGTGGTTCTGAAACACCCAGGTTTTGAACACAAGCATTTAGTGATGATAACCCTGCAATCCCCATGCAGATGCTGGTGCAGGCCATTGCTGTCTTAAAATGAGTTTGGGGAAAAATATTTCTGTTTTATGTCAAAATCATCAGTTCTTATCTTTGGTAAAACCAATGCATGTAGGCCAGGCCTCAGCAAGTGTGTGCGTTGTGTTGAAACAGTGAATGGCACAACAGGAGAAGGACTGTCCCTTAACATCCAGGAGAGGAAGCAGTTGGCAGAAGAATGGATACACCAAGGAAAAGACAAGTGAGTAGCTGAGAGGGAACAGGGGATTCATGATCTCGTGTTATGATATAAGCACACCTGATTGCAAAGTCAGATTTGCTGAAGACCTGCTTTTTGTTTTTTTTTTCTGAGTATTGTTGGGCTTTTCCTCCCGGCTCCTTTGTCATAGAAGTCTGTGTTTTTATCACTGTCAGTTAGCTGGTGTCCATTTCTGCTGCTTACAGAGCTTGTAAGAGTCCTTCTCTTTGGTACAGTGAGGGCTAGGGGGACCAAAAAGGGCTCAGAGGGAGAAAAAGGGCTGTGCCCGTTGCAATTGATTCTGGAGAAGAAATGGAAGTAAAGAGCAATCTGCCTATTAATGCCCTGTGAGCATTTCTGAACCTTTTCATATATTAAATGATTTGGTATGGGGGAAGCTGAGGTGTGCAGTGTTTAACTGCCTCCCTAAAGGTGGAAAACTAGTGCCAGAAGAAGGAATTCAACCTGGATCTGCAGCTGTGTATCCAAATTGCAGCTCCATTCTCCATCTCTTGTACCTGTTAACAGTCTTGTATTACTCACTGCTGCTGCCTTGTTAGTTGCTATGTCAGAGGATGTGAAGAGGAGGAGGTGTTTTGGGTGAGGAGAGTGAGAAGAAATAAACGGGTGTGAAGGCTCACAGTCTGTATGGATATAAAGGAGAAACACGACAATGGGACTGACGGACTGGAACCTGAGAGATTCCCTTGGCAGGAACAGACAAAGGTGCTCTGTGAGGTTGAACTCTTCTGGCAGTTCTGCAGAGATGCAGGTTTAGAAAGCAAATATATGCTTCAATATCCTTTCCTTTTCCCAGCTTCTCCTTAAATCCTTAATGTCTTAATGTTAACTTCCTAATAAAATGCTAAGATTTGTCCCTCCTGACAACCTTGCAAAGATAACACCAAGGAGTCACACGACTGATATTTGCAAATGTGTTTTCTTTTTTCCATCACCAGCTGCTTGGCAATGTCAGCATTTTTCCTGTGTGTCTGCTCATCGCATCAACACAGGTTTTATCTAGCACAGTGAAGTTTTTTTCTGTGGCTCCCTGGTGTGAAACGAGTCATTTTGACACACTGGTATTTTTCACCATCATTGAAACCTCCCCAAACCTTCTGAATTTGTTTTTGTGCAGATTGGATCATGTGATCATTCATGTGGGAGCACTGAGTCTGCCAGAATCCCAAGAGCTGGTGTGTATATATTATGATTTCTTTTCACTACGTGTGTAATAAATATAAAGATGATGTACCTTAAAGTACTTTCCATTCTCTCTTCCACAGGCAAGACACGCAGCAGCCATAGGTGCCAGTGGTATTGCTGTAATAGCCCCCTTCTTCTTCAGACCCACAAACAAAGGTGAGTAGATGTGATTGCCAGACTTGCTGAGGCCTTTTATATTGCCCTCCAAATCCTTTACCATAGATGAAGGATTAATGCCAGTTTTATATTGCGCTCCAAATCCTTTATCATAGATAAAGGATTAATGCCATCTTCGTTCTTGGGAAAATATTTTGGTGATGACATTTGTACACCTGCCATGTCTGTTGCCATGCAAAAGCAAAACCCAGAAGCAGCATTTTTTAAAGATGGTATCAGAATTCTCCCAGTAAGAAGTGGCAAGGATGTCTTTTGGGATGTATTTTCTTAGCCTCTTGTTCAAGGAGGAGTTGCTTATGGAAAGAGTAGTTAACCAGTCTGTCTTCTGAATAGATAGTACGGAGTTCACGCCTGATCTGGGCCATTCTAGGAAGCAGTTGGTTCCATGCTGATCCTTGCTGGACACTGACCAAGTTGATAAACTGCTGATACACAGATGTGCCTCTTGTTACTGAGGTGATCAGGTTTGGTTCTGTGCATATAAGGTTTCCTCAGAACTTACACATTAAGTGTTTTGCTTTTAATATCGTCAACATAACATAAAAGAACGACACGAAGTGGAGGGATGTAACAGAAATGATAAAAGTTGCCTGAATTAATTATGAATGGCAATGTTCATATGAAAGCACCAGAAGAAACCCGAGTGGATTGCAAGAATGGCCAGTATTGACAGCCAAGGATACAATCAGGGCAATCAAACTGGTCAGCACGAAGGAACAGCACAAAGATCAGCAGAAGACCTTGCTGATAGTAGTAGGATGGAAGCGAGGTTTCAGCACATTGTTTTTTTGCCATTCCTCTTCCTGCTGCGCTGATAAGAAGATTGCCCAAGATCTATGAAGGATGCAGTGTACAGGATTCTCAGGAAGAATGTCAACCATGATAACTCTTTGATTCCTAAAACTGTATGAAAAAGTTGGCCAAAATCCTGTCTGTCATCACCCTCAAGCAGGACCCCAAGGGAGGTGAATGTGAACTTAATCCCTTGTCCTCTGTGTTGCACACAAGTGATCCTGGTGAGACCACTTTGGCACACAGGTCTTGCATGTGTGAGAGCATGCATGAGTTACCTCGGTAAGAGAATGAGTGTGCATTACTGAAATTGGTTTGGTTTAAAATAAGTATCATCTTTGCCTTCCCTAAGGTCTTCCGCTGGGTTTTGTTATGTTGAATTTTTTATGATGTGTACTTGCTGTGTATGGTACACAAGCTGTAGATGGTTTCTCCACACACCCTGGCTGCTGTGAATCTGAACTGTCTTTCACTAGAGGTAGTCTCCTTCCCTTATGGAGGTACTCGATTGTTTTCTTTCAGATGAACTGACTGCTTTCTTACAGAAGATTGCGTCTGAAGCCCCTGAGGTTCCATTTTATTACTATCACATTCCTTCTCTGACAGGTGTGAAGAGTAAGTACTGCTTAGTCAGCTCTTCTCAAGCATGTAGGCTCATAGCAACCTGAGTAATCCTGTGGCTGGTGTGATTAGTCTGCCAAACCAAACTAGGTATGTGGTCTCTGTTCCTGTCACATGCCAGCCGTACTGGAAAGGCTCCTTTCTGAAAATGGGAGGTGATTCCAAGACTGGAAAATAAATTTAATTCCTCTTCATCAGAAGAAAAGTCATGGCTTATGAGGGATGCACAACTGGGATGGAGGTGCTGACCATGGCTTTGCAATTAGTGTGGACCAGGATAGGATATTGCTTTGGATACTCATAGTTGAATCCTGATTTTTTTGCAAGATAGCAGCCACCATCTCTCTTGGTGTGCACCGACTGCGTAGTCATGTTTGCTAGTAAATTACGTGTGAAACCACAATGCTTCTCAAGTCTTAGTATTTAGCAGAGGAATGAGAAATAGAATACAGATCTTTGGTTATTTGCTCTAGACAGCAGGTTATGTGGTGCTTCTGGACGTATGAATGTATATTTATTCTTAAATATGTTGTTGACAGTTAATTCCTAATCTGTTATCCAGGGTTTTTCCGTTCTGATCTGGTAAAAGGAATGCTTCAGAGGGGGTGGAAAAATATCTTCTGTGTAACTCTGGGAAATAATTACACTGAAGTTGTCTTACTCTTTGTTTTAGAACTATATAGTTTACTAGGCTTAGGCCAAAAGCGAACAACTTGTGAACTAGTAAGTCTCCCTCATGGGGACAAGGCAGGGAAATCTCCCAGAACAGGGGTGCATTTCTTCATATGAGATTGCTGTTCTACACAGTTCGCGTTGAAGAGTTGCTGGATGGCATAAAAGAGCAGATCCCCACCTTCCAGGGAGTGAAGTTCAGCGACACGGACCTCTTGGACCTTGCACAGTGTATAAACAAGAATGAGAGAGAGCAGTTTGCATTCCTTTATGGGGTGGATGAGGTGAGAGGCTCCTCTTAAAAATAGTTTCTTCTAAGGCGTTCTCTTGCTTCAGCCTTGGGGAAAAAAATAACCTTGGACATTTGGTGCCGGGTAGTTTTGCTGCTTGACCTCCCACCACCCCTTTTTTTTCTTTATTTTGTTACATGAAGTAATTTTTTTTTCTTCCCCCCCTACCCCAAACTAGCAACTGTTGAGTGCACTGGCAATAGGGGCAAACGGAGCAGTTGGAAGGTCAGTATGGCTTGGACTCCTTCCCCTCAACACACACACTGTATTGTTGTATCTTCCGCTACCTACACAGAATTTCTCTAACAATCTTCTGTCAACGCTGTGGAGAATTTTGCAGGGTAGGGCTGTACAGTAGCAAGCAGACAGATAAGCTAGCTCTGGTGCTAGTGGTGGGACAGTCATATAACCTGGGATCTTGGATTATGTTCGTTGGGGTGATTATTGCTGCAGCCTGTAAGCCGACGCAAAGGTTTCAACATATTTCTTTAACCTCACGGCAACTTTGTGAAGTAGACAATCGCTTTTGTATTCATTGTATGGGTAAGGAACCCAAACCCATAGAGATTAAAATTATTAGTTTGCATGTGAAGTCTATGAGGAAGAGTGCTCCACTGAGTTTAATTTCTGATTTGCATTTCTGCCCCTCATACCAGACTGCTTAGATGAGTTACTGTTGATATCTGTGTTCTTGTCTAGATGATCCATTAAATGAACAAGAAATTGGTAAATTAAGCAATTGACTTTCCATATTGCCTAATTGTGTCTTTTGATTTTTAATTGTGAAAAGTGGTTCTATTTGGAAAGAACTAGGAAGAGGAATCTGCTCTCTAAACTCCTCCATAGGGCTCAGCATACATCAGATGCTTGACAGTATAAACCACACATAGTTTGCATGAATCTCTATCATAATAATGGTATTCTTATAATGTCATCAGCAAAAGTGTGTGGCTCCATCTTTTGTTTCAGTGGTTCTGAGCTCCTCCTTTGCGTGTACCGATTCTGGTTTTGGTTTGGGTTTTTTTTGGCAGTACGTACAACTATTTGGGCCGAAAAACCAATTTGATGTTGCAAGCCTTTGCAAAGCCAGACCTTGCATTAGCACGGAAGTATCAGGTACAGTATTTTCACTGTCCCTACTGGGAGCAGCCTTCTTTCTCCTGTAGCTTTACTGGGGCTGTTCTCCAGGTGGTTTTGTCATCCATACCCTAAGGTAGCTTTATTAAAGCAAACTTCCTTCAGCTCCAACCCCTCTGCCTGTTACTCGTCTCTCCTCATCTTTTTGAGCGGTCCATACTAACTTTTAACCAAGATCTGCCTTGCTTATCCTTCAACTCTCTAATCTCATCTCATGATTTGGAGACTGAAGCATCTCTTTTAGAAGGAAAGGCTGGGAGAGCTGGGCCTGTTTAGCCTGGAGAAGACTGAGGGGATCTTACCAATGTACACCAACATCTTAAGGGGGAGCATCAAGAGGATCAGGCCAGGCTCTTTTCAGTAGTACCCAGCAACAGGACAGGGGGCAACTGGCACAGACTGAAACACAAGAAGTTCCATCTGAATAGGAGGAAAAAAATCTTTACTTTGATGTGACAGAGCGCTGGAACGGGCTGCTCAGAGAGATTGTGGAGTCTCCTGCTCTGGAGACACTCAAAACCTGCCTGCAGACTGCTCTAGGAGACCCTGCTTTAGCAGAGGGTTGGACCAGACGATCTCCAGAGGTCCCTTCCAACACCAACCATTCTGTGATTCTGTGATCTATGCAAAGTGAGCAATGGCCTGGCCTTTTTCCTTGAACAAGCCCTCAATGGCCAGGCCCCTTGACAAGGAATATTCTGGGGATACCTGACATGATACAGGGCAGAATGCTGTCCCAAATGAGCTCTGCCTTGACCCCCTTGGTCTTGACAGCTTGAAGATTTGTGAGAGCAATCAGTGTACAATTTATACTCAACGTTTTTGTGGGACATTTGAGGTATCCTACTTTTGCCTTAAAATAGAAGTGACTGCAGGTTGAAAGTCTCAAAGACATATGAGAGATTATCTGCTCTGGGAAATCTCATCACTAGACAGTGGATATTCATATTTGTAAACCTTTAGAGCCCAGTATGAGACTTACCAGTGTTCTGACTGCTTGCAGTGAGGGATAGCTTGAACAGGAGTGACAGACTGAGAAGGAGTGATCGTTTTATTGTATCCCTCTCTCCCTCCACTATTCCAAAGGAATTAAATTAGTATTTCCCATAGACTGGTGGCCAAGGGCTTTTCTCAAAGCTGTGCAACATTGTATAAGATGTAAATATCATAATAGCTTTAGATGCTTTTACATCTTAAAATTTGAAGGAGTTAATAAACTACTGTGTCTTTTCTAGTTTCTCACTGGGGAATTTCTCAACTTTGTCATCAAACTAGGTAAGTCTTGCACTGCTCGTTTACCTCATTATATCTAAAAATGCCGATTTGGTGCTCCCAAAACTCTCATGTTGCTGTACCCTGAGAACTTCCTTCCCAGAAGATTTTGCAGTAAGAAAATGCTGCATCTGCTGTTTCCCAAGTTAGTAGCAGCTGGGAGCTCAACAAAGGGAGCTGACCAAGCACCCCTGACAGATTCCACTCTCACTTCCTTCCTTCTATGAAGTCTCACAGCTTTAAAGCTGTGGGTCTGTGATTTGTCCTTTTTCTTATCCTGACTCTTTTGATGGGTTGTTTCTTCTTCATTCAGTCTCCAAAAGCTCATTTCTAGCTCTCTTTCTAGAGTAATTTTTCTGGAATGGTGGTACTCCAGTAGGAAAACAGATCTGACACTTGTCTCTCCTGCCTTGTAAGAGTAACATTGTTCAAGCCTGTACAAAACAAAAGCATTTTAAAATGGAATGATTTTTAGGAACAAACCCAATTTTTAATATAAAAAACAATTAAAACCAACCAAGACAGAATAGTGTAGGGAGACAGAATCGGATGTTTCATGGTTTTCACTTAATGAAGAGAGCTGTTCACTGTGGTTTTGCTGTACATGGGCAAGCCCCAATGAATCTGGCGGAGCTGCAGTGCTTGGTTGTGTTTCTTGGGTTAAAAGTCAGAGGAAATGCTTCATTATTTAGCCTTATAAAGAGGCAAAATGCCAGAGGTACATAAGGGGACTGGAGCTATGAACAGAGAGGCCTCCATAAGTTTCCTGTGTTGGTTTAAGCTGGCACCCCATGTCATTGTCACGTGCCAGCAGGATGTTACTACTCCCAGGGCTTGCCTTTACATGAGCCTGCATCAGGGGGTGCCTCCAAGGCTGCAGACATCGGGGTGCTGTGGAGACAAATTGGCTGGGCTAGCTCAGCCTACCAGTGAAGGGGAGTTGGAAGTGGCCTGATTTTTGCTTGTTTTGCTTATGGAGAACTTGCACCATCTTTTCAATCGTCAGGGCTGTGTGTGGCAGTAGATTTTGGCAAGGAGAACGGAACACGTGTACAGGCCTGATTATCTGTAAAACTGACACAGTAGTTTTTGAAGTGCGTAGGAATATACTCTGCTTGGTATCTTTAGGAGGGAAACAATAATGGTGTAATAGATATACAAATGTAATAACTAGGCATTAACTTTTACTGTAATGTCTTTCCTGTCTGCAAGCACAATGATTTCTTCTTAGTTACACTGTTGTCATTTCCATGAAGTGCTTAGACCCTGCTTTATGCCAGGTTACACAGGAACTCTATGCTGCTGCTTTTTGACACCTGTCTAGAGACTGCTTTAAGCAAAATGATCTGTAAATGTTCTGATTTTGCTTTTGTCCACCCAGGTTTTGGTGTTGCACAGACTAAAGCTGTAATGACTTTTGTTTCTGGCATTCCCATGGGACCTCCACGGCTTCCACTTGTTGATGCCTCTGAGGAGTTCATCATCAAGGCCAAAGCCAAGCTGGATAGCATTATTTGGCCTGATGGTGATTAATGTTCTGGAAGTGGAGGCTCCTTTTCTGAGTTGGACTGTCACATGGCACGTTCCGCACGCGATGGGCTGCAATTTCTTTCAGGGAATTGGCAATGTGCCTGAGCCCTTTCCCGTTAGGACTGGCTCTGTTGGTGCACATGTAGCCACCTTTTTGCACAACTGTTCCCCTGGAGCTCTGCACATTGCAGGACTAGGTGGTTTCTTTTAATAAAAAAAAAGCAAATTTTCCCCAATTGGAGGATACTGACTCCTTTTGTCTAGAAAGAAGGAAGATCTGTCTCCAGCCTCCCTCCAGCTAGATTATGCCTTGTCCAAGGGAGATGTTCATGAGCACTACACTGAGTGTTTAAACCACGGAGTGACACCGCCTGGTTGTTCGGACCGCTATCCCACTGTCTGTGAGAATCACTGGGACACTTGACTGTGCATGTAAAATCCTGCTGTTGCCTTACCGTGTTTATACACCTTTACTTGATGCAAAATTAAAAGCAACCTTTTGCAACAAAAAGCTTTCGGCTGTCTGATAAGCAGATGGTTTTGCTTACATGTCTTTCCTCTGCGTCTTCCTGTAGATGTCTTTTTCCTTACACCAAAACCAAAGGCACGACTGAGCTGTACGTCACAGGCACGACGTGTACATGACGGAAAGTCACCTGCTGTCAGATGGAAAGGCGCTCTTTTGTACCCGGGGCTGAACCTCTCTCCACCAGCTCGAGCTTTTACTGTCTGATCGTGTGGGCAGGTGACAGATGTGAGGTGCTGGGCCTTGCTCCTGCGTGCGAACACCAGGACAGGGCACGGCTGGAAAAGGGGAGAGAGGGGGGTAAATGTGGAGATGTGAGGGCGTGAAAAACTGCGATCTTCCTCTGGCTGTATAACCACCGAGCCTGGCATACCCAGGAAAAAAGGGGTCCTTTTTTATCCCCCCCCCGTGCATTTGGTAAACCCTGAGGGAAGCTTATTTTTGCCGGCTGAGGGTAAGGGAGTGCGTGGGCACGGCGCTGCCAGCGGCTCACGGGTCCCGGCGCCTACGGACGGGCTGAGCCTTGCCAAAGCCTCAGCTGCTTTGCTCCGAGCCCGGGCGCGCTCGGCGGCACTGCGGAGGGCGAGCGCGGCCCTACCGGCTCCCGGCCCGCCGCCGCGCGCGGGCTCTGCGGCCGGCCCCGCCCCGCTCCGCACCCGCCCCGCTCCGCACCCGCCCCGCCGCGGCCGCCGTCGCCGCGCATGCGCGGGCGGCGCTGTGAGGCGCGGGCGGGCGGTGCTGCCCGCGGCTGGGCCGGCGCTGTGAGGCGCGGGCGGGCCGCGGCTCGGCCGGTGCTGCCCCCGCCCCGCCGGCCGGAGCCATGGGGGACGTGAAGAACTACCTGTACGCCTGGTGCGGGAGGAGGCGGGTGACGCCGGCCTACGAGATCCGCGCCGGCGGCGGCCGCAGCCGCCAGACATTCCAGTGCGAGGTGCGGGCCCTGCCTGCCGCCCGGGAGGGGCGGGCCGGGCTCCGGCGGGAGGGTGCGGGGCTGGCGTGAGGTAAACTCGGGGGGCTGTGAGAGTACAGCACCTGGCACCGCGCTCTTACGGTGAAAAGGAACGGATTTTCCTAAGGGCGTTCGCACGGCGTGTGCCACCCTGCTCGCAGCGACAAGCGGCGCCGCGGGCTGTGTCACCCCGGTGGGGAGCGTCGGGCCGGCTGAGCCTGAGCTGGGGTGTGTTGGGAAAGCCCTGTCGGCCGGGCCGCGGGGCAGGCGCTGCCGAGGGGCGGCTGCGGCGGCGGCAGGAGCGGGGCCGGGCCGGGCTCGGCGGAGCTGGCAGTCACGCCAGGCCGGGCGCTCAGCGGGCTCGCTCGCCATGCCGCGGGTTGGCACGAAACGCCTTGAATCTGCCATTCTGCTATTCTTCCCCCGTTTATCTTCCGCACCTGTTACACAGCTGAGAAGTGCGATGATGGTAAACCAGTTTTAATGATGGTAAACCAGTTTGAAAGGTGTTACGACTGAGCTGGGGCACGGCTTGGTTGAAATGGTGGTATGGACAGCTATGTTGTTCTCGGTTTTGCGTGTTGCTGCCCTGTGAGCATCCATACCAACAAGAGATGAAAGGACCGGTCTTGCTGAAACATTTGTTTTTGCTGATTTGCACGGTCTGGTGGGATGGTTGTGGATCCAGTGAGGTTACTGTTTTGTTGGTGATACCATTGTCCTGGTAGATTGATAAGTCTGCTGGGACCAGAAGCTTATCGTTTGGAACCTGTTAAGCAAAATACTAGTGAAATGTGGTGTTTGATGAGAAAATGGGTATCGGCTACCAGTGGATTCAACCCTGCATTTGTTCTTCAGTTTGGTATTGGGGGTGTACAAAACTGGTTGGGACTAGCTGGAATGTTATATGCAAGTCTGCTTACTTCCCCCCCCCCCCCCCCCCCCAATACTGACTAACTGTAGTAAAGAGCTGTTCATGTGGTCAGCCGTGGAAATCAGAAATGTGTAAGCAGTCTGCGCAAGTGAAACTGAAATGGAGTTGCTGACTGTAAATGTAAAAGAAGGACAATAACCTTTAAGATGAGGGGCAGTCAGTGGCTGCAGAAAAGCAGGTGTAAAATACCTGGTTAGTCTAAATTTTGAATAAACTGCCTGTGATCAGGTTTTGCAGCAGCCTGTCAGGCATGCTAGTGGGATATGAAATTGCTGCTCTGAAGCTTGTCTCTATGAAGTATATTGCACGGTGCTAGCTGTAATAACGTGGAGCTACAGCAGAGGACACGCAAGCTCACTCCTGCCCTTGTTGTCTGAGGGTTTGGGATTAGGGTTGTGGAAAGTGAACCTGCACAGTTTGCTGCTCTGTGTTGCCAGGATCCCTTCCTGCACTGGTTCATATTCTTCAGTGAGGTTTTGGGAGACCCTCATGCTCTCTGAGAAAGGACTGTGGGTGTTTCCTTCAATAGGTATAAAGTATACATTCACAACCTACAGAAATATATAGATGTGTAATAGTGTGTAACAACACTTAGTAATAATATTTCTGCTGTACTTATTAACAACTGAAATTTGGTGTTTCAGTCAGTTTTACTGGTTTTCAAGACCCTTTCACTTGTACGTGCTACAGATGTGTGTTTTTGTTTGCAGGTTCGAGTGGAAGGCTTTAACTATGTTGGCATGGGTAATTCCACTAACAAGAAAGATGCACAGAGCAACGCTGCTCGAGACTTCGTCAATTACTTAGTTCGGGTGAATGAGATGAAGAGAGACGAAATTCCTGCGTTTGGAGTAAGCTGCTTTTTCTCCTTAGCAAAGACTAATCTTTGATTGCAGTGCTGTGCATCCAGTTGCATTTCATCCCTGGAGTTCAGTCTGGCACCCATGTGCAGTGAAGAAGACTGAATGTGTGGAACGTCTGCTCGCAGTGCTGGAAGGCTGGATGGAATACATGCAGTGAATGTTGTAGGGTGATCTAGTAAAAACAGCTGCATGTTGGTCTGCATAACTGATGAGGTTGGAAAGAATTCAGAGAGGCTGTAAGGTGCAGCCTGATGTGAAAAGTGCTGAATACTCACACCTAACACTGGAATTGTTTTAAATGCATGTTATGATATATTATACCATGTATGTAAAAAAACCCTCAAAAACACAACAGTAAAAAGATCACAGATATCTCAAACCAAACATTCAAAACTTGGCACTTTTTAAACTGTAAATGCTTTCTGCCTTAACTCCTCATGTGTGTAACAGGATCACTGCTTTTTATGATGTTTTATGAACCATGCAAGTACCAGCAGTGACTATCACAAAAGCTGAGCAGGAGGGCAACTCTGTCTTTACAACAATTTTAGAGAACACTAAATAAAGCACAAAGCTACATGTTATACATTGGGATGGAAGACTCTTTTTCTACTGCCTTATCAAGGATTTATCTGTATAAGATACATAGTTTGATTGGTGGAAGCAGTGTCCCTGCCTTGGTAGCCTAGGTGAAGCCCTATGGTGACAGAACCTATATTGTTTCTGGTGTAGCAGTTAGTTTCATGGCAATGCAGCGTGCTGCACGACTGGGTTCTAAACACAGCATGTTCTGGGTCCTGAATAAAGCAGCGGTGGTGTGATCAGTTAGCTGAATGTACGTATCTCAAAATGGGAAGAATTCAAAATGTAATGGTTAACTTTAATTTTGTCATTTCCTAAGGATATTAATGTTTTCTTACGGGGTTTTTCTTGTGCGTTCATGAAGTACTTTTGAGTTCCCTTGGATCTACAATATGAACCAGCATCTGTTATTTTTTCCTGGATGCTGGAACAGTCAATTTTATAACTGTTGAACTTCAGTAAGTCAGGGCTACTTGTTGGTTGGAAATCTTTTTACAGAACACCCACAAAAAGCCAAATATTCAAGCAATTGCATTTCTTTCAGTTTTTAAAAGGGTGTTACTATTGGGTGTTACTGCTACGGGTAACTGTTGTGTGATGTTGCATGAGCTATTCAAACTGCCTGAGTTTTCTAGCTAAATAGTAAAATGACTTACTCTGTACAAATATGCTGAGGTTTTCCTTCATTCTCTTTCTTAGCCAGCAGTAGGTGATACCCCCAGTGGAGGATCTGAAGCAGCTAGAGATGTTACTGGTTCCAGTCCTACTTTGGGTGGACCTCTTCCTCCACATTTGATTATAGAGGCTGAAATAGGTAAGATTGTGAAAACTGTAATTTACATGTACGTAGATGGAATATATGCATATATAGCTTTAGGTGGGTTCTTTTCTCCCTAATAGCGTAATTTTGCAGACAGAAGACAGTTAGAAGTCATTGTGGTTTTGAAGCAGAGATGTGAATGACTGCATGAGGTATGAGGGACTGGTCGTGTCCTATCGAGATGGCCAGGCAGTACCTCTCTATTGCTAAAAACATGTTTTGGGAGAGTTACTTTGTTTTTGTTTTTTCCATGTGGTAGGCAATGGCTCAGGTACAACACCTGGAAACAGTGGCAATCGTGGAGGTCAGTGGGATCGAGGTGCGAATTTGAAAGACTATTATTCAAGGAAAGAGGAACAAGAAGTGCAGGCAGTAAGTCATTCTATGGAATTCTCTTTTAGTTCTTAGGTATCTTTCAGTCCGTTTGATTTATTAGCATTTATAATCAAGCTTTCTGTTTTCATTTGATGTTTTGCTGTTGGTTTTAACTTAAGCTTCAGATTACTTGCTGATTTTCAACAAAAGTAACTTGTTTAAGCTAGGAACAAAATAAATCACTCAGGATGCTGTGAATTGTTCATATAGACATTTTGTTGTGAAAATAAGGAAATAATGAGGACTTTCTAGCATATTCTGGAATGTCTTAATTTAGAGCATCTAGACGAGTTATTTTAAGACTTGTAAGAATTTTTAAAACTGAAATCTGTTAGAAACTAGTAAATGGTATTGTTTTTTAATATTAGTCCTCAGAGTCAGAAGTGGACTTAAATGCTGATCTTCATGGGAGTTGGACCTTGGAAAATGCCAAGGCACGTCTGAACCAGTTTTTCCAAAAGGAGAAGATTCAGGAAGAATATAAATACACTGAAGTGGGGCCTGATCACAACAGGTTTGTTAGTCACCTTTTAGTCACATTCTGCGTATGAAGGGTTAGAAATATTTTTTGGTGACAGTGGCTAATCATGTTTGTTTGCAGTGCTCCATAGTGCTGTTTGAGAAAGCAGTGTTCTTTACCAGGACCAACAACATCCCTAAATCTTGAAATGGGTGTGCTGAACGCTGGTGTCAAGATCTGAGCGACTGAAGAAGTTTCTGTCTGATGTTTTTCATGGATGTGCAGCTTTTAAAATGATTGCTATGCTCTAGCTAACTTTGAGGTGTCAGTTTGAATGGAAGAGCTCTTAATTGCTTGCAGTAATTGTTTGTATGGCTGTAGTTGTCTTTGTACATTTTGAGTTAATCTTAAATATGCTTATATTTGCATATGTAGAAAAGTACTTTTAGGACATTTAATTTGTATTTTTTATTTACAATTAACTTTTTTGGCAGCAGAATCTTCTACTGGAAAAAATAGTTTGGCAGAATCCTCCCAGAGGAGTTTTTGAGGGTCTTAAATTTCAGTTGAAACCAGCTGGATATTACTCTTTTGACTTTCTGCCCATTCCATCAGAAAATTTGCATGTGCTTCTCCCAAATGAAAATAACGCATAATAGATTGTGCATAAAGAATTTATGTTTTGTTTTGATTTTTTTTTTTACCTCTGTTTGGAATACTCTTTACAAGTCATCAAAACTTCATGACATTGTATTATTTCTCGTGAAATATAATTACATTTTGTGGTCTGAAATGTTGGCTTCTGCTGCTGGATTCTTATAGCTGAGGTTGGGGTTGGGATTTTTTTTTGTATTCTAGAAACTTGTGTTCTATGAGAGTTACTGTTTTTAGAAAGACAAGTGACTTTTCTTATTACAGTCTTCCATGAGAATCTTACTCACAGGACTTCTGGTATTCTTTTGTTGTTGAGCTTTACAAGCATTTAGAACAGCTAAAATATGTGTACTGGTGTCAGAAAGTTCCAAATTAAAATCTGTCTTCAATTCAGTTCATCTCCATTTATGTTCTCAAGCAAGGATGTTTCTTTCCCTTAAATGAGTGACATAAAAAATCAGTACGGTACTAGGAATTTTAAATAAGCTTGTTGCAGGTGTTGTTCTTCAGCACGTCTTTTATTCTGTAACTTGCAGATTATTTGTGCAGCTGATTTTGTTATGCCTTCTGCAGGTAAAAGCATTAAACCCCATTTTTTATTTTAAATGTATATAATCTTGAGCAGAATGGAGTGACCACAGATGACAGTATGTTTCTCAGCCTGCTTACCATTCTTCTGGAGAGCATTTCAGGGTTTCCTATTTACTATATCCAAGACAGCTTGTGAATTGCCCTGGATGGAATGGCAGAAGGGGGAACTGTCTGCTTGAATGGATTGTATAGGCATAAGAATTCTGATGTGTTCTAGTGATCATTGAGAGAGGGCAAACTATTTGATTTAATCCTTTTGGTATGTGTAATAGGAGAGGAATAATTTCAGATGGCTTTGGAGATTTGAGGACAGTAATACAGTTTACTTGGTTTTTTGTTAAGAAGTATGAGTTGCCTTATATCTTACCAATCTGATTATTTTTTTTAAATACCAGTCTTTATACCAGAAATATCAGCCTTGCTCTCAGAGGTTTTTAAAGGAGAAATGTATTTTTGTTGTCAATTAATCATAGTCATTTGATACAAGAATTTAATAATAGCTGGAAAATTTGGGTTTGGAAACTTTGTTTTAATTATGACAGGAGGGTATAAATCATAAATGTAAACATGGCTCTCCTAATACACAAAGTATGAACTAAAAATTAAGGGATGGGATGTGGCTTTTCTCTTTTGGGATTCCATTGGTAGTGTGGGATACCTTTGCCTCCTTGTGTTCCTGCTGAAGGTGGTAGCAGTGGGTGACGCTAAAGATCTGTGCGTTCACACACAGGCTACTGAGGCTGTACTAAAGAATCACACGGGATTTTGCTGCGAACTGATTTCTGATGTTGCTGTTGTCCCCTTAGGTGGAGGAGAATGAGATTGAATGCTGACTATAGGCCTGGCTGAGAAACATACTGTCTTCGGTGCCTTAGTTGGCTGTTGTGTCCCTGAAAGCCAGTGGCCTTTGACCCATGAAGCCACTGTGCCTGAAGGTCAGTTCACTGATAGTACAGGAAGGAGTTCTAGGTGAAACTTAAATTCCTCACCTAACCTTTTGTTGTTTGTTTGTTTACAGCGAGAAATGAAGGACACAGATGCAAGGCTCAGCCTGCAGCTGTGGAAGTACCAAGGCATAGTTTTCAAAGAGGATCTCAGTCTGATAAAGCCCAGTCATACATCTTGAATCACATTTGCCAGTTTAAATCCTGTCTTACCAGAGTTTGGCTTTAATTTTTAATCTGTGCAAATACAGGCTTCGGTTTCTGATTGTTAAAAACATGGATCTTGGTTTCCATCCTCCTCTGTTGGCATATAGCTTTCTCATTTATTTTTAAACCTAAACTGATATACCAGTTGACTTCTAATGGGTTACATGCCTACTAGACAAACTATTACATCCGCTGTGCGGAGTTACTTTTGACTGTATGCTCTGTCCAGTGTATGGGAATAAGAGCTTAACAAAAATTCAAGTATACTGTCTCCTTCTGTACAGATATGTGCACTGGTCTTTGGCAGACTGATCTGGTTGAGTTTTGTCTGTGCTCTGACCTGACCAAATGTGTGGCAAAACCCAGGGTGGCTGTATGTAAAGTGTTGCATCTGAGTTAATAAACCCAGGCTACTAGTGGGTTACATTAATATAATGTGGGATACAGTTAATGGTACAGTGGGATGCATGTTAATATTGCAGTAACATGGTATCTGCTTTATAATTTTTGCCCTAAACTTTTAGGCAGCTCAGAGCATACTTCCTAATAATGTAGCTTTAAATTTCAATGCTGGCACTGAATGGTGGCATTTGATGGACTCTTCTTAACAGATCTACTGGTTCTATTGATGGCAAGTCTATTAACCTACTAACTTGGGATTAAAGGGATTAAAAGCAGTAATATTTTACCTTGGTGTCGTGGTTTAACCCCAGCCAGCAACTAAGTACCACACAGCCAGTCGCTCACTCCTCCCTCTGCCTCAAGAGGGATGGGGAGGAGATTTTGCAAAAAGGTAAAATTCAAGGCTTGAGACAAGAACAGTTTAATACTTGACAGAAAATAATAATAATGAATAGGAGAGACAAGGGGAGAGGAATAAAATTCCAAGAGAAGGGGAAAAAACCCCAAATAATGCACAATACAATTGCGTACCACCTGCTGACCAATGCCCAGCCAGTCCCTGAGCAGTGACTGGCAGGTCCCAGCAAACTCCCCCCAATTTCTATACTGAATATGATATTCTGTGGTATGGAACACCCCTTTGGCTAGTTCGGGTCAGCCGTCCTGGCCGTGTTCCCTCCCAATTTCTTGTGCCTCCCCAGCCCTCTCACTGGCAGGGCCTGAGAAACTGAAAAGTCCTTGACTTAGTATAAAAATGACCCACGACAACTACAACACCAGTGTGCTATCAGCATTGTTCTCACACCACATCCAAAACACAGCACTGCACCAGCTAACTGAGAAGAAAAATTAACTCTATCCCAGCAGAAACCGGAGCTTGGCCCTTGTTAAGAGTTTCTGACTGAGGACATAGATATCTTTGCCTAGAGAAACTGGAAAGAGTGGATATTTTTGCAGTGTCAGTATCAGCTATTGGTAATCATACCTTTGTGTCCTTTCTTTCTCTTACAGGAGCTTTATTGCAGAAATGAACATTTATGTGAAGCAGCTGGGCCGAAGTACGTGTTCCTATTTAATTTTTTATTTTAACAAGAGATGGATGTTGGTGTAGAGGAATAGATTGTACTTGTGGGTATAGACTTTTATAATGTGTTCAAGCCACTTCTGGAGGTGAAGGTTCATGTTTGTTTCCTGATGTGGAATCTTTTTTCTGTGTGCTGTGCCTGTTGCATTCTACTGCTTGTGCATTACATGCTTCCACTCAGGTCTCAGCACAGAGAAATGCTTGTGAGACATGGTAGCTTTTGTTTTTCTTAATTACTTTTCTTCACATATCTGAGAAACGCAGGTGTCTCATGTGTTTCCAGGCAATGGGCGTGCTGTCCATACCTCATTATGTAGAGCTTGCTGTGAAATTTGTACAGTGTTGCTGGGTGGTACAAGATAATCATACTACTTAGACACTGAATGCAGAAAAAACTTTTCAGGAGTTCCCCAGGAAGTCAGTAAGTAACATTACACAGCTAGTGTGCATCTGTTGATGGAAGAGCCTGGTTCAATTTTATGTTGAAACTCTGAATTTACCAAGATTTGCAACTTTCCATGAAACCTAGCATGTGTGTACAATCAGAAAGCCCATTTGCCCATTTCAAAGTAGTGTCTTCTGTGGAAGCTCTTTGGCTCATCAGCTACTACAGCTCTGACCTTTGTGCTGCAGGGATTTTCAGTCGTGAACATGGATCAAACAAAAAGCTGGCAGCACAGTCCTGTGCACTTTCCTTGGTTAGACAGCTCTACCATCTTGGTGTCATAGAACCTTATTCTGGACAGACAAAGAAAAAAAAAGGAGAATCGGTGAGTTTGGTAGAAGGGTCAGGAATTGTTGCTTTCATTTTAATAACACACAAGCACTTCTTGATAAAGATGAGTGAGTGAGAGTTTGCTTTTGATATTTAACAGCTTACAAGTTAATAGTTTTGATTCTTTAGACCAGCAGCTGTTTCTGTTCTGGTCAGTGGTGTGGATCAGAAATAGAGTTTCATGTGTATGTGAATGGAGCAGTAAACTAGTTTCACAACATATTAAATGAAATAGTATACAATGAAATAGTAAAACAAATGCTTTTTTCAGCATAAATTTTCTACAAGTGTAAAGATCTCTGTTTATGCTACATACAATTCTTATCTATTTGGTTTAATTCTCTGGCACTTCAGCATTTTTTTGGTATTTAGTTACAAGTTTGGGAATGTTTTCCTCTGAAATTAAACTTAGATACTTAAAAACATTCTGCAGATTCTTGGTGGATGAAAAGTCAGCAAAATGTTTCAAGAATGTGAATTTTGAACTGATGGTGCTCTTTGGCCTGGTTTCCCAAGGAAATATCTGATAGTTCATTATACTCCCTAGTAGCCTGCAGTTCTGGCTTCCACTGTCTGTCTTTTTCTGTATATCAACATGTAATTTTTAAACATTTACTAGGTGGAACCATATGAGGTCATGCTGTCTTCTGACCTAGAAAATCAACTGCAAAAGACTGTACGGGAACTGTCGCTGGAGACTGTGCCTTTGGTGAGTGTGTGGTTCATACAATCCAGTGTTTAACATCAGGCCTGTTTGTTTAATGTATTTATCTTTCTTGGCCCACTTTACTTTTGGATTTATAGCCTGAGGATCCCAGTAATCCAGTTCTGATTAATGTTGGAAAGTTGGCACATTTTGAACCATCGCAGAGACAAAGTCATATGGGAGTTGTTCCGTGGTCACCACCTCATTCCAACTGGAACCCTTGGACCAGCTGCAATATTGATGAGGGTCCTCTGGCAAATGTAAGATAGCTTTAAAAATTGATTTATTGTTTGTTTTCCCCATGCTTCTAGAACTTTTAAATGCTTTTTTCCCCCAGGATTTAAAGTTTGAGCTATTCCAAAGGAGAAAACAGTCCACTGATAAAATTTCTTCCCTTCTTGACCTGGAGGAAGGGAGTCTTTTCATTGGTAGGAGTTCTTTGTATTTACTTCATGTTTTATTAGGTTCTTGAGCAGCAGTGTCTTAGATGTCCCAATTCTTTGCTTTGTTTCACTTTTTGCTTGCTATTGTGCAGCCCATACAAAGTTCTAATTGAAATTGCAAGGTAAGTGTATGGGCATGTAATTTATAATTCACTAGCCTGTCTTTCTCGTATTTCCATGCTAGGACTTTCTTTTCTGGGAGGAGAAAGTACTGCAAGCCAGTGTCACTACCCAGTCGGCCTGCTTTCTTTTTTTGTCATTTCTTGTCCCATTTGACACAGAACAAATGAAAAGCATCCATGTGGCATGATAAAATGAGGAAGAAGGGAACAAATAGTAGGCTGCCAAGCTCAGTGGTGTAATTTGACCACTGGTATAATATGATCAGAAAAAAACTCTCAGGGCAGGAACGTCAGTTTCCTGTGACAGGGAACCAGAGTACTTATGACCAAAACAATAATTTAATAATAATCCTTTTGACTGCAGTTTTTTCCATAGATGACATTAAATTAACATGGATCATCATATATTGATTTAAAAAATATGGAACTGACATAAACTTGAGCATTGCCGCTTAAAACACCTAATGTATTTATGGACATTGCAGATTGAATTGGCTTCAAATCTCACAATTTCTATGTACTAGTCATGGTGCAGCTAACTCATTTTCAGTAAAACCAATTAGCTGTTTGATAACAAATTTGAATATCTTTAGAATTTTTTCTTACTTGAAATACAGGAGTTGCCTGATAAATTTCCCTCTCTGCTCACTTTTTCCCTTTTCAGCTACCGTTCTGTGGGTGGTTATGTGCTTACATTATTTCATTCCTTACATTAAAAAATCCTGTCTGAATGATCATCTAAGTATCTCATTGGCTTACTGCTAAATGGAGTGTGTTTCTTGAGCAGTTAAAGTATTTAAATTCAGACCATCATTCTTTTTCAGTGTGTTAGATCTTTCTGAGAAACTTTTGAGGATGGCCATTTAATTTTAACTGGAATGAATGAAGTAAAATTGCTCATAGTTATAACTCATTTCAGGGATTTATGTAGGAAATGATCCTTTACTGATATTTGGGATTGTTATGTTAGTGTGACTGATTTTTGTACTGAAGTTACGATACAGATAAGCAGAGGGGTCAAAAAGTCTCCAAATGATGTCTTGTGTTTACAGCTCAGTCCAGAGCAAATAAGCATGGATTTGAAAACTGATTTCTTGTACCGTTTGGAGCAGGATCAAGAATTACAAAGGGTAAGTGCTTCCTGTAACATGGCGTGCTTGTGGTAATCTTTTTATTTTCCAGAAGTGGTTGAACATAGTGTAATCAAAGTTGTGTAAGACTGGATTTCAGTAGTAATATGCACCAGGTTTTCAGAAGTGCTGGATGTTACGCTGGGATGGATGTGGGGATATGTCACACTGTGCAAGGAAAATCTACAAACTATGATTTGTTCTTGCACAATTTTTCCTTTGTGTCAGCAAAACCTGTGTAGAAAGTGAGACGAAGCGTGGACGTGGAGCCGAATAGGTTGATTTTTGGAGATTTTTGGAAATGTGCTGGGTTCTTTTCCAGATCCAAAAAGAGAGAGAGGCCTTACCTGTGAAGAGTTTTGAAAGTGAAATTCTGGATGCAATCTGTCACAACTCTGTTGTTGTAATTCGTGGTGCCACTGGTTGTGGCAAAACCACACAAGTGCCACAGTACATCCTGGATGAATACATCAAAACCAACAGAGCTGCGGAGTGCAACATAATAGTGACACAGGTGAGAAATACATTAAAAATGCAACCATTAAATTTTGTGATCGGATACTAGAAAAAAACTATTAGGATGTGTTGAGAAATCTGATTATCATTGCAGGACATTGTTCATACAAGTATCTCCTTAGTGCTTCGTGTAGGAGAAGCCTCAGCATCATGTGTATCTTCATTTGGAGTGTTACTCTTTCATGTATCTACGATTGGGATAATCTGGTTTGTACCTTGCCCAGGTGAAAACTTTCTGGCAGACTGAGGGAAAACGATTTGGCAAATGCCAGCTAGTAGTTCCTATGTATCCTTGTCTCTCTCCTCTGTGATTTTTTGTGCAGAATTAACCATTGTAGAAGGAAAAAAGCCTGCTGTTAGAGATACTACTGTTTAATGACTACTCTGTAAAGGAGTCTTAGGACAGGGCACCTATAACTTCTATAATTTACTTTCTTATTTCAGCTGTGTTCTGATAAACTTATAAAACCTCATCATTAAGTTAGGGAAAACTTTTTCATCCCTCAGCCTCGGAGGATTAGTGCTGTTTCTGTAGCAGAGCGTGTGTCATATGAGAGAGGAGAGCAACCTGGGCAAAGCTGTGGATACAGTGTGCGGTTTGAATCTGTGCTTCCTCGGCCGCATGCCAGTGTGATGTTCTGCACTGTAGGTCTGTATTGGTTTGTTTGTGTTTGGAGCTTGTTACTTATGGATCTGAATTCTTTCGAGTTAGCAACAAAAGCAGAGATATAGTTAGATTAAAATCTTTGGAAGGTCTGTTTGAAAGATTAAAAAGTGGGTTTTTTTGGATTCAAGAAGTTTGCTGATACGCTGTTGTGCAAAGAAAGATTGTTGTTCAGAGGTATGATAATACAGGTCTAATACCACACAGAAATAATCTCTTGAAGAGATAAAATTGCCGTATATTGATTGTCTGTAGAAGACAGAAGGGGAAGCACTATTGGGTGGGAAAGAAGAAAGAGTCTCTCTAGTCATAATACTTTATACCCTCGCCATCACTTGTGAAATGGTGATTAGAGGTGGGGTTGTAAAAGGTGCTGGGCAGCCGGCGCACTTCTTGATTTTTAAACCGCCGCAACTGTTTGTGATGAAATGGGGGGGGGGGGAAGATTGAGCTGTTACATGAACATTTAACTACTATGTCTGTTTAAGGTGTTCTTCTGAGAAAGGTGGAGGCTGGGATCCGTGGCATTAGTCATGTTATTGTTGATGAGATCCATGAGAGAGACATTAATGTGAGTTAGCTGGTGGTTACAGTCCTATTTCTCTGTGTGCTTCTGTTGTGTTTAACTTTTGTATGTGTTCTTGTGTAATAGCTAACATGAAAGGAAACTGTGTCTTACTAAATGCCATATATGTGAGTTGTCCATCTTCGATAAGATTTTCAGAAACTCTTAATTACTCCTTGCCTGGTTAGAAGAGCAAGGACCTGTGTGACCTTGCTGCCCTGTGTCTTTTTTCCTATTAGAATCTCCTTCTATCTCCTTGTTCTCTTTGGAAAATAGAACACTGTGGTACAAGCACTTCTTGTCCAAATGTGGGAGCATGCTGAATGTTGCTTTTATTTTGGAGTGCTTTTTCTACTGACAATGATGTATTACTATAACAGAACAGCAGTAGTATTTACAGAAGCTGCAGTCTTGAGAGTGATGCATTTAAATTTGATTTTGACATGAAGAAAAAAGCCACAAGTTGACAATAGAATTAGGGGAGGGATTATATATAATTTAAGAAATGAGAAACCTTTTCTGTCCCTTTGACTCTTCTGTATAGTTTTCAGCTTTGCCACACCAAGTGCGGCAGAGAGTGAGCGAGAGAGTGAGAGAAACCACTGAGTTCTGACATGATGTTTAAGCTTGTTTTGACAGAATTTGGGGACTCATTTGGATGGAATTGCAATGCAGATACTTCTGGTGCATCTCTTCATTTATTAGGTTTATATTAATGATGTAAAATATAAGTTTTGAAATTTTGACTGAGGTTAGAATTTTATCTGTTGAACTAAGGGCCTGCCTAGCTGCATGGCAAAACTAAGTAAATGTCATGTTTAAATAGAACTATAAAACTTTGCAATAAAACTGCAGCTAGTCATTCCTATTAATTTTATGAACTATAGCTACTTTATGTGTAAACCAAGTTTAAAAGTACCTTAAGTTGTAATATATTGTTAGGAAGGAAGCAAACCATTTTTGAATGCATTTCTTTAGTTTGTTTCATTCTGATAAAAGAATAACCCTCCTCTACACTGGAAATCCTAAAATTCACTTATCCCAGGAATTGCTGTATTTTCTAAATAAAGCACTGACAACTTGTTTCTGTTTATAGAACATTTTTGTGATACTTGTTACTTCTCTTGTCCCGAAAAGTTCCTGTTCAGTGAACGTGTACGTCTGTAACTCCTTCTGGTCTCTTGGGAAGACACTGTTTTGTATGGGTGGGAAATCAATGGTGTGTTTATTCTCTTTATATGCAGACTGACTTTCTTTTGGTGGTGTTGAGAGACGTAGTTCAGGCATATCCTGAAATCAGGGTTATCCTCATGTCTGCCACCATCGATACTAATATGTTTTGTGAATACTTCTTCAACTGTCCTATCGTTGAGGTCTTCGGTAGAACCTTTCCTGTCCAAGGTAAATCATTAGTTGCACTTTCAGGAACTGCTTTAGTTTTTATTTTTTTGGTTATATGCTTCAGGATTATGAGGACAGCAAGATATAAATTTCTTTTGTATTGTCACGTCTTACAGATGTGGCTCACGAACCATTTTGTAGCATCATTTGGTTTAAAAACACAAGCAAACAAATAATACTACCACCACTACACCACCCACCACCCCCCAAAATAAAAAAAATCACATCTCTGCCCCCTCAAAGGACCAGAGACATTGTAATATCAAGCTATGGTGTTTCAGATCAGTTGTCTGTGATATTGGGGGTAATGGAAATAGCTTTAAATCAGCCAGTATTTAAAAAAAAAGGTAAAAAAATATGTGGAAGTATATTGAATAGAGGAGTAATCATTGGGATAATGTGGGAATAATTCTCATCCCCTAGTGTACAGCCAAGAAGTTTTCTCCAAGCTTGGCCTCATACTTAGAAACATCACAATTATATCAGGAGAATCTTGAGAGAAGATGAAAAGAGTTATGTTCCATTACACAGGCTTTTAGTGGTAAGTCTTGATAACCAGTGGTTGTCTGTCCTTGCAGATTATTTTCTGGAAGATTGCATTCAGATGACTCAATTCATTCCTCCACCAAAGGAAAAGAAGAAGAAAGAGAAGGATGAGGAAAGCGCTGACAATGATGATGTATGTTTGACTTTTTTAATACGAAAAATTAAACAAGTGCTAGTTAGGACTCTAGCTCAAGTGTAATTTTTCTGGCATTGTTGAATTTCAACATCTTTAGCAGATTTTGTATTTTTAATACCCAAGGTTGCTGTTAACTTCAGAAATGGAATTGAATTTTCTCATTGCCCCTGTAAACTGAAGAATATATTTTTTTTAAAGCTAAAATTCTCATGTTTTGTCAGCCTGCTTCTCTCTAAAGATAAACTTGGAATGCTTTTAAATGTGAAAAGATTGGTGACCTTGGAAGAAGAAATAGATACAGAAATATGAGCTTGGTGATATCTTTTCAAGGTGAAAATTTAGATTCTGTCCCTTCTTTTGCTTCTTCCCTTGCAGTTAATAGTGTTTACATCCATTGTCAAGAATCTATCACTTTCATGATACAGCTCTTAATTTGTAGGACTGAAACTATTGTTTAAGTAAGTTATTTGAAATTTTAAAAAATGACCAGTTTTTAATGAGAAAAGCATTTTCTTCTCCTTTTTATGATGTTATCCCCATTCACCTGAACAGAAGCTACATTAATTTGATGCTTTACTGGTGCAGATTTGTGTTGAGCTGTAACTCAGTGCAATGGATTCATAGTTCAGTTTTTATATTAGAAAGCTGGGGAGCAGAACCTGAACTGCTTATTGCAAGTGATTCTGTGAGCTGTGCCCAGGATGGTCTTCCCTATCAGCTACCCATGTATTTCATTTTTGTATTTGCCTGGCCAGCCAGTCTCCACATAAATTAATTTATATGACTTCTTTTGTGTCTTTGTTTGTTTGGTTGGTTTTTGATTTTTGTAGGCCAATTGCAACCTTATTTGCAGTGATGAATATGGCCCAGAAACAAAGCACTCCATGGCTCAGCTGAATGAGAAAGAAACTTCTTTTGAACTCATTGAGGCCCTGCTAATTTATATCAAGACTCTGAACATCCCGGGAGCTGTACTTGTTTTCTTGCCTGGCTGGAACTTGATATATACAATGCAGAAGCATCTAGAAAAGAATCCACACTTTGGTACAAGCAACTGTGTTCTATTATATTTCATCTTTTCCAAAGGAAACTATTGACAGTGTAAAGAGGAGACTTGGATGAGTGGCTTAGGGAGCTGGATTCATTTGTCATGAGAACGCATGGATAGAAATTTGTATTTGTATTGTGCAAAGAAGAAATGAGATTCACATAGTAGTAGTTACCAACCTTCTTGTATTTATGTTGTAGGAGGCCGCCAGTATAGAATTTTACCTCTGCATTCGCAAATTCCTTTGGAGGAACAACGTCGAGTGTTTGATCCTGTGCCTCCTGGAGTAACGAAAGTATGACAGCCTTCTCTGTGTGGAGTTCTGTTGTGCTTTTGTGGAATGTATTGCTGACTTGTATAAGTTATGTAGTTGATCTTGCAGTCCATCCTTAACTTTTTCAGACCAAATATATTTCACTATGCATTTCCTGTTTTTTGTAGGTTATTTTATCTACCAGTATTGCTGAGACTAGCATTACCATCAACGATGTGGTCTATGTTATAGACTCCTGCAAGTGAGTTCATGAAGCAGCTTTTTGTTGTGTAAATCCTGTTCTTGGGAATGCAAAAAGGGTTTTCTGAACACACAGAACGGCCTTGTGTTCCCATAGTCGCAGAGCTGAGTTTAAGGGCTTTAACTCACTGAAGACAAATTTACATTGTCTTTAGCTGTTCAGCGGGGTTATAAACCACACTGGCATTTCAGTGGGCTGGTTTCAGTCGGCTGCATTCACGCTGACACTATTCATGTGAGGTGTCACTGGGTCTCCATGCGTATTTGAAATATGTTATCTGCCAAATGAGTATTACAAACACTCAGTGTATAGCTGATGGGAAAGAGGAAGATTTTTGTAGACTGTTACAGATCCTGTGTTGCTATGCATGTTCTCTGAGCAGATTACACATAGGGATCTCATTAATTGCATAAGAATTTTAAGCTTTTGAGACAACTGTGAAAACTTCATTCTGCGTATAGCTTGGGGCACTGCTTTATAAAGAGTATGATACTTTAGCTTCCAGATAGATGCCTAACTAGCCAAATCTTAGCTAGTCAAACAGGGTGGTTTGCTTCTTAAAAGCAGTGTGGCTGCAGGGAATAAAATAAGAACTGATTTGGCAGGACTTAAGATGAAGAACATCTGATCTTAAGTGTTGGGTTTTTTTCCTGTAACAGACAAAAAGTGAAGCTTTTTACCGCTCATAATAACATGACAAACTATGCCACAGTCTGGGCATCAAAAACTAATTTGGAGCAGCGGAAAGGAAGAGCTGGACGTGTGCGTGCTGGATTTTGTTTCCATTTGTGCAGCAGAGCTCGCTTTGAAAGGTGAGGCTGTGCTCTTTAGAAATAACCTCAGAGATTTCTCCCAGAACTGTTCTGTGCTACTTCTGATCAAACTGGGGAAATAATTTTAGAAAGCACAGAGAGGAGGTGCATGAACTTTGTTCACACTGGAATATCTCCGTTCTTTTGCTTAAAAAAAAATATTACATGTTTATATGCTTTTATTTGTAGCATGAGATGGATAAATAGTTCATGATTTTATTAGTAAGCACTTCACTGCAACCTACAGAACCTCTTGGGAGAAAAACAATGCTGCTGGGGGACTGAGGTAAGGCAGAAAAAAGCTTTGTAATGAGGGTAAGGCTCTAGTCTGCCTTTAAATATTGTTGGCACCTGGCATCTTCACCCAACAGGCAATTTTGTCATGAAAGTAGTAAAAAGCAGGGAATACAGATGTTACTTTTCCCTCCATCCCCATTCTGTGGCCAGGAAGGCCCTTCATGCTGCCCTAGCACCTTCCCTGCTGCTGAAACTTTTGACCTCTTCTAGCTGCCAAGCTTTTTCTCAGTTACTAGAGCCATGGAAATCTTTTTGCTGGTTGCAGAAGTCTACACAGCTGTTACGCTCAGTGTTTGATCTCTCCCATGAAAGTTTCAGTGCCCCTTTCTCAGATGGCTGTTAGAGCTTAGCTATGTTTTGATGTTCAACTTTTTGTAACCTCTGAAAGCATCAATTGATCAAAAACTTTCCTTAAATCACTCAAATTTATTTTTGTGTTCTATCTAGTACAGTGGAGTGATTTTAATGAAGGATTTCTGACAGTGAACTGATTTTAGGCTACTGCAGTAATCATGGGACTTCATGACTTTAAGGTTACCTTCCTTCAAAAAATATAAACCCAAAACATAAGCTCTGTGGTGCCTAAGAAAGAAAAATTGTTTGTCACTGGTGCAGATAATCCTTTGAGAGATACTGTCTAAATCTGGTGCCAGCTGAATCTGGAAATCTGTTTGAGGTGTTTTGAAACCTTTTCTGGCTGTCTGTTGCTCAGTGCAGTCATTCCTAGGAGTTCGTATGTCAACCAACAAGCTAAAGGATCACTAATGATACTGTGCTGAAGTTTTAAGAGCTCTGTTTCCATCGAGTCTTTTTCCTAGCAGAAAAACACCTTTGGAAAGCATCCAGGAAAAATACTTCATCTTCTTAGTGATCAAAGCAGAAATGTGCAGAAGTTGGGTGGTTTGGAGTTGATAGAAGGACAAGCGGAGAAGTGCTTTTACATAAGGCAGACTGAAAGTAGGTTGTTGTCTCAGGAGTGGAAAACCTTCCTTAGCAAAGTAGGAGATGACTGTAAGGGGACAAGTGTGGGGCTGGACACAGCCATGCTGTGAATCTGGCTTCAGCCATGCAAACTTTGTACATGCTCAGCTTATGCTAGAAACTACACCAGGTAGTGTTGATGCAAGGGCTATACCCTCTGTGTATTTCCAGCGTAAATTTACCCAGAGATGAGAATTGAGAAGCATGAAAGGTAGATACTGGTAGAAGAGCCTAAATTACAGGAGCACGGTGAGAGCTGATGGGTGGGCTGGGAGGCTGTATTTGCTTTGGAGGGTGGTAGTTTTTGCCGGTGATCAAAGCCTATGTTCAGAAAAACGTGAGCTTTTTTGTTCTTTTCTCATTTCAGACTTCAGACTCATAGGACACCTGAAATGTTTCGAACACCACTTCATGAAATTGCTTTGAGCATCAAGTTGCTGCGGCTGGGAGGAATTGGTCAGTTTTTGGCCAAAGCAATAGAACCACCACCTCTGGATGCAGTGATTGAAGCAGAACGCACACTAAGAGGTACCATTGTCCACAAAATTGTATTTAATGGAGCTGACTCCAAGTGATTTCCCATGTATAATGATCACTTATGAACCTGCTTTAACATCTCTGGTTAGATTGTTTGTGTAGTAGCATGCTGTCTGAAACAGCAAGGTGTTTCCTGGATGCATCGTGTGGGTGGCAGTGTCTTTTGCAGCTGAAGAAATACTTAAATTCCCAAGTGGAGTGTCATTCCTTTAAGAAACTTGAGCCTTCAAACTTAAGGCTTGTTTTGTTATTTTACCAGTAACTTATGTTAGCTTCCAGCTTCCTGTTTTCCAGCTGTGGCACTGCTGTGTATGACAGACTCAGTTTAGTGCCGAAGGCGCTTAAAAAACTACTATAGAAGTACTGAGAAAGAGAGGTTAGTAGTTTATTGTATGATTACTGCTTTGTACAGTTTGCTGACCCAAGATCTCAGTATTTTGTCAACCAATTAAATCTTCAGCTTATAAATATGCAAATGTCAGTATCCTTGTAAAACAGGAGAAACTGAGGTGGGGGTTAAGCTGTCTCCCCAGTTTCTTCAAGGAACTAACCAGAATATGAGTAAAACGAAGCAGGGAGGAACCCTGAATTCATGCTTTAGATTTGAAGCAGTGATCTCAAACTTCAACATGCTTTGTAAATGTCACTAAATAAGCACCTAACATTTTTAAGAACTGAAATAATCTATTTAATTGTTGATTTTATGAAAAAATGTGTGAGGAGTCTAGATTGCTTGTATATAGAAGGGAGACCAGAATGAAGAACATAGCTAGGGATACATGTTAAAGTTTAATGACTTTCTGATCTAAAAAATATTAGTGTGTTTCTTGCACTTCAGATAAGAAATGCAAAACCAGGGAAAAAGGCAAATGTTTTCAGCTTTGACGCCAAATAGACCTTTCTGTATGTGCCTCCATTTCCTGGATGACCTGTGATTTTTTTGCAGTGCATGTATAGTACTAGCGTGTTTTTAGGATGATGAGACATGCTGTTCTTCAAAATATTCCCTAGGCTTTTCAGTTCAGTAGATAACAAGAAAAATGTAGCTAAGGAATCCTTTTTTTTATTCATTTTTCCTTTTAATTGCTGAGGCTACAAGGGTTTTTTTGGTGGTTTGTTGTTTTGTTTTGTGTAAAGTTTTTAGCTATGCTGAAGTTTCCCAAAGTAATCTGTAAATAGAGTACATGAACTATGAGTTTGCATTTTTAATTTATATCTTAAAAGGGTTTTTAAAGATCACACTTGTGTTGGTTTTTCTTGTGCAAACTTAAGAGTTTTAGAAAGTGTAGTTTAATGGTTATGGCCAAATGGCTAGAAAGATAAGGAGACTCATGAGATCCTTCAGTCTGTCAAACAGCCACAGAAACTTGTTTGACTTTGTTATTGACAGTGGTTAATAGCTTCGAGGATGAGCTCAGGTGATAATTTTTAGGTAATGGAAGGAGACAAGGGCAGGCAAAGCCTCGTGGAAGAGAGAGTGTAGTGTTCTCTTTTTGATGAACAGAGGGTTCTGTGATTTGGTAATTGCAATGAAGACTACAATTGGCTGAGGTAGGGCTGCTTTGATTTTCTTGGGACAGGAATTAGTTTAGGTTAATTAGATCAAATACGGGGACTTGAAAAAGTTTAATAGTGTAACAGTGGTTTGTACAGAAGCAAACTAAAAAGAAATGGAAAAATATGTATGTGACTTATAGCAATTATTTTGATTGTGGAGGAGGTATAAAACATCAGTAAATCTGAAGCAAAATTGTCATTGAAGCAGAACATGCACTAAGGTATTGTTTGTAGGACCAGTTTTGAAAATCAGGTTGGCAATATTGTGAACAACATTAAACTTAAATATAGGTGGGCTTCTGTTTAAACACAATTATTAAAATTCTGAATTTTTTATCTAAGGATTTCTGGGATTAGGTAACCATCTTTGATAATAAGAGATCTTGTTTCAGAGCTTGATGCCCTGGATTCCAATGATGAGTTGACACCTCTTGGAAGAATTCTAGCTAAGCTTCCCATTGAGCCTCGTCTTGGCAAGATGATGATAATGGGCTGTATTTTTTAGTAAGTTTAACAGTCTCCTTGGTCTTTTTCTTCTATCTTATTTCTCTGAGTTCCTGAGCCTCTAGATATGCACTGTACAAGAGAAAAAACAATACATCTAGATGGGTTGGAAGGCACCTTAAGGTTCACCTGGTTCCAACCCCTGACCATGAGCAGGGACGCCTTCCACTAGACCAGGTTGCTCCAAGCCCCATCCAACCTGGCCTTGAACACTTCCAGGGATGGGGCATCCACAGCTTCACCAGGCAACCTGTTCCAGTGCCTCACAACCCTCACAGTAAAGAATTTCTTCCTAATATCTAATCTAAATTACCCCTTGCCCTATCGCTACAGGCCCTTGTATAAAGTCTGTCTCCATCTTTCTCAGAAGCCCCCTTTAGGCACCGGCAGGTTGCTATACGGTCTTCCCAGAGCCATCTCTTCTCCAGGCTGAACAACCTCAGCTCTCTCAACATGTCTTTATAGGGGAAGTGCTCCAGCCCTCTGGTTGCCTTTGTGATGAAGATACTAGACCTGCGGACAGGAAACTAAATGTTCATGAGAGCAGAGGATAAATAACTAACAGTACAGGGAATAGAGTAGTCATGAAAGTCAGAATTAACTGCAAGGGACCAGTAGAGGCTGAATGCTTAAGAGTTAAGAGTGGGGCTCTAAATACTGAAGTATAGCAGTGAGCTAGAGGTGGGGAGATGTGAAATTTGACACCTAGATAAGAAGAAAAATGAATCCACACGTTTTGCTTTAACAGAAGTAAAGATATGTTGTTTGTAATTGTGATGGCTCTTCACCATGATGTATGGATGGGGGGAAGGGGAGGGAAGATAAAAGGATTTGTGTGTAAGTACTGGAATTGGAGCTAATTTAACATCCACTTCCAGGGAAGTGTTTCTGTGAAGAACTCTTGGTAGGTAAGGGCCACGTTACTAAGGTCTCTAGCAAAGATGTTGTTACTAGTATCAACAGCCTATAACAGCTGCTGGCAGAAATACTGTGAATAAACTCGATCCTGATACCTTTTGTGGTTTCTTTCAGTGTGGGAGATGCTATTTGTACCATCTCTGCAGCCACCTGTTTCCCTGAACCTTTCATCAGTGAAGGCAAACGCCTGGGTTATATCCATAGGAATTTTGCTGGGAACAGGTTTTCAGATCATGTTGCTTTGCTCTCCGTCTTCCAAGCCTGGAATGATGCAAGGTATATTGTCTTGGCACAAAATTTGATGAGAAGTTAAGGGTAATGCAGGGTGAGCAGTTTTGTGACCAGACTAGATACGTCAATGGATGCTTTGGCTGTCACACTTTTCTTGAACAGACTTCTAATTCACTCTGTTATTTTTTAGAATGGGTGGCGAAGAAGCAGAAAAAAGATTTTGTGAACGCAGAAGACTCAGCATGGCTACTCTTAGAATGACTTGGGAAGCAAAGGTCCAGCTAAAAGATATACTTGTTAATTCTGGCTTCCCTGAAGGTGATTCTGCTTGGAAATTATAATTTAATGATTGCATTTTTCATTCTGAGATGAGAGAAAAATAAACAAGATAATCTATCATGCGCACACAAGCACAGAGGCCTGTAGTGGATTTGCCATAAAGCTGTTCTGCTTTTACAGCTGTGTTCAGATGAAATTGTAGTGCTGTCTCATTCTCTCATAATTGTCTAAACCAGAGAAGTTGTGATGGCTGTGGTGCAACACGGGGAGATTTTGGAGGCTGCAGGATTAAAAATCCATTCAGCAATTGTCCTTAGAGAGTTTACATCCCTGATTTTCTTTCTCCTTCACTTGTTGCATCTCCAAAATGTGCTGTGCTTCCCCGCTCCTTTTCATCCTTTTCTCCTTGGGGAGAAGCCGGTGTGATATAAACACTGTGCTATGTGCCCTGTGATTTTTCTGGGTTTGTGCTACAGGAGGGATGTGCAGTAGTGTGGCATAATAGTCAATTTTCTAAGTGTCCTGGTTTCAACTGGGATAGGCTTAGTTTCTGGCTGGGGTTAAACCATGACACTAAGGAAAAAGAAAATGCTTGACGTTAACCAGGTTCTGAATTTGCTTGATGTTCCTGAGAAGCTTGCTCAGTTAAATAGCATGGCTGGCTGGATTCAGCAGATGTTCATCTCCCTCCTCACTCTTTTTTTTTTTTTTAAATTCCTTTAATTTTTTTTCTCCTCATGCTGCTAGGATCATTGTTGCATTTATCCTTAACTTTATTTCTGGGCAAGATGACCTGAAAACAAGCCACCAGAGTCTCTGGGGAGGTTTGTAACAAATAAACTAATGAAAACATCCATTCTGACCTCCCTCAAAAGATCTGTCTCCAAAACAGATGATGGTAAACACATTGTGGTACAGCAATCAAACCCCTCTCTCCTTGTTTTTGAAGAGCTTGGGAGAGAAAAATACCTCTTTGTAGTAGTATTTTTCAGCTTTTTGCTCTTCGTGAATGTAGAACTGAAATGCTTTGAGTGCAGAGGTCATTTGAGAAAAGATGCGCATCTACCAGTTGATTGAATCAGAAAATACATTGATCCAGGATCCTAACCAGTTCTGCTGTGCTGTCCTACGTGACTTGTGGATGCAAGCCAGTCTTCTGTTCTCTGTCAACAGAATGTTTGATGACTCAACCGTTTAACAACACTGGACCAGATAATAATCTGGATGTTGTAATCTCCCTGCTTGCTTTTGGGGTCTACCCCAATGTCTGCTACCACAAGGAGAAGAGAAAAATTCTTACCACTGAGGGGCACAATGCGCTCATCCACAAGTCATCTGTCAACTGCCCTTTCAGCAGTCAGGACATTAAGTATCCATCGCCCTTCTTTGTTTTTGGAGAAAAGGTAAAGCCTTTTGAATTTGTTCTTGATCACATGCTGCCAAGTTGTCTAAGAGGCTCTTTTTGGTAAACAAGTTATATGAAAAAAACCCTAAACTGTACAATATTTAGCTTGGGTTTTGGGTTTTGTTTGTTGGTGGGTTTGTTTTTTTGGTGTTTCTCTCCCTGCCCCCTCCCCTCAAAGTGTACCTTATGAGGTCATGGTGTCACTCAGCCTTCCAGTAACTTCCAGTCTCTAGAAGTAGAGCTGCGTAGAAAGTTCTTGTGAGTGTTGTGGAAACAGCCAGTTCCTAGAGAAAGATCTAAATTATTCTCTTCTTTAAGAGATAGCTTCAGGAGCTCTTCCATACTAATTAGGCACTAGAGAATTTTTGCCCTTATCACTTCTGCTACTTATGAATCCAGAGAGAAAACAGGAACATGTAACATGTCAGTGAAGTGCTTCCTTTTTGGCATGTAGGTAACTGGCCATCTCTTGAGGACAACTCCCATTTCCCAAGCACCTCATAAAACCCCTGAGATGCTTTCGCCAGGGTCTTCATGACCTTTTCCTCCATCCCGTTAATTCCGTGTACTCACCACATACCGTACACGTACACTTAAGCTCCTGGGTGCTCTCCTGTGCTCCAGTGATAGCCATAATGAATTCAGCTGCTCCTGCTCGCCCTTCTTTCAAGGAGCAAATGAAGGTGATGCCTTTGTGTAGGATGCACAGGAGGCGGTCCTGGGGCTGCCAGCCTGCTTGTGCTGCCTGTGCACATTTACTCTGGCACAGCGATGGGGAGGCCCTGAAGTGCTCTGTCACCTGTTGTCAAAACCAGCTGTGCGCAATAGGAGTTCCTCCTGCCTGGGAGGTGCTGTAAAGATGTTTTTGCGAATAAGCATCAAAATAGCAAAGTGTCTTGCTGTAAGGAGAGCCTCTTAAGATCTTACAGCAGAGTGATGCTGTAGGGGTTTTTATTCAGCTTGTCTACACTGGGCAGTTCAGAATTACAGTTTATTTATTCTGATTTTTATATCCTCAGTCCTTTTTGCTGACATGCAGCTTATTTTAGTAATGGCAGATAAACCATTTCACTGGTAATAAATGGAATTTTGATTCCTTTGGGCACTGGCTGAGGGCTCAGCTTGATACTTTGGATTTCCACATACGTAGTTCAGAATTGTGGTGAGATTTTGCCTCTTCTTCACCCCTGATGTCAGGATGTCTTGACCATCTCTTTCAAGTTAGGTTTTCTAAAAACACCAAAAGACTTTTGAACTTAAAAAGCTGTGTTTTATTAAATCAAAGTGCAGATGGAAAACTAAGAGTAACTAAGATGGTGGTTTAATTGTGGCTACGACAGCGCCTGGGGGAGGCTGGGGTGAAGGAGGGATTTCTGTGCAGTGCTCTCCTAGCCATTATGTACCTGCTAAAAGAAAGTTTCTCTCTGTGGTCTGGTCATCTGTTTCTTGCTGCATTTGGCAGTATCCCTCTGACCTGCAAGTTCAATGCTCCTTGCACTGGCCTTTTTTCTGCCACAATTTCTATTCTGGAATTTTCTCTCTTTTCAGCATGTGTGGTAACTTCCAGGCAGGAGCAAATCTCTCTGAGGATAAACAAATACAACAGATTCTGCCCATTGTGCTCCTGTGTGAAAGAAAGGAGGGAGAGAGGCAATGTCAGGGTGGGAGGCTGAAATTCTAAGTCCTGCTCTTCAGTTCCTTTTTAAAACAAAGGGCAGTAACCCATGTAGTCAGTGCTGTTATCTCTGGCTCTGGTCAGACGGCTTGATATGGTCCAAATGCTCATTTCAAGTACAAGCTTAAGGTCTCGTTTCTAGAAAATGACAAAGCAGGCTGGTTGCATGGATGTGCAGCTACTTCAGAATTTGCATGTGTAGGACCTGCAGAAGCAGGAAGATAATTCAGCTATGCCTTGGTCATTTTTAGGTGGCAAAGCATGAGATGGCCCTTGAAAAATGTCAGCTGCATAATTGCAGACATGCACTCATGGAAAAATGAATACTTTTAAGTGGCAGGTAGTTTTTTGGTGGTGGAGGTTGTTGTGTTTTTTTTTTTTTTACACCAACCAGTACTGAATCCCTGCCTAGCATTCAATTTTATATCTATGTGTGCTCTTGTAATTCCCTAACATTATGCCTAGATTTTTATGTGGGGTGTTTGGTTGTTGGGTTATTTATCCACAAAATTCTCTGGTTTCAGTGACCAGAGAAGGGTGTAGGGATCTGTTTTCTATTTCAAGGATCATATTCCTCTTCCACCTGCAGATTCGAACACGAGCCATCTCTGCCAAAGCAATGACCTTGGTGAGCCCGCTGCAGCTGCTTTTCTTTGCCTCCAAGGAAGTCTGGTCGGATGGAGAGCTCATTCTGGTAGATGACTGGTATGGGCCTCCTTGGTGCTTGTAATGTTCAGGTCTATGAAAGAACACAGGCTGAGGGGTAGCGGCTGCTAATACAGACCTAAACCTCCCTAGAACAGGAACCCCAGAGCAAGCAGGTTGATTGTGAAGGCGTTACCTTTGTTTCCTGTGGGGAAGAGAGAGGTTTATATTAGCAGCACTGTCATCCAGATTGTCTGCTTAAATCAAAAACACGGTGCCAGGCAGTTTCCATAAAAACTGCTGTTTTTTTCCCCTTTAACTGGAATGTGAATCAGAATTATTATGTATTTTGGGCCTCCTCTTCAGACAGAGGCTGAGGAAGCCTTGTTTTTAAGTTTTGGAAACACAGCCTGAGGAGAGAAATGGTTGCCTCTAGCAGCATACTTTTTATGGCCGTGACCAAATACCATCTGGATGTTGTCTTCCCCCCTGCTGCTCCCCAGTCAGTAAAATGAAGGTGAAGAATTGCTTAAGCTTAATTCACTAATAACTTTGAGGGTGGCCCAGAGTTTTCAAAATCTTGAGGAGCCTCATGGTTTTATTTACTGGTTTTTTATTGTTCTGTTTTGATGCTAGGGGTTATGTATTGGATCTGAGTATGTTACATCTGAAGAGCAGATTTAAGCAGAAGGATAGTTATGCTTTAACAATGCTAAATTTTAGGGATCTTTCCAATTTGCTTCCTGAATTTCATGCCTCTTTGTTGATGAATTAAGATTGCAAAGATGAGAATATAATGTCTGGCTCAGTGTGTGCAGCACTCAATGGAAAGATGAATGAACATCTGTTGAAACAGGTTCTCTCCTAGGAGTGGTAATACATCTAATACACTTTGCTCTAGGATCAAGCTGAAGATGCCACACAATGTGGCTGCCTGCATCACTGCTCTGCGTGCTGCGATGGAGGCTCTGGTTGTGGAAGTGACTAAAGATCCTGAGACTGTTCGGATGCTGGATCCAGCACACGAGCGAATGTTGAATGTGATCCGTCAGATCTCCAGGCCGTCAGCCGCGGGCATCACTCTGATGGCTGCCAGTGCAAGGTTAGCTGGGCTCCGTGGGCTTGTGCAGGCCGAGCTCTGGGGTGAGGAGCGCTCGCCACCTCTTGCCCCCAGGGACATCGCAGAACCCAAACAGAGTAGGTCAGAGCTGTCGGCTCCACTGCTCACTCCCTGCACAGTGGGTGCAGAAGTCTGTAGCTCAAATAACCTGGAGAGTCTTGTCCCATGTGGTCAGGAGCTTCAGGCTTTCACTTCAAAGTCAATAGTCTTAGTGTATGTAAAACTGTCATGTTCAAAGTCTGATGCAGGCAGGTCACTACCTGTTTCCACAGGAAGGACAAGTGACTCTCAGGAATAAAAGCTGTCATTGCCTCTTCCAAAACACAATGACTTTTAAAGAAAAGACAATCCACATTTATTTTGGGTGAACCTATTCATCTTTGTCTCTGGAATTAAAACGATTATTTGGATGTGCTTGCACCCCTCTTGCCCCTTGTTTTCATGTCTTGCTTCTGAAGCAAAGAAAAAACACCGGTGAGCTGTTAGTAATTTAAGGAACAAACCAAAAACCAGCTTCGATGTATGGTTCACTGTGTCTTGTGAGGAGCTAAATAAATATCACTGTGCTCACGTAAACAGGAACAGAGGTCCCTATGTGTTTGTGTGAGCTGCAGAAGTGGGATTGAGGGGAAAACTTTCTAGGTGTAGACCTGTCGGAAATTTAGAGGAGGGACTGCTTATGTGGCAGGGCAGGCCACCAGCTTTTCTTTACTGCAGTGGAAAAGATGCAAAAGTACAACTGGAATTCAAACATTGTGTTCTGTTAACAGAAAATAGAGGCATCTTAACAGAGTGTCTTGGCAATTGATTATTCCTGTAATATTTTAAAAACTGGAATCTGTAAGATTGCATGGAGTATGGATATATCTCAAGTATCATGTTTCTCTTTGCCAGGTTCGGGGATGGTCCTCGCCCCCCCAAAATGGCTCGCTATGGCAGTGGAGGTGGCCTCAGAGGCTGGGGAGGCTACTCGCGTGGCTCTGGCTACAGAGGTAGAGGGTACAGTGGCTACAGCTACCCTGGCAGGTGCTCAGGGGGAAGGGGATACCAAGGTAGCCTGCGGGGAGGCTACGGAGGTGGGGGTGGCTATCGAAGAGGAGGCTATCGAGGAGCCAGTGGTGGCTTCAGAGGAGGCTGTGGGGATCTGGGGAGGGGTGGGTGGTAGGGAAATTCACTGAGGTCTTTCCACTTTGGCAAAAGTGCATTTCTCTCCCGAATTCCTTTCATGCTGTTACCAGTTTGTCGTTTCAGTTCCTTAGGACAAGTACAGCTCTGTAATATATATCATGCCTTTAGAGAATTTACTGCAAGTTGTATGATTTTAGTCTTAATAAAGAGTTTGTTTTTAAAGACTTACTTTCGATACATTTAATTTTGCATTTGGATTTAGATTCAGATTTTGAAGCAGTCTGTTGTTAGTTTTGGTTGTAGGAGGGATAAGGCACTCTGAGGAAACTTTTCAGTGTCTAAAATCATCCTCTGCCAAACAAATTCCGAATTACAGAACTTGGGCTCAGGGGGGATTTTTCTTTGTTGTCTAATAAACTGCACAAATAGGCCTTGCTGCTGTGGTTTTCTGTCTGTGCCAGGCAGCACTTGGTTCCTTCGCAGCCAGCCGCTGGCCTGCTGCGTGCTGTGTTACACTTCATGGCGCAGCAGCTGATGAGCTCTTTTGCTGATCCAGATAACGCAGGAACACGGAATACATTTTCAGGACTGATGTGATGCTTCTTGTCTCTGCAGAACCTGAAGTGATCTCAGCAGCGTGAACTGTGCCTTTCGTCTGAGGCAGTGTTCATTTGCATCGCTCCTCCAAAACAGTCACGCTTCCTTCTTCCAAATGCATGTGAAAGACAGCAATTCTTTAATGAGAATTCATTGAAATTGATTGCAGCCTGTGGATTCCAGACATTCAAAGGTCAGCTAGCTGCCTGGTGCTTCTAGAAGTATATTTACACAGAGGGGGTAAAAAGCCCTCCAGTGAGGTGTGGGTTCCTCCGTACCTCTCAGACTAGCACCTGGGAGGTGACCCTGAGCAGGGGCGGGTGACACGGGGTGCGCTCAGGGGCAGGTTCCTCTCAAAGGTTTCCTATAGTCAGGCAGTGTTGTGTAGGAACACCTGTGTGAGCAAGAGGAGAGAAGTGCTCCAGCTTACTAGAAATGTGTGTGAATGGGTTTTTTTGGCCCAAACTTGTTGGGCTCTCTTGCCTCTTATTGCATGGCCACAATACCAGCTGTGCTGCCTGGGGCAGCAGCAGGCAGGTACTGCCTCTTGCATGTGCCATGTACTGCAGCAGCAGAGGAAGACATCTGTGGGCACAGCTCGGTATGAATCCTGTTACATTACCAAGTCTGATGAGATTAAACTCACCACTAATCCAACTGGAATGCTTATTCAGAACCAATAATTAGTTGTGCTTACTGGGGTGTGGAAGATGTTGGTGTTTGAGTGAAGTTCAAAGCAAGTCCAACATATTTCGTATTTCTAACAGAGTTCTTAAAACCATAGGTAAGGGTGAAGGACTTCCTTTAATCAAAACTGCTAAAAGCCAGATGGCACATGAAGCTTAGATACCCAGCTATGAACTATAGAGCTGTCTTTGATATCATCAAGTGTATCAGTATTCATCTCCAAACTTCAATATGGGATTAATTTGGAGCATGTATTATCTTCTGTGTCATCTAACGCAGTAAGTTCCCCAGTCCTTTTGGCTGATGTAGACTTTTCTGTAGACTGAAGAACGGTTACTCAGTCCATTTTGGGTTCAGGAACAACCTGTTAGGGAATCAGAAGGGATGGATGCTGAAAGATGTGCTGTAGTGTTGGCCCCCTTGCCTTTCCACATACGTATTTATTGCATCCAGACAAAACTTGCTTTCCTTGGCTTGTCCCTCAAACATTGTGTTAGCTCAGTTGCATTACTAACACAAACCCAGAAACATGAAGCAGATGGCAAACGATTTTAAAAAGAACTATAGTTAATAATGTTAGTATTTCACCTACAAGTCTTAAGTATGATCTAGTATCTGTTAAAGCTTTCTAATTTCCTTGAGCTCTTACTGGTCTTCAAAAGAAGTCAGCATTTAAACAGGAGGAAGGAGAGACAGGTGAAAGGCGAGCACAGACCAGAGCTTAAGAGAGGGCCCCTCAGCAACAGGCTGTTCAGCACTGCCTCAGTCTTTACACATGCAGAAACAGAACCAGAGGTACTGGGAAAAATTCAGATGAACTCCAGTGAGCTGGCCTCCCCTTGGAGCACAGTGTTGCCAGCGGTTCCATGACTGAGTCCTGCTGTTTCACTGAAGGTTTTGTTCTGGTGAGGTCTTCATGTGTAGTGGGGCCCTTTGCAGCAGCCTGCTTTCAACTACACAATTACCATTAGCATTTCCATACTTCTACTGGTAAGTTACTGGTAACTTCTAGGAGGTGGAATAGGATACCAGGGATTATCAAGGATGTGTACAATATTCTATGATACTAGCAAAAAATGGTTTTACTGGGCATACTTTGATGTTAAGTCCTAGCTAAAGAAATTCCCTTTTTTAGAGTAAAGTTGATGTTTCTCCAGTCTGTTTACAAAAAATATTCTAATTTGTATCTGCAAAGCTATTTTTCACTGTTACTGAAAAAAGACCAAAATAAGTCACCTTAGCATTAGTGCAGCCCTGGCTGTGACGGGAGGCCTCCCTGGTACTGGTATGATTGCAGTGATGAATTCTGTAACTCCAAGATAGCTGTGCTTCTTGGGTACAGCTCAACACCAGAGCCCTGTTCATTAACAAAAAGATTAAATGTAATTTCATGTTGCTTGTAAGAATTGTTAAAAACAAATAATGGGTATTTGAGGGTACAGCCAGATTTAATAACGTATGAGACCGCGTAGTTCACACACCTGCGTTGGGAGTTGCTGCTGGGATGGAGCTGGCAAGGATACGGGTCCTGAGGAGCGCTCATGTCACAGATTGCAGAGGGAGCAGGTGCCGCAGACTAATTACCATCTACAAATTACAGCTTAGTTGGTTTTATCTATGTGCCTAGTATTTAACATATTAAGGAGTGTCAAGCACAAAAATGCTGCTTATCAATATTCAGTCTGGTTTTTAATATCTCATCCATCAGGACCATTAAGTGGGAAAGCAGTAAGCCTTGCCTGCACTTCCCACGCCAGAAATTAATAGCACAGTCTAAACAAGGATTGACGTGCTAATGAGGAGCTTAAACAGCCTGGGTACAGAAAACTGAATATTAACCTGAAATGACATGTACATTTTTCAGAGCAAAAACTGAGCTTGCAATGAATTTACTGTGTCAGTAAATTGATCTGTGCTTTGTTTCAAGAAGCCAACCTGTCAGAGTGCTCATGTTTCTCGTGCAACAAAATCAGTTATCTGAAACTCAGGAAGAGCTACCTGAGCCCCAGTAAGCTCGCTGTCTGGCGGTCAGAGCAGCCCCAGTGAGCACAGACACCAGTTCCTTCGCACCTTCGTACACAGTTTGCTATGGTCACCTGACCACGCTCAGCAGCCACCGTTGACTGTTCTTTGCTGTCCCAACCTAAGGTACATTTAGCTTTGTGTCTTGGGCTTTTGATACCACAAAGCTCTCATGAGGGGGTTTGGAAACAATTGCAGATTCTTCTGGTTTTCCGGTTCCAAGTGGAAAAGGAGAGGAGTAAAAGTAATATTGACAATAGCGTCAAAACCATAATATGAAGGACAACACTGGTCAGTTGATTAAGTAATCTGCTGTGTTTAAAAACTTCTCACATAAATACTAACAATGCTACCAACTCATTAGGAAGTTGGTGTTAAATCAACTTCTTAATTTATGGACTATGTGCTTGCCTGCGTGATTTTAATGCAGCATGGCGCATTAAACAAAATGCGAACGGCTCAAGTTTCAAAAGCCTGGTGAGCGGAACACAAAGCACAAAGGCATAGATTGTGTGTCTCTGCACAAGAGGGATGAGAAACAGCATCTTTGCTTTTGTCTCTGAGGTGGTATTTAGTCAGTCACAGAGGAAATCTAAGTGTCTGCCTTTTATTGCTTTGTTTGAGTAAATATGCAGATTATTCTACTCTACACACTGGTACTCCAGGAACACTTTGCACAGTGTACTCCAGGGTAACAACTGGAAAAATGTCTTTAGCCATAGAGAGATCGCCACCAGTGGAGAGAAATTCAACATGCGATCGGATGAACTATGCTATGATCCTTGCTTGGAGGAAGTTTAAAGGAAAACTAAGTGGTCAGTTGTGGCATCGACATGGTATCCCATCATCTCCAAGGAGGATAAGTCCTTCCCTTGAAAGGAAATCTTTTCCCTTAAGCGGTTTCTTTATAGGAAGAGTCTCTCTATGGAGTTATTTAGAAACATTTGTACTTGGTCTGTAGAGTATGTGTTAAAAGTGTGCCCACACTGAATTGCTCCTAAGAACACTGACCAAATTAGCATTGCAGTTAGCTAATTGATCTCTTTTTTTGCCTTCAAATAAAAAAATAGGGTGAGGTATGCCAGCTGGAGGAAAGTTAATGTCACAGGTACAACATTACCAAGGTGAGCGGCTTAGCATGCGAGATTGTGATGCCTTACCTGTCTCTGAAAGCAAAATAATTGAGATGAAGGCTTCTAATCTGGAATGTGTCTGCTCACCCTGTGCTTTGATGGGAGAGAGATCTGAAAATGGTTGCCTACAAGCACTCTGTCAGTTCAAATATTGTCTGCCAAGAGTGTGTGGCCTCGCTGTGTGCAGCAGAAGGGCATGCTGCACTGGCACACATGAGCTCTGAGACTCACTGACATTTGCCATCGCCTCATTCCAAATCTCCCTCGTTGCCTGCTCACCAGCTTCCTCGTGCTTTTCTCCTGACACTGTCAAGAGCTCTGAAACCTGCTTGGTATTTCCTTTTGGCAATAATGGAAAGATACATTAATGCATCCTTAAAGCAAACTGGATAAAAAGTCCTCACCAGTAGCTTTGCATGAGGCTAGGTTGGGTCTAGCAGGATGAGGAGGTCATTTAAAGAAGCAGGAGGTGCTGCCTTAGTGTTGGTGAAGCGTGTGCGTTTGCAGCGTGCCTGGGCAGAAAAGGCAGAGCTAAAAGGGCAAGTAACAGCTTCTGTTTATCTGTATTTCTTCTGCTGGGAGCTTTGCTTTCCCGCTTAGCACAAGCCTTCCTGTCGCAGAACCGCCAGCTTTAGCAGGATGTATGGCAGTGACCCTTCGCCCCTGGAGGTAATGCCCATTAAAACAGCACACTGGGACCGAGGGACAGCTGAAGGAGCGCTTTTGTATTATTTGCGGAATACTAAAAAGCATAAAAAACCTGATGGAGTAAAAGATAAACTTGGTACCCGATGCCATATTTTGCAAGATACATGTGATGGTGTAGGCATCAACCCGAACAAGGAAACGTGCACGAGTGAATGCAGGTGTTCAGTGCTTGCAGGCTTTGAATCTGCAAGGTGTGAGTTACTGAAGTGTGGCTGGAAAGTTTGCTGATGCTCATTTCTTATTAAGCCTGTTACCTTATGGGAGTGTTAAATACAGTGCCGATGTTGGTGTTCTTATTAAAAAAACCCACCAACCAACAACATCAAACAACACATTTCAATATCCATTAGGGAAGAGGGCTTGTCTATTTTAGAGGTGCTGCTACTGCTTAACTTTATGCTGCCGTAAAATATGTATATTTTTATATATACATACGTTTTATGAAATTGATTTTTCACTGAATTCATGCTGTATTGTATTCGAGTTGCACAGTATTTTTTCCCTAGGTAGTAGCTAACAAATCATACTCGGCTGTTTATTTTCACACTGAGAGTTTTAAATCCCATTAAAAGCTCTGGGAAACTTCCTGTTTCCTATCATTTGGTAAAAACCGTTAACCAGGACTGCTTTTGAGCTATGTTTCAGAAAGACAGAGGTAGATTATCAGAGAATGCAATACTAAGGTCCAATAATAACATCTGTAGCTGAAGTTTACAGCCTCGTATTCTCCTGGGAAAACGACTGCATGGTCTCCACTGTACCAGCTTTCTAAAGCCATGTTCCAATTATCGTGTTGCTCAAATGGAGTGTCCATAGAGAAATCTTCCACCCGTACAGGAAAGAGTGAGCACCACTTTCTACATTTGAGCAACCTAAAAGAAAGGCAAAAGTAAATTTTCAGATTTACGAGCAATTTAAAAATGTTCCACCCTGTTCTGTTTCCTGCAGTCAGTTCGTTTTGCAAAGAGCTTTTTAGATAGCAGGACTGTGTTTGGAATTCCAAGTTTTCCTCCCACGCTGCCATCTGCAAAGAGACATTCAGAGAGACTATATTGGAAAATACATGAAGAACTGGGTTTTTTTCCTAGCTACTGTTTTTGTGCACGTCTAAGCTCCTGACCTATGGTTAGTGTCTGTTGTGTAACTCCCTACTGTTTCTCTTGCCTTTTGCTAAAGAAATTAGTTGCTCAATGTAGACAACTGGGTTCTGGGGGTTTTTTTGTGGGTTTTGGTTTGGTTTTTTTTTTTTTTTTTTTTTGGGTGGTGGGTGTGGGGGAAGGGGAGTAAGAGTTTGTCTCAACTGCATCAGCATGCTTTTCAAAGAAAGAAATTGGAAGAAAGAATTCTTGACTGTGGTGAACAGAAAGAATAATAATATATTTGGTCACGTAGCTCTGTGCCATCTGCCACTATTACAGTAATGATGGCCCAGAATTCTCACCTGCAGATGGAAAACAAAAAGTTGAAGGTCCAGGCCTGAAAAGATACATAGTAGGTGGTACCTAGGAGTCTGGAAAGACTTCCAAGGAAGAAGAAAAGGTACCTCAAGTCTTTGTGGTTTTTTTGTTGATGTTACTTATTGTAAAGCATTCTAGAAGATGATTTCTCTTTCAACTGATTGCCCATTTTCATGCTGCACTAGGGATAATTCCGGCGCAGTAACCACTTCAGTTGGTTCTCCCTGTCGTGCTCAGTGGCTCAGACCACCTACTTGCCACATCCAAATCCTGAAAATACACTTTAGCTTCATGAAATACCAAGGCTCTGGGCTTTGGCTTGTTTGAAAACAAGTGCTGAAGTCTTAAACACAGCTCTTCCAGTGTAGCACCTTTAGAACATTTGTTTGACAAACTAATACAGATAGAGCTAAAACTGCTTTGATGGAGTTTGATTATAGAACCTAAATCACCATTTCATGGTGGATTTACTGTAATTTTAATTCTGTTCTTTCTTACACAGGAACTCTGCTTCATTCTATCCACCCATAAGTGACATTCCTGAAGATGTTTTCTATATCTGTTTTCTACTCATCCTCCACTTTTTACTCCTTCACTCTGCAGGCTTGATCAATTCTGGGATTTGGTGGCAAGAAAGAATTTGAGGGTTTAGGAATGATCTAAACTCTGCACGGTGAGAACTGTATAAGCATGGCCTGCCGGATGCTCTCAGAGCAGAAAACTTCTGTGAGAAACTCCCAGTAATGTCATATTTTCCAAGGCACTATTATAAATTTGATTTTTTTTTTAAAATCTTCGAGTGACTCAGAAATCTGGCACTGTCTGAAGTATGAGCTTTGCTGGTATAGTATGAGTATCTGCTGTGGGAGGAAGGGTAGACTTTGACGTTAGGAGTTCTCCTAATCCAATTAAAGATGAATTTAAGGAACCAAGGTAGAAGAAAGAAACCACAAATAACAGCTGCTGATCAGAGTTCAAAAGTCTCAGGACAACCAAAGACCATGGATGTAAAAGTCAGGATTAAAACGCAGTACATTATCTAATACAAGGACACATTACGGTAAAAAGCAAAAAAACCCTTTATTATACTGGGCCAGATACCAAATAGAACATTTTGCCCAATATACTTCTTAAAATACAAAATATTTCTTACCATTAGTACTTCTGGCACATAATCACTCAAGTCATAATTAAGGACTTTATACACTTATTTACATGAGAAAAGAGATTTTTCTCCCTGACGCTGCCTATGTAATCCCACCAGAAGGTTTAATCCAGTTTCACATTAATTGTACGTTCTTTATATTCTGTGTGCAATGCAAGGCATCTGTAGGTTAGCCCATGAATATGCAGGCATTGAAACCTGCAATTTCAAAGTACTTACAGATTGCTAAATAACCTGGAAAACAAGCCCCAGACTATTCAACAAAAGCAATCTTTTTTCCCCTCCGCTGAACTGTTTTTATCTTAATTCTTATCTCTAAAATGGTGGCAAAACCCCCACATTCACTAGAAGCAGTAGAATAATACGTTCATTAGTTTTCATACTGAACCAATGTACTTTCACCTGAAGACTATGAAGAGATCATGCTGGAAATGTTAAATATACATAGTAGTGGATTGAATGTAAACATTTATTTACAGTGAAATGGATTAAATGAGGACAGTAATAAATCAGTTGTGCATTCAGAGGGTAGTACTCAGGCTCTGCGTTAAACAAGGCAGACATCCAATTAAAAATGCCATTATTTTACGGACCCCACCACTGATGAAATATGGTTTGCTGTGGAACTGCCTTTAAAGTATGCAATTTCACGGCAGGCAGTTGTCTGCCTATCTGCACTACTCAAACTCATCAAAAATGACTGGTGCAGCTCAGCCCTTGAGCTGGTTTTGCCAAGTCTGCCAGGAGTTTTGGAAATGTGCAGGGAAAGTGGTGGGCAGGCGATCCTGGAGCTGCTGCCTTCGGAGGAGGCTCAAAAGCAGCGTGCGGTCACGCCTGACTTCTGCAATGTGTTAAGGCAGCTGCACAGGCATCCGTTTTTGCTTTCTAAATGATTTTAAGATCTTAACCTCATTTAATGTAGACTGTTGAGAGTATGAATCTACACACATGCCCTCTTGAGATGCAATACAGTCCTGCAGCTGCTCATTCATTAGCATTTACCAGTTCTTCACCAAACCTAAACCAAGGCAGGACTGCTAAAGATTTAAATTTTACCCATGTAGTAGCCCTACGGGAAAGGGCAACATCAAGTGTTTTACTTTTTTATAATAATGCTGTTGCAAGTGTTACAAAGCATCAGGAAAAAACCACACAAATTTTGTAATGTACAATTGTGGCACTTGTTAACAAAAAGTCATTTTGGAAGGATAACAAGCATCAAACGTACCTTGGAATAATTCTTTTTTTTTTCTTTCTATTTTTTTCTCCTAAATTTTCAGGGACATAATGAACCAAAAGTGTTACTGGAGACGTAGGTCCTCTGTATCTTCAGCAGTTCAGACAGCCTTACAAGTTCACTTTTTCCAGTATTCATCAGCTTGTCCAGCTGCTGGATCTTCTTTAACATTACCTTGATAAAGAATCAATTCCAAACACAAGATTTTATAAATTTCCAGATGTTTTGTTAAAATGGTGACCTGCTGCAGCACAAAAAAGTTCCTCAGTCAGAGCTGATTATTTCTCACAACTTTCATCATCATCCTGGCCCCTCCGGATGATGCCACTGAAGAATGGAAAGGATAGCATCACGTTACAGTATGCAAGTGGATACAGCAGCAATAGAGAGCAGGAAAACTTTGTCTTTTTTTAAAAAAACTTATATGTAAAAGCTTGCAAATAATTTTCTTAATATGGAAAGACTGCAAAAAATATAATTAGATGAGGGAAAGTTCTGGCATAACTATCATTTGTGGGAGGGAAGAGGAGGAGTAGGAAGCATTCCAGGACAATAAAACTTACCTGTTCTGCAGAATATAATTGGTAGCATACAGAACAAGCAAAACTTTCTTAAAGACAAGAATTTGAGGTCAGTAGCATTATCGGATGTTTCAGGGAATCTCCTGAATACATCCTTGCAGGGAGATACGGCTGAAAGACATGGGAACATGTAACAAAACCAACTGTGCAAGCAGAAGGAAAGGCTCCTAAACTCTGAATATGAAAACTAATCACAACAATGGAACTAGCTTGGTTCTGTTCTTAGGAGAAGCCAAATCAGAAGATTTCTGGTACATCCCTGACTGTGAAACAACGTTAGACTTTTAGGTATTTGTAATCTCTTGGAATGCCCCTATGCTCATAAACAAACAAAGCCCAAAAGCCCTGGATCTTGCACAGATTGATGCAAGAAAGGCAGAATGTGTATTTTAAGACAGAGGTTTTCATGTGTTATAGGTCTTGAGACCCATCTCATTTGACCAACCAGTCTCAGATAAGACAGAAGAAACCCAAATTAATCAACTACATTTTGCTAATTCTCTAGTTTGTAACCTGAATCTCGAAGAGCCAGGAGAGAGCTTTGAAGCGCTTGCTCACATGCATACCGCATGCATCCAAACTACTTGGATCAGTTAGGACAACAGATGAGCAGTAGCACCGGTGTTTACTGCGTGACCTTTTACAGCTGCCATAAAATGGTTCCTCCTCCTCCCTCAGGGCTAATGCAGACATTTGGTTTGGCTAGCAGAGCTGGCAGGCTGCTCGTAGGACTAGCCAGAGAGTCAGCAATGCTTCTGGAATGGAGTTTGGCTTTGCTAATCATTTGGGCGAGGCAGTGGTCTGCCACAGGAGGAGAAAAAGAGAAGAGGTGTTAAAAAATTATCACACCTTTGTCTTTAAAAACACGTTCTTCTGGTGCACTCGCGTGGGAGAGCTGCACTTCTATTAGCCCAGCAGGTGCTGGGTGGCTCTGCTATGCTGGTAAAGAAGAAGGTGAGCAAGGGCGATGAAAAAACAGATGGGTTAAGCCACACTGACCAACAAGAACAGACCGAAAATAGACACCAGTGGGTCAGCATCTTCATCTTGTGCCAATCCTTCCCACAGCAGAGAGATAAAGAGCCTGTCAAGGAGCTCGCTAAGGAACTTCCAACTTCTTCAGCCCAGGAGAGGCACTGGAGAGGCTGTCAGCCTCCAGAGCGTCTCTGATGCAGCAGTTATCACAGAAGTTTGTCTCCAAAGAGCTTTTTTTGTTTTTCATAGGAGTGCCTGTTTTCATGTCGTTACAGTGGTTCACAAAGCATCTATAGGAGAATGTGGATATTAGGTAGAAGTTGAAGGTGCAACGCACTTTGATCTTGGCTTTATGTAAATTAGGATAAATCACGCAGGAAGATGTTCCTCTGCATATGCTAATGACTGCTAAAAAAAGGATCACCATCATCATCAGACAGTGAGAGACTCAGAGCTGGACACTAGGTTTAATATCAGTTTGTTCTCAAAACTCATAGTGAACAGCCACCAAAGCAGCAACAACAACCATCTCACTAACATCAAACGTATTAATAAAGCTGAAAGAGGCAATCTTACGTTGGATGAAAAGCAAGCAGTTATTGCATTTGTTTGGAAGCAGATCCTCCGTGCTCACTCTTGGCAATAACACAAAAATTTTTTAACACCCTGGAGATGATTTACTCATACAATACTTTTAATATTATTACCAGGGAAGACTTCAACAGGTACGAAACCCACTGTGTAAATGAATGTTGCTGTTCTCTGCTGGGAATCATGCATTCACTAGGTTCCTCTAACTGCATGCTCGTATGACCCTCATCTACTCTGTTGTTAAGGGTCTGCAATTTTTGAAGTAGGCTATAATACATAAAGTGAGAAAACCAAAGTCAAACCATTAGGAAAAAGATCTGCTTATGAATCTTTATTCTAAGGGTGAGGCACCAAAAATGAAGCAAAACAAATCAATAGCTAAATGTGAAAGCATTTTCACATTTGCAGACTCTTGAGACCTTGAGATTAAGATTTCTTTCTCTTCCATCACTCAGTTCAAAGTCCAAGACTATGTTTTTCAAAACTTAGAAAAACATTTGTCTTTTAGCGTTCCAAATTCTTTACTCAACAAAGTTTTAAAACAATTTAGTCTTCATTATTTTGCAAAGAAAAATCTCTGGGATTCAAACTGATTGCCTTAGAACTGTCACTTTAAATTTATCACTGGGAACAAAGACAATGTTGCAACAACCTTATCTCCCTGAGTGGTTCTCAATCGCAAGGGTCATCAGGATCCATACCAATGTTGCCTACTTGACATTTTTGACTGAAGAGATGTTTTAAAATGTCCTGTCAGCTCTCAAGATAAATTGCTGAAGCCTTAAAAATGCCATGCACCGGGAACAATAAAGGGACAAGGAGCAACGCCTCTGGAAGTAACAAGAATCAGGTGGGAGGACACACAGCTTGAGTGAGGAGACCAAGTGCCACTTTTCTGTAGAGCCAAGGATGGGCCAATAGAAACTGATAAAGATTTCTACATGAGGTCAACTCAGCCAGACAAGCTTCCTAGCAATGTGACATAGATTTACTCAAAACTCATGTTCAGTTTTACTGCATTTTAGCTTCAGGTTTTCTATGTGGTTCCTCTTACACCATTAACAACACAAAGTACACTTTAAAATATTTATGCTGTGGCTACAGCTCCTCAGTTAATGTTGTATCATCTATGAATGGCAAAATAATGCAAAAAGCTAAATGCCTTACAACTTCCAACACCTGGGCAATTCAAATCCAGCATCACCCTTGTCCCTCTCCAGGCCGGGCTTCCAACAATGTTCTGCCAAGCTCCATTTCCTCCAGAACATTATCAACCAGTTCTCTTAGTGTATTTCAAAATAAGAGGAAAATTGTTTGGCAAAAGATATGGAGGTTTTTTGCTGACACAATGAGCTCTGAGGTGGCTTGCAAGTAACCTAATTTAGACAAAAGCCTACGCATGTTGGTACCTCTTGACGTTAGCATCATCATGTGCACAAAGAGCTACAGAGGCAGATGTAGCTGTATGATGTTGCGATTCAACGCACAGAGCTGCTTAAATAACTGGTCTATAGCATTAAACTAAAAATCAGTATTTGTGAGAACAGCATCTCACCCTGTCATTCTTCCCAGGCAGAGTGTTTTTGAGTCTATGTGCAGTATGCTGGTAGCTATAGTCACTATATATATCTACAAGTGAGCAAGAGAAGTGTGTTTAAGCTATCCCAAATGCTGGTTTCTGAATGTACATTTTTAAAGGATGGTTCCTTTCCTCACGGCCTGTGACTTACATCTTCAAAGTTGTCTAAACAATGCAAGTAGCTTACTTGGCTTTCCCGCACTATAAAACTTACTTTGAGCTGCATCCAGCTTCGACAGAGTGTTTGTTTTCAGACTGAAACCTTCCCAGTTCAGCCTTGGTAATGGTGACCTTCAGACTCTGAGTGGAGGCTCTCCAAAAGAGATCAGTGGAGGAGGAGTTACTGTAAACTTAAATAGGGACTCAGGTCTGGTTTGTTTTGTTCCAAGTAAAAAATCTTTGTCAGGAAAGCAAGTTTAGTGCCTGCAAAGACAGGTGTGTGTATAAGAACATTTATACTATTTCTCCATATGCTAATTGAGAGATTACTTACTAAAATGTACCCAATTCTCACATCCAGCATTTTTACAGCGCTGAAAATTTGGAGAGAGTTCAAAGTGATTATAAATTATCCAAGGTCAAAAATGGGTCTAATGAAAAGACTACAGCCTAGTTAGCTTATTCAAGAGATGGCTGGGAACCTAATCTTCAGCTGAAAGTGTTTACATAACAGAAGTCTTAAAAGAGAACGTTAGTTGTCTTTCTAAGAAAATAATAACATCTCTAATCACAACACACTGTGCTTGGTAATGCTCATCCTTCACTGAGAGAGACCCGTGGTGAAATTCTCTTATATTAAATACACTATATCGGTCATCAGCCTACTGATTTTAACATGAGTTTTTATGGATCATCAGGATACCTATTATCCTGGATACCATCAAGGATACATAAAATAGATGGCCAGAGAAGTTATCTCAACAAGTATTCCAACAGAAGATGTAATTAAATCTTGATGATGACATGTTCTGGTCTACTCTTGCAGATCCCAAGCCAGTTTTCTTTCATCTTTCCAAGAGGTATTTGGCCATTGCATTGCTGTCATCCTCTGCCTATAGACTATCTATCTTCTGCTCTGCTGCTGTATTAACCGGGTAGTGTGTCACTATGTTAAGACCCCGGTAACAAGGTTGGTTCTGCCTCTTGACAGCTCCAGGACTGCACATACCTAACAAGGGTGCTTGTTCTGTGCCACCCCTGGTAATCGTTCTTCAAACTAGCCAGTCACTGGAGAATTCCAGCTCCCCAAGCTCCAGGAAATGTGAAAAACGCAGGAAGTTATGGTGTGCAGCTACAGAAACTAACGTGCTGGGAAGAGTCTTGATGGCACTGTACGGACCATGGTTTGAAAGAGCATTATGGTTCAGGCTGGGACAACAACCAAACAGACAACTGGCAATCTGTCCTTGTTGAGAAGACTTGCAATCTTTCTGTCCAGTTCCAGGCAGCACAAGGGTAGTAAGCGCTGCGCTGTCTTCCGCACAGCCCATCTGTCAGCTCATTTCTGTTTGCCTTTTCTAAATCGCTATATTCTACAACACATACTGAGTTTTCATTACTTGATACTCAGCTGAACAATATCAGCTGTTACCAATACATTTAATCAAGTTTTTTCTTCCTGTTACAACCCTATTAAAATTTTTTTGTAATATCTCAGGATAAACCTGTATGTGTCTGATCTACCAAAGGACACTGAATTTGTCCGTTGTTGATCACACAGATCAGTTTATAAAGAACTAGCACTGACAAGTCCCTAAACACACCAAATGTAGGGCAAAAGAAAAAAAAAAAAGGCATGTTAATGACTTAATAATGAGTGTGAAATGTTTTTTCCAGTGCCCCCCAGCCATGCAGGACAGCAGGAGGCATTCTTACTGACAGCAACTGCAAGCATCTCCTGCTTTGCAAGCACCGTGGGGGAGTGAGGGAGCGGCTGCCTGGTACTTGGTTGCCAGCTGGGGTTAGACCATGACGGTGCCACCAGGTCTGTCCCTCACCTCTTCACATTTGAGCTTCCCCAAAGCAGGAATCCGAGAGAAGCCTGCAAAATGAGCTCACATAATTTAGCAGAAATAAAATAGCAGAATGAACAATTGCTTCATTGAGCTAACTCCTGTTTATACTCTGGAACTTGAATACATTGGCAATCCCAACTACAGGATGCGAGGAGAGTAACACACTGGGAGAACATCTGCCATCCCAACTGCGACCTGGAAGGAAACGTGACCGTGAGTACTTGGGTTCAGTATGAGAAAAATGCTAACTGTCTGTTGTACACTTCAGGGGACCGATGAAGTTATGTGTCCTCTGTTTGTGCAGCTTTTTTTTCTTTTTTTCCCTTTTGTTCAGAAAGCCAGATGTTACTAAACTGCGACCTGGCCCTGTGACTTCCAGTGAGTGAATATTCTTTATTGCCTCTTGTCCTGAGAGACAGAATTTTAAAATTGGGCACCTGTACTTGTCCACGACTGAGCGGGAGATAAGGTGAAAACTTGAGTAAAAGCTTTCAAGCCTGACTTCTGCAGGTGAACAAACCAGGAAAGTCTCCTGCAGCTTGGCTCCTTTGGGACTTAACAGCCTCACATCCAGGAGGGCAAGGAATGGCTGGGAGACATAAACACAAGGTGGGGAAAAAAAACAAAAAAAGAAATCGACTTTAAATATTTTCCTGAATTAAGGCAAGCTGAAAAGAACTCTTAGTGATTATCTGGAAGCTTACTGTGCTTTCAGGTACTGCTCGGAGAATGACATTTACATATGCGTAAATGAATTGGAAGGGATTACCCCCCCCTTGGGCAAAACTCATTACATCCAATTCACCCGCTATGCAACCAACTTCCTTGTAAGAAGAAACACAGGCGCTTCAGCCCAATAAAAGAGAAGATGAATATCTCTGCGGATTTGTAAAGCCCTCAAACAAGGGTATAAAATTCATAACAATTCTATCTGGTGGTGTCTGGTAAATCAGTAACGTGCCATAAGGCAACCTTCCCTGCTAACGTCCGTAGCCAGGGACACTTGGCTAGTTTGAAATACAGGGAAATGCAGAAATGAACAAACTTACAAAATTTCACATGCTGTGTTAGAGCTTTGGAGGCTGCACTGAAGCACTGATGAAAATGGTATGCTAGGTATGTAGTACTATATAAAGATGTTTATGTTCTGGAGTCTTTTTGTTTTCTTAACCTTTGAAGTTAAACAGTTTGTGTGGCAAAAACTCAGTTGCCACAAGCCAGTGGCTGATGGGGTGGTGTGAAATGTGTTTTGAGAATGACTCAAGCCAAAAAGTGGACCAATGAAAACTACATTCTACGTTAAAAAACCACTGGACGGTTCACAATGAGGTGCTATTTTAAAGAGCATTCTGTGATTTAAAATCATATAACACTTGAGAAGCATGTTCTGGTTTCCAAGTGTCTAATGTCAATTCAGTGTTAATTAAAATACACCGGCCTTTCATTGACAGGCATCTGAATCTTTGCGAGAAAACAGGAGCAGGAGGGACTGACATTACCATCCCATAAAGATGTCACCTATCCTCTGTACCCTCTCCTGGTGCTTACCGTAAGTTAACCCCAATTACAAAATAATGCAAACAATTACAATTGATTGTACAATAAATCAACATGCCAAATCTTGATTTTAACTTATTTGTATGATTTTAAAATAACATGCTCATAGCTGGAGGTAAATTAACGTATCAAAAATTAATTATCAGGTAAATGTTGCAGTTGATCTACTAGTATAAATGCTTTTAATGTAATTATATTCTCTGATGTAATAATTTCCCTGTGCTCCAAAACGGAAGAAATGAATAACAGTTGAAGAGACTATAGATTTCCTATTCTTTAAATATCTGACAAGTAAAAAAGCAGGACACAGGTCTTAAAATTTCCCATTCCTTTGTAATCACTGCATTTTTCTGAACACTTGACCTTGTCTTTCTGGTATATCCATGAACTGAGGGTCAGGAATAAAAATGTGGGTAGTATGTTGAGGTTCCCGTCAAGTAAATGCAGCTTACAGCTATGAAAACTACAGGTTTTTTTGCCTACTGAGTTCTTATTTTAATACGTGTTCAAACCCCCTCGTTTAGGTAGCTTGCTACTGGTATTTCAAAAAGCACAAAAAAGTGACATTTAGAAGGAAACAATCTTTTATATATATATATATATTTATAAGGCATTTTTGACATTTTTCCATTGTTTGTCATATCCACTGGTAAGTTTAAAAATGTCATTTCCTTCCCTAACAATCTTAATTTTTCTCTTTGCTTTGATATTCCATAAGTAGCAGCGTGAGCATCTGTACGGCTTTTTGCATGCTTTATACTAGGATAAATTCTCGTTATTCAAAAAATTACAGATGCAGAAGGAAACAGGAATTCAGCTGCTCCCAATGAATGAGGTTCCAACACTCTGCCTTATGGAGCAGGATTAATTCCTAGTCCCTGCAAAATTAAGGTATCTTCCAGTCCTGTGATACCTATGAATGACAGAACAACCAGGGAATTGTCTTGCACATTTACATTCTTCCCAGTTCCTATTATGACTAGAAGATCATAAGACTTAATACTCCCAGGAAGCTGTAGCTTGCTCTCTTTACCTGAGGACCTGGTAGGATCAACACGACCTCTGGCCTCTGCAGACTGCATACTCTGCCCTAAGTCCTGGCCTTCTGGGTCTTTGGAGAATCTTTTGTTGGCTCAAAGAAAAGGGAAGGAAGGTAGGGTATCAGAGCACTGGCGTTTCTCCCAGCTTTTTGCAGCATGAATTGCAGGTGCTCTTCAGAAGCTGCCGAGACCCCTATCTACCTGCTATTTATTTATTTACTACCAACAGAAGGCATAGCAAGAGAGAGAGGAGTCATAAATCCCAACAGTCTAGAGTCAGAGAAAGAAAAAGAAGAAACATAAAGTAATATTAAGTCAGTAATGGTACCATGTTATCCCACTGAGGTGGTCCATCTTCTGGCTACCTACTGCTCAAATGGAAAGTTCAGTCTCAATAGAAGTGACAGACCACAGAGGGGGATGAGTTTGATATGATTTGCCTAAGAGCACTTAGCATTCATAGCGATGTGTTAATGGATAGGTATTCGATCCTTTTATAGTCAGGAAGGAATGAGGGTAGTGTTTAAATGCTCTGCCAAGGAACATAAACAAAGTCAGCATTACAGTGGTGATGCTGGTAGGAAGGTCAAGCCACTAGGGTGTCCCCTCTTTTCTTTTTTTTTTTAAACCAAAACTAGTGGTTCCTTGTTTTACTGTAAATAAAGCTGGTAGTATTGTCAAACGTAGCGATTTCAACCTTGTCTTTTCTGCGGTTTGTAATTTTGCAAAACTGACTCTTTTTTTTTTGGGGTTTTTTTTTTTTTTCCCGACTGAAACTGCATGCAGTCCATGTCTCATTATCCTTATGGTTGTTGAGCTTTTATGCTCATTTTCAGCTAAGAGTGATTTGGGTCAAACAAAAACATTAAGGAATACTACAGTGTACAGCAATTTATATCAAAGCCACTGTACGTATTTCACAGCAACACTCTGTTCTTTCTGAACAGTAGATCAAGGGATTAATGTTTGATAGGGGAATGGTCTTGATGTGAAAAATAAGTTTTTGGTGTTCTCACAAACTTATACCTTAAGATGGCTGAGTTACAAGCCTCTGAAAATTGCAGTTCATGTATGCTTTGTAGCTTTGCAGAGACTTTGTAGAGCTTAATAGCTATATTTTCAGAAGATTCTGTTCATTCCAAGTCCTTTTTTTGTTTTTGTTTTTTTTTGGTTTTTTGTTTTGCTTCTGGCTACAGGGATGGAACAGATTTTCTCTGAATTGCTTTTGTCTAGTCTTTGCTGGCTGGAGGGCTTTGAGTACAGAGAATGTCTTATCTGTCCTCTCAGCTGGTCATTGTCTGACCATCCACAGACACAGGCAGTGCAAGGGAGAACGTAGTGAGCTGGAGGGTACCGGGACTAGAGATGGGGCATGCTGACAGATGGCCAAGAACAGGCATGGGTATGTACCCCAAAGGCAGCTCTGTGGGTCAGACTCCTTGTAGCTCCTCACCATTCACTGTATGCTCCAAGTTATGCGATGGGGAAGCAGCTCTGCCTCAGCTCAGTTCCATGTGGGAGCAGAGACAAGTTGCTGAGGAGCTTTAGGGAGAGAAACAAGTGGTTTGGGGAGATAGTGATCTCCAGATACTAAAATTACATGTTAGTGTTGCCATCCTCCAGCTGGGCATCCAGGTTTAACTCTTCTGGTGTCACAAAAAATCAAACTGCAGCTTGCTCATCATGACAAACTATTTATTTAGCAGGAGAAACATGAGCTCTGCTCATCTAAGATCCGTCATCCGAAAGACTAGCCTTCTCAATCGACTGTCAGAGAATCATAGTATGGTTTGGGTTGGAAGGGACCTTTAAAGGCCATCTAGTCCACTCCCTCTGCAGTGAGCAGGGACATCTTCAACTAGATCAGGTTGCTCTGAGCCCTGTCCAACTATACAGTGTTTTCTTGAATGTCCCCTCCGTTAGATGGTTGATCTGACCTTGGATCATTGGGAATCATGTACTTCCTGTGATGAGGTTTCCTTCTTGAAGCAGTTCAAGTGGATTCGAATCTGCTAGGACTTCTGTCGACAGTTTTTTAAATAACCCTCTCCACTGCTTGGTGAGGCCTGTCGGCTAATAAAGCCACAATCCCTTTTGATTTCTTTCCAGTTATTTTCTGCATCTAACCTGTCTAGTTTGGGTTCTAATGGCTAGAAATGGCTAAAATATGGCTAGCAAACTATAGCAAACTGCAGAGCAGAAGGAAACCATTAGTTCCCGCTTTTATGTATGACCATGACCATACACAAATGCTACCTACACCACATCTACAAATTCCACATCAATTTTTCTGCAAGTCTTAAAGCATGAGTCCAATGGCGAAGAAAGACCTGCGGCTAAAAGCATAGAGCATACAAAGCACTACAGGTTTTTACAGGAAAAAGAACTAAAAGAAGATGGAGTTTCTTAGAGACTGCTTTCTTGTTTTGTCTGTTTTTGAAAAGCAAGGGAAAGTTCCTAAACACCGTGCTTAAAGAACATCAAACTTACAAAGGTGAGCTCTTACAGTGAGGGAGGTGCTTGAATTAAGGTTGCTTTCAATAGCCATCTTGCATGAAGAAAAGAAAGGTTTTACAAACGATAAAACAGGAACACAATTTACTATTAATAAAATAATGATCATGGCAAGACTGACTGGCAGATTGTGCTATGAAAAAAAAGAGGTTGTGACCATAAACGATAGTTAAGAACTATCGGAAGACAACTTTCAACCCTGTTGGCACTGGTCAAAAGAAGTTATCCAACTTTCTGCTGAAAACACTCCTGGGAATTCTGCTGGAAGGTCAGGAAGGATACTTGTTCAACAACTTCATTGTGATCACATGGGTTAACAGCCTTCGCGGTGAGATACTCATGACCACCCCCAAGACGTGCACTACTTTTTGGGATGGCATTTTATCAGGCTTGGAAGATAGTTCTACTGGGAATGTTTTACAGTTAGTGTAAACAGCCCCAGCTCATGCATGTGAAGGATTTGCATAGCTATGCAAGTCAGTGAAGAACAGGACTCAGACATTATCCAAATGGATTTGGGTAAACAAGTTCTGCTCTTCACAGAGAGAACTACATCAGCATGTCAGAAACCTAAATATTGCTGGACTTTTTTGGTAGCAGAGCATCCATCAATGGACTCTGTAGTGCAAAAATGAAGGTGGCACTGAGCCTGAGCCTCTTCTCGGTGAATTTAGTGGCTCTATACTATAGATGTAGTATCATAGAGAAATAAATTTAATCTTTGGCACACTTTCATGTGTGCAGTGCACTGCTGGTTTACTGATTGAGAATGGGAGAGCTGGAAGGGAATAAGCGCTGAGGAACATTTCATCTCCAAGAATCCCACTGGATGTTTCAAGGCTCAGTGTGCCCATCCACGCACTACCCTTTCCCAGTTCCCTCATCAGTGGGCTTTACAAAGGCAGCTGTGAAAGTCACAGTGATACTGGACAGGCGAGTGGATGTCTTGGAGAGGGGAAGGAAGCTGAGCTAGGGCTGGCTCGGGTCCTTCTGGTGTTCTTGACATGGTCTAATGTAGGCTGCAAGATGTGGTTCCTTAAATTCAGCACAGGACTACACCGCAGAATAAAAAGAGGGAGTAAAGATAAAAGATAAAAATCTCATCTGCTAGGAATCAAAGATTATGAATTCATTTCATACACATCACCAGACATCCATTAACCAAAATGGGTTTTGGTTAAAAGGATGGGCTGTGTTTGAATCCACAATAGGAAGATGAAAAGCTGCACAGTCCTTTCATATTTCATTTTTTTTTAGCATATTGCTTCCCAACATCACAGTATTAAGGAGAGGCTACATCCCAGACTCACTTCAGAAAAGACATAAAATAATCAGCTTATGTCTTTCATTTCTCCTGGTTTGCAGAAACTTGTAAGCAGCAGATTACCTCTCATGAACAGGTTCAGAGATACTTTTTTATTCACCTACCTGTAGTCACTCTACAGGATTATTTAGGATAATCTTCAAAAGAGCAACTAAGGAAGTCAAACTTAAACCATTTTATGAAACACCTTCTGCTTTCATGCCTATTAGCTCTCTTTTTCAGTTCTAGTAATAAGATTACAGTAACATTCTGCTTCCATAAAATCATGACAGGTATGAATATTAAGTAACCAGTATGGTTCTCTGATTTATTCTGTACTTCTACTGATAGTAGATACGTCAGACATTTACCACACTAATTCACATTCTCTGCACACCTATCGTTGATTGCAGAAGAACTTCTCTAAATGGGTGGCTTTAAACCATATTTTAATAGAGCAGTACATTTCTTACACATTTGTAATGTTGGTCCTAAGCTGCATTTGTTGCACTGCATGTGGAAGGAGATCGTCCAGTCCTTAACCTCATTCCCTCATCTGCAGTTTCTGCCAGCCCCGTTGAAATAAGGTGTGAGATGCTTTAACTCTGTACAGCTTTTCCCTCCCGTTTTAGATGTGCCTGTGGGCCATTGCCTGCAGAAATCAATGTTTTGTCATTACTGCTGATGCCGAGACTGAAGCAGCGCCCGGCTGGTAAGAACAGAATTGAAATCCCACCTCGCACAGCACACGGGCACTTTGGGCAGTAGAAAGATGTGACGGATCCGTTGATCAGAGTTGCAGCAGTTTACATGCTTCAGTGGAATCACAGAGATTAGCCCAGCTGGGACTGTAGAGTATTTGTTCTGACTTGGTAAAATAAAGTTTTCAACCAAGATAGAAAACCAAGCCTAAAGCTTGGCTTTTATCTTCATAAAAAGAAATGGTTTAGAGCAGGTTTTTTTCCATGCTCCCCAATGCACTACTGGAGACTGCAGTGTGGATTCTTTTCACATCCACCTGTAAAAGCATCTGAATTTTATCACCCAGCCTTCCTGAATTCTGACTCTTTTGCACTGACTCTTTGGTGAATCTGCTGACTTGCTTGCTTCCGTTTAAGTGGTTTTGGTTATTTGGTGGCGGAGGAGTGGTTGTCTGCTGCAATTACTGTTGTTTTGATTGCGTCCACTGAGAAAAATGGTGGGGCCTGTGGGAAGCCCCTGTGTGATGGAGAGCAGGGCAGGAAATTGCTGGAAACTTCATCTGATATTGCCCAAAGCAGCCAGATTGTGACAAATGACATTTTATAAGGTTGCTCGGGCAGCTCGTCCAGTGGCTGGTAACTCTAAGGCTGATGGCAAGCACGGGGCTTTTCTGTCCTTCATTTTTTAGTGTAAACTGACATATATGTACTGGTAATGAAATGTTTGGTTGTACAGCAGTTTTCATCTGGGGATCGTAGCTATTTACTTTTATTAGCAAATCCGGGTTGTTTTTCTCTGTGGGGCTTACTTTTATCAATCTGTTTTAATAATTGGCACCCATGGAGCAACCAAGCTCCACTATCACAGTCTGAAACTTCTAAGCAGTTTACCTTAGTGTCATGCACTCAGATTTTGCCTGTGAACAAATGCTGATGCTAAATCAGTGTGGGAAGACTGATAATTAAAGTGCTTGTTGCCCCGTGACGCTTCCTGAAGACATTCTGGACCTCAATAGCCCCAAATGGGTCAGATGTTTTAGTGCACAGTTGTGTTAGCGCTTGGTTTGAGCTGCTGTAGGACAGAGACTGACTGTGCTCTTAATTTGTTATTTCAGATTGCTTGTGGGTGATCACCACATTGTTGCAATTTTAATTTTTTTTGATCAAAAGGAAAGAAAATACTGCTTTGCTTTTTTTTTTTTTTTTTTTTCCTGAAGGGGTTCTATTCAAAGAGCGAGACTGCCAGCCTTGGGAGTTCTGCCCTTCTGAAAGCTGTCAGAATTTCCTGTAAGAGTTGCTTTTATAAAGGCTGCTTCCTCTCAGATTTTTATGTTGCTTTTCCTTTTTTTCATTTCTTCTCTTTGTTCTTACTCTCTCCCCACTTGTTCTCATTCATTTAACTTGAATCTGTGTACTTCAAAAAAGAACTGAAGTAATAACTTGCTGATTTCTACAGTTAACTTCATGTATTTACATTCTTCCCTGACCACCTCTTTATTAAATAGAAAGCAAATTTTCTTGAGACTGGTATTGCTGTCATTAGCACAATTTGGGGCAGTAGGTACTTGAAGACTTGCACCTGCTTCTGAAGCAGCAGCCATGACATTTTTTCACCCTTGTTTCATTATGCCTGTGCTGCCTAAGCCCAGCACAGTCATGAACCTTAATCCACAAATATTCTAATTTGTGGTTAACTGAAAGTTTCGTTGTTGTGCCCATCCTATCCCAACAGTCCTTCCTTCCTTTCCGGCCACTCCTGCCATGCAGGATGACTCACTCAACTTCCTGGGAGTTTTCAGTCGCAAGAATTTATTGACCGAGGTGTTTTTACTATTATTCACCTCTGCAGGCATTGCAAAGTCAGAGAAGCTATCCAGGTTCTGTATTTTAAGACACAGTTATTTCACATGAGGGTGCTTTTTCCTGTGTTGGAAATGAAACAGGTTTGTGGGGAATATGCTGCAAGACTTTGAGTATTTCAGCAGGTAAGACATTAAAAGGAAAGCACAAGCCATGCATTTATAGGGCTATGAGGTTTAATTCTGGTTTTAGTTAGATGAGTGTAGGTTCGTTGAATGAAATATAACTGCATCACTCGATCTGTCCGAGTACTTTAAATATGTATGTCAAAGATGAAATTGCAGTTAAGAGTATGAAGTGGATTTTGATGGCAAATATCACCAGACATCTCTTTTTCAGGATTTCTTTATTAGAATCAATAACTTGGGAATGACAGGGCAGACTTCACATAAACTGCTGAGAATGGTCCTACATATGTACTGTAAAATTCTGGAAAATGGATTAGTTAAAAACTCTAGCAAATTATAGTTTTCAGGTATTTAAACTGAGTACCTTTAAACCCAAGAATTCTGCATTAAGCTGAATTTTTTCCATTATCCATGGGAACCTCCCACGCATGGACAGATGATCCTGTTACTCCACTGAGTGGGGTCTGTGGCAGTACCCTCTGATCCTGCTCAGAGTCCTCACCCCCTTCTCCCCTCTATCCTAATCCTTCTCTGCCTCCCATCCATCTGCTCCACGTGGCTTCCTGCGCTCTTGTTCCTTGTCGCCTGCCCTGCTGTGTCCACTCTCAACTGCAGGCATTAGCCAGGCTGTTACAGAACCCGAGAAGCTCCACCACACGCCGTTTCCAGAGCTTCTGCCTCAATGTCATCAGCTCAGCATCGCTTTCACAGCAGCTGGCTTGTTTTCAGAAACTGAGGAAAAGGCGGGGGAAGCAGCGGAAATCAGACTTTCCGCTGGAGATGTGTAATTCCAGCCCAAACAATAGTGATGCAGCAATGACTCTGTAATGCACCCGCGTCCCTTCTGCTGGTGCTGGGGGTGTCCAGGGGCCTCTCAGTGTGGCGGCTCTCTCATCACAGCCAGGTTAATGCTCTGCTAGGGATGCAGAGAGAGGAACCACCACACCGATGCATAGCACCAGGTGTAACAGTAACATCTACCAGCAGCAAGGTAATTCCCAGGCTGGCTTGCAAGTATGTGTTGTGTGGACCTGGTGAACAGTCCAACACAGGCTCCTCATGCAGGAAGCGAAGGGCTGGCTTCTGTAGGGATACGTGTGTTTACCTTAAAAGAAGAATGTGCATCTTTTTCCCAGAACAGACTGTTTTTTCTGTTCTTTCGGCCACAGGCTGCATTCACGCTTGCTCAGAATATAACAAACACAGAGTTTACAAAGTGTTTCCTTGACTCTCCTATCAATTTCTGTCTCAATGAGTGGTCTCCCGTGTCCTGAGCAGGCTTCTGGAAGCACTTTCTCCCACAAAAGCGGTTTTGGCTTGACACCACTCCTGGATTTTACAGAGCTGATCTTCACACAGCCCCTCGGCCTGACAAGTCACAGGGAGATCTTATGGTGACAGCTAAAATCATAATCCGGCCTTTGGGCACGTCTGACAGAGCTGATGCCTCTCAGGAGCACAGAGATGTGGACTTAGATATGAAAGTAAGTTCGTTACAAATGACTAGGGGGAGGCGGCGGGCCCCCTCTGACCCGCGGCTCGGCCCGCACACACCCAGCCGCGCCCAGGGCGAGCGGGCTGGCAGAGCGCACGCAGTTTTCCCACATTTCTTGAGAAGCTTGAGGTTTTCCCTCTAGGAAAAGTCCGCACAAGCACGGAGCAGGCAGCAGCCGCCGGGCCCTGTCAGGGCAGAGGCGGGGGGGAAGAGCGGCGCGCGGCCCGCCCGCCTCAGCGCGGTGCCAAGCGGCGGGGACGGACGCAGCACGCGCGGCCGCCACCGCCCCTCAGAGCGGGCCCCGCCGCCGCCGCCGCCGCCCCTTTAAGCAGGGACCCCGCTCCCGGCCTGCCCCGCGCCGGCAGCCCCGCCCCCGCCCGCGCGCGCCGCCTCGCCTCGCCCGGGCCGGGCCCATCCCGTCCCGTCCAGCGGCCAGGCGCGGAGCGGCGGCAGCCAGCGAGCGAGCCCCCCTCCGCCGGCCCGCGCCGCTCGGCCAGCCCCTCCGCCGGCGGCCCAGCGCCATGGGGGGCGGCGGCCAGCGCCGGGCGCGGGCGCTGTGGCTGGCGGTGCTGTGGTTGTGGTTGCCGGGGCGGTGCGGCGGCGCCATGGACGAGTGCACGGAGGAGCGGAGCGGCCGGCCGCAGCGCTGCATGCCCGAGTTCGTCAACGCCGCTTTCAACGCCACGGTGCTGGCCACCCACACGTGCGGGACGCCGGCCGAGGAGTACTGCGTGCAGACCGGCGTCACCGGCGTCACCCAGTCCTGCCACCTCTGCGACGCCGCCCAGCCCCACCTGCGCCACGGCGCCGCCTTCCTCACCGACTACAACAGCCCGGCCGACGCCACCTGGTGGCAGAGCCGCACCATGCTGGCGGGCGTGCAGCACCCCACCGCCGTCAACCTCACCCTCCACCTGGGTAAGGCAGCGCCCGCCGCCCCGCGCCGCCCTGAGGGAAAAGGGCGCCAAAGGCGGCGGGGCCGCGCCGGGCTGAGGGGCGCTCGGGGGGCTGTGCCCGGGCCCCTGGGGGCAGCGGGTGGCCGGCGCGGGGTGTCGGTGGGTGTAAGCGGCTGGCTGCCGGCTTGGGGGAGGCTCGTCCCGGGTACGGGCTGGCTGCGGAGTCCCGGCTGTGGCCGAGGGCTCGGTCCCGTAGGGCGCGATGCGGGCTTCTCTTCGCCCCGCGGCTGCTGGCCCGTGAGGAGAACCTGAGCTGCAGAACGGCCCTTTCCAAACCTGGATTTCAGCCTCCTCCGCAGAGGCAGAGCCAAACCGAGTGTTGAAGGGGTCGCTCCCTCGCAGCCCGCGTTGGCAGTGCTGTCGATGCCCCGTGTGCTGCCCTGCAGGCTGCCGGGCGCGTCTGCCCGGTACCCTGGTACGCCGGGGCAGCGCTGCCCGTGAGGTGCTGGGGGGGGGGGGGCGGCTTTGTCAGAGAGCGGTCAGCATTGCCGCAGAACTCCTAACATCGAGTCATTAACAAAAAAGGTGAATTTTCTCATAATTGGCATGTCCAGAGGTTCCTTCGGGATAAAGTGTTTTAGCCCTCGCTTTGGCTTATGGGCAAGCTTTTCTTTTCCCCTGTGCATTCAGTTGTTTAAGCTCTCATGACGTGGAGGAAGAGTGATTGTTTAGAACTGGAGGACAAGCCAGCCAACGGAAAGTTAAAACCACAGCTTATATCCTCATGTCATCAAATAAAGTGAAAATTAAAAAAAGTCCTGCTGTAACCATTCACAGTTTCTAATCAAGAGCAGCCTGTTGAATCTTAAGTTTAGCGTCAGTAGCGCGTCTCACTTCCAGAGGAAAAAAACTTACGTTAGGGGTCAGGCAGCTGGATCTTGGGTTTGACAGCCTGCGAGCAGGTTGTGTGGAAGCTCCCACCCGAGCTGGTGAGGTGATGATGGGATGATGGTGCCCAGCCCTGTACTGGGGTCACCTGAGCGCATCCATCTGCCCCAGCAGCTGGGAGTGCCTTGCTGCCCTGAAGTGTTTCTTTGTGTTAGGAGCTTCTAAATAAATACACCACAGAAGCATATGTAGTCATTTGGATGAGGGGAGATAGTCACTAAGGCTTCTTTATCTTTATCATTTTTTTTTTTTTTGTACATTTGGAAATTTTTATGGAAGGTGCCTGGAAAAAACAGTAAGCTAAGGTTTTATCTCAACTTCTTAATATAAATCATCATCATTCTTCATTAACAAGGTAAAGTTTAGTTTATAGACACATCTGCATTACTGCTGTCCTTGACTCTGTGCACCCATATGCATACGTACATATGGGTATTACAAAAATAATGTTGTTCCGACACACTGAAGCAAACAATGTGCCATGTCCTGAGCACTGAAGAAATGTGCATGTTTCTGTGATGAAAACTGCATCTTTAAAATACTGTAATATTGCAATATGATTGCTAGTCACTTGGGTTTTAGGTTTGTTTGCAGACTCTTGTAGCTTTGTATATTTGCTCTGGCGTATTTTAGGCTAGAGTATAACTTTTAAGCAGAAGGTGCGTGACATTCAGATACTTGATGTTTTTTTTTCCCCATTTGTTAACCCCCCGCCCCGAGTTAGGGGTTTGGGTGGCATATTTGTAGTGTAAAGCCTTTGAAGGATCAGAAACTTGTTACTGGCATGGTAGTGGTGGCAGGACTTAGTTTTAAGACAGCTAGCAGCGAAGCATTAAGCTATCTGTGCATGTGCTGTGTGAGCAGTAGACATTCCTGTATGACTTTGTATGCGTTGCTGAGTTCACTGCAGGCTGAAGAACCGTCAAGCACTGCAAAGTGCCATTTGGGGCATCTCCAGTGCCCCAAACTCTGCAGCATTGCTCTGCTCTGCTTCTGTGAACTCTTCAAACCATCTTTGTGTGCATGAACTGTTGGGTGCCGCATTTGGATTCTGTGTGCCTGAGGGCCATTCCCCATGGCGCACCATGGTCTGCGGGACACTTAATTATTGACCTCAGTGAGAGAAGAGGCAAAGAGCTTAACAAGTATTTCTGTACTCGGTAGGACGTAAATGCATTCTGGGACACAAAGCCCTTTTATGCAGTTAGTTCTGCAAGATCTTTGAGGATTAGGCTGTGTGCTCAAACCCGTATCCTTGTTTGATTCCGCAGTTGCCTTTATTTCTAAAGGCACTGGTATCCTGAATGGTTAGTGCTGCTTTGCACCCATTCAGGACCGGCAGCATCGACTCTAGGCTTTCAGCATGTAAATGCCGTCCTGCACTGAGTTTTCTGCAGTTTGGGATGTCTCAATTAACATCCAGTGATCTTAAGTCAGTGTAGATCAGAGTAATGTTTTGGAGGAACCTGCAAGAGGTCAATAAGAGCTGTGGGCCTGTTGCCAACATATGAATGTGGGTTTCTTTGAATCTTACAACTTGTAGTTCAAAACAAGTTAAAAAACCCCTTTGGTTTGGGGACTAGATGCCAGCAAAGAGCCTGATACAGAAAAATACAGCGCAGATCACTGTTACAGAGTTAAGGGCTTGGATCCCTGGAAGTATTTGGAGAGGAAATACGTGCCCAGAAGTTAGGGTGTTCCCTGGGGAGAGGGGAGTTGGCGTAATTACCAGTCCCTGCACAAGGAACATCTGGAGTTATAAAAGCTGTTTCTCTTTGTACGAGAGGGTATTAAGACCCCCTAAGTAAGAGGCCTCCCCGGAGAGGCTCGGAGACGTGAGTCTGCAGCTGTGAATCAGGAGAAGGGGGAAGCTGAACCCATTCCCAGGGTGGTGTCTGGGTAATTAGGTTAGTGGGCGAGAGGAGGGGGAGCACTGCTGTGTCCTTTCTTCCACTTATCTTAAAAGTTTCCTTTCACTTCCTCCGTTTTCCAGTTCCTCAGGTTGAATTATTTCTAATTTTGACTCGACCCAACCAGTCTTTTGGTTCCCCCCCGCCAGCCCCCCAACACTACCCTCCCGCCATGTTCCCATATATTCCAGGAATAAAGGACTATGCGGCAGCGGTGCCAGCTTTTAAATAGAAGATGGCAGCCGAGGCATTACAGTATGTAGATAGTTGTCTGCTTTTTTTGAAGCCAGAATGTCACGTTATTTTTACAGTCTGTGCTGTTTGCTTCTGCTGGGAGCATTGGGATAGCTCTGGCATCTCCCCAGCACTTTGTGTGCGTATGTTTTAGCACAGCTTTGCTATTTAGACCCCTAATGCACCAAAACAAAGACGTGTGTTAAAGATGCTCCTTTGAGCACTCAAAGAAGGGGTAAAGAAGTAGCATGGAGTATTTTTGGTGCTGAATGGTGTTAATTAAGGGCTTATATTTTTTCAGATTTATCTCTTCTTTCAGAGCAGATTCTCACGTCTTCCTTCTGCAGCTCTAATTTTGCTGTGCTTTCTGTTGTTTCCACACCTTTTAAAATCCACTTTTACATGTGCCTCCCTGTTCTCTTCCCAGCTGGCCCTGCTGGAGGCATCTCTCATTTTTCCCCACCACTTTTACTCTCTGCTTGGATCTGCTTGATTTCAGCTATCGTGATCCTCGTGTTTTGTTCCTCGGACAAAGAGGCAGCGTCCTCAGCATGCTGGTGGCTCTTTGGTTGTTGTGGGGTGGCCCCACCTCTGCTGGGAGCAGTTGTGCTTTTATCATCAGCCTGCAAGCTAGGAGCACTCTGGTCTGGCTTTCCCAGTGCAGGTGAGTCCCCACTGCATCTCAGCAGGGACAGTGCCCAGGAGATGTGCTTGACCGATGATGCTGGTGGCCTCTGCTGTGAATTCAGGGATGCCTTGTAGGCAGGAAGGACCAATTCCTACTCCTGTCATTGCCTGGGAAGAGGAGCTGGTGTTTGGTGCTGGGAGGCAGCCTTCTGCTAGCCTGCTTTTCAAGAAGAAAAATGAAATCGCTGGTTACCTTCATTAAAAACATGTCGGCTGTGTCTGTGGGCATGGATTGTGGTTAGAGCTGAGTGTTCCTGCTCTTGAATTCTTCTGAAATCCCTGCTGTAGACCAGCCTAGAAACCCATGTCACCCAGCCGGATGGTATCTTGTATGTATAAAAAGAAAGACTTGTAAAAACGGTTGGTGGTTAGGAGAAATGGATTGCCTGTCTCTTTTACGTCCTCCTTTTCTAACCACTCAGTCCTTTATTTGGCTTTGAGGAGAGCGATGGTGCTTGGTTATATATACTTTGTCTGCAGAGTGTAGTTTGGGGTATGACTGCCATTTGAAGGCATTTACAAGGCAACCTAGGCAAGATGCCAGTTCTTGTGTTCAGCCTCAGCTTGATTTGCCAGTTGTTTGTAGCAGATGAGATTTTTTTCTTTAGTGCAGAAAAGCAGCTTCTTTTTTTTTTTTTTTTCATTTAATGGAGGGCTATAAAGTGTGCCTTAAATTAAGTACCTAGTTTATGCTGCTGGGATGCAATCAGTTGCTTTGTTTTACTTAGTGCAGCAGAGCGATGCCCTTGGTTTGCTGGTTATCCTATTAAAAGTTTACGAGGCTGCGGTTCGTTGCCTTCCTAGGGAACCACCGTGAAACCAACTGCCAGCAAGCAGGACGAACGCACGTGAAGTTTTGCGTAGCATAGCTGCAATTTGAAAACTCTTGAGAAATGGTAATTAATGCTCTGGGAGAGTGTTTCCGGCACTTAGGCTGGCGTTACGGGGTGCGCTGGGAAGCCCTCGCAGACTTGTTGAGCCAGGGCTGGGAAGGGCCAGCCCTGCGCCACAGTGGCTTCACGGTGGTATTTGAGGAGCCCTGGGGGGGGACTCTATTTTAGTTGGTTTTGCAGAGGCTTGATTTACAATTTGCAGGTTTCAACATGAGTAGTTAAGAGATCAGGGCTTTTAATGGCCAGCAGTTGTTTAGTGCGGTTATATAAAGTCGCTTTAAAGCTCTTTATCGCTTCCCGCATACCCTTTAAATTCCCAGGTTTTCTCCAGTTCCTCTGTCCTGCATCTTTCTTGGGGTGCTGATGCCACTGCGTGACGTCTTTGGGAGTACTGTACGTGGCAGAGCGTTTATTTTGGGGGATGGAGAGAGCTGAGCTTGTGTGGTATTTTGCTGCAAAACCAGCTGCTATTTGTGGTGTTTGCCCTGCGTTGCTGGGAGGATTAATCACTGGACTTGACACAGTCAGATAGTTGCTTTTGTAGGTTTCAATCTTGGAAACTGTCGTTTGCTGCTCAGAATGGTTAGCTTGCTGAAAATTTTCTGGCTTATTCAGTAGCATTTCTCTTGCAGCCTGAGGCTTCGGGAGGCTCTCGCAATCTCTTTGACTCTGCAAGTGAAAATCCGAGGCTGCCACTTCCCACGGAAATGAAAAATGGGATTGCTCTGCAAACATGTAGAGAAAATAATTTCCAGCGCAGATGGATAGGATGGGAAATTTGGATCTCTAGTTCACCATAATTCTTAAAAACACGACTGTGAGTGTGTCCTTAATCATGCAACCTTTGTCAGACGGAGACCTCCCGCTTGTGTCCTCAGGGCCTTAATTCATCACTTGCCATCACTGGTGACTGCAGTGCTGAGTGATTTCACGCAGGCTCACTGTCTGGTTCTTTTTTTGTACCTGTGAGTTAGCTGGGACACGAGGTCTGGTGTGTTAAATTGAACTAGTTGCATCTAACGTCACCGTCTCTGGTTCATAATAACCTTCAGGAGCTCAGCCTGGGGCTGCAGGCCCTCTTGTAAGCTCCTGCCTGAGAAGAGCTGTTTCAGCCTGCTTTTGCGTGTCACTTAACCATGAAATCTTGCTTATTGGTGGCTACCACGGTGTGTTTTGATAAGAAAATGAAGTATTTCTGCAAAAAACTCTTGCTGGGTATGCTGTAATGCCATGCAAACAGGAGTATATTGGGGTCCCCCCCCAGGTGCAGAGTAGCCCTGTGTGTCTCAAATTAAGCTGTACGGTCTTTAAGTGAGGGATGAATGTGGATCCTGGTGTGGAGGACCTGTGGCATCACTAGCTGTGTTTAAAGCTCTTTGTAATGCTAGGACAATCTCCTAATGCTAAGCCATCTGCAAAGGATGTACTTGGGATTGCTCTCTGTAGCATCCCTTGAATAATGTCGTGTTTCTAGCAGCTTGCTGGTACTATGGTGATGTTGGCTGTCACATCAGTATTGATAAGAGGTTTAGGACAGCTGCTAATGAAGCAACTGCACCATGAGATTAAAGAGCTGCTACTAGTAGGCGTTTACAGTTGTCAAATGGGACGGGGAATGCTGAGAGGAGAGCCAGCCTTTTGTAGTCTGCCAGACTGCAGGTGCAAGCTGCTGTAAGCCTTTGTGGGGTGTGTTAGGTGCTTTTGAGGTAAGACACAATGATTTCTCAGAATTCATCAGATGTAAAAGCTTGGAAAATGGTGAAAACTCATCACCTGTAAAAAGGCTCTGAAATGGCAAGGTAACTTTATTTCAATTTAAAGAAAAAATGAGCCTCGGTCTTTAATCTCCTCCTCAGTCCAGCCTATTTGAGAGATGATTTTTTTTTGGAGGGGGGGGAAACCCCAACAAAAAACCCAAACCAAAAACAACCCCCAGCCAACCCCCTTATATATTATTCAGTGATCTTCAGCATTTTGTTTTGAAACTGGGTGGCAAAGCGCTTCTGGTTTCCATGCTTCTACTTGTTTTAGATATTCCAGTGTGATAGTCATCAAAGAGCTGTTTCCACTGGTAATCATGCCTGCAGTTCTGACACAACACAGCTGTGTTCAGTAATGGAGAATTTCAAAATTTCCTCTTTTAGAAATAGTATCCAAAAACTATTATTGGATTTTTTTTTCTTTGGTAGGTAAGCTAGTACCATCTTGTACATGGGAGGTAGACTTCCAGGTAGCTTGAGGGCTTCTTTGTTCAGTTGGTTTGGGGGTTTCTTGGTTTTGTGGGGGAAGGGGAAGATTTTTAAGGCATTTTTAGAGACTATCTATTGAGATCTTGTGAAGATCCAGCATTTCTGGGTTCTTGGGTCAGCTTTCTGAATGTTCTAGTGTCTGTTGCAGAGTTTGGTATGTTTGGAGAAATATTTATCTGACTTGGCTTTGTAGTGGCTCCTGTGTTTTACAGGAGGACGAGGTAATTTTCTTGAATCTTGAGATGTGGGAAGATCAGGGTGCAGAACTGTTAAATGGTGTCAGGACTGGCAGCTGGCCCCTATCAGTGGCCTGAAGTGGAAAGGAGGAAGACCTGGCCCTTGCATTGGTAGGGGCCTTTACAACAGAAAGATCAGCTATGCCTAGGGAGTATTTTTTTTTTTAAAAGGCAAAACAAAAAAACAACCACCAAAACCCCCTAAAAATTTACCAAACATCAAAACCTGCTTGGTAGCAGGGGCTGTTCTTCCCCAGCACCTGTGTGTTTAAGTGGCCAGTGGCTGACTGCATGTAGTAGCCCGTGGGTTGCCTGAAATGCTCACTCTCTCAGGTGCTCCAGGGCCAAGGGAGCACTGCAGATTTTGGGGTTGGCACCAGCCCAGTTCTAAGCAACACTGCTTTCATCTTTTGAGTTTTCAAGGTCTGCTTTATAGCTCAACCTACTCGGTATCAGGAAGGACCTTGTTCCCACCGCTGTGCGCTGCTGCTTGTGCAGCATGTCGCACTTGGGCTGTGGGTTTTTTTGTTTTTTTTTTTTTTTTAATATTTTTTCCTGTGTATTTTGTTTCAGGAAAGTGAATCCATCTAATCTTCTAAATAGAAGATAATGTGTCTCAGACTCTTTAAGCAAATGGTTGCATTGAACCTCATCAAGAGGGATAGATGGGCTGTTTTCTTGGTGCTTTCTTACGCTGTGCTTACAAGGTTGTGGAGTATAAGCTACATGCTTTGAAAGGAGCGCTTTGTGTTGGGAGGATCTCTTACTGAGGTTAGTGGAATAAAAATCAGTCCCTTCTGGAAAAACTACCATCAGATGCTTCTTGGTATCAAAGTGTTAAGTGGGACTGCTTGACCCGAGTAAAAAGAAAATGTTCTTGTCCTAAGACTTCTGTGGTGCATGATGATTATTTATAGCCCTTTCATCTGCAGTCCTTTACATGCTCCCATCCGGTGAGATTTTGCAGTGGGATTTTCTTCCCGGCAGCGTGTGGGGCTGGTCCCTGGGGAGCAGCTGTGGACAGGCTGCCCTGCCTGCTGCCCTTGCCTCCCAGCTTCTGAAAAAACTGTGGTTTATTTGTGGGGATCTGGAGTGTCTCCCTCTGCCCTGCCTCCTGGCTGTGGCGGTAGGGGTGCAGGGGCTGGCCCAGCAACCTACTTCTGTTACAGCAGCTGATGCTTTCCTTCCAGCTGATGCTTTCTCTGCTTTCGGTAGCTGCTTTCACGGGTCTCGTGGGTCCTGCTGTCCTGTCCGGAGTAATTCTCAACACTGAATCAGCTTCTGGATGGACTAGTTAAGAAGCTGATGCTTAAGGCGGTGGTTGCTCTAAGCTTGCAGACCTCCTGTTTGCTTTACTTGTGTTTTCTAGACCCCTCTCCCTTTCTTCTCCTTTCTGAAGCTCCTTGCAGCTTGCCTGGGCTTCACCTCCCTCCTGCTCCCATTCCCTGGGTTCCGAGATGTTCCTGGGCCGTCCAGTTTGGGAAGGTTCCCCCTGCTCCCTGGGATGGGGTTGTTGAACTGAGATGTCCCTGTGGTTCTCATCCCAGCAGTAGCCTCTCAGCCTGTGTGGGTAGTGTGGCTGCTGCCCTCCTATGCTCGCTGCTTTACACATGTCTTCGGACAAGAGGCTGGTGGTTTTCATTTTGGTCGGACTCCAGCGATGCTCAGATAAGTACGATGGAAGTCCAGAATTGTTAAATGCTTAATACTGTTCTGTAGCTTGTCCTCTTGCACACATTAGGGTTTGGGATCAAGGGGAAGCCTTTTGTTGAAGGACAAGTTTTCCTGAGTTGAAGCCATTTTTTTTTTTGTCGGAAAGAACTAATGTTTTCCACTGTTGATTCCCAGCAGGGTTACGAAGAAGATACAAACAGGGATGGGGCAGCTGCAGCAGGGGCTGCTGCTGCTGCTGCCGGAGTGAAATGTGAACTCTAAATAAAGCAAGGTCTTGCCTTTATGCAGTGTCTATTTAATGAAATCTACTTTTCTCCCTACTTTGCCTCTCAGCCTGCTCCTTCTCCTGTCCCCCCTCTGCTGGGATTGCTGGTGGAGCTGGGAAGGGTGCTCTGGACTGAGATGGCTTTTCGGTCCCCTCTATCCGTGCTCTGCAGGCATGAGTTAACTGATTAAATTACCAGCATTACACGAGTCACCGCTCTTCTGCTTTCTAAGCAGAGTGACTCGGCATACATCCCTACGTGTGTGCTGCCCCTTTCTCACCCTCCCGCCAGCAGTCCTTGGTTGCAAGGGAGCAAGCAGGGCCATCCCTGGTGCCTCCAGCATTGAGGCAGCTAAATCTGAGTTCCTTATTGAACAAAGTACGGATTATTTTGGAAGTAATGATGCAGAGATGAGCTTTTCCAAGGGCTTCAGAGCGCTTTTAGGAAATAAGGGCCTTTTTTACTTTTATCGTAACTACTGCGAGAAAGTGTGCATATAATGTCTGTTTCTTTTTGGCAGTTTAGCTGAAAATATTGCAAGTAGGTTGTTGCAGTGTCAGAGTCTCTGGCTTGTGGTTAGGAAGGGAAGCTTGGGGTTTTCATGAAGGATTGCTATTTCCAGTCTTGGTAAATAACTCTAGGAAACAGAACTACAGCTCTGAAACCACAGTTCCCTTGCAAGTGACTTTAGTATTGCTTGTCCCTATCCAAAAAAGGCAGGAACAAATAATATCTTTTTCCTTTTCCAGAATTAAATTTCTTTAAATCAGAGTGTTGAGGCTATTGGGTGAAGAAGAAGTTGCTAGAAGTTGCCAGCATAGATCATGAGTGAGCATCTGGCTGAAAGTCTGCGGGATGAGACCATATTGCTTGTCTATCCCTGGCGAGCAGGCAAGGGATAGCACTTAGAGGTTTTGGTCAGCCTAAGGTGTATTTTCTCTGCTACTGGTTTCTTTCTAGCCTTATGTTTCTGTACTTCCATTCCTTGTAAGATGTAGGAGCTGTGCCATGAGAAGTCCATAACTTGCTTGGAAATGCTGGAAAGATTGTAAATCCTGAACATGGCATACCCCTTGCGCTCCAGGCTGGTTCTCTCCATTCCTTGGCAGACTGCCACTGGTCTTTGGGTACAGAGCACACAATTTAATGAAAAACTATCCAAGAGGCTCCCTTAAAAGACTTTTAATTTGGTATCTACCGATATATTTAGAAATCTCTGGAGAAATGTGTTTTGTCTGTGGCTCTGAATGTACATAGGTGGCACTGGGGAAGGACATAAGAAGATTCCCAAAGTCTGTTTTGTTGCCTTTCTGTGTTTTGATTCTCTGCAAGCTCAAGCAGAAAGATGGCAGTAACAGTCCCGGGGTTTTTGGTGACAAGTAATGTTTTACAGCTCATTCATGGCACCTACCCATGGTGTCCGAAAAAGCTTGGAGCAGCTGTGGTGCAGCTGCAGCACTAGCTGCTCGTGAGTACTGCAGTTGTCAGCAGAGGTTGAAAGCTTTGGTTAAAGCACTTCGGTTAAAGCTCTTATTTGTGTCAGGGGAGGAACTGGACTGGTTTTCTGGTGTGCTTGACTGTTCTCTTATTCACCAAATTGGTTTGGATGTGTGGTTATAACTGTGCTATGGTCTGCGCTGCTGACACTGATCTTTGCCTGGACAGTGTCACTAGTTGTTACATGGAAAAGGCTACATTTTTTTTATAGGAATCTTAATTCTTCCAGTTGCAAAACCCTGTAATAAACATGTCTCCTTGTTAATTTGTCAGTGAGTTAATCATCTTTTTCATGTCATTTTGGCCTGTGTTGCAACACCAGGGCTACGGCATGTTCTTTTGTGAACTGTATGGTAGAAACTAAACATGCTGCTCTGGCAGATGGAAAGGACCCTGTCTCTCAGCCTTTCTGTCCCCCAAATCCTGCTTTTTTAACTTTTTTTTTTTTTTTCTAATTGCTCCCACCTCTAAAAAGTCGACATTAACTTGAAAACAGTGGGAGGGAATGAAACGCGTTTTGAAATGGTGATCCTATCGATAGGAGTGGTATTGAGTGTTTATACAGCACATAGAGAGGGGTTGTGGGAAGAGATGTGGTTCAGCAAAAGGAATAGAGTTTGGAGTCATTAACCTGTGCCATTAGCACTGTGTAACGGAAAGTTTAAACTGTGCCTGGCTAAATTGTATGAGTCTTTGAAATTCACAGCAGTGCTGGCAGCCCTGCTGGCTTTTGTCCTTCCTGCAAACACACAGCTGCTTGGTCCGGGCATCCCATGTGCTTGGCATCCCTGCTGCTTCCTCCCTGGCTGCAGAAAGCTGCTCATGGATTTCAGGAAACCACAAGAGACCAGCTGGAAGAAACCTCAAGTAAATGAATTGGTGTTGCCATTGGACCTGTGGAGGATGTGAAAGTGTAGAGTGCTGGGTCATACCTCTGATCTCTGTGTGTAATTAGTGTAACAGGGGAAAACTTTTTATTGCCCCCCTCTGAGGAGTGACGCGTGTCCAGACTTGCTTAAGAAATTTGCTGGTAATAGTCCAAAATCCAAATGGAGAATGTGCTCCTGTAGCAGTCTGCAGAAATGCTTGCTTTGTTCAGGTAGCTGTGCTGGCTGCTCAGGGGCAGCTTGTCTTAAAACATACAGTTTAAATCTGTTAGTTTTGCTGTCTTGCTGCTGGTGTTCTAAAGCCAGGTTTCAGCACAGGTAACTCAGCAGAAAAGGTAATGCATTGCAGAAAGTTTTGGTTGGAAAGTAGGCATGGAGCTTGTGAAAGCTGTTTTCTATGTAGCAGTTACTCATCAAGTTATGGGGTGCCTGGCTACCCTTGGGAAAGAGATGGCATTTGCTTCAGGTGGTACTATAAGGTGTCTTGCCAGGTCCAAAATAAGGGCAGTCTCACTACTTTCTAGGGGGAAAAAAAATAAAAAAAATTGTACTGGCTTTCTGACTGCCCTGCTTCTTGCGGTAGATGCTAAGACCTCTTCTTTATTCTTGCATCTGCTTGCTGAGATGGAAGGAGACAAGGGATGATGGTTTTGCATATTGTGGAGTGGAACATCATAGTCTTTCTGTCATGGAGTTAATGATTATTTAAGTTCTGGTAGCAGAGATTTTCTTTAAAGTGTAAACAAGCATTTGTAGTTAAAAGTGTGCAACTCCTAGCTCTGTGTGCTTTCTTTCTTTTTTTTTTTTTTTTTTTTTCTCCATCCTTGAGGCAGACTTGTTTAAAGATTTTGAAGGGGAGGATTCTTACCTTGTTGGAAAAGATTACTGGTCATTCTGAATCAGCAGTTAAAAAGGGGTTAATAAATAATTGGTAAGGCATTCCTGCAGCATCTTCTGTCTACCATGCCTGTATCTTTGAAGAATGTTACCAAGGTAAATAGTCATTACCAGCCAAATCATCATTAAACAACTTCCTTTCAGTACTTAAAGGGGGTTTATAAGAAAGATGGGGACAGACTTTTTAGCAGGGCCTGTAGCGATAGGACAGGGTATAGTGGTTTTAAACTAAAAGAGGGTAGATTCAGACTAGATGAAAGAAAATTTTCTTATAATGAGGGTGGTGAAACACTGGCGCAGGTTGCCCAGAGATGTGGTAGGTGCCCTACCTCTGGAAACATTAACTGTCAAGTCAGACAGGGCTCAGAGCAACCTGATTGAGCTGAAGATGTCCCTGCTCATGGCAGGAGGTTTGAACTAAACGACCTTTAAAGGTCCCTTCTCACCCAAACCTTCCTGTGATTTTCCAGAACGAAGCATAAACCATGAGGATGAGCTGTAGGAGGCTCGGGCTTTCTGTTCTGGGCTTGACTAACAGCAGTCAAGATGTGATCAAATACTCGCCCTGTATCTCTATACCGTTTTGCTTGCCCATGTAGCGCTTCCCTTTCCCCCTCCACTCCTCGCAAGCCTTTCATGCTGATACCGTGTGTTTTGTGTCAGTTGCTGTGACAACAGATTACAAGGCAGAAGCCTTTTGTGTGTGTGAGTTGCACAGTGTCCTTGTGGAACAGGGGTCCTGTGGCTCAGTGGGGTGCTTAAAATTTGGGAGGCAAGGAATGAAGGTGTGGCTTCGCAGTCCCTCAGGGCACACTGGCTTCTTTCAGCCCTACCCACTTCACAGCAGCTGGGGGCAAGGAGTCACACAGCCCTTGGCTGGTTGTATTAGCTTGCTTGATTAAGACCCAACGGCTAATTTGATGGAAAGATAACCTTTTGGTGGCCTTGGTGATACTGGGATGTGCCTGCGGCCCTGTAAGTGCTGGCTGGTGGGAAGGAGGCACTGGGGATGCACAGCTGGGGGATGGGGGAACTGACTTGTATCAGCTGCAGCCAATTTTGAGAACACCCTAAAACTGTTGTTTTTTGTTTTTTTTAAAGGACTTTTGTGATAAGCTGAAGTCAAAGTGAGGACTTCAGGTTATGGTAAGCTACTGTGAGCTTTGAAAGCTGAGACTTGTATAAGGAAGGAAATGAGCAATTTGAAATTTCCACTTTTGTGCCTTGGACATGGATGCAGGTCATTGGTTGAAGTAAGAAACTGGAGAAAAAGATCGGGAGAGATCAGAGAGCATTTCTGAGGCAGAATTTTCATAGAGAAGACATTCATGTATGTAAGTTAAAGTAAAACTCTACAAGAATTCAGTTTATGCAAAACTTCTTTATTTAGAGATTCAGCTGTCTTAGCTTGTTTTAGCTGACTTTGCATAAGCAGTAATAATGAAATTTGTTTTTTTTTAATGAACCATTAAAATAAGTAGGCAAACTGTTGTTTATGCAGCTGCTTGACTATTCTGGAAGCAGACTGAAGGGCAACAGATTGATCTAGAGTGGAAGAATCACTTGATAAACAGTTCACTTGTTTGTCTTTTTAAAAAGCTTTTCATCACAAAGAATGGCTAAAAAAGTTTTATGAAACTAATTTTCATAAATGGTGCTGAAGATTGAGATGGTATATCCCCATGCAATCCAATTTGTAGGCTTACTCATTTTAGAATTAATAATACCATAATGACTTGCTTTTCTCTTCGTGGGCTTGGAGTTCCCATAGCGATGGATGAGATAGAGCCCATAAAAGACTCTTGTGCTGCTGATATTCATGGCATATTTAGGAGTTAAATGTATGCTGAAGGAGAGAAGGAGGCTGAAGAGTCTCAGCGATTTGGGTTAATCACTAGAACAGCTCCTGCAGAATTATTGTACTTCACGTGTCAGGTTGGCTGGGCTGATGTTGGGTCAGCAAAGCTTCCTAAAAGATGAAAAATTGGCATGTATGTCTCCCGGGAGGTTTTCCTGCAAGTCACCTGCCACCTCTACAGAGCTTATAGAGCTGCTGTGAACGGTCAGCCAGTAAATGGTTATAAATCTTCGTAGAATATAACTATTCTTGTGTCTGTGCCTTCTGTTTATGGGCACAAAATAAGTGCTTGTTGGTCCTGCAAATAAACTGTATTCATGAGTCCTAAGGAGTGTGTTCGTTTTTTTTTTTTTTTTTAAAATGCAACTTTCACCTATTTACTTAATCTGCAGGTTCCTGGAGGTATGGAAAACGAGTTTAGCATACTTGAGGGCTTTTCTTACAGAAGTCTCCCATTAGTATGTGTCCTGCCCACACAGAGATAAAGATGAGCAAGAAAAAACCCTAGAGGGATGCATTTTTGCATGGGTATGCAGCAGTTCCTGCCCAGGCGCCTCTTGCTGGAAGGATCCAGCCCATCTGCTGGCCTGGAGCTGCCTCTGATGTGCTGGGAAGAGATTTGGTGATCACTGGTGGGGGGTTGTGAGGGTGCTTGGGCAGAGGACACACCGAGGACTTTTGTTTTATCCCTGTAAGGGATGTATGGGTAGTGATGCCTGAAAGTAGAGCATAGGGACAGATGCTGTTTTGTCAGATCACTGAAAGCTCCTTTGCAAGTGCCGGCACAGTTTTGTGGTGCAACTTCATCTTTTCCCCTCCCCTCCGTTTTGGGGGAAAGGTGGTGAATGGTCAACTCCCTCCTCTCCAGATAATGTTAGAAAGCTGTCCAAAATGGGCTTGGTTTCAAAAGTAGCATGAAGTCACTGGGGTATGTAAGCCACAGAGTCCTGCTGGGGGTTTTGGAGTACTCAGCCTTCTCTGCGGGGAGGGAGACTGGAGAACCTCCAGGTCACTTTATTTTTGATGCTAAACACACAGTTTCGTTCCGAGTTTGTGACCGTTGTGGAGCAGGGTGTCTTCAGCCTGAATGCAAGACAAATCCTGCCAGCAAGGCAAGCAAAGGCTTGTTTGCTAAAGATAGCGTGCACACATGTACATGGTCCAGGGGGTTTTTAAGGCGCTCTGTGAGTACTCGGATTTACAGTGCGATCCTAGGCATCCTAAAGAAAATTAAAGAGATCAGATACATCTAATGAATAACGAGCTATTTAAGGTGAACTTTATGCTTTGTAGCATCTGTTCTTCATGGCAGCTATACCAGATGGCACTCACTTGTGTGACACAAGCATATCGTGCATCAACATTGGCATCAGATTCAACTCTGTCCTGTGCTGTCTTGCTTCGAGGTGATCGGGCATCAGTTCTCAGCACCTCCCCTGTCTCTGAGGCTGGTACACGCTGGCAGTTAGGTAACCCCTGCTATACGTTTAGGCTGTCTAAGGTTATAGCTTGTGCTCATGTAAATCAGGCTGGCCCTGAAACAAGTTTTGTTCAACTCTCTTTTTTGTTACGCTTTCTTTATGTTTATTAAATAGACGTCCTTTGCATGGATGGAAAATGTTAAAAATAGAAATGCTCAAAGCAGGGCCATTGTGTTGGTGTTGACAGGTTTGCTGGAAGCTGAAGCACGCCTTGTATTTTAAGAAGCACCAGGTTTTGGAAGGGGTTGCTCTCTGATGTCCTCTTGACCTTACACGAGGAGCTGCTTTTCAGAGTGAAGAAGAGACTGTCTTTGGGATAAATCAGGTTTTCAGAGTGATACCATTCACGAGGTAGTGCAATTATTGCAAGTAATAGACTGAGCTTGGGATTTCTGAGGAACTGGTGCCTTTTGTAATTAAGAGGCACCAACTGCAAAGCTAGTTGGTGAAAGAACCTGAAATAAGCCATTTGCTTTCTGGTACAACTCTTTACTAGAAAACCTCTTTTGTTCCTTGTCTCACCACTGTGCAGGCAAGCCCATATATATAAGGGAATAAAGCACAAGTGATGATACAGAGGAAGGAATGACACTGTACCGATTTGTACCATGCAGCAAATAAGTTTCTGTATTTTCCCCCTCCCCAGCAGTTGTAACCACTGTAAAAAACAAATTATTTTTTTTCAGGGCCCCTAACTTCACTGAGCTTGTCCCAAACCAAAGGCAGGCTTTCAAAAGAGAAGACAGAGGCACTCAGGCCCTTATTTGGTGGGATTCTGTAACTGTGGAGCTGTGTCCCCAAATATAAACCTAAACCATGAGCATCTCTGACCATCGCGCTTGCAGGGATGAACTTCCAAATGTAAATAGTGCATGAAATGATGGGGAGCAATTTCCTGAGCTCTCAGTCTCAAGTTGGCTTCTTTATAGTAGCAGCAGTTAGCTGTTGGTATCTGCATTTTGTCATCACGGAAATCTTATGGTGACCACACAGATTTTACTGTGCCATTGCTGATGGTGTTAGCAGATCCGCAGGCTTATCTCAAGCCTGCACAATGCTTGCCAGGTGGTATTCTGTATCCAACTGTTTCTTGTGCAGCTGTGAAAGTCATCTGTAACTTGTGTGGAACCACAGTTCTGTGGGAAACTGGGACATAAGACTAACGGAAAGGTAAAAAGCTGTGGGGTTGTGAGTTTTTTTTGGAGGGTTCTTTTTAGCTTTCCTAAAATGGTTGAAATCAGGGAAGGTTCTGAACTTCAGTTCAACATGGTGATTATTCCCTTCTTTCTTCCTCTGTACTGCACAGGTTTGTGATTTTCCTTCCTCTCTTCCTCATGTAATTAGTATTCCCCCTAATTCAGTAGGATCATCTAATCTTCAAGACCGAGCTCAGCAGGGGAATAGGTGTATTTTGATAATGAGCAAGTAATGGTGCTTCCTCACCCAGACATGGAATGATCCCAAAATCAGATCATACGTCATCGGGAGGATGCTGCTTTCTATGCAGCTTTGACACTTGTGCAACAGATGGTGTTAATAATATAAAGAGATCCTAAAAAGTGTATATAAAAAACTTTGTAAAAATAACCGGATCACTCCATGTCACTTGCTGATTGTGCCTTTATTCCAACATGCAAAAGTGTATTGTTTGGACCTGGTAGGTACGTGGTAGTGCTGGGGCTAGAGTGTGAGGGGAGTAGCCCCCCTGCAACTTCACATGGTGCACAGCTAAAACACATTCAGAGCAAGTGCATACATTCACTTTCCATCTTCAGAAATTAATTTTGTAGATTTTGGCAAATGATTTTATTATTTCTGGAGGTTTTTCATTGAAGAACAGTAGTAGTTTTCAACTTCCTTTAAAAAAACAGTGGAGACTACTAATTTTTTTTTTTGTGTGTGAGAAAATGCTATTATGCTTTGAGGCTTTTTTGGAGTTCAAATGAGCAGTGTGCTTCCATAAGTCTTTTTTTTTTCTTTTTTTTTCCCCAGTTTCTATTTATCCTTGTGATTGTAAGTTAGGAAATATTTACTGTCATAGGTCACAACATTTCTGTGCTAAATTTGGGAATATAGCTGGCAGCTAGCTTCCCTGGGAACTTTCTTGTCAGGTTGGTACAGAAAGCTTTAGCTACTTAGCTGTTGAGGGGAAAAAGGTTCTTAGTTTCAGGGTTTTTTTTCTCCTCTCATTTTTGCTTCCACTGCTTTTGTATTCCTCACTGCCTTTTCCACTGTCATGGAAGAAATTGAAGCTCAAAGTGGTTGAGCTGTTGCAGCTGCTTGGTTTTCAGCGTCACGTTTGTCTTGCCTCTCGTGCGAGGCCTTTCCTCTTCGTGGTTTCTCATTGTTTTCTGCCAAACCTCTGTATTTCAGAGCCACTTCCCGCTTGTGGCTTTGTACCAGCTTGAGAATCTCCACACAGTTGTTCTTTGCTTTTGGTGTGTGATAGAGGCACAACTGCATGGGGCATGAAATTGTAGAGTGTGATGAAAATCTATGGAAGAGATCTAGGGTTTTTCTGTGTTTATATCCAGTATTTTGCATATAATTATTTTGCTTTTAAGAAATCCCACTCCCCCCCCCCCCCCCAGTATTTTAGCTAGTCAAATTTCTTATTTAAAAAAAAAAGGCAGACCCAGAGATTACTGATCTTCACCTGGCTGCTAGTGCCTGGACTTTAACAATGGTGTCAAATGATGTGGCTTCTCCTGCAAAAGTGATAGGAAAAGCCAAGCTGTTCTTCATGCCTTCCTCTTCCATTTACTGGTGTTTTTCCCAAAATCAAATGCTGCTGACTAGAAGGAATGCTCAACACAAGGGAGTATGTGACCCACCAAGTCTGTAGGTGTCTGCCCTGCAGGCAGGGCTGTGCAGCACACCCAATGGCTAGTAGTCAGCTGGGTTAGTGCTTCCAGCTGGTGCGTGTCAGACATAGCATGTCATGGTCCACACACAAGCAAGCGACCTGGGATGCTCCAGCACCTGATCTTTTCAAGGGTACTTCCATGAATTTGTCATGTATACGAAAAGGGTGCAAATGGTACCGGACCAGCCTGAAACCTCAAGGCAGGTCTGTGCTGTGAGTGACTGGTGAGTGGAAAAACCACCATGTCTGGCTTGGTGCCTGAGTTGCATGGTGTTAGAAGTTCAAGTGTGCTGCAAGAAGTTCCTTATAACCTGTTCCTAGGCTTGTGGAAGATGTCGTCTATGGGCTGCTGCCAGCACTGTGATGCACACCTGAACAAAAAGCACCCAGATCCCCCAAATTTATTCATAATGACATAAGAAGTGTTGGCCCTTCCCAAGTTTTCTGAGGAACAGCCCTGTTTGTCTTGCTGATGTCTGTCCTGCTTATGTTGGCTGGTGGGTCACAGCACTCGGAGGCTTGCAGGTGAGCGCTGCAAGGGCCTGCTCTCCAGCCCATCCAGTCTGTGATACTCATCACACTGCTGGGAGCTAATACGCTTTTTGAGAGGATTGCTGAAGAGGAACTTCTCTCCAAAACCACAGGGAAATAATTGGTGGTAAAACCCAAAAAAGGAACCTGACTGATCGTATTGTTTCTGGGGTCTACGGCTTTCCTGTTTACTCAGCCTGGCTTTCAAGTATTTGTCCTGCCTCTTAGAAGTAAAGTGCTTTTGCACTGATCTGCAGGACTCTTGTCTACCCCTTTGCATGTGTTTTTTTTGTCTCCTGGTTTTGAAAATACATCAGTTTGGAAGTGTCAGAGGGAAACCTCTCCTCCCCTGTCTTTGAGTGTGCAAAAATAAAGCACTGGCAATTCTTTTTTTCCTTCCCTTCTGTTCTTTCTGGACCAACAGCCCATTAAAAAAAACCCCCAAACTGGTATTTAGTTCCTTCTGGTTTTTTTTTTGTCTCTTTATACTCCTAAGTGCAGCACAGCCCCTTGAAATGAGGGTTACAGAGATAGAAATTGTCAGGCACTGATTGTCAGTGGGCCTTTCTGATCGAGGCTGCCTTTGAGGTGAAATAGTGTTTCAAAACTCTGTGCTGGATCATAAAACTGATATTAGTAAGTACTACTTGACAATTGAGGGGATCCCACCTGCAGTTTAATGTGATGCAACCAAAGGTTGCATGAGAGGGAAAGAATATAAGCAGTAGTCTATGAACCCCTCTTTGAAGGCAATTATAAAAATAAATCTCTGTGTGTGTATGTATTAGGAATTGACCGTTGCCTGTCCCCGCTCTAAAGAAGTTTAGTGGCCAGACAGAGAAGTAGAAGATTAAATGAACAGATATGTTGGTTGTGGTGTGGAGACATGAATCAAATCTAGGCAACAACGGTGGTTGATCTGCCTCACAAAGAAACGGGGCTCATGCTGGGTGCCAGAAGCGCAGATGGGGTCCCCTGTGTGCAGACTGTGCCCAGCAGGTATAGCTGTGGTGGTCCCTGTGTGAATGCAGTGGTTTTTCCTGTGACTCGAGGAACTGGGAATCCCACTGGAATCTGGAGGAAGCAGAGGTGGTGGCAATACCCAGCTGGTCCTTTCACACAGTATCACAGCTCTGCAGCCCTCTTCTCCTTTTTGCCTTCCCTGGGGCTGCCTGAAACCTGGAGACATTCTTCTACACATGTGAACCTTTAAGGGGTAAAAAAAAATATTTTTTTTTCCATTGCTGCACGTTGCACTGGGTTTGGGTTTTAGCTTCTAGCAGGACCTAGGGCAAGCGATGCCTTTAGGACCATCTAATAACTTGACATCAACATGGTGTTTGATCCTCTGATATACTTGGTCTGTGTGGGCGAGGAGAAGTTAGCAACATCATGGTGGAGCTGGAAGTAGCAGCTCTGTTTTGGGAAAGAAGCCCAAATCCTTCTGTTGGGGGACTCTTCTGTGAAGCTGCTGCTGAGCGATGCACTTGTGCTGCTCCATGTGGGCTTGTGCCAGGAGGAGCAGCTGCCTGGGGGGGCTTTTGTCGTTCATGCTTGCTGCAGTGAAGAAAAAAGAGTGAAGATTTCTTTATTCCTCTGAAGGTGGTGCATACAACTTCATTTGCAGCAGTGTTTGCTCTGAAATAGGATTTTTTTTTTTCAGAGAGCAGAGATAGCTGGGGGCTCTCAGCTGGATGCTTCCTTCCTAACCTCCTGAAGAGCAGAGTGCCCTCAGCTAAATGAGGTTTTGCCAAAATAGGCGTTCTTACTTAAAGCTGTGTATCACCAGGAACACTTCTGGCTTTAAAGCTTTAGGAAGAGAAGTTGGTCTGGTGTAGCCTGATAACATTTTTATGTATTTACTTTTTTAAAGCACGAGCCTGGATTGCAGAGACAGGGTTTCAAGTTCCTGATCTGAACTGGTAGGGAAAGTGCCAAATAATTTTTCTTGAGTATGAAATATTTTGCACCTCTACCCAGCCTGCTTGTGGAGTGATGCCCCTGGAAGGGGCAAGGTGGTGATTTCCAGCTCTGATAGCATATTACAGTTTTGTTCCTGAAAAATGTCAGGGACATTTTGTTTCTGTCACAAAAAAAGAACAGAAACAAACTTCAAAACCTTGGAGGTTGCTATGAAACGGAACTGTCTTCCCCTTGGCTCTGTTAAATAAAGGCTTTACATATGCTCATTGCTGAGTTCCCTTGCTACTGCTGTGGGGGTACGGTGGTGTGTGTGTTGGGTAGGTATGTCTTCTCTAGTAACCAACTGCTTCCTTGGCTGTGGATTCCTTGAACTCTTTCAGGCAGAATTAGGGTGCTGTGTGCCGCCTGTCCTGTGGTAATGGTACAGAGCAGGGTTGTATTCTGTTCCCGTTTTGTGCAGCTGGTGGAAAATTATTTCCATTTTCTACTAGTTTGAAAATATTTTAGAAAATACAATGCTCTTGCATGCAGTGCTTCACACGCACACACCCCCCACCCTGCCCCCAGCTTTCAGTTTCCTTAAAAGGGTTTCTGATTTCTTAGTAGCTTCCCTGCAGAAAGCTTTATGCTGTTTGCAGAGAAGACTGTGCCAGAGACTGACACTGCCTTTGCATCTGCCGCGTCCGCTATGCGCAGACTGACTGTGGGTGTGGGTTTGGGTTTGTACAGCAGAGGTTAGCTGAGGGCCGCGGAGCCGGCGCAGGGGACTGCAGCATCTGTTCCCATCTGCGGTGCTCAGCAGCAGTCCTGCTCATTTCAGGTAATTTCTATAAAAATCAGACTTGAACAAATCTGTGCTGTGAAGGAAAACAGCCCAAATGAGGAAACCTTTCTGTGTGCTTCTAAACCCTTTTGGACCCTTGTGTGTACTGAGAGGTCAGCCTTCAGCAGCAGCACATGTAGGTCAGCATCTGCGATATGCTCATGATAGTTCACTCCCAGTGGTATGTGGCCGTGTGGGGCTTGAGTGTAGCTTTTGGTCAGTGAATCTTGAGACTTTCACCTGACTGGCTTGGAATCAGCATTAGTGTGACTGCTCTCCAAGTCTCCTGACTGCTTTGACTTGGGTGCCATTGGCTGTCATAGGAGGTCAGTCATGTATATTGAGGTGTCTGAGTTTATTTGTCTAAAGCCTGGACCTTAATCCCATTCTGCTTCTCTTCATAGAAGAACTGAGGTTGAAAGGGACCTCAGGAGCCCCTCTCGGCCAGACTCCTGCTTGGAGCAGGATAGATGTTGAATTTATACCAGGTTATTCAGGACTTGGTCCCATCTGGTTTTGAAAACTTCCAAGCCCTCTTCGTGACACTTCCTCATGCAGTAATACAATAACTCACTGCATTGGTGTTCATGTTGAGGACTTCTCCCTGTGCAGTTGTGCCTCTTGGGATTTTTATGGTTTCTTGCTCATGACGATCTTGATTTTCCAGGTAACGATCACAAAGCGGACTGCTGAGCTCCTGGTGGTTAAGCATCAGTTAGAAGGTAACTTGTCAGAATACACTGTTTTGGGTGCTTACATCCACTTAACATAGAGATACTGCCTTCACAAAAAACACTTGAGTGACAGGAAAGAAGATAAAGGGGAAGCTGAGCTGGTGAAGTTTTCTGCTGTCTCACTCGTTTACTGTAGCTGGCAACTTGGGAACATCTCAGTGTTTGTGCAGAGAACATGCTGGGTAGGATCGAGGGATGTCTTGCTGCCCCTGCTGTTCCTCATGGTAGGACGTGCTTGCATTGAAGGTCTGTAGACTTTCTTGTTAATTTATATTTTCTGCAGAACTTAGTACTTTCTTTCAAGAAGTAATCTCCTGAATTAGGTGTTTGCAAAGCCATGTTAAGAAATTGCAAGTGTCCCTCTCTTTGGGTGCTCTGCAAACCTCCATTGCAGTAACTGTAGTAATAAGTGAAAGGTGTGAATTGTCATGTTCTCCCTATTGGGTTATTAAAACCAAAGTCTGAAAGGCACCACTGGTGGTTGCGCCCCAGAGCAAGGAACTGGTTCTGACACACGGTAGAATAACATGCAAGGTGAGTTTTGCACATCTGAGTGTTAGGAATATATGAACTTGACCCCTCTTGTTGGGTTAGTGTGATGGAGCAGCTACTATGTCCTGCTACTAGAGCTTGGAAGGGCCCTAAGCTGTCCTAAAAAGCCTTACTTCTGAGTTTGGTGTTTTGTTTTGGGTTTTTTTTTTGTTTGTTTTTGTTGGGTTTTTTTTTTTTTTTTTTAGCTTTGAAGCTTTAAAATGGTTGAAAGTAAAAGCAGGTGGGTAGGAAAAAAACCCTCAACTGAGATTTCCCATTCGGATAATTCTGAAACCTTCTCCCCACCACATCTTCCCTGGGCTGGTTTTTACTACTGTCACTAGCGAGCTGATCTCTTATTTTCTTTTTTCTACTGTTTTGGAAAGCAGAAACTGTAGTAGAAATACATCTCAAGAAAAGTAGGCTGGAGGGGTACGTGGATTGTTAGATAAATTGGCGTGTCTTTCTTTTTGGTCTTGATCCCTACCGATCTAAGAGCTACAGTTTGGGGGTTATAGTAAAAATCTGAGGACTGCTAGATTTATTTGTTTCAATCTTTCATGGTTCAGGATGTCAACATACTAAACTCCAAGAACAGGTCGAACATACAGCTGAGGTTTCTGTGGCTGATTTGATTATAGCAGTAAGTGTTTCCCCACGTAGTACTTGTGGTTCTGCAGCAGTTCAGGCAACACAGAAAGCTGAAATCTCACCAGCTGCGTTACAAGGGACAGTCATCAGCACATGCAGGGGTTGTGCAGAGATTGCAGTGTCTCAGGCTCACAGATGAGGTGTCTGGGGGGGCTGGAAAACATCTGCGTGTGTGTGCCCATGTTGTCCGTTTGCCTCTGCAGGCAGGATGTGTACGGTGCTTTCATCCCCACTGCTTCATGTGCGGGTTATTGGCCAAATGAGCCATCGTTCTGCGTGTGTGTGAAAGTGAGGGTGATGTGGAAGGCAGCTCTCTGCTCTGCGCTACTGAAGCCTGGTTCAAAGAGCTCATCAGAGCTGGAAGGGTGGGCTGGGGCAGTCAGGAGGAGCAGATGGTGCTTATTTCTGAATTTACAGTGTTTTCTCCCCTGCCCCCACCCCCTGTGGACAGATGAAATTATTTATCTTATGAATTCCTGAACTTCTGTAAACAGAATGTGTAAATACATGTAAACATATGCTTGATCTGCTCTGGTTTGCACGTGTGGGAGCAGTGGTTTACAAAACGTGTGCCCAGCCTCCAGGCAGAGGAGGAGGAGTGGCAGAAGGAGCTCAGGTGTGGGTCACTTCTTATCTTTGCTCGAGTCCACCTCTTCTGGAGCACGTATTGAGCTGGTTCAACAGCTCTTGCTACCAACAGGACAGGGTCACCCCAGCCATTTCTGCTGGGTTCAGAGGCTTAAAGCCCACCTGCTGTTGTGGACGTTGGAACAAAAGGAGCTGTTGTGTTGGGGTGTGGATGAATCCTGGTCATGGTTTCATCTGCCGCCTTACATCCTTGGCAGGGGTTCCCTGTGTGCTGATCTCCCTTTCCAGGGCAGCATCCTTGTTTTTACTGATAACTTTGTTTATAGCTGGCAATGTTGAACTCATGAAGGGTTGATGTTACCAGTTATGTGGGTTTCTGCTGCTCTGCACTGAAAGTGTTGGGGGAAGCCCCACCGGGCACGATGTTGGGTCAGTTTGACCATCTAGTTGGAGGTTTGACTGGTAGAACAAGTGACACACAAGCCATTTTCTGCTCTTCATTGCTGAGCTTCAGCTGGTAGATTCTGCCAAATGCCATTGTTACCAGGGGAGGGTGCTCACTGTTTCTTGTGAGTTTAACAACATTTGGATGGAATTGCCCATCCTACGACAGCTGTGGTCCGGAGAAAACAGCGATGTTGCCTCAAAGTGAGGGCAAGGAGCATAGGAGCTTAGCTGTGAGGTGGTTGAGTTACTAGTAAATGCTTCAAGCTCTGAAGTTTTTGTTGCAGTGGTCTTAAGGTTATTTAAAATAAAAGGAAAACACCCTGTTCGTATTCCTCATCTGCAGCCAAGAGGGTACTTGGTGATTGGCAGGTTTTCTGGAAGAGAAGGAGAGAAGAGGCTTATGGCTCTGTTTAGACTGGGAGTAGGATATAGGGCAGATGGGTGCAGTGGTGCTCCTGAGCTCAACTTGCCTCTTTAGTGAAAGGAGGAGAAAAAACCAAAACACTGTGTTCCTGGGACTAAAAATTCTGAGAACACTTGTTAGAGCGTGGGGTAGGCTTGGAAAGCTTTTTATGCTCCAGGATTTGCTTGTGGTGGGGAGGGAAAAACAAGTACAGTCACTTTTCATCAGAGGTTAGAAATAGGATTTCTCAAGAACTTCTGTTGGCATCTGTGGTTTTTAATCTCTTTAAAAGTGAAGAGGTAATATTTTCAGATGACACAGCTAGTGAAGTTAGTGCTAATGAAGTTGGTTATGTGGTTTCTCATGAATTTCAAAAGGCTGCAGCGAGATCAGGTTATTCAGTAGTGCCTCAGCAGATAAAATACCCCATGGACTTGTTTTGTATTGCGTGCTGGAAGGGAAATATTAGAGCTGTTTGCTTATTGATGAGGTCTCAATTAATGCATGGCTGAGTGTTTTTCCCCGAGTTCTTGGGTGCATCTCCACTGGTAGGTGGGATTAATTGTATCTTGGCTCTTGTTTTAGTAATGGAAAATATAACCAAGCAAGAATGGAAATGTCAGATGACCACTAAATTGTTACCACTATGACTGCTCTGCAAGCCTCGTGTGAACTCCATAAATCTTGAGACCTCTGTGCTGGTTGGAACTGGCGATCGAATTTAAGAAGTTATTGGAGAAATGAGGGGGCCGACAGCATGGATTAAACTTAGAAGAGCTTGGAGAAGGGGAGGAAAAATTTCAGAGATGGAAAGACTTGAGAAAAGTTGGTATAGGAAACAGCATCCTTTGCTGTAGTGTAGGCAATGTGACTGTAAGATGGTTTTGGGCATACTGTGGTGAAGCTGGATATTAGTTAAAGGTCTTTGGATTGAGCTTTGAAGGAGTATGTGCCTGTATTATCTTAAACCCCTCCCTACTGTTCTCTGAAATTGGGATGGAGTGGGTGGTAACCTCAGTACTGGCTGAAAGGAGCGGAACATCTTCAAACACTGAAGAACTTCAACTATTAAGACAGCATCACAGTACTCTAACTTACTATTGGATAATGCCCTGATTAATTTTAAATATACAGTGCTTGAATAAATAGAAAAATCTTCCATTTATGTATTTTTGGGAGGAGGGGGAAGGTCAGCTCCACTACCCCACATAGGGACACTTATCCTCAAAGCAGTTGGCCATGAGTGCAAGGGCAGAAATCTCTCTTGGCCATCCTGCCACTCATTTCGGGAACATGCAAGCCTGGAGCATACTCTAAGGCACTGGCTGTTTCCTTGTCCCTGCTCCGCAGCCTGAAACAGCTGTAGCTCCTCTGCATGTTCAGGAAGGATCTGCAAGCTGGAGCAAGAGGCAGAGAGAAGCAGCAGGTGCTTCTTGTGGGCAAGAGAGGAACAGGCCATGTCCTTTGTGCTGACATCTGTTTCATTTAATCCCCAAACAGGCTCTTTTGAAGCACAGGTGATTTATCTGTCCCTGATGGCACTTGACACAGTTGCTCTGTGAAATGTGGTCCCTTGCTGCCAGGATGGGTCCTGGACCCTTGTGTGGGCAGCTTTAGACCTTGTGGCTTGGTGGGGTGGGGTCAGCCATAGATTTGGAGCCCCTCCATGTGGGCGTCCAGCGTGTGGGGGCGGAGGAGCTGGATTTGCTCTACGTGCTGTTCTGCAACTCATGGCCCGGTGGGGCTTCTGTGATGAGGAGGAAGGGCTTCCCACTGCAGCTGCAAGTTCTAAGGGTAAACAGGAGGAAAAACAGAACTATTTGTACAATTTGTTCTCAACCGGGCTGCCCAGACTCCGAGTGATCGAAAGGGAGCAGATGCAGTCTATCTGGTTCGAGTGGATCTGGCAGGCCTTGTGGAGCACAGCCCTTCCCCAGGGTTGCATGCTCAGCTGGATGCAGGACACTATATGCTTCTGCCTTTAGACCACGCTGTAGGCCTGAATTTTATTAATTTCTTCTTTCTTAATGCTTCCCCTTTGGGAGTGGGAGAATGGTGAGTGTCTTGAGCAACAGAGGTGGTTCATCTGAGCAGTTTTCATAACAATAAACACTTAACGTGCAGCAGGAAAACTAATCCAGCATTCCCAAAGCTGTGCAGGGACCAGTGTGGGATGATCACCTCTCCTCCAGTCTATGGTAGTGCCAGAGGACTTCAGATATAATGCCAGTATTAACGCTTTTCTCTCTTTTTTGAGTATTTGGGCAGTTGTTTGGAATAATGCCGATGCTGAAGGTCTTCGTAGTTACACAGCCTGGGGGAAGAAAGAAGTCTTTAAAAATATGTTGTAGAGGGTGAGCTGATATCTTATTTTGGAAAACAAACTTGGAGTTTAATTTTGAGTTGGAATTGAAGCATAAAAGCAGTATCACGCTGTTGAAGATAACACACATAAAGAATCATTAAAGGAAGAGGGATACCTTAAAATCTTTTAGTATCTTGACTAGCTGGGAGATGTTCAATTCCTGCCCCCCCCCTCCCGATTTAGACAAAGAAATGGATCAGACCAAGCATTAAACCATCTGTTTGCCTACAAGTTTGTTACCAAGCTTTTGCTATTTTATTTTCTTTTACATAGGTGTGAAGGTACATTTTTCTTTTCCCCTAAATGGCATTTTGTTTGAGTATACTTTTTAGGATTTGCAGTTAATGGTGGGTACTAGGATTGAGAGATTATCTGGGGAGCTGTTGTGGCACTTCATTGTTAGACTCGAAGTGGGAACTGGGTGAATTAGTTGCTTTTAAAAGGGTTTAAAAGTGGTGTGGGAAAAGGGAGAGCTGTAAGTTTTCTGCATGGTGGTGCTGAGCATCTATGCAGGCCTGGAGTATAAGCTCAAAGATCTCATAACCAGGACTTACTGGGTTTTTTTGGTTGGTGGTTTGTTGTTGTTCGGGGGTTTTTTTCCCCTTAGTGTAGTGCTCATTTAAACACTATCTGGAGACTGTCCTATACAAATAGATGTGGCACAGCTTCATGCTTGTTTGCTATAGAGATACAAATATTTAGAGAGACTTTGCTTAGCAAATATATGAGTAAATCCACCTTTCAGCTGTAAAAATGGCTGTGTCAGAGGGACCTTGAAATATTTGAGAGCCCTGTCTTTGGAGGGAAGGAGTTGAATCTTGAGAAGACTTGATTACAAAAAAAGTTGCAATATAATATGACTGCAACTAGACAGCACAATGACTTTTCTTCTTCTGCATCTTCATGCTTACAGCTTTACCCGCTGAAGTTCATCTTATTTCCAGAGCTTATTGGTATGTCTTTGAAAAGGCTGGGAACAGTCTGGCTTTGTTTTCCCATGAGCTGTTGGAGAATGAGCGGGTGGGAGAATAGATTACTCTTCAACCATTGAGTCTGGGGGAGGATATGCTCATGTTAGGCAATGTGGTTTAAATTTGAAGGCGATTACTATCTGGTCACTTGGTTAATGAAGCGGTGAATAATTTGTGTACTTAATGTTCCTGGGAGATTGAAATGCCTTTAAAAAGCCTGTCTGTTCAACTGCCCTGTCTTTCTACAACATAAATTAAAATAAAAAGTAACCAGACCTGATTAGGTGATCAACTCTGTGATACTTGAGAAAATGAAGCAGTATGCGATCAGCATAATGGCTATTTCTTTAGCAGTAACCTTTGTGTGGGTTGTATACAAATTTTTACCTGTACTCTCTCCAACTTTTGTGGGGTTTTTTATCTCTTCCCCACCCCCCGATGTACTTCCAGTACTTAGGGGGTCTAGGTGAAGGAAGACTGGGAGGAGGAAGGAAATCGCAGTCTTGCAGCTGAAGTGAGGAGTAGGAGGCTAAGCATGAATGAATATTAAAACTCCCTGAAGGTCTTTTCCCAGGGCTCACGCAAAGTAAGCTTTGCTTACTCTAGCAGTTTTACCAGAGTAATTCTGCACTTTGAAGATTAGGGAAAGCTGTTCCCTTATCCTCAGCAAAATCAGTTTTTGCAGGAGAATCCTCCCTCTGAGTTGCCAACACTGTCAACTTCTTCTCCAGGATTGTACCTCTTCCCCATCATCATCACTGTGTTTCAGAAATCAGCAATGCAGATCTGGATGTCTTTATACACTTGTTAAAGAAATGAATGTTGCCATTTCTCAGTCGACTGAAAATTAAGTTGTTACTGCTATCCTTAGCTTTGCAAAACAAAACTGAGATAAGAAATCCAAATAACTTATTGCAGAAGCATCCCAGTGTGATCTGGAAGTAATTACGTTATTGTTGGTATTGATTTAAGGCTCTCCTCTTGACATTTGTGTGAAATCTAGTGTATCTTATCATGGGCTGATAGCTTTTTTTTTTTAATAGCAGTGCTTATCTTTGCATCAGCTTATATAAGGAGACCTAAAATTAAACTATACTGTGTACTTGAGCATTTTTTTCCCTTGTGTTAAGAAAATTCAGCAAGTATCTGAGTTAACATGTGATAGTGCAAATGTTGAACAAGCTTAAAAAATACTTTAAATTAATTTAAAGGGAATAGAATTTGTATCTCATAAAAGGGCTTTTTCAGATAAAATAAGATTTTCCTAGTAATGTGAATAATCTACAGCAAAATACAGGGCCATCGGACCTTGTTGAAAGGAAACCTGAGCGCTTGTCTGTGCACTTGAAGCAATTCAAGTATTCTTATTTTTTGAGAGTAGAAACCGGTAATGAAACCACTTACTAAAACTGTTCTCTGAGTCTTTGAAGGAGTGAGATGTCCAAGAAGGTTGTCACTGTCCATTTGCTCATTTGGAGGGAAGCTGTTATACCTGATACTGCTCCATTAACTTCATATGTTAGAGGCTTTTTCCTGACGGTCGTGAGAGGCTCATGGAATTTTTTGCAATGAGTCAGGAAGGCATGGCTGTTAGTTTACTCTTTGCAAACAAGAGGCAGTTCCGTCTCTCTTGCTGGAATGCAGTGCCCTATGGAAGTAAAACTTGCCTAAGAATTCGGTCTGTGCCTCATCATGTCCCGCATAGTTTCTGAAGCCTTTGCTGTTCTGCTTGGGTGGGTAGCAGCAAGAAGCTTTCCACAATAATGACAGTTCTCATTGGTGTTACGGAAAATTTCAACCAAAGAGGAAACCAGGATTCAAACATCTCTCTCACAGTCTTTGGCCTCTGCAGTCAGGGGTGACTCTGAAGATACCCCTGTTGTGGAATTGAGAAGATGCAAGACTTCCCTTCTAAAACTCAACCCGATGGCTCACATACAGGAATCCACATATTATTAATTCCTCCGCTTGCAAGGCTCCTTCTGTTCCACCCCTCCTGTGTTAGCAATATCAGAAATTGTGTGTCATTCTGGGTGAAGTGGCTTCAAATGTCCCACTTTACCTGGGCAGATCTTGACAGCCATTGGCTGTCCTTCTGCTTGTCTTGTGTTCATCTGCTGCTCTATGGTAACAAAATGTCTTTTGTTTAAGACCAGTGATGAAGTCCTTGGTAAGCTTTTAATCTTTAGCAACTGTTACTTTCAAACTAAAACCATTATAGAGCAAGGCTTTTCACTTTTATTTTAGCATTAAGTTCTATAAGGAAAAGTTTTGAGTAGGTTTGAAGGTAAAAGGTCATGTTGGTGCTGCATGTGTGTGAATGAAGATCTGTCCCCCACTGCTCCAATGCATTTGCAGCATTTCCTTAACATGGACAGATCCTGGGTTTGACTTGTTTTCTTCTTTGAGAGGCTCATGTGGCTGCTGAATCCCTTTAGTAAAATGTTTTGTCTCTGCATTTTATGTCTTTGAAGTAGAGACCCAGCATGATTTGCATTGTGCCAGAAGATAGCTGCTGTCTACTATGCCTGATGTGTGCTGCTATTGAGGGCTTAAAATTAGGGTACTTTTGCCTATGACTGGCCCTATTAATTGCTTTAAGGATAAGGACTAATCTTCATTTGATATTGGAAGCTTACTGGGAAATGGTAGACTTCTAAAAACAATTATCTGATCAGGCCATCAAGGAAGCAAGCCTCAAGAATTTGTACCATTTGGTATCTTTCGGATTTTTCTCCATTTCTGTTGCACTGAGTTAAACAATTATTTTTTTTTGTAAGTGATAAAGGCATTGATTGCTTTAGCCAGATCCATGTTTATGAAGAAGTGTAACAGTTTTTAAGAGGGCAAAGGTGAGAAACATGTCTTCCTAGTTCAAGTTCTTCCAGAATTCAAGGGGTTTATAGTGTTTTGGTGAAGGTGGGCTGCATATCTCCTGTGGAAAATGAAATCTTAATAGGCTCTGCGGGTTTCTCAAATGATTCTGTTCTCCAACTGAAATAGCTTTGGCTTCCTTTTCAGCTGTCCATGCTTTCTCCAAATTTCGATCTTGTACAGGCACCTTGACATCTTGGTAACAGTCCTATCTGTGAAGATCAATGTTTGGGGTTGCATGGTGGTAGCTTCCCTTGACTCCTAATTGAGGTACCTATCCAGACAACAGAGACGTGGGGATACTGTGGGGTCCTGAAAGTCTGAGCTTCTGGAGAAGCCAAGCCCTCGATGCTGTAGCTCAGTGGTAAAGAGTGTGATGCTCTTCAGCTTTCTTGGGATGTCTGTAGATTGAAGGACTGCAGGTAGGTTGGTTTGGGTTTGACCTATTGCCAAGTGCGGGGATTTAGTGAAAACAAAGGCTTGAGATTGCTGCATTGTTAGAGACTTCAGAAAGGCAGTGGCTTTACAGATGGGTTTAAGCAGCTGTTTCTTCCCCCTTCCCCCAAAAAATACTGTCAAAAGAGTCAGCATGCATACTAAGGACCCTAAAGCATAGGGAGAAATACCTCGGCCCCTACTTCATGGGTTGCCACTGATGGTCAACAAATTGAAGTTTTAATGTGTGGTGGTTTATGTTACTAATTTGAGTTATGAGAGTTAAAAGATAACTTGAAAAAAGGTCTTTTTGTCATCAACTATGCTGGGATTCAGCATTTTTTTAAAGAATGTTACTGCCTTAGCAGTACTAACTAGAAAATGAATTTTTAATAGTCTCTCTCCTGAGAAGAATACTTACGATAGAGTTCATTTGGGCTTCAGTGATGTAGTGTGCCTGAAAAAAATACCATTTGGCATTCAGTGCAAATGGTTAAACTCATTTTTTGTGCAATCACCCTCTCTTGGGCAGTGCTGTTACCTAAGGAAATCCTGAGCTGTTCTTACGCTGCTGAAGAACCGGTGTGTGACTGGGGAGGATGTAGTGTGATCTAACAAGCCGTAGCATGTGCCTCGGCACGGTGCTTGGGGACGGGAGGCTTGTCTTCTAGTGTGCAAGATGCTTCTTGGGCACTTGCTGGAAGGCTGCCTGCAGGGATCCTCTTTCCATGGTGGCCTTGCTGGCAATGTCTTCTGCAACAGTCCAGGGCCTGATGGACCTAATTTTTGTGAATTGGATGGGTTTTCTGTTGCCTTGTCCAGACTTTGTTCTGTAAGTGTTTTTTGCAGCTGTTTGTAATCCACATGTTTTTTTACTTAAATGCAGGTCTGAGTTCTCGAGCACCATGACCTCTGACCATCTGGGAATAAAATGTATTTCTTTGTGTAGCTTCCACCAGACTACTCAATCTGTTCTTCACAGCACAGCTGCCTCACTGCTGCATTGCTAACAAGGTGAATTAATTGCACATCCAGAATTACTAGGGTTCAGTTGCATTCCTGCCATGGGGAACCAGGCACTGACATGAGCTGTATGGCCCGTGGTTTCAAGAGCAGTAGGTAAGCTCAACAAATTGAAGTCCCTGTGGAAGGTCTTTTAAATACATTAAATTATTTTTTCTGCTGGGGCTGTTGTAGGAAAACGTGCTTTGTAGAAAACTCATTTGATGTAATACTGCCTCAGCACTATCCCAGGTGGTTTTTGGTCCCAGCTGAGTGACTATGTTGGTACTTTATTTTAAATCCTTCCTTTACAAAGGAGCAGCAAAGTAATGCTGTCGCAGTCTGGACATCTCCCTCTTACAAAAAATGATAAGGAGAGACTCTGCACATACATACTACTTGCTTTTTCAGAGTTTTCTCTGTTCCTGGATAGGCAGCCTTTAGCCTGGGTGGAAGGAGTTTTGACCTGCAGGTAACTTTCCAAACCTAGGTTTCCTGTGGATACATTGAGGTGTTTTGGAGCCTGATGTAAAGCAGATTTGGCTCCATTCTAGTTTATGAATTAAACCAAGGGCTTCAGATTTTGCAGCTGGAAGTATTGAGAAGCCTGGAGTTAGTATTATCTTTGAAGGGTCAGCAGAGAGCATCTAGTTTCATTTTCCTTTGTTCATGGTGTTCCAAAATAATCTCAGGGCGTCGCTTCTGTGAGAGACCAGTCATGCTAAGCCACACTGCCTTCTCAAGTACATGTGGTTTTCTGCTATCTTTAGAAATAGTCATTACATTTAGTTCCTTGTTCTTCATGTATCTCCAGACAGAATGTGTGGATGAACATAAACTTGCACGATCGTGTGTTTAATACACCTTTGCAACCTCCATGAACATTGGCAGCTTGTGTGGTTTTCTTCTCCAGAGGCAGTTGAAGGCACATGCTGGCTGTTACTTGTAAGTTGAGAACTGGAGTGCAATTCCCCTCTCTGCTTCAAGAAAAATTTGGAAGAGCTTTGCTTCTGACTTTCCAAAACACATGTGAAACATAACTCAGTGGCAAGCTTTGTTTTGGAAATGGCCTTGCTCCAACAATGGTTTTTCTCGGGTCTGTTTATCCCAATTCCTTACCAGCTTAATAGGCTGAGAAAGTAAAACTGTTGTGTGGGTGGGTGGTTGAAAATGGTCTGTATGGATATTGCTGTAATTCGTGTTTCATAAATAATGGTAGCTTGTGCATAAGCCTGTAATGGACTGAAAATGCATTAAAAGATAGCATGAAGGCATGTAAACTGCTACTTAAAATCCATAGCGGGAGTCTGTTAGGAGGAGGGGGAGAGTTCTCAGTGGGGGATGGCGTGCAAACTCTGTGCAACATTTAGCAGCGTGACTCAAATTCACTAGAAGTTAGTTTTCTTAAATGTTTATCGAAGAACTCCTTAAAATACTCAAGAAAGGAAAGCTGTCCTGTCTGCATCGGGTCCAGGTGATGGATCCTAATAGCAACAGTATTATTTCCAAATAGCTGTGGTGTTTAATTATGGCCTGTGTCTGAAAAAAAACTGTAGCTGGTGAGTGGGAGGTAGAAGGGCAAGGGCGGGAGAGAGATTAAACCATCAAAATTCCAGAGAATTCAGTGTTTTTTGTAAGGAACATTTCTGGCCTCTCCATGGCTGTAGAGCCAGCAGTGTGGGAGCTAGTCTGTAAGGTCGTCTTGCTCCCAGAGCTGCTGAACTTGCTGCTGCTCAGAGCACTCATATATAGTCATATCACTTAATTTGTTCTTAATTAGGCTCAACAATGCAAGCTGTGTGTTTTTGATAGCTAATTCAGATAGGAGCAAAGCCAGGCGTTAGAGCTGTTGTGGGCTATAAGTGCGTGTGGAGGAGGAGGGGGGCAAGTGGGGAAAGCGCTGCCTTTCAACAGGCAGAGGAAAAGGCTTCAAAATATTATTTAATAGAAACTAGTGGCTGATTATCATAAGCAATGGAGCCGTTGAACAGGGTCGAGAGGCAGCGCTGCGGTGGGAGCTGGTGTACCTCCCCTTCAGGAGTGCTGGGGCTGGAGCAGGGGATGTCTGGCGTCTCACCCCCACGCACGGACATCATCCAAAATAACTTCTGTCCTGCCTTTGGTTAGGGCATTTTCAACTCTGGTCATTTAATGGGTTTGCTGAACTTCTTAAACTGAAGTTTTTCAAGTCGTATGGTTTGACTTTAGGTGTGCTAGTTGAAAGCATGCATGCTAAGGGCGAGGGAAGGGACATCGGGTTGTTGGAGAGTGAGGCTCCTGAGAGGGCATGCAGAAAGAAAGCAGACCTCAGGAAAAGCCCTTAATGTTCCTGCTCTAACTGTTCCATTTGCACCGTTTGCAAAATGCTTTTAGTTTGTTGGGGATTTTTTTTTTTTTTTGGTCGCCAGTCAGTAAAATTTACTTGTCTTTTAAACAGTTTTGTAATTCTCAGCAGACTATCTGATACTAGATTTGGTTTGCAAGGTACTGTGCTACAGTCCAATAAACTTATTTTCTTTTTACAAGAAGTCATGTCTTTGCTAATTGGACAAATATGATATTTAAAGAAGCTGCAACTTCATTTTTGTTTAGCTATTTAAACTTTCAAAGTTTGAAAGTAATTTTTAGTCTATCTTCCCCACCCTCCTTCTTCCATCTCCACATCTGAAAAGATAGAGCCAAACGTCAGGAATACTCCCTCCTGTATCTTCTACTGTCAAATTAAAATATTTGAAGGGAGATTATCCAACTGTGATTTGCTGCCTTTTTTTTTTTTTTTTTTTTTTTTTTTTGCTTTAAGTTGAATGCTAATGAGAATGACTTGAAAGTGGGTGAGATTTGTTGCTTTGTTGTGATACCTCTGCGGATGTGGTCTTAATACAAGAAACATTCACGAGGGATGTCTTGCCAAGGATGAGAAGTATTGCATTGTACAATTCAGCTGAAAGCATTTTGGTGAATCTCCTCTGGCCTGCTGCTGCCAGCTGCTCTGATCCTGTAGGGTGGTGGTGGTTGCTTGCTAAGGTTTTGACTGTATGATAGCTGTATCTCCAGCATGAGGAAAACTCTTGGGAAAATGTAATTTGCTGGGGCACAGAGGTCCCACAGTGACTAGTAATGGGTAGAAACTGGCACTTTTAAAGGGTTGCTATTAGTGAAGTCACTGTTGGTGGTGTCATGGACTGTTGCTGATGAAGTGATGATTTCTTGGTAATTGCTGTGCATTCTTCTGCTGAGAATAAAGGGCAAAAGACAGCTTTTTTTTCTTGTCTTGGTAAGCAAGCCCTTTAGATCAGTGTTAGTGGTTTTGTCTCCTCTTGTTGGCTAAAACTTCCATTTTGGAAGAGTAGCTATCCACTTCTCTGTGCCCCTTCAGTTGGGGGAGTGACTTGGTCTCACCTGTACCTGTTGTGGATGGGTCACAGAGCAGCTTCTGGATGTTTGATACAAGCAGATGAACTTTCAAGGGTCCCAACCCGCTGTAACCCAGATCCTGCTCGTCTTGGTGCTGACACTGGTGGCAGGATTAGCTTTGCTTATCTAGATACGTGAATGAAATGGGCCATTTTGGGGAGGGCTCCGTGGTGTCCTTGATCATCTGTGATCTGGCAGTGCTTGCCAAGTATGAAGTGCCTTTTTAAAAGAGCCTTTATAGTTTGTGCTGAAAAAGGACTTTGAGGCTTCCTGTGCAGATAGGACTTCCGTGTTGTACGTGGGATCTTTCCAGTCCCTAGTGAATAAACACAGCTGGCTGTTTTGGGAAACAGACTTCACATCTTTGCATCAAAGCTGTACAGATAAGGCAGCAAGCTGAATTATTGGATAATGTTTTCTGACTTTTACGCTGACTTAGGAGCAATCAAATGAAACACGCATTTCTTAGGCTGCCTTCAGCCCATGTGGCGCGCGGGGGGGGGGGGAGGGCGGAAATGAGTTTCTTCCCCTCCCCCCTTTGGAAACATGACTAGAACAAGCAGCCTCGATGACTTATCAATGTTGGATTATCATGCAATAATTTACTGGGCAGCCTTTTTGCTGTCCAGCGCCGCCCACGTGCACAAGTCAATGGTGCCTTTGTTCGGGAGCGCTTCAAGAATGCATGATCTAATGGGGTGGTGGGAGTTCGCCTTCGTTCCAGCGTGCTCAAGGCTGCGCTTATTCCCTCAGTGTCCCAAACTGGTTTCCTTCCTCTGTCCTGTCTTAGTACGGGTGCCCAGAAAAAGCAACCTGTGTTTACATCTCAGTTGGGCTTTCTTAAAATCCAGGCACCTGTCTGTGGTAGAGCTCCACATGCCAAAATCTTTGGTTTGGTGGAGTGTGGTTTATGCTAAGACTTGTTAAAATCCTTCAGCTGTTTCTTGTTCATGACACATGCACCTAAATCTCCAGGCTCCTTAAGTGAGGACAAGAAAATAAACCAAAGGTTTAGTATTACTAGTTTGTGTTCCTATAGGTTCACTACTCGGCATTTGAGAGTTGTCATTCGTGCTCCTGTGTGGAGTTATTTCCCCAGTGAAGATCATCAGAAAATGGAAATCCTTCATTTTCTTTCTTCACATGCTGGATATTCCATTTGCTTGTGCAATAGCAGTGCTCTCATCTTCCTCCTCCTCTGCAAATTTTCTCAGAAAAAGCTAGGGTGTAGTTGCAAAGGACATTTGCTCTACAACTGCAGTAATTGCTTGCTTTCAGTCATAAGTTTGGCTTTTTCACGCACATGTGATGCAAGCAGCATAACTTACTGCTTATGTGTCTTGCAGGTGTTGGGCTGTTGTTTATGAAAACTTTTTTATTCCAAAAGAGCAAGTTGCTCAGGATGTTTCTCACTCCCCTCCTTATTAAGCACTGTCCTGCTTTTGTGGCACACACATCTGCATGCCAGAAAAGCCTGGTCCCTTCTATGGGATGGGAGAACTCGTTCTCCTTAAATAGTCCCCTCTCATCTGTGGCCCCTGTGCTCCAGGAGGAAAGCCTCCAGGAGGGTTTCTAGCATGGGAGGCTGAACAAAATACCACAGTAGCTGAGAACTTGGAGCGGCTGGTTGACTCAAGAAGCAGTGATCAGCCTTGAACAAGCTCTTGTGAACTTGCTGGCCTCTGTCTACTGACATTAATGTTTCTGTCCCTTGCAACTTGTTGCTTGTGTTAGGTTCTCGTATCTGCACTACCCTTTGTGTGTAGCATGAGAGTGGGAGGTGCTGCCTCCTGTCGTGGGTGGTAGCTCCTTATTAGAGCAGCAGATGAGCATCTTCAAGCAGCAGAGTCAGTCTGTCTGCTTATAGCTGGTCCACCACCATTGTGCTGGGCGGTGGGGAGAGTTGATGGTTTAAGGAGGGCAGAGCTGAGGTAGGAGCAAGGACAAGATTGGTGAATGGTATGAGGCATGTTCCAGTCTAGCAAACTGGGAAAGGAAAGCTGGCATTTCTTCCTGGGAATGATGGGGAGACAGGTCAGATAAGAGCCAAAATTAAATGCAAATGGTAGTTTGCTCTCTGTCCTGTCACTGAAAACAAAAACAAAATCCAATCAAAAAGTAGTAAGTAGGCTGTATTTCTTTACTGGTTTGTTTTCAGTTCTAATTTTACATAGAAATCAGTTGTCAGCAGGTACCTGTGTGAAAAATGCTGTCTTGAAGCAGGAGTCAACCAAAAGAGAAACAGAGCAGAGTTTAACTATTTCATTACCGCTCAGCGAATTTTGCTGAAAATAAATCTGCAAAGGCTTGGTTCTTGCCCAGTACAGTCTTCTCGAGTGGATTTTTTTTTTTTTTCCTTCCCTGGGCAGCAAAACTCAGCAGCTGTATATTGAAGCTCTCTGCTGGGAGGATGCTATAAAGGATGGCAGAGAGCGCAGAAGAGGTAGTGTGGTTTCTTCCCGCGCAGGGGATGTGAGTGAACTGATAATGGAGGCGGGTGTTGTCTGGGTTTATCTCATCCAGGCATCTGCTCACAATTCAGTGCTTGTAGTTGTTGTGCCAGCTGGCGGGACATTTTCCTGATGTAAATTATCCATCCATTCTGAGGGGTCTGAATACAAGGAGGCCTTTTGTGTGTAGGGACAAATTCCTAACTTGGGGGGAAAAAGGAGGAGTTTCTAAAGATCTAAATAGCGTTTGCTTCCATTTTCTCCAGTCTGTGGATTTCAGCATGGCGCATTTCCCGGTGGACCTTGGGATACAGTATTGGGCGATAACCCTGCTGAGGAAGGGCTTTAATTGCCGATGACATGTGGCAGCTGTGGTCAGCCCGACAATGTGAATGGGGGGAGCATCCCCTGCATCGAACAACGCTGAACATTTCCAATGCCACTACTGCCATCTCTGCAGGCACCCAGACTTGCTTCCTTGTTGAATTTGTAATTGTAGTACTGTCCTGAAGGCTCCTACATATGCTTGCTTACTTTAGAGAAAGGTATTGTAGGGTTTCTACATCAGCCTGAATTAGTGAAAGAGGCTGGATATTTTGTCACCTTGTCACTTGCTGGTGAATAGCTTCATGCCTCAGAAAAGGGGCAGTTTTAAAATGTGTGGCTCCTGCTTTTGAGGTCTGGATGCTTTAAAGACATGTCAGGTTGCACTTAGGCAGTGCTGTACTCATAGTCACTAATGGCCATGTGTTGTCTTTCTACTAATGAACTTCTACAACAAACATCTGGAGTTCTTCCTGCAAAGTAGATCTGCTGCTTCTCAGTACACAGAGGGAATTACTGTCTGATACCTGACACTATCAGAGCTTCTAAGCCCAAATGAGATCAAAATAATTACCAGCTTCTAGGAAGAGGAGGACAATGACTTTTTGTCATCCAAACGAAACCTTTAAAACTACCTTTCACCTGGTTATTGCTATTGGCATTTCTCCGTGTAATAGCAGTATATATTTATTTAGCCCTGCAAGACTTGAAAGTGACCTAGGTGGCTTATCTTTGCTAGAAGAGGGCTCTGCAACCTTCAAGAGCCCTACTAGCTGCCAGGCTGCTTAGCACAGCTTTTGCATTCAGTATGAACAGCGGGGAAACACGTTTCAACACTGTGTCAGCTGGTCTTGGGTAAACTCTATTGTTCCAGCAGTATTTACCCACAGCAAGCTGATAGAGTGCTAGTGCTCAGTTGCTCTGTGCTGTGTGCATTAACTGCATTCCTGTTTAATGCCATTAACAGGATTTCTCAAGTAGTTACACTGCCAGCTGAAATAAATGTCTTTTTCACCTGGATGGCTCTAGTTGGGAGGGTTTTGAATGCATTTTCTTTGGCTGCTGTGTAAAACTGAAGATGAAAAAGGAAGTGCTTTTTCCATTTAGCACAAGGGATTTATATGGAAAATGTTTTTGTGCTGTCCAGAGTGCAGTTTGCACGTGTTATGCCTTTAGCTGAGCTGGAATTTTCACAAGGAGCTGTAGGAGACCTTGTTGGGGAACAGGGACTGTAGTCCAGTTATAGTGAAGAGTTAAAAAAAAAAAAAATATTCTTCTTTGGGATGTGCAGGCTGTGACCTGGCCTTTATGCTAGAGCAGAAAGGTGTGTGTGTGTGTAGTGAGAGCACATGCCTGGCCCCCTCTCCATTCCCAGGATTCTTTCAAAGCATTTCCTCCTCAAAATCATCTTGACGAAGCCTGAATGCAGGGCTTTTGCTTCATGCTAGAAGAATGCAGCGCTAGTAGAAATAAACTAACTACCCCAAGTCAGCGTAGCTGGGTGTTCATAAGAATTCAATTGACACTAGCCTCCCAAGTCTAAGTAGCAGGGTATTATTGACAATTCAGTTGACACAATTTAATCAAGTGATCTTCATGCTGTTGCTCTGGCTTCCCCTTCTGCCTCCCATCCAAGGTGTTGGTGAAGTTCTCAGATAGGCTGGCAAGTTGCAGGTCAACACACATACTAGGGTTTTCCTGCAGAAGAATGAGGAAGCATTTGCTTCTAGGGCTCCTTGCCTTTATCTGGAAGAGATGGGGAGTATATCCTGAGGTTTTTTTATACCATGGGCCTGAAAAAGGTATTTGTGCACGTCTGGCCTGTTGGCTTGTGTCCCGCGTGCTCATCTTGAGTGTCTGCATGTGTATGCTCCTCACCGCTGAAGCACGCTTTGTCCTCAGCGAGGAGCTCTTCTTGAGAAGAGACCCTGTAGCAGGAGAAAGGGGAAACCTCGGAGGGGCTGATCTGTACGTGTGATGCCTGCTTTTTGCTTTGCATTTAGATTCAATAAGAACAAAATCAATGGAATGGGATTAATCTCTTGTATTGGGCAGCAGAGGGAGGGCATGCCTAAGCTGTTACAGGGCTGATCATTTGCAGTGTCTAGCCCTTTTGGAAGCAGTTTAGCATTAATAGTGTGACTGCTTCTCGCTTGTCTTCTGCATGTAAGAAAATCTCATTAAATAACTTGACGCCAAACCAGCGATGAGTTAGTATTGAGCAAGAGCCACCGATTGTGAAAGCCTGGCTTCCAGTCTTGTGCTTAGATCATCTGTAACCTCACATATGATATAAATAGGAAAGGGTATTTTGTGGGACGTATTGGAGGGTTTGTAGCTCTGCAGTGTCCTAGCTGTCTTGCACATCCCGCATAGATAGTACTTTTTGTAGGTTGGGGTACTGGCAGATTTCTTTGGCATTAAATGAAAGATTGGGCTTTTTTTTTTATCCTTGGGTCATGTAGGTGTAGGCTTTTTGGGTGCTGTATGTTTTGATTTTTGCTTTTTTTTTTTTTCTGCGCTTTTGATTTCTGGACCTTTTGCTGTGCTGCTTTTGCTACTTTGATGTTTCCAGCAATTGGAAAGGACAAAGGTTCCTCCCTTGCGCTGGCCAGGCTCTGAGTGTGACATGAGTGTGATGTGCCTAATGCAGGCTGGTCCTGGTCTACCTGGTGGGTGGCCTGCAAGAGAGAACAGCGGTTCGTGACCCGATTCATTGCCATTGGGTTGTGTGTGTGTGTGTGTTTTGAGACACACTGTTCTTGTTGCCTGGTGTTCTCTGGTCTGCTTTAATGAGAAATGAGCCACTCTTCATCAGGTGCAAAGCCTCGTGTTAAAATTTAACGTGGTGGAGTTAATTCATTTTACAAGTTGAGATTAAGTCTGTGTGACATCTACAGGTGGAAAAAAACACCCTGTTTCTCAATCAGTTGAAACATTCTACTAGCTTTTTTTTTTGTCACCTAAGGAACCAGTAACAGCTGCAACCTCTGCTTACAGCAGTGTTTTTCTTGGGGGTGGTAGGGGTGTAGAAGAGCACGGCAGGGACTAAACATGTGAGGTTTTGTCCCAGAAAAATCTCAGGTTTTAGCAGGCTCTTTATGTGTGCTAGGTTTGTACGTGGTCTGCTCGCCAAGGTGGGGCAAGAACAGCTGGTGCACAGCTGTACACCTCCTCCTGGGAACATGCCCCTTAGCTGGCAGGGATGGCGGGGGAAGGTGGCTGAAGCGTGCTGCGGTCCTTTTCCCCTAACAGGCTTTCTCAGGGGTGTGAGTCCCCTGGGCAGTTGGTTTATGTGCACGGGGGTAGATGCTCAGGTTGCTGGAGAAGAATCCATGAAGGAGGACGATCTGCTGATTGCCGCAAACCTGTTAGGACATGAAGAGAGGGCAGGGAGGCAGGTTTACATTTGTAGTCCTAGGAGAGGAAGAACGTGGCTAGCTTGTAAATCATTGCACTTTGATCTGAAAAGTGTCTTGGCAACTTTAATCATATGGTCTGGGAAACTTAACCCTTGTTTTGTCTTTCCAGGGGAGTGAGTAGAAGAGGGTGTACTGAATTAGTTCAGTACTGGAGGAGAGGCTTCATGAGTAATAGAAAGAGTTTGGAGTATTGTTTTTTTTTTAGGGAGGAAGCAGAGGTACGAAACTGGCTCTACAGTGTGTCTCATCTCTCTGGTTAATACTGTTTATCCCATACGTGCGTTTGGAAGAATTGTTATCAAATGGCACGGTTAACTTGGACCTGGTTTTAGATATGCACAAACTGTTTGTGGGTATGATGTAACCTGTCATCTGCTGGGGTTGGTGCTGTCTGCAGAAGAGAATTGCACCTTGAGATGTGTGTTTGGTTGCACAGAAATCTGTAGGGCTGCTTATCTACTGGGCCTGCTCTCAGCGTGTGCCTTCCGTTCCTTCGCCTGGTCTTTCCCAGGAGAGGCAGTATGCAGGACTGGAGGAGATACTTGTGGTGCTACTGGATGCTGTTCATCCTGCTGGATAGTACTAGAGGAGATGTTTCTTCCAAAGAGAGCATTGCAGTGCGTCTCTTTCCATTCTTTCTGTTTCGTTCAAGCCTTTCTCATGTCTTGTCTTCTCTCACCTGCAGGAAAGGCCTTTGACATCACATACGTGCGTCTGAAGTTTCACACCAGTCGACCGGAGAGCTTTGCAATCTACAAACGCACCAGGGAAGATGGCCCGTGGGTGCCCTACCAGTATTACAGTGGTTCCTGTGAGAGCACGTATCACAAAGTCAATCGTGGCTTTATTCGGACTGGAGAGGATGAGCAGCAGGCGCTCTGTACAGATGAGTTCAGTGACATCTCCCCTCTCACTGGGGGCAATGTGGCATTCTCAACGCTGGAGGGGCGTCCCAGTGCCTATAACTTTGACAACAGCCCTGTGCTACAGGTGCGTGAACAGGACTAAATCAGTCGGGTGGCATGAGCAGAGCCTTTCTGTTCAGTCATTGTGGGTGGTGGCTTTGTGCTGACTGTGGGCTGCTCTACAGCCCTTACTTATACTGGAAGGCCCTCCTTGCACAAGTAAGTTGGAATGGACAATCCAAAGAGACACTTTTGAAGGAAGAGTTAAACTCTTGACTCTCGTATTAGTGAGATTATGGTACAAAAAGTAAGATAGGTGGCATTGCGGATGATTTGTCATTAGGCACGATGGGAAGTCTTTAGAGAATGGATGTGTATCTCTGCCTGCTTAGAAAGCAGCTGTGGGCATTTTGCTGTTGTTTCAGATAGAAGTACAGAGGAAGGTAAAGCCCAAGTGAAATGAGTATTTGAGGCATCTGCATGTATATTTTGAGCACAAAAATTTAAGAAATGTGAGATTCTTCTAAATAAATAAAGGGCTATTGGAAACCATAACCTGTTCTTACACCTGTTTTGGGGCAGGAGAGCTTGATTTTATCCACAGTATTTGTTTTCTCCTACAAGCATCTCAGCAATGGGGTTTGATTGGGGTTTTTTTGTTGTTAGAATTCACAGTGCCAGTTGGGCAATGGTCAGGATCATACTGGGAGCACCAGTTTATCTGATTTACTTGCCACTTCCTGTATTCTGCTTGATGACTTCTAGTTTATATTGCAACAAGGATCTAAAGCTGTGGGGTTTGCCCCACTGGCGCTCATCTCCTTTCGGAGCTGTGATCACCACTTCTGCCCTTTCCTCTTAGAGCAGTGGGAGCACCCAGCAGGCTCAGGGCTCGCCTGTCTCTGATCCCCAGCCAGCAGGCAGCAGGGCGGAATCTGGAGGGGCTTGCTTGTACAAATGAAAATAAAGATCAATGGGAAAGGGAGAACTCCTGAAATGGAAAGGAATCAGTTTGGCCATCTTGTTGATGTAGCTAGCTCGTGCAGAAAACGGGGCCTAAATTTTTAAGGTGAAGAGAGGGATTTCAAGTTAGGGGTGTGGTGTATAATTTTCTGATAAACTTCTCTGTGTTAGGAATAGAGACCTGACCGTCAGCTTCCCAAAATATGTACAAACCTGGCATTGCTTTTCAGAACTGAAGTAAATGTGTATTTTGTGCATTTGTGCATTTGCTACAAATGTGTATTTGTAGCATTTCCTTTTATGCCAGTGTTTGTAATTCAGTAAATCTTACTGTACTGGTTAAGTGGGGACGAAGCTGCAGCACAGCTGTGCATACAGGGATGTTTTTCTTGTGTTCTTTTTTTATGGTGTTTGAAGGAAAATGGTATATTACAAAAAGCTGTAATAAAACCAAGGAGATACTAATGAGAATCACTGGCTGAAGGTGATGTGAAATTTGGGGACAGGCTACACTTGCTGGCTGTTGCTAGAGGAGGGTATAGTAGTGTGTTGAAGGTGCTATGTAAATATTATGAAAAGCTCTTGTGTTGTAAGTCAGATCTGCCCGTCTGTTTTTCTTTGTCAGCCTCCCCCAGCCTCATTCACTGTCTGTGTCTTTTTGTCTGGTGGGATATGTCTGCAGACAAGTGCACCCTAAAGCTTTTCCCATTGGTGGTGTGGAGCTTTGCAGGAGAACTGCACTCAGATGCATACCATGAGCAAGCTCACGTGATTGCCTGCACTGCGCTTTTTGCTGGAGAGGTTACCCACTGCTGCCCAGCTGAGAGCAGTCAAGACCTGAGGAGGTGTTGGAAAGTACCCAGAGAGGAGCAGGGTCTGGAAAACACATTCAAACCAAGAGAATGCGGTGTAAGGTCTTCTGAGCAGGGATGGGTGAGCTTCCAAGGTGCACAGAGAACATTGTGAGGAAGGAACTTGCTGCTTGTGAATGGCTTTGTAAATAGAACTGCTGATGGCACAGCATTATGCTGTGGTACGCTTTTGAGGGAGATAGTTGATGTTTAATCTGATGGGATTTCTGTCTGCTCTAGGAATGGGTGACGGCTACAGATATCAGAGTGACCCTCAATCGTCTGAACACATTTGGAGATGAAGTTTTCAATGACCCAAAAGTCCTCAAGTCTTATTACTATGCAATTTCTGATTTTGCTGTGGGTGGTAGGTGAGTAGACAATAAACCTTTGTACTCATTTAAAGCTTTTGGTCAGGATTACTAGAGTGCTTTAAAGATTTTGATTATACTCACATGGTACCATTAGGCTCTGGTCTTTATTGGCTGTCCTAAGCCAAAAATGCAGTAGAATGAATCTTACGAAGCTTGCAAATACTGTGTATAACCTCTTGTAACTATAATTTCAGGGCAAAGACTGAACTCACCCCCCCCCCCCCCCCCCCCCCCCCCCCCCCCCCCGCCTTGATTAGATTAAATGTTAAGTGATTTGGGAGGGTGAAGGTTGAAGAGATTGACAAAAATAAAACAAAAAAGAAGAAACTCCGGATTTTTTCTACTGTGTTTTATGTTTTAACATGTTAAATGCCTGTATCTGTAGCCTAGAATAATAGTAAATAGAAAACCTTAGTGTCTCTGCTTCACGTGTATTTTGGGAGCTATCTCCTATGAAGATTTGAAACATTGTGTGATACAGTAGTTGTCCCTTCCTTCTACCAAAGCATACTGCAGAATGCTGAAGTATTAAATTGTTGATGATAAAATGTTTCCATAAACGGAACTGAGACCAGTGCAGTGTTTTGGACTGTTTGCAGAGAGCAGTCCCGAGACTGGGATTTGACAACGTGGAGATTTGCCTTGGCTCCACCACCGGTCTCTGGAGGTCCCTGGGCTTCTGGATGAGTCACCTTTGTGCTATTTCATTTCTTACTGATAAAACAGTAGCAGGTGGCCAGCATGTGTACTGTTCCCTGGACTCTCACAGGAGAGAAACTATGGAGAATTTACTAACCTAAACCCAAAAAATCTTTGCTTCTCCTACTCATCTTACTGTTAGTGACAGACTGCAAAGGAATTGGTTAACATTCTTGCATTTCTAAATGCCTACATTGAGCATGCTACACCACTTCGTTTCATCGAACAGTTTGGGTTGGAAGGGACCTTCAGAGGTCATCCAGCCCTGTGCAGCGGGCAGGGGCATCTTTCCCTAGATTGGGTTGCTCAAAGCCTCATCCAACATGGCCTTCAACACTTCCAGTGATGGGGCATCCACAGCTTCCCTGAGCAACCTGTTCCAGCGTCCCACCACCCTCACTGTAAAATATTCCTTCCATACATCCAATCTTTCAATTTAAAATCATTGCCCCTTGTCCTGTCACTATAGACCCTGGTGAAAAGTGTCTCTCCACCCTACTTGTAAACCCCCTTTAGACGCTGAAAGGCCTCAGTAAGGTCTCCTTAGTCTCATCTTCTTCAGGCTGAAGAGTAGCAGTTATGTTCTCAATTTTGGTTTTTTTGTAATTTGCCTTGTCTTAGGTTTTCAGATGTGGGCTCTGTTTTTGGGATCGCTCAGTGAGTGACCTGGATCCCTGGAATTTAAATACCTGTTCCTTGTCTCTCATTAACCAGATGCAAATGTAACGGCCATGCTAGCGAGTGCGTGAAGAATGACCTGGGGAAGCTGGTCTGCAACTGCAAGCACAACACCTTTGGGGTGGACTGTGAAAAGTGTCTTCCTTTCTTCAATGACCGTCCTTGGAGGAGAGCGACAGCGGAGAGCGCCAATGAATGCTTGCGTATGTGCGGCCACGCTTGAGGACAGAATCTCTCAGGGGTTGGGTCCCCTGCCTCTCTTGGCCTCCAGAAGCTGACCCTGCATGGTTTTAAGGTGTCTCAGTTGCAGTTAGCCAGTGTTAAGGATAGTTCTGGTGTCTTTCAGCAGAGAGTTTTTGAGACTCCTGGTCAATCCGTTCGTATCCTGTGGGAGCTTTCTGGCAGATCCCTAGAAAGGGGTATCCCGTTTCTGGAGAAGGATGGGAGTGACCTTTAGGAAAGAGGAGTGCCACAAAAATGTCCAGGCTTGTACTTGATGCGGCCTATAGGGGAAAAAAAAAGTTCTGCATTTAGTATGCTGGAGTATAATTGCCCTTTAAAAAGCTCCTCATTTAGCATCGCTGATTTCCTCTTGTATTTAGGTTATTGGCTTTTACAGTTGTCAACTATTTAATCCAATTCTGAAGCTGTTGCAACAGTTCTGGACCACAAATGTTGATCTCTGTGATGGAACGCCAATTTATTTTGCTTGGTTTTGTGTTGCAGACCACAGCTCCTGGTAGTTTACTTTATGGGGAAGCTTTTTCAGACAGTAAAGCTTTCTTGCTGTCTGACCTCTCTGTGTGTTGATCAGTCCCAGCTGTCTGGTCAAGACCTGTGGCTTCCTTTGGCAGGCTGGTGAAACCTGGGTCTCCTGCTGCCTAGACAGATAGGATCTGTAGTCCCGGGAAGAAACTGTCCTTACAACATGGAGTCAGTCTTGCTGGTATCACCTCATGCTTGTTCGCATGGTTGAGATTGGAGTTCCTGGGTAGGAGAGTGGCATTTCAGCTGCAAATGACAGCCTGACAGTGAAGGGAGTATGGTAGAAAATGCTGGTTCTTCTCTGGATGTAGATGAGAATGGTCTCGAGGAGCCTGTTGCATTGTTACAGCCTTGCTTCCCCCTCCCCACATTCAACCGCCACAAAGACATGCTTCCCCCTTCGCGTTGAGGCACAACATGAGAGGGTCGGTGTGTGGGTCTCAGGATGGTTAACAGCTCCCCTACAACTTAATACCCAGTTCTGCATAGTGGGTTTTGTGCCTGTTGGGGTGGGGTGGCCGGACGTGCTGTTCACGGGTAGCACCCTTGTCTTTGCAGCTTGTGACTGCAACGGGAGGTCGCAGGAGTGCTACTTCGACCCTGAGCTGTACCGCTCGACGGGCCACGGGGGCCACTGCACGGGCTGCTTGGGTAACACAGATGGTCCCCACTGCGAACGGTGCAGGGACAGCTTCTATCGCCTGGGGAGCGAGGAGGGATGTCTGCCCTGCAGCTGCAACCCAGTTGGTAAGTCGTGGCAGCAAACTTTTCTGCTTGCAAATTTGCATGCACAAAAGCTAGCTCTTCTCTCAACTTGTGCAGCAAATTGCAAACTACGCGGTAAAAAGGGCTTTTTTGTTTGTTTTTCTTCTTCCCCCCCCAAGCATGTAGGAAATCTTTATTGGGTTGTATTTTGGTTTAAATTATCCTTGGATCTAATTGGGGTTGGGGTGGCAGGGGCAGATGGTTCACCACTGTGGCATTTACTATTTCAGATGTGTTCTGAAATTCATTTTGGGTTGGTCTTTGTTTTTTCCCCCACTGTGTATGTGTTACCCTGGACACTCCCAGTACTAAAGAGCTCATATAAATCCTTAATAAACAAGATGATGTGAGTGGATATTTCTGGAAGTTCTTCATACTGAATAATTGTAGTGAACTTTAGCTGCATCAGTTTCTCCTACTGAGTATCCAAGCACTATAAATACAAACCAGTGAAACCTTAAACACAAAAAGGGGTGGGGGCGAGAAAAACAAAATACATAAACTTCTTTTTTTTTAAAAAAAAAATGGGGGGGGGAATTCTGGCAGGAGAGCAAATCTTTTGTCGTCAAGGGAACCACTTGACCTGTATGGCGTGATCCCATAACTGCAGCAGCCCACAGCAAATGAGGAAGGAGACAAAAGGGTAACAGATAGTAAGATATGATGTGAGGTTCCAAAATAGAGTAGCTGGAATAAGTAATTGCTTGCAGCATGTCCTAAAAGCAGCCCGTGAGAGGTCTGCCAGGGTACATCTCCTATCTAATTTGGTTGGAAAGTTGTACAGTTGTGAAAGTTTTGACCAAGAAAGGCCTCTTCCTCCATCTGCTCTCCCAGGTCCTCATGTCAGACCTTATTTTAAGAGGGGTGAGGATTGGTGTCAGCTGAGATGGTCAGGAAGAAGCAGGGAGGTGACTTCTCAGGTCTTTAAGGACAGATTTCGAAGGGCTTTATAACTTTTAGCCATCAGCTTGTATCCCATGGCACACTGGCACTGAGGGCGTGTTTGAAGCCCCTGGATAGGTTTAGATGGCTATTTTTGTCTAAGTACTGTTTTTTTCTTAAATAACCATAAGTGGGACTGCAAAGGGGATTTGAACTTTGGCTGTATATGGTAAAGGTTTTGTGAGTTCTTCTGTCCTGTCCAGCCTAATCATCTTATAACTCTTCACTTTGTTATAAATTTCTGGTGTGGATTGAAGTGGAAAGAAGCAACTATTTCTGTATATTGAAATACTTTTCTGCTGGTAGTTAACTCTTAGAGTGCTGAGAACTCCTGGGCTGCTAGCTGTACTGGTGCTTGGGAGAGGAGAAAGCATTTTGTCTGCTGTGGATTAAAGAAATCTGCTGCTGCTTTTTGTGCCAGTCCTCTTGAACGGAGCAGTACTAAGGAAGATGCCCTTCAAAAAAAAAAAAAAAGAGGTTTACTGAAGGGTTTGTTAGGGTTAATACTGGTACATGCAGCCTCACCGGAGGCAGTTTAGCCTTTAAATCCAACTTGGGAATCTAGGGAGGAAATCTGAGCATGAAAGGGAAGAAGTCAGGATATCCCCTGGCAAAGGGGAGCTGGTGATTAGGGAGAACACACAGGATTTGGGGAATAAAAAGAATAAAAAACTCAGAAATGGTGCATTGCAGGGTAAAACAGGCATGGAGTTAGAGATATGCAAAGGTTAATTGAGGATGAAACAGGAATAAGGATGAGAATGCTATTTGAAGTAAAAATTGTATTTATATATTATGAGGTTGGTTGGTAAGAATCCTTAAAAGCTGAATATGGTTTGGACATCTCTAGAGCTGCTAGGGGAAAAATCCCTGTGTACTAGAGGCAGTCTTTAGGTAAGCTGTTACTCATCGCCTTGAAGCTATGCTTCCCACTTTCTTTTCCCATATTTCTTGCCTGTTTTATGAAGTTGAAAAAATGGCAGCCTCATAGAACTGGGTGGGTCTGCTGAGATGCGTGTCCCTGCTCTCCCCGCAGGCTCCCTCAGCACGCAGTGTGACAGCTACGGCCAGTGCAGCTGCAAACCTGGCGTGATGGGCGATAAGTGTGATCGGTGCCAGCCAGGTTTCCACTCCCTGTCTGAAGCTGGATGCAGGTAAGGGGGACTGCAGCTCTCTAAACAAAAAACTAGGCACCTTTTTAAAGCTTTCTGTGTGGCTTTTAATGAGTTATCCTCTTTCCTGATTCTTTCAGGCCCTGTTCTTGCAATCTGGCTGGCAGCACAGGGGAATGCAATGTTGAGACAGGACGGTGTACATGCAAGGACAATGTTGAAGGCTTCCACTGCGAGAGGTGAGTTTCTCTTCCCATGGCTTTGTTTCAAGAATGAGAAACATTTGAGCAATGGCCCGGGGTAAGCATCAAGGAAATGAATTCTCTTCACATCTTCAGATGCAAACCTGGATTTTTCCATCTGGATTCCTCTGATCCAAGGGGCTGTACTCCCTGCTTCTGTTTTGGACACTCTTCAGTCTGCACCAGCGCTGTCGGCTACAGTATCTACAGCATCACCTCCAACTTCCAGTTTGGTAAAATCGAGCCTTCCTTTGTATCTCAGGTTAGGCTGTAGACTCAAGTCAGAAGCAATTAAAAAACCCTTGCTCCTCCTTCTCTGTGCAAGGCTGCAAGCCTTCAGCAGGCAGGTCTAGGATCTCTCTTTGGAAGTACGGAGTTACTTCTGAAGTTACTGGGAGCTTCCATGCCCGCAGCTCATTTGTTCAGCTAGGGAGGAATGAATTCCCAGCGCTGGTGTTGGGTGCCCAGCCATAATGTACACAGTGCAGGTGCAAGTGGGAATTACAAATGCAAATCTTTTATAGCTTGGGAGAGGTGCTGGCAAGGGGGCATTTCTCAGTTTTAGAACCAAATCAGGAGTTTCTGATTGAGAGGATTATTATCACTCCAGATTTGGGATATACATGGCTCTGAATAAAACAGTTGTGTTTCCAGTGGGTCTGTAAGCTCAGGAAAAATCTTTTCTCATATGGTCCGTTTCCTGCATGTATGCATGTTTTCGTGCTGCCTAGTTTGAAAATTCCACAGGAGAACAGTTTATACAAAGGGTGAAACTCTCATCAGGTCATAGGGGGCTACAGGTTTTTTCCATCCCTGCTTAAGCTATTTAGAAGAGCAGATTTTGAACAAGAAGTTGTCATAGGGCTCGAAGTTCAGAGGGTTCACATCAGCACTGGAGTTAGGGTCTTAAATTGGGAAGATGATGCTTGGTATCTGTGCTCTTCTGCACAGCTGCTTTCTGAAGTCCGTTAGTGCCAGTGTACAGACTGCGTGTTAGTTCTGTATGAGCAGCATACAGTATGATGTGACAAGTGTGTGCAAAGCTGTGTCTCCAAAGGGTGTTAATTCTTGTGTATTTGATTTTTCAGGAGAGGATGAGTGGCGTGCTGAGCAGCGTGATGGCTCAGAAGTCTTACTCCAGTGGAGTGCAGAGACCCAGGATATCTCTGTTATCTCTGACAGCTACTTCCCCATGTATTTTGTTGCACCACGTAGGTCATTTGAGAAGTGAGGGGCTTTCTGTGCTGCTTGTGCCATTTCTGTTCTGTCCCCTAACTGTAAGGATTTCTTCCCCTTTCAGGCAAGTTCTTGGGCAACCAAGTTTTGAGTTATGGGCAAAACCTGACCTTCTCCTTCCGCGTAGACAGACGGGACACGCGCCTTTCCGCAGAGGACCTGGTGCTGGAAGGGGCTGGGCTGAGAGTGTCAGTGCCGCTCATTGCCCAGGGCAACCCTTACCCCAGTGAGAATGCGTTGACCTACACCTTCAGGTGAGAGGACTCCCCAGGTGTGGTGGGAGCAGCTGGGACCTAGCCTGTGGTGCCCTGGCCTCTGAGCTCTTGAGAAAACAACCAGCATTAATTTTAGCTCGGAAGAGCGGTCTTACCAGGTTAATTTGAAGCTTGCTGTCTAGCAGCATTGCATAAGCATATGTGAATTATGTTGCAACAGCATACCACTGTTGGCAAGGGTGCTTTAAAAGGGCACAGCTGTTAGTATCTGAAAGCTTTGCTGATGATGCATGGCTCTTCTCCTTAGGCTCCACGAGGCTGCAGATTACCCGTGGAGGCCTGCTCTTACAGCATTTGACTTCCAGAAGCTTCTCCACAACTTGACTTCCATCAAGATCCGTGGGACGTACAGTGAGAGAAGTAAGTTGCTGAGCAGAACATTGCAGCAGAGAAGGGCAGACTCATTCACCTTGGGCTCGGGTTGCTTTATTGTAGGGCTCAGTCATAAGTGGCAGTTTATTTGGCAAAGCCTTTGCCGATCGCTATTCACCTGCCCTTCCTGTGTGATGGCTTCTCCCAGGCCTCCTGAAGAGGACATGGGAAAGAAAGGGGCTGCCTTAGAGAGTCTGGACGTGGAGCACCCATCCCCTGCTGATTGATTGCTTCTGAATGTATGGTTTTGGTGTGTTGCATAGCCAGTGTCTTCTAAACTGGTAGAAATACATAGCACAGAGTCCTGAAGTACATGGTAGGAGTGATGTAGAGAGTTTACAACATCTGGCCTGTTTCTGCTACACTGGGAATGGTTAAATCTTCCCTGTTTCCTGGTCTTGCATTGGCATGACAAATGGCAAGGATGAGGTCCCGAAAGCTGTGCCTATGCTGAACTTGAGTGAAAGTTCCTTGTGATGACGACTTATGAAAATCAGGCACAAATAAGGAGCAAAAATATCTGGGTCCTTGGGTACTGTTGTGTGAAAAAGAATCTTTGTGGAAAGATGCAAAGGATTAATTGGGATTTAGGGAAGGTGGGACAGCTATCAGTGTTTTTACTAGAGATGGCTCATAAAGAAGCAAGTGGGGCTGTGAAATGGAGGGGAGGAAAGGTGTGGAGCAAGCCGTCCGGAGTGCTGGAGAGCCACTGCAGATATGCAGGAGCTGAGGCTCCTGCTCAGTGCCTCAGAGCGCTAAAAGTTAAAAAACAGCTGTGTTGTGGCTGGGCTCTGTTCTGCTCCAGGGAAGGGACAGGGAGGGGTGGGGGGAGCACTTAAATGCCAGGTGAAGGAATGGCTTGAGAGGAATAGCTGGAGTTTGCCCTGAGGCATGGTTTGCAGACAGCTGTGTTAGAGACAGTGTATTAGTTGCCCGAGAGAAGGTCTGTCCTCCCTAGAAAGACAGGAATTGGTTTGGATATTTGATTTGGAAATGGAAACCATATGCATACAAAACGTAACTTATTTTAGCTGACCGTACTTGCTCACGTGCTGTTCTTAGCATCCTCTGTATTGTTGTTCTGAACTTTGCTGCCCTGCACATGCCCTCTGTGAGCTATAGTACATCTTTTCTCATCAGTCTAAGCTCTCTTGGAGGATTTTGCTGCTTGGTTCACCTTACCGACTGTGAGCATCCACCTGTCTGTCTCTGGTAGCACTGGGATGTGTGGTTGGTGAGGCGGTGGTAAGAGCCTTTGTGGTTATGAAATGTTTCCTTGGTGCTTTCTAGGTGCCGGCCACCTGGACGATGTTACTATCACAAGTGCTCGTCCTGGACCCGGTGTGCCCGTGGCCTGGGTGGAGAGCTGCTCCTGTCCAGTGGGATATGAGGGGCAGTTTTGTGAGCGCTGTTCCTCTGGGTACCGGCGAGAGACACCGAGCCTCGGGCCCTACAGCGCCTGCGTGCCTTGTGCTTGCAACGGACACAGTGAGACGTGTGAGCCCGAGACGGGTAAGAGGGGCTGATAAAACAGGGAGCAGCAAGAGGACGGTGGGCTTCTTCCTGGGTTGGATGAAGCAAAACCCATGTCCCTCTCTGTTCTAGGTGTGTGCAATTGCAGGGATAACACAGCAGGATCTCACTGTGAGAAGTGCAGTGACGGGTATTATGGAGATGCGACAGCGGGCACAGCCTCAGACTGCCAGCCCTGCCCGTGCCCAGGCAGCTCGAGCTGTGCCATCGTGCCCCGCACAAAGGAGGTTGTGTGCACCAGCTGCCAGGCTGGCACTACAGGTGTGTTCCTGCATTAAAAAGTCTTGTTTTTTCTGCACCCCTACATGCTTGTGAAAATAAGTCTTCTGCCAATTCTGGAGCTCTGACCCACAGCAAGCAGTGCTGAAAGCTGCTGTGTCTTCTGGTTCAAATCCTTCTCCCTTCCTCAGCCCTATTTTCTGTCCTGTGTGAGGCTCAGGCCTACCCATGTTCTTTGTGCCTGTCTCTTGAGGATAAAAGGGAAACAAAGGCTTAATCTGTACAAAGTCTGAACGTTCCTGTGCTATGTAGGTGAGCTATGCTAGCTTCTAAGAGAGCTCTGTTAGTTGCATGGTGTGGGGCAGAAAATAGGATAGATTTGGAAGAGCCAGGAGGGCAGGTCAGACAAAATTAGAAGACACAGTTTGCCAGCCAGAGAGGCACTGCAGGATGCTTGGAGGGGAGGGCTGGTGCCCTGCCTTAAGAAAAGCAGGAAGGCTGCAGTGACTCAAAAACACTGCCCAAAAACTAAAAGGCAAAATTTATGCTAAGCAGTTGTAAAGAAATATGTGAAGGGGTACAGATTTTTTTTTGTTTGTTTGTTTTGTTTGATTGCTTTCTTGGTGTTAAACTGTGGCATCTGAGCATGCACCTGAGTCATTAAGCAGAGCCTTTTGTTCTGCCTGTAAACTGCAAGGAAGCCTTTGGCTGGCAGCCTCCATGCTTCCGTGCTGATTTTTTGCTTGGCATGGCAGGGTCCGCGGTACAAAATACCTGTAAATCTTTGAAATGCTTAAAAAAACCCCAACAAACCCTGACCAAGCACACAGGCAGCTTGTGGGAGATTCCATGGGTGCTGTTGCTTTGTGAACAGAAGTGGAGTCCAGGGGTCGGGGTCCTCTGCAGCTCCGGTGTCAGTACAAGTTCATCTTTGCTTGTAGCTGTGTGATTGCGCAAGAGTTCATCCTGTCCCCTGCTGCCCTCTTGGGACGTGAAGGAAAAAGCAAGGGAAAAGAGGATTTGCTTATGCAAGAACTGCCTAAGAAATGGAGCTTGTAGCTGGCTGGGGAGGTCAGATCTGCAGTAAGTGTAGGGAGCTGCCGAGTTGGATGCTTCAGTGGCTGCCTGTGGAGGTTTGGCAGATCTCATCGACAGCAGGGCTTCCTGGAGCAGTGATGCCTCACAGAGCTCTACCTGCTTGGACTCTTAAATTAACAACAGATTACAACAAATAGGTTTGGCTTAAAGGGATAGGAGGGAAAGGAAGAACTGAAACAATTCATAATGCAATGTTCCAGTGAAGAAAGGGCTTAAATTTAGATACGAGGAGGGATTTGTGTGTGGTTTTGTGCACCTTTCTGGCCTCAGTGGTAGGATGAAAGGGGAGGAAGCTGGAGAATTTACTTTTCAGAAGGGACTGCAAAGAGGGGCCCAGGTAAGAAGGCAGCAAAGGGCTTTCTGCTGCAGCACGTGTGTTTCCCTTGTGTCCCAGGCAAGAGGTGTGAGCTGTGTGATGATGCCTATTTTGGAGACCCTCTGGGCGAAAACGGTGCTGTGAGGCCTTGCCGTCTCTGCCAGTGCAATGACAACATCGATCCCAACGCCGTGGGGAACTGCGACCGCCAGACAGGCGAGTGCCTCAAGTGCATCTACAACACCGCTGGCTTCTACTGCGACCGCTGCAAAGATGGCTTCTTTGGGAACCCCCTGGCCCCCGATCCCGCTGACAAGTGCAGAGGTGAGAGCTGGTTTACCTTGCATTTGAAAATCTTTTTGTCCCCAGGAGCTGCTGTTTCCTAATGTGTTGTCAGGACGCAATGTCAGGCTGCTGTTTGTGACTGTCAGCAGCGAGGCATGGCTTTATCCGGGTTTGGTGGTTCTGGCTTGCTGAAATGCTTCTGTTTGTGGGCGCTTAGTGCCGTCGAAGCAAAAGCATTGTGCGATGCAGGGGTGGGGCTGCCGTGTGTTTTGGATCCGGGCCTATTTAGGGACTGACTAGCAGAGTACCGGCACCACAAGGGATTACTAACTTTCTGCATATTTCTCTATCCATTTTGTTTTTGCAGCTTGTCACTGCAATCCCTATGGCACTGTGAATCAGCAGACAAGTTGCAATCAAGTGACTGGGCAGTGTGAGTGCCTGTCTCACGTCACCGGGAGGGACTGCAGTGCCTGTGAGCCTGGCTTCTTCAACCTCCAGAGCGGACGCGGCTGTGAGAGGTGACATTTGCTTTGACTCGGGGCAAAGAGCCTGGTTTTGGTGTATCTGTGCTTAGCTTGTGCAGGAATGTGATGTTTGGCACAAGTAACTGGTGTGCCTTGGTGCTGCTGTGGGTGGGGAAGAGCAGCAGTCAAGGAGCAGCTATGAGGGCTGTACAAAAAGCCTGATATAAATAGCTTTATAAATAGCTTTAAATCAGGGGTTTAAATAGAAAAGTGCCATGTGACTGTGTGATTGTTGGTCACAGGGGCTCGTGGGTTGCTTTTTTAGCGCAGGCACCAAGTGACCTTGCACAGTTCAAAGGCTCAGTGCCTCACCTTCTTGCTGTGCAGTGCAGGAAAGTGGCTTTTGACAAATGGAGACAGAGCTGTGCTCGTTAGGGCTCGTTCCAAGAGCCACTTTGCCCGTGCCTCCCTTCTGTGTCATGCCTGACATGTGGCTGCCTCCCCTAGGTGCAACTGCCACGCAGTGGGCTCCACCAACGGCCAGTGCGACATCCGAACCGGGCAGTGTGAGTGCCAGCCTGGTGTCGCTGGCCAGCGTTGCGACAGATGCGAGGTCAACCACTTTGGCTTTAGCTCTGAAGGCTGTAAACGTAAGTCTGAAAGGCTGGAGCGAGGCAGAGGGGAAGGGTGTTGCACAACCAGCCTTGCCTTGCCTTTCCTCCTGTCTCTGGGAAGGTACTTTCTCACCTCACTCTTCATCACAGCAGAAGCTGGCACTTCCATGTCCACACCCTGCCTGGTGAAATTTGATGTCTGTACAATAGCTTATCCCCTTTTGCTTTTATTATTTTCTTAAACCGGGGGTAGGAAGAACTCCGGCTTGATAGATACCTTTGGTGTAAATACATTCTCTGAATCTTGTCCTGCAACAATCCTGTTTTCTAGTGTTAAATCTCTGTGCAGCTCCTCTACAAATGACCTGAACGTACAGGTTCTGTCTTGAGAAGCAACAGTTCTCGTAAACATGATTGAAAAACAGTATCATCCAAACTTTTACCCTCAGTATCGCTGCCTGTGAAGAGCAGAAAAATTAATTGCAATTGGTTAAAATGAAATGGGATAGAAAATTGTCATGCTTTGCAGGAGGGGCAATAGGAACAGTATGAACAGACGCAATAAATGTTGCATCCAGCTAGACAGCGCCCTGCTGTGTGTACAAGCACCCTGATCAGGAGCAGGACCCCAGCTGTGGCTTTGTGCCACATTGCTCTTGCAGACATTTTAGGGTATTTTAAGGTATTGGTATGCTCTTGCCGTGTGGGTTTTAGGGTATTTCTGCCTCTCCTCCAGCCTGACTGAGGTTTAACTTCCCCGCAGCCTGCGACTGTGATCCTGAGGGTTCACGCTCCCTGCAGTGCCGGGAGAACGGTCGCTGCGAGTGCAAGGAAGGCTTTGTGGGAAGCCGCTGTGACCAGTGTGAAGAGAACTATTTCTACAACCGCTCATGGCCGGGCTGCCAGGAGTGTCCAGCCTGTTACAGATTAGTGAAAGATAAGGTAAGGCTACAAATGCCACTGTCGGTACCGCTGGAGGCCGTGGCACGTGCTTGCTTGTGCAGTAGCTTTTATGCCCGTGGTTGGCTGATGCTTGCTGAAAGAAGAGAGGTTCAAGGTGTCATAGCTGTGCTCTTTCCCCGTTGTGTAGGTGGTGGAGCAACGTGAGAGGCTGCAGGAACTGGAAAATCTTATAGCAAATCTGGGTACGGGAGAAGAAACTGTAACTGATCAAGCCTTTGAAGAGAGATTGAAGCAGGCAGAAAGAGATGTTATGGAATTGCTCCAGGAAGCACAAAACAGCAAAGGTGAGTTGACCTGATCAGACATGGATCAATGTGAAATAAGCTTTTTTCTTGATGTTCCTGTTCCCTTTGGACACAGCGTGTCTTATTTCAAGCCTATACTGTGCATCAGGACAGACAGCTATTTTGGGTAGCGCTGGGGCTGTGTGTTGTTATCAAAACAACAGTGGCTGTGCTTTTATCCATGCTGTTTTCCTAGTAGTCTCTGTTGTGCATGCAGAGTAATGATCTGCCTCTAGCTCTGTACAGATGCAAGCGTTGTGTGCGTTAACCTCTTCTCCAGATGCAAAGGAGGTTTTTACTTGCTAAGCAAGCAGAAGACTGCAATCTATTTACTTACGCTTCTAAATTTGCTCAGATGTCTTGGGATGAAGTAGTTCTTGTTGGGATATTGTCAGTGATGAGAATGAAGGCTTTAAAATCCTGCTGGCAAGCTTAGTTATTGCACTATAAAGTGTGTAATGTTCTGAAAAGTGCTGTTGTGGTGGCATGTAGCTTTTTTTTCCTGTTGAACTCTGCTTCAAATTGATTCTTGTACTGTCACCTCTACCATAGGACGTTTGTGACCAGGTTGTTGAGCAATATGACAGTGGTTTCTCCTTAGGGTCTATTTAATGTATAAGCTGATGTGTTTTGGGGAAGAGCAACTTGAAGACTATTGACTGCAGTAAAAGATGTTCCCTTGGGAGTTGGTTCAGTGATTTCAGACCACTTTGGAAAAATCTGTTTCCTTTGCATGAAGCTGGGAAAAAGCAGACACACATCTGATGCTTGCATTTGCTTGGGAAGATTCCTGCCAGTGGGAATGATCACTGAAACTATTCTCAGTTTTAGCTGAGGTAGCTTTATGCTGCCTGCTTGGCATCCGTGCCTAGATAATAGTCCTACGTATGGAGGTGGGAGCATGGGGACTGGAGAAAGGTGGGGAATGGATTGGATTTTGTGGTGGTATTTTTAATCTTTCTTTCCACCTCAGAACAATAGTCATTTAAGTTGGAAAAGACCCTTAAGGTATGAGAGTCCAACCATTAACCCAGCACTGCCAAGTCCACCACTTATCCATGTCCCTAAGTGCCACATCTACACATCTTTTAAATACCTCCAGGGATGGTGACTGCCACCTCCCTGGGCAGCCTGTTCCAGTGCCTGACCACCCTTTCAGTGAAGACATTTTTCCTGATACCCAACGTAAACCTCCCCTGGCACAGCTTGAGGCAGTTTCCTCTCATCCTATTGCTTGTTACTTGGGACAAGAGACTGACACCCACCTTGCCACAACCTCCTTTCAGGCAGCTGTGGAAAGTGATAAGGTCTCCCCTCAGCTTCCTTTTCCCCAGGTTAAACAAGCCCAGTTCCCTCAGCTGCTCCTCATAGGACTTGTGCTCCAGCCCCTTCACCAGCTCTGTTGCTCTTCCCTAAGAAGCAAGTCAAATACAAGAAAAACTACTCTTGCAAAAACCTGTGCGTGCCTGTAGCATTTATTTGTGGTTTTCTACTCTATATGTGGTTTGTAATATGCTTTTGTAACGTGTCAAATACTCTTGTGCAATGCTTAAGTTGTGCTGCAAGGTCAAGGCAACATATTTGGGGAAAAACCTTAGACTTGCAGGCTTCTGCTTGTACTTAATCTCTGAATAAGGCTCTCACCTTTTGAAAAGCAGTTGCCCCTGGTCATGAGGCATGTGTCTGTGCTTTTATGGATCCGTTATTAAAATGCTGTTGTGGGGAGTTACCTGGTGGTCCAGAAATCTGGGGAAGCTTGTGAGGCTCACAGGCCCTACAGATTGGAGACCAAGGCTGTATCCTGCCAGCTTCTGTCATCCCTTTGGTTTGGGGTGGCTTTGCTATGCCGCACCTCTTCTAGCTGCTCTGTATGGAGACTGCCTGCCTCAGCAGTAGTCACCAGTGCCCAAAGTGGGGAATAACGTACAGTCCCACTGTTAACCTCTGCTTACCTTCTAGGAGTTAAGCTAAAGGGAATTTATCTCGTACCTCTTGAGGAGCAAGTCTGTTGTCTTTTTTTTTTTTTTTTTTTTTTAAGTCAATGATAGAGGTGAAACATGATTTTGAACACAGAATTCCCCATCAGTCGGTTCTAACACCCAGCAGGATTGTCTTATTAGTAGTTAATGACTTCTCATTTGTCATATTTGGTGCACAGTCTGATGATGGCTTTGATCTCAAGCTGACTGACTTAGGAAATGGCTTTGCTGGTCCCTTTTCAAGAGGGGATTAACCTACCAATGTGTTGCCCGCAGTGGTAAGCGGCTGCTCCAGCTTCTCTTCCCGCTGTAATTAATTTTGCTAAATCTCTTTTATATCGTGCGTTTCAGATGTAGATCAGGGCCTCTTGGATCGTCTCAAAGACATCAACAGCACACTAGCAAGTCAGCTCAACAGGCTGAGGAACATCCAGGGCACAGTGCGGGAGACGGAGAACCTGGCGGAGCAAGCCCGGGTGCGGGTGGAGGACACTGAGGACCTGATCAGCTTAGCTTCCGATATGCTTGAGAAGGCAAAGATGGCAGCTGACAATGTGGTGAGTGTGCTGCCCAGATCCCCCGTGGTTAGGACAGGAGAGGGCCTTTCTGTCCCTCTGGTGTATTTCTCTGCTTGTTCTCTCGCTCATATAGTAAATTTTGCTATGGAAATATCTCTTCTCCCCTTCCCAAGATAATGGGAAATAAATAAAGGAAGATCATCAGTGTCTCTTACAGATTGTATCTTAGCCTATTCTCAAAGAAACCAGTGTTAAGAACCCCTAAATAAATATTAGCCCATTTGTTTTTAAGGGATAACCAGTGGTGGAAACTGCATGGGCTTAAAAAAAATATAGAGAAGTCAGAAGTAGGTTAGACACATCTGTAAGCATTTAGATCATGACAATAAATATTTAAAGAAAAGATGAATGAAAGATGAAAAAACAGCTTGAAGATTTTTTTTTTCTTTATTCCAGTCCATTACCCCTCCGGAGTCAAGCGGGGACCCTAACAACATGACTCTATTGGCAGAAGAGGCCCGTAAGCTGGCTGAAAGGTAGGTTGTGGCAAAACACACTCCTCACAGGCCACGTCATGGCCCTGCTCTTCCCTGCAAGGGGGAAGCAAAATTTAATTTGCTTGATACAAAACACATACCCATTGAGTAAGAGACTGGCACTGTGAGTGCGTGCCTGTGGGTGACCGAGGGTGAACCACATGTGAATGAGGGACACGTACAACCACAGCGGTGCCTTTCAGCTGATCTCACGGGCACTGCTGGAGCGATGCCTTGGTTGCAGAGGTTGTCTCGAGCGAGATCTTCCATTGCAAATGTTTCAGCATCTTCCATGTGCAAATCTAGGTGAAGGAAGGAAGAGAGACTAAAATCTGGAAGAAAGAATAAAATCTGGAATTGAAGATAGAAACTACTGGCTGACAATTCTAATGACAATATTTTTCTTCTGTAATCTTGTTTAGGCATAAAAAAGAAGCTGATGAAATCGTTCGCATAGCCAAGGCAGCAAATGATACTTCCACAGAAGCATATCAACTGCTGCTGAAGACCCTGGCTGGAGAAAACCAAACTGCAAATGACATTGATGAGCTGAACCAGAAGTGAGTCAGTAACAGAAACCAGGTTTTATTTCCTGGCCTTAGAGCAGCGCTTAAAACAAAGGTGTCTTTGATAGCATTGCATGCTTTGGGTTTTATCGGAGTTGTCTTTCAGTTTCTTAGCTCCTCTACTCTCTTAGTAAGTTCAGTTCTAAAAAATAAAAAGGTAGCATAACTGGATCCTTGGGGTTTTTCAGGTATAATCAGGCAAGGAACATCTCTCGAGACCTAGAGAAACAGGCCAACAAGGTGCTTGCAGAGGCAGAGGAAGCCGGAAACAAAGCTCTGCAGATCTACGCTAATCTCACCAGTCTGCCTAGCGTGGATTCCACAGGGCTAGAGGTATGTGCAGGAAGCATCATGTGCGCAGTGTTTTCTGAAGATTAATGAGGACAAGCATCATGGCAGTGTGCTACGTTGCTGACATACCTTGTACGTGCTCTGCTAATGTTCCTCTGCGTGAGGACAGTCTGTGGAATTTTTGTCCATCTAGGCATAGTCCAAGCTTGTGCATTTAGCTTTTATGTAGGAGACTTGTGTGCAGGAAACTATGTATGTAACCCCCCATCTCCCCCAGTCTCTGAAGGACAAAAAAAAAATGAAATGGTGATTGCCAGACATCTTGACTTGAACAGAGAAGTGCAAAAGTTTCTGTTCCCTCTAAAGCCTGCCGGACGGCTCCCCCTCCTGTGCTCATCGTAGTACAGTAGATTCTCTTGCACATGAAACACTTTGCAACCTCAGTCCCTCACTGCACTGACCCTTGTAGTATTCAGGGCTTTGAAGGCAAAGTTACAACTGTAGTTGTAAGAGATGGAAACCCATCGTAGCCTCTGCCTGTTTCACTGTTGGAAATTATACCATGTTTTTCCACCTGTTCAGAAATTCTTTAATGTTCCGGAATCTCTGTTTCTAATTTCTGCTTGCAGAATGAAGCAAATAAAATCAAGAAGGAAGCAGAGGAGTTAGATCAGCTAATTGCCAGGAAGCTGAAAGATTATGAGGACTTGAGAGAAGACATGAAAGGAAAGGAACTAGAAGTAAAGAACCTCTTGGAGAAAGGGAAGACGGAGCAGCAGGTCAGTTCTGTTCTGTGCAGGCTTTTGTTCCCTAGAAAAAACAAAGGAAAAACAAGTAGCTGGCCAGATATGAAAGACTTGGTCTATTCAGCCTTACCTTAGGGCTGCTTGTTACTTAACACTGAAGAACGGTCCTGGAAAGGAAGTACAAAAAGCTGGTAAAAGCGGTGGCCTTGAGGCTGTATGGGAGAATAGGGGATTTTTGCCAGGTGTGGTGCCATCTTTGTGTTCAGAACGGTATTCCAAAGGTACCTCAATTCACCTGGTTTCAGAGAAAGCGTTGCCACCTGGGGATGGATGCTGTTTTGTATGGTGTTGGTGTTTCAGGGTGAGCACTGCTTTTTGGTACACCTGGATTAGTCATCCTTCAAAATATAAGAGTACCTTGATACGTGTCATGTCTCCTTAGACTGCAGACCAGCTCTTGGCTCGAGCAGATGCAGCGAAAGCCCTGGCTGAAGAAGCTGCTCGGAAAGGCAATGGCACACTGCAGGAGGCTACTACTATTCTCAGCAACCTGAAAGGTAAAGAGAAAGCACTTGCCGTAAATCCTTCAGTTCCTGTGTGAGAAGTCATTGGCAGTAAGGTATCTTGGTTAAACAGGCCATGCTGTTGCCAGCACCTGCGTATTGGGGGGGTTCTTTTGGGTTTTGTGTTTTTTTTCTTTTTTTCTTCAAAGCTAAAACCAGAAATGTTTTCAGCAATTAGAACTCTTCTCTTAAGTTCCTTGTTTAGCATCAGAAGATGTGTGATAGGGAGAGCTGCAAGCATATGCACCCCACAACCTTCTTGCCTTGTCCCTCTAATGTCAAGGTGGCAAAGCCTGGGTAGTCTGGTCAAAGAAGCATCCCAAGGTTCTTCTGGAGCAAGTGATAAGAATCTGTTTTGCCCTTTCTTAGACTTTGATAAACGGGTGAATGATAACAAGACGGCAGCTGAGGAGGCGCTGAAAAAGATTCCTGCCATTACCCAGACCATTGCTGAAGCCAACAACAAGACATACCAGGCGGAGCTGGCACTTGGCAATGCTGCTGCTGATGCCCGCGAAGCCAAGAGTAAAGCAGATGATGCAGAGAAGATCGCCGGTTCTGTTCAGAAGGTGGGTCCTTTGTGGTTCTGAGGCCACCTCCCTGAGATATTGGTGTGTAAGTAAAATCCTCTGTTCCAGTATTTCCTGGTGAGTCCCACGTGCATTCACCAAGGAATGCAAAAATATGGCATGATAAAAAATAGGTGCATTTTAATGAAAAGGATTGAAGGAAGTTGTGCACCATCACCACCTTTTTCCATCCTGTTCCCCTTGTTGGCTCTAGAGCGCTGCTGCTACCAAAGCCGAAGCTGACAAGACTTTTGCTGATGTGACGGGGTTGGCCAGAGAAGTGGATGACATGATGAAGCAATTACAGGATGCAGAAAAAGAGCTGAAGCGGAAGCAGGATGATGCTGAGCAGGATATGATGATGGCAGGCATGGTAAGTAACGATGGCAGGTGGCAGCAGTGGCAAGGAACTGCCTTCTCCCTGCTGTCCTCTTGTAAACACACCACTGGGTCCAGCCAGTATTCCATGTCTTCAAAGTTTCAGGTGGGATTAAAAACATGAGACGAGCAAAGGAGCTCCTCTGGTGGCATTAGCATAGGTTCCCTGCTGGAATTTGAAAGCCAGTTTTCTTCGTGCAGCACCTTCCTTTAATTTTGGTCAGGTCAGAAACCTGACTGTAGCCCTGTTGACTCTGTTCTGCAAAATCCTGCTCAGTTATCAGGGATTTCCATCCTGAAATAGTCAGAAAACTGAATGTTGTCAGTCTCTGCGAGCTGTGATAAAAGATCTCAGCACAGGAGTGTTATCCTGGAGGAGGCAGGGAGGTGTGTGACTAACTGCTTGGGCAGACCTGTGAAGAGGAGAGGCAGCAGTTTCGTAATCCCTACAGCCTTTATTGGGCTTTCATTTTTTTTTTTTCTACCCTGCAGGCTTCACAGGCTGCCCAGGAGGCAGAAGACAGTGCAAGAAAAGCGAAGAACTCTGTGAACAGCTTGCTTGCTGTCATTAATGACCTGCTGGATCAATTAGGTAACACTGTCTTTAATGTGCCATATGCTTTTGAGTGTTTTCCTAATGTGGCAGTGCTGGCAGCTGGTGTGGTGTGCTGGCTTCCCTGCTGCTGCTGTGCAAGGAATCAAATGGGTCTGTTGGCTTCTAGAAATGGGGTTTGCATGGGTTTTGGCAAGTACTTAGGGTTTTGTGTGTTTTGGTTTTTTTCTTTTTTTTTCTTTTTCTTTCCTGGAGTAGCCTCAGAGCTTGTGCAATGTTCGGTACCGCTTTTCTGCGAGCTTGAGGACTTTTTGAGGCACTGAAGGTGTAACCCATTTGGTTGGTCCTGTTTTAAATGCTGTTTCTAATGCAGAGAGGGCCTGATGGAGGTGTCAGTATGGCTCAGCTGTGTAAGCACCCAAAAGTGGAGTGTTAAAGGCTTTTTAATGGACTTTATTTGCTTCTGGCTTTTCAGGGCAACTGGAGATGGTGGACTTGAACAAACTGAATGAAATCGAGGGTACCCTGAACAGTGCCAAAGACCAGATGAAAGAGAGTGACCTGGACCAGAAAGTGTCTTTCCTTGAGAGAGAGGCCAGGAAGCAAGATGATGCGATACAGGCCTACAACAGGGACATTGAAGAGATCCTGAAGGACATTAGCAACCTGGAAGACATCAAGAAGACCTTGCCATCTGGCTGTTTTAACACCCCGTCCATTGAAAAACCCTAAGGGTGTGCTGGGGGTGGGGGGTATTCCCCCTGTGAGCGGTGGTTTGGCTATGGAGTGCCTTAACACACATTACCTTCTTCAAATCCCCAACTCTTCGCTGCTCGCAGCCGCTGTTTTCTTTTCAAATCAGGATACATTGAAAGTGGTTTTTTTTATTATTTTTTTTTTAAGAGAAGCAAATTAAATATCCGTCTTTGGGCATCAAAGGGTTTTTTTTAATATAAATTGTCTTCCTGAGCACTCCACCTTTGCCCCTTTCTCAGACACGGTTTCCCTTTGATTAGCACAAGGATGAGAGATGCTCTGGACTCTATACTGTGGTTCAGAAATAACCATGTGAGCTGTGTACAGCAAGGCAAAACTAACCCTTTCTCTCCTCTTCTCCCCTCGACTGTACAATCCTCTGTCCTGGAGCTCTCTGTCCCTATGAAGGAAGGGGATGGCTACCAAAGTATTACTGTAATGGCCAGTATAGCTGCACTCGTTCAGATCCCTCTTCCCAACTTCTAACCCTGTGAATTATTTTTTTTATTGTTAACTAGTGGCCAATCCAACAGCGTTGGTAGCCTTTGACAAACTAGCCGAAGCCTCTTTCTGACATGTTTTCTGTGATGATGCATCGCTCTGAGAAAAACTCAGCCTCTGAGAGGAGCTCTTTGGGAAGATGGGATACTGGTGGAGTGGTAGCTCTGTACTGGTGGAGTGGTAGGTCTTGCCAGCCGCACTCCTGGTCTGTGGAGAAGTTTTGGGTCTGGTTTGTAAGCCGCTACGTGCTGGGTCGGGGCTGAGGAGTGTGGAAGCCACGAGCTGCGTTCCCATCTGTAGGTGTTGCTACTGAATTGCCAGAGCATCTGTTTATTTTAGGCTACGAATGTCTGATTGACAGATGAGTTTGTTCAAGCGGGAGGAGTCTTGCTGAAGAGGAGAGCTGCCATCCAGAGAGCTCTGACAGCTGCACTGGCCTTCCTGCTGAATGTCTCTGGGGGAAAAGGAAGGGGGCATGCAAGTGGATATGGAAAGGTCTTTCTTCCCATCTTTTTCCTGAAGGAGGACAGTGGCATTTTTCCATCTCCTGGTATTGCTCTTGCCTTTTGCCTGTTTATAAGCTGGATTTACCAGTGCGCTCCTTTCTTTTTGCCTGCCTATCTCCCAGTCGCCGTAAAGCCACCGCAGCACGGGGACTTCAGGCCAGGCTGGGGTGGCAGGTCTGCATTTCACACCGCGTAGCCTCCCTGGCATCCCTCCCCAGGCAGTGCCTCCCGGCTGTTACCGGGGTGGGAGCCCGCTGCTCCTCCTGCAGCCCTCCTCTGAGACGAGAGCATCCCCTGCGGCTTCCTCCTTGCCTTCAGCCTGGCATCCCTCGCCCCCCTTCCCTGAGATCCAGTATATATCTATCTTTAAACACTATGCAACTTTGTACGTTTGCGTAGCGGGGAAGAAATTATTATCTGACACACACTGGTGCTATTAATTATTTCAAATTTATATTTTTTGTGTGAATGTGATTTTTTTTTTTCTGTTTTTTTTTATCATGATTATAGTGTGAGGAAGTCTCTCGTGTGTGCGTATGTGTGTGTAAATATACTCAGCCATATTTCCAGAGTGGCACAGCCTGGCCTCCTCTATGTACTTGCCCTTACAGCCGTTGCAGCGCGTGCACCATATATTGCTTCTCTCCGCATTATTTCCTTAGAGCTCAGGATTTTTCCTAGCTGGGCTCCTGCTTTCTTCCGTCTCCTGTATCCTCCGCACCTGTATGGGCACCAGCCATAACCACTTTGCCTGCGGGGTGGATGCTTTCTAGCCCTCTCTCCAAAGCCAGCCCCACTGCGTGGTGCCCGCAGCACCCCGTTCTGTGTCCCCTGTCCCCAGGAACGTTGTGCCTGGAGGAACGCAGGGGCTGTGGCTTTGCAGCTGGGCTGTGAGGAGCTGTAGCACTGTTGGGAGATCAGACCCATCACTGAGGTGGTCGGAGAGCTGGATTTGGGGACACCTCGGTACCACTGTGCGAGGCGAGAGGCTTGGTGCACCCTCAGGAATGGCACTGCTGGGTGGAGGGTGTTCCCAGCAAACCCCGCAGCGCTCTTGTACCCCTTCTTTTAGAGATTCTTACAATTTTACCAGCTTGGGATTTCCCCCTGCCTGCAAACACACCCAGTTACCCGGAGGAGAGCTTACCCGTGCTCCCCCCACACACACGTGGGGCATGTGGAGCTCAGTGTCCCGGCCGGCTGCTCTGGTCAGATGGCTGGCTGCAACCGCGTCACCTCTGCCAAGGCTGTGAGAAGAGCAGATGCGAAGATGCACGCATGCCCTGGCTGACCTCAGGCCTAAGGTTTCCTGCTTTCTTCTCTTTTTTTTTTTTTTTTTTTTTTTTCCTCTCTCTTATCCTTAAGCTGTTTTTAACAGAATTTTATTTTTAAATAAAAAAAAAATCTTTATAAGCGATCTCTTAATCACTACTGCATTACAGCCATTATTCATTGTATAAGTCCAGTTATTTCTTTACGTAATGTGATGATGCAACAGCTGCTGGTGGAATGCTGGGTGTCACGGGCGATGCGTGACAGTCCCTTCATCACCTTATTCCTGACTGTGGCCCCCTCAGTACGTGCCTTCACTCCAGCTTTTTTGCCTTAATCTGTGGTCTTGCTGTCTGGGGCGGTGAACAAAATGCAACACTTGCAGTTTTTATGTATAAAACAGTATTTCTTATTTATAATAAAGTCTGAATATTTGTAACCCCTTATACCTTGCCATTCTTTTTGAGTATTGTTTTTGGATCCACGGAGAAGGGATGTTGATGAGGGTGTGTCTCAGTTGTAAGATTTGCCTCTTAACTAGATGAGCTGGATTGGGGTGGGAGAAAGGGAAAAGTTGCCTGGAAATTCAGGTGATGGGCTGCGGGTGGCCTAGCGATGCTGGTTTCTCCTCGCGTCCACTGCTCCATTGCCATGGCTACAATGAATTTGATTTTTCCTGCTGGTTTTCCTTTCCAGGCCTTAAAAAAATCAGATTGTTGGTGCTGATGCTGTTTGAGCAGCACTGTCCTGGAAGGCCCTGGGTAATCAGGGGGTGCTTCTTTACAGCAGAAGGGTAAAATGCTTCTTGCTTGCTGCTGAACACGTGGGAAAAGGGCTCCTGGGGAAGAAAACCCAAAATCCTAAATGAAAGAGGCGAAACTTCTCTACTAGGAGCTGCCATAAATCTGGTGTTTCGTGCTGTTCCATGGGTCCTGTCTGCCAGAGCCTGGGATAAATTTAGTTCCTGAATTAAGCAAGTTTTTAACGTTAGGACAGATTCCTGTGACAGGGACTGGGCAGTTCTGCGGTCACACCTGTCTCACAGCTGCAGACTGGATTTCTTTTACTTTTCTCACCAGAGGAATATGTTTGTCTCTTCATGGAGCAAATCCCTTCTCAGTCGGTAAGTTCGTTACTTATTTTTATGCTGGTTTGTCTAGCTTCAGCGCTCCATTCTTCAACTCCAATTGCCACTAATGCATTTGTTTTCTAAAACACCTTTTTTTCCTGTCTTGTCTGATGTTTCAGCTGGACTGTAGGTAGCAGTCAGGGAGCGGGGAGTCGGGCTGTGGGACAGTGCTGACCTTGCGTTGGCTGTGGCTTGTCACGGAGCCTCTCGGAACATCTTTGGGCTGAAATACCCGGCTTGGGAAGCCAGCCTGTGCCTCTTATTTTATCTTCAGGTGCTTGTCCTGTGAAGCCTGGGTGAAATCCCAAATTCAAGTGGAACTTTTGGCTTCTGTAGGCTGCTGCTGACGCTGGAGCAGATGTATAATGCTGGTCTGAAATAGGAGGTTTCTGGGGGCGACGTGTGCTGCCGTCCGCGGCAGGGAGAGCAGCAGACCCAGGGGAGCATGAGCACTGCTTCCAGCTTGCCAAAGTGTTCCACTGACTTTTGAAGCCCAGGTAGAAACACCTTCCTCAGATGTTCTTTGCTCAGCGTGGGCTGAGCTTGACCTCAAGGTGCAAGGGGAGGGACCTTGCTGATGGGGGACTGAGCTGCGCTCGGGTGGTTTTTTTATCCTCTAATTCGCTGTGTTTTTTCTCATGGTCCAAGTTCAAGCTCCATCATCTCTCATGTGCTCTCTGGAGAAGTGAGAGGCTGGCAGGGGGCAAGGGGGACCCAGGTGGCCATGGGAAGGACTTGAACAGAGAGGCATCAGTTAGGGGATCAGTTAGCAGCCAGGGTCTCTGCTGCTGGGTAAAAATCATGGGGGTGCTTCTCGCAGCAGGATGGGAGGGAGCTGCTTGAGGAGGGGGGCTTGGTGCTCCCTGGGGGATGGGAGGTATCATGGGCTGCTCGGGGCGGGGGGCTGAGGTTCAGAGGACCTGACCTCGTGGGGCTGCAGAGCCAGGTTCTTCCTCGCTTCTGAGGAGGATGAGGTTTTGCCAGGAGTTAGCAAGTGCGGGGAGCGGCTCCAGCATGTCTGTGTGGGTCTGAGGAAGAAGAAGAGGACATCGAGCTGTCCCACCAAGCTGGCAGTGTCCTGCACTCCCCATCTATAGCTGTGACATCTTGGACCACGTTCTGGTTAGTTAATCTTTCTAGTTAGTTGGTGGACTGGTACCTTCAGTGTGCTCCTTCTGAGAAATATCAGGAATGCCACTTAAAAATACATCCCGCGTTGGTCCCCGGAGGAGCCCGCAGCCGCCGCTGCAGGGCACGGGGCGGAGACGGGGATGCGGTGGGATACGGTGCTGCCTTCCCTCATCTCCGCGTGCCAGTCGGCCTGTGTCCGTCCCACCCCTCACTAGTACCGGCAGGGCACAGGCCAGGCAAGGCCAGACGTGACAGCCCTTCTGTGCCGTGCTGCTGCCCTGCTTGCTGACCGCCGTGACCCCCCGTCCCGCTGCCTGCCGGCTCCCTGCCTGCCTCTGCCCGTCCCCACGGAGCATCTGCCCCAGCCACCTCCTCTGCCCCAGATGTCTCTGGCTGGCAGCAGTTAGGTCACCCCCAGCAAGGGCTGCCCCAGCTGTCCAACCGCACCTCTGCACCCACCCAACCCTGCCAGAAAGAGATGTCTCCTGAAGGAAGCCCTTGTGTTCCCGAGCAAGGAGATAGAGATATGTACAGGTATACACATGCTTTTTTTTTTCTTTTTTCTTTTTTCTTTTTTTTTTAATTTTAAAGGATCAACTGATAACATCACAGTCCTTTAAAACCTAACAGATTTTCTGTCTGGAAATCGCGCTGTCTCAGGGAATCACCTCTGCACCGGCACGGGGAAGGCGGCTGGGCGTGCTGGCCCCAAGCCACTTCGGGAAGCCCAGGGCACCCGTCTGGCAGAGGAGAGGCTGAAGTCCAGGCTTTATTGCTGCTGCACCATGCGCCTGGCAATACCGGCGCGGCAGGATCCCTGATTTTCCCCACTGAGGAAATCCTGGGTGGCAGGATCAAGGTCTGCTGCTGGACTGGAGGAGAAACTCCTCGGGCTCAAGGAGGCTGGGGGTGAGCATGTGTGTGGTGGCAAGGACGGTGGGCAAGCAAGGAGAAAATAGCTCAAAGTAAGGTTCTCAACAAACCCCGCAGGACCAGCCCGCGGAAGCAGCCAGGACCTGAGCTGCAGGAGGATGCTGCAGCTTGGAATGTCCCTTGTGGAGGGAGGCTTGTGGGTGCCAGGGATGAGCCGTGCTGCAAGGACATGTGCAACATCCTGGTGTCGTTTATCTGCCACGAGCCACCAAAACGGGTTTTCTTACATCGATAAAACTATTGCTTCCGGGCTTTCACACATCCATTGCTTGCCACTGGCAACCGTCGGTGAAATTCAGATTATTACGTGGATTCAGATGACCTTGGAAGTGGTTAAAGCTGCCAGGGCCGTGTCCTTAAGGACTGATAAACTTGCCAGCCACTGAGGTGTCTCCCTGCAGTAGCAGCTTTCTTAGCTCTGTTATGAAGAATGAGAAACGGGACGTCTTCAGAAGGACTATTCTTATGTTGCAGATTAAAAGACCTGGGTTCTGCAGCGAAGAAATACTGTTTCATTGCAGTGTCTGATGAGCACCGCTACTCTTCACACCTCCCGTTGCTTACACTTCTGCTCACCCTAAAAGGCAGCATTTCTGTTACCCATGTTTATAGGAGACATTTCCCAAACAGTGCTGCTGTTGTGATGGGTTGCAGTGGGCAGCATTTCCTCTGGGGAGGGTGGTGGGCATCAGGGAGGGTGGTGTTGGTTCCAGATCTGGTGTGTTTAGAACATCAGGGCCCCAGAAAATGTATTTTTGGTACACTTGTGGCACGCAGTCATGTGGCTCTCAGAGGAGATCTTAAGGATGGTGGAAGATGACGAGGTAAGAGTAACCTAAGTAAATATACAGAAATGACTGGAGAGCTGTGTCAGTCCCTTGTTTGCCCAAGTGGAGAGGTGGGGTGATAACGGTGAGATAGAAGCGATAACGTGGAGGAGCCAGATAAGGGAAAAGCTTCCTGATGGTGAAAGTTGGTCTTCCAAGAGAGAAATCGGCCAAGCGGTTGGGCTGGGCAAGGTCCAAGGGAACCGCTGTACCGGTGGTGCTGCTGGAGGAGATGGATTTCCTGAGCAGAAGGGTCTCTGTGGGTGGGAAGGATGCAGCGGAGGTGTTTGAGGCAAGTGATGTACTTCAGAGCAGAAGAGGTTAAGTGTTTTTTCTTAGAGGAATAGGTAGACCCTATGAACGGCCAAATCAGTGGGAACACTGTAAGTGGTTTTGTCTCACTTCTTTAAAAAGATAATAATAAAGAAAATCACAGAAGACAACCTTGGGTGCTAAAACCCTACATGCTACCAGCGCGTTCATGAAGCTGGGTTCCTTGTGAACTATATTAAGACCCATCGTGTGAAATTCAAAGGAAACGGCCTGTTTATAAGAGTTGACTCAATCGGCGGAGGCAGGTAAGCTTGACAAACGGAGGCGTGAAGATGTGGTGAATTTGGGCTGGTTGTGCCCATGAGCTCACCAAGAGCCGCAGAGGAAAGCCCTCTGAGTCAGCTCCAGGTGCACAATGTCTGGAGGCTGTTGGGCAATGTAAGTCTCAGATGAGGACCGAAATATTAATCACCCGGGCTTGTTAGCTCTGAAACGAGCAGCGTGTCAGCACCGTTGGGTGGAGTTCCAGTCCCTAGTGCAGAAGGTGACCTGAAAGGCAACTTGTGTCTTAGACTGGGGGCAAATTTGTTAGGTGTCTTCATTCCACCCAAAGGGACTCGTGGACCACTCGCAGTCACTTGTAGGTGTCCCCTGGACAGTCAGCAGGGGAGATGCTGTGGGACCGTCCTTCCTTGTCATCTTCTGGTGGGTGGCTTTTGCCGACCAGGTGGATGTACCAGCATTTCCCTTATCCTGATGTATGCAGGGCCAGGGGGACTCCGGCCTCCAGGTTTCTGTCTTCCCCTGTAGAAGTGGTTACATCCTCCTTTGAAGCTAAGGTGGGAAATAAGGTGGAACTGGCCTTCACGTCTTCTGTGGCTTGTTGGCTACCCTTGAGGCCAAAATGCTAATGGGCCTGAGCTGTGGAGCCTGGCGTCCTCACCCCAGCTCCATCAGCAGCCTCAGGACACCTTTTCCCCTCTCTGTCTCCGCTCCTCATCCTCTTTCTAGCATAAAAGTACTTATACCAGGTCAGGCCAAGGAGCTATCTAGCCTCACCTTCTGTCTCGGCATTAAATGCAAACAAACATGTGCGGTGATGCCCGGCATCCACCCCATTTCTAGGTCTGGCAATTTCCTGAACGTGATGCTTGCCTGGTAAATCCCAGCAGATCTGTGGTCCCAGTACGTGGCCAAGCTGATCGCGGGGCCTCACTGCACCCCCAGCAGCCCTCGGCTGTGAGTCCCACTAAGTCACCTCTTGTGGCTGGTTTTGGGCCCTGCTCTTGTGGGTTGGGTGGCTGGAGGTGGCTGGTGAGCCGGCGGTCCCCATCCACCCTCCCCAGGTTTCCTGTGAGCTCATCGCTTTCATTTCCCTCCCTGCAAGCCTGCGTGCCCGGGCAGCCCAGCTCCCCCAGCAGCACCAGTGCCCTGCCCACTGCGGCAGCGGGATGAGCTGGGCGAGGAGGGGATGGGCAGGAGGGGTGTCTGCGGGGGCTGCGGTTTATGTTTCCCTGCGAGGTCGCGCCCCGAGGAGGGTGCAGGCAGGAGGTCCCCGGGTGCTGCGCCCCGTCCATGCCTGGGTGTCGCGGGGCGGGCGCCTGTCTGCGCGCCCTGGGCTGGGCTCTCCCGGCTGGGCGTGAGTCAGCCCACGGCACACGTGCTCTTCCTGTTGGGAGTGACTCCGGTGGAGCAGCCGATAAAAACCACGCAGGGGGGAAAAAAAGCAATAGGCAGCCGGTGGGGAGCCCTGCTGTCGCCTGCTGGAGCGGGGCCGTGCGCGCCCGGCACCAGACATGGCTGGGTGCTGGCTCCTGCCCCTCTGCGGCCTCGTGGCTTCTCTCCTGCCCGCAGCCCGGAGCGCCAACGGAGGAGAAGGTGAGGCCTCGGGGAGGTCGGCTGTGCCTGCTTTCGTGCTGGCGTGTGGTCCTGCCGGCAGCCCTGCCCCAGCGCCGGGGAGCCGGCTGGGTGCTCGCCCCTCCTGCCTTTGGGGTGAAAATTGGATCTGTAGGTGCTTCTCCTTATTTCCCCTGGGGTTAAATATCCCATGGCCATCAAGGCTTTTGGGTTTTTTTGCTGTCATTCCCTTTAAATAACTTCTGTGCAATTACTTCACTGCTTTCTGTATAAAGCCCTGCTACCTGGGTGGGATTTGGGTGTGAGCACGAGCATCACCCAGGGAGCGGGTGGCTGATCTGCCTGCTGCTGCTGCTGGAACCAAAACCTTCCCTAAGCCCGAGACAGAGCTGGAAGCAGCCAGTCTGCTGTAGCAACACGTGTGGTGTTTGTATTTTGTGCAAGTCCGTAGGGCTTGTGAGATGCCCCCAGCCCCACCGCACCCCACGGGAGGTGGCGAGTCTCCCACGGTACACGGACTGACGGCGAGCTGTAGAGGTCCAGAGAATCCCCTTGCACGTGTAATTGTAGCAGAGAGCGCGATGTAGGGATGTCTGCATGCATGCAGCCCAGTGGCGATACAGGAATGGGGTTTCAGTTGCATTGGTGAATAGTCTGGAGATGGCTATCTTTGGCCAAAACCAGGTTTTCACATGTGTTTTGTGAACACATAAAGATTTCAGTTTTTTCTGTCTGCACTCCTGGCCTTCTGAAACACACTCACGGGGCTGGAAGTTGCAAAAGAGGCTCTTTTATTAATCTTGAAGTGTAGTGCAATGTGACAAGGGAAAAAAGTGCTGAATAAGTGGTTTGCCTTTTTTTTTTTTTAAAAAAAAAAAAAAAAAACACCAACCACTAAACCTGATTTGCTTTGCATGCTTCTTGAATAATTATTACAGCAGCCTTAATTGCATGCAAGTTTTAAAATACTCATGTAGATTCTTCCCCCGGCTCTGCCTGGCAGCACTTGGGCAGCTGCTGCTTTTCCATGGGCTCTTGAACAATTTCTGCACATATGTAAAAGCCGTAGCTGATAACTGACTGTGCTTTTATGCTGCAGCAGACCTTCCGAGCTGGTTCAGTGGTGCAAATTAGTCTCCTGTACTGTCACTCCTCCGATTGTGGCGTTAGATGTGTGCTTGTAATTAGCAACCGTTTGCTTGCAAATGAGGTACTTGAGTCACACTGGGCTCATGTACCATCTGGTCGAGCGTTGGTCAGGGCGCTTGTCCGGCAAACTGCACGGAGCCTTGCCTGAGCAAGCGAGCGTTGGCCTGGGTGGTGGGTGCCTGCATCACCTTCAGACCCTGGAGAGATCTCCCAGGCTTTGGGGGAAGAGCTGGGTGTGGAGGTCAGAGCTCAACAAGGTGTCTAACTCAGTGTGTTGGAAAGAAGGCACCAGCTTTTGGCTCCTGGTGTGTGGTCTCTCCCTGACGATGCTGATGGAGACACGGGCAGATCTTCCTGCAGCGAGAAAGCTGTGGGGTGGGGGAATGGGGATCCCCAGGACCTGGGGCAGCAGGTGGGACAGTCTTCTGGGTCACTGTCCCAAAAGCACAGAGCAGGGAATGGCTTGTGTTGTCGTGGAGGCTTCGCTGCATGCAAAGCTCTGCTGGATCTCTTGATGAAACAAATAGTCATTGCAGACCAGCTCGTGCGTACAGGGCTATCGGATTTGCTCCTTGCAGACCCAGGGCCAACCTCATTTTCTGGTTTTGTGAATTTAAAAAGACAATTTAAGACATCCGAAGCTGCCCAACTCCTTCTCCAAGCTTTTCTGATGTGGGAATTTGTCTTGGCACAGCAAACCGGCATTTTTCACACTTTGTTCCACTGGGTGGGAGCTGGGGGAGCGATGTCTTGCTGGATGCATGCCATGACCTCCTTCATCCCAACATAGTGCTGAAGAAATACGGCTGGAAACTTCTCCTCTGTAGAGCCTGTTCTTCTCCACAGTTGTCTGAGAACTGGATGATCTCAGGGCAGAGCCTCAGGGCACCTGGATCCAAAACCGATCCTGTCCTCAGCTGGTGCTCAACTTCCAGCAGCTCCTGCGTGCTCTGTCTCGTTAGCAACTCCAGCGTGTCTCGCTCTTGGTAAAGATTAACGTGCCCGAGCTTTCCAGTTTCCAGGAGAAGACCAGCAACAGGAACAGCTACACTGGTGAGGTGGTGGCACTAATCTGTAACAGCATCTTAAATGGCTTCAGATTAGTGAGCCCTGAACCCATGCCAGCGCTGGAGAGCTGGCTCTTAACTGCTGCAGCCTCAGAGCAAGACCTGAAAGAAGGTTTTCCTTCCCCGGGGGAATGGTGTTCATGCCTGTAATTTAGCAACCCAGTAATCCTCTGGGTTACGTAGATGTAGGGTGATGCATGGGTGGGGTTTAACACGATGATCCTTGTATGGGTCCCTTCCAGTCTGAGGTATCCTAGCTTTTGTGTGGAGGGATGGGGTGGGATGGACCCCAAGCAGTCCCGCTGTGAAGGTGATCACAAACAGCTGGAGGCAGCCCTGCACTGCTGCTCTCGGTGGGTTGTCTTGTTTCATCTCTGCCCTCTGGTCACTAGTGATGTCCCCTGAGGCTCTAGATGCTTTCTCGTACCCTAAGTGGCACGACTTGTGCACCCACAGGTGCCCTCCCAGCGGGCTGGGGTGGCAGGACACCTTCTGCAGCCAGGTGTCGGTCTCCTGATAGACTGCAAGGGGAGGACCGTGTTTGCTGGGGCTGTGGGGGGAAAAAAAAAATATACCTCTCTGTTTGCTGGTGCATGAGGTCATCTCTTCTTGGCAGCAGGCTGGGCCGCGGCTCGCTGAGTGCCTCCGTCTGGTATGCAGGTGCGCTGGGTGTGTGCGAGGCGCGGGTGTGAGCGCTGGGTGCTGCGTGCTTGGGCAGTGAGCACAGGAGGCTGCGCCTGGTCCCGGCAATCAGGGATGCAGAAGCCAGGGACCTTGTAGCCTTCGGCTAAGTGGTGCCAGAAGAGCGCTGGGACGGAGGAATGTACCAGGTACCGCCCGCTGTCTGCACCCCCGCTGCCATTCCTGCTTGCTGTTGGGTTTCATCCTGCCAGCGCTGCCAGAGGTGACCTGAGCGGGGGGTGGGCAGCTGGGGACACCTCTCGACTCCCAAGGAGCTCTGCAGTGAGCAGAGCTTCACCCATGGAGGCTGAGGAAACCCTGGCAGCACCGGGGTGGTTTGGAGCAGCTCGCCGACAGGCTCTGCACCCCTGCAGACCCTGCTTTTTCCCTCAGGGCGTGTGTTTCTCCTGCCTGTCTCTGCCAACCGTTCCCTCGGTTGTGTCTGCTCTGCTCCGTGGCACTGAGGAGCTCACCTGAAATAAAGGTCCTCAGGCTTCCACACTCTATACTGGCCACTGAGGGCTTGGCAGGTATATGAGAAGTGGCTTCAAGAGAAGACCTGGGCAAGGCAATGAAGAAGGTAGCTGGAGGGGGCATGTCTGGTGAGATACCTGCCAGTCTGCTCTCCAGAGGTCCCGTCTGTCCTGGTTGCAGTGGGATGCAAAATCTCATGCCCGTCTCCCCTGGCATCCATCATGCAGTGATGTGGGCAGCTGTACCCTTTCTTTCTGTGGCGGGTGAGGTGAGATGACCTGTGTAATCTTGCCAAAAACATTTTTTTTTTTTTTTTTTTAATCTACCTCTTGGCTGGCATGCTTCTGCCAAGGTTCCTCTGATCAGAAACCTCTCCTCATCACCCGTGCACTTGGCCGGGAGGACACCTGCACGGAAGGACCTGGTGGAAGTTTATTGAGCTTTTCCTTCTGGGCTCACCCCAGTCAGAGGCTGGGTGAAGCAACACATAACCTCAGGGATCCTTCCCTTCTCCCTGTACGATTCCCCGTGCTTTTCTCAGGATAAAGTTTGGGGTTTTTTTGTCATCTCTGCTTACTCAAAGACCTTGTTGTTCTGGAAGACCTCTGAAGGGATGGAGAACACCCCTGGCCATGCTGCACTGTGGGGAGGGGCTGTCTGGCTCAGGGGGGGTTGTCCATCCTGAGCTGTGTTGGCAGGGAAATAGATGTTGGCATCGCTTCAGGGATGCTGAGTGTGGTGTGGGCACTGGTGGCACTGGGGTGGTTGGTGGATGCAGATGTGTGGGGATGGGAGGTTATTAGCAGGGCAAGAGAAGGAGGTTTGTGTTGCCCGGGCTTGTTCCTTGGCCAGCAGGGTGGGTTTACAGCTTCATAGCTGGTGTCCTCATCTCTAAGGATGGTTTGAGATGTCTCTCTCTCTCTCTCTCTCTCTCTCTCTCTCCTCTCCCCAGTCTGTGACTGCAATGGGATGTCCAGGCAGTGCGTCTTCGACTGGCACCTCCTGAGGGAGACGGGCGATGGGTACCGCTGCCTCGGCTGCCAGGGCAACACGGAGGGCGCCCGCTGCGAGCGCTGCAAGGAGGGCTTCTTCCGCCAGCGCGAGCGGGGCTGCTGCCTGCCCTGCCGCTGCCACCCCCAGGGTACGTGGCCTATAGCCAGGAGGGGTTGCGGGGGTCGGGGGGGCTTACGGTGCCTGCTGCCACCATGTCCCTGGGCTCTGCTGAGCACGGGGGCTGGGGCAGGCGCTGGGTCCCTGCGCGCTGGGCCTGAGCACTGTGGGAGGAGGGAGCGGGGCCAGCTTGGCTCCAGGTGGGACTGGGGGGTGCTGGAGCCCAGCGCTGTGTTGCTGCACCATAAGCTGTAGGAGCTGCTCCTCCACCTGGGTGCTTCACGGCTCGGTGCTGGGAGTGCTGAGCCCCTCAGCAGCTCAGGGCTGCAGCCAGGCTTCAAAACCCACCTGCCCCCTGAAATTATCACAGGCTTACCGAGTGGTTTGGGTTGGAAGGGACCTCAAAGATCACCTAGGCCAACCTCCGGCCATGGGCAGGGACACCTCCCACCTGACCAGGTTGCTCCAAGCCCCGTCCAGCCTGGCCTTCAACACCTCCAGGGATGGGGCACCCACAACTTCCCTGAGCAACCTGTTCCAGTGTCCCCCCACCCTCACCATAAAGCGTTTCCTCCTTATGTCCCACCCAAACCTCCTCTTTCAGTTTAAAACCTCTTCCCCTTGTTCTGTCGCTACAGGCCCTGGCAAAAAGCCTCTCTGCCATTGCACCACCTCCCCTCCCGAGGTGCAACGCTGTGAATTCAGGAATTACCCTTTCACTTTTATGATGCAATTAAAAGCCTTTGCAAAGCTCGCCTTTACACACTGAGCCCTCTTTTATAAATCGGAAGGCCAGAGCAAGGTCTCCTGGAGCCCTCCCTCCCCCAGGCTGAGCCACCCCAGCTCTCCCAGCCCGTCCCCACAGCAGAGGGGCTCCAGCCCTCCCGCCGTCCCCACGGCTGCCTCTGGGCCCGCTCCAGCAGCTCCGTGGCTGGCGGGTACTGGGGACCCAGGGCTCCAGGGGGGTCTCACCAGAGCGGAGCAGAGGGGGGGCACCCCCTCCCCGGGCTGCTGGCCACGCTGCTGGGATGCACCCAGGGCACGGCTGGTTTGCTGGGCTGTGAGCGCACAGTGCTGGCTCATGTCGTTTGTCACCCAGCAGTGTCCCCTTCTTGGCAGGGCTGCTCTCCATCCATCCATCCATCCATCCTTCCTCTAGTCTGTCCCAGTATTGGATTGCCCTCACCCAAGTTCAGGACCTTGCACTTGACCTTGTTGAACTTCATGAGGTTGACATGGCCCCACTCCTTCAGCCTTTCGGCATCTCTCTGGGTGGCGTTCCTTCCCTCCAGCACCTCCACCGCTGATCCCTGCCTCGCTGAGCAGGACCCTGTTCTGCTCCCCGCTGAATTTGGGGGGTGGGCATGAACCCACTGCCACCTGCAGGAGCTGCCCTCGGGAAGCTGCTTGCCCCTCCCAGCTGCCATCCCTTCTCCAGGACTGCGGCCCAACCCCCACGCAGGGAGCGGTGGCTTTTGCCGGCTTTGTCAGTCGGGCTGATGATGCTTCCTGGGTGTTGCAACATTTGGTGGGCTCTGCAAAGGCTTTTAATTGCACCATAAAAGCAAAAGGATAATTCCCAAGTTCACAGTGTTGTGCCTTGGGAGGGGAGGCGGTGCAAAGTGCCCCGGTGCTTGAGGATGGACTGGTGGCTTCAGCCTCTCCAGCTCCTCCAGCAGCTCTTTGCAGACCGCAGGGCTGCCAGGTGGGATCTGTAGCTCTGTGGTGTTTTCAACGGGTCTTGTGGTGGTTACACAGTAGATGCGATGGCTCCTGCATCCTCATCAGGTTTCAGCTTGCTCCGCAAGTAGGTGGCTCGTACATGTGGCACTGAGGTGTGGTGGATACTGAAATCCCTGTTGGTCTCAGCCTGTTTTCTGCACATGAAAAACAGATGGCAGGAGGCAGAGTAATAGGCTTTAGGGTGGTAGGAGGGTGAATATCCCCTTGGCCACCCCCCACGCTGGCATGCAGGGAGGGCCCAGCAGCAGGATGGGTGCCCATGGCTCTGGCATCCTCTCCCCTTGGCACCTGTGTGGGCACAGCATAGGTCAAACCAAAGACTCTGCCATGGCCTTTGGCCCCCTAGGGTCCTTGAAGAGGCACCAAAATCAAGTTCTACTGATGTTTACTAGCAGAGGGTCTGGCAAAGAAGAAGAAATTTCTCTGCCCAGTTTGCATGCCCTGGAGTCCATCTTGTCCTCCACAATGACCTTGATGGTAGGAAAGAGGATCCTTGTCCTGGGCATGTGGTCGATGCCTGCTGGAATTTATCTCCTCCCGCATCAGTCAGGGAGACCAGAGCAGTTTAAACAGCCAGCCCTGGTGTCTCAGCACGGTGCTGGGATCTCAAGGTGGGACCTGCTGCTGGGGCTGGGTTGCTCCTCACGCTGGTGTGGTGCTTTGTTCCCCTGGCCCACCGGCGGCATCCCAGGGAGGTGCCTGCGCAAACCGATCCTTCCCTTCTTCCCGCAGGCGCCCTCAGCCCACAGTGCAGCAGTGACGGCCGGTGCAGCTGCAAGCCTGGCGTGATGGGCAAGAAGTGTGACCAGTGCCAGCCAGGCTTCGAGTCCCTCTCGGAGGCCGGGTGCCAGAGGAGCGGGCAGTAAGTGCTGGCCACTACCCGTGGCACGGGGACAGCTGGTGGGCCGGTCTCCAGAGCTCTCCCAGCTGCTGTAAGAAGCCCACGCTGGCTGAAAACACCCTGGGCGAGGGCAGAGGCACTGTGTTTCGTGGCAGCACAGACAGCCTTAAGCTAACCTTGCTGGCAGAGTGGGCTCCACCAGGGCTGGACCTCTGTTCCAGCCTGCAGGGCTCACCGCCATGCAACAGCATCAAAAGCTGAGCTTAACCACACTCTGAGGAGCTGGCTGGCTTTATTATCCAGATAACACCAAACAGGCAACAGCCAGGCTAGTCAATGTGACATAAAACCCACCCACGCGTGGGTCTGCGGGGTGTCGGTGCCGCTCACGAGGACTGCTCCAGCACAAAGATGTGCACGCAAAGATCAGCCCCTTCCTTTGCATGAAGCCCTGTTTAAGCACCTTCCACAGTGTTTCTGGTTTGGTTTCCTCAGCATTGTGTCCTCTTCTTTCCTGCTTCACCCTGCTGTTGCTCCTTCGGGGTCCCTGGCAGGCAAAGGGTGGGGGTGAGGGGTGGCTGCCTGAGCTGTGCTGCCGTGCCTGGCCTCCTGCCCGAGCCTCCCCGGGGTGTTGCTGCCTGTTGGAGCCCAGCCAGGGACTGTTAAGCTCAACCAGGGTTTGTTAAGCTCAGCAGAGCTTCGCTTTGCTCTTTTAGGTGGGTCTGGTGCTCGGGGGTGTCCTGGGGCAGTAGCATTGGGCACTACCTCAGCCTGGCACCCATACTGGTGCAGCTGGATTAATTAGGGAGGTGGCTCTGCTGGTTGTTTTTCCCCTTCTAGCATGGGACTGGTAGCTGGTGGGGCAGGGAGGGGTTTCTCCAGTGTCTTGTCTAACAGCTGGGGCCACATAGCTCCCTGGCTGAGCTGGAAATGCAGGCGGAGGTCCCCGCTGTCCCTGTTGCAGGACCCTGCAGTGCGAGTGTGACCCGGCCGGCAGCACGGGGGACTGCATCTCCGGCCGCTGCGTCTGCAAGGCGAGCGCTACCGGCCAGCGGTGCGAGAGGTGGGTGGCAGGAGCACTTGTGGAACCACTGTGTGGCATGTCCTCAGTCCCTCTGGCGGTCACACCCCCGGCAGTTGTGCCTGCCCGTCTCACCATCCCAGCCCGGCAATGACCTTGACACCTTGGCCCTGCTGTCATTAGAGGGCTGAGTGTCTTGACCCAGGAAAAAAAAGAAAGTGGACTTGAATGTTGTCACCTTGTGTTTCCCCAGGTGCAAACGAAACTTCTATAACCTGGATGCCAGAAACCCTGCGGGATGCTCCCCCTGCTTTTGCTACGGGCACTCAGCTGTGTGCGTCAGCGCGGACGACCACAGCATTTACAACATCACCTCCACCTTCCAGCAAGGTGAAGCCCCGGCAGGACATCCCTGCGGCGCCTGAGGGTGTTTGCCATCCCTTCTCTTTGACGTGCTGGAGGAGCTGGCTGGTTCGCAGCCCTGCGGGGGCTCCCTGTGCTTTGATGGGTGGGGTGGCTTGGTTGTAGGCAGAAGTGGGGTGCGAGGGTGGCAGGGACCATAGGCTTGCTTCATGTCTTTCCTGACACTTGGGAGGAAACCGCTGTGCCCAGCCTGGCTTATTTACAGATGTGTTGGCACAGGGATATCTGTGCTGCTCCCTCAGAGGTCAAGAGGTAGGGAGCTGAAGGGTTTGGATGTGACACAGCTTGAGAAATTTGCTGGAGTCCTGGAAGCACCTTCACTGTCCCTGCTGACTGGTCCTTGTTGGTGCTGCAGGTGCTGAAGGCTGGAGAGGTATCCATCAAAGTGGCTCCCCAGCCCAGCTCCAGTGGTCCCCGCGCCATCAGGATGCCTTCATAGCGGCAAGGAGATCGGAGCCGATATACTTTGTGGCGCCCGGTAGGTGCGGGAGAGGTGACGGTGTCCCCTTTGCTTGGTCTGATTCTGGGAACCAAGCCTTCAGGAGGAAGACCAGCTTTTAAGGCTTTAATTTCCTCCCTTTCTTCCCTTCACAGCAAAATTCCTCGGGAACCAGCAGCTGAGCTACGGCCAGATGCTCTCCTTCGATTACCGCCTGGACCGAGGGGGACGCCAGCCATCTCCACATGACGTGGTCCTGGAAGGAGATGGCCTGAGGGTCACTGCCCCCTTCCTGCCCCAGGGGAAGGTCCTTCCCTGCGGCATCAGCCAGATGTACACGTTCAGGTAAATGGAACACTGGGGCATTTGGGGCAGGGTGAGCAGGGAAGGCTGCAGCTCTCAGGAGCTCCTGGATTCAGCTGTGATCCCTTGGAGGTGGCAAATGGCTGCCTGGTGTGGGCTGGATGCATCTCAGGTGCTTCTCTCCTGGATGAGGAGGGCACTTTGTGAGAGGGGCAGTAGAAAATTTGGCTTGAGGCTGGGCTGGGCATTTTGCTTGGTGTCAGTTGCATGGGTGGAGGTTGTTCTCCAAAGCCTTGAGCTGAAGGAGGGAGATGGGGAGAGGGCTGCTGCGTTTTCTTTGTAAGGCATCTTATTTTCTTGAAACCGGTTCCACTTCTCCCCCCTCCCACGGGCAGGCTGGATGAGCACCCGAGCAGCAAGTGGAGCCCGAGGCTGAATCACTTTGAATATCGCAGGCTGCTGGGAAACCTGACAGCAATCTGGATCCGAGCCACCTTTGGGGAGTACAGTAAGTTGGAGGAGAGCTTGCAAGCGTTAGGTTGACTTCTTGTTGCTGGAGGTGCCAAGTCTCCAGATGGAGGCACCTTTTCTAAAAGGTAGTAAAATAATAATAAAAATAAAAGTAGTGCCTTAAGATGGGCAAAATATAATTATGGAGAGATTAAGCAGGATGGCAACGGTGGGGACAGCAAAGCCTGGGCTCCAGTCTATCTGCCCATGGGTTTGCAATGAAACACACGACCTGCGCAGGTCCCGGGTGCAGGGGACTTGCAGGTGAACCAGCTCTGTCTCCCTCCAGGCACCGGCTACATCGACAACGTCACCCTGGTGTCGGCGCAGCCCGTGGCTGGCGTCCCTGCGCCCTGGGTAGAGCACTGCGAGTGCCCAGCGGGGTACGGGGGGCAGTTCTGTGAGAGGTGTGCCCCTGGCTACCGCAGGGGTGACCCCCACCTGGGGCCCTTCAGCATCTGTATGCCGTGCAACTGCCAGGGGGGAGGAATTTGTGATCCTGACACCGGTAAGAGAAGCCACCGCCACGCTGTGCTTGTAGGGTGTATGGGATCACAGGGTGGCTGCCTGCTTCCCAAGAACTGAGTTACGGGGCGGGGGGGGGGATGGGGCACTGAATGGGGTGAGATCACTGACCTGGGGGGCTGGAGCGTGGGGAACATCATGGACAAAACTCCCCAGAGCCTAGAGATGCTGCAGTCAGAAATACGGGTAAGATGCATTTGGACCAAATCAGGTTTAGATAATGCTAATTCGAGAGAGAAAAAGCATCTCCTACTGCCTGGATAGCATTAAAAATACGTCTTCTGACCTTTTCTTTTAAAGGTAAGCACGGTAACTTGTCAGGCTGAATGGGGCTCTGAGCAACCTGATCTAGTTGAAGATGTCCCTGCTCACTGCAGAGGGGTTGGACTAGATGGCCTTTAAAGGTCCTTTCCCACCCAAACCGTTCTATGATTCTATGTGGTGTGAGTAGATATCAACCATATGATCATGTTTTACTACCTGTCATGTTAAAATAGCCCACAGTGTTGCCATGTAAAGTCAAAGTAATGTGAAATTAAGCTATCGGTATTTTCCAAGTCTGAGTTGGAATTTCTAAAAATCTGAGCATTGAACAGGAAGCACAAAAAGCAATGTGTGGCTCCTTGGGAGCTATGTGAGCTGTGACAAATGAGATACAGCCACCTTTGGGTGGCGATGGCCAGCCTTCCCGCCCTGGGATGGGCTCCTGGTGGGGTCTCGCTGGGCTTCCATTGCAGGAGCAGGACATGGTCCTTCCCACGTGGTGAGGGACTGATGGGCAGAGCAATGGAGCACTTATGGGCAGGCGTGGGGATCTCAAGGAGTCCAGTGGAAGATGCTGGACCATGGGTGCTTGTGCTGCTGTGGGTGGCATGGCCACCAGTGAAGGGTAGCCAGGAGGTGGATTGGTGGAGGGTGTCCCACTGGGGGTGAGAGCAAACTGCCCTAAGCCCTTTCCTTCCTCCTTTAGGCGAATGCTACTCGGGAGATGAAAACGTGGCCAACAGTGTCAGCTGCCCCTTCGGCTTCTACCGAGACCCACGGCAGCCGCACAGCTGTAGGGCATGTCCCTGCAGCAACGGCCAAGGCTGCTCGGTGGCACCAGGTGGCGAGGAGGTCATCTGTGACCAATGCCCTCTTGGAGCTGCTGGTAATGCCCTTCTCCAGGTTGCTTCTGCTCTGCCTTTCTCTAGAACTTCTACCTGCTGCACAGGGAGATGCAGGCATCAGCAGGCCAGGATGCTCAGAGCCAGGCAGATCAACCCCTCTTCTCAGCCCGGCTTACCTACGGCACTGCCGCTCCTGCCGGTCCGGGGGTGTTTCAGCCCCAAGGGCTGAGCACACATGCATTGCCCCATCCTCGGAAAGGTTCTTATCTAAACAGATAACGTGGATGGAAAAAGGATGGGTGGAGAGGGAGGGGAATAGAAAAACAGAAAAAAAAAAAAACCCAAACCCAAACAAGAAGGAAATTACTTACCCAAGGTTAGTTGTTGCACCCAGCTTTTGAGTACCTGCCTAGTGCGTTGTGCATTTGGCAGTGCGGGGAGGGGAGATGATGTTGTGAAGGCCCTGATGGGGTTGAACACCCTCATTTCTGAGGGGCAGGAACAGTGAAGCAGCCTCTGCCTTCTGGGCAAGAGCATGAGCTTCTCCTCACCTCTTGTTTCCCAGGAGCCAACTGCGAGTACTGTGCTGACGGCTATTTTGGAGACCCAGCGGCTTCCCGCGCCTGCCAGCCGTGCCGGTGCAACGGCAACGTGGAGCCCAACGCCGTGGGGAACTGCGACCGCCGGACGGGCGAGTGCCTCAAGTGCATCTACAACACCGCTGGCTTCTACTGCGACCGCTGCAAAGATGGCTTCTTTGGGAACCCCCTGGCCCCCGATCCCGCTGACAAGTGCAGAGGTGAGAGCCAGGCACTGTTTGAGCTGGGGGTGAGTAAGAAAATCCATGCCAGAGTGCAGAGTGCTTGTTGGGAAATGGGATGCTGCAAAAGTTGAAGCTGGAAAGGGGGAGTAGAGAGCAGGAACTGGAGCAGAGGGGGTAAACGGTGGGAGGAAAGCAGGGGGAGAGGGTGGGTGGAAGGATGTGCTAAGACTTGAGGTGGGGACAGGCTCCTTTTGAACCTGTGCCGCTCTGACCTGCAGCTTGCGCCTGTGACTCAGCTGGTGCTGAGCCCTTGAAGTGTGGGAGAGATGGGAGCTGCATCTGCAAGCCCGGCTTTGAGGGTCCCAACTGTGAAGAAAGTGAGTGCCCGGCTTGCTACAGCCAGGTGAAAGCCCAGGTGAGCATCTGTGCCAGCCCCAGGGCCACTGAGTGGCTGGGGGTGCAGCGATACACTTAGCCTCAAGCATCTCCTCCTGACCCCCTCAAGCTGCACCTGAACTTTGGGGTTGTACCCAATTCAACCGATAAAAAAACCTGATGACCTAGAACTGCTGGCCTGCTGTGCCCCATCCAAGAAATGAGTCCTTGCATTGCTCTCCATCCTCTGGATGGACCGTGGACACGGTTCCCACCCTAGTCTTTCTAAACGTGGGTTTGGCATCTCACCGGCTGATGGCCTGATCTGCTGTGGTTGCAGGTGGACCTGTACCTGCGGCAGCTGGCAGAGCTGGAGCTGCTGTTCTCTGAGGTGCAAGCTGGTGGCGGGGCTGAGAGCCAGGAGCTCGAGGGGAGGATGCAGCTGGCTGAGGAGATGCTGAGGAGCATCCTCAGGGAAGCCCTGAGCCTCCAAGGTACCATCTGCCCCCTGCCCTCGGACGGGGCCATCTGTGCTCTATCAGGGGAGAGTTTTGCTGCCTGTGTCTTTTTGCTCAGCAATGAGTTTCTATTCAGCCTTCCTCTTTCCTTCTCACCAGCCTCTGACAGGTCTCTGGAAAGCCGCGTGGGCCGGATGAAGGGGCAAGGGTCCCGTTTCCAGAGCCGCTTGGATGAGATCAAGGCAACGATGGAGAGGCTGAGGTCTCTTGGGAGCCAGTATGAGACACAGGTGCAGGACACCCGGCAGCTGCTGGAAAGAGCCAGGCTGGACCTGGACCGCAGCACAGCTGCTCTGCGCCAAGTGGTAAGAGCATCCATGTGCAATGTGCTGCTTGTCTAGCGCAGGGCTGAAAAAACTCCATGGAGAAAGCAAGAATTTAACATATTCCAGTTATTACATTTTGTTTGTGAGAGCGGAAAATATTCTGGTGGCCCAGTCTGCAGGGCTGGGAGCTGGAGAGGAGCTGACGGGGGTGTTTGTGGGGCTGTGGAGGTTTGGTGGGCTGCAGTTGCCTCTTGCTGAACGGGGTGATGGGCAGCAAAGAGCACTCATGCCTCTCTTCCTCCCTCCTCAGACTGTTCCTGTTTCAAACCTCCCTGGGGGCTCAAATCAGTTCTTGATGCTAGCCCAGGAGGCTCTGAGACTGGCCAACAGGTGAGTGAGTCACTTCTGCTGTCAGCTGAGAGGGAGGGGAGTGGGATTGAGATCCTGCTGGGCACCTAAGAGGTCCTTTTGGGGGTCCTCGTCTATTCACCAGGCTGCAGCTGCCACCACCTCTGTGCCAGCCCTGCAGCAGGGGAAGATGTGGCTGCTGGGCTGGCTTCGCTGCCCTACAAGGCTGCCCTCAGTTGTCTTTCAGGGGAGAGTTGGGTGTGTTCTAGAAGCATCTTTGGGGTCAGAGTTTGGCCCATTGGCATGGGCAGCATCTCCCCTGGTGCTTCTCTACCCTTGGGAGATACAGGAGGGGCAAGCAAAATGTGGGCGCCCTTCTCCATCACAATGTGTTTCCTGAGAGGGTGTGATCACCGCTGGGTACAGTGGTAAAGCGAGGTGGTGGAGAAGACTCGGGTGGGAACCCTTTCTCACGCGCCCCCTCCCCTGTACCTTGCAGCCACGCGCAAGCTGCCAACACCGTAGAGCAAGCCGCGAAGGCGGCGCGGGAGGACGCGCGGCAGGCGCTGCAGCTGGTGCGCACGGCTGCTGGCGGAGAGGCGGCCGCCTCCGGCTCCCTGCGAGGGCTGCTCGGCAAGTGAGTTCAGGCTGCGCTCGCCCGTGTGTCACGGGGGGGTGCGGGAGGGAGGAGTGGGGTGGCCAAGGGTCCGTGCCCACCCAGCTGAGCCACAGAAATGTGTGGTTGGAGGCAGGGAATCACCTGGACTTGGGTGGCCAGGCAGTCTGAGCGGCGGAGGTGCAGGGTGGGCAGCGCTGTGGAGCATCTGCTTCCCACCCCGCAGACCACGCTGCTCCTGCGGGCCCGCCTGCAGCTGGGGGAAGGGGTTTAACGCCACGTGGGGAACGGGCTCCCCGGAGCACCTTCCGCACACGGTTGCAAACTTGGGCTGGGTTTAGCCCCAGGGTGGATTCAGCCCCGCGTTGGCTGGGTGGCTCTCCAGGTTGGGCTGGTGCCTCCTCAGAGCCCACCATGGCGTGAGGATCTTTCACACTGCTGGGGGGTATGAGCAACAGCCCCAAAGTTATGGAGCTGAATGGGGATGTGTAGGAGGAAACATCCAGCGGTAGGGCAGGGATTAGCAGCACCCAGGTGGAGCCTGTGCCGCTTCAGCTGGTGTGGAGCACGTTTTGTTTCTGGAGTGGGAGTAAGAAGCCAGCGGGTGCCCGCTGGGCAGAGGGGCTGGGATGTGGGGGGTGTTTGCAAGTAGCTTTCCCCATGTGATCAGTCTGCATGGGGCCTTGGAAAGCACGAACAGGTCAATGCTGCGGTGGGAGGCTGGCAGCGTGGCTGGTGCAGTGTCCTTCAACCTCACATCCCTACAGGTACGAGGAGGTGAAGTTGCTGGCCGGAGGCCTGAAGGCTGAGGCTGATGGGATGGCCTCTGACGCAGACAAGGCTTATCAGGGCAGCCTGGTGCTCCTCAACTCCGTGTCCCGCCTGACCAAGACTGACATTGGGTCCTTTGAGGTGAGGGCTTTGTGCCTGTGGGATGAGGAGACCCCCTTTTGCTCTCCCCTATGCCCTCCCTACTAGCAGCTCAGCCCTTCCCAGGGCTCTGTCCCACTGGAGAGCCATTGGATATGCATCTTCCCACTCTTTTGGCCCTGTAGCTGGCCATGGCAGAAGGAGTAAGAGAGAAGCACCTGTTGCTGCTTGCTGTGGGTCCTGGAGAGCACCAGGAAGATGCTGGGTTCTTCCAAGAGATCCCAGTCACTGCATCTCTGTTTCAGGGGGAGGCAATCCGGCTGAAGCAGGATGCCAGTGCTCTCCTGAGCCTGGTGGACACCTACCTGGCACAGTACAGGCAGCTGCAGAGCCGCACCGGGCGCCGGGAGGAGGAAATCAAGCAGCTGCTGCGGCAGGGAGAGGGCGAGAGAGCGGTAAGAGGCTGGCTGGGGGCTGCAGCTTGGGGCATCTTCAGCCCGAGCTGGAGCCACGGTGCCACGGCCACAGCACCACCACGACCACGTCCTGCCTTCGCCCGTTTGCCCGAGGGGACGCAGCCCTGCCTGCCTGCTGCGGGGCAGCACCCTTCCTCAGCCGTGCAGCCCCTTGGGCTCGGTTTGCTGGAGCTGGTGGGACCCCACCGTGTGCACGGAGCTGCCGGGCAGGGTCTCGGCTGCACATCTCCTCCATATGAGGCAGGTTGAAGACCTGCTCCTGGAAAGATCGGAGTTGAGTCAGGGGCTGGTTGAGGAGCACTGGCACAAGCTTCTGCTGACGGATCAGGCTGTGGTAGATGGATTCAGGCATTTGGGAACAGGCTGATGGGTCTCTTCCCCCAGTGTGGCTCCTTGCAGGCTGTTCTGGGACTGTCCGGTGCTCCCGTGCAGTGTCCTTCATCTGTCCTGTCCCTTTGGCCTGTCACAGACACTGACGCAGCTGCTATCCCGAGCCAACCTCGCCAGGAGCACAGCCCTGCAAGCCGTCAGCGCTGGCAACGCCACCTTCTACGAGGTGGAACAGATCCTGAAGAGCCTCCGGGGTAATGTCCTAGAAAAAAAATTTCCCTTTCCCCTCCCTTGTGGGATCTCACGAAGGCAGCACAGCTTCATTGCTTCATGCCCGCGTGTGTTTCTTTTCAGGCTTTAACCTGCAAGCAGATGACAAGAGAAGGGGAGCTGAGGATGCCATGAGGAGGCTCCTGGTTATCAGCAGCATGGTTGCGAGTGCCAGGGAGAGGACGGACCGAGCTGAAGCTATCCTGGGCACCGCCGCTTCTGAATCCAAGGTGGCCAGCAGCGCGGCAGGGGAAGCGAAGGAGATCACCGCAGGGATCCAGCAGGTGAGGACAGGCTCTGGCCCTGTTGCTGGCAGAAAAGCATTTGGAAGGGAAAACCATGGAAGAGGAGGAGATGGTCGTAACCTTCGTGGTGGACCTGATGCGTTGGTTTTTGGCCTGAGATTTGTCTACAATGGATCCCGCAGATACCAGAGCTGGCTGTAGATGACTGGGGGGGGCGGGGGCGGAGTGGATCTCTGCAGGCACCTTTGTCCCATGCGGATCTCTGTGGTATACCTCTGTAGCCACCTTTTGGTGACCAAGGGGATTTTTCCAGTTCCACAGTCTGAGTCACTGGCAGGCTTGTGAACTCCCAAAACTGATGTTGGTGGGTTCAGCTCCCAGATTTGTAATTCCCCAGGGATCTGCTAATATGTGCAGGAGGGCTTGATCCATGGTTGTAGAAAACCCTCTGGAGCAACTGGTGGGAGGACATGAAGGATGCAGGACAGCCTGTGACAATGTTGGGTCCCTGTAAAAGGAACCAGTCTCCACCAGCTCCATGTCCCAGCACACCCAGATTGATTTCAGCTGTGCTGTGCCCCTCTGAAAGTGCCTTTGCCTTCTCTAGGAGATTACACGGCTGAAGGTGGAAGCCAACAAGACAGTCGATGGTGTCCTCGCCCTGGAGAAGGCAGTGGCCTCCCTGCAGCGTGAGGCCAAGGAAGTGGATGCTGAATTTACGAGGAAGTTCTCGGAGGTTGAGGCAGATGCTGCTGTGATACAGGAGGTGGGTCCCCGTCTTCTTTGCCTTGCCCCCTTCCCTGTTGACTTTGGGGCTAGACTTCACGTGACAGCTGCTGCCTTGCCTTCCTCAGACAGCTCAGGAAGCCCAGGAGGTCCACGCCAAGGCTGGCCAGGCAGGGGTGGTTGTGCAGGAGATGTTGAGTGCCCTGGAAGAGCTGCTGCGTCTGATGAGTAGGTTTTGCAATGCTGCTGTAGGGTATGGATGGAGACGGGTCCCCACTGGGCTCTAGGCAGGGCTGCTGGCAGTTTGGTGGGGAGCTGCCTCAGATGGTGCCTGTAAACGGGCCGAGCAACGGAATGGAGATGAAATATCTAGAAAGATCTAGACCTCAGCCTCCATCCATGTTTCCTTCTTCCTGATTTTCCTATTTTGCAACAGACCAGCCTGGTGCTGTGAATGAGGATGGCCTGAAGCAGCTTGAGATGAATTTTCATAAAGCCAAAACCAGAAGCAACCAGCTGAAGGATGAGATGTCGGAGCTGGAGCAGACAGCTGCGCTGCAGAAGGCCCGGGTGCGGGTGCTGGAAAGCAGCATTGATGAGATCCTGGTGGATATTAAGAACCTGGAGGATATCCAGAGGAATCTTCCTCCAGGCTGCTACAACACCAAAGCCATTGAGCTGCCATGAGCAAGCTCTGGAAAGGCTGCAGCGCCTGCCAGGCTGAAGGCAGGAGAGCCTGGCCCAGCTGCCCTCCCCAAACCTGGTGGCACCGATTGTGCTGAACTGATCCTTACCCTCCAGTTCAGTGTGGCGGCTGAAATTCACGTCATCACGCTGGCTCTGGAGATTCCCTGATTTTTCAAAGTGGTCCGTCCCTCGGTCACGGGAGGAAGGAGATGCCTGGTTGCATGAAGGTGCTACTGGCTGAAGAACAGCCCGTTCCAACATTTCTCTGAGATGCAGGTGGGGGTTGCTTGTGTTGTCAGCCTTGGGAGTCTGCACAGTTCAGAGCCTGAAGTTCATGGCTGAGAGGTTCTCTACCCGCTGTGGATCCCCTCTCCCAGTTTGGCACACACACAGAAGGACTAGAAGTCGCCTTACTTTTGACACTGCCACCGCCACCTCCTTCCTCCTTATGTTCTCCACGGCGTCTTCCTCGCCTTCAGTAGCTCAGGAGGCCAGGAATGAGCGCTGTGAAGAGGCAGCTGGAAGAGATGAGTTTTGAGCTGTGGCACCGTTGGTGCTTCACGTGGCTTCCTCCTCCCAGCCTGCCCAGTCCTCACCTTGCTGGGAGTGCTGCTGGCATGGTACGGCTGTGGCTTAGACATTTGGCATCAGGCGCCACTGATGACCCTTTTCATAAAGCTGCAGGTCTTCCATGGTGCTTCTCAGTGAGGTGGTTACTGTTCTGCTAAAGCGGGGTGGGGGGGGGGAAGAGCTGCCAGCTGCTTCTGAGCTCGTAGCGGTGGGCTGGGTGGAGGAAGAGGGGGGTCCCAGGCACAGCAGGTTAGCAGAGAGAACTGCTAGGGCTCCTGAAGTGGAAAGTCTTTCCTGCTCCACCTGATCCCTTCAGCCAGGAGGAGAGGGTCCCCTTGCTTTCTCCTGCAGTTCTTTTCAAGTCCCAAAGCCCCTGAGGGGTGGCTTTCTTGTCAAAGCTCCTCCTGGGCAGACACAGGTCTCCTCACCTTCTGCGCTCAAGCACAACCTTTCCTTCCAAGACAGCTCAGTTTGGTACTGGGCAGCTTCCTGGGTGTTCCAGAGCCCAGGAGAAGCAAGGTGGCTGTCCCCTCGGCACAAGCACCCAGGACCCTGCAGCACGTGTCGCAGGAATGGGGGGTTTCTCCAGGGACCCGCAGCCACGAGCTCTCATGTCCGAGAGCCCAGTCCCATCCTGCTGGAGTGCCTGTGCCCTGATTTGATCGGTTTGGAAATATCAAAGATGTCTGGAATGTGTCTCTGCCTCTGGTGTGGTGCTGCCCGGTCCCGCTCCCTCCCGCGTGGTGCTGGATGTTTCTCAGGCTCGAGCAGTCGCCCGCCCTATGCTTCCCACCGTACGCCTGAGCAGAGCTGGAGGAGCTGAGGGCTGGAGCATTCACATCACCCACCCGCGGCTTTCCTGTGGGTCCAGCGCCCTTCTGACACGGCTCCCAGCTCCCTTCAGATGCCATCTCAGGGGAAAAAAGATCTAGCAGATGCTAGAAGTCAGCTCTGCTGAAGCCCCTGACCTGGGTGGTGGTGAAAGAGGAGGTCCTGGACAGGAGGATACTCCGGGGGACTCACTCACCCCTCATGAGCTCTGATAAAGCAGCACCCACGCTTTTGCTTGATCAGGATATACCAAGTACTCTGTTTGCCTTATACTTCTATTTAAGCCAGATGTCTCCTTGTCTCTGGTACATCTTCCTTCCGTTGTACATCATAGGGACAGGCATTATGGACCTGACTTCATTCTTCCACAAGCTGGGTTTTTTTTACAAGGGAGGAGGTCAGTAAATAATCAATACCTTTGGGTGGCATCTTGCAGCCTGTTTTATTTTTCCCGGCTCCCTGGTGTGGGTGAGTTGGGCTACCAGCTGTCCCAGCAGTGCAGTTGCTTGTTCTCTTTGTGCTGCCTCAGTCTTGGGGCTGTATTGAAATGACACCAGTAACATCTTTGTTTTGTTTTGTTTATTACATAATTTAAACATTTTGCTGATAAAGTTTTTTTTTTGTCAATGACCATTTTTTTTCATATAGCAACAGAAGAAAAAAAAAAAATCAGGCTCCCAAACTTCAAACAAAGGTGAAATCGGTGGCATGGCAACTTTAGCCCCTTCCCCCGCCCCCCCCCCCCCCCCCCCCCCCTTGCTTATTTTTTCCAAAAGGCATTTGAAATTAATTTTTCTTTCAGCAAATTGCACTGTTTAAAAGTGGAGGTTCAAAAACCATAACCCACGAGCTTCTTCCCACCCCTCCCCTGCACCCTGGAAACCCCAATCCCCGGCAGTCGCGTGGATCTTCAGGGATAATTCTTTTCTTTTCCATACCTTCCCAAAGACATATTTCCAAACCAGTCCCAGAACTGAACAACCAGTTACAAACCCCCCGTCCCCCCCCCGTCCCGTGAGTTTTACTGAGCGGATACACGAAGGCGCAGGTAAGACTAGTAAGACAGAACGTACTCATCACCCGTACCACAACGCTACGTCTCCAAGGCGTGCCGTCCTAACCGCAGCGGGATGGGACGCCGGCAGGCTCACCCTGCGCCCCATCCTGCGTACCTGAGGGAGGGAGGGATGATCTGAGATGGCTCTCGGATGTGTCGCCTGCCTGCCTTCTCCATCTCCTGTGTTTTATCTCCCTGTGCCTTTTCCTCAGTGAAAACCCACTGTCCTTCCTCCCCCTTCAGAGAGGCATCGCTGCCCCAGGGGGGTGAGATCCCTCTCTTTGCGTGTGTGTGTGTGTTTTGGAGGCTGGTTGCCACCAATTGCTTTTTCTCCTCCTGCTTGGAGCCAAGACACGTGGGTGACGCCTGGCGAGGAGGGGAGGGTGTCTGAAATCACTTCTGTGTCGGGGTGCAGAGGGGGGAGACACTGAAAAACTGAACATGTAAGAACGGGTGGGGAGGAGTCCAGCTACATACGTGGGTGTCTCATGGATGAGATGTCCCACCATGGGCACCGGCCTAGCGCGCCAGCTAAAGGGAGCTCAGTAGGGTGTTGGTGAACAGCTTGAAGTGGCTGAAGACCTCCCTGGAGAAGGGACATCCCTGCACTCAGAGTCCCACGTACACTCACCGCCCTCTCTGCTTTGGCATCTCCGTATCTCCTCACCCCATGGCATATGTACGCAACCACCTGGAGATACCAGAGCTGGTGCTGAGGGCTTTGGCTGATGAATTTACGACAGTTCAAGAACAAGCCTCTCCATGTGGAGGGAAATCCCTGGCAAGGAAAGACCTCTTCTGGACTTTGGGCAAGTCACATCACTTCTGTCTCTCCTGCTTTCCCTTCTGGGAAGGGCCGTGCCTCCTTGGAAGCTGTTAGCTATTGCTCACGAAACCCTGCCTGCTGCAAAGAGCCTGTGGCTGTAGAGCCTGTGGCTGTAGGCTACCTGCTTTTGCCCAAAGTTGCTTGCTGTTATGGAGATGTCAGCAGCATTCAGCAGGTCACCAAATTCAGCACAATGTCTCATCTTGGGAGCTTCCACGAGAGCAGCTTGTGACCCTCCATAAACTTTTAAAGAAGAAAAAAAAAAAAAAAAAGGTAATTTTTGATCTTTCCCTAAAATGCCCTGGAGGACTGTTAGCCTTCAGGTGTCTCAGTGTGATGATGTCCCTTGCTGGGGACCGGGAGCTAGTCACAGCGCTGCCCTAGGAAAGCCACAAAGCCAACATGGGCAATGGTTGTGCTTTGGGAGAGGGTGGTGCTGTGGACCAGCCTGAGCCTAGTTAGCCCAAACGGGTGGGGAGTGTGCAGATGTCCAGGAGCTATAAGCAGCAGGGCTATACCCAAAGCAACACAAGGTTAGATGGAGCAAAGGGAGAGGAAAAGGTGTGGAGTAAAGCAGGACCATACCTTCCTCCTTGTGGCTGTGGCCTTTCCCAGGGCTTCTGCAGGGTCCTTGCACCCCAGGGATGCTCGGCAGGGCAAGGGCCTGCTTCAGCAACCCTCCTCTCCACAGGTCTTAAGTAATTTTCTCTTGCTCCATGTTACCTGCCCCGTTTTTAATGCCAGCATCTCCACTAGGATCCATCCTTGGCATTTGAGGGCATGTCACAGGCAGGAGAGCAGGAGCCTGGCATGTCCCAAGGGATGTGTGAAGTAGCCACAGCCAGTTTGGGAGGGGGAAAGTTTCATGCACTTAATAAACTCTTCAAGGAGAGGGAGATGGTAGGAGCAGAGGGAGAAAGGGGAAGTTTACAGACAGAAACAGAGAGCTGGAGGATGGGGATGGACCCAAGCCCCCATGAAGCTCAGTGGGGTTTGGGGCAAATTCTCACCAGAGGCTTTGGGTCACTACCTGCTGCTTTTTCCCTCATTTTTTGGCTTCATAAATGGTAGGTCCCTTTTTAGGTGCTGTGGGCTGCCCCCTCCAACACTAAGTCAAGAGTTAGAGCATCACCCCAACTCCACTTGCCTAAGGGGTGGCTTGGTTTCACTTGCAGCCAAGGCAAGGTGAGACACATCCCCCCTAGTCATGCTTTGGCAGCAGTGCTTGCCAAGGCTTCTGCTCCCCTTCAGAAATGCCCTCCCTGTGATTTTTCAAGGCCAGGAAGAGGGTTTTGTGAGCTGGGTTGTCTTACTGCTGCCCTGAGGAGGTTCACCTGCCGTGGGGCACCAAGCCAGCTGGGTTACAACTGCCTGTTGCCAACCAGGATTCATTTGGTCATCATGTTGAGAGATCTAACGGGCTCACACTAAAACTATTCAAGAAAAAAACAGTCCACCTAGATTTATTGAGCTGAAGTACTGTAAGATGATGCGGAAGAGAAAGCCCCTGCTCTGAGCATGCTGGGAGGATGGACCAGGGAGGCCATGTCCCAGTGATGCTGAGAGGGGGGTGTCTGAGCTACCTCCCCTCGAGCGCACTGAGCACATCGCCCTTTTACCGGCCACCCCCTCCCTGCCTGCGTACGCGAAGAGGGCAGTTCCCCCAAAAAAGAGACCAAACCGTTCCCTTCGGGGCTGTGCTGCGGTTCCCTGGACATTGCTGCACGATGGAGCGTTGGTGCCAGGGGTGAGAGGCAGGCACGGGCGGGACGCCATGGGGTGGGGGAGAGAGATGGAGACACAGACTGAGAGAGAGAGAGAGAGAGAGAAAAAGTGATGGAGAGCTGTAGGCAGGCGGGACACGAGGGCTGTCTCGCTGCAGGACCTCTGGCGCTTAGCCGGAGGCGTTGATGTAGAGCTGGCTCTTGAGGATGTAGTCGATGACGGGCTGGCAGAGGTAATCCACGACGTGGCCATCCCCGTGCTGCAGGGCCAGTCTAGGGGTGCGGGGGGAGAGAAAGGGGTCAGAGCCTTCCTGGGTGCGTCAGGTGCCCCCGCAAGCAGAGCAGCTGGTTGGGGGGCACCCCTCTCCCGGCTCTGTGGGGGGAGTCCCCCCGCACCACCCACCTGCTTTTGGTGGAGCTGACGACCGACATGGGGTGGTTTGAGTCATCCTTCACCACCAGAATGTTGTTCTGCAGGGGAAGGAGGAAGCGAGGAGTGAAGGGCCAGCCTGAACGTGGGCGTCTGCCCTGCCAGCCTCCCCACCCCGCTGGCCTCGGGGGGCTGCCGTGCAGTCGCCCCGTTGCTTGTCCCACCTAGCAGCTGAGAACATCTGGCCTTGAGGTGTTCTGTGCCCTGCGGCAGGAGCACTGCCCTGCGTAAGGAGGGGCTGCAGGTCCCTTTGCAGCCTTCCCGGCCATGCTGGCACCCACTTACTTTGTACTTGCGGAGTATGGAGGAGTGGTTCATGATCCGGTCAGGGTCTGCTCCATCCCGAGGCACCACCACGATCCCAAACTCCCCAACAATCACCTCCATCTAGGAAAATCCAAAGTGGAGAGAGCTTTACAACCACCCCACGCAAAACCTGCCACTGTCCACCAGCTCCCCTGCACCAGAAGAGCTGGGCCATGGTTTGGGATGAGATAGAAAGTGAATCTGAGGCTATCACAACTGCCTTTGGCAGAAACTTGGGACCATCATGGCATGGCGAGTGGTCTGCAGGGGATGAAATCAAGAGGCCCAGGGTCAGGTACTGTTACTAGATGTTGAGGTTAGGCTTTAGGGAGGGCTTGCAGCAGAAGGAGAGTGACAGTAGAAGAGGTTGCCCAGAGAGGACATGACTTCTGCTTTGCTGGAAGGCTTTGTGAGCAGGATGGACATGTTGGTCCTGAGAGAGGTCTTGAAGGGGGGTTCTTCCAAGGCTGTTTGCACCAAGGCTGGTGGCCATATTTTCTGCTCCCGTTTGTGTTGGGCGAGACAAACCAGGCTCATCTGGAAGAGCTCTGGGTCAGCATGTTCAGGCAGCAGGAGCCCGTGAGGTGGTGCTGGTGCAGAATGACTCCGCCGCCTGCACTTTGGTGTCCAGTTTTTGTATCCTTTGTGCTGTTTTTTGCATCAGGACTTGCCTCATCTCCAACTTTGCAGCCCTTCAGAGAAGATATCTGCCAGCTCATTGTTTTAAAAACCTTGGGACTTGAAGATGCGGTAACTGATTTTAGAATTGGTTGAGAGGCTCAACCTCAACCGGGAGGAGCGGGGAGGTTGTGTTGGCTGGCCGATTTCAGTGAAGAGCCAGGTGAGGTCCCATACCCAGCACTAGTCTGGCTGCCAGGAGCAGCATGTGGGTTGGTAACCCAGTTCTTCTCTAGTGCTGGTGTCTTTCCAGGAAAGTATGGCTTCTTCAGGCAGGGACTGTGGTGTTCAAGGTGTCCTGCTGCAATGCTTTGCTGGTGGGGGGTGGGGGCACAGAGAAGTGGGCAGTGGGTTTCATCCCTTTGAGCTGAGGCAGTGAAGATGCTGAGATGGGCTGGGATGGGTTTACTTCTCGATCTTTGTAAAGATGGGTACTTGGGTATCCCACGTTGCAGAAAAAGCCATTTATTAAGTGAAAGCTGTTGTTTTGGCTGTAAACATGTTTAATTTCTAACATCTGGCCAACTTTTGTAAATCCCTTATTTCCTACCTCCACACCTCACTCTGCTGGGACTGGCATCTACTTGGTGCTGGCTCCTTCCAAGGGGCAAGGAGTGGGAGCGAAGCCTTTGGAGATCCCTTGGAAGGGGTTTACCCTGCACCCCAAGTGACATCCCCTGTGTGAATGGTGAGTGGGAGCAGGGCTTTAGGTCTGTGGAAGGGGAGGCAGGGTAGGGCTGGTGACCCCGAAGCAGAAGACCCTGTCTCTCAGGCTGCCTGTGTGTAGGAGAGGGGAGGGTCAGGGCTGGGATGGGGGAGGCAGTGGGGATGGTGGGGATAGCTCCTGCCATGCCAGGGGACCTGGGCAGCTCCCAGGAGTGCTGGGTGTGGGAAGCAGAGGAGGAGGAGGAGGAGGAGGAGGAGGATGAGGAAGGGAGCCAGGGAAAGAGAAGCACGGAGGGGTGCCCAGTGGTGGTGACTCACATCTGCCTCGTTCCAGAGACCAGGGATGCAGAAGGATTCCAGCAGGTCGCTGCCACAGAGCAGTAGGATGCGAAGCTCTGAAGAAAAGAAGAGGAGAAGCTCAGACGTAGGAGCAAACAGGGCTGAGCAGGCACTGCCGCTCCCACCACCCCATTGCACTGCTCGGGGGCACCTTCTTCTGCACAGACCTCCCCTGCCAAAACAAGTCCTGCTAAAGATGCTGTGGTCCTTCCCACATCCCTGCAGGTGCCAAACTTCAAACACCCCCCACCCTAATTTACTTCAGCTCCTCTCCCATGCTGCTGAGTTGCTGTCAGCATTGCTAAGTGCTGGTGAACTGCGGCTGTGGTCCAGCCCTGGAGGTGGGGTATCCCTGGGAAAGGGAGTCATTTCTCTGTGCTGTGGGCACCCACCACCACTTTGTGATCTGCTGCAGAGGCTCCGGCCACAGGGTGATGGGGAGAGCCCAGGAGACTGCCCAAAGCCCTGGGCATGGCTGTGTTTGCATTAGTAAAGCTAGTGGTGAAGCACTGGAGGTTTTCCTTGTTTATCTTGAAGGATTTCCATGTCCTCCCTTTCTCTCCCCAGACTGGGACTGGTGCTTGCTGACAGCTTGCTTTGAGGGTTGGCTTTGCTGTTCAGTGAGAAAGTTGTGCTGTGGGGAGGAGCTTTCTTCTCTGATGGGCCTGTGATGATTAATTTATTTGCACAACCACTGGAGGAAAGCCATAAACCTGCCCAGAGTGGGGGGAAGAGGCAGCTGCATGGGAAGATGCTTCCCTGTGTGGCACTTCTAGGTGGCCAAAGCCTTTGCGCTCTTCGTGGTGCTGGTGCTAGGACGGGTATTGTGCTAGGCTGTGTGTGAGCTAGCCCATGAAACAGGTCCTAAAATCACCAGCAAGCTCCCCATGCAGAGCCCTGGGTGATGTACAGTGGTGCCCAGTGCATGGCAGCCTGGTGGGTCTACAGCCCCTAAAGGGCTTTAGGGAAAGAGGCACCATGGCTGGTCGGGCAGCTGAAATCCCTCCTGCTGCCACATGCAAAGCTCTGCAGGGCTCCAGGCACCGCAAGGATGTGCCCTTCACCATGGGAGGGCAAGTTTGATGGCACGTGGGGGCAACTTTCAAGGCATGATGCCATGGCAGGTCCATGCCAGTGCTGGGAGCCAGGTCCCCATTGCTCGCTCCCTTATTTCAGGCTGCTTGCCTGCCAATGGGAATGGGCTCAGGCCAGTTTTGCACTGGTCCTGTTTCACCCCTGAGCCCTGATAGCTGGCACCAGGGCGAGATGATCCAGCATCCTTCGCTCACCACTGGGTCTGTCATGTAGCTGCTCCCGAGCCACGTGGCACTAGCCCAGAGGAGCTGGAGTGACGTGGAGGGAGGCTGCGTACTTACCTATCTCCTCATATCTCATCACCGTTCCCAAGTTGGCATTTTCATCTGGGGAAAAGAAGCAAAAGAGAGGTGATGGTGCCCAGTCTAGAAGAGGGGGCTTTGGAGGAAGGCTGGGGGCTGGAGCTAAAGTGGAGGTGATGGATCTTTCCTCTTACATACCCACGAAGGTGAAGCGCTCCATGGGCGGGCGAACGCAGCAAATCCGGCTCAGGCTTTCTCCCACCTTCCCCAGGATCTTTGCTAAAAGTGAAGAAGGAAATTAATGGGAGAAAAGCTGTGTGACCAAACCACACAAGCACTTCAGCCACCCTGGTCCTGCAAGATACTCCTGAGCCCGGGTGCAGGAACTGCTCTCAGCATCTCCCCACCACCTCCTTCATGGTCTTAACTCCCAAGAGCTCTACGCTGTGCCTTGAAGGAACCAGCTGGACAGCTAAAATCATAGGATGTTCATTTTTATGGGATTTAAGTAACGTCCTCTTTCCTCCCCAGCTGTGTCCTCAGTGTCCCACATCCCATGGAGTATCCAGCCACGTCATTTCTTCTGCCAATTCATCCCTTGCACGAACCACATGGGTACCAGGTAACCTTTTTCTTAGCTGATCTCACTGTATGGACACAACCCAGCTGAAGTCCAGTGAGATGTCACAGCCATTTTGAGCCATTCTTGGCTTATCTTGCTATGCTGGATGCTAACTCCTCCATCACAAACCTACCCAATCCTGGGCTTGGTGCATGGAGCCCAATGATCCAAAAATAAGGTGATGGAGCACTGTTCCTAGTGCTCAGCAGCCCTGCTGGGAGGTGAGGGGTTGGGTGCTCATCTCCCTCTTCCCTACCCCGCTGCCACCTACCCGCGGTGGGCTTGTTGGAGACGTTGTTGTTGTTCTGGTAGATAGTCTGCGAGGACTCGTTCTGGGGCTGGCCGATCACGGGGGTGATGGAGGGCGTGTTGACGTTGGAGAGAATGCAGCCAGTCACTCTCTGCAATGAGGGAGAGATGTAGCCTTCACCCCAGCTACCCCCCAAACTCTTTATGACCCCCGTATCAAGCCTGGGCACCCCAGGGTGAAGGTCAGCTTTAGTGACAGGTACACCCAAGCTCATTTGGGCCGGGGGCTAGCAGGACCCTGCAGATAATGACTTGCAATTAAGGCTGGGGATGGTGGGATTAACTTTTTGCGTGGACTCATGGGGCTGGCAAGGCTGGAGCCACGCTGCCTGCAGGCAGGCACCGTTCTGATGAATAAATAAAACCACAGTGGCTGATGAATCAGCGGGCAAAGCCAGTGGCTTATTACCTCAGGAGCACATGTACCCTCTTCTCCTCTACCAGCCCCTGCAGGAGAAGGAAGGCATCTCCAGGGGCTCCCTGGCTTCAACACCACGGTCCCTGGATGCACTGGACACCCCACCGGGCTGGGTAACGCTGCTGCTGCGCCTCTGCTCCGGGCTGCCCGTGAGTTTGCGTGATGCTGTTCTCCCCATTTCCCCTCCTTGGCTTGCTCGCTATGCCTGGCGCTGGCAGCAGCCCTGCCCTCCCTGTCCCTGCCATCACCTGAGTGTAGTCACGTTCCTCCCTGGCTCTCAGGCCTGCCTGGGCTTTGGGGGAACTTTTCCTCCTGGGTTTTGTGCTCCCTGGGGGCTTCCCAGGTGATGAATTTTCCCCCTGAGTTTTGGCTCGGCTGGTGCGCAGGGATGCCTGTTCACCCATCCCTCCCCTCAGGGTGGTGGCCAGCATCAATGAATTTGGCTTATGCCCACCCCTGCAGTTGCCCCTGCTCCCCAGCCCCCAGGTGGGACTGGGACGGCTGCTGGCTCCAACTGGAGGGCTCAACTGGCTTTTACCATCAGGGCAAGGAGCTCAAAGCCACTGTGACAAGGCACCTCGCACCACCTCCAGGTCAGGATTTCAGGCACGTTCCTGCAAGCCTTCTCTCTGGCTGTCCCAGCCGTGCTTTGGCTGTTGATGGCCGTGTGGAGAGCACCCCCAATCTTGCACGCTCCCCACGCCCTCAGCCCGGGTGCACCCATGGCGTGGGGGCTGCCTCACCTTCATCAGGTCGCGGTGGTGCTCCAGCACGCTGCAGGTGGTCTGCCAGGTGTCCTGGTAGCACTCCCAGGGGTCCACCCTGCAGGGAGAACAGCAAGGCAACGGTGTTGGCTGGTGGACACTGCCTGGACCTCCTGGCCATGTTGCCTTCTCCTCAATGGGCCAGCCAGCAGTGCCGCGAGCAGCTACCATCACTCCCTCAGCTCTACCATGGACCATGTTCCTCCTCCAGCCCTTCCATCCAGTTCTCCCTAGTAGTTTTGGCAAGCTGAATGTGTGCCTGGACACCTTTCCACTCTCAGTACCCAACTAACCAGCTCGCATTTAGCTTGGATCTAACTACATGTGTTAACTGTTTCCTGAGGGCAGCCCAGAGATGTTTCTGGTCCCACCTCAGCTGACAGACTCCATGTGGCAATGCTGGGAAGGGGAGAGTCCATGCACAGGTACCGCAGGTGTAGAGAAAGGGAAGGTGCCACGGCACAAGGCTGGGGTGGGCTGGGTGACTTTGAGCTTCACCCAGACACCACAGACTCAGGACAGGGCTTGCAAGACCCCCTATAGCCAAAGGACCCCTCTGAAGGACGGCACAGCATCCCTCATCATGGACTAGGAGAGGAAGGCCTCTGGGTTTTAATCAGGTTTTGGCTGGGAGACGAGAAAGCCTATCCTGGAGCCCTAGCAGCTGGTGGCATCTCCACTCCACATGCAGGACTTTGTCACCACGGCGCCGGGGAAGGGGCAGGGGCTGCGGGTGCCGCAGCGGGTGCGGGCTCCGCCACTCACCTGATCCAGTCGGAGGACTGGACGGCCAGCTGGCACATGGTCAGGCGGTGCCGGCTTGAGACCAGACCCTGCAAGAGGGGGTGATGGAGGAACAGTTATGGGAGGCAAGCACTGTGCCCTGGCCAGCCTGGGCTTGCAGACCCTCCTGGGGCAGAGCATCGGGCTTGCTCAGACGACAGCCCAGAAGGATTCCCTCCTATCCACAAAAATTTTTTTAAGTTCCTGTTTGCTGGAGGGGAAGAGTTCCTGCCTCGCTTCAGCCCTGGTTATAATACTGGTCGGTGAGATTTGCTCAGCACCACCGCGCTCAGCCCTGCACTGCAGCGGGGCCAGACCCGGGGTGGTGGTTTCTTGATGAAATTTCTCCAGCTTTCAGAAGAGGAGGAAACTCTCTCCTAATTTGGATTTTCCCCCACCCCAGAAAGTGCTTTTAAAGGTTCCTGTTTCCATTGTCACCATCCCACAATAAAATTGGCTTTGAAATCATTCAACCAGAAAAAAAACCCAAACAACCAAAGCCCAAAACAACCTAGCAAGATGACCACCATTTTGGGTGAGAATGTTTCTCCTTGCTGTCTAGTACTTTGGCTGGTTGTAGGATCTTCCTACACTTTTTATCTAAGAGTGAGTGGTTTCATCCTCTCATCCTCTTAGGGTCTTTCCTATGCTCAGGAGACAACCAGGGCAGAAGAGGTCCAAGAAAGGACCACAGGTACAGGCAGTGCTGCCCAGAGCTCAGCCCTGGCTTCAGAGGTACCATCTCTTGTAGGAGGCAGAAAAGGAACATGGGGACCACTCACCGTTTTCCCGTAGGAGTCATGCACAGGCGAGACAATGCCACCGATGACGATGAAGCGTCCAGTCTTGTGCAGGTAATCCCGGGCTCGCTCTGGAGTAGGAGGGTAAGGAAAAGGGCACAGGGTGATTCAGCTGGACCCACTGAGCCCCTGCAATGCCCTGCTGCTCCCTGTGGAGCAGCTCATCCCAGCTCAGGCAGCGCTGGGTGGGGAAGGAGACCAAGGGAAGGACTAGCTTCATCTTCACTGCCTGTATCACTTGGCGCCATCCTTGGTGATGCTGAGTGTGGACCTTCCTGGGGACCCCAAACCTTGCAGGAAGGAGGATTTGGTGGAAGAAGACAGGTCTTTAGCAAAAGCTAAATCACATTCAGACCCCACATCACCTTGAACCACCTCGCCAGGGCATCAGAGGGGCAGCCAAGAGCCTGCACCACTGACGGGAGCTGCTCAGCAGAGATGGGCTCTTTCTGCAGCACTGGAGGAGCCAGATCGAGCTCACGAGGTGATGCGTGAAGCTGGTTCACTCACTGCCTGCAGACACATCCTTTTCTTTCTATTTTTCTTTGCCCATAAACTATACATCCACCCTTTCTCTCCCCAGGACTTCTCCCTTCCTTGCCTACTATGATTTGCTGCTGACTACCAGGCAAAAGATTTCTTAGCAGATGGAAGATGACCGAGAGATCTCCTAACCTCGAGCTGACAAAGACCCCTTAGATGTGGGCAAGATCAAAACCCCCAGGATAATAACAAATCCCACCGCCTCACCCGCTGCTGGGCTGCAGGGACAACACTGTGGTTTTGTGAGCTGAAAACTTTTGCTAGCCCATGTGTCGGCAGCCAGCTGTGCCTCCCTGCAGGAGGAGATCAGTATAGACTGGGGGGGATGGATGGATGGATGGATGGATGGATGGATGGATGGATGGATGGAGAGCAGCCCTGCCAAGAAGGGGACACTGCTGGGTGACAAACGACATGAGCCAGCACTGTGCGCTTACAGCCCAGCAAACCAGCCGTGCCCTGGGTGCATCCCAGCAGCGTGGCCAGCAGCCTGGGGAGGGGGTGCCCCCCCTCTGCTCCGCTCTGGTGAGACCCCCCTGGAGCCCTGGGTCCCCAGTACCCGCCAGCCATGGAGCTGCTGGAGCGGGCCCAGAGGCAGCCGTGGGGACGGTGGGAGGGCTGGAGCCCCTCTGCTGTGGGGACGGGCTGGGAGAGCTGGGGTGGCTCAGCCTGGGGGAGGGAGGGCTCCGGGAGACCTTGCTCTGGCCTCCCGATACATTAAGGGGGCTTATAAGAAACATGCAGGTTTTTTTAGCAACCCCTGTAGTGACAGGGCAAGGGACAACAGTTTAAAAATAAAAGAAAGTAGATCTAGGGTAAATATAAGGAAGATTTTTTTTTCTTTTTTACAGTGGTAGTGGGACACTAGAATACCTTGCCCAGAGAAGTTGTGGATATCCCACTACTTGGAATATTGAAGGTCAGGTTGGATGGGGCTTTGAGCAACCTGATGAAAGATGTCCCTGTTGGTTGACCGCCTAAATAAGAATTGCTGTCATGTACAGGGCTGCAGGCATGGGTCCTTAGCACAGATGGATCCCTGCCGCTCTCACCACAAGACCCACACTTCATGTGCCGTTGTTTTGGAAATGCTGAAGAGTTCGCCAGGAGCTGCACACCACCAGGACCAAGACCCTCGTCCCTATCTGCTCCTCTCTGCTGGAAAGTGCTGGGATGCTGCAGGTGAGTTCACCACCTCTGAGCTCTAACCCTGCTTGCTCCAACCGTTGCTTGTACCCTGCTTGCTCGCTCCCTGCTCGCTCCCTGCTTGATCCAACTCACAGACAGCAGCTGCTGGGAGCTGCGGGATGAAGCCTTGGCAGAGGAGAGGGAATGTTGGTCTGAGAGCATGTCATCACAGTGGGACAGGGAAGAGCCCTTCCTGCATGCACTGGGGGGAGTGGGGGGCTCCAATGCCCTGTGTATGGGCTCCTGGGGTCTGCCCAGCATGGTCTCAGACAGACGGATGGAGCTGCCCAGCTGGGGAACAGCAGCCCCACTGCAAGAGCAATGCAGGGTCGGTCACAGCATGGTCCCCCACGGTGGCCAGCTGACCCCCAGGTTCTTGCTTCTGACGTTTTTCTCTTCTTTCTCTGGGATGGCCCTGATGCAGCCCCCTACCCTGCTTCCCCCCCTGCCTGTTGGCAGAGCTGCCTCAGGCTTTGGGCAATAGTGGTTATGTTCTCCCCTTCTAGAAACCTCTTTGCCAATGCCTCGCGGGGTTGTACCCACCTTCATCATGGCTCTGCCGCAGCGATGCTGTTACTTGCAGATGCACCTTCAGCCCTTTCTCCCTCAAATCCTCACCACTCCCCCGACACGCGCTGTTGAATGTCACCTGAGACATCCCTGGGGGTTCCCTTGGGTCCCCTTCCCATGGCACCCATCACCTGCAGCCCAGCTGGTTCCTCAGCAGCCGAAGGGCTCTTTACACCCCCCCTACCTGTTCAACACCACGTGCTGCCTGTGTCCCACCACTGCCAAGAGACAAGCCTGATGCACAGGCTCAGGCTGGTATTTCTAAATGGTGACATTTGAGGATAAAAATGCTGGTGAGGAGTTGTTAATCTGCCGTAGGCTCCTATGGCATATCCAGCCTCCCTCCTCCTGCCCCAGAGCACACGCTTTCGTGCCCCGATGGTTCTCTGAAGATGCTCTCAGAGAAGCAAAGAAGGGTTCTCACTGATGCCGGAGAGGGAACATCCCACCTTCTCATGCTGCAGCAGTGATACCTCCTGCTCCCCAAGCTTTTGCAGCTGTATAACCCCCTGCTTTACTCGAGCTCTCCCACTGGGTGCATTGCAGCCGCCTGGTCCCTCAGGCCCACCATGCCTGTGCACGAGTATGGCACCGCAGCAGGGTTGCAGCCCAGCAGAAAGTGAGGAGCAACAGGCTGGGGGTGTGAGCGTGGGGCAGGTCGGTGGTGGCGATGGCCACAGCTGGGCTGGCTCTGTCTCTGTCCCAACGTGGGGAGGGTGGTCGAGGAGTGAACAGCGCAGCAGTGCCCACCCCAGCTACTGAGAGAGTAGAAAGAAAAAAATACAGCAACGGCAAAAGCAAAAAGGGAAATGAGATTGATGAGTCATTAGAAAGTGCCTCTTTGGGTTTTTTTTGGTTGGTTTTTTTTTTTGCAAGTGGAGCATCTGGAAAATATTTTGCCTTTGCAAAGAAAGCAAGCATTTCTGAAGCTGAGGTGAGTCCGGGATCCATCAGCCATCCCGAGATGTCCCTGCGCATCATACCTTGCAGGAGCCCGTTCCAGCCGCCAGTGTTCGCCCAGGGGACCGGGAGCAGCCCTGCCTGAAGGGCTGGTGCCCGCCTGTGTGCCAGCAGCTGGGAGAGGGTGGCAGGGAGCCTTCCCCCCCCCTGCCACCTGCACCCAGCCCCAGCTGGCACCTCCTAAAGCTGATGCAAAGCTCTTCAGCCTGTGTGGGATGGCTCCTGCTTCCCTCGGCGGTATAGCTGTGGTAGTCCTTGGGAATAAGCAGCATGGCTCGCTCCTGCTGTCTGGGGAGATGCTTCCCCATCCCGGCTGCTCAATGTGGCACTGGTTGTTGGGGCAGGGGACACAGCCTACAAACCCATCTTTGCCAAAGCAGCCACGTTCCTGTTTCCCTTCCAAAACAAACTTTCCCAACGAGAAATAGGAAAAAAGAGGGGAAAGAGAACAGCCAGTGTTTGCCATGTGCCCAAGCACAGTCCAGTGGCCACAAAGAGGAACCATGAGCACACTGGGGATCCTGCTACATCTTCTGGAGCTGTTGAGCTGAACTGGGGCTCCTGGCCTCCTAATGGCAGCAGAAAGACCTTGTTGTCCTGCTGCTGGTTGAAAATTAACCACTGGCTTGTTACTGCCTGCTAGTGCCATGAGGGTGACGCCAGCTGGGTTCAAGCACGTACAAGTGGCAGCTGAGCCCTGGGCTACAGCTCAGCATGATGGGCAGATGAGAGCATAGCCTGGCAGGACCAGTTGTGGGGAAAGGGGCTTTTCCATGGGTACATCGATGGGTACGTTTTCCCTGCACGTTTCCTGGTCAAATTATTGTCTCAGGGTGGTGTGGATGGGGTTGTGCTGTTTTAGAAAGGACTGTTGTCCCAGTGGTGCATCTTTGCAGCTCCCATGCCCTTGTTCCTGCTTTGCTTCGGGACAAAAAATTAGCTTTGAAATTATTTCAGAGCTCCCTTGCAACAGCTTGGGATGGATGGGGAGCACTCATACATCGAGGGAGGCGAGAGGGGCTGAGCAGGGCAGGGAGGTAGGCATGTCGGTGAAGAACTGCTGCAGTGAAATGATTTTTTCCCCCTCCAATTTCTAAAATTTCTACCAGGGAATATTGTTCAGCTATTGGGTTGATGAAAAGTCAATTAAGGTACTATAATTGCCATGGATTGTTTCCTCACCTGCCAAGAGTGTTGAGCAGCCCCAGGCCCCCGTGACAGCCTGTGGGAGATCCGCCAGCATCAATAAAACCTTTTCCTCAGACTCACCTGAAATCCTTTCCCTGGCTCTCTTCCCAGCTCTGGTGCTCTGGGCGTGCCAGCACCCAGGGAGAGGAAAATGGGCTTCAATCATTTGCTTGGTGCAGGGAGTAAAATTCAACTGCCTGAATTAGATGTACTGAAAGTTTCCCTCCCTGCCCTCAAAATCCTGAGCTCAGAGGGGTTAACACCAGCAAGTTCATTCAAACTGTATTTTTTGCTAGCTATCCGCCTGCTGGGAGCATCTCCATCTGCCAGTGGGTTTGCTGGGGTGGTGAGGGGACCGGACCCAGCCCTGTGCATGACCATGGCTATCTGTGCACCAGGGGACACCCAGCAAAGCACCCTATAGGGGAGCATGCACAGAAAAATGCAATATTCTTGTTTTTTTTTCCATGGGCAGCAGGGTTTGAGGTTGAAGGTGCATAGTAAATAAAAGCACCAAACTCTGTGGGTGGTGGGGTTCCCTTCACAGCCTGCCATGACAGCCCTCCCTAATCCCACGCCCAGAAAGCCAAATGTGCAAAAATTTCCTCTTTCTTCTCCATTCTGAGTTTTAAAAAGAGGAATCAGTGGGTGCCAGCAGCACTTCTCCCTCTCCTGTCCTGCACTTGCCTGTATAAATGCTACTGGGTTTCCCACTGGTGCTTTCAAGGCTAATCAAGAGGGAGAGAAAAAAAGTGCCTTTTTTTTCTGATTCTGCTTTTTGGGGAATCTTTCACACAAACCCTGTCCTGGGACCTCTTCTAGATAAATTCTAGAAAGATGAAGACTGCATAGCATATAAGTTACAGACAACAGCATCAAGACACTTTTATAGCAAAAAAAAAAAAAAAAAAAAAAAAGAATTGAGCCATGATGTTGGAAGATAAATTAAAAGGGCTGAAGAAGTGGTTTTGGATGAGCCTAGGAGCAGAGAAGTCTGCAGGAAAGCTATCCTGACCTCCTTGGAAGCATGCACAAGTAGACAGCTGAAACGCTCAGAGCCGATTGCTGCCAGGCAGGGACAAATCTAGGCAAGATTTTTGGAAAAGCCAAAGCAGAGCATCCCCGATGCATGCTGCCATGCAGGAGAGCTGGGGCTTTCAGTGTGCAGAGGAGCCAAGATCGATGGAGCCGCATTTACCTTTACATTGTAATGCTATTTAAAATGGAAATTAAAATGAAAAGGAAATTCCCTAACAAAAAAGTTGCCATCAAGTTTTAAATGAACACATCCTCTCGTTATTCCCTGCTTTGCCCCTACTTGATTTTCCTTGCCAGAAGGAGATTAAAAACACTGATCCATTCATCCCCACACCTTTCTCCTTTGCATACAGCACCTTTATAAAGCTCGCTCTGAAGAGAGGCTGAACTCCTTGCACGTAACCTCTGCTTCAGGGTGGCTGATGGTATTAATTTACCTTGATTTTTGGTGGCAAAAGCCAGAGATTTTGCCTGGCCATCAGTTTATCAAGATCTGTATTTAAATAGCCGGGTGCCAAGCCTGTATCTTCAGGGGATGTGATCTGCGCTAGAGGCGCAACATCTCAGCTCTGGCTCCTGGGAGCTCACGCCAAGTCCTCACCACCTACCTTAATAAAACACCTTTTCCTGCAGAAAACAGTTCATCTCCTCCAAACACATGCAAAGTATTGGAAATCGAAACAAATTAATGTAATTCTGGAGGTGGAAAACATATTTGCCTGTTTCTACAGCAAGGCCAACAGCTTCAGCGGGACAGATCCTATGGGATGCTGGTGCCTCGCAGTGCTCATGGAGGGGTGTGCTGCTGGGAGGAGATGGGTGCTGCTGCTCTCTGAGTCACCCTCAAAACTGTTCATTTGGTTTTTAATCTGCACAATGATACTTAGAGAAACCTGTAAAAATGATGCTGCTCTCCAAAATACATACATAAAAGTTGGGATCTGCATTTTCCAGAGTGTGTTGTCTACCTTAGAAATACCAAACAGAAATAAATGTGCATGGGAAAAAAATAAATATTTATTGACTATTGAATCTCTGCAAGGCAAGTATTTGGGCGAACACACAGGCTATGAAGCAGCAGTATGGTATAGCAGAGGGCTGAGCTGGGAATGGGAAGACGTGCCTCCTGGTCCTGCCTTGTCTACAACTTGCAGAACATCTCTTTGCGTCCCAAACTAGTCCGTTCTCACTTGTTTTGGGGGCAGAGCACGTCCATTTGCAGGGCTGTGTCCATCAGGTGGCTCTGCCTGCTTGCTCGCAGCTTGGCTGGCTCGCTGGTTGGTGTAACTGTCAGCTAAGCCAGACCTTCACAGCCATCCACTTCAAAGCAAAAGCCTTTAAAAAGATTGCATTTTCTGAAATGCCATCTCAAGTCTTGCTTGGGGAGGAGCTGTGGGGGGTAGTGGGAGGCCACTAGTGGGGCCAGCACCACGGCAAGGGCGGCCACCCTCACTGCATGGTGGCAGAGGATTCGGAGCCAGTGGCACCGTGGCTTTGGGGTGGCACAAGATTGCAGGGCAAACTTGCAGCATCCAGATGTGTCCGCACTGCAATCATGATGCTGCATTTAAAGCTTCAGTACTTATATATTTTTTAAAAAAATATTTTTAACAGGTTGAATCTTCTTAGACTGACATGCTCTTCAGTGGCTAAATGGAGAGGGCAATAGGCAGCCGTAGCCGAGCCTGTCTGAATGCATTAGCTCATAGAGCCTGGAGCCTCATCCTCTGTACAAGGTAAGAGAAAATTGCTTTAGCTCTCGTAAGAGACACCAGGGAAGTTGGTTGTTCATTCCCCACCCCAGGCTGAGGCCACAGTGCCTCCTGCCACCGCATCTGCTCCTGGCACATGCAGGAGGAGGTGTGGGTCTCAGCATCTTGAAATGATGGGCAATCAGTAACGTGGCTCCATGTGAGAAGCCACTAGGAGTTGGGCAGCCAGGGTAAGGAGATGGGATGGAGGTCATGGCTGGCACAGAAAGGGCAAAAAGGGTGAGTCTCCTGCTGTCCTTGGGTGTCTTGCTGCCTTTGGGTCTTCCGAAATGAAGAAAGTAGGGCTGTGCATGGCATGAGGGTCCACACTCAAGCACTGCACTTGTTGTTCTTCTGGGTTTCTGGAAATGGGTGGGTCGTTTCTTGGAACTGCTGTGGCTGCTCTGATGTTGTGGTGCTTCCTCCAAACCCCCAGGTCCATGTTCCCAGAAAAGACCTTTTTAAATAAAATTTGTTGCATCTTTCATGCAAAATACGCTACTTGTGGAGACCAGCTTCATGCTTTCCCTGCAGACGTCACTGATGCCAAAGACACTGAAGCAGCTTTGTATTTCTCTTCTCATCCATATTCCTTACAGTCAGCCGTCTGGGCAGCTCCCAACATTTCTTCCCTGCTTGTACAAAGATTCCTGCCTGGGAAAGACTAGGTTTTGGTCTAAAAGCCATCCATCTGGGGAGGCTTGCTCCTGCTTCTCAGCTGGTGTGTTGGGTTTCTGGCCTGGCTGTTGTCGTTGAGCTCACCCTTCTGTCACGGCTTCCCAGCCTGTTCCTTGCCTGTTGAATACCTGTGATGTCCAAGAGACCACACCAGACCCCAGAAAACACCCTCTGGTATTTTCATTCTCTAGAAGCACTTCATAGCCTGCAATACCAATGCAAGGATGTTGGGTTGGAAGAGAAAAGCTCTTTTCTTTTCCGGTATAAATTGTCATTAATGCTCCAGACAGTCTTGCATGGCTTTTAAACCCTGACAGAAATAAACTGCCAGTGATGGCCCCTGCCAAGAGGTGCATTAGCCCACCGGCAGCGTGCTTTTGCAGCAGAGAGCTTTCAGCCGCGGCTCCCAGCTCCACGCCTCCCGGCTCGTGGTTGGGCTTAGTCTTGCTATGTTGGGGAAGGAAGGGACAGGGGTGACACTAGGACCCTTCCCAAGCACTGGTGACATCTCCCTGCTGCCCCAGCCCAGCTTTGCTTACCTCCCCTGCAGAAATATTTTCGGGTCTACCACTTTTCTGCAAGGTGACGGTGGGGAAAGAGCAATCAGAGATACGGTCCAGGGCTACAAAAACATAAGTGATGATTTTGCCCAGATTGAATGAAAAAAGAACATCCTGCTTCCCCAATAGGAAATCAGTGCTTATTTAAGAGATGTTTCTTTTTGGCGGTTCTCACTGAGTATATTTAATCATGACGTTTCGGTTCCCTTGGCACTGCTCCATCACCTAAATTGATGTTAATGAAATCAAATATTCCTTGTGTTCAATTTTTCAAGGTGTAATTTCAAATTCTATTTACTTTGCCTTTGTACTTCTTTCATCCACACCCCTAAGACTTCCTTTTTTTTTTTTTTTTTTTTTACGCTGCTGGCCAGCTCTGATTTATGCCCTTCTCACCACGGGGAACTGAAGCCGCAGACCGTTCCTGCTCCGCACCAGCCCTCTGAAAACACACAGGAGGTAGCAGGGAGGCAAGAAAGTTTTGCACAGTCTTAATTGCTCTTCCCCGAGAGCCAGAGCAGAGGAGGGTGCACAGCCACGAGTGATGAAGGCGGCAAAACCATTTCCCAGCTGTCTCATTTTCATCTCGAGCAATTTGGCCTCCAACATCCTTGGGTGGGAGGCGGGAGGCAGCCATGAGGTGCCGAGGGCAAGGCAGGCGCTTTCTCACTGTCTAAAATACCTTCTTCTGCAGGGGAGAGTGACCCAGATACGCCAGCACACTTTGCTTTATTCTCAAGCTAGCGGCACTTGCAGGACCTAAATATTGCTTCCTACCCCGAGCTCAACTCGGGCAAGGAGCCAGCAGTTTTTCTCAGTCTAATTGAGTGGTGCGTGTGTATATATTTATATATATATTAAAAAAAAAAAAAAAAAAAAAAAAAAAAAAAAACCAACAACAACAAAAAAAAAAAACCCAACAAAATGAAAAACCAACTTGGAATGCCAAATCAGGGATGTACTCATCAGAGATGTACTAATCTCAAATCCCAGCTCTCCCGCCTGCCTCAGGGCCACTTTCTCTGCCCCCTCCTGTGTCTTTGCCCACCCACCACCTACAGCCGCCCCTTGGTTGGAGCTGGAGTAACCACTGGCACACTCATTCCTTGGACTTCCTGGAGGGACGAGGTGATGTTTCTTTTAGGAGACCAAGCCCTGACTGCTCTTCAAGGGACGTTTCTTTTTTGGGAAGAAGCAGGAAGAGGAGCAGAGAGTAATTCTTCATCATGGGGTTGACCCTTCCCCAGGCAAGTGCAGGGAGATCCCAGTGTGTCCCACTGACCCAAACAGCTTGTCCTGCCTCGAGCTCAGTGCCTTTTAGATGATCTCAGTCAGATTCCCAGGAGACTTTTGGTTGGTAGAAAAATCCCATTAAGCCCCCTAATGCTTAATGATTTTCATCTCTGAGCTAATTTGCTGTTACATGTTTTTCCCCCCACCCCGTTAGTCCATAGCTGCACCCAGGCATTGTAGAAGTAACAGATTTGGAAGGGGCTTCCATGCTAAATGGCTTCACTCATTGCTGCACATTTGTTTTAACAGCTTTTCTTAGGTACAACAAAGCATCGGCCACCAAATACCTCAAAACTCGTGGGTGGATGCAGATACTATGGAAGGCCCCAGAGAAGTGATGCTGCAGCACCTGACCCTCCTACCTGCCAGCCCACCGAGGTCCCCCACCAGTGTCCAGCTCCGAGAGCTGCCCGAGTGATGACTAACAAGACTCATGCTATCACCATCTGTTGACCACTCATGGCTTCATGACAGAAAAGAGGAATGAGATGTTTAAAACAAACCAAAAAAAAGGTTGAAGACTGAGTCACAGTGAGCTGACCTAGAAATAGCAGAGCATTTGCTGGAGACCCAACAAGATGGGGCCTGGTCAGGGCACCTGGCTGGTCTCAGGTGATCTGGGTTTCTTAAATGAAGCTGGGGAGGAACAGGCTGTTTGATATTGTTGAAATTGAAGTTTAAATTGAAGGCATCATCCTGTTTTCCCCTCTTCTTTCAGCACTGAAGTACTGCAAGGGGTCAGTGGGTGTGAGAAGGCATGCAGAAGCCCAGCAAGAAACTCTCCAGCTCCCAGAGCTTAAGAAGAAGCATCTGAGGAAGAGCCTGGCAAAACAACACAGGCTGAAGTGCTTTTCCCTCCTAGAGCATCCCACCTGGCTGTGTTGAAGCAGGTGGGAGCAGGCAATGACCATCAGGTGAGCACCATAAGGACAAGTACAAGGAGATGCTTCTTGAGTTGAAGTTGCCACCAGCTCCTCTAGGTAGGGACTGGACCTACTTTTCTGTCAGGCAGGTGATTAGCACCGCGCTGTCACTCTCACTACTGCTAAGGAGAAGCAATATCATTTATTGCCCAGAGATTCCCATCCTGGTACCACAGGGTGAGGAGGAACATGCTCAGCACCTTGCTGGGTCTCACCTGAAGGCTAGGCAGCTGAGTTCTGCCAAGGTGGACCATCCTCCGCTTGGTATCTGACATCTAGAGCTGCTGCTTGGGCATCTTAGAGGTCCTGAGGCTGGCCAGGTGAGGGTCAGCATTTAACCTGGTAAAAGCAACTCTTAGCAGGTAAAAATGGATGAAGAAGATGACTTCACCCAAAGGATGTTTTCTGAGCTCCCTGCTGCAGGACATCACTGAAACGCCCTGCTTAGAAGGCTTTGGAAAAGGATTACGCGTCTCTAGGTAAGATGAGTGCCTGTACACACAGTGTTGAAGTGAAATGGGAGAGGTCACTACCTTTCCCTGGCTGCTGCAGTTGCTGGCTGCCCCCTAAGTCAGCAAGGGCCGTGCATGGTGGGGAGGAGAAAATTTTCCTCTTCTGCAGTATTTTCGTTGGGTTTTAGAGGCAAATGTACCAAAATGTGCATTTGCCCGCGCTCAGTGTAAAACGCTCCTCTGAGCACCAGGCTTTATCTAAGTACAAACCAGGGGAGTGAACGTCACCGCAGCTGGACTGGGCAGAAAGCAGTTAGTGTGGGTTTGGCTGAAATCTGTCTCTCCTAGGGGTTTTTTAAGGGTAACAGCTCTCCAGCTGGTGTAAAGCGATGTAAACTCAATGCCCAAGGTAAAGTGGCATCTATTTGCGGCGTGAATCTGGCCTGGAGCTGATGTTCTGTGGCTGTATCTCAGCTTCAATGAGAGTCTAAATATCAGAAGCAAAAATAATTGTTTGGCAAGCAAAGGGGAGGGTATTCCAGATAGCCCCAGCTGCTCTGTTTCAAAATGATTTTTATCACCCTGGGCCCACCGATAGCATCCATCAGGACAAGGGAAGCAGCAAAAGGCACCTGGCGAATACTTTCATTATCCTGCCATGAGTTTGTGTTTTGCTTTCACCAGGATGTGGGTGGCACGTCCGAAGTAGGACAGGCACATCAAAGCTCATCCCTGGAGAGGTCCCAGCCCCCATCTCAGCCAGCCACAGGCTGGGAAATTGATGTCACTTTTTTTTTTTTTTTTTAAACGGAGGGGGGAAAAAAGCCCCAACAGATTTCCACACTTGTTTTCTGCTGCCCTAATTTCCCTGTGCAAGCGCTCCGTTTGTTTTCATTTCCAAGCCGTTGTAGCACATCAAAGGCAGCGCTTTGTACGCCCCGGTGCGTATTGTGCTGCTCCTTTGGGATGACGTGCTGTGGGATCACAGCCTTACTAGCAGCAGAGGATTTACGGTCCCTGATTCCCCACGGAGCAGAGATGGGGAGCGTTTGCCTGGCGGCTTTTTGTTGGTCGTGGGTTGCCTCTATGTGGGGCTGACCCCTGTGCCGTGAGTCTGACCACGGCTTGTCTTTGCTGGCAAAGCATCCAAAGATGCTGACCATGGCAGGGATTTGTGTTGGCTTATCCAAGACTGTGCAGGCAGAAAATATCCCATCTACAGAGATGCAGAAAATCTGGGGGGATGCTGGTGACAACATGGGGTGGCGGAGGCAGCCAGGGTAGGACATTAGTCCCATGGTAACACCAAAGAGTTGTCACGTTCCCATTACCACAGCTGTATCTCACCTGGCTACATGGCTCAGTGGAACCCTCTGCCTTTGCAGATCTATTCCCAAGACTCCATTTCCCCCAAAAGAAGCATCAATGATGTCTTTAAACAAAACAAAGGCACCAGAAGCAAAGCTACGCCTTTCAGCATCCCCAACACAGCTCACAAGATCTCGCTGGGAAAACTGGATTTTCTTAGTTCCTTTGCCAATAAGCCTTAGCAAAATGTGATCTCCTCAGGGAAGGCTTAAGCTCAATTAGGGGCTGTTGGATTTTCAGTGAAAGTAGAAACCTTTGTGGAGCAGGGGCTGAGCAAGTCTGTCCTTGCCTGGCTGAGAGACAGGCTCCCCACCCATCCCATGGGGATCTCCTCTGTGTTGGCTTTCTACTCCACCTCCAGAACAGACTTTTCCCAGTACATCTCCTCCCAGGGAAAGACCTATAGTGGCTCTTGAAAATATATATTTCTAAAGACTCCAGCTTCTTCTTTTTCCCAAAATATGGATTTGGCAGTTTTCTGCTGGTATGACCAAGCTACATCCAGCAGCTCAGGTTTACTGGAGGAAACTAGTTGATGCTGGAAAGGGAGAGCAAAAAAAAACGTGCTCCCAACCTAGCCTGTCTTCTCCAGGTATGACTGCACACCATCAACATGTGCAAGCAATGCTGCTTTTGGGGGGACAAGAGCAGTGCCCTGGCCCTGGTTTGTTTTCAGGGCTGTGATGGGCACTACAGACTTTGCCTGACCTTCTCCACGAAGGGCAATCCAAAATTCCAGCCCTGCTTGGCTGGGCACCAGTGGCACCACACAAACCCTTGGATTCAGGGTTTATAAATGTCAGAGAGGGCACGTTTGTCTCAAAATGCAGAGATGCCCTGGAATTGTCTCCATCTTAGGCTAATTTTTCTGTCTTAGAGGTTGTTGGGTCTTTCCGTAGCTGCTCTGGGCTCCCCTGTCCCAGGTAGATATTAATGCTGGGGTTACTCGTGCTGCACAGTTAACACAACTGGACTGTTTCTGCTTGCCCGTTGCCCCCTGGCCCCAAGTGGTGGGATGTGGTCTTGGCCCCAGCTTCAATGCATCTCTACGCCTTCTTCCTCAGCTCAGGGGACCCCTCGCAGCCCCCCTGCCTTGCTGCCAGAAGGGATTTCAGAGATCAGAGCATGCAGGGGTGAGGATGTCTATTTTGGGCCAGCTGCTGCTCAGATGCACAAAGATCAGCCTAATCACGAGCCGCCCCTACTTGTGTCCCCCATTGCTGCGGTACCTGATGCTAACCCACAGCATGGCAGGGAAAGCCAAGATGTGAGTCCCCCCCATTGCACCAGTAGAGAGGGATTAAGTGACTTGCCCAAGGTCACAGGAAAGATGTGGGCTGCCACTGTTGGGATGTAGCATTCAGCTAATTTATACCCTCGGCATTGCACAGGCTGCTATCAAGATGTATCAGAGAAGACGATGCAGGAGGTGCAAGCATCTTAGCGAGCGCAAACAGTATTTAAATAGAAGCAGAGCCCCTGTTTCTTTCTTGAATGAGGTTGTAGGACTGGATTTCTCACTGCTGGGTTTGTTTATAGTCAGTGGAAGTAGGAGAAGGTACGTGGCGCATTTTGGGAGGTGGCATTGTCATAGAGACAATGTAATGTCTCACAGACAGTAATAAATACTGCTAAATATTTAAGAGCCTATAAATATTTTAAAAGAATCCCTGAGTAGTTATTGATGGAGTTTAATCTGGTGCTTGGGAAAACTCCTCCTCTCCTTGGGTCATAAAAAGGAGATGAGATGCTTGAGATGCAGGAAGCCGGTGATAAAGGCCATGAAAAAAGTCTGTATGGGGTGCAGCGATGGGAATGTGACATTAACTGATCTATAATGGCACCCAAAAGAGCCGTGGGTGCTGCAGTCCTGCTGGCACTGCTCTGTCCTCCCAGCACAGCACCCAAAACCTGCTGTTTCAGCACATTTTGGGCAAGTACTGGGAGTGGAGGTGTCGGTGACTCACCAGCCACAGCACCAGGCTGGGCTGACCGGTTGCCCTGTCTGCCGCCAGGCCAGGCACATCTTGCCCTCCCAGTCCCCTTGTGCCTATGGAAGATTTTGGCTGTTTGCAGAGATTTTGGCAACTTGGGTATCAGTGGAAGCTCCTCTACTGTGCCACAGAGCCCAGCCAGCATTTCAAAAGCTGCCAGGAGGTGAGAACAGATACTACAACTCCCCATGTCCAATACATCACTCGGGGTGTTATAAGTAATGCCTGTCCTGGCTCTGCCCCAGGTCGCATCCTGCCCGCTGCCACTCCACCTGTGCTCCATGAGCCCTGCCGGTGCTAAGCCGTGCTGGGCTCAGCCAGGCCACCTGCCTGCCACCTCCTCCCACAGTCCCATCACCCTCCGCTTGCTCTATCGATCACTCCGGCTAATCACGCATTCAGATTTCAGCCCGGAGATGAAATGGCAACACGAGGCAGCCTTGCAGAGGCCTTAACTTCTCACTCATGTTGCAGGCAGCGGAGGCGAAGCCTCTCTCCAGCTCCTGACGAGCTTTTGCTAGAGGCGGGGTGGGGAGGGAATTTTGCTTCTGGTCATTTGCAGATATATTCGTGTTTAAGCCCAAGGGGAAAGGGTGAGCTGTCATCCTGCTCGCACATTTCTCCCAGCTCTGTCCCAGGCAGCAATGCTCTCATTAAACTGCTCTGCAGTTCAGTCATCTCAACAAACTATGAAAAAGTGATTCTTGACATTCAGGATATTAAAGCAACACACCATAAACAAAAGCCGCAGCTCCTGCCTCTTCCTCTCTTTTTACTAACAAAGCTCCATCCCTTCATCTCTAAAACCCGCATAGTGCGATGCAGCAGACCTCGGTGCTGCTCCTCGAGAAAGGCTGCATGGCATAATCAAAGAGCAGCCTGCTGGGATGTTTAATTGCTCAAATTTTCGTAAGAAGCCATGCAACAGAGAGTTTTACTTTCATGGCAGAGTCCTCTTTCACTGTTTTCCATCAGGAATGCTTTTTACCCAGCTGTTGGCTGAGATATAAACTCTCTTCAATAACAGGTGGACCTAGGACATAGGGGAAAACTTAATTTTAATTACACAGAAAGGGTGAGGAAGAGAAAAATAGTGGAGATTTGCTGACTTTCAGGATTCATCCCATCTACAAGCTACATTTTCTGCATAAGTCCAGGTTTTGGCACTGTTTGAAATGGAGTGAATGGGAAACTATGGCCAAACAGATTTAGAACATCTAAGGTACCAAGGCTCCCTCTGAGAAGGCCACAGCTGAACAACAGCTCACACATCCCTTCCTCCCATGTGAGCCGACCTGGAGCAACTCTACAAACCAACGCGCAGGAGATGGAACAGGGGAGATACATGCAGATGGCACAGATTTGATTGAAATTGCCTGTTTGCTGCCAAATGCTTGATAATGCCCCAAAAAAACAGCTGTAAAAAGGGCCAAGTGCTTCTGGATATAATATAATATAACATATAATAATGTCCCAACCCTTTCCTTGGGGGTCACCCAAACTGCTGCCTCTGAGCCCAACTCTGAGCATCCCCGTGGCCCCCAGCCTCCTCGGCGTTGGACCTCGTGGGCACCATGCCACCGGGAGAGGGGAAGGACAGCTTGAAACCTTCCTTTACAAGGGTAGGGAGGTCCCCAGTAAAGCTCTTCTAATCAAAGCCTGATGAGCAGAGGTGGAAAGGTGGACATAGATGTGTCAGAAAGGGTTGGGCTTGATTGGTGACCCGAGCCCTGAAGATGAAGCTGTGTCAGGCTGCTCTTAGAGCTGGGCAGAAACAAAACTGTGTTTGATGACCAAGGCCGTTTCCTTGAAGCCAGAAGTTTGCACGTGAAAGGATGGGTTGTGAGGAATTTCAGAACTTTAAAAAGGCAAGACAAAAATGTCTAAAGTGCTAAAATGAGGAATGCGAGCATTTACAGAGAGGCCTTTTCTTCTATAATTTAAGAAAAAGGAATAAAAAGAAAATAGAAAGAAAATCAATATCAAAACACTGCATCTTGATCGACCTGTTACCATCTCGCCTCACCAAACCCCTCATTCCAGGTTGTAGAAATCATCAGAACAATCCTTGAGTTCTCATATGCCCACGGGACAGTACAAGACCTTTCCCCTGCAGAACTATGAAGAAACTCAGCATCTTCCTTCCAAATCTGGTGGTTTTTTGGCTTCTTCTCCAATCCTCAAATCTGTGTGGTTCTCCCCAGGAGCGAGAACCACACAAAATCTGGAGCCTCTGACCTTGCACAGTGACGTCTTTAATCCCAGTAGTTTACCCAAGACCACCTTCAAAGTGAATTCTTTTAAAAAAAAATTTTGAAAAAATATGCTTTCTACCTTACTCTGCAGGGCTCCTCTTTGCCTTTCATGCTCTGAACCCCAGGCAGGAGGAGGACACAGTTGTGTTGGGGTTCCCTGAGTTGGGACAAGGTGGGGAAATGATTGAATTGTCAAAGCAAGCACAAGCTCATCAGCTGGAAGAGTGCCAGCACGGGCCTTGATTCGTTAGCAGGGCTGCATGGATCAGGTTTTGCTTTTGACATTGGTTTGTTGGCTTTTGTCCTTTGGGTGGCATCACTTGCACGGGAAGGAAGCAGCAGGGGAACTGCAGCAGGGCCAAGATGGAGGGAGATGTCCTTTAGGCAGCAAATCCTGAGGCTGGCGATGATGTGCCGCTCCACATGTCCCCAGCAGTTTGGCACCGAGATGCCAAAGCCACCATGGGGACATCTCAGAGGTTCCCCTCCCGAGCTGGCTGCGGGGGAGGAGGGTTAAGCATCTACCCCGTGTTCAGTGTTTCTCCGAGTGTCAATGGGAAATTAAAGTGAATTGGTTTGAATTCGGTGCCCAAGGTAAGCAGCCGGGCTCGCCAGCACCAAACAGTGGGGGGTTTCTTGTGGCTTTAATGCAGGACTTTGCTCTGAATCTTATTTTTCTCAAATTATTAGGACTTCCTGCGTGAGATCTGCTTTTCCTTCTCTATACCTCTTTAGGATATATCTGGAGTTTCATTGCAGGCTAAAGGCCACCAATGTTCATGTCAAGCCTTAGAAACCACCTCTGCCCTCTTCTCTCCTCTCACCCTGCCTCCCCGCCACATTAGCATGCTAAACTCTTTCTCATAGCCCCATAAAGCTGGAAAATACAACTCATATTTGTGACTCAGAACATACGTATATCTCAAAGCACATCTGATACCACAAATAACTCCAAGTGTTTTCAGGGCTATGTGGGTGTTTGTCTCAACCCCTTGGTATGGATGGCTGTATAGCACTGTATCTCACCTACTTTTTTATTATACATTATATATCTTAAGTATTAATTTATATGCACGATATTGATTTTTTATACACAGACTTGAATCAGTCTCATCTGGCGAGCCCTAGTGACCCAGCCTTGCAACTGGCGGAGGATGGAGGGAGCCCTGTTGCAGTAAGTTCAGCTCCATACAGATGCGAGGGTCAGCAGTGGTTGCAGTTGCTGGTCTGGGGTTGTAATAAGCAGCCCAGCTTTCAGGATAATGATGATACTGAGTCTTCAGTTCACATGACTGGTGGAAAAAATAACCCGGTGGGAACCTTTCCCCCCACTAGGAGAGACTTCCAAATAGGTAACCCATCTCCTAGTCAGGCAAAAATCCTACGGGAAAAGGTTGGCTTTTGGCACGAATAAAATGTGGTGAGGTCCATACTGAGAAAAATTATGGTTGGCATGCAATGGTATGTCTATAGTGGTATACCAGTGCAAATCTTATACTTCCTTTTGGCTTAATTAGTACCATGTGTTAAATAGATAACTTGTATCTCTCTATGTTAAGCAAAACATCCTCCTATCAGGCTCACGAAGCCCAAATATTTGCCTGAAAGATAAAGACAATATTTTTGCACAGATTCAGCTGTTTGAAATGCAACATTTACAGGATGGAGTACTGTTTGGGTTGGATTCATATAGCAGAGAGCTAAATGAGTAACACAGATTTCGGATGAGATTCCCATGATTTCACGTGATTATTCTTTTAGAATTGAGGGGAAGTCTTCCTCAAGCAAAAATGAGGAGGGACTTAGAAGCTGAATTGTGTCCTTTCCTTGTGGAAGACTCATTTGTCCCCATCAGGTGTCTCAGGACTTAAATTCCAGGATCTCTACAGGACATACGCATAGAAAGTTTCCACAGCAAGCCATCCTCTTGGAGCTAAAATGTATCTTCCTGAAAGATGTCTGAGTCTTGATTTACAGCCTTTACATGAGAGGGAATCCATCGGCTACCGAAGTACTTCTTTGTACTACTTGATTACCTTCACTCAAACCCACACACTATATTTGTAGTCTGAAGTTGTGTGGTCTCCAGACCTGCTCCTGGCATCTCACCAGTCCTTATTCTGCTGAATAAAGAGCCCCTTTCCCTCACATATCACATACCTCCTCCCCCAGGCAGATCCTTAAAGGCCGTGATCAATTTGCTGCTTAACATCTTTAAGGATGGGTCTGGACTGAGCCTCTTTAGACTCTTGCCACAAAGCCTGGTTTCCGGAGCTAATGTAATTCTTGTTACTGTTCCTCCAAGAAAGGTTTTGTTAATGCCATACATGAAAATAATACAACCTTTCTTCCTCTGCCTGATATTCCCCTGCTTGTATCTACAAGGATTGCATTTGCTGTTTTATTTACAGCATCACACAGAGTTTGTATTCAGTAGGCTGTGTACAATCACTCCTCAGTCCTTGACACAGTCGCTGTTTGGCAGAAGACATTTGCCTGTTGTTTATATTTGACGTGCGTTCCTCCTTGCTGGACATATGACTTTGCATTTGACTTCGGTATTTGAAGAAGCCCTTTATATCAAACAACCAGAGTCAGGCAGCGCAACTGACTCATTACCATAATTAATTGCTATTCTACCCATTTTGGGGTTATTGGCACTTTTTCACCAGTGGGAATTATACGTTTTCTTCCAGGTCATTGATAAAGATACTGAACAGTATTGAGGAAAATAAAAAAAATCTCATCACGAGCCTAGTAAAAACACCCACTGCATACCAATATCTCACCAATCCTTATTTTCTAAAATATATTTTGTTACCGGTTTTCAGTTCACTGAATATGGGCCACATTAATATTTTTAGTATTACTTTTCTTGATCAAAATATCATCTAGAGTCAATAATATGAATTACAGAAATCTGTTTTATCAATAGTTGCTTCTATCAACCAAGTCCCTGTAATTTCATTTAATTATTGTTTTTCTTTTTGAATAGTTCCTCTTGTGCCTTGTTGTTTGCAGTTGCTTTTAGCTTAGGAAAAAGGATTTTTTTGAAGTTTCAGATATATTGGTGCCCAGGACTACATTGTGCTGGCAGTTATGAAATGGAGTAACAATGTGATCATTTGCATCTCGAAAGCCATCATTTTCTAGCCTGCTGCCCAACTCATTAAGATCTGCAAAACCAAGGCCTGACAGAGAGATACCCCAAGCTGTTTTCAATTATTTTTGTGCTTAGAAACTTAGGTACAGCTTTTCAAAACCCTAGGGATGCTTCTCCAGCTGTGGCATGAGACCTTCAGCATCTGCTCCCCAGCCTCAGATCTCCTATGAGACATCAAGGATGGTTCCTCTCTCTGCGCTCCGGGAAGGGATATTAGAGGAGCTGATCTTTCTACTCCCGTCTTTTTCTGCAGTGGATACTTCACCCTTACAGCACTCCTTGCCACCCCAGGTAAGTAGCTGTTCGCACAGGGATCTCCAGGCATTTCAAGCTCTCCCCAAACCGTCAGTATTTATGGCATGTCAGACTGCCTTTGGCAGAGACTGCCCTCCCTCCCTCCCGCCCTCCCTCCCTCCCTCCCTCCCCCCCTCCCTCTTGTCTTGCCTGAACAGGCTGTAGCAGCAATTCTAGCATCCCCGTCATCTGGAACATCTCATGGATGCTCAGTAATCTCAATCATCTCACACAAACATTTCCGATTCCTTTGACCTGTTATCAGTCTAAAGCTTGGATATTCCTACGTTTCAGTTAACTGCCTATATTTTTGCTCACTGGTGCCATACCTGGCTTTAGCTGCTCGGCCCGCTCCCTCCCTCCCTCCCTCCTTCCCCGGCCAGGGAGGATAGAAAAGTGCTGCAGCGGCCGCAGGCTCGCAGAGCCAACCGGCTCACAAACACGGCCAGGAGCCTTCGCCAGCACCGACCCGGGGGGCTGCAGGGGCGGCAGCGTGGCCAGGTGAGTGCGGGGGGGCACACGACCCGGCTATGTGAGGGCAGCACGGCCCGGGGCTGGCTGCCAGCCCCTCCGCCGCTGCCTGCCGGGGCGGGCGGGGGGTCCAGGGGGCGGCCTGCGCCCTCCGCGCCTTCAGCACCACCGGCCGCGGACAGCGCCCGGCCGGCCCGGCCCCGCCCCCGCTGCGGTGCCCGCTGGCTGCGCCCCCCCGGCGCCCCCCGCCCCCCCCCGGGGTCCCGCCCGCACTGACCGAACATCTGGATGTGGCCCTTGGTGATGGGGTTGAAGCTGCCGCAGGCCAGCAGGATAACGTGGGTCTTGGTGGTCTCCGTCATGGTGCCGGCGCGGCCCTGCTCGGCCCTGCCCAGCCCTGCCCCAGCCGCTTTTTGTGTCTCGGTGCGGCTGCGGCGGCGGCGGGAGGGAGGGAGCGGGGCGGGAGCGGCAGCGGGGCCGGGGCGGGAGCGGGGGCGGTGCCGCGGCTGCGGGAGTGGGGAGGGGGCCGGAGCCGGCACCGCCCCCCGGCTGGCACAGCCTGGGGCACGGCACCCCCGCGGACACGGCACCCCCGCCGGCACGGCAGGGCCTGGGCACGCGCGTCTGGGAGGGCAGGTACGGCACAGGCACGCGCACAGGTATGGCACAGGCACACACACACACACACAGAGGCACGTATGGCACAGACACACACAGAGACACGTATGGCACAGGCACACACACACATATGGCACTGGCACACACACACAGAGGTATGGCACTGGCACGCACACACATGTATGGATGTATGGCACAGACACACACATATGCAGGTACAACACAGAGACACACACACGTATGGCACTGGCCCACACACATGGGCACGGCACAGACACACACATATGGCACAGATGCACACACACACGTATGGCACAGACACACACATATACAGGCAGGCAGGTGGTGCAGCCCGGGCCAGGGGCTACAGCCAGACACCTGGAAACTATACACACATACATATATATATATATATGTATACATATGTGCATGATCTCCACAGGCACAAATATAAGCACATGCAGTTGCGGAGACACATGCCCACCCACCCACACATACACACACGTGCACATACCTATGGGCACACCCCCACACCCCCTGTATATGCACACACACGCACATGTGCACACACATGTGCAAAACTTCCCATGTGCACAAACACACACGTACATGTACGCAGAGATGCATGTGCCTCCTCCGAAGAGGGAGATGCATGTGCCTCCTCCGAAGAGGGCTGGGGAGATGTAGCCTGCTCTCTCTCTCTCTCTCTCTCTCTCTCTCTCTCTCTCTCTCTCTCTCTCTCTCACACACACACACACACACACACACACACACACACACGTCGGTATTCAAGAGCCACTATGCTCTGCACATCCCCCCAGTCCTGCTCAGACAACCCCAAAGACCTCAGCCCCAGCCCCCGTAGCCCCAGCCCAGGACCCACACGGCGGCCCAGCTGCCCCAGCCCCCCTGCAGCATCCCTGCACACCCTTTTCTGGGCTCTGTGGGGAAACAGGCCTGGGGGGCTTCAGCTTCACCCAGCACCTCCATCTCACTGTCCAGAGGAAGTGAACACTGAACAGATGCTGTGGGTGCACCAAAAGCCAGTCTCTATGACAAGGTAAACCAGTACCAGCCTGACAGGCTGACTAATTACCTTCATTTCTTCTTTGCAGGATTGTGGCATTGCTGTTCTTCCCCAAAGAAGCCCCTCTGCCCCAGTCAGGGCAGCCGGAGCCCCCTCTGCAGACACCCACCCCAGGCAGGGCTGCGGGCACCTGCCTCCAGCGGCCTCCCAAAGGCAGTCCCTGGCCTCTTGCTTATGCGCAGCCTTCCCTCCCATGGGCAGGTCTTTGCCACCCAACAGGTTTCCCTTTCTCGTCCCTCACCCGCCCTCCTCCCTCTGTCCCCAAGAGGCACCCACTGCAGGGCTCCTCTCCCCACTGCCTTCCTGAGACAGGGTGCTCAGCCCTGCCGGCAGCAGCGGAGTGTGTTTCTTGCTGTCCTGCTAAGATGAATTATTTCTAGTCCTTTGCCCTGCCAGCTCAGCCAGGTGCCGGGATGCTCGTCAGTTCTATCCCCAAGTGATCCGAAGGAGCAAGACCCCCAGGGAATGAACCCAAGGCGATACTGAGTCCATTTGCTGGGGGAACCCTTCAACTCCTGCTTGCCCCGGCTGCAGCCCTGCCCTTCAGAGCACACACTGCTACCCAGTGCTGGTGTCTCTCACCACGTAGGGGTGCAGCAACACGCCCCAGAATTATATTTTTTTATGCTGGTTTTTAATTCAGACTAAGCTGGCACTGAGGGAGAGGGATGCTGAGACAGCTGGTGGTGCCCTGCCCCTTGCTCCCTGCCTCTCCCCTTCAACTCCATCCAGATCCCCAGGGAGCTGTGGGATACATTAATGGGATGCTCCTCTTTGGTGACAAGCTGGCTCAAAACCCACGGGTGTTTGAGAGCTCGCAGTCCCCTTCGAATAGACTTTGCAGGTTCAAAGCTGCAGGATGGGGATCAGGAGGGAAGCTGACAGATCCATCACAGTTTAACAAACCATTAAACCCCCCATCCATACAGCACGTGCAGTATGGAAAGGAGAAAGCAGTTTACATGTGTTCCCAGAGGTTTTTACAGCCAGGAAAAAGTAAAAATAATAACAAAAAAACCCACACTAGGAAAATACTGTCAAGTAAGAGAAAAAAAAATGGTGTTAAGGATGTAAATGTCTGTCTACAGGCAAAAGTCCTTCAGGGAATTTTGTTTTCTCACCAGCAGAAATCTGAGTGGGGAGCTTCCTGCTGCAAACACAAAATGAGTTGGGTTCTGGGAGGTTCACTCTCCATGTCAGTCTCAAAGGCAAACAAACCCCACCAGAACGGGCTGGTAGGTGCAGGGATGTGGCAGATCAGCCCCAGGGCAGGCTCGGCGGGGGGAGGCAATGGGGTGAGAAAAGCAGACCAGCCACTGCCCTGCTGGGGTGGTGGAAGTGCTGCCCCCACAGCTACCTCCCCCACCCCCTGCCTAGAACCACCCTGGTGGCAGTGTGACCCAGGTGCAAGCCTGGGTGAGGTCAACCATCAAGTGAGATGCATGCAGCAGCTCCTAACCCGTGCAAAGGGTCCCGATGGTGCCCTAAAAACGTCGGTGCTGCCTTTGCCTGCTTGGCTCAGCTGCCAGGGGAAAGGCCAGGGGAAGCAGATCCATCTCTTTCCTTTGGCTGCACGGGGAAAGGGTGATAAATAAATGAACAAATAACATCAATATGGTGCTCTGCTTTCTTACTAGCTCTGTACAGACATTTGCTCATTTGATGGGATGAGATTTTGGAGGTTGTGTTGGGCTTTTTTTGCCATGTTCCTCCAAGCTTACTCTGAAAGGGAGAGACTTGCTGCTTTGGGACAGGCTGTGGCTCTCTGCAGTTCAACACCGGTGCTGTGTGCGTTATAATTGCCTTCAAGCCAACGGGCTTTTATGAGCATTTATAAGCCTTAAGGTAACAGCAGAAAACAAGGATATTCTTCAAGCATGCCTAGGTCACACGTGTGTGCTGACCAACCAGTCCTCTGTGTGCACATCTCGCACACTCTGTTTTCACAAAACTTGTTCTCCAATTTTGTTACAAATTAGCCAATAAGTTCAAAAGTTGGAGCCTAATACACTGAGGGACAGAAGCATCTCTACATTTGGAAACCAGGGAGCCCTGATCTTTCTGGGTAAGCTGGTTTCCACGCCGGCAAGGTGGGATAACGGTCCTTGGTTTTCCATTGCAGAGGCTCCAGTGTCTCTACCGGAGGCAGCAGCTGTCACTCGTGTGAAGTGATGGAACAAGCTGCAGGTCACCATGGTTCCTGCACAAGAGCCAACCTTGCCCTCTTCTTACTTCAGGCTTTTCCCCTGGTGATGGGCCCAGAGCTCCTCGGCTCTCTCCGCTGTACGTCGGTGCAGGCTTTGGGTGGGAACAGCACCGTGACACTGCTGGTGAGAAATCTTGTCAACAGGGAGCACAGTGCTTCTCTCCTGCACGTTCCCACCTAAGATGGTGCCCTACCCCCTTCCTCAGGGTGGCACGACTGCACCGAGATGAAATGTGGGGGTTTGCTCTTTACAAGAAGACTCCTTCACTGACTCCTTTCATGCAGAAGAGAATGAAGATCAGGTGAGACACTTGAAAATGAATTTTTTGCTAATCCTAACCCCATTCCCCACTAATTTTGCACAGGAAATTTTGCAGGAAGGCATCTTTTCCCTTCAGCCTTCTGTGGGTTGCATTATAGGAGCATCAGGTGCTGCTGTTGCAGGAGAAGGCGCAAATGGAGAAAACCACGTGTGGCTGAGCTCTCCCACTCCCTGGCGATACCCACCACAACCCACTGGGCCCACCAGCTCCTGGCACGCATGGCCAAACCTCTCCGCCTTCTCCATTTCACCCGTGTTAGACCTTCAACACCAGACAGCAAAAGGTTAAGGTGGCCTGTCCAGATGTGGGTTACACACTGCCTGGCCGCGGTGGGGCTGAGGTCCAGCCAGCACTGCCCATACCTCTTCCTTGGCTTTCCTGCTGCATCCCAGGGTGGGTAAGCGATGTGGTAAATCAGCTGTCACTTAGCAACGCTGCAGGTTGGGAGAGGTGGTGGGTTTTGGTGCGGAAAGCGACGCTTGCGAGGCTGTGCAGTGGATCAGCCAGCCCGAGGCACAGCCTGCGGCGATGTGCACCCAGAGCCAAGTACTCGGTACAGACTGGGGCGCAGAGGGAGCTGCGTGCATGGGGAGAGGCTCCTCTCCTCCAGCACCGACTATGTGTTCATCTTTTCCCCCCTCAAAGTTTTCCAGCCCAGCCTTTATTTTCTTTTCCTTGCTGCTTTCCCTGAACACATGGGTGCAAATTTCCCACTGGTGAAGACAACGGCCCCAGCCGCAGGAGCCAGATGTTCCCTGCCAGCCCGTGCTGTGATCGCCGTGCAGCGCCCTAAGACTCCCAGCTGATTTGGGCTCCAACGCAGCCCATGGTAGCAAGCAGCCATCTGCCATCTGCAGAGCTGGTACAGCAGGTACAGAGGGCAGAGGGATGATTAGCTTGGGTTTATTCTCTGAGGAAGAAAACAGCACAGAGAAATACAGCAACTTGCCTACCCCGACACAGGTAGCTTGTAGCAGCACTGCAAAATCTTTGCCTGTGGGACTCGAGAAGCAAGGCTAGACCTGTGAAGCACACCTGAAACATCACCTGTGGTTCACACCCAGGGTATTTCTGCATGCAGATCTGTCTGGCTCTTCGCCTTCCAGACAGCCGGGCCCTACGAGCAGTGGGGCTGTGCAGCAGAAGCAGGAAGGTGGTGCCTGTGTTCACTGGGGTGAGGGATGGGGGCTCCTTGGTCCTCCCAGCACTGCCCTTCACCTTGTACTTTCCTCTTGGGCTTGGGAAGCAGAAGGGAAACCTTCCAGCTCAAGGCTTTTAAACTCAAAGTCTGCAAACTGTTTAAAATAACCCAAATCTACTGGGAAAAAGGGCAATTATTCCGGGGGGGACAGCAGGAGAGGGCTGCTCTGCAAGGGCAGGTGAGCAGGCAGCCGAGCTTAAAAGCATCTCCTAAGTAGAGGATGGAGGCCCTGCAGAGGTTCCTCACACCTCTCCTGGCTCCTTTCCCCATGGGCTGATCCCAGATGGGACCTGCCCTATGGGAAGTGACCCTGATCTTGGACAGCCTTTCACTGCCCCCCACCCCATCTCTCTGCTGCTGGCCCCAGCAAGCACAAACCAAATCTCGCCTTGGCCATGTTAACCCACAGCTGAGCGACCGTGAGGTGCAGCTGAGGAGTTAGAGGGGCTTAAACCAGTCCTGAAACCACCCTGGCATAGTTCAGAGCCTTTGCTGTCTAGAGCTAACAAGGGGGTTCAGTTTTGCTCCCCACATACCAGCTCTGAATTAATGAATAAGAAATTTTTGTAATGTGGAAACACATATTTAAAAAACAAAAAGGCCTTCCCTTGAGAATTAAGCAGCAAAAGATCTTGAATTAGGCAGTCACTTACTTTGTGGCCCAGTCGGAATAAAATCACGGGTTCCCACAAAAGCAGGTTTTTAATTTATACCCACTTTTGAGCTATAATCTGAATATATCCAAACAAAACTCAGGCCTGCAAACCCAGCCCCTGGGAGGGAAAGATTTTGCAAATATAAGGAAAACGGATGGGACTGGCAGATTGGGCCAGGCTGGACCAGCTGAGCTGAACCAGTTGATCATGGAGCAGCCACACAGGACAGAAATGGAAGCACATGGGCAAGGCTCAGGGGTAGCTGCTGTGGTGGGAGCCTGGCTGAGCTGGAGGGAGCTGCCGAACCCATGGTGACCAGGTCTGAGGCCACACGGGATGGGACAGCCTGGCCCAAAGGGAAAAACTTTCCTGTCTGATGATCCCAGGTTGGAGCAGGCATTCAAACAAGAAAGGAGGAAACAAAACTGAAGAGCAGCCAGTGAAAGAGATGACTTATAACCGAGGTCTGAAAATTCATGAGTCGCCTGTGGAGTATGGCCAGGGACCAACTGGTGACTGCCTCTTCCAGCTCAACAGCTCTTCTCAGGGCATGGTTCACCACGTCCTGGCAGAAGCTGCCAAAGGGCACCAAGGGATAAAGCTCCTGTGGGCTCCTGGAAATGTGTTGAGGTTGTGGACCTAACACCCTGGTGTGGTGGCCTCTGCAAACTGATCCCAAGTGCTGTGCAGTGTTTCTAGGACACTGGGCAGACTTTTCAAGATATCTCCTCGGGAAGGTCAGCTTGGTAACAGATTTCTCCCTTGCCCATATTCAGCAGCTGAGCATTGGCCACAGATGCAATTAGCTCTGCAGGCATTTTAATGTCTCTAATTCTGTCTGAGGTTACAGCTCAGCTGTGCAGGATGAATCGATCTGCACAGTCACGATCTGAGCAGGGTTAGGCGGGATGGGAATGGGAGGCAGAGGCACTTGGCATGGCTGCCCAGGAACTGCTTTCTCTTCCCCTTCCAAGAGGCATCTAGCTTTTATTTAGTGTGAAATGGTACTTCTTTCCAGAATGCTCAGCGCTTGCTCTCAAAGAAATAAAAATAAATCCATTAACTATTTCATTAATTATAAGGTTTAAAAGGGACTTCTTTAAGAGATGCAGCCTATTTTACAATTTTTTCTTTGTTTTAAGTGATATTTGCAAGAGAAAAATGAAGACTTGACAAACCTCTATACAGTCAAAATTCCTGAAGTCTTGCATATAGACTATATTTGGAGAAATGAGGTTGTAATTAAGGTAAAATAAGACTTTCATTGCTAACAATTAAAAATTGAACTAGTATAATCTGGGATGACAACAGATACATTTTGATCATGGTAACATAATTACTGAGAGGGATGAATACATGGCAAAATTAAGATTGTTTAGATATCTTCATCCTTTATTTCTTCCTTCAAGTTCTTCAATTACTTTTGAGTGCTAATTTCCCACATTCACAACATTTAGATTGAAATAATCACCAAACCCGCAGAGAATCTGGCATTTTATCATTCAGTTGTTGAGCTGTACTCTTCTCTTTCCTTGATCCCAGGTTTTCACCCTGAGCAGCAGGAAAATGTGTTGTCTCAAAGATCTAAAAGCCAAGGCTTGGCACTGAGACAGAGGGCTGTCCAGCAGCCACATCTGTATGTGAAAACAGGGGGAGAGTTTATGCACACAAAAAGGAGACTTTGGACTCTGCAATGCCTGCAGGATATTCCTGGACAATTAAAGATGTTAGTCTTAATTGAAGAAGGATGGGAGTGGGCTGTGATTTGGTCCACCTCCCCATTCTTGTCTTAAAGGACACTGAGGAAATCTCCTGTGACTATCTGTTAAGTGTGGATGGTGGCTCACTGTCCTCTTAGAGCAGGTTAGATCTGTGTTTTGATAAACACATCCAAGGTCTGTGAAATGCTGAGCTTGTACAGTAACAGAGGCTGCTGAAGGATGTAAAACAGATTCACATTTGGGATTATGAGACTTTCCCTCCGGAAAGCAGAGCAGCTTCGCTTCTGGGCATTTTGGCTGCGTTGCTGGCTGAGGGCCAGGGTTATTCAATGGGTTCACAGTGCCTCTAGTCTACTGTCCTCATCTGTGGATCAGGGCCTTCCTGATGCTGTGTAATTAATAAAATGGTAGGCCACAGTTATTGACCCATTAACAACAAAAATTATGTGTTGATTCCTATGAGAAAACTGCTTCTTTGAAGATAAGACTTTCATCACTAATCTCTTGGAACAAAACTTACGGGAGATTGACTTGTGGCTCTCCCTTAAATGGGAGGAAATCAGCCCCCTTGCTGTCTGCACCAACACGTTCGGACTATTTCAGAAGAAACAGAGTAGAGCAATCAGCAGCAATGCCAAGTCCTCAAAAAAGTTTTGTGGGAGAAACTGAGGCCAAATCCGGAGGTGCAGGATGTACAAGAGCTCTCCAAGAGGCAAAAAGAGAGGGCAGGGGAGAGAAACTCATGGACATGCTGTCCTAATGGACAGAGCCGTTCCAACAGTGCAGAAACTCTGAGGGAAATGGAAAACCCCACAGTTCAGAGGAAAAGCCTTGAAAAGCAGGGAAAAACCTGCAAAGGCTCTGACATCTTTTTTTTCTGTGTCTCGAAGATATTCAAGATGGGTGAGAAAAGGCAAAGGGAGACTTTGTGGCTGGGCAGGTTGCCTGATGGGCCGTAGCTTCCCTCATATAGCTGCCCTGAGGTATGGCTCCACGGGGCAATTTATATTGGCGTTAAATAACACTGGCAACAACACCCATCAGGCTCTCTTGAAAATACCCAGGGCTGCCTGTTCCCCACTGCCCAAGATGCAGAAGTTGGTTCTGCCCTGTGCAAACCTCTCGGGTCTCTGGAACTGGACAGGACCGAGACAAGACCAAACAAGACAGCCACTGAGTCAGCGCTGCTCGCTCCTTGCTTCTGCCTGACGTGGCATGAACGTGATGCCTCGAGGGAGCATTTTGTGGCCTCCTGGATGAGACCTGTGTTTGTCAGCTGAAGAGATAGTGCAGAAAGCCAGAACATGCCACCCCTTCCCTGCCCAAAATACCCAAAATCAAGCTTATGCCTTCAAATTTCCCCTCTCCTATCCACATGCAAACACAGAGGTCAGGGAGAGGCAGCCCTGGAAACTCCTACATGTACAGATCCAGCTTGTTGAGCTCAGAAGTGCACCTGCAGTTGCAGAGAACATAAGCCTGTGCTTCAATGACTTTGTCTAAGGTCCAACACAGTGCTAAAGCGGGCTGAAAAATAAAGAATCACTTTTTATTTTAAGCAATAAGTGCACAGGTTAACATTAATTTTATTTTAAGCATTTTATTTTAAGCAGTAACATTGCTGCCAGTGGAGCATGAAGCAGAGTATGTACCAGAGTGCTCTTTGCAGTTTGGTGGCTACCTTATAATCACGTTGTATGATATCATTCTGCCTGGGAGGAAGCCTCTGGCAGGTGATCCCCTCCAGCAAAAAAAGATGGAAAAGCAACAGTTTGTTTGGCCAAGGCTAAAGAAGGGATGGGGAGTCCCTGGGAGAAGAATGGTGGAGAAAATGGGCAGGAAGATCCCAAGTCAACTCCGTGGGAGGCAGGGAGGCTCACAGGGAGCCTGTGTTCCTGTAAGGTTTTGGCTTTTGCTGCTTAAGCCGATGTAAGCAGTTCTCATGGCACTACTGCACTGCTGTGGGATACTGTGAATGCGGGACTGAATAAAAATCTGGCTGAAAATAGGGCTTCGAAGTGAGGGGCTGGTAGAAGGGAAAGTGGCACTGACTTAAGGTGCTTCTGCTTGCAAAACATGGGTTATTCAACTCCCCTGTAAGGAGAAGGAATGAATGGAAAAATCTGGGAAGGGTAGAGATACACTCGGGGTATCTGTGCAGTAGTACGTGCTGCCTGGTGGGTCTCCTCAAAGATGCAGGGTGCCCTAAGCATGCCAGCCCAGGAACCAGAGGGACAAAGCTTCAGATCATGTAGACAACATGAAGCATCTGGGGAGAGTCCTGGACAACGTGCCCTGGGAGACACAGCTTCTAGGAGCTGCATTTGTGCTGCGCAAACAAACTGTTTTAGCCCAGGACAGGCTCCGAGCAGGCAGGAGCAGCCCCAGTTTGCTCAGCGCTAAACCAGTTTGCTCCTGCTTTGCAGTCAGAGCCTGCAGGGATGGAGGCTGAGCCCCGAGCCCTGCTGCGGTGCCTGCCCGAGGCTCTGCGCAGGACTTGATGGGAGGTTTGGTGGCATGGCTTGCTGCCCAGCCCTGACTGCGCTGAAACCAGGAAACTGATTCTGCAGCCTTGAGAGGCTTCTGTTTGAACATGTGGGGCCCTGAAAATCATTTCCCTAAACGCGCTCTTGTTTCAACCTGAAAAAATGTGAGGGATTTATTTTTGAAACATGATCTTTCATTTTGTCCTTGGGGTCACTTACATGCTCAAATAACACAACGTGCATTAGCCAGCCTCCTTGGTGCTCATCTGATCCCAAATTGCCATCTGCCTCATTTCTTGAAGTTGGCTCATTTGGTCAAATGGCCACTGAACTCGGTGGGATTTTTCCTGCCCAAAAAGACAAGTTTGAGCACAAAACAAGTCACCGCGTCAGTACAGGAGGCTGCATCACACGGTGTAAATGGTGTAAATATTTAGATGAGATAGACTGCTGTACTGAGGTGCAAGGTTACCACCCAACATGCCCATGTCCCGGCTCCACGCTGTGACCTGCTGGACACAGGGCCGCCTGCGGGGCCATGGCCCGCATCCCCGGCGTGGGGCCCACCCCATAATGGAGGGCATGTGAGGCGAGGGCCACTCGGGACACTGTGGGGTGACCCTAGGGGCCCGACACCTGAGCAGCCGAACCCTGGGAGTCCTTCGGTGTGGGCAAGCGAGGAGGCAGGGTCCAGGCAGCCCGGTTTATGTGGGAAGCCCAGGCCTACTAGCGCTGCTCCTGCCAAACGCTTTTCTGCCAGGGAAGCACGAGGCTGCCCCTGCTGCCCCCGCGCTGAGGGACGGGGGCTCCCCCACAGCGCCGGGGGCCACCGCCACCCGCCAAGCCGACCCCTCGGCCTCCCGGGCTCCGCGAAGGGGGGATCTGATGGGACCGTTGCCGCTGCGAGGGTCCCGGGGCGGCAGAGGCCGCGTAACGCCGTGGCTGCGGGCCCGGCCCGGGCCCGGCCTCAGCGGGCGGGCAGGCGCCGCGGTTGCCGTGACGACGCCCCGCTGCCCCCTCGGTTGCTATGGCAGCGGGGGAGCCAATCGGCGGGCGCCGCCGCGGGTCGGCGGAGGGAAGGCGCGGGGGAAGGGGTTGCCGGTGGCGCCGCCGGAAGTGGCGGCGGGGGCGGGGCCGGGCCCGGAAGCGCGGCCGGCGCGGCGGGAGGGTCGGGGCACCTCAGCGGGGCGGCGGGAGGAGGGCGAACGAGCGAGCGAGTGAGCGGCGGCGGCCGCCGCGCGGGCCGCTGAGGTTGCGGGACCGGCGCTGCCGGGGCCAGCGGGGCGCGGGCGCTCTCCGCCCGGCCGGAGCGCAGAGCGGGGACACCCCCGCCCCTTCCTTCCTGCCGCCCCTCCCCCGCGGCGGCAGGCCCTGCACGGGAAGATGGCGGCGGCGGCCGGAGGCGGCAGCGGCAGCGGCAGCAGCGGAGGCGGCGCGGGGGCGGCAGGCCGGCCCGGGCTGTGAGACCCGCGGCGGGACGGGGCGGCGAGCAGCGGAGGATGAGCCTGCTGTGTGCGCAGTATCTCCGGTGAGCGCCGGCCGGGGAGCGGCGGGGGGGGGTCGCCGACTGCTCTGAGGCGACACTGCGGCCGGCGGCCCCGGAGGCGGCGGGGCGCGGGAGGACGTGCTCCCCTTGGCCCTGAGGAGGCCTTGCGGCGGCAGTGGGGTGCTCGGAACCGCGGGGGTGATGTGACCGGGGCGGGAGTGTGGGGGACCCGGCCGCAACGTTACCGAGCCCCGCGCCGCTGGCGGGGAGCGGGGCCCCGGGCGGGCCGGAGCCGCGTACCGGCGGGCGGGCTGCGCTGCCGCTGGGCTGCGGGCTGCCCGGCGCGGCCAGGGCTCCCCAGCAAGGTCAAGCCGGTGCCTTGGAGCCGCGGGGAGGGCAGGGGAGCCCGCCGGCTGCCGTGCCGGGATTCTCCAGCCCCTTTCTAGCAGGTGCCGTGCTAACCCGCCGCTGCGGAACCACCGCCACGGCTGATCCCGGCGGCGAGGCGAAACCTGCGCTCGCAGCCCCGTGAGGTGCTCCGGGAGAACGGGAGCAGCAGGAGCTGTGCCTCTGCCCTCGGCAGTCGGCCCTCGGCAGTCAGCCCACGGCCTGCGGAAAACCCTCTGTCATGGCTTATGCAGTGGATCGGTTGGGAGAGAAGCGAGCCTGCTGGGGCAGTGCTGCTTTGAAATGCATTGTGAACAGAAGCGTCCCTTGGTCCCTGAAGTCGAGAGTACTAGATGCCACATGCTGATATGAACAGGACTCCAATAGGCTTTTGGGTGAACTTGTCTTTTGGGTGTGAAACCCTCTTTCTCTAGTGATTTTGGAAAGGAGCTTTGCGAGATACAAGTGGCTTTGCATAGCTGTAAAATAGGAAATACTGTGTCATCTGCGATGCGTTGCCCCTTCCAGAGAACCTCGTGGAAAAGGTATGCCAAAAGGGTGTGCACGTTCTGAAGAGTCCTGGGCTTGGGGAGGATTTGTAAAGAGTGAAGGTTTTTTTACATTTCCAAAACACTTTCTATCCAGGGTTCTGAAACACTTTAGCTGTCTCCCCTTACTGATTCTCCAAGTCCTCCCCTTCCTCCTCATCTTTCTTGACTCTCTGTCTGCCTCCTCCTGGTAGACCAAATCCTGTCTCAAGCTTATCTTCCAAAAAAAAAAAAAAAGAAGTGATCTTTTTCGCTAATAGCAAGCTTATGAGCCTTTTTCCTTTCTAGCCTGCTTACCTATGCTGTCTTAGAAAGTTCTTTGTTCTTTTCTGTTACATTATAGAAAAAGCTCTTTAATGCCTTATTGTTAGCTGTCCCCTATGAGTAAAAGACTTCCCTTTTGTACTGTAGTGTATGTTTTAATAGTATTGGAATCTCTTGCTCACCTCTCCCTCCCTGGGACTATGAGTCTTCAGCTGCCTTGCATTGTTACAAGGCAGTACTGCTGAAATCACACTTGTCTTGCCCCAGTCACCTTCTTGTACCACCAGACTCTTTTCTTAGTGTTCTGTATTCTGCTGCACCAAGTTGGAGATGCTCCTTGCCTGCCAGCTTCTGGGCAGTAATCACCCATTTCTCTTAGCTTTGTTTCTCCAACGCCGTAGCTCATCCTGGGCCTTTATTACTTTTTCCTGACTGCTTTGTTTGTTTTGTGCCTAATACATTGAGACAGAAGCATCTGGACACTATTACAAATATTACAAGTAGTGACTCCTGTCTTTGTCACCAGGAGTCTTATCTCCTCTTAGAAGGAAAAAACCAGGATGCTCCCCCTCCCAAACTTTTCAAGCACTTTGTAGTCGGCAGTCTTCACCTTCTCCCTCTAAAGAACATTTGGGTTTGTTCCTCTTTGTAGAGGGTAAGCTTCGGAAGATTTTCTTAAAAGCTGTAAAATCTTTTTTACATCCTCAGACAGAGTGTATATTTAAATTATTTCATTTGCATAGGGCAGAATTTGAGCTGCGGATTACTGCAGCCCAAGCTCATAAAGAGAACTGGGAATAGAGCCTCAGATTCTCAGAGCCAGTTCTGTTAGTCCTTTGCCTTAAGGAGGAGGGCATCCTCCTTACTGTAGCATTACAAGCTCAATCTGAGTTTAATGATGGAGGAATAAATAGACAAAAGTATAATGATGTGAAAGGGCAGCTTAACAAAACATTGTGCCAAATGAAAATTAGCAATTGGTCTCTGCTGGTATTCATTGTCTTAAAACTAAGGAGGGACAGAAAAGTTTTTTGTCAGAAATTTTTCTCTGTGTATTTGAAGTTTAGGCAGAAGAGAGGTGAGTTTCTAAGGTGACCACATAATGGTTGAACAACTAGCGAAATAATGACTCTGCAAGAATTGAGATGCTGAAAAAAATGAGCAAGGAAGAAAGGACTTTTAGCTGGACTGCCTTAACCCCTCCACTACCAGTCTCTTGCTTTCTGTATAAATGTATATGAACCAAGTGTTTTAGAATGCTGTCCTTCAAAGACTGTGCCCCTTCAAAGTGAGAACAGAGAAAACACTTGAGACTCCTACAGAAGTCTTCCAGAAAGAGCAAAGAAGGTCAGACTTCATGTACTGAGTCTTTCAGAAGTTGCAGGAGAGTCAGTTTTTAAGTCAGCTTCATACATTGTAAGAAAGTGTTGGGATTTTTGCTTTCCTAGTCTTATTCTTTTCAAGGTCACCTTTCAAGAGTGTTGGAATGTATTCTGTCCCATCTAGTTTCCTAGATCCTTCTTTCGTGTCGTTGTTTGAGTCTCTTCTCAAAGATTTGCATTGCATCTGGTCGGGTGAGTAGACCTTTCAGGATGTTCTTTCAGAGATCTCTTGGGGGAAAAAGAGGCACGGTTTGTGTCTCTGGTCAGGTGAATGTGTTTGTCTCATCTAGCTAAAAATTTGTATCCATTAATTTGTGCTGCTTTGGGAATCTACAAGTACTCCCCGTAAATGAAATTAATCTCACGAGGCAGTTGTTTTACAGTAAATGTGTCATGTATCCTTGCTAGGTACAGAAGTAGTCACTTCTAAAGCAAAATATCATTACCGATAGGACTTCTAACAGAATACCACAGAAACTTCAGAGTGCATCCTTTTTTATAAGACAGTATTGAGCTTTAGTCCATGTTTGTTCACTTTAAAGAAATGATCTTCTTTGCCAATTTTATATGTTAATGTTCAAAATATAGTTAACTTGGATTCAAAAGTTTAGCAGTTTGAGATATGACTGTTTTGATTGCATTTCACAAAGATGTGAGCTCAGTTACTAGTTAAATGTGGCATTACCCTGCTAAATTGTGGCTTTTAGCACTCTGTAAACATAGAATAAAAAGTTGCTTGAATTACAGGGCTTGAACACTGCTTAGAAATTCTAGTGCTGACAAACCAGTAGGTAGTTTCCTGTAGCCTTATGATGAGGCTATAACCAACTTCATTAAAGGTTTGACTGTTTTAATAATTTAAATTGTGGCTCTCTTTTTCAAAGACTCATCAGTAGCTCCATTAACTTCTGCATCTGCTGTGTCTCTTCATGGTTGCTCCTTTGCCGTCTGCCGGTCTGTGACGCACCTCTTGCAGTGTTTCTTCACAGTTAATGGAGGAGGGTAGAGCAGGGGTAATTCAGACCTGCAGTCTGTGCATGGGCATGTTTCAGTACTGATTCCTGATCAAGATGGTGTAGAGTTGATGTTTGTCAGTGCTGAAAAGGCACAAACCTTGTTACTGTTTGAAACCTAGAACGAGTCTCGGTGAGACGGGCAGAATCAGTTAATTATTTTTTTAATAATTATCTTGAGACTATATGGAGGAAAACGTTAGTAAATGCAACTTCTTAACAGAGAATCTTGAAACGTGTACCTGCAGCATGCTTCCTGGAATTCATAGCATCACAAAGCAACTTGGACTTCAGGTGACCTGAGGCGGTCCCTGTCCAACCTCCTCCAAGCAGGGGCAGCCCTGGGGTCAGACCAGGTTGCTCAGGGCTTGATCCACTCAGGTCTTGAAAACCTTCAGGAATGGAGGCAGCTCAGCCTTTTGGGGCAGCCTGTGCTATTCCTTGACTGTCATAAAATCATTTAGGTTGGAAAAGATACTTAAGACCATGGAGTCCAACCATTAAGCCAACACTGTCAAGTCCACCGCTGAACCATCTCCCTAAGCACCACATCTACATGTCTTTTAAATGCTTTCAGGGATGAAAAAGATTTTCTTTACATGCAGTCTGAACCTCTCATATTTTGACTTATACCCGTTGTGTCTCATTCTCCCGCCACATGCCACTGCAGAGAGCGTGGCTCCATCTTCTCAGTCCCCTCCCTGCAGCCATGTGGCTGCTGTGGGTGCCCCAAAGCCTTCCCTGCCCCAGGCCGACCGAGCCCCACTCCCACGGCCTCTCCTCCAGCCCCAAATAACAAGTGCCTCAGCCTTGACTGCCCTGGGGGCTCTGCTGACCTACCTCCAGTTGATCCACATCTTTCTTGATTTGTCTCGATATCCAAACAAGACCAGTCAGTCTTGGAAAGTATTCCCTCCAGCTTTTTTATGTTCTGAAATTTAGTGCTACTTTCATACATTTACTTCTGAATTTTAAACAGGGGAGGAGTAGTGGAGAGATCAAATACTGCATTGGCCTTTCAGGAGGCACCTCATAGCACAGTGGTTTGGGTTTTTGTTTTTTGTTTTGGTTTTTTTTTTTCCCCTCTCCTTACAAGGTGTTTCTAGCATTTGATAGCTAGAATTGCTGCCAATATTTAGTATTAGCAACACTTATTCCTCTTTAAGGCAGAGGGTAATGGTTTAAAAAGGCAAATAAAATTGATGATTATTACTGCTTACTACCGATGAACAAACTTTTTGTGATGATCTATGAAGTAAAAAGAATTACAATTAAAAAAGTGTTAAGCAGTTTCCCTCTAAGCTTTCTGCTGAAGGAAATTCATCTTGCTGAGAGCCCCAAGACATGCACTATACCCCTTGGGTCTCTGGTCAGCTGTTTATTGCTCTCTTGTTCCTGTTATGAGGATTTGGATTATTGAGCATCCTCTTGCCACCCAGGGACAACTTGTGCTAAAGTCACAAGCTGTCTGCATGCACTATCATAGTTCAGATACTTTTATTCAAGCCTAGATTCCGAAGGCTTGCGTGACTATACCGCTTAGGGCTTTTTTTTTCTCCTTTCTCAAATGGATTGAACAAATTTTAGCAGCCTTCTACAGAGGGATACAAGTTTCAGAGTTAGTTGTTGCCCTTAACTTTATGAAAGTTAGTTGGTTAGAAGAGTCATCCAGATGAGCTCAGCTGGTGTAAATTGGCACATGCAGAGTTTCACGTCAGCCCTGGTGTGTGCGTTTCTGTGCGTGGAGTTTGAGTTTGCTTCTCTGTACAGAGTTAACAGTGAGGATTTGAATGCATGTGCAGTTCAGCAGGTGGTGGGCACGCTTTTCTGCCGGAGGGACTGGTGGGAAGGTGACTATGTATGAGCATGTGCCAGAGGAAAGAGGGCTGCAGTAATGAGAGAACTTGACCTTACTTGCTTAGTACATGGCAAAAGCTTGGCCGTATAGACAAAGGGTGCGTTTTAGACTTGAACTGCTCCTGACAGATGTTTCTCACTCTCCCTCTCACCTGCAGCCCTGATTTGATGGTGTAAATTTATGGCCAGGTGAACTGGACTGGGGAACTGTGCTAGGTTAAAACTTCTTTTGTTTTGTGTTTTTTACCTATGGAGCTTAGCCTGAGTGGGTTTTCTGATCCCATTTGTCATGTTACTGCACATGTGCTGACACATGTGAAGTTGTGTGTAGCAGGAGTGAGGGCCTAATAGTAAGGGCAGGGTAGGACTGCTTCTAGTGATAGTACTCATTATCATTAAAATGCTCACTGACCCATAACACTAGTAAATAATGTCCCATTTCCTACAGTATAGCTGTAGCTATATATTGAATATATATATACAAAAAATATAAAATATATAGAATGTAGCTGATATCACTGTCACAAACAGTACCCCTGTTTTCAGTCTGGGCTGGGAGTCTCTCCCCTGGTTTTTTTTTCTTGCTGCAGAACACAGCTGATTGTGGATGCTGTTACGGCACTTTCTTTGTGCTGTGCTTGAGGTTACTTGCAAAACAGTGTTCCAGTGACCTAGAAGTGCAGGTTAGTGTAAGTAAAGTTACAGCTGTATTTATTTATTTATTTTTGATGGCAGGGATGATTCTTTTAGCGTTTAGTTCTCGTTCAAACCTGTGTATTCTTATGTAGTTTGATCTTTATTGAAAAGGAGAAGGTTCTGTTGTGGCAGTGAAACCAGGTGATGCTTATCTCAAGTTTTGATGAGGCACTTAAGCTGCACCAAAGCATTTTGAGAAGGCTGCCCTCTTCCTGAACACACGGTTTGGAGGTTTTTTTTGCTGAGTTTCTTCATTTCAGTGCGTGGTAAGAAGATACATTTGCTTGATGAATGCTTAGCTATTTTACTTAAGTACTCAATATAAAGTATACTGTGATATTCAAGCTACTTGTAAAACCTGTTTCTTCTGTCCTAAGAGTGCATCTTCCATACAGCAGCTTCATAACAAGTAATCCTAGCCTGCTCCAGTGAGATGTTTTTTGCCTTCAAATCAGCTGATTTGAAGGCACTGAATTGTAACACTAACTTTTACGTCAAGCAACTTAAAACGTTATTTAAATCAGTGTGGAATATGAAGCTGCCCTGCTTTTCAGTTTGCTATGTTGGCTATTGCATGCATTTTTTTAGATGTCTTGGTGCTTCACCCTTGAGAAGAAAGGCTGTCTGCAGTCATTGTTCAGATCACTTGGGTTGATGGGAGAAGACAGTGACTTGATGGATGGATGCCTTGGCATCTTCCCTGCCTTGCCCAGCCAGCAAAAATCGGTGTGGAAGAGGAGTAATTGTAGTTCAAGTGCATGGTGGGGAGGGAGGGAGGAGAGGATAGTTTTCTGTAGCATCTGATTTTGTTCAATGAGGAGCTGCAGGGGGTTGTAGAGTTTTAAGGGTCCTTCATCACTGCTGTTGGGTCTTCACAACAGCAGCAGAGATTCACTAGCAGGAGTGGACTCCTCAGAGTAAGGAATGGTGGAGGAACAGTTAGGGAATGCAGCTGTAGTGTATAAAGAGTATATGTGGGAGGACATTAGTTACTGCTCTTGTTACTTTGAACTTGAGGCTTGTCCTCATCTCACTTGAAAGCTGTGCAGCTGCTGAGAAGCAGGAGGGGAATAAAACCACAGATTTGTTTCCTTCAAATCATTAGCAGAACTGCATACTTTGGTCCTGTACTTTAGAATGTATTACTAGGTAGGTCATAGATTTCAGTGGTGGTTGGTAAAACGTAAGGTTTTCCTGTGCTCGCGGGAGGTGTGGCAGCTTAACTCTATCTTACTGCAGTTAAAAGAATAGAGGACTAACGTAGTGTTTATTGTGGAGTGACACGAGGAATCGTGGAGCTGACTCATGGGCCATAGTTTCTCACTCTTTTGCACAGGAGGGAGGGCTGCTGGCTCTTCTTGTATGTGCCTCTTGAGCGCTCGTGTTGTTGCATGCAGTATCTTGTTGAATGTAACTTCACAGTTGTACTGGTTACATCACCAGCTCTCACTTGTGCAGCCGTGCTCAGAGTCCTGCCTTTAGGCAATGTTTCTAGACTTGTCAGGCCACTGCTTTTTTTCCCATTTGAATTTAAGAACTTCTGATCGTAAGCTTGGGGACTTCCTCAACAACCACATGAGGGGGAAGTGGCTTAAACAGTGTTCTGAGACTGTGTATTTCAATTCCTCTGAGTTAAATCAGCAGCTACCTGTTAAGATCAATGTAATGTTGTGAGTTGGGGTGGAATAAGAGCTTTTTGAGTAACTTTAGGCCTGCTTTCTTTTCTTTCTGTATTCCAGTAGGACTTTTCTCCGATTATTCACACTGGCTTCTGCACTCAAGGGATTATCATAAGGAACCAGAAGGCTGAGGAGTCTCTTGGGATTGTTACACAGCCGTGGGCGACAGACTGAATTTCACTGATGGGACTCAAATCAGAGATACCCTTGAGGTACTTAGGAGTCCTGCTAGAGTTAATTTTCTCTTCCACCTTTAGGGAAAATGTGATTTTTCTGGAAGTACTTATGATGTCTCTAATACATCAACAGTCTATTTCTTATATTTTAATTTCATTGTCTGTGGTGTTGAAAGTATCCTCTAGTGCTCAGCCCTGTTGAACAGTGTTCTGCTTCATCTAATATTGGTATGTATAAGCTGATTTTTATTTTATTTCCTCATCCCCGCCCTCTGAAGTATTGTCTGTTTTGAGTGTGCGGGCCCCACTTGTCATATGGCTGAATTATCTCAGAGAGCTGCTCTCTAGCTGTTAGGAAATGAGAAATTAATTCTGAATGTATTTCCAGTGAAACCTTTAAGATTGATTCTGCCAAATGAATGTGGGGGGAAATTCTTGAATTCCTTCAAAGAATTGTAGGCAGAGATTAGACTTTTTGTTTGGATGCAGTAAAATAGACCTTTTGGGCATCAAGAGTCTATATTTCAGACTTACTTTGGTGTTTCTTGGTGCCTTGATTTAATGAGGCCTTGACAGTTGTTCCTATTTGATCAGGCTACAGCAAAGGGCAGTTTAGAGCCAGCTTGTTCTAGGCCCCTTTGGACTCGCCTGTGGTCTGTGCTGTTATTTAATCACAGTTTAACTTCCCTACAGGTATTGTCACAAATAGAAAGAATTTTTGTTAGATCTGTTGGGAAGATCATTTCCCCCCTTTGTTTTATGATAATCCTACAAATTTTGCTACTCTTTCTGTTGCAATGAAAGTCTCATGGTTATTTGCTTTGCCATGTCCTGCCTTGGTCTCGCCGTGATTTGAAGAAAGCATATGGATATTGCTATGTGTCAAACAGCTGCGAGTGTGTGATAATCTTTTTTTAAACCAGGGTTTCCTGTAGCCAGCTAGGAACCTTTGACAGACTCCAGCTTCGGTTCCTTCTGCAGTCAGTACTGGTTTTGGCTGTGCCTTTGAGCATTCGTGCTCTTAATATGAGGTTCACTTGAGCCATTAAGAGGGGTCTTCAGGGTAGTTTTTCCAAACTAGCCTAATAATAAATAAAATGCTAATCATCTGTCCCTATGAAGAGGGGGAGAAAGAAGGATGGGGCAGGACTTTTGTCTGTGGAATAGATGCTAGTTGTCTGTCTTGGAGTAGGGTAAAGTACTTGTCGAGGCCAATGCGGTGACAAAACTTCTGAGCATAGAGGCTTGATCTAGTCAGCTGTTACCTGGAAAAAACCAATTTACTAGTGGGTCTCTTTTTTGTAAATCACAATAAAAATAGTGTGCCAAGGATTTAAGCCACATTTTTTAGTATTAAGAAAAACCCAAAGCCACCAAGAGCATGTAGAAACATGAGAACTGTAGCAGCTCTTAGAGCTCCAACATGCAGCTGCATTTACGAGTAAAACAGAGGAAATGTAATTTCAATGTAAAAAAAAGGTGAGATTTTTCTATGGGTTAATAAATATAAATGAAATTACTAAAGGACGCAGAATAAACTTGCAATAAAAATCTAGAAGGTGTTTTAGTTTATGCATATTGGTGGTATTAAGACAAAGTTGAATATACATGTGAAATCTTTAACTAGAAAAAGAAGTGATAAGCTGCCTGATATGCTTTGTCAACATTCATTTGAATTGAAGGCATGAATTTAGGAGCATGCTGCATAGATTATGCTAAGGCATGAACTTTTGGCAGTTTTTCCACCCAGTTTGAACATACCCTGACTATTTCATTTCAGATATTTATTTCATTACAAGGTAAACTGTAGGAGTTATGGGGCTTGGGGCAAGGCCAGTTGTAGGGGATTGTGGCTTGCAAGGTGTTCGGTCCAGCTTCAGCTAAAGTACTCATCGTCTGGTTTTTGTTACCAAAGACTAAAATAACCTCTAAAGGTTGAAACTATCTAGAAAGGTGTTTCCAGTATCTTTCTAATGAAATGTCAAATGCTTGCTAATGCTGCTTGTGCAACTACAGACTATTTTGATAGCTTCCATCATAAATGACTAGGTAGAAGTTAACACTAAAAAAAGTGATTTATCTACTTGTAACATTACATTATGTATTCAGGATTTTGGGATACTCTTTCAAAATCAGTTCACTTTGGATTAGAGATGGTTATTAAAAATACGTTTTATATCGTGTATAACTGATTCTATGCCTGAAATAATTCTTTGGGAACTATAAAACTAGAAACTGCTGTGTTAGTGTTAAGTGGAAAGGCCCAAGAGTGTCTTGTGTTTAGGAATGACAGACCACAAAGGGATGAAGATCTTTGACCCTTTAATGACTCAGCTGCAGGAAGTGTTATCTGTATGGTCAAAAATGCTGTTGAACATATGGGCTTTAGATTTTGTGGTTAGAGCAATGCGATTCAGCTAGTTTCCAGGCTTTATTGTCAAATGCTGAAATACAGTGCCAAAAATATTCTATTTTAAAATTTGTTTTGGACATGCTGGTGTACTATATAAAACATTTGATGACAAGGTCCAAGCTATTGTGGTTGCAAAGTGAAATGCCAGGGCTGAGTTGGCTTGTGCAACCCGAGTAGCGCACAAGTGTTGAGTTAGTAACCAAAAATTGCGTAGTCACATACTGAATTGCTTCCTGGCGTCATCCCTTCTTGATTAATATGTGGCAAAGATTCAGAAAATGTCTTCTCAGTCTGAGGATGGTCCCTGCCTCTTCACCACCTGATGAAGGTAGCAGTGGGTTGAGCAAGGCTGGTGATGTTTGCTGAGGGGTTTGCTGGGAGGAAGGATCCAAAGTGGGTGAGCCCAAGGCATACTGCAGTTCTTTAAGCCAAGATTTGGTGCCATGTGGAAATGGTTTAGCAAGGTGATGGGGACAGGCTGCTTTCGGGTTAGAGGTGTCTGCCTCTGGAGGATTTCAAAAACAAGAACTCAGATGTTTGTCACAGATAACACCAGGGAGCAGGAATGGGTTGCGTAACCTTCTGAGGTCCTTTTCCAACCTCAAGATTTGATCTTCAGGCTGGATGGATGTGTTAGTCCACCACAATGGACCCTTTTGCTCAGCTGTTGCAGAAGGTAAAATGAGTGTAACGAACAAGTCTGGTCTGACTATTGAATGGGAGATTGCAGTTCAGAAAACTGCATTCAGATTTGTTTTCTACGGAGTTTATGTTCAGTAAAGATACACTAAACCCCAAAATTTTTCCATTTGTGAGTCGTAAAGCAGATACCAGTTTGTAGATGGCTGAACATCATGTGAACTTTTCTAGATACAGAACTAGAAAGGACTCTGTCTTAAGGTCTCAAGATTTAAATTTGAAATAAGATTATTTTTATCAAAAAACATTTAATCTCCAAAAGCAGGATTAACCTTGTAAGTTATAAATTTGCTCAGATGCTTGCTTCGAACCAATTCATTAGTTTTTAAAACAGGAAAGGTAGGTTACTGGTTAACCGGCAGGGCTCCTCCGGGCAGTGGCTGCAGCCGCAGCTCTGTGCGGAGGCAGTTTGGACCTGCCGTGAGCAGAGCTGCGGAGGTCAGCTGGGCTCGGCCAAGTGAGCGGCACTGCTTCAGCCAGGTTGGTTTTCCTCCAGATCTATTTGTGTTCAGCAGGGCTCCAAAGCTTCAAGCTGCACCCTGCCTAGAGAGGGGCAGTTCCTGTAGGAGTGTATCCATGCTGTTTCGCTCCTGACCCTAACAGAATTTCCTAGATCTGAGCAGGTTGGATGGGCCATAGGTTTCTCCTTCAGCTCAGCGCAGACCCAGAGGGTAACGTGCAGGTACTAGGGGTACGTGTGTTCTGGCGATAGACTCTTGGCTACTGTAGCTGACAGCCAGTCTGGCTGAGCTGCTCCCACACCTGAGGAGAACCAACACAGGTGACTACGGGAGAGTTGGGTGTTGCTAAACCAGAAGTCACATTAGAGGTTCAGTAACAACCATAGCCCCACGCGGCTCCATTGGGTATCCTTGGTACCTTGTGCCACATTTAAGCTTTTGTTGAAATGTGTAGTAAATATTGCTGGTTGTGGTGTTTGAGGTGAGAATTTAATGATCATGGTGGTTTTTTTTAGTTAGAAATTACTGTATTTGATAGAACTGCATTGAACTTGTGGTGGTAGAGGATTCTACCTCTTTCTTATTTCCATACTTTTTTGGGGAATATAATCATTCGTATATTCTCTAGTTGAAAAGTAAGTATGTTTAAGAACAGCATTGCCTGTGTGTTTCTGATAGACAATGGGGAGCAGCTAATGAGACCCCTGTAAACAACTGGCAATGAGGCACTGAGTACCCATTTCATTATCATAAATGGATGATATAATTCTCCCTGACTGGTGTTCAGCCTTTGTGCCATAGCTGTGCTTTCAGAGTGTGGCTTGCATTTAGTTTCAAGATGGACAATTGAAAATAATATCTATTCTGGGTATGTCACATTTGTGTTCAGATATGTGTCTTGTGTAATGTTTACATAAATGTGTGTTTTTATAAAATGAATGAGGTTTGGCAAAAATCAACTTCATACAATTATTGAATGAATAAATATCAATAATGTTGCTTTAGGCCTTATGTTTTTGAAGGTCTTGACTACCTGGACATAGATCTCTGTATTAGTGGTTGGAGGGTGCATGTGCAAAATGCTGAACTCCGCTGTATCTGTTGTAGTTAAGTTGCTACAAGCACAGTATGAGGGGTTACTCATACTTTATTTTTGCCACCTCTGGTGACATCTAATATATTTGCTTTCTCTGTCTGCTCCTTAGCAAGAAAGACAGTATCTTGAATCCCAGTAACTGACCCTTTAATGGTCGTTACCTCTTGTGTCAATGTGAGTCGTTCTCAGTGTTCCTGAGCATAAAAATCTGTGTTTGCCAGTGGGCGAGGAGTAATTTCAGAGGCAGGGATTGAGAGGAAGGGGGTCCATAGAAAACGCTGAAAATCAGCAAGATACCTTGTTTTTATATCTCAAGCTATTAGAAAAGGCTAGAGGCAGCAGGAAACTGCTGGACATGAAAGTCAGGACTCAGAGGGCTGCAGGTATTGCTCTCTTCATGCAAAGTGGGGTGGACTTTCCAGGGGGAAACGTATGTCACCTTTGTAACTAGCTCCTAGCTGCAGGCGCTCTGCTCTCCAGCTCCACAGGTGGGTGAGAATGTATATTTTATCTGTGTTGCAAGAATGTGGCACTAAACTGACTGTGTAATTACCAGCCTTTAAATGTAATATTATGCTTGCCTGGGAGTTCTCATACAATGTCCAGGGAGGGTTGACATCTGCTGCCTAACCTTAGCTGGTCTGGCTTCTGCAGGGTGGACTTAAATAGCCTAACTTTCTGAAACTGAGTTGATGATATCTGTCCGAAGCTGATCTTGATGCTCAGATTTCTGCATTTTCCTGTAATTCTGGACGTGGTTTTCATAATGCAAAAACTGTTAAATGTTATTTTAACATAGATCATCTGCATTTTCCATCCATTAACATAAGTGAAAATTTCACCAAATCAGGAAGTGTAATATAACAAATGCATACTGGTGTTACTATATTTTTATCACAACTGAAACCTGATATTGTGTGCACTCTGATAAGAGCAGAAGACAGTGATATTACAAGGGCATAATTTGTTGGGGTGTTTTGTTTTGTTCTCGTTTGTGGGGTTTTTTTTGTTCAGAAAGTAATTGTATTGCTTTTTCTTGCTCAATCTCAAAACCTTGTGGGAACTACCATAAGAAATAAGGATGTGGATGCAAACTTCTCACATCCTACTTAGTGCGGTAGTCATATGGATTAATAGTGCTCCTGTGTGCTTACCAGAAGTTCCTTATTGTGGGTAGTGAGCAAGCAGAGCTTTATGATTTTTCTCTTGGACATATGCATCTTTCTAAGGGAGTGGGCTGTGAATCAATTGGAAGGCAAACTTGAAGTTTTTGTGCCCTCACACATTTAAGATTGCTTTATTTTTTAAAAACTGGCTTGTCCTACGGGTAGTATAAAGATCAAGGAGATATGCAGATAGATTATGTATTCTAAAACCTTTTGGCTTTGACTTGTTCTCAGGTCAGCTGCAAAGCTGATGTGTTGTCAGCCAGTGCAGTAAAGGTGATACTGTATGGATGCTGATGAGCAGACAGGGTATTCCATAAGAGTATTCGTTTGTTGACAGTTTCCTGTTAAACTTTCATTTAAAGGTATTCCTTAACATGAAGATATCCATGTCTAGAAGTGCCACATGCCAAGTATCCATTGGTTATTTCCTGAGCATGCCTTTTTTATAGTTATTAAATTGTTATTAAATAGTTATTAAAGCCTTCGGTAATTTGCTCTTAATTTTTCTACACTGAAAGTACTGTCAGAGTTACCTATGGAGCCACACTGTCAGCTCCTGGAAGGCGGACAAGGTGTATAAGGAGGGTGGAGTTCTTGTGCTTTCCTTTCGTGGCCAACATCTGTTTAGAGGTTAGTTTTCTCCCTTATGGCTCCAATAAAATTCCAGATAACTAGTAGGTCAAGATGGAAAGTTAAAAAACCAGCACAGTCAGTATTTTAAAAATATCTTTACAAACCAGCGACTATGGAAAACACAGCTGAGCTTTCCTGAGCTAGTTTTGATGCTGTACATTTATTCCAAGCTATCTTTGTTTGATTTGGAAAATACAGGTTTGGTGGCTATTTAGTTTGCAGATTATTGACTCAAATTTTAGAACTCTTTGGAATAGGCACAGGCATATTACTGATCTTGAATGGATCCTGAACTGGACCTATGGACTGGATTCCATTTATGAGACATTTAACTCACATTTGCAGCACTGCTCTTCTAATAAGGTTCAGACTCACTCCTGTGCTCAATGTGAGCTCTAGGCTGTAACGAGAGGGAGAGCAGAGACTTCGATGGAGGCAGTTGAATGCTAGAACCCTGAGCAGGGTAGAAGATTTGTATTTTCTTCCATGTAGATTTATATCAGAGGAGACTAAGCACATATAAACTTCCCTTAGGGTAGCTTTTACCTGTTGGGCATATCTTTTAAAAATCTTGATACAAAGGAACTGACTTCCATGAAACTGGAGGAAAAAAATGAGTTTGAATGAAGCTGACTGCAATGGTACTTCTACTCATATCTGGAGAGGAGGATTGTCAGTTCTGATCAAACTTGGATAGAGTTGCTTTTGGTGGTTGCCTTTTGAGGATTATTATTATGACTTGCTTCTCATAGAGCCTGGACTAGGAGAAAGGGGGAAGATGGGATAAACAAGAACCTATTCTGTGTCCCCATTTCTTGCTATCCCTCTCAGCTGAGGTGGGAACAAGAAGGCAATAGAGCAGAATTCCGTGTGGAGAGGGTTTGGGTTCAGATGGTGATAGCATTGCTTTAGCATATGTTTTTAGAAGTGTTGTTTTTACTTGCACAGCTACACTGATGCTAAATTAATTGTTTGCATGACTTTGGTCTATGGCTATAATCTGATAATGCCATTAGTCAAAGAAATCAGCTGTACCCTGACTTCAGCTGCCTGGAACAGGAATAATAAGCTTTAAATGTGTAAAAGTGACAGTAAGGTGGTACCATGGAAGGTGTTTTTCATTGCCGTAACTGGGAAAACTGTCCTTTCAGTGTCAAAGGCACATGGAGCATTTAACTTGACCCATAGCCTGAGGATCTCGTGCTATGTCAGTGAGAGCTAACATCACCAAACCTGGCTGCTCTCAAAGCAAGTGATTCCAGCACTTAATGAAAACTACAGACATTTAAATTAGGTGGTGACAGTTGCAAGTTTGGAACGTTAAAAACTTGTTCCATAAAGATAAAGCTGCTTTTAAAAAAGTTGTTAAACAGTGCGTATCTGGTGCACAAGTGAGTAGGTAAAGTCTATACACAAATAAGTAAAATCTATTCTGGACTCCCTATAACACTACGAAATCCTGAATGACCAGTTCCTCTTTCAGGAAAAGATGTGTCAGGCTGTTAACTGGAGTTGCTGTCTGAAGCCTGTTATATTCAGGTGATAGTGAATTAATAGGTGAAGGAAATAGCAAAGATGGAGTTTATCCACAAGACCCCTGCTACTGTTATTCAGGTATAAAAATCTAGGTTTGTGTACAGTGCTAAGATTGCTCTAAAAATATTTCGCTTTGATGGATCCTTGTTAGAGATACAGTTGCTGTGTCAAAAATCAAAATAGTTCAGGGAAGTCAGAGTTATTTCTGGATCTTCCAAAATCCAGCCTTTAGTGAAGTTTACCAGCTGTGAATCATTAGTGCCCAGTGAGTCTCTAAAAACTGCTAATAAAGCTTTATATTTTAGCAAGTGTTAGTGGTTACTTTTGGGAATGGAAGGAAGAATGCTTATTTCCCATAAAACTGTCAGCCACTTATATCAGACAGTAATTTTTGCTCAGTGCTGAACTCCAGATGTGAGTGCTGTACTGGGTACAGTGTTCAGGGGCTTCTGAGCAACCCAGCTCCCCCTAAATCTCCTGTAGGATATTCAGTGCCTGTGCTTTCCTGCTGCTTTCCCCTGCCCGGAATCAGCATGGGTATACTTAAATGCAAACAGAGGTATTAAGTCATTATAAATTTTTGTTGAAGTTAACTATTATTTTGAGAAAAAATCTAAAACAGTACTTGCTGGATGTTCTTTTGGAGTTCCTTTTGGGTGTGAGCCTTGCCATGTACTGGAATGATTAAAATAAACAGTTTGCTTCAAGTGTTAATTGTATTTGAATTTTTTTACTATGTTGGTATAGAAAATTTACCTTCCCCACTCAAAATGAAAAATTTCCTACATCTGTTCTGTATATGTTCTGTATCTTCTGACTACCTTTCAGAAGAAGGAAAACTTGCTGGCAGTGCCCTTGATGAGCCTTTGGATCAGTCACCTGCTGAGGCTTGCTAGGCTGCAGGCACTTCTCATTGTGGTTCCATTTCTGCAGGTACCTCTGGGGAGGAGAAGTGCAGGAATCTGAATTCCTGCTTGGAGTGAAACTACCCTGACCATTTAATATGGTTTTTTAGTTTGTAGAGTATTCACAGGACAAGTGATTGGATGCTGATCGCTTTTATAAGCCTAGCTGCCTGGACTCATTACCCATTTTAGTACTGTAAATCCTCAATTCCGTGTCAGGGGATTTGTGTCACTGAGATTTGATAAGGGAATGATACAGCTGCTGATGCTTCAGGGCTGCCAGGGGAAAACCAAGTGGAGTTCCCCTTTAGGCATGGTGGAAAGCAGAGTGTTGTGTTCAGTGGTTGGTTTTTTGTTGGGTTTTGGTTTTTTTTTTTTTTTTGTGAGGTTGGGGGTTTTCCACATTTTTTGTAGAACTTGTGCCATAGCAGATCATGCCTGGTTCATCCTCGCTGTGTAAATGAGACGAGTGTGGTGTAAGTGAGGCTTGACTTTGACCTGTTGCACTTTCAGAAATACTGGGTGTTAGCTGAGTAGCACAAGACTGCTGCTTTGAAGACTTGGGCTTAAATTTATTTGCTTTTCTGTGCTTGGTGAAGCTTGTTAGCAAAAGTGTGCTTCTGTAGAACTGCTAATGCCTTCTTACAGGTGCAGTGTGTGGTGTATGCAGAACTGAAAAATTTTCATTATGCATGCTTTGAATTATAACAGAACTGAAGAATATATATTGAAACAGATGAGCTTTTTTAGGGGGCAACAGTAAAATAGACCTGTTTGTTCAGTGATACATGGATGGAGTTCAAAGTCAGGTGGCATAAGAAGGTTAGGAAACTTGGTTTGTGAAGGTCAACATTATAACCTATGAGAGAACTGATGGTTCAGAGTGCATTTAAGTGTTTGGCTTTTCAAGTGGCTGTTGTACAAAGGCAGTGATCAGTAGCTGGGTGTGCTGTGGGGAGGGCTTGGTTTGCAGCAGAGGGGCCACAGGTTGGTGTTTCAGAAAGAACTATCACTGAGCCATAGCATAGTTAACCAGGGAGGTTGTATGATCTTCTCTTGTAGGATTTTAAGAGCAAATTAAACAAACTTATCCCAGTGTAAAAGTGTTAGGTACGTTGACAGATCATGTAGACCCACTTTTCAGCTTCTCAGTGTGGTGGTTCAAATGCTTGAAAATGTGTATGGGAGAGACATCCCTGCATTTGTCAGGTTCCCCTTCTGTAGTGTTTACCAGCTTAAGGGGAGCAACTTGTTTTCTTTTTCTGCTTAGGGAAAACTTAATTGATCAAGAATGGTAAAATCTTGAAAATGGAAAACCGCAATGCCTGTCTTGTCTTCCTTTGCTAAATCCAGTGGTTCATTCCAGGCTAAATGTAGTCTCAGAGTTCCCAAGTTACAGCAAAACAGGACCTTATATACTGTCAGGTTCTTAAGAAAAGTTTTCTATGCCATCTGCAGGTACTTAAATTTTAATATATCTTATGCATTCAGAACTTCAAAAGAAAGCCCTGACTGCTGTGTTTTAAAGTTCTGAAGCTTTTCAAGTATTTTAATAGAATGGAAGTTCTTTTAGCTGTCAGACTGTTTTACGGAATTGAGTGGAAGGCTTTTGTATTTGAGTTTCAGGTTTGACCAAACATAGGGCTAGATTTGTATTTGGTTAGGAAATTACAGAGAGTAGCTATCACGATATTTCAGGGTGATATATCATCGGAGACACTTGAAATACAATTTTTTGAACTGTGGGTTGTACTTATTTGGCTTTGAACCAACAAACTCGGGGAAACGTGACCTGAAGACTGAGTTGCTGAGTCCAACTGGGCAAGGAGGTACTTCAGAATATTCTTGAAATGATAACATATGTAAGCAAGTTGTACCAAGTTTGCTGGCAGGCAATGTATTTTTGCACCAGAGTGAGTCATTCTGATGCAAATTCAATATGAGGTGGTGCAAGAAAATATATGGACAAAAAAAAGCTTGTTTAAAGGTGCTTGACAATACAAGGAGCCATTTGTCCTGTCAGAAATTCTTGCTGTTATCAGTGAGCACCAGTCTGTGCTCCCTAGGAGTCTCTGAGCTCCAGCGAAGGCTCTTCCATGAAGCCTGGTCAAGGAACAGGCAATGCATCTTTTCTCTGGAGATGCTAGTATTTTGTCACCAATGCAGAAGAAGGATACCCACGCTGCCCTCTCTTGTCCTGCCTTAGCCATAGTAGGTGCAGCTGTTTTAAATAAAAGTTGGTTTTAGGTGGAAATGAGAAACAGCATGCTAATACTAGGCTTGTTTTACTGATTCCTTTGGCCTCTAGGAAGTATTGAAATAACTTCTATACATTGTATTAAAATTTATAGTGATAATCCTCTCAGTGTAGCTTGTTGCAAACTTATAAAATATGGAAAGCAGTTTGCTTTACGGCTAGTGAAGAGGTTGGTACAGAAAGCTCTCGTTCTGTAAGTGCAAGAAAGTCTTGTTTGTAAGTACTGTCTTCCAAAAAAAGGTGTTCCAAAAAAACCCCACAAGCTTTTGGTAAAAGTTCAAGTCCAGCCATATCGTTAGGGCTGTGCGTTTTCAGAGCATCTGTCAGCAGTTGCATTAGTGCAGGGGTTGAGGCATTCTTCATCTAAATTCTCCAGGCAACAGCAAGGCAAAACTTTACGAAAATAAAGCCTTTATAGTAGTGCTATTTGTATTTCCCCCTTTAAAGATTAGTACTTAACATAGTGGAAGGTAGTTCTGCACAAGTAATTTTCAGAGAAGCAGTTCTTGGCTTTTAAAGGGCTTGCCTGGAGGAGAATTTTGGGCTCATGTTTGCTGGAGCAGTACTGCGTGTCCTGCTCGGGCTGAGCCTCTCAGTAGGATTCATGGCTTTGGCAACACACATCGTCTTCTCAGCTCAAAGAAAAAGTTTGCACAACTGGCAGATGTTTAAAGTGCGAGCCAAACTGTATTAACTTGGCTGGCCGTTCAAAAAAGATACTTCAGCACCTGAGCAAGTCAGCTTTTCCTTCTGAGCAGCAGTGGTTCTAGTTGCCAAGTCATAGCATCACAGGACTGGCCCAGCTTTGTGCTTGACTAGACTTGCAGGTCAGCGTCGCAGAGGCTCCCGAGGCACGGCATGCAGAGATTGCTGGCCTTTGTCGGCTCTTAGCTGTGTCAGGGGAAAGATCTGCTCTTTCCCACCCTGCTAGCTGCAGCCCCAGGGAGGGCTTTGCTTAGGCACCTTTCATTACCTCCACATGTGCAAGGCAGAAAATGTTTCTTGGGCTTTCAGTTTTCTCGTGACACAATATCTAAAATTTTCCTTGCTTGTCTGTCAGCAACAATAGGTTATCTCTTCTTCCAGTGTTCCTTGTTGTTAGGGGTTGAAAAAATGTATCAATGCTTTCTTGAAAGAAATAAACTGAAAAAAGTTATCTGAAATAGATTACATTTGTGAGGCAGGTGAGGAATCTACAGATTTACTTCTGGCACCAGTTAAGATAATCTTATTTAAAGCCCTTGCAACATCCCATTTGCTTCTTGAATGGTACACTGTGGTGACTATGCTGAGTTGCTACAGATAATTTTTGTGTTTAATAAATAGAAATTTTGTGAAGGGACTTACCAACATACATTTTACTAGTGAAACACTGGCACTGTTATATCTTTTTAATCCTGATGTGGATCTCAAACCTTCCCCATAATTTGTGGCCAGTAGGTAGAACCCAGAACAACCTGAAAAACTGTTTTTTTTACGGTCACCACAACATCATGTTGGCATGAGAGAGTATGTGCTTGTTGCTGAAACCTCTGTAGGGATTAGGTGGTGCTTTTCACCTGGCTGTCCATTCTCGCCTAAGCTGGCATCTGACTGTAATGTTAGTCACAGTGCAGCTTCCACCTAGCTTTTTTGCTGAGGGAGGCAGGTGGAAATGGGTAATTTATATGCTAGGAGGATTCCATGTTTGGTATGGACAGCTTGCAGTCTTTGCAAAATATATGTAAACATTTGTAGCAAAAGCAAGGGGACACGTTCTGCCCTACCAGGCAGCCTAGTGTCCCTTCTGCCTGCCCTGTGGTAGTTGTGTGTCAGTCAGTCAGACAGGCCAGCGGCGCTGCCCCTTGAGTTCTGTGTACTGCTGTCACAGTGCTTAACTGTAACATCTCAATTGCCTGCTCCATCTAGCCACTGAGGACCATTTGTAAATATTTATTTTTTGGAGACTGTGTCCCAGTGTTCCTCTATTTGCAAAACTGCCAACCTCCACCAGCAGTGGGGGTTTGCAGAGGGTGTTCAGTGAAGGAGTGGTAGTTGATTATCTGTAGTTGCCTTTCTTTCTGTATGTGTTTTGGTGTTGGTTTTTTTTCCTTGAAAATCCTTGAACTGCCTCCCTAAAGTCATGATTTCATTGGAAGAGAAGTAATTTGGGAAGCCATAGTCTTTTTATGTCCTCTCCTTAAGGAAAGCTAGTGCAACACAGAGAGGCAGGAGGGCTGTAGCAGCATGCTGAGAAGTACTGATGGGAGTTTGCTTTGCTCTGTTGGCTACCGCTTTTCATATGTGATAACTTTAAGTTGTTATCAAATTCCCAGTTACAGGTAAGCAGGTATCATTAATGTTGGCAGGATGGCACTGACAGGTAAAGCTTAAAATGTAGTGTAAGCAGTTTTTGGTTCGTAATTCTTCTGAAAGAGGCTTAAGCTAAGCAGGGTGAACAGTTGACTTCTGTTATGGTATGAATTAGGCGAAATACTGTTAAACACAGTAGCTCAAATTCATGCTGCGTGGGGTAAACTATAGCAGTGTAGGTTGCAGGCAGCCTCTATGAAGCTGCCCCCTCTTTGTCTGCTTACTGTTGCATAAATGTGCTTTAGCATAATTCAATTATTTTGATCAGTCTGTTTCTAATTTATTGTTTTATTCCGTTCTTACAGGCAGGCAGAAGTCCTGAAGGCTGACATGACAGGTAATTGCCTTAATTGCACAGTTGACCTAGCTGCTAATACTTGATTCCTGTTTTTGTTTGTGTTTCTTATGATTATTGCTCCTAAGAATTCTCTGGAAAGTATGTGATGTTATGTTAAACATTTGTCCTTTGTATATAAATCAATAGCATTTTAACAACTGTGCCCCTCTCTCTTTTATCTAAAATAAGCGTATTTTTGAAGTTGACTTTGAGTGTTTTAAAGCATTTGGAGATGGAGGTCATGCCCTGACTCCTCTCCCAGAGACTGTTGTCCACACTACCACAGGAACTGCTGGACTTGGATTAGCAAGTGTCTGGATGGTTTTGAGAAACCTGGGTGATGGAAATGTTGATCTGAATGCTACCACATGTCATGAAAGTGCAGCCCATAGATGCTATGAAATGCTACAGGCTATGTATTGAGCTCTATGTATTTATGGAAAACGGAAATTATTTATATGAGTGTATCAGCCATGCAGTACAAGCAGCTTGCATAATGGACCTATGCTCAGCTGTGCTTACCACCTTGGTGTAGTGCATGTAGCAGGTTGGAGTGGTCCCTGTAGGAGCATTAACTGCCTGGATCCGTCTAACCCAGCAGGAGTAGCTGTACCATCAGCAAAACAGTTTCCCTGGGTGAGAACCATCCCTTGTGCTCCTGCAGCATGCCCCCCCCCCCGCCCCCCTAGCTCAGGTGCTTTTACAAGGCAGGGAAATTGGACTCTGTAACTCGAGATAGCCGGAGCAGTGTTTGCATTCACCCTGCGTGATGGAAAGCAGATGGCTACCCAAGAGGTAGCAAACGGCAAGGAGTAGTACTTGCCCACAGTGTTCTGAATACCAGTGGCATTGGCTTCAAGGACTGTTTTGTTTAGCATCACCTGCTGGATTTCTTTTCTGCTAATTTTTTCAGGCTACTCTGGATATCTTTCTAAATCCGTTCAGTGGCAAGAAGTTCTGCAGCTTAATGACTTGCAGGGAATCACCTTCTTCTATCTGTCTTTTTTTTGGGCGTTTGTTTTTTTGTTGTTTTTTTTTTTTTTTTTTTAACTTGCCAGCTGCTGTCTTTGCTCATGTCTAGTTTTGGTGTTGTAGGAGACTGATCAGTCAATTCCTCAACCTGCCTGTAGTTTTTGTATGTCACTATTTTGATGAATCTCTGATAAAAGTGGGTGTTTGGCATTGGATATCTTGCGCTGTGCTATGTTTTTTCATTTGGTAGGTGAGTGAGAAATCAGTTGGAGTAACTGTAAATTTGAGTATTACAAAAACTGTTGTGTCTTTGTTTATTTCTTTTTATTGCTCAGATTCGAAGCTGGGTCCAGCAGAAGTCTGGACGTCCAGACAGGCTCTACAGGACTTATATCAGAAAATGTTAGTGACTGATTTGGAATATGCTTTAGATAAAAAAGTGGAGCAGGACCTGTAAGTACCTCAATAAATTTGTATATGTGTATTTAATCTGGACTGATGAGGAGGAAACCCTGAGACTTCCAGAAAAGCAATTGTATTCTATGAAATGGTTGTCTGACTTCCTTTAAAATGAAGAGTTGTGCTGTGGGTGAAACATGAGAATGCACTGCAGAGTCAATGAAGAGCATTCAATAAGTTAGTATTTTACCTTTGGCAATTTAGTAGCAGCCATGTTATGCAGGAGTGGGTTTTAGTGAGCCAGATGGAAGAAAGAGAGCTAAGAAATAGGAGCCTTCTGTGATGGCAAGAAGGGGCTAAAGTGGAGTTTCCAGAACAGAGATTTTTTCCTGATGTAATCACCTGGAGCTTTGAGCAAGGTCTAACAGGAGGAGTTGAGTAGCTGCTAAAGACCCTCATTTTAAGCCCTCTGTGGTAGGGCTGGGCAGAGGAGGAGTATCAGGAGGGGGAGGAATATCAGGAGAGAACTTTACAAATCAGGGGAGGATCCTCCTGGGTTTTCTCCAGGCCCTGAGTCCATTCCCTGATTTGAGATGCAGACATGAGTTCTAACAGGTTTAGGTTAGAGAGAAGCATGTGGTTCTTCCAGCACTGAGGGAAGCAAGATGAATAGGCTGGCTGGGTTGTCCTGTCCGTGCCTCCAGTTACTGAGTGATTTTTAACCCTGATTTCTACACCCTACATCCTGTTTCAGGGAGGGAGCACTATGCTGTGTAAACCAGAACAATTATAAGCAAATATTAATGCTGTTACAGTGTTAGCTGTATAGGATCAGGATCTGTTTCCCTAGTTATGAGAGGTGAGGGAAAGGTAGTTCTTCCATATTAAACATTATTTCAAATCAGAATGTTGCCTGAATTTAAATATTCTTCGTTTCCATGTCTGATGCTATGTAATTAAACAGTTCTTTCCTGTTGCATATGCCATCTGCACTTTCAAAGTGAAAAAAGGAAATGTTTCTTTTGTTTTCAGTTGGAATCATGCCTTTAAAAATCAGATCACGACGCTACAGGGTCAGGCGAAAAACAGAGCAAATCCAAATCGGAGTGAAGTTCAGGCAAACCTTTCTCTGTTCTTAGAGGCAGCTAGTGGCTTCTACACACAGGTGAGTTGCAAAAAAGTGTTGGCTGTGGTGTATTTGCATAGTTTGGAAGCAAGTGTGCCTCGGCTTTATGCTGCTTGCGTGTGGGTCCTTTACAAACCTTTGTCTGTCAGACCTCCTGTGCTGTTCATGAGAGATGGGCTGCAGTATCATACCAGCATGTCATCTCTTTGAGGAAGGCTGGGAGGATAGGTTTTAGGGGGGTGAAACCTGTTCTTTTCCCTTAGAGTAGGAAATTATTGCTGTACTGGATCAGGCAGTATACTCTGCTGGTGGTGGTGCTCTCGGTAGAACGTGTTTGCAAAGCTGGTGATGTGCTTTCTTTTGATCAGCCGCAGCCTCAAATTGATCTGAAACTTCTGTGAATCTGGTAGTTGTTTTGGTGCTCTATAAAAAGATGGCAACAATTTCAGTTCCCTTCTAATAGAATCTGCTTTAAAGCCTAATATGTGCTGCTTTGGGTCAGATGGAAGGTCCATTTAGCACCGTATTTTGTGTCTCTCAGTAGTCTGCTGTGACTGCTCAGGGTCAGCATTAAGCAGCAGGAAAATTGCTCTAGTCTCTTGCTTTCTGGCTGTACGTTTGTTGCCGCCTTGAGCTAGTTTGTATCTGAATCATGTAGCTGTTAGGAGGTCTAGCCTTTAATTGACTCTCCAGTCCCTCTTGAAGCCGTTTACTCTGCAGTGATCTGTGGTAAGAATTCTGTATTTTAATTGTAATGTCTAAGAGTAACACAAAAAAACCCCACTAAGCCCAACAACAAACATGTTAACTGATGATTTCATTGTACTCTTAGTTCTTTTTTCTGCCATTTCTCCAAAAATTCCCATTCACCTTTTCATTACTGTGTATGAAATTGTGGGTCATTTTCATAATTCTTTTTCATCTTTAAAAATGTGAGACTTCCCCCATATAGCTAAAGCTCAGCAAAGAAAGTCATTGTTGTTCATGGCTCCAGTTATTCAAGAACAGAAGTATGTGTAAAATTCCAAAATGCAGGTGGACTGAAGGATGTGTGATGACGCAATGTTTTGTGCTTTGTTCTGTGTCCCTTCCTTGTAACTCCAGTGATGAGCATTGAGTTAGTGTTTTCCAAGAGCTATGTACATACTACATACATACCTGAATACAGCTTTTTTCCTAAATAATACCTAACTTAGTGCCCACCACGGTTGTGCACGTAAGTAGTGTGGTTGTCCTCAAGAGTATTAGGTAGCATTTACAACATATAATTTTTTTGATGAAGACTTTCAAGCTTACAAGCACATCTTCAGTCTGAATTCTGGTGGGTTTTTTTTTTGTCAATTAGAATTTCAAATTTCAGTTACAGGAACTTTTCTTAATGTATAGCAAAACTTTTGAGTGCTCTTGCACTAGATATCTTTTGTGAGGTTTTCTGTTAATTGTAAAAGGAGTGTGATTCCTTTAATGTATTCCTTACTGCCGGGTGTTTGCCCATATTCTCTTCCAGTGTTAGATTTCAGTTGGTAGATTATGGAAAATGAGAGTCGGTGTGTGATAATGGCCTTAAAGATAATTTGCCTTTCTATCCTTTTTCTCCTTGTTTGGTGTACGCTTCAGCCACATTGTCACTGCTGAATCCTCTATCTTGAGTAGTGGTCTGACTAGACTTTCTGTCGTGGCTAGTTTGCACTGTCTTCAGGTTACAACAGGCACTGTAGGTCATTCTTACTGTATCGATTCCTACTTTGATTCTGAATATCTGCAAGACAACCCCAGTTTTTTCTCCAGAATCTCTGTGATTATCTGCCCCCCCTTCCCTGCCTTCAGCATTTTTTTCGGGAAAGTTTTTATTTGAAGCAGCCAGTCTGACAGGCTGTGGCATGGTTGCCTGGGGTTTTCTACCATCTCCACTGTTTGTCTTGCAAAAACCTTGTTCTCCCCTGAAGTGTATCAGGGATTTTTTCTTTTCCGTGTGTGACGCCACAGACTGGGTTGTCTTTCACTGTTTGCTGTGATGCTAATTGTCCCATTTTCAGTCTAGAGATTTTGCTCAGGCAAGATATGTGCTCTGCAACTGTGAGGCCTGTGTAAGTGACAACTTTGAAAGAAAGCATGAATTTTCCTAATTCAGCATGTCGGAAGATGTCAGGTTCCTTTCTTTTACCCAGCTTTCATCTATGGAATCCCTCTTGTTTGGGGATTTTTATCTACTATATAAAAGTCAGCAAAAGAGGAGGGAAGTGTAGCATGAACCTTTTTCTGCAGCAAGCAAAAGCACCCCATTGCATGTTTAGCCACTGACAGCCCTGAGCTTTCTATATGCCTTTATCTGAAAGCAGAACGCTGCTGCAGGTCAGTTTTATTTGGAGACCGAGTATATTCTCAGCTGGGAGAAAGTCTGTCAATTCTTACTTGCATTTTTAACCCTGTAACACTGTAGAACACACACTTGTCATCACTATGTGGTTACTGTTACTTTCCACAGTATTTGCCGGAGTCCGTTAGGAAAAACTTCACAAGCACAAATTAGGATGGCAAAGTTCAGGTTTTCCTTCAATTAGCTTCTGAGATATTTGATCAAGTAGCTGATGCCTTGTTCTTTGAAAGAGTCTCACTGTTTAGCACAAATATTTACTGATGACTCGGGCACTGAACTGTTAGCTGCTGTTGTCTTATGTTGGCTACAAACTTGGTTTTGTTCTGGCTTCTCTCTAAAGTTTAAGTCAGGGTGGTGCTGTTTCTTAAGCTGGAACAAGGTTGTTTGGAGGATGAGTGGCATTCCCTTACATTATTTTTTGAGAATGGTGTCACTTCATCAAAATATAAAAAAAGACTGTCTTCCTCTTGAGTGCTCTACTTAAAAAAAAAAAAAAAAAAAAAAAAAAAGGCAAAACAACAAACCAACCAAAAAAACACCCCAAAACCTGAACAAAACAGACAAAACCCAACAAGATTAGTAGATCTCTGATAGTTTCCGCTGATACACGCTTGGCAATATAAGTATCGTGGGAATTGAGTTGCTTACTGGTTTGGGATGCACAGCTCTTAAAGAAGAGTACAACTGCTCTTCATGGTTTTGGGCAGAATAATGCAGCATGGAGTAAAGAATGTAATTTTAAGTCTCACTTAAAGTAACCTAGGCTTGTTCACTTCAAATATGTTTAGCCAAGCCGTGCCTCTGAGTAATGCTCTGTTAGTTTTGTCAATTGTTTCAGTGCTTTTCTAATTACTCTTTGTAGCTGCTACTAAACCAGACCTGTTTTTCTAGTTATTACAGGAATTGTGCACAGTTTTTAATGTAGACTTGCCATGTCGTGTAAAGTCTTCCCAGCTGGGAATCATTAGCAATAAACAGACGCACACCAGCGCCATAGTGAAGCCTCAGTCTAGCTCCTGCTCTTACATCTGCCAGCACTGCCTTGTCCACCTTGGAGATATTGGTGAGTTTTTGAAGGAAAAAGAGGTGGGATATTGAGTTCTAGCTGTGTTCAGCCCTCACACAGAGGGTTCTGCTGGAGCAAGTGTCCTCCCAATTAGTAGCTGATTGTATGTTTGATGGTTGGTGCAGGGGGAAAGGTCTGGAAAGTAATGCTGTTAGACTTTTCTAATGTGTGTTACACATTAACACATGGAGACAGTTAATCGCTAGCTTTCTAGTGATTTGCTAGAATCTGTCTTCTAGCATACTAATCATGTTATAGCTAGTAGGCATAGTGAAATGTTGAAACCGGTAACTGTTACAAAAGCTTGTTGCAGCAGGCTAGCATACTTCTCCATTTCAGAACATAACTTTTAAATCTTACATAAAAAGGCAACAATTAGAAATCCAGCCTTTCATAGACAGAGTTAAGTTCATTATGTTCAATGGGTTTATTTCTTTATTGATTAAAGCACAACTATGTGTTGCAGAAAGTTATCTTTTCACAGGAAGCTGCAGTTGCTTTTGGAACAACCTAAAGGTTGATCTAGTTTCTGATTGTGCAAAGAAGTGTGAAAAATATTTGTAGCTCTCTGGATGTGTTGCTATTGGCACAGCATCTTTCTATGTAAGAACTGATAAGCTGTGCCATAAGGTCTCAGGAAAAACCACCACCTCAAAATTCAATGCATTGAATCCTTGTGCTCTTTGGTGTAATTGTATGTTTTTGTGACGCTTATTTCTAAAACAATAGTAAAATGCTCTTCAGGTAAACTGGGTTATATTAAATGCAGGACAGTTGAATTTTACACCTCAGCTTGGATTTTTTGTTGTTTTCTTAGCTCGCTATAGGAATCAGACCAGCCAGGCAGAGTCTTACTACAGACATGCAGCTCAGCTTGTCCCTTCTAACGGTGAGTCTGGGATACCTTTTTGGTTTGTAATTTCGAAGGAAGATTTTGATGTACTGCTTTTCTTGTGTGGCAGTTGGAAACTTGGGATTTTAAATAAACCTCTCTTCCCCAAATATCAAAAACAATCGTGCAACAAAGCCTGACTTGTTGGTAAATCATTTAGGTAATAGCTGTTTCCCTGATCTGTGTCACTTCTCTCCTTTTTGTGAATATTTAGAAACAAAAAAGGTAATGCACAGCTTCGTTCCAAGGCTTCACTGCTGCTACATTGTACTGCGTTAGATTCATATGTTACGAAGTACAATTAAGGAAAACTTGCCTACCACCAGTGGTTTTTTCTTTTATTGCGAATTGGCATGTGAACACAGTTTAGTAGCTAAAATGGGATTTTTCAATTTGTTCATGCACGTTAAGGGCTTCTTTACTTCAGGGATGTAGCTTTTTAGTTATTGTCTTACAGTGGTCCAAAACATAGACAGAGTGATAGAAGGATAAATCATTTTTTAGCCAGGCTGCTGAAACCAGTAATGCAATTTTTTTAGCTAGTTATATTCTACCTGGAAAAGTTTCCTTACTCTAACTATAGGAATTTTTACTGTATAGGCAAAAAATATGACTGACTATTGACAGTCAGATTTGCCTCATGAGCTAAAATTGGGCTAGATTTTGTCCAACGAGATGAAGCTAAAAATCTGTTGTGGTGAAAGGTTGGTTTTGACAGTACCGTCTTATTTAGAGAAAAATCTTATGCCATATTTGTTGTCCAGTTTTAAAGATGTGTGAAAGCAAGCAAAACACACACACACACACACACACACACACACAAACCCAAACAAAAACCCCCACCCAAAAAAATAACCGCACCACAAATCTAGAAGCTTTTTCATTTGAGTGGTCGTGATATGAGGCTGGAGTAAAAGGGTCAGCACCTGAACCTTGTCTGTTGAAGAATTTAGCACTTCGTGCTCCCTTTTCAAGTGACCACACTTAATCTGCAATCTGGCATGCTTCAATCTGTGACAACTTGTCGGACGATTTGTCTTTCTCTCTGTTAGGTCAGCCTTACAATCAGTTGGCTATTCTAGCTTCCTCCAAAGGAGACCACTTGACCACAATTTTCTACTACTGCAGAAGCATTGCTGTGAAGTTTCCTTTTCCGGCTGCCTCCACTAACCTACAAAAAGCACTTTCTAAAGCACTGGAAAGGTAAGACAAAGTCACAATGTGTTTCTGCTTGGATAAGATGGAGGAGACTTCTTCCAGATGTACCTCTCTTGCCAGAAGTTATTCATATTTGGTAGTAGAAACAGGAATTACTCAATCTCCGTCCAGTCCTTACACGTGTGGAATAAAGAATAGTTTGTGTCTGGGATGTTCCTGAGTGTGAATAGTGAACGCAGGAAATAAACATATTGTGCCAATGTGAAAAAGTAGCTTTACATGCACATTCCTCCTTTCTTGAACTTCACAGGAGAACTGTGTTATGTTATGTGCAGCTGTGTCTAATTCCAAAGGCTAAAGTTGGGTATTTCTGTTCTGAATGTAGTCGTGATGAGGTGAAGACTCGATGGAGTGTGTCTGACTTCATCAAGGCTTTTATTAAATTCCATGGCCACGTGTACCTGAGTAAAAGCTTGGAGAAGCTGAGCCCTCTTCGAGAAAAGCTGGAAGAACAGTTCAAGGTTAGTTCTAATAACATATTAATTAGTATATTGAGGAGGTTATTTTTAGCAGCTGAGTTCTGAAATTACAGTCCAATAATAACTTTTTCACATGCTAAAATACAGGAAGCTCAAGTAACCAGTTGTGGGAAGTTTGTATGACAGCTAACACTGGATAGTTCTGTTGACTTCTGCAAACAGGGACTTTTCCCATTTGACATGGGGTGCATTGCTGGTAGAGATACAGGAGAAATCAATGACCACCGTTGATTCTGTGCTCTTTAACCTGGACGATTCTTGGGTACCTGTGAAAAGCACTTGATTCAATTGCAAAGTCTTGGCTCAGTTGCCTGAGTAATTTTGAGAGCTTCGTTTTTTGGATGGTGTTCATTCATTCCCACTGGTTATTAAGGTTGCTTTTAATCTTCCTCAGACAACTTGCCTCTCCTGTCAGCGGTTTGCCTTTAAAAAGTGTTCCAGTACTTAATTTGTGTGTAGTCTAGAACTACTCAGAACACGCTTCCTCTGGAAAATCTAGGTGTACCCATTAATTATATAGCCAGCTCATTAAGTTGGACAATACAGAAAGGATTGAAACAAAGAGAATTTTGTAAGGTATTTATACCAAGGTAGTACAGTTTCAAAGACGACAGCATATTAACTGTTCGGCTCTGCTTCATCATCTTCATTTGTAGAAAATGAGCAGGTAGTACAGATGTGTTCAACAGAGCAGTTGGGTGCTTTTCCATATTAAGAAAGGGGAAGCTGGTCTTAGCAATATAAAGAATTACAAATATTCTTCACGGTGTCATTTTTGCGTTTTTGCATTGAATTGGGCTGCAATTAAGAAACACAAAACTTGTTGGGAATTGTATTAGCTTTGAATATGAGCTGCTTGAACACTGGGAATTAATGTTGTCTCAAAATTAAGTAATTGTGTGTCTTTTTGTGTGTGGTGTTGGCTGTTGAACAAGTACTGCTTTTTCCACAATACTTTCCATCAATAATTATGAGCATTGCTCAGGCATGTGGAACAGTCTTATTTTTCTGAACTGATCCAGGGTGTTAAAATAGAGCTAATCGAGCCCTGCTTTGTTGTTAGATTACTTTTTTGTTATGCAACATAAGGTTTAATTTACTAGAAGGCAACTCTCCGACTTAAATGGGTTGAATGTGGATGTGAAATTGGCTTTATGGTGGATAATCACTTTTAACTTTGTGGTTGATTTTTAACTCTGTATGAGGAGAATGGTCCTAGGGTTAGGAGTATTCAGCCAAGCCCACGATTCTGCTGCTGACAGCTCTGCCAGTTTGAGCTGTTGGCTGTAGAGTGCTTCATGCCCTGAACTAAAAACCAAGGTTGAACGTGGAGCTCAAACCTTTTCTTGTTGCTTACTCTGGGGAATCCACTTGCCTCTCTGACTGTTGCATCTGAAGGTAAGTTGGTTGTGGGTTAGGATATCTCCTTTTTTTCCCACAGTGCTCAAAAAAAACATTTAAGTTTCTTTCCTTGTTCTGAGAAAGGTGTCTTTTACTGCATAGTTACTGTTGTAAATAGCTCATGCTATTTTGGTCCACCATGGCATTCCATGACCCATGAAGTCAGATGTGGAATTAGGCTTTAATACATAACCACACACTAGTTAAATTTTCCTGGGGTGTTTTTTTTTTTTTAAATGTCACCTTCTCCGTGCTGTTTCTTTGAAAAACTGAAAAAATACAGTGGATATACATGCCTCTGCAATTCTTGCAGTTGCATTGCAGTGCTGTCATTACACATTAAAGTTGCACTTGCTCTGAAAGAGAACCATATCCAAGGGGATGTTGATTTGTGTGCGTATGACTTGGTGTATGAGCAGAAGCCTTGGGCTTAACAGTGGGCATCTGCCCAAGTCCTCGTGGGAAGCCCAGTGCTGTGCTAATAGAGATGACCTGAAAATAAAACTTCGAATGAATATTGCCTTAAGGGCAGACGCATTAGTCAAGCAGTGAAGTAGCAGCTGTTAATCCTTTCAAGTCCATGCTTTACCATATAAAAATACATACATCATACGTGTGCTTTTGTTGCAGAGGTTGTTATTCCAAAAGGCCTTCAATTCTCAGCAGTTAGTACATATTACTGTTATCAATCTGTTTCAACTACATCACCTGCGAGACTTCAGCAATGAAACAGAGCAGCACAGCTACAGCCAGGATGAGCAACTCTGCTGGACACAGTTACTGGCTCTCTTCAGTAAGTATGAAAACTAATTGATTTTTGTATTTCTTCTTCGTTTTTATATGGAATCCGTAGTAATTTGCTGTCGGTGTCTAGCTTAATGGTTGTGTGAGGTAAGTGATGAGAATAGAAGTTATGGGAGAAAGACAAGAGAGAAGGATCATTTATGTCTAGCAGTGCTGACTAATACTGGATTTATGTGCCCTGGACTTAGTCTGAAGCCCTGCAGAAGTCTGCATGTTTTTGCTGGTTCTGAAAGAACATTTTAACTTGGGTGCAGAGTTGGATCCAGATTTTCAGTGGGTAGTGCTCCTCTTGGGGGGCTGCTCTGCAGCTGGCCGCAGTGCGGTTTGAGCAGCTTTGAATGGAGCTATTTCTGAGTCACCAAGACTGAAGTTGAAGCTGACAGAACTAGGTCCTCAACTGCTTCTGTGCTCTTGATAATATCAACCGTGAGATAAGTGGGAGTGCAGAGCATTTTTGACTCTAGCTGCATAATGGTGATTTGCTTAACCTGATCTGGCCCATGATCAGCTTGGCCTTGTTCATAAACACCTAAATTTCTAAATAGCTGGGTTTCTCCAGTTTGCTGGCCTGGAGTTGATTGTGAAAGCACTGTAGTCACACTGGTGTGGTTACTGTTTCTCAACTTGTATGCCTAACGGGTGTGAGCTGCAGAGCTAGCTCTGATGGATTTGTGTGCCTGCTGACCTGGGAAGTACGTATAATACAGGTAGACAGTCGAGATCATAATTTCTAATAAATGAATAAATATCTCTGTAATGAGCTTGTCTCACTGGCTTTTGTTAACCTACCAAAATCATTTGCCATGACACACTTGAAAAGGAGAGGTGGGGAAAAAACATCAAGATTCTGCTTCGTGCTAGAAAACTCTCTTCTGAAAAAAAAAAAAAGATATTCTGATCTGTTGGTGGATTAAGATGAAGTAATTGGGCTGTTTTGTTCTAAAGAACTAGCTCTTAAAAAATAGGGGTTTATGGGTGGGATGTATTTGATAGGTTATTTGATCAATTTTCATGTGTCATTCCTGCATCATTTGGTGTTTTTTGGTTTTGTTTGCTTTTTTCTTGCTCTGTTTCTAGTGTCCTTTCTTGGAGTTTTGTGCAAGTGTCCTTTACAAAATGACTACCAGGAGGACTCTGGGGCTGCATACCCTCTTCCAGCTGTGAAAGTTTCAATGGACTGGCTGAAACTTAGGCCCAGTGTTTTCCAGGAGGCAGTGGTTGATGAAAGACGGTAGTGAGTGTTAATCTTTCTTTTGATACATTTGATTGAATAAAGTAATAATAAGTGGTGATCCACAAATGAGTAATGGGGAAAGTGATTGTATAAATATTACAGACATCAAAATGATAGAGAATGTGTGCTAAAAAGCTCATAGAACAAAACATGAAACTTGTAGGCTACATGAACAAGTTCACTGTTGCAATTGGCTTTAGGTTTGCACGTAACTTTTTAAGATGAGGGGGATCTATTTTACCATGTCTGACTTGAGCGTAACTACTGAGTGTACCCTTAGTCTAACCTTTTGTAATGATTTCTCAGATTAATCGTGGTAGGTGGCAGGAGAATAGTTGCGTTAATTTCATGCATTAAGCAGTCTCTTCAGCAGTACTGGCATCTGTGTTTTCTGGCTTATCATCTAGGAATTAAATTGAATTTAGTAGAGGATGTCTTCAAAAGTCAGCACAGGCATTACTGTTCTAGATTGTTGCGATGATTTTCCCCTTCTGCCTCTAATCTTGTATATTTAGGCTTAAATAGTTCAAAACTCGCCAACTTTTTAAATAGCCTGTTAACTTTTCATGAATTACAGCAATTCAATTAAGTGTTTCTGACCTGTAAGACGTTTCTTCAGATCAGGGTGGCTGTTACTGGCACAGATGGATGAGTATTTTTTCTAGGATGGCCACAATAAGAAAAATGGTGTGAAAGCAGCTTGCTTAGCTGATCTTGTGCGATGTGCCACAGTAGTTTCAGCTCTCTTGGGATTTATTTCTTCCCTATTTATTTCTAATCAAAGTTGTTCTTTGCCAGCTAAACACACACGTGCACATGCCTTTATCGGTCTGTTTAATAACCTGATGTCTGTGTTATATTGAGAAGTCTTCCTTATTCTGAATTCATACTTAATTGTGCTCTTGGTTCAAGAAATAATCCTTATTCCTTTTTAAACTTTCAGTTGTCCCCACTCTATGCTTATGATTTTCCTGTGAATAATTAATCGTACCCCAGACTGAACAAGCATCTGAAATAGGAAGGAAGCCTAGAAAAGCAGGTGAATCTGAATGCAAGAACTGAGGACAGAAGTGACTACATCAATACTAGTGTGTTGGCTTTGGAAATGAGTTTTTCCAGACTTGCCCTGTGGAAGCCATATTAGGTCTAGATTAAGTGTGTCACTGCATCACTCTTCTTTAGGAATCTCTTACTATGAAATCTCATTATTTCAAACGTGTAGGAAGGTTGCAATTTACTGTAGGTTGCAACAGACTTGGACTCTTCTTTTTTTCCCTCCTTCTGTTCCTTGTCAGTCACGGGAAGGAGCTGTTGCTTAGTTTAGCATAGAGAATAAGCATAACGTTTCCAGTCCCTGCGGCGGTGCAGGAAAGCAGCTGACCTCAGGCTTTTGAGTGCATATTGCATTCTCCAACCCAGGTGCTGGATGATGACTGAAAGCCTTGCTGAGGAAGGGCAGATCCGTTTCACTAACATGGAACATAGTGGGCATACCTTCCTAAAATAGTTTTATGTTGTTTCCATGGACTTGGTGCCCATCACTAAAGCAGAAGAAGGATGCTTAGACTTTTGGGTTGGAGCTTTTTAAAAATAGGAGAAAGCAGCCTGTTGTTGGTGGTTAAATGTTAACCACCTATGCAGCGATTGTTGAGATTTTTAAATGATTTACTCCAGGGCCTTTGTAAAGAATTTCCAGTCGTTGCTTGTACTGCTATTGCCAATGCAAGGCAGCAAGGCTGCCAGCTAACCTCTAGTTTAATGGTCTTACTCAGTGCAACCCTTACTTAGACCATCTTACTTTTCTGGTAACTGTTTCAGTGCTACAGTAGAGTGCTAATGTTCTTAGAGTGCTAAGAACAGAAGTACTTCTGCACAGCTGTATCTTGATAAATTGTTTTGCTTCCCAACTGATTAATTTATTGTGCCTTGAAAGCAGTCAGCTTTGGACTGGGAAACATGAATTGCAAGCAGGTGCTCTGAAGGTTTCCTTGTGCAATAGGTTTGTCTGGTTAAATTCACAGCAGGCTTTCTGACTTGCTGGGTAACGAACACTGTGCTGCGAGTGCCTGGCTTCCTTGGTAACGTTAAATTGGCTTTTTAAAGATTTTATTTTTCCAATGAAGTGGTTTTTTTCCCTGAAATTTGAGAGAAACTTTACCTTTTATTGGGAATCAGAGATTAATGGAAGCTGTGGCCATGTAACAGAGTTCAGTGTTTTCTGGTAAGGTAAATAGATTCAGTGTTTTGCAGTTCTCATGGTTTGTCTGTTTTCTGATTTGTAGCATATGGCCCTGGCTGATTTCTCTTCTGAACAGCTTCCAGCCGCATGAAGAAGATCTATCCAATAATAATGGTAAGGATGCTTCTAGTCTGTGCTGTAAAGCGCTGGGAATGGTGTTTTTCCTGATGTTATGGGGAATTGCAGTTGAAGAGCAAATAAGGAAGCAAGTTGTCTTCTAGTGTTAGTGCATATGAATACTTTGCAAATGCTGTTTCTTCATGCTGAGCGGACTTTACTCTGCTTTACCATTCCTGTGCTCTCAGGTTGCAGGGTGGACCAGTACAATTGAGCATGTTAATTATACCTTACGTAGTGACCTTGCTGAGGTACCTACTTATGATACTGTACTCAGTGCTTTCATGCTTTCTTTACACTGTTTATTGTCTGTTCACCAGCAACCCCCCTTCCAGAAGAATTTGAGCTGCAAGGATTCTTGGCTCTGAGGCCCTCGTTCAGGTGGGTGACAGCTGAAGGAGACTGTACTCTTACTGATACCACTACTTTGATAGACATTGTCCTGTTCTCTACCGTATCTTATTTATGAATACTTACTACTGTATGGATTGATGTAGGTGTCTTTTCAGAACAACTGCAGTAGTCATTGTAGCTAAACTCTAGGGAAAGTGATGAGCTTGTAATATTGCTCATGACTTTTTTGGTTTTCTTCTGTAGTCTTCCTACTAGTGAATTGAAAGGGAAGAATTTGAGAAGTGAGGAAAGGAATACTTTTACATTAAAACTTCCTGATGTGATTTTACTTTGCTGTTTTTTACTCTTTTTTTAACTGTATCCCTGTACATGTACAAATGCTGACTAAATGTCACACATATTCATTCAACTGTTCTGTAATCTTTATCATCACACAGATGAGCTTTTTGGCCTTCTGTTTTAAAAAACCAACCACCAAACCTCTTTAATGTATAGCTGCATCTTAGCAGAAAATTACATCTGTGAATCGGGCATCTTGTAACAGCCACGTTTTGAATAGTAGCTGGTGAAATTTCACAGCTTATAGTAGAGTGTCGCTGACCAGTTGTCTTTCTAAAGAAATACCATGTTGCAGAGGGTAATGGTGTAATTATTATTCCCTCTCCTATGTCAAAACTAGGAACTTGGATTTTTCTAAAGGCCACCAGGCAATTACGGGAGATAAGGAAGGGCAGCAACGTCGGATACGGCAGCAGCGCCTGATCTTCACAGGCAAATGGATTGCTGATAACCAGCCAAGGTAATTACAAGTAGCTTCTTGGTGTTTCATTTGCTGCTGTAAGCTTAGTTAATGCAGGTACCAGAGTAGAATGTTATTTTTCTCACTATTCAACACGGCAATTAGGTATAATATAAATACGAGATGCTGACAGCACCAATAACATGTTGTGTGGGTCAGCAGCCATTGCTTCATAGAGTGCTTATGTTAAGGAATGTATTTGGAATGATGTGCTTGCTTTTCAATTCCCTTCTGTCTTTTTCAGGTTGATTCAGTGTGAAAATGAGGTAGGAAAGCTGTTGTTTTTGACAGAAATCCCAGAACTATTACTAGAGGACCCTAGTGAAGCCAAAGAGAGTCTCGCCTCGCAGGAAACATCTATTGCAGAGCCGCTATCTACAGATGGGAGCCCTGGACTCAAATCAGTTCTGTCCTCTGGCAGAAGCCTGAACAACAACTGTGACACAGGAGAAAAACCAATGGTCACCTTCAAAGAGAACATCAAACCACGGGAAATGAACAGAGAGCAAGGGCGAGTCTATCCCCCTAAAGATGTAGGTAGGGAAAGACGGGACTATAGCAAAGGAATAGTAGCCAATAAGAATGATGCGAAGAAGGATAACAATAAAAGAAAGAACGAGACCAAGAAATGTGGCTTGGATAAGATGCAGGAAGCAGGAAAGCAGAACGTGGCAGTTCAGGTAAGCTTTTAGATCAAAGGGGTACTGCGTCTTAGGCGGTACAATGCTTGTGTCAGGGCTGTGACTGCTTGTATAGAGTATGGTAGAGTTGAGGTCTCGCTGTGGGCCCTGCAGGGACAGCTAATGCACAAAAAAAATAGAAACACAACTGTCTCAAAGACCAGGTATTGGTGATCTTTGGGTCTCTGTCCTTTTCCTTGATGCTCTCTTGATTTGTTGGGGGGGAAAACACAGGGAGGAATGAAAGGTGATTTTGCTGTATGAACCTTCTTAAAAAATCCAGACTTCTGTCTGTTGTTCCACAAATTATTCAGGCTGCGAAGGCTGTTCGCATGGCCAGATCACAGTCATGCTCTTTCTTGTACTGTGGTCTGTTGTGAAGGAACTGGGTACTCTGCATTTTCAGTTCAGTTGACTTGTGCACATTCAACAAATTGAATACATCGCAAAAACACCAAATTGTATATGTGAGGTAAGATCCTCTGTAACGTGTGTGCAGTCAGGTGGCCCTCTGTGGAAGTCAGGAAAGACACGCTGCTCTTAAACCATGTATCTCTCTGTGCTCAGGTGCTTGCTCAAAACTGTTGGCTTCATATCAGCTGCTCTTTTATCAGTTATATTTTTTTGAAGCATGCTTTTTTCCTCTGTTTCTGTGAGCATTATGTACAAAAATGCTTACCTCGTGAGTAAGTAGTGAATTTACTGGTCTGACTTCCATCAAGTTGTAGAAGATAAGGGTGGAGAGTTTCAGGGTTGATCTGATCTGTAGCTGGATGGTTTGGCTGCATCTCAGCCTGATGATGTCTGGAGGCATTTAATAATAGCAATGGAGACTCTGTTATTTCCCTGGAGAAACTATCAGTTCTTCACTGTTCTTGCAAGTGGAAATTATTTCCTAATGCGCTTTATCTCCCTTGCTTCTGTGTAAACCTACTACTAATTTCCGAAACAGGTCTGCAGAGTAACTTAAGTCTTCCTCTTTGCAACTGCTCTGAAGGCCTGTGCAATTGAGGTCTTCTTTTTTTTCCTAAGCTAGACAAACCAGCTCTTTCATATTTCCATCTGGTGGTGTTAGGACCCTTGGATCATTCTTGTTCTCCTCATTATTTGCTATTAAACATAATCATTATAAAATGGAAGTTCTGAACTGGCATTGTTATTCAGTTGGTTTTGCAGGGGTCCTACCAAGGCAGGTAAAAGGGTCGTAGCCTACAGAACCATGTGGCAATTGTTTGTGAGTCACCGCACAAGATTCTGATATCTGAAAGCCAATGTAGGTGAGTTAGAGTAGCAAGTTTCTTATTTGTTGAAGTCTGGAATGTGGTTGCAGGCCTGAGCACAGCTCCCAGTTGTGGTATGTGTGCCCTTGAATTGGAAAAGAAGGACTTGCTGATAAAATCCACTGGATCTTCTGAGAAGTATGTCTAGTTTTTTGGATAGGGAAGATATTTTAATTTTGATCCAGCTGATTTATCAGAAATTTGCTTGTCTTAGTCTTAAATGTTTACAAACTCAAGAAGAACTTGCTGCAAACCCAGCAGTAGTAAAATATGTTTTTGGTGGTTGGTCACTTTTCATCTATTGTTGAATAGAAATGCATTTTGACTTTAGTTGCATCAGCTGTATTTGTTATGGCACCTATTCCCATGAAATGCCTTTTGAATGCCTTTTGGTTTGTATAGTTTGGTGATCTTACTTATCCAGACCTACTCCAGAATATGAGGAGGGTTTGATTCCCACCCTCTGAGAAACCAGTGTAGGTTTTGTATCCTTAGGTGGTTTGTGAGTGCTCTGTCTGCTTTGGCCTTCAGGTTTTATCTCCTCCATAGTTCGTTGCCTTCAAAAGCCTAAATGCTACAAGTGTTGCAGCTACAAATGTTGCAGCTCCTACTTAGCAAAAATGTTAGCAATATTATACAGAAGTAATCAGTCCTGTTTTGCAGATAAGTAGAAACCTGGGTGCTCTGAGGTGATTATGAAAATGTGACATAGGTTGACTCTCTTCTCTCTAGGGAAAATAATGTTAGATGCCGAGGAAAGTTTAATGCAGACTTACTTGAGGTGTAACTTACTTTTCAGAGGTCACTGTGATGAAATAGTGCTTCTCTCAAGCACTGCGTAGGAGAAAGTAGTTGGTGGTGTTGACACTTTTTAGGTGAGATCAGGTAGAAGTGTGGAAGCAACTGAAATTTGTCTGTCTTGATTGATGAATTTTAGATACTTAGGTTTTAAAAGTTAACTACAAGTCATGCGGGGTGGGGGGAGGGCTTTTGGAAGCAGTCTTTGGTAATGTGCTACAGCAGCTTTGAGTTTATGGCAGACTGGAGCTCATGTTTTGAAATCCCATGGCAGGAAGAGTGTCTTTGAATTCTCTGACATTGCTATAAAAGAATGCATAGCTTTCAGTATGGGTTATAAAAACATTTGGCTTACTGTGCAGAAAAAAGGGACAGCACGATATAAGTTGAATTTATAGAATGTGGTGAAGGGTGAAGCTGTCAGTGAATAGATGTGACATGAGCAGGGGCTGCATCATTTGTGGTGCTTAGCATCAGCTAGAACCTTGAGGTGGAGTTCACTCCTTTTTCTAGCGGGAAATCAAAAACATGCCCAAACCTCCCTTACAATCTACTTTTTAAATTAAATGCAAAAAATAAACCACTCTCCCATAACTTCTAAATGGGGACATTCAAATTTATTTGAAAACAAACTTGAGAAAACATTTGAATGCATCTACCCCTTTACCACTGTATTTTGGCAGAAAAGACCTGCCCTCTAACTCCTTTCAACTCAGCAGCACTAAATGTTGAAGTAAAGCCCACACAGTTTTGGTTTGTTTGGTTTGAATTTTTAAATTTGGTCTGTGATAAACCCCTCTCTTTCAATCACCTTTGAGGCTTGGCGTCAGGTCTGCTCCTGGGCCCTTTCTGTATTGCCCGGGTTCCTTGCTTGCTGTCTTTTTCCTGCCTGCTCCATCTTGCATTCCAGGCAGTTCTGCTGAGCTGAACAGAAAGGGAAAGTAGTCTTCCCCTCTGTCTTCCTCTCCAGGAAGACCCAGACCGCAGCAGACTCAGAATCAGGTAAACATTACATTACATTCTTCTCTCTGCCTTTAACTGGTGCAGCTCTTTTAACAGAACATACAGCAGTTACACAGTAAACTGAAAGAGGTTTAAACACTTCTGCAATTTGTCTTATATGCTCTTGGTCAAAAGAATTTCATAGTATGCAGGAGTTGGTGCGTATATGTCACCGAATGGCTTAGGCTGAAAGTTCCCTAGGAAGAACATGGTAGTGTTTGTTTTTTAAGGTGCTGCAGGTAAGTACCATGAGTTAGGTTGAAGTAGTGCCCTAGGAGAAGCATAAGACCATCTGCACTTTTTGCTTTGTTTCTAAGGCACTGCAGTTGAGCAGCATGGTAAGTTCTTTGTATGGTCTGAGGATATTATGATGTCTGCTTCCCACTCTCTCGCTAGAGAAGGAGCCTGTTGCATCTTCTGGGTAGATCTCCCTAGAGTGCTTTTGTGAGGCAAGGAGTGCCTGAGGACAGGCAGGGTAAACTGCCTGAGGTCAGTGAGGAGGGAACTGGGTTCCTGTGTTCCAGACCTCTCCCAATTACTTAGGGAAAAGAAAATAATCTCTCAGACAATCTGGGAGTTCATTTTTTGGCTTGAGACATGATGTGGGTAATTACAGGAGAAGTTGTGTAATTTCTTCTTACTTTTTTGTGTTAGGTGAAATCCCAGACAGAGATGAGGAAGACTCCGGTGTCTGAAGCCAGGAAAACACCTGTAACTCAGACTCCAAGTCAGGCCAGCAGTTCTCAGTTCATCCCCATTCATCACCCAGGAGCCTTCCCTCCCCTTCCTAGCCGGCCAGGTAATTTACATCATTCTTTTGAAGTGTGGTTTACTCTTCACTGCAAAGAAAATCTTGTAATAGTGGTTGTTACAGCCTCTGAAGGTGGGAGCTGTTTTAATGAACATGCATTCTCACATTGAGAGTCTTACTAAGTAGTAAAGAACGGGCATAGCAGAACTGCAATGAGATAAATAAGTTTCCTTACACTTTAGAATCGAGGTCTGTCATAAAATCTGCCGCCTTCCTTCTTGTTTAGTGGGTGTGAGATCAAGGAACTTCATGGTAGGCTGTTTCTGTAGTTAGTCAAAACATGACAAAGTCTCCTGCTAGCTGAAGAGGAAGCGTTCTCTGTGCCTGGGACTCCATTACAGAAGATCAATCACACTGCTTGCTTCTTTTAAAGCTCAGTTTCTTTTGTAGTGGTGCTCATGTTTCAGGCTGTAACTTGTGTGGTCTTACTTGCTGTAGTTGCCACATTGCGTGTTCCCATTTTGTTGTAGAGTGTTCCTGTCATACCTTGCTGTTCATGTTTGCTCACGAAATAGCTGGAAGCTGTATCTTCCCTGCAGCTGCTACATGTAGTCGCTGGATATAAGACAGAGGGACATCTTCCCTGCTCCAAAGTCAGCGTAAAATCTGGCCCGTGAGACACAGAATTAAAGCTTGCCTTCCAAACTTGTTTTCATTGTGAACTACAGGAAAGGAACTGATCTTGTGGAAATGAGGATTTGTTTGCTTACCATCTGTCTCTGTCTAAATTAATCCAGAGACTGGTGATCCTGTGGGAAGAGGCAGTAGACTTATCGACTGCTTCTGTTCATTGCTCCAGAAGTTTAGTCACTGAGAATGTGTGTGTTTGAGGGGAAGGGAACTTTGGGAGTAAAGCATCAAAAAACCCAGAACAGTGAAGGAAAAAAGTAGAAGGGAAGAGAAAGTGGGGAGACTGACGTCTGGGGTGGGGGGTGGAAACATGTGACTCTCCCAGATACTGCCCTTGACTGACTGTTACCAGTGCCTGGAATATTGCAAGAGAACCTGAGAAAAAACTCTGGATCCCCCTGTGATCACAGCATGTGTGTGCAAGGGTGAGAGAGGACATTTGGAGTGCATGTATGCAAACTGGTGTTCCCTGTCCTCGCGGCCTAAATGAGCTAAATGAGCAAAATAGGAGGAGAAAGGAAAAACCAAACCACTAAATATTTTCTGGAGGGGAGCTATCTGCTCTGTCAAATTGTGCTTAAAGGTGCATTTTTATCTTTTCCAGGGTTTCCACCTCCAACCTATGTTGTTCCCCCTCCTGTGGCTTTCTCCATGAGCACAGGATACACCTTCCCAGGTGGTGTTTCTGTCCCAGGAACCTTCCTCCAGCCCACAGCTCATTCACCTGCAGGAAACCAGGTGCAAGGTGGGAAACAGTCCCACATTCCTTACAGCCAGCAACGGCCCTCTGGACCAGGGCCAATGACACAGGGACCTCAGCAAACACCACCTCCTTCCCAGCAACCCCTCTCATCTTTACCAGCTCAGGCAACAGCACAGTCCGCAAGCCAGTTACAGGTCCAAGCTCTGGCCCAGCAACAGCAGCAACAGTCCCCTACGAAAGCTGTGCAGGGCCTGGGGAAGAGCCCACCACACCACTCCGGATTCCAGCAGGTAAACTCAACTAATGCAATATGCTAAGCTTTGTTTAAAAATAAACTGCAACGTTCAAGACCTAACGTTCCTGGATTACCTTTTCAAAACTGCCATTAAAGACCCTAAGTGTGGAATTTTGATCTGTGAACTTCTGGGCAAATTTTAGAAAAGAGCTGAAGTTTGGTGGGCGTGAACATACGGTTCTATAGCGGAGAGGAAGGCATCTACTGGAATGGGAAGGTGGTCACTCTTTTCTGTGTGTTTCTGTTTATAGACAAGGTATTGAAGGTGGTATTTCTGTCTTAGGCTTTTCTGGTTTCTTTGTGTGAGTAATGAGGACTGAATCTGAATCTTCACCCACGCTCTCCAGTGAGCTATCTGGGTTGCAGTGTCAGTTCTGTCACAGCTCTTAGTTTTATGCTCACGTTGTGCTAGAGATAATCTCCCTTCTGGCATGTCTGGACTTGATGCTGAGACCCTCCTGATGCTCTGGGCAGCAAAATGCTGGCTCCGTACCTTAGTAAAGGTGTTTATAAGGTACTGGGTTAGAGTAAGGATTATACTTGGCCGTTGGGGTAAAGTGTGACTAAGGAGTATTAGACGTCTATTGAGACTGTGAATTTTGGCGAATAGATCAGTAGTTTAATCAGTAGTAAATCAGAATGTTTGTGGAATGTCTGTCACAAGCGAGCCAGACCAACAGTTTGAATGGAGTTAGGTGTTCAGTTAACGTGAATTGTTCCTGCTTGCTGGTGAAATTGTGTGTCTCTGCCTCAGTATCCGCAGACAGACTCATCGAAGCAGCTCTGGAACCCACCTCAAGTTCAAGGCTCACTGGGGAAGATCATGCCCGTTAAGCAGTCCTATTACCTGCAGGCCCAGGACCCTCTCAAATTATTTGAGCAGTCATTGCAGCCTCCTGTGATGCAACAGCAACCTCTGGAGAAAAAAATGAAGCCCTTCCCAATGGAGCCATATAACCAGAACCCCTCAGAAGTCAAGGTGCCAGAATATTACTGGGACTCTTCCTATGGCCTGGCTGACAACAGGGTGATGGCACAGCAGTCTAACATGGACCGCAGGGGAAAGCGGCAAGGAGTCTTCCGCCCAGAGCAGGATGCTGTCTCCAGGATGACCTTTGAGGTAAAGATCCATACTGTGAGTGGTGAAAACCACTGAGACTCTGATACTCCTGACAACTCTAGGAGTTTCCCTGTTTCAGGAATGCCCTGTAGCCCCAAGTATGTCTATGTGAGCTTGTTTAGTAGGGAGCTGGGTATCAGTAAATGGGATTCCAGCAGACAGCAATGAGTTCTCCATTTTAGTTGGCTGTATGTGAGATCTGACTGTTGAAGATTTGGTTTCAAGTAGGTGTAAGTCTTGTTCAGTGTAGTTGTGACATTGATATTTGCACTGTGTCTGCCAGGCCAAGAAACATGGCAGCTGATAGTTTTGGGGAACATTCTTGTCTGGCAACTGATGAATACCATTAAAGCCACCCAAATAATTGCAGTTGAATTAGTACCCTTTAGACAAATTCTTAACACTTGTGTAGTATCTTGAGTGCACTGAATGGCTGAGACTGTAGTAGCCAGATTGAGAAGGGTAGGAGCAGTCTTGTTTTGGATTTTTTGTTGTTGTTTTTCCTGTAAATCCCACCACACAGTGAGGGAGCTGAACGGATTCCTTAGCTGTTGGTTGAATTAACGGAATACTTTGCTTCTGTTCATGCAGTTGTGCTTTGTGTTGCCATTTATAAAACCTGCAATATTTGTTATTTATTAACAGTCCAGGAGTTGTCTGTGAGTGCTTTTGGTGATGTTTATAAGGAAAGTTAAACAGAGGCCTCTTTAAACTTTTGGTCAGGTGTGCCTCTATAAACGTGCTCAGTATTTTCAGGTCAGCTGAGATCCCTTGGCTTATCCTTCAGAGAGAAAAGCCAGACAATATACAGGAGCCTGATTCTACCCTGATACCAGGTTGTGGTTTTTAGATGGAGACAGGGTCCAAGCCTTGTTCTCATCGCTAAAAGGGAACCCTTACCTGGCCGCCAGCACAGTGCAGTACGGACAGTGGCTGTGCTCGTGTGCTTGTGTTCTAAGCATCCCTCACAGAAATCAAGAAGTTGAGTTTGACCAGCACTTTGCAGGGTTTTTTGGCCCATTGGTCTGGTCGGCTGTACGTTGGTGTAGCAGCCGTTAGCAGTGGAAATAAGTCTTGTGGGATTTAAATTCCACAAATAGAGGAGGGAAGAAGATGCAAACATCATTTTACTTGAAACCTAAATTGCTCACAGGTCAGCTGTAGAAGAATAATTGTAAGATTTCATGTTCTCTGTCCTTGAATGTGAAAAGAGGTTTGATATTTGGCATGGATGCAATAGGAAGCACATGCTCCACTAATAAAAACTATCTGCCCATCATTTTGATGGCGCAGCTCTGCCCCCAGCATGCTTTAGGCCATGTGGCTAGTTATGTTAGCTCAGCATTTTCTATCTGTGTACTTCAGCACACTTCTGCTGCACCACTTTTCTCAGCTTGTGCCTCTGCATGCCGCCTTCTGCATTTCTCTTGCTATTTGCTCTTGTCCTGTTGTGGCTTAGCCCCTCCTCACTGTCTCTTGCTGTTCTCCTTTCTGCCTTCTGTTGTCTCACTGTGCTCATTTCTGTCACTAGGACCCCAAGAGCTCCCCTCTGCTTCCTCCGGACCTGTTAAAGAGTCTGGCTGCCTTGGAGGAGGAGGAAGAGCTGATTTTCTCTAATCCTCCTGATCTTTACCCAGCTCTGCTGGGGCCTCTCGCCTCTCTTCCTGGACGAAGCCTCTTTGTATGTATTTGATGTAATACTGCTGCTTCTCACTCTTAACTGGCATCTCTTTCTTCTGTGAAATTACAAGAAACGTGAAAATCCTCTCTCCCCCCCATCCCTGCTGTCCATTTCCCTGCCTCACCCTTGAGCTAGTCTTCATAAAAGAGCTCAGACCAGCTGAAGGCCCATGGTACAGCTCTTGGGCTGAATCCAGGCCTGCTAATTTGTTCAGAAATCAGAATAACAGTGGGGATTTTTGTAAGTACAGTCCACAAGAGAGACATTGGTGCATCATTTAATGCACTTGCTCTTCTGCAGTTGTATGGGCTTAGTAATTAAGGGCAAGGGGGAGCACAGATTCAGCTGTGGGAAGTCTTCAGAAAAACTGTGGCTTATTATAGTCTGCATTATATTTCATTCACAAAAATGTCCGAAAAGCAGAGGGAATCTGCTCTACTAAATGCAGAAGAGATTGTAAAAGAGCAGGATGGCTTTGGAAGAAAATTGCAAGCAACTGGCTAAGTAATCAGTAACTCCTGTGGAGTTACAGACTCCTCCTCCCCCATTTATGAATTAAAACCTTCCTAGTTCACTAGCTTGGAGGGTCCTAGAGCTGCTGAATTTGTGAATTGCCTCTGAAAATGCAGTATGCCTTTCTAGTATGGCTACAAGCACGTTCATTACATACTAGTAATTCAGATTAGTAGAAGTAACAGAGTCATTTGTTACTCTGCGCAAAATCTTTGATTAATTCTATTCCTCAGTTATTTGACACGCCATCCCAAGGAGCCAGTAGCAAAATAGACATCCATTTCTGTCTCATTAGATACCTTTGCTAAGAAACTAATAGCTGCTTTTTCAGCAGCTTCCTTTGAAGCTCCTACTGCTGCTGTCTGCCGATAAAGGGAAGGAAATTCTTCTCTGTGCAAGCTGTGTGGATATGCAGAGTGTGAATTTTGTCTGCCTTTTAGAACGTGCTTTCAAAGTAATGAGTTGTCACTTTGAAAATCTAACAAGTGAGAAACTGCTTGCCAGGAAAATGAGGCTATTTGTCTTTGGCTTACAGGATAAAAGCAAAGATATTCCAGATACCGAGACCATGTTAAAGAGAGAGACATGCTAGTTCAGGTTTTGGTTGTTTGAACAATAAATTTAAAAACATCTGACATGCTGATCTGGTATGAGTGCAGGAGAGCTTTTATTTGGAACAAGACTACAGCTTTCATTTTGGATCACACACAGTTTTACTTATGGCTTCACCAATTCTATGGTGTTCGTTGTCCACCAGCTGAGCTTTGTAATTTTTCTTTGATTTCTGTATCGATGATAACTGATCCTATTTCTTCCCTAAATAGGGTTGTTTTAGATAAACTGTTTTTTCACTGCTTAATCATTGTAAGAACCAAAAAGAAAGCTGAGAAATATTATGCTGGAAATAACAACTGCATGAGAGAAGGAGATGTAGATGATGGGAAAGGTCATGGTCTGTAATATCTTAACAGGGGAGTTTTGGAATCTCCGTTCTAAACACTGGAGGTGGATTTTTTCCTTCCTCTCTACAGTCATTGGTGAAAATGAGAACATGCTGAATGAAACTTAGACTGTTTAACTCAAAAATCACAGGGCTTGGCTGCTCTTTCTGTTTTAAGAATGTCTATGAAGCAGGGATGCTCTCAAACTGAAAAATAGTCTGTCGGTAGTGACATACAAGAGTCTAATTGTGTTTGAGGAAGTCCTCTGGTCACCAGGAAGGATCCTGTCTCATTTGAACGAGGTTTTACACACCCATAGGGTTTTTTTGGCAGGAATCTCTCCTCTAGATGTGTTGGACAGAGTATTACAATTGGAAAAGCTGTTCTGCAGTGGGGTTTGCCTGAGACTCTCAGCTGTCATGATTGTTGATTAGGAGATATTAAGTACAATTAGTAGGGAAACTACTGATTTTCTGCATGTTAGTTTGCTCTCCCTGTCCTCCAGGGTGCTAGAGCTAAAATATAAGGAGGGTTTTAAATATGACCAAAACCACCTTGGCAGTTTCTGATAGTATATTTTCCTCCTGCTCATTACACTGAATACTAACTGCTCTTCTTCTCTTTTTGGTTTTTGAAGAAGTCCCTGCTGGAAAAACCATCAGAATTGATGTCTCAGTCATCGTCTTTCCTGTCCCTCAGTGGCTTTTCTCTTAATCAGGTAAGCGAGGACCAGAGTCTGCAGCCCTCTGCTGCAGAGCTTGCCATTAAACTAGCTAACATGGCAGAAATCTGGGGATATCCTTTAGTTTAAACCAATGGAAAACCTGGAAGAAAACCATATGGATGCCTAATTTCAGTCTGTATCAGCAAGATTATCTTTACCTTTATCAGTTGTCTTTCCAAATTCATCCCAGCTATAGTTCTGCAGACATACTATTGAATCTTGCAGAGTTCGTGGGACCCCCTGTTGTTAGTAGAATTGTGAAGTTGACTGAAAAGGTGATCTCAAAGTGTGATGGTGTGTAGGGTTTTATTTCCTGAGCGATGGATTCCCTGTTCTCTTCCAGAGGACTGAGCTGGTTCTTGATAAAATTTTTGTGAAAGCTTTGCAGTCCAGCCAGGAGAAATCTGTCATGATTCAGAATGTGATGGATTTCATGTTAAATAAAATGGTCAAAGAAGAGGGGGCTGGGGAGTGAAAAAGGAGTTAGGAAAATATATTGATCTATAACTGTTTCCTTTGTACAGTGTCAGTATTTGAAATAAATCCAATACCTAAACATTTACACTTACGTTTTGGCAGGAAAGATATCCAAATAACAGCATGTTCAATGAGGTATATGGGAAAAACATGAATACCAGCACAAAAACAGAAGTCACCCCTTCAGTTGCCCATCAGGAGACTTCACTATATTCTCTCTTTGAAGGGACTCCGTGGTCTCCATCCCTTCCAGCCAGCTCAGGTAATCCTGGTATGGTTTTTCTTATATCTAGTGATGTAAGAGGATTTGAGTTAATTCTGAACCTACTGCAAGTTAAATGTAACTGGAAATTAAAAAAAATACCTGCTTGACAAGGTGTCTGAAGGTTTCTGTTTTCTTTATATATCCTCAGAAATATGAGGGGATCTGTAATTAATACAGCATAAGAACCTGGTTTTTAATTGAAGTGGTTGAGCAGGATTAAAGTTGTAGGAGGTATTAAATCCTGAAATCTCTTTAACTTAGATTCCTGACAAGCATTTGGGAGTAGGGCTGAAACTCAAAGATCCATATACTTTGTGTTGCCTGTTCGGAAAGAGCAGGAAGAACTGGATTTCATAATGTAGATCTTTGAAAGAGAAAGAAACTGTATGACTGAAGAGTGTGGAGGAAAATATGACAGTGGGGTTTTTGTGTTAGTTTGGTTTTTTACCGTTAAGCAGCCTTCAAAGCAAACCAGCTTTTTCCTTAGTAATTATCTTAAAGGTGTAAAATGTAACTATTAGATCATGACATTATATTCATAAAAAATCCAGAAGAGTGTGAAGGGAGGAATTAGAATTAGTTGAATCTAAGAAATGAGTGGATTTTAAATAACGTCTGCACTGGATGAGATTTTCGGTTGCGCTGAGACTTTTGCAACAGGAATAACTGTTGTGGGTGAAATGGAAGGAGCTGCAAAGTGCTTTTATTCTAGCAGGATTTACGGCTCACGTGGTTTCAGCTTTCTCTCCCTTCAGCTCTTCATTCAAGACCACATAGTTTCCTGCCACCCTGCTATGGTGTCTTGTCTTCAGTCATCATTCTGTCCTGCCTGCAGATAGGCTTCTTCATGCTTGTTCTTCTCTTCTGCTCAGTATTGGCATCTGGTCTGAATTGCTTTAAGACTCATAGAAGTGTAAAACATTCACAGACTTGGGAGTTCGAACTGTAAACTTAAAAACTCCTCAAGGTCTAATGTCATTTTTTTTAGTGGTTTGTCAAGCTTGGAGACAGATTATTGGGGGTTTTTATTTTTGAGAAAAGTTCTTCAAGAAACCTTGGGAAAACTCACTTTGGCTAGCCAGCCGTCTCGGTCTCCTGGTTTTTGGTTTTTCTGGTAAGCACACGTATACGTTAAGCACAGTCCTTCTGTTCTTGTATATGCACAAACATTTTCACTCGGAACTTAGGAATTTGCATTACGCTTGTGTAATGGAGGGAATAAAAACTGACCTTCAGCACTGGAGAAAACTGGGTAATGGCAGAATTTGCAGCAGCACTAAGAAATTCAAAATCAGGAGGCTCCTGCTGTTTCTGTTGACCTTTTTCCTCTTGCCTTGTAATCACTAGATCATTCGACACCAGCCAGCCAGTCTCCTCACTCCTCCAACCCCAGCAGCTTGCCAAGCTCCCCTCCAACCCATAACCACAATTCTGTTCCCTTCTCCAACTTTGGACCTATTGGGACTCCAGACAACAGAGACAGGAGAGTCGCAGACCGCTGGAAAACAGATAAGCCAGGCAAGTGCTGGGTTTCAGGCTCGCGTGAAGCCAGCTGATGGCGGTTGTTTGGCGGTGGTTTTGCTACCTTCCTTTGAACTTGTCTTTCTCCCGTTTTAGCAATGGGAGGGTTTGGTCTGGACTATCTCCCAGCAACATCGTCATCCTCGGAGAGCAGCTGGCACCAGTCCAGTGCTCCCAGTGGCACCTGGGCAGCCCAAGGCCCTCCTGCTATGGAGGACTCCTCAGCTGTGCTTATGGAGAGCCTGAAGGTATGTTTGACTGAAACTGTGCTCAGGAAGGGGCGTTTGTCTGTGGGGCCAGAAAGTCTGTTGATGGGCATTAGAGCTCAGAAACTGAAGGGTTTTCCTGCAGATTCAAATGTGGGAGGTGTGACCAGTGCTGGAAGATGTCACAGTTCTCCAGTTCTTGCTGGTTTAGAATATTTTGTGAAACAAGACCAGGCTGGCAGAAGTGGAAGAAATGATAACATTTGCTTTGACTAGTCTAAAATTAGTAATCGTTAATGTGGGATGAATTTTTATGGTAATGAGGATTCTGGAGGAAGATAAGCTTCTTCCAGGGAGCCCCTTTTTAGAAGGCCTTCTTTGAAGTCTGGATAACTTTCATGATAAGCCAGGTATGAGTGATAAAGAGAAGAGGGAGAATACAGAAAACTGCTTTCTCACCTGAAAGAGCAGGGCTCTCTAACGCAAGGAGGTGCTAGTGTTGGCTGTTTGTTTTTAGTCCATCTGGTCCAGTTCCATGATGCACCCTGGACCCTCAGCCCTGGAGCAGCTGTTAATGCAGCAGAAGCAGAAGCAGCAACGTGGACAAGGTGCCATGAACCCGCCGCATTGAGACAGAGGTGGCAACCCTTGCAAACGAAGGCTCCATAAACCATGGCATGTTGGGTTTGCAGGACTGGCCCACACAGTCCTGTGCAGGTGGCAGCCCTCTCTTCTGTTCCTTGCTGTCAGGAGGGCGTAAGTGCTCCACCGACCCACTGAGTGTGCACAAAACGTCTGCAGTGCAAGAAAACATCATCAGGAACTCTCCATCCCTGGGCTCTCTGGAGGGAGAGAGGAACTGCTGTTTGTCTCACTCAGTGACCCGATATCACCGCCTCTCACCTTCTCCATCGTGCATGTCCCCAGCCACATGGGAAGTAAAAGCTGAGAATGAAGGGCAGATGGGAGAAGCCAATGAGAACTTCTCAATCCTTTTCCTCTCTTTGGGGAGATAAAATAGGAATCCATTAATGATTGCTTTGCTGACTGAGAATGTAGTTGAAATTACTCCTAAACATCTTTATTACTATCTCAGTAGTAAGATCACACTGAATTCTTCCGTACACAGACGTGCTTCGTAGTCAGTGTGTAGCAATGAAAGCCCCAGTTGCTGCTCCAGTCAGAGGTGGTGGGTGGCGAGGTGGGGCTCTGTCTCCTGGGGTAACGAAGGAGTTTCATGAAGGAGAGTCTGGCACTTGACACCACTTCACCTTTCACCCAAAGGCTTTGGCCAGCCCGTGGGTGGGTTAGAGACTCCAGCATGAAATGCCGCCCTCTCAGTAGGTGTTTGAGCTATAAATGGTGACGTGGGGCATTGCAGCACTCTGCTGGACAAGCAAGTTAACTGCTATGGGGTTTTAAATTAATGTTTGATTCCTGTACATTTTACTGTAGCATAGTGGCTAGCCCCACAAAGGGCAGGCTAGTCTGTGCATTCACAGCCTGACTCATTTTAATAGGTAGGTAGAAAGCTTTCAATGGTTTTTGGGTTTTATTTTTATTTTTTCTTTCTCTCTCCATCCTCCCATCTTTGCTGGATGCTAGTAGTTTCATTACCAACGTGCGACATCTCGCAGAAAATAATCAGGGGTCCAGCAGGGCTGGGTAAAGCCGACAGTCAGCCTGGACAGTGTGGAGTGTTTGCAGCCCCACAGGCACACATCAGCTCTGCAGAAACCCGTCCCTCCGCGCTCCCCGCCCCCAGCTGCAGCCCCAAACTTTCAGTTGCGGAATGAAATTCAAGGCACCCGTGGACACACATGTGTAACACACGGAAGAAAGCATAGTGCTGTTCATATGTGAAAAGGTGCAGAAGAGAAAAGGAAAACATTTTATTTGCTATTTATTAGAGGGAAGGAAGACTGGAAGCTTCGTTAAAGAGAAGGACAGCGTTTTTGTTAGGTTTCCCAGGGAAGTTACGGAAACAATCTCAATGTCCGTTTGCTGTGTTTAGCAGTAGGGGTTTGTGTGACGATTCAGGATCTCTGAGCTGGAAGTCAGCTGCAGAGCAAAGCACATGCAGGAGCCGAAGTGACGCTGGAGTCTGAGCAGCCCCAAAGAATAGAAAAAGGGAAGACGGAGGAGACACGATACCCCTCCGGGGGTATGAGCAGCTCCCCCACGATCTCCACCTTAGCAGCATCACTGTTCTTTGTTGCATTTCGAAGCTGTATTTCCTTTAAAAAAGTCCAAAAAGTGAAATTCCCACTCAGTGGTAATACAAACCAAACCCCTCTGTACTTCCCTCCAGCCCTCCCGGTTTGTGTATCGAGCTGTGCACCCAGGCAGCTGCGACATTCCAGTGTTTGAACCTTCAGTCACTGACTCTTGCACCCTAGACGAGCTAACCAGGTTCACCATCTCACTCCCGGCAGTGCCAGGGTCCCAGCTGCACGTTCCACTTGTGCATGAGCATCTGGCCTCGGGAATGCATCCGACTTGGCTGGGATTCCCGTCCTGCCCTCCGGTGCCTGAGGGAGCAAGGGGAGGGGCCCCCAACAGAAACTGGTTTGTGTCGTAAGCTTTTTTTGTGTTTTTTGTCTGTCTGTGCAAGAACTGCAGCTGCTGAAATCAGCTTTGCCTTTAATTAAACCATGTTCTCTCCATCCAGGTCTGTCTGTAGTGTTTATTTCCCGTGTAACTTGGCTACAGGCTTTTAAAAATGCGTGATTTTTCTGGAGAAGTTAGAAGGTTTGAAGTTGAATTTTTATTTTTATTTTTTTATTATTTGGGTCTGTCTAAAAGAGAACTAAATAAATCGCAGAGATTCTGTCATGGGCTCAGTGCAGATAATTGGATCGTGATTTTGTGCTGTCTGTGTGCAGTGTGTTTTACATGCCAAACCAAAAATCTGGGGTGGGAGTAGCTTGCAAAGCTGCTCTTCAGTTGCAGACTGAACCCAGTAGAGCACACGTGGTGGGAGCTGGATGACACAGATCCTTCTGCTGTTTGACCCGCCTGCAAATTGGGGTGTTGCTCGTTTGCAGCCAGGTTTTAAACAGCATATTTTCAAATGTGTCAAAGAAGACCACGGAGATGTTCTGGTTTTGGAATGGCAGGCGTTCATTGTATCCAGGCTAGTTTTCAGAATAAGTTCCTTTTAAAAAATAAAAACGGTATTTAGGTTATTGGGACAGTGGGGTTGTGCAGAACTCGCGTGATGGGATCCGAAGTGGGGAAACTGTTGCTCTTGGCACCTCGGAAGCAAAACGCTCCCAGCGCTGCAGGTGGCTGGCTGTAGCTACAGGTTGCGTGGCGTGAGGACGCAGCAGGGTAGGTAATTGTAAAATGCCAGAAGGACCAGCTGTCAGCGGCCAGGGGTACGGTGAAAGCAGTGCCAAGGGCGGAGAGGGGCAAACCCGTTGGGTAACGAAGAGGGCAGCAAAGTTGTGTGGGCTTTTATAAAGGGGACAACTTCGCTGCTGCATGACCTGCTGAGATTCCAGGCAGTGCCTTTCTGAGCTGCTGTTCTGGCTGCTGAGAAAAAGCTTTGAGATCCAGCTCCCAATGGGGCAAAGAATGTATATATTTGTATTGCCGAGGGGTTCAAAAGTCACCGGGATCTTGAAGTGAATTATTAACTGGAGCAGGGCGAGGCTGCGTGGTATCTCTTAAGCTCTTGGGGTTGGCAGTAGTGTTTTAAGGAAGCAAATGCTGTTCAGCCTTTCCTGCTCTATAGCTTCTGGGCAGGGCTGTGAATTCAGGTGGCGCTGCCATCCCGTGGGTTTTCCCAGCTGCTGGCAGGTGTGTTTAAAAGCTTTGTCAAGGGTAGGGCAGGTGGGACGAAGCAAGTCTCTAGACAAGCATGGGTTTTATGGGTTTTAGGATTGAATATTCCAAACAGGAAGACAGTTAGCAAGTTCTTAATAAGTACGTGTTTTAGAGAACAATGCATAAGGTAAAAAAACCCCGAACACTGAAGCTTTTAATACAAGTAGCAATAATATTTAAAGTTCATTTTCAGATGCGGTGATGAATATGGAAATTTCTTAATCGTAGCAGTTGAATTCTTAATTTCTTTCCACATCCACAACTTTAAGCGGCACTGAAATCACATCTCCAGGTCTTTAGTGTTAGACTTTTGAACGAAGGCGGATGGGAAGATGCCTATTTTCCCATTGCACTGGCCTTCTAACCAGTCTTCGTTCACTGGAAGATAGAATAGACACAATTTTTGTCACCCTAGGGATACACAGGAGCATAATAACAGTCATGTGCTGCAGACAGAAGATCACCGTTCTAAGGTTTTCTGCTGATGAAGCTTTTAGCCCAGTGGAGAGAGGAACGTGGAAGAAAGGGGCTGAGGAGGAACGAAGTAGAGATCAAAGTTGTAAGGTAAGAAAGAATGCACTGCCAAATGAGGGTGGGGAAAGTAGATCAAACTAGAGACGGAGGGGCATAGAAACTGCCTTGAATAGAAGACAAATGGAAACAAAGTGAGTGTGAAGAGCAAGGAAATGATCTGAGACCTTGGGTGTCCTCTTCAAGATGCCAACTAAAATGTATTTTCACCTGCTATTCCATGTTCCTATCAAGAAAAAAAAAAGAAAACCCAAAAGTCTCTGCTACCCTGGGTTGAGTAAAGCTTAGGAGCTCTGAGAACTTGCTGTGGGGGAACTAAATGAGGTGAGAAACAACTTTTTAATGGTAATTACTTAGCTGAGCTGTGAAGTGGAGAGTAGGATTTTGGGGTCGGGGGTTGGGGGGTGTCATCCATGTTGTGTGGAGCAAAACTTCCCCGCACAGCGGTGGAGAGGGGACTGCGATGGCCGTTGTACTGCTGCTGCAGTGTGCGAGCCAGCACAAATTAGTGATAGAGCTTCATACAGCCAGGTATTGTAGGTGTTTTGCCTTTAAAACTGTTCCTGATGCCTTGATTTCACTCAGAGGCTCCGCTGAGGAGGGAAGCGGATGCCCTGTCACAAGGTCTGTGTGCAGCTCTTCGCCTGATGCGGGCTCACCGGCAGCTTCTGCTGAAGCACAGTAACTTTGTCCTCCCCTCCTGCGCAGGCTTGAAAGGATCCAGCTCTAAACCATGTACCGGATCTTGCTGACATTTAGTCTGTTTTCAAGCCTCCGATCTCATAGAAGCACTTACAACTTAATATTGAAGAGGACCGAGCTGATGGAAGGTGGTACCCTTCCCTTACAGAGAAAACCAGTCGGGTAAAGGTGCCAGGTGAGAGCAGTAATAGTGCCCAACAAACTGTGATCAGTAAGCTTAAACACAGCTCGAGTGAAACTCTCCCGTCTTGAAAGCGTTTGGGGAAGGGGATGGCAGAAACAGGGGCGTGATGAAAATACATTGGAAGAAGCGTACGTGCCGCTGCCACTGGGGCGGGAGGCGGGTGGCAGAGCCGGAGGAGCTGTGCTGCTGCAGCGCCAGGCAGTTGCTGTGGAGGGAGGCCCTGGAAAGCAATCCTGCGGGCTGGGGGTCCCGCTGGGCTCGCGGCTCCGCGGAACGGGCTGCTGAGCCGAAAAGCCTGTCCTTCCTCAGGAGCACGCAGAGCAGAGGCTTGGGTGGCAAACTGCGGCTTGCAGGAGAGGCTTGGTGTCGGTGAAGGCTGCCTGAGCCAGGCTGTTGCTCTGCAGGTCCCCAGCATGGAAGGGTCTGCTTCAGGGGACGGGAGGGGGCAGGGGAAGGTCTCAAAGTCCCTAGTGAAGCCTGTGGGCTCCACTGAAGGAAGCGCCTCCAGCATCTGACCAAGTCCCTGAGAGTTTTTGGCCTCACCAGCAGAGCTCAGAGGCCTGGAGCCCCTCTCCTATGGGGACAGGCTGGAAGAGTTGGGGCTGTTCAGCCTGGAGAACAGAAGGCTCCGAGGAGACCTTACAGCAGCCTGCCAGTGCCCGAAGGGGCCAACAGGAAATCTGGAGAGGGTGGTAGGACAAGGGGCAACGGTTTTAAACAGTAGATTTAGATGAGCTATTAGGAAGAAATTCTTTACTGTGAAGGTGGTGAGACAGTGGAGCAGGTTGCCCAGAGAAGCCACGGATGCCCCACATGGGTTGGATGGGGCTTGGAGCAACCTGGTCTAGTGACAGATGTCCCTGCCCACGGCCGGGAGGTTGGAACTAGATGATCCTTGAGGTCCCTCCCAACCCAAACTGTTCTTTGATGATACTGTGATGGGAACCCTGAGCTCCCCCTGACCTGAGCAGCAGCTGCTGCAGGCACTTGGCATCTCAGGGTCAGACCCCCACTCTCCCCAGAGCTGGGAGGTCCCTCCCCTGCTGCAGAAGCAGCACCATTACCTTTGGATAAAACAAGTATCACGTCTCCTGCCTGGAACTCCAGGTCTTCAGGTTGGGTGGCTTCGTAATTGTACTGCGCTACCACTTGGGTTGGTCCAGTCTCCTCCGGCGTCGCCTCCTGCGGGGACTCCTCTGGTTTGCTGTCTGGTATGAACCCCTCTCCCTAGGGCAGGAGATCCGTTGGTAAGGACGCCTTTCGGCTGCTTTTTCTTTGTATCAGGGTAAGGGAGACAAGCTAGCTGTCACCGACCTCCGTGATATCGCACCAGACTGTCAGACAGTTGTCCTTGCTCTGGCTCCAAGCTGCCTCCAGGTTCTCCGCGCTCAGAATCACGAGCGCCTGGCTCTCCGCAGGCCTGTACCTGGGGGTGCAGGGGTGCGGGGTGAGGGGGGAGCCCCGAGAACGTGCTCTGGCTCCCTGCGGTGGGCACTGCCTCACCTCAGCTGGGTGTGCTCGGGCTGGAGCTCCAGTTTCTCGCAAACCATGTCCAGGAGCTCCGTGTAGGAAGCACCTGGCTTGACCTGCAGGGCCACTGTGTATTTATAATGCACCTTGAGGACATGGGGGCTGGAGATGGCCGCTTCGGCCTCCTGCGGACGATAAAAGTGGATGTCAGAGCTGACGTGGCTTGGTGAGGGCAGGGAGAGGGACTGGGACGTGGAAACTGCAGTTGTCTGAGCCAGATCTGAGCTTCAGGGCATCAGCTGGCTGCTGGCCAGGGAGGCATCTCTGCTAGCCCATGCTGCCCGTGGGGCAGGCCGGCAGTTGTGCCACCCCAGCTATGGTCGGGTGTGCGGCTCCTTGGCTTTTTAGGGAGCGCGGTAACAGATTAGGCACGTGGCAACCAAACTGTGGCTTTTGGGTGACCAAATTTGAGGTCTGTCCACCCTCCAACCTCCTTTTTGGGAGGAGAACTCCCAAAAAGCAGCCCTGGCCACCTGGTTGGGTCCTGATGACCTGCTGGCCCCTAACCATGTTGTTATGTTTTGGGGAAGCTCCTGACTGATGAAATCCTGAACCATTTCCAGGGCTGCAGCACCTGCCAGGCATGCCACAGACCTTTCAGCGTGCAATAAATGCAACTTGCTGACGCCAACGGGACCTCTGGGTCTGCGTTTGTAAGATGTTACCTTTGCTGCGTCTCTTGGCTGTGTGGCAGTAGCAGGAGCATAGTCTGTGGGAGGAAGAAAGAGGTGGCTCAGCAAGTGGGACAGGGTAAACATTGCTGCTAAAGATGCGTTCAGATCTCCTGCAGCCTCTCTCCCATCATTATCTGTGGACACCAGCCACCCCTGGAGCCAGCAGTGGTCCCTCGAATTGATGCAGCATCAGCTGTGGTGCAGCTTATCTGTAAGATTTAGATACAACCACCGAGCAGAGGTCTGGGCTCTGCACCTTCCCTCTTAGAGGGATGGGAGCTTTAGGGGTGGGGTGTCTTTCCTGGGTGGATTTAATACAGAAATAAACATCAGCTGCTGGTTTTAGTGTCTTTGCTCTTCTGATCTCCCTAGGTCCACACCAAAAGCCGGAGGCAATCCCTGTCCTTCACCGGGGTCATAAAGCCAAATTCAGACCTCCAGGTAGGGTGGTTCACGCAGGTGTGTTGAAGTCCCCTCACAAGGATCTGCCCTGCGTTTGGTCAGTACTTTGACACGACTGTGCTCGTTGTGGGTTGAATGTGGTCCCACTGCTCGATCTGTGATGGCTTTTGATGCCATGAAGATGCTCTTTGAGGTTGTTGGGTCCCTGAGCTCTTTGCCCTGCACTGCTGTGAGCCACAGCCATCTTCTGTATCACCTTGGCCACTGGACAGCCTATAAGGCTACTCCGCTTGGGACGCGAGCCCTGCCCCGTGGTTAGCAGTCTTTTGGGCCACCTTTCCCCACCACCAACTGGCTCAGGCCCACCTCAGACCAAGGGCCTTGGCAGTTGGTTGGCTCCTGTTCCTATTTTTCTTGGCCGGTTGACCATCGATAGCCAGAATGAACGGCAGCAGGTGAACCTCTGTGTGGCACGCTCTGCGCAGTGGGGTTTTCTACCCCAAATGGGGTTCTCCTACAGCAACGTGGAGCTCACGTCTCAGCTGCAGGCTCCTACCTCCGAGTGCCATGGGATGTTTTCTAGAGAGGTCAACTGATGGTGCTTTCTCCCAGCTCTTCAGCTCAGCTCACGTTCCTGTGACCCACGTGCCCCTCCGCTTTAAACAGCAATTTTGGACCATGCATCTGAGCACTTGTGTGGCAGCGTGGGTGCAGGTGGCAGAGCCTTGTTTCAGCTTTCCAGTATCCTGAACCAGCTGTGCTGGGAGCAAGGTGGTGGCCCTGGTGCTCGCATCCCTGCCCCAGGCCTGCGATGTGGGGCGCCGGGTGGCACCGGCCAGGAATCCCCTTCCCAGGGCAACCACAGCCCCTTCAAACCCAGCCCAGCTCGCGGCAGCACCCTGCTCTCGGGGAAGCCCGTAAGGAGCCTTCTACTCCGGGGCTTGGACAAGTGGGTCACTTGCCTTGATCCTGTCCCCGGGGCCTTTTTGCCATTAGTCTCTGTGCTGATTGAGAGCACGGAGCGACTTGCTTTCCTCAGGGATCCACATGCTCTGTTTCACTCCGTCCTCAGCACTGCACCTGCCATCTCCGCCTCCTGCTTTAATGGCTCCCCGTCCTTGACCGCAGATGGGTCCGAGAATGAGATGGAGATGAGCTGTAGGCCTGGTCTCAAAGCGCGAGGACGCAGTGCCGAGGAAGCCATCCCAAACCTGCTGCCAGGGGGGGTCACCCCTAAGCCCCCCCCCAGTCCCTTCAGCGCCCTGCCACTGACCTGGTGCTGGCCGCCGCGGCTTCTCTGGAGCGGTGGAGCTGGGTGACTCTGGGATCTCGGCTTCCAGAGGGATTTCCTCCTGTGCCAGATGGGAAGAAGGTAGTGCTGCCAATCCCACCCTTCCTCAGGGAGCTGGGGTGCTGCTGCCTTGGGGTGCTCCCCACCCCCCCCGCTATTTTCCCAAGGTTTGTTTTGCTACCCCTTACCTCCCAGCATTGCCAGCCACCACCCTGGTGGCCATCAATGCACCAGGTTTTGCAGTTCTCTGAGCTCACGTTAAGGTGACCATGAGCCAGAAGAACCAACCCCAGCATTGCGAGGGGGAGGGAGTTGCAAGTATGGGTCCTGCTGGAAGGTCCAGAATAGGTGGTGGGTGAAGGTGTGGGGTTCTGCCCTCCCTGGGACCAGCGTCTCCTCCTGGGCGGCCTCACCTGGATATGCAGCTTGTTCTGGAGCTCCACCGGCTCGAGGTAGTTGCAGGGAACGATCCCTTTCTGTGGGGGAATTAAAGCCCGGTGGTGACTGCTTGGCGAGGAGGCAGCGCGCTGCTGGGCTTGTCCTTGCCCTGCACCTGGGGGAGCCTGAGGCTCCAAGGTGGGGTGCTGCAGGTTGGGTGGCTTTCACTGAACCCTGTGGCCTAAGCCAGGGCGGGCTTATAATCAGAATAATCAGAAACTCATTTAGCTGTCAGCACGACCTTGCCACGCAAGTCCTCTGCAGAACCTCACGGTGTCTGCCCCATCGCGCGCCCCGGTACCTTTCCGTTGAACATCACCGTAGCCCAGTTGTCCTTCTCTTTCTTCAGGACAAAGACGATGTTTCCCGGCAGGACCTGCAGCTCCTCAGTGGTCTCGGGGATGAACTCGTACAGGACACGGTGGGGCTGCCCTTTGAGGGCCCTGGGTGCGGGAGCAGGCGGCTCAGGAAGGCGGGCGATGTTGGTTTACTTTGTAGGGGGAACCCAGAGCTCTGCCTCCTTGTTGCTGTGATCCATTCCCTGTCCCCCCTGAGTCTCGGGTGCCGGCTGGATGCTCAGCTGCGGTGGTGCAGGAGGGGGCTGCACCTGGCTGCCTGGCTTAGCAGCACCATCCATACTTCATCCAACTTACCTGAGGATTTCGGGGGTCTTGGGTCTGGGTGGAGGACCAGAGGCCTGCCAGCAAGAAGACAAAAAGAAAACTGTTGTTAATCTGGAGGGGTTTGGTTGCTTTGCAGAAGTGTCCTGCAGCTTCTACCACACCTGCCGTCATCCCTGCACGGTTCCTCCCTCCCCGTGCTGGTGTCAGGCTGGGCGATTTGAACCTAAGGGGGGGGCTTGCTGCTTTGCAGCTGGCTGCGGCAGGTTTTCAGCTCTGCCGCCCTGCCCTATAAAGGAGCTGTCTTCAGAGCTGCGGGGAATGTCACTGGCTCTGCTCCTTTCAAGGAGCGGTTCCCAAATTCTTCCACCTGCAGTTGGTTTTCAGACGCACAATCCTGTTTTGGCTCGTGGCTTCGGTTTCAGCTCACAGAGGGCTGACATCAGGGATCAGAGATCAGCTGGGTTCAGCTAAGTTGTCCTTCCCCGTACCTTTCCATTACCGTGCTTGTCAAATCCCCTGCTACCGTCTTAGTGCTTTACAGTCTCTCTTGCCTAAGTAATTTAAGGTCTCTGGAGGCTTTTATCAACGCTCCGAAGAAGCTGCTTGAACAGGCCTGACTCCTGTAGCGAGGTGTCAGCGCTTGGCTGCATCGAGAAGAGCGTATTTTATCTGGTGTAACGGTGCTGTAGGCTGCAGTGGCTGTGCTGCACCTCATCCTCTCAAAAAGCCCCTATAAAAACTCCCAGGCATCGTTAGAGATGGGAAGGTGCTGCCGCATCATCAGGAAAACGGCACGGGAAATGCAAAGGGCTCTGGGAGCTGGGGGGGTGATGAAGAGTGAAAGCAGAACTGCTCGTTTCTCCACTCAAGCTTGGAGAGATGAACCCTCGTGAATGTGACAGAGGCTGTGAGACAGCTCCCTGCCACCAGTCACCCGCAGCCCTTGCGGGGGTGGGGGATGTGCCATCAGGCCACCGCTTCCCTTCTGGGGGAACCCGCGTGACCTCAGCCACAGATGTCGCTGGGTTTGGGCTGCGCTTTCTGATGACAGAGCGAGCAGCTGAGGTGTGGGGGCAGCATCCGCCGCCTCCCCACGGCAGTAGCAGAAAGCTCACGGTGGTGATGCTGCTGTTCGGTACCCACTGTAGGCCAGAGCCCTGGGCAAGCTGCGAGATGGTACCCATCCCCACATCCTCCCGAGCTGTCACCAAGGATGCTGCTCACTGGTGGTGCCTTACCTGTGGTTGGAGTGGAGCAAATCCTGAAAAATTGTCCTTGTCCACCACAGAGGCCACCACCTAGAGCCAAAGACAGACAGGTAGTGACAGGTGACTAGTAGATCCTTCTTAGGCCTCTGATGTCCCTTCTCCTCCTTTGCTGTTTGCCAAGCCAAGTTCCTTAGAAGGCTTCAGGTCCAAGAAGGGCTGTGGTGTCAGGCTAAGCATCTTTGACTGCAGGCTGGGTGCTGCTGGCACCAAAACTCCCCCCTCAGCTGTGGTAAGTTCTCAGCTCTTGGCCTCGCTGTTACCGTGGTTAGAGGCGTTATAACCCAGGTCCCCCTTTATGTTTTAATCCCCCACGTTGAAGGGAGCCAAAGCGCCCAGCTCAAGCCCTTACCTCCTATAGGTGACTTTAGACATAATTTAGCCATTTCATAAACGTTTGTGTGCATGTTTCTGGGGTGCCCCTGGCACCCAAGGAGCTGGTTGGCTCTCAGTCGTCCAGTTCCCCAGTGCCTGCACAGCCAGTGGTCCCTTTTCCAGGGGGCACTGCATCCCGGGGCCTGAGCCCCAGGGCGGTATCCCAGTGCCTGGATGTTGCACCCTCATGGGAAAAAAAGCTTTCTCACTTATCTGAGCTAAAAAGCTTCTTTCAAATGGAGCAGGGAAAGAACCGGAGGTTGGTTGTGGGTGATAGATGTTAAATAGCTTCTTTTGTGCCCCCTGCCCCCCCCCCCAAAAAAAAAAAAAAAAAAAAATATCTTGGCTCAAGTTGAAGCTCCAGTGGGACCTTAGTACCTTGCTGACTGACTGTCCCTCAGGTCTTGCTAAGGAGAGAAGCTGAAAATAGGCTGTGCTCTGCAGAAACGTGCTTTTAGGTCCTCTCTCCTTGCAGAGTCCCTGTTCCCCACCAGATCCCTCCGTGCCATCTCTCCCTCCATGCCCTGAGGCATGGACCAGCTCCTTGTATCTCTGGATAGATGTCTCTCCCACTGGGCAGCAGGTAACAGCTCAGAGGGGTGGTGAGAAGGATTGTCAGCAGCTCTCCTCAGCCCACAGGCTTGGCCCAAATAAATAAGATATTTCTTTTTTACCATAGCCTTTCCCAGGTAGTCCTTCTTCTCCAGCTGAGCCACTTGCTTTTCGTTTGGTCTAAACAGCTTCCCCACGGGAATGGCCACCAGCTCACAGAGCTTCTGCTTCTGTAGCACAGAGAGGTCATAGCTCTTCAGAGGTGAGAGCAGGGGCTGCTTCATGTCCCCTTCCTTCTGCCTCTGGGGTTAAGGTCTTGCTCCATGAAGTCCACCACCACCACAACAGCCCAACCCCAGCCCTGGCACGGTCCTTTTAACCTGGTCTTCCCATCCCTGTCTCCCCAGTGACCCAGAGCTCATCTCACCAGCTCGTGTCTCACCACAACATCCACGTCTGCTGCGTCTTTCTCCTGCTCTGCTAAAGCCATAGGTAAAAGGTGGGGGTTCCATCCCTGGGGTTTTTCTCCCTCCTCCCTGTGGGGCTGCTGCGAGCGAGCACAGTGGCTGTGAGACCCGCTGCCCCCTTACCAGGATGGCTTCCATTGCCCTGTCGATCTTGTTGTGCTGGGGCTCGCTCTTCATGCTCATGGCCAGTGTCAGGTGCTCCTCAGCTTTCTTCCAGTCCTCCATCGCGGCGTACACCAGCGCGATGTTGTAGAGTATCTGCCAGAGGGATGAGAGCAAGGGACCGAGCTCTCGGAGCAGCCGGACCATTGCCAAGAGGGTAGTGGCGCTGCGCCAGCTTGCTTGCTTTTTTGTAAGGCGCAAGGAGAGGTCGGCTGTCTTCTCCTTAGCTGTCCTGAGCTGGTGAACAGACCGTTGGGATCAAAGCTGCCAGTTAAAGTCTTTCTCACCTCACAGGCAAAGAGCCTGTACCGCAGCCCCAGGATCTTGTAGTCGATGAGCTGGTTGCCTCGCAGCTGGGCCAGCGCCTCTTTGAAATCCTCAATGGCCTTTTCATGGCTGGGGAGCAGAGGACAAGGGCGTCACCACCTCGTGGTGGCAATCTGCCTGCTTCTATGTCCTTACTTGGGTGAGTTTAGTTGTGTCTCTCATATCTCTTGCAGTGTTTTTAGACACCCCAGGGGGAGGAGAGATGCTCCAAGGCTGGCATCAATCCCAAGACCGCTCTGCTGATGCACAGGAGCCTGTTCTGCCTTGAGAGGTGGTGGTTTGGCCCCTGGGGTACCAGCCTGCCTGGGGCCATCCTCAGCTGGAGGCTGGCAGCTCCACAAGCGGCCAAAATGAAACTTTAAACCCTTCCACTCACTTCTGCCTCCGGTAAAACACGGTCCCCCGCTGGAAATAAGCCACTGCCAGGTGCTTGTCGCAGCTGATGCTCTGGGTGAATGCCTGCACAGAGGTAGGAGTGGGGGAAAAAGGGGATAAAAAACTTTAAAAAAACTGAGGACACAGAGCAATTCTACCTGTTCTGCTTTAGCCAAGTGGCCTAAGCTGGGCTCTGTGGGCCACACTTCCTTGCAGTGCTGGGATCTGGGTGGTGCAACCTGTACCAGGCTCCTAATTTTTTTGAGCTGGAACCATCTGCCACTGCTCGCTTGGCAGCTTAGTGCCTCTGTGGTCGCCTCTCCGGGAGAGGGAGGGCGAGCGGCAAGCTGTGCGCCTCTGCTGCTGCTTCACCTCTGCTTCACGGGGGAAACGGGTTCAGCAGGACCAGCCCAGGGGCGATGCGCTTCATCCCAGCTTTAAAAGGCCCTGAGTCCTTCCCCCAGATCATGGCCCCTAATTCCTCCCTTCCCTGTGGCGTCCATCGGGCTGGCAGGTCCGCGAGCAAACCCGCCGGTGCCCGCGAGCAGTAGTAGCGACCGTAAGGGCTGTACCTTACCTCCTCCGCCTCGACCAGCTTCCCCAGGACAAGGTGGATGCAGCCGATGTTAAAGCAGATTTTGGCAGGGGGGTTCTGGACGGCCATGAAGGCATCCAGGGCTGCCTGCCAGTCCTTGCCATCCGCCGCGCACACCCCTTCTTGCCACAGCTGGATCGTCTTCACCAGGGACATGGTGTGGCGGGAGAGGGACGGGGGGTTCCCGACCTCGTCGTGGGTGTTGCCTCTCTCCTCGTCCTTCCTTGCGGTGCTGCTCAGCTTCTCTGTAGCTCCCTTCTGCTCGTACTTCTGCCTTCGCTGCTGCTCGTGTCGCAAACGGGGCAGGAAGTGTCCTCACGCCGCGGGATGGGGAAGTGGCCAGGGGCCACCTCTGCCACCACGGAGTGTCTGCTGCGCTGCCATGGGTCGCATGCAGCCACTTCTCACCCTCTCGGGTTTTGCCTCTTTGGGTTTTTCAAGAAAAGCCGAGGATTTTATCAGCTGAGGGGTTGGCCAGGTCACGCTGAGGCTTGCAAAGCCACAGGGGGAGCGGTGCTGCTGAGCCCCCCGTGCCCTCCCAGCGCGCCCCTTGGTGGAGGTCATTGCTGAATGGTTCCTGCAGGCACCTCCTGCCCGCCCAAGCAGGAGGGCAAAGCGCAGCCCAAGGCCCAGCCTGGGGGACCTTTTGGTCCTGCCCACCTCCCAGTGAGGAGCTCTGGTGCTGGGGGTGCGCGGAGATGCCCGAGTTTGGGGCTCCTGGGGGCAGTGGCCGTGCTGCGCTGAGTCCCCGGTGGTGGTAACTCACTCGGTCCAACGTCTTCTGGCCAGCGACCGCAGGGCTCTGACCTGCCGACTCAGAAGGTCTGGAGCTGGGTGCTCCACGCATGGTTTCCAAGTAGTTTTGGAAGTACTTTGCCTCTGTCGCACCTACCAGCGATGCGATGTGTATTTTGGGAGAGCTAAAAATAGCAAGACTTTGCCCTCGTGTGTTTGCTGGCACTTCCCCAGCAAATTGCATAATGTGAGGAGCCTGGAGGAGGCTTTTGTTCGTCTGACTCCTGCTCAGAAAGAAGCCCGAGGTGCTGAGCAGCAAGGACTTGGGTTCTAAGCAAAAGTAGGACCCAGCACATCCCTGAACCTGGGGCTTGCTTTGGTTCCCCAGGTGTAAGCGTGCCCTCAGCATCCCTCTGCGCCCCGCTGGCTCCCGTGGGCTTCCGATGGGAAGGTGGAGGAGACGCTTTGACCTCCAGAAAAGCAGAGGGAAATGCAACCAGCTGAAGTGATGCTAAAGGAGGGGGCTGAGGATAACAACGTGGTGAGTGTGCAAACACCCCTCTGAGATGCCTTTTCTCGTTCCTGTGAGGAGCGGGAGGCCCCATCTAGCAGGAAATGCCTTATTGTAGGGATGATTTTCTGTTCGTTTCATTGTCTGAATTGTTGCACTGCTGGGTCAGGTTTATCCCAAAATCAGGACAAGGGGAGCAGGAGGAGGATGCGAGATCACCCCTGTGACAAGTTTTTCTTTTTTTTGCGTTGCACGGCAAGGTGGGATGTGAAAGGTGCGAGCACGGCAGATGTTCACAGCAGCTATCCTCGTCCTCCGTTACTCTTTAACGTAACCTTCAAGCAACCTCAAAGCCACGATAGACTCACGCCTTCTAGTTAGAGGGAGCCTCTTGTTCCCCTTTCTCATACTGAGCTGATTTAGCAGGCAAGCTTGTTTTTTCTACGATAACGTCCAAGAGGAAGTGAGCAACAGGGTGGTGATTCCTCCCGTGGGAGATTCTTGGAATCTGGCACAAAGGCAGGTTACCGAGAGATGGGTGAGAATTACACAGAGGTGCCCGGAGCCCAGCTGGGGTCTGCAGTCAGGCTTGAGTCTGTGTAGCTACAGCATGTGCAAGTTTATCATCATTCCTGGAGAGGAAACCCCAAAAAAAAAGACTGATCCGGGCACTAGGAAACATTACAAATGAGGAAAGACCAAGGGGACTGACCTTGTTTGGGAGGAGATCTGTAACGCGGGAGGAGCGGAGGAGGCTGAGCGTGTCCAGCGCCTTCCCTGGAAGCAGCTCCGAGCTCTCTGCACAGGACCCGCGGGGGTTTGGCTCATTGCAGTGGCGGGGAGCGAGGCAGGGGCCCGCGGGAGCTCTTTGGCCAAGCGGTGGATGACCGGGAGCTGGGGGCTCGGGGGGGGGCTGCGCTCGGGGCAGCGGGAGCCCAGCAGTTTCTCTCAGCTGTTACAAAAGCAGGATGTGACTGATACGGTGCCATTGCCACACGCTCCGGCCGGAGCTGAAGGCAGCGGTGGGAGGTTTGCAAACGAGCTCAGAAGTGCTGAGCCTTCCTGGCAGAGCTCTGCAGGTGCTGTCGTGTCCCCCCCCCCCTCCCCGAGTAGGTCTGATCGGCATGTGGGGTGTTTTCCATTGAAGGCTTCCTTCTCACAATAGGAAGGGAAATGTGTTTTGCAAAATTGAATCATTTAGGGATTTTTCTTCCTTGCCCACCTTTCTGTGTATTTTTTTTTTCTTAGAAACCTGTTATGCCATATTGCTCAAAGGATTCAAACGCTCCCCCTGCCTGGGTGGGTGCAAACGGCTGCTCCGCCAGGATGAGCGGGGACAAGAGGGATTTGAGGCCAGCAGCTGAGGACGGCCGCCACCAGCCCCAAGTGCTGCTAGCTGGAGGTGGCGGCTGCGGTGAGCTCCTCGCCGTGGCACAGGCCAGTCCCATCCCTGCGCTTCACTGCTGGTGGTCCTGTTAGTGCGATGCCGGGATTGTGGCTGTGCTGGGAGCACTGGGTGCCCCCCGCTGCGTGCCTGCCGGGATAAGCTCAGGCTCTGCGTCGCCATCGGGGTGGCGGAGTTGGTGCCTGAGGATTTAATGCTGCTCTGGGCTCGCTTAGCTGGTGACAGCCCCCAGACAGAGCGCTGGGGGCTCGCTCCCCGTTGTGTCTGTGTGGTCCACCACTATGAGCAAGGTGGGATTTGAATAAGTCCATTATTTTTTTTTTTAAAAACTAGATTTTACTTTTTACCTCCCCGTCGGTTACCAGAAGAGATGCCTTCCTGCAAACCTCGCGCTGCTGCCCTCACATCGGTGCGTGTCCTTTAGCACGTCCCCGGACACCGATGCAGAAGGTGTATACATTTCGTAAATGTTTCTGAACACACCCCAGGCCAGCCCGAGGGGGCTCTGGAGAACAGGGAGACCCCTCCTCGGGTCGCCTCCGTTTATCTAATGCCACCTAGAGGCAGCTGACCTGCTTTGACATCGTTTTGGAAAGTATTTTTTACTTATCTGGGATTACAGCTTTTTTTTTTTTTTTTTAATGAGGATTGATTGGTGTCTTCATCAAATCTGGACGACTGGAAGGAAACAGAGAGGCCAAACCCAGCCCCCGGGAGCCCGGTGAGGACGTGCCCAGGCGCGAGGCTGCTGCATGTAGGTATGGTTGGAACCTGGGTCATTTCTGGGTTGTCCCAGCAAGGCTCGGTCCTCCATGCGCCCGCTGCCTCCCGTTGTGCCTGTGCTCTTTTGAAGCACTTAAACAAGAAAAAGCATCCTAGGAAGGCAGGGAAGGAGGGCACCAAAGGGCTGTGGGTAACCATGCCAGCTTCTGTCTGCACCAAGGCCCCGAGGACACGGGGGCTGCGCAGCGTGGCACCCCATGGGCACCCCGGGGGAGCGGGCAGCAAGGCGAGGCAAGCAGGGTGGCAAAGCTCAGCTGCTCCAGCTATGACGCAGGGATGGCAGCGTGTGGCAGCTGCGGCCATGCGGGTCTCTTGACTGTCCCGGGGAAAACTGAGGGAGGAGGAGGTGGCACAGAAGGGGAAAGAGACTTGTACGGAAGCTGCCTTACCGATTCCCGAGTTGAACGTGGTGCCATCAGGAATACTCTGAGCTGGCTGAAGGCATTAGCTCCCTTTCTGCAAAGCTGTGACTCGGGTAACGAATGTGCAAAGCCCTTCGGATGTTGGTGCCCAGCACCGTTTCCGTATGCTTGGGCTGTTAAGGAGTTCAAGCCGAGTGCGTATGCCATCGGCTCCCACCCACAGGACAAGCCCAGGACTGTATCTGTGCTTAAATTATTATTAAAACCAACAATTAAATGTTCGGTCTCTTGGAGGTGAGGCCAGCAGAGAGAAAAACAAAAGCCCAACTGTGGAGTCAGGAGTTTTGCTCCACACAACCACCTTGCTGGGCCATTACCCTTTTCCTTCTTTTGTTCTGGAGGAAGCCTCGAACATTAACAGTTGTGAGGAACTTGCTCTGCGGCTGCCATTTTTGCACAGGCAGAGACATCTCTAGTAGTCCTGGTTTGGGACATTTTTGTTATTTAATTATCTCACTAAAATCATCTCAGATTTTTTTTTAGCTGGATGAAGCTGTGCACGTGTCACCATTACATACAGGTATGAACAACCACTGGAAAGGAAGCCTATCAAGAAAAATAACGGAGGGCTGAAGTTTTAGGGCTTGCTGTTTTACTGTTGTCTGTCCTGGAAAAGCAGCCTGCTGAAACTCCAAGGCATTTCAGACACAGAGTAAATGTTCAGTGACTGTTTATTGTCTGGTCTTTATTATTATTACAAAAAAAAGCAGATATCAAAAAACAGCAAAGATATCACAAGTTCCCCAACAGTTTTACACAACTGAACTGCAGTAAAATGGTGAATGTAAAACAGGGATTTCAGTTCTGGCCCTAAACCTTCAGTGGTGACCTGTGGTCTGGGATGCCCTGGGCCTTCCCAATTCTTTTTACAGTACTCTTAGCGTGGAACCCAGCCTGCCCGCTAGCTAACACGCTGTAGCACAACGCAACAGGAATGTGAACTGCCTGGTATCCTTTAAGACCCTGTACACGCAGAAAACAGAGTAAGGGAGCTCCGCAGGGATGGTGTGGACACCAGTATGCGTTTCTCAGATTATCCCTGGCAGCCGTTTTGTTGTGCTTGACGAAAAAGCAAATCACTTTCAAGTTGCTCAAAGGTGATCTGCTGTGTGAAAGCTGCTTTTTCTTCTCTGCAGGATTTTTGCTCCCCAAAATAAGAGTTCACTGGGTTGGGCTCCAGCATAAATGGACCATCAACCTTTTAAATTCTACCATCCAAACTGCACGACGGGTAACTTCATGCTGCTGTGACTTTCCCACTGCAGACCCAGCGTCTGACTGATCACAAGGAACCTGAACAGGCCATGAGATGTGAGGTTAAGGAAAATACTCGGCTCTCTGGAATGATAATTGGGGTTGGAAAGGAGCCTTTGCTTTCTGTCCTGTTCATGGCTGTAGGTTCAGAGGTTGACCAAAGGAAACATGGTCCAGTTACCCATATTAATAGCTGCCCCACTTCTCAAATACGGATCTTGCATCACAACACTGCTTGGCTAGCGAAAAGCATTAAGACACTGCCCTACGTCCCTCAGCATTTGCTTGGAAAGTCAGGTCCAAATCTGCCACAATTATACACAAATGCAAATCACCCTAAACATGAAGTTATATATGTCGCTATACACGTCACTGAAATGTTCGCGAGTACCAAATATTCCTGTTAGAAATAAAATTGCACCTTCATAATTTTCCAGAATTTAACAAAAAAGGTATCACGATATGCATTATTTGTCAGGTACGAAAGAAGCATCGAGAAGGCAAGCTGAGAGACAGGCGCTGCCCACTGGGCAGCAATGGCATTTGGTTGGTTTCTGTACCAGCTCTTCCCACACCATGGATGGCAAAAAAACGCTCACTGCTGGATTTAAACCGTTTTCCTGGCAGTCAAAACACGGACAATGGACCCTACTCCTCCAGCAGCCAGGGCCTGAGGAGAGAAACACGGCAGATTAACACCAGGTCAAGGCAGCTACAGGCTGAAACGACTGCTGATCAGAAAGGCTGCACAACTGTATTTCAAACGAGCATCTCCCTGCCCGTTAACATTAAGAGCAAAACACCAGCGCTCAGGGTGCCAGGGAAGGATAATCACATTCATGTTCAAGACAGCTATTTAACAAGCTTTGATTTTCCTGCATAACCAAGTTGCAAATTTTGCTTCTCTCTAGGAAGGAGATTCTAATTCCATCTGCTTGAATCTCCAGATCCAAACCACTGTGTTTGCCTCAGTCTAACAGAAAAACAAAATTTAATCGTAGAATCTTTACCCGAGAAGCCAGAACTGGGCACAGGGTATTACTCAGCTGTGAGCTTGCAGGAGCATACCCTCCTCACAGCATCAAATGGGGTGTTTTTTTAGTTTTACCGGATGGAAAGATGGTTCTTCTCAGGGTCAGCAAGCATGCCTCGGACCCAAGAACCTCCTACCACGGATAATCCAGCCAAGAGCATGCCCTGTAAACGCACCTTCTCATGCCACTGCAGCAACACAGCACTGCTGTTGTCAGAAGGGCTCTCAAAGCCTTTGTAGATGTACTTCATTAGCAGGTCGACACCGTTCTTGTCCAGTGACTGCACTGCCTTCTCAATATCGTTGGCTTTGAAAGAGATGAGGACCTTCAGGACAATACTTTCTGCGCGATCCTGTCAACAAGTAAGAAAGGCAGAGGTATGTTCATTCTCATATACGATATATACATTCTCATGTAAGATGCATCCAAATACTACTCATCTCTCAAACTGAACTAGATTTTTTTTTTCTCTTTAACGATTCTAAAATACATTCGAAGAGGGCGGTTTGTGAAGACAGCTTGTGGTAATAACACACAACAGACACATGCTCCCAATGATAAACAGTGTAAAAGAGTTTAAACGCATTTATCCTGCTCTAGGTTTTCTACCTCTCTGCTTGCATTTGCATTTCTCCACCTATTAAATAAAGTTATGGCTAAATAATACATTTTCATATTGAAACTCAAGGTCTAGCACATTCCAAAGGAATTATAAGAATCAAGTACTCGTCCGGCTTCCCTCACCACCAGAGCCCTTTCCTTTGTACTGTTTACTATGATGTAATTATTACATGCCATGGAAACGCCACTGGCCAGCCTGGAAGAGGTGACTCCTGGAAGCTACACATTTTCAAGAGTCAGTTTCTGTCCCAGGCTCACTGGATGCAAACTGGCAGCATTAATATTTTGCATTAATAATGACTTCCAAGTTGATCTGGATGTCATTTCAGGCCCAGGAACATGTGCAGCATGCTTACAGTGCCAATTAGCCATGTAATCAGCAAAAAGCAGCTCTTCCTGTTCATCCATCACTAACTGTTAGAGAATGAAAGAAAAAAGGTCTCAGGTTTTGCTGGACTTTTGAATATTCCATTACACAAGTACTTCAAGCAGCTTCCTCCTACAGAATTTATGTATGTTAGTTTTCTTGTCCCATTTAATATCCCACAGCCGCTTAGCGAGACATCTAACTAAGTAAAAACATAAAAGTTCTACAAGATCAACTACAAATTAAGGCAAACATTAAAATTCAGTCACTCTGCCCTCTTCGATTACACTGCCTTCCTGGTGTATTCTTAAACCTTTATCAATAAAAAGCTAACAGAAACAAGCCATTAACGCAAGGACAAAACTGTTCAATCTCTTACACAGCACGATCTGTAACAAACAGCTGTGAAAAAACAAACTGCTGTGAAACCTGTCTGAAAAGGTCTGGGGCTAGGTGAAAAAAAATCTCCACAGCTGGCCTGGCGAGCAGCACAGGAACGTGCTGGTGGGACTCTTCAGAAGCAGGGAGAACAGGCCTGCAGGCGCTCACCATCTGAGCAGTTGCACGTCTTATCTGCCTGTTCCTCTTGCCACTGCAATTACTAGCCATTCAAGGTTTATTCTGGGGAGATTCAGGAACACACGCACATAGATTCTGTCACAGGGGGCGTGTGCTTGTGTTTTCTGAGGTTTTAACGGCCTCGCTTCGATTGGATGCAGTAACCATCAGTTCTTCCTTTTTTGTAGCTTTCTGGTCCGGCTGTGCTAGGAGTTTCGTTAGTCAGGTGACTGCTGCAGTCGTGGTTCCTCGATCGTTCAGTACCGACTGTATCTATGTGCTGCCTGGTCTGGATGAGACACGGGCACCTGGCGATGTGCGGAGTTAGCCAGGGCGCGCACACACAAAGCCTGATCTAACACCAAGGTAAGGATACACAGGCAGATGACACCCGAGCTACAGTATTTTGAACAAGATTAAAACACCGGAGACCACGGACATTTCAGTGCCACAGAATACCCTAAAACCAGCTTCCTTGGCTTCCTCAGAGTACACCCGGCAGGGCTGGTGGGGAAGGGCTATAGAAACAGGAAAGGATTTTTAAGGAGTGACCCGTAAGCGAGTCAGTTACTATTTCACCTTCACTGCCTGGTTCTTTGTGTTGATAGGAGGGTTCTTCAGAGCCGCCTGTAGCGCGGCCATCATGTTCCCTGTGCCAGACGGTTAAGGACCAGACACCACGTATTTGGAAAGCAACAGAACCAGCTCCAGGCCAGCGCGAGACCTGTAGCTGGCTTGTGCATGACTGAAGACACTTGAGGTTCAGCGGCTGCAAAGATTCCCTCAACAGATAGCACAATTACGGTGTAAGGTGGCCATTATTAGGCTGTCTGAGGAAGAGGCAGCACCAACAGGAAGCCGTACGGCTGCAGTGCCGGAGAACACTCCTGAGGCCTCTGCTTCACGAACGGGGATCCAGGTTAAATAAACTATCCCCCGCCGCTTCGGCAACTCGTAGCCCTGCGCACAGGCCCCCGCTCGGTACAAGTGTGGTGGGGCTGCTCGGGAGCCGGCTGCGGGCCCGGGGCGCTGCTCCCCGCCGTGAGGGACGCCCCGTCCCGCCAGCCGTCCCCGCCGTGAGGGACCCCCGGTACCGCCTTTCTCCAGCCCCCGCCAGGGCACGGCCGGTGGCCCCGCTCCGTTCCGCGGCGGGAGCGCCGGGCACGGACGTTCCCATAAAAGGCGGCCCCGGCCGCCGCGCCCGCTCCCCGCCCGTCCCGCACCACCCCACCCCCTCCGCGGCCGCTGCTGACGGGACTATTTTCCTGCTGGGCGGTGGAAGGATATTGCCGCAGGCACGAGTCCACCTCGCCCTCGTCGGGCCCCGCTTGCCCGTCGCCTCCTTCCTCCTCATCCACGAACTTGTTCTCGTCGTACTCGTCCACATCCACCCGGCGGAACCGCGCCGACGACACCGTGTGCTTCGCCATGGCCGCCCCGCTCGCCACCGCCCCGCGCAGGCGCCCGCCGCACCACTCCCCCGGCCGCACCACCCCCGCGTCCTGCGCCTGCGCGCTGAGGCGCTGCCGTTGCCGGGCGGGGCGGCACCGTAACAAAGGGGTGCTGCGTTGTTGGGGCGGCGGGGCCGTTGGTCGCTCAGTGCTCTGAGGAGCGGTGGCGATCATGGGTGCCGGTTGTTTCTCGTGTCTCCGCGGGGTGCGAGACGGCGCGACACATCGCGGAAGAGACGGCGTTCTCCCCGTCGCGGGCGGTTCCGAGCAAGGCAGGGCCCCGCCGTCCCTGGCCAGGGCTGAGGGGGTGGGGAGGGGCGGCCCGGCGCTCCCTGGAGCGAGCAGCCGGCGGCGGCGCCTGAGGGGCCGAGCGGCCGCGCCGCCGGGGTTAGAGAGCGGCTCGGGCTGGGCGTGTTGCGGGGCCGGGGGTGCCGGCCCCGGTGCCGCAGCCCGGGCGGGTGCCCGGCAGCGTCCGAGTGCAAGAAAGCTGCTCGGAAAAGGCCCCTGGGCCTTGGACAGTGAGGGCACCCGGTGGGTTCCAGCCCGTTTCTGCGCCTCTTGTCTCACGAGAGGCTCAGGCAGGCGCTTGAGTTTCCGAGGGGGATCTTCTGCCGGGGGCCGGGGCCCGCCGGGCAGCGGCTCGGGGTCTGGTTCCCCCGGCTGTGTGCGGTACCTGCGGCCCCAGGGGCGGTTGCCAGAGGAGCGCACGCGCCGACTTGTACAAAACCAGCCGCTGTGGTTCCTCACCGCCAACATCGACTGGGAGGGGACCCCTGCTTGCTGGGGAACAAGGCGCTCCCGACTTCACTTGCCCTGTCCAAGACCTTTACTATACTAATACATATGTTCAATCACAAAGGAAAGCGCTGCTTTAAGTGATAGGAAAAGGTTTTTCTTTTTCAGGATGCGCCTGGACTGCGTAGATCCACGTTTTCTACCTTATCCTATCAGATACTTCTTACTAATTAGAAAATGACACAGCTTCGTGAGGTTTCCTCTTGATAGAAGGCAGCAGTTCTAGGAAATAAAAAAATCCACACACACACACACATATATATATATATATATATATGCCCTTCCCCCCCCCCCCCCTCCATTTTAAGCAAGTAGCTGACAGGAAAACTTTTACAGGTACCTACAGAACCACCTTCTTGGTAGAGGAGGAATTGAGGCTGTCATGCGTTTCCCCCAAGGTTGCCTCAGCTGGGAAGCTACAGTCTGGCTGTAGTTGTGGTTGTAGCTTGTTTTACATTTTCCTGGTAGAAACTGGCTTAAGGGCAGGCAACAAATTAATTTCAGGAGGGAATCAGAAGATACCGAGGTTTTAGTTTTACTGCTATGGGTTTATGTTGGAATGGTATCGGACTAAAATAAAAGCGTGATATCTTCAAAATCAGTTATTTGAGACCCACAGTTATGCTGTGGGTTGACTTTTGTGGGAGGTGGCTTTATTGGTGGGTTTGGTTTTGGTTTTTTTCACTATCTGTGATCTCAGTTTTAGAGCCTGAAAGTGGTTCGATTTGCATCCTGTTCAATTCCAGTTGCACTGGTTCAGAGGAGGTGTCTGCCACTTGGAAACATTTCAGAATTATGAGTTTCATTGAGTTTTTCCTTTGGCATTTTTAAATGCCTTACAATATTTCTAGGTCTGGGGTATAGATGTTCCCTCCAAAAGGGCAGAAACACGGCTGGAAAAAGCACAGAGAGCCTTTGAGACGTCCGAGGTAGCAGACTGCCTTTTACTGCTTGGAGAGGCTGTTGGGAAGCCAGGCTAGGAGGAGAAAAAGCCTTTTAAGTTCTGCTGCACAGCAGACTTTCCCTGCCTGGCTTGTGGAAAGCTTTTACTAAAATATGGTTTAATTCCAGTTAAGTCATTAATTTGATGTGGATTTTGTCTCTGGGCTAAGGTTCTTGATGGTGGACTTCGGTGATAAAGGGATGACCTGGGGATGCCACACACAAAATTGAAGAGGTAAAGGCTGCTGTAAAATAAAATCTGTATTTTATTCCAGCTTTCTTCTGCATTCCACGTTGTTTTGCCCTCTGTCAGTATTTAATTTTCTTCTTAAATTACTGATTTGATTAATTTGCTTTGTTTTCCACTCCTGACTCTGTGCCAACTTCCATGTACTTTCCTGTGTTGGTACTCTTTCCTGATCCAGGCCATTGTGCTGTTCTCATTCAGATTACTTTTAAAGATTGGCTTCCTGACATCAAGAATGCTTCATCATTTTTGACGTTTCTGTACATTTTTGGTGTTCAGTTGTGCTCTGTACTGTGCATCACAACATAATTGTGGTAGCGGTGTGTCTCAGAGAATGAAAAATGCGTTTGCTACCTGCCATGAAAAAGAGCAGGTCGAAGAAGGGGGTGTTTGTAGAGGGATGGTATGAGTTACCGCTGCCTCGCCAGTCCTCCTGTAGGTTGCCGATATTATTAAAGACAATTTAAACAGCTGCAATCTGTGGCAAGGTTCCGATTCCGTCTGTCGTGGCTGGTATTTTTGCAGAGCTGGAACGGCCTCACGATGGCAATGTTGCACGCCAGGGATGTATCCCATGTTAGGCCTGTGGATCGAGGCAATGGCTTGAGCGCTGTTTCAGTGTTGAAAAGGATGCCACCAGAGTCCCTGCCACCAGAGACATTTACAATTTTCCATCTCCCTCTAAAACTTGCCTTTTTGTTTGGTTGGTTGCGTGGTGGCTTGGCCTGATCAAAATCCAGCAAATATTCAGCCTTCCTAGTTGATAGTGTCACATCCTTTTTTCTTCCTTTTTAGCATGATATTTTCTAAAGTAGAAAAAATTGTGCAAATGTGTTACACAAGATCTCTTTAAACTGATGGATATATGCATGTATGTACTGATGTGTGTGTATACATGCACGTGCATTAAGCAGCTAATAGGAGCACTTATCATTCAGCTCTTTCACAGGAAAAAAATCCATTCCCACACACAATTTTATTTAGTAATACTGAACAGCTCAGTAGTATTTGTCATCTTCAAAGTAGTTTATAGATCTGACCAAGTGGTTAAAAGATAGGCTGGTCTAAATGGCTCTCTTCCTGGTATTTCTGCTGCTTAGTGTCACTTAGGTCCCATGCAGGGGAAAGTGTTCAAGGGGCTTCTGACTTTCAGGGTGCCTAATTTGTCACAGTCATCCTGGTGCGTCTGCAGAGTTAGCAAATGCTGCAGGCTTCAGCTGAAGTTAATAGTTTATATAGGTTGGCAATTGGGAATTCAGACAGTTTCAGGTTGGGAAATAAAAGATGAAGGTACACCAAATGACTTTTCCCTTTTGGTAATTTTCATCTTGATTTCAGTGTTTGCAATCTTGACTGTGGAGGAGGAAGAATTTTACCTGATGGGTGTTGGTTTTGTAGTTCATTATGAGATGGCTCTCCTAATGCTTGTTTCCAGTACCTTCTGTTGGCACTAACCACTTGCAAAGCGCTTTGAGATCTCCAAGACACATGGTGGGCTGCGGTGTTGTGTGTAGCTCATTTGGTTTCATTCTCTTTATCCTTCAAATGCAACACACCAAAAGTCAATGCCCTGGTATAAAAGCAAGATATCCAAACTGTTCCTTTGCTTTTTCTGGTTGTCACATGCTTTTGAGCCGAAAGCTTGCCCACATATTCTCTAACAGTAATCTTTTCAACACACAGCCCTCTGTGAGTTCACAGGCTGTTTCACATCCTCTAAAGAAATGCTTCATTTTAATATGCTGTATGAGATCTTTTAACACTCGAAGTCATTAGGAAAAATACCGTCTTCATCTATCAATTTAATTGCATGAAGACATCGTTCTGAGACAGAAGATCATGCCTAATGGATGCGGTTAGGACCTCAAAATGTGTGTTAACAGATCTGTGCCCCCCCAGTTATATTTAAAATTATAACTCCTCCTGTCTCTCCCAAATATTTGGAGGGGACAGGGATATAATGATAACTTTAAGAAAATGTTTCACTTATTACTAAAATGCAGCCATCTCTGGGGCAGAGGGCAGTAGCTGTTTAATAGTGCTCCACAACAAGGTATAAATGTTCACAGGAGGAACTGGAGAGGAATGCTTTATCCAGTTAAAACCGCAGGGGAAACTGATGTGGTCAGTACATAATTACTCAGATTGGAAGTTAGCCAGGATACAAGCCATATGTTCTGCTCCTAGGGAAAAAAAGCGTAGTGATCAGGGTTGTGAATTTCTTTTTATCCAAATATTAGCTGAAACCTGGTGTCTCTTTAGGCTAAAAATCACGCAGAAATTCTGATTCATCCCAACGTGGCCAGTTTGGACGTGATACTGACATTTACTGGTATGAACTTGGGATACCGTAATTTATGGAGATGTCCTTTGGAAGCAAAGTTGCATGCATTGATTAGACAAAGCTGTTTTTTCTGAGGCGTGATTATATGGAACTGTGATGATTTTTTTTGTTCCCTGAACTAAAACATGCTCTACTTCCACAGTCTAGTACAAGTCTAGTTCTGTTTATGTGAGGGCATCTGGTGCTTCCCCCCAAACTGCTGCGCTCAGTACAAGAATGGTTCCTTTTTTTGCTGCTGAAATATGAGTGTTGAAATTTTGTTACATTTCTTAGTACAGCTTCGTTCAAAATAATCTCTGTTGGAAAGCATTTTACACATGACTTCATTCACTAAGAAGTTGATCTGAGTTCAAAGTACGGCAGAGTCACATGGTCCTTTAAACAGCCACAGACTTGACGTTCTTGTGCAGTCCTAAGATTTTAAAAATAAGAAGTAAAGGAAGAAGCAGAATGCTATCCCCAGCTGCTAATAAACACATCCACACGGGCAATTTAAACCCGAGCTGTTGTGGCATAACTTGAATCCATGCTCAACAGTGTCAAGTTCATTTAACACGTGGGTTTGCAATACCTAGTACTGCAGGAACGCTGCCTTGCAGGTCCAGAGCAGAGCCCTGGTATTTTGCGTTCTGCCACTGGGCCGTAAAGATTAGAGAGGATTTAGGTCCCGAGTTTGGAATATTTCCTGCTCGAGCTTGTGCGAAAGTCTGACCTTCACAAAACTGTTCCACCAGACTTTCCTCACCTGTCGTGTCCAGCCTCAAAATGCTTTAAATTATCACCTCGCTTCCAGAGATTTTTCCAGGGCTCCACCACTTTGTTGTTTATTTCCCTTTCACTATATTTACATCTAAAATAAGTATTTTTCCCCTTGTCTGTCTATTCAGAGTAGAATTTAAAAAAACAGAGTTTGGCTACTTCTGAAATCTTCCCATCCACTGATAAATTTACGATGCCCCTGATAACGAACAGTGTCATGAGCAGCTTGCCTTCCACTGCTGTTAATTGGCATGTAGATCAGCTAATGGTGATCCTGGAAATTAAATCCTCGCTGGGCACGCAGTACGTTCTGCTATACCCTGTCTGTAGGCTCAGAGGATTTGATGTGACACCATGCTTGATGGGCAGTGGACCTCCTAAAGCCCATAAGGAACTACAGGGGCTTGGGTCTTACTTACCCCTATATATGACCTCTGTTCATTTCTCATCTGGGTTTGACAGGTTCAAATCACACAGGATGGAGCATGAAGGACGCAGAAAGGCAGCAGGATTGCATACACTTGTTTCTCTAGGATTTTAGGCTAATAGCCCTACAGAAGCAGCCAAAAAGAGGGGAGAGAGGCCTATTTTCTATCAGCTGAGTGAGAAGGTGTCCTGGTTTCAGCTGGGGTAGAGTTAACTTTCCTCTTAGCAGAAGAATGAATTGCCTGAAATGCTTAAGAAAGCTAAAAATATACAAATAATGGGAAACTTACTGATTCTTGTTGAAGGTGATGTTGGTCTGTTGGGTACTATAGCACTGCACAGATGAACCCACTACAGAATTATTCTTTAAACCAGAAATTGACCTGCTATGTGTGTGAACTTGAGATGGGGTAAACTTTATGCTGTGGGTATAAATTGAATATGTTTGAAAATGTAAGCCAGTGAGAGCCGAATGGCACGTCCACAGAGGTGTAATGGCCTGGGACTGTAACATCCAGAGGGCCACTAAGCAATACTGGGTGCTTATTCACTTCAGCTGTGTCATTTCTATTTTTGCTCTATTAAAGGAGTTGAGAATTAGACCCCCTCCCCTTGGCATGAAGTAGAGGAAAATCTTTTGCATGTTGTGGATAACTGCTGGAGACTGCAGCAAAGAGTGAGTGATCTTGTAGCTCAGATGCTATTAGTTGTAGCAGCTACAACAGGCAGTAGAATAAATGGCCAAGGGCAAGAGCTGTAACAAGAGACTGCATGATCTTGAATCAGGAAGACCAAACAGTCTTAACTGACATCTCTAGCACTCCTTGTACTTTGGTGTGTGCTCTCTGCAGAATCCGTTGCACTGATGATGTTGATTAATTACTGGGTTTCATTAGGTAGGTGCTGGTGGCCATTGAATAGAATTTTGCTGTTGAATTAGACCAAGATTAGCAAAAATAAATATGCAAAATGCTAGACCGGCCCCTGAGGCATGCACTTACCCTCAGGTTCATTCAGTTTAAATAGTGTATGTAGGTCACTCTTCAGCATGAGGATAAAACTGTTGAGGCAAATGGCCATAACTGGTTTTCAGGTGTTTTCTTGTCAAAGAATCATGCTGTTCCTTTTGATGGGTTTCACTTGTAGACAGGCAGACATCTAAATGAGCCCTTGAAAGATTTTCTGGGCTTGGAGAGACATATTTGAACCTAAGGTCCCTTGAGAAAGCATCATGAAAAATGGGGTCCTGAAAACACAAAGTGAAGAAATTATAATCATATTTATTTCAGACTCAGATTTTATTTGCTTGTGAGAATTCTAGTCCGTGCCCTGATTCTATAAGGTTTAAATGAACAAGTGTGGGGGCTCTTGCTAGTGTCACTGGGACCGTTTACATGGATAAAGTTAAGCAGATATATAAATCTTTGCAGGGTGTAACAGCTGCCAAAGATGATTTAGTTACTGTATGAGGGAGGGTCCTGGCTGCTGAGAGTGAAGGCTGACATTGTATGAGACTGGTCAAATTGGTATCTGCTGTTCCTGTCACAGGTTGGAATTTGCATCAATATGTGGCTGGGTGAAAAAAATGTAAATCGAGGTTAGAAAAAAGATACGTCACATGGCAGCTACAAATCCTGTATTTCTTTGTGTATACCCCAAATAAATTAGGATCCAGGATTTGCACTGGTATCATTGCCAACCTTGAGCACTTCATGAGGCTGGTGTGAAAGCTAAGCCCCTTTTACTGAGAGAAAGGGCTCATCTGCCCTCCAACACAGAATACTTCCAAACTTTGATAAAGTTTTCCAACTTTGGAAAAGTGAAAAGCACTGAGGTTCTTCATCAGTGATCTGGTTTTGTTAGCTGGGTTCCCAACTCAAGAGCTAAGTATGAGCATTGCTATCCAAAAGTGAGATCGTCTGTACTTTTGGTATGTTTGTAAATCTTTCCTTCAGGTAGGGCATAGGTTTCTTCCCTTTTGTCTTGGTTTCATCTGCAGCAGTGCAAACGATCTGGTAATCTAAAGCACCAGCATAATTCACTACCTTGGTTTCCTGCTAAAAGAAAATGCAGTTTTGACTGGATTCAGTGGAGGTCTAGCCCATGAAAGGAACTGTTGGTCTAATTTTTCTGTTGGAAAGAGGAAATGGTTTATTTCGTAACAGCAAGGATGCTGAGCCTTCTGCTTGTTTTTGCAGGCATGGGTGAGAGGAAGGATGCTGTCCGTATCAGTGAGGTTTGCATGTGGATCTGGAAGGTGTGAATCCACACATCCTGCAGTGTGAAGCTTGGTCTCTTATCATGTGCCACCTGCTGCGCTGGGTTTCCTGGTCATCCCTCTTTTTTATTACTTTGTCTTCCAGGCCAGACAAAGTAATTGTGCTCCTCTCCAAGGCTTTTGGAGTCCTTCAGCTCTCAAAAGAAAGAAGCTGTTTTCTAAGCAATGCTGATCGACAGTATACTGCTGTCATCATCATCTTCTGACTTATCTTTTGTTCCTCTTCTTTTCAAGAGATGATTCTTTCAGCTTCTTCCTGGAATCTAGCAGAATCTAGCAGCAGTTCTCTAAAGTCCTTTTTCCAGATCTGCAGGGTGACCTTTCTTGTCCTGTTTTTCAAGACTTTATCAAGCGTTTTTTGCTCATGATTTCTTCTAGCCCACTGGAAGGAAGGGGAAATTAGTATCTGTATTTGCTATCTGAATTTTACTCTGTTGGTTCTATTTGCAGGCAAGTAATAATTGTGGATTTCTTTGGGGTTTGCTCATCTTTTCCTGTGTAAGGTATGGTCTACACACCCTGACACGGGTGAATGATCAGAACCAGACATTTACATGCTCAGGTTTCAGGGAGCCGTGTGGATGCAGTGAATGAGAGAGGTTTGCTTTATTCTCCTGTATAATAATCTCCATAAAGGCAGCTTTGTCTTCAGTTTGTGAAACACAGAACATATAGATCTCTTTCTTCTGTGCTAGAAAAATACTGTCCTCATGTATGCATTCTCCTCAGGAATATAAACTGAAAATGCAGGAATTGAATCTAATATAAGGGTTTTCATGAATTTGTGCACAGTGCTCTAGCTGGAGACTGCTGAATAATTTGTGCTAGTGGCATTAAAGGCAGAGTGGAAGCTTAACATGTTATCATTAGCACCCTATTTTCTGAAATAGCAGCAAATATTCTGAAAAGAGTATGAATTTCAGTGGACAAAGATTGATAGTGGTGTTGGTTTGTTTGGTTTTGGGGTTTTGTTTGTTTGTTTGTTTGTTTCCCAGCTGTTACCTAAGGATGAATTGCTGAAAGTTTGGATAGTGGTTTGCCAATTTTTGTATATAGTCTGTATGTTACAGTAGGTTACTCCCATGCTTGCATATGGGAAAAATCTGGTCCTGTTTTGATTGTATTCCCAGGCTTAAAAAGTGTAACTAACTAGGTCATAAAAATGAAAAAAAAATAGTTCATTGTTAACTGATCAAAACCTCCATCTGTCAGATTGTTTCCAATCAATATTGAAAGAAGGCAAGAATATTATTTAAAAAACCAAAAGATTGCAATTGTCTGGATTGGGCAGAGGTAAAACCAGAGAAAATGAAAGACAAATGCTTGTTGGCTTTGGAATACTGTCCATCTTGAATAAAGAAGGAAAGCATTGAGTCAAGAATAAGCTGTAAGTGCCATAAAGCGGGGAAAGCCAGCAGTCTTCCTTTTTACTTCATGGTCTTTGCGTAACCTTGAGATACACACCGTCACATCCATTCGGGTAAATTATTGAACCACATTCCTCCTCCTCCTGACACCTGTCTCTTCACTGCAGTTTTCCTATACTCTTCCTACTCATCTCTTCCTGAAATGTGAGTTCTCTCCTCCTGATGGCTCTTGGATTGAGTATTGCTCCCATTTGACGTTAGAATTGGGCAGTCTCCTCATTAGTCGTATTTGAGCTCTGAGAGATACTGCAATGTCTTGTGTTGAAATGCAGATTTGTCCCATAGCAGCAAGCAATCTGTAACGTGAATGACAAATAAGGAATACTTCAATGTCATAGGCAGGATGACCAGTTTAAATTTTAGGACAGCAAAAAGTATAAAGAAAATTTATAGATTAAGCCACAGGTGGTTTTTTTGGGGGGCTGGTTTTGTTTTGTTTTTTGATTTTTTTTTTTTAAATTCCCATTCTGTTGAATGTGGAGACACTACAGATTCTAGGTTGAGAAACTCTTCCAATTCTTTTTACTTTAGAAAGTGTTATCGGTGTGCTTTGTTTGTCAAACAATTGGACAGATTTCCTCTTGACCTATGAAAAAGGCAGCAAACTTGCCAAGAGCCTGTGTTTATAGATAGAAAATATAGAAGACTAAAACATAAGTTTAGAGATGGAAAGAGAAGGGACCTTTTATATATATATATATATATATATATAAAAGAATGATACTTCTGAGCTTGATTCTATTTAACTGTCAGTTTTTACAAGAATGAAGAATGAAGCAGGTCTACAAAGCTGGCTGCAATTCACGTAAAACACATGAAGCAAGCAGAAAGAAGAAACTTAACAAAAAAATGATTGAAAACAGCTACTGAATGACTGCTAGTAGTATGCTGTTTCGTCTTCTTTCCATTTAAAGTGAAGATGATTCTTGGGACTCAAAGAGCCATATTTCATTCTTAGGAAGTTTCAGTTCAGAAAATAATTTGAGATTTAGGGTCGAATGATTAATGTGTATAAAGATTTGCTTCAGTGAAGATCAGCAGAGCTGGGACGGTTTCCAGAAGCGCAGGGCCAGAGAAAGTTTTACCAACTACTTGCATAAGTGTCTGGAGACAGGCAGAAAAGTTCATTTTAATTTTTCTATGAATTATGAGCTGTGTACATGTAGAATATTGCACCAATTTTCAGTCCAATTCTGATCTCACTTCCACTTGTCTAATTTATGACCCTTCTTTTGAAATAAGTGGAATTAAGTATATATATAAATAACTGGCATAAACCCCATTTGAGTTGTGACTCCACTCTGTTAATGGTATAAACCAGGCAAATCAAAATTAGCTAGTGCAAAAAAGGATGCTCATACCTGTTAACTCCTCCTTCCAAACTAGCTGCCTGGTGATTCAGATCAGGCGGACCGACAAACGCTGACTGTATGTCAACAAGAAAGTGGAGGCCAGAATTTGCTGCTGTTTGGGAATACCCAGAGGTGCCTGGGCCTGTTTGAACCGTGGGCTCTGTGCTCAGCATCCCAAACAGCCTCTCTGGCCCTTGTGGCTTTTGGGGTTGCTTACAAGAACGGTCATCAGAGAACCAATAAATAGGACTGGGTGGTGCATACTTCCAAACTGTTTGGTGGGGCTCAGTGTGTTGTTTCGGGCCAGTTCCGTCTCTAATCTTGTCATTAAAACAGTAGAAGAGTGGAGAAAGTCACTCATTTCTTTATTTGGATGACCTATGTTCTTTCACTACGCAGAGATGAGTGTTAGCTAAATAACACAATTTAAGATCTGCTGGTCTCTAATAGAAAAAGAACTATTATAGTGTAGGAAAATCTGCTTTCAATTTATATTGTTAGGCATTATTTTAGTCAATGAAAACAAAGTGTGCTTGGGAAGTTGCCTAGAAGACATGTGATTTCAGGGTATTGCTATTTGCCTTTTTATGGGAAAAGAGCCAGCTTTTTTCTTTCATGTCATGGTTGGATAAAGTGATGTATTCAGTATGGATGATGGGAATTCACTCAAACTCCTTTGATATGTGCAGGGCAGCTCTACATACTTGCCAATTGAATAGGGGAAGCTATTTCTGTATACAGCACTGAATTCTCTTATTTGATCTGGTTAAAACTCATGTAAACTACCTGAATTCTGTTAGACATCTCAAGGTCCAGTAAAAATTGCAATATGAAATAATATCCTGTTTCTAGATATGTGCATTGTGCAATTTCAACTGGTTCTTATCAGAATCATTTAGGAGAGAACAAGGTGCTTCCTGATACAATTGATGGTGTTAAGACAATGGGAAGCTTGAGTTTTGTGTTATTTCATGCTAGTTGCATTGCTGATAAGCTCATGAGGAGAGGGAAAAGCAGAACAGGAAAGTGGATGAAAACAAACACTTTGCATTTACAGGACAGCGGACTTCCTCCCTCGTCCTTCTCTGCCCCCTTCTCCCTTTTGCCGGTGTTAAACTGCAAGAACTGCATGACCTCATTTTGTTGCCTACGTGATTTCTTGTCCAAATCAGTTGAGGTTTCCTGTGTTCTCAGCTTGCTGTCATGTTTGGTGGTGGTGGGTGAACCTCAGCAGGTTCAGATTGCAGATGGAGATCAGACAAGCAGTGAAGTTATCTCTCCAAATTAAACCTCATGGATCTGCAGTCTGGTCCTTCCTGCTTCTGATTGTGTTGAAAATACCTCACAGCCCCTTTTGACATTTCTCTCCAGATACTTCAGACACTCTAGGATATTTAGTCCTTGCTATTCTTTTAGATGGATAAACTTACGGGCAAGGAATGTCTTGTTATTTTTTCTTTATTCTGAATGGGACTAAAGATTATTTTCAAAGTATCAATGCCCTGTTCTGCTATATGACCCTTGTTTCAGGTCTTCTAAAACTCGTATAAATACCAATGAAGTAGAATGTGCATTTCTCTGAGCTAGACAAATCCACAGTCACTGTACCAGTAGTATTTAGTGTAAGAAAATCAGAACCCTTTATGTTCAGTGTCTAGAGCAAGAAACCAAGGTGCAAGTGAGTTACTGACTGAGCCAGGAAAAGAATCCAGATTTTTCCAGCTTTGTGTCAGCAGCAAGACTAACCTTCCCCAGAACAGCAGTTTCTTCCAGTGTCCTGATGGCTTGTGTGTGCCAGCTGTTCCCATTACAAACCAGATGTGCTGTATCACAAGCCAGATGTAAACATTATTGGTAGCTTTCTCACATCCCTCTAGAGCTGGCCCTTATAGAAACAGATCAAAGAACTCTGATGAGATCAGCATCACATCTGCAAAAAAACCCCACCCTGGTTTCAGACACTTTGGAGAATCCCAGACTCGCCTGTAACTCCCCGAATTACGCAGCACCATCAGTGGGCAGGTCCTGCCCAGAAGCTGAGGGTCCGGCAGCCCATTCGGTGGTGTTCTAACCAGTGTACTGCAGATGTGATTCTGATCCGTATCAATGTTGAATTTGTGTGTGAAGCTTCCTGGTACTGCTTCTTGCAGCTTTGCCCGTCTATGGAGTCAGAATTTATAGGTGAAAGCAATATACATTTTTTTCATATATATATATATTTATGTATACACACACACGCACTTGTTGTGTGTTTGGTTTGCTTTTAACGGACATGGTTCTTTACACAATTTATTGTATTTGGATATTTTGGGTTTTTCATTTTGTGTTGCTGCTTACGTACAAAATAACAGGCTGCTTCTTTCCAGGGTATTGCTCTGCTGACTCCTGCAAGCATGTTTACAGTGCCCTGCAAGATGGTATAGAGGAATCACTCTGTTCTATACAATAGCTGTGTATGTGACTGATTGCTGAATGTGTGGTGGAAAGACGTGAATATGGTGTAAACACATTACCACCACCCCCCCCCCCAGGGCTAACAGGAGGGCTGGATCTTACCAGTATTGGGTGAGCTGGCAGAGGTGGGCTGCTGATTTCCTAGTCCATTCACTGCAGTCCCAAAGGACATGGTCTTTTGGGAATGTTCCTCAAGGACATGCAGTTATTTTCTGGAAAAGCTAGTGAAGTTTTTCCACTTCAAAGATGGGGGGTGGGGGGGTGGGGAGGGGAAGGGGTGCTTTTTCCTTTCTGAGTGGCACCACAATGCTCTGCTGGTTATACCCTATACTGCTTTCCAGATTGGTGGTTGGCCGAAGCTCTGCAGAAAAGAAGTCTGTGATCTTTGCTGGCTGCCTTGCTGTGTCTGGCTGTACATTAGCAAGGTGGATGAAAACCCTCAAGGTGGAGGACCTTAGGAGGCGTGAATTTGAGTCCCAAGTTAGCGTTTGGGCTTAGATGTCCCTTTGACACCGCACTGTGTAATGAACTAATGAACATGGAGTGGTAGCCTGAAAAATAAAATTTTAAATCAACATTTCTTCAACTTTTAGCTCCTATTTGCCGTTGAGGTAGCACTATGGAGATCTTACAGGGAGAGGAGTGCCAACTGAACCTACTAGCTAGAGCAGAGAACTGTAAGTCGATATTTCTAGGATTTACTCCTGGCTCTTGCACAGAGACAGTCCCTCCCAGTATTTTAAGTGCCAGTGGTTCTGTTTCTGCTCTGTAATATTCATCCTTGTAACATTTCACCCTTGCTTCTTAAAGAATTGTGGGATGCTAAATTAAAAAAATCTGTGAAATGTGAGGGGAGCTGATAAGGAACATAACAAAAGTGCTAAGCATTACAAAAAACAAGTTGTAACGTCCCAAACTGTGCTGGAGTTATCAGTGGGTCCTTTGTGCTCATATGGTTTCCTACAAAGTCAGATCATAATTGAAGGTAGTCCATTGTTCTGTACAACCTTTTGATGCACTTCAGTATGAAGGCTGTAGGGTAAACCCATATCCTTCTAAAAGAGAAACTGAAGCAAATTCGATTGAGAAAAATGTGCATCTGGTATAGTCATGCCTTTTGCACATTGCTCAGGCTTTTATATCCCAGAGTGGGAGAAAAATCTTACTGTGATATAGGAAATACTTAAAGAACTGCAGTTTTCTTTTTTTCTTAGGATTTCAAATGCTTTAGTAGGGCTGTGTCTGGATTTCTCATCAGATCTTAAGAATACATTGGATCATTCTTAATAGCACTTGCAAAGACAATGCAGAATGGCTTGTGTGTGTTTGTTGGGTGCTGGTACTTTGATCCTTGATTTTTATATATTTTTATGTGTGTTTGTATAAATACAGGTTAAGGGTTAAACATTGACAGCTGTGGCTGCTACCTCACTGACCTATCTCCCTCTGTTTTATGTACCAGTGCTTGATAACTGTATTTATAAAATGCCGTCTCTCTATTTTGATAGCAGTCTGGAATGCAACAAATGAAATACTTTGCTGCCTCTGAGCTTCTCAGCCTGCACGCTGTTTTGTATCACTTGCCATCCACAGGACACAGGGAGTTTTTTGCTCTCTGGTACTGTAACTCATCACTTTCCATGACCGTAGTTTCTACTATCGCCCTGAATACAGGTTAGATGCATTAATAAAAAAAGAAAGTTGCATTTGCCTGTTGCATTCTCCAATCCAATTTCTTTGAGAGGGGCATTTTTTTTAACCATATGCTTTGTAACACCCCTGTACAGGCGATAATTTTTTTTCTCTGTTCTATTTTTCTAGGGTGATGGGGTTTTTTTCCCCTTCTCCCTCTGAATTTAGCAGGAGAAGGGGCACTCTAAATATCTGTATTTTTTTGCCCCTAAGAAATAATACAATTAAAATGATCTTGTTAAACAATGAAAGTAAAAATACACGAGAATAAAACTTGTTTTCAAAATACAAACAGAAAATAAATAGAACTTTGCACAGGAAGAATGTAGCTGGTTTCTGGTTTGGGCCAGGTGTCATACTGAGTCATGGAAAACCTGGATTTCCACCCAATGTATTGCTTGTGTTGTGATAGGAAGGTATAGTTTCTTTACATGGAAGAAAACCTGCTGGTTTAATTTCTTTTAATATTTTAAAAATATTTTAGTATCTTTGTAGTACCTTCAGTCTCATGGCTTCAAAGTGCTCTACAGATGTGGAACTAAAATCCTAGGGGCAGGAAAAGTCTTGTATTTGTTGTCTGACATAGGATTAGATCTTAGTTTTGCTGTATGGATTCCACCATAATGTGTGTAAGAAGCAGGTGTAATTTCTTGGTGACCATGAAATGGGAGCGTGAAATCCCTTGAAGAGATTTCTTCCTTTGCGGGGACATGGGCAGAAGGCTCTTGGGGATGACACATTTATGTTGTCTGTTTTGGAAGAGGGAAGAGATGGTGGAGGAAGGACCATAACTTGCTGTGAATTAACTGAGTTTTCATACTGTCTTGTGTCAGGAAAGGAAGAGGTGTCTGAAAAATCAAAAAGTCTTGGTTTTATTTCAAAGCTTGATTTTGGTTCAGACAAAGTAGTTGTCACATTTCACAAAAATAAGAAGTCCCCTAGATCCTGCAGGTTGGGGGTTTTTTTGTTTGTTTTTAAATCCCGTTCACTTTTATGTTAACTCCACTAACCCATTTATTTCAGCAATTTACACTTTCCAGAGTCGTGAGCACTAGTGAGCCTCTGGCCAGGGACAAAATAATAGGAGTCTAGGGAGAATTCCGCTGGAAACTTTCAGTTTGCGTAAAAGATGTTTCAACCCCCAGGTATTTTTAATGAACCACATTCACTCAATAGATGACCCATTTTCTGATTAAAAAAACTTAACATCTGAAAAATTTCAGAGCAGTTCTATGTGTTACCCATGTCTTAAATATAAGTAAACAGGAAGCTCTTCCTAAAATCATGCAACTTTCCAAAAATTATGTTAGGCAGTGCCAGAGCCCTGCTTCTCGATCCTCATTAATCGACTGTATTACCCTCCTGTTATACTGGTCCCCTTTTGACCCAAGCAGTTTGCCAGCGTTTTGGGTTCTTACAGACTTTTCTCATTAGAAAGAAAACCATTAGAGCCAGACTTTTCTTTTTTTTAAACTCAGTTCTCTTGTTTCCAAAAAATGTATCCAAAGCACCAACTTTGTATAGAAGAGGATTCAAACTTCCAGCAGGTTTTTGTCTTCAGTTTCCAGCTTCTTTCCAGGTAGCACCTTGCCCCTGCTCCTCTCTGTCACTACACAGCTTACAGGGTGTCCATCTGCCACCATCTTTCTTAATAGTATTATTTCTTCGTATATGCCAATCAAGATATATGTAATGCTCTGACTTTAGGCTAAAATGCAAGTTAAAAGTAAAAATTTCCATTTATGACAGCCAGTAAATTTATCTGGGAAGCCAGATGCAACTACTGTCCTTAGCTGTCTTGCATGCTCTTCTGTCGAAACGATTCCCCCTGTAAATAAAAAAGACCAAACAGGGTATGTGTCGACTTTGGAGTTACCAAAACTTTTATAGCTCTCTACAGCAGCAGCAATGGAAACCACTAATGGACTGTACATTTGTACAGGGCTGTAAACTGCTGCGAGTCATCTGGTCTGTGAGTCTGCAGCCCTCTGCTCCTGGAGGAGCTTCAATTCCAGTTCCACAAAAGCTTCATCAAGGTCTTCATTTTGACTTTTGGTTCTTTCCAGAAAATACTATATCTTATATTATCTTCATCTGATTTAGTCAATATTGTATAAAAACCTCTTCATGCCTCAGATGCTCTTTTTTTCCCCTTTTTTATTGGCTACAGTTGCAGAATCAAACCATCTGTTCTTAAAAGGTTTCCTAATTTTACTTTGCTCTAAAACGTCACCTCCTTTTGCAAGGCTGTTTTCAAATTCTCTCTAATCTCAACAAAACGTATTTATTGGCCGAAGCCAGTGAGGTTTATGTAGGCATGCCTGCCTTCTTTCAGCCCGTAACTCAAATGAATCTTCGAGGCGCTTTGCGGGTGTCAGGGTGTCACCTTAGCAAAGCAGCAGAGGTTTCCCAAGCAGTGATGCAAGTGCTATAAAAGCCAGCACTGGGGGAGCGAAGGGAACTTGTTTTGGGACCCCGCTGGGAGAAAGGCTTCCAGCCGGGGCTGCACACGCTTCCCTCTCTGGGCAGCTGGCACGGCCGTGCCGGTGGGGCAGGCGCTGGCGGTAGGGACCAGCTACCGCAGCAGCTGGTTTTTGCCAGGGCACGGCCGGTGGCCCCGCTCCGTCCCGCCCCGCAGCCCCCACCCCAACCGTCGTCGGGGCCGCCGCTGACGGGACTTTTTTCCTGTCGGGCAGCGGAAGGATATTACCTCCGCGGGCGCCCCCCACCGCGGCCGCACCACCCCCGCGCTCTGCGCGCTGAGGCGCTGCCGTTGCCGGGCGGGGCGGCACCGTAACAAAGGGGTGCTGCGTTGTTGGGGCGGCGGGGCCGTTGGTCGCTCAGTGCTCTGAGGAGCGGTGGCGATCATGGGTGCCGGTTGTTTCTCGTGTCTCCGCGGGGTGCGAGACGGCGCGACACATCGCGGAAGAGACGGCGTTCTCCCCGTCGCGGGCGGTTCCGAGCAAGGCAGGGCCCCGCCGTCCCTGGCCAGGGCTGAGGGGGTGGGGAGGGGCGGCCCGGCGCTCCCTGGAGCGAGCAGCCGGCGGCGGCGCCTGAGGGGCCGAGCGGCCGCGCCGCCGGGGTTAGAGAGCGGCTCGGGCTGGGCGTGTTGCGGGGCCGGGGGTGCCGGTCCCGGTGCCGCAGCCCGGGCGGGTGCCCGGCAGCGTCCGAGTGCAAGAAAGCTGCTCGGAAAAGGCCCCTGGGCCTTGGACAGTGAGGGCACCCGGTGGGTTCCAGCCCGTTTCTGCGCCTCTTGTCTCACGAGAGGCTCAGGCAGGCGCTTGAGTTTCCGAGGGGGATCTTCTGCCGGGGGCCGGGGCCCGCCGGGCAGCGGCTCGGGGTCTGGTTCCCTCGGCTGTGTGCGGTACCTGCGGCCCCAGGGGCGGTTGCCAGAGGAGCGCACGCGCCGACTTGTACAAAACCAGCCGCTGTGGTTCCTCACCGCCAACATCGCCTGGGAGGGGACCCCTGCTTGCTGGGGAACAAGGTGCTCCCGACTTCACTTGCCCTGTCCAAGACCTTTACTATACTAATACATATGTTCAATCACAAAGGAAAGCGCTGCTTTAAGTGATAGGAAAAGGTTTTTCTTTTTCAGGATGCGCCTGGACTGCGTAGATCCACGTTTTCTACCTTATCCTATCAGATACTTCTTACTAATTAGAAAATGACACAGCTTCGTGAGGTTTCCTCTTGATAGAAGGCAGCAGTTCTAGGCAATAAAAAAATACACACACACATATGTATATATATGCTCTTGCCCCCCCCCCCCCCCCCCCCATTTTAAGCAAGTAGCCGACAGGAAAACTTTATGAATTTATTATTAATGTATCAGCCTTACCTACAGAACCACCTTCTTGGTAGAGGAGGAATTGAGGCTGTCATGCGTTTCCCCCAAGGTTGCCTCAGCTAGGAAGCTACAGTCTGGCTGTAGTTGTGGTTGTAGCTTGTTTTACATTTTCCTGGTAGAAACTGGCTTAAGGGCAGGCAACAAATTAATTTCAGGAGGGAATCAGAAGATACCGAGGTTTTAGTTTTACTGCTATGGGTTTATGTTGGAATGGTATCGGACTAAAATGAAAGCGTGATATCTTCAAAATCAGTTATTTGAGACCCACAGTTATGCTGTGGGTTGACTTTTGTGGGAGGTGGCTTTATTGGTGGGTTTGGTTTTGGTTTTTTTCACTATCTGTGATCTCAGTTTTAGAGCATGAAAGTGGTTCGATTTGCATCCTCTTCAGAGTAGGTACAGGTTTTCACGGTTCCATGCAGTGGTGGGGAAACCCTCACCAGTGTGATAAAGCTGAGAGAAATAGGTGCAGGGTGTGACTTCTGGATGCTTCAGCAAGAAGTTGTAGATTTTACTTATGCAGCAGTGGTAAGCCCTATTACAAGGAGAGTAGGCTTCATTAATTCTTTTGCTCACAAAATGGATTTGTTTCAGATCGGCATTATGAGGTTTCAAATCGAAGACTCTGAGTTTCTTTGTATCTGTTCCAAAACTCCACATACAAGGTTTTCTGAGGTCCATCAAATACGCCCTACTATGTGTTTTCAGTCACTCTCAATCATGGAGACCAGAATTAATGAAGCCTGGTTTTCCTCTAGTTTGTGTTTTGTGATTGATTCTGGATTCTAAGAAGTGTGCTCAGATTGAAGTATCTCCCAAGATTGGGTCATTTTTTATCAATGAGATGCTAGAAGGGCCTTTCCTCCTTTCCAGATGTAGAAGATTTCCATCAACCATATAGCAGTTTAAATTTCTGTTCAACCTGACTTGAATCCACTGTTGTAAGGGGGAGGGTGGCAGGCAATGTGATTGCCTGGGAAATCAAGCCAAAAGAGTATACGGATCTAATTCCTTTAGTGTTGTTAAAGAGTTAGCCACCTGAGTCCTCAGAGTAAAGATGGTCCTTCCCAGCATCTTGTCAGGTTCTGACTGCTGTGATTAGGAGTTTTATGACTTGCTACTAATTTATAAACCTCTGGCTTTAGAGTTTCTTCTTCCATGCATACATAATGCCTTTCCAGCTTCAGGTCTAATGAAGAATCAGTTTGCAGTTGTCACATCCTCTCAGTTCCTTGTTCAATAAATTTCAGGTATTTGGGTAAGTTATATGTGGCAAACTGCTGACTGCTGCACCTCAGGGAAGGCCCAAACAGGTTAGTAGCTGCTTGTCTTGGGGGCCTTCTTGAGCTATTGTTGTGTAGGTGCTCTGTCAGTCTTAATGGCACCTTTTTTTTGCAGTGGAAACGTGATAAAGTGGAAAAAAATCCTCTGATCTTTGCTAAATGTTGTTTAAAATATCATTTACCTGATACTGCACTGTATTGTTGCTGGCCTGAATACCTAGATCAAAGGAGGTTGTAAAACAATTCCTCAAATAATTGAGCAGGAAAAGGTAAAACAGTGACCTAGATAAGAAACATTTTCAGAAGCACAGTAAGAAAGTCCTGAAGAGGGACTTCGAAGTCCCCCCGTTGCCAGTGTCCCATGGAGACTAATTAAGTTTTGCTGTGGATTCTCTTTTTTAGCATACCTGTTTAATACCTGCATTTGATCTGGGTGTTGTATTCCATGCTTGTATAAGCATAGGAGACCAACAAAGATTATGGAGGACAGGTTAGCACAGGTAAAAGATTTGTTGCCATAATACTGTTACGGCAGATGGCTAGCACTGTATTCTGATCCTGAAACTAGTCATAACCTGAGTGTGATACATGTCATGACTTTTTTTCTTAAGTCTTTTGATTAAACATGTAGGAACAGGCAAGTTATATGCCCTGTATGTAACATGCAGGGCACTTTGTTTTGATGTAGTTTTATGTTAATCAACATTTGTATAATCGGTTGAATATTACTTTGGAATATTTGTTTCCATTCTTCTCTTCTAAATAACGTTGGAGGAACTGCTTTCCTCATCCCTCAACTGTAGACTGAACCAGAGGAATTTGTTGTTTGTCCATGGAGTATGCTCAGAGCTGGCAACCAAGTTACAGTGAAGGAAATCCATGGTAATTTGAGAAAAGGAGGTGAGGAGAGAAAGAAGGAGACCTATCCTGTCATTCAGACACAAGCAGTGTGAGCGTTGTGATGACACAGCCTCTCGAAAAGGACAGACTTTCAAATTGTAAAGCCTTGTGCCTTAGAGGTGCAACACTGCTCTCTCTTCCTTCCCCCCTCACTAAACCATTAGTAGGCCAGACTATTGTAAAGGGTTAGCTAGTTAGCATTATCTAGATGTGATTAGTGATGAGAGGCAATTAAAAAGGTTACCTTTCCTTAAAAGGAAGAAAAGAGCAAAACTGAAAAAAAAGGGAAACATGCAAGGCTGGAGTGTTATCCAGTATCAGTGTAGTAAAAACCAAATAGATATCCTTGTCTGAACCCAATTATCAGCCTTGCCTGACTTCTCCAGAGATTTAACTGTTGGGTCTCTTCCAGAGCCCAGCTATGATCTCAGATGCTTTGCATTTTGAAATTTAAATGTCAGGAAGTTAGCAAGTAATATATGGATTTTCAAATTAAAGCCCAAGGAGCAGTCTCATTTAGAATAGCAGGACTTCATGGTCGTAATCCTTGGATTAAATGTTGGCTTTCCCTACACGTGTGAATATACATTGTGTTTCCCAGGAAAAAAATAATGTCCATCAAAATAATCTTGAAGCCTGGGGAGACGTGGTGATAGCCCCATAGTTAGTATTGCATTTCCACAGAGTGGAAAGGGATTTAAATTAAATCTCTTGGTGTTCAGATTAAACTGGATGATATCCTTATGTGTCTGAATGACAGCTGTTAAGGTTACAGCCACATAATTATCAATCCCATCTGGCAAGCTCTTCCCTCCCCAATAGGAGGATGACATAACTACAAGACTTAAAAAGTAAACATGTTTGCATTATTTTAATTTTTTAGGTATTAAAGGAGTTATTGGAGGAGCCATATTGAGGTATTGGAATATAGGAAATTATTTGCATGTAAGTGATGGGTTCTTCAAGGAAAATGCTAAATGAGATAAAATCATGATGTATGGCAAGATTGCTGCCTGGATCACTTGTATTAGGACGTGCCTGGCCTAGAAAATGTATACTTGAGACTCAGCACGTTCATCGGGTGATGATACAGAACATGTATCTGTTGCTTTGCATTACTGTTGCTATTTGCTAGTGCTGGAGGCTGTGTGCGCGTTCAGGCTGTTGTTGCAAGTGCTGCTCAAGCCCATTGCCCAGGTGGTGGCTGCACAGTCTTTACAACAGGTCAGCTTTCTTTGTTAAATTGTTCTGGTTGCCACTTGATAGGAAGCTTTTCAACAGTTTTGGTGGTAGTTGGATCAGGTTGTTAATGAGTTCTGTGTTATTGTGAGAGACTGAATGTATTCCTTTTAAAAAATGAGCTGAAAATAAAATCTTTCAGAAGTCATTGTGCATTTCTTTGTCAATGATTCTTTGTGGGTTTCAGCCTCTGATTCTTTTTGTAAGGATTTGTTCCTAGGCCACCAGGCCTGAATGGAGAATAGGAAGTTGCTCCAGCTGTTTTCCTTGTGTTGGCACTGTGCTGAACAGGAATTGCTGAGCAAAGAACATAATTTCCCCGGAGAGGTTTGCTGGGGTAGCACAAAGGCAGTCTGGATTTTTTTTTTAATTAAAAGTTCCTGCCAAATACTATCATCAAGGGCTGGGACAGGGAGGGAGGGAAAGAAATACATGAAGTCTGGAGTCCACTTGGAAGAGCAAGAAACCTGCCTGGAAAAGCAAAAGAGCAATGTGTTTCTCTGCTGAACTCTTTTGCTTTTTTAACCACTTATCCAGAAAAGTGGATTGAGATTCTTTTTTTCCCTTCCCTCTTCTGTAAATCTTGGTTCTGACTATTGCTTCTCCAACGAAGTTGGAGGGATTGTGCAACTTTGCACTTGGTTTTGGACTAGCTCGTGGAACAAAAAATAAGCAGAATTCTTTCTCTTAAGTGGGTGCCAAATTATCAACTGACATATCATGCCACGTTATAGTGATAAATGCATGTCTGGTCATGGTTTGCAGTAAGTTTAAATTCTCTGGTTTTTCTCTTTTTTTTAATATAATAAGGCTATGGCTTTGGTTTCATTTTGCTTTGCAAATCAAAGGTTAAAAAAACAAGCCATAAAGAATAATAGACACATATTTGGGGGAAGAGGAAAATACAGAGTCATTTCACTTCTTGCTTGCAGGTTTAATCCAGGACAGCCACCTGATGCTGTCTGGTGCTGGATGGGAAATGCATCGGGTGGTTTATTCCAGTCCTCAGTGCACTGATGACCACTTTATAAACTCCTTTATTGTATTTGATGCTTTCTGGTATTCTTGCTGGCAGTATTACTAAAGAATTGCCTTGCAGTTTGAATAGTCCTCTCTAGCAAGACAGTTTCAGGTAGGAAATGATTTGTGGATGAAAGGCTGTGTGTTTTAGCCTTATTCTTTGAGGATGCTGCAAACCCCCTACAATGTGGAAAGCAGCTGTGGCTATACCAAGATTGACAAATTGCCTATGTAGTGCATATGTAGCTCCTGACAGTTCAGTTGTGGACAAGTATGGAGTAACTTCTTACAGGAGGAACTCCTCCATGGAGCCTATCAGTCTTCAGCTCACAGCCCAAAGTGAAAGAATGTAATATTCCCTTGATTTTTTTTGGTGTGTTTTAGTTATTTTTCATATAATTGCATAATTACTAATTATCTACTCTAGGTTTTTATTTCCAATCCAGTTCATCTTCCTGATCACAGTAACATATTGCACAATTAATTTGTTGTTTATAATATTCCCTTGAAAAGAGTATCTTCCATCCTGTTTATTGGTGTGTTTCCAGCCGATCTCTGGATAACAAAACAGTTGGCTTCTGCTCAAACAGTGTTCAACTTTGGCCAGTTTTGAAGTTCTTTCTTGGTTTTTACTGAGGAGAAAGTATGTTTGACTTCAGCTAGATCTTTGTCTATGTAAAAACTCCAAAACACATCTTTATTAACGTCATCCCAATACAATGGATAGGATTTGAGTTTGCTAAGTAATGCTCTACTGCCAGCAAGCTACATGCTTGTTCAGAATAGTGCAAAACTGATCTACAGTCTGGCTTGTCTGTTGATAGGTTTTCTGAACTTCTCCAGTACAGCTGGGTTTTTATGTTCCTGTATCAATTACAGAGAATGCATATATAAGCTAAAGGACGTTCCTTGCCTCAGCTTGTGGAGATCTTGGAATTGGATTGGCTATGAAGCTTCATATACCAAAAACATTCAGTTATTATGTTCACCTGTCACTGTGGCGAGTACTTTGAAAATACCTAAGCCAAATATCTTGTTAATATACCCATCACAAAATACACTGAATGATTGTTTTATTTGTTTTGTTCTTTGTAAATTTGCTTGGAGGCAGACAATGGAATTTCTGCAAGTGGAACATGGAATCATTTGTTCTGGTTACATCTTGTTACTGTCATGTCACCGTTCCATTCCTGCTTTTATGTAGCCAAATTTTTTTCTAACATAATGTTCTAGACCTGTATTCTCTCTAAAATTTTCCACTCTGCTGGTATTTAAAACAAGAGGATTTCCCCTTCATAGAGTTGTGTTTATGTTTTTATTTTGCTTGTCAGACTTTGTCAATATCTTCAGTAAATATAATCTGGAGGAGAATTGCGGGAACTGTCAAAACACAGGCTGTTTCCTGTCATTGTCTAGAGTCTCAAGCATTGTGGACTTCCATCTCCTTCCTGTCTTTTGTTTCTGGGTTGATAATGCTGTCTTTAAATGAATTCAGATAAAAATAGATGTAATAGAGCTGGAAATAGAAACTAGTATCCTTAAATGAATGCCTTTGCTGTCTGTGCATAATGGTCCAATAATAATAATAACACACCGTAATCCCAGAGGGCACTGAAGTGTTTACAGCTCATGGTTCTAATCCTGTCACCTTTCCCTTGGAAGTGAATCCACTGAAGTCACTAGTAGCAATTCTTCAAGGAAGTGATATATGGGCTATAGCAGCAGCCAAGCAGCAAGGACACAGGTATTAAGAGGTATTTCTCTTTATGCCAGTATGCTTGGGCATACTGCTCCCAGAAGCTCGCAGGATTTTTAATAGGTATTGATCTGAATTTGTTCAGGTGGATTGTAGTCTATTAATCTACAACAGACTGGCATCAGTTGGCATGGTTGTTGGATATTGGACTCTATGGACCCATTGTACAATATTATTTTTGCATTGTAATAGTGCCAAAAGGTCACAGCTAGGATTTTTATTGTCTTGTCCCAGAACATTTGCAAGTAGGTAGAAGTCTTTCTCAAAGAATGTAATGAAAATGAAGAGGCAGAAGATGGGAAGGATGTAAGGCAGGGTATGAAGGTCGATACCAGTGAGAGCAAATATTTATAGATCACTAGTGATACGCATCAATTGCAGGCTGTAAATCATTTAAAACTTTGTTAGTAAAGGAAATGCTTGTGTTCTACAGGATCTTTATGTCATATTGTTGTAAACTGCAGGTGCATTTTTGGCATCAGAATAAAGATGCATCTTAAAGCTGGGCTTATACTAAGTGTGTATGTATAGCATATAGAAGAAAAAATCTTGCAGCTGTTTTTACCTTTGGGAGCTTCTAGCATGTATTGGTCTGAGGGAAGATGCATCAGCAGAGATGAGGACCTTCTGAGAGATAAAAACAAGGAGAGTTAGACAAAGGATTCTGAGGGATCATAAAAATGAGTATTAAATAACTGAGAGCAAGAGAATGGTGCATTTTCACTGATCTGGAGTGTAAGAATATAGCCTTTGGAAAGACCAGAGTTTGCAACAGATGGAAGGCAAGAGTCAGTCGTAACAGCATAAAGGGAAAAAGGTTGGAGCCGACTTATGCTGCCAGAAGCATTTTTGCCTTCCCTAGCAAAACAGGTCACTTCCAGAAATATGTTTAACACCCATTTTCTTAATCTAAAGGTGTCCCGATTGAGGAAGTCTTAGCATTGAACTTACATATGCAGTGTAGTCAAGAGGTAGAATTCGAGGTTGAAAAGGAAAGGTAGAATTCGAGGTTGAAAAGGAAAGGTAGAATTCGAGGTTGAAAAGGAAAGGTAGAATTAGAGGTTGAAAAGGAAAGGTAGAATTAGAGGTTGAAAAGGAAAAAGGCCTAAAAACCTAAAGATCCACCTGAGAAAAGTCTCAGGTAGAAGTTCTGTCCTGCCTTACAAGATTGCCCACCTTGGTTCCTGAGGAACCACAGCGTGTAGTGCTGAATCACCCTGTTCTTGCTCCCTGTACCCAGGCCTAAGCCATTGTTGGAAATCACTGTACCAGGTACTAGAAATCATAAATTAGGTAGAGTTAGACACCTCAATAGAAGAAAATGGTAACAAGCCAAGATTCATGTACAAGATCCTGGCAGGATCACTTGTGAAAGAAAGTTGAAAAGTGCAACTCTTGAGACCACCTGAGCAAGGCCGAAGGCTGGAACGACCCTCTAAAAATTGATGCCAAGAGAAAACTCCGCCTAAACTCCGCCCAGGCCCCGCCTAGACTCTGCCCTTCATTAATATGCAATGAGATGTTGTAATTGCGTTAATAATGTATGAGAAGATGTTGCAATCATGTATCTCAAATGTATAAATTTGCTTGCTTCACACCTGTACTTGGGAGCGAGTTTCTGTGGTGCAAACCATCTCCCCTGTGCAGAAAATTAATACCTTGCTGCTAAAACTACAAAAAGTCTCAGCAGTTTTCTTCATTCTGAGTTTTTTTGGCATCAAGGTGCTATCTAGGTTACTGGTTTAGGCCACTGCAGTAGTGGTACTTAATCTAACATCAGAGAAAGCAAAAAGCTAAGCGAGCTGGGAAGGGGGCTCAAGTGTGTGTAACCATGCTGTTGGTTGTGAGTGGCTGGCACTGTGTCTGATGACCATGACTGAGCATCTTCCTTATTTATGTAGTGATCTTACTTGACTGTTGTGTTTGACAAGAGAGAAGCATGATGGCCATTAAAAGTAAATGTATTCCTATCCGCATTCTAAAACTGCCTTTCTGTTGTTTTCAGATACTGAAGTTGTTCAGAAACGGCGTTTTCGTTTCTGGAAATTTTGCAGAAGACAAAGAAAGAATTTCCAGAGGAAGAGTCCAGAGAGCCTGCAGCAGGCAAGTCACTAGTGTACAGGCTGTTGTGTTTGACTATGGGATATTTTAGAGATGGAGGACATAAAAACAAACAAACAGAAAAGCAACTTGAAACCCCCAAACCCCAGCTTCCCCAAACCTTGCATTGCATTGGACTTGATTGCGCTGCACTCAAAAGACATCCTTTCTAATTTAGAGATTTCTGTGTTCAAGGCTGTCGTAGTCAGTAAAGCCCTGAAATCGTAATTGTTCAAGTGGTGTGTATGATGATGACACATGACATGGTTGTAGGGGGAACAGTATATATATTTCTAAAGTTAATTGTTACATATTTATTTACAATAGTCTTGTTCTTTGCTCCTCCCTGCAAATCTAAACAGCACTCAAAAGAAAGCTGTGGACTAGGGGTCTGATTTAGTGGTGCCTGTCTACCAGGGCTGTAAGAGGGTAATACAATCTCTGTACAATTTGACGAAATCAGATAGAATGAATGTGGCATCACAGATAACAAGAGACCCATAGATATGCTGCTTTCTTGCTTCACTTCAGTTATTTCACTTTTAACCCAATGAAGCGAAAAAAAAAAAAGATGATAACTTTGGCTTAGTGTTGCTTGAGCACTGGGAAAAAGATAGGGTGAGTAGCCCAAGCCAACTGGAAAATGATATTCTTTCTCATGCCTTCCCTCCGAGCTGAATTGAAGCCTATGTTCTATTTTCTGTTATGCTAGTGGGAATCCTTTGTTGGCTTGGATTCACAGCATTGTGATCTGAGACCAGAGAATCTTACAGTGCACCCATCTTACGAGAAAGCTTGCAAGGATTTGTTTTAGATCTGGCTGAGAAATTTGTTCAGGGTGTTCAACAGTCTTCAGCATGTGGAAGAGTTCTTGTATGTGATGGCATTCAGCAGGCATCTTAAAACGGGGTCTAGGAATTTCTGAGTATTTTGAAATATGCCCCACAATAACAGGGCACATAGTTTTTAAGTTTAATATGGGTCATTTAAAATAAAAAACCCCCACAAATAAGATAAACTATGATAGTAATACAAGGATTTATGATTAATTTATCCCTGTAATTTTAATGACCTCTGAGAGGTTAAGAGTGCTGCGTTTGTGCATAACACTCGGGAATGCCAAACTTTGTCTTGGGGTTCACAGTTCACAAGATTGCTTTATGCGCATTTTCCTTATGTTTTAAGTCTAAGCTATAGAGTTACTTTTGGACATTTTAATTGTGATCTCTAACATATATAATGCTGTTGAAAACGTATGATTACTAGGATTTGTTGTAGGAACAGCATTTAAATTGAAACTCTTAATTTAGTCTTTCTGGAAACTATGTATGCATGAAGGGAATGAGTCAAACTGAAGACATGCCATCTGATTATAACTCAATGTGTGGGAGGGACGAAGTCCTTGGGCTTTGAACTAGTTAGATAGAAATACAGAGCTAGCTGGCAAAAGCCTGCTCAGAGGAATGGGAGGCCTGCGATATAGTGGGAAGTACTCCCAGTATCCTAAATAATAGACATTCAGGTATAATTTTTAAGCCTAGAGTACTCTGGGGAGCGCTTGGATTAAAGGATACCAGAGTGATACAGACTTCTAGGGGAAGAAATATTTCTTTTTTAAGAGGAAAAATGAAAAAGACTCTAGTGTCAAAATTAAGGAGAGGAAAATCCTCATAGTCAACAGAGATTTATACTGTTTAAGCATACTGTAACAGGGCCATAAAAGGCATATGTGCAGTATATCTGTAACCAAAGCAAAATGAAACAGGGCAGAAGGGGAAAAGAAAGTTATGTTTGCAAATGAGAACTTTTGAGAGCGCATTTAATCAAGTAGTTCAATTTCTTGTTCTGGAAACTGAAGCTTGCTAGAAAAGAACATGAACTACAGCAAGTAATTCGGGAACAAGGAGGAGGATTGAGTACCAACTAGCCAATAATATAATATATAATAATAAACAGACCAATGTCCTAGTTTCAGCTGGAATAGAGTTAATTTTCTTCTTAGTAGCTGGAGCAGTGCTGTTTTGGATTTAGTGTGAGAACAATGTGAATAGGACACTGATGTTTCTAGTTGTTGCCAGGTCATGTTTATGAAATCAAGGACTTTTCAGTTCCTTGGGCCCTGCCAGTGAGAGAGCTGGAGGGGCACAGGGAATTGGGAGGGGACACAGCCGGGACAGGTGACCTGAACTAGCCAGAGGTACCATATGACGACATGCTGAGTATATAAACTGGGGGAAGAAGAAGGAGGGGGGGGGGGGGGGGCATTTGGCATGATGGCGTTTGTCTTCCCGAGTAACTGTTACGCATGATGGAGCCCCGCTTTCCTGGGGGTGGCCAAACACCTGCCTGCCGATTAGAAGTAGTGAATGAATTCCTTCCTTTGCTTTCCTTGCATGCATGGGTTTTGCTTTAGCTATTGAATTGTTCTTATCTCAACCCTTGAGTTTTACATTCCTTTCCGACTCTCTTCCCCATCCCTCTGGGTGAGGGGGAGTGAGCAAGCAGCTGTGTGGTGCTTGGTTGCCGGCTGGGGTTAAACCATGACAGACCTTCTTGGCGCCCAACGTGGGGCTCAAAGGGTTCAAGATAACAACAGACTTGTTTGGGATGTGCTAGTTCAAATTTATAGCTGTTACTGCTGTTTAGCTATTAAGGGGCAGGTTTCTGTGCTTGCCCTGGGGCTTGCTTGCCTTAGAGTCTAGTGCTCGTTAGTGGCTGCTTCTTGCTTTCTCTGCTTGCTGTACTGCTGATCATCTTACTGTGCTGGGCCCGGGAACATTTTGATAACAGCAATGGCGATGCGCCGGGGCTGGCAGGTGGCCAGGGCATCCCTGCTGTTTCTGTGCTGCTGTACTGGACAGACTGGAACTCCAGTGTGAACTCAAATCAAAGGAACTGTGACCTGTGAATGAGTCCACATGGGAGCATGACACCTCAAATCCCCTGTGGCCGTGACTAAGTCTGTGCCTGAGCAGGTGTATCTCAGAGTGTGTGTGGCCACGGTTATTCTGTGCCACAGCAGCTATGCCTCTGAAGGAATTGTGGCCCAAGGGTAAGTCCATGCAGGAGAAGGTACACCTTGAACTGAGATTGTAATGGATATACCTTTAAATTGTTGTAACCCATGGTTTGAGTTTCATGTTATAGGAATGACTATAGTGGGAACCACCTGGACAAGCCGCACAAGAAGCAGTGCAAGTGCAACAGTGACCCGACCTGAGCTGGCTTTGACGCCCGATAACCCCACACAACACACAACCTCCCTTCTCCTGAGTGACCACCATAAGAGATCGTGTTCATGGACTAAATGAACTCAATGGACGTTTTGTGGACATTTGTGGACATTTTATAGACATTTTTACAGAGGTGGTGCATAGACTAGGGAAATGATGTCTGTGTGTTGTATCAAAGGATGGGAAGGGTAATAGTGGTTAATGAGGTTGTACTGGAAAGTGTGGCATGATGTAAACGGTATGGAATAAGGGGTGGATAATGACAATAACAAATTTGTAAATGTATCAAAAGTAAGAAGTTTCTTATGGAGAATCAGCCTGTTTATGGAGATGAGAGCGCAACTAGGGAAAATTAAGAGTTTTGCTACATAAACCAAATACCTGTTTGTGCCATGACCAATTTAATTCTTAAACTTTCCTTAGGTGCAAAGAAAGTATCTGAAACACAGGAAGGCAATCTTCTGAGTGACACTTGTAAATGAGAGCCATTTGATTCACAAGTCAGGAAAGGGGTTTTCTTTTCCTTAATTCATCTGATGCAAAGTGACCCATTTATATCACAGTGTCTGTAAGGGGTTTTTTCCCCATGTTTGTCGGACTTATTTTATGATGCTGTCCAGGAGCTGTGGCAGAACTCAGTGGTTACAGTACTGATGATATTGAAATGTGTGTGTATATGTGTGTAAAAGATGGGAAAGTCAGTCTTTTTCTTGAAAAAGAAAGAAATTGGTGAACTCCATCTCCCTGTCTTCTCCTTTATATGTGCACTTGTCTATTCTTCTATGAAACAATAATATGATAAAGGAACATGGTTCCATTGTTTACAGAGCGATCTCAATGGCATAAGGAACTTTCACTTTGTTAATACCCCTCTATCCCTCAAGATAGCCTTGTTTCAAGCACTATGCAGTATCTGAATGCTTCAGTCACTGTCCTTTCAGGCCTAAATCCTTGACCTGCTATACCTGGTTTTTACCATCTTTAGAAAAAAATTACTGAGTGATGTTACCATGTGATGTTGTATTTAACATTTATTTTTTTTTAGATATGATTGAATTATCATGAAAGGGTAGTAAACTCATGGGCACTGTAGGCATAATCCATGTCTAAAGTGTCAGCTGAGCAAGATGTAGGCTGTGCTAGCGCAGGGTCTGCCACAGGATTCAAATTTCCATCTGGCCAAAGTCACCAGGCTCTTTGATGACACTTATTTTTGTCACTGTTCTTACAGGTATATAGGCTTGCTGGATATATTAACCTTCTCTTTTCAATTTTCCAAGGGAGCAATAATTTTATTAGTTTTGTGTAGGCACTGGAGTTGATTCTGGTCTCATGACAATGTAAATTGGGAGAAATGGAACTGACGTCAGGAGAATTACAGTCAGATTTGTAATTGAGGAGTGCCTTTTTATATGATTAAAGTATTTATTCTTCGCAGAAAGTTTTAAAATGAGGCCCTTGGACGCTGCTCAAAGGTAAATTTTTTGGAAAGTTTGAGTGAAAACATTTCATCCATGTGTTAGTATGAGGAGACTGGAAAACTATTTTTCCTTCCATAAAGACTTTTTGCTGCCTTCTTTTGAACAGCTCTGCAATGTGAGTGGCTGAGGCCTGTGTACTAAAATTTGGCATTGAAATAGCCATAAGTATGAAGTGTCTTAGTTCTGACTTTGATTTGACTGAGTTACAAGCCTTAGAAAACCATGTACTCAGGTTTTTCAGTGACTGAAACTCTTCAGGGTTTTGTTTCTTCCTGCAAAGCTTGTGAAGGATGCAGTGAAGATTTCTTGATTCACAATTCTAGAGCTTCATGAAACTCTTATTTAGAGACTAGAGGAAGATACTGCTTTGAAACAGCAGGGACACATGGGGCTGAAAGGAACAAAAGCTTTTGTAAAGCACTTGTGAACTAAGAAAAGTTTCTGGGTGTTTTGCGATATGTGCAGCTGAGACTTGGGTTCCTAGGGCCCACTGCCTCTGCTCCTACAGGTCGTTCCCAAAGAACTGAGAGAGGTTTCTGCAGGCTGAGCTGGGGGCAGGTCTAAGACCAGACTCCGAGGTACACAAGCACTTACACACCTCTTGAGTCAAAAGGTTCAGGGGACAGGGAGTAAAATATGCTGCTGTTCCTGCATGTGATGTTGCAGGTGGCGCAGTTTACCAGTGATCTGACTGTGGTTTTGCAAGCAGCTTTGTTTTGAAGTCTTAACAAATGAAGTCAAAGGACTTGCTGTTCTTGAAGGAGATATGCTACCTAGATCTGAGATTATATAAAAGCATGCCATACCCTATTGGACAGCATAGTTTGTGAAACAGTGCATGCCTATCTAATTGCAATCACATGTGAAATGAGAGGTCAAGGGAAGGCTGGATGTGCTTCCTCAACTACATAATTTTTTGACTTAGCGCTGTTAATTATGAAGCCTTATGAATCATTAATTTAGTTTCATGTATGGGAGCTCTGCTGCATTTCCTCTGGCATTTTACAATGAAGCTGGTTAGTACTTGCAATTACTTGAAGGCCTCTATTTAGTTCTAGTGTCAACGAAGACAGATTATGATGAACTTGTGTATCTGGTTCTTTACCGAGCTGCTACTGCATCGTCACACCTTTCAATGCAGTTCAGAGCAAGTGGGGAACATGGTTTTTCCCTTTTTGCACAGCATTAAGGATTACAATGTTTGCAGACAGTGCTAGATTAGACATACAGTGTGTAGTGTAACGTTTCTTTTGCTTTGATTAGTTAGTGATTTGAAATTAAAATTTAATTTCTGATCCCAACAATTTTTCTTACTGGCTGACATGTAGTGACATGCATCTTATTCATTTAAAGAATATAAACATCAAAATTAATTTATTTCTAGATGAAGATGACTGAGGACCTAGGTCACCTCTGTTACCCTTTACATCAGCGCACAGCATGTGCAAAACATTACCTCTGTACTGCATGAGCTATGTGCCTCTGAGGTGCTTTGTGCTGTAAAGGACCTTCAGTGTAGGTGAGATTGTAGCGCACTGCAGGTGAAGCAGATCTAAAGCACTCCTTGACAAACTACCTGTGTAATTGAGCGGAAAGTAGGAACTCGTACACAATGTCAAGGAATACTACCAGGTGATTTTCATATGGTAACTGTAGTAAAGAGCTTTCTGCAGCCAAGCTACAGGCCAGAGTCCACAGTCATTAAAACACAATATAAAACCGGTTTGTGTTTGCATTTCTATAGTGTCTGCATTTTCTAGCTTTTGTGGCTCATCAGTGATCTTTATCTAGTTGTAAATAGTTTCATTCTCAAGAACTGTAGTCTGCAGCACCTATTAGTTATCAAATTGAGGGCATGCACATAAATGGAAAGCAAGAACTAAATATGGTTAGAAAGAAACCAAATGAATAATAATTAATGGGATAGTCTTCACAGAAACAGTACTTATTTCCTTTAGTAGGCACGTGCTTCTAATGCATCATCCATTGCAGGGGTGTCTCTTTGGACGTGCTTCATTCCATATGATAGATTCTCATATTTTCTGCAGAATGAAAAGTCTCAAGGAATCCTCTCTTCCAACTGACAGTTGCACATGTGTAGGTAGTGCCCTTGAAGTGGTAGCTGTTGCCACTTTAAAAAAAAAAAAAAAAGGAAAAAAAGAAGAAAAAGGTAATATTGTAAAAACATTTCATGCGAAGGCATGGTTACTAGGAAAAATCTAGCATATCTGACATGCAAACAGTTCTAGTCCCTGGCTCAGTCAAGCACCAGGGAGCGGAAACTGCTTGAGCTGGCACTGCCATTGAAAAGAACATTTTGAAACTGTGGCCTAACTTAATGCAAGGAATTTTCCCTATTTTGGAAAAAAAAAAAAAAGAAGAGACAGTTGTGTTTTGCTTTCCCATCTCCCACTGAGCATCCTTTGCTAGTGAAGCTAATTTACATGCAGATCTCTGGTACCTGGCTTCTTTCCTTTTAGGCTGCGTGATGCCGTTCTCTCATGGAGAAGCTGTCTGGAATGATTCTTACATCACCTGGTTACTCTGCCCTTTTCTTTGCTCTTCTGAATATTTCCCTTGTTTGGGTATCTCTGACGACTTTTTCCTCTTCTCCTTCTGTTAGGCCCCTAGCATAGGCAGTAAGACTAGCTGTTCTTTATTTCCAGCTGGTTTATAGGTCTTTTGCTTTGTCTTCTCATGAAAGCGTCTGCATGCCAGCTGTAGCAACAGCCGAAAACAAGGAAAAATCATCACTCTGTGACTAACTTAGTTCTCTGTGGACAGTCAGCAAGTTCTTGTTGGGCTGTAAGTGGTCAATTATCTGCAGTTTGAGAACTTTACAGACCTCAAAGTATTTTCTTATCTAACATTTCACTGTGAGAAGTGTAAGCTTGCATTCACAAATGGGTTTGTATTTCTTTCTTGTTGCAAGAGGGAGGGAATACATACTCAGATGTATTAGAGGAACAATTCTGATTCAGTAGAAAGGGCAGTCACAAAGCTTGATCATGGTAGGAATTTAGTTATTGCATGTGAACATGATTTGGAAAGAGCCAAATATTTAACACGATGTTGACTGTGAGTGTGGTTCACTGGTACAGATCAGTTTTGTGATTAAAGTCTGTTAAAAGAGCAAAACAGCAGTTCTACTGAGTTGCAGACTGTTCTTACTCTTTCATGCTTCCTTTGGTCCTTGAAATCTTTACAGAACATCTTTTAGATTAATCAGAGCCTGCTTTGTCTTCACGTTTTCTTGTGCATTCTGATCCTGTCTCTTGGTCTCAAATAAATGTTTGAAACGGTCTTAGAGTGCAACTAAATGGCAGCTAAATGTTACACATGCTTTTACTAAATTCTAGATTTTACTAAATTACTAATTACTAAATTTTACTATTTCTAGTACTAAATAATCCGTGTTTGGATATAAAGCAGATTTTTAGGAGCCTAGACTGACCATAACCCTTTCTCTCTAGAAGACCAAATAAATACATATATGTTATGTATACATACACAGACCTGCATGTTTTGGTAAAAGTTAACGACAGGAGTTGGAGTTAAAATGGGTCCTTCTGTTACATTTGTAGTTGGTACAGTATGTTTCATTCATTCACTGTGAAAGATTCTACCAGTCCATGAGAAATTTCTTGTAGTCCATGTAACAGCAGTGCTGTAGCTACGAGATCTGATGATGTAAATATGGACAAGGTCTGTCGAAAGAGGTAGTGTATTTAAATTGACCTCTCTGCGTAGCTGGAAAGCAATAAAATACTGTGGCATAAGAAAGGCACACTATGTTGGAAAACGCTATCCCATCCCCTGTCAGCTGCTTTAATGAAGATACCACCCCAACCGACAAATACCCTTTTCCCAAGTGAGATGGTTATCAATAGAATCCAGACTTCCGAGGAACTAGAAAACTGCAAATATTAGAATTGGCAGAGGATTTGGATAAACAGTCTTTCACTGAAAATCTGTTGCGAATGTGATTGCTGGGCTTTTTGCAATGCAATGTTTGATGTAATTCTTGTGGGAGGCAGACTTGGTCCCATGGAGGTTTGAACCTGCAATTCACTTTGATTTCAGGATCTAGGCTCCAGTTCATCAAAGAATCTTAAGAATTTAGTTCCTTTGATGTGAATATTTTAAGCTCATGCTATAGTAAAGCTACTGCTTACATGTTTTTCTGAGCTGGCATACTAGGTAGGGGCTAAAGAAAGATCAGTTAATTAGTCAGGCTAAGTTGCAGTGTGTGTTGTCCTGGCCTTCTTGCAGTTTTCCCCTTGCAGCTAAACTAGTTAATGGAAACAGTTTCTAGAAGCTTAATCATGCAAACTAATTTAAGGGCTAAGTAAACAAAATAACTAGACTTAAGAATTCAATCAAGGAAACACTGAAGGTTTCTACAAAAGACAGACTTTTAATATTGGGTTGGGTTTTTTTTGCCTCATCCTTAAAAAGCAACAACTCTTAGCACAGACAATGAATTTTTCCTTCAGGCTAATTCTGGTAGCTCCCTCCTGGATCTGCTGGCTGAGGACAGTACAGAACCAAATATCCCACTGTAAATGTATCATCTTCAAGGCTCACTCAGAAATCTGTTGAGCTGGAAATAGCTGCCTCTTAAGTGTATCTGCCTTCACAAGTGCATTTAACACCCATGACAGCAGAGGGTGGATGATACTGGGGAAACCCAGGTAACAACAATTTGCCATCTCAGGTGCATGTTGGCAGAGCTGAGATCTAGGGGTAACGATTAGCATCTGTGTGTGGTTTAGACTGCATGAAACTCCAGCTTCAAGTCTAGAAGAGTGTCGGTAGCTCTTTGTTCTTATAAAATACATGTAGTTAATATAGACCTCATCACCTTAGCCAAAATTTCTCCCTCCCCTTACTGCTCTGGGTGCCTTTGTGCCCGTTGCAGGTTCTTGTTCAGCAGCCCCAAGGGACCATGCGCCATTGTGCAGTTTAAACAGCATCTTGTTTGTGCAGTCCTTGCAGTCTTGTTAGGATGAGAGACAACGTGTAAATTCAAAATACTGTTTAAAAAGTATGGTTCGGTTTGACATACTACCAAATTATATCCCTGACTACTGTCCTTCCTGTAACCTTCGACTGTGATGTTGATATTTACTTTTTTTCTCCCATAAAGGTGTATCTGCGTTTAATGTTACAAAGTTTGGGCACCAAGTCTCAGTGAAAACATTCTGGAAAATAAGTCTTAAGTAAGCAGGACTAATGCAAATCTAATTAATAATAAGTGTAGTATTTTGTTACTTGCTAAACTGGATGAGTTCATCTGGCTCTCCTTCATGATGGAGCTTCTCTCTGCCACTTGTCAATGACTGAGAAGATTCAAAATCACCATCCATGACAGGACTTGGATCATACCTTGAATGAAAAGTCCTGAGCTTGTCTCTCTGTAAGGTGTTCTCTGGGGATCCAGCCTGAAATGTGAGATTCAACAGAAGGTAAGTTGGGCCACATGTGTGTAACTCCTTCCCACGTGTACTCCTTCCCATCGATTAACTCACTGCCATTTTCTTCTTATTAACGAAGTAGTTAGAAATAACCACCATTTTTTGGTGACTGCCATCCAAAGCAATGGTAGTAGCATCAGTGCACTTATTGTGGCATCAGATCATCATACCGTGACAAAGCTTTTATTTCAATACAGAGTAATGATTTGGCTTTGGTGTTATACTCCTTGTAGCTGGCTATCCATTTTCATATGCTAACATATGTCTGTCCCCTTCAAGCGCAATTTGTTCAGGAACTGCTTGCGTGCCTCCTGGGTGAGCTACATGAATTCAATGCAGACTCTGTTGTTTGCGCCTAAAAATTATGATGTGGAAAACCGGTTTGAAAAATCTAAAGCGTTCAGAATGCTCTGTGCAGTTTTACAAAGAAGCCAAGGGACTTTGGAAAATCTAGACTTTGGGTTGTATACTAGAATACATTATAGTCAGATTATTAAAGTCAGTATCTGCCTCAGCATATTCTGGATCACCTCAGTGTGAGGCAAATAAACTGAATGCACAGTCTAGCAAATAATCAGATCTGGTCACCCATGACAGCATAGCTCAATCTTGGTTTTGTAGCTTAAAATCATGTTCCTTGCTTTTGTATGCTTCCTCATGTTAACAGCTGCAAGCGATGATCGTCTCTCTGAAGCAGTGATGCTCCTGAGCTAATTGGTGGCAACACTTGTGTATAAACACGTTAGTATACTGACTGCTAGGGCTGAGGTTCAGGAGATGTGAATCTTCTAGTTCAATTCGTGCTGCTTTCATTGACTTGCATGGTAATTTGTGCACTCAACTCCTCTCTCCTTTGATTTAGAAGTCCCCAAAACCAGGCAGCTCAAGACAGCCCGGGAGGCAGCTCCAGGTGGCGGCTGCTCCTGGGGCTGGCTCGCTGGTGCCTGCAGCTCGTGCTGGGGCCGGGCCCAGAGCACCGGGCTCTGCCCGTCGGCGAGGGGCTCCCGGGCGAGACACGGCGCGACGAGGTGGGCTCAGCCCGTGCGGAGAGGAGGGCGGGGGAGGCGGTCACCGAACCGGTCCGAGACCCTTCTCTTCTGCAAAGGGAAGAGGTGGGACAGGTGGAGACAGACGGTCAGGGTCTGTTCCCTCATGCCAACAGGCCAGATGGGCAGGACTGCCTCCCCCGTGCCTCCATTCCCCACCGCCCTCAGCCGTGCTGCCGCCCCTGAGCGCGCAGCCCCCCCGCTCCGCCTCCCCGGGTTCTCACCTGCCGGTGCTGAGCGCTGCCCGCCCGGCGCGGCGGGGCCGGAGGAGGGTCCGCGGCTCCCGCCCGAGCTGCCCGGTGGGCGAGTGCTGGCCAGGCTCCGCAGGGCGACAGCACGGAGCGCCGCCGCCAGCAGGGCTTTGCCGTAGGGCCGGGCCCGGCGCCCCGCCCGTCGCGCCCTGCGCTGGGTGGCGCCCGCTCGGCCCCGCTCCCCCGCGCTGCCCCCCGCCCCGCCGCACCTCGCGCCCCTCCCGGCGGGACCGGGGCCGGGACCGGGGCGGGCGGCCGTCCCGCTCCCGGCGGCGCCCCCGGGCAGGCACGGCTCCCCCCGCCGCCACTTTTCGGCCGGGGCCGCCCGCGATAAACAGGAAGCCCCTCGGCGGGGCCGGGCCCGGTGCCGGGCCGAGGCGGGGCCTGGCGGCCGCCCGCCCTCCCGCCTCCCGCGCCGCGGAGCCGAGGGGCCGCACGGCTCGGCCCGGCCCGCGGCGGCGGGGGCCGCTGACAGGGCGGAGCGGCGGCGGACAGCGGCGGCGTGCCCCGTCGAGGCGCCCGGGAAGGCATCGAGAATGAAATTGCTGTGGAGAGCTAAAATGGTAACCGGGCGTCCCGTGTCCCCCCACCCACCCCCCCTGCCCGCGGGGTGCCGGTGTCGGCGGGGCGGCCGCCCGCTGCCCGCCGGAGCCTGCCCGGTCGCCCCTCGGGGCTGCCCCCCGTGCCCGGCTGGCTGCCCCCGGAGCAGCCCGGCGCCTGGTTGCCGCCCCCCCGTGCCGCCGCCTGCGCTCTTTTGTACGGCCGATCATCTGGGAAACCGGGAGGCACTGCACATGTTCGCTTAAAGTTTGGAAGACGTTGCACTTTTTTTTTTTTGCATCCTCTTTCTATTATTTGTGAGTTCTAAAGCCTCGACTCTGTACAGTTTTTTAGGTGGTTGGATTTTTTTTTGTAGCTCGAAATAATAGGTTTTTGGAAAAGCAAACCACAAGCGCTTTAAATCCCTCCTGTCAAAAGAAATAAAGGCTTGCTGTATTTTAAATGCTTGTTAGCTTCAAAGTTTAAAGGCTGTCTGCCTAAGTAATTCAGCAGTTTTTAAAAAGTGCAATTCCTTCCATAAATGAAAGGCCAAAGAGATTAATTGCTTTCAAAAAGCGGGGAGGGGGAGGGAGAGGCAAGAGAAGACTGCTAATCAAAACCAAACTATTTCCTTAGAAAAGACTTTCTACAACTATTTAAAATATGTGCTAGTCTAGGAAAAAATAGTTAAATGGAAAGTCAGGGTATCTTGATACCACAGGAAAGGACAGCTTGCCAAGAATATCTCCAGTGTTCCCTCGATCTGCGAGTATCCTGCATTGCTTTGATTGCAATTAACTTTGTGCAGCCCATCTCCTGCCCTCAGCTCTGCACCAGGCACGGGAGCACCTGGTATAGATTGTGGTTAGCAGAGGAGGGAAAATGTGCCTTTCTCTCTTACCTTATTTTCTTTCCCCTTTTCCTGGCAGATCACCATTCAGGATGGGGGTGAGGAGGTAGAAGAGGGAGCTGTTTACCATGTCACCCTGAAAAGAGTGGAGTTTCAGCAGGCTGCCAACAAAGGAGCGAGATGGCTGGAGGTAAGTAAAGCTGGCGTGGTGGCATTTTGGAAAGCTGCTCATGGACTTTGGAGCCGGCTCCGGGGAGCTGAATTCCACACAAATCATTACAATATTAACTTTTAGCACTGCCTGCTCTCACTATTTAAAAAAACCCAAAGCACTGAAGTCGTCTGCCTGGATGATCTGAAATAACCCTCTCCTTATGTTGACCCTTCCTCTTTTCGTGGCATGTGAAAAAGATTTGACCAGTTGTTGTGACCATGGATGGGATGATACTTAGTGCAGAAATATGGATCTTAGCTTATGGCCTGAACGTTTAGCAGTTACTTCAGACTGGGCTGTGGCTCATTTCTGCTGTTAGGAACTTATCTCAGGTCTCCCAAACAAATAGTCACGGTATTTTGGCAAATGCAAGTTTTTCTAAAGTTAGCGGAAACTTCTTTAAAACTTGAGTGAATATCAGTTTGGGTCTTATTTTCATACAGCTTTCTGAGCCAGATGAGAAATTAATTGTCTGTATTTCTGCAAGAATTAAAGCTGTGTGCTGTTTTACCAAGGTGCGGTTCAAAGCACGAAGGCTTTAGTGCTAAGTAAAATAAGCTCAAATGCACACGCACTCAATTTGGCATGCTGCTGACTGCTTTCACCTTTGTCAGGCCAAGTCCCCAGCTGATATAAAATGTCCTCACTTCATTGGAATCAGTGCAGCTGTGGCAGTTTGAGCCAAATCTTCAGGAGGTGGTTATAACTTTCGTATTATTTTGTTATGTTTATATATTTGCTTCAGGATCAAAGGCAATAATGTAAGAACTTGGTTTGATGTAGTGTGCAGGCTGGTATTTTAAAGGCTTTTCAAACTACCCTGAGATTTTTATCAAATCATTTTCATGTGAAGTTCCATGATATAAAGCAATACAGCAGTGCTGAAACCACAGTCAAGAAAAATAAGCAAATTCTGTCCTGCGTATGGACAGTTCTTAGAATCTCCCGATCCCATGTTTCCAAGAAGTACATAGGGTTCTAATCAGAACAGACAATTTCAGATCTGCTTCCTTTGAGTGGCAGATTTCCCATCTTTGCCTCCTGTTTTTACCAGGAAAAATATTAGAAAGTATTTTTGAGCTCCTGTAAATTTCACAGCTGGTGGTTTTGTGTAAGAGGTGGAGATCATTTTAAATGTGTCCGTGTCCCATGAACATACTATAGAAAAGTAGAATTTTTTTTCCGTCTAGGCTATGTTTGTCTTCGTATGCAGAAGGATTTTGCCAGGTCTTGGTCACATTCTCAAAGGAAGAGTGCGTATGTGTTCCTGAGATCATCACCACAGCTGGTGGTGCCAATCTTAGCAGGAGGACAAGGTCATGGAAGTGACTTCTAGCTTTCTGTGTCTAGTGTTGGTTTTTCCAGGTCAGAATTGAGCCCTGTTTGTGGGGAAGGAGGCAGTGTGTCAGAAGTCCGCACCTGTTCCAGGCATAAATTGGTGACTTCAGCTTCCAGGCTGCTGTTTTTCAGAGCAAAAAAACCCAACCTACCTCATGCATATTATTTAAAAATGTTCTTAAACATATGGGCTGTTTGTTTCCATTAAGCTCTTAACATAAAGTATTTTAAGCTCTTTTTCTGTTCTTGTTTTATTAATGGCTTTACTGTGGTCCTAAAGTCAATAAATAGCCTCTAACCCAGAGCATTATTTATGAAGAGCCATCCCTGCCCCTAGCAGTTTTGCCTTAAAAAGCATCGTCTCTTTTATAATTGTCATCAGGTGACTTTTTTTTTTTGTTTTTTAGCTGGAGTTTGTAGGGGTTTACAATGCGTTTTTTTACACTTTGAAATTTATAGCACTAAATTAATGTGCTGTTGGAATTATCAATATTGGTCTTAATTGTTTTGATGGTGCTCTAAGCCAGGCTTGGATTGAAGACTTAAGGTCAACAGAAGAGTATGGGAGCAACCTATTTGTGCATCAGCAAGTATTGAGCCTTCCTTGTAACAAATATAGTACCTCTGTTACTGATTATATTGTACTTTTTTTAAAGTTATTTTTTCACTGTCAGTTTGTGTCCTGTAAAGGTCTGCCTAGCAGTTTGACCTTCTCTGAGGCATGGAGCTTTTCATGGTTTATTGGTTTAGGTCAGGATCCTTGTGACTTGAAAAGCTCAAATCTTTTTAAACCTTGATATGGCATGTGGTGATCGAATCTTGTGTGGTATCAGAGTAGGAGGTTTGTCCAGTGGTTCCAGGGCGGTTCGTTCTTGGTGAGGCTGCATTCTAAAGTGATTTGGAGGATTTTCAGCTGCAAAACATTATATGGTAGATTATTTGATGTGTTTGAGAGGAATGCAGATCTAACTGAAAATGTCATAGAACCTGTGTTGAAAGGAATATAAAAGGTTGTATTTATTCTGAGTGCGTTGAGATTTATTACCAATTCCTTCCATTACTGAGAAGCTTGAAATCTGGCCTAAATACATTCCTGTACAGGTACCAGTAAGCGAATGAACCTAGCTCTTCTGTGTTTCCAGAAGTCTAATAAACCTTTCTTGAAATTCTGTATCCTAAGAACCCATCCAGGGTTCTTGAGTGGTTGGCCCCGTTCTGAGAGAACGGTCTGTTTAAAAGTCAACCCTAAAATCGCAGTTTAAGCACCATTAATAGTTGTCTGTTTAAATACAGAAATGTCTTCTCTGTGTTTCAAACCTCTACAATTAAGAGAGGAAACGGGCAAACAGGCTGTAACTTCTGAAGTCATCAGCAGTTCCATAACTTTCAAAAATGTGGAGCTTTTGTATAACCACTAAATTTATTAGTTTTAATATTAGACATGAAAGGATGCCAAGAATAGCTACTGGTTTTGTCACTAAATATGTAGTGAAGTTCAAGACTTTAAGCACTACGGTATTACAAAATCTTAAAAGCCCGAGGAGTCATATTGTGGTAGATGCTGCACAAAAGCACTATCCTGACTAAAAAGAACTTACAGACTAAATATCAAAAGAAGTTTGTCTGTACACGTATGTTCTCAGCTGATGATTGGTATCCGAGGCAGTGGTATCAATTTTGCAGCAGTCTGATTTTTCTCAGGTTGCCTGTAGACGTCAAGGCAATGGAGAGTCTTAACAAAACTTCAAAAGTCAAATATAACTTCTGGAGATGTTGAGCGAGAATACCTCCCAAGCACGATAGGTTCAGCAAGAGAAAGCGTGAAGGCATTTTTTGCAAATGAAGTGGGTTTTGGTGTCTCCAGGATAGACCTTGAGAGGTCACCAGGATCTTGAGAGAGATGATGTGGAGATTGGGAATAAGCCACGAAGACCATGGAAACTGAGGTACATGGCCAGAATTCTTTGTGAGAGAGAAGGATGGAGAAATAGAGATTTGTATAGGTGGATGTCTTGCTCAAAAGAGGGGATGAGGACAATGCTTTCTGCAGCTGACTTTTGTGTAGACATTCAGCATCATTTTGAATGGCATTACATTGGGCTAGAGAAAAAGACATTGGTAACTGGAATGGAAAGTTTGAGAGTGCAGCAAGGAATTTTAGTGATGTGGCTAGAAAGAGAAGGTTGTATTGTAAAACTGACACAGAAAGAACCTGAAAAATCAGATTCATCTTACCTCTGAGGACATAAAGACAGCCTATAGGGAGGCTGGCACCCTGTGTGTCAGACAAGATGGTGTTACTGTCCATGAAGAACAGACAACAAAGCAGAAGAGACAGTTGAAAAATTTTAGAGTTCTGTGGGGTTTTTTGATCTTGAACTGACAGCCAGGTACCCATGAAATGAAACGGAGACAAGCTGAGTCGTACCATAGCCAGAAGCAGATAAGAACAGTAAAGCAGTGGCTGTAAAAGTAGATCAGCTGCTAAACACCTGATTTTTTGTTGCCAGCAGCAGAATGCTGACAGAGTATGAATGGCCTTGGAAGGGGTGAACTCCAGTCAATGATCTATTGTAAACAGTTAGTTGAAAGAGAAAGTAAAAGGAACAGGTAGAGAAGTAAGTGGAGAGATGGCAGGAATATTTAAGAGGTGAGAGGCTGAAAGATTTTGACAAGGAGAGTGATGGGACTATGGGAGGCAAAAGGTACAAGAGGAAGTGGTATTGGGTGGGATGGAATCCACCGGACAAGTGAAAGGATTAGAGGACCACCACAGGAGAGAAACTTGTGCGCTTGTGGCATGGTTAAAATGAGAATTGTTCAATGGGTCCTTTGCAAAGAGGAACAAGGGGTGGAGAATTTGAGGAGCTGGGAGTACAGATGTGGAATGAGAGTAAATTTAAGTACTGCACTTGCTTGATTATGGAGTGGACAAAACTGAAGAAAAAGGGGAAGGAAAAAAGGCCTTTCTAGTGAAGATAGTTGGTCTGGTTGTTGTGTTTGTGCCATATGCCAGTGGATCTGTCCACTGAAGATGCACCACAGCTAGAGGCTAGCAGAATGGCTCTTCCAGTGATGGAGGGAGAAAAGAGTGAGTGGTGCAAGGCAATAAAGCAGGAAGAAAATGAATGACCATATAAATAGCAAAAAGGCAAGCGAGGGCATGGTTGAAGGCTACCTGGTTGGATGAATATTCTTGGCAACTGGCAAGAATTGTATTAAGGCAGCAGATACTATTGCCAGCTGATTCCTTCATCAAATACGGCTGATCCAACAAGAGGTAATGCTGTGTCAGTGGGGTTTGCCATAAATTCTGTAGAAGGGTAAGTCTGTGAAATGCTTGGCTTCACAGCGGCACACTTAGAAACCGTGGGAAGTATTTGGTGTGGAGCAGGAAGTCCAGATAGTTGAATGTGTGAGCTTGGAAGCTTGGAAGTCAAAAGTGTAAACACTAGCTTGATTTCTCATCTGAATAAGGGGAAAAAGCTATCAGAGGAGGGTGCAGGAATAATCTAAAAAGGATTTGTTTGATCTTTTTATGAATTAGGTTTTGACAAATAGAGGAAAACTCTTTGTCAACAGAGAAAGCAGTATCCAAGAGTTAAAATATGAGTTGCCAAAAGTCAAGCCTTACAAAGCAAATGAAAACAAACAGCTAAAGGTTTGTCAGCCGTATAAGAACAACAAAAAAAGACTGCTTCACAGAGACAATAAGAATTAAACTTGATATATAACCTGAAAAACTAAATAGATTTTTGCCTATTTTCTGTAAGCATGACAAAGGTCAACCTGGATGTTGACAGTAATGATGCCACATGGGGCTTTCACATGTCTTCAAGTTTTCGCTCTGCCTAAGAGCTTAATGTGCCCACCCTGGGCAGCTGGTGGTGTCTGGTGTCCAGCCCAGAACTAGAAAGGAATTGGTGTAAGAACTGATAGTCAAGGAGCAAGGAGTTTTACTTCATCGATCAAGTCAGAAATGCCGTTGTATGACTGGAGAAGAGCAGCGGTGCCTGGGGTATTGGGGTGGGGGAGGTACGACCTAGGTAGGTAGGAGCTATTTGTCTCATGAAGAGAACTATCTTCCGGATTTAGAAAGGCTGTGGGCTTCATCTGTTTTTTTTTTTAAAAATCTGCCCTTGAAATGACTCGAAAACAATTAGTCTCTGGAGAGGCTGAGGAATTACAAAGTATTTTGAAGGACCTATTGAAGAAGAAGGTGCTGCTGCAGCTTAGGCTGAAAGAGGGATCGTTGGTCTGGAGGCAGGTGCCTGCGGGAGTTCTGCTTGGGTCAGTCCTGCAACTGAGCCGCTGTCGTGTTCATTCGGGTCAGTGACATACAAGCAGAAGCATGCTGACAAAATCTGATGGTCTGACAGAGGAAGAAAACACCTGGAGGATGGAAATACCCTGCAGGCTGACATTCAGGGTAGCTGTAACAGTGGTGGGGTGAAATTAAGTAGCACGGAATGCAAAAGCATGTTTGTCAATGAATTAAAATAATTTCTGCTATAGGATGATATTTTTTGTCTTCATCCCTTCTGACTTTGGGTGTATTAGTCAATCACAGGATATGTGAGCCACCGGCATGATGCAAAACAGAAAATGCCAGTGTGATGCTCTGTTGCTTTATGTTCCTGCCAGCAGAGATGGGAAGCGTGAACCCCCTTGCAGTGTCCTGGCTCAGAGTCTGTAATTCTGGTTGGTTTTGAGAAAGTTGATTTAAACTGGAAGGGAGACGGGATTATCAAGACTTTTGGGATCATCAAGAAAATTATGAATATGTCTGATTCTAATCAGAAGACTATAGCTTAGATTAAAAAAAATGAAGATTTAGGGAGTATATGATTAATACCTATTAAAACATAATGAAGTAAGTGCAAGGGAGGAAAAAGAACCATTCACACCAGCTATATACTGGTGGTGTAGAAATTGTTAGAAATTAGAAGAAAATTTCAAATTGTCAGAGGAATGAGGTAATGGAGCGGCACTGTGGCAAGAGTGAAGGAAGCAAGGAACTCGGCAGCATCTACGTTGGAGCTGGATCAATTGCTGAAGAGGGTTATAACCCAATTTCCTTTGGTAACAGAATACAGGATCCTCCAATTGTATGTTTCTAAGCCAGGTGGAGATAAAAGAGCAAGGAAGTGTGCAGTGAAGGGGAGGACTGAGGTAGTTTTTATACAGAATCTGCATTTTTGAGAGGAAAAATGTGGGAGTTTGTCACAAGAGAAAAAAGAGAGATCCAGTTGTGTAATCAGGAGGAGTTTGTGCAGAGCTGGTGTATGATGGAGGTGAGAGGAGAGTCTGAAGAAGAGGGACGGCAGAGGGGAACATTTGGGAGCAGCTCCGTTGTGGTGCAAGTCCCCCGTCGTCTCACCCAGGCTGATGAAGAACAGGTGTGCTGTAAAGCTTTGGTTAATTCAAGGCAGACAGTGGTGCTGGTCTCTCCTGCTGCTGGGCAGGCCGGTGTAGCAAAGAGGAGGTCACTGTCACATTTTAGATTCAAAATTGCTCTAGAGGCAGTGAGGGAAGGGCAGGGCGGAGTGGGGAGTGTGGCAGGGAAGGGGGGAGATGGATGAAGAGAGTGCCGTGTTTGTGCGATGTCTGGATACACACTGGGAGGTGGAATATGGAGAAGTGGACGCAGAAATGTAGCAGGGAGGTGTTAGGAAATGTTGGTGTGGAATTGGACGACGGGGAGCAGCGGTGTGGGAAGAACGGAGTGGATGCAGTGCCGCAGGAAAGGAGCGGTGAAAGGCGTGGGTGTGGCGTGGGCAGATGGACAAGAAGATTACAAAAATGAAAAGCCAACAAGAGTTTTTGAAATGCTATGAAATGGCTTTTGTAGGCCTCCCTGTTAAGCAGGCAGAGTGCTTTATCTTACCTTTCCAGGGGTTAGGGCGGGCTGGGGCAGCTGGTGTCCAGCCCTGGAGGAAATGAGGGAAGCAGTGAGGACTGAGTCTTGAGACAACAGGGCTCCCCGGTGCTTGCAAATGTTTTTCCTGTTGTAATGCTTTATCCAGGAAGGAGTGAGGAAGAGACCCGCACTCCGCCTCTGGTGTCTGTACTGGGGCTGGTCAGGGGAAACGCAGGCAGGGGCGGGAGCTCCCCCAGCCCCTGTGCACCCCAGGAGACCTGCAGGGACGGTGTCTCCACATCTTAAACAGCTGCTGAGCTTTCAGAGCCAGACCTCGAGGATCAAGTTTCTTGTTCTACTGACGGATGACACAGGCTGTTCTAATATCCAGATAACAGAGAAATACTATGCTCCCTCACGGCCGGTGCTGCCTGGTTTAGTTAGCCATCGGGTACGTGTCTGGAGTGGATTTTAGATACGTGTTTTTCTTCCTTTCTGCTTTATTTTTGGCCGCAGCTGAACTTCTGCCTTGGGTTTGTTCAGGCAAAGATTGTTTCAAAACATTGTTCGTCTCAAGGTGTCTTTTAATGCTGTAGCATTGGGTGTGTAGCAGGACGTATTCTCCCAAAACTATAAAATGAACTGCTGCAGAAGGGTGCTTTGAAATACCTTCAAAATCCTGAAAGGGGAAGAGCTGCAAAGTACCAAATCCATCATGAAATATTTTTCTGTTCTCTTTACACTGAAATTATTTGTTAATTACCTTTTCTGAGAATTTTGTGGTGTTTTAAAAATGAATGATTGTCTCACACTGCACACTGCATGTGACCACAAGTTTGGCTTCTAAACACCTCTACAGTCACATACATTGGCAGGAAGCTTGTGTTGCAGAGTTCAGTCAGAAAATTATTACAAAAACTTCTGTTTAACTCATCTGTATGCCACTCAGGACCTAGAACATAACCTTCTCTTTTACTGGAACAGTATGTCAGAAAAGAAGTTTTAGTCTAGATTTTTTTCTCTCCAACACTGACGTCCGAAGTATGGGTTGAGATTTAAATGGTGCCTGGAACCATCAACATTTTAGCAACATGCAAAACCTCAAATTTTCTCGGAGCCTGCTCCTGCCCTCCCATATGCCTTTCTGAGCCAGCTCTGTGATTTCTTTTCTCTCTTACTCTTTGGTCCCAGGTGTGCCGGTCAAGCACACTTTCCTCTGCAACCAGCAGGCAAGGACTTGGCTGATAGTTGTGCTTGCTGCAGCTTACTGTTTTATCTCCTGATTTATAGCCTGTGTTAGTCCCTTTTGGCTAAATCAGACTCTTTGGAATTGGGCTCCTGCAGCCTGTCCTGACCGCCCAGACCAAGGCCAGGGTGTAGTTCTGACCATTTGTTTGGCAGATGCAGAAAAGCAGTTCCCAAGGAGCTGACAGGCTCCCTACAGAAATCGGGTTGTGCTATTGTCCGCTCCAAATCCCATCTTCTCCGAGGAACTGCCTTGGAGAAGGAAGAAAGATGGTGTGTGCTCACATTGATTTTGCGTGGTGGAAGATGCCTGTCAGCTGCTGGAGACCCACAAAGTAGAGATACAAGAGATTTCAGAGGGAGCTGAATGATTTTGCCTATAGACAGGTACATAGTCATGAAAAAGAAAGCTTTGGCATCTCATTCAGCTTGCCTTTTGGTTTTGTGTAAGCTGTTTCCTCCTGTCCTTTCCTTCAGTTGTGGGCATAATAGTACTATAGCATTGCAGTTCTTATTAATGACTTCTCATGGAATATTTTTCTCCTTACTTCCCAGTTCAGGCACACATCTCTGCCCCAGGGACATCCCAGGTAGCACTCCTCAATGCAGTCATGAGCTCAGTAATAAAGACTGTGTGGAACAGACACTTAAAAATAAAACCTGACCTTATTATGAGTTTTAAAATGGAAGCCTGAAAGATTACTGTCTTCTACTTTCCCAGTTCCAAATACACAGTGCGTAATTAGAAGGGCAGCTTGCTTTGCGGCACAGTGTCATGCGCTCAGCCGGGTTTCAAACCACCTATTGCAAGCAGCCATTCAAAGGGCGACAGGGTGGCAGGGCTTTAATCTTGGGTGCTATTAATGCTGAGTTAAGGCTGTGGGATACTGCTGCAAGGCCAGACGGAGCTAGGGAGAAAGATGCTGGCAGCATCCCCTCCTATAGGGCTGGGCAGAGGCATCTCGTGCTAACGATTGTTCTATTGAGAGGAACAGCAAGAGCTAGGGGAGGCCTCTTCAGCGAAAGCTGCTGGAGACGGCACTGTTCTGTTCTCACACTGGTTGCGTATGACTGCGTTTCGGAAATCTCACAGCCAGCCTGCTTGTGTACGAAAACCTGCCTTTGGCATACTTTCAGTTTACCGGTGACATATAGGGATATCTATCTATCTGTCTGCTACAATTGATCTCCACTGGGATTTCCTCTGATAGCAGGATGCCTGTCTCTTTTAAACTGTGCTGCTTGGGTGGTAGAGGTTCTTCCTGAATTCTAGCGTTTTGACTGTCTTGCTGCTAACATCACTGAATGTTACCTTTTGGCTTCTTCAGGAAGAAGGGAAAGGAATAATGAAAAAATCCACTTGCTTTGCAAGGAAACTGGCATTTTCTTTGTGAGCGCGGGAAGATCTAGGTCACTTGTTGAGTTGAAGAAGTGTTGGCAAGGGATGTGGCTATGTGTCATTGGAAAGCCGGTGAGAAGCAGCATACGAACTGCACTGAGATGCTGTAAAGAGAATAGCCCTGGCAAAACCATTAGTTTTACAGTTTTGGTTTTGATGTTTTCATTTAAGAAAGAGGCTGAAGCATTGCAAGCTTGTTAGTCATGCTTGGCTTTAAATTTAACCTCAGTAAAACTAGTTAAAAATATGTGTGTAAATGCATGCTTTGGAGTTGCATCTTTTACTGTTGCTGTAGGAATCTGTTTTCTAAGAATATAGCTTCCTGTAGTCCTGTAAAGGGGGTACAGATCATGGCCGAGCCCCTTGAAGAAAATGGGGTTACCTTGTGTGAAAGGAGTAAATGACTGCTAACTCGGCATGCGTCCTTGCTTGTGCTGGTGTTTGTGTAGCCAGTGTGTAGTATCTTGTAAACCAGGTAAAGGTGGTGGTGATGTCTTAGTGTTATCACCCCAGGAAGATAGAATCAGAGATTGTAAATCATTATCTTTTTGCGTGAGACCTTTTTTTTTTTTTTTGGCTCCCCCCCCCCAAACACCAGGAAGCGGTGTCCCACTAGCATTTGAAATGCTGCCTTCTTAGCAGGCTGCTCAGTGTGCTGTGGATCCAGTGGATGTGGACTAGTTTGACAGAACATTTTCTGAACCCTGGGATGATACTTTGATACGGTTTATTTGCATATTTTTTTTTTTGTATCTGCATCATTAACACAGATACACCTTATGCCTAAAGGGCTGAGCAGCCAACTGGTAGTTGTCTCTGGGGTGTTGTCATGGTTTGCCCGCAGAGCCTCCCAGGGCTTTTTGCCCTTGATTCCTCCCCAAAATGTTCTCTTTTCACGTTCAGTGGCCATACAAGCTCTTGCAAAGTGACTTGTAGTTCTTCATGGGTGGTACACTAGCATGTAGGTTTGCATTTAGGGCCAAACTATAAAGTCTGTGTTATGTTTTTGCACCTTCTGTAATAAGAATTTTATTGAGATGTGTGAGGATGTGGGTTTCTTTTCTTTTCTTTTTTTTTTATATTTTTTTCCTAATGAAGTTTTAAAGCTGTAGTGAGGAATTCTGTGTTATGGACATAGAAATCGGTTTGCTGTTTATGGAAATCACTCTACCTTGGACCAAAGTGAACTCATGCTACCACCTGAACACAGCTAGTTCAGCACTGTGCCACCAGTAATTAAGGGTCAGGAAGGAAAGTAAAAACATACCTAAGTGAGATGATAACGATCTTGTATTCTTACAGCATCTTTCATCCAAATAACTTTCAAAGCATGGCCACAAACTTTGCCCAGACTGTGTGAAATATGTTGTAGTGAAACATTGCCCAAAGGTATGATTTGGGTGGGACTTAAAACTCGGTAGCAGTGCTGTTGCCTGGGTTTGTTATCAGGGGAGGTAGGAAAGAGAGGAGAAAAAAGTGTTTCTGGGACAATGTGACTTTAAAAAGGCTATTTTTTGAGGTTGCTGATGAGTTTGAAGCATTAGAAAAAGTTCAGGAGGAGATGGATTAGCTGTCAGAGTTGCATGGTAATATTTATTTAGTGGCTTCATAGTGTTATCACATGGATATCTTCTCCACATGTGACATACATGCTGCAAGGAGCAGCTGCTTAACAAGGCACAGCAGCACATTGAATCAATTTAGGACCAGAAGTGAATTAATTAAAACAACTTGGGCAGAAGACCTGGACTTCTGAGAGTCCAGAGTTCTGTGGAAGCTCAAATACCAAGCCGAAGTGGGGAATGAAGTGAAGCTTAGAAAATACTATTAAGGAGATTACAGTAGCACCTCACTCATTCCTGGTGCTTGTTCCCTCGTCTCGAAGACAAGTGAACGAGAAAAGGGATCCACGGATGGGAAAAGGCTGCTGGCATTTGCAGACACCGAAAAGGTAAGGACTGTTAAATTTGCGTCTTGGTGCAACTAGGGTCGAGGTGCAGGTTTAACAATGAGCACATTCGTTAAATCTTCACAGGATTGAGGCTCGATACTGGCATTGAATAGGAGGATATAGCGAAGGCATTTAAAACAGTGAGTGGAGAAGGGACGCTTTATCTCCAGGGAGTGTCTGGTGGTTTTGAAAGCAAGGCAGAGGGGAAATTTGTAATTTTACATTGCATGTAATTAACCTGAAGGATGTGCTGCTGGAAGAAGTAATTGAGTCCAGCTGAGTTTAGAAGGATTCAGAAAGGATTAGGCATTTATATAAATAATGAGGAAAAATACATGGATACTAGATGAGATTTAAAACAGAAGACGCATAGCTTTTTGTGATTTAAGTATAAACTAAACATCTCCTGCAGCTGAGAAGAGTCTTTTCCTTCAGCCTAGTTATTGTGCATGTTACGGGTGTTATTTCTTCACCTTCCTCTTTAGCATCTGGCCATTGTCAGAGGGAAAAACCCTCTAGTTTAGTTTAAAATGACAATTATTATGTGTTACTGTTTATAAAGTTCTGGTTTCAATTTGTTTGGAGCAAATATTTAACAAGGCAGAATAAGATTGAACACAGGCACTCATAAAAGGAATCATGAGAACTTTAATGTCCAGAAGATGTCAGGGCCATATTGCAACATGGTATGGGAGCTTGTTGTGGGCCTGTTTTCCAGCACTCCTGCAACCTCCTCCTGGTCAATGAGAACTCTGGGTGCTCAGATCCTACTTTTTTTGCGTGTTAAACAAAAGTTTGTGACCCTGCTGTTTTAGACTCTGCGAATGTAGGAACCGTGTGGGTTGCCCTTTGCTTTTACCCCATTCAACTTCATAATAGCCGCTTTAAAAATAAGGCCGCTAGAACAGAGTATGGTTCTCTACATGTGGTCTCATCAGACCTTTTATGCAGTGGAAGAATAATGTCCTTTGAGTTGCTTCAGTACCCTTTATTTATACTTTGCAGAATTGTTTGCTTTTTGTTGCTGCTTCCAAGTGTTGTGCTGAAAGATTTAATGTTCTGCCCACTCTAACCCTTCAGATCTTTTCTCTGATCTGTGTGCCACAGTGTGACCTTTGAGGGTAGTAGTTTCAACAGACTTTTTTGCTGGCCTCTTACATTTCTCTGCATTTAGTGGCTTAAGCCATCTGTTGCCCATCAGAGTGTAGCTACCCTTTAGCAGCTTTGGCAATCAAAATGAAACTTTGGCAGCCTCCACCTTAGGTGTGAAGCTCTCTGCCATTTTGCATGGGAGCAGTCATTAACCTTTTGCTCTGTCGGGTTACGGGGTTACAGTCTGACGGAGTCTTGACTTGTTCCTCTTTGCCATCGATTTATGTCCGCATTTTTTGCAGTCATCTCTGTGTAGCTCGGCTCTGCATCAGTGCAGAGGTTGCTGCATACTGCAAGCACCGCTGTAACTGGTGGTGGTCCCTTAGCTGCTGCTCCACTTGGCTCCCATAACTTAAAAGTAACGTGGAGTCATTGCTGAGAATGAACTGTTTGCCGCATGTGATACTGCGCACAGGAATTCTCATCTAGAATGGCCCTGGCATACCTGTTTGAGGACAATTGTTATCCTGGATTTGGAAAGGTGCGGCAAGTGAGGGGTCCTGCGCTCCGTGCTCGTTTGCTAATGGCTCAGCCTGTGGCTGGAGCTGACCAGCTGATCTTCTGGGGGGTTGATTTTGTCTTCTGTAGTACACTCAGTATTCGGTCATCTGAGGAGCGTAGAGGCGAACTCTTGTGCTTTTAAAACAAATGTATAGTATTCAGACCTATGAGAGAGAAAACACTTCCACTCTGCTGGACACGCAAGAAAAGTTCTGTAGCAGAGCAAGGTCCTCCTGATGTGCCCTGGGATTCTTCTGTCCAGCCTTTACTCTTGAAATTTTGGAGAGCAAGGCACTCTGCTGCTGCCAGATGCAGAGACGTGGCTCTTCTCATCCCTTCGGTGAAGAGAAAGGGTGTTGGGTGAGACACCGGAGTTTACCTCCTCCTCCCTAAAGCTTCCCGCAGGACCCCAGGAGTGCCTCTCCCGTGGGGCGGGTTGCAGGGGCTTTGGGTGCTGCAGGGGTCCCCAGCACAGGGTCTGTGGGTACAGCCAGCAGTGCTGCTACTGGCCCACGGTGGCACTGATAAGGTGTAGGCTTTTAAAATGCTTTTGTGGAGTGAGCCTGTTATTATATTCTATTCTTTCATCTATTTCCCTCTTGTGTTCTTCCCACCTTTTTGTTCTGAAAGCAGTTTAAAGAATTATTTTCTTTTGCCCTCCCCTCAGCTGCTTTATACAGTAGCCTTTCTCCTTATGAAGGCTCCACCTTTCTCCAGTCAGTAGCTGTTTCTTCCTGTCAAGGGAGCCCATGTGCAAGTAAACCAACATGTTTTTATCATAAATGGTGATTTCTGTCGAAAGGTCCGAGGCGTTGACCAGTATGGAATGAGAGGACGCTTTGAGATGCGTTCAGCTGATGATGGCTGTTGGGCTGCAAGCTGGAGGTCTGTGGTACATCTCGTGTAGTCGTTCAGACTTCCTGATCTTAGTGGCTCCTTCTGGCTCTTAAAAATCAATGATCTAAACTTGGGTATCTATATATCCTAAAGCAGAAATAGCCTGTGGCATACTAAAGAGCTATTAAAGGGTTTTATTTCCTCCTATATATAGTTTATGCCCCACATAAACTTGCATAAAAGCTTGCCTGCATCGAATCGTATTGAGTTGCTGTTCTGACTCGAATCAAGTGTGAAATGTCCTTCAGCTGTTTTTAGTATTCATGTGGATAGAACTTATTAGATGAGGTTCATGATGTTTCCAAACTTTGTTGGTGCTGGGATGCAAATAACGAGTCAGTACACCCTTCAGGATTAACTGTTGTCTTCAGCGCAAGAGAGATTAGTTAACTAAATGCTCCTGAGGTGCGTTTGGAAGCCAGTTTAAATATTACATGCAAATACAACAAGAAAATGATTATGAAGATATGCCTGTGCATCCTTTTGTCTGTTTGCTTGGCTTGTAGTAATCTCTGGCTCTACCTGTGATGCACTTTATGTTTTAGAGTAGAAACCCTTTAGGGCAGGGATGGTGTCTTACGTTTTGACATGGCAGCCATTGTGCTGATGTTGGAAATGTTTCATAAGGAACAATAACACGTTTCATTTGGAAGTCAGATCTTACGCTGCTGCATTCCGCCTATTGAGTGCTTCAGATTGATTCTGGCTGTGCTTTCGGGCTGCTGGCTCCCCGTAGCATACAAAATGTGAATGAACTCTTGCACACTTACTTAAACCGTAAGGCTTGCATTCTTTGTGCAAAACCAGTTGTTTTGTTCACAAAACATCGGGTGGCTGTAAAGTTAGAACAGGACAGAGAAGAACAGAGGTGTGCTATTAACTCCTGATGAGTAATTAGATAACAACCTAAAAAACCCCAAACAAAACAAAAACCCCCATACAGTAAACACAGAGGATTTCTGTTTTATCTTACAGCCTGACATTTTTTGCTTTCCCCCTTACAAGTAAGCTATATTTGTTTTGCATTCTGACTCAATACTTCCACATAATTATGTGTGTATTTTGATTTTTGTCCATCGCCTAAGGATTTCAGTTTAACTGCAACATAGCAGCATTCTTAAACTGAAATACAAATGACTGCAGCCAGTTCAGTGCCAGCTCACGCGACCCGTGCTGCTTTCTGCTGTGTCGAGAGAGATGGGTTAGTGGCCGGGTGCTGCAGTTACACGAGTGCAGTAATTTGTGCAGGTATGCAGTATGTTTAGTTGCCATATGCTTATGCAGTTCGTCATACAAAATGCAGAATTTGTCACAGAGAAGAACCCTATAGGATTGCCACAAGGATGTTGCTGTCACAGGTGTGGTACATGCAGACACACATGGAGTCATACATATACTACACATACATACATACACATACATATACTACACATACACATACATACATACAGATACTCCCTTTCTCTACATGTGTATGTATACAAGAGAAGAATCCTAAGAGATTCCGTAATTGGATCCTCTGTGATGTCTGGATGATATAGTAAATATGCAGTTTGGCCCGAACTAATGATCGAGCTAATATTTTTGGACTCTTCTACACTTAAATAAACGTTCAAGCTGGTAACTCTTAGCATTAGGTAACATTACCTTACTATTACTGCCTTTTCTACTCAGGCCCCACCCTGGAGAGGTCTCTTAGTTTCAAAACAAAGGGTAGTAAAAAGCACAGCCATTGAAATGAAGTTTATAATGCAGTTTAGGTATGTATTCGTGCCATGATTATAAAACTGGTTGCTTACTGCTAACGTATTTCTTTTATAAAAGATTTTAAAAGCTTGGCAATAGGGATTGCTCACGGTAGTTATTATGAAACATGTAACAACATTTCCTGGATGTTTTTTTCTACCACAAAATTACCTTATGTTTCAAGTGCAGTTTATTTTAAAATCTAACTCAGTCTTCTTCTAAGTATTTGCTCCTCTGTCAGAATGCATTTAATCTCGCTGCATGTACAGTTTTATCTTCCAGCTATTCATACTATTAAAATCCATCACTCTTGCCTTGTTGTTTACACCAAGTGCAGTAGCAGTTTACGCTGATTTCCTGAGTCGGTATAATTTTAATTTCTGTGTACTGTTTGAGCAAGCTTTACAGTGTGAAAGGAAAGCCAACAACACAATCAGGATGAATAAAACCATTTTGGGTTATGTAATGTGCATTCATGCTCTTATTATGCAACAGAATTATTACTTGTGGCATCCTTAAATCCATTTCGAGTGGAGCAGTGTTGCCTGTCTCATACAGGACATTCTTTGTTTCTACTGACTGAGCAGAAAGTGATGATGAGCTCTACAATTAAATTAAATTACATTCCTGGAAGGGGAAAAAAATAATGTGACTTTTCATAGGAAAAGTATCACAATTTTTGGCTACCAACAACATAGGTACTGGTGAAAAATGAAAAATTATGTTTCTGAATGGTCAAAATAAAATTTTGTGATGTTGACCTATAATTATCATAAAATGATGTGACTGTTGCCATATTAAATCTGTCTGACTGTAGTAGTGATACTGTCAATCATCCCTTCTCATTGCTCTACTTGGCATTTGTTAAAAAATTACAGCACATTCTATTTTAGCATTTCTTGTGAAAGAAGCATGGCAGATGGATTTACTGATTGCTGTTGTACAAACAAAATGTGTGTAATCACTTTACTGTGATATGTCTTAGGGTAGACATAGAATAGTTGTCATCTTTGACATCCAGCAGCTTTTAAATATGAGGCTAATAAAGAATTTTCAGCTTCTGTGTGGTGGCGATGTCATTGGGCTGATACCGTAGCAGTGTGAAGTGGCATCAAAAATCAGCTGAATGGGAAATAATCCTGTGGTGTCTAGCCTTGTGTCAAAATAATCAAGAGTCATCTAACAATAAGACAGGGAATTGGGGAGATGGGAGGAGATGCGATATTAAAATCGCAGTTATGCAGTGATGGCAGCCTAAGTGTTGAGGTGGACGAGACCAGGAGATGACGCTTGGGACAGGGTCGTGTACCAAGGCTTGAAGGACGAGGCTTTTGATTTCAAGGCAGACTATGAGTTATTTATGGACTTGGATGATGATATTTGCAGCAGCGCTTTTTATATCTGGGAGGATATCGATGTAGGTGACATGGGGAGAAAGGTCCAATGTTGCAGGCTGTTGAAATCTAGATTAGTTTAAAATGGGAGAAAGAATTATTTGTAGAGGCTGCAGTGTTGTCACATGTTGTTGAATCAGGTAACCTGAGTTGTTCTATTTTGTGCGGTCTGCCTTGGGTAAAGTTCTTCCGTATTTGCATTCAAAAGGAGACCTGGAAGGACAGAAAGGGACTAATAAGTGCTTTCAGATCAGCAGTTTAGCTTAAGCTGGTGAACTTGTTGAAGTAAGGAAGGTAGGTTACTACCTGTGTGTGTCCGTGTTGGAAATGCTCTTTAAGTTGGGAAGCTGATGTGGCCTTAGCCATGTGTGCCACGTTTTCAGAGTTTGGTTGGCTCTTCTGTAGGAGATCTACACACTAATAAGTGAATCCCATTATGTGTATTCAGCCTGCCTGCTTACGATGCCTATCGGCGTGTCATGGCATTTAACAAAAACATCGCTATGATTTTTGACAGCATTCTTTTGCCAAAGCATCTGTCCGTACCTGGGTTTGTGCTGCTCCCTGCTTGCTGTGCCCTTAGTTGGTGGCTTGTGACAGCGTTCTGGGGTCACTCGGTGACGGTGCAAAAGCTAAGGCTGTGTGAAGGTGTCTTCTGATGGCTCAGCCCCGGGTTAAGATCTAGACTGACTGGTATTGCATGACACTAGCAGGTGACTCCTCCGAAGATGGTAAAATGGGTGAGGAGGAGCTGGGGAGAAGTTTTCATTTCAGTAAGAGATGGTTTGTTTTCCAGCTCCCAGTAGACATTGCAAAGAACTGAGCTGGGAACTGGCCTTTTGAGCTGAATGCATGGATTTGTCCTGGGTTTGGTTGCTGTTTTTAGCTTCCGTTTGTTGCAACAAAACTTGGGCTGGTTTGGTGGTCTTCTACACCTGCTATATGGACTCTGTGCCATCTGATTTTTCTGGTGTTTTATAGATATGGATACTAACTTCTGCGGTGGCGAACAGCAGAACCATGCTGCTTGATTATGCTGTGTTTTCAGACAATCACAGCTGAGACTTGCATTCTGTATGTAAATACAATATTTGCTGAGCTTGAACCTCTTAAGTATTCCTCGGATGGAAGGCACAGTATGCCCATCATTGTAACCTATAGTCAGGATTACTTATTTGAGCTGCCTGCCACGTTTTTGTACTGGTTTTCACGGCTCAGCAACCCTTCCTTTCTGTTTTGTGGTTCCTAGTAAGTAACTCAGCCTGTGAACTGTAGGCAGGCTTTGGCACCGGCAGATTTCCAGGATAGACTGGAAGCAGTGAGAGTGCGGAGGAGGAGTTAAGATAAGGGTTGTTAGCGCAAACAGTAATTGCTATTAGCCTTTTCTGGGGCACAAGGGAACTGCCCCAGCTGCCTGTTTCCCTCTCTTAGGGACCCTCTAGCATCCATACCTGTAAAAGCTTTTATTGGTTTTGACAGTTAATCACTGCCTGTTTTTTGCAAGTCTGAAGACTCTGCATAGAGCTCTTCCCTCCTGGAGAAACTGTGTAACACTTCCCTGTCTCCAGAAGTCAAAAGATTTTACAAAATGGGCTGATTTTACTGCCAGAAATGGACAATAAAACCTATTTCTGGTGTCCTACTGAGCCGTTTATTATTTTGCATATTTACTTACTGCTTAGTTTGGTTGATTGGACATTTTGGTGTTCCTGTGCGCTGCAGAGAGGAGGATGCTGCGTTTTATGAAAGTGATTCTCTTCTAATACGGAAGGGCTTTGGAAAGATATTTAATATGGAACACACTTGTTTGCTGGCTTAGAAGAGTGTTTCTAGTAAATGTCATTTGATGACAGCTATTCCTCGAACTGTAAGATGCACGTGACTAAGAGTTTTACCTGACTTACTGATTTCTTTTTCTTGCTTTTCTAATTTAAATTAGGAACTTGCTAAGCTTCAATGTCCGATCAAAACCACCAAAGGAATATTTATTATGAAAATAATATGTCCCTGGCATGGTTAAGTGAAACAAGATTGTGGTGAACTGTGAAACATGACAAACAAAAATGAAAAGGGTTGAAGTAATCTGATGTTTCAGGTTCAGTTAACTCAATGGAGACAGTAAGTCAAGAGAAGAGGGTGGGAGGGCTTGTCTTGATTTTATTAAAAGTCCTTCTAGCAAGGGAGGTGAGAGTCAGGATGAGAAGGAACTTTTTGTATGTAGGCAGCAACGAGAAGGTAAGTGCATAAGTCGTACAAGAAAGCTAGAGATGGAGATGGGGCTCAGCTGTTGGGGCAATTTTTGATCTCTTTAAAAACCTGGTATGCTGCATAGTGAAACTCAGAGGAGTTGATTCTCACGGAATAATACAGCTATATTCCTTTGCTGCACGGATGCTTCGAGTGGGCCAAAATCAGAGGGAGGGATTTATATGTTCCCATGGCTGAGTAAGTTCCACCGTTTGTAAGATTCGGACAATGCCATTTTAATGTAGACCCCTTTGAAGATTCAACTTCTTCATGCACTTGCTTAGACTCCTTTAGATGCATGCAGCGAGAGGTGATGTGTAAATTAGGCTTCTTTTTTCTTTGATTCATTAAGACCTAGTCCCACATAGTTCACAGATATCCAAATGAGTCTGAATTTGCATAACTTCAGAAGGCGCGAGAGCGCACGGCTCAGCGCCGCGGTATGCATCTTGTATCTTACTTTTCCCAGAGTGGCTTGAAGTAGCTGCAAGGTGCCTGAGTGAAAGGGTTCTAAGGGAGCAACAGCATTTGTGTGTTTGTGTGAGAGGCTATTTCCAAACCTCCCCCCCCCCCCCCCCCCCCCTTTTTTCTTTTCTTGCCTCTAAATCTGACCCACAGCTTTTGTTACTGTTTCCCAGCTCTTCAGACAGATACCAGCTAGGCTGTGAGCTCTAAGGATGTGAGAATGCCTTTTGTATAATGATCATGGAATTAATTGGTCCTGGAAACTCCGGGTTGCTGCCAAGAAAGGTTATTTATGTGGCAAGAAAGGAAAAGGGTGGAGCTTTGGAAATCCAGGAATACCCCTAGCTGTGGGATCATAGGAAAGTGTTCATGAAGTTACTTTGTCTTCTGAGTTTGGTGCATGCAGAATTCTGATTTTCAGCAGCATCTGAAATGAGGAAACAGGAGTTAGTGAAGTGGAGAGGGCTCTGCGGAGAGCTCCATGGTCGTTTTATTTCCAAGTGTGCTGTACGGTAAAAAAAGGCTTCTACGCTGCCTGGAGTCGGCAGGCTGCAAGCGATCCTACCTCTGGCCACCCAAATCCTGCATTTCAAGCCATGGTTTCCTAGACTGGAAATTCTGCTTTAAATTCAGAATCTTTATCTCATGCCAGCTGTTTTCCAGGCTGACAGTTCTGCAGAGTGGAGGACAAGGACAGTGGTGGGATGGAAGGCTCTTACACACTGCCAGCGTTGCTAGAGGAAGCACAGATGTGTGCAGCCAGGGGCCTGCGCTGGAAATACTTGTGACTTCTTTTGATAAACTTAGTCTGGTTGCTGCTCTTTCTAATGTGCACTGTTACATGGCATTGTCAGTGCAAAATTACAGCTTTTCATCAAAGTTTTCTTTTTTAGTGGTCATGTGGTGTGGATGGGGGGAGCCAGCGCAGCGTGTGCAAGTTTGAGTCAGTTCAGCATGATTGTCAGCTGCTGTGGGTTTTGTCTGTCAACGTACATATGGGACATCATGCTTGCTTCCTTTTAAGGGGAGCAAGCCCAATTATAAAGTTCATTAAGGTCTTTGTTGCAAGGAAATACTATGTCGAATAAGTTGTTAATATCCTTGCAGTTGTTCTTTACGAAAATACTCGATTAAAGTGAGTAGGAGTTTTATGTAGCATTTTGGAGACATATTATTAAGTTCTGTGTGTTTTTTTGCCATGGAATCCAGTTGCTCTGTTGCTCTTCAAATAATTTGTTTCATCTGTTTTGCCACTTTAAGTGATGTGTGACTGCATGATAAATGTAAGATACTTTAGGTTTTTCTTCTCTCAGATTGGTGCTATGGCTGCTTGTATTTCTGGAACTTTAGAAGCTTAACCATTCCATGATTTTATTTTGTTTTTCCTACCACCCCCCCCACCCCCCCTGAAGATGAGGGTAAATATTAAAGGTTTATGCTGGAGAGCCTGTGTGTAAGGAAGTTATATGTATATATATATATAAAAAAAAAAGGGGGTGTGTGTCCAAAAGTCACAGAAAGCATCTTATTCCTACTTTCAGCAGGTTAAAGCTGATTCGCCTTTAGGCAAACAGTGAAATTAAACAATCATTCTTGATTAGTAGCCTTATTTTTAGTTAACTGATAAGTTACTGCACTTTAGGCAGTTTTATTCCAGCATCGGGTGTCTGTCCAGTAAGTTAATAAAAATAGCTAAGGTGGAAAACTCACCATCTGGAAAAGCTGTAAGTTTCAAAGAAAGTCAAAAGCATTTAAAAATCTGTCAAAATCAGTAAAAATGGAGTTTAAGAGACACTAGTTAAGTGCTCTTGAAAATAATTATGCAGAAATTCCAAATAAAACAAGTCTTTACTAAAGTGGGAGTGTTTTGAATGACTAAGTCTGAAGAGCATTTGATATTTCATTTACTTGTTGTTCATCTCAGTTGTTCCCTTTCAGGTTTTTTTTCCAGTCTGCCTAATGAAAAACAATTATGTTGATTTCATTCCATGATTCTCACTTTCAGAATCTCAACAGATAATATTTGCATTGGAAAAAAACCTGCATACCAGCGATTTTTGGGGTAAAAGCAATTGTTTCCAGTGGTATTTCTAAGATAGTGACTATTTGGGTAGCAGCCTATTTTTTACCATTCATAATTTGAACTGGGCTTTTTATCTTGAGTCTTTACTCCCTCTTGCTAGGATGCATCGTTAATTTAGGAGATGGCGTTTATAAGTAATTCATAATCCCATTGAAGGTTAGCAGGTAGTGTTTCTACCTTTGACCCATGAGGCTGTGGCATCCAGATCTGTGTTTTGGCTGTCAAACTGAGTGAAATACCTGGCAACTTTGGGGCGCATGTAGGGTTTTGCTTTATTTTCCTCTCGTCAGTAGAAAAAATGGCAAAAGCTCAGTGTATTTTGGCCAGTTCTTGCAGAGAGGGACTGGTGGGGAACGGGGTATCGAAGGTTGCACGTGGTGTCTCACTGGATTCGTGGAGTACTGCTTTTACACCCCTAGTAACAAGCTGCGTTAGCAACAAGCTGCTTGTAACTTAGGACCTGCTTATTCAAGCCCCGCATTGGTGACCGTAGCAGAGAGAGGGTGCCTGTTGGGTATGATGCTGATACTTGTATCTTTTCCTCATCCTGCCTTTGTGTGCGTGGCTCGCTCATGCTTTCACAGTGCCCTGGTGAGTCAGTGAGGTGTGTGGTGGATGGAGGAGCCAGCCCGTATGGGACAAGGTCAGGACCTTAATTGTAACCAGCTTGGAGCCGAACTACAGCTCCTTCAGGACCAGGCATCTACTGCTGCTTTCGGAGTCGGGTTGTGTTTGAAGGAACGTTTAGCCTGGATGCGTTTTAGTCTGCGTGGAGCTCTCCCGTTGCAGCAAGAGCTGTATACGTGGGTAATGGTTTATGCTGTGTAGCTGTAAGATGATCACCTTAAAAGGGAGCGGGCCCCTCTGAAGGTACAGCCTTAGTAAAGATGTTGGAATTACACTAGATCTGTACCCACACAACCTCAAAAAAGAGGGACTTGCAAGATTATATCTCAGTTCAGTCTTTCTGTATTTGCTTTTGAAAGGTGTTTTCTGTCTTGTAGGAAGCTATGTGCTCACCAGTTACGCTTGCAGGTTATCAAGGCTATAATCTGTTGCCTGAAGAATCAAAGTGAGACTTTAACAATCATAAAATGGATCAGACTGTGATATGCCATATCTGTTTATTTTGAGCCTTGTCGAGGACCAAATAGATGTTACTGAAGCCTTGAGATGTTGGGATCTAGCATGTTAGACTGCTGGACACATTGAAGGAGATGAATGGAAGGAGCTGGAGAGCCTTTCATTTGTTTTGATGCACAAAGCGATGCAAAACTTCTGGTGACTTTACTTGGTACCACATGACAGTGATCACTGCGTGCCACTGTCAAAATTTGCAGAGAACTGTAGGAGCATCTTTTAATAGCAGTAGATACAGTACTTCTCTGAGTGGACAACACATAAGCAAACATGAAAACTTTTTTGCCTTTGGGTAGCCTGTTATGTCAGCGAAGAGATGGCCTCTTGATTAAATCCAGACTGAGCAGTTTCCTGTTAGCATGCTAACTCAGCCCACAGTGTCTTATTCTGAAAGTCTGTTATTGAGCTCGTCTGCCAAGTCCTTTTTCCTTTTAAACTTACAGGCAGAATCGCTAAAATAATACAAATACAAACAGTCCCTAAAAGTCTCTTAAAATGATTTTGAGCAGTTTAATGTTTTGCTGACAAACTCAGTTTTAGATTTTCAGAGTTTGGGTGGTGGTTGTTTTTTTGTTGTTGTTGTTGTTTGGTTTGTTTTGCTTTGGTTTCTTTGTTGTTTTTTTTAAACATTCTCCCAACAGGATGTCTTGGGGAAGTTGCAGTGTTGCAATTAATGGAAAATTTTGTGCATGTATCAATCTTGGAAGCGGATTCTGCCCTCATTTGGGACACAGTCACATCAGTGAATGAGAGATTTTTACACACACTGAGTAGAATACAGCCATAAGTCATTACATTGTGAGTAGGGCAATCTGTTGGACAGAAAATTAATGGTTAAATACAGTGGTGCAGACTTTATTCCCTGTTTGAGAGCAGGGTATTGTGTAACTAGCTATTTCCAAAAGCGTGTTTTTATTGTAAGATGAAAAGTCAGCAAGAAAATTGAGTATTTTTTTTTTTTCTTCCGAGTGAGTTTTGCTTAGGGAAAATTGAGATCAAGGAGATACAGTGGTAGTAGTAACAGCATATCCTTTTAGTGTAATGTAGTGTAGTGTGATTTTCTGTGATGGTGGTGTCATATATAATTCCAGATACACATCTAAGTCAGGTATATAACAACTAATACACCTTTAAAACGGCTGTAAGACCCATGCAACAAAATTTTGCAAGTTTTGCCTGGTGTAATCTCATCCATTTCCCTGCAGCCTTGGGGTTGCTCTGGGTAGCAGTGGGGCTCGGTGCAGCAGTGCCATGCATTGCCCTCTCCGTTTATAAAGGGCATTAATGGGTTCACCACGCAGGACCAAGTTACCCCATCTGTAATTTCACAGTCTGACTGAACAGATGTAATCCTGCGGTGCTTCCAGAAGCTGTCTTACGTCTTGCACCCAAGCTTGTTTTTCCCTGTGTCACTACGTGTGTTTCTGCCGCCGTAGGGTGAACAAGGTGGGGAAACTTGTCCGGCTTAAACCTGACCCTGCCATGTGAAGGGCTCCGTTTTGGCTGGACCACTTTCTGAGCCCAGTTTGCTGTAGCAGCTGGGCAGAAAAGAACCTCTGGGCCCTTTTCGATGGCTTAAACTCGATATGAGATGGTGGCATTTTGCAGTGGAGACGTGGCTCTGAGTTTCCCAGGACCTCTGCTTACCTACTGTGTCTATGCTCTTCACAGCCTGTTGACAGGTCCTCATGTCTTGATCCTACAGGATGCTCCTGCCTCTTCCAGGGCTTCCTAGAGACACAGAGGCGCTTTTCTGCCAAAGAAACTGTGCCTGTGCCCACTTATTAGGAATTCCAGAACACTGTAGGGTACTGCTATTATTCTTATTTTTTCTTTCCCCATGTAGTCTGTTTTTTCCATACAGACAGCAGGTTTTGTTTCAATGTAACAGCAAGAGTTAGTTGGACCTCGTTAAGCTGGAAAATGAGATATCCTCATGCAAGAGTAGCAGAGATTTAGGATAATATTAAAGCATCTGTATTGTTTAAAACAAAAAGGAGTATCTAGTAGAAATAATTCAAAAGCAATGGAAGGTAGTGATGTAAATATTAGGTGGGTGGGTTATCTGTTCCTAATTATCTCATGTCTGGGTGAATTTTTTTCTTTGCGTTTTGTCAGCATACCAAGCCAGAGCCAGTAGTGACTGTAAGTCATTAACATGCTGTCTTCGTGTCCTCGGTTCAGTACCAAGGTGGTGTGTTAATGCTGGAATATTGTTGGCCTTGTTGCTTCGAACTCCTGGCTCAGGAGGCAGTTTGTGGAGCAGAACTTGCAGTCAAACTGGCCGTGTGTCTGAACCGCGTGTTCAGTCCTGGTGGTGTTCCGTCGGGGTGAATTTGAGACGTCTTGTCAAGGAACCATGAAGAAACCCACAATATGTATTTTACTGTTGCTTGGGGGGAGTCTCTCATTCTGTATAAATACTCAATATTCAAAACGCAGAAGAGCTGTATAAAATATTGCTGTAAGGCGGGGAAGCCTGACCAGGTGATACACCGTTACTACCTGCTGCCCTGCTGTAGCAGAAGCTGTTACCCAGGAGGGGAAGGCTGGGATTTGGAAGAGAACCACCGCAGCAGTCCCAGCTGAAAGCTTGCTGTGCGTGTATAAGGAGGGAATTTGCAGTGGAATAATGCTGCGATGAAAATAGGTTGAACTTCTTGGTTTTTATCCTGAAACTGCAGGAGTATTGGTGATGCAAAGACTAAGCTGGGCTGTTGGGTGTTCATGCCCAGTATGAGTTGATTTCCTGTAGTATTTTTCTACTGATATATGTGATCTAACCTAAAAGGATCGTTTTTTTCACAGTCTTGAAATATTTCACGGTGGCCTGATTTTTTCCTTTGCGTGATGCCATTCATTCTAGCTAGGTACGAGACTTGCCTGAAAATACTTTCTAAACTCAGGAAATGTGAATAAAAGTAACTATACTGCAAAAAGATATTTCATTCATTCAGATGACCTTCCAATAGTTTATTTACATAAATCATCGTGGTCTCTGGGAATTTTTGACAGGGTTTTTCTTTTCACTTACGGTTGCAGCCACTCATATGGGCTGAAGCTATTTCTTACTCTCAGGGAACATAACTTTTTTATTGCTGGAGTTTTATTAGCGCTGGTGCTATGTGACAGTAGTGATTATGCACATGCTGTAATTGTGGCCAAGGTAGAAGAGCAGGTGCATCACAGCATGTTTTCCTCCAGCTGAGGATGCAGTACATCAGTCAGGTCGGTCCCTGTTACACAGCAGCAAGGGAAGGGTTCCCCGTGCTGCATCTGTGGAGTTCAACCTTTCTGATGGTGGTGGTGGGAATGGTCCTCCCCAGGGACAGCCAGCTCAAACAGCAGGGAGAAGTTTTTTGTTAGCTTGCTCTTGTTATGTTGTTTATTGATAATCCCATTTTTGAATATTTTTTATCACACATATTTGACAAGTATTTAAACTAGTTGAACCATCCTCTAAAGAGTGGCAGAATTTAAAGGAACTTTTTAGTTATTTCAGAGTTAAAGCAGGCTGTAGGCATTAAAAACAAATGCTGTTTAAAAACCCGCATACACTCCCGACACCAAACCCTAGTTTTGTTGACAAATATTGTGCCAAATGGAAACTGTAAGAGAAAATTGAAATGTTATAAGGACGTGTTTGCAAGATGGCTTTGACACCTTCCTCAGAAAAAAGTATGTTTCACATCCAAACATGCTTGTGACCTTAGGTTCTGTGTGGCAGCCCCAAGCTGGTTTTTCAGCAAGGGAATCACAAGTGCTAATGCTAAAGTTGTGGTCAGTTTTTATGTTTATTCAGAAATTGAGACTCTGAACTACCACTATTTTTCCCTCCAGTAATATCATTCTTTGTGGGGTAATAGATTTATTTTTAGATAACAATATATGATGGGATCATAAGATAACTTGATAGCAGTCAGACTCCAAAATACTTTGTGGAGTATGTCAGAAAAATAAATATAAACTTACTAAAAGCCTCCCTTATTTGATACAGCACTTGGTGTTTGGAGAACCAAAATGGAAAAAATCATTAGTAATTAAAGATGGACTATTCCTGTGAAAAGATGGAATTTAATCTGTTTCATTGTGGAAGCTGTGTCAGGGATCTGGCTTCTGTCTGATTTTTGTGCTTTGTTTCAATGTTGTAGGTTGAAGAAGACCAGTTACCTCCAGAACATACTGTCAGCCAGTATGAGACATGCAAGATCAGGACAATAAAATCTGGAACTCTGGAGAAACTGGTGGAGAACCTTGTGACAGCTTTTGGAGATAATGATTTTGCCTATGTTAGCATCTTTCTGTCAACTTACCAAGCCTTTGCTTCTGCTAAGGAAGTACTGGATCTTCTCCTTGACCGGTAAGAGCCAATATATAATGGAAAATGAGCCATCTTTTACACGAGAGGGGGCTGTCGTAAGGAAGCCATCAGGGATTTTTTCCATTCCTTTTAGTGGATGGGTATAATAACCCAATGAACAGGTGTCAAGAATACTACAAGATTCAGAATTTCAGCAGAAACATAGAATGTGTAAATGCATGCTGCCCTTACCTCAACTCTCATTATAGCATAGTCACCAGGTAGGGAAAGGGTGCCATGCCCGACTGCTACGGAACCAAACTGGGACCGACACAAGAAAATAAATACAGCTTTTGCCCCCCGCTCCCCCCCCAAAAAAAAAAGAATGTGTGGGCTGCAAAGTCATGCCTGGAACAGATTCCTATGTTTTGCTGATACTGATGTTTTCAGACTTAACTCTCCTGTTTGGGGGCTGCTGATTTGAAACAGGGGTTGTATAAACGGAAGAAAGTATTCACTATCCCCTTCTGCTACTTCACATGAACATGCAGTTGTAAATTTTTGCAGACAGCACAAGAACTGCTTGATGTTGTAAGAACAGCTTTTATGGCAAGACTGTTAAATCATGCCTGCTATTCCGTATAAATGCTTAGAAAGCACAACACTAGCTTTCTCACTCTGAATTCTGACTGAGACATGACTGGGTCAGAGGTGATCTTATTCTGGGAGTGTCGTATTTGTTGCGTTTTCAAAATCAAGCGATGTACGGGAACAGTTATTCTGGCATAGAGTAATTAGAACAGAGGAGTAGCATAAGAGCTCCTAGGTTTTAATTTTGGCTCTCCCACTAGGTAGATAAGGAACAAGGCATGCCTAAGTTATCTGTGCTTTTCTTTTGTACCTGCAAAGGAGTATAATCCTACTTGCGTCCTAGGAAGGTTACGTGGCTCAATTACGATGTGCAATGCCTAGCTACCAGGCCTGCTGTGATCGTAGTAATAGCTGTGGTTTTTCAAGTTCAGTAGCTTCACGAGGAGGTCAGAAGTCAGATGAGGAAAGAACAGCCATCCTGGGCAGCAGACCGTACAGATTTACTACTGTGAGCTTTACTTCTCAGTCCATACCAATTCTGGTGTAGAACTCGAGCAAGAAAAATTGGCACTGCATATATACAAGAACATAAAAATGTTGACTTATTTCTTCTTTTAAGTGGGTAATTCTCTTTATACCCTCGGTTTTGGATTCTGTGTTTTGGACATACATATCTTTGAAGAATAAAATATGAAAGGACACCAAGTTGATGTGGTTCTAGTAACTTTAAAAAGGAGCTGACTTGCCAAGTGACAGTGTGTCAGGAGAAGCTCTGGCTTCATGAGCATGTGAGTTGCCAAAGAGCCACAAATTTATAGGAGAAACCAACAGCATATACAATGTCACTTTCAGCCAGTAATGTCATGTATGATTTACTTTACTCACTTTATAAGATACATTTTTAACAGAAAAAGTTAGAATAACTAGAATAGTAGCCTTTGCAAGGATGCTTTGCCCAATATGGCTATTTTAAATATCATTCCCCTAACAGTGCAGTTTTTGTTGCTTTGTGTTGGTGGGTTGCCAGACTGCTCTTTTGGGGTTCTTACGTATTAATTGATGTGTATCTAGGGAAATTTTCTTTCTGTAATCAATGAGAAGTTGCGAGTAGCTCAAATAATGTGAATCACCCAGTCAAAGGTGGCTCTAAACCTGATGATACACATCTCGCTTCTCAATTAAAGGTTCTTAAGTTGTCTTAAGACAACTTATTTTATCTTACAGTACATTCATGTATCCTGTTTAAATGCCCCAAAAAGCATCTTTATGTGCAGTCCCCACCCAGTTCAACATAGTTTTGATTTTTAGTGGTTTCCATTCTTATTTCTCTATTACTGAGGTACTTCGGTCATGCAAATAAATGTCCCACCTGAGACCGTGACCTCATTTTACAAATCACTGTACAAACATGCCTAGAATTGTTTGCAACAGCCCCACCCAGAAGACCCTCTACTGTGAACAGATGATAAAGAAAAACAGTGAGAGGCGTAGACTAAGACGCAGATACTTATGGAGAGCATACTGAGCCAAAGGGAGAGTGAGGGTTCAGCTCGCAGTGAGTTTGGAATTCAGGCTGGGTTTTCACACATCCATATTTTTACATGTCCCTATCTAGTTGTTTTTTGCTGTCCTTGGGAGGCAGAAAACCGTTATGCGAAGAGCAATTCTTATATTGCACTTAATCTGTGTAATTATAAAAGATCCTGTGTGTCTGACAAGCAAGTTTAGAACCTGCTATTAAATCTGTTAAGGTGCGTGCTGGTTTTGGAGAGAAGTTACTGATGCTGGGAGGCTGCCTTGGGTCCTTTTTGGTGGGCTGGCTCTTCGGTTGGTGCAGAGCCCTCAGGCAGGACTAGGAACAGGGTCTTGCAGCTGTTGGGCTGTTCTGTCCTCATCTGTGCTTCTGTGCAGGGGACTCTGCGTGTCTAACCCTTGTATGGGGCAGGTGATTTTCATGTGCAGGTGTCTGGATCTTTTCCTCTTGATCACCTCACCTGGCTGGATTCAGTGGGTGCTCCAGGTGGTTACGGCCAAGGAGCCAAGCTGTGGGTGCTGCTGGGGGTCTGGCTGAACTGGGGCATGGAAAGGGACGTTCAGCTGCTGTGTCCCTGCTTTTGCTTTTCCCCCTTTGCACTTAAAGGCTGTTGCTCTCTCGAATTGTCAATCCAGCCCTTCAGTGACTATTGAAATAATTAAATCTCTCTGTAATTGAGGATTGGAGCATTTTAAACTTGAGGTTGGGCTAAAGGGGTAATCCACTGAAACAGCAGTCCATCCTACCATCCATTAGCCTTGTTAGGGTTTGGATTGTTTTGTGGTGTTTCATCACTAGCCTTTAAGATGTTCAGACTCTGTTAGGCTGTGCTGTTGTAAGGATGATTAAAAAGTCTTTTGAGAACCTTGCTTTTGCACTGAAGTTTGTAGAGTCCTCTAGCCACGGTTCTGTTTTCTTCCCATATTTTCCCTTAGTGAAAAGGATCATAGCAGTCTAAAAATAGAAATATATAAAATTAGTGAAACACTGAGGTTCTAAAATCAGGTACTCAAAGATCAGGGATTTGAGAGGGGGAAGAACTCAAGATCTTAATGAAGTTCATCATCCTGGCCTTTAGTTTCTGTTTCTGTATTGTTTTGTTTAGTGTAAGTATTAATTATAGGATTTTTAAAACAACCTGAAAAAAGTATGTACTTGTTTTCTGAGAGTCATTGGTCATGAAATGTCTAAACTCTGTGGGCTCCTGTGAAAATGCCAGCTCCCTGCAGTAAAGATTTCTATAAATTGTATGTCTGGTGCAATTTAGTTCAGTTAACTCTACAACTAAGTTCTTAATATTTTTCGTATCTGGGAATTAGATCAGTAATATTGCAATTGGATTGCAGCACAAAAGAAGTGGCAAGTCTGCCTTCTGAGTCTCTTGCATTTTCTCAGGAGTGTATCAGAGGAGGGAAAAACCAGCGTTGGCTGGAAAAGAAATTGAGCAGGCAGGGCTAACTCTGCTTTGCAATGCGTGCGTAGCCGGTTTGTAAGGGATTTCATTTGAGCATTCAAGCAGGAATGAACAGGAAAACAGGTGTCATCTTCTAAAGATGATGTGCTTGTTATTCACTGCATGGTTGACTGCTGGTCGAGGGGAAGATCTTGGGCCAGACTTGTGCGCTGCTGTGTCCTTGGGGTCTTGGAGAGTCTGAGTTCCTGTCCCGTTGGTCTTTGCTAACGTGCTGGCATGGTAGAAACCCTGCTTTAAGGATGGACATTCTCTGTGGCTGGCTTTGAGGGTGCGAGGGGAGAATAAGGGAAGTCTAGCTACTGCAGTTTTGCTTCAAACAAATAGCCCAAGTGGTATTTGCAGCGACATCTCAGGTAGGTTTGGGCAATCCAGTTGCTTAGAGCAGCAGCAAGTCTGGAGCATGCATGATTCGTAAGGAAGCTGGCCCTGTCCTCCTCCTCTGCTGCTGCTTTAAAGAGGTGAAAATGTCAGAAAAGGGCAAGAAAGCATCGGGGGGGAAAGTCTTCATAGAACAGAACTTTATTTTCTGAGCCCAGTTCTGGTCTTGCTGGCTTGTGTACCTCTGAAAGCACGTTGTAACAGGCTGCCTGGCCTTGTCAACATTATCCCCAGCCTTTTGTAACAAATGATAGAATCCACAGGAAATCCTAGGAGGTCACCGCTTCCTTCCCCTCTCACAAATCGTAGGAGTGTAGTGTTTAAGAGTCCGTGGATGTTTCCCATGGCTTTTTGAATATAATGGATGATCTAGAATTTTACGGCTTGGGACAAAATATAGATGAAACTGAAGCTATGAAAGTTGGAATGATTTACATGCAGCTGTGGAATACGGACTTGTGAAGAAAAACAGAAATTGTAATGAAAAATTAAAAAGAAATGGGTAGTAATTGAATTTAACTGGCTTGGTTTTCATCTCCGCATTAGTTCAGAACAAGTAGCAAAGAGTCTGCAACTTTCTTGTTAGTGATACTTGTTAATAATAACAGTATGGAGACCAAAGTGGGTGTCAGTGCATAACCTGTGCTTTATAAGTACTTGTATTTTGTTTTCCAGTGAAGCAAAAAAGTAACGAAGAGGGCAGTCTCTTAAAAAAAACAAACAAAACACCCCCCCCCCCAAAAAAAAAACAAAACCAAAAGAAACCAAGTAAGATTTTGGCATTGGTTGTGATTTTTGGTTTCATGTGAAAAGCTTGAGCCCCGTTCCTTATTCTGGGTGATAGAGCAGGTCTGTGGAGTAAGGGAAGGATCACGAGTGGCAATACTAAACTTTTGCTGTTTGGTCCAAGGGAGAACAGTGATGTGGCCAGATTGAAAAAGGCCCTTCCAACTCAACATAGAGTAGGAGGAAGCAGCATCTGCATTTCCTAGTTGTAGAATATTATTTTTTGTAGGAACATAGACATTGACCAACTTCCTCTGAAATTTATGTGTGGAAGCTGGATCACCCTCAAGTCCCATGCATTCTGTTTATGTTGGATTTGCTGTTGGATACACCCCTCAGAGGGAGTGCTGCAGAATTCTCTGTGTTAGACATAAGTAAATCCAGATTAGACCAAGGGAGTCCTGGGACTCTTAGGAAAGTGTCCTTGGAAATCTGGATTTATTGCACCCTAAGTGTGTGGGGATACCTGCTGGTCATTTGATGTTGTCTGCAGAGTGTCCTGTCCAAGCAGTGCAAGTGTTTAACTGAATCTGGGGCATGAAACATTTATTCTGTCCAAAAAAGACAAGATGCTTTTCCCCGAGTGACAGAGGCAGATAAAAAAAGCAGATGCTGTACTTAAGATCCTGTACTTAACAGGAATCGCCCAGCTTCACGGTGCTGGTCCTCGCAGCGTGACTCCCACGGTCACTGTCACCAGCGGTATGGTCATTGTGGCCATGCACAAACCAACGGGGCAGAGGGGAGTGCAGCTCGAGTTCGTTTCTGCCCTACGATACATCCAGTGCAGTGAGTGGGGTCACAGGAAGTGTCGAACAAGGCATATGAAAAGGTTTAAATTGCTAATGTACAGTTCAGAATATTTTAAGGCAGATGCAGTTCCCTGGGTTTCAGTCAGAAGATACTGATCGGGTTTTTAGCGCTGTGCTACTTATTGTAATGGACTTTACGTTGGGCCCTTTGATAACTTCTGTCTGTAGTAACACCAGGGATGTGCTGTTTGCTCTCTGAGTAACTTGTAACACTTTTTGGAGATAGTGAATAAATCTGTTCTTTTTCTTTTTGTTTTTTTTTTTTTTTTTCTTTCCTCCCCTGACTTAAAGCTTTTGCTTCTGATTAAATTTGTGACTGGAGCCCTTTTCATTCTTTTAGCTGGATTCAGCCTATAAAGGTTTTCTTCTAACATAGAGTACAAATCAAACTAAACAAAATCTTGAGCATAAGCTGGTATGTTGAAAAGTGAGGGGGATGACTTGTATTTTCAAAGCTCTTGAAGAGTAATTGGACATCCACATCCCTTTAGTATTCATGGAAGTCTGGCATCTAAATGCAGCAGGCAGCTTTGAAAACCTGCCAAGCCTTTAACACTGTATGTTCTGATATTTTCTTTTTGTTTGATGGAAGTGGGTAGGGAGATTTAAAAGGAAAAGAATCTTGTTGCCATTTGGATGTGAAAACTCTGGATGGAAGTTCCTGGAGAGAGGAAAAGGAGACCAGCTCCGCCTGCCCCTGGGTGTGAGGATACAGCAGGATGCTTCCGCAGAGATCCTTTGGGATCCCCAGCATTGCTGGGTGCGCTGTGGAATTAACTGCTCACAAGTGTAACGGAAGCCAAAGTTGTTTAGCTGTCCAGATGAGAGCAGAAGCAGTCCAAGTTCCTTTCTTACGTATTTTATTTTGTCCTGGTAATCGTGTTCCTTGCAGTGGAGCTTAAAAGCAGGGCCGTGCTGTGCTTGGCATGGTCACAGATGAGGCAGCAATTGGTCCCTGTCTTGAGGAGCTTACGGAGAAGGGAATTGATGCTGTTTGGTGGGAGAGCTAGAGCCAGCTAATGACAGCAAATAACAAGTTAGTTTTACATTTTCAGTTTTTTTCCTTTTGCTGGAGGATGGCTGGATAGAGGGTAAATGGAGAGGAAAATGAAGTTGGAGAGGGGACACTGAAAGCATGGAGCCTTTGGTAGCAGAGCCGCGTGTTTTGGGACAGTGTCTTTATACGGCATTTGGCTCACAGTTGTTGCTGTAGCCTCTATTCTTTCCTCTGTTGTTTTCCTACATACCAGGTGATTTGTCTATTCAAAGCAGCAATTTCATTTCCATGATTCTGTGTGTGATTCAAAACATCTTCTGATTCTTGCTGAGTATCTGTGCTTCCAAGTTGCTTGTTTCAATGCTTACAAGCCTTATTTGTGGCTTGGGGCGGGGGGGGGGGGGGGGGGGGGGCGGGGGGAGGCTTTCATGGAGAGCCACCTTTCCTTACTATTTCCTAGCTATTCAAGGAGTATTTTCCTCCCTCTTCTCCCCTTCCCTTCTTAACAGAGATGCAGGGGTGCATTTGCTACTCTGTTTGTCAGTATTTCAATATTCAGTACTACCCATTACATTCTGGTCTCATTTGCTTAGTCAGTCCCTTTGAGTGGAGTCTATAACTTTCCAAATGCCAAGCAAGGCTGAAAAGTTCTGTGGGCTACAGGATCCTTTTGTTTCTCGTGTCTCTTTTTGTATGCAAAGCATTCATACAAGGCTGGGTAGTGAATGGCTCTTTGTCCAGGAGCTGGTGAGAACAGAGCAGTGGAAGTCTGCAGAAACGCTGTTCTTTACATCAGATGTATCATTAACTCCTCCTAACCCGTATTTAATGACCTGTTATTCGTGCAGAGCTCTTGCGTTGGGAGATAGACAGAGGTTTACATCTGGCAGTATAACGGAGCATTATATACTTCTCCAGTTTTGTACAGAAAATTGCCTGCTCTTTATTACTGTGTTATGGATTTCTATTATAAAAATCAACATGTATTTCTCTAGTGGGATTTAAATGCAAATGCCTACTGTTCTGCAAATACAGATTTTGTATTTAATACAATACTAGGACAATGGCATTGTAAGTAATCTCAATAAATTCTGCTCTAAGAATTAATGACAAGTTTTGAAAAATTATTAATATAAAAATTTAATTTTTATTCAAAACCTGAAGCTTTCTTGGCATATTTCTCCCAGCAGGGAGAAAAATATCTTCGGTTTGTTGGCCAAGACGTATTTTAGCCATCTTCCCTAGCAAATGGCAGTGGGGAGTAAAAGCACCTTTAGCACCAGGATGGGAGCAGCCATCATGGCATGGAATGAACATTGAATCAGCAGCATGTCTCTGTTCTGTCCTGGGCAATCTCCACTGAGGTGTCAACATGGTTCTCTAAATACCCCCCTGATGCTCTTTTTCTGTCTTCTTAGTAAGACGAGATGTTTCCTAGGATTATAGTATTTGGAAACGCAGAACAATTTTACAGGTCTGCAGGAGCAAATATTGAAACCAATAGAGTTAACTCTAATAAAAATAAGTTAATCTCTACACTTTAGCTTAGCAAAGTGTTGGAAGTATTGTTCTTAAGGCTCCTCTGATTTATTCCATCCTTGCAGTAAAGCAGTGGGAAGTATCTCAAATAGTTAATCGCATTCACTTTGAATTGCAAAGGCTGGTAATGAGCGTTTAGGGTACGACTGAGAGCTGAGAGAGACCAGGTAGGATTAAGTGGTGAATTCGGGCATAGCTGAGAGTGGGAAAGAAGGTATCTGTTCAGTTTTACAGCTTCAGTAGTGCTGATCCCAATAAAAGGAGCATGGGCAGGGTGTGAAATTGCTTGGGAGAATACAGGAGAAAGCACAGAGGCCACTGATAAGACCAAAAAATTTCTGAACAAGATTGACAGCCATTCTTGTAGCAAGCAGTGGTTCTTCTGTGAATACTCCTGGTGCGGTCCACTGTGACCACCGAGGGACTGAGGTGTTATTCGGCATGTTTAGACCTGGATTCTTACCCCACTTGTCAGTTTAGCCAAGCGTATTTTTTTGTTAGATTTTGGATTAGCTCTGTGAAACTTCAATGGCAAAATGGGTTATCCTGTATGTACCTCAGTTTCCTAAGGACCCTTTCTGTTTTAAGAAGCCCTTAAAACCTACTCTGACACTTCTGCTGCCTTATAGGACCAAGCGGGATTGTTTCAGAATGACAGAGAAAAATTTAGACCCTTTAAAACCTGTTTGCAAGTTTTTATGCATGTGTTACACCTTTTTGTTTGTTTGTTCTGGACAGATCAAATGCTGAGATTTCTGAAGTCTCCACCGCTGGTGCAGGGACCTGGGTTGGATGGGGGACAGCGTGTTGGTCAGACTAAGCTACGGGGCTCAGGCAGTCGTGGTTTTGTTCTCAGCTTGTCACCGATATGCAGTAACAACTGGAGCAAATAATTTTTGTTATGACTACCTGCAGTGTAGTTGGAGATGCAAGATCTGGTTTTAAATGAGCCGTTGCAGACGCGGCAGGAGGGGTTAGCGCAGTACTCTCGAGGCTAAGTACGCCGGAGCTGACCTCCTTAGGGCTGTGGCTGCGCCGCCTCTCTCGGAGGGGTTACTTGTTTGCCGGTATTAGTCTGGGCGTCCCTTGCTGTGCGTGCATGCCCTCGGTGTCCCTCTGCCTCAGCTTCCCTGCCCGCAGTGGAATTGTCCAACGTTGAGCCCTGGTCATAAAAGACTGTTGACACTTAAGTTCTTGTTTGATTGTGGAGTTCTGAGGTTGTGAGCCGTGCTGGGGCAGAGTATCGGTATGAGCGGTGGCGGATGGTTCTTCACCAGCTAGCAGGTCTGCTGGTGAGAGTGAGCTGGAATTCCGTGGTACTTGTTTCTGTACAGCTCTGGGATTCTTACGTATGAAGCCTTAGACTGATACTTTAGAAGAGCATAAAACCACCACCTCTTGTTTTTATCCCTTGAAATACTCTGGATGGATTTGTTACGGTTCTGACCTGAACCTCCTGGACGCAGTGACAGCCTGCTCTGCTTTCTCTGATGCTACTAGGATGTTGCAGCACAAACACTTAAAGCTGCACTTGTTCCCCGAACTGTTCAGGTTAATTGCAGGTGCCTGACACAATTAGTTGAGCACAGAATGTGTAAAATCAGTTTGCCTTATTCTAGGCTGTGCCTAATTGTCTGCCTTTGTTAAAGCTGCCTGTAAGGAACCATGAAATCCTTTATGGAGCTGCATGTCTGAAACAATGGGCGCTGCGCTGAGAACCAAGCGCGTAATCCTGCCTTCAAGGCACAGGCACTGCCTACAGGAGGGAGGTTTTGCTTTGCTCTGTTGGCGTTGTGCCCACGGTTTTCTCTTTCCCAGTGGCACCTTCACAGCGCCACGGGCCATTCCCACTCGTGACAACTGCTTCAGTAGTTTTGGCACAAGCGGGCACTTGCCACCTGGAAAAAACTTTGTGTGAAATCACGCTTGGAGTTAGAAGGAATGGCACGTGCTAGAGAGACAGAAGCTGTATTGGAGAAACGCTTGGGGAAATGCTCTGGGAAAGGATGGAGCGAAGGAAGGCAGGAACAGAGGTCTTGGAGCTGTGGTTGATGCCTCCTGCGTGCAGGCTGCTTCGTATAAATTAACAAATTAGGTTGAAAGATCCTTGCTGTCTCTTTAGAATTTTTTCCCCTCCTAAACGAAATAATTTTCAAGCTCCTTAATCTTGCCCAGCTGTTAGCTTCCATATTTGTAGTTTGAGCTAGAAACGCTTTCTGGTTGTTTGATAATTATGTATATTATTTGTTTATATATGTATTTTATTTTGTACATTATACAGTATATGTATAAAAATGTATATGAATTATGCTATTTGGGATTTCCCTTTATTCGATAGAGGTTCCTCTGAACACCCATCTCCTTTTTCAGGTATGGAAACTTCGAGATTTCAAGCTGTGAAGAAGATGGAAACAAGATTTACTCCGAACCCAGCACGGAACTCAGGACGTAAGTGAGGTTTTGCACTGTACAGCAAGCCCCGGCTGGGGCTGGCTCTCGAGGGGGATGTGGGCAGCAGCGCTGCTGTTCCCTTTGAAAATTCACCACGCTGTTTGCTTGCTTAAACAAGCTTGTGTAAAGGCCAACTATCAATTGTCTCGTAACGTATCCAATAATATAACCCAGAGATCTTTCTGTCAGAGAAATTGTCTGAAAATTAAACATGGGATGAACACATCTAGGCCAACATTTTGTTGATTAAACAAGGAGTGTTTGTTTCCCCTGCCTTATCTACGGCAGTAAATGATTATTGGTTATGACTGATTTTATTGTGCATTACAGCAGTGTCTGCAGACGAAAGAAGCTGAGGTTGTCTCAGGCGCCACGTGTTTGCATGTATCGTTTCCATTAGTGCCCCTATGATTTACAGTGTTGCTTTTAGAGTGAAATTTGAATTATGAAGTCATCCTAAATTGCAAGAAAAATAGCAAAGCTGTTTAAATGGGGGGGGGGGGGGGGGGGAAGTGGTTTGGTTATCCTCCTAACATCATGTGAAACTGCATTTTATCTTTAGACATCTGGGTGTAAAATGTGCCTTAAGTCATCAGCATTTGTACTTTGGCATCTGCGTGGTCTGTGGTTCGCATGCATTGTGGCAGTAGAACATAGCTGCATTGTTGTATTTGATTACAGTATGAACATGCTTGATTCTTGTCAGCGTTACTGAAGATCAGTTTTCTATGAATTTACCCCAGCTTTTGCCAGTTAAGAAACCCTTAATATTTTTTACCACTGCACTGATTTCTCAAGGTGTAATTGAAGAAGCAGCCTTTAGTTTCCTTTTGTTTTGAGATGGAAGAAAATTGTTGAACTTTTCTATCATGAGATACACAGTCCAGTCAAGACTGAGAAATACACGGCAGTATTTTCATTCCTGAGAGTTAGGCAGACTGTTGATTCAAATTAACATTATTTTCTACGATATTTGGCCTGGCCTTCCCATTGCTTACCTCCGTGCTTTTATGATGGCTTGCGTGTTGTGGGATAGGAGAAGTTTTTAGTCTGGCTGAAAACGGTTCCAATATCCCCAGTCCAGAAATGTGCCATGGACATACTGACCACCTTTCCGTCCTCCGTTCTCTGAATGGGGTGGTTAGACAGTGGGGTCACTTTGCCTTCTGTTACCCATGTGGATATTGTTTTGTTTAACCACTAAAGTAAAAAACAACTCCTTGGCTGTGAGCGTTTCAGTGGCTGTCTCTGAAAACACAATGGAGTACGCTTGCTTGACTGCAGAAGACATGTAGCGCTTAATTAACGTCTGTAAATGATACAGAATTCTCAAAGGCTTCATTAGAAACAAAATATCGCTTGTTAGTTCTATTTTTTTAGCTATTAGCGAGGACAGAAAGCTACAAGCTCTTATGATTTGGTCTGTTTCTCTTGCTCCATGAGATTTGACGTGGGAGCTCAGTTCTCCGGTTCTTTCCTGGCTAGTGTAATAGAGAGCTGTCAGTATGTTTCTCTCGTTTTACCACGAGAGCTCATCAAAGAACAGCGGGTAGTTAGAAGACCAAGCACCAAGAAGGCGGTATTATGTAGTGGGCAGAGGCAGTAACAGGCAGCCAGCAGGTTCCCACACTTCCATCCAAAATGAGCTCTGGGGCCTCTTCCAACTTTGGGCAACCCATTTGACCTCCCTCTATCTCATTCAGTCCAGCCACAAGATGTGAGCTAAAGCAGTACCCTTCCTGCAAAACAGATTAAGGATTTATATTGCAGATGAGGAAGATAATTTCACCAGCATAGATCACGTTGGGATTAATCCTTCAGCTGCTTTTTCATGGACCCAACGGAGCTTGATTATGAGATGGAGAGAAAAGGGGTGAAAGTGATCTTGATGTTAGTGCCACTCAGGCTTTGGACCAAAATGCATCAATTTTTTTGTTAGACTTGGAGGTGAGCATGCAAGTGAAATAGCATTTAGTAGGAACATGTTTGTTTTTTGGTTTGGGTTTTTTTTTAATGGAATTGTTTCCCTACTGGCACACCCATAGTTTATCATATACCCCCTGCCTAATCGCTTCCTGTTGCATCAATGCTGTCTCCCCTCTGGGCGTGTAATGATCTTGTAGTGCCTTTGCACAGCCAGGGGCTGACAAATGAGCGGAGTCTGTGGTCCTGTTCCTGTGGTAACACAACTTCTGATGAGTTTATCTGACATAATTTTCATTAACATAGTTGGCACAGCTGATTTTGATCCTTTGGCCCTTGTAAGATACAGTTTATGTCTGAATTTGATACCTGTTACCCAACTACTTATTTATGGAAAACTCAACAATGAAGTTGTCAACAAAGTAATCTGTCAGGTATATGTGTTTTAACAGATTCCGTATAAATGTGAATTCACTTCCCTGCCATTGCTCTCAGTTGCTCTGGCTACTTGTCTCTTAGATATGATTAATGGTATCTGGAAAAGAGGTTGGCTTTCGTAGTCCTGTTGCGAAACACGTAGTTCTAGTAGTTCAGGTTTTCTCCTGTCTGGGATAATTCCAATATAATTGCATTTACCCTCTTTTCTCATAGAACAGAAACACAATATAATTACGCTATGAGTTTTATATGACTTGGAGAAACAGGAGGAAGAAGCAGTAGAGCCATGTCATTTCTTGGCATTAGCTCTGCATTTCTCAGAGGAAAAATCTCTCCTGGGGAAGCGCGTGGTCTGTGGCCAGAGATCTTCTGCATTCGTCAGACTCCTGTTATGACAGTTGAGATGCTTTAAAAATCCATTTGAGGCGTTAGAAATGGGGATGCAATTTAAAGCATTTCCACTGGTTTGTCACACAAAAACACTACAGAAGTTGAAAACAACTGCAGGAGAAGAATTTATGGCTCTTTAAATAGCTCGTGGAGCTTTAAAGGAGAGGGGTTTTTTTGCAAAATCTTAGGGTGCGCATGGGAGGAATATTACGTTGTATGTGATGTGCTGTAAACCCCCAGGTTACTACTCTGTGATGACATTCTCTCTGCTTTTTGTACTTGTAATACAGAGTTGTGATATATTTTGAGAAGGAAAATGCCTCATGTACATAAAGTTTTATTATTTTTTTACAAAATTATTTTAGTATTCCAGCCAGTGTTTCGTGTAGCTCAAAACCTGCAAGTGCACTGGTGGCACAGCCTTGTTTGAGAGACTTGTGGGAGCTATAAACCTGGCCTCGTGTTTCCAGATTCTGGGGCTGAGCCAGCAATTACTTCTCACACTTGTTGCAGTGACATATAGTTGTTACTGACCCAAGATCACTTTGGCTATGTTCGGAAACATGCCTTCTACGGATCCTTTCTGCCAAGGGGGTTTTCTCCTGTTCACTCAAGCATCATTCCTATCATTTTTTGGCCACCGGAGTGGTCAAAAAATTTGTATTTTTCAACAGGGACCTGACTTAATTACATCTAATACAAAATGTCTTTTGGGCTTTTCTTATTATTGCCCTTTGCTTTAGAACTGCATTCAGTAATACACAGTTTAAACAAAAGTACTGTAATTTTGTAACTTTAAATTACACAGGCAGTTTGGAGTTATGAATAAGGTCTGAATGCCATCAAAAGTTTTGTGAGCTTAAAAGAACTGCCATGCATGACTCTCAGCTTTGTTTGGTATGGTGCTTTTTTTTTTTGGTTTGGTTTGTTTTGTGGGTTGTTTTTTTTTAGTATCAGGATCCACCTTAGCTTTCCATGCCCAGTAGTTTGCTTTCCACAGTTCTTGCTACTTTTCAATCAGTCAGAAAGTTTGTCATCACAAGTAACAAAAGAATAAAGTCCAGTAAAGGTCAGATATTTTCCAGCCAAATGTCTGAGTGAGTTGGACTTCAACCCGTGTTTCCAGAAATACGATGTCATGCCTCTCTTAATTGTCTGATAAGAGAGTTGTAAGGAGTAACTTAACTTGACCCTGTATCTCCTCCTGTAAGCAGTTCTTTTTGTGCTTCCTTGCATCATATAAACAAGATTGGCTGGTGCTGTTTCTCAGTTCTGCATGCTTTTGTGGTAAGGTGTTGCCTCATCTTAGAATCGTGGCTGTTTTCGGAGTTCTCTGTGTTCGTGACATGTTTTTTAGCTTAGGACTTCTGTTGGCTTTCAAAAAGAAAAGGGTACCTATAGCACACGAAGGCAGGTGACAATTCGGAATGAAACCATTAAACAAATAAAAATTATTGGCATGATGAGTAACATTAAGAACTAAAGAGAGGTCCTTATGATAGTACACATTACATGAACCGTAGAGAATCTGTGCTATAATTCAGTTATGGTTTTGTTTTTAAGTGAGGCTGTATACTTCAAATGTATGGTTTGGTACGTGTTGCCTGGAGCAAATGAGGAAGGAAAGTAGAGCAGAAAAATAAAGTACTTTCTCTCGCTCGTGTCTGATGTGAAGACTCTCTGCACCTTATCAGCCAGGAATCACAGGAAACTTAAGTGAGATAGTGAGGTCCAAGGGATCTCAAGCAACTTTACATGTTTTGGGAAGGGGATCAGCAAGCCAAGCAACGAATGCTGCCTGGGGACTTCAGTCCTCCTGCGATGGCTGTGTGTGTTGCCTGTGAGATAGTGCAAAACAATGTTCTTGGCGATAGGACCTGGTCACTCTGATCTCCGTTCGGAGCAGGAGAGTTCCTCAGTTAACTTTTAACTCACTGGTAAAAGGTGAAAATTTCTGGTAAATTCTGGTAAAAATTCTATGCAGAATGACCTGTCAAGTAATTTGTGCTCCGTTTCCCTCCTCCTACTGAAAGATTGTGTTAATTTTGATCTCTGGGCAATCCACTGCTGGCAGACAACTATAACCAAACCACAGACTCCTTGAATTTAAGGAGGTGAATGTATTAAAGGAGCAGAATCATTATTTCCCAGAAGATAGAGGCATTAAAGACCTGGCTGGAACTGGTTGAGGACAGAGAAAAAAATACATCAAGCCTTCAAAAGCATAAAATATTGTAGCTGCTTGTAGCTTTTGGAAGTCAATAGCTTCACTGGATGCTGAGATGCCTCTGAGTACTGTGAAGGCTGGAAACAGTGCTGAGGCTGTGTCACTGAGGTGACTTGCTGGGCTTGCGAGACCTGGACAGCTGCTGCAGCACATCACACTTCGTGAATAAAAGGTGCTGAGCTTGTTGCCAGGGGTTTGAAAGATTTCTGTCAGTGAAGTTCCCAGAAGTGATTCATTCCTGCTCAGCGCACACACACAAAAACATCCAGCCTGGCAGTCCAGGCTTGCCTGCAATGTTTGCGTTCAGGGGAGACCAGTTTAACGTTAACGGAATCTGGTTACTTGGAGACCTCACTCAAAAATACGAGTAGTACGAACCTGAAATTACCTGTGGGAGAGGTTTTTCAAGAGGCAGACAATGTCGTCATATTGGTCCATGGACATGGATGATGATTTTTGTTTGCTTTCCAGAGGTCTAACATTGGCACATTTTCTTGAAAGATACCCTTTAGGCATGTTGGTAAATATAATGGGGAGAGGAAAAAGTGTGCCGTCTTCCCCCAGCCAGGGCAAAGGCGATGAAAAGGAAATGCTGTGCTGCAAACAGTGGGCCATGTTCCGATTCCTTTGTTTACATTTCCCCTGATGAAACCAAAGAAAGTTTAGGAGCTTTTATAAATCTCAGTTTAGGTTATATTTCTCAAGGATGTTAAGGAGAAAGTGGTAGAACCAGAAAACTGGTCTCCTGGTTGCAGTATGAGGTTTCAAATGGAGATTTTAATTATCTTTATTTTTTTTCCTGGCTACATTGTATACTCGCATCCCCAGCACTGCAAAAGGGAGAGGATTCTTACTGGAGTTGGACCAGCTGAATGAGAAGCAGAAACAATTTGTGTAGTGCAAAAAGTACAAGAGCTTTAAGCCCTCAAACTCACTTCTGCAGTTCCAAGCAAAGCCATGGCTGAGTCCTGAGGCTTTTAAGTCCTAAGTGAGCTTGAATAACAGTAACAGTAGAAGTCCTTTCAAGCCTCCTCTTGGAGAATAAGGTTGTGGTTTCCTTCTGCTACTGGCTTTGGTTTGCTGATGTGGAGTAGATTGGTGGTGCTCTCCCTCAGATGAATGACGTGCCACAAAAATGAATCAAAATACTTGGGTTTGTGGGTTTCTTTTTCCATTGCCTTGAATGTCGTCTCCTAGTTGCATCTGCTTTATTATCAAAATATGGACTGTATTTGCTATTAACACTTGGAATGTGGCACAATTGAAAACTGCAGACAAAGCAACTCAAAGCTAAACTGAGATTTCCTTGTGTCATTCCACAGCAATCGGGTGAAACAGTTCAAATAAAGAAAATGAAGGAACACATTCCGTTACCACGTGGCAGGTCTTGCATGTTTACCCCTCCTCTTTGCATTAAAATAGCAAATACCAAAACTTACTGTAATATTGCAGCATTTGGAATTTCTCATAGTGATAAACAAACATTGTCCTATGGCTTGTTGTGCATTTAGACCTTCCCGCCAGAAAACTTGTCTTGTTTCCTGCTGAAGTTAACAGTCCTGCTGGAAAACAATGTGCACAGTTACAGTGCTGCCAGAATAAAACTGGTCCTGAAACATTGTACTCCAGGAGAACAGCCACCAAAAGAATGTGAGACAAATGGAAGAAAATTGGCTGAAAGTTTCTGGTGCCTGGGAAATGCATGGTGGGAAGCAGTTAAGATGCATTTGGGAGAGCAACAATCAGCATTCATTCCAGTAAAGCCAATTAAGCTAAAACAACAGCAGAAGCCAATGCGGTTACATGAGAAGCGGAGTCAAACACAGGGCAGTATAAGCAATGGAAGAGTGGGAGAGTTATGAAAACAACCAGAACCAAGCAAAAAAGAATAATTAGGAGAGCAAAGGAAAATAACGATTGGCATCTCCACTTAAAAGAAAGTACAACTAGGAGAGCTATTCCCTTAGTGACTTTACATGCATGGCAGCAAAAGCCATCCTGTCCCCACTCCCCCCTCCCCGCCCATGGTATTGAACCAGTTCTTTCCAAATGAAGAGCAGGTCATTTGCTGGAACTCATCAGCATGTTATTTATAAATAGACTGGGTGTTAGAAGCTTACCTTACCTTTACTTGCAGTTTACATACATTTTACCCTGATTCAAAGCTGAGATTTAAGTGCCCATGTTGTTATTTAACAAGCAAACCTGAGAAAATTAAATTAAGCTGGCTTAATTTAGTCTCTGTGAGCAAGCCTGAAAGGTATTGTGTGGACACGGGGGGAGAGGGAATTGTCAAGATTATTCCGTTGATGGTCTGAAGTATGCATTTGGCCAAGTACCGATAGTTTTGTGCATGTTCCTGTCTAATTTCCTAAGAAATCAGTCATTTAACCTCTTTTTGCAACTGAGGTTCTCCTTATTTTCCTTAATTGTTGAGATTCCCTTCTACTCGTTCTTTAGAAATGATTGCGGTGGGAAAGAAAACACTGCTTTTGCCTTTTTGGCAAGAAATGATCTCTTGAATTCCTCCGCAGACCTCTTCAGGACCCGGTGTTAGAGCTGTCTTTCCAGTTGAGAAAGGACTGCACAGAATTTCCGTGTAACCTAGTGAATCACTTGTGGCTACGTGATACGAAGCCCTTATTTTCCATCTCCTCTGTGCCCTGCTAGCTCCACTTAACAGGTGTTAGACTTGGAGCTGCCACAGCCTCGTGGCATTTTTGGTACCTCGGGGGCGAATGGGAGTGGACGAGGAGTTCTGTGTTCCCAGAATCTGATACGCTTCTTCCACCTGCCAGGAGGTAGATTTTTTGAGACTGAAACCTTTGGAGATGAGCTTCAAGAACAGCGGGTGTGGGTGCTGGAAGGCTTTCCGATAGGTGTGGAACTCGCAAGCGCTGCTGAACAGAGCGCAGAGCCTGGGGCTGGCAGGACAGGAGTTAAACGTTAGAAGCTTTTTTTTCTTATAGGCAGGAAAGGCAAAATTTATAGCTCGTAATCAAGGCCATGAAAAATGTAGTCTGTGATGTTTCTTTCCTGCCTGAGATCTGGGAAGGCTCCCGTTCCTATCTGTCTCTGGGTCTGTCCAGTGCAGGGAGTTTCTTCTCAAGGGCAGCAGATGTAAAGCTACTGCAAGGCAGGGGAGAGCATCCCTCCTGGCACACCACGGAGGCGGCGACGGGAGGGCAGTGGGGCACAGGGTACCTTTTTTCTCTTTCCTGTTTCCCCTCTTGACTGAAATGATTTTCCTGGCAAAAATCAGTGTCTGGAAAAGCTGTGAACTCCTCACCCTGCTCTGGGAGACTGGGTCTGTCTTAAACTCTGTTTATTCTTCAGCTTATGAAAGTGACCATCAACCAAGCCTCTGGACACTGAGCTTAGCGTAAAGACTGTGTGAACAGTATTTTAAGAAGAACTTACCCTGTGGAGAGGCTCGTTCTTCCCAATTATTGCTGAGCTGGTAAATGTTCATAAGAAAAGAATACCCAGCCTAGGTTTTGGTGGTGGCGACTTTGTGATGTGGGTGGGGAAAAGGGCCACGGAGCAGGAGGCAATACACGGTTAGGGCATGGAGCGAGGCGCAGTGTTCCCCTGCCTGTGGTGGAAAAGAAATTTAAATACTGTGGACGCAGGACGGTGGTGTTTGTGACTGTAAGCGCTGCTGTGATGCAGTGTTCTGGGTATGTGTGGGGCTAGAGAGGGTGATTAAAAATGTGAGGAGAGGGGAGGATGGAGCCAGAGCTCTGGAGCATTGCTATGGGCATCTCTCTGTTGTGGCTTTCCTTGTGCCTTGGGATGTGGAGCTGGGCTGGCACTGTTGGCTTTGCCACGGTGGTTGTGGAGCACTGGCTGTGGTGTGACACCCGTCCTGACTGAGAAAAATGGTCCTGAAGCTCCACATAACAAGTTTGGCCACCACTGGAGTGAACTCTGAAGGCCATACTTGTTGCATATGTGGTGGAAGCTTGTCTGAGCAGAACTGTGAAAATTTGAAAACCAAAATGGTTTTCAAATGCAGAGAGTCTTCCAAACTGCACAATCTGTGTCTCATGTTTGCAGTGAAATCTGAAATCCAGAATGTGTTTGCACACTAATTTTTGGTTGTAAATACTTTTTGTAGCTCTAGACCTGTAATTCTAAGAGTTTCTCCTGTCCATAAGCCTAACCAAATAGTATTACTGGCAGATTTCCAAACATTCAAATTAGAACTTCAAAGTTGCTACAATACCGGAGAAAGAAACAACAGATTAAAATTGATGGGACTTGTAAAATGAGATCTGTATGGGAGTAAAAGTTAATGGAGTTTGGAGGAAGCACCAATATGGTTGAGATGAGACAAGGGACATGGGAGAAACTGTCTTTACTCTTTCTTAACTCTTGGTTTATTTTGACTGGCACTGAGCAGCTGAGTTAACCAGGTATTGCTGTGGTTTCCCTACCTGTAGAACAAATGTGCTGGTATTTTTACCCAGCTCTGATACGAGAGCTGCCTGGGTTGACTTTTGGATTCCTTCTTGTCTGCCTGTGAAATCCGTGTTCATATTTGGACTCCTCTCGTGATCTCATACCTTGAGGAAAGAGAGGACCTTCTGGCGTGCTTGTCCCTTCCCATTTTGCAGCTATTAACATGCTAGATCCAGAGCCACATCATCCATGTTTTTCAGGGTTTGAACTTTAAAAGCAAAGTGCCTGGCTGTCCTGAGCGCAGGGCACAGATGCTCTTTGAGCTGACCCATCGGTGCCTCTAACTGGATGCTCGTGGATGGAGGTTTTCACCGGGGGCATGGCCCTTCTCTTTGTGGAATAGCATTGAGGGTATTGCATGAAGGTCTTGTGAAGTGGGGTTGCTGGAGCTGGTATCGGGGAAGGTTTCTGTAGGTGTGAAAACTGTGGCCATCAGAGGGCTGATATCACGGCTAACTACGCAGCACAGCCCTAAGGACCTGCTGCAAACCAGGGCTGCTGTCACTTGGCCGTCTCAGCCGTTTTTCTGATGGCAGTGGAGCTCATAAGATCTGCTGCCCCTACAGAACTGTGTTTCTTCCCTCCTAAGCATCTTCCATGGCTTTCCATGAGAGCAGTTAGCTGTAAGTCACCTCTTGTGCCTGCCGCAGCATTTGGAACTACGGGCTGGAAGAGATGTGAAATACAGGGATGGTTTCAGTGTCGCAGAGGAAAACTTCGGGACTTCTTTTTCTCAGGAGTCTTAGGTGTTTATTGTGCCTTTTATTCTGGAACAAGGGGCTTTCCCCCCCTCCCATGTTACGTCCTACTCTAAACACCACAACAAGTGATCATGAGACAGTGGCCACAGCCAGTGTGCCATGTTATGTGACCACACACCAAAGTCCTTTTCCCTAATGTCTCTGTCAACCCAGGTGAACAGAATTCTCTTTAAGATACTAGATATGCCGTCTGTCTTCCCAGCCTGTAATGCACACTACGGCCGCGCCAGTTGTTGCACCAAAACACACATGCTGATTTACCAGCATGTTGCTATGAACAACCAAAGCTCTCAGTTTTCCTGCAGCAGAAAAAATAAACTGGTCATTATTTTTTGTCCAGGCTTGAATTTTCTTGAAACTTGAAGAAATTTGGTTATTTTTTTCAGGCCGCTCCCAGTTTTTCCACACTTCGTTGAGATTTGTAAACAACATTGTAAGTTCTCTCTGGAAAACCATAGCATAAATTGTAAGTCTTACTTTCTTAGAAAAGCAAGTTGAAATGATGAAAAATGCCCACAAAGACAATATTTAAAGAAATTCCTGTAAGCATACGTTTACGTAGTATCTAACTACCAATCTGATAGGTGAGTGTGGATTAAAAACTTCAGAAATCAGAAAAAATAAACAGATCGCTTTCCTCTGTTTCAGGCAGGGTGGAAGCCACGCTGATCCATCGGCTCTCGTTTCCCTTGGCCCTCTCACTCTGTAGAGGGCTTGCCTGCGGGCAGTTCTTTGCAGCTGGTGTCTTTTTAGCTGAAACTCCGGGATAACTTTCCTAAACAAGGTCACAGGAGCACTGGATTCCTTAAACATCCTTTTCCTGTACTGCCAGCATGACCAAGCTACCTTTTTGCGTGGTATAATTTGACAGCCCCTCCTTGTCTTTGGGCTAAGGGTAAAAACCGAGATGTTGCTGATAACATTTTTGTTACGCGTTTCATCCTAAGATTAGCAAGAGCAGCCTGTCTTCTGGGTTCAGCTATCTTGACACTTCAAGCTTGATACTGAGCGCCGGCAGCGTGGTGCTGCCCGTGCCGCACGTGCCACGATTAGGGCTTTATCTTCACGGATGAGGCAATCGCGCTAACTGTGTGTGCTCGTGGGGCTTAGGTTCCAGCTTAGACCGTTTTTTTTTTCAGAACCCAAGGTTTCATGAACAGGCTACTAGGACGGCAGATAACGTTATGATATAGAATAATGGTAATACGGTGTGGAGGAATATGCAGCTTCAGTGTGGTTCCCAGACTTGGCAGCAGCGGTTGATGAGAGGAAGGGCATCAAAGGAAGCATTTAATTTAGCCTCTGCCTTGAAGGCAGGAGCTGCTACCCTGAAGGAGCCATGAATACCTTGTTTCCTCCTTGCTATTTTCCCCCCACGTCCCAGGGAGCGGTAACGGAGCAAGTGTTGCAGCCTGGCTGGGCCACAGCTTTTCCCACTGGCAGAAAAGGGAATGAAGAAATTCTGTCCTGCTCTGGTCTGGTAGTTATTCAGACATAGTCACGGTCCAGCTAAGCAAAGATACTTCATCTGATTAAACAAAGCATAACTCCAAGGTCATTTGGGAGTCTTGCTTGGCTGGCTTGACAGTGCAATACTGGGAAGCAGGATGGTAACGAATGCTGGTAAATAGAGAATGAGTTGGTTTTATCCCAGATAAACCTTATACCTTTGGGAGAGGGCTGTTCGTATTACTGTCGATCGCAACGGGTGCTGGAGCAGTGCAAGGAGCACCAGCAGCGGTGGCAGCAAGCAGTGGCAGGACACACAAAGAGAGAGACACGTGGACAAGGAGAGGTGAACAGGGGCTTTCCCCCAGCCACTGACCCCCGACTGGCTGACTGGACAAGACAGCAAGGCACGGAGCCTGCACCCGGCAGTGCGGGGGATTTAAGCAGGTGAAAACAGTCAGCCTAGCTGATGGCGAGGGGTGCCAGAGCATATCTGTTTGCAGGCAGGCAGGCAGGCACCCAGCAGCACGGTGACTACCTGCCAAAAAGCAGCGTCCTCTGCTTCCCCTAAGCAGGAGTCAGTGTAACGAGAAAAAAGGACCGGGAGCTACAGACCTGTTAGTCTAGCTGCAGCACCTGGAAAAATTAGGGAGAAGATCATACTGGGTACTGTTGAAAGGCATTTATTCTTTAGAATTTATTCTATTCTTCAGAATAACGCAGTCATCAGGCACAGCCAGGGTGCGTTCGCAGGAGGAGAGGCCTGTGTAACTGGTGCGATACCCTTGCGTGATGAGGTCACCAGCCCAGGGGGTGAAGGGAAGGCAGGGGATGTAGTTGTTCTGGATTTTAGTAAGGCTTTTGATCCTGAGCCTCGCAGCATCCTTCTGGACCAGCTGCCCAGCTGTGGGATGAGCAGGTTGGTGGTGTGCTGGGTGAAGAGCTGGCTGAAGGGTCGTAGTGAACGGGGCTACGTCTGGCCGGCGCCTGGTCACCAGCAGTTTTCCTGGGGGCTCCATTCTCGGCTCAGGCTGTTCCATGTTTGTCAGCCGTCGATGCAGGAGTTGAATGCACCGTAACGAGTCTGCTGGCGATACCAAAGGCGGGGGGTGCAGGTGACTCTTGAGGGACAGGAGGCCTTGCGGGGGGATCTAGACGGATTGGGGCGCTGGGCTATGACCAGTGGGAGGCACTGGGGCAGGCTTCCCAGAGCGGTGGTCGATGCCCCAAGCCTGTCAATGCTTACGAGGCGCTTGGCCGATGCCCTTAAGAACGTGCTTCAGCTGTTGGTCAGCCTTGGAGTGGTCAGGCAGTTGGACGAGGCGGTGGTTGTAGGTCCCTTCCAACTGAAACAGTCTGTTGTGTTCTGTTACCTTAATTGCTTTATCTATCCTTACTTGATATCCTGAATTTAATAGAAGTGTCTCAATACAGCTCAAAGGTGTTTGATTCTTGATTAGCTTGCATTATGGTGCTATAACTGTATCCACTCTTAGGAGCACAAATCAGGAGTAACTTCACTGAAGTCCCAGGTAAAATCTGAGTGATATCTTAGTAAGATTCCATGCATAAAAAGAACAAATTAAATTCCTGGCTCAAGAAGTCTTTATGCTGCCTTCACATGGGGTATGAATGCCTCTGTGTTTTTGTTGTTGTCTTAGATGCAGGTACGTATGATTGCATCGATGCATGCTGTATACAACCAGTGTGTTCTCTGTGTGTTCGCTTTTAGTGCTATCACATCCATCTTACAAGCATGGCTTGATCAGTGCTCTGAGGATTTCAGAGAGCCGCCTGAGTACCCGTGTTTGCTGAAGTTGCTGGATTACCTGAAGAAGAATATTGATGGCTCTGACCTGGAGAGAAGGGCTCAGAACCTCTTGGAGCAGTTCCAAAGGAAAGAAGTGGAAAATGACGGTGAGTTACCTTCCCCTTCTGTCTGTCTGTTCTGTTCTCCCAGACTGTATGGTACCACGGGGATTTATGTGGAGTACATTTCATCAACTCTTATGCTAATTGCCGATCTTGTGAGGCTCACCAGTGACTTTCTTCTTGTGGTTTGTTTTTTGCTGTGTTTTTTTTTTTTAAAAAAAAAATCTCTGTATAAGGCTGCAGGTTCTGTGCAGGATGAAATAGTCGTACTGCATAGGTGCCTGTGCCTGTTCGTTCTAGGGTGGATGAGGAAATCCAGCACTTCTCTAATATTTAGCCAAAGATTTAAGAATCCTGTGGCAGCTAAGTGGTTAATTGTTAGTGCACTTCCCATGTCGCTGAGTTAAAACACACAGCTGCTCTTTAGCTAGTCTTCTCATTGCAACACCCTCCCACCCCAAGAAAAGCCCAAACCAACATGCAAAATACAGAGCTGCAACGAAATAGAGCTTGGGTCACAAGCTTTGTTGTCATTAAGCTTTTCTTCCTAGTTACCATCATGCCAGAGGAAGTGTCTGTGGCTGTTTTTTCCTCTCTGAGTGGCTGGCTGCTGGTATCCAAGGACAGAGGAAAAACTTACGTTATTGGGGGTCACAATCTACTGAAACAATAGTGAACTGTAGTAACACAAATACGCTGTGTGCAGCGTCAAGCCTGACATATACCCTTATCCTGGTCAGAAAGCTTCCTCTGGCATAAGCTGAAAAGTCATGGGAGCTCACGTAGTGTGTGAATGAGAAGTAGAATCGACTTCCAGCTTTAGTAGAGGGACGAGAGGGAATGATTCATGTAATAAAGGATAAAGGAAATGGCAGTAAAAAACCTATTTCATCCCATAAAAATCATGTCTGCCGGATATTCCAGAAATACCATGTCAATGCATAATACTGTGAAATGCCAACTTAACTGTCATTAACACGCGCATAAAAAGCAGTACCACGCGGGGCTCAGGCGTTTTCCTTATTGAACCCAGGTAGTGACCAGGATTGCTGGTATCTTTCTGTTGATATCCTTTCCGGGGTTTGGTTCCCCCAGGTCAGACAAGAAAGCTGACGAGAGCTATATTTGGGTTCAGCTGTTGTTCAAAGTGAATAGAAGTTCCCAGCCGCCTTGCTTCTGCATTTGTTTCCTCAAGCAGTCGTTGAAAAAGTTCTTTACTGAGTAATAGATGGGTCGGTTCAAATGGTAACATTTTCCAAATTGTTGCAGAATAGAGGCTGTTAATTAGAATAAAATAAGAGGAGGACAATTAAATTAACCTGTGGGGTCTGCAGAAGAGAGTTTTGGAATATCAGAGCTCCATCTTTGTTCATTTCAGAGATTTCTTTCCAAACTCTTAATGTATTGTCTGCAGTCAAGACCTACTGATAATTATTGTTCTAAAGCAGTCCTGTTGTGCCATGAATTTACAAAATTGCGTCCTAATCCTACAGTTTGATTTGTGTAATCAGACCTCCCTTTACTGCTTCCATCAGCCATGCCAGTAGGCTAGATTGCCGTGCCAGATACATGGATAAAAGCTCAATTCTTGTAGCTTAAGCAATGCAAAGCGAGGTGAGTCGGAGAGTGCAGGTTCAGAAGGGGCAAGTGGCCGGTCTCGGCGAAGTCAAGAGGGCAGCTGAGCCTGGAGAGGGCTAAATGGATCTGAGTGATTTGAAAAGATGATGAGGCACTTGAGTACAAGAGGATTCCAGCTTCTTGGAGAGTAGGGAGAAGACTGGTTGCACATTTATGAGTGTGAGAGAGAAAGGGGAAAAAGAAGCATGAAAAAAGGAAAATGTTGCGTTGGCACTTCAGGACCTGACTTTAAGGGCACTGTAAGGTTTTGAGTAGAGTTGCAACTCAGTGATGAGGATTTTTAGTTGAATTCCAAGAGCTGAAAGGAAAATGAGGAGTTACATAGCGAAAAAGAGAGAGAAAAAAGTGTGAATCTTAACAGTTCAGTAGAAATTCCTTTAATTATGTGTATCGCTACAAAACACCCACAGAAAAATAATACTGGAGCAGAGGTCTCCATTTATCTCCTTTATCTCTGTCAATAAATTGTGCAATTGGAATATAAAGATGGAAATGTGGATACAGCCTGTAGTTATAATTTGTTGCATCAAAACTGTAGCAATTTACGTTGATTATTAGGTTTTACTAATTAACGAAGAAAGGAAAAATGAAGTATTTAAAAAAAAATGACGAAGTCTCACTTTATCTGCTTTTGTTGCTTTTGTGTCTCTTCTGCTTTAACTGGGTATGAAGTATTGTGTAACATACTCTGAAGCACGCTGCTTGTTTTTGTTAATGAAATCTCACTAGTTGTAAAATCAGCGCTTCTGTTGTTTGTCTTCAACAAGTCCATTTTTTCCACTCTCTCCTTACGGAGTCACCCTATGGTAAAAGGGATTAGGAAGAGGATTTATGTTCAGGGATTTTCTGACTTTCTCTTCTACCATGGAAAACAAGGGCATATTTCTTTGTGTTTTAATGTGACTTTGTTCCCAGCCTGTGGGAGCCAAAAGGTGACATGGGAACATCTGGAAATACCTTCCCTGCTGCTCTGGATTGGTTCCCTCAATGAGGACAGCTTTCCTCTCTCACCTCTTCTCTGCTGCCCAGAGTAAATTTAGGAGAAGCATTTAGCAGAACGCTGTAGGTGCTCCCTGTATTTACTTTTCTGGGAAAAATGTCCAGAGCAGGAAGGTGAGGGATGCTGGAGTAAGCTCTCTTCAATATAGTCCATGTAGCCACAAAGGGTGCCAAGAAATCTAATATCCCCTTTAATTTCCACACATTGGAGATGAAATCTGGATATAAGAGCATTCCTAATGCAATATTTTTGAGATATAACTGCAGTCTCATCCCCTTGCAGTTTTGGCGCTTCCCCCCCCCCCCCCCCCCCCCCCCGTGACTATAAAATGCATAAATACTGAGAAGTAGATCAGCAAAATTCTGCAATGTTAATAAAGAATTTTTGTTGGGGTGGTGGTGATGTTTTTTCTTTCAGAAGAACGATTAGTGAATGGATGAAGCTGCTTCTCCAGTAAGAGACCCCGAACAGCTCAGTTCTCTCTGTTTCTTTTTCTTCCACCTTTTCTTTGCCAATTTAATCTTCTGGTCATCATCTTTCTCACTAAAATGTGCAGCACCATGGAGCCATTACAATAGACAGGACCCTTTGGGTGTTCTGCTATAATGTGTACAGTGATGTTTTAAAGTAAACGAACATCTGCTTTGATTCACTGTTTGCTGTATAAATTGACTAAGTCGTGTTTTCCATCCTGGACAGATGTGTTCCTTAAGAGTTCCTGCTGTAACCTATACGAAGAGGAGGAACTGGAGATGAGCAGTCCAGAAGATTTCTCTCTTTTCCCAGAAGACCTGGTGGCAGAACAGTTGACATATATGGATGCCGTATGTAGAGCATATGTACTAAAAGTTGTGTCAATAGAAGTATAGCGTTCCAGACCAGGTCTGTTGTTGGGACACAGAACACAGCTCTGGTTACTTATCCAAACTTGCTTTGTTCCTTGGGCTTATTCCTTCTGTCATTCTGAACATTTGGGGGTTTTTTTGTTTTGTTTTTTTTTTTTTTTTTTAAATTGTGAATGTGCATGGTGTAACCTTTTTTGCAAAGTTTAATATTTGACACCTGAGAAATAGCTCGTGTTGACTATATTGCTACCTGGCCTAAAGATGTATATGTACTCTTAACTCTAGTGCTCTGATTTGGTTTGTCTGTATCAATCTCCTCCACATTTTTGTATATAAAAGATTTTCCCATTGGTTATGCAACTGATAAAAAGGTGTCTCTTATTTTCCCAGGGCTTTTAGCTGGCAGTTGTTGTAGGGCATCAAGCCTATAGAGAGTATGCTAAAGTTCATATTTAAAACTTAGAGAAAACAAATATTTACCTTTTAATGCCATATTAGATTTAGGTCCAATTAGTAAATGTGCATTTCTTCTTGTGGACAGTAGAGATCTAGGAGAATCTTGCTGACTTTGACATTTCTGTTTCACTCCAGATACTCTTCAAGAAAGTTGTGCCCCACCAGTGCTTGGGAAGTATCTGGTCTCAAAGGCATAAGAAAGAAAATGTGGCACTCACTGTCAAAGCCACTATCTCCCAGTTCAACGCAGTTACTTCGTGTGTTATCAGCACTATCCTGCAGAGGAAGGAACTCAAAACACAGCAAAGAGCCAAGATCATTGAGAAGTGGATTCTTGTTGCACATGTAAGTCGTTTGTTCTAGACTGTTTAATGTTTCTTGTGCGGGTGCCTCGGAGTGAGGGTGCTGGGAGGGGAGAAGGGGGTTGTATGCATTGGTCCCAGGCCAGTGACCATCTTAGCTCTAATTCTTCCTATTTTTGACTGAATTTATTTGTAATAGCAAATGAAGTATTGCCCTTCCTCTCCCGAGTTCCTTCCCCACCATGGAAATGGGGTTGATGTTTCTCTCTTCACAGGGCTGGGAGTGCTAATTAACGGGCAGGGCAGATCCCGTGCCTTGCAGATGGGGTGCACCGTATATTTGATAACGTAACATTTGTGATAAGATAGGTATAAATTCGACCAGTTCACTTCCCTAGGAAGAAAACACTGCTCACATCAGTGAAAGAAGTAAAGTGAGGGCTGGCATCATCCGAAGGGTAGGCTTGTTTTCAGGGGATAACGAGGGTGGAATAGGACTGGCAGTGGTGCAGGCAGCGGGCGCAGTCAGCACAGGCTGTGCGCTCCCTTGCCTTCAGCTGCTCCTGCTCAGCCAGTGAGCATCTGCTCCCTGTCTTGCATCTATGGACACCATGGCCGTGGGCATCAGGGGTGGTGGAAGACAGCACAAGTGGTTGTGTTTTCATGCATTTATATAGGTGTGTGTATGTGTGCAAGTAAAGTAAACACAAGGTCCTGCGTTTAAGCGCAGACAAAACTAACTTACTTCCAGGCTGCAGTAGCCTGTTTAGCATGGAAAAACTTTTAAGTAATTGTTTGTACTCTTTTGATTTGAAAGATTCTTGGGGCTGAAAGGTCATTTGCCTGCTGAATTATTCACGGTTTATATCGGGTATACAAAGCAGCTGGGTTTGGAAGGGGGCAAGAGGTGCAAGCAGCAATCAGAAAAAATGCAGAGAGTTACAATACGGTACCAGTCTGCCCATCTCCTTACCTTTCTGCTTGATCCTTGTCTCACGCGTTTCTCTAACACATTTTTACTCTTTGCTTCAATTCCTTTCTCTTGTAGAATCATAGAATGGTTTGGGCGGGGAGGGACCTTTAAAGGCCATCTAGTCCGACACCCCTGCCATGAGCAGGGACATCTTCAGCTAGGTCAGGTTGCTCTGAGCCCCGTCCAACCGACCCTTGAGTGTTCCCAGGGATGGAGCATCTGCCACTCTCTGGGAAACCTGTGCCAGTGCTTCACCACCCTCATTGTATAAAAATGTCTTCCTTGTATCGAAATCCACCCTCTTCTAGTTCAAAAGCATTACCCCTTGCCCTATGGCAACAAGTGGTGATAAAAGGTTTGTCCCCATCTTTCTTACAAGCCCCCTTTAAGTACTGAAAGGCTGCAGTAAGGTCTCCCCAGAGCCTTCTCCAGGCTGAACAAGCCCAACTTCCCAGCCTGTCTCCACAGCAGAGGTGCTCCAGCCCTCTGGTCGTTTTTGTGGCTTCCTCTGGACCTGCTCCAGTAAGTCTTTGTCTTACTGTGCTGAGGACCCTGGAGCTGGACACAGTACTACAGGTGGGGTGTCGGGAGAGCCGAGGGGCAGAATCACCTCCCTCCACCTGCTGGCCATGCTGCTATTGATAGAGCCCAGGATATGGTTGGCCTCCTGGGCTGCAAGCGCCCATTTTCTGCTCATGTCCATCTTTTCATCCAGCAGTACCCCCAAGTCCTTCTCAGCAGGGCTAATCTCGATTTCTTCCGCCCCCAGCCTGTGTTGATACTGGGGCTTGGCCCTGCCCAGGTGCAGGGCTTTGTCCTTGGCCTCGTTGAACATCGTGAGGTTCACATGGGCCCACCTCTCAAGCTTGTGCAGGTCCCTCTGGCTGGCGTCCTGTCCCTCAGGTATGGCAGCTGCACCACTCAGCTTGGTGTCTGCGAACCTGCTGAGGGTGCGCTCCATCCCATGGTCCGTGTCACTGATGAAGATATTAAATAGTACTGGTCCCAGTATGGACCCTCGAGGGACACCACTTGTCATCCATCTCCATCTGGATATTGAGCCATTGACCACTGCCCTCTGGGTATGCCCATCCAACCAATTCCTCATCCACCGAACGGTCCACCCGTCAAATCCATCTCTCCCCAATTTAGAGAGGAGGATGTTGTGGAAGAGCGTGTCAGTGGCCTTTCAGAAGTCCAGATACACACCCATAGCTCTTCCCTTGTCTGTGATGTGGTTACCCCATCGTAGGAGGCCACTAGGTTGCCCTTGGCGAGGGGATGCTGGCTGTCGCAGACCCCTCCCTGTCCCCCACGTGCCTTAGCGTAGCTCCTAGGAGGATCTTGTAGCAGAGCTTTGTGTGGAAGTGTTTTGCAGGCCTTCTTTACGTAACTGCGGTTTGCTGATTTCTTAGATTTGATCTTTAATATTTTACTGTAACCTTTTTAACTCTCCTCAGAGCGCTGGGCAGCTGGCAGTAAACCAGATCGCCCTTTTGAAGGGAACATTTAGAGCACTTTCTTATGGACGTGTGATGACTTTTGTTTTAAGGATCACGTAGATTCTTTCTGAGCTCTACAAAATGAGCAGTCAGAAAAAGCTCGAGCCGCACAGGGGCTTCCCGGCCTTGGCCGTGCACTTTGTGCTTCCGGAGGCCGCGTTGTCCGTCCTGGCACTACGCTCTGGCAGCTCCGCGGCTGGGGAAGCGGGTGTGGGGAAGCAGCCTTTCACCTCTCCGCGGGCACTTACGTCGACTCGTTTCTGTTACCATCCGATGCCTGCTTTATAGCCTGTGTGGCTGGGTTGGGAAGGCTGGTTCCTGGTCTCTGTGTGCAGACCTTTTAGGTGGCGAGGGTACCAGCTCAAGGGGACGGCCTGGGCGAGCAAGTCCGATCATCGCGGGGCAGCAGGCAGCCTTGGGGAAACCAGGACAGGCACCACACTCATCATACTTGTTCTGTGGATAGAGAACTTTGTTCTCCACCTCTGTTGATTCAGGACTTCTCCCTTTACTTCAATTTATACACATAATTAAATACTCCAGTCTTAGCTAAGCACATGAAAAATGCATGCGCACGCTCTACGAAATAATTGCACACATAGAACAGCTCGTTGCATATATACTTAGCTGCCCACTTCTAAGCAAGCTGCTTGCTTTCTGCATGCAAATGAGTGTTTTGAATAGCCTGATGCCTGAGTTAGAAAATAATCCACTCATTAAAGTGCAGTTATTCACTGACAGCTAACTCTGTACCTTAGCAGCGTGGAGTTCCATGTTTGTTATCTGTTCGTGACTGTTGGATCCAGTTTCTTGGTTTACAAGATAAAGTAGACACTTTTTCTAGCTGCCAGCCTTCTCTTCTCCACTTAGATCTAAAGTTCCTGACCAGGAGCAGCCAATTTCATTCACACAATATTTTCTTTAAAAATATAAATAAAAATTACATCATTAATATCCTGTTATGCTTAATTTTTTTTTAAAATCAGTTGCTTCTGCACAGGATTCTTTCTGGTTTTCCCCTTGTGAAGGACACAGCATGAAACAAAGTTATTCAAACCAGTCTTAAAAATTCTTCTGATATCCTAACGAAAGCTTGCTAAAGTTTAGTCTGCAGTCAGTTAAACCATTGAGAACACAAAATCCAATATTGAATTCCTAATGTGCTTTAAATTATGCAACGTGCAATTAAGTCAAGATGGTTCCAGATTGGATCCTCCAGTCCAAACTCCTGTTGTGTTTGAAAAAAAGAAATGCTGAGAATTTGTGCCTGTAATCAGTGTTCTCCCCAGCCTGAATTTCACGTTGAACATAAAGAAAGAAGGGTCTTGTTCTTAAATGTCTCAGTCTCTGAGAAAGAGCTGTTACATGGCTTCTTTGGCTCTGAACCTTGCAAGAACAGTTTTCAGGTCTTGCGTGCCCTACCACATGATGTTGATTTTTGTCTTTTTATAGCCTAACTGCCAACGTGCTTCAAGTGCTGTTCGCCCAGTCAAGTCTTCTTAAGCCACTCTTTGTTAAAAGTAGCCTCCTGAGTTGCACAAAAGATATCTTTCTTTTTTAAAAAAAGTAAATAAATGGAAGTAAATGTACTGGCTTTAATTGTTAAGTCAATTTTAATGCAACTCATGAGCTGAGTTGTTGACATATTAAGGTCTGACCTTTGTTTACGCTAAGTTGGCTTTACATTTGTTCAGTCCTACAAAGGAAATGAATTACATCTCTTTTTGCTGTAAGGCTCCTTTATGTAATCAGCGTTATTGGTGCAATAATCAGCCCCATAAAACTTTGCAGAAGTGGAATTGTAGTCTGAGTATGTTCTTGTCCACATAGAACAGTCAAATTGGCGGGTTTTGGCTGCTGAATTTGCATGTACAGACACCTGTTTGGGAGAGCTTGTGTTTGCAAGAGTTTCTGAGGTCTGTGGTGCCCATGCTCCAGTTCATGAGCCACCAACAGATCTGCAGGAGTTCCTTGAAAAATGACAGGCCAGACTTTCCCCCTCCTCCTTGCTTCCCTCTGCTTTGCTAGGCATCTCTGCTATTTTTTCGAAAATGAAGGTTTTCGGTATCCTTTTCCATCAAAGCTTTTGCCGCAGAGAAGCTGCGTGGCAAATGTCTATGAACCAGTCTGTCTGTTAGGATTTGATCCCAACTCTGGAAGAGCTGGGAAGGTTTTCCTCTTTAACAGTGTGCACATACTTGAAGAACAGGTTATTCCTTTGCGTGTCTTTATTTTTAATTGACACTTAGATGATTGAGGGTTTATGTTTTAAATACCACATACAAAGAGGCGAAGCCTGGTTTTTCCCCTGAAGGGTAAAAGGGATTGGTAAATATAAAGAGGTTTTTAAGAAGTGTAACATTTATGCTTTTTAGCCTGGCTTCAGGGACTCGGTTTCACTTTTATTTTTACTAGGAGAACTGGAAGCTGTAACACTGCAACATCACCCCAAATACATGAAAGTGAGGAAAACAAGATTTAAGTGCCAAAAGCCCATAAAATATTTGCTGGCTGGAGGGGGGAGTGATATTTCTGATGCTCAATATTTGTACAGCTGCCCGCTTAGCAGTGAGAATGTGTAGCAAGCATGACACCGGTCAAACAGAAGAGCACTAATGTATTCGTAATGCTGACATTTAATGCTCCTGTATTTCTAACCGCTCCTTTCACAGGCATGTAGGATCCTGAAGAATTTTTCTTCCTTGAGGGCCATCATTTCAGCGCTGCAGTCCAGCCCCATCTATCAGCTAAAGAAGACCTGGGCGTGTGTTCCAAAGTAAGCCTCCCCCTCTGCTCCTGTGGCTAGCCCCAGACAAAGGCAAAAAGCTCGGTGCTCACTGTTTTCATCTTGTTCTTCTCAGTCTTCCTATTCTGCTCCTTCATGGACATCTCTGGTAGAGAACCTCTCATTCCTGTGAGTCTCGGGCTCCTTTTTGGGGTCTGACTGCTGTGAACTGCTTTTTCACGTTGAAGAGACAACCTGCCCTCAAGGATACTGGGTTTCTTCTGCCCTTTGTAGTATATTGGATCTTCCACAACCTATTTTGAAAAACCGTGGGACTAGCTACTCACAACTCATGCACACATACCTGCCTGTTGTCTTCTATCCTATGAAGTTCGAGGAGGTCCGGATTGCTACAAACTCTCACTAATCCTCTCCTGGTCCTGACATTTCCTTAAAATATATCCACAAACAACAAAACCCAAACCTGTATTGAAGATAAAGTACTCCCCTGTAAGAAATATTTTTTTTTTTTTGTGCAGCTGGCACATTTACTGCATGCCAAACAGAGACCAGAAGTGTCTCTGTAGGAAAGAGGGTGCTCTGCTGGTTCGGTTTGGGAAGAATGGGTTTGTTCCCTTTGCCTTTGATAAACAAAAAAATGTGGGGCTCTGCCACTGTGTATACTTCTGCATTTCCCCTAGAGAGAGGTGGGCCATTCCTTCTGCTGCCCCCTATTCCTGTTCCTGATTGAAATACTGCTGTCTTGTGTTCCTGGTGTTGGCAAGAGAATGGGACTCGTACACTGAAATGCTTCTAGCTTTCCAGAGTGCATGGATCAGGGCAAAAATGAAATACTTGGGATACCTCTCACAGCTGTTTTTCTGTTCCTTTGTATCCATGTACCTACTTTCTTACAACAAACTCGTACCCGCAGCGTAACTCAAAACCCTGCGTACCTGTGGCATTGCTTTGTGATGTTGTCAAATAAGGCCTGACTTTACTGGGAGCACCAGAAGATCCCGGGAGGGTTCCTAGCAGGTGTGCAGCTGGATGCAGTCTCACTGGATGCGTTTTGGTGGTGGTACCCTTTACATGGCCAACTGTTAATGATTTGTGAGAAATGTTTTGTAATCAGCATTAGTAGTAACATAGTATCTGATGCAGGGCTTACTAATAACCTAAATCTTTTCCTGTACAGGGACATAGTGCTGCTGTTTGAGGAGCTGTCTGAAGTCTTTTCAAACCGTGACAACTATTTGATAAGCAGGGAGCTGCTAATGAAGGTGAGAATTAGCGGGAGCCGCAAGGCTTGGGATCTCGGGCAGAGCTGTCAGCCCTTTGGGCTACCCAGCCGCCAAAGCTCGTCCCCCCCGCGCATGGAGAACCCCCGTGGTGCTGCGGGGAAGGCAGGTCTGTACGTCTGTGCTTTTGTGCTGGCCTGAGCGGTGGTTTGATCGTTCCTGAAGGAACCTACAGCAGCGTTAGCCAGCTGAGCTTTGACACCCCTGAGCGCCAGGCTGCAGCGGTGCAGATTCGGTGCAGGCTTGCTCACGAGACAGCGGTCAGGACCCCGGGGAGCCCCTCCAGCGGAACACGCTGCTGTGCTGGGGAGCTGGTGGTGCTCCCCTGAGCACGGTGGTGTCTACCTCGGTAGCTGTGTGCGCCCTACCATACCTGTGATGGAGCTGCAGCCACAACCAGAGCGAAGAGGCGCTGCACGGTGTAATTTTGCTGAGATGAGTTACAAATTAGCGCTTTGGCTTTCTACTGCTCTGTGTAGAGAGGGGAATCTAGCTTGTGCGCCCTCGGAGCAGAGCTGGAAAGGCTCAGGTTTGCGCTGGTGAGCGCGGGGCAGCTCCAAATGAGATTCTCAACTGGGTTGCACCACTGTAGTGCTTTTGACTTCACTGGAACAATGCCACTCAGCTTCAGCTGAGGAATTAAACCAAGATGTTTATACGACTATCCCGTACCTTTCTTGGAACTAGAAAACAGGGCTGGGAATTTCGAAGGAACAGGCTTCCTGCTCTGTGTGTGGCCAGATGGACAACAAAGCAGGCTCTGTCTGAAACAGCTTGACTTCTGCGCTCTCCTGGGCAAACCCCAAGCAGCTCAGGAGCTTGAAAGGAGTGAGGAAGAATAGCAGGGAAAGGTTATATTCTGTAGAAACTGAGGAATGTTTGTGGCAGGTTTTTTTTTCTGTTTACATCAAAAGGTTTCTATAAACTGGCTAACCAGTTTACTTTCTGGCAGTTCCAGCCAGTTAATCTGGCATTTGTACCTTCCCCACTTGCCTTGGTATCTGAAACACTGTTTTGCTCAGGAATGATGGGTGAACACACTCAAACCTGTTAGTCTGTTTTGTTTATCGTCCATTTATCAACATCTGTAGCTAAATTTTAAAGCAGGTGAGACAATAATAAGCATAGATGAAAAATGTGTGTTCAGAACAGCTTATTTAACTAAATATTAAAAGACAAAACAACAACTCGCTCTGAGCCCAGACCTTCTGGCTCCCAGCAAATCACTCTTTCTAGCTGCTGTGAGTGGATTTGCAAAACATTTGGAAAGCAGTGAGAGGAGAAAAATTCCACAGAACAGCTAGAACCTCTCTCCTACTTTTCGTCTTGGACCATTTTGTAACAATTGGAGGATTAATGTCCACTGAATCCTTAAAAGTCTTTTGTTTTCTTTCACTATAAATAGCCTCTCTAGGGAAGCTGTCTTTGACCTTGCCTACCCATCCCACAGATTTAAGCGTAGCACAAAGTGCCACATGAAACAGGTTGGCCGGCCCGGGGAGGGAGCACCGTGTTCTTTCCTCCCCAGACAGCAGCTCTGCTGCGAGCCGCACTCTGAGCTTCTGTGCCTGCCCTTGGAGAATCTCAGGTTTACCTCTCGGTGTCTTGAGGACATTGAGACAACACTCCTTTTTCGTGCGCTCCTGTTTTTCAGCCGAGGAAGGAGATGCAGGTTGAGTGCTCTGTTCGTGAACTGCGGCTGAGAGAAGTAAACGTTGACATGGGAGAATCTTTACAAGTGCAGGCTGTTGCTTTGTGCCTCTTAAAAAAGGCATTGATACTGATTCATGTCCCATCTATCTGAACACTGGAAAAAACAACAGTAACTCCCAGCATCCCGTATGGATTCAGGGAAATAAAGGCGACAGCTCTGTTGTGAAATGGCTTAGCCATTCCCAGAAAAGCCTGAAGTGTGGAGATGAAAACCTGTTACTTTCATTCCCTGCGTGTTTTTTGCTTAGTCAACAAGCCACAGAGGGTGGTTGCTGGATCTGTATGCTGTGGCATAAGAAAAACAACACAGCTTTACATAAGACAGAAATGTTTACTTGTAGCAGTCCTGATTGGGAAATTGAACTGAAATCCTGGGGTCAAGAGTGTCAGGATAGAGTTTAGAGAAGCAGCTGGACACATGAATTATATCTAAGCTTCTCTGATTGGAATTCTCTGAAGATTTTCAGCAGCACTTAGCTTTGGCCAGAGTAGACCCATTTTGCAGAAAAATTCCCTTGTAATCATCTTGTGAGATTCTGTCCAAAATTCCCAATCGGTGTATGAGTCCCAGAAAATTAATGCATGTATGTATACACACATGTCCTTGCACAACAAATATTTTTGCTGGCCTAGCTTGCCTGGTCAAATATATTTGCAATTATTTTACACAAACGTAGATGCCAGCTTACCACTTAGCTCCTCCTTTAATTGCCTTTAATTTCCTTTTAACTCACAGGAAGGAACATCCAAATTTGCCAATCTGGAGAGCAGTCTGAAAGAAAATCAGAAAAGGACACAGAGGCGACTGCAGCTTCAAAAAATTATGGTGTGTTTGGGGTTCTTTCCCTCCCCTCTTCGAACTGGTAATGTAATTAGCCCTAATCAGTGAATTATATAAGAAGCAAAATCTGGAAAGGTGTTTAACAACGTGAGTGTGCAGTAGGTAGTGCTCTTGAACGCGCCCTCTGTCAAGAAAAAGTCGCATCAGCGCTATTGATTAGCTGATACAAAGCAAGTGAACCGAAAGGTTTGGACTGAATATGCAGTCAGAATGTTTGTCCCGGTAAATACACGCCCAAAGCTGTATGGCTGTTGTGCTGCGGATCATAGTAAGCAGGGAATGCTGTGTGTGTATATATATAACGTGCATACATATATATGATCCCACACATGCATACATCTGTGTATTTCAAAGTGGGATTCATGCTGCACCCAGCTGAAGCCTGTGCTGAGCCCCAGGCTGTAACAGGTTTAAAAAACCAGGTTGTAAACCCCAGGCTGTGGGTTTTGGCGCAGCCCAGCTGTCCTTTTCCTCCGGCAGCACCCGCCTGCGTACGGCGAGGCTGGAGGGAAAGGCTGTGCAAAGCGCCCGCGCAGCCAGCACGTCAGCGAGCTGATGCTGGGAACGCTCAAAGATTTCAGGATTCAGTGGCCACGGGCAAGGGCCGCATCGCGTTCCCTGGCGCCGTCTGCCCCTGCCCCTTGCAAAGGGATAACGGGCTGTAGAGGCTGGCTGCTCTCCTTCACGCTTGCTTCTTCACATCCCAACCAGCTGTTTAGGATCGATGCTGAGCCAAGGGTTCGGCCTTAGTTTCAGGTCCAAAAATTCACTAAACCCGTCATAAAAAAGGGGAATAAATGGTTGATGAACATAAAAGTGTTCATAATATTCAGATGTCTTGTTTCTGTCCTGCGAGAAAGAATTCCATGATCTCCTCTTTGTTACCTTTAGAAGGAAATATGGGGAAAACCACACAATTTTTATGTAGTAAAATACGTAATGCAAATACTGGAATTCTTGTGATAAAGAATATTAGCTCTACCCAGAGCAAAAATCTCATTTACTTTTAAACAAGCTCCTAAAGCTTCTGACATACCAGCTTGAAAATTGCAGAATTCTACAGAGATTGCTTTGTCAGATGTGTCTGGTTTCCAGTCTGCTGGTGAAAATGGCTTTTGTCTCAAAGTTGGCAAAGATTTAAAAGAACAGGGGGAGATAAATCTGGGATAGGGAGGCAAAAGTGCCGAATGTGGGGGTTTTTGTCTATTTGTTTCCTTGGAAAAAATACAGATCCTTTTGGATGATAGAAACAAGTATTTCCTTCACAAGTGTAGAAACAACCCGAACCCTAAAAGTGCTAGCAGTCTAGAAAGTTTTAGATTTGAATAATTACTGTTAAAATGCAGTGAAGGGCTGGGGAAAATGGTCACCGCTTGGAGGAAAAAACCTGGGACTTGGTTTGACTTGACTGTCACATGGTGCGAGATCGTCATCAAGTGAAAATGCAGCGGAATGAAGCAGAGAGAGAAGCTGCTTACACGGGTCACCAGGACCGTTGCCCAGCTCTTGCTCTTGTCACAGGCAACCAAGGGACCCCGTCCCTGGCGCTCAGCGCTTCTTCCACGAGCAGGGTTTCCTGGTGACCCGCTGCTAGAAATTGCTGCGTGGTGACAACGCTGTGATACAGAGCCGCTTGGCAATATCTGAGAGGACATCCTGCTCTCCTTAGAATTTCATTTCCATTCTAGTTTAGATACTGAGGATGATACAATGAAGGAAAACAATTTATAAGACCACTCTTTGGTTAAGCAGACTACTTTTATTTCATTTTCTTATACAGGCATATTCTAGCGTTCTAATTATTACCATTTCTCAGTCAATTAATTCACCATTGCTCCGATTGTTTGCAGGGAGTGATGCAAGGCACGGTACCTTATCTTGGTACCTTCCTCACTGATCTCATCATGATTGACACAGCATTTCAGGACTATACAGAGGTAATCTGGGGCAATTTTTTGAATCCTAAACATCCTCCCTGCCTTCCCAGGACTGAGTGTGTCTGTTCCTCTATCTTCTGCTGGGTGCTTCTGCAGCTCTTAAAAGTGGAGGGACCTGTTTTCAAAACAAAGGGAGCAATATGCAGTTTTATTAGCAATGAGAATCCTGCGTGAATTTGAGCGCAGTTACCTCAAGGGACAAGCTTAGCCTTGTATTTTGTCTGGTTTCCTTAGGTTAGAAAAAAGTGAAGACCTTAGGCTTTCCCTTATCCTGTTTTATTTTTTCTGAAAAGAGCATTTTAGGTGTGAAGATTTCTGGGAATAATCGGTAAAATACACAGAATCACAAATTCAGCTCTCCAGCCTCATCACTGAAGTGCTTCAGTACTGACTCAGACACGTCTGAGCCCTAAAGTGATTGAAGAGTTGGGGTTTTTTTAATTCCTCTTTAGCTGGACAAGCAGGGGGAACTAATCTAGCGTAGGTGGGGAAGAAGGATTACAAGAGAGTCTGGTTGTTTGACAGAGAGTGAGGACGGGGCCAATTTGTAAAGGTATTTGTTTCAAAGGACTTTGAAAACTGGCCCCGTTGACGGGCGCTTGAGGAGCCCGGCTGCAGGTGTCGGTATTTATGATAAGAATGGGAAATTCTCCCTGGGCTGGGGATGGTTGCTGGTGTGTGTGGTTGTGGTTTGGCAGAACTGCGCCAGGCGTGCGTGAGGTCGCTGTACATCCGTCTCCTCTTTGGCAGTTTCCCTTCTGGCCACGCTTTGCCTTCAGGTGGTGTTTCTGAAACTCACTGCTAAGCTCACAGCACAGGCAAAAACCAAGTTTGTTTGTTTCTTGCCTGCAAAACCCTGCAGGTTTCTTCAGACCTGAGCTCGCCACAGCTTTGATGAGCATTCTTGTGCTGGGCTTTTCTTCTTGGGCAGGTTGCCAGTTAGGCCAGAAGGACAGGTCTCCTTTGGAGACTGGGATATACGAGTGCTGTGGTTTACACCAGATCTGGAAACTGGTATTTTTAGAAGGTCACTGCTCAGAGCAGGTCTGTGCTTTACATTAGCCTTGCTACTTCATCCTGTTTGTGATTAAATTCACCTAAGCATGTGCTCTTCCACTCTGATTCCTTCTCTTTCCTTCCAACAGGGTGGCCTGATAAATTTTGAGAAGAAGCGAAAGGTAAGTTCAATGTTCTGTGATTTTTAGTTTACTGATGCCCACTTCTAGAGCGTTCCCGTGGCAAGGGCATTTGTTTTTGCTCAGGCATTTACAACAGCTGCTAATTTTAATGCAAGTTCGTGAGGAGAGAATAGATCCCTGAAATGCTGTCAGCCTCTGCCAGACTGCGAGGGGTGGCACAGGAACAGAACCTACTTTTTACACGCGTGCAATAGGGCAAAGTGGCTGCAGGCCACTTCCATGGGTTTTACATCTGGGATTTGCACATTCCCTCAATTTGGGGCTCATGGCAACGTGTGTATGTGCTGAAATCAGAGCTGCTGGCACGAGACCGTTGCTTCCCAGAAGGCACCGTTTGTACCTTCCTTCTGCTGCAGTCAATTATTTGTAGGTAAAGGCTGCGAGATAGGGAACTAGGAACATGGGACTGAGAAATAAACGCTATCAGGCTTTCCGTTCTGCCTGATCCTTGTTGGTCAGAGGTAAGTAATGCTATGTAGGAGTAAAGGTCCTAGGGTTACATCTGTCCGAATGAAGTCGTGCCAAATCTCCGTTCTGGGGTCTGAAAGCAGACTTGGATTTGGCTGTGATGGAGCCATTTCCTTCCCTTAACTCTCCCAGCTCTACAAACCACTTCTTGGACTCGCCTCATATGTATAACTCCACGGCTCAGGATACTAATAATGCGATAGGCGAGCTGCTCCGTTCCTGCGTCCCGACTCTATGACCTGCTCTAACACAAGGAGTTTGTAAGCATTATTTTGGCAAAATGTGTATGCAAGTGGGATTACAGACGAGCAGCGCGTTCTAGTCGCATGTATCAAGGAGAGCATTTTAAAATTCCCTGGTGTGAGTGTGAGTGTACAACATGCGAAGCTGTGGAGGATCAGACTCTGCTTCCATTGCAGACACCCCTGATCATTACCTAATTATTACCCTTGCCTGCTGCCTGAGAACCACCCAGGTACAGAGCAGTATTCTCTGGCAGCAGGTCTGGCCAGAACAGGGTGAGCGGGCAGGGTAATTGAAGAATTTATGACCACTTGCTACCCTAGTTCCTAGAGGAACAAGCAGCAGTGCTGCTGTTCGGTGGGTTTGCACCGGTGTTACACTTGGGTTACTACTTGGGAAAAGCTCAGTGATGAAGTGTGGTTCCTTGTGTTTGTCTTCTAATTTGTGTGTGTCTGATAAAACACTCACTTTTCAAGGCACGTTACGGATGCTGGGGGAAAAAACCCCAAACCAATCTTCATTGTTTGAAAAACTGGTTCTTGAAATAGTCACTCGACTAAAACTGAACTTCAGGTCAAACCAAGTTTGGCCTGGATCTGTTGTATGTGATTAGTATATGAATGAGTTTGACTTTATCTTGTTTTCTAATTGGAATTCCTGTTTGTTTATTTATTTTCTTAAGGAATTTAAAGTAATTGCCCAAATCAAACTTCTACAGTCTGCATGTAACGGTTATTGCATGACACCAAACCAAAAATTCATCCAGTGGTTCAGACGACAGCAGCATTTAACTGAGGACGAGAGGTAAGTTCTCAGTCCCGCTGGCGAAGCGGGCTTTTCTGACCCCACACCCACCTGCGAGTAGGTTATGTCAGCCTTGAGCTCTCCTCTTATACACACACACACACACACACATATATATATATACACTGCTGCTCCAGGAGAGTGGAAGTACATCTGCCTTCTACTAAACAGCTGCAGAAGAACAGTGAGCAGGGCTTAGTTTTCAGACTGGAAATCAGGCTTCTGACTGACATATGAGGGTCCGTGGTGTCTGGGCTGTCTGTGTGCCTGGGCACACGCTCCGAAGCGCATCCTAAGGGATGTCGAGACGCAGTTGCTGAGCGTTCAGCTGGGGGGTGCAGGCAGTGGGTAGCCACAGCACCACAGAGCTGGCCGAGCGCTCGTCAGATCAATGTCTCCTGGGTGTCTGCGGTGGGTTTGGCAGCCCTGCTGAGTTCTACGGTCCTGCACGTGCTGCAGGACCAACCCAAGACAATTTATTTACAGCATTTCAATATCTGCAGTAGGTATCTGAATACCACTCTGCTGCACTAAGAGTCTAACTAAGCACAGATACCTACTGCGTTGTACCAAGTTGTAGTAAAAAAAAAGTAAGCTTATCAAAGATTCACATTTTCTTTCTTTGCAAATAAAATAATGAATGTCATACAAAAAAGCACTAGTTTTTTAAAACTGTTACAAAGAAGAGAAACATCCCCTTCACCATGGTAAATTGTAGATGGAGCTATGTCCCTCTTTGTGGGCTTGTAACCTTCTGTGAAGTGGGAATAACTGAAGGTTTCTCGAGCTTCTTGATTATTGCTACTTGGAGATATAAAACTAATAGTATTGTCTGTAAAAATTAACCCAGTGGCCTCTGTTCTGCAGTTACACCCTTTCACGTGAGGTTGAAGCAGCTGCTGACACCAGTGGCACGTCACCAAAATCTCGGAAAAGCATGGTGAAGAGGTTCAGCATGTGAGTACGGTGGGGCAAAGGGCGTTTGGTGGTTTAATGTGAACGTGAAAAGATCAAACAAGCAGTACTTAATTCACCAGCTGAAAAACCCGGCCGGGGATCCAGACCACTGTGTTACTCTAAGGAGACACCATCAGCTAGAAATGCATACTTCTGCCTGAAGCTGTCCCTTTCGATTGTTATAAGTAGTCCGGAGGACTATTAATGGTGAAAGAGATTAGAAAGAAACAAGCCTTCCTAAGGTGTCAGAAAAGGGAACAATTTTAGTGCTGGATTATAAATTCAGTATCTATTGTGTAATAACTTCCCTGAATGCAGTAGCAAAACAGAGTAAATGAGAGTGAGTCTGGCCTATTATTAATCTAATCTGCTATACACATGCAAAAATTCCTTGAAGGATTTTAATATGAAAATTAAGGTTAGCAAAAAGGCATTTGATATGGAAACAATCTGCCTAACTCCCTCCAAGTTAGAGAAGGAAAAAAATCATGGGGACGTGGTCTGATTTAGTCTAATACCACAGAGATTCAAACAGGAGGTGGGTGGAGAACAGGGGCACGCAGCTGAGGCAGGCACAGGAAACAACAGACTAGCAGGAATTCGGGGAGAGCTGCAGGGAATGAAAGCAGAGGTCAAGGACTGAAGTAAAAGTATCTTAAAGGTGAGAAATTTGAACCTAATGGGGGAGGAGGTAGGAAGGGTCTCCCACAGAGCACTGGCACGATGAAGATGAGGAGGGGGGAAATGATGAATGAAGAGCACTGTCAGCTCTTAACTGTCTTTTCCTCCTTGGTCCTTGTACCTGGTTTCCTCAGAACAGCCAGCAGCCCTTCACGGCACGGCAGTGCTACTGCAGGTTAGGGTCTGAAAGAAGACGACGCATTTTCAATCTAGAGTTTTGAGTTCTGATAGGCAAAAACTATCCGGGCAGCCTTTTGGAAAGCATTTTGACTAGTCAATCTGAGCTGGCGGTGTCACGTTATGATAACGTCAGCTTTGAAGCTGACAGTGCCTGGACTCTCGGTGGCCTCTCGTTTGTGTCTCCCTTGGCACATGCCCGAGCTGTGTGTAAGAGCTGTCGCTGTGGAGCACAGGCTTTATTCTCTCCTTGCTGACTGCGTTGCAGTGCTGTAGTATTGTAATTTACCGTATTGAGTTTGTTTGCGCTGTGCGGTCTTTGTCTAAAGAATTGTTTCATCTGCGCTCTGAATGCATTTTGCAAATTAATACTTTAGAAAAGACTGGCATAATTCATCCCGGCAACAGTGAGTGACACCTCTCTAAATTGTTTAAATCATTAACTGCATGCTGACATAGCATCTAATTCACCTTGCTTCTCTACTTCATGTATTATACAAGCTTATTTCCTTTGACACTCCTTTAAATTTACTTGACCTGCATTTAGAAATGAGTCTCGGAGAGGAAGAGCCTATAATTTACACTTTCTTGTGATCTCCTCGTTGTGTACATCTGCATTCAGACTCAGAGAGAAACTGGTATCTGTGGCACCTCCAGCGAGTGGAAGAATTGTCAGCAGGGATGAATTTGCCTTTTGAAAACCTTTGCCCAGTTTATGGCCATGTGTTACCTCTCACGTGCTGTTTTCACTTACGGCGACTGAGTAGGTTTTACGGTGCCTGGTGTCAGGGGGAGCAGGGAGCGACAGCAGCGTGGAGGAGCGGGTCAGGTGGAGCCAGCTGCCATGCCTCTAACTGTCCCCTCATCCCCTGGGTTTGTAAACACATCAGGTTTGTGATCAGTCATTTCCTAGCCAGTGAGTCTGAACATTTAACAGACCAAAAGAGGAGTCGTGTTTGCGGTACTGGAGCATTAGCTCCGATTTTGGCTTTGCGGCTGGTGGGTATGCCAGGTCAAGAAGATACCGTGGTAGTGTGTAACAAACTCTTTGACAAACCGTATCAACAGCACAGAGGAAATGAAAAGAGGCCACTCAAGATAGGAAAACAAAACAGTATGTAAGATTTTTGAACCGTGACAGCTCTGCGCAGCCTAGCTCTGTTCTGCTTTCACTTACTGGCTTTGGTGCTTTCTTTTTTGCCCTAGACTGCTGCTAGGCTCTGAGGTGCTCGTCCATAGGACACCCACAAAGCCGGAACCCAAACCTACTCCGGGTGGGAGCTCCGGTGAGAGCACAGACTCGGCCAGTGTTTCGTCATGTGAGCTGAATCACTCGGAACCTGAAGACATCTGCATCACTGCCACAGACGCTCCTGCTGAGTCTCAGCAGAAGGTACGGGCTGGCTTCATTGCCGGGTGTGCTGTACCTGGGAGAGCCTGGCGGCGCTGCGGGCGGGTCCGAGGCGCTTGCCCAGCTCTGCTGGTCTTGACTAGAGTGTTGCTTTTAGTGGGATGGAGAGACTCTAGAAGCAGGTGTGTGAAAATGGAAGTGACCCAGTTGGGATTTTTGCAGTCTCAACTGTGTTGCTGAGACACGAGGCGGACTAAAGTTATTGCATCGTTGAAGCCCTGAAAAGGGTTATTTTGCTGACAAGTGTCATATTGGGGGTTTGCTTATGGCCATTGTAAATTAAATTGTACTAAATGTTCTTAGGCCAAATGAAGCGTGAGGTCCCAGATACTGGCATCCCTAACTCATTTAAACTGTTTAGCTGCAACAGTTGTTACGGTGGGTTTGATGAGTTGGCGAGGGAGGATACTCTCAGCAGACAAAGAGAAAGGCAAAAACCCTGAGCATCAGGGGAAGGACGGGGGCAGCTTCCAACCAGGGAAGGTTATTCAAGAAGTGGCAGACAGGGAGGCGTGTGTGTATTTTTCGCTCGTGGAAAGGCTCTGACCTGGAGCAGGAGCAGAGGTGCTGGTGATGCCTTCTGCTCTTTCCCAGCTGGTCCTGGTCACTGGCTGGTTGCACTCAACCTGCTTCTGTTCACTGTATCTGCTGCCACCTCCCGGCCCGCTCCTCCTGCGAGGCCAGAACAAGCAGCGCAGTGTCCAGCACACCAACTTGGAAATAAGTTTTCATTAAAATGGTGAAATTAGTCAAGTGAAGTTCACTTTTTCTGGAGGCAAGGCAATACCTCTGCCAGCCTGCTGGACACAGTGCAGATGGCGGAGGTTTTGCATGTGCCTTCTGCTTTCTTAAGTTCTTCCTCAGAATGACATGTATAGACATACAAAATGTCCAGCTGATGACAGTTTTTCTTTCTTTCTGTTGTGTAGGGCCATGAATCCTCCCCACCTTCCCCTTCCCCTTCCCGCCCCCCTTCCCCTTCTTCCCCTTCTTCCCCTTCCCGCCCCCCTTCCCCTTCCCACCATTTTCCCCCTTCCCACTCCCTCTCCTCCCCTTCCCCTTCTTCTTCCCCCTCCTCCTCTTCCTGCACCAATTCCATGGAGAGACCTTCCTTGGGGGATCCATCTTCCATTCTAACCTGTTACGACGACTCTGCCAACTCCGTGACACCTGGAAGCTCACAAGTACCGTCTCCTGTTTACAACCAGCAGAACGGAGACACGTGTATCATTCGGATCAGCGTAGAATGTGACAATGGCAATATGTACAAGAGCATTGTGGTGAGTAGTGTGGGAACAGACCAGCGCTGTTACCGTTGCTGATGTCACGTTTTCATTCAGGGTGACTTTAAACAAATGGTGTTTTCAGTGTTGAAAGCACCTGTTCACTGAAGGGACTAATCAAACCTGGCTTGAAAGGGAAAATCACAAATGTTACAAGTCGGGATACGTGGAGCATGGTATGAATGAGAGGTTTGAAAACAGTATCTTTGTGGAGGTTTCTGGTCTTGAAATGAAAGCCTGCGGTTGAAGCTTTTGATAAAAGTGAGGCATTTTGATCGAGTGCAGGCTTTGCTGCTCCTGCCCTTCTGCTAGCCCTGGCAGCTTTTACTCTAGCTCAGAAGCTGCGTGTGAGTTTTGACACCAGATGCCACGTGCTGTTTTCCTGGAGAAGCTCCCCCCAGGAGCTGGGTTCTGGGAACAGGGAGCTGTACGCGAGGAAGCTGGCAAGCCCTTTAAAGACACAGCTGCTTTCTGCAGCGAAGGTTGCCAGACCAGCAGCAACCAGTGTTCAGGTGTTTCCCTCAAGGCTGGTTCTCTGGGGGGCTCCCAGCAGCGCTGGGCCAGCAGCCGAGGGAGCGCCGGGCTGTGGCTGATGTGACTCGCTCGCCATCTCTCCCCACAGCTCAGGGAGACTCAGCAGCCGAGCAAACGCTTTGGGTCCCTCGGGGCCTGGGGGGTGAGGGGGGAACAAACGCACGGGGTGCGGCGGGTAGGTCTCAGCATGCGTAGCTACCTTGGGACGGAATGGTGTGACCTCCCCAGATGGCAGAGCTGTTCCCTGAGGGGCTGACAAATTCGCCTGCTGGCACGACAGATCTTTCTTGTCGACTGCACAAGGCTCTGGAGGGAGCCCTGTGGCTGCTCCGGCTGCACAGCACTTCCACAGCAGACAGTAAACCCAGTTACAAGGCCAGAAATCTTTGCACGATGTCAAAGGAAGTATTTAGCACAGGAGACTGCAGATTAACTGATGTCTGCAAACAACAGACGGGGCAGCACTTTATGTGGACTTGTGTGTCTCCTCTCTTGAAGTGTTTGCTCAGGAGAGCAGACACTGCGATTTACTGCTGTCTCTTCTAGTACAGTAACTGTCATCTTGAACTAGAAAACCACCACCACCACCAAAGGTCACAAATACCATGGGTTAGTATCTGGCAGTATCTATCTACTACTTTGTCACTGACCCATCGTATTTTTTTTCAGTTCTCTGAAATCTTTTCCAAGACCAAGTGGTCTGCAGAAGGGCAGGCCTTCGTCAATGACTAAATCATTACACAGAGTGAATAAGCAGAGTCTCTCATTGCAACTCTCTCTTTCCAGCTCACTAACCAAGACAAAGCTCCTGCTGTCATCCGGAGAGCTATGCAGAAGCACAACCTGGAATCGGATGCAGCTGAGGATTATGAACTTGTGCAGGCCATCACTGTGGACAAAGGTAGGGCAGGAGAACTCTGCTGCTGCCTGAAAAGTTCTGCTGGATTTGGAAGGAAGGAGCAAAACATGAAGCAACATTAGCAATGCCACAGATGTGTTGTCACAGCTGGCAGTGAGATGAAGCCCCCGTGCTAACTGGTGCACAGGGATGATGTATCATGGTCTGTCAGCATGTGGCTGTATACATCGTGGGGTGCCAGCTGTCCACCTCGGCGTGTGCATGCGACTGGAGAGCAGTGTCTGCCACGGGGGCCGGCATATGACCCCCCCAGGGGTCAGGTGTCACGGTCCACTCAGTGAACTCTTGATGGTTCGTTTACTATGATCTCAAAGCGCAAAAAATCAAGGCAACCACACCAAGGGGCTATGCTTTGATCAAACAGTGCAACTTTATTGTTCACCTGTAAAGTGGTGTGCGATAGACAAGAGTGACAGGTAGGGAAGAAAAGGTAAAGTGAAAAAGAAAAGAGGATTATAGCCACCACCACGGGTCGAAGGTGCCCCTATGGTCCCAGGTCCAGGCAGCGTCCCGCCGGTCCTTCCCATCGTGATCCTGGGTGGGGAAGACCTCCAAAGTTTGGTTGCTGAAGAGCCGTCTTTTATGCCAAGGAACACACCTTGCTCCTCCTCTGGCAAGCACAGTTACCACTGTGTCCAAAGAGGAGGGCCTGAGGCGTGGTTTGCCTTAGGGGCAGGTAGCTCGGGACCAGGAGGTGTGTTTTTGTATTATGATGATATTATAATGAAGGAAGTTCACCTGAAGTTCAACTTTTCTGGTTCACTGCTATGACAGTGGTTGTGATCCATCTTCTGGACGGCGGTTATGCAGCCTTAGCGTAGTTGTTCCTTTCAGTCCCAGGTAGCAGGGAGCAGCATAGCACTCCTCGTACCACGCAGTTCTCCTTCCCAGGGTCTTTGTGTCTTGGTGTCCACGAGGACCCCATTCCATCTCCAGGTCACTGTTGGCAACGTTGAGACAATATCGTTCTCTTTGGACCAACTCTTACAGCAGGGCAGGTCGAGGTCCTTCCGCCGTCATCCGGCCATGCAAACAGAGCTTCCAGCACAAAAAAGGGGGAGCAGGGGGGCTGAGGACAGGAGATGGAGGCCAAACCCCAAGCACGTCCAGCCTGGCTGGAGGCCCTGGCAGGCACCTGATGCAGCTTTGCTGCAGAGGCACAGCAGAACGCGGGAAGGGGCTGGCTGCGTGCACTTGGTCTGCTCACCCCTGTTCTCTCCTGGCCTTCCTTCTGTGATGTGCGGTACTGCAGATTAACGCGTGCTCTGGTCCCTCTTTTGCAGAGTTGGTGATCCCAGGCAACGCCAACGTGTTCTATGCCATGAATACCCACGTGAATTTCGATTTCGTCCTGCGGAAAAAAGCTTCAGCCAAGGGCCAGATGAAAACGAGGAGCCGCTACATCCTGACCCTCCCCAGAAGTGCCAAGCGATGCGTTAAAAGAGATGCCGTAGTCTCACAGAAGGTAAAACCCCTTGCTTTCTACCTCCCCTCCCCATCTCCCTCTGTTACTGAATTGATAGATGGCACTGGGTAGTTGCAGGTGCCACTCAGGCTCATGTGTTTTCGCAAAGCGCTTGACTAATCCGTCGGTGCGCTCAGCTGTGCCATGCGCCTGAGGGTAACAGGGAGTGGGGAACACCCAGCGCCTCCCTTCCTTCTGGGACCAACCTTGCACCACTGCAGCTGTGGAGTGTGAGCTGTGTGAGCTGTTACCACTTTGGATTTCCTCGGAAAAGCGGCGCGTGCTGAGCCACCCCTTAAGGGCCTTTGCTGTGTTTTCCCGTGTGGCTGATTCTACACTAGTGGCCATAGCGAGGCCGGAGATGATTTCCACTCCTACCAGGACATACTTCCTTTTACCTGAGGGTCTCAAAGGTCCGACACGATCGGTTTGCCAGGAGTGCCACAATGTTTTCTTGTCCCAAATGTGTAAGGGAGGCACCTTACTGGGATGATCTCTATTGATCCACAAACAGCATTGTGAACAGGCAGTTACTACCTGTTTGCACAGTTTAACTGATATGGGCCATCCTCGGGCTAAACCTTCTTGATATAAGTCTGCTCACCCCTGTTCTCTCCTGGCCTTCCTTCTGTGATGTGCAGTACTGCAGATTAACGCGTGCTCTGGTCCCTCTTTTGCAGAGCTGGTGAGCCTAGGCAATGACAATGTGTTCTGCGCCATGAACACCTGCGTGAATTTCAATTTCATCCTGCGGAAAAAAGCTTCACCCAAGGGACAGATGAAAATGAGCTGCTGCAGCCTGACCCTCCCCAGAAGTGCCAAGCGGGGGTGCTGGAGCAACAGGCACAGCAAAATTACACTGTGAGGAAGGCAAGGCCACAAGGAATAGCTGGTTGAGAACTGCACCTTTTCTACCTTCCAGTATTACAGCAGAACACATCCAGAACTGTGGCCACATACGGACGGACAGACATATATTTATAGGACAAGACAGCCTGGACTATTTTTCATTGTTGTTTTGCACATTAGCCTAGGAGGGTGAGAGCCCCTCCCTAGCGGGGAAAACAGGATGGCAACATTCGCCTTAAGAATACAATGCAAGCCAACTCTGTTAGAAAACATTTTCCTTTGTGCCAGTATTACACAGAAGAAAAACTTTATATTTTTATAGAACTGGAGAAGAAAACTCTCAATACAATGCTGCCTGCACCACAGAGGAGGTCCCAGCCAGCCTCCAGCCAACTGACAGCACTGGTCTGAGGCTTTTGCATTCACATAAACACTCAGTGCTGGAGGCAGCAGAAGCCACAAGGGTGTATATTGCTGTCGCACAACTGGCAGACCTTTTTGCACTTGTTCTACACCAGAAAATTACCTATTTGGGATTTTTTTTTCCAAAGAACTTTAAGAGAATGGACTGCACTTGTTTTTGGATGAATGTCATAAGGCAAACACTACTTGCCTGGATTTACGTCTTGTCTTAATACCACAATGGGTGGTTTTCCTTTTACTTTGCTTTTTTCTTTTTTTTTTTTTTTACTTTGCTCAGGTTACATTAATAGTCATATTAGATTAATAGAAGAAAAAACGATGCAAGCAATGTTAGTTAGGTGATACTATATATAAAACTGTTTTCCCGTTACTTGCCTGGAGTCTTGTTTTCTCTCTTTAGACTTTATTACTGCATGTTAATCATGGGACTTTTTACATCTCCCACCCTGTCACTCTTCATCACTTTTACTGTTTTAACTGTTCTCAACTTCATCCAGCTCCCGCAACTTGCCTTCCCTGTCACCCAGAGAACCTGCAACACCACCTTTTAGCTGTATTCCCTTTAGGTGTAACCCTTCAGCTACAACCTTCCTTCAGTGTTGTTTTACTCTTCAACCTTGCATCCACTAACAGTAACACTATCGGCATTACTGTCATGCATTACTTTTTCATTTCTTTTTTATGGGGATGGCTTTGTGTTTCTTCAGCAGTATGGCTGGAAGAGCCATCCAAGTAAACCAAATGTCTTCCCCACATCACCCACTGAGTAGCAGCAGCTGATCACGAGCCGTGTGTAACCCAGTGGCGTGCTGCAGGACTGCCCAGAGCTTACCAAAAGCTAAAGGTCAGCAAAGCAAAAACCATCCCAGGGCATCAGTCATGCTCAGCGAACCTGCTTTTGCTATGGAGTAGTTTGAGCTTTCAGTTTAAACATTCCTGTTGTAACTAACCAGGTAACTTAGGTTATAGACAAATTTTACAGCTTCTTCAGGAAGTCATTCTCTTTTGGGTCACCAAATGATTTCTGCAGTAAGTTAATACCCAACCCCCCCACCACCAACTGGTTTGAGTGTTTCTCTTTTCCCCATTGTCTCCATCATGGCATTTTTTCCTCCTGGCCTCACAACCATTAGCTTGTTGGGTTTTTTCCCCCTCCCCTGCACACAATACAAATGTTTGGAGTTTACACACGGCATAGACACTTCTTCTGCCTTTCAGCACCATCCCGTACCGCTCACACAGACACCCTGCCGTTCACAAGTCACTTCAGCATTGGCAGAGGCTCCTAAAACTGCCAAAGGTTACACTGAGTCCCTGAGCTACAGCAAGTTGCTTTTGTACTAAAGGGTCTCTCATATTACAACAGCAAAGGCAAAAGAAAGATTATCCTGAATTTGAACCACCTAGGGAGACAAACTGCCACAACAAAACCTTACTCAGTTTCCTTCAGGATAAATACAACCTATTTAGGAATGAGGAACTTCGTATTACCACACTGAGGGGACAACAGCACTTTTCCTGTCTTGAACAAAAGCAAAGGCAGAGGTAGGTAGAAGCAGTTGTATTGCAGATGATAATTTTTAGGGCCTGTCACCATAACCTTTCTTGTGAACAAGCTGCTTTTCCAGCTGGCTTGCTACTTAGACCTTGGAAAACCTGTTCCCAGCTTCTACTGGTCTGGCACCAGGCTCACTGGGGTAGGCACTGCTGGGTGTTTTTTCCATCAGCTGTGGGCTCCTGGGGCTTAGCGCAGATGCTCCACAGCAGAGCAAAAACCCCCTACCAAAAGGAAAAAAAAAAAAAAAAAGGGGTGGTGGTGGAAAGCAGCGCCTGCGGTTCATAAAGCAGCCTGGCATATTCCTACTTACCCCTTGTCAAGTTCTGCTCACAGCAACTCCTTTCCAAGATGTATGAGCAAATGCACAACCCCAGTGTAAGGCACCTCCACACCTGACAGCCAGCAAACAGCTGCCTCAGCCGAAGCCGGAGGGCTGGTGCTCCCACCTGCACTAGTTTTAAAGCCCATGAGATCAGTCATGAAAAAAATAAGTACATGGGGAGTGGAAAAATATCAGAAAAACCAAGAAGTGTTTCAACTGGCTCCTACTTTTCCAAATACAGTTAATCCCGAGTAGGGGCAACACCTGCCAAGGAACTGCAAACACAGACAGGGAAAACCAGCCCTTGCCGTAGCGGGTAGAACCACTGCCCAGCCACCAGGTCTTGCGTATCGAGATAAACAGAAAATGGAGTATGTGCATGTGCACACATGTGTGCATACAGGTAAAAGAACCATCAGCCAGGCTGAGGCCATGGCTGCCCTGAAAGCCCCCTTCATTTAATTCATGTATTCTTGTTGCCCAGCTCCCCTGAAACCACCATCATGCCCCTCGTACCACTCGCTTCCAGCGTTACCCAACAGAAAACCCCCACATTAAAAAACCCCACCAAACAACCCCCCCTGCTCTCTTACCAGGATGTTTTTAATAAACTGCTACTGTTCTACTTAAGGACATCGAAGTTAACTAAATCCATGCTGTATTTCCTGCACGGCCAACACAGCGATGCTCCTCACCTCACCTCCCAGGGAAGCAGCCGAGGGGCTGTGCCACAGACTTCCCCACCGCTGAGCCTGGGGGGAGCCCAGCACCACCAGCATGGCACACCGGCCCCCCTGGCGTGTCTGTCCCTTCCCGCTCCAGCACCAAGCACCGGAGCACAGAGCTCTTCTCAGCCAGGATGTTAATGGAGAAACTGCTTCAGTGGGACTGTGGAAGGTCAGAAGAGCGAGGGCTGGCAAAGCCAGAGCTCGTGCTACACAGGTCAGTCTGCTCCCATGGCTGGGGGAGAGAGGCCTCCTGGAGACACAGGGATGGGTCTGTCACAGAACAAAAAGCGCATGAGGGTGGAAAAGATCCACAGTGGTGACATACCTGAAGACAGCGTTATCACCACGAGCCTTTACACAGAGAGGCCGGCTGGGACCACCCACCCAGCGCCGCCTCGTCCCTGCTGTTCTGCCAGACTCGGGCGCACAGGCACATTAGCAGGACTGGAAACCTGCACAGGTGCCATGCCAAGCTGGGGCCCTGCTCCTCTTCCCACCACAGCCCAGCTCTCCAACAGCATTACCAAAGGTCTGGAGAAACAGCTCCACTACAAAATCAGCCCCAATTCTGAGGGAAGCATGATGTGACAGAACACCAGAAGTAACACGGTACTCATGCTCAGAGTGACACCTGACAATGCGCTGGATGCTCACCAGTTCACAGCAGTCCTGCTCCTGAAGGTCACAGCAAACTTCTTACCAACCTCTGCAACTGCCATCAGGCTTCAAACTGGTCAGACTGGCCACTCGTAAAGCGAGACCTGAGGAGGAAGCAAGAGGGCTTGTTAGAGAGGAATGACCCCAGCTGCGTGTGGCGGGCCGCAGCCAGCCTGCTCTCCATACTCACTGTGTCACGTGGACACCTGCTCCAACCCGGACAGCAGAAGGAACACGGCTTCCAGGCAGTAGTTGCACAACAGGCACGTTTATACAGCCAGTGACCTCATGGTAGAGTGACACAGCTGCAAAACTCTCGAGCTGGCCTTCCCCAGCCAGCGCTACTCCCACCCAATGAAGAATACTCACAGTTACTCATCTTGCACCAGGTTCTATGTATTATCAGACCGGCTGACAGGTAATAATAACATGTCTTCTTTAGCAGAAAGCACAACATTGATCAGTAATTGTTAAAAACAAACAAAAACTTTAAAAAAAAAAAATACAGCCACACATACTCAACCGCACAAATCTGCCAGCAGGTGAGTCTCTAGATTGCAAGTCCAGGAGGGCATCCTCCCACTGCAAGAGCAGCTTGAGGTCCATGCCAGCTAACCTAAGCAGCGTAGTCTGTGATCACCTGGCCTCTGAGAAACATTTTTTTTTTTTTAAAAAAAACAACCAAAACAAAACCACCATGCTCTGCTGACATGTTAGCCAGCAGCAAGTACATCAGAACTCATCCTAAAAAAAAAGACAAGTTTGCTCCTCACATGAAAAAGTATCAAGGCAAGTTGCCTTTCCGTCCTGTAACGCGCAATTCTATCCAGGCTGTGGAGAACAGCACAGCTGACAACAGTAATGCTTCTGCAGGTTGTTTGGTTTTTCTAAGTATAGCGTCAAGCAGGTTGTAACCAAAATTTTTAAGTTCCTAGAAGTCCTACGCTTGGTTTTACAGCCTAATGAAACAGCCCTGCAAATAGGTTGCCAGGCTTTGTTTTCCTGAAGGAATAAATTGAGGCAGGGGGTGAAGCATGACACAAACCAACTCCACCTGCATTCCCTTCACGCAGTAGAGACACAAGTAAGATCGGCAACCTCCTCTTTCTCTGCTAGCATCTGAGATTTTAGCCATGCCAAGACATCAGTTGTGGATTGGGAGGCCTGTGTAGATGAGATCTAGCAGAAGGGAAATTGCAAAGGGGAAGCCAACAATAGTTTCCTGTAGGAGTGCGATGAGGGAGAAAGTGCAGAGAAGCGCTGCTCCAGTGCACTGAACATTTTTGGAAACCATCTTGATTCTGCCAGGGATCACTCTGAAAAATCAAAACCAAATAACCCAAACGCTTGCCTGCAGTTTCTCTCAGTGAACAGGGTTATAAAAGCCTACAAACCTACAAGGAGTAAGAGTTACACAGCAGCCAAGTTACAGGCTATCCAGAACGGTATTAACACTTGTACACCTCTATATATTAATCTTTATAAATAGAGTGTTCTACACGAGGAACTGTAGAAAGACGTCATTCAAGGTTGTTGGGTTTTTTTACAAAAGCTTGCGTGGGCTTTTGTTCAGACCTCTGCCTTTTTTCTGCCGGTCAGGAACACTTGTTCTTTTTCCTCCTTCTTCTCCCACCCTGTGCTAAGCACCTTGGTTAATTGTCAGGTCCAATCACGTGCTTTGCCATTCGAAGCAGTGGGAAGGAGACCACATGAAGAGCTGCTCTACAACTTTCAAGGGTGAAAAGCTGAAGTGCGAGGCAGGTTCAGCTGTCAACAGAGTCCCGGGGGAAGCAGGCAGTCATAGTTCATCCCTGGAGGACGGTGCATTGAGAGATGACTGGGAAGGCAGGGCATCCTTGTTCTGAGCATCGCTGTGGATCTTGCCCTGCTGCCGGGATTTCCAGGAGTGTGTTCTGTCCCAGTCCGTTGACACGGTCTCGTTGTCCCAGATTGTAGAGGTCTCTGTGTCGCTGAGGTAGCCTGGCTGCCCTGTGTAGTGGGTAGGGTAAACAAGCAGGGGCTCTGCTGAAAAGGCTTTCAAGTCTCTGGACTCATAGTACTCCATGTACTTCGCTCTAAAGAGAAGAGAAAAATCATCAGTAACAGAGTGAGCATTCATCAGTGCCACTGCTGATAACTGACACAAGCCAATCCACTGAGCAAACAGGTCCCAGGGAGTGGAGGCAGTGGCTGAGGTGCAGTCTGACTCCCTGCAGCCAGTGCCACACACCTTATAACCACACACAATCTATACAGCCAATGCCTCCGTTACCAGAGAGCGCCAAGTCCCTCAGGACCAGCCCACAAGCCCTGCACCAGGTAGGGACAATAAACCCTCTGCAGCAGGTCTGTCACCTTCTGTGTCAGGAGCTCTCCCGCAGACAACCAAAAAGCACGAGGAGTAGCCCTGTCCCCACCCGACCCAGATACAGAAGTGAGACACATCAACATGATCTGAACTAAGAAACTAAGAACATTCAGCAAGACCCAGCTCGTGGCAACCTGAGCAACGAAGGCGTCCTACTTACACAGGGTGCTTGTTGTACATGACTGGCAGAAATTCATCTACAGGCAGCATCTTGCTGAAAGGCTCAGCTCCGATCAGTTTCTGAGCCCCTTGGAACGAGATTGCGTACCCCAGGGTCCAGTACGAGTAATCAGCTTCCACCAGGTTCATGACATTGGGAACTGCTTTCTCAGGCTCTTGCACCTGCATCCTTTTCCGGCCAATGTAGCTTTAAAGGGTGAAAAAACCAAGGAAATTGGAACCAAAGGGAATCTGCAGCCATTAGGACCACAAGACTGTTTGTGTGAACCAGGGAAGGGCAAAGGGTCAATCCAAGAAGCCATCCACAACCAGGCTCACAGATTTCCATCCTGCACCACTCCCAAACATCCAAGCCTTAACTCGGTGGGTGGTATAGCTGCGAAAGACTTCATAAGGGAGCCAAGATTACACAGTCCAAGCCTCAGAACTGGGTCGTGACAGTTCCTCTGCCACAGCAGCAGCTGCAGACACTGCTGAGATCAACCAACGCTGCTCACAAAGGGCAGTAATGGCATCCAATGGGCATTCCAGCATCAGCTTGCCACAGAGGGCAGATCTGTCCTGGTGGGAAGAGCCACTGAGAAGTCTCTGCCCACCTTCCCCTGCACTCCAGCATTAACCTACAACTCTATCCCGATGCAGCAGGTGCTGCTGACCTCCCCTGCATGCCCAGGAGTTCCCAGATGGCCTCGGGCTACGTACTTACATAAGCTCCCAGTCTAGCTGGGCTTGTTCAATGTCACCCATCAGCTTCATGAGCTTCCTTTTAAACTGGTGTTCAAAACGCACATCATCCTCGATAACAAGCGTCTTCTCCAGTTCTCTGTTCACCACCTGAAACAAGAGGGTTCAGAAGCAATCGCGAGGGCAGACACGGGCCACTGCCTGCACCCTGAAATCGCTGGGGTCAGCCTGACCTGGCACTACCTTCTAGACCGTGCAGGTAGGAAGGCTGAGGCACTGCTCCCAGATTCACAGCTCACTTGGGAGAGACTACAAAAGCCAATGAGAACAGTCCTGAAAATTCCCTGTGGCTGAGCATCTCAACCTAGAAAAACCCTTTATCTGATGTTGCACCACCTAAAACCCATGAGTTAGCATCTGGCACGACCACAGCAACCACCTCCTCAGAGGAAGGTGCAGCAGCCTTTGATGCCAAAGCTGCTGTTCAGAAAAACCTCTTTGTTGGAAGAAAGCGTCGCTGAAGTCTGGGAAGACAGACAATCAAGCGCATCCCAAGTCTGGCCCTGACAGCTTAGAGAACACACACAACCTGCACGTAGGTTCCCATCTGGCTGTGTAACTGCAGCATCTCTGACCATCGCAGCCCGGACCCTCTCAAGTGTCACTCCTCAGGTGAACAGCAAGAGGCGGAAGCTACAGCTTTACCACCCAAACAAGATCTCTTAGCTCAGGTAACAGAGGCCTCTGCTGTTAAAAATATTCATGATACGCCAGCTTCAAAAAGCCAGTCAGCAGAGTTACTGGAACTTGCCTCAGTCCAGATGCAGAACAAGGTTTAAAAAAAAACAACCAGGAGGTGTGTTTTTTTTTTTTTAAACACCACTTGTTCTTCAAAGCCTTCTTGCCTTTCTCATAAGCACACATGCTCCAAGCAGTCTATCGGATAATTTGCAAAAACAGTCATGAAAATATTCTGATAAAAATTTGCTCAGAGCTGTTGGTAAATGAAAAACAGAGATGAAAAAGCTGAATGCTGCATTCAAGAAAACCCCTGTGTGCAATCCCCTACAAACTAAGGAAAACAGTTTCATCCTACGCTTCCAGAAACGTGCATCGTATCTGATGCTCTGCCTTAGGACTGGTTGCAGGACCTGCAAGGCACCCACAAACTCCTTACCTCCTTCCAGATGTAATAGTGACTGAGGAAGCAGCCGATCTCTCCTCTGGTTAGCGGCCTGGAGGAGTACGGGTCCCGGTATCCTGGGAGCATATCGATGCTGAGAGCTTTGAGCTGACTCGTGTTCAGTGCTCTGAGAGAGAGAGAACAGCTATCACCATTTAAAAAGGAAATTCAAGTCAGACACAGGGGCAACATGGGAAATGCTGCTGATGTTCAGAGAAAAAGCATATCTCAAGAAATTCTTGCACTTGTTTAGCTATAAAACCTGGAGAAAAATTAAATTCTTGATTTACAAGTCTAAATCAAGCTGACAAATCATATCCTTAACTCTGCCAACAACTTCTTGTGGGACCACCAACTTTTCAGTGGCTTGGCTTAGATTATTTTTCTAAGAGGTCTTGACGGGTACCCAAATCTCAAAGACCACTAGATGGCACGTGGGTTCCTATCGCCCTAAGGCCTTTTTGCAGCTCACAGACCAAAAATTTCTGCCTTGATTTCTCATTATAAAAATGTCTTAACACACCTTAAATTAAGCTTGGAAAGGGCTCCGTCATAGTTACCACTGTAGCACAACTTTGTAGCACTAGGATGGACAGTCTTCCCAGGAGATAAATGCTCTCAAACACTCTCACTGCTGACTCCTTTTAATTGTGTGCAAGTGTTGTAGTTCAAAGAAACCAGTATGATTTTAACAATCATTTTCACCTTAGTCTGAAACACACTGCCCCAGTTCTCTCATGGAGACTGACTAATTGCAAAAGAGGAAAGAGCGAGCAAAACTGCCCCTAAACAGACCGTGAGGTAGATAGAAGTGATACTCAGCTCTCCCCTCAGCCCACCCTTCCTCACCAGCAGGCAGCTCAGGGTATCCAAGGTGATGGTGTCAGGCAGTCATGCACAACCCACTCTTCGCAAACATCAGCAACCCCAGCTGAAACTCACTTTCCATCCACAGCCTCCACTATCTTGACTGCAATCTCCTGCTCATAGAGAGTCCTCAGCATCCGATCCCGCCTGTCTTTCCGACGCTTCAGATTGATCATGAAAATCTGGACAGAAGAGAAAGACATCAGCCTCCTGGCTTGGGAGAGAGGAAAAAAAGAGAGCCCTGATCCACCCTTGCCTAGCAGCCCTGCTGGAAAAGCAGATCTTATGAAAACACCGGGTGTTTTTCGTTCCAGGTTGCTTAGTATTTGTCAAAAAAATAAGAGTTGGTTTTGAGTTGCAAGTTGAGAGGCTTGTTGTCTAACAACTACTTTTGATGAATGTTCATAGGGGAAACGTGCTCTTCGAGGGTGAATAAAAGTGAGAAGAGACCAAGTCAATAATTTTCAGAGAAACAAGGTATTCTGATTTATATCAAACACATGGCCACCTCCAGCCTCAGTCCTAGAGGCAACACTGACCTACATGTTCCTCTATAAACGCTGCCACTGCTTGTATTCAGGATTGTCAGCGGTGTCGCCATCCAAGTACAAGGACACGGTAGAGAGGATTTTTGTAATTAATTCAGGCACTGAAAATCCACTGCTACCCCTGCCAGAAAGCCTAGCGGAGAGCCAGTACCGGGAACAGAGATGTCTGGGCAGGGCTCCCTCCAAGCCTTGAGGAGACAGACGCTCTGGTGGAGGGCAGAGGGCTGAAGCCCTCACCTGCAGGTAAACTGCAGAGGGTCAGGGATATTTTTCAGTCCCAGGCAGACAAGTGCAGCCTTGTAGCCTGTGGAGCAAAACCTCATCCCAGTAAGAAGCGGATCAAATTCCAGCTCAGTACAAATACAAAAATAATAAATTGGATAAATAAAGCACAGCCACAAAGGACAACATGGAAAAAACCTACACCAGCTGTGTCCTAAACACAGACGCTCAAATACACATAGCCAAATTGGGTTCAGACTTTACAAGTCATGCAAACAGATGTAGCAGAATACACCAAGAAAACAAAGGCTCCCCTGATCACCACAGCTCCCTCGGTCACGGTGCCACTGCCACCCTGGCAGCTGCATACACAGGGGTTGCTGGCTCTGTGAATAACACGGACACTGGTGAATTAAAGCCCAGCAGATCCCTCTCCAGCCTTCTCCCCTCCATGCCTGCTCTCTCCACAACGTGAGGCAGAGGCAAGAGAGGAATTTCTGTGGGGTCTTGAGGTACTACCAGTGGCAGCAACCATCACTCTAGTTCACTTTTACTTAAGGTCAAAAATACGTGGCAACCAAGCAGGGCAGGGGGAGAGCTGCCCAGGCAAGGAGACAGCATGTATGGGTTTCATCACTCCTGGACGTACCCAGGTGGGCTAGAACCCAGCTGTGAACTTGGCTCCCCCAGCTGCTCCGGGCTCTCCAGTGTCTCCCTAAGATGAGAGAGATCATTCTTTTCCATCACTGGAAAGCAGAAGAGGCTTCCCAAAAGACTAGTTTTTGTCACAGAATGGAAGGGAAGTCAGATGTAGAGGAAACAGCACAAGAACCAGGGAGTTAAATAACCTGTTTTTCAGCCTTGCCTCTGCCACCTGCTCCTGAGCTGGGTTAAAATCCGCATCATCAAGACAGGAACCCCAAAGATTTCCTGGGCACCGTCCTGGTACACAAACCTGCACTTCTAATCAAGGGTCTTGTAGCAAGTATTCAGTGCCCACACAGACCTGAGTGGCCTTGTTTCTCCACCACAAACAGCAGGGGGAAAGACCGCTCCCTGAGCCCTTTCCCTTCTGCTTCCCTGAGCTCAGCAGCTCTCCCCAAATAAGGATGGCATTTTCTCCTCGTAGAAGGCTTATGTCAAAAAGATGAGCGATTGGGAAGAGCTAAATATGTGAAAAGATGATGTACTCCAGGGGAAATGGCTAGAAGCTCAGCTACAGGGAGAACTCGGGTCCTCTAGGTGATGAGTGGGAAGACAAGACAGTAACAGCAAAATAGGTTCCTTACTTCATCAAATCCCATCTTGTCAGGGTGCTTCAGAGGAACAGAGACATACTGAGAGGGTTCGATGGGAGGACGATCGACTGAAAGAGAGAAGAGATCCCAAACAGCACATTCGCGTACACGCTGCATCAATGTGATGTATTGTGTTTTCATCACCAGGCCTAAAGCCCCAGGGAGCTGGGATGTGGAGTCATTGCAGGGGCAGGTACAGCAGAAAGCATCCACGTTGCAAAGCAGAAGCCAGCAGCCATGTGCCAGACAGACATCATGACAAAAACAAGGCTCTGCAGCATCCTTTTTGCATTAAAGATGCATTTTTGCATTTGATCAAGGGAAGTTGAGAGATTTTATGAATGGGGTTGACCTGACCGTGAAGTGATTATATCCCTAGGTAGAAAAGCAGTGGAAAAATGGAACACTGCATATCAAAACAGTATGAGAGCAGTCGGGTCAGGATGCAGACTCCCAAGGGGAAGACAGCTGGGCTGCTGGCAGGTGAGGTCTACAAACATTAACTCTGGGGGGGGTCCATCATGGCAGGGCACAACAACTTACTCATAGCCTCAATTAGCGTGTGCACAAAGTTCTCAGTTTCTTCTTGCAGCGTTTGGTGTGATTTCAGGGGCATGGGCAGGAAACCATAGTGTTCACGGTTGCAGATGAACATCTGTATTCCTGGGGATCACAGGAAACAGAAATTAGAATCAGGTCTTTTACCAGCTGATTGTGCACTCTGCAATACTCTGTTGCTATGTAGCCACAATCAAACTTACGCCAGGACCTCAGTCCTGAAAACTTCTGCTTCATAAACAAACAATTCAAACACATCACACTGCCATTTGCTGTTTTATTTGGCTGGCAGCAAGTGGCCTCTCCTATGAAACCAATTGCTACTCGCTCCCCGACAGCAGTATTTTTAACCACAATCCGTTTTCTCCTAGGAGCGACTGGGAACCCATGCCTTTGACCAGAGAAAGGGTCTTTTTTGGCTGTTGCCTATGAAAACAAGCCTACAGCAGAAGGCAGAACCGGCCTTTAGCACAAGGGGTGTCTGACCCACCCAGCAGAACTGCTGCAGGTACCTGGGGGTACCACAGAAGCCCCCTTCCCCAGAACCCTGCTGGCACTGCTCAGCCCTGGCACCTCACCCGACAAGCCCTTCACAGACCCGGAGCCAAAGGCAGGAACAGGTTTTCGCCCTCCGAGTGAGGCAGCCTCAAGCGGTGCGATGGCTTCCAGCGGCGCTGTGCCAAGGAGCAGCAGTGGTGGCCTGGGGATGCGGGGCCTCCCACCCCACACAGACCCAGGGAGCCTCCAGAGGGGGGACATGGGGCTCAGAGGTGGGGGAAACACACAGGTTTCAAAGCTCAGGGTGAAGGGCAGAGGCATTTGCACCCATGACCGGGCAGGACTGCCCCTCAGTGGGAGGTGGCCGGCCCTGTGTGCCCAGCAAAGACAGCGGCAGCTCCATCCCAGCAGCCAGCCGTGGAGAGGGAAAAATCCCAACAAACCCAGCGTGGCAAGGGGCAATGGCAGCTTTCATCTGTGCTTTGCGAGGGTTCTCTGTCAGACCGCAATAAATACAGAACGACTCTTCCAGCGTGGAGGAGCCAAGCCCCATCCCCAGCTCCGACAGCACACAGCTGGCCAGGTGCCAGCCCAGGCAGCTCAGCTCTGCTGGGATCACACGGGATGAAGCTGTGGGGCCCAAGGCACCAGTCTAGCTGCAGGGCCTGTTACTGGCCTAGCAAGGGATTCAGCCTGGGGTTTGCAGTTGGGCATCTTCCTGCTTCTGTTTGCTTTGGCTAGAAAATAAAGGCAATCTATTTTCACCTGTGCTGGCAAAGGACTTTGAGGAATAGGTATACACGTACAATAACCATCCTGGAAGCACCAAGTCTACCACCGAACATGGTCCTTTCCTCTCCAGGATTAGTTTTACTGTGCCCTGAAGATTAGAGGAAAACCCTAGTGAAAGCCACTAGCAAGAAGAAAAGATGCTTTCCGAAAGAGATGGCAATGTAACAGCCTTCTACTCCAAAGCTTTTGCAACTGCTCGTCCAAGGGGCCAAATCTGAAGGTGTGAAACAAGGAGAGGATGCAAAGCTGCTCCTCCGAGCAGACACTCTTGCAAGGGAGGGACACCCCCACCACCACTGAGAGTGTTCACTGGGAACATCCTGGCTGCTCCCGCAGGACTAAAGAAGGCTTTGCTCACTATCCGCTACAACTGCAGCAACACAGGGCCTGACAGCCCATCAGGCAACGCGCTCAAAAGCTACAGCCAGATAAGCCAAAGGAAAGTATTTCCGTTGTTTTTCACTGAGTTCTGGTCAGGTCCTTTATTAATTAATCACAATCTGAGAGCTGCTAGAACCCATACAACTGGCCAAGCAGATTTAACAAAAAATGTAAACTGCCTCTTGTTTCTTAAAAAAGTACAACCACCCCCCTCCCTCCAGCAAATAAATGAAAACCAGACACTACCTGGTGTGTCGATGTTTTCATGTGTTGGTCCCCCTAATCCTTGGTATTTTTAGCAGAGCAGAATTGTCTACTTTAATGACCCCGGTGTTTCCACCATTTTAAGTTCTGCAAGCAAATTGCTGGCTACACTACTTGCCAAAACACATTCAGCTGTCAGCTGCAATTTAGGTAAATGGCAGAATAAAAAATACTACCTGCTGACATTAATGGATTTGGCACTGATCTAATCAACTAATCTTATCTGGCTCACTGATCTCTGTTCTTAATCTTCCACTGGCTTAAACACTGTTAATCTGCATAAATTCATGCCAGCATTTCTGTTCCTTCTGGGATAAAAGCTACTTTAGAATGGTAAAGCCACCTTAACATGGGGAGGGGGACTTGCTGTCCAGCTCTGTTTTTTTACCAAAACAAATGATTGCTGTAAGGGACAGAACAGCTGTAGGTATGTGCGTTACTATTAGCCGTTGTAAGGCAGCGACCAGGATTCACAGCCATGCCCTAAACCCACAGCCACATTCAGACAACCCGAATTTCCCCCACATCCCTGTAAGCAGACCTTCCAGCTGGCTGGCTGTCGGGCTTCAGAGCCTCAGGCTGCAAGGAGCTCAGGAGATCTGGCTGGCTAAACGCTACCTTGTGAGTGCAAGGCGCTCCAGAGAGTCCACCCTTGCCAATAAAACACTCCCACTGAGGTTTGTTCCGAGTCCGTACTCCCCCCACAGGCCACGCTCTCTCAGCAGAAGTGGGAAGGACAGTCTCTTTAGGGCATCACAAAACAGTCGCTTTGAGCAGTAGATTCACTTGAAAACCGACGGTTTGATTTGAGGCATTAAGTGCACTGGCCTGGACAAAACCCAACATCATTTAAGACTTTAGGGCAGTAAGTGAAGTTACTCCAAAGAGAAGTTTACCTCAAAGTCCATACATTTTTCACATTTCTGAACTTGGATGTCATCCTTCTATCATGGGTGACAAACTCAGCCCAGGACACAAGCCAACAATCTGAGCAGACCAATGGGCCAGACTGCTGAAGCAAAGCCTTTCATGTCATGGATCAGTCCTGAAAAAAGCTGAAGTGTTATAGCATGGAAGGAAAAAATGATGGGTTTGAACCCCTGAAATACTTCTTCAGCAGCTGGAGCTCATGTGATGCAGTTACCACATACGTTGGATGCTGCATTTCTGGGAGAGCTGTCAGAGGGAACAAGCAGGGCAGGCTGATGTCAAGGAGCCAGCTTTGCTATCCAGACTGAAATCTCAGTTATCCTCTGGAGCCAACATACTGATGTCGTGACTCAAAGTCAGGGCCCCAAAGGTGCTCTGCGAGTTCACATCTTTGCCTCTGCCTCCCAAGGGCTCTAATTTCAGCCCTTGCTGCCTCCTCTCTACCACTCATCTTTCTCATTTGATGCCCCTTATCCTCTCATAGCTGAGTTTTAAAAAGCTCTGCTTAGGCTGCCAAGACAAGACCATTTCTGTGCTTGTCAGGAACTTCACACCACAAACATCACTAAAAGGAAAGCTACAAACAGCTGGTGGCTGCTGTGCTGCTCTGGGAACGGTAGGAAAGGCAGTCTGCTCAGCCTGCCTCTTCTGCAGAAGTGATTGCCAACAACAACAAACCATACTTCTTCACTTTCTCTCTGCTTGTCTGTTCCCCAAAAACAGCCCTTCCTTCTCACCTTAACTTTGCCTCTTTTACAAACAGAAGACAGCTAACACCAACGGCACATCACTCAAGAGGACCCGCAAACAACTTCTCCCTATTAATTCACCTCAGTGAGCCAGCAAACCAGTCTTGAAGCTCTGAACCGAAGCACGTTCATTGGTGCCACTGAGGTTGCATCAGTGCTTCTGTCCTTGTAAGGCCCCAGACTTTGCCCTTCCCAATGCAGCAGGGCCAAGAACCACAGGGATGGCCATTACAGCCGCAGCCTTCCCGGGAGCTCCTTGCAGCTCTGACTCTGCTACGCACCCATCTGCCAGCCAGGACTTTACTTTAGACAGAATACCCACCAGCTCCACTCTCCACAAAGAAATGGCACTAAATAAACATCCTCACCACAAGCACAAGCAGCAGTAGCAGCAGTCGCATGCACTTAAGAGACAGTGATTTCTCAGAGACACCCAGAGCTCTCTGCCAACACCAACAGCCATTCCAGACAAAGGAGAAGGACACCGAGGTTGTGCCTTGGCCCGAGAAGACCCCTGTATCTCAGGTCTAACTGAAATCCTCCCACTGTCCAGTGGAAACTGATCCCAGTTATCAGCCGGAGCGGTACACATATTCTCTCCGCTGTGTCCCAAGGATCTCAAGGCAGCTCTCAGTGCTCAGCTGGTTCTCCCAAAGTACCAATGATACCACGTCAAGCAATGTCAAGTATGCAGAGGTTTTACTGCTCGCACACGAGCTCTAACCTGCTCTTGCCTGCAAGAGATTTCCTTTCAGCACAGTCCACAGACTCCACATCATTCCCCTGCAAGTTACACTGATTTTGCTTTAAAAGCAAAAAACAAAAAAACACCAAAAGACAGAACAAAATCCCCCCACACCTCAGACAATTCCTGCTGAGCTGCCGTGAAGCACAGCCTCATCAGCGCTGCAGGTAAGCAGCTTGGGGATTGTTTTCCACAAGGGCTGCTACATTTAGAAAGAGTCTCTTGCCCTTACTCCCTTCCTCATGGATCTCCTGGAAGTGGTGACTTCAGATCCCTTACCTATGGACTTCAAGGATACCTTCTGCTCTCACAGCATCCACCTGTGTTCACTACTGTCTTGCTGTGTGACACAAACCAGGGGTGGATGCCACACGTTTTCCTTCTGAAACACTTCCCCCATCCCAAGAATGGTTCCCATGGCCTTTGAAGCTAGCCGATTCAAAACTGCATTGCCTCTCCCTTGCTGCTAGTTATCCCTGACTAGATCTGAAAGAGGAAAGGGAACTGGGTCTTAGCTCACCACTACAGTCAACACAGGACTTCTGGCTGTGAACTCCAGCTAGAGGTCTGCATGTCTCTACTAGTGACTCCTCCCCAGCAAAGGCTCCCGACATACCTGCTTGGCGACTGGAAAAGGCAAAGACCATGATATCATCAAAGCTCCAGGTGTAGTCCTGGTGAGGGGGGTAGAACATCAGCTTGGTGGAGGCCTCTTTCCTCAAGTCAATGAGGAACGTGGAATGAATCATCGGGACAGCAAAACAGCCTGTCCTCTTCCATTCCCGAATCAGGGGATAATCCAAGGTCCTTTTGTAATAGCCCTGAAATCACAACGAGGGGGCTGCTTGTTACAAGAGATTTCAGTTTTGGAGATGCTCCTTAGCAAAAGCTCTCACCCTTAGACTTCTCCAGCAGAGATGGATCAATGCTCAATTCTCAGGTTTTTAAGTGTCTCCCATTTGGAAAGGGCTCAGTCAGGTATTTAGAAACAACCTCCATCCCAAAAGCTAAGGCTCAACCTTCTCTCTCTCCTTTCTAGCAGTGATTGGAAATCCAAGCCTTACAGTTGCAAAAATTTTCTTGCAAAAGAGCATCAAACCTTGGACTATTTTCTCCTGGCTCTTCAAAAACGTTTTTTGCACATAAGACTCTCAGGTCTGATCCTGGAAGCTGACAAGCATCTGTGACATCCTCCATGTTCAACAGGTACAAAGGACATTCACTGTCTCACAAAATAGGACCTGCAAATTATTTCTGACCATGACTTACAAAAAATTTTAAATTATCATTTGCTTCATTGCAGTGAAGGCAACATCTCAATCTTTATCAGCTATGTAAGAATCCCTGCTTCCTCCATCCCAGGGCAAGCAGGTTTAATACTCACCCCTGAGCTCTCCCCACAGACTGCCTGGGGGAAGCACTTCAGTCAGCTCATTTCTCTGTAAGCATGAGCTCTGCTCACCTTCCAGCATTGTGGATGCAACACCCACATTGTGCAGCTCACAGCTGCTTTTGCAGGTGTATTAAGTATACAGTTATCAGATTTGGAAATAAACACACTGAATTCCTCCAGAAAGAAAATCTTAACGCACCAGTAAGACATCCAGACATGTGAATCCAGAGCAGATTCTGGTCTTCACAGAAATAGGAGTCACTAAAATAAGTTAAAGTTCCTCGTACATTATATTTTCCATGAGCATCCTAGCAAAGGCTGAGTGAATCACTGCACAACCACTTTACCCTGGTTTTGTGTAGAGGCATGGTGTGGTGCATTTGTCTGTTTACGTATTTGTCAATCCTTCCCTCTGCCCTTTAGACATCTAGTCCCCACAGTATGGTCAGAAGGTATCTCAAACACAGCTGGTCTGATTTTCATGAAAAGGAACAAGTGAGCAGAGACCTTACTGGTGTTCCCACTGAAGGAAGGGTTAAGACATTCAACCTTTACCAGACATCTGAGAATGCCCACAGGTGAGAGATGCTGGAAACTAATCTTTCCTCCTCCAGTCGCTCGCTATGGGGTTTTGGGGCTTTTCACTGCTCATAAATCATGTGTAGTCAAGAAAGACTCCAACTTGTCAGCACTGCTGCTGTGCTCGCCTTAGGTTAGCTTCATGATGACTAAATGTCAAGCTGTCTGGAGTTGGGTTTGGCTGCTTGTTGCTCAGTGCTGGAGGCGGTGTTTCAGGGTGTGCTCCAGCTCTTACTCCCTCCCCAAGTCCCCAGGGAGAGCAAGGCTGAGAGCATGAAGCTGTGGGACTGTGAGCACAAAAACAAGCAGCAGCAACTAAGAAAAAAACAAAGTGGAAACTTTCCTGTTCATTTGAGCAGCTTTTTTTCACCAAATTCTGCAAGACACATTTGCTGCTAGGTTTTTCCCCTCTCCTTTCTCTCAGCTAGTGCTGGTAATGATGGAAACTTACTACTGGAGAGGTAACATCAGGGGCCAGGGCTGAAGCTGGTGCACACAGGCACAGATCCACTTCAGCCTGTGGAGCAATGCTGATTTACATCAGTGGAAAACCTGGCTGTCTCAGGACTTAACCTTAACAGCTTAAAGGACAACGCCTTTGCTATGAAGCTTCTATCTCCATTTTAAAACAAAAACTGAAACAAGTAAACACCCATCCCGCCCACCCCCTGTTTCTTATCTATGCATTTACTTCCCAAGAATTTGGGAAGTTCAGGACCTTTTCCTGTTATTTTTACTCAGTTAGTTAGTCTGAACTGTGGAACTCCTTCCCATAAGATGGCATGGGTGCCAAAAAATCAAAGTTTCAGACAGTGCTTTCTATAAAATAATAATTAAAAAATAATAATCACTGAGAGCTTTAAAGATAAAGATCTCCCTCAAAGAATCATAGAGAAGGAGATTACCAGAGGCTAGGAAAATATTTTAGGGAAGTTATCATTCACTTACTTGTTTGCCATGCTCTTATACTATTCCCTAGGCATCTACTAGGAACCGCTGGTAGCCAATGGACCTTTGGTCTGACCCAGTACACTTGTTATGTTTTCACCCTGCCTGTGGTCCCTACTAGTGTCCTTGCTAACACTGGGAAGCAAGAATGATGGTTTACACTAGGTAAATAGAAGAAAAAGGGAATGGAGTTTGCTCTTTGTAAAGGGAATGGAGTTTGCTCTTTGTTTCGCTCCAGCAATAGTGACAATAATGAGCATCTGGTTAGTTTTCTGGAATAAAGCAAGAGGGTAGGGAAGGGCAGGACCATGGAGCTTCTCTGAAGTATTCCTTTTCACATGCCCCAGGGAAGTTCCAAGCTGTGTGCGCAGCTCGAACTTAAACACATTTGCCTATGCAGTAGGGCAAGCTTGTCTTTACCAAGAAGGAAATGCAAGACTCAGGCATGGAAGTAAAAAGAAGGACATTCTGAAGCTTTCCAGGAGACACACAGCTTGGGATCCTGCCGCCTCGAAGGATGAGGAAACACATGCCAGCAGCAGACTAGAGAGCAAGTGAAAAAGCTGATCTCATTACTGAGGCTTACCTGGGAGAAAAAAAAAGCATTAACTACAGTCTCCATTTCAGCTTCAACGTCTTGAAAAGCCTACCTAGAGCTTAGTCAAGAACATTTCAAAGGCAGAGTGAAAAAAAGCAAAAAATTACCATGACAATATATCTGCCCTTCTACAGATTTACATATCCAAGGTGGTTATACTGGGTTTGGCTGGGATGCAGTTAATTTTCTTCACAGCAGCCAGTACAGTGCTGTGTTTCAGACTGTTGACCAAAACAGTGTTGGTAATACACGATGTTTTAGCTGCTGCTGAAGCATGTTTGCACAGCATCAAGGCCTTCTCTGTTTCTCACTCTGTTCCCCACAGCGAGTAGGCTGGGGATGGGCAAGAGGTTGGGAAGGCACACAGCTGGGACAGGTGACCCCAACTGACCACAGTGATTTTCCATACCGTATAACATCATGCTCAGCAGTAACACTGGGCAGGGGGGAGTTTTTCCAAAGTAGCTGGTGCTTGGGGAATGGCTTGGCATGCATCTCCTGGTGGTAAGTGACTGTTTTTCTATCACTTTTTTATTTGGGGTTTGTTTTCCCCAATTCACTTATTAAACTGTCTTTATCTCAACCCCTGATGATTGCTTTTGGGTTTGGTTTTTGGTTTTTTGCTTCTGCTTTTCCAATTTGCTCCCCTATCCTGCTGGGTGGGAACAAGTAAGTGACTGGGTGGGTGCTTATCTACCAGCCAGGGTCAACACACCACAGTGATACAGATCAGCTTGTAAAGTGATAGCTCAACCTCATTTTGGCTCTAAAAATAATGCTATTTCTACTACACAACATTTTTATATCTGATACTTTCTGCAGTATATGTGATCTGAAAAGGTAACGTAGAACTAATTTCTGTACTCATCACTTCTGTCCTTCACACCAGTACCCTTTACATACACACTTCAGCACACACACTGCATACAATGCAAAGGATGTTGTCCCACTACATAAATCTTGTTCATATGTGAAAAAAATAACCTATACACAATGGAGAGCTGTAGAAAGAAAAGCAAATTCCTCTCAGATTAGTGTCACTATACAGGAAAGCTAGTATAAAATTATGTACAGAGAGTTTTAAGGCCATTACACAAACATATGGAAACATCTCCAATTCTGGTGTGTATATCAGTATTTTTTATGTAGTTAGTGGGATTGTATCAATTCCCAACACTTCTGGCAAAGCAAGCTCTGGTTCCTCCAGATTCAACTTTTTCAAATGAGGAATCTCAGATAAGGAAGCAAGTTTCAGCTATGTGCCTGCACATCCAGTGCAGAACATGTACTGCTTTGCTCATACCTATAGCTCAGCTAGAAAACAAAGCCTGAAAAACATTCACAGACTGCAACATCCTCTCTACTCTTCTTCCCAGCTTCCCTATAAATGTATGGACCTTCCCCAAAGACACGCACCCAAGATTTGGGATGCCACCACTATGACAGGTGCAAGCCGAGACAACTACCCTCACCACACGCCAACACTGCCTCTGCATGCCTCAGAGGTACAGCAGCTTCTTTTCAGAAGGACACTATAAAAGCAGATGGGAAAGCCCACTGAAGAGAAGCAATGCCCACTGCTCCACAGACACAAGGCAGGAGGCCTTTGAAAATACAGCTTGCACAGTCACCCAGCACCGTTCACGAGGTCACTTGCCTGGGGAGTGATGCCGCACCAGAAGTTAGAGTAGAGAGAGCGAGACTCGAGCATTGGTGCCACCAATGTCTTGTTTTCTGCTATCATCAGGTTCAGGGTTTCTGGGTTGGTCAATAAATTATCTGCATCAATGAACTAGAGAAAGAAGAGGGGAAGAGAAAAAAAAAAATCATTATTAGATGAAACTATATGCTTCCCCTGACACTTGCTTGGGAACAGGGCATACAGAGGCATTAGGCTGGCAAAAAAAAAAAACACCAAAAAGCACTGAGCTGCTGGTTTTGATCCTGTAGGGTCCATCACTGTTACAGCAAACCTAGAGGTGCCTGGCCCCACAACAAAGCTATGAGATGGGAAAAGATGCAAAGCTTCCCTCCGACTCCACACAAAATTACTCCAGCACAGGGGCAAGGGAGCTACGAGGGAAAATAACATTCAGGACAAGTTTATTCTGTGAAGAGGATCAAGAACAACTCTTAAAAACTGGCCTCAAACCCTTGCCTTGGTCAGGGGTTGTGGGAACACCACCATTAACTGCTGCTGGCATCACCAAAGATCTTTCCAGAACTGTCCTGCAGAACTATTCCCCTTACATTTCATCAATAACAGGTGATGTTTCAATCTGGGGGATCCTTGCAGGTGCCTACATATCACCAGGACTATATTCAGTCCCGACACCTGTGAAGAAAGCCTTGGGCTTTACCCAGGGACATACCTCCCTGGCTGCAAAGTCTCTTGCTCATCAGACCAAGAAATGATACACAGTATCTCACTGCAGAGCACTTTGTCTTTAGATAGAGAGGAAACTTTTCGACAGCCCCAAATATCAAAGTAACTACCTGAAAAGCTTTTGCTCGAGGGCAATTAATAAATCAAACCTTGTATTTACCAGGATGTAGTCTGACCACTTCTCTCGTGCAGCACGCAGGGCAGCCTGTCGGAGTTTCATCACATGAGTGAATCGGGAGCTTGGCCAATGTTTTGGCCCAATTTCTTCTGGGTAAGACCTAACAAAGAAAAAAAAAAAAGTGACTGCACCCAGTTCTGAGCCCTATTACAATACTAGTGGAAAAAAAAAAAAGAAAAAAGAAAAAAAAAAAAAAAGAGAATGTTCCCTTGCTTTCCAAAAGAAAAACAGTGTTAGAGTTACCTCAGGCAACCCAGGAGAGGTTTTGAGGGAGAACGATTCCAAGTTTCATGCTGGCATGTGTACGCAGGGCACCAGAGAACAAACAGGACTGCAGCATGTCCTGCCGACCACGCGGCCACAAGCAAAATAGCACTATCGAAACCCGGAGTTTCTTCTGCCACGGCAGGCCCTCACCTGACGTAAGCAGAGGTTACCCCCGAAAAGGAAATGAAGCTGATCTACCTCATCTGACCCTCTGGTAGAAAGTCAGCTGTCCTCTGCTAGGCTTTAAGACTGTAAATACAGCTTCCTTAAGCCTAGTAGAACCAACAAAGCTGAGGAGGTGAAGATGAAGGCAACCTGGATTCCCCCAGGGTCTGGGCATTATTAGTAACTGTTAACACATCCCGTAATGGCTCTTAAATCTAGAAACACCCAACCCCGTGAGCCCAATTACATGAACAAAATTATGTGCATGTCTGTTTTCAGGATCAGGTCCAAAAGCAAATACTTTTAAACAAAGATGGAAGGAAACTTAGGGACAGATCCCTATGTGGAATAAAAATTCAGGACTTTGAAACAGTGCCAGCATAAACCAGTGAAGGAGCTAAAAATCTCAAAAACTTTTTACAGAACTTAAAAAACCTAAGTTTGACAGGATTAAGAAAACTTTTAAAGCCCTTTCTTTGCAATTGAGTTAATAAAACAAGTATTCCCCATGGGTTTGTACCACACATGCCCCACCACTGCACTGAGGACCTTGAAAATAAAAGCAAGCCCAAAGAAAGGGAAAACTGATGTACTTTTCCCTGATGGAAGAAATAGAAAACAGAACAAACCAAGGAACAGTTAATCTTAAAAATAAAAACCAACCAAATAAGAGCCCAACACACCTAACATCATATTTCAAAGCAAGATTCCTGCAAGTCATGCAAAGGCATAATATACTGAATTAAATCCAGTTCTCTGGCTCGGAACTTGGTGAATATTTGATGTTTCAGACAGAAGTTTCACAGACGCTATGGGAATGGGCTATGATTTCTCTGCTTCCTTGCAAATAAAGAATGATAGTTTTTATTCCCTGTAGCTTTTGATGTGATTTGTTTACCATGTAAAGAGAGCAGCTGCAGATGCTAAATAACCAAATGGAAAATGCCGCCTTCTCTGAAATTCTGCCCGAGTTGCTTGATAGAAGTCAGAGATCTTTTTATGGGCTCCATGAGAACACCATTTTAATGGGACAGACCCCACCCCCCAAAAAAAACCCCACACCCCCCCCAATAACATCAAACCAAAATCCACATTTTAATGCTTGGACATTTAGTACATCTCCTGGTTCAAACCCAGAAAAACCTAGAAAGTTTGACATATACACCAAACAGCTTCAGACAGCCTCTCGCTGCAGTACTCACTGGGGGTCCTCCATCGGTCTCCACTCCACATCGTGGTAGAGGTTCTGCACGTTCTTCAGCCACTCTCTAAGGATTGCTGTGGTGTTATCAGCGTTATGGTCAGTGGCCACCCTGGGAAAACAAGAGCACAAAGGAAGCCTGTTAACACAGGATTTAGGTCCTTTGCCTTTTCCAGCTGGTAAATGAGTCAAACAGAAGCAGAACTGATTTCTTACAGGTACATCCATCTCCTGGCAGAACTCAGGGAAGCTCTGCAGATGTGCAAGTCCTTAAGACACAGGGCAGAGTCCCACTTGCCCACAAAGCCAGAGCACCCCCTTAGCGCAGGCATGCTCGCACACTGCTCCCCTCTTGCTCACAGCAATCACAGCAGCTTTACCACCAAGCGGATAGGGGGCTGAACTCTGTTCAGTTCATCCACTGGAAAAGACAAGACAGGCCATCCCAAGACGAACGGCCCCAGGTAAGCTAACTGCAAAGGTCCTACCTCTAGAAGCACCAGATTTTGCTCTGCTTGGCTGTATCGCCCTGCAAGCCCACCACGTAAGCTGTACAGCCCGGCTGCGAGCAGGCATCTGCGCTGCCTCACACCACAGCCCAGGAACCCCTCGCACCAGGACCAGGGGCTCTGCTAAGACACGGAGAAGAGCCCCTGCCAACATGCTGCTAGCAGAGGGAAGGATCAGGTCACACGCTGCTCTACAGCATCATAATTAGGCCTAGAAAGCCACTTGACTCCAATCTGCAACCTGCACAGCCCCTCTCACTGCCCTGTGTATGGTCGAGCTGAGCACAGAGGCAGCAGGAGAAGTCAGGATGCTCAACACACACCAGGGGCAGCACCAGACCTCCTTCCCCCCACTCTGCTATAGCCAGCAAGGCTGAGGCTCCCAGAGAGGCAGCTTGCCTTCTTACCACTTCCCAACACAGAGCTTACAAGTTTGTGAAAACATGCGGAAAAGCTTGATGCAGACACTACATTCCATTAAAACACTGCAACAGCACTCAAACAATGGGATGGGAGAAACCCGCCTGCTTTCTCTCTGGCCTCTGGATCCTCCCTGAAAGCAGCATCTGAAGAATGTTTTTTTCCTCAGGGTTGAACAGTATAGCTGCACAAACTGGAACACGACGCACAGATCCACATCTCTGACAGTAATCACATGGAAGCATCCCCAAAGGAGCCACAAGCTCATCTCTGCCTGGGATCCTCACGCCTCTGGGTCACAGAAAAAGCAATCCAAGACACATCCCAGCTGCTCCTTTCCAGCACGTGTTTCCCTGGGATTATGACTTTGCACATCCAACACCTGGCTGCTCGCGTGGTCACAGCAGATCCCACAGCAAATTCCCTGAAGTGGAAGGGCTGCTCGATTTTCCTGGCCAGAAGGCAGGAAAGCACACACAGCTCTGTGGTAGGACACGGCTTGTGCAGTCACAGCTCAGCAAGCTCCATTGAGAATTTACAACCCCTTTATATTCCTCTGGGAGTATATGTACTCCCAAAAGGTCCCATGGAGAGATAGCAAAGATGGTGTGAAACATGGCCATAAGAGGAGGGCACTGGAAGGCCATGCTAAGCCCCCATCAATTGCTATAAATTGCCTATTTTGTCCCGCAGCTCCAAGACCCAAAGGCACTTCCCATAGCACCCTCCACCCTACTTAAAGCCAGAGATACGTGTAGTTAGAGGAGGGCACACTGAAGGGAAAAGGGGGCACATCAAGCCCTAAAGCTACTCCAAGCTATTTCAGGAAAACACTTGACCCCCAAGTCATCATATAATCCTCTGATGAGCATCAGGGCATGAACTCTTCCTCGTTCATACAACTGGAAAATATCATTCCTGCAGGGTTTACCCTGATTTAAATTTTAAAAGACTCAAGAATTCAGATTTTAAGTTTATTTATAACCAGAACACCACAACCACTTAAGGACAGGAAACTTATTTGTTGAATATTTATTCTTGTCTACTAAAACAATAAATAATGAAAGTTCAGCAAGCGAAGAGAGGCTGGTTTCTTTGTTATTAAATGCTCTCTACAACACAGCAAGGCTGGGTTTAGTCATAACTTCAGGGTGTGCTCTTGACCAAGGCCCTGGGTCAGACTGCACTGTAGATGTAGTTCGCAAGGACGTTTAACCAGACTAAAACAGTCATAGTGCTGACTTTGTAGAACACACTAAGTCAGGCTTGCTCCATGTGTTTTACACATTGCAGCTCATCCACTCAAGCCCCTGTTTCAGCACACTCGCTTGGGCCTCCCACAGCCGCTGCGCCTTTCACTAGTCTTGTTCTGCTTTCCTCCCACACCCCAGCTGCAGAGTGAACAAGAGCTCCAAAATTCCTAAAATACCAGAGAACCGAGAAAACTGCTTTATGTTCATGGTCATCGCTGGAGTTGCAACAGCACCTGGTACATAGCAGGACCACACTGCAGAGAGGCATCACACAAACCAGGCGAAGATGATGGTGACAATCCATCTCACGTCACAATCTTTGCCAGGTCCAGGCAAGTCTTAAGCGCACAATTCCCAGTCAGGCCCATGTGCCTGTTTCCCTCAACAAGCCTCATCCCAGTCCTTCTAACCTCACGTAAGATCAGCAGGGTCATGTGGAGGGGTTTGCTATGGTCTGGGGAGGGAAAGGGGAAGCTTCAGCTGTGTGCGTGTCAAATTGGCCTCAGCGTTGTGCTGGCTGCTCCCTGGCCTCAGCCAGGAGATTTTTCTCCATCCAGCTTTGCGCACACACAAGCCAAAAACGTATTAGTGGAGGAGCTGTTTGCAGGGATGTGCAATGGAAAACCAAAGTTCACAAATGAAACACAGTTTCCATGATAAAAAAAGTAAAAAACATAGAGTCATTCAACCTCAGAGACAGTTAGTGACATGACAGAAGGCTGTTTCCTCAATCACTGAGAGTTGCTCCACGAAGCCCAAAACTTTGACTAGCAGAAGAAACCTTAAAATTGAAACACAGTGGCTGACAGAGCTACTACAGCTCTGCCCTCAAAAGCTAGCTGCCCTCACTGGCTAGCCCTTCTTTGCTTCCCCAGGCAAGGCAAGGGGGCTGAAGGATGCTCCTCCTCTCACGCCTTTGTCCAGTTCCTGTAAGGTCAGACCACACAAGTTTTACTGCACGGACACACCGCCATCCTGAGAGAAGGCCAGAGCACACTGAAGACTGCTGCTACCTGATCTTGCCCTTTGCTGCCAATAGCTGCCTAGGGATAGAGCTTCCCAACAGTCGGTCAGACCCCCCAACACCTTTGGTTCTCCATCCTGCTCCTGGAATTGGCAAAACTCCCCCCCAGGAGACTGCAACACCTAGCATCTTCCAGACAGAAGTGAGACACATGAATGGCTGCCTGGAGGAATCTTTAGATCCACCCACCGGCAGGCTAAGGAAAGTAAGAAAACTGCTAGAAGAAAAATGGCATTTTACTGCCCAGGCTCTAATGGCATTATGTGGAAGGTAAATTCACATCCCAATAGACCTGCAGACATTGATGAGACAAAGCTCTGGCACAAAAAGAGGACTGCTGTCTCCAGGACTATTCAACCAGAAGCATTTCTAAGCCCAAAAGTTCTCGAAGGCAATAAAGTTTGTCACACCCTGGATGAAACATGCCCTATGACTAGCGATTTGGCAAACCTTTGTTTTTCCAGCTTTGAGCCTCAAAAAACAACCCCAACCAAAAAAAAAACCCAAACCACCCAAGCTATTCCCAAAAGCAGGTATCACTATTAGTTTCAGAACAATCCATGTTTAAGATCAAACAAAATCAGCAAGTACTCCTACTGTAGTATCTGAAGCAGTCCATCCCCCCAGAAAAAACATAGCGGCTATGGTGTCTGCAACACCACCATATGGAAAAACAGGCACTTTTTTTCCCCCTCTATTTTTTTTTTAAATAACAACCCCTACACAAGAAAAACAGGCAAATAAAAATGTGAGTAGGACTTCCCACTGGCAGCCAGAGCTCCTCAAGCCATAAGAGGCACGTCGGGATATTTCCTGTTACAAGCACTTCTTCTGTAATAGACAGTTTGTAGGACTTCAAGAAGCGAGTATACAGTTAAAACTTCAGTGCTCTAACTCCGATTGACAGATCAGTTGGATCCTGTCCATTTTTAATCCATTTTTCAAGATGCTAAGGCCATCTCTGCTACAGATCTCACCACCACGACCACTGATGGTCTGTTGCCCATGGTGCACAGTTCTGGAAAACTGACTATCCTTTCCCTGGGTGATGCCAGTCAGGAAGGGTTAAGACACACGGACAGAGCAGCCAGCACTTGTGCCACATCTGGTACAGTGAGGCAAGGCCACACGATGAGACTGTTCGTGTGATAAACTGAGGGCAAGCTGGCATTGAAGACACTGTGCTGTGAGCATCCTGTGCTAGCTTCTCTTGGAAAATACAGGAGGTGAGGTAAAGCAGCACCTCCAATACCTGCAGAAAAGCAACTTCAGACTGCCCAAAGTCCTCCTACAACAGCACTAGGGGAGAGGGGCAGCACTGGCCAACAAGTCTTCTCGGCATGCCCTGCGAGTAAATTGGATGGTGAAAGCACACCACGTAAGAGATGTTATCACCTCTCCACACTTGCCTGTCCTGGAAAAGTTTACCACATCCTCTGATCATTACTGGTCTATGGTATGGACTTGATAAGGTGAGGAGAGTAGATCACCTTAACCCAGCTCCACTTAGCTCCCCAAGAACACACCTTTGCAGTCCACATGGCCCTTAGACTCAAGCTCAAATAATAGTACTGTGCTCACCAACCTGCTTTCCAAAAATACACAAAAAGAAAAATAGATCTGGACACTGCCTTAGTCTATCAGCATTATTCTTGGTGCAGTGTCAAGTCCAAATCACATTTTTTGAGTGGATCAGTTTGAAACATTTCTGCAGTCAAGACAAAGCAGAAGCTACAAGATGTGCTAAGTGCAAGGCTACAGGAAAAGGAGAGATGAGCTGGCTAGCCAGGAGTACAGTTCTTACTCATTCTCCAGTGTCTCCTCATCTCCATGGCTCTCTGCTAGATTTGCTCATGCTCATTAACGTCTTTCTTTACCAAGGGGGCTCCAAACCAGACACGGTATTCCAGATGCGATCAAACAAGTGCCTAGCAGAGGGGAACAACCCCTCGCCTTGATCTCCTGACTTACTTCTGTTCACGCTGCCCAGGATGCAGTTGACCTTTGCTACCAAGGCACACCATGGCCCACATTCAGGCTGCTGGCCACCAGAGCTCCACAGGACCCCCAATGCCTTTTCAGAAGAGCTGCTCCTCAGCCTGCATCACTGCAAAGGGCTCTTCCTTCCCAGGCACAGGATCTGATGAAGGTCAAGAGATTCCTCGCAGGCAACTCTCAACTCAAAGCCCACACACCCTGCAACTAGTAATGCAGGCAGGAGACAAAAAGCATGTTTCTCTCACAAGGTTACATCAGTGATGTCTGCACCAAAAAGGAGGCAGCTTCACGTTCAAGAGCTGATTAACAATGTTAAGAATTTAATTAAAAAAAAAAAAAAAGGTCTCCTGCAAGATTTACAACCAAAAGCCTGTATGACACAGCCAGGAAAGACTAGTGGAGTGACAAGGAAAAAAATCTAAATTCCTGACACATTTCAGGAAAGAAAGTTTAATAAATTAAACTGGAAGAGACCTCCAGATGGACACTCCTGTTCCAGTAACATGGCAGCTTTTTTCCACTCATATTTAAATCCATTTCCAATAAACAGAAACTAAATTTTAGAAAAGTTTGAGTAAGAATGTTCATATAGGGTCTTATGTCGGCATAAGTATAACCACTCCAATATTTACTTTGGCTTTAGCCAGCAGTTTTTACCATGGACACAAGCCCTCATTGTCCTTGCTCAAAGCACCCCCTCCCAAAAAAACTCAAGTACCACAAATAGTGGAAAAGTAAGCACAACATTAAGCGCCTACTGTTTTAATTAAGTAACATGTGAGTAGCAGTGTGTGAGGAAAACTGTTCCTCTTACAAACTGCTCATATTTTTAGCCTGTTAATGTCTCCTCAAGTTATGTTTGCAAGCGGGAGTTAATTTAGGCTTTGATGGTTACCCTCATCTTTTCCTCCCCCAAAAAGGAAGGGGAAAACAAACAAACAAACAAAAAAAATCACCCTTTTTCACATCCCAGTTTGCTCCCCCGAGCTATTTACGGTCTACTTACCTCAGGCACTGGGTCAGAGGAGAAAATTTTCACCTTCACCATCTGTATAGGAAAAGTACTACAGGACAAAACCAACACTGTGTGCCTCTGGTTTGTCAGAGTACAGCTCACATTGTAACACAAGTTGTGGGAAACTCTATGGCCAGGGCCCTGCACTGATTTCCCTCCCGAATTTAACACGTACCAACGCTTCCCTTTGGCAAACAGGGAGGGAAGGAGAGAGGGTGGGCTTCAAACAGCGGTGAGCACTTCACGCTCAACAAGCGTATACTGCAAAGCATAGTCAGAACCAGGGGCAGCCAGCTTTCAAAAGCAAAATCTATAAGGAAAATCTTTTCCCTTTCTGTCAATGTTTCAAAGACTGTAAGGCTTGAAGAGGGTGTTGGATTCTCCCTTTACTGCTACGAGAGCCAACTCAGACAGCCAGGTTCAAGCGGGCCCTTCCCATCGCGCCACCAAGCACATACCACAGATGACAATGGTCAGAAGGCTGCTGATGGTTGGGGCTACACTGACAATGGCTCACACAAAGAGGGTGTCCATGGCTTTCCAGGGCTCCTGCAGCTTCTGCATGCTGCAGGATTGAATTGGGCCTGTAACCAAGTCCCAGGAAAACTCAAGAGATACGTATTTTAGCAGTCTCCCTTGCTTCCTCTCTGCATGCAGCCAGGGATTCAATTTACCCCCAAGGCTTGCTATGGGGTATAGTCCAATATTGAGTTCCACTGAAACAAGAGCCGCAGGTTGGCCACATGCCCTAAACCCACAGGTTCTCCTCCAAAGCAAAGTCCAAAGTCAATGGAAAACCCGTTAGAAGATCACTCCTAATAACTGTAACATAGAAACCGGTGACAAAAGCACCAGTAGCTCACCTTGGCCATCTTCCACAGAACAGAGCAGCAATAAAGCATTCAGTCTCAAAACAAACGGTGGTGGAGGAAGTATATTTCTGTATGCCGTGTTCTACAACTTGTGCTGACAGAGGTGCCCATACACTCAGGCTGGAGCTAGAACCCCTCCGTGTTCTCACACGTTTGAGGCAGTGAGACAGAGCAGGAGCCTCATCTTCCCTGTTTTGTTAGAGATAATACAGATGCAAGGGGGATATGGCAGTTCAGGCCCAGCTCTCTTGCTGTTTGCTGAGCAAGGCCACTTAACCTGCTACCTTCCAGCCTATTAAGAATTGCTGAATTCTACAGTTATTCCTAAGGAAGTAACCTGCCACAAACAAAAACCTTCAACAGGGATTTGGCTAGTCTGGGCTCTCTAGAGAAGCCTTGGAGACAACAGAGTGCTGTCACCGAATGGCTCTGTCTGAGCCAGCAGAGCTGCATCCCCCCCTCCTGTATAAGGGCTATAGCCAAAGGTGGTCCCACCAGATGCTTTGAGAGGGGAAAGCTCAGCCCTTGTGGCAGGACTCAGCCTATTCATGGCAACCTTCTGCCCCAAGGTAGCAGCAGTAGGGCACTGCACAGAGAACTCCCTCCACGCTCTGGGGAAACACCAGAAATTTCAAACCCCAGAGCATTAGAAAAGCCACCCTCTTTCATTCAGCACTGACCACTACTCACAAGTTGCTACAATGTTTTCTACCACAGCACTAATGATACACAATGAACAGAGCACACAGTATGTGAATTTTAACAGCTTAAGTTGAACTAAACAGAACATAGGGCAGACAGCCAAGTACTTACTTCTAGCTTTGTAAGGCTTGCTACAGGCCCCCAAATTGTTTGGATCCAGCAGCAAAAGCCTTCAGCTTTCAGTCACTTTGGGCAGCTCAAAGAGCTCCCTGGTCTGAGCTAAGAACTGAGCTCAGTGTCACACAGGCTACCCTGACTGATCACTGTGCTTATTCTGGGTGTGAATTCAGCCCTGCCAAAAATAACTGAAAAAAAAATAATAAAATCCAGCAATGGAGTCTTAATATGAGTCAAATACAAATTTGGATTTAGATTTCCCAAAACAAGCGATAAATAAAGTAACAGACGAGTCACTTCTCCCTGCCTTCTTGTTTGAATGCTGCCAGACTTAGAAAACCAATTCAAAATATAAAAACCACCAAACTGGCAGTTTCCACTGTGAACCAGTGGTGAATTACCTTGACTAGGAAACAGTGCAGCTGGGAGAGGGTACAGATCCTAAAAGGAAGAAAAAAATTTCAAAATAAGACAGAGGCAAAACACTTGTGAAACCCAGCGAGAGGGAGGGTCCCAAGGCAGCGGAGAACTACCAGAGAGCAGCTGCACCATTACAACAGCCTGAGACAAAGCTTTCCTGCTATGGCTCTATCACCGCTCCCCTGAGGGCCACAGCACACCACCCATCCCAAAGCAGCTGGCTTTTACAGCCCCTAGCATGGCTTGATGCACAACTCAAGAGCTGTTCAGCACCCAGTTGGGCAGTACAGCCCCATTCCCCAAATGCCAGTGTTTTGTTTCAGCTGTGAAAACACCCTTCTTTACCACAAAGGAGCAAGTGGAGCTGTTACTATCAACTACTTCATGTTCTCCTGCTCACAGTCTTCTCCAAAATATGCAGCAAACCAAGCAGGGTTCACTATATCTTTTCAAGCGTTCCCCCTTCAACTGGCAGGTACGGCTCTTGCTCACCCACCATGGAGTAGATTCAGCTAATAAACAATTTTCTCCATCTGAAACACTCTCACTTTGAGATAACTGTGCTGCTCCCTGGACTGCCAGCCCTACCTTGCATCTATTAATCCAAGATTTCATACCTCAAATCTCACAGGTATCAGTAGAACCAGAAGATAACACACCAGGAGCCTCACCAAGCTAGCTCACAGCAATGCAGTTCAGAGACTGTATACAGATTTAAACCTTTCATGCCAACACTGATTTTAGCACAATTATGCTCACGCACTTCATTAATAAGGCCTGAACATTCAGGCCAAAGTTCAAATAACTGTTCAAGCATTTAAACAAGTTGCTTAAATGTCAATGTATGTGTAAGACTTTTTGGCTTCATAAGGACTTGGCATTTGTTCTAGGGTTTTCCTTAAATAAGGACAGGCCTTTGGAAGCATCTTCTTTTGGGCTTTAATGATTTTAACTTGGTCTCCAAGGTGTCAGCTCCCAGCAGAAAGGTGGCCTGAGCCCTGATCAGTGGCAGGGAGTTGTGTGGGAGCACAGAGCCAGTAACAAGAGCAGCGACACTCTCCAAGCTGGGCAGCTGTACAAGAACAGGACCTCACAGTACAGGAATGCAACAAATATCTCTTCTCTAACTCTTTCCCCATGCCCTTCAGCAGCTTGTGGATAATAGATTTTGCTGGCAACAGCAGTAGTTTTAAAACCTTCAATGATCTTCCAAGCCCAAGCGAGAGAATGATTCACAGATGTATGTAAGTGTGTACATTCATACACACCAGGGTCTTCACTCTTTCCACACTACCTCAGGAAGTCTCTCTTTCTGGTGTCTCATCTCCGAGATCCTCAGGCTGTCTCCAATAGTACAGTGCCACAAGAGGTATGTGCTTACGCCCGGTGGGCACAGACACAACGGGGGGACCAACACCTCCCCAGAAAAGCCATCAGGCTAGGGCTGCTTATGGCTGTCTCATGCCAGTAGTCAAAAATCCATGTTTAACAGCTTCTCTGGCATCCACGCAAGGGGAATTCTCTTGCAGTGCAGAGGAGGTTCCTGCTGTTTCAACCCCAAGTCCTCACTTTGTCTTGCTTAAACTCTCCCCGTGGTTGCCCTGCTGCAGACAAAGCTTTAAAAGAAACAAAAAACCATCTTCATCTGGCCTTGTGAATATTTCCAAGCAGACTTGGCTTCAAGGGAACAACTCCCCTAAGGAAAGCCCGGGAAATCTCATACGCACAGGATCAGGGCTGTGACTAGCCTCTGAAATCAATTTGCTCAAATGAGGAATTAATTGTGACAGTACTGTAATTTCTAAAGGGATAGCTTGTTCCCACCGATGCTAATTGAGACAACAGCTAATGCAGCTGTTCAAAATTAATGTAAGCATGTAAGCCACTGGGAAGGAGCACTGGTATTTAGAAATATTCTTGGCTCTAGTAACTAAAAATGGATGGGTTTTAAAGGGCAGAGTCTGCTCAAATTTAGGTGTCCAGTACCACTGATTTTTTCAATGGGCACACTGAACATGGGCCCGTACCACATTACCAAAGGTCCTCCCAAATAGAAAAAAAAAAAATATCTGAAAGGCTTTCAGTCTCTTTACCAAGCTTGCAGAAGAATGAGTGCAAGGTTCCCGCAGTCTGCCTTGCCTCCACTAAGAAGATTCAGATCACAGACCACTAGACACCCAGTATCGGAGAGAAAAGCAGACTCAAGTCATTCCACTGAGCGGCCTCCTTTTTTAGTTTAGGGTGGGTTTGGTATTTTTTTTCTTTTTTTTCTTTTCCCCCAAGAGTTATAACCATGCCCTACAACTCTCAGTAAGCACGCAGTGCCTGCCTCCCAGCCCCCTACCCTGCAATGACAGCTTTCATCTGGAGATATATCTTACACTTCTGACAGTTCTACATACACAATATTGAGATTTTCAGAACTTAAGAGTAGGTTTTGCGACACCCCACAATAGAAAACCTAATACCTCTCTGTATCTCCCTTTACCTTCCCCACCTTTCCCTGAAACTCACCTCCTTTCCAAACTTAAAGGTCAAAAGCTTGATGTTACTACTGCAAACCAAGCTGACTCTTTTGCTGACATACCGTAATACTGGTATGGATCAACACACTCTTCCTTCAAAGCAGTCAACGGATAACAGAGTAGTTGTTTCAGGATTACACCAATGAGACAGGTATGCTCCATTCTTCCAAAGTGTTTAAGAATGTACCTTTCCAGGCAAGACATTTTTAGGAACTCTTGACTTAAAATACGAAATATTAGTTCCTTTGCATTATGAATGGATTTTCATTCTAATCATATCATACAAGATTTAATCAAAGTCATTTTAACACACATAGAAGCACTTTTTATTGTAATCCAAATACTGTACAACTAAATGGTTGCAAATAAAAGTGATTTTTCATCACTTGTCTAGTGCAGGCTGACAGAAATTTTGTAAGAAAGTAGGAAATGGAAACAGAGTATTTTAAATCATGTCACTGATTAGGAGTTCAAGCAGCAATAAGAAATACATCAAACTAATTCTGGAGCAAAGGAAAACTCATTTTTTTTACCAGTCAAGAATCTGGTCTGTGATCTGAAAACCAACAGGATGTTTTTCCATGACACTAAAGTGAGATTTACACAATAATTGACCCTTTCATGTGAAAGCTTTGCTGATACGCAACAATAAAGACATTCTTCCCAAAGGTTTTTAGCCAGCTTTTCTTTGACGCCATAGGAAATATAAAACAGGAACACAGTGATTTGCATCTCAAACTGGAACAAGACCGCTGAGGAACCCAAGGAGTGCTAGTTCTGTGAGATGAAACCCAAATCCAGCATTTGGGGAAGATTTGCTTCAAAGCAGGGAAGAACTGCAAGGAAGCCTAAGAAAAGGCGAAGTTCTTCCTACAAGCAAAGTAGAAAAGGATGCTTGGCTATCCAGAAAGATTTTGCCTCTGGAAAAAGAAAAGTAGCTATGTTTAGAAGGGCAGGAGATGCTCAAAGTTAAGTAGTCACTGAAAATCACTGGTTATTTCATATTCTCACATCAGGCTCCCTGGAACTCCCAACCTCTATTGATATAGTGAAAAATCTAAAACTGCTGCAGACAGAAGCTGCACAGATAACAGAAACATTAACACCGAAGAAAGAGCGAAAGGTGGGAGCTCAGCACTCTGAGAAGGGACAGTTAGTACCGATGCAGATGAGCCCAACAGGAATGTAAATAAGGAGCCTTCTGATGAGGATGTGCTAACTGCTAAAAGAAAACAAACTAGGGTAAAATAATTGTGGTAGTAGTAGATCAGCGACCTCCTACTCAACTGGCCCCCACACCAAAGAGGGTGGATCCTCGCTTGGGGTTCACACTGATACAGATTAAAACCAGCCCAGTGGGCTCATATTAGCTTGGCATGTTTAGAGTGGACAATAAGGAAGGGCTAATCATTAGCTAGCAGATGTTATATGCTTGAACAAAAGTTAGATAATGGATGACGTATAAAGAACTCTAGTAGAGAACAGAAACTAAACAACAAAGACTGCTAACGTATGCAAAGATAAACAGGAACTGCTCAAGAAGGTGAAAAGTACATCCTGAAGAGGCACCAGAGGGAGGAGATTCTGAATTTTCAGAAACCTTACATATACGCATGACTTTGTATAATAAATACCCGTCTGCTTGTTGAAACGGTGTGCAAGTTAGGAGGAGCGATCCCCCTTGCACCCGGCGTCACAATAAACATACCTGCTTTGTAACTCTCCTCAAGCTGTAGAGTTCCACTCTGCACGTCACTATAACCAACCTAATGCAAATGTCCCTGAAATACACAGATTTCTTTCACCTGCAGTGACCTTCAAAGCCATTCATTCTCTTCAGTAATTTACAATTTTCATTTGTCTTTCCAGAAGTACAGGCTTTCCCTTCAAGAAGCTATGCAGGTGGAGCGTAAGTAATAAAGCCACGTCAGTAAGTCACAGGGCTGCATTCATTTTCAAATCAGACTTTCTCCTATTGAAGGCACAAGCATAAACTCAGTGTAACCAAATCACTGGGACTCCCACTAGCACATGAAACAGGACCGGCCGGTTGGACAAAGATGAGCTGTGCCATCTTAAGTGCTCTCAGCATCCTGCAGACTTCCTGCAAGTGACACAGACTTCAAACTGATAGTCCATCAGGGGCAAGGAACACACTCAAGCAAGAATGAATGAAAGAGCTACCGGGCAAACATGATGATGAGAGTCCCTGATGCCCCTGAACTCAAGAACACACCTCCTATCACTTGGTCAACATCTAGCCTGGTTTAAATAAACCCAGGCTGCTCTATAGCAGTCACTACCTTTTGTTAGCAGCCTTTCAACAAGGCCCCCGTGCAAACCAGGCAATAGAGCTGCCACCCCACATTTGAAGTCAGCTATGCATTCAGGGTTGATTTCCATCCAGATCCTGTGCCTCTCTGGTGGACCAGAAATTCCTTTGCTGTTGCTGCGGGCTGAACAAGACTGTCAACAGGACAACAGCACTAAGCCCTCAAACCCAGTCTCCCACAAGTTACTACCTGCCTACATACTCAGGTGCACAGAGACAGCACAAAGAAAGCCTCAACAGTAAAACATTTCACGTATGTGCAGCAATTTCTGAAAAATGCAGCACAAATACTAGGAGCTGTCTTCCAGTTCAGTAGGTTGGGAAGACTTTGGGGATTCAGGTACACATTCACTGAGCCACAGCTTGCAAAACACCACCTCTGTAGGCTTTTGGACAGTAGCTGTGTTACATCACTCTGTACTAGACCTGCACAGCTTACTGGCAGACCTCGTGCTTTTCCACAGTCTGGTGCTCACACCTCCTGAGAAGGCTCCCTCTATCAACATCTGCACAGAGCTAGAAAAACTCCGTATGCCCCATGGGGATATATCCATTCCACCAGAAGCAACAATCTGTCTTTGCCCACAAAGGCTTGGAAAAGGGGAGTTACAGGAAAAAGTCTGGACTCAGCCATCATCCCAAGTTCAGGACTGCCAGAGGACTGCAGCTTCACTGAAGAGTCTCCCGGGGCAATACCAGGAATGACAAGAAGCATCCCATCAACTTCCAGAGGGCTGGGATTTTTTCTTAGCGTTCCTGGGGGATACAGGCCAACAAGCCCAGTGCAAAATGTTTTATTTCTGTTGCACCATCCTATGGAAGTGTCTAATCATGAAAGACACCAAGACAGAGTGAAGGACAATCAGTGTTTTGATGAAGAACTCTTAGCCTTTTGCACTACCTGCCCTCCAACAGAGGAGGGCCAGCCCCCAGCTCCTCCGTCTGGTCTGCTGGCAGTGTATACACTGGTGTTCACTTACACCTCCCCTGTTCCAGCTCCGTGTGGCTCACTTGCAGCGTAGCTGTTGAGAGAAATTAACTTGGCCAAGCCTACACTACAAATAAATCCTCTGGCCAATTTGCACTCAGAAATATGACTCTGCACTTCTCCTTCATGAAAGGGCTTACTGTCTGGGCACGGAGAGGGCTGCGGCAGGAGCATGTACCAGATGAATAGATCATTAGAGACACACGGAGAAATCCCAGCACTGCTGTCAAACGCACAGCTCACTCTTCGCCATGCTCTCACACAGAGTTTTGTCAGGTTTGAAGGTTTTGACCCTGAGACAGAAGCTCCAGGCTTGCCTCATACAGGCAAAAGCAGTTGTGAGAATTTAAGTTTTTCCTCATTGCTTAATGCATGTGAATCTCTTTCCACCACTATGATCTGCAATGCTACCACCAGAAGTGGATGATACAGAATACAAAGACAAATCTAAACCCAGCCAGAAAAGGTAATTCCTTCCCTACTCCTGGAGCAGATCAGTCTCAGGTACGTGGGTCTGTTCTACCAGGTATCAGACTTACAGAAGCAGACAAAGTTAGCAAGGTTTTTTCAAAGGAATTTAACTTCAGGATGGCTTGGAAACAGCTGTTCTCAAACTGTGATCAGCAGGTATCTGTGGAGTATTTCTAGTTTGTTTGTGAAAGGTAACTTTAAAAAAACCCCGTATCATACACAAGTCAAAGTTTGTTATGCAGGCATCTGCATTCCCACAGGAAAAATGTGTTTTGGTTTATGCTCAGCTGACAGAATACCATTCCCCTTTCACTTGTGCTAGAAGGATCAGCACCACTGCCCTCATCAGAACCCATGCCAGCTAAAATTGTGCTGGGGATCCCCAGCGCAATCTCAGCAGGCAGCACAATCAGCCACCTGTGCATCTGGAACCTCACATGATTTTTGATGCCAATAATTACTTGTGTTCATTTGTACAGTGCAAGAATACGAGAACAAGGCTGGCACAGGCACATAATAAACACTCCTGATTTCCTGGGAGGGCTGTGAATTACTGGGTGCCTACAGGCAAACTGGGAAAGTGTAAGGATGATAAAACCCCAGGTGCTAATAACATTTAGGAACAGACACAAAGGAATAGAAACAGAAGCAAAGATCTTGACTGCTTCTTCTACAGCCTCTGAACAACCAAGTCAGCATCCTTTGGGATGGAAAGTGTTAACAGAATCTGCTTTTAAAATACAGCTAGGAAGAACAGCAAGTAAAAGTCAACCAGGGACCTGTAACAAACTCTGTGCAAGGAGGAGAGTTGCAATGTTTTTCGTCTTGTACTTCACAAGGGATCCAGGCACTGGGCTAGATCACAAGCAACCCTGTAAGCAAGCCGCCTTCCTCCTGCTGCCAGAGCACCTCCTCCTCCACAGACCACAAAGCCTTAGAGCTGTCCTAAGGGGCAACCAACTCCAATGTTTCTGGAAGCACAACCTATAAAAAAGGCCAGTGTCAAGTTTGCAAGCAAGGGAAATGTCTTCGGGCTATAAAAGCAAGGATAACATGTCAATTAAAGGCTTTGTCTAGAGCACAGCATGAAGCAAGGCAAGGAAGAGGATTGATCTCTTCATCACCAGGCTGTGCGTAGCAGATCCTCACAATACATCCCAATACAATAATACAAGGAATTTGCATTATTTATTCCATTAACATTGCCATGTGCTGAGGCATGTTCTTAGCCACTCAGGTGCATGGCTCATGGGAAATGTCACAGCCCTCCAAGAAGTCACAGAGCTAACACCTCTCTCCACCAAAGGAAAAAGAGTTTCTGCTTTTTAAAAAACTCCTGAATCTGATCCACAGCACCAAAAACAAGTGAAGAAACTTCAAAACACAATAGCAAAAATTAGCTGTGTACCAGATGCTCCTCAGAAGACTGAGGCATGAAATCCACCCAACACTATCTCCAGATTCCTCCAAAGATATCCAAGGTGTTTACAACAACTGTTGCTGATGGGAGCCACATGAAAGAAACTGAACACACAACTAAAAAATGATCATAAAACGTATATCCCAAGATGTTGCTGCTTACCATATGGTAAGGAAATGAAAGGACACGATGGGTGCAAGCCAGGACAATCTGTATTCAAGGCAAGGCATGTGCACTGGCTTTACAGTTGGCATTAACATTATAAAGAGCCATACAGAAAAGCTAATGCAGGAAAATTAAAAAAGAAAAAAATATCAAACAGTCGACATGGTTCCAACTGGTTAGTTACTGTCTCCAAATGATAACATAGCAAAAGGCTACAGAGCTTTCATCTCTGCAGCAGACAAGAGGTTTACTCAATCAGGAAGGTAACCACCAGAGGAGAAAGTTTGGGAGTCAGGTTGTGATTTTAGCCATTACTCAGTAGCCACATGCAGATAAGCCTACATCTTTGATTATACTGGACTCACCACCCAGGCTTTAGGGACATACTCATGCCACCTTCATGGACTTAGAACTAACTCAGCCTGCATTTCCAAGCATTTCAGTGACGCCATGAAGCTCAGAGTCCTCGCCACATCACATCTTCACTGCACTGTTATGCTAAGTTTGACATCTGGGGGCCTGACTTTCCCTCTATGACCATCTTCTGAACAGTTAGCAGATTCTTCTCTTCACCATGTGCACTAAACCTGGTCTCCACCACCACCCAACCACACAGAGGTTATACAAGGGGCCAGCCAGAGCTACGACATCGATGCAGTTTGGTCCACTAACACTTTAGCCAAAGGCTAAAGCACCCTAGTTAGTCACAGGGTCAGGAAGAAAAGACTTTTGCCTTTTCAGGGATTCTCAGAGCTTCAGAGAGCACCCTTGAAAAGGAACACAGCAAGAAACATGCAAATCGTTTAGCTTCCTGTGTTGTGGGATCAAGGAATTAGCAATAAAAAAAACAACCCAAAGCATTAATGCCAGAGGTACAACCAGTCCTGCCCTCCCAGAATAACCCCTTAACAGTTTAATAGCCCAACCAATGCATAACACCCGTGAACCTACAATCAGTTAATCATATGCAGCATCTAATGATGTCAGACTATACATTTCTCTTGATCAACTATAATTTCTCAGCAAACAAACACAGCAGGTTTCATTATACTCTCCCTGGCACAGGTTTCACTTCGCAAATTGATGCCAAATTTTGCTTTCCCCAACATTAAACTAAAGATTACAGTCATCAGCAAGTTATTTTAGAGTTAGACTTCGCTAAAGCCAGCACGGAACTTGAGACTTCATAATTCTGGCCTAACCTTTCTCAAGTAGCCAGTTACACTGGAAAATGGAGGTTCTCTGAATTGCATGGAATGGTACAGTGCTTCAAAATAAACGGGTTATGTCATATTCATTGGCAAATGGCTGAAAATGTTTTAAACATAATTAAGTAGGAGATTAAAAACAACCACTGCAGCCAAGCAGGGAAAAAAAAAAAATTCAACCTTTACATATGAAGTAGAGTTTTCCTAGTTGTCATCTGTAGTTTTGTCTGTCACATTTCAGATGAAGAAACAGTTGAAAAGATGACACTATCTCCTACGCTGAGAGGGTTCTGAATACGGGGAAGGAAAGAAAGCAACAAATCCCCCCACCCCACCCCTTTGTTAGCACAAATCAGTCAATTTATCAATTAAAATTTTCTGACTTTCTACCAGAGGCAGATTTCACAGTGTTCTTGCTTTGAATGGCTAAGTGTACTCATCTTCATCATACCTCTGGGAAATGGGCACCATGGATCAGACAGGTTAGAGGGCATGCCCATGCCCAGAGACCCCTGAAATCCACAGCAAAGCTCTGAACCTCCCTGAGCACCGCACTGAGGCGGTACTACAGCTTCATTTTACAGGGAGGGAAACAAAAGCAGAGAGATTAATGGATTTACTCAAGTCACAAAAAAGGAGTGGGTGTCAGGGCTGGGAATGATACAACAAGCCTACGCTCCTTCCAAAATACACACTGAAATAAACTACAGATACTCAGTTTCTGTAGAGCAGTTTACTTAACACATTCACCAAGTATTTGTCAGACTAGTGATAAATCTGTGGCCATGGCAATCTCGAGAACAACTTTTCCATGTTGCTTTTAAGAAACTCTCACAAGCTCAAAGGCAACATTTTTCTTCTTCACCAAGTATTTTGTCTTCAGCCCTGAAAAAAAGCCCTGGGTTTTTGGAGATGTGGTTCTAGATATATTTTTTAAAGCACTGAAGCACCCTTACTGGGGGGGGACGGAGGATGACAAACCAACCAACCCCACCAGAACCAAAACATCTCCAGGATGAGAAATACTTTGCAGATGCTTTTAAGAAACAAGTGGATGAACTCTACCGAGGAGGTGAGGCCCACACCCCAGCCTCCACAGTGCTAAACGTGACTTACTACTGTTGTAGTGTCTCAAAAGTAGACCCAAATCTGCTGAGTTCCTTGCTCAGCAGACTGCTTCCTTTGCTGACCTGGTGATCTCTCCCCAGCTCCAGCCTCACAGGCAGAAGGGGGACAGATATCAGAGGGCTGCGATTCCGAGTTGGTTTGCTAACTGCCTTCCATCTTTTTGCACTTTGAAGGGTGTGCTTCTAAGCAAGCTGTGAAATGACAGCTAAATCTCTGGTTTTCCTGCCTATACTCAGCACTCAGGTGGCAAAACCCCCCCATGTTTTCCTGTCATCTCATACAGACAACAGCACAGAATAACATGGTGCTCTGAACAAACGGTACACCACCACATGACTTAAAAGGGCTATGTGCAAGCAAGGCATTTCTCTTTTAAATTCCAAATACTTTGGGTGAGCTAAGATTTCTGAGTCTGAATCTCCTTCATTTGTGATCTCACGTTTCACTCTCATATACAGGAATCCATATGGCTTCTCCTGTGGAGGGAGGCATAGGCACACATGTGCGGGACACATGGCTACCGTTTGGTGAACACACGTGACATACTACAGATGCCAGAGTCAGAACACATTTTCTCTTGGAAATGACTGACTCTGGACTCAGACTGATGGAAAACTGGTGGTATGCTGATGGCTGAATTAACTCTAAAGAGAAGAGAAGAGAAAGAAAAACAGTGAGTTCTCCTTATTTCACTGATCTTGTAAGCTAATAGGTCTACAGCCTTCTGTAAGTAACACTGTGCATGTCTCGTCCCTAGCTGAGGAAAAGGGATCATGCAAACCAAGTGACATTTAAGCAAAGTATAGGATTGCTTCCAATACAGTATACAACGTTGCAATTCTCACTTCTGGCGGTCTGTCCTCTTTGCATGGGCTTCCGCAAGCATCACTGGAGAGGTGCAAAATTCAGGGAGAGCAGAGCACTGAAGGCTGCATCAGCAAGTGTGGGAAATAAATGTGGAGAAGAATGCAAATGCACAATTTATTTTAACTAAGTGACCACAAACACATGGTTTGAGGATAGCTAATTTTTTCCCCTTCATTGCCTGGAGAGAGGAAACAGGCACTTACTTAATCTCAGTAGCCACTTCCTAGTAAATTGACTGGGTAATTAGAAGCCCCATAAAATACACGTATGCCTTGTTTCTTCAGAGCGTGGTTCCTGACTACGCCATTTCCAATGGCAAAGATTCACAGCTTAGATGTTATCCATTGCTCAGGGATGAAGCGCACAAAATGCAGTGCTTTCTAACCTCAGTGGAGAGACTCCCCCACACATCTGCAGGCATTGGAGTTGCCTGTCCCAGCAGGAACACACTCTGACCCAAACAACCCTTGCACGCATGACAGCACTTGTCCGGCAGCATTCCCATGCCTGGACATTTGAGCTCCCCGGGACTCTGAGGCAATTTCAAAGACTGGAAAACTGGATTTTTGGAATACCTGATAAATCCATCAAGGCATTGCTGTGGTAGGGATGAAAGAGCAGAGAAGAAAGTGACAGGTTTCAATGAACCCACAGTCCCTCAGCTGAGTGTGCAGCAAACCAATCCGAGGCTCTCCCTCTGCCAGTAACAACCATAATCCCAGTACTACATCAGGGAACAGCAGATACCATCCAACAACTGTTTTCTGGTTTACAAAACGTGTACCCACTTCATCTATAGTGACACAGGCTGTCTTCCAGAGACTAGGTTCTACATAGAAATGTCACGTATAAGGAGACAAACTGAAACCTAACTGCTATTTTAACTTATTTGCTGAAGCTATTAAGTTTCTTCGAAGTTATGTTCAAAGGTGTCCAACAGATCATTTATTCTGACCTATGACACACCACAGGTAAAGCATCACTTCATGTCCCCAAAACTAATTCAAAGATTTTAGCATCACCCGCTTGCCACAAAAAAAAAAACAACCCACAAACCACCAAGTCCTTTCTTTTTTTTCTGGTTTTCATCTGAAACTGTCTCAGGCCCTTTTTCAGAAGTCTTTCAAATAGAAAGAAATCAAGGGTTTCATCTGAAATCCATACAACAGTAGCAACGGCTGTGCAAGATCATCTGCAAGGCAAGAGCTGATATGTCATAGAAGCAGCTGGCCACTAGAGGGATTTCTAAATAAATTAAAGGTAATCGGTCAATTTCCTCATGGAAAAACTGAAAGACTAGTTCCGTCTCATTTGAGAAATCATTCCCTTAAACATCTGCCAGCTTCTCAGCCGCTGCCTGGGAGAACAGGCAGAGCAGATAACAGGGTTCTGGAGCCCACACAGCTGCTGCTGTTTTCAGTTAGCCTGTTTCTTGGGTTCCAGACCTACCCACCCGAGACGGGCAGCAGACACCCTGCAAACCATTCCAGCACAAACTATTTGGGCCCTGTAGGGTATGACTTTTGTTTTAAAGTGTTTCATTAACCTCTTCAGATCACATAACCTGATACAAGATCTAACAAGCTGAAATCTCAGTTTCTTTGGCTCCCTATTTGGCTTCTCCCAAGAATATTCTTAAACTTCCATGCCAGAGTTAGCACAGCTTTATAGCTCCATCTGTGTTGTCGGTTCAAGAGACCTGGAAGAAACATGCCTTTGTCGGTTCAGTAGATCTGGAAGAAATACATCCTCCAGAGCAGAAAAGGCTGGAGTTTTGGTCCAGCTGTGTGCCCAAACTGTTATAACCAGATGTTTTTCTTTATTTGTGGCCGGTCCCAAAAGCTTACGTGTAGTAACCAACTTGGCCACACATCCTGCAGCAGCAACAGGAGCTGGTCAGATCTGTCAGGCAGGCAATTACTGCTGTTAAATGTGATACGCAATTATTTTTCCTTAGTGATCTCACTCTATTAGAAAGATAAAAATAATTGAGAGAGACTTGAACCCCATTTCGCCTCAGCAAATCTCCTCTGTGGTACACCGAATTTGTGCTTGCTATCATTTGTGATTTAGATCCACCTGCTCTGCAGTGGTTGGGCAGTCTGCATTCAAATAAGGATGCAGCCTGTAATCCAAGTGCAGCTACAAACTATGCACCTTGCACCAGATGATACAGCAAACCTGAAGGTGATCGATGCTCTCCACAGGTAGCAGGATCAACCCAACACCATCACTCTGGTTTTTGCAATTTGTTGAGTGTAGGAAAGAAATTACTGTTTCCCTTAGCCCCAGCCTAGCTCTGAACACACAGTCCTCCCCCCTTAGACTTACATGACATACATAAAGACAGGCTCATCCAAAAAGACAGATGCAGTGTTTATAGTCAAAGCTGCTGGAAACAACTGGTCCCCACTGATAGCAGCTTGAGTCTTGTTCTGCAAAACAGAGCTTCCTTCAAGGCTCAGGTATTAGGCAAAAAATCCTGGCAACACCCTTAGTTTGTATGAAGTCAGAGCAGAGTTCTGCCAGCAGACAGCTATGAGCTCACTAGTCTGAAATAACAACTCATTGACAAGGCTTCTGGTGGAAGCAACAACTAACTTGTTTGTGTGAGAAATAAAGCAAGGGGGGAAGTGAGTCTGTGATGAGAGTGATAAAATGTGTATCACCAGCCCACTCCACAACTTAGCAATGATAATTTGCATTTAAATGCTGCTTTAAATAAAAAAAAAAATTAAAATCATAAATTAAGAGAAACTATTTAGCAACAGTGACATTTTCATATTCCAGTCACACACACTGAATTTATTTCAGATTACTGTTTTGAAAAATGAGTGTAACCAAAGTCTCTGACAGCCAGAGACGGAGGAAAAAAATATTTGAAGAGGTAAAAGACCCAAAAGTAATTATTATTCTCTGCTAACCTATTTAAAAGAGTCTGGGTAGGCTCCTCCAGAACCCTGAAGCCAGTCACCTCAGGGACAACTAAATGGAAACTCCATCCAGAACTTCCTACTGAAGAAGCACATATGATTTGGAGCAAACACCGGCAGCTTCCAGAAACTGATTTATGCGAGTCAAGTAAAACTAATGGTGTAAGACTGGGAAAAATGAGCATAGTGCTGGTCTCCTACTCTGTTGTTCCTCACTTGCTTATAAGAATTGGTTATGTTGGAGCCTCTTCCCCATGGTTACTAGGACTGCCCGCTTCGTTTCAGGCCCAAGGAAATTTCGAGCCTTTTACTTTGTGAAGGGAACCTCAGGCCATACCAGCCCCTGGCCGCCTCCTCATTTTGCCAGCTCTACAGAACGCTCTGGGGTCTAGAACCTTCGCACTCTCCATCCTCACCCCTAAAACAGATACAATCAGGGTACCCACCAACAACACAAAAAAGCATGCAGCACTTGGCTCCTGTCAGCAACAGGACCCTTGCTAAACCTCCAGGACCTGAATAATCTGCTCGTACCTCAGCCTGCAGCAGCTTGAAACTCCCCAAACCTAACCCAGACCTAAGCTGTTCCATACAGCAAAAGAGAACAGAAGGAATTCACTTCTACCAACATCCCACCTCCACCTGCAGGCACTGAAACAGACAGAACCAAGCCAAATTATAGAAGCTATAGAGCTGCATGCATGAACTCGAGTGAAAGTATTATCAGAAAACCCATACATACACTAACAGAGAATAAAATGCCATGCACCCAAGCCAGTACTAACCTTCTTCCCAACTCTGCCAGCCACGCAGAATCCAGCAACAAATTCAGATTTCCAATTCAGGTCACATGAAGGACCAACATATGTGCCTTTTGTTATGAGCAACAACCTCTCTCATCTGTCCGGAAACCATTTAAAACTGGCACCTCAAGCTTTCTTCTCTCAAATGCCACTGCAACCTCAGTTCTGATCCCTGTGGTTGATACAGACGTGGATCCCTTCTGATCCCTGTGGTTGATCCAGTGTGACTGTTGTGACAAGCATGGCCCTTCAAGTCACCTTTCCCCAGACCGTAACCTGAATGAGGGGATGAACCCAACACTAAACCACAATGTACAACGCTGACTCTTTCCCAATCCTGCAGGCCCCACAGAACCTGAAAGCAAAGTGGCTTACTTAAAACCCCAGACTTTAGCCTCTGCCCGTAACTGCAACCTTGATTCTAGTCAAGAGGGGGGGGTCTGGGGGGGTGGGGCATGTGGGGAAATAGAGATAAATAAAAATACCTCTCCTCCCATCGAAAGGACGGAGGAAAATATCACTTGGCCCCCTGAGTGCAGTACTTCTGTTACATTCAGGACTCAGGATCACCTCGGCAGCACCACTGGTGACCACAAGGATGAGCAGCACAGCCAGAAAGCCAGACAAGCTTCAGCAATCTCCCTGCAACAGCCCGGGACATCAGGTCAGGTTGGCAGGTAGGCGCCCCTGCCCTCCACAGGACATGGCTTCTGGTAACCATTGCCCTCCTTTTCCTTCATGCAGACACTTGATTGAGCTTCAGCAGCCTCTGATGAGATATCCTCCTCACCTGCTCTCCCAAGTGCTATACCTGTTCTGCAATTGCAAAACCATAGACAAGGTGCCTTTGTAGCGTTGCCAGAGTGCCAAGTTTCCAGCCTCTCCCTTACTGTGAGTCTTCACCCACCAGTCCTTCGAGGGAATCTTTCGCTGCTGCTGCTCCTCCTTCCTTGTAACATGGGTTTCAGGATCTTTGTTCTGGCGAGTCTCTGTGAAGCCCGTTTTCCTCCCATTCATCCTCCCCAACGACACACAGCTGGCTTGCCTCCTCCCCCACTCCTGCACCTGGCCACCCAGCACCTGAAGAGCAGCACACATCCCCCATGCCAGGCCAACACCAACATAATGCCGTACCAATAATACAGCAATACAAAACAAAACCTTGGCACTTCAATCCTGCTTTCCCCAGGCCTTACCAGTAATTCTAGCCAATTCTAGACAAAAATTCAGAAGAAACAAAATGCAGACCATCAGTTTCTGAAGACACCAGAACTTCTTTAATCCCTCAGTTTGCAGAAATGAGGAATAGCCTGACTTTGGCTGTTTTCAAAAACAAAAACATAAGCCTTTGCACTAGTCATACAGTTCCTACACTGACTGTTCAGCTTTCAGTATGTCTTTTTTGTTAGGATTCTTGCTATTCTGGTGTAGTGACTTTTGCATGTAACTGCTGTGCTTTTCACTTAGTTTTAACTACTTTTGTCACGGTCTTTATGGGTTATGGTATCAATTACAAATTCTGGTTAGACTACAGGAACAGACACTTCATTTAAGAAGAATTTTCAAGAGCAAAAACACATCCTCAATAAACCTCAAGGGGAGTTAATAGCATTCAGATGCACCCCAGCACTGAAACTCCACTGAGCAGCGAATCTGCAGCTAAACCTCAGGATCCTGGGATTTCACACCTAAGACAGTACTGAAAATAGGCACCCTGGGACATATAAAATCAGTACACCAGCCTACCCTCCATCACTCCTCTCCATCAGCTGTGTCACTGTTGCAGCATTTGTTTATCTTCTCACACAGAGCTGCAGCTGGGAGACATAACTACCCAAAAAAGTCACCTCCCTACTGGCAGGCAGCAAGGTGAAGGGCCCAAGGACAACACTCCAGCACACACCAAGGAAAGCAGGTAACCAGCTGCAACAGGTTGAGAAAGTGCAGCCAAGGTCAATGCTGTGCACCCACATGCCTTTCTGCAGCAAACATTAAACCACACTGGCTCCTCTACAAGGAGTTTTTACTCTCACTAAAACACCTTGGTTGTTGGGTTTTTTGGGGGTTGGTTTGCATCAAAAAAAAAAGCAAAGATGACATAACTTTCCTGCATCCTCACATAAAGCGTTAAGTGCTGATGACTGAAGAAGAGTCTTGCTGCAAAGCCTTACAGGTCATGTTCCTCCTTGCCTCCTAGACATAGGAGGCTATAGGAACTGAAAAGGTTTCTCATAGCTTTTCGTGGGTGTCTAATGCTCATGCTTCCTAGTTAAACCCCTTCTAGCACTTGCCACAAGGATGGCTTTTGACCATCTAGTGACACAGTGCACAAGTAGTCCAACTACAGGAATTTGCTTAAATTCACTTGCCTGAAGCCAGGTGGGGAGTAATTCACAGATTCAAACCAATGAACAGAATGGGGCTGGGGGGAAATCAAAGCATTTGCATTTGTCAGAGTTTAACATTTAACTTCGAAGTCACAATTAGCTGTTCAAAGTATGAATGCTAGAAAACAGCCTTTTTTCCTACATACCTTGTAAGGACAAGAATGATTGAAAATACTAATAACTCAGCCTTAAATTCCTATTCTACCCTCAAAGGTACAATGCACCATCCATTTTAAGAGCAGCCGTAGAATACGTAGCAAAACCAAGATTTTAATTTGCTAACTGAAGAGATAACCACCTGCTATCAGCTTCAGGATATAAACTAACACTTCACAGCTAACGCAACCTAGTTTTTGCCACTGGGCAAAATTCAAACCAGACTGCAGCCATCCATAGCCTTTCCTCTGCAGAGGGATCAAAGCAAAAAGAAGCAAACAATGCTTTTAGAATCAAGGGAAGCCCATACCCTGTCGGGGGGGTGGGGGGCATGGGATATCATATTTTTTCTTCTTAAAAGGATAAAAATCTTTTTAAAAAAATAGACAACAACAACACAAAAATCAATCTCTGCTGGAGCCGAAGCCTTCCAAAACTAATGTAAAAGAGCTTATATGAGCCCCGCCACAGCACTGTAGTTTACATGGACTCCCACTATCTTTTGCTTCAGCATGACTTTAGATCCTCAGGAGCCCCAGGAGCCAGGGGGGACAGCCTCAGACTAAACACATTTTCTGGTCCAAATGAAGACCTGCTTATCTTTAAAAGAGGTGCATTATTTGCTACCACTGCATACAGACAGAATGAAAGGAAAACAGTTAGAAAGCAGTTCACTTCCATGCACTACTACCACACGGGCATCAGGGTTATCACTGAAGCTGACATCTCCAGCAGTGCCAGTGTTTCAAGAAACCCTGGAATAGGAGCAAAGACAGACTTTGGTGAAAATGTATTCCCATCCCAAAACAACACTATAAACTTTCATGCTGTAATCCAACAGTAGTTACACATTGGGGGGTGGGAAACATACTATGTAAATAATTGGTCAGAATGAAAGCAGAAGATAGAGCAGCTTTCACACCTGAATAAGGAGGTCTCATTTCCCAGCATGTCTAACAGCTGTCTCAAACAAGCAATCACCTCTCCCAAAGAAACATAAGAAATATTGCATGAACATAATTCCAGTCCTCTGCATTGAAACTCCTTATTCAGTCTCTAGTACAAAATTAAGCCATTTATTTAGGAGTGCCACGTCTGTCAAGAAGAGGATCAACATGCTACATCAAAAAACATTACCAAAACCAAAGCAGTTCTCTGAAAACTTTGGTGACTAAACTCCATTTGAAAGCATATACCAGTTCCATAGTCACCTGGAAAAGGTTCAAAATCACCACATATTTATTAGGTTCTCCCTTAACTTTCCAGGATGAAAAGTGAACTCATTCTACAGTAATGAAAAGTACTCTGGTCCAAGGACACCAGATATAGATATACAAATAGATGTGCATGTCCACACACACACATATATAACTGAAACAAATCATTTCTGTGTTTAAAACCAGGATACAGGTATTGAATGAAGCAAATTGTGCAGTTCCATTAAAAAAAACCAAACCAACAAAAAAGGTTTTTTTTTTCCATACAGATGAGCCTATTAGAAGTGCCACATGCCTGTCTGAAGGATTTATTGGCCAAAAATCCATCTTGGAGAGAATACTAACACATTTTTTTACTCCTATCTTTCTTCAGGCTGAAATTTTGATGCATGTGGGCCCCATTTAGCTGTAATCCATCCTTGGCAATGAGCATCATCAATGTACACTATGGTTCACTAAACCAAAGGAAATGAGAGGCACATAAATATATTGAACTAATATTAAGTCTGAGACATCATCCCACAGGAAGGAAATTCCAGGTTCTGACAGACAGCACCCTGCATCACCTTGGTCCTCTCTCTCACCCTGCAGCCCATATGGTCTTTCAGGGAGTCCTCCAGAACCAAAGAATGACAGAAAGCACTGGCAATGGGCAGCTCCCAGTGTTCTGCATCCCATGTGTATCATGGATCTATTTTTAGAGAAACCTGACCCAGTACGTGAAGACTTTCCATTCCAGGGGACTCGGATAAATCATTGCAGGTGTTGTGACACTTTACATAAAAGATCAAAAATGTCCTTCAATCTATGCATACATCCCAGCAGGCATCAGGGCTAGCTGCCCCGCTATTCCCTCTCTGGTTCCCCAAGCAAAAACTCCTTTTCCTTTCCGAAGCAGGCCCACGCCATACCTCCCAGGAACCAACCGTTCTCCAGCTATGCCCAGACACCTGGGACTTCTTCTTCAGGAGTCTGACTAGCAGTGATCAGGCAGCTTTCTGAAAAGAAGATATGCTCAATTTAGCAGAAAGAAAATGTAAAAGAGAAAGGAAAAAAAGGTATTGGTACAACAGTCTTCATCCCAAAGGCCTGCCACCCTGCTAGACTCACCCTCAACAGAGTGATTTTCAAGACACTCTCTGACAGTGACTGCCTCACCAGAACAGGCTGCCCAGAGATCATGGAGTCTCCGTCCCTGGAGATATTAACACCTTGATCTGAAGTGGTACTAGGCAGCCTTCACCCGAGCCTGCTTCAAGTAGGGGTTGGGACTAGACAATCTTCAGAGGTGCCTTCTGACCTTAACCGCTCTAGGATATCCATGCACTAGTCCCAGAATGTTCCCGTTGGAGAAGCCCTGTGAAAGGAAAGAGGCTTTTGTCCCTGTAATAAAAGGATACCAGCAGAAATTGGGTAGGCTTCCCCTGGATCAGACCTAACTGATCCAGATTCACCAGAAGAAGCTGACATAGCTTGTATACCAGGAATGTACAACTGAAATTGCCCCTTAAAAAAATGGCAATTTAACTCCAGCACTTTACAGCCAACACTGGTTGCAGCTGGTCCTCTGACACACTCCCACAGCTGCCTCCCACTTCTCCCACACTTGAACAGGCTTCAGAAGACATGACAGTACACAACCTTGACTGTCTGCAGCCTTGACTGGATAAAGAATCCCAACCCCAGGCAACAGACAAGTCAGGGATGAAGTGGGATCCTGCCCTGGCCAGGAATGAACTAGATGACCCCTTGAGGTCTTTTCACTCCTACTTCGTACATATTTACAAAAATCTTGAAAACTAGTTCTCCTTCACCTTTGAAAGCATCCAAAGGCTTATAATAAACAACAGCCTCTGATATCCAACTCTGTCCTGCTGTTTCTTTGTGACAACATATTATTTTATTGGCATCTAGCCTCTAAACAACACTTGCAGTACAAGGCATCAGGTAGACAATTACACAAGTGACAGACAAACAGGTAACGAAGCAGACCCGTCTTAAAATGTGGTTGCCAAAAGACAGCAGCCAAAATAGATGGCTGCCTTTTCGAAGATACATAGCATGCAGGATTCGGACCAAAAAACAAACAAAGAAAAAAATCACACAATGTATTATATTCACCAGTCTCACAGAGTTTCTACTTATTTCAAGACTTAATATATTATAAAGTGTGGAACAAATGGTGTTTTATAGCATCAAAAAGCATCAGAATCTGGCAATTTGTGGGAACCATAGGAAAAATAAAGAAACTACTGCTACCCAGCAAATTTCCATCATGCAGCTGATGCTTCTTTTAACAGTTCTCTGCAGAACTGCAAAGTATTTAGCTGAAGAGCAGTTTAAGTCTTGCCATGCAGACCTCAGTGAGGCTCAGCACTAATTTTCGGCTTCCCTTCAAATGTTTCTACTGAACAATTTCATGATGTCATTTGCTTAAGGTTGCCAAGATTTAGATGTGGGAGACAGGCCCAAAGGACAAAAAAACCCAAAAACCACAACCAAAACTTATTGTGGATATTGGGATGGGATCATTTCTTTAGCCTTCCCTGGTTCTCCATTTCTCACATAAATTTACTGCATTTCAGTGTAAAAGTGATCTCAATAAGAAACAAGACTTCAGTTATGAATTCTATCTCTGGGTCTCAATAAACTCAAGAATCTTGTGTAGATAAGTAACCTTTCTTCCCCAATTTCCCTAGCAAGAAAATGGAAGCATTTTACTCCCCTTTATTTCTTTTCATGGAGTCATCTAAATGCAAGTTTGTTGGAAGAAAGACTACGCAACGTCTTGCACAACAGGAACATCATCTTAATCATAGTTCCAAGGTTGTGCAAGACCCATCTCACTCTTAATCCCACTTAGTCTATGATTATGTTATTAAAGCTATATTATAAATAAAGTATCCACTTTTTGTTATTTGTTATCGCAAACAAATATGAATGGGAAACTAAATCCCACAAGTTTAAATGACAAGCCAAGTGAAAAAATTTAATTTCTAAAACCTAAGTTTTAATAGTCACATGGAAGTCTAAGCACAGGTGATCAAATTTTAAATAGATGAAAAACACCAGTGGACAGAAGCAACAGAGACTGGAACTTCAGCATTCCTAAGTGATTAATCCTGACCATGAAGATTTAAGTGACCTTACTGCACAGATGGAAACAAGGACAGAAAACACAGCGCATTTGAAAGCCAACACTTCCCAGTGAGTAATAACACCCATTAAAGTTTCAAATTATCCCTGCATCTTACCAGATATTGTCCTCTATGTAGAATTTTTCACATTTGAAGAGCAGACTGTTGAAGAATAAGAAAACGCTCAGATAGAGTATCATCAGCTAGTTCTAGACTAATAATATATAATCATCAAAGTTAACTATTATACTGATCTCATCAGCTTCTATTTTCAGCTACAACTAGTTCTTTCAAGCTTTAACCATTCACTCACTGGAGCCAGCGTTACAGTATATCCACTGATCCCTCATCTGGGATTTATTCCAGCTTTCCACCAATCTCGCCTATCTTTCACATTATCATTTCTGAAATTAAGCATACTCTGATCAGCAAAGCAGGCACACATTTTCAAGCACAAAAGAACCTAATTATTGCTTCCAAGCTCCAACTCATTTAATGCAAGCAATTAATCCCCAGGTTAGTAAGAGATGAGAGAGCAGATGGCACACAACTATGAACTAGCAGGTCTTTAAAGATGAAATTACAACTTTCTTGCTATACTGTCAGTTAATCCAAGGCTAAGGGAAGTGTGAGCCAGTGTGATAAACTGCTGAATACACATGCATTTACTTTGCCCACTACAGCCAAGAAGAACCCACCCGACAAATGCTCTTTACCTATAATTGAATGGATCTCAAATACACCATCAGCATTGCTACTGTTCAAAATAAAACCAAACCTTAGCCCTCAACCACCCAAAAGAGTTGGAGCATGCTGACTACGTAACTTCAGGGTCAGTTTTGTCCAAGACAGAGAAGAACATTTTTCCCTCCCTTTGCAGTTCTCCAGCACCAATGCAAACAATGCAGCAAGCCTGCCTAACGTGCCCAAGTTCCCTGACTCAGCTAGGCTGTTTGCAGCACAGTCACTGACACAGCCCTGAGAAAAGCTTAGCCCACCCCCGTTAAATGTGCCAAGTGCAGCCACGCAAGGAGTGTTTAGAAGAACACTCCCTAGCTAACAAATAGCTTGACTTTGGTCCAACAGCCATGTTTTCTTGAGGCTCTTGACTGTTGCTGGGCACTAGCCTGTTTCTCACAGCGTTATGTATTTTTGAGCCAAATGCTGGCTAGACTTTCCACAAGCACCAGAGGCGAGGGCTGTGACCCCTTTCTCCTTCACCAGAAGGGACAACTGTCACCTCCAGCATTATTCTTCCACAGCTACCTCCAGCATTATTCTTCCACAGCTACACAAGCACCAAGCTGAAGAGCAGAGAGGGAGGCTGGGTTCTGCTGCTGAAGCAGGGAGTCTTTGCTGTTGCCACCTCGGTGGCCAGCACCACAGGTTCACAGACAGACTGCCTATGGCCAAGTCTATCCCAGCAAGCGGAGCAGGGACCAGGGCTGGGACAAAGACCCAAGTACTGTTCCACAGGAATTTCCACCGTTAGGTCATTAGTACAATCCTGGGATGATCTGGCCTGTGCCCACCAGTGCTCTCCGGGAAAAGGATGGCTGGGGTTAATACAGGCCAGGGACGATTCCCAGGAGGCGGTCTGGATGCAGCTCCCTAATTCTTGGAGGGGGAAGGAAGAAAGGAAGGAAGCATTGAACTGAAAGGACATGGGTCACAATGTGCCAGTTGGCTTTGGACCAAACAGCCTGCTTGATTCATTAGTAGCCAGCAATTTCTTCCGCAGCAACTGAAGAAGTCAGAATTAGACAAGAAGGAAGTATGAGACTGTCCCACATACATCTTTTGCTCAGGATCTGGCTAACAAAGATTGAGATTAATTGATACAGGCTATGAAAAGAAAGTGTCTGCTTCAAACTCGTACATTGACTCTTAACTCCCCTTTATTGCCACTCATAAAGCTTCCACCCTACAAACTTGAGGAATCTGCCATTGAATTTAAGCCCTCAAGCAATACAGAGAGCATATGGCAGTTAAAGAGATGATACATGTTCTTAATTTTTATTCTCAAGACCTACATTTGGGCATTTTAAAATGCTGACTTACTCCAGAAAACTTTGAAGTAGAATATAAGCAGCAATGAAGGAATGCAACTCTTTGTCAACGACCACTTCACCGCCCTTCACACCAAGCTATCCCAGTAATGCAACAGCACAGGGATACAGGCAAATCCCGGGATTTATCTGTTGAAAAGGCTCATGTCAGGCACAAAGTCTGAAATGTGAGACGCTTCCAGAAATGGACTGTATTGTTTCATTTGTTCTCAAGAGACTGGATAGATACCATATGTGAGCTTCCTCTCAGTGGGTATGTTGTGCCCTGAACATACCTGGCTCCACAAAAGCTCAAGTTTTATTGGGGAGCTGAAGAGAACAGGACTAACCCTCTCCAAAGAATTGCTGCCACCCTACAGGTGCTGTTCTCTGTGGCAACTCAGTGCATCTACAGAACTTCCTTTTCAGGGGCCGTGATTTTTTTGTCATTCTCATTTTATAAAGCTTGACATTTTAAACAGCAGATTTTCCAGTTTAACCACCACCTGCACCTGTGTGCAATCCTCTTAAAAATGGAGTGATATTCTTATCAGAATCTTAGAATATTTGAAGTTATCTTACACTGTTATTTCACTAATAGCCCTCACAAATACTTTCACACAATACCGGAGAGATCTTAAGTAGAGTAAGAATAATGCAAGCAATGTACTAAAAAAGTTGTAGAGCTAACCAGTGCTCTGCAGGATTTAAAAATAAAAAACAACCACACACAACAAACTTATTCTGCACTTGCAGAGCAACAGGCATCCAGGATTCACCTTACTTTGGGGATCGGGTCTGCACTTACAACTCCCACTTACGTTTAATAAAAACCAAGCTTAGCTGAATCACAGTCTGTACACAGGGTTTGATATCTACTCCTACATCTGCTAACATGAAATCCAAACCAGCCAAATTCCCACTGACACAAATGAGAGCACAATCATGGACCTACACACAGATGAGCCTGGCATTCATTCACCCACTGCCATACACCAGCCTGTAATTCCATGGCCACGTTTGTGTGGCACACCACATTCAGGCTGATACCACAATCTGCTCTGTACACCCTCAATAAAAAAAAAAAACTAAAATTAAAAAAAAAAAACAAAAACAAAAAAACCAAACACACCCAACCACCAACCCACCAACAAAACACAAAAGTGCCATGCACTGATTATACCAGCCACGGATTTTCTGCAAAGATCTGTAGAATACTTGAAGACAGTAACAGGCACGTTCCTGAAGCATGCACTGAGACATCTAATGCTGTCTGCCTAATGACACTCCAGCATCAGCGATGTGGCTGGGAGGAGTGGTTTTCCCTACATCCCTTTATACAGAGTAAAACTTGTATTGACTTTTGAAGTTAACAGGAGTCTCCCCACTGACTTCACTGAACTTTGGATCAGACCCTGTAGCACCATTTCTTATTTTACAGGATTACCACACTCAAAAAGAAAAATCTCTTTTGGGTCCTCCCAAGCAATTCCTGTTTCTCCCAACAATTGTGTCAGGTTGAAAGAAAAAGACTTTTTTTTTTTTTCTTTTTACCCTTATAAATAAAGGCAGATTAACCAGTTCCCAAATTGGTCCATTTCCTCCATCCCGACACACACTTGGTTGCCACAGCTGCCCCCATGCTGTGATTTCTGAATACATCTTTGAATCTATCTTTCGGACTACAGCCTTGCAACAATGCTCCTTTTCAATGCCCACCAGCACCTCCTCAGCAGGCCGGCTCTCCGGCCCTGGCAAGCCCCGACCAGCTGCCCACAAAGCCCGGTATTTACCGGCCAAGCAGCGGCACCCCGCTCCGGCCCCGGCGCTCCGTACCGAGCTGTGGGTCCGGACAAACGCTCGGGCAGGCGGGCAGTGTCCCCAGGCTGCGGGCCAGCCCAGCTCCCAGCCGTAGCCCCACGCCGCCCGCACGCCGCCGCGGCCGGGAGAACCCCGCGCCCGTCGCCCCGGGGGGCGAGCTCTGCCCCAGCCGCACACGCCGGCTCTCCGGCCCCGACGGTAGGAGCTGCCCCTGCGCGTCGCCGCCGCCTTCCCCCCGCGCCTCGCCCCGGCTACCTGCGCTGCGCGGAGGCAGGGCGGCCCTGCGCCCCCGCCGGAGAGCCAGGGGTGGCCGGGGCAGCGCAGGCAGCCCCTTCCCCCTTCCCGGGCACGGCCACGCCGCCGGCTGCCCCCGCAACTCCCCGCCATGCACAAGCCGGGTGGAAGCCGAGGCGCTGGGGGGGCCGGGGCTCTGCTCGCAGCCGGGGGGCGGCGGGGCCAGGCCGGGGTCCCCGCTGCGTCGCATCGCCCCCCGCCCCTCCCCTTACCAGAGGGCGATCCTGCTCTTGGGGTAGCGCAGCCTCTCCACGCAGCCGAGGAAGTGGGGCAGCGTGTGCGCGGCGTTGCGGGCGATGATGGCCAGCAGCACGGTGGGCTTCAGCAGAGCCGACTCGGGCAGGGGCTGGGGCTCGGGGCTCGGAGGCGGCGGCGGCGGCTCCGGGGGCAGGCTGGCCCCGCAGCCGCCCAGCAGCAGGAGGAGGAGGAGGAGGTGGTGAGGGGGCCGGGGGGCGCGGAGCCCGGCGCACGCAGCCATGATGGGCGCGGGGCGGCCGCGGGGAGCCGCGCCAGCAGTGCGGGGCGGCCGCTGCAGCGCGCCCGGCGCCGCAGGGAGGAGGAGGAGCAGCGCCTCCGCCTGCCCGCCCGGCCCAGCGCCCCCAAACCCGGCCTTTGTGGGCAGCACGGCTCGCCGCACCTCCTCCGGCACGGCACGGCACGGCCCGCCCCCCGCAGGCTGCCGGGCGAGGACGCGACCCCGACCCCGCGGGGCGCCGGGGCGGCCCAGGCGCGACCCTCTCGTCCCCCGGCCCGCTCTGGTTTGTGCAGCCCGCACGCACCTGCCTCACTTTGGTCCCGGTCAAAGTTACAAACCCGTCAGCCCAGGTTTGGGTTTAAAAGCGCCCTGTGTGGCTGCCGCGGCCGCCTGCCCTCCGAGGGCTGGTGTAATGCTAACGCCCCTGCGCTTGCTGCTTGCGGTAAGATCTCACCCTATTCCCCACCCCGTCAGGGAACGAAGGTTACTTTGCGCTTTTATATCAAAAAGTATTTTGCAAACATCTCTGGGATGCTGGCGCAAAGCCACCTGAGATGCTGTATCCATCCCACGCTGCAGGACGGATGCACAGTGTGGTGGTCCCAGCTGGAACGTGGCTGGAAGATGAAGACATTCCCTTTATTTCATTGACTTGCCCGCCACGGAACCACTCCTATGAATGGACTGATGACAATTTAACAAGATAAATAAAACACGTTACAGCAATGAAAATTATTGGGTCATGATCTTAAAAGGGCCTAGTAATCATTGCTCTTAGAAGTTAATAGGATTTGGGTATGTTTTCAAGATGAAATCTCCAATTATGGGCCCCATCATGGCATATCTGTTTTTTACTGTAGGTTTTTACCTCCGATGTGAACAAACCCACTTCAAGCAGGCAGCACTGGTGTCTATACGCTTGCAAGCCTCATACAGGAGGAAACATTTAGCAACCAGACAATTGTTTATTAACTATCCATGACCTCATTGTGAATTGTGTGCAGGTAGTGTCTCTATATATAGTTCGTGTCTGTGGTGTTCTTTGTTTACAGAATGTATTTATCATCCAAACCAAGCTGCATTGTCTCAGTTTCCTGATCAGATGACTCCCAAAAAAATTAACACAAAAAGAACCACCCTACGAAAAACAGTAAACTTCAATAAAGAATCTCCAGAGGTCAAATCATCGGCACTAAAATTTTAGAAGCTTCTGCAATTTGTAACCATCTTTCTGAACGATTAATGAAAATATATTCTTTCTGTTTGCCCTTCACGACACCTTTATAATTGTCCTTCTAGAATGATACATTAATGAGGCTTTTCTTTCATGGTTAGTTTGCCACATGTTGCTTTTATGCTTGGATTCATCAACCAAATAGAAGGAGCAGCTTTGTGGTCTGTACGACGCGATTAGGGTTTTGCCGGAGCCAGCTGAATCCTCATGCACATAATGCCGCTGCCGCCCACGGGAGCACTCGCATTTGGAGCATGGGGACTAATGCTACTTGCATTATGCTTGACATGGAGGGCTGGCAGCTGGCTTTGTCCATCCACTGGGTGTTCAAGCTGGGCCACAATCCTGGTTTTAGGAGGCTATGTGGCAACTTCAGGAAAAACACGCACCTCCCGTAACTCCTCTTTGCCGTGCCTCTACAGCTGCACATGCAACAACACAGGCTGTGTACCAAGTGCTCCCTTCTCATGTGAGGGGATGCAGGGCCAGACCTCCCCCGCAGCCCAGAGCCAGCATGGCCAGGCCAGGGCCAGGGCCGAGTGGAGATTATTTGCCCCACAAAGGAAGACCTAAGAGGCAGAGACTGGAAAGCAATGGCTTTGTCCTGCGTGCAAAGCAAAGTTTAAAGGTGCGATCCAGTTACGCATTATTGCAGTCAGCATGTTTGCAGAAGGCTGAGTGCGAGCCTGTACAGCTCTTAAAGTCTTCAGTGAAATCTAAAGTACCTTCAGCTCTTTACAGACTACTCCCTTCTTTTTGTTTTGTGAACAGCATCAGGACCATAACAATTTGCTGGGGGCAAAATGCAATGCCTCCAGCAGCATCCTACAAATGGTAATTTTCTCTTCAAAATTATATTCCACTCACTCATACAACTTACTTTGCTGGCTGCCTCATGGTGGTACACAAAACAAAAAATCCGGCCTTACCCTAGAAAGCAAACAGTAGATGCCTGACACTTGAGATGTTTCTCCATGGAAAGGAGAAAGGAGTCAACTCAGCTTAATTTCTTACTCACATCCACATAGCACGGGTGAAAGTTTGGAAAGTTCAGGTAAGCAGTTACCCTTACAAGTCATGTCATTCTTACATCTATAAATGCTTATATCTTTATGTGCATATACCAAGAAACCTGCATATATTTTGACTTCTTTTTTAGTGGCTAGAATTATATCCTGTGGGTTTTTAGGCCAAGACCTAATCCTGCTGTGACCAGACAATTAACCACCCTGTGTTGAAATATTCTAGCTTTGAGGAAGAAACAGCTTTTTGCAGATATAAGTCCCACAGAAATAATTTTAGGCCATTTGTTTCAGCCTCCCCTAAATATCCACACCAAACAAGAACAGTCCAGCTGTGAGAACTATCTCTGGCAGTGGCATACTCCCTTGTTTTTGTGGGTAACAAGTTCTCTCAGAGGCAGCTTTCTTCTAATTTAGACTTGTTTCCCATGCAGCAGAAAACAGAGGATCCACTCTTCTGATAAAGCATATAATGTATACGGATCTACAAGAATCTATAGACAAGTCTATATCCTTTCATTTGCTTCTTCACCTCCAAGGATACAAATCCACCCAATTCTTTTCCCATTAGCCAAGTGGGCTACTGCTGCCAACTCTTCCATGAAAGTCTCAGAGATTGGATTCTTTTTTTTCTTTTTTTTTTTTTAATTTACTTATTTTGTGCCCAGGGAATTGAAGTGCTGGCTAAAACAATGCTTTTTAAACAGGCCAGCCTCCTCAAAATTGCTTGAAGATTGGCCCCAGTATGGCTTCCTGTGGCTACAAACCACGTGCCAGTTTAGGTACTCAATACACATAGATTAATTTTCATTGATGCTTTCTTATATAATTACCATTAAGCCAATAAACAAGATGGGTTAAAGACAACACTGTTCATTTTTCACTAGGCCCAGCATCAATCTGATCATCTCAAGGTCATGCTTGGGGTTTCCTTTAACCAGTGTAACTGTTTGGCAGCTTCCAAGGTCAGCCACATTTTAATTCGTGTAGCCTGATCAAGAACAAGCACAGCATACAAGTGAGGGCTGTGCAGCCTCTCATCTGACGCAACAATATGCTCTGTGTATCTGTTAAGAAAACCACACAGCTTTTTTTGTGCATGGGCACAGCACAAAGCTATCCAAAATGCTGCAAGAGACAGGCCTGACTTCATTTAAACCAGTGTTTGAAATCTATCAGAAGAGGTGCCAAGACAGATGGAGCTGCTAAGCCAGACCTGGGACACTTTACATTAGGCAAACTGTATTTGCACTGGATGTCAGAAATATTTTTAAGTAAAGCAGTCCAAGATGCTTTTAATAACAATACCCTGAATTTTAATCCCTTAACCAGCCTATGAAAGCTTTGAACACCATACATTACAACATTCTTTGCTTTTGTTTCTGTTTTCTCCCTTCATACTTTCTCTCCAGGCATTTCTCTCCCTTTGCAAGGGGACTTTCACTCACATTAGGTTTTGTTATGTTCACCTGCAGTTTATACTCCCCACAACCATTTTCCCCTCTTTCCCTCGAGACTAAAATCTTCCACCTTTTACACAGACACCCTCCAGCGACATGGACACCACTGCTTCACCCTCGCTGCCCACCTCACACTATCCACCCCTGTTCCCCAGGCTTTCTCCCAGCTCAGGGCCCCACGGGCCCACCTTTGGCAGGCCTCACCGGCTGCTCCGCTGGCCCCACGCTGATTAGAGACTCCTAGAATGGTCTGAAGCGACGTTAAAGACCATGTCGTTCTAATCCCCCCGCCACGGGCAGGGATACCTTCCCCTAGAGCGGGTTGCTCAAAGCCCCATCCTACCTGGCCTTGAGCACCTCCAGGGGTGGAGCTGCTGGTAAGGACAGCAAAGCCTCTGTGCCCAGGCGTGTTGGAGGGAGCTCCGGACATTCCTTCCTCCGGACATTCCTTCGTGTCTGTGTGGCACCTGCGAGTGGTGATGGGATGAGTTACGCATGGAGATCCTCTCAGGAACCTACATGTGAGGTATTTCTGAGGTGCTCCCCACGCCTGTATAAAATTTTCTAAACCCAAACAGGCTTAAATTTGTGCCTGGGTTATAAATCCTGCCTTGTTCCCCTAAACTTCTTTTTCTCAGAGCTCTGTGCCGCTGTCACGGCCTCCTCACCTCTGCCAGGTCCCCACACGGGCCAGCGCAGGCCCTGGCCCTCCTTTCTGGACCACCTGCCTGAGGTAGATACTTGAAATCCCCAAACCTCCTTGCAAAACAAGGCCTTGCAATGAGAAAAAGGGACTGCGAAAGGGCGGACACACCGTGACAAGGTATATAAGTATCACCCCAGCCGTAACCGAGGTTTAAGGCCGCGCCGCAGAGCCTCGGCTGGGGGCGGGGGAGCGAGGAGAGGCGGAACGGCAGCGGCGCCGCCGCGGTTGCCGGAGAGCGCTCGGCCGCTGCGCCGCCCGGAGCGAAGCCACGTTGCACCGCGGAGCGCATGGAGCCGGCGGCGGGGGGCAGCAGCCCGGCGGCGGGCACCTCGGCGGGCGGCCGGGAGTCGGGGGGCTGGGCGGGGGGAGCTGGCGGCAACTGGATGGCGACTCACCCCACGGTAGGCCTATACGGGGCGGGGGAGCGGGGCGCGGAGCTCCGCGGCCCGCCGGTTGCCGGGCGCTGAGGGGCGGCGGGGCGCCAGCGGCGAACCCCCCGCGCTGAGGCGGGGGCCCGCAGTCGCTCAGCGGGTGCCGCTTTCCCGCCCGCTGCCCCGGCCCCTGACAGGATGCCCGCCCGCCTCTGAGGAGCGCTTCCGGCCCGGCGCGCACGAAGCGATCGCGGGCAGCCCGGGGCGCCGGGGACGCGGCCCCCTTGACCCCCATCCCCCCGAGAAGGGGGCCTGGAGGGAGAGATTTTAATATAAGGAGTTCCCCCATACCGGGCCCGAGGGGGCTGGTCTCCCGGCCCGTGAGGGGAGCCGGTGGGTGCCTGGGCAGTGCCGGGACGAGGCAGTGAACGCTGAAATCACCGCTGGCAAACGCGAGCCTCTTTAAATTTTGACTTCATCTTAATTTTTAGAATACCGAAGACATGGAGATATTTAATTTGGCCGCCACCTTATGTTGATCTACTGCAGCAAAAATAGGTGAAATTCGTAGCCCTTCTCCACAAAGCCAGATCTGTTCCAGAAATAGCTGCAATTCCTCATTGATTTGTTTATTTGGCTTGCTTTCTTCAGCGCTGAAATAGGGGGAATGTGGAAAAAAAGAGTTCTTAAGATACTATCAAAAACAAGGCCTGTTTTTTTTAAATTGCCTGTTGGTCTTTAAAACTGGTTTCAGACTTCAGTGCCTTAGCTGGCCGTGCAGGTTCTGGTTTTGGTCTGTGCATGCTTAATATAACTTCTGCTTTCCTTCACCAACGTTACTTTTTGGGTTTCAGTTCACAGATATGATGTCTCTTGACATATCTGACAGTGCTCAAATCTATGCTGCGTTTGTGGTATACCTGGACCTCTTAGAAGGTAATTCAGTGACGTGACTGGATAGACATCTCAACAGACATCTTTGCCTTTAGGTGCTGTTCAAGTCTGTGCGCTAGCAGGATCTTTCCTACAAAGTCCTTGGTGTTCTTTCTGAAATTTAGTGCAGTGATGGTTAGGTAAGAAACAGATGGTATTTTGTCACTCAAGATTTCTGTCTTGGAGCCTTTACAAAGGTGAATGCCCTGGAATGCCTGCACCTGTAACTGCTGGCCAAAATGGGCTAAGACACTTGGCATGGAAAAACAGCAAAAGAGGAGTCGGGGAAGCAAAAGGAGTGTAGAAAGGTGAAGTTACAAGTTCAGTGGTTGCACTGGTAAAAGAGTCCTTACTTAAATCGATGTCAAAGTTGCTAAATAATGATTACCATTTAGCAAATGGCTAATGTGTGCCTCATCCCTTTTGAGGATGCTGTTTACTGGAAAGGGCAAGGATTCCTGTAGGAGAGAAGATAATCTGCGAGTCTGCTGGCAGTAATTGTGACAAATGAAACGTAGTCTTCTGGTGTCTTGAAAGAGGGGGGCAGAGTTATTTGATATATACACTTTTGCCTGCAATTCTTCCATGTTAGCTTTATTGAAAAGGGACTGTGCGTAGGCAGGCAGCCAGCCTAATAAAAATATTTTAGTTTCTCTTGGAAGCTGGTGGTACTCAGGGTCAGGGAAGGGAGGGATTTTACAGGCCAGGAAGCGCTGTGTCTGTTATTGTTACACCTCTGAAGAAAATGCCTTAATAGGCTTTAAGAGAAGGCTCCTGTAGTTCTGCAGCAAAAACTTTTAGCTTTATCCCTTCAAGTAGGAGGGAAGAACTGTGCATTATCATTAATCATGCTTTTAGCACCTGCTTCTTCACAGTTTACGGTACTGATAAAGTCCAAATTTGGATTACAGTTTTATGCAGTAGATGACTAAATCTGTGGGGAGTTTTCTCGTCTTTTTGCCTTTTTGAGACAAAGCTTTGTCAGACAGATCCTTATTTGCCATCGGTCGGTGCAGCTCTGGAGTCAGCAGGCTGGTACTGCACCTTTCTTTGACAGGATTGTTTCTCAGAAGGGGAACTTGACAGGTGAATGGGGTAGTTATCTCTCAAGAGAAATGTCCTGAGAGGGAAGGAGGGAAAATGGAACCTTAGATGTTAATGTAAATGCAAAAATTGATATTTGAATGATTAAAACTTGTGTTTTGTGTTCTGGTCCTTCTCATTGATGATGAACCTTTCTAGGGAGAAACTGGCATGAAGTGAAGCATGTTGGAGTAGCAGAACTGCAACTTGTATGTTTACATGCACGTGAAAAAGAACAGGACAGTCTCCAAGTGATGGTGCCGGTACCTGTGTACATATCATTAAGCCACGAGAGGTGAGGATGTGGTTGGTCAATGCTTGCCTCGCATTACCAGTAAGATAAAATGAAGAACAGATCTGTTTAACAGGCTGCTGATGACTGGGGTCAGGAGGGGAAGGGGGAGGGAACAAAGGCATCAGAGCAAAGCAGTATCTCAGCCTGAGAACAGAGTTATTTCGAGTGCTGCACACATACATGCACAGTTGAGATTTCTTCAGTTTTCTAAGCTGCATCAGTCTCTGCTTCTCTGTCTCTGAAAGTGGTATGCCTTTGATGTTGGCTTCCCACAGCAACTGTCTCCTTCTGCTGATAAACACTTCGTATTGTTTAGAAGTTGCATATGCTCAAGGAGATAACAGTGGATATCAAAGTATGAGTTTGAGAGACAAGGTTAGAATACAAGACCTTCGCAGCTTATGTTTTGGAACATTCTTGTGCTGGTTTTTTTTACTCTGGGAAATCTAGCAATGCTTTCACTGGGTTTTAAAGTACCTAAGAGGAAAGAAATCCTCTTGGACCTAAGAATTTTTAAAATAGTCAAATGTATGGATAAGCCTGGTGTGTTTGGTTTGGTTTGCTTTTTGTTTTGAAAGTATAATTTGGCTACTTTCAACCGGAAATTCCTCTTACTTAGCCAGTCTAACGTGTAACTGTCCCTTGAGCTGTGATTTTGGCTTACTTTCCTTACACATGCAAGACTAATTCTTAAGCAGAGGACAGCACAGCTATGACTTTGTGATATTGCAGATATTTGCAGCCTAGAGGAATTCTGCTTCAGTAATTTTATAGTATATTTTAACTGGCCCTTAGAGCAGCCTCAAACACACAGTATGATTTACTCTGCGATAATGGCTGCCTTCTCTTGCTGGTATTTGCCATTCTTTCCTATGATGTCTCTGAAGACCTGAACTATTGCAGCTGCATCATGTGGTAGTACATCTTTCAATTTCTTCTGTTCCTGCTCCTGCTAGTAGTGTGTGCTCAGGGCTGGCTTTACAGATCTTGCTAGTGTTTGCTGTTTCCTCTTCGTCTGTGGGCAGCAGCCTGATAAAGTAGTAGGTAGCTAGTGAATTGCACTTAGCAGATGTGTGTATGTGCACCCTAGGAGTGATGGTTTAGACAAGCTATGGGTTTTGCTTTTTTTTTTTTTTTAAGGTTTTAGAAATGACACATCAGTCTCTTGCAAACAGACATCCATTTAATTCTGCTATGTGTTTTCCTAAGAGTGTGTTTGTGAGGGGAAAGAAGATTACTTAATAGATATTGATGAATTTGAGTGCTATCTACATGCTGAAAAAAAATCTTCCATTTGCAAATATTGGTCAATCAGTCTTGTGAGCTTGGTCTTGCAGAGAAGTACAGTGTTATCTCCACAACAGTGGAAAGTTGCTGAGGGGTCTTGCAGGATGAAATGCTGAATGGAATTCAGCCTCCCTGCGAGAAGTGTATCACTGTATGTGTGTGAAAGAGAAACACTGCTATTCAGAGTTCAAACTAGATTTTAGGTGGGAAAAGAAGGCAGCAAATTAGGATATGTGATCTTTGAGAAATTGTGCATACGTGCCGAGTTGTTGTGCTTGCTCAATGTAGTAGGTTTCCACCTAGATTGGAAATGTTGATTTCTGGCGTTGGCTCAATGCCAGCAAGTATGTTCAAATTGGCTTTTAATGACAGTGAGATATGGCACTGCATGTATGTCCTATCTTTTACTGTTTCATTGGAGCTTTTCATTTGGAGCCTCTGAACGTGTTTGTACTGTGGTGATACTGTTTGCTCAGCTTCTGGCACCAGTGTGGATGGAATCCGTTACTGGAAGGATGTGTGTTAGGAAAGCAAAGACTGAATGCATCACATTGATGAAAAGTACAGCTTGTAACTAGGTCTTGCTACAGAGCAACTACATAGAGTGTATTGTCACTAAATGAGCTGAATACCTGGCTGTAGTGCCAGGTGAGTCCATCTAAAGCCTGTACGCTGTCAGACAGGAAGATAGTATATGCTTGTATTTGTGTTATTGAACATGCTTGGCATTTCATTGGCAAGTCATCACTAATTAGAGAGGCCTGGTCTGTCTTTGTGGAGAAAGGACAGCATCAACTCCTCGGCTCCTTTGCTGGAGCAGTAGGCAAAACCCAGGGGGTATAGACAATAACTGTAGCTCAATGTTACGTAGCATAGAGGGAAGCCATTAAAAAGGCATCCTACAGAAGGCGTTGGTGGGAAACAGTATCACAGCACTACTGCCTTTTTGTTCTGACAGTGATGAATATTTTGTTGTGATTATTGATAGCAGGAGGCTAGTTATATATCTGATGTCTTAAATGATATTTTCTCACAGAACGGGTGGGGTTGGAAGGCACCTCTGGAGATCATCTAGCCCAACTCCCTGCTAAAGCAAGGTCACCTGGAGCAGGTTGCACAGGATCACATCCCGGTGGGTTTTTAATGTCTCCAAAGAGGGAGACTCCACAGCCTCTCTGGGCAGCCGGTGCCAGGGCTCTGTCACCCTCAAGGCAAAAAAGTTCTTCCTCCTGTTCAGATGGAACTTCCTGTGTTTAGTCTGTGCCCAGTTGCCCTTTGTCCTGTCACTGAGCACCACTGAAAAGAGCCTGGCCCCATCCTCTTGATACTTGCCCTTAAGATATTTGTATACGTTGATGAGATCCCCTCTCAGTCTTCTCCGGGCTAAACAGGCCCAGCTCTCTCAGCCTTTCCTTGTAAAGGAGGTGCTCCAGTCCCTCCTAGTTCATTTGACTTCCCAAGCTATAGGTAGGCAGGGAAGCTTTTGTACTTAGCTGCTTTGCCATTTTGTTCAAAGGAATTCTTTGGGGGTTTGTTACCTGCTGAAGAGATAGAAGTACAAGTGAATGCAGCTCAATGTTGCAAGTAAGTTGTCAGAGCAGGTTGGGAAGGTGAAAATGTTCTGTCCTCATTGCTGGGCCTGGAAATGTGCTAACTGCAAAAGCAGATAGCAAATGGCAGTGTCTGTGGGCAGCATTTCCTTTGTTTAACCCTGGGTTTGTTTAAGGCCTGGGTAGGGGCTGCAGGGATGGTTTTCCTCTCAAAGCGACATCACCCGAGCTCTGCCTTCCCAGGTGTCTCCTGAAGATTCCTCTTGGCTGGCACTCAGGGGAGTGTGTTATGAAAAAGGCCGTAGTAAAGTTGCTGTGGAAATTACCAGCAAGACACCTAAGCAAATGATAAATATGGGTGCCCATATTTATCATTTGCCACAAAATTTTGTGGCATATACAAATATGCCACAAAAAAATAAATATTCCACTCAATGTTTTTTAGCTTCTAAGGTTTCATCATGTCCAGTTTATGCATGACAGTTAACTGCTTAAGGCAAAAGCTGTTCTGCTTACTAAGCTCGCTTTCCGCTTGTACAAACAGCTCGATGGATGCTGATCATCCTGGCCTGCCGGTGTAAGGCTGCACAGGTCTGGAGCAACGTGACCACCAGTGTAAATGGTAGTCTCATACAGTCTGGGAAGTGGCTTCACACTGTGTATGCATGCTATTAAAATGAAGATTGCTGAATCTTCTGTGAGTAAAGATCTGGAGAATAAGATGCAACTTCTGTCTGTCTTGGACCAGTCTCTGCAACCACTCACAGCTGGCTGAGGTTTGGAAAACCTTGTGTTTGTACACCTTTGAACTTAGCAGTGATTCTTACTTGCAGGAGGAATTCATAGGTCCATTGCCTGGGATGTCTTTGTTCACTACTGCAGACGACACCTTGGTGCACACCAAGTACCTGATTGTCAGTACATTCCAGAATTGTGGCTCCCCGAAGGGGGTGAAGCAGTCAAATACAAGTAGTCCTGCTTCAGAGATGACAGAAATGACTAGCATAAACCAAGCTCAGCAAGGGTAGGAGAGCTCACACTGTTGTTAGCTGGATTTTCTAGATAGCATTGAAAGCCTTGATCCTTCCAAGGGCCAGGGAGTTAAATGCCAGATCTAAGGGAACTGTATGTCCTTCCAAGGACCAAGGAGTTAGATGCTGGATCTGATGACTGATTACATGCTGTCTGTCCTAGACAAATAACATTGTCTAAGCAAAATCTTACTAATAAACCATCAGATTAAATGATACATCACTGCCCTTTTTGTTTTTTATATGCAAGTGTCTGAAATGAAGGATGAAGTCTGTTGCCTGAGGTTATGAGGACTGCAAAGTTTAGTTTAGGCTAAGAGGGAAAGTGTTATTTTATTAAAATGGTAATTTTGGAGAAAGAATACATAAATGGTTCATTTTAACACTGCTAAGCATCCTGAGAAGCAAATCTGAGGACTGGAAGCAACGTATCCTCTTCTAAGTCTGTAGTCTGTGAAATAGATCTTCCTTCCTCTAATGGGAAGTGGTTTCGCTTATAAGAAGCATTGTTATTTTAAATGCACTGGAAGTGTGACGTGCTCCTTGCATCCTCTTCACAGTTTTGTCTGTAGCTCTTCTGCTGTAAGCACTGAGTTTACTCATATGGTAAATCACACACTGAAAATGTAATTTATGGCTTCAAAATGCAAGCTCTTAATAGTTTGTTTGGCGTAGCTTGTACAGCTGAGCTGGTTATGCAGTGCTATGATTGAACATGCTACAGTTGATGTGTCTTGTAGAACTCCACTGAATTCTGATTCCTCCCTTTTTCATGATTTGTCTTGGTTGTTTTTTTCAACTTCCATGGAAGAGGACTTTATAGTCCTTCGGATTTCAATTCCTTTTCCAGACCAGTGAGGCATGTGGTGTTTTCTTTGGTGTTTTGTTGGTTGGTTTTTTTCCATTTCTTCTATCATCCCATGTTCCTGTTGTTTGGAAACAAATCCCTAGAAATTGTGGTGTCCATTTACACCTTCTCCCACTATCATGTGCTTCTTCCTGTATACTTCAAGGCACTGAGTTAATACTGCTGCCTGCCCTGCAGCTACAGCTGAAGCAGCATTCCTGATGGTAAGCCATGCTGCGCTGTTTTCATAGCACTGGCCAACTTCAAGGTACTGTGCTTTATCTTTATCGGGGTTTCCTCTGTCCACGTTCTGCTGTCCTGGGGCCTGTCTGAACAAGTCTGGTACAATGGCACACTCCAATGCACAGCGTAATGATCTCTGCGTAGTGCTACAGAGACCAACTTGTGTTGACTCTCCAGCCCAGCCTTGCATGGAGGGGAGGGAGCTGTCTGGGCTGGCCAAGCCTGCAATGAATTATTCATCTAAGTATAAAGGGCAGATTGAAAGCCTTTGGCTTTTATGGTGTGGAAGGCAGTAGTTCCATTTCAGCTCAATGGAGCTCTATGCAACCTCCATAAAACTGTTCTGAGCTTTCAGTGTTGCCACTACTTCTCAGAGTACTTGCATGGGATACATCACTGAAATACTCTTTTGTTTGTCACAAAGCTTGCTGCCCATGTTATCTTTCCTTTATGATACTGTTCTTTTCCCGGTTTTGGACAGTCAGTTAAAACCTCATGCTACAGTTGCCTGAAGTTCACCGGTCGAAGACCTGTCTCTTTCTCTGGAGTGAAAATGTCAATGTTACTTTGTTAGGAGCAGATCATTAGGAAAGACAGTACAAATTTCTGACGTGTTGAAGGCCTACCTAGCATGAAAGGCTTTTGTTAACAAAGAATTAAGATGGGGAAAGATGGAAAATTCCCCTCTTTTCTTTGGATGGATTTGTATGAATTTGTTTTTTGGGTTTTGTTTTGGTTTTAAGCTATTAATTGCAGCAGTAATAGAAGACCAGGTAAGTTCACTGTTGCCATTTAGTTTGAAGGCAGCAGTAAAGGCAGATACAGGATGACATTCATCCTGCTGTTACCTTAGCTGCAGTGGTCCTTGTATGATGTTAAATAAGTTAAACCTGCTCTTAGGACTAATTATTCGGTAGAAAAAAGCAATTCCTACCAATGGTAGTTTGTAGATATCTAGAAAGCCTTTTCTAAAGCTTTTTTTTCTGATACAAAGGGCTTTAGAAATGCCAGCTCCTTCTTTTGGATAATAGTGTCTCCTTCAGTGTTTGGGATGAAATCCTTTTCATCTCCTGCAACGTGAGGCGAATGTGAATTTGCTTCTTAGGTGGAAACTGAGGGCTTAATCCTACTTGCATTTGGCTTGGTGGGAGCAGATCCTGGCTTGCAGTGAACGTGCAGACACTAGCAGTTTTTAGAGATGTTTTTTCAAGCTATTCTGAAAACACTGTATGATCTACAACAGATGAGAATTCTTATTTAAAAAAAAAATTAGTCTTATTCTATTTATAGGACTTAAATAAAACTTTCCAGTGTTTCTTCTGGTGTCTCTGTTCCCCCAGTTTGTGTGTTATTTTGCTTTCACAGTGCCTTTGTTTGAGACATACTTTTTGTATGGGAAACCTAAAGCTTCTGTGTTGCCTGTCTTAACATTCAATGGCTCCTCTTCATGGGGAGGGGGAGAGAGGGTAAGGAGTGGTTGCAGGATATTTTTAACTCCTAGATTTCTCACTGTGCACACAGCAACACACATGCTTGATTGTTCTGTGTGCTCTTGTGGGGCTCTAGATGCCTTTTATTTTTTTTACCAGGTAGTCATTGGCATAAATCCTGAGAAAGCGGCATGTATAGGGTTGACTGTCCCTGATCTTCCTGTGCAGGCTGAGCCTGTAGATGAGGAAGTCTGAGGTGATGAACAAGGCAGAGCCTGTGGATGAGCATGTGCTAAGGTGATTGAGTATTGTGTTGTACACTGTTCTTCAGGAGATGACAAAGTGAAATGGTGCATTCTTCCAGCACAGACTTTACCTGAGACTGTATTGAAAACCTGCTGAGCTTTTATTCAGACACTGCAGAACAGTATTAACTGCTTCTCAGCTGCACCTTTTGTTATGTTAAGTCTGTACATTCTGCCTAAAACCTGATGTCTAACCAGTTGAAAGGGAGGAACCAGGTAGAGCCAGTCCATGCCATCTTCTGTGGGGTTTGCACTATTAGGGAACCAACACCAGAGTCATTGTGGACCACTTGGGATCAATGGGAACAATGTTTGCAGAATGTGTCCTAACACAGTTGTGACTCATGAGGAAAAGGAGATCACCATGATGGTGAGGGAACATTATCAAGACTGTTGGAGTTGCCGAAGTACTGGATGTATTGAATTCCCCTGTTCCCAAGGCTTCTAATATTTGACACTTTCAGAAATACTAAATATGCTTTACTTAAGCAAAAGCCATCTTTTATAACTGACATCACTTGTATGGTGTAGCAGATGTACTGGTCATTAAGGTGCTTATCTGTAACTATCAACTTAGTAAATGAAGTCAGCTAGCTCTGTTGGGGGGAGGTGTTAACATATGGCTTCTTGTTTAGGGCTTCATTTTAGTCACTGAATGCAGCTGTTGTGTGAGATGGGTAGCCTAGAGGGCTGTATCTCTTGAAATAAAGGCTTCTTGCCTTGTTTAGGAGGTCAAACATGCATTGCCTTGAATTTCAGAAGGCCAAGAACACTTCTTACTTTTTATTTTCCCCCAATACACAGTGTTAGAAATATCAGAAGGATGAAAAAGCCCTATACCTTTCCTGCAATACATTATTTTTCTGTTTGTGACAGGTAGCAAGTGCAGTGAAACCACCACAAACCCAGATGTTCTCTGACTCCTCCTTTGAAATGTCTGCTGCTGCAGAGAAACTTTGTGAACATGCTGGATGCAGAGACTAACAGTGATGCCTTAAGGGAAGGAGAGGAAACACAGGGGTCTGATACAGACTTCCTGAATTCCAAAGCTTATTCTTTTAAAAGATATCCTGTCACTAATATGCAGATGTGCTGCATTGCATTATGGCTAGTTGTGGTATGCATGAATGAGAGCTTTTGTTTTGGGGCTGCTTGTGTTGAGAAAAGAGGGAAGAGGAGAATCTTGCATTTGCAGTTGTAATTCTTTGTGGTGATAGAGGCAGATTTCCCCGTGTGCAGTGGAAAGCATTGGGCTCTGTGGACAGCACTGTCAGCAGGTCATCCGGAGGCAGTGACCTGTCTTTGTGCTCCTTGCACAAAGCCCGAGACTCAAGTCTCCTGAAAAGTAAGTCAGGGGTGTGAAGATATGTCATTCATCTGTTGTCAGGACCTGGCCACTTTTGGGATCATGGCGCGTCTTCTAAGTCTTAACTGCTAAATGGGGAGGAAATTAAAGGTTCAGATGTCTGTGCCTGACAGTATAAGAAGGAATCATGAGTGAGGGAAATCTAAATCTAAGGCCTTGCTGTTACATCCACCCCTCCTAGCAGACTAGGAAGAGAAACGGTGACAGTTACTAAAGAAAATACAAAGGAGCTTCTGCCTTGGCTGACAGGTGAATACAGGCCACTGTCTGAGTCTGCTTCCAGATATGGGGCTGTACACACTCAACACAAGATTGGTTTCTTTGGGTCCCAAAATATCTCTCCTGGGTAGTTGTGCCTTTTATTTGCCTTTTTATTGTTATTTCTATTTCACATTCCCAGGAGAGAGAGAGAGAGAGATTAATATCCACGGCTTCATAAAACCATGGATATAGTTCTTTCCTCATTGGGTCTCTGCTAGTAGCCTGCCCTCACCATTGATAACTTACTCAGAGCTTCCTCTAGACACGAGCTACCAAGGTGTTAACAAGTGGATTCTTGCTCTGTGCACATGCAGCGTGTCTGGAAGGACATCTGGAATCCTTTCCCAGGCCCTTGTCATCTGCCAGAGCTACAGCAAGACATTGTGGTGCTGGAGGTACCTCCAAGGAGGGGCTGAAGGTGGCAGGAGCAGAAGGTGCCCGGCACCAGCGCAGAGATACAGCACTTCACAGCTTGTTTGTCCTTGCTTACTGCAGTCCTGGTGCCTGCTTATACACCTGCGATTCATTTGGTACTTAGTGGTGCAACTCCAGCGGGCACGTGACCCTTCTCTTGCCAGGTAGTGCTTTCACTGGAAGGTCTTGCTGTATTTGAGGCATTGCTCATAGTGTGCTGGATTTCTTCCTTGTTGCGGAGCACCTCCATCCTTGAATTGCCTGCAGCTTTGGAAGGCAGGCTTGAGTTTATGCTCTTCTTGATACCCACGGTGCAGTTAGTGTTCCCACAGCAAGCCCTGAGCCTGAGGCACCTGCCAAGTGAACGCCTGCGCATAAGCAAAGCAGTGCCAAGGTGGCAGGGAGCAGAGTAGGTGGTATCAAGTTGCTTGAAATAAGAGTCATTTGCAGGTGTCCCTCTCCTGCCAGTGGCCACTACGCTATCTCTTTGCTTGTTTGTTCTCTTGTTATGGAATGTGCTGATGGTAGGAGGACCAGAATATGGCTTTTCACAGCCTTAGTCTCTCTGTTGCATGGAATGACTTAACTGTATTATATTTCCATGCCTTGCATTATATATGGGCCAGTGGTGAAAGCAAAAGAAAAGGCACTACTGAATTTAGCCAAGCTGAATTATGAACAGTTCAGAACACAGATGGATGCTTAAGAGGGTCACGGGCTTAACAGCGTAGGCTTTCCAGGCTGCTGCTTATTCTCTGCCGCTTTCCATTTGGCTTTTATTAAGGGATCAAAGAGATTTCGAAGGAAGATGATGATTAAAGTTTAAAAGCTGATGCATTTAGAAAAAGCCTTATTTTCAGCTACGGTGCCCAACTTCAGAAATGCATGTTTTCTGGTGAATGAGATCTCAGGGGCATGTGAAGCGAGGGTTGATTTTTCCCACTGCATAGCTGACCTCTCCCCAGAGTGTAACCTCTCTCGGCAATCCCAGAGGAGCCCTCTTCCACCTTTGGGTGAAGGAGAAAGCAAGCATTTCCACAGGGAGCTATGGGGTGTGTTGTTGTTTGTCACAGGTGAGTGGTTTAGGTTGCTTAAAGAATCACCATCAAAGGTATTGGCTACTAAAACTATTTTGCTCAAACTTTTTGATGGTGATTCTTCAAGTGTTTTGACCTAAACCACTGGTTTGTGACACTGTTGTGCCCTTGGGCACTGCACTCCTTCTGTACCTGCTCCCCAGTCAGAAAAGTAATACAGGGACTCCAGGAATCAGTGTCATCCTCTGCTCTGAATTGAAAAGTGACTGGCATGTTACTTTTAAAACAAGCTGAATCGGAAAAATTGCATAACCTTGCCTTGAATTTTTAAGGAAGACATTATTTATGCTGACTGTCTTAAAGAACATTAGTCTTGTGGCTTCTCGTCTAGACAGGGAGGTAGAGAAACCTGGCTTCAGTTCCTGGGTCTTTCACAGTCTGGCAGAGAATTATAGTACAGTGACTGGAAGACCTACCTCTACATATGGAACAAGTCTTAATTATTTTGTTCTCTAATTGAACACCATGTGTTGTTCAATTAGATAGATTTTGTTTTTAATTTAATGAAAACAAGGCCATTAGAGATTGCCATGCTATGATTGTGGTTATTGAAGGATGGCTGAGGCCTGTGCACAGTAGTACACCTAAGGAAAGCTTAAAGGCATGTGTTGAGCCGTTTCCAGCAGAGATGTATGTTTTATAAGGTTCTTTGTTCTTGGATTTTGTTGCTTGATTATACAACTTTGGATTTTTATTAGAACAGATAGTGCACTTTCTCTACTGAAGACAAATTTGCAGAATAAACCCAGACTGAATAAAAATAGCAGTGGTGCACTTCTACCTTTGTGCCATCGTTAGGCGGTTGTGGGCTCCTTTCTAACAGACTGTTTCCTCTTCCAGGATAAGAGAAATCATGAAGAAAGCGTCTCTCCCACAAGACGATCCCAACATCCCGCTGTCAGTTACCTTGGCCATAGTTGAGTCAGATTCCACAGTAGTCTATTATAAAATGACTGATGGCTTTGTAATACCAGATCCTCCTGATGATACTGAAGATGTGGACAATAAACAGTGGAGAAAGAAAAGAAAGAAGCTTTTCAAATGATTAAGACAAAGATATTTTTTTTTCTTGAACTACTGTCCTGAAACCTAAACAAATCCAGGAACTTACATATGTAAATAAGTCATGTGCTAAAGCTTGACATGCAGAAGGCAGACATCTGTTCAGGGAGAACAGAGGCTTGTGCAGCTGCACAGTAATGAAATGCCATTAGAAGTATGAAAAGAGTTATGCTTTGAGAGTGATTGCTCCTGACTAATAAATATACTTGTGAGATGTCTCCAAAGGTAGTCTCTCCTTTTTGTCTGGTCAGGTACATAACAGAATAAACGCATCCTTACCCATAACTGGAAGTATTGGCTAAAGGTAAATCTGAAGGGTTTCTGGCATGAGTACTGATACCAAGTTAAGGGCTTTGTAGTTTACTGAGTGTCTGTGTCTTACCGCTGTCAGAAGCACTCATGCTACCGCCCAGGTTACATTTCTGACCAATTACTTTCCCCTGCTTTTGGAGAAAAGACTTTTCCAAAGAAATATCTTCCTTTAAATTTTTCTCTGCAGAGGGAGAACTGGCTAGCAATACCAGAGGCTACTAGAACTAAGTGTAGACTCGTAAGGAAGGCTCTCTGGATCTGCCTGAAGAAGCTGTGAGCAGAGGCCAGCCCTTTGCGTGGAGGTTGGTTGTGACTGGATTGACCACACCTGAAATGTTGAGCCAGGGTAGCGTTACCTACGTAGCTGAAGGCACAGCATGCTAAAGGTCGTGATCCAGAAACCACCAGGTGCTTGTGCCCAATACAGAGTTGGACAGCTGCCTAAGAACCGAAGGTTCCTTGCGTTTGCATCGCAGTTTGGTAAGGTTGTCTGATGGGGACCTGCCTCTCCCTGGGCTTCCTGTCTGAAATAGCCGCGTTGTGCTTTCCGTACTTTTACTGTGATGTTGGTGCTTCAGGCTAAAAGGACCTGGACAACAGGCAAATGCTTTTAGCTGTTACCAAAGTATGTCATCTGTGCTGTGAGCGGACCCTAGCTTTATGCAGCAAGCAGGTTTCTAAACCCATTGTAATTTCTAAGATTTATTGGGGGGTTTTTGACGTAGCGTTTGCTCATTAAACTGGCTGCCCAAGAGGTGCTTCAGCTTCGAGTAAGCTGAGAAGAAAAAACCTGACTTTTGGGTTTTCTATGGGAATTTTCCATGTATTTCACATAGAAATCTTCAGGTTAAACTTAGGAGTTTCTTGGCAATCAAGTAGCATCCCAGAAGCAGCTTATTGAGTACAAAAATGTCTGCATGACATTTGTGTGGCCAAGGACCACACATCCAAATTTTGAAGCACAAGAGCTCTTTTTTTGCATGGGCATAAGAATGGGAGAGAATCCAAAAAACCAAGCTGGGAGTGAAAGACCATTTAAGCTTTGCTATCCCTATGGCTAGAGTGGATGTTTTTGTGGTTGCAGAGTTTGAACTTGGTTTGTCCAAATAAGCTGGGAGGCACAATGGTCTAGCAGGGAGAGCCCGGGGCCGGAAGGCCCTCGCACTCCGTGATGTGAGGCGTTGGGTTTGGACACCGATCCTGCAAGTGTTTTGCAGGCGCCTAGTCTGGGCAAAGGAGGCAGCTGCTGCTCTGGCTTGTTCAGACCTCAGCCCTGTCGGGGTGCTCCTGGGCTTGCAGCACATGCTCACCCCTCCCAGCTTGGCCAGCAGACTTGGAGAAGGGTGCGCTGTTACCCAGAGCTCTGTGTTCACCTTTGGGTAAGGGGGAAAATGTCTTTTATCAGCTTTGCCACTAGCACCATTGCCCGGGGTGGGGGGTGGAGGTGCTGTGCTGACCTGGGGCCCTTGGTAATCCATGAGGAGCAGGCTGCTGCGCGTGCTCAGGTGCTTTGCGGAGCCCATCGCAGCCTCACTAGTCTCGGAAGCTACTCTGAGCACGTGAGCAACTCTGATATTGTCCCTCGCACTGGTGCTATTTTTTTCATCTTTTATTGGTAGTTATTTCTCACTGCTGTACGTCACAACAGTACTTGCAGCTAGCTCCTTGCGTGTAAGCTGCGGTTTGCTGAGGTGAAAGCTTTGCCACCTAATACCAGCTCAGAAAGGTTTGCTTCTGGCAGTTAGCCTGCCCCTGCAGGGGCTGAGCTTGGGTGGGTTACAACTGCATGGATGTGTACCCCGGTCTGTTAAGGGTACTTGGACAAGCCACACGTGAGGCTTTGTGTGTTTTGATGTAATGAGAAACAAAATGGTTGCTTTCTTTTCCTGTACAGCAAGGAGAGACCGTGGATCTGTGGGCTTCAGTCATGGAGTAAAGGGGAAGAAGTCGTCTCTCTTTCTCAGTCTTGCTCCCCTCATGGAGTTAAAACGTCGTTCTATTTTGGTCCGATGCCATAGTGCCTTAAAGGGTACCTGTGTGCTGACTCCTGACATGCTGTGTTTGACCTTAACATTGATATTTTGTGTACTCTACTGCTGATTCTACAAAGTAAATCTTACACTTTGCTAGGCTACATACCACCAGGTAAATTGTCCTTGTTATAAGCTGTCAAATCCTTCAGACCTGGTGTGAGTATATGCTGGAAAAGAGCTGATTTTGTGCAAAGAAGGCTGTAAGAAATGCTACACATTGGAGTATATATATTTATATTTGTGACACACATTAAACTCAAAAGCAAATTCCTTTGCATTTGCCTCAGTTTGTTGGAAATACGGCCTTTTGCAGTTTGCTGCATGACTGATGCCTGGCCTTACCCTTCATTTTATTATTTCTATGCACAGAAAGAGGAGCATAACTCGAGCTTCCTTTTCTATGCACTGAAAACTGCTTACCCAGTCTTCAGAAGCTGAGTTGGAGGAACTGTGTCCGGAGGCTTTGATTTCTGCCATGTGTCCCACTGAGAAATGATGATCTAGGCCTTTTTCCATCCTCCTTAGATTGTGGTGGGGTTTTATTTCTGAGGAAAAAAACATAGAGGAATAAATAGTCTCACTGCACTGTTTGTCCCGTATGTATTACAATGTAAACAAGGCGTTGTTAAATAAGTTCAGAGCCGGCTGTGCTTTTCCTTTACATTCCCCTGAAGTGTTTCAGTGTGTCAAGTCAACAGCACACAGGCCCGAGCCTCTGCTGTTCCAGGCACTGAACAGAGATGGGAAGAGACTTGAAGTGTGTTAGTTCAGAGCCGTAGCACATTAAAATTCCTAAATCCATAGTATCTTGGTGCTGTGCCTAAAGTATTCAAACACTGCTCTGCTTTAAGTGTTTGTGAGACACCTGTGGAAGCATAAGCCATGACATCTGACCTTGACACCTTTGCAAACTCATCTCTTATTTCAGTCCAGAAGATTTTACAGGCTATATCGTGCCCTCTTCTAAAGGTTTTTTTTCCCAAGTTTTATTTGCCAAGCACAGCTTGATTCGTTTTGCTGATCACCTTTGACCAACAGAAGGTATGTTTTAAAATCTTAAGAATATCATTTTCTAGATTATTGTTTCAAGGCTTTTCTCTCTTCAGAGAGAGATTTGCATTGAAGCTTCCCCACTGAGTAAAGAATGATAGAAAAGCAAAGTGATGTTTTGGCATGGATTTGACGACGAGACTCGGTGCCCAGTTATGTAAGTGAGTGTCCACTTTGGTTTATGCAAACTGTGTTTCCTTGAGGCATTCCTGGCACTGTCACCCCAACTGTCCTCTATTCAGCCTGACTGTTCGCAACGTGTGCACAGAACATTGTATGCGAAAAAACCACTGGTCAAGAAGCAGGAAGCCTTGTCAGATGCATAAAGAGGAGCTGTGGTTGCAAGAAGTGGCCAAGAAACATGCGCTGTAGCAGACAAGCTGCCCAAAGCGAACAGCTACCACAACTGTCCCTTTTTCCACTCTGAATGAGCAGAAGCACATGTGTATGTTTGGGCAGTGGGCTCCTCCTCTTGGGGTCACCCACGCCTTGGTGGCTGTGTGCGTGCTGTGTGTAAGCTCAGTGAGGAGCAGGTGGGCGAGCAGAGGATGCTGGAGCTTCAGTTCATGATCTGTCCCTGCTTGCCAGGGTGTGTCTGCGTGGCAGCGATGCGGTCCCTGGCAGCCCTGCCCAGCAAGCAGTGACCAGAGGAAGGCGTGTTGCTTACAAGCCGTACCCTAAGCAGGATCTCGTACCCTAAGCAGGATCTCGTACCCTACAAAACAGCCCTCGGCATCCCTACAGAACTGTTCCCTTTGTCAGAAATCACTGGCAGAAAGGCACAGTCAGCTCTTGGAACCCATCCTCAAGCTCGGCAAGGTTTTCCATGGGGTCTTTTGCTTGGACACAACATTGAAATATCAATAATATTACTAAAGCCAACCGATCTTAATCTTTCTTTTTTCCTGGGTCAGCAAACCAGCAAAGCTTTTTTTTTTTTTGTTTAATTTAAAACAATTTTTTTTCTAATAACCAGTGTATACATTTGTTAGTCATCTTACTAGTACTGCAGGTCCTTGGGACTTAGGTATTTACTGTGCTGTCCCACTAGTTTTCAGGAATCTAAACTCTATCAGCTAGCCTCCAAGTCCTGCTTTAGATCAGTGGGTTTACTGTTAATCTCTCTCGTCCTCCAGGGATGCTTCAGTCCTCCGTTATAACCCAACAGTTTAAATCTTCCTTAAGTCATTAGCCAAAGCAAATAAACTGCCATAAATTCAGGCCCTACTAACCAAATGTTCTCAGACCAAATAGCCTTTCACCTCTACTTCCCTTACTCCTGTTGTACTCTCATTTTAATCATCCTGTCGATAAATTGCACTTTGCCAGGCTGAAGCAATAGCATTGAATGCCTCAGCCTTTTCCATCCCTTCCTTTAAGAGACGTGTGCATTTCCTCATCTCCCTCCTGTTTTACTTTTTCAACAGTTTTTTTGCTGCCTTTCACATCACTGCATCACACCTCAGCACGCCTCGGTTTTGCAGGACTGGGAGGAATTTGGTGCATCCCTGGCGCGGATCCTGCCTCAGCACCCCCAGCTGCAGCAGGCAGCCAGCAGGCGCAGCAGCACCGGCCAGGCCTGCACAGCATCCCACGTTATTTCAACCAACAGCAAATTGCTATGCTGGCAAATAACCCCTATGCAAAAATGAAGATAATTATTAATAACTAGGGTTTCCTAACTCTTCAAAAATAGCTGCAGCTGCATCTCATGTTGCAGAGTATCCCAGGGAGCCGATTGCTTTTCCATTTTCTTTCTCTCGTCTCTCAGATGCTTTGGTGGCACTGTGAGCCCCAGGAACCCCAGGCTCGGCCACTACCTGCAGCAAACCCGACTGACAGCCCATTTGCTGGGGTGAATTAACGAGTGTCCCAGCTCCTGCTTAGCTACACGCTGTGTGCTGCATTCTCAGCACCTGACATCATTTATAGCCCTAATGGTTTATCGTCTCATTAATCATTCTTTGCGTCCCCACCTAGCTGCAAGCTTCTCCCCATGTTTCTTGTCTAGCCATCAAGCTTAGCTTGCTAAAGCTGAGTACCTTTGCTCATCTTTATCATGACTTTTTTTTTTTTTTTCATTTCCTCACTGCTCTAGTCATCTTGCCAGCCATTTTTTTACTATCATTTGCTGCCCTCCTGGCCCATGTTTCATGCGTATCCTTTTTTTCCCCCCCCTTAATTACCCTCCAACGTATCTCTCCATGCTATCTGGAAGCTCCCTTTCCTTTCCGACCTTCTTGCTATCACCCTGTCTTCTGCTGGGGTGCCTAGGTGGTGTCCCAAGAGCCACCTTTCTCTGTCCTAGTCCAGGTGGCAACCGGGCATCCACCAGACCAGTCCCATTTACCAGCAACAGCCTTGGTAAGAACCCGAGGGAAGGTCTCACGCTGATGGCCACCCTGCAGGGGAGGCTGGCTGGCTCTCAGGGGGCGCTGCCTTCGTGGTGCAGGATGGCTGTCAACCCCCTTTCCACCCCTGAAACCCTCACATGAACCCCCCACGATGGGTGTTTGCTGGATGAGTGCGCCGGGCAGAGCTGGCTGAAGCGCACCAGAGGGCGCTTACAGACTGCCGAGCCTTTCCCCTCCTCTGCGAAGCCAGAGCTTTGCAAAACTCCCCTTGCACTCCGCTGCCTGGTTCTCATAAACAAAAGAAGGAAAACCATCCCTTGTGAGCAGCAATCCCTGCGATGACAATCCTTTCTGGGATGCTGACGTGATACTACAAAGCTGCTAGGCTGGCTTGAGGCTGAGGAGATGGTGGTTCAGCCTGAAAACCAGACCTGGGCTCAGGGAGGCTGGCAGGTCCAGCCTGGATCTCCCCAAACCACTGGCCAAAGGGCTGTGGAAGCCAGGGCTGCCCTCGCCCTCCTGCCCGGGAGCTGGGACACACACAACGTCCTTGCTGGGGAACGGGGTTTTGGTCCCTTCCCCAGCGCGGCGCTCTCTCGCGAGGTGCAGTTCTGTACCCTGAGCTGTACCGGCCACCACAGCTCTGTTAGCCCCATTGACTCCCAGGTCTGCAAGTGACTTTGCTGTAGCAATTTTGTGTTTTCACAGACAGGTGCGTTGAAAATCGTGGAAGCTAAATGCACCTGAAGGCGTTTGTCTGCCTGCGTCCCTCCCCCCCCAGGCAGCGGGTACCAAATCCTTCGGTGGACTGAGGCTGCCCTGCCCTCCCCATCCTCCCAGCCAGCCCAGCCTCAGGGCTGGTCACTCGCCAGCTCTGGAGGTGTTTACTCTGCTGTCCCCTCCTTTGTGACAGGCTAGCATCTCTTCTGCAAGCTGGTCTGATACAACCATTTTATGCTCTCACCACTGAGATCTAAGTTGATCATGAAAGTTGGTGGGTGAGATTTTGCATCACCATGGATTTTTAAATGACAGAGTGAAAGAAAACATGATTTTGGCATTCCCCAGAGGCTCCGCTAAGTCTCCCCGCTTATTAATAGCATTACACGATTTAATTAGGCTGAATGGTACAGAGTTCAGGCCACTGATTGCTGCCTGCTTCTCCATCTATTAGAAAACACAAGAACAAGACTTTGGGGTGTTTAAATCCCTCCCTACTGTCTGGATCCTCTGCAGCTGATTTTTCCACCCCGGTGTCTCAGCAAGGCAGGCAGGGTGTGAAGCAAGGGCAGCCTTGCCAAGCGTTACAGCAAGACACCACAAAAGAGTCTTTTAGCCCGCCAGCAGGCCTCGCCTCTGCTCTCCGCATATATTAGATACCGTGGTAGCCTCTAACTAAACAGCCAGCACGGCGGGTTTCTCAAGACCTGCCCCAGTCCTCGCTTTTTCCCATTTAATCCTCCCTTACACGATACAAAATTTTAGAAAGTTGGCCCCGGCACGGTGGTAATCCCAGCTGCCCACCTCCTGCACAGAACCTGGCAGGCTACCTTCTAGAGTTGTACATACGTCTTTTGGAAGTAGCTAATAAATATCCAGAGGGGAAAATCCAGCTTGAAACTAGCCATAAAGGATCATTTTTAATATAAAAGAACATAAGATGACATAAATAACATAGTATCATATGAAAGAAGGGGCTGAGAGAGACTAGAAATACTTGCTGTGCTTAAAAATGTGTTATATTCTGCAGAAAATAGTAGAGCAAAAGAGAAAACAGTCATCCTCCCAGGAAAATTTAATTTCCTGAAAAAACAGATTTGAAAGTAGAAGGAAGTATTCAATCACATGAACTCTAGCATTTAAAATATATCACTTATTTTCCTGAGAACCAGGTTGCTACTACTTAGGTATTTATAATCCTCACTGCCCTGAGAAGGGATGAGCTCGGTTGATACTCTGACCAAGCTCTTGCTAAAGCCAAATTATCAAAACAAAGAGCGATCATAACTACTGGCAAAATTGGTTTGGAGATGAGATAGTATGATAGGTGAGAAACTGTTTAGGAAAGAAATCACGAGTTGTACATATCGAGAGAAGTATCAGGGTGGAAGGAGGTTACTCATAGATTTGTTCAAGGGTTGATCTTGGGTCTAGTAAGTATTGTTCATTATTTTAATTGGTGATGTTAGACTAAACACAAGCACAAAGTCAATTAAGTGTCAAGGCAGCAAATAATACAAAAGAGGAATAGAATATCATGTGAGAAGGTACAAATGACACCGAGAGCCAGGGGAATACCTCTGTCCAGCCTGCAGCATTGCATGTCTGGGTACAAATTCTGTGCTGCCATCTTTGGCTTACCAGTTAGGACTGGTGGAAGCCAGGCTTTGAACCCGTCAGCCACCCTCAGTGAAATGCCACCAAATAACGTGACCGTGAAAAGACAAATGGAATTTCTAGGACCTCTCAGGCAAAGTCTTCCCAGGAGAGATGTGCAGCCCAGTAGGTACCAGCACGGAACACGGCACCTGCCCTATCTCTAGGTACCCTGTGCAGTGCTGGGCATCCAGGTTCCACTGGCCAGGCTGGGGAATGGTGGGTCCCACCTAGAAGAGAGGTGTGAAGGAGCTGCTATGGGGATCAGAGAGTGCAAAATACAAAACACATCCTTAATAGGTGGCTGCACAAGCTCAAAGGCTTCTTTACCATCTGATCAAACCCTTTTCTCATGGAAATGGAAGCACAGGCTCAGATAACACCTTTGAGAGGGACATCAGGTCAGCCAAGGCTGAGCTGGCCCCTCCTGCTGCTGAAGGAGACGTTACTTGGAGGACTGCACACACAGACCTTTTTCACCACGGTGGGACTGAGAGAAAAGAGTTCCCACAAGCAGACTGCTTCATGCAGCATGGGTGTTGCGTTGGGATTGCAGGTTTGTTTTCACAGGAAGGGAACCGGCTGGAGTATATGAATAACCAGGAGAGCGATTTACCCTCCTGGCACCGGTACGTCTCGGCTGGAGCTCCACACGCCTGGCAAGGCAGGTTTGCTGGGGGAGCTGAGTAAGAGGGTCAGGAGAGCATCTGCGTCCAGGAATTTGGTTTCAAGACCACAAGGAGAAACACAGGCTAGGATTAGAGGTAGCTGGAAACATTTTTAAAGTGTGTTTTTTAAAAACCAGCTAGTAAAATGTGTTGTCAAAGTAATGCATTCGGTTAAAAGAGTTTAAGCTGAGCAAAGGGAATTTGCATAGCGGCACAAAACCCCCGAAAACCTCTGGGTGGTCATTTCCCCAAGTCAGACTAATTCCCATCTAGCTTGTTCCCCAGCTTCGTCTTTAATTGCTAGAGCCTCACAGAAAGGCCTGTGCAAAGGAAGGAAGATAATAATTAGCCTAGCATTTTCCTTGCCTTTGTTGTGAGTCTGCAGGGACTGGCCTTTTCAACATTTATTATTTGGTTACATCATTTTGTTCTAGTGGGTTGATAGGAGGGAGAACTGGGACGGAAGAAGGGTGTTTGTGTTGCAGGCGTTGCGGCTTCTGTCGCTGGCTACAGGGAGATGAGTTTTGTTGGCACGTGTGAACAAAGATTTCTCTCCCATTGCACAGAATCACAGGGGGGTTTAGGAATGTGAGAGCAAAATCCTGCTAATGTAGGGCAGCTTGAGCACCCTAGGAAAAGTGCTGGGGAGAAGACCTGGAACTTGGAACAAATCCAACAGATAAGCAGAGGAGAGCAAAGGATGGAGTCCTTTTCTGCTACTGCCCCTTTTCATCTGCAGCACCCAGCCAATTCTCTCCCCACGGATGCTCATCAAAGAACAAAAACTGGGGAAAAAGCCTCGCTAATGCTATAGGGTTTTTGTCTCGGTTGGGAGAAAGGCAGCGCCAAGGACAGGTGGGGGCTGGAGCTGGCACAGGAGAGTCGCTGGAGGTTGGGGGGAAGTTTGCAGCTCTTTCGTAGGAGCCATCCCATGAGGTGTAAAAATCAAACTTTCTCTGAATCCTTGCAATGTGAGGACTTTAAATGCTGTCTATCATCTGTCAGATTGGCCAGGTAATAAATCTGTAGCATAACACCACCATTCGGGCTGGAGGGGACCTCAGGAGGTCCCTGTCCAACCTCCTGCTCAAAGCTGGTCAGCTCTGGGGTCAGACTGGATTGCTCAGGGCTTGACTCGGGTGGATCTGGAAAACCTCCATCCACAAACCGCTGTGCCATCTCCAACCTCCCTGGGCAGCCTGTAGCACAGCTGGACTGTCCTCAGTCACCCAGCATCACCCAGCGCAGGGACAGGGTCCTCTGCATGCTGGGGTCCCAGGGAGGGCTTGGTAGAGCCCGAGCAGCTGAGCTGCCTTGAAGTGCTGGTTTTCAGCCTTGGAGACCTCCCAGGGGGGCAGGCGTCCCATCGGTGTCCGATTCTTATCAGTATGGTGTGGTGGTTTCGACTGTGTGCCGTGAGCATTGCAAACGGTGAGCAAAAATCAGCTTCCTGTTTGGAGGTGCCTAGCTTCCCCTCAAATGAGCAGCATCAGTAAGGATAAAATTAAAGCACAATGGCAGAAACTGAAGGTCAGCTCGCAAGCCAGAAACTGCGCAAGGAAAAACAAGGCTGACAGGAGGAACTGCTTATGAGGCTGCCTCTGCAGAAACAACCTTTGAGAAAATTTGGGGGGTGGCACGCAACAGAGTTTGTTGTTATATATTGTCATTGCTGTATCCCAGAGGAGGTGATGTAACTGGAAGTATGACAAAAACTTTAATGAGGGCGTGTAAAAAAAATTGGGAATATAATTTCAGCAAGACAAATCAGAATACTGAAGGAGGGAGGGTTGTGACTTCCTCTTTTTATCGAGTCCATAAGAAAAAGGAAGATCCCTCACAAACCCAAAGGGCATTAGATCTCAAAAGAAGTTTTGAGGAAAACTTTTTTTCTCAGCTGCACCCAGAGGAGCTGCAAGGCAGCTGGGATCAGGGTTGGGACTCAAACGCATCCCAGCTTGCCCCAGGTACAGTTCTACTTATTTCTAAATACCCAAAATGAGATTCAACAGTGTGGGGTTATATTGAGAAAACACACAAATAAAAAATAAGGAGCCTAAAAAGAATGAGAAATACATGTATTTATGCGGTACTCTTCCAGCAGCACATGAGATGAGCGGTTCTCTTTACTTTTTAATAGCCAAGCCTTGTCAAAAAATTTGGTCTTGATCCAGTGTGGAGGTAAGCAAATAACTGAGATCGCAACACAGAGGAAATTGCAAATTATTTTGGGAAGGGGAAGAACAACAGAGATTTAGAAAATGAACTTCAGCACCAGCACTAATAATAAACCATGACGATTTATCACAGTCCTGCTTGGGAAGGGGGGGGCCAGCAGCGAGGACAAAAACCAAGCTAGAAGCGAGATAGTTTGGTAAATGGAAAGGCTGAGGCATCCTGATGAGGGCCCAAGTGTGGGAAGTTATCTAAAAATAAACAAACAAATAAACCCCCAAAGCCCTGAAGATTTCAGCACCATCTGGAGACTCTGGGAAAAAAGAAACAGCTTGCTGCTGTAGGAGGTATTAAAGAACAGGGTTTATATATACATGTATAGATGTATAAAGATGTATATCAAAGCAATGCACATCACAAACAGAGGTGAGTCCAAAGCTCAGAAGTCAAATCCAATCGGAGATGTCTGAAGTTACAGTTTATTTGGATGGAGGCTGAGTTTGGGATATTTTGCTCCAGTTTACTGCAAAAAGCTGCTCCCCCCCAGTCTTGCATCACCCGTGTCCCATGCCCTGGCGTGGTCATTACATTGGGCAAGTTTGATGGGAGGAAAGGGGGCAAAAAGAGAGGTATTTATCCCACCGGGACATTATAAGGTGATGTGCTGTGGATGGAGGATCTTTTGGACCAGACCCCAGAAAAATTGTGCCCGCAAATCCCGGAGCAGCCACCATCTGAGAAGGGTACAGAAAATCCAACAGAAAACCGCCAGAGCTGGATAGGTGTTGAAAAACCCAGTAAGGTTTGCATATGTTGGCAGAAAAATGATCCTATGAAAAAAAAAAAAAGAAAAAGAAAAAGATGTTTTTGCCAGTTTGCTGGGCTGAGGTGCCAAGTGCTGAGAGAGGCAACGTTCAGCCAGAGCCCAGCTCCGTGTCCCAGAAACACCAAGTGTCAGAATTTGTCTCTGAGATTAAAAAAAACCCCAACAAAACCCAACAAAAAAAAACATGCAGGGCCTTATTATTATGAGTTTGTTTCAAGGTGGACTTAAGGACTCCTGAGTCTTCAGGAGAAGAACCACATCCCATCCCAAAATGATGGGAGCATGTACGAGCCGTGACCAGGTCCCTTCTCCGAAGTTCATCCCCCTAAAGTGAGGTTTACTTCGACGTGTGAGGGGTTTTGGTTTAGCTGTTGCTTCCACAGAAGGTTGAACCAGTGAAGTGCAGCTGAATTGCTAGGCAATTAAATTAAATTAAAAAGTTAAGCTCTCATTATCTGAAACTGAGCACTGGAAATTAATACACACTTATGGCCTTAATCTCTTTTCCTCAGATCTCTAGCTGCAAAAGGGAGCAGCATCACCCCTGTCTAATTTCCTCATCTAATTATATCGGATTACAGTGCTTACAGCTCGTTAGTGTTTGGGCATTGTTTTGATGTTCCGGCGGAGCACCCCGAAGGCAGGACCCCTGTGTTCGGTGCCGCCTGTGGATGCTCTTTGGTTAATAACAGGGGGTAACGTGCCAATGAGAAGGGTAAGAGGGAAGCGTTCAGAGCCAAGTTGGACGGGGCTTGGAGCAGCCTGGTCTGGTGGGAGGTGTCCTTGCCCAGGGCAGGGGGGGTGGACTAGAGGGTCTTCAAGGTCCCTTCCAACCCAAACCGTTCTGTGATTCTATGATTTGACTATTGAGTAACTCCCCATTTACTGAAAGGGAAAAACCAGTATTGGAACCTACGCTAACAGACTGTTTTAACACACGCACAAGAAGGTCAAGACCAGGATGACAAGAAGATCAAGCCCAGGATTCACAGGCAGCCTGAACGCTGTGATCTCCTGGTGCCAGATTTGCAATCCTAAAACTCCCTATAACAGCCCCACATTCCCTCTTGAGCTGTGCTACCAACCCCGAGGTGGGCCTCTCCTGCGATGTCACTGCGCTTACAGCCACCACAGCTGATGGCCAGCAAATGTGGTAAGCCCCACCTCCACCACCAGTACCTTTGAGGGGTCACACCACACACCCCCTCCTCTGCTTCTGTGCCTTTGGGGAGAGTTGGCCCCCCCAAATCAGCATTTGCAAACATACAACTGCAATCAAGGGTTTTTTCCAGGTGGGAAATGCCGAGCATGCCTAGGGATGGCAGAATTATCAGCCCTGCAGAAGGGCGGCCCAGCTGTGCATGTGTTCTGCTTTCCTGGGAAGCAGAGCTGGCCACGGAGCACCCCGGCCCCGGTAAACCCTGGCGTGCTCCCAGCTGCCAGCATCCACCCGCATTTACCGCATGAAGCCAGAGAAACCTTTCCTCTAGGATGGAGCGTTGCTTCCCCCCATCAGGGCTGGCAAAAAAAAAAGTCTGACTCAGCAAAAGGTTCGTATTTTACTGCAGATGTCAGTCTCAGGGGAAAAAAACCTAGGGCTTCTAATCACATCGTATAAGCGTTAGGGAAGAAAACATGATTTTAATGGAAAGTTGGGACATTTTGCAGTTCATTTTTTCACACTGAGCCAGGTTTTTATCTCTGAGAAACTCCCCTGCTTGTGCACCTCATGCTCGCAGCTAGCATCCTCCTGGCAAGGCCTCCTGCCGTGGCTCGTGGCTCTGCCACCTCTCCTCTGTCCCACGCCACCCTGGTGGGGGGCCGGGCACCCCCTTTCCCTGCTTTTGCTGTTGGAGCGAGCGCTGCAGCTCATCTGGTGGTGGGGCTATATTTAGCTGCCGTGTGGTGGCATTTCCAGCTTTCTATTTTTGTAAATGCCATTTCCCAGGAAAAAGGCTGAGCCGCCTCTGATCTGTGTGAGTGCCAGGAGGCAGGAGCTGCATTTTTGCTGCGCGTGTGGATGACTGCACCCATGCCGGTGCTGGTCCAGCCAGCGCCCGCAGCTCTGCCAGCAGGATGCTGATGCACAGCCCGTTCCCTTTCCCTTATTGCAGGGCATCCCACAGCTATTCCCCCTTCCCCCATAGCACATGGAAAGGTTTTCCTCCTCCTTGCCTACATCCCCCCATTGCAATCACTCATGGAAAGGTTTTCCCCCTCTTGGGCATCCTCCCCGACGCCATCCTTGCTCTGGCTGCCCAGCCTGTCCCCACCTGCATGGGCCAGGGCACTACAGGGCTCGAGGCTGGGTCACACTCCATTGCAGCAGCTGCTTTCTGCACACATGGGGTGAACAGAGGTAGTGCATAAACACGGCACTGGTATATAAAAAGCACAATAAGGTGATGGGGAAACTTGCAGCAAATAAATCCAGCATGAGAATATCTGTACAAAAATCATTCCTATGGCTGTTCCAGTTTTTTCTGGGTGGGCTGAACATTTTAGGCTGCACAGAGTTATTTCTTAGACATCTTAAGAACTATCCACTGGTATCAGTGTCCCCTGGAAAGACGACTGGTTACCATGGCCCTGGGACCACTGGCACGAGATCAAGAGGGAACGGGACAATTTCCCCCAGGGAAGTACAGAGGCACCTGCCTCCCTCCAGGACCTTCCCACCTCACAGCCAAGGCAGTTCTGCAGTTTCTCCCCAGGTAGTAACGCCAGCGACAGACTTTTACCATGTTTTTTTTAGCGTAAAGAACCCTTTATGACCGTGCGATGTGTCAGCCTAATACAGCCCAGAAAGGCAGAGCACCGCAAAACGCTCGGCTGGCCTTTCAGGTTGTAAGAAGTACCTAAATCTCCCTTTCTCTCCACACCTTTCATGCAAAGCCTTTCAAAGGCTTTGCTAAAAGAGGTACTGGGGAATGCCCTGGCAGACCCAGACCCTGTGGGGCTCCCACAAGCAGCTGTAGCAAATAAAGCCAAGAGTGGAAAAGGAAAAAAGCTATGTTCAAAACACAAAAACACTTCTGGGGGTTTCTTGCAGGGTTTCTCTCTCGTGCAGCATCTCCTTGGCCAAAAACACTTCTGGGGTCCACGTAGTCCTTGCAGGGTTTCTCTCTAGTGCAGTATCTCCCTGGCCTGAGAATAACCTCACACTTTTTTGAACTTGCCACCAACAGGCTCTGACCAGATCACTAGAGTATCCAGGAGAGCTTCTCATTAGTAGTTTATGCTTAAGGTAAACCTGGTTTTCCCTTTCTCAGTGTTCAACAGGCAGCAGCTACCTGAAAGAGCACCTCAGGGCTGAACTTGGTCTTCCAGACTGGGACAGCTTTCCTCCACAGTCAGAAGTATTCCTAAATATTACTAAATGTTAGCTCTGCCAGGGTAAGTGATGGAACTGACAAAAGAGATTGAGATTTTTGGAGAGATGCTCAGGGACTTGGGTTGGCCAAGCAGGAGCTGCAGTTGCACAAAAATAAGCCATCCAAACACTTTGGGTCACACACCCCCACCCCTTGCCATCCAAACATTTTGTTTTTTTCTGAATATCAGAAAAGAATGCATGCCAGTGAGCACTGACCTCAGACTGCAAGTGAAAAGAACATCACTGCATATCAGTGTGGGGACAGAATTTAGCGTTTTGTGGGGTTTGTTTGCCACAAGGTAAGGTTTGTTTGTTTGAGGTTTGTTTGAGGTAAGAAAATTCCATGCAGGGCAGATTTCACTCGCTGCCTCTGTGTATTTTGAAGCCAAACTGCTGGCCCACGGCGGGTAAATCAACCCATACGACTGAGTGACTCACCCAAAATATGAGAACAGCGGTGCCGTCAGGCTGGGGCACAAGAACCGGAGGAACCTGAAGGCAAAAATACAGCTCCGTGATTACCCCAGGCCCTCCTGGACTGCTGGGGCCAGCGGACACAAACCAGCTACCGCCTGACGCGCCGTTAACCAAGACGAAGGGGAGAAGGAACCAAGCTGAATTCAGGCACACCGCTCTATTTTTAAAAGCTAATTCACTCTGCGTAACTTGCAGCGTAAATTCATCCACACAGAAAGCACACTGGTGCCTCTGAAGATGACATATTTAACCCAGCACTGTCTTGAAGCCGTATGTAGTTCTTACACCGTTTTCACACAAGAACACGCTCGTGAGGGCCGGCAGTTCGCTCAGGATGCTATTCTCTTTCTGCCCTGACTGGTCCCTAAGTGGATCACCAGCTTCCAGTGGTTCATTGATGGTTTGCAATGGTTTCAGAAGCTGCACATTCCCTCTTGTAATCTTGTAATCAGGCTTACCTGAAGCAAAAGACAGAGGTGGGGAGAAGCAAGCAAATTCTGCCCTGAGTTTTTCTTTCTTCTTTGCAATAAACCCTAAATTCTGCCCCGAAACTGACATGTTATAATATCCTTTTCAATTCTACTCTGAGATCAGTGCTCTGTGGTATCCGTACTCTTGAAGTATTCTAATTTCCATCACTTATTTGTTTCAATGCCTTTTTCCTTCCTAAATTATCCTCTGGGTTCACGACCGTTTCTGTTGTCTCCTGTACACAGACCGACCACAGGGCGAACATCCCCTGGGTCCAGTGTTTTCCAGTATCCCCAGGACCAGCTTGCATGTGCAGGCAGCCAGTTCCCTCATCCAGTGTAGCTGCATTTGGGACTTCTGCACTCAGGCTCCGGGCCGCTTTCCCATCTGGGATCTTAAGCAAACCATGCAGAGCCTGCAGATACCACCTGGTATCTTAACGGTTAAAGATGTCCACAAAGCCTGATGTTTCAGCTGCAAAGCAGCTAAAATATTCATTTAGGAACTTAAAATAGACTGTATGCACTCCTGAGTGCATAAAGGTGGAATGCGTCCTGTTCTGCAATGTGTATTTACAGCCCAGAGCTTTGCACCCAGTACTCGTTCACTGCCACGCTCCTGCATCTCTTCCCCAGGGAACTAGCAGGTCATGCCAGCTGGAGAAGCCCCATCGATACCCTCATTTCTTCCCGATGCTGGGATTTTGTGCCAAAAGGTCTGTCATCGTGCCTGGGAGCCGACACAGTGGGCTGACAGCAGTGGACTGTTCCAGTATGGGGACAGACCAGATACAAGTGTCTATGGGGATACAAGGTCTAAGCAGGTACCTTAGTCTCTGCCTGTAATAGAAAATTGAACTCACAGAGACCCAATAAATTATTGTCAAGTTTCCTGGCCCCCGTACCCCCCCCCAAGCCTACTCTTCCATCCCTCCATCACTCACAAGCATCTGAGCAGAAAGAAGTCATGCTCTATTAAGCCCGGTGAGCAAAACATGGAAAACCCAGAAACCACTTCAGTATTTAACACCGGTGAGTCCATTGCACCTTCGCCTGCCCAGATAAATTTCTTTCACCCGCTCTACTCCTTTTCCACAGGCAATGTTTCTTCTGATGTTATTCCAGGACTGATATCAGCCTCCTTTGATGCACTGAAATCCCCCAAAGAACAATACTCAACTTTAACACACAACCCTAATCTGCATGTATGTATTCCTTCTCTCTGCCTCCAAGGAATAGCTTCCTATGATCTTCCAATGTTTATTTAGGTCATTTTTGTCTCCATCCAATTTTTCCTTTGGAGAAGAAAGCCTGCATATGTTTCTTCAGATGTCACTCTCCCTCCCGCACAGTCACAGTAAATACGCAGCTATGAAGTCTTTCCTCCGTGTAAACATTGAAGTAGAGAGAAAGTATCGCAGTTATCTCCAAGATTTACCCTTGGGGTAACCGCTCCCCTTGAAGTATGTATTAGCTTTAGCATTCACTTCAATTAGCAGCATTAACCCAACACCAAGGCAATTTCCAAAGCCTCCACCCAGGTTTCTGCTACCAGGGTTTGCTTCTCCCAGAGCCTCTAAAGACATATTCTGCACGTTTCAGGCGAGTACAGCAACTCGCTGTATCCATAGGAACTTAAAAGACACTTTTGATAGATCTGATTTCAGATCAATTCAGATATGAACCTACTCACAAGCAAGAGCTGGCACTGGACCTATCAGATGGCAAGCAAAGGATGTATAGATCTTGGGCCTATACATTTCCAAGTCACTCCTAGCTAAGGCATGTTTCCTTGTGAGCTGCAAAGTGGGAGAATAAGATCTTTGCTCCAAAGACGCGCCTGGCAGCAGCCCTGCCCTGCTGCTCCCTGGGTGAGGTCCCCTTGCCTCGGCTACCAGCTGCTCTGCTACAACCCGCCACTACAAGATTGCGAAGGAGGAAAGCCAGGCTGTATTTTTGCCTAATAACCGGACAGTGAAAGTTATTCTGAGACTGCCAAGTCACTGCTAGAGAGCCTGCTGAATTTCCGACCGTTTCCACAATTTGCCATGGCCCAGGTATCGCTTGCACGCACATAACCAGTTTGTTCCTCAGGACAACAGCTTCCAGCAACACCCAGCTCAGGAGGAGGAGGGCTAGCTCTCTGCTTTTCCAGCTCCTGAAGCTGGAGAGACTGGAGTGAAATGGGACTTGAGCCAGCTATTCCCACGTGGGATGAAGAGGACAAATAAGCATCCTTATGGTTCAGCTCACAGGCTTTGGGAGATGCTAAATTTCTGCCCAGGGTTGCTGGTCTTTTGTAGGCAGTAATCTGCTGACATGGCAACTGGATCCACTTGGGTGGATCCTCGGCTAAGCACAAATTTCCATGGCGGGAGTCAGCGTGGGCAAAAAAAAAAAAAAAAAAGGCCCTTCGTGCCAGCGGAGCCAGGTGCCAAATTCTGCTTGCTGTAATCTCTCGGTGAAACCACTTATCTGAGAAGGCAGGAGGAAGCTGGCTCCAGTTCTTTGCATAATTAAAGGCCTGGTGCTCTGGGCACGTATCTTTGGAGCAAAGATCTTATTCTCCCACTTTGCAGCTCACAAGGAAACATGACTTAGCTAGGAGTGACTTGGAAATGTATAGGCCTAAGATCTATACATCCTTTGCTTGCCATCTGATAGGTCCAGTGCCAGCTCCAAACCAGGTGTGTTTCAGTATTTGCATCCACACTGCTGGGAGCAGAGCTGATGTTTCAGCCACGGGTATGAGAGCCTGTGAGATGAGCATTTACATCTCATCACAGATCTAAAAGCTGCTCTAAGTTTTAGGAATAAATAGTCCTTTATTCGGCTATTTGTATCAATCTCTCTCTATATATGTATCTGTGTGTGGGTGTGCATAAAACCACACAGGTATAGATGAGAGAGGGGGTTATTTATATCAAAAGCAGACTTCTAATAAGCAAAAAAAGTGTATACCTGAGTATCTGGGGATGCTTTGCTATGGCCGCTCAGCAGCTTGCCCACTGAAATTCATTTCTGGCTGACAGATTTTACTGTAAATGTTCATTTTTTCACCCAGAGAAAAGTATTTATTTAACCAACCCCCTGGGAAAGAATAATAGTTGGATTGTCCTACTGACATGAAACAATTTGTTTCTGAAAGGGTTTTTTTATTCCTCAAGTGGACATAGGTGGCCAGGTTTAATAACCTTCTTCTTAACCTCCATTTGTAACCTGTCTTAGTAAGGTGAGAAAAGGTCTTTATACTGTCCCTTGGAGAGCAAGGAAAATTCTTGAAGGAAAAAAACCATCACTGTTATAGCTCTGCTCTCTGCTTCAGCAGCTTCACAACATGGCTTGTTTCTCACTGTTCTACTATTCATGCTTCCTGGTTTTTGCATGGCTGCTCCCCCTGTGGGGGATATTCCTGCACTTTTTACCCAATTCCCTTAATTTTTTGCCCAGAAGCTTTGAAAAGAGTAGCTTACTATGATGCCTGTGTAGGGACAGGTTGCATTTCCATAAGGCTGGTATGAGAAAGGCAGGAGATATAACCAAATATAGCTCCCCAAATTTTATAACTATTTACCATTATTTTCTCTCTTTATAAATAGAAAGAGACTGAAACCCACTGAGCTGAAGACCAACATCTCCATGGTTCCTCTGTGTGGTCCTGTTACTAAAAACATTAAAGCTTGGGCTATTTTAATGTCCTCAAAATGCTGAGCTAGCTGTGAATTCGCTGGATGACTATCAAAAGTAGCAGATCTGGATGTCCTTTGGCTCTGTCTTGTTGGAGCGGGGTGAGGGTCTGACCAAGCTGAGCCAGAGCTGCAGATGGGAGATGGGACTAAGGCTTCGGTCCATTCGCATCGCTCTGAGCTCCACGAGGTGTTCCCCGGGAGATGGGTTTGTACGGCTCTGAAAAGACAGGTTTCCTAACCTGCTCTCCAGCTCACGACGGCGAGCGCTTACACTTCTGCATACGATGCTGATGAACAGCCCTTGTACGCTCACTCAAGCAGACAAGTTATTTTTGCATGAGTAACCCTGAAACTCTTGATGGGATTGAAAGTCTGGCAATAAGAAGATTGTGCTTTGCATCCAAATGGAGTTATAATTTTACTGCTGAATAGTTTATATTCAGGCACTGCTTGCTTAAGGCTGTAGCTATAGGAATCCATGGTGTTAAGAAAGCGGAAAATTAACAAACAACTCATAATGTCAATTCTGTCTAGAAAAATGACTATTAGTGTCAGTGCTGGAGCAAGCCTGCTTGTTCAAGTGGGCTGAAATGCACCTTCCACGATGTTCGATCCCAGCTGAGGAGCTGTGGGTAGCAGTATTGAGAAGCATTATCACAGGCAAGTGTTAGACATCACCTGGATGACTTTGTCTTTACAAAACGGTATTGGTTTACGCATGCCAGTGGGGGGGAGGACAAGAGGCCTTGACAGAAGAATCAAATGCAACCATTTCACATGGCACTTCCATCCTGATGGCTGCCAGTGCACAGATGTACCCTGGCATCACACGTACAGAGCTGGGTATCGGAAATGTCCCAAGCACCCTGCAGCAAATTACTTGTGTCGTAGCTCACGAGCCTGCAAATACACATCAGGTCGCAGCAGAAACATGAGACAAAGTGACGGTCAGCGGAGAGATTATGTAAACAAACATGAATGCACTTATGGCCTTGTGTTCCCAATCTCTATTCATAGATCTGTGGGTCCTGACCTCTTGCTGACCTTACACCAAATTACTGTGGGTGAGGATCTGAGCTTCATTTGCTTGGGGTACTTTGTGGAGGATGGACAGCATGCCCCTGGTATTAGCGGGGTGTAAGCTGCTGCAAATGAACTGATTTAGTCCACTTGTCAACAGGGAATGGCCAGCAAACATGGAGGTGGCACCTCAACTGACAATCAATCTCATTTTAGACAAAATCCCAACTGGTGGCTCGTCTTTGGACTCTGTAGGTGGGTTTGGGTCTTCAACTGCATTTAAAGTTGTGTTTATCAATACAAGTTGATTGGCAATGAACTAATTCAAGTATCAGCATGACTAATCTAATCAATACACCAGCTTAGGGTGGGGAAACCTCTATCTGATGAACCATCGGCAGATGTAGGTCATGCTGGTCCTTCCCTCGCTCCCCCACTGCTCAGTTGTGCTGATAAAACCCTTCAGAAAAACACTGTCTGGCAGCCTGCAGGCTTCCTTGTTTGACCACCTGCACAGAGGGAACGGGACAAGGTCCTGACACTTTGTTTGCGACCCCTTGAGTATAAATCTTGGGCAATGCTGGTCTGCAAACCAGGGGCCGGGCTAGGAAAGACAGCATCTCACCGAAGGTGAAGCTCAGCTGATGTGCCATTACTTGGTTGGCATGCTGAGATGCTATGGACCAAATCTCCAAACTGCCTTTTGCAGGGACTAAATGTGAATGCTTGCAGCCTTACTCTTCCTATTGACATACATCTCTTAGGTGCTCAACCAAAGCCCTAATCCCAGCCTGTCTGAACAGAAGAAATAGCAATCCCAGCTGAAAAGCACATATAAATGCAAAAGAGTAAAAGAAGACAGCCCTGGCCAGCGAGAGAGGCTGCTGGCACTGAAACCATTGCAGCCACCATTGTGGAAGGGCCAATAGCAAGAAAAACCTCACGGATTGTGCCATCCTCTTGAACCCTCACGCAGGGGGGAAGGAAAGAGGTTCAGCACGGAGACCAGGTTACAGCCAAACAGGCCAGGTCAGCCAGGCAGGTTTGCACAGCTGTGCAACACAGGAATTCCTTGATGTTCCTAATGAATATATTGTTTCCCATACTCCATATTATTCCCCTTAAATCTGGCCGCCTCTGCAGTGCCTTGCAAGGTTTGACCCCAAACCCCATAAAAACAGCAGGTCTGGGAGACACCTCCAACGCACACAGTGGATCTGCTCAGATGTTACTATAAATCCACTGCACTGCCACTGGGCGTGACTGTTTCCCAAGACTAAGTTTTCACATGTCAAAATCGATGCTCTCAACATGGATACCTACACCCAATTTTTTTAGGGTTCATCCGAGACAAATATAAGAAAAATCTAATAGCGTAACAAGCTGGCTCCTGTTGACTTCAGAGGGAGCATGGATGCAATCCAGCGGTATTTCAAGCCCACAGAGCACCTTCCCTCTGACTCCAACAGCCTCTGCATCCTTTGCCGACTAATGCACTGTACTGCATTATGAGTTATTCATGTCTTCATGGTTGGGAATGTGTGAGCCCTAGAGCACTTCCAAGCTGCTTATCTCCAGCTGTACAGCTTGTGGGCTGCAAGGTCATGAGCAGAAACCCAGCAGAGATGGAAATCCTGGGATAAGAGCTCAAACTGATACGTGCCTGTCTCAGCTCCGGGATGCCAATAGTGGCTGTTGGTCCTTCGGCAGAAAGAAGCAGCAGAAAGCGTGCGGCCTCCAACAGGCCCTTGCAGCCATCAGGATGGGAATGGCTCCAAAAGGGGATACTTAGCAGATGAAAGATGTTTGTTTTCAACGTCATCTATCTTGGATATGTTAATCCACTTTGTCATCCCTCAGACTTGGAAGTGACTGTGTAATAAGGCCTGACAGGGAAACTGTCAGAAAAATGGGCAAACAGACCACTGCTGTCAAACAGTTGACTTCTGAGTCCCTCTAGGCCCCTGTTAATTCATTATTATGTACTTTTGCCATCAGTCCTTTGATCCAAAGAACGGATGACATGAGCATACACCACGTAAGCAGGTTTTAGTTCAGTCTAGCCCAGCCATCCTCTGTCAGCTCACAAATCACACATGGAATATGTGCACATCCTCCTGCAGAAGTCTGGTTACAGTTGTGACCATGTGTAGGTAGCAGATGCAAACTATTGTGCATGGGAGCACAGACTCCCTGGAGGCAGCAGGACAAACTGGTTTTGCTCCAAGAACATGGACGAGAGCCCTAGCAGGTTTTCAGGTCTTAAACGCTTCATTTGCCGGTACTGAATTACAGAAAGGTCCACAAACTACATGCAACCAACGACAAAGGTTTTGTCTACCCACTGCACAGTTAATTCTACCCACGAGCAAGCTGAAGTTGGCCTGACGAGCCTGTCCCCAGGGTTATTTCATCACCACTTGACCTTTCAGTTTAGCAAGGTGCTTACCTTGTCTCAAGCTTCTGAGGGTTTTCGTAAGAACCTTCTTCTTGGTCTTTACTGACCAAAAAAAAAGACACATCCCCAAAGCCATCCACAAAAGGCAGAGCAATGCTCGCTTTGATCTGCCTCTCAGATGTCCCTGTTCGTTGCAGGACAGAGATTATGTGGTACCCATTCCCAGCTTGGACCAAATTTAGTCAGCCTCTGTCATCTAAGAAATTCATGGGTGAAGCTAGGAGCCGATATAGCGTGAATCAAGTTGTTTTAAAAAATACCTCTTATAATAAAGATGCAAATGTAAGGTTTTCCTTATTCCATTTCCCTGTCAAGGCAGTAGAGTACAATCACCACTTGTTTTTGTTTTTTTTTCTCTAGTGGACTTTTCAGTAGGAACTCTGACACTCCAGAGCAAGCTACAGTGAAAAAAAAAAAATGATATCTTACATCTGACAACAAAGAGATTTAATTTTACATTAGAGACTGATGCACAACTATGTGTTAGAGAAAGCAGTCACCACTGATTCACCCTCCCTTCGGGATGCTGTTGCCACTGTAGCAACGTCGAAGCCTGGAGCAGGCCCAAACTATTTCAGACATGGGAGGACATCGCTGCCACGCTGCTGGTAGCATGAGTTCGAAGGAGCTTCTCTCTGCAAGTTCAAAACACAACAGAGAGGTAAGTGTAATGAGCCCTGTAAAAGCTTTGTAGCATCACTGAGGGCTCCTGCATACACTACACCAGCTGTGCAGAAACACCTCCGTGAGAAGGGTGCGTTTTTACTTTGATTTTGTTTTGGTTTATATAGCATTTTAGTACTCTGTCTGCCTGCTGTAAAGTCTGAGCCAAGTATTCCTGCGGGCTCAGTAACTCCACCTGCAGAGAAAGAAATGTCCCGAACAGCTTCTGAATAGGACTTGAGAGATTCCCAATTCATGAACAAACAAGGAAAAGTAAAACAAGCTTACAAAACCCCACTGCTTATATGAAACTGTAATGTTTCTATGATTGAAATCCTCTTTTTATGGCCTTGAATGGCCTAATGGGGGCATTATCTTATTAGCTCTGGTGACAGGGGATGTACAGGACACCTTACAGGTGACTTTGTTTTCAGGTCTTTCGGATGCAGATGTCGGCAATGCAGGGATTTGGGGCCAGTCTGGCCTTGGAAGAAATCCTGTGTTCTTCATCACAGTAATTTATCACTCCAGAAGACACATTTGGAAAGCCTTAAAAATTTGGAAGGTCAGACTTTGCCCCACTGAGGATATGCAAAAGATGGAAATCCATTCTGGGAAAATCAAACATGTTGATGTGTGTATTATTCATTATATGGATTGACACATCCCAGTGAACACGGCATACAGATGCAAGCGATCATCTTCATTCCATTGTTCGCACAAGCTGCTTTCAGCTCAAAAAAGCTCATCAAAGCCCATGAGATCACGGCTGGAACCTAAACACTAAAAAGCTTTCAGCAATGATAATGCTGAAAGAATCAACTTCCAAAGAGCAAGTCGGGAGAATGGAAATGAGACAAGGTTTCCTTCTCACCACTGTTGTGATGGACAGCATTAGCCTGTGACATGTCTCGTTCAGCTTGCGGAAAAAGCAGGGTTTGAGACCACTTATTTGAATTCTCAGCAGCTGCTCATTTCAGTCGTGCTCCAACCTCTCACTTATTCTTTGCAAGTCATCTGTAAACAGCCAGGGAAAGGACTTTTTGTTCTCTCAAAATGTTTGGGAAGTGCCTCTGCGTTCTAAATATCCAGAATTGCGCACATACAAAATGGCTCTTCCATTTGCAGAACCTCTCAAACATCATTCATAAACAGCAGCTGGGGTGACTGTGTGCTTTGAAAGCTTGCCCCTGCTGGAAATGGTTTTTAATAGCTGTTCTCTGCATACTTACAGAAAGGTACATGCGAAAAACCAAAAAGGAGATCTGTGAAATAAGGGGCTTTTATTTTGTCTTTTGTACAACTGCTATATACTACTTGGGGGGGGGTGGGGGGGGTGGGTAAAGAATAATATAGGCTTCCCTGTCAGTGTAATTCAAGGTTTACCTGCTTGTGGGGGCAATTCAACAAATTCCTTGGCTCACGTTTAGGTCCAACAGGTCCTCCCGTTGCTGTACCTCCCTCCATGCCTGCCGGCATTACAGCTGTACCAGATTTAGCAGCCTGCCACATGATGACACACTGGTCACCATGCTCATTCAGAAATCCATGCCTATTTTTTCAATCCAGGCATTAGGACGTCCTCCTCCGCATCGTACCAACTGCGGCGTATGTCACCCAGGCAATTGCCCAGCGAAATCCAACCAAGATTGCCAGTGGTGTTCCCAGCCCACAATTTCTGCACGTCAGCTGCGCAGAGCAATCTGAATGCTGCAAATGGGGTATCCAAACCCAGGGTAGCTGCAGAACAAAAAAATTTAGCTTATCTACATTTCTGCCTCATTATTCCCTGCCAGCAAGCATAGTTTCCCTTCTCCCCAGCCTTTAGGGAGTGCTGCTCCACAGCCCGATCTCTTCTCATGCAAATAAGAGCACTCTCTGCATGAATAAGCAAAGAAGATTGTGTTTTCCTCCAACTTTAGAGAATTCTACCCATCTGGAAGCAGAAATGATGTTACTTAGGTGACGGTGCAGAGCAGGAGGAAGGAATAGCAATAGAGACGTGTGTGAAAGCTGAAGGAATACGACCAAACGATTTCACAAGCACTTAAAATACTAATGAGCGGGTCAAGATGCAACAAGGATAGCAGTTAAAATTAAACAAATAATTTGGCTTCTAACGCTGCTGGGCTTGCTGTAGTACAAGCAGTGCCTTTGTACAGCACCAGACAAGAAATCTGCATTCACATCCATCCTTGCTCTCCCCTTCCTGGTTCTTACATTTTTCTGTAACATGATCCTGTTGATTAATTGTTAGAACAAGGGGGAGAAGGTCTCTCTCTAAAAAAGCACAGCTATGTTTAAATAAGTCATAGCCCTTTCTCTCCTCCACCCAGGGCGCAGTGGGCACAGAAGCAGCAAGAAACTCAAGCTGTGAAATCTTGGTCAAGGAGCTTTGAGCTGCCCAACCTGGGCAGGGCTGGTGCCTTCATGATTACATGTGTTTCTTGGAATTTCAGCAGAAAAGCAAAATGAAAGTTTCGAACAATAACATTTTGTTTTTTTCTGTTTGAATGATTAAAAAAAAAAAGAAGACTCCAGAAAGGTACAAAGCAATGATGATTTCCCCCATCCTTCAGATGCAACACAGGAGGAAAGATTTGTTCATTCACACAGCATGATGAATCCCATCATCAGACCATCACAGCCCAAACACCAGCTTTTCCACCAGTTCACAACCCCCCCCACTGGATCGGGCACCTGAACCACCTCAGGCTGTGGTCTCACGAAAGGCTGCCCGCTGCCCCTCTCCTGCCTAGGGTGGCCAAGTTGTTCAACAAAACCCTCAACAGCAAAGGTGGTGTAAATATTTGGCAACTCCTGCTTCAGGAATCTGCTTATCCCCCCATTATTTGTGGATCGGTGTGAACTTCTATACCTGTTGCCCACAGACACTATCACTGGGCACCTTTATTTTGGAGATATCTCGTCCTAGTCATTGCAGCTGAAAAGATATGAGAGCAGGAGGAATGCTGGTCTCATTCAATGGGGGAAACCTCCAGTTTCGGGCGAGTTTGTTTTTTTTTAAATACATGCATCTTAAACAACAGTTGTCACGGTCAACACAGCTTCTCTGATAAGGTTAGAGTGAGAAAAAGGTGAGGATTGTGCAGTGGGTTAGTTGGACATTTTACCGTGCATAAAATCACCCGTGACCAGCGTCTGCTGGGTGCAGCCATACCATGAAACAAGTGAACAACATCTTTAGCTTGGGTCAGGCACTGACCGGCCGTGCCGGAGCAAGAAGCTGATTGCCACGACAACAGGAGACATTGCAAAATGACAGACGTACTGCCAAAGTCGAAAATCCTTCTTGCTAAGCCAGAGCCCACCCCATAGGGCCCCGCTTTCCTCACCTACTGTCTTCCACTTTACTGGGTGGGTCTCTTATGGCAGGACCTCCAGTTCCCTCCAAGCCATGTGAGCAACAGTTCCCTTCTGCTGTTTTCCGCCTTCTTCTGTAAGAAGAAGGGAGGGACCCTGCAAGTGGGCTTGGGCTGCCACCCTGCTCAGCCCCAAGGGTTCGTGGGTGCTGAGGGGCTGCACCGCAACACGCAGCTGCTGGGAACTGTGATGATGCAGTCGAGAGACAAACCTCACCCAGCCTCGCTGCTGCCATCTCTTGTGCTTCCTCAGAGGTGGCAATTATTGCCCTTCTGCACCTGCCTCCCTCCCCAGGGCGCTCTGCTCTTACACAGGACAGGAGTTCACCTTATTTCTAAACAGAGAACCTCTTTTGGTGCCTTCTTGCTCCAGTTTCAAGGTTACCCATGGTCCGCACCCCCAGTTGCTTTTCTTTACAGGAGACTAGCCCCTTGGTAATTAAATCCAGTCATTTAGACCTGTTCTGTCTCCTTTGGTGTGGTATCACCACAGTCCAGTTCTCTCCCTGGTTTCTTTCTAAACACATCACCTAAGGTGGTGGTCTGCCTCATTAGGTGTGACAAACTTCCCTGAAGGACATCTGAATAATGAGCAGGCAGCTTCCGATAGCTGGTCTCTTCCTCCTCCTCACAAAGGTGAGGAGATGTGCTGGACACGCGCTACCCCTGCGTCACCCCCATTACCTGCACAGCGGGAATGAATCTGGAGCTTCTCCAAGTGAGTGAATTGATCAGGATTTAAGGAGGGCACTTTGGCAACTGAACTTGCAATAGCCACCCAGTTCCAGGAGATGTTGCTGTGCTTTCAGCTAAGGGCCTGGAGAAGATGCACACGAAGCATGGGAATTGCAGAGTTAGGGAAGAACTGTAATCGAGTAGTGTTAGAGAGTGTGCCACTGTGGGTACGAGCGGGGTCTGGGGCAGTTCTGCACTTCACAGGCTGCCAAGCGGAGATGCAGGAGGACTCCAGCAAAAAGCTGGAGGGTCAAGGATTGGGCTCCTTTTTCTAGAAAACTCTCATGCCTCTGACTGTGTTGTTTTTTCATTCTTGCTGGTCTGATGCCACACAGAAGGCAGGTTACTGCTTTAAATAGAAATTCAGTTCTTTTCAAATATTTTTTGATCTACAGTAGGAGAAAAACCTCCCAGGATTTCTAGCCCACTGCATGGACATTTCAACACAACCCTCTAGAGAACAACAACAGGAGATATATACACTTCTTCTAAACTTTTAAACAAGAGCCTGGATCATAATTTCTCCAAGGCTGTGAGCAAAGTCCCCAGGAACGCTGGAGAAGGGACAGGGCTCAAGTACAGCGTGGCTGGAGGAATCACTGACGTGCCCAGATGTCCTGGTTTAACTGGGTCTGTCCCGGCACGCCAGCGAGATTAGTCAGCGTGCTGCCTCGGGGTTTGCTCCGGGCAGAGCGTCCGCGTTGTCTTTTGTCGCCCCCACCCAGGCTGCAGCCCTGGGAACGAGCTTGTTCCCAGCTCCCGCAGGAGCCGAGGACAGCCGCCTCTTCACGGGGTCATTACCCATGCTCGAGGTCACCCTGCGTGACCTAGCTTGGGGGGCCTGCCTCCTATATTTATTTGTAAAGACTGGCCACCCTACAAGTAGAAATAAGGACAACCAGAGAAAACAGGAGTACGTAAGGTTGCTTGGTTCCCATGCCTACTCTGCGTGCGCAGAAGCAACTTCAACTTTGCATTGTCAGTACTAAGACTCGCAGATCAGAACGTGTTGGCAACCAGGAGTATCGCAGCGACCCTTTTGCTGTTGGCTTGCTCTGCTGTATCCTCTCCATCCACCATAGCATCACTGACCTTCCTGTTGCTTCCAAGAGGGTGCAGGACAGCATCTGCAGTCCTGTCGCCGGTGAGGAGCAGCTCCAGAGCTTGGCATGGCTGCAGGTGCCGTCTTCAACCCAGACACACGATATCTGCTAGTAGAGTCATTCCCCTGAGCCATGGTTTCATCAAACATGAGCCATAGAGGCCAAAATCCCTTTGAGAGCAACAAAAAGGGTGTTTGGGGTAATTAAACTCTTCTGGGTGAATTGTGCTCCCTGCCCCAAGGAGATTGCCACCTCACTGGGGGACAAGCAAAAGTTAAGAAAAGATGATGATGATAACAGGCACAGACACGTGGGTTGCTCGGAGGGTTGAGTTAACATTCATTTGCCCACCGAGGAAGGGATGGGTATGCTGAAAGAGCCATTTGAGAAGCCAGCTGCCCTCCAATGCCTAATCCTTTTTAAACTTGACTTAATTTGCACTACTTGGAGGTAAGTAAAATTCATGCAGGGTTTTCCCAGGTAAAGAGAGATCCAGGCTGTTCAGTATCTATTCATCCAACCACTTGCATGAAAAGTTATACACATGTCCAGGGTCATCCATATAGAACCAAGTACCTGAAGCACACAGTGAACGTTATTGTTAGAAAGGATCTGAGTGTACGACGACTAATGCAAAAAAGCCAATAGTGTCTAGACACAAGTCTGATGAAGCTATTCTTCAGTCATGCTCAAGACTCTGCCACGGAGATGAAGCAATGTGTCAGAGGCACAACATCTTGTTTTGTGCCCAATATAATTGCTTGCTGCAGATAGGAGAGAGTGCTTAAAAAGTCGGGCACCTTTGCACTGAGCTTTGATCCCTGAATGGAAAGCGCTCCTCAAGACAGAACCTTGCTGCTGCTGCTGCCTCTCTAGCCAGCCCTTAACCTGCTTTTCTTAACAATATGTGAAAAATATCCTAGCCATATTTCTAGTCTATGTCAAAAATAATGGAGAGCAGGGAGAAAACACACTGTTTTTAAAGCACTCCAGTTTTGTGACTGAAGCTGGCTGCGGGCACAAAGAATTGGATGTCTGCTGGTCTGGTTGAGGAACGCAGGGGCTTGAAACCTTCATTTGCTGTTACTTCTGCCCATCCCAAATAGCTGCCCCCCAGGACATGGACTGGTGCAGAAGGAGCAGCTGGCTTCAAAAGCATGAGAAAAAGTAATGGAAGTATATGCTTTGTGGTAACCTCTGCATTAGTATGCTCTGAAACATCGGCTAGAAAAGCACGGCATAGAGGTAGCGGTGGGCAAACACTGGGCCTGCCACAAGTGCCAACACTGAGCTACGGGGTGTAGCTGGGCATCTGGATTGGGGACTTCATTTTAAACATACATGCATTCACCGAAGTGCTTTAGAGTTCAAAACAGCCTTAAGGATGCTGCAGAATTGGAGCTGCAGCTCCAGAGGCTCCTGGTCTGTACTAGACCAAGTAGCTCTAATGAAACAGGGCCACAGCAGGGGCCGTTTGATCTTTAGCGATGGTGAGGTCTCAGCCTGCACCAAATATCACTCTTCCAAGCAGCACCTGGTTACTGATTTGCTCTCCAGAGCGCTGTGCTGGATATCTTCCATCACTGCAGTTTCTTCCCTCCATCCTGAGCTGCACCAAGAGCACTGCCATCAATCTGCCAGCTGGCACTGGGGATGGATTTGGGCAGATGGGTGCTCAGACCCTTCACCACATCCTGCAATACCAAAATGCCCATAACTGGAATGGGTGAGCTTAAAAGCACCTTCCTAACCTGTGGACATCTCTTCTTTGTATGCACACAGGCACCTATAGGCATAAAAGGCATCTTTATCCTTCATTCAGGACCAAACAAAACCAATTCATACCAAAGCTTTCGCTGCTGCGTGCATATAGGGGGTTACAGACACGGTTAGCCCTGCACCACCAACATGCAGCGAAGGTCTGAAGCACATTTCAGTCTACATCAGTGTCTAGCCCATGACATTTAACTTGTGTGACAAAGCCAGAAGCTGAGCATCAAGTATTAAGATTAGATCCCAGCGTCAAAGAGTTTCAAATTAGAAGCACAGACAAAAGGGAAACCAGCTCTACCTCACAGCAAGTCCTATTTCATTCCTTGACACTCTCTAATTGCCACTATTTTTAATTGCATATTTATACCACAAACTATTTATTTCCCTTTAAGGAGACAGGAATGAAATCAGCTTATAATGTATCTGCATTCTTTCATGAAGGTGTTGAAGTAACTGCCTGCTCATTTTTGCTTTTTTAAAATGTATTTCAGGGCAGCAAAAAAAATGACTTGATAAATACCAGAGAAATGGAAAGTCAGTGTCTCTTCCCAGCTGGGAGATTTTAATGTGGGTAAGGGAAGGAGCACAGCTTGCAAGGCAGGAACAGGGCTTGAGATCCTGACTTGCACAAGCCCATGGCCTTTTCTTTTCAATCTTTCATGAGTTTGTTTTTAAACCCTACTTTGTGGTCCAAGTTCTGGGGACTCTTCCAGGTTGTTACCGCCTCATATTTGGATTTATTAAGGTTATATGCAAGAATATGTATCTGCAAAGTGTTACAATACACTGAGTTTAATGTAAAGCTTTCAACATCCACATAATGCAAGAAAAAACAGCTTTAACTTAACAGTGCCACCTTCTCTGCTCTCCGACATCACAAATCAAGGCATCCTTGCTAGTGCTAAATTTTAAATTTAGGTGAGTTTTAGCACCATGGTGCTACTGAGCAGGTTCTTCAATTAGGAAAATCCCTGAGCTTCCACGTCCACCACAACCAGCCTGGGACAGGCAATGCCACCCTGGGAAGAAAGGTTTGCTGCCTCCATCCTTCCTTGCACCATGTGGCAGAACAGAGTTGTTCATTGCAAACTTTCATGTTACAAGGTCACTTCTTGAATGAGGAGACAGAGCTTCATTCCTTTCTGCTACTCGAAGCAGATGTCCCCTTCTCATCTGTGGAAACACAGACTCTCTCCCACAGACAACGGTGAGTCAGATCTCTTTTTTGGCTTTCAAGCAAGTCCCTTAAAAAAGCATTAGGTCAGAAATCCCCTCATACCATATAATACCAGATGTAGATACAAATGAAAATGTAATTAATCTTCTGTTCAGTAAGAATTGCTGCTTGTGATGGGAAAAGACTCTCAGTTTGCTATAGCAATTGGTCCAGAAGGATACAAATGAAACTGTGTTCTTTCATTTTTACCATTTATAACCAAAGAAAGCTATTTCAACAGTGGAAAAAACCAAATGCTGAGCACAAACACTTTCTTTTGCTTGGTATCTGTCACTGGCAGGTTTCAGTAGACTGCAGTTAAACAAAGCTTCACCATCTCCCTGAGGGCTGGAGGTAAGGCAGGCTTCATTCAGATGAAGAACAGAGGCAGATGTTAAGGTTTAACTTCTCCTTGCTGCCAGTGCAGAGAACCCAAATGGGGGGATCAGATACCTCCACATCAGCCTTCAGGCATCTTTAAGCAGTCAGAAGATAAACCATCCGAGGTATGTCTAAGCGAGTTGAAAGCTGTAAAGAATCAAAATTGAAGCACTGATAGACTGAAACATTGATTTACCTAAGCCTAGCAGACCACACTGTGTCACTTTTGTCTCATTTATGACTGATAAACATGGATAAATGTGTTTTTATCAACTAAGGTATCACTGCTGCAGAAAAAAAAAAATAACACTTCATTGCCCAGAATGTTCCTGTTCGAGTCTGTGACTGGATGTTATATTGACTTCAGGACTCTACGTTTACGTAGCTGTTGGCAACTCAAACCAGACTCCACCTAGTAGGAGAGTTTAATGGGGAATTGTGGCCTTTGACAGAGTTGATGAACCAGCTTCAGAGCAGACTGGGTTTAAATAAACCTGGTACTTCCAGGTCAGGGGTTTTGTTGACAAGGCTAGGACTTGGAAGTTGAAGGCTGAAGGTGCAGCAAGAGAGGTGGTACTGCTTCTTTCAGACTTGCAGGAGCCATACTCTTTTAGTCCATATCATCAGCTTCCAGATCTTCTCCAACCAAATCTTCAGGGTGGATTTGGGAAGACAAGGGGGAAGAAAGCAAGGCAGGAGGAAGCACCCTCCATCTCATAACCCTTAATGAATGAGGAAGTAACAGAAAGGAACGAGGAAAAAGACCCCACCCTAATACTTTAGCTTCCAGGTTTAAAATTTGCTCAACTAAAAATCCAGTAAACTCAGGTTTTCACCATTTTCCAACCAGTTCTAAATTTTGTTCAATCTTTTTAAGTTGACTTATTACACTGGAGACCCCCATTACATTCCAGAGGGCAGGGGGAGAAAAAAAAAAGGAAGAAACCTCTTTGAAGGCATCTGTTCGGGATAGAACACTTTCTGGGGGTGGCTTTTTAGGGAATTGGCTAAGGCAGGTGGACAAAACATTCAGTATGACCACCAGGTACCTGCAGAGCAAATGGAGCAACATGTTTGGGGGTTTTGGTTTGGTTTTTTTTAATGCCTTATAGGAACGGTACCTCAGGAAACAAATCTCAAGAGACACTAATTGGGTACCATGGAGCTATGCAAGACATCTACGTAGAGCCTAAAAATCAAGGAATAGTGCAAATGCAAGTCTCAGATGACCCGGCTGTGGGCTCCCAACTCATTCCTTCCAAACAGTTTCCTTCAAAGCAGCAATTCCTCTTCAGAGCTGATCCAAACTCTCCCCAAGCTTTTCTCCATGGGCCATGAGTGCATAGAAGCTGAAGGCTGCCTTCCCTTCATCCCTCCTGTGTATACCAAAGCAGAAGCTCACCTGTTTTTAACTGTGACTCAGGGGAGGAAATCTGTTGAGTTATTGCTCCTGCTCAGGCTCTAGATACGGCTGCAAACCTCTGCTCTTATAACTTATTAAAAAAGCGCTGTGAAGTGTGTATGTAGTTTGTGTACACTGAATTTATTTCAGAAACAAACGCGGATGCTAGTACACAAATGCATCAGTGCATTCTGGAAAAAAAAAAAAAGCTGGCTACAGAACCAAAGTCTATCTCTATCCCTTCAGTGGAAACACAATTAGACCTCTACACAAAACTGATTTTAATAGGCAGTCTGCACTGTGTGCTTTTGACATTGACACCTAGTTGACACCAGTCTGTTTCACTAACACAATTATTCAGGTCAAAAGGGACCTCAGGAGATCTCTAGTCAGCCTCCACAAAGCAGCAGAAGTCCCAGGAGAGATTCCTGATTGACCTGAAGACTGGTTACAAGTGGGGTTAAGTAGAAACCACTAACCACTATGCTTTGACTCTATGATCCAGCTCGTTTTCCCACACATCTAGTAGTACACCAGTCCAGATCGTAACATCCCAACGTGGATACAGGATAGCTGGGGGAGGCTGCATCGAAACCCTGGCTGACGTCAAGGTAAATGACATCCACTGCTTTCCCTCATCCATAGAGTCAATCAGGTTGATCACACATAATTAACCCTTTGAAAATGCACACTGCCTATTGCCAGTCACCACCTTCTTCCACTGCCCAGGAATGTGGACTTGCTCTCCATGATTTTCTCAAGGAGCAAAGCAAGTCTGTTCTCCCTGAGCAGCAGGCAGCCTGGGACCAAAGGACAAAGCACTTTTGGGTTGTAAATCAAACTGTCAAGAAACAGCTACAGAAGCCCCCAGCCACAGAAGCCACTTGGAAGCTACCAAGAGCAAGCTGAACTTCAGAATAGCAAAAGCTGAACAAAAGAAAAAAAAAAAAAAAATGCCCAGCATACAACAAACCCTACAAACAAACACCAAAACCCAAAGAAAACCTCCCCCCCAAAGAAAGCCTGCCTGTATAAATAATTCACAAATGGTCAAAAAAACAAAATGGGGAACCACACACTTCCCCAGCCTGCCAAAAATGGAGAGGAAAGACAACAACAACAAAGTCAACAGCCATCCAAACAAACTGCCCAAACCCAGAAACAATAACCCCCTCCCTCCCAAAGGCCAACAGCAGTAGTGTTCCTGGCTGAAAAACTTTCCAGGGGAAAAAAAAACAACCACCAAACAAACAAAACAAAACCCAAACCAACCAACCAAAAAAACAACCCAAAAAACCCAACGAAACAAAAAGAAGACAGAAGCCAAACAATGGTTTGTTGGTTTCTTGGAAATATTTATGAACAATATTCAGAGGAAATGTTCTCAAGGGCAAGTCACGTAACCAAGTACAGAAATGAGGCAGAGATTGGGAAAACAGCTGGATTTGGCTCTCCAGAGGGGACTTCTGATGCCTAGTGAGTCCAAAGTCATCAGTTCATTCCCATCATGCACATACATCAAGCCTCTGACATAGAACAACCTCATACCTTAGCTACTGACACTGTGGATGAGATACTTTAGCTGGCGAGAGTATGATTTATTAACTCAAGAGCTGACTGATGCCAGTAAAGATAAAGTCATCTAGTTTTCAGAGGATTTTCCATCCCATTTGCTTTTTTTAGTTGAATATTCCAAATGTTCTTTAACTAAACACTCACAGGATTATTTGCTGTTAATGGTCCTTTCATTTATTTGCTTACAAGTGAGAATTTTGCACCAGAGGTAACCATTTTTGCACACAAACTAACAGACCACAAGGTAGGTATAGATAAGCTAAAATAAAATAATGCAATACTTGTGACTTCTGGCCCATGAAAAGGTAGATGTCTCTATAATTTAACGTCTGTTTGAAGAAAATGTAATTAAGCACTGGGGTCGTATTAAGATTTCAGTATTGGTTGCTGTAATGTTTCATTTGACCACAGGTAGGAAATTGTTTGACCCTCCAGGGGATATCGGAAATAAAGCACCTCTTCATGCATACATCAAATGCACCTTCTATGTCCCTAATCAATACTGACATTAAAAACCTCATTGGAATCCTCAGTAAGGTAAGACAGAGTCCTTACAACAAACGGCTACAGGGGAAACGAACCCACCAGGAACAAAAGAAGTCTGCCTCAAACAGCTCTTTAAGGCTGTATTGACACCCATACAGCTTTCCATGTATTAGTAATTAGTGGTGCTGTTCACCATCTGCATCAGACAATTTATTTGGAAGCCTAATTAGGATCTTTGGTACTTGCAACCACCTCTTACGCCTGAATTTCAGAGGCTGAGGTAACAAGTAACTTGTGTTTTGCAGTCCCCCCAGGACGACACGGTTGCAGGGACCCTACGGCTGGGACACCCAGTACAGTCTTCACACCAAACGAGGTCAGCACGGCACGTCATTACACAAACCTGGGTCTGAAGCTCTTTCTGAAATAATCTTTGCCCAGCAGGTAAAAATAAAGCTGAGATTGTTCTCAGGCATCTCTTATTTCTACACCAGCAAAGCAAAGCTCTGATAATGAATACTCAGCACCTGATGGCATCGTCCTAACCCCACTCGGAGCAAACACAGGAAACATCTATTTTTGCAACTGGATCTGAAAGCCCTTGCTATTTTTTCTTACAAGCTTGCTTCAGACAGGCTGCATCAGGACTGGTGGCCCTTGTCCCCAGGATGGCTCAGTGTCCTCCTGCAAGCAGAGGTGAGCTAATACAGTTCATAAGACACATCATATTTCCCAGTGTGAACGAACCGCTTAAGCGATATCCAAGCTTGTGTCACGTGCATTTGGAGACTTGTTTACGCAGTCTCCCAGCAGCCTAGGCAGGCCTGTTGCAGACATTTATAGTCCATGTCACCAGGCTATGCAAGCCCTGTCCAAGAGCGGGGATGCAGCAAGTCCTGCTAGGCAGAACAGGCTGTCCTCTGCCCTTCTCAGCCTGTTGTCCAGGTCATTAACTGGAGTATGATATCATTGCTTTGCCCTACTCTCGATTTATCTTTAGCAGAAGAATAGCACGATCGCATTGGTAACAAATGCATTGAGAAAAAACGTACTGTATATCACTAGAAATATTTGGTTCATGCCTCATGAACGTCATACAATCTCCAAGGAAATGTAAAGAAATTCCAGGCAAGTCTCCGCGGCCCCCCATACACAGCCAGCCAGCACTTATTAATCTTAGGAGCCATTTAAAAGTTCTGCAAGAATAAAAATCCAATTTTATGTACGTTTTAAATATATGACACGTTTGATACCCTGCATTAAGTCTCCAGAAGACATTCCCACTATGCTAATAATCTATTATCACTAAGTAATTCCCATTTTTCATTCACAATTTACAGTACTATTGAGTCTCTAACAGCATTATTATTTTTTTTTCAGTTCATCAGGTGTTTAAACCAAGGAAGAAAGGAAGGTCAAAAGAAACTAAGCAACTTGCTGAAGGTCCCTAAAAATAAAAGGAAAAGGTAACAAAACCCAGGTGTCTCCACATTGGCTCAGCACTCTTACAAACAGATTCACTTTACAGTCCTTCAAAGGTCAAAGCCACATAGAGGTTGCAAAGAGAAACTAAAAATATATGTACACAGAACACTTTGCACACCAAACCTAGAGATACATAGACGTTTAAAAAGCCTGAATAAAAGCAACATCACTTGTTGACCAACTTAGTAATGAACTGTGACTCCACGAAGGGAAGCAGCACCGGACCTCCCCTGTCCCCAAATCCTACACTGATGGGGGGAGGAATGGACCATGATCCCAACAATTTCCAGCCTCCCCCCAACAGACTCTCCTCTAACTGCAATTTTCATTAGACTAGTGGATTTCCACAGGACCACCTCTACCATCTGCCTTGCAACTTGAGCGTTAGGAGATTTAGAGCTTTACTGGGATTGCGCCTTGCATTAGGTAAAACTACCAGCCACTTTTCCCCCCAGCTGGGATGAGGTAGGAGCTGTTTTGCTACACCACTCAAATGAACAGGGCTGTCACAAATTATGATTATTATTTTAAGCTGGAAGAAGTTAGGGTCTTTCAGCACTGGAAGTGGGGTGGTCTTTGAAACAAAATCCTGAGCAGATGGCAAAAAAGTAATTTTCATTTTCTTAATGTCAGTAGGGTAACACTGCAGGAGAACACAGTTTTGTTTCTTTCTCACTCATACTCACCTAGGTGAGAAAAAAAAGACTGCCTTTCCACTGGAGAGTCAAAATTTCTCATTTGGAGGAGCAGAAGTGACTGCTGCAACTCTGTTTTGGATTCCAGCTTGCTCCACTAACCTCATGCCCATTACTGTGGGGTTTCTTAAGATTAGTCAGCACGCAGACGTTTCTTGGTATATTTGTACCACTAAACTAAAGTATCAATTATTTCAGTGCTGAAGCATTTAACAGTTGTCTACGTTGAATAAAACAGTACTAGAAAACATCTTTATGAACACTGGCCCGCATGACTTTCCAGTCTTCAGTTCCTCCAGTGCCATCACAGCCAATTACACCTCTGCCAGATCCCTCCTGCTAGCTCTTCACCTTCTTTCCAGAAGGGAAACCACGGGACAGCTTCAGCATTCACTGCCCCAAGAGGTAACTAACAGACACATTTCGTTTCTCCCCAAATGAGCTTGGAGTGACCACTCTTTAAGAAACACATCACATACACGGATCCATGCCATTTTAGATGCCCCTGGAACACCTGGTATTGTTGAGAGGGAAAAACCCACCGACCTCTTGAGTAGTATTGAAACTATTCTTTATAAGTTGCATAAAAGCAACTCCTGCTCAAGCATCAACAGGGAGTCTCAAAAACAACAGGTCAAACATTGGCCAGATGAGCCCTTAGAAGTGAGCAAGGAATCTCAGTGCCTCTGAACCCATCTTAATCATTGCTATCTTCTTGAAGAATTTGTTTTCTTAAAGAAATGAGAAGTTTGGATCCTTTGCTGAGGAAAAACCAACCAACCAACCCACCTCCCCTCAAAACTAGAAAACCAAACCCACCTTTGAATCAGAAATCAACTGTAACTACATTCTGCAGAGAACCCAAGCAGTATAAACGCCCCTGCTCACTTCGAAGGACCATACCTGAAGACGCCTGGGAAGCAGCCAGACATATGAACAGAGGCAATGACAGAAAGGCAGAGCACTTTTAAGACTCAACAGCCAACGACTCAGCCTGCTGTCAGATGGCAGCAGCTCAGAAGCTCTGATATCCGACAGGCCAACCAAATGAGAACTAGGAGAGCTTTCACCCCAGACGATGTGCACAGGTGTGCCCTACCTGAATCTCCTGAGTCCTCAAGAAGCTCATATAATTTTATTTTAAACTTTTTAGCACTTTAGGACAGGCTAAGAGAGCATCCATTCTTTTTTTCCATCCCTCCTCGTCCTTTCTCCGTTTCCCCTCATGCTCGCCCTGAGCGGGATGGGAACATCTCCCATTTGAGGGAGCACCTCCAGCCACATTGAACTCCTACAGCCAGCAACACCAGGAGGTCAGTGCACAAAGTCATTATGGCTGCTGGAGTCAGTGCTTGATTTTCCAGATGAAAGCTTTCCACAGGCACTGATCCTGCTCTTCTTGGCCCAGCTGCTCACAACCCCACAGCCAAGTGATGCCGCTGTTGTCACTTAATCCTTCCCAAAAGCTTTACTTAATCTTTCCCAAAAGCTGCACGAACGTTGCAGAGCAGGCAACCTGCTGCCACAGGGAGCTTTTACAAGCCCTGAGCTGCAACACCCAGGCCAGCTCTGAAAGAGGCGGCATCCCTGATCCTCTTCCTAAAGCGATTCCAGCACTGAGAACTGAAGCTGAATGTCGGGGGGGCTTTCCTTCTGAGAGAAGGTAAATGCAGCTCCTGGTCTTTGACAATGTGACTGCTGCATTGGATAGTTTAGCCCCATGAGCTTTTGGTGCAGAGATTTCACTCTAATTCAGTTTTCAGTCAGCCATCCCCATCCCACCAGGTTCTCCTAGCAGGGACACGCTCCAGGAAGGGACGTTCAATTTGGATGGATAAACAGTAACAGTTGCCAGCAGGAGAGATTAACTGTTAAGGTAAAAAGGTTGGCAGCAACGCTGTGCTGTATGTTTTCAGTGAAACCCGAGACTCAGATAATGACCTCCCAACCCAGGTGAGCACAAAAGGGATCACAGCTCACATTGGTTTGGAGATGCACCATTTCCTCACAAAGAGGGACCTGGCTTCAAGAGATCAGCTTTGAAACAAAATGCTTAACAGCAAGTGAGATTCACATTAAAACAGGTGAAGTGTTGGATGGTTAAATGCAACTGTGGCAGCTGGTGAACTTGATCCAGCATCAGGTCCAGATGAGTGCAACATACCTGCTCCAGAAGGCACTTTGCAACCCAAAATTTTCCATGGTTAAGGACATTTAAGGGCAGCGTTTCACAGAAACTGATTAATTTGAAAAATTTCTTTTGCTTATGTTGTCTTCCACGGTGAAGGCAAGGACACAAGCCAGGTAGCTGTTGGTTTCTGTTAAGAAACTTTACTACATTCAAAGTTTTGAGTCCTCTACATGTGCTGGCTTTTCCTTGCTACAGCTGATCCAGCACCTCAACACCCCAGCAAAACACAGTCCCCAGGCACTTGCACCTGACGTGCTTGTCACTGTGCTTCTGGCAGAGTGAAGAGATCAGTCCAAAGTATCAGGTTTGGGGATCAGAGGAGTGAAGTGTAAGTGGAAACACATGCAGCATTATTCACATGGCTAAAATGTACCCGGAAGTTTCCCATGACTTGCATGCTTGCCTTCCTTTATATATATATATTTATATTTTTTTTTTTAAATAAAGCTTGGCAACAGTTCAGACCTAGGATTAAAATAACTGCTTTGTGTCATCCCAAAGCAAGAGCAGAGGGCACCTCCATGCTTTGCCAGCCACTCTGCCCCTGCTGCTGGCATGGACTGTGCGAGGTCTGGCTCCTCCTGAACAAGCAGGAGGCAAGGAACATCCTTTTTCACAGCCATTATTTAGAGACATTCATGCAACTCTTCCCTCAGACATGCTTTGCAAAGCTCAGTTTGGGAGGTTTTTAAAACCAGCTACCAGTTCCTGATGTTAGTGGTGATAACCTGCACCACACACAAGTCCATATGGAGAAGGTCCACATTAGGTAGTCTAGCATTAGACTGCAGGAACATTCAGTTCACCCCCAAAAAGTTACAAAATTTGCAGTTAAAGATCAACTTCTCTAGGGCTGCTACTGGAAGAGAATCTGGCTTTTCATCTAGAAATAGATTTATTTCCCCAACTATGATGGCCTGAGTGTTTGAGAACAAGAACTCAATGTTCACAAGTCAGTTAGCAAATAAAGACCCTGAGGCTTCTTTGTATTTAAAAAAAACCCCAAACTTATGACTAAGGCCTGACTCATGATTTTCAAATTCATGGAGGCAGCGAATTTAGTAATCCTGTGGTCTCTTGTGGATTCAGACTTTCACGTTATTTCTTTGCACATAGCTAACAGAAGTTTCACACAAGCCTTTCAACCCCATAGACGTAGTATATGGAAATCTGTTTCATTGAATGCAGTCCAGGAAGGCTGGTCTGTGACTTCTGCAGGAGATACTCATGAATAAAACATCTAGCCGTTTTCAGCAAATTCAAATCTCTAACGAAAGGAAAAGGCGTATTCCCAGCTCGAGCTCTGCTGAACACCAGGTCAGATCCCAGCAATGCAAATCCATGGTCAGGAACAGAATACAGACCTTCAGTCTGGCTTAGCCTGAAGCACTCAGAAAGCCAAAAGCTTTCCTTTAATGTGCTGCTTCACTTTTTAAAAGAGTGATTTATCTATATTGGCTTACATGATTGGACACTACCTTTCCCCACAATCACAGCACAGTATTTTTTGTGCATAGCGCTGCTGCACTGCTTCAAATACCCAAGGTCAGTCAGTGCTTAAGCAACAGGAGCCTGGAGGAGTTTCAGACCTACATACGCACCGGGCTGGGAGCGGCCGAGCCTCCGGGACTTCTGATGGCCAAAGCCTTAACCACACACCCTGGTTGCAGGACAGACGAGCCTCCCAGCGTGCTCCCAGAAGCACAGGCTCACCCATCCCGCACGGTGCCGACAGCCACATCACAGGCTAGGCTGGGGTTAGGGGTCTTTTTCTCAGGGGAGAAAGCAAGAAGCAGCATCGATAGGTTTGCTTTGCAGTAGCCATCACTGCTCCTTGCCTCCGCTTTGTTATTACCGTCCTGCCGTGGGCCACCCCCATTGCCCACAGCCCAGCGCTCTCCAGAGCGCCGTGTGCTGCACCTGCAAGTCGATAAGGCTGCTTTATGATCTGTGGCCACTGCTTTTAATTAAAGTTACCTCCTCTGCATCGCTTCCAGCCTTGTGCAGTCAGGAACACAAATGATTTCATCTCTGATCCACCAGATGCCAAGCTCACAATTACAAGCTGCCATTACATAAGAAAGCTTCTCCCACCGCTCCCGCTGGCTCAAGCGGAGCTGGAAGAAGAGAACTAAGGAGGAGATATACAGTGATAGCAAACTAACCCCCCACTTCACCACACCGACTAAGCAGAAAACTGATCAAGCACATTACCTTCAAGCCTCCCCATCTCCTGGAGGGCTGCAGCAGAGGATAATGAGAAGTCAGCCCAAGGACACCACTTGCTCAGTCACCTTCAGAGCAGCAGAAAGCTTCTACTCCTCCAAACTACCAAGACAAGCCCCAGCCAGGAAAGCATGGTGGACCTCCATCTTTAATCCCTACCAACATCTTCTGTGTGGGGGTGTGCAGGCGAGGGGTCTAGTCACACCTGGAGAAGCTTCTCCACTCCTCCACAGGTGGCACTGGGGACGTTAATGGGCCTTGATTGCCCTGACCACCCTCACCTGGGCCACATGGCTGTCTCCTGGGGAACCCCCAGGTGTAACCCCTTGGTTTAACCCAAAGCACAGCACTGCACTAGCTACTACAAACAAAATTAACTCTATCCCAGCCAAAACCAGGACACCAGGCCATGGCCAAGCTATGCCATCGGTTTTGCTCCCGACTTGCTATCTGTCCTTCCTGCACTGACCTCAGCCCGGACCTGCTGCTTGCTCCCCATGACCATGGGGCTGCTGGAAACCTGTTGCTGTGGTCACCCGGCCCTGTCACCTTGCTGGGGTACAGGTGGTCGCTGTGGGTACCCTTAGCTCCTGGCTCATGTTCTCTCCTGGGGCAGCCTCCTGCTTCCCCCGTCATCAGCTGAGACCACCTCAAGCCCTGCACTGAGCACCATGAAGACTGTGGCCCCCATGAAGCTCCAGCGGCCTCAGAGGGGGCCCCAGGCCTGTGGGCAGGGGGACTGTGGGGTCCCAGGTGAAGCTGTCCCAAGGCCACCCCGCAGCACCTCAAGTCCTGTTTGCCCTCAGCACCCATGCTAGGTTTCCTGGTCCATGCAGCCTGGCAACCTCATCTCCCGCCATCTAAGCTAGTCCCATCTGCAACGAGCTCCTCAAGGTGGGAAACCCCAAGCTGCCGTGTGGTTCTGGGGGGCCTGCGGTCCATGCTGTTGAGGCAAAAGAGATGTTTTGCCTCCCTGACCTGACACTGAGATCACCTGTGGAGGTCAGGAAAATTGCAGACAGTTTTTCCACAAAGCCAGGCTGAGACAAGCTTTCCATGGGCGCAGAAGTCCTACCTCATGTTCTTCTCACCCTTATGCTGTTTTTACAGTACGCAAGGTTCAAGCAAGCCATTTTATCTTCAAAGCACCCTGATGGAGGGGAAAAAAGTAAAAACCTCAAACTCTTGACCCTGTGTCCCAAGTGGGTACGTCAAGCAGCTGGACCTTGCTTTTAGGATCACCTTTGGTAGAGATAGTATTTAAACTTTGTAGCGCCAGACCTTTGACAGAGAATATTCTTGTTTGCAGAGTGGGAGATTGGTTGTCTTCTTCCCCATACGACTAGGAAAGCAGAAGACAGGGCTGCTGACAGCCTTCCTTGGCCATCAGCTCATTCTTCCCAGCCTCCCTATGCTCCAGGGCTCCTAAAATTTAGATCGGAGGCACCACAGCTACAGTCAACTGAAGACTCCCTGTTGAGGGTCATGGCAGGAGATGTCAGTCTGCAGAAGTTATGGCACACTCAGTGGTGCTCTGCACCCTGACACCTTAGTCATGCAAACATGTGAATAAAGAACATTAACCCTTTAAGTCCTTAACCCTCTAAAAGAAAGCTTTATGGTCACTTCCAGATAGCAGGCAGTTTCATCTCTTTAATGTGTGGGATGCTTAGTGTCTTATTTCTTATATGTCTCCAATGTTGTCATAGAAGCAAGCAACATATTTTTCTGATACAGATCTACTTTGGTACATCCCAGGCTGGTACATTTTGTGCTTACTTTCTGTCTCCAGAGGCCAAGAACAGCAATCTCAAACCCACCTGAACTTTTAGGATATCGTAGCATGCCGTGTATTTTAAAAGGACCTGTGGTATCCATCTAGAGTCAACAGATTCAAATCGCAGGGTGTGGGTAGTTGTACCACACAACGCTGCTCAATGGTTTTTGACTGTTAAATGCAAAAGTTAAATAATTAATTTATTTGAAAATACCAAGTATTTTTAGAAACAATTTGTACATTCAGCCTTTAACGTAGACAAGGGGGAAAGGCTTCTCAAGACTACAACTGTCCTGGAATTTGACTCAAATGAAAAAGTTGAACAAGCCTAATTCCACATTTGGAATTTATTTTCTCATGTAAAGATTAAAAACCTACGTAAAACTGGGTGCAGCTCCAAAAATCTTTTCCCCTCGTGGAAATCAAAGTGATGATCTGAATCCATTTAATTCCTGAGCTCTGTAACCACTTCGCTTGTACTTATGGCGCTCGGTGATCCCACAAAAACAGAAATCAAAGCTGGGCACTTGAAACCAAGTGCTTGAGCTGAAGTTATCCTTTAGCCAGCATCCATCTAGGGCCTACCCCACCAGGGTAAGCAGACCACATTTACCTACAGAGAGGATTTCAGTCTGCAGCCACTTGGCTCAGTCCTTAATTTCACAGGGAGAATGACCTCTGAGATCAAGGCTTTGAACTTCTTACCAAAGAGCACTTCTGGAAGAGCTGCATCATACTGACTGTCTTACACCCTGTTTCACCACAAATGGCTATCCATTCACGTTTTCTTTGTCTGTTTAGTGACGATGGTTCACATCAGAGCCTTTTTCATAGATAAACCTACTAAGAAGGTGGATCTGCAAGACACAAGACTGCTAATCAGTTCTGGGAAGGTGTACCTCGTTACACCCAGCTGGAAGAAATGGTCCCAGTGCTTCAGCATGAGAACCAAACCTTGTAGCCTTTGCTCAAAGCTTGATATTGTGATGACTCAAATGAGCATTTCTGCTAGTGGTCTAGCAGGAATTGTGTACCATGCTCTGTGTGTATCATAGCTGTGGGAACATTTTCCATAACATATGGAACTTCAATCTATGTTTATACGAAGGCTTGTCACTTAAGAGTACAGAACTGCCTCCCATGTCAAAGAAAAAACAACCGCCCAGGAGATAAAGTACTACTCAAAGCTATCTCTGAACAATTTATTTTTTTTCCCAGAGAAATGAAAATCCAGAATAAATAGGACTGATAGCCCAAACACAGAGGTCCATGCACAATTCATACAAATTGAGCTTCCTGGGTCCCTTTCCTCTTTCTCACTCAGGTGCCTTGTGTGAAAGCACCACAGCTAAGCAAGCTGCACCCAGCTGGTCTAACCTCCTCCACCAGGAACATCACTTCATCCTGCTGAGCCGCATCTTAGGAGGCGATGGGTTGAGACACTGTCCCTCTCTGGGGCTAGCAGGACACGGTATACAAGCAGGCATCTACCCTGAGCTTTGCCTTGACCAGATATTTGCAGCCTAGCACCAGCTATCTATCTGGTACCCTCAAAAAGACTCTCGCTCTCCTCCCACGCCATTGCCCATGCTCGGTGGTGTCTCTGCAGGCATTTACCAAGCTGTGCAGTCCCTCTGTGGGCTCAGCCTGGGAAGAGCCAACAGCCCCTTTTGCTACATCCAACCCCTGGCTGGAGTCCCTGCATAGCTCTGGTTTCTGCAGTCTCTCCTCGCACATCTCTGCACCTCCCTGAGGTGTGCGTGGGCTGTACTGACAGCTCCACATGATGCCAAGAGCACCCGCTCTCCCAAATTGCCTTTTTCTGGCTGAAGAGGGAAATGGGAGGTGCCAGACCTTACAGAGAGCCAGGGACCCACTGCCCCCAGCCTCAGCCCAGGATCACCTCCACCCGCAGCAGCTTTGGGGCAAATCCAAACTCAGGTAAAGCTGCTCTTGCTTTTTCCAGAGGAAACGGGAGCAGATTTTGGCTTGCTGGTACAATTATTTCAGATGACCTAGCAAACAGGCTTTCATGCTTCCTTCTGACATAAAAGATGATGGACAGGGCTCTCATGGAGCCACAGATGAGTTCTAAAGCTTCGGGATATCACTGTGGTTTCCAGCAGCAGCAGCTTTGAGGTGCAGCCTGAGGAGCCTCCTGTGTGATTTGTAGGAGTGACCCAGAGGGGCAGCGAGCAGCCCTTCAGGAGCAAAGCTGCCTTTTGCCTTGTATGAACTAGCAGCGATTGTAAACCAAAAGCAAAAGCTGTGTGCTTCAGCCCAACAAAAGGGCAGTTACAGTTCCCATTTTAGCAAACTCAACTTTGGTTCTCCACATAAATCCTCCTCAGGTCCAACTTCCAGGTTCACCTTCATACGTCACCCATCTCCACCCTACCTAGAAATAGATGGAAATGGGCAAAGTGGTGCCAGGACAAGAGGCAACAGGCACAAACTGAAACATACGCCATTCCGCCTAAACATAAGAAAAAGTTGTTTGCTGTGAAGGTGGACCAACAGTTTGCCAGAAAAGGTTTTGGAGTTTCCATTCCTGGAGAAATCCAAGCACTGTTTGCATGTAGTCCTGGGTAGCCTGCTCCAGCTGGTCCTGCTTTGGGCAGGCGGGTTGGGTTAGACACCTTCAGAGCCACCTGGAGAGATCGCCAATCTCAACTGTTCCGTGATCTGGTCATCTCATCTAAAAACATCATTGTAACTTTCTTGAAAGGAGCTGTGAACACCTTTCTGTAACACATGGACGCGCTTTCACAGCCTTTTTGGCTGAGGTTTGGGTGTCTCTCCAAGGAGGCACCATAACCATGCTCCTTTCCCTGACCCTTAAGCAAAGTCTTTCCTAAGCAGCAATCTAGTTTATAGTTTAATTTTCATTATAATTTTCATAAAGTAATGTCCCAATAATTTTTTATTTTCATTCTTCTGTGTGGCAGAAGGCAGAAATCAGAGAGGATGATAGCCAAATGTGGGAGAACTGGGAGCAGCTTCAGAGTCACTGAGTTACCTCGAGGTTGTTGTCACATTCATTATCATTCATTACAATAACCTCCTGCAGACTAATAAACGTGTCCTATTAGTGCTGCAGTCACCGTGAGGAAAATAAAAAGCTTTGGACAGTTCTAGGAAGGGTCTCAATTTCAAGCCAATTTTATATCACAGCCTATTTTTGGTCAGTGCTGCTTGTTTGGGACCTCCTCAGAGCTGCTGTTACAGGAAGAAGAATTTTTTCCTTATAGATGACCATCTCTTGTTGCCCGCAGCTCATGTTCTGGGTGATAAAAGTGCAGGCCTGGGAGTTGTCAGTCAGGGTGAAATCCAGACTCCAGTCCCAGCCAGTTCAATGGGGCCAGAATTCCCTAGATGTCTGTTCAATCAAAAATAGGTATTTGAGAAACCTTATTCAAGACCGTATAAAATCAAATTTCAACATTGGACACTCATCATTTGCTGCTGGTAGCATTTTCTTTTCCTTCGAAAATAGTTTTTTAGCAAAATAAAGACTCATGTCACTGTTTTGCAAAGCTAGATGACCTTGTGCTAATTTGTTGCATTTGAAGGCACACAACATAACCTCATGGTAAGCAAAACAATGAGCAGCCTATAAATAAAAAAGAGCTACTGCTAAATTTCACATGTTCAGCTTTAAACTTAAAAGATTTCCACAGGAGTAGGAGGTCACTTCACTGACTATATTTATCTCTTTAAAATTAACAGAAAGGAAAAAATAGGCCCTTTTGCCCTCAAACTGGAACATAAGGTCAGGATGACAAGTGGTGCTGGCAGGGCTGGGGGAGTCTGGCTGCATCTGAGGCTCCTCACAGCAAAAGTCATCACCATCAACATGCTGGCACTGCCCTGGGCTCCGATACGCTGTGTCCAGCGGGCTGGAAAATGATATTCCTCTCGTGTCCTGAGTCATCGCCCTGCTGTAGAGAGTGTCCATGAGATGTAAAAAAAAATAAAAAAAAAAATATTAGTGTGCTCAGTCTTTCCTGTCAGTTCCTGGCATACGAATGCTAAAAAAGTCAGGAGAAAAACATTTGCCATTTCCAGAAGCCCTGGGGAATGGAGACATGAAATCTGGGAGCAACTCAGAGCCTTTCCTAGAAAATGGCACTTGTCACATGTCCACATATTCCACTGATTCAAGGAGCTGCTAACAGTAAAGGGTCAAGCCACCACTTCAGCCGTTTACCTGCAGCAGGGTCCATTCTGACCTCTCTTTGCAGGCACGACTGCTATGATTAACCATGATGGGATCCATCTTTGTGCTGAAGGGAAAATAGACCCTCATGCTCTTTTGGTGTTCTTGCTCTCCCCTGCTCTTCTTTTGGCCCTGCTCAGATCAAGCCGGGCTAAGGCTGGACCACCTCTGTAGGGAAAGTGGCACGAAGCCTCCCAAAAAACAGGGATGCTGAACTGAGGTTACCATCAGCTGGAGGACAAGTAGTGGCTCAGATGCCACCCCAACTCAACGCTTCACAAAAAGCTATTTTCATCTCTCTAATTGGACATGTTTGGACAATGAAGTGTCCCAAATGCTAGAGCAAGTGACAATGACATTATTAGAAGCAGATCCTGTTTCAGTAAACCTGGTTTTGGTGTTATAATCCTTCTCCACCTGTAAATTTTGACTGAAAATTACTTCAGCTGCAAACCCGCAGTGGCAGATCATGAGAATTACTGAGAGACAGTCAAGGGAAAGAGATAGCAATGACATTGACTGAGGGGTCTTTGACACCAGTCACAAATGCAAGCAGAAGCAGAAATATAAAGCAGTGACTTTGACAATCTCATCCCTGAGAGGAGCCAGGGAGCAGCAGGGACCCTGAGCACAAGCCTCGCACTCCTTTCTGGAAGCCACACGGTGGGGTTTTCGGAAGCACCCCTGGTTAGTCTGTCCTCCTGCCCACAGGAGCCCATGGGCGTCCTGCTCCTGCCTGCACCCATGCTCGAGTGGCCTGGAAAACTCCGCCGTAAGCCAGCAGTTAGGTCATTTCACTTGGCTGAGCTCAGCAGCATCACTGCAAGGGGGAAGCTGAGAAGACTGAGGGTGCCCCATCCACCTTCTCCTCCAGCTAAGTCCAGCAAGTGCCTCTGCTGACCAATGCCTCCTGCAGCCCAGCCGCTGGCCATCATCCCTAGGAACAGCTGGCCTTCATTTCCAAGTCTCCATCCAGCAAAAGGGATTGTATTATCTGATGAACAAGAAACATCAACTATGTTCTTTGATCATCTCCAGACTAACTCCCATGACACAATTTTAATTGCTTAAGTTATAGTCACGCAGCTCAAATCTGTCCCAGGGACTACAAAACTTGAGGACACTTCTGGTTTTTTCTGGGTTTTTTTTTCTCATAAAGAAATGCTTGCTGTGCTGGGCAGAGGTATAACATAACTGCAGTGCCCCAGGCACCCAGAGCAAGTGGAAAAACCCAAGAAGCACGTACCCACATCATGCCAAGCTTTATCAGCCTGTGAATAGCAGTGATGGCTCTGAAGCTCCCAGGGGAAGAGCAGAAATAAATACTCCTTCCTCTGAGCACCACCGGACTAAAATGCAGGAGCTGAAGGTCCCACCGTAGGGTGAGGTTCCCCCGTGGGGCTGCAGACGAGGCTGTTGAGTTTGAGGCTGCTCACTGGCATTTGGAAGGAATTTGTTCCATCAGTGGAAACTTTTGTGGCTGAAGCAGTTAGAGAGGGAAAAGCCAGTTAAACTGCTGCCTTTCTCTACAGAGGGTAAACTTAGAAACATGAATTAGACACATAATTTAGAAAACCGAGATAAAAATCAAGCCAGCTGCTTCCCTCAGAGCTTTTTTGATTATTGCTTACTGGGACAGCCGCATGGACTGAGTGCCGTGTTTTGAGCACAGACTTTTCTGGGTAAGCCATGAAACCCACCAAGTGTAATTTTTGACCATGTAATTTGTCCTTCTCAAACAAACTCAGAAACTAGTGAAGCAGGAAAGAATAGGATGTGAATTGTGAAGCATCCTTGTGCACACAGACTTCAGCAACTAGTAATATCCGTATTATGGTATGATGATACCTTTGGCAACCGATTTGTCAAGTGTTTTCTTGAAACAGAGTATCAGTGGACGATAAAGCTAAAAGTCTCGACATACCAAATGAGCTGTGTTTGTGTATGGATAGTGAAAATTAATTTACCACTACTTTGGCCTTGGTCTAAACTAAACCAAAATGAATGCCTTGGTCTCATCTCACCCTAGACTTGCTTCTAGTTGACAGCTCTGAATAATTCAAGAGAAAGCCTCGTTCCTGCCAATTACTGCTGCAGACAGATCCCAGTGCCACCAGCCCCTTCAATATGCACAACCCTGGCTCTGAGCCCCCGCAGCAGAGGCGGCCCACCCAGGGCAGTGGGGGAGGACAACACTGCCATCCCACAACAGGGAGGGACTGTCATGTCAAACCGAGATTTCTGTCTTCTGTGTTGGTTAGGCACTTCCATGTGATAAAGGGAAAAGGTAAGTCAGCTCTACACATGCATCCTTCATCGTGTTAGGAATAAACCCTGTTGGTTAATGCGATGTGTAGCTTTAATAAATTAATTGCTGCAGTTAAAAATCTCTCCTGCGGAGTGAGATTTTGTTTAATGAGTAATTATAGAAATCTGTGCATTCATGCAGATGCAAATCAATAGCGGGGCACTCTCCTGTTCCATCCTGTTCCTTAAGTACCTCTTCTGAAGAAGAAGTTTCCAGCAGAGTTGCACCAGGATGTACTGAAATATCTTCAGTCACATTTTGTACTGGGGTCTGACAACAGTCAGGTTCTCCAGCCATTCCCATTGTGCTCTCACACATTGTCCCATCTTTTGATAAGAAAATGTTGAAGCCTTGAAATTTTGCAGACTTCTGTAGACACTGAGAAATCGATCTCCCTGGGGTTCTGGGCACAGCTATTATCTTGTTCTCTTTCTAATGTTAAAAAACATTGTTGTGACTTCACCGCCCCAGACAGGCATCATGGAAAAATGGTGCACGGCCCTGATCCCATCTCTTGATGGATGAAAATAGGCAAACGAGCTGGAGGTACAAGGTAAGAGCAGAAGGCTGTGAATCAGATCACACACAAGCTCCTGTTGGTTTGCATTTGCACCCCTTGAACAGAAGCCCGAGTCCCTTCCACAGCGCAACAAATTTCATGCCAAGCTCTTGAAATGATTGTTGTAACATCTAAGCTATCTACATGGTTATCTGCACATATCCACGCAGTTAGAGCTGCCACGGTATTTCTGGTGGGGGGCGCAGGGCAGGCAGGTGGCCCATTTGCTCCCCCCATCGGGGCTCAATGAGGACACCCCAGCCAGGATGCAGAAGCCACAGAAGGTTTTCTGCCAAGCTGTTTTCCATACAGTTGGCCCCCAGCACATACTGGTGCCTGGGGTTGTTTCTCCTCAGGGGCAGGACTTAGAGCTTCTTGTTGAACTTCATGCGGTGCCTACCAGCCCATTTCTCCAGCCTGTCAAGGTCCCTCTGGAGGGCAGCACACCCATCTGGTCCATCAGCCGCTCTTCCCAGCTTCTTGTCCTCTGCAGACTTGCTGAGGGTGCTCTCTGCTCCATCATTCAGGTCATTAATGAAGGTGTTAAACAGGATTGGCCTCAGTATTGACCCCTGGGGTATACCAGCAGTGACTGGCCCAGCTGGACTTTGCATCGCTGATCACAGTTCTTTGACACCTATGACAAAATCACTTATGCAGTAACCCTGATCCACAAGCTCTCAGCTGGCTCATGACTCATCTCCATACATGCCCTCTTGCCCTCTTATACAGAGCAACTCCCCCTCCCAGGTTGTCCTTCCCAAACACTGTCCAGTTGAGTAAGCTATTCCACCATGTCTCCACCATCCCAACACGCTCGTAGCCTGACGATTCACACAGCCCCCCCATTCCTCCTGTTGGTTCCCATGCTGCGTCCACATCTTGGTGAACATGCTCCTCTCACAGCATCTTTTCATCACTTTTCTGCCAGCACGTAGACGTGAGGGCCAGCATCAAAGTGGCCTATCCAGCTCCTCCAAGACAACCACCACAATCAACTATGCCATAAGAATATGTGGCAAAGCTCTGGGCAGCACACTGAGGGATTTCAGCCTTGTTGGTCATCTAGGTAGCTTCTGATGAGCACAGGGTGGGATTCCAGGGTGCGGTGGGGAGCTCAGCTTTCTTTTAAAAAGCCTGATACTTACAAACATTGGTGTTAAACTGGTGCTGTTAGATTTGCAAATTTAAGCGCTTCAGAAGGTCCAGCATTAAAGTTTCATATCTGACTTAAATTGGTTCTCTCAGCCGTTGGCCACTGGCTCACACACATTTTTTCCCCTGAGCAGAGAGACCTCAGGAATGTGTGGTTGATGTGTGGTTTGATATGACACTGACTTCAGCTGCAGAAGTGGGTAATGGTCCCAATTCCTGCTGTCACCAGCTAGGCAAGGACTTCCTCTGTGCCACAGTTTCTTGTCCCCAGGTGGTGCCAGGACAACTCTTTGTGGGGTCAGGCTGTCAGCTGAGTTACGTTATGGACATTACCTGGTTTGAAAATGAATGGCTTTGCCTCCACATGTGGCATTTCATGTGGTGCACGGGACGGATGTTCTTTGTGTCAGCCTGGGGTGTAAAAAGGTCTGTCTGAGGATGGAAACTCTGTCCTGTGGCAACCCTTCCTCTTTGTCGCAGAGTGAGACAGAGCCTGCAGGAAGGCAAAGGGTGACCTTATGTTCCAGGCGATGGAAAGTCCACAGCTGCCACCGCTGCCACTATTGCTTGGGTTTCATACAACACATTTCTCCGAGACAGCTGCTGGCTAATGGTTCCCCAGATTTCTGCTGACTGGCTTGATTTGTCTGATGTACAGAAATGCTCACTGTTCATAGCTGCAGCTCGAGTCACTGAGAGCTCTGCCGCTGTGGCTGCAAGGGGTCTAGGGTCTCCCCAGAGAGCCAGAGCGTATGCATATGGATGCTCAAAACCAAAAGAGCTGTGGCTTTAACTTCAGGGGCTTTAGTTCCCTGTCCACAGGATGGTCACAGTGCCAGTCCCCAGCCTGGCAGGGTGGTGAGGGTTAATGCTGAAGCAGCACGAGGCAGCAGACAGAGCCATGCCACTCACCAGCACAGGCAGGAATTAATAGCTCTGTCTGCCATCGACCTTTCAGTCCTGGGCTGAAAACAGAGAAACAGGATCAGTCACTGACTAACAAGGAAGAAGCAGGCTATCGTGTTGACTTGGCATTAAGTGCTCCTCTAAAGATTAAAGCAAGGGTTCTGTTCTAAAGTTGGAGGAATCTGCAAAGGAGCTGAAGCTGAAAGTTGTGATATGCCATGCCTTGTCTAACTTTTGAGGGGGTGACTTTTTTTGGATCTACTAATGAAAATAAGTCATATGCCCTGTGGCTCTCTTTCGGTGACTCTTCTTCATTTAGGGACCAGTTAACACCAGATCAATGTAATGAGCAGCCAGCGTGTGTCATTCTCAGACACTTCATCCCCATGGAGAGCTCCTGCCACTGCTGCCAATACCTTGTTTGCAGTGAGATCAATGGCCTGGCAGTTCACCTTTAGGTTCCATGGGAAAGAAATTGCAGGAGGAAGTGTGGAGAGGTTTGCTTTTGTCAGGCAGGCTCTGGCAGCTTGTCAATCTGGCAGCTTCCAAGCGCAGGCGAGAAGTCTTTTAGCCTGGTTTCCTGTGGAAATGAGGCTGTTATCATCAGACTGTGTTCAGCTTTAACCCAAGCTAGCTAGCAAGTAAAGAGCTTAAAAAGTCCTCTAAATTCCATAACAACAGAGAGGCACGTAGAGAAAAGTGATGTTATTAATGCTGCCACAGAGGGAAAAGCAGGGAGAGCTAGCCTTCTAGATATTGCCTTCAGCAGACACTTCTGGCTATGGATGTGCTCACCAACTCATCCACAGAAGGAAGCTCCAGGGAGCAGCTTGTGCTGTCTTCTGGCTGGGTGACACTAAAGCAAAAGAAGAGAGATGTGGTTGCTGTGGTGTCCACAGGTGACATGAGAGAGGAACTGGTGAAAGGGAAGATCCAAGAGATGAGGGGAGGAGAGCTGAAGCTGTTTTGCAGACCTTAGCCTCTGGAGCCATGCTGAAGCCAGAAAATAAGCCTGCCAACACTGAGAGCCAAACTGGATTGCCCACGCTGTTCTGGGTCCCACAGTGACACCTGAAACCATACTGTACAAAGCTGTCAAAAAACAGATACAGAAATCAAGGTAGAAAATCCATTTTAGGCATGATAACAGACTTTTTCCATATCCAACATCTTTCAAAGTAAAAAAGCCGTCCTAGTACAGTCTATACTTTCAGAAACATTTTTTTTTCCCCAGGAGGCATGTGTTAGCATTCAGTTTTGTTACAAATATTTGTGCATAGAAATGTTGCTCACTTGCTTATTCAGAGGTGGAGGGGAAACCTCTGGACAGTGATAGCAAATACAACTACACCAAAACTTCAGAGCTGGTACTGTTCTTCCCATACCCCTGTCACAACCTCAGTTGCCACTGATGGTCGCAGTGCACTGGGGTCAGTAATGACTTTGCTGTGATCATGGTGTGGGGAAGGGCCATATCCTGGGCCTGGTTGCCACCGTGGTTTCACTGCTGAAAGCTACCTTATCATTCAGCAGGTGTTAGTCACGTGAATTTATGGTTGTTTTCTGCCTGAAGAGAAGAAAACAGATACTTTCATGGCTTTCCTTTCTTCTCCCAGCACACTCAGCAGCAACAGTTGGCACCAGGAGACCTCAAACTGGATTTTCTCCTACGCTGAACCTTCTAAATGGTGCTAAAGCTAATGGGCTGGAGCCAGTAAGACCAACGTGGCAGATACAATCTTTATAACAGAGAAGGTGCCTGAGAAGCAGTACGTTAATTTGACTAAATTTAAGGCTAGCAGCTGGAAAACAGCCTCACAGCTTTTTACTTTTAGCTAAGCATGTTTAGCACCGTAAATGGCAGAGAGGCCAGGGAGTGGAAGAGCCCATGTTCGTTAATCACAGTAGGACAGCACCTAAGTAAAAGGCTCTCACGCAGAAAAATAGTGTTTAGCTTAGCTCCTGCAGTAATTTTTGTGTCACGGATTAGTGTTTTTGCAGAGAAATGGGACAGAAAGCTGGGCGAGTTGTTCATGGGTCTTCCTGCTCCAGCATAAATACATCTCACATTCAGCTGCACTTGGCAAGCCAAGGGAAGAGACTGCACTTGGCAACCCAAGTTGTATTTAGCCTGTAGCTAGAAATGTTTATAATTTGTCCTGAAAACAGTTCTGAGTATGTCATCACACTGGAAGTTGTTCCGCTGGTGTCAGCTGAAGTACAGGAGGTGGGCAATTATCTTGCAAGGAGTCTGTGGATTCAGGTACATCTTGTATTAAAATACCTGCCACTTGCTGCAGTCTGGCCCATGTGAAAGGCTGAGCTGCTTTGTGATTTATTTTTACAATTCCTTGGGGTCAAATCATCTCTGCGAAGGAGGATTTAATGAGAAGAACTGACACATCCTGCTGCTCTTGCTATTTGACAATGAAATTTTCACCAGCATCTCCTTAGAAGACAAACTACTCATCAGGCCAATTTTGTATAATCGGTATTTCTATTAGATTTCCATTGCTTCCCCTGGGGATTTCAAAGGCATTTCACACAGAAGGATTTGCACTGGCACTCGCATACCCTGACTAGCAAGCCCTGTCCCACAATGTAATGGCACCCCCTAAAGCCACCAGCGCAACCGAGTCATCAGCCACCCTTCTTCACTCCAGGAACTTGTAGCAGGTGAGGGGAGCAGAAACATTTCTCTGAGCAGAAGAGGTCAAACCCAGCAAATGCACCAGGGAAGTTTTTACTGGGAGCTGGGTTTGTGGCAGCATCTCAGAATCCCAACCAGGAAACTCACAACTCTGAAGACCTGATCATCTAAAAGCCTGGGAGGACTGGGAAGCATGCAGGTGGAGTCAGTCTGTCTTCACTAGCGCACTAAGCCGTGCTTTGAGGGCTCCTGAGCTCTCATTCTGGCCAAGCATTTTGTAGGCGTCATAGAAGAGGGATAGGGAGAAACAGGTTATAATTCCAGAAAATCTGTGAACTTCTCCAGCCAGCTATGGCTAGAAGCCTCTTTGACTCAGAGCTCTGAGCTTTTTTGAAGTATTCCTCCTTCTTCTACCAGGAAAATGAAATGTTCTTACTAAAAACAAGGGCTGGGGTGGCATGCAAACCTGCACATAAGCACCTTCCAGTGCCTCAGGACACTTGCCTTTGGATCTCTTAAAGCTCAGGCTCATCTTGAGTTAAAAGGACAATCCAGCACATACCTTAAAACAACTTGGCCCAGCCTCTGTCTTTCTTTTGCCTTAAACAGTGAGCTGCATCTTCTGTAACTTTAATTGGTGTCATCAGATTGTGACGGCAGCTTTCCATTTCAAATAGTTAATTTTTCTTTATGAGATCGATCCCTTCAGTAATTTGCTCTTTGCAGTTACTGCAGATAGCAATGATCAGAATATTTAAAATATTAGAGCCTTTTCCAGACAGGCAGAGTTCATGTTCTTCACCCAGGATTTGGTTTATATTAGGCAGGAAAATTGCAGTTTTATTTTAAAATTCAAAGGACTTGTGGTCCTGAAAGCTGGAAAGCTTCTTTTAACTTCATCTACCCTAAGAAAAGCCATTGCTTCTACCCTCAGCCCTTGCCTCGCATTGCCTAGCCAAGCAGACAATCCTGAAAAGTTACCCGGACCATGGCTGCTTTTACAGTTTGGGGCAGCAGACTGCAGTTTGAAAGCAACACTCATGCAGGGTGGTAACACCTGAATGTTTCCATTTTCTTTGATACTATCATTATGTTGCAAAATCATCTAGTCTCACCTAGTTAATGTTTACAGCTTAATATGGCCTAGGTTTATATCGTCTGAGTAATTACCAGTATGCAGGATTTTCACTCTGTTAAGCATAGGAGTTCTGGGCAGACATTTTAATTTCTATCAGCTGTCATACTCTGGAAAGATAATTAAACACTCTTCATTTTCCATTTAAAATGGTATACAAATGCTGGACATTAAACCCAGAGATATTTCCAAAAGAGAACATGCGGGCAGCTTCAAACTTTCCTTTGGCACCCAGCCATCAGCAAGGTTCAGCAGAAGTTCACCATTTCCCATTGTGTAAGGCTATTTGTTTAACATTTCTTTTGTCTGAAATGGCCTTGTCAAGTAAGATCTCTACATAATTTTTGTTTGGCCCTTCACTCACATCTGAGCTGTCACTCCCAAAGAAGCAGTTTGACTTTAGGCTTAACAGGAATATAAGCAGAAGTAGATAAAATTTTTAAAAATTCATCTAACTTTTCAGCTTAATCATAAAGGCATCCTTCAAAAAAGAGACAGGGCAGTCTCAGAATCTCATGATGTAAAAGCCCAAAGATGCTTCCAAGGAGGAAGGTTCAACACTTGGTTCACTTTGCCTTTGCAGACAGGTTAGCCCAGGTTTTGCAGCCAAATTCCAATCTCTGTAATTGTATTTTGACTAGATTTAAAAAAAAAAAAAGAGAAAAGCTTCACATTTTTCTAAGTGAGGAACATATCCTTCACATTCTGTTCTGCACAGCAATGCTGAGCAGGGTTAAATGCTCATCACCTCCCCTCCTCCAGCATGAAGCCACCCACATGCTGTAGGTACCTGACATCCACGATGCCCTACAGCTTCCCTCTGACACGGCGCAGCCACGTGTTTGCTCTATGTGATATAATGACATCCCCCTAAACAAATTAACGTCATCTCCTGGCAGGTTGGTGTTTCAGAATTTGACTGGGGGCTGGAATCAGAGCCACTGTTACTGCTCTAGTTGCTGCTCCTCGGGCCATGGTTGTACATGCAACTGCTCTGATCAAGGCTTCCAGCTGGAGCATGTACCCGTCTGTGTACCTACTCACCTGGCTGATACTGAACCAGAATAGTAGCATTTTTTCTTTTTTAAGAGCATATTAAAGATAATATGGAAAGGGGTGTTGCTGAGACCTTTTAAAGTGTCATATTCACAGGTAATGTCACTAAATTTTGTACAGATCCACCTCTACTAGTATTTGACTTGCAAATGAAAAAGACCACATTACTGTTGGCATAGAATCACATAGGTTGGGAAGGACCTCTGGAGCCCCTCTACTCCAACCTCCTTGTCAAGGCAGGTCCAGTTACAGCAGGTTGCTTGGGACCATGGCCAGTCAGGTTGTGGATATCTCCAAAAATGAAAGTTTTACAACCTCTCTGGGAAACCTACACCAGTATTTCTCCACCCTCACAGTAGAAAATTATTTTCTTCTATAAAGTTGGAATTTGTATCTAAGACACATACAACAAAAGGAAAAAATTCAGCCCTAGCTAGATCTAGAATCTGCACTCACTTCTGACATGGTTTACTCAGCCCTCAAAATTTCTGCTTCCTCCTTAGCACTTTTCCATTGCAAACAAAATTACATTTCTCTCTAATCTCCTCAATTGTCTATATATCCTATTTGTGTTCTAGAACTTGCCAAGGCTGTGTCTCATTTTAATTTCTTGATGGCCTTGCTCAAAGGCCTGCTGTCATTGTATGGAAGTCCAGTATATTTAAAAAATCAATTACAGAAAATTATACAGTTGCAGAAGACTTCCAGACAGCTTCTTTGGATTCAATATGAAAGAGTTAAATGACTGCAGCAAGAGCAGTTGCAGTCAGCAGGGTTGTCTTTTCAAGGGTCAATGCATATAGCAAGAAAGTAATGTAAATTGATGCAAGGGATGTAAACATCCCCGGCAGGATCCGATGCCAGCCCTACACCACACCCCAAAAAGCACTGCCCTCCCGGGGATGCATCCTGCCCCTGGCCCCAGCAAGTCGCTGCTGTTTCCCTTTTGCTGATCTCCTGCAAAAGGGAGGAGGAAATGAGTTCAGTTAATGCCCCTGCTAGCTAGGAGTGACAGAGCACGCTCCTCATGTCATGGCATATTTCATCATCTATGTATCTTTAATCTGGAGACACAGATCTCCTTTTTTAAAGGGACTGGGAGCCTTGCTGGTGCAACATGCCAGCACCGTACTGCAGAATGAAAGGGAGCTATGGCTCAGGCTGATGCTCTCGGCTTGCAGCTCTCTTTCTCTTCCAAGTCTTTGATTTTTTTTTCAGCTGCGGTCACCAGACTGGCCCTTGCTGCTGACAAGTGGCACTGCAGCAACATCTTTCTGACGCTTCATGTAATCTACTGTACCCTTCCTTCATTGTTGGAGATGCGGCAATGCTAACACAGTACACATCAAATGTCAGCTGGGAGACAGGCTGTCCCCAGAAGGAGAGCCATCTGAATTGATAAAAGATGAATAACTTCATGTGATCACAAGAATTAGCTATACTAAACGTGTTTCTGAAAGGCTTTTGGCAAGCTCCTGATTGTCACATACATTCAACGAGCTGCTCTTTGCCACAATATAGCCTTCAATATCCTTAAAGAACAGAAAATAATGCAAGTTGTATCTTTGCCTTACACAGGGGATGCTTCAGCTCTTCCCTGTTCTCACACTTGAGTGATACATACTTATCTATACAGTATAAATCAGAAAATTATTATCTTTGGCACCTATAATTTGAAAGATTTCTCCTCTAACAAAATTAAACGCTTCTAAAATTGTGCTCCATGATGTTAAAGAGCTGCTGCTCCCATGTTTCTACAGCAGGAGACACTCCAGTTTGTAAACGAACAGATTTCAAATTTGAGGGTTAAATCAGAAATACCTATTCTTTCCGAGATTTTAAAAATACATTTTTCAAATTACTAATGACATTGTGGAAGAGCTTTGAGCAATCCTTTCCTTGCTCCAAACCCCAATGGCCACCTTCCAAAGTGGTACGGAGGGAGGGCAAGGAGGAGGATTCAATTTCAGAAAACATGAAAACGTTATTGAAAATAGAAGAGTTTATTCTCCAGTTGTTCAACGGGGAAAATAAAATTGTGTAAGATGCAAAATCATATCTTTAACATAGCACATTTTAAATTCAGCAAAGAAAACCAAGCATTAATTTCCAGCCCACTGGAAGGAAGTGCAGCTATTTACACAGTGTACTCATGTAGGCTCCCTCTGTGTTAACATGCGCCGCAAGCTGTAGCTATTTTAATACTTTTTAGCTATGGCATTCTTACATGTCATCAAAAACATCCGGCTTTCTACGAAACGAATCTGTACTCTAATGAGGTAGTTGTCTGGAATACATATTCCATTGCGTGTTATCAGATAGGAAGTTTGAAAATGAAACAATGAAATACACACAAAGCAGACCAAAGACTAACATCCTGAGTACCTGTTACAAGGGTTTGCTTATGTCCAAAGCGGCAAACCGTTCCTTCTCTTTCCACAGTGTTTTTATTCTTTGCTTTTTTTCAGGGCTGAGCATAAAAACTGGTCTCTTCCCTGGTTTTCTGTCTATGTGACTTTGCCTTTTACAAAGAGTTGTTAATGAATATGACTAAGCTGGCACATCTGTAAGTAACATTAAGCTACTTCAAATATATTCCTGCTAATACTTCAGTTTTTTTCTGCATATCAAGAGAAGATTTGTAAATCTCCTGCTATTTGCCCCAAAGGAGTTTACTCTTTTGCACCTTTATAGTTAAACTATGTGTATTTTGAATTTATCTAGCATTCTTCTGCTTTGACCTTCACCACACTTCCTTCCCAGATCTGATTTTCTTGTTGATGACCAGGTTTATTTTCACTTGAGTTCCTACCAGGTCATAATGCTGGTGTGGTTTTGCTCTCAGAAAGCAAAAGTCCCAGCTGGGGTTCCAGGGGAGCTGCAGTTGCCATTGTAGATCTCTCAGCCAGCCAGCCAGCCTTGCCTCCTCTGGACACCGGGAGAGCTCACACCCGGGTCACCACCTATGAAATGGTGGGAAGCTTAGTGGTGGTACTGCTCTCTCCATGCTTGGAGTTTGTGGCTGTCTATGAAGGCTCTACAGACTGGCCCTGCTGTGCATTTGCTGCCTCTCCCCAAAGCAGACTGTGACCCCTTCTTCCCTGTTTGTGCATTAAACGCACCCAGAGTTGCATCATCCTAGGTTCATCAGAGGCACTTCCAGTACTATCTCCTTTGATGCCTAATGTTTTGTTTTGCTCTTCTAAAATACTACATCCCATGTCACTTCTCCACTATATTGAACAAAATGTCAAACTAGCAGTTGCATTTTTTTCTTCTACCCCCAGATGATCCTTCTATCCATAAGCTGAGCTTCAGAATACAAAATTACCAGCAAAAGGGTATTTTCACTCACCATGTTCCCTTCTTCCCAGTAAGAAAATGCTGCAGCATTGGATTAAAAAGTGATAGCTGGCCGATAGGTTTGGAGTCCACCTCACCACACCTGTGTGGGCCTGCACAGGCTCCTCCAGCCTGGCACAAGAGAAACTCTTGGTCCGGTGTGTGGAAGCACAGTGGGACACTCAGTGAGGGCTGAGGAGTGAATCCACAGGACTTTTTATTTTCAGAATGAATAATTTCCCAGTTATTAAGCTGGTTCTCAGCTTCCTTACCTCATACCTGACCATGTGTCACCTTCTGAACCCCCCTCCTCTGTTTTCACTGATGTCTTCATCTTCTCATGCCTCACTCCTGCAGGACCATAGCCATCTGAAGAGCAGAGCTCCTGACCCCTGTCCTTTTCATGGGAGGCTGGTGTCATAAGCTTTTTTCTTGATGCAAGGCACTTATCTCCCTCTGGGAGGTTATTCACACTGCCTGCTTTCCTGCATCCAGGTTTGGTGCCTTAGGAGATGCTAAAAAACCCCCACAAAACAAAAACTCTTCACCAGAGAGCATAGTTTATCGTTTGGCTGGACTGAACCACAAGTGAATTAGGCTCCACTGACTGTAAGCAGAGGCAAGGCAAACCAGCTTTCTAATGCAGACATGTAAATTAGACAGTATGATTACTGCCTGCACCACCACTCTAATGAACGTCCATCACCTGCCCAACGCTTATCCCAGTTGCCCTTTGGGTTTGACATGAAGGTCACTGCAAAGAGGTGAGAATTACAGCTCACCCAGATGTAGGAAAGCACAGGGTTTTGTCATGCTCAGGTCAAAAACTTTAGTTTAACTGCTTGTAAACCAAGGTCAGGGTGATGCTAACAACACCTCAGGGTAAAAGTGGCATTTTGTCCTTAAGGACTAAAGGAACTAAACTGTATTTAAACATCTAATTTTGGTGACAGACCTGCAGTTGACCCAACAGGTAGTTCGGTGAGGGACTGCAAATACACCAGGACATTTATAATATCATTCAAGACTTCTTTTGCATGCTGAAGCAATAAAGATAACTCAAGATGTAATTTTATGAAGAGGGTTTTTTCCCAGGTCTCAAAATGAGTATGTCTTACAGTCCATCTTTCCTTTGCAAATAAAATGTGTTATCTTTGCATTATTTTCTCCCACCATCACGTTTCAAAGAGGGATGTTGAGTTATCTAAATGCTGAAGCTGATTTGGGCACTTGGCAATGTCAAAGGCATCACGCTGGCTATGCACTGGACTGCTCTGAAGGATGCCTTTCATCTAAAATATTACATGCTTTAGAGCCACATTTTACCCATATTTTATTGGGCCTTTGTTTTTCTAGAAGTTTCCTTCACCTCCCACTGGCATTGAAAGGAAATTTTGTGGCAGGGCTGAGGTAAATTAAAACTGACTCCAAAAGGGGAGGGTTGTTTTTGTTAATAAAATCGGTAAATGCCTCTGTCAGGAAGTTGTGGGTACCGGGAAGGACACTTGCTTCACATCAAGTAGAAATACTGCATTTATTTAGACAGAAAATTTCAATCCACATTCTGGGCAGTGGTCATGAGAGATGCCAGGGGACACGGGGGACAATCACTGAGAGTACTCAGGAAACATCTGGGCTGGCCCAGAAGAGGTACAGCATCACAAAGACAAGGGAGGCAAGTGTTCCTGCTTTTCACTTTTAGTTGAAGATGAAGGAACAGCAGCACATTGCAGCACCAAGATATGTACAAATATGAGCTCTAGAAACACAGGCAGCCACCTTATGGCACAAAATAACCTAGTTTAGATGTATTTCAAGGTTGACAAAGAAGTTCTTCAAGTCAATCAAACAACCTTGCTTGCAAAACTCGAACTAAAAACGAGCCATAAATGCTTACCAGACTCAGATGACTGAGTTCCCTTGTCCTGGTGATTTACACTTGCCTTCTGCTTTGCCCTCTGCGAGTCAGAAAAGCTACTGTGACGCTATCTCCGCTCACCGTCTGTAGCCCACATAGAAACAGGAGCTATCTGAAATGTCCCCAGGGAAAACATACCGGCTCACATTTCACCAGGCTTCACTCATTCCTGTAGAGTCACTGTACCTTTGGGTACCCTGCACTGACGTATTTGCTCTGTCAGCAGCTAAAAGGAAGGCATGGGTAACTTCCTCTGATGTTGGAAGATATAAGCCTGGAGTTTTACTCATCCAGTGCAATATTTCTTTATTAAAAACACCATGAAATCCTGATCCCAGCGAGATAACAGCTGCTAAGTCATTGCTGATGGGGAATTTTTGCCCTTTCACTAAGACACACTTTTATTCTTGGTTTTAGACATAGTTTTTTCACTATTGACACCAACATGCATTTTGTCTAAAGAACTGAATGGGACCATTAAAGATGTAGAAATAGAAGCAGGTTTTGGTGGTTGAACACAAAGTTTGGTTTTAAGAGTTGAAATAATCTGCTTGGGAATTATTTGTTTGGGAATTACTTGACAAGTGAAAAACTAATTTAGACGAATTACAGACGTGGTCCAGCACAGATTAACTTTACTAAATTCATATGAATAGTCTAATTGCTTCTGTAATTCTCAGCACCTAAATCCCTGCCATCATATCACTGTGCAAAAACCCCGAGTGATAAAAACTCTTAGAAGCATGCTGGAGGTCTATTTTGCCATCACTTTTAAAGATAAAAAATACTAAAATATGTAAAGCAACATGAGTTTAAGCATGGTAACATACAATAGGCAGAAACAGCAATGATTACTAGCTAGAGACAGAAATTTCAGTAGCAAAATAATGACTTCTTTCTCGTGTCCCTGTCTTGCAACCTCTTCTTGTTCAATAGTGAACAGAACTATTGAACCAAGAACGGATGTTTTGCTCAGAGGCTTGAATTCAGACTCCATGTAAGCAGGCAGCTCTGCTCCAAGCATGCTGCCCAGCACTGAGCTCGAGCCAAGTAGAGACAACCTTCTAATTCACAGTCTCCTTGTTTCCTGAGAGGTGAGTCCTAGCCTCACCCAGGTGCTGGTTTCCCTTTTGGCTGTATATGTAAAGGTACTTTCCTGTGAGTAATTTCAGAAAATACAGTTTCTCTCTCTCCTGCATCCAGGCAGATTTCAGGACAGCTTTCACCTTCCTTCCAACCTTCTTCTCATCTGCAATTCAATCATATCCCATGCCTCCTGTAGTCCAGACTAATTCCTTCTTTAGCAGATGGGATTTTCCCTCCCACTCTTCCTCCATAGATTCCTTGAGCAAGTCATCTTTCTTCTCTGCCTTAGCTTTTCTGTCTCTAACGTGGGAATTGCTACACTTCCCTTCCCTGGACAAATTTTAAGTAATTCAATTTTATCTGCAAAATACTGCGATGACTGCCACAGAAAAGTATGTAAACAACATAATCCATAGTGTGCTTTCACAAGGGTATCAATGAATGAATAAATGTATTGCATTTCTCTTCCCAGCTAACCACATCTTAGGAACAGAAACTTATAGTCACATCAAGTAGATGCTGATGAACAAGTATCAGCTGCTTCACAGACAGGGCTGGAATGGCAGGAAAGGGGCAAAACCTGAGGTCTCCCACATGGAGCTGGGGATCTGTGGGGCTCAGCCTGAGCAGGTAGAGCAAAAGGAAGAAGATGCTTAATCAACCAAGCACAGACTACAGGGAGTGCTGAGGTTAATGAAAACATCATCCAGCTCTCCACTTGGCACTTGGACTGTGCCAATATTGACCAATTTTCTGATGTTATTAAATAGACTCTCTTTCGTTTGAAATGCAAACAAGTAAATATTAGTGCTACCTCTAATGAGACTTGGAGAATGCACATACCCAAACCGCTGTCCATTACCCTTATGCATTGCTCAGAGTGTACAGAGCATTTGGAAATTAGATGCTATATCTCAGCTAGATTAGACCCAATTATAAGAAAGCAAAAAGCAGAAACAGCTTGCAGTTTATGCTGGACACTAGCCTGTGAATTGGAAATGATATCAAAATGCTCTGTATTCATGGCTCATCTGTACTTTCTCAGCCTGAGTTAAGGCCTGAAAAGCTCTCTGTGCGGTCACAGATGTGTAAGAACACTGCAGTGCTCCCAGGCCAGACATGCCTGGGAAACCTCACTGTACCTCCCTGTGATGAATGGGATGGGACTAAAGGACACCTGAATTTGCTTGGCTTCCAGGGATGCTTTAATTTATTTTCACAGGCGCACCAAACCAAAGAGGACCCAACCCTGCACGCACTTTGTACACATTTTTTGCTACGAGTATGGACTCTTTCTTCTGAGGGTAAATACAATATTTATAGTCTATAAATCTTGGAAAATTGTTTCTCTTTCAGCAGCAGATCTACTTTCCTGGCCTGCTCCAGGGCAGATTGGGTAACAGTCTCCAACTCATCTCTTAGCCCACAAGGTTTGTGTATTTATAGAACATATTTGAAAAGATTTTGTAATTTACATATGATTTTCTGCCGGAAAGGATACCAAACACTTCTCCTACAATACAAATAATATTCTACACATATTTTTATGACAGTCTTTTGTAATACAACTTTGTAATACACAGACTTCTTTTTTTTTTTTTTTTTTGGCTTCGCTTACATCTGCTATCTTTTACGGGCCCTGAACCACTCACATTTCTGATTCATTCGATTATTCTTAATACCATTGTAGCTGAGATGAGAGCTGGGCTTTTATGCAGCACTTTACTAGCAGGACATGCATGTTGAAACAAATCGTAATGCTAGGGATTTTTATCTTCAACATGGTGTTCAAATACAGCAAAATAAAACTTTGCACCATTTGAGTGAGGAACGAAGAAGTATTTATTCCTGTTTCACTGGGGACTGAGAAACTGAGTGGCTGGAATTGACGCCGGGCCCAAACGAGCCCAGCACACAGCCCAGGCGGGACCCCAAAACTGATCTTCACCTTGCAGTCCCCACCACATCGAGGGATGAACAGGCTCCTTGTATTTTGCAAATGCTTAGTCGTATTAAAAGAAGCCCTAATCTTATTTTGAACTATAGAAACACAACCTTTGGTACACAGCAGGGAAGGGGATGTTCCCACTCAGTTTCAGACATTATTGGGCTAAATTTCTCCCTGTTGAACACCAAGAAGTTGAGTGAGGGTGAACCTCCTCCAGTACTTCTGTAGTTGTACACATGAATATATAATGACCTCATGTATGGTGTTCAGTCTCCCTTCTGGTCACAGTATAGAAAATATAGATAACACTCAGGCAACTCTTAATCCAGTTAAACGGAATAAGATTAATGGAGGCAGCTATTTTCTGAAAGGAAGTAGCGAAGCGCAGGTGGCTACGGAGATGAGTCGAGTAGTCTCATTGCCCAGTTATTGGGATATGTGTTAGGACATTTAGGAGCCTGATTTTGTCCTCATTGAAACAGAAAACAGAAAAACACTCATCCCTCTGCTTCCGGATAACCAGGATTTGCTCAGTTTCTTAGTTACTCTGGGTTTGGTTCACTTAACTGCTCCACTTGCAGCTAAAGTCACAAGTGTTGGTGTCTGCTGAAGAGTATAAATAGATCAGCCTTTCCCCTCCACCTCCATCACATTAAACAAGCTAATGAAGTGTCTGGTCCTGTTCATCCAGACACCTCAAAGCCTGCTGTGGAGTAGGGCAGCATAAAGAAGACCTTTGAAGACAGGGCAACATGCATTCAGACCATAAAACACCACAGATGAGCAACTGTCGAGGCCTGCTGCTGACAGATACCATCAGACGTGCTGTCTTCAGCCAATTCTTAAATTTCAGATTTAAACAGATTTTTCAGACCACTCAAACATATTTGGGGGAAGGAGTCAGGGAGATGTACTGGGACCATAAGAAAGGTTTTGAACCAAGCTGATGGCACAATATTCTTTCATTTTTGAAAGGCTTTGCTGGAAGGACATTGGGTACTGAGAACCGCCTTTCCCTTTTTGGTCAACAGTAGAAGTCACAAATAGTGCAAGCTGGAGGTTTGGGTTTGCTCCACACCTTTGAACTGCCGACAGCAGCTCACAGGGGAGAACACAGACCCATGGACTGAGGGAGGAAATAACACTCTGCATTTCTTTTATCATAGCTGTTAAAAGTTGGGAAATGTCCCCTTACTGTTGCACAGTTGATGAAAAGCAAGGGTTTTTAAAATCCAGACCAAGCACTCCACCTCTGAACATTAACAGAGGCTTGTTTAAGTATCTTTAAAGTGTTTTCTTTCAATCTGGCTCAAACCAAGTTTTCTTCAGCATTGCACCTGGACCTCTGATTCCTGGCAAACTTCAGAGACTGGCAGTTCTTTCCCTCTCCCTTCTCTGAAGAGCACATACACACAGAGACACAAAACAAACAACAAACCCAGTAACAGATGTTTGCACCATCTCAGGTGTAGTATGTTGTAAAAAATTACACTGCTACAATGCTTGGAGGTAGGTTACTATTTCATTTGGCTTATAGTTTCTTCAGACTCCCAGGGCAGTACTCGCCTTGGGGGAGATGCCTCCATACTTTTTGAAGCCTGGAGCACCACATTCCACTTGCAACAGGCTGCAGATGTTGTTGGAGCTGATGCAGAAAGGTTGCAGCTTTTCTTTCTTTTCCTGTATCGCTATCGGTAAGACTTTCATCTCTTACCCCCTGACCAGAAAAGGCTGCATTATCTCTATATTTAGCTTCATCACCTGGGCGGGTATCAATACCACACACTTCACAGTCATGTGCCTGACTACTGCCTCTGCTGTGGCTCAGCAATTTAAGGAAGCTATTAGTGACTCTCAGCTGGTTTTTCAAAACCACAATAACATCAGTTGCCACAGGCTTAGACTGTGGAATAAATGCCTATCTGATTTTTTTCCCTAAGGTCAGATTCCCTTCCATTCCTCACGGCCACTGGTGACAGACATTCTTCTGGGTATACACTGCCTGTTTTGCCATGAAAAGCACAAGGTCATTCACATGCAAACTTGCATCTCCCCTCCTCAAATCTGGACTTTTTTTGTGATGGGGAAGGGCAGAAGATGGTCTGTTCAACCCATTTGGCATGCTGCATGAGAATGAGGGACACCAGTAGATCTTCTGAGACAGGTTATACCAACACAGAGTCAGGGAAGACTGGGCAAGACATTCAGCCTTCCCCACGTCATCCTGTGCACCTAAGTTGGCTTTCCCCTCACCTGTTCTTGTTGTTCAGTAAAAAAAGAAGCTGGTGAGAAGACTGAGCACCCACCCCATTTCACAGAGGTCTTAGGATTTCAAAAAAGGGAATATAATGGGATGTTGTGAAAACAAAGAACACAGAACTGCTCTTTGGTACTGCCCTTCACTGGCTTGAGAGTGGCCAGAATGCTTTCATGCCATTCTTAACCAAAGATGAGCCCCACCACAGCCTCTCACTGGGATGTATAAACTTTTGAGCTGGATGTTGAATCTGAATTTCTAGATCCAAAATAGTCCCCATTGTTTGGACATTAGTTCAATATGATGGAAAGCTCATTTTTTCATTCTGCTTAAACATGCATAAATAACACCCAAATGGTGTGTCATATTTTAACACAGTTCTATGGAAACATTAGTTTTGATTTGGCCTCAGACCAAACTAATCTTACCTAGAGTGAACTACTAAGTGATGTTCAATTTTTAATCACTATGAGCATCAATTATGACTTTCTCGTGGATTTTTCAAAGTGTAGTCTCAGATACCTGCCTTTTAATTCCTCTTATTGCTATCCCAATCTCTCTCTCTGCCTTTAAGCTACAGAGATGATTAATGCAAGACTGCTGGCAATATCCTCCCTGCCTTTTGGGGAGGGACATCCTTCTTTCTACTAACTTTTTCCTTCTTCCTTTAAGTTAGAAACTTTTGAGCAGCCTAGCAGCAAGTGAGTTTGTTTGCATAATGAAATGAAAACACTTTTTTGGGTAATTACTGCCAAAGTGGTAGCATTTCCAAGGTATCTCTGGACTGCACAATGATGGTTCTGGAGGAGACAGGCAAAGTAGGCAAGCCAGAAAGGCAAAACTTCTTACATGTTAATTGAGGAAAAGCTCCCAAAAATGATGATGGAATGATTGTCTTCCTAAAGACCATTGAATTGCTCCCTGAGGACAGATTCACCTCACATGGTTAGGACATCAGAACTTAGGTGCCTGTGCTTGTGCTAGTTATGCCAGCAAAACACGAGCTTCCAGGAGGTCACTCATTTCATCTTAAGATAAATCAGCCTTTGGAGGTCCTTACTTCTCTCCACTGACTTTAAAAGGAGCCATGGATAACTAGCTGTAACATGGACATCTGACCAGAGATGCCTAGGATAAGGCAGACAAATCCTACTCTACAGCTCCATATCATAACCTATATATAAAAATTACAATAAAAATGCATTTGTGATTAATCACATATCTATACAAGTTGTGAAATTCAATGTAATTGTTCCCTTATTAACTATAATACACACTTCCTGTGAGTTAAATATTTTCTGTAAAGGTGCGTAGCAACAATCACTCCGAAAGAGCTCAGTGTTTTGGACCAAGTTACAATTTCTAAGGGAATCATAAATTTGCCTTGATTTGAATGCAATTAAATTCTCTGCCATAATAGCAGCATAATGACAAAGAATATTTCTTCTTTATTTCCTCAGCTTGGAAATTAAAAGGGAATAACACACACAAAGTTGCACAATGAAACAGACCTTCAATCCCATATGGATAACAGTATTCTCAAGTCAGTGAATTCTGCTTTCTGGTATGAAAACTGATGCAGGCCAATCCATTTATATACTTCTTTTTGATGCCCTCTTCCAATCATGCATTGGAAGTTGTGCTAGCAGTTAAAATACGGCCTCTTAGCCATGGCATGTAGCTTTGCTTCTCAGGCCCACTCTGTGCTCTAGGCTACCAACTGGACCACTGTTTGCCCATCTGAGTTGTTGAGACCTGAGACCGTGATCTAATAGAAGCTGTGTGCGGGTTTAACCTTGAACACGCTGCACAGTCCCTTCCTGCAATGCTATTAAATGACTTGGGTAGAACAGAAATTATGACTTCACCTAAGCCAGATTTTACTGTTTGAAGCAATCTTTCAACTAGTTACAAACTTGGAATGTTTGGTGGTTGGGTTTTTTTCCTGGTGCGTTAACATATATGAAAAATCCCCTAATTCTTCATTACTGTTATAGCCACAAGTTTTTGCTTCGTGTTCTTGCAAACAGTATTTTTATGGGCCCCTGAAAGACTGATTTATTTAAAATTTAACAATGCTTATCTCCTAATGTAGTTGTCTCAATATTCAACATTGGCAGTTCAGATCTTATCATAACAAGTAAACTGCTCTTGTATTACAGCCACCCTGCCAAGGAACCATCACATAGCAACTCATATATCCCATCACACCAACCCAATCATTTCCCAAATACCCAGACAGCAAAATTCAACATCAAGTACCCTGTATGAAGGATGGCTTCCCAATAACCCTTCCCATTCGAGCCAAAGTCTTGGCAGCCTCCTTTGAGGCATTTGCCACAACAGCACGTCCAAATGGATGTGGTCTGTAGTCATCAGAAGCCTGGAAGTGCAGACACCACTGTGGTGTACAGAGGGTCTCTGTGTGGGACAATCTCCCTTTTTCTAATTTACCTTAAAACTGTGTATACGCCTGATGAAGGTAAGGAGCGGGAGTGGATCTTTGCTTTGCAAACGTGTGCCAGAAGAAGAAATCACTAGTGAGCACTGTCCCCCAATGCTCTCAACAGGAGATGGCCACCTTCCCAGAAGAGGAGGTAGAGCTGTTCTCTGTCTAATTTAGTCTCAAAATGAGCTGTGTTAAAGCTTAAGAGGCTTCAACAGAAAGTCCTGCTAGCATAACTGTTACTGAGAAACGGGTGTAGACTAGAAGAAAATGTTCTTGGCTTTTTGATGTTAACTCAGTAATGAGTGTAACTCAGCATGTGCTTTGGATCCAATTCTGCACCATGAAAGTCAAAAGGATCATTTGCTGGTGACCCAAACAGGACCATAGCAGCCAGTCCTTGCTTGTCACTAATTTCCTGTTTTTTCAGATCATACATTGCCCTGTTAGAGAAGTAGTATAGCAGAAGTATATAGTAGATGGTGGGGATTTCTGACAAACTGTGGCTCCAGGCACAAAAATCAAGTTGATCTTGGTTGGTTTATCTTGCTATAGAGTATAGGCACATGGCCTGCAACTCCAGTCCCAGCATAAAACATATTTTAGGCTAAGAAACTCAATGTATTAAATTTAGCAGTATCTGTGCTGCATCTAAATGTTGAACAACTGGAAACTAATGTTCCTGCTTATACTCTTTACTCCCTCTGCCTTTGCCTGAAATTAATAGACAGCTTTGCTAAGACATTAATGTGGAATTAGGACCTCAGAATTGAATGCTTTGACATGGATCTTTTATTCTTTATATAGAATCCAAAATGTGTGTGGCTTATCTACCTATTTTGCCTTATTTTGCTAAATCACAATCTCAGGTATAAAGAGAATAACTGAATTTGAAGAGTAAATAAACAAACATTGCATATAAAACTGGGATCAGTAAAGATTGCCTGAAAATTCCCGGGGGTATCTGTAGGTTTCTTCTACAGCTGGGCTTGTTTTCTGCCCTAGATTTTTAATGTAGGCACTTTTCTGTGATGATGAAAATGTGAAAAAGGAAATGCAGGAGAATCACGCAGCTTTAAGTAATGCAGATTAAACTTTGACCCTTTTTAAATATTTCAGACACCTTTTTGCCCTCTTAACAGGTGTACTGCTCAGTGAGGCGAATGAGTGTAGTTCATGTTTTCAAAGGCATTATTTATTCTAAGATAATTCTTTATTGGTTAAAACACATTCTATAATATGCCCAGAATTTGCGATCCATTTTTCTTTATTGAAGATTAATACCATTTCCATTTCAATAATGATAGTGAATGCAACGAGCATTGCCAGATTGTGTAAAACAAACATCCACTAATTTGTAATTGTTTAAATATCTAAAGCTAGACTTTGATGTCAATGCACCATTAAAAAGGAGTTGGGAAGTTCCTGTCTGTTCCTGTATAGCTTGTCAAGCTGCAGAACAGCTCAAAAAGCAGCTTGCTGATTTACAGCATCAAACCCAGCTTAGCAAGTTTGCAATCTTGTAAAAATTTTTGATACGTGACATCTTCAGATTCTATGGGACATGGAAAATCCATGGGAGGAAACTGAATCTACAAAGCATGGGCCTTTCTGTGCCCTCTCTTCATTATCCAGCAGCACCAGCTATCTGGTACATGCCCCCCCAACTCAGGATTCTCCTCCAGCTGGAGGAATGGCTTCATCATGCCAGCTGTCAGAGTCCTTTCACAGTGACTTTCCAACCCCAGAGATTATGTTCACAAAGACCTTTGAATATTAGCACATTTAGGAAACAGTTTGATGTTATGGAACTATTACTCTTAAAGGGAAAATGAATTTGTCATTGTGGAGTTTACGTTAGCGTTTCCCAGGCAGGGTCTAGACGATAACAATTAATCACAATCTTTAAACTGTTCCTGGCAGCAGTCTGTGCAGTTTTTTAGTTTTATTTCTGAACTTATGTTAATTGGGAAAAATGTGAAGCAATTTCACTTATTTATCTGTAAGCCAACCCATGACTTCTCTAATTTCTCCCATTTCTGAAATGCAGAGCTTCATTACACCATGAGGAAATCAACAGTACCTTTCAGAAAATAAAATAAGATAACTTAGGCATTTGCAAAAATTTTCAGACTTGGAACACAGGCGGTTGCTGTGCTGATTATCAGCTACCCGATTAAAGTAACAGTTTAGTTTTTAGCCATAACAAGTAGGGTGCAGGTACATGTATGGCTTTGGCATTGACAAGTGAACTGTATTCCCATTTTTATAAGAAAAGAAGGCAGCTAGATCACTAAAAGCACTGCTGTATTAATATAATTAGGCAACATGCATGGCACACACACATTTTGATATCACTGTAGTAGTCTGATGAAAGCCAAATAACTTATTTGTGTGCATAAATGGACCAAACTGGTATTTCTACACCACTGTTTCAACTGCTCTCCTAAGAGGATTGCTGTTTCCAGCACTCCCTTTTACATTTCCCATCTTCAAATCTTGTTCTACACATACACCAGCTGTAACACTTTTACCTCTCCCTGTGTAGCTAGTGTTATTGTACTGAAAATGCTCTTCTGTGAATGTAAGCGCACTATGACAGTATAATGTGAGTACAAGCGTGAGAAAACAAGTCCATATTCCCACTACAGTTGCACCCACATTGGAAATAACATACATCAACCTAGGTAAAAAGCATGCTCTAATCAAACGGATTCATCAGAATAGAAACAACATGTAGATCAAACCAACAAATAATCTGCCATAGTGCAAAATTTCAGACTTTGAGACACCAACTCACCAGCTTTAAAGCTCGATGCCATTGTTGGAAATTAATTGTGCACATCACACTCTGCTCCATCTGGTGAGTTGCTGCGTTGGAGTCAACATGAAGGAACCTCCCACTAATGGCAGAGGTAGCCCTGCTTGGAAAGGCCTCCCTGATGACAAGCCCGTGGATTTCAGGGAAACACAAGCTATTGCCTTAGAGAAGAAAGGGTCCCAAAACAATGTGGCAGAATCTGGCCCAGAGGTGGACCTTCTTTCAAAAGAAGATAACCAACTGCAGTCTCTGGAGCCACTGACTCTCTCGATACTCATTTCTAACTTCACCTCTCTACTTTCCACGAGTTTTAAGGGGCTTGTGTGTTTTTTCTTTTTCTTATAATAATGATTTTGTCTTTGCAAATATTAGTATCTGGCTACTCCTTAGTCCATGGCTCCCCCAGATCCAAGTCAATTAATTCCCACAGCAGCAGGAGAACCGAATTGGGAAAGCTGATTTCTTTTGTACCGTACAAAAAAGTCAGGATGAAAGTTATCATCTTCTTGCAGGAACAACCCCCAGCCCATGGTTTTGATATCAAAACCATTATTTATTCTTGGGGTAATGAACTAATACCCTGTTTGGGCACCACTAGGCAGGGACAGAACACCAGGCTCAGCTGGAGTGGGCTATGCTTGGTATCAAAAACATTCTGGATATCAGAAATTGTTTACATTATTTATCATTGTCCAGCTTCTAAAAACAGCTCTCCAGTATGCAATGTCTCTTCTCAAAAATGAGAAACACAAACACAAGAAATCAAGGAAATAACTATTTTCTGCTTTTAGATGTATCTTTGATTACATGAGAGGGGTAGACAAAGACTTGATCAACAAATTTGTGCATAAGGAAGCAGATTTACATGTAAATAATTGTATTATGAATGTTAACGAGCTGCACACATAACAAGGAAAACATCAGGGAGGTTTGTGGAGGCTAAACAAAATATGTTTGCTTTATGCTGTTCTTTTATGGTTGTTTTATTGGAAGCACATTTACAGCGACATAGCAATCATATATTTTTCACTGTAAAAGCTCCATGTGTCTTTGGAAACAGTATCAGGCTCTCTGCAGTGAAAGGGGTGAAAACCAAAGTTGGCCACCTTCAAAGTTGTCGACCTATAGCTGAAAATATTTCCTCTTTTGGGATCTCTTGGTGCTGTTTATGTCCACCTTCCTGATAGTAATTTCTAATGCAGAGAAAAAATTATTAGATTGCTAGAAAGATGAAGGTAGAAATGACTGCAAATGGGATCTTGCCACAGATTTGGCAAACAAACTGTTACTTATTTTACTATTTTCATAATGGTGAAGGAAAAATGTTCTTAGATGAAAACACATCTGCCTGGATTATTGAAAGATACTAAAACTGTAAGTGATAAAAATAATGTAGGTTTGCTGGAATCTTACTAGTTCGTATGGTAGCACTTCCTGGCAGAAGCAATCTGAGAAAGCTTTTATAACCAGATCTTCAAAGAAGTTTCACCTCAACCTCAAATTCTGTTCAGTCAACAAGTCATTTTCATGAAAAACTCTGTGAACACAAACCCACAGTTTTGCCTGTGAAAATCGGGGCACATGCTGCAATAAAGCTGACATGCATTGCGTTCTTGGGCAACAACCCTCCCACGGTAAGGTGGAGAACCACTCTGCTGTCCCATTGCTGAGTGGGAGAAGGACACCAAAGCACAGGGGTCTGCATTTTTGCATCTCTGACTTTACCTCGATGCCTGGTGTTCCCCCACCTCAGACTCCTACCCTGAGGTACTGTGGACCATGGATGCTGGAGATACTCTCTGGTGGGCGCCCAGCCTTCCTTCTCCCTCAGGAGAGGACAACCCACCCACAGATTTTTAGGAAAGGGAGCAGGAATGCCTTTGTACTGGTTGTCACCCTTTCAGGGTATCGAACTGCTCACACGAAAGTTGCACTTCAAAACCAGTGTGTTAATATGACAGCTTGGCCTGGAAAAGTCCCATCCCTGCATTCTTCCACCTCTGCACACATAAGTTTTCTGTGAGGTAATTAAAAAGCACAGCCCTGATAATCACTGCGACTTCGTTCCTAACAGTCAGTGGAAAAGGACAAAGTGGGAAATTTTTGTAAGGATTTCCAAAATGACTGGAAAGATAACACCTTATCCTTGCCTGTCAGTTCTGTTGGAAACAAAGCATTCGAAAGGGCACATTTTTAGCAGTAACTTAAAACCGTTCCACGGGCAGTTGTGAGACCCTTCACTTTAATTAAGGACATGCTGTTACGTTTAAACGTCTTCTTAAGTCCCCCGGGCACCCGCCCGCCACACAGGGCCTGTGTGACCGCCGGGGCCGAGGAGCGAGGCCGGGCGGGCGGCAGGCGACGGGCGGGAAGGGCGGCCCGGCACCCGCCGCCGCCTGAGGTAACGCCGCCCCCGCCCCTCGCGGTCCGGCGGGAAGGGCCGCGGCGGGCAGGGGACGTTGCTGCTGCGCAGGCCCCGGCCCCCGCCCAGGCCGGCCGGCGGGCGCCGCTCGGTCCCTCGCCCGGGAGGAGCGAGGCGGGGAGCGCCCCCCGCGCCCTCACAGCCCGGCGGGCGGGCCGGGACCCGGCCCCGGCGGCGGGAGGGGCGGGCGGTGCGTGGCGGTTCCTCCTCCGTGGCCTCTCCCCGCCTCCCCGCCGTGACGGCCGGGCGCGCCCCCAGCTCCGCAACGCCCATTCCCCGCCTCGGCCCGCCCCGGCTCCCCGGAGAGGCTGCTCCGCGCCCGGCTGCCGTCGCCGCTGCCGCGCTCGCACGCTTACTTGGAGCCGCCCGGTCCTCCGCGCCTCCCGGTCCTTTCCAGTCCGGGCCCCGAGCCGCGCCCGGCGCCTGCCGGAGGCTCTCCGCGGCGGGAGAGCCGCTGCGAGCGGCGGCTCCTGAGGTGAGCGTCCCCCGGGGGCCGGCGGGGGGGGGGGGGGGGGGAAGCAGCCGCGGGCGGGGGGCGAGGGGCGCCGCTTCCCTCGCGGAGGCCCGGGCCGGTGGCGGGCGGGCCGGGGCCGGGCGGCGCCTCAGCTCCGGGCCGGCGTCGGGGTCCGGGGAGGCCCCCGCGGGGCCGTGCCCGCCGCCGCGTCCCCCGGCCGCCGCGCAGCCGTTTTATTCCCTTATTTCTCCTCCGTATCCCGCCCCCCCTCTTCCCCCCCCCCCCCTTCCTCCTCCGAGCCATGTTTTATTCATGACCCCGAGGGGCTTTGTACGGGGAGCGGGCGCCTGCCTCCGCAGTTCGCCAAGTGCTGCCAGCCCCGGGGGCTGCGGGGGGACGGCGGGGGCTCACGGCGGCGCAGCGGCCGCAGGGTGGGCAGGGTTCCCCATCCGGGCAGGCGGGCAGGGGGCTGAGCGGCAGCTGTTGGCTCCGGGGGGTGCTGCGCTGCCGCGGCGCAGGAGCGGAGTGAGGCAGGGGGGTCTCCTGCTGCAGTTCCCTCGCTCGAAGGAGGGACATGGCTCGCTGCGGCTCCGCCGGCCTTATGGAGAAGAAACAAGTCACTGCGAGGCTTTCTGTAGCAGGTTTTCTGTGTGTGTGTATATATATATCTTCTCTTTCAAGGGTTCAGCAGCAAGCGTATTGCAACACCAAATGCCTGTAAGCCGGGCGGCACTTACACCATCACCGAGTTAACTGTAGATGTCAGACTGTGCTTGCACTGATGTGATGTCAGATTCGTAATAACGCGCAGAAATGGTGAATTCGGTGCAGGCTGAGCATGATGGAGACGGCACAGACCCATCTGGCGTGGACAGGGTCGGTGGAGCCTCTTTCTTCCCTGGGGCAGGGCCTGCTGTGTAGGTAGTCCCCCGGTGCAGACAGATCGTAGGGGCACTGGGATAATTGTTATGGATTTGCAGGTGACTACGGACTCTGAGGAGCAGATATTTGTGCCTGGAGCAGAGATGCTTAGCTTGCTTTCCCCTACAAAGGTATTCCAGTGTGTGTTGGTTGGAGGGTCATTTGCTGATATGCCTGTCTTGTCTGTAACTTCCATGATGAGGCTGCCACCGTGGGTATCAGTCAAGGGGATGAATTTTGTTGTGTGCTGTAGAAAGCCAGCTGCGATCAATAGACAGTTTCATATTAGCCCCTGGCTCTGCCTCTTGATTTCTCTTGGGCAGATCATGGACTGGTGAACTAAAACTGAGAGATGCCAAAACATATTCCTTGCCTTACTTGGTTTCCCATGTGCCTGCCCTTCACGTTCCCCATGCCCTGGTTGGTTGGATTTCAATGGAAAAACGGTGGTCCTGAGTCTGTTCAAAGAAATACGTGTGTTTTGGTTTTGCTTTTCTAACTTGCTGTTTGATAATAGCTGTAAGGCTACGTGTTTCTGAAGATCTCCTGTGTATGGGGGCTGGAGGTGTTTGCCCTTTGGTACAAGTGAAATGCGCCGATACTGCTTGATGTTGTTTAAACCTTATATTATCTTGAGCGTTGTATGATGAGGCAGCTTGATTTGTTTAAGACTTTGTGATGTAATACAGTACAGTAATAATTATAAATCTTCTCATTGTCTGAAGAATCTTTAAATACTACTCTGTCTCAGGGGGTACTTCATGTGGTTCTGTCTCCAAGAGGTGCAGTCATGGATGAGCAGTGTTTGATATTAATGTTCATTTTGGGCTGAGAGGGCAGGAGCTCTTTGGCACTGGTACTTTAAGTTGTAATTTATGGGTGTGACGTCATGTGGTAGATAAGCTTTTATGGGATCTGCCATGTAAATTATGGCCTTTGTTTATATACGTGCAATTACTTGTTTTGAAAATCCATGCTGTATATTTTGCTTAATAGCTTGCGCTGGAGCTGTGAATAAGATCTAGCAGAATGTGCTTTAATTGCGCAATATTGTTCAGCAGTTGAAAACGTTTCGCTTTATCTTGCGCTCACAGCCTGCACCAGGTGTGAAGTTACTACATTGCATCTGCACACTGCAGTGTGTCTTCCACAGTAGTTGGCTGTGAAAGCAGTGGCTGGGTGCTTTTATTTTCTTCTTTCTCCATGATCTCTTTCACTTTTTTAAGAGGTGGGGTGCTGAAGCGAGTGATTTCGACTAATCCATGCTGGAAAGAGCAGTTTGGTTATTTAAGGCTGCTGTAGTTTGTTATGCAATCAGATTAACAACGATCATTCAACTTTGGGTAAACAAATGATATATATATAACGTCGTGGATTAGGGCGAGTGTTTACATGGGAGAGGTGTGCTGCAGTTAGTGTACTGCAAATACTGGACAAAAACACAATGAGTGGACACAGTAACATAGTAAATAAGTGTTTGGTAAACTTCTTGGGATTATAATGGATTTAATATTGATTGTCTGTACTCCAGGAGCTTCTATGGTGCATTAGGTGCTGCCCACATGCATGGGCAAACTTTCAGCTTCATTTAGTTGGCAAGTAAAGGCCTCTGCAAACATCTTTGTGTGCAGCTTGATCATGTCTGGGGTGCTGTGCAGGCGCTGTGCTGATTGCAGTGCAGGTGTTGGGTCTAGAAAGATGACCAAGGCTCAACTGGAAGCTTTTTAAAATAATAAAAAAATACAATTCCAGACACATTTGCTGAAGCTGGCAGCCCCTCAACTGGTCCATTATTATTTGGCTATTTCTTCTTGTTGTCGTGGAGGCAGCATTGCCACAGGTAGAGATTTTTAAGGCTTGTCTCCCTGAATCTGCTGAGAAAGGAGGTGGTGACGTGCATGCTGCCCAGCAAAGGTCGGCTCAGGAGTAGGTGGTGTGGGCATTACTGGTGTATCCGAGGTGAGATCCCACCGAGAGAGATGAGAGCCGGTACAGAAGGGGGGAGGTGGAGGCCTGGGGTGCGTGGGAAGGAGCTGGAGTGCAGGGAGGATCCTGGTAGGTGTTCAATGGCGCTACAACAGGGGCCTCTCTGTGTTTGTGCGCGCGGTGCCTCGCTGGGACCCAGTTTGCAGCTGCGGCGCAGGGATCTCGCATGGGCTCTGGTGCTGGAGAAGTGGACCTCGCTCTAAAAATACTGTAGCATGAAACATGCCCACCGTTAACTACGGTATGCAGTGGTGTCAAGTGTGCGGGGAAAGGAGGAATAACTGACTCCTGGCAGTCAGTTTTCCAGAGGCCTTCATGTTGGTGTGGAACCTGAACCCTTCCAGCCTTCCTCTTGTTCGGGGAAAGATAAGGTACCCTCCTGGATGCTGCTTTTCTGTCCTTCAGCAGAACATGATGGAACAGGACTATGTTTTGGATACACATTCAAAAATACTCCAGTAGGTGGCTTTTTTTATTACTACTATTACTTATTTCCTTGCGGACTGTGTTTAATTCTATATAAGCAGGCATCTAATTGCAAAGGGATTTCACAGGCACTTGTAAATATATATCACTATGCTACTGGCTGATCTTTGTGCTGTATAACATATTTGTGCCTAAATGTACACAAGCACATTTTGGGTATACTGGAATCTAAAGAGGAACTTCGGGGAATTGGTAATACTGTTAAGGCTGTATTATTGTGGGATGTTCAGAGAGGAGGTGGTGTGGAATCTGATATGCAATCAGTAATTTTAAGATTATTTCTTTTACTGGTACTAGTCTCCTTCAGCTCTAATTTATTAACTGGTTGGTATCTTGTCGTCTTCAATTTTATGAACTGAATAAGAGCAGTTATTCTTGGTCAGACTAGAGATCTGTCTAGCTCAGTATCTTTTCTGATAAGGCCACTTATATGTGGATAGGAAAACTGTAACTACAATGTTCTATTCCTGGTAAAACCCTTCCAGCCATCATTACTCTAGGAAATCTTTGGGCTGGCAGTTCCATCGAGGCTGTTGTGTTTAATAGTTGCTGATGGATTGCCTTCTCTGAAAAATGTCTTATTTGTTTTGAAAAACTTCATGGCATTACTGTTCACGCCAATCTGTGTCGGTGAACGTCTGGTATAATTGTGCACTCTGCAAACGATTTTATTTCACTTGTTTTACAACTTGCCATTTGAAGTGCCTGCCCTGTGATTTTATCTCAATTTTGGAAGAATATCTTCCTTTTCAGATTTTTCACACAGAAAAGTACTATATATGGGGATGTTAACAGGTCTTAGAATGTATAGAAGGGTAATTGCTGTAAGTTTGCAGTAAGGTATGCTCCCAGCCCCATTTACAATCACCTTTTATAGATACGTACCATTACGGCTGTTTTGTTTAGGTGAATGCATGCAAAAAAAATGTTGAAATACAAGAAGTGATGTGATTCTGCAGCTGTACATCTTGTACATGGTTCACAGTAAGTCTTGATTCAGAGCAACTCGGGCATCAAAAGAATTGCTTATGCCAAGGATCCACTTCAGCAGTGTTGTCTGAAGTTCTTCCCAAAGTAAATCTTTGCAAGGTGTCTCATGCAACATTTTAGAGGATGTGGAAGATGCGGGGAACAGAATTTTAAAACCGTATTGAAGAGCTTGAAGTTAAGAGGTACAGATTGCAGTAAGTGCAGCATCATGCAGTAAAAACAATTACTAGGTCCTTGATTTGTTCTTTAGGTTAGCTTTCAGCATGCCGTCCTGGACCACTTCAGGAACAGATGAGTGTTAAAAAGTCATGGTTTAAGTTCCACTTTTTCCTCTGTGTGGCAGAGAAGCAGGATCTTTTGACTGTGAATTGACTTGCAGTATTTGCGTTTGTACCAGTGGACCAGGAGTCCGTCTGGGTTACAGTTTGTTGTCCTAGACTTTAGTACTAGTGGTAATGGTAGTTGTTTGGTGTATTAAAAGAAGGCATCCAAAGGTTGTTGATTTATTATTATGGCAGCTTCTGAAATCCTGTTGATAAAAATGGGTAAAATTTTCATGGTTGTAAAGCAAGCAGAAAACCTTTGTTTTGTCATTTCTACTGTTATTCCACCCGTAAGCCTGTAAACTTATGATTAAAGTGGGTGGAATTTCAGCTTACTGGTTTATGGGTGGGATAATAGTAGAGAGTGACCAGACAAACGTTTTCAGTTTGTTTTAAAAATAGAGGCACTTACATAATGATGCTATACACAACAACAGTACATGCATATGGATAAGATCTCTGCAACAGTGTGTTAATCCAAGAGCATCCCTCGCTAGCATGTCTGCCATCCCTTGGTTCAAAGGAAGGTAGTTATGGAGTGAAGAGATGCCAGTGCCAAGTGATTTAACTGGAGTATTGGTCCAGTCCTGAACAGCCTTTAGGCATGGCTCTGGATTAGAGATTGGGAGAAAGAGATTTTTAAACCATTATGAGCTCTTCATCTGTTATCCAAATGGGGGGAAAAACATGCATTCTCTTTTGTGGAGCACTGTCTTACCTGCCTCTGTTTTGAGTTGTTTGCAGAGATTCACCTCTTAATGTGTGGCATGCGCTTAGTGAAACTGAGGCCTCTTTTTGAGAGTGAAGTGCTGTGGCTAGTAAAAAAAACCAGTCAATGTGTCTGAAAGCATCAGGGTCTTCCCTCTTACTATGGAAATGGTCCCAGTTTGTTTTTCTTAGTAGGCTTTATGCATATGTTTGGAAAAAGACAAAAAGCAAGTTCACTTGAAATACGTATTTAATAGGAAAAAATTTCCAGGATATATATATACAGGTGGGCATTTTCCCAAAAGTGCGTTAGGCATTGAGACCGTAACTATGTTGTTGCTAACCAAAATTCTAGCCCTGAACGTATCTATAAATACCATAGCCTCACCCCTTGGACTCAGTGAAACGATATATAGCTGGAATAATTTCATACATCAGGACATAAAAGGACCTTGGTGAGCTTGTGCTTTTATAATGAACAAGGAAAGGTTTATCCAAGTTGCCCAACAGAGAAGTTTATCCACACAAGGACAGCTCTTCATTCGGTGAGGGGGAGGGACTTACCTTTTAAACTTTTTTCCTTAGGATTTTTATCTCATCCCATCCCAAGATTTTATTAATAAAGGCAAAACAACTTCAATGTGATTATGTGTGTTTGGCAGACAGACTTCTGTGTTTTAGAGTCATGGCTAACTATAGATTTGTGGAGCCTGTGCAATTTAGGATATCGGGCAGGGAGATTGTTTTAGCAGGAAGACACGGAGGAGCGAATGAATCGCTGTCTTCCCCTGTGTTACAGTGGCAGCAGCATTTTCTGTGAATTTTGCAGGTTTTGGTGTTGACTTGTGCTGATGTCGGTGTGCCATTCCTAGGGAAACGTGCTTGCTGAAGTTCACCTTTCTGTTTGGAGAATTCCTTTTGAATTGCTATTCAGTGAAGTTCTGAATATTGAATATTTGCATATCTCCACCAGAAAACAGTCTGAGGGAAGAATCAGCTGGTGAAACAAATCAAATGCTGCTGTCTTAAGGGCTGATAAGGGTCTGTAGGTCCATTTTAGCATCAGCTTTGAGGAGTGACTAAGATGTTTCTCTGTTCTGGCAATACCTAGTTTGGATCTCGCCGCTTAATTTTGTCTACAGGCCTGCTCATCTCAGCTGCAGCTTCTAGGGAGTGCAGCTGATGTGCAATAAATGTACTGACAAAATGTGCAGGAGTTTGGTCTTTTCTTGCAGATGGAATTACAAAGCACTCTGTCACTAGGAAGCCGCTTTCAGCAGCGGGCTGAAAGTAGGATGTTTAAAGATGTGGTTGGGGCTGCTGATCTTGGTCAGCCATGTGATGCTGAAGGATTGGGTACTGTTCTTTTTCTTCCAGTGCAGTTGTGCTTGTTACGTACGCACGGTAGCTGTGGTCTGGTGGATGCCCAGAGGCTCAGCTTTCTCTTCTGAGCCTTTATTTTTGCAGGAATCTGAAAGAGCAGAACTGAAGCTGCTGAATAAGCCAGACTGAATTCAAGGGAGCAGAGCTGGCGGCTCTTCCCTTCAACCAGCATGGAAATGCACGGAGGAGAAACTCGTATGGGTACTTCAGGGACTTGTTTTATTAGCGGGCGAAAGAAAAGCCAGCCAGGGTTTTCTAATACTGTCTCTGTTATTTTTACCACTCAGAAGTTCTTACGGACAGAGTTGTTTTTTCTTATGATTTATGTTTTTAAATTACTACCTAGTTTTCAGGTGTGGGAGCCTATAATTTTAAGTGTCTGACCAGTGCTACTGAAATGAAAATCAGAACTTACCAATGAATAAGCTTCTGAGATAGTTTCTGTTGTTTTCCCTCTGTTTGGGGGAGGAAAAAAAAATAATAAGCTGGATCTGTTCTGCCTTTGTCATGTCAGATAAGGTATATCTTTGAGGTTAAAAAGTCTTGATGCTCATGGGAGAAGAGGGACCACTTCTTTCTTTTGTCTCAAATGTTGCAGTGGAGGATACTAATTAACCACCAAACAAATTGGGTTTGGGGGAGTTTGCCTTTCCTATCACAGTGAAAATGTTTTGTTTGGAAGAGCTGCACGAATTACACCCGCAGGCGTTCATACAGAGATAAATCAGCGCCTGGCTGCCCAGAATTTTCCTGTTTCAGTCTGCAGAAATATGCTAGGAAAGCTTTTGAAATGGCAACAGCCAGTCTGCATGTTCTGGAGCAGATTGTGTACCGGAGACCGCGGCACAGCCCTGAGCAAAGACGTCAGCAGCGAGGAGCGACTGTCATCCCCAACACAAGTAGACAGACTCCATCAGCGTGACAGACCGGCGACGCAACACTAATGGGCAGATCGTGATGATTGTCAGCTTGGAATATAGGGTTTGTTTGTTGTTCTTCCCCCAACGACAGGAGCTGACTCTGAGGTGGATTTTCCTATAACTAGCATTCTGCATCTTTGACGTTTTGGCAAGAGTGAGGCTATTTCCTAAAATAAATAAATAAATAATGGAATAAGAGGCCTCAGGCTTAGTAACAGCATTTAGGAGAATGACAAATGTTCAGCCTTGTGGAGCTACGTTTAGTTGTATGTTTATTTGGTGGATTTTTACAAGCACCAAGCACAATGGAAAATTATGCACTTGACTCTTCACTGAGTCACAATGGGATTCAGGGGGCCTAATTTCATAAAGACTATGAAAATCCCGGACTTTGTGATATAATATTTGTTTGCCGTTACACCGCTGTGCTGATCTCTGAGCCTTTTCTCATCCACAGCAAATGCTTGGGTGCTGCAACAGAAATAGTTTAAAAGCCAATGATTTGAGAGAAAAGAGCTGGAGCTTCTTCGATGTCTGGGGACTGGATAAAGTAGGATTAATCTGGCATTAGGGTAGAAACTTGTGAGAGAAGCCCGGTCAAGTGACTGGCTGGAGAGAGGGAGGGTTCATAAAGTCAAAGTCGCTTCTTCTGCCAAAGCGGGATCAGGCTGACATCTTTGTGATGGGGGCTTTTGCCTGGGCACTCCCACAGGCTCCGGGTAGCTGTCACGTACTTCTTCCACAGTTGCTTGCCAGTCTGCAGGCTCACGCCTTAAAAAAAAACTCTTGAACTGAACAGCTTGCCAGAAGGTCGTTAGAAATTTAATACTACAATTTAATGAGGTTTGTGAGTTACCTGTAACACAAATAACAGTGCTGACGACTGCTTTTCAATTATTACTTTTTGTACAGTGTGTTGTTGGCCATTAAGATGGGTTGTCTACATAAAGTGGTTCCATAAAATGCGAATTATTAGCTTCTATGTGGGTCAGAAAACATTGCATACTTGGTGTAACTCTTGTAGTTAAATAGACTTCTTTGTTAAGCAAATAACTTAAGCACTGGTTGCTCTTAGCAGTGTCAAAAACATACCTGAATTCTTGCTGAGTGTAAATAAAGCGTTTCAGCTTTGAATGATGACTGCAGGATTTGGCTTAAAAGCTATTTTTGGGCCATGGGCACAGCCCAAAGCCGGGGGATGTATGTGGCTCCACTCCTGGAATGGCGTCAGGATGGAGGATGACTCAGTCACCCCTGCAACTTCCTTGTTGCTCCAGAAAGGTAGTGATTTATTACAGGCCTATGTCAGCAGTAAATACCCGTCCACGTGGCGCCAATTCAGCCACTCTGAAAGTGGTAGTTAAGGATGTGCACCCTGTCTTTGCCTGCTCCATCCCTCTCAGCTCCCTTCCCACCCATCAGCTGCAGAGGGTGTAAACAAACACTTAGCCTTTCCTCCCCCATACTTTGACTGCTCGCCAGGAGGCCCATGTGAGGCTGAGAGCAGAGATCCTGTTCTCGCAGATAGAAGCACGGTGCATGCCAGCGTCAAGATTTGGATGGTGTTCCTGTTGAGTCAGGGAAGATTGGCTGTGGAACGCCTGCAGGGTTTGGTCTTCTGAGGGCACTCAGGTTGAAGCAATAGCAAATGTGGCAGAATCAGCACATAGTGCTGTTGCTGCTGGGTGAAAAATTGGTCCAAACCCTTCCAGGCCCTGCCCTGGCCTTCCTTTGTAGGCAGAACAGGTTGGGCAGCAGCATGAGACCAGAGGAGACTACAGAGAAGAAGGTGAAGTTCACTGAGAACATTTGTTAAGCGCAACAGGTTGAGGACTCTTATTTTTCTGGGGTTTAAGCTGGCTTGCAATGCATGAGGAGGAATTTCTTTGCACCTGTTACAATTAATGAGAGTAAGGCAAGTAGTTGTGTTACTGCTGGCTTTCCCCTCCTGCCTGCCCTCTAAAAGAAACCCCAAGGTACAAAAAATCACCACCCTCATTTTGAAATAAAACGCTTTATTTCACATGTAGGAATGATCCTACTGATGTCAAAGGATTGTGGAAAATAGCATCCTAATGGCAACACCTCCTCCCTTCTCTTCCACCCTGGTTTCCCAAGAGGTACTGCTGTCATGGGAAAGCACATGAAGAACCCACTTGCTGTTTCTTGCCATCACAGCCCTTATCTTTTTAGTGGAGGCTAAATCCCAGGATAACTGTTTTCCTGTATTTTTTTTGCCTTAAGTCAAATGCAGAAGAAACAGCTCTTTTCTGGGGTGTTTTTGCTTTGGTGTATGCTTTGAAAATGCATGTAACAGGCTGTTGTTGGCCATAGTCAGTGTAAGCCAGTTCCTGAGATGTGGTCTCTTGCAAGCAGGAGGTAGATGTTAATGCAGTCCTTGTGAGAGGCAGAGGTGGGATGGAAGATCCCAGGTGAATTACCTATGCCAAGGAAACTATCCCAAAAAAATCTGCTCTGGATTTTCTGAGTGTGTGAGATCAGCTCCACTTTTGATCTTGGCTGTGACTGAGTATTGGCAGGAATAAAAGCCACAGGTAACAATGGAGGTGGCCCTGAAGATTTCTTGGTTTTGCTTTGATGGTTGCTACCTGGTGAATCGCACGGTCCTGTTTACTGACAGATTCTCATAGTGAGTAAATTGGTGACCTGTGTGCCTTTTCAGGTGTTCAATTTCCCATTCCTCTCTTTCCTGCCTATGATTTTGCATTCTTTCTCTTTACGTGCTGCCAGCTCCTGTGACATCTCATGAACACGCCTGGATTGTATTTTGTGTTGAAAAGGTTTTATTGCTTTGAAAATACTGAGCATGGTTGAACACGAAAAAAAAGAAAATAGCATGTGAGCTTCCCAGTCTGCTGCTTCTGTGCCAATAAAGTCGAATTCCCCGAGTTAGCCTTGATATCCGTGAAGTCTTTTCCAAGTGTGAGCTGAATTCAGCTGAGGTGCTGTCTGTGGCAATGCTGATCTGGTCTCAGTGTTCAGGGAAACAAAACCAGTGTTGGAGGAGATGCAGGGACCTTTCTGTATGTCAGACTGCAGGACTGGTTTTGTGTCTCGATTTGAATGTCAAAGAGGAGATGGAAAACAGAAGATGGGAGTGACTTTCACCCTTAAGGTAACGTATGCCTCTTGGTGGGGATTGCAAACTAGTTTACCAGTCTTTAGTTCATTGTTCCTAACTGGTCATTAGCTAGCGCGTCTGGTAGGTTTATGCATTCGATTAGTCACTGGAGGTACTCTAGGACAAAGTTTAAAACTGATGGAAGTTACAGCAGTCTGTGGTGCTGTGTGTGTTGTTCTTACCTGGGAATTTAGGAGTACGCCCTTGGTGCTGTGTGCAGTTGTCTTTAGCAGTTCCCCTGGTTTTTATCCTGTTTGCTGCTTTGTTACAGGTCTATACCAGGAAGGCTTAGAGGAAATGAGTGCCCAAAAGGGAAGTTTTAGGGAATATTGGGAAGAAGTATAAAGGAGAACAAGTGTGCACCAGAAAACCAGGTACAAAGCATGCATTGAGGAGGAAAAAACATACATGCTTCCAGATGTTAATGGAATAGGAGAAAAATGGCATGGCAGAGTGAATAATGCAGCTGGGTGAGAGCTGGGAGACCACAGCTCTGTTTCCCAAGAGGCTGTGGAGCTGCTGTGGCTGGAGTTGCCCATTCAGACTCCTTGCAGTTGTGACGGTGTTTTTGTGGCACGCAGCATGGTACGACTCTGATCTTGTTCTGTGCCTTGTTATCAGAAGAATAAAAACAGGTCCCTTCTCTTGGCTTCGAATTTATTTTTTTAATTATTTAAATAGAGTGAAATCTGGATTATTTTTCTAAATCCTTTGATCAACTTGAACCTCAGTAGCTTAATTCTATTCTCGTAACAGGTTTGCTTTTCAAATACTATTTTTACATTCATAGTTATGAAGAAGAGTATTTCCTGTTGCTGTCTATGGCAAATACTAATGCTCTGAGTTCAGTCTTGGGACTGGGGTGTCCCTTGCTATTTCCTGATGGCTTTTGTAGCTGTTCTCTCCCTGCTTCTTCAGGGTGAAGAGAGTGCTGATTGATTGCAGGTTTATATTGCTAATAACTATAAACAAGCAATTCTGACTCATTGGTCATGGAAGATGGAAGTACAATCAAATATTGTGGCTATGTTAATTTGTTTACATATAGGGAAATTATGTAAATATCAGTGCAGATTGTTTAGCCCCTGTGTGTGCTTGCATTCAGTACCCTGGGGCCAAAACTGTGTACTGCTGAAGTCATGGAGAATTTTGCTCTTGAGCTTAGTGAGGCTAGGATTTAGCTTCTGAATGTTTAGAGGCACAGTGTTTTTTTAACACTGTTAAATGCCATAGAGGAAGGATTCTTGTGGCTTTACATTACCATTAAAGCCATAAACACAGATGTGTGAAAGGACAAAGTAAGCTGAAAACATGTCTTTCTGTCTTTCTGATTGCCCTCTTTAGAAGATGTACAGCTCCCCTGCACATCTGACTTTCAGTTGTCCCCCAACTTCAACTCCCCCCCTCCCCTCCCCCTTCCCTTCCTACAGTCCCTACCTACCTTGTACAGCCTGAAGCTTGGGTTTGTGTGGACTAAAAATTAATATTGAAAAAGAAGTTCAGAGTAATGGTTGCCCACCACGATGCCCAGCAAAGGATGTACTGCAGGGGCTCTCAGCATTGCTGTGCAGGTAAGGTAGGCTAGCTCTTCATTTTGGAGGAGAAGAGGTAGGAGAAGAACCTTGACATGTTGTTTCTGGGTCATTGCTATCAAGAGCTGGTATCAATAAGCAGAGAAATGGTATGGAGAGCAGGAGTAGTGTGTCTGTTCCTAAACGTAGGAGGTGGTGAGGTAGAGGGCTGGAGATGAAACATGAAGAGCTAAACAGCTGATGGCACGAGGCTGGAAACGTGAGCAGGAGGAAAGGAGACATGAACTAATGAAACCAAAAGGCACTTACTGTTGAAAAGGAAATTGTGCAAGGGCACACACGTACTTTGCTTTACTACCTCAAGGTGCATGGTAAAGGTGGTAGAAATGATCAAATCCTTCCTTCTCCTGTTCTTCATATGGTGTGTATTATGAATAAAAGCTTTCTGAGTCAGAGGCTCAGAGCCATTTTCTGTAGGCTGTGATGCAGGGTGCTGGGCTTTTCCTTTTAGAGATAGCAATACAAGAAATGAGCCTGTCAAAATGAGGACAGAGCCTGCTCTCTGGCAGTGGGCTGTAACCAGGGGTGGTAGTGCCACATCCTAAAGCTGGGTCTTGGGCTGGTCACCCCTCATTGCCAGTGACACCCCAGGTTCTTGAGGGAGGCACCAAGCAGTGCCTGCTCTTTGTGCACCCTTCTCTTTTAATGTGTGAGATACGGTTGGGCTGGATTCACCAGCTGAATCACTCTGAGCGGTGTTGTTAGCAGTGGGCAAGGGGGAAGAGGAAAGAAAAGGATTTGGTCTCCATTTAGTGGTTTTCTGCAACTCTGAAATATTAAAGATAAGTCAAAAAGCTTCTAAGTATTCCAGTTGTGAAGTGCAGTGATTTTGCTTAATGTGCTTCACTGATTCTTCCTGTCATCTTTTCCAGGTGGAAATGTTAATATTCCACTTAAGAACAGTATTTCTTCTGATACCTGGCTGCATCCATTGTTTGTTCCCTAAACCCTTCTTTCTAGCACATACTGCTTAGATAACTGGTGTTATGTCAAAATAGTCACCACTTGTGTTAGTTCGCTGCTTCTCAGCAGTGCTGGTTTGTATTTGAAATTGCAAGACAGATAAATAGACAAGTGTGCAAAAGGCAAAACAAGAAAGAAAGAAATTGTATTGGATTAAAATCTATTTTACCATGGTACCTTAACTATAGTTAATCAGGAATATGTCTCTGGGGGAGAACTAAGGCTAAGGATGAAATTTTATGGATGACCCTTCACTTGTTGAACCTGGGATGGGGCTTGATGGAAGAAATCGTAGGCTTATCATGGCACTGACATAGTGTTAGGAACGAGGGGGCAGTGGCTGACCCTGCAAATACTGGCTGTGGGAGTACATCACTCTCATGATTTCAGTAGCTTTTACTGGTTAATGTACCTGCGTGGTGGGGTCGAGGCTCGTTTGTATTTCTGTTCTATGTCCAGCACCCTTACTGTCTTGTGTCATGCAGCAGACCTACAAAACCCAAACCAGCATGAATTTCTGCAGAGTTTCGTGTTGCCACTTGTGTTGGCACATGGTGTATTTGACAGGAGAAGTACTGGCAGGACACCAAAGAACAGGAGCTGTCTTGTAGGCCAGCAGATGTAATGGAGGTAAGGCACTGTGCCCGCTTTGGTAGGGCTTCGTATCAAAGACTAATTGCTTTAGTGTTGGTTTTGAGTGGGCAACTTCATGTGTGTAGTATCTGCAGATTCCTAAGCAACATAAAGTTGCGTCATGGGTGTTTATCGGTTTAACATTTTAAATAGATTCTAAATATATAAAATGCTAAAAGCTTAAACTTAAACCTACACCTTTTAAAGAAGTTCCATGATTAACTTTACTTGTAAGTCAAAATGATTTTATTATGGCGTTTCCTGTCACTCAGCAGTGCTAACACCATTTCCCGTTTCGATTTCCTTTTCTTAAATTTCCCCTCACCACGTTACTGATTGTGTTATGCTAGCACAAGGAAACTCTGGATGAGATCAGGTGTCGTTCTGGGAAGCAGAGTCATGACTTTTGTCAGAGAAGTTGACTTCCCAAAGCTCACAAGGTAGAGAGGAGCAACCAAGGGCAGGTGGGGAAAAGGGAAATGGGCAGGAGAGCCAGATAGGAACCCTGTGCCGTGATGATTGATCCATGTTGATTTGCTGTGTTGCGTTCAGTACAATTTTAGTTATACCTTGAAGAGGAAAAATTTGTCTCTGTACTTGGGTTGGGATAGGAAAGAGCGTTATGTGGTGACTTCACTCTTTACTTGGTGTGTATTCCTACACCCTTTCCCAGGTATCCACTTTTTATTTCTGTTGGGTGCAGGATGAAATGGGCCTTTAGTCTGACCTGAAGTAGTTAAGAATAATTCTGCCTTGTCAGCTCATTTTTAAAGTCTTTTGTGGGCTTGTGGGGTCCGTGTAGACAGGAGGTTCCACTGCAGGCTTCTGGGAGAAGGAATACACTTTTAAGTTGTTTCCATATGTCCCCCACTGATCTTATTGGGTAACAACACTTCTGGAAAGCAGAGAAATATAATGGAGGCTTGCTGTCAAACGTGGGGGAAAAAAAAAAAAAAAAAAGCCCTATTCCTGCCACACATGGAAGAGCAGAGGGCTGGAAAAGTGGAGCCTTCTTTTGCTTGTGCTGTGCTACTTGTACTTCGGTTTCCTGTATGTGAAATGATATAAAAATGCAAACCACCTCTATGTGGCACATGAGGATGAACAAGTAAAAGCTCAGTGAAACTCCGAAATATTTCCCCTGCAAAAAGGAGCAACTATTCTGTTGGGTTGCAGGAAGGGTTGCCTATCTTTCATTTCTTTTACAGTGTTTTCTCATCTTCCTGTCAGATGAGTGCTAAAAGAAATGCTGGTATTTTTACAGCCTCTGAGGAATGATGGATTATCATCCGTTAAGGGACTGACTGTTTAATTGAAATAGTGAATTTTGAGTACTTTGTGAGTGCCTTTGCTCCTTGTGTGTTGTTACTCAGTGACTATGGTGTATGAGTGCTTGCTAGTGGGAAAACTCATTTTCATGTTTATATACTTAATGATTTGTTTTGATCAAAAAACTTACCTTTAGTCTCTTTTAAGCCAGTAGAAAAATTAACTTCCTCTTAAAGTCGTTATTTTTTTTTTGAAGATTGCACTTTTCCCCCCAAAGTCTGCAAGTAGCAGTTTTCTTCGTTTCCTGCCTCCTCACCTATGCACAGCCAATCAGAATGCTATTTTTTAAAATCCAAATTTGATTTTTATAGTAAATTAACAATGTATTCTGTTCTCCATCAGATTCCTCCCTTAGCTGAGGACAGCACATAGTGACAGAAGTGATTAGCCAGCAGCTCTTTAAGCACAGAGGGTTTGTAATGTCCAGCCACCTGAAACACCTCTGTTCTTTAAGATGAGTGAGAGTACTGCAACGTGTGACTACATGCCATCCTTCAAAGTCCCCTCCTCAGTTTTAATTACCACAAGACCTGGCTGAGGTTTGCTTTCAGTTTATATGACAAAAATATATGTAGGATTGGCGGATTCAGTCACGCCTTTGTGCTGGGTGTGCAGTTGAACAAGTGTGAGTCTAGTGCATGGTTAGAGCTCTGCGGTTTCTTTTCTGCATTTCTGTCAAACAAATTCACATCAGCATTTTTTATAAGTGAATGCTTCATAAGCCAAGTAGAATGTATTTTTATTCATTTGATGTGAACACAAGCAAAAATACAAAACAGAAGACAAATGCAAATGTGTAAGGAAATACCTGTAATAAAGATTTTCCTTAAGTGAATTCTGTTTTAAGTGAATGGAGAGCACAGATTATTTGCATGTGTGTATACACATGCATTTTTTCATCACAGAAACTACTGTGTGTCACTTAGTACTGATATGAAATGGTGTTTGGGTATCGAAGTCAGTGGTGGATGGCCATCTGCCATGTACTACTTGGATACGGGTTTGTGGCTGCAGACACCCATCTGCAGCTCTCACCCATTTCTGCTGCTCACCCGTTACCACGGGACTGTGCAAAATCTTGTGGGTAAGATGACTTGCACAAAACATTGATTGCTGTGATACCCATTTCATTCTTAACGCTACTTAGTCACGGTATCCGCTGACGCAAAAGAAATTATATACTCTGTGCAGATGTGAGAGCAGTCATAATATAAATGCACACGCTTCTGAAAAGTAACTCTCATCAAAGGCACAGTTGTCAGTAGCATAAGGTATAGGTGATAAATGAAGGTGTATTTGTAACAATAGTAATATTTATTGCAGATTTTAAATAAGCAGCAGCATGCATGAGGATATAGTAGAGCAGATTGCAGTGCAGGCCAGCTACCCAAATAAGTATCCGGTGTCCCCTGATTTCTCCAGGATTAGTGTTGGTGACAGAGACACTACCTGTGATTCCAGGTTTGGTATCTTTTGCATGCCCTGAGTTAATTAGTGATTTATGTGCAAATTGAATTGGATCACAATGATTATTGTGGTGTCTGTGCTTAAGGAAGCATGTACGGGTATGTAAGATTTTGGGAGAAGCAGGCGTGTATAGCACAGATAGACCATGGCAGCTCTAAGCTCCAGGCTTAGTTTTGGTTTCTGCTGGCTCCTTTTGCTTTGCCTTGTGTGCCAAAGCCTCGCTTACCCTTAACTTTCACTCCCCCCCTGCGCCCCCCCCCCCCCCCCCCCCCCCCTTAAGATGTTAATTGACCTTTAGCCAAAAGATGTTGCTGCTGAACCCTTTAGAAGTGAAAGCCAATCTAAACATTCAAGCACTTTCTCTGGGGTGATCTTCAGAAGCATGAAGCAGCCACAACAGCAAATCTGCTTGAGCATCTCCTGTGGTCTGGAGCTTTGGAAACCCAGCTTGGGTTGTATGTTTGGTGTCAGCAGTTGCCCTGCTCTCAGTGGCTTTCCTTTCTCCTTTGTCAGTTTTGGGAGGGAGCAGACTTGAAGCAGAAAGAGAAGTGGAGACTGAAATGAATATTTAATCACTTTGAGATTTCTTTCACTGACAAATAAAATCTCCGCTTGATTTCTGCAGGAGGAGCATTTGCCAGAGCCTTGCCAAATACTCCAAAAAAGGAGCTGGAGAATGTTAAACACAAACTCCACAGCATTTTGTGGGAGTTTATTCTGTTGTTTCACTAAGTGACTCATCTCCAGAAAGATCCATCCACTCCACTATGTATATGTGGGGGGAAAAAAACCCACCCTGACAAAGGTCTTTAAGCCATCTACAAAACACAGTGTCCTGTTCAGTTACTAGTTAAAGCATCTGAGTATCTTAAGCACTTAAGCAGCTTTGAGAGTTATGCTGGTGAAAGATGTTTGCAGTCAAATCTTGTTCACTTGCTGTTAAAACACATCCTGTATTTTGAAAAGAGTGTGGGACGAGAAAGAAATGGTAGGTATGGACAGGGGAAGAAGTGGTAGGTATGATTTGCTTTTTCTGGATGGACGGGATTGTTGTTTTTGAAACCTCAGGAGTTGTTAGGGCGTCACTTTTTCCTTTCTGTACATTACATCTTTGGCTAACTGACCTGAAAATTAAAGATCAGCATTTCAGTGCATTTGTGAAATGCTCTGCTTCCCGAGGCAGCTGTTCAGAAACCTGAGGGCTCCTGTTTCAGTTTTCCTCTTGCCCCTACTCATCATCCTCCGAAGGCAGCAGTGAGTACAAAAACAGGAAAGGGGAATGATAAAGTGTGGGAGTAAAGTGAGTGCTGAGTTAGCAATGCCAGAAGGAAACTGCTTTCTGACAGTAGCCTTGCTTCTGGTAAAAAATAAACCAGAGGGTGAACGTTACTTTAAATCCTTCTGAAAAAGGAATTCTCTCCTAAATTTTTGTGACCTCTTTCTACGACTTTATAATGCAATAATGTAGAGAGAATGCCTGTTGTATGGACTGGAAACTGGCACTAGTATTTTAGCAAACACCTACACAGTATATATGGACTAATTATCTAAAGGGCTTGTTAGCATATCATCTGCATGCAAAAGAAAGTGATGGTGATGGAGGCTTCTCAGAAATGAAGTGAAGGGCTCTGGCTCCTGTGTGTTGTGCTTCTGTATGTGAAAACTGCTGCTTTTTCCTTGTATCATTCCCTGGATATGCAGATTGATGGAGTGATAGATATTATCCCCCCCTTAATATTCCCACATGGAATGGCTAGAAAAATAAACTGTATTATATGGCAAAAAGTAGCATGGGATGTGAAAGCCTGTTACCGCTTTACTGCCTTCCCAGAGCTGCAGAGCCTGTCCCAAGGGTTTGGTGGCGGGGACTGTCTTGGTTCATCAGATCTTGCATGTGCTCTTTTCACGTAGGTGGTCAATGCAGATGCACTTTTGACTCTTCCACGTGGCACTAATGTTTCCCTCTTCAAGAGCAGCATAACGCCGAGAACAAGTGGTGTCCTTTGGCTCTCTGTCTTCAAATGAGTCAACCTTTAAATCAAGAGCACCACAGTTTGAGTCCACCGTGAAGGTTTGCGGGGGGGGGAGGGCGGGGGAGAGCACCTTGCAAATGCCAAGAATAGTGTCAGCTTTGGCCAGGGATCTGAGGAAACTGAGAAAGGGCTACCACGTAATTTTGTTGCTGTTTTCTGTTTTCACATTTCAGCTGGGAAAAAAAAACCGTTGAGCACAAAACTCCAAAACTTTTGGAAAAGGTTGTGTGAGTGAGAAGAACTGTACTATGGCAATTCCCTCCTGAAGGGAAACATCGCCCAGGGGTTCTGCTCCAGGCTTGCTCACTGTGACTTTGGTAGTTTTATGTGCTCATCTCCGAGTGAGGAAGAGCCAAATTACGTGATACAGGCACCTGTGTCTCTAAGTCTTCAAAACTCATGATGGAGTAACAAGCAGTGAGATCCCAAGGGTAGTATGCAAGAAAGGAGGTTATTTAACCGTAAGACTTGGAAGTAAAGTCACTCAGCATAGGTCCCTTCTGTATTTTGGTGTTGGTCTGGTCCCATAAAGATCTGCACAGTGATACAGGCAGGGCGTGTTTTAGAAATGGCATGGTAGAAATTAGGGTAAAGTGTTGCATTTGACTGCATTTTGACCTGTATCAAAATAATATAATATGTCCTAAATAAACATTTTCTAACAGAAATAAATAAATTGTTTGGAATTATGGTAACTGTATCAGAAGCTATGAAATCATTTATTAGGAACAGTGTATCCTCTGAATTTGCAAAAAGAAGTTCTGCTTTTGCAAGAGAAAGCGTTATTTACATGAAGATCAACATGATTTAATGGTTACCAACTGATTACAAGGGAGCTTGCTTTATTAAAATAGCTGCCAGTAAAAATGGAGAAGGTGATTTGGGTTGCCTCACTGAAAATTTACGTCACTTGAATTTAAATAAGCATATCCTACTTTGTGCAGAAACTGTGAGTAACAATTTGTGCTGTGTCCTTATCGGAGGTAAATTCAGTATTTTCCTATCCAGCCCCAGACATCTGTCTCTTGGCCGGGAGACTGAGACAGGATGCCTTTTCCTCTGAAATTGTGGATATGAAGAAAGCCTCCAAAGGTAGTTCTATTCCCACAGTGGCCGGTAGAAGATGTGCTTTGGAAAAGGATTAAATTGTTATTCTTTGCTTTCCTTTTTCTTTTCGCTGTTTTTGAGCAGGTCTTTTTTTTTTTTTCTCTGTTTTGTTTGGGGGTTTTGTTGTTGTTGTTGTTTTGAGGGACTTTAAGATACTTTTCCCCCTATTTTATCTTAAGATTTGTCTGGTCAATGCTTTTGTGAATTTCATAGAGCAACGTAAAACAGTGGTAGAGCAAAACCATCCATCAGTAAAAATACTTGATCTACAGAACAAGTTGTTTCTGAGAAAAGTTGAGTAGTGCTTGATTTGATTTTGTTTTGTTTTAGTTTGTTTTGCTTTGCTTTCTTGGCTTCCAAATCAGTGTTGAAAAATACCTGCCAGCCGTAATTATTTTACTGGAAGCTTAATTCAAGGTCTAATTTTACTGGAAGCCCGAAGGAGGGGAGGAGACCAGAGCTGGAGAATGGCATCTGATGTTGAATGATGGCGATGTCAGACATATTAAGACAAATGAACTTGCTGTGAATAAAATAAACACATAAGGCTGCTTTTGGCCCAGCGTGGCGAACAGACCTCACGGAAGTACTTGTAGCAAGCTGGGTTTTGCTGCTGGTCCAAAAGCCTTTGCTAGTGGTTTGGGTCATCTTTCACCAGAACCTCTTGGCATGCATGTAAATTTGAGCCCTCGATTTAGTTGTGGTTGAAGTGTGTGTGTTTTTAAGTGCTTTGGCTGAAAAGAGCATCAGTGCGATTCTGATAGGGAGATGGAAAGTATTAAGTTGCTTTAAATACTGACTTCCCTTAGTGGGTTTCAGGTTTGCTGTTTCCCATTGTTGAACTCACTGTTGTGCTGGTATTTCTCCATCAGGGAACCTCCTGAAGCAATTCCAGCATTTCCAGATGGGTCTGCTAACACCTTCATTGTCCTAGTTTTCTCTTAAGAGGGAGAGAAAGGAAAGGGGGGGGGGGGGGAGGAATTTTCAGTGAATCAACCCAAAGAACAGGCTGTGCGGGGAAGTATTTAATTTCTTCCACATTCTTGACTGACTTCCATGGTTGGAGCAGCACAGATGTGCAGGCACAAAGAGGTAGCTGCTTGCGAGATGGCTGAGTTACACCTGATGGCTTTGTGTCAAGGGAGAAACCTCAGTGATTTATCCTCACACCCGAGAGGGATGATTTGAGAGGAAGCATCTCTCATTCTTACAGTTTGAATTTTCTTGATGCAATTCTAGTCATCCTTCTGCACTTCTCCCTGTGTTCAGGGTGAGCTGCATTCATGTTGTGGGTCGCTTCACTGAGTGAAAGATCAAACCCCCAAACCTTTCGGTTAGCTTTCATCAACAATTTATGTAGCCTGTGTGCCCTCTGGTTTTGTTATCCATCACAAAAGCACGTGAGGAGTTTTAATTGCAGTGCTGATACGTGCAAAATATTTCTGAAGTTAGATGATAAAGGATTGATATTTCAGATGTGCTTTGTGTGAAGTATTTACAGAGCTGAAGTGTTGTGGCAGGAGCAGTTAACTTTGTGTTTTAATAGTTTAGGCAATCATGTTTGGGAACAGTGTGGTGGGAAACTATTTTCATATTGTTCTCAGGGGAAAAAAACAGCCATGCAGTGTACACTGGGCAGGACAGTGATGGTTCTGGGCACAACTCAGTTTTGTAGCTCACCACGAGAATGAAGACTGATGAATATATTACATAAAATCATAGAATTGTTTAGGTTAGAAAAGACCTTTAAGATCACTGAATCCAACTGTTAACCTAACGCTATGATGTCCACCACTAACCCATGTCCCTAAGCGCCACATCTACAAGTCTTGCAAATACCTCCAGGGATGGTGACTCCACCACTTCCCTGGGCAGCTTGTTCCAAGGCTTGACAACCCTTTGGGTGAAGAAGTTTTTCTTAATATCCAATCTAAACCTCCCCTGGCACAACTTGAGGCCATTTCCTCTCGTCCTGTTGCTCGTTACTTGGGAGAAGAGAGTGACCTCCACCTTTCTACAACCTCCTTTCAGGTAGTTGTAGAGAGCAATAAAGGGCCCCCATGAGCCTCTGCCTCTCCAGACTAAACAGCCGCGGTTCCTTCAGCCGCTCCTTGTAAGACTTGTGCTCCAGGCCCTTCCCCAGCTCCGTTGCCCATCTCTGGATGTGCTTCAGCACCTCTACATCCCTCCTGAAGTGGGGGGCCCGAAACCGAACACAGGATTGGAGGTGCAGCCTCACCAGTGCCAAGTACAGGGGGACGATCACTGCCCTAGTTCTGCTGGCCACGCCGTGTCTGATACAAGCCAGGGTGCTGTTGGCCGCCTTGGCCACCTGGGCACACTGCTGGCTCACATTCAGCCGGCCGTCAACCAGCACCCCCAGGTCCTTTCCCACCGGGCAGCTTTCCAGCTGCTCTGCCCCAAGCCTGGAGCGTAACAACCCCAAGTGCAGGACCCGGCACTGAGCCGTGTTGAAGCTCACACAGCTGGCCTCAGCCCATCGGCCCAGCCTGCCCAGGCCCCTCTGTGGAGCCCTCCTGCCCTCAGGCAGACCAACACTCCTGCCCAGCTTGGTGTTGTCTGCAGTCTTACCTGCTGCTGAGCCCTGGGGAGCACCACTTGTGACCGCCACCAGCTGGATGTAACTCCATTTACTACCGCTGTTTGGCCTTGGCCAGCCAGCCTGTTCTTTACCCAGTGAACTGTACACCCATCCAAGCCATGAGCAGCCGGAGAATGCTGTGGGAAACAACGTCAGAGGCTTTATTACAGTCTCAGTAGACGACACCACAGCCTTTCCCTCATCCACTATGCAGGTCACCTTGTCATAGGAGATCAGGTTCATCAAGCAGGACCTGCCTCTCATAACCCCACGCTGGCTGGGCCTGATTCCCCAGTTGTCCTGTACGTGCTGTGCGATGGCGCTCAGGATGAGTGGGGGAAAGGGACTCTCTCCTCCCTCACCTGCTTTTTTCTTCAGGGGAAAAAACCCCAAACCCACAGTTTTTCTCAATTTACCTATTGAAAGTAAACTTGAAAGGTGTTTAGAAACCACAGGATTTATCTGATTTGTCTGGTTAGGCAAATCAGCAGAATCTATTTGGGGAAGAAGCCAGAAAAGATATCGCTGCCTTTCTTTTAAACTTAGGTAGATTCTTAAAATTAGAAGTTGCTGCAAGTCCCCTCCAGCATGTTTCATATAATTTGATATTTACGCACTGAAAGCCTGTCTAGACTCTTACCAGTTGTGTTTATTATATACAGTGTCAATCACTGCGTGTCTCTCCTTGTCAGTTTGTGTATGTAAGATTCATCCTGATCTGTCCGCAGTTCCCTTTTCCCCATAAAACTCTCCCCAAAAGGCTTTACCCCATTTTCCCCATAAAACTGCTTGTGCCGGGAGCCTGACAGTGTCCCGCGCACCCGTCTCCTCTGTGAGCATGGTACCTTTTGCTGGTACTTCAGGCTTGCTGTGCAAACCTCAAGTGACTGGTTCTGCTTTTATAAAACCATCCTTCAAGCTGAGGATGATTCATTGCATTGAGGGGCTGAAGGCTGATCTATTCTAATCTGGAACCTGCTGCAATTATGTTTAGTTGTCTGTTTGCCTGTATGTAAAATGGGAACTGTGGTACTCTCCATCTTCTGAGCGGTACTCTCCATCTTCTGAAAACCAGTCCTGATGCCTGAAACAAGCAGCATTTTATAAGGACTGGGTGATAGTAGTCACAGTGTTTAGTTAAATGTTTTTTGAGATTTCTGGTGGGTTCAACAGAAGTAAAATCAGTTTGAATAGGAATTGCAAATTGTTTTCTGCTTGACTCTGTGCTAGTATTTGTACATCTGCTATTTTATGCTTCAGTGATAGGCTTTTTGTAGGAGACTGCTCTTGCTCCAAGTTTACCCAGTGTCCAGCACAGCGGAATTCCTTCCTGTGCTACTCCTATGTACTACAGATATTTAAGTAATAATGAAATTGCATGCATTGTGCTCTCTTCTCCTACGCAAGCTTCTATAAACCTTTCAAGTCCTCCTTTCACCTGTCTTATCTGAAACCCTGTGAATTGTGCCTAGAATTCTTTTGTGCTTGTCAGAGCTCTCTGCTGCCTGTTTGGTAACAAGAAGCACTGTTTACTTAGGTACTGGTAAATCCTTCATATTAAACAGGAGCCCAAGCTGTTTTCTGTGTTCTGAGGACTTCAAGAAAACTTGAACAACAAACAGTTCTCCTTTTTTTTTTTTCTTTCTATTTTTTTTTCCTAAACACAGAAATATTTACTTCTTGTCTTAATCTTGCAGAGGCATCCTTGACAGAGTATGTGTTTAAGAAAGAGGCAAATCTGAAATCGGTATACAAGGCATTAGAAAGTCAAATCTCACTTTGGAAGGTAGATATATTTATTTTGTGTGTTCATACTTGTTTACAATAGATGCAGCATTTGGGTTTTTGTCTCTCCGTTGCTGCTTCTGGAAGTACTTTGCATATTTAATTAACAGTTTCACATTTGAATTATTCCCCAACAAATTCTTGCTTCCCATTATCGGTCTCTTTTCTTCTGCTGTCATCTGAAACTCTTCCTTTCAAGTACAAGAATTAAGTAAACACTGGAGATCTTCTTTCTGTAGACATTTGTGAATGCAGCCTTCACAGCTTTAAAAGGCTGAACAACTGTGCACGGTTCTCAGTCGCTTTCTTAATAATTGTATGTCAGTCCTTCTGTGACTGAGTACTGCGAAACATAGCGTGTTGTCCTGCACATCTGTGTAGAGGCTTGTGAAGGAGTTTGTTTAATTTCAGATATCATTGACCTGCCTGGCAGTGCTTTTCAGATTGCCATCTGTAGTATTGAAATGAAATCTCTTCTTGCCAGTGCATTTGATTATATAAGATGCTGGTTTTCATGAGTGGTTGAAAGTAAAGGCTGATAGTGACAACTATATATACTCTTTTTCTTTTGTTTTGGTTTTTTTTTTTTTGTTAGGGAAGTATCTTCCTTCCTTATGAACAAAAGGAACAAGTGCAAGGTCTTACACGTGGGTCAGGGCAATCCCAAGCACAAATATAGGTTGGGTGGAGAATGGACTGACAGCAGCCCTGGAGAGAAGGGCTTGGGGGTATTGGTAGATGAGAAGCTCAACACGACCCAACAATGTGTGCTTGCACCCAGAAAGCTAACCGTGCCGTGGGCTGCATGAAAAGCAGTGTGGCCAGCAGTTCAAGGGAGGTGATTCTCCCCCTCTACTCCACCCTTACGAGACCTCACCAGCAGTGCTGCATCCAGCTGTGGGGCCCCCAACACAGGAAGGACATGGAACTGTTGGAGCGAGTTCTGAGGAGGCCACGAAGATGCTCAGAGGGCTGGAGCCCCTCTGCTGCAGAGGCAGGCTGAGAGAGCTGGCGTTGCTCAGCCTGGAAGAGAGAAGGCTCTTGGGGCGACCTTATAGCGGCCTGCCAGTGCCCAAAGGGGCCGGCAGGAAAGCTGGAGAGGGACTTTTTACACGGGCATGTAGTGTTAGGGCAGGGAGCAATGGTTTTAAGATGAAAGACAGTAGATTAGTTATTGGGAAGAAATTCTTTACTGTGAGAGTGGTGAGGCACTGGAAGAGGTTGCCCAGAGAAGTTCCTGGAAGTGCTCAAGGCCAGGTTGGATGGGGCAGCCTGGTCTAGTGGGAGGTGTCCCTGCCCATGGCAGGGGGATTGGAACTAGATGGTCTTTAAGGTCCCTTCCAACCCAAACCATTCTATGATTCATTATTCAAAATGCATGCACACAAAAAGGCAAGACTTTGTTTGCTTTCTGGGGCTGGAAGCCTACCAAAGTAGTGATAATTGGCTTTATTGACTTTTTTTCGCCTCTGATTTGTAACAAGACATTTTTTTTTTTTCTCCTCTGATTGCGTTCAGATTGTGCTCTGTGAAAATTACACTGCCTTTTTCTTCCTGACCTGTGGAAGAACAGGTTTCTTTGTTGCTGGATGTGTTTTCTCTGTCCTTTGCTGCCTTGCTCTGTCACAGCCCACAGTTCTGATCCTTTACTCCTTGGTGCTGCTGCGCTGTCCGTTTGATGGTCCCAGTTCCAGCTGTGCAGTACAGGTAGTTCATGGTAACCATTCTTGTTTATGCACTCAACATAAATCCATGACCCCAACTAACCTGATACTAGGGATTTCCCAGTGCAGGCTGATAAATGTGGCATTGTGACCTGGATCTTTGTGCATCTTCATCTGGAGTTGCTTACAGCTCATGAAACTGAACTCATTAGTTTAAAAAACGTATATAAGGGGATGAGGAAGTGGTAAGGGATCTAATAAGAGGTTTCCCCCCTTCTCCCAAAGGAAAGCATTCTCATAGTTTTGAAAAAGGTCTTGGCCAAAACTGTCTTGTGTTCCCAGAGTAAAAGGGAGAACAGCCAGGGTCCTGCCAAGGATGCACAAACCTGATCATCCTTTTTAACAGGAGTACTCTGCAAGAAATTGCTTGTGTAGTTGTTAAGTTACTAAAAGAGTAAAAAGCAGAACACAGAGTTAATATTGGTGGCGTTTTCTCCTCACTTGGATTTTTATATTGCTGAATTACAATACCATCCCTTTTAAAACATGCTTTTGCAGCCTGCAGCCTTTTTTCTTTACTGGATTCCATGCTTGTAGACTACGTATAAGTACAATATTGTCATTAATGATATGAGTGGTGTCCTAAATATCTTCATATACTAATTTGTACGTCAAAAATGGTTAACCTTCATTTCAGAGGTCTGATATTTATTTAACAAGAAAATAATTGAACAGTATGGGAACATGGTTACTTTAAATACCGAAGGATGCCTGTTGTAAAAGAAACTCAAGTGTGTGTTAAACAACTGCAGGCAGATGTATTTTTTAATTTAATAGAAGAGCTTATTTGAATGTTTCCCCGAGGGAGTGCCACTTCAGTGAGCATGTTGGTTGACTTGTAAGAATTAAAGCATTTCTGTCGGAAAGGGAGCCCTATAGGATACGATGTTGAGCAGGGATGCTGAAAAGTGTCTGTGAGTATTCAGATTTTTTCCATATGGATTCACTGTCGTAGTGAAGTTTTGGATGAAGCAGAAAACTAAGGTAATCCTTGATGAGATGAATAAAAGTACAGTAATGGGTGTTTATGTAGTCTAGGCCATACTTTCTTTTTTTTTTTAGAAGTCTGAGAAAATTGAAGGTGATTCTTTGTATTTCTTACTGTTTCCTTTGCTGATAAACATTTAAGAGGCTATTAAATAGATTCATATGCTGTATTACTATCCTGTCCTCTGAGTTTTATAAACTCAATGCGTACATTTTCGAGTGAGTATGAGGCTTGTGCTTTTCTGAACATTTAGGATACAGGAAATACTGAACCCCAAAATGTTGTGTGGGTTGTTTTTCTTTAAAAAAAAATATTAAATTTAATAGTATTTTCCTTCCTCTCCTTTTTGTTCACCAAACCCCATTACTGCTGGCAGCAAACATTTCTTGCTTGTGCCTAGAATCCAAATGCTGCCATAGCTGTTCTTGAACGAGCTCATATCCCAGCTTTTGAAGTAGTGTCAGGAATTTGAGAAAATGTTTGATTCACAATTTCAATTTATCGTTGTCTGTGCAGGGCTTTTATTCTCTGGTCTGCATTCCTTTTACATGTTTACTTTTCACAACTGGAGTGCCTCTGGCTTTGCTGTTGAAGTTACAGCTGTTTTGTAAAGGAGGGGGGAACTTGTTTTTATTTTGGCTTTTTCTTTTCTGAAATGTAAATTATTTTAAAAAGTGGATAATGTGCTGAAAAATTCTTGTATGCCTCGTGCAATTATGTCTTTATATAGGGCAGACTAGTAATCTTTGCAGAATCACAGCTTGCTATATCAGCACTGAAATTATTTCCAGCGAAAATGCTTTCTTACTGCATTAAAAGGTTGTACCCCTTACGTGTCAGTGGTGATAACCAATTTGGACATTACATTCATGTTAATTTCTGACTATATAGTCTCATTTTTTGGCTCGTGAGAGATTATTTATAAAGCACAATGAATAAACTGTGCTATTGTGATGCCTGGTAGGTATAATTTTTTAAGATGCTATGTTAAAACACATTTTACTTAGTCTGCTAAAATCCATTTTTATTATGGCTTACTGTTTGTGTTGCAGTAGCATTGAGACCTTTAACTGATGCTCACCTTCAAGAATCTTCGGTATTTTACAAGCTGAACAGGACATGATACTTCTCTCCCAGAGAATTTCTACTACAAAGTGTTTTCATGGCAGAAAGCCAGCTTTTCTTTAGAAATTTTATCTGTGCTTATACAATGAAACTACAAATTTTTCTTAATCTCTTTGTCCAAGTAGTAATTATATAATTTGTATAAAAACATCAGACTTCAAATGCAGCACATTGCTATTTTAAAGGATAAACCTAGCGTACTATTTTTTTTAAAATGCCATTTAAATAAAGTCATAAGTGAAGGGGTCTAACATGTATACAATGCTGTAAGAACATCATTCCTAGGATAGCCAAATCCTTAAATCTTTAAGCTTCTCTTTGATCCAGGGGATTAGTGGAGATTTCCATTTTTACATGGCAAATTTTTGGGCTGTTAGGGATGCTCAGAGGAACCATGCTTTCATGAGAGAAGAGTCATGTAGGAATAAGATTGCTCCTGATGCTACTCTGTGTGTGCAGTCCTTCGCATGGGTTTGCATGAGCTGTTTCAAATAGGTTTGAATGCTCATCTTGAGCTCAGAGAAGAGCTCTTTCGCTTAGTGGCCCAAGAAGATAAAAGCCCATCTATTTGATGACCCAGGCTGTCACCTGCAAACTGAGTAAGTGTTAAAGCAACTTCATTAATGCCAACAATTTACGGTGCAGCCGTTTATAGGGGTCAGTGCTAGTCAAACGTCCAGTTCAGGTGGCATTGCGAAGGAAACGTGTTTCACGTCACAAGGTTGGATCAGAGGCTTTTGGATGAAGGCAAGGGTTTTTTTCACCTTTTGGTGAAACATTCGAAGTATTTTTGGCTAATATAATGCAGTTCTCTGCAAGGTGAATCCTTTGGTCCTAGTGGAATTGCTCTCTTGCCCATGTTGTGTTAGAAGAGGGTGATTTTTACAGGGTGTAGTTTTACAGATTTTCATAGAAAGTCTGCCATGTAATACCTATGCTGCAGTGTGGTTGGTGTCTCATCACATACCTTTGAGAATGGTTCTAGGAGAACAGTTTGAGTGTGATGAAAGCTACAGTGAGAAAGGCTGCAGAGACAAAGAAGGGAATTTTTGGGTGCAGGGAGAAAAATCAAATGTGAAATTGGAGGAAGACATTAGTGATATTTAGAAGAAAGACATTTTGTAAGCCAACATCATCTGCATGTAAGAAAAGGAATAATAAGTATCAGCTGTTTACACAACTCAAATTAGTAATTACAGTAGAAATACTGTAATGTGCTTGTAGTATCTCTTCTGGTGATGGTCGTGAGCAATGCAAGGATCATGTTGAAGAGAGTCGGGGTTTGGCTGTCCGGAGAGCTGTGGCTTTGGGGAAGCTTTCTTTCAGATCAGAACTGTTTTAAATTTAAAACCAAATGGTAAAATATTATCAAGCTAAGGAAATGCTCAAATAAAGAATAGGAGCTGTCTCGAAGGATTATCAAAAACATCATCTGCTGTTTTCAAGTCTCCTTCAAGAGCTTCAGAAGTGGTGTGGATGTGGTCAGCTGGCGCAAGGCTGTGATCCCAGTCTGACCACTCTTCCTGGGTGATGGTGTGGGAGGTAAGCTGGGTAGGTTTGGTTAGCACAGGGGGTCAGTGTTTTAATTTGACCTCATTCAGTGGTATGGTTGCTCTTCATCTTTATTGTACACCCCCAAACCGGCATCCTTTGTTAGGCATTGGTTGGTACCTGATGAAATGAGACAAGTTACTTCGACATTTGTGGTTGTTCAAACCCAGTTTTGTAAATGAACAACGTCCAATAGGGCCTTACAGTCTGAGTAGCTGCAGCTCTCCCTCTGCAGGTGAGAATCAAGGAGGTCCTGGGTGAGTATTTCTCCATCTTTCCGGAGGGCTGTTTTGGTATGGTCTAAAGCAACGAAATTCAGGAGCATTAAGTATGTGTGTTCAGAGGCAGATATTTCTAGGTGCAGAGCGAAGTCATCTTCTTCCATCAAACTCCACATGCTCTTTTGTTATCTAAAGCAAGAAAACAAGAGTCTGCTCAGCAGATGAGAGAAGATTTAAAGCAGGGGTGAAAACAAGCAAGCGAAAACCTTTAATACCTTTTTTTTATTATTTCAAGTAGAACTACTTTCCTGCTGTTTTGCTAGAAGTAACTGTTTATTTTCTGCAAGGGATAGAGTAGATAGTATTTATGGATGACATGAGTGAATCTTTATTTTATTTTTCATGTATGTTTTTTCCATCCACCGTAATGTGAAGCTGTAACAGGAGAAGCCTACAGTTGGTTAAGAGTAATAGTATCTGAAAGTTTCTGTAAGATAGTTCTTTACTGTAGGTTTCTCAACATGTATATGTTGTGTTTATCTCCTGTTTTAAAGTCTTTGGTAGTGTATACTGTGAAACGTTTTGTTTTGCACCAGAAGGATATTGTCAGTGTATAACAAATCCTTCATTTTAATGAAAAAAAACTTAGAAGTTAAAGTAGCATTCTTTGTAGCAGATACCAAACTGATGCTCCTAGACAGCTGTGTTTTTCATTAAAACCCGTATTATTATTATTATTAGTTGCAACCAAAGATACTTGCTCTGTTGCAAGGCATGTTTCACACTTGGATCTGATGCTCAGCCCGCCTTCTTAAATATGTTCACAATACTTTGTTTTTAATCTCATGTTTGAAGACAGCATGGCAAGCATAACCCTGAGAGGGTGCGGCTATTTCTTTGCTTGGCATAGTGCATCTGGAACTTTGCTGTCATTTCATGGCTTTTTCTTAACCTGAACCGTCAGAACACAATTTAGCAGAGGCGGCTGGCTGTTGCTTGGCATCAAGAAGAAATTACGTAAGTCTGAAGGCTTGCGTTGTTTCTGTCAAAAATGAAGTTTCCCAGGTTTACTTAAAATTCATGTTGAGTTGTTGCAAGTCCCTGGCTTAGGGAATTTGATGTGCACGTCTTGCAAGGGTTATGGGCTCTTCTTCCCCCACCCTGTCTTTCCTATCCTGCAAGCTTTTCTTCATATCTCCTTGGAAGAAAACTGCAGAATAACAGAATATCCTACTTACTGTAATTTAGAAGTGCCATGCAATATTATTATTTATGGGGGAGATCTCATTTGGATAAATATTAATTAAAGTCACTGGAGATTTAAGTTAAAGGTAATAAGTAAATGTGGCTTTTATAATCATAGGAAGTATTTGCAACGATTTTGAAAATTATTTTCAAAACCAGTGTTAGGATAATTAATAGAAAAATGGTTTTAAATCTTGCCTTACAACAACTCTGGAAAGCAATTTTGATATTTAAGAGGACAAAGAGATGTTTTCTGTCCTCAAAACCAGCCAGCAGAAGCTCTAGCACAGGGTGTTGTTAATTCTGTTTGAGCTGGGAGAGCCTGGCACCACAGGAGGCAGCAAGGGCTGGCATTTTTGGGAACCTTGTTTTTGAAACACAAAGATGTGTGTATTTGTGCCTTCTTGATATTTTGTTTGGCTTTATAGGATATATATATGTGTGTGTGTACACACACATATTTTATATATATATACACACACACACGCATGTACACCTTTGTAACATTTTTGTGTCAAAGGGAAGGGTGTAGAGGAGGACACAAACACATATTCAGAGATGCCTGAAAAAAGACTGCACGGGCGATGGTCTTGCAGCGTGCGCTGCAGAGCGTGGTAGTCTCTAGCACAGCTTCTGCTTGGTTGCTCATTTGTAGCTTGTACTAGATTTGCCCAGTTTACCTTGAGGAGTTGGAAGATACAAATTTCTCTCTCCGAACCAAGTGTAGAGGTGTCTAGGGAAGCTGAAGATGGCTGGGCTTCTACCTCTAGCAAGCAGTACTTCTTACGAAACATCTAATAGACTTTCATAAAATGTCTAAGGAAAAGAAAAAGCTGATCTAGAGTTTTGCTCTGGAGTTTTTCTAGGCTAGAAAGCCAGTCTGCAATGCTCCTTGAAAATAGGAAATTCTGAGAGAAGTGAAAATGTATGGACTAAGTGTTTGGGATCAACAGGAGGTGATCTGAGAGGGAAGAATATATTGCCTTCAGTGTAGGGCAATGGGCGTAAATGTGTAGGAGTCAGGATTGTTCATTGGTCTTCCTTGCTCTGTTATTTTGATATGCCTGTTTACAGGGAAAGCTTCTGTTGACAGAACAACTCATGGAATGGGAGGCTTAGCATTGAGTTGAAGGCTTAATGAAGGGATGTTAGCAAGGAGCTGTCTTGTAGCATAAGCTGGCTGCATTATCGTCGAAGAATACAAATTCTTCCCTCTGAAGGAATGTATCGAATGTGCATGTGGAGTCTTTCATGCTAAACATGAAAGAATAATCTTGGTAAGGGAGATACCCTGGTCTGTAGAAACCGGGGAACAGGAGCCACAGCTAATACTAACAGTGCACAGCAACAAGGTGCTTGTGGGTTTTTCATCATAGATTATATGAGACAGACATAATATGCAAGAACTGTCTCGTGTATTATTATACCACATCATGACAGCTCTTCCAAGTGTTTTCCACTGACTAAAACTTGCTAGGAAATGGTGCTATGCCTTCAAGAGGATTTTTAGAAATTGTGAGACATCCCCCAAACTGCAGTGTAACAGGGTGAAGCCTTCTGGTAGTAAGGCCAGTTGACTGTTCATGTGCATAAACAAAGTGTGTGTGAGGATGATTACAAGAAATAATCCTGATTACAAAAAAAAAAAAAAAAAAAAAAAAGAGTATCTAGTGTATCTCATCTTGCTCTACAAATCACTACAAATGAATCTTTTTGCTGTTTTGATTAAGGGGTTTTTTTTGTATTTTAATTCAGTATGCAGAATGCCCTAGTAAATAATGAAATGAAAGCAAGAAATAAAACATTACAGTGTTGACGTATCTTTATACGTTATCTTTTTTGGTCACGTTTTCACAGTGTTTTCTGAATCCCAATGATACATTGTCATTGAACTGTCTACAGTAAAACCCAGGTCACAGTTGTATGTTACTCCTTCTATTCCTTCTAATCTGTGTTACCTTGTGCTTGTCAAGATAAGTTTATTCCGCTACCAGGCAGCTTAATTGTCTGGCTTTTCTCTGGCCCCTTGGGATTTTGCAGTTTTCTCTAGTCCTGATTAATTTGCACAGTTTAGTGCTAGCCATCATGTATAGCTCTTCCCTGGCCACTCTCTTCTGGACATGTGGTTTAGCCCATCTCTATTTAATAAAGAATGCTGATGTGGTGTTTTAGGGCTTTTTTCAGTACTGAAGTTTATTACTGTGTAATTGGAGGGCAGTTAATAAGGGCTAAATGAAAGCAGGCAGGCTGTAGGACCGCTCAGCTCTTCTCGGTTAGGCTCTTGCTCTGGAGCATTCCTGGAGTTCTTTCCTTGTGCTGATACTCAGCGAAGCCTTTTGAGGATAAACTTGCCCTTGTGGAGATCTCCCTCCTCTGCTTTTCCCTCTGGCAGACCAAGTGGCGCTTTCTGAGGTTCCTTCCAAGCCACTTATGAGGGTTCTGCAATAAAGTCCCTCCAAGAATGCTGTCACTGGGTTTTGAACATTCAAATATCAGTGACATTTTCTTTATCCGAAGGAACCAAGTACATGGGCTGCATGTCTGAAGCTAGGTTGGAATTTGTTGACCTAACGTGTTTCTCTAGTTGTTTTCAAACACTATAATTAATTCTGATTTCAAACAACTTGTAAGGCTGATTGATCTGTAATTTTCAAAATTGTTCCAGAGCATTTCCTACTCCTCCCTCTAGCTGGCTCAGATGGAAAATGGAATACTTTTCCTTGGTAAATTTTGAGTAAATCAAACATTTAGTGTTCTTGCAAACTGAGGAGTAGGAAAATATCACAGGCACGTTCCACACCTCAAACACTGCCTGTAATATACCCATTAGCTACCAGCTGCGCGGTGGGTGAGAAGTGATTGGGCAATGTTATTTATTTCATGTCTTCAGTTTGGTTTGCTAAAATTAAATTTGTTCCTGCTGAAAGTGAGGTTCCTGCCTGCAATCTGCTCGCCTGTTTTGGAGCCTCTTGTTTTGATTCCCAGATGTGCCATCCCATGTCATTGGTATTCTGTGAGGGTGCGTGGCCACTCGCAGAGAGTGAAATCCTTGGGGCTCAGGGGGGAGTTCACCAGCCTGGGCTGGCTTTTCACTTGTAAACCATGGAGGGAAGCGGAGTGCCACAGTGAAAATACAAAAGCAGTGGATTTTATAATGTAAAAATTGGATTACCTGTTCCCCTCCTTCTGAAAAAGTCTGCTGTGCTCTGAAATACTGGGCTTGGCTTTTATACACAAATAAAAAATCCGTTAATGTACTTCTCTGAGTCTGTACTTTGGCTTACATAAAATCAGATCCTTTTTTTCCTAATAAGGCACTTAAGCAGCCTTAAATGATGATTCATGTTCCATTACACTTTTATCAGTTATGTTATAGACTGAAATGTCCTGGTCACATACAGATTGATCTTTTGCGTCAAGTAATAGCAAAAATCCATACTTTTTTAAAAAACAGTGTATCTACAGAAATACGTGTTTGCATCAAGTAACTGCCTTGTTTTATTGAGTCTCTCTTTGGGGAAGGTGGGTCTGCCCAGAGTGAAGATGTGAAGCCATTGGTAAGCCCAGCTTTAAACCCCGGGCTATGCGAGCATCCACGTCATTCTTCCTGTCACATTTTAGCTTAACATTATCATTTGTCCTTTGAATTCAGAGGCCTGTATAAGATTGCCTAAAAAGAGAGGAGAAACCAAGCTGATAGGGTTACAGCTTCCGTTCCAGCTGGTACCATCTGTGCGTGCCGGCTGGCAAATGCCTGAGGAATTGCCATTCCCGGTTTTGCATCTTGGCTGTATTTAAAGTTTGATCTCTTGTTCTTGCTCAGAAACTCACTTTTTGGGATGCCTGGGGGGGAGTTGTTGACGTTTGGGTAATGAAATCCAAGTGACTGCTTTGTGTGTGTTCAATACAGATCCTGAAGATGATCAAGGGTTCCTTCCCCAGGTTTTTTGCTACTTTATTTCTTCATTGGGTAGCTGTTGGTAACTGTTATTTTTGCCCTGCATCTATGGATGGCACAGGCTGACTTTGCCCTACTAAAGTCATCCAAGCAATGTGATTCAGGTTAAGTGAGAACCCTGTAGAAAACAAACTTTCTACGTTTAATTCCTTCACCCTTATACTTTTGATTTCTTTCACCCAACTGGGCTGTCAGAATAAGAGAGTTGCTAAGCAACTTCTTCCCTTCTTCCTTTATTGCCATGGCATTTCTCTCCTTCCCTAGTGTTTTGGGGGACTTGAGAGGGTCTCTTCCATCCCAGCAAGCAGTGAATAATTCCCACAATCTCACGGCGAGGAGGCGGGATGGCGTTGGTAACATAAAGATGATTTCACCTGATTCCTGATCAAAATTGCTTCTCGTGCTGCTTGCTTTCCTCGTGAGCTCGTACGGCAGGTTTCAAACCAGGCTTTCCTCGCTCAAGCTGCAGCTAAGGCGCTTTTGCTGTCTGCACTGCAGTGCTGTGGGGACTCTGTGTACTGAAAAACCTCTTCCAGGGGTGGTGATGGCAGTGTCATCAATAGGGAGAGCCTCAGTTTTATCACACAGCAAAATAACATGATGAGGGAGTGTTACATTATGGCAAGCCATTTGTCGGAAAGTGAAATTATTTTCCAGGCAGAATGTCCTGATTTTTTATTTTTAGTTTTAAGCTTTCTAGCATATGTAGTAAACCTGAGCTCTTAGACTTCGCTTCTCTTTTAGCAAAAGGAAGAGAGTTTTTTTAAAAAAAGGAAAATGTGGCAAATTTTATTTTTTATTTCAATATATTTTCAAACTTGTTGCTCTTCCAAACAGATGATTGTTACAAAGAGGAATCTCCATGTTGGTGCTGGTACTTTATCATGCAGTTGTAGGAGAAGGTGCAGCTGTGAAGGCCTTTGCAGGCAGAATGGTTCTTTTCTCCCCATTGTTCTGCACGAAGCCTTGCCAAACCAGAAATACAGTCTCTGTCCTTGCTGTTCTTTAGCTTTAAGTTCTCCTCTTGGTGTTCTGGATTTAGTCTTCAGAGTTTTGAAGATCAGAACTTCATCTGATGAAGTATGATTTATTTATGAGCACTGACATATGTATTAAATGAATCACTGTAGATGACAAAACAGTGGTTATTTGTCGTGGAATTTTTTAATTATAAAAACTGTGATTGAAGAGAAGCAAGGTGAAGAGAGAAGAATCCTTTTATTAGCTTCTGGGGTTGATGCTTTTCCGCTGTCTCTATCCTAGTGACGTTTTTTGCAGTGGGATGTAGGCACCTTTAAATAGTCTCTTTAAAATATAATCGGTAAGTGCTCAGCTACAGTATCATAATTCAGTTGCACAGAATTTGCATATAACATGAGGATGGAAAAATACAGTAATACTGGCTGAAGAATTTGTGGTGTTTTGGTGCATGTTGCTCTGGAAGCTGATTTTCATGAGATGGTTTATCAGTTGTCAGGCAATGTATGATTTACAGGTGCGATGAATGATGTCATTTACAGTTATCTTGTTTTGAGTTAAATGCTGTCCTAGGGAACGGGACTCAGGTATGTGTTTTTTCTTATGAATAACACTGAACCAGCTTCCAGTTACAGGTTCCTTGCTCATCTATCACCATCCACACTCATGGGCTTGGAAGGGAGGTGCACCATCTGTGTAGGACCTTGTACAGCACTGGTTTGTACTTGGGGCGGTATATCTGCACTGTTTAAAGGCTGCTTTTGTGTGTTGCAATCACATTGTTTAGGGGAAAAAGAAAAAGTGTGGTTTTGTTGTGTATTTTTTTAGCATTGCAAGAAGGAAAGGCAGGACTAGAGAGCTGGATGGGACCTGTTTGTGTTGTTTAAAAATTTTCTTGGTGCTGCCTTAATTTAAAAGAAAAAAAAATATCATTACAAAATGTGCAATGATTTTTGCCTGAGGGAGATTTTGGCAGACCGGAGCCAGGTGGGCTGTATGTCTGTGACCAGGTCTCCTGCAAAGGGCTGAGCAACTGTAGTCTGCCTGCTGAGCTTTCTTGGCATTTGAGGAAAACATGCCTAAGCTTTCTGTCTGTCCCACAGGCTGAAGGATTTTTTTCATAGTTGTCTAAAACCAGTTTTTGTGTTTCAGGTCGGTGGCTGGCTTACTGTCAGCTCTGCAACCCAGCAAGAGAGCTTTTTTGGGTGCTTCACTCTGCCTTGCTTTGCTCTGATGGGAACGGCTTTGTGTCTTTTAAGCTTCTGGTAAACTCTAATTTTAAGTGTTAGCTTTCCGAGGAGTACTACAACTTGTAATAGTTTGGCTCCCCCATTTTCGTGTGTGGTGTTTTTTTTTTTTAAATTTTTCTTCATAATTAATATCAAATTTGATGGGGTTTGAATTTAATCTCAGTATTGCTTCCCTAACATAATAAAAGCATATCTAAGAGAGCATGCCTGCTGTTACAGTTCCTAAACTTATTTCTTTTTCTAATCTTAAAAAGAAATCCTTCTCAAACTTGGACCTAAAAGAGAGAGAGGAAGACTGTAAAGATACTGCAGAATTTACTCTCAGGAAAGCAGCTGCAATTTTCATGGCAAAAAGCTAAGTGGGAGTAAAGGGGCCAGTGAGCTTAATGTTGTACAGCTGTTGGTTGGCTGCCTTTTGACTTTGGATGTAGCTGCGCTGAAGTTTCACTGTCAGAGGAGGGAATTGCCAATCCTGGTGGATGGAATGCTCCTGCCGGACCTCACCTGACCATGAACGTGCAGAGCTGAAGATGGAGACTATTCAATTCAACAGGTTATTTCAATTAGCCCTTGCTGCACAGGAGATGGAAAATAACAACAAAATAAAGAAGAAAAAGATATATATGAAATTTAACAAACACTATGTTACTAATTAAAGTAATAAATGTGCCAGGGCTAAAGGCTTTGACATGAGTCCCTAAGGAAGATGATACAGCCACACGACATGCTTGTAGAGAGGTTATCATAAACCCCCAAACATGCTATGCTGTTGAGTATAAGCAGTGTTGAAATGTGATGGTTTTCATGTAGGTTCTGCACAAATAGCAGCAGTAGGTCAAGATGTTTTAAGCTTGAAGGCTGTTGAGATGGCATTAGCAGTTCTTTGTGGCTGTGTAGGTAGTTTGGAGAGGTACGTGTTGTTCCTTGGACCCTTACGCTAGTATCACTATATAATAACTGAGGCCCTGAAGGTCTTAGTGCAGTGGACATTGAATTGGAAAAGGAGCAATATTTGAGCATCTGAATAATAAAGTAATTGTAAGGAGAATTCACCGTGGGCAGAAGGAAAAGGAGTCAAAATAGCTCCTGGAGGGCCAGCTCAATTCATCCCCATGAGAAAGAAGATTTTCTCGGAGTGTAGCAGAATAAATTGGAAAATACTCTTGAATCAGGGATTGTCCTTTTGGTCTTGAGATGATGAAAATGGTGCAGTGGGTGAAATTTCCACGTGTCTGTCGATGTTGTCCTGTGCCCTTGGATATGAATGAGAGGCCCAGTGTGGACCAGTGGAGAGCTAGCTTGGATGATGGGTTTGCATCCTTGGAGCTGTTGCCTGCTCAGTCCCTGCTCAAAACCAGCCAAATAGCATATGTACTCACGTTCTCCTTGCTTTTCTAATTTTTTCTCAATCTTTTCTGATTTGTATTTCCATTTTCTTTAGGGGACCTTTATTAGTTTGTTCCACTGTTACAAATTCAACAGTGTTGAATTAACGTTTCTTCCCATAGGTTTTCTTTTCCTGCGTGAGCATCTGCAGAGCTTTAGCATTTTTGGACGTCTGTGCTGGCGTATTTTGGCGTGGGCTATCCACCAGAGTTATAATCCTGTAGCCATTTGTATTGTTCTGGCAGCACAATTCTTAAAAAAAAATTCTTATTACGGTTCAATTCCTGCTGATTGTATTCAATGGTATTTGGAACCTTTTTCAAATATTTATTACACATTTATTCTCTGCTCCTACAGTTGAGCAGAATGTATTCTTCTCCCCGCCCCCCTCCCTCCTGCTCTGTATGGGTTTTTCTTCTTACTTGGACTCCTGTGAGGGTGCAATGTTTTCAGCTGGGTTTTTTTTTTACCCTTCTATTTGTGTTCCAGTTTGGCAGAAAAATCACAGTTAGAGCTGAACTGTGTGGCCAGGCGACTGTGAGGGGTCGTGGGAGAACGCTTCATTTGCCGTTTTCTTTCAGGATTACTTCCTCCTGCTTGTTTGTACTCAGTTATACACCTTTCACAAGTGCAGGACCTCAAGCCAGCAATCTCCCTGACTTTAGAAACTTCATGCTCCCGCAGCTAGACTGATGTATGACTCCCTCCTCCTCCCTAGATGAGTTATGTTCCATGTGCTGTGTGGAGGGAGTTGGGAGCAGTACTTGAAATACTTCTGGGTGGTTCCCAGTCTTCGAGTCTGTTGCAGTTTGGTTTTTATGGTGAACAACACTCATTTGTTTATAATCTTCACTGTTGCTCAAGAGTGCATGCTTTGCAAAGACAACTTAATGTTATTTAATGCCTTCTGCAATCACAGAGTCCGTGCTGTGCGTGCAAGAGTCACTGGCACAGTGTTTGCATGTGTTGGTGCTGCACTAAAGATCTGCTGACCTGGAGAGTCGCAACACTTGATCTGCAAAAGTGGTTTTAAACCAGCTTTGGATGAACTGGTTGAATACAAATGTACCCGTCCTGTGTGGGTGCATTTCAGGACAGCAGCTGGGTCAGTCACTCTTTTAAGTCATGATTAAATCAACCGCAGAAACCTTTGGATTCAGCCACTTTCAAAGAGGAGTCAGGGCACATGCTGATGTGACCTTGGTGTCCTGAGTGGTGTGGCAGACATTCTTCTCACTCTACTGGGAGCAAGTGTCCCTTGAAGAGAGGACAACACAGGCACCTGGGAGCAGTAACCTGCAGATGTGGACCACAAGATGTGGAGCTCTTGCTCAGCTGGCTGATCTTTGCGTTGAAGCAGGTAACAAATGCTGTGATGGTGGATCAGTGCTGCTCAGGCCTAGAGGAGACGATATCCAGCTGATGCTCAGCAATGAGCAGCTGGTGCGTAACTAGCACCCAAACTGTAACAGATCTTTCCAAAAGGATACCATGTCCTTGACCTAACTGCGCTTTGCTTCAGGTCTGCAGGGGTTTTGCTGAGCTGGGATTCATGGGCGAGGTGTCAAGTGTTCTCAGAGTGGTTCTTAAACCTCTTTCTGCAGCAAAAATTGCTTCATAATTATTACTCTGCATGGTGTTTGGCTTACATAAATTCAAGAAGTATCCAGAAAAAGTTTACACCATGAAATAGAAAGTTGTGCTTGTTGCGTTTTCCCCTAAAATTTCTAATTGGAAAGATTTAATTTGTTTTATACACAACTGGTTTTAAACACCGTTTATTTGAGTTCAAATACATCCCTAAACTGTGGGTCAAAGCACAAGAGCACTGTACACGTATGTGAGATGCCAAATAGGAGCCAAATGCATATAAAAAAATAGAAGTGGTCACTTCTGGGGGACCATAACATTTGACCAAAGTACAGGGACATGATGCTAACAGCCTGAATTAAAATATAGGTAATTTAAAGATAGAAGGTGGTTTCTGTGTTTTTAATCATGATGAGGTCTGTTGCTGCCTTGGCTGCTTCTTGTTGTGATCCAGGGAAGTCAGACACCACACCAGCATCATCAGCAGGAGATCTGCAGCTTCTCTGCTCCTGTGCTGCTGTTCCAGCTCTGGGCTTGCTGGTTGTGTTTGAATTATAACTGTGTTAATAGGCACTGAAAATATTTCAATTGTTTTTGGCTAGTGTGGTGCTCATTTATTTTTATTATAGGCTGGAACGTGGTTTAGATCTTATTTTTTGAGTATCCAGGCTTGGTTATGTACATATCAATGCACCATGTCACCACTGAAAGGAAAACTCAGTTATTTGCTCTATTAACATTAGTGGAGAGTAGGGAAATGTAACTTGTGATGTTCTAAGACTTTTTTTTTTTTTTTTTTAAAAAAAGAAATATATATTAAAAAAAAAAAAAGGAAAAGGCTCTACCCAAAGCTGTGACTCAGGTAAGCTCCTAAATCAGTGTTGATGGAATGGAGTAAGGAAATGTTTTTTGCAAGTGCTGACCCTCCAGCAGGGATGTCCAGAAGTGCCCGTGCCTGAGTGTCGGATGGGGAGACGCCATCAAAGAAGGAGATGGGTCACAACAGGCTTTACAGGAGCAGTGACACTGCTTTTCCTCCCCGCAGTCCAGCTCCTCTCTCGCCTGTGTTTTTTCAGCTCCCTGTTCTTGGCCTGAGAATCCTAAAGCCCTCCAGCTCCTGAGCACAGCCTGCTTTCATAGCTGCCCTCCCAGCTTGGGTTTCCAGGGGATAAGCTGCACCATGGAGTACAATATCGTATAGGGTATCATGTAGGGCTCTTGGGTCACACCGTACCAACACAAACATTCTTGTACTGTGGCTTTCAGCTCCAAAACCCCTGTTTTCTCTTTGATCCTGAGGAGTAACCCCGCTAAGCAAGAGGAAGCAGTCAGTAGTGTAACTTCGGGAATGTGTGTTGCAGTGTGCATCCCAGTCATTCCTACTTGTGCCATTTACGTAAGACTACTGTTAGGAAATCTCCTGAGTGTGTGAAAAAAATCCTCAGTAGAAATGCTGAACCCTATACAGTTGTTCACAAAAGCTAAGAACGAAATGAACCGCTTTGTTAGCTTTTATCATTAATTTTAACAGATGATTTTTTAGCTAGGTTGTAGCTGTCGTTTCAGCTGTAGAGTGGGCAGCCATGCACAGGAATGGGTGCCTGTACTGGGATTACTTCTCTCTGGCCTGAACAAGCCACCTCCTGTGGTTTTGAGCAGCATTACTGTACTTTCTTTGTCATTGAAGTGTTACTGGGTTAGCAAAGAAAGATTTCTTCTTTCTCTAGCTCGTCTCCAAAAAAAGGAGGCCATTTAAATTGTTTCGTGCTTTAATTGTACAGAAACAGCAGAGGTTCATATGGCAAATGTTTCCTTGTTGACACATTAGCAGCAGTTCCCCAGCATCTAACCCCCTTGGCTTCTGCATAGCTGAGTTGTTTTGTTTTAATTTCAACCTAAGTGGCACATGAAGTAGCTCCTGCCACAGCTCTTTGGATGAAAAATGCATCAGAAGTGACCCGAGGGGCAGATCATGGGCTCTGTATTGCTGCGGAGGCATCCAGCAGCCCCCCTCTAGGTTGCAGCTGCTCCCTCCTTCCTCTGCAGTGAAACTTGCTGCTTTGCCAAATTTACTAGGGAGCAAGGAAAGGTCTCTAGGTGAAAGCTGAAAGAGCACAGCATAACTGGAGAGCATATGTTTGAGGCACGTTAGAGGGACTGAAAGTAGTTTTCCCAAGGTGAGGTGGGATAATCCCATGCCGTACGTTTGAAGGCGATCATCTGGGGAGATAGATTAGTTGTTGCTGTATTTGTGGTCATTATTGATTGATGCAGCTGGAGACAAGGTGAGATGATGGGGTCTGTCATCTCATCTGTGTACATTTTTAAAGATTTTTTTAGGGAACACCCAGTCAACTGACTGGGGGGCTTTTTATCATAGAGCTGTTTCGATAGAATAGTGGGTCTAAAGGGTGGCGGGACCCTGAAAATGTACAATTAAAGATCACTGCATTAGGAATCCTTGTGCTTAAAAAAAAAATGCACACAAGCCCACAGGAACTATTTTTCACCTTGTCTGAAACAAGACTGCATAGAGGTATCAAAGTTGCCCTTACCCATTAATGGCAAAAGTTGTTTGATGATGTACTTGACAGTGTGCTCCATCAGTGATGGACGTTTGTCCAGCTTGTTTGGAAGGACTTCATGTAACCTGTGTGTCACTCTGCACCTCAGGGATTCAATAATCAGGGCTTCCATCCGACATCTCTTGTCTCAGTGACTGGTTAGCAGGCTGAAATGTTTCTACATCTCAGTGTCTAGGAGACCCTCGGTTTTCCATGCCAACTAAAACCTCAGAGGTCACCTGGTTGCTTTTGGGTCATGCAAGTTGTATTGGCAGTTTTTTGGGATTGGCGATTAGCAATTAGCTTTGTGTTGTTTCGGCCGTAGGTGCACTGTTATTTGTTGGTGTGGAGTACAGTACACATGGGGATTAAATGGATTTGGTCATAGGAGACTTAATTCATCAGCCCCCTTCCCTCAGTGTCATCATTTCATGTTGTATAGATCAGTCTTGTTGCAATACACCCTGCCCTGATCTTCCTCCCTGCAGTGGGGTGGCTTCACTGCCTTTTCACTGCAGCAGTGGGTGGTAGGTCAGCCCCAGTCCTCTTCTTTCCTGCCTAGCAGAGCCAGGTGGCACAGCACTGGTGCTTTTGGTGTGCTTTCAGTCTTGGGGCTCAAAGGAGTTTTGCTGTATCAGGAGATGCTGTACCCCGGCATCAGAGAGCAAGAATTAATCTATGCTTTTTCAGCATCACTTCACACTGCCACCACCACCTCGGGTGGGTGCATGGCACTGAGGTTGGATGGGCTGAAGAGCAGGTATGGAGACTCCTGCGTACACCCTGGCTCTCAGGAAGTCTACGAGTCCCTTTCCTGGGCAGTGCAGCTGTGCTGGATTTGTGATATGATGGAGCAAAAGGTGCTCTTACTGAGTTTTGGAAGATGCTAATCATTGCCACACAGGGTGGAGAGGTGGCATCTTGCACAGCATCTTACACCATCATGGTAGCACATGAGAAAGACTAAGAAGTAGTTTGGAAAGGAAATAAAAGTGTTGAAGAACAACGAATAAAAATTAGACCTCCAAGTCTAAAAAGTGCAAGTCTGCAAGTTTAATGCCACTGATGTGTGGTAGTAGGTGCTCGGTGCTTTTACTGTTTTTTCTAAAGAAGTATGTGTTTTGCATTTTTAGGAGACTTGTTGAGCCACTGCTATTTCTGGGAGAGGGACAGTCATGAAAATAGTTCAACTTCAGGCCAAAGTCAGTGTTTACATCTGGGGGTGCGTCCCCATCACTGGTGGGAAGAGGGCAGGAGGAGTTCAGGAAGATGAAGCTGCTGTTTCAGTGTGGTAGTTCTCTCTCAAGGTTTTCCTCCAAAGTGAATGATTTTGTTGATGGAGCAGCTACAGCTACTACGTAATTTTATTTTAGTCTAATTCTAAATGATGGGATTGATTGGCTACGTGTAATGCTTGCATCTTTAAATTCTTAATAGGGTAAAGCAAGAGGAGTGAGATTTCAGAAGGGAGATGATGCTCAGACCTGTACTTAGACGTGTACAAAATGTCGTATAAATCACTGTTCCTGTACCTCGGGGCCTTTTACTGTATCTTGCTCAGTAAACCATATCTTGCTCTGAAACCATGAAGACAAATAAAATCAAATAGGAGAGCTTATTGTTGGTTTTCTTTATACTTGAGAGGTACTTGGGCACCCTTCCCATTATGGTAAGTGCTGGAGATTATGCTTAGATATACAGGAAAGTCATGTACTAAGGAGAATCGAATCCGGCTTTTCTGTAGGCCTGTCTAGTATCTCCCATCACACCAGCGTGCCTGGCTGGGCTGTGATCACCAGCACTACATTTCCAAAAGCTGTTTGGAAATAAATCACAAAACAATCTTTCTTCCATGAAATTAGATTTCTAGGAAGTGACCTCAAGCCACCTAAAGTCAGTGGAAGAAGGGGTCTTGCTGACTTGAATCCAGTCCCTCATGCTGGTTTATGTTGGTTTTTCAATTATCTGGTGCTGACAGTGACCCACAAGAGAAGTACTGGGCAATGGACTGAGATACTGTAGTGACCCGCCGTTCTGAAATTGGCTCTGAAATGTGTTTGATAGCAAACACGCATCTGAACATTTTGTGTGTGTTGCGGAGATCTTTACTGCAGTTCTGTAATGGCCTTGTAACAGCTATAGCCATTGTTCGTATAGAAGCAGGCAATGTTGAAGGTGTTCTCGGCTTATTGTCATGTGATCTTACTTTTAATGAAAAGTGCTTGTTTTTTCTGCAAAGGGGAAGTATGTAGGATAAACATCCTAATTCTGTGGAAATTCTGGTTGAGTAGCACTGCCTGCTATGGTAAAGAGAAGCAGTGGCACTGCTGCTGGCTTGAAAGAGGCTGTGCAGGTAAAATACATTATATGAAAATACTGCTTTCTTACCAGCAGCATACCATCTCCAGTGTGTTTTTCCTTTGTGTGCAAGGTAAAAAAACCCTACAGCATTGGCAGCCCATAGTCTTGTAAAGTCTCATCTGTCCTCAACATTTTGTCTATTGATTTTCCTAGAAACAAGAAAAAAAAATAATTAGGTGATCAGAACTGCATTCTGTAATGGTGGCTGTAATCTTCCTATCACTACTTCTAAAGTATTTGAGGTTTAAAAAGCAAAACCAGTAAAATCTATTTCATTTCCTTTGGAAGCAGCAAAAATGGCAGGTCTTGTGACTGACATGTCTTACTCCTGGGTTGCTGGGCTTTTCACGTTGGTGTTACTTTAATTTCTCCCTGTGTGAATGAAGAAGATAGCAATGCAATTCCCCTTCCCTTCCTCCTTTGTATTTTACTATGGGATGTGTGAAATCTCTTCCCAAGGACTCGCTGGTGGTGTTTTTCCTTATGAGACCAAGTAAGGAGAAAACATTCCCTAGAAGCATTGTGTTGCTGTTGAGAGCTCTTCTGTTTGGAAATCTCTTGTTGCTGTTATACATAAAAAAACATGGATCAGCAGAAATGCTGATTGCAAACAAAAGAAAAGAAAATAAGAGGCTAATTTTGCTGATAAAAAAGGTAAGATAAGCCTCAGTGGAGCAAAGTCTGTTTTATAATAGAACTAATAACCTGATAATATGAATTAGTAGCATTAATTCAAACCAGGCCCTCCCTGTTGGGAAAAACTAGGTAGGTGAGCTGCTTTGGTTTTTCTGTTGGGTCTCTTTAGCTGTTAAATTGCAGTGTTCTTGTTTTCTCTTTGAAAAGTGAATGCTTCAAATGTGATTTCTGCTGAGCACGGCTTCTCAAGGGAGGATAGACGCAACTGGCGGTTCCACCATCCAACTGAGTAACTAGGCTGGTTTAGTTTGTCAATGGTATTTTTAGTGCAGCTTGAGTAAAATGCTGTAAAACTGTGGGGTGTTGTCTTTGCGTTTCCTTGTGCGTTATTGATTTTATAGCACCGTGCTAATTCTTTTCCCTTTCAGCGAGATTACTGCTGCATTCACACAGCTGGCCGGAACAGTGTGTTTCCAATAGGATGTTGAAGTGTGGTAATAAACACAGAAATTTTGCATCGCAGAGACAAGACAATTCATAAAGGGGAGAAAATGCTTAGTTTCATAGCTATTAGTATTAACAGGTGAAGGGGAGCATGTTCTGCCTGTGGATTCAAAGGACCAGAGCATCACCACTCACTCTGACTTTTCTTTTTCCCCTTCTGCCACTGCAAGTTACTGCAGAATACTTGGAACTGTCATTCTGCTGTAACCTTGGCCTGTTCATTTATCAATTCAGGGGGTTAATTTTCAATATAGCTATGTTATACACTAGCAGTGCTGGTTTGAGTAATTTGAAGAAGGAGAAAGAGAGCTTATAAGATTATTTTTTTTCCTCCCTTCCTTAGGCCATTGGTGTACTTCAAAGGCAAAATTTCTGTCTTTTTGACTCAAAAATGCCTTTTAGCAGTTGAAAAAAAACCCCAACAGCCATTTATGCTGGTGGAGGGTCGCTGAGGAAGAGGGGTATCACTGTTGGGGGACTCTTCGGTGCTACCTTCCAGCCACCCTCATGGAGGGCAAAATAAGATGCTGTTGCTGCTTTCTTTTTGGAAATCTAATGGAAATTAAATAGGCTTATTTCTTACAGGAAATAAGTGTAATTAATAGCAGTAAGTGAAATCCTTGGGTTCTGCCTGAACTAGGTTGTATTATAAGAAAAGCCAGTGTGGTTTTGCTTTGTAGCTTGGGTTTTTTTCATAGTTGTACGAAGCTCACTGCTTTGATCTCTAGGACTTTGTGAAATTTTAACCTGATTTCCTGTGTGGTCAACATGGAAGGAAACTTTTAGATATATCAGCAGCCTGAAGAGGATGAGAGATCAGTTACCTCAATGCAATAAAGATGAAAACAAATACACCTGTGGTAATAGAAGAATGAACATACATTTGTTGTAAAACACTGGAGATCCTCCATTTGCTATTGAGTGTTTGGTTTTCAGCTGTGGAAGTAAAATGTGTTTTGTCAAGGATGCAGCCTTGGACATGATCATCAGAAATAAGAGGTGAGAGGATGACGAGTAGTTTAATGAGGTGATGAAAGAGCTGGTAAATGAAAAGGCACAACATAGACATGCCTAAAAAAAAAAAAAAAAAAAAAAAAAAAGGCATTGCTTAAGGTTTCCAAAAGCAATTTCTATTCTAAGAATTGAGCCCCCCTGTCTTTAACCTGAAAGAAACTTGGGGTATGAAGTACAGCATCTGAGAGTGTCTGTAGTCTTCTTTTGACCCGCACATAAGATGTCAATCTTCACCCCCAAATTAAATGCAGCAGGTTGTGTAGACACTTTTGATCTGCCTAGAGCTTTTTCTCACTAGCATTATGCAGATTAGAGCTTGTAAATTGCCTCTCAAATCTTGATAATTAATGATAGTGGGTGGTGAACATGAACTGCAAATGGTTTGAGGTTTTCTTATTCTTTTTATTTTTGGCTTCTGAAAATCTGTGCCCCCAAAATGCTCAGGAAGACAAAAGAGAAAATTATATTTGTGCAAAAGTGGGGGAGGAGGTGGAACGGATGTGTTATTCTGCTGCCAGTCGAAGTACTGTGTTTCACATCCTCAAACCCCTCTGCAGGCAGCCCACTGAAAGAGGACCAGCAGCTCATTTCTGAGCGATACCCAAACCTCATCGCTGTGGGCTTCAATACTCAGGCAAGAAAGGTTTCCCTGAGGCTGGGGGCAGCATAAAGCTGGAGAGCATCGCAGTGTTGGATTTTTGTCGCTTGTAAGATTAATGCTGCTTTTCTCCCACTCTTTTTGTTTGTTTGGGGTTTTTTTTTGTGTTTTAAATCCTCTGCTAATTCTGGGTTTTCTTAGGTATCTGTGTCACAGTGTCATCTGTCTCACTGCACTGCGCTAACAGTAGTTCAAGAAACGTGTCTGGAAATGTGTGTTAGACTTACCTTGGAGGTCATTTTGGAGTAGATTTCTCAGCCCAATTTATTGGCACCAGGAGAAATTGCCTCCATAATCCAAGTGTTAGTTGTGTCATTTTTCAAATACTGCTGTGATTACTGTTCTTTAATGTAAAAGGTGAATTTTCCAGTTCCTGTATTCCTGTTTGTTTCCTTTAATCACAGCATGCCATCAAACATGACCATATTTTCAGTGAGATTGGCGTGTGCTACCAAGATGCTGCAGGAGAGATTTGACTGTGGGTATTTTTTCCTTCCCTCTCCCATGGAGCTTTATACTTCTGCATTCATGTTCTGCGTCTCTTTGTTCCTGACTGCCTCTACAGCTCACCACTCCTGGGTGATGGGACCATCACCCTCCTGGCTACTAATCAATGAATAAGTATTTCGCAATTTGTTTTGCTACATGTTGGCTATGTATAAGCTTCACAAAAAAAATCCCCTCCCAGAAATCAGCCCACTGCTATGTTATGAAATACTTTGGGTTTTATTACTAAGCAGCTGTTCCCCTTTTGTAAATCATCCCTGCTAACAGACAGAAAAAGAAAGAGGAAAAATAGTTGAATAAGGCAACAGTGTAATTCATTCAACAGGTACTTCTGTGAGTGCAGTTCAGCTGCTCTGTGATGGAGATGCTGGATTTGTGGTGTGCAGTGATTTCCCCCATGAGCAGCCTGTTAGCAATCCCACCTACACCCCTCCTTGTCTTTTCTGGGGTTATGTTGGGTCTCACCTTGCTCTTTGCCCCATAGCGGCCACATCCTTTTCCCTGGGATAATATAACTGGTTATATTTTAAATCGGAGATCAGAGTTACTATCTTTAGGCTCAGCTTATCTTGAGGTTCCTGCTTTTGTCTGAAATCTGAAACAGGGACTCTGGTGTAAAACTTTATTATTTTTACCCCCTCATTTGTTTCAACTGGTCTATTAAAAGCTATTTAAGCAAATCTGTATCTTCTAAGAATATTAGTCCACATTTGATTTCCAGTCCAGTTAGCAGTTCCTCTTCCCAGCCTATTTCTTCATCTCCCACACCTCTGTGTGTGTTGACCTACCTCCTGAGCAAGCACAGTGTGGCTGGTGCTTGAAATCCTTATGGATCCTTGTTTCCCATGCCAACACTGAGATGAAGACCTGTTACTTTATGCAGGCTGTTGTGCGGTTTGGACACAGGTGAAGATGAATTGTCAGCTGCGACCCTCACTGCGTTGCAAAAGCTTAAGAATAACTCATCTAGTTTACGTAAGATGAGTGTATTGGTATTTATGACATGTGGCAGTGTAATTGAGATGGCCTGCTCTGGGTATTGACTGCTCAGATGTGCACAGAGGGATCTTGAGAGCGATTTGTTTCTTAGCAGGGCCCTAGCTTTGTCTATATGTCTGACAAGCAGATGTATTAAAACTGCTTGAAGAATAGCCTTGGCAAATGTTTGAGGAAGCAGAAAGCTTCCCTAGCTTAATACTGACTTTTGCTGCAAAACCTAGCTTTTCTTTTTAAAAAAATAATGCATGTAGCCATACAGAGTTAAAAAAAATAGCTCACGGGGGATCTGCTCACCCCTTCCACTAGCAACAAGAATGCCTGGTTTAAAATGCTGTGTTTTCAGGTGAGTGGCTAGCTGTGGCTGAGGGGGAAGAGAAGGATGGGGTAATTAGAAATTCATGCTCAAGTGTGCATATATAGGAGGAAGGAAAAAAGGAGAAGGCATGTTGGGGAATGTAGTGAACATAAAGAAAAATGCACGTACAGGTATGACTGGGAGGGTTAACTGCTTAGAATAGGGATTGAGCATATATACATTTGTATGCTTTGAGTGGAGTGTCCTCATTAAGTAGAGAAACCCACTTTCTGTACAGAGGAAGATGCAAGGTGGAAGCTGGTCTGTGAGCAGACACCACGTGTGTTCTGTATGCGGTCCTTCCCCTTGCGTGGCAAAAGCAGCTCATCAGAGAACCTGTGGCTGCAATAGCAGAAGCAGAATTGCTCTCGACCCAACTGGCCATACCCTTGTTTCTGTGACTTTGGGGATGGGCAGGGAAATCTCTCAGAGGATGGCAGCAGAGCCCTCCTAGGTCGTGTCCTGATGTGTCTCGGTGCTGCCTTGGCACGGGCAGGTACGCTGTTCATGCTGGGTGCACACGGAAATCAAACTCAAAAGATTTTCTTCAGGGTTATATGTTTCTGGTAGGATAGATGCTGCTGTATCCCTCGGTAAGAGCACCCTTCTGCTGTTATAGATACAATTCTTGTGGTTAGCGCGGAGCAATATGAGCCACATCCTTTTAAAGTAAACGCCCAGAAGTAATGAATTAAGAGATCATGTGTACGATCCTGTGCTATAGCTGAACTAAACAACTCGGCAAAAAGGGGTGGTTCTCGTTTTTCAGTAGCTGCTCTCCTCTTCCAAAAGGTTCGGCTGGTGGAAAGGCAAGCCAGGATGTCTCATCAAACTTTGAAGTCGTTTTTATTCAAGTGCGGAAACATTTAGCAATTAAACAGTTCATGTTTTTAAATTATTTTTTTTTACATAAAATAGGGCAGCTGGAAATTAGCTTTTTCTACCTCCTTTTGTTTTATGTGACATCTGGATTGTTCAGGGGGTGTTATTCCATCTTAAAATGGGGATAGCTGCCTTTTTGAGTGGTGGAGGTTTTATGGCTTCAGTAGAGTAATGAACACTAGAGAAAAGATAATACAGCTGGCTATTGCCTTTCACATCTATTAACAAAAGATCTTTAATTGATTTAGGGGGGTTATTTTGTCTGAACACTTGCAATTAGCAGCTCTTAATCACTAAAACACTTTGCAAGAGCACTGGCTTGATGAATAGATTGGTAAAAGGAACAGGAGGAGCAGATACTGATGATTTCTTCTTTCCAAAAAAACCCTGTATTCTGTGGGAATAGCTGGGTGGGTGGGAAACATATTTGTGCACATGTTGCTTTCTTCAAGTCACGGATTAAAGAATAGGGCTGGAAGAGACTTTCAGTTGAACTGCTGTGCTCCTGTCCCAAGGCAGGATTGATCTATCTGTATCGTGACCTACCTATATCAGATGTTCATTGAATATGGTTTTAACAATCTAAGAGAATGGAGACAGCTTGTGCTCTTGTACTCCTCTTCACAAGCCCCATTATTTGTCTTCTTGAAGCTCCACGGTTAGAGGTTACCTTTTGTCAATATTTTTCTCTCTCTTTTGCCATCTTTAGGTAAAAGCGACTTGACAACCAAGCAGGAAGGTGAATTATTTTTAAAACAATGAGCGTGCGTCTCTAGACATGGTTTGTTGTTCGGTCCAGCTGGAGCAGTCTGAATGAAGCTATGGGCTGTGCCTCCGCCAAGCATGTTTCTACTGTTCAAAACGAAGAGGAAACTCAGAAGGGGAAAAACTATCAGAACGGAGATGTGTTTGGTGGTAAGTGTTGCAGGATTTCACCTTTCTCCCAACATCATGAATGTTCTGGAAGGTATATTTGGGAGCCTTAACCTATCACAAAATATAAAGGAAAATGCATGTTAAAACAAATCACTATGATAGTGCAGCTGGCCTTTCCAAGGGACAGTACCATGACACCTGAAACAGAGGTCGGAGTGAAATCCTTAGTGGAAAAATAACATTCTAAGTGATGTACAGTACTGCACTGTCTTTTACTCTGCAAATCCTTGGAATAGTTCAAAGATGATGACTTGCACAACCCCCTCATATTTATATTTGTCTCTCTGTTATATATTTGTCATTAGGTACTAAAATACTTGACTCCTCTCCTAAAAAATAAAACCTGTTCAGTAAGAAAAAGAATTCCTCAATACTGTTTTCCTGTAAAACAATAAAACATTAGTTCTGAAATCCTACAGCAAACGGGGTTTGAAGGTACAGTAAAACTAGAAGTAACCTTCTGTGAAGGATTCACTGGGAGGCTCTCAACCTGGGATGAAAACGTCTGTTTCACTGTGTGGGAAGACTGGTCTATGATCCAGGTCTTGTCACACACACCTGTGCATTAGGAAAGGTAAAGTGACATGATATAAAATGCACAGTCAGCTTCATGACTTATTTCTCGCCCTTCCCCCTCGCCCAGATTCTGTTAGTATACACTAAGTGCTTTTTAGATAATGATCTAAATTGTAATTCAGTTTTTAAGATGTTAGAAATTATCTGGAAGACTGTTCAGAAATGAAATTTCTAGATCTGTCCAGATAGCTATCTGAAAGTTAAATCAGCTGTGAATAAGCTTAGTACTGTTATACTTGAAATAGGTGCGTTGCTATTGAGTATGCCAAACTTCTGTTCTCTGGTGGGTTTTGTAGCGATTGTTTGTGTAGTAGTAGGAATGACACATCTAGCAGAAAAAAAAATTCCCTTTAATTTCAAAAGCAATGATATTTCACTTTTTCAGCCTTTCTGAGGGCTAGCTTGCTCTCACAGTGGATCCCAAAGTAAGAATACCTAGAGGCATAATCTGAAGAGAAAATAGTTGTTCAGCAAACTTCAGGACTAAATGGTGGGTTGTTTTCCTGTGCATGCTCTTCACTAGCCTGGGAGATACTGATTTTGGAATTGCGAGTTCAGTATGTTGCTTTTGTTTAAAACAGGTTTTAAGTGCTGTCATGAACAAAAAGCTCTATTAGTTTCTCAAAGGAGTTTGTATTTTAGCTGATCCTTAGTGAGGGAGCAATTTTTGGCAATGTGTGCGTCTCAAGCTGGTTTGTTTGTTGGTGTTGTGTGGGTTTTTTTATTAACCACATGCTGTGGGCCAAAGATAATAACTTTAATGACAAGAAACCTAAAGTAACATCTGGAGGCAGAGGATCAAGAAGGCTGAAGGGATTTTAAAGGGCTCCCACTTTATAGAGCTGAGCTGGTGTCAGCAGTATCATTTAGCTATTCCGGGATCCGTTTGAGGGCTGTTAATCCCTTACTTTAGAGAAGCCTATCACTGTCAGGAATACTACCTGCTGTTAACCATTTTCTGGCACATACTTTAGTTTAGGTACGCAGTTTGTCGTTGCTTTTCCCTTTTTTAGCAAGGAGTTGGAGTCTGTGCATGAAACAACTTTTTGAGGGGTAACCAGAATGAGCACAGAAGCCACTTTTTTTTCCCTTGCTACTGAGGGAAAGCCTCTAGATCAGGAACTGGGCGTATACGAAAGGTGAGCTAGAGTGTACCTGGCTTTACTTTACTACTTGCTCTCCTTTCAGGACCTATAAATGATCAGCGGGATGCTTAGATGCCCAGAAAACAGGGAGCAGCATGCTTCACGTGTACAGTGCCCTGCATAGTTCCTGAACACAATTTTTTAATATAAAAAAAGAGAGGCAAGAAAATTACACCTTAACATCATATTTATCATCCTTCTCAAAAATCTTCTGGACTTGCCAAACGCCCAGAGCTCTTTCATAGAAGACCGAGTAAGATTCCTGCTCCCTCTTCTTCTGTATTGGAAACTGTAGTGGCAATTGCATTGTTTGTTACAAGTTAGATCTGAAAGTTCAGACTGTTCTTCCCACTTCATTTTCTATTAAACTATTATATGTTGTTAGTTCCAAATTAATTCCATGTAACATATTCCACAGAGTTGTTCCTTTAGTCATCAAGGAGGAAGTCAGTGCCATATCAGAGGTCTGTTGTTATCAGCTCCCTACAACGAGAGCGGGTAGTCGCACTAGATTTGCACAGAGTATCTCAGCTAAGATGACAAATTGTAGCAGGGTAAGTTCCCAGAGATACAGGAGGATCCACAGGGTCAACAAAGGTTAAAAAGCACCACAGGACTTCCATCATGCAGTTGCCTGTCCAGTTCCAGGTGCCAAGAACTGCTGAATGTTTCTTTCCTGATTTCTGGGAAGGGACAGAAGTGTCTCATCCAGCCAATGGCCAAGAGCAGAGTACTCTGCAGCCTGCAGGGATCAAAAATAAACTGCAGAATGACTAGGCAGAGCAAGACCAAGGTGAGTGGCAGGGAAATTGGCTGGTTCATGTGGAGGAAGAAGATACTGGAAAAGGAACTGGAGGCAGTCTGTAAGAGAAGTGGTTTTGGGGAAGGAGGCAGCAAAGTAAAAAAAACAGAGACAAGTGGGGTTGGAAGGTGGCTCATGTAGTGTGATAGCATCAATAACATCCCGAGAATATTAATATGCATATATCACGATGTTCATTGATGATGAACACTTGCAGTGTTCACATCTGGGGACTAATCTGACATAAAGTGCCTGTGCAGAAGTAGCAGGTATGAGCTTCATAGCTGTAGTAGCCCAGATTGTCTCAGATGTTTCACAAGTGGAGGAAATCCTGAAGGACTTGGAATGGCAATGATGGAATTAAAGGAAGATACTTCAGTGCTGGTGCTGCTTTCCCTGGGCAGCTGGCGTGATCTGAAAGATGTGGCTTACCATGTATTGCCCCTTGCTGTTTGCCTAACGCCTGAGATGAAAATCGTACTCTTCTTTCTTCTCTGAACATCATCCCCAGAGGAGCTGCAGGCAGAAAGTGTCAATAGTAAGGGTTGTACTTTCCATCTTGCTTTTGCATTAAATAGGTCATTTTGAGTGAGGAGAGGCATGAAAATACTTTTATTTGGGTCTACCCAGTTTTGCTCTTACCTATACCTTAAGCTGCTGGGTTGTTTTTTTTTTTTTGCCCCTTAGGGATTTCTGTAGTGCATGGTTGTAAGCATTACCCACATGGCTGAAAAACCTTCGCTTTCCTACATACCACTCTTTTTCCAGAAATGAGTGCACTGGCAACAAAGCATGTGATTTTTTTTTTTCTTTGAGCTCTGTCTTTGGTGCTCAAGAGCTTTCCCACTTTGCTCCACTGCTACAATTGCAGCTCCACAAGTAGGTGGTGGAGCTACTAAGGGATGAACTAGATGGTCATCGATACCACTGCACTTGTTTTCCCCCTGGGCAATAAGGACTGCCAGTGCTGTAGAACCTGTGACTGCTCTATACTGTCTCTGCTGTCAAAGTTGAATAATGGTGGAAATTTCAGAGGGCAGAGAAGGGGATTAGTCATAGCCTGGGGTTACAAGGTTGTAAGGTTCACTCTTGTAACTGATGGGAAAGCGCTGTAACTGTAATGAGAGTGCTGGGGGCAGGAGACAAGACCTGTCTGGCTGTAGTTAAACACAGATTCTTGCTGTGAAAGAGGTTCTGCTGTACATGTACAGCGTGTCTGAACTGAAGAAGACATCAAGCTGGTCTCAGAACTGCGTAAATGGTTGTCTCTCCAAGCTTCCCATTTTGGGGTAAGCTCATGGTACAGGACTTCATGAGTAAAGGAAAGCTGGAAAGGACCTAAGTAATTCCTGTGTAGCTCCTTGCTCTCTGTGCCTTGGATAATAATTCTCTGTTAATGTTGCAGAAGTTGCCAGAACAGCATCATTATGCATTGCCAACTTAGACTTCCTTTGCTACGAGCACATTTCTAGTCCATCAGCACTTTTCCCTCTTCTTTTCCGGGGAGAAGCAGGCAAAGAAGCCATGCAGGAGCCACAAGCACCAAGAGGGCTGCAGCTTTGCCCTGTACCTTTTTGTTGTCACTCAGGTTGCTTGCCACGAGCCTTGTACTTGTTTTGCAGTCCTCCCTCTGAGTCCTCAGAAGGTGGCCTGTCCAGAACACCTCTTAACATTTCCAAAGTTTTCTTCAGGAGTTGTCGTGTTTGTCTTAGAGTTTATCCACCCTGCTGGACTACAGATGTCACTTTGAATCCAGAGGCTATTTTCTGAACTGCTTGGAGTGGTGCAGTTCTGCTTCTGCTCTTCCTCAGAGCCTCTAGATGCTTTTTCCTTCTTCCCCTGGGGGGCTGGTTGAAGCCAAATCTATTGACTATCTGAGAGATCATTGCTTCTGTGAGGATTTTTTTTTTAAACTTTTTTTTTTTTTTTTTTCAATTGAGCAGACACATTGAGCCAGGTGTTCACTGTAAATTTGAAACTCTAGTGTTTAAAACTGAGAAACCTACCATAAACCCCATGGATTCTGTAAGAACAAATTCTGGCTAACTGAAAACAAAACATTAAAATTTCCATCTTATCCCAAATTGTGGAAGGCACACTGTGTTTTGCTGTAATATGTATTAAATAATTGAGTTAGTAGGCCTATCCAAGAAGATGTTCTAGAGAAGATTGAATATAATATGATTATTATGTCTTGTTGGTCTCAAATGACTTCAAAATCCATCTAATAAGGATAGTAATAATAAATCTTCATTTATTCATCATTCCACTTCTGAGCTGATTTCCAGGGCAATACATAAGAGCTATAATAATGTAAATACCAATGAAGAACAAAATGCCGTGATAGAGCTGTGAGGGTTGTTGATTTCAACATATGTTTTAATAATATTACATCTCTTGTAGATTAATTTTATTTGTGCCATTTTAAAAAATCATGGAATGTTCATTTGGGGAAGATGTTATTGACGTGTAATTTTTTTGTGTAAGAAAATAACTAGTAATATGACTTGTTGTGGGGAAGAAAAAGATTTTAGAATCTGTTTATTAATCTGTGAGGCTAATGTGGACATTTATATGGCGCTCTTGGGTGCTTTACAAAAGTGAGAGTAAACACGGCAGGTAGGAATCTTATGACAAACTGGGAATACCCGTGCTGCAATTGCCAGATAGGATTTCTGTTATTAATAGCAACTAGTCTAAATAAAGCTGAATGTAAAGCACAATAGTTTATAAACTGATTTATCTCAGAGAAGCTGAGAGAATGCTAGAAAAGGAAATCTTTAGCAATGAGGTATTGTAATGGGATTGAAAAGCTGATGGATGCACATAGGATCGGATTGCTTCACGAGCTCTAGTGTAGTCATCTTTGAAACTTCCCTGTTTTAGAGATCGTGTGAGGGACCTGATGTCAGATCACCTGCAGATGTGCGTGCCCTTTGCTCTGCTCTGCTCTTCCTCACTTGTGTTTTTTTTTTTTTTCCCAGCAGTTTTCTTCTCTGTCGATATTTCTTCCCAAATCTTTTGAAAATACCATAGTTCAAAATCTAAGCAGGAGAGTTAAAGTATTTAACTATAGCAAGTGTTGACCTGTCCTGCATGGTAGCAGCCAGCCTGCAGTGTCAGGAAAGCAACAACCAGTGTCAAGGGAGGACAACTGAAGAGTTCAGCTTAGCCACCCAAAACAAATACCCCGCCCTGTAGCAGCCATAACTGGACTGGAGGGAGGTAGCTTTATTTGGCTTCATGTTCACAAATACCACCATTTAAACCCCAAAATCTTTATCAGCTTGTCAGGAGTTTTGTCATGTTGGTGTTTTCTTTCTTCCTGTGTGTTTTGTGGGCTTGTCTCACTTCTGCTAATCCCTTCCTTGTGACAACCAATTATTTCCTTCCTTGTGTCTCATCCGTGTGGGTATCTCAGCCGCTGCCTGAGACAGCAGAGCTCTGACTTATTTTGATGTATGCCGTGTGGATTTGAAGGAAGTGTTAAAAGATGCTAAAATAATTAAAGCCTTTAAAGCATGCCCACTGTATACAGGAAGAGAATAGCACAGGGAATTTGGGACTGCGACTTCCTATATGTGCATCGTCATCTCCAAAAATATTGTGCCCAAACCTTTGTAGAGGTTAGTTTCTTTTGAAGGCTCTTTCCTTAATAGGCAGGCCTAGAAGTATCTTTTTACTTAAAAATTCAGTCTCGGGTAGTTGCTCAGGGCACTTGAGAATATCTATGGGCCTGGCAAGACGGTTCAGATGTCTGCTACTACAAGTTAACTTCCTAAACCTGCCTTGTTCCTGTGCACAAAATTCTGCAAATCATTTTCTGGACATTTGAAGCTCTGAAGATGGGAATTTTTCAGATAAAATTTGGAGTGAGAAAAATATATTAGAAGGTTTTTTTCAGTGAATAACACCTTCCTGTTACCTCTCCCTTTCCCTCAGGTGTCAGGAAAAAACACTAAAGCTGAGAATGAGAAATCCTTTCTTCTGAAAGAAAGCATGGCTGTCCTCATTGCACTGAAACAATCTGGAAAGCCATAGGTTAAGGAATATAACTTTGGTCATGGTGACCGTGAACACATGCTGTGATCAGGAGGTCTTGCTGCACTGGGCTCCACAGAAATACACAGCTGACTTTGCCTGGCAGCGTTTATTTTATTGACTCGGTTGGTCAGCTGATTAGCACCCAAATAGTAATTGCTCTAGCTTATTTGGCTGTCCTTACACGCTTCTGCAATGTCAGATCGTACTCGTTTGAGGGACGGTAGTGATTATGGATAAAGGGACCAGCACCATGCCGTGGACTAATACCATGCTGGATATTTTGAGACAATAACCTTTTTAAAAGACATTTTCAAATATGAACAAGTAACTCTGGCACAACCACAGGCACTCATTTCATGCAGTGCTCGGTCTGAGCTCCATGGAAGTGAGTGACACGTAGGCCCCCTGTCTCAGGGGTGCAAAACTTCAAATATCACATGGAGTTTCAAAGGAGGAGGTTTTCATTGCTTAAATTCAGATTCTGGCTGAGCTGCTGAAAGGGTAGGTTTCGTGTTGTTCATGATTTCAGCAGCTCATGTCATAAAGGAGATCCTGCTTCAGTGCCTGAAAGCTGAAAAAAAGCAGATGAATGCATTGCAGCATAGGGCTGAAGCACTTGAGCATCTTCTGGAATTATAGTGGACTCTGTTTTTCCTCACTTTTTTTATTCAATTGAAATGATTTTTTTTTAGTTTAACAGCACCTTTGTTTTTTATCCACTGTTCCAACACAATTTGGTGCTAGCCTGCTTCTTATCTGAGTAAACATGGGTCAGTCCTAAACACGTTTCAGGAAGTAAGAGAGAAGAATAGAACAGAAACCCACTTCAGTGTAATGTTCATCTGGTAAATGTAATAAAATTACATTTATTATCTAGGTTTATGATGTATTTTAACTCTGTAGAACACCCTTGGTAAGTCAATAATTTACTATTTTATTCCCCTAAGGAGGCAATAAGGTTTTTAAAAAAACAAAACCCCAAAACAAATCCAAACCCCACCCTCGGGTTTTGTCTAGTCATGTATTTCTGATCAATGTGTGCAAAGAAAGTGTTTTCCACATGAACTAAAATTGTATTTTCACCTTCTGTGAATAGAAGTGGCTCATCTTTATAGCTCTTGGAAAAAGTACTGCTTGTGCAGTATAAGGAAGAAGCTGTTCCTGGGCAATGGGTTTGCTCAGGTAGCAGCAAAAAAAGCTCTTCATTCTCCTCTAGCCAGTAAATATATCTCCCTGTATCTAAAGAATATAAAAAGAGCCTTTTGTAGAAGGTGTAACGGGCCAGCATCTCTCCTGGGGCAGGAGCAGGGTTGCCTCATGAGGAGGGATGAGCTGGGAGCCAAGGGTGACCCCAGTGCCCTCACTGTTGGGGTGCTGGTGGCGAGGTCTGTCAGCGGTCCCAGGCACAGCAGTGAACCAGGTCCAGGATCCATCCAGGGAGTGCAGTGAGGAGCAGCAGGGTCAAGGCTGGAGGGGAAGGCTGGGGACAAGCTAGAGCTTGCCCAAGGGCTTTGCTCAGGAGAGAAGATAACTACAGTGTGGGGTTGAGGTCCCTCCAAGAGATGGGACCAGAGGCAGCGCTAGAGACAGGCAGAACTGAAGGGCCAAGCCTCAGCCAAAACGGAGCTCCTGGGTCCATGGGCAGAAAGTGCAAGTGGGGATTTTGTGAGACTGGTCACTGGCCTCTTAGTGCACTCAGGGCCCTGACAGCATCTATCCATTAATTGTGACCTTTATGTGATTGAACTCACTCTCCCTTCTCCTCCTCCTCTTTTTGTTTTTACTTGCAAGTGGAGAAATGCTGGTCTGGTGGTCCATAGGGATGAGATCCAAGTCATTGGAAAGGTTCATGTAGGCTTCAAGAAGATGCCTTGCCACTTTCAACAAGATTGGTTTTCACCATGTAGTTTCACTGATTCATCAGGGAAGAAAATGAGTTCAGAAGTGATGGTAGAGCAGCTCTTTAAATACCTGGGTGTTCAAAGATTGCTTAGTTGTAAATTGTTTCAGGACAGTAGAGCAACAGGGGTTGAAGATATTCTTCAGTGCGTATTTGGAGTTCTGTCTCCTATTATTTCAGTTCTTTCCTTTGAAAAAAATCAGAAAGACCCTAAATGAGATTACTTTCCCAGACGGATGGCAGATCTTTGCCATATAAATTTTGTTGAGGTTTTCCTACCTTCAAGAGAATTGGACTTAAAGCAGAGCAGGTGTCCATAAATTAACTAGATAGCCTTCAGACACCGTAGTTATCTTCTTCTGGTGGTTAGTCATCCTGCAATGTTTACAACCCCGTGTCATGGTATTAGATGAGGGAATTATTCTGCAAAGTCATTCTACTTAGTGTAAGTGTGCTGTATTTATAGAGACCTTCTGTGGTACAGCCACTGTTACCTGCTTTGCAGCAATGCCTGGGTTTCCAGGCTGGTGTCAGTAGCCCGTAATTATGCCCGTAATCAGACTCAGCACCTTTAGTGGGGATTTATTGTATGAAGAGAGAAGGTGAACCAGGGTGGAGAAGCAGTTATCCCCATTTTGGGGGAGAAATTAATCACAAGCAGGTTGTAATTTCCCTGTTTCTTAGTTTAATGTAAGCTTTCACCTTATGCAATCTGCCCGTCGGTGCTAGAGCACCCGAAGGAGAGGTGGGGGGGCTCTGAGGGCAAGCAGATCAGCTGTGGACACAGCTGGTGTAGTTTTATTCTGGCAAATAACCCTTCCTACAAGCTGCTTAGCTCAATGAAGAGTATAGTCAAAGTTGAATATACACAAATAAAGTGCACGGGGGATGCATTTCACAATTGCATTAGTGTGCTATAAATAGGAGCGTACATCCACCTTTGGTATTCACTAGAAAGAAGCCAGGATGTATTTTCTGGCAGCCTTGGTGCTGAAGGAAATCAGTTTATTTTATGGTACAGACAAACTTTTATTTTTATTTTTTTTTTACTTAATCTTTTAAAGATAGAATCCTTGGCATTCATTGTCTATCTGTAGGTGCAGACAAGGAAAATTCATAGTAAAAATGCTGCATACTTTCAATTACCGCAGTGTTTCTTTTGTCATTTTCCAAGTGTTGTATTACTTGGCCACAAAGTAGGGGGGAAAAAAGCAACCAAAAAACCCAGACCCAAACCCCAGAGACTGAAATTTGGCCAAGAGAACCTCAGTCTGGGGGATAACTCTTCAATTCCCCAGATAAGCCTTGTGAAGCTGCACAGATGCATATTCATTTCAGCAACACAAGGCTGTTACGTTATAGTAGGGATATCTACTGGTAGAAATACCTATTAAATACAAGGAGAAGATACCTAACCAGTAAGTATTTGTGTACCCCTGCATACACAGCCAAAGATGTCTTGAAAAGTTAGTTGCTATGAAACTTTGATTTCTAAAATGCTGCCAAAATGCTTCCTAGTGCTGTGTGCTCAGATTACAGTGAAACATCCATTTAATAACATAGAAGGCGTTTTTCCATTAGGTACTTCTAGAAAACACTGTGCCATTGTGGGTATCTTGAATAAATCCTATAACCGGGTGGTCTCATGTTGTCCCTGGTCTGAGACCCAAGCCTGATGGTGCTCTGTCTTGAGCTTGCACCAAGGGAAAATACTGGGAAAAACCAGGAAAAAAATGGAAATATTAAGATTGCTGCCTCATGGGCTTATAAAAAACCAAAGCCTGGGTTCTGCTGAGTGGGTGTAATTGTGCCCTGCCCACACACCTTTTCTTCTTATTTGTTTGAGGGGGTGCTCTGGCAAAAAGGAATCGGGTTTAGGGTTCTCTTGAATTATATATTTCCTTTCTGCTTTTGTAACAGGAGCGCTGCCAAGGAGCTGTTCAGGTGACAGAGGTGCAGAGCACTCTATGTTCTGCAATACTGGGAAGTAGCATGAAGTCGCCTTTGTTTCAAGATTCATGGTTTCAGGAATGATCTTGGTCTATTCAATGGGAAAAAAAAAGGGGGGTGGTTTTTTTTTTTCATGGAAGTCTCCTGAATTGTATTAATGGATGTATTTATTAAAATTACATACATTTTATTCCCCGTATTTTGTCATCAGGTATATATTGAATTTCTAACTGTAGGAACTGGGTGCATCTTGAGGTCTTTTTAGGCAGAAAGTGGTTATCTAATGTAAGTGCTCTAAGCACACGTTTTGATTTTTCTTCTAGCTATTATTAAAACCTGCCTTTTCTCACACATTGATATTTTGCTTTCTTTTTAAAGTTGTTGCCCCTAGGGAAAGGGAGGAGGCATGGAAATTCACTAGCTTTTTTAAATTTATTTTTTCTTTTCTTTTCCACCCAGTCATCTTTACGCTTCTGGCATATCTTAAATGTTGTTCATGTATTATTTGCACAGAGTGGTTTTGATCTGGTCGCAAGACAGCAGGCAGCGAACAGGGACAAGTACTTCTAGTCTCATAAGCAGGTTATGTTCGTGATGACAGTGGGGACAAGGCAGGAGATTGTTAATGGTATGAGATGGCGTGGAGGAGCACCAACTACGTGCTGCAGAGAATTGGATTTAATTTGTGGCTTGGCTTGTGTGGTGAGATGGAGATGTTAAACAAGGTATCTCCCACGACTGGACGTGGCTGTGAGCCAGGCAGTCCCTTGCTGCCCGATGTTGCTCCGGTTCTGGGAATTTCTTAGGGTGTTCCATTGTTACTGTTGATTGCTTGAATGATACGCCTCCATCGGCACCGTGTGGGTGGTAGGTATTTGCTTTCAGGGGCTTTAGATAAAATTTCTGCAACATGGATACTACTTGGGGAAGTAGGCATCTTTCAGAGATAACAAATCAACTCTGAACATTGTAACCAGAGTAGAATATTAATCTTTCAGATAGGTTAATTTTGTAGCTATTCAGATGGCCTGTAAGTAAAGTAATGTAATTAACTTTTGTATCTTTTGCATCTGGAAATGTGTGCTGTATTTTATAAATCAAGCTTGCATTAGTCCCCCCTCCCCTCTTGGTTTACAGAAATACTACAATGAGAAGACATTTGTGCTCATCGTGAATCTCCAGTACATTACTGGTCTTGGGTAATTATTCTGTCCCTTTCCTAATGCAATTAAGAAAATGAAATAGATTTGGACTTACAAATATTCTTTGAGGTACATGAGCAGTGAAAATTTGATAGACTAGTATTAACAGAAGAAAGCTACTATGCCAGGAAGGATGTAAAAATCCTTTTGAAGTCGTACATTGTGGGGCAACAATCTCATTTAATAGTTGACTGATTGATAATGACATTATTTGTTAAGTAAAGAGGAATCGGCTTTTTTTTTTTTTTTTTTTTTTGTTAACAAGGAAACTGAACATGCCTCATCATATATTTGCAGTAATAGAATATGTGTAATTTTGGGGGTGTGCAGTGGTAATGACTTTTCCAGGGAACTCTTGGGGTGGCTTAGTTCAGGAGGTTTTTGGTGTCTAGAGGAATTGGTTGATAAGTTAATGGGGCTATAAGGACTGGGACCTACACTGCTGTACAGGGGATGCTCACAGTAATGGTCAATTGGGTATTTTTTCTGGAATCTGAATAGTCACTGACAGATTCTGTGCAAAAATGATAGATGTTTTACAATAGAGTACATAAATGGATGACAGCTGGGGAAGAGTTAGCAGAGACAGGGAGCTTTGTTAATGATGTTGAAAAACCTGGAAAAAAATCCCCTTGGTGGACAGTTTTTCCTTTCTAAGGGAGAATTTTAAAATGGAGCAGTAAAATGGAGTTGAAGTAGCTTTTCTGACCTGGCCGTGCTGCGCTGTCTAGGTTGGCTAAGGTGGCAACTTTTGAGTTGGTATCCAGATAGTTTCCAGGATGCAACATTGAGGGGCAGGAGGACGGCACCCACCTCTCCTCCACAGCTGAGGAGGTCTTGCCATCACTGCCTACAAGCCTGCTAGGTTTTTGCCACCTAGTTGAATTGTACAAGAAGTTTTAGCCCTTCTTGTGTTGTAGTTTGTTACATTTGCAGGTTTGCTCCCCAGCTGTTCCCCTTCTCTCTTGTCTCTCCCTTTCGCAACAAAGAGGTTTGTGGCAGTGAAGCCAATTCTTCAAGCTTTGCTTTTGCAGTTTCTGAGCAGCAAAAAGTGTTTTCTTCAGGGCACGGTTGCACAATTTTGTTTAAAAATAAGTTTGTGGTGTTTAAATGTAGTAAGGGATTGGAAATGCTGAATTTCCAGCTCCTTTGCCTGCGTGGGGCCAGCCCTGTGCTGCTCCCCTGTCGTGGTGTGGGGATGCTGGGCAGGATGGTGCAGTCTGTGCAAAAACCTACCTGGTGCCTTCATACAAACAGCAGTATTTTCAAGGCACAGACCTTTTGTTTTCCTCCTGTCTGTTCCTTTAATTAATCTCTCTGCTGCTTGTTTCCTCTCCTGCTTTTGTTTCTCAATTTGATCTTTTTAGTGGGCTAGATAATTGCATTTACTGAGTATCCTTCCTGCCAAGTGCTATGGCTGTAATCTTCTTCACCTGAGAAATGGTTTCCTTTGAACAGCGTGGCGTCTGGCTCAAAGTTATGTGTTAATTAAATGAGAAAAAAAAAGTTTTTAAAAATTGTGTGCATATATGATATATTCTATATTTTCAGCAAGCAAAATTGGGGTAGCTGAAAAATAGCTCTGATTCCATACCACCAGCACTGTTTTTTGGCTTCTTGGTTACAGACAAGTGCACAAAACTCTTTAATTATACGATCACATGGCTGTTTTTTCAGTGCCATCTTATGTATGGAGTTTCCTCAGATCTTTAATTTATGAGTGGGTGTCTGAGAGATCTGGAGATTGTGTCATTGAAGACAGGACAAGTGAGGCAGAAATCATGTGTTTAGTGGTAACTGGATTTTAGGATGTTGAGGTTGTACTTTTAAGTCTTTTTCTGAGGTAATGAAACAGCCTCTGAGTTTGTGGAACATGTCCCCTTGCTTGAACCAGCTGCTGGCCGCAGGTACCTGGCCAGAGGGATGCATTGGTGGAGTTGGCCAGAGGGTTCCTGACCTTCTTGTCGGGGAGCCATGATGGAGCAGAGCAGCAGCAGAGCATTGCCTTCTTCATGGGGTCCGGGGGGGGGGTTGTCTAAGATTTCTAATCGTCCCCTAGCCAAACACACACATCCGTGAGCCCCCTTGTGCCCAAGAATTGTTTCTCAAGTGTTTTTGTATCTTCTGCTTCTTCACGTATCTCCTGTACTACTTTTCACATAAAAAGATGTAACCCCCAGGAGCATGGAGGAAGTCTGGGCTAGAGCAGCAAAAGCTGTAGGCTGTACCCTGATCAGTGCCCTGTCCTCCCTGCTAGGTCTGGAGACCCGGGGGGCATGACCTGCCAGCAGGTAAGCAACTTGTGCAAGCCCTCTGCAAGGGGTCTTTTTTTTTTTTTTTTTTTTTTTTTTCTTTCTCTCCACATGGTATTAATAGAGAGAATGTGTATGAAGGAGAAATCTTTACGGATAAATTACTTCCTACAAACCAACTCTGTGGGTTGCACACCAGTATATATGTGTGTGTGTATATATATATATATATATATTTTTTTTTCCCCCTGCCAAAGTACTTCTCTGACCTGCCCACCACTAAGGTAGACCTACAGATACACTGTAGTGGGCCTGTGCCCCTGGTGCAGGTTCTGTTCACGTGACCCTTTATGCATAATGTGCTAGAAAATTATACGTACGACTATAGTTTTCACAGTACTTAAACTGTGTGATGGTCCAAATGTAGAGTAGCCTTGGGAATGTTTTGGCCAAGAAGGAACCAAGTAATGATCTCCTTGATTCAGCTGCACATCTCCTGTGTACTGCAGTGTGCCTCTACAAGTTGCATACTAAATTCAAAAATTAAACCTATAGAAGCAAGGGAGCTAAGTTATGGCCTCGTCATCATCCGCCGCTTTATTAGATCAGGGGAAAAGAAATCAGAAAACTGGAGAAACTGAGGCACTCAGGCAGCAGCATCACAGGTGTTGGAATGGTGCCTCCTCCCTCGGGCAGAAGTTGGACTGGGCCTTTCACAGGAGAGGACAGAGATACCCGAAGGATCAAGAGCTTTACAGCACTGGAAACTTCCAGCAGCATTAATGAAGGATGGGTTGACCTGGCAATATGAGGTTTTGTGCTTCTGCAGCAACAAAGATCAAAATGATGTCCATTGAATTTAATGGAGCTGCGCTCCTGTCAAACCTGTCAGCCTCAGGGGAATGCTGTTGAAAGCTGTCATGATTTGGGCCTGGAAGGGGTAGTCTGGTAAAGTGGAAGAGAATTTGCTGAAGTTTTTCAAGTAGGCATCATCCTTGAGGGAGTTAATGTTTCATAGAGTGCTGGATGTGACATGGAGCTGTAATAGGAACTGCTTGATAGCTTAGAAAATAGCCACCCCTGCCTTGCCTAGCTTTAGGCAAGTGTCCTTCCAGTACTGCAGAAGCCTTCCACGCAGGGCTGTTTTTTGTTGTACTGAATGTCTCAGTCTGCTTTTTTCCTCCAAAAAACCTCAGCCCTAGCAGTCACGTCTGCCTTGTGCAGAAACAGTAGTTAGCCTTCCTTGGGCACGTGTTAGCATTGTGTAGGAAGAAGAAAAAATATTTGAGGGTGGTTGTTCCAGATGTGCTGCGATCTGCGTCATACATTCAGATTTTTACAGCTTTTCTGTCAGATGCTGTGTATTTTGTTGGCAGAATTGGTGTGGTGTTCGCGTACCTGTTCTCTGTTTAATATCTGGTGGTGTTCACTGCCTCAGCTTCCAGCAGTGGCTGGATTTTAGATTGGATTAAGGTAAGGTAACTTCATTTGGGAAATCTGAATGAGCATCATCAGATAGTCCTTTTATTTCCTAAGCTATTGTTTCTATTTAGTTCGTGTTAGTAAAACCAACATGATCGCTAGGATCTAGAATCGCTTGAGAGTTTGAGGGTTGATGATAGAGGAGGACAACTGGTGGCTCACCCAGTGCTGGTTGATCTCCAGTGAAATGTCACTCTCAACCCACATCCAGGTGGATCAGAAATCCACCCCTGCAGCTGCAAATCTCAGCAGTTAAGTCAGAAACAGTCATGTTGAATCAGAAGAACCATGCAGATGCTGCTTTCTTGGAGCGCTTGAAGCTGGAGCTGAGAAGGTAACTTAGATATCCTCCATTACCTAGTATGTAGTTCGAGAAATATTTGTTTACAAGATTTTTTGCAACTTGTTCCTCTAACTGTTGACTTTTTTTGTTGTTTTTAATCTTTGACATAGCTTCTGCTGGTATCCAGGCAGTTGAGTCCTGCATACAGTAACAGGGCTGGAATGATCAGAGTAGCCCATATCATCCCTCCTGTGCTCCAAAACGGGATGGACTTTAACCTGTGGTACTTGATACCAGCAATTCTGATGATGGAAACTGCAGCTACATAAACAATCTAATTCTGCTCCTTGACTGTCCTTGTGGTTAATGATTTTTCCTGGCTCTTGCTAGAGTCAAGCCCACCGCTGTTCATGTCATACCCCCGTGCAGCTGTGGAGCTCAAGAGTATTCCTCCTTCACGGTGGCATTGTAGATGATGTTAGGCAAGCTTTGTGTTTAGCATCTAAGTGTCTCACCTGCTGTTACATGTTTCAGTTAAATCGCATCAAAATCTCTATGGTCCTTAAAAAAATATTTTTAGAAAGAGCAATTCAGTCCTTTATCTAAATATAGCTTTTAAGTCTTTGAGAGAGGAAAGCACGTGACTCTGATCTGTGGCATTCCTCATGATCACAATGGTAGGAGTATTTTCTGCACCTGGCAGAAATAAGTATGGTACAGAGAAGTTTGTTAGACAAAAAGTTCATATTTTACAGAAGAGACATTTTTTTAATTATGGAGGAAGGAGAAATCTTGGCATGTCATTCAATAGAAAGGCAACAGATACTAAAAAAAAAAGAAATGTACAGGAAAATGAAGGTGTGGTTAGAAACTTTCTTCTCAGTGGTATGACTCAAGCACCATTATCTCCTGTTTAGTACATGATACGTCAGTAAAAATAGAGGCTCACCCATTCTCCCTGTTCATGACAGCAGAGCCATATGTTTGTCCTTAGATGTCTGAAATGAGAATGCAGTGTAAATCAGCATTTTACTTATCTTATTTTTTTTAAGAGTTGAAGTCTAACAAAAGATTTCTGCAAAAGTCACAGTGAGTCCAGATATATTTGATGGAGTTATGCTTCTTTCTGATGGTGTTCTTTTTTAACTGAGCCAGAAATAGTGTCATTACTGATGTTGCTGTGGTAATGGCACTCTACAGTGATGTCTGGAAGTGCTGAAGAAATTTTTCTCATAGGAACAACCACAGTTTTCTTTTTTCCTCCCCTCTAGTAATTGTTTCAATATTATAAGTTGATATGTTCATTTATCACTGAAATCATTATTAATGAGTGCTGTTTTTCTTTGTCACATTGCCATGGCAACTGGATGACACGTTTGAGTAGAATTATCTGCTTCCAGATGGGGATCTTCATTCATAAGACTTGCCTACTGAGAATTTTTGCAGCATATTCAACTTAAATTTCTTCTTCCCTTGCCCTTCCAAAGAGTTTCAGGCTAGAGGCGTTACTGCTTTCTGGTTTATATCCTGTGATGGATTTTGTGGTGGGTGTTATGCTTGACAATATTTCTGTCTTTTATTTGTGGTTCATTTATGTTGTTTTTCTTTTGATTCAGTTGGGCTGCTTTGCTTCAGTTTGGTGTTTGCTGTGCTAGTCTTTCCCATTTGAGTTGTTGAAAAACTTGTTTTTATATGATATACCACACAATGGAAGACAGTACTTGATCTTTTACTTTTACACATGAAAGGAGCATAAAGATATATTTCTCTTTATATATGATATACCACACTGAGTGATAGTGTCCTAAGATTTTTACCATATTCACTACTCGCTTTTTAGTTTTGTACAGGAAAGATGCATAAAGATGGCTCACTTTTGGTTTTGGTGTGAAACTGTATTTTGGAAAAAGAAAAAGATATTACTGTTTAGCAAGATAGAGCAAGGCAAATATGCATAGAACTTTGTATAATTTCCTTTACCCTGAACTTCTTAAAGTTTTAATGGTCTTTTTGACTGACAGACTCTAATTAGGTCCTGCTTGATCTCAATCAACATTCCAGGATTTCTCTGGGTTCATTTCTGATCACTCAGACCAAAATATCTCAAAATAATAGTAGAAATCAGAAGGTAAAAATCAAAAGGTGAATTTAGCATCCTTTAATTCTTCAATTCCAAGTGCACTCTTTACCTTATCAAGCAAAACCTGGTTAGCAGTTTTATGCAAATACCTAAAGGCGTTACCTTTAGGGAAGGCATCAAAGGCCCATTCCTCCAACATACCTTTACTCTAATTTTCGTATTCACTTAAAGCCATTAAAGACCGTACACCCCATGACATACTTCAAGGTCCATCTATTGCTTAAACATCCATTCTTTTGCTTTTGCAGCACTTTCACTGTGACAGTAACTTCAGGGCAAGAACAATCTCATAAATAGCTCAGAATTCGTGATTTCTGCACACCATATCTTATATATATCATATCTATAGAAGACAAATGTTATCTTCACCTAGTCAAAAAAAGTATACATATATATAGTTGTGTCTTTCTGATAATTATCTAATATAGAAGACCTTTCTTCTGCAAATAGTTATTTGAATTTAATTTCTGCATTTAGTATATTTGAAATAATTAATGTGGTCTTATCTGTGAATAAGGTGTTAAACATCAGACTCACTTCTTCTCTGCTACTCCAGCTAGCAGTGTCCTCCATAGCTAAGCTGCTCGCTACCACCTTCTCCTTTGCACCCTTTGGTTGCCCTTTTGGTTGACCACTTATTGTAGTCAGCAGCCTCGGCTGGGAATGTGCTGAATATTGACTGGTCCCATTGCTTTCAGGAATTGTTCTGCGTGTCAAGTCTGTACTTAAAAAGACCTGTGACGGGCCCATAAAAATGAAGAGATTTTACAGTTTTAACTTGATCTGGGGGAAAAAAAAAGGAGCTCCTCATGAATTTGAAGGGTAAAATTTGTGTCACTGAGTACTGTAAATGCTAGAGAGAGACCTACGAGCAAAATTCACTGTTTCTCCTCAGACAACAGGAAGGTTGCTGGTATAAATATAAGCTTTCAGCTGTGATTCAGGTAGTTAACATCTATTTAAGCAGCTTAGTTCAGTGGCTACTGAAATTAGTTAGAGGTGGGGTTTTTTCCTCAATGTGTTGGCTAGTTCAGAAAGTGGATGTTTCCAGGTATGCCTTGTCATACATGGGAAGCTGGAGGACTCGCAGTCAGCTGTAATGTTGCCAATACTTTAGATTTGTGCTCTCTGTTTTAAGCAAAATATTTTGCCTCTGATAGGAAATTACAAGAGCTTATGAGTAATAATACTGCTTCAAACTTAACATTAGTGATCCATTCCCTTCATTTCTGTGTGTATCTGGTAACAGTTACTTATGGCTCAGTCCTTTTTTCTGTTCTCATTAACCAAAATTAGATTGATCACTGGCTTTCCACAGGCCAGTGCTGTGTTTGCCTTTTTGTCTGGTATTGGTACATTCACCACTTGCTCAAAACACGTGGGTTTGGTGGAGTTGCTAGCTCCTTGGTACTCCTATCTGTTAATCATTTATTTAGGCACTGAAGCCTAAGTGCTGGCCACTCAGCCTGCTTCTTCCTTGATGTGCTTCATCCCTAGGAGGTAGTGTCTCGGCCTTTAAGGCAGATCCTCAGCATTAGATTGTGTCAAATTTGCATTGCTTTTTGAGATAAAAGTAGAGATTTCTCATGCTCAAGCACATACCATATAATGGAGCCATGACATTAATACTAAATTTGGTAAGACACACTGTATTAAAAGACTAGTTCTACTAACACGTGCAGAAGCAGGTGTCTTCTACTCTTACCCCCTGATTTTTTTTTTTACTCTGTATTCTTCTAAGGAGAAGGTGGATTTCTCGGAAGTAAGACTTGTTAGTTGACATGGTGTATTCAACTTGTCCTGAAAACATGATGCAAAATGACTGGTTCATTTTTGGAAACTTTCTTGCTGCTGCATGTCTGAGGCATGAATTGTCCAGGCATCTGCACTTCTGCAGTTGGTTGAAGGGAGGGAAGATTAATACCAACTGCACTGTGCTGCACAGGTAATTGAATAGTTATTGTAAGTAAAGTATTGGGGGGAAGCACATTTACTAACACTGTTGTAAATATCTGTGGAAATTACACAAGGAATCTGTGAAAAGTTCTTTGCCACCATTTCAGGGCTACTTGGAGCATCTGGTAAAAGCAACATCTGATGGAACTGCGCCCATATTCACCGTGAATTTGAAATTAAGTTTTTGAGAACTTTCCTTGAAGCTGGAAAGGAAGCATAGCCTAGAAATTCACACAACCACAAAGAGTGGGAGCAGGATGCCTGGGCAGCTCAAAGTGTTCCTTTAAATGTCCTGTGTCCATGTCACGTTGTAATCCTTACCCTCACCTGGCCCAACTGTGTCCACAGATTCTCTAACATCTATTCTCTTTATGAATCCTACACCATTCAGGGGGATCTCCACTGAAGTTAGTAACAAGAGAAAGGCTAAAGAAAACATCAGATAAATCATCTGACCTATAGCAACAAACAAGAAGCGGAGGCATTCACTGCTTTTGTTTGCTTCAGCCTTTAATAATCCTGGTAGACCTTGGGCTGCCCGGTCCTCTGAGTCAGAGGACCACAACTGCAGGAACAGTCAGTTTCCATTTGTGGACACTAAAAGCGTAAGGGACCAGCTGTATCGGCTGAACGTTCACAAGTCCATGGGGCCTGATGGGATTTATCCCAGCGTTCTGAAGGAGCTAACGGATGTTATGGCAGGACCCCTCTCCATCATCTACCAAAGGTCTTGCGAGTCTGGGTAGGTCCTTGCTGACTAGCCAATATTACAACAATCTACAAGAAGGATGTGAGGAAAGACCCAGGAAACTACAGACCTGTTAGTCTAGCTGCAGCACCTGGAAAAATTAGGGAGATCATACTGGGTACTGTTGAAAGGCATTTATTCTTTAAAATTTATTCTATTCTTCAGAATAACGCAGTCATCAGGCACAGCCAGGGTGGGTTCGCAGGAGGAGAGGCCTGTGTAACTGGTGCGATACCCTTGCGTGATGAGGTCACCAGCCCAGGGGGTGAAGGGAAGGCAGGGGATGTAGTTGTTCTGGATTTTAGTAAGGCTTTTGATCCTGAGCCTCGCAGCATCCTTCTGGACCAGCTGCCCAGCTGTGGGATGAGCAGGTTGGTGGTGTGCTGGGTGAAGAGCTGGCTGAAGGGCAGAGCTCAACGGGTCGTAGTGAACGGGGCTACGTCTGGCCGGCGCCTGGTCACCAGCAGTTTTCCTGGGGGCTCCATTCTCGGCTCAGGCTGTTCCATGTTTGTCAGCCGTCGATGCAGGAGTTGAATGCACCGTAACGAGTCTGCTGGCGATACCAAAGGCGGGGGGTGCAGGTGACTCTTGAGGGACAGGAGGCCTTGCGGGGGGATCTAGACGGATTGGGGCGCTGGGCTATGACCAGTGGGAGGCACTGGGGCAGGCTTCCCAGAGCGGTGGTCGATGCCCCAAGCCTGTCAATGCTTACGAGGCGCTTGGCCGATGCCCTTAAGAACGTGCTTCAGCTGTTGGTCAGCCTTGGAGTGGTCAGGCAGTTGGACGAGGCGGTGGTTGTAGGTCCCTTCCAACTGAACTGTTCTAGTATGTTGCCTCAGTAAAAGCAGCACAGATTTGTAAGTAGTAATGGTGCAGTAATTACAAGAGGGCTGTCGTGATGGTGGTGATGATGGTGGGTTCTCAGCTCAGACATCCGAGCGGCGATGCCTGGCCACACTCTCTTACAATCAGTTAGTGAAGAAATACAGCATTGTTTCCAACAAACCCCCTCCTTCCTGTCTTGCCTCCATCCTATTGAACCCTTTATCAAACTTTCATTTATAAATCTGATGATAGTGTTTATCAATCAGGGGCTTATCAGTGCCCTGGTCCACTTGCTGTAAGAGACAATGTCTTCCAAGGAAGCATCCCTTACATGCAGTCCACATAGGATAGTCTGCTGCCTGGGCACACGCTCGGTGTTCTATCACAGTTAATCTCTTGGAATAAGCAGAAGACACGTTTCAGAGGTTATTTTTGCCACTGAACATCAGGACCACCATACCTTACTTGGTTTTTTTACAAGGCTGGGTTGAACATGCCTCTCTCATTTAGTTCATGTGGACTAGCTGCGGGTTGTGCAAACTTCCTTTGTGCTATTTTTCTCTTTCTCATCTGTTTTCCTATTCAAATCTGTACATGCAGCCGTGGGAGTTTTATGCTTTTTCTGCATGTGGGTTTTATTGCTCATCACAACAGTGATCATTGTAGCATTGAGAAAAATGTAAGTTAGATGTTGCAGTCAATCAAGTACTTCTAATTCCCAGGCTTTATTGTGTTCAGCCTTTTTGGTTTTATGAATTGTCACCTCCAGACTAGCTAAATTACATTTTAAAACGAAAAAAACCCACCAACTCTGAGTTGTTGTTCACATTTACTGATCTAATAATGTCTTAAATTCTTCCATCTGTTTTGAGATGCTGCATCTGAGATGCTGCTATTTGATACATTCACAGTTTTATTTAAACTCTATAATAAAAAAAGCATATAGATACAGACATGCAAAACCATGTTGTATTTTTTCAAAAAAGATTGGTTTTCAAAGTTAGGCTTATTTAACTTACATACTCGAGTTAACAGTTTACTGAAAACAAGCTTCCTTGTAAATAATCCAGATTTTTTTTTGTAACAATACAGTAACACAGAAAAAACTATTTTTGTTTTGTTTTTCCCTTAGCAAGTGAGAGAAATTGCTTGAAAACCCAAAGAAAAAGAATAATGTTTGTGTGGTTTCTTTTAATTTGCCAAGATTTTGCCTTTTATTCCCAGTGTACTGTGTCATTTAATTTTGTATTAACATTTTCAACTTTGGGGTTTAAAGTTTCTCTTCTGCGTTATATATCCTGGCTGGAGGAGCGTGGGTGCAAAACTCCATGTTTTTCCAATAGATTCACATGCTACAAAGATAACTAGAGGAAAAAGTGGCTGAGAAAACGCAGTGTTGGTACTGCAAGCATTGGATTCACAGGCTAGAGAGAAGAATCATTTTTACCAAAATCCCATCTTGTCCTGCCGAAGGAAAAAATAATCCCTTTATTCAAGCTTTAGGTGTGGCTGTTTACTTCACTGTGGGGTAGCACATGTATGTTAGATAATACTTCTGTACTGGCACTGGAGCTGGGAGTTTATTATTTGAAGAGCAGAAACGCCTAGCTGATAAAGGGCAAACCAGGAATCTTTTCTGATTACTTATTTCATGCTGGATTTCTATCTGGGTAATATTCATGTGCAGGAAAAATGGTCGTGGAGGGGGAGCGGGGAGAGGAGGTTGGTCAGCATGGAGCCTTTTCTCCAGAAGCTGTTATATGACTGTGCGTTGTGTACCTTTTGCTTTAGCTCAGTTAAAAAAACAGTGCAGGGGGTGAAATAAACATAAAAAAAACACCAAAAAATGCAGTGGGTTTTGGTGTTTGCCTTTTTGTTTTGCTTGGGTTTTTTTTCCCACCTTTTAACTTAAATAGCCTCCATTAGTATTGCTTTTCAAAGGAGTTTTTCAATGCAAGGAATGTCCATGAGCAGACTCCTCTCTGTAGTAACTACTGTACGCTGCTTGTTTGCACACTGGCAAAAGAGTTCAGGGAGGATGCAGAGACAAAGAACTTGTTTGTATTGAACATATTATACAGAAACTAGAGATCTGGGGGAGAGTGCGCACCAAACATCCCCTGGTCATAGTGCCGAGGCTATACCATGGACCAGAGAGCTACTGAGCAATTTGTGGAAGCCAGAACTGGAAATTATTACTGAAGCTTCAGTCAGAAAAACTTCGTTGGTATCAGTCACATTTAAGCCTTTGAAATGATATACATGTAATTTCTAGTTGCTTTGCTTAATTAGGGTCTTTTCTAGTCAGCTGTTTTGGTTTTAGTTTGGTTTTTTTCCCCAGCTGTTGAAGTACACTGGTTCAAATTTTTTTTTCTTTTTTTTTTTTTTTTTTTCTTGGTGCTCAGATGAGTATAGGATCAAACCAGTGGAAGAGGTCAAATACATGAAAAATGGGGGAGAAGATGATCAGAAAATAGCAGCCAGGAACCAAGAAAACTTGGTAAGGATTGAACTTATCACTTATCTAATGAAATAACATGGCTCTGCTTTTGTAATGAAATATGCAACATGCAGCACATTCAAACTACAGCTTACTTGCAGCAAGAGGATTTTCTCCAGAATGTCATAACTCTCTGTGAAGCTTGCATAGAAGGTGTGAAATACTACTTGCTTGTCTTTCTGAATTAGGCTTTAGTTGATCTTGGAGTGAGTGCTTCCACGATTATACTCACTTACCTCCTTTGCAGATCCAAATATACACACTTTGATATGTATATGTCTGTATTACAAACGAGTTGGTAGTAAAGTAGCAGTGCACTGCCATTAAGAAAAATGACCTACTTACGTAGATATTATTTACTCTGCACTTCCTGGTTTTCTTCCTGGTATATTTCAAAATTCACAGGAAAAGCAGTTCAGGATAGAAAACACAATATATTCTTAACACAGCAGTCGCAAGAAACTATGCTGGCCCATAGTTCCATTTATGGGAAGGAAATCACAGGTAAACTTAATGTGCCTTGAAGTAACTAGGGTGCTGTTAAAGTGGCTTAAAAACCACAGTTGAGTCACTTCTGGCATTTCTGAGAAGTCGTGTCTTCTCTCCTAAAGCTGAAGGAATGTAGATTTTGTAATTGGCTGACTGGGGCTTTTCCCAGTTTAAATTTTTGAAGACATCCCACAATCATAATAGTTGGGTGCAAAATGTCACATCTGGTTCTACTTGTTCATTGCAGCTCTTCCTCCTGTAGGATTGTGTTTTATTTCCCCTCCATCAGCAAGACCAAGGGGGGAACATCAGCAGCAGCTTTCAGTGGAACCATGACCATCATCACCAGCTGAGGGTTTGCCTTTTGCCATCATTGGGTAGCTGTACAAAAATCCACTGTTTGAGATTTTTTTTTTCTTTTCCTGAAGATGTAAGTGAGCTCCAGGCAGCCTGATACTTTATATTCCCTCTTCTAGACACACATACTTGTGTTACACAACTACATGTGCATTCCTGTAGTAAATAGCAGAGTTTATTTTGGTGTCTTAACCTCATTGTTCAAGTGGTGGTTGAGCACCAGGCAATGTGATTTCTGCTTCGGTCTCCAGGTTAGGTATCTGCCACCTGCAATTTTGTGTTGCTGATGCTCCAGTGGGCAGTGCAACTTTAGCTTGTAGCAGGATTTTGGGGTTTAGTGCCTCAGAAACATTGCTGAGAAAATCACCTTTTCTAGCAGCACCCACAGTGTATTCAGCTTTATTGCCAATGTAAGCACGTTTGTTTTGAATTGGAAGAAGTGTGACTGCAATAACTTTTTGCTTATTTTAGAGACCCTGGTGCTTTGTTGGTAAATAGAGAAAAAGCAAGAATGAGCACAATCCTAATCTTTGTTTGGTTAAAAAATGGAAGAAGCTTTGCAGGTTAAATTTTAAACTAGCCTTCAGCTGTAGTTAGAGTATTTGCAGAAGGTAACATGCCACTTGAATGACAACAAGGAAGAGTTCAGGAAAGCTTAGGTCTGCTGAGGTGACACAGTTGCTGAAGGTGTACTCAAAACTAGGTAAGAGCTACTTTGCACTTTTGTTGGTGCCTGCTTGCTTGTAGCACCTAAGTGTTAGCCCAGCTAAATTTAGAATGAGGCATTTCTACAGTGCAAGTGCTTATTCTTTTACTTTTGACAGGTTGTGTTTGATGGGAGCAATGGGTTTGTTGGAAAATATAACTTAATACGGAGTTGGAGGGCTGGTATAGCTCTCTGTCGTGTCTGTCAGGAGAAAAAAAAAGGCAACAACGTAAGAAAGTCTTCAATCAGACAGGATGTATATACTTCAAAACAAAAACCATCTTATACACCAAAAAGGCTTTATTTTCCTTTTCCTCATCTTACTATAAGGAGATTACATTGTCTGTAATGTATGCAGCTTTTTAATCCTGGGAATTGTCAAGTCCTTGTCACTCCTGGGTTTTTTAAAGGGGTTTCACTGTTCCAGTTCTCCTTAGTAGACATGTTTTACTTCACTGCTTAGAAGATGGGTTAAGCTACCCATCACTCAGGCTTTAGTTTTCTTAATGTGTGAAAAGTTGGCAAGCACTTACATAATCCCGTCTTCTCATCAGCCATTTCCAGGCAACAGAAATTTTGGGAACAAGAAAAGGCGGTGGGAGAATCAACCGACCCTTTTCCCTCCTCTCTTGTTTCTTAATCCTACATTTCTTTATTGTCACGGGGCTGTTAATTCACATCTCCTTCAGAAACATGGCCCAGATGGGATGTATAACCTGAATGGCATTATAGTCTGTTCCATGGGAACTGCTCCAGTGTGGGTTATCTTATCCTCAGATACTTATGCTTGAATTATGTTATTCAGATGCCATCAAATTTTTCAGTCTCATTATCTTATATACTTTTTTAAGGTATTTTGAAGTCTCGCTTAAAAAAAGAAAAAAGATCTCTGCTCAAGTGAAAATAAAACCACTTCCCTTATAACTTAGGCTCTTTGATGTGGTAGCATTTCTGCCTTTGGTACTGCTGTATTTCCGAGTCAGGGGGGAAAGAAGGTCACACAAGTAGATAAAGAGAATGGGAGGACGTAGCAGTCACCAGGCAAATTGTCATTTCATGCCAGGGTCCTGTGATCAGGGCCCCAGGCTTTTATTCCCTGTAAGGAGAGAGCTGGAGAAGGACTGGTACAAGCGTGGCTATCTGTGGGAAAAATTAGGCTCTGCCAGTGAATCACCATCTTCTCAGCTTCAACCTGAGGCTTAAGCAGGGCTCAAAACTTGAGCGAGTCTGACATTGTCAAGCAGAAATACTGCTAAGATGTAGTGATGGTGGAAATGGCTGTGCTAGGGCTGTACGCCAGGTGAAACAGAAGATGCTCTATGTGGAGACATTTTCTGGCAGAATCAAAGGCCTCCTTGAATTAAAATGTAGGCTCTTGACAAGGAGGGCCAGGGCAGAAAATAAGAAAGGGTGAAAAACCCAAGTTTGTTTTAGACTCTTTCGAAGTCAGTTTTTGCTTTCCTGCCATTCCTTTGTATCCATTAGCCCGATTCACTTCTTTACCCAGGTGGTTTCTCTGGTTCTGCACTTGCTGCTGGGATCTCACTGGTCCTGGCTTCATTCCTGGTAGCTCTGCCTCCAGGCACCTTCCTGAGCATCCTGCCTGGGATCTCCATCCTCAAAACGAAGCCAAACACATTGCACTTGGGAGGGAAAATCCTGACTTGACAGTCACACATCCTTGTAGCCTGCAGATGGGGATGGGATGTGGCAGGATTAGGTGCTGGAGAGCTGGACTTAAACTGCATGCTGGCACTTACAATAGCTGCTCAGCTAGAACAGGGATGTTTGGAATTAAATCTGTAATGAACTAGTAGATGAAAGGAAGGAGTCATTTGTACTATATACGTTTTTCAATCACAAGTGTAGGGTTACGGATATATAAGAAAACATGGAAATTGTGTTAGTTTTCAAATGAGATATGATTGTGCGTAGAAGGTCATGATGTATTATTATTCCCAGAGGTAAATAAGCAACTGTGACGGTTATGCGTGGGTTCAGAAGGCGGAGGGCTAGCTGTGATGGTTTACGGGGCTCCTGGGCTGGCATGACAGGCAGGGCGGGCGGGCTGGCTTTGCCCAGGTACAGCCAAGACGATGCTGTCTCCACGTACAGCTTGGTGCCAACACGCCAAGTGAGGTGGTGACTCCCCAGGTATTAAAACTAAATCTCAACTCCTTGGGGGATCCACAGTGGCTCTGCAAAACCCTGCTGGGACAGAGGTGAGCTCTCCTGCGTTTCTTCATCTTTCTGGAGGGACTATGGCTTGTTTAAGGATTTTATGATAAGCCTTCTCCAAAACAAAGAGAGTTTTACCAACCTGGAGTTTACCACTCAGCAGATCTGGATGGGTTTTTTTGGCCCTAAATATTAGCAAAAATTAATTGTGTCTAATCACATATGTCACATACCTGGGTTTGTTACTCTGGAAAGCTAAAATGCTAAAAATCAGAAAGCATTAATATTTTAAAAGGCCGAATCTATTCTAAAACATACCTGCTACAAGCAGGTATGACTGGAATAAGTAACACGTTTTATCATTTCTAAAGATCTATTAATTTTTTGTTTGAAAGGACTCACTGTTTAGCTCCACACCATCATGTTAAATATACAGAATACAATCCTAACAGCCTATTTAACATTCATAGTAGGACAAGTTTAATTGTCCTCATTTCCATAGTCTTGCAGCACTAATGGCTTTCCGTTGCAAAATTTTATTGCCAGAAAAGGTAAAAGAAGAAGGTGTGTTGTATTCGTGCAGCTTAGCGTTGCTTTGGCAGACTTGATGAGCTGTATCAGTTTTCCTCCGAGATGGTCTGTAATAGTACAGATACTTCTGAAAATATCAAATCCCTAAAGCTACATTTTTTTGTGTTAGGTGGTTAACTCAATATTTGTTGCAGTTCAGTTTTTGGATGTTTTTTGTAAATTTTGCTAATAGAAGTCTTTTTCTGTTCTGCATTGGCACAAAAGGCTACTTACTGGGATTTTTATCTTTTGTTATCCAAACCCTCAAAACAATTGGGCATAATCCTCTGTTTTGTCCTGAAGCTCCATACTGAAATTGCATGTTAGAGCTTGAGATGAATTCCTGCTGGAGTTGGAAGAAAATTGCCTCTCTGTGTTCCTTTTGCTATCTTCGTCCACGCTTAATAACATGAGCAATGTTTTGCCTTTTTTTTTTCCTAATAAGTATAAATTTCCACTCCACTTACCTGCAAATGTAATTTTTGTCAGCCTTGTGTGCACTGTTATTTCCTAACGATGTCTTGAGCTTCTCAGCCCAGCTGCTGTTCTCCATTTATCAGTTAGCTCCGTACTTTGTATTGCAAAACCTCAGTCTTCAAGACTCTGTATTCAACACCAGTTACCGTTTCCTGCAGTGATATGTTAAAATTAGACAGGAGTATCCGATAGATGAAGTGTATGAAATTAAAAGCCTTGCAGAAAATGAGGGATGAAACAACGGTAATAACTATATAAAATGTAATATGTGAAAGGGACGATACCTATTTGAATATTTATATTATACGCAGTATGCAAAGTGTGTATTATAGATACATCAATCATAAACATTTTGTAATGTGCAATACAAATTTTGGCATATGTCTGAATTCCAGATCGATTTAGGAAAATATATTTTTAATTCTATTGCCAAGCTGCCCAATCTAGGTGCTAAAGAAAAGATGAGGAAATAAGCTAGCTAAAAGACATAACCTAGCCACCGCGCTCTGGGGTTAAATTTATTGAGGGTATTTGAGGTGTTTTCCTTTGTACATATGTGAAGTACCACAAGTGCAAATTTAAGCATGGGAATACAATTAGTTTGGTACTTTAAAGTGTTTAAAGCCAGTGCTACTTACTATTGCTAGCTAACCTTTGAACTGCAGTGTTTTAAAAGCATAACTATTTATCACAGCACTGTTGTAGTACATTGGTGAAGAGCATTGTAAAAATTAATAGTATCATAGTAATGTATATTACAATACTAAGATTTCAGGCTGTAGTTTCCTAATTATTTATTTTTAACCGTTTTTGCAATGATAGCATATTTTGAAAGGCACGGTTTCAGGACAAAACTTGCTCATGCTCTGCTTATGAGGATAAAGAAACCAGAAAGGCCCAAGACCAGCAGCCCTCAAGCCCCTAGAAAGAAGAGCTTTCCTTGGATTTTGTCTACCCTGAAGAGTTTTGGCATGTTAAATCCTGTGTTAACCCCTTGTTTGCTTTCGGTGCTGTATGCAGCATCATCCAGGGGCCCCTGTCCCACTGCTGCCATGGCATCAGCTCCACATACAAGCATTGGGATGATGGCATCACATTGCTTCATTACCCACTGTCAAGGCTGGATATTTAAATATTTTCTGTATATAAAAGAGAGGCTATTCTCTGCCTCTTGCTGCCCTGTTTTCCCTTCAGTTTTCAGTTATAAAGCCTCACTTCAACAAAATGCTTCTGTTGGAATCCATGTGGGGAGAAAAGCACAAGAACACACTGAAAAATACAGCTTCGGTCATTCTGGGAGGGGAAAAAAGCACCAGAGATGCCCTTTTTCTTTGGTTCCTGGGGCATAAGAATAATAAAAGGACAAAGTGAACATTGCCCGATGAGCACAGAGACTTGCTAATGTGCGGGGGTTCCTGCACTGCCCACCCACTGCATCTCCTGTAATCCTGAGAGCTGGAGAAGAGCACAGAGAAGTTGAGGGCTGCAAAGCAAGGCTACTCCCCCACACGTTTTCCCACAAGGAGAGGCATCCGCTTTGCCTAGATGCTGCATCAGCCAAATCCCGGGGCCCCGAGGGAGGTCTGTGGAAACAGGTCCCACAGGCTCCTCGCAGACCAGCGCAGAGATGCTCCCCATCTGGACTGCTCCTCTCTTGAGTTCAAGAAATAAACCACAGAACAAAAGCTGCCGCTACAAAACGCAGCTACAGAATAATTAAATGAAAGCCAAGGATGAAAAATTAAAAGTAACCAAATGAAGGGGTGACGAGCATAGTATCAAGCTCCTTTCTGGTGGAGGTGGCAGGGTTCATGTTAGGATAAAGGAGGCAGCATCCTGCACCCCGCAGGCCAGGCCGGTGGGCAGGCTGGGGTGCCCGTGAACCTCCCTGCCCTGGGCAACTGCAAGGGCAAAGGTGTCGTTTCCTCCAGGTAGAGCCACTCTGAGCAGCGCTGGGACAGACCGGGCAAAGCAAATGATGTTGTGCCCCACTCAGTGAAGATGAATTTTGCTTTTTATAAGACAATGCCTAAGAAAATCCTCTGGGAGTGTACAGTTGTTCATCACATGTATTTTCCTCCAGTCTTCATTGACGGGATCTGGATCGGTGCATGTTACGCTGTATGTACTCCCAGGTTCCTTTTCCTGGGGAAATTAAAATTATAAATTCATCCTTTGGATTTTTTTTTTCCAAAGTCTGAGATCCTAAATGAATGTTGCCCTATCAGTGCTAAGTAATTTCAACACTTCAGTTTTTATAAACCAGCCTCTCCAATGTTTTTTGGAAGAAATGCATTTGCAGCTGAATTAGAAGTGCGTGGAAAGGATATTGTTACTAGAGCCAGTTATTTTAAATGCCATGCAATTAGCTTATTTCCATATTGCCTATTTCTTTTCAAATTTGCAGTGATATTCTTCAAAGAATAGTTTCTCATAATGAATTTATGACAGATTTAGCTCATTCCACTTACAGGGTCACTGCATATTATATAGATACCAAAGTAAATGATTGCACTGAGTATTGATACTCTCTTTCTTCTGGATTCCATTAAAAATTGTTTTGGTGGAAGAAGTATTAATTTTTCCTCTGGTATTTAATTTTGGAAAACCTGGAAGATAAGTGGGTACTATTAATAAATACTTTTTATGTTACTTTCTGACTTGTTAAAAGTATTTGTGCTGCAGGTGCATTTCTTCAAACTAGACCTTGTTTCTGTCTTCACCCTCCATTGAGTAAATCTGCATAGTGCTCTATTAGGAGGTAGAATAATACAATTTATCAGTCCCTTGATGAATGTGATTTTAAAGTAGATTAAAAAAAATCTTTCTTTCTAAGCATATTAAAATAACAGTGTTCAGAAGCAACATGTAATTGCAATCTTGCTGGTGTTTGCTGGGGTAAAAAAAGTAGTAGCGAAGGTCAAATGCCCAAGAGCCTTGGGCAGCTGTCAGGAGCAAGTTTTCAGGACCAGCTTACAGTGCTGGTGTAGAGGGTTCTTGCAAAACTTGTGGAGACGTTCCCGTCTCTCGTGGAAGCAAATTGTTTTACATAGAGGTTGAGGTTTTTCCATGTCTGTGTCATTTCAGTGGGTGAGTTCCTGCCTGGGATTTTTTTTCCCCTCTCTGGGAAAGCTGGTGCTGTTGAGAAGGAGGATGGATACGGGGCTGTTGCTGAATCAGAGGAGTCTGCAGTGATGGCATTGCTGCTTGTTGGCTGAAATGTGTAGGACTTCTCCAGGCCACATCATCCAGGGTTTATAAATGCCAGCAGCTGAAGCCCAAGCTGGATGCTGCTGCAGTGAGCTCTGGCAGCGGCAGACATGGGCACAGTGACATTTCCCCGTAGCCCCGAGTATACTGTCCCACCAGCCATCATGAGCTTGTGGGTATTTCTCAAATCCTGTTATTACCATCCTTGAAGTTATCAAGGCCATGGGCATTGTGTGTATGTTCTGGACACGTAACTTTCAATGCTGCTCGCCAGGAGGAGGTATAGAAATGCATACTACTCCCTGTAACCGCTTATTGTGCACTTTGCGGTAAACCAGCCTGTGCTGCAGTGCTGCCAACATCAGCCATTTGAAAATGAGTCAGCTGAACAAAATGTGTAGGTTATATATAAAATTTGTTATTTAAAAACATACATAAAGCTCTGGAAGTTTCTGTTTAAGTGTTTATTCCATGACTCTGAGGACTAGGAACCTTTTTTGCCCTTTCTTTTTAGAGTAGAAGTTATTTTTTATTCTTTTATTATTATTTTAAGAGCTTGAGCATCTGAAAATGAGGGACTGAAGCTTGAAGAAAAATGGACAATAAGATTTTGAAAGTTGTCAGCTTTAGAAGCTCCCTGTATCCTCTGTTTGGTACTTGCTTTTCAGCGATTGGCTGGTAGGTGTTAATTATTAATTCTGCTGTTTTGGAGCAGAGTGTAGATACAGGCAGGAATGAATACACTGAAATGCCTAAAATCAATAGTCACTGTCAGAGAATAGCACTGGCAAATCCAGGCAGCTGTGCTGGCGGCTAGCCCGAGAGTGCCAGGGTAGGAGTACCACTGCCCACTGGTGAGCTGCGGTCTCCTGTCCTCTTGCCTCCTTTTGATAGTGGCGAGGTAGAAGTTTGGCCTTGCATCTGGTCAGATGTAATTACAGACAATATTATATGGGTTTGCTGAAGCTTTCTTTTCAGACGTAGGACTTCTTCAATTGAGGTGGTTGTGGAGAAAATGTAGGGCCCAGAATTTACGTATCTGGTGAGGTGCTCATTTTGGACTATTGAAGTACACGGAGATAACAAGCAAATTTATCCATAGATATTTCATTGGCTATTTAACCATGCAGCCTTAATGAACCCTCGGTTTTAGTTTGGATACAACATTGCACCTGAAAAAGAAAGTTTCAAGGTGTTGAGAGATGGAACGTGCCTATTTAGACCCCAAACCAATAGTGAATCTGTTAATTTTGATTTATTGAAGCTGAGATGGTGCCCTTGGAGGGATGGGGCATTGTGCTGGTTTCAGGTGAATCCTTCTTACAGCTGGTGCGGTTTTGCTGTAACTTGCTTGTGCTGTGGCTATTTTTTCAGTGTGAAAAGTGTTTTCTTTTGTGAACTTCCCTAACGAATGTCTTGAAAGACCAGTTAAAAGAGGTGGACTTGAAGACAGTCAAATGTCTGCTGTACGTAAAAAAAACCCTCCAGCACCCAGTTCTTGGGATGTAATGCTCTGCAGGGGCTGGGGTCCTGTGGCAGATGCTTCCTTCTCTCTGTTTCTTTGACAAACACCAGCACTTTGATCCCCTGGCCTGTTTATAGAGAAATACATCTTTAAAGTGGTTTCCAGTAGCTGGGAGCTCAGCTTGCTCACACTGCATTATGCTGGCTTTGTATAGATTCAGAGATCAGATTGAAAAGTGAGGGCTGACTGTTCCGAAACGATGGGATTTGTTCATGTTTTTAGGGAAGAGATTGCTTCTGCTGTCTTCTGGGGTTGGTGACAGCTGGTTTGATCTCAAACACAGTGGAACAGATGACGCTTGACAGCTCTCTAGTGCAAAGCAGACCTTAACATCCGTGTTGGATGTCTGTCTCAGGTGGAATTTAATGCATCTTCTCGAGTCACAGGCAAGAAAGGTAGCACCTTCTGTGGCCAGCAGAGCTGCTGGGGGAGTGCAGTCCAGAGCCCCAAAGAGGAATCTGCATTAGGGGTTGCTGGAAGCAAGCAGGAATTAATATGACCATCCCAGGGAAGAGGCTGTAGAGGTAAAGGAGGAAGGGAAAAACATGAAAGGTGGGGCAGAAAAGGGGAAAGGGAGCAGAAACATTACAAGGAGAGGTGCGAAGAGAGTCAGAGGGCTTTCTGCAGCCCAGAACTTCTCAGCTTGCCCTAGCTGAGGAGAGGCATCCTGTAAGCAGTGGAGCACCCCGAGTAGCCCATGGGGCTACCTTAATGAGACGCACACCTCGTTACAGATGTGTAGGAAAACACAGAGGTTTTGTTCAGCAAAGGTAGCATCCCACCAGCCAACGTTTTATTTGGCATTAAATCCGCGCAGCGGTAGCTGAGGGCACTCATCAACTCTAAGAACAACTTTGATGTGGCCTTTCTGATGTAGGTGGGAGCTTACTCGTAGCGTTTCTTTCCAGGTGTTCTGTGAGCAGTCTGGTGATTTTATGTAATCTCTCCCAATTTAATCCCACGGGGATTGCCGTGGTCAGACCCGGTGTAGGTGGTAGGAGGTGGGTCAGGTCCCATGTCTCTGCTGCATTCTGATGGTTTTACTGGCTGTATCGGTGCAGAGCCTTTCAACAGGCAGGTCTGAGCTTTTGCCATGAACAGCACTTGATAGTAGCGTTATTTGAAAAACAGAGTTTTCCAACTTTTTTTTTTCAAATGAGCGCTTTCAGTTTAGAATTCGCTGCTTTTCTTTTGGAAGTCCTATTGCTTCTCTGTTATGGGTTTAGAAAACCAGAAGCCCCCAATCCATTTTGCACCATTATTTTTTTGGAAACACATTCTGACTCCTTTTTTACATAAACAGTGCCATGTTTTTCAACTATTCAATCCATATGAGAGTTTTATCATCACCTAAATTATTTTTAGTGTGGTTTTATTTCCCCAGTTATGTAGTAAGAAATGTAAAAAAATACTTTTAGAAGCAACGTAGAGTAGAAGATCCAAGAGTAAGGAGCACTTGTAGGAATAAAAGTTGTAGCAGGAGAGCACCAATTATTTAACTGATCTTCAGAAGACAATGTCTATTGTACTGAATGAGCATGAAATGTTCTTTTCCTGTTAATAGTTGTTTTTGTTAAGTTTTCCACCTGTTAGACAATTGTATGCTCGCATCATTATTAAGCAGGAACATCTTCCACTGCTGCAGCAGTTATCTTGTGTTTGCTTGCTTGATATTTTATTGTGCTTCATCACAATATGTGAACAAAGTTGGTAAATATTTAAAAATTGCCATGGAGAAAATGGTGATATCTTGCACAAAATTATTGGAAACCACAGTAGGCGTTAAGTGGATTTTTTAAATTATTTTTTTAAAATTCCTCCCAGGAAATGAAGGGTCTCAGAGGGCTGGGCTACCCAGGCATTTTTTCAGTTTAGGCTCGCCTGGGCGGTGCTGCAGCGGAGGCCACATGTGGGCAGAAGACATCCCGATTTAATGATGTCTTCTCTAGAGGAAGTGAAAGAGAACTGGAGGTGGCTGCTGGGAAGCGCATTAGCTGTATTAACAGGCTCCTTTAGCTCTTTACCCTTAATTTCTGCACGCTCAGGGTGACAGGCTTGGCAAATCCAGGTCTCCCCAAGACCTGGCGTGAACTCCAAAGGCGCTTGGCCATTTGCGCTCTGGCTGCCATGCGTTTTGGGACCATTGAGAAGGTAACGGTGTTCCTCCGCCTCTGCCAGTCCACCTTGCCCAGGGGTTTACTGGTGCTGGGGTGGCCACTGCAGAGGCCTCCAGGGTGGTGTGAAGCTGTGGGATAACCCACAGGGAGGAGGTGAGTGAACAAAGTTGGGGGGGATTTATTCCTGGTGGTGGATGAAAGCTGGGTTGTGTAACCTACACACATTGGTTGATGACATTCCTGGTGTTCGTGAGATGTTGCTGATGCCCTAACCTCCTGAAAAAAAGAAACTAGAAATGTGATAGACCTGTGAAAGTGAAGGGGATGAAAATAATTCACACCCATGTGTGTACAGAGGACAGTGCAGTTTGGAATTACATGCAGGTATGTTTTAAAAAAAATCTCCTGTATACATTAATAATTTTAATGTGAAGCACTAGTTTACACAGCAAAGTAATACTGAACTAAGCTAATTCGCAGCTTACCAAACAGTCTTAATATTCATTCTCACTGGGAAGAACTTCCTTTTCTGGCTTTAAATTGTTGGCTTTAAATTCTTGCAGGAGCAAGAAGCAATATTAGAGTTCAAACACAGCACTCCGGTGCTCCACTTTCATCTCTTACACTTGATCTGTGCAAACCACACTGGCTGTGTACTTCTGCGTGCTGCTTTATCTAGTATGTAATCTTTCCATGGGATAGCATCAAACACAGGTGGCTTTAAACAAAATAAACAAGCTGCTGGATAGTCTATGCATGGGAACACAAAACCAATGCTTTTTAATAAGGTAGTCATATTATAATTGTGTGTGTATATATATATTTAAATGTAGTTTTGTCTTACAGCAGCACCTGAAGGCAGGAGTTGGGAATCAGAAGTGGCTGCTTTGCCTGCAAACACAGCAAAAAGGGGCTCATACATTAGCAGTTTTTCCCAAAAATTTCATCCAAACCAGCACTTTTATTCCAAAATCTATGTATTTCCAGGGAAGCAACCTGGGAGTAAGTTTCCAAACCCCAAGGAAGTAGATGAAAGGCAAACTGGAGAGGGTAAAGGCGTGGTATGCGGCAGAGCATGATGTGCTGCCATCCTATTTCCCCAGTGTGTTTGGATGTTGGACCTCCATGGTGCCAAGGGAACAATTTGGGGGGGAGTGGGAAAGAGCACACCATCAAGCTGCACTTTTCCCTTGGTTTTCTTCTTTCCTTTAGCTATTTGGAGAAGCAAAGCTGCTGTGAGAAGGAGAGGAGGGATGGGTCTGACTGTAAGGTGTGGTGGGAACCAGGGGGCGGTTTCAGGGTTGGAGAGATGCTGTTCACGTTGTACTTCTGCTGGTGTAACGCTGTGGGTTTGCCAGATAGCCCTCTCTTTTTAGACGTGGAGAGCACATTGCCTGAGCAAGTATACCTGAGCTAAACATCGGAAATCCTCAGCCCTTTCAGGTGGCTGGTGGGGCTCTGAAATAGCTGGCTTCAAACTGCTTCATAGTCTGTTAATAGTGAGTCAAGGTCAAAACGTGCTTTCTATTTTATAAAGGCTTGGCTGGATGCACAAGTTTAACAGCTTGTATATTTGTGGGATTTGTTGCTTCTGGAGATCTCCTGGCTCTCTAAGTCACTCCGTCCTGCCCAGCTTTTCCAAGGATTAACATCCGTATGGGAACGCTGTCTCTGCAGCAATGTTTACACTCATTTCCTTCCTAGGGAAAACATGCAGCAATGAAACAGGACTTCAGCAGTTCTGTGGAAGTGGTGATGGCAGATGCAAGGAGACGGTAGCATGCCTTTCCGAAGTACAGCTTGTTCTTAGCGGGAAGTGGATTGAGTTTTCTGCATCCTCTTTTTTTTTTTTTTTTTTGAATAAAAGCAAGCAGAAATCTTTTTACCAAGCTAAAGGCATCGCTCAGCCTTGAAACGAACCCGGATGGAGCTGGCTGCCAGCCAAGCCTTTGCTAGCTGCAGCCTGCACACCGTGGAACTCCTCTAAGAATAGCCCCAATGCTCTTTTAAAAAAGATCCCCCCCCAAAAAAAAATATTAAAAAAATTAAAAAAAATTACAGCAATACATTGTCTTCACCTCTGCTGTAAAGAGGTGAAGTTTGGAGGGGATTTCCCCCCGCCCCCATGACGGTGTCCGTTGTTTCTCCTGTGCCTGCAATGAGCTGTCGCTAATGCTGAGAAATATTTTCGGACTTAATGCGGTGAGTCAGGGCTTAGCCATAAATTGGTCATGGGATAGAAAGGATACAGATTGTCTCTTACCCAGTGTCTAGTTTCAGTGATTTCAGAAACATGAGCAATTTCTCAACTGATGTTAATTAGAGTCATAACTCTTTCTGAGATGATCTAAGGCAAGGATTAATTATAAAAGTTTTTCGGTGTTAGAACATGTTTCTTTAGTTAAAGTTTGGCATGCTTTCGTTTTATGATTAGCATGAAAGAATTTTCCTCTGCTTAAAATCCCTATATATACCGTTCTATCTTGCTATGTAAATAACGATATTTATGAGTTTATCTAAACAAATCTAACTGTTAAATGGGAAAAACACATAAAAGGGCCAAGTGCTACCTGCCGATTCAAAGGCTTTTCGAGTGGACTTGCATGTATTCCTTGTGGGCTTGGTTGTGTTTTGGAAGCTGTTCTTCTGGCTGTACTTGATTTCTCACTTAAATAAAACACCCCATAGATTATTTTCCTATCTTTATTTTAAAAATAAGTGACCTAACTAAGTGCCCTTACATGCTTCTCCTTTTGCCTCCATAGAGGGGGGCTTTTCCAGGGCCAGCTGAGTGGAGTCTTGATAGAGGTGGGGATCCAGCAGTCCCATGTTAAAATACCTCCTTTGGTTGTATTTCCTTAAAATTGTCTGTAAAATTGTGAACTGGCTATTTTCACACCCTCATGTCAACTTCATTGGTTCACCTTTTAGAAAATCTAAATAAAAATGGTCAAATGGGTATATAGGCAGCTTGATGTGAGTCGATGGTATACATTCACAAAAGGCTAGATGAGATGACACGTCTTCTCTCCACCTCTGTCTTCTGTGCTCCTTATTTTCCCAGGGGTGAATTTTAGCAGAATCTCACAGCATAATATCAGAGCATTCACAGTGAAGGATCCCTGCACCGGTTTACAAAACTTGGCGAAGTTTTCATGTTGTTCACTTTTTTACTTTATAAAGCTCTTTTCTTACGATTAAGTCACATAGCTAAACAGTGATGTAATTTATTTTTTTTGTATCATACTTCTATGAGTGCTTTAAAACAGAAGAGATTCAAATCTAGTTCCTATGACTGCCGTGTTTGAAGGTTTTTTCCTGGGAAAGCATTGCGTTAGCCTGTACTTGCGCTCAGGTAATGTAATAGAAAATCGTTGGGGATTTTTGCTTGTAATAAATTTAGACTTAGATTCCTATCATATGTTAATGTTTTTAATAATCTGACACTACAGATCTCCATAGTTTTATGGCCTTATACATATGTCTCCTGCATTATGTGTGCTGATGATTACTATGCGAATGTAAGTTATTAAATTGATTTTATGACAGTGGCATAGAGCATGAAGCTGAGTTCACTTAAGGAAATAAGAGTGATGCAAACACAAAGCACTAAAATAAAAACAAAGTCTTTTGTGTCACGTTGCATGATGAACCACGGAGGGATTGGTAATTCAGCTTTCCACTGAAACCATTTTGCAAAGTGGTGCTCCAGCATCACTCACACTCCAGTCCTTGGTGTCCCCAAAGTTGGCACAGTTTCTGGCAAGACAAAATGTACTGAATCCACTTTAAGTTTACAAATGGTGACAGATTAATTTGGAAAGACAGATCACAAACATGCATCGTGGCCACAGTCTGAGTCCTATAAATGTGATGTATGGCTGGTGCAGAACGATAAAAATTCATATCAAGGGAACAGCTTAATTAACTATTCTTGATTAAAGTAGTACAGTATGTGAATTTAATAACTTGTCTTCAAAAGCAGAATGTGAAATCGCTTATTACTTTGGTGTATCTTGCTGGCAAATTGTGAGCTGCCAGAGGTTCTTCGTGACTAATTGAGTTTAGAGGAACTTAACACTGGGATAGGAGATACCAAATAATTATTCTGCTCTTGCTTCAAGCTCATTGCCTTACGTGAATAAAGAAGTTGTCAGGAACAGTCATGGGAGTGGGCTAGCAATAGGATCAATAGCTGTCAGGAATGGCAAAGCATATTGTGATTACAAAACAAGGACTTCAGTTGAAAACCACCATCCAAATGTTGGGTGGTGAAATAGTTAACAGCACTGCCATTCAAACTTGTAAGTTAATAGTCAGTTTGTCATCGTGGTTGCTGGAGTCGTAGGTACGGAGAACAGAATTTTATCATGTCTCACTTCTGTCTCTTTTAAATTGAGCAGCTCTAGTTCATGAAGTGTTTTCTCAATGGTCATGCTTTGTGGAGCTCTAGTTGTTCTTGTGGTTCTCTGAGACCTTCTTGGTCCATGTAGCTAAAGGTCACATATTCTGCAGCCTGTTACACTTCTTACCTACATCAGTATGATGCTTGTCATCTTTGTAAGAGTATGATATTGATGGCTCATGTCCAGCAAGCTTCTAGAACCTGTTTACCAGAATTGCTTTGTAAACTGGTGTTTCCATGTTGTGTATATCCAGTTGGTTATTCCTGCCTAGGTGTAATACCTGGTACTTGGGCCCTCTTTGAATCATACCTCCTGTCTTTTTCAGTACATCTCTCCAAGTTGTCAGGATAACTTTGAATCCTGCAAAGCAGAATTTTTCCTGGCTTGATGCTCTCTGTGGTTTTGGAAAGCAGTTGTAGTCTCTAGGTCATTATTATTCATCATCCCAGTTCCTAAAGTAAATCCAGCTCCAGGACAGATACCGACAAAATCCTACCTGAGCTGTTCCTCCAATTTAGCAATGTGCCCTTGGAAGCCACCTTCTGTATGGCTCCCCAGCAGCTTTGCACTTCCCCTGGAGTACTTTCACCTGGTAGGTCTAGACAAACAGACTTGGGTTTCTTAACTTGTTTGTGAAAATGCTCAGAGAGATGGTGACAAAAGCTGTGCAAAAATCAAGGCGTCTCACATGTTCATGGCAACCAATGTAACTGAAATACGGTATTTACAAAAGATGAGATTTTTTTTTTTATACAAGTTTCAAGTACTGTTAGTTTACAATATTTTTCCCGTGTAAAGGTTTTCCCTAAAAATAGTAATACTGTAGAATGGGTACTTGCCTTCAAATACAAGCTTAGCTTGTGAAGCATAACTGAAAGCCAAAGGGTGAATTTGGGGAACAAGTTTTATTGCTGCTGAATGAAGAGCATCAAGTGCCTCTGGTATTAGTCAAAGCTCAGATTCAGTCAGTCTGATCAGTTAGCTGAGATGTGTCAGCAGTGAACTTTATCACTGTGTGACATCAAAATGAGTGTGAAAACGGGTCTCCTCATGTTCTCCTTTAAAATAATAGAAAAATCCTGCTTTATATTTCTTTCAGAATCAGTACCTCCAATATATTTACATTTTAACTCACCTGAAGAACTTTCCTGATGCCAATCAGAGACAGTTTTCAGGGCATGTTTTCACTGTAAATTGATAAATACACTCTTTTGATAAGTGAGCATTGCTGCTGCTTGAAAGTAAGGTGGGTGGAAAACATGCTCTTACAGCAGCTATCCTGAGACTGGGCATCTGCACACCTGTGGCTGATCACAGGATGAAGAGTTAGGGTTTGTTCCTAATTTGTTAGGAATTTGTACACCGGATCTTACCTTGACTAGACTTAGCGGAGGTCTGAGTCCTGAATAGATCAGCAGAGAGGTATGGTTTCTTTGAGAGGTAATCGTTCCTCCTGGTACCCTTCTCCTGGGAGCAGGGCTTAACTGCAACAGGTAGGCTCACTGAAATGAGTAGGGCTGGCTGTGGCTGAAGGTATTGTACCCTACAGTAAGTAAATATAAAGCCCAAACTTTCTAAGGGCGTATCTGTGTCAACACGTTTTTCTTGGAGATATATGTATTGCAGAAGCTGCCTCTGCAGTTACACCAAATTATAAGACACTATTGTTTTGTATTTTGTGAGTGCTTGAAAAAATTAGCAAAATCCATTAATACTGCGGTCGGTGAACTCATCTAAAATTGCCTGACGACACTGTTATTTATACACAGTGGAAAAATCAATAAATTTAATCCAAGGTAAAACTGTCTGGCTTTCTAAAGGAGAAGGCTGCCTGGGCTGCCAAGGACTGGAAATCGTTGCCTAATGCTAATTGAATAACATCCAGCAGTTGTGTAGCTGAATCTTCCAGACTGATTTGACTCACGGGGACTGGGTATCTAAATGAAGTGTATTTGTCATGCTGCAGTCCTACAGGATTAAGAGCACTTGGATTCATTTGATCTGATGCATTCCAAATAAGTCCATTTTTTATTGTCCTTTGCACCTTGTATTTTCCTGGCTGTGGAAGTCCCGCATCTTACTTTTTGGAAACTGAGCTGTGATATGACAAATATTTCTGGCCAGTATTTCTAGCTCTGGCAGGGCTCGAAGAATTCTTGGCCAGCTTTTACAGTAGGCTGATAGCTTAGACCAAATATAACAAGAGGCAGAGTACAGCGTGTAGAATTAAATTATGTTACTTGTTATTATATTATTTTTCTTGTCTTGAAATTATTCACTGTATTCTGGGGTTTGTGATAAATAGTCGATCTAAAATGTTTTAATCAATACTTAGATGTTAAATAATTTTAAACAAAACATCTGAAAGACCCTTTTGTCTTTCAGCAAGATAATTACACTGTGAAATTTACTTTCATAATTCATTTGGGAAGTCCAGCTTATTGCACGTTTGGGATGTAGGACTTACTCCTGATCTATGGTTTCTCCTCTGGAACCTTCTTTTCAGCCGTGTCAATGGGTGCTATTTATAATCACACAAAGACGCAAGTTGCATAGTTTACAGTCTTTGCAAAGGTACCTCATGGGTAGGAGGAGGGGGAGGGAGAAGACGATCTTGTGGTTGCGAAGCCATCAATCAGCTACAATAGAGACATCTTTGTTCTGCTCACAGTGGCGTTCATACATAAGTAAATAAAGGTTGACGAGGTGAGAGTGGGAACAGAGGAGAACAGCTAACAGTGTGCAGCTTTCCAAAGAGGTGAGCTTTGCAGTGGAAACCAAGAAGCGGGGAGGGATTTTCCCCAACCATGCCATCTACCTGGTGCTTTGGCTTTGTCACTCGGTGGGCTGCAACAGCCATTTGAGTCAGCTGGTGTGAATGAACCCTGGGAAAAAGACTTAAAGTTTTGTGTCCAGACAGATCAGTGAGTTAATAGGTCCTCCCAGGGCCAGACAAGCTCTGGTCCTGCAGAAGGAGCATCCCAGAAGTGCGCAGCTGGGACTGTTTTGTGGCAGATCCCAGCCAAATGGCCGTAAAATGACTGTGAAACTGCACTCTTGACAAGAGAGGGACCTACCAAAAAGTAAATAAATACCTTTCAATATTGAAAAATATTCTCTGAACGTCTATTGTGTTATTAATGTTGACCAGAATTTCTGATCGGTGGAGGGGTGCATGTGCTGATGACTGTCCATGGAATTGGCTGCGCAGCTCTGCTGGGTCCCTTGGGGGATCTGGGAGACCTGGCAGCAGTGTGGCTAATGTTAATTGAAAGTGATTTTAAGCTTCAGGAATTTGGGGCTTAAACTAAACTCTGAATTTGAGGATTAGAAGGAGACCACCTAATAATCTAAGTGTTTGTCTTCCCAGATGAGCCGTGACAACGTCCTGAGGGTTCTCTGCACCCACTGGACAGTTAGCGAGTTCCTTAACATGCCCTTTCAGAAGTGAGCGGACAGGGGAAATAGCCGTGCACCGCCTCAGCGTGAGGTCAGTGTAATCACAGCTAGCTCACCTGGCATGGTGAGCAGCAGGAAAGTCCATAGATATGCTGGAGAAGAGAGGCCACGGGCACCAGAGCTCACAGGTTTGAGGCAAGTACACCAGTAAGCAGTGCGCAGCGAGGCCATCACGTTTGCTGAGGCAAAGGAGCAAGCCCTATACATAGTAACAGAAAGGCTTTAATGGCCCTAGAACATTAATAGGACAGTGCAGTGTTACTACCCGCTTATTTATAGCTGCAAGTTTAGGGCGATGTGTGACCGCCTGTGTTCCGTTTGGAAGGAATGAGTAGAGGAGTCTTGGCTGAGAGGAGCATATTTCCTTCTCATTACACTCAGTTGCTGTTGGTTTGAGTGAAGTTTAAACATCATGTGTCCCCATCTTGTGGTCCTCCATCTGCTGTTTGCCCTTCCTTTCTCTGGTGGAGGCTTTTTTTTGGTCAGTTCTGCCTCTACGTGGCATAGGCTTCTTGAGCTGGCCCCCATGCTGTTCCTGTGGCTGGCTGGTCGCCTGTGCTCCCTTTGGCTTGCCTTCCCTGCATGGCTTACCCAGCTGTTTTAAACGTAAATAGCAGTGTTACAAAGAGTCCTTCCAGCATAAAGTCATTCGTTATCGTTGTGACATTTAATAGCTGCAAAATTAGTCTTCAGCACATGTGGTCTTCTGCTGTGGAAGAGTCGTGCAGACTGTGATTCAGGAGAGCAGTGTTCTGGACGTATGCACCACTGACCCGGGGGGATTTAGGCACCTCCGTGAGATGAAACGGGGCCGTAAGGGAGACTTAGGCACCTCCGTGAGATGAAACGGGCCTGTAAGTGCTTTGCAGAACCAGGAACAAAGTGTGCCTAGGTTGAAGTTTACGTGGGGAAAACTGTTAACGATGAATTTAAGCACATGAATCGTTAGGGACATGCTCCATCACATCCCATAGCCTCTGTGACATGGGAGGCTGTACTTTTCACGGAGAGTCAGTGAATGAGAGCAGTTCTCCATTTCACTGGGAGGGGAAGAAGTGATCCTGACCCACAGTCCATGACTCTGTTTCAAAACTGTTTTTGCAGTCCTTCAGCTTGAGAAGCTTTGGGTAGGAGTGGTCGGATTTGGCTGCTAAGTACTAAGCACAGCGTCTCCAGTTCTCTTTTGTAAAAGTTATATGATCTATTTGTTGGTGTTCGTGATAGAATTGATAAGCCTGCTTGAAAGCCAAATGTGCTCCTTGCTAGGTCTTGATGTTCTAGGTCTTGCTAGGTCTCTAGTCTGTTTTAAACAGTTTACAAAGTGTAGGCCAGAGGAGGGCTAAGGAAGGAATACGTGTCATGGGTCTCTGCTATGGGTTGGTCAAAAGTTGAGCATTTTGACAGAATAAATGACCTAACATGGTCTTTGGTTGAACATAGCTATAGGATCTGCAGAGAGCCCTGATCAGCATGGCTCTGCCGCTCTTCATTTTGCCAGAGAGATGAACAAGTGAGAAATATTAATCACAGCTTACTGATTTTGATTTCAAAATAGATTTATTTGTTAATGTTCTTAGTGGCAATCAGGGAAGATTCTTGGCCTGTTGCAGCTGCTGTGCTTTTATAGGGCTCATAGTGTTATAAAAAGGCAGAGGGATTATGGGGCTTCAGTGGCTTTAATAAAATCTATTTTTGCTGTTAGGATCACACCATTGATGTGGTATATGGTTTGAATTAAAGTCCTCATTATCACATTAAGATTCAACAAGGAGTTAATTAAGTGTAGGGAAGTAATTGAATGCTAATACTACAAGACTGCAGTGATAAACGAGGCATTATTTTCATACTAAACTGTAGTTTTCCCCTCGTTGTAAATACCGTGCCTATGAACATGCATCAGAGTATACTTCTGATTCAGACAAAAAGCTGCACCACTTGGTAGTAACATGCCAGTCCGTAATTTTCTAAACATTTATGTGATGGGACAACCCTATTTAATTTAAAAGGTACTATCGCTGCGCTCACCTGACTTGAAAAGAAAATGGGGCGTGTGTTAAAACCTGGCATCTGCAAATGGCTGGAAATCAAACTGTAGACTTGAAAGGTAGTTTTGACTAGAAATAGCAACACTGAAATTATTTAAAAACGCCCGTTTGGCTTGTTGCATGTGACTTGTTAATTTTAGGAACACCTGTTGGACTGCGGGTCATAGAACATGCAGATATTTTACTTCTGATAATTCTGCTAGCACCAAATAATTGTTTTGTTAAATAACCCAAGGTCTGAGGCAGGAAGACAGATCATCCCCACCAGCTTTTTGGCTTGTACCGCAAATTTTACGTACCCGTTAGAGAAGTCAAGCTCAGCTTATTTCTCCTTCAGCATTTATTTACCTCATTTTTTTTGAAGTATGACTGCACAGTTTACAGATGTCCCCTGTATATGTGGTAATAAAACTTCAATGCTATTTCAGCAAACCATGATTTATAGTAACAAAATGAGTAGATATAGAGGGCTCGCAGAAGTTGGAGAGTTTTGAACAAGAGCTGCCTCTTTTTGAAGGAGTTGGTCTCTCTCATCCCCAAATACGGGATCTGACCTGCATTTCAAAATAAATGTGCTTTCCTTTTTTAGGAAAACCTCAACAGTAAAAATCGTTGGTAGAGCCACATGCACCTTCCATCCATTTGTTTATGAGTCTCAGGGCTGCTGCAGGCAGAGAAATGCCATCTCTGAATACGGTAGGTTAACCCTGCTGTCTTGAGATACCGCATTAAAAATGGGAGCTTCTCTTGCCCTTAAATATGGCAATACATGTGATACATCCTGACTTCAGTGAAGCTTTAAATACTGTGACCGAAATTGGAAATGTGCTCTGTAGGAAAGATATAGGCAGATGGGAAAGAGCCCAGAGGGGAGTGACAAGAATAGGAGGTTTAGCAAATGTAAGCTGTAATGGAAGATGGAAGGAATTGATTTGTTTAGCCTAAAAATACAGAAGGAAATGCAAGTCACTTGATATATAAAAGGTTGCTTTTTTTTTTTTTTTTTTTTTAAGCAATGACAATCGGTTTTTCTCTGTGACCACTGGGGGGTACAAGAAGACATCGGGCAGGGATTTAAATGTTAGTAGGATAAACGTTTGAACTTGTAGGGAGGTGGCAAGCTGAAAGACAGGCTGTTGAGAAAACCTGCAGGATAAGAGTTTGGAGAACAGGTTAGGCAGAAATCTATTGAAGTGGTTTGGGTACATGTCCTCAGATGATACCTCGAAATATCTTCCTTTCGTGGTGGTTGATACCATGTGAAGCTTTCAAGAGACTAATGTTGTAGAGTTTCACAATGCTATTTTGCATTCTGATTAAGAAACCATTGAAATTTTGTGGGTGAGTGAAGGATCCTTCCCTGGCCAGCCTGATCTTGCATGGTGTAAAAGACCTCCTTTTCCCAAGGCCAGCCCTTCCCGAGCAAGCAGACACCATATCCCAGCGCTGGCCTGTCTCACGGCTATGCCACTGCTGGGACCGGTGCACAGCAGCCGCGCTTGGCTGGCACCAACACTTCCCTGGCGAAGAGGCTGGCTGCTTTCAGGAAAAGGAGGGCAGAGCACATTTTGAGGCTTTTTCATGTCCCCAGCCACTTACAAGGGGTAGTTTTGGGAAGAGGTGATGCAGAAGGTGAGATGATGGACGCATTAAAATCAGAGTGGACGGTAAAGACCGTATCAGGCATACAGTCATTTTGGGATTTAAAATATTGGACGTCTTAAACGTTGGACATGAGTATTTCCAGGACAGTAACTGGATTTTAAACTAGTTCTTCACCCAGTATTGGCTTGGTTATCTTCCTCTAATCTGCAGCATCTTAAGTATCAAAGCTATTTCTGTACATCCTTGATGGAATATATTTACTTATTGGTGTCTTTTTTTTTTTTTTTTTTGCTAACGCTGAGGAAACATGCTGATTTATCTGCTCTTTTCCCGAGGAAACATAGAGGGGAGAAACACTTAAAAACCCAGCCTCCATTACAGATTTAAACAGCTTATGAAATTTTTTACTGGTTCATGATTGTCTTTCATTCTGATGTATATTATATCTATTCTCAGTATTACTCTCAGATAGGTTTATTTGGAAAATCCAGGCAAAATCCATGCTTATACATCTGAGGACTGGAAACTCAGTAAGTGAGCAGGCTACTTATTCTTTGTGAAATAATAGTAATTCTTTCTACTGTTCAAAAATAACAGCTAACTAAAACAATGAAAAGATGGTACAAAATACATAAATCAGATTTCAGGCTCTTCCTGCAGCCACAATACCTTTCGCGTGTGTCATAGTACATATGTCACATTTAATAATATTCAAACTATTATGTCCTTTAAAATGTACATTTTACCTACGCTCACTGAAATTTGCCATGTAGCAAAAACTATAACTTCATTCTCTCGGGTCTTAAATCTTACGCCTTGTGCAAATATGAGAATTAATGCAGATAAAACAGACGTTGAGAGGAGCAAAATACAGACACTGAAAATACGTTCCAGCAATGGCATTTACATAATTGCAGTCTACCAAAAATCTAAAAATTTGAGGCTTGGATGGTGCTGGGGAATGAGAAGTTATTGTAGGGAATTCTTGCTGGTTTGGAACAAGCACTAGGATGGTCTTTTTTCCCTTCATCAGCCACACAGCTCTGCAAGTGGGAAATGCAGTTAGCCACCAGCGTCCATCTGTGTGAGCGTGCCGCGTGTGGTGTTCCTCATGTCCGAAGGTGTTTCCCATGATGTCAGCCTGTGGCAACTGGAAGCACATTGTGGGAATAATGGGTGTGAGAATGCCTGCGTGTTAGCGGGACGCGTGGAGATAAAGTTGTGTTTATGCAGTTGCTTTATGCCTGAGACTTATTTCTATGGGCTGTGAATGCCCAAAAGCTTCCTCTTGCAAATACTTTTATATTGATGGATAGCGCTACTCCGTTTTCTGTCATGTCACTTCTCAGGGTTATCTCAATCAAAATTTCTGGCTACCATTTTATTCTGCTTACATTTGGCTTAATGGTGTCTTTTCACTTGCACCGTATCTTCTAATTAGTTCTGGTTTTCCTCTTCTCAGTTGTAAGCAGCAAACCTAGAAGGGCTTTTTCTTTCACTGCTTTCCCTTGCTGTTCCATCCTTTGTAAATCTCAGGTTTGAACAAGAGGGGGAAAAGTCACTTACATGTATCCTGCAGAATTCCCCATTAAGGCTGGGTAATCCGGGGACACTCGTTGTCCTAACATCTAGGAGGATCTCAGTGCACTTTATAGAACAGCTTGGATGTAGTAAGAAATAAGTCATAAAGATAATCTGCTCAAACCTGCAGATAAAAGCCAGTGAGTAGTGTAACTGCAGACTACAAGAGGAGACACCATCAAAATGCTGCTGTTTGGAGGTGGAGGGAACCAAATGCTATTTTTAACGCTTCCTCAAAGTGGCTGTTTGATGGTCACCATCTTTTCAATGAGCCCAGCCTAAAACATAACCCAAAAGTTAATGTTAAGGCAGCGAGGCAGCATATGTGCACATGGGAGGTCATCAGTCTTGGTTGGTTTTGATAGCACAGAGAGATCTCAGGAGGCTTCACTTGCATGTGCCTGGTGTGGAGGCATCTCTCGGGGAACTGATTTGACAAAGGGTGGGCGTAGAGCATGTTCCAAAACCAGACTGAAATTGTTTGGGTTTGCCTTTAGAAAACCAGCTTTAGAAGTCACGACAACTGCCGAAATTGTAGGCCCAGCTGTTTAAAAAGCCACAAAACAGAGCACATCTCATTCTCTAGATATGTTCTCCCGTATTTGTTTCAAGGGCATAAAGCTTCAAAACCATCCCAATAAAAAGCTCTGCGAAGACTGTAGTAGCGACAAGCTGCTTGCCATTCTAGCAAAGTGCCTTCTTGAAGCAGATACTAATGGATGCATGCCCTGCTGCAGACAGGCTGCGCAGTACACCGGGTTACTCTCAAGACTGTCCACACCATTTATTCCTGGCTCTAAATGTTGTACAGACTTCACACAATACTGTTGTTCCGTGCTTAATGCCATCTCTTCCCATGTCATTATACTTGGTGGAAAACTGCCTTCAGGAGACACGCAGGAAGAACTGAGAGCATGAGTAATATACATTTACTATAAATAACTGTATTTTTGGTAAAAGCTTGCTGATTGAGAGAGAATAATTGATGACACAGGCTTAATAAGTAGAAAGTTAATTTTTGAGCTAGGTTTTGTTATCCAGGGTGACTGTACAGTCCAGATGAGTGACCTACCTGTCAGAGAGCAAGGTTAGTTCTGCTTTTTGTTACCAAGTGCCCTAAAGCCTCTGCAGCTTCCTCAGGAGTCAGTCTAGTCCTGTAAGTTGTCAATAATGCAGGTTTTTACTTTTATCCATCTATTTTTTATTTGTTAGATAAAATTTTCAACCCCTCTGATGTACCAAAGCCATTAAAGATCTGGTATGTTAATGAGAGTTGGAGAGCAGGTCTTCTTTCTGTCTATGGCATTTTATTTGCAGTATTTCTGGATATTTTTGATGTCAGAAAGTATTCTCTAAAGCAATCCCTTGTCACCTTAATTTCTAGTGTATATAACTGTGAAGGACAGTTTGCAGCCTCTTGCAAAGTTGTTCGTAGAGGGGATGGATGTTCCTCGGTTTCATTTTGCAAGTTGCTTCCCGCTGGAAATCCTGCAGCCGTGTCCCTTCCTCTGCTTCCTGCTCTTGTTCCTGTTCTCTGTGAAACCCAGAGGTTTATTACATGGGTGAGGAAGACCTCTGCTGAAGGAGCAAGATAATTTCCTGTTTGAAATGAAACTTTGTGCAGCGCTATGGGTACAGGGGGTTTGACTTTATTTATGTCTGTAACATTCATTTTCTCACCCTGGCTGACCTTTTGGAGTACCACAGAGGATGAAGGAACCATAAAACCCTGATGTTTAGGGCAGTGTAACGCTCGTATTTCCTAACAGGAGTGTTTTTCTAGTGATCACACCCCTCATTTTCTGTAGGGGACACCTCGACGTTTATCAGTCTATCTACAGAAAGGAACTTTCAGATAGAAGCACAGATTTTTATTTTTATGGACCTTGGTGTCACAAGCCATATCGAGAGGATTCAGATGTGCGGGGTGATAAAACTGCAGAGCTGTGCAGGGGAACAGGGTGGCAAGGTGCACGTAAGAGTTGCCCCGGAGGGTTTATTTGGGCATACTTATTTATCATTTACGCCCCTCATTGGTGATTTCATCTGTTTACCTGCCTTAATTTCCTGTCTTCATGCCAGCTGCTCCATGTCTACATTATAGTTTATCTACAGCCTTCCTGGTATTTGGTTATTCAACAGAATTAATTGGAAGTACTGTAACCAATTAGTCCAGACTGTCCAATATTGACTGGGAGGGAGAAGGAGTTGAAAAGCTGATGGGGACATTTTTAAATTTGTAGCTATTAGATTTAGTAAATATTGATGCCCTTTGAAAACCCTTTAGTGGAGGGAGATGCCCATCATTTATTCTCCCTGCTCTGTAATGATGTTCTCTGTCAAAGCTCAAAGACCAGTAACTTTGGCTGAGAGTGAACTATATTTAGATACTGCAGAAGTCCTGCGACTCTCTCCAGAGGGATGTGCTTCCTTCCTTTTCCCTTTTTCCCCCACCCTGTGTCATGTGTCCCCCCCACACACACACACAAACTTTACACCTCTGGTTGAATTTTCCAGATTCTTTTGAGATCCTGCAGCTTGAGTTGGGTGTAACAGCCATGTTAGATGTTCTTCTAATGATCTCCACACCCCTGCGTCAGTTTTAACATCCTAAAGGCATTTTAAAAAGCAACTACAAATTAGTCACTGCACCAGTTTCAGCCAAATAAGCAAACAACTGATCCAAGGGGCGGGGGGGGAAGAAGGGCAGGTGACAACCTGAACAGAAAGCAAGTAACCTCAGATTAGATGTCCTGGGAGCAGGAGCTCAATATTTAAGAGCCAGTGGGGCAAGAACTGAAATAGGACCAAACCTGCAGAGAGAGCAGGTTTGTTGCCCTGCCTCCAGCCAGTGCCATGCTCTGCAAGGAGTTGAATTGCTTCGTCCCTTGGAAGAGTAAATTAGGCTCCATGTAAACCACTCTCAGAGTTTGTAGCGTGTTCCCAGCTAGTACCCATTTTCTTTTTCTCTTGGTCTCCAAACGCACCCAGTTTCCTTGTAATCCGTGCTGTTTTGTAGTGTCATTTCATTCTTCTCATTTGCAGTTGCCCTGAATTTCTGTGTTGGCTTCCTGAGTGGATTATCCGATCTCCGCGTAGGTTATATTTATTTTGTACAGACACAACAAGCATTTCTCCTTTGTGTTTTGAAGGCCTGGCTGAAAGCCACCTCACACTCAATTGAAAGACTTGTTGACTTTAAGCCAGGTCTTGCTGAGCAAGATGCATAGGTGTATACATGCATATATGTATGACTGGTAAATAAACACTAAAAGCAGCATTATCTAACTTCTCAGATTGCAGCATATGGATGCCTTTCTGGTGGGCTGTAGAAAGCTGCTCAGGATTTGCACCTTTCTCTTTTTTTTTTTTACCTGTTTTTATCCCACTTTGAGTAATTTTTAATATTTGTGTGTTTTTTCTGAATCCTGCTCTTCTATATTGCATATCAGGAGCTGGAGTTGCCACAGCAAAATTTCCCAGTAATAGCTGGGAAGGAAGGGCTCTGTTAAGCATTTTGTTGCAGGATGAGGCCTGCCATCTGGAGCAAATCTGAGAAAAGCGTGGACCTCTGATGAAAGCACAGGATTTTTCTCTGCCAAATCTGGGTTATACTCCCAGCGCCAGTGCAGACTCACTGCATGATGTTGGCTGTGTTTGCGGAATCTGATATTTTTTTTTTTTCCAACATAAATGCCAGTCAGTGTGTCTGCTTCTGCCTTCCCTTAGCATGCCTGAATGGCCACAATTTGGGTCTGAACTCTTCAGGCTTCCATCTCTCCCACTGTTACTTGGGGATAAAATTTAAGAAACCTACTCAACTTTTTTTTTTTTTTCCAGTGTCCAATTTATTAAGAGGGGTGCTTTATCACAGAATCACAGAATGGTTGAGGGTGGAAGGAACCTCTGGAGGTCATCTGGTACAAATCCCTTGCTCAAGCAGGGCCACCTAGAGCTGGCTGCCCAGGGCTGAGTCCAGACAGCTATTAGACATCTCCAGGGATGGAGATATTTATGGAATCATGGGAAAATCCTTCATGCTTAGTTGAGGAAATTTTGGCCTGATGCAGTAATAATGTTTATTAAAATATACCATATAAGATTAAGATTTTATTATGAAACACAGCCTCAAGCTTCATTCAAATCCACAAACAGTAACCATGTTTTGAAGTCCTCATTCTGAAGACCAAGGTGCTCCAGGAGGCAGGACAGCAGCGCTTGGTCAGACGGACAGGCGGGACACTGCTGTTGCCTTGGGTGCCTCGGGTACAGGGTGCTCCTTGAACCCGAGCTCCAGCCGTAGGCTGCAAGCAATGTTTTCTAGGACCCTGGGGCAAGACGGGAGTCAATAGTGGAGAGGTGCCAGCACCCGCTGACTGGTGTCACAGTTGTGTTTCCAGGAGCCTCCGTGACTGCAGCCACCTGGGAGGTGTACTGGAGAGACTGGGGAGTTCGTTCCAATATTGGCTGTTCTAACCATTGCTGGCAGAAGATTGCTTTTAAGAAAGAATTATTTTGGAAAGGTAGAAGGTTTTTCTGATGCCTCTGATGTTAATGTCTTTCTCAGGCGTCTTCTCAGCATGACATCTATTTCTTTGTCTCTCTTTGCGTGTGTGCCATGAAGGTTAAATTCATTACTGAGCCCTGGTGTTAGGGTCTTATATATATATTGGAGCCAGTGTGCATCTGGAGCATGCTGTTCGGTGCTCGCTGGGTGCAAACCGAGCCCCTTCTCCAGCCTGGTTTCCAAACTTCAGCCCACGCAGGCACCCACCTCTATCTTCAGATGGGTCCCTGATTTTCATCATCCCTCATGCCATGCATAGGATCCCTGGAGGAGGAGGGGAATGGACTCCCTGCATTAGCACGGTCCAATGTACGTGATCCATACAGTGCCCCACCTCATCACCCAGTGTGCCCAAGACCCCCTGTTGGACCGCGCAACATAGACACGTACACACATTATGGCAGGGATAATGTGATTCCTCTGATGAAATTGCATCCAAGAACAATGTTCTTTGACCAGCATCGGAGATTTTGCGATGCTTGATTTGCCCCTTCATTACAAAGTTACCCTGAATAACATTTTCAGGTGGTTTTGTTGCCAGGTAGCTAGAGAAAGAAGAGGTCTCTTCCTGCCAAAAGCTAATACAAAAAAAAAAAAAAAAAAAAAAAGGTCATTTATGTACAAGCAAGGAAACTTGAATAAAATCGCCTAGGTCAGTACTTCTTCCTTGTTCACCCTGATGCATCGAGACAATCCATGTATAATATTATTACCTGAGGCTGGTCCTCATAGCTGAGGGAGGTAAAAAGTGCTGGGCTGGTATATTCAAATTTTACATCTCATCTTTCATGCCATTTCTAACTGATGCATTTGGTTTTCTTCTTCTCAGATACAATTATTTTAAAGAGCGGTTTATGGTATAAAAAGGAAATAAATACTTAATTTTTTCCCCCAGATGATTTTAGTGATGAATCACACAGCTCCAGAAAGCACTTTGAAAGGCTCTGTGGGCTTCTTTGAATAAAAGTATTGTCTTGATATAAATCAGGAATATTATTTTATAAATATTTGAACAGCTGTAAACTACCACTATTGAGTAAAACATGGTCACTATCTGGAGGATCTTTGGTGTTTCTTACCAACTTCAGTATATTTTACTCTGTAGCAAACCTATAGAGACAAATTCATCTTAAAAATTATACTAATTAGAGGGAGCATGCCACCTTCAACATCAGTGGCTCCAAGACAGTTACAAGTTGGGTACTTCAGCCTTTTCCAAATGAAACAAAAAACAGCCTTGAAACCAAGAACTCCCCTTTTGCTTACACCAGTTTTACTAATTATGGGGAGTTCTCCCCCATTTGGTTGTATATTTTTTTAATTATTGTAACTTGGGAGGAAAAATAATTAAAGACCAAAATGTGACTGTAAGTTAATGAAAATTAGCCGTTCGATTAGGTAGTAGAATTGCTGCTATCATCTTTAATTGATTTCTTCCTGGCCAATTTAATCAATTTAAAAATGCATAAAATAACGCATAGCCTCTTCATAAAGTGTGTTAGCACTTACAGAAGCGTCTCTTAAAACCCAGCCCTTTTCTAGTAAGTTGTGAGTGGTAAGGGAGTTGAGAAGAAGGACTATTAGCAGCTTACCTGAGTCCATCTGTGGCAGTCTTACGAAGAAAAGCAAAATACTTCAAATGAAGTTCACATGTCTCTAGAAATGGGTTTGTAAGAGGGGAAGCGTCAAGGGAAACGTTGACAGATATTTAATTATAATGGCAGTAGTGGCTGTTGCTGTGTTAATAGCATCTGGCAGCAGAGTCACTGCCATCTGTTAATGTCCTGAAATTCTGAACACGGTGCATCCTTTATGGAGGAATTAACAATAATTAACAAATCTATCAAATGAAATCACCTTGATCGGCTGACAGCTTTACGTTGATAATGATTAATTCAAAAATAACGGGGAGTAAAATGTCCACTATTCACCTCTTTACTATAGACTAGCTAATGCCGCTACCCAAATTACAGAATCCTCGAGGGTTTGCTTTTAAGCTTGTGGTGTGAGGCATCATTTGCTGCATTTACTTTAAATAATCCCTCTAAACAAAGCTAGATTAAAAACAAACTTTTGCATATTAATTTCTATTTGCAACAGATTAGGACTCTAAAAGTAGTTGTGGTTCTGTTGATGCATAGAAACTTATTTAATGTTAAATAAGGGAGGAAATGAGGTTAGGCTGCAAGAATTGACCTTTCAACCAAAGTAAAGTCAACCTGGAAGATCGATCTGACTGCGTTAAAGCATTTGGGTTTTTTTTGTGAGCTCGATATTAGAATGCAAACTATTAATTTCTGATGAGTCCGTTTTTCTTCTAAGTGATGGGGGAAAAATATTCTATCTGTGTTTGGAAGAGTTACTGACTTTGATAAAAACCAATACTAAAAAATATTTTGGTCAGTGTAATGAAATATCACTGCCGTAAGTAATAGCTATAAACAATGCAACAAGCCAATTTGAGACCTGGTTGGGTTTTATTTTTCTCTTAACTCCTCTTTTTCTGTTCGTTCCTGCTGAGCAACAGATGGAGAAGGTAACATAGTCTTTGCTTAAACAGAAGAATTGTAAGAGGTAACTGAGTTGTGTTAATTGTGAGAAGCAATAGGAGGGAAAGAACAAACTTTGGGATCTTGAAGTCAAGTAAACTGGAATTTTATTTCGCGCTTCCTATGTGAGTCACTTAATATTCCGACTATCACTCTGGGACCCACAGGGAGAAGGCAGTGCATATTTTTCTTGTGTCTTCTATTTGTTCCTAAGTGACAGAAGTTTCTTTGGGCTGGGATTTATGCTGATTCCAGCTACTGATAGAGCTGCACTGACGCCAAACCACAGGCAGAGGTGTGGAGAGCTGGGGTTGCACTGCCGTGATTTATCGCAGCTGCCAGTGCAGGAGCTGTAAATCAGGGCTGCCCTTCCCTTTTGAGGCAATGGATTCACAGTGGGTTTTTTGGTGGGGAAAGGTCTGTTCCTCCAGGGTGACAGAATGCGGAGATAGAAGCAGTGGGTGGGCAGAACATGCCTACCACTGGACCATCCAGATGTGCCATCCCAGATGCGTAGTGCAGACCATACCCAGTTTCTGACTCTGCGTTGTGGCAAGCGAACTGGTGGAGCAGATTTGAGGGTAAAGGTTCACCTGGTGCATGAGGTTGGGGTTTAGCTGATTTCTGGTTTTGGTGTCCACCCCATGAGAACTATCCTTCTCTTTTTATTTTGTTTGACAGTTGAATGTGTTTGCTTGACACTCACGTGAGTTTATGTATAACTCATACATGAGTTGTATGGCTACGTACATGCGTGTTCACCCACAACATGCATGTCATCCCGTTAACGTGGTTAAAATTAGAAGATGCTTTCAAAGCAAGTGGTTTCGTCTTCTGTTCTGCTGGCAGGCGCTGGCTGTTAGGATGTAACAAATGTACAGACACGTTTGTTAAGGCTTGGAAGAAAGGCTTGTTTCTCTTGCTGTTATTTTCATGCAAGACACCGTTTTCTGTTTAGGGGGATTAGAAGATATGCATTAAACAGTGTTAAATATGCTGAGGCAGTTGATGTTTACAACCCTTGTAGAATTATTCATTAAAATATTAACTGCTAGACAGCCTCTTTTTTTTTTTTTTTTCAATTCAGTGATTTAGTAGCCCTCTTAAAAACCATGTTGTGTGATTCAGACTTTCAACAGCTAAATAATACAAAACAAAACCACCAAAATTACCCACAAAAGTACTAATTTTTGGGTTTCCATTTCTTAAATTGTCATGGGTATGACAAGCCTAAGAAATTGAGAGGGATTTGTGGAGCGGGTGAGCTGTAGGATTTGACGCAGCTCTCTCCCATCTGCACCAGCAGCTTTCCCGACTGTGTGGTGCTGGGAAGGTCTGGAAGGGGCCGTATCCTTCTCCGGGTTTTTGCAGATGGTAGGTGCATGTGTGCATTAAGCTTTGGTTTAACGGAAGCTTTTGGCATGAGGACAAGACATTACCTTGGAACTTCTGGCTCTGAACTAAACTCTTTTCCCTCCCAGTACCTTTTTAAAGATATTTTTAGTGGCTTGGGTCCTCTGCAGAGGACATAGTTGTGTTCTTGTCTACGAACATATTCTGGTTTGCTTCCTTGGGCCCCTTGTGTCCAATTTTCTGGCTGAGCAGGTCAAGCCTGCCGGTGCTGCTCTCCTCACTGGCACGTTTAATGTATGCTTTTTCCTGCATACGGTTTTCACCAAAGTTTCTTGCCTCTGTTCTGAGCAAATGTACAGCTCTGGGGTGGCTCTGGGGCTCTGCCTTTTCAGTGCTTTACCTTGCTCTGTTAAAGGTGCCTAGTGGTGTTATTATTGATGGGACTCTTATGAAAAGCCAAGCCACAGCTGCACACCTTGTCTTCCATGGACCGCTGGAGAGTTATTAGCCAGCGTGGCGTTTGTTCACTGTATGTCCTGGCCAGATTTTGCCCAGTGGCCCAGAGGAAATCCCCCAAGCCACCGAACCCATGACATTTAAAAATTGCCCACCTGGGGTCATTGCATTGACTGTGTTGCCTCTATAATTTCATTTCTGATGAGCTTTTCTCATTCGGTCGTACAGGTAGAAGAGCCTGAACCCAGCAGTGTGACACCATGATGACAAATGCCTGTTGTGTTTTGTGTGCTTAATAAATACTGATGGTATCTCTGTTGTGTGGTTTTTGTGTGTTTCAGGAAAAAAGTGCCAGTTCAAACGTAAGACTTAAATCTAATAAAGAGATCCCAGGATTAGTACATCAACCCAGAGCAAAGTAAGTGTAATTTCATTTTTTTTTTTTAAATCATAATACAAATAAACACAGGATTAAGCAGTATCTGTGAGATTCCCAATTACTGCTTAGCGAAAACCAATTGGTGGTTCCAGCAGCCCTAAAACCATGCCCAATTTAAATAAAATAGGTAAGGTCACCGGTATCCTGAGACCAGCACCACAGCCGGACAGCACTTGTGCTGGCATCCCTTCAGCATCCTCTCCTTTGCACGGCTAAGATGCAGGACTTAAAAAATGTGTGAGATGCATTTTGCTGTGCCATATAGGAGTACCATACTGTGTTATTTCTCAGCTTTCTATACAACTTACACATAAACAAAATTATATATGCATTAGTGTTCCTAAATACTATCGGTTAAGTTCCCAGGGAAGTTTTTGCTGGCTCTTGGCTTAGGTTAGCAGCTATACTGCCTGGAATTAGGAATGGTAACCTTCTTCCAATTAAAAGGGTAAAGCTGTGTCTTAAAACGAGGGTTGTGATGCAGCTGAGAGTTTCTCCATCCTTCGCTCGCAGATCTGTGCCTATCAGTCAGTGTTACATGTGCCGTGAAACATTTAACTCCTGTGTCAGAGCTACTTACTGATATTAGTAACTCATTTCTTATCTAAATCACTGTTACATTTTAATCGCTAATTGGATTGAAGATAACAGATTACATGGAGCTGTCTATCGGGTTGGTAACGAAGAAGTGATAAAGCTTTGCTTTGGATTTTGAACAATAGTAGAAATGCTGTTCTTTATGCCGTGCCTTCAGGGCACTTATTAACTTAAAGTTGCTGCATACCAAGTACATTGTACACGGTTTTGAGTCTGGAAACTTTAGTAATTTCCTAATCAACTGACAGTATAATTCAGCCTCCTTTCAAAAGGAAAACCTGAGTGCTTCAGATGTAATTGCAAAGAAATTCACAGTAGGGAGGTGGAAGTAAAAATCACCCTTCAGCAAAGCTGTACTTCGTTACTGTGGCTTGGTTGTTCCCAGCAGGGTCAGAGATGTATTTAAGATGCTCTAACAGGAGGCTAATCAACCTGGCCTAAAAAAGGGCTGGTTCTGTTGAGAGGTCATCTCTTCTGGTGCATCCAAGGCAAAAGAACTGCATGGGGTCAGGGGGTCCGTTCTCTCATCAAACTCTGATTTTTAAAAGTCCTGGCAGAAATCAGAACTGACCTTCATTCACCAAAAAGCCTAAAGACGTTGCACTGGCAGAGGGTAAATGTTTCTATCACAGTCCTGCAAAAATAAGGAAACTTCTCAGAGAGTTACAGAATGTAACATTAGGTTGTTGGGTAAAAGCTTCACTGTTTGCCCAAGCCTCTGCTGTTTACCCTGCCTACCGCTGGATTTCTGTTTGTAAAGCGTCTACATGTGTTTGAGTTGCTCCAAGTCAGCAAATACCTGTTATCGTGTGCATTTGGGTTTTTTAAGGTTTATCATCTAAACCCCATGCCAGTTCTGACTGCAAGGAGGGGTGACATTGGGTAGAAAAAGGGCTACTCAGCTGAAAGAGCAGAAATGAATAGATAAATCATTAGATCCATCTTTTAGGACCATTCTTGTAGAACGGTTGTTATTTCAAAGCAAAACATGGACTATGTACCAAATTAGAAGTTCATTTACAATGGAGGGAGTTTTAGTATGTGGGCTGTAGAAGTCAGATTGTGAGGGCTCCTCCCGTTGTAGGAAGGGTTAGGTTTTTTTGCCTAGAACCCTGGACTCTCAAACCAGCGTATGTAGGGAGCCAGCGGTAGCTTTATGGGGGTCTGTGACAGAGGCCAAGGGGTTGGTCCTTCCTCTTCACACTGCATCCCGGTGCCTGCCATAGCTTCATGGGGCTTCATGCCTGCACCCTGCCCTGACCTCTCAGGCACCTACTCCATTTTCTCATCCTCAAAACTCACTCCGCTGACATCTGTGACCAGCAAGTACACTGAGACACGTTCATAACTCATGGAGTAATGGCAACCTGAAGCATAAAATGAAAGAAGTAGTATTTCATACCATATTTAACCTTTTAAATCACAGGTTCACAGAATGGTTTGGGTTGGAAGGGACTTTTGAAAATCATTTAGCTCCAACCCCCGGCCATGGGCAGGGACATCTGTCACTAGACCAGGTTGCTCCAAGCCCCGTCCAACCTGGCCTTGAGCACTTCCAGGGATGGGGCATCCGCAGCTGCTCTGGGCAGCCTGCTCCAGTGCCTCACCACCCTCACGGTAAAGAATTTCTTCCTTGTATCCAGTCTAAACCAGTGCTCTTTCAATTTAACACTGTTGTCCCTTGCCCTGGCACTACAGGGGTTGCTAAAAAAACCTGCATGTTTCTTATAAGCCCCCTTAATGTATCGGGAGGCCAGAGCAAGGTCTCCCGGAGCCCTCCCTCCCCCAGGCTGAGCCACCCCAGCTCTCCCAGCCCGTCCCCACAGCAGAGGGGCTCCAGCCCTCCCGCCGTCCCCACGGCTGCCTCTGGGCCCGCTCCAGCAGCTCCGTGGCTGGCGGGTACTGGGGACCCAGGGCTCCAGGGGGGTCTCACCAGAGCGGAGCAGAGGGGGGGGCACCCCCTCCCCGGGCTGCTGGCCATGCTGCTGGGATGCACCCAGGGCACGGCTGGTTTGCTGGGCTGTGAGCGCACAGTGCTGGCTCATGTCGTTCGTCACCCAGCAGTGTCCCCTTCTCCGCAGAGCTGCTCTCAGTCCATTCGCCACTCAGTTGGTACGGATACTGGAGATAAAGATCCCATCTTTTGGCAAAATATGTTTCAGTGGCCTGCCATGAAACAGCTGAAACTGCGTTCTCATGCCTTCTGATGCGCTGCTTACAAGAAAAATTAAATCCACATTTCTTTTGGGGGAAGGTTGCTTTTTGTGGAGGGATACCCAAGAACTCTGCTTAGATTTGGTGGTTTTCTGACTTGTTCAGTCATTAATTCTGTCCATTCCCTGCCCTGCCACAGATTTTAAAGTTTTACTCAGCTCCTCAAAACACACCCTGTGTCAGCACTTGTGTGTGTGTACTGCATCTCTGAATCGTAGGGCAATTTTACTGCCCAGCCAAACTTTTCTGAAGATCGTGGCCTGCAAAGGCTTGAGGACCTCCTGTGGGAGTTTTCTTGTATATGGCAGCACAATACTCACATTTCCCCTCCCCCAACACGCCCCATTTAGTTTCCTTATAAATTATGGTCGGGGTGAGTCACTACAATATCTCATCTTTTTAGAAACTGAATCTATGATATTGCAAAGCAAGAATATCTTTTTAGTGCTCACCTACCCTGAAAGGACTGTACTGCCCTAAAGACCCTCTCTGAGACACCAGAATGTGCAGGTGACAGGGTCGGCTGCCCAAAACAGACATCTTTTCCCCATCTCAGGTGGAGGTGGGAACCTGAGGGACAGACAGACAGACAGGCGGGGACAAACACTCCCACAGCCACTGAAAGGTGAATTGTTCTCTCTCCTGAATTACCAGCTTTAGGTTTTAATGCCACTTCTGAGAACTTTTCTTCTGAACTGAGCCTTCATTTATGTCCAGCATAAGCAAATCGTTGTATATGTTCATCCTGACAGAAAGTGAAGTATGAATGCTGAGCTTTGTAGGGAAGTGCAGCGTGTTGTTGGGCACTTAGGAAAGGTATTAACTCATAACAGCTGAAAGGATCGTGCTGAGGAAGAGGGGACTGCAGTGGGAACTCGGCAAGCCAAACCAGCTTTTAGTGTCAGAGAAAATGTCCGAGAGTTGTTTGTCCTTCTAACCATTTGGCATCACTGTTAACGCTAACACTAGTCTCCCATCCTTCCTTTTTTGCATCTTTTTTTTTTTGTCCCACATTGCGTTCTTCAGCGCCCATGGGCCCAGACACTCCTTCCTCCCTGCTGCAGGTCCAGAGGATGCTCCAGCTTCACCTTCCCAGAGGGATAGCTTATTTCAGGAAGGAGGCTCTCACACCCCCTAATGTAAATCAAGCAGACACACCCCAAGCACCGTCTGCCATGCATCCTCATCCTTTCCTTTCTGTCCAGCCTTCCTGTATTTTTAGCTTGCAGGTCCCCCCTGGGGAAGGGCCTGTTGTCTTGTGCCACTATCAGTGTTTTGCAGACAACACGTACGAGTATTTTCCAGCTGCCTTCACTAATGCAAAATCATACCACTAACCCCAGGCCTTTTGATGCTGCAGAATTAATGGAGTAATCTGCTGGATCTGCTCAGGGAGCAGTCAGGACCACCCCCTGGGAGGCAAGGACCAGCCTGGGCTTGTAGCAGTTCCTGGGTGTGGAGTGCAGAGCCCAGCTGAGCCAGGCACGCAGGGCGTCCAGCGCGAGCCTTTAACCTCGTGTTGTAGGCATCTCATTTTGTGGTGGTGAGGCTGGCAGTCCAGATGAACCTGCCTTGGCACAGAGAGGGCTCTGACTGGCCCAAGGAAAGGTAGTGGGCTAATAAGTTTCTGCAGTCTGTTTGGAAAAGGGAATAGTCTCCTCTGGATGTATGTGGATCCTAGTTACCGTCCCAAGTGTAGCACACATACATGGAACTAAATGCAATAGTTCTTCTGTGGGAAAAAAAAATATTTAAAAAATTGCCATTGTAGACAAAAGTGTAAAGTGATTTATTTTTCATAGTGGTAAAGATTTACGACCCAGGGCTGCAGCATCAGTATTTAGAAATGGAAGAAATCCTGTCGGTACTAATACTGTTCCTTTGCCTTTCAGCATGCACATCTCTGAAAGCCAACAAGAATTCTTCAGAATGCTCGATGAAAAAATTGAAAAGGTAAGATGCGATAAAGTAAATGCTCTCTCTAATAAAGTAAATACACTCAGGGAGCAGACACACTGGTTTCCCAGCTCCTTGGGGAGGACAGCCAGCCACGGCATGTTGCAGCGCTCCACGTTCTCCACTGCTTGGAGGGGCTGTGGTCCAAGATCCCCCTTACCCCGCTCGGTGATTAGATAGTTCATGTGCAAAGATGATCAAAGAGGTAAAGAGGTTGCAGGAGGTACGGGAGAGAATCCTTTGTTTTGTGGGTGCATCAGCAGTCTACAATGAATGGCAAATTAGCTCAAACGGTCAGTGTATACGTGAGCTACTGGATAAAGAAGAGCAAAGTGGGGTTTTATGCCCTTAGTGGTTTGATCTTTCATTTGATCTCTGTGGGAGACAACTGGAATCTTAATGCAGGTAGTATCTGGGATACCCAGCTAATTTCTTGCTGAATCTCTTCAAAATAGCCCCCAGCTCCGAGGGATAGTGTATCTGTATGTGTGGATAACCCTGCCTCAAGGCTATGCTGAGTGGAATAACGATGCTGGAGATGTTTTGAAGAAAGTGAATAGTTAGTTCTTTGCATATCTCATTGTCTCGATAGCAGCTTTTGTGTGTTTCCCAAGTCTTTCAAATGAGAATCCCAGATTCTTTGTGAGATAGTAGTGAATAATTGTACCACAATGTAGATGGGAAACTTGAGACTTGAGGAATTAAATGGGCTGTTTGGATCAAGCCTAGATCTCAGCCTTTGCTTATGCCTTGAGCTGATGTTCACTCACCAATATACTCGCTACATTTCATGTTTTGGAGCGGTCTATTTTATTTAATACTTGGTACTAAATATTTGCTTCCGCAATTGCAATAATTTGCAATAATTTGTCATCCCAAGTTTAAACTGGACATTAGGAAGCATTTCTTTACCAGGAGGGTGGCCAGGCACTGGAACAGGCTTCCCAGAGCGGTGGTCGATGCCCCAAACCTGCCAGTGTTTACGAGGCGCTTGGCCGATGCCCTTAAGAACGTGCTTCAGCTGTTGGTCAGCCTTGGAGTGGTCAGGCAGTTGGACGAGGTGGTGGTTGTAGGTCCCTTCCAACTGAAATAGTCTCTTCTGTTCGAGTTGTAGTGTTAGGTTGCAGAGTAAGAGAGAAATTTTTACTTGGATGACTCTGAATTTCTGCCATTTTTGCCAGCACTCCTGATCTTAGGAGTTGGAGTGCTACAGCAGGTGAATCTCTTTATTTGTCCAAAGCAAGAAATGTGTTAATCTACTTTAAAAAAATACGAATTATGGAAGCATTTTATTAGATAAAGGGGAAGAATAGAAGTGAGGAGGAGTTTGTAGATTCCTGAGAATATTTCTATGCCAGTATTTCACAGGAGTAAGATTTTGCGTAACCTGTATGCATTTAAAAGTAGAATTTCTACATATCCATAATATAGCTACATTTCCTTTGAATAAATGCATCCACCCTATAAATATTTAGATGCTTTTCCTGGACATCATCATGTTCATAATGTTAAACACAAAATCCACAGTGAAATGGATTTCCCAAAGATCTATCTTATCTACAGACCAGACCATCTGATGGCTGTATCTAATTATGAATTGAGGTTAGTTTTTGTTTTCAAGATTTGTTTCAGAACAGTAATACCATTCATTCACCAGCTGCCACATTGAGATGCAGTTGACCGTGTCTCCTCGTGGTTTGGATCATGCTCTCAGATGTTTACAGGTGTTCTCCAGGGCTCTTGTACTACTTTATCTTCTATATCAGGCGATTGCCTGTTTAGAGGAAACACACAGTTTTATCTGTCAAAGAGAGAAAGACGGCGACCATGCATTTCAACCTGCTGGCAGGTGTTAATGTGCAGCTGAACATGGGATTTGCTTTTTCTGGGGACCTCCTGTGTCTGAGGAAATAATTTTCACAAGAGAAGTTTTGGGTTTTTCAATCAATCTTTGCCCACAATACATTGTTTTTATAGGTGTCCACCACAAATGCCAAAAAAGATTGGAAAATATGAGGGGTTTTGTTTGGGTCCCTTCTCCAGGGAAACAGAAGACAGCAGTTGGACAATTACTTACATCCCTAGAGCAGCTCACCAGTTGCAGCTGAAGTAGTCTGCAGAAGTGGGGGGCATTGCCTGTGGTTGATGAGATCCCAAAACATGTTGCAGTGTTCACATGTTGGGCCTCATGCTGCTCACAGGTGCCTTGGTCCTTCCCTTTCCTCCTCTCTCCCAGTGTGGTGCTCATCCAGCCCAGTTCACATGTTCACAAGTGTTGCCATGAGTTGCGTTTGATTTGTAATGGAGACATGCTGTTCATCACTGACTCTGTGGGCTGTGTCTGCAGAAACTCTACAGTCAGAAGCAAAACGTCCCTCAACTTGTGTTGAAATCCCAAGGGGTGTGAGGTCACCTAATGTGAATGAGTAACAACTTTAACGTGTGCGCTACGAATTAGAGAGGAAAACTAAATGGGGTTTTGGACTCAGCAAAACAATTAAATAGACGGAAAGGTCAGCTAAAATAATTTTTTTGCAATCAGAGTGTAGAATGGAAAGAACATAGGCAGACGTTTTAGCACCTGAAAATGTGAAGTATTTATGAATCCTGGAGATCAAAAAAAGCCTTAATGAAATGGTCTGGAGAATTTCTCTCTTAAGTCTAGCCCCTGCTGGTACCCAGCCTGCATCTGCATTCCTGGCTGCCCCTATGAAGCTGAACTTCCTTCTCTAAATGCCACCCAAAGGTAAAAAAACAGAATGTCAACCCCAGAGCATGGGACTGGTCTAGCAAAATTTGGTGTCAAAACACTGTGAGGCATTCAGAGGGAGACATCTGTTCATGTCTCTGTGCGAGTGTCTGTCCCTGCTTGGAGAGCTAGAGCTGAACTTGCGTGTATGGAGCTGTGTGTGATCACAGTAATTCAGTCACAGGGTTTGTTGGAAGGAATAGCGAAATGACAGCTCAACACTGAATGCTGAGGTAGGACCGACTGAGAATGTAGAAGTCAGCCTCGCACATAGGGTTAGATGCTGGTGCTGCTAGAGTCAGCCCAGTCATTTCAGGGGCACCAGAACTGGAGCAGAAAAAAAACCCTAAAACCTGATGAGAAGCCAGAGATAAAAAGTTACGTGGGAGGTTGGGAGTAGCTGGGTAGAGTTAAGCAGCCGGCAGCACAGGAGGCAGTGGTTATATGTATAGGACAGACTGCGGCGTAGTGTTGCCGTCGAGCGGCAGCGTGGGTCCACACGATAGGAACCAGGTGCTTAAAAGGTTGAAGAAATCTCAGCGCAGCTGTGGGGTGGTTTTCAGATGATGGGATGCTGGTGCAGTGGCAGAGGGTGAGCACAGCTTCGGCACACCACCAGGGCTGGATGAGCACCACACTGGGAGAGAGGAGGAAAGGGAAGGACCAAGGCACCTGTGAGCAGCATGAGGCCCGAGGGCTGGGGCCAAAGCTGGCTCAGAAATGCTCCTGACATCCGCCAGCAGCTGTGGAGAGTCCTCTCAGGGTTTCACACTCGCTGAAGTTCTTTTGAGCAGGGTCACGGGTTTGCTTTGGGAGACAAAAGGAAATATGCGTGTGAAGAGTTTGGGAAGCAAATGGAGCAGAAGCAGGCAGCGGTAAGGAGGCAGCTCACCTGGTGACCACGGTATCATCATTTTTTGAAAATTGGGCTTGTGTGAAATCACATAAATATATTCCAGCGAAGGAAGAGCAACAGGTAATAGTAGCAATGTAAGCTTGAGGAGAGAGACCCCCAGAGTCAATTAGAAAGACACGGGTCAGAGGTACAAGTGATTTGCCTGACCTGAGAGATGAAGGCAGAAATATGACTTTGGAAAACCCAAGAAGGAAGCAGAGAGCAACTGACACATCCCTTCTAAAGCGAATGCAGCAGCCACTGGATAATCTGAGAACTGCTGCATGATACCCAGAAGAAGAGAAATGAGCCCCACTAGCTGCAGCCAGGACAGGGAAAGTCGCTCACTCATCACGGTGTGATAAATCTGGTTTTGAAATACCATCTCAGAATAAGAAGATAGAAATTTGTCCTGGTAAGAGCATCCCTGTCTGTGTGACACCTGGTGTGTTCTGCTGGCTGCAGTCAGAAACTGTAGCAAAATTAGGTCATGCGTATTGGTATTCAGGCAAATAAGTTATCTGGTTCTCTCTAATCAAATAGTGCAAGGGCTAATTTAGTCACATATTGCATACGGATTCACAAAGAGTCGCTGTGAAACACAGCAGAAGAATTACCATGTCTCTCCTAAAAATTCTCCAGCCTTTGGGTTCTTTTCCTTCCTGCATCTCAAATTTTTTTGGACCCTGATAGTGCAGGACCACATGCAAACTCCACTTCATGCCCCAAGAAGAAATTTCATTAATTGAACAGGATGGCTCAGAGCAGGGAGTTAATCCTGAGCACAGTTTTTGCAGGCTCAAGACTAGACTTGAGGGGGCCTTCTTGCATGATAATATCAAATAGAAGCAAAATTAAAAGCTATGACATAAAAAGTGTTGAATGTGGACAATTTACCCCATTTAGTGTTTGCTAGCAAAAACATTTGATGATGGCTGTCATGGAAAATCTGAGAAATGACTGCTTTCTCTGAACCCTACGTATGGAGCAGTAAAAAACCATCAGAAATTACCTCCTTTAAGTATATGTTATTACTGTAGGCTGTGGCACAGTGTGCAGGCAGCTGTCTCACTGTAGGAAAAAACACCAAGGCTGAGGTATAACTGAACAGCTGACAAGCAATTTCTAGGATTATGTCTGGGCATTGTACCCCCAGAAGAGAAGCATCTCTGGCTTTGTGGTTTAAGAAAACCCCATCAAAACAATCCAGGTAAGCTGTACCAGAGGGTATCATCACCGCTGCCATCATCACAAGCTTTTTCCTACATGGCTACAGTGGCTTATAAAAAATAATCACAATGCAAACATGCTTATGGAAAAAATGAGATTAAAAATTGTCATAGCAATGTCTGGCTATGAACTCTCATGCGGCTGGTGGATACCCTGAGCCCGGGGCATTGTGTTTCTGCTGTGGCAGGGGATGTCGCTTTAGGTCGAGAGGTAACTTGGTCTTGAACACCGGGGCAGGTGTCAGGGTGGATTTGCAGGAGTTTCTCTGTTGATCCACACACCTGGCCACTGGGAGCTGGGTTGGAGGTTACCAGTGTGTTGCTGGAGGCCACGGGAGAGATGCCCGGCGGCAACTCGCTCCATCCCCTTGTTAGTAAAACTGGGCATGAAATGCAGGGGAAGGCACAATGCAGCTCCTTGTATCGTATCTAAAGAGTGCCGTTAGAAATAAGGGGGGTTGCTAACTGAAACGTATGCAAGGGCAGAATTATTAGGCTAAAACTCATTAGCAAAGTAGATTGCTTTTAATGACTCTATTGATTTTTCTCTAACAAAATAAGAAACGGACAAAAATTAGCACAGTATACAATTATTTAGTGACGCCTCTCAGCATTTTCTTCCCATCCTTTCTGCAAGCGCTGTAAACAAAACCAGATTGATGAAAAGGGTTCCCACCGCGGAGCCAGGCTAACATTTCCCAGCGCCGGCCATCTCCTCTGAAAGGGGCCACTGTGTCCCGCAAGCTCTTTCAGCCATCGCAGAAGAAAGGGCTGCTTGGTGCAGCTCATTTCCCTCTCCCGGGCCGGCAGGCCTCCTCTTCCTCCTCTCCTGGCCAGGGCCGCCCTGGGAGGATGCTGGTGCCAAGCGGCGGGGCCGTGGCAGAAGAAGCATCTCCTTAGCTGCCTGCTCGCCTTGGCAAGGCCGCCAGCCGCACAAAAGCCTATTGAACCGGGAAGGCTTCTGCATTTGGGCGGCATGGGGTTTTGTTTATTGGCCTGTCACCCGCAACAATGGGGAAAAGGGCTTTTCCTGTGATTTTTTTTTTTTCTTCCTTTTTTTTTGTTTTCCTCTAAAAGGATATCATCAGCCCTGGTGCATTCTCTGGTAGGGGCATCGGGATGGTGGTGCTTTCTGGACACAGCAAGGGGAGAGAGCAGGGGAGTGAGCCCTTCTGGTCTGGGTGCAAGTAGCAGGACAGGAGCGTAAGGCTGGGTTTTTAATTACCGTAAATTCATACACTTATGTTAAGGCATTTCTGTGGACATCTACAAAAGCTGAAAGATGGACTTTGAAACTGTGAGGGAGAAAGGCGGGATTTACCTGGGCTTGGACATGCTTGTTCCCATTCTCATCTTCCTTAGTGGAGTTCATTACATTCTCAGCCATTAAAACTTATTTGATAGCCTATGCTGTTAAGGGCTGTTAAAGGACGGCCCGTACGTTCCTGTTGCTAGCTGCTTGCTCAGTGCCTGTGGCTCCTCTGGAGATGGGAGCCTGCTCCCCTGGGCAGCAGGGCACAGGGTCTGGCTGGCAGTCCTGCCCCCTCATTTTCCAGCCACGATGCTGCTCTATCTGGGGGGTTTGTCACCTGCTCCAGGGCTTAAATGCTGTTTCCCTTGTGCTTAAAGACTAGTATGTGCTTAACCCTGCTGTACTGGGCCAGGATGCTTCAGACCTTGCCGGGCTGAGCCCCCCACGCTTTGTGTTCATGCTGGGGTTAAACGCCGGGCACATGTTGCTGTGGATCTTTGCAGCGTAGCTGGGGCGGTGGGTGTCGGACGCCTGGCGTGGGTGCAGGAGTCCGTGCGAAACAGGGTGTTTCTGTCACGGGTGATTCCCACCCCTGACAAAATAGGCTAAACCTGCCAGAGGCAGGGGGGGGTCCCACAGGTTGTATCGCATTCCACCGCTGAGAGGGGGGACATGTCCATTCCTTCTCCCAAGGAAAGCAAAGCAACGTCCCCTTTAACTCGCCATAAAACCCGAGTGAAACCAAACCCCCAGTGCTGCGTGCAAGCTGCCACCCCGCCGCGCCCTCGCTCCGACGTTATTCTTGGCGTGTAACAAACGCGCCCCTTCCCCGGCATTGCAGCGGCCCTGTGGTGGAGCGGGGAAGTGGATGTGACGGCTTCAGTGGTCACGGGAGCCTTTTTTGGTTCCCCCCCCGCCACCCCGGTCCCTCGCCGCATCCTCCCCCTTCCTGCCAGCTGGCACGCTGGCGGGGGCGGCCGCTGCTGAAGCGCACCCAGCTCTGCAGCGTTCCCCTCGGAGCCCACGGTGGCGGGGCTCCTCCAGACGTTACCGGCTTGGGCACCGGGCTGGCTGGGCGGGCCGGGGTAGCGGGGCTGTGCCAGGCCGGGCGGGCGGAGGAGCGTGCGCCAGGCTGCAGCAAGGCGTAGGTGGGCTCTGTGGCCTTGCAGGCAGTCCCACCCTCCTCCCCGCTGCTGCCGCCCACGCGTGCTCGCGGGGGGGAGCGGGGTGGTGGGAAGCTTGGGATGGCGGCAGCTCGCTGCCCACCGGCGACGGAGGGCCATGGCCTCAAAGGCCACCCCTGAGACACCGATGTGTCTCCATCGCCACCGGCGTGAAGATGGAAATAAAGTGTCCAGCGGCAGCAGCCCGCGGGGAGCGGCAGTATTTCCATGCCATGGAAAGGACTTTTTCAGCACGTTGCTTTTTAAGCGGTTTCTTGGTATCTTTTTGAGGAGCGATGCACTTGGTTGCCAGAGAGCAAACCCAGAAGCTGAACGGCAGGAAGAACGGGCGGGAAGAAAGGCAAGATGGCCCGCTTCCACATTTGGGTCCGTTCGAGCCTTTAATAGCACCGATGGCCACTGGTGCAGAGTGCGGTGGGCAGTGATGGGCCGTGGGGCTCTGCCTTGGTCAGGGGGCTGGGGGACCGGGAGAACCGGGGTGAATGAGACTCGTGGAAATGCTCTGAGCCTCGGTCATCATTCAGTACTGGTGGCTCTCGCAGCTCTGAAGCATGTCGGACAAAGCTTTCATCACCAGCAGTTTGGTTTCGTGGGTTTGTCCAGATGTATTGTGGTCCCTGGCATGAAGAAAACCGATGGATTTGGGCTTTGCTGTGAAGTATTTCAGCATTCCTTCTTTCTGAGTAGAATCTTTTACTCTAAAAAATGTATTTTTTTTCTTTCTTTCTGGGTCAGGGATTGCTGAATTGAAATTAGGGCTGATAAGACTTTTGGTTTGTTTATTTTTTTAACATACTAAGAAAGCCTTTTTCCTAATAGTATTGGGCCACAGAGAGCTGTTAAAGCAGCACACATTCCTGGGTGTGGACCCTCCAGCAAAGTGAGCTCTGCAATCCCGGCATCGTCAGTGGGATTTTAATTGCAGAGACATTTTGGAGCCTTTGTTCCCAATGTGTACCCTAGCTGTGCATCCCAAATAAACCGATCGCTCCATCAAGAAACATCTCTCCCTTTTCTTTTTTTACTTTTTTCTCTGGCCCCACACCCCACCCCACCCTTTCCAGGCAGGACAGTGACCAGTTTTGATTTGTGGGGCAACTGGGTGCCCCTCCTTGACTGAGTAGAGCTTCACCCATTTTACCATGCTGAGTTCAGCTCTTCTGCTTACAGGGTGTTGTCAAGGTTTTACACTTTATTGCAGGTCTGAGACTCTTGTGTTTCTCCTTCACCAGCCCTTTGCACAGCTGCTGGGATTTTCCATGCAAGTGCTTGGGTGATGCACCTGGCACACGGGAACAGTGGGAGATAGCCTGGACATTTAGGTTTTTGGTACTGCATTTGAGATGCTTGTTTTATGCAGGATATCGTGGGTAGCTTGTGTGTTGAAAAGCTCAGCTCCAGGTGTTTCTGTGTGGAGAAACAAGGATAGTGGGTCCTGTCAGGTCCTCTTCTTGCTGCTTTGCAAGAAACAGCAAGTGAGGGACGGGACATCCCTTCTCCAGACCTTCCCGAGGGCAACACCTAGATAGATGCGGCTGCAAGCCTTGTGTTCGGGATGGGACGGCAGGCGTGACATGCCTGCTCTGTGAGAAGTCCATGTTGTGCAAGTGCAGTTTCGATACAAACAGCATCTTTTGCTCTTGCGTATACTCTTGGTGAGGTTATCAGATGAGGTTCTTGTTCACAGCAGCTGCTTTGCATTGCTCGTAGGATTACGTGCTTCGTTGCTTTTTGCCTTGGAGATTTATGTTTTCACAGCAGATCTGTAGGGTTTTGTCCATCAAGGTTTATCTTTACATAAAATAGTTTTGTAAATCAGTGCATTGGACTCCCCCTGGAATTCAGTATAGGGGATGAGATTTATGAGATTGATAGTGACAGAAAGGGACGAGTCTCCTATCCTGGTTTCGTGCAAACCTTCCGGAAATTGTTGGAGGAGCTGTGCAAATTCTGTTCCCTATTTTTAAGGTTTCTACCCAGCTCTGAACTTAAGGCTTCTAAGTTTAGAGAACTGATACGTATTATTAGTAAGTGCTCCCTTGCCTGATGGTATTCCTGTCTTCAAGTAGTCATTTACAAACTATCTGGCTTTTCTCCTTACAGGGTCGTGATTATTGTTCAGAAGAGGAAGATGTCACATAGTGCCAATTCTGCCACTCGCACCAGGAATACTACTGTGTAAATAGATTACAACCCAGTCGAGACCTTTTGGAAGTCTTCTAGAGCGAACAGCACTACATAACAGAAGAAGATCATTTCCACATTATATGCTCCATTCAGTTACAGTGTTTCTTAATGAACAGATGAGGAATATTGCTAAGAACTTGTAAGGAACTGTTTTTGTTGCTGCTAGTTAAAACTTGTTGCAACTTCTCACTTTTTTCTGTGTCCAGATACGCAGCAAATCCTTAAAGTTAATCCAAAAGACGTTGTTGATTTTATTAAGGCTTCTGGCCTGTTTTCTATCAGATGAGGTAGTGTTATACAAAGCTTCCATAAGTGAACATTCAAGCATCTAAGAAACACCCTTAAGCTGTCTGTCCGTCCGCATTCGGGCCGGAGTGCTTATTAACGCTGGTGATTTCAAGCTTTGGAGATGGGATGTTTTTGCCATGGCAGGCCTTGTTTCTCTGCTGAGAAGAAGCTGAGAAATTATTATCCATTAAAAGCATGTTATCACTGAAATACTGGAAGTGATGCAGGAGCAGGAATTTGTATTTTAAGAGGAAAAAGAGTTTCATTTAATAGGTATCTTAATCAAGGACTAAGCTTGCAGTATTGGCTTTGCTGAGCACGAATGGGAGTGTGATCACAATCATTTTGAATCTTCTTTTTTCTAAGAAAATAAACATTTTACTGTTTTTATGTATTCTTGTCTTTTACCATTCCTGCAACACAGTGCTTAAGAGTCTGGGGACAAGGAAGGCAAAACCAGCCCTCTGCATTGATGAGTCTGTGGATCTAATCTCTTAAAGCAGCTCTGTGCCAACTGGCGGTATCTGTTGCGTGTCCTGTAGAGTTTATTTTTCCGTATTCTATGGAGAGGATATTACCTTCTCAAAAGCAGATGTAATATTTTTAACAAATGCTGTCATGAGTAAAAAAAAAAAAACTACAGAAAAAAACCCTTAAGAAAAGAATACACCTTTTGTATTTATTATTTCAAAGGAGATTGTTACCTGTGCTGATATTTCTTCCTGCTTTGACACCATATGAGGGCCAGGTTTGCATGGCATCCTATGGAGAAACTTTGTCAGGACAATAGGTTTCTGTACTGTGTCGATTTCATTGCTCTGATGTGTGTTGTGTCTGTGGAAGAGGCCATGAGGTTGCATTAGTAGCACCTTGCGCTGACGTGGCCAACGCTTGGGTGGGCGCTCAGCCCAAAGCCCTTTCACCTTGGCTGTTTTTCACTGGACCTTCTGAAAATCAGATCCCTTTAAAGGATCTGTCATAAAGTCCATCAAAAATCACCTGTGACTTCTGAAAGGCTCTAAAATATTAGGGAATGTCTTGACTAAAGAGATTTCCTCCAGTGTGTGCTCCAAGTGGGGCTGGACAGCCCATGTCAGAAGATCTTGTTCCCTCTTGCTGCTGTGCCATACCTAGAATATGTCCAAAAAAAAAAGCCCAGCTTTTTCACTCTTCCTTCCCTGCACTGGATTTTCCTTTGGATATCAGGCAGTGGGGTAGGGAGAGAGGCTCCACCAGGGAGAAAGGCCCAGGAGTTACTCTTATTCATGCAGGACTGGATGTGAGCACCTCCGGCAAGGGCAGCTTCCCAAGCAGCGTTTGTGAGGCTGCGGCAGCAAGCTGTCTCCTTAAGGCAGAAGCTGTTCCTGCACACTGCAGACTGCTCAGGCCCCTCATCTTCTGCCAGCCTCAGCTTGAGTCAAGTGGACTGGGACAACTCAGGCGCTACCTCGCTTCAGTAGCTTTCCATGTAAAAGGATCCTCTCTGGCATGTTTCACTATGTGCATCTTTATCCTGTTGGTGGTCAAAAATTGCCAGCCAATTCTGATTTTCCTCAATCCTCGCTGCATCTTGGCAGCTGCTTTGGCCACACAGCTCTTCCTGAGCATCCCAACCTCCCTGAAGATGAGGTTTTGCCACCTTCCTCCCATCACATCATCCTTCTTAGGGCTGCTGGCATCTCGGAGTGCTACGGAGCCATTTGATCTGTTAGGAATTCTTCACAGTGATAACTCTGCCTCCTTGCATATGATTTTTTTCCATAATTTATGTCAGCGCTTGAGCAGGTAGCCATGCCAAGGAGAGTCAAGAGCCTGCACCTTTCAATTATTTAAACACTTTAATTAATAAAGAGTCCTGGGGCTTGATCCCACAAATCCTTCTCTCAGAAGTGCTTCATAAAGCTTTAGCAGGTAGTACAAGAGTGATGGAATTGGGTCTGTCCTTTGGAAACATTTCCTAGGTTCATTTTCTAGACGCTGAACGTCTCGTGTATAGATTTCCCCATACAACGCCTGTGTTACAGACACACTGTGGTCTTTCAGTACACCAGCCTCCTTGTACTTGGAGTCTCTTTCAGTCACTAGGTTTTGGTTTGTTTTTTTTTTCTTTTTTCCTTGCCAATGATGATGGCACCAAAGGTAAGGGCTTCCGTGGAAGCTTTGTGAGAGAGAAAAAGTAATTCCCACCTTGCCTGTGTGCTTAATGTGACCAGCAGCAAATGCTTTAGTCTTCTGTATAAATTATAACCACACTGATGGACTTTCAGGTGACAGCGCCTGTGAATGCATGGGTGGGTTGTCCTGCTGCTGGCTGTAGAGGCATGAGGGTGGGCAGGAGGTTTGGAGGGCAGCAGCAGTGGTCTGTGGAGTTGACGTGCTCCAGGACAGCCGCAGGCTGCTGGTGGGACTGGGGTGAGGGTGACAGACTTCAGTTTGCTCTACCCTTCTGCAAGAAACCTGAACAGAACTGAGGTTTTGGGGCAGGGGGCGGGGGTTGCCTATTCATACCAAGTCAGCAAATCCTTGGCACGTTTTGCTACTGGCACCATGTACCAGATGAACCAACAACCCAGGAATTTCTTGATGGTTTTCAGCTGACTGAGCTTCTTGGTCAGGCAGGAGACTTGCTTCTCTTTGGGATATGGAAAAGTAAAGATGCTCACTGTTTACCTGGGAAAGGGAGCCATGCTTATGGAAACAAAACTTAGCAGAAGGCAAGACTTTCCAATCTTGAATATCTGAAGTCTATGAAATATAAGATGGTTTCTACACACTTCAGGCTTGGGTTGACATCCTTTCCACACCTCAGCCACGAAGAGCTGTCTGCTTTGCTTGTTGGAGCAGTATAACCACTTCCTCAAGCCTTAAGCAGCAACTTGCTGCAAAATCATGTCCAGAGCAAGTGCAGGGACCTGATGGCAGCGGTGCAGCAGGTGGGAAAGGAACGGGACCAGCTGACCCTCCTTGTAAGCAGTTGCACGTGCCGCGAGCAGACCCATGAGGTCACTTGGATGGACGTTGCTCTTGAACCTGCTTTGTTTCTCTCACCTTTATGAAATCCTAGCAAACTTTGCTAGAAGTCTAAATATATATAGGCAGCAGCTGATGATCTATAATAACATAAGCAGATTACGGTAGCTTAAGATGCAGCTCTCCTTGAAGCCATACCTCCGTGTTACTTTCCTCCACTCAAATACATTCAGCAGGATGGAAAAGAGGAAGAGAAGGAAAAGTGCTTATATCCGATACGCTGTGCTTAGTTGTAAATGGATTTTTCAAGGTTTCTTTTAAAAGAAATACCAAGAAAATGCTTTGGGGCCAAACTTCTCTTCAGGAGGCTGACGTACTATTTAATAAGCTCCAAGCCATATTCTGGGATCTTGGAGAAAATCGTGGAGAAGAGGTTTTACAATCAGCCTTTCCCCTTGGGGTGTTTTTCCCTTTCGTCTAAACCCCTTTGAGCTGTGCCTTCAGAGCCTGCCCCAAGGAGGCAGGAACCTCCTCCCGGTTCCAGGAGAGGAACCGGGGAGCTGGAAGAGTTTCCCATCAGGCTGGTGGCCATTCCCAGATCCAGCCAGGGCCCACCAAAGCCTCCCAGATACAAACCCAAGGGACCCGTATCCCTCCAAGGGCTGGGATGCTCCATCCCAGGCGGGCACGGAGCCGGTGCAGCAGAGCTGTGCCGTGCCGCTGTCATCATGGGCAGTCACCTAAGGAGCGGGGCTTGCTGGGGGCTGCCGAGACCAAACGTTGGAGCACTGGGGGCAGTTTGGGAGCGGTTTGATGCAGTGCTCCTAGGGCACGGTCCACCTGAAGCAGGACTCCTGGGAGGGAAAGAAAAAAAAGTGTTTAAGTGTTTGTTGGCTACCTGACACTAATTTCTGCCTCCATCACTAGTAACTAGAGACAGGGACACATTCTGCCTTCGGTCGAGTTTTGCGAGGTTTTGGCAACGTCTCCTTCAGGCACTGTCTGTCTCCATATTGTATCTATTGCAACACAGACGCTTTGACCTAAAAAGCTGATGCCTTTATTTTTTTTTTTTTTTTTTTAATTATTGAGAGTTTCTCTTCACCTGTGTCCCCTCCCAATCCCTTCTACCTTCCATACAGCATCCAGCTCACCAAGGGAGCAGGTCGGGTCACGGCGGGCAGGAGGAGACTTTACCCTCCTACCTGAAGTGTGGTTGTGTGGCTTAGGACAATTTTCTAACGTGCTTGGGTTGCAGCTGCTCTGGTCCAGGGAGGAGCTGGCCATTCTGCGTGCTGCTCTGGTTCTACTCCGTTTGGAAGGTTGGCATTTGGAATCTGGATTTTTCAGGGGCAAGGGGAAATCCTGCTCTTGGATGCCAGCACCAACCCGTGATGCCAAGGCATTGCTTTGCCTCGACAGCATCACGCTGTAACCGAGAGCATCGCTTGACCCAAGGCATCTCTTGAGCCGCAGGAGTCTGCGCCTACATTAGATTAAAGAAACCCCAAATCATATTGGTGCTTTTTTCTTCTTGGAAGGCTGTGGATCATTTCACATCATTCACATGCTGACAGTTATACTTTTGTCCCTTGGGACCCCTGGCAGGAGATGTTCTGGGCCAGGTCTCTGCGTGCAACACAAGGGACCAGGAGTGATTTCTCCACCGCTGGGACTCTGAGAAAGGACCTGAGCAAACCCCAGTCTGTCCTGGTTGGGAGCAAGGCTTCGCAGGAGCAATGCGTGGTCAGATGGACGTGCTGGGCTACTGCAGGATTTTCCATGATGTCCACGTAAATGAAGCCCTGTAGGAACCGCTGGGGAGCATAGCTTGGCAAGCTGGGCTTCTCTGAAATTTTGTGGAGATTCCCACTTTATCATGAAGAACTGGGCAGGGTGTTAGAAGCTCTCTGGGCTTTTGCTGGTGTGGCTGATGTTTTTTAGGATGTTGTCTTGAACTCGCTGGTTTGGCACTTGTCTTGAACAAGTGTTTGGCAAATGCCCTTTCCTCTCATTGTTACTTCTAATCTCTGTTTGAATTTACCTTTTAGAAATACGCCTGGGCTGACTGGGGCAGGATCCACTTTGACTCCCCATGAAGGGCTCGCGCCTGCAGGTGCTTTATTTGCCTGGTGCACATAGATGTTACTGCTCACAGGTGTGATGGTTTCGAGGGTGAAGAGCAGCCTGGAAACAGTGTAGACATTTGGAGAGGATGGATGGGTAAACAGATAAAACTGAGAAACCCATCTGCAGACCTTGGCCAAATACCTTTGAAAAGGTTCATCAAAGCAGCCAGTTAATTAGCTGACTACTCATACTGCTGTTTCCCATGAACCTTCCTCTGATACTGGACTTCAGCCCCAAAACTATACCATCCAAAACTCAACATTAATTTCCTCCTTTGCCTTCAGTAAGAGGTTTTTTGTTTAATTAAGTCTCTCCGCTGAGACCCAGAAGACCCAGCTCGGTCTCCTCCTGTGCCACAAGTTCTTTGTGGCCACGGACAGGCCATGCTGAACCTGGGCTGACTTACTGCACCTCTCCGTCCCTTTGTGCTCATCAAGAATAGCAGTGCTGCTCAGACCTTGGATGCACAGGTGACATCTTCATCCCTCAAACGCCCTCCATCACCCTCATGCTGTCATCCCTGCATGCACTTGGGCGGGCTCTGACCTTGCCGGCAGCCGGTGGAGTTGTGCGAGGTGCTGCCTCAAGACGCAGCGGCCACTGCTGTAAGAGAAGGGAGGCAGTGACCAGCAATATTGCATGATTTTTTTGCAGCGTACCTTTTTGTGGCTGTAAGAGAGCCCACGAAGCACAAGTATTTTAAAGTCTGAATGATGAGTCGAGTGAATGGGTAGATGAAGCACCAGAGACATGTTTCAACTCCAAAGACACTGCCATCATTGCACGAAAATGAGACTGAAGATAAATATTCGGTTCTCAGCTATTTCAATTCTATCAAGTCTATAAAACAATAATTACCTGTCACTTCAGTTTTGGAGTTAGCAATGACTCAACTCCACATCAGCTTGGCTGACATGCCAGACCTTCAGGATAGGAGACGCTTCCAGCTGGGTGATGTATGCATCCACCAAGGAATGAATTTAATAAGAGCTTTAAACAAAAGGGAGCGATTTCCAGTTGCAGTTGGGACTTCTGTCCCGCCAGCAGCTTTGGTTAGCGTTGCTGCTTCGCAGGTGACAGTCCGTGACACCATGTAGGCTTTGTCTCCAGCATACATGTTTTATGCTCCTCTTCCAATGTGACTTGCCACGTTGGCCTTTGATTTCTGAACTGCGAGCTGGCAAACTTGTGCTCTGATGGCCCATCAGGCGCCTTCACCCCCCAGCATGGGGGAAACCTACGGCACCTCCAGGTCACATCAGGCTGTGGGGAGCAGCGGCGCAGCGTGCCCCCCATTCACTGCCACCCGCTGCCACCGATGAAGAGCACCAGGCTCCATGAAACCGCCTACCTGGCATGATCACCGCTGTAAGTTCACGTTTTCTAACTCAACAAAGGTTAAACAATGTTTTCCAAAGGCAGCACCGTCTCCAAAGCTGCATGACTGCAAGTGTGCATCCAGCCAGGTCCCCGCACACACCAAGCAGGATGGAGAACTGCTGCCTTCCAGCCGGAGGTGCCGAGTGGCTTGTGGAGGCGATTTCTGCATCTGCAGGGAGAAGGCACCGAGGTGAAGGGATGTCAGCAGGGTCAGGGCTCCCCGCAGCCTGTGGAGGGGCCAGCCAAAGCCAACGGAGGCCGATACAGCCAGAGAGCACCTGCCTGTGGGGTTGTGGCTGTGCCACAGGTGTCCCTCAGGAGCCCCTCTGGGGACCAGTAGTAGTCAGTAGCTTTATCAGTGGCATCAAGGGTGGGACTAAGAGCACACTCAGCACGTCTGTGGGTGGCACCAAGCTGAGGGGTGCGGTTGTTTCGCTGTAGGGAAGGGATGCCACCCGGAGGGACCTTGGCAGGCTGGAGGAGTGGGCCCATGAGGTTCCAGAAGGCCACATGCAAGGTCCTGCGCCTGGGCTGGGGCGATCCCCGCTATCAGGATGGACTGAGGGATGGGTGGATGGAGAGCAGCCCTGCGGAGAAGGACCTGGGGACACTGGTGGGTGAAGAATTGGACATGAGCCAGCACTGTGCCCTGGGTGCATCCCAGCAGCGTGGCCAGCAGCCTGGGGAGGGGGTGCCCCCCCTCTGCTCCGCTCTGGTGAGACCCCCCTGGAGCCCTGGGTCCCCAGTACCCGCCAGCCACGGAGCTGCTGGAGCGGGCCCAGAGGCAGCCGTGGGGACGGCGGGAGGGCTGGAGCCCCTCTGCTGTGGGGACGGGCTGGGAGAGCTGGGGTGGCTCAGCCTGGGGGAGGGAGGGCTCCGGGAGACCTTGCTCTGGCCTTCCAATACTTACTTGCTTTAAAAAATATATATATTTTAAAAATATCTATTTTTTTAGTGTAACTGCATATCTCTACCCATTACATCCGCTTTTATCATTTTTATCATCTTGTTGTTCTTCCTTACCATCTTCTTCATCTTCATCATCATCATAAACGTGTGGGACTGTGAACCTGCTTCGTAAAAGCCAACTATAGTAACACCGTCCTCGTGGGCACCTGTTCCTGCGCCCACAGCAGCGCCTCGGCAGCGCTGTGAACACCAACAGCACATTTTAGGAGAAAACTGTCCTGTTTTTACCAAGGTTTGCCAGCATTACCAAAGCTGACACTCTTCAAGCGCAGCAGTTCCATGTGGCAGCGGGGCCAGGACGGTGCAGGGGACCCCACCGATGGCTTTCACCCTAATTCCTGAAAAGCTGAACGAAGAAGCCGGCCCTGGCGTGGGGTGAGCTCGGGCTGGAGGCCGTGTCTTTTCCTGACAGTAGCTGCCCATCACTGATTTATCCGCTGGTGTCGCACAGCGAAAGGAGCCGTGAGTTTTCCTTCCCAGAACGACTCGCTTTGTCCCTGCTGCGCTGCCGTCCCGATGGTTTCTGTGTAAATCGGGAGACCTGTGCTTTGATCTCAAGCCTTGTTATCAGCGGCCGCCTGGCCTTACGGGTCTGCCCTGGTTGTGGTGCTGGGTGGGAGGGTGGTACCCTGCACCCCCCGAGCTGCTGCAGCGAGCATCCTCCCGCGCTGCAGACTTTCTTTCCCTCCACAAGCCTTCAAGGTGTGAGTTGAATAGCAAATTTGTTCCCCTGTATATATATATATTTTTTTTAAAAAAATAATAATTTTTGAGACAAAAAAATATTCGTGTGATTACTGCAAGAAACTAGAAAGCTACGTGTGCGAACTGAGTGATATTCTTGGGGTTTTGGCATTCTGCTTTTGTGTCTATTAATAATCCCCTGGAGTGAGTCATATGGAGATGCATTTATTCACTGAGTTGGAGAGAGCTGCTACCCAAAAATAGCAGCTATGTAATTTTTTATGATGGTGTAATGCTAGTGCGGCGAGGATTGACATCATTTAACAGAGATGCTCTCTGCCTGGCAATCAGATAACCTGTGTCAAGCCAGAAAATAAACGTGCAAAGCCACGTGCTTGGTTACATAAAACAGCTGTGAGAGCCCGCCGGTGTTGGAAATGCCTTTTTGCCCTTTCCTGCGCATCTTTTGCCCCCTTTTTTTCCCCTTATGCCTTTCTAAGTCATCTTTGCTCATTTTCTTAAACCGGACCGCAAGGACTGTTGGGATGAGGAAAGGGCTTTTGCTGTGGAGGGGAGGATCACGCACGGCTCTCATGATCAACATTTATTCTGTTACCACCCTGCCACCCGTGAGGAGAAGAGTCCACAGAGAACTCCTAAAACGCATCAAATTCAATCCCACGAGCTCTGAATTGCTCATCAGTTCTTCTCACCCACGTCGCTGCTCTGCAGGTCCCTGCGCAAAGCTCCGAGCATCCCCCTCCCGCAGGGCTCATGCCCAGACCCCAGGGACCCAGACACCCCAAAGTGCTGCGAAGGCAACGGCAGCACCTGGCAAAGGGTGTGAAGGCAGACAAATGCTCGGGTAAGGTTTGGGGGCTTACCTTTCAAAAGATGAAGCTGCTTGGCTGTATTTCTTCTCATTCTCTGCCCTGCACTGCTGCCAGCAGGTCTGTCCTGGTGTCGCAGCCAGCGGGGCACCCGAGCCGTCCCCACGGGCCCAGGGCTCCCCAGAAGCATGTGTGGGTACCCCTGAGCATTCTGCATTTGCACAAGTTTGGCTTAAATGCAGTTGGAGCAGCCCTGGTCACGGCCTCGCGCTGCGCCCGCCGCCAAAGGGTTAATGAAGATGGATTCACCCGCACTGGGGCTTGGTGTCTTGGGTGAACTCTCCCAGGCAAACTGGCCTGTAGGGCCCGTTCCAGCTGGAAGCGTTTATTGGCATTATCTTTTTTATGTAGAACTTCAGAAGAAAATGGGACTCCTGCCGCCAGCAGATCTGGGCCGACCTGAGCGATGGGACACGCAGCAGCTGAGGCTGAATTTTTGCCAGAGCAGCTGAAATCCTCCAGCTTTGGGTGACCTAACTGGGAAGTGGAAATGGGAAAACTGAGTCACCGCCCGTCAATACAACTATTGGCACAGAGTAATTATTAAAGATAGTTTGGATAGGAGGTGTGGCGTGCTGGTGCCGCCATGCCTCCCTTACCCTTCCCACGTCTGTGCAACGCGTGTTCTGTCCCTGGGGAGCAGGAGTATCAGGAACATGTTCAGACCTGGAAATAACTAATTAAATATTCCCGATTTCTTGTTATAAAAGAATTGTAAAGAGAGGCAGGGATGGGGACCTACCCTGTTAATTTTGCTTAACATTTTTGCCTCCCAGAGGCCACCTGCAACAGGAGGGTGATCCCTTGTTATTTGAAACAGCATCGGGGCATCACAGCTGGCAAGGTGGGGGAGATGAACATGGGGAGATAAAAACAGATCCTCTTAAGGACTGCAGCAGGGTGTCACTAAGAAAGAACACTGATTCCTCTAAGAGATTTCTTTTTTAATTTTTTTAAAAAGAGAGAGAAAGAAAAAGTAATACGCTTTGCTGAGGGTTTGCTCCAAGACTCTCCCGTTAGCCCAGCGGAGATGAGAGGACCAACTTTACTGCCGTTCATGGCTGTGCTCCAACCTCCCAAGCCCCCACCCACCCAGCAGCTGGGAGGGCAATGGGTGAAACCCTCCTGCACCACGTCTTGCCCAGGAGGACCAGGGGTTTGCAGAATTGGTGCTTCTTTTAAGCAACCAGATCCCTCTGCCCGCAGGGGCAGCACCACAATGACCCACGGCCGTAGGATGCTGGCAGAGGACAAACATCTCTGCCTTTTTTGGGGTGCAAGTTCAACACTTGGTTAACGGACAGACGGGAAAGAGCGCAGGGAGGTAGGGATGGGGCATCCCTGCAGAAAAGGCAGAGCAGACGGGAGGCCACAATGCTTATCAAGAAAGGTGGGAAAACATGAAGGGCTGCAGCCACGAGGGCTGCTCCATCGCGCTGGAGAGGTCAGTCCTGAAGGGTTTGGTCTAAACCCGCGCGTGCCATCCCTGGCTTGGCCCTTGCCCGCGGCCATCCACTCCAAAGAGATGCCAGAGGAGCGTGACACACCTTGATCCATGTATTTGTCTGCTTGTACCAGTGCTCTCCTCTGCCCACCTGTCTCTCTGCACGTTTCCTTGGGGCAGTCTTTTATTATTTTAATCTTTTTCTGCAAAACCCCACATTTGTGCTGGACTCAAGAGCACATGTCTCAGTTTGCCCGTCTCTGAGCCGTGTTGCCCTGCAGGGTCGATAGGCAGTAGACATCTAATTTCAGGAACACCTACAACTCCCAAAATAAACAGAGGCAAGGGAAGCACACAGGACCTTCAAGGGTGAGGTTACATACCCTGCAGACCAAAATGCTTTCTGAGCATCCCAGCTTCAAGACCATTCAAGGGATGAGGAAGGTGGAAGGTGCCTTTGCTCCAAAAACACTCTAGTCCCTGAAGTCCTGATGTTCCCAGAACGATAGGTTGAAGAAATTTAGCACTTCATGGGTGAGGCTGTTCATGGTTTCTACTTAATATCGTAAACACTGCTGAACACTTGGGCAAGGACTTACATTCAGAGCTCCTGCATATTTTATTTTCTTAATCCTAACTTCCATGGAGGAAAAGCTCATAGGAGTAGAGGTGTCAGGGAACAGCTGGCTAACAGAGGAAGGATGATGGAGTACCTGATCAGGCCCAAGAGAGACCTGGGGTTTTTTTCAACTTAGTGAAAACAGGATCAGAAGTTGTCATACTTAAAACAAACTTTTGAGGATCTGTATTCTCACTGCAGGAATGGACTAAAGAAGAGTTGAAATAGTCCAATTCAAGGAGGCTGCCGAGAGCCTTTCCAGCACACTTCCAATTTTATACTGAAAAGGAGGTGGCTTGATGATACAGAACATCCCTGTTTCCCAGCCTCGCAGCGAAAAGCCATTTTTTATTTCCAAGGGTCCTGCGCTGCCTGGCTGTGCACCCCTGCGCCCACCAGCCCCCGTCACCGCCGCCTGGCCTGCCCTCAGCGCATCCCGCAGAGCCGCTGCCTTACCCTGTATGCTCCCAGATGGAGAAATGCTTCCAGGTTCCCAGTGGCGCCTTCTCCTGCCTTTCAAAGACCCCGGATAGCAGCGCTGCCCCCGGGGTGCCGACCGCTTCACCAGGGTGCCAGCGAGGCAACCGCTGCATCAGGGTCACTAGTAAAGACACGGGAGTATCGGTGTGACGGCTGAAAAACCACGGCAAACACAGCTGGTCAATCCAGAAATCAGCAACAGTTTAGCACAGCTTGACCAGAATATTTACATTTTATTAAATCTTTACAATCAGCAATTATAATCAAGTACACAATTATGTACACAGATTATATACATTTTAGCCCAGACTTTTACATCACAGTACATAGTTGCCCTTAGAAATATTGTATACACTTACCACCAGACAGTAAAACCCAACAATAGTGTTACAGCACCTGTTATTAGATATCTTTCATAAGAAAATATACGGCTGTAAATTGGGCTGGCTAAAAAAAAAAAAAAAAAAAAAAAAAAAATCTTATAAAATCTGAACATACAATATTTCATTCACAGAATGTTTTTTTCTTCTATGTTCTGACTGATGCCGTTTGCATAAGATGTCCTGGTTTTAACCTCTCAACACGCGCTTACTCGTGCCTACTGCTGCGCCTTCAGGTACGCTTGCAGGAGAACCACCAAAGCTGGACTCATTTTGAAACTTCATTACGAAATAATAAATGTAAACAATTAAGAAGATTCCTCTAAGATCAAATGAGAAATTAATTGGCTGATCTGAATTACATGGCATGGAGTAAGTGCTAGTTCCAGCTGCGATTACTGAACCCTTCAGTGTTCAATACCGTACAAATAAATGTATGATACCGCAAAGAGGCAATTACTGATTAACCAGCGATATTCCGCATGGAGGGTGCAGTCCCCTAAAAATTTGGGAACACCACTTACTCCCTTCTCCAAAAGGTGGTTGATATTTTTTTTGATGAATACATTCTTTTTGTTCTTAAAGATAACAGTGACAGAAACTTGAATTATTTCCAGAATGATACGAAAAGGTTAAACTAAAGTCTATTTCCTCATAAGGAATACAAAGTGAAAATAACCTGAATAAAACTGCGCCCCCCCCCCCCCCCCCCCCCCCCATTTAGTCCTCTTTCCCTAAAGGTCAACCTTACCCGACTGAGTTCCGTAAACAAAGCTATGGCTCTCATGATGGTTTCAAAGGGAAAGTAGAACAAAACAAACCCAAACCAAACCAAAAGGAAGGAGGCAACAGTTATCTGAGGTAGGCCACCACCAAAATGATGCTTCAAATCCATTTTGAGTTCTGGGATCATTCTAAATCCCTTAAAAAGAGAGCTAATGTCTGCTGCTTTAGCAGTAGATGTGGAAAAAGCAGTTAAATGAGTTGGTGATGGCAAGGAAAGTTAATCTTTTAATAAAATCTTACATCTACACCTAAATTTTCTGCAAGTAAAAAAAAAAAAAAAAAAAAAAAAAGAACAAAACCAAAAAGAAAACCTTTAGTTGCTATATTGACAGTCTTAACATAATGACCGGAGGGCCTCTCCACCTATAAAAATAGTTCTATTTCCACCAAAATAGCTAACAAATATGAAGACATAGTCCATGTTGAAGAGCATGGGAACAAAAATGCTCCTTTCGTGGCACTAAGCACTGACAGATCAGAGGAATTATCAGAGTGAAAACTTTTGCTCTGCACCTGATGGTTTTGATCCGGCAGCTGACCGCACTTGGCCCCGTCGCTTCGAGCCCAGGCGTGGCCAGGGGAGCGCAGCATCTCTTGGGGGAGGGCTGGGGCTCCGAGTAACAAAGGACACTTTAAAGGCTCCCACGATCAAATGCTTTACATGAAGAAACTCACGTAACAAAAAACAGAAATCAAAAAATTCTCAGCCGAAAAAACCCAGCTGCTTCAAGCCCTGCTCATTCAGTCCAAACCTCCATCCGGTTATTTGTGCAAAGGAGTTATAACTACATTTAAAAGCTAATTTATTTAAAAGGACACTTATTCACTATTCTGCTACCGCTTCATTCCCTCCTCGAAATTACCTCCTTCTCTAGTGATTTAAATAAAGTTATCATTCAGTTTATGGATAATATTCTGATAGACTGTCGTGCTCTCAAAAGGTGCCTGTGCATTTTGATACTCTTGAAAGCAAGTGTCGTTAAGTATACATGTATACAACATTTGCCTGGCATTTCTCCATTCACACTGTACAGGAGTATACATAAATACATACAGTATGGCTGTACTAATTAACAGTTGCATATTCAGCACGCATAATTTCACCAGCTAAATGAAAGGTGCAATTCAGAGTGGGGCTTTTTCTTATTCCATTGTAATGATGAATATAAACCTTCGTTTTTAGCCTGGTGCAGCATATAGGCAGTGTTAATTTATTCTTTAATATAAAACAATTCTCTGAACCACAACTCACTAAAAGCAGTTCTATATAAATCAAGTTGATTAGTTTTGGCAGTTTCTTTGGACACAGTCAAAACGTCTCTCAGTGGGTTTAAACATCCCCATTTTTATTTAAATAATATTTTGCGTAATAGGGATAACAAATTAGGACTCACACTTACCTGTAACAAACTCCTGAAGCCCAGAGTAACAAACCAGTCGTCCTCACAGTTCACACCACTATACTTTGAACTATGGACCCAACAGCCAAAATTGTTGCGCTTCACTACTGGTACTGGCCTCGCTGCCTTAAGTATCGCACGTATAGAAGTTGCATATAAAAAGAATGGCAACAAAGTCAAGCCATTAGAAGTCAAACGTGTAGAAAAAGGAAGATTTTGTTACAGCGGATCTAGTTCTGTTTAGTGTCCTTTTAGAGAATATTGCCGGTTTAAATTCCGTATCTTGGGGTAGATTTGAGTTTTTCAACCTGGGAGGCCAAAGGAAACACCCGTAACTCACCGCCTGCCTTGCCCACTCTGCCTTAACCTCGAGCGTAACTTTCACAACACGCCGCGAGCCTTTACCTGGTGGACCCCAAGGCTGTCTTAGTTGCCCTGATGGAACCTGCTCACAAAGTACACGTTGCCTTTGGTTTATACAGTTTCTCTAGGTGAAAGCGGAGCGGAAGGGAAAACTCACATGTCATCATGGCTGTTCTTCGCGGTAACGGATGGAAGGAGTGATGAGCAACACTACCATGTCTCAGTGTGATACGTCAGGATAAAAATCAAACTGCTTCTAGCTGTGTCTTAAAGACACGACAACTGGAAACAATTTCACCTCCTGCTATCAAGGCGGGCCTTCAGCTGGGTGGAAAGCCGTGAAACCGCACCTCTGTTCCCACCCGAGCAGGGGCTGACCTTCGGGTGCCCTCACTGATAACCGTTACGTGGTACGTTAACCCCACCGTGTTCAACTTCTGCCTTCCAGGCACCAAGGAGTGTGACCTCGCAGCCTGGAATGCAGAAGTGGGGCTCGCTCCCTGCAGGAGCCTCCTGGGCTCCCCCACAGCACCATGCAGCGGAGCCGGACAGATGCTTCAATTGCACGTTCCCATTCTCAAACAGGAAAAAATAAAACAATACAAAGAGCACGTGCTGGATTTCTGTGGTATTTCCCAGGTGAAACCTGGTTGCTCATCACAATACTGAATATGTTTTCTAGTTCTCAGGTATCAGGGCCTCACTTCTACCCACAGAGTTCGCCATTTGCTTACTAACAAATAAGTTATTATTACAAGTCATAGCTCATCCTTTTCCATCATTTCAAATGCTTCTATATCTTCATTCCAGTCTGCTAATATGGATTCCATAGGTTGGACTTTATTATCCCAGTTAACTTTGGAATTTGACTCTGTCTCGGTCTTTTGTTCCTGAGGCTGGTTATTCCCTTGTGTACATGCTGGCTCTGGAGCACTCGCCTCATCGGTTCCAGGGACGTAGGAATCCTGATTTGAAATGGAAACGCTGTCACTGTCCGTGTTTGCAGGAGATAAAGAATCAGGGTCAGTAACATCGGAGCTCTCTCCTTCTTCAGGCTCCTCACTGACTACACCAACATCCTGAGATGCTGAAGTAGCTTCCTCTGAATTCTGTTTATGTGAATCGTTTTCAGATAATTTCTGGTCCATATTCTCCATTTCCAAGTCTTTGAGAGGGAAAAGAGAAAGAAAACAAAAAACTTTGGGAAAAAAAAAACCAAACTAGGAAGGCAGCATTTTATTACGTATTTCAAAAGCAAGATCACTTCCCTTGGCCTTACTTCCTCAAGGAAGTGCAGACTTTCCATTGATAGGAAAATTTAATGTTACTAAGAAACACATTTTACAGAGGGAGGGAGAGGAGGGAAGACATTTAAACACATTCTAAATTAGGGCAAACTTCTGGGTCAGTGCTAGTTACTGTCCTTCAGCCTTAAGCAAATACCCACCGCGTGCGCGGGACCCGAACACCAGATTTTAAAGCACTCCCAGATCCACCACTATCCCACATCTAAGGAAGTGGGAGTCAGGCAGTTTTAAGTTCACTGAACTGGGAATTAAACAGAGCGCCTCATCACAACTCAAAGCAACTACCGTACATATCTGAAGTACTGATTTAGCTTTACAGCAGCTGTCCAGTTTAACCATGCAGCCTTCTCTGCAGCTCGATGTTTATAGCTACTAGACAGGACACTAGTATTTCAGGGCTTGCAGGGAGCTTAACTGCATACGCCAGTTTTAACATGGGATACTTACTGCTATCAATAATGTAGTTTGGAATCATTTTACCTTTAAAGATTGTTGCTGGGATTCCAAACGGAAGCACGAGGAAGGGGGAAGAAGCAGATAGGGATTATAAATTCTTAAATGCAGAGCTATCTTTTGTATTTAATATTTTGTTAGAGCAGCTTAACAGCATAGTTAATCAGGAGGAATTTGTAAGCAGCTACAAAGAAACAACACTAGCTTTTAGCATATCACCTTTACAAACGTGCAGAAAATAAACGCTGTCACTGGTTTACTAGAGATACTTGTTCTTATGTATGCTGCTCGGACAAAGCAGCGCTAGGTGGAAGGCTTACAAAAGCAAAAACCCAGAATTTCCTGCCATATGCAAACATTTCAATTGGGAATGTATTAGCTTGCAATTTTCTTGTATTACACCAGAAAAACTGCAAAACATCTGAGGTCAGCAGCCTTATTTCTCATGATAACCACTTCTCCTTAGATAGGCAAAATAGCTGTAACAGTTGTCTCTTTCCTTTTGGGTACCAAGAATGTCACTGGGGAGCTAGATAAGAGAGAGGCATTTACAATGTAGGGCACTGAAATCACTCACGCTATTCCTGACACTACTTCAAAGCAGATTATGACAAAAAGGGTTCAAAAGGAACCCAAAAGGCTGTGTTTTCTCATTAGTCAAACAGACAAATAACTTACAAACAGCATTTCTGGATGTTAATGTTAACTGGGGGGGGGGGGGGGGGGGGGGGCGAGCAGATAATGACACATCTCAGATAATGGCTTTCTTATGAAAAAAAACTAACACCAATGTCAAAAAGAAAACCAGAGCTACCAGATACACGTCTGCACCTTTGGGCAGCAATAGAAATCATTGTTGTACATTTTACACTGTCCCACAGCACAGATGGAAGCTAAATTTGTATAAATAGCCTCAAATCTTACCTCTGTCTTTTGCTTTATCAGAAAGGAGCACCTCCACAGCCTCGTACTCCTGGATTGCGTCCAGTATAATGTTTCCTTCCTTGTTGAAGAGGAAGAGCATGGGAATCGTAATATCGTCTGTATTCTTTCCGTCACCGGCCATTTGGAAGAGAGGAGCCGTGTCGCTGCTGCTTCCCTCGTTGTCATCTAGCCAGAGGCACACAAAAGGAAAAGCAAGCAAACCTCCTGTCAGGCAAACAGGCCACGACTCCGAACGTCAGCAGACTTTCTGAGCAGCTTGCCACTGCCCGATCAGTTAAGGGGATCCCAGGCATAAAATGGCACGTTGGTCGTAAAAAGCAAAAAGCCAACTTGTGTACTTGTTTTCCTTAACATTTTTCATTTCTATCTCGTCTTCCTCAGCAGTTAGTAGACATCACTATTTCAGTGCTCAATGCTCCTTAAATAACAACTTTTAATCTGCAAACCCAGTGACAATCACCCATCCCAATTTATTTCGCTACACTTTCTGCGCAGAACAAGACAAACCCAAAACATTTCCTCGTCTTCTGACAGCACAGTTTCTGTGCTGGAGTACTGGCATCTCAGAGAGTTTAACAGCTTCTTGTCAGCTTTCCAGTATCTTCAAATCTGTAAAATACAGGTTACATTTACACAAATGAAAAACCTGAAATTTTATTTACCGATAACAATGCCTCCTATTGCCCCAGCTTTTTGAATGTTTCGCGCCTTTTCAGCAAACATACACTGGCCTCTTTGCATCAGAGCAATTTTCTCTTTCACTGCCTCAGGATTAGTGATCTCTGAGCATCCATTATATGGCTTAATGGTTGCAACAAATCCTCTCGTCTGTTTGGAAAAACAAAAAGAAAGAGAGAATTAGAGCACTAGGCTCAAGATTGCAACAGATTCCTAAGATTTTCATTTCTTCAGTTAATCTAATACATTTAAGCGTTGTCTTCTGTCAGTGCAGGCCATCTTTACCCTGAAGCCGGAGTTCTAAGCAGCAAAGAATGCCCGAGTGAAAACCTAATTCTCATATTTGGCTTATTTTTTCTATACCTGGGAACTGTTGTCTCTGGGGAATTCTCTTCTGTGAACTACTAACCTGGAACTCCTCTTTTGGGCTGTTTCTTGCCCAGCTGAAGTCACTGGGTTCTCCTACTGCTTCTAACAGAGACCACGACCACTGCTTCTGTGCTATTTTCTTCTTCCACCTAGACACAGCCTTTTGTAAAAGCTTGCGTAAGGACAGCCTGTTGTAACTCTAAAATGGCGCCTGCAAATTCATGGCTGACGTGGTAGGAAAACCTTCCCTTAAATCAACATCTCTCAAGATATGCACTGCAGATTATGTAAGTTCGTTTCAAAAGCCATATTGCGAATGCATTTTAAATCCTAAATTATGACCAATGACTCGGGAGCAGAGCATGGGCCACAGACTGATAAGCCACTCATCTATAAGACTGTCACTGCTGTCATTCTGTCATTGCTGCACCGTCATTTTAACCACTGTAATTAATTGATCCCCCTCTAGCTGGCCACCCTGAAATAGTACCAGTACTGTAAAAATTTAGGCTTATGCAATAAGGAAAGTAACAGAAATCTAGGAACAGATCATATACACATATAACATACCCCTGCTTTGTGTTTGGATAAGTCCATCCCAAATTGTGCTGGTCCAGCAGTCAAGACCACCCTGCCAAAGAACGGATGGGAAACAATTTGAACGGCACGAGGAGGTAGCTGTTGTTCTTTCTGTTGCTGACTGGAGAGTTCAATCATTTCCTGCATGAACCGTAAGCCGTCTTCAGCATCGAGCGAACTTGCTGCCTGAATAGTAAAGAAATGAGAAACAGTTTCTTCTTAAATGTTTTGAGAAATTTGGGAAAAAAGTTAAAATACAAACTTGAAGGTTTGCTTGGACCACTGCTACAAATATTTAAAAACACAGCGTGGATGCTCACTGGCATTCATTCATCATTTCAAACAAGGAAGTTAATCTATTTGCACCTCCACCACCCAGAAGTCTAAAAACATACAAATACACAGACCTCCTAAACAAACAGAAGTATCTCACACTGAAAGCTAGTATTTTCAGATAAGACACCGTTAGCCACATCACTTTGACATGAAAAGCCTCCATCTGATTTAATGGAAGGTTAGTTAAAAGTGTCACTGAGGCAAAGGACTAGCAAGCATCAGCCTGCTAAACCCAGCTGTACATCCACCTCATGTGCCTCCTCCCAGAGTCTGGCTCTCCCTCCTGAAGCTTTATGTGACAAGTATCATTGCCAGTAGGATTTCACTGAAAGTTTTAAACAAAAGTACTGTCTTACTTGCACTGCGTGCTGTACTAGTTGTACTCTTCCATCTTTCAGATGGATCAAACTGACTCCCATCTTCTTCAGTATCTCCAAGTGTTCAGGATTACTGGCCATGAAATCTCTGGCTCTCAGTGGTGGTTTTGGTCCACTTCCCAAATTCTCTTCTCTGCCAAAAGATATCAGAGATCAAAGCTTTAAAAAACAGATTATTCTTGAAACATAACTCTCATGTTATTCCTACTACCACAAGATTAGAATTCTTCAGAATAATGCTGAGTACAAGCTTCACTAGGACGCAACATCTCTGTCAAATTACCTTTTTTAAAAGTTGTCAATATTATCAATAATTTTGTAGTGCAACAAGCACAGGCAATGTTGATAAAACTACCATATACTATCTCTCATTTCTAAATAATCCGCATTATTGTAAGACTGACTAAAACCAGTTTTCCTCATACAGTTACTACTGATTTTACTCAAGAACTGTAAATATCAAAGAGGTGGTCAGAAGGGCAAACTTCCTCAGCTTTAACAGGCACTGTCCTAAGCTCTTCAACACAGCTGAGGTTACGTACAGTAGCATGATTTGCTTACTACAAAGAGTTGCAGAACTGTTCAAGAGACTACAGAAATGAATTTCACAAATCAAGAGAGACATATTTCCTGTGTACCTGGGCTACCTTTCCCACTTGGGAGTCTGTGGCTCATTAAGCTCCTTTTGCTTTGAAACACTTGCTAATTTTTGCTGGAATGAACAAAGCCTTGCTGATGATGCCACAGAAAACAGAACTGATTTTTCCCGTACCTAGGCTATCCGTTCTTAAAAGGGCTAAAACTCAAGCAGAGCAAGCTCCAGTACACTCACATTTCTCCTCCCATGCATAACACACCCTACTCCTCTCGCTTCTAGTCTAACAAAAGACAGAAAATATTCATCTTACGCTCTGGAAATACCCCTAGGACAGCTCTTATCCACCACATTTTTCAAAGGTTCACGAATACTCTGAGCAAACATAGGGTCATTTGGGAAAAGAATCTGGGTGTTGGGACAGGTCCAGTCAAAGTTGCTGTCATCCAGCTCTGTGTATTCCGTAGTCTAAAATGAAAGATACAGATCACCTATTGAAAATGCAGGTTACATTTTTACACAAAGAAAATCAACAGAGAGACCTACCCATAAGTAATCTGTGTGCTCAGGACACACAGCAGCTGAACACAATAAATGTCCCACAGCCACACAGATGCCAGGAATAAAGAATGCGTCACTCTTCTGTGCTACACGTTGTAATAATAAAGGGTGACCAGTGCACTACAACCGCTTTCAAGGGATAGATAAATACAACACCAGTTGTAATTTCTAGCTTACCAAACTGGTATCCACAGTTTCTGGGATTTTTTTTCAGAAACAGCTAATCCTCTACGGGCAAACAGAATGTCTCATGTATGCATGCTGTCGCTAGTGCCCTTGGATTTTTACGTGCTGGACAATGAAAGGAAGTAGTTATGATTTCATTTGGTGTTGCCTTTCTGCTGAGCGGATGAGCTGCAAGGCTTGTATTTTTTATATTCCTTGCTTTGTACGACTAGGAATGTCACATCTTTTCATACGAACAAAAGATTGTCCTCTTCAGGAGCCACACAGGCTTGCAAGTCTGAATGGGCAAGGATGAATCTACATATAATTCGAACAATCTCTATTTTCAGAAAAAAAAAAAAGAGTTAACATTTGTACAAATCGCTGTTTTGTAACATGTGAAACCATGCAGAACATCCATGGTGGTTTGGAGCCATATTTAGCCTCTTAGTTTTGCAAATAGCTGGCTGGATAACTGGCAAGTTAATGTTCTCACCTATAAAAATTCATGTAGTATTTATCTACTTGCAAAAAAACCCCCCGTTTGCAACGTATTAGCTAATTTAAAAAAAATAATGTAGTATTTAAAGGCTCCCTAAAAAACAAGACCTAAAAGGCTATTAGGCTACTGGAATAAACAGTTTGAAGTACATACGGCCTTAATGTGATAAATAGTAGTCACATCACTTAAGAAAGAAGGTCTTACAAGCACTACTGCAAGCATCAGCATGGTAAAACCTGACCTTTCCTGCTCACGAGACTAAACACAAACAGGATGTTGGGTTGATACTACAAACTATCTCACAGACATTTTGGCTTAATAGCACTATGTTTATATTAAAAATAATTTACACATTCCATTTGTTCCTTATCAATTTTTCCCCCATCAGATAAAATCCATAACAGTAACACATTCGTCTTCACAGCCCTTTGGTCATGTAACGCATTTCGTGGACACCATTTTCAATGGACCTTTCCTTGTATTACGCACGTCAGCAGCTTTGACGTAAAGAGCTTAACAAAACTGCATTTGAACAATTCACTCTGTCCTCATTACTGGCCGCCTATGAACATTCGCAGTTCTCAAGAGAACTGCCTAAGTTCGGCCAGCACTGCACTGCACACAGCATCAGCTGTGGGAATCCTGTCTTCTCAAAAGTATCATCTTCTTATGTTGGGAATGAAAGTCACACAAAGTGCTCCTTCAGGCCCTTCAGGGAACTTCTTGCATAGTTTAAAAAACAGTCTCTGTTTCCAAAACTCAAAGACAAAAGATGATAAATGCTCAAGGAAAGAACATTTCAGAGAGGGTGCAGGACCCCCACTATCAAGGAACATGAAAAATTAGTCCCATGACCCATTAAATGTATTACCAATGTTAAACATTAAGAGCAAGTAATTAAAAATTTTTCACTGTCTAATCCTAGAGCCCGTAAGACAAGGTGCTTTCTACTCAATTACGAGATTTCTCCAGGACACATGGCTTGAGATACACGAGCATTCTCCTCTGATCCATGCATTATTGTAAAACTCATAGTAAAAGGAAAAATAGGGGCACACTAACATAGGTGAATTTATGCCCCTGATGCCATACACATCTCTCCACTTTCTCGTGCATTTCTTCTGCTTCCCAGTAGTATTACTGCCTTAAAGATAAATTATATCACCTTACTGAGCAAAAAAACCAAAAAACCCCGCCATATTTATGATGCTTCATGCAAAGTTATATTACTATAGGTTATTTTGGAAGGTTAAGTAATTTATAAACCCATAAATGTTCTCACATTTACACCACAGATGCCTATTGCATGGACTCAAAAACTTAATTATCCCAAAAGCCATAGCTGTATCTTGTCTAACTTTGTAGCAGTCTCAAAAAACCTTTCAAAAATTACACAAGCATTCATATAGTAAAACAAACAACAAATGTTTTAGAAAAAATAGCAGAAAACAAAGATGCAGATAAAAATATCATAGTGTGTGTTTTCAAATTTATACAGAGGTAAGGAATGATTTTCTTTTTAAATAGTGCTAATATTCCACAGCTTTTTTTCTCAAGATTCAGCAATGCAGAATCCAGTCGTAGAAACATTATTCATACCCATGTGACTGGCACTGTTAATTTGATGAAATAGTTCATATGAAACAAAGTGTTAGAACTGGTGTACTTCTTCAAACTATGATTTTTCTTCCATTTCCTCTCATTAAAAAAAAAAAAAAAAAAAAAAAAAAGAAAAAGGAACTGCTTCAAAACATCACTAAAACTGATTTAGATTTGAGCTGTTACTTACTGTATTTTTTTTAGAGATGGTTTGGTTTGTAGTGGAAAGCCAAAGGGGTAATAGATGAGCTTCTGTAGTGAAGATATAATCTTCAATGTCGAAAATCATGTCTTCCTTATCAGCAAACAGCAGGTAAAGATATTTAAACATCTCGGCCAGAAAGAAAGAATCCATTCTATGGAGGAAAAAAAAAAAAAAAAGCATATGTCCTTTAGGAAGATCCCCTTTTTTCTAAAGCATAAGTGAAACAAATACTCATATTTGCTCCATCTCTGAAGACTTCACGACTATTTTTGTTGAACTTAATGCCATTAGCTTTCCTTCTACTCAGAAGAAGCTATGTTTGGAGGGAAATGATTCAGCATGTTCAGTACAAAACAGCAATATAGAAAAAACTAATAAAGCTCTTAAACTTCTAGATTTGAAGTATATTTTGTTATTGAAAGTAATTAATCTACTGCTCTGAGACAAATGTAAAGTTAAACTAAAAATATTCTTATGCAACAAACTAAAAATATTGAAATAGTTTATCGACTATGACAAACAGGCAATTTAAGGCTTGGTTATCAAACAAGACAGCTACTCAAAAGTCAATTAAATTATGCAAACAGGGCAATTAATTTTTTTATATAATCGTTTTATGAGAGAAAAAAAAAAAAGTTGAGAACTTTTACCTGTCTTCATGACTTCCTGTACGAACATCCTTCATTGCAGCAAACCCACACGGTACTCTTGCATACTTGTTCAAGTTCTCAATGAGTGTTTTTCCTACTTCTAGATAGTAAGGGTCCCCAGTAGCCTATAAAAGAAAAACAAAAACCAAAACCAAACATATAGGTGCAGCTGACTTACTGTACAATTAGCAGCTTTCATTTTCCCAGTGCTGATTTATTGACTCCATACCTTGTCAGACACCAGTAAAGTCTAATTTAGTTATTGGATACTACTGGATTACCTATTACGAATATGCAGATAAGCACATGGAAATACAGGGACGCAAGACATTCAGGCACTGCTCTCCTGTGCAAGGTACAAACGGCTTTTGCTCTTAGCCTCCAAGACCTCTTTAAGAGAGTTTAGAAAGATCTAAGTACTTTACAACATACGGGCCTCTGTCACTTAACAGTTTTCTTTCTAATTCTAGGCATATAAAACAAAATTCGTAGGACAATTTTTGATAACCAGTACTTTCATCTACTATCTACAGGGTCCAGTACATAAAATAAGCTGGAGATACGCTGCTCATTCTATACTGAAATAAAACATCAACAAAATACCAAGTACTACACAAAGTGACCAAAAGTCAGAGGAATATAAGTGATCTTACCTTATACAAGAAGTAAGTGCTTTCAGCAAATTCAGGCCTTAAAGGATGCTGAGCCCAGTGAACTCTAAAGTCCGTTGTGAATGCCTGAGGAGGAAAAAGAACAGACAAAAATAAATGCAAGAATGAAAACCAAACACAGGTTTATTTTGGATCCTGTGTTAACCACATTACAACAGCTAAGATACGCAACAGTGCAGGACTGAAGGCCCAGCATCAATCTCAGGGGGGTTTTAAGAACCTCTGTCCAGTTAGTACATTTGAGACCAAAACCTAAACCTCAACCAGCGCTCTCATCCACTTGGCATGAGCGAGATTTAGGGTTGCGTTAGTGCAGGACTCCAGGCACCACCCAGCCTCTTGCCGAGTGTCCAGCAAGTGGAGTTCCAGCAGGAGGTACCAGAGAGAACCCGTGTTCCAGACCCAGGAGGCAGCTCGGGGCCTCCAGGGGCTCCCATCAGCACAGCCCGACCTCCAGCTGCTGCTGCAACCCAAGCAAAGCCGCCTGGAGCAGGGCTGCTACACAGAGACCACCCAGGCTTTGCCAAACACCATTTCTGCAAACGTACCTGCTACCTGACACTTCCAGTGCATTAAAGTGTCCTTTCAGACTGACTGATGGTAAGCAGCTGCTTCTAGCATAAGAAATACCACAGACTACAAGTCAGTTACCTAAAAATTTCCTAGTATATGTATTCACTCTTAATATGCGCTGGCAAAAGCCACTTCTGTGATGCCTTATATTCACTACTAGTTCATACCAGGGTTTAAACTAAGTTTTTGCTAAAGGTGATGGCATATCGGGTTAAATACAACTAACTCATCTTTCAAAGTTTCCTTCAGAAGTACAAAGCACTGGGAAAAAACAAAAGAACCATAAGGAGCTAAATCATACCATTTTAAAAGCATTAAAAAAAAATAAATAAAATCATTCCAATGCTTAGAAAGCATTCTTTGGTCTTGATAGCCACATGTGAATGTGATGTTAATTAAAATATTCTCTAAGAGAAATAAGCTTACACCAGAAGAAAGTCAAAATTCAAACTGGAGTCAGAAGCTTCTTCCCATGTTCTGGGTCATCACAGAATAAAGACACACACTTCAGCAGGTAAACAAGCTTCCCTGTGCAGAACTAACTTGCTCAAAGACCACACCTGTGGTATCTATACATAGGTTTGTGTACATACTTTCGAGGACACTAGGCAAGAATTCAGAACATTCTCTCAGAACAATTCAGTCTTTAGTTTCCCTCTGTGCTGATTTTGGCTGGGGTAGAGTTAGTTCTCTTCATGGTAGCTGATATGGGGCTATGGTTTGAATTTGTCCTAGAAACAGTGTTGATAACACAGGGACATTTTAATTATTGCTGAGCGGTGCTCACGCAGCACCAAGGCCTTTCAAGCAGGCTGGGGGTGCACAAGGAGCTGGGAGGGGAAACAGCCAGGACAGCCGCCCCCAGCTGCCCCACGGGATACCCCTTACCACATGGCATCACGCCCAGCACATCAAGCTGGGTAAGGAGGAGGAAGGAGGGATGTTCAGAGCGATGGCATTTGTCTTTCCAAGTAGCCATTAGCTGTGCTGGAGCCCTGCTTTCCCAGAGGTGGCTGAACACCTGCCTGCCGATGGGAAGCGGTGAATGAATTCCTTGTTTTGCTCTGCTTGCATGTGCAGCTTTTACTTTACTTAAATTGTTTTTATCTTAAACCATGAGTTTTCTCTTTTACTCTTCTGATTCACTCCCCCATTCCACCAGCAGGGAGTGAGCAAGTGGCTGTGTAGGGCTTAGTTGCCACCTGGGGTTAAACCACAACACCCTCCTTGGGTTAATAAAGATGATTCTGATCTTTAGCATTAATGTTGTTATATTACTAAACAGCTAACACAACATGTGCTTATACAAGTTTTGCATACTGAAATGAGTCAAGGTCAATTCTGAAAGGCTGAAATATAAAGCCTAAGCAATTATTAATAGCTGCAGCTTCCTATTATTTTGTTAATTACAGCATAACTGAAGGAAAAATATTTCATATCCAAAACACAGCTGTCATACATGCAGAACTGTAAATCATGTAAGAATGCTGTGGAAACGAGCCTTTGGTTTTAGTAACAAATACACCTACAATTTTTTCAAATGGTTATCCAAGACTGCTCAAATCTGGGTAAGAATCAGTTTACATGATCAAAAAATTACTACCTTACCTCTGGAAGAAAGTTATGCTTTTTTATAACCTGATAGAGCATCTCGTGAGTTTCAATAGCAGGTCTAATATCGCCCTTCAACACCTAAAATTAAATAATAAAATTAACACTAATTCACCATGCACAGGAATAATATGCAAAGTTAGGCACGCTCACTGTTCATGTAAAGCTACAGACCAATTCCTACATTTTCAGTGGATACATGCTATAAGTATTACCCCCTTTCAGCGTAAGCCACAGATCCATAGATATTCCATAAGAGCTTTTTAAGCACAATCAGTGAGGTTGTTAAGACTACTGGCTATGTAGAAAAAGAATCTCTATCATTTAGAGAACTGTGGTGGAACTATCATTTAGTTTGCCTTAAAGATGCAAACGGCACACAAACTAGAAAACTTGTCACTTGACTATTAAAAAGGCAACTTCATTTGAGCGTTTTCATGACTAGGAGAGAAGGAAGCATATCGTACAGACATATTTTTCCTGATACTCAACACGGCCAGAAACGCATGTTAACTTGCATTATAGCACTGAAGGGACAGGATGAGTGAGTACAGAAATCCTCATTCTGTATTTCCGAGAAATCAAATTACTACACTTGACTTGTCAATTATATATCCAGTCTATTTAATCATTTACTTGTTATTAAAATCACCTGCACGTGGGTTTTAAACCTTACCTGCAATCCAGGGAAGAAAGCTAGCAAAGAATCCATCCAGGTCCTAGCATTTAGCATTGGTTTATGAATATGAACATCAAGAAGAAGAGGCGGTTGGCTAATGTATCTCATTATGGCATCATAGTGCTGACAAACATCAGAAAAATCGTGAGTTTATATTATCAATACATTTTACAAAATACATCTAGATCACCAGACTACGGCATTTTCTTTCAATGGAAGAACCAGTACCACACTCTCAAGCATTATTACATTTGGCAGTGCACAGTAGTTTCTAGTTTTGCAAACTAAAAAGACGTGTAGTAAATACTGAAGAGCTCCACGGTATTCCAATGCAATACACATCATATATTCCAAGTAATACACATACACGGAAGTATATTCAGCAGCCACGTGATAAACAAGTAACTACCACAGTTAAGGTACAATTGTTTTGATTGAATTTTTAAGCACACACTAAACAAAGCTGAAATTGCTTTCTCTGAACAAGAAAATTCTAAAGCAAATGCATCTCAGAAGAAGGGGAAAGAAGATATAAAACCCCAACAGAGCAGCTGGACTCGATGGCTTATACGAACATGAAAACCCACTAGCTCGCTTGCCAACTTGCTGACCTCCAACCCTATACTCCCCAAGATAACGGCCTTTCTTGTTTTCTGAAGCACAGAAGGTACAATTGTGAGCACATGAGCCAAACCGATAGGAAACTGTTAATAGACGTAATTGAGACAAAATAAAATGGTGGCTGCAGGTTAGTAATATGAAATATTCATTACACTTAAAAGTGTTGCAACAGGCCTTTAGCTACTGAATTATTCCAATTTTAATATTGCTTATGATATAAGATCATGCTGTATAAAATTATTTCATGATATAACATGGTTTTATTGGATATTGCCATTTTCAAAAGAAAGAATACTTTTATGAAAGAATAACGGTGCTGACAAAGTTGCTTAGTAGTCTAAGTGGTTTTCAGCTTGTAAGTATACTTAAACATATACCGGGCCTTAGGATCTGCAGTGTAATGCAAGACCCAGACTTTGATTTTCAGATCTTTTTTGTTGCTCCAGGACAGAAAGAGACTGTGCCATGGCTTGTGACAAGAGACCCCTATGCTGTTTTACAGAAACATTTGCAGTATTACACTCTCCAAGGTGACCTTGAAATACAGCTTCTCCTGTACTGGAAACATGGAAAATAGTCCAGAAGATTTCAGTTTTCATTGGATGGGGTTAAAACAGCTGCTCAGGTGACAGTTCACCTGAGATTAGCAGAAACTCGTAGTAAAATGAGCTGGCACTAGACACGTCACAAGTCACAGAAATTCTACTAAAGAGCTCTTCACAGGCTTCTCAGGCTAACAACTGACAATACAATTAGTCTTAAATTTGTCTTACAGAAGGCACAAACCTGAGCAAGGTGTTAACTTACCGTGTTAAATCTTTCCAGGAAACTGTCATCTCCCAGCAAGACATAGGCTTTTAATAAATATTCATAATACGAATCTATTCCTGCTCCAACTCCACTATCTAGAAACAGCAGAAAATGAAAAGGTGGTTTGAAGTTTAAGTAGCTATATGGCTATTTTCCCTCAGTTTCATTTGGATTTTAAAGGCTTTTTCAGTAAAAGGAAATGCATCCTGTCGCTAGAATTATGGCACAGATGGATGCAGAGACACAATACTGTACATCTATGCTAAAGGCTTTGCAATATCAGCGCATATAGTAATATGAACAGACATGCATTGAAGCCAGTTATTTCACTTTTCTCATATGAAATATTTCTACCGGGTGCCATAAATAACGTCAGTCCTATTTATATTTTTCCTATGTACTTAGAGTTGAATCTCTGAAAATTTATCCCAAGGCATTCCCCTCGCAGCATTAAACTGAATCAAAGAACACTTTCTTTGCAATGAATAAAACTAGTTTCACTACTAAAACCCCCTTTCAGAGCAAAGCCAGGCTCCATTGTAGCAGGTTTGTCCAGCACTGGAGTTACGTAACTCCATTTGCCTATTCCATTAATATTTTTGAATAATGTAGGTAAGTATGTTAGCTGGAGTGGGGTGTGTCCGTGTAAAGGTATTTTTTTTTTTTTTTTTGCCCAAAACCACTTGTGGTCACTGATTCTGAGTCAAAATACCACACACCTTTGCGGACCCAGTCTCCAGTATGAATATTAATAGTAACGCCCACTAAATTGCTGCTGCGCTGTCTCTTTTCCCAAATAAAATCAAGTGCTTTCCGCGCATATTCCTGCAACAACAAGAAAGTCTCATTAAAGGAAATTACAGAAACACAGATACTAGAGACTTACTCTTTTGTCTATTGAAATTAAGATGTTAGGAAGTTATGTTTCATATCTAATAATTGTTAAACTCAGTATTACACACACTTAAATACTACGACATTCAGTCCACATGTTATATAATTATTCAGTTGCTTTTTAGAAAGAATGGTGCTTGACAACACAACTGTTTGCTAATACACTGTATGGTCTTAGGGAAGTCAAACATCATTCTCTCTCTAAAATTGTTTATACAGATGGGATAGTGTTACCTAATTAAAATATTTCAAGAAATATATAATCCTTAGAATCAAAGTCACTGTGTCTTTTCAGACATCTCAAGGTAGAGCAGCAACCTCTGTTGTAGCAACCTTTGTTAGTATACAAGTTACATATATTCTTTATATACACAAAATTAATTTGAACCTACTCAACAAGAAAGGCTTTAAATCACCACACACATGGAATTTTAGGGGGCAGGCTTTACCAAAACACACAACACAGGCTCAGCTATGATTCCACCAGGTTCTGTGATATGAAATACCAGGCACATAATGAAAGATTTCAAAAAACTCTAATCTGGAACACAGCCTAACTTTTTTTTTTTTTTTAATCAGATCAAAGAAAACATACCTGCAAGCATTTTCGTTTAGCTTTCTGCTGACAGTATACTCTTAGGTAGGTCTTGCACATGTTCAGTGGGACTACATGTGTGGATATTTTTATTATTTTTTTTAAGCTGCATTTTAAAGACCAAGTATCTCACTCTTCTTCTTATTAGTCCTGATCATTCTACCCAAAAACTACGCAAGCATTATCCTTTAGCTGATCTTCAGTATATCTATCTTGTTTACTTCTGTACTTCTTTAACTACTTTCAAATTATTTCCTGTATTTACAAAAAATAATCAAATTAATACTTAGAAAAAAGCCCACAAACACAATAAATCTGAACACATACAAACCTTCTGTGCAGAACAACTAAGATATGCACCCATTTCATGCACTCAAAATTGTTTTTTTCCAAAATCACAGAAATGTAATAGAACACTAATGAATGCCTAATCCAAAATATAAGATATCATGGAAAGCAAACCTCAAATATAGATGTTCCTGTGAATCGGCTTAAAGCTGCAAACTCAAGGATCAAGGTACCTGCACAAGCTGTACAGGTATCAGTTTCTGTTCCTGTTCGAGCTTCTGGATGTCTTACACCAAATTTTAAGTTAACCTAAAGAAAAGTAGAGATTATAATCTTTATTACTAGCTTACAGAATTCACACTCCCACGATAGGTCTGTAGAGCAATGATACAATCTACGCTTTTTCTAAAGGCAAGAAAAAGATGACACAGCCCACTTCAGTTTTGCTCTGCTTTACCACATACTGTCAACTCAAACACGCACATAAAGTTATCCAGGAGTACTCAAAATACTCAAACCTCCAAAACAAGGACTGGCCCAAATACCTCTTGCCTGGTTCACTGGACAATTGAATAAAATAATACCACTCTGAAATATCTAATTCTAGCAATTTATTTACCAGCAAATCAGGAACTCTGAACATCAGAAGTGCTCATGGAAACCAAGCTTTGTAAATATCTCACAACTGCAGGCTCCAGAGGATACCTGCTAGATGGACCTGCTTTTGTTGTGGGCACAACTTTCCGCATTCTGGAGAGGGCCCTCTCAGCAGAAGGCTGTCAAACACTGAACATTTCAAATTAGACATTTTCACTAGAAAAATGCTGATTTACTGAGATTAAGTTTTTAATTTATGGGAAAGTTTCCAATCAAAGCCGCATTTCACAAACTCAGTGGATGATATGCACGGGAAGTAGTTTTCTGTCATTCAAAGAATAGGTACTATGCTTTGTTAGAATATGATGAAAGTTTTTACGTTAAGTGAGTATTTTTAGATTACAGCTACCTTTGCCCTCTTAAAAATACAGATGTAGACCATGAAGATTAATCATTTTTGTGCTAAATTCAAAAGCAAGTGCCTGCAAGTTGCTCTTTCACTGTCTTAGTGAGAGAGAAGTACCAAAACAAAAATTACTTTCCTCAGCTACTTGGTTGTGCCTATAGTAGCAAGGAGCAAGAAATCAGCAGGCAGTGATTACACTGTTACTATTCACCCACCACAATGTATGTTAGAATTTTCAGAGCTGGAAATGTAGGAATTCAGAGAGCCTAAAACCGTATTTTAAAATACCAGGTAGCTTATATTACAAATGAGCACTTCACAGGTTTTGATTTTCTGTACACTTAATAAATATACAAGTAATCTTAGAAACAGAGATAAAACCAAAACAAAAAAAAACACCTTTGCTTACAGAAGTAATCCTGAATTGCAGAAACCAGAGAACTTACTCTTGGATAAGGGAGACCACTAGTGGTGTTAAAAGCAGGTAAAAGCTTGTAGCCTAGCTCCTTTGCCATGTGCAGAAGTTCACCATTGTACCACTGCATGTATTCACCTTTTTCTTTCAGCATAATTGCCACCGAATGCCCACCTAGGAGACCTCTAAAACCAAGAAAAATTATCCACATCTCAACAGGTATATTCATCTGAACAGCAAAGCAAAAATTTCTACAATTTAGATGACTATGTATATAACTGTGCTATATTTACATGGCCCTAATTTTCAGAAACGCTGAGCAGATGCAATTCTGCTATAATCGAGGTTAGCTGCCAGTATTTTGGAAGCAACTCTTACTGTTTAGGACTCAGTTCTAAACTGTAGAGGAATCATTGATTCATTAATATAGTTAGTGAAGAATAACAACCAACACCTCTAAAACTGCATATAATAGCTTAAAAATAACCTGCTCTGATCCTGTGTTGAGCAGCAAGTTGGACTAGAGACCTCCAGAGGTCCCTTCCAACTTAAAATAATCTATCACACTAAGCATCGTTCTATCCATTAAATCAAGTATTGAATGGTGCAATCTGTAAGACCGTTTCCATTAAGAAAAACCACTGCTACCTCAGCATGCGCAGTGTTTTAAAATCAAAAAAGCTATGGCTGCAGCAGATAGATGGGGGTCAACTTGATTCAGTACCACTGCATGGATTCCTTCCCAGCATTTTAAAACCTTTCTTAGGGCAAGTGCCAAGCTATGCTGACAAAGGCACAACTGTTTTAAATGAGGTGAAACAGCACAGAAAGGTATGGCTTAAGGACATTTACTAAAAATCCATTTTCAAAAGTTTTTAAAACATAAAAGTTACTCACCCAAGGACTCTTATGTTGGTTTCAAAGACAGATACAACTATGTCGTTATCTAAATTAACATCCTTTATTACTTTTTTTACAGCCTCTTCAAACTCTTTGGTTTTATTTAACACCTGGAATACAAATGTAACCAGGTGTTTAGGATCCAACATAGCTAATGCAGTCACACCAAGGTGTAGAACAGGTGCAATGAATTAAAAAAGAAAGCATTTAACATGCCTTAGATTGATACTCTGGCCCTGCAGGGGCATACTCTGATACAGTGCAGACAGACTTTTGTTTTTCTCATGAGATACGTGAAAGAGAAAAGAAGTTGTACGCAGAAGAAAGTCCCTGAGAACGTACCCGAAGTATTACCCAGGGATTTATTTGCTTGTTCCTTTCCCTACTCTCATGCCATGACTGTAGCAACAGGACTGTGGGCTGTGCTGGAAAAAGTAGGCAAAGACTGGCCTGCTCCAATGCCTCCAATTTCACAGAAGCCTCCTACCCATGGACTAAGGACCCATGTCCTAAGCTCGGTGAATCATCCTAGCAGTCATCCTCCTCCCAACAGTTTCCTCCTTGTGCCTGAAGAACAGCTCAGGCATTTCCTCCAGATTTTCTTTCACACTGGCTTTCTTTTAGTTCAATCTTTTAAGAATTTTTGTGACATCCAATTTATTATTGCAAATGCCTTTAAATTCCCCAAGTGTTAATCCTCCTCTAAGAGAAGAAAAAAATAAACCACAATAATCCATCTGAGTGTCCGGCAGAGACTGGAAGATCCAGACTCCACATTTTCAGCTTTTACGGTCCCAGTTTCAAAGGAGCCAAGGGTCATCTCCTAGCACATCATAAAAAGGGAATGGCTGTCAGGAAAGAGCATTATATGATTCACACCCCAAAATCCAGTAAGGATTTTCAAAACTTTTTAGATTTACTTGTAGATAGATGCAAATGGCCAAAAGCTCCTGATTTCCAAACTCTATCTTATGATAACAAACTATGTCAAAGGGACTGAAATCTAATGAAAAATAGTTCATTAATGATTGGAATCTTTAAAATAAGAGATGGAACATAAGAAGTTTGGCAACATTTCCTGGCAAACACATCCAGGGTTGCATTTGTTTAACGTGTATTTAAGTGAACACAAATTCATCCATGAAATGTGTACACACAATTTAAAACCATAAATAATTCAGTAGCTATAAAGAGGTGTTCACCCATAAGTCAGCATGTTGCTTTAGACTATAATGGGAAGCAAACTCACATACTTTTCTGTGAAGTTAAGAGCCCAGGAAAAGCAAGATGAGAAAGCACCAGTGAAATGTGAAGGAACTGTTCTAGTTTTCTTTTTGCAGCAAACTCCAACCACCACCATTGGAGCGCTTGGAAGTTCTTACAAGCAATAGCCACTTCAAACAAATAGCCAGAGATCAAAGGTGAAGAAAAAATAGTATTTTTAATGTATAATTTAACAAAATAGAAATCTAAAAATAAGTCTGAGCATCAGAACATAATCTTTTTATTTTATCAAACTTTGCTAATAGATTAAACTTACCACAAGAGTGTCCAAGGTATCAATCAAGGTCAGTGAAAATCTATGAAACAAAATTTAAGAGACTTACTATAGACCTGTACGTGTAGAAATTAAACCATTTTTAATAGTAACCAATACCATGGAAGAAACTAAATTCTCACAGACCATTAGCTGCTAAAAAATCAGTTGCACACAATATGTTTAACATCAAAACACCCTAGCAAGTTTCTTCCCTTTGTTAGTGACCAAAACAGGAGCTGACTGAAACAAGCTATGATTATAAAGATATACTTACTGCAAAGCTTTCCAACTTGTAAGCAAATTCAATTTTTATTTCTAGTCGCCAATCAAATACCCTAAAAAACCCAGTAGACTGGTTCAAAGTCTTTTCTCAACCTCTTTTTTTCTTTCTTTTTCAAAAAATGGAAGAATGTTGACTTATTAAGTGTAATAATAAAAACATTAAGGAAGATCAAAAATCCCTCCAAGCTAAATGTCTTCTACCACAAACTGTTCCAATTAACTGCTTCAGAAAAAGCTGCAATTTGTTGCAATCAAACTCGATCAAAATTAGTGGTGAAAGACTAAATAAAATGCTGTTGTTTTGTTATGCAACTTAAATGCAGGATATAATAGAACAGGAAAAGGGCAGTAAGGAGGGGCTGAAGGTATGTAACAGCTTCTGTACTAGGAACAAGAGAACACACCAGGGCTTTTCAGCCTGTAAAAGCTCAAGTGTCATTATATGAAGATAATTACATGAAGATTCACTGTTCCACACAGTACATTTCACCTGGTGCCATCCAGCACTAGCAAGTGGCAGGCTTAAAATAAAGAACTACTTATTCCACAAAAAGAGAACAGGTCCACACTGTTTGAAACACGAATATCACCATAAGGCTTGTTCTGTTCATATATTCTTCTCTAGGCCTGTTATAGAGCTAGCCAAGCTGAATGGACCTTCAGCATAACCTGAATAAAATTGCTCTTGTGTTAAGAAACACAAAACATGCAACGAATAGAATTTACGGAATACGAGGGTAGTAAAATTGAAGTTTGGAAACGGTTACAACTGCCTATTGAAAAACAAGTGTCCAGAATTTAAGCAAGTGCCCAGTGTTTGAGAGCCTGTAGGCAACACGTGACTATGCATGGAGCAGAATTCAAATTCTAATGAAGTGGCCATATATTACTATTTTCTTTAATTTGTAAAGATATAAAGGCATTCTGGGAGCGTTGTGGCTATGCGCAACTGCATAATAAATACATAACTTTTTCCACACAAAAGGGGGGGAGATCACGCATTGCACAGCTGAGAAGGCTGGTGTGCAGCTATACTCCCCAGCCCTCCAGGGAAACAGAATTGACCTAGCTGTCTCACCCTGTCATTTGTGATTGCAAAAGCTTGTAGAGAACATGACTGAGCCAGCTGGCAAGAAAAAAGGATTATATAAGAAATCTAATAAATAATAACAGAGCTAATTTTTAGGAACAGAAAAAAGCACGTACACAGAAAAAATAATAAATACACTATTCAATGCATCTAAGGGACTAGAAGGTATTTTTACTCAAACAATAATACGTTAATAAGTAAAAAGAGATCATTTAAAAGAATGCATGACCAGGATTAAAAATACATTTTCTCAACACTTCTTTCTCATCACCTGGATGTCTCAATACCACCAAGGCAGCAGGCCTATATAGGACTCTCTAGGCTAAGAAACTTATGTACATAGCAAAAAATAACCAAAATCATATGCTCAATATCATAGAGTGAATTAGAAGTAGTATTTAAGACAAGGACTTCACTTTTGATTAAGACTATTCTGCTTCAGGACACTAAGCAATGATACCAATAAAAACAGCATCAGCTATCTATTATTTGCTCTATAAACTGCATGTACACAGACAACAAAGGAATCAACTACAAACACATTTAGAGTAAGTTAATTTCATTTTTTTCAATTTAGATTGGAGAAAAAGTACTTAAATCTACATTCTGATGGCCAAAGAACCCGTACTTCGTATTATAAGCTATCTTAAAGGAAAAAAATATGAAGAATTTCCATGTCTGAAATAATGTTTTATATTCTGGCTAAGGCCTCAGGCTACCACACACACGATAATCATTTGATTAACCGTGTTTTCAGAGAGCTTTCTAAAAAAAAGAAAATAAGTATTTCAAATATCAGTTAAGGCCAGCATAATGGGTAACAGTTTACTGCTCCGTGCAGCTGATAATTAACCCTTACAACCTCTATTGAGCAGTCAAATTTACTAATACCATAAACATCAGTTCATATTTGGAAGGCTTTCCTATGGAAAATACTTGAAGAATGATTAAAAAAAAATATCTTTGGATCTCATTCGCTGGTCAAGTCTCTTTTTCTGATTAAGATACACTTTCACATCAGTTAACAGCATGGGAGGAAATACTAAAAGCAAGCATTTCTTACAAGTGCAAGTTTATCGACACGTCAACTGAACAAACAAGTTTTATGGACTGCAAATTGTACTTAGATTCCTAGATGTTTATGTGAGACAGTAACCATTTCAAACACTAACTTTCCCAAGGCATCATCCACATCCCCTCGACTTGGTTCCTGACCCCGTACTCGTCCACGGCAAGTTAAAGGCATGAGTTCATCAGCTGGATACGCATGCTCCTGTAGGGAAACAAACCAAGGGAACGTTACAACTGCTACAGCCATTTCAGCAGCTCTTCAGAGCCCATTAAAAGGAAGCCCAATTACGCTGTACTTCAGAAAAACTGCATGACAATCACAGAATTTTGAGGTGGGAGGGACCTCCGGAGGTCATCTTGTCCGATCCCTTTACTCAAGCTGGGCCACCCAGACCAGTTGCCCAGTACTGTGTCCTGACAACCTTTGACTACCTCCAAGGAAGGAGACTCCACAACATCTCGGGGCAACCTGTGCCAGTACTCGGTCACCTTCGCAGTAAAGTGTTTCCTGATGTTCAGAGGGAACCTCGCATGTTTCAGTTTGTGCTCAGTGCCTCTGGTCCTGCCACTGGGCACCACTGAGAAAAGCCTGGCTCCATCTCCTTTACAGCCTTCCTTCAGGTATTGATCTACATTCGTAAGATTCCCTTAGAGTCTTCTCTGCTGCAGGCTGAACAGCCCCAACTCCCTCAGCCTTTCCCCATAGGAAAGATCCTCCAGTCTCTCCATTACCTTTATGGCCCTTCCTCACTGGACTCTGTCCAGTATGTCTACATCTCTCTTGTATTGAAGAGGCCAGAACTGAGCACAGCACTCCAGGTGTGCCCCCCCTGTGCTGAGGAGAGAGGAAGGATCCCCTCCCTCGACCTGCTGGCAATGTTTTGCCTAATGCAGCCCAGGACACCATTAGCTGCCTTTGCTGCAGGGGCACATTGCTGGCTCATGATCAACTGCACGTCCACTAGGACCCCCGGGTCCTTTTCTGCTGAGCTGCTTTCCAGCTGGGTGGCTGGAAATGATTAAAGTGTGAGCAGAGCAACAGGACCTCTTTCTAACCTCCCAAAGAAGTCTGGAACAACTAACAGCACATCCAAAAAAACCCTTCAAAAAGCTTCAAAAAAACCCCCACCGATTAACTTGAATACTTAATCGTGTGCTTTCTCCAACAAGATGCATGTGACACTTCCTATAATGTTCCTTAGACAGAAGTTACCATGTTAAAGATGAGTTTAATACAGGCATTATCAATGTCCGGTACTTCATGGAGAAATTAGTGGGAGTTAGACTTTAAAGTCACTCTGGAAACACTTCCAAATGAATAAGTGACTTAGGGTCACAATCAGTGCCAGATAAGAGAACTCACTTAGAAGGTAAGGTAGTAAAATGGTAAATCACTACACAAGGCATAACAAAAGATAACATTCACTCACAAAAAAAAAGCTTACCAAGACTGAGCCTTTTACAAATACAACCTTTTTTTTAGAGAGACGTTGCTAGATTCTTTTTTTAAATCAACTGTTCTTTTCCACATTTCTAGAAAAAGCACTCTGCAAAGCAAGCTTTATTTTAAACTTTTTTTCTCATTAGTCAGTCAGAAACAACAGGAGTGGCACCACCGCCTATGTCAAGCAGACAGAGCAAAACGCCTGTTCAAGCCAATGTATGTTTTGTAGGTTCGATCTCCCAACAAAACAGGCTAGCAAATGAAACAGACACAGATTTGAAATTCATCATTGTGCAATAGGAGTTTACTGAAAAACTTTCAGAGTGGCCACTGCCACTAAGAAAAATGAATCTTAAATATATCTCATTTTAACAAGCACAGATGAAATTGCCTCTCCGTTAGAAGCCCAATATAAGTGATTTGGGATGAGCTTCTCTCTTTCGATTCATCAGAAAACTGGCTGCTGTATGGTGCTCTCCGATTTTACTTTTAGTGAAGAACTAACACATGGCAGAATAAAAAAGAAGTTCAACTACTGCACTGAACTGCAAGTAAACACATTCAAAGTCTTTCCAAATATATGGTACAAAAAATAATCTATATTCAAACATGAAATAGAGAGGAAAGGAAGGAACATTCTTCTATAAATAAACAGCTCTTACAGCAACTTCTTTTGAAACGGATGGTTTGTTTCCCTGTCTACCACCCTCCCAAGTTTTTTAAGTCTTTGCATGAATATTTTCCTCAAGTTCAACTACAAAAGCCAGAATCTAGATCATTTTAATAAGGCTCAGATGTTTCCGAATATCTGTGCAAGTATTCAGAAAAACAGAGATTAAAGAAGTGCACAACAAAAGCAATGTCAAAACTAAGATCTCTGGCTTAAACTACGGAGAAAAAAGGTGATAAAAATTCTGGAAAAAAACTTCTAGACTTCAAAAATCATAAGGAACTAGAAACATTTTGAAAAAAACCAGTCCACTTATTCTCTGTCTAGAGCAGGAAAGGCTACTGGGTCAAGTCATTTCCCAACTTGTAACTTCTCCCCTTTCAAGTAACCTCAAAGGAAGGTAGCAAGACCCATTAAATATAAAATATGGCACAAATGTTACAGTAAACATACTTCTGGAAAATATTACACATAAGAAGCTCAACAGATACGCTGGAATTTCTACACATTCTGACCGAACAGATGATCATATTGCCTAATTTCAGGACTGTAAATTCAGGGCAGCACAGTACTTGAGTAACAAAAAAAAGACACATTGCTACCAGTGCTGTAAAACAAGAAATACCGACTGGCCTCAAGTGACTGACATTTTTACATATTCTTTCTGACAGTCAAGAAGAAAAAAATGCCAATTATTAGACATATTGTTAAAGGACTGAAAAAAAACCAGCAGCTTTTTACTCAATGCTCCTGATAACAACTGAAAAAAAAGAGACCAGGGAGTTTCCCCCTTGCATGCAAACATGAATTTTCAGTCTTCTAAATAGAAACAGAAAATCAAAACTTTTCAGGTGGCTGTTTCATAAGCAGCTGCGAAACCACTTAATTCTCTTGCTGTCAGAATCAAGTCTGATAGCCCAATCTTTTTTCAACCTTACACAAACAAGTCATATTTCTCTGTTTGTTTAGTGCTCCAGCATACGTGGCAAATGAATATCCTTTTGGCTTCGAAGTTTCCAGGATAGCCGAAGTAATTCTTTTTCATCTTGCGTCAGGTGTAGCAAGGCACCTACCAGTTTCTAATTTATCACACAATGCACAGTAGGAGCACAGATCCTTTCTACTGGCATATAACATGACATCCAATTTTGCCAAATACGTAACAGTTTTTACTTCAGACTGCCATGGTAAACCCAAGCCAAGTGTTTTTTATGGAACCAGGCCCCAACTAACTAGTTACTGCTCAGGTGCCAAAAGCAAGAGCTAATGTTAAAAAGAAAAACTAGACCCACTTTGAAAATACTCTTGCTTGTCTTTCTATCCATTCGAGAGTTCTAGAAGTCTCATGTACTGTATAAACTTGTAACTCACAAGCTTTTAAGCTTGTATTACATATTAAAGCGTTAAACCATATATAGAAACTGGGACATGTGGCAAGGTACTGTCAAGAGACAGCGGTTTGTCCTGCAGGAACTGGTGCAACTTCAAAAAAAAGGGGTTCTGCAACAGCCACAAAGAATGAACAAAAACATTGTTACACAAACTCAGTAAGAACGCATCTTTTATATTTATCTTACTCACATTTACAGCTTCTCCTCAGAAGTCTATTACTTGTATCATATGTGAAAGTAATTATTACTTGAGGAAAGTCAGTCCACTAACTCTTTATTCTTAAACATATCAAACTAAGCTAATGTATGTTGATTAAGAGTGCAGAATGGCTCACACATCCAGAACATGAAGACACCTGCACAGAAAATCACCAGTCAAACTAGAAGAAACCATAGCGAGCGTGGCTCACTGTCATATGACAGTCACATACTCAGAAGAGGCTATAATGCATGGATATGACACCAGATCCCCTTTTTATTCTACTCGGTTCTACAAAGTGTTTCTTCATAAAGAGCTACCAAACTGCATCTAACATGTATTACCCCAGAAGAAATACCGCACATTTACCTTCAAAATAAATAAGATCAATTTGTATTCTCCAGAATCTGCTGTCTACAGACAGCTCTTCTTGAGCTTCCTTTTCCTAGTATTTTTAGGAGTCTGAAATTTCTAACTAAATACTTTACCGAAGATGAAAACTGTTCACAGCTTGATGTGAGGTAAACTGGTTTGAGAAAGCTCAGGCACAGATTAACAGGTTACTGCTAGCAATTCCTAGGTACCATTCTGAAAGCGATCACAACCCCCGCCCCTGCTCTTCCTGGAAGTAATATTTGTTCATTTCTTTTTAAAGGCTATACAGGTGTTCTTATTTATTTCAGCTTTGTTTTCATCCCTGCCTCCCTGCCATTACTCTGGAGTGTCATGCACTGTAGGCTGCTTTCTCTCTCAGGTCAGCAACAACTCCTAAACAAGTATTTTACTTACCATATAATTACTATATGCATGATCAAACATTTCAAGCACTTGGTTTCTAAAAAAGAAAAGGAAAAAGCATTAGGGTCAGCCTTACAATGGCCTTTAACACACCACCCTAGAACAGCAAGATATATTATGCTTTGATACCTGAATATCAATAATGGGTCCTTTACTAATGTACTCAAGTAAATGAAATACAGGCATAATAATTTTTCCTAATGCAGCTACTTTCGTTCACTGCAGAAAGGAAAAACTACTTCTTCACTTAACACAAAAATAAGTATTTTGAGATCTCTCGCAGTCTGCTGTGCTTCCCCTTAAATAGCTGTAGACATCACCAACACATTAAAGCTGAGATGGGACACATTCCATGCTCAGCAAAAACCAGCAAACAGAATTATATCCTGCTTGTAATCACCAACCCTAAAACCATTGACACAGCATAAACTCCTGTCTGTGATTCAGAAAACGGCCATAAGTTACAAGGTACACTTCCTCCTTGCATTAGAAGTCTTGGCAAGCAAATACTAAAGTAAAACCCTTATGGATACATTTATTTCACATGTTTGAAAAGCAGTCAAGGTGAGAAATACCACTATATAAAAAAAGCACTGGTTTTTTGAGAGAAAGCACTACTTCTAGTCGTGCCTAACTGTTTTACTGAAGAGCCCCGCAAGGCAAAAGAGCATGTTAATTTCTAAGCTCCCATCAACATAATTCAAAATCTCTGCTGATAAGACTGAACATAAACCAGACAAGAACACCACAATTATATTGTAAATATCTGATTTAGTTCAACGACTTGGAAATTTAAGAAGTAGTTTTAACTCATCAAATGCATTAAGTCATCAAAAAAGCAGAGTATGATGTTTTTTTCAGGTCCTTGACAGACTACATCCAGTCTGCAGTTCTGGGATCTGTGCAGCAGACAAAACACCAGGGTTTGACACACACGTGCCATATCCAGATGAACTAAGCATACAATGCTGTTCAGTGATACGACATACAGAAAGCTTCTTAAAACTTTTATTTCTCTACATGTAACTTACATTTGCAGGGCATTTTTCTGACATGATCTTGTCATTAAAGAAATACACAGATTACCTGCCATTATTCAGAAACGACCCAGCCTGGTGCCCCCAAATACAAACCGTGGCAAGACATCACTTCTGTATGCCTGCAGCATCAGACGATACAGCCAGTGCAAGTTATGAATGCAAAAATTTTAAAACCAATTGATGAATGAAACAAATTCCTTATGTAGTCACATGAAGAAAACACATAAAACACAAAGTACCCTGAGAACCCATGATGGAAACCCCCAATAACCGTGAACATAATCAGAGTTAAGTATCAACTTCTATCTAATGATTAATAACCATGAGAGTACCCAGTGTTTCTCCAGCAGATTTTTTGCATCATTGCTGTGCAATTGACCAGTAGATGGGAAGAGGATGATGATGAAACTGTCCCAGTAATAGGATCTATACAGAATCATAGAACTGTTTAGGTTGGAAAAGACCTTTAAGATCATCATGTCCAACTGTTAACCTAGCACTGCCAAGTCCACCACTAACCCACGTCCCTAAGTGCCACATCTACAAGTCTTTCAAATACCTCCAGGGACAGTGACTCCATTACTTCCCTGGGCAGCCTGTTCCAACATTTGATAACCCTTTGGGTGAAGAATTTTCTCCTAACACCCAATTTAACATCCCCTGGAAAAACTTGTGGCCGTTTCCTCTCATCCTATCACTTTTTACCTGAGTAAAAGAAACACACCTCCACCTTGCTACAGCCTCCTTTCATGATATGCTTGATTACATACTTGCTAAAAAAAATTCCTACTTCATGCAACGCAATACATTGCTAATTATACTGTAATCTTTATCCTTCAGCTAAAAACTACATGAAAAGAGAATCGGCTTCTTACATGTACATGCATTGAGGACAAAAGTAGTTTACTTTATATATGGGAACTAGGCAATACCACATGTAAACCTGTACCTGTTTTATGACTCCCAAACACTCACATGCTCCAGAGGCAAAGCCATAATTAGAGCAACTGGCTATGGATTTAGATTTACCTTTGATCACTTCTACTCATCATTCCACACAACCACTGGCTGCAATCTTCAAGACTGGAGCTGCCAAGCATATGGCAGAGGGGTTTGACCCCACAGGCAGCAGAGGCGACAGGGGGCTGCCTGCTCCACGAACTGCGGCGACCTGACTTGAAAGAGCAGCCCGGCTCTGGCACACACCCCCCAGAGCACTGGGGGGGGGGGGGGCGGGGGGCGATGCCACACATCTCGGTTGGCTCGGAGGGGAAAGGGGGAGCCAGGAAAGACGTCCCCGGAGCTCGCCGGGCGAGGGGCACAGCCGCCCCCGTCCTGTCCACCCCGACCCCCGGGGGGAGCGCGGATCCCGCCGCCCCAGCACGGCCAGGGCCCGATGAGCGGCGAGGGGACGCGGGCGCACCGCGAAGCCGCCGCGGGCGGTGGGCTCGGCCCGGGCCCCGCCGGCCTCCTCCTCGGCCTCACAGGGCTCCGGCGGCCCCGAGGGCGACCCGGCGCCACCGCCGTTCCCCCCACTTCAGCTCCCGGCCCGGCCCGGCCCAGCCCAGCCCAGCCCGGCGCGGCGGCGGCGCTCACCCCAACCGGCGCTTCTCCTCCTTGCTCATGGCCCCGGCCCCCGGGGCGGCCGCCAGCACGGAGGAGGCGGAGAGCAGGCCAAGGGCCAGGAGCTTCCACGGCCTCCTCCAGCGCGGCCCCCGGTCGCCGCCGCCCCCCTGGCAGCCCACAGCTCCGCTCATGGCCGCGGCCGCCTGCCCGCTGCCGCTAGGCCCGGCTCCGGCCCATCTCGCCCGCTGCCCGCCCCTCGCGGCGCGGCGGCCGCGGCTCCCACCGCCGACGCGCAGGCGGAAGGGACCGGCCCTCCGCTTTCCTGTGGCGTAGCCAAGGAAACCGCCTCGCTACGCCGCTTCCGGGTCCCCCCGCACGCGCCGCGCCGCCGGGCCAATAGGAACGGCGCAGGAGCGCCGAGAGGCGGGAGGGCGCGCGGGCCACGTGACGGCAGCGGCGCGCCGACCGAGAGGGCGACGTGGACAAAAGGAGGGGCGGGGGAGCGGCGCGCGGGCGCGCTGGCGCCAGACTACAGCTCCCGGCATGCACCGGGAGCTGGCCGTAGTTCGCGCTCCCTGAGGAAGGCTGCCAGCCGGGCGTCCAGCAGCGACACTAAGCCCAAAATACACTCCTCGGCTGGGGAGAGTGCAAGGCAAGCATCTCCTTAGCTCGCCCTCCGGCAGCTGCTTGAAGTGCCCCTCCTTTTTTTTTGTAGTACACCCCCCCAAATTAAATCATCACACATGCACAAAACCAGCCTCCCAACGACGGAAGGGAAGAGCCTTTATTTTCATGACAAGCGTTTTTACAAAGTTATAAGCAAGGTACAATGCGTTTCATATCCTGTCCTTTAAAACTAGCAACCCCATGAAATAAAACCGTGGTAATGCCCCCCCAGCCCGCTTCCCTCAAGGCACTGTGGTGCTTGAACCCTCAGCCCTCCAGGCGCTGAAAGGTGATTTATTATTGTTCCTAGTTTACAAGCAAAATAATTCATTCCAGGTATGTGTTGGAAATCCCATGAAAGCGACAAAACTTACTGAACGGGTGGATTATTATAATTTTTAATCAGTGGTCCAACATAATGTTGCAGATTGCTGACCTCTAAATTGCTGTCACCTCTACCCAAGTCTGGTTAAAGACTTAAAAAATATTACTCTATCCATTTGCAGACATCTGAATGTACAGAAAACATCCACAAAGGCAAAAAATCAGTCCCCTAGCCATGAGGAACTTCTATTTAAGTTGCAGAACAGAGAGATGTATATGCTAGATCTTCCTTGTTCTTTCCCATTCTCCTTGTGAAAAACAAGTATGTTGAGTATCTGTATTCAACAACTCAATTCTTCAATATTATAGGAAAGTATTACCCAGATCTAAGCCTATGATAGAAATAACAAAAAAATTACTATGATGGGAACCATTATGAAGTATTTTCTGTACATATGTATCTAATTAATATCAGCTGTAAACGGCTTTTGTAGGAGACAGCAGTGTTTTTCACAGACTCACTGTCTTGGTAATCCTCTTTTGTATAAAAAAATGTATTAAAATGCCATATTCCCCGATTTTAGCATGGCTAAAAGAGACTGGTGCTGCTTAACTGTAAAGTACGTGTTATAATTTGAAGACACTTAATGTTTGGTACCTATCAGAAATAGCTTATGATTTGCAAAAACAAAGCAGCTGACAGTGAAATAACTAAGGATTTTTTTAAAAAAACTGGCTGACAGTGGTTTGTGTGTTTACAAATTAGTATTTTTCCATGAAATATAAGAAGGAAATAAGTCAAAGTACTTTTGCAAGGAAAACATCTGTGACCTGTGATCTGTATCTATACCACAGCATGGCTTCTGGAATAAATAGGAGTTGCACTAATTTTACAATAGTGACTTTGCAGTTGGTTCAGTTGCTCAACAACGTTCCTTACTTATGCAGCAATATTTGCTTGCTCCTCTAGTGTCAATTCTCTGTTAGTATTATAGCATACTTCAATAACATTCAATAATAGATTTGGCACAATTTCTTGAAGTTAAATGCCAACAAAGTCTTGGGACTTTGTTATTTCTTCCCATGTCTTTATGCATGTAAATCCTGCAGTCCAAACTGTATTTATCATTAATCTTTGCTGTTCTGTACTGTATTATATTTATTCAGAAACAGTCTGAAGGCCAAATTTTTAAGGTGTTTTAAATTGACCTCTAAAGGGAGGTTTTGAACTCTAAAGGCCATTTTATTAAAATACTGGTTTTAATTTCCAAACTTTCCTGTGCAGTCTTTAAACTGTGCATGCAAATAATGCATATAAGCAACTTCACGCATAGATCAAGGTTTGATGTGGATGATAATATGCCAGCTATGAAAGCAGCAGGTCTTATTTTACTAACTGCTTTTGCGATGTGATTCTGCCCTCCAAAACCCAAGCACATGTGAATAACCTTTGGCTGCTTTCTGCTTCAGTTAACATCTATATTAGACATTATTAGCAATGATTATGATATTTCACAATTATTGCAATTTATTACATAATTTCTGCACCTAAAAAGGCCTACAGAACTGGGTAACTCAGTAAGAATGGGAATGGCAGAACTCTTAATATTCTGCATTAGATAGATGAAAGTGAATATATTTTATGGTGGGAAGTAAACCAGAAAGATGCTGCCTATTGGTTACAATTATTGTAAACATTCTCATCTTTCCCTTCCATAAAATAAAACAAAATAAAATAGCCGTAAAGTGCTCTGGAAGGCTAAATAACCCAGAAGTGCAGAGTGGGACTGAGAAACCTGCTCCCATATTTTCCCCATTTTAAATATAGCAATAAGAGAAAAAAAAATCAGAACACTTGCTTGTCTTTAATACCTGTCAAAACTTCAAAATAATTAAGTGATCAGTTTGCAGAGTTTGCATAGAGTGTGGCTTTTGAGCAACCTACTAAATTAACTATTTGGTCTGTTTAACTACTAAAAGGTGTACGTATTTCCCGTATACTGCATGCAAATACTAAAAGCATCCTTGACTAGAAATGTATGTACCAACCACCTAAGAATCATAGCCGTACTTGTCAAATCCATGCATGTAAAAATCATGAGCTACTCCCCTGCTAAAACACTAAGAACAGTTAAGTTGTTAAAATACCTTTACAGTTGGGGGTGAGTTGCTTTTGAAGCATTCAGTGGTCACATTTTCAGACTTTTTCTATAGCCATAAAAAGTAGCAATTTTTCAGTGAAATATGAGATTCCCCAACAGTAACCCAGTTTTAAACAGTGACAGCTTTAACCAAAAAAGAAACGTTATTACCCATCTCTCAGGAAGGGTTCCATGCTAAATCTGCAAGAGCTGGTAATACCATAAAGCCCAGTTCCTCTAGCCCTGACCCAAGTAAGTATTCACAATTAAACAGGGATTACTGGAGTAAATAAATCCTGCAGGGCTGGGCTGAAAAATGCTTCTTACTCTTCAGAGTTTTGCTGTGCATAACTGTCTTCTCTGTTTTCCTCTGTGAAAACATCTTTTACTTCGGTGCTTTTTGTTTCTCTGTGTGAAGATGATTCATCTTCTGGCTGCCCTTCACCCCCACTAGCCTCTGTATCTCCTGTCACCTCTTTGGCACTAACCTTGCCCTGCTCTGGCACCAAAGAAACCGGCACATCTAGCAGTCCTGTTGGGTTTTCTGTATCCAAAACAGGCACTTGCATTGTGTCTGCATTTTCAGCAGGATTATGAAAAAAGCCCTCAGTCCCTACCTCCACTGGGACAGCATGGTTATTTCCTGTGCCTCCCTCTTCCCCATCTAATCTTTTGCCTTTGGACACGTTTTCAGTGTGTTCCTCTGACTGCAATCTATCACTTCCACAGCTTCTCACACCTGTGTACCAAATGCTTTGCTTCATCTCCACCTCTGCCTTTACCTCTTGAGGTGTATCTGAGCTTTCCACCAGCCATTCTGCTTGTGCCATATTGCAGGCCCCCTTGGACACATTCACTAAATTCATACCATCTGTCCCCAAACTAGATGAAGATGATTGGTCCTCCTTGAACTCTGTGCATTCTGCTGTATCTTTATTCACCATTGTCTGGCTCACTTGAATTTCTGCTGCAGCCATTTTGCTCAACTCGTTCTCTTTATTGTGCTGCTGCAGCTTTAATATCTCATCTTCACAAATCTCCTTTATGTTCTCAGCTGGAGTATCTGCTGGTATCTCAACTGTTACCATCAGCAAACTCTTTATCTCATTCACATCATCAGGGGATTTACAACTCTTTTCTTCTAACCTGCTTTCTTTTTGAGGATTATCCCCAAACCCTTCTTTCCCTGTGTTTTCATCCTGGGCAATAACCCTTGTTTCAGTACTTGCTCCTTGGTCACTGCTTTCTTTGTTACTATCCTCTTCAAACCTTGTTCCTACCACATTTTCTCTCTGAGATAATTTTTCTGAAATTTCTTTTTCTACCTTGATTTTCTTTTCAGCATTCCCTAAAATCTCTGCTTCTGCTACATTATCATGTGGGGAAGTCAGCTTTATCTCAGAAAGTTCTTCCTGTGCTTTGCTTTCTTTTTCAATGCCACCAACAAACGCAGCATCCATTGCTGTTTGACTCTCAGAAGTTACCTTTTCCTCCACTGCCTCTTCATGTACCTTAAGTTCTTTTTTAAGGCTGGCTCCAAAATCTTTCACTGCAGTTTCAGTCCCACAAGCTACTTTTTCCTCCACAGCTTCTTCTTGTGTCTTAAGCTCTTTCTCAGTGTTCACTACACATTCTGCTTTCACTGAGTCTTTGTTCTCCAAAGAACTTTTTTCCTCTGCAACTTCTTGTTTTGTAAGGGTAGCTGAAAGGGACTCCTCTTTTTTGCCAATGTCTGTATTGATCACTTCTTCACTTTTGCTTGCCTGATCCCCAGCTGTATTAACAGAAGTGACTGCCTCTTTGTCTGACGACTTTCTATAATCAGCATCCTTGTCCCAAGGAATTTTCCCTGTCACAATAAGTGTTTCATCACTTTGAGCTTCAGTGTCTGACATCTCAGCTCGGGCAGTGGAAGGCTTTTTCGCAGGAGTTGTTTGTGCTGACCCTGAAGGGGTCTTTAGGTCTGTTAAGCTGGACACACTTTCACAGGGCAAATTCAAGTTATCTTCAAAGAGGTTGTGCTTCTTCATAATGGCAGCTTCTTTTATCACTAAATAAAACAGAGAGATCAAACTGTTAATCAAAAATTAAATCTTTGATCTTTAATGTACCTTGACAGAGATACATTAAAGAAGTGTTTACGCGAGTTTCTATGTTATACATTTTGATATTACAGATAACAGTGATTTTCATTTTCAACTTGCTTTTAGTTTACATTACTGGGGGGTGGGGATTTTCTCTGTTTTGAATAATGGAACTTCAATGTTGACCTAAGCATTGCTGTAATAGAAAACTAACACAGGACCCACAATGCATGAAGGTAATGTTTCAGTGCAGAAGGATTTACACTGAATATATAAATAAAAGTGTACTCATATTAATTATTATACTGGTGTTTTTGAACAGGAGCACCAAAGAGGGTCTGTTAAAACTTACTGTACAATACATATCCTTGTCTGTTATCTAGGGTATAGATAGACAGACAGATCCAGAAAGATGCAAGTATTTTATTTATCTATATACGCCACCAAGAGTAGTTTAGTTTTCTGACACAAAAGCAGAGAGATCTGCATGGAGTACTGCTCTGGCATCAGTGATGTACTGGAAACTGCATCCAGCAGTTAATTTAATTTGGGGAAATTCATTTGCACTGCCATTAGATATCACAAAGTCTTTGCAAGCAAGAGCATAATCTCACTCCTTGGCTCAGGGAATGAAGATAAAAGGAAGTTGGCGTAATTACGTTTTGTTAGAAATAGGCTTGTGCCAACCTATCACTTTTCCCAGATTTAGTTTCCCAGATTTAGTAAAGTTGCCCCATAATTCAGATTTTAGGGCTCGTCACACATCTTTAGTGAGCTAAATGAAAACACTGTAGCATTGTAACCACCAGACTTTGGGAGAGTGGGGCCTGGATCTGAAACAGCCAGGTTAGAATGCTGGGAAGCTCTGAAGCAGGAGCTCACAGTTGACAGCTGAAACATTACTACTGTCACCTCATGAATGTTCTCACCTTTCAGGGTTTCTTCAAGCAGTGTCTGATATAAAATCTCTTCATACACATTCTCTACTTGGATCACACTAGTGTAATCAGCAAAAATGAACTGCTCGTATTTCTGCAGCTCCTGTGCAGATAGAGAAGAAAGGAACAGATGCATAAAAATGAGAGATTCTGGGAGTCCTGCTTCAACAGAGTACCTTGGAGATGCCATCTAGCAGGTCTTGCAATGCTCCTTGCTGGCTCTTGAGGTAAAGTCTCCAAACTACGACTAAATGAGCTATGTAGATTCTCAATTTATTATGCACTTATCAAACAGTATTCTCACACTACAATTACATTTAAAAGCACTATAGATCATTGCCATCTGCACTATAGTAAACATTCTGAAATAAGTAGCTGGTGAGGAAATGCCTCAATGTTTGTCCAAGGAGGCAAATCCATAGTGAGCATGGAAGATACAGGGTTTGGGTTTGTTTTTCTAATAGGTGTGTAACATTTTTACCTTACTGATTTATACGCAATAGGCTGTCTAGACAATAATTGAGTCATTATCACTAAGCAGCTGCTTGGTGGTCTATAAAAAGTAAACGAACTCTGCCCACTTCTAGAAGAGGCACCTACATAAAAATATCTGGAGGCTTTCAAGTAAAAGATCAAGACTTGACTGGACATGTCAGTTGTGTCATGCATTTGCTTCTAGAGCTGACTGCTCATTTCTGTAGAGGTACAAACGCAGAAGGCTTGTGGGAAATTAAATAGAATGGGCTCGGGGGAAGTTTGCACCACCACTGCTTCCTCTGTCCCGTATGACGCAGATATGATGTGGAGCTCCACCCTCTCTACATATATTCAAGGTAATAAAATGGTTGCCCTTGTGCTTAGACACCATGTGTTGAAGGCACTGCTGACACTCTATGAGAGACTATTATTTTGGGATAGTAAAGAAAGTAGAGTGGCATACAGAAAAGAGTGATTTTAAAGATATTTTTGAAAATCGTAAATTTTAATAATCCATACTCAAGTACTCTCAAGCATCACTTGGCAAAACACTTGGCTTTAAACTTGTTTTTGAAACTGAAACAAGCTGGAGAGCATCAGCAAGAGCAGTGCACCCTGGGTGGGAGCCTACAGCCTTTGGGAAGTGATGAACATCAAGCGAAACAAAAGGGCACAGAAGCCAGGATGGCTTAGGGCAGTCCTCTTTCAGCAGGGACAGTGAAAATGCAAAAGAATATGCATGGGCTTCAGGAAGGGTACAGACTATTTAATTTAAACCAATGTGAACAGCATTCCAACTGGCCCTTGATGTAGCCACACTGATAACATCTCCATGAAACACTGGTAGCCACCTTTGCTGAGAACTAACCTACCTATTTAATTAAGGGCAGCAGTGCTGATGCAATTACTTCCATTTAAAATCACGGAAAGGAAGTGCACGGCCTGTCTGCTTGCTGCTCCAGCTGCCCAAGCAGGCATTAGGCTTTGAAGATCATCAGCAGAGGCGGTGTATGGTCACAGCTGCACCTTGGGGTGCTGCTGAAGAGCAAAGCACCCTCTCCCACGGACTGAATTTCAGCCTGCAGCCCGGCTGCTGAACATAAGGGTAGGCTCATAACCTACAATTGTAACTGTCAAGAGGAGTCTGGTTTGAGGTGACGTCAGATCTATATGGAAGAAATGAAACAGGGATGGGCAAAGAGAAAGAAAGCTGCATATACAGCTTCCCTGTTTCCCAAAATCTTCCTTATGTTCCACATCTACCCAATCCATGAACTGGCAAATTGAAGCATCATTTTGCTAATCAGGCAGCCAATCTGCACAACTCTCAAAAGAAAACAGCTTTACAGAGTTGAGGATTTACTGTCAAGGTGTTAATCCTTCCCTGCCTTTTATAACTGTATCTTTTTAATCACAGAAACCTACTGGTTTGCATGTTGAAGCCAGTGTCTTTTGCATTGTGGGCAAAGTAATCTGTACCAGTGCTTCTTGAAATATCTTCTTCCGGATGGTGCTGCTGTCATAATCATATTGCTGTCAAAACAGACAAAAGGAGAAACAAGCCCAAGCATGTTTGGGGTTATTAATCACTCATAGGAGGAACTGGTTCTTGTTACTCTGTGACTGGTGACAGATAAATCCCAAAGGATACCACATCATGGGTGCACTCATGCAAACACAATCAGGGGTTTGAACTCCCATGCAGGTTATTCCAGTTTTTACAAAAATACTCTGAAATTTAGTTTTCTGGAATCTCTTTATCTTCATTTTTTTAATACCTAGCCTAGAATCAGCCCCTGAATGCTCTTTCCAGGTACTTCAGCACTGCCTCTTCTGAATTCTAGGGGTAGGCTAATTATAAAGCTAATAAAAAAATATTTACCCAGATTGACAGCATCATAACCAGCTTGTTTAATTGCAATTAAAGGGGCTGCACATGTAAATACTTTTACAAGGGTCTCCCCTTGTAAAAGAATTAGGTTTTACCCCCAAAATGAGGAGCTTTGCTAAGTGCCACCCAACCTCTTCTTTCAAATACTGAGCTAAATTCACATAAAATAAATTCTCCATTTCCAACAAGGCAGAACCCAAGGTCCTCCTGTGCAAGTGCTGCTGAATTACACTTACCTTCAGTACTCTCAGCTTGACTTTTTCAATAGTTGTTGCAACTTTCACTGAGTCTGCCTGGGGACTTAGAGAGAACAACTGCTCAAAAGTATAAACTGCATTTTCCATCAGCTAAAAATAATAAATAAAAAAATCTGTTAAAGATCAATAACATAAAAATCCTACCTATGTAAAGAAGCACTGTAAATATAACTATTAACTTAGATTGTATTTTTGAGAAGGTGAATTGGAGAAAATATAACGGGCCTAAGATCAATAAATATTTCCAGTACTTTAAATGATTGTGAAAGGGGAAGGAAAGCCTTGTTTAGTTTAGATTGCAACACTCAGTTTTGGAATGGGAAACCCAAAAGAAGATTATCTAATGCAAGAGAATAAGAAAATGAAACTGCCTCAGCATCTCTCTTGAGTTTATAGGCAGGTTTATACTAGGAAGTCTGCTAATGTAACTAAACAAACAGTTCCAGCAGCAAACTTGCTCAGAGTAGATTAATTAAAATGTCCAAAATTTTTCAGCTGTTTCAGTTCTCTGAAGGCTAACATGCACAGAAATGTCGCAATAAATAAAGCAAATTAAGCCTTGGTATCATTATTATGCTATCACAGCACAGTAGCATATATATAATCTCATGTCACCATCTAAACTTACAGTGACAAGGACAAGAAGTAAAATTGATTGTCTACATATAAAAGCCATACATAAAACTGATTATGCATAATAAGAATCCCATTGACTCCTACCAGATTTTTATGGTCTTAATCATTAATACTACAGATAAATTATTTTAAAAAGTAATTAATCAGTAGCTGTCCTTATAATACAATTATTCACAAAAATTGCACAGAGCGCAGTTATTTCTCACAGAATTATGTTAGGCTGGCATTTGCCATATTTTCAGGTTATCCAGAGAGTCATTAAAAATATTAAATCCCCTACTCTGAAAAGATATTTCAGAAAAACAGTACTGCAAGCGGTAATTATGTCTACTTAATGAGGTTTTGCCTTTTTTAGCTAAGTGTTTCCATTCAAATTTTAATATATTCTTATTGGAGGAGTACAGAAACAAGCCCAGAGAGGCTGTCCACATGGCTGGGTCTTCCTCTGTATCCCATGGGACCATCCCAGTCAATATACATAGACAGCCATATACTGTAGAGGACTTCTTGTAGTTTGTAAATGAGTACGTACATACTTATGGATAAGACATGCTTTCAATTCCTCCTTGGCTAGCAATATTTTCATGAATTAAAATACGCAGTGACAAATGTTGAAGGCTGATTTTTGTAACTGGCTTTGCAGATAATGTAGCGTTGGACTATACAGACTGTGTTTACAAGTGGCAATGGAGAAGATGGAGGTTTACTCAATTTGTGGATGCATCAGAAAGCTGTACAGTAAATACTCATGCACAGCAAGACCTTGGATGCAAGAAAAAGACAGGATCAGTGTAGAGTTAAGTGAGGCTAATTAAAGATGAACTATTCACTTTTTATTTCAATTTTTATTGGAAGCAAATCATAAATTGGTGTAGTTCTGGTGAAGTCACTGCAGCTGCTTTATTAATGCCAGTTGAGCATTCTGCTCCCAAATTTCCTAAAATTGGCCACTAGAGGATGCCAAGCTCCCAAGCCAAGGAATCCTCCTCCAGCCTCTGCCCAGTTAAGAGTTAAGCCAAATGCTTCTTTTAAGACAACATGAGCATAGCCATGTCTCACCTTACTCGTTAATAAAATAAACGTCCATGGACACAAAGTGAAACTAGATACTATTTTTATGAGAAAAATACCAGCCTTTTAAAGAGAGAGAAGCAATACCAGCATTTTTAGAACAACTTGTGCTTTAATTTAACTTATTGATTGTCAATTTTGACTCGTGCTGTTCAGAAAAAAACACCACTTGGTTTGCATGGGATCTATTTTCTGTCTGCTTCTTTGTCTTGCCTCATGGTCTTCACTTACTGAAAGACATTTTATCTGGCAGCATTCTGGAACGGTCCCCCCTGAAAGACCCAGACATGAAATCAGAATTTTATTTCTGAATAATTCTTTGGCTGCTGATCACAGCTGTACTTAGAAGAGCTGCTTTTAGCAAAACCCTGTTCCAGCACTGTGCTAGAGACTTGCTTTCCATATTCATAACTCCCACTCTGTAGAACTGGACCAGCTCCATTTCACAAGATTACTGACTAGATTATTTAGTTTCTCAACTATGGATTAAAATCACAGGGTTCAACATAGAGCTACAAGGCCAAATCTGCCTTGTGATCTGGCAATCGAAGTAAGTCTACTGGCCAGTTCCTAATAGATTTCTGACCAGGCATCCAAAAGAAATAAAAGCAAAGCAAAATTATAGCCTATACCAACATACACTAAAGGAAGAGATAAGAGTTCATTTTAAATCTGAAATTATGTCATCGCTTCAACCATTCGCATGAGGACTGAAGTAGCTTAAAGCACCTACATGCAGCTACATCCTGAGACGTCACCTGTGTCCAAGTAATTGCCAGTTTCTAACATTAATTGCCTTACTTCATATTAATGAGAAAACACACTACTAAGGAGGAGACATTCCACTTTGGTAAAATGTATTTAAGACCCTTCCTGAAAAATCAACCTTTTGGTGGTAAACTTTAGCCACCGCATTGGTTACAACCACAACTTTCTTGGGTGCTGAGACGCTGAGAATTCAGAACATGAAAGTGCAGGGGAAGAAAGGATACATCCAAAATTTTTGTTCCTTGCTGAGACTCACACACGCAACCTCACAAATATAAATGTCAAACATCTTCTAACTCTGATTTTCTTAGGTTTTGTTACCTGTACTTTGATTTGAGAGATATTCTGGCGCTCTTGCTCAACTTTTTATCAAGATTTCTTTGAAGCACATTAGAAGGACAAACCTAACCTGTTCTCCCAGGAGGAAAAACTGGATCTTACAGTACCTCTTGCATGAAGTTCTGTGTCCTCTGAATCACAAAATCAATATGATAGACCTTGAAGCGACTCTTGAGGTCCTGAAGGAGCTCCTGGAGGAGGTTCACTTTCAGGTAGCAGGGCTCCATTTTCACAGAGTTGAATGGCAGGTTCATAAGCTGATCCACATTCTGCATTCCAGTGGAGGAAGAACAGGTTTTGAGAGAAAGCAACCTGAGGCGACTTTTTAATAGAGAATGTAACAGTGGCCCTAAAACAAATTCTGGTATCAACACTCTAGTTGCACAAATACCAGAAGACTTTCAAAATGACACAACCAAATGCTAAACCCCTACCACCTGGGAAAGCAAATGGTGCTGTCAGCCAAGTTCTAGCTAGAAGGTTCTTGTGCTAATATAAAAGGTTCCAAATATATTTTTGTCTTACCTCCTTTAGCTTCATGATATCGTTTGTCTTCTGGAAGTCCTGGATGATTTCATTAACTTCTTTATCAAAAAGTGAGCGGACTTCAGTGAATCCAGAACTCACTGGACCCATGAGCTCCTCTAATATTGACGTGAGAAATGGCTGGATGTTTTCTGTGCAGCACTTCTGGGCAGGCTCAGAAACAGCAGCTGGAGTGTAAGACAATACAACAGCAGCATTTAGGCTACTAAGAGATATAGTGAAAAAAAGTAATCTGATTCACTTTACAACAAATTAAATTATTGTATTTTTCCCTGGAGTCACACCTCCATAAAGATGATGAGGGTGATGAAAGGAGAGTTTTTAGTTTTATGAATGACAATGAAACATCTTTCCCATGCCCCACCTCACCAAAGGCTAGTGGCTTGGGGGCCCTGTGGGAGCAGAGGAAAAGGCAGCTCTAAGTATTTATACATACTGGGAGGTTTGCACAGAGCATGGCCATGATCACTCTATAAGGAGGCATCTGAACTGTACTCTACAGTTCACTGAAAACTTCCTAGTCTGCTAAGTAAGAGTATCAACAGAACACCCTGAGTTTTATCAAAATAGCTCCTAAATTATCAGCTATTTCTTTATTTGCTAGCGTAAGCAACATCAGCTAATGTTTCACCTGCTTTTTACACTCATTTTTATAGTCACAGAAAAATTATACTAAGTTTAAAACCACCTAAGAAGCCCTTTGGTTTAAATAATCTTTGGTAGCCTATGAATTTTCACATAACCAGAACCTGGTTTTGTGGAATATTCCTAGACATCAGGTCAAAACCACTACAGTTTTAATTATGCTCATGTGACCTGTCTCTTCATTACATAAGGCTGTCCAAGTGAAAATGAAAGCAGAATGAGAAACTCTAATCAGGATACTCAAAACCTGTCAGCTCTAGAAGACCTGGTATTTTCACAGGTATCACACTGGCCACAGGTATCAGTTCCCATCAAAGGCAGCTGAGGCTCAAAACATTTGTTTCCTGAAAACTAGTGTCCCCAACTGGATTTTTCAAAACACATGAGGATTTCAAAACAATGACATCTGGTAAATTAAGCCACACAAAAATGAAACATTAAAAAATTGCTCCAAAACACAGCTGTTCCTCCACTAACCTTTGATTTTTCCAGCTAAAAAGTTCTTGGAGTTCAGAATCTGATCCATGTCTGAACGAATGGTTCCTTCAAGAGATTTTGCAAAATCTCTGCATTCTTCTTTCAAGGTACTTAATCCTTCTGCCACCTGCTGCTGGACTAAGCCGTAAGTTTCTTCTACGATCTAAACCCAAATCAAAATAAGAAGCATAGATCAGAATCAGCATACACAGACAATTGCTATGACAAACAACTACCCTGCAAATATCAGTACTTACACTAAACCAGGCCCGCTTCCTATCATTCCGCTTGCCTTTCATTTTAGGCAGGATCATTGTCTGAAGGTTAGGCAGAAGTTCCTCCATCACAAGGTTGCTCAGGATCTATATGGTCAGAAGATTAAAATGGCATTTTCACACACTGTTCTTCATCTGAAAACTGAGCACTTGCATCACAGAGTGACGTGCAAACACAGGCAACCTCAAATGTACAGTGGCTGAGCTACTCCAGGTTACCAGGAGGGCTGGATTTAAAATACTAGGTATGCCTGAGGGAAACTCCATGCATTTAATCTGAAGCATTTTTCACTGAAAGACTTTGAGGCAATTGACATCAATGAACAAAGATGTTGAACTACAAAGCCTGTTTAAATTTACTGCATGCTATTATGAAATTGCCATGTGCAAATCAATAGAGCTAAAATGATCGATATCAACTGAGTAACTGGATCAAAAACATTTGAAAAGTTGGTTTGCTGACTGATGCTTCCCCAAACTGGCCTTGCTGTGGGACATGCACACCCTCCCAGAGAAGGTACCATTGAAAAGAAATTGTTCTAAAAATTCATCAGACAAAGGATGCTTCTGATACGAATGTATTTGGCCAAGAAAAGAAAGATATGACTGTACCAACATGAATCTCTAGCACTTTTTTGGGTGAGCACCAACTTCACAATTCAAACAAGAAAAGAAGGAGATCCCAGGAAAAACATGATCTAGAACAAAAAGGGAACCCAGAAATGTGGGTAACATGTGAATCAAGTAATTCTACCCTATCTGATCTTTTTATTTTTTTTTTTTTTCAAAAATGTGAAACATGATCCAAAAGATTCATTAGCTCCAGCCTAATCCTGAGGCAAAAGTGATAAAATAAATAGCTGTTGGGAGTTTGGGAAAAACTTTCCAAGCAATTTCTTTTGTCACTAAAAGACGACTATACTGGTCTAAAACCAGTAAAACTTTCACACTGTAGAATTCATATATGTTAAAGCCTCCTCCCAACACCTCCAGACTCTTGAACAAAAGACATGTTATATATATAACCAAGACATTCTGTGACAAAGGTGCACCACAGCAGAAAGACAAGGGAAGAAGAGTGTCAAAAGGCCTTTTACACGTCAAGCATTCCTGATGAGATGTTGGAAAACTGAGGAAAAGGTATCATCACCCCATTTTTTGATTGTTTCTGTAAGTATATTGTTGTTCGATTATTGCTGTACTTCTCTAAATTGACACCGAGTACTTTTCTCCCTCAAGAACATTTTCAGTTAGAAACAGGATTCAGTGGTTGTGGAAGAGATGCATCACCCTCTCTGATCCCAGCATCTAACTGGCAGTTCAGACTTGCAGATGGTTCCAATTCAAAAGAAAAGATATCAGACTGGGAATACAGATGATACCAATTTGGGGGAGTGTTCAATACGCTGGCAAGCAAGGCTGTTATTCAGAGGGACCTAGATAGCTGAAGAAATGAGTGGACAAAAACCTCATGAAGTTCAGCAAAAGCAAATGCATAGTCCAGCATCTGGGATAGAACAATCTTGTGCACCAGTATAGGCTGGTGACAACTAGCTGGAAAGTAGTTTTGCAGAAAGGAACTTGGGCATCCTGGTGGACAAGAAATGCAACATTGGTCTGCAGGGCTGCCCTCACAGCAAAGAGCAACATCAGGCTGAGGGAGCAAAATGTGCCCCTCTGGTCAGTACTTGTCAGACCACATCTGGAGTGCTGTTCAGTTTGGAGTTCCCCAGTACAACACAGATCTTGAAACACTGGAGTGATTCCAGCGGAGGTCAACATGATCATCAGGAGATGGAGCACACGACATGTGAGGAGAGGTGGAGGGAACCGAGTTTGCTCAGCCTTAAGAAGATTAGGCTCAGAGAAGACCTTATTGCTGTCTACAACTACATATTGGAGGATGCTGGGCAGAGCCAGATTTTCTTAGAAATGCACAGGGAAAGGAAGAGGGTGACCATTACAAGTAACAACAAGGGAAACAGTAATCATGTATCCAGAAATATTTTTCACCATGCGGGCAGTCAGGGGAACAAGTCATGCAGTCTCCAACCTTGGATATCAGAACTCAGCTACACAAAGTCCCTGAAGTTGGCTCTGCTTTGAGTCGGGCACCGGGCCAGATAATCTCCAGGGATTCCCTTCTAACAAAACTGTTCTCTGGTTCTGTGGTTCTGTTGATTGTGTCACCCAACTTTGTACAGAGGAAGCATCAAAATCTGGCTTCTTCAATTCAGAAAGAATGAAATGGTGTGAGACAGATTCCTGGTTTCATGCACTGGCACCCATTTCAGAAGTTTTCTTCAGAATTACCCATTTTGTCAGGCTTTGCACCTCCTATCTCCAGATTTGAACTACAACTTCTTCCTTGCCCATCCTACTCGGATACAGCAAACTGGCAATAAATACACAGAATTACAAGCGTACACCTCATTTTGAGAGTCTAAGCTCTCAAAGTCTAAGTCTCAAAAAAACTCCGGTTTTTTTATTTATGAACACTGTATCTCTGGCCTGAGAAAGCTGCAAGACCTCTCTTTCTCCTGCACTTTCCTCTTGCCATTGGCCAACAAGGCAAACTATGCAAGCAGAGGGAAGCAGTTCATCATGGCACCTGCTCTATTTCTATTTCTTTGTGATCTCAGGACTCTGAACACATTTTCTATGGAGGCATCTTATCAGTGCGGGGGATATATGCTGGGTTCTTGAATTTCTCTACTTAAAGTGTCTTGATTTTCAACTAAAGAACTCAGTCCCGTATTTGGTTCACTCATTACTCATCCTCATGATTCAGAGGAGGGAGGGACATCTTTTATTTTTGGACATGCTCATAGATCTTGCCCAGGTATGTTTGTACTGGCCCACAGTTACAGATGCACAGCTGCCACTTTATGATAACAGAGGCAATACTATCATGCAAGTGCTATACAGAATGGCACATAACCCCTTCATCAAGGCTTTTTATCTGCCCTGACTGTACAGCGCATACGAGGTTGTCCACAGCCTCTTGAAAGCTTTGAATTGCAGTGGATATCCTGCAAATCACAAAGAGACACAGTAACCCTACAAAAAGGCAGATAAAAGGCATCGTAAGTTTATGTACATTTCTCATTTACTCTGGGTAAAGGATTACTAGCTTGCTCAACAGTTTCAGTAAAGTCTCACAGACAATGTATGTAGTCTTCCTTCCTCTCCAGTGGGGCTTGAACAGAGTTTTTGCAAAGTGATGTGGATTTGAACCCAGCTCTTTTCCTTGCTTCAGCAACAGCCCAGCTTGGTCCTTGTTCAAGGATCTCTGCCCTGATGCACCCAGCTGATGGCTGAGCCAATACAGAGTGCAAAAACACTGCTCAACTTCAAATTTTCATCGTGCCACTGCTTTTCCATTTCTGCCAGTGCTTCCTGACATTCAACCTCATGTATTATAGCTGCCTCAACGGGTTTTAGGCATGCACCAATAACATGATAGGGAAATGGCAGGGATTTATTTAGACAGTAAAGGTAAGAAAGAAAAGGCTCTGACTGCATGCCACAGTGTAAAACAGAGTACCCCCCTGGGCACAAGACACCCTACAGAAATAGAACACACAATACCCTACTTTATTAATATGCTTCTAATATAGCTATAATATTACCCTATTATTGTTGTTCCATGCCACTGAAGTACTTATAGATTATGCCACAGCACTGCTTTGGGTTCAGCTATGCTGACTCAAATACCTGTCAAAACTAATTCAGGTCCTAAACTAATGGGTCACTTAAAAAAAAATCTCACAAATAAGTCAAACTAGAGCACCACAGACCAAATTATAAATGTGACAACAAATCAAACATACTCTGAAGAATCTGAGCTCTCTGGAATAGTTTTTGTGAATGCTGGATTTGTTTTATATTTCTGTATAGAAAGGTGCACTGTAGCGGTTTGGGGTTTTTTAATCCCTTAATTCAGCTATCCTTGATTTACTAATATGCTATTTATACATTCATGTAGTACTGATCAATGGAGTTACACAAATATAAAATTGGTGTGTTGCAGTGCTCTCACTATGTGGCTGTACTGTCACTTATAAGAAGTGTCCAAAATGTCCTGGTTTTAAACCTGTATTTCAGCACTGAACCTACAGAAAAATAACATCTACAGTTGAATTTATCCTTTGTTAGTAATGAAACCTTAAAAATTAAAAAGAACAAAACCAAAACCAGTAAAAGAACTTTTATGCCACAAAAAAAAAAATTAGGAGGTCTTCAGCTGAGCGACTGAGTACTTGCTAATAATGTCGCAGTACCTAGGCAGAACTGCGTGAGCTAATGCTGCGGAGACTCTGTCATTATAAATGAATGTCAGGGAATATATTTACTGGCATTCTGCAGAGATTTTTACAGCAACAAATTGTAGCTTGTTTGTTCCAAACCATTCACTTAGCTTGGATATTTGCCTAAAATAATTACTGTATTTGGTCAAAGCAGGCATGAGAACACACTATACTTACAGAATGAATTATTACTAAGAAGATAATAGCATAACTAGCCTCGATGCCTTCTGATTATAGCTCTCTTGAGGTATACAGGTTATGAGTAAGTAGTTGGCAAGCAATAGGAAAAAACATAAAATGAAACTAGCACTATAATAGCTCCATAACTTGCGGGAAGAGGGGAGGAGAGAGAAACCTCACTGCCTCCACTGGAAGGATGGAACTCCTTATACTAAGGAATTAATTATCAGATGTTAGCAGGAAAGTTCAATCCCTGACATGATGGCACTGCGAAAAACACTGTTTATAGATTCTTCTCCAGTTTTCACATTTTTCAGCATTTCAGAGGTAGACTTCTCCTAAAAGAATAATCTGGTTTCTTGAAACAAAACCCTGGATCATGAACTCTCTGTCAGGCTTTTTTCCATTTTCCCAAAGGGAAGCCAGATTTCATCAAGGAAAACACCCAACAGCTGGTACTAAAGTAAATATTTGCTGCTGAGTGCTCAACACTTTGGAAAAAAATTATAAATCAGAGCCCGAATAAGGTCTCAATTGCACTAAAAGACATCTGGAGTGATGCCAGAGGGATCAGCGGAGCTACTTCAACTACCATCAGTGCCCCAAAGCTGCTCATTCAGGTGTCCAAATACAGACCCAGACCCTGAGCTTAGCATCTCATTTTTGAAGAACTGAGGTACACAATTCTTGGTGTTTGAAGTGTGACTGTGTTACTATGCCAAGCTCTGTTTCAGAAGTCTGGCACAGTAAGTAGGTCTATCAGTTTACTCACTCAGGACTAAAAGCTTCATTCCCAAAGAACAGGGAAAAGCAAAATGAAAAGATTCTTCAAAATTTATGTCTAGCTGCTATCCTGTTCTTCGTAAAGCCTGATCTCCAATGGCATCTGGAGGCATTACAAGACAAGCAACAGGAAACTGCTGTGTTCTGCAACAAAGGTAATAGCAACAGAAGAAAAAAGTATCTCTTACCTGCAAATAGCTGTCACGAAAGACAGAAAACCAGAGCACAGCCCAGTGCAGCTGACAGTGAATATCTGCTGCGTACAAACCGTGGGTTCTGAGTTTCGTGTGTGTTGCCTTTGGTCTCACTCATTTACCAAAACTATAAACAGCAGCAAATGTGGTAGTGAGACCGTTAGCAAGTGCCTTGTTTTAGACACAGTATTTATTCACCGGTTGACCCCGTGACATTAAGTTAAAGTAGACATACGAGCTTTTTCTGGAAACATGGCCATCCCTACATTCCAGCACAACACAACGATTTCAGTTCACAGCACACTTTCTTTCCCTTTCTAGCAAAAAATTCAAAATGGGGTTTATCTTGAAATCTTGGGTATTTCTACCTACTAGATTTTCTTCTTAATAGTGCATTTTTTTACACAGAGGCTTTACAACTGTCACTATCCTCAGTGCTGCCATATCCAAAGGAAAAAAAAAATCAGGAAGTTATTCTTCTACCTCTTTTTCGTTGCCAGTTATCATTTCCCACGTCCCATAGTGGCCTTTCTCCTGCCGGAAGAACTGAATGGCTTCTAAGAACGCCTGGACCTCATACGTGGTCTGCTTGAGAAAATCTAGAGAAAACAAAGAGGAACACAAAGGATTTACCCATAAATGACCTTTAAAAAATAACCATCCCCTTTTGATCCACTTTCCTGTTCCACGTGTATCTAGCAATAATATTTGTAAATCATTTACAAAACCTGAATGTCTGAACCTTGGGCTTTCCTTAAAATTCAGAAGCATAATGTTGAACTACCACATTGTACACATCACAAGCCATCCCATCAAAGTTGGTAAGTTAAATGTTAATATGGAGCACATGATAAGGTAAGAGTTTTACAGTGGCAAGCCTTGTCTGTGGTAGACTTTGATAAGGCATTCATTAACACATGAAAGCTCATCCTTTGCTGTTAAGCCTATGAGCAATGTAAGATGGTACGCGGGAAGAATCTGACATCACCTAGCAGGGCCAAGAGTTGGGAGCTTCTGCAACTTTCGTTTAAGATAAGAATTACAAATTTAAGATAATGATCACAGCACATTGTATGCCCTTGATAAATTGCTAAACCCTAAATTAACGCTCCCCAATAGTCTTTTATTTCTGTTGTTTTATTAAGAAATTGATGAACAAGACGATTTTTCATGGACTTACAATAAAACGGACCTGGACAAAGTAAGCACCTTGCTCATACCAGTTAAGCACAAGAACTTCCAACAAAATTGTGCTGCTTTACCTAAATATCTCAGGCATGTTTAACCACAGCTCAGGAGTATCTGGTTATTGTCCATGGCTACTGCTGCTAGATGGTAACTCTTCCCAAGGACAATGTGGTAGCCTGGGGACACTCTGTTGTACAAATAAGGCCACAGCATGAAAAAACCTGAGAAATGGCTGAGCTAGTTTGCTCTTACAAACTCTGGATAACCAGCCACGCAACAGAAATTACGTCTCAGGCAATTTGTTCTTTCCAAACTGCTAAAGGCTTTCAAGGGAGTGGCAGCCAACACTCTCCTTCACATGAAAGCACACAAAAACACAGCTAATGAAGAGTGGAACAGCAGGACTAGTTTGTCGTGATTTGGAGGAGAAACAGTCTTTCTGCCTCAAAATGTGGAAAAGCTCCCTAGAGCAATCAGGCTGCTTGACAAACCTGGGGAAGAGAAACCACTACTGAAACACTTCAGGAATTCAAGTGACATATCTTTGCTATGAAACAAAGCTTCAGGATTATTGTGAGGATTATTATCTTAAGGAAAAACAAAGCCACAATGGTTTATTGTCCTTTCTTCAAGGTCATCTGCTTGTAGCCTTGATCAGATGAAGTCCTGTTGTGCACACATTAGGAAGAAAGGAGGGACGAATGTTAATTCTTTCAAAGATTACTATGCTGCTTTAAAAGATACTCGTATGTATAAACAATTGTTATGTTCAACAGTAATTTCTCAAGCCTTGCCTGTCAAGCAAGACACTTCTTTTGACTTGCTCATGAAAGTTCTAAAGAGAGCAGCTTTATAGGAGGCTTGCACACATGCCAAGGGCAATACAGGGATTATACAAATTATGGGAAACATGAAGGATTCACACTACAGTAATGCCTGAAATGTCTGCTTCATGTTCTTTATACAAAAACAAAAGCTACAGAAACCTACAATTAACTTAATCAACGTTTCACCCTGGCTATTGCTTGAAAACAGCACTCACTGTGTAGAATTTATCTACATGGCAGGCAATGAGGTTTCAGATCTGCTAAGAATCCAAATGTCAGAATTTGCCCTTTCAGTTTCCCCTGGGCATAATCATTACTTCAGGAAGGTATGTTATACATACTGGGGTGCAGTAAACACTCTCTCAGTGCCACCCTATAGATACTATGGATCTATATAGATCTCTGTTTGGCAAATATTTGGAGGTCCAGAGAGATCACACGATTTCTACAAGCCCGCATGATGATCAAAGGAAAGAAAACAGCCAGGTAAAATCCCAACCATACCTTCATTGCAACCTCCATGATATATAGCATTTTTAATAGCAAATCATAAACCAGGATGCTAAAATGTCAGTTGTAAGTCACAGTGTTCACTGCCAAGCGGACATCCTCTGACGGCAGCTTTAATTAAAGAACGGAGTATTCCACCTGAAAAACTAGTGAAGCATTGCAGCTGAAAGCTTTTGTCCTCCCAAAATTAAACCTTGAATATTTTGAAAAGAAGAGGGCCAGGCTTGGCTGACGGAAGGGAGAACTGCAGCTCCTGCAGCCCTCTGATCATGACTCACATGTTTTCCTTCTTCACAGCTGTGCTCCCTCCTAACCAAAAGGGACAACAGACCATCCAAAGGGCTGGATCTTGGACCTGCTGAGATGATGATGTGCCAGTCCTGACAAAAGCCTGCCCTCTAAGATCATCAAGTTTTAAACTTCACACTCAAGGGAGTATTTTCTCTATTCTGACTGTTCCCAACCCCATGAGGAAGTAGGAAGAAGGTGCTAAAAATCCAAGAGCAATTCATTTGAAAATAGTTCATGGGAAAAATATCAAGCTGTAAGTAGCATAAAATCCCAGTCACACATTTTTTCCTATGCCAGTAAACACAGGAGAAAAACACAATTATGGCAGTCTTACTACAAAACCAGCTGAAAGTAGAAAGGCAGCTTTATCCTTCAAGGCTACCACAATTGCTTAATTTAGGCAATTTCATTTTAATTTTCCATAGGAGGAAATGATTGCATCAGCGATAAAACATTGAACAACTACATCCATCCAATGTTGGGCTGTGCAGAAGCTGTTGGCGAGGCACACAAGACAGAGGCACATTCATGGGATATGGCTCAAGAAAAGGGAATTGTACCCAAGCTGAAAGGAGCTGCGGTGCACATCCTCCAAGATTTCAGCAGGGAAGAGCCAGGGCTCCTGTAAATCAGATCTAGCATATGAAAAGGCTAGAGGACTGTGGCTGGCTTGGTAGCCAGCTCCATTATGCCACAGCAAAGTGAAGAAAACAATGAATAAGCTGTTGGGGCAATCCTGCTTGCGTGCAAGAGAGAGGATGGTGCGTGGGAGATGGAAACAGACGCTGCAGCTGCAAATAGGACAGGTGGTAAATGCCAGTGGTATCAGGAATGATTTGTTTGTCAGCAGAAAGGACATGTGCTTCGCTCTCCTGAATGCACTCACAGGGGCTTCCCCTTCAACACATCTGCCCGGCACCTATCATGAGTGATGCATCTGCCCCTCCTGTCTGCAGAAAGTGGAGCCTGTTAGGGGAGCTTGGCGCAGTGGTGGTTGTAGGGCATCCTTACCCAAATCCCATAGAAAGCCCTAAAGTTTACTGAATGTCCTCCAGCAAAAGGCCAGTGAGGCTTTACAGGTACCCAGACTGATGCTATGTGCTTAATCCAGGCTGGTCTGCACTGGGAAAATTACCCAAGCAGCTTCTTCTGCTGCTAATGTATATAACTTCAGCTTATTTGTGGAGAGTAAAAAAACCCATCTGTTGGTTCTGTTTAATTTTAAAATAAGAAAACCCATCTAGAGACTCTATAGATCCAAGGGCGGAGCCCAATTTTAATAACAGATAAGATACTGCCCATAGATTCTTTATATAAACATAACATAATAACTGCTATAAAGCTCCTTTTTAAAAGATGGAAGGACACCTGTAAAGACCATGACTTTATAAATCTGCCCAAATGTGCCTATCTCTCAAAGGCATGGCTGAGTTTGTTCAGTACTGCAGAAAGCTCTCTGTAGGAATGAGCATATAAACAGTTTAAATCCCTCTTTTAAAAGAAGAAAAATCTCAAACCTTAACTTATCAAAATGATACACAGAGGACCAGTCTACTCAACACCAATTGAGTGCATTTGCACCTGGTGCAGAAGTGTTAACTTAGAGGGTCCTGTTCCTAATTTCAGCTGTATCTGATATTTTGGCTGCTGTGGGACTTGCAGTGTCCCAGCGAGGTGCTCCAGGCTATGAGCTGCAGCTCTTTCTCTGTCACTTGGCAGATGAATGTTTGGTCGTAGGGGTAAGTAACAAGGAAATCTTTGGTCCCAAGTTCCCCACCCACGGCAGGACAGCTGCACCTTTGTTTGAAGATGGACATGTCACTGGCACATCATTTAAAAGCTCCTGGGGAAAGGCTACCTGAACAATTTTTCTGACTTGCTAATACTTCCTCTGTGTGTCTAAAGACAGCAGTGAAAAATAACTGCCCTGGTGCGTATAAGAATGGCTGCAGAAGCATGGCCTTAGAATCTCTGAAGATCTGCACAATCCAGGCCTGGTATTAGAATAGGCCTGTAATCAGAATTGTACTGAAGTTGCTGTGCTGAAGTTAACAAGAAAGGTAGCCCTGAGCTATTCTTGAATCCTGAGACCAAGTAATTATGTTGTGCCAACAGGCCGTGGCTGTAACAAGCTACAGCTGCTGGGAAAGCAGGTGCAGGGCCAAGAAAGATAGGGACCGGTATGGGAATATAGGGAGTAACAAACTACAAGGCTGAAACACAGCAACACAATTAGCTACATGGATAGAATGCTTATTTCAGTCATGATAATTAGGGGTGTGAGAACCGCGTGCGTTTAGAGACTACTAACCAATTATATTTCTGCTTTATGAATATGCATGTGTATCGGTTCTATATAAGTAGTGTTAGAAACTAATAAAGTTGAGCAAGATGCATAACTCATATTGAGCGTCTTCTTGACTCCGGCGAACCCTTCTTCCAACACTGGTGAATTTGGTCTCCTCCACAGCCATAGATCGACCTGTCAATCAGTCAAAGTACCGAAGACCTCTATGCAAAAACTTCTATAAATAGGCCTCATTACCAGTGAGGATGAGTGCTGCAGACCTCACTGCCTCTAGCTAAAATTGTGGGTTTTCAGCAAATCCAGATAATATGAAATCTATGTTCCAACATTCCAGTTCAAATTTTGTATCTGTATGTATTGCAGACTGCTGCGCTGGGTCTCTTGCTGTGCTTTGTAGCAGAAAGCTCAAAACCAGATAATGTTTAATGGCTTAGATGATGATTTTTTTTAATTACAATCAAAGAAAGATGCCTCTTTAACATTACAGATCCTAACCTGCCATGCTAGCTGTTAAAAAGTATTACAATATCCAGTTTAAACTGCTTGCCCCTCTGAACAATAATTTTCATTAATAAAGCTACTCAAACTCATTACTGCAGCATAAGAGAGCCTAAAATGGTCATCATCATACAACAGGAATGCCAAGAGGTGTTGAAGACAGATGGCATATCATTTACCCCCTTAACAAATGCAATGGTGACAAGCAGAGTTTTCATGTAAGTAGCAGCACAGCTCATTTCTGTACTGCTCGTGCAAACCACATGGAAAAGTCTGTTTGGGAAGAGCAGGGAAATGTTTCTCCAGCCCCTCGTGGGACTTAAGTCGGATGCAATAACCAGACAGCGACAATTTTCCACCTCCCAGAACTAATGGGGCAGTTTGCTCTACTGAGACACCAGTGTTTCACAGTTCTCTTCTGCATCTTGGCTAACTCTGCAAACTGGGACTTGCTGATTTCTGGACACAGTGGCAGCATTACCATGTTAAACTGTTTGGAGAGCCAAGGAACTGTAGTCAGGATGTTTTATGATGTGTAAAAATTGATTATGTCATTCTTCAAAACAAACTGAGTGCCCCTATTGCAATCGAGCGAACGTCCTTCCCCCGTATGGGTTCTTCTTACAATAAATGTATTACTTTTATTGTTAATAATAGCAAAGGGATATATTGACTGTGGACAAAGTGCTTTACCAAAACAAGCTAAACCACTGAGAGTAATCTAAGCTTTTTGGCTGACATTTCACAGAAGGCTGAGGCCCAAAGATGTAGATGAACAACTGTTAAAACAGAATCCAGAAGTCTGAGCTCATAGAGCACGGGTTTTAATTAAAGAAATGCTGATTCTGACATAACGTCCATCATCCGACTACCAAAACTCGGAAGTAATCCACCCCGGCTTCATCTGTTTCCTGCAGCGCTCACATCTACACATGCATTCCTGAGCTGGAGAGCTGCCTACTGTTTGGTGAACAATTCGGCGTTCAGTGAATATTGTTTTCTATACAGTCCCTGAATTCTTCCTGCAGGCACCTATAACTGATATTAGAATAACTAGGCATCCAACAATGGCTGTATTTACAAGAGATGATCACGTAGATGCCCACAGGTAGGAAGACAGCCTTGCCTGGCTCTTGCCTACCGTCCTCCGTAACTGCACCTTCGGTCAAATGTCTCTTCCCAACACAAGCAGCTAACAACCTGGTATACTTTTTAGTTCCCTCCTAAAAGACAGCAGCGCCCATGAATACCTCCTCAAATCTTCAAAAACTGCAGGATGACTTTGGTTAAAAAGTGGGAAGGGCTGAAGGACAGCCACTGGAAGGAAATGAAGATGACCAAGGAGTTGAGTTTGGTGGCCTTTCACTGACAGCAAGAGCGTCACTTACTATGATTTTTGAAATAGGATAAATTAGTAGAAACTGCATTTAATTTTATGTGATCTCACAATCATATTTCCTTGCTTCCTCATCTATTTGGTGGAAAGCTGGCTCAGGTGAAGGCAGTGCCAAAACATCGATTTTGCATTTTCCTAGGACAAGAAAATTCTCTGTTCAGATATCAGTGAAGGGCCTTCCTTCTTCTGATGCTACAAACAGGTAACAAATAAAGCTGAAGAATATTTGGATTTTTAAGTGTCTTGTGTTTGGTTTTAGCAGCCTCAAAAGATGGTGCTTCCACCACTTACTATTTCCACTAGACACTGCTACCCTCAATGGAATAGATTTCATCCTAAGAAATCCAAATTACATTTTCCCCCATTTTCTGATCCTTCCAAGTCATTCTCCTCTCACCTTGGCATCTGTTTCTTTCAATATATTTAGATTGTTGTTTTTCCTCTGCTTTCCATTATACATGTTCTTTAAAATAGAAAAGAAAATCTAACAGAATTTAAAAAAAAACTTAGTTCTTTGAAAACAAAAGCTGGTAAGAAAGAAAATACACAACCCCAAACCAGAGGGAGGCTGCTGAAAGAAAAGGCTGCCATTTTTAAAAATGGTGGTGTCTTAACCATCTAAATACAGAGGACATTTCCATCTCTTGTACTGATACTCCAGAGAAAGCTACTGCGTGCTGCCAGCTGCCCAAGGATTTGGAGTGAAGGCAGCTGGAGAACATCAGGGAATAAGAGATGTTTCTGTAGTCAACGAATCATTCTGCCAGCCTCCCAACACCACAATTAGGGGATGCCTATCAAATAAAAATAAATTGGCATATCAAAGAACAACTTCCCTTTCTAAGAGTGATCTTTGTAGCACAGGTTTCCTGCAACAGCATTTTTTTCTAGCATTCCTGGTAAATACCTGCCTGGGATTTATTTGCTGTGGGCAGGGACTGAAGTGATTGTTGTCTGTTGCTCACATAGTTTCTGTTTAACGATGAGTAACTCTGCTATGGAGTGTATGAGTAATATCACCACACAGAGGATTACGGACAGGACACAGAATGGCTAACGGAGGCCAAGACCGTCCCATCACGTTAGCACATGGCAAAAAGTGACCACCGGAGTCCCCAGCACATTTCAGGAGCTGTTGCTTGTAAGATATTACAGCAAATTGGTAAGAAGCGCGATGGGTATCAAATCCGAAAAACAACGTTCGGAAAATTTCTGTCCACAAAAAACAAGCAAATGTAAGTAATAAAACGAGAGTGAATCCATCTGCTTGAACCTGGGGCAATGAGGAGAGCTTGGGAACTGGACCTCAGGAAAAGATAGCTTGCCCAGGGCTTGTTAACACAGCTATAGCACCTTTGGAATTGATCCTCTGAATAAAAGGACACACTTTACTTTTACAAAATGGAGTCCTGTCATATCAAATCAAGAACAAAGCAAAGTGTAATACCCTGGTTCTGAGAAGCATGAAGCTCACAGCTCTGATGTTTTCCTGACAGCAACGTATATTATTCATAGATCATGTGGTATGAAGCTGCTAACCACTAACAGAAGCTAGATGAGGTCATTTCCAAACAGGATACAACCCTGCCATAATAAGCTGTATTTATAGCAAATAAAGCTTTGCAGCACAAGTTCCCTCCGAGATCATCAAACCAACATTCAACAGGTTTAACTATTTGCTTTGCAGCACACAGTGCCTGCATTAAAGCTGTTCAAATCAGCATGAGACAGATTACAAGGAACCTCCCTCTGCTGGGACCAGCAGCTTTCATAGTTTTAACAGAAGTGCACTGTATAAACACACACAAAGAATCGTAATATCATTTTTCTCTGGCAACTTCCAGGCACCTTCCAAACCAGCTACTGTGCTCCTGGTGCAGGTGAGAATTTTTTCTGCTGCTGAACTTTGAAGCTGGAGCATGAATACAACCGTACACCTGCACAAAGGAGTATCTTCATGGCTCCTGAAATAGGCTTGGGTGCTAGGCACAAGCCAGGGCCTCTTCTGTACCACCCCACACTAGGTATTATGTAAGAAAAGGAGAATCAGCACAAGGCGTGGAGGTGAGAGAAGTAGGAGGACTGTAATTGTAATTAGGATTTTAGCACATTAATCATCTTGATGTTTCAGAATGAAAGTAACTCCCACAGACTGAAAATCCTAACTATACTATAAGCAAGCAGGCTTACTGGAAAAGCGATAGCCACAATGATTGAAAGAACTGATGTTGTAGAGCAAAAACATCCCAGAAAGAGGAAAAATAGTCTCATTTTAAGCAAAATATTCTATATTATACAAAAAAAAAATCTAAATTGTGTCCTAAAATACTTCATGAGTTTCACAGCATCCCACAAGCCTCATCAAAGATATTTATAGCAAAATGGTTTTGAATGTTACGACAGCATTAATATTTCTGTGAAATTTTACACATCAGTTTTGAGAAGTCCATTTGCACCTCAGGTATCTGTCTGGTGAAAGACCAGCCATGGTCTCAACAACTCATGTGGATCACAGGAGAGCTTATCTTATTAACTATAAAGTGATTTAATTAATCAAAGTGCAGCAGCTGCAATGAGAGGAGCCCAGACTCAAGGCCCAGGTCTAGGCGAAGGGCTGAATAATCTGTCTCCATTCGTACCTTTTCCTACCCCAAATTACCAAACAAACCTTGCTTTCATGCCAGTGCAGAAGGACATTGTTCTTTAGTGTCAAAAAAAGCAATTTCCTCCTCAGTTCTACTTTAATTGATCCTTCTGCATGTCATCTGAAAAAGGCAACAAGAAAATCCTTTTCATCTGCCCTCTCTGGAGAAGAAAAGCCACCCTGTTTACAAGATGAAGGCTCAGAAATCTTTCTGAAGTTCTATTTGGACTTGTGAGAGCTGCTTTGCTCTGTATATGGAGATATATATCCTTCAGCTTAAGTATTCAATGTCATCTTTTCAACCTTTAACGCTTCAGTAGTTATTTTGAATTACAGTCCAAGATTTGGTAAGCCCTACGTGTACTATATACATGTAGCATAGGAAAGATAGAAATAATTATGAGAAAAACACCTGCCAGCTAAACTTAAGAGTTGAAAAAGGGAATGTGGACACAGCTAATGGCAACCCCAGAAGACAGATGGAGAAAAAAAATCTGAAGCTGTCCTAGTTGCTCTGACATAGCCAAGTTGTGACACAATGCCCCACAGGAGCCAAAAAGTACATTTTGTATTTCCCTCTTGCCTAATGTATTTCTTTCTTTTATGTCTTTAATGTATTTATGTCTCTAATTTTTTTTGCTTTGTTTTGTTATTTATGGTGAAATTGGAGAAGTCAGGATATGTATGGTTTTGAAAGTCCCTTAGCTTTCTGTGTCATGAGGGTGATTATCAAGTTAAGGATGTGAAATCAAACCAGATGAAAGAAAATAAAATCATGAAGTGAAACTCCTTATCTCCCAGAATTAGCTAGTTGTATTTTCCTTCTTATCACACAGACTTCCCCCTATCCTAGCACCAAGTGGTTGGGCTTCTTCACTTTTAACAGCAAATACGAAGTGAAACACAACAGTTGGTAACCTCACATAGAAAATGAGAAGACCTCCTAAAATAACAAAAAACAAGCACTTGGAATAAACTTCAGTCTGATTTTCAGGGTATACATATGTAAAGGATTAAAAACTGGAGAATGGGAACTGTTAGAGCACTGTGAATATTCTGAGCATTTCCTTCATTACTGCCATTCCGGGACTGACAGCACCTCCCTGTTGGAGGTTAGATGGCCATTTCAGCAGCAAATTCCTACCATAATTTGAGGTGTAGTTCTCATCATTTCACTAGGAAAATGTGGATGGAGAGGGAACCAGAGTAAGTCCAAGCTGTGGATGAAAGCGGAGGGATCATGGAGATAAAGGCAAACCAATGAATTGCACGCTACAGCCCACATCTAAACTGGCAGTAGTGGTTTAGGAAATTGGAGGAAACAACGAAGCCATTTCCTTTCACCCTACACTTCAACTTAAGCACAGCTTCTTTAAAAACCTCAGAAGTTTTTAAAACTAAGCATTACGTAAAATCCTATAGTGATGAAGGTATGACCTCCACAGATGCTTGAGAACAGGCTCCCTGGAAGTACCACGGAACAGTCAGCAGCTCCTCCCTATTAACCTAAGAAACACTCAACTGAGGCAAAGATTAGGGAGGCAAAGTTAAAAAAATGTTATGGGCAGAAAATTCTCCTTCTTGCTGCACCTTCTGTCAGGACTTTAATATGAAAGTGGTATTAGGATACATATTTTTTGACACATGCTCTTATTCTCCTGAATTAATAATGAATCATCAAAACTGAAACAAATATAGTATATATAGAATGATGTAATGTAGACTCTCTAGATATAAATTCTAATGTGGTCAACAATTCTAATTATTTACTAAAGCTAATAAGGCCACATTTAGTGTCCTGTAAATGCATCCCCACTCGGATCAGGTCAGAAAGCAAGAGTTCTCCAGTAACCCTTGAAACTGCATTTTTCACAACAACTATCATTTTCTTTGTCACATTCATAATTTGAAACATTAATTTTTCAGTTTCACTAAAACAGTGAAGGCTACATAATTGCCCCAGGAAAATACAGCAAATGTCCTATGGCATAAGGAACAGACTAGCAAAGTGAACGTTGAAGATTTAGTTGTGTAATCCTGTACCCAGAGAACTGTACGTTCTTTTCTATATGTGAAACTTTTATGATTACTTTACACTATTACTCTATTCCTCTACACTACCCTATTTTACTACTGACGCCTCTATATCTGTTTGCTTGATGCTCTTCTGCAAAGAACAGCTTTTGGCTGAGCTGTGTTATATATCTAGAGAACTCCCTCAATGTTATCTGTCTGTATGTACACTTACGCCATTTAACTACTTTAACTCATGCTTTCATTTATCATATTCATTGATCAAAGCCAAAAAGCTTTGAAATCAGCAAGTATGTCCATTATAATGCTTTATATCCTATGCCGAGGTAATAAATTCAATGAGAAATTAAACATGGCATTTCAGAGCTGCACACAATGTTCTTTAATGCAGCTCACTGAAGTCCTTAATTACAAAGCTGCTGGTAAAGAATCGACAGCTTGGAAGGAAGCTTTTTGATGGAGCTTTTGAGATAATGGTCAAGATTAGACAGTAGCACCTCTGTACTGAGTATGCAAATTAACAGTAGCCTTTTTTTTCCTGGGAGCAAAGTTACACAGTTGTTAATTTTCACAGGAGAAGGGTCACACACTATGTGGTGAATAGCAATTTTGAAATTGATTTGACTCAAACTCAGCCAGAAAAGTGATTCAGATGCAGGTATGGCTTATGTTAGAGTTGCCAAATCTGGTAACCCAATAGCTGCAGCTCTCATTAGATCCTTCTGCACCTGCTCCCACTGACAGCAGGTCCAGACCTATGTTCCCCCCGGCAGGAACTCCCAGACTCACCCGTATCTTCCCACATCTCTTCAGTAGCTGGCTCACACACACAATCCCTACAGTACTCGTCCCACGCCTATGGTGCCTCTGGTCACTGACTCCCACTCCTCCTCTCCTCTACTTTGCCAGATAGTACAGACTGAAGTCTGCTAGTGAGTGAAGCCTACATACATGCACGGCTAGTAGAAGCTCATCAGGAAAGCGCTCTGGTCTCACCAGAATGTGGCCCTGCACCCACGGGCCCCTGTACTCTGTGGTCCCTCCTCCCATTGCTGGCACTGGGACCTCTCACACACATCTCTCCAGGTGCTGGCACCTCAAACCTGTGGAGTCCCCGTGACCCCTTCTCGACTTGCTGGCACTGAGGACCCCAACACACACATCAGAGAGCACTCTCACCCTGGAAAATAGAAGTGAAGTTCAGTAAGAAGACAGGACAGACTGTGGTGATGAAGTGTGGGACGAGTGTACTGACTAAAGCCGCCTGCTCACACCCAGCTGACCCCATTTATCCCCTTTTTCCCTCTGTTACCCCACACTTGACCCTCTCCAACCCACTTTGATCCTTCCCTTTTCCAACCTTTGGTCCTTCCCCTAATCATCCCATAATAAATCTCACATATTCCAACAGTCTCCTGGAAAACATCCCATAATGCACTTCTCACAATCTCCAAATGCTTTTCCCGTCCATCCCAAAGTGAGTCCCGTTCCTGCTTATGCAATGACAGCTCTGCAGGCTGCACGGCGTCAGCGAGAGCTGCTGGTGGCCCACCCGGGTGGGTTTCACAGCAGGTCCGTGAGCTGAGCCCCCTGCTGTGAGCACTGGGGCAGCCAGGGTGGGGTTCCCTCTGCACCGTCTGTTTGTCGGGGTTCCTCTGCTGCTCCCTGGGCGTTTGTGTTTTCATTAATTAGCCCTTAATCAAATGCCCTCACAGCTTAAAACCCAGCAGGCGTACGAACCCCTCCCCAAGTCCTGAGGTATCCCAAAAGCAAAGCGGGAGCTGCTCAGATGCATCACTAACCTGGGACAGTTTCTGCAGGCAGATTAATTAATTAATTAATTAATTAAGTCCGTCAGCTTTCAGAGCGAGGGTCATTCAGAGAATCTTGGTGTACACATCCAGTTGTGCCAGAACATTTTTAAAGCCACAACCAGCTCAGGCTTATTTTAAAGGTTTTAAATGTGCTTTACTTGAAGTGTACTCAAGACGGGTGCAAAAGATCTACATATTCCACTGATAATGAAGGAAATCATTGTCCGCTAGAACTGCAAACCCTGATCAATTCGTATAAAGGACAAACACAATAGGAAAACCTGGGGGGGGGGGAGGGCCAGAACCCACAGTCTGTACATCTGAATCATATTTACAAGTGGTGATCACTAGCTCCAAACACTTGTAATTATTCTCCTGACCATGAGTTCTGACCAGAAAACCCAGAAGCACAGGCTGGACGGGTTATTTACGCCAGAGGGACTCTAAAGAGAGGAAACAGCTGAATGCCAGGGTCGCTCCCACCACAAGCCCACATGCCGATCCGCTCCAGTCTTCTGTTCAGCGAGAGACTGTATTTAATTCTGCTTCCTGGGAGAAAACAGACTTTAACCAAAAACTCCTCCAAGTTTTTGGCTAAAGCCCTGTGCGATACATTCCCTTCCAGAAGTGGTAGATTATAGAAAAGACAGAAAGGCAATTTCTGATCAGTTGTAACATCTTTCTCCTGCCCTTGCAAAATCTGCCCTGGCAAAAGTTAACTCGGTACTTTTTAGAAGAGGGGGGGCGAGTGCTGCCTTGGCCGGGGCTCCTTATCCCGCTAAATTACACTCCACAATTGAACTCAAAGGATTTTTCACATTTCTTCTCTTTTCAATTTTTTTAATGAAAGAGGCCAGCCAATTTTTATATCACAAGCCTTATTACCCATTGTATTGCTGCACGCGCCTATAACTTTGTCAGTTTGTTCAGTTGCCTGTTTTTTGTAGGCAGAATTTTTTGCAAGTAAAGCTTTTAAAAGTATTAGTAACGTAACATCTTTCAGTCGTGTGAGAATGAACAGAAATCAATATGAAGTTCTTGGGGTAAAAAAAACATTAAAATGAAGAAATTCACTGCAAGGGCAGAGTTAAGGTTATTGGGGTACTCGTCAGTGATCATTTTTCTGCTTGCAGCCCTAGGTTTCTAGGAGACTCCAAGAAATCCAGAAAATATGGGCTCCCATTTCCCTAGCTGTAAAAACCTGTTCACTTTTACCGGTGTAACAGTAGGTCTTAATCCAGACTATCTAATCTACCAATCAGCCTGTTGAACAGAACTAACACGACAGAAAGGGTGAGCCTTGATGAAGACACTCCAGTGTCACTAAGCATCTTCTGACATCAAGATAAAAACTTGACCACAGAAAAAACTGAGAGGGATAAATCCTGGAACAGATGTACAAATGAGCAATAGCTGAGCCATATGAAATATAATAAAACACAGACTCACAGGCACTGGAGATGGAAAAGACCTATTAGGTCATCTAGTCCCAGCTCCTGCCAATTCAGAGTTGGTCCCTGGAGTGATGTGCTGAACTTTAAGAAAAAAAAGGCTGCCAAAAGCTTTGTCAAGCCTGTTACACTTGCTCCAGAAGAGAGAAATGAAAAACCCCAAAGCAAATGAACAGGCTTCAAGTCATGGGGGACTGACAGTGCCAGGAAAACTTGATTGTATCCCCATCTCCTTAGCAAACCTTGGTGAGGAGCGAAGGGGTGGTTTCCAAAGTCCGGAGCACTTCCATACTGCATGACTGCTGCAGCTGAAACCTGGCGAGTCAGAACTGAAAATCACACAGACAGGCTTTGCCCTCAGGCACACTATGGGAATTCCTCTTCCTCCGGCAACCATATAGAGAACAGTTATTGAAACTCAAGCTATTCGGAAGTGCCAAGTGAAGGCATGTTCATTCTAGACTGATGCCTCCAACCCATGTTAATCTAGCCACAAAACAGTCTTGATAGTCCCCATGACTGGGTATTTGCCTACCAGGGTATTTTAGCCCTCAGCCTCTCCACACCTACACAGATCTGCATTGGAGCTGCTCCCTCTGGTTCGTAGGAGGCTGTCAGAGCCAGAGGGGCACACAGTGCCTCACCACTTTCAGCATGGCTTGGAAAAAAGCTGGAGAGGGGGACCACCAAGCGTCAGAGGAGTGTACACCACCTGGCTAGCACTGGGACCAAGAATCCTGTGTGGCGTGCGAAGGCGGCACCTGCCATCAACCATCATGAGCACCACACAAATAGCTACACATCTTAGGACACTGCTCAGCACTGCAGTAATGTGTGTTTTTGTTGCAGGGGTGAAGTCCTAAAGGAGACCAGGAACGCCTTTGGAGTGGAGACAAGGGAAAAGAGAGAGCAATTGAGAAGTATCCAAGCAAGACTGTGAGACGGCTGCCTGAGCATAACGGGGTGAAGATGATGACCAGGAGGCAAGTGTGACACTAAAGAAAATACACTGGGACCCACTTCTGTAAGTAAAAGAGACTGTTGACACACTGCACTCTCAATTAATTTATCTACAAGCACGGGCTTCAGGCCCAATTAGCTGAGATTGCTGGATAAGTTCCTGAGTGTTCCTATCTCTCACCAAGGGCAGCAGAAGCAGATGGGACTCAAAAGTGACACTAAAGGCAGGGAACGGCTTGGACACCAGCAGGGGAACCAGGTCAGCTTGATGGAAAAAGAGAAAAGTCATCTGAAAAACAGGCAAGCATTCCTTTTTCTAAGGATCCAACTCACAAATGATCTTCCAATTCCATGGGAGCAAGGTTGTTTTTATAATCCTAGCCAGTCACAAGTTGGGTTTTTTTTTAAGTTTTCTAGTCTAACATACTCAGAAAGCGAGATCTAAAATTTATCCTTGTGCAAACAATCAATACCATGTCGTACACACCACTCATGTCCCAGCTATGAGGCTTAATCATGGCTGGGGCTTAAGCTGCCATCTAAACACCCCCAGAAAACATCAAATGTTTGACCATTGGCGATATATGTATAACATCTCATAAACGTACTGGGAAACTACCCTCTCTTCATGTTGTACAAACCTGGTCTACTATATCTATAATGCATTTGCCAAGCTTGCAAACACCGGGGAGAGTTTGTTACGCCAGATTTCTTTCATAAACGTCTCTTATGATTTTCCATTATGATACCGGATGAGCTGAGAGAGAGGGGAGTAACACTTGCAAAGCAAATCCCATGTTTTCTACCCAAGTGTGCTACACTGTAGCTCAAATCCCACCTAACTTCGCTCCCAGCAAAGCAAGAAGAAATTAACATATTCCTCAAAGTACTGAAAGCCAAGCATCTTTCATAGGTGATTTGCATTTTTCTACAGCTTTTTTACTGTAACAGCTACTTAAATCTTCCCCGGGGTGAATGACATGCTGGACAAGGCCCCTTCTGCACTCACCGTGGTTTGAGTGTCTCACACAGTCCCCCAGCATGGCACTGAACCGCCTCTGAGCCTCTGGCTCCGGGAAGCAATAGTAGCTGTGCCGGCTGAAAGGCTGCCACAGGTAAACCGGGAACTCCTTCGGCAGCTGGACGAAGGCTTGGGCGACCTCCTTCTCACTCGACCCTGCACAAAAAACACATTTCCATTTGAAATCTGCAGGTTTCCTGGGGGCTTCGGCTCTTTTCTTCTGCTATGACAGAGAAAACAGACCTTCGCTAGCAGGGAAGCATGAGACATGACAAAATCAAGTCTTGATCCAAGCAATTGGGCACAGAGGGCAGGGGGGCACAGCTGGGATGGGCACACTCAACAGGCACCAACCACCTCCCTAAGTTATACCGCAGCAACTTGATGTCCTCTTGTTTTGTATTCAAGGTGGCCAAAAACTACACATCCCTTGTAAAATTTCAAAGAAACTATTTCATTGGATTGTAGCTGCTAGGGAAAAGGTTTTCACGGCAAATAGGTCAGTGGGCAGCTCTGGTCTCTTCCACATAGAGACCATACAGGAGCGTATGGTCTTCTGTATAGAAACAAACTCCATTAACCATGTAGGAACAGCAGTGGTTTCCCCACCTCCAGGGTTTCCAAACACTGCAAGATGGCCTTACGAACTGTCACTTCAAGGCCTGGAAGGTGAAGCAAAGACAGCACTCAGTATCTCCACTTTCCAGTCTCTGTGCACAAGGGATGATGCTGTACAACACTGTTTATGGATGACTAAATGATCTCTGGGTGTCTTCAGCATCGCACAGAAGGGGAGAAGGTCGATAAAAGACTAACTGAGCCAGTCATTGTGAAGGGAGAGGCACAGAAGCCCGCAAGCAGCCTTGGGCTACTCCATGTTAGTCAAGCCCAACTCCTGCAGAGCTGTGGTGACACACAGAAGTCACCTCCAGGCACAGCTGCCCCATGCTACCCTCTGACCACCCTATGCCTTGGGAAAGGGGTGTAAGGGGGGCACGTCCCAGCAGTCATAATTTTAAGTGGCATGAGATAAGACTTAAAAAAAACCACCTTGTCTACATCTTGCTCTTATCCTTTCCTTATGTGGCATTCCATTTTCCAAATCTGACTCTGCAACATGAGATCTACTCCCTTAAAGCCCGAATTTTCTCCATCTTTGTGGAGGGGGGGCAGGCAGGACCACAATGGTCCCTGTCCCAGAAACAAAAGCAGCAGCAACCTTCCTGCCCTCTCTGTGGGACTTATTATCAACTGTGAGTCAACACAGGCAGCTGGCATCTAAAAATGGAAACAAATAAACCAGGAATATTTACTAGGCCCAGGAACAATGGTGGTGTGGTTCCTGCCTTGCTTCTGCAGAGCTTCCAGCGGCTTTGTGCTGGAATGCTGAAAAAAAACCAGGACCCAGCATTTCTGAGAACATTAGCTTATAGCATCTTCTGTGTACATACACTCTGGAGCTGTGCTTTGACTTAGAAAAAGGGCTGTGTGCATCTCCTGTTGCCCCATTTTAAAGTCTAGCCTGAAAGCCTGCCCAGAAGTGGTCTGTGTAGGTAACAGAGCGTGGGGTTTGGCAGTTCAGCTTCAAAAGGGGCTTACCAACAGGATCTGGAAAATGTTTATCAGACAGCAAATTGTAATCTTCTTCTGAAGTCAGTACTTTGCCTCCTGCCGGAAGAACGTGATATTTAGGGCTGGCTCCTTTCTGGTAGGCCTGGAAAAACAAGAGAGAGGGAAAAGATAAAAGACACAACTCATTGACAAAGCTAATGCACAGGGATATTCCCCAAAGGGAAAAGTTTTTTTGTCAGACTGAATTTTGGATATATTCCCTAGACACGTCAAATCTAAACCATGGTTGAATGTAAGAAGCATATTTAAAAATATCCTCTCAGTGCTTATCAGCCATGGTGAAGACTCAGGGACAGAAGGGAAGGGAAAAGGATGGGATTTTCTTCTAAACTCTATTTGTTTGATTTGTCAGCCAGGACTAGTTTCACTGTGGCAGCTGCTAAATGAAAAGCTTCACTGCAGTCAGCTTGAAGCCACCCAAGAACTGCTCCTTAAAATCCAACTGCAGAAGCATGGGGATGTATCACAATGACATACAGATAAGAAGCACTCTACGATAGGCAAAGGAAAGTTCAAAGCGCTGTTAAAATGATTTGCTAGTTCTTGCAAATACATATGGCCAAGTCAAGGCGCTCAGTTGTACCCTCATCCATCCCTGTGGAGCTTCAGGCCAGTTCGCAAGGCTGAAGCTGCCTCACTGAGGATAACGTTTCATCTAATACTGCTAAAAGAAAGGCAGCAGCAGTGGGAAATTCACTTGGTATGAGTTTATTTGGAAGCATAGAAGAATGTAAGAGGAAGAAGCATTTACCTCTTTACTCTCAAAGCAATCCACAGTGTAGTCATTTCTGATAACGACATATCTGTCCTTCCACTTCTTCAGATCCTCAGCAAAATGCAGCAGCTCTGCTTCATATAAGACTGTCCCAGCTTCCAGCGGGGGCTATAAAGACAGGTTTTGAGATCTGACATTCTCATAATCACACCTCAGTTCTCAAAAATACACAATCAAATTCTTGTACCCTGAGGTGAGGAGGCAGCAGTAGAGCTCTGCCTTCCAAAAATACTTCCAGATTTCTGAGACAGAGACATTCTTATTTACCTTTTGGATGCCATGCTGAATGCAAGATGACTTGTAGTTCGTCATCTCCCACTTTCTACTATGTACTAAACCCATTGCATTGATGCAACAATTTTTTTATTATAAAATAGAAAATTACTTCCAATTGCTTTGTGACACTTTTGCATCTGTGCTCTTGTAACTGATATGCATCTTTCTGAAAGACGCAGCTGTTCTATTATCCCACCTTCTACATTCCACCTCATTGCTTTAGCTTACTCACTTCAAGATCATTGGAAACCCATGATTTCCAATACACCTGAAAAATTTAGACCCATATTTTCTTAATATTGAAGGCTGGTTCTCTGCATTTTCCTCCAATAAAGAGATTTCTGTCTTTTTTTGTCTCTCTTTTTCTAATAAAAAACAGCTTTCCACAGCTCACTTCACAGAAGGGATTACTGCATCTTCTTTATGAAACCCTATAGCCATGGATGAAAGGGTTAATTAAGTTTCCCACAGGATTTTCTGCCCTGAATGTATGATCTCTGTCCCAAGATTCTTGCAAAACCTTGCCATCAGCAGGAAGCAACTAGTTTTGTCCAAGTGTCCACCTCCATCTCGATGAGATGCACGCTTTGTACCAGAAACTTGTGTCATGGTTCTTCTCATGCTACGATGAGACAACCAAACAAGGCCAAAACAAAGATGTATTTTCAAAACCAAACTTCAAACCTGAAACCAAATGCAGCTTTTCCATCCAAAACCTAACTGAACCAAATCAAACATCTGTACTTGCAAATCTGTTGTGTACACTTAGGTTGTATATAAGAAAGTACACACATAACATGTCCTAGATACACATTTATTATGTATTAAATTACTCAGTATAAGAAGCTGAAAGAATATTTCTGCATTGTGTGCTTGTGTATTAGAAACATTTAAATAACTTGAAAAATACTTTGGGTTTGATTTTTAGAAGCTTTGAGTATCTGTACCGCCTAATAACTTTACTTGAGGGCATTCAAGACTGGGAAAAACAAGAAAACCGAGTCCAGTCAGCAGCTGATACATTTCCAGCTCATATTTTTCATACACTTCAACTACTAAATGCATTATTTAAATAGTTGATGTGTTAATTATTTCATGCAGGAGAGCAGATCTGTATGGTAGCTTGAGGATGGGGAAGGGCTTATGCGTGCCCTCCTACCTTGGTTTTCAGGAACCGGGACTGGGAATCCCGGTGCTGCTCCAGCTCATCCTGCACGTGCTTGCAGAAAGCCACCGCATACTGGCGTCTGTAGTGCGGGCTGAAGTTTTTGATGACGGCCTCTGTTTTTCCTGAAGCAAAAATTGAGATTTAATTGTATTTAATATATGTGGATTCAGAAACTGTAGCATAGTACCAAGGCAGTTATCACCAGCAACCCAAAATATTGCCTGAGCGTACCAACCTGCACAGCAGACCAGGACACCCCTGGAGATGCATTCAGCTGTTGTGACAACAAAGCACAGAGGGGATTTGTCCAGGAAAACACTGGAGTTTGGACATGGGGTTTTCCTTCCAAGAGTGAGCAAAACATACCCCAAATCTATTTCTCTAAGAAAAGATGCTGTATGCCTCTCCCTGGGACATTCTGCCACAGATCCATGGGTGTTTAACAGCTGATAAGATTTTCAACGAAACATACAGACAAGTGATAAACATACAGACAAGTGATGCTAGCTAGTGTTTAGCCGTATTAGCCAGTTTTATCACACAGTGAGATTTTAAAGCTGACTCAAAGCTCTTACAAAGGATGTTTTCTAGGCTTGGGCACTGCAATCTCTTCTTTGTTTGAATATAAACAGATACTCAGTCATGCTGCAATAAACACTAATTTTGTATTGTCTTGCTATGATCAAGATCTCATCAGTAGCAATAACAGCAATAAACACAGAGACAGCCTCATTCCTGAGAATCTTAAAGCAATTTAGGAGTAATTAACTCATTAACTTGATCAAAGAAATTAAAGCTTTACAGACAAGGAAGTGAAGTTAAACTTTAAGGCCATGTGTACATGTGACAAAGAGTCTGCAGCAATGTGAAAACCAAAACCTGGACTATGATCTAGATAGCATCCCGACTGTCCTGGGGACTGGAAAGATAGATCCCTTTCTTCTTTTTATTAAGGAGCCCCATGACAAAGGGTTTTTCCTGAGCATACAATAGAGAAATGTAGTTTCACACCTCAAGCAATTTTGATGTTTTCACAATTTTATGTTGTTTTGCTTGGGAAAAAAATACCAAATTTTCTGGCAAAAAATATGGTAGTTCCCAAACTGAAATTTCTTGAAGCCTTTATATGCATGGACTCCTAGACCAGGACTAGCACTCCTGAAGGGCCAAACAGAGGAACAAGCAAGAAGCACCGAGACCTCCAGAGTCCTGGAGAAGCTGAACCACCTACAATGATGTTCCCAGATTGATAAACTCCTCCCAGGCACCTGCCAGCACTAACCACCAACAGGGATTCATGAGGAGTCTTCATGATGTTTCTGTATCTCATACAAAGGGCTGTGAGTCTGCAGCAACTATGATGAAATCCGAGAGAGGACTCGACGGATTTGCTCTTTCAAGCATGTAAGCATAGTCCTTATAAAGCAACCATGCAATACTTGCTGGATTACTACTGATTTGATTGCCGTTTCTGACCAAAAAATGGTGTTCAACTGTCAGTGCAGTTCCCAGAACGTTCATGCCTTTTTAAATCTTAAATAATTTTAAATATAGTTGAATAAAGAGAAAAGCCATGGATCATTACCAGAATAAGTGCATGGAATTTTATGGGAGAAAGTTCATGGATGCTCTGGTGTACAAGATCCTGTCGTCCAAGATTTACCGCATCTGGCTACCTTATTTCCATTTAAAAAACCCAAATACGTGTGGCTGAGACTGCCATGGAAAAATAGCTAGTTTGCTGAGGAGTTCACAGAGATGGGCAATGGCAAAAGACTTTGTAAAGTGTCTACTTCAGGTCCAGCTCTGATCTGCTCCTAATGTGGGACATTACCAGGCTGACAGAAGTAATTTCATCAATTCAGACAGCCACAGTATTTAATTACTCCATAACTTCCTGATAATTACATTTACATCCCTTTAGTTACACGCCACAAAAGAAAAAGCTATGCATTAGCTCCTCTGCTTCTGCATTTTTATTTGCAGTTTGATGAACAGAATTTGATGCATCCCTCAAGTTTAGGGACATAGTGACATGACCTTTCATTTCACCTATTCCTGTGTAACCAGCTCAGAGAGGAGAGCTGGAGCCTTCTCCTTCTTAAGCATCAACGGCGTCGCTGCCTTCAGCTAAACTGCAAGTCCCTTTTGCCCCACTCCTGCCCCTTTCCAACCCCACATCACTGCTGGGTTACAAACCTGCCGCCCCTTCAAGCCCTGCCCAGGTATGTGAAGGAGACAGCTCAGCTGACTGCCGCACGCGCAGAGGCATTACACAAAGCTGGGGGGATGTCAGGAGGCTGGGTTAAGTTTTCAAGTACGTAAGTTTTTCACACATCTACTTGTGGGACAGCACCAGGTGACAACCTGGACTCCAGCCCTCCAGTTTTACGAGACCACATTTTTTGAGACATACCCATTCTGGGATGTGCTTGTGCACAACAGCAGGACACCAGTGCTGCTGAAGCAGAAAATCCCTGCCCATCTGAGAGCCTTTTAAAAACTAGCCTGCTTTGGTCAGAGGCATAAACTTATTCTCCAAATAAGGACAAAGCTTCCCAATACTTTCTTTATAGCATTTTTTTTTTCTTCTGGTCCCAGCCAGCAGTAGGATGTTGTTGGCCCCGGTGGAGTTTCCTGCTCAGGGTTCACCCCTATTTTCCACTGTGGCTTTTTCTTTTCCAGCTTGCAGTGGCCTCTTAATCTGTTACAGAGGGCTCAGAGACACTGGACCTCACTTGACTACTGCCTGCATCCTGCAGTAAAAATTTGTAGAGGAAGTGGGACAAAGAACAAAAATCTGGTGTTGGGAAAAAACCCCAACAATCGCAGGAAATATCTGTAATTTTGGCAAAGTCTTTCAATTATGGCTAAATCAGCTCCGAAGTGTGATTCTTTACTGTCAGTATTCCTTAGATCAGCTTTAAGTACTATGACCAAAGAGAAAGGAACTACGTAGTTCATAACATAGAAGTAAGAAATATGACATCAATGTAGTTTTTATGTGCAGATTATATTTACAATCAAACAAGACATGAATAGAGGAGCAAATGTTTCAGGCTGTTTATTCCAGTCTTTGCACTACTTGTTGCAAAGGATGTCTGCATTAAAAATACCGCCCCCTCTTAAAATCGGAAGAAATGTTTTTTTGAAGAGATTGTGAATGGCACCACATGAAGCCCTGGCCTTGCACCATTCGGCTCAACAAGAATTGCAACACTACCTGCGGGTGGGAAGAGAAGCGGATGGACCCTTGATCCATTGTTCGTTGATGGATCTTTAAACTCGTTTGGTTTACAGAAGATAAAAATACACTATCTGAAAATAAACATGATGCAAACAGTCATGAGTAATAGAAACTCTTCCCATTAAATGATAACATGGGGCAACTGGAGACAAAATACTCCAGGGCAGTTGAAAAATGAGTTCCCCTAATTCTTTTCCAAATTTAGTGTGGCTTGCTTAGTCAGAGCTGTTGATACGGAGCAAGGGCAGCTTTCCCACTTGCTCAGTCTGGCAATGGCGCAGCTCCAGCCCACATCATTGTGACCTGAAACCCAGCAGCTAGGACCTTTATCCTAGGAGAATACATAGTTTTATCATCCCCAGTAGAAGCCTGCATGCAACTGAATTTACCAGCATGAAAAGGTGACAGTGATGGAGGTAGAAAGACTTCTGTCAAATTAACACGGCAAAGGGCCATTCCCCCTTTGCTCAGGGTTAGATCCTGCTCCAGAATAAACTTTGCTAATGCTTCACAATGCATCTCCTGCTCCACAGAATCACCCTTGCATTTGATCACAAAAGTTTAGCGGAAGTTATGATACGTCTTATAAGACTAAACCCAAATGCCACTCCACTGAGAAACAAGAAACATCTGCCAGTTGCCCTACTGGAAATGGAGAATCCTCCCCCAAACCTGTTTCTTCTTGTTTCTCCACTGCCTTTGACCTTCTTAACTGTGTGTCACCCATGCTGGACACCTACACGTAATTCCAAGTCATCAACCCATAGCATGTCTTCAAATACCCAACTTTTTATTTTGGGTTTCTCTGCTTTTACTGAAATAAACTGACATACAACTTTAAAAACTATGGGCAATCCTTGGCAGGTTTTCCCAAACCAGGTCTAGCTGCCGGCTTTCAGCTTGGTGGCACAGCCACGCACAGGCTGGTTACCTTGCCCTGCCGTGCTTCTCCACTCCCAACAATGTGTTGCCAAGTGACTGGTATGGATGCAGGTCAGGAAAATTCAGGAAGAGTCAGAAAATAGTAACTTCTTGGCTGGCATACAACAGAGGCGCTGCCCGCACTCACCGGACTTCAGTCATTCGGAAGTAAGGGAGAGAAAGAAGTAAGGATTTGCCATAAAATATGCTACTCCACTTATATATTGTTCTCTGGGAGTAAGATGACCCTTCCAAGGGTAGCAAGATGACTGTGACCCTTCCTCTTCATAGCACAATGGCTTGCACTCAGCACCTTTTGAACAGGGGTTTTGAAAAATACCATCAGCAGTGATACAAATCTCTTTGGCGATCTGAGGGATTTATCTTCTTAAACCATTTAAGCCCATTGAAAAAGACACTTTGTGCCCTGAGGGACATGAACTGTAAAAAAAGTAGATGATCTGCCATATCAAAGCAAACCCTAGACAAAATAAAACCTAAAAGAAACAATAAGCATTGTGCATGCTGAATGCCAGTACACCCAGCACTTCAAACAAGTGTGAAGTACTGAGACAGAACAGGAACGAATGACTTTGTCCCTGTATTTCTCCCACAAGGCCACAAGCAAAGGTGTCGGAAGTAAATATAAAAAGATCAGTTGATCATACCCACATGGTGCTTCACCAGGCAGGAGTGCAACCCACAACTGGGGACTTGCTTTTAAACAATAAACTATAAACTGTGCTGTGTGCCTTAATCTTATTCAGCAAATTCAGTACCAAGCTTTACAATGACGACTGTATGTCCATCCATCTGTCCGTCTATCCAAATACATAATTGTATTCTCGTAGCCCATCAGGGTAGCAGCAAAATGAGTTAATAAAATCACCAGTGTTCATTCAGCTCATGGGTCAACTTCATCCCAACTCCAAGATAAATACAACCTTTGAGATAAACATCTAAAACTGTAGATGCTCTACTTGAGCCCTGTGAACTGGCAAAGGTGGATGTCAGCATTGGCAGCTCTAAAATGGGTTAGATACTTGCTGTGAAAAGAGAGAAGCAGCTTCTGCTGCGATATTGTGTATAAAACCTGCTCTTCCTGAATTCACCCATTCATTTCAAACATCATTATCATTTATTAAATGCATCTGGTAACCAGAAAACTTGAAAAAGCAATTCTTTTTGGCATATCCTCTCTAACAGTGCTCACCACCTTCTGGTGCCCTGGGACACACAGTAGTGCAGTGGGAATCACCAGATTCCCTCTCTCCTACAGTCTCCTTTCTTGTGCAGGACTTACAGTACCACCCAGAAACTGCTTAAATCCAAGAGCTCCCAGGCTTTATCCCACATGTACCGGGAGGCAATATAAAATACTCTTTTTGTTGTAGAAAGCATAGCTCAGTTTGATCTTTATTTATAGAAACAGTATTTTGATTATTTGTGAGTCATGACTTAATATCTGTTATGGCAAAAAGGGATGACAGACATAAATTGCACGTTCTAATTTGGCTGCATCGCCTCTCTGCAAGTTTGTTTGCACTCACTTTGCCAAACCAAGAAGCTCTGCAGTGCAGCTGCCCCTCTTTCCCAAGCACACACGCTGAAAAGCACAGTTTGCACCTGACAAAATACTGAAACCAATTATTTACTCTCAGCTTTGTTTTGTATTAATGGAGACTACTCTCACTAAAAACTTACGATGCTGCAACTACACTGGTATGCACACACTCCTGAATTATCCTTCTGCAACGCAGACACTAAACTGCACTGATGAAATTCCAGTTTGTCACCCAAAATGCAATGCATAGGAGAGAATAATACCCATCACACTTTGGATCATCTTCTTCCTGAGTCTCAGCACATAAGCACTCCTTGGGTGCTTAGCCCATCTTCTCTATAGGATGAGAAAGTCGATGCTGCCTTGTGAAAAAAATCAGATTTCTTAGCAAGTTCGCCAGCTGAGACCGTGGGTGTGAAATTTGTGCTCCACCAGAAGCGAAGCTTCTTTCTCAGGGTAAGCTAAACAAACACATTTGTAAGTTCATGTAAGCTTGATCCACAGCAAAGAAGGAGCCAAAAATAACAGGCTCCATTCCAGCCTTGCAGATCTCCCCTTCTACAATTTTTTACTTGAGTACTTAGCTCTTCCTCAAGTGCTCCACTAAACGAGGCTACATTTTATACTGAGCTGCACAATTATCCCATAGATTTCACTAGATCTATATACCTATAACGTTCTTCTCAGGCAACTTCATGAGCATCAAGTATTTCAGAGGGAGTAGGCAGACCTGAGTGAGACAGACCTCATACACTCTAAAAAAAGGCTTGTTTTCTTAAGAGTAGCTTGTGATTTAACTATGGATCCTGCTATTTGAAATTCATTCTGAATACTATCTCATTATTAAAAAATGCAAAGCAAAATACAGAGCACTAATCCTACTTAAACACAGACTGTCTCTTGGGTCAAACTCAGAGATTCATTCCTGCAGCCAGATTTCCTTTCCCCTTTCCTCTTCCCTCCCAGACCAGGATCAAGAAAATTCTTCTCAGGAAACGCAGAGACAGGACTATCACACCTTTGATCTATGATTAACCATCAATATCCTAACAGCACACCTTCCACGCCCTCACAAGCGTCTGCTCTATCCTGAAACTCTCCGGAGGATTCTCAATTGTAATCACGTTATTCCTATGCTCTGTCCTTTGCAAGTACACAACTCCCTCCAACTGCACTACGTCCTGCCAGGGTATTTTATTTGAGACCCACTGCTGGTAAGGTGGAAATGCCCAGGGGAACATATTTTAGCATCAATCCGCCACTGCAAGGCAGCGGGTTGGGATGGTACGTGTCTCGCACCTGCTTGAACCACAGAAGCAGCCTCCACTGGGTACATCTCGTCCTTCAGCACGTGCATTTCACGGACACGGGCCAGCCCTGGGACACTGCTGCCTCCAGCTTCTTCACACCTCCTCCCATACATGGATCATCTCTCCCGCTGGGGGAAATGGACGGACAACTTCTCTAGCTGGAGACAGGTCCCGCACGAGCAGCTCCCCCAGCATTGTAGAGGGGAGAGGCAGTAAACATCAGGAAGCCATTGGCAGTGCTGCAGCGCTGCCCTCCTAAACGCCAAGGCCAGGAGCAGGGGATAGGGAAAACAACGGGAAGGATTTGAATTGTAACCTCTAAATGCCTGACTTGCAACTAGTGAGATTGGGCGCTGCTCTGTGGAACAGCAGGGACCACCAACCACCAACCCCATTGCCGAATCGATACTCCGAGGAGAAACAAGATTTCATGAGTTGCCTTTGCACTTCTGTCAGGTTACAAAAATACTAACAATCATGACTTACATAAAGGCCAAAGCTTGTGGGTAATCAAGCAGAAACAAGCCCAACCTGAGCCAAGGGTTTGATTAACACTGTGTCAGATAAGCTTATCCTTAAGGCTGCTGAAATTTATCCTTTATTGGTAACGGGGTTAGAAGCAGCAAAGCTCTGTCTAGAAACAACTACTCACGGTCAAATTCATCAAGAACAAGGTCTGACAATCCTTTATTTATAAGCTTATTTCACAGCACCAGAAGAATTAGTGATTTAATAAAATAAATGAACCCAGTCTAGTTCCCGGGGGCCACGTGAAGCTAAACTACGCTCTGTATTAAGTTAATTTGGTGAAGGTCAGTCGTTTTCAAGTTTTGTGGGGTTTTTTCAACCCCTTGAGCCACAAGCTGAGCCACTATTGGGGAAATAGACACCAAGCACGTCCTGAGCAGCTTTCTCCAATCCAGATCTCAGCATCACGTTACAAGTCATGGTAGGTCATACACAAATGTTTCTTGGGAACATTTAAACAGCTTTCAAAAAATGTAAGCCAATGCCACATCACCCTTTAAATCAGGATGATGTATTCCCTCTTCCCTCCATTTCGGGTGACAGGCGTTGCAGCCATGTACCTCTCTGCCCAACCATCCACAACATAAATTAATAAAAACGATTCTCACACCAGAGATGCAGATAACAGAAATAAGTCCTCATGATACTAGTTGAAGGTTTTTCTGAATATATGTATGCATTTATACAGACAGACACACCTGCATAAGATTAGTTCTGTGTAATGCCTGGGGTGTGCTCATACAGATCCAGGAGATAATTTTACTCATTTCCTTTTTCTTAATTATTTTGCCAAAATCATGCCATACCAGACATCTCTATTACAAAATTACTCAAAGGCACGTATGACATTGGACATAGTTATGAGTACAGACACACTCACACACATCTTCCCATGCAAGCCCTCATTTATGCTGAGGTTACCTTTATTCCCTTTACATTATAATTCTTTTCACCACCGGTCTAGTGTAAGTAAACCCAGGTGGACTTCTCAGAGTACCAGGTTTCCCATAAAGGCATCACTTGTTAAGCACTGTAGCAGAAGGCCATTATCCCATGGCAATATTTTATTCCGTTTCTCTTCAACAAACACACAAACCTCACAAAATGGAAAAGGGCTACATATGGGTAATAAAATAGGAATAAAGGTCTTCGGGTCCCCTTTCCTTGCAATCTCTCTCATTGAATCATAAGGTGTTTGATTCTTTTTTGGTTCCCATACACACCAAAAATGAGTAAATGTCATGATTTGCAAAGGACAATATTTCAGCTAGCCTATGTGCAAAAAAAGGTTAAAAACAATATTCACCTCTGAACTAAATTAAATGAGAGGTCTCAAAGTATGGGCATTCATTTCAATAGATTTCGAAGACCACATTCACATCTCTTAATTTTATCACAAGAAATTATTTCAGCCTCTGGGCTCCTCCTTGCCATTTTGAACACCAAAAAGACCAACTAGGTAAATACACAGATTTTAACCCAAACACCATTCAGATTCTGAAGCACTGATCTATAGCCCCAGGCCATACACATGTCACCAGTATGTCAGTTTGGACCATTTTCCAATTTCATCTATTTTTCTTAGCTTGTGCCAACACTGCCTTGCCTTGGTTCTCTGCAGGGCAGCAGCTGTAAAAGATGTTTGGAAAGAGACTGCAAGGAATGTGCCCATTTTGTCCCCAGGAGGGGTACAATGGAGCAGCAGTCTCGGAGATGGTCTCCTTCCCATCTCCAGCTTATGAGCTTCCAAAAGCCTTTTCCTGTCACAATCTCTCAGGTAACCTCTTCCCCATGTGGTCTTTTGACACGCTGCTTTCTTAGTAACCGCTACAGCATCCCAGGAAGCTCTTTTAAGTAAAAATCACAGTGATACTTGGGCTGCAAAGTTTGTTATGCAGAGGGGAAAAAAATAACAGATGCATATTTCACATAGCAAAGGAGACAAATATTTATCCTTATTAGATGTAGCTGACAACACAGGTCTTCAGATGGACAAAGAGATAACTGTGAAAACCAAGAATCAATTTTATTACTCTTCCCCCTTTTTAAAAACAAATTTTATACATATTTTTATATATATATATATACTTCAGCTTCTAATAAAACTTTATATTACAGCAAGAGGAATAGGTAAAATGCAGTTCACATCCCAAGGAATTTTTTTACCCCACCTCCCACTTTGCATTAAGCTTGGACAACAAAAATAGGAGAATATTTCCATTGTAGTGTATTTTTAATCACTTACTTCAGGTTCTTACGAATTTTGTGCTGTAATACTATAAGATGAATGCAAAGAAACGTAACTTGTCACAGCAAAACGTTATCGGGGAGACTATGGGAGGACTCACTTCATATAACCTAGAAGAGTGAAGCATTACTTCAAAATTTCTTCAATATATTTTGAAGTATATATATATATATAAAAATATATATTTTGATGGTACAAAACGTGGGGATACAATGGGAACATTTTCTGACACACGGACTGTGTTGGCTACGAAGATGCTACAGTAGGAATTGTTCAGGGTTGACACAACCTACAAGACAAAATGTTGTTTCACAACACTACGCCATAGGGTGCAATGCCACGATCCCAGCAAACAGTCTGCATGCTTGCCTTGGTAAAGCCAGAATTATTCACTATGACTCCGAGTAACCTGTTTTGCATACGCATTAAAAATACTGAAAAACTATTTCCATAATATTATCCATCCATATGTACACCCAGCAGCTGCAGGAGAGCAACCAGTGCGGACTAGTGGTTTTAAGGTGGAAAAATGAATCAGTAGACAAATGTTCCTTAGTTCTGGCATTTCTAAATGATTTTTCATAACATATGGTTATTTAACCTTTCTGTGCCTTAGCTAAGGCAAACTAGACAAATCTTCTTTGCTGATAGTCTGTTCTCCCATTCAGAAAAATAAGATAATATCCTAATATTGCTATATTTTTATAAATAAATAGAATTAAAAATGATTGCATTCACACTTTGTAAGAACTAGTTCCAAGCATTTAAGGGGCTACATTCATGGAACTGAGTCTCCCCTTTTACAACTCTACTTCTCTGTGGATGATAGTATCTCCCAGCCAGCAAAACTACACTGTTCACTGAATTTTTAATTCTGCAGAAGAGACAGGAGGAAGCGTTGGTGCCTCATCCTGTGGGGAAGGAGGTTTCTTCTGATGGCTGCAAAAAAGCATCAATTGAGGTTAAGAGTTTAAAAAGCAAGTATATAATTATTACATGAATCTGCTCACCAAGCCCTATGTAAAACCGTCTCTTTTTCTGTGAATATTAGAGATGGGGAAGGGAAACTACAACTCGTATGATGCAACAGATAAACTTTATAATTCAAGTTAGCTGAGAAACACCAAGAGCTGGTACCACAGTGCTAGACGTGCAGACCCAGGGTTTTTTCAAAGCTACGGAAATGTCTGGTGTAAAGCGAAGGCAGGAAGATGCACTGATGCTCAGCTGTAGAGACCTCAAGTAAGTCTGCTCTCGCCCTTAAAACAATCTTGGCCTGAATTAGTATGTCTGGTTTTCTCACTCCTGCTTTACTCAGACTCTACTATAGAGGCTGCTGCCGCCCAGAATTCCCAGTTTGGGTTAGGACAAAGCCTTTTGCTCTCTTCCAGCTGTGAAACGGGTGCACCCGAAACAGAATTTGCAAATGACTGAAGGAGGTCCTCCCTTCCCTCACAAAACCAATGTGACCACTCCAAAAGCCCCTGCTAAATTTAGCCCAGGGACAATCCATGGGCAGCAGCAGAGAAAATGAGGCAAAGGGTGTGAATAAAAAACAAAGGGGAACAAGCAAACAGAAGAAGGGAGATGGCCCTCTGGCTGCCTGGAGCTTCTCAAAACAGGAGACCTGCCAGTGGCCTCCTTTTCCCTCTCTTGTCCCATCCAAATTTGAGCATGGCCATAATCAAGATCCCAGTACTTTTGAAACACTAAAAGAAGGAAACAAAGTGATCCAAATATTTTTGGAGATTTTTTGCGAATCTAAAAGGACACATTAAACTTAATCATTCCTTGGACTTGGCAGAGTTTATGCCTTTGATTCTTGTGTATCATAGTTGGGACCTGACTAATAAAAGTATACCTTCTGCTAGCAAATTCAGAATTAATTCCAGAAATTTTATCCTGAAAAGAAGCCAAGTAAAAATCAAAGTAACCCTTAACTTTCTGCAACTGCAGCAGTATCAAAGATGACCAGGTACCTTCACTTTCACCAGGTCTGCTCTTCCTACAGCCAGCCAGTGCCAGCAATCCAGATGATCAGAGGTAGAAGAAATACTCCCAGGTCACAAGGTCACAGGTTATGGGAATTGAAGGAAAAAAGAAGGAAAAAGAACTGTGTTCAGAAAGAATTTGATGGAAATATAAAGGAGGACACATACAAAGCAAGACCTTCATCTTACAGTCACACCTGCACAAATGCTGGGTTTAAGGTCTAATTACTCTTTGTTCCAGAAAACTGTTGAAAAGTATTTATTTTCTTTTTCAGACTTCTACTTTTAGCCATAATTCAGAGAAACACCAGAGCCCCACTGAGTGTCTGACTGTGACTCCCAGGCAGGCGTAGCCACAGCGTCGCTTGCTGTGACGGGAAGGGGGTGGCACACAAGTCCACAGGAGGAGCCCCAAAGTCACCTTACTTCCTCCACAGAGCTGGTCTCACTAAAGCCTGCTTATATGCGGTGGAATCAAGCTCAGAGGGGTTACAATCCAGCCACTTGACAGTCCGCCAAGTGTTGTACTTTCTTCTTCTTCTGCATGGATGAGTTTCAGTTCCTCAAGCGCTCATGAAAGCATCACTGAGAAGACAATAGGGCTAGCGCTGGTGTTTGTTTTTTTCCATTTCTAAGAAGCCTTCCCAGGAAGAAGCAACAGTCAGCTATTGTCTCTCTCACTAAATGTGTGTTTGAGTCTCCTCAGCCGCTCAGCTCTTCCGCCTCAAAGTTTCAATGCTCCTTCCTTTTTGAAAAAAAAAAAAAAAAAAAGATAAGTTGCTTCATTTCCTCTCCATTTATCTTTCACATTCAGAAGGGCTTGTGACATGACACAACTTGAAAGGAAAAAACCAAATCAAAACCACCTTCTTCCAGCGCTGTGTTTGTACAGTAGGACCATGTGAGCTTCTGGGCTCAGAAAAACAGCCAGACAGGTTATTACTAAGAAGAGGAAATTTGTTCCCAAGAATTTATTTGGAACTGGTTCAGTGAGAGCTCTCCTGCTGGTTCTCGGTAACGCTGCACCTCCTGAGGTCTTCAGCAGGACCTCCACGCACAGACACACCAAAAGTACTTGCCCATATACCATGACTTGTGGCAACATGTAACCAGTACATGTTCAAGGCTGGGTTTTATATCTACGGTGGCAATGCCTCAGTGAGTGCACCGAACAGTTGGCTTTCATCACTCTTGCCTTTGATCAGTTATGGAGCTCCAGTTTGGTAAGTCCCAGTTTGTCCATCCTGGATCTCTAAAGTTTTCACCTTCAACCCAATCTGAGCTCCTATCGACGTGGATGCTGATACTTCCTCTCTTTTTGGAGAAGAATGTGATCCTCTGCTGTGTTTGCCCACATCAAAACATAAATTCTTCATCTTTCCGTGTTTTGTAAAATGTTTTATTTAGAGGACTATGAAAAAAACAGCCATAAGAATGCAACGTGCAAGAGCTGATAAGAATAGAAGAGAATAGCTTTTGTGTGATAAGGAGTTTTAACTGGCAAATTTATGTACATCAGATTACATTTTCATTTTCTGAATGCAGAAGTAATCATTAGTAATGCTGCTGTAAACATATTTAGCTCCTATCAACTGTATTTGAAGCACACTATCATGGTTTATTTCACCAGGGAGGCAGCCAGGCAGCAGTTTTATTTACAGACTCACAACTGGGGAGAAGGATGCTAAAGGCAACTCTCTGTGGCAAAAAGGGGCACAAAATGTTTATGTTAGTGCAGGTCTTCATAAGAAAGAGGAGATTTGGGATAATAACAAACAGCTATGATTATGTGGTGTTGCTTTGACATTTCAAAATTATACAATGTACTTTTTTGTGTGTCTTTCCCCAAACTCCTCAGTTATGTGATGGCAGAAGATAAAGGAGAGTCTCTGAGATGCTCTAGTTTTTGCTCCAGCCTCTTCAGGGCTGCTCTACCAAAGCTTGCCTTGAGCCCATGTAAGCGTCCAATATCCACAAACTGCCTCTAATGGAGCAACGCACATTTTGAGTCTCATCCAAATCTGAATTCCTCCAAAGGCTGCCTGCTTTTACTGACTACAACTAAATTTAAAGCCATGTTTGCATTCTTTGTCAGAAAGCCACATAAATCCATTCTCTGTCTTTGTTTCGGCTGATGGGATTCACACAGCTGATGAAGTGCAGGACGAGGACTCAATTTCTATGAAATATTTTTCCACCTAACAGCATCCAGTGTGGCTTCAAAACACCCCCAAGAGCTCTTGAATCCACAATAACCTTTTAGAGACTTTTCTATCCCTCGCCATTACTCCTAAAGACCTCTACTATACAGTGCCATCATCTCTTCCGATGAGATGCTACTCAGGCCACATGCTACTCATGCAGTAGCAGAACTTCTTTGTACCCTGGGACACTAATTCTTCACTGTTTACCCTTTCAAGCATCACTAAGCAGTTATTTCACCAAGAGGTTCACCATTGGTTTTGCATAAAACCAGCTGCTTCATACAAACAGGCAGGCTTTTGGTTAACTAAAGAGCACGTCAGTGAAGGATGACTGAATAAGAACAGGCCAGGAATTTTGGAAAACTGTATTCACAAAAACCAACAATATGATTCATGGATTCTTTATAGTTTCCAATGTAAAACCCATGGCCACTAGGACAGAGTGCTGAAAAAGTGCATCTTGCAGTCTCTGCTTTATGCTAAGCTTGACTAGCAAAGATGCACCAAACCTTCGAAAATGAGCCAGGCAAGTTGAACCTTCTGGCTCCAAAACTCTGAGTTTACATGGAGTCATGACTTCCTCTTCGTACGTCTCAGAAGTTCAGGGGTCAGGATAACAAAACACAGGTCTCAGATCTAACATACTGGGTTCCAATTTTGCTTGCAGGCATGTCCTTACGAGGGACACATGCCCTAGCTAAATGCCACAAAACTCATAGTCTAGGAGATGATAATCTTCTTACAACCTCTTTTGAATCAGTAACGAGGTCCCTGTGTCATAATTATTTCACTTTTAGAAGTACCTCTGTCACTAAGAAGATAGTATACATGGTTGAAGATTCAAAGGCATTTCTGAAAGTTACTTTTGCTGCCAGCAGTGTGAGGCAACTTCTCACATTTCCAGAACTTCTGGATTCCAACCACCAGTGCCAGGTGGGTGCTCAGCACCTCTGAAGCCAAGCTGAAAGTCTAAATGCCAACTGAAGTTCTAAAAATTACAAATTTTGTGTGGATGTATTAAAAATACCTGCTTAGTGTGCTTCAGGAGAACCTTCTGTGACAAAAAAAGAAAGCATAAGATGTTATCTCATTCAAGAATGACTAGTATGGAGCAATGTGAAGAAAGCTGGAGGAGATAATGCAGTCCTGGCTTTGTGATTCAGCAGATACCCTAACATGCTTTTTAAACTCTTAATTCCTAGGGTTCCTCTAATTTGTAAAATAGTGTATTTTGAAATTGAGAGAAAACAGAATTATAGTAAAGAAACATGTAAGATACAAAAGTAAAACCGCTTCACTAGCCAGCACATGTATTATTTTTTTTTAAAGTTATTTAAATAAAAAGTCTTTTAAATGCATTAGAACTAAGTTTTTTGCCAAACTGCTCCAGCAAACTAATTTTTTAAGCATACGCTCTTCTTTACTTGTCTGCTGTATATAAATTGCGTATCTTCTGGTTAACATATTATTCAGTCCAGAATAATTACACATCAGAGAGGTGCCTAATAAGCTAATCTTTAAACTCTACAGATCTAAAAAAAGATCCTAAGGCCTGTTTTATGAATACAGAATGGCGTCAGCTGACAAATATATGCACAATCCATATTATTGTGGTTGCAACCAAGAACCACATGAATCAATGTTATGGGCTTGTTTTTGCATTATTCAAGATGACAGGATTTCTGAAGGAAAGCAAGAGCGTGCTCTATGATCATGAGAATCCACTATGAAGATAAAAGAAAATTAACCACACAGTATGGTAAAGAAAATACAGAATATAAGTAATACTGCATATTATCAGCAGTGTGCTGGAATATGTCACTGGAAGACTCCATAAGGTTTTAAAAATCAAACAGCTGCTACCAAGAAGCAACAATGAATGGAAATACTTAGATTTACAACTAAAACTAACAAGGGACAGAACTGACAAAGAAATATTTTCAGTTACCATAACCATATTGTTTTAGACTTACATCAGACAAAAGCTATTTCAACAAGAAAACCTGTCTTAGCCAACAGCTGGAAAACTCATAGTCTTATTCTGGAAGGAAAGGGGACTTACTACTTTTTACAGATGTCTCCATCATCCAAAAGAAGTTAAAACTATTCATAGAGAGATGGGCCCCATCTGAAATATGGCTTTCACATCCTCCCAAGGCTGTGCACGCTCACATCTCTGGCACCAATTCAGCCTACGCTACTATACATAACAGTCACAGAAACTCAACCTGACATCTTGTATAGCATCCTCAGATTCAGCTTTAAATTTATTTTTGGTTCAGCCTCCCAGAAAATCACGTGTCCCTTCCTACAGAAGAACTCCAGGCACCTCAGCTATCAGAGAGGCTGGATTTTATTTCAAAAATTACTCTTTTGCAGACAGTAGCAATAAAACCCCAGCCAGTGTTCACCTACACCGTTCAGCCCCAACGCCCTGCACAACTCGGCTGTGAGAGCACCCTCCAAGGCACGTCTGATTTCGGTTTATATTCATGAAAGTAACACCTGCCTATGCCAAGTGTTACGGAAAGAGCACAGCAACTTCTCAGTTGACCACACTTCCTGCTGCCTAAATATTTAAGGCACGCTAAGGAAAAACCATGTAGCAAGATTAATAGCTAACAAACCACAGCTGTTGCTCAAAATTACCACCTAGTATTTTATACTCTTACCAACACATTGGTTTTGTATGTTTGTTTACATTGGTAACTCCCTTGTATCTCAGTGTGGTATCAACTTCAGACACCCCCCATTCTGGTACGAGATGTGCCAAGCAGCTTCATGTTTTTTTCCATGCGTAAGGGAAGTTGGTGTTAAGTTCACATGGGGGCCTTCCTTCTTCATTCCCTTCAAACCCAGCTTCTTCCTCCAAAAAATGCCAGCGTGGCTTCTCGCTGGGCTGCTTCAGTTTATGATTTGTCACCGCTACTTGGCCACAGCTCCCAAGAGATTATCACAAACACATCAGGCCCTTAACGCCCAACCTCCAAAGTCTTCTACAGAAGCTTCTTTAGCGTCGCAGATCTCAGATGGGTCTCACAGCAAATACAGCCTCAATTTTGTTCTTACTCCTCACTACTTGGGTTGGACATGGTTTGAAAGCAGCTTGCTGCTGGGCCCTCCTGCTCTCAGCTAAAAAGCAGTTGAAACTCAAGAAGAGGAGGAAGGAATTGGAGCTGTGGTAGAGAATGCTGAAATACATACAACAACATGGGGACCTTTCTTCTACAGCTCCTGTGGAAATCCCATAATGGGACAATTGGACTGGCACTGCTGGGCTAACAAAATACCCATGGTCCCTCCAGTGGCACAGAAATTACGTACCACGAAGCCAAGCATGCACGCTGCTGCCATTCCTCAAAGAAAGCATCTGCCACATAACTAAAATATTTATCTCTAAAGGAATGAGAGAAATGGGATCTGAATCCTAATACTAGCCCTAAAAATGCAGTGTGGCCAATGCAGCAGACCAGTGAAGTACCACAGATGTAGAAGTAAGGTTAAATTAGGATTCAAGTTTGCAAGATGCTTTGATTTGGGCATCCAGAGAGAGAGGTACTCAAATCCCACATCAGTCCATATGGACACCAACATCCTTCCCCATTCCTTCAGTCTATTTTGGACCAGCAGGCTGACAGACGCAGCTATCGGTATCATTTTCTACCCAGCACATGATTTGCTTCTGTAGTTCACGAAGTTTTTTTAACTTCCTTGAGATCAGTTTCTTCAATTAAATACATTGTGATGGCTGAAGTAAGACTTTGGCATGGGCTACAAACACCTTTGACATATAGGTTGGGCTCCGATAAAGCTCACGGAAACTGGGAGCAATGCCTGTCCTGTGGCCTTTCACCGGTCTGCTCGAGACCTCTTTCCAACTTGTTAACGTTTGATTTGTACCACAAACTGAATAAATGGGCAAGGAGGCTAACACAGCTTGCCATCCTGCTTTGGAGAGAAAATATCAGATTCTTGAGGTAAACAGATGATTTATTATGCTTCATATTCAAATGGATGTATGTCCCTCCATCACGGAGTACACACCTGGATTAATTGGGTTGATTTCCCTGGATTAAATCCTCCTGTGCAGCACATGCAGGTTTGCTTCACAGGATTTCTGATTGTTTATCTTTTTTTAAAGCAAAAGATGCTGGAACAACCATTGGCTCCAGTCTATCAAGCCTCCCGTGCAAGGTATAGGAAGCTACACCAGGGAGCTGTGCACCCACCAGCCTTCATTTTAGTACATTATAATACTGAGCAATACCTCTGAGGTCTGATCCATGAAATGCCAGAGACTGGTTTGGTTTGTATAAAAAGGTTACAGCTTCATTTTAGGGCATCGCCCTTTCCTCCGCACACAGCTGATCTGCTAACCCCAGCCTGCCCAGGAGGTGGACGTGCCTTCACCATGCTGGCTGACACTTCACGGAGTCACAGAACGGGCAGGGTTGGAAGGCACGTCTGGAGACCATCCAGTCCAACCCCTGCTAAAGCAGGGTCACCTGGAACAGGTTGCACAGGGTCACATCCCGGTGGGGTTTGAATGTCTCCAGAGCAGGAGACTCCACAGCCTCTCTGGGCTGCCTGTGCACCATCAAGGCAAAGAAGTTCTTCCTCCTACTCAGATGGAACTGCCTGTGTTTGTTTGTGCCCATTGGACCTTGTCCTGTCATTGGGCACCACTGAAAAGAGCCTGGCCCCATCCTCTTGACACTCGCCCTTAAGATATTTGCAGATGTTTGCTACTTTCCTTTTGGGTTTTGGGCAATGTTTCAGTTCGGAATGTTTTCAACATCACTTTGTAGGAAATGGCATGGCCTCAGCCGAAGCCCGCCCTTCTTCGTTAGAAGTACAGCAGCATAACAGACCTGCGCTCCTAGCACAGGGTCATTACATGATCGTTTTGCCTTCTTCAAATGTGGGCCACAAGACGGCTAAAGGAAACTGTTTCCTGGCCACAGCTGGAAAGAAAACACACTGCAAATTACCAAGCTTGGTAAAAACTCTAATAACTAACTAAACAACCATGATTACGTTTTAAAAGCATATGAAAATCAAAAACTTGTGTCTTCTCTGTACCTCTAATTCAGACAGTCTCCTTTTCTATGTGCATTTGAAACACTTTTAAAGGGTGGTGGGACACTGGCACCAGAGAAGCAGTGGATGCCCCATCCTTGGAAGTGCTCAAGGCCAGGCTGGACGGGGCTTGGAGCAACCTGGTCTAGTGGAAGATGTCCCTGTCCACGGCAGGGGGGTTGGACTAAAGGTCCCTTCCAACCCAAACCATTCTATGCCTCTATGATCTTTTCTCCTCCAAAAGCAGCATAAAACCCACCAAAAACTTAGATCAGCTGACAATCTGGATAATTTTTTGAGTCCTCCTTCCAGACACATCAAATACAACCCTAACATCTGGACACGTCCCTCCAGCCACACTCACAAACTGTCACTATCCTCAAACACTCCTTGTGTCAGTTGTTTTGCTGCTGCTTCCCTGGCTCAGAGCAAAGATGATGAAGCCCAAGCAGCAGTGGTTACAGCTACTTTTCTTTACAATCACACCTAAAAATACTACCTTCTAATCAACTCCCCATTCACGGCAGAGCTCTGAAAGTTTGTGGCACGGTGAGCTGGAAATAGCAGGGAGCTGATTTATATTTAAGGCAGGCAAATACCACCCCAAAGAAGCAGATCCTGTCTCTGTATCTTCTACAAGATGTAAAGCTGGACAGAATGTATATCACTCATGGAAGAAGCTCTCAGCTGGCTCCTGCCACCTTCTTTTTCTGATTTACAAAAGTGGGGAGTGCCCGCAGTCACAACTGAGCACTGCTGGAGCCTGGCTGGAAATCTGGGGAGAGCATTAAAATGGCCAGTTGCCTGAAAAATTAAGCACTAGGTTTGTCAAGCTCCAAATTAATAGGCATAACACCTGATGTATGAAATAAAATACCATCACCTATCACTGTATCTCAGTGGGATGATCAGCTGATTGATGCCTGCACGGGACTCTGTAGCTTGGCAGGTGTACAGGAAATCTCAGAAGGGGGGGGGGGGGGGGGAAAGACCAAAGCAAACAACAAATCTGGGGCTTCCTACTGAATGAAGCCAATAGAAAAATGTATTAAAAAGCTGCCTTTGTACCCTGGTCTCCCTCAAACAACAGGGGCAAGTTCAGGGCTTTGATCCATGGACCTTTTCACTAACACAGTAAGCTTACGCGATAGAAAGTCGTGTTTGCTTTGTGGCATCACCTTTATCTACAGGGTTGAACCGCTGCTGGTAGCTGTAGGTGTCACAGCTATTTGCTAGACTGCACAGAGAGCAACCGTGGAAGCGACAGGGTTTAGTTCAGCAGGGGAACACTGGCAGTGGATAGAAACCCTTCCTACTCACCTCTGGCTTGCCTTATTCCAGCTCTACAGCCCTCAGCCCCTTTCCTGCTCTTTCAGGATATGTTTGAGATGCTCAACAGAACATCCAAAGAGAGGAAAACCACGCTTTCTTTAGCTTAATTCTCAGAAAAAAAGAAAAAAAAAAACCAAAACCTCATCCACTTTAGCTGCAGTTTTCTCAAAAATGCAATTTGAGGCCACTTAGCATGGAAACTTCAGCCTGAACAGCTGAAGACTGGCAAAACCTCATTTGCAACTGAAAACAGTGGAAAGTGTCTGGCAGACTAAATTACAGACAACAATACTCTTTACAGAATATCTGTAAGAGCAAAAAAGCCTTGGTTTTTTTTCCTTTGCACTGACCCTGCCATTAAATCTTTGCCTGGGGATGATGAAAGCTTGCTTTTCCTGTAGTGTGACCACTACAATATGTGGAATATCAAGTGAAAATCTGCAAGGATTCTCCATTATCACCTTCAACAGACGCAAGCTGGTCTTTAGACAACCACTCGCCTAAGATATTTAACATCCCCAATGCTGCTTCAAGAATCAGATCTTCAGTTATCATCATCGCAATAAAACTCTGCAGAGAATCTCAGCACAAATAGCAACTGTGGTTTCACGCAGAGGAAGGAAAATACGTAAAGCTTTAAAAATTGCCTCCTAAGATAACAGATGAGGGGGGCCTAAAGAAGAATGCTAGCTAAAAGGACAGCGATGAGTGAGCTGGACGCTGAGTGGTGGGATGGTGGTGGCATCTTTTGTAAATTTGAAGCAACAATGCCCATATTGCTCTGAAAAGAGTAGGGAAAAGTTGGTGGGCATTAAGTTTCCAGATATGGCACACGAGGGCAATTTTTGTTTTAGCTGGGATCCCAAGCACACAGAACTAAAAACCAGCAGTAAATCCAGGAAGGTATTACTTCAGAGAATCAGGCATCACAGGCAGCGAGCAGGGGATCTTTAGAAACTGTATGCATGGACAGAGCTGGTTTTGAGCTCCAAAAAACCTGCAGCTACCTTGACCTGGGGAACATAAACCTTCATGGGAAGTCCCAGATGTTTTTATAACATAAAGAAGCTGCAGACATTTTTTCCTAAGGTCGGCTGTGAAAGTATTTAGTGATCACGAGTGCTTAAACATCCAGCTGGTCCCTAGCACGTCCCGTAGCTGTTAACCCTGCCTGGCTTTGACACATCAGCACGGTGCAGCTGGAACTGATGCAGAGGCCTGACCCTGCTCCGGGGACTGGCACAAGCTGCTTCTCCTCGGCCTGGCACTCCCTGGTCCCTGCCTTTGATCCTCTGGGCCTTTGCTGTAGCTTTGTGTGGTTTGCCTGCTTGAAGAGCAAACAACCAGGAACAAGGACTGCCTTACACTGCTTGTATCACGACACGATTTATGAGGACTAACGTGTCCCACACACAACAACGAACACACAGTTCGGGTGTTTCTGTGAGTTACCTGCTGCAGTGCATGAGAGCCGCAGTCAAAACATGCTTCTAACACCGCACAGTGAACCTGGAAAAAACAGCAGCATTTTGGGGGAGCTATGAACTGTCTTACACCATCACCAACGATCTCCTTGCAAGTCCACCATCATCTGAAAAGGCATCACCACTGCTGGTGTTGTCAGCGGAGAGACCGAAAACAGGCCAGGCACTGACGTGGGTGGCTTTCTTCGGCATGCCACCTGGCCAGAGACTGTAGCGGGGAAGATGCACCACATTCCCGGCTTAAGCAATGACATCTTGAAGAAACAACCTGAAGATCAGCTGACATGCTCACTTTGCATAAATCTCAAAAGCAGAATTTATTCTGAAGGACAGACGTGGCTCACTCTGGGAAGACACGTAAAGGAGGCAGCAAGCCAGGAAGCTCTGGCGCTGTTTTCCACTGTGGAGCTCATTCACTGCTGCCCCCATGGCTGGAGCTCCCCCAGCCCGCCGAGCAGCACGGTGCTGGGCACGGTTTGAGGCAGTCCCAAAGGAGCGTGTGCTGCCCCGACCTGAACAGTTGGCACAGCCCCCTCCGAGATCCCGGAGCGTGACCACACAGCACCTGCAAGGGCCAGCAGCAAACACCGACCAAGCACCACGGTCACAGTCACGCTCTGAGGGCTGACATGGCACCTCCTCCTCGTCACATCGGCCGCCACAGGCTCAGCAGACACCCGCCCGAGACACACGTGGTGGGTCTGGCTCTGCACAGAATGCAATCTGCGTGAAATCACTGCACGTCCGCCACAACAAAAGCCTCCGGAGCATCCGCACGCTCCTTAGGAACTGCGCTGCTCAGGGCAAGGCAGAGCAACAGGCTTAAAATCAAGATCATCACAAATAGCTACTAAAAATAACTTTTGGATGTTATTTTGGGATTCAAAAATTTATTTAGAAAATAAATTAACTACCGTATTCTTGCTTCCACTTATTTCCCAGAAGAATTTTAACCATACAAAAACAATCTACATATTTTTGAAAACTATGTTGCTTTCAACATTTTAATCATCTAACTAGAAGGACCCAAGAGTCAGCCTTGCTTTTGTTCTCTACTTCCTGATACTGCTAGCTAAAACAACTACCTAGTTTTTTTAAAAAAGATGCAGTAACTAAATAACAACTTTGGTAGCGCTACAATGGCCTAACATGTAGGCTTAAAGCTTTAGTACTACCCGAAGTGTAAGAGCAACTGTTCCTGTCTGAAGTATCAACTAATATCACAGAAGCCTGAAGATTAAAGTTTTATGATTTCAAAACTAAACAATTACATACCTAGGGAAACTAAGTCACCAAAATCTTAGGTTATGCATATCAAGTTAAGCATTAGTATAAAATCACCACCAAACTCTTTTTATATATACGACTAATAAAGAAATACAGGATAAAGTTTTTAGAAAACCCAAACAGGTGAACCCTTTCCTCACACAAGTTTGGGCCATTTCCACAAGCTTTAATCTTGCTTTTCTGTAAGTTGGCCTCGTTTCATCACTGTCCTTTAACTGCAAAGCAACTAAAATGCTTGCATGCATGTTCAAAAACTTGAAGCCACTATTATAGTTCTTCTAGCGCGAAGAGAACAGCAGGTTCATTATATGCAAACAGAAAAGCTGTAGAAAGAAGTGCTGTGTACTTTAAAGCAGCCATGACCACATTGCTTATGAATATCATCCTTCCCGACCTAGACACTGGCTTTTCAGCTGCTACTGCCCAAAGGCATCAACAACAAAGCCGCTTTAATCATCTCAGAGCTTGCTTTCTCCCCCTTTAATATCAATACAATTTCTATCAGATGCAAAGACTGTCTTACAATTTGTGGCCAAGCTGCACTAATTAAAGAACCTCCAATCTTCAAGATTTTGGAAAATATCAAGTACAAAAGCACAGCAGACTGCACTCTTACAGTGTGCCTCTCAATTACAGGTTTCTTGGGCAAAGGTGAGCATATTTCACACTCTTTCTGTTGAGAAGTGCTTAATTAAACACTGTACATAGTTTTTTCTACATAGACAGCAGAAAAGCATCAAAAATGCTACATGCCCTCCCCTACCACTCCGTGGTTTCCCTTCACTCACAGTACCATAAAAAACTGACCTTCTTTCCCAGAAAGAAACCACCTTTCAGTTTTCAAACCTATGCTCTGTAGCAAGCACTAGCACATCATCTTTAAGGTTAGTTCTTGTGCAAGCAGCACAGTTTGCTTTGGTGTAAGGGAGCTTGAGATGATCCTGCTGAAGGGGCAAGGAGCCTAACCTGGCTTCCCAGATGCTTTGGCAGAAGCTGTGCCACAAAATGGATAACCAAGATTGCTGGGTTTCTGAAAATGTCAAGTGATCACAGACAACCCTTTAACTGACAAACCAAAGAACAGTATCTTGCCTCCTGCTTTGATTAGGGAAATTCTTGACCATGCCTGTTGCAAGACAGTATGACTGTGAACTTCCAAAATTGCTCATGGTACTTTTGAAAATTAATAAATGGGACTATATGAGCAATGGAAACTGAACAGAGAAGGTATCTCCTGCCTTAATCTCCCAAAGCTAACATCTGGAAGTTACCAAGTACAGTATATTCTGTTCAAGTTGGGTGGCAAATACCTTTCCCATCAATCACATCCCTGGACGTCTTTTGCTTGTTCAGTCGAAAGCTAAGATAAAGTACCTGGCCCCATGAATTAAAGAACATAAAGGACCAAAGAGAAGTTGCCTCTCCTTTCCAACACAGACAGGCACCATTTATTAAAACTATGGGATAAAAATCCGCCACTGGCTCCAACAGCAACAACCTCTCTGAGGACTAAAACTTCCAAGAAAGCAAGTAAAGCCAAAAGGATTTTTCTTCAAAATCCTACTTCTTAAGGTCTTCAAGAACTTGAAAACTTAGCAAGGTGCATATAATAAAGAATAGAATCTCATATCCATACTGAAATGTTAATTTCTTACGCACTTTACATCATTTTTTCATTCCATGGGTATTTATGCCTATTTGGATTGGACCAGGTAGTACTTGCTCAGTGCTAACCCACAATCATGAATTCTGGATTCAATACATATTTGTAAAAGAAAACACTATTCTGCCTCTTCCTTGGATTTTGGGAAACGCAAAAAAATCGTATCAGCTTTTACCACAAACTTCAGAATGTGAAAATGAAAAGCACCCTCTAAGAGCCATGAAGTAGATGCTGATAATGCAGAGACACCACACTCCTGCTCTTTTTGATGCTACAGCCACGCTCACCTGCAGAAAACTTGAGAGGTTTCCAAAACACAGCAAGACTTAGCTCGTACCAGGGTGAGAGAAAAGGCAGTAAGTGCGGCCAGATTTTTTACAAAACTCTGTTATACTTGCAGTTGTACACCAAATTAAAACCAGAAGGACTACGCGACAGTTTAAAGCAGAAAATCCAACATGCATTCTGAGGGCCTGTCCAGAAAAGGCCAACTTTTCCAGAATTAATTCCAAGTTATTCTTCCATCCTCCAGCACCCCTGCTCATGGCTCTGTGCAGAGAATTTCACTCCAGAGCTGTGTCAGGCACTTGGGTTATCTCCCTCCAAGGATGGGACTTCTCTCCGTCCAGCCGATGGTATTTGTTCAAACGGCTTCTTGTAAAGCTAGCGACTGATTTTCTTGCCTTTTAAGCAAAGGGTAAACCACGTTCCTCTAAAATTTGACAGAACAGGAAGAGTCTACCTGCTTTTTTCAAGTGCGCTGCATCTTGTATGGACACATTTAAAGTGTTTCATCCTTGTGCAAAAAAAACCCATCTTAATTAGTACCATACTGACATTCACAGGCCAAACAAATGACTAGAAAGAAACTTCTTACAGACATTAAGTAATAGCTTTCACTGTTGGCTGAGAAGAAGAACGTCTGGAAGGTCTGCTCAGAGGAAAGTCCTGAACAATGAGGAAACCCACAGGGTGCACCCCTGGGCACCACAGGGTCACAGCACTGTCACTGTGTCCCTTGGCCAGGCTGTCCCATCTGTGTGAGGAAAGAGATGGAAAAGAAGGGAAGGAACAGAAGGAACAGAAGAAAAACTGCATTTAAACAAACAAATCAAAAGCAAATTACTACAGAGCCTCGTCTTGTGCACAGCTTTACATTTATAGAAATGGGTGGATTCGATACGGCCAAGCACACTGAGCATCTTTAATAAAAAAACAATCTCCAGAGAAATTCAATTTTTTGTATACTAAACTCTTTGGAAGATGTACCTGTTGAAATTACTGGCGTTGGGTGCTTGAAATCTCTCCACCTCTGCAAATCTAAAAAAAATCTGGTTCTAACAGACTACACGTGACAGGGCAGGGCTTGGTCCCCTACAACTGCTGCTGCTGAGACCGCAGAAATGGAAAATCATTAAGACTCTCGGGGCCATTTTCACCTTCTCCCCACTGCGAGATCTGCTTCCTTGATTGTTTCTTACTGAGTATTAAGAGACACAAAGCAAAAATTTTCTATCAGCAATCTTTAAACCCCCAGCACAAACTCTCAGGGCACAGTACCAAGTTGTTTTAACAGGCACTTTCATCTTTTCCCCCAATTTTGTGATTGCACCCTGAGTCCATAGCTCCTCACTACCGCCCCGCACCGCTCCCTGTTGGGTGTAACACTCATTAAATATCATTAGACAAATCATGCAATGAAAACCTCCCATCACAAGTTTAGCCCATGCCTCATCAAACTGAAAGCATGAATTTTTTTAATAAACTCTTTTCACATGACCAACTCCCAGTCTCCTAATTATTACTGCTATTTTTTAAACTCCATCTATTTCACTGGCATCCTGAATAATTCCCATGTCATCCCACCATAAACCTACAAAGAAGGATTACCTCCACCACAAGTCTCCTTCTTTTTTAAGGGTTCAGTCCAAAACCTAGAGGAATTACTATAAAAATTTCTTCTAATTTCAGGGGCCTCTAAATCATTTTACTGCTTATAACGTGTGTGTGTATGTATTTTAAATATCTTAAGGATCTTAAATAAATGGAAAAAAATACTTTTCCATAGGTATGGCTAGAAAAACAGGCTCGTGCTACACATAAGACACCTTTGAATCTGCTAAGGTTTCAAGACTAGTAATGCCACAGCGCATGTGGTCTGGCTTTCTGCCCCACTCCTCCTTGCTGGCACTATACAACCTCCTACTCTCCCCTAAATATCCTCCACCCACCTTCTCACAGTGGACACAAGCCACCCCCAGCACTCAGAGGAGTCCCTGCTGACTCATTTCATCATTATCTTACTATGACATGAATTTCCTTCAGGTAGGAGTAAGGAATATTGGGTCTTGACATTTTACTCACAATTTCATCTCACAATAACGACCGATTTTCATTCATCTCTACTTGAAAAAGACAAAAAGATTTTGGGATGGCTCGCAAAATGTAACTTCGTGCTACATATATATGGTTTCTTAATGCAAAGATTTTCTGAGCATAAAAATTATTTTGCAAAACACTGCCATCCCCAAATAAGTCTTTAGGCAGCTTGTGAAGTACCTGTCCCCAATTCAAACTTCCCAAGGATGATCCTTGCGATTTCAAACACAGTCTCACGTGTATCATACTGTGAAGACCACTTAAAAAATTACCCATTGGCATCACATCTTCTCTCCTTAGGCATTATTTGCTACAGGAAATGCACATTACCAGGTCAGTAATTATACTGGCTGTCTTTCAGGTACGGCTCCAGATACCACCCCACGTAGAAGTATACAGGGCTCTCAATGATTTGCAGTCTGGCTGGTTCAACGCTACCACTTCTTTCTTAAAAGCATACCAGTTGAGGTCGGTTTAGGTGGAAATCACAATTCAGTAACCGAGACTCCACATAGGATGCCTTCATGCGTTTCTCCAGGATTCATTTCTCCAGCTGGTCTCATGAGGCTTACACTTAGCCACCCACAGGGAAGCGCACAGAGCAAAGTGTCTCCCAGGCTCTGCCTGGTGGCGCTGTGCCCAGGGCCATGTTCTCACTGGTTTATATAGACACCTACATGTATGTTTTTACATATTTTTTTACATAATTTTACATAGCACAGAATTTTTGACCCTGTTTTGTTCTCCTCTCATCCCTCAAATAATGTGAGCAAATAGACTTTTGGAAATTAGAAAACCTGTAGATTTGTATGTATGTTGATGAAGAAACCCTACCAGTTTATTGCTGAAAACTCCATCTGCTGCCCCTTTAGCCCTCGGTCCCCCATTTCCATTTGTTATATTATGGTTTAGCTTAAATGTTGTCCAAATAAACGACAAGGCTTTACAACACAGGGACATGGCTTCAGACAAATTAAATTATCATTATGGCAGCAAGAAATTAAATTCTACCATCATGACAACAACCATGCAGCAATCCTGCCCCACATCCAAGCAATCCTCTCTGCGGCAGGGGGAGTTTGGCGTGGCAGGAGTAACTCCCCAGATGCCAGAAGCAAGCTTCCCCCCAAAAGGCAAAGAAAGGGGGGCGTGAGCCGTCCACCAAGCTACGCCAAGGGAGATGTAAAAGCCTCGTGCTGAAACCAGGACATATAGATTATGAGGATAAATTTGTTTACCGAAATACCAGCTGGGAGGGAGCGCTAGAGATGCTCTAGACCAAACTCTCGCTTGAAGTAATACGCAGGATTTCCTGCCTTGAGTTGAACGATATTTGGGCCAATATGAGTGAGCATCCCAAAATGTGCAAAGTTTGGAGAATGCCACTGCCTGCAGTCTCTGAACAAGATATGAGAGGCAGCACCCTTGAGCTTGCTGCCTCACAACCTCCCTCACCCGTGCCACCCCATTCAAGCACTACAGCTTGACAGTTCTACTGACAAAAAGCAGCTATTTCCCTTCCCTTTTTACTGAGGACTCCTCTGCATCATCTTTGGAGGAAAAAAACCCCTTAAAACTCCCAGCCTCCTAGTAAAACCCACCTAACCTTTACAAAGCCAGCTAAAAACCGTGCTGCTTACTCAATTCACAGAATCAGTGATTCAGCCTGCTTCCTCTCCAAACGAGGAGAGCTCACCACAGCACTCGCTCTGAAAATACATCAGACCAAGACACAGAAGACAGATAAGCAAGGTCTGAATCTTGCAGACTCCAGCCTCAGCATGAGCAGTAGGTTTGATGAACTGGCCAGACCACGCTCTTACTTTGATTTAAGATGCTCTTCCCAATTCCTTTTCCTTCTTGGAAATACTGATTTATGGGCAGCCTCTGTACAAAGTGCCTCGTTAATTATTTTTCAGAGCAAGAGTTTAGAGTGGAGGATCCTAACTTACAGCAAGAACGGCAGGGGATAAGCACAATGTTTTAATTCCTTTTTTTCACAGTGATTTTGCTTTATCACTTGCCTCTGCAAAGACATGATAGGCAAACGAGAGATGTGTCTGAAAAGCGGCACAGCTCCCAGCAAGGCAGAGGCACCCTCCCTTCGAGCTGCTGGGACGTCTCAGTCCAGTTTCACACGTGTCCAAATGACAGAGGTTTCCCAACCCTCTGGCATGAGCTCCCCATTCTAATTCTACACTGATGTCCAGGGCAAACACCTGCACAACTTCCTCTTGCACAGCTGTGAAGAAGCTAACAAGCTCCCTGAATTTCCTATTTTTTTTCCAGTAATCGGAATTTAAATTATTTAAATTATTATAAATAAATTATTATAAACAAGAATTTAGTAATTTTTGCAGCCTTTTCAGGTGCTCACAACCACCTTCAGTCAGGGAGCAGAAAACTTGAAATGCTGAATGTGGAAATCCAATTTTGGCTGCAGCACAGGGATGAGTGTAAAGCAAAAAAAGAAATCCATAGGGACTGCACCCTCGTGGCTCTGATGGGATCTGAAAACACCCTCCACGGGCAGCAGAAAATGACAACACTGAGGGGACACTGTAGAAAAACCTCGGCATACGAGGCCAGCAGCTTTGCTGACTGCTTTTTGGGTGAAAGCCATTTCATATTTGGACATCTTTCCCACTACAGGAATCTCTTGAAAGATCCACTGTGATTTCAGAAGAGTCCTAACAGAGAAGCAGTTCAACATTTTCACCCTCTCTACACCACAAAAACCCTCCCAAAGCAGCAGAATAAAAGAACAAGCTCAGCTGCGAGCACCACCCAGGAGTCACCCTGTGGGGTGAATCACCAGCACCGAGTTTGATCTCCCAGTCCGCAGTGGCAAGGATGTGTAACACACCGTACTGGAACAGGGCTTCCCTTTCACATGCAAACTTTTATTCTGCTTGTAGATCTCCAGGCTTAAAATTTGCCTTGTAAATACTTTACCTGCTACTGTACCGATAGAGCGTAGGTAGACAGGCAAGAGACAAATGTATTTCATCTTTTAACTACTGAAATAACAAAAATACCCCCAAAATACAGAATTATGCTCTTTTCCTTTGTAATTTAAAAGCAATATGCGTAAACCTAAAGCAATTTTTTGTTGTTTTCTCTCTCCTAACATTTTAACGGGATAAAAAAGTTGGTCTTACACAAGGCTGAGTAGCTCCCTGGCACACCCACCTAGCAGTTCTCCCGCTGCCTTCAACGGGCTTTGCAAAACATCAGCCCATACGGTCTTGCCCCAATCCACCCTAGCAAAACCCGGTGCCTTACAGGTTTCAGCCGCCGGTGCTGTAGCGCCGGGACCTCGCTGCCACACGGCCCGCGGCCGCCCGCCCGCACCTCCGCACACTCGGGGGCTTTCGCCGCCTGCTCTTCGGCACGCTGTCACCCGCCCGCCGGGAGCCTGCCAGGCGCTGCCGTTCGCAGCCCGGCCGCCCGTCCCCCGCCGGCCGCGCTCCCTCCCCGAGCACCGAGCAGCCTGCCCCGACCCCGCCGGCCCCACCGCCCGGCGCCCGGGCCCCGGGCCGGCGGCTGCACCGCGCCCGGCCCCCCGGGGACCCCGCCCGGAGCTGGGGCTGCCCTCCACTCGCCCCCGGCTCTCCCTGCCAGCCCCCCGGCAGGCGCGCCGCCCGCTGCAGCGCTGTCCGGACGAGCCGCCCCGGCAGAGCCCTACCTCGGATGTAGGCGCACTTGCTCTCGTCCAGCAGGCTGGAGGCCGAGCCGCCCATGCTGCCGGGGCGCAGCCGGGCGCAGCTCTGCGGGCGCTGCCGGGGAGCGCCGCCGCCCGGCCCGGCCCCGCGCTCCCGCCGCTTCCTCCCGCAGGCGCCGCCTCCCGCCCCCCGCCGCCAGGAGGAGGCCGGGCCCGGGGGGGCTCCGCCGGCCCCGCTGCCCCCCGCCCCCCCCCGGGGCGGCCCCTTGCCTGTCTGGGCGCTGAGGAGCGGGAGGTGGCGGGAGGCTCCAGCAGAAGTTGCAGAGGCGATGGAGAACACGTCTACCTGCCGGACAAGAGGGGAGGGCGGGGCTGGGCACATGTCCCCCAGTTCTTCTCTTTGGCCCATCATTTGTCTCCGCTTGCCCATCTGTCACTCGTTGCGCCCATTGCAAAATCCACATCCCCTTGGAGCCACGCTCAGACCCTCTAAAGTTTCCATGGAGGCTACTCTAAAGACCATCAATTACTCATGCAGTAGGTGTCGCAGGACTGAAGGCCATTAGAAATGTTCTCCAACATTTTTCAAGAAGGAAGAACCACCTGAAACATCCTTCAAATAGGATGTTTCTTCTACAAGGCATGCTGAGATGGGATTCATGTGTCTCAGTCTTCAGGGCTGTATCTTCCCACTCCAGTCAGCCTCTTACTGGGAACTCTGGTGGCCTATATAGGATGCTGTTGAATATATGATTACAGGATGAACGATGAACCTACACAAGCAGGCACTAACGTGCATGTCACTTCAGTAAATACTGCCTGGTGTTCAAACCAACTTCCTAAAACACGCAAGAGCACCAGTTTGCAGATCTTTGGCACAGCGGTGTAAGATAGTATGGAATAATTATCCAAATTCCCTTGCCTCTGAATAATAATTCCAGTGACGCTTTATACCATATGTGACTTTAAGGTATTTTCTTCTGTTTTGCTGTTTTTCTAATGCTAATTCAGCTTACCAGGAACGGGCAGCATGCCATACGTTACTGTGCCTCGTATGTTTAGTGAGGAGTTGGTGAGTCTCAGGAAGTGTGGATTGTGCTGACATGCGGGAGATTGGCAATGACTGGAAGTTACGTTTTCGACTTGAATACTTCTCGTTCAGCTTGTACATCTCTCGCTGGCTGCGAAGCTGCTCTCACATAGCTACGTTTTGCTCATGTAGCTTAGCGGTAGGTACGTCTAAGACTTTGCCACTCAGTTGATCACAGGATAGTTTAAAATGTTTGGGTTGAATCCTAAAACTTTTTAAACAAACACTAAACTTGATCAGGTTTGGCACAAGTTTGGCGCCTTGAGGATGGTATGTAACACCAAGTTTAGCGCTCTGCTACACAGCCTCTTCCTTCAAGAAAGCTGGTTGAAGGCAACTTCAATATAATTCCTGCTCTCTGGGCACATGCCAGTTGTACCAACGTGTTAACAGAGCAATTGTTTAACTACTTTGAGGAGACCAGGTTCATGCAGAGCGCCACTAAAACAGCATTTCACAAGTTTATAGGTATCTCAGCTGAGAATATAATACTAAATCAACAGCACTTCTAGAAGTCAAGTGTGAATCAGACTCTATTATCAGTCTGGTTGCTTGTTAAGCTCTGCTTGGGAGCTCCGCACTTGCTCGCAGAAGGGTGGCTGCTACGGTTTGCCCGCTGCATGTCTTGGAGCTGTGGGAGTAGACAACGATGAGGAAATACTGTTTACTGTTGTGCATTTTAAAGGCATTAACTCAGATGAGAATTCAGGATCCGCTCTGTGTAGCATATCTTTTATCAAATGTATTTGAGAAGCCTTTCATAATCTATGGTCACATGTAATATGCAAGTCAGCTCTGGGAGTCTGGAGAGATAAACTATGGAAAATTTATGAGCCCTAAACTGGATTGCTATTCTGTCTCGTCATTTAGCAGATGAAAATATGCCAAATCCCAGAAGCTTTATACCCAAGAACAGATGTCAGCGTGCATACTGAATGGGAAACCTCCCTGTCTAATTACAGCTAGGGCAAAAACAAAATGAGAACTGAATACATGTTTTAATTATAACATTTTATACTTTGGTAATACCTGATCCCCAAGATCCCCAAGCATTTCACAAATGCTAGCTAATTAAAGATCATAATTTTCCTTTTAAGATAGGGAAATGCTGTGTTTTAATCCCAACATTTGTATCTTAAACAGCTTAAAAAGATACCATGAGAAATGTGAGCAAAGTCAGGAACAGATATAAATGATCCTGTTTCTATGCTGCTTAATAACAAAACCATCCTTCCCTAAGATAAGAAATTGGCCCTGCTAGATTTTAGTCTGATGTAACATATCCACACTGCAGCTCCCTTGATAAAGTAATACAATCAAAACAAAAATACCGCCAGAGTCAAAATAAATATTTTCCCACTTTTTCTCCTACGAAATCCTGATCTTTGAGGGTTTTTTCCCTTTACTGTCCCAAAAAGTTCCTTCTCTAAACACCTGTTTTGCATTAAATTTGAAAGGGCAACTTGGCTGAGCTCTTCCATCCCATAGAGAAAGTGAATTCAACAGGACCAGGAGAGGCACCTTCTCCTCAACAAAGGAATGAAGATCTGTGCCTGCAGCCTCAGCCACTTCACCCGTGGCACCTAGACATCGGGAGAGAGGTGGTTTCTTACGTCACCAGAGTCCAAGCTTCCCTCATGGTCTGGACCCACGAGGCAGCCAGTGAAAGTACTGGGAGCTCCTGTACCCCAAAAGTGCCACACACAGTCAGCACACTGCCTTATTATCAGCCTCCGACGCTATTTTGGGAGGGAGGGAGAAGGAGGTTCTCTCTCCAATCCCTTCTTTATTACCTCCCTGCGGAGGGAAGGGTAATGTAACCCTGATGTGCCACAGACATAGCCATGATGAGCTCCACTCTCCATGCAAACAGGCATTACCACCGTAATAAACTTCCAGCGGCTCTTAGTCAAACACACGGTCCTTAACAGGTCCACAGGGCTGACAAACTGCAGACGTGTTATCAGAAGAACCGATAAAATCGTGGTCACATTGTTGGCCATTTCTGCGGTGTACCCACACTTGCCTAACCGTAAGGAAGGCATGCCAAGGAACCAGTTGCTTTGACATGCTGCATAATAGCACTTGACTGCGCCCTTTGCTTTAGAGGGAACGGCAGGGTTCATCCTGCATATACTTTCCCACACCCTTCTTTGTTGCCTCAGAAACACAGTTTATTATCAACCAGAAGCATTTAAGTGAAATGCGTATGAAATCCACTGGGAGAGAAACTTAATTATCCAGAACTACCTTACAAGATTTCTCTAAGGGAAAGCAGCCATTTCAAGAGCACCGACTTCTGTAAGCAGGATAACAAGGTGCTGTTGACAAAGACAGCTGCAAATACAATAAAACCATGTGGATAAATACTAATTATCTATTGCTAGAGGAAACTGTAATCATTATTGTCTGAAAGGCAAAACTAGGTTGCAGAAAGTAGTACCGAGAAGACATGTCATAAGATAAAAGCAGCCCTTTGCTCAGTCAGGCTGTTGGTTGAAATCTATTATGAATCCTTTCCATCTAAGTAACAGAAAAATGTTACGAGTTATTTTCAAAAGGTTAGAAGAAGGTCTTAAAATCTAGCTGCAGAAGATACTCTAAGAAAATCACAAGTGTTCTGGCTGGAAAGCTAAAAATACTATTTTGATAAAATAGCCTTAAAAAAAAGTTAAGAGTTGGTTGTGCTTTAGCTACTACCCTAGTTCTGAGAGACGGGCAAGAAAGCACTGAAAACCCACAAACAGAAGAGTGGATTTGAATAGATTCTAAATCACAGAAACATGGAACATGTTTCATGGAACAGCCCGGGTTGGAAGTAACCTCAAAAGATCACCTGGTCCAACCTTTCATGGGAAGGGGAGCCTAGATGAGATGATCTAGCACCCTGCAAATGCATCTTGAGAACCTCTAGCGATGAAGTCTACCGCATCCGTGGGGAGATTGTCCAGTGAACAGCTGTTCTTACTGTAATAAATTTCTGACTTAGATCAATACGAAATGAAAAAGCATGATGTGGACACAGTATATTAAGTGCTACTATGTCCTAGGGAAGAGATAAGAGTGGTGCTTATGGTCATCATTCAAAGACAGAAATCAGATAAACCCCCTTATTTTTGTAACTTCAGAAAGTATGGATGACAGAACTACTGAAGGAGGAAAAGCAAGGCAAAGGTATATTTCAATAGCAGACCCTATCTTGGTGGTAAACTTATGTAATTTGTATCTCTATCTCTAGCTTTCACTAGTTCTGTGAAAGAACATGCTCTAAAACGTGTTGTGCGTCAAAATGTAATTAGGTCACTGAATGCACAACCTTATGGAGGAGGAGGCTTTGCTGGCTGCACTGCTCACTCCTTATTTTCTTCCCATTTATATTTTCTTGCCATTCAACGTGTAAACAACCTTCGTTTGAATACTCATTGAATACCAATGCTCATAAAATACCGGATTAGAAGTACATCATTTTACCTCGCTTGGCTACAAATCGTTCATAGATGTCAGTTTCATCCACAGAATTTAATCTGATTCATAATCAGAGAGATTTTTGAAACTTTTCAGCAATTAAATGTTCTCATAGCGCATTAATGGTGACACATTAGAGTTCAGTAGTTCTCCACTTGCATTTAGTAAACATATACATGCCTAGTCCATGGCGAGGCTCAGCTAGAAGTTAGCACTGCTACAGACCTAGAGCTTCCATCCTTGGTATTCAAACAGCACGCATCTTATTCCTCAAAAATAAATACTTTTTAGTGGATAGGTAGAAAACTTGGGGTAAAAACTCTTTGTTCTTAGTTGTCAAAGTGTGAGGTGTGGCCATGAAAGCTACCGGGTAAATGAGGGCTAGAAGCTTTTTTTGACACCTGAAATTCTTGAGTGAGAGGATTTAAGCCGATGGGCTTTAAAGACACTAAGTAAGCAAAACATAAGAATGCTGCTTACACAGAATTGCTTCTCAAAAATTAGGATACGAGCACACTGCTAATGGTATACACTTGAATGTATGTTCTTTTCTTTTTTATTTGCAAGAGCCCTTCAGTGTGGTCCCTAGTTCACATGAAGTACAAGCAAAAACTTGTAAATATCCTCTAAACAAGTCGTACTCCTTATAACAAAATACACAAGCCTAGTACTCAGGGCATATTACCGACTTGCATGTCAAGGCTGCTTTTTAAAAACAGATTCTAAAATTGATTTATTACAAATAAACAGATTCTTTCAAGTATAGTGCTAGACAGTGGCTGTGGAAAAGGAAAAGCACTCTGCGCACCATGAGTACTTAAGCAGAAAAATCCTCTGAAACCAGTAATCTCGAAGAACAAGAGACTTCACCTTACCTTAATTCTGAAATAATTTATCTTCAGGCCCTGTGCTGTAAAGTTCTCCAGGTCTTCTCTCCCTCTCTCTGGTTTTACTACAGGAGTGCTGTTGCCCCCTTCACCTGCCATGTCAGGAACCTAACGAGAACACTGCTTTAAGCCTGTTCCTTCTGTGCCAGCCTTGTGACTCTTGGAAGCTGGAGTCTCCTTTCGGAAGGCTGGAGCAGTAACGCTGGCTCTAGAAGAACAGGAAAGTAAAGAGATGCAGCAAACCCAATACAACTGGGAATTGGTAAGGAGAAAATCCTTGATTGTTAGGACATGACATGGGACTAAGGGCATGGGGGAAAGGAATAAAGACTGAATAGGGATGTGAAATTCAGAAGCTTTAAAATGTGATTCTTGATTTTATTTCTTATAAATTAAGGAACCCTAGAGCTGAGAATCACCTCCAGCTGTTGCATAATCCATTTGCCTGTTCCAGTGGCCAAGTAATTACAGGGGTTTATAGATACGTAAATTAAAATAAATTAAATGTGTTGGACTTTTCTTGTTTACTAAATACACAAATCATATTTGGTAAATTCAAACACCATTTCCTTCTCTGCTTAGTCACTAGGTTATGAAATGTGTTAAACAACACAACTAGAGGTGATCATTCCTGCTCAGCTACCATTAGAGGCTGTCTTTTAATTAGTTAGGACATTCATGTCAAAGCAGCTAACATACAGACCTTTGCAAATTAATTGTTGAAGCAAGCTTCCTCATTGTCAAACAAGATGCGTTGATTTGTTCCTTCACCTTGAAATAAAGGTAGCATACAGAAACCAGTAAATAAAACCACAGCTGACTGCACTTTCCACTGCCTAGTGTTCACACAGCTACAGAAGAGCGAACAAGAAGGCACGGCTCAATCTGTTGATCTCAGCAGAAAATCCAGGCTAAAAATCCATCTGTCTGAAATCCAGTAGATTCTTTACTGCCTCAAATGGGCAGCCACATCTGCTTGGGAAGACAAAAAGAAAAACCTTCATAAGTGGTGGAAATGAGTTTATAGGGTGGGATTTGCAGGAGGCAGCGTTTAAGGCTTTCAGCGCAGGTCACAGTAGAAGGCTCAAGGCATCCCACTGTGTTTGAACAGACTTTAGTAAGGCAAGACATGAGAAGGTAGAATTTAAACCTGTCTTTTTTTTTTTCTTAATTAAGTATATTGTAGTGCGACTCTGCTTCGAAAGTAGAGGAGTAAGAAATTGTTTCCGTTGGATTAACAAAGACGTGACCAAAACTTTCTTCCCAAGTGAGCTAATGTTCATATATTATTAACTACCCCCCAAAAGTACAGCAGGCATATGCTGCAGAAGCTGAATGATCCTGCAGACACGATTAACGAAGGAGAGAACTAAATCCCCACAACATCTGGATTTGCTTCTTCTGGGCACAGATGGTTTTGGTTGCTTTTTATTCCAAGTATATTCATTAAGACTAAGCCCGGGGTTTAAACACAGCCTTCCTGTTCCAAGTCTCCATTTTCTGTGGAGAAGCTTCTCATCAGGAGCTGATCCAAGAAGGCATATGTAGTGATTGAAATGGGATTTGCTAAACCATCTTGCACAGTGAATGGGCTGCAAGAGTTCAAAAGGAGATACACAAAGGAAAGCTGAATAGTTTGGAGATACTTTTTCCCCTCTCTCAGAAATTATTGTCTTGTCTGCTTCATTTTCTTTCTAGATAACTTTATAAAAAACCTGAGCACCCCTAGGTTTTTCACTTACAATAAATGGATCCCAAAATGTTTACAAGGTTTTCTGTTCATTAAATTTAGATGCTCAGAGCATAAATCCCTCTATCCACTCCCAGCTTCTGACATGGCAAAGCCACACACCGATACGCCTTCACAACAAAGAACACAATGTACTAGTCATGTCAGCGGGTGTAATCCTGTTAGTCTCCTGCTCCTCTCCAGCTCATCTGCAGTCACACAAGAATTTGCCCAGACAAGAGAAGGACATCAGCTCCTCAACGGCACCAGCCCATCCAGGGGGCAGTTCTCCCATTCCAGTACGTGCTGTGTCACAGTGGGTTTGTTAACGGCGCAGGATCTGCCACAGGAATGCTGACTGGTATATACATTGCAACAAGCATCTTACGGTGAACTAGGAAGCAAGAAACTTAACAATTGTTACTGAGACTTATTTGGGTAGTGGTATCTGGACACAGAGTTTTCACTGTCCTTTAAGAGAGCAAATGTAATTAACGGGTATATTACTGACCTCTGCACTGATTTTCATACGCTTACTGTGTTGCTCTCCTAGTTGTTAATGTGGGTAACAAGTAATCTGCTTTTTTAGGTTGTTACCTGGCTTGGGTTCTCTCTAGCTAGTATCTTTACAGCAATTGCTGTATCTTGTGAAACTTATGTATGTCCATCTGTAACAAAATGGGTTGCATTAGCTTTGCTTTATTATACATTATTTGACATTAACTAATGCTAAAAAAAAAATTTTAAAAAAGAGAAAAGTAAACTCTGCCATTATTGTCGTGCAACACATATACACATGTCAAGTGCCTGGCCAAGCTAGCAGCGTCTGTTACATCTCTTAAAATGGTTAACACTAATTTGTATAACATGACTAAACACACTGGTTGGCTGTAGAAACAGCGCAAAATTCCCAGTCTGCAGAAATTAGAAACTATCCAATATCTCTTTTTGTTCTAAACTGAGCATTTTTATATAATAGTGATCTACCTAGAACTGACAAACTCTTATCAATTCACTAGGAAGTCTGGTTTTCCCAAAGCAATTTAAATGTCAGTGCTTATTTGTCTTTTATAGGAAAGCATAATGCTCACTAGAAAAATTGCTCGCTTTCATATACACATCCATCACTGCAAGTCCAGCTGTTTTGCTGTACTGTATTGAACATACTGGCATGTTTACCACATTAAAGCAGCCCTCAGCAGGAAAGAAGAGATAATTTTTTTACTTTTTTTGATGATGTTTAGCAGAAACCTGTATTCTCCTGGTTATCTATGCAGTTCAACTTTGCCAGATTGGTTTTGACTACAGTTGGCTGCAATAATGTTTGTAAGCGAAATGCAACTATTGCTTTCCTTCCTTTTCGATTTCATAATAAAGTTAGTATTTCCGTAGGCACTGGAATCCTCATTTGCCTGACATGAGAGAAAAGAACATTCTTCTCTTATACAACTTTGAAACATGACGATTAGAACTATTATCATGGCTCACAGAAAAATCTAGGTTGGAAGGGATTTCTGGAGACCATCTGCTCCAAACTGCTGCTGGAAGCAGGACCATCGAGTTAGGATGTCCAGGGCACTGTCAAACCAAGTCTTGACTATTTCCAGTGAGGGAAATTCTGCCACTTCCCTGGCAACCCATTCCAGCATTTAATTGTTCTCACAGTGAATTTTTTTACTTAACATCCAGACAGAATTTCTCCTTGAAGCAACTTGTTTGTATTAGCCTTAATGTGTTTTCCCTTGACGTGTTCAGATACACAAATTAGTGCTTGCCTGTCTAAATAACCAACAGAAGAAACAGCAGTGGCCTTGTTTTGTTTCTGCTGTCATGCTGGATATTTAGTAATTGAACTACCTGAAGGCTAGCTTTTGTCCAAGTTATTCATTCCCCTTTTCACAGCCTGCCTAAGTACCGGACAGAATTGGGTGATCTTTAAGTACTGTCAAGTACCAGAGAACCAAGAAATGCGGAAATGGGCAGGAGGTTGAAATCGAGGGCATTCATGTTCTAAACCAGCCACCCACCCCATGTTAAAATGAAGTTTTTCAAGGACTTTGCTTGTATAGTATGATTGAGCTGTAAAGGTCCCAGCCGCTGCCTGAAGGCCTGTATACGACCCTCATTTTGTGCACATCCGTCACTGCTGTAGACTTAAAGCAGCACGCAAAACTAACCTTACAGTCCTGCCAACAATTACCTGTTACTTGGCGCACTGCCTAGAAAAAAATCTTGCAAAAATTTAGATGCTGGTCTCTATTTCTCTAGTATATTTCTATAGCTATTTAAACAATTGCCAAGAAAAAAAAAAAAAAAAGAAAAAAAAGAAGAGACGATAAAAGTGTTTAGATTATGGAATAAGCATGCATAATGGTTTGGCTATGGTTCCCTTTTTTTTCCCCCAATACTTGAAAGAATAACAAGAGGAAATACTAAAAAGAACCAGCAATCTAAACAAAGATTGTGAGGTCAAACTCTCACTTGCTCCTCCTTCCTTCTCTTTATCGCTGCTAGCCACTTGGCTGCTGGCTCTCAGCTGACGGGGTTGGTTGCATTGTTAGTCCATGGACAGGAACAATAAACAACAAAAAAGATTCTGTGAGTGCCCAGTGATATATTGAGCTGTTCCAGTGCTTTTTCCCTGTGCATAACGAAAATCCTCTGAAAACAAGGAAAAACAAACTGAAGTTCACGTACACGAAGTACCAGCCTTGACTCTGGTCACCATCAATGATAGTAATTGCTAGAATGAGTTGCACAAACATCAGCTACGTCTGCTGTGTTTAGGTGCATCTGCAAAGGAGAGTGAGGAGAAGTACTGCATTACCTTGGCAGGACTGTAAGTGCAGCTATTAGGTAGGCAGTGGTGGAGGAGAGACACAAAGATGAGTTATAAAGATTTTTACCAGTGGCACACAGAGGTCTTCTTGCCAGTAAGTTGCCATAGCAGTGAAACAGGTGTCAAGGTTGCATATGTGAATTTAAAGATAGCCCAGTGAAAGTTCTGCATCAACTGGCAACCTGTAGAAATAGGTGATGGGCTGTGGAAGCCCACCAAGTGTGAAGTTGGTTCTAGGAAACACATGATGTTTGAGGATAGGATATGGGTATAAGTAGCTGCCACTCAGCGCAGTTCATGTAAATGCTGGATTGCCATTGCAAAAGAAGTCAGTAGATCCTGTCAGTGCTCCAGCATCCCATTTCCTGAACATTTCTGCTGTCAACGAAGCACAGGCACCCTGTCCTGCTACAGCCCTGAAAGTAAACAGAGCCAAAGTCGCAGCCTAGTTGCATGTTGTCTAATTTAATATTCTGGAAGCACAGACAGCCAGCGTTAAGTGTATCAGTTTATAGAGTCTCTGTAAGTGAATTTTCTAGTTTAACAAGGAACTAGTTCACTGGAAAGACTGGTATCAAATGGCTGTAATTGAAGTACTAGAATGACACAATAAAAGTGAAGGAAGCTATACAGCTCCTACTGAGTCTGGTCTCACACATCTAATTATAGAGCAGCGATAAAAATCGTACTTCTAACAGATCAAAGGCTGGAGTTGCTGACATGAATGACAGGAATCAATTTTGAGTCGATATTCATATATCCTGACTGTTGCAACCCATGTTGAATGCACTAGCTACCAAAATCATGGATGTTCAGTTGTCCCCTCTAAGTCTCGGAGGTTACACAAAATATAACCTCAAACAAAACTCGGGCTGTTCTCTTCCCATTTTATGAAGATGTTGTCACACCAGAATTACTCCTTGCTGTCTGGCGCCCTCTCCCGCACGTCTACTCGTGTAGGCTGTTCTGGTTACGGAGAAAATCCACATCCTCCTCTTGGTAAGGCCTTTCCGCACACAAGTCCCTCCTGCCCCCGCCAACCTTACCTCCCTGTTTTTCAGATACCAAGGTTGTGGCCACTCACTGTACTCTGAAAGGCTCCCTGGCAACCTCAGCTTTGTTAATGAAGAGTTATCAGGCTATTAGTTTTCTTTACAAACCAAAATTACTCCTAGCATCCTCAACTGACCCTGGTCCAGCTCTCTGCTGGTTGTCACTGGTTTATTGACAACAATTATCCTTGCCACAAAATGCACTGAATGGATATTAGTGCCTTTCCCTCCTCAAGGTAATCTCTTTTACCCCTTCCACCTTCCCCTTCACAGAGTTCAGCTGAGTCTCCTCACCACTGTCGTACCACCTTCAGCCTTCTTGCTACTCCCTGTAGTACCGTAGCAAAAACTACATAGTAGTGACTGTCCTTGCATGCAGCAGAGGCAAGAAAAAGCAGACAGATTTTGTCATTCTGTTCCAAATCTAAGTGTTTTGTGCAGAAGGTCCACTGTATCTGCACCAAGGGAAATTCAGAGGGGTGGGATGACTTCAGCCTCCTGATGGCAGGCCCTGGGTCACCCAGCTGAGATTGTAACAATCTCAAACGGCAGCTCTGAGACAGAAAATTTGCTCCACATGTGGACCCCTCTTCCCCTGGTGTGAGAGAGAATGAAGCCACCTCTTTATCTGGAGATGAAAACCTATGGTCCTTTTCCCACAAAAGGCAAGGAATGGGGCACAAACCCTGAGGAGTTTAGGAATTTATACAGAAGGAAACAATATGGGGCTAGCACTTAATCACCACATTTCTACATCCTCCTTTTGCAGGCTGATTGCCAAACCACTTTCTCTTCTGTTTCCTTCTGCCCTGTTGTCTTCTTTATACTCTGTCAAGTCACTCACACGGCTTCCTCATCCCTGCTCAGTGTTCCAAGACTTCCCTTTATCATATCTTCCTAGTTTATCATCAAAAAGCTGCAGGAAACTAAGAGAAATTATGTCTTAGAGAACAACACAGAGAATGCTGTGACTTTTGGCTAATGCTCTGCTGCAATATTTATGCTATTTGATCTGTACGTTTTTGAAGGCTTTTTACTTGTAGATTGAGAATGAGACGTAGATGTCTGTTTTCAGTAAAAATTCATAGATAATGGCCATTCATTTTCTATAGACACCTTTGAAAAATCTTTCTGCAGGGTGGCCTATTTAATTATTCTCTGATCAGTGGCTATACAACACTACTATAAATTATTTCACATGGAAGTACACTAAAAACTTGTTTTCAGCTGCTATGTGGAAACAGGTTTGTACTCTATAGTTTTATTGCCCAAGAACTCTGTATCACTGACTTCTTTAGACACAGAATTATTTATTTTTTTCTATAGACTTCCAGGTCCAGAAGTGTCAGGGTGAAGCCTCCTAAAAATGCACTCCTCATATTTGTTTGTCTGACTAACCTACAAGGCGATGTTGTATCTCCTAGGTGAACAAGATAGTGTGGCTCCAACTGTTCCTCCTGTCCTGACCAGGACACATGCTAAGCCTGGAAGTTTATAAAAGTTGTTTCTACACTTGTGCTGTGGATTTAGGTCATCCATCCATCCCTCCTCCTCCTCCTGCTGATGCACATCAACCCACTAGACTTCTGCAAAATAAACCACTGAAAGTAGTAGGAAAATGAACCCATAAAAAGTTTAATGAACTGAAACCACCTACTGCATGATTTACTTCAGCATACCTGTTCCTGAAAAAGAGTAGGCAGTTCTGTAAAAAATACAGAAAAATGTAACAAAGCTTCCAATGATGCCTACTCTTTTATGGTAGTAAAATGTTGGTATCTATTGGCAGTTCCCTCACACTACCTACTGATGCCTGGAACTCCTTTCAAACAATATTCTTTAAGTTCTTTCCAGGGTTTGAAGTAGGCTTATTGTAATTTTTCTTAAGGAATTGTTCTCTATTGTTGCTAAATTATTACCAAAAAAACCTACTTTCGTGGCTTGGGGGGGGGGGGGGGGGGGAAGATGTCAACTTTCTCCCACCTGCTTCCACTAACTTCGAGTTGTTTCAAAATCTTTAGCTTTGACCTTTGAGAAAATGTAGTTTTCAAAGTGACTCGTGTTGTTTTTGAAAGTAGGTATAATTTATGCATCTTAATCATGTCAATTCTATGGAATCGCTACCCAAAGAGAATCACTATGTTCTATTTTCTTCCTTCCTTTCTTCTTTCTCCCTCATTTTTTTAAATCCAAAGTTGTAATTGAAACAGTTTAAAAAACCCTAAACCAACAACAAACCCCAAACTAATGAAGATCTATTTTTAAAAACTTACTATCAGGTTTTTGTCTAGCTAATGAAATCTGTTAAATCACACCTTCCTTGTGTGTTTAGAAGTTAACTGCCTGGAAGTGAAATCCCATAGAACTGAGGTCCGATTTTTAAAGTTGTCAGAATTTTTTATCTTTAGAACAAGCAGCAGAAAGGCTACAACGTATTTAAGGCAAAGAGGGAAAAATGGAATAAGCTGATCTTTCCAGACAGAGAAAATGATGAGTATTAATGTACAGTCATTTTAAACTTTGACCAGAGATAATTCCTCACAACATTTGCATTGTATAGTTAAAAACTGGCAGTATTAATTAAAGCAAGAATTTCTCTTCCTTGGCTTTCTAAGCATAACTTCAAATTGTGTTGTAGCTTACTTCTACAAGTTTGGACCCGGGCAGAAATCTAGAACTTCAAGTTTAGCTCACTCTATACATTTAACTGAGGTGTGATTTAGAGGACCAAAGCTATCTTGCTAGCTTAGTCGATGTAGAGGCATGTAAGCACAGGGAGGGCAATTCAGAATACCTAAAGTAGGTGCATAGAGCACATTTTGTGGAAAAAAAAATCCCAGCATAATGTTAGGAGTAGAAAAAAAAAGCTTCTTTGACCTACTAGTCACCCTTGAGCACTCTCCTGTTCTGCATTCATTGCAATGTCTCTCTCTTCTAGTCAGTCACACTGGCTACATAATAGAAGAGTTCTTTTAGGACTTCTAATTTTTATTGTCATTGTGTTTGCACTGTTATGTTAATTAGATTAAACCAGACTCCCACTGAGACTGTAACAATGGTAAACATTGTAGTAATCTGTCAGCTCTCTCTGAAACTGCTTTTGATGGCTTTGTAAATGTGCTGCCCCAACAGGCCACACCACTGTTTAATGTAAATAATCGTTTTTGATCACACTTGCTCGCATATGTTGCAACAATCAATACAGAAAAATAAATTCATAATGACTGGCAACCTGAAGCGCATTATCAATCTTTACAATTAAGTAACCACGAAGAGGGTAATGGAAACAGAATAATTTTAAACATATATTAATACTGCCAGTTTTTAACTACACAATGCAAATGTTGTGAGGAATTATCTCTGGTCAAAGTTTAAAATGACTGTACATTAATACTCATCATTTTCTCTGTCTGGAAAGATCAGCTTGTTCCATTCTTCCCTCTTTACCTTAAATGCATTGTAGCCTTTCTGCTGCTTGTTCTAAAGATAGAAAATTCTGACAACTTTTAAAATAGGACCTCAGTTCTATGGGATTTCACTTCCAGGCAGTTAACTTCTAAATCCACATTCTGGCAGATTTCATCTGAGGAAAAAAGAACAATGCAAGAGGAAGTGCTGAACTGCATTTCTTACTGTATGAAGACATTCAGCCACAAGGTACTCCTCATTACCAGACTGTACTGAGAAGCAGGGCGGAATTCATAAATGCAGGTTCCACAAGTGATGTGGAAACGATTATAACAAATAGTTATGTACTTCTCACTGACCTTATGCCTCACTTAACTGAATCCAAAAGGTTTATGTCTTCTGTATGCAGCGTGCGTGCATCTGTGTGTGTGTGCGCATGTATGGACATACTTGCTGTGTTCATAAACCTGTATTACACATCTCTTTCTCCTCTTACTGCAAATTTGAACCAGATGTGTGAGGCTGTATGGAATAGGTGTAGGCTATTTTTCTCTGAGCTGTGTTCTTGCTGGTCATTTGGAAGGCAAAAATTTTCCAAATAGCAGAACCACAGACTTAAAAAGCAAGTAATGATATACAGCCAAGATCCCACTTTCCATCCCTTAGCCTGAAAATAATGAAAGAATAGTGGAGGTGGAACCCAAAAAGAGAAATTATTTCTTTTTAGACCTTTACCCTAATATAATGTCTGCCCCCAGCACCTATCAAAGTCCACCACAGATCCCTAATCCATAAGGCTGTTTAGAAAATTATCTGACAATTGTTATCTCTGTCTTCAGGTGTGGGAACTGATTCACAAACCTAAAGTGACTCCCTTAGGTTCACACAGTCAGCCTGCAGCACAAGTGGAAATTGGGCTGGACCTCCTTGGAAGAAACTCTCTATCTGCAAGACTCTACTTAGTATGTTGGACTGAAATCTGAGTGTGTGCAATATGCACTACCACCCCCAAATAAATTAGAGCTCAGACCTATGTGCCCCAAATTCAAGGGCTCCCTAGACTATAGCAGCAGAATTGTCTTTGGGTTAAGCAACTCTTGACATTTACGAGAAAACAGCTGTGTTATAAAGAAGTGGGCAGAAGTGCTTTGGTGAGTCACATGCTGACTTGGAACAAGAACACTGCTGGCATACACCTATTTTTCACAATTTCTTGATGTCACTACTTGAGTTCAAATAATGGAAAAACAGAGGACTTAAAAGAAAATCTCTCATAGAATCACAGAATGGTTTGGGTTGGAAGAGACCTTAAAGATCATCCAGTTCTGATGCCCCTGCCATGGTCAGGGACTCTTTGAATTACATTTGAAACACATAGCTCAGAGACAGCCTTGCAAAATTTAACCTGCCTCTGAAAAGTATGGCACAATCATCTGTTGAGTTTCTCCAGTTATGGAAAACACCTCACACTCAATGATACAGTCCTATGGGCACTGCATGCTTTGACCAACTACAAAATAAGGTAGTCTGTGCTATGAGAAATCCTTTAAAATAACATATAAAAAGAGGGAAGGAGTAGTCATTAATTTGCTACAACTGATGCTTAAGCCAGGGATGACTAAAACTGTATCCTGATTTTTTTTTCCCAGGATTTTTTTCCCCCTCTCTTCTTCTTTTGCCTGCTTCTGTCTTTATCCTTGATTGTCTATTTAAAGATATACTCCTGTTCATCACTTTTTAAATAGTGGTGTAGAGATAAACAAAACAGGCCAAGACATCCTCATGCAAGACAGCCAGGATGGATGTGGCTTTGAGCAACCTGATCTGGTGGAAGGTGTCCCTGTCCACAGCAGAGAGGTTGGAACTAGATGAACATTACGGTCCTTTCCAACCCAAACCATTCCATGACTCTATGATTATTTACTTCTTGCATTCTTTTCAGTGCAAGCCTAAACCTTCAGCAATTTCAGCAAAAGTGCTCTTGGTTGGGCCATTCACTGGCAGAAAAAAAAATATCTATTTTTGCACAACAGAAAAAAAATATCTATTTTTTGCAGGAAAAGAAGAATCTATATTTGATTGCATCTGTTTCACCTATTTGCAATTACAAACGTAACTAAATGATGTGTGCCCTCCATTAAAGAGATCTTTGCAGAAGCTATTAAGACGGAGCGAGATACTGCGTTCTACTACTGTTTGATGTGGAAAGCTCCTCAAGAGGGCACCAGATGGTAATCTGAAATCCCACCCAGGCAGCTGCTGTGAAAAAGCCCAACTTCGGGCACCAAAAAAGACTGTTGTGGTTCAACCCCAGCCCACAATTAAGCCCCACGCAGCCACTTGCTTACTCCTAACTGGTGGGATGGGGAGAGAAGCGGAAGGGTAAAAGTGAAAAAATCTGTGGGTCGAGATAAAAACGGTTTAATAGGCCTCTAAAAGATTGTCATCGGTTAACCCCAGGTGGCAACTGAGTACCATGCAGTGGTTGGCTCACCCACCCCCCACCCCCCGCCTCCGCTCCAGCAGGATGGGGAGGAGAATTGGGGAAAAGGTAAAACACAAGGGTTGAGATAAGAACAATTCCATAATTGAGATAAAATAAAATTATGATGATGACGATAATAATAATAATGTCAAGGAGAGAGAAGGGGAGAGGAACACAATCCAAAGAGAAGGGAAAAAGCCCCAAGTGACGCACAACACAACTGCTCCCCACCTGCTGACCGATGCCCAGGCCCCACCCAACTCCCCCCAGTTTCTATACTGAGTACGATGGTCTATGGTATGGAGCACCCCTACGGCTAGTTCGGGTCAGCCATCCCGGCCGTGTCCCCTCCCCATTTCTTGTGCCCCTCCAGCCCTCCCGCTGGCAGGGCCTGAGAAACTGAAAAGTCCTTGACTTATATAAACATGACCCACGACAAGTACAACACCAGTGTGCTATCAGCATTGTTCTCACACCACATCCGAAACACAGCACTGCACCAGCTAACTGAGAAGAAAATTAACTCTTATCCCAGAAGAAACCAGGACACTTGCACCTAATTAAAGATCAACAGCTGTATTAACCAACTACAAGTCAGGCCTTCAACACAGAAACATTCAGTGACAAAGCAAGTTCAGTTTCCATCTACACTCAGCTGCAAATTTGCTCCTTCTGCATCACATCCCAAGGAGAGCCTGTATGCAGGTATTGCTTCTACCTACAAACACTGCCCCATTGCTAATCTTACTGCCATGCTGTCTTGCATCACAAGCCTAAAATATTGCACATACCTAAAGTATTGCCTAGAGGTCTAGGATGAGAACAGCAATTGTTGAATTTATTTTCCAGGGCATAGAGCAATTTTTTTTCACCACAAATGAAAAGTTCATCAGTGCAAGAGACAGCTTTATTACGGGTTAATCTCAGTCTGTAGAGCTATTCCCCCAAACACTACCACGTTCCATACTTCAAAGGCCTTTGACCTTGTCTTTGCAATGTGTATATATGGTTAATTTTTATTTTTTTTTAAAAACTATTTCAAAACATTGTGTACAGGATTTCCTCTATGGGAAACCACATTAGATCGGTGTTAATCAGACTTGTTTCGTTACTGCAGAGGACAGGATGTTGCAAACATGTCTGCTAAATCACAAATTAAAAAGTTGTAAAAATGGTTTTATCATGTCCCTATTCCTGTTGAAATAACCTCTGCTAGGCACTGGAGCTGGAGCATTCTAAGTTATTCTTTGTCCCGAGATTTAATTAGATCCTTCTAAAATTATGTGCAAAATCTCCTCATTAATTTTTAGGAAACAAGAAGGTAAAAAACCTAAAACATTACCTCTTTCCTCTCAATCCACTTATTATAATGCAAAAGGTAAATAAAGTAATAAAAAAGAAGTTACAGGAAAAACATATGCATCTTGACACCTAGTCTGGATTCTGTCTTATTTACTGCCCCTTTTGCAGAGAAGTGTGACCACAGGAATAGCTTGTTTCACTAAAGCATTTCAAAAAGTCAACTTCTAGCAAATCTAACAAAGAAATGCTAGAAGTCTTTAAAGCAGATTTACAATGATTCATTTGTAATTATTTTGAAAAAGCTGCTTAATTGCAGAAGCCCCTTCATATCACACAAAACTAGCCTTGACCCCTAGCCGTGATACTAGTGGGATGCATGTTATGGGATGGCAGGACTTGGTCCCTCAAAAAGAGAAGAAAGGATTAAGAATCTTTACTGCACATAGCTACAAGGGAACAGAAGGTGGTCAGTGACAGTTCGCCAGTCACACACGTACTCTAATCTCCTTCAAAAGGGAACAAAAATGCTCAGTCAGAAAGTGAAGAGTACTCCCAGGCTAGCAGCAGTTACTACAGAGAGTGGAGTTCCGTTTCTGTTTCTAGACATATTAATTAGAAGACTCATTTGACTTAGCATTCAAAAGGAGCAATATTTTATTTCTTTTCTAGTTGCGTATAATGAGTTACCACTCTTTCGTCTTTATTTCCTGGCCCTGGATTTCTGGAAATGGAAGGGTATCCATTAGTTTATTTTTTGCAGCCTGAATTTCAAATATCCATTAGCTACACAGAAGAGGTCGTAATGCACAACATCCCACAAGCACAAGGAAACCACATGTCTTTAGTGTGTTACTCTCATCCCTTGAAATAAACTGGACAAGATTAATATTCTGTTGTCAGAGATTAAATCACTAGTGAATTCAAGCCCGAAAGTTCAGTGTACCCTGAAAATATGGCTTAGAGGGCAAGAAAGTAGGACCAGACAGCTGGCTTCACCTGTAGCGATCTACACCAGAATGTAAACCAGCAACAGTGAAGTCACAGCTATGTGAGGGTACCTGAATGGTTGTAAACACTGTCAAAAAGCTGCTGCTTTGTGCAGATAAACAGCTTCTGTCTATTCAGTTGATTTTCTTTGGCAGCACATGCCAAGAAGAAACAATTATTACCTTTGTTTTTGTTGTGGCTAAATAATATGTTCAGATAAACTGATTTAATTCTCTTCACTTACCATACTAAAAGGATAAAGGAAATGCCTATAATAAAGTTCCCACCAAAAGAAAATATTTTTAACAAGCTAATTCCCTGATTAAATAATTACATTCTTTGCCTCTCACTTCTACATCTGTTAATATATGGTCTTAAATATCAAATTCAGAATTAATACCAGCCATTAAGTGCATGCCACCTCACTCTGGAAGTCCAAATTAAGCCTGTCTTTACCAATGATACCTCTCATTATCCAGTTTTTTTAATTCAGTCAAATGTCTTGATGTGCCTTGAAGACATTTCATAAACTAAGGAGACAAGAAATGTCTACTCAAGGTATGAATATTCTGAAAACACTGTGTATTTTTAAGCACAAGTCCTAAAGCTATAGACTTTGTAAATATGTTTTCAGTCTAAGTGAGTTTGGGTCTTTGCCTTTTGAAATGTTTAGGAATCTGAATTTCATATACTAACGTTTTTCATTTGTATAGCCATTTCTGTAATTCAGGGTTGAACTATTTTGAACTATCTTTAATTTTTTAAATTGGCGAAGTCCTTCATTCACTGCATGAAATTTCATTTTATGAAGCGGATAAAATTATCCTGCAGCTACTCCTGGAGTTCTTGGCTAGTTTTGACCTCTGTTTTCACTTTGCTGATATGATTACTTTCAGAACCACGCAGTTTAATGGTGTTAAGAAAACACTGCCTGGAAAATACTACATATGTCTGAATTACTCCCAGTTGCTGATACCACTGTATCACTGTTTTTCACCAGCTGTGGTTGTATGATTGTTTGGTTTGTATCTACACTGTAATGCTTCATGCCCATACAACCACCAAAGCTATTAGACTATACTGCCAGTTAAGAGTTGAGATAATTTTTTGCCTACGCTCTCTCATCTTTGCCACCTTATAAGCAATCTGCATCAGAGAACTTGGTCTGATACTGTTCCTATCAAAGCTGGTGAAAGATTCTATGCTCCAGCTTGCTCAAAATCTGTCACCGTTCTGCACACTGCTTAGGAAGCGCATTGCAGTCATGAGTTTATTAAGGCTATGTTAGGGTCAGAAACATCAATATTTTTAGGATACATTGGAGGGGAAAACATGTCTTTGACCTTCTTAAACAAGATCCACTATGTTACTATCTGCTCCCATCTCTGCTACTCCTAGCTCATTCAGGACTTACGAACTGCTATTTTTAGCAATATCTTTCCCTGCTGGGTCAGCATTGATCATCCAAATGCTGACTACATACTGGTTTTCAGTAACTCTTTTGAAAGCAAAAACTGAACGGTGCAGCCTGAATACTGAAGATCCTCTAGTGTCTCATGCAAAACTTCTTTTCCAAAGGAATAAAGCTGATAAAATCCCTAATTTGTGCATTTTGATCTTTGAGTAACATGGATTCTGCTACAACTCTCATTTACTCACATTACCTTTATGAGCAGTTAATATGCCATGACTTTCTCCTTCCCACTTACTTTTGCCTTCAAGTCTCAAAGTCACAGCCTTTTCAAAGTTATGCAGATACATATGCAGATATTATCTTACCTGATGTCCGGGAAACGAATACAGATGAGAAAAAGAACTGACTGTTTCTCACACACATTTAATTATTTTCATCACATAAACAAACAGGCATCCAGAATGCACGACCTGCTACCGAAACAGATGATAAACCTATGTCTCCAGATGTTTATTACTGCTGAGCATAACCTACCACACCGTTCACAAGTATATCCAGAGTAATTCCTTGCACTTCAAGATGCCCATTTGAATGTTGCATAAAGGGACCTAACTTCTGCCTTGGCACGAAAGGTACCCTCTGTCACTGATTGCTTTGGGTCTAGTAAACGCAGCTACAGCCACAGAGCCCTACTTCAAACGTGATGCCTTCATGAAGGTGAACTATCACTTGATGGAAAGGCTGCCTTCACCATTCCTTTTTGCAGCTCTCTCATGATCCAGAAAAGGGCTTTTCCTCTGGATTGCCACTGGATGTTTTCAGCAGATTGTTATAGCTCTAGCAAGAGGAAGAGGTACATTGCAGTCATAGCCACGCTGCAGCCATCTCACATCATCTACCTGAGCTAGTGCTGGTTCAGAAGAACAATCTCAGTGTTCTTCTCAACACTGCCTTTCCTTCTGCCTTGCTTGTATATGATTTGATCCTGAGGAAGGCTGCTCTATGTACACACTTTGTAACCTCCAGGCAGAGTAAATGCCTCAGAAACATCTCTTGCTCTGTTTTTAGGCAGACAGCATGGGAAAAAAGATTGAGTATTTTACTAATGCTAGGACAGACCAGTCTCTCAGCCTACTTGGGACACAACCAATTACCCTACCTCATCTTACGAATCCACTGCCCATCTATTTTCCCCTTGCTATCATTTATTTATACACTCATCCTTCTTTACTGGAATGTACCGCAGCACAGTAATGCACCAACATGTACATCTCCTACCTTCTCCCACCTTTTGTATATTATTTAAAGGTCTCTGCTTCCAGTCTTTTCAAATGGGAGTACTTTATTTTCCTTTTCCCTCCCTCTATATACAGGTTTCTAAGAGGCAGTGAATGGGCAACCTTCAATCACTTTAACAGGTAATAAATATTTTACCTGGAAGGAGGACATGGAAACAGCATATCTCTGTTCTTTACAATTACTTTGCTGCTGTAAGAAGCAGAAGAAATGTTTCCATTACACCAGGAATAGTGGAAACCACAAGCTGATGAAAGCTTTTTCAGCTACCATGCTGCATGGTTTTTCTACCTGCTGCAGAGAACGCTGCAAAGAACAGAAGTGCTCACAAACACAAAGGTTTGAAATACAATATTATCCATATCTCAGGCTTTCTTGTCTGCACTGTGAGTGCAGAATCACAAGAATGACGGGGTAACTCCAGCTGGAGGTGACCTCAGGAGGTTCCTGTCCAACGTCCTGCTCAGAGCAGGTCAGCTCTGGCGTCAAACCAGGTTGCTGAGAGCTTGAACCAGGTGGGTCTTGAAAACCTCCAAGAACGGAGATGGCACAACCTCACTGAATAAACTGTGCTGCTGTTTGAGTGTCCTCACAGAGGACAGGTTTTCCCTGCATTCAGTCCAAACCTCTCTTGTCTTAGTTTATTGTCGCCTCTCACCTTGCTCCCTTGCAACACAGAGAAAAGCCTGGCTCCCTGTTCTCAACAGCCCCATAGGAAGGGGTTGGATGGTGTGGGGTCTCTGCCCCAGGCTGGGCAATCCCCACTCCCATGGCCTCTCCTCTCAGAGCGATTGCTCCAGACCCAACCACCTTGGCGCCTCCCTGACCTTGCCCCAGTCTGCCCATGCCCTTCCCGTACTAGGAGCCAAAAACTGGACATGGTATCTGGATGTGATCTAAGACGTGCTGAGCAGAATAGACTCATCACCCCCTTGATCTCCTGGCCATGCCCCTGTTTGTGCCACCCAGGATGCTGGCCCCAGGGCCTTTGGTGTCCTGGCTCCTGCGCTGAGCAGGGTACCTGGCATGGAGCAGAACTGTGCATCTGCTCCACATTTTTCCCCTGAACAGGAAACCTTCTTTATGCTGATCTCTTGGCGGACTGACAGCCTGTGCTTGAAAAGTATTCAATGGCCTTTTTTTACATACTTAAAAGCAGCAAGAACACTACATTGCAGAGAAAATCCATAGGGCTACTATTAAATGGTAAATACAGGAAATATAAACCAAAATCAAATAACTATTCTTATAAATATGGTGAGCTGGACACCACCAGCACAACTTAACTGTGCTGAATTTCTTCTTGTATCCCTTGCAGCAAAATGTACTTAAAAATGTTTATAGGTTGTTAATTTACATGCCACTATAGTTTTGCATTTCACCAGATGCTTCCAACTCACCTTATACTCCATCCGCGTTTGGAGATTTGCCTTCCTCACAACTGCATGCTTTCATTTTGCAAGTCTTATTTTTCCAGCTTTCAATGACCTAATATAAATTTAGCTTTCTTCATCTCAAAAAAAAAGCTAATGGTACCGGTGGTACATTAATGTAGGAACTTCTTCACTCACTGCAGCACTGCAGACAATTGAAGTGAAGCAATTTTCACCAAAGGACACTTTCTGGTACAGCAATAGCTTGACAGACGACATCTTCCTTTCCCCAGCACTGATGAACAGCTGAAACATTGGGAAAATTTCAGTCATAAATTCTGACTAGCGTCATTCTAAAGAGAGGAACTTATCAGAATCTCTTTTTCTGTTCTGTACCAGCTTTGAACTTTAACATTTAAAGAGCTCAACACAACCCACTTAAGAAAAATAATTCTTTTAAAAAACCTAATCAAGAACAAAAAAGGACTGTTAAATCCTGTCCCCACTTGACTCCCTCTGAGATTTAGCTGAGACATTTGATCACACTTAGAGAACAGAGATGTTATTGCTGACTACTCTATCAAGCTCTTGTGAGGATTTAATTATATAGGCTGCGGTGTAGGTCACAAGGAATATGGGGGAGTGAAAGCTACCACATAGTCATGTACAACCAGGAATAAACTGTCACGGGCTAGAATTTCTTAAAAATACGTCAAGTTTTGCAAAGAGGGAAAAAGTCCCAAAGCATGAGTTTGTTAATATTCCAATTATGAGAATATTAACTGTAAAACTCTAGGAAAACGTAAAACAGTCCATATTGAATTGCTTTAAATACTCTATCTTGAATAATCTTAAATGATGTTGCTGCATCATAAAGACTTAAGTATTAATTCAAATTTACACTTCACAAGGTGCTCTGTTCACTTTTTACTTGCACCAGATTTAATTACACCAAGAGCACTGCTATGTTTTTGCTATAAAACAGTTAATGACAAGACCAGTAAAGGCACCGCTGAAGACCCAAAGCTCATAAACACCATCTAATTTAGGAAACAGTAAAACACAGACACCAGAAGACAAATGGTTATGTTGCATTACGAGCGTAGAGTGGACTGGAGACACTGGAAACCACGTGAAGTGCATTTTTGTATCTTACATACAAGCACACCGCATCCCACTTCGGTTCCCGACGCCTGTTTGAGGAGCGTGAGGACAGTGGGCCGCCGTTAGTCGGGCCTGGTGCCGCGCTGAGGGTCCAACCCTGCCCGGGGGTCCGGCCTCGCCACTGGGCGCACGCATGGCCCTCTCTTCGGAAAGGCGGCCAGAGCAAGGCCAGCAGGCGCCCCGCAGCTCCGCGGCCACCTTCGGGGACACGAGCCCGGCAAAGGCCAGCCACAGGCCACGCGCTTGGCCCGCTGGGCCCCGGGGCTGGTGGCCCCGCTCTGGCGGGAAGACAGAACCTCAGCCCATCGCTTCAGCTGGCGACGGGCCGGCAGCGGCTGCTGGGGTCACTCCGGACTCCAGGCAGGGGCACGGCCGCCGCCACCCCGCCGCCCCGCTCCTCACGGCGGTACCCGCACCGCCGGCTCCCGGGCGGGCAGGGGGCTGCGGCAGGCTCAGCGCCGCGGCCCCCGTCCCCGCCTCGGCGGCGCCGCCGTGGAAAACATGAGATCGCAGCGATCGCCACCGCGGCTTTACCTCAGGGCGCGCACCCCTCCCCGCCGGCGACACCGCAGGCGGCTGGAGCCGCTCCGGGCCCGCGGCGCCGGCTCGGGGCAGGGGTGAGGGCTTAGCCCCGGCGGGGGCCGTGAACGGAGAGGGGCCGCGGGCTGAGGGGGAGGGCGGCGGCGGGCAGCCCCGCCGGGCTCGGTGCCGCATCGCCCGGCGCCGGCGCCGAGGAAGGGGAGCGGGAGCGCGGGCCGGGCGCTGCCCGGCGGCGGGGAGCAGGGGGCCGCGGCGGCGGTGCGGGGAGGCGGGAACAGGAGCGAGCGGCCCCCAGCCGCCGCCGCGCCCCGGCGGGGAGGGAGCGGGAGGAGGGCGCTGGGCGGCCCGGTCTCGGTAGCCCCATCCGCGCTCCCCCTGCCCAGCCCCGGCCATGAATATGTAACTCCCCTCTATTTCCCGAGCTCCATTGCGGAGCCTGCCGCTCGCCATATTGTGCTGCTGGGGCTGCGGCTGCACCGCCGGCAAGAGAGGGCGACGGGAGGCAGCGGCGTAGCCCGGCGCGGCGGCCTGAGGCGGGAGCCCGGCGGGCGGTGAGCGCGGGGCCGGGGCGGTCGCGGTCGCTGCCGCTGGGTCTGTCCCCCTAGCGGGGCAGGGGAGGGTGCGGAGCCGCCGGCTGCGGCAGGCTGCCCCGGAGGGGTGTCTGGTGCCGGCAGCGGTGCCCGACCCTGGCGCGGGGGAGGCGGAGGAGGGGCTGCGCCTCCGTGAGGTGGTTGTTATGGCGGGGCGGGGGTGTCCCGCAGCGGGCTGCCCCCCGGGTTTGGGGTGCTGCCCGGGAGCAGCCGCCGTCGGGCTCCGCCGCCCGGGCAGTGGCCGCGCAGGTGGGTGCGCTTCCCGCCCCGGCGTGTGGCGGCTGCGCTCGCTCGGAGCCCCCCGGCGGGTCCGGGCCGGGGCCGCTCGCCCCCCGCCTGCCGGCCACGCATGCAGGGGGCTGGGGGGCTGCGGCGGGGCCCTGGGACGAGCTCCGACCCCTTCTGCTGCCCCCCAACCCGGCGTCTTCGGCGGCGCTGCAGGGCCGCGGGGAGCCCCGCAGCCTCAGCCCTCCCCGGGGGCCGGCGTGTGGCCGCCAGACCCGGCGGTGCGGGAATATATGTATGTATATATAGATATATATATGTGGGAGGGGGCAGTATGTGCACATGCACGCGCTGGAAGCTGCAGGGAGAGGTACCATGCACAGCTGCCTGTCACAGCCGCATACCTAACGCCAGCCCGGGGAGCGAGGCATTGCCCAGAGCCTTACTTGGGAAGGGAGAGCCGCAGAAGAGAATCACGAGCCGTTATTCTCGTTTCTGTAAATTGCCGCTGACTAAAATACAGTATTTGGTGTGATTTATTGCTCTGCGTTCCCAGTCTTTTGTTTCTCTTAAAGCCCGTGTGCATCACTGTGCTGAACAGTGTTCGCAAGGCGTGATGCTGGTAAACTGGTACTGGGAACGACCTGGCTGCTCTTGTGAAAATGTCATCGCTTCCAGCAGGGCATCAGGTGGAGAAAAACACTGTGTCGGGAGCTGTCGATGTGTCTCATCCCTTCACACTCGCTCTCACTCCTTCTGATGTGAATTTAGCACCTGTTTCTTGCCAACTTTCATACTCTGTGGTAGCTAGCTCTTCAAAATCCTTTGCCTTCCTGGGACCCGCCCCATGGCATATTCTGTATATGAAATGAACACTGAGCAACATTCTGCTTCTTGGGATTTTTGTTAAGCTGTTTGTCAGACCGTCTTCTATGGAAAAATAATTGGATCAAGTGCCTAAATCCATAGAAATCCAGAGGACAGCTAGTGATTTCCAGTATGATAAATTGTAATCCAGTCCTGTTTGGAAGTGGTTGTAGCTCTCTGTAATAACTATGCATTGCACACAGGCTTTTAAGGATTAAAGGAAACTGCTTGCATTTGAAAAAAAAAATGTGACTGGTGTGCAGGGGTAATTATTTTTGCTTGGGGAAAATTCTTTAATCAAATATGCCAGTCATTCAGTGACAAAGACTCAATTTGTCATAGGAGTTCCCTGCAGAGGTACTCTCATTTGTATTCATCTGTGTTTTCATTAAAAACTTCTGTAATGAGATAATTTGACTTTTTAATACATCATGTCAAGCTCAGAGCTGGCATTCAACTTGTCAGCTAAGACAGGGGCGCTCACTTTGAAAGCAGTGGATATCGATAAGCAGTGTGTTTTGCATTAAAAGATACACTTGTTTGAAGGATTAGCTTTGTCAGTTTGGAGATGGGAGGAATTTTCACTGGACAGATGTTAGCATGAGCTGCAGTGTCAGGCAGCAAGCTTTGTGGCTGGATCTGGCGCCGTTACAATACACTTCAGTGATGACAAGTTTAAAACATCTTTAGACCTCATTGACCCTGTGAATTGTATTTACAGTGTTTAATAAATACCTTATTTCTGCATTCAACTTCATAATAATAGCGAGACACAGATTTTGCATTGGAGGAGTTTAACTTCTTCAGTGGCTAAAATTTTGACCTTTTGCTTCCAAGCTTTGAAGCACCAGCCCTGCTGTAGCTGCCAAGAAAAGCACTGCCTGTCGTGTCTTAGTTGAAATAGTACACGAGTGCTAGTGAAATAAATTGCATGGGTCTCCCTTTATCAATGACGCTGTGTTTTAAGAACGATGTATGTTGAGTATAAAGACTTGGTTGGGCATCTTGGTTGATGAGAGCAGAATTCTGACATTTTCAGGGCTGTGTTATTGTTAAATAGAAATATGATTGGTGCTTATAGGAAAGGCATCAGTCTTATATGGGAAATAGATGTTGGGATTGTGAATTTCTTCAGCTTTGAATGTTTCTTTTTCCCTTGCTTGACAAAAAGAATGCAATGCAGGGGCAAGGGGAAGGTGGGGGAAAAAGGAGTTTCAAAAAATGAGACGTAAGTTTGCAACTGCTCAGTTGTATTTTTTTTTAAAAGGAGCACTGGGTCTGCTCTTACTGAAGCACCAGTTCAAAGAACATGTATGAAGTATCAGAGTAAAGGGATTCCTTCCACTTCTTTTTTTTTTTTTGCCTAAATACCCTTTACCTATTTTTTACTGAGGAGATCAGTTTATTAATGATGCAGGAAGGAGAGAGATTGGAGAAGGGATGTTGTTGAGCCCCAGCTTGGTTCTGCTTGTTGATGAAAATAACTGGCCTTTGAAGCTGACCTTAAATTCTTAATTTTCTGAGGAATGAGCAGCGTTCAGTATTATGGAGCTGTTTAGACTTGTTGCAGTGGAGAAATACTTTAGGAATTATCCCTGTCTGCCTGCTCCCCGCTTCTGGATGTGGAGCTTTCTTGCAAACAGCTGGGAGTTAGCAGTAGTATTCAGCTAACTAATTAAAAACCTAATCCATTCTTTACTCTTCACTACTCGGGGATAACATTAAACAATTTTGTATGATTACTGGGTTTAAACTGCGTAAGTACTGCTCCTGTAGTACTGTTTACAAAATGTACAGTTTTATTTGAGAGAGTTCTTAAAACACAATTTATTCTTAGCTGTCACCCAGCTTTAGATGAAAGCTGTCTGGCTGCCAAATTAACAATTTTGTTTCTATATGTTTATGTCCTGAAACCAGGACATAATAGCTATTAAGTCAATCATACATAAGATGACTTGAGTCTTTCTTTTTGTCTCTACAGGTGTTGCGGGGGAGTTTATTTTCTGTTTATTAATAACCAAGCCATCTTTTGTTCTCATTAAGAGAATAAAAAATGACATCACTATTGGTTGTGGCTAGCTAGCTTCACTGTGATAACTAGGTGAGAAATTTTTGTGACTATTTAACATACCTCTGGAAAAACTGAAGACCAAACATATATCTTGATCTGACGTTCTCAGAATTTCTCCCACAATATAAACTCATGAAAATATTACTGCTTACTGCCATTTATATTAATAAATGTGATGGATAGTAAGTATGTTGTATGCTGAAGAGAAGGATAATGAAGTGGCTCACTTGACGTGATCCCAGTAGCCCGGGGAGAGCAGTATACCCGAATTGCAGTATATTTGGCTTGAGCTTCTACAATGTTTCCTAAAATTTGTTTAGGAGCATCTTGGATCCTGTAGCACTGTAACAAAGCAGCCAAAGCAGTAGTCCAAGAAGCTGATGAGCAGGCTTTTATGTTTTCTGCTGGTGGAATGCAAAATAACAAACACACGTTGGGTTCCCGATGGAAGTGAAAGCAGATCTGTGCTGGCTCCTCAAGCATTGCGGTTCAGGGTCTATTGTGATCATTTCTATGTGCCTTCAGTTTTAGACTGTCTTGGCAAGCTGGGCTCAGGAGGGGCATCTGTGGGTGGGAAGAGCCACCGCAGGGCAGGGAGCAGGAGGTGCAGCCCTGAAGAGTATTCTAACAGATTAAATATGGAAGTAATGTATCCGTTCTGTAGCTCCTGTTTGTTAACATCGTGGTAAAGTTATCTTCGTGTTTGCAGTCAAAGTACAGGTTTTTGATGTTGGTGGTGCCTAACACCACAGCTGCCAGGAGGGAACCTGGAAGCCTTGACTACACTTACCTCTGGCAGGAGTTTGGTTTTGTTGTTTTTGATCTGAGTGAGCACTGTGTTGTATTAAAACTGCAAAGTCCTGAAGGTGAAATTGAATCAGTGTGTTTCATTATCACCACCAAAAGCAGGTTGAGCTGTCAGGCAAAAAACAGCTGTGGGTTGTTGTTTTTTGGTTTTTTTGTTTGGTTTGGTTTGGTTTTTCCCTTGGTGTAACTGTAGCTGTAGAAGTGATTTCTGCCAGCAGTCACCAGTCAAGGACTGCGTTTCTCCACATTTGCAGTGTAAAAACTAAAAGTAGAAGACCTGTCTTCCAGAGACCTAACCTTTGCTGCTGAACTGTTAATGGCATTTGTGGGCATGGGAAAGATCATTTGAATTGTAGTGCAAGTACTTTCATAGGATTTCTATTAAAATGTATGGCAAACTGAAAGGTTAACAACAGGGTTACTGAAGTGATCAAATTTAAGCTTGTTGATTGGAGTGGTCAATTCTTGCTTTCAGCAGCTGTTACTTCAGGGAGAGGGCAAGGAATTGGCTAGCCTCGAAAAATGTGCCAGAAGTGCTGTGAGGGTAAGAAAGTACTGTAGAAACAAAAGCACTGGTTCCCAAGCATAATTCTGTGGGGAGGGGGTGCGCTGCACAATAGCAGGGTACATGGTGTTCTGATACAGTCACACCCGTGTAAATGCAGTCTTTTACTGCGTACTGTGAGGTCCAGTGCACTATAAACATGCTACTAGAGAATGAATTTTAAAAAGGAAAAACAAATATTGTTTGATTAAGAATATCCTAAGGCAACGTGTATCATTCCTGGCCTGTTTGTATGTATTTAGTTGCTGTGACAGATTCAACTTTTCTGGTGTTTGAAGGTTTACTTTTGTTTGCTCCCAAAAGTTTTTAATCCTTTATCCTTCCTGCTCTGATCTGATACAGCACTGAAATGAATTTTAGGCAGGGTTTTAGAAAGGCATTTTTGCTTTTCTCCTTCACAGTTGGTTATTAATTCTGAAATCTAAGGTTGAAAGAGCTTAAGAACTTCATTTTTTAAAACTCACTTATACACACAGTATAAGTAGCATGCTTCATAAAACGAGAAACACTGCATAAAATTTAACAACTAACAGAGAAAATAGCAATTGCGCTCACTCTGTCAGAGTGTCAGAGTTCTGCTTAATATTGTTACTTCACAGGGCTAAATTATGGCTTGGTGATAGCTGTTTTCCTTTTCATGTGAATTGTTGGTGCAGGTCTTTGGCACGTTTGAGGTCAAGTGCTTGCCTGATCTATTAACCCACATCAAGAGTGAAAAGGTACTGTTCCTGTAACAGATTCGTTTTGGCTGCTGGCAGAAGGCATTAATGTTTTATCGTATTTTAGCACTCACTTTTCACGAGGTATAGATGGTGTGAAAGGGTAAGTACCAGGATTTTTTAGCTTTAATAATTAAAATAATCTTACTACCTGTTGCATTAGAACAGTGGGCAATGTTTGCTTTTTTTTTTTTTTTTGGTGTTACCAAAAACTGAAGAGTTTTCTACTTAATCCCTCTGAGATTAAAAAAACCCCACAACCTAAGCTTTTTGATTTATAAATAGCCTGGTTTTGAAATGTGATGAGTTTGAGCATTTGTAGGTATGACAGCTAGAGGGAGGTGGATGAATTCCGGACTACCTGGAGGCAGCTAACATGATATAGAGGGAGTTCTTTGGCAACAGTATGATAATTTTATGTATTCCAGTTTTTGTAGCTGAAGAGATGCCCAGGAGGGTATGATACAAAACCGTAAATAAGATGTTGAACGCTAAGGACTGAGATTACTGACAGTAATGGAGCGATCCAGGAGGCAGTGTGAAAAGGCTATTGATGCTCATTGCATGGAATATAGAACTCGTATAGAATAAACTCAGATTTGAGCATCAACTACGTAAGAGCAATGTACTTGAACATACAGTGCTGATATGCTGTTACACTTCACTGCTATAAATATACAGAGAAGCACCAATTTAAAATCAATTACTATTGTTACATCCAATACATGACTGTTCTTAACACTGTGATTAAACACACTTGAGTATGATCAGAAGTTTAATTTGGTAGGGTTTTTTTTCAATTCCTTAATGCTCTTAACTTCTAAAATGGGAGGATTTTCCCTCTTCGGTCACTTGTATTAACATTAGATTCATTAAATTGTTCCATAGATGTACATATGTATAGCAGATGGTTTGCATGAGGCCACAGCACAAAGGTTTCTAAAGGCCAGGATGAGCAGCTTGACGGCCAGATTGGAAATGCTGCCATACTCCCTGGATCAATTCATTTCAGGTCCAGTAAATTGTGAATGGCAATTAACCGCATAAAAAGATCCTATGTCTTAAGGCACCAGGCAAAAGCTTTCTTCTTGAGGAAAATAAATACAGTGAAGAAACTGTAAAAGACTATGTGCTAGCAAAAGCTAGTGGGTTTCAGAAATGCCAGTGTTATTTTCTTTCCCCTCTGTCGGATGTCATCTGTCTGGTAGCCTACTGGATGTTTGATAGTCACAGCATTAGGTGTCGTTACTTCATATTCGAGAGAGGGTTGGGGTTTTTGTGTGTGTTGAAGAGAAATGCTGGTTAAGCTTATGGGGCAGGTTGTGGGAAAATGGGGAGTTCGGGACTAGTTGTCAAGAAAATGAAAAACTCAGAACCAGTGTGATTGAGAGGGACAGTCATGTTGGGAAAATGTCTGTAGCGTTACCGACTGTTGAGGCAGTTGAACTGCGCCGATGCCTCAGATTTCTTTGCATTCCTCAGTTTTATTGGCTGCTTTGGGACATTTTTGAGGTTGTGGTCTTGAATTAATTTTGCAGCCTACACGCCCCCCACACCTGGTAGTGCTCTAGGGCAGAAATGAGGTTGTCTCTCTTTACTAACTGCTGTTCATAGACTGACAAAAATTGGATTTTTCAGTTTGACCATCTGAAAATGCAGAGCTTTATAATATTTGCTTCGGGAATAAATGCAGTTTCCCTAATTCTCATGTACTTCCAGTGCTGAGTGCCATCAAATAACTTCTCATGTAGTCACGTCCCTTCCAGATGAAAAGCTTTGTTATTGAAAGTAATGGGATAACAGGAAAAAATATTGATCTTTCTAGGGTGACCTTTACAGTGGATTTCAGTAAGCTTCACACTTTTAGAAATCTAGACTCAGTTTTAAGTGGAAAATGAGAGAATCTGACAAACAGTCTTAAAGATCATATGCTTCCAAGCAGCCTGTAGAAATGCATACTTGAAACTTGTAATACGCATTCTGGTGACACAATACTACTAAGAAAAGGAGAATATGTTATTTTTTCGTACAGAACAGGCTGTATTTGTATTTTAAATGTAGAACTTGGCACAACCTTGAGTGTGGGGAACATCTGGCATTCATGTATGTACAAATAGTTCTGGTTTTATTATAGTTAAATTGTTTTCTCAGCCATAGTGGGGCTATATTGATATAATAGATCAAAACATTTGAATGTTAATCTCTTCGTTTACTTTTGTCCCTGCCCATGGCAGGGGTGTTGGAGCTAGATGATCTTTAATTTCCCTTCCAACCCAAACTATTCTATGGTTCTGTAAATAAAGTAGGAAAATAGGATGGCAGAGAACCAGAAGCAAACATTGTTAAAATGGGATTGTCAGAATGGTTATCACATTGTGTTGATTTCTCAGTGTGCATGGTGCTATCCTTCAAGTGTAACTGAAATTGGAATGACTTAAAGTAGTGAAAGGGTAGTCCTGCTTTAGGTTGTTTAATCACATTAAACATCGACCGTAACATGCACCACAGTCATATGGCCTGCATTAATACACATTATTATTTACAGTAACGTAGCCTCAGGCTAGTCCCAGCCATTCTTTATTTTCATACATTTTTACTCAGACTTAGTTTCTGTTTATTTTTTTAGCTCAAAACCAGGTTTCCAGGTTTGCTCTGTAAGAATGAAATACCGAACCCCTTCAGAACAGATCTAGGGAAAAAAGACAGAGGATTAACTATATGAGTGCCTATGGCTAATGGCTATAATGCCTGCCTTCTTCACACAGTGGAAAATGTGGTCTTTGTACCCTTGTGCAGTTGTCCAGGGAAAAGTGTAAGGGCAGCAGCTGAGTCTGCGGTGGAGGCAGATGGGTTTCTGTCTGGGTTGACATGAGTTTTGCTTTTGCAGTAGGTTTGGAGGGACATGGAGGAGCGGAGGCTTCCTGCAGCGCCTGGGAGGCTTTGGGTGGTTGCAGGGGGACAGAAGGGTGACATTGCCTTTCCTTGGGGCGTTTGGGAAGGAGCTGGAGGAGGACTGTGCTGGCATTTGTGAGGATTTGGGGGGGGGGAGTGAAGGTTGTGATTAGGGTTGTAATGATGCGGGTGGTTTTAAACACGCACCGTCAAAGCCCAGTTCAGGATCCGAGGGTGATGCCCTGTGAAGAGTCTGATTCTTATTTCTCAGCAACACTGTTGCCCCTGGAGCTGCTGGTGTGCTGATTTTGTGTCTTTCATGGAGCATGTAACAACAAGCTCGAGCAAGGTTTCTTGCTCCTTGTTTGTTTGTTGGGGTTATTTTTTTTGTTGTTTTTTTGTTTGTTTGTTTTTTCTCTAGTTCAGTGTTTCTGTCTCACAAATACAGTCCAAGGACATGTTTGTTTGCAAGCTGATATATTGTAAGGGTGGAAAGCATGGTGTGAATATTTTTTATCTGTTATCAGATTTGACTTCTGGAGCATGTAATTGCTGTTTGAAGTTTCAGCTTCATAGCTTCTATTAATTTGGCGTCTTTAATAGTCTTTTAATTGGCTTTGATTGTGCTTTGCAGATGATAGACTTCTAGTTAGTGTGTACAAAAGTATTTTAAACATTGGCTTTGTGTAAGTGTAGCTAACCCTTCATATTTAAATGTAGTAGGCATTTACAAAGGAGTTCACTGGCAGTACTGCAGAGCATTAACTGACAGTGTTTGGTAATAATTTTGAAATTAGCCCATGAATGTACTTCTAGGTGTTCTGTGATAGTAACTGAAACTATTGCCTTGATAACATTTATTTTGTAATCTGTATCTGACCCTCATAAGTTTGCAGATTGACTAATCCATCACCAGTTACAGCTCTATTCTAACAGCTACAGATGTTAAATTTGGGCAGATCCCTTCAGCTCACAAGAGACCCACTTTTCAGTAGGTCGTCTAAACCCAAAGCATTTTTGCTTGCTGTTGGTCTATTTAAATGTGGGTACAGGAGAGAGAAAGTGGATTCTCAAAAAACATGTAGTGTTTTGGGGCTTATTTGTTAATTTTCCAATTTATACAAAAATACCTAGTTGTGAATTTTACTGCTGGTTCCACAAGTTCTTAGAAGATATCGAAGGAAAATGTTCTGTTTCTTAAATATGCGGTTATATCATGTGTTTACAGAAGAAACTCCCAATTTAGGCAGACCTGATGGATATTTTCTATAACATACTAGGTATCTGAAGTTCTAATTCTGTTGTTGCTGTTTTCACACAGTTCAAACAAATGGGTTCTACTTTGTATAAAGCTAGTGGTCACTGTAGTCCCTTCTGATGTTTCTTTTGGGCGTAAGGAGGATGTTTGTGTGGTCATAGTCAGCCACACAGATTGTAAAAGGTGTGTGGAGTAGAAGGTCATGTTCAGGTTTCTTCAGCTTTTTATTATGGCAGTGGTTTATTGGTTGATTACTGTTAGTTGCCATCGGCTTTTCTTGGCTGTTTCACTTTCTATACAGCAAAACTAAGTAAAAATGTTTCCGATCATGAGATAAACCCATAATTAGAATAACTGGGGTTGGAAGAGACCTCCAGAGATCATCTAATACAACTTCCTGGTAAAAGCAGGGCCAATTAAATCAGGTTGTTCATGGCCACATCCAGTGGAGTGTGCCTGTCTCCGAGCGTGGACATCCCACAACCTGTCTGGAGAGACTTTTTATTAGTGAGTGTTTTGCTGTAGCTTTATGCTTCCAGTACAGAATTAGTTTCTTGTGTGAATTGTACTGATCAATGCTTACTCTGTCCATGTGCCTTTTGTCATGGCAAATAGGTTCTCATTTTTGGTTTTGGTAGGTACTTGTTGCTTTATGTCTGGCTCATGGTATGAGTCTACAGCACAAGCTCCTAAAGATTTTAAATGGGCTTTAATGACTGTAAGAGATAATGATGGATACCAAACCATATCTTATCTCTTAGCTGTCTTCAGGACTGACAACTTGAGCCTTCCATGTTGGAGATGAGCTGCACTACAGAGGCACTGTGTTTTGATTGCAACTCTGAACGTGAATCAATGAGCTTGAATTTGTTGCTAGCGTAGATCATGACTGATTGTGTCAGAAGATGATTGTACACATGGCAAACGTAATATTGGATTCAACTTGCAAATAGAAAGAAGTGAAGATCTTCCCAGTAAGGGATGTTGTGACATTGAACTTGATATTGGGAGGACAAGGACTGATAGCTAATGAACTAAAAACACTTGAGCAAGACATTCCTCTCTCAAGTTTATCCCCTTTTGAGATCAGTATGTAATTGTAGTGAGCGCAATATAAACTTGCAAAGAGGCTGTTTGAGGAGTGCTGACGATACGAGTCAACAGGCAGGAGAGGAAGGGGAGGCATGGACAAACGCGGTGACATACTTGTTCAGGATCATCGACCAGTTAATTTCAGAGCTGGGAACAAAATGAGCTCCAGGCCAGAACCTGATTCGGCTGTCTCCCAGGGATTTTGACATCTAGGGAAGAAAAAAATAACTTCAGAAAAGAGTGAATACTAAAAGTACTAGATTGTAATCTAGTACTAGTTGTCCTAGATTGCTTAACATCCAGTTGTAATCTGAGCTGCTAGTGAACTGCAGTGAAGATTAATCCCTTCAAATAGTGTCTGTCTATTCAGAACTGTATGGGGTTTGTTGGTCGGTTGGGTTTTTTTTTTCCCAAATTGAGCTCTTAGGCAGAAAGTAAAAGCAGAAAAAAAAAAATCAGAGTGCTTTAACTGAACAAATTGAAATGAATGACTGAATTGAATACTTTGTCAAAATACGCAATTTGTCCTTAATGCTAGTCACAATATCAGAGAGAGTAAAACGTAAAACTCTAATCCTGTTAAGCTTCCAAGTAACTGCACTATGATACCTGTTTTTACAAGAACTAATCCTTTGGAAAAAAAAATGGGAATGGTTGAAGGTGCTGTTGAACTTGGCATACCAAATAGAAGCCTAACTCTCTTACTGTTTTAAGTCTAAATATTTACCTTTAAAACTTCGAACAAAAATCACTTTCTAAGGATTTAATACTGTGTAGAAATGTGTGTATTATTTTTTTTTAAAGAGCCTGGTGCAATTTTTTTCCCTCAAAAGTGTTTTTTCATGAAAGTATTGGAGATCAGTAGGCGAGTGTGAGTTAAAAGGCAGCTGGTATGGCTGTAGCCACACCTGAGCTGTGTTTGTGGGTTAGCTGTTCCAGCTGCTTGGTACTATTCCACCGTTTCTGTGATCTCAAGGTATTCTGACACAACCACACATGCAGTTGCGCTTTAGCCATTGCCTGGGCTACAGTAGGCACTGCAAAGCGTTTTGGAGAATAACTCCGGTTGTGTGGGATCTCTGGTGTCCAGTAGAAAGTCCCCTGCTCCCTTGTTAAAGCAGAACCGCTATCAAGTTAAGTTCCAAGCTAGAGCTAAGGAAATCTTGAATTTTCACAAATGACAAATTTTGAGAAATAAGATTAAGGAGTGATACATTGGTGAATCTAAGGGTGGTACATCTCTGAAAGGGTAAAGTAGGGCAGCGCAGGAGCAGTGGTGCGGCTGCTGAGCTTCTCTTTTGCTTTGTAGCCAGTACAGCCTGCCTGCCTGCAGCGCTTGACTGTTCCGAGGTGTATTTGCTGCCAGTTGGATTTTATTTTTACTGGATCGTTTCAGGAATGGGATACCCAAATACCCAGTCTACTGTGACTCACAGCTACATTTGAGCAAATAAGTGTCTTTCAGTTATAAGAGCTTGTAAAGTGGATGTGGTGTGTGACAAGTGTGGATGTTGCTCTGCTGGAGTTTTGCTCTAAGCATGCTGGAAGGACGCTCCAGCATAAATTCCCCGGTCACTAAGCAGGCAGGAGGTCAGAGAGGGGCCTTTTCTGATGGAGTCCTTCATAGTGCGATTTTTTTCCTATAACTGTCTGCCTGTTCTCCAGGAACAAGACTTATTTTGTTGTAATGTTTTTAGGCCCCAGCCGTTTGTCTTCAAATTTGTTTTGGAAAATAGTCTACAGATGGATGAGCACAAAGAACGAGATTGCATAAGCCCTGTTTTCCAAGGAAATCAGGCTTAAATAGCAAGGCTTTCAAATGAAGTGATGCGATGCTTTTTACTGAAGCCGGCAGACTCATCTCACAGCTCTAGTTAGGGAGCTATTCAACTTGGGGATAAAGTTTGGTTTTCTAAAAGTCGATCAAAAGTTTCCGAAGCGCTTTAAGAACAGCACAGGTGTATCTTGTTTTCTTTTGGTTTTGATGCTCTGGCAATGTGGAGAACTGAGAAACATCCTGGGTACAAAGGAATAAAATTCTACGTGTTCTGATAACCTTCAGCCATCTCCCTGTTTAATCTTTTGGTTTTCTTCTGTAAAAGACACAAAGCAACTAGGTAAGTTTTATGACTAAATGCTAAATGTTAGCTTGTTTCCCTCTTTTTGTATGCTTTTTGGAACTGGGGAATGACAAGGAATCAAACCTGAAGAGATTCATAACGTCTCTGGTTCTCAGATTTGTCATATGTTCTTCTGGTTATATCAGGTGGCTCTTGCTTTGATAATGACAGATGGGCGCACTCTGTAATTACAAAGTTTGTGCTGGAGTTTTACTGTGCTTGAGGACCGAGTTGGTCTGAAGGACTGCAGGTGTCCCTGTTGGTTAGGGGGGGGGGTTGTTTTGTTTTTTTTTTTTTTTAATGGCTGACAGGAGTAGCCCTCTGGCTATAGCATAATTCACAACAACTAGTACTTGTTAGTGGCTCTGGGAGAAAGATGTTTGATCTACCTGCAGGAATGTGGCTTCTCCCCTTCATACCGCCCTGTCATCATTTGACTGGTTGCTTTCCTTTTATATCCAGAGGGTATAAACAAGGCATAAAGGTAAAAAAATGATAGAAAGTATAAAGTCATGATATGTTGAAGTTTTTTGCAAAAACTTTATGATGAAAGGCTCACAGGGGTATCTGACTTCACATTGCTCCTAATGCTGGCACATGTAACCTATGAAGAGGTCCCATTGTCTTTGTTTATAAAGTGGAAAAGATCTGAAATGTTGAATATGTATTAATATGTTTCAGTAGGTTTGAATTGACCATGTTTCCAGCGTTCCTCAGATTTTGACTTCACACATACCAGGGGCAGAGGAGGTGTTTGCTAGTGATAAAGCGCACTCTGTGGATCTCTCCAGCTTTCCGCTAGCTTTAAGGCCAGTATTTTTTCTCTTAAAATCTGAGACTGCTATCACTGCAGACCTTAGGGTGAGAATAAAGCACTCAGCATCTTGGATTAGAAGCCATTAAAATAAAGATGGTCAATTATTTATCATGACACTTGTACCCTGTCTTCTGCAGTGTAGCCTCAGGCCTGTAGGGAAGGTTGCAAAATAAATGATAGTGTTAAGACACTTGTTCTCCAGATTAATAGGTTTGCTGACAGTCTGGCATCTGGAGAGCTGCTGTTCTGTGTCAGCAGGTGTAAGTGTGCAAGTTTGGGCAAGATACTGCTTGTGCTTGCGATGATCTCTTTACCTGGGGCCGCTTTGATGGGCTCTTTACTGTGATGGAGTTGCATCATGTTGGGAGCCGGGTTCTCTTTTAAGAGAGGCTGGATTTACTGGGATTTAGTTGTCTTAATCTGCTGCAATCTGACTGAATGCTTCAGCAGATTTTTGGGGAAGGGTGTGAATGATTAGCAGCTGTGTGAGTTTCTTCCAGTAGCTGAAATGATAGTTAAATGTGTCAGCTTTAAAAGCACTCAAGAGTAGTATCCAGTGCAGACACAGAATAATAATGTTGGGTCTCTGTCAGAACAACCCAGTGGCACCAACGCATAACAAAAGTCCTCACCCTGGAGGACTTGACTTCCCAGAATTACCTTAAATGATAGGGGAGATTAGAACACAGAGAAATACTATTTCCTTTCTTTGTCACTAGTACGCTTCTCAGCATTGCTTCTCTGCTGAGATGTGTCACTTAACACCATCATTAAATTCATACCTCTGAATAATTTAAATGAAATACCTGGAATTCTGACAGGACAGTGCAATACTTGGCCAGACTGGGAGCTGGCAGCCTGCAGCAGGGTTGTGGTGGCATGTCACTCTTCATGGGGAGGTGAGGTCCTAACTGGACATCTTACTTTCCTGATCCACACAGAGAAACATGTCTCTTGTCACAAGTAAACTGTATTTTTAGGGCACAATATTTATATAGTAAAAATTGGAGTTGACAGTCTGTCATCTCCTAATTATTTCTTTTGATGCCTCTTCAGATGCTTATTACTTATTAGACGTAATAGTGGATGTGGCTACTTTATGTCAGGCTTCCACCACCACCACCACTTTTTTTGGTAAAGTAAGAAAACTAATTTCTGTGCTTGGGTGAAAGTAGATATAATAATCTTTGCTGCACTGCTTCTCTTGCTTTTCCCTCCACAATTAATTAAAGCTTATAAAGTAACCTTGTTCTCCGGAGAGGTTGACCCTTTCATGTAGAACTTGATGAATCAAAAACTGGATTATAATGTATCTGATAGATGGCAATAGGATCTGCATTTGGCTGCTGATTTCAAGGGTCTGAAATACAAACCTAGATTTAAAAAAATGAAAGTGATAAAAAAGGAAGAAAGTGCTTCTGCTTTTCCTACCTAGTAGAAATGTCTGTAACTGCAATCTTGCCTCTTAGATGGTTTCATTCATTTTTTTAAACATACCCCAGTCTGGGATAAATTTTCCTTCTTCTTAACGCAGGTAGTTTTTGAGAGATGGGGAAGATTGGCCCTTCTTCCCCAGTGAGAAAACATTTTCTGTTCAGAAACATCATTTTCTTCTATCATTTTGACCCAACTTTCTTTCACATCAATGGTGACCATGTGTGGTCGTTTTGCCTCATCTCATATGATAATCCCAGAATTTGGATGGGAAAGCATGATGGTTTCTCTGTGTTGTTTTTTGTGTGTGTGTGTGTGTGTGTGTTTTTTTTTAATGAAAAGGTGATGTGTGCCTTTGACTGTAAGCAAATTCTGCAGCAGTGGTTGTGGAGTGTATCAGTCATCTGTTGATGCGGTTAGTTCTAGCTCTGTCCATTTCCAGGAATGCCTGTCTACCACTACTGATTTAAAAAAAAAAAAAAAGAAAATGGAGAAACCCCTAGTAATGTGTGTATGATTTGGGTTTCTGAAACTTAAAAACTTCTGACTTTGTCCCCCAAGTCATTGCAAATCAGGTGCACATCTGCTGAAGCCCAGCAGGACTCACAGAAAAACTGAACCTCTTGGTTGAAATGACCCAGCAACAATCTTCCAGCGTTCTCTTAACTTTTGCTAACCCCTAGCGATGCATTTTCAGGAGGAAAAAGAAAGGCATTATAGTGAGCTTCCAGTGAACATGTTTAGCTGGTTTTCTGTGTGTGTGTACAATTTGGACCTTCCACTTGGTTAGGAAGTAGACTGTACTTGACCCATATGCACGTTTGTAAGTGGATGTTTTATGGATGTTTTCCGCATCAGGTGGCATTTGCAGCTTTCACATCACACAGCCAAAGTTTTATGGCCTTCAGTTCTATGTCACTTTTGTTTAACAACCTTAATTGATTTTCACAAAGTGTTCATGGCTGACTGACTGCCTTAATTTTTCTGGAGGGGTGCTGGGCATGGAGTTATCCGCATGGCATACAGTGGAGCCTGGTACTTGGATGAACAAGTGTTCCCCCTGTACTTCTGCTTTGTTGGCACAGAGACTGCTATGTCTGTGTAGACCTGGGGGCTCCCTGCTGGCCGGAGGAGCCTGCCTGGGAGGGGAGCTGGCTCCTGCCCCCAGATGTATGGGACTCTGCAACTTGTTTCTCTTTTTCTTCCCAGCCATGTCTCAAGCCGTGCAGACAAACGGGACGCAACCTTTAAGCAAAACATGGGAGCTCAGTTTGTACGAATTACAAAGAACACCTCAGGTAATACGTGCTTGAGAGCTGGCCTTTATGGCAGGGCTTTCTTTTATACTCTGTAGAATGTGAAGCTTGATGTTTAAGATTTTCTTTTTCCTTTAGGACTAGTGTTAAATGCCTATTCTAAATGATAGAATGTATAAAAGAAAAAAAAAAAGTCTTTCCAAACCAAAACCTCTCCCATAATGTTAAAAAAAAGTTTCATCTTTTCTTCTTTTTCCCTTTCTTTAGCAGTATGGGTATGTGTGCTTTACGTAGTTATATATGTGTCTGGGTTTGTCTTTTGACTATGTTTCTCTTTAAAAGAATAGTACAACATGCAATCTTTGTGAGGAAGTTACTAAATTCCATTAAAGAATTTTTACGTTGTTTTACACTAGGAAGCAATCACCGATGGCTTGGAAATAGTGGTGTCGCCCAGGAGCCTGCACAGTGAACTGATGTGTCCCATTTGTTTGGATATGTTAAAAAACACCATGACGACAAAAGAATGTTTGCATCGCTTCTGTGCTGACTGCATCATTACAGCCCTCAGGAGTGGGTATGTAAATATTATTACAGGGAAAAGGGGTTTCACTTGAGATGAAAATGTGATTGAGAAAATCCTTGAAGTCCTGGGTACTGATGGGGAGCAGTTCCTTGCCTGTGCACTGCAAGTTTCTGCACATCTTCTGTATTTCACTCTTGTGTGTTCAGCCAGCTGTGGCAGATCCAGATCTGGCTTTTTCCTCATGAAAAATCATCCCATAACTTGGTTTCTTGCAAGGAGTTGAAAACCTCTTTTTTCTTTTTTTTCCTATTTTTTTTTTTTTTTTAAGATCCAGTAAAAGCAAAAAAACCCCACCACCTACATTACTTACAAAAATTAGTCTTGCCTTTTCCTAATAATAAATGTCAAATTGTGTGGCCCTTCAGCAGTAGTTCTGCTTTCAAGCTTCACTACCAAAACAGCCTATGCTAAAGGACAAATATTTTTTCTTGTATTCTTCAGTTACAGGTCCATATTTCCCAAAAGCTATAGAATTCTGCAGTTATCTATTTCTGATAATGGCAATTACCTGTGGTCAGAGGTCACACTTAATTTGCTGTGCCTGTGTAAATTCTGATGAGTAATTAACAAGAATACATTAGAGGGAAACAAGAAAACCATCAGCAGTAGACATCAGTGTTTCAGCTACGGAGGCCTCTTCCTCTTACAGCAAAAAAATTGGGTGAATCTGATGTTTTAGTTAAACGAGAACAAAATGGTAGGAAGGACAAGGCTTTTTAGTTTTCCCAGTAGTTAGTACTTGAACTATAGAATAGTTCCTTAATCTTTGTTTTATCCTCTGTGTGTTAGAAAGACTATGCCTTAATATAATTTGCACTAGACATGCATTTTTTTCTTGGTGAAAATCCAGCCAGACGGTTAAGGGAAGGAGCAGTTTGCAGAGTGGAACTTTTGAACTCTTTGGTCTAAATACAGTTTAGATACATATATCTAAAAACTAGACACATGTTTGGGGTTTCTGTTTAAATATCTGTAACTACCTGATCTGTCAAAAGATAGACGGCCCCATTCCAGATTTACTGTAAATATCAAGTTTTAGTGAGCACTTTGACTATGAATTGCAGCATTAGGGCAGGCTTTTGTTATTGCAGGAGAGTTAGTATTGTTTTCTTCCTTCTTGTTCATGTCCAGCAACAAAGAATGTCCCACATGTCGTAAAAAACTAGTTTCAAAACGATCACTGAGACCAGATCCAAATTTTGATGCTCTCATCAGTAAAATTTATCCAAGCCGAGATGAATATGAAGCTCATCAGGAGAGAGTGCTAGCAAGAATCAGCAAGCACAATAACCAGCAAGCTTTAAGTCACAGCATTGAGGAGGGATTAAAGATTCAGGCCATGAACAGGTACGTAATCCATGTCACTTGTCCACAGGTAACCTTGTTTGCCTTAACACTAAAAATACACTGTCTGTCCTCCCTCCCTGTATAGCTTGATATTCCTCTGCTCTGAAGTCTGCCAAACTAATTTGTAACCTTGGGCAAAATAATTTTTAACCTTTTTTCTACTAATAGAAACCTTTGTATTGCTCCCTGCCACTTCTGTGGCAGCCTGACGTAGACATTTCAGCCTAGCTTTACCAAATTATAGCTATCACTTCTTCAAAAATAAACTGTAATATAATGAATCCTGTACAAGCATATTACCTTTACATGTAAATAAATGCACTTAATACCAGAGCTTAGGTTTAGTTGTGACTTAATTCACAAGGCTGGAATATATATGGTTTTTACACAGTAGTGAAATCCAGGGGATGCATTTAAACCTAAGAGAGCCGTCTGGGAAAGAAGCCCCAAACTTCATGTCATGCTGAATCATGGTGTGATTTATATTTTTAATCACCTGTGGATTCATGTTTATTTAGATCAACGTAATGGTCTGAAGTTGCCTGAAAAATAACTGTATGAAGTTAAAAATTTTCTTACAACATGTTTAAAAGGTGTTTGAGGGATAGGAAAAATCCATAGTTTTGTCTGTGAGTATATTTTCACAAGAAAGAACAAATTATGGTCTTTTTTAAACCTTAAATATCTCTGAAGAAACATTTAGTGCTTGTGTGTGCATATGCCTGACTCCTGGCTTGGTGGGGACCGGGAGAGGGAGGAGTTGTATGAGCCTGTGGGCCTGTGTTGGGTGAACTCTGAGTGCAGATTAGTGTTTATTTGTACCTGTTTCTGACCAGGTTACAGAGGGGCAAGAAACAACAGATTGAGAATGGCAGTGGGGCGGAAGATAACGGTGACAGTTCCCACTGTAGCAATGCCTCAACACACAGCAATCAGGAAGCAGGGCCTAGTAATAAGAGGACCAAAACATCAGATGATTCTGGGCTAGAACTGGACAATAACAACGCAACTGTGGCAATAGACCCCGTAATGGATGGTGCTAGTGAAATTGAATTAGTTTTCAGGCCTCATCCAACCCTCATGGAGAATGATGACAGCGCACAGACGAGGTAAATGTCTCCTATTCCTCTTCATCTATTCTGCAGTTATTTTTGGTGCTTTTGTTTTCTATCGCTTCTTGGGGCTTTTTAGATTCAATTTACTTTAGTCATACCACATCATGTTTAACCATATGCACTCTTTCCCTCTTTCTGCTCCAAGTCAGGTAGATGGTACGGCTCAACTATTACCCAAAATACAGCAACAATCTGTTTTAAGCCTTTGATCACAATAAAGATAGTTTTTAAGGGTTTTGTAGTGTTGCAGTTCACAGCAGGTGCTAGGATGATGGTATAATATCAGTCCCTTTTCTAAGATTCTTTGGGAATAAACCAACCTTGTGTAAGTGTCAGCAGTTTTCAGAGCTTTGTGTCAGTGGGATTTCTACGCTGGAAGCTTTTCCTGGCATTTTTTTCATGATCCAGTCCAAGCACAGACTGCAGATTTTGGATTACAGCAATGAGCAGTCTCAAGGAGTTTCCTCAGGTCTCTTCCTGGTGCTCTCTCCTAATGAGACATCTCTCTGTAGTGTTTAGAAATACATTATACGCTTCAGCCAGCTTTTCTTTTTTGGTTTGGAATTGCAGGGGAGTTCTGGGGGGGTTTATGAAAGGCAAAAGGAAGGCTAAGCTTCTGGGAGAGGCCTCTGCAGCATTTGCCAGCCTTTAATTCTTGCATGAATAATTGAAGTGAGAATGGTTGGTGAGGCAATAAGGAAAAGTAACGGGGAGCAGAGGTGCGGTGTGTCATGTTCGTAGCTTGCCCCTTATGGTTTTCTGTCCAGGCACTTCAGACTGTATCTGTGCTTGGAAGATTTCAGCAGTCATGAGTAGTTCTCAAACCCCTTGGCAACATGTTACAGGTTTTTTGATTTTGAGCAGATGACAGTGTAGTGCTGTCCGCTCTCTACAAAGAGCAGGAAGGCCTGTGGGAGAAGTGTCAAAAATATGTATGGGCACTTTGGAACAATACAGTTTGCAAAGTTGCTTGCGTGTCTTGGGTGAAAGCAATTAACACTGTTTGTGAACTGTCTTCAAAGGCCTTTTCACGCTTGATGCTTAATATCTGGGGGTGTTCCACATGTCTTTTTCCCATACCTGCAACTCAGACGTCTGATTATCTTTGTGGTTGTTGCCACAGGTACATCAAGACCTCAGGCAATGCCACCGTTGATCACTTGTCCAAGTACCTAGCTGTGAGACTGGCTTTGGAAGAGCTTCGTAGCAAAGGAGAATCAAACCAGATGAACCTTGACACAGCCAGTGAGAAGCAGTACACCATTTACATTGCTACCGCCAATGGGCAGTTCACTGTAAGTAGAACTTTTAACCGAGAGTAAAACTGAGCATCAGCCATCTTTGACACAGGTTCCATTAAAATCCACTCAGTTGGACTTCTCCTGAGTTGGCTTAGGTGTACAATTCATAACACCATGTTTTAGGTGTAGAATTCAAAACACCATGTTGTTTATTTAGAAGCAGAGCAATTGCTTTTTAGGAAAACTTATACAGCAAAAGTTTGGTTAGTAGAAAAGGAGGGAAATAAATTACTTGGGGGGGGGAAAATCCAGGGATGCCAGCAACTACTAGCTGACTCATGCCATTGTTTTACAGTTAAAATGGAAGAGGAAAAATACTACTTCATCTGAGGCTCTTGTTTCAAAAGCAGATAGCTGTAGCACCAGGAAGCGTCTACTGTTAGGTGGCGTTTCTCCACGTCTGTGTAGGCTTCCAGTATTCTACTGTGTATCAGCTGTGAGTACACTTAACGGAAGAATCCCTCCTCTTGGTTGCTGACTTCAGAATACACAGATAAAACAGCAAGGCAGCATCACAGTGAAATTGAACTCTGAGCCTGCTCTTGGCTTGGGCGTTTATCTGAACAAAAGTCTTCTGGTTAAAGAGACGGGCAAATGTTTTGCAGTAAAAGTCTGTTTCAACAGCTTTCAAACACGACTACAGATTGTCCCTTAGAAGCAGAGATGCTTTTGGTGTAAATACACTACTACTCCCTCTGTAGAGAGAGCGGAAGGAGGAAAACTGAAGTTTACTTTATTTGCAACTAATACTCACTTTGCAGAAGTGTGTTTTGGTGCTGTTTTAGTGAGATCAGCAGTTCAGAATCGCTTGCGTTGTGGGGTTTTGGTGCCAAGTGGCTAGCTAGTAACTTGTGCCACATTATTGGCGACTTCTCCAAGTTCAGCACGTTTCTCCGATTTACGTAGTCTGTTTCTACAGCACTACCCGTGCAAGCCATCGGTTACTTCATTTCTGTTTTGGTGTTCTCTTCTAGGTATTAAATGGGTCATTTTCCTTGGAACTGGTCAGTGAGAAGTACTGGAAAGTGAACAAACCCATGGAACTGTACTATGCACCAACAAAGGAACATAAATAAGCTGTGGTGGAAAACCGAGATGGGACTAACTCTTTTTATAGCTATGACTTCTTTAATATTAAAAAGAAGGCACCACCATTATCTTCATGGACAATACACATGATGCCTTCAGGCTCTCTCAGTATACTTATTAATATGATTAGACAGTATTCTGGGTTGTATTTAATTTAGTCTTTGGTTTGGGCTTTTGGTTTTTCCCTAGGAGACTAAATGACCTTCTCCAGTGCATTCCAGTGTTTGACATGCTTTTTTGTTCCTAATGCATGATAACTGAACGAGTGTTCCGGTTTGGAATGTCTTAATTTTGTCCAGGTAAATCTGGATTTCTAATACATTTGACACAGTTATAGTAGCCTCTGTGAAGTATTGAGCATTGGATGGCTGAGTAAGTCTATTCAATAGTAACATATGCCAAGGAATGTGTTAAATGTTGTAATTTGCTAATGGTTATCCATATAAAAGATTGGTAGAGAATTGATTTCTGATAGTCTTGCAGCTAGAGAGGTAATCCGATTCCCTAGAAAAGATGTATTAATAATTTTCTTGTGAAGAGAGCTGTAGTGAGAAAGCGGACACTTTTAAAACCTTGCCGTTTACTGGGCTTAACACTTCAGTGCAAGGTGATTTATGAGATTGGTTTGCTTTTTAACAAATATTTCAGTCGAGAAAACTCCCAACAACCTAACCCTGTAACTCCTCCCTGTGTCGAACACACCAATCTTGATGCATTCTGCAGTTTCCCGTCTGGCCCTGTTGCAGTGTTACCCTGTCCTCGCAGGCTTCATTGAAGATGATCTCTTGGAAGTTCTCTGCTCCCTAGAATAACAAATTTGCATTGTGAATGTATTGGAATGTTCTCTAAAGAACTGTCCTGAAAACTTCTTTTTTTTTTTTTTTTTTTTTAAGCAAATCCCCAAAATTCCAGCACACAGACTTAATGCAACATTGAAATGCTTTGCTTTGTGGAATTTCTGCTACCCCAGCTGTGAACTTACCTGGGCTTCAGTTTGAGTAGGGAGGACTTCAACTGTAAGCTGCTCAAAGATTTTAGGTTTCTGTTTTCTTTTCTTTTTTTTTTCCTTTTTTTTTTTTTTTTTTTCCCCCCCCCGTAGCTTTAACAAATGTGGCTTAGCACTTTGGAAGATTTTAGTACTTGACAAAGTTTACCATTTAGTGTCTTAAATTTAGGTTCAAGTTTTAAAAAACTTGGCAGTAGGCTGTTGTGTAAAAGTCCAGTAGCTACTCTTTATTTGCATGTTAAATTCCTCTTCCCTTGCTCTGGACCTTGCTGTCACTTACTGGGGGTTGCTTTACCTATTGGCATTGTGTCCTAAGGGAAGTGACGCCACCATGAGATTCCCTTTGCTGTAAGACTTGCTGATGAAGCCTTCACCCATTTGCACCTGAAGCTAGCAGGAAAAGTTGCTATGATAGGTGGGAATACACTTTAAACCGTACGGTTGTGCTCCTTCTTTGTCTTGCCTGTAGTTAAGACTGGTTTTGGCATGTGGTACGTAAGTATTCAGATGCTTGGGGATTCTCTGGGGAGGGAAATGCCCTTCCATCACTTCTGTCTTTCAAGCTTAGCACTTGTAAAAATGTGTCCATTCCAACTGATGTTTCAGATCAGCTTTATCCCAATGTGAAAACTGCACAGGCTTCTTCGAGTGACTTTTATAATTTCCTTTTACTGGAAACTTTTTTGTGTGTGACATGAAATGGCAGTTTCCAGGCCCCAGAATGCCGAGGGGGCAGCTTTCAATGACATGCGTTATTCATGACTTTCTGGTGAAATGTTGCATTGTATAGACTAGTAGTGCATGTCCACTAAGTATAATCTGGGGGGTGGGGGATTATAAATGCTTTAAAATTTATGGGGAAACTTCTAGATTAGTTGCAGCATACCTTCCCATTGTGATAGCTAAGGTAATGTCCAGTCCCTTAAGCAAGAGAGGTGTTTGTGAAGCTGAGCAGTCTGTCTAGGAGCTGTCTGTCACTTTGTCCCCAGTTCTTTAAAAAGAGTGGGAGAATGTGAAGCTTTTATTTTCATGTTGTAGTGAATTTACTGAATATTTATGTTCTTTAAATATTATATATATATAATGTAGTTGTTTGATTAAACCATTGATTGCACTGTGACTCTTAGTGCTATAAACTATTTTATTTTCAAAATGACTTTACTCTTCCACCTTTTAAAGCCATGCTACGTTAGGTATGGGTTAGCCTAATAGCTCTAGTAGCCAACTAACTCATTCTCAAATTGACAATAAAAGCAAAAATGTTATCAACAACCTGTTGGAACTTCCAGTGTTGCTTCCTCTTACAGTTCATAAAGCAAGCCCTTTGGACAGCTTTTGTTTGCTAATGCTGCTGTGGTTGTGGTGGCCAGAAGGGCGGGCGAGCAGGCACAGCTGACCTCCACCAGCGTGGATGCAAGGCGTCTGGCCGGAGCACTGTTAAAAGTCCCTTGAAAATGACTGAACTCCCCTGGGCATCACATGCTTTGAATGAGACAGAGGCGCAGAGAAGACGGCGGCTCTTCCAGTCATAGGTGCTGGTGTGCCAGTGGGAGCCTGTAGCCCGAGCAGCAGCGTCAAGGGGGTTCACAGCACTCGGGTTAACCCCAGCAACTCTGGCTGCCTTGAACTTGTTAAGCAGCTTCAGCAGAAAACAGTGTAGGGTAACTAACAAATCACTCGGGCTAAGGTACTTTATTAAAAAAAGTCATGTTCTGTTCCTTTCCTTGTTTTATTTCTACAGCTACTACAACTTTTAACCAGAAGGATGCACCTTGAGTTAAGAGGCAATGCTTGTGTACAGTAAGCATAGGGTTTCTTGAGACGTACTGAACGTAAGCCATCTCTGATTGCAGGAGGTTCCTCTCTGCCTGTACTCCTGCTGCTCGCTGTGCTGACACTGATCTTCAGAGCCTCCTCTGAACAGCTTTAACTCTCTTAGAAAGCTTGCCTCGATCACAGCTAAACAGAAGACACCCAGAGCGCTCACAGGCAGTGGCTCAGTGCTGTATGCAGCGGGTAGGTAAACGTGTTCCTCAGCTAAAAAGCATCAGAGGTGCCACTGTACTACCCATACCGGTAACTAGATCATATCCCAAAACTTCATTTTCCATCATTCTCTGGCGTTTGTCTTCCAGCATGCTGGTCAGCTGATAACCTAACACTGATTTCAGTACCCTAATGGTTCCAGCATTTACTCAGTTCTGATTTTCTGTTGAGCACAAGCCACTTGCAGTTAACACCTCGGTGCAACAAAGATTTGTGGCATGCTGAGGGTTTGTCATTAGTGATGGTGGCACAGCATGCATGGCAAAGTACTATGCCAAGTATCAGCTCAAGCTCAGTGCTACAACATCAGCCAGCTCTAAGAATTTCAAGAGAATCAGCAGGAACCTCGGCCACCAACACCTGCATTATTCTGATTTTTCTTCTCCTGTATTTACTTCTTAACAGCCAACCATGGCAATATGGATTGCTGATCACAACAGCTTTGGGTCATGCTGCTGGGCACAGAGTGCTCTGCACTGCTGTGCTGTTAGTGACTTGTTTTGAGATGCAGCCAAGCAGACTGCTGTGCTCCCCAAACCCCATTTCCATGCAGCATGAGAACAATGTAGTAGTCATACCGTCTAATAGAATCAAGAAATAACAAGGAGAAGCCCTTAAACAACAGCCTTGAACCAATGCTACTGTTCTGTTAACTCATTAATGCAGGGCTGACCCTACCTGATGGGTAACTGAGACAACTAATTGAACAGAAGAATTCTCATAGGCCTGAGTAACAAAACACTCTGCCTGCTGGCCACTTAAACCAGGCAAAACTCCCTGTCCCAGATTGTAACAGCTCCTGCCCATCTGACAGAAGAATCAGAATTGTATGGCCAAGCCCGAACTTTGCTTTCTCTGCTCCTCCTGCTCTGCTACAACCACCAAGGAATAGTTGCTTTGACTTGGAAAAGCTGCACAGTACCTTCTGTTACTTGGGAGGAGCTGTAAAAGTAATTGAAAATATTTCCCATAACAGGCTTCAGTTAAACTTTTGTTTTAGCCTACTTTACTATTATACTTTATCATTACTACTATAATTGGAACACCATCTTTTGTTCCACTTAACTGACTTCATGACTGATTCTATCCCACTTAAATTGACACTGAAGTGAGCAGTGTGACATCTGCAAGCAAAACTTTCCAATAGTGTCTCTGCTTAAAAAAAATAAATGCTTAGTTCAGAACTAGGGAACACTAACTTTTCTTTCTCCTTCTATTTCTTTTTCCAATTTGATCCCAAGTTATCTTTGGAAAAGAACCATAAACACCGAATTTCTGAAGGAAGCTTAGATTGTTGCTGTATCACTGCTGAAGTACATTCCATTATCCCTTTAGTGGTAATTTTATTTTTATTTTTTAATTAGGGCAGAATGAAAATAACTCATTACCAAAGCAGTGCTGAATTTTTTAGGATAGTATAAGAGGCAGTAACTTAACTCTGGCCTGATGGGAGCTTAGGAAGTTTTGCTTAATAAGGAGTGTATCAGTCACGTTACTCTTGGTTGGCACTCAGATGAAAGGCAATACTCTTACTGTGACATTTCAGAGATGGGCAAGAGTAATAACCCCTCATATCCTGCTCTTAGAGAGCCTGGCCCCCACAGTGTTAAGTTTGAGCACCAGATCTGTGAAAAACTGCATCAACTACTTCGATTGTGATAGCTATTCCCAATTCAAGTGAAATAGACAGAGGTGTCTGAACAAAGTTTGGGAGAAAGGAAGGACAAAGTCAAGCTTATTTGGCTGGAATGCTGCCGTATATTTAAGGAAACCAGAACCAACTACCAACACACAGCACCTTTGCTCGTTTGCAGACAAGATCTTTTTAACAGCTAAGATTGTATTATTGACAGATCAGAGCAAAACTTCACCTAGAATTTCAGCTTGTGGAGCCTTGTCACTGTACCTTTTCACAGTACATGACCAACTGTAATCCCTGAACTAACAACTACTTAGGGTGACTAACACAATTCATTAAAGTTCGGTTATAAACTGAAGTGTCAGCAAGTTGTGTAACCATTCCTTTCCGTTCTCACTCCAGTTAGGTCCTTGATGGTAGGCAGAACTATGAAACCAGAATTGAATGCCAAATTACATGGGCAACCTGGGGCTACAGTCCTCGCGTGGTGCACTCCTCTGCCTTGCTTAAACTCTGTTTGCATTTTATGCTCTTTTATTATCTTAACACGACCTTCCTCTGAATTGTAAGCAGTAAGGTTTTAGGAATGATTCGTTTTAGGAATATTGTGTTTCACATTAACTTCATGTTCAGAAACACTTTTGGCCCCATCCACCCTCCTGTATTCCGTGCTAGCGGTAAGGCTTTCACAAAGACTCAGGAGCAGCCACAGTGCCTCAGTGTGAAAGTGGATGTGAGCATAAAAGCAAGTAACTAGTCCTGGAGACCTCCTCACAGTAACAGCGCCTTGACCGCACATGCTGCGGTCAGGGGTAAGTTCTGCTACATAATTCTAAAATGTCTTTTCAAATCAAAATAGCAGGCAACTCAAATTTTAAAAATCCAGTTTGGTAAGAAGTACTGGCTTACTTGAACAGGGTGTGCTTGCAAGTCTGTAATACCCTCACGAACCAAATTACTTGCTTTAATCAGCTGCACAGTGAGTAGGGTAGTCGTTCGGGAACATGGTGGCAGCAACATCTTCCAGAAAATCGGCATCCTCTGCCTTGATATCTGCAACAGCTTGAACCTGCTCTGCTGCCTGGAGCCCTTCAGTGAGATGGACAGGGCCGTCTGCCTGCCCGGCCGTGTACGTGGGAGTGCTGTACTTCATAAGAATAGTCTTAAATTGTGCCAAGGGCGCATTCGTGCGAACTCCCATAGGATCAAAGTGGGTTCTACTCACTCTGTATCCAGCTTCAGAGAGATAGTTTAAGAACTTATTTAACCTGAAAAAGACCCAAACGGTTTAAAAAGGAGTTAATGTTAACAAGGCCGATTCAATACAAGCTATGTATCGGTCGTCACAGCAATGTAAGACTGGAACGAAAACCTTACTTTGGCATGTTCATTCCTTTAATACTGTGTCTGTGGATATTGTAGTAGAACGCAGGGTGCTCAGCGCTGCTCTCAGATTTTTGTCGCTTGGCTGCATTTCGAATCACTTCATCACTTTTTCTTTTTCCTGGACCACAAAAAATGCCAGTGAAGCCAAAGACAGTAGAATCACAGGATTAATTTAGGCTGGAAAGGGCCTTTTAAGATCATCAGGTCCAACCATTAACTCACGATTGCCAAGTCCAGCACTAAACCATTCTGAAGCGCTGCATCTATATATTTAAACACCTCCAGGGATGGTGATTCTACCACCTCCCTGGGCAGCCTGTTCCAAGGCTTGACAACCCTTTCAGTGAAGAAACTTTTTCCTAGTATCCAGTCTAAACCTCCCCGGGCACAACTTGAGGCCATTTCCTCTTAACCTATACCTTTCTGTCTGCTTTTGTAAGCTAGTATTCTGCCAAGCTAACATCTAGCCTGATTTTAATTAACGTGCCATTTTTAGTAGTAACAAATGAAGTCAAGTAGGCTTTATGGAGTATTTAGCATTCTACTTTTATCAGTAAATATGATCCTGTGTAAAATCAGTAATTCAGTGGGAAACAATCTGAGTACCAGTATTATTAAATATAAAAAAAATTACATGAACGATAGGTTGGCTTAGCCATCACTTAAGCTGTAGTTTACTTTGAAACTGCTGCATCTACACTAAAATGATCTACTTACCATGTACCAAGGAGGATTCTGCAGAAGCATTTGGTGTTTTAATATATACGCCGCACTCTTCTAGAATACAATTTGACAAACATTAATTCTACTGTTAAGACAGCAGAATGGCAAAATACATTCGTTAAAAAGAAGGAAATAATCCCACACTCTGGCCTGAAGAAGGAAGGGTAGTAAGAAGCATATATATGCATAACTTTTACATATTAGCTCAGAACTTGAGTTTAGAGGGGATATTCAAAATATGATTTCATTTAATGAGTAGAACAGCGTTTCTGTACAGAAAGCCATTGCTTTTAGCACGCTGATTTGCAATCCCTGCAGAGTATGCAGAGCGTGACGGCTGCAGTCTTCTCTTCCCAACACCACATACTCTCAGGTCAGGGTTGGAATACACCAGAGAACTAGCAGACACTTAGTATTTCCATCTCCTTCAGGGAGCATACTGGATTTCCTAGCAGTCAGCCTGCCTGCATTATGTTTATTTCATTTAGGATCTGCCATACTCATTAAAGATGTGTAAATTCAGCGCTCTGCCTCTTGACTGCAGCACCAGAGGCTATCTGACGAGAAATGATCAGTCCCATGCTACATTCAATTTTATGAATACAGTGCTGTTAATAGTAAGTTATCCAAGAGCAGCATCTCTAAATTGCCACAAAGCCAGTCCTGTCCTTTTTGCGAACAGTATTCTTACCTTGCTTGTTCTCATCATAAGGACTATGAGTAGAAAAATGTTTTAAAGTTGTGCACTCTGCTTCGCAAACTAACGTCTTCAGAAGCGGCTGAGCTTCATCCAAACCATACTGAACAGCCTCAAACAGCATTCTTCTGATGAATCCAGTGTTAAAGAGGGCTCCTGACCTATGAAATGCAAGACAAGTGAAAAGTTACATCTTAATGAAAGCAGAAAAGTTGCTCGAAAAACCTCCTGCCCAAATTGATCAGCAATTACAATGAAGTGCTGCATCAGGCTGTGTTCATAACTTAATGATACTGAATTGCTTTGTTTGGAATGACAGTAACATTGGTCTTGTATTAAAAAATAATAATAATCAAGATCTCAAGAATGGTAATTTTAATTCTGCCCTGCTATGTTGAGAAAGTGACTTAACTCCAAAAAGAAAGGTACTGTCAATTGTCAACCACTTCTAATAGTGCTTTGAAATGGTTAACAAAAGACTTTATTCTTGTTTCTCACAAGAGAAAATTTTAAGTACTAATTATCAAGCAGTGCATTATTTACTACTGTCAGCACGTGTAAGGACTTACTAAATAAATTCTCCATTTGGCAGCTACAGCAACATGCACCCAAGTTCTCCTATGCAGGATGTACTACCTAAGTTGCACCGAATGTGAAATTCAAAGCAAGTTAGTTACTATTTATGAACAAAAGCAAAACCTGAATACCCTATTAAATTCAGATCAACCAAATGTTTCCTGAATTCCAACTGCCATACGTCCTTTTGTAGCACCAAAATATCCAGCAGGCTCGTATTTTTATTCTGTGACTGAACAGCTGACCTCCACAGGTCCCTCTAAATTATTCCCCAATCCTGTATTGTGTTCTGAACTTACCAGAGAGGACCAAGAACCACTGCCGTCTTCCCAGGCATACTGCCATGGCAGTCACAAGGCAGCTGCTGGTACGGGTTTTCTGTAACGGAAAAATGGGATTTAAGTTGTTTTGAAATAGAAGCAACGCCTGCTTTACCAGAGAGAGGTGACACAGATGGGAAGTAGCAGATTACTTCAGTGGAGGTATCTGGAAGGGCAAGCAACAGCAGAAGTGTAACACTATCCTGGTTTCTGCCAAGCAGTGCTTATGAGAACTTAGTGATTGGTAACTTCATCTTTAAAACTAGGGTTTTCCTTTTATATTCGTTTAAACTACCCTCTGACTAATAGCTACCTTGTAGCTTAATTTTTGTCTCCTGCATCTGCTAATTGTGCACAGAGACAGCCCACAAGCAGTGAACTTGTAACCTAGAGTCTGCCTTCATTTAGCAGCAGCTGTTAGATGGTTGACAGGAACGGTGCACACCTTTCCTCCAGCGCCAGCTGAGCGGCAATACCCGTCGGATACTGCCTGAAGCCAGGCACAACACGGCCTCGGCGGCGGGGAAAGCGGTACTGTTTAGTCCGCTACATCTTAAAGTAACCGAAATGAACAGCAGAAAAGCAATCTGACATGGAGATCCATCAAGCTGCCACTGCACGGGGGAACCAAACGGTAGCAAAGACTGTCCCACTCTTCATGCCCTCTGCTGAAAAGGTGTATTTGGCATCCTGGCAGCTCCAGCAGCGGAGTATGTCCTGCCTAGGAACAAATCCAACACACTTACAGCAAAATCCATGCAGACAACCGATGTGACCCACTGCCATACAGCACTGTACCTTCTCCACCTCACACAACCAGGTGGAGATACCTTCTCTACGTCATACGATACACTCATTGTTACATTAAAGGGAATTGTTACTTTACTAAAGGGATGTAAATATAAACAAGCACAAAAAGGAGATAAAGGAAATCAAGACTTTCTAGAAAGTGCAAAAGAAAAGCCATTTACCTTCTACCATATTACCCTCTTTCTGAAAAATTCTCTCTTCGCACCACTGGCAGTGGATGAGGTATCTTATTTTCTTAGCCGAATCATCTGCAGGGGATGGTCCCCTCAGAACTCTGACCACTACTAGAACAAAATGTTCTAGCGCTACTGCAAGTAAAACTTCAATGCCTTTGTTACAGCGAGCTGCAGCTCTGCGAAGGAAAAACAAACACAAACCCAAACTGCATTGAATTGCCACAGACACCTGAGCCTTCTGAAACATTCCTGAGCTCATCCACTTTCTAGAAAGAGATACTAAGGATCTGAGAAACTGATCAAGAGAAATTCTTGTTTCTAAAGGGCGTAGTTTTGTCTGCTACCTGTAAGGCTAAGTCAAGTTTGTTCTCCTTCCTTTTATCACGTCTAGAAATATCCATCTGCCACCTGCATCATCTTTCTATCCAAATACCTATCTATTGCCAGGATATTGTAACAACAACCCTCCCCCCCCCCCCCCCCCCCTTAAAGGAAAATCAAAGAAAGTAGAACTGTAGAGGGACACACATGATGGTAAATCATGGAATGTTAATTGAGTAAGGACTGTGGGAAGGCAGGTGAGCAGTTCCTGAATAGGTAAGTGTTGAGAAGGAAGAAATGTTTAGGGAGCTGGAGCGTGTAACCCAGAACACAATTAAAACTTTGTTCAAGCAGCATGTTTGTACCTAAGTGATTTCTGCAGGGAGAGAAAGAAAATCTACATGTATTCAGGTCAGTATTTGCGCTCTGGCATTCTGAAGACTTCTGTGTGCTTAATTTCGTCCCCATCTTTCCTAAGCAGTTGTCCCATCCTCTTGCCTGTATCTTTTTTTTTCCCCCCAATTAGGAACCAGGTTATTTAACGGACTGAATTTACTGAGAATATCTACATGCAGACGACTACTGTCACAAGTTAGTAATTACATGTATCTTTATAACCTCAAGCATCAGGATCTGAAGTGAACATCAGTTTCCACTGAAGCAAGTTTAACCCTAATGCTTGGCTAGAAGCCATTCAAAGCAGCTTAATTAATATTTACAAAGTCCTGTGCAACACTAAAATGACAAAATTGACAGAGGAATAAAGAGTTTGCAGATAGAAAAAGTAATACTCAGACTTGCCCGTTACCATCCCTCCCCACCACCAAAAAAACTCCCAGCCATCGCAAACCCGTACCCTTATTTATTCATTTTCACCTTGCTCTGTCTTTTAGTTAAAAATTTACATCATCCCACACCAGCACACATAAAATATGAAACATTAATTTTGTATCCAGAAGTCTGGGTTTTAGAATTAGGGAATTCTAGAAACTAAACATACACAACCTACAGCAGCAGTCTTAAGTTTTTTATCACTAGTAATTTTTTTACAATAATTTGAGCTCAATTAGCGGTACCTTGTCACAGCAGCAATTACTATTCTGGCTGCCAGTTCCCTGTAGTACTCTGTTCTGACAATATTACATCCGTAATGACGCAGGGCAACATGTCGAGCCTTTGCATACAGAGAACTGATGTCTGTGGATGTCAGTGACACAATTCCAAGATTTCTCACATTTCTAAAGGCAGAATCCAGGTAATTCACAGAAGTTCCGAAGGGGTCCAAATGGCTGAAAAGTAAGGAAGTAGCACTCAGTATCTACAAATGCTCAGGAGTTTAGCTTTAGACTGAGGAAAACACTTTATAATCTTCACCTATGGTCATATTTAAAACAAAAGAAGGAAACAGGACAAAAAATTTACAGCACACCTCTTGTGAATTACTCTGGAATACCTAAGTGTCAAACTGTAAAAGCCAGGGAGGCACAGTGCTGGAAAAGACACATCACCACAAAGTCAGCAAGTGCTTTTTTCTGCATCCTGACCCACCGACTAACTCAAGCTACAAGAATATTGGCCTGATACTTATCTTCATCCTCCAAACAAAGCGAAACTTCTAAAACTAACGGTATCATCACATGTATGCATTCCAGTTTATGTACTAAATAACTGGCCTAATTTTCAGCCTGAATACCTGCTGCTTAGATCTGGATGTTAATCAATACAAAAAAAATCCAAACACTTATTTTGATGTCTGTATAGGTTTTCCATGTATGCATCTATAAACCCAACTTGGAAGAATTAGCCTACTTTAACTCAAAATGAATACGCTGCAAAATGGATTAAAACAAGAGATGCAATAAAGTCCTACACAGAAACATGCAAAGGTATGAATTTTAAACTAATTAAAAGTTTTAAGAAAAAAACCCACTAATATGACATTTCTCTTCATCAAACAGACAAGGAAGTTAAAAAGAAATAGTTTGGCTTAACATTTTCATGTACATTTATAGCCCTTTTTGGATGTCAGAAGGGCTTAGTATTTTTCCAGCGATTTCTAGAACACTGAAGAGTAAATTCTGTTCCTCCACCATTTCTGGAACAACAGAATTATGTTTAAAATACCCAAGTGACTGTTGGCTGATTCTTTCATTCTGACTTTCCCAAATAATCATATACTGGGGGAGGGTGTGGGATGCATCATATCAAACCAGAAAACTATGAACAGAAACATTCAATACTTACATAAAATCAAATGATCTCAAATGCATTATGACATTGGCATCCATTTTTGTCACCTCAATGGTGTCAGTATTTTCTTCTCCATCTCCCAGAGCTTCCTCATTGTCTTCTTCCTTAGTATTCAGTTTCACCTTCATTTTGTTTAAATGGCAGTTTTCCTGAATCATCGTCACAGAATTTTCATTACAATCGTTAATAGTAACTTTCACAGAACTTCTGAGATGCTTTGCCCATTGTAATCCCATTATACCTAAGGAAAAACAGAATTGTAATTCCATGACAAATAGAGTTGGTTTCTGGATCACTGAAATTGCCAAGAAAAATATTAATCCTTTTAAATGCTTGTAACACAGAGGTATGTGGGATGCAAATTTTGTCATGTTCCTACAAAAATGCGTTGGTGACCTTCTGCCTCAGCACAGAGTGACAATGGGGTATGTAAAAGGACAGCCTATCTGTCACCTCTGTATATGATAATGGGGGCTACAGAACCAAGGACCTGTGATTTTTGCAGCCAGCTGGACCCACAGTCTGCAGGAAAGCCCCTTGGCTTGTTTAATGCTCCAGCATAGCAGACGGACTCCAGAGGTAGCGGGAAGCTTTTTAGGCTGCCTCCAAGCGTTTGTTGCTGCCTTTTGTAGTAAAGTCTATGACTACACTGTAGAAATGCAGGACAGGATGTACACCTGAAGACTGGCCTAGTTCAGAACAGTGATAAATCCATTAGCAGGAATTTTTATGCAAAATGCTAAGCAGTTACTGTTCTTCTCAACTATGACCTTAAGTTTACAGCAGCTGGCCGATCATGAGGCAGCAATCCAGATCTCTTCAGAGCTTTGTTGCAGATGGATAATAGACACTGGTAACTACATTACGTTCTTGCAATCAATTAAGAGACAATTCTGATAAAGAAGCTTGGATTCATCACCATTTTTAAACCACAAGTTGATTTTACAGCCAAATTCTACAGCCACAGAATCACAGGACATTTGTGACCTTGGACGCAAGTTTAGGAAGATGCTACTTCATGGACGTTAAGGCAACTGATTTCAAGGAGACCACTAAACTTTGATTTAGTATTATTTACAGTCTTTTTAAAAGGGCTAACAGCAGGCTCTTGACAGCTGGTTGGTTTTGTACAGAAGCTAACCGCCTGCCTGCCTAAGGAAAATTATTGTGTACCTCACATTATTTCTGAATACGTGATGTCAGTTACTATTGATTTCTGCAGCTTCATACTATTGAATATTAGCCAAATGATTAAAGAAATTGACTTTACCGGTGGCTCCAAAAGCATCCAAACATTCTATCGGTTTACGTTCCTCGGCTAGAACGGCTAGTGCACAGAATATCAACTGCCTTGAAAATAAAAAAGAACGGTCACAGTAAGTAAGTTGAGAGAATACTTTTCCTTCCTTTTCATTATTTATTTCCCTTGGACATAATGCTAGAACATGTAAGCTAAACTCTACCTTTCACACGCAACAACTGTAAATCAAAAACCTCAACCACCCTTAAAAGTTTAACTCTTCAGCAGGATATGCCTAAGGTAAGATCCTGAATCAACTTAGTTACTCTAACATCAGAAAAAGCGGCTGGCATTCAAAAGTAAAGAGTGTTTCTTTCACTTTCCTAGCCCAACCTGATACCGCCCTACTAACGGCTATGTTTAATAAGATGTTCGAAATTGCTGCAGAGCACCGAAATTCCGCTGTGTTGAGGAACAGGCCTTGTTCTTTTAGACGCGGCCCTAAGGTGAGCTGCAACGGCCTGCTCCAGAGGCGCGCCTTAGCCTGCACAGACCTACCCGAGCCAACTGCAAACCTGGCAGCTCAAATATTACAGCACTGAGACCGTGAAGGTCAGCACGGGCTGAAGCACAGTCCCACGTGTGGGTGTCGATGCTCACACCTTGTGGTACAGACACCATTTATGACTCCTTAAAAAAAGACAATACTCCCTCCTTCACCTTTTTTTAATGCAAATAATGAGAAGACACCTAAGAGGATCTGAGTCCCAAGAGAAAAAGGCCTAGAATATGGAAACTAATTTACAGGTACACTGCTGCTGTTCAGTTAGGAGAGAGCAAGCAGCAACTACCCATTGTATCTTATGGATACAATGAAATGTATCACAGAAAAACATCTTCGGTGTATACAATAGAGTGAGTTTTCAGGTGCGCTCCTTTCAAATCCTGTTCTTCTCCATAACCTGCTCATTACAGAACACTTAACTGTTTCAGAATTGACAATATTCCCCACATCATGTTCTTGGGTTTAAATATTATTTGTCAAGAAGTGTTTTCTGATGAAAACTATTTCTCCTGCCCTCTGAACAAAAGTTTTGCAGGGTTTGCTTTTCAAAACACATGAGTATTTTTCACTACAAACTCCCCACGCCTCTGGTGCATCCTTCCACTCCCTGTTCTCTTACCTGTTGAGTTTCATTTTAGGATTAAAATAGGAATCTGTTTTATGAGGTGTGGAGTAGTTGGGAAGAACCTGCACGTCTGTGGCTGACTCTTTCAGCACTCTGTAAGAGGACCTGGGAGCAGGAGCTAAAAGACAGTAATTGAGGGAAGGAAAGAGTGGGAATTGAAATTATCATCAGCATATTTGATAAATTAAACTGAAAATTTGCTCCCATATAGCAAGAAGTCTGGGTTATACTGTAATCCAACGAGCACATGGGTGATTTAACAAGTATGTAGGGGAAAAAAAGCAGGGAACAATTTATCTTCTGGTCCTAAGCCTGGCTGATAAGAATCAAACTCTACCACAATTTTCTTCTCATAAAACATCATTTTTTTTCTCAGTTGGCCTCCTACATATCCACTCAAATTTATGAAACCAGCCTCTGAGCCTGAGTCTTAGCACATTTGTTTTGCATGTTCAAACATAATACATTGCTAATGAATTAAATCCCTATTAACATAGTCCTGAATGTATATCAATGAGCTCCAAAAACCCCTCAACATCCTTGATCTCTGTAAGTTCGCAAACAGCTTCGTGAAACGTGTCTAGACAGCACAAGCATAGGGACAATTTCAGCACTTAAGCTCTGTATAAAATACAGTCTGTGGCAAAATAAATTTTCTGTTTTGACAGCTGTAAACACATGCTGTCCATTCCTCTAAGCAATTTATCGCCAGTCTTCAAGTAGCAAAATATATCCAGGAATGACCAGGAAAACCCTGTTAGCTATCAACTAGACACCTTTCAGTGCTCAGCCTGCCTCTCTCTCCATGCTTTCAAACACACAAATTGTGAATCTGTGAACCATGCTCTCCATGTGCGCTACCATGTGCTCCACAGTCACAGCCCCCACGTGCTGCTGAAGTGCCTACAAAGCATGAAATACCCCACCTCTCAATTTCTCCTCTCCCCATTAGGAAAACCAGCCACATGCATTTTGTTAAAAAATGACAAATGGCTCATCCTTTTCTAACAGCTCCGAAGAGAACCATGCAGAGATTTACATATTTCACAACAGAAACTCTATTCAAGTTGAAGTTAAGGAATATGGATAGATGGAACCACCATCACTTCTCAGACACGTGAGCTGAAGCCCAACATTAAATGATTATTCCTAAAGCACATATGGGTAACAGAAAGAAGTGTGAACCTCACAGCCCCCAGGACTGCCCTTACTATATTGTATCTAAATAAAATCCATACATCTACACAGAGACAGAGAAAAAGAAGTCAGACTAATTTTCAACAGGAACAGTCTGGGCTGTAACAAAAAACCCTCAATTTTTACACACCAGCTAATCAATTATATCCTTTTTACTCAACAGCTGTAGAGATCAGACAACTTGCAAAAATAAAGGAAATAAAATTAATTTTCAAGATTTGGCATTCCAATTATTTACATTTTTTTCAATCTAGCTTATCCAATTTTAGAGATAAAGTCTAAATCTGGAAGATGTCAGGATTGTAATTTATCAAAGAACTACTGACACCTCCGTCATGACTGTCCAGGGCTGAAAAAACATCATCTTGTTTTGTGAATGGCATGCTGATGTAGTTTGGCTAAAAACCAAAGGATTTTTATATTGCAGAAAGATTTACTCTAGACTGTTTAAACAAGACAGACAGCAAAACACAGACACATTAAATTCTCTATAAAGACTTTGTTTTATGGCTGCCGTGTTCCCCATTCCTTTGGAGACACAGAAACCTGTATTTACAGTATTAAACTAATTGTGAAGGGAGTATTATTGATCAGTAAGGACAGAGTAACTGGTCAATGCAGAGACTAAATCACAACATTGCTACATCTTTGAGGAAAACGAAAAATTCTGAAATATTAAGGGCAGATTTCTCATTAGTAAAGCTAAATCTGTTTTGGAATTTTTCCTCATGCCTCTCACCCACATAGCACAGTTATTGCATGTGCTACATACGATAAAAGGATTGAATGTTTTATGTAAGAAAGAACCTACCTGTAATGAACCTTGATTCGGTTTCTCCCTTATTCACATGACGATTAATATGACCTATCATGTCTGTTCTTCGCGTGATGGTTGCTGAACAGATGATACAATGGTAATGGGCTCCCATCTTTGAAAATGCCTGTAAAATTAATGTGTGGTGTCAGAATGCATACACGTGGTTAAAGCAGCACTATACCCGAACACTGTTACCTCTAGCGCATACAAAATATTTTCAACCTACAGCCAGAGACTGTAAACAATCTGCAAGTGCAGCTCTCCAGCCCCAGCACCACAACCAGTCAAACTCTGCCAGTACTCCCTGTCCTCTATGCACAGGGGAGGAACTGAGGAGCAGCCCCTGCCTGGCCTAACGAACCTTCATCTCTTCTGCACAAAGCTGCCATCTGCTCCAAACTGTGACGAGTGCTTTACGTGACCTAGGCAGCTACCCACCGAAGTAAGAGAGATACAACTACGTCCAGCTACCCAAGGGTTGTATCAAGTACATACACTCTGGACCAATAGGCTTTTGGCATCCCACACTGCAGGGCCATATGTATTTGGCCACTAGGCAGATTGCAGAAGGTCCCCTACATCACCCATTTCCCCGGCTTCGTAGGGTAACGAATAGTTCTGTGATTCAGCAGTTTTACCTGGTCTCCGATGAGGTTTGGTTTTACTGGGCGACAAGGTAAGTGACAGATGCACATTCTGTACCCTGGAAAACGAATTGTCACATCACAGTACAGTCAGTAAACAAAAGGTATACGTCCTATATCACACAGTCTCATTTAAGACTCTCAAATATTGCCACAAGATAGCAGTAAAAGAACATCACCAATTAGTTGGTATATCCACCCTCTGTACAGGGAAATTTATCAGCCAACTATACATGTTAAATTTTAAGATGCACAAGAATTACATAGAGAGAATTAATTTTAATAAGTCTGTTAGCATCCTACAAAGCTACATTGAGTCTTCAGGCTATACTTTCTTTACTTTTCTTCAGTACACAACTTTCCAAAATACTTGTATTCTACAGAAGTGGTGTTACCTGGCTACAAGACTTGTGTGAAGACTCCCATAGAACCTATCTTCCAATTAAAGAAAAACAAAAAAAACCCAAAAGAGATACCTACTAATGCATGCAAAACCAGAACTCTAGTCAGAGCATTTTTTATTTTAATCTTGTTCATCTTATAATTAGTCATTTTATTTCCTGCAAACCCAAACACCTAGTTCTTTAAAAAAACACACACTGTTCACTTTCTTTTCCTTTTGAAGTTCTTGCAGGGAATTTAATGCATCTTAAAAGCAGATCAGTTTATTAAAAAACAGATAAGGCTACCAAATACTGATACTAAATAAACATTTTTAAGTATTTATCTGAAACCATGGAATCTTTACAGTGAGCCAAAAATGACCACACATGTGTGTGTGATTATGAACAACAAAAAAAATTATTGAAGTAATTTTCATTATATACATACTTCATATTTTATAGTAATTTTTATGAGATGCCAAGCAATTACTATCATTTTGTTTTAAAACAGGTAATGCACAGCTGTAACTATTTTGGCATGTAAAAGAACAGAGCTATTTCACATTTACATTTTACATCCCAGGTCAAAATTCATTACATCAAAATGAGTTTCTAATTCAGAGCTGGTAACAAGATACTTAAGAGATGAAACACAGATCAATGTCCTACATGTCCACCATTTCTTCTAGTATTCACCATTCAAATATGATTGCCATTACCTTCAAATTCAACAGAAACTTTCCAGTGCAAATTCTGAAGGTGACGATGGAGCTTATAACTATAGCAAGCTTTTAGTTTCTCCTCAGGACACAATGGACAAGGCTTCCTTTCATCTGAAAACACGGACAAACAAAAAGCATGAGGAACACATGAGATGCAGTTACCACTCGTGTTAACAGAGATGCATGCTAAGAGAAAAAGAGAAGGAAGGTACTATCAATGGGAGTCAAAGATTAATTCCCCAGGGTATATTCTATTTCGGGCATGCACAAACTTTAAATTTGTTGGTTGCCTCTTTCTACCCCATAGAATATAGACAAGAATCACTATTACTTTAAAGATCATTAACTTCTACAACTTCATTTTCTAGTACTTTTTAGTCCAGCAACATGAGGCTAATGCAACTTCTGAAGAGTACTGCAGAGTAACAGACTTTTATAGATGAAGTCTAGAGACTTGCGCTGTTTCGAAAAAAAACCCAACTGAAGAGGTTAGAACAAGAATCTGTCCTTCCTGCTCTTGAATCTTTTAGATAAAACAAGCACCTGGTATCTTTTTAAGCCGCCAAAAAAGGTAACATACTCTTTTAATATTTTTTCTTGGAAATCCTGCATAAAAGACAAAGGCAAGATTACCTGACATCAAAGGTGCTGACGCACTTGTAGTAACCTAAGTAAGAACTAGCTATTGGGAGACATACGTTGTAGAGCTGTACACAGGAGTTACATATCAGAGCATCTGCTGCTGGGTCTTAAGACTGCTGAACGTCAAACCACCTCCCATGCAGAGCTTAGCAGAAAGGCTTCTACGTGTTAGAACGGTACGGGATCAATACTGAAACATGCCACACAACATTGGTATCTAGAATAATTACTGATTTTAGGCTTGCACAACAGCAAAATTCCTCTTTTATGACTTTACGAGTTGATTACTTATGTCCATGCCGAGTCCCACGCCACAGAAGGCAACAGAGGCAGCCTACAAATTAATCACCAGCGCTCTCTAATGCTGATCAGCCTCTTCCATTGACTAATGAATTGCTGAGTATCAAATATATGAGGTGATGCTAATACAAGTCAGTCCATAAACATATATAGCAGGAAAATGCTACATCTGTAGCAGAAGAAAAAAAATTACTATCGAGAATAGGGAAAGGAATAATGAGTTTATCACTACCACGTAACTCCGCTCAGCAACAGCTACAAGTTCAGGGCTTACGAGGTACTTACGATCTATTACTTATGATCTATCTCCTCACTGAAATGAGCAAACTCTTTTATAGAAGTTTTTGGCATATTTTTTAGTCAAATTAAACAGACATGGAGGTAGGCTATTATTTCCATCAGTGGCCACTCTAAAAGACGATAAAGGCGCAAGAGATGTATGATGCAAAGCCTCTGTGGACCCTGATGTTTTTCTTGATCTGTGAATAAAAACTACCTTCGCAAGGGCTGCCACTACCAGCACTAAATACATACATGTAATCAGAGAAAGTTGTAATAAAACCACTTTGCAGTCTTAAAGCAATCCTCCAATATACATCTAGATCAAAAATGAATACAGAGCGGGGAAAAAAAAACCAAGAACATCCAAAACAGAATACATTTTTATTTAAACTGCACTGCAAAGACAACATTAGCTTCCCTGTTACCGTGGCACTTGAAGTACAATAAAAGTGAGACTAAGCTGCTGATGTACAGCTACAATTAACATTTTGCTGATCCATGCATGCTGCCAACATTAGAAATGCTACAATGCAGAGGAAGACTGAAAGGAATCATTAAGGCCTTAAATTTACTGAAGGAATTACAACGTTCACTAAGCAAGGGAACAAATCATTAAGCTATTTTTTATGAAAACCCTAGTTTTTAAGCATTATAAATATATGTCGTGTGTTGAAATAATAACTAAGAAAACCCGTAAATACCTGTAACATGAAGATCTGTGTTCTGGGATACTGCCATGGTAAACTCACCTTCTTTCAGGTCAGCTAGTTTCTCTAGATCAGCAAGATGTCTTTGAATTGAAATATGTTTCTCTAAAAAGCAGAGATATTTAGAAGTTAAACACTCAGTTAAAATATTATTTTTAGTTTAGTGCTATTTTTCTGTGTGTCACTTCAAATCCAACACTATTAGAGAATGACTATAGTACCAATTGAAATACTTGTTTGTATCCTTCAGCTTCCATGGCAGAAGGAATGACTGCAAAATTAATCCCCTGAATGGTTCTTTAGTAGGATCCATATATTTCTACTTGCTTTTTAATGCTGACACACATCAAATTTCTCCAACTGGAAAGACCTTAATTTAAAAAAACAAGCTGAAAAGATCAGGCCACATTCCATGTACTCCTGATTTTACTGCTCAGCATCATCAGTGAATTATGCACAAAGAAGTATAAAAACTTCCTATGAACTGTCTGAAAAAACTAAAATACCAGCTAGAAATGAACAAATTATAAGCAACAATTATTCACTGTACAGCCAGGACACATTAAATTCTACCCTATTTTTCTTCCTTAGAAGACTGTTTAACCTTTAAATTTACCTCCTCATTTTTCAGTCAATGGGAACAGTGGAGAATTAGCTAAAACGAAGATTACCCCTTATCCAATAAATTAGTTTTATTGGTTTCAGCACACAGAACACTCAGTTTACAGTAATATTGAATCTGTAACGATTGTAAACCTTTATGATGTTTTTACAAGATCAGTTTTCAGGTTTTCTTATGTGAAACAAAGATAGCAACTGACCAATGTGCTCTAGATACAGAGGTGAGTTTTAAAACAAAGGTTAAAAGCAATTCCTAGTTTTTAATCTCTGCACTTAGATACAATAGATTTTCTCTGCTTTCATCAGTGCTTTTAGAACCAGAGCCTAACAGAGGTCATACCTCATCTAACCCCGACGTCTGTCACTGCGTATGTGTGTATTTCTGCAGGGACTTCTAGAAATTTAAGGGGAAAATGGCATCTATCAGATGTATGGGAAATGAGATTTCACGCATTCCTCTTATCTCTCTTCTATCTGTTTCTACCTTTTCTTCTCTTTTCCTCAAGCACACAACACAAATATTCTTAAGAGTTTATCAGCAAACCTCTTGGATAATCGGAGGACACATCCAAAATGTTGCTGTCCGATTCCTTCGTGGAATCTTCTTCCATTTCTTTTTCTTCAGTTTTCAGTTCTAGTTCAGTAACTTTCACATTCAGGTTGTTGGTTTTTACTTTTCCAGAGGCAACCGCACCATCTTTAACAAAATCAAACCAACAAAAAACAGTAACAGCGTTATTGATATAGCTGAATTATACAAATATATTTGTTTCCAATAATTTGGTGCTTCTAACAGGCAAAAATGACTACAAGTGTGAAGGAAAACAAAAAACAAACCCTGTATGATGAAGAATAATACGAGACTCATTATTGCTCATCCTTGGAAACTACAGTGAAATAATGCCATCCTGGACAGACAAAACTACTTGCCAATCTGTATCACCAGATGTTTAAACTTAACAGAGTAATATTTACGCCTTATTTTCTGGCAAAAACAGTGCTAGCAAGAAAAAAGCAGGCAAGGAGGAGGTCCAAATGCTCATTATAATACACTAACAGCTAAGAAAATTTGGAAAGGGAAATTTAGAACTGGTTATGACTGGTTGAACGATTCGAAAAAAGGAGGGGAGGGAGTAAGGAATTTGCTACCACCAGGGGCTATGAGGTGGGTTACAGTGCTGGTGCCACCAAGCATCTGCAAATGAATGACTTCCCTGGGGAAGCAGAAATGGGCCCACTCAAGAACTTCAAAAGGACTGAAAAGGCTGAGTGATTGGGCAATAATCTGACAAAAACCAGCCAACACTTAGGAAAAATAATTTTGATTTCACCTAGGAATGCAAGGACTCAGAGTTGAGCATCATGTCGGGACTACCACCTTGGGATTTTAAAGAAGTTTTGAGGAAAGGGAGAGGTATAAATCCTCAGGAGCAGCAGGTCCCTCTCCCCAGCCACAGACACTGGGAAGCACTGGGGAAGGATGCAGAAAGCCATGCCTAGACTGCACACTGAATGCCCCTGCCCCTGCCCCCCCCCCCCCCCCCCCCCCTTCAAAGGGACACCAGAGCTAGGGAAGTTTCAAAAAAGGGCGACAAGAAATAACAAAGCTATGGGATCACTTCCGAGAAGCAACAAGTTCTCAGCCTGGCTATGACAGATGTCTGTAAGATAAGGAGATGCAGAGAGAGCACTGAAGTCAACCACTCATTGTCTATTCCAACACAAAAACTGGGATGCACCACATGGAGATAGCAGCTGGAAATTCAGAGAATGTTCTCCACACCACCTGGCCACTGCAGACCTCCCCACCACAGGCTGCTGCACGTCCACAAGTGCCACAGTGATAATTTTATGGAAAAGAAATCCACTACGGGCTTTTAAATACAAAAAGGCAACCTTAGGCTCAAGGAAATCAGGAATAAGGAACTGTGTTGTTTGCAGACACTTCCAGAGGATGCATTACTGTATGGTTGCTCCGCTCTGCTGGTCCTCACTAGCCATCTACTCCTGACCGCTACTGAAGGCACAAGAAAGGCTGGAAGGATCTTAACAGCAGTTCTTACCATTTCCCTGGGATTTTTTGCTTGTTTGCTTTTAAACACCGCCGTTGGATATGAAACTTTTGCTATTATAAAACAAAAACAACAAACAACAAAACAGAAAGAGGAAATGGAAGGAATACCTCAATCCAGGCGTTCGAGAAATTGTTTCGAAAAACAGAAACACAGAGTAAATTTATTCCGCCTCCCTTGCGATACATCCAGGGCAGCACTGCTGCTCAGCTGCTGGATTTCTCGCACATCTATTTTGAAGCTGATATAATTCACCTGAGACGCACGTATTTCCTTCTCAAATGAGAAAGATGCCTGGGGATAGTTTCTCAATAGAAAAACAGATGGAAAACAAAGAAGTCGAAGGATTTTTGGTAAGAAATCCGTAAGAACCATGATTATGATTGCACGTGCTGTGAGAAAAACTGATTTAACACTTACAAAACCGCACAGTGAGAGCACAGCAGGAGCCAAGCCCCCCGCACTGGGGCTGTGCATCTTCAGAGCAAGTGTAGAGTTTAAAAAGGTTGAACAAGACTATGCACATATGTACATAGAGCTTCTCCACACACCTACGGGGAGCGGGGTAAACTTCTGCACTAAAGGATTAAGCAAATCGGGCTGCTACCTAAACAAGACGGTAGGATTTTTAAACGCCCATCAGTTATCACGGATGAGGTAGAAACGTAATAACGCTTCAAAGAGCTGAAATAATAGTATTTTTTAAATAAAAAATGAAAACAATAGAGGAGTCCATTTCAACCGTAAGCCTGCAGCAAGTGACTGGCATCGACGCCACACCTGGCACGGCTGGAAAACCGGCACAACCAGCCTAAACGCATTTGGAGAGAAAATAGGGAGGCGAAAACTCGGAGGGGCGGCAGGGCGACCGCGTGGGCCGCGGCACACACCGGGGGCCCGTCCCCGCCAGCCCCCCCCGCCGGCTGCAGGGACGCCCCGGCCCAGGCCCCCCCGCCCCGGCCCCCAGCCCCCCCGCCGGCTGCAGGGGCGCCCCTGGGCGGGGCGGGAGCCGCAGCCCCTGGGCCGGGCCGGGCCGGGCCGGCGCGGGCACCACGTGCGCTCCCACCACCCGGCCCGCGCTACACAAAGGCGGGAAACAGGGGGCCCCAAGCGCGCGGGGGCGGCTCTGGCTGCACATTCACCCCCCCCGCGGGGCTCCCGCATGGCGCCGGCCCGCGGCTCCCGGGCACGGCGCGGTCCGCACCGCCGGGAAGCGGAGCAACAGCCGGGCACCGCGCCGCTGCCCTCGGCGGGGTCGGAGGGCCCAGCTCCCAGCGCGCCGCCCGGCTCTCAGCGCTCCCCCCCGCCCCCCGCCCCGGCCCGGCCCTCACTGAGCGCCGCGGTCTCGCCGCCGCCGCCTTCGGCGCTCTCCTCTTCATCGTCTTCCCGCCCCAGCTCCCTCCGCTCCGGGGACAGAGCTGCCAGCGAGGCCTCCGCAGCCATCGCCTCCAGGGGTAGCCCGGCGGTGGGCGCAGGGAGGTGAGGCGAGGGGCCGCGCCGCCGTCGCCGCACGCCGGTGGCTCGGGAGGGGGCGGCGCTACGGGAGGCGGCGCGGAGGCCGGCGCTGGCGGCCCGGCACGTAGGGCGGGAGGGGGCGGGCCCGCGCCGCCTACATCTCCCAGAGGCCTCACGGCTGTAGGGCCCGGCCTGGCCCAGCGCGCCCCGCGGCGGGGGGTGGCGGCAGCGAGCGGCGCCGCCCGGGAGACAGGGTTGTCGCCGGCCCGGAAACGGGGCTACGCTCCGCGTTCCTCCCGAGGCCTCTCCGCCGGGACCGTGCCTCCCGGGGCCGCCTGGCGTGACGCGACGCGGTGCGGGGCACGGAGCCGCTCTCCACCTCGGTTTCGTCTTCGCTTCGACGGGAGGGTGTGTCCGAGCTGTCCGGCCTGCGGTGGGGCGGGCCGGGCCCCGGGGGCTCGCCCTGTTCTTCATGCGCGGCACTGGGGGCCCTGCAGCCCTTCCCCGAGCCCGCCCGTGCCGTGGCGGTGGGGGGGAGCCGGGTGTTTACCTCAGCTTCCCGCCTGCGCCGCTCCGGTGGCCGGGCACTTCAGGGAGCTGATACTCTGGAAACCCCCCTGGAGCTCTGGGAGCTTCTGGCGAAGCTTCCTTAGGCCCTTCTCAGCGCCGTCTTGTTAGCGAGGCTAGTTGTGTCGAGAATGGTGTAGCTGCAGGGACATGTCGCGATATTACCACCCCACCTCCCCCCAGCGGGGTGTGTGTGTTGTGTGGCGCCCTGGGGGTGTGTTACATAATTGGAACTGCTTTAAAACTTGACGTTCGTACGACTAAATGTTAAAGGATGTATGCCTCTATTGCTCTGGTATGTTTGCTGGTACAAAATATGCCTCTCTGGACCAGATGGCAGAGTAATTGCTACCTTTTTTTTTTTTTTTCTGTGAAGTTCTCTCAGTCACAAGATGTGAGTAATTAACCCTGTTGAAATCTGCTGTGGCTCTGTAATGAGAAAACAAGAGTATTTTTTTCTCCATGTAGATAAAATTTTAGGGTTTATACCATCTGGAAATGAAGACTTGAAATAAATAATAATGGCAACACTGTTTTTTCTAGGTTTTGAAGATGTCTAAAAAGAAACTGAAGAAACTAATGGGAAAGGAAGACTGTTTGGATGGCTGGGATGACAAAGTAGGAACAGCTGTATTATTAATATTATCCTGTTTTAATTCAACCCACCCCACCCACCCCCTATTGAAGAGAAGGCCATGAATTGTTTAGTGGTCTTGTGATCCAAGGATGAATCAAACTCAAAGGTGTGGTCATAAAGAACAGCAGAAGGGTTGAATTGGTCGGATAAGTGCAAGTGCTGGCCAGATGACTATCATCTGTTTTTCTCCAGAGGCTGTGAGTAGTGTGGGTATCAGAAAATAAGAAGTTCTTTTACTTCAGTGTATTTTCCTTGTTGAGGAAATTTGAGCTTGAAATTGTTATCAAAATCACTACTGTTTTCCTGAATTGTTCTTTATCTTGGATCATGTATCCTAACTTCCTGATTAATCACAAATCATACTTTGCAGCATTGTTGGGAAGCAACTCTCCAATGTTTCCTTTTAATCACTGAGATTATATCAACAACCAAAATTCTTAGTATACTCTGGTATATATTTGTATCTAATGAGGAAATTTTCACTAAGTTGCTTGTAAAGTGCAGGTGCTGCAGGGATGATAATCTTTCTGGTCATGCTTTTATGCTGCTTTTTAAAATGTTTTTTTAATGTGTTTCTTAATCCCTTTCTGGGAAGTTAATTTCTGCCAGTTGTATAATATATATCCAGTAAATCAGTAGTTTAATAAATCCACACTTAAGTTTGCCAGGTTTTTTTCCTTTAAATTTTGCAAGGCATATATGAAATAAGAGCTTTTAACTGTCTTACTGTAAATGTCTCAAAAAATGTTTGGAAGTGTTTGTAAATGAGCATACTATTATGGCCTTATAAACCAAAATATGCATGTTAGAAGGCTTTTGCTTGTAGATGTTTTTCAAAGACGAATGTTTGTAACTGGTTTTCCTCCTGAATTCCTTATTATTCAATTTGTCTTTTAACATTAACTTATCCTAAAGTGGTGGGTTGTTTGGGGTTTTTTTGACTCCTGTAATACAGAGGTTAAAAACATGGCTTAAAACCTCGTATGATAGCTGTATTGCCACTGCTAATGCCTATACCATATATATAAATATATACTATAGTTTTGACTGTTGCATGACTTCAGTCTGAGACTGCATGAAATACTGCTGCTATATGCAGACATTGACCAGCACAAGTGGCAGTGAGAACCCAAACTAATAATACCAAAAAAAAAAAAGAAATGTCTTGATAGTAGCAAGTGTTTTTTCAGTGATCACAATATGGATAAGAGGTATCTTCAGCTCTTAAAGTGAGAGTAAGCCATTTAAGTAGAGTCATAGTTAGGCATGATTGTGCAGGGGCTTTGTGCTTTTTTGTGTGGTGTAGGCATGACTACAGATTACAGAAAATTTTATGCCTGTTGGCTTTAGTTTGGCATATAATTCCATAAATACGAGTGAAAGGACATTTGTCACAGTATAAATTGGAACAACTTTACACAGAGCTGTCTGGAGGAGAACAGCACAGCTGCCTCTTGGTAACATGGCCTGGATTGCAGCAGGTGATCAGGTAGTCATGGGACTCTAAACGGAATGCCTAAACCAGTCTGCTCCAATGGGACCTCATGCTAAGAGGAAAGTAACAGTAAGAAAGCTTGCTTAAGGTAACCAAATTAAGTGAAAACCAGAGGATTATCGACAGGCTTGAGAAAAGGAGCTAGATTGAAAAGAAATACTAAAAACACCATGAAAACTTGTGGTTCTAGGGGAATAGGCATTGAGAGAAAGCAGTAACTGAGCAGCAGTCAAACTGGGCTTGGTATGTCCCACTAGCATCGTGACCCCTACCTGCCCTGATAGGCTATTGACAGTGTCTGGCAGTCAAGGTGCTCTGCATACCAGCTGGTGGAGCGACAATATGGGGGTACATTCTGTAGCATCCCACGCGTTGCATGTGTGTACATGACCTTGTGGGGGGCCTTTCTTACCAGCATGGGCGATAGCAGGTTGTAGGAAGTGTTACAGCTGCCCACATGACTGGAGCACCCATGTCTTCAACAGTATGAGCGTCCGTGCCAAAGTGTATACTGTAGGGGTGTGAGATTAAAACTTCCTGGTACCAAGTCATATCAGGTATCATTTTGTAACTGTCTGTTATACTTTTTCTGCTGGTGTTGTTCCTGAGTGTGTAGTTCACTGGTTGCCAGTTGAGTTGTTAATAAAACACTTTGATTCCTATTTAATTATAATTGTGCGAGTTGAACAAGTCTTCGACAGCAGGTTGTGTTGATATGATTCTCAGTGGCAGCAGCCTTTGACAGCCTTCTAGGTTACTATTTCATTAGTTTTGCTGCTGTTACAACTCTTTAACCAACCACAGGCAGAAGTTCTCAAAACTTACTTAATTCATTAGGACTCCACTGCTTTCTGCAACCTTTTAAAAAAAATAATAAAAAAACCCCAATACCAAAATGCTTTCTGATGCGAAAGTAAAATAGCAATAACTATTGCAAAATAGCAGGCCTTTCTAGTTAGGAAAATCTCTGCTGCAGTGACCTAAAGGTCTCTCTGAGTCAGCGTGACCCAATTATTGAAGAAGTGAACTATTTGTAAAAGGCTCTACTGTCTGGAGCTTCCTTATCTGAAGTAATCCATATGTTACTATTCCATGTTGTAACTCCCTAAACCCTGCTGCTGTTTTGGGAAAACTGAGTCATATAACCCAAAGGCATATAAAAATTAACTGCCTCGTGGGGCAGAGTTCATGTCAGCAGTCTGTGATTTTGCTGCTTTCAGTATTCTCCCATAGCTGCAATAGTAAACTGTGTTCTGTTCTTACCTGATCAAAGTTACCTTCCAGTTATTCCACAATACAAATGCTACGCAGCTTGTGATATAGATCTGTCAAACAGTGATATAACTGCTTTCTAAACAAGGACTGTTCAAGTTGTTTGTCTGGGGACTGTCTTTACTCTTAACCATGCGTAACTGCAGTTTCACACTGTTCTACCTAAGTGGTAAATCTGATGAGAGTTAATTACACATCTTTTCTGCACAAAAACATCCCATAGGAATTTCCTCTTTGGCCTTACGTAGTGGGTAGCTGGAAGCGGTCCTCAGGTGACTTCCTTTTCCCTAATAGTTTTTATAAATATATATTCTACATACTGATATATTTGTAGAGTATATGAAACACATTAGTCTTAAATGTGTTCTAATTAGCTGAGTTTCCTCTGTAACCCAGGACTGTGTGCCACATTCAATTTTTCCTCTTGTGTTGTTCTTAAATATGAGAAAATCAGAGTACTAAATTATAGCAAGTTATGTGGCTGCCTTTTCCAAGGTTAACCTATCTAAAATCAGTGAATCTAGTATGGAATAATAGTTTGTTCCATTGTACAAAGGTGGATTTTTAACTGTGGTTTCCTCTGCAAGCCCTTGGATTTTTTTCTTCTTTCAGAACTCTGAAGAAACAAGATCTTACAACTGTACTATGAAAGGAGAGACAGAATTTCAGAGGTAAATTCCTGTTCTCTCATTAAATGGAACTACTTAAAAATAAAACACGGACTTAAAGCTTACTGAATTTAGGAGTTTTGTTCGACTTGTTCACCAAATAAAATACAGTATTTTTAACTGATGAGGTGTTGGCATTGCATTAGTGAGTAGATTCTAAGCTGGGCAGTTTGAGATAGTTGAAGAAAATGAGGTTCAGAATTACTTTTTTAAACTCTTGATGTATGTCTCTACCTTTCAGATAAGGTAGGAATTATATCCTTCCAACACTGCTGTCCTAGAGAGCTGGGGTGTTGTGTGTGTTGTTTTTTTTTTCTCTTGAGCACTACCTTGTTGGTTTATATTGCATATGACACATTTTGTTAGCAAAAAAAGGCTCTAGTGGAGTCTGGAGGATAGTTCTGCAGTGAACTTAATACCTTTACCAGATTCCTGTACTCCTGAAATCATTGATTTTTCCTGATGCTTGAAGTAGTTGATTCCAAGACAAAGAAAGCAAATGTAAACAGTGTTTGAAAGCTACTCCATATAAGGTGAGAATGTTCTCATGGATCCTGAGCTTTGGATTGTTTCTTAATTATGGCAAAATGTTGTTGCAGTTTCTCTGTTAGACCGGAGTTAAGTCATAGGATATTTAGCTGCATGCATACGTGCTATTAAGCACTGTTTGTTGGTACAGTATGATAAAACCATAAAACAGTAACTATGTTCATGTCAAAACTCTGTCCAGTCCAGTCCCCCATCCCTGGCAGTGGCCAGCAGGACATGCATAGGGCTTACAACACATGAAACAAGACAAGTGCAAAACTTTTCCTGTTGTACACCCATCCAGCTTCTAAGAACCATTGAGGGGTCTCCTAAGTCAGAAGTTGCATCTCAATCAGTGCGTTTAAGTTGCTTGTCCTACACGAGTTTGTCAAATGGCCTTTACCTCCCCAATGTTTTTAGCAATACGGTTAACAGAGTAGGCTAGAAACTTTTTTGGATATTTTAAACCTAGTATATGATAAATTTATTGAGTATTTGCTCTTACAAGAAAATTTCCTATTAATTTTTCATATAATTAATGATTTCTGTAGCATGTTGGTTTATTCCCACCAACCATTCCTTTTCCAAGTTCTCCAGTCTGTTTATCCTGTAATGTTTTAAAGCTGTGTGGTGCTTGGCACTGTGCGACCAAGCTGAACTGCAGCACACTTGAATTTTAGGATGACATACTTCATATATCATTAAACTGCTATTAAAATTTATCTGTGTGCTAAGATAAAACTAAACTTTGTAGGGCATCTCAAAGCAATAGATAGCGAATGGGGAAAAAGCTTTTTCTCAATCTTGTAAGCTAAAATAGCTGTACAGCTAGGAAAAATACAAAACGTAAAAATGCTGTGTCAGACTGTTTTAAAGGACAGATGCTGCTGCAGGTTCATTTTTAAGAATGTACCAAACTGGTACTTAAAAATACTTGGCTGTAACTGCCTAAATCAAGTGCAAGCTTTTTTCTTTTGTTTGTTTTTACATTAACCGAGCTAATTAGATTACTTTTCTTGTAATGTTTCTATAGATCCAAAGTGGAGAAAGATGGGCAAGAGAAGAAGCAAGACCAAAGGTCTGGTATTTCTCATGGTAATGATGGAAGATCCCAAGGAAAATCTGCAAATAGAAGCAAAACCACAGACAATTCTTTACTGCAAACTGGAAGGCAAAAGAAAATAGTTATCCAGTTTAAAGCCAAAGAAATTAAACATGGTAAAAGTACACTCACTCCTGACATAGTGAGTACTGCTAGCAAGGGAAGTTTTAAAAAAAGTCGTTTTGATGGAACAGAAGGAAAAAGACTCTGGCATAGCTTTGCAGTTCAGAGGGACAAGGCACTGAGGAAAAAGGCAGAGAAAGGTAAACTTTGCAAACTAAAGTCAAAAGTGGAACAAACTATGTTGGAAAAATTTAAGTCTTCTGTGTATGATTCAGATGTACCACATAAAACAGGAGATGGATCAAAAAAACAGAATGAAGATGTCAGAGTTCAAAAAAAGCCATCCAGTACTTCTACAGGGACTGTGCGGGATGATAGACCTTTCACTAAGAAACCAAACGTATTATCTAGGACTTGGGAAGAAGAGTATGTAGAAGAATATAAGGAGTTTTCTAAGACAAAGCAGCATGTGACTAAACATACGCCATCACACTATTTGACTGAAACATCACAACGATGGGACTCTTGTAAATGGAAAAAACAGGATGCTGATTCTGATAAAGCTGCTGGTAATTCAAGGACTGAAGAAAGGGACTTCGAGGCTACAGCATCATGTTTGAAGCAGGTAATGAGGACCCAGTTCTTTGTATTACACAGGTAGATGTTTCAGGCTAGTTTCTGAATGGCAGCCAGTTCTTACATGAGCTGTCATCTTACAGATTTCAGACAGGATTTCATAGCTAACTAGATAGATTTTTCTGATCCCAGTGCAAGCTGTGTTAAAACGTCCCTCTGCTAAATGCTTAAACAAACTGGAAGAAAGGTCTTGTGTATTGGGACTGTGTCTGCACATATGCTTTCATAGCTTTACTTGGCTGCTGGGGGTATGGAATACTCCTGTTTAGGTTTAAGTCAACAAAATTTTTTTTGGAGCTGGCATGTTTATATCATTTATTGCATGACAGTTGCTCATAGCTGACAAAGTGATGTCAAGAGAACTTTGTTGCAGATCTAGGATTAAATTTATGTTTCCTGCAGAACTTTGTGTTTGACTGTGATCAGTTTGTTTCTGAGTTCTAGCTTGTATTTGGCTCTGCACCTCAACTTTGTCTTGAGCATGGTTACTTTTTTTGTTGTTCTCATTTAACATGCCTAGTGGTTTTGGAGCTTTCAGTTCATGTTATGGTGGCATGATTATTTTGTGTGTATGCAAAGATAGTAATTATGTGCAGAATCATGGAATCATTGAGGTTGGAAGGCACCTCTGGACACCATCTAGTCCAGCCCACTTGCTCAAGCAGGGCCAGCTAGAGCAGGTCGCCCAGGACTGTGTCCAGTGTGGTTTTGAATATTTCTAAGGATGGAGATTCCACAACCTCTCTGGGTAGTCTGTTAAACCACTTTCACCATAAAAAAAAAAAAGTGGGATATTCAGTGTTCAGGTGGAGCTTGCCGTGTTTCAGTTTGTGCCCCTTGCCTCTTGTCCTAGCACTGGGCATTGCTAGGAGTCTGGTTCCATCTTCTTTACACCCTCCCATCAGATATTTATAAACATTGATGAGTCCCCCTTCTATTGAGGCCAAACAGTCCCAGCTCTTACAGCCTCTTGTATGATGTGCCCCAGTCATTTAATCATTTTAGTGACCTTTTGCTCAATTTACTCTTATTAAATTCATGTCTGTGTGAATTCATGTGGGAAGTCCAGAGTAAGAATAACATAGTCACAAACCCACAAGAGATTGGGAAAATGGGCTTACGGTGTAATCCACTATAGTTATTTTAAAAGAAAGCCATCTTCTAAGCCCTTTCGAAATGATACGTAGATGCTTCATCATGGATATTGAAAATAGGTTTTACGTTACCTGTTTAATTCACTTCAGAATATTCATTGTTCTCTAACAAGCACTCTAAAAGACTGACGCATGTTCTACTTCCATTCCTACTTGCTTTTAGAATTTTGAGGTCCTGTGCATGTCTGACTCCTACCAAAAAGGTGAGGACAAAAAGTCTGTCCAAAAGGTTGGTGATGTACTTGTTTAGCACTACAGAGGTATATTTCAAAACTCTTTGACATGGGCATCACTTGTTCCTCAGTATTCCTTTATATTCTGTGGTGTTGATATGGTTTTTTTTCAATTCTTCCTACAGAGCTTCGAAGCCTTTCCACCAACTCAAGACAGCCAGAACCCGGAAACAGACCAGGAGGTTAGTAATGCTTTAATTTAACACTTCAAAGTGGTGTTAAAAACTCAAGGCACCAAGGTTGAGTATCTGGACAATTCCATGCCCTTTCCTAGTATTTTGCATTGTTGGCTTATGAGCTACACTTCAAAAAATGTGGAGGTGTTTTTTTTTTTTTCAAATACTAAACAGACTTGCTCAAGTATTGCTGATTAGGAACTTTCTGAAGGTAGATTGCGTTTCTGTTATTCTCTGTCACACAGGGGGTCTTCATAGTTGCTTACATATTCCAGCTATCTCATTTTCCATCCTCTAACTTCCAAGTTGGAAAAGATACTTTTTAAGAAACACCTGTTAGGAAACTTGCTGTCTATGTAGCAAAAAATGAAACAAATTATTTGGGGACCAGGTAGAAAGGTTATAAATCTTCATTCTAGGCTGTATTTTGGACATCTTTTGTGGACTTCTTATAGTGGAGGATGTGCAGAAGGTTCTCATGGCTTTGCGTTTGCTGCACCAGCTTAAAAGGTTTCATGCTTCATTTTTGGTCAGTTTTAACTCAACAGCATTAATGTGAAAGTATCTTTTTGGGGAACAATTCATAAGTGATTACAAGGATTTCATACATGCAATTTTTTTTGTTGTAGATGCAGATAGTTGAAGATTTGCATGTTGCTCGTCTTCAGAAGAGGATGGCACTCTCCGTTGTACAGACTTGTGGAGAACTTACAAGTATGGAAATAGATCTTCCAGAACAGGATTTAAATATTTCTGCTGGTAAGTCATGATTTGATTTCTTTGATATGTGCTTGCAACCAGTTATTACAGTCAGTTAATGGTCTTGGTAGAGAGTATGCCACTGATTTTTTTTCACACTTTGATTTTTTCTTTTTCCCTCCTCAGGGACTTTTACTTCTGGACTAAACATGTTAGTGGTGATTGACACAAATATAATGATTAGTCACCTTGAGTTTGTCAAGTCCCTGAAATCTGAGGATATACCAGGTATGTGAATACATGGTGATCAATAAGGCATTTTAAGAAAAAACATGATGCAAGACCTTCAGGCTATGTGAAGAAAAACAAACCTGGGCTGCTTAAAAAGGCAGCAGGTTTCATATAAAGGCAGAAGGCTCACACTTAGTAAGAGGCTGGTTCTGTGAACCCAGATAGGTTCTTGCCTCTTAAGGAAAGTTCAGCTCTGAAATCAGAATCTACTGTGCTATAGCTGTGTACCTACAGAGAGTCATAGTCAGCATTCCCAGAATGTGCATGAATTCTTAGAGGTAAGTAAGTCTTACTTACTCTAAGAATGTACTTTTAAGCGTTTAATCCATTACTAGTGGTAATTATGATTTCTACTCTCTTTTTAGTATGTTTTTTTTTCTGGAAATCTAAAACCATTTAAAGTCTGATAAGCAGTCAGTCAGTACTTTATAGCTGTCTTTGTAAATGTCACTGAATTCACAAAATGAGTGAACAATTTCTCAGGGATTCAGAATGCAGACCCTGGCTTTAATGTGTTGTGAAGGTTGTAGTGATTTAATGTTAGCACGATTAGAATCGTGATGTCACTTGGTGGCAGACATATTTGGAGTCTATCAGAATACTTAAGAGTGCTTTGATGCTTTCTGCTAATGAACACATTTATTCCAGCCACCTGGAAAATAACTTTAATAAGGGCCTGAGTAAATTTCAAGAGTGTCAGACTGCATTTCTCTGTCCCATATTAGGAATGGTGTCGCATTGTGTACACTGGGATGCCTTTTTGAGACTATTGCAGCTTCCAATTTCTGGTCCTGCTCCAGACCCCTTATGTTCAGAAGGCTGCTGATTCCTGACCTGTTTGTTACAAAGCAGATACATATTAATGTATTTTTTCAAAATTGTATTCTTATAATGTGAATGAGAAAGAAAACCATTAAAGTATTTGTTGTGGGTAGACCAGCGGAACAGTCAATTAAATGTCTGATTTACCATATATTTCATACATGAGAGTTTTAAAGTTCAGACCATACTTACATACAAATGAAACCATGGTCCAATATCCATATTTCCCGTTCCTGGCTTAGGAGTGCTAGTTGGCAATTAGCACAAACCATTGCTCCTTCTGTTTGATGATTGTTTTGGCACAGGGACTGTTGTGGTCATTCAGTTATTTTCAGGCCATTATTTCAGCTGCTGTCACCTTGAACATCTTCCAGTGAGTGTGTCACAAGATGGTAATTGCTACAAATGTATTTTATAATATTGCTACATGCTGTTGTCACAGTACTCAGTTGATTAAAATTGTGTCTCTCGTTTGTTTGCCTAATGTAATTTTTAAATGTAACCAATGTAGTGCTAGTTTGAGCTTAGATTAGGAAGAAGGAACTTGGCCTTTTTCAGTTTTTCATTTTTTAATGCTAGATATTCTTGAGCACGGAATATGAAAATTACTGGCAAAAAGATGTGTGGACTTACATGAAGATGATGTTTGAATTAAAAGTTATCTGTAGTAGTTTGCGTTGCTCTTCAAAATGCCTTTGCTTTTTGGTTGTGTGTTTTTGTTTTTTTTTTCCTTGCAGGTGTTGGCAGACTTGCATTAATAATTCCCTGGGTTGTTCTACAAGAGTTGGACAACTTGAAGAAGGGGAAAATGTTGCAGCACGTTCGGGATAAAGCTATCCCTGCAGTCCAGTTCATCTACATGTGTCTCAAAAACCAAGATTCAAAATTGTGGGGGCAATCCATGCAGCTTGCTTCTCAAAAAATATGTAATATATGTGCAATCAATTTGTTTTGGGTACTTAATCCTTGCAGTTCACCTAGTGTGAACCTTAGCACTAAATTCTGAGTTTAACACAATCTTCACTCTGCAGTTTGCTAATTAAAATTAGCTAATAGCTTACAGCAGCCTTAAGAGTGTATCCAAGGCTATAGTATGCAAATACCTTATTAGTGCTTTGTTCACTAGTTCTTTAATCAGTTGCTTCTCACTTTTAGCTACATCTGTTAGTAAGTAGGGGATTAGTTAATGAAAATTCATCTAGTTACTTTTACCTGTGAGCTGATGACATGTTGTACGCTTTTGCTTTTTACTCTGTCATCACAAAATCTAACATACTCAAATTTATATGTGGCTCACTCATTGTATTATGGCAAAACCTTAGCATTTTTAAGTGGAGTAGTAGTTAAGAATGCAGAGCTCAGATTTGTGTTTAGTTTTGGACTTCTCTGTCATTGTTTGGGGAGTATTAAATTTAAAATCAGTGCCATGACTGCACGGAAGTATTTCTTATGTTGAGTTACTTCTAAACATGTCAGGACTGTCTTCACTAAATTTGCAGATGGCCTGAGTGACGAGAACAATGACGATCGTGTTTTACAGTGTTGTCTGCAGTATCAGAACCTCTTTCCTCAGGCTGTTGTCATACTCTGCACGTGAGTTCCTGTGTGGTTTACACCTCCTGAGAGACCTAAAGTCTCATGCCAAACACACTATTTTCCAGTCATATCTTAAAATAAAGAGCTGTTTCTGAAGTAAGTTTTTTGAAGAGCACTTGCCATCCTAAAAGCTAGAATAGAAGGATATAATAAAACACAAAGACTGTAGAATTAATCGCCTTCACGTGCCTGAAGTAGATTTAAGTTTACTCAGTATTCAATTTTAAAACTTCTGAAGCATAGCTTTCTCCGATTTTACTCTGATTTCTCATTAGAAAATATCGCTGGAGCTACAAAATAGAGAAAAGTGTTTGTATTAATGACTGAGAGCCAGTTAGATACCTTGTTTCTGCTCACCTGGTTGGGAACAGTGATGAACATTGTCAGGGGTTAATCTTAGAGGGAAGATGGTGATACGTTTGCATCTGTTCTTGTTTTGTGAGGGTAACAGCTGACTTTCTGGGTATTGATGCTCAGTTTTTACAAGTCACATGAAGCTAATTTTTAAAGCGCTCATATTCCTTGGCAGGTACTGTAAACAGCTTGCTTTCTGGTCTTTGCTAGGACCATTTCATGCATGGTTTTAGTAAGGGAGGTTAAGACGCTGTTGGTTTGTTTTAAGCAGACATGTGGATTGGGTTGCAGATGGAATTCACTGTATTGGTAGGGCTATTGATAATGATTTTGGGTTTCTGAGTGAAGAACAAGAGGTGACTTCAGAAGTGCTTTTCATCTGAAAATCCCTTTATCAATATAAGCCATAGGAATCTTTAAGAAAGTATTAGGATTGAACTTCATACTGCTTCTTTATAGTAGTACTGCTGGAGCAGCATACACTTCAGGGAAGCATCTGGAACAATGCTGTGGCCAATAGAACAGTAAACCGTATGAATTTATTGTAGCAATTGAGTAAGATAATACTGTTTAAGAATTATTGCCTTGTTTGCATTCCAAGATCATAGCAGCTAGACACCATTGCTATGGTGTTTATAGTTGTGTTTTTCTTAAAGCAAACCTAGATCCTGAAACATCTTTCACTTTGCTTCTGATTTTTTTCAGAGTAGATGCTTTAGTTAATTTTCTGGTTTAATTTTTTCTACTGCTTCTAACTGCTTGAGAAAGCAAGCTTCATATATAGTGAAGCTCATAAAATAACCTTACTAAAGACAATTTTTTCAGTGTGTCTATTTTTATTACTTGATAGACTTTTATTACTTACTATGTAGTTGTCCTGGTTTTGGCTAGGGTAGAGTTAATTTTCTTCCCAGTAGCTGGTACAGTGCTGTGTTTTGGATTTAGTTTGGCTTTAGGATGAGAATAATGTTGATGACACATTGATGGACAGTGGTAATGTCAGTTTTATGTCAACAATTAATTCTCTTCTCCTAGGGATGATAAAAATTTATGTAATAAAGCCATTGTGAGTGAGGTCAAGGCATTCTGCAAAGCTGATTTGGTTACTGCTCTACAGAATCTGAATGTAAACAGGCACCACCAGAGCTGTGTTGAGCTGCAACAGTCAAAACATGGTAAGTTTGTTTAATGTACACATATAGGTATGCTGGCTTTTGAGACATGTAATAATCAGTGTAGGAGAGAGAGAATAGTTTCTACTATAATTTCAGTTTTCATATACATCAAATCTTTAGGAATGCTTTTTACTTCGGGCAGGTTTTTTATTTTCAAAGGTAAGTGGGTTTCTGAAAGTTTGAGACCTTTATTAAAACATCTGTCTCTTAGAGTTCTGGCAAATTCAAATGTGACGTATTCTTGTTTTATAGAAAAAACACAGCATGAATTTCCTGTGTTTATAGTCATTCGAAAGGTGTCATGAACTTTTTAGGACTGAAAAGAGGTTTTTCCAGTGTAGCCAGGTTGTGTCCTATTCTTGGTAGTTGTAAAGTTTAGTATGCTAAGATCACGCCTTATATTTTATACTTACACTTTTACCTCTATCCCAAATAGCAGAACTTGATTCTTCGGTTGCTTGTTCATTTTTCCAAAGATACAAATAGATCTTAGAATATTAAAAAGTGATCTTCTTATACTTGCTGATATAGAGCCAGTGGGGTTACAGTCTTCAGTTATTTAAGAAAAAAAGAAATGTGGAGTAAGATCACAAAGGAATAATGCTCTGGGGAAATCAATCTTGGTTAGTAGCTTATAATTAAAAATACCCACAGTACAAGTGGGTATAACTAGAAATACTTGAAACCTAATTAGATGTAGCCCATCTGCTTTATGAAGAAATATAAAGTGCAGTCTGTCTTTGTTTATGGGAACAAGTTATTTGTGTACTATCAACATAAATTAGATATAGAAACAGTTGCAATAAGTACCTTTTATTATCATTGGTTTGACAGGTACAGAATATCAGAAAACAGGAAGAGCTGATGCTAGTCTTACTGCACGATTCCCAAATATACTTCCAGACCTTGAAAAGAACTTGGGAGAAGCTTTGTCTTGTATTTTGGAGACAGAAATGAAAATTGCATTTGGAAACCTATGGATGGAGGTGGTTTCTTATGTCATCTTGCTTGGTATTTGAAGTGTTGAGGGTGTAAATATACTTGGTATTTTAATGATATTAGTACCTGTGCTAAGCCAAACAGCTAAGTCATCTAGTTCATTAACATAACAGTTCATGGACAGTGAACAGTTCAGTGTTCAGTTTTGTTATTTCATTTTGTAACAAGATTATTCCATTTGACCAGTAATGACTGTGCAGTATTTTAATTCTTTTAGTAATACGGTAACAGAGATGTTGGCTGTTCAGTGTGAATTTTCAGAACTCTTTTTTTATTGGTTGCATTAAAATTTATATTTTGAGTTTTCTAGCGTGGTTGAATCACTGCATTGTAAATGCATCTTTTTAAGAAATTATTCCATCATTTTTTTATATCGCATAGAGGCACTGTTGTTGCAGACGCTTCTTCCCCATCTGAACAGATGTTTTTAGATACCATGTGGATAAATTGTTCACAGCTAAAATGGTTACAATGCAGACGGAGAACTCCAAGGGTGTTAACAAGAACTTCCGAAACCTCACTTTTATCAAAAGTATTGATAACAGAAAAGAAATACTCATGTACAAGGCACTTTAATCCATGCTTTGGTTTAGACTGTATTTTATAGCTGGTAGGGGTTAGTTAGAAATTTACATTTATTGCAGATAAGCCTCTGTGGCTTTAAAAAAATAAAATCATTTGCATGGGATGATTGTTGTTCCAAATGATAGGGCTTTGATTAGCTGTTAAGCATTTAGGCACTTCTGATTAACTTAGTTGGTTTCTGTTAACATGTTTTCAAACTCTGGTTTCACTTGGTAGTAACAAATTCCAATTTTATTGCTATATGCCTATATTACTTTGTGTATTTATAGTCACAGTTAGGAAAAGTGTGTTTATTTTTACTTTTTTTAACAATATTAGAGAAAGGCATATTTACCATTCTGGCTTTTGTACACAAGTAACACGTTAAAACACTAAGAGATAACTTGAGTATTTGGAGTGTTTGAGGAAAGGGGAACCAAAAATCGTGAAAATTATTGTACATTGAATGCTTCTACATGAGCATCACTCTTTAACCCATGCTGCTGCTGTATCAAATCTTTTTTAATAAACTTGTTAGATCTGAATTTAGCCTTGTTTCTGAGAAATCATTGAGATTCTACTTCAGCAAGTACAAATCATAACATTATTGAAGAATAGGGCAGTTGTGAAATGTATGGGAAAATGTCTACATGAAAATCAGCCTTTGAGTTTATAACATGATATCTTTCAGATACTGTATCTGAAGCCACCATGGACATTAGGAAACTTGCTGAAGTGTTATAAAAAACACTGGATGGCTGTTTTTGGTTATGTTGTGCCAAGGAGTTTACTTTCAACCATTGAATGTCTCTATGAACACCTTTGTACAGGTAAGAATCTCTGAGAACATTTATTGTAAATTTGTAAAAAAACCTCACTGTTCCAGCTTTAGCAGGTACAGAAGTAGGTACTTTGAAAAGGCTCGTGCTCTGTATGTTTAAATAGTAATGTGTTCCATCCTTCTCTGCTGTTTTGTTTTTTTTCCAATTTATGATTATCCAAATGGAGCCATACCTTGGACAGTTTTACTTACTTTTGTACTGATCCATAATCCATTCCCTGGATGGGTGACAAAATCCCAACACTGTTTTTGTAGCCTTAAAGGCAGAGTTGAACTGAAATTGATGAGCCATGAATTACATACCAAAAAACAAAAAAACAAAAAAACAAAAAAACCAAAAAAAACCACCCCACACAAAGGAAAACAGAAAGCTTGTGCCAAGATCAAGTCTGCCCAAACTCTGGTCGCAGGTGCTTTAAATATCACCTGCAAAAATCACAAAAATTATTTCTGAAATGCTTCGCTCTCACTTGTTTTTTTTTTTTTTTCCTTTTTGTAATTCAGCATTCTGCTGGCTTTTTTCTTTCTACTTTTTATACAAAGATAGTAAAAGCAAATATATTGACACTATCAGACATGTAAGAATTCATTTCACATATCTTGCAAACCTGCAAAAATCAGGGGAAAAACATTTTAATGAATTTATATACTAATGGTCAACAAAGTCTCTGAACCATTTTCAAAAAGCAAATAATCTTTCTCCCTCCTTAGCCACCATGTTATGTGTGGCCAGATGATCTGCATTTGCCAAATAAATTATGAAGGAGTAAAGGCTACTTAATGTGGTAGATGATGAGGTCAGGGTGGTGGGGTTTTTTTGGTTGGTTTGTTTGAGTTTTTTAAACAACAACAAAAAAACCCCCACCACTGTCTCATTTTATTTTAAAATGTCTCTAAGAATTCGATTGTAACAGATACACCTCTTCTGGGATATTGCTGTTCTGCAGAATTATTTTAGTTATGCCAGTTGATCCTCTTACCAGACCCTGAGGTAAATCTGAAAGACTTCATTAAGTAGTAAGAAATCTGCACCTCTCACGTTTCTCTTGAGACTGTTGGATCTAGTGCTTCTGAACCATTTTCAAGGTTTTTCAGGTGCTTCAGTTAATCCAGATATTTGAGTATAAAATTTGCCTCCTAAGATTGATGATGCGTAACATCTAATATTTTTTTTATTATTATTATTTCCTATATTAATTTCTAAATGCCAGATAAGCCAGTTGACTCCTCAACAGTGCGTATCTTGCTCCAGGAATCCAAAAAATTATTCCATGCTTTCAGTTCAAGGTCAGACTACAATGGTGTACTTCCCCGGGCTTATGCTGAAGTGAATAGGCTATACCAAACACTTACGGAGGTAAGGGGAGCTTTAGGAGTTACCTAAGGGCTTGTGAACTCACTCCATGTTTCTATTACAAATCTGCTTGGATTTCTAAATTATTCCCATAATTTTAACAAATTATTGCAGGCAATGTTGTTTTCAAAATTAAGAGCTCCTAAATTTAACATATTTTCAAGTAGCAATTACCTGCCTTTACATATATGCTTGGTAGTCACTCCCCCCCCTTTTTTTTTTCCTAATATAAATGTGTTAGTATCGGGAGGGTGACTGAAAAACATTATTTAGCTGATTTCAGGAAAAAATCTTCATTTTCTACTGCTTTTATAGCTGATGGAAAAGAGCCTTAAGATTAAAATTAAAATCATCATTCATACTTCTGACATTGATCCAATACTACTGTTCCTAGGTGTGCAGTTTCAGCTTTCATTGTCTTGGTAGCTCTGGTGCTACACATGGAGGGAGTTACTTATATCATGTGCTTTGTGATAGTTAATGGGGTTGTCCTGACACTTTCTTGTGTTCCAAGAAATATGTCTTCCCGCTCATCTCTGAGTTGCTGTGGAAGAAGTTTCAGTGCCTTCGTTTATGGTTATTGTTAATTCCATATGAAATGGCATAAAAAATGGAATAATGAGCATGGATGACTTGAAATATTTCTCTGTATGGGAAAGAATACAGGTCAGAATATCTGTAACAAGTTCTTTTCAGTTTTGGAGAAAGTTGAAGGGGAAAGGAGGAAAAGAAGGTCAAGGAGAGGAAAGATGATCTGGGGAACCTTGATTGTCTACTGTGCTGTAACCTCTGCGTGCATTGCTGTTCGCCACTTAGCCCGTGGTTTTGCGAATGGTGCTGCCGTAAGAAGCAGGCTTTCTGTCTGAAAACTTGCTTTCTCCTCTCCTTGTCCTGACAGGTGTTTGACTTCACCAAGAGCTGCCCTTATACAGACTAGTTTGTGCCAGATCCATTTCAGTTTAACCTGAACAAATTTTCTGAACCAGTTTACCGAATGAGTAGATGAATACTTTGTGCTGTTGCAGAGGAAACTATGCCATCAGTCATGGGATAGGGAGTAAGAGTAAGAAGTGGTTCTTGTTTATAGCAGCTCACCATGCTGGGAACTCTGGCCTAGGGTTTCCCTTTGCTTTGGTTTCCTGTCTGTAGATATACCAACATATACGTATAGAAGAAAGACTTGGTGACCAAGACCGAGAGATGCTTTAGATGCAGAGTCTGTAATAAAGATGGTTATGACTAGAAGAGTTCAGCCTTGCTTTTTTGAGCATTGCTTTAAAAAAATGTAGAAGCGTTCAAGCTTTTTTAAGTTAGGAACCAAATACATTCATTATTTGTTTCCTAAACTGTTTTATAAGGTGAGGTCAGACAGTGAGCAGAATTTATCAGAAGACATTGCTGTTCATTCAGAAAACCCTGTATGTGAAAAAATGGAAGCAGTGACACCAAATCTGCAAAACTCTGAAGAAAAAAAGTTACATCCAAGCTTTCATGTGGCTCAAGAAAACAGGCACCAGGAAATCTGGTCAGTCCTTGAAGGTGTATGGAATACAATAAACTTGTACAGGTATGGTATGCTAAGTTCAGAACTTCTACATAACCTTACATAATTTTCAAACACTTTTCCCCCCTATTTTACAGAAGAACATATTAGTAATTATTCAAAGTTGACCCCAAAAAAATAAAATCACACAACTTGTCAACAAAGAAGGTAGGAGCATGCAAATTTTTATGTGGATGCAGTTGGTGATATGTCCAGTCTGCTGCTCTGTTTCTGGACAGTGGCTGAAATAAGTTGCCTTGGAGAATGGTGTTGAAAGTCCTGTAAGAGCCACACATGTGAGACACCCATGGAAATCTCATCTCTATCCATAAAAAGAAAGAGGCATTCAAGCTCTTATATTTTCTTGTGGTTATTTTCTTTCCAAATCCTTTGGAGGTATACTAGCTTATGCAAAATTTTAAACTTTTTTTTTAACTTCAATGAATTTTGTTATTAAGCAAAATCCTTCACTCTATAAAATCCAAATACAGAATCTAGTGATGAATTTTCTTTGTCATAAAACCTCAAAATTACAGGAAATTAAACTCCCTTCCATCTAGATGTTTTACCATTGTTTTTATTTTGTTTATTTTTTGAAAAACTGCTTGAAAATCACAGATGCCATACATTTGGATACTACCACAAAATCTGAATAGATACTCTGTTTTCTTTTTGTAGTCTTAACTGAAATATTTTCAAAGGAAGGACTCTTTGAGTTATGTCATGTACAGAGGAACCCCCCTTTTTTTGGTGATCCATTAAGGATTCACCTAATAAACAGTGATAATAACTCTACCAATGCCATTTCTGCCCTGGCATTTGAATGTACTATAGAGCTGCTCCAGCATACTCCTCTTGGCTTACACCAGTGCAGATTGATTAGAATTGCAGCTGATTAGGAGTTGGCTTGGTGTGGTGGTCAGGTCAGCCAAAGATATGCACCAGAGAACAGTCTCAGTGTGTTCTCTCACTGCGATAGTAATCCTGATCTTGAAGGTTTCACATAGGCATCAAGGAAAAACCAAGTTTACCGCTTGATAATGAAAATGCATCTGAACTGTTGGCGTTTGCCACCTGTTAGGGACCATGCTTTGAAAAAAGAATAACATTTTAGAATCAAAGGTCACTTCACATTCTTCTTGCCCGTGTCCAGAAAATACTACTCAGCATCTGTGGGGATAACGATTCATGAGTGCACTGCACTCATCGTCCTGATGCAACCATTGCAGGAAAGGTGTCAAGCCCATTCCAGTAAATCTGGAAAATCAAGCTGCTTAGAAAATTGATGGAAAGCATATTATTTTGCTTATTTAACCTAACAATTTGCTTCCAAGAGAGACTTACTCACGTGTACTCAGGTCATGCATGAAGAGACTGCTTCATTCTCAAGTGAAGTTTATTGTTAAATCTATTTAAGTCAAAGGTAATATACTGTTTTAGAATACAGTTGCCAAGGAGAACTTTAAGCAGAAAAGTACAATGGTAGGGCATGATCTTTGTACCATTTATCCTAGGACTATTTTAGATAATGTGGTTTTAATATAGGTTTACATTTGACCTTGGTTGTTTGGTTTTTTAGTAGTCAAAATGTAGCCATACAATGAGTTTCTCTGAATTCTGAAGATTTTTATTAACTTCTTTTCAATGTCTCTTCTTTGCTTCTTTTTAACGTTAGTATTGAAATTTTCCAAAAGTTGGACCCCAGCACAGTAACTGTGACTACAAAGTCTTCGTTTGAAGAAGCTTTTTTAGGTCTGCAGAAACTGTTGGTAGCGGTGAATGATATCCGTGAAGGAATTAGTAGGTAAGCATTTAAGGTAGTTACAAAAGCTAGTAACAGTCACCTAAAGTCAGAAGAGTCACTGAAATCTTTTGGTGCCAAAGTACAATTTATTATGTGTGCTTAGTTACATGATTCTTGGTAGCAAAAGAATAAGAAATTACTGCAGACATTCATATCTCCTGTAGTGAATGTTCTTTTTTATGACTTGGGATTTGTCTTCCAATATTTGATGGCGAGCCGCTTGCCTCTGCTCAGAGTGTAACTGGAGCTATGACATGATTAACTAATACATTAGCTCTGATGGCAAGAACTTTGAATAATTCAGAAGTTGTTTTTTTTTTCAAATGCAAGACCCACCGGATTTGGTGCAAATTTCTGATCTAGTGAAGGGCATAGAATTTTGGTCAAAACCTATATGGCAACAGTAATGTCATGTGAAGGGGCAGGGGGAGATTCCCTCAGCCCCAGGTGTTTGATCTGTCTTATCAGTGCCCCAGGAAAGCAGAGACCCTTGTGCCCAACCAGTCTGTTAGTGTCCCGTTACAGGGACCCTTCACTGAACAGTCCTGGACAAGGGCAATTTGACTGACTTGTTCAGGGAAACATGCCAGCAGCATCAGGGGGACCCCTCAGGGGCACTTCCCACTTTATCTGGGTGTGTTACCTGCTGCTGGCCACTGCTTGCGCCCATGAAGGATTAATACTGAGTAACGCTCTTCATTAATATAAAATCATGACAATATTAAAGTTCGTGATTGCTGGTGATAGAGACTGTCTGCAAAAGCAAGCTTTAAATGATATACAACCAAACTACGTATAACTAAACTATCATCACTGACAACAGCTAGTGTGAGTGAGTTAGTAAGCATGCCCAAGGCAAAGTTCTTACCCAACAGGCGTCCCAGTGAGGGGAGGGGGCAGGTTCCGTCCATCGACTGATCCCAGAAGTTAGGATGGAGTCTTGCCCTAACTTCTCCCCTCATCTGTCCACTTTTTACACTTTACAGTATATTGCATATTTATTCATCGTGCATAGGTTTGGTTACAAGTTTCTGGCTTCTAATGCAAATTAGTACGCATCCTCAGAGCGCACTGCTGAAGTTCTCCGCTAACTACGCATGCTCCTCAAGCGGGGTTTTGCCCTCGTTCACAGGGGCTGTTTGAGTTGGAGGTTGTGATCTCCCACTATTATCTTTGTCCTATTTTCAACTAGATTTCTGTTGATGTCAGTGGATTGCAACACCTTATCATCCTGTTTCCTCTTATAGCCGGAACTTTCCTCACTTGAAGGCTTCTTTCTGCATAACTTAGATAATGGTGTTCTTTTCACAGTCTGTTCTGTGTTTCTCATGCTCCCCAGGGCTGAGCACTGTGATGAGAAGTCCCTTCATTCGTAACAGCTTTAGAGTGGGTCATCTTGACCTAGCTTTGTGAACACTGAATCAGAGTTCGGTAATTCGGAGTTTAGATGACAATCCCCCCCTGCCCTGGACTTATTTCAATCCAGGACTAGTCCATTTCCATCACGTTTAGGTGGAGCTTGAGTGACTGTAATCACACATATCGTTGCTACCAACTGCTACCATGTGCCCAGTGAGGGGCAGTACTACCCTGGAGGCAGGTAACTTTGAGGTGGAGGTGTGCGTTAGTATTACAGTGAGATTATTTCATCTGAGGCAAGTCGTTTCACCACAGTGGTTGGCACAGCCACGGACATCTCATGGATTCTTCATGAGACAACTGGTGTGCAGCTTATCAGCTGGGTGGTGCCATCAAGCTCCCGTTCCTGCAGGGAGCACAACAGAGCATGGCCGTGGTGTCTCCTCTCTGCTGCATCCTCTGTCACTCCTATCAGCACGTGCTGAGCTGGCAGGATGTGTTGGTTAGGGAATTGTGGTGATGTAGACTTCACGCATGCCAACCATCCTGAAGGCGAGAGCTGTATTTTACTCTAAAAAAGCTTTCTGTAATACTACTATTAGGACCCAATTTTTCTCTAATTCCCCCCCTCAAGGTGATTTTACCACTAGTAACAATGACAATCAATCAGCTGAAGTCTCAGTTTAGGAAGGACAATAATCCCCTCTGTCTTCCTTCTGCCTTTTTTTTTTTTTTTAAGAGTACAGAATAATAAAAATGAAGCTTCAGAAAGAATAAGCTATCTCCTGTGTAGTCTTTAGCTTCGTCCTTTTGTTATAGTGATGAAGTTTATTCACTGGCAGGAACAGCTAGGAAGGTTGCTTTACATTGTCACTCTTGCAGTTGTGGAGTTCCTCAGTTTCTTTGAGGCGTATTTGTAGGAACTGGTTTGTAATTGTGGTTAAAGTTCCAGTAACTGCCATAAGCATCCTAAAGTGCTAGAGGCCATGACTCTTGAGTGGCTGGAGCTATCTGATTTGGAAAAAAACACCACCACTTGGCACACTTTGAGTGTGTGGTACCGCTGCAGATAGGTTAGAAAGCTGTGAAATAGGTGCATCCAGATGCTGGGCCTTGCCTTGCACATTAACAATCTGCCTTTTAAGTAAACGTTGAAGTGTGTTACATTTCTGTTGTAGGCTGTTATGGCTTTGTTAGAGGTTATCTAATCAGCATATAATTTGTTTCAAGAAGTGTTTTTTCTATCTTTCTGCTGTAGTGGTGAACTTTTAAACTTGGCAATGTTCATTACAACGTTTTAGGAAGGATCACAGTCCTTACCCTATAGTCACAACAGTCCTGCCAAGCATGGATGTATGGTTATCCCTGTTGTAAAGTGTGAGTTCTGACCTGTCAAGGCACTTCAGAAGTCTGGAGCTCTGTCACTTGGGACTTGAGCTAGTTTCTATCTGTAACTGGTAGAATACTTCTTTTTTTTAATGATAGAATCATGCAGACATTTGCTTCACCTGTGACCACTCCCAAACAAGTTTTCATTGCTATTTTTTTTAAATGAAGGTCAGAAGAATATTTCTTTAATTAAAGGTCTTCAGTAAATGTGTTCTGCATTCCCAAACAAGCTTCAAGGTACACTCATGAGAAATGGCGTGTTCAAGTGAGCATAAAAGACCATCCCTGCATCAGTAGTATTATAGCTAAAGTTCTAGGTCTGATATTTTTCCGCGCAGCACACTAACAGCAGGATAAATCCATTCAGAGAATCATTGTGCATCTTCCAAAATTAAATGGTCTAAATATGAATGTAGAAACAGAAAAATATAGGTAGAAGCGTGAGCTAGAGCAGCTTGTTGGTAATCAATTTTCATTGCTGATTATTCTTTTTCTCTAAAGTTGTTTTAATAAAGCAAGTTACTGCTAAACTTGGATTTTTCTTTCCAGTCGTAAAGTTTTTGCAAGAAATCCTGTGGTATTATTTTATGTATGTGGTGGATGAGATTTAGCGGGCATATGATGCTTCAAGATCATTATTTCTGTGTTAGAGTTGATAATTAAAACTTTTTGGCGATAACAAAAGACATTTTGTATTTCTTTTTGTGAAACCTACTTACCTCACATATTTCCCACTACGGCAGAATTCTTTAAAAATAAAAATGTGTCTAAAATTGTAACAGAGAAATCTAATTTGCAAAAGATGTACTTTCCTGATTAGAGCCATTGGAGTATCTGAAGCAAAGAAACAGGATTCTGTCATTTGACTGTTTGAAACACAGAAGCTATTTTCTGTTCCAGGTGATTACCGTGACACTCAATAACACTGATGAAACGCTTTAAAAATGTCTTTCATACTTTTTAAGGTTTTCTTTTCTACCACAAAACTGAAATACGCTATGTAGGCACCCAGGGTGAACTCGGAGTGGAGTAATCTTCCCGCACGGTTGCATTTGGAAACTTGACTGCTCTGAGTTTGTGCTGCACATCTGCAGCAGGTGGCATTGTGGAGCAAGAAATGCAGAGAGACTGGCCCATCAGCTCTTCTGGTTTAGTCTGGAGTGTGGGAATTTCAGTTAGTTTGAGACTTCTGAGTCGGAAGCCATATTTATGAATCATTGTAGGTTTATGTGTGTTACAGATCATTAAAACAAAAAGTCTGAAGTGTTCAAAGGTGAGAGGGAGGCTCATTTTGCCTAGGTTGCTCAGCCTTTCTAAAACTGAATTTTAGAGTACATTTCTTTTTCTTGATTTTTGAAAAAATACCTTTCAGTGACTTACAGTTAATCCAATGGTATGGTTGCAGAAAAGGAGACATCTGGAGAAATAGTGAAAAAGTTTTAGCTTGAATATTTGGAAGTAATACACCTTTTAGTGATAAAATACAAGTGTTTTCCATGTTACTTTCTATTCCTTGCTGTCCAGAACAAAGAAGAGAGAGTGTCTTATGAAAGTTTGGAAGGTTTACAAGTAAGTTATATTGAAAGTTGAACCACATTAACAGTTCAGATTTTCAGATTGTTAAAAACAATTATAAAAGCACCGTCACACTTCCTGAGATAAAACATGTGTAATGATACCCTTCCTCATCAAAAAACAAAAACAAAAACCCAAAACAAAAACTACCGTTAGTGGCACCACTACAGCTGTTCAGGCTTGGTGACCAGAACATGTTTATGACAAATATAGGCATTAAAAAAAGGAAAAAAAGCCCAAAATATCCCCAAACCAAAAAGAGCTGTTTCATGGAAGAGGTCTTACTAACAGCTTTTTGCATCTTACCCTATCTTTGTAATTTTTGCCAGACTACACAGATTTTTGATTTTATCTTTGCTTCTTCCTCTAACAACATTCATAGCGGAATGCATGCCATAAATGTTTAACAGCACTTCAGCTCTAAAATGAAGACAGTAACAAGTATGATTAGCATCTGTGGACAACATACCTCCTCCTTTTGGCAGCAGGAATGTGTTTAAGCACATATGTGTTAGTTGTCTCATCAAATATAATTGATTCTTGCAGCCACTGATGTATCAGTGCATTCTTGAGATACTCGCTTAAAAAATGAGCATGAAACACCTTTCCACTTTTGACAGCAGTTTATTATATATGTTGATGTATGTTACATTGACTAGCAATGAACAAAGATTATTAAACCTCTGAAATTTATACTTCAGGTAAAATTCTAAAACCATGCTGGTTTAAAATAATTTTGGATTGAATAATATTTCTGACTGTTTTCAGTGGTCGTCTACATTTATGGTGTGTATTATTCATGTTGGGTATTATTTGGAACCAGTAAATTAGGGGACCTAATTTAAGGTCTTCTAAATCTTTAAAATAAATTATCTTTAAAAATATTTAAAATAATTTCTTGGGTTTCAAGTGGCTCTTTGAGGCAACAGAAGTATTTCTACAGCTCAGGGTTTTCAAGTTTGTGCCAAATCTTTCACCAGTTAGAAATTCTTCACTGATTCTGCTGGAAGATGTTCGGGCCCTTTGAAAGATCTTTGGTGAGAAGAGAGGTTTAAGTACTTACCACAGATAATTAACTCTTACAGATCTAAGAAGTGCGGAATGCCTTTCAAAGTATTGCTGCTGGAGGGGTATATATACTTGAGGTATATGACTCTATACTTAAGTTACATCATAACTTGTCTCTACTTTCTGCATGCAGGATGTGTTTCTTTCTTAACCTGTTGAAATTACTGTGTGCACCAATGCCAGCAGAAGGCTGGAAGTACTTGTAGGTTTTCATGATCAGTCATCAGCTTATTTTGTGTCTTGCTGCTCTTCTATCTCCCCGTGAACACACTTACTGGAATATTGGATACAGATAGTTTTCTTACCCTTTCAAAGACTTCAGCAGCAGCATTTAAATGCATCTGTAGGGGTTTACATTAGCCAACATTTTCCTTTGGCTAAATATAACTTCCGATTCAAAGGTTTACAGGCATCCCTAGATAATTTTTCATGTCTTCATGTTTCCTGCCCATGTTACTTTTAGATAAGAAATCCTTCTGAACAGAAAAGAACAAGAAAGTTTAGCCTTTGGTGAATTGATAGATGAAAAATCAACCTAGAAACAACTGTTCATTAAGAAATAATTGTTTTGTTCGCATGCCAACTTTAGAATCACTCACAACTTACAGCATATACTTTTAGGTACAGTACTCATAAATATTTATAGCAATATAGTATCAGCTGTAAAAATATCTGTTACTTATTGCAGTAAGGAACTCGAATTCTGCTTTTCTAATATTTTACCTAAATGGAATTTCTCTCAAATTCCCAGTGATTTTGTTTGTTTGGAAAGCACCGACTTAGACAAGGTCTCCATAAACATTTGCAAATTAAAAGTATAGTTTTTAAAAATCTCAGAAGTGCAGCATTACTGTATTAGAACTGATCATTGAATTTAATATTTTGGGATTAAACAATTTAAAATCACTTCTATAGTTTTACTAATTTAAAACCAGAATTCTACAGATGTAAAGAAACTGTTTCCACTTTATTCGTCTGGTCAGTGGAGGAACTGAGGTTTCTTTTACTTGGTGTTTTGTTGGAAAATTGTCTCCCTTCTCTTAGACTGCCATGGCATTTACTGATTTCTAATATTACTGATCATAAAGTCTCTAGATTGAGCTTTACTTTTAATCTTCCTCCACATGAAGTCTCCTTCCACAAATAAAATGGAGATGAACTCCCAGTTCAAAAAGTGTCGGAGTTCCCTATTGCTAGTTGTTTGATTTTTATTTTTTTATTTATTTAGGTGAAACCTTATATGTTCTTGATCCACTGAAGGAGTACAGTTAAATTACTTTAAATGTAAATTTCAGCCTCAGAGTGCTGGATGTTTTGCTGTTTTCCCAGGTAAACAGAATTTACTATGAATGAGAAACTGGTGTTGGAAATGCCACATTGAAACATTACACAACACGAGGGCGTGGTGCCCTCTTCTTAGCGGCCGATCAGGGTGATGGTGCTACCCATCGGCTGTCTTTTGATCTCTGAGCAAGGTGTGTAGCATAATTAGCCTAACTCACCGATTGTGAGCAAGAGGAGGATTTTAGAACCTCCATGAAGCCTTTTGACCACGCACAGTCAGACTGGTGCAGCTGGGAGCAGGTTTACAGTTGGGTGAGCTGTAAGGCATCTTGTGGGGAGGTGTTGTGCAGAGGAACGTCCCTCCCATGGGGTCCACACTAATGTGGAAACATCCCCTTGTCACTAAGAAAACAACCACTTTACGTCAGTAATAGCATTGCCAAAGCTCATCTTTTTGTAGTATGGTATCCTTTAGTTTAATTATCATGTCTAATATAGTTGAAAATGTGCAGTATCTGACAAAAGGTTTTCTTCTAGTTCTAGCAGTTCCTTTCCTACATGGATTCTTTGCTATCTTGTCTTACTTCTGAACTATCTGCAGACTTCTCTGCTGCCAAGGTCCAAATTTGTCCTTTACCCTCTGCCTATTTTCATGAGAGCTGTAAGAAATTGAGAGTTTCAAGACCTCTGTCTCTCTCAAATACTGCTGAAATTGGCCAGCACTTAATAAGGTGCTGGGCAGAGGTGGTGCTGTGGGTGCTGCTTAGGCCCTGTTGCCTTTAAACCAGCCTAAAAAGCAGAAAAGTTTGAATAAATGAGTTAGTGCTGTAAAAGCCATGGTCCTTTCTGACCTTGTAAAGCTAGAGAATAGTCGTCTAGACAAACTGGCACTAGGATCTGACATCTGAAGTACTTCCACAATAGAAAAAAGCATGAACTTGACTTTGGTTTGGGAAAAATCCCCTTAATTTCCCAATATTGATGGTGAACAGAACTCTGGCGTGTGTTGATCGTTGTAATACCAGTTTGAGCCCCTTGCTGCAGTGCAGTGGAATGAGGCATTGTTAATAAACTGCATAGGAGTTTTGGTTTTCCATTTCTCATCTTTTTCCTTCCCTGATATTCTGACAGTGAGGTCAAATGGGGCTTTTTAGTGGATTAAGTTGACTTACATAAAATCAAGTGTTATATGCCTTTTTGATGAAGCACGTGAACTTATGAATTGGTTAACGCTTTATGACAGTCTTACCCATCTTATGCCACAAGCAATTACATAGAACTGTTAAAAGAGGAATGGCTCAGTGTGATAAATACAGAGGTTTGGCCAGATTTGGGAGTGATTACCACGTAGTCTCTTATGACTTTTATCCGTATGCTTTACTTGTCATTGCCCAGGATTTTAGTGTCTGTGAGCAGCTGGCAGGCTGACCTGCTTTCACTGCCAGATTGTCTTGTGGGTTGTTTGGGTGTTTTTCCTTCTATTTGATAAGTTAATTTTCTGATCCTTTCCAAGCAGCTTTGCTTGTTGCCCGCATCTTCTCTATGTGCAAATGAGGAACCACATCATGAGCTATTTCCTATGCGTTTCCAGTTTTGATTATTGTATCTTACATTCTGTGCATGCATTTTGCATCAGATGAGTGACAGGACAGTAGGTAAAGAAATGTTCTGAGGGGTTTGGGAAGCCCTATTGCTTATGAAATAAGAATCATTAAGTCTGACTCTTCTCCTTTCTCCCTTTTGCCCCAAGAACAGCTCACCTCTGTTTTGTGGCTGGTACCCATAGTCACTTTTTGTGTCTTTCGATGACGTGCTCTTCTCTACCTCATGTACTAAATATTTTCAGAAAACTGCATAGAACCATACTATAGCTTTTAGCTTGATCAATAAACTGCATTTTAGTGGCAATCCAGCTTTCCTGTCACCCAGCACGCTTGCCAACACCTCCTTAGAGCATGTTTGGATTAACTAAAAGTTGAAGTACCTAACATGGGGTTGTTTGTTGTTTGGTTTTGCATGGCTGTGCTGATAGGAAAGGCAAAGTGATTCAGCGGATTTCCACCCTCTGCTTTTGAAATACATTTGATGTCATGTTGAGAGAGGAGAAAAAGCAGTGGTTAATACTGCAGTGCTCATGATCCTGAGATTCAGATTGCTTGTTAGAGGAGTTTTATGTAAGAGTCCGTTTGCTTCATGTATTATTTATTTAGAGGGTGTTCTGTAGCTGGGGCAGACTCTTTTTCACTGAGAGACTTTGATGAAAAGGAGATCAGCTTGATTTAATGGAGTAATAGATGCAGAGTGAATGTGCATACAAACATGTCCAGATTTCCCAATGAACATCATCTCTTAAAATGTCTGTTTTCTGTCACACAGAATGGTGGCTACAGGAGATGAAAGGAACGTAAAGTGGTGACAGTAGCAGTGGTGTGAAATAACTTCTCTGCAGACAGGAATGTGTTACAGTTTTCTGCAGTAAAATATATTCCAAGGCTGGAGCTTGTATTCCAGTTCGTATTTAGTTGAAAACAGCAGTAAGCTTGTTTTATGAATGCTGACCTGTTAAGAATTTGTGGGGGAAGTTACGGTGCAAGCTCTTCTCTCACCAACTTCTCAGTACTCCGTGTGTAGCAATGGTTCTTGCTTGAAAACAACAAATGTCTTTTATTTGAAGATATTGTAAAGCTTTGAGCCAAATGTCAGACTTTTCCTTTTGTGTTATGAACGCAGAAGCAATTGTTGTCATAATCCAAGCAAGCACCATAAAATAAGCTACAGGATTTAACGTTAAGTTACCTATATGCTTATTTACACATTTTACTTGTAGTGAGCTAAACCAATAGTGGTAGCTGTTCGCTAGTACGCTTTGGTCACCAGTAAAAAAATAAATATATTTTCCAATTTGATCCTGACAACTGAACACGGAGAGTGGTGAGGGTTAGCTTATTGATTGCCTGAAGTGTGCAGTCTGGGAAGCATCAATGGAATAATTTGTAAGTCTGCAGCATCCTAACTGGTGTCAAGATTCAGATTCTCTAGTAATAGTTGAAAAGTGTGCCCTTCCATAAGAAGAGACCTAATACTGTGTATGTGATGCTGGTGCTTTCTTGCTTATGTTTGTGGAGGGAAAGGAAATGTGGGTGGCGTGTTGGCTGCTTTCATACTCACAGTACAATTAAAGATCCATGCAAAACCAGGAGTTTAAAGATGACTGTGAAATTACAATCTAATGTGCTTTGAAAATAGGACTTTCCAACTGGTTTTCTTTAGATGTAGCCTTGCGAAGAAGGGTGGAGTGAAACGTGAAGTTTCTAGCCACTTCTCTGCCCTGGGAAGTTGGGACTCTGGTGGACGGCAGTAGCCATGTGGAGATGCGGTATAGTCAAAGGGAAAGGTAGCACCACTTAGTCCTGCTTTCTGCTCTGCTCTCGGGCTTTTCCTTCACCTTCTTGTAGCTCATACATATATTTATCTTCCACAAAATCCAGGAGGCCATAATTACTGCAGGTCTTTCTCTCAGCAGCTGCCCTTTCCCCCCACCCTCTGTCCTTCTTCCAGAAAGCTTACCTGGCTGGCTTTTCCGCCGGCGGCTCAACTGTGGCAGCCGTCTCACTTAGCCAGCACCCTTGTGTATGTGTCCTGGGCACAGCAGGAAAAACAGTGATGAACATACTTTGCCCCAACGTACTGTGTAGCAACACATAATGGCCTTCAGGTGAAGTTATCAGTGACATCTTTCCTTTTATGTTTTGTATGGTTCTGCATTCAGTTTTAGGAAAACAGACATGGAAACTTTCCTCCTTTTTCCATGAAATAAAAGACAGAGTGGTACAAAATTCATCAGCAATAGAAATCACACTTTCCCAGGCTTGAGTATACTCTATTTATGTTGCAGATGACTGATGCGATAGCTAAAGCCGATGTATTGTCCCGTGCAGACAGGGTTGCTGGCTAATGGCTACATGGAGCTGGTCGGTGGGAATCTTAGCTGTGATGCAATTCAGGCTGCCAAGATTCCCAGCGTTTCCGAGGATGCTTGCCAAATTGTCTCTGCTGGGGTTTTACGCTGTCAAAGCTGATAGCTTTCTCACTGAGGTAGCAGTTGAAGGCTTTGAGGTATTTTTAGGAGAACTAGCCAACTGGTTCTCTTGCTGACTTTTAGTTGGCAGGTTAACAGTTTTAGTTTAAGAAGAAAATTCTGCATGCGTCTTCTTACGAAGGGGGAAAGAGTGTGTGACTAATTTTTGTAACAGTAATAATTCCTGTGTAGAATCATGATGAAAATAAGCAGTGGACTTACTAGTTACAATAAATCCTGTGGTGTGTCAAGGTCTCCTAGCCTGTTGAAAGTACAGGGTCTTTTTTAACTGAGATTTTTAACTTACTGTTAGTTTTCTGTTTTTTTCAATTCCTAATTAATTCATTTATAAAGGCTTACAGCTTGCAAGGGGAGGGAGGGGAGAATTTGGGCACTTTCCCATGGGAAAGTAAATAGAGCTTCCCAAAAAAGATGGGTGTTTTCAATTTTTTTTTTCCCTAAACCCAGTCATTTTCTTAATAGTTATTTCCATACTTAAAACTATAACATAAGGCAGAATTTTATCAGCACTTTTTAATGTGTGTAAAGTGTTATATGGTTTTTAATGTAGATTTTAATGTACATTTTCCAGTGTTTATAGGGTTCCATTTTTCCCTAGTGAATGCAAATTAAGTTACACTGAGACATAACTGAATTATATCTGCTTAAACAGATTAGGATATTTAATGTTTTGAGAGAATCACTTCCTTATTGCATCATTTCTGGAGCTTTGTGGGAAAGGGTGTACATCCTTCAGAACTTTATGACACCTTACAGAGACCAAAGCTCATGCTTTCTTCTGCGGGAGGTATCTCCACTTGTAACGTGGAGAACAAGGACTAGATTTTGGGGAAGACTGAAATGTCACTGGCTGCTGCATGCATTTGTGTCTGAATAAAATACCACTATTTCACATGATACTAGGCTCTTCATAAAGACACCTCTCTTCAGCTGTCAAATCCCATTTTCACTTCACAGTATTGGGTGGGAATTCATTATTATTACAAGTAGCAAAAATGGTATGTAAATTGTAGCATTTGAGCTGTACATTAGCATATTGGAGGGAATAAAAAAAGTTAAAACTTTAGGTAGTGTGCGAAAATTTTGTATTGCATGTCACTTTTCTGTTGCTCTGCATTAATACATCAGGCTTTGCTTATGTGAAACAAAAGACTTTTAATTATTACTGGTTTCCTTCCTGTCTGTGTAGTGAAGTTGCTCATAAAAACATCAGTTGAATTTTTAATGAGGAAAAACCTTCATAGAAAGTCCTTACAGAAATAATAAGCTCATTTAATTCTTTCAGAGGAGTGGAAGGGAAAATTCTTCAAAGATCATAATTTCCTTTTTGTTTAAAGAATGTAATTTTATTTTTCTTTTCCCCATGGAGCATTTCTGACTTTTTTTTAATTTAACTTTTCCATAGAATCCTTTTATACTTGATTAAAAAAAATCCAAAACTTTTCTTTTTCAGAATTTTGACCCCAACTAGTAGTTTCCAAGATATTTGGACCCTCTATAACTTCCTCATAAGCAACGAGGTATGAAGTTTTCTTTAATGTTTTGGCAGAAACACTTCAGAAACAGTTTTTTATTTGAAGTAGTTACGAGGTTAGCCATCTCGTCATTGTATTTCCACTAAGCTAGAATTTTGAAGATTTATTCTTACTTATTAGGCTTTGGACGGCATCTACCAAAAGTTACTAGAATCTCTACTGGTATTTGAGTTGCTTGCATGACTTTCTGACCGCTCGTTTGTTGTGAATGACTCGCTGTCAGGAGTATAAAGGCTTGAAGCTGAAGTGACCAAAACATTCCTAATCTAGTTATTTTAAGAAGAGGGAGAGTACGTTGCATTACGTAGTTATATGGGGAATTTTGACTGCAGTTTGAGAAAAAAAGATAAATTGAAATTACCAGTTATTCATGGAGTTTTAACTAATTTGTGCTGAAAGGTTTTAAGAAGAGAAATTGCATTGTATGTTTGTAATAGAAGAGCAGTATTTTTCCATTTAGTATGTTACGTGTTTCAGATTTGCAGTCCCCTCCTGTACAGGAAAATATATTTGGGTTTGGGGCTTGTACATGTATTTATGGAATTAACACAAGTCAGAACTTCATTTGCTATAGAACTTTAGGGTAAATGAAGAGGGGAGAAAGAACTATACAAAGTATTTTAGAGTTGTGCAGAAATTGTTAGAAAATGGAGTGATGCCTATCACTCCCATTATATAAAATCATGATTATTAATTTGTAATATTTAATTTTATAAGACATAGCATGACTTGTGTATATATCAACTTGAGAGCCTCTTAGGTAATACATTAGCCATATCTGTTATACTAGCTCTATAATTTTAATTGGGCTGTGATACTTGATAAATTACTGTGTTAATTCTTTGCTCTTTGTTTTAGATGAACAACAGTATAAAATTCACTGCTGAGGAGCTTTATGAGTGTGTTTCGCAGAAGATATACCGGTAAGCCAATTACTGACCACATCAGATGGGTTTTGAGACAGCATTTTAGCATGTACTGTATTAACCAAAGGTGCCATAGGAGAAATAGTTTGGATAAATAAAAAATTGTCATTTGTAGGAGGGGCATAGGGAAGATGAATGGGAATGTTTCCTTCCCCCCCTCCCCTCAGCTTTTTTAATGACCTACCATTCCAGCAGAGTAGGAGAGGACAGAAATTAAATTAGAGATGAGCCATTAGCATCTCCACAGTGATTTTCAGCTGTTTGAGGCAAGATGTTGGTTCCTCTGTCCTCTACTGGTTTTGAATTCACGGCTTAGTGGCAGACAGAGCTGGTATAGGTCAGCATTCATTGTAAGGTAGGTTAGAGCATGCAGCTGTATTTAAATGAATTTGATTATAACTGAAATTCTGTTCTGGTGAGGTATTTCTTGTAACAGGACTTGTTATTATGAGAACTTCGCTTAAATCAGCAGAGGAAAAAACCCTGCAATTCTCAAGGTGATTCAAGTGACTGAACTGTAGCATGAAAGCTGGGCACATCTGCAGTTACTGTGCTACATCGTGGCCTTCATTATTAAAGTCATAAATTAAGCCATTGTATGTTACTAAGCCTTTTTAAAGTACAGTTAGAAAAAAAGAGAAAAAAAATGTTAAGATTCCAAGTACCTGTTCGCATTTTCAGAGGTTTTTTACAGTTTGGTCACAGGAAAAAAAAGTTCTCTTGTACAGCTGAGGTAAAGGCCTTGAAAACATTGATCTAAAAATGAGTGTCATGCAAGCCTTATGGTTCTTCACGGTAAAGTTTCTGGTTCATAAAAGGTTTATTTCTGAATTTGTGTAATTGAGGGCTTGTAAACCCAGGTTCTGTGAGGTTTTTAAAATGCCATGTTTTTAATAGATCTTAGGTGCGTAATAAGACATGTAATTATTTTTTTTTTGTGTTGCTGTTATATGGGTATGGATTAACTGTAAAACTTGCCAGGATACGAAGTGTGGTTCCATCAGCTGTGGAAAAGGCTTGCAGGTTATTTTAATCTGAGTACGTAGTTTATTCTAAAAAGCTTTCCTTTGCCTGGATTGATACTGGTTTCCTAAATCTCTGAGTTTGAAAGTGCACATTGCTAGGTCGGGAGAAAAGTTATGCAGGGAGGGAGAGATTCAGTCTATGTAACAGCAGAGAAAAGTAGTTTTGAAACTTAACTGTCTTGAGTTGATGGCCAGCATTTCTGTGGTTCTCACATTTTCAGACATTTCTGGACATCTCCATCATTGTATGAAATCTACAGCGTACGTACGGCCTTTGGTACTGTGCTAAGGGTAGCAGGGGAACTGCTGCTTCTTGGTGTTTGAAAGATGTCCCTAGGTCCATATTTTATCAGAAAGCCTGAGAACTTGGACCATTTTTGTGAATTCTGTATGCCACGGTAGATTTCATGGACAAAACCAATGTTCTCGCCAGAACTTTGATTTTGCTGGGTGAGCAATGCAGGGGGAGGGTGACATCTTTGTTGCATCTAAGTTATGTCCTTTGAAAACATACAAAGCAAACGAAGCAAAGATTAAGATCTGTTGCTATAAATTCAATCCACAGGTTTTCAAAGTACTACTTAGGTCTAATTGTTGTTCTTAGTTATTACAACAATGAAACTATTTGGTATTTCAGAAGTGAAATAAAATATGACTCCACCCAGTAAAGTAGAGATGCTAAATGAGGTTTTAAAAGCACTCAATTAAAAAGAGATGTACCAAGAGCGAAGGCATAGAGAAGGAGACTGCTTTAAGGCAGGCTGAATTACTTGTGCTTTGGCAGAAACACGCTGAACAAAATGTTTCCCTTTGCTTCAATTACCAGCGAATGTTTTTGCTTCAACCTGCCTTCTGAATTCTTTGGGAGATAAATTCCTGTCTAGAACATTTGCACTCTGACTGTTCCTTTTTCAGGATGCACCAAAGATACTCTTGTCTTCAATTTTTGATCCAAAGGGTTTCTTCTTATTTGGGGAAAGAAAAGGACTACTTGGAGTCAAGGCTACAGGCATGATTCTCACTGCTTTTGTATCCCTAAGTGGTACTATAGGCTTTGGTATCACAGTAGTATTTAGAAGATGCCAACCAAGGACGAGGCTCAAGATCTTTAGGAATATAAACGGAACAAAAAGATTGACCCTGCCCCAGAGATCTGCTGTGACAATTTCTTGCATCTTCAACAAATTCACAGAATAAGTTTTTTCCATTAGAAACGCTTACATGACTTTTGTAAATTTATTTTTTTTCCCTGAACTTGCCTGCATAGTCACCTGGTAGATTCCAGTCTTCCTCTCTTAGATTGGAGAAGTGTTGACCTAAGACCTCTGCTTTTTCGGTGGGGTTCCCCCCCTCGTTGCTTCCACATATCCCGTCTTTGTATTGGTAGAGCCTGAGATGTGGCGAGAGCGAAGCCCTGAAACAAGGCACAAAACGTCCATCGTACTGAGCCAGATCTGTCACAGTAACGTCCCTGTTAGGGTGCGAGGGAGGAAACGGGATTACAGAAAGGGCAGGCCTGGCTGCTCGTTTCTTCCTTCGTATGGATTCTTCAGGCTTCATGAAGCAGTTTTATGAAAATCCTAGCCTGGTGGGGGCTTTTCTTAATTGATAGGAAGTTTTCTGCCTTCTGAACAGTGGGAACACACCCCAGCCCTGAGCCGCTTCAGTGGAATTAGGTGGATTGAGGGAGGGTTAGCTCGAGGGAGGGTTAGCTCGAGGGAGGGTTAGCTCGAGGGAGGGTTAGCTCGAGGCCTTGTTTCTTCCTCCATCCCTCCCCATTCGAGCACGCGCTGTGGGCAGCAGGGCTGCTGGCTTGCAGGAAGCGTTTCAGAAAGGTCACTGTAGTTTTTATGGCAAGCAGCTAATGTGAGGTTACCTGTTGAGTACTTCTCAAGGCTTTTCAGTTTTCCCTGTTGAGTGGTGAAGAGTTGTTATCATTTAATAAATGACAATTTGATGTAAAGGGTAAGTAGTAGAAAGAATTTTTCAGGCTTTGGTTTGCAATCCTATGATCTTGTCTGAACTAAGAAAATACGTTGTTTGGAGGCCTGGGCATCTAAGTAGATCACTTGAAAGTTATGTGTGACTTTCACACCCTTTTTTTGCTGTTCCACCTGGTCCATCTACTTTACAGTAAACTAGCGAAGGAGGTGGGGGTCACTGTGTTAGCAGGGGTTGGGAAGACGCCAGTGCCTTGGGGTCAGAACGGGCACTGACCCAGCGGTACCGGCGTGCTCCGTCCCTGCGGGCAGGCATTCCCGGGCCAGCCAGGGAGGGCAGAGCTGCCAGCCGTGGGGCCGTGTCATGTGTGGGGTGGTCAGAGCAACAGCTTGGTTTATCGTCCTGACACAGGCTGTAGAGATGAAGCCTGGCGGCCACCCTCGGTGAGTACCGACTGCGTGGTTTGCAAACCTTACCCCTTTTCCTGCTCATCGCCCGTCCTTCTCAGTGCCTGTGTCCATCCCTTTCTGCTGGCCTGGCGCAGCGTGCTGTCCCACACTGGTCCCACATTTCAGTGGAAGTTACCTGCAATCCAGTATGCACCGGTGTGTTTTTGAGGGCGCAGAAACAGTCTCTTTTGACCTGTAACATTATTTCTAGTTACTGTAGTAACTACATTTGAATTAACCTGTTGCACTGTTGTGGGGTATAAAACTCTGTGTGCTGTATCATGCTATTTACCATTTTAACCGTCACTCAGTGGCCACTAGCATGATACAGGGAAAATTTTAATTGAGTTAAAGATAATGAAATATTCATGTCTCAAACAAGATACTTTTCTGCACTAGTTTTTAAGCGCTCTTCTTGGAAACTGTCAAGGCACTCACTGATGCAGAGGTTTGATAGTTTGTATTGCTGAGGTGTCCCCATGTTCACTCTTGTCCCGTACGCAGACCGACAGCCCGAGTGAGCACACTGTGCGCTTACTACTGGCTGCCCGGTAGCGCCGAACTCTGCAGTGTCGAAACTGAGTCGAGGCACAGTTGTCGCTGATGAATGGCGCTCATTCATCAGGAGAATGGATGTTTGTTCATCAGGGTAGCTGTGCCAGTGCTATAGGTTATTGCTGGAGAAACGTTACACATTTAGACTGCTTTTGGTGATAGGATTCATCTCCTGCTCTCTTGGGCTGATCTGCCAAGCTTTTGGTAGCTGTGAGAGCAAAAAGCACTGGGAAGGTATGGTGTGTGTCCTTTTAAAGGCATCCCTTGGTTTGAATTCTATTTTAAAAAATACATATTGTATTGGGTTTGTGTGGCAATGGTAGCAGGGGGTACGGGGGTGGCTTCTGAGAGAAGATTCCAGAAGCTTCCCCCGTGTCCAGTGGAGCCCATGCGGGCCGGCTCCCAGACGGACCCGCGGCTGGCCCAGGCCGAGCCCCTCGGTGCCGGTGGACAATGGCTGATTGAGGCAGAGAGTGCCAACAGCTGAGAGCAGCAGTGCTGGCACCCGGGGCGGGGCGGGGGGGCTCCAGGCCCGGAGCAGAGATGCCCCCAGCCCTTGGGGTGGGGAGCTGGGGACTAGGGCCGTGCCCGTGGGGAGAGGAGCCCGTGCCGGGGGCTGGGGGCAGTTCTGACCCCACGGGGGCCCAGGCTGGAGCCGGCTGTGCCCGGGGGGCTGCACTGTGCGGGGGGGGGGACCCAGGCTGGGGCAGCGTGTGATAAGCCCTCCGAGGGGCAGCAGTGGCAGGGACAGCGGGAGGGTGTGTGTGTGTGTGTAACAAATTAAGCTGATTTCCCCAAGGCTGTTTTGTCCCCGACAGCAACTGCTGAGTGATCTCCCTGCCCCCCCCCCCCCCCGCGCCCCACCAGCCTTTCCTTACATTTCCCCACCCCGGCCCAGCTGAGGAGGGTGGGGTGGAGCAGGTTTGGTGGGGACCTGGGTCAGGCCACCACCTATACATATTAAAAGAAACTGATCAAGGGGGGGAACCCAACCCAACCTAACAAATCCAGCTGCTGAGTATAGATCGGTATCAGTACAGGTGTAAAGAAAATAATGTGTGTAAATTTGTGCTCAGCATAGTTAAAAAAACTAAAAATTACTTCAGAGGCTGGTCTGGTAGCCCTCAGGCTGCACTCACGTCACTTAACCCTGCATTTTTTTTCCTGTTTTTGAGGAGTATCTTTCCAAAGGCCTTTTGAGAAAGTATCTTTTGGAAAAGCAAAGTTACAGGATGTTTTCTGTGTAATCAGCTGTAGATTCCTCTTCTGAAACAAAAGTCTAAATAATACATCATTGTAGTCAAGAGATGTATTTTTGTGTGTAAATACATTATATGTAACTATATGAAAGACAGCTTGAAATGAACCTTCCCTATTCTGTTAAGAAAGCTGATGTAAGTGACTTTTCAATGCCGATTTTTTTTTAAAAACTACCTTTACAGAATACAACGGAAAGCAAAGAGGAGCTCTGCCTGTTTGCCGGGTTGCAGGTTGGCCGTTTGAAAGTGTTCATATGAAATCCTTGGGGTTTGCAGCTTTGGAGCGGAAGTCACTGCTACTTCTTGAATTTTATGGAAATTGCCTTTCTGATTACATTGTAACTGCATAGTTTATCTTCTGTGATATCCCTTTTTAGTTCAGAATTGTGTTACGTTGTATTTTGAGTCAGGACCACTGGGTTCAAGTTTTGTAGCCACTTTCCTAACAGAAAAGCACCGAATAATGCCTAGTAGCTGCTGGTTCTCAGAGGTTACGTTTGGTTGCAAATACCAGAGAAGAGCCTGCAGGAAGGACCCACGGGTAATGTGTGGGGCAGTTGCTGTTCCATCGGGTCGGGGCGGTCCCTTGTGCGCAGAGGGGCCGCTGTGAGGGTGCGAGCAGACGGGAGGGATGTGTAATGCCGGGCAGAGTGCGTGAGCCTTTGCCCCCAGGGGGGTGAAGGGGAATATTTGCCTCTTGCACATCATGCTCATATGAGCAAGAACATAAAAAATTGTGCTAATTATTTAAAATAACAATTTTTACATATGCATGAGGTCATTTTTTAAACTCTTAAAATTCAGCTGCCCTATCCGTGGTTGATTTTTTTTTCCCCTCTCTTCCCAAGTGCAACAGCAAATGTGCTTGCCAAATACTCAAGTACAGGATTGAGGGTTTTGGTATTTTTCTTGCCGTTTACCATTTAACCAATTTTATCATCTAATTCCAAGTTCAAACAGAAAAACAAGAGCAGGTATTTTGGCAATTTTACAGCTGGGAAAAAGGGAAACTGCGCAGGGAAGACGGGTCACACTGTGAGCAAATAAAACTGCAGCAGACTTGCAGTGGTTCAGTGTCTGCATGGGGTTTTTATTTAACGAGACACGGGGAAACAACATCCTGGATCTGGTCACGTTGCCAACATTTATGAAAGCACTCTGAGGGATGGAGGCTTTGTTTCGCTTGCTTTCAGAACACTGAAATTGGAAAGGCTTTTCATGTGTTGAGCTAGAGTGGCTGCAATTTAAACATTCAACACCGTTTGCCAGCCTGCCATATGTTCCAGAACAGGAATCACAGTGGTTACTGTAAATGCATGCTTAGGGGCCTTCTTATTTCCAAAAAAATGTTTCTTCCAGTGTTTTTTTTTTCTCAGCGCAGGTGTCCCATATCGAATGTGTGACTGTACGGCCCTTTATGACTAGCTAATTTAAACAATATTTAACTTGTCTGAGCATATACTTGTAAAATGTTTTCTCTGGTGACACTGCACCAGATTATTAGAAGAATTACAGATGTTGGGCAAGCCGGGAGGAACAGGGCTAGCTGCAACTGGTAAAGGTTGAAGTGAGATTATCCCAGAAGCCTAAAATCAGTCTCTGACTGTGTTGTAACTGTGGATGGAACTTGTTTCTATCTGCAGCACATAAACCTGTAGGAAACGTATATGACTTGCAGCTTAAACACATTCAGTAAAAAACAGTAACGTTTTATATCTGAAGGCTTGGTTCTGGGTTGAGAAGACTTGAGTCATGCCTGCTGTGGGGCTTTTAGATTGTTTCTTTTTAAAGATTTAATTGCAGGATGCAGCTGGGAACACATAATGATTAGCCAGCTCTGGCATAAACTTGATCTTTTGCTGTAATAAAGATAAAAATGTGCCTGAATTTCCAGAGGTACTGAGTACTCTCTGTTTTTGAGAGTTAAAGTGTGGTGTTAGAATCCCTTTGAATTTTGTTTTAAAAGAATATTCAGAAAGATTCCTGTCTATAAAATGGGTCCATTGTGTCTTGATAACCTCTGTATCTTCTGTTCCCCAGGGAAAGGTTGGAAGTTGGATGTTGCCAGCTGGCCCAGCTGGAGCACACAATTAAGCAGTGTCATGCATCAGTTCACATGGAGGCCAAGAACAGGGGCTGGCTGTGACTTTTGGGTCAAGGTTTGGAGCCGTGGTGTTCATCCCCTGCATTCTCCTTGTCTAAGCGGAGCCGAACTCCTCTGGGGTGTGTCATGTGAGAAGCCAAAAAAACCTTCCAAAATATTTTTCTCAATGGTGCTGTTTTCATATTTGAGTTGAAGGAAAAAAACCCCAACTGGTTACATATGTGCATTAATGTCAGGATGTCTGCGAAGAATTGCAAGGGACTAGAACTTGTTGTCTCAAGTGAGGGACTCTGGATGGATCCAGCTGGTTTGGTGCACAGCAGATGTGCTGGGCTGGTGGTGTCAATTCCAGCTGTTGATGTGAGGAGCTAGATCTGGCGATGGTGGTGAGGGAAGATCCATGTAAAGCATTTGTTTCACTGATACTTTAGAAGTGACAAGCGAGGTGGGGAAAAAAACAACGTATATAGTGACACCCAGGGGTCTGAAAGGACAGAAGGGCAGGCAGATGCCTGATATGCTTGCTGCCCCTATGGGCGTGGACTGCAGTGCAGGTGCAATGTATGTATCCTGTGTAGTGAACTGTAAGGCTTAAGAGAGGAAATAGAACTGGGGGAGAAATGGATTGATGCTCTTTTTTAGTAACAAAACAAAAAATCACCACATTGTGCAGGTGTCTTTGTCCTGGGCCTCTTTTCAGACAAAAAGGATCTTTCTCCTTTGTTACAACACCTACTGAATCCCCATGCTGTGGCAGCCGGCGAGCAGCACTCTTGAAGAACTCCTCACCCTTCTCTTCTGCTACCTGCCCTTGTAAAGGCACAAGCGGTTGTCCTCTTTGGGTTACACACTGTGACTTTTCTCGCCTTTGCTCTCCAGGCAGCATCTCCGTGTGAGCATCCTCTTTGTTGCTTTCCCAAACTGCTTTTAAGTCCATGACACTTCCTAAAAGCCATTTTCAGTGCTGCTGTGGCCTTTAAAGCTACCTCTTCTATGTATGTATTTGTACAGAGCTGAGATGACTGGCAAAGGTCTAGAAGTGTTTTATTTTCGTATTAACTTTTGGATGTATTTGTAAAAATCTTTCTTGTAAAAATGCAATTTATTATTATGGTAAACAGCAGTTAATTCTACATGGCAGTTTCTTTGAAGAGCTGTGTTTCCGCGTGGCCCGGTTGCAGGGGGTGCGAGCTTGGTGCAGTTCTTGCTCAGAGATGCTTGAAAGGCAGGGAAGGGGCTGGGGGGTTTGCTGGGGCAGAACTCGCGTGACGGGCTGTGTCCGTTCATGCTGTTACCCCCCAGGCGTGGGGCAAGCACCTGTGCTCAGGTAACCTTACGGTGGCAGGGAGTCTTTCCCTGTTGGAATGCTCCCAGCTTTACAGCTGGGAATCACCCTTCATTCCTCTGGCCTGGCCTGGGGTTCCTGCCCCCTCAGCGGGACGGCCTGGGGCTCTGGGCCACAACCTCCAGCAGCGGCCTGCTGCCGGGGCGGTGGGACAGCCCTAGGGAGCACAGAAGAGGACGCACCCTGGCCCTGGCACCATCCCTGGGGTGCCTTGGTTTCCTGAAGCTGCTTGATGAATGCTGCAGACCACAGCTGGACAGGCAGAATGAAGCTCCTTACAGCAGGAGCAGCTGTTTTGTTGCAGCAGCGTTGTGCGCTTTTTTTCTTCCCCTTTCCTCATCGTGCCCTTGGAGTGCCACACTCCAGTTTGCACAGAGCCTTTAGTAAACTGATCCTGAGAGCAGCCTGGAAGTAGGTAAATCGCCCCGAGGGAACAGCAGTGGTTCCCTAGGAGCCCGCGCTGGCTGCATGCTGCAGGCCCTTCCCCCTCCGGAAATGTGTAACTCCCAAACTGCAGGAGCTGGACGCAGCCCTTCCCCCTCCGTTCCTGCCCCCGGGGAGGCAGTTAGCCACCCTACCTCCTTTGTCTGGTAGCTACATCCATTCCCAATGTTTGTTTTAATATTACAAATGCCTGTTTGTAACCTGTCTCATTAAAGAAGAGGACACAGACACATCACCGCCATGCTGTGGTACACGGGTTTCCCACAAGGTACCTTTAATGTGTTTGCGGCGGCGGCAAGCAGGCAGTGCGCGTTTGGCACCAGCAGTTAATGTGCAGCACTACACATCAGACACCAAGTCATCCTAACCAGTGTTTTAGCCATATGAATAGAGAAAGTGAACTAAAACATAGTACTATGAGCACATACAAAATCAAGTTATTTGTGTTCTATCACACTTCCAAGTGGTAGCATTAGAAAAATAAACTTAAGACAGTTACTAACCAGATGAATACATTTTTGTTGCCAACGGGCAAGAGTTTAAAAACCATGAGAAAACCCCCACACTGAAGTTTTTGTTTTACAAAGGTTAGCTCACCCATAGTAACAAAACTGCTGTACAGAAAGCACCCTCCGCTTTTTTTGTCAAAATATGTGGAGCCAAAATCATTTTCCCATCCTAGGAAGTCACAGCTATGTTATGTTCAGAAACTCCATTCAGCTCGAGCACAGATGTTGCATACTAAGTGACGAGAGTGCAGCAGAGGCAGAAGCTCAGCAGCTCACACACAGTGGGCAGGCAGTTGGCCCGCTCGGTCTCTATGAACTCCAAAGGTTGTCTCTTTGCTTCAATAACCATTTCTCTGCCATCTTCATGTCAACAGGTAAAATACTCTGCTGAGTATATAAAAACTGTTATAAAAAGGCAATCATAAAAGATAAGGTATTGGCAGGCATGTCAGCTTCTTTTAATAAAAAAAATAGCCATTATATCTATTTAAATAAGGCTTCTTGTTACAAATTGTTCCAGTTACTGAAGGAAAACAAGGCCTGATGAAAAAAAACTATCCCCCCGTAACCCTTACACTTCCCGCCCCAAGAACACATCCTACAGGAGAAGTCATTTAATGTGCAGTGACAAAACGAACACTGGGGGAAGCTCCTGAAATGATATGCCAGGTCTAGTTTCTCTTGCATTATCTTCAAAATCTTTTAAAAAAAAAAAACAACCCTAACCCAAAGTTCTAGAATACACAAAAACCCCTTCATCTCGATATTCTTTCCAAAACAAATATGTACAGCACATTAATATGCAATATGCAAAAGCTCTGTGTTGCTGTCGGCAACATCTATGCCCTCCCCAACCCTATTCACATGTGTACCTCTACTGAAACACAATTACATCACTAAGCCTGTTAGTTTGAAAAAGGAATTTAATTCACTTAAAACTTGTAAATTTTTGTGTAGGGGCTCCATTCATTTGACTCTGGGTTGTAGACTTCAACTGTGTTTAAGAATTCATTGCCATCAAATCCCCCAACTGCATAAATGGTGTTTGCCACTGTCGTAATCCCGGCGTTGCTCCTCGGCGTAGTCATACTTCCCATCATCTTCCACTCGTTCTTCGCAGGGTCGTACATCTCCACGCAGCTCACCGCGTGAGAGCCATCAAAGCCTCCACCGACAAAGAGTTTTCCTATCAAAAGGAAAGAAAGTGAATGAATGCTTCACTGCTGAGCACCAGCCTCACTGCCAAGCGCAGCTGCCTGTCCGGGGAGAGAAGCTACGCCAAAACAGAGGAAGTGCAGGTTTTCCATCAGAAACCTTCGCCTCATTCAAGGTCTGAAGTTACAGCACTGACCTGCTTTCGGTCTCTTGATCATTAGAGCTGACTGGAAGTTATTTCAGAGTAAGCACAAAGTCCTTCAAAGAGATGCAGCTCTACAAGCTGCATGGTGATGTTTTGAAAAGAAAGAAGTGAGGGTGAATGCCCCAAAACAAAACCAAAGAGGTTTCTTTGGTTTTCTGCTTACAGCTTTTAATTAAAATTGGAGGCACAGCCAGGTTCTTACTGTATTGTCTCCTCCCTGAGGAACACAGCTTGGTATTCTACTCGTATTGTAGCTTAACATGAACATTTCATCAAGCGCAAGAGGTTACTTCAGCCCGCGGAAGCCTACCGTCATGAACAGCCACTCCAGCTCCTCGCCGGGCCACGTTCATGGGCGCAATCAGGGTCCAGGTGTTGTTCTCAGGGTTGTAACGCTCCACGCTGTTCAGGCAGTTCCAGGACTCTGCTCCTCCGATGATGTATAAATACCCGCCCAGCTCACACACCGCAGACTGATGCCTCCCTACAACCAAACGCCAGGAGTTACAGCCCAGCCCAAGTCACGCACTAACAATATGCCACAGCAGTGGAAATTTAACCCATTTTTCTTTTTTTGTTTGGTTTGGTTTTGAGCCTGCAGTTTTGCAATTGCCCTTTCCCCTCCTCCCTCCCGAACTGCACAACACGCTTACGGATATTAAGGGGAGCGCAGCTTGTCCAAGACTTTGTTACAGGATCAAACACATCACAGTTCTTAAGTCCCTTCTGGCCATAAGGATCTGAACCACCAACAATGTACAGTTTTCCATTCAGGGCACAGACTCCTATTCATATCAGAAAGAATAATAAGTAAGCTAATAAATGAATAAATTAGGAAAAAAACACCAGCAATCAAACAACTGCAGACGTGTTACCTGCATTGCAGCGATTGGTTCTCAGTTCTGGAACAGGAGTCCAGTCATCTATTTCTGGCTCATACATTTCTCCACAGCTCAAGTCATCTGAGTGACCGTTGGACCCACCCACAACATAGAGCTGCCCCTAAATGGAAAAAAATACATACCTGCTTCACATCCCAGCACGCAACAACCCGAATCATCAGCACTGCAGTAACCGCGTAACTGCAGTTAAGCGACTTCTGTTACCATTCTGTCAAGTTTGCTCTGTTTGTCCCACCGCACCTGACCCGCACCCACCACACACCATTAGGACTGCCATCTGGAACCGAGCTCTCGGCGTCCTCATCGGCGCGATGAAAGTCCAAGTGTCCTTCTGCGGATCGTAGCACTCCACGGTGCGCAAACACTCCTCCCTGTTATAGCCACCTAAAACCAAAAGGTTAGATGGTGGCACGTTTCCAAAGGCCAACTGCTTTGACGCTGAAGAACCCGACCGCAATATATAGCATATATATGTCACTGTCCCCCCGCCCCCCGCTGAGCAAGCTTTTTTTAAAGACTTATCGCTATTTCTTTTACCTGCAGCGATCAGTTTGCTGTTAAGTTCCGCTGTGCCCAGCCCAGACCGAGCATACTGCATCGGAGACATGGGCTTCTCTATGATATCGTTTGGTTGCAGCTCGAAACTGAGACTCTTCAGCAGTCGCGGCGTGCTCGTGGGAGAGCTCTGAGGGCTGTTACGGCCGTGCAGGAATATCACACACAGCACACCATCCAGCACCGCCAGACACAGGTAGGTGTTACCTGTCATCAGGAAAAAAGGAGAGACCACCGATATAGTGAAATTTCACGTGCTAAATTTAAGTGAATGCCAACTAGGGTCTTCTGATCATGCTTCTCCCCTTCTAAGTGTGAAAACTTCATTTTTTCTGGTTACTGGTTCCAAGTGTTAGGCTAGTTACTGAAAAATATGAGTTTTAGATTCTTAATACAGTGCTCAAGGGACATTAAGACAGCAATCTGAAGACATCTGAGGAGAAAGTCTCCTCTTGCACACACACAGCAAATAGCTCTGTTTAATTAATTAGAGACTGCCTGTCTCCTTAGGACTTGTGTAAGTTACACACACCACGGGATTTGGGACAGCCCTGTCAATACGGAATTGAGATGTAAGTGTTCCCTGTTTGGCCCCAGTTATGTTAGAAACTTCGCACGAATTACTCAGCCAATTACTGGATTTGCATCATCGGTAAGAAAAAGCACTTCTGCGTTCCCTACAGATATTGAAGGGAATGCCCAGGGAGCGGGAGGTAGGTGCACAATACCAGATGCGGCTGTGAGACAAACCCTGCCCCAGTTACTCACTTGAAGTCTTCTCTGAAGCAATGATTTTCCACTCGTGTTTAGGACTCTGAACAGTAGCATTTGGAGAAAGGCTTCCAGAGGAGCTGCTACTAATCTGCTTGTGATCATTCTCACGTGGTGGCTTCTTCTGCAAAATCAAAAGGCAGCTACAGAAACCTAGCCAGAGACTACACCTCCTTCTACCTTTGCTTCTCTGAGCTAATACATAACTATTCCAGAGAACACTTCATCTACCACCTCCGCAGAGCAACATTTATAGCACACCTATATTTTCAACAGAACATCTTGCCTACTCAGCAACAGCGGCCAAAAACCAGCCTACATCTTATCCTGCTGCTCATTTCATCCTGCAGCTGCAGCTTTACACTGCTGCTGTCTGTCTAGGAACGATTTCAGGTTCCTAGAAGAGCATTGGAGTTACTAGCAGGATTTTCAAATGCAAGGAAAAACCTGCATCCACTTGGAGAGAACCAATCTACAAACTAGAAGCCTCACTCACAAGCTCTGCTTCTGGAACTGGACTTAATTATGTAATGCTATTTGGAAGTGAATTAACTATGCTCTTCAGTCCCTGAAGACGTATTAATTTCGCCTCAGTTCCTCTCTGTGCTTAGATTAGCTGTTTCTTGGATTTTACTCCCTTGATGATTCCCAATGACAGGAGACTTCTGCTTTCTTTTCTTCTTCAATTACATTTATACTGTAGCTTACGTTATTTCACTCAATTAAGAAAAACCCGCAAATTTCACATTTTAAATTACACAGCAGTTGGCTGGGTTGTTCAGGCTTTTTCGGAATCCTAACAGCCAAACACAGAAAGTTAACTTTCCGTCTGTTCTGCTCAGCAGCAAAGTTTCGGACCATGGTACCAAGTCTGCAGTGCTTGCCCAGTTCCCAGGAGCCTGACCTCTATGGAAACTGTAACAAGACTTCTGAAATACATCATCTAACTCACAGACAGAAGAGTTTGATTGCTATACTCCACTCACCATGAAAATCAATTCATTTGTGGATAGCATTTTTGTTATTTCTGCATCTTCATCCAATTACAGCTTATTCTCTTATGCTTAAACTGCCTCAGCAGTTACAGAAATTACAAACTTTTTTAATTCAACAATTTAAAAGTTACAGTTTTTCTAGGACTGTCATCTGTGGGTTTTCTGGGCTTGGTTCTCTCAAATGTTTAGAATGTCTGAAGTGGGCTGTTCTTATTATCAGAAAGGATTTAAGAAAAAAATTTCAGAACTCTTGGCCTTATTTCTGGAAGTGAACTTTCTGAATGTGCACCTCTCAGCTTCTAAGTATTACAAGTAGTATCCAGAGGTGGCAAAGTCTGCGAAGGCTTACTAAAAACAATTAAGATACTAGAAAATTAGCTGGCTTTTCATTTTCCTCTCTTTTCACTTCTAAAGTCCATGTTCTGGGATGAGATCTTTACATTAGCTAAAATTTTCAAGAAATACACTTTTGTACCAACACATTCCACTGTTGGGAATTAAAATACTACAATATATTTGCTTCTAACTCAGTGAATTTAAACAACCTTGATTTGTATAAAGCAACTGATAATTTACATCTATTAGCCCTTTTTTATTCTTTGTTTCTTAAACAGCCCCATGTTGCTAAGCTGTGTTTTTCAGGAATTGAGAATGACTGTATTTGGCTGGAACGTACTAAAAAAAAAAAAAAATCTCAAAAAGCCCAAGACTGATTTGTGCAGTTCAAAGCATCAGTTATCTCTAGATCAGAAGTTATCTACAGTTCCTTTTTAAAATTGCTCTTGCACATTACCAGTGCAGCTGAACAAAAGAAATGGATGCTGACAGCTGAAGGTTTAGGACTTGTATCTGGAATCTTTTTCTGTGCCCAAATTTAACAGACACATTCTCCACTGGAAGCCATGTAGTCTGCAATTCTTTACAGTCTCTTGAGTATCTCTACAAAGCCACAGCTGACTTGCTACAGCCGAGTGCTTTCCTACCTCTTCTTTGTTCTAACAGCCTAGGATTTATTTTGAAGTCAAACCTAAAGCACTTTGCAAAGGCTTAGGGTCACTCTGCTGAAAAAACAGAAGCAGAGACTAAATCATCGCCTCCAGCAATTTCGAGAAAGACACTTTTGTGCTGTGTATTTTTGCAGTAAAGCCACTCCTGCTTTCTCTGCTAACAGAACACAGGACTTCAGGTGTGCTGTAAACTGCTCCAGTCTATCTGGGGTTACCTGAGACTGTCTGCAATTTGTACCTGCACAAACTGAATGTGGTCATCATCACTGCCATACACCTCAGCCTGTCCATCTAGCAGATTTCCATCAAGCAGCTTGTGATCAGCTGAGTAGTACAGCGTTTGAACCTGCAAAAACAACAACAGAATACCCATGTGGCTACTGTCTCCACCGCTCCTTAGCTACAGGCAGATTACAAAAGGCAGTCGCCAGCATACTTCTCGTCATCTCATCTCAATCTAGCAGAATGACAAAACTAAAAGGAAGCAGATGTCATGGTGGCAATCTTCAAACATGGGATGAAGGTTCCTTACTTTCTCAGCTTGAGAGAAATCTTCATTTTCCAAGGACGTCTACTGTTTGTCCAGCACAGAAACATTAGACAAGCAAAAGGCACATTAATTTGCAGAATTACACAAATTGACAATCTCATGCAAGCATTTTCGTTACTCCCGCAAACAAGTTTTCTGCTTTGAAAAATACACATACTTATCTCGAGCAGAAAAAGGTAAGAGAGGCCAACAGTGAACTCTAAAAGAAAGGTATGGGAATGAGGGAAGACAACACAAATTTAAGTTCTGGAGGAAACTGTTGTCCACAATTAGACATCAGATGCGACTGTTTCAGTGAAATGCATCTGAATTTCAACATGATCAAAGCTTTTAAAATGAGTTTTTCCATGAGGAAATACACACTTGAGAATATATACAACAGTATCAACATGTACTTTTGCCTATACAAGTGCTTCCGAAGATCTATCGTGCTTGTAATAACAAACTTGGAAAATTTTGATGTTTCATGGGTTTTTGTAAAGTCCATTTTCTCTAGCCAATTAAAAATTTAGACTCCCCGCTAATTTTTCCATTAAACACTGCCCAGGCTACATCTAGTATTAGTATTCATGAGTAAAGCCATTTAATAACACACAACTTTCAAAAGAATGTATCCTGTAAAGGAGTAAGTAAACACCATTAAATCATCATCATCGTTCTCTGCCCACAGCGGATTTTCTTAGGAGAACTGGGGCAGGACTGCTGCTTCTGTACGTGTCAATACACTTGAGGTTTCTTCTTGGTTCTTCAGCCTTGGTATCCTAGTTTTGTTAATAAACCTATGGGGAGATAAATCAATGGGGAGGAACAACCATTAGAAGCTTTTACCTACTTCGCATTTACAAGCAAAGCCTGCAAAGGAAAACATCAAGAATCTACAGCAAGTTTCAGTACCACCTCCCCAATTCTACAGCAAGATACATGCCACTTTCAGGTTACTATACAGCACATAGTGAGCAAAAAAGGAAAGCGGAAGACCAGACTGAACAGTTCATTCAGCTCACCTGAACACCCCCCCAGTTTCTCAGCTTAGGGGTACCTACAGTAAAATTTAAATTCTTTAGGGTCACAGTTAAAAAAGTGAAAAAAAAAATAATAAAAAGGGATCATCCTTCATATTAAATTTTTTAAAGGGGAAAAAAAAAAAAAAAAAAAAGAAAAAAAGACGTTTACTCCCATTTTCTTAAAGACTAACCTCTTCCATGAGATCTTCCAGGCTGTCTCCATTCTCCCAGATGCTGCGCTGTACCCAGTTGATTACCTTTGTGTACAATTTGCCGTTGCTGGGTAGGCCAACATTGTCTTCCAGCATTACTTCAAGCTTGAATGAGAACAGAAAAGGATTATTTACTCTTGTATTTGTAGCATACTGGACTTCACGTAGTGAGCATTACTCTCACTTTACCACACAGCTAGAAAACTTCACCTACGAGGAGCTTTCAGCCAATGCCACTGAAACTAGGAAGCACATTTAAGTACAACTGCAGTTATGCTTAGAGGGGATGACAGTATGTACGCTCGACAGTTAAGGTTCATGGCGTATGAACATTATAGAGATCTGGGATTCGCACATTGTCAGTAAAGTCAGTACGCCAAGTTTTCCTACTCCCAAAAAAGAAGCTGTAACGGTTGCTCCTTAGGTTGCTTTTTGGCAATCACATACCAGAAGGAAACCTACAAACTTAAGCTAACCTTTAACCGTGGAAGTTTGAGAAATTCTTCCTGTTCTGAGATCTGTAAAAGATGTTCCTGAATGTAGCCATCGATCTTGTTCAACAAACGCGAGTCTCCCATACAACTTGCAAAGTTTCGGTAAGAGATGCAACTCTGAACATCCATCTTGGAGAGCAAATAGTCGCCACAAACCTGTTAAGAAAAAAGGTTACATCTTAGTTTACAAGTAGACAGATTTTTAATATATTTACATTATCTGTCCCAACACACAGCAACAGCTGTTTTCTAACCACAGAATAGTGACTGTTGTCATCCCGCCCTCCCTGATCTTACAGCTGTAAATGAAACATTGCTTTCCATACGAATATGCATATATGAAAAAAATCATACACATCTGAAAGCTACTCATGTATACATCGACCCCGTGCTTTTCTGTTGATCACCTATTCAAAACTACTTATCTGCAGTCAAGCGAAGATAAGAATCCCAGTTCCCTTGTCAAAGGTAGCCCCGTTTGGGGCAAAAGTAAGCACGTGTGAAGACAAGTGCTACCAAACTTATGTTCAGGAGCATGTGGATTTTCTTCCCATGTAACACTGCCACAGATTTACAGGTTTAAATACACCTCCCAATGCAACAAAGCACACCACCGCTTCCATGAACGTGAAAGTAAGCAACCAGCTATGATTCAGAAGCTGTTTTGCTTATACAGGTGCGCAAATACAGAACTTAACTTCAGAGAACCCTTTAGCACAAAGATAACACGAGTGGAAGCCAATACAAACTGATGTCACTCAAATCAATACAATGCTAATGAACATCTAAAGAAGCTTATCTGCCAAGTACTTTTCCCACAGAATCATCATTTTCTGTCTCATTAACACCAAAAAACATAAAGCTGTCAGCCTGAGAAAAAGGAATGGAATAATGGAAGAGCTGAGAACTGCACCTGCTTAACTCTCTCCATCTTCAACTTCTTTGCTGCAGAGTATACATCTTTCACCAGTTCTTTATCAGCTTTCAACCTGTTAAAGAAAGAAAATTCTCTTTGTTATTTTGATTTTTTAAATTCAAGTCTACTCTCTCTGGTTTCTGTGAAAACTACTTACTGAGCAGTATAGGCATAGTTCAACAGAACTTCAACAGCTTCTGGATTGAGATCATCGAATTTAACATGTGAAATTCCATGACAATCACTATCACTATTGAAGATTTCAAACAGGTAGGGACTGCAGCAAGCTAGCACAGCTCGGTGCGCCAACATCTCATGTCCACATACCTTTATTTAAAACACAAATAAGAAACGCACACACTGGTAAGATTTTTATTTTAAGCACACTTGCATAATAATAGTATAAAAGCCTACCCGAGTGAACGTCACAGTTCAAATCAATTTTTCAAATCAATATGGTCTTCAATTTATGTCAGCTGAAAAAAAATGTTAGCATTGCCTCTCTCAAAGTATATCTGATTATTTTTTTAAGTGTTCATTTTTCAGAAAAATCAGATTCTAAACCCATGCCTCACAATCAATGAGGTACACAGCATAGTGTAACAAAACCCCCACCGTATTCAACCATCATACTCAGACAGAAAAAAGGTACCTGGAGACGGACATCACAGAACTGACCACTTTTACGTAAGGCATTTAGTTTGGCAACAGATGACTCAATGAAGTTTTCATCTTCAAACATCAAATATCCATTAGGAATCATTTTGGTGTTGGTCTGGCTGAAAACAGAATATATGAAGTTTATAGACACAACATTTTCCTTCAGTATAGAAGTACTATTAACACATTGCTTGCAAACAAACATTCATGGGAAGTTTTAAAAAAATAAACAAAACCCATCTCAAAAAAAGCCTGGAAGACTACTACTGCTGATGAGTACATGTTGACAACAGTCCTTTGGATTGACTGGATTAATTATTCTCAGAGATTGAGGCCCTAACTTTTAATTTAGCCACATCACTTCGGTAGGTACCAACTTCAAAACTCCATGCTGAACCTGTGGTACCTCTGGGGGGGGGGCAAGTTGGAAACCACCAAATTACAAAAGCAGCTTCATTTTCCCCTCGGTAAAGATCAGATTTGGTGGATTCATCGCTGTTTTCTGCTCACTGCATGAAATCTGTCATACTGGTCAGCATCATTTTTTGCACAGACCAAAGAATTTTAAGTAACTAGTGAAGCAGATTAGCTATGGAAATAATTTTGTTTCATTTTGAGTAATGACTTGAATATTTTAGAGTAGCTGGAAGTCATGAAAGAACATTAGCACCAACAGAACAGAATTAAATATATTCTGAACCACCATCATGTATTTTAAGCCACCGTGAAACTAAAACAACTTCTGCTGAAGGTCTTACCCGTATACAAACACACCACCTCAGGTAAATTGGACCAAGACTGGAAAAATAACTTCAAGAAACTTAACTTTTGAATTTGGAAGCTATTTTATAGCTCATTTAATTGATTCTTTTTTTAGTTAAGCACTTTTAGGAAAAGTCCACTTCCCAAATAGGAAGCTAATTAAGAAGACTAAAACATGACCCAGAGGTGAACTAATGAACTTGAAATAGTAACTCAAAAAACAACCAAATAAATCAAATTTGTAAGTTTGAGCTGCTAACATATGCAAAAGTATACACTTTCCTCTTAAGATTTTAAAGGAAGATATGTGGGATATGCTACTAACGTTACCAGCAATAATTCATATTTCTATCTGAAGCTTAAGAAAATTCTGAAGATCAGACTAAACAAGGAACTCCCCAAAATAGAAAAAGTGGATAGCAAAAATCAGTAATAAAGATAGCAAGCGCCACACAAAATAATTCTAGTATTAATCCATTTATTTTAAATTCACTTACTACTGAAAGCATTTGACCCTAAACTGGCAACGCTAATCTTACTTACAAAGATCATTATCAATTTGTATACAGTTTCATTCGTTTCCTTTTATTAAAAAAAGGACAGCAAAGTTTTAAAGTCACAGAATTTCAGCAAAGGTATTAACTATTGCATATGCAGCTAACGGTATCAACTTACCTAGCAAATCTATTACTGTGAATTTTTAACTGGGAGATCTTAAAATAATCCAATGGTATTATTGTGTTAAAACAGAGCACTTCAGTTTCAGTATCTTCTGACAGGGAAGATGTTTGTTGAAATGCAAAAGCAGATGTGTCCCTGCAGCTGCAATACGGGTTCCAAAACTATCAGGCTTGAAGATGATGTAATAAAGTCCTTAACAGCTATAGACATGAATTTCTTCTGTGATAATCATGCATCATAATCTGAAATAAAGGAGAAGTTATCAAATAAGGACAAGAAATAGTACTACCATGTATCAGATGAAAGTTTAATGGTGTCTTAAAGTAGAAGTTCCTGACTCAAATGAGTATTTCTTCCCAACAGCCTGAAAAATTCCATAATGACACCAATATATTCTCATGCCTAACAAGAGGTCAACCACGTCAATTTTTATACCCATGGAGACAAGAAAGTGGCTAAATTAGATCTTAAAGAAAAAGTCAGAACAGCTGAATTCCATTTTCAGACAATTCCTTACCAACTCTAACCTTCAGCCCTTCCTAGATCTAGACCAGTACTGCTTGCTTACACAAGTAGGTAACTCCTAAGTAACAACAAAAATGACTACATTTCAAAAAAGAAACCAATCCACATGCCTCCTACCTTCTGCTTTTCCTGTAGTCATCTACTTATATCCTTCTTCTACTGAATGCCTAAAATGGACTGAAGGTGGATTAAGGACATGTCTGAAATGACTGGGCATGTCTTCAGTTGCTGGTACTTCCAGAAAGAAATTATAAGGTCAGAAATCACTAACTTAGTGACAGGTTTCTTTGATAAAGAGTCTCTTTGCTACCCCGCAGACAGAATCTGTAAGTTCTGACCAAGTTCTGCACTGGCAGTGCAGACTGGGGTAGCTTTGTTGGGATTCTGCATGCGGGTGGGCTGTTTATGCCAGGGGTTTTCAGGGAGGGGAGAAGAGGAGGAGCAGCAGCGGGGAGGGAACAGGCAATAAACACCCACTCTGGAACTTTCCATGACCCTGATGCCACCTCAGGAAAACATTGATCACTTCATCCACTTGAGTTGCCCTCTGCAGTTCCAAAACTATATTTGTATCCGCAGAATAAATGCCACATCGGGAATCAAGTTTCCTAAAAATAGGTGCAGCTCATTTCTCCTCGTCAAAAAGTAGCAGTCGCCTATGTTGTAGGCAAGAGAGCCTCGCGAACCCACGGCACGGGATCATTTTGGCCGGAACTGTACCTCCCGTGGTCTCTAGCAGATCAGCAGCTCAAGTGCAAGGCCTGTTCCCCAGAGCCACTGGGGGCATTATCCCCCCCCCTCTCCAGCTCCACAGGAAAACTGCTTCCATCCTTCACAGCTTCTTGCAACTGTGAAGACAGGACATTTCAGCCAGCAGATAACAGTGTCAAAAGAATTCATGTGAATTAAGTTTGGCTACTAGAACAGACACAAACGCATACACCTCAAGAAGGAAACAACTGCTCCAGAGGAGCAGCGCTGCCCCTCTGTAACACAGCATCCCTGAATGCAGGGAGGGCTACAGGAACGCTGCCCTGGGGACTACAGCCTTCCCCAGCCTATTTGTATAGCTGCCCATCCACAGCTTCAACGTCAGCATGCTTTGCTGGGGGAAAAAAAAAAAATCTCAAAGATGAAATGTATGTTCTTTTTATAATCCTACAGGCAAGTTATGAAACTGCACCCAAGCTATTTGCCAAATACTATTTAACTAAGTGTTTGGAAGGCAACACTTCTCTTGTTGGTACAACTGGTATAAATGTTTCAGTTTCTAAAGCAATCAACATGTTTCACTTCTCAAAAACAGAAGCAAACCAGTCTGATGTCCACACTTTCCCCAAAGATTCACCTCAACTGAAACATTCTGTTGTTCAAGGATGCAGAGGTATTAGTTCAACAGAAGTGTTGCAATGAATTACCTTGTAAGGTTATAAGAATTTATTAGAAGTTAGGCTTTACCAAGACCATCCACAAATGTACAAAAGAATTACCACCAAGAGACCTCCAACTTTATCATTTCAGGTTTTAAACCTTCCATTACTGTTTGTAGGAATTACCCAGACACAACAGCTACACTCACCTAGCCAAATGCAAACTACAGGAGGCATCTAAACAGGAGTGCAATGGATGATTGGTGCAGCATCAGACAATTTTGGTGAAAAGGCTTGGACCAACCCAGCCACCACTTGCTAGATTCTGAGCAGAAAGCCACACATCAGATTATCCACCGTGCTCACACTGGTCTTAAACCAGCTTCTTCTCAACTGACAGATCTCTTAAAGAAGTTTTGTTGTTAACCAAGCAGAGGTACGCAACTCCCAAAGCAAATTAAATGTATATTGCTACCACAGCTCAGTGTCTGCTCACACATCATATTATGCATTCCCCCATTCAATATTAATCAGGATTGCTGTTAATTACCAGTACTGAGGCTTTGGGGGGTGGGATTTTGAGTTACATGACAACTATTCAAACAATTTCAACTAAATTCCAGGATCATCCTCACTCAGTTTACATCTCTGGGTACGTTTTGTCACATTCTGCTGTAACAGAAGAACTTTCTTTCAAGTGCAGTGTTTTAACTTTGCCTGACGTACTTGCTTATGACCTTCAAGACCTAAACAGGACATCCCAAATAATTCTGCACTGAAACAGAAGGCTTGTCTTTTAAGGTCCCCCTTTGTGCATGAGGTGAAAACCTATACATTTTGCATTTATGCACCTAATAGTATTGTCCAATCTGAGTATCTAGGAATTTGTATGTCTTAATTATTGCCAGAAGGTTTCAACACTGTTGAGTGCGAACCATAGCTAATATTACTACTCAAAATGACATTAAATAGCACAAGCATATTCATTACTTTCCACATTCCTTTTGGTTTGGTATACTACTGCTAGAACAAAAGCCCAACAGCCAAAATTCAACAAAAAGCCAAGAATGCAGCATTTTCTGCATTAAAGGTTATAAACAGATACAGCAAACAAATTCCTTTTTTAAATTATTTAAAAAGACTAAATCACTTTGTCATTACCTTTCCCCCCTTGCTTATACTCTTATAGTTCATCAGATCAAGGACTATCAGTGGCTTTTTTAATAATTTTCCAGGATTCTGTATTTTTTAAAACCAAGTGTGATGTTCACAGATCACTGTCAGCCAGGTAAAGCATGAATGGCTTTGTTTAGTTTTCAGCTTTCTGATTACTTGAGAATGATTACTTTTCAGCTCCATCAAAATGCACTTATTTAAACACATTAAACCTAAAGAATTAGCATTCCAGAATAAGAATACCACATTCCATTGAGAAAATTCTTACTTGAGAGCAAGCCTATTTCCTGCAGTTATCTTTAAGATGAAGCATAAAGTAAGAGTGATATATAAACACTGGATTTCCATTCTAGTTTTGCTCTTAAAGATTGATACTGGTGTTGAGCCTGGAGACACCACCTTCAATCAAGAGTCGTTCACACTAGGTGTAATACTGCAGAGGACCAAGACAGGCCAGAAGCCATGAAGCATTCACACGGTGCATTTGAATGACATGGCTGTACCAAGGCAGAGGAATGTCGGTCTCAAATGTCAGCCCAGTTGCTCGATGTAAGCATAACTGTGTTGTAATAATTGTGTTTCCTAAACACTTATTGTCATGCACAGACCGAGATTCTCATTTGCTACATACATCTACCACTGGACCATGGAAGAGTCACAGCTCATAACACACTCCGAGAGATTCACTGCACTGAACCTCCAGGAGAGAAATTTCCCCCTTTAAACTCATCTTTCCATTTCACTGTATACGTGTTTAAAGGTGCATTTAAGACTACTCACCTAAATAATGTCTTCTCATCCTTCACTACACTATCCTCTCACATTTATCTTGCAACTACTACGGAAATAGTTCAGTTACAAGAGCAAAAAACGTCGTAGAGTAATACACTTGAAATTGTTACTTGTGTTCAGGATTTAGGATCTGTTCATGCCCCCCCCCCCCCCCCTTTTTTTTTTTTTACACAGTTGTTCACTGCAGAAAACATTCCAACATTTAAAAAACATGCTGCAAAACACTTGGTGTTCAAATTTCTCTGAGATCTAAAAACCATTATGGTGCCCCAGGACTCTCCACTGCAGAGCCACTTTCAGGGCACATATGAACTCTGGTCTCAGGTGAAGTACCAAGACAACAGGTCCCAGAGCCACCTACTGAGGCAAAAGTCACCTTACCCATGACCTAACAACACAGGCAGTATTTATTTTTCCTCCCATCTAAGAACTCTCATCTTTAGTATAGTCCGTTGGTACTTTCCATGTGCAGTATTTAATTTTAAAAAGTAAACAAAGCCCTTACTTTGTGCCAATTTTGTACAAGCTTTTTTGGTCAGATTAAGGTATTACCTCTTCTACTCACAAGTAAACCACTAACTTGGGGGAGATACTTTTTACTTTTTTGATTAGAAGTCAATACTTGTTGATATAATAATGGACACTTGATTGACACTCATGGGAAACAGTGAAACAAAAATGAAATTTAACACCACAGTTGATGCTTTTAGTTGCTAAGGGCTTTCTGGCTTTTCACAGCCCAGTTCAGAAGAAATGTAGGTCACAGCTGCAACTACTCGTAGTTCCATTACCTGTATCAGCAGATAAAACCAGACGTCCACAAAGATTTTCTTTCATACATTAGCATTTATTTATGGTAAAAAATAACTTGATCTTTTCATGTCTGAGTTTGCATTTGGGCAAAACATCATGGACCAGGACCTACAGCAACATACTTTACACCACTACAAAGGCTCAACTTCTCTATACCAGTGATTTAAAATAAGACTCATAGAATTCATATTACTTTTATTTTGCATATTCACTTTTCAGTAACTTTCTACCAAAGATTGAGTCTCATTGATAACAATGACTTGTAAACAAAATTGCTCTATTTCACTGCAAAGCAGCCTCAGTTGTGCTCCCACCCCCACAGTGAAGGGAGAGGGAAAGAATATTTGCTGTCACCGGTTAAGAATTGAAGGGGAAGGAAAAAGTACTACAGTCATTTTCCAAAATATTTTACATGCAGTCCAAGAAGATGTAATACTTGGACTGTCCTCTATAGAGAGCAAGCCTAGAGGGCTCTTTCAAACACACATTTATGTATGTAGACTTTAAAAATTTATGAGAAGTAGGTTTTATGCTTGAATGTTACTGCTGTTTCAACTACAACTCAGCTGTAACACACCAGCTGCCCATTTAGTACTGGCTTCCAATGCCATCCCCCCACGCTTCTGATACACTGTTTCACTGTCTTAGCACTCCCCATTACATCCCCTTGCATACTGGTTCTCCGTTTCCTCTTCTCCACCGTTACACTTTTTTGTTGTTGTCATAGTCTTTATCTACACCTCTTTATCTTCTGCCTCGCATGAGCTCTCTTAAAATCTGAGCTCTTTCCTTTTATTTTTTTCCCCTCTCCATATGGGTTTCTTTTTTTTCTGCTAACACACACTTCCCACAGTTTTTCAAACATCTGTCACAAAAACAGCAAACTGGTGGGGTTTTTTTGATTGTGTGTTGTCATTGTCTCCCCCCCCCCCCCCTTCCAAGCAGTTTTTGTCGTTCTTACCGTCTCCTGCTCCTTAAGGACTCAAGCTAAGGAAAACAAAATTAGATCTATTTAAGGTAGCTAACCCATCATTTCCTAACTGGAAAGGATTCCCTGACTGTTACATCCTGTGATCCAGGAATGAGGCTTGTGGCTACAAAATCTGCTTTCTAAAGTTAAACCAATCTCACCATCAAAGCACCACATCCTGCTTGGTTTCTTATTTTGTAGGTCCCAGACAGAAGAGAATAAGTGTGGTGTCTACACACCCATCGCTGAACACATAAAAAACCCTCCCCTCCGCAAACCATGACAAACAAGGAGAGCGACATGATACTGAATTTCCACTAGTCTGTCACCACTCGGCCGCCTTGTGCCCCAGTTCGTCAACATTTTTCCAACATGCATGAAACTGTAAACCAATTCAGGTTTTAAGTCTATGGGAATCCAGAGTGAAGAAACAGTGACGCTGTAACGCAAAAGTATTTTCTTTCTACCTTGACGCACCTCTGAAAAATTCTAAAAAGCTGCTGGAAATTTGTGCAGGCAGGCAGCAGGCACTGTATTTGTCCCTCCCGCTGCAAAAATAAAACCCCCAAACCTCTGGTCATTCACACTCATCACCTTTCTCCAGAAGCACTGATGCGGACTGACAACCGCTCTTTTCACTGTGTTATCGCCTATTTCCCAGAACCAGTACAGATGACAGGGTGGGCCACGACATTAGCACCCAGCTGTCAGCACACGTTCCTTCAGCCCGACGTGGCTCATTGCTTTAAAGCCCAGCATTCCTGCGCTCCCCCGGTTACCCCCGCGCTCCGGCAGGGTGCCGCGCTGGGGAAGGCGCGCAGGCACCGCCTGACCTTGGCACAGCACCCGCGCAGCGCCGGGGGCTCCTCCACGTCCCCCCGGCCGCGGGGGCCACGGCAACGCCGCCCCCCCCCCCCCCCCCCCCCGCGGGACGAGGCTCGGCCGCCGTGAGCGAACGGGTCTCAGGCCGTTCAGGCCCTTCACACAACTTGGCCGCGGCGCGCACGGCAACTCGGCGATGCGGCCGCCGCCGAGGAGCGGGCCCCACACAAGCAACAAAACGCCGCGGAGCCAGAGGGGCTCCGTCCTCCCGCCGAGGCCGCGGGGAGGGCACGGCGCGACGGGCCGGGCCGCCCCCAGCCCCCGCGCCAGCGCCCAGCGGCGAACAAAGAGCCGCGGGGCCGCAGCGCCCGACCGCCCCCGGCCTCGTGGTCGCTGCCCGCCCCCCGCCACGCCGCCGCCCTTCCCCTCACCGCCGGCGCGGACCGCGCCTGGGCCCGCCCGGGACGTCCCGCGGGGGCCCCGCCGTACCTGGTACCTCTCAGCGCAGACGACGCTGTACATATTGGGAGCCTCCAGACTGAGGGGGAAGCGGCCGCGGAGACGGAGAGGCGGCCCCAGCCCGCCGGGGAGAGGCAGCGGACGGCGCAGGGAGAGCGGGGCGAGGCGCTGCCGAGGGGGGCGGCGGGAGCGGGACGGAGAGGCGCGGGCGCGGCACCGCCAGATCGGCCGCCAGCTGGAGCAGCGCGCACCACCCCTGCGCGGGCGCGGCACTGCGCACGTAACCCTCCGCCTCCAGCGGGGCGGGCGGGAGGCGGCCGGCATCGCTCCGCCGAGAAACGAGTCCGGCCGCGCCCCTCCCTCCGCTGCCCAGGCGGGTCGGGGGGGCGCGGCGGGGCGCTGCCGCCGGCGGCTGGAGGGGCTGGGGGCGGCCAAAGGCAGTGCGCGGGCCCAGGGGCAGCCGCCGCCGCCCCGCCATGTTTCGATGAGGAGCCGCCGGCGCGCTCGGTGTCCGTAGCTCTCGGCCACAAGCCCACCTGGCTTGATAATTTTGTTTTTCAAAACCGAGGTCACTTTTTGACCTCAGCGATGACTTCCCCCTCATCGCTGGGATCGGTACTGCAGGGCGTCATACCTGCTTCAACAAAAAAATACCGTTTTTAATGCTGGAAACTCCCTGGCAGCCCGCCCTGCGCGTGGGGCCACCTCAGGCTCCGGCACCCCGAGCCACTCTGGCATGGGTGTTTTCCCAGCTGGGTGACAAATATTCCACACACACACATACACATTTTTCACAATAAATCCTATCTTGCTAGGCAAAGGAGCTTCAAAACATCCCTGCTGGTGAACCGGGGTGTTCGAAGTCCGGCCCGTGTTAGGTGTTCCCCCGCTGGTGTGAAGGGCTCCTGGCCAGGCCTGGCCGCGGGAGGCTCATGGCAGCAGGCCGCGGTGCGGGCTGAGCTCATGGCCCTCGCTTGCTTCCTGATCCAAAGCACCAAGGTCACCTGGAAGCAGGGACAGGCTTCCCCCCGGCTCCTTTCTACTGACTCGGAGGCCGCCTGGGTCAGAAGCTGGGAAACCTGTAGGAGGTGGTGCTGGGCGCAGCTTCAGCGCCTCGCCTGTCAAATGCATATGACACATATGATAATATTTACCCATTTCTCTTAACGTTCTTCAAGAATCTTGGCGGAGAAGCACTGGAGAAGTATTTCAAAACACTGAAGTTGGACAATTCTGAGGGTTTGAGCAGAAAGTGCTTCAAAATACTGAAAATTATGGCCTTGTCTCATCAGACACAGGCAGAGGCATTAAGCTGTAGGTATATTCCTTGCCTACATAAATCCTTCTAACTCTGGAAATATATACGATAGCACAGCACCCATGCTGCAGCTGAGCCTCTTCAGCTTCTCGTTTTACCAGCAGCAAACTGGACCATCTCGACTCCTTACCTCTATAATACATTCCCACTCCCTCTCAGTTTTCAAATCACCAGCCACACCTCAGTGCCTGCCTGCCCACTCTCTGCTTTCTTCTTGAATGAAACTTCTTATTAGGGCTGGGCTAATCAAAGCCACTTGTGCTAAAGCTGGAAGGGAGAGGGAGGTGAAGACAGGAACCATAATCAAACAAAACAGTGCTGGGGATGTTCCTTAATTAAGTAAACCTCAGTATTACACAAGCTGCTATTCCAGTATTCTTAGGAAAGGAGATGTCTTTATGAATCACCGTCAATTTTCACTATCAGCCACAGCAAGTGATGTCAAAGAGTGAGTGTAGCATCTTCCCAACAGCTCAGAGTTAACAGATGGGTGTTTCCAGTTCTTGTCACACAGATCCCCATGACAGGGGGGCACATTTGGGATCTTGCAGACCGTGGCTAGGCTGGGAGCTCAGGCAGCATCTCCTTTGGGCAGGTTGCATTCGGATCCCCAAACTCGTCTCCCACTGAAAGAAAAAAAAAAGGAGGGTTCTCTGCTTTGTAATCAACATGAAATTAGTTTACTTCATTAAAACACCATTGTTCCAGCTGAGATGCGACTATCTTTCTTACAATGATGGAGAAAGACTTCTATAACATGCAAATACCTTACTTTTGATTTGCCTAGATACTTTGCAATCCTTTCCAATGAAACTTATGTTAAATCTTAATTGACTTCCGAAGAAGAACCCTTTATTCAAAGGGACCAGTGGAATCACGTTGATACCAGACAATTGACTTCCCAGGACTTAGTCAGCACACATGCAGCCACCAGAGCAGTGATGTTCATTATGGTCTTAGATGCCCTGGTTTGACAACCGTCCTTCCCTGTAACAGTCTTTGTCAGATGTCAAGAACACTTCTTTAATAAAACCACTTCTCTGTTAACACTGTGTTTTTAAAAAAGTAAATAAAGTTATGCTTGTGGAGACTCTGGATGTTCTACATACCTGTTGTCTCCCATCACAGGAGATATAATCTTCCTAGTAAATGGGTGGAAAACCCTCTTGGTTTTCTTCCAAATGATGCATTACTCCCAAGTCAGGTGATTTGTAGGTGTCCCTGGTCCTGGTCATGTTATAAGGGACTCCACATGTCTCATCTAAAGAGATGTCTAAAGGAAACGCTGAATTTGTTAACTGGATATTGCAAGGGCTTAATGTTGTAACATTAAACTCTGCGTCTGCCAACGGCTTAATCCTGAAGGTCACCTGAGAGGGGAAAATACTGTATTTGGTGAGAGCAAAATATGTGGCTTGGATTGCTAGTCTAACAATGGAGAAAATGTAGAAAAAATCTGTTACCTCTAGAAGTAGAACAAGACCTTTTTTCATATAAGCTGCTCTACAATATGTCTTTAAATCATCATTTAGCCTTTCTTTTTGGACACAGCATTGTACCTGTCAGTGAAGTATACCACCTGAGCAAGGTATGCTACTAATCAAGGATCTGGTCCATGGTTTTCTTTTAAAGAGAAAATTGTTTTTATGAACGAACAAAATGTTTTTGACGCCAAATACAACTTAGCAGAACATCACTTATTATGTATATATTTAAAATATAGAGACATGTATTGAAATTGAAGGTTACTTTTTTTCTTCATCATTATCACATGCACCAATCTATTCATTCTGTAACTTTTCCTTGCTGCATTTTGGAAGGGTTTTCAGTAATTCATTTTGGTTGCAGAAATCCTTGTGTAGAACATGTTTAGTTTCTGCCTTGGCTCTCAGAGTCCTTAGCAGTGACATTTTAATGGTGTTTGGGGTGTAGAGGCTCTGTTTGAATTAATGATCTGCATTGGGCTCTTTCCTGTAGATTCTGGCACATCATTTGCCAGCTGGCTGGGTGATAACGGCTAATCCAAGGAGGGCAGTTTGTCTCCTTTCCTTTTCCTATTCTTAGGCAGAGCAATGATGATCTTGGATGAATTCTTTACTTAGGAGCAAAGACTGTAGGAAATTTAGATGAAGTATGGAAGACCTGGTTTTAATAGCTGTGGCCTTAAATTTTGAACTGAGGTTCTCTATCAAGTCTCTGCTCGTCTTTTTTAAACAATGTAAACAACTTTCCTTCTTCATTTCAGGAGACACTGTTCTTCCACCACGGTGACTTCCTTGATTTCAAATAGTTTTGTGTTGGACGGAAAGCTAGAGTCTTCCACACCAAGGTTATAAATTAAGTCTTGTCTCATTTCCATTAAGCAAACAGAAGTCTTTTTAATTAATTCTATTGGATTAAGTCCATAAGAAACGTACAGAGGATTTGGACAGAGCTGCTAGTTAATGTCTTAAAAAAAAAAAGTCCTTCTTCTGAATACCTGTCCTTGAAGGATCAATCCTGCAATCTCAAAAGCATAGCTTTTAGGATGAAGCATCATGGGAGCTCCCAGCTGCAAATATGTCTTGCATGGAGAAAATAGCTACAATTTTTGAAAAAAATATGGCTTTTATAACTCCTTCAAGACAATTCTCACCAGGCGACTGTCAGCAGATCCATTCTGTGCATGGAGATACTACCTTTATTTATGTTACAAGTTATTTTTATTTGGTCAGGGACAGTTCTAACAGTGTTTAACCCAGATGTGACACCAATTTGAAAGTATGGAGGTGTGTATGTAAACTGCATAAGAGTGTTCACAAAGCATTATTGGTCCTGTCATCGTGCTCTGAGCAAACAAACTAGGGATTGATATTCAGATCTGATTCCCCAGCAAATGTGGGAGACAAAATTTAAGGAGACTTGCCTGAAGTCTGATCCTTTGGACTATGCATGCTGAAGAGCTTCTGATCAGGAATCAGCTATTAAAAAAATCTGTAGTTTATGGCTTTCCTGTAGAACTTGGTCTTTTGTTATTGCTTCTTTAGGACTGGAAGCCTAGTTAAAATTAAATGAACTCTCCCATGCTTTCTGACTGTATTAATTTATGCTTGCTGGGTGGTGATATTTGCAAATATATTCTACTTGTTCATTATAAAAATGCTGACTTGTTCCATACACCTGTATGTCTTTCTTGCTTCCATAAGGACAATAGTATCTTTGGCAGAAACATCCTGTTCAGAGCATTACAATAAAAGGCTGTAAAACAGTTTGCTCTTAAATTGTTTGCCTTCGTGACCCTTAAGCCTTGTGCCAGCTTCTGACTGTGCATGCAAGTAAGAGCTTTGTACTATTTGTCCTTGGTGTTGCATTCACAAAATATATTTGTTGGCTGTACTGCAGTCTAGTAGCTCCTAATTTGCTTTTTTTTCTCCCCACCCCCCTGCCCTGAAACTACATCATTACTTTTACTCATGATCTCAATGACAAATTAGAATGTAAAGAGAAATAATTTAGAAAGTTTCCATTACGAGAATATTTCTTCAGATATTAAGAATGGCAGCACTGGGAAATCTCTGGAAAACAAACAGCAACCAAACACCTAATTGCCTCTAACAGAAAGAAAAGCTACGTTAGCATGGGGTTAGGCAGGTGAAAGAAAGGGAGCTGTATAAATCCCAGCAGCTGCCTCTTGTGCCAAAGGATCGGTCACTCCTGTTACGCCACTGCAACTGGAAAAGGCTGCTTCTTGCCAGTGGTGTGTCACTTACGGTCGTTCAGACTTTTACATCCCTAATCTGGTTGTTAAGTGATGACTGTAATTAGAAACACTAGAATACAACATTGGTAGCAGGCACAGCGCCATCCTAACAGATTGGGAGATGATGTCTGCTCTCCGAGACAGAGAATTTTCATTCCTGTGGCTGTGAGGAATATACTGTCTGTCGTCTCCATCTCTGAGACAGGTTAGCTTTTAAAATAACATAAAGGCTGTGAGTGCAGGAATTACTAGGTAGTGATTTATCTGCTTTTCTGGGAAAATAAAAGAGAATTAAACATCCTGTTCTATCATGAGGTCAGAAAATGTTCCAGGCAATGACCAAAGATTTGCACAACTAAGTCCAAAGCTCCTGTTTCGGTGCTTGTTTTTTTTCAAGAAAGCTCTTTTTTCAGCTTTTGCAAAAGAACGCAGTGCCCTTCAATTTTACTTTTTTTTAATTCCTACTAACATCTAAAGATAATGAGAACAAAATTGATTTAAGAGTTGGACTATGCATTTGTAATCTCTGCACAAGCGGAACAGTAGCATTATTTCTAAAGTCACTTTAACTCTGCTTATATGTTTTAGCTACAATAATGCCATGACATTAATTTTAAAAAAAGGAGAAGAAAAATGTAGAAAAACTTTTATGTCCTGTGAAGAGGAAGCTATTCCCATTGTACATCCACACTAGTAGGAAGTCTCCTTTAGGGCTGTTTTTCAGATGTGCACAGGAACAAGCCAAAGATGAGCTATATTGTTTCTTGATCAAGAGCAATGAATGAATATTAAAACCCCATAATTTATTCCAAAGAACACAGAAGTTTATTATAAGTGTGCCCTCAGACTGCATGATGCTGCAGCTCGACAGTTTCTGGAAAAGATAACCCTGTTATACACAGATCCTCTTGGATTCCAGCAGTGTCATGAGTTCACTCAACACGGGGGTTGTTTGTTTAATGTTTGGGACAGGTCTCTTGTGTTGGTATGATCTGTTTCCAAAAACACTGGTAAGTGCTACAACCAGCCTGCCACAGATTGTAGGTTTTGATAGGGCTGAGGAATGCTTCCAGGGAAATGCAATCTCTTTGAGGCCACAGCAGAGTTCAGCCTTCAGACTTTGTGTTGAAATGATTTTTTCACATGACTCATGATATTTGCAATTCTGCAATAATCCTTTCTGGTTAAAGACCCCAGAACTGTATGTAAATTCATACAGCGACATAGAAATGCATAGAGGGAGATAAATATTTTATATTTCTGCTTTGCTTTTTGTTCTTGTTTGTTTGTTTTCACAGATGAGTGGACTGGAGGACTAGAACTGTCTGATTTGCCTGAGATCACAAAAGAGCAAGAACTGGCAACTGACAGAAAATATTTCCCAGCTCTTGAATCTAGAGAGAATACAACCAAATGAAAATTGGGGCAGTCTGCACTCCGCAGAAGTTTTGCTGACTTCTGCAGATGCAGCCTGTGGTGTGTGCCTGATGCGTGGCGCGCTGTTCTAGGGATGAGCCGAAACACCTGGCAGGGAACGAGGAGAGGGAGCTGCAGCGGGGAGCGAACGATGGGCACGGTACTGAAGAGCAGGCTGGAGAGCTGCCTGTGATTTTACCAGCTGGTTGTGCTGACCCTGCCCAGCTGCTTCCAGCGCAGCCCCAGCTGTAGCACTGGTAACTCCGGGGTATCAGCCCCAGTGCTCCCTCCTGAGACCTGCCTGGGGGCTGGATCTCTGCTGCCTGGAGCTCCCAGGTTCTGCAGGGGAGAGGACTACCTGTGTCTCGAGTGGCTCTCTCTGCTTCTTGGAGCCTTGAAGAGGTTAGGGCTCCCCGGAAGGGATGGGGGGACCGGGGCTGTCTAAGGAATGCTGCGCTACCTTGGGGCTGGAAGGGCTTCGTTATACTCCATGCAGCGGGATTCACTTGAATGGTTGGCCTTGAAGGATAACTGAGGCAGCTGAGGCCCATCTGCTTGCATGCTTCTTTTGAAAACCTGAGCAGGTCACTGTTTACAGCTTTTATTTTTTTCATATTCACCTGGTAACTTCTGATGGCAATGCTAATACAAGCAAACCTCTGACAATTTAAATGGGAGATGTTCTTATTGTAATATCTGTAGTGTGACCCGACCCATTTATATTTAAGGTAATTGCCACCATTAAAATAAAAGGGCACAGGTAACTGCAAGTTTCTCCTTAAGGGGAATATTCAATTTAAATATAAGTAAACAGGAACAAAGTAGTCTTATTTTAGAGCTAGTCAGCCTGTTGATTTGGCCAGGAATCAGTTCATACACAGAAGTAACCTTAGGTTGCCAGCACCTTGTAATAAAGTCACAGAAAATGTGCATAATCAAAATACCATGCACTTTGAAGACATGTACGCAAACGCAAATAGGGTGAGCACTGAAAGGTTTCTGGAAGATGGAGCAGCACAGGGGGGGAATTATAAAGGAGCACATTTGGAGCAAGAAATATTTTTCCTGCAGCACCAGTGTCCCTTCAAAGAATCTGAATTACCACACAGCCTCGAGAGGAGACAAAAAAGCTGCGGAGATTTAAAATTCCAGCATGATGGCTGCCCATGGGAATGAATTAAATGCAACAAGAGTATGTAATGTACACTCAGTGTCACGTATATCTGCTCTCCCGAGGACTGCAAATTCCATTATAAGGTCACACATCTCATTCTTTGGCTCCGTCCTTTTAGCACAGAGAATGATAACTGCTACAGGCTGCCTCGTGTTACACTAGAGTATTAATAGTGTTGATATCTGGTCAAACACTCTCATGAAATGAGCAGTTTATTTCTTTAAAAATATATATGTATATGTAGATGACATGGTGCCGTTCTTATGTGTTGTATATTAACATACCAGGACACTCAGGAGAGAAAGGTAAACAATAAACTGCACGTTTATTAAGATGAAATAATATATTTTGGCCCACATGTCAAGGACTCAGTTATTTTATTGTCATATGTAAGATGAAGAGTTTGTCATGCTGATATATAAATGTTTATGGTGCCAAGATAATTACTGATGCGTGACAGCCACGTGTATTTTGTTCCAGCTTCACAGCTCTTCAGCCATCCCTACCAGTCAACATCAAGCTCCTACTCCTATTATAGTTAAAAGCATGTTTATCTTTGACCTCTGTGGGAACAAGAACGGGCCCCTTGGGTAATTGTGTGAAATAATAGACTTTAGTAACATTTACTTCACTCATCCGAGCAGCCCTGTGAGTTGATTTGAACCAAATTACTCAGGTAGCTGCAGCATGGTTTACTTACAGGTTAACATCTTTAATTATCATGCAAGTCTCTAACATTCAGAGTGATATGTATTTAGGAAAAAGAGAAAAAGGGATTGGTGGTTTTCTACAAGTGGCATTCAGACTATACACACAGACCAACAAAACATACAGGCACTGCAAAATATACAGTGTGTTCAGCTTTTGTGATTCCTAGTAGTTACTAGAGCAAACAGAACAGATATTCGTATCGGTCCAAAGAAATGGTTTCACTTTGTATTGCTGAAAAGGATTCTGAGTCTGAATTCACAGCTTTGAAAAGAAACTGAGAATGTTGTCTTGCTTTTCCCAAAAGTAAATTAACTGATAATCTATCTTCATCTCTTATTTTTTTTCCTTGTTCGTTTCTCTTGTCTTCTCTTATTCCTTGATGCTCTGTCTTCTTGTGTCCCTGCTTCTACAATTTTCATTGTCAGCTTTTATATCACTTGTCAAAACCCAAGGTGGTAAATTACAGACTCCTCATTAGAGAGAGCAATCACCAGTGGCTTTATTCTTGTAGTACTTTTATGGGATCCCTTATGTTTTCCTTTTGCTTATAAATGAATGAGATCTGAAATGTGTTTGATGGGAAGGGGGAAGTGGCATAACCATTTATAAAGTCACAGCCACAATGTTGAGAAGGAAACCATGGTTAAAATCTGTGAGAGCTGGATCCATTTCGGTTTTGCAGTCATTCCCTTTTTATGAGCGAATCAGGATTATGCCCCATCATTATTTGGAATTTACTGTATTTAAATTTCTTGAAGTTTTCCACATTGTAATATCTGATCTCGTCACCGAGATTAATGATTGTGGTCCCACAACAACTCAGAGAGACCTATAGACCTTATTTTATAGCTTAAGAAACTGAGGGTCAAAAAGGTTAAGTCATTGGCTCAAGTTACTAAGGAAAAATGTAGCAAAATTGTGAGTTAAGTTTGGATCACCTGAGTCCTATGTCAACACTTTCACCCTAAAGCTATTGTTCTTTTGTGATGCAAAGAACAATATATGACTCATGCATTTATGTTTCCATTTTATTATAGCCATTTAGAAGAAGACTGCCTTATGACTGTGAATAACCCAGCATGATTTTAAGGAGGAAATAGCCAGAAAGATGTATTATCATTTGGGTAAGATTAAAAACTTGAGATTTTTTAAGTCATGAGTGAAGGCTGATGGCCAAAATAACTGGCTAGCTGCAGGTATTGCTGTAGTATTTTCCTATACTTCTTAGCCACATCTCTGAAAAACTAAACGTTGTGACTGTGAACCTGTGTATTTGGTGAAAGAATGGGTAATGGCATGATCATAGTGAAAAGTCTGGTGGAGGTAATAAATGAAACAACACTCTCAAGCTTTCCAGGATTGCTGAATTTCAGAATTAAAAAAACAAACCAAATGGGCAGAATGAAGGAGATATTATTTGACATTTTGTGACAATCTTTCCTTTCAGTTGTAGCCCTCCCATGATTTTCCTCTACCCTTCTCCATCTACAGACTCAGTTCATCTTCATACACAAACTCTCTTGGCAAATTTGACTTTGCCAGTCCTGACTCCTCCTTACCTTAGGACTTGCTTAGCTCATTATTATCCACATCCACTTTTCCCAGCCTCCATTCACATTCCTAGGCACACCTTTAGTTCCACTGCCTGAAACTCCTTCAATTATTACCAAACCTCTCCACACTGCTTGCTTCTGAGCTCTCTCTGCATGCTCCCAAGCTCCTTGCTACCTCCCTCCCTTACTCAGAGTTTAGGTCAGAGAAGCAGCTGGTGTAGTTAGATGTTATTCCTCCACAAACCCACTGACAGATGCAGAAACACTTACTCTACTGTCTCAGACCACCTGCTCTGTGCATGCAGCTGCTGCCATATGTAGAGGAACAGGAGATCAGACAGCAAGAAAATTATTCCTAGATATGGAAAATGCATGTTCTGAGTCTGTGTGGTTGAAGAAAGTCAGCTCTGCAGAATGATCCTGCATCCTTCACCTTCTGCCTCCTCTTGGTGCTGTGGGACTGGGAGTACTGGATGAGAATCAGATGCACTGCGGATTTCAGGGGCTGGCAGGGCATTGCCGTGTGCTCTTGGATAGGTGCTGTGCTTCACTCTCAGGGCACTATAATTTTGGTGGTGGATGCATGATTCAAATGGATGAAATACAGAAGATGAGCTATAGCTGCGCTGGGCTAACTTTCCCTTCAGGAGAATGGGAAAGGATGACAATATCAGCTGTCAGAAGAAGGGATCACTTTCTTGCTGCTGTACAGAACTCTACTGCACAATGGCAGAGATAAACACAATAGCTTAATTGCACAGCCTGTTGGATTACTTTTTATTTTTCAGGAGCAAACCCAAAAACTGCAGTAACTTTGGGAGGCTGATAGGACAAGCACTTCAGCTCATGCCTCTGTTAGACACGGAGTTATGTGGTTCTGCAAATCAGGGCTAAAAAAAGGAGCAAAGGGGATGTATTCTGCAGTTATCTGTACTTCCATTCATAATGAAGAAAGGAGGGAGTTTTTTCATGATGATCTGGATCTGTTTCTACCAAAATAGAAATATGGCAAATGTTTTCCTTCATTATATGTTACAACCGTTGCTGTAGTTCTGCAAATCCAGCTGAAGAAACAGTGGGGAAGAGCAACCCTGTGGCTTCAGCACTGCTTTTTATCACACACACACCCCCATTACACCAGTGCAATTATTTGCTGGGACACGCTGTAACGCAGGAGAATGAAATTACCTAAGCTAAGATTTTTTTTTTTTCTGAGGAGTTTCTTCTGTTTTTCAACCTGAATCATTCAACAGATTGAGTTTACATGGGAACGGGCAGCTGCCTGGCAAGTCTTACACCTACTTTTTGCTACTACAGCCAATGTACGATGGGCCACAGTGTCAGGATGGCAGTACCACGTACAGCGTATCCCTAGGTATGACTGGCTTGATATTTAAGAAGACCAGGAGAAGGCACGAGATGCCAGGTACATAAATAGCTACTACAGGGAGTAGGCAGAGATGCATCCTCTTACATCTCTAACCAGCTGTGGGGGTTGGGCAGCAGGAGGGACCACAGAAAGTGGTCAGGCTCATGGGCTCTCCCAAAACAGTATTTTCTGTGGCCACCGTTGGAGGCAGAAACCTGGGCGGGATGGACCATTGGCCTAAGGACGTTTCTTATACCCACTATATAAATAGGCCTGAGGTTGCTTAAATATATATCTCAGATATTTGGATTTGCTTTAGTTTTGAGTAGTACAGTACCCAATAGTATGAGAATGGAATACTGTAACGATAAACACAGGATAAAACATTGTTAGGGGTATTGGGAAACAAACTACAGCCAGCCACAAAAATAACCATTTCAAACATGGACTGACGAAGAGATTACTCTTTCATGGTCCAACATTTTTGGTCTCCAATAGAATTTGTGCCTGGGAGAGACAGCCAGCATTCCTGCTTCGGTTTCCTTAGTGCTTTGAAGGTGTGGAAATGAGCAGTTGTGACAGATCTCTGGCGACTGAATTCCAGGGGAATTCCAGGTAGCTGCAGTACAGAGGCAGTTGTACCATACAGCCCTTCTTATCTCCCATGATGATTACCTGCAGTTAGGCTGGGTGCAACTGGGAGTTTTGGCATTTTTTAGTTGACAAACGTACTCTTGATGTTGTTAAACATGATACAGCAGTGATTAACTTTGAGGCTGTTGTGATTCACACTGTTCCCAAGTGACCCGATCTACTGCAAACACATCACTCATCCTTTTTTCAGAATGTGACAAAAAGTAAGATGTTTGGAGGGACAAAGAACCCCCATTTAAAGACAGAAGATGAGACACCTTGTATTATTTTTTAAAATTGTGGGTCAGATTCCTTTCTGGCTTGGTACATTTGCTGCATATTGATTTTCCTGAAGTTACATAAGGCATAAACCCAGTCCTTTGTCACCAAAAGCAGTACAGCTGTTTCCAGGACCGTGAGTCATGTGTATGACTTCTCTTTTTAACTTCCCACTGGCTTTTTAAAAATATACTTCAAATCAGTTTTGCTTTTCAACACCAAAGAGAAACAGCAGCAAGTTTTCCCAAGAACTGAAGATTTGGGCAAAACATTAGGTTTTCATATGCTAAGAAGGTTGAGCTGTGAAGATGTTTTAAGCTCTGACATTGACACAATGTTCTAGAATACAGGAGGAGTAATATATAGAATTACATACATCTAAAATTCAGATTGGAGGGACTAGAGTTGTCTTATTTAAGCGGTAGTGAAACCCAGCTGCTGGGGGCTGCTGGAGCTATTTTGGATAAGCAGGTAGTCTTGACCTTCTCTGACCAAGTTAGGCATCAGGATGGTTAAAATGTTGGTTGCTTGTAGAAGCAAATTAATGTTAGCAGCAGTGGGAAAAATTGGGAAGTTTAGGCTACACTCCCACTTTTTGGGGAATGTGTTCATAGTTAAATATCAGAACCTGTGAAAGTGCGTATACTGAAAAAATAAGAAACACAGGTACAGGGTGAGACTGACATCCTCATTGAAGTATTTTCTGTAATTCCATCTGGATTAGCAAAACAACCACTGGTGATTAAGACCAGCTTTTCCTTGTCCTCCTTCTGTAGTATTTCAGAGGTATAACAACCTGGTCTTCATATATTTGCTTTTGAACCTTGTTTTGTTTTGCTCCAACTTTTGTGCCAGCGATCTAACCTGACCTGGATGTACCTGCAAAGGGAACTCTTTGTACTCTTCTGAAGTAACATCTCATTTCTCTTCTGGATCCCTGGGATCACATACAGGGGCTCATGTGGACAAGATCGTGACAACAGCCTTTGTTCGATGCCTAAAACTTCTCCAGTGGTACAAAGAAGCTGCAGTCCTTTTGACTGCTCACTTGTTTTTATAAAAATAACAGGGAAAGACAGTGTGGCAGAAGCTTGTTTTAAAAATTACCTTGTTCCTTGTCAGACATTGTGGCTACACTTGAAAATGTTCGGCTCCCTGTCATCTAAGACTAGTGATGGTGTCATTTGCCACAAAGATGCAGGCAGTGGTGAAGGAAGGAGAGAGCACAGCAATCTGAAAATAGAGTTATCTGAGCGTATGTCCACGTGTAGCCCTGCTGTGATCCCAAGACAGAGCAGTCCGGCACGTGTGTATCACGTTTGTTATCACAGTACCCCCCGGGTGCCTGCAGAGCCGGTGTGCACATAAAGAAAACAAGATGTGGGTAAACTATGGGATTCGCCCCAAGTCACCTGGCAATCTGTGCCGCATCCAGGGAATTGTATCAGTTCGTTTTATGGCTTGCAGTCTGGCCTGTTTACCCCTAGGCTTACGAAGCGAGGAATTTATGACACCTTTCCTCAATTTAACTCCCTCTTATGGGTTTAAAAAAGGCACTCAACTTCGACTGGCTTCCCAGGTGTTGTACCAGCACCCAGATATTTGACTTGTCTCTCAAGTAATACTGAGAATTAGGCAGTGTATAAAGCACTCTGAAGATTAAAAGCACACCAGTTCTAGGTACTGCAAGGGAGCGGTGGCTTTACAGCAATTTAGGTTGGACTTGCTGAAGTCACATCACCTGCACATATGATACCCACATGTCATGTTATATTTGTATAATAAATACATGAAATCTATATATTTGCACTCATCTTCTCTAAAGGCTTTTGGTGTGTTTTATGAGCTGAAAAGAGAGCATGCATCCTCTTGACTGCTGTGTTCAAGATCAAATGTAAAAACTCAGCGACAGATTAATGAGCAACATCTCCAGATGTTTCACAGCTTCATGCATCTTGCACACTTGCATAAATTTCAACAAATGAGTAATTTTTAATAAAATCCATGGCAGAGGCATGACATTGCAAGAAAGGCTGAGACAGTGCTTGATAGTTCTTGTATATATTACGAACCTCTCTGGTTTACTTCAAAGCTTTTCACTTTTTTGAAGTCTGCTGAGAAACTCAAAAAACCCAAATCTGATACAAGGCTTTTATGGTGGATTTTTCTATGGCAAAAGTCAGTGGACCAGCTTCACACCACTGCTGTTTAGGTAATTATTAATTCATTGAAGAGGACAGGCAGTAGGTTTTAAGTCAATTTGTACTGATGCACCCAGAAATACATACAAGAAGGCAAACGTAATTTCTTTTTATCTCTGTATGTACGTATATCTATACAGACCTGTACACACCCGTGTGAGTTACACAGAGACATACACTAGTGCATAGGTAGGAGGTATGTATAATGTACCTTCCTCAGGCATAACCCTGTGGATAACCACATGCCTGAGTCAGTGCAGGATCAGGCCCTGGGCCTGCCTTTTTAAAAGCAATGCTGCTGCTTAGCAACCATTTTCTGCCTGGCTGAAAGCAGGAACCTTGCAAATCATAAACAAATACACAGGTCCACGCAGAGGTCAAGTTAAATAAAGCGGTATCCTTTACTCTAACTCTGTCTGCTTGTCATTTTTCATGGTAAAAATTCCCATGAAAAACAAGAGAAAGTATAGGACACAGAGCTTTAAAGGAGACATTTAAAAAATGGATAAACAGGAAATAAATACGATGCACAGGAAGTTTTCAGCCACTATGGAAAATAAAAAAGGACCTCCAGAGGAGATAAAAATAAATCAGTTCAGTCTTTTAAAGCCACTATTTCAAGTGGATTTACATTTTTACCTTTTTTTCCTCCACGAGTAATAATTACAAATATGTGTTATTTCTTCCATAAAAATTAATGTGGTATGGAGAGGACAAGTAGTTACTTTTGATGTCTTTACTTACAGTTATTTTTAATCATGTCAGCCAGATGTACTCATGCACTGAAATGTCATTAGCACCCAGGGCTGACCGGGTGAGCTTCAGAGAGAGAGCCATAGCCACTACAGAGCTGCTGCTCTTGAGTTTGCTTACGGACATACCACATGATCTCTGGCAAATTTCTGAGAGTCCAGTTTTCAGAGATCTTTGTATCCCTAGCAATGCAGCTGGCACACAGACATCACAGTTTCAAAGGAAAATCTAATGAGAAGAAAATTAGGTGCCTAAATCTCAGGGCAACTAGATGCCTAATCTATTAAGGTACTTTGGAAAATCCCATTAGGCATCTAAATAACTTTGGAAAAATCTGGTCCTCTGAGGTTGAGCAAAATCCCCTTGAAATCTGTGGGAATCACTCCACTAACTACAAGAGGTTTTGAATTAGGCTGTTCTATTGTACCAGTTCAGTTGTTATTTTGTACCAGTTCTGTATCTCTAAACAGCAAATAGTAATCCTATAGCTGCTGCGGGAAGAAGAATGCCCACACTCCAGGATCAGCTCGGACTGGAGAGCGCAGCAGGGTACCTAATGGGGCAATTTCTTACTCTGTGTTTGTTTATATGATACAGAAATAACAGTCCTTGAGCACAAGTGGCTACCAGAGGCTGAGCCGCTTAGTTTGTGAGCTGGAGGCAATGGTGTGGAGAGCCTGGAGGGAGCAGATGGCACAGACCATCTCCCAGTTACACCAACAGCTATTTTACCACTTCCATTCACCTCCCCAGTCCCGTGCCACCCCCTGGATGTAGAGACTGCCTGGTTCATATCTGCGCACCTGTGAGTATGTACAACCCAAGGCATGGTTTCTACTTCCTTTCCTGTGTCTGCTTTGTAATGTGGAAGTTTTAAGTCTGCAGAGTTCCAAAGATTCTCTGCACCAAAGCTCCCCTCACATCTCACTTCCCAGTCTGGCTGCAGGGTAAATCCCTATGGACTGATCTCTGTATGCATCTCTCTATGCATCTCTACATTTTTAACTGCAATACACCTAATCATGGCCCAATACCTGTCGAAAGAAGCATAAATTCTCCTGAAATGGTCAACAACACAGGCAAGCCCTGCTGTTTTCTTTATCTCCCGATCTAGAAACTTTAGGGCAAAGAGACTGACCCCTGTGGTGTTTCCAGCAAAAAGGTTTGCAGGTTAATGTGAAAAATAGAGGCTTACTTCTATTTTCAATACCATCTGAAGCTTTTCCTTTCCTTCAAGTCTTAAATACTTCCAAACAGCTGGTATTTAACATTAAAGAAAAACAACTTTGGATGCTAAAATTGTGGCCTGACTTTGAAAAACCAATCAATAGGGAATGGATTAGTTTCCTATACATTTTCAGTAATAAAAAAAAAAGGGGGGGGGGGGGGGAAACTTGTAGAGTTTTTTCCCTCAAAAACATCTCAGTGCCCATTTCCCTTATGGTTTGATCACAGGTAACCTACAAACGAGCTCCATGTTGCAAGGTGCCCAGACATCTTAATTCCCATATCAGGAGTAACTCAGTGGAGCTGGCCTTGCGGCGATCGGCGAGCTGAAAGATGAGACGAGAGAGAACCGAATGCTCGAATTTTCTTGATGCTCTTTGACTGTTCCCTGGCAGGTTTGTTTGTTTGATTACCTCTGCACAATCTTGCTCATGCAAACTAAAGGCAACCAGGGTGGCTCCTGCAGCTACAGCAAAAAAGGAAAACAGGAATAGTGCCTGGCAAATGGAAAGGAAAAAAATTGGAAATTTTTACAGAGAAGCTTTTGAAATTGCTGAAGCCTGGGAATCTTTAGGAGCATGGTGACAAGTTTCCTGTATAACAGAAGGGAATGGAAAAAAATTGAAATTCTTAATATAGCGATGATGCTTTTTAACTTACTCTAAGACTAAAGTGACACACTCATATGTTTAAGACATTTTTACTGTAGAATTTCCAACCTTACAAGCATCATGTTTTGGCCCTGGAGGCTGTTTTTCTATAAACCTATGTTGACATACTAACCTTTGGAGGGCTTTGAGCAAAGAAAGAAAATGCAAGCTGGAGGCAGTCTGCAGAAAGCATTTTGGATACATAATAGCATCATAAACAAAGTTAAGTGTTACAAAAACACATTTGTGTTTCCTGGTTATCTTCCTACTTTAAATCTCAATATCAAGTGTCGCAAAAACTTTCAGGAATGTAGCAATTGGTGCTGTTATTTTTAAGCAAGTGGAACCGGTGTAGTCACTAAATATTGGGTGGGCTTTGATTAGAGACAGAGCAGCGCTATCAAATCTGTTTGGAAGACATGAATCACTGCCAAACTTCATGATGCTGCTCCTGATACTATGGCTTCTAGAGAAAAACTAAACCTCTAAAGAGTACTTTTCAGAAAAGTAGTACTAACTATTTGTGGATAAGACAGGGATAGAAAAACCTGTTTTCTGGGAAGCATCTTTTCAGGGGGGAAGTTCCAGGGTTGCATAAAAGGGAAGGCGAGCCTCTTCGTTGCTTACAGTGACAAGGTTCATTTTTATAAGGTTTTCCACCACAAGATTAATTATATCCTTGAGTATGAAAATGGCTGGCAAAAGGCTTCTAGATGACTGGAGGAGACTGTCAGAGAAATGCTTGTGGAAAGGTATTGTGGTTAACAGGGGGGCTTCTCTCTCACGCAGAGTAAGTCCTCCTCTAAGACAACTGATCCTCGGCATGTGCAAACAGAGTAAAACTGAGAGTAACTACACTCAGAATGAAAAAGAGAAATTGTGTCAATTAACTTTGGTTGCATTTTCATCAGTGTTTATCAAGGGAAATTACCTCAGGGTGAAAGAGAACGTCAAGTACAGGGCACTCAGCAAATCACCACTGAAGTTGAATATTTATGAAAATTTAATAGGGCTTGTAGATTATAACCGGTGTCTTTCAAGGCTGACTACCAAGGAATATACAGAGAAGTCATGTAATGGGAAATAAAATTTACAACCCCAGTCCTTGCAAGTTGATTGAGGCCAGATAACAAAATGTAATGTCAGCCTTCTTATGTATTATGCTCTAATTGCAATTAATAGCTCTGTGTACATGAAGTCTCTTAGCAATTACCTTGCTCTGCTTAAGCTTGGAATCAAGAATGTAATTCAGGTGTAACTGTTGAGACGGAAAAGGTCTGTAAGTCCAAAAGCAATCTGAGAATAAACAAACACACCTCCTTTGCTGAAAAAAAACATGCTTGTAAAGTCTTGCGCAAATACTTCCTGAGAATGAATATAAAAATAAAATATTCTATTAAGCCCTAAAAACATCACTGTATCAAGACCTTTGCCTTCAGGGTGGTGACAGGCTGAGGAAAGTCATTCATAGCAGCAAAACTCAGGAAGAGCTGGTCTGCCTCACATGCGGTGCGTTATTCAGTGCGAAAGCTAAACTTCATGGGACTTAGCGGCTAAATGTCATGGCTACTTAATCTGGCATCAATTTACCCTTTATAGTAGAGTGTTTGGTGTTTAAATGCTCAGCTACATACTGCGTATTTTACCCTAATGTCTGAGAGAATCAGTGGGTCAACAGGCTAAAGCCCAACCACCCCATCTTCAGACCAGGAAACATGAATTTTAAGCTAGGTTGGGAGGAAGAACGAGATCTTCCTCATATTGCTGGATCAATGTCCTCCATTTAAACCTTACAAAGAGCTAATAAACCTTGTCCCATCTTTGCATGAAGGAGACAAGTATTATCAATCTCATTTTATGAGTGCTGACATCTGGGAGAGATGTGAAGCAATTTGACCAGTTGAGCTGGATCCCTGTTTTAATCAGTAGGCAACGCCCTCAACATAAGAAATTAGCTTTAAATAATAACACTTGAAAATATGAAACCTGTCTCCAGCTTAAAAATAGGTTGTTCAATGAGGGAATAAATACAATGATTCCCTTTGAAATGCAAAACTGACTTTGGTTGTAGCAGAGTAAATATTATTATTAATAAAACACAGACACTCACTGCCTAAAATTGGGTGCACAGCAGCTGATGGGCTCAACACAGCACAGACAAAAAATATAATGTATAATAATAATACTCCATGCAGATTCCTCCAGAAGGGTACTAACCCCCTGCTCCAAACCTGTTTACCTCTGTACGGATGTCTTCTTATTTCTTTGCAGTCCATCCGTAACAAAAGACAAGCTGTTGTTTGCTGGTGAGTTAATTTTGTTTGACATTGACATTTTTTCTCAAGTCAGTGAGGAGTTACTTCTGTAACATTTGAAATTTGAAATTTATATTTTAATGTGTCAGTAGTATTTAGCATACAGCAAGGCATTAAAACAGAAACTGAAGGTGTCAGTTACTGTGAGTGGTGTTATGTGGAAAGGCCTTATTCACTTGTTTGCTTCATTTCAGTATTTACAGCTTTAAATGTTACTGCTGTAGGGTTCAACTGCCTTTCTCATAATTTAGATAATTTTGCTTTTTTTCAGGAATTGCTCTAATTTCACAGTGATAATAAATACTGCCACTTTTACAAACAGCTGTTATCTCTCCCTTCACAAATCATTTTCACTGAGCCAAATACATGGAGAATATGCAAACAGGAGAAGATGGTTTCAAATGTTTCCTGTTAACTCTTACCTTGTCCCTCTTTATCCTTTAACAGTTCATTTGGGGTTTGGGTCTTCAGTCAACTGGCAGCACATCGTTGCTGTAGAGGGATGGCAGATGCTTGGAGCTGCACAGTCAGCACTGTCAGGCTGGCCACCCTCTCCCCTTGAAGGGGGCAAAGACACAGCGCAGCTGGGAAGCACCAGCTGGGTCCCTGGCTCCACCATGCACAACACCCACGGGCATCAAGTTCATTACTAGCCTTGTGCAAGTGGGAGAAGCAACTTGCCTTTGCTTCAGGTTTTGCTGAGATTGGGGTGCTGAGGGTTGGGCAGCAGCAAATCCTTCCTGGTCACTGCTGCTCTCTGCAACCTCCAGCAAGACAGAGCTGTAGAACCTAGCAAAGAGCTCAAGTCATAATTTTGGTACTCACTTTCTCACCTACAGAAAAGCACTAAATACACGATTTCAGTGGATGGCAGACCTGAGAGCAGTAATAGTCCCCGGTACAGAACATCTGACATTAATAAGGCTCAATTTAGGGCTGGGGATTCAGCGGGAGACTGCATCTGACTCCAGTGGGTTGTGGAATAGACCCTAAATACACAATATTATATTACCTTAACTTTGGTTTTTAGGATGGACTGCTGATATGAGAATTACATAAATAAAAACGTAAATTTATTCTTCAACATAGTGGATAGCTGCCCTGTGGTAAACATGCATGTTTGTATTAGAGAAGTAGAATGTAATTAAGGTTACTTAATGCTTGGGAAGCTTAACATTACTTGGGTTATTTTGTTATTCCTAATGTATTAATCACATCCATCTCAACTATGTTTTGTTATTCACTGTCTTTACTAATAGTGCCTTATTTGCCTGGCTTCTAAAATGAATACTTACATCTCATGCTTAACACATAACCTTTTTAATGAAGAACCAATGCTGAAATGAACATGTGATTTTTTTTTTCTCTCTTTGTAGTTGCTATTTATGGGAACTGTCCCACCAAACAACAGCTGGGCTTAACATCTGGTACACTTTTTCACTTGCAAAACCAAGTGCAAATCAGCTGACTAGAGAAAGCATATAATCTGATTGTAGGCTCAACAACTTTATTTTCTCTAACAGTGGCTATTTCAGCATGATTTTCCAAAAATCCAGATTCTGGGTAAGTTTACTGCTCTGTCTTTTCTAAGTATAAAAGTATTGGGAGGTTTAATAGATTCTGCTTCAGCATTTCATTGGTGAGGGTTATTCATGTCCTAAGGACCGGCTTCGTTAAAGGGTTGATCTAGATATGCAGTAATTATCCTGTCAGAGATTAATGCTGCAGAGAGTTTTAGATAAGGATGAAACAAATATGTGCTGCTTCATTTCACACTCGCTGAGTGATAACAGCTTCAGTCTGGTCTGTGTTATGTGGAAGCTATCAGAAAAGGTTTCATAGCTAATTACAGGTGGCCCAAAATGCCCAGTCACACACAGGCTTAACGGCGCAGAATAATTCAACTTTTTGAGCTGCTATACTTCCCACTAGAAGATTCAAGGGAGCAGAAACTGCCAGCAACTTCAGGAAAACTGTTTTCTTCAGCATATTGTCTGCAGAACACAGGGAGACCTCTGGACCTCTACTTGAAGTGGGCAAGGGTTTTTTTCAGGGAACTCTTTGTCCCTGCATGAAGTACTATTTGCAAAATATGAAAGCTGTAGCATATGAGTTAAAAAAAGTGCCAGTTTATAGCACTGATGCGGTGCTCCATAGGTATTGAAACATATCCTCCCCAAGCAGAATTCATAAAAGCTCAGAAAATCCCTAAGCATGGAACATAGCAGATTTATGACTGCTAAGAAAACAAGGGTAGGAAACCTAGATGAGATCATAAATGCAAGTATAAAATGAAAAAGATCAAAATGCTGAGCTGAATATATGTTCCTATGTTCATAAATGCACTAGGCTCTCCATCACACAAAACATCTCTATTTTGTGTCTTGATTTTAACCTGAAGCTGTAACAGCCACTATCGTTTTGCACCATTTGTCAGAATGGTACGATTAATCTGAAAGCAGTTATATCAGTCTATCTCTGCGGACTTCACTGGTATTATGCCATTATCTATCTCCTCTCTGATAAGAGATTAATGAATTTTCATTCTTACTTCAAAGACTGAAAGAAATACCATATTCCCCTTTCTGTTCATATAAGCAGACACCTACCCTTTTAGGGTCTAATCCAATTCTCATTAAGTCAACACAATGTTTTTAATTTATTTCTGTGGGAACTGGATCAGACTTTCATAGTATAAACTAAATTGGGTATCACCTCATAGTATATACACTGTAAATTTTCAGGCAACTTCATGCATTCAGGCAGTTTGAAAGGTGAAGCTAACATAAACCATATTTAGTAGGTGGAATGAGAGATTCTTACCTAAAATCCATTAAAATGATTTCATGTGAAAACAGCCTGGCTCCCCATTATATCCAGGACATTTCAAAAAGTCAGTTATACACAGTCAGATTTCATATGACACCAGGGGGTGGGGGGGTGCAGGAAAAAGGGAAGATAAAAATTGTTGTAAATATTTTCAAGACTATAATTGTTCAAGATGTAAGAAACATTAGCTGTTAACACAATCGGTGGGAAGCATTATCTTTAGTGAACAAGTGTTACTTTCTGGATATGTTTATCTGAAAGAATTCTTCCTCTAAGTCACCAGGAAATATTGGCTAGCTTGTGAATCTACTAGGCACAGTAAGTAATTGAAGACATTTAAAACCAAGAAATCCCTGGTGTGAGATAAGGTTTACTCAATTTTTTAGAAAAGAACTTGGTAGGCTTTACATCCATCTTGGGTGATGACAATTAGTCATGACACTACATTTATGAAAGAGCTTATATGAATACGTGAAAATACCACTAACCTCCTGAGACCAAACTAGTAAGTATAAATTGGAAAATAAACTCTTACAGTGTGTAAAGAATGAGTGATGAAGCATTACTGAATATGTTGAAATATTTTCTGTTCACTGACTACCATAAAAAGAATTACTTAATATGCTGTAGCTCCACTGAACCCATTGAAATATAGATATGTAAGAGTTCTGATTATGTCCTGGGGCATAATTTCTGGAAGATCTTTTTCTTTTTTTACATGACCCATTTTCAAATATGTATCCATTTTTATTATGACAGTGATGAAAAGATAACTAACAGAGATGAAGAGCTCTTAGGTTTTTGAAGCAAACAAGATGTTATTGCGGTACATATAATTCAGTTCTCATGGTCAGAGAATAGAGGTATCTAACTAATAATGGCATTACATGTTGAAAAAATAGATCAGTGATAGGCTGAAGGGTCCAGATTCCAGGACAAACAAGAAAACCCATTAGTGTATCTTGGGTTACAAAAGTTTTAGTTGAGTTGAAGCTGCCTCATACTGATGAAGCAATATAAACTTGCTGGGTCTTTTTATCAGAAAAACAATATAATTCTGCCTTATTGCTACAACCTTTTTTCATTCCTTGAGCTCAGAGGGCTTTGACAAGGTTATGTTACAGAACAGCCTCTGTATATGGCAAACTCAGAGGAAACGTGAGTCTTCTCTATTTTATACACAAGTGTATAAAGTGGCCCCCTACAAAGGAGGTCAAGTGAATTCACCTGAAAACAAGGAGGAGGGAAATAGAAGTACTTAATGTCTGCTTCCCACATAGATTTCTGCACTTACCTGTGGCAGAGCTTATCTTTTTAGGCAAGCTATATGGGGTATTTGAATTGTGACAGCCTATGATTAGCTTTGTTCCTTTGTACTTAAAAGTTTGTAAGTTCTTAAGCTTGTAAGGACAGTAGGTTTCCTTCTTACAACACACACGCTGAATGGGCTGGGAGACCTTGTGACTGTTATGACAGCAGAATTTAGGACAGATGTTTTTATTTGGAAAGGTATGATAAATCCCTACTCTGTGAACTTTCTCTAGAGATTGGTTAAGAATAAAGAAGCAGCGCAAAACCAATTCAGAAGGATGCTTAACAGGAAAACATTGCCTAGTAGAATGTGATGCAATACAACTGGGCAAAAAAAGTTTTAAATTTAACTTGAACATTTAGCTCAAAATATTTACCTACTGACAAAGTTTTCAGAATGTTTTCTCTAAGTGTAATTTATCTGTAATGTAAATACTATCCATGTGTTTGGGAAATAGCAGATCTAATTGAGAAGTGTGTATCTAATGGTAAGTACCGTATACTAATCCTTCTGTCTACTCTACTCTGCTTTATTTCAGCAGTAGCTATCAAGTAAGTAATTTTTTTTCTCTAAGGTAACATAATACTTTTTTTCATCTACAGTAGTACATATTTTTTAGCTGGTTTGGAAATTCTTGTACCATATCATGGAAGATTTCTGTCATTTTGAGTTGTAAAACAGCAAAGTCACAGATCAGCACTAGTACTTACAACCTGAAATTGCTATAGGCAGACATGTGCAAACTGCAGTGATTTAATTCTATTCAGTAGCTGAAAATGAAATGTTCGGTGGTGAATCATTGGTTTGAAGGATGGTATTTTATTACTTTCATCTACAAAGCTGTCAGTTCACACTCACGTTGGCATGGGCTGAAAAAGTGTAAGATTTGTGCTGGCCAGGTAGAAACGTGATTTCTGTTCTATTCCAGAGGGGCAAGTATTTCTCCTCCCAAATCTTTCAATAAAAAGGACAAGGACAGAAGAGATTTGAAGATTGAACTCTACCTTTCTCCCCGTAGCCCCTCAATCAGCTTCTTACATCAAGCTTGTGGCTGACAGACAGCTCTCAGTGCTGAGTAAGTACTGCTCCGTTCTACCTGGGCTGCTTCTCTTCTAGGGTTAGATATACAACAGCGTGGATGGGACCTCATCTGATGCCTGTGAAAAAAGAAAAGTGCAGTGGAGATCATGTTTTGAAGGAAAAGGAGTCTGTTGTAGGAGGTTATTTAAGAAAACAAAGCGTAAATCATAACACCTACTTGCATGGTAAGGAGGAAATGTACTCAATCATGCTATCACGGATAAACAAAGCAAGGAGGTGAAAACAGTAGGAGTGCCTGTGTGAATAACGAGAGGTTTGGATGTAGGGATGAACTAGACTATTCAGGAGCAACAAAAAGATTTCAGAGCAGCTTATTTTCTCTTGTCATCTCCAACATGCAGACAATGGAAATAATAGTGGGAAATGCAAACTGTGCTGCCAAATCTCTTCTTAATTTTTATTCTTCTTGATGTTTTTAGGGAAGGGAACATCTTACACTTTCCTGGGTGTCTTAGCATCAGTTTCTGTGACAGTTTTTAAACTTCCCTTTGTAAAAACCAGTCATCTCAGTGAAGGGAGGTGAGCAAGATACAGAGGCACTAAAAGCAAAATATCAGAGCTTAACAACAGTATAATTATCTGAATTAAAAGTGATTTCTAGGTAGTCAGCGCATGAGTAATAAAGGAAATGCAAGTGTCACTATACCAGATCTGACATGCAAACATCCACCCCACCTCCTCCCGAATTGCAATCTGCTTCTGTTTTGTGGCTAGCCAAGGTTTTTCTGTACAGACTTTTATCTGGTGGAAGGATGTAGAGGTGATGGCCAGCACAATTGCCTGCAAATATGATCTCATTGTATGATCTTATGTATTTAGGGAAAACTAAGTAATTAAAAAACAAACAAACATGCAACTCCTAAAACCCACATACAAATACAAAAAGAAAGGAACATCATAAACAAGTTGTTGAGATAGAAAACAAGATGCAATACACCTCCCCTCTGGCTTTCTCCAAGGCTTCTTTCACCTTTGTTCTGCTCTAGCTTTGGCATATCTAGGCCAGCATTTACTAATTACCAGCAAATGAAAAACACTTGCTGAACAGTGTTAAAGGAAGATTCTCACATTTAAAGCTTATGTTGTTCTGATGTGCTCCAGAAAAAGAGCTTACTCAGAAGAAGTTTAAAAACCCAAAAAATTCTCATTACTAGATAATTGGAGCTCAAGCTGGGTGCATTATATAATAGCACTTGCAAATCCAGCTGCGTTTTACCTATTTACCTGTCCCTCCAAGCGCAAGACACAGTAATTGTTACCACACCTTAGAAACTTGCCAAGGAAAGGTGTGGTCTATTGTTGTCAGAATTACATCAGACCTCAAACTTGTGTCCACAGTGAGGAAGTAGTTAGAACCTGTCAGTAACTACAGCAGAGAGAAAGAAGAAATTTGGAAGAAGGTAGAAGAAAAAACTCCTGAAAAGCTTACCATAAATAACTCCATTTATTTTCCCTTTTTTTATATAATCATTGAGGTTGGAAAAGACCCTTAAGATTATTTTCAGGTTACCAAAAAAGATTTGCACAAAGGTTTGTTTGGAGAACTAGAAATAGGTGAGGAGAAAGGTGCCAGCATGCCATTAGCTATTAACAATACGTAGAATATGTGTTAAAAGGAAGATTTACTAATGCTTCAGGCAAAGCTATAAAGGAGAGGAAGGTGTTTGGGAGTCAGCATGGTTCATGTGACTGGCAGTGATATGCAGTCCTCTGAAAGCTGGTCACCAGGTTAAATTCTGGCCATGCAGGGTTGGGCGTTACCACTGCCAACAGAGCTGGAATTGATTCAGGCACGATATTAGATGGACACTTGATAAGTTGAGGCATATATATAACTGATGTCACTTCTGTGGCTGATAGATTCAGCCCAAATACATGAATTAGCATTTTCCATTCATGTCTGCTTTCTGAGGTGCTTGTCAAATTAGGAAATGTCACAATGCACTGAGAAAAGTTGTTTTCCTAAAGCAACTTTTGAAAAAAAATTTAAATGAGAAGTACTAGGAGCATGTTCAAAATTTTTAAAGGGGAAAAAAAATCGCTAAGTAGTCTGCAGAAGTTATTGTAGTGCTAGTTTTATCAGTAGATTTGCAATAAATCCGTGGGCTTATATATAGAAACAGAACTGTGTTAGCATTCTGTGAGAAGGCAGCTATTTTAGTCTGTTCATCCACTGAAGAGATAAAGCAGACTGTTATGTCAGCCTTGACAGCAACTCTGAGTTTTCCTGGATATGTCTAAGAAAAGGGTTTTATAACTATCACCATATGGAGGTACATAACATGTGATGCAGCCTAAAGCTATTTCCTTTGAAAGCAGAGCTCTAGATTCCTGTAATAAAGCCATGGATGTAAAAACCTGTTGTTAACTTGACAAAATAAGGTATCTGACATTGTTAAGTTACAGCACATTTCACCAGAATAAATTTGAAATTTCCTATTAGTACCTACAGTGGGATACAGAATAACCATGCATTTTAATTTACCAGGGATTTTTTTAGCCGAGGACCTCTAAAAAGGGCTTTAGGTAGCTCTGGTCCTGTGGGTAGCTGGTTAGTCCAGAGCCACGTGGGACTTACTGACCCAAGCAGACACTGAGGCTGTAAGACTTATTTCAAGCCTTTGTGAGGTGAGAAAGGACAAAGGTCTAGGAAAGTGTTTAAATCAAATGGTATTTGTTGAGTCCACTGGATTTTTTTGAACAGAAGAGTATGGTGTGCTGTGCTGCCCTGGGACTCTGCCAGCAACTCCAGGCACAGGGATTTTTCAGACAGAAGGGTTATGATATAGAGCGCAGATTTTCTGTTTCCTTTATGCTAGCATCCATTAAATCAGTATGTAAAGATCAAGTCAGTGATTTTAATGGAGAAGACATCTGCTATCTCTTATCTTCTCCAAAACTTCCTCCTGTGAGGGACTACTGAGAGGAACAGGCTTTACCTCTCATCGGTGCAGAAATAGCTCCACTGCTTCTTTTTGCTTTATCTTTGTGTGTTGCCATCACCATTGTCCCCCCCACGCTGGGAAGCAAACTGCTGTTTGAAGTCTTCTGCCTTCTGTCAGAGGCTGCTCTTGAGTGGGGAGGATGCAGCACGAGGGCATGCTTTTTCCCATGTGTGTGTGCTTTTTCTGTACAATCCTGCACGTGTGCTCCTTTGCACCCTTTCTTACCCCTCGCGGCAGAAGACGAGGCAGTGTGTAGAGCAACACGCACCCACTAGTATGGATGAACTCTCTCTCTGTTTTAAACAGTGAGCAGAAGGGAAAGCAGTCTTAAAAGCAGACATTGAACCAGACTGTTGGAAAGTGTGGTGACTGTTACAGGTTACAACAAGACCAAGGATCTTAGTTACTACATGTTCTAGCCAGATCTCTGTGTTTGGTTAAAATAATATACATTTATACTTACTTTGAATAAAAGACCGTAACCATAGTGGTATTTAACGTGAGCAGGTGTACATGTCAGGGCTTAAATTCAGTGAAGAATTTGAGTAAAATAATTGCTGGCTCTCTTTCCTGACCAGGAGTTACTGTCTTATTAATTGTGAGACACAGGTTTACACAAGATGTTGTCCTGAGTAATAGCAGAAGTAATCACTGACATCATGCAAAATAATGCAGCAATGTTCATGAGTGGATTTTTTAATTAACAGTCTTTAGAGGATAAGAATCATGGCCATAACTTTGAAAGCATTTGCAAGTAAATGTGCTGTATATAACCAAAGAAAATCTGCTCAACCTCTGGAAGACAGCAGAAAGAAACAAGCATTAGGAACTCGGTCTAAGGAGATGGAGCATTACAGTAAAAGGGTAATCCTCCTTAAGGGGAATGCTATTTCCATTGCCACCTTGGAGGAATCATAAATGTTAGATCACCATGTATCAATCAGTAGGTTAACACCGTTTTATCAGACTAAACTATTGCCGTGAGGACTCGGGCTGTTCAGCCCAGACTTTCTGCAGAGCTGGGTGAAATAATTTTGATGGAGCATCAATTCTTGTAATTATTTGCTACTGTTTTTTTATTTATAGGCTTACAGTACTTAACGGACACATGGGGAATTCAGTGGCAGGAGGTACAGTGAATATCTACATAAATATATACACATGAATAAAATAAGTTGACAGCAGTTGACATTACGGATGATTAAGCTAGAGGTAGTAGGTAACTAATCATACCTGCTGAACAACTGTTAAGAACGGGAAATGCTTTTAATTAAAGATCATGTAGAACTGTCCCTACTGTTGACATGGAGCAAGTCCCATCATCTACTCTATCATTCATTGGCATAAGGGGGGAAATGCACTTCTTTTAGGACAGGTTGGTACCAGCAGCCGCCGGGCAGTGGCAGGCACACCATGGTCATGCAGGGACACGCGTGCGGTGGGAGGCGCGGGGGCCATGGTGCCGGTGAGGCAGGCAGCGCAGCCTCCTCCATCAGTCACTCCGCTGCACAGGGAAATGTGGAATGAAGATGCCGCTAATTAAAACACAGTGGACAGGGCAGCCTGAACGGTGTCTGCTTTCCTGTGAAACTCACATCACCACAAGGAGCTGCGTCTTCACCTGAGCAAAATGCCAGTGTTTTTAAACTTATCCGGAGTGTGAATCCTTGGCCTAGCTGCCTTCTGCTGGGGAAGTTTCCCTTCCCTGGGGGAGCTTGTTCTCCACTGCGCGATGCCAGGCACCATGGCCCCCGGCCCTGCTGCGGGGAAGGGGCAATGCCGGCCGCCCTCCCGGTGCTGGCCAGGGGGAGCTCCCGAAGGGATTTTTTCCCCCTCGGGCTGCAAGGAGATTTGGGTTAGAAAGGGCACCTGGAAGGCACCATTTTAAAACAGAAAGTTTCTCTTCATCTTCCTTCAGGCTGCAGTCTCTGGTTGCTCCCCACAGGGCACCCAACAGCCTTTCATCAACAGTCACTCCCACCCCTTCTGGCTTAGGGTATTTTTTTCCTGATTCATTTTAGCCCCCTTCAGGGTCTCCTTCCTCCCCCAGCGCTGGCTGCACCATCCCTCCTCTTTGCCCAGGGCTGTTTCCCCACAGCCCCTGTGGCATCCATGTTCCTCCCTGCCGCAGCCTGAGGGGACGGCCTGGCCAGAGCCATTTTGGCTGCTCAGGGGCCAGAGTCTGACACCTCCTCAGCCACGCAGACACAGACACCTGAGGGAAGAAGACAGATAATGGAGGGACAGCCGCATGCCCGGGTGGTCAAGGCAAGGTAAATTTGGGGCAGATCTGCAGTGTGGTTGACACTGGATGATAGAAGCACAAAACTGCAGCGGGCACAGGGCCAGAGGGTTTAACTGCTGCGTCGGGGTGGCGGTGGTGGGGAGCGTGCCGGGGCCGGGCTTTCTGGCAGCACCCTGTTCAAGAACAGCCTGTCATTAAATCTGAGGTAAATTAATCGTCATCATTGCACTTCTTATATGAGAGCTCATGTAGCTTGAGTCAAACCATGGTTTTTGCTGCAGGTGTGTAAGAAAAGTTAGTGCTGCAATGGCCATTCGTGTCCCCATTACGGCGTGTGTGTATCTGAAAATCGGAGGGCAGAGCAAACCTCCAATTTTCCTTTCTATGTTTCCATTTATACTTTCAACTTTTAGGAGAAAGGGATTAGTAACGTGAGAGGAAGGGCAGTGTTTGCAACTTGTGTTTGTATGTCTCATGCAGATACCACAGACATACCCGTAATGGTGTGAATAATCATTTTGCTTAAAATGGTCCTACTTAACATCAAAAATCAGTCATGCTGCTGTGCTTTGCTGAGCTGGGACCTTTGCAAATGCTGCCCGAGCTTCTGCTCACTAACAAAAGGTCCTTAAATGCAAAAACTAAGAGAGGAGAGCCAGCTCCTGACTTTAAGCAAACTTTCTATTACATGAGGGAGGGAAAAGGGATTTCAGACCTAAAAACATTCAGTATTAACAGTTCCAGCCTCATCCAAAGCCCACCAAAATTGGTTTAATCCTAATCCCAGCTCACTGAGGATCTTTACATGATACAGTACTATTTAGAATAGAGCAGCAGGGGCAAAAATTCAGTCTGAGCTAAAAGTACACAACAAACTTCTGTGTAATGTGAAAATGGGTAATAAAAGGTGCCCTAGCACACTAAACCTTTCCCCCATTTGTAATTGCATTGTGATTTTTTTTTCTTTTTCTTTTTTTTTTTCAATCTTCTCGTATCCCTGTTCATATGCTATATAAATTCAGGAGCTGTAATTCACAAAAGCAGATTGAAATGTTCTGTGTGTTTGTCTTCTCCTTTGTGGAAGGAATGAGAGGCCAGAGCCCAGGCCTGTAGGGATGAGAGACCTTGCAGTAGGGAAGAAAAGAGGTCCAAAGTAGGGCATACAACAGAGAGGGAATACACAACCTGTATAAACATGTGAAGGGATAGGAGAGAACTTTGAAAATTATATACATGTAGAAATATAAATATAACCTAAACCCTAATACTGGAAGCTGGTCATAGCAGCAGCAGTCTTGCTGAAGTTTCCATTAAACCAACATGTTCTCACCTGCTTCATTTTTGGGCAGAAGTCCTGCATGACCTGTTGCTGCTTGAAGACTTAGTGTTAGAAAACCTGAGCAAAAATTCCTTTGCATCTTCTTGAAAGCATTGCAGGGAAGTAGAATAAATATACACTACTATTGCAAAAACTCCTTGGTTGTGGTCCTTAAAATGCTAATGAAAAAAGAAAAAAAACAACTGACAGAAAAGGTAAAATTGGAAATATGAATGACTCTTTCAGGATCCCAGCCCTAACCAGAAAAGGCTTTTCTTTTGAAATCGCTCATTCAGTACCTGGAAATGTTTATTTTAGAACTTCATCCTGCAAATGTCTAAAAGTATTAGTTTCATACTTGTGAATGGTTATTAAATTCAGTGGATGTGAGATCACAGTCTAAATTTTGCTGAATTACTTCACGTTTAGTTTACTAAAGCTAGCATGTCTAGGGTTGTCTGGTTGCTGTTGAGACAATTTACCTAGGCAAGATTATAAACCTAGCAATCAAAGCATTTGCAAAAAATTTCAAATACAACTGCTTTCAAATCTGGTGGTAGCAGACTGCCTATTTTTTGCTGAAAAGATTTTGTCACAATTAAACAACTGATGCCATGTTTAAAATGGTTTAAATTGTTTAAAATCACTCCTCCAGAAAAGGGTTTCTTATATAAACATAATAGTCCAAATAATTTCTCTGTTGTGCATAGCTTTCTTGCAAGGACAGGAGGAACATTGCCCCTGAATAATCATCCTGTTTATATATAGATGCTTCCCAGATTGCTCTGTAGCAGAAGTGATACACTCTGCAGAAGGAGCTAAAATGTTTCCTGAAGGCAAGGTTTACCATAGAGGGGCTATACCAGTAGGAAAGAGGCTTCTTCTAATCTGATTTTTTTGCTTCCTGAATATTAGCTTCTCTTGATAACCAAGTGACAATCATTACCATTTCTTACACGATGTTAAGTGCCAGCCAGGTGATACCTGTAGTTACTGGCAACACCCCGTAATCCTGCCTTCCCTGAGGGACAGTGGGAAGGGAAAAGTAAGAGCCAGTCAGTTGTTTAGTTGGCTTCTAAATCACATGGTAAAAAGGTCAGTGTAAATTGGGCATGCACTTTGTAATTAGTTTCCAGAGATTAGCGATATGCTAATGACCCAAATTCCAAGAATTGTTCTTAATGCACACAGAGGGCATGCAGGTGTATTGGATTCATAATCTCAGCAGTACAATAGGAAATACAGACTCTAGAAGGAAAGAAGACAGACTTAAAGCTATTTTAAAAGAGACTCTAGTTGTGAAAGTTGAAAAGGGAATATATTAAAAGAGGAAAATTTAAAAAAATGGACAGTGTGAAAGATGTGTAAAAGACACAGGATAGCCTGAGTAAACTAAAAAGAGCAAGAAACCAAAGTCTACACATGCATTGGCTTCTGCTTCACATATAGTCACTTAAATTGTTGAGTTTTCCTATGATAAGAAAAGCTGTATCCTAATCACTTACATCTACCATATGAAACATACCTGGCTAGATTATCCAGGCAGTGCCTGGTGGGTACCCATAACCTTGTTGCTGAAATGGAGCACAGCATCACGTTGTTCTCTGTCAGCTCATCACCACAAGTGTTCTCCCTCCCTTTCCAAAAGGCACGGCAAGGGCAGAGAGGAAAGAAATCCCAAAGGATTAGATCAGTGTCAGAGCATTAACACTTAGTTGATGACAACTGTAGGGATTAATTCAAGCTGGTTCAATCCCTCTTAGCTAGAATAGGAACCAGCAAACCATCTGGTGGAAAGAGCAGTATGACAGGGCTAAAAGGAAATACTGTCTGAGTAGTCAAAGGAAAAATAAACCTTTCTGCAGACTTTTGGGAACTGCTGTGTTTCCTAAGTGTCTGGCCACAGCAAGCGACAGTTTTGATTACAGTAGTTTAAATAAATAGTGTGGCAAAATATTGCCTTTGTGGCTCAGAAAAAAAAGATCAGATTCTAAGCTTTTAAATTTGCTACAATAATGCATAACACCTGCATTAAAAGACTATGCAAATAAAGGTAATTTCTGTGAAAAAATGTTATACCATACAATCTATTTTCTTGCAAACATCTGTTCTGTTACCAGACTATGTTATTCTATGGCTTCATTATGGAATGACCTTACAGGTGAATCTCTCTTTTCCCTGCTGTTTTCAGCAGCCCTTTCCTACTTGCCTCCTTTGAGAGAGGTGCTGTTAGACTCTGCACACCCTTTGCTTTTCTGTGAAGCCGAATAAATGAAGTGTGTGTAATCACAAAGACAAAATACAAGTGACCCAAATTTACAGATAAGGTTAGTATCACAGCTCCTGGGGCTAGTAAGGATGGGCTGGCCTACAAAGACAAGGTGATCAGCCTCATAAACTGCTTTGAGTTTACCTCTCCAGGAATTAAGAGTGTTTGTCTCTGGAGAAGATCAGACAATGCAAATTGGATTTGTGGTGAAGTCTCTCCTCTGCAATGTCACTTGCTGATGTTTATAGTAGAAATAAGGTCTTGCTTCTGATGAGTTTAAGCTTGGTTCACTGGTTTTAGTCTCCTTATAAATGAAGGAATCTGATGAAGCCTTGTAAGAGTTTAATTTACACTCTATTTTATGAGGTGCACGCTGCTACCATTGACTTGTATATATAATGGTAATTGGCTTATGGTGAATGCTTGGTGGTGGCTCCATGTACAGTCTCACCGGAAGGAAGTTTCCAAAGGGCATTCAGTAAATATATTTTTCATTCACTTTGATCTGTCAGTTGTTCTTCATTCACTTTGATCTGTTAGTTGTTCCCTTTTTGAATCTAGAAATTCTTTTTTTGTTTATCACAGTCTTTAAATGTAAAAGTGTTTATGCAGCTTATGCTGTTGTTCCACAGCAAGGTTTTACTAGCTTCCTAATTATAGAGAGCTTGTTTGTATATGGAAAGTTTTAATTCTGCTGCTCCCCAAATATTGCCATGCAAAGGAATTTATAGATGCAGCAGATTAGCATGTAATCTAATGTAGCAAATGGCTTTGCAAATATAAGAACTGAGCAAAAGCGTTTGATTTCCTGATAGAAAAATATTGAAGCATTGGTTCACACTCCTCTTTTGAATGTGGAAATTCTTGATGTGAAGATGGTAAACCCGAGCAAGGGAGTCCAAAGATCTGTAAGGATTATCTGGTACTTGAAATGCACCTGTCCTGTGCAGAGCTAGAGGCAAAAAAGTTCAATGTGCTTTGAGCCTATGTTGCTACCATGGGAACCCTATTTTCTCTAAAAATGCTGGCACAGACAGTAGTCCTGTTCTTGAGCCCAATGTTGCTCTCTGAATGCTGCTGGATTTGAAGAAATGTTTTCAGAATGCAATGTTTCATCACTGCTTAGAAGTTTCATGGATTTTAAAAGATTGTTTTCTCTCAGTGGAGCCTAAAATAAAGATAAATTGGAGATCTTTGGATCTAGATTTGAAATAAGAGGATCAAAGGAATCAAAATATCAGCAAAGATAAAAGAGTTTGTTTGTCAGTGTCAGGTCTTACTGCTGATACTGAGGGCTCTTTCTAACCCTAGCAATATCAAGCAGGAAGCATCTGTGTGTGCTTATCAGCTTTTTTGCTACATAACATCACACATTTCTGGCCTGTGCCTTTATCAAAGATAGGGAGTAAGATGTCTCTTAACAATGTCTGTGTGTCAGAATATTTGACATACCCCAAAATCTGGAATGACTTGGTTTGTGTCTTTTAGATCAGTTTGACTAATAACATTAAAACTCTGTGAAAGGCTGAAACATCCATCCCCTTTTGTTTTGATTTTGATTTTGATGATGAACTGCCAGTCTGGCAATTGTTCTTAAAACAGCTGTGCCCTTAGCATGAAGAGTTATCACAGCAAACTTACGGGAGTCCTCAAGGAAAAATATTATCCTGGAAAAATGAGTCATGAGAATACATCTTCACAAAACATCTTGATAAATCGTAAACTGTACAAGCAAGATTCCCAATACTATCAATAATTGTTTACCAATTACTGATTATTAATTTCTAGCTACCACTAAGCACAGTGCTCTAAACATATCAGTTCAAGACAGAATGGTAAATGCTATATAGTTTTTTTGGGTAAATTAACATTAAATTATTATTTTTTTAATTTCACTCTGATTTTAGCCATCATAAGAATGGACATGCTGATTCAGACCAAGGTGTTATGTGGCCCACTACTTTTGACTCCAGTATTGGCTAGAAGTGGATTGATGCCAAGGAAAAAGTAAAAATTGGGTAGGTGTATCTCATACCTTTCCCTCTCCTTCTTTGCCTACTCCCATGTGCTCTCCCATGCCCCAGCCTTTATCAGGCAAGGCTGATGGGATTTGTCAATTCTATAATCCCAACTGCAGCTCTTTACTAAGCAATTTGTCCAGTTGCCTTGCAATCTCATGTAAGCTTTTTGATGATTAAAACTGAAAAAGGCAACAAATGGAAAGTGTAACAAAGGTACCAAACCAAACAACAGCCATGTGAGGTCCGATTAGGTAGAACTGCACAGCCAAGAGACAAAAGGACGCAGTTTGTTACACAGCTTGTGGTAGACCTGTACAACTCTCCACCAAAGGATGCTGTAGGTGTGCAAAATTTCCATTAGTTTGAGAGCTAGCTGAACAAGTGCTTTGGAAAGAACCAACAACCTTGCTTTGTTGTGAACGTGACTTCCACTAGCTTCACTTTCTTTTCCAGTGCAAGAACCAGTTCATGAGATGAATAGCTGATTCTTACTCACCTCCTCCAGGCTATTCAAGAATACGTAAACATCTAAAATACCCCCTTTAAGTCAAATCTCTTCTGTGCTGTAGAGTTTCCACTCAAATCATTTCTCATATGGAAGTTTCATAGATTTGATAATTCTCATTGCTCTCTTAGGAACCTTTTCCTCTTCAATGTTTTTAAAAACTTCACAGAGTACTCGGTGTGAGAGAACCCTAGGTGTATGTAATGGCACAATGTTATTTTCCATTTCATGATGTATTGCTTTTGTGATAACTCCTGAGACTTGGCTATCCTTTTTGACAACTGCCCACCACTGAGTTGATGATTTTTTGAAAGCCTTCATCTAAACCCTAGTTCTTTCTGAGGTCATTTTCCTGTAGCTGTTCAAAATATTGATTTAATAATTTCAAAACTAGTGAATAGTGTTTTTCATTAAAGCTATGTACAAGATCATACTTGTGTATGAATGCTGAATTTAATTAGCTTTAATAATTTGAGTGATTTTAATCTGCATCTTTAGGCATCTTAATATCTTTTTCACATTTTGGCCTGACATGAGTGTTAAATATCTTGTTGTGGCAGTTTGGGGTCACCATAATCATAGCTGTGTAACAAAATATGTGAAACGGAGCTATACCATCTGCAATTACACATGCTTGAAATGGATCATTAATGACATACCTTCAAGCTATTGAAAATATGTTCATATGCTTTCGATTAATCATAGAAATCTGAAACTGAAAAGCAGTATTAGCATTTCTGGCTTTGTCATTCTGTCACTATAGGATTGATCACAGCTTCCTTTTGCTTCAGCCTGACTAATTAACCCAAGGGCTGGATCTCTTTTTCCCTTAGCAAAAACTTGCTCAGGGTCTCAGGCCTTTGGCAAGGCCTTAAGTCAAAAGAGATACTCACTTTTCAGTGTTTAAAGGATGCATTTCAAGAATGAAGTGGACCAATGAAAACAGTCCAGAGGTGAGCGACGAGAGTTATTAGTGATACAGAGAATAAAGTGTATGAGGCATTTGAAAGCATGAGGGTTGTGTTGCTTAAGGAAAAGGAGACTGAAGAAGAATGTATGTGTTCAAGGACTAAAAAGCTGCTGTAAAGGCAAGGGTACTATGTTTCCCATGCCTATTAAGTCTACAACACATAGCATCAAAAGAAAAAAAAGAGTTTGCAGTAGATTTTCTGGGAAACTGCCATGTCTCCACCACAGAGGTCTTGAAACAAAGGCCTGTTGTTGCTGTTATGAGGCCAGTCAGCAGCTGAAGAATGAGTAATGTAGTTACAGCCTCAGCAGCACCTGGGAGTCAAGAACACCTGCCTCTCCCAGAAACAGAACCAAATAAGACCCTGTTGATCCTTTCACTTAGTGGGAGTGTGTGCAGTTCTTTGGTTCTTGCTGCTGTTGAGCTGTTGTGTCTTGTTTGTGTGAAAGGCAAGGGATGAGTTGGTTGTGAGGAGTTTCTTGCAGCTTGACAAGCTGGGTGCCCATTTGTAGTCCCTGAAGGAATGCAGTGGAAGTGATGCCTCCAGGACTGCTGCTCCAGGTGAAGCTCTCACTGTAAAAGATCTTTAAAATGCCCTTCTTAGTGAGAAAGGGACGAATTTAAATTGTTTTTGATATTATGGCGTGCTTCTTCAGGCTTTCAGTATTGAATGCTAGGTGAAGTTGATCCAATTTTGGGTATGAGTGTACCTTCTTTGATTCTTCTTAGATTCTTCCCAGTCCTACCTATAGCTGGCATAAGTAGTCAAATAATAGTTTACAAGACAATTTATAGAGAAAAAAAATTATGTAGCTGGACTTAACTGTCTGGTAAGAACATTGTTATTTTAGGCATGTTTTTTCACTTTATTCTTTGTATTATAATTCCTTTATTTCAAATGGCTCTAATTCCCTGAACTTTTTTAAATATGTGATTTACAGATTGTTCTACAATTCTTGTGGTACTTTGTTCTTTACCAGCTTGATGTTGTTAAAGCCAGTAGCAAAATCTCTTGAGAAGCTGGAAAAAAATTTAGGGCAAGCCAGCTCAAATTAATTTCACTGTCTGGAGCACAGTGTTTTAAGTATGTAAATAATCTAATGCTTAGAATATATTTGAAATCTTCACAGTTTGTTAGCCTGTATTAAAATACTTCCATGAACAAGTTTTTGAGAATTTAATAAGGGTGAAACAATTGCAACTTCTGTGATTATCAAAGCAGTTTAAGAGTTTAATGGAAAGTGATGTACTTTTAAAAGGGCTCTTTAATGAACCCATCTAATTCTATAGCAGATACACCCACCGTAAAATGTATGGCAGTAAGTATCACTTTCTGTTAGGCTGTAATAATGCAAAGTCTTATGCACATGTTAATTTGATGTCTTCCTGCAATGAATGTAAAATATATGCATAAATCTTAAGACAACTGTCTCTGAAATGCATACTAAAAAGAAGGAAAGTACTTATAAGCATCCATTTAAGTTCCACAAAGTTCTTCCATGATCTGATTCGTATATTAGTTGTTCAGATTAGATCCTTCTGAAATTTGTGCAGGTGCTGTAACCAGGAAGGCCTTTCCAAAGGTGTAAATGGATGCACAATGACAGCATACTGCCTAATTACAAAAAACAGTACTTGTGGGGAACCTGGCTTTTATTGGATGCTTATTTTTAGGATCATGTTGTTTTGATTTTTTTTAACATATTCATTTTTACATCTTTGCTTAAGACCAGAGAAGTAACAACTTTGTAGCGTTGGGTTCTAATTACTTCCAACGTTTGTAGCCACAGGCACCCCATAAAATTATTTGAGACTACAAAATAGAAGAAAATTAAAGAAAAAAATCTACAGCAGCTTCTGTTTTGATGTTATCTGTTGGCCAGTGTACCTGCTGGAGTTACATGTTGAATGATCACATGGGATTGCCACAGGGCATAGGATTTGAGGTCCATTCTTGAGCAGCCTTTTTTCATTCCAGAAACAGAATTTTGTTCTAAAACAGACTCTCTAAATTTTGATGGTCAAGAATTTTGATGCAGCTGGGGAAATGGTACAATGAATTATTACAAATGGAGAATGCTACAGCTTGATGGGAGGTTGTAATTGTGGTCTCATGACTCACAGCAAACAGAAGCAAGGGCTGTTGGTCACTTTGTACGATATCAAAGCAGTGGTAGATACCTGTGCTACAGGTAGGGAAGCCTTAAAAAAAATTGGAGAAAGTCCCTAAGAAGGGGTTAGTGGACAATTATTTGAAGCATGTGGAGGAGGTATGATGAGTGCAGGAACATACTGGGCTGGTGAGAAGGTGCCATAAGATAAACCTGATCTGAGGGAAAGGCTTGCAGTGGCAGAATCTGTGAGTTGTGACGGCAGCTGGTGCAGGAGGATTTGCAAGGTGGAGGAATGGCCCTTCTCTTGGAAATTTCAGCAAGGACAGAAGTTGGGGGGGAATTTGTCTTAAGTCCTGAAAGGTGCAGCTGCACAGTAAGAGAAGCCATGCTGGTGGGCCAGGCATGACCCTAGGATATGAATGCTTTTTACCCTACAGTTGCTTGCTGAAAGAAGGGGGTATAGCATGGAAAGAATCTCATGTTCTCACTGTGTTGGCTGCTTGAGCTTGCATGCAGAGAGCTTCGTTCTGTCAGCATGGATGAGAAAACTAGCTGATTTTGGCCTGTTGAAAAATTGTTTGGCAAGCTTGTTAGCACTGTGGGCAGGAAGGCTTCCTAATTTCACCATTCTGTTTCTGACTCTCTTCAGTTTCTTTAATTGCCCTTATTTGGAAGAACTATGTCTTCTAGTATTTAATGATCACAGTTATCAAATAGTCGATCCCCTTCCCATTTTTGTTTTTTGAGGTTTTACCTTTGTTTCTGTAGAAGAATCAGTACCAGAGATACAGTGGCAGTAATTATATGGGTTTGTGTCCTGAGAATAGGAACAAAAACTAGACATTTGGCGAGATTTTGTCCTACAGCTGGCCTCTACTTGTATGAAATCGTTAGCTGAGAGCTTAGTTAAAATGGTTTGCAGAGGATGTGACTGAACTGTGGCTTGTCTGTGGTGCTTCAGTGTGGGTAAACTTTAGTTCTTACTGTTGCATTTGTTTTCCACATTTGTAATATATGACGAGTAATGGTCCTTACTGCTTACAGGGTTATTGCGTTTGTAATCAAATGCGTATGTCAAGCACTTTGAAGAGCCAAAACATTGCCTGCCTGTTATAAACAAGTGATATTCTGATAACTGGTCATGACATTGTTTTAAATTACTGATTCTGAACTGGTGCTTTGTGTGAGTAATTTACAGTTCTCTAGCAGTCAGTAGTATTAAAGAGCTATTAGCAGGGTAATTTTTATTAGTACAGTATCAAAATCAGGCTCACTTTCTATATAGTTAATCTATATTTGATTTCCAAATAACCATTACTATAACTTCTTGTAAATGCTAATTTTGGCAAGAAATTGGTACTTTATGCTTAAAGTATCTCAGTAAGGTGATTAGGGAAATCGAATTTGCCAGCTTTTGTTTGAGGCAAAGCTCTGACAGTGGCAGCAGTGCAGTAGCTACAAAGAAAGGCAAGTTGGCATGTTTAACACACCTTGGTACAGAGGAAGAGATTAACAACTCTTCCAGTATGAAGAAAAACATTTGGAATAAAAAGATGAATTGTAGCATGAAGACAGCTGTAAGATAGTGGTGTTTTTTTAATCAACAACTTTGCAGCAGGCAGTATTTTGATAGCTTTATTTTTTTTCTTTCTAAGATTATTACAGTGTGGTTAAATGGTTAAATACCATATTTCTTTTCCATAGTCGTGTGGCTAAAATCTGTCTCTGAATGTTTGCTTTAAAACCCTGCTTCCAAGTAGGGGTAGTATTCCTTGCAAGGCTGGAAAAAGAGGTGTCCTTTAATATATGCAATAGAAATGCTTCATCCCATGCTGGTTTTTTGTGATGAAAGGCTGTAGCACACTTGGTGTATCATACCTTAATCTTCATTCTTGAGGTGAAATGTGGCCAGTGCTGTTAAGACTCATGGATGGACGAGTCAGAATGGGTGTCAGTAGAAATGCGTCTCCCACCAGGAGGGTGAAAAAACAGGGAAATATGAGGGGAAAGTAATGAAAAGAATGCTTTAAAAAAAAGTAATATACGGCTTCCCCAAAGAACTTCTGGACAAGGTGAAAAGCGTGGCTTTCTCCAGACACAGAATAGAAAAGCACTTCTCTTGTCTGAGACCTTTTGTGTCTCTAAGAAAAGAATATGGCATATACCGAAGTCCACAGAAAACCAGGGTCACTTATGTATCAGGTTCAGCAAATTCACTGCAGTTCACATTTCTGCTTATATTAAAACCTGTGTTGCTTTCTACAAGATCAAACCCCCGCCTTTGTGCTTCCCCCTTCCTGCTGCAGCTGCCTGGTGAGCATCTCTTCCATGTTTAAGTTGGATGTAGTTTGTCTTCGTGGCTGATCAAATCAATTGTATGGCAACTGATGTGTTCCTGCTAATTTCCTTACCAGCAGGGGATAACGCACAGCGCTGCTGTTTGTAACTCTTTCAGTGCTGGTTTTCAAACACCTTGCCTACTTTCAGCAGTATGCTGGCTACAGCCAGTCAGGAGCTGTTCCCTTAGTCTGTGAGGCAGTGGCCATGACTCTTCCAGACTCCACGTGCTGGCCTGCATGTTAAGGTGTTTTTTCTTTAATAACTGTTACAGTCACTATCTAGAACAGTAAATATCATCACTTCTGCTCTTGGCTTTTCACTATCTGGTCTGCTTATGCAACAGGGTCAATAAAAGTTAATTGAGATTGGCTTTTTGCTGCCCCACTTTCATTTTTCCAATATGTCCCTTGCCAGATGTAGGTTACATTCATATCCAGCTATCAATGCTGGTTTGCCACTGCTGTCTCTAAATCAATAAAAATGCACTGGTATTTTCTGTGTCTCTATTTCCCAGGGTATTGTAGGGCTCGGAGATATTGTCATGTCAGTAACTATATTGGGAGATGGTACAAAGAGCAGGGCATGTACACTAACGTGCTGTGTTTGGTGTTATGAACATCATCCTGCAGTAAGACTGTTTCACAAAGTACCTAATACCATTCATAAAAAACGTGTTTGGATGATTAGAGTCCTATTTGCCTGAAATGCAGCACTTCTACCCTGCGTGCCGTTACAGTTAAACACCAGTTACAATTAAATGGATATCACACAAACGTAGGGATTTTATGTGTTTGAAAAATCACAGAATCAATTTGATTCCATTTAAAAACCTCACAACGGTTTTCAATTTTTTATTTATAAATCCAGACTACGGTATTTCCTAGTGACAGGTTAAGTAACTTCCCTGTTGCCTTGCTTTATTTAGAGTCTCTGCTTAAACTCTCTTAAGATGTAAGACTGAAGTGCAAGAAGTAAACACATAGGCATCTACATCGCTGCTATTTCCCACTAAATTATCAGTTGTTACATTATAAATGTTCAACATAGGTAAACCTTTGCCTGTAGTAATATCTCTTACTGTTTAATGTTGAGTGGTTAAAAATGGCTAACTGACTTTGAACTTCTTAAGCTCCACTGATGTGCTTAAAGCCTGCACTTTACAAGATAATAGGACTAGATTTGCAGGGCTGTTTATCTCTGTTTATCTTGCTTCTCTCAGTTCTTCCATGTGTCCCTCATCAGACATATGTTTCATACACGTTTTCATATAAATGTCCGTCTATACGTTACTCTTCATAAATCAAGAGCAAAGCATTTATATTTTGTTTCTGTGTACCCCACACATTCTGTAGCCCTATAGGAGCTAAATCTCAGTGACTTTCCTAGTGACTTTTTTTCCTTTTTAGTCTCAGGTTTTAATATGAATGTATAATAAATTGCTTTGGTGATTCATTGTTACAAGTTGTAATAGTAGCTGTGGTACTAAAGTTATGATCTTTGGCACAAATTCAGCTTCAGTGCAAATTTTTGATTAACTCCACAGACTTAAATGACGTTGGCCATGCTAGGGCTGATGAGATACTAATTCTGATCTTGTTTGTACTGTTGTAAGGGGAACTGATGTAGATGCTCATCTTATTCACAGAGTTTTTTCTCTGTAGCCTTCTGCACTGAGCAGACAATGTGCAAATCCATTTTTGGCAAACTGTCACAAGTCAGACAATAGATATGGTTTCTGAAGCACAGCATTTTGGAAGGAGTCTTAAGCTATTGCTCAGACATGCTTATTAAACTGGTAATGTAGAAAAAGCTTTTGTTTGCAACTACTTGAGAAACTAGAAATAGTGGTATTTTCCAGGTCTTTCACTCTTTCTGGTGCAGATATAGTCAGTGTCACTCAGAAATTGCTTTCATGTGACCTGGGTCAGATTCAGTGGCTAATTTACAGTAAAGTCAGTATGAAAATCTGTGGAGTTTAAGATAAAATGTTAAGTTTTCCAATTATTAATGTTCATGAGGTTATTAATAGGAAGGAAAGGACAGTGCAAAAGGCAAGCAAAATAGCAAATAAAAAAAGTGCTTGCTGGATCAAGCGATTGAAAATTGCCATCTGCATTCTTTCCCAAAAATTTCTGAAGGTTTGGATGTGCATATTGATCTTTTTTCAGTACTCTTATTTCAAGCATGGACAAAGCATAAGAATGGAAGAATCATATCAGTAGCACCTACTGATACCAACTGTTCTGATGACATTAAAGTGAGCGTTCAGTTTCATTGGAGCATAACTCTTGCAGCTGTAAAATACCACAAGTATATAAGGGAGAGGAAATCAATGGCCTGGTTAAGAAAATTAATCTTTGCCCGTGTTTCCAAGGCAACACAGATAAGCAAAGTATTAACTGCCATGCTTAGAAAATGAATTTGTCATATTCAAAGAAAAAATTGCTCTAGCAAAATCAGAAATATTCTCTACAAATAAAGAAGATGTCTCTGGGAAAAGGAGTACCGGTTATCTTTTTAAACCCTACTGAAACTACCTTTATGAAGAAGAGTAAACATAGTGAAACCTAGGACTTGCCCAGGTGGGAAAGTTACTCTAAAGTCAGTCACATAATTTATCATATGGATACACTTAATCATGTCTTAAGTAGTTTTCTTCTAGCACAGGGGAAGGTGTCTTGTGTTTACTATGAACAAGAACTATGTCCTCATGGGAATTTAGATCCACATAGCAGGATACCAGTTTTGTTGTTTGAGTATATTCTTAAACAATTAACATGTCTACCAAAAATATTTGTCCTTTGACAAGTTTACAGTATTTTAGCATCTAACAGAAATAAACACCACTGAAAAGCTGGGGAAGAAGAGCTTTCTGTTGTGGCTTAATCCTTACCTCGGTAATAAGGGTCTTGCTAAGACTACTTATTTATTTTAGTTATATATATATAGAAAATTGCAAATCCTGGTCAGCAGGTTGGTCTTCATACTCAAAAGGGTGTATTTGGAAAAAGCTGCATTGTTGCTAACATCAGCTCACCTGTTTGATTAATGGGAAGTTAGCAGAAATACCAGAAGCCGATATAAATGTTGCCATTGATGCAGTGGAGCTTCTGTAAGCATTTCACCACTTAAAATCTCACTTGACAAGGTCTTGCTCATCTGTGTTTTAAGATGATCTCATGTTTTTTCTTGTTTGATTGCTTTTAACCCTTCCTAGACTTTTTTTTTTAATGACTATTCCTAGACTAAGATCAGCTTCTGTTGTTTTTCTGTTCTGTTCTGAAACAGTATCATAAAATAGGTGAAAACAAGATCCAATACCTAAAGACTGACATAGAAGTGAAAAATTTGAAGAGGATGTTGCTACAAAATTACTTCTAGGCTTGCCCTTTCAAGCCACTCTCCCAACTCTCTCCTGGTTCTCTTCAACAGATGCTATGTGAGCCAATGCCCTTACCTTTCTTCAAGTGAAATAGTAGAATTGGATCACTCTCCTGGATCAATTTCTATAGGCTTTATTTATTACATGGTTTCTTATAATAGAAAGAAAGATAAAGAAAACTAATAGTGCTTCTGGCTGTTTCCTGCTGATTTAAGATTGCATAATTGAACACTAGCAATAGCAGTGTTTGATGATTTGGAGGCACTGAAGAAAAAACTTGAACTTTTCTTCTGTCTGATGGAGTAAGATGAATAACAGGTTTTTTTTATATGTACTTTCTTCTTGGGCATTGCAGTTTGTGGCCAAGGATCACTGAAAAATAATTTTTTTTCTGCAGAAGTATTAATGACAAATTATTGGCGGGAAATTTTACTCTCCCGTGTGAATTTTTATGATAAAAAAACTGTTTGAAAGTGATTTAGATGTTCTTACATTTGTAAATTCAATTTGTTAAAATTATTTTTCTTGCATTGAATTCTTTTGTGCCTTCCTTCTGCTTTTTCTTTTTTTTTTTTTTTTTAGAGGACGCTCACAAGATGATATTTAGGTCTCTTACTTGTTTTCCTTTGCATGTTTTCCTTTAGACATCATTACTTTTACAGATTTGAAAAGACAGGCGGAAAATGGTGGGTTTTTTTGGGAAAAGAGCTGGAGGTTAAGAAGTGGCAAACTGACATTTTCAATATATTTGAGGGCAAGAAAAGATTTAAGTAGAAATCTGAATATTTTTCAGTTTTTTTCTAAAATGTAATTGATGTAAAACTTGGTGTATTTTGAATTAACTGGAAACCTGCCTTTCAGTTGAAAAACTTTCAGCTGAAGAACCTTCAGAAACTCTTCCTGTGGTTTACATTATGTATTTTTTTTCTCCACTTTGGCAACTGGGTAGAGTTTAAATTTGTGTGCATGCTTTAGCATGATTTTCCATCTCCTAAGTCATTAGTGACTTAGAGATGCCAGTTTAGTGGAGCTCGATGGAGGATTACTAGAAGGCTGACTTTTTTCCAGCCTTCCCTCTCCTGCTCTATTAGCACTCCCTTTAGTCTCTCGCTGACTAATTATTAGTCACCTCAGGCTGACAGCAGCTGAATTGCTCTTTTACTGTAAAAGGTTGGATCATAACAATAGGGCAAGGTGGAAATGCTTATGTTTATATACATCACCCTACTTTAGGTAAGTATAGGATTAGAGTCATGTGGTCCTATTTGCAAAATGTCTTTAATAATGTATATAGATTTTAAGCAGGAATAGTAGTAGGTGACTGTGACTTGGAGGGCAGGGGTGCGGGTGGTGTTTACTTTATGTGCTTGCTTATTTCTAATTGAAAAGAAATCCTGTCTTGAATGGGATTATGATATTTGCCAAGAATGCCTGTGGGCTTTGAAAGCATTGACTTTCTTACATTACTGAAATGGGAAATGGGACGCTTTCTTGTTGTGGCTCATGGAACGTAAGTCTGAATAATTGAGTCTTTAATGGCCTGGGCTTAATATTATTAGCTGTAGCTGGTAAAATATATGGCGGTTATGGGCAGGGTGTGGGCATGTATAGGAAGGAAGAGAGAAAGAGGAAGACAGAGTGAAAGAGAAGAATTGGGGGGGGGGGGGGGGGCAGGGAAATGTGCATTCCCTTGCATGCTTAAAGCATGGGCAAAGGGAGGAAATATCTCAGCCAGTGCAGTGTAATGCCTAATAAGGAGCCTTCCAAACAATGCTCTTTGAAACAACAGCAAGGTAATAGATCTAAAGATTGAGATTACCTTACTTGACCCGGGTGACATGGCTGTTTTGCCAAAACTGAGAGCTTGGGGATCAAAGGAGACACTAGCTGTACAAAGGTCTTCCTGAAAGACCGGAGGGGAGAGGTTGTTGACAGCAGTGAGACGACATGTACCGATCGAATCAAGTTCCTTGGTAAGCAGGGTGTCACTTTGATTCTAAATAGATCAGGATTAGTCAGGTTTATGCAGGTGCTTGAAGGAAATGCCACACACAAGGAAGGTGCTAGAAGTGTGAATCTTGGTGGTTTTGCACTGTCTTTATTTTGGCAAATCAACTGCATGTTACAATGATGAATTCACTTGTGTAGAAGAGCAAACTATTTCTGCCTGCTGGTACCCAAAAAGCAGCAGTATTTGCCAATCCTGAAAACTGTCATAACTATACCACCATCCAGGCTTATAACTACCTGTGTCATTTGGCCTTCCCCTGGAAAAATGGATATGTGGACATCTGACTTTACAGCCCTCAACTTCTAGTTTGATTACAAGAGGTTTAGTTTGACCACATGCACCACCAAGCTGTTCTGCAGTGAAGGAATTGAGGCTGGTAGAGGGAATCATAAACCAAGTGCTAATCAACAATGGTCTACTGTGGGTGAAAAGGTAAACGTTGTATGAGAGTGTGCAATAAGGAGCATTATTTGAAAAAAGTGTAGTAATGCATCTGCTTTACTCAGCATTAGCAGGTCCTTGACTGGAGACCTGGGTCCGACATTGGATGCTACGTTTCAGGAAGGATATGGGGTGACTGGAGAATGTTGGGAGGGAAGCAGTGCAAGTGGTCAGAGATCTAAGAAATACAGTTCTTAGGGAAGGATTAAAACAACTCCAATTCTCTCAGTTTAAAAACAACTGAAGGAAGAAGATGGGGGGCAGAAATCTGTAAGACCTTAAAAGGCTGCTGCAAAAAGAAAGGAAAACAGTATGCCCTCTATGTCTACAGTGGACAGGACAAAAATATATTCTAATTACATTAAGGGTGATCTGGGTTGGTTTTTTCGAAAAGCTCTTCTAGCAGTAAATTTAGTTAAGCCTTGGGGGAAAAAACACAAAACACATGAGGAGCACGTGGAATACCACTAGAGGATTTTAAGAATAAGTTTAACAAACAAGTGGAAGCAATTGTACTGATAGAACTGATCCTGTGAGCCAGAGGGTAGAGAAGATAGTCTGTTTACGGTCCTGTTTCCTTGCTTTTTGACCTAGTCTTCAGTTTGCCAAGGCAACTTTGAGTTCTGATCCTGTCCTCCAAAGCATCTGCAATTGCTTTGCAAATGTTGTAAGCAAACTTTCTCTATTCTCATCGCAGTTATTGCCTTAAGATATGACTTCTACGCTCACCTTAAATGGTATGATCCTGCTTGCAATACCCTTTGGGTTTGATAATACATCTCCTGCTGATGGCTACATTTGGAGAGGAATTTTTTTCAGTGAGTTGCACACCCATGATTTGGTAGCTATGCTTCAGGCAGTAGTTCCTTATGAGAATGTCCTGTGAAAATGTGCTTTACCAAGTGAGGGGAAGAAACCTCCGAGGCTTCCCCTTCTGGATCACCTGTCCCATCCAAGAAAGGAAGTACATTACTTTGACATAACTTGTTGTCTTTTTTAAATTAACTGGTCTTATTGTTTCACGTTTGTTTGTGCATGAGTTTTCAAGAGATTAAAGCTTGGCTGACTGATATGTTACCTCAGATTTCCTTTTACCATTTTTTTTAAAGACTGTGGTGTATTTGCTTAACACGCTGCAGATCAAATCCTGTTCTAGCAAGCTTAGGTAAACAGCCTGTATCTCTGAAAGAACATAACAGCCCAGCTTCTTGTAGAAAGCACTGCACAGAGCTATGTCCTGGATGGGAGTGAGGTGAGTCCAAGACTATACAAATGTTGTAACTGCACAGTGGTTGTACACACTTCTGGGGCAAAGTGACCAAAACTTGTGCTGTTTTCTGTTCAGCTGTAAATATTTGAAAAGAAATATGAACATTTACAAGCTCTGGGAGTGGATCTGGCACTTTAAAGAGTGCAATCTTTATGCAAATTGAAAACAAAGCACGAGGAGGAAGGGCAGTTTTTAGCTGTCCTCCTGACAATGGGAAAAATGACCTTTCCAGAGGACAGGCCTTTGCTTGCCTTGCTCGCTTCCCCAGGCAGGTAGTCCACTTAAGAGCAATCTTTCAAATGCATGTGGTAGGAGGGGGTCCTCTGCTCAGCATTGTGTCAACAAGATGCAACCATTGTTCCCTGGAAGCCTGCCAGCATGGCCTTAAACCAGGCAAAACAGAAATTCCTGTCTTTGAACTCCTACCTTCTATTTCCCAGCAGCTTTTTATGAACTTGCTTATTTTGTGGCCAGGTTGACATCCGGATATGGGTCATTAAAACAAATATATTGCAGGTGATTAAAAACATCAACACAATGTTAGCACAAGGAGTAGGTTAAGTGTGAAGTTGAGGGAACATTCTGTGCAGCCTTGAGAAGGGTAACAGAAATAGACTATTCCCATAGTAACTCCACAAAACTATTTGTACTATTTATCTATTGTTTACAAAACAAGTGGTGGTAGGTAGCACAGTTCAACTAGCATTGAAGTAGATCCAATTTTATTTAGTACTCCGGATTTTTGCTATTCATCAGATATTCAGGACACTTTGAAAGTACCTAACAGCAAGCTGGCTAAAGACAAGGAAATGCAAGATTTCTATCCATCTCTCTACATAGCTGTAGAGAGTAGTCTTGTATAAGCAAGCTTCTGTAAAACAAAGTAAACCTGCTAGTAGTTTGGGGAAATTCTTCCAATAAACAGAAGAAACCATATTTCTGCTTAGTCTGCATTCAAGACAGAAATATTACAACTGTGTCCAGGAACAGCTATGGGATAATCTACGATAGCTGCAGAAAGAGCAAACTTCTGATTTATTTTGAAGACTCTGTGCTCATATTTTTCCTTGCCTCTGTATAGATCTGTTTATATTTGTGTCAGTTGTTTTAATAACACTTCTTGCTAGACTGTGTAGGTGTTTTTATGGGTTCTATTATATGGTTTTTGTATGCCTGGCTTCTTCTCCATTTCTGCCTGGAGTATGACTACCTAAGGACAAATCAGGCAGCTACTCCCCTTTGAGGTGCATGGGGTGTCCTTAGGGCTGCTTGGTTCTGGCTCCCAAGCTGCCTCAAAGAAGCAATTTCCAAATGTCATGGAAACCTGCTGCTCTTGGTGTGGGGGATGGTGCTGTGTGTTACTGCTGCCTGGCATGTACTCTGCCTGGCTTCCTTTCCTTCAGTGCTACAGCCTAACTGCCTTTCCTTAGTATTTCCCATGTCTCGGGATGGTAGGAAATGAGGCTGACTCTCCACCAACACTTTTACATGTATCACATGTACATCACTTGATTGTCTACTATGATAGACAAAGTAGTTCCCATGCTGCCAGATGCCTGAAGAGCTAAATAACGTTTTTGTGTGTGTAACTCCATAGTGTAGGTGCTTGAGTCCGTGCTTTTTGGGAACTGGAGTTGACTATAGGTACATATGTCTATAGAAGGCTCTTAGGCAAGAAGTTTGTGTTCAGGCATGCCTGAAAGACCTCTGAGGAGAAAGAGTGACTGGAATCAGCCTGGATCCAGAGAAAAATCATATGAGGCACAGCCAGATGTACCTGCAACAGAGCAATGACTGTCCGGAGGGGTTCTGGACCAGGCTCAGGTAGAAAAGGTAGTTACCATGCATGCTCAGGATGTTTTTCAATATGATCAACTGTTGGCAGCATATGTAATTGGCTCAGTTTCATATGGAAACACTTCCATGGCTCACTGGTCTTGTTCTGGAGTGACCTATCAATATGTAAACCAAGCCTGGATTGTACTTTGAATGCTCCAAAAGAGGTCACCAAGACTGCGGTTGATTAAAAATTTACTTTTGTAAAAGGCATGACACATTATATAGGCCATGTGTATGAGTCAGATAAGGCACAAAGACAAAATACATGAGGCTTTCAGTTTTAGGAAATATATCAATATTTGTTGTGTTAAAGAATTTTTTTTTATGAGGGAAAGGGAATTGTTGCAAAAATGTAAATTTAATTAGTTATATAAAGATATTCCTTCTACTACTTCAGTACAAATCTAAAGCAAACTGAGGATTACAGAGAAAATCCCTTTAATTTGCAGATGGAGCCTCTAACATGCTGCTTCTTTTAGGTGTCAGGCAAATTCATCCGGTAGTAAATCAACATTAACACCACCTTTGGAAAGGTATTCTTCACTGTTCCTCCTTCTTACACAAAGTCTGGCATAAAAATTTGAAACGCGGCGGTGGGCACTTCCTGAGAGCCAAGGGCTCTACAAAGGGCAAAACAGCCTTGGTGTATATTTCTGCAGTGTCTGTAAGGTAAGATGTTCTGAAAGGCATGTGTCTGGTTGACAAAACTCCAATTCGTTCTCTGTACCTACTATTTCATATCTGCTTCATATCTCTAGGCTTTAAGCCTATAGAGAGACTGATAATGAATGCTAGATTGGTGACTGGAGTGAGGGTCAGGCACAGACAGCTAACAGGAGCTCAGTTTGTGTCAAGTCACTGATAATCCCAAACTGGCTTCTCTGGCAGACCGAGTACTCTGGGTGGAAGTGGACACAATGGAAGTGCATTTCTCACAAAACACCAGTGAAGTGTTATGGGGCCTACCCTGACTTGCATTCCTTGAGTCTGAAAGTTAACTCAGCCTGGAAGCAGTGCTCCTGAAATGGTACTACTTTGTGGCATTTATGCATCTGCTTTGAGCAGAGGCAGTTGTAAATGTCATTAAAAATCCTGCACTTATGTTACAAAGGAGAAAGAGACTTGGATGTAGATCTGAATTCGATATTTAAACTACCACTGACTTCAATCCTGTTTGGAGCCTTATCTTAACTTTTTAGAATTTTTTTCTGTCCCTGAAGAGCTTGGTAAAGTGAGAAAGGCCAACGCGAAAGCCATGCACAGGACGTTCCTGATCCAATCCTTTTCTATTTCTAAAAGGTAAATAGAAAGAAACAGATATGTGTGGGAGTTTTAAGTCTTACTGACCTCAGAGAAAGAACAGATACAGTTCAGACAAATTAAATGTTTGCAGATTTATTTTAGTGGCCTAAATGAAACTAGAATTCCAAACAACTGGCCCTAATTTATTATGTACATAATACAATGAAGGCTGTTTCTCACAGCAAATGTTTTCTTTGTTATATTAATATAAATGACTCTGTTGGTCCCAGAAGGAAAATATTTTCAGTGTCTGATGCTTTCTTTTAGAAAAGTGCATTGAAATCTCTCATGGGGTTACTTTGCTGATAAGCCATGCTGTCTTTCTGAAGAAATTATTAGTGCAGCTGAAGCACAAGTCCAGAAAAATAGTCTACAAACTGTTTCTTTGAACGGATGTTAGCTGAATTTAAACAATATTATTGAGGGAGGTAGGGAAAGAACATTGTGATCAATTTTCCATCAATTACATTCAGCTCAAAATATATGTAAACATCACAGATTCTGGGAGATTCTTTGTCCTGCTCTGCTTCCCACTTCCTGCAGTAAGAATATATTTTTCAGAGAAGTTCAAGCTTGTAAAGATGCAGGCTAGAGAGTGGGCTGCTGATGATCTTTTCTGGGAAAGCTTTTCATTTGGGATCACATTTTCCTAACTAGAAATACAAGCAACTCAAAATAGAAAGAAATAATATAGTGTTTAATGCTTGGGGTTTTATTAAATGATTGTATTTGTCCTGGTAAGACCTTTCTGTTCTGCTGTTGATTATTTATTTTATTATGGATTGCAGTGTTAATAATTTGCAAGATTACCTGGCAAATGGAATAGATGTTTCAATTTAACATTCTAGAAAGAAAACAAAACAAATCAACATTAGAGACTCTGATACACAGGGTCGTTGATTCATCTGCTAAAGGTGGCAATAAACAAATGACTCATGCAAAAATACAACAGCTCAGCTCAAACATTCAGCCAACTCCTCAAGCAGTATTACTGTATGTATGTGAGTATCCCTAAAGCTATGGTGCACCTGCTGCACTGCCTCTTGAGCCCCAAAGATATTACCAGTAGTATTGTTGTAAACCGTAACAGCTCAGTATTGCTCATTAACCTGGACTTTGGTGAAAAATAAGTATTGCTCATTAACCTGGACTTTGGTGAAAAATAGGGTAGTTTGTCAGTTATGCTGATAAATATTTTGTGATATTTATCTTTTGTGCACCACCACCCCCCACCCCCCATTTGGCATGTAGAGTATTTGCATTTGGGACAGAATTACAGCTTTTAACACTGGAAAAAACCCCAAACACTTAAATCAAATGCTTTGTAGACTGAAACTCCTGAATACTTGTTCTTGAATCTTTTGTGGGCTTATTCTGTGACACTGATCAAATTCCCTAAAAGTCTGTGTTCATTTTAAGGCTTGTGGTGGTTTGTGTAAATATAGGCCATGGCTTATGGTCTTATCACTAAAACCCACTTTCAGAAATCCAAGAGAAAACAGCATTTCCTGCCAAGTAGGCACATCTGGGATGTTTCACTAGAAGGACTCCAGCTCTCACTTCCAACCTATTTCTATAATGAAAAGCATCAAGGGAAGACAGCATTACTAGTGCTTTACTGTTCTCAGGAGAAATACATTGTAAAGCACGCCATGACTCTGAACCACAGCAGAGATGCTTGTTTTGCAGGAGTTCTGCATCTATTGCCCATCATCTGTCCATCAGGTGTTTTATGATCCTTGATGACGCATTCTGTGCAAGACTGAATTTCTTTTCCCCGCATAGACCCATTAAAAAGCCCTGTATTCTCAGCTACATCTTCCTCACTGACATGAATATACCTGCATCTTAGTTTCACTGTTTCACCAGTCTTAAATGGGTAGGTTGTGGGCACGTGAAACTCTGATCTAGAGTCTGATTTGTATTATTTAGCAAGTGACTCTTTAAAAAAAAAAAAAACAAAAAAAAAACCCCAAAACCCTAAAATCAGGATCTGAGCATCACTGAACACAATGGCAACTAAGTTTTACATCTAGCTATGGATCCCAATTTTACGGTTAGACCCCCTTTGTATTTTCTGGAGCTGTTACAATGCAACCCCCCTGTATCTGGTTAGGTTACTTTTAAGGACCCTTGTTACAACATGGAATGTGTTGTTACCTGACACAGAAGACTGTGTGCTGAATACGCCTCCATTCTGCACATCTGTTTTTTAAACAGAGAAGTTGGTTGCAGGTGCAAGGACAAAGCATTGCTACTTTTTGCTCCTATGACGTTAGCCAACATTTATGTTGTTTACTCTTCAGCGCCACTGGCATACTAGAAGTCACTCCTGCAGATCAAAAAATTACCCTATATGCATCTGGTTTAAGGACAAATAAACCTGAAACTGCACAGGGAATCCAGCTGATATGAAAATGGACTCTTATATTGAGAATGATTTTCCTCCTGTTTGTCCTGAGGCTGTGGTCTAGTGTTGCAATGGTGGAAACTTAGAAGTTCATTTTGATAGCGATGAGTATTTGTGCCAGCAGAGTACCTTCTATATACAAATTCCTGAAGAAATTATGTTAAATGCCTTGTTACTCATCCCTTCTTGCCCTTGGTCAGGATTGTGTAACATCTACTGCTTTTTCAGTCATTGTGGAAACGGTTAATGAGTCATTAGCCAAAACCACAGAACAAACTCTATCCCTTCAGTAGAATTTTCCTGAAGCTCAGTGTGTGCATACATGTTAAATCTAGAAGCAGTGTTAGGTATGGTGTAAAAACAAATAATTTCTAACTGCAGATCTGGGGTTCACATCTATTCAATGGTTTGATCTGAGTTTCTCTGTTGAAGTCTAAATTTTATCAGTCAGTGCTGTCCTGGAAGGCAGTGAGAGCTGTGTGTATCCTGAACTTGATCAACAGGTTTTTTGTGTGGCCATGGGGGACAATGGACATCAGATGATTAATTAATTGATAATAGATGCCAGTGTATACTTTTCTTTTGTATCAGGATGAAAAGAAAATGGCCTTTAAGAGACCATCTTCTTCTGCCTTCTCTATTTTGAGGCCTGGCAAGGTATATTCTGCAAGACCCCTCAGAGCAGGACTTCTTGTTTCCATGCTTTAAAACTGGCTCTGGGAACACTTCTACTCTTTCATAGTAGCACGAGCTCTTGTTTTCTTTACATCATCTTAAACCTGGCAGTGGGGAACTGAGCTGAATGCTGGTACTACAGCAGGAGACAGAAGAACTAAAAACTGCCCCATTTCTGGGAAAACTTCTGTGCACGTCCATGGGTCCCAGGTCCAGATGGGAACACGAGGGCAGGTCTAGCTCATTTTTATTGCTTAAGAGACAAGGTTCAAGGTGCTGCAGTGTAAACAATTAAACATCATTCATTTTGTTATAGTATTCAGATAGATGAATAATTTAACACATTTAATTTTTAGGGCCAACACTATTTCAACAAGTGTCAAAGAAGATAGTTTCTAAACAAAAAAAACCCCTGTTTCCCCTTTTCCATTATGCATAATAGAAATCATATATGCTGAGTTCAGACTGTGGTAGTGATCTTCTAAATATACTGCTACAGAATTCATACAAAATTGTGTGCCATTGGAGCAAGGCTAAAAATTCAGTAGAAAAAGGATGAATAAGATATGTGAGTATTATGATGATACATTACTGATATATATGAGGTGCTGTTACAATACAGATCATCTTTTTTTTACTATAGAGGAATAATACAATTGAAATTATATGAGAAAAGATTTTCTTTTTTGTAATTTATATATTAAAAGCTTTAAATCTTTCTGTAAGCTGCATTTCTGCATTTCTAATGTAATACTTTGACACTGGAATCTTATATCAAGCAGTTAAAGTGAAATAGCAATATATTGGCATTGCCTAAACTCAGTAAGAGATAGTATATAAACTCTGATCCTTCATAATGATGAACTATAACCAAACTTATGTCAGTGTAAGCTATTCCTGCAACAACATTCTGGATTAAACCTTAGGTCACTGTTCCAATCATTATGACTGCAAGAAAATAAAAATCAATAGAAAGCCTAGAGAAGAAAATGAACTGATCAGAGGGAATTTCAGTTGGAGTACTTTACAAAGGGCAAAATGATTAAGACAACCTTGGAGACATGAGGATTCGTTCTGGAATAATATTTGGATGTAATCCTGCAAACCCTTGGTCACATGAATAATCCTGCCTCACACAGGGAGTGTGACCTGATGTCAATAAAATGATTTGCAGGGGAAAAGATTATTCGCATGACTAAGAGTTTTTATGTTTGCTTTAATTGGTCTCTCTGTTTTTTGGTGTGTTAATGTCAGGAGTAACTTCCCCAGTGTTTTTCTTTGCACACCCATTTTACTTAAAATGGTAGATGAAATACACACAAATTTATAGTGCTTTTTAATTCTGTGTAATTACAACAGCTATTAAAACTATTTACACACGCTCACAGGGATGCCTATAAAGGGACCCAGGGTGCTCTCATCATCCTGGATGTAGCAACATTGATCTTTTGTTGAACAAGTTTATACTTCCACACATCCCCCCCCCCCCCCCCAACTAATTGCAGTTAGTCCATATAAAATCAAGAGAACTCAAGTATAACTAGACAGAATAAATGAGAGTGATCTCATATTGTTATCTAAGATCTACTAATAAGGAGGATAAAATTATACATGGACCTGTCTTCATGGACCAAGTCTAGGATGAATTTTAAATTAAGCACCAGAGCAAGACTTGATGAAGCGTAATAAATCTCTGTTGTGCAAGAGTCTGGCTCACGAAACAAGCCTACAGTAGCTTTCAGTTACATCTAACTACTCTGATGTTTACTATGTAACTATTGAGTGGACCTTTTCCCAGGAATTTCTTACCCCTGTGAGCAGCTGTCTAATGCTGTGCTAGTAATCATTGAGATGGATACCTCCATGAGCTGATTTTGAATGTTTCTTCTAGGTGGTAACAGTAATCACAGCTGGGAGAAAGTGCAAGACCTGATGCTTTCCTATAGCTTGTGGGAAACAGACTCCAATCAGAATAAATTGAGTATGGAATATATTGTTTCTTTAAGTGTATTTAATTGCTCTCCGTGTAACAAAACATGAAGAACTAGTTATGAGACAGAATGCATGTGTCAGTACTGAGGGAGCTTACTTCTTTGGGGGGGGGAGCGGGGAAGAAAACAAACCCACAAACATACATATTCAAAAGTAACTGGAAAAACATGACTCTTCTGAATGGCTCTGGTACATGGTCACCTTAAAGCTACCAAAATCAAACATTAAAACCAATGCCTGCAACGCTGCCAGGATAAGTCAAAAGAGAAGAAAAAATTACTCTTTATTTCAGAGACCAGTAAGCTAGTCATAGTAATTTATGCCTTTGACACTTTGAGATTGTACTACTGTAAAATAGTTGTAGGTTGGGGCTACCTTCGGAAAATACACAAAATTCGTCTGTTCCAGTCCACAGTCATTCATATTTGAGGAGAAGCACCTAAAAGCACTGTGACCACAGGAACCTTGTGCCTTACTCTGAATTTTGTCGAACTTCAGATCCTATAGAAGACCTTAGTCTTAAAATCAAAAGCTTTTGAAATTAATTTGCCCAATTCAGATGTCAGATATCCTACTCTCTAGTTTTCCAGAGCTCTGTTAATACCCATGTTAAAAGTTGGTGTGTCACTTGTCACTTCCCAAGTTTCCAGTTTCAAGAGAGATGTTACATGCCTTAGTAATCCATTAATCACATCACTGAAATCCTGCAGAATCTGTCACCAGTCTGTTGGATGAACATGATCTGATCCTGATGTCAGGTCACAGCTTGTATTTGTCTTTGTTCAATAACCTCTTCCTTGCCTTTTACAAATTGTTCCTCAAAAAAATTTGTTTTGGCCTGTCTTAATGCTTCTTTTGTTTTGTGTTTTGCATTTAACCTGCCAGAGTTTACAGTGCTTCCCGTTATCTTCATTTGTACTTGACTTCAGCTATTTGAAGGATGCTTACTTAATAACTTCCCTTAGTCTGTTTGGCCGTGCCTTTTTCCCTTATCTTTTTCGCAGACCTTTTTGAGAAACGTTTGCTTTGTACTTCCAGTATAATGCTCTCAAGTTGACACAAAATCTGCAAGTATTTCTTTGGTAGCTGCTCTTTCTATTTTTTACAAGTTTAGCCATTTCTATGTCATCTCCTCCCTTACAGCTGTGGTGGTTATTTTGTCTTTCGCTCCTCGAAGAATGGTGGCTCAGTGAAGGCTGCTGCCATCGCCACAGAGCAGCTCTAGCTGAAACACTCAACTGGGTCTTATGTGTTACTGGGAGGGAAAAAAAATGGTATCTCCTTCTCATGGCCTCCCTATGCTGTTGTTCCACAGATGTGTTAGTATCGTTGAACTGGTAGTTTCAGGAGGTTTCCAATGAAAGAAGACTTTCTGCAAAATCAAAGATCTTCTGCAGAACTGGAATAACAAAACTGCTTGGAGAATTGAAGTGCTAGCTGGCGCAGTTTATTGCTCTGGTGCTTATGTGTTGCAGATAAAGCACAGATGTGCTTCACTGAATGCCTTGTGCCATTCTGGCAAATTAGGAAATGATCTATATAAAAAATTAAAAAATCCCCCCCCCCTCCCCCAAACATACAAATCCAAAGAACAGGGGGGTGGGGGGACACACATTAGTTTTTGTTGTTATTGTTGCTTTGAGTTTTTTTTGTGGAGTCCCTGCTGGCAGCTGGTAAGGCTTAAGGCCTCCTAAAAACCATCAAAACAAAACAAAAGCCCCTCAAGACTCCCAATCCTCTCCAAGAACATTGGCATATCTCATGTTTGTGGTCTTTCCAAACACATGAGATGGGAATTGTGCAAACTGTACAATGGGAATTTCTGTTGATTTTCTCTCTTCCTTATCTCAGTTTAACCTTTCTGTGTACTGCTTGTTTGGAGACTAAAGGGAAAGAAACGTCCATTGAAGTCTTTGTAGCTCTTTTTGCAAACAACTCATAGAACCTCAAATATGCTATGAATCTCTTTGGAAGCATTAGGTTTACTTGACAACTTTGAAAAGAAGAAAATGTAGACTGTTAGTGTTGTTGTCAGCTGCTAGTTAAAATCAGGGGCCCAGGACATGAATATTTCATTATATTTGATGGCTACTCTGCCAGCACCATGTACTCCTATTTTTTTAAAAAATAAAATCCTACTCTATCAGGAAATAAATTTTCTTGTCAGATCAAACAGGTAAATAATTTGTCCTGCTTTTAACATTGGTATGCAAATCCCTGCAAAAAATCAAGGACTAAAGAAATTGAAGGAGGTCAAAACTGCAAGGTATTACAAAGAACTATTTTATAAGTACTTGTGGAAGGTTTTGCTGCAACCTACAAACCAAGACACCCTTTTGGCTCAATAGAAGGAGAGACGTCTCCAAGGTAGATGCTTTGAGTAACTCAGGAGACTATAATGATTATACAGAGAGCTTCAGCTCCTAAGTTAAACTAAGAACAAGCCGGTCTGTGGAAAAGGAGATATTCTGGAGTTTGTTTTTTTCCCTATGCTTCAGTCCAGAAATTTGATCAACAGAAAGGGACTTGTTTCCTCCTCACAGGAAACTCCTGTAGAAAAGCTTGCACTAGATTCCACCTTGGTGTAGATTTTATGTTTGGGTTCTTTTTTTTTTTTTTTTTTCAGCTGAACCTTAGCTCTACCACTAAGTAAAATAAAAATAACAGCTGTTTACTTTTGGAAACAGGTTCAGCTTCTAGAAAACTAACAAACCAATCCTTGGAGCAGGTAGTAAAAGGAATAACATACCCTTGTCATTTGAAAAAATAAAAGTCAGGTGAGGGTAATTCATTGCTCTATACCAGGCTTCCAGCACTCTGTGCCACTGGGTTTTAGTTTTGTTATAATTTTCCAATTACCATGGCTGTTCTTATTGTTACTAGTTATTCAGCTAGTATCATTTACTGCCATTCCCTTCTTTTGTTTGAATAACTGATACATATAAACAGAGAGGGTTTATTTTTTTTCAGCCTTTGTCGGTGGCAAGCCTTTGAACTTCCCTACCATTCACAGCAACTGCAGTGAAGGGTTGAATCAGTTGGCAAAGCTGATATTCTGAATGCTACTGTAGATTACTGTGTGTTTGGATGCAGATAATTAAGTGGTTTATTAGACCTTTGGATGCTGCTAAACAAAAGCTAATATCTTTGCCAAACGTTGTGGCGCAAGTTGTGTGTGTTCAGTCATCCTTATGTTGGAAAAACCTTGGGAGTTTCATCGAAACAAATCAGAATTACTTTGTCTGTATCAGCAAGCAAAATCTACTGCTGTCTCTCTCCTAAAAAGCACCTTGGAAGGTCTCAGCTTTCAATGCTACTGACGTAGGCCTGCTGAAAGGGAAAAGACACACGCACAGAGTGGCATTTATCTCCTGCTCTCCAGATCTCCATAGATATTCTGCTAGTTTTTGTGTCAAACAGCATATCCCAGGCTGCTAAATAACTCTTGCATGGTGCTTTGTTGCTTATCACTTAGAGCTCACCTGTGTGCTCAGCACTGGCCTGCGCTGGATTTGATCATTGCCTTGTGCAGCCTCTGGAAGCCAGAAGATCTTCAGGGAATCTCCTTGCCTTCTGACACTTGTCCAGGAATCAAAGCCCCATCCCACTTATGTGTGCAGCTAGCGAACTGCCCAGGGTGCTGGGGGCAGGTGGAAGGAGAAGGTGTTGCTGCCTTTGCTCTCTGTATTCTAAAGAAATAAACACCTTCTGCACTGAGGACCATTATGAGAGATGCCTCCACTTCGCTGCTGCCCAGCACATCCATCTGTGCCTTTTCCTCAGGCTCCTTCTGCTCCTCATGTAGTCAGAGATCAGGTGAATGTGGTCCAGACCTGGGCCTTAGACTTTTCAAAGCTTGATAACAGAGCTGAAACACCACTAATAAATTGCAAGTTAATAGCGATTACTTCCTCAGTTACTTACCTTGCTGAAGGTAAGCTGAGGTTGTTACCTGAACTCGCTATTTCAGTTTCTCTGTAGAAAGAGGGTGCAAGCTGAGAAAGATAAAGCACTATATTGTACTGATAATTTAAATTACAGTGGTGACTTTATAACCCACTTATATAAAATTGCTTAAAAAAGAAGCACAGGCAGGAAGTTTCTTTCAGTTTTTTTCTTTTCAAAATCTTACTCACTGCACTACAATGAAAGTTATTTATTTTTGAAACCGTAATAACAACATGTATTTATCAGTTGTAGCTACATTGACCGTGAACTTCATTTTTAATGAATAATGAAAGTCAGCAGAATACTAGCTCTTGATAATCTGTAAGAGGAGAAAAAAAAAAGAAAGCATGGTGAGGAGGTAAGGAAGGCACATAAAAACAAGTAATAATAATTTAAAGAATTCTGTTATTTCTATTTACACTATTACTGGAGTTAAACGAAGTTAATATAGCCTTTCAATCCTTTCAAAATTAAGTCTTGTGGGTTTTTTTCTTAACCAAAGGACGAAGATAAGCAAATGGGGAAAAAAGTCAAACCAAGGTCAGAGAAATAGTTCAATATAAACCCACTGTAATTCAGTAGGATATTGAACAGCGTGTGTTGAGGGGGCAGAAGAGGACATGTGTCAATGTAGAAATTAAGAAAAACATGAAAACATTATCACAATTGTTTTCTTCATAAACTTGCTGTAATATGCCTGCCTATTTCTTGCTTCCTTTTCATAATCTAGTTCTAACTGGTTAATTACTGTACACGGTGGTTGCCTGTGGCTTTGTTCTTGTGGTCAACTGCATTTTTAATTGTCAAGGGCACCTACAACACCGTCTAGGTACTGTTTTGGTCTGTTACAAAACCAGATAAACATATCTACTTGGAAAAACTCTGCTGTTCACAGAAAGTGAATTTGTAAACTTCACTCTTGAATAGATCTGAGCAATTAACTCTGAATTTGCATTCTGCAACATTTCTTACAAGTTACTTATCAAATCAGGGAGCCAGAACAATCGTATGGGACATGTAAATAAACTTACTTAAATTGTAGCTTGAGAAATTAATTTTGACTAGCAAGCCAATAAGTAAAACAAGCTTATAAAAAAGCAAAAATATAATTTTTAATAAAAACATCCCAGGAAAATGTCAAACAGACACACAGCAAAGAGGAGTGGTGTATTGTTGAATGAGCTGTGCGGTAGGTGTTTCACTGAGCAGTGCGCAGCACTGAGCACGTGGCAGAGTCTACAGTCAGGCTGGATGTTTGCAGAACCTCTGCTCTCTTCTATGAGGACACAGCATAACAACACAGTGATTTAAGTGTATGTATGCTATGCACTCCCTCTTCTGGATAATCTTGTAGTGGCTGTGCTGGGTAATTTCTTTCCTACTCTGCTGAACCTAAAAACTCATCAGGGCTGAAATTATGGCTGCGTACACGCTGTTACTGGACTGTGCTTGCTCAAAACAGGAGCAAGCAAGCACAGCAAGCAATAGCAGGTCTGTGAGCTCCAAGGTCTTATGACCACATCACAAGCGTGTGGGTTGTTGTAATTTGGAGGGCTTGTATCTCTTGAAGGTAATAGTAGCACAAAGGCGACCTGACCACGTTTGGGCAGATGCTGTCAGAACCAGCGTTTTAGTACTGACCCCTTCAAAAACTGAAAATCTGAATCTGAGTGTGGTGGCTGGCCTCTTCTTTTGTAATGAATCACAGTGAAATAATGTTTTGAATGCCCTAGATGGCAGGCAACCAAACCTTTGATCATGATTTGTGCACTGCAGCTCAGACTCATCACTATGAAAATATGATTTTCATTTAGGAAAGCAACTGTGATCTTGCAGTTATGTGATCTAAAAAAGACAGGACTCTGACTCTTTCCCACCTCTGCCACAGACTGCCTGGCTGACGCTGGGCATGTCATCTGGTCTCTTTTTGCCGTAATTCCCTTTCTGTAAAACAAGGTTGACTACATTTCAGGTTACCCCATGAGGAAAATGAAGCTACATATTTGAAGTAATTTGATATATTGCATTATGAGCTGTAAACAGTTATGTCAGGCAGAGGAACAAAAATTTTTATATCAAATATTTTTATCCATCACTTCCATTTATTTTGAGCTGACTGTCCACTTTGGTTAGGGAGGGACTTCACAGTACCTCTTCTTGTAATCTGTGTAATCTCTGTGCTGTTCCCCTGCCTCTCTCCAAGCTCCACAACTAAGCAAAAAGCCCCAACTCTCCATCTCTTTTACTGCTTCTCCACCTGAAGCACACTGATAAGGATGGCCTAATTAACTCCTTAGGGCTGGAGAATGTACCAACCAGTTTCCTCCACATCCAGGTATTTTGTACCCTTCCCCATATGCTCCCCCCCCCCCCCCCCCCCCTTGTAGCTTTCTCCACTCTCAGACCTCCAGAAATTTTTAGTCTTAAATGCATCTCAAGAAAAAAAAATAAAATATGGGATAATCTGTTGTTCATTCCCTTCCTTCCCACATCCCTTATGGAGTTACAGATGTATTAAGGCTCTTGTATCTCATATGCCCCCAAAATAACAAAACAGTTAATAACAATCTATTTTCGAAGTGTAATTAGGGCCTCAAAGTCCTATTTGGGCATTGGAATTTCATCGCTAAGCATTGTGCTGCTGACAGAAGGGAATGCTTCAATTTGAAGCCCATGAGATTTACAGGAATAAAGTAAAGCTTTGCTTTAGGTTTTCAAAAGCTCAAACTATGCCTGTGCATCCATTATACATGACAGAAAGATTATACTACCAAAAAAAATTACATATCCAATCTTTTGTATTTTGGCTGCAGGCAGTTCAGCTCTGTCTGGTTGAGTGCACGTTGTGTGTTCTTCCTTTTGATACACAAACAGCTCTAGGTTAGTGATGAAAGGGGCAGGGGTCTGAAATCACATTAAACTCTTTTTCTCACTGTGTTTAGACAATGCAAGAACATGCACTGCATGAAGAGGAATCTTTGTGGATCATCAGTTGCTGTAGGCAAACCCAGACTCCCATTGTTCTGATGCAAAATTAGAAATACTGGTTCATAATATGTTGAAAGGTTTCTCTGCATCCTGAAAAAATGTCTGAGTCCTCTAACACACGCACTTTTATCGAGGGATATATCCATCTTCTGCGGTTGGGTATCAGGCCTAGATAAACCCATACCATTTCTAAAGTAAAGAGCTCAATGATTTGGTGAGTGTTACGCTGACAAAATTCAACTGTTATTTACTTGTCTGCTGCATTTATTTACCTGGAATAAGTGTTTATATACAAGTAGGTGAATTGCTCATTTCTTTTTAGCATGATAGGACCTTCAACAAGCAATTAAAACACAAGGCTCTGGAGAACCAGCCAACTCTTTCTATACATTTCAGTGAAACTACTGGTGTTTGAAATGCTTTGTGACCTATAGATATAACCAATACAGCTAAGACCTTATTAACCCCTCGGTGTGAGTAGACAGAGTTTGGGGTCTTACAGATTGTCTGACGTGAAAGAAGAAATTTGTGATAAGGTCAGGTGATCCTTATGAAAGAAAAAGGCTGCATCCAGTTACATAAAGTCCCATTTTCCAGAGTGCTGGAGGATAATTTTCTTGCTTTTTTTTTTTCCTTTCGGCTGGTCTCACTGTTGAACCCCTTGTTCAAGATCACACCAAAGGCAGTCCTGCCGATGTGGAATCCAGAGGCTTCAGCTCCTCCTTCTTCTCAAACTTTTTCTTTACTCAGCTCCTTACCTCTGTCATACGTACCAGTCTGGCACACAAACACATATAAATAATGCGTTTGTGTCCTGTATACACACACTTGTATCTGTATCCCCAACAAAGCTGCTCATCTGCAAGCTTCAAATTCCCAGGCCTACATGGACCTGTCATTTATTTCAACCAGCTGCTTCTGTGAAAGTGTTTATTGGTGTCTTGCACCTATGGTAAGTGAAGGACAAGCGTTACACATGCTGGCCTTGCTAGGGCTTGAAATCTTTGCCAACAGAGAGCTGGTTTGTTCCAGATTTACCAGCATCTTTTGCTTATGTTGTTGCCTGTTATTAAAGTGTTCTGAAATACACAGCACTCTTTTTTTTTTTTCCCTTCTTTTTTCTCCTGAGCTGGATTTACTGTGTGAAGAGGTAACAAAAGTAAAGAAGAATAACTACAGCTCCTGTTAATTGAATGTGGAATGTATGCTACAAATCACGCATTATGTGGTCACAGCTGCACAGAAAATATACTGGACTCCCTTCTTCCTGCCTACTCTGTTACCTGAAAGCTTTTTTTCCTTTTTTTTTTTGTTTTTTTTTTTTTTTGGTTTTTTGTTTTTCTTTCTTCTTCTTCCCCTTCCCATCCTTGCCCCACACACCCCCGCAAGGATTTCTGTTTTCTTATGTTCTGCCCATGGGGTCTGCTCAACTTTCTGCTGAGGAATAGGATGTTTTGTCTGAGCCAATCCATTTCACATGTGAGGAAAGGCTGGGGCAAATAGAAAACTGTATTTTGAACACAGTCTTTCTTCAGTGAAATCAGTTGGATGTTAGCTTCTGACACCAATAGGACTGTATCTAGGAACCTCTTTAGGTTCTCAGCATCTGACTTTTTGCAGTTTATGAAACTCAGCTGGAAAAAGGGTGTTTACTGCTTCCTAATGCAAAGATGAGCAGTGAGTTACTCCGCCTTCAGCTGCCTGAGAACCCAGGTGATTAAGAGCTGACTTTCTGACCTCTTGTAACATCTAAACAGTTGCGAGGGGAAAAACAAACCCGTGTGCTAAGGCAAGAGAAGGAAGTTCAGACTTTTTATGTGTGGTTATGGTTTCCTTTGTTTCTTCCTATTTCGCATTATGCCCGATTTCTTTGTTTTTTCAAGTTGCAGAAAGCAGACTTCACAGTGCTGGCAGTAATATTCACCTAATATGCTGGAAAACATTGGTAACTTTTTTTCTAGGGATACAGGGCTGTGTTTGCATTTTTCTGAAATCTGAGCCTCTTCTATAAGGCTCATATAATATACATATTATATATGTAGAATACAAATACAGTAGAATTGTACAGAATATAAAATATGTTTTTGTTGCTTGTGTGAACAATTTCAGTTATGACAGGTAATGGCTAGTTTCAAATCAAATTAGCTGTTCTTATGCAGTGGGTAAATCAGTTAAGCTGCGCGGCAGCACTGGGGTACAGTCTTACATGGACAGTACTTTTCTATCCAGTATGCTGTCTTTGCTGGGCCCAGTTTCAGAAATTTTTCTCTCCTGGAATATTCTGTTTATAGCTCTTTCGTGCCTATGGTCAAAGGTCTCCCCTCCCACTATCCTGTCTAGTTCATGTCACATTTAGTTTCTCATTTTCAAATACTGACTGGCTCTATATCTCCAAATGACATGTAGAATATCTCAAGCATTAATGCTGATCTTCAGTAATGTAATCCTTTTTTTCTGAGTTCCTCTTCAGGGAAGGGAGACCAAGGGTTTCTGTACTCTAAAAGGAAAGCTCAAGCAAGATAAATCACTCACCTTCTGGGATGCTCTGAACACACGTTGTTACAGTTGTCTTAGTAGATCTGAAGTTTGCTCTATATAAAGTAGCTGGTCATGGCTCTCGTTGAGTTAGCAGCACTAACTATTCTGGGATCATTGCCATTCAGATGAGTTGGTCTGACTGGAAAGCAATGTATGCATTTTTTTTCTCTGTTAATTAGTAGATGGATCTACTGACTTGGGTCAGCTCTGAGGGTGGGAATTGGGAAAGGTGCATACATGCCTTTTTTTTTCAGCATGATTTAAACTCGTTTAAGCTATCTATAAATAACACACCTATTCTCACTCATAACTTTCCCCTTTTAAAGAAAACAATGACCACAGGAAAATCTTGCAGGTGCAATCACATTGCCTAAACAGAAATCAGCTTATGTTTATTCCCTACATGGAGGACAAGGACTTCTGCAGCCCATTGCTGATGTTTAACAAGTTATGGCTGCTAAGTCAATAACAAGGTAAGTCCTGTATGCATGGGGAATAAACCAGAGGAGTTAGAGATGTGCACACACTTGCAGGGCTATGATCTTACTGCCATCATGGACTCATGGTGGGACAGCTTCTATGACTGGAGTGTTGGAATGCAAAGATACAGGCTTTTTAGGAGGGACAGGCAGGGAGGTGAGGGGGGGGGTGTGTGTTGCCCTCTATGTCAAAGACCAGCTGGAGTGCATGGAGCTTTGCCTGGGGACGGATGAGGAGCTGACCAAGAGCTTATGGGTCAGGATTAAAGTGAGGGCAGGGACAGGTGACATTGTAGTGGGGGTCTGCTACAGGCCACCCAACCAGGACAACCAAGCAGCTGAGGCCCTCTATAAACAGATTGGAGCTGCTTCATGTTCACAAGCCCTTGTCCTCATGGGAACTACCTACCCTCTGTTGGAGGGATAACACAGCAGGGTGTAAACAAACCAGGAGGTTCCTGGAATGTGTTGATGATAACTTCCCTCTCCGAGTGATGAAGAAGCCAACAAGCAGAGATGTTATGCTGGACATTGTTCTCACTAACAAGGAGGGGCTGGTGGGGCATGTGAAGCCCAAGGGCAGCCTTAACTAACGACCATGAAATGGTGGAGTTCAAAATCCTTAGAGCAGCAAGGCGGGCACACAGCAAGTTTGCTACCCTGGACTTCAGAAGAGAAGACTTGGCCCCTTCAGGGATCTGCTTGGTAGAGTACCATGGGATAAAGCCCTGGAGGGAATAGAGGCCCAAGAAAGCTGGTTAACATTCAAGGATCCCATCCTCCAAGCTCAGGAGCAATGCATCCAAACCAAAAGGAAGTCAGGCAAAAGCACTAGGAGGCCTGCATGGATGAACAAGGGGCTCCTGGGCAAACTTAATCACAAAAAGGAAGCCAACAGAAGGTGGAGGCAAGGGCAGGTAGTCTGGGAAGAATACAGAGAAATTGTCTGAGCCGCCAAGGATTAGGTTAGGAAAGCTAAAGCCCTGATAGAATTAAATCTATCTAGAGACATCAAGGGCTCAAGAAAAGCTTCTGCAGGTATGTTGGTGATGAAAGGAAGACTAGGGAAAACATGGGCCCTCTCTGAAAGGAAATGGGAGACCTGGTTACTGGGGATATGGAGAAGGCTGAGGTACTCTGTGACTTTTTTGCCTCAGTCTTCACCAGTGAGTGCTCCAGACACACCACCCAAGTTGCAGAAGGCAAAGGCAGGGACTGGAAGAATGAGGAACTGCCAGCTGTAGGAGAAGGTCAGGTTTGAGACCATTTAAGGAACCTGAAGATGCACAAGTCTGTCACAGCACTCTCCAAACTAGCCAACTGCAACAAGGTCTTTTACCATCTCATACCAGCATACTCTTCATACAGTCCCTCTGCTGCCTTCTTCTCACCTCATCCAGGGCACACGTTTTCACTTCTTCCCTGGCTGCTCTCTTTTCATTGGCTTTCAACCACTTAACAGAACCAGCCACAGCTGCACCTTAACTACATCGACCAACTTGCCACCCCAAGCCAACCCACAGCTGTATATTATCAATGCTAATTAACCCAGCTTCATTCCTCTACACAAGTCCATGGAACCTGATGAGATGCATCCATGGGTCCTGAGGGAACTGGCAGATGAAGTGGCTAAGTTACTATCCATCATATTTGAGAGGCTATGGCAGTCCAGTGAAGTTCCCGCTGACTGGAAAATGGGAAATACAACCCCCATTTTTAAAAATGGAAAAAAAGAAGACCTGCGGAACTACAGGCCAGTCAGTCTCACCTCTGTGCCTGACAAGATCATGGAGTAGATCCTCCTGGAAATTATGCTAAAGCACATAGAAAATAAGAAGGTTATTGGTGACATCCAACATGGCTTCGCTAAGAGCAAAACCATGCCTGACAGATTTGGTGGCCTTCTACAATGGGCTTACAGCATTAATTGATGAAAGAAGAGCAATTGATGTCATTTACGTGGACTTGTGCAAAGCATTTGACACCGTCCTGCACAACATCCTTGTCTCTAAACTGGAGAGACATGGATTTGATGGATGGACCACTTGGTGGATGAGGGATTGGCTGGATGGTCACACTCAAAAAGTTGTGGTCAACAGCTCAATGTCCAAGTGGAGATCAATGATTCCTCAGGAGTCAGTATTGGGACTGGTGCTGTTTAACATCTTTGTCAGTGATATGGACAGTAGGATTGAGTGCAAGTTTTCTGACCACACCAAGCTGTGTGGTACAGTCAACACAGTGGAGGAAGGGATGCCATCCAGAAGGACCAAGACATGGGCCTGTATGAACCTCATGAAGTTCAACAAGGCCAACTGCAAGGTCCTGCCCCTGGGTCAGAGCAATCCCAAGCACAAATACAGACTGGGTGGAGAATGGATTTAGAGCAGCCTTGAAGAAAGAGACTTGGGGATGTTAGCTGATGGAAAGCTCAACATGAGCTGGCAATCTCTGCTTGCAGCCTAGAAAACCAACCATATCCTGGGCTGCATCTAAAGAAGTGTGACCGGGAAGCCAAAGGAGTTGGTTCTGCTCCTCTGTGCTCTTGTGAGACCTCACCTGCAGTACTGCATCAAGCTCTGGAGCCTCCAACGTAGGAAGGACATGGACCTGTTGGAGTAAGTCCAGGGGAGGCCACAAAGGTGGTCAGAGGGCTGGAGCACCTCTGCTGTGGAGACAGGCTGAGAGAGTTGGGGTTGCTCAGCCTGGGGAAGAGAAGGCTCCGGGGGGACCTTACAGCAGCTGCCGGTGCCTGATGGGGCTGACAGGGGAGCTGGAGAGGGACTTGTTACAAGGGCAGGTAGTGATAGGACAGGGGGGAACGGCTTTGAGCCAAAGGAGAGTAGATATAGATTAGCTATTAGGAAGAAATTCTTTACTGTGAGAGTGGTGAGACAGTGGCAGAGGTTGCCCAGAGCAGCTGTGGATGCCCCATCCCTGGAAGTGTTGAAGGACAGGCTGGACGGGGCTCTGAGCAACCTGGTCTGGTGGAAGGTGTCCCTGCCCATGGCCAGGGGACTGGAGCTAAGTGATCTTTAAGGTCCCTTCCAAACCAAACCATTCTATGATGCTATATCTTCTTGTGGTGTTATTTTAAGTTCATACCTTCAATAATGAGGCTGCAATAGTTTTTTGGGTTTTTTTTCCAATGAAAATTGAGATTCTGTGTTCAAAAAGCTGGGAGCAGGTGAAAATCAAGAAAGACTGCAGTAGGTAGAAGGTGGTGTAACACTTCTTGTAATGCTGTTTGTAGCGTGTGAGGAGGACACTGTTGTGGCACACAAGTGGAAGACAGTCTTGATCTTGCTGAAAACAAGAGAGGCTGGCCCGGTGTATAGTACTTCAGAGCAACCTTGTCAGGATGGCAAGAGGCTGCCTCTCTCAATCTCTTGTAATTGCACGTGCTTTGTGTTCCAGTGTAGTCTGGTTGTAGAAAAGGAGTTTGATAAAGAGCTTAGTACTTCGCTGAACAACCTGATTGCTTTTACAAAATAACTTCACTGCAAAATTGCTGCATGTGTCAAATAAATAAAACCTTGAGAGAGATGCACTCGTTTCCTTCTACCTCCCCCAGAAATTCACGCGGTTCTGCCAGCTTTCTGAGGTTTTGTGAGCCAAGGGCTGAGTAATGATGGTTTAAGGTATGGCTTTGAGCCCTTGCACGTTGGCATGATGTCAGTGGGGAGGAGTGCAGGATATAGGTTTGTGAAGGTCTCAAAAGGGCTATTGCTTCTTGCGGGGCATTTGGCTTTCTGATGACCCAAAGCCATTCCCCACCCATCTATGAAGTAATCTTTCTCTGAGTTATTTGCTTGGATATCAGTTAAAGTAAGTAATACCCCAGTGGCGTAATTCTCTCCTTTTAGTGACCTAATAATAAATCAGGAGATTTCTTCAGATAACTCAAAAAGATTTTATTAGCATAGTGCTTATAATAAACTGTTTTACCAGAAATGGAAGGAAGTAGCCTAAGTCAGAGCTGTACCAGGGTCACCTAGCTCAGTTTCTCTGGATGTTATCATATACAGTGTTAATGGATGTGTATGTTTTCTGCCTAGGGGAAATTAGTCCCTTTTTTCATGTTTTAGGGTATCATTTTCTTGAGGTGAAATAGAGACATACCTGCATATGTATTTTTGATATATCTAGGCTCTTCAGTGCTTCTCCTAATACAGATGCATATCACTTTGTTTTAGGAGAGAGCTTAAAACACAGTTCATCCCCTTTTGTCTTTTTGTTTGCAGTGTCTTCCTAGAGAGTGTTGGTTAGGTACTTGCCACAGATTGTGCAATTAAAGCACAGTACATTTTTGTATATACAGTCAATGACCTAGAGCATTATGCAGCACTACTATACTCTTTAAAATGGATCTACAGGCTCTGAAGACCATTTCTGTAGCACTAATTGTTCTCCTTATATTACATGTACATGCTCTGAAACAATGCCTGTTTTGGTCTTGGAGCTACAAAGCAATGTGATTATTTTGAGGTGGTGAACTGCACCTTGGGGGTTGTGGAATTGTACTGTTGTTAGTGTAAGCTGTGGATGAAAGCACTGGCAGAAGTAAGGCTGTAACTCTTAAAATTGTGCAACAGCCAGACTGTTATTTTTCCCTGAGGATAATCTGAAAGAAAAATGTTTATGCCGGCTTTGAAATGTTTCAGTCTGGGCTGAAACCACTGAACTCCTAAAAAACCAAAAAACCAAAACGGAAATATGCCAACACCTCACTGAAAAAAGGCCATTCCCCAAGCATGTGCTAATAGCAATCAGTTTGTCTGAATACTCACAAATAATAAATAAAAAGAGCCACATGTCTGGTTGAATCACAGAGCAATTAGGAACCTTAAGTGAAGGTTTGCAGATGCTGGCTTTGCAGTTTATAGTTTGCACATTCCTGTTCCAACACTTTTTAAAGACTAAATGAGAGTACTAGATCAATGAGGGCTGTCAGCATGTCCTAGTTGCCCTAATATCCTTACTTCTAGCTCTTAATAGTCTATTTTGAGTAAGTGTTTAAATAGAAAAAAAGAAGAATTTCGTGCCTTCTTGCTGAATCAGCAAAGTCTGGAAATCTGTTGCTTTTCTTTTCAGTTATTTATAACTAGGATTGTCTCCTCCCCAGCACTTCGCTCTTGGCTCCTGTAAATCCAGCTAAGAGTCATGTAAGACAAAAGAAGTCATGATGATACGAATTAGAATTCAGAAAGCCCCTGAACTTCTAGTTTTAGACTTATATTGCCTATATTACTTTGTTACCTTTTCCTCTTGCTCCTGTTGCCTCAGTTCTTCTCCCTCCAACCTGGCCTAAAATGTTTCCTCTGTCCTGAAGGCTGCCAGACGGTAGATACGCTCTTGCTGATCACTCCTGCTTTCAAACGCTGCAGCTCACGGCAGCTTCTCTTGTGTGTCTACTGGTTGTAAGTAACATGAATCTCTGTTCTGTCTTCACAGACTAGGGGAAACAGTGGGCAGGGAAAATGTTAATCAGGGTATTGACAGCTTGAGTTTATTGGAAAGTAATAAAGTGTAATTGGAGAAGTGTTCTCTGAACTGTGCTTTCTCTTAATACTGGTGCAAGGGAATTGAGGATGTCTGTTGTCTGTAGCACGTAATTGCTGCCAGCATGCTGAGGGAGGACTTTGCATGAAGGACTTGGAATTGGGCTTTCAGTTGGATGCCTTTCTACTGTAGGCTGAAGAACACGTCAAACCAAAGATCAAGAAATATAACACAATCCTGAGAAGTATGTGGTTTTTGTCTCCCCACAGAAAGCTGTATCACTAGTATTTCATCATTTAGGGCAGCAGCTGACTATAAGCGGCACAATTGCTGTGGCCTTGTTGATTTATTTTACAGGATGGCTGCTGCACTGGAAGGAAGGGAGTGGGGTGTGTAGGGCAGGAACTGCCTCTGCTTTTGTATCTATTCCTGGCAGCAGTATCAGCAGTCCAAGTCTTTCCTTTTGGTTTTCCATACCACTTCCCTCTCCCTATCTTATGTGGTGGAAACAGAACCATTCCTCAGCCTTTGAATATCAAAATCCAATTCTTACTATGCATCAGGGGTGGAAATAAGGCTTCCAGCAAAGGGCCCAAAGCACAAAGAACACCTGGCAGGAGCTGAGGCAACTCTGGTGGTGTGGCTCCAGGACCTGGAGGGATGTAGATGTATGCACTGCACAAAAGCTCTGCTACTGGAGATCAAAAGTCAGCTCTTCAGCTGAGCTGGATTTGCATAGGCAAGATGTTCATGAGCACTTTTTTTTTTGTTTTCATATTCTCACATGGTGCTTCTAACACAGAGAAACTAATTTGTGGGTGTAGGAGTTTTGTTTGAGTCTCTCTGATTTCTTTGTACCTGCCAATCAAGGTTTGGTTCCAGATTTTGTTTGCTTAGCTACTCACAGGGTTGTTCCCTCACCCAGTGTTTAACATACTTTCAGGATGATCCAGCAACAGACAAATGTTTTACCTTAATCCTCTAAACTACTAATTTAAAAGTAGAAAAGCACCAGCTTCTGGGGTTTAGTCACTGCAATTTTCCATCTGTTGTCAATTGTAATTGCAGGGCACGTAAGATTTGATTGGCAGGGGCAAAAAAGTCACTCTAGTCGGTTTCTTATGTACCAGAAATTAAAATCGAACTTGCATTTGTGTATCAAGTTTGTGATCACACAACTATGGGGCAATGTCAAGCTCTACATCCCCTTGTTTAGCGCAGAGCACTTTTAAGCAGCTCTGTATTATGTAGCTGCCTCCGCACTAGATGAAATCTTCCCCTTGCAACAGTTATGCACATAACCAGTTGTGCCCGCTAGCTATACAAGAGGCAATCAACAGATTTACCTTTCTCCTCTGGCAGTGAGAGTGTATTTGTAACTGTTCCTAACAGTAAGGTTCTGCATACAGGTCATGGTAAAAAATTTATTTGAAATCAGGTAGATGAAAAGAGAAACACCAAATCTGAGCACGCTGTCTGGCATTTGAAACTCATCTTCTGTTGAGATGAAACTCATTTGCCATTGAAAATCCTTCCAAAATAGATGTCAGCACATAAAATTATTTTTGAACTTGTCTGCTGTATTTGCAGTGGCAGCAAAATGAGATAAGATTTAATGAGTTGTTTTGAAATGCAAATACATCTACATTTAAACAAAACAGAGCCAAAGTATCAGCCCAGCAAAGTCTGGGTAACCTCATTTACTGAATAGGAAGACTTCAGTTTTAAGGATAAGATGACTTGTACCTAACTTTATATATCTAAAAATTGGCGTTTTTGTTTAAGGAAGGTAAGTAGCTTTTCAGTGTTCCATGAACTTGAACAACATCCCCATTTTGCTTGTTTGGAAGTGAGGTGCTTCTGTACAATTTGTTATCTGTATTTGTTACAATATTATATCAAATATATTTAAATAAGTCCTGTTGTGTTTGTCTAATCAAACATATTAGTAAGCGAGGGAAAGGGGGATTTCCCTTTCCACAGTACACCACTGCAGTCTGCTACCTGACTGGGTGAGCCAAACAATCTGGTTTTTCAGATTTGATATTGTGATGAAAATAAACAAGCCTTGGGGGAAATGAGTGACGGAACATTTTCTACTGTTTTCCTTCATAGCTTAGCATAGCTGAGAGACTGGTTATCAACCAAATTATGTGGGTATGTGGCAGTCCTGACACAGACTTTCCCACAATCTTTTCCTTCAGATTGCCACCAATTAAGGTGGCACTGCTTGCTCTATTTGCAGCTGATCTAAAAAAAACCAAACCAAACCAAAACACCTCAATCAATCAACGAAACAAAAAAACCCCAAAACCTAGCTATGAATTATTTTCACAGGCAAATGGTTTTTCATCATAATGTCTTGAACTCTTCCATATCACCACAGTGATAAAAACAGCTGCATTCACTGTCAAAATCTGTTGAAACCAGTACTCAGATTTGTTACTTCACTGTATGGGCATACTGAGGACATTTGCACATCTGAATGATTCCAGCATCCGTTGACCAGCATCCTCCGGAACACACTGAAAAAGGAAATCAAATTCTTTTTATGTTACATGAAGGAGTAAATTGTTCATTGAAACACAGAATAGGAGTTATATCATCTGGCTGTCCATTCATCTGAAAAACTAGTTAGATGATCAGGATAACAGGGACATGGTTAATAGATGGTTTACTACCTGGAGGCTGATAAAAAGTGGAGCACCACAGCTGCCCGTCCTTGAATTGTCCTGTTTGACGTCTTTCTCAATGTCCCGGAGGGAGTTGTGGAGAGCAGCCTCATCAAGTTTGCAAATGGCAACAAACTGGGGGTACCAGCTGATAGCCTGAGAGCAGGACTGCCACTCAGGGTGAGCTAGACAGCCTGGAGGGAAGAGCTGAGGTGAAGCTTATGAAATTGTTTGGTGCAAAACCCTGCCCCTGGGAAAGCAGCCTTTGGCAGTGACCCAGCCTGAGGCCGCCTGGCTGGGAGCAGCTCTACAGGAAAGGTGCTGGGACCTGGGGGCACCAAGCAGTGGGGAGCCCATAGTGCCCTGGCAGCACGGAGGGCAACAGCATCCTCAGCAGCATGAACAGGTGCATGGCCAGCAGATCCATGTGGGGGTTATCCCCATTCTGCTCAGCACTCGGTAGATCACATCTAGACACTGTGTCAGTTATGGGCTCCTAGTACAGGAAAGACTGTAAACTGAAGTGAGTTCAGTGGTGGACCACCAGGATGCTCAGGGCTAGAGCACTTGCTATGTGAGGAAAAGCTGAGGAAATGGAGGTTGCTCAGGCTGGAGAAGAGGCAGCTTTGGGGGGGATGTTGCAGCAGCCTCCAGTACCTATGAGGGGGTTATTGAGAAGCTGGAGTTCTTCACTGTAATGCAGGGTGGGAGGAGCGTAACTTAAACATCCGTGGTTCAGACTGGCTACAAGGAGTACCTTTTCCACCATGAGGATAATCACACCTTGGAGGGCATGCAATTTCCATCCTTTGACATTTTTAACACCCTACTGGATGAAGCCCCGAGTAGTCTGGTCTGACCTCAGACCTGACCCTACTTTGAACAGGAGCTTGGATCAGAGCCATCCTGACGTGCCTTCCAATCTGAATGATCCTATGAGAATTACAAATTGGAAGGATCTCTGGAGGTCATCTGGTCAAAGCAAGGTGAGCTTAGATCAGGCTTATTTGAGTTCTTAATATCACCAAGCATGGAGACTCCACAACCTCTCTAGGTGACTCTTGCCACTGTTTGACTACTCTCAAGCATGACAAGACTCTGTAAGTAATTGGGATTTGACACTTATTTCACGTCTTTAAATAGAAGTTTCGGTAATATAGGTCAAGGTGGGGGTCAATACAGATAGGTAGAATAGGTAGCATCAATATAGATAATGTGGCAGAAACCCAAGACACTCTTAAGAACTGAAATAAGATTAAAAGTTTCCATATTGTTGATATTGTCATTGCTGATCTGATAGATTGTCTTTCTTTCATGTGTTTAGATAAATTATCATAGTCCACTTAGCTTGTTTTCTGTTAGTTTCCTACTGTCTCCATGGTTATATGAAGCCACTAACATAGTGGATTCACAGTGGATCTGCAGCTCAGAGAGCCAGAAGTGAGTAAAGTCTGTGCAGGCAAATGCTTTCCTCAACTGCTGCAGATGTAGTGCTAGCAGTTGTGCTTTTTGTTGCAGTTGACATACATTTATTAGGTATGGGGAAAGGCTGGGAGAGCTTATATTGCCTCAGACGGTGCTACACTGGTCCAGGACAGCAGGTCTGAGTGCCAAGGGTGTTTTACTGGTCCTTCAAAAGAGTTTTTATGTTGGAAGCAGTACTTATATCTAGAATACTGTATTTCCCACTCTGCATTGCACTAAAAATTTCTTTTCTATCGTATAGCTAACACATAGTATAACAAATCATTATGCAGTATCTGGGGGGAAAACCAGCTTGGTGAAAATGCAGAGATAAATGATAATTTCCATAATCTTCACTAATCCTTTCCTTTGAAGTAAAAATATTCCAAATGGCAGTAAATGTCCTTACAGCATTTTGGCACTAGCAGCCAGCCTGTGGTGTCTTGAAATTCGTTGCTGCATATGAATAGATATGAGTGGATAATTTAGAGCAGGGGGTTATAGTTCCACAGTGACAATAAATAAGAAAGCAAAACAATGGCTTTGCATGAGAGACTGTTAAAACCCTGTAAGAGTTTTTCTATAAATAGCGTGTCGTTTCTCTCAATCATCTTTGAGAAACTATTAAATCCAGCAGGGCTGGCATTTAAAATCCTGACTTACGAGAACTATAAATGCTGTTTCTTTCTAAATAGATGCTAGAAAGGGGCATAATCAGTAATTGGGGTTATTTAAGGGTGGTCACTGATGTGCAAGATATGAGGAGTAATGTGTTGTACTGGGCAGTTTGCACATTTTGAATGACACTGTAAGAGTCCAGCATGGGAAAGAAATCGGGAGGAAAGGGGAGTACCAGTCTTTTTGCAGCAGCTGACTGTGTGCACAACTTAGTAGCAGTGCTGTCATGCCTGCAAGGAAAAGCAAGCAAGGTGTGAAGGCAGAGTCAATATCCCCTAGGAGACCAATTACTGTAATTGGGGAAAAATAGACAAAGGTTTGGTCAGACGTGCAGTTCTTGAGGTTTTGATGAGGCAGCACTGCTGATTGCTTTTAGCTCATTAAAAGCCTTAGCTGGCAAGTGGTGCTCTAGAATCAAGCAATTTTAATTCAGGTTTGACAGTTTGGGCCTCTAAAGAGTACCTAGCAAATGCAAAAGGCCTCATCTGAAGCCTATGATCATTTATATTTATATTTATATTTATATTTACATTTACATTATTTATAATTATTGATTTATTAATCTGCATTAAAAGTTAATTTCTTGAATGTCCCTATTTAAACAAGCTCTTGATAAATACAGCAGCTTTAAAAAGAGTTACTGCTGTCCTGGCTTGGTTGAACCACCAGCTTTGGTTATTCCCACACTTGCTGGGGAACTGCCTTGGTCCCTTGCTGTACAGCCACTGGCCACCTCCTTTGGGGGGCAGAAGGGAGGATTTCTACAAGTAAACTTTCCCCTTTTGCTAAGAAATTTTTACAAGCAGGCGTTCAAAATGTTTTCTTTCTTGTCTTAGAGATCTTGCGTTTTCTAGGACAGTGAATAATTACTGATATTCTTACTCTGAAGATATTTATAAACTCTGATTTATTTCTCCTGAGCCACTTGGCAACCTCTACAGTGTCACTTGTTTCATAGCTTCCTACCAACATGATCTAATTACTGCTTTTGCTTTTGGCTTCTGAAAAGCACAGCCTTATCACTGCTGCCTTCAAGGTGCAGGCTGCTTCCAGGATGCACTCAAGGTAGTAGTGCTGATGAGTGAACCTCAGAACTTCCAGATTCTCAAAGAGTTTGGATAGTCATCAGAAAGTGTGGATGTTTATCTGAACCATATTTAAGCCATTCCAGCCCCTTGGGTCTGCGAATTTAGGTTAGAAATCTTTTACGTAAGACTCCTGGTATTTCCTGTTTCTGACAAGGCCAGATATGCTCAAGTGTCTCTTTGAGGTGATATTTGTCTCCTGGTTTTATTACCATTACAAGGTTATCAGGTCACCATTTCTTGGATTTGTGTTCAGGAAAAGATTTACACATGTTCTTGTTCTTAAATATAAAGCAAAACAACAAAGAATAGAAAATGTGCTTTAAAGGAGTGAGATGGACAATAGGAAAATATATCAGAGACAGAAGTTATGGCAGCTGGGGTGCATGTGAGTGATTTGAGGCAGCAGACATCTGCAGATCATAAGCCTTTGATTAGTTTGTGGGAGAAGGGGAAAGTTGCTTATAAAAGACAGCTAAGTTAAATGAAAGATTAATTAAGAATGTAAATGAACATGAGAAAGTGCATTTATGCTCAACTTCTGGTTAACATCAAGCTTTACAGAGAAAGGAGGACTACAAATACTGTACACAAAAGTATGGAAACTGATTAAAAAATTCAGTCACCTCTGTTGTGGATCAGAAAGCAATAAATCTCAATTTACAGTACAAAAATGCACAAGCTGTAAGGCTACATATTGCCCTCTTTTTCCTCTCAAATGAGCTTGTCAACTTAATCAGGCCTCAGAATTTAGGCTTGTGGGTACTGGAAATAAGTTTTCTTGGATTTCTAAAATTACAGGCCTACAGTTCAGGACATAATTTATGTAGGACTCTCCCTAGGATCAAACTGCTAAAGAGCCAGAAGAGCAGGCATGTCTAATCATCTCCCAAGATGTTAGGAAGTGCCTTGAGCAAGGACACTGGCATCTGAACTCCTAATGCAGCGGTCCTGACTGAGGCTTTGTGGAAGAAAGATGCAGTGGTAGGGCAAAATCTTAATTTCAGCCAAATTGAGAACAAGGAAAGAAGTTTTCTTTGTAAATCTAACAACATTTTAAGAACAAGCTAACTATTGAAGAAGTATCTGAAATTTGCCTTTGAACTAGAATAGCTTTCATGTAAATTCAACTTGTCTTCAACGTGATAAAGTAAATAACTCTTTACCAGATATTATTTTAATCTTTGTTCTTGAAGTTAACAAATTAACTTTCTCTGTGATTTCCCCGTTTGTGACAGCCTCTGGCTGTGTTTTTACTGTCGTAACAGCTTCTGCTAGACTGTATGTCTCTCACATTCACTACAAAGTAAACAGGAATTTTTTCCAAGGGTAACTGGCTGGGGTCCAGCAGAAGAATGCAAGTTATTCATAAGTTCTGGTAGGCTCATTTCTGCTTAATATGGTCTGTTTTTATTGTGGATTTTATGAAAAAAAAAAGTTGTGAAATATTTCTAATCCTCTGGGATTATTTTCTTCAAATATGTGGGAAATTACCTTCCCCACAACCCCCCCAGCACATAGTTACATCGCAGTTTGTCCTGACTATGTTCATCTTTTTTCCACCTTTGGGCACAAGAGGCTGCCAGAAGGTTGACAAGGTGCAATCAGGACATATACTATTTTGAGGACATAATTGATGTTGCAGACAGCAATCCATCATGGTTCTGGTGAAAGTCTGCTAGAGTGCCAACAGCATTGTCTGCCCCGAAGATTCCACTTCTCAAGCACAGGCAGCAGCAGCAGGAAGGGGTTTCTTTGTGCCTGGCATAAAAGGGAGAAAAGTACTTTTGGGGTTGAATCAGAGTCAGTATTAATGAGACAGACCAGGGTCAGGTGAATCCTGCGCAGTGCCTATGTCTTTTGTGGCCTGTGGCACCAGCAGGGCCCAGGTACCCATGCAGCAAAACCTGGTTACTGTGTTTTCCTGCTTCTCTTTGGCTTGGTCTCTAGAGCTGCTGGGTTAACTCTGTGGTTCTTTCTGTTTGAACAAGCTGAGCAGCCCTTTGGTGCTTTCCCAGGGACTTGCAGGAGTATCTGGGATCATTCCCAGCTACAGACAGAGATGGGGGTGTTACATACCAGCAGGGGAAAAGCTATAAAGCTGAAGGCAGATGTTGTCATAAGAAGAAAAGGATGTGAATTGTCCAAGCATAAGCTGGAAATTGGATGGAGGCTTCTTGGTAAAATCAGGAGATTTCCTGGTAGGAGGAGTGAGGGAACTTGATGCATTAAGAAAAAGAATATAAAATAATTATAGAGAAATACTATTTGTGGCAAAAGGAGACTGAATTTGATGAACAGGGACATCCATTTTGAACCTAATTTCCTCTTTTCCTGGGTACACAAGAACTATAGAACTGGGCTGTAACAGGGCTATCAGCACTTCATTGACTTTGCAAAATGGGTGGATTGTTAAGCCAAGTGAAAGTGTATCATGACTCTAACCTACATACTGGATAAATCATCAAAATTACTGGCTGTAATTAGAAATAGCACTACACTCAAAGCAGTTTGCATGTTAATGGGTGTAGCATTCAGGACAACATTTCATTAAAACCAATAATAAATTGACTTTCATTTTAATATTGGTAATGTTTCTATAACACCTTTTAGTTTGAAATTTCAAGCTGCTTTACCATGAAAACTGACTGAAATATTGTAGAATTCAGTATATAAATTGTACTTCATCTCGTTTTCTGTATGGGGAATGCAGAAAAAAGGTGATTTTTCCCAGGTCACTCCAGGAGAGCTATTTAAGGGTGAGCCACAGAATCTTTTAACACTAAATTCTTAAATGGAAGACATCCTCTAGAAGGTGCATGCAATGCATGATGGGCATCAAACATAGCATGCAATTGGTCAGGGCCTGCTGGTAAGTCTCATGGGATATTTTGTGACTAAGATGATAACAGCTGAACAGAAAATGTTTTTCTTCATCTGCCCTTTGGTTAGAGTTAAGCAGACAGGTTAGCTCAGTCCAATTTGTTCCAATCACCTCTCTTCCCATTTTCTGTTCTTCCTTTGACTGTTTGAGTGCCCGTCTTTTGTTTTCATTAATGCTCAAAGAGGAGGCTTTAATTTCACATGAAAGAGCATATTGATGTGTGACGCCAGGGATTTACACCAGCATTGCTGGCATACTCAACTCTGGGTTTGGGCTGCCTGTATGTATTTGGAAATTAGAGTGTTAAAAGAAAAGGGACACTATTCATCATAATGCTTAGCATTATGTGGCTCTTCTAAATGTTCAAAGCACTGTCCAGACATCATCTAAATAATCTCATGATCTTTCCAGGGAACAGGAATGTAAACAGAGTTTATCTCCTCCTCTGACACTGAAGTAAATTGCTCGAGGCCAGCAGTGGGAGAGGCTCTCCTCTTATCACTGCCTTCCTTCTCAAACTGCTGGTACAAATACATCTCTTTAGGTGTGGTACGAACAGCAGGATGAACGAGGAAGGGATGCTAGGGGAGAAGGCAAGGTGTAAGCAACTTGGAGACAGAGCTCCTTGTGGGTGCATCTGTGATAGATTGAACATTCTAATACATATAAAACACTGATCATTCATGCTAAACAAGCCTCATTTTTGATGCCTTTCTTAATGAGGAGGTGAGTTGAAAGGAAACCAAGTAGACCTATATCTTCACTGAATGGCAGGATATGACCAATTACAGCTGGAGAAAACAAGAAGAGGTAGCCAAGAGAGGAGGTGTACTCAACCCATGGTCCTAAATGGAGAGCAATATTTGAAGACAAAACCAATGAAGCCAACTTTATGGCACTGAGGTGCTGTTTTTTTGATATAACTGTACCTGCTGCATCCCACAAAACTGATAGGATTCCTTCTACCTTGACTGCAGAATTTGTTCATGATTAGCATCCTGAGTCTGCCTTGGAAGTAACACTACATCATTTCTGCTCCTAAAGCACTAACTTATCAGCTCCTGCACCAGAGGACAGTGGAGAACATGACTTTAGGCACCAGGAGTTTGGGGCTAGAAAGCTTTATCCAAAGTGGTCAAAGATCATGCAATTTTTCTATTTCACTCCTTCACTTTACAAAGAACATCAGTTGGGAGGAACTATTCCTACATGGATGATGTTCTCTTTATAAAATTTTTGGGAACAGAAATATTTTTGAGGCAGGCTATACCAAAGATGAGTTTAATCAAGGATGAAACAAAACTTCTTTTCTTCTTGTTAAAATGGAGATTTATGACATTGTATCTGGATGAAAAACATTTCTAATAATTTCAGTAGAAAAGGGGGATACAAGTTGGTAAGTGTGTACCACCTGATGAGGTTACAACTCGAAGTAGCTTGGCTAGTAGAAATGTATTATTTTTTTCAACCTGTGCATTTGAGATAAAGCAGCCTGTTGAATTCTGAGGTTCACTTAGTCTTGAATTTTCATATTAATTTGGATTTCTGGAAGCAGTTGGCTGGGAAACTCACCAAGCCTTCCTGTCAACTCCACTTTGTCATTGGGCTGCTTTTGACCTGTCTTGCTTCTGTGTGCCCCCAAAGTGCTGTTTGCTGATCCTGGTTTGTGTATAAGCCTCAGAAGATGTTGGTGTTGGTTCAGTGCTGTGACTAGTCCATGATGTTCTCTGAAAGGTTTATATGGGTTTTTTTTCATTTTCTTTTGACTTGTCTTTTCCTCTCATCGATGTTCACTCTTTTTCCGTCTTACTAGAGATGAACCAATTGTCAAATATGGGGCAGATTTAAGCCTTCCTGCTGCTTGGATAAAGCATATCTCATTTTTCTTTGAGAAACATTTAAAAATAATTTAATTCCACAGAATTAATAGAAAAAGTCACTGCATTGCCTCTCTGTAAAACTCTCCCTCTCCATATCTCTCTGCTTCTCTTCCTCCCCCCATGACTTTCTTTTCAAAGCATAATAAATTCCTTTCCTTGTTCTGGGTGTTTTCATCCACTTGTAAAATTCACTAATGAATCCTTTGTATAAATATTAGCCTGATATTTCAAGCAATAAATGGGAATAGAAAAAATGATAAAGCCAGAGTTCAGGTTTCTGTATTTCATACAAACCAGTTAATAACATAATATTTAAGGCACAGCATTTTCCTGCCATCTGCTTTGTTGTTACTTTAGGTGTTGCCTCTCAGCTCTTTGAAACTACAGCTTTGTATTAAGCTGTTGGCAAGCACGGATCTCTGCAGCAGGAGGTTCAGACAGGAGGGAGGTGTAATGTAACAAAAAATGAAGTAATGGCTCATTTTTAACCATTTAACCTTCTCAAATCCTTAGTGTATGTTGATGGCCTGTCCATTCGGGCAAGGAAGTTCCCAGCTCTTCTGCTGTCTTGTGTCTTTCCATTCAAACCACACAGGGAAAATGCATTTACCACTCGCAAGGATTTAAAACTGTAAGATTTGATGAAGTAATCCTTTACTTACCAGATGGATACTATAACAGGAGCCTGTTATACAGATGGTACAGCGCTGTCATAGTTACAAAATTTCTAGCACAGCAAGAATTAAAGATTTTTAAAGGGTGGCTTCTTCCAGAAACTTCAGAAAGAGCCTCACGTTCAGTGAGTTGGCCATTCTCTCAGAATCAGTGTGCCTTGGCACTTCATAATTTTGATAATCCTTTTAGAAATAAAACAATAACCACAAACCCCACTTCCCCTTTAGGAAGGTTTTTTTGAAATGACTTGTTTTAATCCCTAGAAAGCATATTTTTCTTCTCTGAAGTATGGGAAATGAGTCCTTTCTAAACAATATCTTTTTGTTTAATGTTCTGGTGTAAAGGCAGCAGCTGTATGTTTCAGAAAGGAGCTAGTGCCCAAGACAGACCTGGGCATCCAGGGCTAATGTATGTGCTGCTGCAGTTTCTCAGCCATTAGTACCAGTGGCTGCCTAAATACAGACCAGATTATGTCTGCGCACGCAACAACTGCCTAACTATTTGTAGCACACATATAGGCCAGAGGTGGGAAACAGAAGTAAAAGATGTAACAGCAAAGTAGAGGAGTTTGGCAAAGTTCGTCTGTGTAGCACGTAAAATCCAGTCACTTTGGAGCTCCAATGATTATGCGATGCAAATTACAAAAAATTTCACATGGCTTTAAAATTGCTATAACGCAGCAGAACAAATACAGGCTCCTTGCACAGCAGAAGAATACAACTTTGCCTTGTAAATATTGCTGTTGATATGTAGTTCTTCCCTTAAGAAAACTGTGAGAAGACAAGGTTTCTTCTGCAATACAAAAGGCTTATAGAGTTACTTTGTAAAATATATCCTAAATAGTTGCTGAAAGAGCCTAAATTGTACCAGTGAATTTCCTGGGAATTGAAAGGCAAATTTCCTTTATAAGTTCCTCAAGGAGAGTAACTTTTTGGGCTGTTGTTGTTATTTAAATTAAGTTAGAGTTTAAAACAGAACAAAAAAAACAAAACCAACAAGAAACTCTACTTCAGAACAGCATAAACACACTTGTTTAGTTTCTCGGAGTTATTTTACACAAAAGATAGACGCAATAGAAGATAGAGCTGTTTGTTTTTCAGCAGTTTTCACAGTTGCTGAATGTTTCATTCCCTGTTTCCCTGGGTATGCCATGAAGGAGCAGTTCCCAGGCAGAATTAAGTTCCTGTTTGGCCTCTATTTCATTAATATTTATGTACACAAACATAATGACATGCAAAACAATAGATCTTCATACAGTACACTAACGCACACAGGCATAAGCGCCGCCAGCATATTGTTTTCTGCATGGCAGGAAATGATTCCTAAGCTTACTTTGCAGTTAGCTGGGAAGAAATTAAGTGTTCTATATTCTGCTTTAAACCTCGTCCCTAGGTGGAGTCAGAAAGATATTTCTTCTTTGTTTAATTGGACAAGTTCATCACTGGGCACAGGGATTGTGGGGGGAACCGCAGGACTTCGCTGGTTCTAGTATTGGCTACTAAAAAAAATAGACTTTCTAATAGGATCAAGGGCTGACCCATTTCCATGTTTTGACAGCCTATGTTCCATCCTGTTAACACCGTCACACTTGAGGAAGAACTGGAGTCACAGCAGCCAGATTGCCCTCGGGTTTCCTCCCAGTAGTGTAAGTGTAGCTTTTCATAGGGTAGTATTCTCTTTTTTTTAAAATACAAAAGTTAAAAGTTAAATTCAGAATCATGACATGACAACTACCTGTCATTCTGTCTTTGAGCCATTAAAGGTTAAAGTTTCACTGATAAAGTGGCCTGGTCAACTTTTGTTAGGACTGATGTTCTTCCCTCTGTAAAGAACACAAGTTTCTTCAGAAACCTTGGGATGTAGATCAGTTTTTGCAGAGTCCTGGTGTCACTGTCGAATTCCCACTGATCTGCCTGCGCTGAAGAGCTTGCAGAATGGGAACATACTGACTTCCTTGAGAGCTTCCCATGCCACACACCTTCTGCTTGGGTGACACATCCCCACTGCTAGATGAGAAAAATAATGAAGTAAAATAAAAGACTGGAAGCCTTGAAGTTTCTTGCAGGTCTTGGGAGTAGTGAAGAGTGAAACTCTTTTGTCATGCTCCAGGTGTCTTCCTACAAGTGGAAAAGGTTATAGCCCCACCATACATGTTGTTCTTCCAGCATTCCTAGGAGCTGGACCTTGGGTTCAGCTCAGTGCTGATGTTGCCTTCCAAGCAGCAGGAGAAAGGCTTTGTCTTTCTGTCCTTCACAACAGAGTTTAGTCCTCAATTCGTTCTCTTTCTATTTGAACACTGTTCAAGAATATTTTAAAAACCTCATAGAACTTTTCTAAAAGTGTGGATAGAGAAGAAAAGAAAGGAGTAAGTTGACCCCCAAGGTCTTTGCTAACAAGATAGTGGTTGGTCAGGTTTGTAAGCAAGCTAGTGCCTGGTGTATAAAAGCAGTTCTGCTGCCTGCTGGATGGGGATACTGCACCATTTTAGAAGTGCAATAAAGAAATTTCGAGGGCTTTGAAAAAAATGACGTGGTTAGTTAAATCTGTGAAGGCAGTGGGAAGAGGCCCCTCCTGAGAGGTTGGTGGGGGCTTTTAGAAAGAGACTTTCTGTTGTTCCATTAAACTTGCCCAAGTCAGCAGTGTCTGAGGACCAGCAACCATGTGGAGAGGTTTCTTATGGTTACTCTGCCTCATCAGTTACCAATATTTGGAATCCTTATTATTCCATGAGCCATTTCAACAGGAATCCTTCCACTTTGGTGAAAGGGCGAGCATGGTTCCAGAGGAGGATACAGATCCACTTTAAATGAGGAGAGTCAAGAAGTTCACTCTCTGCTGTGCTATAGCTCAGGTTTTCCTCTCTCTGAAATCCCTGATTAGCAGCCTGGGTGCTTCCTGCGCATGTTGGAGATAACTAACTGCATTTGCTCAGGACAGCCGCTGTGGGTGTGCAACACGATCATTTGTTTAGGACTTCCAGAAAAAACTCCTGGATAGAGAAAGATGACAGAAAGCCCTTGGTGCTGAGGAGGCCAGTTTTACCAGAAGGCCCCTTTTTTACCAGCCCTCTCCCTCCATTTCTTATTCTCCTCCGTTAAACCCGTGCGTGGTTGGTTCACTCATCTCAGAGTGGCTATACAGCAGCATTGCTGTGGAGAAAGTCTACATTTCTCTTTGACCTGCTACATCAATGGGACAACTTTATCATCTGAAGCTATCAAGCCAGAACCTTTTAACAGGAGCTCTGAAGTAACTAAAGGGAGGAAAAAAGAAATAAACCTATGTCACTTAATTACGAGCCCATCTTCATATAAAAATCAGCTAAATTATTCTAATACCATCTAACATCAGGCAAAATAACTGTAACAGCAGAATAAGCTTGAAAAAATGGAGAAACATAAACAGAAGCTGGAGACGGGATGTGTCTGTTAAGCCCCCTCATGTCTGCCCTCGATGTTTCTTGTCTCGTGTTTTAATGACTTGGTGCAAATGGGAAGGAAAAGTATGCTAAGCATGTTGATGATCATGGAAAGCAGAGTTGTGTCCTTTCTGTATGCAGAGCTCGTGATGTAGATATACATGAGAAATTGATCTCATTTTGGAATGAAAAGGACTTAGTGAACTTTTGGGAACATTCCCAGTTCTTTCTCTTCTTTGATACTCATAATGCTGCTCTGAATATAGAAGTGCAGATAATCTGATTGTCTTTATTAGCCGCTGGTGATGGGTTCTTTGTTTTCACAACCATTTGAATTTCATTCAGTTTCTCTTCCATTTGTTTAAACAAGAACTATTTGCTACTTTACAATATTTCTAGACGTGCAGTGTTTTTCAGTGTACAACGTGCTTTACTGCTGTGAAGAGATACAAACCAAATTTTGACCTTAGCAGTTAGAGGGGCTTAGGCAGGCTGTGAAAGGATATGTCCCTAGGGATAGTTTTGGGAAACATTCTGCCTATAGATGAGAAGAGATGGCAAGAGCGCTTCTAGGGGAGTGAAGTAGGAGAAAAGCTGTTCCACTAATGGAATAACATTAACATTGTCTGAGACTACAGTCTGGAAAGCTGCGTGACCCCTTGCCAGCTGGAAAGGTTTGCTCTTATTCCACTTGTGTTCCACATCAACAGTCATTTGAAAGTTTTCCCCGATTGTTGAGGCAGGTACTTGTATAAGAGGAGTGGGCTGAGCAGCAGGGAATTGGATGTACTGAGTTCTGTTTTAACAATGAACTGCAAATTGTGACTCTGGCAAGTTCTTTGCTTTTTTTTTCTTCAGTATCTTCATGAATAAAATGTGCTTTGAGATCTCTAAGTGAAACAAGCTACATAATAGAGAAATGTTCTGGAAAGAGAGAGACAATGGAGACTATTTTAATGTACATGTACCATCTGAAAGCAGTGAAACTGTCAGGAAATAAAACAAACAGTGCACCTTAATTCAAACTGAATGAACAAGTCTGTCATCTGTTTAATGAGGTGTATCTTTTTTATTATTATTTTCATTATTGTTTAACCAGGTTTGAAAAGTGAGTAAAACACCTCTACTGGTAAATAATACCTAAACCACACATAGTAAAAATGGGTGAGCTGGGACTTCTTGCCAAAAACTAGCGTAATTCCAATGTGAGAACACAAAATGGCCCTGCTCACAATATTTAGTCCGGTATTTGGAGATCATCAGAGTATGAGCATCCTTGGGCCTCTGGCTTTCATTTGCGGTGTTTGCAAAAAAGTCTGTATTTCCACTTAACTTGATACCCAGAGTACTACCTGACGACATCAAGTGGGAAAACAAACTATGCTATTCAACAGATAATGAATTAATCACTATTAAAACAGAAAAGTGAATTTACCTTGGAGGTGTTCCTAGAGAAGGTTGAGTTTGGCATTTAGCAAAAAGGTAGGAAAAAGGTCTGGGGACAGGGGAGAGGTGCTGTGTTGGCACAAACTACCTTTTCCTGCTCTTTTGGTTCCTGGCATATTAATCTAAGAATAAAGGAATCATTCTCATTGATTCATATTATAATTTAAACCGGAAGGGACCTCTGAAGGGGACCTAGGTCCAACCTCCTGCTCAAAGAAGATCCAGTTAGATCTGCTTATCCAGGCCTCAACCAGTCTATGTCTGATTATCTCCAGTAATGGGGATTTCACACACTCTAGACATTTTTTACCACCTTCAGTGTGAAAAAGACTTTGTATGTAATTGGAGTTTTCCGTGTTCCAACTTGTATCCATTGCCTCTCGCCGTATCATTGTGCACTTCCAGAAAAGTCTGTCTTTATCATCTCTACACTTTCCCATGAGGTGGTTGTAGACATCTAACCTTAGTCTTCTCCTTGTAAGGCTGAACAAACCAAATAGATTTAACCTGGGTTTATTAATGGGTTCTATTCAGGGGAATGTGGTATCTGGAAACTCATTGCTGAATTACTTCATTGACATTTGCCTGGAGATGTAAGACTGTAGATTTTGTTGTTGAGGTACCTTGAAAATGCTACTTAAAACTTCAAGCTGTTTTTGCCACCCGCAGCAAAGTAACCTGGGTCACAAAGGAGCTGCATATCTTGCTCAAGGTCCAGGGCTGAAACCAGTGTGCAGAAATCTTGAATTTCAACCATTGTCCTCTAGTCTGTCCTAGGAAATGCTTCACAAAATCAGCTTTTAACAGAAGCGGTCACTTGTTTTTACAGTGCTGGATCAGTTTTTAGGTCTGTCCTCATGAAAAAGATGGCTACGTAGATTGGTAGTTTAACAGTTTAAAGAAGTTTTTATATAGTTTATAGTAGTTTAAAGAAGATTAACAGTAAATCACATGCTAATGTTTTGCAAAGAAAATAATCTTCCTTAAGCAATCAAAGTTGCAAAATGTACGTGATACACGGAGGCTGACTATAGCCAAACACCCAGGTACCAGCTGCAGCCATCGAACACATACCTTGGTAACTTGAATGTGTCCTTTGGTTAGAGCAGCTTGATGCTCCCGCGTTGACAAAGCAGTGATGTATCCATTCTTGATCAGCGTGTACCCTGAAAAGAACTGCTACGTTGTGTAATAAGCTTTTGTAACAAGATGAGCCACACAAAAATCAGAAGCTTTATAGATTTAACAGCCTCTATGGGTGTTAAAGTGGGTTGACTGACGAAGCAGAGGAAGAAAAGATAGCTCTGAATGGAATTATTAAAGTTTGAACAATGGGGTTACATACCATTGGTTTTAGTGCACAGTAGATGGGTATGAGTCACTGTTTTCAGATTTATTTAGATTTGTGTTGCATAAGGGAGATATCTAGGTAATAAAGAGGAAAGTTGTATGCTTGTAATTATTCATACTTAATATTTAATCCCAGTGATGCTTAAGTCATATGGCAGGCCATTGCTCTTTGCCAGGTTATTTAACTCTTGGAGTGGAAATCTTCATAGTAGTTCCTGAAAAAAAATAATTTATTACAATGTCTTTCAGAGTAAAAAATAGCTTTCCTATAGAAAAAGTAATGCCATTTTACTTTGTGCCCATTGTGTTTAATCTGATAAATTCATAGTGAGATACACAAGTGTTCATGCTTCTTGCATTAACGTTGAAAATGCCTGAAAAAGCCTGAAATGTTTTAACTGCCAAAACCTAGAAATGAAGAATTGAGAACAAAAAAAATTTTTTTGTGTGTGTGTGGGGCTTTTTTGTTGTGTGTTACAGTGATTTGGTTTTTTTGTTGTGTGTTACAGTGTCTGTGCAAGGAAAACACTCTCATCTGAATGTGGTGTCCTGACATTGATTCTGAGTGAGTGGGGGATAGCTCCTCCTGGTCTCTCATGTGTATTTGGTAAAACCTATGCTATACAAATTCCCCTTTTGCTGAAATGGTTGAAGTCTACAGGTTTGAATTGCATGTTCACACGTTGCCTTCCATTCCAGATATCCACAATATGTGCCACTTGTCTTGTCTGGCTATATTGATTTGTTTTGAAAGGAATTTCACAAGGGATGAATCTGAAGCCTGGATATTGTGGTAATATTCATAATCAGTGAGTCAGAAAGAAATGAAATGTCCCTTTCTGTTTTAGTCATAAACATATCCACATCCATGTCAAGACTCTTTTTAAATGGATCTTTTTTTGACTCCCTTCATTACCTGTCAGTAGTCTTAATATCCTCTACCCTAAAGAAGGATTTCTTTCCTTCAGTCCAGTAGTTGTGCATCTGGCAGTATGCAATACACAAAATTTGTGGATTTTTTGCTGTTCAGATGCATCTGTTTCTTACAAGTTTGGGCATAAAAAAATAAATAAAAGATAATCCAGAATTTATCTGCAAAGCTAGAAAGTCCAGCTAGCCACTGAATGACCAGCTCAGAGTCGAGTTTAGTACACACTCGTACTTAACTGTGACCAGCTGGTTGGCTTCCTGCATGTTTTGTTTGGTTGGGGTTTTTCTTTTTTAACTAATTTCTCCAATGAAAATAAGCTGACTCCTTCCGCGAACTTTCTTGAAGCCTTCCTCTTTACTTGCTTTCATTTGGGACATTTTTTGTAAGTTTATATGATCAAAATTGAATACAAATGAAGTCTTACATTATTACATGGAAATACTAGTATTTCCATGGTTTTAATGCAAAGTTGCTTATAATGTGTCAACGTTTGGATTAGTTTTTTTCTTTTTTTTTTATTGCACAACACTAGCAATTTATAGACATCTTTTTTTTTTTTTTTAAGATTAATACATTCAAATACATATTTATTTATTTATTACTTCCAGCTGGAAATTTATAGGTGGAAATTTTGTAACTGCTTCTCAAGTGTGTATGCATGACTTTGTGCTGTGAAATGTCATTTCATTTTTGTTCTAATATCCTGAGCTATCCAGTTCATTCTGGAGATACCATGATCCTCCACATTCCTAGAAACGTACTGCATCTTTGCTCCACCTGTGTCATTACTCTATTGCTAACCTAGGTAAAATGCTCATTTACTTTCGGGGGCTATACCTATATCACATTTAACCTCAATTCCATCCTTGTTGCACAGTAGAAAGAGATTCTCAGTCTTTTAAAAGGAAATACTTAGCCTTTTTTTGGGAAAAACCAAACATATAAATGCAGCTCATGCTGATTTTTGCATTTACAACCCCCTAAAAATTAGCCTAAATGGTTCCATTTGTCCCTCTGTTTTCCTCTGGTTTACTTGTTTGCTTACCAGTGTGGGGTATGTGAGTTTTTTTCCTGTGTAGTCATTTTGAGACTACTTGCTGCTGTCCTGGGCACCACTAAAAGGTTGAGAAGCAGTGATAGAACAGGTCTGTATTTCCTTTAACAAATATTTTCACATGTTTATTTTTTTGGCTTTTTATTTTAAAACTTTTTTTTAAGTCTTTCATTTTCATTTCATTTGCAAGCTCTAACTCAACCTCATATAAGCAATTTGTAATTTACCATACGTCTGGCCTCCTAGACATGTTTATTGTCCCTGTTCCTTTTCCTTTATGCTTCCATCTAATATTATCCAGTCTTTGCTCCTTTGATTAAAATAAACCCCAAGCCTTGTATATATTAAAGCTCCTGACCTTATCAGTTCCTGGTTTCAATACGTGGTGTGTGTATGAAGCAGATGTTGAAAAAGATACACTGTGTGTTTAGAATACAAAAGCGTGTTGTACATAAAACTAATTGTAAAAGGAGATGAATTAATTGTGTGGAAACGTGCCTTGCTGGTGTTGCAAGACAGGCTCTTGTGGAGTAAGGTTTGCCTTTGGTTTATTAAATGTATATATGCAACATTCAGGAATCAGTACTTTACCTAGCACAGAAGACCGCCTGCCTAATGACACAAGTAGCTTTGTATATGGCCACATCTTATTTCCTTATTAACAGTTTTCCTATTCATTTTTGTTAATATTTATGTAAGAAAATGAGACATGGTACACGGGGAAAGCTCAAGAATCCAAAACCTACACAGAATCAACACGTCATCTTATTTTGTAGAATGTACTGGAAGGCAGTACTGGAAACTGGATGTCTTTCTCTGCGGGATGCGTTTGGTCTCGGCAACATATACACAAGCAGATTGCATGTTGGCTCACTCTTAGTGTCTTTCAAGCTGCTTCTGTAGAGACATCCACAAAGTTGAGATATTCCAGATCAACCAGTCATTGAATACTTTATGAAGGCCGTGCCTAAACATAGGGTTTGTACAGTGTTTGGGTTTTGATGCAAAACATGCTCTTCCCGAGCTAGGCTGAATTTACGGATTCCTTTTCTGCTTGCTAGGGAAACAGTCTTGAGACAGTCCCTGCTTGCTATAGCAAGTAGGTAAGGACTTGTGCACTTATGAATATAGATCTAATGCAACTTCTGTTGAGAGTCTGATGCTTTGCAATTATTGTAATGATTATGTAGCAATGTAGAAAAGTTAGAGAAGTTAATGTAAAAAATCTGGCAATGACTTGCTTCTCCTATGGACATCATGCTTTTGCATTGTCTTTAAAGTGAAAATATTACTTTTCTATCTCTCTAGAGGTTTGTGGATGCACATCATTGGAGGTCGACGAATACCAAGTAGATTTATAAGAATGAATATTTTGTGCTGAAAATTAAATTTACTTAAGCTAAGTAAACACAAGACATAAAACCAAAATAACTTGTGTAAAGAGTTGAGTAACCATTTCTTGCCATTCTTCTTATCATAATACCCAGTGTTACAGAAAGTTCTGTGCCTTTAAATGACACAAGAGATTTTCTATTCATTACGTGTATGTTACTATAGTTGTAGGGCAAGATTTTAAACTTTAAAATGTATTCTCAAGGCTACTGTTTATGAGCACATTCGGCTTGATTAAAAAATGGACATTATGGCCTTTGATTTGTCTGCTAGGGAAATATAAGACGATGAACAGAAATGAACATTCTCTATTGCTTTCTGTTGCATGTGCCTTCAAGATGATCTGGAAGGACTGTATCTTGGAGAGGGAGTGGCTGCATTTGCATCCCATGATTTATCAATTTTAAGTACACAAGAAACAAGTAAGAGACACAAATGTTACAATTGTTTTACAATTTGTGATGGCTTTTTGGCATTTTTTTCTTAGCTGAGTCAGGGAGGGCATTTTCATAGGACTGGCTTTTTTGGAACTATATAGATGCTCCCAGGGTGGGTGGTCTTCACGGTTTGGACTCCTTTTTTATTTATGAAAGTTTTGATTCCTATGTGATCAGCTAAATCTGAGATCTGGGACTAGTTATAAAACATAATGAGACTTGGTAACTCCCTAAGTGTTTGATCAGCAATTGCCAGGTGTGTTATATAGTACCAGATGGTGGTGGAGTTTATTCATGAAGAACAGTAGGTTCTTCTTGGAAGAATGGGGCATGGAAAGGAGATTGCCTTTATGGATGCGATGGTACTGAAGAATTCACAGCATGATTTCTGGGTTTTGTAGCATAAATAATACCTCTTGTGCATTACGCATACTATATATTTCATAGCCCTTTACAGTCAACTTGTAGTTGCCTATTTTGGTTGCCAATTTGTAGACCATTTGTATCGAAGGAGATTATTCCTCCTCAAGGAGACACTTTCTGTCTTTAATCAGATTATGGCACAAAGATCTTTAGCCCTACATTTTTTCCCAAAAGTTGGGAAAAAATATTCCCACTACATTAATATACTTAATTCTAGAGTCCATGATGAAATCCATGGCCTGCTATTTCCTACATATAGACTTTTTATAATCGCAGTTAGTGAAATTACAGTTGCTGCATTGTCAAAGCAAAAAATCAAACAGAAGCATATTACATCTAATTTTCTGCTCTTCATGTAAAGCTCTTCTGTTAGGACAAAAATACAAAGTAATTTAAAATATAGGCAAAAATGTGGTGTGAGTTGAAACAATTCAGTCTAGCGCAGCTGTTTTCAATTGAACCAATTACCTTCTGAAATTCCTCAGAACTGTTAGTGTTAACTTTTAACAAAGCCTGAAGAAAACAGGGAAAATACTAACGGTTTGGAGGTTTGCCATATACTTTCAATATTTAAAAAGGGTGAAGAGGTGACTCACAGAATTACTGGACTATTTGCTTCATGTCAGTTCTGGTAAAAGTCATAGAACAGTTAATTCAAGACTATATTAGCAAAGAATTAGTGGCTAAAAATATAGTTAATGCTGGTCAATGGGTTTTGTGAAAGGTAGGTTTTATTAAAGAAACTTAATGCCCTTTTTTGGTAGAATGATGGCACTGGTTGACTTAATGTCATACGGCATCATGAATGAGAAAACCTGCACTGGGTAGAATAAAGATGTTGAGTATTAGATGAACTAAAAATTGTCTTACTGTGAGTATTTGATTATTATCAAGGCAATGAGCAAGGCAGAGTCTCTTGGGATCACATTTCTTTCCTGCATACTGCAAATTCCTGCTGGCATCATCAAAATCCAAAAGCATCTCTACAGCCCCTACCCTGAGCAAAGACCTGGGTAGGGCTTCCTCACATTCTGGTGGGGCCCTCAATGATGACAACTCAAACCCAAAAATCAGATGCCTAGTCAGTCACTTCACTCTTTCTCCAAACCCAAGTGGTCAGGCATCACTGATTTCAGCTGCTGGTACCTGTTCAGACCTAAAGGGTCCCTGTTAATGCCTGCTGTGGGATGAACAGGGGCATGCCACTCTGGTGTCTTCCTGAAGCATTGAATTTATATTTTTCTGTACAAGATTGCTAATACTGTTTTCACATTTGGTCATGTTAGTATTCCTTTTAGGTTTCTCTATACAAAGCCATTAAGAATTTGACTAACTTTGTTGTTACACTGAATATTTTTCCCAATCTTGGATTAGGAACAATGGCAACATCATACCTTCTGCAAAGCTTGTTCTGCCTGCAGCCAGGTGTTCCTTGGTTTATTGATGCCTGTCTACTTCAGAGAGTTCAAGGCGGGCAGAATAAAGAAGTTTGGACAGAGGTAACATGCAGTGCGTCCTATTGTTTCTATTTAAGAACAGGTAAAGGCAATAGCAATATTATAATTTCTAAACCTTGAAGGAAAAATGAAAGTCCGTCAAGATAATCTGTAAAGCAGCAAAGCGTCTGTTTTACTGTTGGAGAAATGCAGGTGTATTTTTTTCAAAGGCACAGAATAAATCTATTTTGTAAGCAGGAGTTTTTAGCTAATGATTCTGGTTTATATTAATTTCTTCACTCCTCCATCCTTTCTTATTAATTAAGGAAATAGAAATAGGAACAGGAACCTATGAAACAGTATAAAGGGATGTTTTCAAAAGCGTATCTTTCCACCCCATGACCCCAATGTCTGATGAAGAACCTCTGTCAAAAAAATAGAGCTGGATTTCAGAAACACATCTGTGCACCTGATGGAGCCCGTCCCTGTGCCAGCCCCAGCCGTAGAGCTGGACCCTCTGCAGCCCAGTGCTGGCTGCCCCAGCCCCAAACTGGCCGGTTCCCTGCACCAGTCCTTCTGGGACTAATCTGTTGTGAAGCTCTCCACCTTGTGGCTGCTCCTGTAAAACGTGCAGCCTTTTGAACTGTGAGCACCGGTAATATCCTTGAATTTAAAATCTTACATTCAAGCCGTACCTTTTGCAATCGTTTTCTTATTTTGCTAAATGGCCTTTGGCAAGCCCTTAAAAGCATATGGTAATGTGAAAGGTGGTTTTAAAGTGGGGGTTTCCTGGGCTTTTCTATGACTCTGTCCTACGATTCATCTGAGTGACAGAATCATGGTGTCCAGCATAAGGGAGATGAGACGTGCCAGATCTTTACACCATGCTGTACATCAAAACCAAATTTCCAGACTGCCTTTTCCATTTGCAGGGCAAATTAATTTCATATCTGCTGATTACCCTAGACTAGTAGGGAAATAAACCAGTGGCTCTAAGAGAGAGCAACTGTCTTCAAGGGTAGAGCATCATTTCACATCAGCCTTTTTGTGGTATTCCTTCTGAGAGCTAAACAACGCACCGCAATGGTGGTTGCCCACTTGAGAACAGAAGGAAGCTGTTGTCCTGCTGTTTAGCGGACAACACAGTGTGGTTTAGAAGCAGCGGGTTGTCAAAGCATGTGCAATGAAATGCCACAGACTGGAAGCTCCACTGAACCTTTTGCTGAAAAAATAATGTCACTGAGATATTTCGACATCTGGAGTCTCCAGACACACTGCACACATCTGCCAGTGACTCAGTCTCTGTCATGTTTCTACAGGAGATTGAAAAGAGGAGGTGGAGGATGCTGTTTGCATTCCTTTTTGTTGTTGTGCACACTTTGCTTAACCTTTAGCAAACCTATGAAGATGTCAGTCTGGACCAGCCACGCCAATGTGCTGTGCTGTCCTACATCAGTACCCAGTTAGGCATAAGTGCAGACCAGGACTGCAAATCACCAGCTGCAGAAAAGATGACTTCATGGTGGGGCAAAGGGAAAAGCAGCTGAGGACTACTGCAGGAAAATACCTCAGGTGGCAGGACAGAGCTAAAATATAGGACAGATTTTGTATATGTTGGCTAAGAGATGACACCAGAAACTGCTTTTGACTAGATATGGTTGACCAAGTTTAGAATAGAATAAAATAGTTCAGTTGGAAGGGACCTACAACGATCCTCTCATCCAACTGCCTGACCACTCCAAGGCTGAGCAAAAATTAAAATGTATTGTTAAGGGCATCGGCCAAGCGCCTCATAAACACTGGCAGGTTTGGGGCATCAACCATCGCTCTGGAAAGCCTGTTCCAGTGCCTGGCCACCCTCCTGGTAAAGAAATTCTTCCTAATGCCTGGTCTAGACCTCCCCCCGGTGCAGCTTTGAGACATTCCCATGCTTTCCACGTCGGCTCCTCAGGAAGCCGTAGAGGGCAATGAGGTTGCCCCTCAGCCTCCTTCTCTCCAGACTAGAAAAGCCCAAAGTCCTCAGCTGCTCCTCACGGGACGTTCCTTCCAGCCCTGCCACCAGCTCTGCTTCCTTCTTCTGGAGGCATTCACGGACCTTCACATCCCTCTTAAATGGCGGGGCCCAGAACAGCACCCGGCACCCCGGGTGAGGCCGCACCAGTGCCGGATGCGGCGGGACAGTGGTCACGCTGTGCTCGATGTCCCCCGGTGGGGTTCGCCCCCTTGGCTGCCAGGGCACACTGCTGGCTCCTGCCCAGCCTGCTGCCGGCCAGCACCCCCAGAGCCCCTGCAGCGCTGCTCCCAGCCCTCCCCTCCCAGCGGGCACTTGTGTCTGGCTATAATACCTGATGGAAGGACAATAGAAACTCTGTAGTATTAGAGAATTATTTGTGATTCAAGTTGTCATATCATATAATTATTAGTGTACTATATAAGATCAAGAAAAGTCATAAACATAACTAAAGTTCTAGATGCCTTCACAAAACATGTACTACTCTTTAGCTTCGGAGCAGTCTTCTCTCCAATATTTTTAGCAAGATTGTGGCCGTCTCACGGGACAGAGCAAGCAGCCTGAGTCAGGGGATGATTGAACCTCTGCTTCCTCTCCTAGCCCCGATTAGCCTGACCTTCTGAAGCAGCCACGCTGTGTCCCGAAGGTGCTGTGGCCAAAAAAGACAAACCCAACTGCAGTGCATTAGGCCATCCCTTTTAAGCAGAACCTGTTCTTTCATTCTCACCTCCTCTATCTCTGGCCCCTGTCCCGAAGGAAATATGAACTGATTCTTAGTACAGGACTGTACACAGCTGTGTTTTTAATGGTTGTGTTTGATCATGAAAGTTGGTGTTCTGCTGAGATTACATGTCTGTGATTATGACAGCTGGTATACTGCTGAGGTTTGTACTAATTCTAGCTCCCCACTTAATAAGGTCTTTGAATGTATTCTGAAAACAGAGCTTTGATTAAAAAATAAAATAAAATTTATCTTTGGAAGTCCCAAGGTACCCTGATCACATGAATATTCTCAACTTGTATGCATTTTCTTGCTCTCTAAAAGAAAAAAACACAAGCTTCATCAAGACAACTAGATTTCACTACATCAAAACCAAACAGTACCTCTTGCTTTGTCAGGTCAATTTTAAAAGATTGTGACAGATCTAAAATTTATCATTATTCATATTAATAAAAAGTAAACAGTGGGTCACTCTTTTAATTTCATCCATCTTAATCTTTAGCAGTTCATACTACTATTTGATTCTATATTACCTTTCTGCAGAAATCCTGTGAGAATGTAAACTTAGACACTTATCTAGCTTTCATTTTTGTACAGATAACTCCTTTTTTCTTCCCAAGCTTCAATTCTCTGGCAAAGCTGCTGTGGATCGAAGGCGATCACACCACATTCTTTACCCAGTTTCCATTTCGATGCTCAGAGGAATAGAAGTCCCAGTATCTCCAGTATCTCAGTATTTGAGTCATTGTGCCTTTGGGTTTATGTAAATGCTACTTTGCTCTGGATCATGAGATCCAGGGAATGTCTTTGCATTAGGCAGCATATCTAATCTATACCTTTCTTACTATGTCTTGGCACCAGGAGATACTGCGTAGCTGTAACTCTGCTATGCAAGCAATATTTGGTGCAGCAGCTCCTGCTTGGTTCATAAAGATGTAACTTGATAATTTAGACTGCTATTAGTCCTTATAGCTATATGACTTCAAAATCTGAATATCAGGTAACAAGCAACTTTAAGCCCAAAAGGGAAACCAAAGGTGTATCAGGGAAATAACACAACTGTTTGTTAAGCAGGTAATTGTCTTACTGGAGAGCTCTGTATATCCAAACTCCTTTCAATATATAAAGAGACCAGCTCTAATCACTAAATCAGAAATTTTAGTGGTACCAGTGCACAATTTATTTCTGGTGTCTTGCCCTGAAAGCAAGATCTTATTGCCTGGCTATTTCTGAAAGCTGTTTTGTTAGTTAAAAATACTGCAGGAAACCCTCAGAATCAGTGAAATAAAATGCCTTTGTTTAAAACCAGTTACTGAAACCTTTGAATATTTTATTTTGCAAGAAATGGTAAACCTCCTGTTTCCAGATGGACTTTTTAATTGAAGACATGCAAGAGTAGTCTCTTGATGAGGCCATTTACAGTAAAGCTTATTCTAAAATACATTTTAGATATTGCATACCAGTATTTATAAATCTACAAACCTGGCTCCTTGAGTTACTCAGCCTGTGCTGGAAAAGATACACTATGCACATTGTAGTGTGACAAATAACAGAAAAGTTTAGTTGGGTGCTGAATGTTGCAGTTTAGCTGTATATTCTCTCTGTCATACATACAAAACTGTCATCAGGGTAGACTGCTTTCCCAGAGACAAGTGTGGGACATTGTCCTGTCTTCTGAACGTGTGGACAGCAGGGACTTGACCTTGGGACCTTGGTCTGAAAGAGCCCACAGTTTCTGGCCTCTGTCACCACCTAGGCGCTTCATGGGACGGCTCCTCTTGCCCCATCCTACCCTCACACGACCCTGGAGCTCTGGGGGTGAAGACACCGCTTACTTACAGCACGCACTTACACAGGGGAGCAGGGAAGAACTGAAGTTCTGAATCAAGTATTGTGCCCATTGTGTCTGCACATTCCTTGGGACGGGGCTCTCTGTGCTGAGGGGGTTATAGCCACGTGAGAAAGATGTGACTACCTTCTTACTGTCATTGCTGCTGGATGGGTGTAGGCCGTGGAAAACAGCCGTGCTTTTAGTGTGGCCTTTTGTCTGTGTTTGTATGTATGATCTTCACCATTCTGTCACGTCTGTCCTGGACATCACATGTGTTCTCATCTTCCCCCATTTATACTGTCCCTTAAAAAAATCTCTACTAGTTTAAATGGCACATCAAAAAGCAAAGTGTCTTTCAAGAAATAACAGCTGAAAATCAAATAGAATTAGTGTAGTTGTAGTGAAAGAAACATTAAGAAACACAACAGGTTGTATTTTTGCCCCTCTTTTCTGTTGAGATCCTTCTCTGAATCATCAGATGGAGATCTTTTTGGAAAGGGTACACATGCAATCAGAAGACAGCTCCTAAAGATAGTATTTCTCTGCGGTTGTGTGTTTATTGTGTTTTTGTTGAGCAGATTTAGAAATACTTTACCAAGAACAAAAGATGCAGCAATAAAAACTATGGAACTGCAAACAATAGTAACTTAAATGACTGAAATAAGCATCCCAAAGAGGCTGCAGAGAAGCTCTGATCACGAGGAAATTCTCAACCACAGCATTATGACCACCAGTGTTATTAAGCAGAATTAAATTTTATCTTGGCATTCAAGAGGTGTAACAGAAAAAAATCTGCTGCATTACATTCCCTTGAATAATTTTATTACACAGACATAAGTTTATATTTGAAGTTATTGAAGTCTGAATATCTTAAAAATCTTTACAACAGCTCAGGAAGGCTGGGCAAGTAGAATATGTGTGTTTTACAGACACTTGAAAGGTGCTGTAGGCAGCTATTAAACCATTTTTCCTAGATTAAAAAAAAAAAAAAAGGGGGTGGTGATGGTGGAGGTAAGTTTAGTAATAGTGGTGACTTTTTTTTAAAAAAAAAACTTTTTGGAAGTGTTAAACTTCATTTTCATTTAGACAAAATGTAGCTGACAGACATTTTAAAGGACATTTTCCCTCCACTTCTGCTAGTCTTCAAGCCTTGGAAAGGAGAGGTCTATATCTTTTACTGACTGGATTCTAAAACTCATGAAAATGATTATGTTCATTACAGAATGTAGGCAGAGGTTGAAGGAAGTCATGCAGAGCTTTGCTAGCCTACCTATGAACTTAAGCTATGTCCTGCTAGTCTAGTCTCTGCGTTATTTTAATTATTATACACGACAATGTACATGCCATCCTAATCAGTGAATTTGGAAAACCTCATAATAGAAATTAAGTATACAAATAGGAGAAGTGACAAAGTTGATCAGACTACCTCCAGTCTGCTGTGTAGCCTCTCATGCAGTCTTTTGTACTGAAGTAGCAGCTTATTCCGGGTGCAAGCACATTGCCTGTATAAAAAGCAATGGTCTGATCCAGAGGAGTGAAAATGAAGAAGCCCGTTAATCTCAGTGAGCTTCAGTTCAGGCCAGTAATGAGTTATTGTTTACACTTAACTGTAATCAACATTATTTCTGAAACTTTTCTACATAACACATAACCTTTTTTGCTTTTATACTCTTAGAACCAGGAACTTGAAGACAGGAGTTAAATCTAGCTTAAGAAGATAACCACACAGCAGGAATTAAACATTTAAATAGGAATTTGTCTTTTTAAGCATAGCCAGGATTGTTTTCTTACAGAAACTCAGGGGTTTTTTTGGTTTTGTTTTTTTTTTTTTTTTGGATAGACCAGCAGCTGTAGTTGCAGGAACAATTGGTCCTCCCAGCTCAGCTAGTGTTAGTTATTCGGGATGTAAACTTATAAAGATCTGCTGGGGTTCTTCAAGAAAGGGCTTGTCATCAAGTTATACAAAGTAAGGAAAATATGCAGCTAACTCTTTTGGACCAGAGACAAACCACAGGCAATGACCAAAGCGTCACTTGATGCTCTACTGAGTTAGAGTAGAATGGGCTTGTTTGTCTCACATGCCACTGTGGTTTGGCTTCAAATCAAGTTTCTCCCTTGCAAGTTAGATGTTATAACAGAAGTTTAGCCTGTGACATGGCACTGGCAAATCTCATTTTAGGCTGAAGTCTTGAACTAGCCACAGCAACCACTGCTGTGCTCTGATGGCAGCTGAGGGAGTCAGTGACCATAGGAAAACTGCTGCTTTGCTTATAACTGGCTTTAACTACTACACATGGGGGTTTTTGCCATGCTGCATCAACCTCAGGAGGTCCATATGGGACCTCATTTTACACCCACTATAGTTGCAGACAAGTTGGCTTCATATGTGTTTTGCAAGGTAAAGCTGAAAAGTCTGCAATGGCTGCGTATACCTGCTGCAGCTGTGGGTATTTATGCAAACAATTAGATTTTTCTCGAGTCTCAGAAAATTGAGCTTGAAATCTTGCCAACATAAATTGATTTATAACTTCTCAGACAACTCCTGCTTTTAGTTAGTCTGGAAATATTATATGAACAGAGGTTTTTAAGGGTACCAGAACTGGAGTTCATTTCTGACCAGAAGTAGGAGCTGGTGCAGCAGGCAGAGCGCAGCAGAAATGGAGAGAAGAGCTGCCTGACAGCTCTGACCTGCCCAGAGAAGTCAGGCTTCTGCATGTCACAGCATCTTAGCAAGAGTGTATGGGTACAACCCAACTGTAGAGTTTGACAACTGATTTATTGTCATTCATCCACAGATTTATGGCAAACTAGGTCCATTGGTTTAGTTTTTATTTAGGAAATATCATATCCTTCCTCCCTGAGTCCTTTCTGTAGTCTTTCTGAAGGACTAAGAGACTCACAGTCTAAGCATCCTTATCTCTGGAGTGGTAAAAAGAAAATAAACAAATAAAAAATCCCCCTCTCTCATAGTAACAGCTTTTACAATTACATATCGCGTCTCTACACAGTACATGATACCATACTTTTCTATCCTTGCCTGTCTAAACAGCTGTGTGTCATGAAATGAACACTTCTATGGTTGTGTATAGGGAAAAAAGTTTTTCTACAGTGTGGTAGACTACTAAGTGACTACTAAATAATATAATCTGATCCTTAATGCATCAGAGTATGTGCTTTAAAGGACACTTGCATGCTGAAATGGCACAGATCTGATAAGGATAGTTGTGTACATACATCATAGTATAGCAAAGATGCTGAGTGGTATTGATCGCACATGAGGAATCAAGAGTATGAAATGACGCATGTCCAGAAAGTATGTTGTATTCAGGAAGACCTGTGGCTCATGGTCTCCAGCTTTTATAGCTGGAGAGCTGTATGTCACCATCGCTTTTTTTGTTCAAGCAGACATTTCTCCTGCTTCACACAGTACCTGAATAAGAGAAAGTCTAAGCCACAGTTCTGAGTAGCATTTGTAGTGGGAGGGTCTGGAGTATCTGGCTGGTGGCAAATACGGAGCCTTGTAGGAGATACCAAATTTAATTTTTTTAGTCTGGCTAAACCAATTTAATTTTCAACAGAATAAAAGAAAACAGCTCCTAATAACAGGGACCTGATTGCAAAGACTGCTCAGCTGATTCAGGGAGGTCAGGATCAAGGGCTGTGCACTTGGATGTACTGCAGCAGGCTGGATGACGCTGTCAGCACCCAGCTGAGCACCTCACTCAGCACTGACCTCAGTCACCCTCTGTGAGCGTGAGTTAGGGTCTTGACCGGGTCTACCCTGTGACCAAACCACAGCCATGCTTACAATGGCATCGATCCCCTTGCATGGACTCAGGAGGCTGTATTCTTTCCACCTTGGATGTAGAGCTCCCAGTACTGGTGGTTCATACATCAGGCACTATTCAACTCCCTGCACTGTGCTCTGCATGGGTCTACTTTTAAAATGCTTTCAGAAAAGGATACAGGTGGTCTTTACTGGGGTAGTGAGTGCTCTTGGAAACACCTGAGCACTTTTGGTTGAACAACAACAAAATGACCTCAAATTACCAAACTTGCCTCAGACATTATATCTGGAACATTTCAGACCAGACCGTGAGTTCCATAAAACAACGGAAGCCTGAAAACAGGGTTGTAATGGAAACTGCCAGGATACTTCATGACAAATGATAAATTAGCCTAGCTATTATGTATGTAATGTGTGTGTGCATATACCAACTATATTTTGTAATGGGAAGCCTTTTTTTATGACCCTTCCCCATGAAAGGCTTTTTATTCTTATTATGAATAAAAGTTTAAGTCCATTCTTATCCAGCTCATCCCTTTAATCCTAGAAAATGATACGCCTGACAAAAGTCTCCCATTTCCCAGTAGAAGGAGTATCAGACTATAGTGAAAAATATTATGTGAAAAACAGTCCAAGTTTTAAGAACATGTCTATTATGCCAGGAAGAGTGTGACTGTGGAGAATATAGTCCTGTTTGGTAGTAAAACTAGCTATCCACTACTTAGAGGCCTTGGAAAATTATACTTGGTAACTAATGGTGAGGTGCTAACTTAGTCTGGCAGGATTTTAAAGGCTGTGTTGGTCTTTATGGGCTTAAATGTAAAAACTGAAACTGCAGACTAAAAAAAAAATCACTCAAAAAAGATGAACTTATAAATTGGGTGACCTTGGTTTCTTCAAATGCCTGGAAAACACACTTCATGGGCCTGAAGATATTTAGTGCTGTCTTGCTGAAGAAATTTAAAGAAGGATATTTAATAATGTGAGAAATATTTAAATCAGCCAAGTCTACACAAAAAAATAATATTGAGATCGGAACTGTGAGCTAATTCTTCTAACACTTTCATGGGGATGAGGATAGGTACTGGGAGGAGTGCCATGTAGTTTTCAACATAAGCTTAGCTTGTATAGACAGATGTCTGGAATCTGGACTTCTGTTTGTTTTTAAACAGAATAAATTTCTGACAGGCTTAAAAGAAACAAAGCACATAACTCTAGAGAACCGAACATTTAATTTCTTATTTTCTTCTTTGTTATGTGAATGGCACAAACACCCGAACTCATTTATTTTTTAAGGGAGTAGTTTTATTTCACGATTTATGATCAAGGAGGTCTAGATCTCTTTTACTACAGTTTTGTTAAAATACACCAATATGGCAGCTCTGTTAATTGGAAGGCCTTCCTGTCATGAAGTGTTGGTACAATGCTGTACCCTAACTAGCTCCTTCTGTTAAATTAAAAATAGAAGAGTTCATTCCAGGGCATGATGTGCAGTAATTAAGCTCATAAACTTTAATCTGCCAGCTGCATTCCAGAGGATAGCTCCTGGTATGAGAGGAATGGGATGGGTTTTGATGTTATCTGTTATTTGGGTATCTATCAGTGACTCCAAAACAAGCTGAAGTCCGTGGCCCAAAGTGGCAATGCCCCTGCCATTTGTAACAGGATTATGATACCTGAAGTAATTTCCTCTTCTTTCGGGAACTTATTCTGGTTGTCAGCCAGGAAATACTGCTGCTTGCCTGCAAGGTAAGGGATTGCAGAGCTATATTGCTAGACTAATTCTGTTAGAACTGCATCAAATATCTAATCCAGGTTTCTTCTTCAGTGTATATGACTTGCTTATAATATTAAGATAATCAAGAATAGTTCCTCATACTGAAAGTTGCTGTTTGCAATAATGTGATAGAAGTTCTCTAGATCTTCAGAGTTTCAAGAGTCTGTTGTAAGTAATTCAAAAGTATTACTGAGACAGCATAAAACTACTAACAAACGCTAAATTTTCTTTGGTGACATTAATTAAACAAATGTGTCATTGGGCCAGTTTTGAAAAAAATATGCCCTAAATAATTTTTTTCCAAAACGTAAGTACTCTTGCTTTTTGAATTCTCATCTTACTAGAATCTCTCTGTGCAACTAAACTTACTTTCCAGAAAAACTTCCCTGTAGAAGAGACTTGCGTAAATGTTATGTACAAAACACTTGGACATAGGGATGGCATCTGTGTGTGTGTTTCTGTGAAATTCTGCTGATATTTTGAGGTTGTTTTCAACCTTAACTCTGAAAAATAATTTCATATTATATTCTCTAACTTGATTAAAAAGAGTAAAAATACATGGTACCTATAATCTTATTTTCAAAACATTTCATTATGGTTTACCAGTAGAGGGAGATAGTGTTCTTGAAGATCAACCTAAACTCCCTAGTTGTTTTCATAATACACTGTGGTTGCCTAATTATTTGTAAAGTCCACTGAAAATCCTGGTTTAGCCATGAGAATATCTGGAAATTCTTGAGAAGACAATAATTGTCAATGATAAAATTTTAAGAATACCTTTATAATAGTGCTGCAGGACTTTTGCAAAATTCCTATATCCAACAAGCAATTACTGAAGTGCTGACAGCAGTAACTGTGTTGTAATAGTCTTATCTGGTTTGTTACATCTATACATCTAGTTCTCTATAACTGTAATTCGATGGAAAGTTCATGAGTGCAATTTGATGTACATACATGGGCATTTCTTGAAGAAATACTCTTTTCAGGCGTACCCAGTGACATGACAAGGGGCAGTGGACACAACCTGCAACACAAGTTCCATCTTAATAGGAGGAAAAATTTCTTTACTTTGAGGGTGACAGAGCCCTGGCACAGGCTGCCCAGAGAGATTGTGCAGTCTCCTGCTCTGGAGACATTCAAAATGTGCCTGAGCATGATCCTGTGCAACCTGCTCTTGGTGAACCTGCATTAGCAGGGGTTGGACTAAATGATCTGCAGAGGTCCCTTCTAACCCCGACCATTCTGTGATTCTGTGAAATGGCATGGGTGACTTGGTGTTTCTCTTCACTGGTACGGGAGATCTCTACTGTTTTATTGCACACCTCCATTGTGATAGTCTCTGCTTTCTCTTACCACTGCAGCAAACAATCTAGTACTGCTTTATGGAAACCTAAGTGGAAAAGTCTTGGAAAAGTTATTTCAGAAAGGACCTTCAGGCAACAATACTGAGTTCCCTTATAAAATCCTGTCTCAAAAGTTTAGATTAAGACTCAGAAGCAAAGTGATCTGTAAGTAAAACAGTAGACACACACACAGTTGCATAGAACTGCTATTGTATAGGTGGCGTTCATCACTCACAGGCTAGAGATAGGTACCTGCTGCGTAGATGCCTCTGTCTGACCCGGTCACCTCCGACTCTCTTTACTAACAGTAAAGGCCTAGCTGCCATTCGCTGTATTGATCTGATCTCCATGGACTGGAAAAGGAGCTTAAGGTGCTTAGGCTGGATGTGGACATCTGTGGTCAGTGGAGATATTTGTATTTTAGGTGTGATGAAGCCCACGCTGCCTCATGCCCTGTACTTAATATATAACCACATGTAAGGGTTCCATGATGACATGACTGTTGGTAAAAGCAGTCTGGAATTGTGTATAATCAGCATGTATTTCCTGTGTGCATAAATTTAACAAATCAAGTATAGGATTTATTGAGCTTTATGGAACTGATCTTGAAAAACAACCTTTAATACATGGTGGTTCTTTTGCTTTCAGTGCGTGAAACTACTCCTATTGTTTTCATAAGGAAATACATTAGCTTTCTCATTGGATATTTAATATCGTGAAATAGGTCTCTGATATAGATGAAAATAAGTCTATTCCTTAGCAGCTGTTCAGACATGGTGTAGATATTTCTAAAACTGATAAAACTTAGACTGCAATTAAAAAACAGAAGTCATTGTGAGTACAGGTTCTTTTTAGTCAAGAGAATGCCAACACAACGCCTTGCAAATACTAAGGAAAAATTTAATCAGTGGTAGAAACTAAGCTACAAACACCTTTGAAAGAGACTAGCAAAACTTATGAAACTTTGCAATAGAAAAATTTTACTGAAATACAGATTTTTTTCACTTTCAAGGCAATATCTACAGCAAACAACAGGTGTTTTGTATTTTGCTGGTGCTTCCCTCCTTACAAACATGTAAAGGAAAAAGAGATGCATAATCCCCTTTACGTGGCAAAGAATCTTAAAGTAGAGAGAAAGGAGAATAATGATCTTATGTGAGGTGAAATTTAGGTCTGTGTTCCTCACTATTTCTGTTGCAGATTTCCTGTGTGACTTTCAGCAAGTCATTTAGTCCTCTCTTTCATTCCTCATTTGTATGATGGGAACTATAGAGCTCAAGGTTATGGAGCCTACAGGTTTTGTAAGGACATGTTGATTAGAAATGTGTTTGTACTTTGTGCTAAGAAGTGCTTAGACTGTAATGCAGAAAACAAAGATTGATAAAGAGATCAACACTGCTTTGTCCAGTAGGTACAGGCCCCATACTTTTGATTATTCCGTTTCTCCATCCATCATTTTATCTACTCTTTTTTTTTTTTTCCCTAAGTAAACAAGCAGAGCAGGTCCTAACTTGGTCCAGGTCTTGATGCATAGTTGTATTAATAAAGGCAGCAAATCTGCTTCTGAGCCAGAAACAAAACTTTTGGACCCTGACTTTTACTTCTAGGTCATGATCACAGGATGGCTTGTTTTATAACCAAAACTAAAGTGATTTCATCTTGCAGATGAGATGATTCAGTGCTATAGCAGGGTGAAATGATCTCTTGGCTCAGGCACATGGTTTATTAAACAAGCTACTCCAGTTGCTACAGCTATTTACTGTTTGTGTCTAGCTCTTTTTCAGTATTATGTGATATTTTGGAATGTGTTGATCTGTGAATCAAACTGATATTTATATTTAAGCAAACTTCTGTGGGGCAGAGAAAGAAGATCGAAAATGGCAAAAGATTACCTCTGTGGGACTTCCAAATTCTTTACAATGTAAAAGACATGGCATCTTTAAAATGTCTCATTTTTACAACCTTTTCATTACAAGCTGTTTGTCATCTAGAAATGTTTGTAGAACACAGGATTGCTAGCATTCACCTGTATGCTCTGATTTTGCTGTAAAGCAAATTGGCAAAGCCATGAAAAATTCCAGCATCGCTGGACTCATGATGCAAACTGAGTTGAAAAAGGAAGCAGTAACCATAAAATACAGGATGGTCAGAATTCAGCCAGAACTATTCATTAAGTGTGATTAGCTCAAAATACACTTCTGTTTCCAGCTTATCTCTGCATGCTGATACCTGAGAGGGTAGGAGCAGGAAATATAGCCCATTGCTTGATTTCAGATTCAAACAAACCTTTTTGAAAAGTGGAGATCAGAAACTTGCAGTTCTTCAGAATCTGGATTATCTAATAAAAGCATCAGTTCCTACAGAGGCGATCGTGCTAGAATCCCAGAGTTTGGTTTCTTAATAAAAGCAGGTGGTTTCTACTCATGTGGATTTTGGAGAAAACTTACAATATATGACCCCTCTGAAGATTCAGAAGCCAGAAGTCAAACAGAAGTTACACACATGCCATTTTTATATTAAGTCATAGTTTTTCTATTGTTGGCATAGGTAATGTATCTCACAGGAAGACGTGAAGCTACTGTGACTAAAACAAGAGGCATTGACATTATTTGGTATAAAGGCTATCATGTTCTGTCTGCAGAAGAGCTTTTAACTGTAACAAGCAAAATGCCTTGGTCACAGTGAGGAAAGAGGAGTACTAAAAGTATAATGTCAAAGCGTGAGACCAGCTGCACAGCTGAAAAATAGAAGTCACTGCCTGGAAAAAGTCAGTGTTTAGTTTATCACTTTGGAGTTTGAACTCTCATCATACAATGGCATTCACATGACAAAATCTCCCCCCAAAAGTAATGCTGGTCTTTTCATGGTCTTTGTAGATGAATGCGAAGATTGTAATGAAAGATTAATCTATCAGTCCTTTCTCTTTTCTGCTTCTTGTTTATCTTTCCTTACAGATCTGTTAACAGCAGCACTAGTGAGCTGCCTTACCTGGTTTCAGGCTCCTCAGCATACCTGCTAATTCCTGTTGGAACATTCCTCTTCCAGGATGGCATTTTAACCCTATCCTTCCCAAAAGCAGCATAGGTTCTGCCTGCAAACTACTTCAAAACACTGAGACCCAAAACACTATTTTCAGTTTTAGAGTAGTGAATGGCTTTGGTAAATACAAGTTGTACCTCTCATACACAGGACTAGACTGGCCATATACATAAAATATAAAGACAGGGCTATAGACTAGCTAAGAAAACACTGTGTCCGGGAACTGGAGAGTTCTTGCTATACAATACATATACTTCTCACAGAGACAGCCAAAGCCAGATGCCCAAAACAAAGAGCAATGATTCCCTCCTTTTCCACAACAATTAATCAAGTCCAAACAAAGGAAAGAAAAAAAGGAGGGATATGACTTTGAAGGAGTGGGAATAAAAGCTTTAAATGTGTATGGAGTTCTAGTGGAAAAAAATATTGTCAAATGTCTGTGACAAAACAGTACAGGGTATCTGGTATACGTGCAGAACTCACTGACCAGAAAAGAGGTGTCGTGAGAAAGAGCTCTGGTAGATGCAGCCTGCTGAGAGCAGTCCATGGGATCCCAGGAGGAGAATCTGTTTTGGTATCAGCAGTTTGCTCTGTAATTAGAGAGTAGCATCAGCTTTAAAAACAATCATTTTGATGTTGCCCTTCAGATGGAAACCAGTTTTTGAAGTGGATGCTTGTTTACTACGAACAAGAATGAAACCAGCAGTTCTTTCTTCATTAGCAGCCATTGGATAGTAATAATTTTTAGCTGCAAATTACAAAATGGAGCAGATTCAGACAAAAGCCCAAAGGGTGAAAAGTACTTTATTTCCTTCCCAATCTTCCAAACTAGTATATTTTCCCCACAGCATACAAAATTTATGTTTTTTATATTTGTGACCAGCTAAGAAGAGAGAAGGAGTTAAATGAGTTACCTCTATTCCACCTCACTGAAGAATTTACAGCTATCCAGGATAAATACATAGTGATGGAATCAGAATAGTTTGGGTTAGAAGGGACCTTTAAAAGTCAGCTAGACAGGTAACACTGCTCACACTCAGAGTGGCAGTGTATGAGTGTGGTGGGAAGGAATTAGACAATCAAGTCCACATCTGTTGAATTCTTCCATGCTACCGAATTGCATAAACAGAATGTCAAATTCCAGCCCCAAAACAGACACGAAAAGAATACCAAGATTAAGTTACAAATGCTTAAAATTAGGAAGTAAGTGTAAAAGGCAATTGTAATACCCTGGTGCATACAAAAGAGACACCGAGATGCTATTGGAAACCATAAAGGTGGTAGCCCGCTGTGGCAGAGCGGGGTCTGTGGGGAGGTGGGGTACCTCTCCCCTGGGGGGTACCTCGACCCAGCTCCCCCCCCCTCTGGCCCCTGCCCCAGCCCCCCCGGCCCGATAATCTCCAGGTGTTTCTGCTACAGTGTGCTTTGACAGTGGCAGGGGCCTGACCTCAGAGTGCGCTTAGTTATTATGCTGGCATGCTGTCAAAACTTTACTGTAGAACATGTCAGAAGGAACATAGTGATTTTTTTTTTCAATAGACGATTCTTTGGCAAGCTATGAAAATAATTTCATTGCAGAAAAAAAAAAAAAGGTTCCTCTTGCTACAGGGCTTTCTTCCTGCAAATTTCAAAGGCCTGCTGTGAATAATAGTTTTAGAGCTTCCAAGCTTCAAGGTTATTTTATAGTGGAAAGTGTTAGGCAACCAAAATAAATATCAGTTTCCACTGTTACAAAATAAAGAATTTTCTTTATGTTGTACCTTAAAAGTTGTGTTAAATGACATTTTTTTAGAGATGCAGCAGCATGTGTCCAAAAGGGTTATTTTTTCATAGAGACACTAGGTTTGTTCCAGCTTGTTTACATCTAAATGAGAAATACTTTAAGACAGAAAGAACGTGAGGGCTTTCTTTGTAAGGAAAGATGTAACAGGAATTCATCTTCATAAAGGACCGAAGGAAATCACTAAATCCAGGTGCTGCCAGTCTCTAGGGCATTCAAAATACATATTCCTATTTTATGGCTTGAACACATCTCTACTTAAAGTATTTGTGAGTATTTTTGACAAACCTGGTCTGAGTTTTCTGCTAGCAGAGTTACAGATGAGGCAAGTTTTCCATGGTTTGGGGTTTTTATTGCGAATGCTTTGCACAGCTCTGGTTATGTGCTTCCTTCTCATGACATCAGTGCTGAAGGGGAGAAAGAATGTAAACATCTGTTTTTTATAATTCAATTCCAGGCTTATAACTTGATTAGAATAAGCAATGTTTTTACATGATTAATTTTCCAGTCACAATAGCGCGCAGTTTTAGCACCAGTTTTAAGATTAGCAAAACAAGGAAGGAAACTAATGAGGTAAATTCTGCTTCACGGTCTACCTTTCCGAGCTGCGCCAAATGCTGCGCGTCTCACCGGGTCATGCACCCGCTGAAAACAAAGGATGCGATTTCCCTCCCGCTTGGGGTTCAAAAGGATGTCCCGATGCTCCCCACGCAGCTGATGGCGGGAGGCTTGTGGCAGCCAGGCTGAGTGAGCTGGAGCAACGAGGACGGGTTCCTGGCTCTCCCTGAGGCCTTCCACGTGGCCTTGGGCCAGCCACCTAGGATCGGATTTTCACAAGGTGCGTGCTGGGACCTGGCTGCATCCTTAAACAACTAAGGAGCTCTGAAATATATAGCCTTTCACCTCTTCCATCGCCTGAGCAGGATTAAAACAACACTCCGGCCACTTTCTTTTCTTCAGTGTCCAGTCTTGCTCTGGCCCCAGAGGCTGCGAGTGCCTGGAGCTGTGGGATGTGCCTGGTGTGGAGATGTGCCCGATCACATTTTGGGGTCTTTACTGCCCACTTTTCATAGTCCCTGTAGGAACACGTTCATGGGAGCTGAGGCGAACTGTGGCTGGAAGGGGCCGCGGGGTTTCAGGCAGTAGTTGTGGGAGCGTGACCCGAGCGAGGGCAGAGCGAGCCAGGGCAGCCGTGCACGTAGCAGCGATTTCAGTCGGGTATCACGCGTTTGTAATAATAAAACAGTGACACACTGATCTACCCTCCCAAGAACGAGCTCAGGTCGGCACCGCCGTCCTCCCCTCGCCGGCAGGTGCGGGCCCAGGCCCCGCTCGGTGACGGGCAGGCCCGTACCTCACCCTGGCGCCCCCCTCCCGCCAGGGCGGCTCTCCCGGGGGCTCGGCCCGCCGGTGCCGGGGCGGAGCGGGGCGGCTGCGGGCGGCCAGGTGCGAGGGTCGGCCCCGACCCCAGCCCCAGCCCGCCCCGCCGGCGGCCGCCGCGGGAGGGGGCCGGAGGTGAGGGCAGGGGCCGGAGGTGAGGGCAGGGGCCGCGGCGGGCCACGGGAGGCGGGGCCGCGGCGCCTGGGTCCGCCGCCGGGGCTCCTGAGGCGGCAGGCTCAGCCCCGGCCCGAGCCGCGCCGGCAGCAGCTCCGCACCCCGCGGCATGGACGGGGCTCAGCCTGCTCCCTCGGGGCGGCGCTACCCCAGCCCTGCCCGGTACGAAAGGCGGAGCGGGGCCGCAGCCGCGCGCAGACAAAAGCCGCGGCGCTTCCTGCCCTCCGCGCCGAGGGGAGCGGGCGGGCGGCGGGCGCCGGTCCCCACGCTGCTCCGGGCGGACTGTCTCAAGTGTTTCTTCTCAGCCGCCGGCGAGCTGCGCCGGCTGCCGGGGAAAATGCGTTTCGGCGGGGCCCGGGGAGCGGGGCTGAGCGCTGTGGTGCTGCTGCTCGCCCTGTGCCCCCGCGCTGCGCCCGAGCCCGGCGGCGAGGCGGTGCCGGAGGGAGCCTCCACCCTGGCGTTCGTGTTTGATGTGACCGGCTCCATGTACGACGACCTGGTGCAAGTCATCGAGGGGGCATCCAAGATCCTGGAAACGTCGCTAAAAAGACCCAAGAGGCCGCTTTACAACTTCGCGTTGGTCCCTTTCCACGACCCAGGTAGGGGTCACTCCGCGCGGGGCCCCGCTGAGGTGGGCTCGGGGGCGGGAGGGGCCCTGGTCGGGGCTGGCTGTTATGAAAGGTTGGGTCTCCTGCGCTTCCAGGGGGCTGGAGAGTAGGTATTTCTGTCACGTCTTAGCCGTGCTCGCCACCTCCGCCGCGGGGAGTTGCCGGGGGCGAGCCCCGGGCCCGGGAGCCTCAGCCTGTGGCCCCGCAGCCTCCCCGCAGCCTGCAGGCCGAGCTGAGGTGCCCCTGAGCACGCTGCCTGCACCGTGGGGTAGTTCAGGGGCTTAAATACTCTCCTGAATAATTCTAATACGAGCTGAATTGGCCTCAGTGACCTTCTCTCCTAGTAGAGAACACGTTACTAGTGAAGCTACTAAATTGGGTTTTTAGTTCCCTTCTATGGGAATACACTTACAAAAACACACACAATATAGTTGCAGTTTTCCTTCAGTCTTCTCCCATGTTTACGTTCAGAAACTTTGCACTGAAATTATCCAGAAGCTTTTACATGATGCGTTTTTTAGTTTGGGTCCTTTCGCTCATTTTACCTTTTTTTTCCCCCACAAAAGACTGCTGTATAGTGTGCGTTCCTCTCAGCATCTGTTTTCTATTCCCTTCCTATCCCTCTTCTCTGGCTTTCTTCCTCTTAAGTCCTTGACAAGTATCTTCTGGTGACTTGAAGAGGAAGTGGGGACCGGACAGGATGCCCCAGGCTGGTGATGCGTGCTGCACTATGTGGTAAAAACTCCTGTTAAAAAAAAAAAAATCAGAAAAAAGCCCCAAAGAGTGGAGAAAAGCCATTGAAAATTTCCTTTATGGTTCTCGTTGCCATGGCATATCTCAGAATATGATTTTCTGGAAGTCAGTTCTGAACAGTTCAATTTTTGAAGGGATGTTATCAAGTGAAGGCAAATGCCCCGTCTATTTTCCCCCAGTCATAGATACTTCTGCTTACAAGATACGTGTTTGCTGTTGTTACAAACACCTTAAACCAAATGCTTGGAAAATGAGAGAAAAACTTGTCTTTACAAATTTTGCTGGTTTGTTATCTGTAAGCTTGTATAGGGTTGTGGGGTGTGGGTTTTTTTTTTTCTTGTAAAGAGTCCATCATTGTGATGTCCGTGTCCTATCACAAAAGGATCTGTTGATGCACCTTACTGTTTTCACCTTTGGTTTTCCCCCTCTCGTTACCTTTCTGTTACTCTATTGAACAAACATATGTGGGACTTAAAAAGCGTCATACCATGGAAGTAAGCAAGAAGGAAGAGATTTTGATTAAGTGTAGAGCCTAGAATAATTTGGTACCCTTTTGGAAAAACAAGCTAATCATTCTCCTTGGAGCTTTTTTTTCTTGGGTGGGGCAGAAAATCAACATGATGGCTTGGTAGTATTTTGTTTTAATTTTTTTCCATAATCACACTTCATACATCTTCCCTTTCTACTCAAAGTGGTTCACTGTAAGAATTTATAGTTCTCTTTTTCAGAGGGCTTGGGTATTTCTACTAACTGTGAAAGCAAGAAGGTGATCTTGTGTGGTGCACTTTTAGTTTGCAGGTTTGTGTGGATGGTCCTTTGATCTTGTACATCCTTGGTAGAAAGAAGTTCCAACTTTTGTATTATGGGTAGTTCCAATGCTTAGCTTTCATCACAGGCTGCTTTTCCTTTGTTTCAATAGCTGCTTTTGTCTCTCTCATCCCGCATGTTTTCTCTTCCTCATTCAGTTTTTCTTCTGCACGTTTTCTCCTTTTCATTCCTTTTCTTCCATCTCCCGACCCTCTTGCTTCCACTGACTCTCCAGGATCTTTGTTTCTGTTACAGACTGATTCTTTTAATCATCCTTTGCTGTGTCACCACCTTCTTGATCTGTATGTACCTCACTAGCAACAAATCCGCTGCCACCTTCCTCTGCTCAATTCATGTTTTTTTCCCCATGTAGAATTCTTGCTTCCCTGCCTCCTCCCCCATTCCCTCTCATTCAACAACCCTTCCTTGGCAAATGTTAGATTTCATTCAGTAGAGTAACTGAAACTTAAACCTGCGGAGGGCTGACCTACACAACAAAGAACTGCTGGCAAACATATATTGATGTATCCTGTTACATGTCTCTTTATGGAAGTCCAACTTCCCTGCACAGGCAGAGGGGACTTTACTTTTTAGCATGATGGATAACTTGTGAGGTCATAAAGCTGTTTAAAATTATACATTCTCCACTTTCAATTTCGTCTTGGTTCCTGAAAACGATTTCTCTATCTCTGCCTTTGAGTTAGAAGGACACACCGCAGTCCGCTGCCCTGAATTTTAAGGACATAGCAGTTCAGACTGCTGGTAAGGTGGTATTTTACATCTGGTGATGACCAAGCTTAGGCACTTGAAAAGGAAATGCAAGAAATGTTGTTGTGACCAGTTCTTCAACATCTTGTTTTGAATCTAGAGAGAAGTAACTTTTCTCAAAAATCTAATAAAAAACACTGCTTGGCTTCTATTTCACAGTGTCCAGTTCATTTGCCTAGTGTTGTTCTTTCTGAAGACTGCTCAACTAAATTGATAAGCATGAGCTTATTCCACCCCTGTCCCCCCAGTTGTCTGGTTATCGCTCAACTGATAATTTTTCTTCTTCTTCTTCAAAAAAATATTCCTATGTAGCTGCCCCACAGAAAATTTTGTTGATATTTTTGTGAGGTACTGTGCTCCATGAGGCAAGTGGGACTCTAGAAGGAGTGCAACATATAGTAGGACCTTAGATCCAAGGAGCTTCTCTTCCTGTAAAGCCGTCCTGATCCAGATGCACTCTTTATTGATAGTGAATTACAATTTAAAGTTTGCGTGGTTTTGGCTTTTCACTCCATTGTTTTCCTAGTGTTGCATGGTGTATCCTGAACAGTGCCCCAGTGATTCACTCTCCAGTACTGCTTGATTTGTACTGATCAGTGAAACGGCTGAAGTGCTTCCTAAGCACCATAAAGAAAGAGTTGTTGACAAGGAGTGTGTATTCAACAAAACCATACAAGAATCTGTCCTGGAAGGGTACTTGACACCACCCAGGGTACAGCTGAGTTACAAATAATTGGTGTTATTTAAAAATCCTCCTGTATTTTACTGGACTACATTGTTACCAAAATGCTGCACATTAATGCTGTGTTGTAATATACCAACGTATTGTGGTAGATTTAAATGTAGCGTTATGACTATTGCAATGGGATTTTGCTCAGACTATGGTATTTTGGTAAAACAGTAATAATTAACAAGTATATCTTTTATTATTAAACCTGAGGGTTTTTGCCTAGAATTATAGCCTACAGCAAAAATTTGTAATGGGTTTCATATTCTGATGCTGCTGTACCATCTGGGGGTATGCTGGGTTCTCTATTTTGAAAAAGCCTTTTGTTTTGGATTCTGCTTCTTGTGCAATGCTTTTAACACATTATAGGATTCTTTTTTATTGTGGTGTTGGGTTCTTTTGTTTAAATACCTAAACATGATCACAGGAGTTTTGTACGTAGTGGAAAAGGCTGTTGACAAAGAAATCTCTTGCCAGACTTGTGTTCAATGGAAAAATGGGGGGGGGGGGGAAGTCCAAGATGAAGGAGTCTTGGCATGAAAATTTTGAATTTGAGCTAAAGCTTAAGATCAGCAAATGCTTTTGTAGTTGCGTGTTGTGGGTCCTGATCTACTAACTCCCATTGTATCCTGTGGAAACGGGTTTGGACTCAGAATGTCTTTATTTAACATCTGTGGCCAGCTTTTCCATTTTTTCGTTATGCCATTAAGGAATTTTGGAATGGAAAATAAGCCTAAAATGACAAATTCATCCCTAGTATTTTTCTGTAAAGCTAATGGAGTTATACTAGAAATAGCTCTGACTCTGCATGATTTAATGAAGCATTCCTTCATTGTGAATGACTTTTATAGACCAAACTCAAGTAATTAATTTTAATTACAAGAAAAACGAAGGGAGCGTATAACCTCTGGGCTTCCTAGTGCACAGGATGATGTTTGCCTGTTAATACTCTGCATGTCTACAAACCTCTGATGTGAGTGTTTCCTAAATCCTTTTTCTTACATATCAGATACAGTGTATTGCCTGTGTGAGGAAAGAGGAGAACTTTAATACTGCTTTGCTCAGATGGGAAAATAGTGGTGAACTTCAGTCATCTGACCTAGGGTCACATAGCAAATGCATAGGGTAACTAGAAATACAATATTAATTATTTTTTTTCCTTGATCCCACTCCTTTTTTTTTTTGAGAGTAAAGCTCTGATTATATTATGAAGTAAAGGTACATAATTACGTTTAACTTTATAACCTGGGCTCTCCTTTACTTAATAGTCTGGCAATGCTATATCCGTAACAACAGATAGACTGCTGAGTCTTGTACTAGTGGAAGAAGTTCCCAAGGTCATATGAGAACTTTGGTTTTTGCAGGTTTGATAGTTTTGGGTTTTTTTTATTTTTAGAAGTGACAATGAAGAAGAAATAATGTGTTTTTTTCCAGAGGAGGAACATAAGAAATAAGGCTATTAATGGAATTAAAATTTTTCATATTTCCTGATATAAAAATAATTGTGCTTATATACATGGATAATAAAGAAAGATGGAAAGCTGTTTTTGGAAATAGAGAAGTATAAGCTTTCCTTTATGTGTTAATATCTGCCTTGAAAAAGACAGTTGTGAATGATGGAAAATAAATTGTCCTCAGAGTATAACAATAAGACTTTCACCCCTGCTCAGCTGAAATTCTTCCTGTTAATTCAACTGCAGTGGCTGCATGGCCAGCCTTCCCATAACCAAAACCACCCAAAACCCACCGCTTTTGTCATTTCCGTATCTACAGGTAAACAGTATCACTGACTCTTCACCGCTCAGCAGGGTTCTCACACCAGCCTCTTCTGCTGGCTGTTCTCCAACATGTTGCCCTGCAAGTGCCTTTTGCATTCTCCTGTCACTTGAGGTCTTTGGCCTCAGGGTTTACTCTCAGATTTATGGGTGTCTCTTATTCAGGCAGAGGCTGAACGTATATAAATCAATTGTCTGAAATCTTTTCCCATTTGGGAGAAGTTGAATGGTCTTTCTGGTATAGCCCAAAGAAGGTCGTTGTCTTTGGGATTCCCTCTGCTTCCTTTGCATGGGGAAAGAAATGCTTCAAGACTTGGTATTAATTTTACTAAAGAACAGGAACATGTCTATGGAGAAACTATGGCAGGAGTTTTCAAAGCAGGAAGGACAATTTTAAGGAAAATGCAGTATTTTGCACTTGTACCCAGGTTTGCCAGCACCACAGAAGTGGTGTTCGTACAAGGGATAGGGGCAGCACGGGAAAAGTCTGGATGCTCCTGTGGTGTGCCCTTCTCATTCTGGGGGTCACATAGACCTGTTGTGTCATTGTGTTTGTGGGTAAGTAATGGCACGCACTTGAGGTTGGCATGTTACAAGCCATGCTGTGGCGTGGTATAAACTTCCTTAGTGCATGACATTCAGCACTCTGCGGGTGTAGTACAGTGGTTTTTAATTGAGTTTTGAGTACACTGTGAATGGAAATAGAGGGATTAGAGAAGAGTCAGGGGAGAGATATTGCCAGTGTTTTACAGTATATCTTTTGCTTTAGAAAGAGAAAATTCAGTGGGTTGCTGCTGTGTATGTCCTAGACAGACTTCACATTCATCTGTTTTGTTCTGCAAACTATGCAGTGAGATGGAAATGGGAGTCTCTGCCCATCAGGAATGGAGGACTTGGTAGAATCTGGGTAGGTCTGCTTGCCTTTGGGCAGTAGCTCTTCTGTCCACATTCAGGTCTCCTTGCCCCCTCGGTAGGTAAAACTGTATAAAAGCTATTTAATATTTCAACTAGACAAATTACTAGGTTGGCAAGGGGGAATAAACTCCTTGCCAATGAAGTTCCTGTGGGCAAATGTTTTGCAAACACTATCAAAATCCCATAGTTTTTATAGGAAAGAGAAGAGTTGCCCCAACTCTGTTGGGTGAGAGTAAGGTTAGAGGCAAAGAAAATTATTCGATCCGCTTGATTGAAATAGTCATCATATTTTGAGAGTTTAGTGGGTTTCATATTATTCCCAAAATCCAAAGTGGGAAAAAAATGTGCTTATTTAACAAGTCTGGTCTCTCTGTTCTGGTGCAGTAGCTCTACTGATGCATCATAGAATATTGGGTTAATGTTGTCATGGCTAATCTTTGAGTTGTGTTCTTTGGTGGCCTCAGAAATTTCTGAACATCCTATCTGAAAAAAAAAACCACCACCAAAAAACCAACCACCAAACACAAAACACCACACCTTACACAACCTTGAGTTTTTATTTGGTTTATTTTGGACTTCCTTAGATGTATAGCAACAGCAATAATGAGCGTGTGTCCAAATTTTGAGTTTTTCTTTCAGAGTTTAGGAGACACAGTGTAAATTTACAAGTTTTCAGTGCTGCCTTGGTATGCCTGAAGGCAAATGATAACCAGAATAACTATTAAATTTGCCCATTTGTGCTGTAACTGTTGAAGTGTTACTGTTACTTACTCATAGAATCATTTAGGTTGGAAAAGACCTTTGAGATCTTTAGGTCCAACTGTTAACCCAGGACTGCCAAGTCCTCACTAAACCACGTCTCTAAGCACCACATCTGTGTGTTTTTTAAACATCTCCAGGGATGGTGCTTCCACCACCTCCCTGGGCAGCCTGTTCCAAGGCTTGACCAACCTTTCAGTGAAGACATTTTTTTTTAATATCCCATCTAAACCTCCCCTGGTGCAAGTTGAGGCTGTTTCCTCTTGTCCTGTCACTTGTTATCTGGGAGGAGAGACTGACCCCCGCCTGCCTACAACCTCCTTTCAGGTAGTTGTAGAAAGTGATAAGGTCCCCCCCCCGAGCTGCCTTCTCTCTGGACTAAACACCCCCAGCTCCCTCAGCTGCTCCTCATCAGACTTGTTCTCTACACCCTCCCCCAGCTCCGTTGCCCATCTCTGGACACGCTGCAGCACCTCTACATCCCTCCTGAAGTGAGGGGCCCAAAACTGAACACAGGATTGGAGGTGCAGCCTCACCAGTGACGAGTATAGGGGGGACATTTGCTGCCCTAGTTCTGCTGGCCACACTGTGTCTGATACAAGCCAGGGTGCTGTTGGCCGCCTTGGCCACCTGGGCACACTGCTGGCTCGTGTTCAGCCGGCCGTCAACCAGCACCCCCAGGTCCTTTCCCACCGGGCAGCTTCCCAGCCGCTCTGCCCCAAGCCTGTAGTGTTGCGTGGGGTTGTTGTGACAAAATATTATTTCACTGTTGACATTTTCAGCAGGAAATGCTCTGTTTCTTTAAAGCACTAATACTGCTTCTGTATTGTCACTACTACTAAATTTTATTGTTCCTGTCGTGTTGAATGTCAGTCACCAATAGTATGTAATAGTGAACAGTTTGGAGTTGTTAAGGATAAAGTCCAAAGCACTTACAGGTATTTTTCATCTCTGAGACTTCTGTGATAACCGTACTGACTGTATGTGAAATGAGTATTTTGAAACCTTGTTGTCATCCTTAATGGAGACATGGTATCTATAAAATCAATTCTGTGTGATCACGTGGCTTTTTTTCCTTGTTCCTCCGGGAAGATTTTTCCCAGGTTCCTCTAAAAGGCGCTGTTTATATGGATTACAGAAGACAGTATTGCCAGTGCCAGAAGCTCCAAAATCTGTGAGACAGCCAAAATATTGCAACCTCATCCAAAAGCCTACTATAACATCAGTTACAACTTATATTTTTATTGTCTTAATTCTACCTGTCCAGCCTTGAAGATACGCATAATGATTCAATAATCAGGGTGAAAATTTACCTTTTTTGCAAGGGGAAGTATTCTTATCTCTGTTTTTACTTGAAGTTATAATTAAGATTTTCTTTTCAATAGGAAAAAAGTGACTGCGTTAAATATGTCGTTCTCTTCTGCTTTGCAATATGAATTATTTTTCACGTTACATTTGAAACTGTTCCCTACTGAACTTACACAGAAGCTGCTTGTTCTGGTTTGCTTTGCTATCCCCAGCTCCAAGTGGTGACAATTATGTGAAAAGCTCTGTAACTCGTTAGTAATGCATCCCAATGTTTTCTTTCCCAATAATTATTACTGATGTCGTTTAGCACAAGGCTTACTGTTTAGCAGTATATGCCTGTTCTCTATAGCTTCTGGAATTTACATAGAAGATACTTCAGCTGTTATGTCCCAAATAGTAGTCACTATATTACAGTGCCATTGCAAACTCAACCATTAGGTATACAAAAATGTAGTAAATAGTACCGAGTTTTAAATTCTCTCCCAAATACAGTGGTTTTTCATGTGTGAGCTTTCTATTGGTTGCCTTAGAGTTTTTACATTACTATTACCCCTCCGTGCACCTGAAAAACTCTTTCACTTCCCAGTATAATAGGTCTTCCTTCATACCACTTACTACTGGTTTATTTTCTGAAGAATAGTAGATAGCAAAAATGTAGACTTTGCTGCAGGATCACACACCTTGCTAAGAAGCGAAGGGTGATGGGTAGGTTCTGTAATTTCTGCTCCAGATATAGTTGTGTCTTTAGATCACCTGCAGTGAATGGAACCTGTTGAGAAGCCACTCATCACTGTTCTTGGGGACATCAGTGTCGAAGGGTATTTTGTGATGTATGCCTACACACTTGAAGAGCAGCACAAAGCCACACAGTGACAGTATGAAGCTCGGGCTGGTCTTTCAGCTGCTGCTGTCCTGCACGAAAAGATTTGTCCCTGCCCTCTCATTAGAGGTTGCTGCCCCAGTATTTCTGCTACTTTAACTGTTTGCCAATTGATCTCAAAGTAAATATCACACAATACTGAACCAGATTAGAAAGTGGTCAAGGTGGTGCCAGTTAAACTGGAAAACCAGTGAACCCTTGCCCTGGGTAAAAAGTGGCTGTACAGCATGTTTCATCATGTCCTCAATCACCCAAGCAGTGAATATGGTTTAATCCCTCTGAAACACAGAGTGGAAGGAGGATTTGCCAAGGCTGTATTCTCTGCCTGCCTGGGCAGCTGAGGGCTGTGCTTTCATTCCCAGCTTCACAAGGAGGGAGATACTTGCTCTCATCAAAGATAGCAATGTCTGATAACTGGGAGCACTGGGGACAAGGTAGATACCAACAGTGTAAGAGGTGAATTCATAGTCGTCTTATTTCCCCCATTCTCCTTCCCCTCTTCTTTACCCTACTTGAAAATATATTTCTCAAAAGTTGCAGTAGTTTGTGTTTCCACACAGTCATGTGTAGAAGCCAGGTTAATCCTATTCATGGCAAGAATTGTTTAGCAGTAGGCCACATTGGCTATGAGTTTTCGTGGGAGCTCTATAGTATGGAAAGAAAAGAAATTTTTCTGATGAGGTATGCATCTACTGAATTGGTTTAGATGCCCACAAAACAAATTTCTAATGAGTTCTAAAAAACAGGTGTTTGATGCAGATCCTCAAGTGCTTTTAAGCTATGTCTAAGCTGCCCTTCCCTGAGATTAATATATTCTGTCTGTTTCTCATCTGGAGAAAACAGTTATTGTCTGAGAATGCACAGTAATGAAATAAATAAGGAGGCATAAATATTATATACATCTCTTATCTCACTTTAACTGAGGCAGTAGTGCTCATTATAAGATGAGTTGTCAGTGATGTGTACAGAGGGAAGTTGACAAGGAGATTAACCAGAGAATACTTGCCTCTTGAAATGCCAACCTTGCTCTTTTAAAGTGGCAAAGCTAGAAGAAAACTATGAAAAACAATGCTTTCTGTGGTGGGGATTTAATGGCAAATGCCTTTGCTGAAGGGGGGAGCTTAAGTTCTCAGAGAAGAATGAAGGAGAAAAAAAACAGTCCCAAGAACTGAAGACTCTGTGATCCTTAATCCTTGCTTCGTATGCTGCGCTACCATGCAGGAGTCCCATGGGATTTGGATCGGGCACAAGGACATGCTCACATGCCTTTTGAAAGCTCTATATTGCATGATACAGAGCTGGGCGTGTGTTAACTGCAGGAGGGTAAACGGTACTTGTCCTGTGTAGCGGGCCATGTAGTGATGGGACTCCATTTGTTGCTACAAATTGTGCTTGAACTTTTCTTATGAATGAGTTTATATTGGGTTGGTGCTTTGTTATGTGTCAGTGACATTCTTCATCCTGCCATACCAACTTGCTGGGAACCTCAGAGTTGTTTCTGTTACGCTGCGTGGGCTTGAGGTACATGTCTCTAGTCTTTCAGACTTGTGCTTTACAGTTTCTTTGTGTGTATTGGAGGCTTTCTTGGAATTCATGCTAGAGTGGATTCAGTTCAGTCAGCAGAGGATCTGGATAAGCTGGATTAAGGGGTATGGAAGAGGAGCAGATATTCCATTTAGTTAATGGATTTTGAACGTGGCCTAAAGAATGACAGGAGGAACCCTTTAGACTGAGAAAACCCTCAGATGCCAGTTGTTATATATTTTCCAATCAATTATTTGATTTTTGGCACATGCCGTGGACTTTGGTTTTGAAGGAGAAGCATACATCAGAAAAAAAATTGAGAACATATGTTTTTCAGTTTGCAAATGGCAAAACAATTTCTCTGTTGAAAGAGACTGATGGTGTTACTTGATCGGCTCACCATGCCTTGATAATCAACAGTTTTGTTAGAAGAAATAGGATGGTTTTAATGAAATGTGCTCTGAGCTGGCTGCTTCATATGCTTTCTTTACTACTGCCAGGGAGAATGTGTTTTACCCCTCAATTACATTGTTGAGTATAATTAGTTTTTTATAGTCATTGCCAGAGTTTAGGATTTCCTGTTTTAGGTGTGTTGCTCTCAGCTCTGATTTATGAGATCTTTCAGTTATGCCTATTGTGAATTCATGCTATGCAGTTGTTGTTTGTCAACTTTGAGTCCAACATTTGCATTTTGTATGGGGGTAGTTTGCAATGTTGTATTTTTAAGTGGGATCAGAGTGGTTTAGGGTCACGAATATTCCCTTATGGTCTGCGGTTAAATTTCTCTTGTTGCCTTTTGAAGAACATGTGCAACCTGTTCTTTGGTAACTGTAGGTGCGAGCTGAGCTTTTCCCTTTTCTTGCCAGAGGAGAAGCACGATGACTTCATGTTCCTGAAGTACTTGAATGGGATCACGTTATGTCAAGACACATAAAGTCATGACACTGAGGATAGGATTAATCCCATTTCAATATAGTTCACTTAACTGAAGAATGTCAGCTGAGACACTGGCTACCCAAAGGCTCTTTCTGTAATTCACGAGAAGAAACTGGCAACTCTATGGAGCAATTAATCACTTGTAAACTTTTAAATACTCTTTGGAGGTCTCATTTGCTTTCACTGGCTGCAGAGGGAGAAAAAGTTAGTTCAGGTGAAGCCCTGATTTTGGGAGGTATGAAGTCAAGCAAGAGGCTTTCTGCTTTCTAACTTTTTCCTGCTCTGGGGATGACTGTCCAAACAATAGTCCCTGAGATTTGTTTCATACTGTTTTTCATCCTGCCATATGGATACTGAGTGCTCAGATCAGCCTAGCTCACATGGGGGAATAGGTTGTGTCCACACGGTGATGTCCTCCCTGGCTCTGTTCTAACCCCAGACCTTTAGCCCTGCTGAAGAACTTCCCTGGGTAGGGCATTTTTGAGCTAAAATAGAGTAGCGCTCGGAGGCAACCTGTGCAGGTAGCTCCAATGTAAACCGAGAGGTTTCTGCAAATCCACTTCGTGGACGGTGTTGGTGGATGTCTAATAATGTGGCTAATTAGAATGTCTTACTCCTCATTTGCCCTTACCACAGGTTATCATCAGCGTTTTAACCTTGGGTGTTCAGCAGACACCTGTGTAAGCTACAGTGGTAATACTGGCAGCTGATAACGGCTGTGGGGATAAGCCACAAATGGGGGTTGTGATGCACATTAATAATGTGTATTACAAATGTAAACAGGCTGTATGTATTTACAAAGATATGTTAACATTGTTCTGTATCCCGTGTGCTCTTCCATCTTGATTTTCTTTGGCATCCTTGGTACTTCTTTTCACAGAGACACTATGTCCAGTTTTCCAGTTCTGCACAAGTTGTAGCCCTTTACCTAAAATATACTTAGCCACAGATTTCAGTCTGCAAAACATTACTGGTAAAATATATGCATATTTGAAAATGACATGTTCCCAGACACCAAGCCAACAAGCTGCACACATCACATGCAACACAAGATAATTGAAAGTGTTGAATTTATTTTCAGTAACGTGTCCTTATTAGCAGCCTCATCTGTTCACTCTGGAATAACGGCTTCCTTACCATATGCTCTTGGTAATACAACAGTTAGTGTGTGATGTTAGGTACAATGAATCATGTACATAAGTGTTCAGAGCCCCTGCATAACGTAATGGGACTCCCAAAATAAACTTGGATTTGTGAGCATTGTGCAGAGAGAATTTGAAATTACTCTTTCGAGGTGCCTGTGTGAGCCGGCTCTTGGGGAAGACAGCTGGCCCCCTCACTGTGCAGGGCTGGTCGTGGAATTGCAGTTGAGAGGGAGTGAGCTTTATCTCTCTTTTAGTGCTTCAGTTTTCATGGGAGCTGTAATGCTTCCTTCCTCTGCTGTTATTTTTTCCCAGCCATAGGACTACAAAATATGAATACAGCTTTAAAAGACAATTTTATATAGCCTGATACATAGTAGAGCCAAATTCCCAATATCAACTTTATAGGATAAATTACAATCAGTAGAGCTTGTTCTGCAATGAGGTCTAACCTAAAGCAGAATGGGACCCAGTTCTTCAGACTGGAAAAGCTCTGCTGAAGTGGAATGAGTGGGGGTGGATTTTTATGATTAAATGAAAATGAAGGAATGTCTTGTTTTGCTATATTCCCACTTATATGTCTGGTCTGTTTGTTCAGGATAGCAGCTCTAATCTATGACTATAGGTTACTGCTGGATTCCTGCCGTCTTGTTTAAATTAGATTCATAGCCTGGGGGGCAGGGGGTGTAAGCAGGAAGCCATTGTAATTTTCATGTTTTGGACACCAGTGTATTTTCATGAGCTGAAGTTAAGTGTCTCTGGGGATGCTGAATATCACTGAAACATTTCCTGAGTTCTCTTAAGCTGTACAGTGGTATGTCTAAGTCTGTTTTCCAAAGGATAGAGCGTTTTGTTTAGTTAGTGAGGTCTTAGTTAGTTCACTGAACTAGTATGCTTTTGCACTTAGAATTTATTGAGGAACAGAAGAAGAGGAGGAAAGTTGTTCAGGGAAAATCAAGTCCTCTCCCTTAGAACAGCTAGGAATACTGTGGTTTCTTTTATGCCCTTGTAGTCATTTATATTTCTGTTTACTAAAATCCTCAAGAGATTGTGACTTCACAGCTACTGTGTCAGAGCTAATTTTTGGCGATTGTAAATAGGTGAAATGGTTAGGCAAGTGCACGGCTTTAGGTAAAAGAGCAATAGCTGGAGCATTATGAGAGAGACTAGTCATAGTCTGTCCCACGGCAGGGAGGCTATGATTGCTGCCAGTCTTTGGGCAAATCACTTTGCATTGTGGCACTTCTTTTCCATTTTATGTTACTTAGCTTGTACAGTACAGCACCAAGATAATAGTAGCGTGGTTTTAATTAGAGATCTTAGCATCACTGTGCACACAGTAATGACTGTCTTTTAGCAGAGTTTGAGTACCAGAGGTACTGCTAGCCCCCTAGCAAGTGGCACGGGCAAAGCCAAGCCCCAGCGTCGCCCCTGCTAGACCGCTGAGGCAAGACCTGGTGTGCGCTGTTGGGATGACGTTTTGACTCCTTTCCTGCAGCATTTGGAGGACATACCGTGGTGCTTGGACAGTGGTGCTTGTCCGGGATTGTTGTCTACTGGTTTGACAACACATTACTCAAAAGCCTACATCCTGATGTCTTAGGGTATTTCAGAAGAGCTGGTTTGTTTTGTTTTGCTTTGGTCATGTTTTCTCCTTTTATATTTTACATAAGCCAGATCAATGTGCAGGGAATTAATGTGACTTACTCCTGAGTCACAGGCTGTGTTAACCACAAACCTACTAATCACTTACTTGTGCCTGAGATGTTTATTCCTTTTCCTTTCTTTCCTGACCTGTTGGACTGCCACATCTTTTTATCTTCATAGTCTCTGCCTTCAGCCCGTCCCTTCCTCAAAATTTCCATTGACCCTTTTCCTTCAGAGGTTCAGTGTCCCTTCTCAGTAATCCCCTCCTTTATCTCAAGGTTTCTTGGCAGTCTGGAGTCTCTTGCATATACAGACTGGATCCTGGTGATGAAATGTGTTGGTGCTAAAGGAAATAAATTCTTTCTCCGAAAGAAGTGCTGAGCACCAATAGGTTTCTGTATCCTGCAGAAATGATGCTGAATCACTGATTGATGGAGAAGTCTTTCCCTTTCTCCTTTCAGTATGTCTGATGATTGCCCTCACATGAATGAGGGTGGTAACAAGGACACCTGTCGTTCTCACTTTGCCTGCTGGCTGTGCGAGTACGTTTCTAGATTTTGTTCTGGGTCTGAATTGGACCAGCTGGCTGCTGTTTTCTCTGGAACGTTGGCTGAATCTGTGGACATATATTTTTCTTAAATGTGTAGCTGTATTGGTTGAAAACATTACTGCTCTGCACTGCTGTCTGCTTCCTTCTTCTTTGAGGTTGTGGTCTTTTCTGATCCCCAGCCAGAAGTGCTGCTCTGCAATTCTAGGTTCGTTCCAAAATGGTCCAGGTTAGTAGAGACTGCTGAAACCCTTTGAGCCTGCTGACTTGGTTCAAAAGAGTGTGCATGAACTGCTTTGCTGCCAAGCAGAGGAGGTGATGACTTGTGTTAGGATGGTTCTGGAGAGCAGGGCTGGCAGTTTGTTCAGCTGGCATAGCTGCAGTGGGAAGGGAATGAGTGTCCCTAGTGCTAATGAACTGAATTGAGCTGTAAAGATTGAGTTACATGGGATCTCTGTGTCTACAAATCTAGACAGTCTCTGTGATTGCTGACAATGGCAGGAAAAAATGTGGCTGCTCTGTGTATCACGCTTTGTTCTAAATATTACTGTTGCTCATGCTTAGGGTGTGAAAAACGAAGATCTTGTCATTACTGTAAAAACTCAACCCTTTCCCTGCCCTTGAAAGTGGAATTGAATATTGTTCTTTACCTAAAGTGAACCATGGTATATGAAGACAAAAATAACACATGTTGGCTAAATTGCATTTTAAAGAATTTGGTGGCTTTGTTGCCTCAAGCAAGTCTTTAAGCACCTGGTGGATCAGCATAGCCACCTATACTGATATGTACCCATGTTTTTTCTTTCAGAGGGAAGGTGCAGCAATACTCCACAGTGCAGAGGTGTGTGGTAGCTCGTGGAGTTGGAGCTGTAACTTAGCAAGTGGTATAAGGAGATGAATTTGTTTCTGTAAAGGGCATGAGGCAAGCAACTTTTGAGATGCTGTTCCGTGTCTACTTTGAGTCTTGTTTCATCTCAAACCATGCTCTTTACAAAACAAGCAGATAAGAGAAGCTGTAAATAAGTGAAACATGTTTTGATTTAATTTTAATTTGCATAAGGCTTGTTTAGAGACAGATTTAAAGTGCATAAAACCTTTCAAACTTTAGAAATTTTGGCTGTGGATATTTGTATGATGAATCAAGCCCACCTCACCTTTTTGTGTTGTAGCTACATAGCGTTAAACAGTTTCTTAGTTACTTGCAATGAAATGTCCCATTGTGCAGATATAAAACCCATTTTTTCCGCTCTGATATTCTGTCTCATTGAACAAATTTTGATCTCGGTTAACATGGAGTAAATCCAGAGCAATTCCATTACAGTCACTGATGTTAGTTTGGATTTACACCAGTATAACTGAAGTCAGAGTCTGGCTTTGTTGTCGATTTGTTAAAGAGTTGAGATCAATTGATTTTATTGGTTTGATTATCTGATTTTATAGAGTTATTTTATAGAATAGAAATATAGGAAGATGATTATTTAGTAAAAGTAGTTGTGAGACCCTTTATACATTTTGTACTAAGGCCAGAAGAATGGGTTGGAATCATTGTTGAAGCTTAAGTAATAATTTAGGGTTTGAAAGGTTTCTTTGTATCTAACTAGTCTTCTGTATAAAGAAAGTATATTGAGATGTCAGAATGTAGGATTAATGGGAACTGGGGAGAGTCGACTGGAACAGCTTGTAGTTACCTGCCAAGAAACCGTGAACTTTAGTAAAAGGTAATTCCGGCAGGGGGAGATCGCGACCACCGACTCATATACCACCTACCCAAATCGTACCCCAGACCCATTTTTGGACCTTTCTAAGCTTTATTGCGCAGAATCGGATATGGGAGGAGAATATGTTAATGATTTTTGGGAAATGTTATGATTATGCATGAATAACTAATGAATATGTATGAATAAGTTCTATATATGGAATCTGTTTTTGGGACCTGGCGTGCGTTGATCGTGAGAGGACTCGCTCACGCACCCGGCCGTCAATAAAGAAGTGTCTGCTTATCTACATCACATTGGTGTCGATAAGTTCTTCATTCCGAGATTTCGGTAACAGTTTTGGCGACCCAGATGGGACCTCGCTGAAGGAGACCGGAGGAGTCGGGGACCTGATCGGTTCCAGCCGGCACCGAGGATTTCTCGGGGATACCCATCGATCCCCGATCCGTAAGGCTCTTCGCGACGTTCCCTGGATATTTGGTAAGACACTTCTTTTTTTTCTAATTGTAGTAAGTGGGTGAGAGTCCCACTAAAATAAGTAAGTAAGTGCACTAGAGAAAGTGGGGGGGAGTCCCACTATAATAAATGTATGGTAAGGAGTGGGTTAGAGTCCCACCAGTGGGTTGGAGTCCCACTGAGTAAGTCTACCTGTCAGACGCAGTGAAAGACCTGCGCAGGGTAGGACTAGGAGTCTGCCTGTCAGACGCGGCGAAAGCTGCGCAGGGTTGGACTAAAAGGATCCTTGTGGAAGTGGAAGCCTAGGCGTCTGCCCGTAAGACATAAGCGAAAGCTATTGCAGGGTTGGACAAAAGTGGAAACAAGAGAAACTATATGCTATAGTGTTCTCTAAGGTAGTGCCTCTAACAAAAAGTTAGAAGAAGTTTTTGTGTTTGTGGTTTTGTGTTTGTGTATTAAGAAGAAAATTAAGAGGTATAATATTGTGTTATATGTTTGTTTAAAGTAACTGTTGGAAAGTGTGAGTGTGGCTGTAAGGGTGAGACGTGCAATTGAGCACGAAAGCGAGTGTGGAGTGTGGATCCGCGGATCGGAGTGACAGAGTTGAATAATTGTGTATTGTACTGTGAGTAATTATACCATGGCAACTAAGTTAACTCGGTTGTTTAAAAGTAAAAGCATGGGTAATCTTGCTGTAAATGACAAAATCCCGAAAAATTCTCCATTAGGATGTTTGTTGACACACTGGGGAGATTTGTATGAGGATTTGTCGAAAAGCCAGATGATTGAGTATTGTAACAATTTGAGTATTGTAATAATTGGTGGTCTTTGTATATATTGGATGATCAGGAAAAGTGGCCCATGAAGGGGACACTGAATTATAACACTATTTTGCAGTTAATGCTGTATTGTAAAAGAGAAGGGAAATGGAATAAAATGTTAGATGTGGATTTGTTTTTTTAATTTAAGACAAAGAAAGGATTGGCAGGATGAATGTAAGCTAACTATTAGAGATAATTTGGTAATGGCTATAACTTTTGATAATAAGAAAGTGAAAAAAAAAAAATGTTGTTTAAATTGTGAGGTTGGGAGTGGATACAGGAGTGACATTTTTTTATTAAATACCTGTAAAGGAAAAATTGGAACAAAACCAGCCAATATAATAGGGGCAACAGGGAAAGAAGAAAACAGGCCATTTTCATAGCCCCTAGATTTGAAATTTGGAAATAAGATAATTATATATGAATTTTTGTATGTACCAGAATGTCCAATATCCTTATTAGGAAGAGATTTGTTGTCTAAATTAAATGCACAGATTGTTTTTGACGAAGGAGAACTTTTCTTGAAAATACCTGAGTCAAAAACGGGAGAAATCTTGATGATACAAGAAAAGGTAAAACAAGAAATTCCACCGGAGGTGGACTTGGCAGTGATCCCTACTGTATGGGAGACAGATATTCCTGGCAAATCGAAACTAGCAGAACCGGTTAAAATAGATTTGAAGGAAGGCGCAGGAACAGCGAGAATTAAACAATATCCAATTAAATCGGAAGTAAGACAGGAATTAAAGAAGTTGATTGATAAATTTTTGGAGTATAAAATTTTAGAAGAATGTGAATCTGAGTATAATACTCCTATTTTACCAGTCAGAAAACCATCGGGTGAATATAGACTGGTACAAGATTTGAGGGCAGTAAATCAAATAGTTAAGGATATTTATCCTGTAGTAGCAAACCCTTATACACTGTTAACAGCATTAAGGGACACTTATCAATGGTTTACAGTGCTTGATCTAAAAGATGCTTTCTTTTGTATACCTTTGGAAAAAGAAAGCAGAAAACTGTTTGCTTTTGAATGGGAAAATCCACAAACTGGGCGAAAGATGCAGCTGACATGGACTAGATTACCCCCAAGGATTTAAAAACAGTCCAACTATTTTTGGAAATCAATTAGCTAAAGAACTTGAAATCTGGAAACAGGATAAATCAAGACCTGGGCATTTACTATTACAATATGTGGATGACATATTGATTGCTGCAGAAGAAAGACTTACCTGTATACAGGTGACTAATGATCTCTTGAATTTCCTGGGACTAAATGGATACAAAGTATCCAGGAAGAAAGCCCAGATAGCCTGCCAGACTGTGATATATCTGGGCTTTGAGATTTCAAAAGGACAATGGCAATTAGGAAAAGATCGCAAAGAAGCTATTTGTGGTATACCTGAGCCGAGAAATATTCATGAACTCAGAGCATTTTTGGGAATGACTGGGTGGTGTCGCCTTTGGATCATGAACTATGGGCTAATAGCTAAACCGCTGTACGAGGCCCAGAAGAACTCTCCCTTTGTATGGGGCCCACAACAACAAAAGGCTTTTGTAGAGTTGAAACGTGCCTTAATGTCTGCACCTGCTTTGGGACTGCCGGATTTAACCAAAGATTTCCAGTTGTTTGTTCATGAAAGGCAACACCTGGCACTGGGAGTACTAACCCAGAAGATGGGAAGCTGGAAACGACCAGTCGGATACTTCTCTAAACAGCTGGACACAGTGAGTAAAGGGTGGCCAAACTGCCTTCGAGCAGTGACAGCAACAGTGATGCTCATACAAGAAGCTCGGAAATTGACTTTGGGAAGAACAATAACAGTCTATGTTCCACACATGGTGATAACTGTCCTAGAACAGAAGGGGGGATATTGGCTGTCCCCCAGCCGAATGATGAAGTACCAGGTGGTATTGACTGAACAAGATAATGTGATTCTAAAGACAACTAACCTGGTAAATCCTGCAGTGTTTTTAAGTTCCATACAGGAAGAAGGACGACTGGAACATGACTGCTTGGCTACCATCAAGTATGTTTATTCCAGTCGTGAAGATCTGAAAGATGTGCCGTTGGAGCAACCAGACTGGGAATTGTATACTGATGGAAGCAGCTTTATGGAACAAGGAGTCCGATATGCCGGATATGCGGTAACAACAGACACCAGAGTTATAGAAGCAGGAACATTGGCGAGTACCACATCAGCACAAAAAGCGAAACTCATTGTTTTAATCCGGGCCTTAGAGCTTAGCAAAGATAAGAAAGTAAATATCTGGACTGATTCAAAATATGCCTTTGGGTAGTGCATGTCCATGGAGCCTTGTGGAAAGAGAGAGGGTTATTGTCCTCTCAAGGATCAAACATTAAGCATCAAACAGAAATTTTACAATTATTGCAAGCAGTTCAAAAAACAGATCAAGTAGCAATCATGCACTGTAAAGCACATTAGATTGGAAATATAAAAATAATAATTGGAAATAATTTAGCTGATAAAACAGCAAAGAAGGTAGCAAAGAGACAAACATCGCAAATGGCAATAATTCTTTCTAAAACAGTAACCCTTTCTAGGGAAAAACCAAGATATTCAGAGGAAGATGACAAATTGGGTCAGTTATTAAGTGCTAAGAAAAACTTAGCTGGATGGTGGAAAATTCCTAATGGACAGGTAGTAATTCCCCCTCTTTTAATGAGAGAGATAATTTAAGTAAAACACCAAGAATGTCATTGGGGGGCAGAAGCTTTAGTAACATCTTTATGAAAACAAGTGGTATCAGTTAAAATGTTGGGAATAACTAAAATGATAACTGCAAAGTGTGAAATATGTTTGAAAAATAATCCAATGATTAAGAAAAAGGTTCAAATGGGTAGACTGAAATCTGGTGTAGAACCTGGAGATTATTGGCAAGTAGATTTTTCAGAATTACCCAGACAAAATGGGTATCGGTACATTCTAGTAGGGGCTGATACTTTTACAGGATGGCGAGAAGCCCTTCCCTGTTGCACTACACAAGCAAAAGAAATGGTGAAGTGGTTATTACAGGAAATAATTCCGAGATTTGAAGTTTTTATTGGAATTTCTTCTGACAGAGGTCCACACTTTGTTGCTGAAGTAGTTCAAAGTGTTAGCAAAGCATTAGGTATTAATTGGGATTTACATGCCTCTTGGAGACCACAGTCTAGTGGGAAAGTGGAGAGGATGAATCAAACTTTGAAACGACAAATAAGTAAAATTTGTCAAGAAACCAGTCTAAAGTGGCCTCAGGCACTTACATTGGCATTATTATGAATCAGGGTACAGCCAAAGAGTGGAACCTCAGTCAGTCCTTATGAATTGTTATATGGAAAACCATATGAGTTTCTAGAACCAAATCCAAACATATATGTAAAAGGAAGGCAGGATGTATATAACTATTTGGTTTTTTTTAAAGGAAAATTTTAGCTGTGATTTGGAGTGTAGTAATATGGAATAGACCTTTACCCCTGAAAAATTCAGTGCATGATTTTCAACTAGGAGACTATGTCTATGTGAAGACTTGGACCTCTGAACCTTTGCAGGAGCACTGGAGAGGACCTTTCCAGATACTGCTAACCACTTTTACAGCTATCAAAATTGCAGAATTGGATGCTTGGATATATTATACTCAAGTGAAGAAAGCACCGTGAAGAAAGAATCTACTCCGTGGAAGATTGCTAATTGTGACCCAGAGACTTAAAAATTGACTTTGAAACATGTCTAATTTTTTTATATCAGGTTATGATTGGGTTTTGGATTTTTTTTGGTTGGTAATGTTGGTGGGATCATGGGTTGGCTTGGTGGACAGGAACAAAAGACAAATAGAAACAGAACAAGTGATTGACATTCCCAAACAAATGGCAGAGGAAAATTTGTTGGTAGGATTGACTAAAGAATTTGCCAATTTATAAAATGTCATGCAGATCACTGCTTGTTTGCCAATACCAAGGGCAGCAGGTGAATCTATTCCATGGGGAATTTTAACTATGAATTTGACTAACCTGGAACATAAAAATGAAACCAATTATTGTGAACAGAGGCCAGTGACTCAATGGTACGAGCAAGTGAAAGTCACTAGAAAACAGTGGAAAACTCCAGGTAGTCTGGCGGATTGTGAAAAATTGTTAAATCATGTTTTTACCAAAATAGGGAGATTTAAGACTGTGGGATGGTGTTCTTATGATGAACAACTTAAAACCAATGTGAGCAGAAGTATCATGAAATGGAAGTGTAATAAAACTGGCCAAGGTACCCAATTAGTAGAACAATGGGACTCTATATGGTCTATGTCCATATTTTCCCATTTTCAGTATATGGCAAGAACTTTTTGGTGTTTTACCTGGGATGGAAAAGTTTTTTTTCAGTATTACCCTGGGTCAACGATAGGTTAACTTCATTGAGAGAAAAGGAAGATAAAATAGTGCCATGGTGGAAATGTGAAAAAGTGTATGATTGCAGTAATGCAGACTTAGTAATTCAAAGAATTTTTTTCTTAAGACACTGTTTTAAAATATGGTTGTTTTTGTCGAGGTCTTAAGAACACTCTCAATTTAATCAGCACTTTTACAGTTAGGAAAGGAACTTTGTTTAGTTATAGTAAATCTACTATTTGAAGTCCCGGACATTTAATTTGGGCATTGAGTGATGGAACCTGGACAACTCATTTACCATTAGATGGTAAAGTGAAACAAATTACCTTAGGCATGCCAACATTGTGTCCGATTTGGAAGAAATCACCATTTAGAGGATCCCTAGAAAATTTAGAACTAAAACGAACAAAGAGATCTGAGACAAATGATGATAATTGGAATGAACCCTCTACAGGAGTGAAAATTGGTTGGGCACTTGAATCACTTTTAAATCCTATAGCATCATATAGGAACAGAGCATGGCTTTATAAGTTAACTGGTCAAGTGGAAAAATTAGCAAACGTTACTAAAAAGGGGTTTAAGGAATTGAACATGCAATTACAAGCGACTTCCAGAATGACTTTACAAAATAGAATGGCACTAGATATGCTCCTACTTAAAGAACATGGAGTATGTGGATATCTCAAGGATAAACTGGACCACTGTTGTATTCACATTCCAAATGTCACTCAGGATGTGGAACATGATCTGGACCTATTGGGAAAAATTGAAAAAGAAACTGAAAATATTGAAAAGGATATGTCGGAAGATTGGCTTGGAAAAATTTTTAATAAATTAGGATGGAACTTGAGCTCTTGGATACAATCCATAATCAAAACTTTGTTTTTGTTATTGATTGTCTTTTTGATGATCATGTTAGTATATGCATGTTTGAAAAAACAGTTTATCAATAGAATTGCTGTCAATCGTATGATTATGAGAGAAGTGCCTACTAGTCCACCAAGACACAGCCCACCACCACCAAAATATGTTGAAACAAATGACATGTAAATAGTGTGAAAGTATTGAAATAATGATTTTCAACACTTTCAAAGGGGGGAAATGTTGTCGATTTGTTAAAGAGTTGAGATCAATTGATTTTATTGGTTTGATTATCTGATTTTATAGAGTTATTTTATAGAATAGAAATATAGGAAGATGATTATTTAGTAAAAGTAGTTGTGAGACCCTTTATACATTTTGTACTAAGGCCAGAAGAATGGGTTGGAATCATTGTTGAAGCTTAAGTAATAATTTAGGGTTTGAAAGGTTTCTTTGTATCTAACTAGTCTTCTGTATAAAGAAAGTATATTGAGATGTCAGAATGTAGGATTAATGGGAACTGGGGAGAGTCGACTGGAACAGCTTGTAGTTACCTGCCAAGAAACCGTGAACTTTAGTAAAAGGTAATTCCGGCAGGGGGAGATCGCGACCACCGACTCATATACCACCTACCCAAATCGTACCCCAGACCCATTTTTGGACCTTTCTAAGCTTTATTGCGCAGAATCGGATATGGGAGGAGAATATGTTAATGATTTTTGGGAAATGTTATGATTATGCATGAATAACTAATGAATATGTATGAATAAGTTCTATATATGGAATCTGTTTTTGGGACCTGGCGTGCGTTGATCGTGAGAGGACTCGCTCACGCACCCGGCCGTCAATAAAGAAGTGTCTGCTTATCTACATCACATTGGTGTCGATAAGTTCTTCATTCCGAGATTTCGGTAACAGCTTTGGTTATCTGCTTTTTTAATATGATAAATACTACATATTTCCCAAATATCCTTTCATATCTCCTCTTCAGAACTTACTGTCTCCTCCCACTTTCCCAAATTCCAAGAGTAACAACATAGGTGAAACTTAATTGATGAAAGATTGTTTAAGCAGGGTCTGTTTTTTATTAGCTCAGCTGTTTTTCATTTTTTTTTGAGCACTGTTTGAAGTTTCATTGTACTTGGGACAGGATCTGAATTCATCGTGCTTTTCCTACTTGACTCATTTTGTCAATTAAAGTGTGGTTTTAAATTATAGGGTGCTCTCAGACATTCATTGAGTAAGAATTGTATGCTTTGGTGATATTTCAAAGCAGTTTTAAACTCTGAAGAAGGAAAAGGAAAAAGGTTGTGCCTTAAGGCATTACTGTTACTCAGCAACATAATGTGTTTGAAAGAGCTTAGTAAATGCAGCGTGTGTGACTTTGGAGAATGAGATTAATTAAAATTTGTTTATATTTCCTGACATTATGCTAGCTTTGTAGAAGTATACTGTGAACTACAGAGTACTTTATCATATGTGAGAGACATCAGGAATATCATCTAGATTATTCTGTTAGTTAAATTTGGTTTATTATTAAGGTTAGATGTTTGGACAGTTTTATCTGTTACACAGTTTAGCTGGTACAGTGGGGTCTTCGTCCACATAATCATACTTGAAATGAATCCATAACATTTGTATTAACATCTTTACAGTTGAACTTCTACTAGTACAGTGTATCTGCCTTCATATGATGATAAATAATCCTGCCCAGAATATTGAGTTCTTCTAGGGATAAAGAAAGAAAGGATGGGAGATGGGAAACACACCTCCTTCACAGTTTGGAGACCTTAGGCACAAAGAAACTCAGTAGTTAAGAAAGAATTTATAAATGTTTTTCTATATAGTCTGTTGATTTTGATATGATTTTTCACATGTGCTTGAGGTTTTTTTTGAGTGAGACCCTGAAGATTTGCCTCTGGCAACAAAGAGAAATCTTCGGCAGAACTAGTGATTTAAACCCAAGCGATCCAGTCTTAATCATTTGGATGTATTTTGTACTGCAGACACCTGAACAAGAGCTTCGCAGAAAGACTGAATCACTAGTCATGTTTGTACCTGGATGTCTCCTAAATTCCATGTAGTGACAGCCTTCACCATGATTATACCAGTAGGCAGTTGATAAAAACAGATGGTTCCTTGATCCTGCACAGCAAACTGTGGTTGAAAGAGTTAGTCATGCGCTTATGATCTTTGTTCCTTTGCACTAGTGTTCAAGAAAGTTAGCCTGACTATTAATGTTTGTAGGAATTACATGTTGGTTTGTGAATGCCAGTAAGAATTGCATATTTTTGTGGTTTTGAGCCTTCTTTTTGGATGCAAGAAGTAAGGCATAAATGAGAAGCTCCAAATAGCAGTAGCACAGCCATCAGTTTATATACCCATGCTTTCTTCTTAAAAAAGACTGTTGTATGGGCTGAACAGCTGCTCTGATTTCTCGGGCAGTTGGTTGTGGAAATCTCATAGCTGGAATGAGAAAGCTCTTGAGAAGATGTTCTAAAGCAGAAAGGGGGTTGCCAGAGGCTGCCTTCCAGAAAGACTTCTTTTGAGGAAGAGAGGCTATTCCATTATCACGTGCTGGCCTGAGGCTTGTGTGGGGCAGTGAGGTCCCACCGAAGAGGTTGGCACTCAGAAGCATGTTTTCTTCAGATCTGAACTGCTTACGCTATTTAAAAGTGTCTGTAGTTAAGGTGTTCCTTTTCTAGGACTGTGCTTCCTTGCTTTACAGCTAGGTTGTGCCTGGACACCTAGTGCCTGCTAGTGCAGGCCTTTTGTTGGAAAGGTATGTTTGGAAAGTGTGGAAGTAAAGGTGAAAACGGGCAGTCGAAGATTTGGTGGTGTCATCGGGTGGCTGGACCCCAGAGCCTTGCTGCCTGTGCAGGGCATCAGCCGTGAGACTGGCACTTGAGGGTGTGCCAGAGAGACTGCAGCAGGAGCGCTGAGCAGCCCACGCCAGAACAGACAGATCCAATCTGTAACGGCAATATCAATCTATTTTAAGACTAGCTTCAGCTAGAATAATGTATTCTGTCTGAGAGATGTATAACTAATGCTTTTGTTTTTTAAAGACAGACAAGTGACATGCGTTGTGTGACAATTTGGGCCACTTAAGTTATTAATTCATACAGTCTGCTAAAATTTATTCTTTTTCCTTGCTATTTTTAATGGTGTAGAGCTTTTGGATGAGATTTTTTTAGTACTACTGGAGTCTTGACAAGCTCATAATTTTAAAAATTGTTCCATATTATATGCTGAGCAACTTAACTTTGCTCTGAAGAGGCTGAAGTGTCAGCTCTGATGTGACAGTAGTGGTGAACCGTAGTAACATCTAGAAGAACTGCTGCTGTTTAAAAGTCTTAATGATATTAGAAGTCTAGATGTATTGTGTCAGTCTGACAAAAGAATGAGAGAGACTGGAAGCCCGTGGAAAATGTAAAATAAACACTGAAACCATGCCCCTACCTGTTCACTTCTTTGCTAGCACAGACAGAGTGGGAAACTTTGATAACAGGGCAGCTGAAAATGCCGTCAATGGAGAGCAAACTTCAGCTGATGAGATCAGCCTGTGAGCCCTTTTTCTCTACCCAGCAACACTGGTGAACGACAAAAGCCCGGGATTGCACTAAAAGCACACTTCCCACGTTCACCAGTGGCATCTTCATTTAGCTTGCTTGGCTGCCAGCTGCAGCAACCGAGAAATTAGCACTTGCCTTTCATTTGTGTTGACTTGCAAAGGGAGTGGTTACCGCTTAAAATAACCAAGTGTGAATCGTCGGAGTGGATTTGAAAACACCTGCATGTTCAGAGAGTGAGTGGGTTTTTTTTTTGTTTTTTTTTGTTCAGGGTCTGCATTGTGTCTGTAAGAAAATATGCTTTTGATTGACCTATATAAACAGTGCAAGTCAGGTTGTAGCATTGATTTTCGGAGCTTGATGGCTTCATGGCCACAGATCCAAATTCTCCAAAGAAGAAAGCTTTGTGCTCTGTGCTGTATAAACAGGCTCAAACAGTTTAGTGAAAACCATAATCATGGTAAATGCTTTCATTTAAAAAATTTAGTAATTCTTTTAGAGTAACTTCAGTCATTATTTAGCAATTTTTATTTCCAGGTGAGAGTTCCATGTTTTTCCAGTAGCCAGCTGAGTGCATCCCAGTCTTGCTGGGCTAGGCCAGATGGAAGGTGATACTGGAAAATACAGGGATCAAGGCAAATGAGTTACTGAGCTAATTTCTATCTAAACATAGAGTGGCGTTATTTTGAAGAAATTTTAAAAGATGAGCAAACAGAAAACAAGGGTTTTGCATAATACATTCCTGCTTAACTGATATAAGTTATCCTCATGCAAAATGAAAAAGGCTGTTTTGTTTAGGGTAAAAGAGTTAAAGTTCTCATCTTTTTTCCTCCCTCCCTCTTCACATCTGCTTTTTGAATTACTTTGGAGCATGCTTACATTTTTACACTAGTAAAACTCAGTGGAATTTTATGATCCACAGATAATATGTAATGTTTCCCTCTCTTCCACAGCTTCCTAAAAACTACTGAACACTCAAACCTGCAACAAGAGCAGAAATATTCTCACGATTTTCCTTTTTCTTCTTCCAAAACCATGAACCAGCTTTCCTATAGCTATTAACCTCCTGTTGTGTTCCAGCATCCCACCACGCATTGCGTTTGTAATGTCATGTTCCTTGCGGTCAGTGCCAGGGCAACGAGGCAAAGGGGCGATAGAAATCTGCACAGAACGTGATTCTACTCCTGCCGACACTGCTAACGGCAGCCAATGGCACTGGACTGCGATGTGTAGATAAGTGTGGGTAAATCTGGGTGGATTAGTAGCTATCCAGTTAAGCGCTCGTGAATCTTGCTGCAGTGAGCTGCCTAGAGGCATTGCTTGTGTAGATTTGGCAAAAAGGCAGCGTATTTGTGAGGGAGCTGTCAGTGGAAAGGAAACAAATGCCACTTCTGGGACTCATAGATGGCATACCAGTACTACTGCAGGACCAGGTCCTGTAACCTAGATGTATCTGTGTTATTTTTGTGAGCTGTGCTTTGTAGCCTTAAAATTAGTCTCTTGTAAAACACTTGAGGTGGCTCAATTATCTTGAGCCAAACCTGCTGCTTTGGCTGCCTCCTGGAGTTGGTAGCCGCTTATGTAGCGAGCAAAGGCATTGCACCGGAGCACTGCTGGTGGATAGCAAAGGCTCTTGCTTCACCTGCGCAGAGGTTGGGAAGGGGTAACAGCTAAAGCTGCAAGTCTGCCTGGTTTTTGATGTTTTTTTTCTTTTTCTTCCCGCCACCCCCCGCCCCGTGGAGTTCAAAACATTGATAGTCAATTCAGCTTTAATCCATACAATTTATGAAATCCTTGTGTCTGTATCTTTTTCAGTGGTGACACCAGCAACGTCCTTTTAGTAGGTCAGCATTATCTACTTAAACACTTCTCATACCCAAGAGATTTTAGGTAGAGTGTGAAGGATGATGAAGAAGACTGATGAGCTTTTAGGATGCTAACTCCTGAATGGAGGTAGCTCACACTAAGGCAGCAACATCCCCTGCATGCATGGCTGAGCTCTTGGTGATGAAACCCCAGAGCTGTTGTGTCACAGTTGGAGAAGCAAGCTGGGATTGGTGCTTTCTGAATGAGTGCACAACTCTTCCAGCTTTGGTTCTCTTCTAGTCTTTTCTCAGCTGATTTTAAAAATTGTGGTGTTCTAATATTAGGTGTTTTGCTGTCTGTCTGAGATCTCAGTTTTATACAGCATGTGATTGTCAGGAGAAATGATGCTTAGACAAGAATTGGGGGATTGTTTATGTACCATGGAGCTTATATAAGGGCAGTGAATTTGCAGATTCTCTTTCCAAAGTGATAAGTATGTATGTCTGGCTTGCAGCCAAATCCTTAGCAGCACAGTCAGAATTGGAGACTTCTGTGCAACAGAATTTATTTAACAAACATTCTCAGGGATTAATTGCGTGACTACTGTGGGGACAAGTTCTGTTTTTTGATTCTTCTGCCAGATTGAAGGGATGAAGTAAGTACAATGGTACAGAGAGAGGGGGGAGAAGAATATTTTGTTACTTCCCATGAGGTTAAGTGGCTCCCAGCAGCTAAATTTACAGGGACTGCAGCGTGCAAATTAGAGCTGACTCTGTGGCTGGACCTCCTCCGTGCAGCCTGCACTGCTGCTGCGGCAGCCTTTGTGCATCGCTTTTCCAGGGTGAGAGTGGGAAGAACCAGAAGCCGCAACACAAGGAGTTTTCACTGGTTTGGACCACGGAAAGGAAGGAGACGCATAAGACCGTTGTCACTACTAAGCTGTTCTGGCAGCCATGGAGAAACTCTTCAGCCTGGCTGTGTGACTCCTTTCCCCTTACGCTGAGCTTGTGGTGGCCATTCGGGTTTCTTGGGCTTGGTTCCAATACATTTATCCCTTACTGAATTATTTCTGTTGCTTGAAAATGTTTTTGTTGGTGCCTTTTGGAAAATTACACAATTACAAATGATACAGGCAAAAATTAATGGATGGTAGAGAGCTGCTTCCAGCTGACTCGCCAGTTACCAAAGTAAACAGTGCTTTAGCGAAGGTTTTGAGAGGCTTATCTGGCCATGAAAAACCTGACGCATCTTTGTTTTTAAATTGACATTTAAATCCAAACCATTTTTTTTTTTAAATAGTATTACAATGTTTCAGTATCCTCTTCTGCCCAGATTGGCTCTGTCAAATAAGCAATTTTGCAGTCATATTTTCTGCAGCTTTTTCCCATCACTTTCTTGTGCAATAGAATCCTACAATAGCCCAGGCTGGAGGGGACCTTGAAAAATCATCTGGTCCAACCTTTCAAACAAGAGCCTCACCAGGAATAAGAAACGTATCTATTAAGTAGAAATAGAAAATGAACTATACAGAAAGTCTTCACCATTAAAATGAATTAATTTTTTTTTAAAGGAGCAAAACGTTCACTTTAACCTGGTATGCCAGTAACTGACCTTCTAACATCTTTAAATAGATGCTTTAACAAACAAATAGATGCTTCTTTATTCACAGTGGTCTTTGAGGCACCATGGAACCGTTGTCAGAGCCCTGGGGTAATCTTTGCAACTGGATATTGTCAGAGTGAATAATCGGTGTACACAGACAATGTTACCTGCTGTAAAATTCCATGTTCTGTCAGCTGCATGTGGATTAGTTTTGTGGCTTGGACATTTATTTAGAGTGATGCATGGAGATTTGAATTTACAGTTGTAATGGCTGAAAAGAAACAGTTTGGGTTTCTAATGGTTTTTACACTGGTAATCCTTTAGCAATTCATTTTATTGTGTAATAGTTGGAGGGAAACTGGGGTCGGTTCTAAGTGAAATCAGTAAAAACTCTGTCATTGACTTAAAAAAAGAAAGCAGATGCATTTTCACTATTAAAAAAAAAAAAAAAAGAAAATCTTTGCTACAGAGTAAACTCATATGTCGAATAGCAGGAGTTTTGTACTGAACGTGACACAATCTCTTTGTCCTAGCAGCTGATTTCAAATTATTTTTCTTATGCTTGGAAGTCTCACTTATCAAAGGATGTTGACGGGATACATCATAAAGCATTTTGTAATATTGAAATTATGATATTCATGCATCTGTATATACATGCACACACACACCAAGCTTCTACAAGATGACATCTTGTCTTATTCTCCTAGAATTTTATAAAAGAAATCTTTTTTTTCCTTTGTGTTCTTTTGAGAGACAGGTGGCATGATATGAAAACTAAGGCAAATTTATTTAGTTGTGTTTTAATTATGCAAGTGTAGGTTGGTCTGTGGTTAGCCTCATCTTTTCCTCCCTGTTTAGGGCTAATTGTCCTATGTGGTTTGCTGACAATGTGCAGAGCAAAATTTATTTAAATAACTTTTCAAGTATCGTGTCTGGCATCTGAAGGAATTTTATGTCAGTCTTTGCTTTTCGTGTGTTTCTGTTATCCTCTGTGGAGGAAAACCCCCTAAAACTTACCACGTTGTGTATGAGCTTCGTATGTAGCAGTTGTGCTGTTCTGTTTTGTCCCAGGTCATGTAACTCCCTCTTGTCAAAGAAACCCAAACGGAATATGGTGTGTCATATTGAAATAGGTCTATCTATGATTTCTTCTTAAAGAAGTATCTTTTACCATGTGAAGGCATTACCACAACATAAGCCTGTTAAATAACAGCATAGGATGAATATGGTAACTTATTCTGGAAAGTCCATGTTTCCATGGTCTTGACAGTTTTAAGCAGTGGATAGTGTTGTGGTCTTCATAAAGCTTGTTAGGAGAATGGTTCCTTTCAGAAAACATTGTTTCCTGGTTTATTAGTAACTGGCTAGTAATTAAACATGTTGAGTACTGTTCCTGAGTTGGGATACCACTATATGCTACATAACATGAATGTAGAGTATTTCTCATCAACATGGGCTGAGCAGTACTGGGTTCTGCTCTCAGGATGCTCAAGTTGCTGTTGGTAACTTTATTTGCTTATGCAGTCTGTTTTTATGTGGATGTGGGTGCTAAGTGCATTAGTACTTCTAAATCCTTCATGGAAGCAATGTGGCTGCTGTTTCAGCAGGAAAAAGCCAGTTGCTTTTTCAGTTTTGATTATGTCTCATGATCAACAAGCTGACTTGGCTTGAGTAAGGTAGCCCTCTCCAAGGATCTTCCAAGTCTCTCTGAAGGAAGTAATCTGTGCATATTATCTTCCAAGCAGCAGAAGCTTTTAATTAGACTTTGTAATTGGATTCATCTATTCTGGAAAAATAAAAGAAGCTGTGATTTTTTTTTTTTTTTTTTTTGCTTTTTTTTGTTTTGCCAGTCAGCCTATGGACCCCTCCTGTAGTGAGATACATCTAGGGACATGGTGAGAATGGTGAAAAAAGAAGGAGCCTTACAGGCAAGCTTGTGGTAATCTGCAGTGCCCAGTGGAGCTCAGCTATTCCCAGCTGGCAGTAGCACAGCCAGTGGTGTGGGCAGCAGTTCAGAATGATTTTTTGCTAGATGTTGCAGTAAATAAATTTGTTTTGTAATGCAATACCAAATACAACTTTTGAATTAAAAATTGAGTTTTAAATAGTGTTTGATTTGACTTCAACATGTCAAGGTTATTAATCACAAAACGGCAGTGTAGAATTTGTGGTTGCATTCATTCCTGCCCTATTCTTTAGTGTAAGTTCTCTATCCAGCACTGTTACAAGTGTTGAAGCGGTACTGCCAAAATACACAGACCAAGAGATGAGACAGAAATAGACCTGGACTGAACTGGAGTTCAGTCTGGAGAAAGAATTTAAAGAGCATTATGAACTGAATTTTACTCTGTTCAGATTGTTGTTTACATTCTGGTTTTGTTTATTTCCCCTTGTTATCTGATGACCTTTTCAGCTGTTCGGTGTGAGCTAAGAGCGCGGGCCAGCTTCGGGAGGGGACTGCTGCTCCCATCCTGTGCAGCGAGGAAGCTGTGGTCGTGGTCCTTATCAGCTGTTCTTTACTGTGGACTGAGGGAAGCAAACCAGTCAAAGCTTGAATGCTGTGTAGTGTCAAGAAATGCTTCTGCCCCCCCTTCTTGTGCCTGCTGGGGCTTTGTCCTGTTGGAAAAGAAAAGCAGCAATACGAACTTCTGTCCTATTGGCAGCACTGGGCTGACAAGCGTAAAACTGAAGCCCCCTGCACAGCAGAGGTGCCTAAGAGCACAGGCAGCAGTTCCGTATGTACTGGGTTCACTGGGATGGCTCAAGGTGTGACTGCAGGGGACCACCTAGCTGTAAGGGACTCGCATAAGCTCTGTGGCTCTTTCAGTCCTTTGGCCTCTCTTCGGGACTGTCAGCTGAGTTGCCGGCTGTGGCTGTGTGTTCTGTGATTTGGGCACTCATCCACTGAGAGCTGGCTAGGGGCAGCCAAAGTCATTTCAGAAATGATGGCTGCCGGCCCCCTGATGAGGACAGACCTCCGGGGATGTTCAAAGAACCAAGGGAAGGGAGGAGGAAGGTGGATCTCCTGCAGATGCTGGGATTCTGGAAAAAAAAACCCTTGCTTTGTGTCAGTCTCTTTACATTTGGGCCATTTAGTAGTCACTGGCGTTACTTAAGTTTTAACCACATGGAGTTAAGTTTTCTGGTCTCTTTCACTTTTATTTGTATACCAGCAATAGATAAAATCTTCTGGCCTACCAGTGGAACTGGAAGGGATGTTGAAGTGGATTATTTCATTGGAGCAATAATCAACCTGTAAGCCTATTTAATTCAAGCTTTCTTTTTCTTATTTCCAGGCCGAGGGAGTAGATTTTTCTGTTGGTGGTTCCATTGTGAGTGTGATGTGTGAGTGGTACTACAAGGGGCTTGAGATACTCTGATGTTGTTTTGTGCATTACCCATTTAAGACAGAATTTGTAGCAAACCTAGATTTATTTTAATGTCTCTGGGTAGAAGAGGTGATTTATGACCATAGTGCTAAGAAGGTGGAGTTAATGGTGGGGTAGTTGTTACTGTGCTGGGCAAATCAGCAGCTGATTTTTAGTATTTGTTACTGCATTTGATTAATAACTTTCAGACAACTGCAACTGAAACCCATAAGCTAAACTTAGTGCTTGTTGCGGTAGACGAAAGATGATAATATTAGATTTTATCTACTATGTTTCCAAGCTAGCTTTTCTTTTTCAAAGAAATGTGAACATATATAATACCCCTTTTTTAAGCAATTATTGTTTTCCTTTTTTTTTTTTTTTTAAAAAAAACAACAACAAAACCAAACAAAACCTACTTGGGCTCATAAAAGTTGTAACAATTGGACATAATATCAACATGACACTTACTAAGGCACACTTTTAGTTAAGTTCCTGTTAAATCTTTCTGATTTTTTTTTGACCACTGCCCTGTGGTGACTGCTGAAGGATTTGATGCCCGAGGGTGCTGACTATTACCATCTGTGAGGCTGGAGTTGCAGTAATGCTCCACTGATGCTAGGTTAGGCTGCTTAACACTGCTTTGTAGTTTGCATGGACTGGTTTTTATTTGAAGAGCCAACTCAAGAAAAACTGTGTGCAGTCTGACTTCTCCCGATCTGTTGTTGTCTTAAGCTGAAGTTTGCATATTAAAGTTAATAGTCATAAGTCATGAGGCTGAAAAACTATTTAAAATAAGTTACTGCATTAAGGAAACATGTGAGCTTGCTGGGTTGGTTTGGCATTTTTCTGTCTCGTTAAGAATCTGGTAAAAGTTGTTCACTGCAGTTCTTGGGCTCTTAAAATATTTAATTATACTCAGGTTGGAGTCTGAAAGCTAAAAGCAACCAAGTCATGAGGGAATATCATTTAGGAAGAAACTTTTAAGTAGTTTATTACATGTTCTAGTGCTAAGCATCTTTTCTTATTCCAGTGCTCTCGGAGTCTGTTGGGAGGGTCTTTCTAGTGGAGTGTGCGTTAGCCTTGGGGCACTCCTGATTGTAGGCAGCGTCTCCAGTGCTGCTTGTGCTTCTTGAGAAATTCAGCAATGTCTTTGTCCACACAGCTCCCATCACCTTTAATGTGAGCTGAGGGTGTCGTTCATTTCAGAGCATGAAGTAAAAGCCTTTAAGTTTCGGGGGTTTTTTGGTTGGTTGGTTTTCTTTTTTTTTTTTTTTTTTTTTTTTAACCCTAGGTGGGAGTTAATAATACTTACCTAGCTTATTTTCAGAGTCAGCTGCTTGGGATCAGTAATGTACTATAGAAATTTGCAAGCAGTTAGAAGTGGAGCAGCATTGTAGTTGTGTTAATGGTTAAAACATAATGGTAAAAAATCTTCTGATTCAGTCAGCTGAGGAAGAAAAATGTTCACTATAATTTGAGATGGCAGTTAAAGGTATTTATATTTAATTTAGTTGCACCTGTGATGTCACACTCTGGTATTGGAAAGGACAAGAGAGCACTGTGAAACGTTTGTGATGGCACCTCATGAGTGCTCTGTAGCGAGGTAAAGTCCTGGTGTATAGGACCCAACTTGCTGTTAGGAAATTAAAGGTTTCTGCTTATGTGCCCTTAAGACAGACAGCTGGCTGGAGGCTACTTAAGAGTAACTCTATCATTATTCTTATTTTCTTAATCCTTGGCAGGTAGCTACTCCTAAAGGTCTCCAGAATAATTATAAGCAGAGCTTTTACAATGAATTGGATACAGAGAAGAAAGCTTGAGAAGAGAGCATTAAATCAGATAATACTGCTGAGCATCAGGCTTTAGCAAACAGCTCTTATGGAATAATTGCACACCAATTTCTTTTGGCAGCAATCTTGGCTTAGGCGTTTAAGCTGTCACAGATGATCACTCCCAATCCTTTATCAGCTCTTCACTTATGGTGGTAGAAGTACTTAAGAGCGTGTACAGGAAATGAGGCTGGAAGACAGATCTGATATAAAAAAAATACTTTCATGTATATAGATAAAATATGGGCAGGCAGGAGTGTGTGTGTATGAAACCCGTATTAGTCTTCTGATCTCAAAACCTCAGAATTGCCATAGCTAGGAAGCAGCGCTTGGATGGAAAGGCAAGACAGGAACTGCTTAAACTGGCAGTACTCGTGAAATGAATGTATGTAACCATGCCCAGTGTGTGACTTTTATTTTTGTTCCACAATCAGACATACATCTCAAGAGCTAAGTCTTGACATATGTTAGAAATGTATGCTAGGGTGCCTCCACTGGGTTACCTAATTCCATTTGCATAATAAAACATCTTTCCCCGCCCCACACCTGGCCTTTGCCATACGTGTATTTTCAATGATCCCGTTAGATCAGAATCTCCCAAAATTGTGTGAAAAGACATACATTTTACAGCGTGAAGATACAAATAACTCATTTGCATAGTTTGACCTGTAAATTCTCTATTCATACTATTTCACTTGAGTCACGACACTTAAATCTGCAGTGAATGGTGAGAACTGTGATTGCTTTGTAAATGCAACTTCCTGATGAAGATGCGGTGATCTCATGTTTACTGCAGCTCTGAAAATGATTTTTCATGGTGATATAAAAGTTTTCATAGTGGGTGTTTAAAAAACATGCATGCTTTTCTGAGTACAGATCCTTATTTTTCAGATGCCTAGTGCTGAACTTCTCAGTCCACTTTGTCAGTAGAAAAGAACGTAGAAGATAATTGCCACTCAGTCTTTGTGTTACAAGATGTTGGAAACGATGTATTTCTTGAGCTGGATGCTACCTGATGAAGAAGTGATCAGTTCTAGGCTGGAGGGCTATACTTTCCATTGCAAAGATGCAGCACTGGTAATAATCTGCACAATTCTGACACCATACCAATAAACTAGTAGAATTGGGATGACACGTTATTCTGTGTAACAAAACAGGAATGCAGTAAAAGGCTGTTCTAATTTACATTTGTTATGAAAATATCAGGTTTTTGTTGCTGCTGTTGCTTTTTTTTTTCTTCTTCTTTTGTAGTGTACTAGTTCTGAAGTTTATGTGTTCTTTGGAAGTATCCGAAGATGTGCAGGCTTTTTGGGGTAATGCTTTGTTTTAATCCTGGATATGGTTTTGCATCGGGGAAACGTCCTTGCTCTGAATTAGAAGGATTTTTGTGGGTGAGAGTGTTCCACAGGACTTGGCATCTCTGCCAGAATTCCTTCAACTACCAAGTATAAATCAGAGCTGCTTTTTTTTTTTTTTTTTTCTTCCAGGACAAACAAATTCAGTGTTCTTAGTTGATGAGAGGTAGACAAATGGCTTCCGTGTTCCTTTGGTAGATCTCCTAAAACATCCAGCTGTCCAAAACAGATATTTGGTGCAGATGTCTTACGTGGTCAGTATTAAGGGAGTGCCAAATTTGCAATCACCCTTAGTGGTAATTGTGTGATTGTGTGTCAGTGGGTAATTTGTGGTTTTAACAATGTTCTTGCTGTTCAGCTTGTATCTAAACATGTAGCTGTTTGAGATTGGAGCAGAAAGTAATGGGAAAACATCTGGATCTTTTAGAATGGCAAGTTTCTCAGGTTACTATGGGCTGTTCTTATTTACAAAGGAGATGGTTTTTATCAGATTTACCTCAGAAAGGAAGTATGAAGATTCATAATCTCTGTCAAATGGACTGGTAATCGATTTTATGTTGTCATATTTAATTCCTTAGGTACACGCTCAAATACCATAGTAGTTACGTTGAGTTTTGTGATTTCAGTTTAGGAAGTCCAGGCTTTGTTCAGTAATGCACAACCGTTCCTTTAAAATACCTTTCCTTTCCTGTGTTACAAGTTTTATCTGTGTGTGCAGTGTCAAGTCTTGGATCACCAAGTCAGTCTGAAAGAACTGGCATTTATGTTGGACGCTTAAGACGAGAGTTTAGTTGCTGCCTAACAGAGACGCGCTGCCTTGCTGTGTCTGTATCGGGTTTTTCACCTTTCACACAATTGCCAGAGGACTGGGCACAGCTTTGGAGCAGGGAGCAGTGGGAAGAATTTAACAAACTAGTCCAAAATATTCCCAAAGTATTGGTGCATAAAAATGGATTAATACTTTAGCATCAGAATGGACGTATTCTGTTAGAGTATTTCATGTCAATATTTGCCTAAAGAACTAATGAAACTTTAAAATTTTATTTTTTTTCTTCTGCTTGGAGTGTTTGCAGAGTCTGGTTTCTGAGTATATTCTGTATTTAGAATACTACATTTGTGACTGTGCTTCATTTGAGGAATGTCTGACTTAAGTGCTTGACTTCTGTGTGCAGTTACTGAGACTTTGGGGTATTTTGGATATGGATAAATGTGCAATGAGACCTATGGGTTGCCAGGCTATATGCATACTGTTAAAGATGCACAACAGTTGTGCCTCCCCTGCTTTTCTCAGACACCAAAACCTATTCTGAGCACTGATACATTGGTCTTTCTTTTTGCATTGTCTGCTGTTTTTTGTTAACTTGACTGCGTGCTCTTTATGTCTTGGCTTAGTTTGGTGCCACAAAGCTTTTAAGCATTGTTTAGATGAAAGCTTTTACGCAGGGTGAACTTGTACAGCGTGGTACTGTACAACTGCTAAACCCTTTAAGTGTCTTCAGGGACTCTGCCTGAACTCAGGCTTCACAGCTAGCATCTTGAAAGTGCTAAGAACAGTTCTCCACCATGGTTTATGTCGTTCTTTAACAGTGCTGTAGTTTAGCATTGCACAGGCATTGGGATCTCAGACCCACCTCAGGGCACTGGTTCTACAGAGCCATGTTCAGGTTGATGACTGCAACTTGGTTTAGACTTCACAGTTTTTTGGGTTCTTACCATTTCAGTAATTTAAGCTTCTATAATAACTTTCTGTTGTGCTTGGAAAGAATAGCAAGTTCTCTCACCAAAAGTCCTTTTTGGAAAGAGTTTCTAGCTGGCAAGTAAACTTTAAGCACTTCTGGTAATTTCTTCTCACTTCTGTCTATTCTGGATGCTTTGAAGGCCTGTGTTTACCTGCACTGATGGAACAGTCTTGCTTGGGTTGTACTTGAGGCAGCAGAATGAAGATAAAAGAAGATTAAATTGGTGAAGGCTATTACGGCTTCTTTGGCAAGCAGCCCATGAGCTGGTGGCACAACAGCATGCGAAAGACAGTAGATGCTGGGTTTCTTGGTACAAGTTGGTGAATGTTCATATGATGAGAATCAGTCACATCACCATTTAGACTGGAACAATGGGCTTGTAAGCTACATGGGAAGAGTGCTGAATGACTGCCACACAACCGAGCAAAGTTTGGATCATACGGATGGGGGAAGCAATGCCAGCCTAGAGTTGGGTGGCTGTCACCATTCCAGATGCCTTCTGTATCAGTGATTAATTAGTTTAGTGGCTGGAAAACTGACTGTAGGTTTACACGAAGCACTAGCATGACGTAGAGGGTTGCTTTCTGACGCTGGGAGTGTCGGTGTCATTGTCCGTTAGAGGAGGTCATGATTCCTGAAGATGTGAATGACCCTATTCACTCCTACTTGGGGCCTTGCTTGATCTCAGGAGAAGCTGATGAGCTCTGCCTTGGTTGCAGAATTGCCTGTGGACATCTGCCCTCTGCACAGCTCCTGCAAAGTTCTCATTTCTGCCCTGACACCAGGTAACCCTCTACTTGACGCCAACTGGGCCACGCTCCCTTTCTAACCTCTAGTCTAGTGCTATTTGGAAGACCTGCTCTTTGCTGAGCTCACACCAGAGGGCGGCCAGAGCCTTGGCCGGCATGGTCCCTGCGGGATGCTGGCACCGGCTCACACTTGGCACCCGCTGGCGCTGCTGGAGCGAGCCCCTGCTGCCTGCTGAGCAACAAGGCAGAACTCTCATCCGATCTAAACTGGGTGTGCTGTTGTAGCTTGGCTGAAGTAATGTTGCTTTTCAGATCTTTATTTTATAGGGAAAGAAAACCTTTCCAAAGGATTTACTGCTCTAGAATTGAAAAATGTAATCCCTCAACTGGTGGGGAATAATGGAGCTTGTGGTTTTACTATATGTATAAACCCCATTCTATTACATGCTTTAGAACAATGGTTGGCAGGGGATGGATTTGAAGTAAACAACTTGGAGGTAGCTTTATTACAGGTGTTTGGTTTAAAGAATACTCAAGGGAGGATGGTACCAGGTGGAGTGGTAAGAGTGTGAGCATGGCAGGATGATGTAGAGGAACCATGAATCCTTATAATTGCTCTTTTCATGATATTTGTGAATGTTCTTTACTGCTATACAGAAGTAAACTGAAGACAGTTTAATATTCTAGGAAAGGTTTTGTGTGATTCGAGTGACTTTCAAACAGATGAAACCCTATATTTTGCAAAAGGCACTTGTAAATAGAGCCCCCCCCTCCCCCCCAGCAAATGCATGTGTGATTGTAGTAGACTTTAGCAATGGCTGTTGTTGAAACGCCAGTGAAATAAAACTTTGGACTGCTTAAAAAAGGAAAATGTCTAGATTATATGGAAGATAAGTACATATTAACTTTTACAGAGCTTGGAACATGCTGCATGGTCTGCTGAGGCTGTGCTTCCATGCAAGCAACAGCTGTATTAAATTGACACAGCTGCAGTTTCATGCTTTTCTTTTACTCTGACAATGTAACTGAACCCCATTTTGTGTGCTGGTACTCAGCTGATCTTTTAATGAGTGGTTTGGGGCATTAAACTAGTAGAAATCTATTCACTTTTTTTCTTTTTGTGCCTGTCTTTCTATTTATTTATTTATTTTTGGCTTAGCACCCTGACCCAGCTTGCTGAGTTAGATGAATGCCATTACTGGCGTGAGGACAGGGCAGGAATGCCTGCCTAGGCCAGGGAAAGAATGAAGTGCATGAGTGCCAAGACAGATTAAGGTAAACTGTCAGGAAATCACAGCCGTAGGAAACCAGCTGGTTGGAATCACATTTGATACCAATTAGGAAGGCAATTGTTGAAGGGGCAGAGGGAGGCTTGTGGTACAGCTAGTGTGGTTGGGAAATGCTCAAATATGTGCTGCTGTTGCTTACACAGCCCAGTCCACAGCCCAGTTGACTCCAATGCCCTTTTCTCGATATACAAAGGCATGGCAAACACAAGAAATGGAGTTGATTCTGTTTTCATTCTTTCTGGCAACTGCTGCTGGATATGCTGAGGCTGGGCATTGGGCTCGCAGGCAAGAGATGTGAAGCTAGTGTGCGTATTGTGTTCAGAGAGGCCTCTCCTTCATGTTCACCTACACAACTGTTCCTGGAAAAATACAGTGGGTTTTGGTGCAGCCGTGTTTGTTTCAAGGGTGTCTGTTCCCTTCCGACTACTAAGAGCAATTAAAGGATCAGTCAAAATCAACTGTGAAAGAAGCACAACACAGAATGCCTATAAATGTTTAAGATACCTAGGAGTTGTTAATACTGGAATGATAGGAGATTTGGAATCATGGATTTCAGTACTGGGTATATAATTTCATTCTTCCTGACTCCTTTCTGTTAAATGCTTGTAGTTTCTCTATTACTGGATTGTTATAAATCTGAAACAGTTAGCTCTTCAATTGAAGTTGTCTTTTGATAACTTTCTGTTTTTCTCATATTTTCCCAATTTTTTTCATCCTAGAAATTGGTCCAGTGACGATAACTACAGATCCCAAGAAATTTCAGTTTGAACTCAGGGAACTTTATGTTCAGGTGAGTAACTTGTTACTTCTCTATGTGGTTCTAGCAAAGGCCCTGTTTCCTCCCTCTACTCTTTCCTCTCATGTTGATGTTTCTGCTATAATGCTTCATCAGGATGTAGGCTGTTAACCTCTGTCATTTTGCCCGCACAAACAGCGATCTTCCTGTTCTCTGATCACCTTAATATATGATTATGGTTAATTATTTTGTCTTAGCTTACATCATTGTATGGGGACTCAATTCAGTAACACAAGAAAGAATAATTAGATAATGCTAACATTTTTTGCATTTTAATTAGTCCTGCCACTTGTTCGTAGACACTTTTATGATCTGTTTTACTATGTTCTGGAACTTATTTCCCATGAAAACTCTTCTTTACTTCAATGAACTAATATAGGTATGAAAAGATTGTAAGCCCCATCAAGTATTACTTGGGTACTGCCTTCACTGCCATGTGTTACTGAGCTCCTGCTGCTTCAAAGGCATCGGGCTGACTCCAGTACTCGTCTTATGCACAACCTGTGAACTGCTTCTGTAGCTGTGCGTAGGAGACGAGTGGCAGTTTTTGAACTAGCACACCAGTGTGTCTCCCTTGGTGGACTTCCCCTGGGTGAGAATAAACCACAGATGACATCTGGATTGGGTGATGGAAAGAAAGGGAAGTACTGGAATGGAGTTACCCTTACTGAAAGAAAAATATGATCCTATTGTCTTGTCTTTTCTAATCAAGCAAAATGCTTCTGATCTGTGGAGAACCTTGCAGGAGTCCGTAGTGCCAGACAGACGCTCCTTTAGAACCTGGCACATGGTGTAATCCCTGTAATAAAATACTTTTTGAAAGCCAATAGTGCTAGTTTGGGAAGAATAAGTAGTTTACAAGTTGGCAGAAAGATAGAAATTCAAAGAAAACAATAGTAAATTTTGAAGGAGGCAGAAGATGCCAGCTATTTTCCTTTTCTTCTTCATGGGGGAAATTTAAACTTTAAAAATCCTTCCAGTCTTCAGTTTTTTGTTTTCTAAATAGCTGTACTGGAAAATAACAGCGATTTCTAAAAGGTATATGACTTAAATAAAGCTTTTAGGAATTTAAAACTCTTCATTTACAGGCAAGTTGTTTTTAAGTTACTGCTTAATGAATTTAAGGCTTCTTTCTTTAATCCTGATGGATTGCGTATTTTGTAATTACTTTCAAGATGTGCTTATTGAACAAAATTAAGACTTTCACGGACTTGCATTCATTCATTATATTGGTGAAGAGCCAAAATATAAATTAAAAAAGTTATTAGAACAGGACTGATAGATCATCTTGCAGTAGGTCTCCCAGAAAATGAACACTTTGTGTATGTTTATTATTAGTATTTTTTCTAGAAACACAATTAAAAGATGTAAGAATTAATATTGTGAAAGTAGGGGAAGTTTTAAGGTAGGTTCATTTTGAAATAGGGTGTGAAGCAAATATTTTCATTAATGAACAAAGCCAAAACTAAAGTGAAGATAAATTATTTTAAGGAGTCTTATATTTTTACATATATATATATATATATATAAAAAAATATATGTGTAACATATTAGACCAATATATGTTGATCTAATATGCTCTCTGGGAATACTGCAAAGCTGGTCCTCCCTAGACATCAGGATAAGCCCAGCCCTTGTTTTCCAACAAAACTATCTGGTCACAGAATGATTGAAGGGTTTGTACGTGACATTAGAAATAGGCTTTTGGCTGGCATTTGACATTGTGTAAAAATTAGTGTGGTGTGTGGGGTTTTTTTTGTTTTTTGTTTTTTGTTTTTAGTTCAGTGTATTCTTGTATTAAATACAGTTTTCACAATGGATGTTTATTTACATAAGCAATACACTTAAATCTTGTCTATATAAACCCATTTCAAAGTATATTCACTAGTTTGAGTGTTACATGATCCTGTGAGATATATATGTTAACGCACTTGCATCAACAGTTATGAAAGGACCTTATCTGAGTATTTCTCAGTGTAAAAATGACTACTTAATGGAAGTAGTATTCTTTAAGAGTTGTTGATAACACTTTTTTTAAATCAGATAATGAATTTATGTATCTGTAAGTGGTTACAAGCTATTTAAGTAAATGGTTATGTAGCTATTAAATTAAGACATAAGAAATGTGAGTAGTATCAATTAGCTCAGCTAACAACCTAAACTTCTGTGTGCCTATCCAACCTGAACGGAAAATGAGACTTGCTGAGCTTTTTGTCTTTTCAGAAAACTTCACAAGGCAATTGTAACCATATTTAATTGCAGTTTGGAGAGAAAAGCAGGAAACATTTAAAGGAAGATTGTTGTCTTTTTTTTTTTTTTTTTTAATGTATTACATTTCTCTTTCATAGTTCTACCTAGCTGCCTTTTGAGAATATCCCTCTTCTGTGTTATAAGAATAAAAAATTTTGTGCTTGCTCTCAGAATAACCATTTTGTTCAGCAGTGCTTTCCTGTTATATGTAGAAAATAGATGCTGCCATAGAGAATATTACATGAGGCAATAATCAAGCAGGCCTGAAGTGGGAATAGATTTTATTGTTCCAAGTAGGTGTCTGTAGAAATTAGCTATTATCTTGACTTTGCCTACAAAGAAAAGCTTTACATGGAAGAGTCTTTTGCTGAATATGATACTCACTTTGTGAGAGCAGGAGACAAGTAACTGGGATATGCTGATCTGTCCCATAGGATTGTATAAGCATTGCCAAGATAAAGTTTTGACATGTGTGTCAAAAATGTGTTTGGAGAATTATCTCTTGAGTTTCAGGCTGTCTGGAGTCTACCACTTGCTTTTCCCATAAAAATAAGACTACATTCAGACAGTACTGACTTATAAAAAGGACATGGTAACGGCGTACATGTTCCTTAACGTAGATGAGAAGTTTATTCATAGTCTTGTATGAAATAGGACTAAAAATACTGATTAAAAATTGTTACTGACATGAACGTTTCATTGGGAAGAGCTGAAATTCCTGAGGACTGGGGACTGTGGGAGGCAAGGTTTTTTTCTGGTTTATATGTCTATGTGAATGTTTAACCTCAAAACATAATTTTTTTTATGGCATCCCAGGAATTAAATTTAGATGCAACAATTGCATTATCATTTTTCTTCCTTCCCAGCATGTGATTTATATGCAGGTATGTGTGAAGGCATGTTGATTGTAGAAATAAAAAAAATAACTTTTATATTTAATCCTGAAAGTGCAAAGATCTGTTGCTGTTTACAAGGGCAGTTTATACAGTTTGTTTTCAGCTCTTTGGAAAGTTCTGTATTCGGTATGCCAGTTGATTTTTTTTTTTTTTTTTTTATGGAAGCTAAAGTGAACTTTTTTTTAAAGCAGGATTTTCCTCTAATTCTTGATTTAGGAAAAGAAACTGATCTTTTCATATAAAGTTAGTCATACTTGGAAGCATTTTGATTGAACACATGGTCTGAAAAATCTCCAGCTGTGCAGCTGTCTACTTAGCAATACAGGTCACCGAGATCACATCACCTGTGCCCCTCTGCTGAGCTCCTTGCGCTGGCTGCCCTGCAGTGTTAAGTTTAGGTCAAGTTCTTGCTGTTCTGGTATCTAAAGGTCCTCCTGGAGCTCATCGCTGCTCAGCTGAGATAATTTCCCATCTGCGTCTATGACCGTGACCTCCCATGACTGCTGCGTACCACCAGAGCAATTAAATTGTCAGCCAGTAAGGGAGCGTGTGAGTATAGGAAATGGAGCTGTCACAGGAGCTGGAGCTAAACAAAATATGATGCTCTCAGAAAAGATAAGAGTGACCGTGACACCAGCTGTTTTCAGGGCTAACCACAACCCTTCCTTTGACTTTGTTTTCCCTAAGGAGTTCTTGCAGTTGCTGCTTGTGAGTGTGAGTGTAGACAGCACTCTGCAGAAACCATACAATGCTTAGGATGATAAAAGTGAACAAAATATTAGAAGCTGAGAAAGCATCTGTCCTGAATATCCCAAAAGAAAGTAACTTATTTGGTATGCTTTTTTTCCTTATAATAATGCTTTGTTTTCCTTCTAATTGTCAACAGGGTGGTGGAGACTGTCCAGAGATGAGCATTGGGGCAATAAAGATCGCTCTAGAAATTTCTCTTCCTGGTTCTTTCATCTATGTATTTACTGATGCACGATCCAAAGATTATAGACTAACCCATGAAGTACTTCAACTCATTCAACAGAAGCAATCACAGGTACAGAGGGGATTTACATTCTGAGCTGCTTTATGTATTTAATGCCCTGTTTTATCCATTTAGAAGTGTAAAATTCTTCTATGTGAGATTTGGAGGGGACCGTAATACTGCTATTCTAGGGATTTTTTTTTCTAAAAATATAAAGTTAAAAATATTTTTATATTTTGATATTTTGATTATATTTTGATACTTTTAATATTGTGAATTAAATATTGCAACTGAATCTTCTACCAGTGTATGTATTCTTGGTCAGGTTACCACTTCATGTTTTTATATTGTTCTGAAATAAGTATTCTGTACAAGTGCTGATAGATGAGTATAATTTCTAAAGTGATTCTTGTCTCTTTCTTTTTCACTGCTTTTCCCCATCAGTGGTGAGTGCAATATGGTTGTCCTTCATGCAGAGTAATGTGAACCCATGCCAAGTGACACAGTTCTTCTGTTGCCATGCCTTACGATGTTCTACTAAAGTTTGCACCGTGTGCTAAATGACCTTTTTTATTATTGTTATTTTAAATATAGGTAGTATTTGTGCTGACTGGGGACTGTGATGACAGGGATCATATTGGTTACAAGGTCTATGAAGAAATTGCTTCAACGAGTTCTGGTCAAGTTTTTCACTTGGATAAAAAACAAGTTAATGAGGTAACTTCACTTGAGTTCTGCAATATATGGGGGAAAAAAGGTAGGGGCTTATACTCTATGTCTTTAAATGGCCTGAAAGTGATTTAGGGAGCATAAGGGGAATTTCTAAGTGTTTTACTGTTGGTATGCGGACTCTGTTCCACCTTTCTCTTCCTTCTTTTTCTGTCTGCTATATTGGGATGCAATTCTGTGACTCCTGTTAATGGTAGGGAAATGTGAACTGCCACATCCAAACAGAACTTCACCAACTTCCCTCTACCTGTGCCAGGAGGAGAGCCTTTAAAACAAGGAGCAGTTCTGTGCTCTGAGTAGCCCAGTGGCGTTACTGCTCTGAATGAGAGTGCAGTATCAGCTTTAAATGAGCATTTTGTTAGCGAGCAGAGGATTGCTAATAAGCCTGGCCGGAAACGTTCCTCAGGTTATGGACAGATAGGTTTGAGCTAGCAGGCTTCCATTGTTTACAAATTAACTGTGGTACCTTTTTCATTGAAGTTATTGTGTCAATACTTTTGACAGCTCTGCTGACCTGCTAGTGATTGTGATTACTGACCCACAGTCTGGAATGACTATTTTCTTTGAAAACTCCAGTGAGCCATGGGCAGGAATGAATTTCAATAGCGCATGAGAAAATAATTTGGATGGAGATGAAATCACATGTTAGTTATCTGGGGAGCTGGAATTGTTTATAAGTGTTGTAAATGTTTCCCTTTGACTTCCTGGTATAAGCAATAGCTGGATGAAGTTTTTTAATAAAAATTTACTTTGGTTTGTTCATTTTTCTTTCTTTACTAGAATTTGGACAATGACAAATGTTGGAGATAAATTGCAGTTTTCTACTGTTGTTGCCTAGGAAAATTGAAGTTCTTATTTGGGATGTTGTAAGGTATTGGCAATGATGCGAAGGTGATCAAAAAAAGGAACTTCTCAGATGATTTATTCTCCAAAAGTTAGATGGGTTAAAAGTCAGAGGAAAAGAAATTCACTGTTGGGATTGCACAGTTACTGACCTGCATTTTGCAATTACTTGTATATGAAGGGTAAAACTTCTTTCTGTGAGACTCCATGAAACCCCTTTATATGGAAGGGATCGTGATACTGCCAATGCTCTTTGCCAGGACTGAAGTTTTAGGATAAAGTTTTGTTTGATTGTTTTGGTTTTGGATTTTGCGGCTTTTGGGAGGCAGAAGTGAGCAGAAAAAGCCACTTGTAGGTGCTAAGCAACACCGTGTTCTTAAATGGAGCTGGCACGCACCGTTTTGTCGGCTGGCTGCCCGCCTCCGCTTTCTGAACTTCTAGGCACTTTCCTGTTTCTAAGAATACCAGCTTCTGCTTGAGTGGTTAGTCTGCCTTTGAATTTTGAGGAAGGTTTGCAGCAGGGGGTTTCAGTAGCCGCTTTCCCCTCCTTCCTGCTTCATCTTGGCATTTCCTCGGAGCAAATAATAGGCTCCTCATCTGTGGGCTAGACAGCCTGTGGCCTGCAGAAGAGCCAGAGATTGATATCAGCAAGTGGTGATATCAGTAGGTGCTACTCTTGCAGGGTTTTTTTGAGGGGGAGGGAACAGCACACTACTTAATATAATTGCATCTCCTTTCAGTGGCCATAGGCTGTAAGAGATCGCCTAGGTAAAAAACAAACAAACAAACAAAAAAAAAAACAACCCCAAAAACCCCCGAAAATAAACCACCTCTAAAATCACTTTCACAAGTCTTCCACAGTAACTGCTGAACCATTTGCATTAAACCCAAAAGGCTCTGAAATAATTTTAGTGATCATTGACCTTACATAAAGCTGTGTCTGGGCTAAGGGACTGTGAAAATTACTTTACCAAAATGCTGTCATCCCAAATAAAACCTTTGCTGCAGATTGCGGTTCTGGATCAGAAATCCTGTGTGCAAGGAATGTATCTACCAGTGGATGGATGCAAATGAACAGGAGATGTAGTAGTAATTTGAGTTTGTTATAGCCTTCAGGCAAAATTCAACAGAAATAAAACTTGCCCTCTTTATCAGAGTAGTCAATGATGTGTAAAGAATGAAGTTTATAAATCCTCAAACATATTCACTGTTTGGGGTCTAGAGACATGCTGAAGTGTAGATTAGGAAAGAGCTACAAAATCACTGACTGTGAATACCCTGCCAAACCAAAGTCTTGTTTTGTTAAAACATTTTTTGATTGTTCTACCCCCAAAAAACCCAAACAAAGCTATTTTTAGTGTATGAAGTTTCAAACCATTGCTCTCATGCTTGCCCTTTGTGCATTAAGTGGAGAATGAAGCAATAGTGTAAGCTAGCTACAAGGAAACACAACAAAACAGTACTTGATACTTATCCAATGCTTGTGTTATCAAGGAGGCTAAGAAGGCTTTCTGCTTTTTTTCACTTCTTAAGAAGTTGTTATGATCTCAAATATTACAGTTAACTTGGTCAAAATTACTGTTGATTGACAAAACTGTGTTGGGTTCAGTCCAGCAAAGTGTAAAATATGTAAGTATCTCCACTTAATTACTGAATGAAGCGCTCCTAATGGTGTGAGGGGAACATCATATTTTGACAAATTTGCCATGGTTTCTATTAATTAGATTAATAAGAATATTCTTAAAGCCCAAAGCACAAGTTTTGTCCTTACTTTCTAAAATTCTTCTAGATATTTCCTTCATTTGGAGCATCAGGTGTAACATCATCTCCAGAGGTAACTATACTCAAAACCCATGACAGGTTTCTAATAGTAAGAGGCCAAATAATTTGGTAAAATTTGGTTAATTATCTGATTCCAGGTTTATAAGGCAGGAAAAGTATTTAATGATCAGAGTCCTTAAAAGGGAAAGGTTTACTGTTCAAATTTTGGTTTTGAAGTTCTGCTGCTATTAACAACTTGTGAATACTATACTTAACTACAAATTAAGTTGTGTCCTGCTCTCTAGTTTTGAGATTTTTGTCCTATTGAATTAGTTCTAAAATGGATGTCCTTTCATCCCAAAGAACAGTAGCGTTCTCATTTTGTCTTCGATGTCTCTAGGTTATTATGTTTGTTTTATCAAAGCATTTAAGTCCTGATCTTGAAACTTATTTCTTTAGGGAGAGATCTCCTTTGCTGCTGTGAGGTTGTGTAGGCTCAGGGCTTAATTTGCAATAGTTGCTCAAAACTAAAATGCATTGAGAATACTCATTGAACATTGGTTAAATTCTCCTGTTTATAAAAATACAGAATTTGTTCTTACCATATCCAATTTTATTCATCTTTCCAGAAGGTGCTAATTTTGACCTGAAGTTATATTGTGCCACACTTACTCCCGTCATAATGGAGTACTGTAAGGAAATTCCTGTAAATTATTCCGGTGCCCAAAGGTTTGTACTGATGCCAGAACTGGGATTAAGATGAACAGTGATGATCAGCATAGTATGAATTTTGTACAGCTTAAAAATAGTGGAGATTAGTTATTGGTGGTTCAGATCACGCCTCCAGGCCATTTTGATTGTGGTAAAAATGAGTCATTACTGTGTGTGACAAGCTGGACTGATCAGTATGGCTAAAGCTGGGAGTTCACAAGAAATAAGCTAAGTGCGTAGTAGTAGTTTTCAGTTTCTTTTAATATTGAAACACTTACTTGATTTTTCTTATTCTAACCTTTCTATAAGAAGGAAAAATTTTCCCTAGACTGCTTAAAAATACAGCTTTCTTACTGATTTTTAAAGCAAGTAAAGTTAAATCAGATGTTCCATATATAGAACATTGATGGGAGGAGAACTGAGAATGACTGTGAAGGAGACTGGAAACATGGCGTTGGCTTTGGCAAAAAAAAGGGGATATTGTTGACTTCAAAGGTGGATGAGACTAGGTGAAAAAGGGTTTGGATTTTGGGTGACAAGCCTGTGAATTAGAGGAGATTGGGAGGGGACTGAAGACCGATAGGGTGAGACTGGTAATGGAACATGTTAAAATGAATGATGCAAAAGGGGTCATTCTTGTGGGGAAGGTGCAGAAGCTTGACGTCTGTAAGATGATGTGGATCTGGAATGGAGTTCAGTATTCTTCACACTCATGAATGTTTTGCTGTGAACAGAAGTCTCTTAAGCCCACTGGAAAACACTCTATTTCTCCTGGCTGTTAGTCCTCACAGAGGATGGCAACCTAGAAGTAGTACCTACACAGCTCAGGTTAGTGTTAAGGGTCTGTAGTGTGTGTGAACCAATCGTATGTTGGATGATGCCACATGAGAAAGCAATTCTAAATTTTGTACTGCTTTGTTAAAAATGTAAAATGCCCCTCTGTTGCTTTACAAGAATAATAGGAAGGTGACAAAGTCAAAAGCTCAAAATTACAGCATAGAATTAAGGTTTCTTGCATAGCTCTATTTATTCCTTTCTCTTCTCTCTGTCCCAAATAGTCAGTATCCATTTTCACAGAAAAAGAAGGGATGGTTTCATGGAAGGCGTGGCTGAATGCTGCCTTGGAGAGTATGCTTCTACTCTGAAGACATGTATTGTACAGTGAATGCCAAACTAGGAAGGGGAAAAAAAAGTTACAGCTGTCCTTTCTCTGTCTTGTATTGAACTTGGACTTTCTGGGGGTAAAAAAGTGATCATCTGTGTAAGGATTGTCATAAAACAACTGGAAAAGGATGTTTTAAAGACATTTGAAAGCAGGCAGGCTTAGATCTTTTGTTTCCTAGCTTTGAAGAGCTTGAGATGCAATGCTAAGGAACTTTTCAGTTGTGTGTTTTTTATACGTGTAATTATACTTACATATATAACTTACAATTTATTTTCATAGTAGAATTTTCACATGCATTGTCTCATTCATAATGTTAGACATGCATTTAAAAAGCATTATTTTAATGTTTTTCAATTTGGTTAGAAGTATTAGCCTACATATACTTGAGCAACGAAACAGTTAACTTCAAATCCTGTTGCTTTGACTGTTTGAGAAATATTCTTGAGACGCAGAATAAACAGATGGGAATACAGACCATGCTCCATAGATTTTCCAGGTTTCAGTATGCATTCCAAGAAATGACCTGACATCAGGGCAGGTTGCAAGAGCAAATTCTCTGGAGAAGTATTATGAGCTATGTCTGTATTTGCCCTTCCCCCTCTAATAATATTAATCAAGTCCTATTTTGGCAGAACAACAAAAGCTGCTGTTGTTTTTGGGGCTTTCTGTAAGGGTCCCCAAAGAAAAAAAAAAATCATCTACTTCCAAATCAGTGTTACAGCAGTATTGCAAACCTCTTTGGAATGACAGGGTTGGGAAATGGATCTCCCAGAATTGCCTATTGAACTTTGCAGAAAAATTGAACTATACAAGCAAGTTAATGCCAGACTTAAGGCAGCTGGGTCGTTCTGTTGCCTTCTATTTTCATTTTTGAACTTGAAAAATTCTCAAAAACTGAAGTTGGGTTCTACTCTGAATTGAAAGACCCTTGCTTGCTCTTGCTACTCTCTCTACTTCTCATATATATACTTGGTTTAAAACTGAAGATATTCTTGCTTTCTTGCTTCTAAAATGGCAGTTGCACAACCTAAATCTTACCTGGAATGATACATTTTATTTAAGGGCAATTTCTGCTCTAAGAGAACTCTAAAGTAGCCTCAGGATCATCAACCAGCCTGCATACAGTTAATAAACTGAAATTTTAGCTAAGGCTTACAGCACTTGCTGTAGTATCTAAGTACTTCATTGCTATATCTGTTTGCATAATAAAAATAGAAATGTGGTGGTGATTCCCTTGTGGTTAAGGAGCGTAAAGAGATTAAGGTCCTGTGGTTAATGTAACAACTTGGCAGTTACGCAAAGTAATTGCAGAAGCAATAAAATACGAGAATGAGGAGAGAACCTTTGTCAACTTAGTCAATGTTCTAGGAACCAGAGGGTCTAAAAATCATACTTTATATAACTATATCAGTATGTTTTTATATAAGGAAATACATTTCCATATACCTAAGGTCAGGTACAGCTGGTGTGATGTGTGCTTGAGTGCCCATGCCCAATGTTTAGTGTTGGCTGGACTGCCCTGAAGATCCTGAGCCAGCCCCACTTTACTTTGTATTCATAATAGGTCAAAATATAAAATGTGTATGCCTACTCTTCAGAAATATTACGGTTTTGTAGCCCTAATTACTTTTGTTTCATAGATCTCAAAAGTGGAAGATGTAAACTCTTCTTAAGACTATTTTTTCCCCCAATGTAACAAATGGTAAGAGGTACTTATTTTAGAATCCTGGCAGTGGCTTGTATTCATGTCCTCATCTGACTACCTAGCCGTTGGAATGAAAGAAGGAAGACCAAACTCTCATTAAAGATAAACTGGGTGAAACAGCTCAGCCGACTAACCCCTACCTCCTTTGGAAAAAATCCATGCTGACAGGACCCTGTCACCTTCCACTTCAGGTGCTCAGAAAGATAAGGAAAGATAATAGAATTAAGTGCGTGTATTAAGACTAAAAGATAATCAGAAACAGAAGAACCTCATGATGTGCTTCAAGATCAGCTAAACATTCTCATTCTGTAAGATACACAGATGGAAACCTAGTGTTCTTGAAATTTGTTATGCATCTGAGATGAAACTGTGGCAATGCTCCTCTTTTAATTGTACATCTGTTCAATTAGCTAAATTATCAAACTACAGCAGATGAGTAAAGGTGTCTAGGAAGCTCTTGTATGGTGAAAGAGTGTTTTCATTAAGAACAGAACCCAGCATGGTAAAGATTTAAAAAAGAAAAGTTTGAGCTCTCTGTTCTGGGCTCAGATTGGATCTTGGTAATGTTCTAATGTTTTTACATCTCCAGAACTTGTTTTCGTTGCCTGCAAATTATCTGGTTGCAGCAGGGACCTCAAAACCTAGCATGTGCTCAACCATTCAGTTGAAAATTCTCTTAATTGAAATTCAGCTGGCTTAAATTGATCTAAAAATCAAAGACTGAGGGTTGTTGGTTTTTTTTTTTTTTCCTTTGAAGCTGCTGTTTTGAAGCCTTCTGAAAGCAAAGGAATGTTAAAATTGGTTGGGCTGTCTTTGGATTTTTTGTTTTTGCTTTCAGTGTGTGTTACTGCTTTAAAGAAATGAGACTAACTGCGGTAAGTTCACATTTACATGCTAACTCAAACCTTAAATTGGTCTAGTAGATTTGGAAAGTTCTTGAATGAATGTTCTTATTTGTAAAAAGAGAGTAAAAAATGGGAGCAGAGGGGGAGGTGGGTGGAGATGGAGGAAAATGTTACCTTCGCTTTTGGAAAGAAAATGTAATATTCTCTATGTTGAGACTTCTTAAAGAATCTAGTGATAGCGATTTTGGTGGTCTTTGGTCATGTTAGCACTATTTTTATTTTTTGTATTTTTGTGCAGTGGTAGCTGTATGTTCAAAGAGTTCTGTCTCAGATGTATCATCTCTCTCTGTCTTTATTAAAAAGTAGTTTTATTGAGAAACTTCCCCAGCTGCACTGGGAAGTGCCATAAGGAATCACATTCAGTACGCGGCTCTGGAAATCAATCAAATCACTGTGATTTACAACTTCTGGAATGCGTCATCTTATGAATGCATACAAACTTATTTGTGTTTTTAACGCAGACATCTGGATCATGTCGTGGTAGTTCAATTGCACTTTAATTTTGACAAAGCATATGGAAGCTAACCCCTTGGACCCATGTTTTCCATTATTAACGGAGTCTGAGGCAGCTGAATATGTGCCCATCGGGTTAGATTTTTGACCTGATTTGATTGTGTACAGATGAACTATTTACTTGATTTTATCAGGGAGGCTTAGCTCCCACTTCTGGTAAGGTGTATCCTCACCTTGACAAAAACCAGCCTGGTCACATGCGGTGAACCCTGTGCTGGATTGTCTTAACAAAGGAACCAAAACCTAACGAGCCGATTCCCTTGCACACTCAAAAATCATTGATGCCTGATCCCTGCAGAACATGCCCAAGAGGTGCTGACAGTCCAAGTAGCAGCACAGTTGCCATGTGTGCTGGTTGTTTTAGCAGTGGACCTGTGAGGAGCAGGGGTGCAAGGCAGGCTCTTCTTTTCCCCAGGCTATTTGAATTGATGTTGGTATTTTTGTGGCAGAGTGTTGTCTGAATTGACTTGATGGTTAACTGAAATGACTTCTTTGTCATTGACAGGGGAGAGGAGTAGAAGACTGGATTCACTTTACTGAAAATTCCTTTTCTAATTTGAAAGCGTTCTTTATTCTTCTCTTAAAGTACACTAGACTGCTGTGCATCATTAAATAACTGTTGCTTGTGTTTCTAGTGATAGGCTAGAAGGCCTTTTATAATTTACCTTTGAAGGAAAGTGAGCTTTTGGAACAATTTCCATGGCTTAGCTCTCCTGCCTGCCAAAAAGGATATCTGGGGCTCGTAAAAGTACTCGCTTGGATTAGATTTTTGTTTTGAAATAAATGGTTGCATGCTGATAAACTTCCCACTGGAGAGCTTTTCCGTTTGCCTCCCAAGTTTGTAGAAGCAGCCTGGTCTTGCAGTGACTTGAAGTTAACTGTGCTGTGTGAAAGTGAGATCTGTTGTAAAGGAAATTAATACCATGTAGTAGACTAAGAGTAATTAGGGAAAAAACTCACAACAAACATAAAAAAAAGTTTTAAAGCTGGAAGGACCCACTTTAAATCCTTTTGCTGAATTTGTGTGCTATGGAGTTTTTGATGACTGGTTTAAGACACTTTCCTCCTCTTTTGAGTTGTTTTTGATCCAGATCCTTTTAATTATTCTAAGATTTTAATGGTCTGGCTTGCAGCATGACCCCAGAAACAGGTAAGTAGGGGCAGTGAACTTCAGGAAGGAGAATGAGCAGTCACAAGGAGAAAAGAGGATTATTTTTTTTAATGCTGGTTTCACCTCAGAAGCAATTCTTCTACATGGCTGTACTCGTGAACAACAACATATGAAAAAGCAGTATATAAAACCTGAGCACCCCAGGGAAGTAACTAATGGCAAGATGATAATTTGTCTCCAGGTGCATTTTATATCCAGAGTGACTGCTGTTAGGCATTGTTTTGTATCTTTTGGTAAGAGCTGCTAGAATAGTGTCATTGCCAGTACTCTGTGTTTTTTTTTTTTAAGATGGATTTTTCTCATTGCAGTTGTTGTCAAAGGTGAACAAAGTGCTTTGGGATTACTGAGATCATGTATGTGTGTATGCTCTCAATTAGTAAGTTTATAATTGTAATTCTAACAGTCTTAAATCCTTTCACATTCAATGCAGGAACAGCTTAGAGCAATCTTGAACCAATATCTTGTGTTGGTTTATAATGTGGGGAGATGGTTTGGAAGCTTTAGTAGTGCTTGTAGATTTACCGAGGTAGAATTGTTGTGTTTTCCACCTATGATGTCTGTTCTAGCTGATTTTCGCTGTGAAAGAATGGCTTTAATAGAAAACTAAGCAAATTGTAGAGAATCCTGTCTTGTGAGGCTGGAGTGTGAGAGTGAGCTAAGCTGCTGAAGGCTTGGACCTTTGAACCCTTCCCAGGCACGAGTAATAAACCAGAACTGGCCCAGGAGCGCTGAACAGGTGGGTTGGCACCCTCACCCTGCCGGCTCTGCTCAGGGAGAAGCACGGCAGGTTCGTCTTCATGGGTTGGGGATGAAGTAATGATGATTAAAGACCCCAAAAATGTGTCACAGAAGCTAAAATTGTTTAAAAACTAATTTTGTTGTTTAAATGAAAAGGTAGTTTTGGAATGACACATAAAAAAACATAAAACCCAATAATTTTGGAAAAATTCCCCTGTCATATTTGTGTTAAAATGGCGTTTTACCAAATTTTCAGCTATGTAATATTAACCCTTCTGAGCTTAAGAAAGAATTTAGTGTATAAATATCAATGTGATTCCAATTCTTATCTATATTGGTAAAGCTCCTGCAATGATGTTTTACCTTGTGACTTGATTTATTTTGCTTAAGTCGCTTGAAATGAGTTTAAGCTAGGCTGGAAAATTCCTTTCTTCTGAAAAATTCGTGTAGACTCATTAATGTTTACAGGTAATTTAAAAACTTACCTATGGACTTAAGATCCTGGCATTATAAGGAAATTTTTCCATACACCTGGTCCAAAAGTAGTGTTGTACTCATCTCAATATATGCAAGTAGAAGAGATTGACATTTCTTTTGGAAGCGTTTTGGATCCAAATATGTAACTTCTAGAGGTAAAACTTGAAATAAGCTGGATCTTTTTGAAGCCTTGTGATTCCTGTTCCAGGCCTGTCTAAAGCAAACAGAGTTGCTGAATAGTTGATGGCACTAGCTGTTGCAGAAACCATATTTCTCTCTTGGGTCACATTACTTCAGGGACTTTGAATAGTACAGTTGATTTTACTGTGATATTTGTATGTTTTTTTTGAAAGTATGCTTAAGTACCTTGCTTATGCAGACCCTTGTGGAGAGGGCACACGACACTGTTACATGGTCAGTGCTGTTTCACTTCACAGTGTGTTGGGAGCATTCAGCGTGTCTCACGTGAGGCATTACTAATAGTTGAGGGATAATAATTTATGAAAACGTCCCCACCATTTCAAATGCATTTTGAACGATGCCCTGCACTTGCTTAAACTTCTTTCACATTTACCCAAAGGTTGCTGGACATTCATAGTATAACATGTAAGATCCATACGCTTTATTTAAAACAGGCTGCAATCTAGTTTCTGTCACAAAGCTATCTCGCACAGAAACCTGTGGTATAACTCATTTATTAATGGAAAAATTATGCCTAACAAGTCAAGGAAATGAGGCTTTTTAGGACCTAGTGTATTGAGTCAGGTCCTAGACCTAAGGACTTAAGCTTGCGTCCCCCATTGCTGAGGGATGTCATGTCCAGGTTAGTTTATTGTTGGTTTCGAAGTCTTGTGCACCAACCAATTGAACTGGCATAATCGAAAGCTCCTTTAGAAGATGTTTCGGAATGCAGCCGTGGCTAACTGTAACCTAAAGTCATGATTCAGTATTACTGTGACTCATACTCACAACGTCATATGAAACCAACGTTGCTTCAATGGGATTAAAAAAAAATATGCTGCAGCTTTGTGACATACCGAGCTGATGTAGTATAACTTTGATAGGCCAGGTTTTTTGGGGGGGAGTTTGGGTTTTTCTGATTGCTGCAGGTTAGCCCTGGCTAACAGCTGAGCTTCCACTCAGCTGCTCCCTTGCTCCCTGTAGCCGCAGGGGGAGAAAATAGGAACGACACGAGAAAGCTTCTGGGTTGAGATAAAGAGAGAAATCACTTACCAATTAATGTTAAGGACAAACCAAACTCGAGTTAAGGAGGATTAATTTGTTGCCAATTAAAAGAGATATTTCATTACTCATTCAGGTAGTGGGAAACAGACAAGTATGAATACCTTTCCCAAGCTCAGCTTTGCTCCCGACTCCTCCTCCCTGCCCCACTGCCACAGGGGCATGGAGGCTGTGGTCGGTACATCAGGTTTTCTCTCTCTCTGCGGCTCCTTCCTCCTCACGCTCTTGCTCTCCTTCACTGTGGTCTCTCCCACAGGCTGCAGCCCTGTCAGGAAAAATCTGCTCTGCTGTGGGGTCTTCCGCCGCTGCAGGGATATCCCCGCTCTGCGTGGTGTCCCCTCCGGCTGCAGGAGATCTCTGCTCCAGCAACACGCCTCCCCTCCTTCCCTCACCTGGGTACTGTAGGGCTGTTTCTCACACTCCTACCCCCACCTACATGGCATTTTGCCCTTTCTTAACCACATTTCCGCAGTGGTGCCAGCAGCATGGCGGGGGAGCTCGGCTGTGGCCGTGGGGGTGCTGCTGCCGAACCCTCTGGGACTGGCCGTGTCCAGTGGGGCAGCTCCTGGCCTCCCCTCACAGAGGCCGCCCTGCTGCCAGCACCTTGCCACCGAGACCAACCACATGGATAAAGCAGATTGTATAAACAAATTTTATAGTAGTTTCATCTGCCTGTATTATTGTGATTTTATACTTGGGCAACATACCATCTTGCCTCCTCTTGCCTGCCACAAACCTGAGGTAAAACCTGTGTAAAATGCTCTGGGAAATTTGGCATCACTTGTGTGACCCAGTTTCTCTCAGGCCAGGTCATAGTATTAATGTGACCAGTATGGTTTGGTCACAAGGATTTATATTCTAAAGTATTGTTACATTTTATTCTGACTTGTATGCTGTGTCTAATATTAACTCATGTTAGGTGTGTTAGGGAAAGCAATTTATAAAAGTCCAAAGATGGCAGTTACTCAGTACCTCTGGATAAGGGAGTTTTCCTCCTTGCTTCAGGCAAGTAATCGTTAGTTGATGACCAGAAATACACATAGATTTGTATCCCCAGTTCCATTTCAAAGTGTACCTGTGGATGTTGCATAGTGATGTATCCAGGTGTCTGTACTCCTTTAAACACCACATTGATCATGGCTTCAGTAGTATCTTCTATCAAAACTGTGTGTCTTTTAAGTATTAGTATTTTTTTTTTAAATATATTTGCCCTAATGTGGCAAATAAGCCTACTCACTTCAGAACTGATAACTGCATTGATAAGACAACATCGGTTTGGTCCTTGTTTTTCCAGGCTGTCTGTTTTGTCACATCGTGTATATCGATTCTCACATTGGACAGTAGAAGTTGAAGCATACCTTTGCTTTGATGTTGGTGCTTTGTTTCCTGTATATTCCTGGCATGCTGTCATCTTTTCTTTCTTGTGCTTTTGTGTGTTCATGATACAAGTTGAAATCCTGTTTGTGCTGTCTCCAGAATCTCTTCATTGAAACGGATGCATTGGGTTGTATTAGGCAAGTCCTTTCCCACTGTGTTTACTCAGGGTGATGTGGTAACTGCGTGTCATCAGACGAGAGGATCATAGGTGAAGGTAGTGATCTTCTCTTATGATAGCAGTTAACGTGGAATCTCTACAAGACAATAGGGACAGTACTTCAGCAGAAAGTATTACAAATATACTGTTGACAGTATAATAACAACTGTTATTTTCTCCTCTAGGTGTTAAAATGGGTTGAAGAAGCAGTTCAAGCCTCCAAAGTGCATCTCTTGTCTACAGACCATTTGACTATGGCTGTAAATACTTGGCAGATCCCTTTTGATCCAAGTCTGAAAGAGGTTACAGTGTCCTTGAGTGGTCCTTCACCATCAATTGAAATTCATGATCCATTAGGTGAAGTAGTTTATACCTTCTTTTGTGGTAATAAAAAAAGTGAATGAAAAAGACAAATAATTTCTACTGTCTCCAGTAGGGAAGGCCATGTTTGTGATTCACAAATGTCTTTCACACTTTGAAAGCCAGTATCGAGATTTCAGATTATTTTTAAATTAAAAATAAAATATTTTCAGATATGTGCACTTCTGATATTTAAATTGTTCCCAACGTTCTTTTTTTTTTTTTTTTTTTTTTTTGACTTGGAGGATACTGGAAGTCCTCCTTATTCTAATCGCTTATCCCCTTTGTCTACTTTCTTACCATTTGTCTTTGGATTCCAAATTTCTGGACACTTTTGTTTCTCATGCATTTATGTAGTCACTGAACTGTTATTTAGAGGTTATACATGATCATTGTTTTTTATGTAGTGAAAGGTAACCTAAGATCTGGATTCTTAGAACTATGACAGCATTCAGGATCAAACCCTGTCTCATGTGCCCGTCTCTACCTGAACAGCGTTTGATGGGGAATGCAAGGACAAATTTGGATGCTAATTTCTAACTGAAGATATTTTGAACAAATCTGCTGTTCATTGTTATGTTGATGCCTTAGGAATCTGGAAAAGCACTCCAGAAATAAATCCAGATCATATTATGAATTTTCTGAATGACTTTTGGCTAAGGATATAACTTAAGTTTTAGTATTTTGGAAATATTCTATGCACAGGATGGGTTCCCTGCCATATAATCTGATCTGTCCTCCATTGAGGCATTCGTATTTGTTCACAGGAAATAAATTTGCTCAGAATGTCTCTCTTCAAACCCTGTTCGCGCAGTCCTGAGTGCAACCGTCAGGCTTAGCTGAAGCTTTGACCCCATCTATTTGTTTTCCTTTTTCATAGGTCAGCTTCTAAATCCACATAGTTTCACAACAGTTAGTTGAGGTCTGTCCAATAACTTAAAAATTGACACTGGGACATCCCATTCTTGACTTCACCTTTCCCTTTAGCACTCTGAAAGAACCAGATGTGTGTTTAGTGCTGGTGGTACCCTGTAGTCAGCCTTGAGAACAGAGAACCAGCTCCTGCATACAAGTATCCATGTATTCGTGTGCATGGGCGTACATATAAAGTGTGGTACAGTGCAGTATAAAAACTTGTATTCTTCTGTTGCTATCTATGGCATCTAACAGGCTAAATTCCCTGTGAGGATCTTGTAAGCATTCCCACCCTTAGTCACGTGCTAATGCCTCTCTGCTAGGAGAACCTGGCTTATCAATATTTTCACTAGTGGAGTTTATCGTGCTTGAAATAGGTCTAGAGGATGGAAAAGTGAGTGGGCTAGCAGCTGGCAGGTAGGTTAGGGTACATCTGTTCTAAGATCTGCTTTGAGGGAATTTGCTTCTGTGCTGTCTCCTTTCACTGAGAGGTGGGTATCTTCTATGAAGAAGAGAATTTGTTTTGCTTACAGTTTCTGGGTTTCCCACAGCTCTGTATTGTTGCAGACTGTATTAAATTTCCCAAGTGAATGAAAAAAATAAAAATGAATGAACATTTTTAGTATTCTAGCACATCATTTTTATTATCAAAATTACAGGGAATTTCGACTGTTGTAAATGTCATTGACTGCTAAAAAGCAAGTAGGTCAAATATCAAGAATACATCAGCAGAGAAGAACAATATTGTATTTATGCTTTTTTTTAGGCAATACTGTATTTACTCAATACTGTATTTACTCCCTGTTTTTTTTCAGGCAAGCAGATCAGTAAAGGATCAGGACTGAACGAATTGCTAAATATCCACAATTCTGCAAAGGTAGTAAATGTCAAAGATCCAGAGCCTGGAACATGGACAATTAAGGTAAAGTTATTGCAGAAATCATGTCTGACTTGCCCTATAGCTTATAAAGTTATTCTATAATGGTTTACTATGTTATTGATCATAGATGAGTTTGTTATAATAAATGTCCTTTCTGATGTACATGTTGCAACATAGTCGGAAGGCAGTAGTATGAAATTCTTATCAAGATGATAACATATTAGACATTACTATATTAAGTCAAATCCTTAGGTCATCCTTTTGCTTTGGATGGAAAAAGGATGAAGTGAGCACCAAATTTCTGGAGTCCGGTGAGCAGACATGTAGGAATGTAGGCACAGGGGCCGCTTTGCTGTGTGTAGCATGTTTGGAGGACTGAGGGGGAGAGGATGTGCACTTTGCAGGCCAGATTTCATTAGCAGGTTCGAAAAGTCAATAAACATGCATCTAATTCAAACTCCTTATCAGTAAATTATGTAAATACTATAGTATATGAATGAATTTCTTTGTGTGAGTGCTATCCTAGCACACAGGTTACAGAAAGGACCCCGAAGGATTTGGAAATGTCAAGAAGTTAAGATCAATATGATTAGCAGTAATAACCAAACAAGAAAGGATCATTAAGGCTGCTGAAATGGTCTTCTTGGAACTGACTGTAGCAACTTAGCGTGATCCCTTGATCAAGCTCCCTATGCCAAAGGTTGTGGCTCCTACAACAGTTGTAGGAAAGTTACCAAGTATTTGGCTCAAGGCTCCTTACACTGAGCACAGTCAATATGCACTGGAACAGATGAAGAGCAATTGTACCTACTTGTTCTGAGAGTTGTAGTGAGCAACCAGCTCCTAGGTAATGATACGTTAATATACCTGCTTCTGAAAGGAAAGAACAACATGTCTTAGTGATGAAAGGGCCACAAAGAACTCTGTTTCTGTGGGATTTTCTCTGGGTGTCAGTGCTGGTTTCAGTGTTCCCCCCGAGTGCCATATCCTGGTTGTGAGGCACGTGGTGAGCCAGATATCTAAATGCAATAACCTGCAAGACCACTCATGACCTGTTGCGACACAAAAGACGTGGCAGCTGTGAGCTGAAGCTGGTGCAACTGAAATGTTTACTGCTCATAGATCAGTAAGTGTGTGCATGAAATAGGTGTAAATCGGGTCCAGAAAGTGGCTGCCTAGATCAGCCTTATAGTATCATAGAATGGTTTGGGTTGGAAGGACCTTAAAGGTCTAGTCCAACCCCCCTCTGTGGGCAGGGACACCTTCCAGTAGAACACATTGCTCAAAGCCCCATCCAACCTGGCCTTGAATGCTTACAGGGATAAGGCATCCACAGCTTCTTTAGGCAACCCATTCTAGTATCCCATCACCCTCAAGGTAAAGAATTTCTTCCTAATAGCTAATCTAAATCTATCCTTTCTCAGCTGAAAGCCATTCCCCCTTGTCCTATCACTACATGCCCTTGTAAAAAGCCCCTCTCCAGCTCTCCTGCTGGGCCCTTTACTTACTGGAAGGCTGCTAGAAGGTCTCCCCAGAGCCTTCTCCTCCTCAGGCTGAACAATCCCAACTCTGTCAGCCTGTCTTCATAGCCTTAACCCCTAATTTAGCAGAAAACCAAGTTAACACAGTGTGTCGGGCCAAAAATTGCATACCTGAAACCATAATATGGTACAGGGATGGGCATGTTCTTACTATAATGTCGTAAACTGGAAGATGAAGCTTAGGACTTGGCTAGACTTGGGGAAATGTACGTATTCATTTTGTTTTATGCTGTGTTAATTATGTCATTTTAATGAACTGCTCAAAACGTAATTGCACCAAATGTGAATGGAATGTTAAAACCTTAAGGATAGTGCTATGGGTAAGATAGTATTTAGTTAAACTTGAGAACTAGCCCCAGCATTGTTTTTATGGCTGGATACTGATGTTTCAAAATACTTGAAATGGTTTAGCTAACAACTGACACCCCACTACCACACCTGAAAATCTGTGCAAGGCTGTTTATGTAGAAATCACACTATTTAACTGTTTTGTGGACAGATTATCTTTGAACAGATAAAGCTGAACCTGTACCTTGAGCTAGTTCACAGGGGGCAGCATGTTGTGACATGCTGAGAGTAGGGGAGAAGAAGGGACATATAATGAACTCTTAAGTTTTTACATCTTCTCAACCCTTGTGTAACTTCAGCCTAAACTGACTTGTGCTTTGTCTTATTGTATACTTTATGTAGGTAAAGAAGCATGATCCCAGCTTTCCTAAATTGATGTGGCAACAGTCATACTAGTATAGGTCCCTTTCAACTGAACTGTTCTAGTCTAGAAGTGTAAATACTATATTGTCATTTTTGGAGGGAAAGGCACCCATGTAAGGAACTTTTATAGCAGAGTTCACAATGAGGTGTGCTGAATGGATGTATGCTGCATATTGGCCATGCCATAAGTGTAGGGGTAGCTTGAAAAGGATTATTAATTCATGTACAGCACTGTAGGAAACTATTGATACTACTGCAGAACTGGAACTAGAAAAACATGTTGAACTCAGCAGCTTTATGGAGAATTATTTGAATGTCTGTCTATGCTTCCAGGACCAGAAATGCCAAAAGACCTGGTACTGATACAGCTTGGTGGTCTGGTGTGTGTGTGTAGTAATTTTTTTTATGAATATATATATATGAAAAAAATGGTTTAGATCCTGCTGGACTTGGTAACATCAGACATACTGGATACTGAGAGAACTTTTCCACAGTCAGTGCCTTAGTGTTCAAATCTGTAGCTGGTTGGAGTCTTAAGTGTGCAATCTAGTAAACATTCAATGCCATGCAACAGAGAAACAGAGTGCAGAAAAAGCAAAAGCCCTTTGTGATCTCTCCCTGGCCCTGTATGGCAGTTGCTAAGCTGAAACCTTTTTGGATGTGAGCTGAGCCATGTGGAACTACTTGTGTACGCCTGCACTCTGTTGCTCAAATTTCTGGATTCCAGGAATTGCCAAGAGAGGAGCTTGCCACTCTTATAGGCTCAGTGTGTAACATCCTTCAAAGCTAATAAGCTCTCCTAAAGCTGAAGCTGGCACCCAGCATGGTGCAAGCTGCCAAGTGGCTCATCTGGAAGCAGGCCAGCATGCTCAGCTAGATGCAGACCAGTCCTGGCCAAAGCATCAGGCTGCTCCTGCAGTAAGGGGTTTTAATTTTTTTGGTTTTGTCTTTCTAAGCTCGGCACAATGCTGTCTCCAATTCTGTGGAGAATAAACCATTCAAAGTTATGTATTTTGGGTTTAAAAAAGAAAAAAAAGTCCTGAATATAGTTGACATAATTAATTTTTATGAGGAAACCAGGTCTTAATTAGGCATCTACAAAGAGGTTACATAGGTTTTTGTCACCAGAAGTGCAAAAAGCTATCATTTTAGTATGATTAAAAAAAAAAAAAAAAATCACAGTGAGCTAAACAGTATTGGCCACTACTAAATCAACTGGAGAATGATCAGTCCAAGCAGATCCCACTTTGATCCACAAACAAATGTTAGTGCAGTTTCAGTGCTCAGTGAAGTCTTTAAATTACAGCTTTGAGTAACACCAAACACGCAGTGTGCAACCCAGTTGCCTCCTGTGCTGCAGGATGCCTCGGGTTGCCTTCGGCTACTTCGGTTATGAGGGCAGTAAACCTGTGCCCATATGTTTATATTACAAATAAGTCCTTCTTCTAGCTCTGCCACTGTACCCTTGGTCTACAAGGTGACAGGAGTCTTGAAAAGAGCAATGATGTGAGATGAGCACGCGGCTCCTCTCTCCATGGCGTTTCAGCAAACAGGAGAGATTTTGTGCAGAAGGAAGGGTACATCTTCAGTAAGATGGTCTGGCTGTTACATGTGTTCTGTGCACCTCCGAGCTAGCTGCCAGACTCCATTTAGCTGCCGGTCCTGCTGCTGAGATACCTACCAAAAGATGGGCCTCAGCAGGAACAGGCTGACTTATTTAAGAGAAGAGGGAGTATCAGTTTGGTTTTGCTAACTCCCTTCCACGAAGACATGCCCTATGGACTCCTCTTAGTGTTCTTTGGAGGGGTTTGGGAGGCATGCAACATCCTGCAAACAACACTTACCTGCACGCTCCAGGACAGCAGCGTTGGAAGGCAGTTGTATCTAATTACTCCTTAAAGGCCTTGCCTGCCTGTGTTTGCAGTCGAAAAGGCCAGTGAGGGCTGGAGAAGTCATCAGCTGCAGTTTTGTTCTGTGGTTAATCATTAGGCCATACCTTTTTCAGCTGGGCAATGCCACAAAAACTTTCCTGCTGTGCAGAGTTGAGTGATCATGTGTGTGACTGAGAAAAGGAGATGAAAAGCAATGAGAAATCAGCAGAAAATCTTGTCTGTTCTTGTAATGCAGACGGGTTTTTAATGACTGCCATTACTGCCTTACACCTGTATAGCCCAGTGCAGCTGGTTCAATGGAGTGTGATAACAAACCAGTCTGGAGTGGTCTCCATTGAATGACCACATTCCTTACAGCCTCATTCACAGTGTGTCTCCATCACTGTAAATATATACATATGACCATGCAATCAGCAATTAATTTGGCTATTGTAGCTTGGTTTTTCTGTTGTGTGAAAATTAAAGTTTGTTTAAAAAAAAAACTCATGCATTTTTTCATACATCTGTTTATAAATACACGCATTCTGCGCACTCTTCCTTGGTCTTGCTTGCAAGAGAGGAAAGCATTTTTTCCTGACATCTGTGTCAGATAAGTGTTTGCTCTTTTTGTCATATTTGTCCGGTCTGGGAGGAGAAACACAAAGGTACACTGTCAGTGATCCATGTTAAACTACGGATAATTAAAAAGAGAGTTGGCAAAGGTACTAATTGCAAAGCAGTCCTTTGGGATACAATTTGTTCTAGGTGTTGCCATAAGACTGTTGGCTCCTAGGGGTGACAGTGATAGATTAATTTATTGTTACTAGTAAATGGTAAAATTTTATAAGGTAGTTGTAGCCCGAAAAATTCACAAGTATCCAAAGGTCTGAATAATTCATAAGGAGAAATAGTTTGCCAATGTATTTTTCTATGGATTGTTTACTCTGCTTTAGTCACTGGTTTGTTTTGTTTGCACTAAGATTTTTAAGGCTGTGACTGAAAACTTAAAAGATAAAAATACAACTGACTTTGTGAAAAGTTTATTGACACCATAAATTCCTTCTACAGATGCATAAAAAGAAATAGAATGCATATAAAAAGGAAACTTTGTCAAAAAAAGTTTGTCTAATGAAATTTTAACTGCCAATTAATGCTTGATAACATGAGTAGTTTGGCATGCTTATATATTTCTTTGTATAGTTAACAGCTGGTTTAGATAAAAAAGGCTTTAGTAGTGCTTTTTCTGATGTGAAAAGCTAACCAAATCTCAGCAAATAGAGGTTTTTTTAATCAGATAGACATCATTTTGTCATAGTGTCTAAATGGCTGTTCCTAGGCTGTTAAATGTTTAATATTCACATGCAGCTGTATCAGAGTTGGTTACTAAACTGAAGGAATTATGTATTTGAGAATGGATCAGGTAATAGTCTCTAGATAGATAGGAATTATTTCATTTTAATACTTACTTCCTTTTACATTGCCAGTCTAGTGTGCTGTATTGTCTCCCTGAACAAAAACTTAGAGTAGGTTCTATTAACTGCAGATTTGATCTTGGAATAATATAGCTTAGATATCACTCTTCACAGCCTTTTGAATCTTTATTTTTTCCTGCTGTTCTGGTTGAAATTGTCCATGGGTTTGTAATTGTTAAGTTTGAAAAAATCTAACTCCATGCTCAGTGCAGTGCATTAGTGTTTTTTGGGGGGGTTGGTAGTTTGTGGGTTTTTTTGTTTGTTGTTTTTGGTTTTTGTGGTTTTCCCACCTAACACCTGAAAGGTGTGAAAGTAATGAGGACAAAAAGCCTTCGGTTTCTGTGCACTCTTGCAAATAGCAGTTGTGCTTTCTCAGCATAGAATTATAGAAAGGAACTTGAAGAAGATAAACCAAAATAATTGCAAGATTGAAAAACTGCATAAAAGTAACTGTAACCTCAAACAACATAAAGCTGTGGCTTTTCAAGAGTGGGTGGGTGGGTGTTTTGGTTTTTGTCAGTTCAACCAGAATGACAAAGTGGCAGGGGGAGAACAGAGGTGAGAGGTAATTCTGCATGCCTTATTTTCCAACTGAGACTTTGGCTGGGAAAGAGAAGAACATTTAATATACGGTGTTGATTGAGGTTGGTCTGTACTTGCCACTTGTTTATTGATATGCAGTGCCTTTGATGTTTGTGTTTGTCTCATGGGTAAAATTAGTTTTATGGAGATTTGAAAAGGGAACTTACTAATAAATAAAAAGGTAAGATCGATTATCGTAGCAGCGGAAGTAAATTGTAAAACTTTTGCTGGTTATAATATATGTACTGATTGCTCTGACATGTTTCATTTACCATTTTGTAGTATACTTTATGATGGTTAAAATCCTAACTTCCAGGCAGTCTCCCATTATAATCACTAGCATGTGCCAAAAAATTGTTGATTTTGTGTTTGTGTTACGATTTACATTTAAGACTTCAGATTTGCTCTTTTCAATGACACTACAACTGTAGGGTACAGTATCTAAAAGTAAAGCTTTATTGAAGCCATATTTACTTGCAGCTTTTGAAATCAGCCTCCTTTTTATCTTGTTTTTTGATGAAAGCTGCAGTCTGTTTACTGAGTTCAGTGGATGGATCAGAAACTGCAATTCCTGAAATGCTAATAATGCCATAATCTTTCACTCTGTTGCTTTTTCAGACCTCGAGCAGCGGAAGGCACTCTGTTCGGATCACGGGACTCAGCACTATTGACTTTAGAGCTGGGTTTTCTAGGAAGCCAACATTAGACTTTAAAAAAACATCCAGCAGACCAGTGCAAGGTTTGTTTCAGTTTTAGTCAGTGATAAACAATAACCGGTTTTGACCCCTAGAATCAAGCAGAACTCTGATGATCTGTGGTGAATTTTGGGATAAACCTGGGTTCTTAGGCTCTGAATGTGTGAGAGCAGCCAGTGTTGCTGTTTTGTCATACTACAGTATTTTTTCAATTAGCTTTGGGTTTTTTATGTCACATAAATCCATCTATTTATAGTTATGAAATTTCTCAAAATTGCAACGCTGTTTCTGTTACTTTTGGAGTGTCAGAGGAAGCCTTTGGCTCTGGGATGTGGAGGGGAGTTAATAAAGAGGCTGCTATTTCAGAAACACCTGTTAGAAATCAGTAATTTAAACCCTAATCATTGCTGTGCCTCCTGACAGCTAACGAGCAGAGCACAGCTTAGCAGAACTTAAGCTTTTTGCTACTTAGTAAGGGTCGAACCTGAATGGTGCATTCATGGGGTAGTGAGCCATACATATGGAATTTAACCTTTCCTTCTTTAATTTTTTATTTTTTTAGCACTTAAAATGGTATGTTTCTGTTTTTCTAGGGATTCCTACTTTCGTGCTGCTAAACACCACAGGGATCTTTCTTCCAGCTAGAATAGACCGACTGGAACTTCTGAGTATTACAGGAGAACTTCTTAAGACCTTGCCTGTGAAATACTATCCTGACAGAAAGCCCTATGGACTATGGAATATTTCTGACTTCATTCCACCAGATGAAGCTTTTTTTGTTAAAATAACGGGCTATGACAAGGATGATTATCTTTTCCAGAGAGTTTCAAGTGTTTCCTTTTCTAGTATTACTCCTGGTAAGAGATTTTAAACTTTTAACTAAATGTGCACTTGTCATATCTGAATCAGCTGAGATTGATATCTAGCATTTTTTTTCTAACTTACACAAGTACTTTCTGTGCTTTTTCCTTCCAAAGTTCTATCTCTAGATTGTGATGGACAAGTTAATGTTATTATCTACTAAGTATAACTTTATTGGAAATTGAATTTGCTTGTATTAAAAAGGAAAAAATAGGATATATGTTAGTAGCTGTTAATAATCTTCTGGGGAATATTTGCTTTCTTCAGATGCTCCAAAAGTTACAATGCCCACCAAGACTCCAGGATATTATTTACAGCCAGGGTCTGTTCCTTGCCATGTAGAAAGTCTTATACCTTTTACTCAGCGTTTTACTAAAAATGGAGTAAAACTAGGAGTGGATCAGTTCTTCAAGTAAGTAGTGACCTTTGTTTTTTCACTCCAAATACTGTTTTATTTCCTATTTATATCCTATTATATGACTTCTAGTTATTATTTACTATTGCATACTGCTTACATGTTACTTCAATGCTGTTATTTTTGCTGATATTAAGGAGGCTGTATTCTATGGAGAGATTCGTAATATATGGAATGTCACTGGGATTGAGTGCACCCTTGGCAAGTTTGCCAATGACACCAAGTTGACATGCTGGAAGGAAGGGGTGCCACCCAGGGAGACCTAGACAGGCTTGGGAGGTGTGCTAGTGCCAACCTTGGGAAATTCAACAAGGCCAAGTGCAGAGTCCTGCCCCTGGGTCAGGGCAATCCCAGGCACAAATACACGCTGGGCAGAGAATGGATTCAGAGCAGCGCTAAGAGGAAAGACTTTGGGGGGTGGGGTGGGGAGCAGAGAATGTTGGTAGACAAAAAGCTCAACATGGGCCGACAATGTGCACTCGCAGCCCAGAAAGCAAACTGAATCCTGGGCTGCATCAAAAGCAGCATGGCCAGCAGGTGGAGGGAGGTGATTCTGCCCCTCGGCTCTGGAGTGCTGCACCCAGCTCTGGGGCCCCCACCGTAGGGAGGACATGGACCTGTTGGAGTAAGTCCAGGGGAGGCCACAAAGGTGGTCAGAGGGCTGGAGCACCTCTGCTGTGGAGACAGGCTGAGAGAGTTGGGGTTGCTCAGCCTGGGGAAGAGAAGGCTCCGGGGGGACCTTACAGCAGCTGCCGGTGCCTGATGGGGCTGACAGGGGAGCTGGAGAGGGACTTGTTACAAGGGCAGGTAGTGATAGGACAGGGGGGAACGGCTTTGAGCCAAAGGAGAGTAGATATAGATTAGCTATTAGGAAGAAATTCTTCACTGTGAAGGGGGTGGGACACTGGAAGGGTGTGGAGGAGTGAAGGCAGTGGGTTGTTTACCATCAATAATACGCAGCTGTGGCCTGGCCTCGAAGGCAGTGGGTCATTCCTGCTAAGTGGTTAAATAGCCCTGAGGAGTGTGGGGGAGGGGGTCGGATGGAGGAGGAGCAGTGTGGTTTGACCTCTGGAGGAAGGAGAAACAGCATGGACAGTAGAATCTGACCGACAGTAAAAACCATGAGAGGCTCGACCTCGGGACTTTCTGATTACGAGACTGAGTGTAATGAGCAGTGACAGCGGTGGTGGCTGTGCCGGGGAATATTTGACATTTTGAGTGGTGACGGCAGCGCCCAACGTAGCGGAGACAGTCGGGGATAGCCTGTGATCCAGATCACATTGAGATAGGCAGGGAGAGCCTGGGGATCTGGATCAGACAGTGGTAAAGGTGAGCCTCTGGGATCAAAGAGAAGGAAGCCTGACTGCCTTGGAGCGAAGAGACTGAGGGTAATGGGCAGAAGCGGCAGAGTGCACGGCCAGACGTGGCAGCGGCCTGTGGTGGCAGGTCCAGAGCGGGTCTGGCCAGACAGCGGTGATGGCTGTGCTGGGGGAAGGTGCGAGAGCAGCACGGTGCCACTGGTGCTTCCACCACTGCTGCTGCTCGGCCTGGCGGTATTCTTGCCGGTCTTTATGTGCTCGTTAAAGGTGTATCCACTCATAGAAGAAATGGCCAACCACAAGGATGTTTAGGAGCTTTTCAGGACACAGGATGATGAGTTAGTGCTGTATTCTAGATCTGCTGCTGCTGCAAGCTCACTCAGGTTACTGTCCGGTGTGACCCAGGAGGTGAAAGGACGAGGTACCATAAGCTCATCAGAACCTCCCTCTGAAGAAAAAAAAAAAATCCCAGATATCAAGAAAGCAAATAAGAAAGGTGATCAGCCCCCAGAAGCTGAAAAGCCCAAGATACAAGTGAAGAAGGAATATGTGTAGGAGCTCAGGGATGAGGTGTCTGGACTGTGTGAGAAGTTGAACTACTTGAAGTTACCCTGGTATGTGATGGTAAAAGCCTTGCTGCAGCCGGCTAGCTTTGTTAGTGCTGCGGCAGAAGGGGTTGCCCAGAGCAGCTGTGGATGCCCCATCCCTGGAAGCGTTCAAGGCCAGGTTGGATGGGGCTCTGAGCAGCCTGGTCTGGTGGAAGGTGTCCTTGCTCATGGCCAGGGGGGTTGGAGCTCGATGATCTTTAAGGTCCCCTCCAACCCAAACCATTCTATGATATATATACATGTTTGAAGAGGGTGAACACTCTGTGTAGATGATGAGATTATATGGTTCTGGCTAAAATCCCTCTTCAAGGTGTGCTCTTAAATTATGATAAACTGGGTCTAGAAGGCAAATGCTTTTAATTTATATTTGTAAAAGTTACCTAAAGTACATCAACAGCTACCTTTTTTGCTGGAGCACAAGTGCACCACTACTTATACCCTGCACGCCCCCCACCTCCGTGGTACGTTGATGATTACATAGTGTGCATTAAGTTGCTTTATTTTTAACGGCCTTTATGGATGCCCTGGAATTATGTACTATCACCTACCCTAGAAAATTTTCCTGTTCAGAAAGTCTCTCAAAATTTGTACTGAATGGACCAGAAGGCCCTTCAGACTTCCGTGTAGAAAATGGATTGCATGCTCTTTCTCTGTAGCATGAGATCAGAATTAAAAAAAACATTAATTACAAATGAATTAAAATACTCATAACGTCCATCTTGTAATTCTGGTAGTTAAAATCAAGAGGGAAGTATGTACTAGAAGGGTGTTGACAACCTCCTGTAAGGCCTGAAGCACTTCAGGAGAAGACTGAAGGCTAAGTTCTAGCATTCAATAGCAGGCACGTGACTACCAAAATAAATATGTTCTTAAGCTCCATGGTACACTGTTGGCAGTGTGAAATGCTGCAGTTCTGTCTCTTTAAATTTTTTTTTTATGAGGTGCCATTTATGTTTAGTCAACCCCAGCACATACTTGAGCAGATGTGTAACTTTTTCCATTCTTTAGTTATCAAACCACACTCTTCTACTCTTGCTTTTCACATATCCAGCACCTTTATGTTAGGGTTGCATTTTTTGGTTTTGTATTACAGACCAAAGCAATGAATTGATCATCCGAGTTAATTTAACAAAATACATATCATGCTAGATATTATTGATCACAGTCACATAGGATGTAATCTGGCTTGGCTTGCCTGCATTTTATTAATAGTGAAGTTCCATACAGGATTTGTCCAGTTTACTAGTTTAATGCAGATTTGAGCTATATTATTGCTCTACATTGAATGAATTTGAATGAGTTTTGTTTTGTTGACAAGATGTCATCTTAATATATTTTTTTAATACTTACTTCAAAAAGTAAATTGTCTATAATTTGAATATTATAGTTCTATCGTGACAGCTGTCTATGTGAAAATACCATTAGGATGAAAATAGATTGAGAGTTCTTGAAGTGAATATGCTTTGAAAAATTTTTTTTTTCTTCTTTGATTCCAGAGGTACTATGAGCTGTAATAATTCCTAATTTTTAATGACTACCATGTATAGGAAAAAGAAATTCCTCTAAAATTGCAACAGTGTTTGTTTTTCTCTATTTCTGCATGCTGTGATGGTCTAGTAAGAGAATTTGGATTTTGGTTAATATCCTTGTGCGTTTCTGACAAGTCTGATTTAGGAGACCAAGAACGGTAGTTAAACACCTCATTCCAGTGGGAAGTCAGTGGGAACTGAATGCTAACGTGTCTTTAAAATCCCTTCTGTATTATAAATGGTAGATCCCACCAACCCTGCAAATGTCAGAATCAGCAAAAATAATAAATGAAATTCTGACAAGAAAAACAATCCATTTAGTTAATGAATAAAATAATAATAATTAAAAAAATTACTCTAAATCAACTGACATTTGTGGTGCTAGTCAAGCGTAGTGTCTGATTTGCTAAAACCATGCAGAAAATATCCCTCCAAACTGTCCAAACTAGTGCAGCACAAGTGAATCTTAAGTTTTGGTTCATTCATGTGAGCCACAGCCTGCTGCTGGGAACTTCCCAGCTGAAAATGTGATACAGGGTGAGGTGGTTTGTGGTGACCAAGAGGTGAAGAACGTGGACATCACTGTGCTCTCTGCCAGTGTTTCTACAGTGACTAGTAACTTCGGATTTTGCAGTTTCACTAAGGGAGCATGTTTGCGTTTTCCAAACTGAGTAGGTAAGCAGCTTGATCAGCAGATTGCATATATTGTAAAATGATTTGGGTAAAGAAATGACTCTGTGCTGAAAGGTGCTGAGTTATCTCAGTAACACATGTTGTGAAGTTGTGTGCAGTTACTGCTTTTTAAGAGTCGGTGCCGAACTGTGTAACAGATGCCTTGAGGTGTGTATTATTCATTTCTGCCATTGTTATATTTAATATTTCTTTAATAGACCACTGCAGGTTTCTCTCTGCCAAGCCATTCCACTCTGGACACATTTCCTTTTATGCTTCCGTTCTCAAGGCTTGTATGTTCGACATCTGGTGTATAGCAAAAGTCAAGAATGAAGAAGAATAGGGTTGTGTGACTTCACTTTTAACATACTTTCTGTGAAAAAGAGAAGTTTCTTACTTTTTGCTTGGAAGAAATGCTACCTTATTCTTTAGTTTTGGCAGTTACTGCCATGTCTGTTTGCCAGCATTGCACTGTAAAATGTCATAGATTTGATGTATGATATATTAGGTTATCTAGAGTAAGTATGAAGTAACAGACAATAAGTAGGAAGCCATTTAAGGTCACTACCATTTTGATTTGTGGTGCAGATGGATTTTCTGTTTTGTGGTGCAGCAGCATTGAACTTTCACACATATTCCAAGTCTCTTGTTCTTTCTATATCCTTTAAAAGTTGATAAATCAATCTATTCAGACAAAAGAGAGACAAAGACTTCCCTAATTAGTGTTTTCCCATAACCGGGCAATTACTTGCCAAAGCTATCATAGATATTTTAGCACTCATCAGTTTTCTTTATATGCCATAGCAATGGGTCACAGGGAGTGCTAGGATGCCACAGAACTACTGTTTTGCTCATTTATGTCATCACCTGTGTGTCTGTTGCACCATTAGCTGTAGAACAGGTGGCCTGAATCTTGAAAAGCTGTAAGAGCATGTGTTTTTAAGCACATGTGACCACCAATCAATGTAGCTATACTTTTTATTATCTTCTGGATTTTAACACTGTATGTGATAGATACATGGTAATATTGCTGATCAGCTTTGCCCTTGCTGTGATTTATAAAAAACCTGCAACTATTTCTCAGAATTCTTGTTACATTATTTTTCTCAAATCTCTTTTGTACCCCACCTTTCATTTTCGGTCTTGAATCTGTCAATTCTGTCTTTATATGTGTTGTGCTCTTTATTTTTGCATGGCTAGGCAATCGTAGTTGCTGCTGGTCCTAAGTTCAGAGGTGCAGCCAGCAGAGCAGAAGCCAGTTGTCTTTATACTGATACTTCATGTTTTTCTGGATTGTAAATGTTTGGGATGGAGGTACTCACTGCAGTTTAAAAAGTACAAAGAGAGCTGCCTGGACATAGGCATCTTGTAGTGGGGTAGATGCTGCCCTCTCTACTGTATGAACCGAAGGGTGGACTTGCATACAGAGCGGGCAAGGTGGATTGTATCTGGTCTGAGGGTCTCCTTTATGCATAGCCCTATCAGTACCTGCAAGTTTGAGCAGCTCAGGCTGGGGGGATGAACACTTGTACCCTTCCCAGTAAGAACCACAGGTTTGGTACCACATACTGGCTGTACATAGAAATTTCTTGGTGTTAAGGCAAGGCATCTTCTCAAGTAGTAAATGTAACAACAGAGTGCTAGTAGTTGAGCGAGTGACTGCAAATACAGTGATTTTAGTTACTGTGTGACAACTGTTGATGTATGCTGAAGGCATATTTGTAGATGTGCAAGTGAGACATTCTGCAAAAACTTATATTTCTTAATACTTACAAGATCCTTAAAGCTAGATGCAATTTGATTCATCAGAGGGTCTGTTTATCCTCTTAATTATTGCCAAAATCTCCTACGCCTGTAGTCAGGAAACCATGTTCATGTACCTCTTGGTTTCTTCAGGAACTTAGTGAGCATTCCTTTTTCTTCCTCCAGAGAATCATCTAGTATGAGTTGGGAAATTGCCAAGGTCTCCTTGTCTGATGAAGGCTTTTATGAATGTATGGCAACTAGCAGTGCAGGAACTGGACGTGCACAGACATTTCTGGATGTATCAGGTGGGTAGCAGTCCATCCTTCTACACTAAAGCATGGGGATACATTGTGCTGGAACACTTAAAGGAGAGCAATGGCACCTACTTGTCCAGTTCCAAGTATATTTTTAATTAATGTGGGTTTTCTCATGCATGTACACCTGTTTTAAACATTAACATTGGATTTGTTTTAATTAGGTCCTGCTATCAGTTGAACTTGCAGAATAAGTATGGCCTGTAGAAGCAGGAATTGAAACCTCAGATTTCAGTAGTTCTTATTTTTATTTCAAGCTGTAACAATTCTGTTTTTACTTGATTGTATGTATCTATTATCTGATAGAGGAGGAATTACAAAAGTTGCATTGGAAAGTTTTTTGCTTTTCTGTAAAATCAAGATTCAGTGAATTGTTGAAAATCTTATTTATTACCTTGAATTTTTTAAGAGTGACTAACTAGGATGAAGGAAGTAAAAGTAAAAGAGGAATAAATCAGGCTAATCACAAAGATAAATTTTAAATAAGCAGTAGTATTTGGTTGCTAGCCCCAAAATGGCTAGCAATCATTATCTTTCCAATAGGTGATTTTAATGGCCCTTTTTGTTTGTTTTTTGTTTTTTTTTTTTTTAAATTTAATTTATAATGTTCCTAACTTCATAAAAATCTCAGTTTAAAGATCAACTAGTTATAAATCTGGTCATCCATTTAGTATGAATTGGTGTGCCTTGTGTGTTAAAGCAGTTTCAAGGCATAAAGCACTGATATTCCACTTGCTGAGGGAGAGGGAATTTTCCTTATGTAAGTTAATGACCCATTCAGATTTAGGGCTCTAAATGATTGCACCCCATTAGTTATTACTGCAAGTTAGTTGTGGTAAGAAAGAATCCTTCCTGAAAAGTGGGTAGGGTCATAGGGGTCAAGCTTTGGACATAACTTGGAGCAGGAGAAAGGAAGAGAGAAGAGTTGGTGCCCTGTGAAGCACATGTAAAGCTACGCTGCTTGTGTACCTGTCTGACCCGCCGCTGGGACACCGGCAGGGTGGTGGTTATTGCCTGCGGCTTATGATGGGCAGAGTTTCGGTTGCAGATCAGCTAGAAATGTTTCTGAAAGTAAAACAACAGGCCTTACTTCACAAAGTTAATCCTTTTACTCTTATCAGAGGAATTTAGTTTAAGTAAATGTGAACCAAGATGCGCCCAAACACAGATGGAGAAAAGTTAAACCAGACGTGGTCTTGAACTGCTTCAGCAGGTAGTAGAGGTCTTCTGCCGGCAGATGACTTAGAGGAAAAAATTAAGAAGAAAAGCTTACTTAAGCACTTGGGTGGATGAATTGGGGACTTGAAAACCATGTCCATAACTACAGCAGATGTTGTCACTTAATTTTTCACAGTTGCAATGCAGTCTGAGGGAAAGATAATTTTTATTTTGAAATAACAATCCACTCTAGTATAGCCTTCTGTTTGTGTTGATCAGACATCTGCCATGCAAAAGTGTAAGCTGTTGCTCTTCACTAGCAAAAATGCTGGAGCCGAGCCAGTTAATTTACAGGGTCAGTGAGGATAGTAGGGCTCAGAACAGCAGTTTGAATTCATCCTCAGGGTTTCATATAAGTGCTTGAAGTCAAAATTGTCTGGTCTTTTATCTCCTCTAGTAGCTAATTCATGTTAACTAACCTGAATTATGGATCGTAGAATCACAAAACAATTCAGGCTGGAGGGACTTTTGGAAGTTACTTAGTCCAACTCACAGCTCAAAGCAGAATCAACTTCCAAGCTTGACCGTGTTTCTCAGGAACTTGACCAATCAAACTTTGAATGTCCCCAAGGCCAGAGATTTCCCAAGTTCCACAGGCAACCTCCAGTGCTTAACTACCCCTACTAGGAAAATACGGTGCGTGTCTAGTCAGAATTTCCCCTGCTGCAGACTAGGACCACAGGTTCTCATCCTTCCCTCCCCCCACCCCTTAGACTCCAGCTCTGTATTCTCTAAAACAACCCACTCAGTAGCTGAAGAGGATGACTGTCCCCTTCAGATGCTCTTTCCAGGCAAGATGTTGTTCTTACTGCAGTATGAGTAAATCTAAAGAAACCAGTGTGATATCATTGATTCTGCACAAGGCAAAGTTTGTAGAGAAACAGCCCTCTTATGCCAAGTGGTAAATTTGAGGAGAGGAATATGCTTTCAGGCACAGAAAGTACTTGACTAGAATAGTACAGTAACATCGATACTTACCACAGTCCTAGCTCTAGAACACTGTTTTATATTTTATCTATGAAAATCCTTCGGGTGGATAGGGTATTCCCATGTTCTTGTTTCCAACAATGTTTTGGAGGACCAGAAGCTGTTATGTGGGCATAAAGATTCTTAGTATGGAAGTTGCAGCTAACCCCCTCCTCACAGAGAAAACTGAAAGAGAATCTGAACTTTTTTCTTGTGATATTGGTAGCACTTGAAAGTCAAGAGTGATGAGGGGAAAAATTCCCGTATCCTCTCATTCACAGAGCACCGAGGGATTGGCTGATACTGACTCACTATGTAAACATGAGCAATTAGTTCTGTTTTGAGCCATGCAGAGGAGTAATGTGAGTGAGATGCTTTGAAATGCTTGTGTACAAATATTTGGAAGAAAAATACTTTAAATATCTTCTTTAAGCAAAGTAAAGGTCTTTTCAAGTATTCTTAGTTTGCCCAGCTGACAGAAAGTAATCACAGACAATCAGTTTTGTCAACTGCTGTGTGAAAGGTATTGGAACTGTGTCAACATTTTCTGGTTTCAGAAAAAGCAAACACTTGAGTTTGACTTTCTCTTACTAGTACTAAATCTTTGAAATGTCAAATGGCTTGTTAGCTTGTGCAGGCACCCGAACTAAAGTGCCAGTAAAGAAGTGCTCTGAATTCAGCTTAGGGGATTGCTATGTGTATGCACTATGGTGGTAAGAGGCTGGTGTAGTCCAAAAGATGCTGTGCCCCACTGGACTGACATTCGAAAGATGGGCATTTGAGTCCTGTACTGGCTCACATCTCTCGCTTTTCTAAGTTTAAGTAACATGCTTGGTGATGAGCCCTTGGAAAGCATTAGAAGATTTGTCTTTTCTCCCAAGCAAGCCAAAACCTAAAGTGCAGGGCAGAAACTGCATTCTTATATGCTAGTGTAGCTTTTCTTGGTTCTGCTCTGTGTGTGTTAAAATACAGTTCTGGTGATAAGGGTGATTGCTATTCGGGACTGTGTTTATAGAGAAGCAGAAATGCACACCCAGCGTGCAGAGTGTACAAGCAATTCATTGCTACGCAGAGATCTAGCATAGAGCTTGTGAACCTCATCTGAGACCCCACATGAGACTGAGGAGGAGATACAGCTGGCTCTGACGTTAGGTGTAACTTTCACCCTTAATAAATAGAGAATTTTTTTCCCCGTTATCCTTGTTTTTCTTAGAATAGTTGTGTTTTAGTGTGCACTGATACAGATTTGGTCTTACTCTCACAGCTGTCTTATATCTGCTAAAGCATCCCACTCAGAATATTATTCATTGCAGATCTTTCTTTTTTCAAGAACCAGTCTGGGGAAGAATAAATGGGAGTTGTATATATTTATGTATTTATAATGGAAATGCCTAAAGTTCTTTCTTGAGCATTTAAATGTTGCCTCTTTTATCAGTGATATCTCAAGAAGGATCAGGATAACTGCTCCTATTTTAAGCATCTGTGGTTTCAAAGTTTAACTCCAGTACAAAATTATTGCATCTGCTTTCTTCCAGGAGTGTGATAGAAGTGTAGAGATGAGTAGTGTGGAAAGGAAATAATAAATAATAGTGGAAGTTACAACATAAAGTATGTGCAAATAGGAACGAAAAGATAATGAAATTACCTAAGATTTGAGTGGGAAGTATTAAAGGATGTTTTAAGCGGCTGCTGCCTAAAGCAGCTCCAGCCTAGGAATTCCTCCTGCCGGGCTGCTGGAGCTCAGCCCCATGTGCCCAGGGACCTCAGGGTCTCTGTCCCAACCCCATGGACACTGCAGCTTCTTTTCTGTTTGCACATGGATCAGTAGTGAAGCTGAGTTAGGTATCACGGACAGGCAGAGGATGCTGAGCCAGCTCCACGGACTGCTACAGACAAGGTGCTGCCTTCAACAGCAGCAACATACAGGACTTGCATAAAACACAGGACAACCAACTCCTGTCCTCCTCCTCCCTGACTGGTTAGGGGTTGTAGCTCACCAGTGACAGCACGTGCATGCTGCTCTCTAGAGCTGCATGCCCATTTGCGGATCCCTTGAGTACTGGCATGGCCCCTCTGTTGCCCCGATACCCTTGGACCTCTTACCTGCTTCTTGCCAGCTGTTCCAGCCTGCAGTTTGTTAGTTGTACACAGGTTCCACCATGTGTAGCCTCACCTCAGTCAGAGATCACTCAGAAACCTGGTGGTGATCCTATCTCTTTCTTCTGTTGCTGTGGCACTCTGGCCTCTTGTTGGCTTCCCCAGTACAAGGTGAGCTCAAAGAACACGGTGCTACATCCTCTGTCATACATGACGTGATCTTTCATCCTGTGTGATAAGACAGTTTTGACCTAAACGAGGTGTGTTCTTGTGATGTAAGCTCTTGTCAGGTAGCTTAGCATCAGGGAATGAGAGTGCTGCCCTGGGCTCTGTTTCACGGCTTCAGCAATGTGAAATGAAACTAAATATTAAACCAATATTACTACTTTTATTTTTACGCTGTAGTGTGCTTGAAATTGTTTATCAAGAATCCACAAATGAAGTAAAGGTTTCCATATATTTTTTTTTCTCTGATTTTATTCTTTATTCTGTTCTTTCTACGCAGAGCCTCCACCCATGATTCAGGTTCCCAATAATGTCACGGTTGTCCCTGGTGAAGGAGCCATCTTGACCTGCCTAACTTTAAGCACAGTGCGTTACAATCTCACCTGGCAGAGAAATGGCAGGGATGTGAGGCTTAAGGAGCCCCTGCGAATAAGGATGATGAGCAACCTCTCTTTAGAGGTGAAGAATGTTAAGCTCACAGATGCTGGCAAGTACAACTGCATTGCTTCTAATGAGGGTGGATCTACCACAGCATCAGTCTTCCTTACGGTGCAAGGTAACAAGGAAATGGCATGTAAAACTTAACCATGTCATGTTTTTTATTTTCTTTATCTTGTGAGCTGCCCTGTCTTTCTTAGTAACTTTCATGTTTTATTTATGCCTTGGAGACTGGCAGAACATTATGCAGTTCTTCCCTGTTATAAAATGGCAGTGGGAGTCACCAAACCGCACTAGTGCTCATTTTGTGAGACTGCCTAGTGCTGTGTGTCTCTGAGCCATGGTTTGATCTTCCTCCTGTGATGGCCAATTTAACTGCTTTATAAGTACACTGAGAAAATGAGAAAATTTACAGGCTAGCTATGTGGATTATTATTTTTTTTCCCAGTGAAACTATTAACTGCAGTTACATATGTAGAACTAAATAGGGGAAAGTTTCTGTGTTCTGTATTATTTTATATCTATAACAGAATAGTACTTCTAAATTTTTCTGTGTATTATGATGTATCAGTTTCATAGGACAGTCAATATAAGCTAAGAACTAATCATGATTTTATGAAGGCAAGGACTTTAAAAATGTCAGAACTGAGAAAGACAGCATGGGTGAGACCAAACAAGGTCTAAACCTCTACTGTTGCTGCATACCAGGAACACATTGCAAAAAAATATGTATAAATACAGTAATTTATCTTGGAGCAAATCCTTTTAAAATTTGAAAGTACTGCAGGTGTTTCTCTGTTTACCTTGGTCATGTGAAGGTTTGAATCTTTGGGTCCTAGCCACGTGTCTGTGGGTTAGAAGAGACTGAACTCAGAGTCTTCTAGAAAGAAAACTGTTCTGTCTACTTGTAGGTGACTGACAGGGTTTCTTCTTGCTGATGATACTGGATCATGTTCTGTGCAGAGCGGGCAGCTTCATTAACTTTGCTGCTGTAAGTCTAGTACTTTGTTAACTGATGGAAAACTTAGAATTGTGGAAAAAAGAAAAATTCAATGGAATTGTCTGGCTTATGGTGCTTTAAAACAGAGAAAGGTCAAAAGTGGAGTTGTAATGGTTACTAATGGGATGTAGTTTTCTTATAGGAAGAGGATATTGGCTTACCAAGGTGGAATAGGTAGATGTGCAATCAGTTCTGTAGGTCCTATTGCAGAGTCCAGCAGAATTAGGTGTTTCTTCTTAATCTGTTTGAATTACCCTTAGATAGCTACAGCAGAGTTAAAACTTAAATTTCTAGCAAGGCTGAAGGAAAAAAAAAGCCATGAAAAAACCTCAGTCTGCATATGTTTGGAAAACTTAAGTTTTAAATTCTGCAGGATTTTGCCATCAAGACACTTATTCAGGCATGTCAAAGGCAGCAAGAGAAGAAACCGCTCCCTCGTTCATCTCTTCCTGGGGTTTAGGTTTTCCTCCCTAATGTCTGTAGATCAGCTGAGAGCTTTAACACAATGACCAAAGTACTTCTGGCAGTCTTTTATAATAAAGCAAAAGTTTACTGCTGCTGCAGCAGAATATTGAGTTAAAAATAATTTATATATGTAGAATGATTATATCAAATAGTTGGGAATTACATTTCAGCTGGTACTGGTGTTGCTAACAGGTTTAAAGTGTCTCTGAGATAACCCTCTTGGACAGTTTAGACAGGCTTAGTTGAGCATCTCAGTCATGTTTTCTTTGGTGAATGATGGTTAGAACAGAATAAATATGTAGGAAATGCTAAGCTGTAGCTGAACTCAGATTTCTGCAGTAGTGTCTGCCTCTCTGTTTGGTAAAAGTAATCTACTGCCAGCCTTTCAGACGGCTAGGTGAAGAAACCCAATGGTATGAGAATGGTTGTGTGCACTATTATTTGTGATCATTTTAATTTCCTTGGGCAAAATGATTTCTATCAGATATCTGGAGGTACTTTGCTGGGTGATTGTCATGTACAACCTGTAGCGCTTGCTGGGGTCTAAAATAAAAGCTGTTCAAAAGAACAGTTTCTATTTGGCAGCAAACAAGTAAAAGCATGGCTATACGTAAGCGGTAAAAGCTTTATAGTGTTATCAATATTAATATTCCAAAGAGAAATTTGAAGTCCTGTGAATTCATTGAGATGGGTTTGTGCTTTGTGTAGTTGCAAGTAATTCAGAATGTCAAATTAAATTCATGTTGGAGCCCTTTATTATTGTTGGGACAGTGACATATCTCTGAATTTTGGATCAGAAAATGTACACTGCTTTCATCCCCTTTTTCTTTCTGAAGTGGGAGTTAAGGCAGAGGACAAATCTTGGTAGTTCTAAGAATAACCCAGCATATGCTTTACATGCTTAAATGGATTGTAGTAAACCCTTGTTTTGAAAGCTTTCGGTTTGATGCTGCCATTACTGAAAGAGAACATGAATCTGATTTTTGTGCCAGTGGCTGTACAAATAGAGACTAAAATCTTGAGTGGGAGATGACTTTTCCCCCAAGTTGCATGTTCTGTGTTAAAGAGAACATGCTATAGTAAGTCACTAGTTGTTCCACACTAATAATGAGCACAGCTAGATGAAGATCCTATTTAAAATTCGTGCCTGTGGACTGGTGGTATCTGCTCAGAGCAGTCTGAAAGGTCACTGAATGCAGTTTCAAGGAACGTAAGTTCTCAACCTTTCTAGGATTTTAGTGCTGCTTATTGAGTGCTATGACTAACTTTTAAAGTACATGCTCATCTTTGGTTGTCATTAGATGGTGGCTACATAGCGTGAATTGCTCAAGTCCTCCTAACAGATTGGTCTTGTATGGAAACATAAAAATTTGTAAGGGCATTCACCTGTTTTAGAGGTGCTTCATATAATTTACCAGAAGCCTGGAGGAGCATATTGCACCCATGTGAGGCTAGAGATTGGCCAGGAGTGCAAAACACTAATGATCTTTTCCAAAACTTTTCCATCATGTATTTCTCACTGATGAGTGAAATTCCATGAGCGTGTAAACTTTTTCTTTCCAGTTTGTTACAGTCTTGTAGGTAAAATACAAGTTTGCTATATGCATATTTATCAGGTTAAATTAATATGGTGTGTTTTGGTAGTCTGGTATTTTCACCCACCCCCAATCAGTATTACTTATGTGTATATTTGAGAAATTTAGTTGGTTGGTTTTTTTTAAATTGGAACAGTGTGCATGCTGAAGAGATTGATTTCTGGGTGTTGGTTGGTGAGTGTTTTTGTTTCTTTCCCCCTCCAAGAATTTTAAATACAAAATCAAAACTCGGATCCCTGGAATTTGGGTGATGCTAAATGTAATTTCATGGTAGTCTTGGTTTTGCGTGTTTTGTGGTGTGAGTAAGTAAGCTTAGACAATGAAACACTTCTTTTAAGGATTGCAACAGTCTTTTGCCTCTACAGCACAGCTGTATAGTATGTAGAAACTTACGGCTTTTGCTTGTGTTTATGTTGGCAATTAGTAGAGATGTTTGAGTTTAGTAATCTCAGCATATGATGAATTCCAGCAGTAGATTAATAAGTGAAGCAACACTGAAAATCTGTCTTATTGGGATCCATCTAAGGTAATCAAGTGCCAGTTGCTGTGCACTGAGATCACTGAAGAACAGCGTGCAGGTCAGCAGTTTGGATGTATTTCTTTATCTGAATGTACAGGTAGAATAAAATCATAGATGCTGTAGTTACTGTTTTGTCCATAGCAGGGTGGGTTTCCTTTACCTGCTTATTTGATGAATGTTTAAAAATGTTGCAATACCTGTCTGGTATCACCATCACAACTGGAAGGTGTTTTTAGCATTTGCTTACGGGTAGCACTGTTCAATAATTCAGTGATCTGTGCTAGCAGGGAAGTCCTAGAAGCACCTAAGCCGCACCTGGAAGAAGTAAGCATGCATATTGCGTGTTCCACCCACCCATGTACCTAAACATAAACTTTATTCCTTGACTTTGAGCATTGAAATATTGTCATTGCTGTAAGTGATCTTTTGTCAAGCCAATGCGTGATGAGTACTGTCCTGTCAGTGGAGTCAACCACATTAAACGTGCAGTGGCAGAACGTGGGACCTGTTAGATTGACAAGATGCAAGTGTGCTGCCTACTGTAGGGAGCTGATGTGGCACCTATCCAGGTTAAAAAAAAAAATAATTGCACAGGAGACAATATATGTGACCAAAGCAATGGTAATACTTGGGTACATCCCACACAAGGAGCAGAAACCAGAACTGAACAAACACAACAGGACTTTCAGTGTGCCTATACTTTGTATCTACAATAATTCCAGGAAAGAGACTGCCTAGATGGACAAAAGGTAAGTTACCTCCTAGGTGTAACCCAGTGCTTGGTTCCCTGAACATCCTCTGCTCTTTTCTCTGAAAAGAGACACTACAGTAACAAACATCTTAGTCCTTTGAGATCTCTATATAACTGATTGTGTGAATATCATTCGCTTTGGTACATGGATGCACACTACAATAATGGGCAAGGAGAAATTTGTTACACTGTACTGAGTTCTTCAAACGTGCAGAAAATGAGGAAGGGAATAAAATAGAAGTATTACTGCTTTACTTACCATTTCAAACTTAGAAAGTTAAATAAATGCAAGGTGTCTGTCCTAAAGAATGAAAAGCAGTTCAGTGCCTTCTGTACTGCTTTCTAGATTATTTGGAACTGTCTGAGAAGATGAGTTGATATTATTTCCTCAGCTGCGTATTTTGAAGTTCCTACCTCCTATCTGGTAGCACTGTGATGCTTCCACCCTTGCTAGAGCAGGAAGTAAAACAGTTGAACTCTCGGCAATGTTCTGTGATGCAAAAGTCAGTTTTATTTGAAAGAAAGAGAAGATGAATCAATCCATATCCCAGCTCCTAATTATCATTCACAGCAGGCTTAATGATAGTCATTAAGCTGCTTTTCAGAAACTATCCTCTTGCACAAGAAATGCAGGTTAGCAGAAGGGTCAGGAGTTGCCTGAGCAGCCTCTGGAGTTCTCTGCCACTCAGGAAAATGAATGAGCATCCCTAAGTTCATTTGTCTTCTCCATCTAGCCACCATTCATAAGTGTTTCTTTTCTACATTCAGTGAAAGGGAAGTGATGGGGGAAAAAATTGTTTGCATTATTAGACTAGCCATTCTTATGGCCTGATTTCATGAGTTGGCTTGAATTTACTGTTTGGGAGGTTTATTTTGATAATATTCCCTGGGTGAGGTCCTCTACAGATCAGTAGAAAAGCAAGACAAACAAAACATGCTCATCTGGCTAGAAATACCTTTACATTTTCTGTGTCTTGTTGAACTTGTGATGAATTAGCTAATAAATAAGTGATCAAGTTTCTTTCATTTTTTTATAGTATTCAAATTATGCAATGTAGGATGAGTTTTTACTCCAAAGAATTTAAGTCCTAACTTGATGAAAGACAAAAAATATTAGGGCATTAAACAGGAAATTAGTGTAATTCATCTTAATTTCTGTCACTTGATTTCTTGCTCAGCATTTTCTTGCTTTCTCACAGAAAATGTAGGCCTTCAGAAGGATCTCTAAGAGGAGTTTTGGAGGAATGGAACCATAACATCTAGAAATCAGTACTTGTAGGTGGCTTCTGACCTACATAAACCTCTGGTTCAAGGCAGTAGACTATGTGGATCTCTTGGAAACTAGCTTCTTGCAGAATATTTGATCTCTGTTACTGCAGCAGTTTTCCTTGTGCTTTTTATTAATTAAACTGTTAAGTATTGTAGCTATAAGAAAGTGTTGGAGTTGCGACCCTTCTAGGGGGGCTGTGTGTAGTCCTTGGTAATACACAGGAGCACAAGCAAGTTCAGTTTACATTTCAATAAAGTGAACTGTGTTTCTTATGTGAAGATGGGGACACATACCCTGAGAAGGAACCCACTAAGTTCTGGAGGCTGAAGTCCCCTATTTCATGTTCTATAAAGAAACATCACCTTGGAAAACCAGTACTGTATCTGCAGCATGTCAGTGCTGCTCTGCTGAAGCAGGAAGCCTGACTTTTTAATTTTCATTTATAAAGGTGTTCACAGAGTGGTTTTTCCTGAGCCTGCCAACTTCTAGGGCTGAGTACAAACCTGGACAGGGACATGAGGAGGAAGGAGCTGCCTTTCTTTCTGTACTTTCCTTCTGCAGGTTGTTCTCCTGCAGGAAGGCCATTGAAAAGGTCACTCATGGGGTATGTATGGTGTCAGATGCTTTCTTTATGGCCTCTTGTTCACAGCCGGTAAATACTTGGGTGCTTAATTATTTCTGATAGTGTGCATGCAGTCAGTGAACGCCAGGTTAAAAGGAAGTGCAGGGAGGTTATGAAAAACAACCTTGGTGAGAAGACTCTTTGACTGTAGTGCATATCTACATGTCTTTTGGGAAGTAGTTCTTTTGGCTACAGAGACAAGATGGGTGTTCCTTCCCTTCTTGTCTTTTGCAGCATGCTTTCTTTGCTGTGGGTTGGATGCTGTGTAGTATAGCACAGCAGATCAACTTGTTCTGTCCTGCGGTAGGAGAGGGTGCTGCTGGCACGGGTGAAATCGCAGCTTGTGTATACTCCCTGGTTGAACAAGAAGATAACTCTCCCCTTTACCCTACAGAAGTTAAGTAGGTCCTTGGAAGCTTCATGGAGAGTCTGACAAAAGCAACCGTGAGTGGCAGTGCTGTGTACTGCTCACCTGAGCTAATGCAGAAGCAGTTATGGAAGCAGACGTTTCTGTGGCTTGTTGTGCAGTGTCGCCTTCGCAGTGCCAGGACGAGGGATGATGCAGGACGACACACCCCTGCGCTTCTGCGTGGTTGAGGGTGGATTGGGAAGGAGATCAGTGGGAACTTGGCAGCTACCTGAGATGGCTGGCAAGTGAATGAAGCGAGATAATAATGTCCAAAGACAATGTTCCTTTTTAATTAGGTTCACTTGGTTGATGCCAAAAGTACAGATGAATGTGACAGGCTGATTAATGCTGAAGGCTACTTTTTGTTTATCCCCATTGAATGTTCTCATCTTTATTTATGCTGTAAGAAATCTGTTCTGAGCTTGCTATTCAAACAGGAGCCTTTGTCAGTTTTTCTGTTTATATACAATATTTCTTCCACACTTTTTTCATTTGGCTTGTGAACACAAGTATAAAATTCTATTGAATATTAATTCCAATGTATATTGCTAAAACATGATTTAAATTTAATAGAAATCAGATGAATGGAGAGGATTCCTTCTGCAAATGTAGTGACGGGTTATGTGTTGTATTTGTGGTGTTATTTCATAACATGGGATATAATGTGAATTCTGTACCCGCTCTGACATCAAAATGAAAATCTGTGCTCTGGGAGGAATTCTTCATAGCCCCAGTCTTCTGTCTCACTGACATATGTTAATAGCTATCATAATAGTGGAGTTGGATATTTTCCCCCCTGTGCCTTCCCAGTATGCACTCTTGACACTAACATTATGTAGGTTTTTAGACAGTTTGAGATCAAAGCCATTTCCTTCCATTTATGTTTCCACATGGGAAAACTAAGGCATATCCATAAAACTCACAGTAACACAAGAATTTGTAGGCGTTGCTGTGGTCACACAGGACTTTTGTCTGAAGATAATTATTTTTTTACACCAACACTACAGTTCCTGCATTACTAAAAAACAGAGCTTTGTGATAAGCACTGCTCTTGTAGTATCTTGGTCTTTAGAAACCCAAGTAGTCAATTCAGACCCATTTAATTGATGCTAACAAGAATGGGTTGTAAGTACACAGGGCTGCTAGTGAACAGACTGGACATGAGGATGGGGCTCCATCCACTCTCTACCGGTACCTGTGTGTGTGTAGGATGATCTTGATGCCTACTGTAAGGTCTAGAGGAAGTGAAATTTTACAAAAATCAAACTCTTGTAAAAAATTTGCAACAAATGTGTGCAAGCTACTGCCATAGTTGCATTCCTACATGGTGTTTTTTTAATCTAGATACACATTTGTTTTTATTTAGCCTTGTTAGTGCATTACTTGTCAGTTGAATAGGCTGAGCCATTCCGTTTTCAAAAAAATTACTCCAAAACTTTTGTTAGTGTAAAAGGCAAGAAAGAATCTTGGGGGTGCTGCACAAAAATATTGGTACGTTATGAGTAATGGATCATTCAAATATCTGCAGGCTGGCTTTTGGGCTACGTTTCTGTTGAAAAAGAAGAAGTACGCAGAAAGTTGTTGAAAAACATTGGCAATAAGTCTGTTTTTTTCTAATAAAGGGTGACAAGAAGGTTTTATGTTGTATGAAATAAAAAAAATGGTATTTGCTGATCCTTTTTCATGTTAAGTCTAACTGCTTCAAATGGTTTTAATGTAACAAATCCATGCCCCTAATATTCCAGTTACAATCTTCACACCAACTTTCTTTCACTTGAGAAGCTTTACCCATGGTCTATTTTGTCTAAAACCTTTTATTGTACAGCCTTGAATGGGATTGCAACTGTAAGGAGCTCGTGCTTCTCTTGCCCATATACAAATCTTCTCCTTTAAGCTACAAAGAACAAGGCAAAAAAAATCAGTGACCTGTCATACAAGAAAGCCTGTTCTGTGTGCCTGCCTGGTGGCTGGCCTTTGAGTAAGAAAACAAGGTGGTTAATTAGTGGCAAATGTAGCCTCACTGATTCAAGCTGGTAGCTTGATTATTATGGCTGCGTATATCGACTTTTCCAAATTCATTCCATTGCTTATATGTTAAATACAAATATTCCTTCCATCTTCTTCTTCTCACCTGATAATATCATTGTGTGAAAATAACTGCATGGGCAACGGTGTGTTGCCAAAGCATAACATGTAACTAACAGTTTCTTAATATCAACACGGAGAGGAGACCTTCCTGAAGACCAGAGCATGCAGGGGATCTCCTAGTGTCTCTTGGCAGGATATAAAACAAAAGAAAAATAGCTGAGAAGTCTGTGCAGGTCGTGAATCACTGGAGAACAGTTCTGCAACTTGGATCCATTTCTTGCCTCTCCCTGCCTGCGCCCCCCCCCCCATTTCTGGGTTTAATCCTAGGACTTTTGGAACTATGGCTCTGCCTTCCTCTGGTGCCTTTCCTCTGGAAGTGTATAGGTTTCAGAAACTTTATGAAACATGGGAGAGACTTTTGAGAACCCTGCAGCTTTTTCTCAAATCTGCCAGTGAAAAACTAATGAACTTGGGGAAGGTTAATGGACACAAATTTAAGAAAGGAGATAAGGCATTATATGCATCTGTGTTCACAAGTTTGGAACTTAGTGCAAATTAGTTGCTGTTTATTAAAGTATTGATTCTCTTGGGCAGTATAGCTGTCTGGTTTTGCCTAGACTTTTACTTACAGGTCTCAAAATCCTTTATAAACTCCCATGAAAACAGTCCAGTCCTGACACTAATAATTCTGCTGCCCGGAGCACCGGGTGCCATAGTGCATCAAAGAGCTTTCCTCACAGCAGCAATTCCATTTCTCTTTGAAAGAGGAATTTCACATGCTTAGTAGGGGCATACAGACAAGTTTGCACGAAACACTAACAGATGCGAAATACTCATGAAACTCAAACACAAAACATAGTGCATATATTTTAAATAAAAGTATACTAAAAAGGTTACATCAAAGTTATGTCTATGACTTGTGTACTGATGCTTCAACTAGTTTTATTTCAAAACTAGTATTTCCTTGGGATCCTTGCTCTCCTATCCAATAAGTTGTATTACAGGACAAATAATTCTATAGTAACTATGACTGTATCTCATATCCATGGGACAGTAATGTGCTCCCCTGCCTTGCAGCTATGATGTGCTGTAATTAGTCCTTGTGATCAAGTGAGTTTGGACCTGCAGAGGTACTGACACCTTGTTAAAGTCAGCAGTGTGACTCAGTCAATAGCATCTATAGGCTCACCAATCTGTGTTTCCTAAACCTATGCTACCCTTGATAAAATTTTCCATGTAAAAGATGAAGAGATCTCCTGCTGTTTTTAGCTGTGCTCTTAATTTGATGTTTGAGCCTTTGAAAACTATTTAATTTCTCCTTATCTCATTTTTTTATCAGTCACTAATCCTCTGTCTTTAAGTGTGCTGAGATCGTGAAGAGGAAGATTGTTTTCGAAGTTCTGTGTTGCAATGCCAGTCACTTACAAACCTGCTGGTTCAAACCCTCAGGGTTTCTGCCCTGCAAGGAGGCAGAACCTGCCTCACCTCCGTCCTAGAAGCAGCACAATCTTCTGCAGGGAGATTCCTCTTCTGGGCCAGAAACACTGTGGATTTTAGTGAGTAGATTTTTAAGCAAAGGGTATTACAACACAGAACTTAGACAATAATCTCCCTCCCTGCAATGATGATGGAAAGGGCATGGTATTAATTCTTCCAGAAAGGTATTTGTAGTAGCAGTCTGAGTTGTTTCTGTTTGCATTATGACAGACTGAACTAGAAAGATTTATACTGTTCAGCTGGAAGTTGCACAGCATCACACCTTCATCTTGTCCTTGATGGATTATGCCATGCACAAATATATTGTGTGTACTGGCTCCTACACATGTTTTTCCTTAGTAGCCATGAAAACATGTCAAACATCACCTGAGTCTGTAGGATGGTGTAATTCCCGCTGAAGCTAATAAAAAAGCGCTAGGCAAGCAGTCCTAGATTCAAGGTACCTCCGTGTTTAGTGTATTTAGCCCCTTTTACTCCCCAAAAATGGAGAGTTAGGCTTAGGCTTTTCATTCCATGGTTGCTAGTAAAAAGATCAGCTGTGGAGGAATAGATGTTAATGCAGTGTGGATTAGCAAAAGGCAAAGTTGCCAAGATGAAGACTGATACTACTGATCACATAGTAGCTGGTTTCGTGCCCTAACAAAGACGAAGTAGCACTAGTTGGTACTACAAGTTGCTACTTTTCCACCCATTAAGCAGTGTGGATCTTTTTCTTGCCACTGTAAGTAAAACCAAATTGTATGTACCATAGGAAAAAATGTCAGTTGCCACAGGGAATTGTTTTGGTGGTCTTTTTTACTGAGGAAATCTGTCTAAGGATAAAAGGGAATGCATTCTATGAAGTTCACCGGTCAGTTTTCTGGTGAAAATCCAGCTGAAATCCAGAACGTCCATGGGCATTGCTAACACTAGACTCGGTGGTCTTCAACATGATTTTGCTGTTAATTTCTTCCTCTGTGTGTGCACGTCTATTGTTAATTTTATTTTTATCGCTCTGCTTATGTTCTTACCGTTGGCCTGCCTGAAGATTTGTGGTCATTGGCTTTAGTTTTCAGGAATCGCCGCAAATTTGTTTTATATTTCTCAAAATTGGTTCTGTTGCTGCTTTGCTGATTTTTAAGCATGCATTAAGAAATCAGAGTTAATTATTACATTCAAGTTCAATCCATGTGAAACCACCAATATTCTCATGGTTTCTATTTGGAATGATAACCCCGCACAGCCTATGCCTTTTTCAGCCTGGCTTTGTCACCTTGATGGATCATGTTGGTGAACTTTGATTGGTTCTGGCAGCTTTTTATCAAATCTACAAGTGAAAAACTAATGAACTTGGGGAAGGTTCATGGACCAGGTGCTTCCAGCAGAACTGGTGCTCCAAATTCTGGATCTCAGAATACAGGAAACCGTGTAGGCGCGTGAATTGATTTGGTCTCTGTACCCTGAGTCCCGACGTACTAACTTTTATAAAGGTATACGTGTTTTATGCTGAGGACTCGGTAGACTGTGCTAGAGGAAGAGAGGAAACAAGTGGGCTCTGGCCTTCAGTAGGATTGTTTTTTCACTATAGAGCTGTTTGAAAATTGGAATAAAGTTGTTTATAATCTGTGTTTTCTAAATTGGATCTTCTGAATTGCATTTTTTTTATTTCTTTTACTAGAACCACCCAGGGTTGTCATTTCACCTAAGAATCAGACTTTTACAGAAGGCTCTGAAGTGTCTATTAGGTGTTCTGCAATGGGTTATCCAAAGCCGACAATAGTATGGACACACAATGATATGTTTATTGTTGGTTCGAGCAGGTAGGGCTTACAGCTGTCTCTGTTTTGTTTTGTTGGTTGTTTTTTTTTTCCTATGTGAGAAAGCAGTTTTGAGGAATGCCAAAACACTCTATTTCTTTCACAGGAGTCTGACTGTTTCAAATAGCACCTCAGCCTTCACTTTTATAACTTTAATTTCAATTTTCTTATCTCTAAAATAGAAATAATTCAGTTTTCTTCAGAAGGCTTTTTACAAGATTAATTTAAACTCTTCACAAAATGCATTGATATCCTCTGGTAGACATAATAATATTTTGTTGTTTATCATGAGAACAAACCAGCAATACCTTTTTATAAACCATCTAGTCATGTTGCTGCTTTGAATGTGGATGTAACTGTTACTCTTTTTTCTTTAGCTAATCATTTTGGTTGGTCCCTTGCATGTTCCTAGGTATAGATTGACCCAAGAAGGCACCTTAATCATAAGAAAGGCAATTCGAAAAGATGCAGGGATTTATGGTTGCTTGGCAAGTAACTCAGCTGGGACAGAGAAACAGACATCCATCCTTACGTACATTGGTAAGTTAAAGAAACAATGTAGTGAAGTTGAAAAAAGCAAAGTAATACATCATCAGGGAGGAACTGTTAAAATTGGAGCTATGCAGATCATACTGGTAGAAATTTCAAAGAACTCAGACAAGATGTTGAACAGCTCAGAAATGTCGCTTGTTTTTTGTTCACGTCTGAGTAGTGTTGTTAGGTGATATTTGGGGCTTACTATTTCTTCCTTATGGTATTTTTAAGAAAAAAAAAATTGGATATTGAAGGGGGGTAAGCTTGCAAACCTGAGCGGGTCTTTGGAAGAGAATCGTGTTTCTGTAAATTCCTGTAGCATGCTTAGCACTCTGGAGTCCTCATCTGAATTGTGTCCTCTAAACACTATTTTAATGCATTGATAGCAGAGTACATACGACGTCTGGCTGGAGAGGAAGAGTGACTCTTAATCTTTCTATTTTTCTACAGGTTAAACTTTTCTGATTCTATCCTTAAATTCCCTGTCTATTCTGTGTTTGATCCAGGTGCTTTGAATCAGACTTTTTCACGTTTCCTAGTGTTTATTTATCATCTTACATGATTTTTAAGCATGTTTGACTTTCAGTGCAAATATTCTTCCATACGACAAGAGAAAATTAAAGTCTTTTGTCGTTTATATCTTAAAAATGGGGTATGCTTTGGATGAGGAACTCATGTTTTCTATGTTGTTTCTTTTTAGAGGGCCCAACATTGACCATAGCTCAAAGTGAAATTCTGGTTGCTCTTGGAGACACAACTGTTATGGAGTGTAAAACAACTGGAATCCCACATCCCCAAGTTAAATGGTTTAAAGGTGCACTTATTACTCCTTGTTTGGTTTATTTATATTAGCAGGAATATTTTGAACAGTGATCTTGAAGTGACTTCGTTTTCTCAAAAGCTTTACGTAGTGTTCAACTAGTGACTGATGTGTGACATTCTTTAAATCTAGAAGATACGGCACTTGACCTCTGGGGCATAAATTTTTGCTTGTGTTTAAATACAGTGAATTAACATACTGTAGCATAATTAATAATATTTTTTTTAAAAAAGCTGAGCCTCTTGTGCCTACTTAAATGAGGTTTGTTCTTCCGTCAGAGAATGTTCAGCTACAAAAATTGTAAAACATTTTTCTGTTTTTTCCTGTTGGATGTTTTCTCTAATTCTTTTGCAACATCTAGGAAATTTTTATGTTTCTTCTTCCGAATCTCAGAGGTATCTACTACAGTTTTTTTAGTAGTGAGGCAGTATATTGGTTACCAGAACTGCAGAAGTTTCTATAGAGTTAAATGGGAGTTAGAGAATCCATGTCTCAAGACTGAACATTTATTCTCAGAAAAAACAGCTGACTCCAGTGTGTGGTTGTACAAACCACCTGCCTACTGATTTTCTGGAAATAATCCTGTTAGGTATTGCTAACGGATAACTTATCTAGTCCAATATTCCATCTCTGACAGTTGTTGGAGGGAAGCACAAAACTCTGTGGTCTGTTTGCAAATAACCTTCCCTCAAAGGAAGCTTCTTCTGCACTCACTACACTTAATGGATGGCTTGTATTTTAAAGCAGGAGTCAACAGGCTTTGATATTCATCCCAAAAGAGTACATGTGGGCCAACTTTGAATGTTTACACGTCATGACTGTGGCTCCCGCTGAGCTTTAAGAGGTAGCAGACCTGTTTTCTAGGTTTTGTGGAATTCTCAACTTGGTACAGAGCTGGCAGACAAGTGGCCACCACATGTAGCCTCTAAATTAAGAAGGAGAAATACAGCTTGGCACAGCGTCCTGATGCTGATCTCTGTCCAAAGCTACTTGGGTTTGTGTTCCCCTTATGAAACAAATAAGTAAAAAAAAGATTGTATCTAATGTGGTAATGAGTTTTTTCACTCAGTTGAAAGCAAGTCAAAGCACTCATCTGCTAAATGAATACAGCCATGCTGTGAAATAATCTCAAACTTGGACAATGTTTTGTTGGGATAATGTTGATATTGTTATATTTCATTGACTTTTTTCTATCTGAACTTTAGGTGACTTAGAGTTGAGGGCATCGGCATTTCTCATTATTGATACTCATCGGGGTCTTTTGAAGATCCAGGAAACACAAGACCTGGATGCTGGTGACTATACCTGTGTGGCTACCAACGATGCAGGGAGAGCTTCTGGAAAGATAACTCTGGATGTGGGCTGTAAGTACCTGGCTATCTAGACAGTAAATACTCTTAATTACCGTGTTTCTGTATCTGATCAGTGGTGCCTCGGTTATCTAAACCTTTCTCACAAATACGTGCAAGTCTGTGTGTGTGCTGGGAACACCCTTTTGGTGGTGTTCACTAAACAGTTTCCTTGTCCTGTTTTGACTTCAGCTTTCCTTCACTTTTGCTTCTTTTGTAAAGCATAAAAATTATGAGGAGGAAGAGAGAGGCAGAGGGGGAGGAAACTGTTCAAACCTCAACCTAATGTAATTCTCAAATAGAGAATATATTATACTAACTTAAGTTACTGTGTAAGGTTATTGAAGCCTAGCCCTTCCTCTCCTCTTTCTCAAGTTCTAACCGCATGTTGCCTGACACATCACCTCTTGTTAGGTGCTGTTCCTGTCAGGCACATACACTGTTGGAAGCAATGAGCAACACTGCTTGAAGGACACAAGGAGTTTAACAATACTGACTGTTAAAGGAAACATTCACACAGACGTGGGTACCACTAGGTTTGCTTTAATCACAGCTCAGAGCTGGGCCACCACCCCAGTGAGTGGCAGAGAACAAAGGGATACGGCACAGCTTATATACGCTTATCAAATCATTAGTCAATGTCCAAAGTTTTTAGAAGTTTCCTTTGGTCTTGTCAGTTCTGCAAATCCATCACCTGACTCTGTCCCAGTTGATTCATCTATTTGGTTCCAGTCTCTGCCTTGGTTCCAAGGTCCTCCTGGGATCATGATCTTCTTTCTGCCTGCTTTAACTCACACAATCCTTCAAGCACACTTAGTCTCTGAACAAGCAATTCCTATTCACATATAGTAATTTTTTCTAGAAACACCTGCGTTTCTGAGAGCACCTGTGTACACAAATTGATCATCTATTGTTTCTCTATTCTCCTGCTGATTAACTTGACTAAATTTTAAACCAGCCTTGGATTAGGGCTATATGAGGGACAAGGCCTGGTTCTGCCATTTAGCAGCTTCAGCACATTAAATTTCTTAATTCAAAATACATTTTCTTTAACACTAACATTGAGTATGCATGTTTGTCTGATGGGGTGGCTGCATCTTAATTTTTTTGAGATATTTAGCTCGTTTCTGGCCTCTCTATTGTAGGTACAGAGCATGCAAGGGTGGTTTTGTAAGGTATTGCTAGAGGTGGGAATCTGTTGTTAGAAGAATAACTGTGCTTGAGAGAACATAAGTTTAGGTTGTCAATACTTTGAGCAGAATGCTAATGTCATGGTGCAACCCCAGTTCAATTTCTGTGTACTCTCTGTCTTGTTTCCCCACGCCCCAGCTCCCCCAGTTTTCACGCAGGAACCCAGCGATGAATCTGCGGATATTGGCTCAAACATCACACTGCCGTGCTACGTGCAGGGTTACCCAGAACCAAAGGTTAAGTGGAGGCGGCTGAATGGTGCTTCCCTTTTCTCAAGACCATTCGCAGTTAGTTCTGTCGGTCAACTCAGAACAGGAGCTCTGTCCATTAATAGTAGGTAGACTGAACTTTTTTAAAAAAAGATTCCAGAAGGAAACATGACACATGCAATGTATTTAAGTTAGTATACTGCTTTATAAAATCATTAACTTTGATAAAAATCCAGTCTTTTTACAGAGATTGTGTTTCTGATACTGCTTTGTTGCTTTTGATGTTCAGTTTGTTTTCCCAAGAGTTTGTAAATTCAGTTGTGTTTGGTCATTGGCTTCATTCTTCTTCACAGAAATTATTACACCTTTGTTTAAATACATGTGGGCTATGGTCTCTGTTAATACTGAGGAGCCATGAATTTTCTTTTCTTTTTTTTTTTAAATTGAGAGAATTGTTTCTAAACTCACTCTTTTAGACTTAGACAAGTTCTAATTTGGGTAATAACTAAAAATTCTGCAAGTGGCTTCATGACTTCGGTTACTTCAGAGCATTTCAGTCACCCTTATGCTAATTGATGTTCCACTATTTTCTTAATCAGCTGTTTTTATTCCTTTCTAGGCATAATCAGGCTGGGTGAAGTAATTCCTTTCTACTGTACATATAGTACAGTAACTCATGTCTTATGTACTATTTTGTGGGTTGGCTGTTGACATACAGACACACATATGTAGTAAGCAATATTCCATGGTCAATGCATTATATGCTAGTGTATGTACACTTAGATATAGAGTGTACTACCACATACTATTTATGCATATTATATACTATGTTAAAGTATATGCAATAGATGAAGTGATGAAAAGTATCTCATATATATGTATGTATGTATGTAATGCTTTTTTTACTCAAGTGCTCATAAGTTGCTTCTGTACATGGTGACAGATGGAAAGGAATGATTTGGCTGAAAGCGAACGATAAAAGGATAGGGTATTCTTGTATTGCAAACTTTTCAATATCATTTCAGACACTGCAATTAGATCTCTTTTTTTTTTTTCCCTCCCCTCTAGATTTGTGGGTCAGTGATGAAGGAACTTATATCTGTGAAGCTGAGAACCAGTTTGGAAGGATTCAGTCGCAGCCAGCCACCATCACAGTAACTGGCCTGGGTAAGTGGTTAGTGTCGGTGATGACGGTGAAGGGGAAGACTGGCAGCATTGCAGTATGTGGAATTCACTGGATGAGGCGATAGTTGGTGGTGTTTGTACAATAAATAGGACACCTGTGGGTTATGTATGTGAATCAGAAGACATTTGCATGGAATATTGTAATTCAGTGAATTTTGTGTGTTAGAACATTGTCTTTTCGAGTGGCTACATTAATTTGAGTTAGTTCCTCTATGCTTTATAACACAGACCTTAGAAAAGTGATTTGTATTATCTTCTGTTTCTTATTCCTAAGTAAATTTATTACGGAATAAAAAATCACCATAATGATTAATGCTAATGATGGGGTTTCTGCCATTTAATTAATCTAAAAAAAAAAAAAAGGAGGGGGGGCAGCAATGAACTTGCTTAGTTCAGTGTGTTGACAGAACTGGGAAGGAATCTTAGTGAATCAAGAAGACAATAAATGTCTAGCTTTGACAATAGCTGTGCTGTTAAGGAGTTGTTTATAATCTCAGTTGGAGAATTGGCAATAAAAGGAAAATAATGCTGTGGAATGTATACATTTGTGGGAGGATAAGAAAGGAGTCCATCTGCCATCAAAGAAAGCATTTGTTAACTTAAACCGTAGTGGGAATCTGTAATGCTAGTAGTATTTGACAGACATGTTTTTATCTATTTAAAAGTGTTATTTAATCTCCATGACTTAAAATTAATTTACCAGGCATGTGCCCAGGAATGCTTTCTGTTGGCTTTTTACAGAGCATGCAGAATTCTCTGCTGGGCTGTTAACCACTATTCTAATCCTTTAAAATTTTATGCCCAAAGGAAATTACCACTTATTTCTTGTCCACTCCAGACCTGCTACTTTTGTTCTTCAATACTTGGTCCAAGTAAGGAAAAATAATCTATCGACTTGGTATCAGGGGAACATGAGTTTTCAGGGAAATGCTGGTTTGGATCTGATTTCAGCTGGACAATGTCTTCCTTTTGCTGCCATTCCTTAGTCTTTATGTTACCCCACCCCTTCAATTGTTTCTTCTTTTCTTGCCTGCATCTTTGACATTTCAGATACCGAAATCCCATCTGATATTTTTTGTCATAAAATTAAGTAAGTTGGAACTCTTACCTGTTTTTTGATGGCAACGTCTTCTTCATATGCCGTTTTTCCTTTCTATTTAAATTGTATAGTTTTCATTGTTGGAAATGTTTCTTGCTCTATATTTGTATAATACCTTGCTCAAGGAGACCTTTGTCTGATGCTGCTGCAAGTAGCATTATTGACAGGACTGAAAATAAAAATTTGAATTTAATACTTTACATGAATATATAAAAATTCCTAATAATGTTTTCTAATTGTCTCATTTAATGAAGTTACACCTCTGATTGGAGTAAGTCCACCCACAGCCAATGTCATTGAGGGGCAGCAGCTCACTTTGCCATGCGTACTGCTTGCTGGAAACCCCATTCCAGACCGGAGGTGGATTAAAAACAGTATGGTGGTAAGACTGTTTTGTTTCCTGTAAGATTTATTGGCAAAGGAAAGCTACAGCTGACATTTCAAGTCACGATAACAACTTGGTTCAGTTTACAAAAGTTGATGTATAAACTGTGTGATAGGTTTTATGCTTACAAATAAAGATGCTTTGTGCAATTAGACTGGCTTGCTGGAAACGAGGATCTGATGTCACCCAGGTGAATTACAGCAGACAGCCACCACTCGGCAGGAGCTGCAGCCTCCTTGGAAGAAGCCAGCTGGCTGTATCTGTAAGGCAGTAGCTGCTTCTGAGTTTCTGCAGGTGCTGTCATTCAGAGTACAGCCATGCCCCTGAGAAATGATAATTTATTACTGTTCAAAATATGGAAGTGGAAGTGTGGCATCCTGACAGTTACACCTCACCGAGCACTGCCCATGCTACAGAATTTCTAACTCTGAAGCATAGATGAGGGAATAGGAGATGGTAATGGGGGATGTGGAGGTCTATAAAAGGACTTGGAACCAATATATTTGTGATTTGTCCTTTTATCTTCTATTTTACTTACTTGTAAAAGCAGTTTTATGCATTCTCGTTAGCTCTTGAATTTCAGCCTTGGGCTCTGAATATAGGAATGTTGGTGGAATATACCTACCAGAATGACAGAAATGCTGGAATTTAAGCCCTGGTAACTGAAAAGCATTTATTTTTCCCTGTTTTTTGTTGTTGTGGGTTTTTTTGAGTTGGTTTTTTTTTTTTTTCTTTTTCCTTTAAATAAAGATACCAGAAGATTTCTGTAGATTTAGGGTTTAACATGACCTTTTTAATGTGATTTACTGTTGCTGATGGGATGAGAGAAATGTCAGTATCCCTGTACCAGATACTCCTTTCCCAGTGATGCACTGCTCAGAGCATGAAAATGTGTGTTTTCTGTTCCCCTTGGGAGCACACTGGTGCCAGTTTGTAACTCCTGCAGACAGAAAGGTGGCAGAGCCACGACACCTAGGTTACTTGTCCGAGTAGCCAAATTACTCATTTTAATATCTCTGTGAAGGTCTGTTTTTTTATCTTGCTTGCTAATGTCTCCCTAAAGCCCTTCCTTCACAGCTGTAATTAAAAAATGTCAGCAAAGTTTTTATTTATTGTCACGAATCAGAACCCTGGCACTACCTGACCATTTGCTTGCTAGAGTTTTCTGCTCAATTTTTGTATCACTGGGAATCATTGACCTTTTCTTTAGACTGTGTAAGGGCAAGTAGCACAGGCTGTAGCTTCTGTGAGAAATACTGGCAGGATCGTCCTTGTGGAGTTGCTAATTCCTCTGTATAGTAGCGCTAGTTTCCTATAATTGTAAGCTTGTGGCAAAAGCTACAGTCCAAGGAAAGTGTTGGAGTAAGTTATATTTAGAGAAGAATGCAGCTTTTTCCGAGTATGGCATGGCTGGAACAATTTTTCATTTTAACAGCCTTTCTGTAAGGCAAGTCTACGTTGAGCTCATGGACTGGTTTGTGGTTTTTTTTTTTTTTTTTATGTTGCTATAGGGTATATAATTCTTAAAAAATTACTGTTTGCTGAAAATTGAAACTTTCTGTCTTTCACGATGGTATCTTCAGAGCTGATCTACTTGATAGATATGGCAAGTTAGAAGGTTTTGATAACAATAATGATTTGATAATAATAATAAACAAAAAAAAGATCTACTTGTTGAAGAACAAGTCACTGCACTTATCAAGAGCTCATCAAGGATCAAATTGGGTTAATGGAATAACTGATAAAAATGCAGAAAAATAAGTCAGCTACATTTGTTTTTGCTTCAGTGTGTGATTGTAAGCATGAGTTACAGTTCTGTAGGTGTTGTGGCAGAGCAGATTTGCTGTTGCAGATCTTGATCTCACTTCAGCAATAAATATGAGCTGCTACCAGAATTCTGTTTTAAAATTAGCTTTTTATGAAAGGTGGACGGTAGGAAAAAGTCTGCTAAAATTCTCCAGGAGCATATAATTTTTTAGGATATGAAATAGTCAAATAAAGCCATGCTGCATCCCAAAGTAAATATTATCCACAAGTATTTTTTTCAGTAAAAAGTCACACCACTCTTTTGGCAGCTGGTTCCCAATCCCTACATTAATGTTCGCAGTGATGGAAGCCTGCACCTTGAAAGAGTTCGGCTGCAGGATGGTGGCGATTATACCTGCATGGCAAGTAATGTTGCTGGGACAAGCAACAAAACTACTACGGTTAATGTGTATGGTAAGGAACGCTGTCTTGTTGCTTTTGTGCTGAATGCAAGATGAGAGGGCATTTCTTGCAGCACCTTTCACTAGAGGTTTTTGGTTACAGTTATACTAATCTCTCAAATTTCCTCATATGTAATGATGTTACTTCGTAAAGTAACACGGTGAGAAATTGGATCCACTGCACAGGAAAGAACCGAGCAGTTGAGACTGTTTTTAAAAATAAACCAAAAATGACACCATTTTGTCATTGTAAAAGATCCTAATTTTGAAATAGCTACAAAGATTGGGCTGTGCATTCTTCATCTCTGGCTTTATTAACAAAACAGATGCAAGTGGGAGTTTACTGGAAAACCATGAAAAACAGTGCTGGGGGGATTCAAAACTCATGTAAGAAAGCACAACTCATGGGAGAATTAGAGTAAAATGAAATATGAGTAAGGCAAAATGTGTTTGTTTTGTTTATTTTCATGCCCCACCCTCCGCCCTTTCTTTTGCTTTAATTAAAACATACCCCAGACTACACTGATAGCAAGACAAAGTGTTAGTATTTCTGCTGAAGATATTTGTATTCACTCTGTGTGGGGTCACAACCACATGTTTTACAACCTGACGTTTTCTCATGTGTTAAATTAATCATGAGAGATTGATTTTAAGCTTCACTGAAGATGCTGGAACATCTTTTTATGTTAAGACGACCATTATTATACAGAGAAATACTCAGCATCTGATCCAGTCTTCAATGTCAGCACTAGTTTTTGGAATATTTCAATATTCTGATATCTCAATAACTTCAGAAAAGAAAGGACTACATTCCTGTGTTTTTAGAAAGATCTAGTGTTGGTATTACAGCCTTAAATATGATCAACTTTTTTTCTATTGTTAATTCAAAACCACCTCAGCAGGGGAGCAGGGGTTTTTGTTTTCTCTGCTTACTGATTTTGTGAAATGATCTGGTATTAGAAACCATCGCTGCAGTTAGCACAGCTTTGTAGTATTTGTAACAAAGATGAAGTAAGCTTGGAGTGTGATCAGTTCTTCACTCTCTTATCTGCTCTGTTCAAAATATTGTCCATTGGATTTCATGAAATTGATTCAGCAGCAAAAATGCTGATCCTGTTCTCATGAAAGGTGCTGTATAGGTTGATCTGTGTACAGTATCATTTCAGGAAGCTGAAAATGTTGTCAGAGGATAGTGTGACAAAGACTTTCTGAAATGATTGCAATCAGCTATGTGAAATACCTACAATTAGTCTAAAACTGTGTGTACCTAATACAGTGGTCCACCGATGGCTGACGTGCTTTATTACAAACAGGTATTTATTCTGTCATGAGAGACTGGAGAGTAGAGGGGGAAGTGGCTGGTCATTGTCAATGGCAGGGTTCGGCAGAAGAGGCTGAAAATTCCCAAACCCTGCTGCCTGTGTGAAGTGCTAATTAAAGTAAAAGGATTTTATTGTAAAAGTTGTGCCATGGTTTGAAATGTCTCCTGCATGTGTTTAATCTTGGAATTTATTTTTAGTTCTGCCTGTTATTCAGCATGGACAGCAGATATTCAGCACCATTGAAGGAATACCAGTAACGTTACCGTGCAAAGCAAGTGGAGTTCCGAAGCCATCTATTGTCTGGTCCAAGGTAATTTCTCATTTCTGAGCTGTTCATGGTGAAAGATGAATTGAACACATCATTTAGTTGTCATGAAAACTGTATACAAGAAACATGGCCAAAAGCACAGCTGAGGGACCTGGACCTCTCTATTTATTTATATGTGCTTTTGTTTCTTAGAGCAGTGCTTTCTGGCAAGGGTCCAGCCACAGATCAATGTTCCGTTCTTTGGAAGGGCTTTGTTTATTGCATATCATTATGTTTTTAACACTTTAGAAATTGTTCATATTCCTGCTGGGGGTTGATAATTTGAGATTAGGCAATCTGCCACAGATTGAATGTTCATTTTTGTTTTGGAGCTTTTCTTTAAGGTGTGGTGTTTTTGTTTTGTTGTTTTTTTTTTTTCTGTCTCCCCCTACTTGAAGAGCATAATTCCTGGTACTAAACTATTCAGGGTACATTAACAGCTCACCCGACATTGCTGTGAAGGCACTGTTGTGCCTCAGAAGCTGTGCGGGTGTAATGGATTGGGACCTTGTGAACAGCTTTGTTTAAAAGAAAAAAGAGCACGCAGCTGACTGTTGGTTTGGGAGGGAGGAAAACATGGGAGGAGCGGTTTTTCTTATCACTGATTCAATACAGACAAGGAAGAGTCAGCTATCTAAGAAACATTTCATGTAATGTATGCAAGATCTGCTTTGATATCAGAAACCAATGTCAAAATTAACTCTTGAAATCTTGATTTTTTTTATTTATTTTAAATATTCTTTGAAGATTTGTGGTCTGTAAAATGCAACAAGTTTTCTGCATGAGAATCCCTGCGCTTCTGCTCTTATTACTGCTTAGACAGTGACACTCAAGGAGTGTGAAAAGTTAGTTGTAGTTGGTTAATTCTTATAGATGGAACTTTGGGGCCAGGCTTCTTAGTTAATATAAAATATTTTGTCCATCTCAGCCATAAACAATCGAAGCAGTACTGTAATGTAAATTAAAATATTGCTCAATTTAGTCAGACTGCCAGCAAATTGTTTGGTCTACAGAACTGTATTGAAGAGCATGGAGCATATTGCACAGTAAGAAATAAGACCCAGTGTTATATTAAAAACACAGTATTCTTTATGTGAAGAATCGGTCACTGCAGTGGGGTAAGCTAGGGGACATGCTACAGGCACTAACAATTTTTATATTCCTTTAATAGTTTTAATGTTTTTGTAAGATTTTAGCACTGTAAGCTTGAGCTTTTATTGAATTAAATTATTGTAATTTGGTTTATTTTAGAAAATCCAGATGCTGTGGCTATTTTTTTTTCATTTATTTTTCTTTCCACAGAAAGGGGAAGTAATTCTTTCCAGCAATGTGAAATTTTCTGCAGGGTCTGATGGAAGTCTGTATGTAGTTTCACCAGGGGGTGAAGAGACTGGGGAGTATGTGTGCACTGCAACAAATGCTGCTGGTTATGCTACACGTAAAGTCCAGCTGACTGTCTATGGTATGTGTGAGCTACAATCACATGTAGTGCCATTGTCTCCCTCCTCCCGTTGCATTCTGTTTAGATGGTAAATCCCACTCAGGTGGATTGTGAACTAAGATACCCACAGTGCAAACGGGATTTAAACTGATCCCTAATTAGTGTTTTTGACTTTGTCCTAGATCACTGGGTCCACATAGTAGGTGATTTTACAAATGGCTGTTACTGAAAGGTCTGTCCTTCAGCCATTATGATACTCTTAAAACCTCCTGATACCTGTTACCTTGAGTTCATGTGCTAGGATCTTGGACTGATCATAATTTCATCTTTTATGGAAGTGGATAGGAAGTATCTGTATAGGAAAATAATTTCCTGCTGATAGAAGAATGAAAATCAATTAATCCCCCTGGTCCCAAAGCTTCCTAACACCTCCCAATATTAGAAAAAAAAATGATTTAGGTGCACGCTTACTTTGCAAGGCATTTATGGCTTGTAGGTATTGGTGCTGTAGTGTAACATAGTTCATGTAGTGGTTGCAAACTACCTGTGCAGCGCAGAACCCAGGATATGGATGAACTATATACACTGGTTGCTATCCAGCTTTTTGGGTAGATAGTGCAGTCCTCCTGGTATTTGTGGTATTGCATGTAGGCATCAGCCAGTGTCTGGGCTACAGGCACTGTACGGAAGCATTACAGTGATTTATGTCCATTGCAAGCATGTCATTAAAAATAGGATTGTAATGTTATATGCTTGATAAAAAAAATAGAAGTTTAATCTGAAATAAAATTGTATGGTGTTACATTTGTACAAATATGTATATTCATTGCAGACTCTTAACATGTTCCATGTTGTAGTGAAACCTAGAGTATCCAGGCCTGGACACCAGCAAGGAAATGCATATGATAAACCCATAGAGATGTCAGTAATAGCAGGGAAAGATGTCACACTTCCATGTGAAGTAAAGAGCTTGCCACCACCCATAATTACCTGGGCCAAAGAAATGCAGCTCATATCTCCATTCTCTCCGAGGTAACAATGTTTGATGAAAACAAAAGAAAAGTGCATTTGTGTCTTAAGGTCTCATGATTTTGGAAGGGTGTATATTTTCTAATTGCCACAGGATCAATCAGAAGGTATTAAATTGTCCTGCATGAGGACTCTGTTTTACTAAGTCTTAAAACTCTCTTTCCAAAAACAAGAATGTGTCTCTTTCTGAAGGAAACTAAGACCATTGTACAGCTTCCAGTGCAATATGTGTTTATGTGCAACCTCAGGAGGCTGAGACAAAAGAGATCCTGTTATATTAGTACTGCGGCAGTGCCAGAGACCCATGTAATCTGTGCCTGATCAGAAATGTTTAAAAACTGTTTTTCTTTTCTTAAGCACTTCATGTTTATGCTCAGGGGAGCGTTGTCTGTTATTCAGATGAAGTCTGGGCTGCCAGTAGAATATAGATGATGATAAATGTTTGGGAGTGTTTACAGGGGCTCATTGCTCATTGTGTTTTGGATCCAAAAACTCTCCAGATATTCTCAAATGTGTGAAAACATAGCTAAATGCTCATAAAAATGTTGAGTTGACAGCCTTAGAGAATGAGAAATTGGGGACTGTCTTGTATACATGAGCCACAATGTTGCAGTTCTTCCTTATTATTTTAGTACGGTACAAAGTAAGAGGAGACGAGTAGGTGATTATTGTCTGTGTGTTCCCAACTGAAGTGCCAGGCACTGTCACGGGGCGTGCTAGTGGTCTCTAGTTTTGAAGATACCTCTGAAGGGGTAAAGGCTACAGCTGTGTTCATAAACCAGGGAATGGTAATACTGGCCAGGTGCACGCTGTAGCGATTGCTGTGCCTGTTGTCCAGTGCCTCCCAGTGAGCCCAGTGGAAGCCGTCAGCCAGCAGCTGAGCTGAATCAAGGAATGGTGCAGAACTGAAGGTGAGCCTGTCTCTCCTGTGGCCAAACCAGCACCTCAGAGCTGCCCATTCCAGTGAGTCTGAGGCAGCTGCAGCAACTAATAGCTGCTGGGCCCACACATTTGGTGAAGGAGGCTTGTGCACAGAGATTTCTTGGTAGTAATCTGTGTGCAGTTGTTCTCTGTGTCCTGTGAGCACGTTGCATGCACTAGCAAAGTTGCATTCTTGGTCCCTTACTTGTCCTTGTTTTACCTCAGGAAACGTTGACAAATTAGGCTACTTGCTCATGGCTGTTGTGGAGAGATCCAAGTTGTCCAGAGCAACAGAAGTCCAGCTCAGCCCATTCCATAAAATTGTTTACAGATGTCAGCAAAAGTTAAAGAATTAGTCCAAACAAAATTGTTTGAGACCACCCAAAGATGATGTTAGAAATGTGACCAGTAAACAAAAGAAGAGTGAAATCAGAAATGAAGGATCTTTAATCAGAAAGCAAATGTAGTTAGTGGACAAAATTAATGGAAGTTTCCCCAGCAATTTATCTTTTGTTTGGTTTTTTGTTTGTTTTTTGTTTGTTTGTTTTTTGTTTGTTTGTTTTTTGTTTGTTTGTTTTTTAAAAAAAGTTTAGAAAGAAATGGTCAGAAGAGGAGGAACCATAATATCAGACAGATTTGGGTGGGTGGCCTGGAGGAAATACACTTCACTTTCTATTCATCTCTCCAGGTCATTGCAATCCCAAAATTCACCATTTATGCCCTTATGATAACATTGTACTAATTAGTGCCAGAGAAAGGAGGACAGATAACATCAATTCCCACCAACTTTGCCTAAGTTCTGTATATAACCTTAAGTGTTAGACTCGAATTTCTTCTTATCTGTTCTTAGCTGTCACTTTTTCTTCCCTCCTCATTTATTTTCCCTATCTCTCATACTTTTGACTTCTACATAAGGTTTTGGCTTAGCTAGCCAATGTATCTTGTAATGTAACAAGCTTCTGACCAGAACTGTAGTAAAAATTAATGCTATGTACTTAACTGTTTAGTGATGAGTGACGACAATGTCTATAAACACCAAAACTGGTGGTTTTGAATTGGAATACTCTTCAGAATCCCCCTCTTCTATCTCGAATCAATGTAACACCTTTTTTTTTGCCAAGGTGAAGTAGTATCAAACGTTTAACTTTCTGACCTCACTGACCGGGGCTAAACAAAAATTTTTGACAGGAGGTTGAAGACCTCCATTTCTCTGCCTGTTGGTTTTTAATGGGTTTTGGTGGATTTTTTTTTTGGTTTGGGGGTGGGTTTTGGGTGGTGTTTTTTTTCTTCTTTTTTCCTCATTTCTAGAAACAAGTCAGACTTTAATATGTCCTGTAAGTAGCTAGAACCTAATTTTGCAATTTAGATCTTATATTTTAGGTATTTGCTATGTATTCTGAATGTAGTGGCTCAGTAAAGAGTTAGAAAAAATATAAGTCATAGTTTAGTAATATGGCACGGTTCAGTGTGCCCTGTAGAATGGTGTTCTTTTAGCTTGTAATGATCATTAGCAATGTGTAAGTAGAGGTCATTCACCTTTCAATACACGTTTACTCAGTGTATTTTCTTCTTCTTTTTCCAGACATGCTTTCCTACCCTCAGGGTCAATGAAGATCAGTGAGACACAAGTTTCGGACAGTGGAATGTATATCTGTGTGGCCACAAATATTGCTGGAAATGTGACTCAATCGGTGAAGTTAAGTGTGCATGGTAAGTTTTATCTTGAAGGATAATCATCTACAAGTTTCCTCATGGAATTTAGCATCATGCAGTGCTTCTCAAACGTTTGTTCTTATGTACGTTAAATACTATTGACCTATAGTCTTTCAGGTCATATTATCTTCATATGCAAGTTGTTGTTGTGGATTATGTGGAAAGGAAATATTGTATGCCCACACATATGTATACATATATATACACACATGCATACCCCTTCCTTTAATGTTCCTTAGACTTGTGGAAAACTTACAGCACAATATGACAGTTGACTCTTTTTAAGGCAGCCAGAAGGATTTTAGGAACTGAAAACTTCTGTTCTAATGCACTTGGATGTGCTCTGTGTGAGAGGTTTCTCAGCAGTTAAGTTTGCAAACAGTGGCTGTGAATAGCAGTGTTGGCTGAGGCTTACAGCTGCCCGCCAACGTGAAGGGAATCGCATATCCAAACTCTTACGGTAGTGCACGTCCGAGTTTGCTTACACGTGCTCAGGTGTGAAACCAATGTGCAACTGTGTCATCTGTGAGTAGGCAGCTGCCTCTGCCTTTGTGCACAGCTGACTCCATGCTCTCTCATTTATTCCTCCTCACCTGTGTCAGACAGAAACACAGGAGAGCGGGTGCCACAGCCGTGGCCTGGCACAGCCCAGACGATACTGATAGATAGTAATTGTGGGTGTATGGGTACTTCTCTTGTGGTTCATGTTCATGTCGTTTGGAAGTGTTGCTGCCAATGCCCGCTGCCAGCACATGTCTTTGATGTGGATCACACTGCAGATGTACCAGGTTGGAACTCCTGTCCCCAGCAGCTCTGAAAACTTCCGACTATGTGAATTCCATTGCAGTGGCTGTAACAGACTGCTGTCTGGTGCTGTGTGTAGGAAAGTCTCATATCAGTGCACATCTTTGTTTATCTGTAATTGTAAATTAACAGAGAGTCTGGAAAAATGGCACTTGTTATTGTTTCAGACATTCTTTTAAAGTCTTTTCATTGCCAATGATCCTTAGAAAGAAAGACAAACATTGTGGCAAAAGAGTTGTGGTGGATTTATATTATTCTTTGGGACCAGCAAAATCTCTTCCAGTCATATTTTGTCTCCTTGTCCGAACTTGTATTTGGAAGCATACAAAGATCAGGGATTATGGGAAGGAAATTAAAATGTCAAAAGGAAAATGTGATTAACTTTGTCATAAAAGCTTTTGAATTGTTTTGTGTTATGGAGAGCCAGTACCCACAGCTCTTCAAATCTGCTCAGTATAATAATGCTACACTATTCATATGGTACTCAAGCAGCAGAATTTGAAATGTAGCTGCTTCAAATAATTTAAGCACTAGGTTGTCATACATCCTATTCTACACAGAGAACATGCAGGTCTGCTTTCTTAGTCACCTGGGGGAATTTGGTTTCAGTGAATAAAGGACATTTCCTAAAATGACAAAAATGGAAAAGAGTTTCATAGAATGGTTTGGGTTGGAACGGACCTTCAAAGGTCACCCAGTCCAACCCTGGGACATCTTGAACTAGATCAGGTTGCTTAGAGCCCCGTCCAATGTAGCCTTGAAAGTTTCCTGGGATGGAGCATCTACCACCTCTCTGGGCAGCCTGTGCCAGTGCTTCAGCACCCTCATCATAAACAACATTGTCTTTATTTCTGATCTAAATCTATCCTCTTCTAGTTCAAAACCATTGTGCCCTGTTCTATTGCAACAGGCCCTGCTAAAAAGTCTGTCCCATCTTTCTTATCAGTCCCCTTTGAGTATTGAAAGGCTGCGGTAAGGTCCCCCTGGAGCCTTCTCTTTTGCAGGCTGAAAAAAACCCAGCTCTCTCAGCCTTAAGAATGATATTGTGCGTCATTTTCTTCACATTACTGTAGACTAAACTTGTCTTCCTTAGTTCCTCCAAAGATACAGCGTGGGCCTCGAGTTTTGAAAGTCCAAGCTGGCCAGAGAGTTGATATACCCTGCAGTGCCCAGGGGATCCCTCCCCCATCAATCACTTGGTTCAAAGGCAGCAGTGCTGTGCCTATAGATGGTGGGCAGTTTGTCCACAGCATGGATGGAGCTCTAGGCATCAGCAACGTTCAGCTTCCTGATGCTGGAATCTACAAATGTGTTGCTAGTAATGCAGCGGGCAGTGACGCAGCAGAGATAACAGTACAAGTTCAAGGTATTTATATTAGGGCTGTAATCTTGCCTCCTGCTGTGGCTAGGTATGATTTCATGCTGGTGCTGTGTGGTTTGTGTTTTGGGGGGCAATGTGCTTCGCTGTTAGCTGTGACATGATGCAAAATCCAAATCTGTTTTAGCTGTTTCATTCTGATGTTACTTAAGGAAAATTAGAACAGGCAAGTAGTGTTCAGAGAGTTTGCAGAAATAAGAAAAAGTTTCATGAGCTGAAACTGAGCTCTTTACTCAATCAGTATGCCGTTGAAATGGTGACAGGGCAAGAGTGGTCAATGTGCCAATGTAAATATGTAGTATAACTCCTCACTTGATGGGCTGGCATACGTCACTGTAGCATGACTGACCTAAGCTAAGCAGGAATTATTTCTTCTTTGTAATAGTCTAAAGGCAATGTTTGGGTCCCTTTGGATTAGAGTTGCTGAGAACTGCTTGTTACAAAGAACTGCCACTAACTTTATTTGATTATAAATAATATTCTTTGTATAGTTTTAGTCCACCTGCAAGTTTAAAATGAGGTGCAAGAACAAAGGATGGAAGTAGTACTAATATGTGGTATGAGAAAAAACAGTTTAAATAGTGTTTTTCAGATTTTGCAGAAACACTGTCTTTGCCCTCAAAACAAATCCAGCAATTTAGAGAGAACCAACTTCAGTAAAATTTGAAAGTCTCTTTGTACTGCTTACTTTCTGATTATACCTGTTGAAATCAAGACTGCTTGTGTAGTACACATTCTGATCAATCTAAAGAGGGTTATTGGAATCTGACCTTGTGTGAATGAGAGAGGCTTAGAAGCACTAGGTGTTGCCAAACTGTGTGTTTACCTTTGGGAGCAGGGGTCAAGAATTTTTTTGGGGTCTAATTTTCTTTCAGAATCTCCTACTATCGAGGATCTGGACCCTCCGTACAATCGTCCCTTTCAAGAAAGAGTGGCAAATCAACGCATTGCATTCCCATGTCCAGCAAAAGGTGGGTATTGTTACCACTTCCAGTGACAAAAGTATATTTTTCTGTTGACCATCGAAAGTTACTAAGTCTCTGGGTACTGCTTGGCATGGTAAAAATGTACCATCTGCACAGTATTTTCCATATATACTTTATGTGGAAAAATTCAGACTAACAGTGATTTAAATAACCACCATGTGCAGAAGTTCTGTGGAAAGTCATTGCTAGCCAACAAGGATATTATGATGTTTAGGACTAAGATTTTTAATTTTAAAATCATACTGTAACAGTCAGGACTTCCTCTAAGTTTGAAAGCTCATGGCCTCCCTGTGAATTGTCTTTGGCAGTAAGACTTCTAGCAGGCAGTGGGAATTGCTTGAATTCTTATTTTGAGCCGAGGGAAGCGTTGCTTCATGTTTCACCTTTTTCTCGTTAGGTATTCCCAAGCCTGTCATCAAATGGCTACATAATGGAAGAGAGCTGACCGGCCGTGAAGCAGGGATTTCCATTCTGGAGGATGGGACCTTGCTGATCATAGCTTCTGTTACACCTTCTGATAACGGAGAGTATATCTGTGTGGCGACCAATGAAGCTGGAAGTGCAGAAAGAAAATATAACCTGAAAGTAAATGGTAAGTAATACATACAACGACTGGGGAACTGTTTTTGAAGAACATCTTCTCTTTTATTGTTGGAAATTTCACGCCCCAAATCTGCCCGTGTGCAGTTAAATTATAAAATCTAACCTGAGTACATGCTTAACTGTTGTTCTGGTACTGTCTGTACTTTTTCTGTTGTTTCTGTTCTCTGTGACTTTATGCACAAACCGGTTTTGTTTTGCTCAGAGTTAGATGCATCTCATTGGTAGGGGGCTCTAGTTATACTTGAAAACTTTAATGCAAATAACAAACAAAGACTTTTGTACTGTAGAAATTAAAGATTTGGGGATAGATCTGCATTGGAAATAAAAGTATGAGAAAAACTATTTATCAGAATGAAAATAGGATAGGAGAAGTCTTGCTGCTGATATTCTTCCAGAATCCTAATTGGAAAATAGAAACTCTACAGGTGGTCCTGAGATATATTTTGATGTTTTGCTTCTTACAGAGTACTTATATTCCAGCCTTGTTCACTTCCTATGATAGTTCTGACGCCTGAGCAGGATTATATCCTTATCTTCATTCTGAATTCCATTTTGTGCCAGCAGGGCTCATCAGTGGGGTCTGAACTTTCTAATCCACCAGTTAAGACCCTTTGCATTCGTAGTGGGACAATGATAGGCAGATGTTCTTGGGTGTGACTGGAGCAGTGAAGAGGAAGGATGACTCTCTGGAATCTGCTTCCTTTATATGCTAATCCATGAGATTTTAAGATAAATATTAAATTTAAGATCAAAATTAAATCTTAAGGTTATTCTCTTAAAATGTTGATGGTGGTTGTATTTGAGTGAACTTCCCTGGGAGTCTGTTATTGGGCAAGAGAAGACTAGTTTTTTGCAAAAGAGAAGGACACAGGGAGATATGTCCAGAGCTAAAAGGCAAATGAAGATGAGATGTTGGGGAGGGAGTGAAAAGGGTCTTGAGAAATTCAGATTACAGTTGTCCTTGATGGTCAGGGGAGAAGAGGAGGAGGAGGAGGAGGTGGACATAGGAAATCACTGGAATAGAAGGCTTAATACATGACTTCGAGTTTTTTTATAGTTCCTCCTGAAATCAGAGATCAAGAAAAGGTGACAAATACATCTGTAGTTGTTGATCACCCTGTAAGTCTCTTCTGTGAAGTATCTGGTAACCCCTTCCCAATCATCTCCTGGTATAAAGAAGATATCCAGGTATGTACGATTAACCTAATTGAAGTAACATAGCCATCATCAGTCAGTTTTGTGTTGGCTTTTGAGTGCTTGATATGAGAACTCATTTAAAGTAAATACACATACATGCCTTTATGTATATTTAAACTGCACTGAGAACACCCGTTCAGAAAGCTGCTCAATAAGTCATAAGTAAACTCTTTATTTTCACGATTCCCCTAGGAATTGCCCTTAGCAATCTCCCAGTATTGTAGATGCCAGAGCCCTTTCAGAGGGGACCAATAATGGTATTGTCTTCATTCTGTAGATGGAGAAATAACAACTTTTGCAGGTGGTTTGAATTCCTCATGATTATCCTTCAGTCCTACGCTGCTTCTTGTAGCTGATAAGTGATAGTTTAAGATGAGGAGAGACACCTTTATGCACCTTTGTGACTAATCATTACTGATGGATGAAGAACTCCTCTGGTTTTCCCACTCTGTATTGTATATTTAGCTACAGGTCATATTGAGTAGGTTGTAGAAGTTCAGGAGATTAGTGCTGTAACTGAAAGGGGAAACAGACTATTCTTAGACTAAAACTACTATTTTCTTATAAAAATCCAGCTGTAATATTTGGCTGATGTAACTTGGATCACATAAGGCTAATGTCTCGGGTTCTTTTAAGGTTGTGGAAAGCAGTACTCTCCAGATTTTGCACAATGGGAAGATACTTAAGCTCCTTAAAGCTGCAACTGATGATGCTGGACAATATTCATGCAAAGCCATAAATGCAGCAGGAAGTTCTGAGAAGCTGTTTAACCTAGATATACTAGGTTAGTTCACTGGTTTTGGTTTTTTGTTTGTTTTTTTTAAAGTTGGTGATCTGAAACACAATTGATCTTTAAGAAGCCAATAAATTTCAACTCATTATAAATAGATGCTTCCTTTCACTGCCCATGAAACGTTGGCTGCCAAAGCACTCTCATGATGGCTTTTGAATACTTAAAATTTGCCGTTCTTGTAGTAACACAAAATGCTTCTTTTCATTTCTGGATTTTGGTCTTCGGTACTTTGTTTCGTTTTTTTGGGTGTACAGCAATCTAACATGGGAGTCTTCTTACATACAGTTCACCAGCGTAAGTGTGGAAGTGCTTGTCATGGTAAAAATGATGTTGTGATGTAGTAGAAGTCACTTTGCAGTGAAAACTAAAGTTGTTTCAAGGGAGTAGTATGATCCACTACTGCATTTCTTCCAGTTTCACAGCATACCTTTTCTGGTTAAATACCAATTCTTCTTGTAATGTTTGTCTTTTTAAAGTTCCACCGAGTATAATAGGTGCTGAAACCCCGGGTGAAATTGCAGTCGTCCTCAACCAGGAAATCAGTCTGGAATGCAGGGCCAAAGGCTTCCCTTTTCCTGACATTCACTGGTTCAAAGATGGCAAGTAAGTATATTATAACTTCTGATGTTTGTGTCTAGGTTATTCCTCCCGTAGAACATAGAAGAAGGTAGCGCACCCAGCAAGCTCTGCTTTTAACTATTTACTGTTAAGTTACTGTCATTAGATACAATTTGTGGTGGTGCGACGTGGGAAGTTCTTTAACCAAAAGTTAGCACCCTGCTTTTCTTCGTGAACTGTCCCATTGCTGACACTGGCACTTGCAGAGCAGATTTGTGGTATTTGAAGGCAGACAATGCTTGAGGCAATATAAACATAACCATTTCTTTGAGTTTATTTTATCTAGATTATTTTAAACATACCATTAGTGAAGATACAGTTGTTTTGCTGACATGATTTTTTCATTGGTAAGCAGTACCCATGTCAAACATTTTTCTAGCTAGTGCCTTGTGCAGTTCTGCATATATACATTAAAAATTTTAAAGCATTTTTAGCCTGCATGTTTCAGTTCTTCTTCTCATCTTCCAGGAAAGCATACCAAGAGAAGAATTCTTGGCGACTTAAATATGAGCTGAAAAATAAAATGGGCTGTGTTTTTTAAAAGGCATTGGTGTTTCACAATGTAGTTCAGTATAGGTACTGGCTAGTACTCACAGGTATTCTGAAGTGACAGTTCCTTACTCTTTGGTATTGATACGTTGACGCTTTCACGTAGTAGTTGACATTTTATTGTCAACAAAGGACTGTTGTGAACTAAGCAATTAGAAAGAGGAGCTGAGGTCAGGAATAGGACTCTGGCTCTGATGCTGGCATCCTGGATGACCTGAAAAAAGTACTTTTGTGTTTCAGTTTCTTCTAAAAACTAGGAATAAAGTTAATTAAAATAGTTTGTCACTTCATGGTGGTTCTTTGGATTAATGCTGTTACTCTAGTGCTAAATGGTACTCTTTAATGGTGCAATTAGTGCCATTAAAGGACCCCTTCTTATTACTGTCAGTTTAATGTTAAAAGGATGGGTTCAGAGTCCTGTGAAGTAAAATAATCTCTATTCCAGGCCCTTGTTTTTGGGTGATCCCAATGTCGAGCTTCTGGACAAAGATCAAGTTCTACACATAAAGAATGCTCGAAGGCTTGACAAAGGTCGTTATCAGTGCAGCGCCACCAACACTGCTGGCAAACAAGTTAAGGAGGTCAAGCTGATCATCCATGGTGAGCTTATAGAGTGCCTTATCCTGGAAGATCCTTTAATTTTACTCAAAAGATTTGGTTTTGAATCGAGATACTCAGACAAATATAAATTGAGGCTCTGATCCTGCAAAATTTGTGTGTAAACATAATACTCATCTGTTCACAAAGTGATCTTGAACATTTATTTCTATCAAGTTAAGTATGGATGTAGTGTTTGCAAGCTTGGCCTTTAAGTGACGTTCATGTACTTTTTATTAGTTTCTAATTGATAAAAGCCAAAAATCTTGAAGGGCCTTCTTAAATTTTGCTATTGATTAGTTTCATCTGAATTATTTTATTATCACATTGGCTTTGTTATTTTGATCTGCCTTAGGGAGGAGAAAATTAATTGGAAGATTTTTATTCTAAGATACTCGTGCTCTTATTTTCTTTAACCTAGTGCTAGGAGTAAATTCAGCCAGGAATAATTCTAAGTTGGTGTAAAATTATAAAGCCAAGTGCAAAACCAGTAAGAATCAGATCCAAGTAGTCTTTGAAAAAGATTGCTCCAGATGATCTTCAGGTAGTGTGGTATGTCATCTTGCTTAAATTGGTGTAAACAGAGGTCATTTATAGCAAGTGAGGCCATTTATAGCAAAAGAAGCAGCATTAGCATGAGATAACCACGTTAACATTATTTTTGTGAAGTTAGTAGTACACTGAGTATACTTTTTGTGTTTTTACAGGCAGTGGAGTCTTAGCAAAGATACGGAGAACAGACAATTCCTGTAATCAGTGTTGCATAAGTTTAATGTAAATTAGGAGATCATCAGTTGGGAGAAAAGGAGGGGAGATTCATGGAAGAAAGAAGTAGCTTTTGAAGGAAGACTTCAAAGGAGATAAGAGGAAAAGTTTTTCAGTTTGAAGGATGTGTGGAAGCCTAGTCAGACCTGAAAACTGACAAAGCACAGTGCTAGCAGAAATTAGGGGGAAACAAGTGCAGAAATGTATAGGTGGTATGAGTCTCTTGTGCCTGGAATTGAAAAGGTAGGAATTTGAATATGTGAGCCCTTAAACCGATGAGTCCTCATTTGCTATGGATTTGCTTCTGAAGAGTGTGTGTCTTCTGATAACTGTGAATTTACTATACGTTATTTCCCTCATCTGGGACATTTCTGAAGTGTGGAGCAATCACACGCATAGAAATATGCCTGTTCATAGTCACAGTGCAGTCTTTTTTCATTGGGAAGAAAGAAAATGCTAGGAGGACTTTGCAGGTGATTGTGGCTGTTTTGAGATTAGAGGAGTAAAAACCCCCATGCAAATAAAGTCCTCACAGATGAGTAGATCTTAGTTCAGTTTCTTCAGAACAAGTAGGTAGTAGAATGGAGTATCTCTTTACTTTAAATTTGTCATTAATCCTGACTGGACAAACAGAAGCCCATGGAGTGAGAAACCTAGATGCTAATTCTTGCTAGTTCTTACTTTGGTTTAGCTGTTTAGTCCTACTTCTGGCTTTGGGATTTTGCTAAAGCACCATGTTAAAACCGTTCCTCATGTCTGTGGGTGAAAGCAATTTCTGATAGGGAAATGCATTCATCTTTGAACTGGGTGTGTCTCAGCGTATTTTATAGGTTTGCGTATTTTTGCATACATGATTTAATTAGGAAAATATTTCATTATGGTCTGAAAATCTGCAATATCCATCTCATAGGTGGAGGTCCGTTCACTGACACCTTGCTTTACGTTTCTGCAGTGGCATTTTAAATGAACACTATGGAAGTCAGTGGAAGTCTAGGATATACTGAGCATGTTTGGCAGCAGAGGAGTTAATGTGTCTGCCAGATGTGTCTGGTACTTTCAGCGGTCATAAATTTAGTTGTTGCCAATTGCAGTGTGTTTTTATTACTTCTACAGAGATTTACGAACTCTTTATATTGGCTGATTTACACGAGAGCTTGTTTGCTAGAAAAATCTGAATACTGCTGCCTAGTGAGCAAGGGAAATGACTGTGAGCCAAAAGTTTCAAAAATAGGAGCATAAAGCTAGACTGTTAAGCTCATATTTAGTCTCAAAGTAAGTGACTTCATCTTCAGAAGTTTTGAGAACTAAGCAGTTCCCACTCCAGACTCCAGTTGTAGAGGCTTTTCAATGTATTCGATATTTTAAATAACAGGTCTCTGTTACTTGTTGGGAGGATGCACCTCCCGAGCGATACAGGGGCTGTTCCTGTGTCACCCCTCTGAGGCAGGGAAGAGGCAGAGCCATGCCCCAGCGCGCTGCAGGACACACGGAGGCCCAGCTGCCCTAGCTTGGCACGTGTTGGAGCCTAGGAGGTGAAGTGTCTCCAGGTACCTCTAGCAAGGCAGCAGTGCTTTGTAGTGCCCCTTGCTGTGGTGCTTGTTTCTTAAATATATGGTGGCCCTTGATGTTGTGTTCTTGTCATGCTTTCAGCTCTGTGTGCCCCAGAGAATTGTGCAGGCAATATATAACTCTGCTGGGGAAAACCCAAACATAAAACACCAGAAGTGTTGGAAGGCTGCTAAAACTGAAATCTTTTCTTGTTACAGCATTCTAATGATTAATCCCTTTAAACCTGCAGACTTATATACTAAGGCTTTAATATTGTTATTTTGTCTTTTGAAATAGTCCCTCCTAGTATTAAAGGAGGAAATATCACCACAGAGGTATCAGCGCTTCTGAACAATCTTATAAATTTGGAGTGTGAAACCAAGGGAATCCCTGTTCCTACCATTACATGGTACAAAGATGGACGCCCGCTAATTTCCAGCCCCCAGGCTCTGTATGTGGATAGAGGGCAATTCCTGCAGATACCTCGGGCCCAAGTATCAGACTCTGCCAAGTACACCTGCCATGTCACCAACGCTGCTGGAGCTGCCGAGAAGACCTATGACGTGGATGTCTATGGTAAGTGAGGGTTTATGGAACTCGGTTACTTGCCGTGTTACAGGATGCGCGTTTGGAAAGCTTTGCGGCCTGTGCCACGTCAGCAGGCCTCGCAGGCCTGCCAAGGGGGCACAGCAGCCAGTGGCTGCATTTAAAGACTGGCCTGTGTTAGCAGGGCCATGCAGAGGGAGGTTTACACCCGGTCCTTCAGGTGACTCAAAAAGCTCGTAACTTCACAGGCCTTGTGTCATGCTTCAGTGCAGCATCAAAACTATTTTGTCTCCACGTATCCTTTCTCACTTGTGTGCTGAACAACGCTTACCTGCAATAGCCACTCCGGGTGGGATTTTCAGCGTACTGTTTCAAGGCCCTCATACTTAGTTCTTCCGTCTCAGGGCCCTGCAGATCCTCTGTTTTAAACAACTGGTCAATATTGAACTACAGCATTTGACTTCTCTGTTTTCCCTTTGTCTTGGCTTGCCCTGGCAGCAAATTCTCACATGAAATTGTGTGTGATGTAACAGCATATAGAGCCAGAGTGGGTGGGGAGGAACTAACCCATTTGCTCTTAATACATTTTTCTGGCTACAGAATTAATTGCTTGCAATTCATTTTTTCCTTTGTACAGTTCCTCCAGTAATTGAGGGCAATGCTGACACAGCCCGGAACAGGCAGGTGGTTGCTGGAAATTCACTGACGTTGGAGTGTAAAGCTGCTGGCAACCCTCAGCCTCTCCTTACCTGGTTAAAAGATGGTGTGCCTGTGAAAGCAAGCGACAACCTCCACATTTTATCTGGTGGGAAGAAGCTGGAGATTCTGAACACTGTTGAGGCTGACCGGGGCCAGTATTTGTGTGTGGCCACAAGCATAGCTGGAGAACAAGAAATAAAATACGAAGTTGAAGTCTTAGGTGTGTGAGTAGCAAAACTACTGTTTTATCAGATTTCCATAAACCTAATAAAGTCTGTTTTTATTTTTGTCGATATCGTTATATTAAAGGTCAGTTAGTCAAGCTACGTGCCTAGTTAAAACTGGGCACTGCACACTTTTTCTGTCCAGGATTACAGGACAGTTGGAAGACTCTTACTTTCAGGTTAGTTCTTGAAGAGTTTTTGTGCACGTGGTGTGTAAATGCTGTTTTTGGTAACCTTTAAAATTCTTAACTTGCCTTCATAGAAGGAAATCATAGATATGAAAGGTATCAATTAATATAACACAGTTAGTTGCCTCTGGGGAAAGAGGATCTTTCTCTGAATTTGAGTTGTGTTGTGCGAAGTTTGAACATTTCCTTGGAAAATATACTTTTTTTTTTTTCCTTTCCTTCTTTTCTATTGAATCCTTTACTACAGTCTGCATCTCAGCAGTCCCTTCTGAGTGTCTCTAGGTAAATGAATTGTACAAACATTAATGACATTCTCCTGACATGGAAGGGTTTATTTGAGAACTGTAAAGGCTTGATTTGTAGGCACTCTCTTGAAGAACATTGCATACTATTGCATGCGGATGTAGAGCATCCATTCTGCTGCTCCAGGTATATCTCACTGGTCTTGCTGGTCGGTGAAGGAGCTGGGCAGAACTGTATGGCAGTGCTTCCTTCCCACCCCTGCGAGGGAATGAGGTGGGGTGAAGAGGACCTGGAAGAGGGTCCCCTGCACCTTTGTTTTCTCTTTCTGCTGACAGAAGATACATAAACTCCCCACACACTCCCTGTTTACAAGGTTGTTCTGACAGAATCTGAAAAAAAACCCCAAACACAATAAATAATAAGAAAGAGTAAAAGTGATCTGAAGCCACAAAATATCACTTGGGTAGGTGTTTATCTTCAAAAAGGAACAGTGGTGCATAATGAACTACATATCGGTGAGTGTCCCAAAGTGAGATAGATGTCAAGACTGTTTTGTTTTTAACATTACTATTTGAGGTAGATTTTGATGATATTTCTGATGCTTGAAGTTTTTGTTGATTTTTTTTTTTTTTTTTTTTTTCCTGTCTTACAGTCTCACCATTTGTGGAAGGTGGGGATGAGCTCTTGGACTACATTGGGATTCTCCATAGCCCTTTGGAGCTGGATTGTTCAGCAACAGGGACACCCTCACCGACTATCACGTAAGGGGATTGGTATGACAGTAAGAAAAAGAGAAAAAAATCTGCTGGTAGATTAGGTGAGCTTGGAGATAGTCTTTATGAACTGCCCATCTTATTTAGTGGTGGTTAATGTATGGAGGACAAACTCCTGGCTCCGCTGAAGACAGACGCATGGCAGGATCAGGATTTTATTTTCAAGTAGTTTGGTATGTTGTGTCAATATGCATGTCCTGGAAATTAGGATAGATAACAAGAGCTGACAAAACTCTCATTCCCTTGCTAATGCAACCACATGCTTTTCATCCACCACCAGTGATTGCTTTTGCTTTGGAGATTACTGTCTGTCTCTGGTGGTATCTGCTTTCACTACTGCTTCCCAGCTGTCACCTTGCTGACTTCTTTAGTGCCTGTGCCCCTGTACTCCCTTCTTCTGATAAACTATTTCAGTCCGTGGCACTCAGAAAAGTGGAATATTATCTGACATCTCCAAACCTTCCTAGAAATGCAAATAGAGTTACTGAGACATTCTGTTTAATACAGTTGTGTGTATTTTAGGAGTGTTGTTGATCTTACTTTCACAGAGAGCTGAGATTGTACTTTCTCTTTGGTAGGTGGTTAAAAGATGGTCAACCAGTTGAAGAGGGAGCTGGACATAAGATCTTACTAAATGGACAAAAATTTCTCATCTCTCGAGCTCAAGTGTCAGACACTGGCCGCTATAAATGTGTGGCTACAAATAAGGCAGGAGAACATGAAAAGGAATTTGATGTTACTGTGCATGGTAGGTTACTCAAGAGGAGGGGAAGCAGCAGACTGCCTTTATTTTAAGTTGCTGGCAAGAAGGTGCTCAAATTTTCTGTAAACATTTATTTGCATTAGTAAGTTGAAAAATTAGAGATGAGAGTAGATGAATTAGAAGCAGAGCTACTCTTACCTGTGGGATATTGCTTCTATATATTTAAATGTATATGTTCAAATGATTCTTCATTTTTGTTTCTGGTGCTTCTTGCAGTTCCTCCAACCATCAAATCAGCTGGGACTTCTGAGAGAGCTGTTGTGATACACAAGCCTGTGACACTGCAGTGCATAGCCAATGGCATTCCCAGCCCTTCCATAACTTGGTTAAAAGATGGTCAACCAGTAAACACAGCCAGAGGAAATATAAGAGTAAGCACTACTCTTTTATGGGATTCAAACCATGAAGGATAGTTACAATAAATTGTACACGTTAGTGCTTCTTTTCCTTTTGCTTCCCTCGTGCTGTGACATAAAGATACTAAAGACCCATCCTGTAGAGCAGTGGGCTTTTTACCTGAATCAGATGGTGTCTCAGATTGAACAGCAGTGTTAAGTAGACTGAATCCCATTAGATACCTCCATATCAGAAGACTCCATGACTATAAATGCAGCATCTGGCTCTTTTCAGCTGTAGTTTAACCTTCAAGTTACGGTTGTCTGCCAGTTATGGGGTGGCTCTACCCACTTGTCACAGTGAGGTGGGATTAGATGTGTTTTTCTATAAGCGCTGCTATTGCAGCACCTACCTATAAGTTCCCTTCCCGCTGAGATTCTGACTTTCGATGCACAGCCCTTCCCAGTGCTTGCATGCTCCAGGGGGGTGAGTGCTTGTAATGGCTTTGAGTTACATTAGGCTGGAGCAGTTTTTGACATCTTGCCAGCAGCAGCTTTCTCTGCCTGCAGTCTCCTCTTCACTTTGCTTGCCTGACCCTCTGCTATCTAGGTCTCCTTACAGCTGTACAGCTAATAATCCTGGTGTCCCAGCATCACTGAAGTCTCTGAACTCCCAAACACCCCTTGCATGAATATTAGCCCCAGGTTAGAGGAAAGACAAGACTGGCTGTATTCAGCATAAACATCTGCTTTGCCATTTTGCTTAGTGGCTCTGCTTGGGATCGTTGTGTAAAGTGGTTCCCTGCTCTCTGTTTTGGTACAGCTGGAGTCTTCAGGCCGTATTCTGCAAGTTGTCAAGGCCCTGCTTGAAGATGCTGGCCGATACACTTGTGTGGCAACCAATGCTGCAGGAGAAGCCCAACAGCACGTTCGGCTTCATGTGCATGGTAACGTTTCTGCCTCTAGTTAGAAGCTAAACATGGCTGTTTTCGGGAAGGTTTTTATGTCTGTATTCCCTTCTCTTCTAAGCTGTCTAGCATTTTTGTTCTCTCTGCACATCTGTCTGTCTTTGTCCCACTCCATTAGGATGAAATGAGGGCAAAATCTGTCTTGGAATTCAGTCTTTCTCCTGTGGTACCAAGGGCCACAGAAATTAAGTTTTCTTTCCAGGTAACTCTTGAGTTCAGAGGTATCCCAAGAAGCCAAACGCGTGGCCACTAACCCAGCACTCAGAAGGGTACTCCATGTTTCTAAATCAAGTTATGCTGTACCACTGTGGCATTACTAATTTGATCCAAGTCTTCTGGGAAGAATGGTATTCCCTGTGACCTTGCAATGGGGAATTTTACAGGAATGACTTTTCTGAGAAAGAAACGTTCTCTTATGAGGGGATTTTTCAGACTGTTTAAAAAGAATTTTATTTTGCAGCTAAAAACAACATAAAAGGAATCAGGGAAACTTGAGAAGCTGTTGTTTGCATGTGAATTTTAATAAATGCTTTCACCATAATTTACATATATTTGCTTCAGAAGTGGTCACGATGTATTGTGCATTCTTGATGTGAACCAGTCCTCGGAGGAGGTGCAGGAATCCTCAGGAGGTGCAGGAATGGACTGTGGCAGAATGCTCATGATGAATATGATTATGTTGATTTTGACTGTCAGAGTCAGTAACTGAAATGAAGCGAGATTGCAGTATCTCCATGATCTCCAGACTTAGAAAGAGAAACCGCTCTCATCTTCAAATTTACTGTCAATTCCATGCTCATAAGTATCTCTTTTGCTCTCAGCCTTCATGTTCTAAGTGTCATTATCTGATGTTTCTGTCATGTTGCAAATTTATAATTATTAGTAAGATGAGTCTTGCTTTGTTAAAGCAGTGTGCGACATCCAGTTTAGCATTACCAGTTCAAGTGAGATGAGCTTGCCGCATTACAAGAATTACTGTTCTCTGTTGTGCACCCATTTCCTGCAAGTCCATTTTAAGTGCCATTTTTCCTGAAAAAATAAAAAGTAATAAAGTCATGTTTTATTTGTCTTAACGCTAATGAGGTTATGTAGTTAGAGAGTACTCCTGTTTCAAAGATGAACTTTCTTGAGAAATTCCTCAGTCATCCAGCATTCAGTTGAAGCTTGTGCAATTCATTGCCCAAAGTTTCTCAGAGGGCAGATTACTTTGTGATTGGATGTTCTGCTAGCTGGGTGGCTGAATTAATGAAATCCTGATGCCTTTGTCTTTTCCCAGAACCACCCAGTCTGGAAGATGCAGGGAAAATGTTAAATGAAACAGTGGTGGTGAATAATCCAATCCATCTTGAATGCAGATCATCTGGAAACCCTCTGCCAGGTATGCACATGCACCTTTGAGAACACAAAGCAGATCTGATAAAAGGTTTTCCCTTTCACATGTCTTTTGAAAATAATGGATATTCTGAACATGAAGTTAATTCTGTTTTTTAAAGTAGCTAGAAACTGTTAAACATTATGTGTAATGGGAATGTATTGACTGATGTGGAGTCGGTATTGAGAATTCAGTAATCCCCACTATTTTTAAGTAAATGAGTGAAAACCACAGGGATAATCTACTCGCTTGTGCATGCAGTCATGCCCTGTCCATAGGCAAGAGTACTGTTAGTTTTCTACCGAATCAGCTTTAGACACATCCACTATTTTCTCCTGTCACATTACAGTGTAGGGCAGACTTAAACCAATACCTGGTGTACTGAGTGTGCCTGTCGAGTGTGAGTGTGGCAGGTTATCTGAAGTCAATTGAAATTAATAGGAGGCTCTTTGGTCTGGGCCCCGTGCACATGAAAATGAGTAGGTTTTCTCTGTGTGTAAAATGTGTTCTGTGGCTTGTCCTGATGATAAATTATACTCAAGAATTTGTTGGTTCCTCCCATATTCTGAGCTTTGAAAATCAGGCCATGTGTATGTGCTTGTGTTTTATTTTCCTCACATTCTGGGGACTTATAACCCCCACCTCCTCTTTTTTCTTTTTATTTTTTTTTTTTTTTTTTTTTTTTTTTTTGAGGCAAGTTTCTCTAAGAAATAGATATTTATCCAAGTGAGAACTGAAGGAGTTTGGCTCCTGCTTAAACTGATGGATTTTTTTGGATTGTTTCTAAACTAAAAAGTATCTAAAGCAGTCTGGATTTTGGTTATTTCATTGCTGGGTTTCTTTTGGCACTAGAATTTTTTTATTAGGTCTTTTTTTACGGTTAATCTTTCTTGTTGTTGAGATGTGGAGAGAAAAAAATATTTCCTCTTTTATTCCCATGTAGTTTTTGTTCCCACCTTCTTCTGATGAGATATGAAAATGCCATGTTATTATGAGAACAGTTTTCTGTATTAATGATTGTACAGCAAAACTGAGAGAATAGTGTATTACTAATACCTTATATCTAATATAGTAATTTGTTCTCATGCTGATGATAGTAACATGTTCAGAAGAAAGGTGTTACTAAATTTCAGATGAGCTTCCGCGTTCACCTTTTCTACCTTTTAAAGAATTAATCCACAGCAAAGTATTGTTTTCTAGAATCATATATACTTGTATAAAACAGAATTTGAAAATATTTGGGTTTATAAAAATAAAAGGATTTTATATCTATTTTGCCCTGTTGTGTTTTTTTCTTATCCCTTTTTTTTCTCACCAAATTGAAAATTATTTTAGAAAAAACAATCGAAATGATGGATTTCAGATAATTTTTGCAATAAACAGTTGGTCACCTTTTTTATGTATGGTGTGATGCCACACACTAATGTCAAGTTATAATATTAGTTAAGAAAAATGATAGCACAACATCACACTGTGGAAGAGAGAAGCATGTCAGCAGTCTTGTTTATCAGTCAGACCAGATTACTTCTTGAATGTGAGTCTTTCATAAGAAACTTGTGTATTACAGAAAATGACTCGGTAAATAGCAGTTTCATTTAATTGAACAGTGAAGTGATGCCTGTAAAGCATTAGTTACACATTCTACTGATGGAGGGTGCCATCTTTTGGCTGAGATGCAAAAAAGTCCTCAAATTTGGTTGGTTATCAAGTTAGTATAAAATTTTCTTTTGGAGTAATGTCAGCTTTCTGGTTCTGTTTTTTCAGTTTTTCAGCCTGCCAGTTGAACTTTGGTTTGGTTGCTTGCATTTTGATTCTGTAAACTTTCCCAGGTGCTTCAGTTCAATGCAGCAATGCTTTAGGGTAAAAGGTGAAAAAATTATATAGAACATATTATTGTGTATTTTTAAACAGCTGCTGTTGACCTTGGTATGAGATGAATAAACACCCTATAAGTATGCTTTGTGTGATAATATTTTAACTTCAGAATATTTTTTTCATAAATATATGGTGCACATGAATGATAGTGTCAAATTTGCTGTTGAATACTGTGAGCACGGTCTGTATTTTGAACAAATATTACAGATTTCCTCCTTTTCTACTTCCTTTTTATTGTATTTAATAACAATAAATATTGATATTGGTTTGTAAATGTTGGTGTTATGTATCTGAAAACTTAGAAGGAATGGTCTGAAGACTGTTTGATCCCGGTGTTCATGATGGGGGTATTCTTGGCAGTTTTTTCATCTTCCCTTTCATTCTGCAGCTACCACGTGGTACAAAGACAATCGTCCACTTACCAGTGCTGCAAGTGCCACTTTCCTGAACCGAGGGCAGGTTCTGCAGATTGAGAGCGCTCAGATCTCTGACACTGGTGTTTACAAGTGTGTGGCTGTCAACACAGCGGGCACAGCTGAGCTGCTTTACAGTCTTCAGGTTCACGGTAAGTATTAAAAACTTACAAAACCCACGTACATGCATCACCTTTGTTTTCAAATTTCAAGCACGCTTAGCAGACGTATTGTCACTCATCACACTTTTGTACTGAAAGAGATGTGGCAGGGGTCAGAGGGAAGAAAATTCACTCTTCTGTGTTTCAGTGACATTAGAATACATGTTTTGAATTGGGAAGATGTGGTAAGGGAAGTCAGTTTCAGAAGGAATGAGCAGAGACACCAGATTTGTGGAAGAGTTACAACAATTTGGAAGGCCTTGCAATTGCTGGGTTTGTTGTAGATGACTTTAAAGCTCAAAGCAGATAAAGAAAGGACACAGATCAAATGCTCTTTTCATAATCCAAGAATTTTAAAGAAAAATGTACTCTGTCTAATAAGATGAAGTGGAAATGTGGGTGTTTGCAGAATGAGACACCTGATCAAAAGCCAAATTGGAGCTTTTCCACTGATTTCAGTGGCTTTTGGATGAGGCCATAATCCAAACTTTTATCTTTGATACATGCATATGCATGTGGCTGGTTTTCTGTGGGAGTCTTCCATGCAAAACTGTGGCCCGAATTTGGCACAGTGTCCCCAGCTGAGATCCACACAGAGTATGTAGTTCTTATTAAAGTTAATTAACAAATAATGAGTTGGGCAGTACGTTTCCATGGAATTAATGACCATCATGGGAAAAACTGATGGCTCAAGACATGGTCAAAGGCAATTAACCCCACCCAGTGATTAATTCACAGGAAATATTTAGAACTAAGGTCATTATTCTGGTTAAACTGAAAAATGAAAAATACCTCCTAAGTATACACTTGTCTTTTTCTGGGTGGTGGAATTTCAGCAGATATGTCCAGAGTTTTCTAGGGCACTAATACTTTCTGACTTAGACACATAAAATTGTTTGTTTCCCCTTCTAGATCTGAATATATGCAGTGGCAGCCAGAACTAATAGCACAAAGGAAGCTGAAACACCTATCCATGAATTTACTTATTACGCCTTGTGTCGTTCCAGGCTTACAATGGAGTGCTTTTTGAATGTACCATGCACAGACTTATCATCCAGTTTACTTACAGTTTATGAATTTAAGAAGAGAAAAATTGAGGGTTTTTTCCTCCTTTTAATAGTGGAAGCAAGAATGACCACTTAATGGAGAACAGACTGAGGTGTCGAGCATAAACAGTTATGCTGCATTTACTGAAAGCCTGTTTTAGATTACTGTATGTCTGTTGCCTTGTGAATGGGCAGCTCTGTTGGTCAGTTACTGGCTGTATTCAACAGCTGCTGTTGTTAATAGTGTTGTGGATGCTGTAGCTATGGCAGAAATTGTCAGATCATTTTTGCATTAAAAACAATGCTTGATACTGCAAGCTTAACATTAAATGGAACTAGGCAGGCCTGCTGAAGGAAACAGGTTGAATTCCAGTTTAGTATATTCAATATGATTTCATTGTATTCATTTTTTTCCACTTCTCACCACTGTAACTTTTTCAGGCATATGAGAACAATGGATGCTGTTGTAGTGAAATAGGGGAACTGTGTGCATGTCTGTGGGGAAGAAATATTATGAAATCACACTTGCTTTTTTTTCCTGCCATTTCTGCTATTACTGGAATTTATCTAAGATTAAGTAGCCTGAATTACACTCTGTTAGAGGTTGCTGAGTTTATTTATGAATCTTATTTTCAGCACAGAATTTTATACATTTCTTTTTTTTCCTCACATAGGATAAGTATTGTAGATCACACTGTTCTCATCTCTTTCTAGGAGTGACTTCAAGTATTACATTTTGTACTGATACTGACTGTAAAGCTTTATTACTAAGTTACTAGTGGTAGGAGCAAATAAAATTGTTTTGATTCTCCTGATAAATGAAATATCTCCCTTTTTTAATACTTCTTGTCTCCCTTTTTAATATAGCTCTACAAAATTTGCTGGAGTGTATACCCATAGTAAGTGTTTTGAGATGTTCCATTAAGATGTTTTTTACCATCAGACAGGCAGATGTTATACAGTCCAATCTGGTAAATGTTCACATATGCTCTGCAAGGCCAATTTATTACTCTGTGTATGCATTTGATTTATGCCTTTTATATGGTAAACTTCTTTCTTTAATCCCCACCACTCTGAATGCCTTTCACAAGGTCTAAATGAAATATTATAAAAGTATGAGGGAATATTTTCTGGGTTTATGTTGTGGTTCCTGGGTTTCACAGCTGTCCTCTGGGATGTGGGCCCAGTCCTGCTTACCTTGCTCACAGTAGTTTCAGTGAAGTTATCTGACTGCTTATGCAAGGCAAGAGTGGTATTTGGCACAGAGCAAACAAATGAGGGGAGAGTTCACTAGGAGTAACATGATAAACCTTTCCAGCAGTGAAGTGCCTTCCAGAGAGAGAAATAATGTCCAAAAGTAAGCGGCCCATTTAATTTCATTGTGATTAATACCCTTATGCAACTGTTACAGCTTTCTTTTCTTTTCTTTTCTTTTTTTTTTTTTTTCAGTCCCACCATCAATATCTGGCAGCAGTGACATGGTGACAGTGGTGATTAATAATCTAGTGCGACTGGAGTGTGAAGCAAGAGGCATCCCTGCACCTATTCTAACATGGCTAAAGGATGGTAGCCCTGTTTCCAGCTACAGCGATGGACTCCAGGTACTGGGTTCCAGTCCTGCGACCTGTGCTGTTTCCTGCTGTAGTAGGGGACTTCTAAGCAGTTGCAGTTTAATGGAACAGATGTAAGTTAGAGGATTTAAAAGGAAAGTATGTGGCCTTTTGCTCGAGGTTATCAGTGCAAGTTTAGCTCCAGTACGTACTATGTGAAGTGGAAGATATGTCTATATTGAAATAAGGTAGTCCTTTCAACTGATTTCATACTTGGTAAGAGTTTGCATCAACAACTTTTTCACTTAGTGGCCAGTAAAGGCAACTGGACCATATTCCTATGCTGAAGAGATCCACAGAGCTCAAGGTCATGTAGTATCTCATTACATAAAACAGTAATTTAGAAAAAGAGACTAACTGCTGATGTAAGGAGATATTTCAGAGTTAGAAGGAGAGGGCACGGCTGCTTTTTTGAAAGCTAATTTTATGATACAAAGGAAAAGGGGAAATTTGTATACTATGGGGGCAACTCAGGGCACAGACAAACTGTGTAACAGGATGTTTGAAACTGATAAGAGGGAGGAATGTCCAGATCCCGCAGGGACTTGCGAGTGCCAGGAGTTCCCTATGGACTTGCGTGAGGTCAGACTTCTGCTTTTGCAAATCCAAATCAAAAGAGAACAACAAAGTACAGGGAAGAGTGTAGGGAGCAGAGACATGGTGGGAAGCAGTGGCAAAACAAGTACTTCGTTTTGAAATGAAACCTGAATAGTTCTCTCCGCTTCTGTTTTCCACTGAGGCGTGTATTCTGAACGTGTTGTGCTTGTATTGCAGGTTCTGTCGGGGGGCCGAGTCTTGGCGTTGACTAGCGCTCAGATCAGTGACACGGGAAAATACACTTGTGTCGCAGTCAATGCTGCGGGCGAGAGCCAAAGAGATACTGATCTCAGAGTTTATGGTGAGATTTTCTGACAAACACCTATATTTTTTTGGTCATGAGAGCTGTTAGTGGAGCTTTAGTTAAACACACTGTGGTCCAGACCTTTAGCAACATGGATCAAAAATGGTTCCAACCTTTAATGGAAAGCAAAGTGATGCAGAGGGATGTATGTGCACCTAAGTAAAAATATACACATGCACATATGTACACGTGTACTGAAATATGTTTGTAGTTCTGTGTATCCTGGAAGAAACGTAGCTGCAACAGTGAATTTACAAGGTTAATACCTAATGGCTCATTTGTAAATGATAGGAGAAAGTATGTTTGTCTTTGTGTAAAAAAAAAAATAAATAAATGTAGATCCCATGGGCAAAACATGTTACTGGGGCCAGAGTTCAGTTGTCTTTATTGAACCAGAATAAGTCAATGTGCATTTGCTGCACAGCTCCCTAGTTTTCATTCCATTTGCAAGCCTTGCTATGCCTGCCTAAAGAGTGGTGACTTCTTCAGTGCTGATAGTGACACTGTTTTGAGCCCAACCAGTCAACTTTGTCTCTTTCAAGAACCAGGAAATATAGCTCTTTGCATTTTGTCACATTTTCAGATGATGTCATAAGTTAATTCTGAAATCTTTTTGCCTGAACTCATGTTCCTTCCTTCCTTCCTTCCTTCTGATTGCTTGTAACTTGTATGAGCTTTGTCTTGATTTTTTGTAACCTGTAGAAGATGCCAGTTTATATTGCCTTCTTAGAGATCATCCATGATGTGCAGATACCAAAGAGCATGGCATACCGCCAGGAGGAATGCCAGCGAGTTTGACTGAAGCAAGTTTTAATTTTCCTTGGACAGCTCAGTGGTTTTGTACACCGGTGAAATGAAGATGAACAATGATCTGCCATTTGTTTTAGAAATCTTACGGTACCAGAAGTGGAGAGGGGGTTTTGGAATTGAAGAGCCTTTGTGGTTTTGCTTCTGCTTTCAGTAGGTCAGTGAAGTGAGAACTGTTTTAACTCTGCCAGTCTCCAGCTTTATGGCAATCCTAAGCAGAAGTCTGGAAAATCTTGCAAGAAAAGTTCAAAGTTTGGATGTTTTCTAAGGTGAATAAGGACAGCTGGCCAGGTTACTTGTTTTTGAGTTTGGCTTTCAGAATTGATTTCCTTGTAAAATGCACTGTGGTTAGGATACTTGTGACTTGAGTCATGGCTACTTCTGCATCTGCAAGGAGCAGTTCAGGAGGTCAGGACTCTGGCATGGCGAGTAAGCTCAAGGTTAACATAGGCTGGAACATTTTATGCCTAGAACAGGGAATATCAAGGTCCCTTTTGGAGTCTGAGGACAGGTGTGTACATATATGTAACCACACAAGTGGCACGGTTATGTTTGTTATTTCTCTTTTTATTTTCTGGAACCTCTATTCATTTTAGCTAGATGAAATTCAGAGTTGGTTAGAAGTTGTGTATGTTTAAAATCACTGTTGTATTAGAAGCTGGCCAGGGTTGAGCTCAGCTTCAGGGCCGTCCTGAGTGAGGCTGTCACCAAAAAGTAATATTACTCTTAGGACTTGCCTCATATGGGTAATCTAATTAAGAAGTCACAGGAGGAAAATAATTTGGAGTGCAGTTGGAGCTGAGATGGTTTAAATGTGTGGTGCATTGAGCCAGTCTAGGAGTTGGAGCAATCTGGGTAACATATAGAGTTACTATGAGCATAATTAGATTAATTTTAAATCCTGTTCCTTCAAAAACAAATGCTTTAGTGTCTGTCTCTATTTCATAAACTCAGTTTCCTTTTGAACATATTTCAATTAATTTAGCTGAGAGGAAAAGTAACTGGTGGAAATGTATTTGGAAATAAATTTGCCTTCTGCAGTAATGGATCAGCTTCCAATTTTCAGTTCCACAACACTCATAAAGAATCTAAGCCTTTGTGAATTCTACAAAGAAAGTAAGATAAACAGATTTTTTTTCAGTTACTATATTTCTTATCCACAGAGACCAGACTTTTCCCTAAATTATTTCCAAACTGTGAAATCAGCTGCCCTGCTTAGTCCTTCCTGTGCAAGAAAAACAAAGCTTTACTGTTAATAATTTTTTTCAGGACAGCTTGAGAACCGTATTGCTGGTTTACTTGAGTACCACTTTGGGACATTTTTATAATCTCGTGTGTGCTAATTAATTCTGTATCTTTTTGTTCAGAGCGAAGCCCAGAGTATTTCTCACAGACAGTCCCACTGCTTCCTTTCTTACCCCAATATTTTGAGCTATCAGGCATGCCATTTCTGGAGTAACGGATTGCGAAACTACAAAGCGAATGAAATGTGACAATCAAAGTTCTTATATTTGGCCCTGGTCAACTGTTTTGGGGCAAACTGAACAGTCTCAGTACACAACAAGCATAGAAATTCCACTGGATATGTGTAACCAGACAAAGTAATCCTTGCTATAAGCGTTTTGGTTTTGTAAATATTTTAATTGCAGATCTAACATTGTATTAATGTCAAGAGTTTACAGTGAACATGCTTTATGTTTTTACTTTACAAGAAAGGAAAGGGAATCCATGCATGTGCATGGCAAGTGCCTCCAGTTCTGTCCCCGGCTCTGACCTGGGAGAGGGGACCTCTGGCAGAGAGCTGGTGGTAAGCAGCAGCAGTGGAGGGTGAGATAGCCCCACCACTTCTTGCTATTTTCCAAGTCAGCATGTGTCTGACACTGAACTACTTTAAAACTTTTAATATGGCAATGTTCTGTCAACAACTCAGAGCTGCCTGAGGAGTCTGACAATTTCCTCTGCCCGATGGTATGGCGTGCAGTTACCAAAGGATATTTAGTTCTGCTGTGAATATTGATACAAAGCCATACATGGCAAACAGTTTTCAGGCTTTAATCTTTTCAGTTATTTCATCTCATTGGTCTAATATTTCCTCCGTGTTCTGTTCAACTCCCACCATGAACACTTTCCCCATGGAAGACTGCTGGCTTACTGTGTTCCAAGCTTTAGTTCTCAGTTGCCTTCTCAGTTCCTTTGTCTTTTTGACTCTGCAAACACAAATAATTTTACAGAAGGAGGTTAAAAAAAGTGTTGTTAAATGTTGACGTTATTCAAGAACAGCTAATTGGCTTCCATTTAAATGTCCAGAAGCATGCATTTTTTTTTTTCAATCCTACACAGAAAACTTTCATGCTGAAAGCTGATTTTTCTACCCTATAATTCAGAAATAATAGTGTAACAATGGGGTTATCACTGAAACTGTAGTCAGTACTACAAATCTAAATATAGTGCTCAGTGCCAACAATTGCAATAACTAGCTAGCAGGTACCACACAAAACAGACAATAAAGTAATTGTGTATTATGACTTGATGATTAAGGCATTAACCCATTCACTTGGCTGCAGCCATGTAAGTTCTTACTCTGTTTTCTATTTGGCCACCTCTGGACAAAATTCTTCCTAAAGTCAGAATTCTCCTTAAAGCCGAGTATCCGTCTTGGCACTGTTTGGAACAGTTTAAGACATTTTCAGCATCTGGGTCTGATTATTATCTTCTGAGCCTTTTCACTCACCAGGTCTTTTTCTTTCTAGCAGGAATGTACTTCCCCATTTTTATATACAGGTGATTTGCCTTTCTGTCTATATTTCAAGTATTTTTTTGCTAGTCTTGGCTTATCTACCTGGTTTCTCTGTATCCGGTATCTCACTAGCATCTGTCTTGTGTAGAGGATATTTTGTAAGAAACAAAAATTATTTTGCTGCCTTTTGTGATACAAAGGAGACTTAAGTTGTGTGTCAGGAATGTAGTGACTGTGATTTTATTTTTGTTAAATGAGGACTGTTAATTCCACACTGTGTTTTTACTCTGGAAAATATACAATGGCCAAAGGTCCTTTGTTTTGATTTATTGTTTAGTTCCACCAAACATCATGGGGGAGGAACAAAATGTCTCAGTGCTCATCAGCCAAGCAGTGGAGCTGCTCTGCCAGAGCAATGCTATTCCTCCACCCGTGCTGACGTGGCTCAAAGACGGACGACCCTTGCTGAAGAAGCCAGGTCTTAGCATCTCTGAAGATGGAAGTGTACTGAAGGTAAACTGGGCAGCCAGGCTCCGGTGGTGATTGCTTTCTGGGGAGTTACTGTGAAAGGTACTAGATACCCATTAGAGACTGGATAGCATTGGGCCCTCTGGCGCAACAGAGAGTAGCGGATGAGGAGCAAGGGAGGTCATGGACACCTGGATGTTTGCGTATAGATTTTGCAGGAGTAATGTTGTATTAATATTTAAGGAGACAGATGTAAAAATAAAACCTGAAACCTGAGCAACCTCTCCCTGCAAGTTTCATGTATCACAATGTAAGAAGAAATCCGGGTTTTTGTTTTCTTGCTAGATTGAAGGAGCTCAAGTACAGGACACTGGCCGTTACACTTGTGAAGCGACAAACATTGCTGGGAAAACTGAAAAGAACTATAATGTCAATATTTGGGGTAAGATTTATTAAGCTTATTCCAGGAATGGGAATGGGCCTCAGAGTGAAATTATGATGTGATAGTTCATAAAACACGCAACCGCTGAGGTTCATGCAGGGAGATGTTACTGTGTTTGCTGTAGTTTAACAGTCCCAAGAAAGCATGCACTTTTTTCAAATTGCTTTGGTTTGGTTCTAAATTAATACTAGCTATTTCGTAGCCCTTTGTCGGGCTGGGATTGCATGTGTGATAATAGTTTAGAGCTATAACTAACTGGTTTTGTCTCCGTAGTTCCTATTTATGCAGTTGAATGCCATTTAAAGTAAACAACCAACTTCCCATTTCTTTGAATGCTGAAGCGTGGAAACTCAGATTAAGAAAGCCTGGTTTACCTAGCTTTATTTGCTCTGCAAAGTTATCAATGCTGAATCATACAGAAATAGCTGTAGTAAATTTTTTTCTGCGGCTAGATGGTGAATGTGGCTTAGAACATTTATTTTAATAATTTCTTTTGAGTGTGTTTTCTGCACCATAATTTTCTCCCCGTATACAAATTGAAATGTGCCCTTCTTTGCGATTACAAATCAATTTCTTGCTTTGCTTTGAAATCACAAGGCTAGAATTATCTAACAGGGTTTGTAATGATAAAACTACAATTTTTAGTACAGAAATCTGTCATCGTTTATTAAAAAGAAACTTTCCTGGTGTTTAAATTAGAGGTGGAGATTGTATTACCATGCTAAAGCATATACCCATTTACTGTGCGTGTCATCTTCAGCTCTCATCTCTCCCTCCCCACATTTGTAAGATTTGCAGTGTTGCAGAGGACCTTTGCTGCTGGAGGGGTATGGATTTGTTCTTTTGCTCAGTGAGACCCTTTCAGTAGGATTTTGAGAGGAGGGATAATTCTTTGCTAGTTAGTAGCTTTGCTGGAGTAAGCTTTTAATACAAAGCAAGTACAATAAAGCAGTCAGTCATCCTGAAACTCGTACGTACCCAGTACAATAAAGGCCTTTGCGGTCAGTTGTTCGGAAACCATCTGGTTGCTGCCAAATAAGAGTTTGAAGTGTCAGAAGGAGGAGCTGTCTACTGTCATGTGCATTAAAAATGTGCTGGATAAGTTATTCGCTAGTGGAATTTTATTCACCAATTTCAACCTACATTCTCCTCTGCTTTTTTTGGTCTCTGCCTATATTATTTGCATCTGGTAAAAATGGTTCCCTGATTTCAAGAAGGCAATTATCCCTTCCCTAGTGATTGAACCGAAGTTCTTTAAGACTTTGAGAATCAGAGTGAAAACGGTGGTCCCTTTTGTCTGCAGCTGGCTTGCGGTCAGAGCTGTAGAGCAAAGCTGGCACTCTGCTACAGTAGGCAATCAAAGGGATGAGGTCCTTAGCACTGGATGTGGCAGTCAGTGTGTTGATGCAGGAAAAATTCAAAGGAAAAACTTAGGCTGAATTTTAAGTCACTTTCCACCTAATCTTAGAGTCACAGCATGGTCTGGGTTGGAAGGGACCTTAAAGATCATCTAGTTCCAACCCCCATGCTACGGGCAGGGACACGCAGTAATATCTAGAGCTTTATGAGCTAAGGCTGTGAATGTGGCAGGCTCTTCGAGTTGGAGTCAGTTTACATCCTTCACAGAAACGGCTTTGTTCTGTGAAGTCCACTCAAGTCAGCCAGAAATTGAGCCTGTGCACGCACCAGACCTCAGAGGCTGGAAGGAGAGATGCAGTCAGCCGTAAGTATATTATTCCCTACCCAGGGTCTGGTTTGCATTGCCAGCAAGAGAATACAACCCTTGCAATTGCTTCAGAGCCTAACAAGACAAATGTGTATGAGGGTCATTTGGGTCTGGTTGTTGGCTGATAATGTTTTGTTTCAAATGCTGCAATTATTTGACATTTCTTTTCAGTGTCACCAAATATTTATGGCTCAGATGACATCTCTCAACTGACTGTAACTGAAGGGAGCCTGATAAGCCTGATATGTGAGTCTAGTGGCATCCCACCACCCAGTCTTACCTGGAAAAAGAACGGTGGGTAACTGTCCATTGTCTGTTTTATAAAGAAAATGTGCTAATTCTGACCTACCGGTTTTTCTTTTTTCCTGTGAACATTTTAGATGGTGTGTTCTGAGGAGTTCAAGCATGCAGATATCTAAACAGTCCCAATACTGAGTAAAATGAATGGCAGTAGTAGCTTATTCCCTTGTCTCTAACTCACCTCTCCTTGGATTAGCTGTTGTTCCTAAAGGTGTGTGGGAGAAGCACAGTGCAGAGATGCCTGAGCTGCCTTAAAAATGGACTGTGAAGCACTTAACCCCCCTCAATATGCTTATTTACCACGGTGCGACAAGACTTACCTGTGGATCCCGGTCGGCAAGGCTGCGAGTCACTGTGGAGTCCTGGGGTGTTGCATTGAGGGTCTCTGCCCCGTCATCCAGTCCATAACATAGCCCTATTCTCTGAGTTATTTTTAAAATTGCAGCCACGGCATGCTGCCAAGTGATGAAAATACATCTGGTTGTAGTAATTGCTTTTGAGATTTACTGAAGCTTTCTCTCATCCCATCTTAATATTTAAGAGCAGTCTGCACACCTTTTTGCTTTAGGGGTTAAAGTAACGTTGACAAACACTTCCTTGTGAATCCATAGACAAATGCAGGTGCTCTTTAGCACCTCCTTTTAAACATGGACACTGTTGGAGACAGAATATTAGACAAAATATGATGTTGGCCTCTTCCAATGTGGTAAAAGTGTTATTAATCACTTGCCTATTCATCTCTGTTTTTCTAGATGACACAATTAAGTGTGGTATGTGCCTGCCTTAATTAATTTTGGCTTGTGGAAAGAGCAGATTTTAATTACAGAACACTTTTTCAAATGCATAGAATTTTCAGTGAAAACAAAGTTTATCAATTTATTTTTAAATCCTGTCTCTTGGAAGCCAAAATCGCATGTTCTAATAATGTACTGCAAGGCTAAAGCGTATACACTTAAATGGCAGAAAGGAAACTTAAACCTTTTGGAAAGTCTAGAAGGGCAGTTGGAAAGTAATGCAGTTTTGGATGTTACTCGAGAGCCAGATTTTTCATCATGTTTGACATTTGGTGTGCTTGTTCATAGAGAGGATTTTAAATGCACAAGTGGGAAATGAAAATTCAGCTTGTAAGAGTTACCAGCAGCAGGTATATTCCTGTTCTCACAGTGTCTTCCTGCAGTTTGTAAAGATGAAGATAGTTGCCTAATCAGAGGTCTCCAAGATTGAAAATTCTGATCAGAGAACACAATATTATTTTGCTGTCACGTTTCTGCTGAGGATTTCCTGGGCTATGCGCATGTGCTGTGTGACACACAATACACAGATGGTCCGGCGGTGAAAACTAACTTACATGTTTCTAAGTGCTGGCTGTGCTGGGTGAGACAGTTAGATACTGGACAGTGAGTCAGCTTTTACTGGAAGTGTTGAATTTGCTGCTCAGTGGAAGTGTCCAAAACTTTCTGGGTGGATGTGAGGGTGGTGAGTTATTGTGCTTTAGCTCGGGTTGCTGTATGCCACGAGGTTGGCAGTTCGTATGGGTAGTTCTCAGAAGCTACTTGCATAAAGTTTCTGATATTTGGGAAGACTGAAAGAGCAGTTCTGAAAATGGACAATTGTGCAGCTCAGTAATTTTAAAATGAGCCGGTAGACTTTACGCCATGTGAACAAGCTCATTACGTTTTCTATGTTTTTATCTGAAAGAATGTCTCTTGCAGGCTCTCCACTGGTGGCTGACCTTTCTGGAAGAGTGCGGATATTATCTGGAGGCAGACAGCTACAGATTTCAATTGCTGAGAAGTCTGATGCTGCATCTTACACTTGTATTGCTTCAAATGTAGCTGGAAGTGCAAAGAAAGAATACAGTTTGCAAGTATACAGTAAGTTACCATGAAAAATTCTGCTCATGGTTTACCAATTCTGCAACAGAGTTACATTATGAAAGTGTTACCACTACAGTGATGCTAAGCTGCAAGATTTTCGGAGAGTAATGTCTAGCTATAGGACAATTTAAGTGTACTCAGAGGAGAATGTTAAGTGGTTAAAATTTTGGCAAATTGGACTCAGAGCTTGACCAAGGCATTGCCATATGCCTGTTGAAAGTGCATTTGACCACAGATGATTAGGGATGTAATGTTTTTAGGTAGTGTAATGTTTCTCATCATCAAACTGTAGTAGTGATGACAACTAACTGAACTTGAATTTCCCTAAGATTTTACTGCTACTTCTGTATTTTGGTCAGGAATAAAAGGAGGTGTTTTAAAACAATCCAATGAAAGAGAAGAATCTTCAAAAGTCTGTAGAGATTGACAGCGTTTGGGGCAGTCTTTTTAAATTTTATTTTTTCTCCTGTTTGCATTTTTAAAAATACTTTTACTTCATGGGATAGAGGAAGATGAGAGGAGGTTATTTGTTGTTCCTGTGGAAAATGCTATGAATTGCAGAGTGCTCCTAACTGATTTGCCAGCAGTAACCTGCCATAACTGGTCTTTATTAAAATGCTTATCTGTCAGACTTTATTGCTCTGTTCAGAAACAGGTGAAGATCTTGAAATGTGCCTTCCAGTGGACTTCTACACTGTTTTTTTTCTTTCTTAGTTCGACCAACTATATTAAACAGTGGTAGCCACCCATCAGAAGTTGTTGTCACCCAAGGTAATGAAATTTCCTTGGAGTGCAAGGTACAGGGCATTCCAGAACCAGCAATCACATGGATGAAGGATGGCCGTCTGCTGGGCAGTGGAAGGGACGTAGTGATACTTCACGATGGTCGCTTGCTTCAACTGAAAAATGCCCAGGTGTCCGACACTGGCCGCTATGTCTGTGTTGCTGCCAGTGTGGCAGGGCTATCTGACAGAAAATACGACTTAAATGTTCATGGTGAGTATGTGCAAAATGGGGCAGAAACAAATTAGACGTCAAAATTCACCCAAGGACATCCAGGAAACAGTTGTGTAGCTAAATGCACCACCTATATATACTGCAGCCTTTACATGTGATGCAGTTTCAATTGCACCATTACAAAAATCCAAACCCAATTCTATAAATCTTGAATTTAAAAAACTTACCTCTGTCCCTGTTAATATCAATCCACCCCCAGCCTGCTCCATCTCCTGAGAGGCAAAAACCAAGATACGGTATAATTTTATATGATACTGGGGCGAGTGTCATGATGGGAAGTTTTCTATTGGAGATAGAAATCGGGGTTTAACCAAGAACACCCTGCTTGTGGCCACTACCAGAGGACCGTTACCCAAGGATGGCCCGAATCTCAAGTATCTGATTATTCTACATGAGGGAAGCGGATAATCAGAGGAATTGAAAGATGGCACCTCCAACTATAATTAATTCCGTATTTTGACTTCATGGGATTGATCCGAGAATTACACTAACACAGGAATTCTTCTTATTGAAAACAAGAGGCCAGAATTATTGACTAGTTGTATTTTTTTTATTTGGAATATTTGCTGTACTGTTTTATCAAACTTCTAGGTAGTAAAGAGAAACTTCAAACCTCCTCAAGCTACTCAGAGTGCTGGAGGATGTTGGTCAGGCTTTGACCTCAGGCTTTATGTTCTAAGGTATGAACTGTAGAACTGCAGAACTGCTTCTGAAGTGGAAATACTCTTATTCCTAGCAGAGAAAATCTAAAAATAAATTTGTGGTAGTTATTTTAATAGAGGGTTATTCTTTCCATTAGAAAAAGCATATAGTTCTGTCAGGGTTAGAATTTTCCCTAGTGTTTCATTAGATACTGGAAATTATAATTAATGTAGAATGGACAGAACTATTATGAACTGTTATTTGCTATGAATCTTAAGCCATGAAATAAAGGTAATAGAACTGATAAAATTGGATTTTAATATTTCCATACTGTTAAACAGTAAGAAATTGTCATGAGTGCATAGTATTAGATGTCTCAGTTGTGTAGTTCTTCACTTGCTAAGCTTGTCTTAGTGAATTATTATTTGGATGACAGAATGTTTTGAGAGGAACAGTAATTTTTATTTGTGCTGAAATACGACTTTCCTTTACTCTTTTCTGTAGTTCCCCCAAGTATTGCTGGTTACCTGCAGATGCCTGAAAACATTAGCATTGTGGAGAAGAATCCCATCTCTCTGGTTTGTGAAGCTTCAGGAATTCCCTTGCCATCAATAACATGGCTCAAGAATGGGTGGCCTGTCACTTTGAACAACTCAGTGCGAATCCTCTCAGGTACAAAAGCTGTAGTCATTTTAAAAATAAAAAAAAAAAAGGGGGAAGGGGCCAAAGGGCCCTCTGCATCTACAGTGCTGTTATTTCACATGCAAGAAGGTTTGGTTTAATCATCTATACAAACAAGGAGAGAAGAGAAGCTGTTACTCGATTCCAAGCTTTTCAGTAAATGGGGTCAGACTGGCCGGAGTGCCTGGTGAGTAGCTAGTGTAAACGTTTGAAGTTGTTGCCAAACGTTATGTGTATGGGCCAAAGGCGTGATAATTGTTTGGTCTGTGACATGGATTAAACTGTAATCCTGGCTGTTATGCTAGTCCAGCGCTTATTTCCAGAAGTATGGTAGATGATAACTCTTGCTTTGTCAGTGCCAGTATGTATACTGCGTTACACTCTCATTTGATTAGTTTTCTCTACCTCTTCCCCTTCACATGTTTTCAAGAGGAAAAAATCTTTGAGAGAATGAATACAAATGACAGTAAACAGAACACATCTTTCACTTCTGTGGCTCTGTCTATTAAAACAAAGGGAAACCTGTTCATGAGCCTCAGAAATTAATGCATGTAAAATACTTCCCTGGCCATGGAGCTAAGTGAATATGATCTTCAGAATGTTATCTAATAAAAACTGGAGTTAGATGATCAGTCAAAGACAGCACAGAACACTGCATTAGCAGGAAGGCTAGTCCATAGGATCTGGAGAAACTTATGGTAGGCAAGCAGAGAAACAGGTCAAATTCATCAGGGATCTCAATTTTCAGGCTGGAATAACCTACAAAAAAAGTTCATGTGCCTCTTTATGATGGTAGTAATTGACAGAGGTGTCTGAAATATAGGAGTGGCTTGGTATCTGTTCCTGTAAAAAATATCTTCTTGCAATACCATAGAGAAGTGAGAGTACTTGACTGGCATCCACAGTGATGTTAAAGCTTTGTGTTTACAGTAGGAAATTGAGTTAGCAGCCCTTGAGATTACAAATGGAAAATGCATACCAGGCAGGCAGTACGTTTTGCGTTGACTTCATATGTCTGGGGCTCAGCTTTGTGGAGGGTGTAGAAGTAATTAAGTATTTGGTTACAACTGAGATCTTTCTTTGATCTCGGGTTTGCCCTCACAGCTAGAAATCTCATGAAAATAAGTTTTGATGAAGTTTCTAATACTCTGACATAGCCACCATGCAAAGTACAGCATGAGCACAAGAAAACTCAGATGGGTAAAGGAACTGGAAGGTATTTATAAGCTCAGCTATGACTGGATTTGAAGCTGAAATGTTTCAGGATTTTTTTTCATCAGTGTAGCTTTAAACATTACAGGTAGTCCTGGCCTCTGTTTTCCTGTTTTTACATATGGCACATGGAAAAAGGAGTGGGTATCTGATTATTATCTGGTTGGTGTGCATTCCTTTTTGTGTGAAGTTGCCATCAACAAAAATAATGTCTTCTGGGCCTGACTGTTTCTGTTCTGTCTGTTGATTTCTACACCCACACTAATTCACCACCCGGATTGCCGAGTCAAGAAGGGTGAGAGACAAAAAGATGTTTATTGTCCCTGAACGTTAGCTGCAGTGGGAGTGGGGAAACGTGCCAGAACTTAGTGCTTTGTTTTCCAGCAAACTTTGTGCTTCAGAAAACTACAAGTTGTGGTAGTGAACTGTAGCCAACATGGCATTTGGAACTTTATTTGTGCTTGTACAGCTGTTAAAAAACAAAAACAATAACAAAATCCCCCTCTTAGCTAATTTAGGAGGTGGAATACTTTGCCAAAGGAAGATTTTGGTTCTGTTGATTGAAAACATACTTGGCATTGCAGATGATTTAAATGTGTGGACACACTGCTGGCAACTTCTAAGCTGTTAATGCAGATATTACACTGATGTTTTCTTTTGATGATGCTTCCTATATATCCTTTAGGAAAAAAAGAAAAAAAATTCCACTGTACCATGTCTGCTTTCATTGCAGACCATGCATTAAGCTGTATAATAGCTTTAAGAAGGAGAAAAGCTTTTAGCTTTTAATAAGTTTTAGCTAAATGTAGAAAATTCTATCCTGCCTGAGCACTGGAGCCCTGGGTGTGCTGTGGTATGTGATACCAGTGAAAGTCAGTGTCTCCTGCAAGCAGGTATCTGCTTCATTTTCCTTATGTGGCTTGTTCACGTGTGGATGGGAGAAGGGATAAGGGCACATGAGGCTGCTCCTGAGCCTTCCTCAGTCTCACAGGACTCCCCCCAGCAGGTGGGATTCCTTGGGCAGAGGCACATCCATTACCCAGGTCAGCATCTTTTTTTCCTTCAAACCCCTTGACCAGGAGCGTAAGTTTCTGGGATATATCCCAATAATGAGACCCTGTGGATATCTGCAGGCAGGAGATGCACAGTTCAGATGTGAGATACTGTGTGGTAATCATTGATAATGTGAGAGCTGCTAATGAGAAACTGGAAAAAGCTGAAGGATGGCCACCACATTCTTTTACACACTTAGATGCTCACCGATGTTTGTTTTGCTGTTCCTTTGACAAAAAGGAAGCAAAGAGAAGTAACTCTGCTATGGCAAAGCAGGGATATTCTTGGTCCTTTGATCAAATATACTTGCAAATCTTTTTCCTTTTAAACTAGCATGCCTGTGCAAATGTGTTCCAGCAACTGCTCTGCTATACTTGTAAACCAGTACTATTGTCACCTGTCATTATTATTGATGGCACAATTAATACAAATGCTAAAAGAGAGGGGTGGAATTTTATTCCTTATCTGTATATGTGCAAATAACTTTAAGGACTGTTTGTATGTGTTGATAAAAATAAGCTTATGTATACATACCCAGCCACCTCTGATGAGGCTTCGTTATTTTTCCCATATAGTCATTTAGATTCTCTGTATAGCAAAGTACTCAGGAGCTCCCGGTGCCTGAGGCACTGTGTTCTGTCCCATTTCCCTGCATGGGAGTACGTGCAGAAATCCTGCATATTGTAAACACAGCGTTCCCTCCACGTCCGAAGTGTCTGCACCGATCGATAGATCATGTGTGCACTGTACCCCTGCATGTAGTTTGAGTGACCTGTGTGGAGCGTGTTCCATCTCTGTGCCAGTGCTGCAGGTGGTCTTGAACTTTGCAGTGATCATTCTGGTTGGTCGCTGACTTCATCCACAAATTCCTGGAAAATGTCTGACTACCTCACAGTTCACTTAAATGTAATTTCTGGAGGGGGGAAAAAAAAAAAGGGGGGATGTGTCAGGGTAGTTTGTAAGTTACTAATTAGAAGGAATAGTATGATCAGTATTAAGCACAGATCTAAAAGCACTGAGGAGCTGAGGGCCTGAGCAGACATAAAGAAATGATGGGAGTAGGAGTAAGGTCCGTCACTTTCTCTTCCTGTTTTTCAACAAAAGAAAGCATATTAAATAAATCGACTACATTAAAGAAAATCAGAGCTGTAAATTTACCCAAAACATTAAAAAGAAAGTTACAGGTTGGCACAGACAGTTTGGGAGCATGTTGGTTGGAGCAGGACTTCAATGTTGATGTTTTTTGGCTTTCTCGTCAGGGGGCAGAACGCTCCGTTTGACACACACGAGTGTAGCAGATGAAGGTCAATATACCTGTGTAGTGACCAACGCTGCAGGAGAAGTGAGGAAGGATTTTGACCTTTCTATTCTGGGTAAGTATGTGATAATTTTAATTATAGTAGAAGATGATAAGGGGGTCTACCCTGTCCTTTGCTGGTATTTTAAAAATTGTTATGCTAAAACATACATCCTTAGGGGAGAGGGGGGAAAAGTGAATTTGCTAACATGGTTCAGAAAATCAGGTTTTAAAAAGAACTTACTTCTATATGTGAATTTGCTGTTTGTTAGTTTTAAAAGGAAGATTCTTTGGGCATAATTTGGAGTAAATGGCAGCTACTTCAGTTTTGTGGTTTGTTTGTTTCTTTTCTGAAAAGGAGCTGTGTCCACGTAACTGGCTTCAGTCAGGTTGTTGCTTCAGTGGGAGAGAAGTCTCAGAGATGCCCATGGCTGGATTCCCATCCTCTCTTTCTTGTTGCTCATAGCTTCACTATCCCTTGGGTGTCATGAACAAGTGAATCAGTTCATAGGTGATCTGGAAGGGTGGCTTTTTTGTGTTTTCCTGGTCAATTTAGCTTTCAGCCAGATCAGTTCCCTGCTGGTTCAGCACACAGCCTATAAATGCCAGTTTTGGTGAAAGGAAGATAACAAAAGAGTCGAGGGGTCAGGGGAATAGTGCTATTTCTTTTGGCACCGGCCTGAATTTCAGTCAAAAGAAAACTACGGCCCCAGGAAACCATATGAAATTCATGTAACTGTTGTATCTAGTGCTCAAATGCAAATAGATGCAACGCTGTATGATATTACTCATGAATTAAAACCAGCAGTGCTGGGTATAATATGTATAGCTGAGTGGCATGATGGTAATAATCTCTCGCAACAAAGACATGAAGGCAGAGCCAGAACCAACACTGACATTAAACACTGGAGCTGGAACTGTTTCTGCAAAATAAAGATCTTTGATCCAGTGGAAAACTTCAGTCTGTAGAACCTTTGGTATTGGGAAGGATATAAACCAAGTGTGGTAGTGGGCGATCCTGCTAATGTATTTAGACAAGGACTGGCACAGCCAGCTCTTTAGACAGCTATTTGGAACTTTTAATACGTAATTTTGTCACTTATTTTTAAAAATAAAACCAGTGTTTTCCCCCGAAAATACTGCTTTTCAGGTTAGTAACTGTTATTTTTATCAGTAATTACCAGGCCTGATGCAGGTTGTCTTACAGCATTACTGTATATCATTTTCCTGTAAGTTGCTTTTCTCTAAGGTGCTGAGTGCTGTCAGCTTCCTTTGCCTTCAGCTGACTTAGGCACACTCAGCCTGTCAATGATAACTCACATTCATGTCAGTTCATGTTTATTTGATGAGCTCATGGAAGTGTAACTCTGGTAGAATGGAAGAGATGGGTAAACACTGAAAAGCATTCATTGTTTTACTGTTTTCTTTGGAGGATTTTAGTAGCAGGGTGTTCTTGAGGGTTCTGGGAATCTCTGTTGCATAGGCTTTGTTTGCCTTGAAGAAAAAAGCTCGGTGAAGCTGATTTCAAGTGGGCTAAGTGGAAAATTCCATTGTTCAGTCTTCTCTTCCCTCCCCCTGGTAATTTCTTTGTCTTTCTAGAGGAAAGTTACTGGAATGTGGCCTGATAGTGACACAGAATATTCACTGGCTGACTGTAAATAAGAACTGTACAGAGACATACCAGCGTTTCTCTAAATTGTCGTAGGAGGTGCAAAAGGCGAGCAAGTTTGCATGGAGAGCTTGGTGTAATAAGCATAATATTTACGCATTTGCAAAGTATTTGGTGTGGCTTTGTCAGATTTCTGAAATTAATGCGTGTTGACATCTTACTGTATTATTTTGGGGCCAAAGTGATGAGTTGGTCTGTTTATGAATAGTAACTTTTGACTTGACTTACAAGTCCTGAACTTTATGGCTTTAGGTTGTATTTTCCCCGACCTAATTCCTTCAGTAGTTAATGCATCTTTGTCTCATTGCATTTGGACACTAGAAACCATACAAAAGTCTGTTTTGCATTGCTTGTACAGTCACAGCAGGGAATTTGATCGTAACTGCATCACCAGTTGGTGACCGTGCCAGTACTGGCCACATCTTCCTGCACGCTGAAGTCTGCTCACCCGCATCTCCCCGTGTGTCCTGTTCGGTGGCCAGCTTTTAGCCACACTGCAGTAGTAGTATCTTTGCCATTCCAGTCAAGTGAGATACAAACCTCTTTCAGTTATCTTTTCCTTCTTCACTCTAGTTTGTGTCTTTTATTATTTCAGAAATCTGGTGTAATGTTATTTTTCTCTGTTGACAATAAATGTTGCATATTGCCGTGATTCATGTTTTTATAAAACTTTTGCTTCCAACTTAGTGGTGATCATAAATAATCTGCTGAATATATTTTATTTCCTCTTTCTTTAGTCTTCTGTTTAAGCTGAAAGTCTGCATTTGGTAGGATATTAAAGCATGGTATCTGGCTCCCTAGTCTGGCATTTTTGTTACAAAACTTTGCAAAGTCCTTCTGAGATTGGGCTTGCTTTCTTATAACTATAGAACTCCTTTTCAATGTGTTATACCCCCGACCTACTTTGATTTGTTGTGCCATTTTCTGCTGGCCTGAATCTACAAATGCCTCTATCTTGAAAGAAATAGTTGATCCGAGCTCTTCACCCCCGCAGCTACTTACCAACACACTCATAATCTGGCCTCCTTCATCCAGAAGCCCGTGAGGCTGTGCAGTCCTGTTGACCAGGATTGTTTGGAAACATGTCATCGAGTGGTCAGCCGTATAGTAAGGGTTTCCTTGTATTGAGTTAGCTATTTCAGGGATGCATAGGTATTTTAAGGTATTGTCATCTGTTTCCCTAGAGAAACATAAGTTTGTCCTTTAGACCTATATAATTTGTTCATCTGCCTGTATGGAGTTAGCTGCATTTACATAAAACGCCTGTATGCCTTTATGCAGCATCGACTTGTTGGTAATCTATTGTATTGCTTTGAGCATGACAGTAAGGGAAGAAAAAACCCCACGTAGTATGTGAAGCTGACTCTTTTTTTTTTTCTTTTTTCTGCCCCCCCCCCCCCCCCCCCCCCAATATATTCTTTCCCTAGAGTTCTAGATAGATGCTTTCAATTACTGTTGGAAACCAAACAACTCTTCAACTTAAGCACATGGTTTTGCACAAGTAAATCACTTGCAGGTTAATATGGGTGATAGAACTTATGCACAAACTTAAAACCTGCTGCTGCATAAAATCAATCTTGGCCCCACTAACAAGTGCTCAATACCATTGCCCTACTGACTGTACTCAGAAATATTGCCCTACAGACCATACCGCTCAGCACCCTGAAGTGAGACTTACGGGTCTGTGGTCCTCTGTTGCCCTTTGAACTTGTAAGGCTCAGGGGTGCAGAACACAGCTGGTTAGCTATAAGATGTCTCTCACCGGACCTGTTTCTGGTAGATCTGAGCCGTTCATCAGTTGATGGCATTAAGGGAAGCATATGCTGAGATACAGCCTGAGTCTGTCTTTGTTGCATGTAATACTTGCTGATGTTGTTGTCTTGTCTGTTTGCAGTGCCTCCAGGGATTGTCGGTGAAAATAAATTGGAAGATGTGAAAGTGAAAGAGAAGCACAGAGTTACCCTAACGTGTGAAGTGATAGGTAAAAATCTACAATATTACTTATCTTTGCTTATCAAACCCGTGATGTCAGTCATCATTGCCCAGGGAAGTGGTTGAGTCACCACCCCTGGAGGTATTTAAAAGACATGTAGATGTGGCATTTAGGGACATGGGTTAGTGATGGGCTTGTCAGTCCTGGGTTAATGGTTGGACTTGATGATCTTAAAGGTCTTTTCTAACCTAAACAGTTCTATGATTCTATGATTTTACAATCATTTGTTCTGAACAGATTGTTTTTAATGGAATTTTTGGTTTCATGGGATTTTTAAATTTCAGATTTAACCATGGTGCTTATGGCAGGACTAAGCAGTCCTTCTTATAAAGGTTGTATAAAATGTATCCAAGAGGATAGTAGCTGTGATATTTATTCCCTAAAGGCCTGTGGAATTTAAGATGTGTATATTATTTTAGGAGGTTCAAAGAATTTAGAGTGCATATTGCAATACATGTCTCTGAAGGATGTGTTTTAAAAGGGCATCTGAAACTGTGTTTTTTCTGTTTTTCAGAAATCTTGGCATATCCTAGAGGCTATACAACAACTAATATTTGCCATTTTCTTTACTCCGTTAAGGGAACCCTGTACCACAGATCACCTGGATAAAGGATGGGCAATCTCTGACTGAGGATGAAGATCACAAGGTCCTGTCCAGCGGGCGTTTCTTGCAAATCATCAATGCTCAAGTCACTGACACAGGGAGATACACATGTCTTGCATCCAATACAGCTGGAGATAAGAGCAAAAGTTACAGTCTTAATGTACTTGGTAAGACTTGGTAATGTACTTGGTAAGCTGGGCTGGCTCTTGCAGAAAAAATACTCCTCTCAGTAAGAAAAAGATAATCATATTGGAATTCTGTAGCACTTTAATTACAGCAATGCTTAAGTTACCTGTCTACAATTAAAATTTTATAGCTTATTAATTGATAAATAATAGTAGTGTGACAGAAAAAGCAGTTCTGTGCTTCAGATAATATAGAGCTAGAAAGCATGGAACTGCAACAGGACGTTGTATAGAATGAGCAGGACAGTACATTGGCTTCTTGTGATCCAAGGAAGGAGTATCTGAAGAGCACTTCAGATTGTGATCTCTTCATAAAAGCTGAAACCGTCTGCAGTTCTCTTTTTTTTTTTTTTTTTTAATGACAGTTATTGCATAACCAAGTGCAGACAATGGTGAGTTTGTTTTCCACATCCTTATTTCCTAGGCTCATGCTTCCTACCAGTCTGTGCTCACAGGTTCATCAAGCAGCAGTTCTGCCAGCTGCTGTGCAAGAAGTGGTGGCTGGCGTCCTGGTGACCTGTGTCTGACAAAGGCTCGGGGGGAGGGATTCCACTGACAAGGGCTGACCCTTGACTTCTGGACAAAACGTAAACCGAGAGGAACATTGTCTGGTTCTAGGTTTCAGTGCACCGCCTCCCAGCTATTTAAGGCTGCAGCCAGATTCCTAGACTGAACAGAGAACAGAAAATTGGCTGTTCATAGAGGTCCTTACTTTGGTTAATAATTTTGTTGTTCCTAGTGTCTCCAACCATTGTGGGTGCAGACAGCCATGGAAATACAGAAGATGTCACTGTTATCCTCAACAGTCCAACGTCGTTGGTTTGTGAGGCTTACTCATATCCTCCAGCTACAATCACCTGGCTGAAAGATGGCAATCCTTTAGAATCAAACAGAAATATCCGCATTTTGCCAGGTAAATTTTTTTGTTGTTATTGAGAAATAACATCACACTCTATTATTTTATTGTTTAGTTTCCTGTTACAGATTTTCCTGAAAAATCAAAGGATATATTTCTATTAAGTGCAATGTTTGTACTTTGTAGCAATTCCCATTCAAGTATCTTTTAAGTGCTTCACAAATAACTGGTTATTTACTTGTATTTTATTCGTATTTAGGTATTTATCCTTTTGTTCCATAAAGCTAAGTGATGGTAAACAAGTTCATTTGAGTTGATAATAATGGTAAATAACTCGAAATTAAGTGTGAGAATTAGATAGTAATATAAACAACATCAGTAAAAAGAACGAGTTGGCATTTTTCTAGGTCATTAGTAGTTTGCCATTTTTAATTTGCGGAGTAACTCTTACCTAGCACATTTATGGAGGTGCAAAACAGGAACAAGCTTCACCGGTAACACTGAAGCAATGTAGATAAACAAGTACTTTAGCGTTGTTAACTGCAGGTGTTCAGAGGAAGGATGAGTTGATACTGGTAGCAAGGAGCTGAATTACTACATGGGGGAATAGTCCTTAGGAATGCAGGCTGAAAAGAGCTGCAGCCAAATGAAATAGTGACTCACCTCTGAGAATGCAGACAATATAAATCATAAGCAAACAAGATACTATGGGAGAGAAACTGATGGACGTCAGAGTTGTAGAGGCCACCTGAAATCTTAAATCCTACTGATTCATTCATGTTTACACTTCTCACGTTGTAGCTGTTGCTTCTGTCGGTTCTCCAGAGGGGGTTAAGGCCTCTTTCAAATGAACTAGTGCTCTGAAACAGGCAGTCCAGAGGCTCATATCCACCCCTGTATGTGGAATAGACTCTTTCTGCTTAGTCTTACTGATTGCGCCTCCTTTCCCTTTTTCTGTGAAGTGCAGAACCCTAAATCACTTTTTTCCTATCTAAATATCTTCAAGAAATTTCTCGTACAGAACTACATTAACAAATCTTCCAAGAATCTGTATGCAACAGGAGTTGTGATCCAAAGCGCTCCTGCAAATCGTGCACTCATTTATTACACAGTATACATGGAGTATATATAAAACAATCGGGTTTTCGTGTTTGTTGAAGAGCAGAATTTGGACCAAAGGGTTGAAAGTGTGCTGCAGGAACTATTTAAATACTTGGGAAGCAAGAGTGTAACATAGATGCTATAAAGAACGATGTCTTTTGGAAGGTGGGCGAACGCTGCAGATTCTAAAAGCAGAGGAGGACCATGCTGGAAGATACACATGTATAGCCACAAATGAGGCTGGAGAAACTTTGAAACACTATGAAGTAAAAGTCTACAGTACGTAAATACTTACAATTTTATTTTTTTATTTTTTTTCATTCTTCCATTTCTTCCCCTTTGCAGTGTTACCTATCCTGGTGAATACAAGGATCTCTGTTCATAGCTTTGTTTAGCAAACATCTGTATTAGCTCATGGCATTGCTTGAGTAAAGACACCAGAAAAGTTTGCTGTTGCATCCCTTACAAATGCTGCTTTTGGGCTAAAAAATCTTTATCCCATCCAAGGGAAGACATTTAAAAAACATCCAACTCCTCTGTTTCTTCCAAAATGCTTTTTTTGATACTGATTTTCAAATCAGATGAGTGCAGCACAACGGGAGATGTGAGCAAAGAAACTATGATAGAACAAAAGAGGGGAGGGGACCTGTAACATTTAATTGGAAACTTTTTTGAGTAAGGTAAAACGGGAGGATGCTATTTTTATATCCTTCCATAAAATACCTTATGCACAAAAGCTTTCCTGTTCATGGCTTCCTGTCAGCACATTGTCTTTGAGCGTTTGTGCCTAATACTCTATTTTAATGCTCAAACCCTTAATTATTGGCTGTCAAGCATAATTTTTCATCTATATTTTATTTCCTAGTCTACACTGGAGTTTGGTTTGCTCCCTCACAGTAACTGTGCTGTTATTTTAAGTACGCCAAGTCCCTAATAAGGCCCCATTGGATTTGGAATAATGAGAAGATGACAAAAGTTCATTATGGAAGTATGGCTACGTAGCAACATCAAGCTCCCCACTTCCAAATGCCATTGCAACTGTCAGTTATGGTACTGTACGCATTAGGGAGAATTTAAAATTTCCCACTGAAAAAAGAACGGAAAATGCTTTGAAAGCATTTAAAATAATTTAAAAGATATTATGAGACCAGGATGGGGAGTAGCTTAAGAATTTTGAAATGTTCTGGTTTCATTCTGATTCAGAAGGAGACGAGATTTTGCAACGCTGGGATTTCAATGGAATGGAAATGTTGAGTTTTGACCAGCTACTCTGAGTGTGGACTTCAGTTCAAACATGTTTCTGAGAATATTAGTTTCCATTAAAATGCTCTGTAGTACACTGAACTTTAGAGAATTCAAGCCAAACACATAATAAAGTGCTATAGCTAGGTAAGACGATAGTTAGGTTTGCATGTGTGAAACTGTTGAACACAGTTTTGTATATTTTTATGTATAATACATATACTAAAAATAGTTTAAAATACATATATATATATATATGTGTGTGTGTGTGTGTAAAAAAATTAAAATTCACCTATGGGGAAGAAGCAGATTATAGGGGGAATGCACTTCCTTTCCCTGAAGTTATCATCCAGGTTTTCCCTTTGTCCAGTAAATTTTGAAGTTCTGCATAAGACAGTAAGTTGTGAAAGTCACTCTCGCTCCATTTTGTTTTCGTGCAGTTCCACCCACCATTAACAAAGGGAATATCTCAGGGATGGGTCTCTCCCCTAAAGAAGTGAAGATCAAAGTCAACCACAGCCTGACCCTGGAGTGTGAAGTTCATGCCATTCCTGCTGCTGCCATCAGCTGGTACAAGGATGGACAGGCCAGTTACAAACTTAATTCCTTCTACCGGGTGCATTTCATACAGAGACAAGTGCATATTCACTGTCACTTGTAACAGGCTCACTTGCAGTGCTGAGGCCAGCAGGAAGTCACCTTCCCACCATCCTGCTGGCAGGATCGCACCCCTTGTGCATCTTAAGATGTTTGCTGTTGGCCGGACCTCTGCAGATTGCCACCCTTGCTTTTTTGTGGGTGCTTGGCAGTGCCACTGAGGTTTCACTGCTGGAGTTTCCAGCTGGCCGGGGCTGTAAAGGGGGAGGGTGCTGCCTAGCAGTAGCATCCCATAGCATGGCCACATGTCCCTTTCCCGTTGTGTAAAGTCCCCAAAGGCCCTGTTACACAATGCCCCCATGCTTGGTTCCTCTAAGTGCTGCCCTTGCAGATGTAGAGATCAGCCTCCCACTTGGTTCTGGCAGAGCTCACAAAGCCGCAAAAGCATCTGGATCCTCTGCGAGGGGGAGCGAGGCATGGTTCGTGCCACACACAGTCTTCACAACAACGTGGGTCTGGAGGAGGAGCAGTTTGGAAGGGCACCGCTACAGAATTGCGCTGATGTGCAGTCTACTGGAGGCTGGCTATAAATAAAAAAGAAACAGTGCAATGCTTCTGTAAGAAAGGACAAGATAATCTCTTGCTTTAGCTGTTCTTGAGAGGGCACTTACCAGGTGGCAGGCTGCTGGCCTCTGCAGCTGGACCAGCTCTTCCTGGGTTTGCTGAGCATGCAGAAACAGCTTGGAGTCACAGGAGAGGCTGTGTGTATCTACTGTCTGTTTTGAGCGTATGCTGTAATTCTAGGATCTCCTGGGTCTACTGATTGTATTGCTAATGAAAAATTATGTTGGGGGGAGTTGAGAGGTCCCCAAAGAAAGACAGTGGCTGTAAGCAGTTTGCTGCTGCTGTCAGAGCAGCAGTTTTTTCATATGTTGCCCCTGGGTAAATGGCTTTCACTCACATCCACGGACTAAATTCATTGTCCCCTGCAGGCCAGGAGTTCAGGGCTGACTGCCTAATGTGTTCCATTTTCATTAATGAGAGATACAGGTTTATTAGTGTGGTCTCTGCTGTCATGTGTGATGTAAATTTTAGGGACAGTAACACCTTATCCTGTGTATCTGCATTGCTGCTGCATCCGTTTTATGGTCACACCGTGCCCTTGCTGGGCAGCAGATGCTAGTGGTTGTTTGGCTCTAGGGTGAGTTAGATGAGTTGTTCAGCTCATAAAAAACACCTGATAGTTTTACATGTGTAGGTTTTACATCAGCTCATTGACTTGGCCGGTGACTGAACTCATGAGAGCCCTTACCTGCTGTGGACAGCGCTGCTCCTTCCAGCAGCGACTTCCAGCTGGGACTGGGAGTGATGTAAAACCACATCCTCTTAGGAGACCACCTGCTAAGAGCAGAAAGGTGAAGAAGCAGGGTTTCTGACAACCATGAAAAGAAAACCGTCTCCAGGAACATGGAGCTAGGTTCAAGTTTACTCAGGGAGGAAGGGCTTTTGGTCTGAGGGAGAGGAGGAGCAGATGAGAGGAGAGCTGGGCTGCCCCACCAGTGGCCAAGGCTGCCATCCCAAGAGCACCTGGCTTAGGACTGTGTCTGAAGTGGTGGCCCTCAGTAATTTGGTGTCCTAAGCAGCTGCTTGCTTTGCTTAGATCGAAAGCAGACCTTGCTGGAAGCATTAACAAAAACTGAAGGATGTTCTGTTGTTAGGAGTATCAAAACAGACAGAATACCAAAACGTGTTCTTCCTCCCAGTATACTGCCTAGGAAGGATTTTGAAACAAACTGAATGTGACCAGGAGACAGATATTACTTCCACAAATATGGCTATGTTTTGACAAGTATTAATTTCCATGTAAAATTACATTACAGCCACTTAAACCAGATGATCATCTCATTATCCAAGCTAGTGGCCGGACTCTGCAGATTAAAGAGGCTCAAGTATCAGACACCGGTCGTTACACTTGTCTGGCATCCAACATTGCTGGAGAGGATGAAGTGGAATTTGATGTAAATATACAAGGTAAACAGAGTTCAGATGATCAAATTCTTCTGGTAGCCTTCTTCTCTAATGTTCTGGGATGTTGGAATTCTTTACAATTTTGTATCCTTTAGGCCTGCTTGGTCTAATGCAATGCTTCTATGTTTTGTATGATTTTCATTTCATGTATATTTTGCTCATTTTTAAGAAATACAGTATTTGATTATTCTTTCTTTCATATTATGTGACCTATGCAGTATTTCTGAAGTCAGTGGAATGACATAGTAACTCTGATCTTCCTATAAATGACATGAAAAAGTTTTAATTCAGCTTTAACTAAGCTGTCATATTTTATTAATCTGTACTAAGTAGTACTTACAGAGCCCAGACAAAAGCTGTCCATTGGCCTACACACTGTATGTGAATACAAGAAAACAATCATTACTTATTTCAGAAAATTCAGATGAAATTATAACCAGAGGACTTTTTAAATATGATAGTTGATTAATACCACCTGTGTTTTGTTATCAGGTATTCTTACACTGTTATTTATTAGTCTTCAGAAAATACCCAGTAAATTGCTCAATTATTCGTTCTGGTGAAAAGAACTAGAATTTTCCTGGGTGATTTGAATTGAGGGGATGGGTTAGTTTAATACACTTAATTTTTACTGCTGGTATTTTAACAATTCTTTAAAACCAGCTATTTCTGCTGGTAAATTCTAATGTTTTTTCCCTCCTGGGTTGTAGTTCCTCCTAGTTTCCAAAAGCCTTACAAGGAATGGGAAGCTGGTAACACAGTAGATACAGGAAGAGGTGGCGAAAGTAAAGATGTGATTGTCAACAATCCCCTTTCGCTGTACTGCGAGACCAATGCTGTTCCTCCCCCAGTTCTTACGTGGTACAAAGATGGCTATCCTCTGAGCTCCAGTGATAAAGTACTAATATTACCAGGTGAGTATTAAAATGTCACACTCTGACCTTAAGAAATGGTGTTAGTGCTAGTATTTGCATAGTAATAACAAACCTTCCTCCTTCAAAACTCTGCTTTAATGTTCTTTTCAGACTTTCTTGACTGGAAATGTTTCTCTCTGGTCCTTGGACTAAGGTGTTTCCTTCTTTCATTTAAAAAAATCATCCCTAAAATGGTGTGAATGTGACCACTTAACTTTTATATGATGTGTTGAAAAATTAAATACAACAATGATACCTTCTCCCTGATGTGTTCCTGATTTATTGGCTTGTTAAATTTTGCTTTGGCAAAATCGTAATTGGTGTAGAAAAGCCTCTCAACCAGGGAGTGAGGGATGCAAATAATGTTTTAGCAGAAAAATGACCACGAGCTCCTACTTAACCTCATACAGAAAAGGGAAAAAGGTGCTTACGATGCTGAGAGTACAAAAAGGGAGCCTTCCTGTGCAGAGGATGGTTTGGGATGGCGTGTGTAAAGAAGGGCAGTGGTGGGGATAATGGCTTTTTGTCCGGCTACTGCTTATCTCTTGGGACACCAATGACAGCCACTCCCAAAACGTATTCCCAATGTGTGCTCTCTGAAGCTATTTATGCGGCTATGCTTTGAATGAGGACTAGAGTGAAAAGTACCTGTAAGCTTCAGAAGTAATTTTTTTCTGTTTGGAACAGCTTTATCAGAATATTATGTGCTTATATTTTCTTCTGTCCTTGGTCACCTTGCTGAGAAATACATCTTTTTGATTGAAAAATAATGTCTGGCTGCATATTGCTGAAGAATGTTATTTCTTTATGTGGAATTAATTAGTCTTTTTTTAACATTTCACTATGGACATTGCTGAATTCCAAGTATCTGCCAGTAGAAAAAGTAGCTAGAAATAAAAGTGTTCAGTTACTTATAATTCAGAACAAATGTTGACCATTCATAAATTTGCTTGCTCAGGTCTCTTGTGAAATGTGGTGTGGAAATGATGGAAACTGCTTGATGATGCATTTAAACCTTGAATGCATTTGCCTTCCAGGAGGCCGAGTGTTGCAGATTCCGCGGGTGCAGGCTGAAGATGCCGGGAGATACATGTGTGTGGCAGTAAACGAAGCTGGGGAGGATTCCATTCATTACGATGTCCACGTGCTCTGTGAGCTTTCCTGCTTTGCTTTTTCTTTTTAATGGCAAAAAAAAAGTTCAGTGTATTCTGAAGCGCTATAGTCCAGATTTACTTAATGTTTTTAAAGTTCATGAACTCTGCATATTTGTAAACTATGGAATTAATGTGGTTATATAATGTGCTAGAGTTTTGTAGAAGTATACACAATTGGATGAAAATAGTGTTAATGTTGTTAGTTTGGTATGGTTTTAGGTTATTATTACAGGAACTCAATTGTGTTACCCCTGTCAGGCTTCACCAGAAAGAAAAGTATAGGTAGAAATCCAGGATTTATCTTGCTGTCTCTTGTTCCCTATCCAGTTTTCAGTTCAAAATTCTGACCTGCTGGACTTTTCTCTCCTTACTTTGGTCATCGCTTTCTAAAATACCTGCAAAACTCCCAAAGGCTTAAGGGAATTGATGATTTAGATCAACCACTGAATGCCTGCGTACGATCTGTTCACAAACGTTGCACAGAAAGGGCTTTTTCTGTCTGGTCTGGAGAGAAGGCAGCTCAGGGGGGGACACCTTATCACTTTCTACAACTACCTGAAAGGAGGTTGTAGGCAGGCGGGGGTCAGTCTCTCCTCCCAGATAACAAGTGACAGGACAAGAGGAAACAGCCTCAACTTGCACCAGGGGAGGTTTAGATGGGGTATTAAAAAAAACATCTTCACTGAAAGGTTGGTCAAATGTTGGAACAGGCTGCCCGGGGAGGTGGTGGAAGCACCATCCCTGGAGGTGTTTAAAGGATGTGTAGATGCGGTGCTTAAGGGACATGGTTTAGTGCTGGACTTGGCAGTGCTGAGTTAATGGTTGGAATTGATGGTCTTAGAAGTCTTTTCCAACCTAAATGATTCTATGATGGACTAACTGGAAGATGAATTTTCACTTCTTCTTTATGGCTGCTATGAATAAGCGTAGTTCTCCTGAAGTCCTTTGTATTGTACTGATTTGTTCTAAATCTAGTAGTTAGTAGCTAAACTAGTCTTGGGATTTTATTAGCTCTCACTGTATTCACTGAAGGTTTCACTAATTTCTTCTAAAAGCCTCATCTAAAAAATTTGTCTGCAATATTAAAAAAAAAACCAAGACACAGAAAACACCGAGTGGTGCTAAGCCACAGTATTCTTACTACATTTTGTTCTTTTGTAGTACCACCGTCCATTAGTGGAGCTGATAGTGATCTCCCTGAAGAAGTGACTGTGCTTGTGAACAAGGTTGCAGCGATGGACTGTGTTGCAAGTGGCAGCCCTTCTCCAAGTATTGCCTGGCAAAAGGATGGCCATCTCCTAGCAGAAGATGACAAACACACATTTTTGTCCAACGGAAGGAGGTTACAGGTAGCTCTTAGTGAAAAACTGATTTCTAGCATCAAAAACACAAGCTGCCATAGAGACAAAACTGTTTAGATATGCTGAGCATGCGATTCTGAATTACTATTTTTTTTCTACAAGGTGTCGCAAATGTAAGGAGTTGTTGTCCCTTGCCCCTGTCCCTGAGATGCTGCTGCCTCTCACTCCTGTGCAGTTCCCTCAGTTGTGCTAACCCAACTGGTTGTGAGGTCATGCTGTGACCTGCATCGGTGAAATCACTTGGTTTAAAATAACATTGACTTTCGTGAAGAGCAGCCTGTAGCTGTCAATTTTGTCCAAGTTTCCCTAATGGAGTTTAATTATTGCAAAATATATTCCTTTTTTTTTTTTTAAGAAAATATTGTATTCTGAAGAATGACGCTTTCTGATCAATGAAAGAAATTGGATGAAAGTATTAAATCAGTTAGAGAGCTGAGCTTAATGCTCTCCGCTTGATGCTTTGACACTAAGTTGTCTTATGGATTAGCTCAACAACTATCTTTCTCTTTTTTTATTTGTTTTGTTGGGTTTTTTTCCCCCTTAGATTTTGAATTCCCAAGTAACAGATACAGGCAGGTACGTGTGCATTGTGGAAAACATAGCTGGGAGCGCCAAGAAGAATTTTAACCTAAATGTTCATGGTAAGTAAAATAATCCATAATTATTTGATTATCTTCTTTCAAATGTTAGTTTAGCTTGAACGTGTTAGATTTAGCAGAGTGCTTCGGCACATACTTAGCTTTATGCAAGTCATCTTATTGGATGTAATGGAGATTCTGACATACCAAGTTTAAAGTACCGTGATAGCACATGGCTTTTGATACCACGTGCCTTTAGCTCCTTTTACGTATTCCGTATAGGTTGAATTTATTATTGAGGGAAACTTATGTACTGGCTGTATGTGTACACTGTGTAGGGGTTGCTAAGCCCTGAAATCATGAATTACAAACAGGTTGGATTATAGTCTGTTTTGCTATGTTCATAAAATGCATTTTCCAAGAAAATTAATGATTAGAAAGCGTTAAACAGATATGACATTGTAAAAGCTAACTTTTAAAAAAATTTACTCTTTAAGATTTCTTTCTTCTATTTTTCTTTTGTTATGGAGTTAAAGTTAAAATAAATTTTGGCCTTAAGCGTCACAAGTCTAAAACAAATACAAGCCAGAAACTAAGTTATTTTCCATTATTTTAAAAAATAGTCTCTCCACCACCTTCCCTTACCTCTCCTGATAGCTTCAGAAAATCAGGATATCTTTTAAAATAACATTTCAGAGTAAACCCTGACTTTCCCTTTTGTTTCTGCCCACTCTTCACCCCACTGCTTTCAGTTTTCCATTATGAATTGAAGATCAAATTAAGCATTATTCCCACAAATTCATCCCCACCATTATGTTTTAAAACCTACCCGCGAATACTGGCCGCAACATCTCTATCTGCTTCCACAGTACTATTTTTCACATCCTTGTTAGCTAGCTAATATTCTGATTACATACCAGATAGAAAACAAGGGCTGTCTTCTCTCTCTTGCTTAAATTTAGTACCAGCATCCCAAGAGTCTGACGATTTGAGTTGTTACATACAGAAGAAATAAATTATTTTTTTTCTCATTCATACGTGCAGCAGATTTACATACTAAGTGAATTTATGATGCATTTTTCTGCTCTGTAATACAAATATAAATAGTCAAAAATAGTATTGTCATGGGAAGAGTTGCCCTGGAGTCATTCTCTGAGAAGTTATTTTCTTTCAGTGGAGTCTGTCCAGATTTCCCGATGTTTGAGTTTTGTTTTTAAATCAAAATACTTTGCTTTTATTTACATTTGTGGTTTAATTTAAACTTATTGTCTTTAAGATATTTATTTCTAATGACTATAGTTTAATACTATTATTTTGAAAGAAATATCTGAATGAAGCTTTAATTCTAGCTTAACAGTATCACCAGTTTAGATCTGTTACTCTCTATGTATGTGGTTTCATTTGAAGAGAGAGACTATAGGTTCAGGAAGGGATTGAAGCACTGATGAAAATGCCTTGTCACTAAGCAGCATGATCTTTGTTTTGTCAGTGTCAAAAAAAGGTCTTTTTCCAGCATTTTTGTAAATTTCTGTTGGAACTACTTTCATAGATTATAATAAAATATTAAAGATGATGCTCTTGACTAAGTTGAGAAATTCACTTCTTAACTCAAAGGTGAGCAATAAAACTAAAATAAAACCTTTGAAAACATGAAAAATATCCAGTTTTAAAATCTTAACCTCTGACCTTAATATATAATAAATAGGTAATTTTCACACTAAATACTAAAATTGAGCCCCCTTACTACATCTGTAGGCACATAGGAATACCTTCGCATATGTGGATTACCTGTGGTGTGTTTGTGAGTGCTTTGCACGTGCAGGGGGGGGCTGTGGAATTTGAAATCTACCACTTGCATAGTTTAAGGAAAATTCATTAAAAGATAGCTCAGATTTGGCCCTGTGTATTAAATTGGCCACTGTCTTGCACTGCCAATAGTCACATCTGTGGGAAAGTAACTGTAAAAGTAAACAAATACAAGTAACTATAAAATGTCATCAGATCAGAATTCTCCGTTTATTCTAGTGAACCATGTAGTGCTCATTATAAGGGAAATAAACTTCACTTATTCCAAGTTGAAAAATATGGACTGAATTCCCCCGTTTACATTGACTCCTCTTGTTTCTGCAGTGCCACAGAGGAGCAATAAACTTGCCTTAATGACTGTTTTGTGTCATTCAAGTGACAGAAAGCAGCTGGAGTATTTCTGGTGGATACGATCCAAAATACTTTCACATTTCTGTCTTTGAAGAAGAGGATTCCATGTGTTCTTTGGAATGTTTTTTCCACCCAATAGAGCCAAGAACATGCTTTTGCTTTCCTTTTAAGCGTTTTATATAGCCACACTGCAAAGACATAGAGACTAAAACTTGGGGTCTATTAAAAGGAAGAGGTTTACAGCTATTTCATTTTAAATAGTTCTTGTAGAAAGGTGAAATGCCAAAGTATTATTGTATTTAAAAATACTGGGACTTGTAAGTTTGAAATTGCACCCCTTAGAGCAGTGTTGGCATGCCAGAATTTTAAACTGCTTAGCTCACTACTGAACAACACATTTGTCTGGATAACAGAAGAGCTCTGAACTGTATCACAAGGAATCCTTTCTGGTTCTCTATAATAATAAAATGGACTATTTCAGAAAGCGTGTGAGCAATACAGTTATCAGGAAGAAACGATACTCAGTCATCCCACATATCCTGACAAGGTAAATGTAATCTGTCCTGCCCTACATAGCGAATGCCCTACGAGTACAGCGTGTTAAAACTGATAGTGCATTAGTCAGGAACTGCAGGATCCTCTTACAGGTTAATTAGCCTTCCCAAATCTCAAGCACAGAAGGACTGCAAATGAAATAACTGACATTTTTCTGAGTTACAGGAAAAGGAATGACCATTAGATCAGCTTCAGTCGTATTTCCAGATAGATCCAAAACAGCAGTGGATCCATTCACAGGATGTGAAAGATTTTTGCAGCTTGGCCCTTTGGCAAAACTCAGCAATTCAGCTTTGAGTAAATCAGGATCTTGTGGAATATTGTTTGCTGATACTGTGATAGATACTATAAATGTATTTCTCTCTCTAGTTCCTCCAAGTGTTGTTGGTAATAATCCTGAGAATTTGACTGTGGTGGTGAATAATTTCATCTCTCTGAGTTGCGAGGTGACTGGCTTTCCACCTCCTGATCTCAGCTGGCTCAAGAATGGAAAACCTATCAGTTCCAACACCAACACTTTTATTGTGCCTGGTGAGGAATCTCAGCTATTTCTACAGCCTTTGGACTCAGCTTCTGACTCTTTTGTTTTGATAAGAGCAATGGCCGCTATTTATGGAGCTGGTATATTCTTACTGTTGCTCCAGTGAATAGACAAGACGCTTGGCCTACTGTGTTTAATAATTTCTTGGCTGTTGGGTGGGTTCCCTTAAAGAAAACTGGCTCAGGCTGAAAGCTGCTGAAATTAACTGTGGGGAAAAGACCTAGAGGGCAAGCCACAGAACAGAGATACGCTGATGTAAGTATTGATTAAAGTTGAGTCACTTAGACTCGCTTTTCAAAGAAATGATCAGAAATTATGACAGTGGCCAAGATAAATTCTGCTGCCTTAGATGACAAAAAGTAACAACCTTCATGTTGAATTCAGTGGGAAACTGGATTCACCCTGCTGAACTCTCAGGAAGAAATCCTTGCATTCTGAGATCTCCTGAAGGCGCTTGCTAAATAAGGTCCATGAGCGCCGGTGCCATTTCTGCTCCTGCTGCTTATCTTCAGCCCAGGGTATCAAGTGAAGGTCACTCGCTGTGTTGCTCTGTCCTGTCTTGCCGGCATAATGGGGCTGGGGGCTGTGGTACAGCACGGAATCAGGCACAGGCATGGGAATTGCTAATGGCAGTAGAGGCACGTGCAGATCAGTTACGTAGCTTCACGAACGGAGAAGGTGAGAGTGGGGAATAAAGAATGGGGTAGTGACAGTTCAGTGGGAAGGGCACGGCTGTGGCAGGTGACAGCAGTTAGCAGCTACGCCACAAACGGGTCTAAAAGGAGTATTTGTGCTTCTAACTTCCAATTATCAATGCTAATAGAATTTACCCTAAAATTTTACTTCTTTGACTGGATTCTGAGGTTATATTTGGTGTCTGTGCTCAGTCTGTTCAACCGGCAGATTTAAGGTAGCATTTGAGATTGATACGGTAACCACAGAATAAATCTCAAGCCTTCTCCCTTTCCATCAGGTGCTCGGACTCTGCAGATTCCCCGAGCCAAACTACCGGATGATGGTGAATATACTTGTATTGCCAGAAACCAAGCTGGGGAAAGCCAGAAGAAGAGTTTCCTAACCGTCCTTGGTTCGTTTGTTACTGGTTTCTGAAATAATATCTATTGCTTTGAAAATGCAGTATCTTGTATTTATTTTCATTAGCTTGTTTTCTGCCCTTTCACAAAACCAACAGAAATAATTCTAAGCTTCTTCTACAGTGCCCCCAAGCATCAAAGACCATAGTGGAACCTCACTGACCATGCTGAACGTGAGAGTGGGTGCCCCGGTGACATTAGAGTGTGAATCCAATGCTATTCCCCCACCGGTCATCACCTGGTACAAGAACAGGCGCATAATTTCAGAGTCGGCAAATGTGGAGATCTTAGCAGAGGGGCAAACGTTACGAATCAAGGGTGCTGAGGTAGGCCAGGCTTGTGGGATGCTGCAACTGCCGCTACTCTGCTACTGTTAGGCGGTTATTTTGCTCTTTGTTGAGGTGTCCTGCTAGCTGTACATACGAGATGTATTTGCTGGAGGCCTTTTAGTCTGTGAAAGGGACCTTAAGTTGGCAGAGGCAAAGGCTGTTAATCTAAACTGTAGCATTAAAATGAAACTCCATAATAAGGCTTTTCCTTATTTATTTTCATTTTAGGTTTCTGACACGGGCCAATATGTGTGCAAAGCCATAAATATTGCAGGGCGAGATGATAAAAATTTCCATCTTAATGTTTATGGTGAGCATACTCTGCATTATCTGCAGTAGTTATTATGATACCACAGACATTGTAGAGCAGACAATTCAAAATCAGTTTACAAAAATGTACCACTCTTATTGCTTCCATTAAATTTATAGTGCCACCAAATATAGAGGGCCCTGAGCAAGAGTCGGTCCATGAAGCTATCGGTAATCCTGTTACCTTTGTGTGCGATGCTGCTGGAATTCCTCCACCAACATTATTGTGGCTTAAGAATGGAAAACCAATAGGTAATGTTCTCTCCTGCTCTTTACTGCTCTTTTTTACCCCTTTGGGGCACCACTGTGCTATTTGCTGTCTGTTCTTTGATTCTTCTTCATCTGTTTCTAGACAGACTCTTATGTTAACTGATTGGTATCTTTGTTTTTCTTTGAAATTTCAATGAAGAAAATTCTCAAGATATGTTTGCTTTCTGTGGCCTGGCTTGGAATGACTACTTGTTTACATATTTTCAGAAAACTCCGATTCTCTTGAAGTTCATATTTTATCTGGTGGAAGCAAGCTTCAGATTGCTCGTTCTCAGCTTCTAGACAGTGGGACATACACATGTATTGCCTCAAATATAGAGGGAAAAGCCCAGAAAACTTACGTGCTTTCCATTCAAGGTAAGGCATGAGAATGATGAGCAGAACTGGTTAATACTTGGTTGGGTTTGAGCTGTGTCTGTACTAGAGACACTGAGATAAGACCAACATGTAGAAATGCGGAGAATTTGGATCGTTATTTCTATTAGCTACAAGCAGTGGGGAAAAATGCTTAGAGGATTATATACTGTTAGTCAGAAATCTGCATGAAAAAGAATATTCTTAACCTCTGATTGTAGGAGAACTTGAAAGCAGTCAGGAAGGATCACATCCTTCCTCCTGCTGAACACTGAAGCTACCTTGGTTGACTGAGTGTGGAGCACCACACATCTGTGGATTCGGAAGCAGTGATACCTGTAGCCTTGTTTGCCAGAGCCAGCAGGAGGAGATAGGGAAGAAATACCGGCAGAATTTCCTTATGATTTTTTTCCCTACCCTGGTCAAATGAGAAACCCTTTATTTAATGAAATGGGATTTTGCCACAATATTGTACCTGTTAGCATTGTTTGAGCAGATAACTGTAGATATTAAATATAAGGGCAAAGATACATGTTTGTAATATTTTTTTTTAAATTAGCTGTTTTAAGAAATGTTTAAAGTGGCTTTGAATTTATCTTTGCAGAGCTCCCTCTAGAAACAATGTAATTACACACTTTCTAAACTGAGTTTGAATGGAGGTACTGCAATAAATGCTATCACTCATCAGCTACTGCAGTGTAAGTTTTTATAGTTTAGATTATGTTTCTTGCTGATGAATCTTCTCCTCCCTCCGTTGTGCTTTTCCAGTTCCTCCTAATATTGTGGGCTCTGAGATGCCTAGTGAGGTTGGCGTCCTCCTGGGAGAAAGCCTCCAGCTCATCTGCAATGCCAATGGAGTGCCCACACCTGTTATGCAATGGCTTAAAGATGGAAAACCAGTTGCCAGTGACGATTTACAAAGAATGAGGCAAGCAAAACTAAGCAGACACTGCATTCTCTTCTGTAATTTTAAACCTTTAGAGGGTCTTAGAGAGGGAGCATGAGGGAGGGCCCTAGGAGGTCTTGTAAAGAGGACCTGAACCCTAGCTCAGCCAGGTCAAGAACATTGTCTCCCTCTTTAGCTTCTATAAATCTAGTATACTTTGTTACTAATTTGATTATATTTTTTTTGGTGCAGAGATAAGCATATGATACCTATTACTGTCTCAGTTAATAATTTCCATTAAAGTTCATCAGGTTCATTAAAGTTTATGAAGGTTAGTAAGTTCCACTCAGTTCCTTGGAGGGGAAAAAATCTGAGATGTTAAAACATTTTACTTTTGATGCTTTTCATTATGGGTTCTTCAGAAGCCTGCCTGGAATTGAATCTTAATACAAGGTTAAACAGGACATCTCCAGGAAAAACTTCCTGGCCTATCTTTAAGGTTCTCTCCCTGATTTCCCAAGAGGATAGAGGTAGTTGATTTCAATGTACAAACCTGTTTATTTACCAGGTCACAGGAACACGTAAACGAACTCACCCTGGTTTATGTCCTTCCTTGCAGAGTGACTCCAGATGGCAGCACATTAAACATTTTCAGAGCTCTCAGCTCTGACACAGGCAAGTACACCTGTGTGGCTACCAATCCTGCAGGAGAGGAAGACCGGATTTTCAACTTGAATGTATATGGTGAGTTTTCACAGATGTGAAGCTGAGATCTGGTCCATAATCCTGTCTTTGTAAGCACTCCCAGGAGAGGGCCAAGAAACGAATGCCTGTCTTCAGTGTAATAGTACATGCACGTGTTTCCAATTTCATGTACCGTAGATACCGCGGTATATTATACAGGATGTTCTGTTAATGACAAAATGATTGAAATCGCTGGTGAGTGTGTCTTGGGATAAACAGAAATTAATTCCTTTGGTGTATTTCATAATAGAGGAATTCTGCTTGTGGTGATTATTTTTTTTTTTCTTGCAGAGAAAGATTTGCTTGAGGCTGATTTACTATGATACTGCTTTTTTGGTGTGTTAGTTTATCTTCACTAATTCCAATCAAAGTACATCAGCTAAACCCAGAGTAGTGTGGTAGGGAACTAATAGTTAAAGGTCCCTAGAGTTTAAAAGAAAAACGATAGTTTTGGAGGAAATTCTTCTTTTGCACAGTTTGACATACAGAAGATAGTGAGCATAACTCTTCTCCAGCAGTGTAAAGAGTGGATATTTTTATTTTATGCTTATTAAGTACAATGATAGTATGAAAGAGTGAAACCGGGCAGCATTTCACAGTGGTGTGTCTGTCCTGGCTATACAGACTCAGAATCAATTGGACTATGGGCACGAGCACAGTAGCAAGAGATGACCTTTGATGTAACAGATAACAGCTGAACGGCACAGGACACGACTCTGGGACGGAATGGCACTACACAGCAGTGGGGATTTTGGGGATCAGTTTGGTTTGGTTGAGGTTCAAGTAATGACCAGCTTCAGTGGTCCTATCTATGCAACTGCCGTGGTGTGTGGTGGGATCTTGAGTCAGCCAGAGCTTGGAGCTGCACGTGGCTGTGCCGCCTTTATCTAGTGAGTGCCCCCCTTGCCCCCAGGACCGAGGCTTTCAAACTAACCTCCAAAACCAAAAAGCCCCAGAAGCAGTCCTGTTAGAATAATCTGCCAGAATACTTAACTAGGCATTTTGAAATGTTCTGTATTGAAGAATGAAGTCAGTATACGCATTTAGAAGTCGATGGGCTTTCTTCCTGCATGATTCTAGCTTTCACTGTATATAAGATTTATTTAAGGAGGTAGGTTTGGCAGCAAACTGCCAAGTCCCCCGTGGCCCTTCAGCAGTTCAGCCCATCCCCTCTGAGGCTTGACCACTTGTTCCTTCCTGCGTTGTTATCCTCCCCCCATGTGCTTCAGGCTCTGAACCCCCTTGTTTGCCACAGCCTGACAAATCGACGAGGTAATTCTACTGCTGTAGATGCACTAAAATGCATCTGATTTAAAATATGTAAACAGATAATTTGTTAGTGCTCAATATAATTGTTAGAGGGTTTACTCTTAAAAAAAAAAGGGGATGATCTTGTTAAACTGTCTGTGGGTCATTAGGTGCAGGATTTTCAGCAAGGTAACAATTGTGGAATTATTTTAAGAGCCAGTTTTAATATCTTCCTTTTCAACATTTACAAAATGTAGTTCCTCCGACAATAGCTGATAATAAAGACGAACCAGAGGACCTCACTGCCCTTTTGGACACCTCCCTAAATATTGAATGTACTGCTACTGGAACCCCACCACCACAGATAAACTGGCTAAAGAATGGCCTTCCTCTCTCTGTCTCCTCCCAAATCAGGTTGTTGTCAGCTGGGCAAATTCTCAGGTTGGTTTTCATCTATTTTAAGTAGCTGAGTTTTCTGTTCTCTTTTGCTATATCGGCATGATTCTGCTAGTATTTTTGGAAGTGAGAGTAAAATTTGATCCAAAGTGTGCCATAATAAAAATAATGTATTCCATTTACAGCTTGCTTAAAATTGTTTTCTCTTTAGACTTGCCCGTGTGCAGATACCTGATACTGGTGTGTACACTTGTGTAGCATCTAACAGGGCTGGAGTGGACAACAAACATTTCAAACTTCAGATTTTTGGTGAGTTTCTTTGCAGTGCTTTATGTAAAGAATCTTATTTCTTAATTTTGTAAACCTAATATTCAGTTTTCTTTCTCACCAACATGAACCTGCAGGCAGTCACAAGTATCTCTTATGTAGGTAGGGGAAACATGGGGGAAACAGTAACTTTTCAGTGTGGTTTTTTTTAATAATTAAATTGTTTTAACCCTAGAAGAGTCCTTACTGGAATTGGCACCCATAATGTGTCACAGATTTTTTAGAAATAATAATAATGTGTTAACACATGCTAAACACGAATGGAAGCAGGGAAATGTAAAAGGGTAGCTGCGTTCCAAATTTCTTATATTCAGAATTAACGTCTGGGTTGTGCTCTGTATGAACCCAGTTGTCGTTTCTCGGCAGTGCCACCAAACTTGGATAACGCCGGAGGAACAGAGGACGTGACTGTAGTGAGAGGCAGTTCAGCTTCGATGAAGTGTCTCACTGATGGCACTCCTGCCCCCACCATGTCCTGGTTTAAAAATGGACATCCTGTAAGCCTCGGGGCTCACCTGATGCCGAGTAACCAAGGAATGGTCCTTCATTTTGCAAAAACAGAGATCGGTGACACAGGCAAATACACTTGTGTGGCATCCAATGAAGCTGGAGATACCAGCAAGCACTTTTCCCTAAAAGTGCTGGGTAAGTGTTAACCTTTCAGTTGAACAAAATGTGAGCAGTTACTGAGTATTTACTCAGGACAACAACTAAGAAAAATGCTCTAGGGATAAGGAGTATTTTCAAGGAACATTTGCTGTCATAATGAGAGAAATGGAAGATACCTAAAGATTTGTGAATGTGTAATACAGTATATATTTCCCAACAGTTCTGGAGTACTGAAATATGCTATAATTAATAGTAACTAATTTACAAAAAATATGGTTTAAATTAATAACTTTGGTTAGTAGAAATGTAGCTTGACAGGATGATAGCAGAACTGAAGGCATAGTTGAAGGTAAAACAGCTAAAGGGTTAATAAATATATTCACTGATAGTATATACTCTATTTTACTTGGATTGTGAAAACATTTTCTAACTAATAATTCCAAATCATAAAATATGCAAATTAATAGAGGCAGGTGGAAATTACATGAGATACTCAGTGAGTTCATGACAGAGTCAGAAATAATACTAACGTAGACTACTTCTGCAAACTCTAACCACGAGCCTGTGTATCATGTTCTGTAGGCTTTTTGAGTCAGGAAAGAGCTCAAATGTTTTTCCTTCTGCAGAGCCGCCTCACATCAACGGTACAGATGAACCAGAAGAGCTCTCTGTCATCGTTAACAACCCTCTTGAACTGCTCTGCATCTCGTCTGGCATTCCGGTCCCCAAAATCTCATGGATGAAGGATGGGCGCCCGCTGTTGCAGAATGACAATGTTCATGTCCTAAGAGAAGTCCTTCGAATAGCCAGTGCTCAGGTGAAGTTGTGGTGGCAAAACAAGCTCAGTTTTGCAAAGCCTAGAGGAGTGTGCAGAACTGCCTGCTATTAGGACCATCCTAAGAGAAGACCTAAAAAGCCTCTATAAAATCATCCACCTGCATCTGCGGTTAGAGAATATATTTTTCAAGCCTTGCCTTGGAGTTTTCCAGACAGAACAAACATCAGTATTATGGGTTGAGAGTGCTCAAGCACTTCTGCCTCTTCTGAGTATTACTGTTTCAACTTCATTTCAGAATTCTGTAATTGTTTTATTTATTGGTGCTTCTTGTTACAAAGCAGAACAACTACTGCTAGGGACTCCTCTTTTTCTGGGGTTATTTCTGGGTTTAGCCTGTGTTTGTAATCGCTTCGTCTTCATTTCCTACCAGTTTGACTCTTGTTACTAGCTCTTGCTTTTCTTCTTTTGTGTTTTGCAGTTCCTCCTCAGCCTTTCCTCTCTTTCCATCAGCCCAGATGTTATTAATATCCATTTGCTTCTCACATGTATAAGCCATAGACTACAGAGAAAAGCTGCATTTGCAGTCATCTGTGTGCAAGTTATGAAAAATAAATTAAGGCAATAGAAAGACTCTCAGATGAATTCAGACAATAAAAGAGCCCAGGGAAAAATAACCTTTAAAAACCTGCACCGATAAACTAAGGCTGTATTCAGCTGTGGACAGTCAGACTGGAGTTCACCCAGCAGACATGGGACAGGGCTCGGGACTGATAGCTGCTCGTTTTGTTGGTAAAGCAAACACTTGTCTTTACAATAAAGAGTTTACAGGAAGGAGAAAGTATAAAGGTTTTAATGAGCATGTGTGCACAAAAAAATTGCCATAATACCCAAAAGTGACCCTTGCTTAGATGGATACCTGTAACCAGTTCCATCTTTATTGATCACCTGTTGCAAAAACCGTCATAGAGAGAAGGGTTCTTGCTGGAGACACATTATCCAGAGATATTTTATGGGATCCTGCAACTCCTAATCCATCTCTGTACAATCCTATCATGGTAAAATAGCCAAGTTTTCAAGAACTTCATTAATTTATTTTCAGGCATTCCTTTTCTGTTGTGTTCGTGCTCAAGTGCTGCCCGTTATATGTTGTTGTCCATGTTTGTATTTCACGGCTTTTTGAATTGTTCCCATATTCTGAGGTTTCTGCTGAAGTTGTTCCTGTGTTTCTAGGTGGAGGACACGGGAAGATACACGTGTTTGGCATCTAGCCCAGCAGGAGATGACGATAAGGAGTATTTAGTAAGAGTGCATGGTAAGTTTAATTTAGGAAAAAATGTATTCCTTCAAAGTGTAAACTACTAAGGTACATACCCTATCTTATTTTACATGTTAAATATTACTAAAGAAGAAATATTACATATTTTGAGAAAGTGATATTATACCGTATTAACATAATAAACATTTCTAAATAAGGGTAACTGTTCTGAACGTGATACACAATTAAAAGGGAAAGTTCCATGTCATGCAACTAATTTCTGTTAGAATTCTAAGTCTTACATTTTTTAATACCTAGGAAGTTTATAGATATCAGTGTGCAGGCAGATTGAGTTTGTTGTGCTTGTTGAAAAAGGATGTGAAGTATACAGATACCTGTGATCATTGTAGGGTTTCGGTAGAAAAAGGTAAGAAACGTATTTAGAAATGAACACATGAAATGTAACAACAGTAAAGGAAGTTTAAGTGGGATTTCTGCAGTTCTAAAATATGCCTTGAGTTGCTTCTTGATTATAGCTCCCATGTTTATTGATGAACAGTTCATGGAACTTTGGTGATGTCTGCTTTGTCTGGCTTAAATGCTGGTAGTCTCACTGAGAAGGGACTTCAATTTCTGTCACAGAAGTTTCCACTGTGTGACTTGGGAAACAGGTTTCACCAGTTAAAGAGCTGTGGCATATTTAACACAGGTATTGAAAGGCAGAACTAATTAATGTTACTGTAACTTTGCATTTATTTTAAACTTAAGAAATAAATTGGAAATTTTCAATGACTGATTTTAATGGTAGCTCATATGTGTGGTGGTGTTTGTTTTTTTTTAATTTTTGTAACAGTTCCTCCTAACATTGCTGGTACCGGTGGTCCACAGGACCTCACTGTGTTGCAGAACAGACAAGTTATACTGGAATGCAAGTCAGATGCGGTGCCACCTCCAACAATCTCATGGCTTAAAAATGGAGAACTTTTAGAGGTATAGCGGTTACATTATTTGTACTAGTCTTTTGCTCCCTTGATTTTTTTTACACACAGTGCTTGAGGTTTCTTATTCTGCTCACTTGCCCCTTCAGTGCAGTCCAAGTTACGGTGCCTTGATCAAGAGAAGCTGAGTAGCCCCAGTACAAATACAGTTAGTCCTAAATGAGTACCTGAAGCTAGCAAGCATGTGAAGTGGCCATCCCGCTGTTACTTGTTCTTTTTTCCTTTAGGGGGATCCCTTGCTCCTCCTGGATCCTCTGAACAATGCTAGAAGCCTTCGGTATACTCCTGAATGGCTTCCCAGGAAAGGTAGCTGAGAAAAGACTACACTATATGTTTCCTTTGGGTATATTATGCATCCTCATATTCTAGTAGCATTTAGAAAGGAATTTACATTAATTTACGTTGGAAAAGAAAAAAAAAAGAAAAGAAAAAGGGTTGCTAATCACCACAGTTTTGTATCAAATGCATCTTTTTCACTCAGAATTCTGTGTAGTGTCACATTAAGGCTTCGAGTCTTTGCTGGTTGAGAGAAAATTAGCAAGACGAGGATGGTTTATATAGAAAGAATTTTTTACTTCCCATCCTCTTTCTTGGGGTCACTCAGAAACCACGTGCTTTCCAACTGAACAATTTAAGTTCAGTTATTAATTGAACTCAATTAATTGATAATTTTCCCTCAATTGATCTTTATTCATTAAGAAGAGGAAACAAATTCAGCTTATGAGTTGTCTCCCTTAACCTTAACACAACCTCAACTGTAGTCCCTCAGTAGTCCTCACCTGAAGTTCTGCTTATTTGCCTTTCCTTCTCATATGCCATTCCTCAGACTCTTTCTCTATTGTAAATTAAAAAGCATGAAGTATTACTGCAAGAAGTAAAAATATGGTGGGCAATTATGTGTTACTAAGCGCTGCTAGGGCATGCGACCTTGAATGTAGCACAAGAACTAGCTAGAAACAAGTTTAACAGAAGCACTCTTCTGCGTGGTTAATCCGTTGATTTGGGTAGTGGTTTTTTTTTTTATGAAAGGTTGAACGAGGCTTGGAAGTTAAATATGTGAATACTTTTTGCCTCGGTCCTCCTTGGAAAGACTGTGTTTTAAAAGCAGTAGTTAAGAAAAATAAACCATGAGAAGAAGCCACCGTTACAAATACTCCCCACAAAACAAAGCAATAGAGGAGCGCTATGATAGGTGTAGGTACTCAGCTGAGTTTTTTTAACAAGTGTTTTTTAAAAAGTTAAAAAATTAACCTTTACAGTACTAGTTCTCCTCTTGCCTCATGAGTTCATGTTGGTGTGTGAGGGCGGAGGCATCTTGGTTGTGCAGTATGGTCAATCCCCCGCTTTCTGATTTATGATAGACTAGGGAATTTCAGTCTCTACAGTTAGTTTTCCACCAGCACTAAATTTCAGTTACAAATTTAGTTCAGACATGGCAGTTTTAATTTGTCATGTGTACTTTGGGTAGCAGACAGGTTTATTATGTTCCTTACTGTTCTTTTTAGTCTTCAGTTTAGCTTATATAAATATATACCCCAGGTATTAGGAAAATGTTGGTGTCCTATGGAATGCCTGTTTGCTTTCTCAACCTTAAAGAAATGTAATAGCCTATTAATACTAAGCAGCTGGAAAAGAGCTCTCCTTGGGTAGGGAAAGAGAGGTGCTCTGTGGCACAGCATGTTCGTTATCTTGGAAAAATGAGGTTTCACAGCGACAAGACAGGATTGGAGAAAGGTTATCAGGCTGCAGTGTGATTTCAGTTTAAATCATCACTGGTTTTGTGAAAAAGCCTTGTTTCACAGGGTGTCATTCCTCCTGGTTTTGTTGTCTTCCACTGTGCAGATTTTGAGGTCTGCTCCAGACCCCTGTATGCTCAGGGGTGTAATTGAGCAGCATCACTGGTTCTGGTAGCAGAGCTATGGGAAGATCTAGCCTCATCCTTGCACTCTTCATTGATTTGGAAATGCGTTTTGAGTTTTAAATAAAGAAGTATGTAGGTAGGTAGGAGCATCTTGACCTAATCTGGCTTTATTTAAACATTAAAATGACTGCTTGAATTCGTATTTTTTCAAAGCTGGGTTTTCTGACATACCTTGAGTAGACCAGAGGGATCAAATGATAAGCTTTGTTGCCTGTCTTTTGTCATCGATATGCTTCTGTGTTTAGGAACCGTAGCACAGGCTGTGTACTCGACAGGAGATACCAGCCTTTACCCAAAATCTGTCTATAATCCGCTCTGGTGGCGAATCGTGTCACCCGTGAGGCTTCAGCGGTGCCGTTCCTTCTGCACTGGCTGAGTCGTGCCTGGTGTGAGATGGGCGCGCTGGGGTGCTAGAGCAGAGGGTGCAGAACTGGAGGAGTTTTGCCTGTCTGATGCTGTTCTCAGGTCTTCTAGCCAAAAGAGCAGATGGGAATGTCAGCTTTCACTTTCATCTCAAGTGTGGGTAGCACATACTGAAAAAGTTTGAGTTTCTGGTCTTTTTTTTTTTGTTGTTTATCCACTCAGGTTTTTGAACACTTGTAGTTGATGTTACTGCCAGTCATTCGTGCAGATATGACCCAGACTGAGGTGGTAAAAAAGCTGTGACTTCAGGTGGCTGCCTAGCGGTGCTGTAGAGGGAGCGTAGAGCTGAGAAGAGCGGTATCCCCCTATTCAGAAATGCTGGCTAGTAAACTTACTGGCTAGTAAACTTGGTAGGCTGAGTTCATGCTGGCTGTCACCTGGTCAAGGCTGTGATGTGTGAAGAACAGTGTAGAGAAGCTTGCCTTTATTCTGCCTGTAGTGTGCATGGATTTTTGAAAAAGAAATAAAATTCATCATGTGCTATTAGCTGTCCCTTTCTATAAAAACTCAAAAGCCCTTTGGGTACATAACCCCGAAAAGCTGTCTTGTTCAGACACACGTCCCAGCAGGGGTTTCAAGGGGGAGCCATTAAGCAAGCATAGTTTTTAAAAGCTTTGTTTACCCTATTATCTTCATGGATGTAAACAAAGTTAAGCCAGCAATGAGTTCTGTCCCTGGTTTATCTTTGGCCTCTTGTCATGGCTTTTATTACTCCACAATGAAAGAATGTGCTGTGTTCATAAAGAGAGTAGTGGTAAAGTTAAATCTGTCAAACTCTCTCTCTTTCCCCTTAGGGAACTCCTCGAGTTCGAATCCTATCCAGCGGACGATACCTGCAGATCAATAACGCTGACCTCAGCGATACAGCAAGCTATACATGTGTGGCAAGTAATATCGCAGGAAAAATGACCAGGGAGTTCATGCTGACAGTACATGGTAAAATCATGGATCCGGTCTTGTGCATTTTGATCTTTGTGGTATTTCTGCAGGAGTTGAAATGGCAAGAAAGAAACATTAGTAGTCTACTCCTAGCCAAGTGTTGGCCACGTCAATTGTGTCTAAACTGTAGGACCACGTGTATTACCGCACAGGTGCCACCATTGGAGTCCACAGTTGTCCCCTACACTAAAGGACCTGCTGGGGACTCACCATGGCTCACTCTCCATCTGTCTGTGCTTCCTGCTAGTGGAGGGTGCTGTGCGTGTGGCCATTACCCTGATAGGGAGTCAGGATACATCCAGAATGAACACCCAGGTCCAGGACTGAGAAATGCTTTTGGATAAATTCAGAGAAATTCTTAAAAGCATTTGACTGGCACCTTGGGTGACTGGTTTCACAGCCGGCTTGGCCAACAGTTTGGCAAGTTACTTGCAAGCTGTGGTGGCTTATCTGGACCTGTAAGCAGGAGACAGTAGGAGGACAGGGCTCGAAGGGCCCTATGCATCTCGATACTTGTCCTGCACTACCACAGCCTTGCCCTCAGTTTCCTTTTAAACCCAGATATTTTCTCACCTGTACGTTGATGAGATAACTGTTCTGTTCTCACACACTCAGGTGATGATAAGGAACTTTTTTCCTATTTCTGTTCTGTTCTGTTCATGACCCAGTCACATGTACCTGCATTACACTGTGCCTCCCCAGGACTGTCCTTACTGGTCCAATGACAATTCTTTTTTTCTCCTTAATTGATAATTAGGAAGCACGGATATAACCTTAGCCTTATTTTGCTGACTTAAATATGCTGAACTCTTTTACTGTTTTAGCTATATGATGACCTTTGCAGTAACTTGCAAAGATGATTGTTACACTGCATTTCATACAAACTTTCCTTCTCGTTCCCTACTGCATCGTGGCAATTACTGTGCACTACACACAACGGTAAGAAACTTGTTTCTGTCTTTGCAGTGATTCCCGTGTCTGTTACTGCATCTGTTTTCAAGTGTTTCATTTCAGTCATTGCGGAGTGAAGTTTTTTATTTGCTTTGTATTATCAGCAATTTTCCCTTTACAGTGGCACCTACAATCCGAAGTGGTCCTCAGGCTGTTGTCGTGCGTATAAATGCTTCTGCTGTTCTGGAGTGTGTTGCAGAAGGAGTGCCAACCCCGAGAATTACATGGAGGAAGGATGGAGCTATATTTACTGGAAACAACACGAGGTATTGTGCAGAAGCAGCATAAATATTCTTCATTGTTTTTTAAGAATGTATTAATTACAGAAAGATTAATTAAGACATCTGTGATTTGTAATTTAGTTTTGTTTTCACAGATCAGAACTAGCATATCTACTGTTATCTCGATCAGACCTAAATGTGGAAAATACAGTGATAGAAACAGTAACATAAAGAAGTTGTTCTACAGAAAAGTAGCATGCCAAAGGTTTCATGCTTTTGTTGTGAAGGACAAAAATCTCCTTTGACAACCAAATGTAGTAATAATTCTTCTGATATTAAAGATTTTGAACAGTAAACGTGAAAGATCCTTATCTTTTTTTTATGTATATGGAGTTTCAGGATTAGGCCAAGCAATTTCACGAAGACCAGAAGCTACCTGAGTGTACTTTGCAGTTTCTAATATATAAAACTTTCTGCAAATGTTTTAGTATCAACTTTTATTATAGTGAATGGTTTCCGTCTTCTGATTGTTTTAAGGGGAAGTAGTTTGGCATTTTCTAGAACTGAGCAAACGCTAAAGAATTCAGTTACATTTCAAAGAAAAAAAGAAAGCATTAATTAGTGTTTTTTAAACTTAAATAAGAAACCATAAAAAGGGCTTTTGGATATTTTCTGCAAATCTGGCATCATTTATGTGTAACCACTGTGTCAGCTAAATTTCATAATTTCTCTGAAAAATGGATGTCCTGGGAGAGAGTGAGCTCAGGATAAGTGCAATAAATGAGAAAACCATGTGCACAGATTAAGACACCATGTGTTTAGGCTGTTTGTTGTGTACCCTGAGTCATCTTTTCCTTCTGCTCTACCAGGATAGCCTACGGTTCTGTTGATTGAGGGGCAGAAAAAAAACACATGGCTTTGTTTCAGATACTCCATGTTAGAGGATGGATCTCTACACATCCACTCGGCACACGTGACTGACACGGGAAGATACGTGTGCATGGCAACCAGTACAGCTGGCACAGAACGCAAACGAATTGATCTGCAAGTTCTTGGTAGATGTTTTTGTTTTAGATAAATATATGCATTTTTATAAGTCTGAAGTCCAATTTTATAATTTTTCTGTTCTGCCAGATCCAGTTTTAAGTTTAGCCCCTTTTTAGCTGCTCTGGTTAAAAAAAAATAAAATAAAAGTAAAATTTATGGCCTTAGGAATACAACCCAAATATTCATGAAAAGAAAATATTTATTCCTTGTGCACTGGAACTAGAAAAGCTTGACACATGCCATGCTAAATGTTTGGTAACTTTAATACTGTCAAGTTACTCTTTATAAAAACCGAGTAAATGTGTTCACGCAGTTCAGCTCTATATAGGTGTGAGAGAGGGGTGTGGGCATACATATATATATAATTACTCTGAATAATTATGCTTTGTTTGTCTTTAGTTCCTCCAACTATTGCTCCTGGACATACAAATATTACAGTTACTGTAAATGTGCAGACCACCTTGCCTTGTGAGACCACCGGAATTCCCAGACCAGCAATTAGCTGGAAAAAGAACGGGCATCTGCTTAGTGTTGACCAGAACCAGAATACATACAGGTGAGAGAGATTTTCTTTTCACCGTGGGTTTAAAGTTTTCAGGGATGATTTTGGCACTTTAAAAATCTAGCCACGCTTAAATGTAATCTTGTATAGCCAGCACATTCAGTGGTCTGATTACCTGAGAAGAAAAGAAGTATTTCAATGGCTTTTACTTTCTTCTCTTTTCTTTGTTCAGACTTCTATCTTCAGGTTCCTTAGTAATCATTTCTCCCACTGTGGATGACACTGCTGTCTATGAGTGCTCTGTGTCAAATGATGCAGGAGAAGATCAAAGAGCAGTTGAGCTCACTGTTCAAGGTAGAGGGGATATTGCTATTACATGTGTATGGCACCCAGAATTGCTTTGGGGCCTTCCAATGTTGAGATGAGATTTTTATATCATTCTTTTATGATACTGATATCCATAAGTCTCTGGTATTCCCAAGAGAGATAAGTTATTTCCAAAAATTCATAAAAATGAAAACGGGCAAGTAACCTTTATGCTGATATTTGTTTTCAGTGCCCCCGTCCATAGCAGATGAAGCCACGGACCTTTTGGTAACGAAGCTGTCTCCAGTAGTGATTTCCTGCACTGCATCGGGGATTCCTGCCCCGTCAGTTCACTGGACCAAAAACGGCATAAAGTTGCTTCCCAGGGGAGATGGCTACAGAATTCTCTCCTCAGGTACTGTGCACGACTGGCGCTCAGCTGCAGAAAGTCAGAAAGCGAAAGGCTGTAGCTGTGCACATCCAGAAGTAATGAATTAATTAAATGCAAACAACCCCTCTCCAATTTCTTGGAATAAAAAGACACACCTCTTAAGACGGTGCTGCAGTAGAGTTTTCCTGTGAATGCAGCTGCTGCTGTGTGTTGTGACGCGCACTCTCTGCTGCAGGTGCTGTTGAGATCCCGGCTGCTCAGCTGGCGCACGGGGGGCAGTACACCTGCGTGGCCCGGAACGCGGCCGGCTCAGCCCACAGGCACGCCACTCTGCACGTTCAGGGTAAGATGGGAAGCTGAAGAGAAGGTGCATTCTCTCAGCACACGTTGCCCATTTAACACATACCTGTGCTGCGCAGTAACGGCGAGGCCAGGGTGGACCATCACGAGTAGCGTCTTGCTCAGCTGACTTCTTGTGGATGCGCTGATTATTCCCGAAGTCGTTACTCTGTGTGTTACAATTCCAGTACCTTGGATAGAGTCCCCCCACTCCATGCTGCTCTACTATTTTATTTTTTAGTAAGGTTTTTGTTTGCTTTTTGGTAAATTAAAAGGTATTTGTGATGGCAAATTGCATGAGGTAGGGCCATATTCTACACACACACTCATGCTGAACGTGTTGCTATAGTTAAAAGCGCTTCCACTGAGCTCTTCATATGGGTAGCAGAATAAAGCCATTGCTCATACGGCCTCAGACTCTTGGGTTTTGCAATTTTAGTATCTCCTGTATTTTGTGGCCTTGAAGGTTAAACCTGTTGCATTTTTCTTTTTATTTCATTCCGCAGAACCACCAGTTATCCATACTCAGCCAGGGGCACTGGATGTCATTATGAACAATCCCATCCTACTACCATGTGAAGCGACGGGTACACCTCGACCCGTAGTAACATGGCAAAAGGAGGGCATCAATGTAGTCACAACAGGTAACCTCCTAAAGCCTGTACCTCCAGCCTAAGTGCTCTAACTTAGAAACTTGTTTTCTCTTTTCTGAATGTTCAAACTTAGATATAAGGAACCCCTTAATTTAAGAACAAAAGTGTCATATTTTGCTTGAATTCGTTTTAGGCAACAGTTACATGGTTCTTCCAAGTGGCAGTTTACAGATTGCGAAATCGAGTGTTGAAGATGCCGGCACTTACACATGTGTTGCTCAAAATCCAGCTGGCACTGCTCTGGGGAAGATCAAACTGAAAGTTCAAGGTAAATAATCTTTTAAACTCTTGTAGTGATTTACAGACAAGGAATTTGTGCATGCTTTCTGTTAGTCAAACACAATTCTGAGCAATAGAAACGGACCTAATGCTTTCCTATTTGATGTGATGCTGAATAGAGCCCAGGAGGTTTATTCCCTTTAGTTGTCTGTCTACTTTAGCATCAAAATAATCTTTCAGGATTATTTTCACGAAGAACTGAAGCGTTCCATGTTTCATACAACATCAAATTCTTTTAAAAAATTTTCTGAATTCTTTTCAGTTCCTCCCGTTACCAAGCCACACCTCAAGGAATATGTTGTTCCTGTTGATCAGGCTGTCACACTGCAGTGTGAGGCTGAAGGCTACCCTGAGCCCGAGATCAGCTGGCATAAGGATGGACAGCAAATAACAGAGTCTATTAGAAGAAGAATCCTTAGCACTGGTGCTCTGCAGGTTATGTTTGTCCAGCCTGGTGACGCTGGCCGTTACACATGCATAGCAGCGAACCCTGCAGGGTCCAGCACTTCTAGCATGGAGCTCGCTGTGCACAGTAAGTGGGGCTGTACGGAAACAGGGTGCGTTGTCACAGCGTGTAACTGCAGAGAGTAAGGAGCTAGGATGTAAGGGAGGTGTTCGGGAAAATTAGCCTACCTAATGGTGAGTTTTATTGGGTTATAGTATCTATCAGCCACGTTGCTTGAATTCAGGAAGAACATCGCATTTCTGTAACTCGGTTTATATTTTGTTACAAGAATGTCACACGTTTCTCTGACATACTTAATGGTGGTCATTGATGGAGACAAGAAACAACAGAGAAGGTCCAGGCAATGGTTTCTTCAGTCCAGTATTGCACTATCCAAGCACTGCTGTAAAAGCACACATAGCCGTAAATCTTTTTAATAAACTTCTCACAGTTCCACCCAAGATTCGCAGAACGGATGCGCAGTACACAGTCACAGAAGACTCCCAGGCTGTGCTGTCCTGTGTGGCTGATGGGATTCCAACACCAACAATAAACTGGAAGAAGGACAATACGCTGTTAACAGAGATAGGAAAATACCGGGCTGTCCCAGGTGGAGACCTCATTTTGGACAACGTTGTTGTAAGTCCCCTAAATCCAAGCTATGACTTGACAGGTTTGGCAATAATAAGACCCCGCTTCTCTTCGTTTTCAGCCACTTCTGGATTAGTAACTGTTCTATTCTGTTTTCTTGTTCTTAATATTCCAAAGTCCTTATAAACATTTCATTTTCCACTGAAGAATAAAATCTGTGAAGAATTTGTAGTGATAAATTCTCAGGAAGGGCAAAAAGAAGTATAGGTCATCACTCAAATCTAGAGGAAGTGACAGCGTTCAGGTCAGCATTTCTGCTGAATGCCTGTTCCAAACCTTTTGAGAGGCTCTTGTCGTTACAGGTGGCAGTGTTGTGTGGGATATATCACAGCTGAAATTTCCCCAACGTGCTTTCTCTTTCAGCCTGCAGATGCCGGCAGTTATACCTGTATTGCCAACAACGCTGCTGGAGAAGACACACACACCGTCACGCTGATCGTTCATGTGCTTCCAGCTTTTACTGAACTGCCTGGAGATGTAGCTTTGACTAAGGGAGAACAGCTCAGATTAACGTGCAAAGCAACTGGGATACCTGTACCCAAAATAACATGGACCTTTAACAATAACATCATTCCAGGTGAGGGACACCGGGTCTTCCTGGCCATTCCACTCTACAGTTGTTTTTCCCCACGCAGCGTTGCAATTAGTTTAAGATAAGGAAGAAAAAAAAAAATCTAGAGGGAACAAACTTGTTGGGCAGTGGTTGTGTGAGGAATATCTTCAGTATTATGCAAGCATGTAATTAAATTGCCTCTGAGACAAAACTGTGAGGAACATAATTAGAAAATTGTTCCTCTTCTATAGGCAATAATGTAACACATTAAAAACACTCAGTATCAGATGGCATTTACTCAGCATCCAACAACTAATGCTGTTTCTTTTAAATATGAAGAAAACCTTAGCAGTTCATAGAATGCAGATGCACAAAGCTCCAAATTAAGGGACACCTTAAGCGAGCATACGCATGTGGGCAAACGTCATAGCAGTGACTTTTCTGTGCATTTCTGAAGCGCCTTGGAAAAAAAGTGGCACAGTGCTGCCGAGCTGCGTTGCTGAACAGCGCTGTAATTCAAACAGGCTTATGCCCCACCAGGCACTGAGATGATGCTGATTAAAATCACTGAAGTAACCCTTTACGGTGTGTTCTCCCTTCAGCACAATACGATGATGTAAATGGACACAGCGAACTCGTTGTCGAAAGGGTATCTAAAGATGACTCTGGTACCTATGTATGCACAGCAGAAAACACAGTTGGCTCAATCAAGGCTATTGGTTTTGTGTATGTCAAAGGTATGTAAAATAACAGTAGTTGTAGTTACTATTGCACAGTTCCACAGTGTCATCTGTTTTGATAGCAGAATCATAGAATGGTTTGGGTTGGAAGGGACCTTTAAGATCATCGAGCTCCAACCCCCCTGCCGTGGGCAAGGACACCTTCTACGAGACCAGGCTGCTCCAAGCCCCGTCCAACCTGGCCTTGAACGCTTCCAGGGCAGCCTGTTCCAGTGCCTCACCCCCCTCACAGTAAAGAATTTCTTCCTGATAGCTAATGTAAACCTACCGTCTCTCAGTTTAAAACCATTACCCCTCGTATTCAATGCCTTGTATATGACTGAATCAGAAAAATTGAAACAGGGTGAAGTTCACACTTCAGAAAGTCAGAGATGAATGATCCCTGCCAGCAATTTCATTAAGGGCATTTTATTTTGACTCTGCTATTTCTCTGCTATCACTTGTTTTTTTCAGAGCCTCCAGTCTTCAAAGGGGATTACCACTCTAGCCGAATCGAGCCCTTGGGTGGCAATGCTATGTTGAATTGTGAAGTCAGAGGAGATCCACCTCCAACCATCCAGTGGAGCAAAAAAGGAGTCGGCATTCAGATTAGCAACAGGATCCGACAGCTTAACAATGGTTCTCTTGCCATCTACAGCACCGTAGTGAGTCACTGGTCTGTTACAATGTGTTTCTGCATTGTACTTGGTTAATAAAGGTATTCCGGGTCACCTTGTTTTGGAAGAGCGAGGCTAGACATTTAATCCACTTTTGCTTTTTACCTTTAGGAAATGTTAATTCAGACTAGAATTAGACTCAAATTAGTGTGATAAAAACCCAGGGGGCTATCGTTCTCTTTGTCAGAAGGGCTGAAACTTGATCCTGACTGTTGGTGCGTGAAGTCCTGGTCGTGACCAATCAAATGGGACATTTGCTTTTGACCTTAAGGAAGCCTGGGTTCTGCAGATCGGGTCAGCTGAACAGCAATTGTGTTCTACCTGTGCAAATCCCTTGGCATCTAAATGCCTAATATGAATGGCAAGATCCTTCCCCCCCCCCCCATAAACTCATGTCTGCATTTTGAAACAGGGTTAAAAACAATAGATCCCTTGAATTTCAGTTAAAAAAAAATACTATATATACACACACACACATAATTTGATCCTCAGCATTGAGGAGCTGAAGGAATCGAAAAATGGAATATAAAAATAACTCACAATATCAGCTTAATGTTAATAAAGGCATACCCTAGAGACTGAGGTACTCTAGAATCTAACAGCGTGCCTCCTAAGATCTGTGGCGTGCCAGCAGAAAATGCCAGCTTGCAGGAATTGCAGTGTAAATGGAACCCCCCGTTACATGCATGTTGACTGTTTGCTTTTTGTCTTTAGAATGAAGATGCTGGTGACTACAAGTGTGTGGCTACCAACGATGCTGGGGTGGTGGAACGCAGTCTGACACTGACACTTCAGAGTAAGACTCAAAGTGATAAATGTCGTGCCGCTGGTTTGGAGCGATGGCCTACCTTTGGATAGGTGCATGCAGCTCCTGTTGAAGTTTTGGAGGGTGGGCGCTGCACTGTAGGTTAAGATTCATCTCATCTTTCACCAGTAATATTTAAGAGTCTAGTCTAAGGTAGTGATTGAGGTGGAAGAGGAGAAGCATGTGGAGGGTGATTCAGCTGCATCTTAGAAACCAGCTTAGAGCAGGGTGAATCCCCTTCTGAAAGGGCTGTTTCTGTTAGTTGACTAGCAAGGATGTCTGTGCAACTGAGTTAAACTAGACTCATACTTTTAAAATAAGAAAGTTAGGTGAGTTGAATCCCAGCTTTCACTGACAACATTTAATTTTTGGCAGAAATCGTATTTTAGAATTATTTTTTCACTAGCAATAGAATTTCTGAACATCCACTTTCTGTTGTTCCCTTGAGCAGTATGGATCTGTTACTTATGTCTTATTGCCTCTGGACATGATTAATAGCATCTTCCTGCAGGCTTTATGAAAAGCGACACATTTTAGCAATAAAGCAGACTGCTCATATTGTCAGGCCTCGATCCCAACTCAGATTGCAGCACATTAAAAACAGCCTGTCGTCATTTTAACTTGCATATATTTTTGACAGTGGAAGATCAACAATCATTTTTGTCACAATAAACTGACTGACTTAAGATTTATTTTTTTTTGCCTTTGTTCTGACCAGACCTTTAATATTCAACGCAATGAAAAAATGTAAACATGTGCTATTGCCTAAAGAAACCCTTCTGTTTCAGGTCCTCCAGTCATTACTGTTGAACCTGTAGAGACAGTTGTTGAAGCTGGTGCCACAGCAATGCTGAACTGCCAGGCAGAGGGAGAGCCGCCTCCAACCATCACGTGGTCCCGCCAAGGTCACCCAGTTGTGAGCAACGAGCGAGTGACTGCCCTGTCTAACGGCTCCTTGCGTATTGTTGCAGCACAGAAGGAGGATACGGCTGAATATAAGTGTGTAGCGAGGAATCTGATGGGATCTGTTCTTGTTAGAGTGCCACTGACTGTCCAGGGTAGGTGCACAAAATATAGGGTAGTGACTGTCAAACTGGTAGATTGCAGCATTAGTTGAGGGTAACTACCATCAAGATCTTATCTTATCCATATTATATAGATAAGGTATTTTATCTTCCATATACGCATTAGACATTTCTTAAAGCTACTTGACATCTCAGACTAGGTTTCTTTTTCATGGAATCTTGCTCCATTATACTCATCCAGCTGTGTGTGACAGAGGAGTGTGTAGGAGCAAAAGACATAAATAAGGATGAAAGCATCTTGAATTAGATCCCATCCTCAGAACACATATCATAACTTAATTGTAGCTCTAAAGAAAAGCATTTAGGAGCATAAGCAATAAATATTTCAGAGCAGCTGAAGTATTCTCTGAACTGGAGTAAGCTGTTTCTCCAGTAATTAAGAAGTGAGTTGGCTTTCCAAGGATGGCTTATGAAGTGCATTTTTCACTTTGCTAAGCTAAGGGAGTTCTAAGCACAAGCACGTACCGGCAGAGCATCGTTTTTCCTGTTGCAGTGCACGGTGGATTTTCTGATTGGCTTGACTGGCGAGCTTGCAGCGTCACCTGCGGCCAGGGTGTCCAGGAGAGAGTCCGTCAGTGCAACAACCCTCTTCCAGCTAACGGTGGGAGGAGGTGCGAGGGGCCTGACACAGACGTACGCAGCTGCCACAACAAACCATGTCCAGGTATTTCTGTAACGAATCGATACTTTTCATGTGCCTTAGCTTAAGTGCCCTAATGGTGAACTGTTAATCACCAGAGATCTTCATGACAGATTAATTATTCTGAGAAGCTGGAATTCATTTTGACTTCTGTGGAAAGAAAGAGAAAATGTCAATAAATACCGTGAAAATATTTTTAAATTAAAACTGCGGGGGTTTCTGTTTCTTAGTGGATGGCAACTGGTCAGAGTGGGGATTATGGGAAGAGTGTTCAAAGAGCTGCGGACGAGGCAACAGGACCAGAACCAGAATGTGCAGTAACCCACCAGCTCAGCACGGTGGGAAGCCCTGTGATGGCAGCGCTGTGGATTCAGTCATGTGTAATATTAGGCCTTGCCCAGGTAAGAGAAGAGTGGTTCAAAATTAATTGCACAAGGGGCTTCCCATACATGTTTCTTTTTCTCTCCAAACCTGAATTCTCTCAGTTTGTTTCCACTTATTACATTACAAAAGAATTAAGCTCCCATTTTTTTGTCTTAAAATTGCTTGTAGTTTGTTGAATGGCACCAGGTCTTAGAAACAGAAGTCACAAAAGTAAATGAAAGGAATATGCTAAGCAATTTCTCTCCCCACCCTCAATAAAAATGTTAATTTTAAATTTTGATGTTTTCCAATACATGTTCCCACAGAGTAAAACTTGCTACTCTAAACCTATTCAGCAAAGCTAATAAAAATCAGAGGAAAAAAACCCAAACCCAAACCACCAACCATTAAAAAGCCATGTAAAACATGATAGTTAATAATTTCAGGCATTATCTGTATATTTTCCTTTGGTTTAATTTTTGGCCACGTCTTTCTCCTAACTAACTGAATCTTCAGGTTTCCTTCCTGCCTTGGTAGTACTTCCCGTGTTTGACAGGTTGTAGTTTATTCATAACCCTTCACCACCAGTGTGTTTCCTTCTAATCCATTTTTATTACACTGATTTTTCCCTTTTTTCCTCGCTCTGCTACCACCACGATGCCAAATGTTCATCCACCAGCCTGAGATTCATTTCTCTGGATCTTGGCAACAAAGTCCGTTCTGGCTCTTGCTTCCCAGTAGCTGCTCAGGCTGTGCGCCAGCTTGTGGCTAGTGCACCCCTCGCCCCGCCGACCCCTTCCGCCTGGCACGGGGCACTCGGAGCCAGGGGCACTCGGAGCCAGGGGCCTTGGGAAAACACCAGATTTGATCAAGTGTTCAGGTCTGTGGTTCTGAGATTATAGTGAGGTGCAGTGATGTATTCAGAAAACAAAAAGGAAAGAATTCATCTCTTTTGCAAACTGTTGATCTGTTCCAGCTGATGCTTAAGGCAAAGATTTTTTTCACAGGCTTATCCAGGATATTTCATTTATTGATATTAAATGACGTAGCTTTTTTGCCTGAGACTGAGGAGCTGTAATTTCAGGTTAAAGCAGCTGTGTAGCCTGAACAGTTTTATAGCTGTGCTGCCTTTGCAGTTGATGGTGAGTGGAGTCCTTGGCTGCCGTGGGGTCCCTGCAGTGAGACCTGCGGGAAGGGCACCCAGAGCCGCCTGCGGCATTGCAGCAACCCTCCTCCTGCCCACGACGGGTCGTACTGTCCGGGGCCTGACGCGCAGGTGCAGGTCTGCAACAAGAGACGCTGCCCAGGTAAGATGTGTCGGGCACAGAGAGAACAAGGACAAACTTGTCACTTCCTTTCCAAATTCTACTGACCGTACGTTGAAAGCTTTCCAGTTCTACAAGTGTGGTCCTTGAAAAAATTCCATTCAAGCCTTTTCTTTTCACTGGTCCCCGTCGCTATCTTTAACATCCCTCTATAGACCTAACATACGGGTTTTCTTCTCCTGTGCTTGTCTTTCTTCCTTTACCCTGCCACCGTGCAAAAGCTGCGTTTTAAATCCTTGGCAGTTAAATTACAAGTTTCTTAAACATTTCTCGTTAAAATTTTCCTAGGTTCTGTTACTCATTTATCCTTTTCTTCTACATTTCAACGAGTCCTTTATGACTGGATAGGAAAACTCATATTTTTGAAATACAACCTCTGTATTTGGCTGAGTGCAGGGATAACAGAGGGATATTTCCTGAAGCGGAACGTGCAGCAGTTCAGACGAGAGCCTTCTGGCTTCATGCTCCATTTTGCACGTGCCAAACCCTATGTTGAGTCCCCACTGTAACTGCCAACTCACCTTGTAGTAGTTGAGCAGCTGAGGGCTTGATTTTGCACGTTTATCCAGCTCGATGTGCTGCTGCTGAGGATGCTGTTGCTTACAGCTGGTTTGGGACTCGTCGGCTTCTTCTCAGCCACCAGCTCCAGTGCTCCCCTGACAGTTTGTGTCACCACATCTTGGGAGATCAGAGATGCTAGCACTCAGCTGCTTAGACCTGGCTTGTGAGATAATTCAGTAATAACTCCTATCAACAGCTGAGCCAGTATATCGGAGAGTGGTTGGGGAGGGGCAGGGAGAAGGTGGTGATGGTTGCAACTTCAGGCAGTGCAGCTGCAGCCAGAGGACACGCAAGGGAGGACTGGGATTTTGGGATGGCACTTGTACCAGCCGCCCACCCAGTGGGGCAGTTTCAGGGACTGCTTTTTATTTGGTTTGACTTGCTTACAGATACCTAAAAACGTGAGTGTTGCTGAGCTGGATCCCCAAGTGGTCCATGCCAGTGATTCTGGTCAGGCTTACAGGTTATTTAAAAGATTTTTTTAAAACCTTTATTTTGAAAATATTTGTGCCAGGTTTCTGTCCTGGAAATCCCTATACAGAAATCCCTGTGTACCTGAGATGCTCTAGAAAGAGTAACATCCTACAGTCAGTTTTACCTTGATGTAGCGCTGATTTACTTCGTTACCTCTAATGTCAGAGGCTGTAACTGTACCTTGCTATGCCTTTCTCGCCAGTGGATGGGAAGTGGGCCACGTGGAGCAGCTGGAGTGCCTGCACTGTGTCCTGTGGAGGAGGCAGCAGGCAGAGAACGCGCCACTGCTCAGACCCAGCCCCACAGTTCGGGGGTCGCAAATGTGAAGGAAATGACATACAGATTGATTTTTGCAACAGTGATCCCTGTCCAAGTAAGTACCTTGGGCTGGGCTGCTTACCCACTGGCTGGTAATTCAGTAATAACTCCTATCAACAGCTGAGCCAGTATATCGGAGAGTGGTTGGGGAGGGGCAGGGAGAAGGTGGTGATGGTTGCAACTTCAGGCAGTGCAGCTGCAGCCAGAGGACACGCAAGGGAGGACTGGGATTTTGGGATGGCACTTGTACCAGGCGCACCCCAGTGGGGCGGTTTCAGGGACTGCTTTGTATTTGGTTTGACTTGCTTGTCAAACAAGTCTCTGCACTCCGCAAAACTCAGTGGGTCTGAACACAGGTAAGCGGTATTAGCTGCCTGGCAAGAGGGAAAGCCTGTCTTCATCGGTCAGCATGATGGGGACATTGTAAACATCGACGGTTAGGAGCACAAAGCAGTAGCAGCTGGTCCGTAAGATCTTGGCCAGGCTGCCGGAGGTCACACACCTCTGAAGTCACAACGGTGCAGTCAGTAAGTGCCGGGGAGTGAACCTCTGTGTGCCTCCCGTTAGCGTGGTGCCTCCCTTGGGTGGCAATGCGTGCTGCGTACCTTCCTGCGAACGGTGATGTTCTGGAGCTGGTTAATATCCTGCGAGAAATCACTGAATGCTGGACGGATAACTTTCTTAGATCTTTACTTGTCTGGTTCTTTTATTTTGGGAAAAGACATTTAAAAGTTACTCTCCAACAGGAGTATTTTCCTAGCTTGACTCTCTGGTTTTAAGTATCCGTTGTTAAGAGGAAGACAGATCAAATCTGACTTATTTTTACAGTTCATGGCAACTGGGGCCCATGGAGTAGTTGGGGAACTTGCAGTCGAACGTGCAACGGAGGCCAGATGAGGCGATACCGGACCTGTGACAATCCTCGCCCTGCCAGCGGGGGAAGGGCATGTGCAGGGCCTGACATGCAGGTCCAGAGATGCAGCGCTGAGCTGTGCCCCGGTGAGTGCTCAGGCCACCAGAGAAATGAAATTGCAGCTCTCCCTGGGAGACTTCAGGGTATATATAGCGTGTAAGATTTTCGTATTATGAAAGTAGCTGTAATTATTTACCATTTCATAGAATCTAATAATCCACTCTCATTTTTTTCTTTACGTGTCTGTCACCTTACAAGCATTTCTTCCTTCACATGTTACATTTTCCCCAAACGAGGTGGAATAATTCCAAACAGGAAACAGCATATGAAAAGCTCTCCTGCATCTAGTAATTCTACTTAGTTTTTACAGTAAATAGTCTGAGGCTCCCAGTGAACTCTCATAACGTATTCTGGGAGCAGGGAAAAATGCTTAGCTCAAATTCTTTAAATAAAATGACAGTCAAAGCAGTTGACTGATTTATTGACAATGCATAGCTAAAGGGCAGTCGGAGAACTTGCACATGCAGAATCAATACAAGCAATACAGAAGATAAACCACAATGCAGGAGACTAGCTAAACACCTACAGATTTCTAAACACCCTTCTATAGCTCATGCCAGAAAGGGATTATTATCAAATTATTATTAATTTTGGTATAATAAAAAAAAATATTAAATCCCTCCTCTGTATGCACCCCTTTACACAACCTCCTCCTGTGGGAGCCAGCATTATTGCGTACGTGTGCCGCATTCGGCACCTGACTGACCCCCGTGCTGGTGGCAAAGCCCTGGCGAGGCCGCAGCCCCCCCGGGATGCAGGACCCTGCTTCCTGCAGCCCCCACCGTCAGCCCCCATAGCTGGGTGCCAGCTGCTCGCGGCGTGGAGGGAGACGCCATCACGGCTCGATGGAGGTTACAGCACTAAGCCCACGCTGTTCCTTGTGTACCCTCCTCTTGCTTGGGTTTATCCGCCCCAGTCACTCATTTTCACGCTGCTGTTGTGATTCTTCCCAGTTTCCTCGTTACTGGCATTTTGGCTAATGGTTGTCTGAAGCAAAGTTTTGTTACTTTCCTCTTATCGTTGCTAGTTTTGGGCAAGCATCGTATCCGACCAAGCGTTCCCAGATAACTGTTCAACACGCACTCGTGTTCCTGTACTATCGCCTGTTGTTACCGAGGCCGTGCAGACTCCCACACGTGTGTAGTTCAAGCCAACTCTAACTGGCCTCTTGTAAGAGTTCAGATAGTGAGAAAATGTGCCTTGGTTTGCAAGATTTACGTTTGGTTTAGTTTCTTGGACTCTTCCATCAGTGTTATACCTATGCAATCTTGGCTGTTTTCTTTGGAGCAGTAAAAGCGCTCAAAGCTCTAGACGGACAGGTTGTCTCTTGTGACAGGCTGCCCAAAAGTGTGACAGCTGTTCTTTATAAACTGGTTTGTGATGGCTCCACATACATCCAACCATGTGTTTTACTTTTGAAATCGGTTTCTCTGGAGCCCTTCAGGGATACTTTCAGGGCATGGGCGCGGAGACTGGCAGGGTCGTGCAGCTCCCAGCCACGGAGCCACGCGTGGGTGGCCACCCACAGCCAGCTGAGCTGCTGCCTGCACACCCGGCCTCTGCTGCCACGGCGGGGCTCACAGGCTTGTGCAGGGCGCGCGTAGGTTGCGCTGAACAGAGCTTCCCTGGTCAGCCGTGACATGGTACCTCTTCAGCGTGACGTAGGGGCGAACTTTGCCAGGCTCTTGCTGAATCCCCAGTTGTTACAACGGAAACATCCCCTGGAGGAGCCGCCTTGTTTCCAGTACAGCAACAGACAGAATGTTACAGGTAGCATCTTTCTGAGCGGAGAAGTGTTCATGCCTGCCCATTAAGGTGTTTTTGTCATCCCCTGAGTTACTGTGTTTCTCTAACACATTGATTCCATCAAGAAGGAAAATGACACTATAGCATCACTGATGCAGCCTGAAACATTTTTTTTTTTAAAAAAAGTTTTCTTCATTCTTTATTTTGCAGTGGATGGAAACTGGGGGCAGTGGCAAACATGGAGCCGATGCTCTGCTTCTTGTGGAGGAGGAGAGCAGACTCGCATACGCCTGTGCAGCAACCCAGCCCCATTAAATCGTGGACGTCCTTGTCCTGGAGACTCCTCCCAAATATCCAGGTGTAATACCCAAGCATGTCCCGGTGAGTTCATTTACAGCCTGCATGCAATGCCGATATGGTGAAAGCCTGCAGCACTCCTGATTTGACTGTGTCTCAGCCAGTTGACTGAGTAATTTCATTTTTTTTGGCTTAAATATCCCCTGCAACTTCAGCTGGATAATTTTTTTGTTAAGCTGTTCTATAGCTCTGCAGTATGCTGTTAAACAACTGTTGCTTTTCAGACAGAGGTGAGTGCATAAGGTGATTCCTGTGTTACTGTGCGTGTACCTCAGACTACGCATATGCAGCATCCTGTTATTTGCAGGTTGTGAACTTTACTCTTGCAAATAATGTAGCAATATCTGCAGAAATGTCCTTGCTTCTTAAAATGCTGGACAATATTTTTGAATTTTCTGTCCCCCAAAATATCAGACATCAGAGTTTTCACATGGGCGTATTTTTTTTCCCTCTTTCCTTCCTTCCCTCCACCGAACAGGTGGGCCTTCACATGCCAAAGGCAGCATCATTGGAAATATTAATGACATTGAATTTGGAATTGCTTTCCTGAATGCCACAGTAACAGACAGCCCTGACTCTGAAACTAGAGTAATACAAGCAAAGATTACAAATGTCCCTTGGAGCCTCGGTAAGCTTTTCTTACTTGTTATCACTTTTTCTCCTTGAGCCAGGCTGAGTTCTGTGCAGTGGCAGTTTTCACCACTTCATTTTGTTGAGTCTCACTGAAGAAACTGCTCTAAACTTTTCACAGAGAGAGAAAAAGGGAATCTTCAGTATTTACTTCTAGTACTTTAGTATTAGTAAAATGATTCCTCTGAATACACCAATACATACTTTTTTCTGGTTTAAATCTTAAGGGCTCCACTAGTTTTAGGTCTTCATCGTCATCTCCTACCGATGTGGGTCACATGATGTTAAGTAAAAAGCTCTCAAATGTTATGTCACGTTTCTTTCAGGTCCAGCGATGAGGAAGCTTGTTTCTATACTCAGCCCAGTTTATTGGACAACTGCAAAAGAAATCGGAGAAGCAATGAATGGGTTTACCCTCACTGATGCAGTCTTCAAGAGGGAAACGCAAGTGGAGTTTGCAACTGGTTAGTTCCCTGTGATATACCGTCTCTTTTCAATAAGCTTGATAGATACAGCATTTCTTAAAAAAGAGCACATAACTATTGCTGAATTTTGAGTCTTGTGCTTACATCAGTATTTTCTGAATGACTATGGCTTTCTGAGGCTTAAATACAGCTTTTAGAGCTGTAATTTGAAACATGTAATTTCTTATAGACATGGTACACACTATAAAAATATAAAATAACTGGTCAAGGGATGCCGGTTCAGATACCGTGTGGCTAACATGAGTCTCTGGTTAGGATGTTTTATAAACCAGTGTGCTCTTACAATTCACAGGGGAGGTTCTGCGAATAACGCATATTGCCCGGGGCTTGGATTCAGACGGAGCCTTGCTGCTGGACGTTGTTGTGAGTGGCCACGTGCTTCAGCTCCAGTCAGTAGCTGATGTTAATGTGAAGGTAAAGCTGCTTGGGATACTACCCCTTCTCTCATTGATATATACATCCTCTCTCACCTATATTAAAGCAGTAGGCACTAAGTCCTGAACACTGTTCTACTATGTGAAACTTATTTTGTGCCTGGTTTAACTGACAGGTGTTAACATTGCCTTTGAAAACAAGTTGTTGTCAGAAACGTAGTGTTGGTCACTCAGGATTTTTAAATGTTAGAAGGTAGTACTGAGAGGTGTCTTTGGGGCTAGTTATCAGAGGCAGGCAGGTGAGGTGTTGCTTTCAGTAGAGCTATAAAGGTGCATCTTAAACCTGTCTGATTTCTTGGCTTCCCTGAGGATGCCACCAGCCCTTTTACGCCATGGCATCTTGCAAAAATTTCTGAATATTGCTGATGATTTGTTTGCAGCTACAACTGTATGTGGTCTGGCAGAGACACATTCCTGTGGCTGGTAAAATGGCAAAGACAGGGGATTAACAGATTCTAAATCAGATTATATCACAGGGCATTCTGTGTGTTCTTACTGTGCACACTGTCATGATGCTGTCAGTGATGTGCTCCTTTCTCTCCTGTAGCATCACAACTTTGTCTTGTGGAGATATCTATTATGGCAAATAGTCCCGTTATACAATTCATTGGAAATATTTTACAGAATTTGATTTTTCAAAGAATGACACTTCTCTATGAACTTGTTCAGGAGTGGTTAGAGGGGGCAGTTTGTGTGATCATATGGCAAAAGGTTGTAAACTTGCTACTGAATTTCTCTGCTTGTTGTTTCTAGGAGATACTCTCTACTGCTCCTAGTAAGATAGCTTCTCTCACGACCTTGTACTCCTGATAGAAGGATGGAGTTCAAAGGAACTGTTTTTTTATCTTTTTGATTTAGTTTAAGACACAAAAAACATTTTGCTTAATATAATATGTGGTATGAAAGTTTTGGTTTAAAACCAGGTGCTTGATAATTGGTTTTACTGTAAAAGAACGTTCTGTAAAGGTGGTAATTAGTTGGTAGGTAACCAGTGAAAATGCTTTAATATATTAATCCCACAGTACAAGAAATATACATGAAGTTCTTGATACTTCAATATGCTGCAATATATAGCATGTCTGATACATATACCTGTTTTCAGTGGCAAGATTTTTCTCTACTGTTTATTTAGCACATGTTGTCAGCATCTGACTTAGAATAATAAAAAAAGAAATAATACTTAGTTCAAAAGATGATTATTGAATGGTGAGATAATTTCCAGGTTTTTTGGGAAATGCTCTGCCGTGGCCCCCATCATCAGCATCTACATGTTTGTTATTTAAAGAAATACACCAGATTCTGTTAAGACTAGAAAAGGCGTGTGTTGTGGAAAACACAGTTTGTTCTGATGTTAAAAAAAGACTCTTTCTCAGAATACATCTCGTACCACTTTAAAATACGAAGACCACAGTGGTGTTGGCTGTACCCAGCAGCTGATGCCTGAATCTTGCTGTTTCAGGATTACACAGAAGACTATATTCAAACCGGCCCTGGGCAACTGTATGCCCATTCTACCCGTCTCTTCACTGTAGATGGAGTTAGTGTTCCCTATACATGGAACCACACCATCACCTATGACTACACCAAGGGAAAGATGCCTTTCTTGGTGGAAACGCTCCATGCTTCCTCTATTACAACAGAGTACAACCCACTGGAAGAAACTGTGGCTTTTAAAATCCATGCTTCCATTGCAAAAGGTATTGTTCTAATCTTTCATCAAAATGAAACAATTCAAAAATGATATCCTATCTTTCTAGAATTCATGACCTGTATTCTTAAAATCTGGTTACGGCCTTGAAAGAGGAAATTCTGTGAAACCTGGGTAACTTTATCGTAGATCCTGGAACCTATGTGTCTTGTTAATATAGCCATAAACTGATGTAAAAGCTGTTTGCACTGACTATACCTGTAGTTGTCATCGATGATGTACATCTGCATTTGCTAACACTTCTAACAGCGTTGTCAGTAGCTTCAGATAGTCAACCTAGAATACTTCTCCATTTCCTTTCATTCTCTAAAATGAAATTACTGTTGCTTTTTCATGGGGTCAGCTGTCGGTGGGTTTTTATGTTTGAGTTTCGTTTTGCATAGCTATTGAGAAAAAGGATTGTGTATTTTCTTCTTGCAGCAAAACCCACATAAATGCAAGTAAGGTAGTAATGAAGTGGAAGAACGTTTGTAATTTAGCACTAAAATGGGTAAAATGTCCTAAGTCATTCCTCAGTTTGAACTTCTCTGGAATTATTTGGCATATATGGAAAATATGATGCAAAGCTGCATCTTGAAAACTTTATTGGTGTTTTATGGATGCATTTTTTTAAGGCCAGATATGAATGGTGCACAGTTACGCCATGCTCTGTAGACACAGGCTTACGTACAGTCTGTAAAGCCGCTGAGTCCTACCACAGAGGTGGCAAGCTAGTAGCTCTATCGTCTGTTGCACTGTGTCAGCATTACTAACTGCTGGCTTTTAATAACCCAGGTGATCTTAAAGGAATAGGGCATGTGTTTGTGTAAATGGGTTTTCCTTTCAGAAGTCATAACTGGTTAGTAGAATGTCCTGTTATCTTTTTAAATACTATTTGGGCTTATTTTACATAGTACGGAAATAACTCAGGTTCGAAAGTAAATGAAACAGTGAGATTGCCTGCCTTAGTCTTTCTTTTCAATTATGACATTCTAAATGAAGTAAAATAATGATTTTTCCACTTGCCAGACTACAAACTCATTATGCAATTTGAAAACCAAGTAAGATTTTTTTTGTTGTTGTTGTTGTTGTTACCATTTTAAAAAGGAGTCTGTTAAAAGGAAGTCTCCAGATCAAGTTATGCCTATGCATAAATCCGGCCAGCTCTTTACTGAATTTGCATTTAGTTTCTCCAACAATTAATAGACTGCTTTTTAAAAAATTTCCTATTTATTAAATCAGTTTTCAAGCAGCAAAAACTGTGTGGTCTTTGAGCAGTCTCTGCCAGAGTTCTACATTACAGTTCGTAGTGTGCACTTGTGGTGTTCTACAGTGACTTCCCACAGTCTGCGACATGGTGATTGGTTTGGTTTGTATTTATTTCCCTCCTTTTACACGAAGTGAAACCAAATGGTCTTTATACTTCTAATAACGAAAACTTTATGGAGGAACTCTGCAGGATGTATTGGGCTGGGATGCAACTTGCATTTACCCTGAGGGAAACCCCTCAGAGTTTAATGTTTTTCAAAACAGCAAAAACTATGTACTACTGACTTTTAATGCCCAAGTAGAAAAAACACTAAAGTGTGGATTTAAAAGTTCCTATTTTAGTGTCCAAGTATAATAAATCTTTTATAAATAGCTGGGCTGGAATTCTTAATGTTAAAGTTTTTTGAAAGTAATAAAATGGCCATATTTTTATCCACAAGTAACATGTGCTTTCTTTACCATGCAGGAGATCGTAGCAATCAGTGCCCTGCTGGGTTTGGTTTGGACTCCACTGGGCCTTACTGTTCAGGTAATGATGTGACAAGGGTAGTGTGTAATCCTAGACTCATAGATTGCTTTAGATTGGAAGGGACCTTGAAGATCCTCTAGTTCCAACCCCTTCTACCTTGGACACTTTCCTCTAGACGAGGTTGCTCAAAGCCTTATCCAGCCTGGCCTTGGAACACTTCCAGGTATGGGTCATCCACTCTGGGAAACCTGTTGCCTGGCTACCTTCATTGTAACGAATTTATTCTTTATTTCCAACCGAAATCTAGCCTTTTTAAATTTATAACCATTACCCCTTGTCCTGGCCCTTTACCAGAGCTCCTATAGGCCCTGGTAAAAAGTCTCTCCATCTTTCTTATACGCCCTCTTTATATATTGAAAGGCCACAATAAGGTCTCCCCAGAGCCTTCTCTTCTCCCGGCTGAACAACCCAACTCTCTCAGCCTTCCTCCATAGCAGAGGGGTTCCAGCCCTCTTGACCACCTTTGTGGCCTCCCCTGCTCTAAGAGGTCCATGTCTGTCTTGTGCTGGGGGCCCCCCAGCTGGCTGCAGTGCTCACCACCAGAATTTGCATCACCTTTAGGGTTTCAAAGCATGCAGTACATACTTCAAAAAGCGTAAGTTACGATTGGAAAAAGGGTGTGGGTTCAAAGGCAGATGAAGACTTCTGTACTCACCTAGAATAGAAGTAGTGCCCAGACAGCTTTTCGTCAGTACTCAGCTACTAGTCAGACCAGAGCCACAGTATCTGCTGAGCCTGCAAAGCAATTAAGCACTTTTATGATCTGCACAGAAGGAAGGACAAGTGTTGGCAACCTAGACAACAGCCCACAAGCTCCTGCTTGGGGGATGGAGGTAAAGAGAAGGTTACAAGCATTGTAGCGGTCTCTCCTAGGTGACCGAGTCATATTTGGTTTAGGGAACAATCATCAGATATACTTTTGTGGGCTTATTTCATTGCCCCTTGAAAGTTGTAAGTTAAGGAAATAACACAAGAAGCAAACACTATACCCTCTAAAAGGTTTAAAACTAGGAAAACGGAAAATAAGGTCACTAAAACAATTTTCCACTTGCAGTATTGTCTGTAAAACAGTTCTAAAACTTTAAACGTGGAACATGTAGTAACCTTTGCACATGTATCTAGGAAATCTTCAGTCTAACACTGAAACCCATCTGTCCTGTTGTAGAGATTCTCTGGAAATGATTGTATCAAACATCCATTACAAGGGTAGCTGACCCAGTCCTGCAAAGCTAACACAAGGTTCCAGCAAACAGTGTTAGTGGAGGTTTGGAAGCCGTAAAAACAGTGGAGAACTCACCACTGAATGGTTTCTGTGAAGCTGCTCCATTGCTCCATCTAGTGTTGCCCTGTGGGCTTTACCAGGTGTATCTCTTAGGAAGGGTGTGTTTGGTATAGCTTGCTGTAAAGTCTCACTGTTTTTTCAAATGTTTCCTTCTTCCAGATGAAGATGAATGTGCTATGCGACATCCTTGTTCCCATACCTGTCATAACACGATGGGATCTTACTATTGCTCCTGCCCAAAGGGCCTCACTATCTCTGCGGATGGTAGAGCATGCCAGGGTAAGAGAAGTGTTGCTGTGGACAGGTTGGATACAAAAAGCCCCATGGCAATAAAATCACTAAGGAAACGTTCTGTTGGGGCTGGGCCATTTTCTCATTATAAGAATATAATTTATTGGTGGTATTCCAAGTATTTAATAACTGAATATATTTGCAATCAAGTATTTCATAGCTGATCATGCTCGAGACACTGCTTAATCTGTGTTCCATTTTGACACAGTGAGGTTTACAGCTTGTTTTTAATTACAGATATTGATGAATGTGTGTTAGGGGGACACAGCTGCCATGCTGGCCAGGACTGCGAAAACATCATCGGCTCCTACCGTTGCGTGGTTAGATGCGGGAATGGCTTTAGGAGGACAGCTGACGGATTTAGCTGCCAAGGTATGCAGACGTCTCTGGGCTTTGGTGTTAGCTTTCATAAACTGAAAATGTTGTCTTTCACACAACTGAACTAACTTTTAAAAAGTTGCATCTCCAAATACAGTGTCTATAAATATTCATTATTAACACTGTGGGGGTTTGTTTTTTGGTTTTTTTCTTTTGTGGTTTTGTTGGGGTTTGTTCTGTTTTTTGGGGTTGGGTTTTTTTGTTTTGTTTTTTGAAACCTTTGCTTTTTGCATCTTTAGAAAAAAGTTTAAAGTCCTGTCAGGACCTAACATTCTTGCTATTGTGTCACACGTGCATATTACTTTACCAAGAAGTGATCGAAGTAAACACTTCTGAACATACCTCCATAGTGTAGTAACTAGAGCTCCAAGCAGAGTCCAGAACATTGGTTGACTCAACCGAAACACTGCGCGGTTCAGGTAAATGACGACAACAGTTCAGAGCTATGGTATCAAGGTTTTGTATTGTTCAACAGATGTTAACGAGTGTCAAGAGTCCAACTCCTGTCATCAGCATTGCTTCAATACTATAGGAAGTTTCCACTGTGGTTGTGATCCAGGATATCAGCTGAAGGGCAGAAAATGCATGGGTATGAATAAATTTTTGAGTATTTATGACCTCTTTCCCACGGACATAGTTCAACATAAAGATGTTGCTATATTTGTAATCAGGAGCCTTTATGAATGAAAAACTACTGTGGATGATCTACTTAGTATGTATTTCTGAATTTGTTTGTAAAGCAGTACAAACAAATTCAGCCAGAGGAAAAGAAACAAATTCAGCTTTTAAGCCAGAGGAAGTGGGAATTGGCCTGACTGATAAAGATGCATGAAATGCATTCGGATGCACGTACACAGTATAATTACAGCTGGATTATTCTGTGCTTTAGGAATTGCACATAAGGAAATGAGTTCATTTCCATTTTTGCCTTTTTTTTTTTCTTTTTTTCTCCAAATAAGATGTAAATGAGTGCAGGCAGAATGTGTGCAGGCCTGATCAACTTTGCAAAAACACACGTGGTGGCTATAAGTGCATTGATCTGTGTCCCAATGGAATGACCAAAGCAGAAAATGGAACTTGTATTGGTGAGTAGAAGTGTTAATGCACTGTACAATGATGGTAAAGGAAGGGGCAACGATGAATTTTTTTCAAAAAATAATAATCTGGGAGATAGTCCATCTCCAGTTACTAAGATCTGCATGTTAAGGCACCAACTTCTGTTCATTTATGGGAACATATGTATTTAACTTTTTTTGTAATTGGTATTAAAATAATAGATGTACCCTTGCCACTTCTATTTTTCCATTTCTCCGAAGAAAGAACAGTAAGGTTTTCCTCAGCATCTTTTCTGCATTGTCACCTTGAATTCTACAAACTGTTCATTGACCAAAATGTTTTGCCTCGTGTGAATGCTTGCTTATGAATTTATCTCGGGATCTCTGAATTGTGATCACAGGTCCTTGCTGCTTATCAGGGATGCTTTTCAACAGAACCAATGTTACATATACTGCCAAATCTTTTTTTCTAGTGGGATGTGACATGAAAATGGATTATATCTCTTTGAAGAGTAGCTGATCACATTGGAAACCTCATTGAAAAGTTTTGAAAATTAACAGGAAAAGAGTGTGTAAATATAATATGGTTGAAAAATGCATCTGTGTATCTGCTCAAAATCTGCTTTTAGATTGTGAAACGCAGATTGTGATTCGTAACACAAACTGTTATACTGTAATGCCTGATGATGGCACCAGGTGGGAAAAGTGTACGTTCAGAGGCCAAACCTATCTATGTGGCCAGATTCACTCACTGCTTAACTGCATTCCTTCTACATTAAGAAGTTTCAAGAAAAATCTGACTATTTCCCCTTGCCGTGTTGCTTGCAGATGTTGATGAATGTCGGGATGGAACCCACCAGTGTCGCTATAACCAGATTTGTGAAAACACACGAGGAAGTTACCGTTGTGTATGTCCAAGAGGATACCGGTCCCAGGGAGTTGGAAGACCTTGTGTGGGTAAGCTGTCCAGAAACATCAGTATCACATATTTTCTGCTGCTGCTTTTGGCTGGGCTTTCTGCTGTAACACATCCAACAATGCAATCCTATCTGAAGACCAGGCTATACAGATAAATTTGCTCTGAAGTTCAAAACTGCCCATCTAAAACTAAGTGTCCCACTCCAAAACAAAATGATTCCAAAGGGAGATTGTTATACGACCATACTCTGAAAACAAAATGTACGAGCATCTCGGAGTGCTGGTGCATGGCAAGCTGCCGCTGCATGAGGCTTCATTTATAAAAATCAGGTCAGGTTTGTTAGCTGCTAGGGCAGTGAAATGTGGCTGGCTAGACCCTGCACTGCACTGATGCACAGCTGAAGGCAGTCAAGCAGGGAGTGATGTGGGTTCCGCTAAAGGAGAACACCCAGAGGAAGTGTGTTGCAAGAGGCATGATACACCCAGACCCAGACTCACCTCTGCAAGTGACAGCCACGGGTGCACTTCCCTGCCCGCTAGAATTGCGAAGCGTGCTCCGAACGGGTAGGGCGGAGGAAGCTGATACGCCTTATCGCTCAACACTCCCCTTTCTGGTTTGGGTGGATCACAGCAGGGAAGGAGGATTCCTGTCAGTCAGTGGAATGCTGACCACATAGTTACTGCCCTGTGCTATCTGCACAGAACCTTTTGGCGTAAAAATGTGCAGAACTTTCTCCCACGCACACAGGGGCAGCATTTGAAGGATGCTCTTGTAGCCCTAACATGGATAGCAAGAGAGTTTAATGTATGGTGTCAGTGTAAGTGCATAAAACACTTCCCTTGGCATTTAATAGACCTTAGAATGGCACTAGGATCACTTAGATTCACCCTTTCTGTATTTATGTATTTCACCCTTTCTGTATTTAAAATATAATAGTTGATCCACCCTGATAATAACGATTTATGAATGTTAGTATATGACACTAAAGTTGGTTTCAGTTGCTCTCATCTATCATATCGGAGAAGCATTCCTCCGTGATTACCTCTTCAAGATTAGCTTTCCTAAGTGATAAATAGCTGCTGTGGAAAATAGGAATTTTTTTCTTTTTAAACAACCTAAGATTCTGTACTACCAAAAGCCAGGAATGTTTTGGTTTGTTGTTTTTTTTGTTCACAAGAGATTAAATGCCAGTTAGAAACATCTGGCTGTACACCAAGACATTACTTCCACCAGCAGCTCTCTACTGAAATAAAATCAATCCCAGACTCCTTAACGTATATTGAAACCATTTAAATTTCTGTCAGTAATAAGCTAGATAAAGTTTAGGACTACAGATTTTCACAAAACACTGGCAGCTGCCCTAAAGCTGTCTTCTGACCAAGGACCACTGAAAACTCCCTCTTAAATTAAAGTATTACCTTTACGCACCTTTGATATTTTTTTAATCCACTTAAAAATTTAAAACAAAGATTCATCAAAGATACTAGTTTATGTGTTAGTAATTGTTAATGTTTCCAGCGAGCACAGGGGAAACTTGAAAAGTAAGCAGGACCCCAGACTGAAACAGAAGAATTGATCTTTGTTCTTACCTGTGCTACCTTCTGCCCCGGGTAAAATCCTTTGTGCCATAATTCCATGTCTGTTGGATGGGGCTGAGATGCTCATTTGCCATCACAAGACCCATAGATATATGTGCACTCGAACTGAATTACAATATTTCTGTGAACTGTGGTGGATCTCAACATGCCATATGATAGATGGAAGGCCATTATCAAAAGGTGTTATAAAGCATTTTTGCATGTAACATGAAATTTAAAATCAAAGTTTCAAACTCATTTTCACCTGTTCTCATGAATTTGTTACATTTATGGTGCATAATCAAAGGCATACTGTCCAGTGGAGACATAGGCATACCAGTCAGTCAGTGACACTTCTCACAGGGGTGGCTGTGATATAAAAGCAATATTTTGATGCAGGTAAAGAATGTAAAACTTGGCAATTAACTTGAGTGCTAAGGAAATTATGAGTTTTGGTATTCTTTTACATATATATGAGTAACAAAATTTTCATCTTAAACACACCCTGAAATCAATAAACTCAAAATTCATATTAGTTGTTGCCATATTACAAAGTTCTCTTGCTTGTGCCACTTGACAACACTAATGATATTTCAATCAATATATAAAGTTTCAGTTACATGTTTGTGAAATAACAATTGGAAAATACTGTAATACTTTGCCATAATTACTCCTGGATTTCCAACTCTTAAAACATCTGATTATTAATACTCCCAAATTACTTTAAAACTTCAAAATATAGAAAATGTTAAACTTAATAAAAATGCAGTCTAGTATTCTATTATGTTTTTGAACAGTATTAATTTTTAAATAGCATTATCAAACATTTGTGTCTTGGAGGGTTACAAACTATGCTCAAAGTACTATGTTCAGAAATTCTAGCATAAAAAGGTTTATAATATATGTAAATTATAGATATGGTTTATGTATGTTTGTATGCGTTTGTTTATTTCTGGTCGTTGCAGAGTTGCACATTCCTTTTTATTAGCAGATTTTTGTCTTTTTCTAGTAAAGAATGACTGTAAATTTTCAAAGGAATACCATGTGTGTCAAATTTTCAGCTAGACCTGAAGTAACTTGATGAAAATTTTAGAAAATTTCTCTCTGGTGTTGCCAGAGAGACTGTGGGAGAAGGCCTGGTCCTACAGTATCCAAGAGCACTCATATTTACTTTGAGTGAGTGACACCAATCATGTTATATCCTTAAACCCCTTACCATACTTTGTGTGCTCACCACTCTGTTTTGATTTAAGGATGGACATTTAGTGCTAGGGTTGGTCAAATTACTTTGGATTACAATTCAAAGGGAAACTGAACTTTTTTTAAAAAAAAAAGCATTCCTTAGGAAAACAGAAGTAATTCTATTTTTTAATTGCACCTAAGTGAATTAATATTTACCATTAAGTCTCCAACCTTTCACAGCTGGAATGACCAATAACAACATCAAAGGTTAGAACATACCTGACCTCCTTCCCCTGCAGCCTTGTGACACATCATTGAGACCTGATTTTTCCTCTGATGCATAGTGCAATAACCGTACTGGAGCTTTTTGAGCAGCCCTCTGTGCCAGTTTGAATGAATTTCTAACGCTGTACTTGCCAAGAATGCTCCGTGTTAAGTATCCTCCTTTAAAGAAGGGCCTGACAGCTTCTCCCACTCATCTGTAGAGCATTTAAGAAAAAAAAAATATTGCTAAAGTAGTAGTGAACAGCTTAGGATGAAATGATGAACAGTGTGGGTCCAAAGTGCAGCTTTTCTGGTAAACAGTAGACACCACAGCTGGCAGCTTTCAGGCTATCACAAAGCCCTGCCTCTGTAAAAACAGGGGAACAGACTTAGATCCACATTTTCCAGGCGCGTCTTACCTTCAGTAACACCTGAGGCAAAACCTGCAGCAGAGTTCTGGTCCTGCATGAGCACAGTTTTATGTCACACATAGCTTTACAGGAAGAATCGAGGTGTATTACTGTACAGGACAGGATAACCTGCCTGCTCAGCATTGTGTTCTCCGTATTTTACTGCCTTCAAGATCTCACTTCTATGTCTTCAGTTTGTTCCGCAGACTGAGATAAGTATACATGTATATATAGACACATAGTTATGTGTTGTTGTTTGTTTGTTTTTTCTCCTTTCCACATGGTTTGTTGCTCTGGATCATGTCACATGAGCAGACATTAATGAATGTGAACAAGTGCCTAAACCCTGTGCATTTCAATGCACCAACACCCCCGGCAGCTTCAAGTGTATCTGTCCACCTGGACAACATTTATTAGGTGATGGGAAATCTTGCGCTGGATTGGAGAGATTGCCAAATTATGGTGCCTATTACAATAGCTATAACTATGCTCAATTCTCCCCTGTGAGAGACAACTATCAACCGCAACAATATTACAGGCACTCCTCAAATATCTACAGCTCCTTCTCGGAGTATAGAAACAGCAGAATACCTTTCTCCAGGACTAGAAGGAACATTAGAGAAACTTGTCCTGAAGGCTATGAGGCAAGAAATGGCAGATGTGTAGGTAAATGTCAGTCATATCTATGCAATTCTCTTGTTTTGGTCCTTATTCTCAGGTTACTGTTTCATATGTACCAGGGGCTGATGATTTGCGGTGCTGTGGTTTTTTTCATATTATCCTGATAAATATTAGAGTGTTCTGCATGTTCTTGTCTTCTGAGCACGTTGTAGCGAAAGTGTTTTCAAACCACCTCCTTCTAACCACTTGTTTTAATGTTTGAAAATTATTTCTCTCTGGTTTTCTTCTGATTATGGTAGCTTACCTTTTATGAATTTTCTCACACTTCAGAAAACACCAGTAGACCCAGTCTAGTCCTGGGGATGTTGCTTGTGTCAGACTCCCACTGATGGTAGTAACAATCGGGTTCAAAAAAGTTTTGAATGAAGATTTTAGATTTGAGCACGCCAATGCCAGCACTGCTACAGGATGGTAGTCACTGCCATACAGGCAATATAAGCAGAAGCTTTTAAATTACCTGTAGTTATGATATATAGCAGGTTGTAATATCATTCACTGAGCATGGAGAGATTGATTATAAGTAAGCAATTACGGGTTTGTGCACTGCCATTTCTTTTGCTGTGATGAGGAGAGCAGGGTAGTTATGGTAACTGGCAAGATCAGACGCCCCTCCCCTCCCTTTTTCTTTTTTTTAAGAGGTGCAAAGCCTCAGGATACACTGTAAGATCAACAGGAAACAAAGGGATGTGGCATCTCTAACTATCAAGCATTTAGCTCACCTCCTCCTTACTCTGTGAGGTTTTCCAGTGAAATACTGCTATTTTCACAAGTACTAAAAATTTAACTCAGCTCCTTGTGAAAGTCAGAATGAACAGCAGCCTGTCCTGTTCATGGACTGATTTGTACTAAATGTGAAGAAGTTAAACAAACAAAGAAACCCCCCTAGAAATTATTGCTCAAAAAAAAAAAAAAAAAGTTAGGTTTGTCCCATGTGGCAATAGCTAGTGTCTATGGATCTAGACCCTCTGTAACTGCTGGTCCAGAGCTGGAGAAGGGGTGCTGGGGTGCAGCCCCCCCAGAGCAAGCTCCGCTCCCTGCCCTGGGAAGCCCAACAGACCTGGGCTGGAAAGGGGCCACCCCTGTGCTGGGAGCCAGGGGTCACCGGACCTGATGCTTCACACACAGGACAGACGAGGATATAAAACACGAGTTCATCTTTTGAAGGATGCTTCTCTTAAGCCAGATTTTGCCAACTTTACTCACATTTTGAGTATCTTAAAAAAAAAAAAGTTATTTTGTGATAATACTGCTGGGTTCAAGACTAAGGGCACCGCCAGGCCTTACTAGCGCTTGTCCCACTGCATGTAACGTAGCAGTTTGTGGTGCGTTAGTGTCACATGCAGTGACACTTCATAGGAGGCACAATATCCTTCCAGGATGAACAGTGACCTACAGCTAGATTCTAGCAGCTAGAATTACTGCTGGAATTCTATAGCAGTATATAATATATTAATGTTGACAAATATGAATATACTTCTGTTAATAAGAAGTTTAGATAGGCAGACATCAAACTTTGCATTTACATGTATACAGCTACTGAAATGTCTTTATAATGCAGCTTATGGGTACAGCAGTTTAGTTGAAAGGCCTAGGAATATAGCTGCCACTGATGAAAGGGTTAAGCTAAAATCTATCGATCGTCTTTACCCCAGCTTCCAGTTAGAATTAGTTAATATTCTTGCACTTCTGTTTCATTGGAACAAAGACTGAAATTCAAAAATTACTATATAATATGGAAAATATACCCAAATGATGCTTTTTTAAAAGAAAGTTCTTTCAATAGACAATTATCAGAATTTGGTAACAACATACCATAAATTTCTAGTCATGTCTGTTTCTCTTCTGCATTTACATTTTTACCTAGTGCAGCCCATGTAAATCAGACAGAGAGGGGAAGCAAAGACCTTCCTTCCACTGTTTTAACCATGCAAGTCTTAACTCTTGCACAAGCCTAACTTGAGTAGGGTCTCTATTTCTGTCCTGAATTAGGCAGGTGTTTCAAAAGAAATTACAGTTATATATGATCTGTGTCACAGATCAAGTCACACTAGCCTGCTCTGAAAATTTTACATAAAGTAGTCTGTTACTTCTGTATTTGAGAGAGAGATTTAAAAAAAAAAAAAAAAAAGTTAAAAGCATTTATTGATAGTCTTCCCAGATACCGAGCTTATTTCATCCCCATGGCATGGGGAAGACCAGTCTGGAAAGGGAACAGCTTTGCCTGACAAGGGAGTAACTGTAAGAACAACTTGCCCGCTGACAAGGCTTCCTCTGGTGAGATAAGTAATCTGGCTGTTTCCTAAGCATATTGCTTAAAACCTTCTAAGCAGGCAGCTCAGCTTGCTGTTTGGTGCAAGACCGTGTTTGTATCACCTTGTCGATGTATACAGAGAGCACATCCCCCTTTCTTCCCAGAAGTCTCTGTCAGGATTGGTTTCTTCAGCTAGAATATGTTTTGTGACCACTGCCAGGAGAGGTGAGGATCCCTTCAAAGCTGACTTTAGTCATTAAAAAGTTTCAAGGAATGGCCCAGGTAAGGTGTGAAAGGACTTGCTATTCTTAGACATTCAACCCCATCAGAAAACAAGATCCAGAAAACATCCACCAACTCTGTCTATACGCTTGTACATAAATAGGACAAAAAATACCTAAGTTCAGTACCAGGTTCAAATAATCCTGATGCGGAGGTGCTTATGGTTCTTCCCACAGACATCGATGAATGTGAAACCAGAGATACCTGTCAGCACGAATGCAGAAACACCCTGGGAAGTTATCAGTGTACCTGTCCGTCTGGTTATCGCCTTATGCCCAACGGCAAAACCTGTCAAGGTATGGAGATGCCTTTGAGTGTTCAGAAATACATTTGTAAATAAATGAGATAAAAACAATATTCCGTACATGTGCAAGCCACCTCTTTGAATTTGCTGTACAAGATTCTGCATTCAAAATTTCAAGTTTCAGAAGTTTTTGTATTTCCCATTTTAATGTTTCATAAAACATCAGCAAATGAGACTATTGCAACTTCTTCTCTCAAGTTTCCTCATGTGACCTGACATTACACATTTTAACTCCAGGCAAGTAGAAAAGCAGCTCTGGCATCAAACCCAATATAATCCTTAACCTGCCTCTGTCAAAAAAAGGTAGTCAGATGTTCTGATCCACAAAAAAATATTTTTTTTAAAAAAATGGCATCTTTTGATAAGAGAACTATGGCTTATGTTGGATCATGGCTGTAGGGAACTTGTGGACAGTATGCCATCCTGCACAGTAATAAAGTGCTGACAAGAATAAATGCACGTTATTGGAACCAGCAGCTCCAGTATCTCAGACAGCAAGATAGGATTCAGAAAGATCTCACTGTGTGTAGAGGTATGCCCTGGAGTCTGCTCAGCCTTTACCCAGCTTGTTTTTAATACTTAAATTCTTCTTCCAGCAACTCATCATTTGCATGTGTTTTTTTATGTTCAGATATTGATGAGTGCCTCGAACAGAGCATTAGCTGTGGATCAAATCAGATGTGTTTCAACATGAGAGGAAGCTACCAGTGCATAGACACACCTTGTCCACCAAACTATCAGCGAGAGCCTCTTTCTGGGTACGTTTTATTTTCAGCCTCTTGTCGCCCACCCCAAGCTCAGATCCTCAACCTGTATTTGCTAAAGAAGAAACTTTTTAAGTTTGACTGACACCAGTAAAGCTCGTACTAGCAAAAGGTAAAGCACTGATAGCCAAAACGATCATCAGTTTCTCAAGCAGCAGTGTTCCATCCATGCTTCCCCTGCAGCAGAAGCAGTATTTTACTATTACTTCAAAAGGAAATAGCACCAGAATGGTCCTTTACTATATGAACCCTGGTAGGCAGCATGCTGCGATTCTTTCTGCTGATTCAGTGTCATTCATTTGTCACTTACAGGGCTGCCTTTGCATCTAAGGTTTCCGACTTCCCTAATGGGCTAAGTTGCCATCAGTTTCAAAACATTTAGTACTTTCTTTTAGTCATGAAAATAACGCTACAGTTCATGGCAACTTCTGATATTTTTAAGTTGCTCTATTTATTCCCCTGTTCTGGAAAAGACATTATTTTAATCTCTCAATATACTCAAGGAAAAAAGCTTCTTTCCTAATCAGAAACCATCTTTTGCAGTCAAACTCGACTGACATTTAAGTTGAAATGGGTCATGCTACCTGCTAACCTCTGTTAGCACTGACAAGCAGAGCTAGGAAATATCTCCTGTTCTGATTTCTGATTAATAAAATGAGATTCACTTTGCCCTTCATTCCAGTTCTTTATGATCTCTCAAATGGAGCTGCCTGGACATTTTAAACCAACTTTTCCAACCATAATATTTAAGAGCAAGGTCACTAAACCGTAAACCATTGGCTGCAACAACTATTGTATCTGATATCTTTATATTGCCTCTGGGCGCTTTCTGAGATGAACCTTTTGAGGGAGAATGGGGCATTAAACTGGGCTCCAACTTCAAAGGAACAAGGGATAAAACATGCATGAGCATATTCTAGTGAAGTTTTAATCTGCATACTGTGACAGGGTAAACAGGGGAAGAAATTCTCTTCAAGACCTACTGCACTATTTATGATACTGTGCCTTCACCCTGGGCTAAGGTGCTCTGCTTGTTCTTAGGTTCTGCCTCAAAAACTGCCCAGCCAATGACTTGGAGTGTGATCTGAGTACCTACGCCTTGGAGTACAAACTCCTTTCCCTCCCCTTCGGCATAGCTGCTGGTCAGGATTTAATCCGCCTGGTTGCTTATACTCATGATCAAGTCATGCACCCAAGGACAACCTTCTTAATGGCAGATGAGGAGCCAGCAATCCCATTTGCCCTGAGAGATGAGAACTTGAAAGGAGTCGTGTTCACTACCCGACCACTGCGAGAGCCAAAGACTTACCGCATGGGAGTCAGAGCCTTATCCTACAGCGTCGATGGAAATATCGAGTATCGGACAACTTTCATTGTTTATATAGCTGTGTCAGCCTATCCCTATTAAACATTCCAACTACCTGACAGTAATCACAGTATTTTAACCACATTTGTAAATGCCGGTGGGCATTACCACTTCCAGACTGACTCTACTGCCTGCCAAACAGTTGTGAACCATGTAACTTGAAAGTGGTGCTATGCTCTTTTGTTTTCCCCTTCTTCCCCGAGGCTGCCCTCCTGTCCCGTTATTCCAATTCAAGAGGGAAATCCATGGCTTTGAGGACCTGTTACCACTTGTTTTATTTATTACACTGGAGTAGTCATTTTCAACAGTTTGTTCGGAAAACCAGCAGAAAAACCAAAGTATGAGCTAAAGTATGTGGTCAAAGCAGTAAGCAAGGAGCAGCCTCTGTTGAAAGCAGCTAAAGAAAAGCCTAACCAAAAGAAAAAAAATATTCAAGTGGTCTGCATATTTTAAAGCTTGCTAAGTGTTTCACAATTTTATACCTATTAGATCTTTTCTTGTCAAATATCTGATAGAATTAGGGCTGTAATGTACTATGTCGTGTGCTCAAAAAAACCAAATACCACTGTACCTAATGGTTGCAAATGCTGAAACAAGTGACATTAACGTTTGTTTTCAGCTGAAGAATCTACAGCAGAATTCATAACTGATACATTTTTTGATTTCCATGCAAGTTTAGACATGTCACTAGTTTTTTGAAAGAAAAAACAACATGGCTACTTCTACTTTATACAGCAGGTATTTTATAATTATTTTTTTTTTTTTACTCTGACATTCTGGTATAGCCATTTATTTAGCTCAAAACCATATTCATTTCAGTACTCCCAACTCAGTTAAAATGTTTTGGGGTTTTTACAAATGGAATGTTTTTCTCCAAAGACGATGTAATTTTGGTTCAGTAATGTCAATACACTGTACACAAGTAATTTTGCAAAGATGTATTCTATTTTTATGAAAGTGTATATATGTGTTTTTCCTATGTGTATTTTCTATGCAGTATCTCAAGAGTGTTTTACAGTTAAGTTTGCATAAAAGGACAATGTCAATACATTGAAAATAATCAAAATAAAGGTTCCCATTGCCTCTGAGATTGCTGTGAGTTTTATCTTCGAAAAAAAATTCTTTCCTATTCATAAAGCACTTGCCTTTAGTGCCAGTGGAGGATGCAGAAGGTAGTGTGTCCAGCAAACCAGGGAGCAACTTGCACCAATGCAACCACGTCTCCTGTTTTTTGTGCTACTGGCTTCTCCACATCCTTAAGCTCTAAAAATAAATAAACAAAAAAAAAATGGTCAGGAAACTGATGCACTTACTGTAAGATCTCTTATTTTATCCAGAGCCTATTAGACTAAGAGATATCTCATTTTCTCAGAGAAGATGGATTTTGCTAAGAGTTTATATACAACAAAAAATTAAGGCAGTGTTTATTCATAAATACAATCAACTCATTGCCAAACATGAAATAAGTCACTATAGTTCCAATTTATATTAAAAAAAAAAAAAAAGAAGAAAAATCTGTGAAGGACATTAAGATTGGAGCCCGCTGGAAATCGGCAATGTTCACTGTGAAAGTTTTGCTATTTTTGGTCCAAGAGACACAGAGGCAACACCAGAGCCTCTCCAGCTGCACACTGAGGCTGAGCTGCAGACTCAGGTGTCTGGGTTGCAAGGAATGGACCAAGAATAACTCATTTCACTAAGACACACCTGGGTTCAGCTATCTACCCTCTACCTGTCACTCATGGGTAGTAAAAGATTATCAGCAGCATTAAAGTGCATTTTTAGTGATGGGGCTGAATTGCTCTGCAATGGACTTTTGACATTATGCTTGAGTATTATTAACAATCCACAGTAAAAGCCCCACCAGTCTTCCCCTAGCATTGCTTTTTGTTCGGTTTCCATTGCAACAAGTGAGATAGATAATCCTGCAAAACAAGGGTGACAAAATAATTTTGCTCTTTATACAAGTGACAGCCTTCAAACAAATGAGGTTTGTTTCTTGGCAGCCTGACTTCAAACATAAAAGCCATTTAGAAAGAAAAAGAAAATTAATTGCTTTTGTGTCTTTGTTGTGAAAGTAAGCTATAGTAAGTACTGGCAGTACCTCAATGTCTTTTAAGCATGAGAATCATACTGAAAATTATGTCCTTAAGGGAATTTTAACTCCACTGTGAGACAGAAAGAAAATTTCTATTATGGTATATTTTGTGAGAAAAACAAAACAATCCCAACCAATATGAGAGTTCACAGGCTTTAAGACAAATTATTACTTCTTTTTAGGGTTAGGAACTTACCAGATAGAAGTCACTCAGACACAGCTTTGTTTCATCCTGTGCTTTTCAGGTGCCCTGCTGTAGCTTAAGAGCAAGGAGCTGCTTGTCCATATGGAAGCTGTTGGTTACACTGAGATGATGCCACAGGATTGAGGGACCAGGGAGATTTGGGTTGTGAACTTCATGATTTTCACTCATTGACTGGTTACAGGGATGTTACGAATAAAGGAGAACTTGTGCCATGCCCTTCTCTTCCTTGAACATCTAGTTCTGTATTACGAAGTTACAATCTATTCTGCTTTAAGAAAAAGAATTGCAAACACATTAAATTAAATCTCTGAGCAAATAACACCTGCTGCAAATCTATCTGCCCCTCTTGCTAACAGGCTGAAAAGGCTGTCATTTGTTATTTGTAACTTGAGAGGTAAGAGGCAGGTTAGTACGTATGTACATGGCCACATAAAATTGTGTATTTGTTAAAGATCAAAAATCCTTATTTCACAGATCCAAATTGTAAATTTTGTAAATACAACAAATACTCTACTGTATGTATTACTACTTCAGGTAAAGCTACCAAAACCTTGGATGCAATTTTCAGTAGCTAAGGGCTGTAGGGCTGAGCCTGCAGTCACGTTGCCCAATCCTCTCCAGTAGTCTGCAGAAATACTTACAAGATCAAAGGTTCACTGCAATCCTATGAAAGGATGATACGATCTCAACATCATTTATCACAAGACATTTCACAGATGTCCTCCTGTCACAAACCAACCTATACGAATAAAAGACTGTCTATACAAAAGGAAATGCAGCTGAAAATTGTGGTGGACAGCATGCAAATAGCTAATTCTGAGTAATTTCACCTGCAGGTATAGTCCAGACCACAACTGAACAGCTGTTCCCCGTATCAACAGACACTGCCCCTCCAACAGAGAGGCTGAGGATACATGTTTTTGTAAGGATTTTGGCAGTGGGAGGGTGAGCTTGTTGGGTGGGATTTTAGAAGCTGACTGGTGTCCTACTTCCAAGCCAGATATATCATCAGGTTTTTTTATCCCACTCTCACTGGCTGGGATAACCAGGGCTGGTCCAGGAAGCAATCCTGGCTTTTCTAGAGGAAGCCCGTTTATGTTTGCATCAGTGCTGAATGGGACCTGCTGACTCTCTGCTGGCCTTATCTCAATCGTTGTGATATATTTTAATTAAAGAACACAACGAAGAATGTTGGAAATCGGTGACTTCCTAGTTAGAAGGCTGCTTATCATTCAGCTTGAGGAATAGACACAGCCCTGTAACTGTGCCTTTACTGCCAGCATTATATAGCCCAGACCCACAGACCTGACAGTGAAGCCACTATGGAAACAGAGCCAAAGATCTGTAGGGTGTGATGAAAGGCACCATGCAAAGAACCAGGAGCCCTGTTAAACAGTGTGCTGGTTTTGGCTGGGTTAAGAGTTAATTTTCTTCATAGTGTCTAGTATGAATATGTGTTTCGGACAGATACGATCTCTTTCCCAGAAAGCATGAAGGTCCCTCCACAAATGTCTACTTAATTGCATGCTAAGCAGTCTGTGAGAATCCTCAGTTCTCATTAAAAAACCCCACACCACCACAACAAATAACTGCTTAAAAAACAAAGGAGGTCCCAGTGAGAGCAAGTGTTTTGGGGTAGTTCAGAGATGTGCTGAAGAAACAGTTAATACCTCAGTGTTAGCCCGTGCCTGTGCTATCACCCTTTCATAGGAGCCTACTGTTTCTTCAGACTTCTATCTACAGACTTCTATGCTAAAAAAAGCACATTTGACTCCCTGGGGAGGTAACACAGCATTCCCTGCCGACCCTGTTCCTGAAACACCGCCCCATGACACCAGCTACCTCCTCTGTTCCTGAGCCTTACCTAGGCATAAACATGACAACATTTCATTAACTACACTACCAAAATTAAACGTACCCTATGAAAGATGGCAGACAAGTTTCATACTTTACAGAGGTTAATTTATAGATACTGGTAGTTTGTGTGACATCTTTTGGCATTCCAGCAGCACACAGCTGAGCTCGCCTCCAGGTGAACACACATAAGACACTGGCTCCCCACTTGCTGCAGCACTGCCCGAGACTGCTTGGCCCAAGCATGTATTCCAGGAAAACATCCTGCTATATCTGAGCCTTTGTCAGGGCACAACTGGACCCACTTTTCCTCCTGCAAACAATCCTTCCTTATTAAAGCCTAAAGAAAGCTACATGCTAAGGTGCATCACTTTTTTGCAAAAAAAAATGCACAATTCCTTCCAAATGTAAGTTCTAGCAGAGGTGTAAGGCACGAAAAGGAGTTCACAGACAAACCTGGGGACAATTGCCAGAGAGGATTGGAAGTCTACAACCACCACCACTGCTTCCAAGGTTCAGGAACTGAACGCAGGTGAGGTACCCCCCATCACACCTTCTGTGGAGATCCAGCTTGCCAGTCCCTTGAGAGGGGAAATCCACTGAGGTTTTCTTTTTCTTCACACACTGGCTGAATTTCAAAGCTACTGAGTAGGTACAGTAACAAATCAATGCAGAATACATAGCACTGTGGGTTAAAGGGAAAACAAGTTATCAGATGAGAACAATGCTCAGAAAAGACAAGAGTAGCAGTGCTTGACAGATAAGTGTCCGCTTGCCAACTCAGATCCAGACAGTTGATGCTAAACGAAGCAGAAGGATAATGAGTAAAGCAGTCGTCATCACTCTCACATTGGCGTGGCAATTACAGGCAGGACTCTGCTCTTGGGGTCCAAGTGGGAGCTCTGGTACCCTTTGACTTCAGAGACATTCCTAGTTCTGACAGCTCAAATCTAAGGCTGCTGCCAATAAAAACTTGGCATGTTACCACCTTTGAAATCCACAGATTAGCTTATGTGGCTGGAATCCAGCCGCCCACCCCCCAGTTGCACACAGGCGGAGAACAGGACATGCAGCACTGTGCATCGCCACCACCATGCTGGCTGCGGTTAATCCCCCAGGCAGAGATGCAAAAGCAAGCCGTCTAGCGCATTTCTGTTTAAACTAATCCCTGCTGAGATGCTGCAGTGTACAAACTATAGATGGGTGAGGGCTGCTGGGCAGGTCACACGCATTTTTTTCTGCAGAAAGCCTGCGAGCAGTTGAAGGCTCTTCCAGCCTCCTAGGCTTCAGCCTCTGCTTCGGACAAGATTTTTGATTCAGCACAAAACCAAATAGGTATCATCTGCAACGATTCAGCACCACACTGAGAAATCAAACACTGAAGTCTGGAAGTTCATTAGTGTTCATTAATGCTGAAGAGCCCAAACAGTCAATGACTTGCTTAAGTGCATCTGTACTTTTTGTTGGGAAATCAGAGACTGTTTCAACTCCTGCACACACAGCAATGCTCTGTTCACGTGGAGTTGCTGCTCCACGTGGGCTATAAGTGTAAGATGTCCTTAGTGAATGACTATTTGCTCTTTCTTTCCCTGGTCAGACTGGGAGGCACAGGGTAGCTCTGGGTGTGAGCTGAATGTGAGAAAGGAAACACCAGAGAGTGCCAGCCGACTGCCAGAGCTAAACGGGGTGTTACACATCACACATCCAGCAGCATTGCACTAATAAATTTAACATCCAAGCACAGCATATCCAGCCATGCCCTGTGAATAATATTAAATGTAATCCCTAACTGGCAAGTAGGTTTTTATAAACACATTTGCATGTCTGAACACACTTACCACACAACTCCAGACACTTTCAGATCATTTGAGTTCAGCTGTTCAGCATCTTCAGCATGCAACTCGTGCCAAACAGCCGATTCTTCTGGTTTGATAAATACAGTATTAGAAAAGGAAACAAAGAATACCTGCTATAGATAAAGGCACACAGACATAAAGAAGTGTTCCTTAATATCTTACACAAACACAGATTAAAATGATAATTTATGAATAGCCAAATGATGTGGGCATCAGAAACATGATCAAGCCACGAAGTTGTTCAGATTACTGAGCAAAGGTTAAGAGGTGCCCTTAAATAATGCTGTGCGACTGCTGCGAGGAAAAGAGAATCTCAGTTAAGCTTTACGTGAGGATTATAAAACTGTGGCCATTTTGGGACTGAGAGCAAGCTGAGGTAATTTCTTGGATAAAATATGTATAAGAAGAAGAAAAAAAAAGGTATAGCAAATATAGTGCTTGTGTTATAAAGATCTTTCCTAAAATGGGACAAGCTAGCACACAAGAAGGACTGCACAATTCCTGTGGTTCTTCATAGGGCTTGAAATGTAGTGAGATGCAGCTGGCTTCCTTATTAATAACTTGTCATGACACAGGAAGTTATACACTAGTTTATGACCAGGTCAAGAGAAGACATCTTGAGTAGAATCACTCTAAGCATGATTTATAAAAAATTAAATCTGTATGCTGCCTATGAAAAAGCACAGTAACTCTGATGTGCAGAATTCACCTGGAATTCAGAGGGGTTCAGCCTGCTAAGGATTGAAACAAAGCCTCCCTCCAAACCTTTTAACCACTTACCGAATAGCAGGCCCCATCATACAAACCATTGTCCAGCCCTTCTTCTGCTTGGATCACAACAAGTGTTCAAGGAAGCCTCTTGCAGAGGATGCCTGAGAGGTATCAAGATCTGGACTGTACAGGTATGATGTAGCCCATAATCAAAGCATGGCCAAACTCCCTTGCTATGCAAAACTGTAGCACAGCCACTGGCAAATACTTAAAGTTGTATGTAAAAGCTTCAAAAATGAAGAAAGGTTATCTAATTTTGTTACAGCTCTGAAGCTGTAACATTATCTACAGGTTCAGAGACAAAATTCAGCCAGGATCCAGGAAGAGAAGAATCCTGTAAGTGACCCTAGTTACTACTGTCCCTAATAAACACAGTGGTGCATGAAACACCACAGCTAAATTCCAAGCAGTGTCAAAGTTCCTCCCTCTAACAGCCTTCACAGGATTTTAGCCAGGTTGCCTACAGAACCTGACGCTGTAGATCTAAAAAGTGAGGATGGAAAAGCTGGGAGATCAATGAATTCCCAAATGTTCCTGAAACAACAGAAGCACACCAGCTCGTCATTGAAAGCAGGCAAACAAACAGGACTTCTCCATGTCCGAAGAAGAAGATACAGTTGCAACAGAGCACTCTGTGAGTGACTGAAATTGAAGCAAAAATACCATGAGAAAACAGCATTAAAAACACATGCTGAAGGGACTACAGGAACCTTGGTGATCAACTAGAGAGGGCTAGGCATCCTTGTACCACAACAGTACTGTTTCTGCAGAAACGTCCTGTCAATTCACCACCTGTGGACAAATTTTTATGCTAGAGCGCTTATGAGTAGGAGCTACGCTGAAAAGATGTTCAAATTCACAGCATAACTATCACACCTTTGATTTCTCTTCTTCTTAAAGGAACTAGACTTTGAATAGAAACCTTATAAATAACTGATTACATCAAATTTATTCATCCTTCCTCACCATCGTCTGCTAACAGAGCTAGCTCACAAATCTTCGCATATTTACCAATCGTACAGGTCAGAGTGCTTTTCTCTGCTCTGGCCTTGTTTGAAAAAAATTATTTGTGGTTTGCTTACTGGTTCCTCTGCAATGCTCTCAGTGATGTGGAGACTGATAGAGAACCTCAAATTGGGTGTAACCCTGCAAAGCCTTTGCCAAAATATTACCGCTAACATTTCACAGCTCATGTTTTGAAAAGATTTTGGGTGAATAAACAATGTTGTCCTTTAATAGATCAGCCTGTAGCACAGAAGTGGTTTGTGTTCTCCAACTGAAATGCACAGCAAGGTACTGTCACGGTATTTTTACCATGTGTGGTAGCTTTACTATAGACAAGCAAGGAGCCATCAGTGTTTGCCAAAGAGGCCAAATCAAATGAAAGCTAGTCACAAGCTTGCTGAAAAACCCTGACTGCCTTCAAATTGGACACCTCATCTAATCAAAGTATTTCTTAATCGTATAAATGGTTCTCAGTAGACACTAAGAACAATAGCAAAAGTTAAGTTTTACATAGAGCTGATGTAAAATGAATTTTCCTGATAGGCATTTGAGAACAATAAACAGCACAAAAAGGATACATCACAGAATGAATAACCACAGCATGAAAAAGAGCATCTGCAGAGCAGCTAGTAAAAACAGTCTGCATTTTGCTAAGAACTAGCATTTTTGAGAAATAAAGTTGTTATTTGAGCAGTCAGGTTCAGCAGTGAAGTTCAGCCTTTGCCAGACTAGCTACTGTTGACAAGGCCCTGTTGATTATCTAAATAAATCACATAGCACTGGTTTTGCACCCACCTTCTGTTTTAGAAAAGAATTAACAGAAAATAACAATTGCTGGATTTCCAGCTTGAAACTTGAATCTAACCCAGTTGTGCTAAAATCTGAAACATTTTCATGATCTAGAGACAGGTGAATAAATTAACCATCAGTAGATTTTCACAATATTTGTATGAGTGAGAACTGGCTGCATCTGGGCATTGAATTTGCCTAATACTTTTTAATACACGTTGTACTATCTTTGACAAGATAGCCCTTTACTTGGGGCTTATCACAGAGCTTGTCTCTGTATGTCTCTATACTGACTTATTCCATGCTTAACATGATCCTTTAGTGCCATGGTCTGGTACTCACATAGTTTTCCAGCAAAGAGAGTCCTAAAGGTGGAAGATGCAAATGTTGATAGCATTTTGACAAAGACCTCTGACCACTTAAAGCTGAGCCGAGAAAAAACCCCATACCTTTTTCTTCTAGCTAGGATAAATTTCAGCCTGACATCCCCTGATGGATGGACAGATGTCTGCTCAACCTGGCAAAATGAAAACTATCTTTTCACCGACTTTTCTGCAGTCTTTGTTTCTTTCAACAACTGCTTCTGACAGTCAGATACACAACCCAGACAACATCTTCAAATTAGATGCTTGCTTTGAGTTACACTGAAGTCAAAGTTTATTTATTTATACATATAACAATACGGCATCTCTATTCACACCTAAAAAGCTATAACGCCTATAACAGCATGAGCTTCACATGCCTGAGCATCAACTTCCCAGCTACCCCTCAGTAACAACAATAACCTTTCCTCTGACCACAGCAAATCCTTCCCCCACCCCCCAATAATTCTGATTGCTCCTACACAGACCCTTGCTTAGTCTAATAATATCAAGTACTTCTTTGCTTTCAAGTCCTCTGCAGCCTTTCTTTACTGTCAAGAAACAGTGTTAGTGGGCTTTCAAGTATGTTTGCTCTTCCTCTCAAACTGGCCTTTTTACTTGGCAGAAGTTCGTGCCAACACAGAAGCACTTCATTTTGCTCTTTCAAATCCTTCTCCAGAGTACTCCTGTTATGATAACAAAGACAAAAGACAAAGATAGTGAAGCACATAACTATGGGAAAGTCTAGCATCTTTTTCTGCAGAAGTTAAATGAAATAATAATTTTGGAAGGTATTAAACACCTTCCAGTGTAACATCATGTTGGTAAATAGCACTTTTATAATGACTTACCTTATGAAAGGTTTGATTATTGAGCTGGTTTTCTTTTTTCAGTTCTACAAACTCTGTATCTACAGTCCAGATAAACTCTGCAGACAGAAAACATGCAAGATGTGTGTGCAGAGATTTTAACACCTGCTCTACAATGTGCTCCTAGGGTAAGGGCAGGGGGGTCCTCTGGGCCACAGTCTTAGATATAAATGATGCACTGAAGTTTGCCCACTGATGCTACATCAAAACTCGTGAGCAGAAGTATTCTTGAAAATATGAACACTGTTACCAACGAAAACAGAGCTGTAGCCAGCGGGATATGACTAAAATGAGTCCTTGTTGCTGTTAAGTACCAGGAGCAGACGGTGATAAAACAGTGGTGCTATGAGGGTGGACCCAGATTGGTACAATTAGACTTTGCCATGTGCTGCAAATAACAGCTGCTGCCATCTGCATTTGTAGGCCTCAACTGATAGCCACAGAGAAGAAAAATTCCATAGATGAGTGAACATCAGTGAACATGAATGTCTCTCATCAGTACCAAAACCTCCCAACAATCAAAGATAGACCTTCTCTAGATTAAATCAGAAAGGGCACAAGGAAACACCAGATCACATTTCATATTACACCATGGATTTACAGATTTAGTCCAAGTGAGAGCAGCATTGCTATAACAGTTATTCAGTGAATTTTCTACCCCAGTTTTCCATAGATAGATTTTGTAAGTAAAGAAAATATTTTATTGCATTTACCTATTATGCAGTGGAGGGGGTTAAGCTGTTTTGGTCCTACTTAAGTTTACTTTGTAAGATGAGCAACAGTACTTGTAAATCAGAACATCTGGTAAACCCCTGCAATCTGCCAGACAGTCTTGTGAAAGAGTAATCACTGCAAGTAAGTGTTATTTACAACGCTCTTTAATGTTTTTCCAGTCACAGTGATTATTATAAATGTAAAAAGCTTAAAAGGATGGAAGTAACATCATACCCCTGAAATCATCACTATGCATCCATATTTTCTGAAGTTCATGTATGAATCACAAGCAAACTACCGTCCTGGCAGAAGCCAAAGATCCCAGAGGGTGAACACGCATGATGTTCATGGCGGGGGGTAGGGAACAGAAAAGAAAAAGGGAGCGAAAATGATATTTATCATGCTCTATTGGACACCTTCATTGTCCAAGTGCCTACTCGTAGATTAACAGAGATAGCTAAGTCTGAGATGCAGGAATTAAATTGTTTTCATTAAAAAATGTAAGACTGGAATGGTCTTCAAAAGAACATAACATTTCACATTTGGGCCAGTACGAGTATTTCCTTTCATTCAACAGTTGCAAGAAGGGACTAATGACAAATAACTACACTTTCTCACTCTTCACTATTTAGTAATGTGATTTTGCTACAAAATATATGAACTAGGAAAGCTGCATTTATATTATCTTGTATTAACCTGAACTGCTATTTCAGAGAGATATTTTTCAGAGATCATCTTTGTCACTAAGAAGACACAAAATTAAATTTAGGTTTGGTTCCAAAACAGGATTAAAAGATGGCCTTGTGCTCTGATCAAGATGCTTTAACAGCATCACCTGTAACAATATAATCAACTTAAACATTCGTTTTGATACTAAAAAAAAACAACCAAAACCAACCCTAAATGGGAAACTGTGTTGAACAGCAAAAAAGAGTATTTTACAAAATTTCATATGACACAGAAAGCTGCAGATACTACTTTCTTATCTTCTATGACTACTGTCATACCCACGGTTTTTCTTATTCTCATCAAAATCTACTTAAATTTCACAGTTTGCAAGAGAAAACCGTAAGTGAAGTACAGAGCTCACAGAATTGGAAGGACAAAGTTCAGAGGAACAAATGAAGGATTCCCCTCCTCATCCCAGGTACCCTGAGCCACTGAGAAAACTGCAACTACTCCCAGCAGGAAAGGGACCGAAGTAAAATATGAGGGCCATCGGTGTTTGCACTCCAGCATCAGGAAGTGGGAAACGACTGGGTTTGTCTCTCCATATAATTATGTAATGGCAAAGTTAAACTGGCCCAAATAAGACTCTTCAACAGATGGCCATGATGTATGACTTAGTAAATGGAAATTAATCAGATCCATTTACAGTGAAGTAATGTCTCTAAAATAACTGCCCCTGCTCTACTGTCTTACAGTAATAGGCTTACAAAATCACAACAAGTTAATAACACAACCTCAATTTCACTATTCTCTTTCAGTGATGCAGACCAAGGGCAGCAAGGGAGGGACACCAGGAAGGAACTGCTGCATCACCAAGATCCTTCTTCCACAGCATTTCACCTCATTCAAAAACGCGTCCAGCTCCATCTTAAAACTCATTTGATGATTAGACTGTTTCAAAACCTCAGTGATACAATGCTTAAGAACCTTATTCTACTTTCCTGAATAATCTTTCTTACAAGCTGCTTAAAACTACTTGAGTTTTGGCTGCTGTTGCTCCTTAGTTTAAATAAGTCTTCCTTTGAGCTCCCCAGATCCTTATCATGTGGAGGCATTTACACACAGAAATCAAAGCCCTTCTTTGCTAGAATTAACAAGCCAAACACTTCTATGGTCTCCTCTTGCACCTTTCCATTTATTTATTGTCGCAGCCTCTCTTTTCACCTGTCTCAGTTTCAGTAACTTGTGTGTGGGCAGCCAAAAATACCCACAGTATTCCATATCAGACCTTGGGGTTTGGTTAATATTTTTAAACTACTTTCTGTACTTTCACTGAAACCAGGAACCAGAATTTCTGAAGTGTGCTGGTCTAAATGTCACCAGAATCTTCTCAACAACATGTCACAGTAACTGTGAAGTTTTATCTGGCCACATAATGAACTTCATTGAGTAACCCGAGCCCTCAGGAGAAGAACGCTAGGGCGTTACCACTAAGTAATGCAGAGTCATCAGTCCAAGCTACAGCCCTGGAACAGAATGTTATGAATATAACATCAGCCCTAAAATGGTGCCAGACTCCTGCAACCTTTGTGAATTCCACAGGCATCTCACCCAACCCCCACAAGATTCCCAAAGACAAAAACACATAAACCCATCTCCTGGCAGCAAGGGCCATTCCCGTTTCCTTCATGACTCTGTATTCCAGTCAGTCCCCAGTGCCTACAATTTGGTGGCTGGTCACCGATGCCAAATTCTACTTCTCCTCACACGTCCTGTGTCTGCAGCCCAGCCTATTACCATCAACACCCCGCTGGCTAAACAAACCAATACATCATCTCCACCAATACTGAGGCATTCATTTATGCTCTCCGTGCCTCTCAGTCTCTAGTTATGTCCTGTAACATCTCCTTGAGCTTAACTACTCAAGGTTCAAGCTTGCCTGTAACACTGCTGCTAAACTTTTTGTTAACAAGTTTACCTTAGTTGGCCCAAATTGTCACTAGATCTAATAATGCAGCTGGTCAAAACAGAAGGCAACTACCAGCACTGTTCACCCTCTAATCACCATGTATTTCAGTAAATTTGAGGTGAAACAGAAGGGCTCATCCCATACCTACATCACCTACAAAACAGGACAGTCAGTTGATAGTGCCAGTCTGTCCCTCATGTTTTCCTCAGCAAAAATAGTGGAAAGAAATATCACAATAATCTCAATAAAGTCTCAAGACAATATGCAGAATACACATGTACTCTGAAACTCTTTTAGAACTGAAAACTACTTACCTTCTGCGTAACCCTTGGGAATTTAAAAGCATTCTAAGGTTTAAATTCTATTATACACAGAGTTCAGAAAAGGTTTGGTTCTTTTGTGGTTTTTCACTAAGAGGTAATAAACTGGTATAGATTACAATATCATCTATTATTTTAGGCATATATTTTAATGATGTAAATAACTACTTTAGGGCATTTTCCTACTTGACGCCTTCCTACGATCTTTTAGTAATTACTTCTGCAAGGTCCTAAATGAAGTACTTATCATCACATCTATGAAGTAATGCAAATAACTGAATTCTTCTGTTTGTTCTTCACTCTATGAAAATTAGGCACAACATTTACACACTTTTTCAACATAGTGTTAGGAATAAGTGTTCAAGCTTCATCAGAGATTGAAGAATGTGCACATTTGTTTTGTTTTCCTTGTAGGAAGCAAACTGAATGAAGGTGAGGTTTGCACTATATTAATATCTACAGGTTTGAATTTATGCTGGTTCTTTACCAAAATGCAGAACGATTTACTTTGCTGCCACCTATACTGAAAACACCAGCAGTCTCCACTCTACTAAAGTGTTTAGGACAGTTTCATGATTAGAAAGCCTTACATCAAGTAAAATGAACAATGCACCAGAAGATCTGATGCAGAGCGATGCCTATATTCTGTATTGCTCATACCTGAGTAATGCTACATCAGCCCATCTCTCCATTTTCCTGCTGGTCTACTGTGGCTGATACAGACAATTCAAGCCACTGTGTTACTGTTTTGGAATAGTCTTGCACTCGCAATTTGTGATCTGCACATCTGATGTCATAGGCTTGAAAAAAATTCCTATTTAATACTCTGATTTTTTTCAGAAATATAACCCTTTAGCCTATCCTATTCTCACAACTCTAGTATTTGGATATAAAAAACACTTCAATCATTAAAATTCAAATGGATTTGGAATTTAAATACCTATGCCTGAAACATTTTGCTTATAAAACAATTTTTACTCAAGCCAAAGTCACAAATTTACCCTTCTCTAGGCTTAATGGAGCTTAAAAAAATCTCTTCATAGAAACTGATAATAGCACACACACCCAATTGAAAAGGTCACTGCCTAAAAAGCAGTAACTTATCTCTATTTATACTTTATATCTTGCTGGTTTAAACTCATCTTATAATTTCACAGAAGAACAGGTTTATTTATTTTAAATATGCTGTCTTCGAGAGCTCTTTATCTGCAAATACAAGTTGGGTGTTATTGGGCATTCTTAAATTTAATTTCCTAGAATTTGACAAATTACCCATAGTCCACCTGTTTTAACTTCTCTGTCCTTATACCTTTTCTAGTAATTCTAAAGTAGATGTCAACTTTAAGGATTCTAAAAAGAATTTTGAAAGCGTGGAGTTCATATTATGTTTACAGAAAATTACTTTAATCTAAAACTTAAGCTAAACTTTTAGAAGGAACTGCTGTTCTCCTGAAAAGACTAGTAAATTTGGAGCATATCCTTAATTGAAATATGTACCATATTCTCAGATACTTGATATGCCTACTCTTAGCATACCTAAAGAAGAATCAAGGAAAAAAATAGTAATTAAAACATCAAGAGATCTGAATTTCCATTGAGCTTGGCATGAAAAGCTAAGCAAGCTGCTTCCCTTTTCAACTCATTTTCCTTTCAATGGATTCAGGACAACAAAGTACTGATTATCAAGTCCCAAAGAGATACCATTGTAGCATCTTTCTTTGGACTGTTCTCTCTCATGTGGCCCCTCACATTCATCTCAGACTTTTCAGTGTTATTTCACATCATTATATAGTCACTAAGTTCACATAAGAGTTGATTTTGGCATGCAGTTAGATTGCGCTTTGCCAAAAAATTTGTCTGTCCATCCTGTTCATTTCTCATGTTCTGGATTTAATAGCAGCTTTGAATCATTAACCGAAGTATAGGCAGAGCAGTGACTGTAACATCCATTGCCAATAATTCAGCACATACACCTACACTTCTTGCTCAAGGTTTTCATTCCTCAGCAGAAAAGGAATGAATTAACAATGCCATTTTATTAATGACAATTTCTAGGAGGCCATGCTGTTAAGCAGCATAGTTATTGTGTATTATCTTTGTGATGCAAATTCCTTGATTTCCAGTCTGATAAGTCTTCATAGATTTGTTTCTCATGTTTCTCACAAAGGGTAAATGATGTTTTCTTATAAGAGTATTCTTATGTCAACACATATTCTTTACCAGCATCCCTAGAATTTTCTCTTGTTTTCTGAAAAATAACTCAGCAAAGGATGTTGACTGAGCCTAATCTTTCTGGAATAGAACTGTCTTAAGGGTGGTGCATTATTTGTGATTTTAATCTTTAAACCAACTGCTTTGCTCACAAAAACCTATGACTCATTTGAAAAGTATAAAGGAAAGTATTTTTACATTCTGAAAAGTAACAAGAAAAGTATCAAGAAGAGAGACTGCCTGTAAGAAGTCTCACTGTAAGAAGTCTCATCCTCCAGATAAATCTCCGATGATTTACTAAAATGAGACTGTTAGATGTGCAGGGTGAGGACAATTTTGTGTTTGTTCTGAAAAGCACCTAATAGATTCTGAGTATTATGAAAATAATACTATGAAACAACAGTAATTAAAAAAAATTATGAACACTTGCTGACACAGCCACATACAAAAAGAAGATATTTGTTGCCAACTTAAGAGTGTCCAGCAGAGAACAGCCTGCAAGGGAATAGGCTAGCAAAAGTATAAAAGCCAAGGATGAGATTTTCTTTGGAAGAACAGTTTGTAAGGATGATCTCTCCCTTTAAACACCTTCTCATGGCATCCCAGTTACAAATCTACCTCCTTCCTCACTTCATACTAACATCTAAAACCTGTTCTATTTATTTGGGGGGGGGGGGGGGGGGGGCGGGGAAATAATTGTTCCCACAGGCTACACTATACAGGGAATCTTCAGAGTTCAGCCATGAAAAATAAGTTATTTTTCAAACTAATCTTTTCTTGCAGGCAGGTATCGTCTATAAACCTGCCACCCGACTCAGAGAGTGATGCAAACTCCTGAATTCTCTACCTACTAGAGATTTTCTTCTACTTGCAGTCCTCATTGCAACTCAGATTCCCTCAAAAAGTTGAGTTAAACAGCCATCAGCAAATATTTCACAGAAACAGAGCAGGCTATGTTGGGTGACACTAAACTACTGATTCAGTGTCAGATGTTAGTTACAGAAAACATGGAAATTTGTTGCCAGAATTGTGTCCTCTCCCTTCCTTTCACAACGATGCCAACTAAGGTGCAAAAACCTGTCAGATGCACCAACACTTCAATGCTATTCCTTAGGGAAGAGAAAGGTGTCTTTTCCTGTTGCTAACTGGGGATTAATAATGTCCCAGATCACAGAACTTGATAGCCCTTAATTCTTCTACTGCCTAGTATACACCATGTTCATATAGTCTACAAGGGTGTGAGTCAGCTGGGGTGGAAAGATGTTTCTGTTTTCTCTTTCTGGGATCGTTGCAGGGATTTGTTCCCTGGTTGTTACTAAGGCTACATTTTGTGATGGGTTTAGTCTAAGCACTGGGTAGGATAAGTAATACCAATAATAACAATCAATAAAATGGGTTTCTGACACTGTAATTTCCTAAACATTAAACCAGAAATATAACGTACCCATCTATGCAGTAAAAAATACTATTATGTATTTACAGCCAATGAATGACATCAGCGCAAATTAATAGCGCTCTAAAGTACAGCAAAAAAGCAGGGCCCTGGGACTTCAGACTCCAAACACAAAGGTGATCCCCAACTAAAACTAAGGGACAGACACGTCAACAGTCAAAAATGTGCAATCTTTGCCTCCAGAATCTATACCAAAGAGGGAACACCTGCTCCAAACTTCATAATCTGAATTTATAGCCTCTAACCCTGAGTTTAAGTACCAAATTCATCTATTTAGTTAAAGACTACTGGAGTTTTTAAGACCCCTGCCAACACCACCTCTTCTGACCCTGCGCAGCTCATCAATGAACAAGGCTCCTGTGCTGTTGGCTTTCCAAACCCTAATGTAACACTATGCCTAAATTAACTAAAATTCCCTTTAGCTGCATACAAACCCCCTATTATTTGCATACTAAACCAGCATATAAAGCATTTGTCCTTATGATGCTGAATTGTCTTCTTTATGTCTTCAGATTATCTGAAGGCCACAGATTTCTGACTTTCGAGTTTCTAACTTTTAAACCTGACTATTCATTAGGTTTCATATATGCAAAACCACCCCCAAAACATGAGACATTATCTCCTACTAACATCAAACACTGCTTAAGCATACAGTGTCTGTGGAATACAGTATGGTGCTAAAATCACTAAAAAAAATGAAACCATTCCTAATCCAGGTATAGTTTTACCCCTCTGTTTTTAACAGATAAAACGGGCCTTGACATTTTTCATACTCTTACCCTAACCCACTGTAACTCAGTTATGGGACTCAATTTTATGAGACTCATTCAAACATTAGAAGAAAACACAAGATGTTAGGCACTTGCTGGTACCAGACAACTTCTGGAGAACCTTGTTAATAGTACATGCTCTTGAAGATTTGGATTCTGAAAGTTTTCTGAAACCGTTTTTTTCCAGTTCCCACCACCCACAGATTCCAGAAGGACATCTTTACATTTTAATTCTCAGATTTCTTCCCACTCTACCCCTCTCTCTGAAGTCCCCAGACACATATATATTGGTGTTGAATGTTGTTAAACCCTTGAAACCTAAATCCAATCTTCTTTACAGCCAGAGATTAATCCCCTTATAAAAGTAAAATACATGCCTCTGGTTCATGTCTGCCCATGTCTTAAAAGCTGCAGATGCCCAAATATTCAACTCCAGGCCACATCCCTGTGCTAACCTCAGTTACAAGAATGAGGCCCATCTTTACAGTAAGTGGCACAGGAAGCAACTGGAACACAGAAATTTCTGAAAAATGTAGATTGAAACTGAAAAGTAGAAATTGAATGTGAATGAAATACACTGAAATGCTATTACTAAGCATATACTGAATGCAACTATAAATGAAGATCTTAACAGCATGAACCTCAAAACCTGAATTTTACTTTGGAGATCAATTCCTACAATAACACAAAAGATAAGATCTCCATCAATCCTCCATCCTCCTTTTAAGATCTTAGTACCTGAGCTTCAAAACCAGAAGCCCTAACTCTTGAGCCCAAATATATTCTTAGTAATATCAATATAGTGATCAATCCCTACAGTACATGGGAGTAAACAGGCCCCGCCAGACACCATCCTAAAACTGAAAGCCGCAAAGATGAATCACTAGAGTCTTATAATGTAACTTTAATCCAAGCCATAAACATAATTTGAAGTCTAGAAGGAGGGTGAATCATTTAAACAGGAAAAAAACCAATCCCTACTACTTCTAGCCCTCTTTTAACTCTTAGGGTCTTTAAAATCCACAGAGTTCTTGAGGACTCGTCCTCCCAAAGCTTGACTTTGACCCCAACCTCAAGCATAGTAACACCTGAGGAAGGATATGGGGACTAGTCCAGATCCCCAACTCTAACAGTAGCTTTTAATTATAGTAGTCCACGCTGTGAAAGAGGATTGTTTAGGGGAAGTAAAGAACTTAACTCCCTATCAGAAGGGAGCTCCTACCATGCATGCTCCCAGCTACTTTTGCCCTTGAGAAACAGGTAATTCAGTGGACTTTCAGTTTTAGATTTCTAAAACCTACTACTTATTTCAATTCTAACTTGGACTTAATTACAGGCAGAGACCAATGCCTAGAAAGTGCCTGATATAGCAGAAGGATACTTGGATGACAACTTCATTTTGTCTTGTTATTCCCTCAGATCACGTTAATAACCCTGCCTTTGCTGTAGATTATTCCTTTTTCCGACTTAGATCAGCATTGCACAACCTGTGATGTACCATGCTAAATAATTTAAAGTTTTACAATCATTTTATTTGTTGGAAGAATCTTCCTGTTAAACTGCAAACATGCTGCTCATTCTGTGTCCAGGTCTGTGCTCCTGCAATCATGCTCTGTGTGTGCAACTCTTGCAGAAGGATAAAGAAGAAAACTGATTTCTCAGAGGCAGAGTTAATGTTGAAAGCACTTAAAAGAGAATGCAACTATTTCAAAGGTCATTGAAACTGAAGGGAAAATGAGTCGGTTTTCCATTTTTTCGGTATCTTTACCTTCAATAAAGAAAAAGGGATTTATCATGCTGAGACAATCTACTCTGCCAAATGCCCAGTCAACTCTTATTCACTGTAGGCATCTTACACAACAGAACCCTAAAAGGTGGAAGCAAAGCAGTAGACATTTCAGATTAATAGTTCAGATTCTTATAAAACTATGAACGATTTAAAAAAAGGTGTTTACAATAAGAAGAAAAGAAGGCAGCTTCCACAAGCCTTTGGCAACTTTAACTAAAACTTTCTCTACTAGCATTAATATTCAGTATTCAATACTGCCAAGAGTGTGGTTTTTGTACATGAACTTACTATTTGACCTTTGAGACCTTCCTGTTGAATACACATTACAAGTTTTACTGTTCATTTCTTGCTCTGAAGTCAAGCAACAGCAGACAAGTTCCAAAAAAGAAAAAATCTCAGAAAAGTATAAATATTGTCACACTTATGTACAATTATGCTGATCCAGCAAGTCTTTCCCCCTTGAATATACATATTTGAACAGACCATTTTTGCTTGAATATTTAAGAGGTGAAAGCTTCAAGAATGTGTTAAAAGGATTATTTATAGTAGCTTGAGTGTGATGTCTAAGAAAAATGATTCTTCATGTTACAAGAAAATTACTTCATACCAAGTCTGAAAAAAACCTGACACCTTTTCACTGCTATTTCACCAAAGCAAGGGTGTTATTCTTCAGCCATATAAACAGTGGTGACTCTCTCTCTGAGTCTTTATTAACAGTCCTGTAGGTGGTAATGAAGTAACTGTGGTCTGAAAGAATTCTGCATCTTTCATTCACAAATTAACCATGAACCAGTGCTAATACACTACTACTATTTAACTAAATTACTTGCTTTAACTTAATTGTTTAACTTAATTGCCTGTTTAATTGATAAACATAATATCTTATGCTATAAATAGACATGTATAAATTCTTCTTCTCCTAGATTTACCTCCTTCTCCTACCTGAAGCACCCTGCTTTTCTCATGTTAATTTTCCTTATCCTTCTTATCTTGTGTCATCCTTCATATTAATCAAATCTTGCATGAAATTTGTTTCTTCCTGTTGTTGAATCTCTCATTTTCATCTAGCTATTATTCAGTAGAATTAGTCCATACACTGTATGAATAAAAAAAGAAAAAATATATGGAATATAATTCATATTGTGAGACATTTTTATGAGACAGTGGTCACTTGTTAATCAGGCTATCTGGATCCAAATCAATAACCATTTCATTAGACCCAAGTTAGGAGGGGAGTAATTCCTATACTGGAAAAGAAAGAAAGAAAGAAAGAAAGAAAAGTTAAATATTTCTGATTTAGGAAAGTCCTATTCTGGCAGACATTCTCTGAGTTTTCCCTGCAACTTTCTGTTACTAAAAGTCTGCCCTGTTGTATGAATCAGAACACACATTCCACATAAAATGAAATTCCAGCATAGTTCAAATAAATCCATGCTCCAGCTTTCGGAAAAAAAAACCCTTTAAAGTTCTTTTAGAGGAAATTGTTATGACCCACTGAGAAATATTATGATAGCTGTAAAGCAACGGTCTTAGGGCCAAGGCTCAGAGGAAGTCATGTACACCTACAGATGTGAACAGCTAGCAGATCTGCTGCTCCTCCTCCTCTTCAAGATATTCAGTAATGTCTGCAGCTGTACTGAGCTGAAAGGCTCTTTGGTAACAAAAAGATTTCTCCTACTAATTTTGGTAGTACTATAAAAATAACGCAAACACGCAGATTCTATCTGTCATCTTCCACCTATCGTTACAGGCTCATTGTTATCTCTGTGAGGACAAATATAATTTCTAAATCATATTTTTATCTCTACTTCTTACTTTTAAACAATTCTCTCAAATGTTTAGGAATTTAAAATGCAGTAAGTCTATATTTACATAAACTGGATGATGCATGTGACCATGTGACCACTGAATTCTACTACAGTAGAATTCATTGCAATACTACTGCAAAAAAACTGTCATAAATGTGACTGATGAGCTTCTGAAGAAGCCAGGGCTTGAAAGGGCATAAGAATATAGCTGAGTCACAGGCATCAATGTAAGGAATCCATTAATCCAGAAATAAAAGATAACAATAATAGTACTGTAACTGTGATGATCTCAGTATATAAATAAAGCAGGATTTACAGGGAAAGGCTACCTGCCCCACTACCACCACCTTTTTAAAAAAATGCAATCCACTGATGAAGTTGGGAAATACAGATAAGATTTTGGATACACGTGACAAGATTTAAAAAAGGGTTTATGTTGCCTGAAACCCTAGCCAAATTAGATGACTGGTCAGTTGATATCCAACTGAAGCAATGAAATATCTGATTAAAAAAATGTTCTCTTTTTCTAACTGGGGTGGCTAACCACAATATTACGTCCCTTATGTTGCTCCAAAATGAAGAAAAAGGGTGGTGAAGCTGTGTATCTTTACTTCCTCATCACAAATGTAATGAGTCCTGTTCCCGTAAATGCAATAGAAATAAAAATAAGGAAACAGAATGCTTTCTACTTTCCCTTTTTTATAGCTCTAAGTCTGCTTCAGATAGACCTCAACCCAAAAATGGTTGAGATGTATCCCCACCTAACCCTTCCCTACACACACAGCTCCCTGCTTACTATTTCACTGCTGCCCTTACGGCCCTTTTCACTGGCACACAAACCTTTGCATAAGAGCGGCAAGTAAAGTCTGTCCATCATGAGTCCTCTGATTGTGTCTGTAAATGTATTTCTTACCACCACCCAGAACCTGTAACAATAATTTAAAGCAGGGTTTCAAAGTCCATCCCTGAAAATACAGGGAAGACCAGGAGAAGCTGATCACACGCTGTGAAGTGCCTGCATAGATACGATCCCAATGCAATCCTGACACTACTGCTTGAAGGTGTCCGAAGTGCTCTTTGCGTCCTGTTAACCCACTTACGGAATTATTACCTTCTCATCACTCAAACTTTGCAATCCCATGTCACATCTGACAATCCAAAAACTTAATTTGTAGGAGAAATGAAACAATACAATCCTACCAAAACAAACATACCCATAACATAATAATTGTAGCAGCCAATCATGACTACCCATATTTTCAAGTCGTGTATGTACCTAATTGTCGTCTTATGACTTAATTGAGTATCAGCATGTTAACAAAAGCATGATAATTATTTTGGTCTTCTGTTACATTTTATTTACTGCTTTAGATATATTTCTTCACCTCAGGCAACTAGCCAGTATTAAATTGGACTCACAGTTGTACTGGCTGTGAATTGATGTAAGAGTCAACAAACCTCCTCCATATCATAGATAACAAAGTGAGGATATACTCAACAATGCAATCTTAAATGTTTTGCTTGATGAATTTATAAATTAAGTTACAAGGATTTTAGTATTTCTCTAGAAAACCTATCTCATCATGTTGATCCTGTTTAGCCACCCTAAAACCTGCTTCCTCACTAGGCTTTAATTATCCATAGACAGGTACCTTTCTTCTCAAACCACAGAGTTTCTTTATCAAGCTTACAGTCAGCTCTGCTAAAGACAGCACTGAAGGTCTTGTTATAAGACATGTAATATATATTTTTTTCTGTGTATTACCTTGAACAAACTCCATAAAATCTCGGAGCCTTGGGTTCCCTTTCCCACAATGTAGAGCAATAGTTACTTCATAAGCAGGTTGGTAGTGGGCAGAGAACCCTGAATAGCTAATTGACACTATGTCAGTGCTTCCACTTAACACTTGTCTAAGTAACTCTAGAAACTTTTACAATGATTGTATATGTTCCTAGAGCAATGAAAAAAGCACTCTTATTGACTGGAATTAATTTATCAAAGCATGGCTGTGATATGAAAGCAATTAGAAGCATCCACAATGATTGAATGAAACTGCCTCTATTGTGATAATGCAGAAATGAGAAAGAAATGCTAGCATAAAAATACTGAAGCTGCACAATCATTGGGCCAAGTAAGGAAAACATTCAAGCACACATCTAAATGCACTCCTTTTCAGAGGCATCTACATTATTTTCCTTAAGAGACTCAAGCTCATTTTACATGCTTTCTGCACTTGGGATCACTGAGTATTTTACTGGTTTTATTTTATTGTTTTGGGATAACAGAATTACTTTGGGATTCAAGTAATATCGTAAGACGTAAGTATCAAAGCTCCCTTTCTTTCAGGATAGTTTCTGAATAAAAAGTCCCTCCCAAAGCCTGAGAGTCAAGACCATTAAAAGTTTCAATGGAAACTTCCTTTAGCTCTGAGAGAGAGTTACAAATAACTATTCCCAGGATTCTGAGTCTGGAATCAATAAACACAAAACCCACTGAAACCATTTAGGTCTCTCTCATTCATTGCTGATGCTTCACATATAACGCATTTTAAAAATTTGAGATTCAACTAAATTCTTTGATTTCTAGCCAATACTTTGGCAAAATTTTCATTCAGTTCAGGGAAAAAGTACTGTATATTCAGTGCAGAATGGGCGAATTACTTACGACTGTATAAATTAGATCTCAAAAGTTTTTGCAGAAGATACACCATCAGTAGCAGATTAATACTGCATAACTTTAAGCGGCTGTCACCTAAGCTACACTTGACAGGAAAGAAAATATACTCAGCATTTGCCTATAATGATTTTGTATTGCTGTGCAATAGTAGCTAATGCCTTCCAGATGCATTCAGGACAATTTGTTCATTTCACTCGGTAATCAAAATGTGTTTTGACTAGTAAGTCCCTATTTAGTTTTTTCTGTAATCATTTTTCTTAATGGGAGTATTTTCCAGATGTTGCGCTAGTCTAGTCATCTGGGACCTCTTCCAACTCATGTGGAAAGTTTGCTGTCATAAGCTGTCATTGGCAGTGTTGTTTAACAAGCTGTCTAATTAGTTAACCCCAGCACAGTTACAAAGCAATATATAAAGCATGTGAAACATCACTGAGAGCAGACATATTCTTTGTTAGGTAAGTGTCACACCTATCTCTACTCAAAGCATTTTGATCGAAGTCCTCTTCTTCAGAAGGAAAATGATGAACGGGACAAGTTTTCCTTTTGAAAGAAGATTTACTTTTATCTAAATTTCCATTTGACATACTTAAACATTAATATTTCAATGACAGATTATGGCTTATAAAATTATGCTGCTTAATAACTAACATTCTGACAGTTTTGTTTTTACTTTATGCTTATATTTATCAGTATTATAACCTTAGAAACTGTTGTACTTAAGTGTATCCATTTTAAAGAGAGAAGACTGTGACGATAGTTTTCATGTAATAGAATTCTACAAAAAATTACTTCCACTGTTTGTTAATAATGAATTTTCCTAGTCTTACTGAAAAATTTAAACACCCAATTGACTAATAACCAAGAGAGAATTTATGGAGTAATTCTAAATTAGAAATTTGTCCTTGAATAATTTTAGTATTGATTTTATGTTTTTACTAAACCAGTATTATGTATAAAGATAGGCACTGCAATTTTTAAACCTATGAATGATTAACTGAATTGCATATAGTGATGTCAGATTACTTCTTTTTAGGGACGATGTCGTACCTGAAAGTAATGATCATATGGAACATACTTTGCATATCCCTGGTTATCCTTTCACTGTCCTTGATTCAAGAAGTATCTTCCCAAGGTACTGTAACATACAAAGTTAAAGGGAGGGTGTCTAGGATATCTGATAAATACTAGGAATGCATCTTTATAAAAAAAATAAGTTCTAGAATTTTATATTTATTCAGATGGGCATTGCAATTCAGTTTTATAATCACTGAATATTTTCATAATTATATTTTGGTATAGCATAGTCCTTTTTTTTGAGGAATAACATATAAATATGAATATAATGTGAAATGAGTATGAACGTACCTCTTTTTCTGTAGACTTATTACAGAGATCCTGTTGCCCTCAAACTGACATATTTAGCCTAAGTGATTTGCAATATGATTCAAGGAAGAATCTAAAATTACAATATCCACATAATTTGGTTAGAAATATTTAAATACAATAGGCTCAGGGAAAGGAATGTCTATACCATGCTAAGTGCTTTTCCATTAAATACACTGTTATTACTACCACAGAGGCAAACTCTCACAATTATTTGTCTAATAGTACATATTTTTATTTACTCTCAGATCTTTGTAATTTGTTTGTAAGTAAAGTAGCACTGTCATGAAAAAACAGAAGAACCTGCAGCCTGGCAAGTCCTGTGGTGTCATAGTTCTTAAGCAGTTATCAAGTTACAGTGCTAACATTGTTTAATACTTGCTGGTAGAAAATTATTTATTACTACCTGATAGTAGAAGATGTAACATTTGTCTATCCGAGCAGCTCATCAGGTCACAGCAGGTGTCAGATTTGACCTACAGGACAGACCAGCCTGATACCGCACCCTCTATAGTTGATGGGAGCCTTCCCACTATTTTCAGCAAAAATTAAGACCCTTGGCAACAGCAACTAGAACCATCTAGGCATTTTCCTCACGAGTAACTTCATAGCTTACAAAGAAATGAATGAAAGGGTGTTACTTTTTGGATTTATTTTCTCCCCATAAGGGAAGAAGGGTGCAATATTGGGCACATATTCATAAAGGAAGATGTCTAACTTATTTTTTCAGTTCCCATATTAAAAGCCCATTAACTTCTCTGTTTATTCTCTAGTCCTGCTTCATTATATAATTGTAATGAAGTGGTAACAAACATTATACGTAACTCCTGAAAATCACAATCTATGTAATTATTTGTTGTCCCATGGTCTTCCTTCATACATACACACACTCCGTGTGTGCTGTTAGAAATTGTCTTCAGTGTTGTGTTGTGTTACATGTTACTTCTTGTTATTTTCTTGTTGTTCCTCAATGTTTCAGCTGATTACCTTAACTCTGTTTTAGCTTGCTGATTGTTCAGCTTCTTTGTTTGTATTTAGGGGCGCTTCGCTTGTGGTCCTGTATGTTTCATTTCCAGAAGAAGCTGTTAGCATGCTACATTAGTAGAGATTTCACATAGAAAGGGAAGTTGTTGCAGGGTGAACTGGCAGTACAAGGTAAAAAACCCTTGGTGAGCTTGAATGGTTAAAGTTTGAAAGCAGATCTCCTGATGTCTTGCTTACCAGCTGTAATCTGCACCATGTATTATTATCTAGCATTTTCCAACACTACAGCAGACTAGCAGTAAAGCCATTGTGGGATGAGCTTTTATGTTACTCTGCTAATAAATAATCTCCTGATTAACAAGGAAAAAGTATAGAAATTTGCAGGACTAGATCCCAAGTGTTCCTAACCTCACAGTTGATAACAAAATCCTCTCTGTCCTCAGGGAAAAAAATTAATGTAGAGGGCACACATTTTGAAAACTTCCAATAAAAATGCCTCTGGGGACCTGTATTTATTATGCCAGTGCTCATCAGTTTCCAAGCTAAACTGATTATATTTGGCTATTATGAGGAATGTTACCAAAAGTAAAAACCAAACAAACTTAATTAATGGGCCTGTCAGGTACAGTTGTGCAGATGCATGTCTATAACCATATGTAGGGTTAATCAAGATGGAGAATTAGTCTGCACAGCAACACAGCACTGGCTGATACACTGCCCAAGATAAATCTGCACAGGCTAGTCTGGATGCCAGAACTGCTGCAGTCATACTACTAAACCAGTTCTCAGGGATTCATTAATCTCCAGGAAGAACAGGATAAGTTAGCCTCAGCAGAACACCCCTCTAACCTGAACATGCGGTGCTGTTGGTCCTCAAGCTGGCTCAGAGCCAATCTCTGATCCACAGGCCTTCAGGAGGGGTTGAACCAAGCCCACAGTTTCTGCAACACTGACTGAAGAAATGGCATTCTGTAGAAAAAAAGATAAATGTTACTGCTTTGCCATTCAGCATTTCCTTACGTATCATTCTGGTTTGGCAACGTTTACACCAGTGTTGTGTGATTTTAGATTTATCCAGCTGTACAGGGAGATGTGGGGAAGGGTATTCTAGAGATCATGACTGCCAGTGTGATTTTAGCTGTCAACACTACATGGAATGCTGCCCTGACTTCAAGAAAGTCTGCACGGTTGGTAAGTTCCCAAACATAGCCAGTTTCTATTGGCAAGGCTTCCCCTCCTGTTTGCTCCAACTTCCCCACCACACCAGTGTCTCTTCTCTGAATGCCTAAATGTCTCTTTTAGTTCACTGTGTCCTTGTTCTCCTCTCATGTGTGTTTTTTCTCTCCTCCTCAAAAACTCAGTGATAACCTCTTGCAACCCATTCAAAGAAAATTGTGCATCCACAGGTTATTGCAGAGAAAAGGGTTATGCTTTTCAGAAGAGCAGAGCTAGGCAAGAGAGGGGAAACAGTTTACCTGCTGCTTGTTTTCTTCTCCTTAGTGCATTTGTACTACATCTGTTTGTCTCTTATACAAAAAATTGGTATACACCAAGTCAGGACGTTCCAGGAAGAAATGATGGGATATTTGAACTAAAATTTAAGAAGCGTGGAGGCTGTAGAGTCTAATCCAAAGTCAGAGGGTGTCCTTCCATGGACAGGAGTTGACTCTGGATCAGAACCATGTTGAGTCTGGTGGAAAAGACTGTCAGATGAGTATTTATTTTATCTGCAAAACTGTATAGTGTAAATAAATACAGGTGTTTCAAACTGTTTTACTGAGAGTTAAAAAATATTTTCTTACGAATTGGAAATGTCAAAAATATCAGCAATTTAAGTAACAGCAGTTTGTTACACTACACTGTAGTCCTAGTAAGATTAAAGGTATAAGACCTAGATTGAGCAACACAGGCTGCGTGCTGTTAAAAATGCAGATGCAGCACACCCTAAAACGTGAATTCCGCTGCTCTGACACACACACTGGAAACACTCGCACTGCAGCCTTCCCCATCCTAAGTTTGATTTGTGAGAGGACATGAGCATTTTTCATAACTGAAAGTACATACTGAGATATTTTAATTATATAGGCTATTTATTTATTTATTGTGGGCTAGATACTGACGTTACTCTGGCATGAACGTAATATTTAGTAAAATGTTTAAAGATGTCTTCCCTGTTCTGCCCTAAATCACTGAATTCAGGCAAGGATGGTAGGCACCATCCTTAAAGGATGCAGTCTAAGGGCTGTTGCTCAGTTAGTGTGTGATTGATACTGACTAAATTAGAGAAATGCCAGACATCATTTATGAATAAAAACTGCCCTAACATCATATAATAAAAACAATTCTCACCTGTGCATGTGGGATGAATCCACTGGCATCAACAGACTCACTCCACATCTATAGTGGTCAAAAGATGTTCAGAATCTGCCGACAAAGTAATCTTAATTTTGCTAGTCAGTGATTTAATTGTAAAATACGACTTTATGCCCTGCATGCCACAAAGACCATGACTTCAGTAGAGACTTATGTACAGAAAAGATACAGGACAAGAATAACAGATCATATGGTAAAATCTGGAAATACCAAGTGATAGCTAATTGTTGGCTCAGTTCTGTGAGATGTTGAATATCCTCAAAAATATCCACTTCAGGTCTAACATAATCACCTCAATTTAGCAGTTAACTAAGTACCTATTAAAGGTACTACTGATTGTTAATAAATACTACATTGTAATGTGATGTAATTTTTTAGGGTCAAATTTTGTCCTTTAAAAATACAGCAAGTATGCTTTTCTGCAGTCTGTAATAGCTGTGCACACACTTTCCAAAACAATTTGGTCATTATTTGATATGAAACAGCAGTACTGCAGTGACTGACGGTACCAGAAATTAGCTAATAATGAACTATTAAAAGCATGTGGTTATTAATCACGTCAAACATGGCAAATACTCCTTTAGTACTAATAATTTTAGAACTGTATTAATAGACTAGGATAATATTTTTAAAATGGTCACTCTGTGTAACTTCATTAACTCACTCGCACTATTAAGTTGCAGTATTTGCCCAGAGACACCATGTACACTTGGTCATGACCTACTTAGGCAAATTAGTTTTCAGAAATGCTTTGCTAGACACATAATTCTTGATGCAAAGTGGTACCCTGATGAAAAACTTTTTGAAAACCCAACCCAGATTTTAAATACCATTCTTGATGTAACTGCTATTTGATTAGGGAAATCGAAACCTTCTATGATGAGACCTAGCTAAAGTGAATGCTGAGGTCATATTTTATTCCACTATAAATCCTAAATGGTCTCAATATACTCAATGGCAAAGTGCAGTTCTGGTTGTACGGCCTGATCCAAAACCCACAATTACACAAACAAGTTCTGGATCAGACCAGAATATCCACCTGATTTTATGAAGCTGTTCTTTATATCAGCTTAAGCAAATTACTTCACTGTAGAAAGGTCCCAGCATTAAATCTGAGCTAGCCAAAAATACTAACTCTCTTGTTCTGCCTTATGCAAGCAGTCTCCTGCAAAGGACGTTGCTTTGAAGCCTTTGAAAGAGGAAGAGAGTGTGACTGTGATGCAGACTGTGAAAGATATGGCAAATGTTGCCCAGACTACGTGAAACACTGTAAAGAGGGTAAGAAATTTCTTTGTTACTATACTTTTCCCAGATATATTTAAACAAAGATGGTTTGCATTATCATAGAACATTAACTGTGCAGGCTTCTTAGGACACAAGAAGTTAGCTAGCAGACAAAAACCAAAACAAAAATAACAAAATCTAGTTTCAAAAATAAATTCACCATTTTCTGAAGCATGAACATTCTGTTGATGCATAAAGGTAGATATACTGGAAGGCACCACCAAGCTACAAATTCTGAGGGTAAAGTGGTTTTTTGCATTAGCCTCTTTTGGCACTAGCCACATTCTAATTTACTATCAGAACTGTCACTCAGAATAATACATGTAAGGCCAGGTTTTGCCATGTGCACTTCCACTCATGGTACTTAACGAACATCAATTCAAGATGACAGCTGGGGGGAATGAATAACACGTTGTAGTAAAAGCCTAATTCCTCTTACAAAAAAAATGTAGTAGTGAAGGAAGGTCCAACTCCCTTAAATTCCCCACCCATCCAAAAGTTAAGAATACCTGCTCGACTGCATTGGAATAATACTACTTGAACCTCCAGGCAACTTGCTTTGGGTCACTGCAGTCACTGGCAGCATATAGAGATACATCCTACATCCTCCTCAACTTGAATCCAAAATGGAAAGTGCAGCCCTACACTCTGGTCATTCTCTGGGGCAAGAGAGAAGAACTGCAGGATCTGCCTGGTCAGAAGTGGCTGCACATTCACACTGCAGCAAGAGGAATGTAAAAAAATACATATTTAACCTTTAGGTTGCAAATTCAGTTCAGGGAAGTACACTGACCACAGTCACTTTTCTTTATTCTGTCCCTCACTGCAGAACCTGATGGGGTTTTGTTAGTTGAGCACAAAGGCCCAGATCTGGAGGTGCAGTTCCAAGTTCATGTAGCTTTAATGACACTAGCAATTGAATTTAGTATAGAAAACACCAGCAGAATATGTTTAATTTCATCACGTCCTTAACATTTCTGCTACTTATAGACCTAAATTAATTTCTGTGAACACACTTGGCAAACATGGCTTGGCACCAGGTTGCTGCATTCACAGACCAGGCAACCTCCAAGGCAGCCAGTTTCCAAAGCGTGCAGTTTAACAAACAAGCAGTGTTACAGATTATCATTTGGTTCACTTCACCAGCCACCCCCAGTCCCCAGGTGCTGGTTTAACAGCCTGGGTTTGCCACTCAGTTGCACAGTAATTTATACTGAAGTAGACTCTGTATTCAGCATTTTTGGGCTGTCTAGAGGACAGCAAAGGTCTTAGAAGTGTCTTGAGGTGAATTTGCTGCCTTTGAGGTCGCTTGACACCCTCTTTCTGCTGAGTTTAACAGGCAAGAACATTCACAAAAGACAGTTAGCTTTTTCACTTGTTCTTCAGTTCAAATATAATGAAAAGTTAACCAACTGCTCCTAATCTTAGAGGGTTTCTTCTAGTATTTTAGTTACTTAACTTTGCCATTAATTTTTGGGAAAAACCCAACCAAAACCCAGCAACAACAACAACAAAAAAAAAAAACAAAACAAAGCAAACCCAGCCTACCACTGTACTCAGAAGTTTAGTATTTTTGCTATGCGTAACTGAGAAACCTGTTAAACCTCTTGGAATAATTTTGCAGTTTCTGCATCTTCTGAACACTTCATTCTGTACAGTGAGGCTAAGTTTACAATGTATATCTAGAGAACATTTTCATCTTGCCTATCCTCCAGAAGCCCTCTATCCCCTTAATACAAAGTCACATGAAGTTAAGGACTAATCAAACCATTTTTCTCTGACTACTGACTCCTCTGAAAGTGAATTCAGCTCCCAAAGTTATTTTATTCAACAATTACAATTTCTCCCTTTCTCAGTAAAACCTTCAGGTCATAGTCCAACACCCAACCTTACTTGCTTTGAGTACTATCTTGCTATGAAAGTAATTCTTTTGATACCCCAGTTGTCAACTTGTGAGACAAAAATACTGCTCCTTTTGTAAAAAGCTGATTATACATATCTATGGCAGTTACCAGCTCCTTTAATTGTATCAAAAAAAGCTCTGCAGGTTCCCTGAGCTCCATCACATTTTTTTCACAACTAACAAGATCCTTCTACAAGGCTACACTAGGGGGAAGAGAGGGTCTTGCTTCCAATTGTACAGTTTGACTCAACAATGATTTAAAAAATTATTTAAAAAATATCATCTGGCTCTTACTGTATACAAGTGAAATCCCATGCAATCTTTAGAGCTGGAAAATCTGAACACGACCCTGCAGTTTCTTCTAAAACTCAGGCTATTACAAGTTAGCTTAATACTTAAACTTTGCATTGTTTTTTTGGTCCATGGCTGCTTTGTAGCTCCTGTCTCCTCCAAGGAAATTATTGCCTTTAAGATGTCTCTCCAAAATGATCACTTATGTAGAATTATCATGTTTGAGGAGCTACAACATAACTATATCTTCAGGAGATTATCAAAGCAAATGCTTGGCTAATACAATAGCTCTCAGAGATCCACTATAGTGAGTTAGTCCCAAGTCATCAACATAGAACACCACTCAGAATTCATCTTTTTCCCCATCTCAAAGTTGCTGTTAGCAAAGAATGCCTCACCTCAGACTTCTGGGAAAAACATTTCACTTGTCTGTGATGAAACACTTAGGGATCCCAAAAGGTATTTTTGTTCTTTTTCCCCTGCATAATACTATAAGAATTCCTATAGATAGGAAGAAACTTACCTTTATATGGAAGACAGTCACTGAAATTTTGTAATCACTTTCTTACAGTTGACAGCAAGCACCTAAAAAGAAAAATGCTCCCATTAATAGATCTTTTTCTTTCAGCACACACACAAAAGCCATCACCGAAGACTCCACCACCAAACAAACCAACATCTAAAAGGTCATCCAAAAATGAGGAAAAGAAGCCAGAGGAAGTAACACAGACCCATGAAGTTATGGAAGGTAGGAAAGTATACGAGTGAAACAGGATGGGTGTTACCTGAAGGAAAATTAAAGACCATTTTCCTGCTCTGGAAATAGAAATCCAATGCGAGACATTACCAGACAGTTACCAAGCTTGGAACCACTCAGTTTATAAACTAATTACCTCACCTAGACCTCAGGATAGTGACTTTGGAGAGTTCACTTAGCACAGATGTTGGAGTGTGGTGATGTCTCCTGTGTCTCTATTGGATTTTCACACACATCTTACAAAAATATGTCACACACCATTGTCAGTTTTGGACAAAGTCCATGGCTGGAACAGGAAGGGTGTTGTATTTTGGAACAGTGATGAATTGGCAGGACGAAGAGAGGAAAATCTCCTAGCAGGTTTCTCTATCTTTAATCAAGCCAGGCCTCACGCAGCTTCAGAAAACACATAATTTATTTTTTCTCAATGGAAAACATGTTGCTTTCCTGTGTTCTTTGATAGTCTGTTGCAGCATTTTAAATGATAACTCAGGAGATCAGTTTGAACTTGAAACCTGAAGTAACAAGAATGAAATGAGACTGGAAATCAATCATGGCCAGTATTTTAACGTTTTTTTTTAAATTTCCTAATTTTAAATTTGAGTACTTACCTTTCTGCTACGGCAACTTCTTGTTACAAAAAAACCCCATCAGTATAGTGGGTTAAATGTAACAAAATTAAGGAAATTCAAATAATCATTAACAAGACCTCACTTGGCTTATAGTATTTCAGACACACTGGGTGGGAGGAAAACCTGTTCAGTAACGCTCTGCTCATACTACACTGTTTCTACAACACATTTACATATGGATTATTTCTCACACTGAAGTGTGAGTGCATCAGTGCTGCTGCTAACAGTCACCAGGCCATGACCATCAGCAACAGCTCAAATTTTTTTATATTTTTAGATTTGTTCAAAAGTTGAACAACTTGGCCACAAACCACAAGATGCTGCACTTTTTTTTTTATATTTTCAGGAAACAAATGCCAAATTCAGTTGCAATGGTAGACAGCACCACAGCAGGAATCATAGAAAAAGAAAAAAAAGAATCAAACACAGCACAAAACCCATGCAAAAAACAGAACTAAACAGCAAAACTTCAGATAATGCTTAGGGAAAGATTAAAATGCAGAAGCATTTACTGGGGTGTTTTTGCTGAATATAGCTATATTAACAATTTAACTCAACGTAGCTATATATACAAGTAAGGAGAGTCTTAAAGCTGTAAGTCACAAAGACGAAAACCATACAAGATATAAAGATACAGCAGGAGATGCAGTCAGGTGTCTGCACTCAGAAAGTTTATTTTCCTCCCTCTCTCCTCCAAGTCCAAGTCATAGGTGGATGAGTTATATTTAAATATATTATATTATTTATATCTATATAAAAAATACATTATAAACATTATAAATATGTATATTTAACATCAGAGGAATGTTATACATAATATATATTATATAATAAGCATATTATAAATATGTTATATTTAACATCAGAGGAATAAATCAAAAGAACAGACTGAGAAGGGAAATGTCTAATTAGAAAAATGTATTTTATAGCATGCTTCCTCTTTTATGAAAAAGGATGGAAATACCCAGTGGTCTCACCTACAAACACCGAACTAAACTCTGTCACGCTGCACTTGGAGTTGTGACAGGTTAGCCAAAAGGATCGTTTAAAACTTACCTGCTGCAAAGTCCCATGCAGACAAAAGGAATTCATATTTAACCCAGGCCACCTTAGTTTTGCACTTCTAAATTATTTATCTTCTGACAGTTACCTAAGCCCATAAACTGGAATTTATCCACTTAACTTAAGCTTCCACATATCCTTTTCCTTTTTCCATTTTCATTAAATGTTTACACCACTTTAAAGCTAATTGAATGCAATTTTACACAGAAAGCTTAAAGAGCAAAGACCAGAAAAACAACTACAGCTATTCAATATATAAGCAACTATTCCTGATCAGTATAATAAATTAATATACAATAGGTGCATGAACTGCAATGCCAGTGTCTTAATATATTTGTGTTCTCATAGATACTGACAGTGGACTGGGAAACAAAGTGACAAGTCCTGCTCCAACTACAAAACACCCTGAAACAGCCACAACAATCAAATCAACTACATCTGCTCCAAAAACCAGCTTACCATCTACTACAAGTACTACCACAAAAGCGACAACTACAAAAGAGACTACAACAGCTCAGAAAGACACCCCTGAAACAACAGTGGCACCAACAACCAAGGCTGACACTCCCACAACACCCAAACCTGAAGACACCACGTCAGAGGCACCAACAACCAAGGCAGAATCTCCCACCACACCTAAAGCTGAAGACACAACCCCAGAGGCCACAGAGGCACCAACATCCAAGGCTGACTCTCCCACCACCCCCAAACCTGAAGACACAACCCCAGAGGCCACAGAGGCACCAACAACCAAGGCTGACTCTCCCACAACACCCAAACCTGAAGACACAACTCCAGAGGCCACAGAAGCACCAACAACCAAGGCTGACACTCCCACCACCCCCAAACCTGAAGACAAAACTCCAGAGGCCACAGAGGCACCGACGACCAAGGCGGACTCTCCCACAACACCCAAACCTGAAGAAACAACCCCAGAGGCACCAACAACCAAGGCTGACTCTCCCACAACACCCAAACCTGAAGAAACAGCCCCAGAGGCACCAACAACCAAGGCTGACTCTCCCACAACACCCAAACCTGAAGACACAACCACAGAGGCCACAGAGGCTCCAACAACAAAGGCTGACTCTCCCACCACCGCTAAGGTTGAAGACATGACTCCTGACGACACAGAGGAACCAATGACTGAACTGGACTCTCCCACCCCTCCCAGTGCAGAAGAGACAACCCCAGAGGCCACAGAGGCACCACCAACTGAGGCTGATTCTCCCACCACCCCCAAACCTGAAGAGACAACCCCAGAGGCCACAGAGGCACCGACGACCAAGGCGGACTCTCCCACAACACCCAAACCTGAAGACACAACCCCAGAGGCCACAGAGGCACCAACAACCAAGGCAGAATCTCCCACAACACCCAAACCTGAAGACACAACCCCAGAGGCCACAGAGGCACCAACAACTGAGGCTGACTCTCCCACCACCCCCAAACCTGAAGACACAACCCCAGAGGCCACAGAGGCACCAACAACCGAGGCTGACTCTCCCACAACACCCAAACCTGAAGAAACAACCCCAGAGGCCACAGAGGCACCAACAACCGAGGCTGACTCTCTCACCACCCCCAAACCTGAAGACACAACCCCAGAGGCCACAGAGGCACCAACAACCGAGGCTGACTCTCCCACAACACCCAAACCTGAAGAAACAACCCCAGAGGCCACAGAGGCACCAACAACCGAGGCTGACTCTCTCACCACCCCCAAACCTGAAGACACAACCCCAGAGGCCACAGAGGCACCAACAACCGAGGCTGACTCTCCCACAACACCCAAACCTGAAGAAACAACCCCAGAGGCCACAGAGGCACCAACAACCGAGGCTGACTCTCCCACAACACCCAAACCTGAAGAAACAACCCCAGAGGCCACAGAGGCACCAACAACCGAGGCTGACTCTCCCATCACCCCCAAACCTGAAGACACAACCCCAGAGGCCACAGAGGCACCAACAACTGAGGCTGACTCTCCCACAACACCCAAACCTGAAGAGACAACCCCAGAGGCCACAGAGGCACCGACAACCGAGGCTGACTCTCCCACAACACCCAAACCTGAAGACACAACTCCAGAGGCCACAGAAGCACCAACAACCGAGGCTGACTCTCCCACCACCCCCAAACCTGAAGACACAACCCCAGAGGCCACAGAGGCACCGACGACCAAGGCTGACTCTCCCACCACCCCTAAACCTGAAGAAACAACCCCAGAGGCCACAGAGGCACCAACAACCGAGGCTGACTCTCCCACCACCCCCAAACCTGAAGACACCACCTCAGAGGCACCGACGACCAAGGCAGCCTCTCCCACCACCCCCAAACCTAAAGAGACAACCCCAGAGGCACCGACGACCAAGGCTGACTCTCCCACCACCCCCAAACCTGAAGAAACAACCCCAGAGGCCACAGAGGCAGCAATAACCGAGGCTGACTCTCCCACCACCCCAAAACCTGAAGACACCACCTCAGAGGCACCGACGACCAAGGCAGCCTCTCCCACAACACCCAAACCTGAAGAAACAACCCCAGAGGCCACAGAGGCACCAACAACCAAGGCTGACTCTCCCACCACCCCCAAACCTGAAGAAACAACGCCAGAGGCCACAGAGGCAGCAATAACTGAGGCTGACTCTCCCACCACCCCAAAACCTGAAGACACCACCTCAGAGGCACCGACGACCAAGGCAGCCTCTCCCACCACCCCCAAACCTAAAGAGACAACCCCAGATGCACCGACGACCAAGGCAGCCTCTCCCACCACCCCCAAACCTAAAGAGACAACCCCAGAGGCACCGACGACCAAGGCAGCCTCTCCCACCACCCCCAAACCTAAAGAGACAACCCCAGAGGCACCGACGACCAAGGCAGCCTCTCCCACCACCCCCAAACCTAAAGAGACAACCCCAGAGGCACCGACGACCAAGGCAGCCTCTCCCACCACCCCCAAACCTAAAGAGACAACCCCAGAGGCACCGACGACCAAGGCAGCCTCTCCCACCACCCCTAAGGTCAAGGGGACTACCCCTGCAGCCACTGAGCCTGACACCACTGCCATACCCAAAACTGTCCCCGGATTAGCAATATCTGCTAAAAAAGACACAACCTCGCAAAGCAGCGAGACAGTCATGACAACTAGGAAAGCAACACCCATAACTGAAGTAGACCCAGTGGTTTCAGAAACAACAACAGAGAAGAAAACTACAGGTCCTGCACCCACACTAGCAACCAGCACAACTGCAAAAGTCACAACCACAGCCCTACAAAGGGTAGCAGTGACTCCAGCTAAGACTACTGAGTTTGTAGTGATAACTGACAAAAAAGAGAAAACAACAGCTAAACCTGTTACGACTCCTATAACCAAAGAGACAACAACTAAAACAGAAACCACCACTGCAAACAAAGAGATAACAACACTCAAGAATGACAAAACTACTCTGCTTAAAGACATCTTAACAAGTACCAAAGACACAACTACTGTGACTACGGTGATAACAGCTAAGCCGGATGACTCTCCTAAAGGTAAGGATGATATTCCAAATACAACTCCTACAGCCAAGCAAGCTGTCACTACAGCAGCTGAATCGGAAGCAACTACTGTGGACAAAAAGACTGCAACAACAGCTGCAGAAAAAGAAGCAACCCCAGCTCCCACACAAAAAGAGACTTTAACAGCTAAACAAGAAGAAAGCCCTGCGGGAACAGCGACTGTAACAGCAGCTACGACACCCTTGACCAAGCCCACTATGTTGACAACAGCTGCCAAAACAGATTCAACCCCTAAACCCAGGGAGACTGTAACAACAAATAAAAGAGATACAACTATGGAAACTAAGCCGACTGTAACAGCAGCAGCTAAAGAGAGCACAAGTAGTATTTGTGTTGTTGTAGAGACAACAACAGCTGGTAGAAAAGAGGTAACAACTGTCAAAGAAACTAGCGTCACACCTGACAAAGAAATGGCAGATGCCACTGAAAAGGACCCTGGTATTGACAAAGCTACCAGAGAGACCCCTACAAGAGATAAAAAAGACACAATAGAAGAAATGTTTATTGTTTCTAAAGGGACATCCAAGCCAACTATACATTTCCAGGAGGTTACCGACACAAGAGATGAGCCTCATCCAGCCGACCCTGAAACTCTGCCAGTAAAAGAAGAACCCGAGATAAACAAGCCTTTGATCCAGACTGCAGACTTGCCAGTTTTACCTGGAGAAACACAAGGTAATTGCATTCCAGTAGGTACAAAGGCACCAGTTACTCCACCAGAGCGCACAACAGAACACGTGAGTAAAGGACATGCCAGATCATTCTATCCAGTGCCACAAGAACATGGCACTCATGTTCCAGTGGTCAACCATAACCACAGTGCTACTGCTACCAGCATCCTGCATATGGGTACCTCAGTTTTCAATTGTATTATTTATTACATTCTCCATATAGTTTACTGCATGATCATGTTTCAGTAATTGTTTTCAGTAACTGGTCCTGCTGAAAAATGTTTGCTGTAAGAACTGCAGAAGATGCAAACAGAACAAAAAAAAAAAAAAAAAAGAAAGAAAAAAGAAAGTAAAGGAGAAAGAAGGTAAATTTCTAAGTCCCATGAAAACATTGCTAGGGAGTCAGGGTGAGTATCTACTGTTACTCAAGGTACCAACCCTGGCATTTTGCAGTCAGATGCAAAAAACGTCACATAGGACAGACATGGAGTCTCTTCTTTGTATTCTCTTTCCTCTGTGCTTTTTGCCACAACATTTTTCATGTCCTCACTATTTATTTTAATCGGATATAGCCTGCATGTTCTTGGGCATTTTTTTCAATCATATTGACAGGTATTTCAGAGAGGAAAAAAAAGTATTTTAGATAAAAAATACTTGAATTTTTGTCCAGAACAGGTTCATCCTTCCTTTATATTTAACTGAAACTAAACGTAAATGCTTTTTAAATAAGCAAGTAGGGGGAAGGGAACCAACTAGAGCAGCTTGGAGAAACATCAAGCCAACATCCTGGAGCACAAAGAAATTAAACGGGGGACATAGCATCTGATGCATTTATAGGTCTTTTTCTGAATTATAGGTACTTAGGTAAGCCTAAGCAAAGATATGTATACCTGGTCATGTAAACAGCTGGTCTTGCACTCCTGGGACCAAAAGAGGAGAGCCAAGCTTTCCAGGAACGTATCTCAAACGAATAATTAAGCCCTTTGCATGACAAGTGCCAGTCAGATGCCTGGACCAGAGAGCCTGAACATAGCCGACACCAGCCACCACTTCCAGCCGCCGCAGGGCTGCTGGGGTGGGCTGGGGAGGGAATGCCATTTTTGTTAAATGTTTTACAAACCCCAGCCACTGTGTTTCACAGCGATGAAGGACGAGAAGGACCTGTGCAGCGGGAAGCCGGCAGACGGCATGGTGGCCCTGCCGAACGGCACCCTGGCTGTCTTCCGAGGTAGGTCGGCCGGCCCCGGCCTCCACCGCCCACACCTGCCCCCGCCCAGCCCCAACCCCCGGAGCCGTTTCAGAGCTCCCAGGCCCTCACAGAGCGACGCGCCAGGCCCGCACCCCTCGCCCGGCCCGCCCGCGCCTCAGGGGTGCAGCCGGGGCAGCGGCCGCCTCGCCCCCCGCAGCCGCGTACCTGAGGGCGGAAAGGGGCGCCTCCCGCCCGCGCACCCCCCTGCGCCTCCCGGCCCGCGCCCCGCGCCTCACCGCCTTCCTCCCGCCCGCGCCCCGCGCCTCACCCTGCGCCTCAGCGCCTTCCTCCCGCCCGCAGGCCGCTACTACTGGCTGCTGAACGGCAGGAGCCCACCAACTACCAGCCCCCGCCTCATCAGGGACGGCTGGGGCATCCCGGGCCCCATCGACGCCGTCTTCTCCAGGTGCAACTGCGATGGCAAGACCTTCTTCATCAAGGTGAAGGGAGCAGGGAGCAGGTGGGGCCCATCAGCTTCAAAACAGCTAGGGGGTGTTGAAAAACAGCTGTGGAAGAGGAGCCTTGTGTTCCCTCATTTTCTAGAATAAACGGTGTATTCAGCCAGCATGGTGGGTTTGAAACTGGGTGAAGGTAAGGGTCTCATCCCCAGCCCCACCTTGTCTGCCGTGAGATGGCGCTTGTCAGGAAAAAAAACCTCAATTCAGTGCTTTTCCACCCTGTACTTAACTAGGACAGAAAGCATTGACAGAGGAACTGAGAGACAGGTTGTATTTCTATACAAGACACACTTCAGAAAAAAACAACTCTTTTAAAACATAGGTATCTGACCATATCTTTCCCTTGCCCAAACAGCCTGCATTTGTCCCTAATATGTTTCTCTTCCCGCAACAAGATGATCGTGAAATGCACACACCTCATTAAAGACATGGTACAGTTATAACCTAATTAATCATTCAGTCTGGTATTCAGGCAGCTTTTCCTGTCTGTGAAGATTTAGAAAGCAAAGCACTTTGTTCAGTAACCACTCATGAGCAGTTCATTTCGAAGATAACTCTATCCCTACTCAAAGCTGGTGTTAGAAAACTACAGCAGGAATTTTAGGAAGTTCTGGTGGTTTTTTCCCCGTTTTTAATGGATGTAGGAGTGGTTCCAGTCAGTTTTACAATGTAGTTAGCACTAGCATTGTGGTAAGATTATTTTTTCTGTCAGTGTTGAAGCTCAATTCCAGATAAAGGATTTTCTCTAAAGGTCATTTTTTCCTTATATCATTAGGGGCCCCTGTACTGGCGTTTCACTAACGGTGTTATGGATAAAGGCTATCCCAAACCTCTTGCAAATGGATTTGCAGGGCTAAGTGGGAAAATAATAGCAACCCTTCCTGTGGCAAGATACAACAACAGACCAGAATCAGTTTATTTTATCAAAAAAGGTATGTCTTGTACTTCAGTTGTTCACAGATGATCAAAAGGTGCTTGAATTGCCTTAGTCAGGAATAAAACGCTATTTCTCTTGACTGAAAGACATATTTCTTCTAAAAACAGCACACTCTGACATCACTTACATTTCTAAGTGGTCAAAAAACAGCCTGAAGCTTTAAAAAATTGTGTTAGTACTTACAGATCTTTAAATGCATTTTAAAATAGGACTGAGGGACAGAATCCAGCACTGTAGTGGGTAGACATTAAAATAAGTTTTATCTGGTGGTAAAACTATTTTACTCCAGCAGTTAGAGAAGGGAAGGCTTTAATCATACTAGTTCATAACTATGTACAGAAATCTCCCTCCCGATTTCTCATTTCATATTTTAAACTAGTGTATTTCCTTATCTTAGGTGAATGATGTACTGCCAACATGAGAACTCTTACCTGAATTTAAAAAGCAGAGGTTAATGAAATGCAAATCCTTTTCTGGACTCCAGCCCTCCTCCTCTCAGGCGGCCTAAAATGATGGTCTTACCTTCTCCTTTATCAACAGGAATGATGGCAGGAAAACCAGTTCCCCTGGAGTTGTACTTACTACAATAACCATAATGAGCATAGGCAGGAGGTATCACAACATCTACAAGAAAGAATGTGTTTGATTTAGAGACAAAGGCTTTTTTTTTAATCTCAAAATGTAGGAACGAATATACAAAGCTGAAGGCTGCCACAGTTGTAGATGTAGTAGAATTATGGTATTGATTTCCTGCTTGTAGTATGAGTATCAATGACCTCTTCCTGTCTGATCTAGCTGGTGGTTTGGTGTTTTTGCGGGTTTTGATTTTTTTAACTAATTTTGTTAAATGTCTATTTTAGATGGCAACATGCAACAGTATGTGTACAGACAAGAGCCAGCCAAGAAGTGTCAAAGAAGAACCCAGGTTACCATAAGATACCCAGTTTATGTCCCACGACTTGTAATAAGGAGACGCTTTCAACGTGCAGTAAGAATGCCAACTGTTATTCAGACTGTCAGAATCAACCCACATCCAACTGGTAACTTGTTTATTAAGTTTCTTTTATACAACTGTTTTAATCTTGGTAGTTTCTGAAATACAACATTCTGTTCCATTGGTTTTTTAAATGTAGTACCTTTAAAGTTTTTTAATCCAATAGATCTTGCTTGCTGTAGATTATACAAACAAATGATACCTTACAGCAGCCAAACTGTGACACCTAGATTTTCTTTTGCTTGCAGGAATTTTGCATAAGGAAGTCAAAATGACCACCTACTGGAGAGGGCTCCCGAAAGTTATTCATTCAACTATATCAGTACCCAACTACAATAAGCCAGATGGCTATGATTATTATGCCTTCTCTTACAGTAAGTTAAAGCTAACACAAGTTACTATATACCTCAAAAGACTAGGGGATGGGGAAAAAAAAAAGCCCATGTATTTCAGCTTTCTAAAGCGTGAGGTTACTCCTTGTGGTTCTGCAAGACTAATTTTAAGAATTACTAAAAAGTCCCAAGAATTAAGATGTTGCCTGTAATGAAGAGATGTTTCTATCAAAAAAACCAAACAAACAATGGTTACAGGACAACTAGCAGCAATGAGGTACAATGACCTGAACTAGCCAGTTGGAATACATTGCTCTAAAGAGTTCAGGCTTATAAATGACAAAAAACCTGACACTTAAATGCAGAATTATATTGATGATACACTGAAATCCTTGGACCACAATAGTTTTTTCAGTGGCTTCCATGGAACTACGTTTCTGACAAAACAAAAAGGGGAGGAACATGAACCATTTTGCTTCACAGGAAAAAATTCTTTATGATTCCACATTACGTAGATCCTTTCCCTCTAGCCAGGCTCATGTAAAACTGTTCCTCAGAATTTTCTGGATTCTTCAGAAAAAAAAAGCTCTAAGAACTAGCCATATCCAAAGACAGGATACTAAAATAAGCCTCTGCCAGTATGATTTAATTCTGAACCTTAACACAGGCCAATTCATAATTGGAGACCAGTGTTTCCGCTTTTGTAGTCAGTGCAGGATCGTTTTGTTTGATTTCCAAATTCTTAAGGCTATTTCTGTGTTCTAGCAGTGTAAGAGTATTCCTCCCTACTCCTTGGTTCTGGGACATATTTAATTACTAGCAGTGCTGTAAAACTTAGCTAGAAGGACACAGAAAAAATAAGGACACAAACTGTTACAGCCTCTCAATTCCATAAATGTATGTGGAATGAAAAATCCGTTATTCATGCCTAAGTGAAATTAAAAGGAAGGCTTTAACTTCAAGATTCTTTCCACCTACTAAATGTAGTTTCTGGAATCTAATTCTAACATATCTTCATTTCAGATCGGTATTACAGTTTGGATGTTGGCAAAAGAATAGCAAGACCTGTCACTGCTCTCACAGGAAAGACTGTATCCAAAGACTGGTACAACTGTCCTAGCAAGTGATGCACAGCAGAGGATTTTAAGAAAAAAGATGCCATTTGAATGTTGACATTTTTTCTAATTTTATTAATAAAGACATTGAAATGTGTGCACACAAGTCTAAGTATAAAATGCTGCTTTAAGCTCTGGCTTCATTACACTAAAGCAAGCACAGGCAAACTGGCACTTTTGTATACACAGCTGTAATTACTTTACAGATCATTTAACTAATATTTCCTCTGTTCAGGCCGCCTCTGCCTCCCATTGCATGAGTTACACCTGTGTTGGGAAAGAAAACAAATGCATTAACAGAAATCCTTTTCTCCCTTTTAATCAACCATTTGTACATGTGATTCATCATCGTCCTGTAAGGAATTGCTACTGCAGGGGAACACTTCCTTTCTGAAAATTCCAGCTCCCCCTGCCTCCCCTGGAGCCTGGTGATATAGATGGGTCATTCAAATAGGTGGTGTTTACTTGTGATCCTATCTCGGGCTCTGGGCCAAAGAACAGGTATAGCCTTCTTCCCATATTTGAACTCAGTCCCTCACTTCTGTTACTAAAGAAATGGTGAGAGACTAGAAAGAAAAAAACCTATCCTATCCTAGGTCCACCTCCTCACCTTTTTTTTCCTTTAAAATACCAGATACCTGTATTTCAATGCTAGTGTCAAGTCTTCTACAGTGCTGAAATGATGCCAAACTGAACACAAATGCACCTAAGGATTTTTCTTAATAGAGAAATTGCAAACGATTTGTTGTCATGGTTTAACTACATATTGCATTACAAAAATCTGTAATACTTCCATAAACAACTTTGTTCATTTATTTTTTTTTAATCAGTGTAATAATAACTAGAAACCTTAAATGTACCAAATGGGAAACTGATATGTATTGTTAAAAGACTTCTAAACTTATCTCCTAACATTATTTTTTAAAATCTTTTAAAACTTTGTGAGTTTAAGATCTACTGCCACTTACTTTCTCTCCACTGCTCAGAACCAAGTGCCACACATAAGAAGTTTGCCTATCTTAAAAAATACTCAAACACACTGAAATGAAACTACAGAGCTCTTAGGGCAACACTGAAAGCTAGGGCCGGGATGCTGTGTTAGTCAAGGACTTAGAGCAAACACAGGCATGTAAGTAGTGTTTCATAGATGGACTCCACAGTAAGAAAGTACTAAAAACTTGTTTGAAAAAGCCTGAATTTGAGCAACCACAAACACTTACCTCTCTGTCTGTTGAACTGACGACCACGAACACCAGTTCTTAATGTTGGTGGCTGAAGTCTGACACGTCGAAATGGCTTAGGCTGATTACTGCTTGTGTCTGTAAAGAAACAGAAATGGAGGAAAAGAACGTCTGTGTTTAGTACAGTTTCTCACTACTAATGTTTACATGATTTGATACGCATTATGCTCTCAAATTTACTTCAAAATTATGAAAGTGCATCCTTATTGCATTGACATCTCTGATATGAATAAAAGCCTCAAAAGTAGTAAATTTGGGACTTCTTTCATTACCTACGCTAGGTGGTAAATTGGTAGCGACAGTGGTTTACTTACTGTTCTTTGGCAATTTAACTGAATGAAAAAAATTTAAATCTGACATCAAAACCCCCAGTGGATAGAATCACCAAAGTATCAGTAACTTTTGCTCCCTGAAGCATTATTCTTACTATGGCCTACTCTAGCTACTGCAGTCCAAGTAAAAATTGCTTGCCATTAAGATCATATGCATCAAAACATGTTCTTGCTCTAAGAATTCTATCTCATTTTGCGTATCCTGGCTAGCAGCAGTGCATGATACTGGTCTAAAAAGTTCCCACACTTAATGAAATGGTATGAAACAACTGTTTCCAGCAATCAACCTGTACCTGCAGATGAACTAGAAGGAGGATCTTGACTAGTTGAAGGAAGATCTGACTCATCAGATGCTTGAACAGATTCTTCTTCTTGCTGGCTATCAATCTCTAGGCCTGCCTCTGAAGTAATTCTGGAAGAGGAGGAGTGGGAGGAAAAACATTTAAGTGTATTCTCCATTTCAAAAAGCTCAAGAAAAAAAAAAAAAAGCATTATCTTGGAGCACAAAGATTCCTATGCAAGTGTCTTACCCCAGAAATTTTTACAGGTTTTATCCTGTTTTGTCCTGTCCCTGCAGCCCCAGTCATGAGAGATTTATCTGGCTTTTAGAAAAACGACAAAGTAATTTCCTTGACATTCCGCCCAACTCCAGAGGCATATCCAACATATCAGAGAAAGACACAGAAGCTATTTAATGGCAGTAACTAAAAAACCTTATGTGATGGCACTGTGGATGTTTAGGCAGGGGAAGAATGAAGTCAAGGGACCGCCACTGACTGGTTAAGCCTAAAGATCACTCATTGGTACAATAACTAAGTATTTTGAACTCTGTCTTCAAAAGACATAATGAAACAGCATTATAGAGCTGGAAAAAATGTAAATATTCAATTTAGTTTAAATGCAGCTCACTTTTTGGTATATATTTTATTTAGCTTGATTAGTAAATAAAAGCTATTAGAAGACAGTAAAACTCATAAATTGTGGGAACTATCTGTTGCCTACACTAGCAACAGACTGACATGCTCTCCTGGCAAGCTCAAGGCCCATTCCAAACTATGGATAGCTCTGTGAACCATTTAGCTCCTCTGTGGACATACTTCCAATTCTCCAAAGATTAGATGGTTTTGTAAGAAACAAATTTGAGACCTTAACATTAGAATACCCATTCTATGCTCCATCTACTTGGAGACAGATTATTGCAGTCCAAGCTGGTGCTGCATCAAGAAAACTGTGTGGCACATTTAACTTGCAGCAGTAACATTTTCTTATGACCAAACCTCCTACCTCCTGCAGTCAGTAGATAAAAGTTTCGGTAAATTTTGAATGACACATCTTTTATTATTATGCAACCAACAAAAATAAAATGTAACATAAAATTATAACTCATACCCTTTTAGATTTGTAATGTATTTGATTATAATACAAAATGCAGCAATTATTGTAAAAACTGCACTTGCAAAGTGTAAGACAACATCATTTTTCTATCAGATTCTTAAAAACTGCTTACTTCTCCCCTCCCTCATGCTACATCTTTTGTACTTCACTGCCTTAACTGAATCACTTCGTGATATATGCTTGCTTTGTAACAAGGAGTGATTTTCTCTATTAGCAAACAGGAATACTTTAGCCTTTATTCTACAAACCCCAGTCCTTCAAAACTGGGGCATTTACTATCAGTATTTGACTACTGCAGAGCCCTCTGCATTCTTAAAAAAATAAGGATTTTTTTTTTCCTGAGACTTTTGTATTAGCTATGTTAAATCAGAAGGAGAAAATCAGGAAGAAAACCTTCGGTTTTAGACGAGAAGGTCAGAATGTACTACTTCACAAAATTATTACATCCTGTTTGAGCTGTCCTTCCTACCAGAACAGGTTAAATTGAAAATGAATCACAGACACACTTGGATGAAAACAAATCATTAAAACATGACATCAAGTCTTAGTGAACCAAACAAGTCATAGTTTACCCTTCAGATTCTGCCTCTGCAAAAACTTCATCTCCATCATCACCCGCTCCAGCCTCTGTAGTGGTGGACAGACTGCCAGTAGATGTCGTAACCATTGGAACGGACTGAGAAGCATGCTCTGAAGCGTCTGCTGAGGCACTTTCAGTAAAAACTGTCACTGTACAGGAAAGGTAGTTTAATAAATATCAAGTTCGTTTTTATTTCCTACAGAAAAATCTATGGAAATCTTAGGCAGGTGTGGGAAAGGGCTAATGGAACGCCCCTGACATAGCAATAAGCACTACAATAACAATAATCCAATTCTTTTCTTGATAGGGTTTGCAGCCTAAGAATTTCCTGCCACTTACCTGGTGCTGCTACTTGTAATGGTGTTGTGGGAACACTACGACCACCTGATTCTTCCTCATGAGCGAGGAACAGTGGGGTTTCATACATTCCTAAACCTGCGACACAGAAAGTTTTAGTGACAATTAATATAGCCAGCTAAAAAACAGATTAACTGCCATATTCCCTCTGCACACTTGATGAAATCCATCAATTTGTACTGAAATATGCAGATCTGTTACTTGAAGTCATTTTGACTTACTGTCAGGGCTAATTATGACATGCAAAAAACCTTGATGAAAACATTACTACTTGTTTCACTTTCACCCTTTTCTTATGCCATTATTTTGCAGCGAGTTTCTTCCAAGAACAGCATACCATTCCATGCTGACCGGGATGCAGGGGAAAGGGACTGATTCAGGATGACAAAAACAATACGAATTGACTGGCCATCTCTTTGCAGGTAAGGATATATCCCAAAGATTTCTTTGCATTTGCTGTGTTCCCCTACTGTTCTACTACAGGAAAGCTACAAACAGTAAAACTCAAGTTAAAAAAACATTCCTTCAGTACTTCATCTCTCCTTATATAGTTTCTGGTGCGCAGCAGGCAACTCATCCTACATAAAATTTCAGCTTCTCTTGTTCACAAGCCTGCTGCTCCTACCCACAGCAGTTTTCTACTTTTTGAACCATTATGACAAGTAGAAAAGTAGCAGCTTAAAGGTGTCCTGGTTTTGGCTGCGGTAAAGTTAATTTTCTTCCTAGTAGCTAGTGCAGTGCTGTGTTTTGGCTTTGGTGTGAGAAAAATGTTGATAACGCACTGATGCTTTTAGTTGCTTCTAGGTAACGTTTATATTAAGTCAAGGACTTCAGTTTTTCAGGCCCTGTCATCAAGAAGGCTGGAGGAGCACAAGAAAACTGGCAGGGGACACAGCCAGGTCAGTGACCTGAACTGGACAAAGAGGTATTCCATACCACGGGACATCATGCTTGGCATACAAACTGGGGGGACTGGCCAGGGACTGCTGATCGTTGCTCTGGGTCTGGCTGGGCATCAGTCAGCAGGTGGTGAGTAACTGTATGGTGCATCACTTGTTTTCTTTCCCCTCTTCCCTTTGGATTTCATTCCTCTCCCTCCTTTTCATTATAACTGTTATTACTATTATTGTTCTTTCATTTTTATTTTATTTCAACTATTAAATTGCTCCTATCTCAACCCTTGAGTTTTACACATTCCTTTCCAATCCTCCTCCCCACTCCTCTGGGTGAGGGGAGAGCGAGCGAGTGGCTTCAGGGCACTTAATTACCTGCCCGGGTTAAACCACGACAGGAGACACCTTTTCACTTTCTGTTAGTCTCTCTCTGCTGACAATTATTTAAGAGTTGCAGGTTTCCACACACAAACGAGTACCTGAAGTAGAATTGCCATTTTATTGACTGCATTATTTGTTTTTCACTCTAATAACCATGGAAAAGAAAGTAAAAAAATGGTTTACCTCCTTGTGATGCAAGCTGACCAAGATCAGAGTGACTTGAGCTAGTTTGTGGCATATCTTCAGGGGGTCCAAATCTGAATCTAGGAACTCCAGCTACCTGGGGGGAACTATCAAAATAAAGATTTAAGGAATCCTGTGATTTTTCCAATGAGTGGGGCAAGGGGAGACTACCTTCTGACCAAAACAAGAGAACAAATTATGCATTAGACAAAATGAATTAATATTGACCAGAAAAAACAGCTACACTACTGCTAATTCAATAGCAATTACTCCTCAAACTTATTTGGAATGCATCCAAAAATCAGTAAAACAGTTCTGAACAGAATATTCTTCACTCATTCATCCTATGAGTTCTGAGAATTTTAAGTGGATTGTTGAACGTGTTCAGAACCACCCAAAATCCAAAACCAGAGGTAACTTTTCCTACTTTTATTGGTAATAATAGTGGGGAGGGTGGGGGTGAGGTGGAACAGAGAAGAACAACCTATATTTTTGTTTGATGTCTTCTTAAGTCAATAAGTTATAATACATTGGAGATTATCTGCCTCCTAATTTGCTAAGTTTTATGATACATAATTAAAAAAATATTACTTATTTGTAGATGCAGTCATCTACTGTACTACTTAGCATGTTTTAGCACATTACTCCAATCACAAGTTCATTTCACTTAAACTTATTTTTATTCCACTGAAAAATAGAAACAGAAGCCTTTTTTCTTCTTTACATCTACTTACTGAATGGCTTCTGCAAACCCATCTGTACGATGCGGAACTACAAGGGTCGGTGTGCTTGGAACTGTTCTGTCCTCATCATCAAAGAAGTGTTGCTGCTGGAAAAAGAGAGACTGATATGAGAGCCTACAATGTATTTCCAGTTGCTACCAAATCAAGTTAAAGGCTGGTTTGCTTTTTCCACACAGTTCAGCAAAACAAACACAGATTTAACTCTAACAAAATTCTTCTCTAATTTCAGACATCTAAATCTGAGCTAGTTATACAGATTAAAAAAAACAAAACAATGCAAACTAAAATAAACCTCATACACTTGCAGGACATCCATCTTTCAAAGAGTTTTTAGACATCCATTCCACGAGATCATCCTACCGTCAAAGTGCTATATCTCCCTGTTAACTACAAGGGAATCTTAGCTGAGTCACTCATAAATAGACAGGAATCATCTGTCTTAATACGGACTGCTGTAAGGTACCCATATAACAGGATTTTTCACAATGTGAATCAAGTCATGTATTCCCTATAGACCTGTGTCCTTTGTTCTTGCATTGACTAAAAGCCAGAAACCTCAGCCCCCTCTTCCCTCACCTTCTGTAAGACATTCTCTTCACCTCCCTGGCTTCCTCCCGTATCTTTCAAACCTTTCACTCCAAAGTACCCATAAGGACCTTCCCACGTGCTGTCACTGTCCAGGCAAAAGCAGTAGGTACTGAGGCCAATTCCAAGCAAAAACTGAATGACAGGTACATGTAAGCCAAGCAGAATCAAAAAATCTGAGCTGATGCCTTTGATCTCAGAAAAGATACTGTTTTAGTCAAGTCAGTCTCTCTCTCCTACCTCACTAATTTGCATGTGTTCTGTTAAATACAGTTTAAGTTGAATAAAGTGTTCAAAATTAGAGGAAGGAGACAGACAGAAAGCATAAATTAGCCTTATTCCTTCAGGATGAGGCTGGAAACATTTTTTTTCCCCCAGTAACATATCCTCTTTAAAAGACTGATTCTAAAACCAAGTAATTACAACCACCTTAGAAAAAAACAATTCAACCTCTTTGGAAGACCTTTGGCTTCCTGGCAGCTTTCTAGTATTTGCCTTCCATTAATACAAAATTTAAAGAGAGGAATTTATTTACTGCAAGACTACAAAAATTATCCCACCTCTGAAGTCAGTAGCTAGGCTTCTTTAAAAAAACAAACTAAACCCCAAGAGTTACGAATGGTTCCTCAATGCAGAGGCTGGAACTAGATGACCTTTAAAGGTCCCTTCCAACCCAAACCATTCTATGATTTTATGATTCATATACTTACCATCCCACCTATACCAGGAGTTAGCTGAAGTCCACGCCCCACTGACTGTCTTCGAGTCATCTGGATTCTCTTTATAATAAAGAAAAAAGTAGTAGTGTGAATGCTTTCCTGGAATTCTAGCAACATACTAGTGTTCAATCAGAGCCATGGATAATGGCTAAATGAGTAACTGTAACAATTACCCATTAGTGTACAACACTGCTCAGTACAGAATCACACCTTCTTAAAGGACAGACCATGGCAGCAGCTACTCCACATCTCATGTCTGCTGCCTGGTCTAACAATGAAAGAGAATCATGTAGGTTTAAATTCTGGGCAAGTGACATCACTATTTTACTTAACTTTCTATTGAGGACAGAAAACTTGATCACAGAACACAATGGTAAAGGATAATTTCAGTGTATTTTTGCAAAATTCATGTTGTGACATTTTCATTTACAAAAGCTATAGGTCTACATCAAAGCATAATCATGGATCAGGCATTGACTGCGAAGGGTTTAACTTAGAAAGTGAATGGCAACATTCTTTTGTGCAATCTGTGTTGGGGCAGAGACCAACAGAAACCAATCCGTCTCAGTTACACCCTGTTCAAGAACAGCTTTTGTAGTGGAAATATCAACAGTCACTGACTGAAACGGCACTGGTATAGTAATTTCAAGATACAAATCCATCATAAATGCCATACTGCTTTTAATGTTCCCTGCTCAGCCATATCTGCAGGATGAGACATGTTAAGTCAGTGTGCTCAAGTACCATTTTTAGAATGCTAAATGATGTAATCTATTTTTACAATAGACAGAATACTCAGGTTTTATTTAGAAGAAATCATACAGTGATTTTTTTTTTAAGTGTTCTGAACTGCTGGAGAGAGTTTATACCTGTACTGGGGGACCCAGTTCCTGAGGAGGAGCATGTATAGTTAGTCGTGGGGGCAGTGGATGTGGCGGTCTGCGTGGCGACTGTGGGGGCCGAGGGGCCTGTCTCTCCGAGGCAGACGATGGCTGCTGTTCTCTTGAACTTTCATGAGGAAAAGTGGACTCTGCAGCACTTGTACTCCCTTCTCCTAAAACGTAAAGAAGTATAGAGGGGTAAACCCATGACCTCCAAATTGAGCTGAAAAGATGAAGGCAAATCTTCAAATTCTGCTACCACATTAACACAGAAGATTTTTACCCTTGCAAAAGGGGGGACAGGTCAGTACTGTTATTCAAAAGTCACTTAAAAAAGGACTGGTGCCAGCTACATCAACACGAGCACCAGAACAGACTATTGACTATTCAAGTACTGATTTAGAGAGAGATTAATTTAGTGAGCAATCAAAAGCAATTTCAACAGCAACCAGAGCTTGCAGGGTTTTCAAAGGTACGTAGAATAAATCCAGAAAAGAACATTTCAAAAGAATCTACAACTCCGGTTAAAACAGTCTTTAGTATTCCACCTTATATTCTTAAGTGCGTATTTTAACACATGCATAACAGCTTTTACATTTTCCCCTCTTACAGACACAGGCTTTGAAAAACCATGGAATAACCATACCACTGTTTTGAGAATCTGCTGCCCTCTGGTTGCTTTCACCTCCTCCCATGCTCTCCTCGGTTTCTGTTCCTGGATCTGTACCATCAGCACCCTCAAAAAAGCACAAAACCGTAATATGACTTAGCATGAAACAACTTACAGGTTGTAAAGAGAATATAAAAGCAGTAAAAAGGTATTCAGAAAGTAAACAAAGTGAAATATATGAAAATCTTAATATATTCCTGTTAATATCTACAAAATCAGGTAAATGTATGCAACTTCATGAAATTTCAGAAGTTTTGCATATCTGTACATACAAAAACACGAACAACTTAGCCATCACCACTTAATAATAATAGACAACGCGATATCCAGCTTTTGCAGAAACTGCTTTACTAGCTTTGCAACTACAGTATTTGCTGGCTCCTGTACTTTGCATTTTCATTCAGTCCTCTTAAAACATTCAAAGTTGATTTTTCTTGTTAAAACACTAGTTATAACAGAAATTACTATTACCTACTGGCAGCTTCAATTTTCTGGGATGAATTCACACTAAGATCTTGTCTTTCAAGCATTCACATCTGTGCAGATGCATTACACCACCAATTTATTCCAGGAAAACTAACAGGCTATAAATAAAATGTACAAATCTCACCTCAGCATCATCTGCTTCATATCCATCGTTACCATCAGCACTACCAGTTCCTTCATTACTGTCATCACCTTCATCTCCCATACCCGTGTCTTCATCATCATCCTCGTCTTCCTCTTCTTCATCCTCATAGTCCTATGAAAAGACCATAAAAAAGCCTTAAGGAAGTGTGGAAAGGGTAGTGGAACAATTTCAATTCTTGCAGTGGTACTTTGTGGTACACAGACCACCTCTGTCTGTGGATCTCTTTCTGAAGGTGTACACCATTTATTATCCACAGAGTACATGTATGTATTTTTCAATTGCTGTGGTAGGTTGACCTTGGCTGGCTGCCAGACACCCACCCAGCCACTCCCCAACTCCCTCTTCAACAGAACAAAGGTAGAAACTAAGATGGAAAAGCTTGAGGGTCAAGATAAAGGCAGGCAGATCATTTATTAATTACCATTACAGGCAAAACAGACTCAACCTGGGGAAAATTAATTTCGTTTGTTGTCTATTTTAAATTGAATTGGATGGTGAGCAACAAAGACAAAAACTGGAAGACCTTCCCCCCGCCAACAACTTCTTCCCAGGGTCAACTTCACTGCCTCATTCGCAACTCCACTTCTTCCCCCATCCCACTCCAAGCAGGGCAGGGGGGACAAAGAACAGGGGGTTGTGGTCAATCCGTAACAGTTCCTCTCAGCTGTAATCCTTCCTCCTCACACTTTTTCCCCTGCTCCACCATGGGTCCTCTCCACAGACTGCAGTCCCTCAAGAACTATTCCCAGCAGTAAATCCTTCCCACTGAAGGGCTACCGTCCATCAGGATAAACCTGCTCCTGCACTGGCTCCTCTCCATGGGCCATGGTTCCTGGGAGCAGAGCCTATTCCTCCATGGGCTGCAGTTTCCCTCAGGGAATCCTCCTCTCAACAGTCTGCAAGAAAATACCTGCTCCGTCATGGTCTCCTCCATGGACTATGAGGAATATCTGCTCTGATACCTGAAGCACCTCCTTCCCCTCATTCTTCTTTAAGCTTGGTGTTTGCAGGATTGTTTCTCACTTACTTCTCCCCCGCTCCACACACTCACTCTGCCATGCAGCGTTTTGTCTTTTCTTATACATGTTTTCACCAGCTGATGGGCTCAGCTGTGTCCTGAAGTGGAGTCACTGCAAAGCCAGCTGGAACTGCCTGTGTCCAGCACGGGGCAGCCCCCACCCCTCCTCACAGAAGACACCCTTCTATGTTAAATAGTCATTGATAATCTAGAGGCACTGGGGAATTTTATGACTTTAAAAAAAATTTAACATCAAGCTGAATTAGTAAGTATCTTTAGAATGCTAGAAGTTCAGGCTACATAAATACAGACTGTTTATACAGTCACAAAAAATATTTTTTCATTAAATTAGTCCTTCCAGGTAAGCTTTATGTCTGACCAAAGACAAAATCATAAATAAAGTAGTTCATAAAGAAAGTAACTCCATGATATACATACTTCCTGCTCGCCTTCATTTTCTTCATCATCATCATCTTCATCATCACTATCAATTACAATGACATCATCTCTCTTGGACTGACCATCTTGAGATGAAGAAGTGTTTTGTTGATCTGACTGAAGAGGTCCAAGATCTATGGGGATAGACTGGGAAGTTTCTTCACTATCCTCCATAGGAGTGTATTCCCCTTGTGTAACACCCTGTAAAAGACAAATTACCAGAAGAAAAAAAAAAATGAAATGCAGCACATACAATCCTTAAAATGTTCTTCAGAAAAGTGTCCATTGTATTTCTAAGTTTCCTGTTTCCACTCCTAGCTCTCAACTTTGAGACCTCAAATGGAGGTCTTTACAACAAGTATTTTGTCTTTCACTTTCCAAATCCAATTTGCGATGGGTGCCATCATGCAGGATGCTGTATCACGTATGATGCATTTGCATGCACATCCATAAAATGCTGCTGTCTAAATGTTTACCCATCTATTTCAAATAACCAAGGAGCTACTCAGCAACACCCACACAATAAACAAATACAGATACACAGAATATTGTTGACGGCTAAGGAAGCACTCTGCCCTTAGAAGAAGAGAAACGGACTGTGATACTTACAAGAGAAACACTACTTATTGCTGTTTCTTAATAACTAAGATAGGAGAGAACAAAAGAGAATGCTACAGATGACTGTCACCAAGCCACTACAGACAACTAAAAGCCTCCCCAGGATCAAGGAACAACTCTATTTCTTCTAAGCATGAGCTCTGAACTGCTGTTTTAAGAGTTCTTTTGGTCTGGAGGAACAGTAATGCAATTCACATAATAGCCAGACACAGAGCTACAGCAAACAGTTCTCTTCCCATTCAGCACACACGTATAGTCAAAATATTAGAACCCAACCTGTCAAGTATGACTGGAAGTGTTTAAAAAAAACCTCAAAAAACAAATGCATCACGGAAAGTCCCCAACAACCTTCTTAAATTATTCAGGACTCTACTGTAGACATTTTGTAGCATTCAAGACTTTTGGTTTACATACCACAACTAGGTTGTTATTTTCTGTACATGTCACTTTAATGTTGCAAATGGTTGTGTAGTAGCAGAATTCAAATAACCACATTGAGTACCAGAAGTGTTAATTAAAGAATGTTTAAAGATACTTGTGAAAAGAAAGCACGCAGCTGGGATTCGATGGGGAGATAAATGTTTGCCATACCTTTTCAACATGTAAAGTAAAAAAATGCCTGACTAAAGACTCAGTAGCCACCGTTGCTTGAAGAAAATAGATTCCATAGGTTTTGCCTAGTTAGGGAATTACCGTAACACCTATGCTCATTTCTGAGGTAAAAGGAGATTACATTCATGGTTTTCTCTTATATTTGACTCTCATAACACAGCTACAATGGGCATTTTACAGAACAAAATCAACTTTTTTTTTCCTTTGTTTAATCACATTGTGTCTCATCTAACACCAAGCTTGCTCAAGGATTTGTCAAATCTTTCTGTAAAAGAAAAGCCAGAAAGCAAAGAGAAGTATTCTAAAGGAATAAGCGAGGAACTGAAAACTCCAGTTCCATTTTAAGACTGTGACTCATTTAACCTCTGTATCCCAGTTTCACCACATAAAACTGGTCTTAAAGATACTAGGATTTCTAAAACAACGTATCAAACTACAATTCAAAACTGCAAAGCTTCATTAACATTCTGAACGTTACTTAATATAGGTACATGAAGAAATGCAATAAAAATTGAGTATTTATCCTTAAACATTGGAAGTCTAAACTTTAAAAGGTTATAAGTAGTTTCCACCGATTTGAGATTTCACTTCTAAAAATATTGAGAATTTAAAAAAAAAGCCACCTAAAAAAATAGCTCTTTCTGCTGAAATAGCAGGTGGGGTTTTTTTTGAATATGCTTACTTCTCCAATTGAGTCTTGTGAGTCTTGATTGTATGTTTGAGCTTCTACCTCACCATCAGTGCTCTCTTCTGCTGTCACTTCCTCCTGAAAGAATATACATTTTTCTTGTTTAAAACACATCATCAGCCCTGAAGTTTGGTTCTTTAATATGTTTGAGATTTATTTTTTTTAATATCTTTTCCACAAAGATTATGGGCAACATTTTGTTCCCCTTCTACTATTATTCCTCAGCTCTGCTTTTATCTAGCACCCCACCTCTCTGCCCCAGAGGAATAAAATTTCCCTGGTGCAGTCCACTGGACCCTAGTGTCTTTAAATCTTTTCAGGACCAAAACCAAACACTCAAGGTTTCCCATTCCACCTCCATTTTCTCAGGTAATTAAGTGATAATGTTCTCACACAATCTTGCTCCTTTCTGTTATGCAACATCCCTTTCATACAGAATTAATAAAATGCCTTTGACTTCCTTAACACTATTCATGAGTTGCCTGCTGTGAGGTTCTGTGAAGTTGATTTATTTTTTGCAGGACATCCCAATTCCCTCACACCAGTTTTTCACATCCACCTCCTCCAAGCTTTTCCGTCAAACTCATCTTTGCTTCCCTGGCATCTCAAGTACACCATATTTTATTACAGAATAACTGTAGATAATGACCTTCCAGGCCACACATGAAAAATTTTTTACCTTCCTCCTCCTCAGTGCTAGGATATAGCCCTCTCTCTTCCACCTTAGTTCACCGAGATTCGCGTAATTCATTGCAACTGGTAGAACCTCTACCTTTTACAATACTCAAACATAATTGCTTCCTCCCCAGTAGATTATAAAGTCACATTAAAAATTAAGTGACTTGCTTTTGAAGTAATATACTTGTTCTTCCCATTAAAATCTTCCAAAGGGACAGACTAAGTGGTAGCATTTTATGTTCTTGCAAACCTCAGGTCCGACTCTCTGTATGCTTCTCATCTTCTTTGGAAGAGGTACATCCACTGTTTCCTCCGAAATTTGGTCTGAGTTTTCCACAGTGTTATCCTCCTCTTCTTCCCGTGGACGTTTAGACAGTGAAGAACTTGGGGTAGCTGAAACTTAAAGACAGCCTCTCAGTTATTTTCAGAACAATGTACAAAACAGAAAAATCAAAAGGTTTGGTGCTTTTCTCTGGAAGATGGACTCTTTTTCTGCATTGAATGACAACACACAGAATCAGATAGAATCACCTTGTGCCATTTCCTAGGACATGAAAATATTAGCCCCTTTTGTTACAAGCTTTATGCTCTTGAACCTGTACTCACAACCTAACTGACTTCAAATGTAAGCTTCAGGGTGCAACTAAAATACTTTTTCCAACATCTTTGCTTTTGATAAGTACACCTAAAAGTTTAAGAGTATCAGCCAGGAAACAAACAAACAAAAAAGTAGTTTACAAAAGCATAATTTGGGGAAAAAATGCCCTACACCAAAATCTACATTATGTAGGGAAAAACAGATGTAGAACAGTATATCACACTGAGTAGCTTTAGAGTTCTTCTCTACATTATATATTGCAGCTTAAGAGCTTACTCATGACTCCTAAAATTAACCTCACTCCAACAGTACCATGGAAAGAGGCAGCAAGGTTTAATGTGTTAAACCCCAATGCTACTTTGAATAGATAAACAAACACGTGAATATTTATTTTCTGCTTTAAGGAATGCAGTGAGAACAGCATTTCAGAGGTACCATTTCTGAAGGTTCAAGAAAAGAGCCAAACCTCAGAAGTTTGTAAAACGTGCAATAAACTATGGGAGGGAGGGGGGAAGAGCAAATTCTTTCACTGAAGTTAGGCCTGGTTTGACAAGGGTCCAAATGGAGCTACTTAAAAGGAACTATTCAAAAAGGCAGGCCTATAAAATAAAACTAACCTGTGCCAAACACTGCTGTAGAAGTGGAAGGCCTCTCTATTTGAGAGCTCTGTACAACTTCTACAATGGTAGGGGATGGCTCCTGATTAGCAGGCTCAATCTGAGGATGACTTTGCTGAGTGGGCTGCACAAAAGCAGTCGCTTGCGTCTGCTGCTGAACAGTCAAGATGGGCTGAGAGAGAGATGTCTGAACATTAGGACTGGTGGAACGCACAGACCCACTAGTGCTTCCAAAGACTGGTACATGCTCCACAGGTCCTTCTGATTGCATAGCTGAAAGGCAAACAGTAGCACATTCAACTGTCTTCGTATTATCTAGCACAGTTCACATACTCCATTTCAGAATGCCCTACACAAACAGCTTCAATGTTTTGCACATTGAGTTAACATCACTTATACCCATCTTCAGTTGAGGAATGATGAACTTTGTTGCCACAGAAGTGGTCATAGAAGTGCCATATTGAAAGAGATGCAGGGAAAATAAAACTATCTGAGATGCTTTCAAACTAGTGATCACCAAGGTTTCAAGACAAAGGTAGCATTTATGATTACTGTAGATCCTCACGCTATTCTAAAATGCTTACCTTCCTGAGTCTCCACTTGTGTTGTAGGCATAACTGTGGCTGTTGGAGTAGTGGTAGGATTAGTGACTGTAGCAGGAGTAACCATTGGACGGATACTGGCTCTTGGGGTAGACTTATTCCCAGCTATTGCAGCAGCAGTCACTTTACTTGGAGTTGACACAACAGGAGTTGGTTTAATATTTGCTGTTGGTGGATCTGAAGTGCTAGCACTGAAAAACAGGGTATTGGTTTCACGATGGTAGTGCAGAAAGCAGATTTTAAAAATACCAAATGTAAATATATTATCATAGCCAGAAATACTAATTTTTAAAGGTTTAAAATTTAAAAGCTTGACAAGGGCATAATGAATTGTCTTCCAAAATTTGTTTATAGTTAAAAAAGAAAACAGACAGACACACTATGCCATCAGTAGCATTTTGTCCAGCTTACAGGTTTGACAGGTTTCTTCAAAGGTAATCAACTAGAAATCTGTAGGCAGATCAAGAGACGTAGTGCTTAGCCATGATAGGTCTTTATTGCAGTGATACATCTTGCATTAAAGCTAACTGATTCACTCAATACAGAGAAAGCAACACCATTTCCTGGTTGAGACAAAGATCAACCAAATTTTAGGAGGCATTTCTGAAAGCCTTGCTTTCAAAAGGATGCTGTCATAAAAACTGAGGGGAATTTCTCACCTGGACTTAGTAATACCTTAATATTTCCCATTTCAGAGCTTAGCCATTTGACTATTTTATCATTATTATGTTAGTTACCACCTATTTAGTCTGTTTCTCATGTTTGAGATTCTTGCCCCCCCATCCAAAAAAGGTTAAAAGTAACAAAAAACTGTACAACTTCAAGAATCTTGAAAGATTTTAAAATGTCTTTTAACTGTACAACTTCAAGAATCTTGAAAGATTTTAAAATGTCTTTTATGTTTCCCAGATACCATGTTCCTGGTGGTTAATATGACAATTTAACAGCTTAAAAGCTTTATTGATTAAATATAGCTGGGAAAACAGGAGGAACATTATGTCAATCAGTATCTTCAAAGTTGCTTAAGAAAAATTGAGAAAAGTCAGTGGCTTACTAAAAAAAGCAGCAACTAGATAAAGACAGGAGAAAGAAACACCAACCACAGAAACTGCAAAACTCCCAAACCCTTCAACTCACATTCCTCTTTCACCTGAAGCTGGAGTAGACTTGAGTGAGATTTGCCTCTGCTGTTCTGGGACCTATTAAGTAAGAAACAGAACCATCATGCCATGGACATACCAAACAACAAGCAGTTTGATAAAACACTTAAGCCAGACAGATCTATCTTTGCAAAGAAGTCTGTTAGGAAACGACTGTTAAGTGTACCTAGTCAGACTCCATGATTATTGCAAATTCTCCAAATCAAATCATATCAGTCATACCAATTATGTAAAGCAATTCAGTAATTTCTCATGTATTTTCTGAAGCTGTTGAGACAATAGCAGCTAGGACCCATTATACTGAACGCATAGATAAAAAGACAATAGAGTGCAAATCGTTCATTGACTGATTCGCAATGAATGATATAACTGCATGCTTCTTAGCACCAGTAATTCTGACTATGGCAGGAAGTAACTTTTAGATTAAGTTCTGAATCCTTACTAAAGCTAACTTGTGTATTTCCAAAATGAGGGGACAGTGGAATTTGAATAGTGCACCGTTTGTTGGGCTCACTAGTATTATTTTTGTTTGTTTGTTTTCAAGCGTAGGAGTCCTATGATAAGAATTTTCTTACAGCATATTAATATGCTATTCAGGATGTTTAGAGATAACACCTTCAGGTAAAGTAGTTCTGACTATTAACTACTGTATACACAAAACCAAACCAATCAGCCAATGGTGCTTGTACTGACAGCGGTTGTCCTCATTCAGTTACAAGAGTTGCGAGCTGCTTGTTTCCTCTCACACAGCTAGCTAAAAGGATTTTGTACCTTGTTTGTAGACTCTGGTGGCTCATCTCGCTGTTCATGGTGTCGCTCTTGCTGCTCTCTAAGTTCTCTTTCCAGACGGCAGATTCGACCTTCATATTGTGATTTGAGTGCACTCATCCGCACCTCCAGTTCAGTCTTCTGCTCTTCTAATGAACTGCTCTTTTGCTTCCACTCTTCATTTTCTTTTGTTAGCTGTTCTTTTGTACCTAATCGAATAGGAAAGAGTTCAGTTTTGCCACTGTAAAGCTGCCTACTAAGTTCCTGCATGCTGAATACCTGGCTGTTTTAACAGGTTACTGAAGTACCTTGAATTCTTAAAAATGTTAAGTTATCAAAGGAGCTCTTAGAGGCAATTTTAACTCTTGCATGCCATTTTTCTATTTAATTGCAATGAAATAAATAAAAAATAGAAAAATATATAGTACATAAATAAAAAATTAAATGAAGAAGTAATCACAAGAGAACAAGATGTTTTCAGCATGCTCTCACAACCATCATTCCTCCAAACATCAGTTAAAAATAAAGGAGGCATTATGTTTTGCACTTGTGTATTTAGGGAAGGGGAGAATTACCTAAGCTGCTAGTAGTGTCAATCTGCTCTAATCAAGACAAGGATTAAAAAAAAAGGGTGTTTATCTTGTTGGCTGGTCAAAACTAAGCAAAACTTTTTTTTTACCTCCAGTGTACAGCGAAGTTATATACTTGTATCATCTTTTGAAGAAGTTAAAACTTAATTTATAGAACAATTCCTGTAGCATCTAATCCAGGAAAAACTCTGACGTAAAATATGAAGTAGGCCATATTTACACAAGCATCCTGTCTAAATGCTTTTTCATAGGAATAATCAAAAACTCAAACAGAAGGCAACAAGGAATAATCAAAAACTCAAACAGAAGGCAACACCTTAAGGATAGAGAAAAACATAATATTGTAATACCAGCTAACTGTGCAATTTTCTGCTTGGCTGCAAGCAAGGTCTTCCTAGTTTTCTCTTCCTTCTCGGTGATCTGTTGCCTGAGTTGTTCTTCCTGTGTAGTCTTCTCTTGCAGATCTTGATGAAAACGAGCAAGTTCTGATTGTAGCTGTGTTATCTGCTCCTGAAGATTTCTGACTTCAGTTTCCTTTTCTGCTATAGTCTACGGAGAAAGAGACTTGCAACTATTGGCCACAACCAGCTACTTTGGCAAATACACAGCCTAACAAGCTCGCAGAACCTAGTATCGGCTGGCCACTGTACTAAGGTTAAAAGGCGCCTAATAAACAATAGGGGAGTCCAACGCTCTCTGAATGCAACAGCTGAAAGATTAGCATTCTCTTTCCTAATTACGTATTCCAAGAAACAATGTGAGACACACTAGACACAGGGTTTAAAACAGCTTTGAGGTCCCTTGTTCCCAAGAAGAGAGAGGCACAAATAGGTCACTTCACGTATTCATGTGTGCATGCACACACACAGAAAACCACCCTCACATTCTACACGGTTACACCTTTAAGACTGCAGTAGAGTTTAGGTGTCTCAAACTGTTCACTGTTCTTACCTTTTGTAAACTTTCAACCTGAGCCTCCAAAGCCTTTGTCTTCCCTTCAGCTTGACTGAGAGTGTCTTTCAGCTCTTGTACTTCCTGGACAGAAACCTGTTCTTCTTGTTGTTCTACAAAAGACTGAGTTGATGCTTCAGCAACCATCTGAAATATGTTAAGCGGTATCAGGCTGAAGGGTACTACTCGATTAGGATGTAATTTCTTTCACAAGTTGCTTTTGCATGCAAACTGATAGTTTAAAAAAGATCTGGGCAAAACACAGAACTTCTAATGAACACTATAACTCCATTAAGAATACTGCAAAATATTAAGTGATGTGTAGACCATGATTTGTGGCAGTTTGAGCTAACAGCAGAATAAATGATGTAATTTTCTACTTTTCACAGGTAAGTATTCATACAGTACTGTACTAAGGGAACGTGAAGATCATTAGCTAGATTACGCATGACTCTAGATGAAAACACACTCTTTTTTAATAAGCTTGTTTGTTTGTTTGCAAAGAAATTATATCTACCTTATCATGCTGTGCTTTCAGCTCTTCATACTGGGTCTTGTACCGGCGCCCGATTTTCTTGACCTGGGTTATAGTTTTCACTTTTTCTTGTATGTCAGCGACTTTTGCATCTAGTTCTTTCTGCAAAGTATCCTTTTCCGTTCTTATTTTACTTACTTCATCCTTCAGGCTCTGAACAAGATTCTGGCTTGTAGTCAAGGATGCATTAGTTCTAAATCACAACAGATTAGAGGATGATGCAAATGAAATGTTTTGAAATAATCCATACGTTTCAAAATTGATCATTTATGTAATATCACAGGCATTATCTGTAGTGAATTCCATTTTCTAGGATTTTGCAATACAAATAAGTATTTGTAGAATACAAACTTTTCTACAGTACATTAGTTTAGACTGAGTTTAGCTAAAAAGGTAACTTCCAAAACAATCCTCACTTCACTTTACCTGCATTTTATCAAGCCACTGTAAGAATACCAAAGGTTTCATAGTTACATGGAGACAGTTAAGAAATTAAACTTCCAGATACAGCTTTGTTTAAAATACTTTGCTTTGCACAAAGCTTTTTACCAACTGACTTATACCACACCTGGCTATTTCTGCTTTAAGCCTGCCTGTTTCTTCACTCATCTGTTGTATACGCTTGGTGTTTGCTTCCTTCTCTGAAAGCAGCTTCCGATACTCTTCAAGATCAGTGTCCTTCTGTTGACTCAATAAATGCTGAAAGGTTGAGAAAATAGTTTGCATTTTTTAAGATGATTATGCAGTTATATCCAGAAGATCTCTTTGAATTAGAGCTACTCCTTTTGCATTTTGATTTGGAATGCCTACGAATTAGAATAGCTTATTTTGAAGCTGCATAAACAATGCTTCATAATTCAAATACATTTCTTAGTTTGCTGTGTTTAAGAAAATTTAAGCTTTTTTTAGTTTGGTTTTTCCCCTCCCCCAAACCATCTTTGAAAACACGCATTCCCCACCTGAGTCCGGGCTTTCCAACGTTTAACATCTTCTTCCAACAGCTTTTTCTCCGCCTGTAACATTCCGCTTTTCTCACTGAGTTCAGCATTAGACTCTTGTAGAGGTAGAATGTCCGCCTCAAGCTTGCGTACCTGAAAAAAACCACAACTGGGGATTAAACTTCCTGGATCTTATGAGACTAAAAGAAATGGAATATGGTAGATCTTGAACAATGATAGTAAAAGGGACAGAGAGAGAAAAATCAACACCCTCAAGAAGTCATGATATAAATTCTTTTCCAGCTCTCTGCCTTCTAGTGGCCAGCTAGGGGCAGAGAGAAGGATGAGGAGCAAGAGCAGGGGATGATCCTACAGAAAGGAAAAAAAAAATATGTACAACTTCACAATCTTAGATTCTCATTCTTTGTACTTTTGTACAGGAAACAGATTATTAATTACATGTTAGAAGCCAAGCAATGCTGCACTGGATTCCATTAAAATAACTGATGCGTAGAAATGCGAGGAGGCTGTTTCTCCCTTTTAAACTCTTAATAAAGCTGTGGTCTGCTTTATATGTAATCCTGTTTCGTTTTTCATTTATCTGCTGATAATATCCTTGTTCCTAATATACCTCCAGCCAAGGAAAAATGCTGGATAAAATGATTTTTAGTTTAATTTAAATGAAAATGAACTTTCAACTTCTCAATGTTCTAGGTGGACTAATGTCTTCTAAAATTCTAAATGGAAAGCCTCCTCATCCGTGTATGACGTAAAGGAATAATCACAATCTAAATCATGTATTTATTGTAATTAGCAATGGTATACCCAAACACTAAGTCATCAGCTTCAATATCTGAAAAATTTACATCAGCCTCAGCACTAACCTTTGCTTGAATTTGTTGTTGCTCTTGTTCTAGCCTCTCCTTCTCTTCTCTTAGCATCTTATTGGTTTCTATCAGTACATTCATGGTCTCAGTTTTTTTCATTAATTCTTCATGCTGTGCAATGGTTTTTGCTGTTACCTTTTGAAAAAGATTTAACTCAGTCATTTCTTTTGCTTGCATATGCATACACATTTACCTGGATCTGGCATTACACCAACCTGGAAATCTATCATAGCATAATTATCATTATCTCACATGTACATTCAAAATAAGTATCGCTTAAGAAATAGGAGATGGGGAAAGAATTGAGAAATTATCTGTATTTTCCCTATTTATGTGACTTTGCAATTGCCACACTGCTTCACAGGACTCTGAACAAGATCCCCCATTTGGCTATACAGCAACCCCAGTTTAAAAGCACCTGATTCCTCCAAAACTTCACTTTTGGGCACAGGCAGCAAATACAGGGAGTAGACCATAGAGAACAGCCTTCTTCACTTACTGAAATCATAAGCAATAATATCCAACCTTACCTGCACCTTCTCTCTCTCAGCATTGAGACTGTCCTGCAGTTCCTGCAGTTCCCTTTCCAGGTGCTCCACTCTCTGACGGTAACGCAAACTCTCCACTTGAGCCACCTCAAATCTAGTTTCTGCAATCTCCTTTTCTCGACGTATAAATCTGCAGTAAGAAAATGAACAACACATCATTGATGCATTAATGAAAATGCAAGGCAAAGCATTTTAAGTCAAAGCATCTTATGTCTAAAGGTCAAGTACAGAAATTGGTTCAGAAAGACCCAAAAAGAAAATGGTAGATGAAAATTCTTGAAAATCTATACAGACCCCCTAAAAACCACGATGAGGAAAAAAAAAAATCTATGAAACTTTCTTGCCAATCACAATTGCTAAAATCTCATTTAGCTTCCTGTCATAACCAACTCACATTTTTTTCCTAGGAGTAGAAAGAAATCTATATTAGTTACTGACGTAGTACAACCACCTCCTACCTAGGAAAAAAGTGCTTAAATTTTATAAATTATCCTTCAAATATAAAGTAGTACAGAACTATTTAATTTGGCAACTGATTTATAATCACCAAGAGAAGGAGCCCAGAGCTAAATTTACCTAAGAATTTCTAAGATTTGTTCCTGGGATTTGCCTTCCTCATTGAGAGAAACGTTCACTGCAGCTGGCATGGCTTCTTTCATCGAAGTCACCATCTTATCACTCAGACTTTCCAGCTGTTCGTGTAATAATCGATTTTGTTTTTCCAAATCTTCACAGCGGGATGCAAGCTTTGAAGCTTCGTCCTACAACAAAATCATTCAATGGCTGTAAATTCTGTGGCCGAATTTCTGTTAACTGAAAAAAATCCACTGAAACCATAAAAACAATCATACCTTGATCATCCTTTCTCTCTCTTCCCAGGAGGCTTTGCATTCTAACAATTCAGACTCAGCTTTCTGAGCAGCTTCCTCTAGCTGCTGCCTTACTGCTGCATTCTTGGCAACTTGGTCTTTAATAGCCTGTAATGCTTCAACATCAGCAGCATGAAGCATTAATTCCCGTTCATATTTATTTTGTGCTTCGGAAGCCATCTTTGCCTGCAGAAAAATGTTAAAAGTAGACTGTTACCTTTAATGTTATATGTTCGATATGTACAAAGAGATTCTCAAGTTCTAGACAAAATCAGTAACCAGTAATCAATAAGAAAAGCACTGGCCAAAACCTCTGTCATTCTCAAGTACAACAACAACAACAAAAGCAGGATAAGCTTAGAATAGTTCCCTTAAAAGAAATTATTATTTTTAAGCAAAACTAAAATTTGGAATAATTTTCCTGGAATGGCTAGCAGGAGGACACACTCTATAGTTACTCTACAATCAAACCTCTTGCTGTAGATGCTGCACAGATTAACAGGCAGGTATTAATCTAAGAACCTCCACTATTTACTTCTGCATGTGAATGGGCAAAGATATTTTACTGCATGACATTAAAAAGCTAAGGAAAGGCTATGGGCATAGTGTTAGCTGGAAAAAATGGAAATGCCCGTCTACTAAATTTTGGGTTGTATTAAACAACAGCCATTTTTTTTACATCCTCTACACTGGTCAGTGTTGCTGAAATTCTTACCTGCAGAAAAGTAGATTTCCATTAAAAAACAGCTGGTAACAAAACAATCTTATCAGGTGCTGCCAAGTATCATATTGCCCCATAGTTTTAAAAGACAACAATTACATTTGGGTTAGAAAGATATTTTCTCCATTGTCTTATGAGAGTTCAGTTTTCTTTTTTGACACTGCGCACCACCCCCCCTCCAGGAGGTAGCAATTAATTAAAAACAGTTAATTACATTCCCCCATCAATTTCTTTACATAATGAAACAGAACTTAGAAACAGTAACACACTGCATCTTCTATTTCTTAAATGTGACACAAACTGTGCTTGCAGCATGACTGTTATATTCAAAGTCACTTTAGTTGATATTACCACTATGGTTGGTCAGGTAGAAAAATGAAGCATTAAATAAACAGATGTTCACAAAATAGAGAATGTGCTCTTGCCTCCACAAGTCTCTGATTAGCAGTACTACCTTCAAAAAACATTTTGAGTTTAACTGAAAAAAAATGAAAAACTAGCATAATATTTGCTACCTCTGGCTAAAGTAGGCAAATGCTACCAACATACTTGTTCCTGGCAGTCACGTCTGGCTTGCTGTTCGTTACTTAGAGCTGTGCTGGCTCTCTGAAGGGCTTCCTGAACTTCTGATTGCACGGTTGACAGACTCTTCTTTAGTTCTGATAGCTACAGTGATGGGGGAGGGAGGAAACAACAAGACAAAAGAACAAACCCAAGACTAAATGGCAAAGTATTTTATGGAGTATTGAACACTGCAAGGCTTTGAATGTAGACAGTCATGAATAATGTAGAACCAAAGCATGATTATTTTATTATTTTTAGATTAAAATTAGCATTAAAAAAGATAAATGCTTTCAAGATTTTGACTTACTAACATACAGAGTTCTTTCCTGGTAAAAACATGTTACTGTTCTTTCAGAGTTGGGCCTGCAGTAGTTCTAGTTGCAGTCATCTTGTTTCTTTCAACCACAATAAGAGCCCAAATATACATCAGACAAATAAGGGCACAGACCATTCTGGCTTTAAGAGATGTGCATGCTACAAATCTGATTTTGGCTCATGCTCCAAAAAGGGTTTTCAGAAACTTTTCTCAAAGGTTTTTACTCATGTTTTTCTGCAAATTGTGCTCAAAGTTCAGGAAGATAGTGACAGCTTTAAATACACAACCCCCCTAACAAAGTGATAAGGTTAATGCACTACTCGTGTTTGGAAACCTCTCACAAATTTAGTCTTTCGTACATCCTAAAAGATTTAGTTTTGGACGCTACTATACTGTGAAAGCAAACTGAAGGTTAGGGAATTATGTAAAAGCACATTCCTGGGGACTCTCTACAAAGGAGTCTCTACAACGGAGTGGGCATTCAGTGCGTACCTGTTGTTCCATATTCTCCACAGCTTTACGCTTCTCCTCTTGAAGTTCTTGCTTTTCTTTTTCTGACTCCATCAGCTTCTTTTCTAGCTGTGCTTGATACTCAGCAGACTCCTTCAGACGAGCTTCAACTGTTGCACGAACTTCCTCTGTCACCTTCATTAAAATTCATCAGAAGACATTAATTTTGTTTCCTTTAAATACAGTATTCTGATGTGAAGCCACTATTTTATTAACAACTTAAAGCCAGAATAGGTATTTTGAGCATCTCATTTAGAACACCACCACTAAAAATGTGGAGAATCACAAATAGCATTGAAATTATGTTTTTTCCTTCAAAGTTGCAATACCTTATATGGTACATCTAAAAGTTTTAGGTGACTGCACTCAAATGTGCAGTACCCGGTGTATTTTTTTATTACTCACTAGAATCTACAATATTATTAAAGCGTATCAAGCCCCTACAAAGTTTTTATAGCAACAGAACACAGGCAGAGAACTTGGATACTAGATAAGCAGTGCTCCATTGTATACCGATGCTGTAACTTCAGTTAGAAAACGGGAATTCTGTTTCTCCAATCTATCTTATGTTGATACGCTGAACAGCTTGAAAGAACAAGCTTCATTCACTATTAACACAGTGGAGCGTACAACAGATCAGGTCGCTCTTAAGCTTTTCCCACAAACACCACATACAGAGTTTTCTTTGGCATCACTGAAGACCTTACTGAAGCAGGTGTGAACTTAACTGCTTTTGATTGAGCTAATTAGTATTTTTAATCACTGATCACAGGGTTATAAGGAAGAGTTTTTAAAAGTCAATTCTCCTCTTTCAAAGGAAGACACTGGCAGAATACAGCTGAGTCAAACTTATAATACATTTTTTAAATATGCTGCAAAAAGCTTTAATGTTTCCATGGCTAAAAGTGTTTTCAATAAAATTGTCTAAAATATGGTCTTACTAAATTATATTCTAATACCTTCTGAACTAACTTTAGTTTTTTTGTAATTCCTCCCATAATCCTACAGACTGTACCGTAGAAAAAAAACAACAAATCAAACCCAAAAAAATTAATTTTGTTTCTGTTTTTGCTCTAATAAACAATGGTAACTACTTACTTGTTTTTCCTTATTAAGGGATTCCTCTAGACTAAGAACCATGGCTCTGTATTGTTCCACATTACTAGAACTAGTCTTGAGTCTTTCTCTCAGGTCATTAACTTGTTCATCAGCTTGTCTTAGTCGACTTACAAGATCATCCACATCTTCATTTGTACTAGGCTGACCTATAATATTAGAACAAATTAATTAACCAGTGAATTTAAATTTTTTTTTTTAACCACTGTTCTGTTGAAAACTGAAGTCTTTTTCGGACAATAACATGGAAAAAGCAATTACCGTTACAAAATCTCCCTAAATAAAACTGTCAGCCCTAACCAAAATAGCAGCTTACAATAAACACTGTTGAGTCAGACAAAAAAAAAAAAAAAAAGGGTATTTAAAAGTAACCTAATAGACTTAAGTTCTTTCAAAAAAAATTAAAAGGGCTCCTTTAACAAGTTTTGCTTTATTTTTCCCCTTTGTAAAAGACTGCTTGGACATTAATTTTACTTCAACAAACCATACGGGTTATCATTCATTTGAATATGTGATTGTAATAATGAAGAGGTTTATTATTTAGCTGACTGACCTCCTAATTCTAAACTACTATCAATTATGAATTTCACCATTCTGCAGACAGCAACGTTTAACAGAAGTTCAATGCAGAAAAATGTCTTACCTTTCCCCGGAGCCCTCTGTGATGATTGTGATGTTAGCTGAGCCTCCGTATTGTTAAGCTGCTGTTTCAACATCGCAGTTTCTTTCTGGGCATTCTTTAGAAGTTCCTTTGTGTTAATGTGACGGTTTGTCTCAGTCTCCAGTTGCCTCTTAAGATCCAGGATGTGAACCTGAAAACACAAGGTTCTTAAATTTGTAATTATTCACAAATGGCACAAAGACCAAATATGTTTAGAAATTACTCATATGAAAAAACAGTGCACCGTAAGCTGGCAGAAGCCGTGCAACTGTTACTTTATTTTCACTAAGCAAGTTTAGCATATTCATACTTACCTCTTGATTTTTGGTAAGGGAATGTCTTTGTTCCACCTCACTTTCTAATTTCTTCTTCAGCTGAGATATCTCACGCTCCAGCTTTTCTATCTGATTATTGAGTCTTTGTTTTGTTTCTGTCTCAGACCTCTCCAGTATTCCCTGATAAAAAGAGCATAATGCACTATGCTTACAACACACTTTAATAATTTTCTTTTAAATTACTGCAGCATTTCAAGTTGTCAAAACACTTCTCCCATCCACAAAATAATTACTGCAGGGAGCAAGCAATAATAGCAGATACAGAAAGTTATGAAAATTAGCACTTACAATGTATGACTTTTTGTTAAAAAAAAAATAATCTCAAAACTATTGACACAGTAAGTATTATTGGAAGAAAATCTATTATCCATGCAATCTAACCGAAAAGATCTACTACAGAAATAGAATTCAGTCACAAGATAAAATGTGCAACCATAAGTATTTATATGCTAAGAGTCAATATAACTTACAATAGAAGACACAGAATTGTAACAGTAAATATACCTTAAGAAAATACACTACCAAGGCAGGCACTGGTTAATTTTGCTATCAGAAAAATTAACGTAGTGATTTTTTCCTTTCATTTTGTTTAATGTGTTTTGGTTCCATTTTATTGTGAAAACCCTTCCTGTCAACTCAAAATTCCCAGGACTTTGCCCAGGTAAATAACAGAGTATCATAAATTAGGATAGGAATAACAAACTTGCTTAAACAAGCTGCTCAGGTTGCTTAAATGTTTTATGTTCAGTGTTAATTTCTAACAAAAAATAAAAATAAAAAAATCCACATTAAGACCCAATCCCATAATTGGGATTTTGGTTTTGATGGGCATTTATTGAAAATTCTTAAAGACAGACCAAACTTGGACATAGGAATACCACATACCTGAATAGTTCGCAAATTAGTAAGTAGCAAGTTCTGTCCTCTTTGTTCAACTAATAAAGACTCACGTTGCTGGGTCAAACGCACATCTGACATCTTCAAGATATCCTTCTCTTTTTTTAAGTTTTCTGCTCTCACCTTTAAGACACCAAACAATAACATGAACTTTGTTATCAATCCCAAGTCTGTCCGTTCATTTTAGTATTATTTTTATGATCATTACTATTTAAATAATAAATACTAAATACTATTTAAATAATAAATAAATACTATTTATAAAAAGAGCTTTTAAGATTGTAAGTTAAAATTCATGCAAATTAAGCCAAGAACAGTAAGAACAAAACTGTTTGTCTAACCACATTCTGTTTTCTCTGTGAACTGAAACATGTTCAGAATGTTCTTACATCTTCACTCAGTACTTGAGGTATTTTTTGGAATGTTACAAGTGTATGCACCAAATATACACGCACGCAATCTTTTACAAATCTAACAGCAGATGCACTCAAAAAGCCACACATTCAAGTTCTGACAGCTTTCATGACAATAATAAGAAAAACTCTTGTGCTAACTTGGAATATCTAGCAGTATAATAAAAACACTGTATTACTAACCTCTGCCACTGCCAGTTTTTCATTAGCTCCCCTCAGGTCTTGAGTCATAGTGTTAATTATCTGCTCTTGCTTCTGAGTCGTTGCTGTGAGTTTCTGGGTTCTTTCATGCAGAGATGTTATTTCTCGACGATAGCCTTCAACGTTATCCTGCAGCATTTCATAACTTCACAGGGAACAACAAAGTAAAGTATATGTTTGCCACATTAAATTGTTTAATTGCAAGAGGTGTATGTACACAGCTGTATGTTTCATGTTCTTGTGCATCAGTTTTCACATAAGTGGCTCACTCGATTATAAGGTATATTCCTGACCCCACCTTCACTACTTCCTTTGTGCTCTTTAACAGAAAAGACAATACTAATGTTTAACTGGCAACTCTTCCTGAACAAATGATACCAAGCAGGCAATGTGATTCTATTGATAAAGAACACATACATACGACAATGAAATTAAATAGTTGATTTACCGTTTGGAGGCAAACTCCAGCTGTGTGGAAATCTTTGCATTTTGTGACCTCAAGTCTGTGACCTGCTCCTGAAGCTTTTCATTTTGCTCATTCAGCAACTTATCATTCTCTGCCTTTTCTTTTTTATAGTTCTCAAAAACTTCCTGCAACTGCATCAAAAAACAGACTTTAAAGTGCTTACAAGAGTAAAAGGAAATAGTGATAGCTTTCTACAGTATTTATTGAAAAATATACCTGCTTAAGTGCAGCCTTAGCCTCCACAGTCTCCACTGACTCAGCCACTGATACTGGAGCAGGAGTTGACATGGCTTGAGGCAAATTTGGGCGCTTTGGAGTAGATGTAAGAGAAATCTCATCTGGTAACATACCTGAAGCTGAAAAGAAATAAATGAATGAATCCTTGCCAAAGCAGAAGATCATATATCTGCACTGAAATACAGCTAAAACTAAAACTATTGCTAGGAAAGTATTGGGCTCTCCTAAGCAACTCATTCTTTGTATCTGCAATATGCTCCCAGAGCACACATAGTCACCACTACACATCAGTCATGACTATAAAATTATGTGTCTAAATCCAAATTCATGGGTTTTCCAGTGAGTAAAGGTAAAAGCTGAATACCAGATTAACAGAAGTGACTAAACTCAGAGCAAATGACAATTCCATTTTTTTCCAATGGTGCAGAAACATGAAGCTTACCTTGCAAAGGAATGATAGCTCCTGTGGTCTGTGCCAACAATATGCGGAACATATCACGCTGACGAACTATAGACTCAACAAGCTGCAGCTGATGGTGACGTGATTCACGCAATTTTTCTAGCTCATTGAGAGCCTCCTCAAGCTGGCTTTGAAGCTCAGAAATTCTGAAACCAACAAGTTGTTTTCAGTAACATACACAGTGAGGCATACCAAGATGACACAACCTCTTGTCACAATTTCTTCAGTGTACATTTATTGCCCCATTGAAAGTTAAGCACTGAGACTTTTGAGGAAACTTAAAGGAAGACTGGCATTTGGCTTGCTATTTTGTAGATGACAAAGAAAGTAGGCCTCTTCCATGAAAAGCAGAATAGAGGCAATTTATTCATGTGAATAACTTCAAAAAACAGTCAGCAGCATGAGCAGAGAATCAAGCTAAGAACCCTTAATACAAAATTACATTATCTGTGGGCTTAACAGCTAGTGAATTAGGTATGCACATACTCAATTTTTTGTCCAGCTAATGGGAATCAAACTTATCTCTTCTATAAACCAGATCTGTTGTGTGAAAACACATTCACTGAAAGACCAATAAAAAATTATTTTTACTTTGGATTTTGATGAAATATTACAAGATACATAGCTATAAAGCCATTTTAATCTAAAGCCGAAGATAATGTTGTTTAATAACAACTTGCCTTTATGAATTATAGCTGCGCATGAGCATATATGCACTTGCATATGCACACAATTAGTAACAATCAAAAGCAAAAAACCAAAAAGCATCTGAATAAATCCCTGTTACTACTTAGTATAAACATTTACTAGAAGGAATGGAAAACTGACTTAGATGATGTTGTTTCTTGCTCCTCTTTTTCTCTAGCCTCTCCCAGCTCCCGAAGAGCCACCAAGAGACGCTGATTCTGCTGCTGAAGTTCTTCAATATTTCTGTAAGAGACTAGATGTTGAGATATCACTTCAGAAGAGCTACTGATGTCAGCAGAGCTCACTTCTTCATCACGAATCACATGATTGCCTCTAGCTTCTTCAAGTTCCATTAAAAGTACACGAATCTGAAAGAGAATGTTATAGTGTAAGACTTGCACACAGACTCAAACATTCACTCTGAAAAACAATATACTGAAGCACTTGGAAATTCAGTATTTTTGTCCTACAATATGCAAACTATTACAATCATTAAATCCTGGTAAGAATTACATTATAGAAAAACAATTTGACAAAAGGAACCCACATCAAGACCAGAAGTGGATAGTCTGTGTTCAGTTCTGTGAACAGATCACAGCATATTCCAGTCAATCAAAGTAGCCTGGGGTTTCTTTCCATGTCAGATGTTTAACAATACTATCCTAAAGCAGCATCACTTCTGTCCAGCTAAACTTACTCCAGTTTTGTAAGCAAAAATGTAAATACCATGTTGTCCTAAGGAGAAGCTTTTAACATCACTAAGGCTCTTATGACAACAAAGCCTACATGACTGTGGCTGAACACAACTTCCAAGTAAACTTCACAAATACAGCACCGTATTAACAAATAAACTGTAAATAGTACATTTAACCACAGTGACATTTGTCCTACCTGCTGTGAAAGATCTTTTACTTGTATTTCCAGTCTCTGGTTTTCTCTTTCAAGCAGAGAGGCATGCTTATTGGCTTTATCAGCATCCTCCTGCAATCGCTGGATTTCCTGCAAGCATACAAACATTAAGAAACAGATAGCAATCCAACACAGAAACATTCTTTTCCAAAGGGGTAACATCATGTAGAGACATGCCTTGTGAATCAAACTGCACTTTACTACTTTAAAGTTACACTCCAAAGGTTAAACTCTAAATATTTAGAAACCAAAAGCCACGGTCTTTCATGCTGTATTAGTGTAGGTATTAAAATTAATGGGAAGTGAGCACTAAAGTCCAATTCTATTTCTTTGGACAGAAAAATACTAATCTTTGTTTATAAAGAATTCTGCTCTCAGAAAATCAGATTGCAAAACAGCACATTTAAGCTTTCATTATATAAAAAAAATCTTTTTTAATATATATTTTATTTAAGCTTTAATTAATTATTTTAATTTAAAAATATAAGCTTTTTATTTATTTAAGCAACACATTTAAGCTTTCATTATAAAAAAATACGAAAATGTTGGTTCTGTAAAACACTTTGTACAGTCCAATAAACTGCAAGCTAGAAAGTTCAACAGATCTTTTCCCACAATAAAGGTTGACTCAAAGATCCATTTTATACGTTTACTAAAAGCTATTAGCAGTAAGGAATTAAAAATCCATTTTTCCCATAATTTTACATGCCCTTTTACTTTATACTGACCTTCATAGCTTGTTCAAGCTTTGCAGACAGACTAGCAACAGCTTTTTGGGAACGTTCAAATTCTTCACGCTGACGTTTTAAGATCGGTGCTTTGGCTTCTACCTCCTGCACTATTTCATCCAAATATTTATTGATTCTCTTATTCTCCAGCTTTTCCAAAAGCAACTGATCCTGAGTTTCTACATATGCATTGTAGAGCTGCAACAAAAGATTGTTTTGCCTTTTTTTGTTTGGTTGGTTTTGATACACCTGCACAGACCTCTTAAAGAAGAAGTAATTCTACAATTCATACCTTAAGGTAGTATAATTTTATACAATTCTAAACTAGTTAATTCAGAGAAACAAGTTAAGAATTTTACAACAATGTGTTTTTAGGATTCATACCATGGCAAAGAGTTATCCCTATGAATTTGAAAACCACAAACTTTTGTAGTGCAACTATACGCAATAAAAGAGTTCTATGTAAAAGGGACAAAACATGCAAGTTTAAGATAATAGAAATATCAAAGCTAGTGTTACAGAAGAAAGCAGCAAGCACAGAACACAGTAATTTAATGGCTGGCCAGAATGAACAATAAAAAACAAAATGAAAATGCAAATTGCATAAATAGAAGTGTAAAGAAAACCTAGAATATCTATGACCTATCGTTAATTTTTTTCTGCAAGTATAAGCCAAATGAGCAGCAGTACAAATTAAAAGATTATGTAAATAAGCAAAAAAAAACCCTCCTGGCAAGAATGCATACAGAAAATAAGTTTATGTGCACAAAATAATTTCTTTCAGAAAAAGAACTTAACCCTATAATGTTTTGATCCACTAAAGAAAAACTGTAAGGTATGTTAAAAAAATCCCAATAGCTTAGCTCAAATACATGAAAAGATTTCATCGACTTCAATCACGTATTACACCAAATCCAGAACAGCGAATGAAGCCTGCACCTTTATATCATTAGCGTATCTCTGTTAGCATTTCAAGGGCCTTGAAATTGAAGTTTCTGCTCACTTACCTCAGTTAATTTCATTCCAGGCTTGACTACTTTAGCTACTGCTGCAGCAGTGGGAGACATAGCTGCCAACTCCTCCTCAGACAATATGGCTCCTGAAGACATAATCCCACCAATCACCATTAAAAAGCTGCAATAATTCTCATCATATTCTTCATTAATATAAAGAACGTCTTTGTACACCTCTGTGCTTTATGACTACTGTATTTTAAATGACTATTTTAAACTCTTAAAGTTACTGGTTGAAGAGCTTTCTGTAATCTATATTATAAATATACATGTGCAAGTGACTGGTATGATACACAATTTTCCATGCCATATATTAAACGAGTCAGAGACATTGATAATTTGAAACGATGAAAAGCTTTTGCTATTAAGACTTAAAATGTAGATAAATTCTGAATGTAAGCAATTGAAACAACTGCAGCAAAGCTTAACATCAGATTTCTTAGCAAACTGCTGGAGGTTTAGTGGCAGAGCACTGGTTTACTTTCATTAACTTAAGACAGAGGCACACCAAATATACTTCATGCCTCTCTGTTCCTTCCCGCTGTGCTCTCTTTCCTTTAGAAATTACTTAAATGTAGCAAACAGAAACAGAGCAGTGAAAATTGAGAATGAAAAAACCCCCATGGAACTAGAACAGTGAATATTGAGAAAGATTTAATGTTAAATAGAAATTGAAGGACAGAGGTTTGTTTTCCGGTGCCTTTTTTTTTTTTTTAAGAGGAAAATAAGAATAGTTGGTCATCCCCACTCCCCTCTCCATTAAAAGCATGATGATTCAGCCTTACAGAAATGCTTCCTCTCGCTTTTCTTTGAAACAGTAAGTCAGATTAACAATAGAACTTCAAAAAACATTTTGATAGAAATGTATTTTTTAGTGGGCAAATCAAAGGTATGTATTTTCATACATATATATACACACACACACAAGCTTCTAAAATTCATGATTAGAAATGACCTAGGATTAATTAATGCACTTACTTCCTACAGAAATTCAGCATAGTATTTCCATGCAAGACAACAGAAATGCCAAGGCTTTATGTATTTTAGTTCCAGTGTTATCCCTACCTTTGCGCTTTGTAGCGGACAGTAAATCATTAGCATTCTCCAGCTCCTTTTCCAGTTTACTGATCTTCTCTCTCAGTTCTTTCTCCATTACAGCTTTTGACTCTTCCACTTCAACCAAATGCTCCTGGGTTGCTTTATTAGCTAAAATTAAATCAGACAAGTAATTTGCTGTGTTGTAGTTTTTACTTTTTTCTTTTAAAAAGTTCAAAATCTGCATATGTACCTTAAATTTTACTTTAATTTTACATGATCTGCAGAAGCTCATGCTGATAAGAAAACTCAGTAGCATGACAGAACCATGAACTGCTGCCTATCACCCTTGCATAGAAGAGGGCTAAAACACGAACTGTCCTTTTATCAGTGAACAGAAATCTAAACAAAGACACTAAACTGAAAACATATGTTGCATAAGTAGACACTGTCATCAAAATCCAAAGTAAATTCCTGGTATATTTGAAAATAGTTTCTCCCGCCCCACTCAGGTGAAGTCAACTAGTCACATGATATTTTAGTTACCAGCTGACTGATGTTTCCACCAGCCCAAAAGCTGATGAAGTTACATTCGTAAACACTCAGTACCTATTTTTCAATGAATCAAGGTAGTTACAAAACAGTACAACTGTTCTGCTTCATTTGCCAGTTCTCACTCACAGCCTACCTTCACCTGCTTCCTTCAGGAGCTTGTGCAGCTCTTCCACTGCTCCTGTAAGTTCATTGCTCTTTGCCTCCGAGTCATCAGCAGCACTCTACAAAAAAGCATTTTTTAAACCTTTTGAGTATATAGCAAATATATTTTTAATAACAAAGCTCAAACTGACCAAAAATTATGAACATGCACTTTGAGTAAAATGCTAAAGGATTCACCTAAACTGTACAACTCTTCTTCCACCTGGATTAAGTCTCACTTTGATCAAACTGCCCAGCTGAGAGTAAGAAGTGTCCGACATTAATGTGATATGACAAATCCAAATACAATGCACACCCTTTAGCTCATTATAGCTGGTGCTGTTCCTTCGCTTCACTACAGAAAATTTGGAGAAAAATCGAGTGCTCAATTTTGATCATTCTGTAAAATTTGGTATTTTTAGGGAATCCTATATAAACAGTTTATGTTTCTTTGCTTCCAGTTAGAGATCTCACAACTGCAAGACTGTACAATACCTTAGCAATTCTGAAAGCCCATTAGTGATAACTGAACTAAAGATGACTCAACTTTCGCTAATCAGTGAAGTCTCAGAATAGGCTCTCATGGGAGGGCACTCAATGTTTTTAATGCTCTCAGTCTCAACTTTTAATATCAGGTCAGACAAATATGTCAGCAGTCGCAACTACATAGCAAACTATGTTAAGCAGAAGACAAAACTTTAAGCCCCGTCAAATCAATGATTCTATAATAAAAGCATAAATTAATAGGATTAAAAAACCCAAAACAACCAAAACAAAACCATATTAAAAGGTAAATGGTAAAGCATTACGGTCTGGAAAAGTCAGCTACTGACTTGCTGTTCAAGGAAGGGGTATCAGTTTACATATAATCAGACAAAGTATTGACATAGAACTCAGAATTAAGCATGGTAGGACGTTTACGTAGGTATCTAAGCAAGTTAACTCAGGAAACAGAACTCATTAACCCATGAATCCAGTATGTGTGAACGGAAGAGCAATCAATTCTCCGCTAGTTGACTCTGTCTTAGTCAATAGGCTACAGGAAATTTTTCATTCTTCAAGCTGACAAAAATAAGCATCATCTCAAGAAGTAATTTTTATTTGACACAATACATTACATCCAGCTGTGTCTTAATCAGATCATTAACACTTGCAGTGTTACTCAAAATGAACTACTAACCAAACTCAGAAAAATCTCTTGTGTAGTCCTATTTTACATACAAATCATTGCCTCCCAATACGTCATATTATTACAACCCCATGTGGTTGTAAGACATAACAACATTCATACAACATGAAGCCTCAATACAGTGAGCATAAAATTACTATTTTAACCACAGTTTTGCTTAATCTACAAAATGATCCAAACAATATAAGATTTCAAATGCTGCCTAAGACAGCAGCAAAGAAAAAAATGATTTGGATGTTTCACAGCTTGCTTTGTGGTTAAGATTTTATGATCAACATCATCTAGAGATGAGCTGTGAGCAACATGAAATTTTCCAAACAGGGTGTTTCGCTTATTTGTAATTTTTTTCAGCCTCTTCCTTGGCCACTAGCAGCTGCTTCTCCGCATTCTGTTTCTTGATGTTGTAGTACTGGACCTCCACTTCCATTTGCAATGGAAATTAGCCTTCCCCAAATCCATATTTTTTGGGCTGGGGGTGGGAACCCAAAGTGGCCTGCATTACATTTAATACCAAGATTCAGCCCCAAGTAATACTAATATATGCTTATAACAGAATCAATAAACTCACCTTATACAAATTGGATAATTTTATGTGGGCATTCAGTTCATTGTGGAATCTTTCCTCCATACTAGCTTGCTGTTCTTTTGCCTAGTAAATTAAAGAAGAGACAGGGTAGGACAGCATTCCCACTATTCCTATTTTCCATATTTTGTTTTTTAACTTGTCAAAGCAACTGTAATGCACTTTCACATATACTTCAAGTCGTCTTACCTCCTTCAGTTTATTCAAAAGGTCTTCCACATGCTTCTGAAGATTTTCATTTGACTGTTTTAAGCCGTTTACCTGTTCCTCCATTCTGGAAACCTGTTCAAAGAATAAATGAGAACACCATGTATACATTTGTATTTCCAGTCCAGTTTATTCTGGAAAATACCCAGCTCATTGCCTTTTACTTTAAAAAAAATGAAAGTTCCAGAAAGAGCACAAATGGTTATGTTTTCTAACAATCTTTGCTCCCATGCATTCAGCTAAATTAAAAAGTGAGAGTCCCCAGATTGCTTCAGTTACCCACCAAATAAACCCACAAGCCTCAGTGGTGCAATGTGCCACAGAAAACCTGACCAGTTGTCACAGTTTTTAGAGAAACTGCTAAGGTACGCAAACAGAAGTTCACTGGACCCAAGCACTTTTAAAATATGGCCACTGACTGCCACCTATTTTGTTGTAGAAAAACAAAAATATAATCACCCCGCTCTGCACAGAATGTTAAGTCAGATCTTTCTTCCCCTTCCCCTTATTAATAACTGTATTCTGATACATTTTAATAGCATTATACCATTGCATAGCTTTGTTATCAGTGACTCCCAAATTTCTAGCTTATCATTAAAATCTTTGACTATTCTAGGTAATAGTAACTATATGTATTCCTTAAAAATCACAAGTTAAAAGAACAAACAACTCCTTATTAATTGCAAAACTTTTTTTTTTACTCAAATACAGTTATTAAAGTACTTTCTTTTGTTTAATAGTTAACCAGGAGGTGTAATTTACAAGACACGTCAAAAGCACTCAGTAATTGCACTACCTCCTCCTTCTTGTTCTCCAGATTACATTTAAGCTCCAAGATTTCATTGCCTTTTTCCCTGGCAGTATGTAGAAGTTCATCAGTTTTGGTTTTCAACTCAGCATTCAGCCACGTGTTCTGATTCTGCAGTAGTTCTTTTTCTTGCTCCAACCTTTTCTCACGGTACTAAAAAGAAAATTGCACAGTGTAATTGTACTGGTTCCACAGAAAATAGAGCAGCTAATCAAAGTACTATCAACAGAGTAGGAGTAGCAAAAATGTATTGTAATCTGGTAAATAGCACCAAATGACAGGCAGTGTTCCTTATTACATTGGTAATACTAAGCAGTCTCAAACTAAAAGAACTTCTTGAAACTTGAGTTAGTTTCCTCCAAGTTTCCATTACATAGGAACATTAACTACATTAATATGTAGCTAAAGGAAATAAATTAAGGAGAAAAAAAAAAAGGAAATAAATAAAATAATAAAGGAAATAAATCAAAAGTTCTTCCTCATCTCGTTTCCTCCTCTCTTCCAGCTCTTTATGGAGTTTATTCTGCCCTCAGAGAAATGGTGCATGTTCACAAGTAATTATTTTTCTCCTTTCTACCTGCCCTTGTGGACCTGTAGTCCTTCTTCCTAGTGGGTAGGAGCAGCCACCATTGCCACAAACAGAAGCTTGGACACACTTGCCCAACTTGATGTCCCCTTGCCTTCTATAAATGTCTCACTTTCAGTCACAGCCACCAATTTTACAATGAAATAATTTTTGATAAATAACACGAACACATGCGACCTACTTTCAAAGTCAGTAATAACAAAATGATGATTACATCACATGTGAACAACTACTTATTAGAACATTAACACATACTACGCACATAAAGTACTACTCACCTTCATGGAAACATCTGATGTCTGAAGTTCATCCAACTTTAACTGAAGTTTCACCTTTTCTGTGTTTGCTTCTGTAAGTTTTTCATTTAAGCGTTTAACATCCTCTGGAGGAGGGATATCAGTATTAACAAATGCTAATTGTTTAGGTTTTAATTATTCAGCTTAACAAAATTTTACAAATGAGAACAGGCAAGACATAACGTATGCAACTGTATATTGTGCAATAAGATACTGTATGTTTTTACATGTGCAAAACTAAGCATCAAAGTGCTGTGTTCTTCTGCAATTAGCATGTAATTTCCTGCCTTCTTTCCTTTTCTCTAAATACTGTTTCCTGCTAATCCGTTACTTGGTACTGCCTATACAAACTGGATATTCCATACCAATTCAATTGTTCAAGCACGCCTTTTATTTAGCAAAATCTTGTGAAGCATTTTGTTATAGTATTCTTGGCTATACCATTTAAATGTTCAACTTCCTGAGATTGTCTTTCACTTGTTCGAACCAAATCTCTCTTTTCAGCTTCCAGTTCTTCTTTTTCTCTACTTAAATGGCTCTGAAAAAAATTGCAAAAGAGCAGTAAAGAAATGTGATCAGTCTTCCGTACCAGTTTATAGTCACTATTTATACTTATCATCACAGAGGCATGCCAAACCACAGTAAGTTACCCTAGCCAACTGAAAACTGGGATAAGAGGCTTTCATGGTGGGCAGCTGAATCAGTCTAAACTAATGGCTACTTTCATTTTTTCTACCATGCTGGGGTATGTAATTTAAACAAATACAGATTAATGTACCTCTTTCTTCTAGTGCCTAATAGCCAACACATTTCAATTAATATTTCTTTCCCCATAAATCACTCTGACACCAACGTCCAGCTGGCCCTTTGTGCTTAAGGGTGAAATGCCACTATCACATAAGATTAGACAGCAACGATGAAAGCAGTATCACACAGCTGTCAGACCAGCACACTGAACAGGTAGTTTTCATGCCTTTGCTTTTCAATTGGCAGAGAGGTCCAGATTGCCAAAAGACTCCCTCTGGTACTAAGCTGTATTTGAATGAAGATCAGAACAAAAACTGTTGAACTTAGAGCAGATGAAAAACTGAAGGCCTAACAGAAATCTAAAACAAGCAACAGTTAGAACTGCATCTAATTTTAGTATTCATTGAAAGACACCTTTGACTTCACTGCAACAGTTTTGTCTGGTTAAATAAAAGAGGTAACAGAGTAACCAAGTAATGAACACATTCAAAAAATCAGTATCAAAATCAAATCAAAGTCAATAAACTTGGATCATTTATAGGCTATAGTATACTACCTCTGCATTCTAAGGTGTCAATACAAACCACTTCAGTTAGGCCCAGGTAAGCCCTTCTGGGGAAACAACCAGATTTGTCTTCCCATTGTGGACATGGGAATGTGGACATAATACTAATGTTTTTACTTCCTGTTCCAGGATTAGTGTTCTGCTGGGTCTGTCAACTGAAGTGACTCATTCTGCAACCCCCTAACTTTTGAGCGTAATGCAAGGAAACTGCCAGAGCATGGGAAAAGATGGAGGAAAAAACAGAACTCTTCTTTACACCTTTGTCCAATTTTTGAGGTTCAGCTTAACGTCACTTAACAGGTTTCAGCTAGAATGAAACAATCTATCCAAACTGAAATAAAAGCATCTGTTCCAACGTATGGTCACCTGTAATTCAGTTTGCTAAAACACCAGCATTTACTTTAAAAACCCACACAACTTTCCTGTACACACAGCCATATGGACATGTAAATACATACAACAGTACATATTTGTATTGATACTGATCAGTCCAGTTTGGAAATTGACTGCACTTTTTTCTGCAATGAGGCAGGTGAACCAAAAAGTCTTTCAACTTATTGACAAGTTCTTCCAGTACCTGAATGGCTGCATTACGATCCTGAGCAGCTTCAAGTTCTTTATTTTTCTCATTCAGTGATTTCAACTGTTCATCTGTTGGAGAAGAAGAAATAGTGGTGAGGGATTTCCACTGAAACATAATGACATAATTCACTTACCAAATGCAATTAAGCCAAAATTTCCTTTAACAACATAAATAACCCCATAAATTAAAAAAAAAAAAAAAAAAAAAAAAAAAGACACACAGAGAGAGGAATTCAAGGCTTCGCTATTGATGGACTAGGAAGTACTACAACAAACTAATGCACTCAGAGCAAAGGCATTTATTGTGAAGATCAATACGTGACCCACTGTAGTACTATCACTACAAAAATCAGAAAGCAAGGTGTTTTCTTTCATTACAGCAAAAATTTCATTTTTAAAAAAAGCTGATGAACACATAAACAAAACCTCTCTCTAAATGCAGAAATAACAAATGTAGCTCGTGGATGTATTTTTGACTCCTATTTAAAACTTAAAGCGTTTCCGTATAACACTGGACTAAAGAATGAACATCCTGTCCAGTCTTAAGAATGTGCAGTTATACTTACGAAGTTTTTTAAGCTCCTCACGGAGAGTTTGACATTCTTGTGTCTCATTTACAAGTCTCTCCTGACTTTGAGCCAGACGCTTTTCTACTTCAAAGTATTGTTGTTCTGCAAAATAACAATGTTATCTCAATTTCACTTTTTTCTTTCTCACTTTTATCAAGGATCCTTAGTTACTAATGGACATCTTTATTAAAGAACAGTATTTATAAAGAAAATATCTAAAAATAATTACAACAGATTTAAGAAAAAAGAATTTTTGCAAGCAAAACAATGCATTTCCCTACTGAATTAACACTGTTTAAAATATTTTGTTAGCATGAAAAACGATGTCTTTCCAGAAATGATCCATAAATACAGCCTAATTAATTATAACTGTTCTTTAACATTTTTGATGTAGATAGAGAACACTGTATCAGCACAATTATGCAGTGTGGTCTTGTCATCTTAAAACTTCTTTTACCTGTAGCGTATTTCTAGACACACACAGTAAAATCCACATAACTCTATGCATCAAGGGATTTGATTTAGAAAAATTTTAATTAAGACTTCATAAAATGAACTCTTGTTCTTTACGCTGCGTAGCCCACATCGCTGAAAAAAATAATTAGATCTAAATTTTGGTTATCTGAAACATTAACTTTGTCATAGAGCATAACTATAAAATATTTCATAAAAGCAGAACTAATCTCACTCCTGGGCATAGTGGACTTATAAGGAAGTACTGAAAATTTTTTATCTTATGCTTCTTATCATATTTTATAATTTCAATACTGCTGCCACTCCAGACACGTATAAGAATGCACCTGAAAGAGACTAACCAGCTAAAATCCATGGGTTACTGTAATTTACACCACACTTTATTATTAGTAAAACTTTTATCATTATAGAGGTGGAAAGGCTGAAGGAAGACTAGAAGTTCACACCAGAAGTTGTCACCTCGTTACCCAGGAACTAACTCATACTCACAACCTTGCCCAGCCCTTACACTCATCTACACTCTTCTCTCATTTCTGCTCCAGTTCTCTACTGGTATTATTCTGTGATCAAATAACCTGCAAATCCAACATAAAAATGTTGATTCTGTCAGAAGTGTTTTACAGAAAGGTTATGGTCTTCAATGTGCAATTTAACAGAAAAAGTATAAACCTAAGAATATTTGAGAGCTTGGTAAACCACTGTTCCTCTTCCACAACGAGGATAGAAGCAAACTGATGTATGTCAGTGTTTATTAAAAACCTGATGAGATGCCATTCTGTAAGACCATTTTGAATATAGTTTTAACCCTAAAAAGTCTTTTGCAAAGGATTTAAAAAAATAATAATAATCTTGCCAAGTGGAAGTCGGAGACAAAACCCTACCTGGTTTCAGCTGAAGGGCTCCTTCCCAGCCCAGGGACATGCCGTGGGTTTCGATGACAAGGACCTGTCAGGCCCAGCTCTACCTCCCTCACTCCTCTCCTCAGAACGAACCACGACATTGCCACTGGCCAAAAGCGCGTCAAAGGAGGGAGCACACGGCCCGGCCCCAGCCAGGCTGTGGCCCGCTACCTCGGCCCGGGCACCGGGGCGAGCGAATAGCGTTCAGGCCTTGGGCAGCACAGCTTCCTCCGCACGGCGCAGCGCAGGGCCTGCTCCGTTCCCGCTGCCCCCTCACCTCCGCTCCCGTTCTCCCAGTCTCCCCCGCCCCGGACTCACCGCTGTCCACCTTGAAGCGCTCATGCCTGGCTCGGAGCCCGTCAATCTCGCTCTGCTGATCAGCCAAGAAGCGTTCCAGCTTCCCCTGCACCGGCTTGGGCAGCTTGGAGAGCTCGGCCCGCTCCAGGAGCTGCTGCAGCACGGCCGCCATCTTGGAAGCCGCCGCTGCGCTTTCCGGCCTACCCGCCACCCGCCGCCGCGCGCCCAAGGGCGCAGGCGCGGCGATAGCGCCGGCGCGAGCGGGCGGGCGGTGCCCCGCGGGACCATGGGAAGGGGAGTTTTCCAGGCCGAAAGCCGCGCGCCCAAAGCACTTCCGCTTCCGGTAGCGGAGCCCTTTCGGCCTCGTTGAGTGAGGCTGGCGCCGCTTGTTGGCGTGCGGAAGCCGCTAAAACCGGGGTAGGAGGCCCGAAGGCTTCGTCTCGAAGCTCGATACGAGGCCGCTCCTCCTTCGAAGGCGCGGAGCCGGTGCCGCCGCCGCTTCCCTTAGGCGCAGCATGGTGGCGCTGCTGCCCAGCTCTCCCCTGCGCGCCCTTTTCCCGCGCTCGGGGCCGGGACGCGTCACCGCCCTGTGCCGGGGCGCGAGCGGCGCGTGCCGGTGACGCGGCGGTGGCCGCCTCGGGGCTCGGCTGAGGCGGCGGCGGTGCTGAGGTGGCGGTCGCCGAGCTTGGGGAGCCGGCGGCGGCAGCGCCCGGCAGGCTAGTGCGGGGAGCGGTGGGGGCGGCCCGAGGCGCTGGGGCACCTGTGTGGGAGAGAGTGCTGAGCCGCGGCCGGGCCGCAGGGCAGGTGCGGGCGAGTGCAGAGGTGGTTTGGGGCCAGCTCTGGGCTGAGGTGAGGTGCGGGGCGTAACAGCCTTCCCCCTCGCCCTGCTCTAGAGCTTCAGCTTTGCCGTCTCTGTGCACTGTCTGCAGCAGACACCTTTGCAAAGGCTCAGGATGCCCTTTGCTTCCTCACCATGTGCTTTGGTTTTTTCATAGTTAATGTTTGTGAAAGACCTGAACGCACGAAGCAATTTTCAAAACAGATCTGCATGGTAGGGAGGAGTGTGTGTGGCTACTGATGGGAGCTGTAAAGATGGCTTTTGGATAGTCCTCAGATGCTGTACTTTTAATGCCTTAGGAACTGGAATGAAAGTTGTGCATGGTATGTTTAAGTACAAGTGTGAAATCTAGCAAGTCCCTCAAAGAGGAATGTGAATGGAAGAATGCACACTTTACATTTTAGTATCTGATGAAACATGACACAGAAAGAAATTGTTGCTTGGAGACATTCCACACCTCGAATACTGTGTTCAGTTTTTGGGCTCCTCACTACAAGACAGACATTGAGATGCTGGAGTGTGCCCAGAGAAGGACAATGAAGCTGGTGAAGGGTCTAACAAACAAGCCTTATGAGGGGCGGCTGAGGGAACTGGGGTTGTTTAGCCTGGAGAAAAGGAGGCTGAGGGTAGACCTTACTGCTCTTTACAACTGCCTGAAAGGAGGTTGTAGTGGGATGGGGGTTGGTCTCTTTTTTCCCAAGTAACAGGTGATATGATGAGAGGAAATGGTCTCAAGTTGTGCCAGGGGAGGTTTAGGTTGGATATTAGGAAAAAATTCTTCGCTGAAAGGGTTGTCAAGCATTCAACCAGGCTGCCTATGGAAGTGGTTGAGTCACCACCCCTGGAGGTATTAAAAAACATGCAGATAATGTGCTTAGGGACGTGGTTTAGTGATAGACTTGGCAGTGCTAGATTAATGGTTGGACTTGATGATCTCAGAGGTCTTTTCCAAGCTAAATGATTTGGTGGTTTTGTTTTGCCTAGCATGTACTTGTGTGACTTGCTATGTCATTTAAGTGGCAGGTATCTAAAATAGTTTTCTTTCACATAAGTCACATACTTCCTCTAGTTTAGCGAGTTATGTTTTTTCAGTTAAAAAACAAACTTGGAGATCATATAGCTACTTAACTAGCCTTTGTTGACAAAGTATTGATGTATTCAGGATCTTTGTGTGAGACATATTTTCATGTAACAAGTATAAATATTTGCGTTGACTTTATACATTTGTTTTGTAGGTTGAAACTACAATACTTAGTCTTAAACCTGGAGCTATGGGTAGAACTTACTTTGTTGAGGAAGCTATTGGGCATTATCTTTCAGACCTTAGCACAAAATTAAAGCCTTATGTCACTGGCCTGTTAATAGGGCAGGTAAGTGTGTAATAATCTGAAGTCTGTTCCATTCATTCATATTAACAGGGGGAAAAATCCCTTGGCCCTAATTATCTGGGATAAGTCTGTTAACATCACTTTGAGCTTGTATAATGCAGAAGGGTGGTAATAACAACAGAAGGGGTTTCTGTAAATGATCTGCAGTGTCAACCAACTGCTTGAGTCTTTTAAAATAGTTTTGTGAAAGATGAGACACATAAAAAAGAAAATCATAAAAATAAAACTTACCACTAAACAAGGCTTTAAGGCAAAGGCAAAAAAAAAATTAATGAAGGAATTATTTTTGTAGTAGATTGCTATAGAGTTTAACAATACCTAGTATAAAGCAGCCCTTATAGTTAATATGTTATGCAGTATATTCTCAGACTTGATATCAACATCTATTTGCTTATACTGATGTTTTTGAAAGTGTTCCCTACAAAGAGACTACGTAATTCGGGCTGTTCGAACACCTCCAAAGGAAGAGCAGAAGGAAGACAACATTGATCTTTCAAAACTGGCATCCATTGATGAAGAATGGATAACTGCACATGCCAGTCAGGTAGAACAATATGAGTTAATGTAGAGGGTGGGAGGAACAGAAGGGAGATAAGATTGACAGAAACTGTCTTCTCACTTGTGTAATCTCAAGCCTTTTTCTCAAAGTAAAAGAACCTTCCTGGGCTAGGCAAGATATTTTAAGCCAAAATACTTGTATTGTTTTCAAAGGTCGCAATAGAACAGAGATTTGATAGGACTGATAGCAAGAAAATTTGCAAGATGTGTTCCTATATTTCAGAGGAACCTATAAGTGAAAAACAGGCCTGCGAATTTCATTTCTGCTTTGCATGCATACTGGTCTCATTAAAAGTTTTTGATAAATTACATGGTTGCTAGGTCTTTGATTCCTATTAATATATGTTAAATTTTTATTTTTAAGGTTTCTAGAATGCTTCCTGGAGGCTTATTAGTTCTTGGTGTATTTATTATTGCAACTCCAGAACTATCAAAAGATTGTCAAAATGTTTTGCGCAAGGTAAGTATACTTCCTGGTGGAAAGACAAGAATATCTTTACAGGTGTAGCTGAGTAATTTCCTATCATTGACTTGAGTATATATGGTTGTACTGTTGCTTTATTTCTAAAAGCACAATATTTTGGTTTTATGTGTGGTTTTGAGACTGAAACCTCAGAAATAGCTGTCCTATGGAGCTGTACTACACCTTGTATTTGCTAACTTTGTTTTTTGTGATTTTTTGTTACTGCAGTAGGAAATCTTACTGAATTTTCTGAAAGTGAACATTCTGGCCTAAGGGAAACATCTTCAAGGTTTATATTAAGCTAAATCCTTGTGGCACAAGTGTTAGTAGTGGCAGTACGTTATCTTTTTTTGTCTGAATGAATTGTTGATTAGGGATGTTTACAACATTCAAAGACGTATAGCTCAGATTCCTTTAAAAAAAAGAGTATCTTGTATAGAAATAGTGGTATTTGACTTGGGTATGTGTGGTTATGTTTAAAAACTACTTAGAATGTGCTACTGTCTGACAGACATTAAAATGCATTTTTGTTACAGTATTTGGACCACATTAGTTTGTTCTGTAGAGGTAGGTTCATTTTATTGTTTTTGTAAGGTAAGCATGATAAGTGATTTAAACATGAGTAAGTTTTGAAGTCTATGGTCCAAAAAAGTGAACTGTGTCCAGGTGATCAGTGTTTGCTGAATTAAAATTCGGGTTTGTTTAATTAGTAGCTATTTTGCAGAGCTGTCTTTCCTGTTCCTTAACTGAAAGGCATAAAGCTGTAATATTTTTGTAAGGAGAAAATCATACAAGTTGAATATGTGAATGTGTGTGACTTGGTTCAGTTTATAAGGAAGCTGAATTAAGATTTCACAAGCAACTTTCACTGGCACAGTTGCCTATGAATCTTTGAATGGTCTATTGACGGGACATTTTGGTGACATGTAAGCTGTGTTTCCCATTTATAAATAGTTATGGTATCACACGGATTTAGAACTTTAGTGCAAGACTATTTTCCAGACATTGTGATTCATTGTTTTTGTGGAAAAATCCGTAATACTTTTTTCATCTTTAGCTAATCTTCTCAGTGGAAAAATCGTTGACTAAAAGAAGGCTCTGGAAACCTGCGGAGGAGGAGGTCTCAGACAGAGCAGCTCTTCAAATCTGTTCTGCTACAAAAAAGTATCCTTTATGAACAAGCTTTATTGATTGAGACTCCTACCCCCAACCTCTTTTCTGTAATGATTTCTGAATAAAGGATGTATTGGGAAGAGGAAGTTCTTTGAGTTCAGATAGTTTGAAAGCATGAAGTTTTCTAATCACCAATGAGTAGACTATTGATCCTCTTACCCTTGCAAAATTTCCATCATTTCTTACTGTTATGTTTGTCTTTGTGGTTGCATCAAATTAGGCCTTCCCCAGTCAATTTTGATTTGCATAACTGAACAAAACATTTGAAATACTGCATATCATCTTGAGCTTGCTTTTACCAATGATTCTTAAATGGAAGTGGGGAAACAGCAGGCATGTGGGATCCATACTGGCACTGCAGAAGAATGCTGGGTCTGTTGAGGTAATACAAGGAGAGAAAGCAAGGGTTTTCCTTAGAGCTGAGAGAAACAAGGACAAATTGGAAATTGGTAGATCTCCCTATGAATACATATTGATCTTAGTATATCTGTAAGAGATGGGACAGCCTCACTATGGTGTTGGAGTTTACAGTCAAATTTTTACACTAAGGAAATGTGAGAACTTTCTTCAGAGCATAAATTAGCTCAACGAAGAAGTAAAGGACAAGGTTAATTGCAAATTGTTTTTACTTGTCTTTTTGCTTTTCACTGGATTTTTTTCTTTAAGTAGCAAAGAGTAGTTTGCCGAACCTATGATGTGCAAGATCCAAAGGTAAGCTCATCATCTTGTAAGTCATATACAGCTTTTAATGCATGACAAGTAAAAATATCTAGTTGACTAATACAGTGTTTTGTATAGGTGTTTTATTGCTTTCTTTTTCTGCTCTCAGAGTTCAGCTAAACCAGCAGATTGGAAGTATCAGAGTGCTCTATCTGCTTCCTGGTTAGCTTTGTACTGCACTGTAAATGTTAATATTCACATTCCACTTCTTGCTACTTCACCGAACCATGACTTGGAGAAGAATACAAAGGTAACTAACCAGCTGCACCAATTTTGTAATTGGTCTCTAAGCTACTCTTTCTGTTGAAATAAGGGAAAGATTTGAGGAGTGTGAGCAGAGGAGTAGGACTAATCAGCAGAGAATGTTTGGCAGGTAGCTCTCTCTTAAATGTAATTTGAAGTTACAGTGAAGCACTCACAGTACAAAAAATGTGGATAGCTTTTCTTCTGCTGTGTTTAGTCTTGGCAGTTTCCTTTGCTCAGAATTATTTAGCAATTGTTATGAGTATTCCAACTAAAGTCTATCTGCTTCACATAGTGAAAGGTTACATCCAATTATAACTGGTGTGGGGTGCTTTTAATATGAATTGACTTTAAATAGGCTGCATCCACTCTCTACAAAAATCAGATCCCTGGGGTAGCACTTCAGTAATTCAAAATGTTTGTTTGTTAATGGATATATTCTGAACGCATAGGGTTTAAGATTTAACTTTGGAAAAACTTTTAGGCAGTTTTTTTAGAGCCTAAAACTCTCTCGGAGTAACTGTTGAGCATGTATTTCTAGAATTTTCAGCATGATACTGTCCAGCTCTTTTAGTGAAATTCTCTTTCTTCCTCCTTATGAGATTTTTGTGTTTTCACCTTTTTTTAAAGAATGGGTTAAATCGATGGTCAAAACAGATAGAAGACAGTGTTTTTCTGATCAATGGACAAGTCAAAGATGATGATGCAGAATTACTAGAAGGGCAGGTAAGTACCGAACAACAAGGAATTGAACTCTAATAGATGTGTAGTTAGGACCTCCAGCGTGAGCACTGACTGAGATGTCTTCTATACGGTATTTACTGATCTAATTGGCCTAATTTGGGGAGCTAATACACTACTTGTGTTTCCATCTTCATTGCTGCAGATTGCCTCTTCTTCCTCTGGCAACGTGAACACAATAATGACATTTGAAGTCTGACTAAATATTTTTCTATACGCTATCTCCTCATTAGAGAAATTGAGTAAGGTGTGAATGTAGGTGGTGATATCTCTGTATGTCTAAATGTTTAACGAAGAGCAGAAACACCTTGTTAAGCTGATGCATTCATCTGTCCCTTTAGTTTTGTAATTATATTCTCATGGCTGTTTTCTATGTGCCATTTTTCTGTTAAAAGCTGTAAACTAGGGCACGTTTTATACCACAGTGAGGAAGCTTTGATTAAGGGAGTTTTATTTTTTTCTGTTTCATGACACAATGGTTTTTTTTCCCCCTCAGAAAAAGTTAAAGGGAAATACTCAGTCCAGCTCCCAGTCTTCTGATGTCAAGGTTCTGACACAGCTGGTAAGTATTTAGTGGTTTGTGAAGTGTAACCTGGCTGTTATCTTATAAGATAGAACAAAAAGTAAAATAACGTTATGAATTATTGTCTAGAAATTCATCTTACTTAATCCTAAGACTTTTTTTTTCCCCAATAGATATTGAATGTGAAACTAATTGTGGACAGATCTGCATATTTTGTGTCTTTAGAAATTCTTGTGGTGTAATTGTCTAAGAATTGCACAGTAAAGCTGCAAGGAAAATCTGAACAACTGGTTATAGAAATGAAGTCCTGCAGACTAATTCATTTGACAGCAGGATAGCTGTATGTACATTGATTTCAAAGTGACTTTGCATCATTTTGAATTTCAGAATCTCCCCTGCACTTCAACTTGCTATGGACATTTACTTGAACACTTTTGTCAGATGCTCAGTCACTAGTTTTGAGTGAGACTTTAGGAGTGAGCTGAGTCATAGTCTGGAGCTGTTGGGTCTGTGTCAGGAATTTCCCCTCTACCAGAAGTTATGCTGGCCTGAACGCTGAATTAGGTGCCCTAGTCTAGGTTCTAAAGTCCAAATGTGTCCAGGCATTGTTTTGTAGGCTTCTTGCACAGCACAAACCATCCTGTTTTGTCAGGTAGTTTCTGGATTCTCTAAAGTTGTTTAGCAAGACTTTTAGAAATGTATAAAATGGCATTTTAAAACTTGGTGAATGTCTCAGCTTCTTCAGTTGTTACATTGTTCCAATGGTAAATTGCTTCAGAAAAAGGAAAGCTTTTTATTTTGGTGCAAAGTAGTTTATGCAGTTCATGTGGAAGTTACACATACCCATGTTGCCTTATCCTTTGGTAGTTAGGGCAAATATATATATATGTTTGATACAGTTCTAAATGTGACCACTTTTATAATTTAGTACTGAGGAAATGAGTCTCAGGATGCCCTAGGTTATGCTGACTATATAGTAAACATAACAAACTTCATTGTTCAAAAAATAATTTAAAAAAGATTTCTAGATTGCTATACTAATATTAGCCACAAGCCACTTGCCTGGGAAGTGTTTGAAGTCTTATGGACACAAATATTTAAATTGCAAGAATGGAATGTCTGGAAAAGTAAACACACTTTCCATAATGGAAAAGGAGAGAGATTGTCAGTCTTAACTAAGAAACTTAAAAAATAAAATCAGTTAGGAACTATGAGGGGAAACACGTCATATGTAAACACTTAAGGTATGCTATTAATTTCCTAGTTCTGTTTTTTGTTACTCATGCTGTAGGTGCCTTGGTAACAAGATAAAACTGAAACATGTTTATTTTTCAGTCCCAAGGTTCAAGTCATAGATCGACAGCTACAGTCCAGGTCTGCAGTGGTTCCATAAATCTCAAAGGGGCTGTGAAATGCAGAGCCTACATACATAACAACAAGCCAAAAGTTAAAGAAGCTATTCAGGTAGCAAAAAGGTTGTTAGTTCATCAGAAACAGTTTTCTGAAATACATGAAACTTGTCATACTGGTTTTCCTTTACCAAAATGACGTGGTCTAAACTGGTGTCAAAATGTTCATCCCCTTGAAACATTTGGATTGTTTTAGAAACCATCTCTGTGTGTGGTGGATCCAGTCCCTTTTTCACTACTAAAAGGTCCTCTTGCTGAGGCTGTTCTCTGGTGTATTTTTGCATAACTTGTCAAAGTGATTAGGGTTTGAAGAATTTTCTTAATTTTTAAGAGAAGGTTACAGGCTATATTTTTTTCATGTGTAGAGGGAAAATACACATTTATTCAGTGATGTATTTTTTTCCCTTTTATTGAGTCAATGCATTGTGATTATTTTTATTTGTTTTTAATCGTGATGTCTAGAAGTTGTCAGTTCTTATCCTGAGAATACTAAAATTTTCCACAGCTTTTCATTTTTCTTTTGTTGCTTTATTTCTTGGTATTAGTTTGTTTGATGTTAGCTTCTCTTTATTGGACTTTTAAAAATTCTCTTTAGAGTTTTTATTTTCTGGGAAAAACTGTTCTTTTGACATAGGTTAAACCCATGAGGGACTTCTTTTGTTCTTTCTTACTTAGTCAAAATCTTTGCAAATACTGATTATATTACTGATGTTTTCACTTTGTCCTTGCAGGCTTTGAAAAGAGACATAATAAATACCTTGAGTGATCGGTGTGAAATACTATTTGAAGATCTAATTATAAATGAAGGACATCACAAAAAAAGTAGGAATTAAAAACATAAAACCACTCACATTTGCATTGAATTTTGGTGTTTGTAGAATATTCTGCTGGTGTTATGAAGTTTCAGTATGGTTAGAGCAGGATGCAAAGCAAATGGCACAATTTCTGTTTGGCAGCCTTGACTTTTTCTTAAATCTGGATAATTTTTGTCAAGTTCAGATACATTTTTTTTAATTTTTTTTTTTTGGTATCGCAGCTTTCACACCAAGTTTGTATTCAGTTCTCATCAGCTAAAATTGCATTTTGTGGTTCTTTCTCACTGATCAGAAATTTTGCAATTTTTAAAAATTGTGTAGTGGAAAGTCTTGTCACTGAAGTTCTAATGTAACTTGCACTTTCCTTCAGGATAATGCGGCCAACTTCATCCAACCGTGATTTAAACTTGTTTTCAGTTTCGTCTTTAGGTGGCACCCGTACTTTGTGGCTTTAAGTATGGCATAAAGCAGCCAAGTGTTTGCAGTCCTTGATGGTGTTGAAACCATATGCTGCTCTGCGTATGCTCTTATCTGCAGTCTTTTGCTAGTAATTCTAAACATGAAAAAAGGTCTGTTTAACATTTTATGGTCTGTTTTGGAGGTGTCTCAGATATTTCTGGAGAGACTAATCTAGGAATATTAATCAATCTTAATAGCAGCCAAAACTGATAAAACAGTATCAGCAAGTCATGCCTGAAAACAGCATTTTTACATGGCAACCTTGAGCAGTTCTTTTGCAATAGCTTTATCTTATGGTTGGAGATAAATGACGAATCTTATCATAATTGGCAAAGCCTTTATTTGGATGGTATTTTTTCCCTTTTTTCTTTCAGATTTTGAGAGGGAATATCATGTCTTACCTCAAAGACTGTTCGTCCCTGTTGCTGGATCCACTGTGATGCTCAGTGATTATAAGTTTGGTGATGAGGCCACTGGAGAAATTCAGGAACGTTTTGTTGAGATGTTGGATCAGTCTGTGCAAGCTGAAAATATCCATATAGCAGAGGAAATGAGCACAGGTAAATACAGTATCTGAGAACCAGGATAGAGTGCATCATGGATTACAAAAATGTTGACCAATGGCTTAAGCCAGTTTTATCTAGATACAGATACACATAAAGTTGGCTTACTTCATATCAGCCTCTAAGGGTTTGTATCAGTCTAATTACAGTTTAAATATACTTGTGAAAAATGGTAAGGATTTTTGCAGTTTGTGGAGTTCTGTGTCAGTTTCTTTGATTTCAGTGTAGGAGTCAAATATGTAGTTGAAATGCATCTAATAATACTTCCTGTGACCTTATGGAAGAGATTTCTCCCCTTTCCCCCCACCCCCACCTATCAACATGAATGCAAGCTGCAAGTTAGTTTTATAATTAATTTTCTTTTTAAATAACACTAAATCTCAGATAAGAACTGTGAACACTTTTTCATGTTTGTAATTTGGGACAAAAACTGGGAAATGCAGCCATGAGCTTGCTGTGTGTGTAGGGTGAACTGTGATTACTGATATTCTGCTTGACCTACTTACTTCCTTGGAGAGTTTCTTAATTTCAGAGCTAGCCATAAATTCTTATGTCTTTCTAAATTAGTCAGCTTCCCCCAGGCTTTAACTAAACCTGTTAGCTCTGAATCTGACTCAATAATCTTGAGAAGTTAAAGATGTACATAGCTCAAGAACTTTCAGAAAAACAGGAAAGCCAATAAAAATCTCTCTTGCATTATAAAAGCCACTTTAAAAATCTCAAAGCTAATTATTACTGAGCTTTAAGGAATTACTATAACTTAGGGAAGCAAATTAATATTGTAGTAGCAGGTGAGATAGGCGTGGGAGGGAGAGAAATGATTCAGTTTGGCTTTATTGGTTATGTAAAGATACATGATCTGGAGGTAGGAAGAATGCACAATTAGACTAACAGCAATGTATCACGAAGATTGATGCCAATAATAAATGTAAAATGATGTCCGAGTAGCTCACAAAATGAGTGTGTGGTCTCATAGCTTGCTGGTTGCAGAGTTAGTTGTATGGGATTTATTTTCTTTTTTTTTAAAAAAAAAAAGGCAAATTAGAGTGAGTGCATAGCAGAGGAGAGGGGGAAACGTACAAAGAGACTCTCAGAAAAAAATGAGACTAGTCTTGTCCCAGTGAATACCATAAAGTTTGCCGATAGAATGGGTTCTGTTAATTTAGTGATAGTAGTAGTAATGCTATCAGCACAATGCTGTTCAATTCTGACAGGTATTGTTACGACATTGTTAACCTGTAGCTTATTAAAATCACAGGTTAGTTAATGCTTTTATGAATGCCAGGAAGTCTGTTTTGGAAATTAGACCTGTTAACTGTGTAAGAGAAGTGTTCTGTGTTGTAAAGAAAAGCATTAATTTTGGAACTTGATTTTTATTGGTACTTTGGTATGAAATGTCTTAAGTATTGCTGCAAATGTGTTTTTGTGGCATAATGAGAATTTGGGGTTTCCCTTGTGTAAAGGCATTTTCAATACATCATTCCAGTTTGGGTAGCATTGGTTGTTTCTGAAAGCTTAGCACTATATTGATAATAGTCAATATTGAGTAATGGTGTAAAAATTAGTTTGTAGTGAATTTTGACATCAGTCTTCCTGTGTGTATCGTGATTCCTCTGGTCTTAAGCACCAACCTTGAATTAACTGGAAACGCTATCCATAATGAAGTTGTGGGGAAAGCCTGCCAATAAAAAGAATAGTTTAAAATTCAAGAACACGACCAGGCTTTTGAAATAATTTCTTTTTTTGTTGCTTTTTGAAATATGCACTGAAGAAGAAGAGGACCTAATCAGTATAGCTAAAAAAAATATTTTTTTAATCAGCCTTTAGTCAAAATATATGAAGTAAAGGTATTTTGGGAAGGTCAGTTCTACGTGCTTGCTTAGTATGGTCTCTGCTGCTGTCTCCTAGTTTTATTCTCACGATTCCTTGTACGACTCTCCAGTGAGGTCACTACTGGATCATGCTTTAAAATTGTTGCATGAAAAGTAGAAAGTAAAAACTGACCTGTTTATAATTGAAAGATATAAATAGATCTAACATTGTAGGTTCAAGGTATTTGGTGCTTTAATACAAGCAATTGAAAGCTCTGCATTCATGATTGGCTTTACTAAATCCCTGTTCCTCCTTGATGCAGTGAGTGGGGGTGATGTGTTAAATACCCTGAGTGGATAAACATAAACAAGACGTCAGTAGTGGTAATCACTTCTTCATCTTTGTTAGCAAATTGAAGAATTAATGAAGTATTAAGGATTCATATAATTGGTACTAGAAAGCATCTGCTTTTGTGTGGTGTTTATACTACAGCTGCTTCTCGTACAAGTCTTCCATAACTTAATGGCATAAATGCCTTTGGTAACTAAATAGCTTGAGGATGTTTCTTTTCTTTTTTCCTCTTTCTTCTGGCCTCCCTCAGCCCCCAAGTGAACATTGCTGCCTTGATGTGCAGCTTCAAAAGTTGCATTCAGAAAAGAGCAACAGTTTTTATGAAAGTGCAAGGAAACTTAAAAGTCACAAACTGTCCTGCTTGCTCATCAGAACTGAAGAGAAAGACACCTGCTGAATCTAGACTTTAAAGGTGACCCAAGAAATGTGGTCAGCCTCTCTAAATGTGGGATGATATTTTAGGGAATTGAGAACTGTTGTAGTTTGGAGAGAATGCAGTGCACTTACTGTGCTAGTTAAGGTACTTAAAAAGCTATTTTGCAACAATTAATAATTCCTTGACTCTAGTTGAAGATTTCTGCTCATATTTTAGCCAGATGAGGGTGTGTTTTCCCTTGCACAGAAAAAATAACGATGAAACTACAACCTCATTGCAGACGATTGGGCTTAAGACATACTTGATAATTTCTCTTCAAAAAAGCACCCCTTGCATTGAAATGCTGTGTCCTTATTTTTATTACAGGTATGTGCAGGTTGCAGAGAGATCTCAAAACAATATTTATGCTTAATGTATGCATCTGTATGTGTGTATATCTATATATCTTGCTATCCTATAAAGTTTCCTATCAGACAGTTGTTAATTGTTCTGCTGTTAGTACATCCTATGCAAAGTCAGTGGGTTCAGGGATAAAAATTGCTAAAGACACCTAAAATTGCTCGGTCCTAAATATCTAGTTTGAGTGCTTTTGTGTAACAACAGATCTTATGCAAGTTTGACTTAGGAAGATTTTGAAGACAATCATGCACGACTCAGCTGACAGAAGCAACCTTTTGATCACATATCTAGATTATACGTTTCCAGCATAGCTAATGATATGAGAAAGTACTTTTCCATGAGTCATTGTCATGCGAATCGTACAAGGGGTGTGCCTTATTACTCAATTATAGAATTTGTAATTTATAGGCGATTGACAACCTCACTCTGGAGATGGGAGATCTGTTTTAATTTAGATAATATTCCATGGACTGCTAAAACTTGGTATCTGGTACTGCAGTGGGCTTTCCTTCATCTTCTGAAGGAGAACAATTTGTTAGCCTTTTCATATCTCAGCATGGCCATTCTGTTCTTTCTGAAGACAGACGGGTCTCACTGCAATAGCACAAACACTTCCTGTTACTGTTTATTTGTACAGAAGATGTCTGCAATAGTAGCTACTGGATTGTAATCGGAACTTTTGACAAGTGATGCCTTAGCAAACTATCCTGGGAACAGGAATGCAAATGGGTGGCCTTTGGCCCACCACCATCAAGTAGCCTTATCAATGAACTGCGCAGTCCAAAGCATGCTTGCTCTGTGTGGAACAAATGAACAAGTTCAACTGGAGGACTCGAGATTAATCCTGTTCTTTGTCCTCCCCCTCCCTAACAAGCTGGATATAGCCAAGTGATTAGGGAAATCTTTGGAAAGGAAATAGATACGAGTCTGAATCCCATCAGTCTGGAAATAGTCAAGCTCTCTCAGATCCTGGATGAGCAGTCTAAGGATTTAGTAATAGTTCCAAAGGGGAGTGTGTCCTCTATGCCTTCTCTGAAAGTGTACTTCAGGGGATCTTCAAAAAGGAATTTCTGTGCTTTGAAAAAAAGCGTTTATGGCTGTTGGATAGGGAAGTGATGCTGGGCGCACTCTTTCAATGACTGTGCATTTTGCTTGTAGCCTGAACTCCGGACAGAAGGATTTGAAGGGAAAACTTTGATCTTGGAAAGTTCATTTTGGTGGTTCCCTGAGTAGTCAAATGCTCCCCTGTTTTTGTAAAGGGGGTTGGGTATGTTATTCGGGAAGCAAGGTGTGGAAAACGAGTTTTGGAAGAGGAACTCCTTCCCAAATGTGTTTTTTATCTTTATTTTTACCCTTCCAGCCATATAGAATAATTTAGTACTATGCTGTTGATACTGTACCATTTCTACTGCAATAAACAGGTGTTGATATGAAGTTCTTGAGCTTTTGCATTAATTCAGCTATAAACACAACTTTTCACCTGATGTTTACTTCTTCATTTGATTTCCATGCAGTTGATATTTGTCCCATCGCAGACCGCACGGATGACACGCAACAGAAACAACTGACAAAAGCAACATTGCTGTTGAAACTTCAACAAAATATGGGTATGTTGCTTTTCTGATCTTTGCTGTGGCAATCCATAAACTATAATGGACCCTTTTCAGTACTGCTAATACGGTGTTTTTCCAAAATGAGTCCCTATTTCAGTATTGTAGGTACAGAGTGTTTCTGGGGGAGAAAGAACTATAGCCTGCTGTTGGAACAAAACCAGTGTTTGCATTCATTCAGCCTACAAGTCAATACGAAAGGCTCATGCAACTTTATTTCTTTTTTGGAGAGCCACTGCTTCTATAATTCCACGCTTGAAAAAAAAACCTCCACAGTTGAATGGCTTTGTCAAGTAGGCATCCATAATTTAGCTAGTGACTCACTAATCTTCTGAACCTGACAAATACATATGGGCTTGGGTGCAAATTGTCAGCTTCAGTAATTCAGGGAACACAAGCCACAGAACTCTCTTAAATACAGCTTCTCATGATACTCCTTTGTCTAGCTCTCCTGTATCTGTCTGCGCTTAGTACAGTTTTCTTTGCTGTGAGTTTTACTCTGTCTTTTTGTATTAAAATACAGTTACATTTCAGTCAACAAAACAGTAACTTGTTTTCTATTAATTCTTAGAAGTGGAACATAGCAACTGGAAGATTAAAGAGTACTAGCAGCAAATGCGTGTTTGCTTTGGATGTGAAAATGTTTTCCCTTGAATCATCACTCAGGTGTTTTGGGTTTTTTGTGTGTTGTCTTCTCAACTGCATCAGTAACAAGTGTGTTAATAGGAAAATTACTGTTGTGCTACACAGACTGACAGAGCAGACGTAGTGCCACACAGAAAAGAAAAACAATAGCTTTCGTTTCTTCGTGCTTAATTTATTTTTCCTACTCTGATTCCTAGAATTAAACAGTAGTGCAGAATCAGTGCGTTATTTTATGGGCCAGGACACGGCCAAGGATTGTAGCTTTAGATTTAAGCTTAGCAGTGGCAAATAGTTATTGGGGTGGCTCTTACTGGTTCTCCTCCTGTGTGTTGTTCACCTTGACCCTGCCTTCCACACCCTAGCTGCTGGTGACTGTGCTGCCCTTGCCACTCACTGAATGTATTTCCTTTGTTATTTTAGGTGTGGTAATAGCAGCTGCTGTTGCAGTCTTTGCATCGATCTTCTCTTTCAATTACTTCAGTGATTAAACTCAAGCAACTGGACTTTCATGGAAGTATTGGCCGGTTACAAGGTGGAAAGAAACATCTGAGTTCAGTATATTCGTAATTGGGAATTGTTGCCTATATATCACCAGTTAATGTGCAATATAAATTGTAATGGTAGGTTCAGTTACCTTGTTCCAGCATGCACTTACTATATCAAGTAGATACATGTGATTAGAGTATCAAGTAGAAGGGGAGTCAGGTTTACAAGAAACTAATCCTCTTGCTCTGTATAAATGAATGATAGGAGTATTTTCTAGAAAGATCTCTTAAGCAAATGTAGAACCTTTATTTTCTTCCTACTTCCTCTTCCAATGCAAAATATTGGTTAATTGGCATAATAGCTGTACAAATAGTTTCTAGTATTTCAAGACGAGACCAATTCAGCTTGTGAATACCTTCGTTCAAGACCTGGAGAACTCAACCAATAAAATGCATAGAACTTCTGAGATGTGTGTATGCCACCTTTTACTTGGTGACTCTTGATGAGGATTTCTCTGTCCAGCTCCATTTGATCATACGCAGGGAATATTAACTGTTACAGCAACAGCTACATCTAGGCAGCCCTTGTGGATTATCTTGCAGTTACATGCAAGTTGTCAAAATTGTTTGCTGGTCAGGATTTTTAGGCTATAGCTTTCCATTATGAGAGACACTCTTGGGTATGTTAGGAGATGACATCATTGTTTACTTGCCATGGGGAGAGCAGGAGGAGGGAGGAATTCTAGTAAGGCTGATGAAGATAAGTCATGTCAAATGTGATGTTTACTTGGATCTGAACTACAATAGAAAAGAATTCCAGAATTCAGGGCATTTTAATACTGCAAATTTCTTTTTTGTATAAAGCCATTGGAACACTAAGAACAAATATAAGAATATGGTTCTAAAGCATAATCAAGGATGTACTGTGATACTTTTAATAAAAGGTAACTATGAGAGATATGTCTTAAATACTATTGCCTTCTCTGTATATCCTGTTTTTACATGTTTGGAAAAACAGCTGCTTTTAGCATTGTAACTATATTTTGGACAGTGTTATCTTTTGTGCTCAGTATTGCTCAAGTAGGGCCTCTCAGAGGAAAATGAATGTTGTAATGGGGGCAGTGTTTTCAGCTGCTGCACGTTTTATTGCTGCATGTTATTCTGTGCCAGTGGGTGGAATCAATAGATAAGGTGGCATTATGCAGAAGCAGTTGATTCCAGGGGACTCAGAGTGCTATCCAGACAATGGCATGAATTTTGTACCATGTAAACCAGATGTGTTTCATTTAAGAATTGCTCTGCTAAAGTCTTTTAGAAGGAGCAGCAGAGGAGTAATGAGAAGAAAGAAGTTTGTCTTTTTTTTTTTTTTTTTTTTTTCCCTGTGGGGGTGTGGGTATGCTTTTAGGGGTGCCTGTTACTCAAAATTCAGCCATAGAAGTGAAGTACAACATTTGAGATGCTAAATATCTTACACCAGAGAAGAAAATTGTCATGAAACACACTTCTAATAGTTCTTGTTTAGCACCTATGGTGTAAGAAGTGAGTTTGTTTGGAGGTATTATTCCATGGATTCCCTAACAAAGAATTCTGTTTTTCTTCCCTGCCTCTGCAAACTTTTTATTCAGTGTTTAGTAAATTATACTTTTCTTTATGGTGTTATTACAGACTGTCAAAATAATCCTTCAGTTTATAACTAACTAGGTATCGAGGATCTGTGGAAGTCCTTAATTTTCCCGTCTGAGGTTGGAAGAACACAAATAAAGAAGTTGCTTTGGATGAGATTTCTGCTTTAATACATTGAACTACCATCTGTGCAATAAGAAAATAATTTAGCCCTGTAAAAAAAAAAATTATAAAATGAGTAATGTGACTTGTTTCTACAGATTGAGCCTTCCAGTCATCCTGCTGTGAGGAAATAATGGATGTAGAAGCAAGCAGGTTCTTGTTTCTTTTAAAAAAGAATTAACAGAGCTAACCAAGAGGGGATTTCATTGTTGTTTTGCTTCCCATCCTTTTTGCACTGTTAGCCAATGATAACGTAAGAAGATGAGTTCTTCAAGACAAACAAAAGGTGTGTGTAAGGAAAAGGGAAATCAACCTTTTAAAAGTAATGTCTTGACTACAGCTTTTTTTTTGCTCAGGTTTCATATAGATTTATCCTTTTCCTGTTACCTGTATGATCTGAATCTTTCAGTTTGTGAAAAGTCCATCATGACAGAAACTGAGCTTTGTTAATTTGTATCCAGAACTGCAGATGTATTTTTATTTTCATATGTAAGAGTCTAGAGGAATGGTTGGGACTTCCACATCTGAAAATCTGAGTGTTTAAGTGTAGTTCTAATATTGATGTTATGAAATAACTTTACAGAAACCTTATTGTCAGTGCTGTGTAGTTTTAGAAAGCCTCAGTGGTCTTGTGAGGAATTACAAGCCTCATTGTACATCTGAGGGGTAGCATTTGGCATGCTGTTAACAGCCATGCATCTGCCAGAGTTTCTGGTTTTAGTTTGAGCAGTGACACCACTGATAATTGGTTTCTACCTCCTCCATTTCTGTCTGCATCAGGATATCAGGATGCTTGGTCCCTGTGACTGAGTCAAAAAGAAGAGTTAACTGTAGCAGAGGGTAGCAGGGAGGCTGCTCCCATGTGCTTATTGAAGCATTTACTACTTGTTATTCGAGAATCTTTGCATAGTAGTACAATGTTTGAGCCAAGTCTTGCTTTTTGTTTTTAAGGTGTTTTTTTTAATTCTGCAGAAATACGGTTGTGATAAGAGCTTTATTTGTCGCTTCATTAGTCATGAGCTTCTGTTGAGGCTTGGCATCAACCGTGTGCTTTCACTTTCTTGTTTTTCTTTAAATTACAGGTTGAAGGAAATCCTGCTTAAGCATGCTTAATCTGACTTAAATTGGAGTGTCATCTTATTTCTTACAATTAGCTATAAATGTAGTTTCTGTGATGGTTACTGTTTGTTAGGGTATTTTTGCTTTCAGCCTGGTTCCTCAAAGAAATGAAGCATATGTAATCAGGCTGCTGACGTGCAGCTTAGTAACTTTTGCACCGAGTTTAATAAAGAGGGAAGGTTCTTAAGAACGTTAGCTTCCCAGCAGTTATGTGGAGATTTTCTGGTGTGTAGAGGACAGAAATCTGTCATGCTTCTTTAAAACATGTCATCAAAAAATACAAGACAAATACTGTCCTGCTATTAGTAAATGGTTAATTTTGTGATGGAAGATAATCCATTATTTTCTACATAACCTGTTATAAGATCATCAGATTGTCATAATGTTAGGTATATCTGCAAGCGGTAGCTTTCTGGGGATTTGACCTGCTGATGCAAATGGAATGTTAAGGTGAGGGTGAATTTAGCTGAGGGGTAAACAATCATGCTTGAGTAAGGGGAAAAAGGACTGCTCTAAAGGAAAAGCTTTATTCCACCTGGACTTCCATCAGAAAAATGACAATCTTGCATTCAGAAATTTGCATCATAGAAATTATAAAACTTTGGGAAGATGCTATTTGATATTTTGGTGGAATGAAATCAGGAATTGTCTTACAGGTTAAAGAAGATTGTACATTGTTAAGAGGCAATAAAGAACTTCTTTGGTATTGCTTAGTGTACGTGAGGTGAGGTTTCTAGTGCTCTGTTAAAACATTAATCCATGGCAAAACAATATTAAAAGTAGAAATTCAGTAGCATTTTGATAGTCCCTAAAATTGGACAGTCAAAAAAGATATTTTTTTAACATTATTTAAAACAAGGCATAAATTGTGTTTAACTTGAAAGTATATCTCATTAATTTTTCAGTAATGTTTTGCAGGGTTATATTTGCCAAATCTTTTTGAGTAGAATTACTTTGTTGTGCAAATCTGTTGAAAAATATTGTCACTTTCAGCTGCTCTGGTGAATTTTTCCATGTGAATGAAAAGTGGAGAAAAAAATGTGTTTAAGAGTGGTAAGAACCTGCTTTTAACGTGTGGGTTATATCACTGCAGCAATGTCTCCTTGTTCCTGGCCACTCAATTTGGAATTCTTACTGATACATGTGCAGAATTTTGCAGGGTGACATTTCCATGGTGGCATCCTGACCTGAAGCAAAACTGAAAGTTCCCACTCCAAACTGAGCAAAACATGAAACTATCAAATCAAATAAAAACTGGTGAGTCGTATGAGTACTAAAAATCATCTTTAACATCTTGATATGCTCAAATATTATCAGCAAAATGGTCTGCAGTTGATACTGGTGTTTCTGTCCTCAGAGTAAGAGAGAGAGATTTCTAACCTCACAGTAAAATTCAGCCTTCAGCTTTGCTAGTACATAAAAGTAGTAATTGAAATGTTTCTAATGTTTTGTTGTCTTGTATCAGAATTGGAGGAGGTAGGGGTTTTTTTTTGAACTACAGAAAGAGGAAGGTTTATAGTGAGTTTAACCTGTGTCTGCCTCTCAAATGGATAGTTAAATTGTAGTTTTCAACAGCATCCCTTTAGTAAATCTTAAAACTTTGAGTTTGGGGAATGTCTAATGAATGCTTACAAATATTTCATATTTTTAAGTTTAAGGTTATGTGCTACCAATATATTTCACACTTCCAATGGCAGGTTTTGAGAGCTGTTAAGCTTTATTCAGTTATACAGAACTACAGTATACTTTTTCAGTAACTTGCAGACATTTTAAATGTTATGTTCAAAATATGGAGCAACAATGAACTGAAATTAGCTGATGATGTTAGCTGTTTGAATGGCAAACTTAGAGAAGTTCTGGTCTAACTTCTGTATTCTCATGAATTTTGACAGATAAATGCAGAAGCGGAATATAATGTGCTAGATACCTAAGCCATTTAGGGATGCAAGGGCTTTGGGCTATTTGTTTGTCCTTAAAACTGCTGTGTGAGATCTCATTCCTACTGAAATTGGTAACAGTGAATCTGAGGAGACAGGACACAATAAATCCAGAGCCCAAGAGACAGCTTTTTGTGTGTGTAGAGGGATGGTTCAGTTCTGTTACTGTTGAAATGAAATTATTCTTGTGCTTCATGGAGGCGGGCATTGGGCCTCAGTTTTTAATTATTTTTTTTCCCCTTAATTTCCTAGAGATCACGAGTATCATCTCCAGTTCTTCCTATTACTTGCGGCTGGCACAGGAATAATTATGTACAGGACTGCCAGTTGTATGTGTTATAAGTAAAATTCACATGCTAACAGTTAAACAATTTTTGTATGTGTGTATCTTACAAATAAGTTAGCACAGACAGTCTTCTCTAAATGAGATGGGTGTTACTGAGATTGATTTATAACATACTGAAAAGGAAAGGGAGAGAGTGGGGACTAATTATTCAACATCTTGCTCATCTGTGTTGCCATTTCCCAGTGCTGGAAGCTCCCTTTCAGGTAGCAGCCCATACTCATTTAGGAAAGACTCCACATCCACAGCAAAAAACTCCTCATTGAATTGTTCAGAAATGCTGATGAAATTGCTCAGAAGCTCCCCACCCTTATAGACCAGTAGAGTGGGAAGCACGTCGCTTGAGAAGCGATCTCCGGCCCCCGTGTTGGAGGCCTTGATCTTGCAGAACTTCACGGTGGCATACTCAGCTGCCAGGCAGGTCAAGCTGTTGTTGAGAGCATCGCAGCCCTTGGTGCCATCTTCATAAATGTGGACGATGACAGTGGTGTTTTTATGCTCTTTCTCAATGGCTTCCAGGAACTGTTCCCCATTCTGCAGCTCACACACATAACCATATTTTGGCCCAAAACTCAGCCTCTGGTGCATATCCTGCATGCAGCGTTTGCGGTATTTTTGTAGGCAACTTTCATCTTCTTGCTCATCGTGAATTAACTCATACTCCTGCATGCTCATCTGTGAATATTGAGAGAATGTTGTATTAGTAAGTGGTAATCTGTTGGTGCAGAAACAGGACGGGGCTAAGCTGTTCTCTGAAGAACGCTGTATTGAAAGCTTGGCCAGAGGAGAAGTTGCTTCCTACAATGATTGTGGATGGTCTTGTCAAGAGACAGGTGAACATCCTGTCTCAACACTTGCATGTCAGCTCAATGGTACTGAAGACAGTTTGGCAAAAACTTCTGGATCTTCCAGAGTTGGTGGGAATTTTGCCAGTGACTGTATAGTGGGGTCAAAGTATAATTCCTGTGGTTTGGGGGGGGTTGGGTCCTCCCCGTTTCAGAATGGTAATGAGCGACATTCAGGCTCAGAGCTCTATCCTGTCTAGTAGGTTTTTAAACATGTTAAAAGTTTTCCATTGCCTGAACCAAGGTTATGGAGCATTGAGGCAAGGAAGGGAGGAAAAAAAGGTTGAACTCCGTGATCTGTTGTTGTGAGATACACTGCTTATTTTACTGGTTAGCCTTCATTTGAGGAAGGATGAGGTAGATGGTTGCAGGTGTGTTTGTCCTGTCTGTATTGTGTGAGCTCTGCTAAGCTGCAAAGGAACGGAGTCTGGCAAATTCAAGATTTTCCAGCTTATGACTGGTATGTTTTATATAGAATGAAAATTAATTTATTTTGCCTTTCTCTTACCTTACGGCAGAATCTCTCTCTGGTCTGTTTATCATCTTTACTGAAAGATCTGTGTGGTGAAGACATTTGTCTAAGAATTTCTTTCTTGCTCAAGGATAAGGAGTCTCTGTCTTCACTTTCTAATTTAAACTTCCTCCAGTCATTGATCACGCCTTTGGGCCCTAAGAGAGATGAAGTTAGAAAAGAAACTGGCTGCAGCAAGAAGCTGTTTTAAGGAGTTACTGCTCTTTGCTGGTTTGAAAGTGTAACCTCTAAGGAGAATGCTGTGGTAGTTCTGATTGTAATGCAGGTCATGGTCTTTGGAGCTGGTCAATTAGAGCAGTTAAATTGAAATGGGTGTGTGGGAAATAATTTCAAAATTCCCATGGTGCTTTTCAAAACGAAACATTTTAATATGCACCTTAGATTATAAAGCATAACAAAGGAATATTTTGGTGTTTTCAGAGGTGACGTTTATTTCTGTGGAAACTTTAGAAGGGGCTAGGCAAGCAGCTTTTCCTTTTGTGATAGAGATGTGGTTGCTGGGACCTTGTTTTGGATTAAATTTCAGTGTCTTGAGGTGGTGGCTAAAAGTACTACACCCCATGGTGAAAAGGGAAGGTGACTTGTTCTTTTGCAAACAAGATTTCAAAGCAGGAATTAGCCTGAACCTCTTGGCATAGCAATAACAGTACAGTAGCCCAATTTCCAAAACTACCTTGAAGCTTAGGTGTGGATGTAGTGAGTCCCTAAATATATATATATATATATATAAAAATCTTAGCCAACAGCAGCAAGGCTGGTTGGGAAAGAACCCCAGAAAGAGTTATTACAAGATTTACATTTATTATAGCATACAGAAAAAGAAGCCCTCTGAGCACAGGGAGGGAATGATTGCCATATAGTTACCTGTTGGTGGGGTGGGATAGTGGTACCTGCCTGTAGAGCTGAATACAATGTCGGTGCTCATAAAAATCATGGTGATTGAGTGCTGGATTAAAAAGAATTGTGATTCCAAGCAACGATGCTTTTAAATGCTATGCTGTGTTGGCCAAAAGGATTTATAGGTTCACTTTTAGCACTGAATGTTCCTTCTAGAATAAGGAAAAAGTAATTCAGCCTTTATATTGAAACCTTATAAGCTAAATCTAACGTGTGTGTGGGTTTTGTTGCTGTTTTTTCTTCTTTATTTTCCCAGAGGAAGAAAGGCCATTGCTTATGACTGAAGCAATAAACCAACAAGAGCTGCACTGTGGCTTCTTCATGTGTCTTCTGTGTTTGCCATTTGCTTCGGGTATGAGGAGGATTGGCACAAAGATCAGTTTGGTGTCACCTGCCCTTCTCTGAGGGGTGTCACTCTGCTCCAAACTACATTCTTATTGGCTTTGGAGCCTATGTTGCTGTGCAAGGGATTTGGCAAACCAATTGGATTTACCCGAATTCTGGGCATCCTGGCTGAACAGGGTCACTTTAGCTTATTTTTAGAAAAAAGGAATACAGTTAGTTTCCTTGCCTGTGTGTGTCGCCTGTCCTTCAAAATCTTCTTCAAAGCTGGTGTTGGCATTTTCTTCCATCTTGGTGGCTGGAGTAGGAGATGCTGCAAATTAAAAAAGGAGAACAGTTAAGAACAGGATAGAAAATGGATAAGCTTACAGTGGGTACAGCGTGGTGTGTAATTTCCTGCAGCTGCTAGGTGTCAGTGAAGATCAAAATACACGCGATAATTGTAGTCCTTCTCATAGTCTCATAAAAAGCAATTAGGACGTATGTCAATCTCTTTAAAAAGATGTCTGGCCTGATTCTTACTGGAAGTGCCTAGGTGAGGTTTTCTTCATTATACTGTTCCTTCTCAGTCATCAGAGAATATTGGGGAACATGGGTGAAATAGTAGTCGTAAAACTTTCTGCAATGGGAAAGTGTAGTGAGGATTTTCTTTTTCTTTCTTTTTTTTTTTTAATACACCTTGGAATCAGGAACCTATTAATTTTCCAAGTGCTGTAAGTATTTATTTTTAGGAGTTGTCTGAACTGTTAATATCTTATACAGAAGATGGAGCCAAGTATTTGAACCTGTTGGGCGAGAGACCTCTGAACACCCTGCGGCTAGATTGCTTGTACTGGTTGGGCCATGTTTATTACAAAACAGAAAAATTGATGTGGGTTATAAATGAAAATCGCTTTCTTGTTCCACCCATTCTATAAGGCAACCCAAGCAGTCAGGTGGCAATTACAGGGCACTGCGATACAGTGGTACTCACGCAACACCCTTTTTATCTTTTACAGTGGCATTTTTGAGGGGTGAAGTTGTTCTTTGAGGAAGGAGTAGAGTTTCTCTTAGTGTGCTCCCACCAGCAAGATGAGCACAGCTGGGTGGCATCAGAGCATTATAGAGCAGCAGGGTTTGGCCAAAGCATCAAGTTCTCAAGGTCAGGCTGATGTTCTGCTGGTTCCTGAAAGTCACAGTAAATGTTCTTGGGCTCCTGCAGCTGTCTTGAGATCAATTACTTGTTTCAGGAGCATATACTGGGGGAGAAAATACTGATTCTTCACATGCATTTTTACTGCATTGCTGATAGACATTACATAGCCAACTGCATGAGCTCTGCTCTGAGTCTTTTCTCATGTTGCACATCAGTCACGGGTTTTCTTTTTAGTCAAAAACTGTGATTCTAATGTGATAAAGTGTCACTGTCCGTGTGAGTCTTAAGGCAGATGATCTGAGTGCTCCCATTTAGTCTAGGCCAGTTATAGCTGTTTGGATGTTTAAGGTAAACTTTATTTGACTTCACAGTAAGTGCTGTCTTGAAGCAAACACTGAGGTGTTACCACGCCATGAATGCCATATTTAAAAGCTGCTGGTGTATTAGACTACAGTGATGTTAGTGTTGTAGCATGTATGAACAGGAGGAAATGCACCTTCATTTTTACATGCCAGCATCAAGGGATGAAGTGAAATAACAGCTGAGCAAGAAACAAGGAATCCAATTCTTACGTGTATTGGCACTAAAGCTGATTAGTAAATGTGCAAATTTTGCATTCGTGTACTCATGGCAATTAATCAAAACTTGTGGGAAGCACTGCAAAACTGCATTATAATTTAATATATACTAATAAAGTATATAAAATTCTTTCTGTAGATAGGTCTGTAGATAGATTGTTGTCAGTGCACAGATCCAAATTACTGGATAAATTGCTATTCAGTCAATTCTGAAATAGAAGTATAGAAGTAATCCCTTCTCACGTAGGCAAAACTGACATTCCCGGTCACTCCTGTGACTTGCATGGACATCTTCAAAAAGCTCTTCTATCTGCTGATGCTGAGGATTTTCTTTGTTCCATGAGGAAAGAGGGTTTGAGTCTCTGTATGCTTTCTTGTTTCATAGCCATTTCAGTGCCTCTTAGGGCTAAACACAGGCTATGAAACAGGCATTCTGCAGGCTCAAACCAGAAAACTGACCGTGCTTTTGGTGAAGCATTAGAGATGAGAAACAACTGCTTAACAAATGAAAGCTTTCCATAAAGTTTTTATTACTGATCTGTTGTACCTAATAAATCTGAAAAGCTTAGGTGAATCATAACAGCATGGAAAGCTGTGTTTCACCATTCTTTTGCAGTGTGGCATGAGGCAAGAGCCCTGACAATGCACAGGCTGGTAAGCTGACCACGGAACTGGGGGTGGGGAACTCCTAAAACTTAATCCTAGCTCTGTGACTGAGTCAGCCTGTGCGCCTGGAGCAAGTAGTTCAAACTGTTCTCCTTTCCGCTCAGTGGAATTACAAATATTTATAGTTCTTATCTTGGTGCTAGGAGAATTAGGATCTCCAAGCCAGGTGTTTCCCAATTAGGCACCTGAGGACAATGGCGTATGGACATGTAGCTGCAAGGTGATCCATGGGAAGTTCAGTTATAGGATGAGCTGGCTCTTCTGTGATACATACTCTTCCTTTCAAAAAAGTGCAATGGAAAAAGTTGTAAGCTATTGCATTTAGTGCGTGAGCAAAAATGGGTAATCACTAGGGTAGGAAATCCACCCACATCCTTGTGAAGGGTTTAGATGGAGTTCTTTTGTTGCTGGTTGTTGGATTTTTTTTTGGGGGGGGTGATGTTCTTTTATATGCTGGGCTAGCAGCATTTCCCAAAGAAAAAAGTAGGTTCTCAATATCTGCAGAAATGTGGGTGCTACCAGTTCTGGAGCATGTTGTGCAAGTGCAATGTCAATGTGTAATATCTGAGACAGTAAAGCAGATAGTGTCACAGAGCAGTTTGTAGTGACCCGTCACAAGGTATCTTAGATCTAAAGTTGCCACCTCCCTGGCTTTACAGGTGTGCTGAAATCCAGCGTGCCCAGTGGTGGGGACAGCCAGAGCTGTCCTCTGTGCCAGGCAGCAGCTCTTGTGAGAGCAGCTGCACTTTGCAACCCCACAGACAGACCATAGTGCTCGTGTTGGCGCACCCAGCTGCAAGTGGGTCCTAATTAGCTGACTGACAGTGCTGTCTTCTAGAAATTCATTAAGGGAATCTGTTAATACAACCCCCTTAAACCTGTCAGCCTGAGAGCATCATGAAGCACAGAGGTCAGAGGCAGCACTTAACTGCATGGGGATGGTTGCATTTGACAGGAGCAGGATGCATGCTGGAGAACATACATCCCTGACCGTTGCAACCATCTCTTAGCGATTTCTTACTCTTTTAAATCTGATTTTTTTTTCTTTTTTTTTTTTACGTGAATGTGCAGTCTCACAATCCTGCTAAGTATTTGCTTGGGATGAGAGCAGAATATCCTGAGAGCGTAGTCAAGTCGAACAGCAATGCAGGGTGATGGGCAGTGATGGTGAAGTGACAATAAATGTCGTCACTGAAGCTCTTTGTGCCTGTTAGTTCTAAGGAAGTACCGACAAACCTTTTAGGACACTAGCTGCATTGCTACTGACCTCAAGTTTTCACTTGCACCGTTTTAACAGCATGTGACATGCCAGATGAGCAGCAGTCTTTGGAGGGGGAGGGGTATTGCTGAGTTAGAAGATATATTGCTTTTGCCATCAGTTTTGACAACTGAAAGCGATTCCTAATGTTTTTGTTTGAAAAGTGCTAATGGAGAGAAAATTTTTTCCTTAGATGGTCTGCAGATCATCAACATATTAGACCATAGTTTGTTACGCATATGGTGACTTCACATACATATTTTAAGAGTCTGATCATTCTGAAACTTATTTACTTTCCTGTCTTTGTTAGACTTTCTGAGTGAAGAAAGCAAAAATGACAGTTTCTACATAGATGAGGTTTGAGACCTTTCTGTGTCCCAAAAGTCACTTCAGCAAGAAAAAAGTCTAAACCTCAAGTATATGCCTGAAGCTGTCATTTAATTTCTATGAGCTTTGGATCTGTTTAGCTCATGAATAGCAGTTCCTATTGCTGATGCTCACCCTTCTGTTGTCATTAGGCCAGATGGGTCAGCCTTACTACAGGGTAGAAATGACCATTTAGTAAAGTGTTTCTTTTTATCCAATACGAAAGAATACTTTCTGCTTAGTAACAAATATTTTGTGCCTTTGGCCTTTACAGAGAGTTATCTGTTTACCCAAAATGACTTTTTTTAATTTTTGTTATTACTGTTTTCTCTTATGCATATTAAATTTCTAAGGTAGCTTGGGAAGAAAGCACTGTACCTGTGTATTTGTAATGAAGGCTTATTTAGTCCTTGTAATATATTGCAGCTGTAAATAGTGGAAAGTTATAGCTAAAGAAGACAGGGAAATTAAAAAAAAAAAATCTCTAAACAAACTGTAGAAGGCAAGATGCATTCTGTAAAGGAGAAAGCCAATAAACAAAACTCTTAACTTTGAGGTTTTGCTGCTAGTCCAGTAAGTAAACATGAGAAATATTTTTTCACAAAATATAAACATGCTGTAAGCACAAGTTTGCTGTTCTGTGTATGTGAAATCCTGCTGAAAATTATGTTCTGTGTTTGGCTTTAAGATGATAAATGAGCAGCATGCTGTGAATCCCCTGCAATTGGTGGGACATTGCTAATGAGCTGGGAAGTATGAAAATTTGGAGACTTACAGAAGTGGAATAATGAAAAGCAAAGGGTCTTTGCCAGCAAGATGTGATTGCACATGTATGTTTTGAGCTATGTATGGGTGGTTGGTCACTGGTACATGTGCCCAGAGTGTCCCCTTGCCTCTTGGAAGAAGTGTCTGGATTTTAACAGCATTTTCCTCTACCCAAGCGCTAACTTGAACTTTGCTTCTCTGCCTGTTTTTCCTGGTATCCATATGTGGAATACCTTCCCTGTTTATTCTTGTCCCCTCCATCAAATGATAATGGCCACCAAACTTACCCAGCAGATGGGCAGTTGCTTAAGCAAGCCAAGAGAAGGAGCAGCTGTGGCTTTAAATGATCAGGTTGCTAGAATTTGGGGGAATCAGGTAAAATAACATGGAAATGGAATAAGGCATTGTTCACCCCCACCTAGGCAGTGGAAATGTCCCAGTGTGGCAGAATCGAGTGGGTCCTCTGTGTGTGAAGCTTTGCACGTACTCTTGGGAGAGTAGGCATCCTCCTCTGCTAGCAATCGTGACGAATTTCCAAGGGCCCTAGTCCAGAGCTCACTGATGACACTTCAAGCCTTCTCAGTAATTTTGGTGTACTGCAGGGTGTGACTGCAGCACCAGCAGAAAGGGTTGAATGCCTGTTTGCATGGTTAGGATGTGTGTTCTTCAGCCATGGCTCTTTGGTAGCTGCTATACGAAGCACTGTGCTTCCAACAGACTGTTCATTCCTCATGCTATATTCTGTACGTTGTGTAGTTCCTGCTGGCTGTCAAAATGCACGTTTTCTGAAGAAGAGACTGGGCAGGGGGTTGGAGCACATTAGTGAATGAACCAAGTGCTTTGCAGATAGTCCCTTTAAAAAAAAAGGGGGGGGGGGGGCGCGGGTCAAGAGCGCCATGCATCCTTGGAGGAGTATGCATTTAGATCTGCAAGCGGCATCATTATGTAAGCAAAATCGATGTCAAGGTCGGAGGCCAGAATTTCAGACCTGTTGCCAGAGCATTGCAGAGGGAGCTGAAAGCCATAAGCATCTTAGTCGTCCTTGGGAGCAGATCACTGCCAGGCACCGAGCCAGAGAGCTGCTAATCACAAACAGGGTCCCTGCAGCTCCCTTCACACTCAGAGACCCCAGGTCCCTTACGCTGAGGGGGGTAAATCCAGACCCAAGGGCTCCGCGCTGCCTACTTTGAGCGCTTGCACCGGCGTTATGTTACCCAGATCCATGATGTCAGGCTTATTACATGGGTAAATGGAAATGTCCTGGGCTTACCTAAAGGAAAACCGTAGTGTATCATGTAGTGATTAGATCACTGCGTTTGGGGCGGAAACATAATTTCAGAACACTGGAATGGGACTTTATTTGCTTGAAGAAGGGCTCATACGATAGGAAGAAAATACAAACCAGGATGGGCTGACGTAGAAAGCTGTCAGCTTCACAGGTCACTCTGACGGATGGGATTGGATTATTCACTCTATCTGCTTTACTGTTCTTTATTTGTGAGAAGGAGACATTTTAAATAGATGCAGTCCAAGATTCATTTATCCTCAAGGCTTTGCCAGTTAGGAAATTCCCTGTGTGACTACCCCAGGCTTCAGCATTGTGTTAGGTTAAAAATCATAGGAATTAAAAAAAAAAAAAATCCCTTTCCCTTCTTTTTTTTTTTTTCCCCCAGTCTTTCAAAATTTATGCTGTACTTATGCACCAGAAATTATTCATCTTTTATGGATTGCACATTTCTGTATTTCATTCTGAAATGGGAAATTAGCTCAACATTTTACATGAATCAGCTTCACTTCTACCACAGGACCACTATGTTTTGTATGGAAAAGCAGAATGTAGGTATTTTAAAACAGGACTTGTTTTATTACTTAAAAAAAAAAAAAATAGTTGATGTTAATAAGGTCAAACTTCAATTCTCATTAACCAGCATGTTTTATTTGAAAAAGCTTAATTTTCTATATTACATGGTGAATGTCTTTTGAAAAATCAGGATTTGAATTTTTGGAGCAGGTTACGTATTGGAGCAGTTACATAGTTCTTACCATTGTGATGAATTTTTTCTTTTTTTCTTTTTCATTTTTATTCTGTCAGGAAACCTATTTATTTAGCTTTTTTAAAAAAAACTTGGCTATATCAAGCGGGACGGAAGAGGAGGAGGATGTTTATTAGAAGCAAAAACAGAACAGCCAACGTTTCAAATGCAGATATTTAAGGGCATGAAGCTCAATCCATGTTTAACCTCAATGGCTGGCCCAATTTCTCAGTTGGATTGAGCATTTCATCATGGTACTCTGAAAGTCAGGACAGTTTTCAGTTAATGTTTGAATACACATTTAATTTCTGTACCCCAAGTAAACATCTGTATGCCTGCTGGAATTAACATGTCTTTCACAATTTGGCTGGGGTTTATTGGTGGCATTAGCAAAGGCGTGATGAATGGCAGAACCCTGGGGGAGAGTTGGTGGGTTTTTTTTTCCCCAAGCTCAACAGATGTTTAGCAGCACATATAATCCCTATAATTTGTCAAAAATCACTTATGTCAGAGATGTAACTCTAGCAGTGACTGGAGACAGGCATTTAGGGAGGTTGATGGCCAGCGTTTTATGGAAAAGGGAAGCAGCCTAAATTTGTTGTGATGTTAATTAAAGATCTAGAAGTAGTGCCGTGTATGGACTTTGAGCAGGCTCCTGCTGCTGCTTTCTATCCAAAAAAAAAAAAAAAAAAAAAAAAAAAAAAAAAACAAAACCAAAACAAAAAAAAAAACAACAAAAGGTGCCTGCAGGGGAGGGCTGGGAGAAATCAAAACTTGTGAATTTGGGAGAAAATCCAGTGTTTGGTTTGAGGTAGGTTTTGACCAAGAATGCCTCCTAAGGCTCTGGATATGCCAAAAAAAAAAAAATGCCTACAGAAAACAGCAAAATAATTTGGCTCCAAAATGATAATATTTAATTCTGATGTGGGTTGGTTCATTTATTTTCTTGGCTTGGTTGAAGGTTTTCTTTTGTTTTTGTTTTTTTTTTTTCAAATGTGTATTTGTAACTGTAAAATCAGTAGGAATTTTCGCTTTTGCTTTCTTTGTATCTACCCTTCGTTATCATTATTAGCAAAAAGCAGGCTTGACCTTGGCTGACAGGGTCCCTATAAATGCAGGCTCTACCTAAACAGTCTTTCTCTCAAATATTGAGAGAATTAAGGAGTTAATAATAAAAAAAAGTTGTTCATGACAGCTTTCAAACGAATGTACTCTTCATTCCTGGCTTTCTCTGAGCATGCATCTTCCGAGATGTGTGAAGATCTTGTTTGCTGCTTTCCCATGATTTGAAAAGTTATATTACCTTTCAATTCTGACACTGAATTCTACCTTTCTCTGCAGCTGGACCTACTCACGCTGGTTGGACATCCCTGTGCAAAAGGAAAAGAGCGCAGCATCTAAATGCTTTGGGCAAGCTAGGGCAGTAGTTCTTGATGGGGAGTATTTAAGTTCTTGGTAGCTTAATTAGATTTACATACGTCTTGTGGTGATGATTTGGGCGTAAAGTAAGTCTGAACAGACCAAGTAACACTGTGCTATGGTAAGGAAAGGAACATCAATGAAGGAGCTATCTTCAGCCTGTGCTCTCAAGGATTTCTTGTGTCTTTGTTCCTGCTGCCTTGGAACTAACTGGTCCTGTAGGACTGGCAGAGCCAAGCAGATCAGGCTTGCTTGTGACTGCCGGCTGCTTGCTGTGCTTCCGTTCCCTTTTTTTATCCTTCTGGTGAAGTGTCCTGAGGCTCCACCAAGCACATCTCCGTGTTTTAGAAAAGTTGACTGATTCAGTGGTTCGCATCATCTAGTTACAAGCATTTAACTTAAGGCACCGCAATGGGAAGCTGTTTTTTCTTAGTTTATCGAGCCAATGGCAGGGAGCAAGTCCTCAATGTGGCTTTACGGAAAATGAGTGTTGCTTTTTTCAGGTGTCTTTCATTGTCTTGGGCTGGAGAAACTAGCTGTGTAACGTAGATGATTGGGTTAGGCTGGTGTCTCGCCCATTCTCCTGTCTGTTATTTTTATCAAGCAGATATTCATTCTGTATTAAAAGCTTTCAGCCACTCTATTAATGTGGGAAGAGCCACTGCCTAAAGATGGGATGGGTCTATGGTTCTGTATCTCTCTTCCCAACCATCCACAAATGTTTCTTATGTGTGTAGAGATATAAATTTAAAAGGTTTTTCTTTCTTAACACTTACACTAACACAATAGCTATGATCTGCAGGTACTGGATGCCAAATTGTTTTCTCCTTACAGAGCAGAAAGTGAAACTTGCTAGTCTGGGGGTTTGATTTCCATATTTATCTTGAACGGGAAGATCCACATGTAGAAGTGGTGTACCTGTGTTTGCCAAAAGGCAGCAAAAACACTGTCAGGAGGATGATGACAATCTTGGATTGGGTTCGCTATATTCAAAAGAGATGAAAAAAACCCCAAACTCCTGTATTGAACTGTAAAGCTGTTGCCAGCTGGATGTTACAAGAGAATTTTTATTTATTTTTTTACTTGATCGTTTACCAAAACATGTAGTAACTGTTTATAAAATAATTAAATGACAGGCATCTCAGTCCTGTTCCAGTCAGCTGCAGCTTCACAGAGTGTGCTCCAGGATCGCCTGACCCCTTGCTTGCGGTATCAGAAATAACGTTGTCTCCTGTGTATCATCCTGACATCCCTTTGGCAACTACAATGGCATGAATTAAAAGCAATAGTAGGAACGTATTCTTCGTGTTACCTTTATTGATCAGATGAAAGCCAATGTGGACAATGTTGTGTGGCCACAGAAACCCCTGGAGAGCTGTAGCTCCTGCAGTGGTTACGTCAGGTCCATGGCTTCAGGGCTTATCCCTTTCCTGCACAGCTCTTTTATGCCACTGGTGTCATTCCAGAGACTGTGTTTTTCTTTGGACCCTGTGATTGACTCTTAGTAATAAATGGTGAACTTGCACCAGGTAAATTTTAAACATGTTTACATGTGGCTTTTAAAACTGCATAAAATTAGAATTAATGGTTTTGCTTCCTTTGTAGACCAAAATTAAGCAAACTCAGGTTGCAGTTGTGCAGCAACAAAGGCATTTACACAAGGTTTTCTGAATGTGTAAACAAGTGTCATAATTTGGAGAAAGGGCCAATGGCTTAAAACAGATGCTTTTCTTATCCTGCTCCAACACATAGCTCAGAAAAACAGCATAGTAAATCCTTTCCCTGGAACTTGCTTTTTTTTTTTTTTTTTTTTTTTTTTTTTAAATGTAGAAACTAGAGTGCAAATTCTGGCCCGGTTTTCCTGTGTGCAGTTAGTCGTTTCTAAGACTCCTTCACAGGGACTGCCATGGCTCTATCCTGAAACTGATTCCAAATATTTTAGCCTTCACCGTGGTCGGGCTACACTTGTATCACCTCGTAAGAAGCCAGCCTGGCTGCAGCCATCTCACAGTGTATTTTTCTTGAAGGTGTCAAACATTCATCTGAGCAGGAGAAGAGAGCATCAGCAGAAGAGGGCTTGTTGTAACAAGCAGCAGGAGGTAGCAGGCAGCTTGTTTGCTTAGGGGAGAGCTGGCGGGAGGGGAAAGGGAGGAAAGAAAATGAAGGGAACTAAATTGTCTTATCAGAAGAGATCTTACTGTAAATGCCTCTGATTCATTTCATCTGCTTTGTATGTGCACACCAGCAGGATTTGCACACCAGCACAGGGCTCCAATGCCAATTTACCTCCTAGGGACAGAATTTGGAACAAAGCCCAGGTGAAGAATTACTATTGCCTGTGTGATATGAAAATGCGTACACAAACCTCAAGAAATAACTGTTGCAGATACTGCAGTCCTACCTATGGGCTGAGATGTCTGAATTCCTTTGGTTCCTCAGTGCTAATCTTAAGGGTAAGTGGAAAATATACTCAACAGTGTGAGTTTCTAGTGAATAACATAGGAAATGAGCGGTAAGTGTCTGAACGCCATGTGTCTTGTCTCGTAGGAGGTTGCTGCAGGATTTAGGTACCTTCTGCAAAGCATCGGAGCGGTCCTGGCTCGTTGCTATTGTGGCTGACGTGCTAAGCTAAGCCAGGTCCTGACCTCTCCTCTTTGCAGCAGCTGGCTATAGGATCAAGAGAAGTAAGAACGAGGTACTGATCCGTGTTCTGATGGTGGGTTTTTTTCCTCCCTCCAGATTTGTGTATGCAGCAGACTGTAACGTTTGGTTAAACCTGAGCTGCTGCAGGAACTTGACTGCAGCTGGGGCATTAGCTGCAGCCGGCATGGGAAGCGGATGGAGCAGCATCCATATGCACTGTGCTGTACTTAGGAAAGGAGAGGGATTCTGTGAGCATTAGAAGTAATGAAATCTGATTTTTCTAGGATTTTTTTTCTAATTATTTTGGTGTCTAAAAGCTTTTTGGTGTGGCTTCAGCACTTAAAAGGGCTCTATTTATGGATTCTCCACTGTTAAAGAGTAAGATGTGAATGCATGTGAAAGCACTCACTCTCCCTCTGGGAGAATTAAACTCAGATACAAAACCAGGGAGTATCATAAATCAAAGAAGAAAAAATGCTGTTTCAGATTACCATGATGTCAGGGGGTTTGGGATTTACATGATAAATGACTGTTACAGCAATAACTATCCCAATAGAACAGTTCAAATGTGAATCAGTTTGCACGAACCTCATCTATTGATGTGTTTCAACAAGCTCTCTAAAAAAATCAAATTTTAATTCAGTTAAATATTCAACAGTCAATAAGGACTAGGTTGGTCTGTATAACAGCAAGTTTATACCGATGCCTACTGTATTGTAGGAGAGTCTTGGACGATGCATCAACATTCAGACTAAACAGAAGAGTATAATAAAATTCTAAAGTCCTAAAATGATTGCTACTGTATTTTAAGTAAATAGCCACTTTCTAAAATGATTTATTAAGTCATCTAAGTAAGATCTGAATAAAGCCACTTCAGCGCATTGTTTACCGCAGGCTGTGGATTACTGACGTCTCCAAGACAACTTTGGCTCAGTGGCCTGAAACCCTTTTTGGATGAACTACTGAACTTAACTAATCTTGAGAGGGTACAGGCATGATAATGGGAACAAAAATTTGCATTCATTGAGAGAGATGGTCTCCTGAACAGCAAAGGGTGCTTGGAGGTGGCTGTAGCATGGGCGCTGAGGAAGTCCCCCAGGTCTAAAGCTTTGCATTATATTTAGATCGTTGGTGGTCAATGGCTGTCATGTTTCCTCATCTGATGGAGCCTGACTTTTCCTAACTCTTTCTGAGCGTTTACTTCATCCTCTTTGTTTGAAGGCTTAGCAAGGTTAATTTTAGTTAGGCTGTATTTTCAAATGTGCCTCTTGCCTGTGACCAAATATGATATGTAACAAAAACTAGGACAGCATCCAGCATGCAAGAAAACGAAGGTGAGCAGCTGCCAAATGCTGCCTTCTGGAATCCCTTCTCAAGAAAGAATTAAGGTCTTCTCAGAACCGGTTTTGCATGTCATTGAGGGTTCAAAGGACAACGCCACTGAACTTAATGGTCAACAGCATTGGTATGCTTGGATTTAACTTAAAATTGTCAGTGGAGGCATTTTATCATTCTTTGCTTTCGAAGAGGTGAGATGCAAGGCTTTATCTCATAATTTCATTCAAAACAGTCTGTTTGCTTTATTTAAAAATAACAAATGCCTGCCTTAAGGGATGTGTGAGAAAAGGAACGGTTGCTATCTTTACTGCTTTAAGCCTAGGCGGTATCCCTGCTAAAAGGAGAAATGGGACTGCACGGTTATCTTTGGGTCCCGCTGGAGGCAAGTGTTTTAATAGGATTCCAGCAATTATGAAGGACAGGACTCAGCACCAAAATTACTCCATGTGATACTTCGTGTCAAAATGACAAAACATTATTATACTGTGCTTTCATCTCAAATTAAGTTAAAATATTTAATTCTGTGCAAAGCAACTCTCCTTAAGATATTGCATAAATAGCATAATTTAAGAATATTATAATTATGTCATATTATACATGACTGTTATATTACTGAAACGGCAAGGCTATGTAAATATGAACAAATTTAATTTCAAGATGCCTTTTGAATGTATTACTTTAATGTTTTCAAACCAAAGCATTGCATTTGTGGAAGTTCTTGTCAAGACAATTATAATAAAAAAAAAAAAAATTGGTGAAATAGGTTTTTGTTAAGAACAACTTTGATAACATATTTTCACCTGGCTCTGTGCAAGACCTGTTGGCCAGCAGTTTTACTGGGCTTGGAGCAGCTGAGGTGGCGCATTAAAGTCCAGCTTAGGGCTCTCTGCAGGAACCACAGATCCTGCAATGTTGCAATCTCTTCCTCTGAACGCTGTGAGGAAAACTATACGGCATTTGCCCACTACAATTTCTTGTGTTTTCCTTCATTCTCTTTGTTACCTGTGGCTGATACAGTGGAAAGGATTCTGGGTCATCAAAACCAGTTCCTTGTTTTAGCAGGTAAATGTATGGAGATATCTTTCAGGCTTATTATCATACTTGTTTTACTTGTTGCCCTCATCTTGCATATCTGTCCAAAATGAAAATGCTGATGAAAAATTGAAATGTTTCATTTCAGCTTAAAAAAAGAATTAATGCAAGAGGTGACATGAATTCACAAAGTCTTTCAGTTTAAATAGTTGGAAGGGATTTTTTTGTTTTGTTTTTCATTTTTGTTCTTTTACCCAGAAAGTGCTATTCCCCTAATTACAGCCAACTCTTCTTATACCTGATATTGGGTAGACCCCATTTCTCTCTTTTTCTTTTTATGTTGTTCTACTTGTAGTTCTTTGATATGAACTTCCAATAAGCGGCAGAATCAGAATTGCTCTGTTCTTGGATACCGACTGTGAAAATTGCTCTGCTGCTTTCTCTTGAACTCCGTAGGCATTGAACATTAAAGGCAAAAACTGTGGTGTGCATTCAACGCAATATAACAGTTCTCTGTGTTGATTTATAGCGTGTTGCAGTTTACATTCAAATCGGTAAGAAAATTTCACTATATTGGGAATTAAGGCTGTAGTTCCATCTAACTATGGTTAGCCATGTGCCTTGAAATGAAACCTATTATGTAATTTAAGCTGGGATAGCACTGAAAGCGAGTTACCAGGCTCTCCGGCTGAGTTCCCTGCATCTTTTTGCCATGTTAAACATACCAAATCGTTGTGGCAGTCTGGTTTTTCTTTCCTCTCCTTGCTCACCAGTATCTAACTGTAGTGCTCTACAGTCTCTGGAGGGTTTTCTGTCCACCAACAAGGTGGCTTGTGGAATATGGGTTTGTGTTATTCTGGTTTTATACCACTGGCTATCTGAAAGTGGTCTAGGAAGACTAGGTTTAAAAGATAGGGTGGAAATTTAAGGGTGATGCAGATTTTTTTTAATAAGTTCTTGCATCTCCTGCATTTAAGACTATTCTGAAATTGCACAGCTTTTGCATGTAGTGAGAACTGCAGCCTCTTATAATTGCAGTTAGTTGCACAACTGACCTGACTAATCCCTGTAATCCAGTCTAGTGTAATATTTATTGAAAATACTTCCTTGCTGAGATATCACAGACCCTTTTTTCTGAATTAGTGCACCTTTTTTTTATTTTTTTTGGAGACAGGGGAGGGGCGGGGGTGTCCTTTGATAGTGTAACTCACCTAGGACAAAACTTTGCATTTGAGAGGAAGATATGTACAAATGGCATCATGAGTGTTTTGGAGGTGTAAAATACCTGTAGAGTTTTTGCACTTTGTAAATTAGGAATAAGGGAACCCTGTGATGACTTCAAGATCCATTGCTGCTAGTGATGAATTCCCTTTATTACTGGAAACTGATAGTTGATTATACTGGTGTATAGTAATCATCTTTAGCTATGCCATTTGCTCTCAAGTTGTATTATTTTGATTATTATCTTTCATTCCCTAATGCATTTCCCCATGATTTTAGCCATGCTGTAATTAAATTGCTAGGATTAGACATTAATATTTATAATGGAGATCAGCTTAAAATCCCGTTCTGAATTAGAATGAACTATTCATATATAATTCTAGCAATCTGATCTATCTCAGCTGCAGAAGAGTGACTTTATGTTCAGACTGTTCCCTCCTGTCAAAAAAATTTCAAGTACTGGCAGAAAACTTGTAAGCGGTGGATTGTAAAGATCATGTTGTTTGTGTAAGCAGGTTGGAAGCAAGAATCCAAAAATGTAGTTTTGCTCCAAGGTTTCTTGACCACTTAGACCTACACAATTCACAGCGTGCTCACCTTCTGGGGATCTCAGCTGTGGAAAGCAATCGCTCAGTATCAGAAAATGGGGGTTTAGTGGACTGTTATATATACTAAGTTTTCTTTGTTTGCTCATGTTATGGTTATTTCCTAAAGACTGACATATCTATAAAAAATATAGCTGTTCTTATGCCAAAATCCAAATCTGAGTACAAATGATGAAGACATGCCACCAAGAACAGCAGAATACTGATGGGTAAGTACAGCAATCTCTGTATCTCTACTGAACTGTGGTCCTGATGATTTTATTTTTTTTTTCCATTGCTGCCAATGGCACGTTGTCCTCAAAGCTGGCTCCCAGCTAGGCAGGGGGCACTTTCTTCATCTTTCATGTAACACATCTTTTATACCTTTAGTTACATACTTGCAGCCTGCCTAACATTGATGCTGTTGCACCACCTTCATAGCAAAATTTTTGTCCAGTACATTTTGTTTATTATTCTTTCACAGCAATATTTATACTTACCAAAACATTCTTCTGCAAGAAAACAATTCTGAGCCTGAAATTAGATACCTGGGTAAGTAGTATTTATTCTAAAGTTAGGATTTAGAGTTTCCTGGAGGTTCTGAAAACAATAGACCCAGACAAGGAAATTTTCTGGGGATTATCCCAGACGTTGGAACCCTCCACTCACCCCTCACCAGAGCACAGAACTCTACCCCAGTGCAGACAGAAGAAATGGCATGGTTATATTCTCTTGCAGATTCTTATATACAGGCTAACATTCAAAGATAGGACAAAAGAGCAGAAATCCCATTTTGTTAAATCAACAACAAAATCAAATAGAGGCCTCCATGCAAGAAAAATAAAAGCTCTGTTAAATTAGACATAGGTATCACTTCTGATAGCCTGAGCACACGCTGTCAGCAGCTCTGGGGTCTGATTTCTAATAAGTTTCCTCTTCCCCAGAGTGACTCCATCTGGAGTGAAGCACCACTTACTCCCATGCTAGAGCGAAACCTCTATTTATTTAAAGCATTAGCAATGACAGCTCTTACAACTTGTTATTCTCAGCTCAATCCAAACAGCCTGCCAGGTTCATAGCTGGAAACCCGGTGTTAGGTTTTGTCGCAACAGCTACTTTTCAGCCAGATGCCAAAGGTAAGGTGGTTCTGAGAGACCGTATCAGGTACGTGTATCTATTAAAACATTTAATACACTGCTAATAAATTTTAGCAGCTGTGGCCATTTTTGGAACACCATATTTTATTTCTCTATTAAAATAAAACTTGAAAGGCAATCGACACACGAATCACTCTACCTGAGAGGCTCAGTTGCTCAGCTCCGCTTTTTTTCAAGCGTTGACCAACGTCCTTGGTGGCTTGCAGGAGAGCAGCTGGATTACAACTGACCACAGATAGACCTGGTCTCAGATTTACATTTCTGTGTAATGATGACCCTTGCAGAAATAGCTTTGGACAGGTAATAGGATTACCGTAAGGGAATTAGAAAATTCTGCTCATTAGTTTGAGCCAATGAAGTTGCAGACTGGATAGAGGTTTAAAGGATTTAGTGCATAGTTATAATTGGGAAGGGAGAAAAACAACTGAGCCTGAGGAAGAGATACAGATGGCACGTTGGCATTGCAGAGCAAGGTGTATTAAAAATGCTGAAGATATACAGGTGGATTATAAGCATGGTATAAGAACACGTTACTGTACTCAGGAAAGCTACCCTTACAACCCTGATGGCCTTTTAAATATTTTTGAATTGTGATAGGACTCCTGTTTATAAAAAGGATAAAACTATTCATGGAAATGATGCTAATACTTAAATAATTCACCCAGTCATACCTAGCTACTCTTTAATTTAAAAATCTAAGTACTTACACGCTGCATGTGAAAAAAGGAGAGAGAATTTTATTCTCATTCTCTCTCTCTCTCTATCTATCTATATATAAATATGTGGCATTGAGAAACATTACATCCAGGGCAGCTTTAAATGGCAGGCTTTTATTTAAACACCTGTGGCTGTGCTCTTCACAGTTGGATGTTTTGCAGCCAAGAAGGGTCCCATCTCTCACGTGTGCTGTTGCTCAGATGAGCTGAAGGAGGGTGGCTCTGTGGAAATGCTGACACATAATGAACACCAGCAGAGGTGGGGAAGGGATGGGGGCCCTGGGTTCCGTGTCCATGCTACCTCCTGGTGAGGCAGTGTGGAAATGACCCGAGTGTAATGAGGTACCTTAACTGAGAGTCCTCCTTCCCTTGAGCCTGTGTCTCGTTTTGGTTGTACAGTCAAGGAGAACTGGGAAATGCTGCCACCAACACCCCATAGGCTGGTGGAAACTCCTGTGCTTGAAGCTGTTTGCTTTCTCTGGTGGCATGTTTCTTTTCAAGTTCTTGCTCTCCTCTCAGACCCAGAATTAGCTGGTGGGTTTATCCCACTATAAGTTTCATAATGCATGCTGGGATAAAGCTAATCCAAAAAATTACTGTGAACAGCATTCTTATGCTCCACATAGGTTCAGTCCATCATTAGCTCTCAGTTCATTCAAAGTGCTTATGCAGCGCTAATGAAGAGTTTATTGCTGCACCAAAATCAGCAAATTTGACCCAGTTAAAACCCCCGTATATAGAGACAATGTGCTGCATAGGTGCAATGTAAGGGTTACTGCCCCATGCATATAGTGAGCAAGACTTGCAGGGTACCAAGAGCTTCTGGAAACCTAGCTCTGAAGGGCTTGCTGCAGTGGCCATCTAGTAGCTTGGGTTAACCAAGGTCTTGTGTAATTTGTGACTAATATTAGTGATAATGACCAGCTCTCAGTCAACGGCCAGTCCTGCTTTTATCCACCCAGCAGTAACCCTTGAGAAGACTGAAAGCTCACCAGAGGTCTAAGTCCTCATTAAGACCAGCCTTTATTAAGCCACATCCTCCTGAGCCCAGAAGCTCTGGCTTATGGAAGGCTCCTCTTCCTCGTGGTGGAGGAGGATCAAGTTAGGGGACATTTAAACAAATTGGGTGTAATCAAGTCCATGGGACATGGGGTGTACTCACAAGTGCTGATGGAGCTGGCCCATGTCATCGTGAGGCCGCTGTTGCATGTATTGGTGCTGGAGGGGCACATCTGGAGTGCTGTGTCCAGTGGGTTCACCAGTACAGGAGAGATGTGGGCTTACTGGAGTGAACCCAATGAAGGGCCACAAAGGTGGCAAAGGGATTGGAGCATCTGTTGTATGACGAGAGGCCGAAAGAGCTGTGCGTGCTTAGCTGGGAAAGGAGAAGGCTCGAGGCGGATCTTACCAATGTTTGTGAATATCTGATGGGTGGGTATAAAGGGACAGACTCTGGGCAGTGGTGCCTGGTGACAGGACAAGAGGCAATGGACACAAATTGAAACACAGGAAATTCCTATGAACATAAGAAAATACTTTTTTTACCATGAAGGTGGTTGAACACTAGTGAAGAAGAACTTGCAGAGCTTCCATGCTTGGAGATGCTCAAATCCAACTGCTCAGTCCTGGGCACCCTGCTGTAGCTGACCCTGCTTGACCAGGGCTGTTAGACTTGTACCATCTCCAGAGGTGCCTCCAGTTTCAGCTGTTCTGTGATTGAGTTGTTAATGGTATAACAGTTGTTTAAGGATTGGCTGAAAATTATTGGAAAGAAGGGCTCACTGTTTCCTTAGAAATAAGATTGTTGAGAAAAGCAACAGAAATAAGTTTGCCCCTGTATCAGTAAACTCAATTTCTTATTAAAGGCTGGTTCATCCTTAGAAATAACATTGTAAACGTGTTGAGGACCTGCAAAAGTTCTTCACTGAGATTATTGCTGCAGAAGACAGAGATACACATTATTATAGGTTTTCCTGTGTCTTAAAATGTAAGTTGCAGATGTTGCCCAGGAGGAAATATCCTCATGCCGGGACTGCTAACCTAGGTTTGATGGGATATTATCCTGGTAACAGCAACACTGGGAATAAGGGGCACAGCTGTCAAGCACTGTGCTCCAATTAAAACAAATTCACAATTTTGAGAAGCAGAAATGACACTATTTCCTTTTAAAATTAGACATTCCTGTTCAGTGATATTTCCCCCCAACTTCTAGCCTTTATGTAGAAGTTTATTTCTTTGTTCACGTGTTTTTGTTTCCTGCTTGATTATGCCTCTATTTGCTGTGCTTGCTCTGAGCTGTTTCGTACCTGACGTGCACTAGCTGTCAGAGATTTGAGGTGCTTCATTTCTTTCACTTCCATACGTGATACTTAAATGTCTTTTATGAGATAGTTGTTAACTTTTAATGGAAGATCCCATTAAATTGGGAAGCTCACTTAGCTCTGTTCCAAAGGGCAAAAGAAGTTTCATACCCTATTAAAACATATAATATCGCTGTTTTCAGGCAGCATCATGTAGACAGAATTCAATTCAGCAATGCAGTTGCTGATGGAGCTTTTCCAGGGCCTACCAGGAGGAGGACATACATATAGGTACATATAGGAAAGAGGGCAAGCGGCGGATTTCTAAATATAAACTTGTCAACTTTGAAGATAGAGGGTCACATTAGATTTGAGACCACTTAGTACTCGAGTACAGTGTTGAATATAATTTTTTCTAAATGTTTAACATTCTACTTCTATCTGTTTCATCCATTTTCACAACTTGAGACTGTGGGCATTAACTTCCTTCTCCATGACAGCATTATTTGAGTGCAAGGCCTGGATATGACTTAACTCCGTTACGACTTAACTCCATCACCCTCTAGCTTCTCCCTACTGCAAGTCACAGGAACATAAAAACCATGTAAAAATTCCCAGTACGCCTTGTGGAGGTAGCCTTTAAAATTAGCATGGCTGAAAAGCTTTTTAAGGCCTAAAAATGCCATTTTGAAACAAATTACGATATTCTACAACTGGCAAATTTTCTTAAATTTTTAGGTTTTCTCTTTTCTTCCCTCCTTACTTTTGATGAGATATCACTTCAATGCCCTTAATGTCTTTAATTTAAAATTTTCTCTGCTAGCAAGCTGTAATGCATGTGCCACAATTTCAGAAAAATATCTATTTAAGAAATCGATTACTAGTGTTATTTCATGATAGTTTTATATTTAATGATGAAGAATTTGTACTTGCAAGAATATTTACAAAATTACAGCTGTTCATCATTGACTTAAAAAGCCCTTTGTTGCAAAAAGATGGATTAAATCCTGGCACAGACACTGATCCTAAACCAATTAGGAAAACTCCGTTTGTTTGCGTCCTTGTCATTAACTTAAGGAAGATTAAAATTAAGAGCAGGAAGAGGAGCAATATGTTTCCTGTGTCCCGCTTGTCACAGACCTGCAGTGTCTTTCCTGTTGCAGTTCTGAGGTGTAGCAAACTTTCAAATTTTTGGTTCATTTAATTATTTTTCTGCTGAAGAGGCCAGAACAGGCTCCTGCAGCTGGGCAGTAGCACTGCAGGTGCGGGGGGCAGCCCCGACCTGGCGTTCCTCACGCTGCTGCGGGAGGCTCGTGCCATCTCCCCACTACCCAGCCATGCGCTGCCATTTCATGGCTTTGCAGTTTGTGTCTTGGTTTTTTTCCAGGTGTGGTGGTTCTGCACCTGCTGGCAGTGCCCTGTCTTTGAAGAGAGATGAGGAGAAGCCGTATTCCCAACCGGCCATCCTCCGGCACTGTGACATCGGTTCCTTCCTCCCGGTTGCCCACTCTTAATACTTCATGCAGCCCCAGGGCCAGGGACTTGGACCATCGTCATAACCTTGGCGAGGAGGATCCCAAATGCTGGCATGCAGTTGAGCCACCCATGTTTCCCTGTCCGGGGGGCTCGGGACCACCTGCAATGTGCAAGGTTGCAATACAAATTGGTTCAAGCGCTGGGGGGTTCTGTTGAATGCTGTTCTCTTGGTATTAGTAGTGCTTTGTATGTCGAACTAAGCCTGTTTGTAGGCAAAATCTGTTCCGCTGAAGGACAATGGAAAACTGATGAAAGCCATTTTGGTGTGGGGTGTAATTGTTTCTGAAGTTCATCATCGCCTCCAGAGAAAGGGTCCTTATAGTTATCCGTGTCCTGCTCCAGTGTAATGACTTGGTCTTACAGAAGTGTACAAAGCTTTTTGAATGTTTTTTTTTGTGGTGGTTGTTTTTTTTTTTTTTTTTTTTGGGGGGGGGGTTGTTTGGGGGTTTTGTGTGTCTGTGCACGTTTGGCCTTTCTTCAGCACTCTGTTTTGCACCATTTCATGTTGCCCATAGAGGTCGGTGTCTGCCTTTGCAAAGCAGAGCTGTAGGTTTCACATCACAAGCAGCTGGCTTACCTAACTGCTTCTACCCGTTTCCCCAGGTTAATAACGTTACATTGATCCCTTCTGAGCTTCTAAAGATGTGACTGAGAAGGAAAATGTTTGTATGTATTTTGATACATCGTTATGCTTTGCTATCGTTAACATATTTTAAAAGATCAAACATGGTATTGAAAAAAAATCCAATAAATTAACATTTCATAACATTTACATATCTAAAAGAAGAATAGAGGATGATTTAGAGTGAGAACCGTATCTGTAGTTATCATCTTACATATATTTAATGCAGTCACTCACTGGTTTGTGATGTGCTTGTAGAACAAAACTCTCCCTGTTTACCCCGAGACCTGTCTACCATGATTAGTCAATGGCAGAAATGGCTGTGGCTGTATAAGAGTTACTACATGAACTAGTTGCCTGAGATTATGGAAGATAACTTGAGAAATAAAGTCTGTAGAGTGGGTCTGAGTGAGTGCTAGGTGAGGAACATATAAAAGCAGTCACTCAACAAACAACAAATGCAAGTTGTATTTTGTAAAGTCTGTTTTCTCAAATGTTCTTTACATGAGCCATAGCTAATGTTACCTAGGCATGTTTAAAAAATACTACTTTGAGTTAGTTTCTGTATGCTTTCACACGGAAAGTGAGGTAAGCATTGTGTGGATCGCACCACACTTAGTTATAGTCTCAACTGCGTTTGTAAGCTACCCCCTAGGTTGTGTGCATTGCAGTTTACCTAACTAAATGCTTTTTAAGCAGAGCTGTTAAATTAATTTACTGGTCAGATAGAAATCTTAGATTGTCATATCAAGACAGGGGAGCTTTGCTTGCTAAAATAAGCATTCCTTAGCTTCATCAAGTGTGATGGCTGGAAATGATGTGAGCAGCATGCTTGGCTGCAAAACAATCTGAATTTCTGTGTTTCATGCTTGTTGATAAAACTTTAATTAAGTTGGCCTAATCCCTCTTTGAAGAGTGACCATTTTTCTATGAAAATCAAACCAATTGACTTAATTTGGTAGTACTTAGTATTGCATTGATTGTGAAGTTTATGTGAACAATAGATTATTAATGAAATGCTTGTGGAAAGCATGGTTTAACTAGTGCTTTTGGAAATATATTGGTGGAAATATTCAGCTGAAAGTGCTTATACATCTGTTCTGATATTTGTTTTCCCTCCTTAAAAAGTGTTTTTCCTCCTTAAGTGTCTTGGCAGTGGGGTGAAGAGTTCTGATAGTGTTGAAACACTCTGTTTGCGCCCAGCATGTATGTCCTAAATATTATTATCTTTTTTAATTAAGTGCATAGGACAATATGATGCCTGACTTTCTCAGTCTAGGTCTAGGCAAATGAAGATCACTTCTCTTCCCATTTTCTTCTTTCAGCCCCGTAGCCAGAAGGGAGCACTCTTACCTAAGGCACAGTAACGTTCCCCTCACCCCTCGCTTTCTGCTGGCTGGGTGTGTGGGCACCAGAACAATGGGTGAAGGGTGAGGCTGGGAGCAGTTCAACAACGCACTTGCAGTCTCTATACTAATTTGTTGCTACATAATAAGACTTTTCTGTCTCTTTCGTTACTGGTGGTAGCCTTGCTTGTTCGAATTGAATAGCAACTGACAGGGTAAGTGAAGCAATTCTCCTGTTATATAGCTAATCCTTACGAGATCATATGTTTTTCCTAAAACTGATGTATGTCCCTCATATTGCCACTCCTCAATATGATCGGAGTGGTTTGGGTTTGGAGGGGCCTTAAAGTTCATCTGGTTCCCCCCTTCCTGCCCTGGGCAAGGACACCTTCCACCAGCCCAGGCTGCTCCCAGCCCCGTCCAGCCTGGCCTTGAGCACTGCCAGGGATGGGGCACCCACAGCTGCTCTGGGCAACCTCTGCCAGTGTCCCACCACCCTCACAGTGAAGAATTTCTTCCTAACAACTCATCTAAATCTACCCTCTTTTGGCTTAAAACCATTACCCCTTATTCTGTCACTACAGGCCCTGGTAAAAATCTCTCTCCATATTTCTTCTAAGCCACCTTTAATTATTGAAAAGCTGTGATAAGGTCTCCTCAGAACCTTCTCTTCTCCAGGCTTAATAACCCCAACTGTCTCAACCTTTCTTTATGGGGGAGGTGTTCCAGCCCTCTGACTATTTTCATGGTCTCCTCTGGACTGGTTGTAACAGGTCCATGTCCTTCTAGTGCCGGGGACTCCAGAGCTGGATGCAGTACTCCAGGTGGGGTCTCACCAGACTGGGGTAAAGAAGGAGGATCACCTGCCTTACCCTGCTGGCCATGCTTCTTTTGATGCAGGCCAGGACACGGTTGTTTCTGGGCTGTGAGTGCACGTTGCCAGCTCATCTCCAATTTGACACCCCACCAGTATCCCAGAGTCCTCCACAGGGCTGCTCTCCATCCCTTCTTCCTCAGCCTGCATTGATATTGAGGATTTCCCCAACCCATGAGCAGGACCTTGCACTGGGCCTTACTGAACTTCATGAGGTCCTCATGGGCCCACTTCTTGAGCCTGTGAAGGTCCCTCTGGATGGCTTCCCTTCCCTCGAGTGAGTCAACTGCACCACTCAGTTTGGTGTCACCCACAAACTTGTTGAGGGTGCACTCGATGCCACTGTTTATGTTGTTGATGAAGCCTTGAGGGCCACCACTTTTTACTGGTTTCCATTTGGACTTTGAGCCATTGGAACTCTTTGGATGTGGCCATCCAGCCAATTTGTTATCCACCAAACAGCCCATCCATCAAACCTATATCTCTTCAGTTTGGAGAGAGGGATGTTGTGTGGACCCATGTCAAAGACCCTGTAGAAGTCAAGATAGATGGTATCACTTCCTCTTCTCTTATCCAGCAGCGCTGTCACTCCATCATAAAAGACCATCAGATTAGTCAGGCAAGATTTGCCCTTGATGAAGCCATATTGGCTGTATCTAATCATGTCCCTGCCTTCCGTATGCCTTGGCATAGCTACCAGGAGGATCAGTTCCATGATCTCACCAGGCACAGAGGTGAGGCTGAGTGGTCGGTAGTCCCCAGAGTTCACCTTTTTACCCTTTTTAAAAATGGGTGTGATGTTTCTCTTTTGCCAGTCACTGGGAACTTCACCTGACTGCCATGACTTTCAAGTATGATGGAGAGTGACTTAGCAACTACATCTGCCAGGTCCCTCAGGACCTGGGTACATCTGGGAGAACCAGATCCCTCAAGATCCCTCAGGATGGGATGTATCTCATTGGGTCGCATGGACTTGTGTATGTTCAGATTCCTCAGATGGTCTCAAACTGATCAATATGGTATCCCCTAGGATGTCACCAACTTGGGAGTCCCGCGGCGTTTGCCATGGGCTGGGTGGGAAGGATGCATTACAGAAATCTGTTGTGAACATGTGAACCAAAATATTTTGATGGAGAAAAGGGTCAAGCTCAAAGCGGAATCGAGTAAACTGACCTGTCCGTCATCCTGTTATTCAGAAGCCTTCAGCAGTCGGTTGTGGTCAGCTTGCATGCCTTTGTTTCCCTCCCCAGGGATTAACCAGCGCTCAACGCATGGTTCAGTGAAAAAGCAAAATAGGAGGTTTTCCCCTCAGAGTCCAGGCAGCACAAGTAATCTCGTGTAGCTATTGATTTCCCACGCAGGCGACTGTTAAGCTGACAGCTGGCTGCAGGCCGCCAGTGTGAGCCCAGGATGTCACAGTTCCTGGTCCAAAGCGTTTGCAACTGAGACAGCTCTTTCCTGGTGCCAGGCTGTCTGGTTCCCCTTGCGTTGGGTGATGTCCCCAAGGGTCACAGGACATTTGCATCATGTGGTAGAGCGCCACGCTGGCTGGATGGTAAGCCACCCTCTGAGCAACGTCACTGGGACCCCAGGCCTTGCAGACCTCTCTCCTATTTGCCTGTTTTAAAGAAAACCCAAACAAAGAGTTTCTAACAGCAAGGGAGGTGCAGTGCTTGCTGGTCTCCTTAAACTCCTTCTCAGATTTCGCTACGATGGCCAGCTGCTCCTCCAAAGTTTGTTTAAAGTTGAATTTCAGGGGCAGCAGTGAAACTCTAATTGCCTGTGACAATGTCGGGGTGGGGGAGGGGTTGCTGTTTATCAAGGGCATCTTTTTGGCAGATCTTTGGAGCATATACCACAGGAACGTCAGACAGCTCGTGCTGGCTCCTTGCGTGCAGGGGCTGGGTGGGAGGTCTGTGTGCAAGAGCTATGATTATAGCGTGGAGAGAGTAAATTCTTATGACACCAGGGGAAAGGGGTGGGGGAAAAAAAGTGGAAGTGACTTGGGCAGACACACAAAGGAGACGGGCAGTTATTCATAGGTCCTGATATAGGGCTGGATCATAAAGTGATGCAGATCCAAGCCTGCCCAGTGAATCTGGAGCAAAATGGGGAAATACGCTGGTGATACACACAGGTATTTAATCAGCGTGTAATCACAGAAAGAAATTTGGAAGGAACCCTCTGTTGGTCATCAGGTCTCCTCCCCTGCGTCATGGAAGAGTTTAATTATGCTAAGCCGCTCCTCCTCAGATGGAGGTCAAGTGGTCATTATGTCCAGGAAGATGTTTCTTGGCAGCTTGCTGCACTGTCCATGTCTTGGAAGCAAAAGCGCTGCAGTGTAATGTTGTTAAACTCTGGAAAGTGACAGTAAAAAATGGCATAATTTGGGCTCCATGGTTACTGTGTCTCAGTAACTTCCACCCAAGTATTTTCAGTGGATAAGTAATCTTGTAATTTTGTTTCCCGAACGCCAGACCTGAAAAATGTCCTCCGGGAGTTGAAATTCTGTGCTTTTTCTGTCCTAGATTTTTACCGACAGATCTCTGGTATGGCAGAATGTGAGTTCCTGAGTTGTTTCTGCTTCCTTGGAGGATCTGAAAAATTACAGAAGTAGTTTAACTTATTGAAAGTTACTTTCCCAGTCAATATTTGCCCTTTTGGTGCGGTGAGTTATCTGAAGACACTGTGCCTTCTTCATGTGTGGTCCTAGATAAAATGTTGCAAAGAATTATTGAGACTTTAGATCCTTTGTGCATGCTTTGTTTTGGGTATTTGAGATTCAAATTCCTTTTTTGTGCATGTGATTGAGTAAGCAAATCTGTTTCCTCTTTGGCTGGGTGAGTAAATTCCCCATCAGAAAGACACAGCACCGGGTACATTCACTGGCTGATGCCAGCAGACTTTTGGCAACCGTGAGCACAGTGAGGCATCACCTGTGCCCAGCATTGTGATGCTGATGTACGAGACTTTTTCTATTAAAAGAAACAGAAAAAAGACACACAAAACTTTTCCAACAGAGTATGTTCCACGAGGCTCTGCGGTGAAGGACATGGAGAATAACCATGTACAAACTGTTCATTTTCCTTTAAATAACTGTTACCACTGTCCTGGATTTTTAAATCTGTTATGGCAAATGCCAGGTATTTTTCTGTGTGCTTAGATTCTTTGTTTCTGGACTATGGAATTAGTGCAGGTGGCAGGAATGTCAAAGATAAACTCTGGCTCAGAGTCATACTTTTCTAATGATGCTTTTCTATGTTTTTTCAAGATCGTTCTGATCAGTTCATCTATCGCATTCAATAGAAGTCAGTGTTGTAAGCATTTTTCCCAACGCTATGATCAAAACCAAAACCCTAAAGACCTTAAAAATGAAAGCAAAGTGTGTTGGTTTTTCAATTAGTTTTTCATTGTCTCAACAGAGGAGAACTTCAAAACAAAACATCTTAAGAAAGGAAATTAAAAAAACCCAACAACTCTGTCTTTTTTGATACACCATGTTCTCCTGAAAAGACAGGGATTTCCTCAAAATGCTTTTATACTTGATTGTGTCCCCTAAGCTTTCTTAGCAGTGACAGCAACATTTCGTGATGCTTCTGGGCTAGTGATGGCCACCTGATTGATTTACAGCATTTCTTGGACATTTGTGAAAAGTCATTAGAATAAAATCAACGCTTTCACCTGCAAAATCTATTATTGGCTCTTGGCCTCTAGGTCTCATTTTTCTATTTAGAGGGTTTTAAAAAGCAGTAGTAGGATGCTGTCCCTGCCAGCTGGAGAGTAGAAAATAAAGGTTTATATACACAGGCAATAATGTCTAGATTTGCTCAGAATGGGTAAGTTTGAACCTGCTCAGATTAACTTGGGCACAAGGTTATACTCGAGTCCTGTATATCATATAGTCGAAGAAAGGCGTTTACATCTATCTGTATCTGTCAGCCATCCTTGAGCGGGGTTCAGGGATCACTCCTGCTGGAGTCTGTCGGAGCAAGCAGAGTCCATCTGAGTTTGAACAGACCAGGGGAGGTCTGTCCCCCAGGGGAGCGTGTTGCACACAGGGTGCAAGGCTTGTGCTAGTGCTTTATTATATATACCTTTTACAAATACTTGGGTGGCTTCAGGCTCATTATAATGTCCTCCAAATTATGCTTCTCTCATGTTGGTGAAGTGGTAGGACTTGGGATGATGAAACCATCAAGATATATAGATGAGAAGCATTATGTGCTGCTTGCTTACGAGATGTTTTTGAAAAGCATTGTTCAGTCATGACGGGGTCTAACTTAGTCTGGATTGTCACTTACACCCGCTCATGATCCGATCCAATGTTGCCTGTTACCAAGGATGTCACCCGTGGCTGGTGACATCCATCCTGCTAAGAAGCAATCTGTGACACTAGAAAATCAGAATTCAGTCTCAGGTTGTGCAAGTACTTTCCTACCTGAGTTGTGAGAAAACAATATAAAATATATTATATAAAATAGAAAAAATATGTAATGAAAGATGTAGTAATATCTTTTTAAAAATAAAAAATATTTTTATAATAATTTAAAAAAATATTTTTTTTCGACATAAAAGCTGAGGAAGAAGAGAGATTTTCACAGATATGTTATTGAACCTAAGCACTGTTGTAAAATAAGAATTGCTAGGCCTGACATAAACTGAATTTAAGTCTTCCATCTTGAAGCTCTGAGCAGATTCATGCTGTGCTGTGGTTTTATGGGGTGTCTACAGTGCTCTCAACTGCAGACCATCACGAGAGGCTCAACTACCGTGAGGATGGTGCAAGTCATTAATTGTAATCTTGGTAATGTGTTAATGGTAATCTTCTGCTTACATCAATAAGCTCTGATCTTGTTTTGCTTAAGTAACTCTTCCCTCCTTGCAAAAATAGAATTATTTTTTTTTTAGATTCTTAGTTATTATCTCTTGCTTAAGTCCTTCTGTAGGTGTTGAGGTCAACTACAGCAGATTCTTCTGCAGGACTGAGGTTTAAAAGTAGTTGTGGCTCAAGACATGACAGTACAAAGAGAGTCTGGAGTAAGACGATGTGCTAATTTTGCTTTCTAAGGGTAAAGGGCAGATCATGAGGTTTCATGCTGTAAACTTAAGCTTCAAGCATGTTTCCTTTGTTTATGTTCCAGTTTTCCTTCCTGTAGCAGATTGTACGAACTCCCATTCTTGTGCGATCCAAGGGAGCTCTTGGCATCCATTAAGTTTTGGTATGTATAAGTTTTGGTATATAAGCTCTTGGCTTATATAAGTGTTGGTGTAATGAGAGAGCTGGAGATGGAGGAGGGACATGGCTGATGATAGCCTTCACATCAGCACCCAGGCATCTGTAGTCTTTTTTGAGGACTTGGTTTGATGTTATGATGATGGTAGCTCCTGAGTTCTTGATCTGTCCCACTGCCTGCCTGGGTCAGTACCCTGTCAACCCTCCTACCGCTACTCTGGGCAGCAGAACTGAGTCGTCTCCGTTTTGTGCTATCTTTGTTGCAGCAGACAAAATTATGTTCATTTTCTGGTTCCTGCATTGTGGCTCAGCTCTTTGTTGAGTGAAAACTTCTTACAGTCTTTCTTGGGGTGAATTGTTTCTCATCAGAGCGACTGTCTTTTGGGGAGCTTTCCTCCCCTTCGCAAGGGTCTTGAATATTCCTTTCACTAACCCCTTTTCCTGGATATGCAGCATTTGCTTTTTTGTAACAGCAAAAAATATAGGGCAGATTTGTGTTGGGAGAAGACAGGTTTGGGAATTTATTCATTAAACATTGGAGCACAAGAGGTTATTTCAATTAGAATGAGAAACTGGCTCAACAATCAGATGTGCTGGATGTTATCTTGTGTAAATGTATTGCTTTTAATCTAAGAGAAAAGGAGGCAAGATATAATTAAGTTTTGCTTTGGGAATTCAGAGTGTGTGGTTCTTGGTAGAGAGCACAATAATTGATCAAGAGCTAACGCTAAGATTTTGATCAGCCCAGCAGCCCTAATCTGGCACATTCCAAATTTTAAGGGAAAGAGATTGCTTTCTTTGTCTCCTGGGGCTTTCACTTTCTCTGTTATTTGAACTAATGCATTGCTTAAATTATACTTGTGTTGGCTCCCATTCTTGCCTGATTTATGTGATAACGTGTCTGTGCTGAGGGCTCTCTCCTTTTCCATAAGCCTCTAAGGGTTTGGTTTGGAACTTCTCTGTTCCAGTGCTGCAGCCTCGTCAAAATTGTCTTACAACATTGCAGTTCTAAAAAATCTCATATAAAATAATACAAACCCAACTACTTTATTTTCACTGGTAGTGGGAGGACACTTACAGGAGCTAGCTTTTCTGTGTGAGAATTTAGTGTTTGTGAACGTTTCTCACAAAGTCTTCTTTCCTGAACAGTGGAAATGGTGGGAGTGGCGTGTTCCCCCGCTCAGAAATCCTCCCCTGAGCCACTGCAGCAAGCTGCTTTCAGCTGTAGAATGTATCAAGATGTTTTATTTAGCTGAGCTGTTACATGCTGGAGCCGAGGAAAGAAAACAATTTAAAGTAAGTTTCCGAACATATCCTTGGTTACCTAACTTATTTAAAAATCTACGGTCCTGAATGTCAAGAATATTTTATAGAATTTTATAAATGGTCCTGTCGATACCTGACAGGGGTCCTTCTAATGCAGCTTTCTGAAAAGGTTATAAAAATGCATACTGGAATCAGTCCTGGCACTATTTCTTCCGTTGTCAATTGCATTACAATGCATCCAGGGAAATGTTGAGAAATATTGCTGTGGTCATTGTCACTTTATCAATAATGATTGCTTGGCTAATCAGCCTGAGTGTTTCAATCTTGGTTTCTCTTCCACAGAGAAAGATACTTGCTATCCAGGAGGAGGGGAAAAGGTTTGGAGGGCTTTAGTTTTCATATGTACCTATATACATTTTGCTTATGTTTCTGTGCATCCAATCTTGCTGGGTTGGATCAGATCTCCAGATATTTTGCCCAAAGAGCTTAAAATCAAAATAGACAAGACAGAAGGACATACATGGTCAAGACTCTTGTGTAGCTTGGAGTAGGATCCCCAAGTGCGATGGCATTGTCTGTTTTGGTAGCCTTTCATCTGACACTGTCTTGGTTAGGAAAAGTTGGCCGCTGGCCACCTCGAGATTTAGATATTAGGAGGAGCTGCCTTTTTAAACTTCTGTGCTCTGTATGATCTATGTAGCTGTCATGTGAAGCCTATGACATAAGCGATAGGAATTTGTTTGTAAAATGTCTGGTTAGGGCATACCAAAGAGTATGTGTGTGTATTATTGGTGCTGAGTCTCTTATCAAAATCCACTGATCTCACCACCTAACTCCCTTAGCCTCCTCTGAGAAATCCTGGTGTACGTAATCAAATGGATGAATTAAAAGTTCGTTGTCATCAGCTGCTAGATGAGAGAGTAACATGCTTAATGCTATACATCATCGATCTCGTATAATAAATAGTGATTCACGAGGTACAGCTGAACTCCAGAGTATCCTAAGTAAAGTAAATACATTCAGAGATGTCTCGCCAGGATATGCATGGGTATTTGCGTGTGTGAAGGAGAAGCTGGATATGTAAAATATTATATAGCCATGCTGGGGTGCTCTGAATGGAGAAGACCAGGGAGGTGGGGGTTTAATGTCATACTGCTCCTTTACTGCACTTCTAACAGGAGCAAGAGGAAAGTCAGGATTCAGCTACTTTCACAGTTACGCTCAAAGGACTAGTGAAGAGCGTATCAGCTGAACAGGAGCTATCAGCATCACACTGGATCGGGTGTGCTGAGAGCCTGCAAACGATGTGCTGAAGGAACTACATGGAGAGAGAAAAGTGTGAACTTTTGGTTTAGATGAAAAAGTGATAATTTTTTATCTCAAGACAAATATCAATGACTTTGTGCTGCAGAGAGATAATCCTTAGAAGCAATAGGACTTCTAGGTAGCCAGTGAAAGGTAGCTAATAAGGAAATACTGTGCAGATGATGCAAGTACCTCAAAGGAGGTTGAAAGGGAAATGAAGGCTTAAGGTGAAATGAATGTAGCTTGCTCTTTCCAGATGTAATAAAAATATCAGTTTTATGAGCAACTGAAAGCAGAGCAAACACTTTAAAAAGACATCTTCTTCCTCCTCCATTCTCTTTCCATCTTGGCAACAGGTAGGGAGAGTGATGCTGCAAGGGAACACTGGCTGCTTGCGGTGATCTCTGGCAGCCCCTGGCATCGCTGGTAACTGGCTTAAGTTATAGCACAATGTGGTGAGTTGTGTTACGTGACTGAACAGGCACATCTGGTTACCCTGTGAGCACCACCTGTCCCTGCGCTGCATGCGTCTGGTTGCAGGTCCAGTTCAGCCCAAAATAGATGGAGTTTTGATGAGATCAGTGAAACTCTGCAGATTTGCAGGAGATGTGGCTGTCGTCTGTAGACTGAGACACTGTCTCATAAGCAAACTAATTCATGACAGTCGTCAGCCCACGCTACCACCAACCATGAACTTGTTTATATGGAGCCAGTGATTGATGCAATTACCTTGGATGTTTTGGCAGGCGGATGTTTGCAAGACCTGATTGCTGACTGCTGTTGTATTATGTCGTGTGGTAAAGGTGTGATCTGTATTTTCATGTCATGATACAAAACAACCAGGCTCTGTTGCAATAGTAAGCACTTTAGAATATGTGGGTTCAAAATGGTACAAGCAAAGCACATGTAGAATGATTACTTGTCTCTGACAAAAGTGATTCTCTGAATTCTCCTTCCCTAGTACAATATCATTGGTATTGTTAGGGAAAATGGTAAATCCTTTTGCTTTGGACGTTGATGCCATTAGGGAGCCATGCCGTCCCTACTGACAGCACGCCTCTTCGCTTCCTTGTGTCTTGCTGGCCAGCACAAGGTTTCTCCACGGTGATAAGTTAATGTCTACCTGTACTCTGTTCCAGGCTTGAAATGAAAGATTTTGCCATATTAAGTGCCAAATGGGGGCTTGCAAAAACTCTAGACGCGGTTATTCACCATGTTTAAAATTTAACATCATCCTGAGGAGTAAAACATATTGGCTAATGCCTAGGAAGAGATTCCTGTGGTGAAAAGATGACTTCTTCAGATATTCTTTTTTTCCTTTGTCCCCTTATTTTCCTACTGTACTCATCACTATGTTGTCAAAGCACCACTTCAACGATGGAACTCTGAAGCCCAGTGGATGTGTCACACGTTTGCTGATGCATATGCTAGTTGAGGGTTCTTGCCCTTGCTAGCTGCAGTGTTCTTTTTCCCAGTGGGTCCTTCAGCATGTTATGAATGCACGTAGCCACTGGACAGTAAAAAAATGAATCACCACCTATTGTAGTTTTTTTTTACTCATTTTGGTTTTTTTCCAGGTTACTGATTCATTCAAGCAGAACAAATTTCCATGGTGAAATTTAAGGTGTCAAAATACCCACCCCGAGAGCTCCGTGCTTGATTACCTTGGCTGCTGTAATTTCCTTCTGAAATGTTTTGACTGGAAACAACGATGATGGACCCAAACCTGATGACTCATTTTTAGAGTCTTCTCTAAAAGTCTTCATTTGACTTCTTGGAATTAGTAGGGTGATATGATGTAAAGTATCTTTCAAAATTTTCTAGAGTCTAGTGTGAGCAAGCCAGGTGGTGACCATTAACAGGTTTTAAAGAGGATAGCTTTGAACTCCTTAACAGCCAGAGACAGAAAAGAACATAACGAGGAGGTGAATTTTACTGTAGTAGTGATTAATAAAATAGAGTTAATGTGATCTTTGGTGTTTATGTATGGACCGCTCTGTCCAACTCATCTGTCTTACTGTGGCACAGTAGATAGTCTGTTCCCTGTTCAGCATAGTTCTAATAAATGTTTTACTGTTGCTCATTTTGCTCTATAACTTATCTGACAAGTGATGTTATTAGAAAAAGGTATCTCTAAATATGTGATAGCGGAAGGGTTACTGATGGAGAGGCAGGGGGAAATATCTTTTAAAATGTTTGATGCAACTGATTTTAATCCATGTGTGCCTTAACGTTTCCGTGATCAAATTTCTGACTGCCTGGAGAGATGTGTTGCAGTTCCAAGTCCTACTCTTGTTAGTCCCACAGGGATGTAACTGGACAACCTCCGATGCTTCCTAGTTGTCTCCTGTGGCTTGTCACTTTCTGGCTTTTGCAAAGTGAGCCTTAATGGCTAATAGAAGTCCCTTAGGACTTCCAGGTCTGACTTTTGTCCTAGCTTTAAACGTAGCTAGGTGAGCTATACCTTAATAAAATTTAAGTTATTAATAACATTTATTTATTCCTTTTGACGTTGAACCTCTTTTTTGTTTGGGGGGGGGGGGGGGTAGCCAAGGCAGGCTGAGCAAGCTCCATCAATCATCACAGCTGTCATCAGAAGAATCATAGGCATGATGCAGGTGCTTCTGTTCTCTTCACCGTGTTCCTAACCTGAGACACGACCTCCATCACAGCTTATAGCAACGCCTTCAGCAAACGGCATTTTAAGCTCAAGGTGCTGGGTTCCCTTTTGTTACCTTTTTGTTCTGTTTTCATGTATTTTATGCGTTATGAGTGTAACCTATTCAAAACGACTCTCACTAATGGAACACTTCCAAACAAATACTGAACTGCCAGGGCTCACGTTTAATTACCTTATCGAGGGCTAAAGCGTCATGTCTGAAACCAAACGAAATGGTCATTCTTCATTGCTGCTGGGGTGTCTGTACCTGATTCAGAAAACATGGCACAGGCATAGCTGTACCCTCTTCTAGCTCCCAGCTTTCAGCTCTGAGGCTGAAAGATCCCCAGTTACACGAACTGGCGGTTTGTCTGGGTACTGGTGTGTGGGTGATGCGCAGCGGCCCTGGAGGTGTGCTGCTGCCCCTTCCTGCGTGCCAGGCAAGGGAAACCGACAGCATGGTGGCATCTTCACGGGATCTTGTAGGTGTACAGCTCTGCATCGGCTGTCCAGACCATATTGCCCCCTGATGTTTTACCCAAGGTGAGTAAGCCATCGAGGCAGTGTTTCTGAGCTGAGTGGCCCATGCCTGGAAATTGTGGCGCTGCAGTCGTGATTGAATGGATCCCACTCGCACGGGAAACCTGGGTTTAATCACTCTTTGTTTCCTAAAATATGTCTCCAAGTCAAAGGAATTTGAGACTATGGACTGAATCTTCTGAAATGTCAGCCAGAGGGCTGTTTGCTATTATGGAAATAAGTTGAACATAAATCTGTTTCTCCTAATAATTTCAGTCTGCCTCAGATGTCATGTCTTGGAATTCTTTTAATCTCCACTCAACTTTGCACAAGAGAACTAGTAAAATGGCCACCTTGCTGGTTTTAAGATTGGTTCTGTCTAAACTTCAGCCAGTTTAACAAATTTAAATTGTTCTTAAAATCCTAACACAGCTTTGGTAACTGTGATAAGTTTTCGGCTGTCCGTACAGACACCTTGAAAAACACCAGTAAAAAGGAAAATTCCTGTTCTGACTAGCCTGTTGCAGCTGAATAGTAACAAAGAGAAATAATCCCAGATTATAGGAATTCGCACTAATTGCTTGCATAAGTTTATTTGATTTTGAATGATCCTTCTTTTTCGCCCTTGTTTAAAGACAGAACACGCCCTCACCCTGTGATTGTATTGTTCCATAATTGCAGTTATTTGAATGTGAAACTTAAATTGGAAGAACTAGAAAGAGAGGGAATGTGGGAGAAGACATGAATAAAGCAGTGTGATGAATTCCATGTCCATCTCCTGTGTAACTTAAAAGGATTTATACTCTAATTCCTTCCCTGAAACGTAGCAAATCCCGTTTTAATACCAGACGAAATTACTCCAGTTATATTTTTCAGCGAGGAAAGGTTGCAAAGGGCATTTATGCTACTCTGGTTGTAAACGTGTTTCCCCAAATACTTACTTTAATGCCTATCTTATTATAGATACTTTTTTCAGGTGTTAAGAGAGCCACTGTGCACAATGGATGTTGCTCTGCTACTGTTTGTGGTAGGTATTTTGCTTGTAGGTGTCTTGGACACCTATACCAGGTGGATTCCCCTTGTAGAGCCAGTAAATCTACCTCGTCCTTAAGATCTGGTGACCCACAGGTACCAGCTCGCCTGAGCAGAAGCCTCCTCCTGGCATAATCCATCCATATATAATCTTGTCTCAGTTTCCTGACGCTGTATCTCAAAATGAACCTCGCTGCTCTGTATTTCACCCGCTGTTGCTCCTCTCTCTTCCTTATGGCCTCTGTGTGTATATGGTAAAGACCTCATCGCCGAGAAGCAGCCACTAATGCGGCCAGCTTGAGCATCTTTACTTTGTCTAGAAACACCACTGAGAGAACAACGTTGGAAGCATCCCTATTTTTTTGATAAGTTTTCAGCAGTAGGTTATTCATGTGCTCCCTACAGACAGGCAGAAACTGATTTTGATGGAAGTTTAGAGAGAAGCGAGGAGATGGTGTGCTTCTCAGGACTCTGACCCCAGACTGTCCCAGGGCATCACAGAGCACGTCCATTTCATTACAGCTGCCTTTATTCCTCTTTTGGTTTCATGGTGAATCTTTAACACCAAATGCCATTCACATTTGTAAAGTGTAGAAAACCTGCATCAAATTTTGATTCACCTACTGCTGTTTTTTTCAGGTATGAACTGAAAAAAAGTTTTTCAGTTGAACCACAACTATTTGTGGTTGTGTTAAATTATAGAATATTTTTAACAGTAGAATAATTTTTTACATATATTTCTGCCATTGCTATATGATGTGTATATGTAGTGTATCGATAGCATCTTGAGCATGCTGCAAGTAAAGTTTTCAAATTTTCTTCTTTGGTAGCACGTTTCTTGTCTGCTTCATTGAAATGGATGGAAATGTGTTGGTAGTACTTACCTGAAGGCTGGATAGTTACTAACAGCCTCACTATTAGACTGAGAGCGGAAGAATAGAAGAAATTAAGAATCAACTTCCTTTACCACTAATCACCCTAAAATTGTCTAAAGGCCTATTGATATGATTTGATAAGGGTGTTTCCTAACACAATCTGCTGAAACAGGTCCTTTGTTTCATTGTTTTACCTGGTAGGAGCAGAGAATGATATTTTCTTCTTTAACTCTCCTAAGCCAAAATCTCTTTCTTGAGTCAACCTTCTGGCAGGTTTTCCAAGGTAGGGATCCCACTGGGCTGAGTATGTGTAAATTCACACACTGAGTATGCATTCACGCACTGAGTATGAATTATACATAACAGTCAGCAGAAGTGAATATAGTCTCTTGATTTTTATTTTATATTTTGCCTTTGATTGCTTAAGCGTTTTGGACGGACTGACTCTGACCTTATTCATCAGAGGAAGTTAATCCTGACCAAGTGCGCTGTGCTGTGGTCACGCTGATTTCGCTCCATAGTTAAGGCAGTTCTTTGTGGGAAACAGGGATGAGAAAACCTCATTTTCTTTAAGTGAGATAGTGTATTGTGATCAAAATTGCAGCGTTTCATCTTTCGGAGTTTACTCAGTTTCCCACATGTTCATAGCAAAACCCATTTTTCTTTGCTCAGACATTGAAAAGCAAGTCCTTTGTGGAATTCTGTTCCTGGTATCAGGCCAATTTTTTTGGTGGAATAATGAAGATATCGTTCAAGTTCCCTGTTCAATTTATGACAATCTTTTGCCTAACTTAAGTGTTAAAACATTTTAAAAATTGTTATTTTCTAGCCATAATTCCTTATGAACCAAAATTCTTTTCTGTGATCTGTAAAATTCTCAGAGAAATTTTCATCCTTATGTCTTGTTCCCAGGAAGGGTGAAGTCTGTACACCAAAACAACACAAAGCTGCCCTGGAAGGATACCGTAAGAGGGGAAAATGTGGAAAAAGACTTCATATATGTCTGTGAGGTTTGGGACTGAGGCTTTGTGCCTCAAACGCAGGCATAAGTAGAATTGCTGAGTAGATCTATTCTTTTTCTATGTCTTACCGTATGTGAATTTCATGTTAAAATGGACTTAAAATTTATTTATTTCCTTGTAATAAATTTAATTTAATTTATTTTTTAAATTTTTGCTTTGCTTACTTTTGGGGTAACATCTTTTACACAAAGCTCTAGTTTTGGAATAGCAGCCTTCACTTCAACTTAATTTTTATCTGATATGTAAAGTTTTATATTTTATGACTTTGTCTTTTCATTTGTGCAGTTACGTTTCTGTTATGCATTTCTAGCTAGTATTTGCAGCTGGAAAAAGATTCCACTTTGCTAACAATATATGGGTATATTGAATCCAAATTGGTTGGAAATCTATTAATAGAAAGGAAAAGAAAAATAAAGTCTTTATTGGAAAAGGCTGTAATTCTTAGAAGTATCCCAAGAAAAATAAAATAATAAACTGCATAAGCAATTGTGTAATTGCCACACATAAAATAAGTGAATTAGGAAAGAAACTCTTCAGAAGTATGGGGGAAAAAAAAAGACTCTTTGAGGCAAAATATTTGTGTGGGCACCTTAATGCTTCACTAATAAAACAATTCTCACTAGCTTATAAGTTTGGAAATGGTTGGAAGAGCCAAATGCAAACAGAAGAATTAAAAGATACGGTGATAAAGCTTGAACAGTGGTATCCTTGTGCTAACTCAACGTCTAAAAATGACTATATTAATAAATAGCTTGCCAGCATGAATTCCAAGGATTTTAATTACAATTTTATTTTCTATTGGCTCCTTGCTTATAAACAGAAGGGGTTAGAACAGAGCAATTTTGCGTGCTGACTAAAAATCTGAAGCTGTTTATACTTCAGAGGCAATACTTGCCCCAAAGGTTTTTCATTTTGCTATTTTTAGTTGCTTGCAGTTCATTTCAGGAGATAGACTTTGCATTACAAAAGCAGTATTAATAGAAATATTCCTTCATTCCTTAATTAATGTGTGGTTTGAGCTAGCATCAATTATAACAATTTTATGAGTTTTTTCTCATGAAACAGAAGTAATTGTAATAGAGGAAGATTAAATCTTGGGCAGGTCATTTTGCAAAGAAGTTACTTTCAGTAGTTTCCCCTGAAGAACTTTTAAGTTCCATTGGGGTGAACTTCTGCTTTGAATATGCAAAATCAGAGTTGTTGGATAGTGATGAAATCAAGTCAGTAAGTCAAGGGCAGAATGCTGCTTCCAGGTGGGTATTTGGAGGATAAATGCAACGTAAGACCTTTCAGAGGACAAAATTATTTGAGTGGCAATGGGAGCTGGTACTCTTGAAGTCTGTGCAGGGAGAAAGAGCCAGAAATGCTACAAGACTGTATCGGGACATGGGTGTGTGTCAGCTCTGGCATTCTCTCTGTGGTGTGGCCTCTGCTGTCCTCTGCGATGATGGATCGCTGTGACCAGAGAGCAGCAAAGAGTCTGGTGCTCTCCCAGACACCTCAGGAGCGAGATAGAAGTGTCAGGTGTGGAAATGGGTATTCTAGAAAAGGAATAAGAAGATCTACAGAATCATCATAGAATCATAAAATCACAGAACCATAGAATGGTCTGGGTTGGAAGGGACCTTTAAAGGTTTCCCATGGGCAGGGACATCTTCAACTAGACCAGGTGGCTCAGAGCCCCGTCCAACCTGACCTCGAACGTTTCCAGGGATGGGGTATCTAAAACCTCCGTACCAAGCCTAATCTGTTTTGCCAGGCGCTCCAAACTGACTGCTGGCAGGCCTTCCTTTTTTCTTCAAGCAGTTTAGTTTATCTGGCATGAGAACTAGGCAATCTCTAGACTATCGGTTTATAAGGTACCTGATTTTATAATTAGAACTCTAAATCACACTGAAAATGAATTTGGTCAGCACCATCCCAGAGTGCTGGATGTCACAGCTGAGGTGCAGTTGGTATGCAGCCTGACTTTGATCTTTTTTCAGTACTAATAAATAATAAATGCACCTTTAATCTATAAAATACAATCTTAGTGGAATAGTTCTTTTTAAAACAGCCTGTCACAACTAGTCTGTGGCTATGTCAGTCTGTATGTCTCTCTTGCTCCCCTAAGACCACTGTCTGCTGTGTTCCTAGGGAAGCCCAGGGAAACGACCTGCTGGTTTTCTGTGGGACTTGGTTTTGTTCACATCTGCTGCTCCATCCTTGGGTGAACCCCTCATTGTCTTTGAAAAATGTTTCTCAGCAGTTTTCCAAAGCTTAATACAAGTACTTTGTGGTCACTGAACAGCTTGGACTGCTGAAAATGTTCAGATCATTGAATGTGCCATCACAACGGTGGCACTGGATTTTTAGGGTCTCTGCCTAGCTGTATTAACTCTTTCGTTTTGTCACTTTGGGACTTTGTGAAAATTTTTAAAAGAGCTCTTATGCTTCTGTTCCCTGTCTTCCACCTTTATAAAATAGGAGTAACATATTGGCTAATGAGAAACTTTGAATTTTCAGTTATCAGATGCTGGAGCAAACCTTTCCCAAAGGTTTCTTTTTCTTAGATTCATTACAGTTTCTGTTTCAGATGGGGAAAAAGAATATCCAAGCAAAACAAAAAACACTTGAAGCTAATCCAGTGTTCCGTTTAGCTGCTTGCAAATACCTCAAATGACACTGCTTCCTAATTACACCAGGTGAAGAACCAGAAAGAAAGTCTATATTTTTCCCTAGTTTCCTCCAGGAGCCCCTCCTGCTCAGCACAGTAGCTACCTTTTGCTTTCTCTGCCCTGATAAATGTCTCTGTTCCACTCATCGGCGTACCCTTTACATGTAAAATCTGGAGATGTATAACTTCAGACAAATGTTTGCTTGGTCTTAAATACCCAACCAAGAGCCATCCTTTCCTCTCCTTTCTCCCTCAAACCAAACCGCAATTCTCATGATTTTTTTTTGATTATAAGAGTTTTGATCAATTTGAAGAATTACAGAGCTATTTGCTGAGATGATCTCGTATTCCTTCGCTATGAGTTCTGCCCTTCTGGGCATTTATGACAGCTCTTAAATTTCACTTAAATAATTTTTCTTAATTCCTCCACCAATAGATGGAGGTGGAAGCTCATTGCATTTCACCAGCAACAAACAGTTGCATGCCTATTAACTACAGCCAAATTTGCAATCGGTAGCATATGGAATCATAGAATGGCTTGGGTTGGAAAAGAGCTTGAAAATCATCTTGTTCCAACCCCCCGCCATGGGCAGGGACACCATCCACTAGACCAGACTGCTCAAAGCCCCTTGGACACTTCCAGGGATTGGGCATCCACAGTTTCTGTGGGCAACATGCTCCAGTGTCTCACCACCGTCCATGCCAATACACAACTAAAGATAGCAGATCTTCTATGGTGAAATAAGGACCATAAAGACACTGTCAATTATATGGGATAATGAATCGCATAGGAAAGGCTGCAATGTGGCAGAGTCCCTGGGTGCAAGCATGGTGTTAATTAACAACTGAGATACAACCTGAGGGTAGAAAGTTTTTGTTCTCTCAGGCTTGTTGTTTGTGTATGTTGTATTTCAGATGGAGGATGCAACTGAATCTTTATAGTTGTCTGTATCTGGTCATAAAGATTCAGAAGAGCGGTATCCATTTTCCCACCCCTTGCAAGTGTCTGCATTCGAAAAATTTCATCTTCCATCTAGGGATGCAGCAAACATTGTTGGAGTTTTCCTGTATTATGTAGACATGGACTTGAATGTCAGATCTCTGTATTCTAAACATGTGCTCTACCTTTTGGGTCATTTGTACTTCTAATGTGACACTGTGATGAAGTGGCTGGAGTAAAGAAAAGCCAAGTGCACAGTCCATGGGTTACATACCTTACATGGAATATGGAAAGTATAAATTCATGGTATAAAAGGTATACAAATTCTTGCTTCACAGAATGCTTAGTTATAGAAACATTTTGAACAGTTTCTATAGAAAGCTTGGGCTAGACTGGCAGGAGAATGCCAAAGAGCTGGCTGCTGCTCTGAGTGATAACGCTGGTGGGGAAGCTATTTTGAGCATAAATGCTAACTCAGAACTGATTTCCCCGCCCCAAGATTTGCACATTTTGGTGAAAAGACTGCTTTTGCTGAGTTGCATTTCTGTTGGAACTGCTGGGAAATTTGAGGCATGTTCCAATTATTTGTATGTTCATATTAACAAATTTTTGTTGGACCTTCCGTCAAATTCATACAAAGATTACAGTTGAAGATTAAGTTGTGTATGATAGCAAGGGTGTCAGAGGCTGCAGGCAGTCGTCTTTACAGTTGTGCACCAAATCTGGGAAATGTGAAAGTGGCGTGGTGCTTTAGCACTGTCCATCCTTCCTGCTGTGCTTCCTGGCTTGAGGTCAGTATGTTGAAATAAAGAGTGAACTTGGCATGAACTTGAATTTTCAGGCTGAGGAAAGGAACTTCAAAAGGCAGAAGAGAAACCAGAGACGGGATGTATTTCTGAGAGCTCTTCAAAATATCACAGGAATTCTTCTTGTTGCTGCTGAGGAGCTGGTGACAGCCTGGCTTTCTGTGCTGCTCTGTTGTGGGTCCTGTGAGATGAAAGAGGGTTGAGGCAAGCAGGAGTGCAAAGTCCTGGGTTTCTTCAGGTGGACTGTTGTCTTCAAAAGCCACCACGTGTGAAGAACAATTGCTCCCAGCATCCATGAATGAGGCAAGCCCTCCTCCACGTTTTCTTTTCCAAAGGTTTGGGAACCCATTCCCAGTTGCTGAGAAAAAGCTCTGGAAATGCCTCCAAAGTGAGAACATTAAAAAAAAAACAACCAACCAACAAGCAAACCAAAACCAGCAAAGAAAGCAGAAAGCAAGCCCCCTCCCTCAGCCACTTTTTCCAGCATAATTGCCTCAATAAATGTGATGTCAGCTAGCCAAGAGGCAGCAAGTTAAGGTTGTGTCTTCTGTGTTACAACAGCTATATCTATTTAATCTCAATTAATATCTATTTAATCTTCTGTGATACTTTTCCCTCCAAAAACACCATTGAGACACAAGCTGTTCACTGGAGCGAAGCATAAAAATTATTCCTCTAGCTGCGTGTTGAATGTCTGGGGACTACAGTAATATTTTTTCCTAAAAAGCTCTTTTTTTTTTTTTTTGTCTTTAAAAGAAACAGAAGTGTTGGAAAATTCCAAGGCTTTTTATGTTGTGACTTTGGTGCTTTGTCAAAAGTGAGAGAAAGAAGCTGGTGAAGACTCCCACCTCCAGTGTGAGGAAAGGTTTCCTCATCAAACTGCTAACACTTAATTACACTGATTTTCTGCCAGAGGAACCGAAGAACCCCCAAAGCAGTCAACAGTTGTCGGAAACGATGAGCTGTGGCTGGGAGCCCTTCCCTCCTGGCTTTGTTTCACAAAGTGAAAGGGCCTGATTGATGCTAAGACTGAAGAAAAAAAAAAAATGACATTTAGTGGAAAAGGGACTCTCCAAGCAAGGTGAAATGGGAAATGACCGTGCATCCTGGGGGCTGGCTGTAAGGCCCAGCATGGTGGCGGGCAAGGGTCTACAGGAACTGAGGAATATTTGGGAAACTTCAGCATAGACAGACTGTGCCATTTCTGTCCCCAGAAGAGTGTGGGAATGTGAGGATAAGCTCTGTCATGATCCAAACAAAACACAGATGCCGTAGGAAGCGTGGTGGGGGTCTTACCACAGCTTCTGTTATCTAGTCCAAGGCCAGGTTTCATTTGATCTGCGGACAATCCAAGGTAGATCTTCACCTTCAAGCATTCTAGTGCCCCGGACCAAAGCTTTTGGTGGCGAAGCGTTTTCTGGGCTCGCTGGCTGGGATGACTGCACGTCTCAACTTGCTACAGGGGAAAAGTGAGGATGATGATGTGCAGTGAATCTTTTGCACAGTGATGAGAGCCTTGTGGAGACGTATATCCAAATTTATTATTTTATTTTTTTTTAGTCACAGTGAAAGGCAAATTGCATTTTCCAAACTGAAATTTTGAACTGTTCTAGCAAATTACTGTTGCCATTTTCACCCCTTTAAATTCAAGATTGTAAAGTTTTTACTATTAAACATATTTTTTTTTTTCAGCTAGCCGGTGAGACCATGCACACAGCCTGTGATCCGTCCGTTTCTAGCCATGGTTGTACAGGAAGGCTGTTCTGCTCTTCAAGTGGTGCTAGAAAATTTGCTCCTCAATGCAGCTTTTCAAGATGGTTACGTCACAAGGGCTTCGTTTGCCTTGGCTGTGAGTTGCAGGCTTCAGCAGGGTGTCCAGCTTGTAGAGGATGTCACGGGGGATCTAGAGGACTTCTGTCGTTGCTTAACACCAGAAGGAGGAAATCCATAGCTTTGAGGCAGATTTTGTGAGTTACAGTATTATGGTTCTTCTGTGTAGAAATTGGTTCCCGTTTTAGTGAGTTTTTTGACATCCCCGGTGGACAGCCAGCCCCACGCTGCGCAGTGCTGCAGAGCACTCGCTGACCTTTTTTGAGGGAAACTATAAACACTAGCTTTGGCATAACAGATGAGTGGGCTGTATTTTAAGGGTGGAATGCCAGACTGTATTTTTCCTTTCTCAAATTAGAGGCTAAGCGCGCTGCTGGAAGCTCAGCAGAGACAGGGAGATGTTCCATCCCCAACAGGTGAGATGCTTCCAGGCACTCCACACGTAGCACCTGGCTTTGGAGCAGAACAGTACCTCCCCAGCCCTGCTTCTCTCAGATCCTGTAGTTAGAGGAAAATCTTACTGCTCCTGATTTTAACCCAGCTCTGCCATGCGACACTCAAAATGTGTTTGCAGTCTATTTTTGGCAGTCTGCACTGGGGGTGCCTGCAGGCGTGTGCATGCCTGCGAGAAGGCCAGTGTGCAGATGTAGGCTGAATGGCTTTGAAAAGAGACTTTCACGCCTCACACTTGACGCAGTGATGCAAGCTAGGTAAGTGGATTTGCTCTAATGGCTTGCTGAGGTGTGTGCAAGCAATGTACCCCACTGGGGGGGGGGGGGGGGGGGAAGAAAAAAAAAAAGGAGTTACTCAGTTTTCTGGTAGGAGAGAAGAAAAGGGTGTTAAAATGGTGACACCATTAAATCGCTGTTGACATGGCTGTATGCAAATGAGCGCTGTACATGCACGAGGTGCCTCCCTGTGCGATGTGAAGCAGCCACGGCCAAGCGTTAGCACTGCTTTGCAAGCCGGAGTGGTCTGCGTTGATGCTCAGCCGCACACAGCCCTTGTGTGGCTGGACAGAGTAAACGTTCAACAGGAAATAAGATCATTCTGCCATTTTAGCTTCGGTTCTTAAGGTTTTCTTAAAAAGTTAGGCAAGATGGGCTGAATAATAAGGAAGTTTACTTTCTACTCACGCTAGCTTCCCTCTGGACTTTCTTACTTTATGTAAGACATTGTTTATTTGCCTCAACTCCAGCATGATTCAGGAGTGGCATTTTCATGTTTAACAGTTAAATTGTTGGAAGGCTATAAGAATAAAACATTCCCCTAGGAGACAGATACCAGATTCTGCCACAGTAATACTAAAATATATCTGATTTAATAGGTTCTTGCTCATATTGGGGGCAGAAATACGCCATTCTTAGTTGCTCAGAAACAGTGAAATCAAGGAGCTCCTCACCCCCCTCATTGTACACATCAACATAAAGCGTAAAGAAATAGGGAAGATGGGCAAGAAGCCAAGAGCCTTTTTTGAGGAAGGAGGGAAAGCAGAGACACAACTTGCCTGACTTACTGTGTCCCCAAGTAAACAGCGTTCATATATGCTTGCCTGTTCATTTGGGAACAGGAACAGTTGTGTAGGGAGGAGTGCGCTGGGGTCTGAGACACATACACCTTCTACATACGCCTATGAGACACAAGGGGCTTCTTTCATCCATGTTCCTTGCCCAGGTGGACCTCTGGTATCTACCTGAAGCTGGTCCTGGAAATCTGTACCATGTTCCATAGGCACAAGAGGAGCAAATGCAGAATTAGGTCATTATAGCAACAAGTTCGCTCTTTTGCTACAGATTCTTGACTGATCATCTAGGAACAGGGATTTCTGAAATTTCTTAGTCTGCTCCAGGGCTAGTTTAAGTTTTAAGTTGACTTAATGGATGCGTATGCAGGCTGCGCTGGGGAAAGGCACCAGGAGGTGAGACGGTTCAAGAGCTGGTGTGTCCCAAGTGAGAGAAAGACAGGGGATGAGGCAGAGACAAGGATTGCTGAAGTATGGAAGGGAAGGGAGAAGAGGGGGCAGGTGGAACACCACAGCCAGAATTACTGGTGTCTGTGGAAAAATACACCTTCCCAACTAGTATGGTGCTGCCCCTGTAGCACAGTCTATCCAAAACCTTATGAGGCTTGTGTAGTCCAAGGCATTTCTTTCCCTAAAACGTTGTCCAGACAACTTCTCTTCTGTGGCCAGTATATAAAAAAGGAAATACTCATTCAACCGTTTTCTAGGAAACTGGCTTTTTGGTATCCTGAGGTTTCTGTCTTCTCTGATCATTTTGTGCTACTTGCTAGAGAGTGAATGGTCCCCCAGAGAAGTTAACAGAAAAAAAACAACAACAAAAAAAAGCAGAAAACTTCTGGTCTCATTATCAGCCTTTTCATCTCTCTAGACTGGTTAATGCATGGCAGCTGCTAGTTTGTGTGCTTGGGTTGGTCCTCCAGGATGCCTGTGTCCTGCAGGCAACCTGACCGGCAAAAATAGCACGAATGGGATGAGGGGAACCGTCATGGGAGTTACTCAGTCTGAGCCTTGACTGCTAGGGGCAGGAGGCTGCTCTGAAAACCCAGCCTGCCTGCTAGGAATGATAAAATGTTATTGCTGATTTTTTTTTCATCACTCGCTTTGAATTCCGTAATGCGAGCTATTCCCAGCCTGGGGCAGAGCTGGGGATGACAAAACGTTTTCACAATTGTCCCCTTGGACTCCAGCCTGTGGTTTGAGGGAAATGCCGGTGCCCCATGCGGAGAAGCCCGTGTGCAGCCAGCCCAGAGGCAGCGCAGCGTGCCTGGCTGTCACACATGCCTTTCCAAACAGCGCGGTGTGGCCACAAGGATACAGGGAAAAGTACCTTCATGGTGGGATGATGATGATGATGTGCTGACTACATGGTGTGTGTACAAGTGGTTGCAGACCGCATGGTGCGGAGGGGGAGAGCATTTGCAGCGGAGTCTTTATTTCTTGTGTTGAATTGCCCAGTTACCTCTACCCCCTCAGACCACTGGGTACTTAGGCTGATATTTAGACTGTATCAATCTAGAAATTAATTACTGAGATGGATTTCTTACTTTCCTGCCTCTGTTTCACTGAAGTTACTAAAAAGCACTGCCTTTACGTGTGATATTTATCTCCCTTAGAAATGATTGCACATTATGATTCCCGAATTTCAGCAGGGTAGCATGTAAAAGAGGAAGAAATTGCATAGATTTAAACTGCAAACTTCACCCAAAACATGAACTGAAAACAAACTCTCTTTCCTGATGGCCTTATTTGCATTTTTACAGGCTTCTCCTTGTTGCTGGGGCCATGAAGGGGGATGGTGTGAGAAGCACCAGGATGCGATGATGTTTGTCCAGCATAACGTGGGAAACGAGGACTTTGAGGGAACAAGTATTTTTCAACAAGATTTCCTGGCTGATTCAGGTTGGCCAAGATGAACTGTGCGCGCTCGCAGAACACCTAGAAATGGGCCAAAAACAGGGCAATGCGTAACATTTCTTTGGGGTGTGGAAGAAAGTGAAGAAACCGATACATGGGCTGGTTTTCATGAACCTGTTTCACTCCTCTGCCATCCCTCTCCAGAAAAGAGCCATTTATGAGCAAAACGTGATGACAGACACCTTTTTTTCCCCTGTTAGTATTTCAGGTAAACATCAGAAATGCTAAAACCCAGCTCTGATGTCTATTTATATTCCCCTTCCTTCTGCTGTGCATACAGAGAGCTGCATCTACCTGCCCCTCTGGTCCAAGATGTGTGAAAGAACCAGAGAGCCACAAGGAACACAAACATAAATTTAAGAAACGTAATTACAATTGTGAGTGGCCTCGCACATCAAACTGTTCTGAGGCATGTCCTGGGCTAAACTGGGTTGCTTGAAAACCATGCGCCTTGTTCCCTGACAGACTCACACTCTCTGTTTGAGGAGAAAAAAAACCACCCTAAAATAATAAGATAAATAAATAAAATAACACCCACCCCCAGCGCTGCTCTGACTTCACAGTCTCGGCAGCCCATAATGACAGCGGTTTGCTGAAGGGCTGTGTACGTCAGCAGGGCTCACTGCCGCGCAGCCTGGTCCCGCTCCGAGGCACCATCAGAAATACCCATCTGCCTCTAGCCGCTCCACACTGGAGGGCCCGTGGCGGTGTTCTTGTCGGACATGCTTGGAGAGTGGTGTCACGGAGCTCTGAAGTTTAATTATAGCCTCTGATGCTAACCCTGCCCTCCCGCAGCTTGCTGGCAGGGCTGGCAGCCCAGGCAGGGACATGGTCAGCAGCGGGAGAGAGGCCGTGAAGGGGGTGGATGAGTGGGAAGGAAGATGCCTGGGATCAGGCTGGTCTGCAATTTGCCTCTGCCCTGCGCTCTGCCAGCGCTGTCCTGCCGGCCATGGTCACCACCGGCGAGACTGATGAGCCAGGGCTGGCGTGTTGGCCGTGGCACAGGGCGTCACGGGGCAGGACGTGGGGCAGCCACACAAAGCACCGGGGTGCACCTGCCAGCTGGGCAATGCAAGGGCTGCTAACAATCCCACCTCAAAACCCAGCCAGGAATTTCTTACTGAAATAATCGGTTTGCTAAAACCTGTCTTGATCAATTTTTCTTTTTTTTTTTTTTTCCCCCCTCTGTGAAATCACAATATTTTGGATTTTTCCTCTGCAGAAAATATTTACAAAGGAAGAAAAAAGTTTTAGGTAACTCATGTAAGACTGAAAAGGTGGAGTTCAATATATTAATTCTTCACGTTCATATTTTTTATTTTCTGCGTGATGTGTTGGTGGCAGCAATGAAATGTTGTTTTTCTCATTATTATGATCATGTGTTTTAAGACTGTCCATTCTCATCTAGTTAGGTTTTACAAAGGAAGGCAGCCAATAGTACAGGCTGGAGCGTCTTTGCTATCTGAAGAGCTTCTCTTGGTGTCTTTGGCTGATCTGGGCCATCACACGCTACTCAGCATGCATCATTAAGTTAAAAATAATAAAATCTTAAAACAGAAAACCCAACCAACCACATAATGCCTGTATTTAATGGGTCTCTTTGTTATTGTGAATTGGAAAGAGCAAAACAACGTGTTTTCTCTGAAACAGCAATTCTTAGAACCTCTGTTGATTGCAGATGGAGCCTAACAGGGACAGCCTCAGCCCCTTTCCCCTCTGGCCTTTACAGCCCTGCGTAACGAGTCAGTAAGAGAATTTTTAACGAGGAATTTCCTGCAGAGACCTTTCTGTTCCTATGAGCTCTCATAGCCCAGTTCAACGTGCAGTTGCCTCTGCTGGTAACAGGCATCGTGCTAAGCACTGGCCGACCTCTCCGTCTCATCCAGGTCCACCACGTCCCACCCAGAGCTTGCTTTCAGCTTGCTCTGTTACAGAAGCATTTTTCCATAGACCAGGTGACCACTCTTGGCTTTGTGGTAGCTTTTGCTTGGCTTCACAATGCAGCAGTGTCACACGGCCGTATTTCTCAGCCGACAGCTAGTGGCAGCAAGGGGTTATTGGGCTCTTCGGTGACCCCGGCAGAGGAGAGCCAGCACAGGACAAGGGATGCTATGTTGGCATCGTTGTAACAGGACAAACAGGAACGCTGCAATTTGACTTTCAGAATTTTAATTAGTCTAATGAAAAATCCTTTTTGTATAAGGTGTGTTCCTCTGGGCAACACAAACCACACAAGTTGTAGTGCTGCAGTGATGGGGAGTTTGGGCAATGTCATAACTTGGAGGCAATGACTGGGAACGATGGATGAGCGATACAGGAGGGTTTGTATTCCTTGCGCTATATAAATGAAACACCAGCCTTTGGCTTTTGGACCGTTGCTTTTACAATTCTTACATCAAGTGCAAACCCTTGTTTTCACCATGATGTGGTAACATCACCAGCAAGGTCAGGTAGAGCTACAGTTAAAAACAGACGTAAGTTAAATAAATCCATTAAATAACTAGCCAGAAGGCTGAAAGTAGAAGTGAAAGATATACTTTCAGTGATGACCTCCAGAGGCTCATACCAAGTGGAATGGATTTAATCAGAGCAATATCCTGCACTGTTCACTCTGGGAGAAGAGGCTGACAAAGCAGGATAAAGCCATTGCAGATCATCTGCACTTCAGATGGAGGATTTTGAGGGAAAACCACAAAAAATAATTAAACTCTTCTGAAACAGCCCTGGCTGTGGAGCTTGTGTTGGGTTCCCCTTGTTTAACCTGTTCACCCCTGGCATTTTGAACAGTCCGCAACACAAGGTGAACAACTCCAAACGAGTTTTTGTGTGGAAACCCAATCTTTTGCATTTTATCTCCTCGCTAAAATCTTCTGAATGTTGGAATGTCATCATGGCCTACAGAAAATGCAAGAGCTGTTTCCATCCATGCAGCTTGGTGCAGTGGCACTGGGGTACCACTGTGTAGGTCCCCACGGGGTCACAAGGAAGTCTGGTGTTGCTCCATGCTGCAACTTTGAAGCTGAGGAATGAAGAGGAAGTGATTTTGGGGGGTTTGCACTGCACAGCAGCATTAAGGCCAGGAAAGCAATCCTGGCTTTCAGTGTCTTAGGGAGGTTGTGTAGCACAAAACTTTTACATGCCTCTGAACTTCACCGTCACTTCTCCAGAATGCAGTGCTGCTCTGGAAATCTTTCTGAGGAAGGTTTTCTTCATAACCAATTCTCAGAACATAGGCATGGGAAGCTTTGTTGTCATTCAGGAAATTAACTTTTTTCACAGTGATCACTGCGCTCAACTCAAGCAACCTGGAGAATTTCCTCTTTCTCTTTTTTGCCTATTAGTCCACATGTTGGTGGGCAGATATTTGTGGAGTGCAGCTAAGCAGGCAGCACATTGCTTTTGGAGAAAAAAAATTGGGGGATATTTTTTTCAATGGTGCTCAATTCTCGTAAATGGATCCTTTGCAGCTTCCTCAGGAAGTGCCTCAAAAGTGGGATGAGCCCTGTGGTCACACGACGGGGTGGCCATAACTCTGCGTGCTCCCTGTGGGGCAGGTGGGATCCAGCCCCACTCCCCAAATGTGTGCAGGGGCTGGACCAGATTTTTGGGACTGTGCACCATCTTTCTCCATGAACAGATGGGGAGGAATGGGAAAACCTTCCTCCAAAAGGAAATATGTGCATAGGTAGGGAGGAGCCAGTGTGGTTCCTGATGGACCCTCTGGGCTGGAGGATCTGGCAAGTTCATGTAGAAATAGAAAAAAAAAAAAATCAATAACATACAATTCCCAGCAACTGGAAGATGCATTTGGCTCCCTTGCTGTGTAAAAGAAAAGAGAAGGAGGTTCATATCCCCAGTCCCAGTGGGAAGGAAGAGCAACTTCCCAACAACCCAGTGGAGCATCTCAACTGGGAGGTGCCCACAGCTGTGGGTGCATTGCCTTTTCGGGGGGCCGTGACGCGGCACATGTGCAAACCGAGCTGGACATGCACACATACACGTGTAGGCACGTTCACAAAGAATGTCAAAACCTCATATTATTTTCATGAGACAAAATCCCCGTTCTTCGGCCAGCTTTACTTCTAATCTAGCAGCTATTTCACTGGGGGCAATCCAGACGCTGTGCCTGGTCTCTGAGCTTGCTCTCTTTTGCATGCCTTGCGGCATACAGCGTTGTTTTAGTTTCAGGACTGACATCAACTAATTTACATGTAGATTTAATTGGAGGGAATATTTTCCCTTTCCTTTCTGGAGCCTACCTAGTCCAAATGTTGGATCACGCTGTTCACAAGACTTTTTTTGGGGCTAGCGTCTTGGCCCCCAGGCTTTCTGTACACAGCTAGATGATACCTGTATTTTCCCAGCATCCTGTTGATTTTCTCGACTGATTTCCAGGGTCATCATGACGTTTGTCTTGAATTTAGGTAAATCTAACACTGAAGTAAAGACAAGTGAAATATTTATTAAATTGCTAAAGAATCATTTGATATTCCAGCTTGACCCCTCTGCTTCTCCTTATGAAGCGTAATTTTAATCCCTTTTTTAAGTAATTCAAGTGTTTATCTAATTAAGTCTTCAAATATTTGAAGATGAGTATTCTGCCCAGCCCTGCTTTGCAGCTTTAATGATGAATTTGTTTCCTTAGTTGTTTCATCAAGCTAAACAAAACCTGAGTTTCAAGGAGTTTATTGTTTTTGATTTTAAAAATGAGAGGGGAAAACTGGTGCTGAACTAGTGCAAGAATGAGCGAAAGACTTATCTCTTTGGTTTATGTGTGCAAAAGAGGTTTTATTTTCCTGCTGTCTTTTCTTTTTTTTTTTTTTTTTTTTTTTTCCTAGAAATGGATCTCTAAAGAAGACAAACACAGCCATTCAGTGGATTCAAGCCCAAACACCGTTGGGCAGGTGCTGCACTGAGCAGTCACCGGACAGCATATTTTTTAGCAGGGTCATTGGAGGCACCATTTTATCGGGGCCTATCTGAGCTTTGTTAATAGAAGTTGAGAAACTGCCCAGAAGTTGCATTTCCATACGTGCACATGAACTCCCCTTGACTCATCGGTTTCCAGAAAGTCCCTCTTATACCTGTGGCATTGTTTAGCTTGTGTGGGACTACCTCAACAAATGGTTCAGACACACGCAGTCAGCCTCATATACAGAGCTCTGGATAAAACAGGCACATTGGATGGACATTATTAAGAGTTACAAATAGTTGCAAGAGGATTGAACTGTACCAAGGGTGACCCAATGCTCTTGGGAAGTATTAGCTGCTCCACTGCTTGGTTCCAGATATAGGATGCAGCCACCTTTTTTGTCTGCTAAAGACTAATTTCCTTTTGCATTTCAGTAAAACTGCTTTTAAAGCAGGTTTAAACACACCTTGAAAACACCAGGCGATTTGTAACAAAAAATGTAGGTTCTAAGACTATATCAAGACTCTGTACCAACTATTCTTGTTGCTGGTGTCCAGTTGGATGTAGGTAACTGGTCTGGACTCTACTGCCAATCCAGTCTACCCAGGCCTGTTCACTCTGCAGGGCACATAAGATACATTAAAAACTTGTCAGCAGTGTAAGTCAAAGGCTGGATTCAGGTGGGAGACAGACTTTTTGAGTAAGTCTGGAGCCTTTCTTTGTGGTTGTGCCCTGCAGTGAGGGCACACCTGTGGACCCACATTTGTTAGCATGCTTCTTGATGCTTCAGAGAAATTTCCTGGGTGAAGCCAGAGAAAGCTCAGGAAAATAGAAAAAAGGTATAAAGGGCAGAGGAAGACATGGTTAGAGTAAGCCATGTGGCAGAGCGTGACTGGAGACACCAACTTTGTAGGTGGTTCAGAAGAGTAGGAAAACACCCTGGCTGTCTTGGAGGGAAAGATGACACACAGAGAAAAAATTTGGAAAATATTTCTTCGTTGTCTTGGCATGGTAATAGCTGCCAGTGTCTCTTCCAGTGCAGCTCAGCACATTCCTCTTGTCTCGTTCATTTCACTCCCAGATCTTTGCTGTGGCTGGAGCCCTCGTCCATCAGGGAGCAGAAGGCATCTCAGAAGGGTGCCAGCTGCTCACAGTGGGTGCAGAGGGCCACAGAGAGGACATACGGAAGAACTCCTTGCTGTCCTCAGGGCTGTAGAGCATGATGGCAAAAGGCAACAGGCACACACAGCAACAGGGAAAATCTGGGCATAAGGGAAAAGTTTTTCACAGAGAAAATAGTTTAGCACTGGACACCAATGCAGTCTCCATCCACGGAGATGTTAAAAGCTTCACCTGGGAAGGCTCACCACAACCTGACCTAGCTTTGAGGCTATGTTCAGAGAAGTCCCACTGGGGCCTCCCAAGGTCTCCTTCTCCTAAGGGTCTCCCCCAGACCACCAGCTTCGACATTTCCGTTGGTGCCACTACGTGCCTCAGCAGTTGTGGAAAACAGAGCTGATCACTGCTTTGGAGTATTTCCTCCAAGGAAAGCCACTGCATGCAGGTGATTTATTGTGGGTCTCACTAGAGCTGCAGACCTCCACTCATCAAAAGGAGCTTTTAAAGTACCTGTTCAAGCAAGATGATCAGGATGGATGCTGCCAGCCAGGGACACGAGCACAGGTGAAGGATAAAGAAGACGACATGCTCCTACAGTGCTTCAAAGGCAGATTGATTTTTATGGAACATGAACCTGCTGGCTTGAAGTTTTATGAGCCCATTAGAAGTGAGGGGTCACTTCAGACTAGCTCAGACTTTGAAGACAAGTCAGCCAGTAAAGCTGCCTGTGAGACTCAAGCACAGTAAATAACAGTGCAGCAAAGCATGTTATTAAGTTTTCTGTTCCCAGTGCTCTTTTTTTAAACATTTCTTAAATGGAAACTGTTTCCTGAAAGCTTCATTTCAACTTAAGGGTAGCTCTTCATCTGTGACTATTGTTTTATGATTGAAGCATAACATTGAAGATTTTTAATAGACAAATCAAATACAATTAAAAGTAGGTTTATGGGTGCAGCAAATGTTTTCAAGAAAAGAAAGATTTTATAGGGTATTTAACGGCTAACACAGATGGGACATTTAAGTTAAGAAAACTCACATATTGAGAAGGATGGAAACACCTGTAAGAGCTGAGTTTAACAGCTAATAAGTATGTTCACAGGTGACATGTGTCGTGGTGCTGGGTGGCCTCAGCTGGGGCCTCCCTCACCCCTGCCCGTGACCCCAGCCCATTTAAGCTCAGCCCTGGAGCTTCAGCCCTGGTTTGTGTTTGATCCTAGGTGTGCCCGTTGGTTGAGATCTGCAAAGTAACGTGTTTCTGGGATAAAGGTTAAAGAAGAAGACAGGATTATGAAGCCCTGAGTAGAGGGGTAAGTCCATGGCTCTGGTGGTGCTGTCAGACCCCTTCCCTGGCACTGCCGGCCCCTTTCCTGAGCTGTCTCCCAAAGTGGCTTCTTGGCTGTCGCCTAGTGCTGTGTTAGGTGTTGACTGGTGGATAGGGCCCTTTGGGGTGCTTAGGATGTTTTGTCTGAGTGATCCTGAGAAGGTCTGGCTCAGTTAAAGTGGAGACGTTGTTGGCAGGAATGAGCAATGTCTGGAGACCTTTGATCACCAAAGAAAAATGGAAAAAGGCTTAGTTAACACCCTGCTTTGGAAAATTTTTGAACCAAGAACTTTTTTCAATGGAAATGGGGGATCCTGATTTCTGTTACTATAGTCCTGCTTTCCTAAGCTATGTTTTACGGACTCAGTTCCATACACTTGGTTTTAAGTTGTGTTTTATGGGGGACAGGCTTCTGCAGTCTGGAGGAAAGATGTCCTCTAGTCTGAAAAATTCTCTTGCAGGATTAAGGGAATGAGCTGTTTCTTCCTGGCCACAGGCAATAGAGCAAGAAGTTGAGGGTTTAATTTCCAACAGGAGACTCCAGTGCCTTTCTCTGATGAAAGCAAAGCATGGGTCTAAGGATGTGGCATCTCTGTTGCTGAGGTTTTTAAGAATAGGTTGGACTGGCATCTGTCAAATTATTTGGATCAAATTGATCATAGCTTGGGGCAGCGGGAGCGTAAAATTTTGGCAGATCCTGTCTGTTTTGGATTCTGTGCTGGTTTTTGTATTTCATCTGTGCTTGCCCCTCATCAGAAACTGGTTTATTAGCAGCTACAGGACCTATGATAGGAAATTTCTGTATGATTATGGTTGCAATTAGAATAATACCCCTGGCCTCTAAATGCTGTTCCCATTTTTTTAGTTCACAATGTGCAATTACTTTTTTTGAACACTTGAACCAAACCATGGGACTTCTTCATGTCTGTGGTTGTGTCCGGAAGGAGGGGATCTGTTTCTTTGCTAGGAGCATTCATAGTCGCTATGTTTGAAGCCTGTAAGAGGCTGTAGGTGAAGTTATTGCTAGTTAGTGGACTGTAATCAACTGCAGGCATTAATATTGTTATAGCAATTAAGTGATTTGTAGACTTAGGGCTGAGGATGTTGGCAGTTTTGGTAGCTTGGAGGATACATTCAGAGGTAGGGAAGAACTTGCCATTCACCGTTTTTTCCTGAATCTCTCACAGGAGACGGGATGAGATCCACCAGACTTCTCATATGTCCAAAGAGGTGCTTTTCAGCCTCCACTTGATCAGGCAAGTTCTGCAGTGCCTGCTCTTTTAGGGCCTCAAAACTAAGCATATATTGATGTATAGTGTGAGGGTATTTTTGTTTACAGTGAAATGAAGCGCTGCTTCTGCTGGATGTGTTTGTATGTTAACTGCTCAAAAACAGCTGCTTGCTTTTACATTCACTCAAGAGAACACGATGAGTGCTCTTACTATGCATGGAGGTCACCCATCAGTACGTGAACCTGTTCACCGCTTTTCCAAGAAGCCTGTCCTCGCCACAGTACATGTGATATAAGTAAACTCATGCTAAGGTAATAAAAGAAATTAAAAAAAAAAAAAACCAAAAAAAACCACAGACCAAAACCAAACATCCAACACCTAAACAGAAAACCTGTTGTGGTTTGACATGAAGCAAACCCTCCCTTCCCTGCCTCTTGGGTGTGTTGTAAGGAGTCACAGTGGGAGCAGAAAAGGCAGTGAACTGCAGAGCTCCCACCCTGGGCTCGGCACCTCTGTTGGGGGAATAAACAAATACCTGGATGTGCGTGTAGGCGGTATAGTTCTGAGCGCCTTTAGCTTAGCAGGAAACTGTTTCCTTAAGGGGATATTTACCTAAGAGAATATTGGCATCCCTTTGCCTCTTTTTTTTTTTTTTTTTTTTTTTTTTCCGCCCCGCCCCGCCCGCCCCCCCCCCCCCCCCCCCCCCGTCTTTTCTTGCTGTGGTCCCCTGATTGTAAATTTTTACCCCAGAAAGCCCCCACATGGCATGTGAATTTAGGGAGGGGGTTATGTTTATGTGATCCTGGCAATGGGGTGGGTGCTATGGAGAACAGCAGCATGTGCTGCAGGGGGAACCTGGGGCTTCCCGAGTTAGTTGCTCACACGGGCAACGCGAGAGCATCCGCACAGAGCGGGTGTGATGTGGTTGTGGAAGGCAGGGCAGCAGGCATACCGTACGTGCGCTGCTGTCTGTGCAGGAGCCCTATGACTGCAACAGCGCCGGCCTCACGGGGGAAGCAAACTGGGTCCAGCCAGTTTAAACCTACAGCTCACTGGTGGGTGTATGTGTGTGTGTGTTTGAACAGGGGATGCGATAAAACAGGGGCTCTCCCGCTGATTCCTCCAGCAACGGGTGCTTCGGTCACCGAGTTACTGGTGGACCAGCTGAAAATGAGTAGGAGAAAATTCCGCTTAAGCCGGCAGCAGCCAGCCCCTGGCGGAGAGGCTGAACTCTAAAACTTGGACAAGTCTCTCAGCCTGCACGCTTCCTTTTAAAAGGAAGGAAATGTAAAAAGAAAGTCGTTGGGGGAAAAACCAAAATAAACAGCACATTGCTTGGAGCTCAAGGCCGTGGAAAGATGGAGGGAAGGGTAGAAGGGGAAAAAAAAGAATATTTTGAAGAGTACAGGTGGATGCATTGACACAAGTGTGCTTTGGTTTCAACAGGGCTGTATTCTGAGCACACAAATAACAGAGCTGGGAAACTGGGAGTAACCTGAAGTTCAGCAGCACAGCACTGCCCTGTTACTGTTTTTTCTTATTGTTAAAGCTGACCCAAGATAAGTTTTCCTCAAATTACTTCCCCCAAAACAGTTCCAGAAGTGAGTTTTTCTGTCACTAGATATTTTGGGGGGGAGCCATTTGTATTGTACTTAGTTTTCCTTTTTTTTTTCTTTTTTTTTTTTTCTCTCCCAGAGAGAGAAGCAAAGAAAGGATGTGAAATACAATGTATCTCACAGCTGTATGGATGTTTCCAAAATGGATTTTAATGATTCAAGCACTATTAATTAATTTTATGCAATTAATCCATCTCCTTAATTGTTCTGACCAAAATTAGGATAAGATTTTGCTGTCTGTTTGCTGCAACAATTTCCCAGTTACCAGCCAGATTCTTCTGTACGCTCAGATGAGAAATTGCAGTCACTGCTGCCAGCCAGAATTTGGCTTGCACATACTGAGCACCTGAGTCAGCAGACCTCTCAAAGGTGGATTTGCTAAACAGAGATGATAACTTACCTGAATGGATTTGATCGCTCTATGTTACTGTGCGTTTGCCCTGGCCGCACCCTGAGGATGGGTGGGAGCAGCTGTGCACTTTCTCTTCGGTGCTCGGCGTGATCCATCACGGGTTCAATGTGCAGCTCTGGTTCCTGGAGTAATTCATGTCATGACCTGGATTCAACTTTTAATGGGGGGGCGGGAAGGAGGCAGGGGGGAAGCGTCTTCCTGTAGAACCAGTGTCCACAGATCCAAAACTACTGCTGGATAGCTTGCGGTGGGGAGGGATGGGCATAAGCCATGTCAGGAAGAGTACATTCCCATACTGCCAAGAATTGGCTTTTAATGGGGAAAAAACATCCTCCTTTTGTGTCAGTGTGCAGGGAGCCTCTGTTCAACCACCCCCACTCTTTGCAGTAGTAATTGTGCAACTTGGAGATGCTTCTGAAGGAACAGAAAGAAAGAACTCCTCCACCACTTCTTCCTGGAGACTTGCTTTCATCTCCTGGGAGGCCTCCTATAAAGTAGTCAGTGGTTAAAATAATAAGCTGTGGTATCTTCAGTGCTATATTACATCAATTGCACTAAAGAAACCCCATTTTATAACAAAGCAAAGGTGAACCCTCACACCCCCTCAAGCAGCTTGCTGCAGGATAAGTGCCTGGCTAGGCTGGAGCCCCTCGGCCATCTGCATGCTGAAGTGTCCATGAGATTGGATTAAAACTCAGTCATTCTATTCCATGGAAAACTTGACCCCTTTGAAAAGACATTATTATTAATCAAATACACAATAGAAAGGAATAAAAATTCCTCCTCCCCGCCAAGCTGTTCCTCCTCTTAATTTTGTAGAGGGTGAGCTGTGCACATGGTTGCGGAGCTTCAAAGCCCTGAGGCTCCCTGGGCTGCATGTGCTTTGAGGGCAGCTCACTGAAGTGAACAAGTTTCCTGAAACAGTTGAGTTCAATAAAAGGGTATTTTGTTCACTGAGACAGTGAGGAGAATGCTGAACTGTTATCACTGTTGGCAGGGCCAGGAACCTAGATGAAAATATTCACCCTGCCTTGGTCTTGAAAGCGGCCTGCTTCTCCAGCAGTTTTTCTATCGGAGGAGAGCAATAGTGGGTCATGGGTGATCCAGCTGGTGGTTATTATGTTTTTAGCATGTGTGATATTGCAGAATGGAACAAATTATATGCTTCCTGAAGATCTTCATCTAGAGTCATTGGGATAGTCAGTATTCTTATAAATCAAGTTGTTTGGGACATGCTGGTGTAGAAAAGGAGGATTTTCTATTTGCCTCAGAAATCTTCAGGATGACTATTTCACCAACGGTAAATGGCATGTGGCATGAATTGAATTAAGACTGAATTTGAACAGACTACTCAGGGATGATGAAATGCTAATGTCTGACTATGACCAAATCTCCTGCAGCCTTAACGTAAGAAGGGCAAGATTTCACAGGTTTCGGGTGAGCTAATGGTTGGATAGAACTAATTCAGTCTAAATTTAGCCATCTGAAAGAAAGTCTTGTCTAAACGAGGCTCATACCACACATTTTGAACATCTGTCTCTGAGTGGGATGACTCATCCTCTGAACACATCCATCTCTTGGCTATTGACCATAGATGGAGCCTGGGTGACCAAACTGTTTAACTTTTGCACCGATAAAGTTAGGTGAGCTGAACCCCAACCACTGTGTTTACTAACAGTGTGTTTTGTCCATATGTTTGTGTCTTGTCTAGCATGCATGGAGCCCTGCAGCACATTCTGCTTGCCAGGCAGCTGCTTTGAGCTCTTTGCAAAGAGACCCTCTTAAAACTGAGGTTACAGAGCTGCGCTTGCCTTAAAATTCAAGGTGTCCTGTAATAACTAAACCTGACTCGCTGGAACAAAAATGTCTGTTTTTCCCCCAGGGCGTGAACTTCACATCTTTCTCCATGCAGAAATCCATCTCGCTGTCTGTGCGGCTCCTTCTGGCAAGAAACAAAATGCTTTTTGATTCAAGACTGGTGGAAAGCCTGTGCTTTTTGCCTCTCTCGCTAGAGGACATTTAGAAAAGCAGATAGTTTGGGAGGCTTCTGTTTGAAAGCAGGGGAAGAAAGGAGAGAAGGACAGTAGGAAAAGTATATGCTGGATATTTTTTGTCTCGGGAAACACTGGCCATGCATCTGGAAAACAGCAATACAGACTTTTCCCATTTTACTCGTGGGCTGAGACACTGGAGTCTGTAAACTCCATTTACTGGCACAGTAAAGCTTAACATCCCATGGTTTGAGCTCTTCCTTTTTTTCAAGTTGAAGGCTGACTTTGTGGTGGGTTAAATTAACTGTCTCCCTTCTCTACCATTTAAATTGTTTTTTAATTAACTTCCTCTGTCTCAGAAGAAAATACTGTTTGAGGCACAGAGCAAACCGAAGTTGCTATGTGCAGAATAGTTTCTAGTGCAGATAAAATATCAGAGATGCTGCTAACCTTGAAAAAGCTTTTTTCCCATTTAACGTGTATGATATGATATACTGCATGCACCTGAATATAATGACACAGTAAGTGTAGCTGAACTCTATCTTAATAGAACTAAGATAAAGGATCCTTGATCAGCAACCTTTCTCCTCCTCCCACACCGTTTGCCAAAATCCACAGCCCTCTCCCTCATACATGCCCTTTGGGCCAAGAGCCTGGCACTGGGGGCACAGACTTGGCGAGCTGTCAGACCTTCGGCACATGGTAGAGCTCCTGTCGAATTATTTCCTGCTGCTTGGATAGCCTTCTCCACACCCACCAGCAGTCGATGGAGAGTGGTCCTCCACCATTTTGGGGCAATGCTCCTGTGGGATGCTATGGGGAGCTCGGGAAGTCCCGGATGCAGCTTATTCCGCCACCTCCGTGCAATCCTATGGTGCTGCGTTCCTGGCACGTGGCTCAACGCCTCCGGCACCGCCCGCTGATTTACGCTTTAGGTGCAGTCTGCAGCCATGGGCTGGGAATAAAAATGGGATGAATCTTTGGGGGTGGGGGGGTGGGAATGAAGTCTCAGCTACATTACTTTTAGTGAGTCTGTAGGAGTAAAGGGAGGTCCATCTCAAACCCCACCAGCTAACAATAATAGGTGGCTTTTTTCATGTAAATCTGCAGATCACATGTTCCCCTGCTAGTTGAGAAATGAAGTGACAGAGCACTGGCACGGGCTGCCCAGAGAGGCTGTGGAATCTGCTTTTCTGGAAGCAATCAAACCTTGCCTGGATGCGACTCTGCAGCTTGCTTTGGGAGACCCCCCTTAGCAGGGGTTGGGCTAGGTGATATCCTTCCAACCCTGACCATTCTGTGATCTAATTAGCCTTCTTTGGTAAATCTGAACTCTCTGTGGCTGTTACAGCTTGTATTTATATGGTGGTTGTAGTTTTTGTCAGGTTCGGACAGGCTCCCCTGTATAAACCCCACAAGCTTATCTGTGTTCTTAGACACCCAGTGCTTCTGGACTTGTCCAAGCAACACAGCTTGCTTCTACAGCCCTGATCTAGACTGCATTGGGGCATCTTGCTGAAGCTTTGCTATTTGTGCTTTTTTTAAAAAAAAAGTAGAGTGGGGTGGCTTGTATTTCTGTGTCCTAGTAGCTACACAAAATAAAATGAAAATTATCCCTGGATCTGCCAAAATCACTTTGATTTGCAACAAGTTGTTCTGGTCCATAATTAGATTTAAATGTGTGCTTTAAAATTAATCCAAACCCACAAATAAAGCAAACTCCATGTCTTCTACCTTCAGCTGGGTGTGTGGGGGGTGTGTGTGGAATCCCTCAAACCCAGCAGTGACTATGCAACAGATACTTGAAGTATACTGGTTTGAAATAATGAAATGCAATTTCAGCTCCCAAATTTCCTCTTCTGTGTATGTTAAGTCTAATAGTTAATTTGAAGATCATTAAAAAAGTTTTCTCCTTCTGGTTGCTGTATATTTTGATGAATTTTCTTTTCTTCTCCCTGAGCTTTATGTGTAAAAGTTAAGGTTGTCAGGATAACATCAAATGGCAAGTGATGGCTGGACCTCAGATTTTTCTAGGAGAGGAAGTTGATTTATTTATCTGAAGTTATTATCAGACTAGCTGGACTTGCTTAAGGTAGAATTGTGCAGAGGATGACTCTTTAAAAATATTTTTTCAAGTAGGTTCAGGTGTTGCTTATGCCTGTTTCAGTGTCTGTCTTCCTCCTCTTTTCTCTACCACTTTACCCCTTAGTTTAATTAGCAAAATCACTTTCAGTATGGTAGAAAAAGGTGGTTTCATTAAAAGAAAAAAATAAACTCCCTTCTTGTACCAGGCTGATAATGGAAACTTTCTAGAAGGATCTGACCTTTTGTCCATCTTCCTGCTCATAGTCAGTCATGCTTTTCCTAAATCACCTGAAAGCACAATTAACATAACATGTAATTATCCTCCCTGCTGCATCTTTGTTAGCACTCTGAAATCGAATAAGACATCTGAAATAATTTGTACCTAATTTTATAATTACTTGTTTCCAGAGCACTCTAAAGTCCCAGGAAGGGGAGAATAAGGTCTCCTCCCACCAGATACAGCACCGAGCCATCTGAAAATTTTGGTTACGATGTTGGCTTTTGGTCTTGATGCATGGTTTGTTTCTACTGGGTTAAAGTTATGCTTGTAGGTGTAAAATGTAAAATCATCTATCATTACAAAATATTTTTGACCTAGGTTACACTAAATTATTGGTCACCTTTGCATTTGTACTGCGTGTTAAATATATACAGATGAGAAGCTTAACCCTGCTGGGAATTGAATATGGAAAGGTAAGAAGCAGTAAAAGAGATTATGGTTTGCATTGCTTTGCTCCTTTCCCATGACAAATTTGAGGTAACGCTAGTCAAAGAGCTTTTAGCATCTGCAGGGTTATTTCACTGTGGTGAAATAGAAGCAGACTTCTTGATTTCATTTTTTTCTGAGGGCAAGCATGTCTTAATCCTCCAAGAAAGTTAAGTGCCTCTCAGTCAGAAGTAGTCAGGGACAGATACGGTAGGAGCGCTGCGCAGAACTTGCTAATCAAATGTCTCACTGAGAAAAAAGCTAATGGTTTTGTTTGTTTCCTTGGGGATTTCCTTAGATTTCTTGGGGCTTTTGGATGTTTTCCTTAGTGTAAGAGTTGTGGGTTATGTATTACAAAGTTTATAACTTCTGATTGGAGGTTAAGAGAATTCACATCTTGCCCAGGCTTATCTTCTTTCCTATCAGTCAAAAATACAAGCTGGGCTATTTTAAGCTGCTTTTTGGACTCTGAAAAGCTATTCAGCACGGATTTCCTATTGCAAGTCGTGCATCTTCCTCCTCTCTGGTTTTGTTCTCATTCAGCACAAGCCAGTTCTGGAAACAATCCCTTTTTATATGGCATATAAATATGGAATATGGGTGTATCTTCAGAAATGGTATGTCCACTTTCAAGGACAAAAAATTTGGAGCAAAAACTAGAGATTTTTTGAAGACTTCTGTTGAAGAAAGAGGGCAGGCATCTATGATGCGTCTCTGCCAAAGACTTCCATAGTGAAGAAGGGAGGCATGATGTCAAGCTCCTGACACCCAAAATAATTCAGGAAAAGATGTCATTTCTGAGGGAATCAAGGGCAAAGCAGACAAAGTTTTGGTATAAATCTGCCCAGTTACCTGCCCTTGGGCGAGGGAGCCACTGGGGATCCCAACGACCAGAGCCTGTGGTTTTGGGAAAGCTGTCATGGTGATGACTGGGAGGCTGAGAATCATTCTGCTTTCCAGTCTGACGAGTTAGGCTGTCCAGCTCTCAGCAGTGAGAGAACTCTGGCCCAGTCAGAGTGTTCAGTTCTCAGAAGAAAGCTAGTTTTGGTGGCTGAAAAATGACTGAGTGGTCTTGTTCCTGTCCATGGATTTCCAAGAACAGAGAATTTGGAGTCCCTGAAAAATCTGATGCAGGAAGCCTTGCATTATTTTGGACAGTGAAGGCTTGTGACAAGTTAGTAACTGTGTAGGTGTGACATGTTTCATCTCCCACAAGCCTTTTCCATGCCACCCAAACTACCTTGCTGGTTTGAGGCTTTGCCAGGTTGAGCCACCTCACAGCCAGGCAAGAGCACTCAGGTGTAGGATCATTTGACCTCTCCCCATTTGCATTTTCAGCACCTAAGAAGTCATTGTCTACCTTTTGAGTCACTGTTGAAATCTAGCACAAGTTGAGCAATTTAGGAAGTGCAGTTGGTACAGCCTGACAATCCTGTTTGGATTAACAGGTAGGTGATGGATGAATGTCTCAGAAGAACCGAGGCTTTTCCTTCACTACACACTGCACATGTAGTATATGAATCAAATCACATAATTAGAGAGGTCTTCAGGTTTTCATTGTTCTGGCCACTTGTCTATGCCAGCTGTTAGGAAATGGGGTCACGCTACCTGATATTTATTGTATTCTACTTCAGCATGGCTGGAAGATGTCAATATGTGCAAGAAGGCCACCTAACTGGAGAATGGAGGCTGCAAGATAAATCACAAGGTTGGGGTATGTATGACCACTACATCTGATTATTTCATCCCAAAACCAACACTCTGTGAAAGGGAGTTCAGGACTTCAGATACTGTCTTTTCCTGAAAAATTACTGACCATAAATTCCATCGTGAGCAGTTTGGGTCTGCAATAACTTCACTGTATATCTTGGGTTTTTTCCCTATGGCTTTGGAGTTGTCATATATCTCCATGCCTCCAAGTCTGAGTTTTAGAACGAAGGACTGAATTTAAAAGATTTTTTTTAAAAAAAATAAATTATTAAATAGTCAACTAGACCTGTAGGGATGATAGCCTTAGCTTCAAAAATGCTTGCAGTGAGGATAGCTTCATTTGCAGCTGGTGCATGTAGAGGCACTGATGGAAGGCAGCATTTTCTCTCCTCTGAGAGGATGAAAATGAGTACAAATTGGTTTGGCCTGTGTGAACATCTTGCCTGAGGAGCTGAGGCTATTTCAGATGTACGATGTTAGACAGGGAGAACCCAGACTGCTGGTGGTATTGGAAAGTAAAATTTGCTAAAACATGACTTTCTTCCTCACCTGCTTCCAATCCTGGAAGGAATGTAAATGGAATTATTTTGACTGCCAGACTTTTTTTTTTTTTTCTGGTCTAGTCCAGGAGGCATGAAAATCTGTGCAGTACTTGTCACGGGAGATTGGCAGTGCAATGGTCCTGTTCAACAGTTGGTACTACGTGGTAGCAAATGTCTTTTCATATAGTGCCCCATAAACATGCAAACTCTCTTTTGATTTAATTGGCTCATCTTCTCTAACTTTGAAACAGTTTGAATAAGGAGCTTAAAGGCAAGCTGTTGCAGAAACCTGAGGATCTTTCTTTAGTTTAATAACATTCTTCCCCAACCATTGTAGATGTCAGCAATGGGGAGCTGTTGTTGGTTGCAACCCACATTTGGCTGTGACGTTTTGAGTCAAATGCTTCCCTGTTGTGCTTAACATGTCCCCATTTGTTGATACGTGTGTGTGTACTTGTGTCATCTGAGCTCCGATGAGGTAAAAATCCTACGTATTAGAAATCACAGGGAGCAAGCCTCTTCTCTACAATAAAAACATACATTGATTCTACGTATCTTTAGTTTTGAAAAGTTCTCAATCTAGCTTTTAGTCTGAATTTTACCAGAAAGACAGCAGCCCAGATAAATGGTCATATTTATGGGGTTTTAATGCTTATTAATCGATACCTTTACACATCTTATTTTCACTTGCATGTTGACAGCAAGATAACTCACACTTTGCTTGAGAAAAACAACTTTTATCTCAGTAAAGAGACCCCGTGGAAGGAGAGGATGGCAGGGGTGGACCCAGATATAAAGAAATTGTGGGGTGCCTTGTCTGTGCCATAGCAGAACAGGTGGACGTGGAAGGCTGGGGTGCACATTCCATCCCTAAACCTGGTCTCCAGCTGAAGCGAGACCAAGAAAAAAGCCTCTTGTCGGGACTGAAATACTGAAATGAGACCATTTTTGGACATTTCCCCCTGGGACTATGCAGCGTAACTTCTATTTCAGAGTTCAGTCTCAGTGAAGGTTTTAAAAGACCTTTCTTATAAAGGGACCTCCTTCTTATTGGAAAAAATTTGCATGAACTGCAGCAGTTCCCAACAACTATCCTCTACTTGCTAATAGTGGTTTTCCCCTTCTTCTTGGCAACATCAGCTAAGGTGTATCCACTTCTCCACTGCTGTATTTACGGTAAACTTTCAGGAATTTTGAGTTAAACTTGAGGATTACAACATTGATATCTTATACAAAGTTTTTGATGAGTCACATAAGAGAATTTTTCTCCTATGAAAAATGTTTTCAGACTGGGGGGAAAAAGGTTGAAACTTCATGTCGCCAGTGAGGACCACTCCCATAGTGCCCCTACAAGGAGATGAGCAGATGCCATTTGGACTTTCCCATTTCCAGTGGGAGAGAAAAGGGCCTGGCATATCTCTTCTTGATGACTTTTCAACTAGGCCAGTGTAAAAAGCTTCATAATGATTGACTCTCAAAAAAAACCACTTCAGCTGCATCAGCCTTCAGGAGACAGTTCTCCAAAGCATGGAAAATTTCCAGAGTGTATCTGGGGTCTCGGCACTACGGCTTCTGCTGGCGGCTGCTGCTCCATACGGTGACTGACAAGCTCAGCAGTGCTAGAGGTGTCTGACTTGCTGACCAGCACCTTCCTCACTCCTTCAGACATAGTAAGTCTTGGTGGTCTCTCAAACACAAGGTAAAAGAACTTTTTGGGGAAAGATCATGTACCAAATAACCTTTGTCACGTAGCTTGGTGTTCACTTTTCAAGGAAGTATTCCGTAATTTCAACTTTGAGGGTGCTGTAGGAGGCTGATCTGAGGATCTGTGTCAAAAACAGCCTCTCCAAGTGGGTGTTCCGATGCACAATGCCAGTCTGCAGCTTTTTCAGCCAGGATCAGTCCACACGATGCCCTCTTGGAGACCTTTTTGTCTCTTGCACAAGGATGCTCTTTCGGAGTATGTCTGGAATAGATCATATGGTGACCTGAGTAAGTGTTTCATGTCAGTGGCTTTCATGTCATGTTTCATGTCATCCCAATGTCCTGCGTTTGCTCGCCATCCCATGATGGTACTTTCTGCCCAGTAAACCCTAACGGCCAATGCTTGCTGCCCCCGCCACTGCTCTGTATCCCACACACACAGCAGGTTAAAGGGTGAATGAACACAGCTGTTTCCTCGCTGGGAGGAAGGATGGCTTGTAAAACCCTGACAGCCCTGGCAAATGCCCCTGTGAGCATGTTTGCATGTAGCAGTGCTTTGCACAGCACAGTAATAGTGCACTGGCAACGCGCGTGATTCAGGCATCTTGCATCAGCCCCTCAGTTGGCTAAAAAAACCCAGCTCCGCCTGCAGCCCATAGAAATTTAGGGGTTCCCCTTTTTCTAGTCACTGCTCACATGTAGTCAGTGTGTCCAGGAACTGTTTCTCTTTCCCCGAAATAACAAAAATGTTACCTTTAACTCCTGCCTGATGAGAGCAGAAGTGATAAATAGAGATTCAGCTCTCCTAAAATCTGCGTTAGCCACTTAGTTTCAGGAAGCTGTCGCCTGCATGTGAATCGCTGTCTCACAGTCCCAGATAATGCAAATGGTCAGGTGTTTGCTATGACTGCCCATACCCTGCTGAGTGGAGAGAATGTTTGCTCTTATGGCAAACTGTAGTATATGACACATACGGACTGTTGGGGGTCTTTAAACCCTGTTAGTTATTCAGTGATCTCCATTCATAGTACTGGTTGGCTCTTATATTCCGCTTCACGGTGGAATATATTTAAAAGCTGATCCTAACTTGCATTAAGAAAAAGCAAAGATTTTCATAATAAAACCAGCCTGTTTTGATTCTTTTTACATAACACATTAGGGAAATCAAAGTGACACAGCCTTGTTAGTTGGTCAAACTAACGCATTTGATTGTCAAGCACCAGCAAACACCCAGGTACAAAAATTGCTGAAAAGGTCCAAATACCTTGCATTGCTCTATACTGTCTGTTCCACTTAAGAACAGCGATAGGGGAAGTGGCTTATTGCACTTTTACTTATGTGTAGAACTTGCTGTGCAAGTTTGACATTTAATGATATGAATAACTTGATTGAAATCCAGATACAAGGGAGGGATAGCTTTCAATGTCTCATGCCTTGCCTCTAGAAGCAAGCTTATCCACCAACTTTACTGCATAACGTGAAGGACTTATTGAATCATTTGGGTTTTATGAAATGCTTCCATCTATCTTATCAAAAACTCTGAAAAGCAAAATGAGTGCAATTGCAGGGTGCAGAACAGTGTGTTCATCAACAAGAAATACTTCTAGCCTCTTGGAAAGGATCTGAGAGGAAGGGCAGAGTGAGGGAAATGATGCAAACCAGCACAGTTAAATAGCTTGTTTTCTTGAGTAACTGGAGCTCTATAACAACCCCACGTGGGCTTGATACGGCTGCCTGTGAGCCTCGCTCGGATGGAATCCAGTTTTGTTAAGTTCTGCTGGTCTGGTCTGTCTGTGTTAAGCCTACGATCCTGATCAAGGGAGCTTTTCGTAGCAAAGACAAAGGGTGCGAGGCTGGTTTCTGGGCCTCAGTAACACTTCTGGGTGTAGTGTGGGCATCCCCTTTCAAAAGGTGTTTCGGCAGGTGATGGAGCTTGGTGGGAGCAAACACTCATTTTGGCACATGCTCCTCGTAAGGGCTGTGTGTTGACTTGTCAAAGCTTGCTTGTTGGTGCTCTTCTCCTTCCCCCCATGCCGCAGCATGCCAGGCCAGCCCTGTGCTAGCTGCTGTGTTCTCACCTGAATTTTTAAGCAGTCCTCTTTGCCGTGGCGTGAGGGTGTGTGGGAGCTAAATACAGCTCTGTGTGGCACCGCAGCAAACCTTCCCCTCTGTTACGTATCTGAGCCATGACTTCATGGCCCTGCATTGCCCTTGAGCAGAGATGAGGGCTGAGCATCCCTGTCACGCATGGGAGGGGAAGCACAGGGAGGTGAAGCAGAGCGCGCTGCCTCTTGCCTGCTGCCCGCTGGAGCCAACCTGATATCTCAGGCACAGTCCACAAATGTCACTTTTGGACAGAATTCTGCAGATTTCTCTGTGTGTTAGCCAGAAATGCCTCTGCGGTTGGCTACTGAGGTGGATCACATGAACACACACACACTTTTTGTGTGGGCATTTGCTACAGGAACCCAGAGACTGCAATTTCCCCCTCTCCGGCTGCTGTAATGCCACTCTTGGGGACCTGCATGCACATGCCGCTGTGCAGCACAGTATGCAACAAATCTTGATTTCTCAAGCATTAAACCAAAATATTTTTCCATCCAAGGATTTAGCAATTGCGAAGCCAAGGTCTGTTACCAGATCATAATGGCTAAGGGAGCAGAGAATCCTTGAAATGGCATTAGGACTTAGAATGGGAAACTCCTAAGCTGTACAGTGCAGGAGATCATAAAATAAAAACAATAAGTGTAGCTGCACTCAGCCAAAGCAAATCTGTCTGTTGTACTACTGGCGTATCTGATCTTTTTGTGGTGTGTATGCCTGAACTCAAGCAGTGCATGCATGAGCCAGAAGCTGCTGTCACTCAGCAGCTCTCCCCTGTTTTGGTGACTGTGTAAGATGTGCCATGGTTGTCTCTCCTCTGCTCGCTTCTACAGGGAGGATGAGTTTGCTGTTGTGATGAAATAGTGAGGAGGAATTTAATAACTTTGCAAAAATACCCACAGACTCTGATGATACTGTTGAATATTGAGCATTTCTGCATGGGTTTAGGGCTGAGCACTAAGCCTGGGGTGGGTGAAGGCTCTTGCACGGGTTTCATCACAGGGCTGCTCGCACATGGTATTGTCCCTGTTGGGCAGATGGACATTTTGCACTGGTCAGTATGGGGCTGCTATTTCTGCTCTCAGACACCAGAGGAATTCTTTGGGTTGTAACATCAATATTTCTTTTTCTCCTTGATCTTCAAAGGCTTCCCCAGATTACGTTCTTGTACAAAGCTGGTTATAACAATGGAAACAAGTCTCACTGTTTGGATCAGACCTGTCGCCTGCTGCAAAACAGGATCTGACCTTCCCACAACTTTGTTTTTCCCAATTGCAGTGAAAATGGATGCACAACTAACACAATGCTAATAACTGGATGACCAACAGTAATGCACTTAGTATTGCGGCATCAGTTAACGCATCTAAATAGTGACTACATTTTGTCATGGGAAAAACACAAGTAAATCCAAGAATACTGGTGTTTCATTCATAAAGATGAAAGCATTTATAGTGCGTAATTGTTTAAGTCACCAGTTGTGTAAGTGAGGAAACTGCTCATGTGGTCAGCTTGATGATCCTACTAGATCTCACAGATCGTATCTCCTGCAGTGAAATAACTTTGCTTAAGTGCAGGAAGTCTTAAACGTTGTGTCAATGATCAGTGACACACTGTGTTTGTTGATTGATGTATGTAGAAAGTACCATTTCTGTGACATAGGGTCACAGGATAACTCTGGCTGGAGGTGACCTCAGGAGATTCCTGTCCAATGTCCCACTCAAAGCAGGTCAGCTCTGGGGTCAGACCAGGTTGCTGAGGGCTTGATCCAGTTAGGTCTTCAAAACCTCCAGGTATGGAGATGGCACAACCTCCCTGGACACTGCGAGCACGTGTGGCATGTTGTACCTTTCTCCTGCCCAGAATGAGTAGTGTGGGTTGGTCGCTTCTGTCCAAATCGCCATCATAACATCTGTTTCTACAATAATTCTTTCGCTGATAATCCTTGCTCAGGTTGGGGATATGACATGTTTTGGCCCCAGATCCATTGTCATTGCTCTGCTGGTCTCCTATGTAGATCAAGTAGATTCTTAGGAAAACAAAATTATGTACTGAAATGTTCTGTGATGTTTTTTGCACAGTTATGTGAAGAACCACCCCACCCCTGACCAAGATAATCCCAGATCCAAGTCCCCAGTGAGTGCACCGATGGTTAGTTGGAGATGTGGGAAGTGTGTCAGGATCTGCTTTGTGGATGGGGGCTTTCTTCTCCGTGCCAGGCAATGGGACCTACAGGCTGAACTCTTCCTTCATAAAACAATACTCTTCTTTTTTTCTTTTTTTTTTTTTTTCTCCTGAGTTTCTTTTCAAGATCAAGTTCTTCTCTGTACAAATGCAGTTTATTTTACAGAGGCTGCAGATTCAGAGGCTGTAACCATTACATTGTTCCTATAGTCTGTGCTAAAGTCTTCAGGGAAAATCACTTGAATTAAATATTTCTCCTTACCCTATGCAGGATGTAGAAGAAAAAAGATTTCTTAAGACCATGAAGATGATCAAAGTATTTTTATTTACTTTTTTATGGTCAGTTTTGTTGTAATCTGTAACTGTTAAAGGAATAAATGAAATCCACCTATTTTCAATGCCATTTGTAGAATTATTATGTATGAAAAATGTTGAGTATGCCCAATATAAACAAAATGAAGGTGATTTACACTAGCTGCTGTAACAGGAAGTGTTACAGAGTGAAGCACATTGCGCCATACTGCTCAAGGCAACGAAATTAAAGTAAAATTCATTCTTCTGATTGCAACTTTTTTTTAATGCTGAAATATTGCTTAAACAAATTGTGAAAGAGTTGGTGAAGTTTCTGGTCTGTCTGTATCCTTTTTGAAAAATAGACTATGTCACTTGAACTATAGATTTAAAAATGTACAGCCAAGAATAAGATTGTATTTTATTAAAATTAGTCTATTTGAATTGGAGTAACATTTAAAAAAGGACTGCTGGGCAGCTCTGCTAATGGGGGTGTTTCAGAGTCCTTGGGAAACTGTCTCATCTTTCAGGTCACTGAAACAGACATTAAAGAGAGCAGGTCCCAGGACAGACCCCTGTGGTACCCGGCCACGAGAGCCTTTCAGACAGAAGAGCGTTCAGGGCGCTCCCTGCACCCACAGATGTAAGAGTTTCACCGTAGGAAGCAGCTAGGTGGCCAGACATAACTCACCCTGGTTAGCCATGCTGTTCGTGGTCACCTGGGGTCACCCACACGTTCAGAAATGTGCTCCAAGAGGCTCCCTCCATGGCTTTCCAGGGACCGAAGAATGACTGGTCTTTACTTTCTCCATCCTTCCTTCCCTTTTTGCAGATGAGTATGGAACTGCCTTCTCAGTCACCTGGGTCCTTTCCTGATCCCCTGATGTTCTCGTCCTTGATCCCCATCTCTGTGCTTAGGAGCCTGGGAGACCTTTCTGGTGAGCAGTGGGACAAAGGAGGCACTGAGTAACTCATCCCCATCTGCATCAACCACCACTACATCATCTACCCCACTCAGCTTTGTGCCCACGTTTTCCTTGGTCAGCCTTCTACTGCTCATGCAGGTGTAGAAACTTTTCACTGCCCTTGATGTCCCTTGCAAACCTCAGCTTGAGGTGAGACCGTGGTCTTCCTGGTGGCATCCCTGCATGCCTGGGCCATGTTTCAGAGTCCCTCCCTCAGCCTGTCCCTGCTCCCAACTCCATAAGCTGCCTTCTCAGTTTGGAGCTCAGCCTAGGCAAGTCTGCCATGGATTACCACATCCCCAAACCTCACTTCCTATTTTTATGAGAACTTGCTTTCGGTTTTGAAGAGAGAAAAAGTGTAAAGGCAAAGATTTCTTTCTGTGTTTTGACCTAAGAGCACGTTGTGACTCTTGAATTTCTGTTTTCTTGTTGTACTGGGCAAGCATGGTGTCTTCAGCTTCTTACCTGGCTGTTAACCCTCTCAAATATTCAAGATGATATTTGGGTGAGTGTTCACTTGTAAGCAGTGCTGCTGAATCATGGGTTGCCAGGAGAGATTAATGGCAGTTATAAATACTGTTTAATAGAAGTAAAGAAACAGGAAACTTTGCTTACACATGAAGAATAGTTTCAAAAAGTGTTCTGTCTAGAAGGCAACGTTTAACTCTGTGATTACATGATGCTGTTGATATTCTGCAAGCCTGGACAGATCTGTGGATGTTTTTTCTAGGGCCATGGTGACCTTTACATGTCATGTTTAATAGCAAATTAGAGAAACAGAAACATTTGCATCCACTGGTATAATGGGTTAATCCATGTTTACACACAAAACCTGTGACTCACTAGATAAGTACCAAAAATCTGAGGAGAATAGAAAATAATAATTCATGGCTTTACCTTGAAAAGAAAATTTGCAAACAGGACTGTGCTGCTACGTAGCGTGTGATATTTTTATTTCCATTGTATTGAAAGAAGGTATATTCAGGAAGGATGTGCTCAAACACTGAACAGATTAAAGGATTAAAGGATTTTCTGTGCTCTGTTACCTTCCACCTCTTGGGGAAGTGAGTTCCTATAAACATTTGGTTTCAGTTCCTAGAGTTTTTGAGTATGTGGTGCTCAGACAGATAATATGTTTTCATATGCACCTAGGCACTTATTTCTGTTAGCTTGTCAGATACAGAAAGCTGAATGAATTTCTGTGTGCACAGTTAACCATATAAATACTAGAAATTGGACATTTTTGTTTATCTACTGATATCTGTTAGGGAAGGGGACTATTAGAAGATGGGTCAGTATCATTGAAAAATTGAAATATATTCTCCCCAGGAGACCTGTGAGTTACAGATACTGTGTAATGTTAAATTGGATGTAAAAATATACAGTTTCTGGCTCGATGTTAGAAGAGCATCCTAAGTCTGGCTTTGTCCTTGTGAGCTGTAGGCGGACACATGAATGTGAATAGGAATTTAAATGAAGTAGTCTTTTTGTAGCAAGTCTCTTTATGAGAGAGTGTAGAGTTGCATCATTCCTGCATGGCCATAGCAACAAGATGACTGAATACATCTTTCAACAGCTACTGATCCCAGCCACTATTATTTCTTAAATTATTCCTGATGTCAGTATTATGAAAGCACTTTTTACAGAATTTCTACTCCATGGGAAGTCTTGAAAGCCTATTTTTCTTTGAATTGCAACAAAACCAAGTTGAACACAAGCTGAAAATGTTGAAATTCTCTGCAAATTGGAAATGCTGTGTGTCGGTGTACCACATGTAACAGTCTTTTCACTTGGCCATACAACAAGACTGAATCAATAGTGCAGTTTTGTGACGACAGAACAAGAGCAAGTGATGGGAAAGGTCTTATTTGGCTGTTGATGTGAGTGTGGCAATGTGTTGGTTGTTTTTTCCGTCCCAGAAACCAGTAATTCATTTCAAAGGCTTTCCCCATTTCATGACCTCTGTGGAGATAACTCAGATGGTAATATTTCTGAAATCTCTCTTGGCAGGTTATTCCATAGCTTTATAGCCCATCACCATAAACAATACTTTTGTGGACATGTTAAGCCACTAAAAATATGTATTTGTTAAAGTTTTGTGTGAGCTAATCTGAGTTCTGTAATAACTTGGGGCCGTAAAATGGACTTTCCCTGGGGTGTGGTGCTGGAGGCTGTTCCCATCCAGGGAGGGGCTGTTTGCAAGCCAGTAGGCAAATATCCTTGTGGAAAGAAACCCCTGCACAGTGCAGACATAGTCATGGTCTTAGCTCTCCCTTCTCTGCCTTGAAAATAGCTTTCAGGAGGTCAGAATAGTTGATGTTGCAGACATTTAAATCTGTCGGTTCTTTGCCTATGCCAGCAATTCTTAATAGCAGGATTTCTCTTTTGTTCACATCCCAGGGTTGATGTTTTGCTGGTGCGGTGAGGGATACCCGAGCAGAGCACCATAGCATAAGGGTGACAGTATTGACTTGCATCTATTCATGGTTACTAATCAACAAATGACCCTTCTTCAACTAATCTAATTATTAAATCTATTTATACTTTAGGCTTTGCCAGTATACCATGGCAAAACATTGTGTAGTTTTATAAGTTGTGTGGAAAAGTCATCCTTTTGTTTTAAAATTGCATCAGATAATTTGAATAGTTCCTTAAACTGGGTAGTGAGAAACAGTGACTACTCCGGTGCTAGTCACCTTCCAAACACCATCTGGTCATATCTGCGTCATGGATCAAGCCCTGGACAACCCGGTCTGACCCCATAGCTGACCTCCTTTGAGGCAGAGGTTGGACCAGAGACCTCCTGAGGTCCCTTCCAGCTTAAGCCATGAGCCCGTTTCTCCCACCAACCTGCTCTCTTCCAAACTTTATTATATCATAGCGTACCATATCAGCATATCCTATTGTATCAATCTCTCCTTCTGTAGCAGCCGTTCTGCATTTTTTGTCAGCCTTGTCTTTCTGCCTTTCCTTTTCACTTTTCATCCCTTCCATTATGGGAGGGAAACTGGTAAAAACCCCAAAGGTCTCGGTTGCTTGTATTATTTTTCCCATGGCATTAGCAGCCAATGTTGGGATTGGGTCTCCAAGCAGTATCTTGAGTTGTGGTGTTGTATTTGTGTCAGGAGCGCCAGGCAAAACTGTGCTTATGAAAAGAATTTCAGTTGCCAAAACTTTGCTGTAAAGGATTGTCCTGTCTTGATAGCACTTGTTCACGTAGCTGGTGCTGATGTAGACAGCTAACATGGAGAACTGCACAGAGACAGCCTGTATAATAGTGCCTGGAAGTAAATTACTTCAGGTCTCTAATGGCTTCTGCATTTAAACTCATGATCTACCAAAGGAAATTTATTTTTTTTTTTTTTTTTTTTTTTTTTTTTACTTTATCATCAGTTTCAAAAGTTAGCCAGTCCTTGGTATTTCATTTAAGGATTTAAGCTTATGAAGAAGCAGTTATAGATTGTTCCATTTCAGCATGTGGAATGACTGCGCAGATGCCGCATAAATACCAATGAATTAGGGTTTCCCATCAAGGATGAGAGTAGGAATATCTGAATGGGTTTCAGACTTTATATTCAGACTTGCCTCATTCTGCTAAACTTGCTTACACACACCTAAGCTGTCTGTTGGACAGACCTGATGTCCATTTCTGGTAAAAGAAAGGGATTCAGGATTAATGATTCACAGAAGACAGATGAATCAGTTGTGAAAGTTAAAGTTTCTTTTCATTCGGACTATTAATGTATGCAATGCATAGTAATGAAACAGGTCAGGAACAGTGGATTACATTTATATATGTAATGTAATTACATTACACACGTAATCTACTATGCTACAGTCTTCAAAAACATTTCAGGTGTCATTGTTAAAAGTCCTTTGGTGTTTGATTTTCACTTTAGCTTAAAATGTGTATGTACTCTCTATGATATACACTGTAATACAGTACTCATTTAAGAAAGGCAGTATTTCAAATGGTAATGGGCAAAAGTATGATAGACAAATTACATGAAGCCAGACAGCTGCAATTAGTTCAGGTGATTAAAGGCTTTCTTCTTCACAGACTTGAAGGAAAAATACTAGTTTGTCCTACGGCAGTGCTTGCAGTCTCGGGCAGGTCTGGGTGCTGCTGCGCTAGCGCTGCACCTCAGTGGTCAGAAAAGCAAATGGAAAAACAATTAGTCTGTATGGCTGCATGTTTCTGAAAGTCCTACTTTTTTTACCAGCAATCGCCAGATGATGTCAGAGTCAAGGAATTAAAAAAAAGAAATGGTTGCTGCTGTTCCAAAATGCTGGAAGAAGTGTGGCGTAACACCACTACTCTAGAGCTAGACAAAAAAAGGCATGGCTGCAGAAAGCTTTTCAAGCAGCTTAATACAACTCCTGGCTGTCTAAGCCTTCACAGCTTTCAGAAAGTCTTCCTGGACTCCACTTTGCAGCATTTTGACTGCAAACCAGAGTGACTTCACTGTTGGCGTTCTCACAGTTCTTCTGGTTTTGGTGATATGATTACACTCTTATTATAGAATGCTTTACTCTGGGTAGTTTCTTACTGTTTGAGTGACAGCATTAATGTCTGAGAGGACAGAAACAGCTTCTGCCTTTACAATTTTTTTCCAGTTTGGTTATTCCATATGTTCAAATCCCTCTAAAAAGCAGGAAAGTGGCTATTCCACATTATGTAAGGAATCATTAAATCTTCATCTTATTTTTCACTGCCAAGTGACCCAGTCTGTGTTTCTCCCTCCTGCTTTATGGTTTCAGACAATTTAGGAAGATTTTCCAAAAATCAAAGGGCTTTAGACATCTGAGATGCTCTGAATCAACCTTTGTAGGTGCACGGCTCTGTCCACTGACTACACGGGGGAGAAAATGTTCTTTTTGTATCTTCTGAGTCACAGCTCAGCTGGATTCCAAAAGCAGCAGGCGGAGGATCAAATGGCAGGTGAACCATGGATTTGCCTCCGTCCTTGGGGAAGAGAAATTCCTGGGATTTGCCAAAAGGAGCCCCGCTGGCTCTGATGTCATGTAGGATCTCAGCAGCGCAAAGCAGCCCTAAACAGGGCTCGTAACACAAAACGTTTCTCTTATGGGACGCACTCTCAAATGCTCAGTGGAGACTCTCACAACTAAGTCAAGGACGGACACACAGTTTCAGATCGAGGGTCCTTCCAGCCCCATACCAATCTCCTGCTGTGATGCCTGCAGAAGAACAGCGCAAGCCATCTCCCTGCTACCTGATGTGGTTTCCCACCAATAACCCCTAATTAATTTTTCTGTGTACTTATGCAGCCCCCCCATGTAACACTTCTAGCTTGTTCTGTTGCCCAGAAGGTAACAAACATCTCCTACCAACCTTTCCACAAACATCTTTCTATCCTCAGTGTCTCCTTGTGCCCTATCTTGGAGCACAGTGACTCCAAAAATGTGGTTTTTTTCTTACAGCACTCTTCTAACATTGCTCACTCAGCTGTTTTGCCAGTGAGCTGCAAAGAGAAGAGATCCTGCTGACAGAGATGGGGACCTCTTGGCCCCTGGCAGGATGAAGGGCTCTTCCAGATGTTCTCTGCAGCTGGAAAATCCGTTGTGCTCATAGGAAGGTGACTACAATGCTCGGGGGCCCTCACGTGGTTTTTATCTGAAAGAGAGTTGGTTAATCTGTGACAAAGGCATCTGTTAAAAAGATAAGTTGGCCTTTGCCTCCTTTGGCAATCTTGGTCATGAGCTCGGAGCACAGTGAGTCCCACGCTCTCAGCACTCGAGCACGAAGCTGCTGTGTGCGGCATTGCAGGCACTTCAGGACTCGCACACCACTTAGAACACGCAGCCTGGGGTGTCTCCCCCGCTGCTGGGAGAGGCATCGTTTTTTCATGGCCTTTTATGGCCCGACTTCCCTGATCAGAGCTGAGCTGTCATCTTCTGGGGAGAAACCTCTTTGGCAGAGCAATCAAAACAAAGGGTTTTCCAGTAAGAGGAAAAGAAAAAGACAATAAAAAAACAGCGGAAAGAGCTGGACCACAGGCAGTGGAGGAAAGGCAGGAAGAGTGGCCCGACGGCAGCCCTGCAGGCGTGCTGGGCGAGCACGCCTGGCCCTGGGGCTGTTCTCACATGCAGCCGGAGGTCCGTGTCATATCTGCTGCCTCTTCCCACCCCCAGACGAGCATGGTGTCAGGCCCCTTGCACAGCTGGGAGTCTGGACACAGAGTGCTGTCCGCTGATGGCTGGCCATGCTCGCTGCCTGTTTGCCCAGCCTCATGCTATGCCTCCTTGTTTATCCCCTTCCTGGACCCTTCCATTTCCATCCTTCCTTTGCGCTCCCTGTCTCCTTTTTTCTTCTCTTCCTATGCTGTTTCTTCATCACTCCCTTTCTCCTTTTCTTCCCATTACTCAATCACCTCCCTTTGCTCCATCTTCAAGACTGCCTCCTTGTGATATTTTTTTTTCCTACACAAGGAAAGTAATCCACCACACTGCTGATGCTTTGCTTCGCTGCTGTGTCATGTCTGCCTAAAAAGGAAGCCCTTCACGTGAGGGGTCTGTGTTGCTTTTGTTTCTGGACCAAAAAGCTGCTCCCTGTGGAGGCCTCTGGGCACCGTGACTATAAATAGCCATAATTAATGGAGCACTGCACGTACGGAAAAGGTGGCAGAACTGACGACATGGGGCTGACATTTGGGAATGCGTATGGCCATTAACGAAAGGCTGCAGAGACATTTCTCCTGCAATTGCGGAAGCACTTACCACTTCAGGCTGGCGTTCACCCCCAGGAGTTACCCATTAACACACCAGCAAGGCACAGAGCTGCAGAAGAAATCTACGTATAAGCGAGTTTAATGAACGGTGGCTGCAGGTGGAAGCAAACATGTTAGGCCAGGCCCTTGCAAGGTCTGCCCAGTTACCGTCGGCCAAAGAAAACACCAGCCAAGGCCTTAAGGACTCAGAGCTGCTTTTCCATACAGCAATGCCCGTCGACACATATCTGTTGACAGAAGGTAACAAGCAAGCTCACAGTGCAATACTCTTTCCAATATCTTTCTTCCAAAACATCCCCATCTGAAGAGACATATTTCTGGGGTTTCCCCAGCGTGCTGCAGTGACATGCATTGATGCATCACCGATTGTGCTTGTGGCAATCTTCAAAAGACACTGGGCTAGCAGTGGAAGCTGGCCGTTAAGACATGTGGCTGTTCTGCACAGCCCTCACGGGAAACTTCTCAAGGTGTTTGTGTCTGCAGAGAGCTCTGCTAGAGGTGAGGGGAGTGAGGAGACATGGGGGAACGGCAGGAGGGAGCAGGGACCCACTCTGCCACCCGCACCCGGGAGCTGCCTCCCTTCTCCAGGCCCCTGGATTAGCAGCCAAAGCCCGATGTGTTTAATTTCAATCTACACAGCACAATTAGGCTGTCAGTAACGACACCTGAGATCAGCCCAGCTGATGCTAGGCAGCAGCAGGTCCCTTTTCTGGTTCTCCTCATCTTCCCTGGTGCCCACTGCCTGACCCTTGGTTGATATGCTGAACTTGGTGGCCTGTATGGGTGTCCTTGGAGAGGTGTACAGAAGGTGTCATGGATTTCCTTACGCTTTGGACACGCTGGGGTGCCCCTCTCACAGGTGCTGTGTAACACCGTGCTGTTCCCACCACCCATGGCTGTCACTCTGTGGTGGTAACCCCGAGGATCATGGGCTCCCATGAAGAGGTTTATTAGGTTTATATTCCCAAGTTTCTTGTAATGGTGGGACCGTTCCCAACACGCAGGCAGCCCCAGCCTCCACGTTCTGTCGAGGCTGTCCGGTTTCCTGTGCGGGGGCTGCTGAGCTCTGCTGGGTGACTGCAGGGTGCTGGGTCTGTGACCGGCCTGACCCCCGGTACTTTGGTGCTCTGTTTTCCACCGGCCTCTGGGAAGGAGGGGGAGGAGGGAGACGTGACGGCGTGCCAAGCTTACGCTCCTCGCAACCTGCTGCTGTGCACTCAGAAGTGCGTCAGATACAGCACATGTGGCTAAAACGGGTTTGGTGTGAGCAGCGGACTGGCTGGTTGCTATGTCTTCTCAACCCTGCGTAAGAAAGGCTAGCATAAGAGTCTAGAATAAACAAATAGCATTGTATTTTTCCCCAGCCAATTTAAATATATTTGTTTTGCTTCCCAGAAGGACTTTTGCTGTGCTGCCAGCATGACTTTTTGTGCTTGACAATGACTGCTTTGTATATAGGGTAAATTTTACAAACTTTCTCCTTGTCCCAGTGGACTTGAGGGTGGTATAAAAGATCTCTAGCTTCGCTTAGGCCTCCATCCCTGAAAAAACTTATACGTATCATTTTAAAACAATTTTTTTCTGTGATAATTTAAGAAACATTGGTCAAGGGGTGCAATCGTGTTTTGGCCAGGGTGCTTCTTTTTAGAGCATAATGGGCCTGGGAGCACGCTGTCCTGTCCAGATGATGCTATCGCAGCCAGCTGGCTCCGATATTGTATTACGGGCTCTCTTGTGAAGGATTCACAGCATCTTTTTGTTGCCAAAAAATTTCCCCGACTTCTTGCAAAACTGGTTCGAGTGCTCCCTCAGTCTGGACTCTTCGGTGCTTCTGTTTGGAAGGTGGATTTCCCCAGGGAAAGTGGGCAAGATGGGTTTGATAACCTGCCAAATTGCCTTGCTCCCTCCCACCCTCCAGCAGATCACAAAGAGCAGGAAAGGGAGGTGGAAGCCAGCGTACAGCAGGTGGGTCTTGAACACCTACAAGATGGGGTAGTTCCCTCTAGGAAGGAAAGGCTCCAGGTTTAAATCCAAACATGAGAAAGGCAAGTCTGTCACCAGAAGAATAAAGGCAATGTTCGGCTATTTGCCTGTTATCTTCTGGACATGGTTAGCAACTACCTATGTTATAATTTGGGGGATGGAGAGACTGTGAGAGGTTCACTGGCAACCAGCAACTCTCCAGAGCGTTTCAGCAGGGGACAACCAGCTGATCCCTGCGTCCTTTCTGTAATTGTAATGTCTCATTAGCTTTCCAATCCAAAATTGGCAACTGTATTTTGCTTTTCCAGGAAAGCTGCTTTTGCAGACAAACTCCTTTCTGTGAAGTATGAGGCTGATCACGAAGTGAGAAAAAATTTGCATGGACCAGCAATAGGCAGGAAAAATTTGTCATCCTACAAAAAAAAATCTCCCATTTTATGGTGGAAGAGAAATGGAAACTTAAAGTTGTATTTTTTGAAAGTAAAACACCAAGGAAGGAATCAGTGGGGAAACACTGCAACAGTGAACTTCTTGGTAGTTAACATACTTACCTGGAGAATTAAGGCAGTGCACAAGTTTACCCCAAGTACTTGTCTGAGAGCCTCAACGAGAGGGTAAACCTCTGCACTGTCTGTCCGACGGAGGGCGGGGGGAAGGTCTCAGCTGTGTTGTGACCAAGAAATTTCTTGCTAGACCTGAGAAATACTTCCCAAGGACAGTTTAGTTGAACTTGGATTGTTTCCATAAAAATGTTACATTCTAACAAAAGACAGATTTGTCCAAAAATTTCCACCGGGATCAAGTGGAGACATTTCCTTGCTTCCCAGAATATGAAGGAGGTGAAAACAGCCTCATATTTTCTATGGGGGCTGAAAAAAGCGTCTTTCAGTTCTGAATGAATGTGGCTCCATATGTGCACTCCTTAGTCATCATGAGGCCGCTCAATATGCTTAATATTATTAAGCAAAATAAACTTCCCATTAAAGATGCTTTTGTTTGAGATCAGGAAACGTCCAGGACCCAGCTTGAGAAAGGTTACAAGCAAGTTTCTGCAGCACTGGCCATGGCCCATGGTGTCTGAAAAGAGCTACATTATTATTGTGTCTACAAACAGTGCTCTTTTATTTCAGGACTATGTTGATGGGAAGGTTAAAAATTGGTTACTGATGCAGGGACTTTATAAGTAAATTGGAAATAGTTTTGGTGTTTTTTTAAAAAATGAAATACCACGTTTCTTATCTAAGTATTAAACTCAACCAAGGGAATCTTAGCTCTGCCCTTTCATGGATTTTTCCTATTGTGCCCCCCTGTTACCATTAATATATTTATTTTTAAATTGGTTTCATTTCACCTGTTTTGACTTCTGATATCATTGTGAAGTAGGGCTGAAGCCATTTCTTGCCTAATACGCATTTCTTTACCTTAATAGGTTTGAATTTCTTTTAAACATTAACTTTCCTTCCATTCACTGCAACATTTCTATATTATACTGTATTCTAAATTAAAATTGTTCTTTTTCTTATAATAAATTATTGTGTAAATACTCAACAGGAAGCTTAAAGGAAATCTTATATGCTGCTCTGGAGTATTTTGCATTATGAAGATGAAAACTTGGAAGACGTTTGTCATAACTATTACAATTAGATTTGGAGATGCCACCAGTTTTCACCTAAAAAGCAATAAACACACAACAGTTGAACTGGTTTTGCAACTGACTAAATATAGCATAAAAAATTAGTCTGGTTTCTTCTGCTGCTTGTCCTTGGTGCGTTGCTGTGTTCCCTGAATGCAAATGCACACTCCTGCTGTGGGAGAGCACGTCTTTAGGATGCAGGCATGTACACCCATGTGGGCGTATGTGTACACGTGTTATCTCTGACATCTGCTCAGGAGCTCTGGATGAATGAGCAGCTTTTACAGAGATCATTGGTGCAGTTCTTGTTGAAACCTGGAAGCTTCTCATCTGTGGTTGATTTGTCTTCTCTCTTTCCCTTGGAAATGGTTGTCGTATTCCTCCTTAAATATAGGTCTGAGGATAAGGAACTACCTTCAGGGAAGGGTAGTAGTTTTAAAGTTGTCCTGGTTTTGGCTGGGATGGAGTTAATTTTCTTCCCAGTAGCTGGCACAGTGCTGTGTTTTCGATTTAGTATGGGAATAATGTTGATAACACACTGACGTTTTAATTGTTGCTAAGTGGTGCTTACCCTAAGTCAAGGATTTTTCCATTTCCCATCCTGTGCCAGTGAGGAGGTGCACAGGAAGCTGGGAGGGGACACAGGCAGGACAGCCTGAACTAGCCAAAGGGATATTCCATACCATAGAACATCATGCTCAGTATATAAATTGGGGGCAGTTGGCCAGGGGCCACCGGTCGCTGCTCGGGGACTGACTGGACATCGGTCAGCAGGGGCTGAGCGATTGTATTGTGCATCACTTAATTCTCTTGGGGTTTATTCCTCTCTCTATTGTTGTTATCTCCCTTTTCATCATCATCATCATCATTAGTATTATAATTATTAACTTTGTTTCAATTATTAAACTGTTCTTCTCTCAACTCATGGGTTTTAACTTTCTCTGATTCTTCCCATCCCACCAGGGGAAAGGAGTGACCTAGCAGTTGTGTTGTACTTAGTGGCTGGCTGGGATTAAACCACGACAATAATAGAAATGAAGGTGCCCATAATGCTGAGAAACACAGCTTAGTCAAACCCAGAATGGACTGAAGGTCTGATGTCTGACCCCAGAGCTGCCGCTGTTTTGTACCAGAGAGCTCCAGAGGTCCATTCCAGCCGAGTTATCCTGTGATTCTCCCATTGCCAGTTCTGTTCTTTGCTTATGGTGTTGCAAGTCACACATAAAGCATTTGCCCAAATCGTGGTTAGCTGCAATACCTACATGCCACAAAAATAATCTGGTAACATTTGCTGGTATATAAAATTTAAGTAGTTATAGTGGTAAGGGAATATTAGCGTGAGATTTTTCTTCCAGTCAGGTACATGCAAATTGCATACCTTCTAAACAACAAGAATATGGAACATGCAAAGAAGGTGCTGCATGGCTATTAGCATTTCAAGTGAAACAAGTTGCTAGGCAGCTTTCTATTACTCAGGAACGATACTTTGCAGTAAAAAAAAGAGATGATCTTCATTTTTCTGCTTCACTGCTGTTGTAGGAAACCCACCCTGGTCCCTCTGCCCAACTGGTACCAAGGTCTTCTGCACTGGGCTGTGGGATTTGCAGATTGAGCTAGCAAGCCCAAAGTCTGAATCCCTGCAAATCCAAATTTTTGCATTGCTTGCATCAAGCAGTAAGCTTGTATCAGTGCAACAGTACTGAATAAAAAACTATGTTTGACCTTGGCTTGAGTCCTTTCCTGACTGTCAAATTTCTGTAGATCATCTCCTTCCAGTAGAGAAGAACAAAACCTGGCACTGTTACAGACTGCAGCTAAAAGCAGGAAATGTAAGCTTTTAGCTAGGTTTGGATTGGTAAAGAACAGCTGAATAAAATAAACTAAAAAGCAAAATGTTCGGAAAAAATTAGTTTTATGCAAATCGTTTAGTTTAGTTTTTAAAGTGCATTTAAACATTTAGTTTAAATGCACTTTACTTCTTATCATCTTAAAGTCTGTGCCCTGACAGTTACGAGAAATGGGGAGCGCAGCAGGGAAACGAAGAGGGGATTTTGTTAAGGAACTGAAAGCATGTGGTCACTAAATTCTTTTTTGATTAAACTTCAATAGTGGGGTAAGGATGACTTGACCCAATTCGAGGAGAATTGAGCGTGGCTGTGAACTGGAAGGTGGGGCTGGCTTTGTGCAAGTCATGCAGATCTAGACTAGCCTAAAATCTGATGACAAATTGCTCTGTCAAAGCTTTGTTCAAGTGGGTGCATTTATGGCCATTTATTAATAAGGATTCTTGTTCATATTCTCCCATGTTGCTTACCTATTCATGTGCTGAATCATAAGTAATGTAACTTATTTTCTAAAGGAAGGACCTTCCTGTGAAAATGGAGCTAGAGGCAAATAAATAAAAATTTTATTAGTCACTCAATAAAATTGACATTTTTTTCTGACTTCCAGTTCCCCCAGTAAATTTTATAGTTCTTCAGAATGAGCAAGCAGCTTTAATGTGATGGGGAGAGTACATCCTTCTCTCAATCTAATTTTTTAGACCAACCATTATGAAAGTGCTGATGCAAATGGTTCCTTAGTCTGTCTTCTGGTTCCTGGTATGTAAGTGAAGAAGAAAAAAGAATAAAAATAAAAATCCTGTATTAGAGACTGCTCTTGTATAATCTCACTATGACTAAAAGCAGAAGTGACAGAAATCTCACGGGAACCTTTTCCAGTGAGCTTCCCTGTCCATTTTTGCAAAGTCAGGACATACAGTTAAGCTCTTCAGTTTTTTCAGAACTCAGTTCTAAATTCGATATGCAGTTACAGAAGAATTTTTTCAAATCGCTTCATAATATTAAGCGTCCCAAGGTGCTGTTTTATGTTGAATGATGCCTGCAGACTTTGCAGTTCCCTAACATATTACATAGGAAAATGGCTTTGTACCTGTCTTTCCATTCCATCCCACTGAAGATGGAGTGGGAACTACCACTAAAATAGCTGCCCCTTGTTCCTAGGAAAGGGCATAAGCTTTGCAAATGATGTTTGCATCAGAACAATGTTATTCAAATAACGTGCAACTTCAGCCATGTCAAATTTGATGTGATAGCTGAAGTCATTGTAGACCTTACTATTGAATAAGCAAATATTTAAGAAGGCGGTGGTAAACGTTCACCTATTTGCAAGAAAGTTTAAAGGGGGTTATGAGAAATATTTGTAACAAAGGGTGACTAGGGAAGTTGAAGAGGAAATCAACTTCCTAAAAAATGAGGAAGCTTGGGGATTTTGATTCTCTCTTCACAAAGCCTTCCTATGAGAAAAGGTTTTATTTTTGCATTTGCTTTTAAAAATTAGTCTGTGAAATGCTGTTGATCTTGGCTTACCAGTAAATCACTGCCTGATCTTATTTTTTTTCGTATCTTATTTAAAGTGATATTTTAAACTGAAAAACCTTTATACATCTGGCACCTGCACTTGCTGGCACTCTGGGGGAGCCCTGGCCTCCAACACCAAACAGAAGATCTCCAGAGATGCTTTCAGAAGTGCCAGAGAGCTGCAGAAACTAAACCCCTGGGCTCTGCTATAAGCAGGGTCACTTTTCAAAGTCTCACTTCTCGTTAAATGCTTGTTTTGTTGTTACAGGAGGCGCTAACTTCGTCTTAGTGGGGGGTCTTCATATGATCCTTAAGTTTTCCTCAAAATGAGGCAAGCGTGCTTTTTCTTTCTTCAGGCTGAGGAAGAACGTGTGGGAACTTCAGTACAGTGTTTTATCTGTCTCTGCCTACTGGGTGGGAGAGCTTTTATAACGAATGAAAAGCATAGCTGATCCAGAATGAAGATTCTGGAGAATATCCAAGCTTATTTGCTCTACAGTAATGCCAGCTCACTTTGGGGATGATTGTATATATACTGCTTGATCTGTAGAAGGATTTTGCATTTCATGGTCAGGTTGGGAAATGGTTGTTCGCCGTTAAGACTGGGTCTGTTATGATGGCAAACTGTGAAACATTTCACCTAGCAAACAGTGAAAAAGAGCTGGTTTCGTTGTTGCAGGGCCAGAAATACGTCCTGAATTTGTCTGAAATTCTATCAGTTTCTTGGACACTGAGAAAATTTAGTCCATTTCTAATTTAGAAATGCATTTTTTTTTTCTGCTTTCACTGAAATTCTCTGCGCCATAAAAATCTCAGCCCTGGTTTATTTGGAATGGTTTCTACTTCCCTACTTCATTCGACATACCTTTTCTAACAGCTTCTCTAAGATGGGATTGGATCATCTCATGTAACATCCCAGCCTTATGTAAGAACTAGTATTTCACAGCTGAGCAAGCTCAACGCAGTTTTGTTTTAATTATTACCTATGAATGCTACTTAGCAACTCTGCCATTATTTGTTAGGCAGGATTAATTAATATTGTCTAGGCAACAGGCTTGAAAGCCACAACCGAAAGGATATCAGGTTGTGTTAGTTCTCAGGGAAAGATTTGAAGGTGCCAGTCAGCATCACAGCTTTTAGCCACGTTTTGTTGCTTTGTCACAGTTCACTCAAGCTTTCTGAGGCTTAAAATTATACTGAATGATTGATGCATTTGCGGTCTTGCAGAGGTGGATTTTTACACCAAAGCTGTGTTGCTTCTCAGGGTCTGGGTCTCATCTCCCATCTCTGAAGACCTGCCAGCGTAAATTCAGAAATACCCTTATTAGCAGCCACATGCTATGGCGTTACGCTAAAGCCGATATGATTTGCACAATGTTTCCTTGATGAATGTTTATGAAAATATTTTCTTTGGGAGATCTTCATGGTATAGGGAAAAGCAAGGGGAGACAACATGCCATTTAGGGAACATGACTTCTCCAACCGCCACCTGGCTGCTCCGCGGTACTCGGTGTGATGGGCATTGCTTTCACTCTTTTGCTCATTTCAGTGTGTGCGTGTTTAAAAAGTTTTGTGTGCTCTCATAGAAGTCCACCACAAATGCAGTCCTTTTGCAGAAAATGAATAGGTGTTAAAATTACCTGTCAGCAGGGCAGGTTTGAACAAGGATGCTTGCACACGCCTATATCCACTACTGTGTAAGCCTAAAGTAATGAGCTACACCTGGTTACTGTGAAAAAATAAAGTGCAGAGCAAGAATGTATTTCCCACAGGATCCTCCTTTACTTTTTGTCAGTATTTTCAGTTTTGCCCTCAGACAGAAGCATGAACTGCTACTTTGCTACTATAATGAGTAAAGATGAGACGCAAGCAGGATGCTCCTAGTTATGTGGCATTTTGTATTTTCCCAGTGCCCTTCTGGTAACAGCTACTAATAAACAGAAAAAAAGAAAAGAAAAAAAAAGTAGGATTACATTTGGTTAGAAGATGCAATGTATTTTCAACCTTCTGTAGACGTGTCCTGCAATGGGCTAGATCCTTGGCTGATGAGTATGAGCAACTCTGTAGTGCATTGGCTTGAAAGTAGATGCCTTGAAGATTACTTGCCTCCTTCCCTCAGATCTGGGGTTTCCATGTTTTGCTTTCGATCTGATGGCTAATACCTGCTGGATAAAATGGCTTGGCTTTCCCAGAACTGAGGACAAGCAACCAGCATGAGTCAAACCTTGAGCGCTTTGTACCCTGCCCTCTCCTGATGGTAAGCTAGTGAGATCTCACCACCTTTAATATCCTCTCTCTACTGATGGTGCTCAGCTCCTAACTTGCCCGGGCCACCTCTGACTCTCTGGTTTCTCAGGCTTTAGCGTGGCAGAAAGGGAATGCTGAGATTTTCAGTGCAGTTTCAGGATTTTCAGCCAAGGTAATCCCAGAAAGAAAATTTTCTGAATTTCTTGTGCTATTTCTTTCCTTCTTACTTTCTTGACATCTACTTTCTTGTTTGTCTCGCTCCTGAATGGCAGAGGAGGAATGTAGTGGTTGGGGGTTTGTGCTGTTATGATCAGTCTCTTGCCACTACTAATAAAAATGTCTGAGCTTAGAGTAAGTAAACACAGGAGTCACAGGAGATTTTATACTCATTTTTAAAAATAGTCAGAGGAAATTTTAAAAATATCAGAGGAAAAAAAAATTCAACTTGAAACCAATCATGTTGCCTCTCAGATAATGTTATTTGCAAACAAAGTCCAGATTAAAGGACGAGGAGCGCTCAGCTCTTTCCAAGGAGAGTTTTCTCCGTATGATGTTTCTTTGCGATGCTGCTGTATTTCTGCCTTGTGTGCTGCTTTTCACGCTAAAAAGCAGAAAGGTTAGGATCACTCCATTCATCTCCTTTTCCATATTTAGAGTATATAACTACAGCCTGCTCCTTGCTGTCTTATATAAATATATATGTTATATAATATATTCTTATAACTTGCAGGTTTTCACCTTTCTGGTCTTCCAAAGGAAACAGCACATCTTTGCAATAGGTTTTCCCAGAGCTGTTCACCTATTTCAGTAGCAGTGAACAGGCAAAGAACAAGCGATGCGTCCGCTCCCCTCTACCTGGGTTCCCTCTCTCCTCCCTACCCTTCCTGCAGCTTGGTCAAGCTACCTGTTGGCTTTTCTGGATTGCTGCCGAAAGCTGAAGGGGAATTTTCTTTCAAAGCAGAAGCTGCTTGTGGTAGAAATGTCTCCTGAAACCCGGGTAAAGCAGCTGCCTTGGGAGCGTTAGCGCTGCAGCATAAAGGTCAGCACGCCTCCAGCGAGTGTATCAGGAGTAATAAACCTGGTCAGATGCCCACGGGGCTCCGACTCAGTGCCTGTAAAGGCCTCTTACGCAGTGGGCAAGCGAGCAAATGACGTACAGCAAAAGCCCTTGGTAAAGGTGATGGTGTATGGTGAGCTGCTCCCAAAGCACGGAGCTCTCGTGCTCCTTGATGGACTTCCCTCCAAGGGTACGACTTCAATGCTGAGCCCCCCTCCTTTACCACATTGCCTTGGGTGAAACACTTCCCTTGATTCAGGCTGGAGAACAAGTATTTTGCAGGGCAGGTTTCCTCTGGGGACTATTCTTGCCTTTTGTATCATCAGGACATGCCCCTGCTCAGAGGGAAGGAGGAGCTCCTCCAAAGATCGAGCTATCCCATCCATTGTGCACCAAACCCATCTGGACTGGCCCTTCCCTAATTCGGGCAGCAGCCACCTGAAACACCTTCTCTGTGGCTGACCTCGCTGCTGCTTTCTGACTGCCACGCTCGCCGTGCAGTGCCTTGCCCCCTTGGTGGCAGTGGCCGAGCCCATCCTCCTCCCACCGAAGCGACTGGCCTCGTCTTCACTTGTTCAACTTCCCCTCAAAGCAGAAACATGTCAAAATGAATTGACCTGCAGAGCAAATGAGTTGACTGGTTATTAAAGAAAAAACCCCACATTGCTCATATGTGGTCTTCACATGCCTCTGTTCACTCACAGTCTCCGCCTGCGGCCAGGACAGGGATGGGAGTGATGCTCTTGGGAGGGTCCTTTGGGTGTTGCGTTCTTGGGGCTGAAGATGGTCACTCATGTGACGAGGACTGAGTTTTGAGGAGAGTTGCTGGAGGTGTTTAGGTGCCTGGGTACCATAGAAACACAAGGAAGCTGCACACTGGTGGAGATGGAAAGGAGCTACAGAGCAGAGGCAGGAGGACTGTCGTATTCCCAGGGCTGGAGGGTCATTGGGAATACAGAGCTGTGGGTCACTAGCATGAGCCTTGGGCCAAGGAGGATTTTGGGTGGTTGGAAGGAAAGTGACTCTGGGTGAAGGACTGTGGCTATGGGGTTGGTCACTAGGAAGAGGCTGTGAGAGGACGGGGCACCAATATTGGGATGGGGGAGTACTGGAGATGGTCAACAGTGGCATGGTAGTGGGGGTCTGAGCACAGAAGCGTGCTTGACGTGACATTTAGTTGGTGGCTGGGTGGAGGTGGTAGAAGGTGACTGAGGCAGTACTAGGTACATGATCCCCTTGGTTGTCTCCTTTATAGCTTCCCCTCACTGCTTATCAGAGATGAAAATTGTAGGGAAGAGACAGGTGTCCTCAGAGGTGCTCTTCGTAGGAAAGGAACATGTTGCGCCATTTCATACAAGCCCTGTCTCTTTTTATTAAGCACACCACTGCTCTTGTCCTAGCCCCACTGCCCATCTTTCCAGCTTGTTACTTTGCAGAAGGTTAGCCGCTAACGGTGGCAACGGTAACAAAGCAGGACCTTTGTGTAGAGAGAAGGCAGGCAATGAAGAAGTGGCTGCAACAGCTTCAGTTCGCTGTCTGACAACAGGGACAAGCCACCACTGCTGAAAACATGCTCAAGTGCAAAGACCTTCCCCAGTGGCTGCCCACACCCCAGAGCAGCTTCCCCTTCTGGAGCATGGCAAGCTTGAAGGGAAAGGCCTATGGCCTGCTCTGGCTTGGGAGAGTCAGCGCTCAACAGAGGTGAAGGGCCCGTGGTTACCCCAACGCGGGGCTGTAGCACTCCAGTACCGCACTCGCCCCTCTAGAGCACTGCTGGCCTCTGTACTGGAGCGGCTACCAGCTGGCTGCCCTAGGCACGTCGTGGTGAAAGCCCTTTTCACTGGTGAACAAAGAAGGGTGGGGGGGCAGGAATAACCATACAGGCACCTTGGGTTTGAGAGATGAGAGAATTTAATGCTGTTAGTAATCCCCTGGAATTTCCACTTGAGATTAAATGGAGAAATGAGATAAAAAGAATAGTTTCATACTAAATATTGCTGAACAAAATCACAAGCAAATGAGCCCATACAGGTAATGTTTTCAAATTATTTATATAAACAATTGCATTTTAAAAACATTCTTGTCCTACAAAAATAAAGTGAAAAACAATTCACAGAATTTTAAATAAATAGTCTCATACATACTTATCATGAGCAACTTGAACCCAGCCAAACCCAGCAGGTTGGGTCACAGATAAGTGACTGTTGAAATGTGGCTGCAGACTACAAAATGCAGTGAACATGATTCATTTACGAGGCAGCTTGTAATATAACTCAAATGACACGGTCTGAGGAATTCCTCTTTTCCTACCCCAAAATAGAGACCTGTCTAGACTTGTCTCCCTTTGACTGAAAGCCAAACACTTTTCCTTGTTCACGGTAGAAGGGTGCTCTGAAGAAGTGTGTTCCAAAGATGGGTCTGAATGACAGTCACATGTTTGACAAGTGCCCAAGCAGGGTTCACTTATTAGCACATACAGTACCATCCACCTTTTAATGCGATGTTAGTGAAGTTTTTTCCCTTCTGCGTGCTTCAAACAGCAAAAAAGAAAACAAATGCCCTTATTTCTCCCGAAGCACTCATACCAAAGCCCACCTCAAATCATTCACTGGTACTGACTGCGACAGGAGATCTTGATTCAGCTCTTCACTAACAATTACAAACTTACACAGTATAAGGTAATCATTGTCTCTAAACAAATCAACAGAAACAGAAGTCACAGTCAAACTATACTACTGCCATAGCCTTTACAAATGTTTGAGAGTCAGATGAAACATAAAACTCAAGTCCTTTTCCACAAGTAGTCAAGCAATTTTGGGCAGGGGCACAGAATACCAGGTTGCTGCTCTATTCCAGTCTGAAGTGACTTTTTCTTTTTACCTATAGTTCCCCAGCTGTTTTTATGGGAAGATCATCTTCTACATTTCCTCTCTAGAAATTAAAAAAAGATACCCTTATATGCAAGTCTGAAGTGCTGGTATAAGATCCCGTGCAACTTCTTATGTGTCCACATGAGAATAGATATTTTAGTGCTGAGCAGAACAATTACATCTAGGAGATTTTGTGCTAGCTAGCCAGTTTTAATTAAGCTGAAGCCACTTAAAATGCTTCTGTTTATAAGTTATAAGCAACACATTATCCCGATTATCCCTCCTCCCCCCAATAAATAGAATTAAGTCATGAGTATGGCTTGTGTGCACAGACATAAACTAGCTTCAAGTCCTGGTCTTCTGTATTAATGTCTCTGCCGTGCATTTACACTGCTTCCCAGTTTTCATTATTCCCCAATAATCTAGCTTTGTGTACCCAAAGCATGTATACAACAGCCACATCTTTAACTAAAGCTAAACTGTCCATTAAATAAGATTAAAATTATATTATCAAGTAGACCAGAGAACTAGAGCTATGAAAAGAATACCAGTACTTCAGACTAAGTTTAAGACCTCCCCAAACTTGCACAATAAAACATCTGTATCAAAATATAAAACAGCCTTGTATTGCAGCCTGAGAATCAGTTATTTCTAAGCTCAGTACCTTATCACCCTTGTACACAAATAATACTTGTGACATACGCTTCAAAAACAAGTAGGATCCAAGAGAAGTTCCATTTTCTTTAAATAATTAAATTAAAAAGGTATAATGCCACATGAAAGCAGATTTACACATAAAAACAAACATATAAGTTACTATACAAAGTGCCTTATTTGCAATGAAGGAGAGGTAGTATAAACTGTAAGTGCAATGCATTCTCTGACTTTACATAAATAGGTGAGTCTCAAGTATAGGTATTTTCATTAGTCTTTGAGTGCTCATACCGAATTCATAACCTTTTCTAGTAGTTTTCATTAAGTCAAATTTTTCCTGTACTTTTAGTTCAATGGCCCATTTTTCAAGTTTAAGAAAGTTGCCGAGGCAATAGTTTGCTTTTGTAGTGTTAAGTGATCTATCAAGTGAAAAGACAAAAAAAAAAAACAACCCCGAAACGCACCACCAACACCCTTTGTCAAGTATTAAAACAACATTTTAAAAAAAGTTGGAACCTTTGTCCACTTTGGAATACATAGTTCTGTTACAGAAGACTTTAAACAAGGGATTCGCCACTGTAGAGCTCAAACACAGAAAACCCCTTTTGTAAGTGGAAGCCTTACCTAAGTAAGGAATCTAGGACAACCCCCACAATGAAGATACTCAAGTTTCTGTGGTTTTTTGGTTTTAAACACTTTTAAGCCATAAATAGAATAAGTTATATAGTTAAATAAATAAGTGGATTTTTACAACTCAGTAGAGCGCTCTTTCAGTAGTAGTGTGGGGTTGATATCTTCCATTGCTCTTTTTGAGGTACTAACATTAATAGTTGCCTCTGTGGGTTCAGGATTTAAGATGTGGAAAGCAGTGAAAGGGCAGCCTTTCACGTTGTTGCAGATCAGCTTCTGTAAGGAGGCGGTATTGATTATTTCGAAGCCCACTTTCCCACCGAAGGTGCTAGGTTTCCAGTACTCAGGGGAGCAGATAGCATTTCCCATCAGTCCTTTCAGAGAGAATGGTGCTCCGATCTCCACCATTGTTTCACCGAAGATGGCACCTGGTCGTGGCTTTTCTACGAGAAGACCTGGGTACAGCTCCATAGCATCAATGTCTCCATAAAGCTCTTCCAGTTCAGCTGCCATTTCTTTTTCTCCTGTAATTATTGATGAATAAAAGCGGTAAGTGGAAAAATCCTATTTTCATTGCGAGACTGTCCTTTTCAAGTCCAGTAATAGCACTGCAGGACTGTTAGCCATTTAATAGAAGGGCCCTTGTTTGTCAGGAAGGATGAAAACTGTTACCTGTAAGTTCTTCAAATGATTTGAATGGTTTCAGCATGAAGTGTTTCCTGTACTCATTCAAGCTCTGGTATCTCATTTGTCTGCTTTGGTCAATTGAAGCCTTTGCTACTTTCTGTACTGCAGCAGGAACATTTCTCCCACCAGCAACCTATTAATAAAGATTAAAAGTAGTAAGATCGCCTAGTAAGTCAGGAGAAAGTTGGAAGTATATGTCTGTTGGTTCACTAGGAGCTTGAGAAAGTACCTACCCTGCCAGCACTTTGCTTGGAGAAAGACTTCACCATATGGGAAAGGCCATGTTCCAGCATTATAGAGTTGTTGTAGAGGAACTGCTGGAAAGTGTATTCCTGGTCATGTATCTGGAAAGTGTCAGGCAGAAGTGGGTGCCAGTGGTAGAGAGTATTGAATTCAGCTGCAATTCGGTTCTGGTATTGAAATCGCTGGTTGAACAGCAGTTCAGGATCAAACTTGAGTTTGAAATGGTAGCCACTCAAGTGCTGCACATAGTCCTCAATAACAATCTTGATTGTTTCTCCTGTTGGTCAATAACACAGAAAAGAATGTTTGCACTGGTTCCCTGAAAAGCTTTAGGTGCTTATCCTGCTCTGAGAGAAAATACCATTTCTGAACTGTTCTAAAAAAATACTAGAGTGATCAGGATAAACACTTCAATGTTCTGTAATAGTGTCTAGAAAGTAATTCATACATTTTATGTGACTAAGGGGTGGAACAGTACTTGAGATCCCAAGAGTTTTCTCTACCACAGCCAAAGTGTTTTCTGTATCCTGCTTCCCTGCCCCCTCCACAAGACAGACTTCTTTATAAGTTCCACAGAACAGCACACATCAGTATCTACATCATGTTCAGTTATACAACACTTTCTAGGCGAGAGGTATGGGATAATGAAGAAAGTTGATATGTGAAAGTACCTCTCAGCTTCTGAGCTGCTTAATACAGATGTCTGGGTTTACTGTTTCAGTCAGTTTGGACAAGATCTTTCCAAGCTTAGTGTACATTGTCATTTATATAAGATGAAATACCACTGAATTAAATAGAAGTATGCAGAATTACGTTTTACATAACTCCCTTAACTTCAGATTTAATCACAGCCTTTCTTTTGAAGCATACCTGAACCAACCCAACCCCAGGGGAGAAAAAAAAAAAAACCAACCACCACAAACAAAACCCCACAAGATCTGACAGTCTGAGGTCACCTAGCCTCACATGCCTTCTCTGAGAAGGAACCTTAACTTCCTGCTTTTTCACTGCTTCCAGTTCTTTTTCCCTTTGATAAGGGAATTAAGCATCACTTAGCTCAGTTTTATTCGGTTCCGTCTTTAACATTGCTGGGAGGAAGCTGTATCCAATACAATCCCAGTGACAGGTCACGGAGGCTCAGATGTATGCCCTCACACACCCATTTAATAGATTTCCATCTTAACTACACCAACTGCAGCAGATAACGGCTAGAAGTGTCACTCAAGAAGGTTAGAGTTGCATGTAGATGTGACACTCACCTATCAATATGAGTCTAGTAGTTTGGAACAGCTGCTCATCATCCCACTCTGGATGCTCCTGTTTCAGGATGTCACAGACCCGGTTGTGTTCCCTCAGCCATATTGTAGCATACATCATCAAGCCCGGGACCAAACCAAACACCTCCTGCCCGACAGAAAACTGCAAGTGTTCAGGTACGTGAGGAGGGTAGATCATCTCTGCCTGAGTGTCCTTCACTGTTGGTGGATACATTTCTCCATCAATCATCTGCCAGGGAGGAAGAAAGAACAAAGAGAGAGTCTTAAGCTATGATGTTTATGAGTTAAGCTGTCTTGACTCTGTTAGTGCCAACTTTAGGCTTACATTTTAGATCGACTACACCATGCACAGAACACTAGTTTAGGAAGTGCATGTCATCCAATAAGGCAACAGGAATTTTGAGATAAGACATACCTGGTATTTTAGCTTTCCATCTTTTAGAAGTCTCAGTTTAAGTTGTCTCTCCAGAGTCTCTCCGTAAATATGATTCAAGTCAACCTATAAAACAAAAGCATTTGTAACATGAAGCCAACTCGCATCTTTTGCTATTTAAGGATACATCCCACTTCTATGAATGCCAATAGGAGTTCACCCCCTTAGATGTTTACCTTTTAAATATATTATTGTTACCTTATGATATCATGCACAATATTTAATGTGAAGCCGAACTATTTCCTGGCAACTGGAGCCATCTCCACATAACAGCATTTTGTTGAATTGCCAGTCAATTTACAAGGACTCTGTTTAAAGTGTCAGCAGCTTTCTATTATGCAGGCAGCTCTTTGTATATACACACATACGTATTTTATAGCTTTGTTTTAGACCTACATATTACATTCGTACTGAACAACTCTTTGTCCAAAGGCTGCCTGTCTTTTAGGTGAAGATCCTAAATCAAAGTCTGCTTTCAAAGCTCTTGTTAAACTAAGTCTCTTTGACTAGCAGCACACAAGATATTTTGCAGAGCTGGATACCACTCCTTGCAACTGATAGAAAGAGTCCAGAGAAGTTCTGGACACTCACCAAATCAAACATGCTTCAGGTGAGAGCAGGTTCTTGGGAATAATAATAAAGAAGTCATAGAGATCACTGTGCAGATATTTTAAACTGCACCACATGCTTTGCACAAGCAGTTCTGACCCAGGAAGAGATGCTATCAAGCGCTGGAATTTTTCCTCAGGAGAAGTTGCAGAAGGGGTAAGCCCACTAGTCTGTGACAAATTTTTGTGTGCACCAAAACACGTACTGGTATTTGTGTACCCTCACAACCTGCAAGATAGTTCTTAGAAGCTACCGAGCAGCTAGAATGTAAGTGCTGTGTTCAAGTTAAAGGTATGATCATACCCCATGGCCGAGAGCTTTGGTGAAGCCAGGTCCTTTCTTGTGGTCCGTCTTAAAGAACTGATGAGTGAAGTGTTGGGCAAAGAATGTGAACATCACATTTGTGCCTTGTGGGTCAGGAATAAATTTTTTCCTTAGCAAAAACTTCTCCACAATCACTTTCGAATCTGGAAGCTCTTTCTTACCTGCAAGAGAAAGCAGTGAGATATTCAAGCATAAACATAGTTTTCAATACTTAGTTTTGTTGCCAACAAAAAGGCTTAAGACTTTCAATATATTATTGAAGGACAGTAGCATACAAATAGAGGGCAATTATCTGCTTTTCTATGCTCACTTTTTTGATTTTGTTAGGAACTTCTGAATTCCTTTTTTAGCATGTAACTCAATAGTGAGAACCACAATAGTTATCTTTTAGGTCTTACAGTGTATCCAAAACTTGGCTATTTTTAAAGTCAACTACACTAAAAAAAAAAAAAAGTATAGACAAGCAGGTCTCACAGTATTTTCTAAGAGGATAAGTAGACATTCCTAGAAGCAAACATTACACATCTCATTTATTCCTTACCTTTAACACCCATTGGTGTTGGGCAGTCAAGTCCTACTGGTGGAAGGCTTCTTGTGTAATAGGAAAGATTGGAATAAGCTTCCCAGCTTTTGTAACTATAATCACTATTGTAAGTTGGTGGACTGTCAATCAAGTGTGATCTCGCTGTAAAAAAAAAATAACAATATTTGATTCTTTAAACTGTACATTTTGGTCTCAAAAAATAGGTCACAGGGCCAGATCTTTTCCATACTTTGGCAGCAGTTGCATTAACAAATTCTACAGGTATCAGCTACTGATGTTAAATGGGATTACCATTACTGAATGACAGGACTGGGTCCTGGATTGTCAGCTGGACCCAACTATTAACACAAGCAATTTGGTGCTGCATTTACGCTGGCAAAATCCTGGCTTCTATCAGAGATTAGAGCAAACCCCATTTTCATTTCAAAGAGTGTTTCATACAAGCCTGCATCATGCAGAAGTCTTAAGTTTTGGTTATAATGTTTCAAATCTTAGTGCAATTTAGGTTGTTAACTTTATACACAGACCAATCAAGTGCAGTATCCTGGAGTCCTACAAGTAACTTCTGCCAGTTAAGAGGACTAGAAGAGAGAACTCATACTTACATGTTAATACATATCTCATAATAGCATCTCTTAAGAATGGAATGTCATTGATGATATTCCAGGCTCCTTTGAAGTGGGTGAGGATGTAGTGGACAGTATTCGGCAAAGGTTTCAATGTTAGCCTCAGCCACGTGAAGAATTCCGCTGTAAGCATTGATGGAAAGATGGTGTAAATTAGCTATTAAGTATAATCTGCAATCCTGGAATTAAATCTCTTTTCAGGTAAATGAAGTCAGAGAATTCAGGATACTTACGTGTTGTACAGTTTTCCCCATAATATCCTGTCCTCGTGCAGTCACATTCGTACTGATCCAGTCCTGTTGTCACGCACACGCCCCTGTTCTGACAGGGGTTGGAGCAGCAAGGGTTGGCTAGAACGAGAAAACCAGACGCTGCGGTTGGGATCTCGCACGGCTGGGATCCCGCACGGCTACGCGGCCTGGCCGCTCCTCTCACCCTCTCACCGTGCCAGACTTCCCTAACTTAGGCAGACGACGCCCTGAAGTGCAGTGCTTAGCAGGAAGGCAGAGTGTGAGCATCCATTCACATCAGCCTTTGGGCTACTACAGGTAACAGCAATTAGTAAAGGTGAAAGAATTTGTCTCCATTTCCCGACAGCAATACAGCCCCTCTGAAGGGTCAGGTTATGTCACACAGGCCAGCAGAGGCCTGACATCCTTTGTACCGTACGTCAGGGATTTGAGAAATAGCAAGATAATACAAAGCAGTTAAGAAACTAGAATTAATCCATCCCACGGCTGAAAAGCAGAGAACAGCACTCCCCGCGCACGGTTTGGATCGCGATCCACCCGCGATCGGCCCGCGCCTGCCGTGAGGGGCCGGGACTCACCAGCGTGGCCGGTAGCCAGGAGCGCGGCCACCAGGGCGCAGGGGAGGAGCATGTCCCGGCGGGGCTGCGGCTGGTGCGGCTCAGGCTCTGCGGGTACTCGACGCTGAGAAGCCCTTAACGCTGCCAGGGAGGCGGCCGCCCGGTTATATAGCGCTGCTGCAGGCCGTGACTCACCGGCCGACACCCGCCCGCCGGAAACGACGGCGGGGTAGGGGATTTCGCTCTGCGCGCCGCCCCGCCCCGCCGCCGTCCCGCTCCCACCTGCCGCGGGCCGGGGCTCTCCGTCTGGCTCCGCGGCCGCCAGGCTGCGGCGGGGGACACTGAGGTGGCGGCGGACGCGCCGTCGTACCTCGGCCGGGCCCGCCGCGGCTGTCCCCGCCGGCAGCGCCGGGGGCGGGCGCTGAGGGGAGCACCCGCCTTTAGGGGGGATGTTGCAGCCGCGATCCCCGTCCCTTTCGGGGAAGAGGAGGAGCGGGCGCGTTCCTAGAGGCGCTCCTCACTGCCTGGCTCGTCCTGTCCCCTCGGCGCCGCCGGCCTCTCCTCAGGGCAGGGCGCCGGGGAGCCCCCCCCTCGGGGCGCCCGGACCTCACGGCGCTCGGCCCCGCCGCGCCTGCTGCCCACCGGCGGGCCTGGCGCCCAGAGCCGTGCCGAGCCGCCCCCCTTCCCGCCTCAAGTTTTCTGACCCCCCAAACCCGCCCGTTTGCCAAGTGATGTTCTAAAAATGCAGCTCGTCACCGCAAGTGCCCGCGGTGGGGCCCTGCCGGCGGCCTGCCCCGCGCTGCCCTGCCTGGGACACCGCCACGGAAGGCGCCGGCCGGCGGGAGAAGCCGAAGGGGCGGCAGGCGCCGTGGCAGCCGCGTCTGGGGCCCCGCCGGGTCACAGCGTCGGGAGCTCGTGGGGCTTAGATTGTTAACGCAGTAATTTTAGTATGTGCCTTAAACAAGTGGTTGGGGGACTTTTTTTCCCCTCACGTGTGTGAAAGGGGCTCGCAGCAGAGCACTTCTGTTGCAAATGAGTGTGCACAAAGGGGAGAAAAGAATACTGAGCGTATTTAACTTTGTTTCCATGTATTTGTGTTTCTGATGAGCCCAAATCCCCTCCTCGGGCACCTTATTTTGAAATGACCGGTGACTTTTCCCCAGAGCTTTTCCTTTGAAATACCCCCTGCCGCTCTGTGTGGTCGCTTTGTAAACAAATCTTTGCTCATTTCCTTCAGATGCTGCACAGATTTTCCCATTTGAGGATGCTTTACCTTTTTGTCATAATTGTATTATGTGTGTATATAATCAGCACACTCTACTACTATTTTTAATCTTTGTTGCGTGTGGAAAATGTGTTACGAAGGAAGTGGGCTGTAATGCAGTTGTGCAATTCCCTACAGCGTGGTGCTGGGGGCTCACTGCAGCCTTCCCGTTGCACTTTCACCCTTGATGTCAGCACTAAACACTACATAAAATCCGTTGCTATTTCAATGAAGAGATGTTTTGAGGTTCGGCGCTGATTGTGTTTAAATTGCAATTCAGTGACTACAGAAAGTGGATTTGGTCCAGGTGAAACAAAACCTTATTTTTGGCCCACAAGAATTGTATTGTGGTTAGTGAATAATTTGTATACATCAGCAGTAGGTCATCCTAGATGTTTTAGGGAATGGTGCATGAAAGTCTGTAATCACAGGATCCTGCTGGCATAGGGAAAGGCATATATTATATATTTATATATTTGCACGCATACGTGTAAGATAACCACTGGTCTTGGTCATATGCTTGAAGCAGAGTGTGGCTGTCGGCAGCCTGTTGCTGCGTGAACTGTAGGTCACTGCAGTTGTGGCTACGTGCAAGTCTCGTCGTTGTTGCTCAGTCCTATCAAGTGTGAAAGGGGGATGCTTTGTTCCTGCATTACCAGGTGTCGTGAGCCAAATGACTATGAAACACTGGTAATGTCCAGCAGAACAGGGTATAGAAAGGGATTCATGGTATGCACTGTGCCATAGATCAAGGGTCTGGCTTTGCAGATTTTATATGTCCATTTTATACTCACTTTATTCTCCCTTACAAAGCTTTTATTGATGCTGTTAAATAATAAGATGCTACTGAAAACAGTAGGTGAGTGAGACATTACATTTTAATAAGGTGCACAGGAAAACGTAAATCCAGATAATGTTTCTAGGGTATAGACCCAGCAACATTAAGGGGAAAACTGAAGTAACTGTGTCCGGCTAATTACCCCCAAAATGACAACGCAAAGCTAACTACGCTTTGTTTTGGAGGACCCTAGGTATATAGGTAGCTGGTATCTCTTAAAGTTTTCTATAATTGCAAATAACCGGTATGCAAACTGAGCAACAGGGTGGAACTTCAGCCTTGGCAAAAGACACTTCTTGGGAATTGGCACTTTTTTACAACTGAAAAAAGAGCAGCACACTTCATCTTCCACCCTAGCCTACATATGGCGCAGGTTTGTATCTCACTCATGAGGAAAGGCTGAGAGAGCTGGGCCTGTTCAGCCTGGAGAAGACTGAGAGGGGATCTCATCAATGTATACAAATATCTTAAGGGAGTTGTCAAGAGGATGGGGCCAGGCTTTTTTCAGTGGTGCCCAATGACAGGACAAGGTCCAATGGGCACAAACAAACACAGGCAGTTCCATCTGAGTAGGAGGAAGAACTTCTTTGCCTTGATGGTGCACAGGCAGCCCAGAGAGGCTGTGGAGTCTCCTGCTCTGGAGACATTCAAACCCCACCGGGATGTGACCCTGTGCAACCTGCTCCAGGTGACCCTGCTTTAGCAGGGGTTGGACTGGATGGTCTCCAGAGGTGCCTTCCAACCCCGCCTGTTCTGTGATTCTGTGTGCTCTCTGTAAGTTCGTTTTTGGCTGAGGAAGGTCACTTGTGCACCTGATAGCTGCAGTATAACTGAAAGGATTCTTCAGCTTTCGAAGATGAGAGAAAATCAGGGAGATATGGTAATGATGTTTTGCTGAAGGCTGCTCTTCCCCAGTTTTAGGGGGATTGGCTATAATAAAGAACTGGTTATATGTGGGAATGGGAATTTTCCTTGTAAGTGAGATAGTTTGCTGTGGCAGGATTCACCACCAGGTGGAGATTTTATCTATCAACTAACAAGAAAAGTGCTGCTTTTTTTTTTTTTTTTTTTTTTAGGGATATAAACCATCTTTGCAAAGAATCAGTGTTGGTTTTACTTCTGCAAAAGTTGCTTTAAGTACTCTTTGGTCCAGATGAAAGCAGTTTGTGGAACCAGAGTAGTTTCCTCAACATCAGCATTCTTCCATTGGCTGAAATTTCTGGAGAGGAACACCTGAAAGCTGTTCCTGTTTCTATTTTATGTTTAACTGCCTACAAAAGGTTGGATATAGAATGTGTATCGAATTTATACCTCTTCACTGAGGTCAGGTTACTATTTCCAGACGGGGAGATGGAGCAGCAGCAGGGAAAATGTTGTCCCCCAGCACTGGTGCTGCTCCCCTTTTTTGGAGTCAGTTTGTACTGACTCCAGAAAATCAAAGGCAAATACTATTATTCTAATAATAATGATTTTTTCTGAGATGACATTTCTGTGGAAGGGAGATTGAGGCTTTGCAAACCCCACAGCATGTCTTCCTTGCAAGGCATGTACAGCCTTTAAGCACAGTTTTCAAAGCAACAAAATCTCACCAGCAGATGCATTTTTCACCCTGATTATTTTCATTCATTTTATCTGTAGCTATGGTTCAGTGGGAAAAATTAGTAAATTCCTCACTTCTCATTGGGAATACTTGCACCCCTGAAATAAAATTTGGCTCTGCCATTCTCAGATGTTTCTTAACATCTGCACATGGAACTTGTAATTCTATACATAGCGGAGTACAAACTAATACAGATTTTTTTGCCCCAGTAGTAGGTAGAACCCCCCATGACCTGTTTTTCACAACTTTTAAGGAAGCAGAAGGATTCGCTGAGGATTACTGCCCACTTTTGCTGGATGTTTGTTTATTATGGTATAACATAATAAATGATGATACGCAGCCCATTTTTACTCTTCTTACTACTTAGATGATACCTTATTTGAGAATAAGCTCTATCATTTACAATCCAAGCCACAGAAAGAGCTGTTTTGTAACTGAATGTTGCAAGGTTAAGCTGTCATCAGAAATTGTTAAATAGAAGACAGGAAAAAAAATAGAGTAATTTTAAGTAACTTGAATATAAAAAGATAAATGGATAACTTGAAATACTTTTTGTTCTTCCAGAATCTCAAGTTGTAGCTATCAAAAATGAATTTGAACAAATACTTGAACGACCAGCTGCTAAAAAATAATTAAAAAAATTACTTTGCCATCAAATGCATGGGAATGACCCCCAGGGGCTTTCACTGTGAGCTAGATGCTGTATACGTCAGGAAATGTGCTAACCAAAGGGCAAGGTGAATTAGGATTTATAATTTGCTGACGTGGGGAGGAGTAAACACTGCTTGTTTATAATATTACCACTTTATAATCATAGATTATCTCCACAAATTGGTTTTAAAATCAAATATTAAGACTTTTCAATGCATTTTTTTTCTTGTCTGTTGGTTTCTAGCTGTCCTCCTTCTGTATGGTCTAAGAACTTAAGGTTCACAGACAGCATGTGAGTTTATTCTTATTTTGTTCATATTTGGTGAAAACAACAAAATAATATACATTTAAGTTGCAGACCTGTTAAAATTGTGTCCATAGCAAGTAAAAGAGTTTTGGTGCCTATCTTAAGAGTTATAGTATCCCTAAGATTGCTTTTCCAGGAAAAAGAGTTGCATCTTCTTGCTAGTTCTGCTTGCTGATAAGTTGATTGCATGGTACGCTTTGGAGTTGAGACCAAGTAGAACACAAGTAGCTGTCTGAATGCCAGGATGCTTTTGACTTCTGCCAGGTTTCACCTGTGTAGTGGAGTGTCTGGCCATTTCCAAGATATGGCTGACTAACAGAAAGGCTCTGATGGAGCTGTGCTGCTGTGAATATTCAGGAGAGAGAGCACGAGGCTGCAAACACTGCTTTTTGTCCCTAGTGAGGTACTGATAAAGGGAGCTGCTCACAAGCACTTTAGTAAGCAACCAGTATTCTTCTGAAACAGCGAGTGGATGACACATGGTGTTGAACAAGGGTGTATTTCTATTCGTAGTTACAAAGATCCACATCAGAGCCCTGTCAGGTTTATGTTCACCATGAGCTCAGAGGTGTAACATGCAGCGTACGTACCTATCACAGCGGCTCCAAAGGGAAACTGGTGTTTGTGACACATGCACAGAAACATAAGTGAAATATTTATATGTATTTTATCAAATAGAATGAAAAAAACCATATTTTTTCCCTATCCATTTTTTGCATTTGCAGGTTTCTAATGAAAAGAAAAAATTGTCCAACTAGTAGGTTGTATAGTATCTGGGAGTTATATGGAAAGAATGTCGGTAAAACGGAGTCCTTGCATCAGCTGGTTCAAAGGAGTAAACGGAATTCAAATCAGTGGAGCTCTTTGCATGTAAACTAACAGTGAATTTATCCTCGAGCCTTTTTAATATGTTTCAAATGTTTTTCCTTCCCTTATGATTGTGGGAATCTCATCATCCTGTTTAATAGTGCAGTAATTTCCTGCCAAGTGAACCAGTTTTATTTCTTCAGTCTGTACTTTTCTATTCTTTTATTGCAAAACGATCAGTCTGAAGTTTGCTCTTACAGAAAATTTTAATACGTTGCATCCAAAGCGAAAACTGATGGGTACAATGATACAGTAACAATTCTGGATGTTCTGAAAATGCTCTTTGAAGTCTAAGGACCTTAGGAGGAGGTCGATGTCTTTAAGCTTGTTGTGCTGCCTTCTGCTAATCATAAATGTGTTAGCAGAAGTGTTTGGTTATGTAGTTACTTTGAACTTTCATGTAATCACCCATTGGTTTGGCTGCCAGTTTTCTGTCTCTTTATTCTGTCCTCATGGAACGCTCCCGTCATCTGGGTCCTGGCTTCATTGGCACCCCTAGGTTGTGCTGGAAAACAAAAATACTTCATTACCTGGATGTAAAACAAGGGAGTTTTGTTTATTTTTTCCAGGGAAATCACAGTAAAAAGTTGCCTTATTTGTGGAGTTTCTAAACTATGCAATTTTGGTATTGTTGTCCAGAACACAAAATAGATTTGTTCAGTCAAAACTACGTACGAATATAGAGTGTGCGAGATCTGGGAACTGGACTGCCTTGCACTTGACAAAAATACCATGGACAGTGATTGGCAAGAAGGGCTTGTGCACAGGCTCTGGCTGCCTACACAGACCTGTTTCAGGGGGACAAGGAGCATGAGGTTGGGGTGGGAGGTCAGTTAAATGGGGTAACTATGGCCATTGATCATTGCTTAGGAAAATGGGGGCATAACTTACTATCCAAATTAGTTTGGGTTGTTTTTTTTTCCTTCTGGAATTATCTCCACAAAAGTGTACAAAAAAATAGATGGGTAGCACAAAAAGTTATGGCTGATTTAGGCAAGACCTGAGCAAATTTGAGCCCCCCCCCCCCCCCCCCTTTTTTTTTTTTTTTCTTTTCCTTTTCAAAGAAGCCTGCCTTTGTACTCTAGCCACTGAAGAAGACACATAAATCCACAGCTTGTATTTTGTTTGGAAGCCAGTAGGGATTTTGGGGGATGCTTTCCAATATGGAAGACTGTCATTTCCATATAAAACATTTGCTTAGAGTAAACCCCATTCAAGGAACTCCTTCCATGCTTCTGTTTTTATTAATGTCTCCGAGTTCCTGCTTTAATCCTCTGACATTCTCGACAAATTCAGTTAAGAGTCAAAGATGGGAGTGAAACTAAGGTGAAAAGAGTGACTTTACATCAAATTTAACTGGTGAGATGAGCTGTGAAATGAGACACCTGTACTCTTCATTTTATCGTACTGCATTGTGGCCAGGTTTCTCCAAAACAGGCCTGTTTGCTTTGCAAATTCTTTGCCAGTTACCTGTATTATAATGTGGCTATAGGGCATCTGCGCACTTCTTGGTACGTGGTAAACATCGATTTGTTAGAAAACTAGAGAGAAAAAGAACACAAGAATTGCTTATTAATAACAGCTAAAATTCAAATCTCCGCCTTATCCAAACCTAGGTGACTGGACATTGAGTTCTCATTCTTTTAAATGAAAGTTAATGAATGAAGCCTTAGCAGAATGGCTTCCAGAACCGTGTTTTGTTTTTCAGATGAAGTGTATTAGACAATATTATTCTTTTCCTCATTGGCAAACTTGGTAGTCACAAATTTAGTCCTGCCGGACTAGTTCCTGAAAAACAAGCCCTAAATGACATAAACTAAGCTCGAAGCACTCTAGGACGAACTTTTTTCCAAGGAGTGTAGGTGAATGGAGTATGAAGTACAGCATCTTTATCCCATATGATAGTTTGAGTTTGAGGCAAAGACTGACTGAAAATTTCATCCTCGCTACCATTTTTTTTAGGTGGCAAGACTTACAGTGTCTTTTTATGGTGAATTTAAAGGAAAAGGCCATAAACAGAAGTTAGCAGGTTTTGGCACCTGCACTCTGGATCAGATCTGTGGAATATTTTTTTAATTTCAAATAATTTTTCAGAGACCTTGTTTGGATACACTCATCTATGGGATTTTCTTCCTATTTGAACTACACCTATTGGAATGGAAAAGATTTTTCTTTGTTACCTGAATGAAGAAAACCCTAGTTTTCTTTATTAGCAGTTGGCTACCAAACTTAAACTGTGATCTTCTCCACTGTTATGATTCAGTTTTCTGCAGTTTTTTGAACAGAGCCACTTTTTTTTTCCTCCATGCAGCCTCAATATACTTGGTATTTCCTATGTAGACATTTGATCATAGTTAGCTCTGAAAATACGTTAGCTCTGGAAATACGTAATGAGATTTTGTAACTCCCTTACATAAAGAAGCATCAGCTGACATTTTATCTGTTTTTTGTCATCTCGCAAAACGGCTGTAACTCATATCAGGGTAATTGCTTCTGTTATGCCATTTATAATAAGCACTGTATATCAAAACACTCAAAAGGAGATCTTGTGTGGAAAACTTCCACAGAAAATCCAACCGTTTGAGAGAAGATTTGCAAGTATTACGTTCCTCATTGCAGTCTCACGCTTTTTTGCTGTGCAGCTGGAAAGCTGGTCTGTTGTTACGCAGCAAATACCGTGCTTTGTAAGTTTTCATTGCTTTCCAGCATGCTGATGTTGAACTGGATAAAGCAAACTAGTAGGTTTTACTGAGTAGAAAATTATTTCAGCATAATGCCTTTTTACAAAAAGCACCTCTTTGGGTACTAAAGCTTATTTAGTTTAATTCTTTAATCCCTTTTCTCACTCAGTGTACAGAAAGTAAACATTATTTCTGCAAAGGGGACGTGGCTTTTTTTCTATAAGGGCATTTGCAGAATACATACCAGATCAATTTACAACAGTCCAAAAACTGCTGTTCCACCTAGAAACCTCTACGCTGCATGGTTTTGTAAGGCTTCCTGAGAATTCATAGTTTCATAAGGTGAGCTGCCTTTGGTGATTAAAAGAAGTCTACAGGTCCTGTAGCTACAACATGCATAGGTGTATTCATCAAATGCTTAAATATAAGAGCTGAACCTGGGATGTGATACAAATGCCCCTTTGTCATGTAGCTGAAACCCAGTCTTCTGTTACGGAGATTTATATTGTGTCTCAGATACAGTCACTTGCCAAAGGAGAAAAAAGGAAAAAAGCAGCAGCACTTTAGCATGAAGTGCATAAAAGAAACCATGATAGGGTTTACTGAGCAGAAGGTTGAATCTATCTCCAGTTAAAACATTTATCCACGTATGTATCTATATATAGCTAGTCCACATGCATAATCATATATGACTATAAATCATCTGTATTTTACATAATATCATCAGGCACTCAAACAAAAATATCAAGCTGCACAAAATTTGCACTGCCTAGGTGCAGTGTATATACTTCTTCTAATGTAGACATTTGTCTGCTGGGAAGCTGATTTTTTTCCTGGAAAGCTTTGATGTGCGGGGCTAGGCGGAGTGGTACAGTTCTGTGGGCGGTTACAGTTTATAAAGGTATGTGACTGCCTGTGACAGTGCAGGGATGGAGCTCAGGCAGTTCATGGTAAACTTCTGTCTGAAAAGCATGTTTAATGTAAGTATCCGGATATTTTTATAATCTTAAGTACATCCCATCATGATTTGCCACTCTTAGCTATGGATGAGTTTTCATCAAGGTCTAATATACTGCAATAATTTTTCTATATGTGAAACTCACCTGTGAATAATAATTGCGAAAGCTTATGCATCCAATGCAGTAGGACTTTTTGTTAGGGCTTTGACATTTTCAATACGTGATAGGACTTTGATGATCAATAGCAGAACCTCATGAGGTAGGTACAGCCACAGTGCGCATAATAACATTCAGCAGAGATTTATTTCGGTGCAAGTCTGTGGAAGCATGAGCTGACCTCAACTTGTCCTCCAGTTTTCAAACGCTGTTTTGCAAGTATTGCAAAGGTTGCTGTGTTGGTTGCTGTGACACTGCTGTATTTACTGTGGTCAGCAAAATAATTTTCAAGTAACTCCATTATGGTTTGCAGTATGATCAAGCATGGCTTGTCAGGTAATGACATTCAGTGCTCTCAGAAGGGGGCAGCTCCACTCTGCAACTTCTTGTGAGCCTTCACTCAGTGCCCACAGAAGATGCCATCAATGTATATTCTTCATTGTAAACTAGATGTGGATTAAAATGTTGATATTAAGATGCTGAATTCATTAAAACTTACTCTAGCTCTTCACAGCTGGGAGGCTGGAGCAGTCATCTGGTGTCAGACAAATAAAAATGTTCCATGACACAGATCCCATGGCAGCCCTTTGGGATGGACTGTTGACTGTGCCTGCACAAATTACAGTAATAGCATGTGCTGGGGTGAGGACATTCCTGGGGCAGGTTGTGCCCAGTGCAGGCTACCCAAACTCCCAAGTCTCCTTTCTAGTCATCTCCCTTTCCAGAATTGTCAGGAGTGTTTTCCAATATGTTTGTAATGCCTTGTCACTTTGCCTCGCTTTCAACATACTCTTACAATTCACAAAATCGGAAGAAATTAAGAAATAAAAGGGGTGAAATGATATTAAATGAGCTGGTTACTGTTGAAGGAAAAAAAGACACCAGGTAACTGTTCCCCGTTAACCTTTTCCTTAAAAGGCCTTTAGAAACTCAAGCAAGTGGGTGACTTGCTGTAATTATTCATAGCTACCAGTGGGAATTGAAGGCACTTGAAGAAATATTGTGAGTTAAACTACTCAGGTCAGAACAAGAATTTTAATCCAGGAATATTCTGCCAAGAAAATGTATGGCTCAAGAGAGAAAATCTGGAGAAACTCCTGCTTTTTTCTAAGTGAAATTAGATGATTACGAAGGAGACATCACATCATGTTATGTCTTGCCAAGACATATGACTCTAAGCAAGGGCAAATAATTTAGAAGTTGTTCAAATGCTTTTGTGCTTTTAGGGATAGCCAATTATGTAATGGCATAAAAAGCTGGCTGGCTTGCTGGGCTTAAAAGCAAGCCTCCAAGGGAAATAATGCCATTGTGATACTCATCAAGAAATAAAGTCTCACTGGTTTTAATTTCTTTTCCCTAGAATTTTCAGTTAGGGACAATGTATAATGATCAAAAATATAAAAATGGAAAATAAGGAGATACCAACACTGCAGCAGCTCTAAGAGATAAGACCCACAGCCCAGCTAGTTTAGTGCCTTCCAGGGAGAACATCTGACATATGCTTTTGGTGCTTGAGCTGTGTTACAGGTTTTGAACGGAGCATCATCTGCTTACCATTTCTGTTTGTGTTATCTTAGGGAAGCAGAACCTGGTGAGCTGCACTGCTGCAGAGCACCTTTTCCTGTAGGAACACTCCTTCACAAAAAGCCAAATGAGGAGATGCCTCCTGAAAGGATGTTTTCTCAGAAATGGCTGTGCTGGGTACTGAATTGTCAGCACACAGGTTAAAGGACTAAGCCATGCCTAGCTGAACATCTCGTTGCTGTTTGTAGGAGTAACACACACAATCCTGTGAACATTTTTTATTATTGTACTCCACATGATTTGTCCTGTATCATGACTTTTGCTGACATTTCTTTGGTAAGCAATTGCAAATTTGGTTTGATAGTAATGTGACTCTCTTCCACTATTTTTCTGTTTGTCCAGAGGTGGTCTTTAAAATATTTTTGGATTTATTTCTTATCCTAACCATGAGTGAAGAGAAGATAAATCATACCAACTCAACTGAAAACATTTCAGCTTGTCTTGTTCAGTTGTTTCCACCAGATGTGGCAATTCTGTGCTGGTGCCACTCTGTGCCTTGCTGTGAGTTCCTTATAGGTAGTTCATTAAGTAAATGAGGGCCCTGCAACATGTTCTGGCAATGCATGTTATTTTGGGTTTTCATTTCACATGACAGTTTTCCTGGGATTGTTGCCAGACAGTTGCCAAAGACCTCAGGCTCGTCAGCTCAGCTTTTTCTTGAGGCCAGGTTTGGGTGGAAATAGCAGGGTGTATTTCACCATTACAGAGTTCTGTCTAGGGAGCTCATTTTGTGCGGGTACCCCCAAGGAGGCATCGCTTCTTTAGGCCCTCACCAGTTCCTTTGAAGTGACTGGTTCCAGACCGTTGCAAAGGCCATCACATCTTGAGGTGGGCTCTCCGTGGTTTCTAGGTCAGCAGACAGTGGCAGGGCCCATGGGGATTACCGCTCCCAGCTGGCTCCCGGGGAGCTTTTCTTCTGTGCCTGCAGCTCCTCAAGAGTTTCAGCTCTTGCTGGGAAAAAAATGCCTGACACTGCAGCGTGTGTCGTTCCTCTTGACTTTTTTTGCAGGGAAGGGCCATAGCTCCCATGAAATAGCTCCCCTATGGCTCGCTCTAACCACAAACGTGGTCCTGAAAGGCTCCTCCACCCTCTCTCCTGGACTCGGTGAACTTCGATGATTCTGGGACAGGCCCCTGGGCATCCTGGGGTAGCTGTTAATGGAAGTGTGGATGTGGCAAGCAAAACCTCGTGAACTTCCTCTCAGTGAACTCATTTGAAATAGCTGGCACTCCTGCCTGTATCAATTAAATCCGAAGTCTTTAACGTAAAGTACTTCTTAGCTGTTGTAACTTGGCTCTTGGGGATTTTGAAATGTTTATGGACTTCCCAGAGGGTAGGAAAGAGGAGAAATATTTATGTGTAGAACATTTTGTCGTTTCACTTGGCTGGTAAGAATGTTAGCCCCCTTGCCCAAGGCTCCTTGTCCCCTGCTCTTTAACACTAATGAATGTAAATGACATAAAGGCAGTACTGTGAGAAGTCATATATTATTGTCACACTGTAAGCAATACTGAATGGGGAATTAAAAAAACAACAAATGCAAATCACTTTGCGCAGCAGGAATTACTAGGTAATCCAGGTGACATCCTGTAGTGGATTTGCGTGGCAAGGTTTTGGTAGTGGAGGGGCTACAGGGGCAGCTTCTGTGAGACGATGCCAGAAGCTTCCCCCGTGTCCAATGCACGCAACGCCAGCCAGCTCCCAGACAGACCCACCGCTGGCTAAGTCTGAGCAAGCACCTCAGGGATAGCACATTAAGAAGGGGGAGAAAAAAGATATGTGCAACACAACTGCAGTGGAAGAGAGGAGTGGGACTACGTGAGAGCAGCAGCGCTGGCACCCGGGTCGGGGCAGGGGGAGGCCGGGGGGCTCCAGGCCCGGAGCAGAGACTCCCCGGCAGCCCGTGGCGAAGCCCCCGGCGAGGCCAGCTGTGCCCCCAGCACATGGGGGGTCCATGGGGGGGCAGATCCCCACCTGCAGCTCATGGAGGACCCCACGCAGGAGCAAGTGGGTGCCCAAAGGAGGCTGTGACCTGTGGGAAGCCCACGCTGGAGCAGGTGGGTGCTCAAAGGGGGCTGTGAGCCATGAGAAGCCCACACTGGAGCAGGCTCCTGGCAGGACCCGCGGCCCCACGGAGAGGAGAGCCCAGGCTGCAGCAGGTTTGCTGGCAGGACTTGTGGCCCCGTGGGGGACCCACACTAGAGCAGTCCGTTCCTGAAGGACTGCACCCCATGAAAGGGACACATGCTGGAGCAGTTCTGGAAGAACTGCAGCCCATGGGAGGGACTCACGTTGGAGAAGGTCATGGAGAACAGTCTCCTGTGGGAGGGACCCCACGCTGGAGCAGGGGCAGAGTGTGAGGGGGAAGGAGCAGCAGAGACACCGTGCGATGAACTGACCGTCACCCCCATTCCCCGTCCCCCTGCACCGCTCAGGGGGAGGAGGCAGAGAAATCGGGAATGAAGTCTGGGAGGAAGGGAGGGGTGGGAGGAAGGTGTTTTTCTGATTTGAATGGTAATAAATTAAACTGATTTCCCAAGTAGATTGTTTTGCCCAGGATGGTAACTGCTGTTTGATCTCCTTGTCCTTATCTCAACCCATGAGCTTTCGTTATATTTTCTCTCCCGTCTGGTTGAAGACAGGAGTGATAGAGTGATTGTGGTGGGCACCTGGTATTCAGCCAGGGTCGAACCCCCACACATCCTTTTTCTATTTGCTGCATTTCACTGTGCATGTAGTGTAATGGTATCAGTTGATTTGTTCCAGCTCCCAAACAAGTCTCTGTAGCTCCGTCGAGATTTACATTGCAGTGTCTTCAAGTCTTATCCTGGGGGAGGAATATTGTAATGATTGCTGATTCCCTGGAAGTCCTCCTCAGCACAAGGCAGTGTGAGATTAAAGTGAAATGACGAACTTATGCACAACATCAAAATCTGAACAGTTAAAATGTTTGTGGTGAACAGGAGTAAACCAAGCCTGTACGCAGCTCTCTGTATTCAAACATCCAAAAGGTTTCTTACAAGGCTACCAGCCCATCAGCCGGATAACACTTCCCTAACTGTAACTTCGAATGAGTTCCTATGCAAAAACTGACTTTAGGCTTGCAGTCATCAAAAATAGTGTTGATTGGGATAATGTGTTTCATTTTATATCCTAAGCGTGTTTGGATTTTATTCACATGAAAATTTCAAAACCTCCCCTTCCCAGGGTGTTCTGATTCCAACTTAATTAGGAGGGTAATTTTAATTTTCCTCTTGATAAACTGTTTGGTGTTGGTTTTTGGGTTTTGGTTTGTTTGGTGGGTTTTTTTGCTCAGCTGCTTAACCAAAATATTAATAAATTCATGCAATCAGCAATCATAAAATCATTTAGGTTGGAAAAGACCTCCGAAATCATCAAGTCCAACAATTAACACAGGACTGCCAAGTACATCACTAAACCATGTCCTTAAGCACCACATTTTTTTTAATACCTCCAGGGATGGTGCTTCCACCACCTCCCTGGGCAGCCTGTCCCAAGGTTTGACAACCCTTTCAGTGACGAAATTTTTTCTAATATCCCATCTAAACCTCCCCTGGCACAACTTGAGGCCATTTCCTCTCGTCCTGTCACTTGTTATCTGGGAGAAGAGACTGACCCCCGCCTGCCTACAGCCCCTACAGTCAGGTAGTTGTAGAAAGTGGTAAGGTCCCCCCGAGCCTCCTCCTCTCTAGAAAAACAGCTGCTCCTCATCAGACTTTTTCTCTAGACTCTTCACCAGCTTCATTGCCCTTCTCTGCACACCAGCACCTCTACGTCCCTCCTAAAGTGAACACCCCTCCCAAAACTGAACACAGGATTGGAGGTGCAGCCTCACCAGTGCTGAGTACAGGGGGACAATCCCTTCCCTGGTCCTGCTGACCCCATGTGCTGGATACAAGCCAGGGTGCTGTTGGCTGGGCTGTTAAAGGCTGAGGCAAAGAAAGCATTAACTACCTCAGCCTTTTCCTCATCCTCTGTGGCAGTGTTCCCTGCCGCGTCCAATAAAGGATGCAGATTATCCTTGGCCCTCCTGTTTCTAATGTATTTGTAAAACCATTTATTGTTCTTTTACGGCAGTGGCCAGGCTGAGTTCTATACTGGGATTTGCCTCTCTAATCTCTGCCCTGCATAAACTCATGATATCCCTATTACAGTCCTCCGGAGCTGCCTCCCCCTTCTTCCATAGGTGGCAAACTCTCCTTTTTCCCCTGAGTTCCAGCCAAAGCTCTGTTCAGCCAGGCCGGTCTCCTTCCCCTCTGGCTCGTCTTCTGGCACATGGGGACGGGCTGCTCCTGCGCCTTTAAGACTTACTTCTTGAAGAATGTCCAGCCTTCCTGGACCCTTGGCCCTTCAGGAATGTCTCCCCAGGGACTCTGTCAACCAGGCTCTTAAACAGGCCAAAGTTGGCCCTCCAGATGTCCAAGGTAATGGTTCTGCTGACCCCCCCCACCTCCTCACTTCTCCAAGAATCAATAACTCTGTCATCTTGTGATCACTATGCCCAAGACATCCTCCGATCACCACATCACCCACCAGTCCCTCCCCGTTTGCAAACAGCGGGTCCAGCGGGGCATCTCCCCTGGCTGGCTCACTGACCCGCTGTCAGGAAGGTCTCTTCCACCCACTCCAGGAACCTCCTAGACCGTTTCCTCTCTGCTGTGCTGTATTTCCAGCAGACATTGGGGAAGTTGAAGTCCCCCACGAGAACAAGGGCTAGCGATTGTGAAATGTCTCCCAGCTGCTTATAGAATGTTTATCTGCCTCTTCATCCTGGCTGGGTGGTCTGTAACAGACTCCCACCAGGATATCTGCCTTGTTGGCCCTCCCCCTGATCCTTACCCGTAAACACTCAACCCTGCTGTCACCATCATTCAGCTCTAGGCAGTCAAAACACTCCCTGACAGAGAGCCACCCCATCACCTCTGTCTTTCTGTCTTGTCTGTCCTTTCTGAAGTTTTTGTAGTTATCCATTGCAGGACTCCAGTCACGTGAGTCCTCCCACCGTGTCTCTCTGATGGTGATTATGTCGCAGTCTTCCTGCTGCACGGTGGCTTCCAGCTCCTCCTGCTTGTGGCCCAATTTCAGACATTGGCATAGATGCACTTCAGCTGTGCTATCGATCTTGCCCCAGACACTGCCATGCCACCCCCAGGCTCAACTCTAACGAGCTTCATTTTATTCCCTTCCTGCCCTGAATCCAGTTTAACGCTCTCTCAATGAGCCCTGCTAACTCCTGATCTAGGATCCTTTTCCTGCTTTGACCCAGGTGAACCTGATCTGTTGCCAGCAGGCCTGGTGCTGCATAAACTGCCCCATGATCAAAAAAACCCTGAAATTCAGCCAGGGACACCAGGCCCAGAGCCAGGTGTTGATCTGTGCGATCTTCCAATTACACCCACCATCATTCCCCGCAACTGGCAGAATTGTTAACCTCCTTGGATTAAAAACATGCTTTCCCACCTGGCATAGCTATGTCCTCGCCTTAATGTGAATCTTTTTCTCTCACTTTGAATTTCGCATTTCATACAGGCATTTTTAAGTTAGCAGTATCTGGGGTCAATAGCAGTCTCAGTCCTGATTTTGGGACGGAGTGCTCAGCCCTGAGATCTAATCCCAGTTGTGCCCAAGGTCAGGCATTCATGATCAGGAACACTGCTAGGAAAGCTACAGAATGTGTCATTAAATGTGGTGATCTCTGCCATATCCATATTCCTATCCAGGTCTGAAAGGATGTATTCGAAGCTTGCAGCAAAAAATGTATTCCACATTTACATAATTTTTGTTTAAAATACAGCACAATGTTTTTTTTCCTGAGTCTACACAAAGTGCTTTGTTTTGACAAGAGCTGAAAGTGTTTTAGTCCAGCCTGGTATACAGACTTTCCCCTCTGCTCACTGCCTGCATCTGTTGTTGATTAGAACTGTGGCTCCCTAGAGAGGTTTTTTATGAGTATGGCTTGTGTTTTTTTCAGTTGTTTGAATTGATGCTGGAAAACAACAGGCAGTTAGGAAAACATGGAAAACAGAAGCTGGACAGACAGACTTGAAGAAACCTTGCTGTTGTTTTATGTCCAAGAGCACATCTAGAGCAGGAGAACTATCATGGTATGGTAGCCTGCACGGTTTTCAGATACAAGGTGAGCTGTGGCTGGAAAGCTTCCAAACAGACTTTCATGGATTTGTGTAAGGATTCACATAAAGCATTTCATTGTGTCTTGCAGTGGATGGAGGGTTGGAAGGATCCCTCTCCTACAGTGCTCACAAAAGTTACGGAACAAGAAGCTGCCAGCGTATTTGATTTGAATTTGTGCCTGTTTCCTTTGATGGATTTTGTGGGCCAAGAGCCGATTTCTTTGCTGAATTGAATATCACTTCAAAACTAGCTCCCTGTTCCTGCTGATTTGAGAACAAGTCATCATTTTGTTGACTTCTGTACAAAAAGGACTGCATAACTGAAATCTCTTTCTCTCCCAGCCTTCTAGCTTGTATTTTCATCTTCTTCCAGTGAGGAAAAAACTGAAAATGCCTATTTTGAGGCTTGGTATACCTGCTGGGTATTGCAGCTAAGGGGGAATATACATATAAAAGCCTCGGGGGAGGAGGGGTGGGGGGTGGGTGGGAAAGAAACAAACAAACTTTATTTTGCTAACTTCAAAAATAAAAGATAATAATTAACATTAAGGTAAACAGCACTAACAGAAATAAATGTATTGTTTAGTTACTGAATAAAGTACCATTAGACAAATTAGATCACAAATTTGAATTGATGCAAATGGTACAGGGAATTCATCCTAATATAATCCAGACAAATTTTGCGGTAGCGATAGTCACCTTTCTTGTCCTTTGAATTCACACCACCTGCTTTTGTCCATATGACGTGACTTGGTATGGGAATCATGCGAGAGGATTGTTTGCCTTCTCTAGTTACAAGAACTGTTCAGCTCACAGAGGTTGTCAAAACCCCCACCTCTTGGTTGGGGATTGGGAATTCTGGTGACCTGCAGGCTCTGCAGCACTAGGTTGTTCCTGTGTAGCTGGGACAGCGCCTTCAGTTCAGAGACTGGACTTAATAAATAATGGGCATGGCTAGTTGGTCATTTTTGGCTTGCTGTTGTTCTTTTGCCTGTTTGACAGCCCAGAGAACAAAGGTCAAAACTTAGCAAGACTGAAAACTATCATCAGTTTGTAGGTTCTCCTCCTGTTGTCTTTGCACTTCCTTCAAAAAATGAAAAATGTTGGTTTTCAAAATATTTCCCAAGGAAAATGCTCAGCATGTTTCTCTCAGCTGGTGTGCACATGCATATGATTCAGGTCCCTTTTTGCTGAAGTGTTTGGGAGTGCACCAGTCGTGAATAGCCATGTACATACATGCCCTCTGCGTCCTCCTCTCTCTCATTCTGACATCAACATTCTCCTTGCTGGGTTTCCAGTGTTTATGTTTTATGAACTCTACTAGATGAATATGTGTAAAGCATCATAAAGTATATCTAAACATAGAAAATTAAAAGTAATTGTAAAAGAAGTAACAGAAAGAAATGATGCCAAACAATTTAACATTTGTGGGAAAGTACACAAAGTTTACCTACACAACTGGTAGCTCCCAAAGACATTACTGATCTGCTTGCCAGGGAGTATGGTTAGAGAGGGCTAACCTGAGTAGGCTCAAACTTCTCGCAGGTTGTGGCAGTCTGCTTCAGCACCGCTGTAAGAACTAGTGCCGTACAACTTAAGCTGAGGCAGCCTTTTACATTTCTCACACTTGTTTTAGGTGTAAGTAAAAGTATGAAGGTTTTCCTTTGGCATACTTGCTCTTTGAGACAATGATGACATTTGGTAAAGGATCAAGTGTGGACATGGGGATCCACTGTATTGGTGTGATTTGTACACACACTCTATTGGGTATAGCTGGGTGTATTTCTGCGTACTTCTCTATAAGTATGTGCTTGAGTTTAAAAATGTGAACACCTAGACTAACAAGTCATAAAGAGCCCAACACATCTGTGCATAGCTTTTCAGGGCAACCACTTTGAGAGGAAGATGTCTGAGTAAATCGTAAAGACTCACAGGTATTTGACAAGATAGAGACTAAATACCGGCAGCTCCCAAAGGTACAGAAGACACAGCCAAAACCCAGCACACCCTTGTCAACACCACTTGAACAGAGGAGCTGTGATTAAGACTTGATAGCCGTTATCTCTTGTCCTTCATGTCATTGAAGGAAACCTGACTGCACAACCATGAAACACATTCTTGTTTTGAATGAATGTTTTTGAATGAAACACATGTGAACGCTGATCAGACTGCTTGGACACACACATCCTGGTGCTGGCCATCCTGTGGGTATGAGAGTGTGAATACGAGTAAATGAACTCAGTTTTGCTTAAAAAAAAAAAAGTCACCTTCCCCTTCTACAAGCTCTTGTACTCAACTTTGATCCATTGTTATTGTAATGTTATTTCCTCCACATTGTTTTTCAAAGGCAGCAGCAGTTTCTCATACCTATTATTTGGCTGACTTGGGCTTTATTAGGCTTTAACTTTGTAAAAAAAAAAAATAATGTTTTATGTCCTAATTTTTCAGTGACAAATCTATTATTCATTTTACTTATCCAAGCTTTAAATGCGTTTCAAAAAGCTTCTGTGAAGTAGTGGGGTTTTTTGTGCTGTTTCATCACAGCTGGAAAATAGGAAAGGTGGAGGCAAAATAAGTTTGGTCTTGTGAAGGACTTTGATTTAAAACACATCCTGTGAATATCTACATTGTGAGTGACACATCCTTGTTCCCAGGCTTTAATACACAGAATTATGGTGAGGAAAAGTGGTCAGTCATGAATTTGTCATTGTGACGGTGTGTACAGTGCGTAAAGTCCAGTCCATGAATTACACTCCTTTGCTGAATATGATTAACTAATGCTGACTTGAACTGACATACTTAGCTCTAAAAAGCCATGTATCTCCATAAAGGCAACAAAAACAGGAGTTAATACAAGTAAGTTCCTGCTGGAAAAGTTTAGAAATAGCTAAACCTGGAGAAAATTGAACGGGGAGTTGCTGGTTTTTTAAGCTACTAACACAAAGCCTAGAACAAAGATAGTGTAGGTTTATGTATTATGTTACAGATTTTTGTGTGATGCTTCTGCTGCTGTTCCACTGTGTGACCCATTCGGTTTAGGGGAGGATGAAGATCCATCTGTGTATTTCCATATACTAATCATAGATATTTATGTTCTGTGTTCAGGATTAGAGACAGTTACTTACGGACTGAGCATGATGTGCTATGGTATGGAATATCCCTTTGGCTAGTTCAGGTCAGCTCTGCTCCCTCCCAGCTCCTTGTGCACCTCCTCACTAGCAGAGCATGAGAGACTGGAAAGTCCTTGATTTTGACTAAGCGCTACTTAGCAACAACTAAAATGTCAGTGTGTTATCAACATTATTCTCATACCAAGTCCAAAACACAGCACTGCACCAGCTACTGAGATGAAAATTAACCCCAACCCAGCTGAAACCAGGACATCTGGGCAGGGGCAACCTTCTGTTAAATCCTACAGGATTTAATACACCTGGATTGCAGTGTCAGTAGGAATCTCTGGTGTTAATATATTGCAAATGATCTCCCTAGCAAGATGGATCGAAGGTTTATGATTGTGAACTCTGGATACTAGGTGTGATTTACGCTCATTGGGTTGGCCCTCTTTACACATTTTCAATTAAAATGAATTTTCCGGTACCTCTTAATGTACGCTGAGAAGGGATCTGCCAACATAATTGTATTTAGAGCAGATTTTTTGGGAAGTCCTCAAATAGGCTAAATTTAATACTGTGCCTGAAATACGTCTGCTGTGTCCCCCTACCTTTGACAGGTGTAGGTGTGATTCCATAATGGCTTTCTGCCTCAGGTGGGGTATTTTTTTTCTAACAGCAGCACTAGGTGGCACACAAGGTCAGGGCAGCACCATACTCCAGGAGCCAGGGCTCACCTGCTCCCTTGGGGCACCAGCTGAAATGACTGCGCTGAGCCTGCAGCTCACACTCCAAGGCCCGTTGCCATCTATTTCAGCTTTCTGCAAAACCCAAGAGATGCTGAAGCTGATCCTGACGACAGCCGCATTTATGTGCGATAGCCATTTGCCACATCTGGATGTATTGTGCTGCCTTCCTGCAAGTGTAGTTAATTCTACTCAAACTCTTAAAATGAAAAAATCACCTGAGAGTGAAATGCTCATAACCAACAAAAAGCAGCCTCAAGGTGGAATTGCATCCATTCTTCTCATAACTTACAAGGAAGATGGAGGCTTGGTGGTCTGTGGGGCTGCTTCAGTGCTGGATGGCTCTTGCTAAAAAGAGCGAGCTCTGCCTACAGTCTGTGCAGGGAATTCCTGCTGTAGCCGGGTCCCTGCAGTTCAAGGTGAGATCCTGGTGGGGAAGAGCATCATTGGGGCACCATGGGTTAACACTACCACTCTCACAGAAACTGTTTTCTGGTTCTGTTACACGTCATTTGTGTTGTCTTCTTGTACCTTAGCTTACTAGTACCATACTTTTTTTAGCGTACTCGAAAATGAATGAACTTTTGCATTTCTATCAATCAACTATTTTTTTCAGTTCTGGCTCATAGCCAGTATATTTCCATCTGAAGTTTTACAATCCTGATATTGATACCTATCTATCTACTTATGTATGTCTCACTTCTGGCAAATGTTTTAGCTATATCTTGTATTTCTTCCAGCAAAAAAACAGCGTGGTGGCATTTATGTCATATGTACATGTCTGTCACTATCCAAGAGACTGGATTTCTCTAGTCCTTCAGGCAAAGACAAAGGAGTGGCTGAGCAGGGTCACAGCTAGGAAGCTATGAGGCATCAAGACAAGTTGGCATATAAAACATCTAAGAGAAGAGCAAAGAATTAAAGCTGATAACGTAGTCAAGCCATCTTTCCACATGGTGAAGAGGTGGATGGGACTATGTCATGGGGAAATATCCGAGAATTGCAGTCTTTGGTGAACATTAGCCAGGTGAAAATTAAATCCAGAATCAACAAGGAATCAGAGAATGATGAGTCAGTTGACACAGGGAGATCTTTGTTATACAAGAGAGCAGCTGATGAGACCTGATGGAAAGCATCATTCTTAATCTTCAGCTTCGTTAACTTTAATTTGTTAAACCTGAGCAGGTCTAGTTGTATAGAGAAAACCTTGGCTGGTAGGTATTTCTCCTTTTTTTTTTTTAATCTTTCTTGGTTGTGAGTAATTGATGTTGTACACTATGATGCAGATTGTGTTTGCCTTGCTTTTTGTTCATGTTACTGGCTCATACCATACCAGACAGTTGTACTTACATACATACAGCGAGTGTGTGTGTGTTTTGTGTGTATATGTATGGATGTGGCACACCCAGCCACATAAACATGTACTTACAGGATTTTCTGAGACTCCAGTGTGAAAAAATAATTTGGTACGTTTGAAACTCCAGACTTGATTCCAATCTGGATAAGAAATCTATAGTATGTAATTTCTGAAGGGTCTGGGTGTAGATAAAATTGTAGATAAAATCTTGAACCATTTTTTGAACTTGTGGTCATCTCAATTTAGATGGAGATTATTTCAAGCTAATAAACCAAGTGATTCACAGGGACGCAGAGGCTTTGTGTGGTGCTGATGGTTTCAGAGTGTCACCCTGCTTGCTCTGTGGATCTCATTTGTACCAGGAGCCTGTTGCACCCAAGGTAAAATTAATGATGGAAGATCGATTTCCTGGCCTTCTTTCTCATCCTTTCCTCCTGCATTTCCATCCAATCGCTTCAGCCTGTGGATGAGAACACGGCACAGATAACTCCCTGATTTGGGAAGGAAGACTGTGTGTGTGTGCTGGGCAGCATAATCTGAGGCACTGCCTGGATCATTGCATTCCCTTCTGAGCAGAAGACAGCTGGAAGTTCAGAGCAGACCCAGAAGTAAAAAAGGTAATTAGCTGGAAGTTTTGGGTTAGCGAGGGTATTAAATTAGGTAAATATACTGCATAACTTGGCTAAATGACAATTCACTAGGCAGCTAAATATCTGCAGGTGTTGGAAGGGTATATGCAGGAGGATGAAAGAGGAGTTTCAGGTGTCTAAAAATAGCAAACAAAGTGATGGAGGAAACATCCACGCGGATGAAAGGGAGGGGATCCTTTCATAATGTCTCGCAGGCCATAACGTTCTCTCTGGGAAGTGGTGGGAGCAGGAGGGTGCTGAACAGCACGTGAGGAATGGGGAGGATGTGGCCTGGCAGCGAGAAGCAAAGCAGGCACAAAAAAAGAGGCAGGAGAGGTGGAAAAAAAAGAAATGTCCTGTTCTCTCCTCTTCTCGGCCATGCTTGGCCAGTCCTCCCGTTAGTGCGCTGCAGCTGACTTCTGGAGGCTGAGCAGCAGTGCTTTCATCTGCTAGAGCCTTTCCAGGCCCCGCTTATTTTATCTCAGTGCCTGAGAATTCATTCAGTCCTGCTTAGAGCATACATGCCATATGAATGACAGTGGATGTTTAGTTAGCAGCACGTGCATTACCTACCTATTCCCAAGAGACTGGGAGCAGGAAGCTCTGATGTTACGAGAGCCTGCGTTCAAGGTTGGCCTGGGACCAGGAGGGGTGCATGCCCATGCAGAGTAGTCAGAGCAAGAAATGCCCATTGCCTGTGCCCAGTGACGCCAACTGATGGGGTAGTTATTTCAGAAATGGCAATATGTCTGTTCTTTAGTGATGTGTTGTACTCCTAATGGGGCAACAGAAAAGAAATCAGAAGGCTTGAGAACATAACTGGAAAGAGGGAATATGAGTGGAAAAGGCTTGTGGCAGAAGGTTTTGTTTCATGACCTTTACCCATTGGTAGTGTTGTAATAAATTCTAAGGAAATTCACCTAGGAAATTGGTTGGTTGAAACAAATAATGGTCTGAAGGAGCACTTTGCAGCCATAGGCAAAGCTTAAAACCAAAGACCTGGGAAATTAATCATTAACCACAGTAGTCATTTGTTTTGAACAGTTTATTATAACAAAAGCAGTGTTTTAATGTCTCATGTCTGAGAATTATTACTCAAGCCTTACAAATTTCTCATGGTTAGGCTTAGGATAGTTTGCATACATAGAATGAAGAAAGGATTTTTTCTTGAAAAAATGAATGTGTGAACATGAGAATTAATTCCCCCAAGGGAAATGCAAGATCCTACAGGATTTGGAACGAATGTAGGTGGCCATCTATGACCCATTCCAGACCAGCCTTTAAGCATACAATTAAAATAAAGCATATGCCTACATTTCTTTGACGTCAGTTGAACTTCAACAGGGCTTAAGTGATATCCTGATTAGAGAAGCTTCCATCACCTCATACTTGTGCTGATTTAAAACTAGGATGAAACAGAAGTCCTTAAAGCCTGTGTGCCCTTTTATGTAGTATTAAAGTTCCACTGGCAAATGTGTGCACAACAGAATAAAAATGCAGCAACAAGTTATCTTCAGAACCAGAGCTAGCTGAATTATTTATTGCGAATTTTTATATAGCTTTTGCACAATTTTCTACACAGGAAGCTTTGTTTGGGGATGTACAGAAAGATGTTTCGTTACGGCAGAGGCTGCAGAGGCGGCTTTTATGTGCGCTGAATTAGATGCCGGCATGCCGCATGAGAAGGGAGGGAAGAGTTAGCCAGCAAGGAAATCAGTTGTATTCTGATAAGCATAATGCTGGAGTAAGCTCTGTGTTCTTGGCATCAAATTAGAAGGAATACTGATGTAAACTGTGCTGAACTTGCTGTCAAGTCTGGTTTGCTGTTTAGCAAGAAGAGTTGGGCTTGTTGAGATTTGGGTATTGATAATGCTTGCTGAAGGCTGGTAATGATTTATGTTACTTCTGTAGTTTAAAAAACAAACAAACAAACAAAAGCAAGCAGAATGAAAGAAGAAAGGTGGGGGTCTGTAAACCCAGAAGTGAAGAATGCAACTGCAGCTGAGGTACCTGGTCTATGTTCAGTGCTGTTTTCACAAGTGCAGCTGTGCAGAACTCCACCAAATAAAAGGAGGGACAAAGAAATGATAGATTATGGAAACACCTCAAGCATAAGAACGGCTGTGTTCTCTTCTGTTTTCTGCATCTTTACTCTTTCTAATAATTTGTGTGCTTGAGTTCCTTGTTACCATAATAATTCTTAGCTGGTGTCTTTATGAAAGTACCAATATAGTCAGCCTACTGTTTTTCTCAAGTGTTTCATTCACTTGACTGCTCCTCCAAGTGTTCTGACACGAGATGATGTCCTTCTGCCAGTAGTAGGCTGGTTTGTCTTACTGAAACATTTCACTGTCACACATTAGCAAAAATGTAGTTACACTTCAATATGTAATTATTTTTCTTCAGCTGTTTTACTTGGCAACTTTGCAGGAGTAAGCCCTGTTGTACTCATGGTAAATACAGAATTAGGTCCCCTGAGAGAATTTAATTTGGGCATATCCAGGAATGCAAAGAAGCATAATCATTGAGGACTAAGCTGTGGTACTCATTTAGTCACCAATAAAAGGGATTGTGCTCTAGCAAGTAATAATAACATCCTTACTAATTTGTGTATAAGGTTCATTTCATTCGGCAAATACTGTATATTCTTGTAATAGTGATAACTGTAAGGGGCAAGTAGATTAAGCATGAAGCTCAAGGGTGTTTTAAAAATTGCAACACTATCCTCTGATGAATACATCAAATAGGCTGAATTTACTGAAATAGGGGTTTGTAGTCGGTTCTTTTCCAGGCAAGAAAGCTGTTTTTCTGGTCTTCTGCAGTCAGATATCTGGTGCTCCCCCGAGGCAGTGGGTAAAGTGAGATTTGCAGTTTAACGGAAGGATTTGGGAGGGAGCCCTCCCAGCAGCGTGAGAAGCTGCCTGGTGGGAAGGAAGCCACCACAGCTGATGAGATGGTTGCACCTTCATTCACTGCTGCCTCGTTGGCATTGGACAGTAGCTATACTGGGGGAAATAAAGTAAGCAAAGGTCAAATACCCTGTCTGGTATTCAGCAAGCAGTTGTTTAGGAGCTCATTGAGGCTGAGGGAATGCCTGTAACATTGCATTTAATGGCTGCACGTGGACATACTCTTCATGTATTTCTCTAATCAATGAGTTCACATAGTATTTTGACCTTCACAGTGTCTTCCGGTAGTATCTTCTAGTATCTTTTGTCTTCTGTCACAAAAAAACTACCTGATTCTAGGAGGGTACAGTTCATTACTCTGAGATGTAATGAGTGAAAAGCCTAAGGCACAACCAGTGTTTATTTAGGAATCATCCACAGCAGAGATTTTAATTCTGTGTTAATTTAGCCACAGTAGATCCCCCAGATCACTCTGTCCCAGTGCACAGCATGCATCTTTGGAGCTGCAGAACAGGGTTCACAGGGCTGAAAGCCTTTTCTTGCTTTGTACAGACTTGAGCAGCAGTACTAGGGATGCAAGAGTGGGGTGAGAGGTGACCCACTCTGTGCTGTTACTGATTTATTGTTACAGTCTTGGGCTAGTAAGTTTGGCACTCCACACTGCTCAGCACTCCTCCCTCTCCTCATCTCTTTAGATTTAGGGAAACACATTTGCTAGCTGTGTTTTTGGAGGTCAGTTGCATCGGGGCCTTAGGCTTGGTGGAAGCCTAACAACTCAAATGACAAGATAGCTAATAACAGAAATGATGACTCTTTGTGAGGGGGAGAAAATTAATCCGACCCCCAAAAATTTCAGTCTGCTCTAGTACTGAATTGATGGAACAAAGCACGTTGTGTCAGTCTGCCTGCAGAACGAAATAGCCTCTGCTGTGTAGGTTCCTGCTTTAGAGATGATCTCTAGAATTAAAAAGATAACCAAAAGTTTAAGAGAATGAGGGAAGATATAGGAAAATTACCCAGAGTCTATTTGTAACTCAAAGTTGTGCAAAAAGACAAATCAAGATATTCCCAAGCCCTGGGTTCTGAGACATGAAACACAGATTTTTTTTCTTGCTATATTGGGTTGCCCAGGTATGCTGTAGAATTGTAAAACAATATTTCTAGAGGCTTCACAAGTTTTTCAGCTCTTCCGTGTTGATCTCTGTGTTGGTTGCTTTGGGTATTTTGAGATTTAGTTCTATTTCTTAACTTCTTGCAAAGTTGACTGTCAGTTTGTTATTTTGAGGAGAATGACAGATTGCTGCTGGGTAGGGTGTTGTTGGTGCAGTTTGTTTGGCCTTAATGCTTTCCAGCCGTTTCTGGGAGCAGATCAATCATTTGAGTACTTTGAATTCTTCCATTATTTATTTCTGAAGTATAACAGTACATGTGATTAACTGCCAGGATCAATTTGATAAGTAAGAGCAACTCAAAAATTCAGCTTTCAAATAGTGAGAAGTTTTCAGGTTTACTCTTATTTTGGAGGGCCTTTGACCATTTATAAGATAAAGAAAGGATTTTGTAGCTTCTCAGTGAGAGATATGTAAGTCTGTGTAATCTCTGAGAAACAGCTGGTTCCTGATTTTCTTGTTTCTATTTGTATATTAAAGCAAACATTTGAGATGTTTAACTTCCAGACTATCTATTCCTTATAGTGCAAAACAAAAACAAAGCCAGGAAAAAATAAAATATTTGCATACTACAAATGTAAAAATTGATCACTTCTGTGTGTATTCTGCAAATTTGGACTCAGTTCTTGGCAAACTTTAAAAATTCCAGGTTGGGAGATTGTTCCATACAAGAGTTTTTTTTGATTATTAGATGCTTGGTACCATCTAGATAGCATTTGCACATTGAAGTTCAGCTGTCCTAGACATATTTTGAAAATTCAAATTCAGCCTCAGTACACCAAAATATCTTAGTTGCCTTGTAACAGACAAGGACTGTGGGTCCATAGCTCTTACTGGTAGACCAGTTTCCTATTTGAGTTTAACTCGTTCTACAGAGTGCTTCTTTGTGGTTAGGGAACATTTATGTGTGTTTCTTTTGTCATAATAATGTAGTAGATTTAGGGCATTAAGGAACAAGTTTTCCTGAGAGCTGAAGACTCTTTAATGGTATCTATGAACTTCAGTGAATATTAGAACGTATTACAAAATAAAGCGACCTCTCTGCCTAGTGTAGTTTCTTATATTGGTCTTTGATATAGCGGGTTTTTATCTCTATCTTAGTTTATGGACATGAGACAAACAAAGTAACATTCGGGAGAATAAAGGCAAAATAACCTAGAGAGATTAAAGCAGAATTTATCAGCAGAAATTGCAATATCTAGCAGACACATGTGTCAAGAGCGTCTTCACCTCGGTCTGTCATACCTGGATTCCTGGGCAGTGAGCACTCCCTGGAGAATTCTCTGCTCTTTAGCAGCAGGGGCACTCTGGAAATAGCACCTGAGATTTTCACTACTCCTAGGTTTCCATTATCATTTCTGATATGGGTGTTGAGTCTCTTCTTGTGGTCACAGCAAAGCGCAGATTGATTTTAGTCAAACAAGAAGCAGAAGGGTAATGGGCATTGTGAAAGAAAAAGAATCCCTTTAGCATACGGGATAAATTGGAAATCTGGGTTTAAGTAACAAAGACAGCAGAGAATGCTGGAGTTGAAATGTTCATTGAGAGGGATGCAGCTGAAAAAATGCTTAAGCTTATTGTCACACATTCTCACTTTCTTAACTGCCTGAGCACATAGTTCCACTACAAACAGAATTGTATTAATCTGAATAAAAAAGACATTTCTGGAGTATTTTAAATGTTTAATAGAAACAGACTAATGCAAAAGAAGAAACTCTTAAAAAATACCTTGTAAGAATAAGTAATGCCTAAACGAGAAGATTATTTTTTTTTTCCAAAAAAGAAAAAAAAAGAGATTTGCTTGATATGTTACAGTACTGGAAATTTTATCATAAATAACACAACGAGAATCTTTGCCATTAAAAAAAAAAAAAAAGTACATTGTAACAGAAATGCACTCATTTAGGAGAGGAAATGTGCAAGTTAGTCTTTAACTGGAGTGTCGCCTTTGAAGAACCTGAATGAAGTATGCAGTGACCCATAATGTTCATAATAGTGTGTCAAGAGAATGTTTGTTATGCAGTAATTCTCAAAAGGGCAAACAAGGTTGTCCAAACATTACCTTTGAAACAGAACAAGGTCTTAAAAAAAAAAAAAAAAAAAAAAAGATTAGTCAGGATGAGTTTGGTACAATGCTCTGGGTGATGCTCTGTTTGTGTTGAGAAAGGAATGTACTCTGAACAATTAGAAAAGATAAGGTGGGCACCTGAAGGAGATAAGGAGACCATCAAGTCAGGAAATCGTTGAACAAAGAAGGTCTAGTCCACCTAGATCCCACCTATTGTGAATGGAATGATTGGGTGTCAAAATCAAATGAATATGTATGTAAAGATGTAACCTCTCACAAACTGTACAAAATACCTAACTTTTCACTGAAAACTTTGGAACTAGTTTGTCCGGTGCGAATAGGCTAGCTCCCCAACGTTGCACGAAGTAAATACCTTTGCTGCTTAAAGACAAAATTGGTGTCTGAGCAGTTACTCTGTGCCGTTTCGGCATCACCTTCAGCTTTTTAACAGAAATATTTTATCTCCTGAAAAGGGTCTCTCAAATACAAACTATGGGTTCCTTTCTGTTTTCTTGTGATACTTGTGTGAGTTCTTTGCAGGAAACATTTGCTTGACTGAAGCCTTAGCCCTCTCCAGGACTCTACACTTAAGCACAGCAAGTGTTCAGGCTGCTCTATACTGTCAGTGTCAGAAACAATTTCCATATTTTTTTTTTAATCATTTTTGAATCAAAAGGTTTTTCATAAGCCTCTTTGCACATGAAATACTTCCAAAAACAGAATAAGCAGTGAGTCCTGCAAATACTTATTTCCAAGACTAGTGGCATTTTCTTTATTTGAGCAACTTCCATGAATAAAGGTTTGTCAGAAGGAACATGATCATAAGGGATGGGACACGATGAAGTTCCTGAATGCCCTATATTCATATTCTTGTTATTGCTGTGATGAACAGAGTACAGTCCCCATGTGCACTTCTTTGCTTTTCACTGATGGGGCCTTCCACAGTCCTGGATATTTTGCTTTGAATATTTTGAACTACCATACTGATTAGTAGTGGGATCAAATTAACTTATTTTGATTTCTGTGTTGATGCAGTTTTTTCAGATCACAGTCTTCATTAGCTACTGGGTTTTAGATTGAATTTCAACCCAAAATGTATTTAATCTAGTTTTCTGTTTACACTTTTTTTGTACCTTTAGATGCATACAAGGTGTGAGAGGAGCACTCAAAGATGATAGCAAATTGTAGGAAATCTCCATAAATTTAATGCATCCATCCCCCATACAGCATAAGTCAATGAGATTCCCACAATGGAGCCATTCTTCATGGGATGGGGTTAGAGGTAAAGTCTTAGTAAAATAATTTTGGGGCAGATTGATAACACAAATAAAAGTGTAGCTCATGTAGCAGGATTTTGAACTGCTGATTTTGATGTTTGCAGCCTATCACTTGATTTGGTTTCACTGCAAGGTCAGTAGCTAGTGTACTACTTATCTTTGTAACTATGGTTGTAGGTCAGAACTGAGACTTCTAGAACAGTGAGTTCTTCTTCCCAGGCATTATTAAATTATATCTATAAATATGTGATAACAACATATTTTTTTCAAAGAAAAATCATGCCTCACAAATCCACTTTGAAGATGTCAACCACCCTTTAGGTGATACAATTTGGTAAACTTGATTTTTTGAAAAAGAAGGTAAAATATCCACGGTAGTCTCATGGATTAATAACCAGTTAACAGAGCGGGAAAAGGATAGGAAGGAGAGTTCAGTTTTCATAACTGACAGTGATAACCAGTGGAATCTCTTGCTGGCGCCTGTGCTATTTAATATATTTATTCAGGTAAAAAAAAAAAAAAAAAAAAAAAAAAGTTTAATAGCAAAGGAACCAGCTTTGCAGCTATCAGATTTATTCTGTGTAGCTAGAATTGCAGTACATATACACAGACATAGATCCAAATTCAGTATTACTGTTTAGGAAGGAGAGCTGGTCATCACTGTGGCTAGCTCAGCAGTCAGCAAAAGGCAAGTAGGAAATTAAAAATAGTTGGAAAGGAAACAGAAAGCAAGCAAAACTACAGTTACCATATGAACTCACAGCCCATGTTTTGAATGATGCATGTCATTCTACTTGGCTACCTTATGGAGAATATAGAAGACAGAAAAAGTAAATGAAAGACCAGTGACTTACACACCTCAAGAAAAAGCCTAAATAAACATGGGTTCTTCAGTTTGGAAAAGAGGTGACAGACCAAAGTCTGTCGGTGATTTGGAAAAGGTGTACAGGAAATTACTCACTGTTATAGCACAAAAACTGAGCTTCAGCGAATAAATGACCAGCCTGTAGAAAAAACAAACAAACAAAAGAAAGCAAGCTTTCTATCAACTCACATTGTGGGATTTCTATACATAGGAAGGCACCGAGGCTGAAGGTATTCCATCAGAAAGATTAGACAGTTATGATACAAGTTTTGTCCACAGACAGCAATTTAAAAATCATGGTCCTGGTGCAACCCCAAGGGTTGGGAGTCCCTAGTCTGCACATCACTGGCAGGGAAAGGAGCATATTACGCCCTTTCTGGTTCCTATGTTTTTTTTTCCTTAAGTCCTACTACTGGTCACAGGTGAAGACAAGATACTAGGCATGAAGGGAGGTGGGAAATTACAGTGAGGACAGCAGATCTTCAGGATAATGAACTCCATACCATTCATGGTGTTAGCATGATTTTTTTTTCTCTATATTGCTTCTTTTTGTGACTGGTTTTTGTTCACACTGAGGCAACTTTATTTACTTCTATAATGTAAATGGTACTCCAGGGTATAATTTAATAAAATATTTTGTCCTGTACTCATCTCGTTTAGAATGAATAAATTTAAGTGGTCCCAGTATAAATAAGACCAGCCTTAGTACATAATTTTTCTAATTTGTTGAAAAGTCACATGATATTCCTGTAAAGCATGTGACAAAGCAGCTGGTGATACCTTGTGTGAGTTTTAACTAACCTAAAACTATCATGAACTATCAACTGCTGTATGATTACTTAAACTGACCTGGTAGCCCACACACCGGCTATGTGGAGCGTTCAGCAGGGCCTTTGGGTTGCACTGATTTGGGGGGAATCCAAATGATGTGTCGCTTTGTGACAGACACACCTGTTCACCAGTTCAAGATCCAATGTGAAGTGGAACGGCTCTGCTTGCAGATCAAGAAGCTGATGATCCTGCGGGGGTCGAGAAGAGAGAGCTGGGTCCTTCACAGTGGTACATGACAGAGCGACCTTAGGTGATGGGTGGGAGTTGAAACAAGAGGCGTACAGAATGGATCTAAGGAGAAATGTTTCCTCCACAATGGCAGCCCAGCTGTGGCACAGGCTGCCCAGAGAGGTTGTGCCATCTCTGTCCTCAGAGGTTTTCAAGTTCCTGCTGGGCAACCTGGCCTGACCCCAGAGCTGCCTCTGCTTTGAGCAGGAGGTTGGACCAGAAACCTCCTGAGGTCCCTTCCAGCCAGAGTTATCCCACGATCCTATCATTTTATGAGATCAGGCATTATAATAGCAGACAATCACAGAGACTAACTTCTTCTCTAATAGGAAGGTTTCACCCAATGTGCTGCACTTCAAGGTCTCAGAAGATATTTCAGGATCAGAGGATTGTGTCTGAAACCTGCTGTTACTTTAGCCCTTCATGTTTGTTTCCATAACTGCCATGGGTGACTTGGCCACAACCCCAGAAAACTACCATGTAGGTGAAAGGAGGTACAGAAAGATGAGGTCTGTCAAGAAACCAGACACCTGAGAAGAATTCCCTTCAAGTGCAAATTTTCCTCATTCACAGTAGAAAGTCCTCCAGAATCATTACTTATTTTTTAAGTGATAGGGGAAATGTTCGCATGTGGATGTGGGGGAGTAAGTGCAGAGGCAAACTGGCTTAGAGGAAATTTTGCTTTTCTGCTCTACAGAAATGTCTGATAAATTGTCTTACAGCAGCAAACTGGAAATTAAACATGTATTTATTCTGCCAAATGTCAATGATAGGAGGCACTGGATAGCTGCTGCTAGCTGAAAATTCAGCTTTAGGCAGGGACCCAGCTACACCATTTCAGGTTATGCAATTGATAAGCAAATGACTTTTTCTCTAGAAGCAATCTTAATAGCAAGATTTACAATATGCCTCTCCCGGTGTTACACACAATGGATTGAATTATTTTCACCACAGAAAGAGATATTTTATCTTGACAAGAGCAAATGTCTCAGGCCTCGTGGAGGCCTCAGGAATGTGGAGTAAGAGGTAGTCCTCCACGGAATTGCTGGAGTTTTTAGGCCTGATCAAAGAGTGATTTTTTTTCTGACACATTGTGAAATGTCTGTGCTTAAAAATGACTGGAAGAAAATACTAGGTTTGTGTTAAGTGTCTAACAAAATATCCCTTTTTGTTTACTTAGGTGCTTGTTTGTCCTGATATGCCCAGTCTCGCATTTCCATGGGTTGCTTAAAGTTGTGTCTGAGCTTTGATGCTCTTGAGCAGCACACTAAAACGGCCTCTGTAATTTGCCATAGTTTCCCCTGCGAGTCTGCTTTAGAAAAGACCTTTGTGTTTCACAATGCCATTTTCTGCACCCTCTAATTACCTCACCACAGTTCATGGCTTGTTTCCACTGTGGACCAGCCACCATCAGGGAGAAAAGCTGAGGAGGCAGCTCATGGTCTGGGGGCTTTGGCAGATCGAAACATATATACAGCGTATGTTGATGAGTGGATGGCAGAAATGACATCTCACATGGCGGGATATTGCAGAATGAACAGCGGCAGCAGGTAGGTAGTGGGTTGAAATAATATGAAATAATAATAAAAAGCCCCTTCACATGAAACAGAATGGAAGGACGTTTCTTAACCCATATCACTCAGACACTAGTTGATGAGGCACCCCACAAAATCTCACACAGGCACAGCGAAGTGAGTAAGGGCCTGCAGTGTGTGGGAAGAATGAGAGATGGGGGAAGGTATCTACTAAACTTATTTTGTCACAGGAAAAAAAATATCATGAAACCCTAACCATAATTTTCCTAAAGAGACAGGATTAAGACCAAAAATAACTTTCATAATATTATATGAAATAACAGGAACAGTCATAATGTAAAAGAAAACTTTTCATTCTTTGCGTCAGAAGAAGAGGAATTTTTGCTTGCTGGTTAGTCAGCTTCTTATCAAGAGCCTGCGTTGTTTCCTTGGACAAGGATAAATCAGAGTTTTGCTACTCAGAACTAAAGTCAGGGAGTTTTCATGGTAATAATGGAATTCCCCCATTTGCTGGGTTTTGTGTTTATTTTTGCACATGCTATCTGTAAAATCAAAGAAAGAATATAACCAGAGCCATACCCTGGGAATCGTGTTTTGCATAAATTTAAAATGCCAGGAAAGAGAGCTGGAGATTAAACCGCCATTTCCAGATAACCCTTCCTTGGTTTGGGGAAACCTAACCAAACCTGTGAGCAACGTGTGGCTCCACAGAAGTTTGTATGGGGCTTGAGCAGGACTGTGCCAGGGTGGAGATGCCTGGAAGAAGCAACAAGACCCCTGGGAACACGGTTCATACCTGCTCTGGAGTGATGGGCGCTTACGGTCAGCTCTGAGATGTACACAGCTTCTGGAAACTCTGCCTCTCCAGCGCTCAGCAATATGTATTACATGCCTTGGACACTTCAAAATAGGAAAATCTGGGGGATTTAGGACACTGGAAAGGTAGTCATACCCTCAGCCTTGCTGATCAATCACTAGTCAAAGGGAAGAAAGTAACTAACTTACTAAGAGCAATTCGTCTTCATGCCTTTTGTCATTTCTACATGTCTCAAGACGATTACTGAGCTCTTCTGACATGTTTTAAAGAGTCCTTTCCTACCAAGAGATGAGTTGATGGTGATCTTCAGACAGTAGTTGACATGGAAGTCAAAAGGACCTGAATAATGACACCATTGTGGTTTTGCTGCATTTTTCTGGTTAATGTTCCCTTGAATAGGCACGACAAGGAAGTGGGTGAAGAGGTTGTCCACATCAAATAAGTGCCTTCTGAGCTGGCAGTCCCAGGTTTGCTTTCTAAACATAAACTTGCCCTTCTTTGTGATGGCACTTACAGGACAGCACTTTCTTACCATGCCTTTTTTCCTTACAAGATGAGACAGAAAATGAGGTTAAAAGTAATGGCCAGAGTTGCTCAGCTCTTGCAGTGCATCATAGCAGGAGGCCAGTAAGATGATGGAGAAAATGAGGTTTCTGGCTTACATTGCTTTGCACCAAGGAGTGGCTTGCTGTCCTCTAATTACAGCTACCGCTTTACTACACATTAAGGACCCTCGTTAACAGAATGTGAATGCCACTTATTTACCTCTCACTTGTGGAAGTGTACCCTTCAGTCTTCTGTACTTTGAAGAGGTCCTAGTTGAGTAATTTAGGCCTTTTTTTTCCTTTATCTTTGCCTTTTTATGGCCACATTTTTCTAAGAATTGAGGTCCTATTTACATGCTAAGTATGTGCAAAGCCTGGGAAAATTCTAGCATAGAACTGGGTATTTGGAAAGAGCTTGACATCAACATCAAAGTGAAACTCAAGTCTCCTCTTTTGGTGCATCTAGAGAAGAATGGGTTTCCTTGGCATCTGTTATGTTGAGAGCACCAAGGTATGGGTGAGCAGCAGCTGAGCCTGTCAGCTTCTCTCACTGACTCATTGTGAAGTCCACACACCCAGGTGGGAAATATTTTTTTGGTATTAATAATGTAGCAAATAATACAATACTTTATAAATATGCATCTGTATATTTCAAAATACTTCGATTTTAAATCCTTTAAAGCAAAACAGAAAAAATGGGGATGGGAACTTTAAGGTCATTTTAAGTCTTCACAAACGGCAAAAGTGATAGAATCAATAAAAATGAACGTGTTGTCATTAAAAACAACCAAACCCAGCCAGCTGCTCCCCTTAATCCCCTCCCCACTTCCCCTTTCTCCAGGAAAGACCATTGCAGGCAGCCAAAACGTGCAACTTTTAACTTCCTATGTGCCAGATGAGAAGCCAGTGGCATAATTTGAATAAGGCGTGATGGGGGTGTGGTTCAGGCTAAAATCTTTACCAACGCTCAATTGTGAGAGGAACCAGTTGCCTGACAGTGAAAAGACTTATGGTGACAAGGAATGACTTCCATCTGTGCATAAGCTCAGCTGCTTCACATTTGTAAGCCTTAGGGTGGTAAAACACTAGCCTGAAAGCCAGGTTCGGCACTGCAGAGGTTTTCTTGCCACTGTGCTGAAGGATTTCCATGCGGATCAAGTCAGAGAGCCCTCACGGGTGGCAGCAAGCCCATGGGCATGGCTCGGTGTGGAGCCGCGCAGGCGGGCAGGCTGGGCCTGGGCGGTGTAGCCATGGCTATGGGGCACTGACCCCACACTAACACCTTGTGTCCTTGGTTAGCCTACACTGTTGGTGTGGGGCTTCTGGATCCAAACTGCTCCTTTACTGGTGTCCTGTGCTACCAGTTTAGGTACCTCTGCACTGAAGTGGGCATAATTTAAGTGTTGGTCTCCCACTTTGGTGTCTTTTTTTTTGAAATTCAGGCCCATGGAAGGGAGGAGAAGCATCGCTTGACCGTTTTAAAAGGAGATTGTGGTAAATGTTGTGTTTAATGGGCAGAATTGACATTCCCATCCATAGCTCTGAGGGTATGGGATGCGTTTTTATCAGCTTACACCTGACAAAGCCTGGTGTATAGGCCCAAAGCATGCGGCTGGGTCACAGACCAGAGGGCGGGTGCTCTTCCATCTGCATCGGGAAGCAGCCATGGGCTGAGGTGGCAGCATCAGGCCGGGAGCTGCACACCCATGACAAGCAGAACTGGGCACTTCAGCCTCCCGGGCGACGCTGAGGCTCGCTGCCCTGCCCAGCTGCCCAGCAGGACTCGGCCACCACCACCCCTCTCCCTCAGCGCCCACCGCAGCGCTGCGGGCACGCACACGTGGTGCTGAGCAACACACCTACTCCCACATGGAGCAATGAAAGGTGTTGACTTTTTATTTAAAGTTACTTTAATGAAAAATTCCATTTAGCCACCTGTTAGATAATTGATTATTTATGGGTTTTTTTTTGGTCACAGCCAGTACTTGGTTGATTTTACACGGCTTCAAGCTGACGCCGCTCGCGCCCCGCGGCGCGCCGGTACCGCCCGCTGCGCCGCCGGCCGCTGCCCTGCTCTGCTCACGGGAGCGCGGCCGACGGGCGGCCAGGTGGCCTCTTAAGGCTGCTCGCCACACCTGGAGGCTGCTCGCCACTCCGCGGAGCCTGACGGCCGCGTGTGCTCCCCCTCGCTACGCGGCCGCCGGCAGGAGCCGTCCCGCAGCCGGCGCTCCCCCCTCGCGGCCGGCCGGCGGCTCCTCACGCCTCCTTAAGAGGCGGCGGTCAGCTGACGGCTGGCGCCTCCCCCGCCGCGAGGGAGAAAAGTGCCGCATGCCCGCCGTGGGGAACGGGACCGCGCGCCAGCCGAGAGGGATGGCCGAGCCCGCGGGACCCCAGGCAACCGTAAGCGCGGTGCCGCCTTCGTACGCGCTCAACAGCGGCTCCTCCGCGGGGTGGGAGGGTAGGGCTGGGGGTGCGCGGCTCCCGCGCCCAGCCCCGCGGGCAAGCAGGGCACGGCGCACCCGGGCTGGGGCGGCTGCGGCGCCCGTCGGGCCGGGCCGGAGCGCGGCGGTGAGGAGAGGGGCCGGCCGCCCTCCCCCGCGGCGGGGCAGGAGGCTGGCCCGGCGCCGTCTGCGGGGGGCGGCGAGGCCGGGCGGGGAGCGCCGGGCGGCGCGGAGCGGTGTCCTCCCGCGGGCGCCCCCGCCAGGCACCTGCCGCCCTGCCCGCCCCGCTGCGGGCGGCCCGCCCGGGGAGCGCTGTCCACTCGCCGCTCCCGCAGCCGCCGCGCCCTGTGTCTCCCCCCCCCCCCCCCCCCCCCCCCCCCCCCGGCACACGGGCGCGTACGGCCAGGCGTACGTGAGGGAGAAGGGAGGCAGCGGGGGGTAACGGCGTGTGCGCCACGGCTGCGTGCGCAGCGAGGGGTACGAGGCAGGGCCGTGGCGGTGGAGCAGCGAGTGGGGGGCGGGACCGCAAGTGACACAAACCGCGTTAGTCAGGGTCAGCCCCCGCGCCCGCGGAGCGCGGTTCGCCCGGCCCTGGCCCTGTCACCGGGGACGGTGCTGGCAGCGCTTACCGCGAGCTCCTTCGCTTGTCCCTCCGCAGCGCGTGTGGTGAAGCAATCCGTTCTGAAACTTATAGGGAAGTAAAACAGTATGTCTGTTGAGGAAAAATGTCACAAAATGTCTGCAACAGCAGCTTTTCTTTTGGGTCTGATACGAAAAAAACCGTGCATAAGTTCCTGTTGGTGACTTACAGCAGGCATCTGCTGATATATGTTAGAAGTACAATTGCAGACTGTAATCCCTTGTTTTCATGGGGTTATGTGTTCCTCTCTGAGCCTAAAACTTGCACACTTCCAGGTAGACGTTAATTTGCCATCCTGGTTGACTTCTGGACAGTCCCACTGCAGCGTTTGGAGAAGCTGCTGCCTCGGCTGCGCGGCGGTGGGACCCCATCAGCGCCAGGGCTTGCCTCGGAGCGCTCTGGCACTTTCCCTCCAGCAGCTGCTGACAGCGGGTTTGAACGACTGGGCTGTGAACTGGAGCTGCTGCTGGCAGTGTGACACCATCGCCCCCCGCCCCCCCCCCCCCCCCCGCCCCCGAGCTGTGCAGACCTTGTCTGTTGGAGCCTTGTGGGTTTTTTGGGACCTTTGGGGCAAATCCCTTCGGCCACCCTAACTGCAGAGTGTGGATCTTTCAGTTTGGAGGCTCCTTGCAGATGAAGGCAGGCAGACTCTCAGACTAGATAAAGATCTAATACCCCGTGAGGAGCAGTGGTGTGGGTAGGACTTCTAACTGCGGTGGATGTTCCTGGCAGGAAGATGGTCTGCGCCTTGGTAGCCTCAGATACTTACTGTATCAAACAACCGATTCATAGGATCAGCTGCTTTGTGGTTACCAACAGTTGTTCAGCCTACTAAGAATTTCGGAGAGAAAATGTGAACCTGAAACTGATGTGCTTATTTTACTTACTTTCTAGAGTTAGGAGGAAGGTTTGGAATATATGGTGTAGAGTTAAGTGCTCCTTGCCATTGTCATCTCTCAAAATCTCCACGTTGTCCCTCTGTGACCACCTTTCTGCACTCTCAGGTGCCATGGCAGGGATATATAATAAAAAAAATAGAAGTATTTATGCTTGAACCATGTAATTTAATCTCCTGCATGGCTGGTTAATCTGCAATAGGAAAAATACTGGTTTGACTCTTGGCAGTAAGTGCTGTTTATGACTTACTTTTCTTAGAAGAAAGCCCCCTGCCAGAAAAAGGAATCCAATGCTGTTGCTTCACTGATGTTGCATACTTGATTTCATCTTAATTTGAGTGTATTTTATTGAACATTGTTATCGTAAGGTGCCCTTCTTGAATTTGTAAGATATTTTGAATAGATTACTTTTGTCAGCTGGCCTGAAATAGCTAGAATAGGAAGTGTTTCAGCCAATCTGTTTTTGCCTTAGCATACTTCAGTTCATAACTTTTAGCCATACATATGGGAAAAATAATGAGTGTGGAGTGCGCCCTGACTATTTCCTTCACAGGTATTCCTGCAAAGCTGTTGAGCAGGATTCACTGACGTTTTGGGTAACCTCTGCTCTCTTCCTTGGCCTGTATTCTTAACTGTGCCAAAGCACTGAATCCAGTGCAATGTAGCAATGTCTCTTCAGGTGCCTGTTGCTTCAGGAGTGATAGGAAATGGTTCTATTTGAGTCTGTTTAATTGACGTGGAATATTCAGGTATGTGGCAACTTCAGTGACTGCCGTATCAGTTGGAAGAGGACAGTGTTGGCAGTAGAACTGAAGCTGTTCTAGAGACTTTGGAACTGTGAATTCAAATTTAAGTTAATTGAATGGCTTGGTCTGGAAAATATCAGGGATAGACTCGCATAGTGACCAGAGAAGGAGGTGTCTCCTGCTTGTACCCAGAAGTTCAAGTGTATGAAAACTGACTACAAAATTAAAGAAAAGACTTCATTTCCCGTGAAACTTTCTAGCAGAACAAGTAGAGCCTCAGAGTAAGGTATGGGCCATGGTTGGTGCATGGAGTTGAGAGATGGCAGATTGAGTTCAAATTTATTCTTTACCTGATACAAAATACTGATGGGGATCAAAGTCCCCATATCCTAAGAAAGGGAGTGACCTCGAGGGAGCAAAATGGAGTTATTGACTAACTGTTTACCTGACATTGATGGGGAAGCCCATGTTTCGGAAATATCTGTGACTTACAGTCTGGAGGTGATTTAAGCAGTACAATTGAGTGCTTGCTTACAGCTGTGGTTCAGCTGATGTTTGAACTCCCAGCTAAGGCCTGGAGGGCAGGTCAGGAGACACATCTTTTACAGCTGGTCTGTTTTTGTTTCATTTGTCTCTTTCTAAACAGAAGCTTCATGTAATCTGTGGAAGGATTTCTCTTTGATTTCGTGGGCAATAGCAGCAGAATTGGCTATTTTCTTCCTGAGAGGTGATGAACTCTCTTGTGTGTGTTTGCAGTGCCTCACTGATATAACTGCGTCTTTCTCACTAGCCTGAAAAACAAATCCCAGAACCTGTCTTAGTAATGGAAATGATCTCATTGCTGCCCTGGGTTATAATAATGTGATGTAGTAACAGAATGCTTTCCATTTCCAAAGAACGCGCGCTCTTTTTTTTTTTTTTTTTTTTGTTAAAAAAAAAATCCAAACAAAACACCCTGGTATTCAGACTTTCCTGAGGGCTTTCATTTACTGTTTACCTCAGAGAAATGATACGAATTTCCTGACTGTACCAATTTCCAGTAGCCTGTGTGTCAACGTCTGGAGCAGTGTTACTCAGCCAATGGTGCAGGGATGGGAGGTGGTCTCTAGGACATCTGAAAGTGGTCCAGAAAGCTGAAGCAAAGCACCAAGAAGCTCCAAAGAATTGTTTTGTTTTAGTTTTGAACAGATTGTGGGGAAACTAAAAGCAACTACTGAACATTTAAACCTTACCCCCATTTTTTTAAATGGCAAATGTAGTGGCAATACTGCAAGTGAGAATTGGTGGGCTTTACTTAGGAATATCAATTAGTTCTTCAGCATGAAAGTATTGTATAGAATGAGATGATTTCTATAAAAAATAAGACTGCGGTGTTGGTGAGGGGAAAAATATCGGACATAGATGGGTAGATTAATAAAATCTGTCCAGATTTTGTTTTCTCTAACATTCATAATGAAACCCATGGACTGTCACCAGGGGTAACTCTGAAGCCTGTGTTGGTCCTGTATCAGCTGGCAGGTGTGGTAGGGGGCATGAACACTGCAGCTTTTCTCCCAACATGTTTTCCTTTTCCAGAGAGATAGTTGCTGAGATGATGCTTTCCATCTCGGTTCATGCTTTTGCTGCATGCTATGGCTTCCAAGACAGTCAGTGTGTGTAGTGATGGAAGCTTTTGGGATCTGGACTGACAAATACAGACATTGTGGAGGCTGATGTGTGAGTTGCCCAGATTCTTCAAGTGATCCCTAGAGGAATAACAGGTGCTTCCAGTATAAAATTAACGTGATCCTAAAGCAGATACCCAACAGACCACAGCAATTATGTGCTAGGAGTGTCTTTTTCTGCTAGCTAAGCACAGATGAAGACTGCTGTATGGTAGAATTTGAAGTGAATTGAGGTAAACCTTTCCTCTGATGTCTGTGTTTCTTGAGCACAGTAGTCCCCTGTGCAGGCTGCTCAGCTCTGTTTGCAAGCACTCTTTTTAAGTTTTGAGGTACAATCTCCTTTCAGATGGGTGGTGGCATTAGTAATGGTGCATCCTAGAGCTCAGAGCAAGGAACACAGTGCTTGTTTTTGTCTGCAGATAACAAAATCACTTTGGCAGACATTTATAGGCTTAATTACTAAGTTAAATGTTGCTCATTGTTTGCTTTTACCACCTTAGGATGCAGAATGCATATTTTTCAAAATATAAAGTAGGCTGTTTGCAAACAAGAATCCTGGCCTCTCTACCGCTCCAGCTTTGATCCCTAAATATGCAGATTTAGGAAGGAGACAGAAAACATGGGGTCAAAAGCTTCCACACATGCAGAAGTTCAGAACTATGTGTTTTGACTCTTATCACATTTGTGTTTTGGGGTTTTTTTGTGGTTATAAGCCATTGAACTGACTCATCTTTAGTATCTATCTGATGTTTTCCTTAAAATGATCTCAGCATAAATCAGTAAAACTTTTATTTCTTTTCCTACTAGTATTATCAGTCAGTTATAACAGTGTTTATATTCTTAGCCAAGATCTGTAGGAATCTGCATTTTTAGAATAATGACCCTTTTATATCTATAGTGATTATAAAGTTTGCATGCACACAAACACACAGAGTTTATAGTACATTCTGTACACATGTTTATTTGTTGTAATAAGTGGCAATCACAGCCCCAAGGGATTGCGTTTTAGAACACATGCATGATGAACAAGTCTCATAAGTGGAATGTTGTGGTGGATGGAGATGATTGGAGTAAGAAGCATAGTGAATGCATATGTGTGGGCTGTCTTACCCTGTTTGGTCCATTTCCCTGGCCAGACTATGAAATAGAAAGCTCTGGCTTTTGGAAAGCCTTGTACATTGCGTGGGGTTTTTTTGGTTTGATTTTGGTGGCGTAGCCCCCCATCACCCTCTCTGTGTCTCAAGGATATAGATTGTAAATGGGGCTTAACCACTGGAGCTGTATTTCTCACGCATTTAATGTACTGCATTGTCAACTTGGGGCATTTATTTTTAGCATCAAATAGAGGATTCATTTTGGCCGGTCCAAACCCCGTTAAGGTTAGAAGGAAAACAAACAACGCTCATGGGCAATTGTCACACCAAACACGGAGAAGCTCTGACTGTGGCATGAACCATTACTTTGCATGCTCCATCAGAAAAAAATTGTGCCTTTGTACTCAACATGCAAAAGTGTAACTCTATGCAAAATCAGCAGCTGCTGCCTAATTTTGACAGTGCTGTTTGGAAAAAACCCACAGAACTACAAATCATTTTGGGGAGAAGATGTCTGTGTAGACCTGTGGAATGTAACTAATTGGAGATTTTCTGGTTGTTACTCTTGTGTGCCATCTTTTTGAAAGAACCTATAATGGAGAATTGTGAAAGATAATGGCCCTTTTGAGGTACTTCTGTTCCTTAAAGTTTCATAAGCATGGGTGCCTGGTTAAATGAACATCTGCAATTATGATCATATCTTGACCTAGGCAATTTCTAGAAAATATGAAACTAACAGTTCTTATGCTGCTGTTTGTTTTTAATCCTTTTTCCTCCTAATCCAAGGAGAATTGCTAATGATTTTCTAACCATAGCAGTAAGTGCACCACCCCTTTATCTTATGATAAAGGCATGAATCTGTTTTCACAACCATGGTGTTTTTGTACTGTCATCTTATGTGGAAAAATACTTTTTCTTTGTGTAACAAAGACCTTGCAACTATAAATCTGGGACAGTGCTAGTGAAAAACCTCAAGACAAATGAGAATAGTAGCTCATACAATATCGGAGAGGAAGACGCTAGGAAGCAAGTTCTAGCTTTTCTTATATCAGGTTATTTCTATGGGTTTGTGTGTGTTTGGTGGTGGTACTTGTAGATTTTATTTTTTTTTACCAGGCAGTTTAAGGTTCCTGTAGGAAGATGGTGTGATGTCTGTGCTGACAGTAATGAAAACCAGTTCTTTACTAACTGCAAACTCTCCCAACATCTTGCATTTCTCTGGCATTTTCCACTTTGAATAGCACATGATTATGTAGACCTTCCTGGTAAGTGACTGAATACGTTTAACTATGACATACTTCCAAGTATTTTGCTTTTCATACTTAAGTTCCTTTTTCCAAGAATCCCAAATCTATTAATTTAATGAGCTCTTCAACTCTCTTGTGGTCTAGTGAATATAGGTTTAGTTTTTAGAAGGGTGTTCTTGATTATAGAGATATTAAATAGCTTCTTCCTAGTCATTAAGTCAAATATGAATCAAAATCACGTATAAAACTCTGAAATCTTGTCTCTTAGTCTCACCTTAGACATTCTCCCCTCCCAAATCAGCAGTGTTGTGAAAAAATGGCTGCTATAATTACGGTGAATTTTATTAGGCGGTGTTGTCGGGGGGGGGGGAAGAAAAAGTTAAGGCAAGAGGTTTTGGTTTGGTTTGGCTTATATTTTATATGCTTCTGAGGATTATCCCTTGTAATTTAGGAACTGAAATAATGCATGTGTGAAAAAGATGTTTGATATGGGTAAAGTGGAAGGGAAACAGGTTTTGTTGCTTTTAAAACCTCTTACCAGTGAGTGCAAGATAAGAAGGATTGGGTGAACTGAGCCTGACTTCTCCCTCCAGTTACCTCTCTTTAATATTACTGCTTTACTTAAGTCTGTCTATGATCAGCTGTAATGCTGAAAGAACCTCAGAAAAAATGATGGTGCTACATAGAGCAGAGCAGGAGAGTGCTGGCTAACATACCGGTGTGCGCAGGAGGAGAGCAGTGCCCAGCCTGTCTTCTGCGTATTTTAGATTAAGAATTCGACACCGAGTTTTTGGCATGCTAGAGCAGAACATGCAGTTGTGGAGCAATCTTGCTTCTTGGTATAGCTCGCTATGCATAAATGAAGAGTCAGAGAAAGAAAAAGCATCGGGCATTAGTGACATCAATACACATATGCCTGCTCTGAAATTAATAGTGTGGAAAGTGAAATTAATCTCTTCCAACTGAGAGTGATCTGGCCATGTACAGACTGGCTGTTTTGAATTAACTTAGTTTTGAATAGAAATGTGATTAAACTCTCAAAAGTTTTATTAAAACTGATTTAGTTTTCTAATGACAACTTGCTTTGACAAATGTCATTTTCTGAACAAAAACTCCTGTTGAAAAGTGATTGAACATCTCCACTGTGTATTTCCCTGTCCTGTAATATGTGGCAGTCATTTCCCTTTCAGCACAGAGCGGGTACGTCAGCTGGTGTTTTAACATGCTGAGAGGGAGGTTGCCTTGGCAAGGGAGGTAGTAAGCCCTTGGTGTCTTAAGAAATAGTTAAATTAAAAGCTTAGACATTTTGGTAAGAGAGTAGTCATAGTTAACCTAAGTTTTGCTGAACTTTCTCTGGCTGACCAACCCTCTATGCCTCAGAGAAGAGCATGAAAGTCCCCCTTATGTCCCTAATTTTGCAAAGCTGTTTTAACAAGGGAGTGTGTAAAATTTGGGGTTTCTTCCTGACTTTGATTGCTGTCCACTCACTTCTTGAGTCATCATTTGTGGCTCCTCAGTGAACGAGATTGTTTGTATCGCATTCCTGAAGGCCACATTTAAGGTCTGGGTAGCTAGCAGTTACTGCTTTTTTGTTAGTTTTGTGGGTTATTTGTTTGCTTTATGTAACCATTGGTGTAGCTAGCCTCTTAGTACTGCTAGAATCAGGATATACTAAGGTTTGACATACCTTCTTGCTTATGATAAATGGAAAAATTTCCAATAGTTGTAGTAAATAAAAATGTTATTTTCAGTTTCAACCAACCTCCAAAGCCTTAGTTGTTAATGTTGTGCATCCCTTAATAGTTGCTTAGATCCTCATTCTCTCAGGTCTTGACTGTGTTGCTAACAGTAGCACTTTGAGATAGTTGCCTAAAAAATGAAGAAAGCGTCACCTAATCAAAGCTTCCTAAATCAGCAGAGACAGAGAGATTGCACTAGAGCTCTTGCAGCAGCTTGGTGTTTTTGTTGCTGTGTGGAGGGTTGACCTTGACTGGATGCCTGGTGCTCACCAAGCTGCTGTACTAGTCCCCTCTGCAGTGGCATGGGGGGAGATAAGGTGAAATAAAACATTGTGGGTCAAGATAAAGGCTGTTTAATGAAAGCAATAGCACAAGTAAGTCACTTGTGTGGAAGCAAAGGAAAAAAGATGTTATTTTCTACTTTGCATCAGCAGGCCATGTTCAGCCCCTTCCCGGGAAGCAGGGCTTCAGTACACAGAGGTTGCTCTGGAAGACAAATGTCATAAATAACGAACGCCCCACTTCCTCCTCCTTTCTCTTAGCTTTTATATCTGAGCAGACGTCATATGGTATGGAATATCCCTCTGGTCAGTTTGGGCCATCTGTCCTATGTCCCCTCCCAAGACGTTGCCCACCCCCAGCTGCTGGTGAGGGGAGGGGGGATGCTGGAGCGGCAGCCCTGGTGCTGTGAGCCCTGCTCAGCAGCAGCCCAACACGGGGGTGTTATCGGCACCTCTCTAGCTACAGGAGCAAAGCACAGCACCGTGGGGGCTGCTGTGGGGCTCAGCCGGACCCAATACATGCTGTTACTCTGAACTCAGCCAAAATATTTGGCTGGAGCATAAAATTCAGGCCCTTTTGATGCTGCCATGATAGCCCCAGGAAGAGAGCAGGTGCAGGCTCTTGTTGGCCGGAGCACAGATGGCAGGGATGACTGGGAACAGAGAGAGGTGGGGGGAGGTTGAGAGCCACGCTACAGAGAGAGGAAGCTCAAGAAGGGGCAGATGAAGATGCCACTCCCTTGTGCAGTCTCCACGCAGGAATACAGCCTGCTGCTTACCCTCCTCAGCCTGAGAGCAGGGCTGTGGACCTGCAACAAAGTCTTACTTGAATTTGTAGAGAAAATCAGAACTGAGTAAATGCTTTGCTGATGTAATTTTGGTTTCAAACACGACCTGGTAATTCAGGAGCTTTTTTCTAACTGCTCAAATCCTGGACTGAATGCCTCCGGTTAGAGGCTTGGCTGTGAGGTCAGGCAGGCTCGTGCCAGGCTGTTTGGTTTTGTGTGGAAGCTGGGTGTTAGATACACGATGAAGACTGCTGGTATTGATGCACTTACTACTGCAAAAGTGTCCAACTACAGACTTCTCAAGAAAATGGATAGGCAGTTGGTCTGTCCTGGTGGGTCTAGTATTTATTTAGTAAATCTGTTATTTGTATGTGAAAGGGGCAAAGAAATGTTTTGTAGTAAAGTTTACCGCTTAATCTCTCCCCTCAAGTATGTAACATACCCAGTAGGGATGTCTGTATTTGCCTTTTTGTGTGTAAAACATCACTTACTCAAACTCCAGCTTGTCAATGGCCATAAAATATTTCCATGTAAATTTTACTTACGTTATTTAAAAGGGGCTGAAAAATCTCAGCGCCAGAAGTTTGCTCATGACTACTTTTACTAGAAAGTCATGACAAATTTCCTTGAGTCACTCCTAATTTGTCATACTTTTAATATTATGACCATATAGACCAAAGGAAGTGCAGCATAATTGTCCCCTTTATTGCAGACAGTGACCAGAACTCATATTTTGAGTAAATAGTCCAAAACTAGAATATGGAAGTTGTAATGTTGAGTCGCATTGTACAGACACTATGAGTGTAAAATGACGAAACACACCTTCTATGTGCAGTCCTTTCTTCATCCCTCCAGTGCCAGCATGACAGGAGCTTGTGTGTGCTGACTGGCATTACAGTTTGCACTGAAATGCCAGGACATTCAGAAAAAAAGAGCAGCTTGGGTAACTTACTCAGGATACTAATTGAATTGAAAAAGGATTTTAAAAGATACTTAAAGGAAGTGTTTGCCTAACTTTCAGCTAAATTCATTTCATTGTTGAAGTGTTACCTGAACAGAAGCCAGCTGTTAATTTCAGCAGCTCCTTGCATTTTTAGCTGTTATTACGGTGGTTCTTCTGTGTGTAACCACTGTGTAACTGTAATGCAGAAGGATTGCCATCTGCAACTGAAGCCTGGGCAGCCTTGCATGCTTCTCTCTTCCCCCAAAAGTGGAACATAAATACTTCAATAAAAATGTATTCTAACATTTTCTAAAGCTTCTTTATTTTGAACCATCCCTATTTTACAGCAGGGAAGCAAAAGAAGGAATGAAGGCATAGATAAATGAAAAATATGTAAGAACCAAACTCCTATTATTTTAATAAAATCTTTAAAAGGTGTTGGCCCAGAAATATTTAGAAATTAGATAACATCCCTGTTGTCACCAAGGGCATGTGAGGGATTCAGGTTGAGATCTTTGAAGTCCAAATCTAGTGCCCTAAAATATTCAGCAACAGTTCTTTCCATAGGACCAGGGAGGCCTCTTAAAGGAGGTTCCTGGAGGTTTTGGCAGGGAGCAGCTCTTCAGCAGCACACTGCAGCACAGTAGGGGAAGTGGAAAATTTTGTCAAAGATTCGGGTAAGAATGAAATGCCGGGGAGTTTTTTTTCTTCTCCTCCCTTCACCTAAGTTTTAAAGGAAGGTAATCAACAAAACCCTCTGTTCAGTCAGGTGTTGCATTTGAGATGTGTATCGTTTAATTTTAGAAGTTATTATTTAAGTGTTTGCATTTTTGGCAACACTTTTAAAGCTCCCACAGGTATTGAGTTTTTCCATTTTGGAGAGCCTGGCGTGACGTCTCAAACATGCTAGGTACTTGGGGTACCCATTATCTTGAATTGTTTTTGTTCTCTGATGCCTTAATTTAAGTTGGTCTTCCAAAAGTAAGACTACCCTTAAACAAATAACTGTCATACATAAAAGATTTGTTTGTGGAATAACTCAATTCTGAAATCCTAATGTACAGAGATGATGGGAATTTTAAAATCTTGCTTTCTCTTAATTGCAGTGTGTATATAACAAATAGCCTGCATGGATGGTCTTGGAATGATTTAAATAATAGGTGGATTTGACTAGTGTACTGTAATTGTTTTTACAGAGGATATATCCTAATAATTCTTCTTTTTCATGGAACTTCCATCAGATTTTTTACCTTCTTTGGTTTTTGGCCTTTCTGGGGGAAAACAAGCTAGCTGGTTCCCACATAAGCTACAGGGAGTCTGGCCAATGCAGTGGGGATTACTTATTGGCTTTCTTGAGGCTCTTTGATAAATTTTGAGCCTGCCATCTGAACTACCTATGGCTTGAATTTCTGTGGAAGACGACAGTGATCCTTTCCATTTTTAAAGAATATTATTGAAGTCCCTCAGCTGAGCTTTTTTTTTTTGACATCCAAGCCTGTAGTTAGTGTTCATGATGAAACTACAGTACTTGGCTGGATAGGAAATGTACTGGGAACTTCCATGACCGATGTGAAGTAAGTCCAGGTATTCAGGCAGAAGTGCTTCTAGCCTCTTGAATGTTGCTGTTGGTAAGGTCATTCCCTGAAGAATGTAAGATAGGGATTTTTGTTTTCTCTTGGACTAATCCAGCTTAATTACGTTTATTACGGGAGCATGTCTGGTTTCCCCTGACTTGCCAAGTCTTGCCTCCTGTTACAGGAGGTTACTGTGACAGCTCTCCAGAAGGTACTGGGCAGCTGTATGTGGAGAACTGGCCTGATGATTTTACCACTTCTGTCTTGCTTGCTTTTGGCCTCTGAAGTAGCCTCCAGCACTAGATAAAGTGTAAATTTACCTTGCTCAAGATTTCTGTGAAATTTCCTGAGTTTCAGCCCTGCTGGGGTATTTTTGTAGCGCTCCCTTTCCATTGAAAGGAAATCTTAATTACACTGTCACCTGCAGTTTCAGTAATTGCTTGAAGGCTGACAGGTCATCTCTAAATCTTTTCATCTGTTACATCCTCTTTAACAGGAAGTCAGATGTGGTTTCCCAATCTTAAAATCTCCTGTCTAGCTATTTATGCTGTGTCAACTTCCTTGCCAAACTTCACCCTGGAGCATCCTCCAAATATATGGCACAAAGGGTCAAGCTTTTGCTTTTCTGCTCAGAATCCTTCCTTCCAGCCATGCTCTTTTAGCAAGGCATGGGAAGAACAGTCCTTGCATGTCAGCGAAGCATGTACTTTTTCATTTGTGGTGAAAATGGAGTGGTGGGTGCTCGACAGAGAGTAAGAGGTAAACCTTGTTTCTTTTGTGGGAAGACCTAAATTAAGAAATAACATTACAGTGATTTTCCAGGATGCTGGGCTAAATCATGTAGAAACAGACTATTTGTTATTTCTGTTATACAATCACAGGATCAATCTGTAACTGAAAACAGTTCTGTAGATTTGATAAAAAAGGATGGTGACATTCATACCAAAAGCCTGACTCAGTTCTTAGCTTACTCTGTACCCCTTACCCAATCTAATATGATAAGAGTATTAATGACTGTACTGGCAAGTTGCACTTATTCACTTATTTTTGTAATTGTCTGTCTCTTTGATTCTTAAGAATTGGCCAGTTTAACATAAACAGTCTCTCTTATGATTTTTCTTACAATCTTGAGGATGTATTTTGCTGGTGATATTTATACTGTGTTGTGCTTTACTCATTTTCAGAGCTTTTCCGCTTGGTGAGACTAACTGTAGACTAAGCTCATACTCAGCATGAAGTGGGAAAATCTCATTCTTCTTCTTGTCCTTTGTCCTCAACATATCCTGTGAAATTGAACTATCTGTAGGAATTTACTGGATCAACACTGAGAATGAAAATGTTCCAGTAATAATCTCTGTCCATGTGTGTGTAATTTGTTTGTGGAGTTGCCTTGATATTGTTGGTTTTTAGAGACAATAATCCCTTATCCATTTCAGTCTGTCACCTCAAATGAAAATAAGTTAAGATCCAGAAGAGTCTTGATTTTAAACAGTGATCCACCTATCTACTAATAGCTTTTTACTTTTGATGTCTGAAACTGTGCCTAACAATTAAGTGCTCTTGGGCTGACAAAACTAGCGTTCACTTTTGGCTAAAAGTGGAATTTAGGAATTTAGCAGAAAGCTCTCTATGTATTACATGACCAAGCTATAAACTGTGACCTGTTCAAGAGGCTATGTTTGCTATGGTGTTTTGTAAATTTGGACATTTGTCAATAAAATGTCAAGAAATGCAACATTAATCAGCCTGGCCAGCTTAGTTAATTTTGGTGATACTGTATGAATTGACAGAATTTATGCTTGTGGTGTTGAAGAGGCACTGCCTGCGAGGTGCTTTTCTAGTTGTTCAGGAAGGAAAGCAATCAGCCCTGAGAACAGCAGAGTTCCCAGATGATGCAATACCAGCAGATATCAGGGAAACAAACAATACACGTTAATAATGTTAAAGTGTCCTTGAAGATCTGCTCAGAGGTGCTGTTTTCCCTGCAATTTGTCAAGGGTTGGCCTGTCACCAGCTTCAGCTTGAGTTCGGTTCTTTGTATGTGCGTGTGATGGAGTCCTTAATTAGTTGATGATGTTTCCATTGGGCTTTGTGGGATGGACAGTGTATAGTACCAGTGTTAAGTAAGATAATTTTGGGATCACAACTCTATTTACTGCAGATGTTTGAAGTAAACGTTCTTCAAGACTTTCTCTTTGCAGTTTTTGGTGACCGTAATAGGTAGCTTCTGTTAGTGCCGTGTTTTGGCTCCTCTGCCACACTAAGATTTTAGGTACAGAAATATATTAGTGTCCTTAACCCAAACTCCATTGATAATGTAGTGCAAGCTTGCAGAGGGTACAGTGTAATTATATTAGGGTATATATAGTAACTCTGATTTGAATTAAATTCATTGTGAAGTACATAAGTATTCAAGTCACTTGAATGTAGATGTCTGCTACCCACTTGAGATGTCCTGCTGGCTCCTGTCAGAGCACGGATACCTGCACATCTGTCAGCCCCTTGGGACACTCGGTACCAAGATACAGCCTCGGGTACACTCACATGTCTGAAATGGCACTGGGTGCCTGTGTTTGGGTACCTGCCTCTGTTTAGCACATCCGGAAAGATGGTTATTAAGGTAGTGAACCAAGAGCTTCAATGTGGAGTAATACCAGCATGACTAGGGCTGGCACCTGTCATGCTGTTGGCTGGAACCATATGGAAAACTGAGACACTAAGCTTTGTGTATCACATCAGGGTTTACTTGCTCCCTGGCCCTTTTCTCCCTATTCAGACACTCTACCTCTGTATCTTTAGCTTGCAGTTTGTGCGTGTGTGTTCATGATGCAGTTGTTAATTACGTGATTGCATATTTGTCTGTCTGCATGCTCCTTGCCTCATTCAGTGTAAGAGGACACATGGCGCTCGGGGACTCATTACAGCTCTGTAGTCAAAGAGACCGTTGTTTGCAGGATCACAAATGTGTTTCCTGCAGATGTTGAAATAAGTGAGGCAGGGGGTTACAGGAGAACAGAGGATGATCTCATGTGGAAGCCAGTCGACCAGTTGAGTGGTGATCTGGAGAACTGGAAGTCTGCCTCTAGGATGCTAGAGAAATAACTTGAGCTAGGCTTTGCGTCCTAGGCATGACCCATTTTCTTATTTCTGCAGATAGAGAGCAGTATCCTCAGCTTGGCGTTGTGCATCGTCAAAATGAGTGTGGTAACTTGCTGGTAGTTGACTGTGCAGTTAGGGGAAATGGTGTGTTTTCTATTTTATGACTTATAAATTTCCTTTTCGTTATAGTGATTGAATAGCCCTCACTGATCCCTTTTCTTGATTGCCTTTTAAGTTTGCAACAAACGGATGTTGCAGGGCCTGTTTACAAAGGTTCTCCAATGTCATACTGCAAGTAGGACCCAAAGTAACATAAACTTGAATATAACAAACCAGCTATACAATACATCATCTATAATGTTACTTCCCTCCCATCTGCCGTTTATGCCACTGCTGAACGTAGCTGGTAGAATGTTAATAAAAATAATTCCTGCAATTATTATTGCAGTAGAAGAAATAATGTTGGATTTTTGTGTTGGAGATCTTGCTTTCTATGATAAAGATGGCTTGTTCCTGTTGTCCTGGCATTGAACTGCCTTCAGTGAAAGCTATGAACTGAATGTATGTTAAAAATCTTACTCAGACTTCTCTAGATAAATTAACCTGGGTTTATTTATTTGTTTTTTTAGCCTCTAGCTGATGTTAGGCCTGACAGGATTAAAGAGGGAACATCGTAATGTTTCAATGGTTGTAACGAAACAAAATTTTTATGGAAATGCCTGGACATAATTGCTCAAGAGCAAGGGTTTTGGGAATGACATAAATCATCATTCTTTAGGGCTTGTTCTGGCCTTTCAAAATTGAGGATTAGGAATCCTTTCCTTGAAACCAAGCACCGTGTGGTACTTACTTTCTTTTTACTCTGAAGCTTCGGCGTATGGTCCAGCTGAATCTGAGAACTGATGCTGTCCAGCAGATTCCATTGGGGTTTTTTAGTGTTGCAGAAGGGTATAAGCTCTCTTAATGTGTTTTATTTTGATGGTTGTTATCAGTTCTGAAATTTAAGGCCTCTGGTGGACCCTGATTTCAGTAGAAATCTTCTGAGAGTGTTCAGAAGACAGTGGCCTGTGAAGAACCTGTTCAGATCTTGCCAGCTGGTTTGCAGTTTGCGATTCCAAGCCTCTTGTGACTCTCTGGATAGCTGGGGTGGCCGGGGAGGTTATACACAGCTTCAGCTGGAATTCCCTTCCCAGGTTTATGGAGGGCACTATTGCAGCTCCTTTACAGTTAAATGAACAGCTGCCAAATGAACTGTGCTGCATGTTAGATGCTGGAATTTTTTGTTTTCTGTTATTTTCTTAGGTGCAGTTAGGTGCAACTTTGGGAAATTTCTATTTGTGCACTTTCAAAGTGAAGGTGGTGTGAAAAGCTGCGTTAAAATGGCTAAACAGACCCTTACTACAAAGGGTTGCAGTTACCTGCTGCAGGTTGCTGACAAGTGTACTTACGCTCTCCAACTGGCTTTCAGTTTGAAAATTTGTGTCCCTTGGTGTGAGTGCAGGATGTATCCTTGTACTTCGCCTTGTACACAAGGAAGATACAAAGAGGAACTTCATCTCTCTCCTGTCCTAATCATGTGACCATCTTCATATAGAAGCAGAGCATGGGAACTAATAATTTGTTATTACAGGAAAAAGGCTATCAACTAAAACCTGATGGTTTAGTTGGGTTTTTTTGTGTGTGGTTTTTGGTTTTATTTTAACTGGGGTTGTAATGCATGGAAGCATATACATTTGAATGTGATGAATATAATTGCTGATAAATATAATGCTTATTATATTTATAATTGCTCTATTCTTTTATTTATCTGTAGAGCTGCTAGAAACACTTGGATGACTGAAATTCAAGATATTTGGTTTGTGATATTACCCTGAGGTAGAGAAAATAAGCATAAGAAGCTCCTCTAGATCAGGCAAGTAAATATTTATACTTCCATAGCTTATATGAAATGAAGTTCTTGGTAAACAATGAATTGTGGGAACCTTCCTAAAGGAATTAATTTTCTCTGTTACAAAATATAGTTTACAAGGAACATAAGAATTGTACTTTTTTTTTTTCTTTATTTATTAGTTAAAGGATCTGTTGTACTGAACTCTGAAAAACTGGGAGGCCTCTTCTGTGTAGAATTGAAACAGACATTTGACAGTTGTCTTAAATTAAGGCAAAAATGTCCGTCATAGATCCTTATCAACACATTGTGGTAAGTAGCTTTGAATCTTTTATGTATGCTGGTTTATATACTGTCTTGTATAATGTATCCTATTAGAAGTTACTTTAAATAAGTGCACAGCATTGACTTACCATTAAATCCTTAAAGAAATGGCAACTGTGGCTAGAGCAGTCTTCTTCAGAAATTATTTGAATGAAATCTGAAAAATTCAGGTTAGCTTTTCGAAAGCATGTCATGGCTTCGAGTGTAGTTACTCATGTGTAAGTCAAAATGGAATAAGGGCTCCTAACAACCGCGTGGGTACAGTGTGATGGGCTGTGGTTCTAGAGGACCTGCATGTTCAAAGTGCCTGTAGTTGACAGTTTCATACAAACTTTTCCACATACTGGTTGTCGAACTGAACTGTAGTCTACAGCAGTAACATCACATCTAACTTTCTCCCTTACAGTACAGTTTTTTTGCCGTACAGTTCTAGTTGGTGAATAACTTTTCCCTTTTCATCACTATAGATAGAGGGATAAGTGGGCAATTTTCAATATTTAGATCTTAAACTAGTGTGTATTAGTGATGTTGATTCAGGAAGAATCTTCAAAATACAGCCTGCAGACTCTAGGTATAAGTGAAAAGATTTGTGCCACTCAACACCACAAAGGCTCCTGCTTCCTCCTTCCCGCTCTATTCCAGAGTTCCCGCTGCATCCTTCGTACCAGCTATTGAATGCTGGTGATTGTAGTGAGCCAACTGACCTTGCTGAACTGGCAGGAAAACAATTCAATGCAAAAGATTAGTTTTTTGCTGTCAGAGCTGGGGCAAGGGAAGGGCACAACCATGTGAGCACAACCTGTGTAAGTAGAGAAGTAGGGGCAAGGAAAGGAGGAGAAAGGAAAGAAAGGAGAAAGGAGCAGAAGTGCCCTTTGGGAAGCCAGTGGAGTGGCTCTGCAGCTTGTTGAACGCTGGCTTTCAGCCATTAATGTTCCCACACATCTTTGCTTGAGTGACTTTCCAAAGTAAACATTGAAATTGGCATTCCTACTCAAACTGAAATCTTGAAACAAGCTGGGTGTGTTCATATCAGGCACTTTTCATAACAGTCCCAGAATCGCATGCAGGAAAAGTGATACGTACTCAAAGATAGTTACCATACACTTGTCATAATGTTGAACTTTTACATTGCTAAAAATATAGTATATGCTTCCTTGAAGTTATCTCTAATCAATTATGTGGTTTCTACTCCACACAGTCACATCCTCTATGTGAATTTGCAGCCAGCAGATGTCAAACTTGGGTTTTACTCACTCTGTAGTCCTGTGAGCAGCGCTGTAAAGACAAGTTTCAGGTTGATGTCTCTATTTAAGGGCATTAAAAAAAAATACAGACTCCTTTCCGTGTCAGTGCCCTCTCCTGGATGGAATGTTTGACCAGATCTGTACCTTTATGGGAGAGGTCTCCGAAACACTTGGTTATATTTCATTGAGTCATTCACATAAAAGTTATTTTTTGATACCAATATATATCATAATGAACAAAATGGAGCCTTAGAAGTGTATGTAGTTACAGTACTCTGGCAGTGCTTAACTGCTGCTGTGGGAATGTTGCTAACGCAGGAAGGAGCACTGTTAATGCAAGAGCTAATCCTGTAATTGCTTCAAAAGCGAATAGAAATCTTTGAGCTTTCTTAATTCAAAAATTGAAATTGCATGGGAAGTTTAATAAAATATCAGTGAAAAAATCTTGACTTGTTAATGACATTTGACATTAAAAGACTCAAAAGAATTCTGCATTATGCCCGGAGTCCTTCTGTTAACTATTATGTTTTCTGATCTATTTATTTTTTTCTTTTTTCTCACTTTATGAAAGTCTCAGAGGAATGAAATAAGGCATTAACAAAGTTACTGCAGGTACAAACAGAACTGACTGTACCAAAATATCTTTTAGAATCATAGAATAAAGAATTAAGATGTGTAATACATCTTCAGTTACATTGATATGGGGGATAAATATTACAACAATGGGGAAAATCACTTCAAGATAAAATTTGTGGGTGTGTATGCACAAACATTTGTCTTAATTGTAATACCCTGTGAAAGAAGAGCATAGACTTTATGAAAATCTGTTACTTAAGAAAACAGGCAAACATTTTCATTTGTCCAGCCCAATCATCAGCTTCAAGTGTCCTTAATGTTAAGGAAGTAAAAGTAATAAATACCTACTACATGATCTATCTATACCAGAGCTTCCTGATTGGTATTTTTGTCTGCAAGTATGTCTCCTGATTGAATTACGTTTTGTGACTCAGCATTCTGGGATATGAAAAATATTATATTCAAAGCATGCAAATCGTTTGCTTTCTCAATAAGCGTGGAAAGTTCGTAGGTAAAACTTGGTAGTGTTACAGGAGAGCTTAGCATGCTGTTCGGTTTCCCAGTCCTGTAGTGGGAAGGTAATGGTGTTTAGGTACACACCAAACCAGTGATATGTAAAATAGAGGAAATCAGATAATTAGTGACATTTTACTGGGAGTTGAAAAACAGTGAAAGGTGGAAGAGGAACAAAGGAGGCAGAAGGAGTTAGAAGAGCTGGAGAGCTGTGGTGTTAGAACAGGAGATACTGAATCATTGCTGTGCAGGATAATTGGAAAACCTTGTGGACGGAACTAGCAGAGAGTGAACGCTGTCTGCAGGATTTTCAGTAGTTCAGAGTGGGTATATTGAAAATTATTTTTTTCTCCTTTTAAATTTATGGAGAAAGAAGTGAAATGAAACATATGTAAAGCGAGGTCACTTTGGATGATATGATTTAGATTTTTGAGTTTAATTGTGAGGTTCTGAAATTTTAAACCTGGCTTAGATTTTTAAAGGTATGCAGATGTTGCTCCACTCAGTATTGCAACATTTAAGCCATTTGCATACCATTGTCTTATTTTTCAGAAGTAATTGAGGAGTTGGCAATGTACAGATTTTTATCAAGACTTGAGGTGAATGTAAGTCACTTTAGAAAATGCAGCTTAGTCATCTAAACTAACGAGGGCTGGATTTACAAAGATATTTGGAGTCAATACATTTCTTTTGGTATTTTCAGGGAGCGTATAAATTCTTTATAATTCAGTTTTTCTAAAAACTGATGAAAAAATGCTTCTAAAGTTGTGCAAGCTGTTAATGTGGACGTTTAGGCCTTCTAATACCCTTAGAAACTGGATCCTAAGTGGAAAATTGCCTTAATTTCCAATTACTCTTAAGTTGCATGAAAAACATTTATTTTGGTGTAAGAAAAGACTTAGACTTTCGAACTTTCTGTGTATCTCAGTATATTTTTTTTTTTTTTTACTAAGAGGGGGATCGTTTATTTTAGTAGTTGCAAATTTCTTCCAAACATGTGATTATGGCCAGATATTGAAAACTCTATAATTATAAGCCTCTGTGTTATTTTGGGTGAGGCACAAGGAAAGGAGATAATGTTTTTCTGTTTTGCCAGACCTCTGCATACTTACATTCATTTCAGAGGACACCAGATCTTAAACCAGACTTAACTTAGCAGAACAACAGCTGGAATTACGGGGTTTGCTGCCTAAGTCAATAAAAAGTAGTTCTCATGATAGTGTAGAACAGTTCATAGAATTGTAAAATGGCTTGGGTTGGAAGGGACCTTAAAGATAATCTAGCTCCAACCCCCCACTGTGGGCAAGGACACCTTCCACCAGACCAGGCTCCTCCAAGCCCCGTCCAACCTGGTGTTCAACACTTCCAGGGATGGGGCATCCACAGCTGCTCTGGGCAACCTGCTGCAGTGCCTTGCCCTTGTAGTGAAGAATTTCTTCCTAATAGCTAATCTATACCTCCCCTCCTTTGGCTCAAAGCCATTCCCCCCTGTCCTATCACTACCTGCCCTTGTAACAAGTCCCTCTCCAGCTCCCCTGTCAGCCCCATCAGGCACCGGCAGCTGCTGTAAGGTCCCCCCGGAGCCTTCTCTTCCCCAGGCTGAGCAACCCCAACTCTCTCAGCCTGTCTCCACAGCAGAGGTGCTCCAGCCCTCTGACCACCTTTGTGGCCTCCCCTGGACTTACTCCAACAGGTCCATGTCCTCCCTACGGTGGGGGCCCCAGAGCTGGGTGCAGCACTCCAGAGCCGAGGGGCAGAATCACCTCCCTCCACCTGCTTTTGATGCAGCCCAGGATTCAGTTTGCTTTCTGGGCTGTGAGTGCACATTGCTGGGCCATTTTGAACTCTTTGTCCACCAGCACCCCAAGTCCTTCTCAGGGCTGCTCTCAATCTGTTCTCCACCCAGCCTGTATTTGTGCTTGGGATTGCCCTGACCCAAGTGCAGGACCTTGCGTTGGGCCTTGCTGAACTTTGTGAGGTTTGCTTGGGCCCCCCTCTGGAGCCTGGCAAGGCCCCTCTGGGTGGCATCGACTGGTAATAGAAAGTGGTGATGATCTGTGTGCTGTGGTATTGAGAACACACTAGTAAGCGGTGTTTTTTTTGATGTAGGCCTTGTTTTGATGGTAGGCATTTTATTTAAGCACATGAGTTTTGTGAGTAGAACTGGGAGATGCAAGAAAACTACATTACAGAAGTGCTTTTTGTCAGTGAGCATCTTGTAGTGTCCCCATTTTACAGACAGGACTCTGGGGCACCAGAATTGCACACGAGTTCCACATAGCAGCTGAGAACTAAATCCAGCATGCCCATATCCCAAACTTGTAACTTAATTATAACTCCATCCTTCTCTTTGTTCCTGAACGTTTGGTGATCTCTGATTTGTGGTCTCCAGTGAGGAGAGACTCATTTCTTAATAGCTAAGAATAAGGATATGGGTGGTGTGTTTGTACTTCAGGCTGTTTCTTTTAATTATAAGGTTGTATATGACAAAGGAACTACATCAGTCTGTGTGAACGAAGTCTGAGGCCAGTGCTGCATTGTGAAACCAACACTTAAGTGATCTGACATGCGTGTGAAGGTGGCGCACTGATAAGGGCTTCCAGCACTTTCAAGAAGCAAACTGAAAACAAGGGACAGTGAGAGTCATTGTTTTCTGGAGATGCACAGCTTGTAAATGTTCCTGAAGCAGGGTAAAGGACAGAGCTCGAGTAACTTCATGTAGCTGTGTTCACGGTGGTACCAGCTGTTCCCAGATGCCCACTAAAATCCCCTTTACCCTGCTGTGATGGACAGCTGGACTTTTTTTTACCATGTGGCAGAGGCAGAAGTTTCTTCAGAGAAGAGTCCCATCCTCCTTCCAATTCCACTGTTGGAAGCTGTGGTGCAAAAGGTGATGGATGTCACAAAAATCATTGGTATGTCTTCATGTCAGCAGAAGACAGGCTGGTAAATAGGTGTTGCTTCTTAACAGCTTTGAATTCCCACATCTAAACCCTTTCTGCTGGGTTTGATACTTTTGAAGGTGAGTTAACAGTCTTGACTGGGAGAATCTGTTAGAATCTGGATTCCATTTTTACTGTGGTTGGGGAGCCACTTGCTGTGCAATGATGATTTCAGAATACCACTCGTAAGAGAATAGTTCACACTGCCACAGTTTTCCCCCTGCCTGCTTACTTGTCCTTTGAATCAGACAACCCCTGCAGCTTACAGGGGAAGAATTGCACAGTTTAAATTTGCTGTTGGGCAGACTATCATGAAATGAGCCTCCAGCAGTTGTCACAACATGTGGGTGGTTACAGCCTTAATAAAGATGCAACAATTCAGTGTCTGGGTCAGCCAGTGTCTGCAGTGAAGTCATACCCTTGGTATCACTGTGGGCATTTTCTCCTAGATATTTTGCCGTGATGATGTGGCTGTGCCTTTGCAGACCTCTAGATTACAGACTTGTGGAGGAGTGTTTGTTGGTATAATTTTGCTTTGTTTTTTAATGTGTCCTGACTCAACTGTTACTTAAGCATTCACAAGCTTCTTTTTCTGTCTTTAGAAGATTGGGTTTGGGTCTTTTATTTTTTTCTGAGAAAATGATAATATAACGTATAAGAAAGAGTAGTTTCTCTTTTTTTTTTTTTTTTTTTTTTTTGTATTAGAGGAATCCAATTTGGTTCTAGTTTCTGGGTGTAAGCATGTTGTAGATGTGAAATAATGAGGCTTGGCTGAAACAACCAGTTCTGAAATATCTAGAAGAACCACCTGAAGGCCCTTATAAAGTCTAGCAGTTGAAGCAGCAGTAACTTAAATTGGAGGCATGTGCCACTGTTGAAAACTAAGCCATGTATGGGTTGAAGGGTTTTGTTGGCTTATTTGTTTGTTCCTTTAAGAAGGGTTTTAAGAAAAAAGGAAGTATCCAGATGAAAACAGCAAGAAAGCACCAGGCATAGCCTGAATAAACATGTCCCGTATCAAGGGTATTGTCTATCATTTTAAATAAACTTCAGTGAATTTCCTGATTCTGGTACTTTCCCCTTTTCTTTCTGATTGGAATGTATCATAAGACCTTTAATATTTGGTTAGTTGTTTTGATCCCAATGACTGATATGCAGTGCTTATTTTAGTGTAATTCACAAAGTTGATGGCTGGTTAGGAAAAGATAGAAATAATCATTGTTTCAGTTTTAGGAATGGAAACCCGAGGTAGGACTTATCATTATAGATAGGTCACTACCTGAGGTCCCTTAAGAGGTACACTTTTGATACAGTGTCTTGAGCTATAAGAGCCAGGCAGCTTGGATCTGATGCTTTTTGTAGAGGCATAACTCGGGTGTGTGGTCATCCCTTCCCTGTGTCTGAGTTTCTGTTGCAGGAGATCGAGCTGGAGCCCTCCGGGTTGTACCAGTGCATGAGTCCATGTCTAGGCACTGTGGGCAGCCAGACAACTTGAGTGTCCTAAGACTGGCTTTAAGATAGCAGCATAGATGTAAGTGCTGAGAGGCAATTGTGTGAGACCTGATCCTGGCTTTAATACATAAAACTTGCAGAGGCCAATGTCGTCTGCCTTGCGATATGCAGTGGTCATTCTCATAATGGTATTCAGTAGGTTGGTCAAACTTACAGCTGTGTAGATGAAGTAACAATAGATGTGAGTTACTGACCTCTTTTCATTAAGGTTTTTACTTTTTTTTTCTTTTTTTTTTTTCTTAATTTCACATCTCTTTCTACTTCCCTAGTTTGTTCAGGGAAGACACAGCTCCTGCTGTGTGCTTGGGCTTTGCAGGAAACCGGAAGCTCCAGAAACTGTGAAATTTGCTTGTGAATGTTTTAACAGCTTGCTTTTTACCTTCCCTCCATTGTCTTAAGGGCACTTGCACTCTGAATATTGATGTGTACTAAAAAGGTGTATTCCATGCATTACTAACTATATCCCTTGCATGTGCAGTGTGAATATATCTGTTCCAGAACATATACTTTGAAATAATTGCACCCATTCTTTTTACTGGGGGAAGGTAATTACAAAGACAAGCACACTGTAAAATAGCCCCCTTCTAATTTTTTTCTTACTGTACCAAGTTGTCTTTGGCTGACTAAATGCCTTAAAGCAAGTTCTGCAGAGAGGAGGAGTGTTACTCATTGAGATTAGTAGGTGTGGCTGCAGCAAAATCAAGCAACCTGAGTTTAAGGTCTGACCTTTCAGTAAAACTACAGGGTGCAGTTCAGCTTTAAGATGCTCTATCCAGTATGAGTTTCACTTACATTTTGACTGGGTGATTTCTCTCTCTGTTTTTGGTCAAAATGAAACCTAATTTGGTAGGTGGTTTTTGGTTCTGAAGCTTAATGACCTCTAACTCTCTGACTTCCAGGTGGAACACCAGTATTCACACATATTCACTGTGACAGTAAGGAAAGCCACAAATGTCACAAAAGGAGCGATTGGTGACATGCGTGAGTATTTCTCTTTCTATTTTGTCTCTTCCTTTTAGGAGACTGTTGCTGTAGGCAAGGGGAGATGACACATCAAGCTTGTCGTGCATTAAATGATTGTTAGTGGGTTGGTGTTGTTCTTTTTTGTTTTGCTTGTTAAATCTAGGGCAATGTACCCATTTCATTGCTCACTCAAACTCCAAAAGCAGATTTGCCACTCCTTCTTTCCATTGATCCAAAAAAGCTGAGTGCATTGTAAACAATTTGCTTACAAGCAACCAACACCTACACTTAGTTCTTTGGCTCAGTTGGTGGAGGTGCTGTTTTGCGTACAGTGAAACTGGCAATTGCTGTATCTTCAAAAGGCTATGGTTTGGTGGTTGGGAACACTTAAAAAAAAAAAAAAAGGCCCAGAGCTCTGCTGCGTCAGTGCAGTAAGAAGAAAAAAATCTAAATGGGATAAGCAGATCTCATGGTGGAGAGCTATATGACAGCAGCACTTCTTCCCCTTTGCGTTGGGCTTCTGAGCCTCTGGCTGAACAGGAAACCACCAGGAAGAATGACCCATGAAAACTCTTGTCTGCTCTTAAGGGTGAAAGAAGGGGAGGATAATATATTGGCTGTTCTGTAAGAAGAATGTTCCTGCTTCCTTGATTCTGACTTTTGCTGTCAGGTCATCTCTCCCCCTTTCCCTGGCACTTCATGCAGAGCATTGCATAGCCCAAGAGTTGCAGGCTGGGGCTGGGCGGATGAGCATGGTGCCTTGCTCCTGCTCTCTTATCAGCCTCATTTGATGTGCAATTCGGTGTCTTCCAGCTCGTTCCTGGTAACTGCTTTCAGCTGAAACTACAGCAGCTGCTCTGACACACAGCTCTGATTCAGTTAACAGGATTTTCAGAATTAGTGTTGACTGTTGTTATTAAACTTGAGGGGTAAGTGGAAGGGACAGTTGGAAGGGGAATGTTCAAGACCCTCAGGTGTGAGGGGAGAGAGGGGAGCCCTGGCAGAAGGGAAGAAGAAAGAACTGGGAATTATTTAACATCTATTGTGGGGTGAAGGAAAGGAGCACGCAGAGAAGATGCAGTGGGGTGTTACCCTGGTGGCCTGTGAGAGGGTCTTTATATAAGATGACCTCAGGAAAAGTGCCATAAAGAGTCGAATGAGGTGCCCACAAGTTTGCGTGTGTAAGAAGATAGGTGAACTGGAAAGACACAGAGGTCTTTGTCAGGAGACAGCGTGGGGAACGTGGGAAGGGAAGAAAGGGGGTTGCCGTGGTATATTAAAGGGAGTATGGAAAGGGCGAAGAAAGCCAGAAGACCATGGTATTTCCCGCCAAGCCAGGACAAGTGTGGTCCTGTAATATAAATTCCAAATATTATTCATCAATATAACTGGATTTTTTTTTTCCCAGACAAAACCCTTATCTTACCAAACCATCAAAACCAGAAAGTTACTCAGGAGGAAATTTCTATTTTGATAAAACCTGACAGAACTGTGCTCAAGGGCCACTGAAACCTGCTTGGTTTCCTGTCTGCAGCAGCTAGTAGCTCTGTAGCCTGAGGCACCTGCAGTCTGGGGCATCTCTGAGTGAGCTTACAAGTTCCTGGGGCTTGTTCTTGGAGTGCTGGCAAATCCTCTGAAGTGAGAGAGAGAAAAAGAAAAAAAAAAACCCAACCAACCAACCAAAACCCCCAGAACAAAAACCCAAACAGATTGCTTCTGTTTTTATTTTGGGAAAATAAAAAAATGTTTTTATTTCCCATGTGTATATACAAAGCTTGGTGTGTTGGAACCTTGAAGCTATTTGATCAAATCTGTAATCATGTTAATTAAATATGCCTGAAGCTGTGAGCGGCGGAGGGTCTTTACAGTTGATCATGCCTTTTTTTAAATTTAATTTTTATTTATTATTTTTTTTGTTTATTTATGTGTTTGATTTGCCAAAACTGTAAGTTGAAAGAATTTCTGAACTTTTACGCTGGGTTTCTGATCTCAAGGCTTCACTGCCAGGGAGGGTGGATGTGCTGAGTAGTATGAGATGCCTTGGTTGAGGTGGGTACCTGAGTGTTGCTCTCCCATGATGGGCACTATCAAGCTGACTCTTCTGGTGGGTTTCTCCTGATTTGTTCTGTTGTTGTTGTTGCTCCAGTTTGTGTAGACAGTGACTGCTCTGTGGGCAAGAGAAGTAATTTTACATTTTGGTAGTGATGGAGGTCCTGGGGAATTTAAGAGATTTTGTACAATGTTTTACTTTTTTTCCATATCAGTCTTTCCAAGACTTTCTGGTATAGCTGTTGAACATCTGAGTAAATCTAAGTTTATTAAATATCTGGAAGTGCTTATAATTTTACTGTTTGTGTGGTATTTTTCATCTTAAGGATCGGAGGTCTAGCTCTGCTCAAGGAGTTTTGGATGAAAGGTCTAGCGTGCATGGTGCCCCAAGTCTGTGGGTGGGCATGGAGGGCCTGACTTCTCTGGCATAGTTATCCACACCTCTGTCTCCTCAAGTCTGGGCTGGGGAGACCTGCAGTACTGTAAGCAAGTTTTTCAGTATTTCTTACGCACGTGCGCGCCCCGCGCACACACACACACACACACACACACGTCTTGGCTGATCTGGTGGAACAAGAATGAAAGCTGGAACTAGGATAGCTTCCAGCCCTCTATTTTTTGTAGTGATCTGACAAAGGCAAACAATCAAATCTGAATCTGGGTCATACCGGGACCGAGTATCTAAGCTGCGGTACCTGCTTTTGTTTCTCACTGATGAAGCCCATCAAAATAAAAATGGCAATAATTGCATCATAGAAACTTTCCATGCAAATGCTTTTCATGTATGAAAGAAGTTAGTTTACTGGCACCACTTTGGCATTCTGTGAATGTATGTGTGTATGATAAACAAGAATTACTGTAGAACACATGATCCAGGGTGTTTGGGAGGGGGTGAAAAAATTTTTGAGCTCAGATTCCCTCTTTCCCAGGAGTTCATTCAAGTCCCTTCTTATTTCGGGTGTGCGCCCATTTACTGTTGCCTTTGTATACGAGTAACAGAGTGGGATAGTTGGAAATTACACTAAAGACACCTTCTCTATACCTCCTTTTCTGGCTCAACATCACTCCTGACTCTTCTACATCTCCCCAAGTGATGCAGGGGGATGGGGAGTTGGGGTTGGAGCCAGTTCATAACATGGTGTCTCTGCCACTCCTTCCTCACACTTTTCCTCTGCTCTAGTGTGTGATCCTTCCCACAGCATGAAGTCCTTCATGACCTTCTCCAACGTGGGTCCTTCCTATGGGCTGTAGTCCTTCCAGAACTGCTCCAGCATGGGCCCTTTCTGTGGGATACAGTCCTTCAGAGACAGACTGCTCTAGTGTGGGTCTCCCATGGGCCACAGTTCCTGTCAGAAAACCTGTTCCTGCCTGGGCTTATCTCCATGGGCCACACGATGGGAGTCTGCTCCTGTGTGGGTTCTACATGGGCTGCAGTTTCCTTCAGGGTGCATCTACCTGCTCCAGCATGGGATCTTCCACAGGCTTCAGTGTGGTTCTCTACTCCACTGTGGTCCTGCATGGGCTGCAGGGGGACAGCCTGTGTCACTAGGGGCGTCTGTGCTCTGGCACCTGGAGCCACCTCCTCCCCCCCCTTCATCACTGACCTGGGTATCTGCAGAGTTGCTTCTCTCACATTTTCTCCTTCCTCTCTGATAGCTACTGTGCTGTGGTTTTTTATGATTTCTTAAATATGTTACCACAGAGGTACCCCAGTGCTCCTTATGTGCTCAGCCTTGGCTAGGCAGCTGGGCCACCTTGGAGCAGCTAAAACTGGCTCTGTGTGACATGAGAGCAGCTTCTGGTATCTTCTTACAGAAGCTCCCTCACACCCCCCGTAGCCCCCTGCTGCCCAAAACCTGCTGCATAAACCTAATACGAGATGGAATATCTCAAAATCTGCATCTTTTTGGTGAGGATTTAATTACCTTAATTGCTTAGCTTTCTGATGGTTGCTGGGATCAATAGACCCTGTAAAATCAGTTCTCTGGAGCTTTTGGAAAAGACCTTGCCTCCAATCCAGTATATAATGGATGTTTAGGTTTGAATCTATTCCAGATACCACTGTACTGTAGAGCCTTTGCTTCCAGACTTACTTTCTACAAGAACTTGTAGAAAAAGCTCAGAACCCCAAACTGCAGCATTTTGGAAGAGAAATGCTTGAAACTGTGGTTCTTCTTTCCATAGCGTCTTTTCCCTTCTGGACTTTTCAGGGGTTTTGGTGGAAAACTGGCCAAAGGAAGCATTGTAAATTTTGTCTTAAATCTTTAAGGATCTGTTTTTGTTCAAGTGTACTGGCTTTCAAAATAATTGGTAGCATCTACAAAGGAAACTAGTTGTGTGACTCTGCTGTTACTGATCACTAATCTTGCTTAATCCTGTTGTGGATTTGCAATTTTTGTTTGCTTCATCTACTTTTGATGCTATGATATTACGCAGTATGATTCCAGGCATTTTAAGGAAAAAGTATTTTCTTAAAAATTAAAGTATTTCAGATTTGGATAGCTTGTGGCACTGGTACTTAGCTTCTATCCCAGTTTTTGTTCACCCAGTTGGAATTAAGGATGCATTTCCACCTAGTTAGGCTGGTCAGATAAACAGATTAAAGTATTGGGAGCAGTCTAGTCAACAGAGCTCAACCCTTGTTGCAAAACTTGCTAATGTGGAGAGGGAAAGCAACTCCTCTAAGTAGCTCTTGACACAGCCCATGCTGCTGCAACCAGCAACAGACATCCCCCGCAAGTCAAGGAGACATTCTTCTGCTGCGGCAGTGTCACCGATACCCTTCCTGGTTGCCTCCTGCTTCTCCAAAGGAAACGAGGAGCTGTGGCATTGTGTGGGACAAGTGAGCGTCTTTCCCTGCCTGCAGTGCCAGCCTGGCCCTAGCTGTAGGATCTGCTTCAGCAATGTGGATCAAAAGAGGAGGGGGTGTCCGGCGCAGTTCCAGTCTCCATTTCTCTCTTCGTAGGCCTTTGCTCTGGGCTTCTATTAGCTGTGAGCCATAGCTCCTGATGTTGAAGCTGCCTTATTTAAAGCCATATTCATAGTAGTTCAGTGCAGTTTAGGCATATGTGTACAGTGTTTTAAACTTGAGCTAGCTGAAATGGAAGAATCGGAGATTTGCGTGCTTGTATTGGGGCAGGGACACAACTGTGTCTTACAGCAGCTCAGTCAGGACTAATCCAGCTGCTCTCTGTATTGCAGCTGGCCAGCATTGTACCCTAACTCAGCTACAGTATACTTGATTTAACTGTTGAAGCGTCACTAGATAATGCTCTTCCTGCAAAGCCCTGAAGCAGGACCTGGTTTTTGGAAGGGAGCTTCCAGAGGAAAGCAAGCCAAACTACTCCCCCTTTTCAGCCAGACAGCCTGGAGAGTTGGCCAGTCTTCTGTACATGCAGATCTTCACGTGGCCGGCAGCTGTAAGATGTACGGTGTGTCTGAACAGAACAGAACCAAGGAGGAGACCTGGAAGTATCTCACAGGAAGGAGATAGAAATGTTCCCATTCGGATCCATCCTGCTCTAGTCTGTGGTAGGGTGGCCTGGATGGGCAACTGAGTCCCAGGGTGACCGAGACCTATTTAGTTTGACTCTTCCTGACAGCCCTTGAACCAGCCCTGCTGTGAGTCATGTTGTGTAGTGGTCCGTGCTCCTTGTTAACCATAGCAGATGCCTCTGGCTCCAGAGCCATAGGCTGGTAATGAAATATGCATCCTTAAAAGATGTGTATCTTCAAAAATGAACCATACTAGTAGCAACCGCTGCTGCAATGTCTACTACAGATCACAGTCTAACACTGAGGCAACTGTAGACTAGATTTCAGTTTCCTTTGCCCTGTTGTAGTTTTAGCGAGAAGCAGTGCTGGGAGGTGGAATTTGTGTTGGAAACAGGCTCATGCGTTCCCCAGTGATCCAGATGTTGCTCTTTCCGGTTGCAAAAAATATATTTTCAATGAGAACCAAATTCTGTCTCTGAGTAGTTGCCATGTAGTTATTGAGACATGGACTGTTTCTGTAAAATGTTTGTGAAAACTTTTCATCCTAGAGGAAGGCTCTCCTGTTACTCCATTACACTGTAATGATAACATTAAAGCAGTCATGCTGGCTTAGCGCAGGGATCCATCTTACCTGATACTCTGGTTGAGGGACCTCCTTGTCTCTCTGCTTGAGGCCCTTGCCATGCTGTGACCAACTGCAGCTGCAGGAGAACAGAGCTTGACAGTGGTTGGGAACTGTTTGTTTCATGTGCTGTCATGTCTCCAGGCAGAACTTTGTGGTGGGGCTCTCCTCCAGGGACTCCTGGACACCACTGTTGCTCCAGTTTGAGCTGTTCACTTCCATTTAGGAGGGGTCTCCCTCCTTTTATTCCATTTGTCCTCTGTAATAATTTGATTTCTTCCTGCTCTTTTCTTTTTCCTTTCATCCCCCTTCCCAGGGAGGGCTTTGAAGTTGTGTTAGGGTTGAGCTAATGCCTGATCCTAAGGGAGAATCGGGAAGAACATCAGTCATAGTCAGATACAAAGGAAAAACATGAACGGGGTAAGCATGTGGTACTTCCCAAGCACTCTGCTGTCGTCAGTAAGGGACTCCCTGAGCTGGACGTGCTTCTTACGTAATTAGTAGCCCTTGCTGAGTTTCTCTTGAATGAACTTCATCTCTCCTAAGTCTTCTTGTGCACAGCTCCTTTGATAAGGAGTTCTGTAGGTTGCTGTCTACTGTGTGAAGATGACTTTTTATTTGTTTTGAAAATGTTTTTTTAAAAGTGTGATTTGAAGCATCCTCTGGTTACTGTCTTGCATTTTGTGGGATGCTAACTGTTCCACATATCAGTCTGTATCAAAAAGAAGTTCTTACAAATAAATGGATGTGTTCATTTATCTATTTCTGACTGGAAGGGAGGGAAAAAAATCAGCCTTCTCATCTTCATCACTACAGAAAGGAACGCTGTTGTAAAGCCTGTCACTAAAAACTATGCTCTGTCAAAGCATCTGGCCAACAGTGTTACAGGAAAGTTGAAATACAGGGAATGTCTGCTTAATGCTAGGTTGTATCATGCTTAGCTGGACAGATTAACTCAACCTGCACAATCAGCCCTTTCCCTTTATGGACCTGTTAACATGGATGTGCACACACTGTTCTGACTAAGCATTTTGCAATCCATTCTTCAGTCCTGTAAATGAAACTCCTGTAATAACCCGAGCGAGCAGCGAGGTTGGGGCAGAAACAATTCACAGGTGTCACTTTGTTTTTGAGTGTCCTGTAATCGCTTGTATTTGCAATGATGATGCTTTTACTAAGATGTGGTGTTTATGTAGCCATCCTGAGCCTATGCTTAGTTACGATTCTGCCCAGTTAGGACAGCTCCAGGTTTTTAAAATGATCCTGACAATTGTCTGAGTTAAAAAGTCAAGGGAAGATCCTTTTCTCACTCAAAGGCCTGGAGGCTGCACCTCATCAACATAGTAAATCAAGCTCTAGGGCTGCTGGTAGAGGACCAAAACCTCTAAAGCCTTTTGATACCAGACACAGATCCAGTGTAAACTTGTTCTGCGGATTCAGAAAATGTTGCCAATTTAAATTTTTATTAGCAGACTGTATGCCAGACTAGGAATAATCTATACTCCATCAACTAATATAAATCTGGAATAAAAGTCATAGTGTGGGTTTTGAGTAATTTATCAGGAATGTGATGATATGCCTGAACCTCCTCTAGACCAAATTATGACTGCCCAGATCTGGCATTACTGTGGACCCACAGTCATAGCTGAGCTAGGCAGGCACGCCGCCTGTTCCTTCTCTCCTGCTTGTGTGTTTGTTGGTGGAGTGAGAAGTTTCACAAATTTAACACTGAGAAGGCTCTTAAGACCTAGGCATTTAAATTGACTTTAAAAAAACCCAAAGCCTTTAGTTTCTGGCACACTGCTAGAAAAAGATTTTTCTCTGGGTTATTGAAAGCTAACATTTTAGTCACTTTTCACTGCTGTCTGTCTGCAAAGAGAACTGTAAAGATAATCTAGAGAAGTGAATGTTTTTTTTTTTTGTTGTTCTTGGCACTTCTAATTTGGTTTGAACCTATGGAGGTTCAGCTGACTGGTTTGGTTTTGGTTTTTTTTCCTTCCAAGGCTGGATCAGCGATGTGGCTAGAGGTGTCCCACCCCAGTAAACTGGGTGGTAGTACAGTGCCTGTGCTGGGAGTTCAGTTCTTTCCTTCACTTAAGTAACACCAGAGATGAAAAGCACTGTAATAAAAGACAGTAATAATCTCTAATAAATGTATTACCCAATTACAGGATTTCTCATAGCATAACTGCTTCTTTGAGAGCTGCCTTACTTGTAGTCACCTTCCGCTCATGAAATCTTGCACTGCATCATCCCCTTTGCAAAATTCCTCTTGAAGATGAAGGCCAAAAGCCCTGGCATTGCCTGCAGTACCTTAAACAGAGATAGCAAATAACCTGTCACCTCCTTCTTGGGACCCCTTACTAGCAATGTCTTTGTGTACTCTTGGATATTTTAGGTTCCCTGTGGTCTTCTGGCATGTTTCCAGACTCTTGGTCTAGCATCTGTATTACTGCTAGCCTGCGAATTTGGTCTGTTTGAAGACTCTCAGATGTATCTGCTCCATATGAATGGGAGGCCTGAATTCATAGTGGACTCAACAACAGTCCTCTTTGAAAATGGCAATTCAGAACAAATCTAAAAAGAGAGATCAAAACTTGAGCCTTATGGTTGTTAGCTACTGCAGAGTTTTATGGTATTGAATGGAGGGCTTGTGATTGTGTGGCTGTGGTGGTTTTTAAAGCAAAGATTACCTACGAGGGTAACAAGATGGTTTCTTATGTGGCAGCCTGACACAACCACTTCTGCTCCTGGCATTCCTGGGCTCCACCTCTTCATGCAGGAGAAGAACTTGGTTTCCAAAATCACACCACCAGCCTCCACAGCAAAGACTACATACTGGTTCGTTGCCTGAGAATTGGCAGGGAGGGTACACCAAGCTGATGTGCACCCCGAGGACCAGCAGCCTGGTCGGACTGCTTACCACCCCTTGGTCCCACCACAGCCTGGTCGGACTGCTTACCATCCCTTGGTCCCACCACACAGCCAGGGGGTGTTGCTGGCTGCTCAGTGGGGGACCTTGTGGCACTGCTTTTTGTCTGTTTCTCCTTGCCTGTCTGATACTGAATTAAGTGATCAGTTACTGGTGCCTGTGTTCTCCAGGAGACATCTTTATTTAGGCCCTTGTGTTAGTCTGTCCTTTCACTAGCATGCAGCAGAGCAAGGGTAAGCCAAGTCCAATAATTCATATATTTGTTAGTATGTTGTTCGTGAGACACTTTTTTTTTTGCAATTATTGATATTTATGATTATTGATAGATACTATTTTATTCCCTTTTTAAAAACTGGAATATCACTTTAAACTGGGAAAAAACATGATTTGAAAATTCATTACATTTTCACTTGGCTCAAGCAGAGAGAGCAAATCATATTTCCATGCCACTGCAAAGCATATTGAGCCCCATAAAATTAACTATTTTAATAAAAAATATTATTTAATAATAAGTAATTGAGTTGTTCTTTTTGAATACACATTAAAACTGTGTTTCTTACTTAGGAAGAGATTCATGTACTTGTGCCATGCTGGTTTATTGCGATTGATACTAGTTAACGTTCAACCTGTTGGAAATGCCTTCATGCCCCCTGCTTCGGGTTTCTCTAGGGAATTGGTAGGTTTGGTAATTTCTGTAAAATTTAGACAGCAGTGAGTGTGCTGCACAGCCTGCTGCACTCCCTTCTCCAGCGAGATCCGCTTGTGCGCAAGGCAGAGCTGGCATTTTTTAGTTTACCTCCCCTTGGAAGACAGAGAGGTAGTCCAGCAATGCCTGTTCCTAGCTTGGCATCAGTCAAGCCACTCAGCTGCATGTAACTTCGTACTAACAAAGTAGTCTGGTTAGTGTAACTCTTAAGTAACTGTAGTGCAGTAAGCCAAAACCATGGTGGAAAGTATTGGGACCTAGTGGGATTCTCTGAATGGGGTTGGACTTCATGGTAGAGGGTGTTGGTTAACCACAAGGCAAAAAAACTACAATGGACCAAATTAACGTAGTTCTTCAAGGAAGTTCTGCCATGTCCTTGCTGTAATATTCCTGTAATTGCATAAACATGGTATCTGGAGATCATGGATCCAAAAAATCTGGATCCAGATTTACTTTCTATAATGGGGATGCATATATTAATTGAAATTAAAGTTGATATAGTTGTATTTAACATCCATTATGTTTGCAAGTGTTTACGACATGCTCACGTGGCAGAAAAAAGACAAATTCTTATGGTGCAGAGTCTTCTTGCAGCAAACCAGATTTTAGAATACTTCAAGAACTTTGCATTTCTTTCAACTTTTGGTGGACAAATGAGAAAAATTTTAATAGATGATGGTAGTGGCTTCATCCTTGGCATTTTGTATTTGAACAGGCTTTCTATAGTTTGTCTGTTATGCTATTGAAATTGGAATGACTGAAATATATATTTGAAATATTAATTATATTAATATGAGGGCCTGATGACAGTCATCTCACCAAATAAATAATGTAAGATCCAATGGTTTCCAATCATTATAGAAGAGTTTACAGGTTTCTTTAATAGACAGATTGCTTAAAGCATTGCTCATTTTTAATGTGAAAATGATTGATCCTAATTACTGTCCATTGTATGTTTCACTTCATGATTCATAATGTAATTTAGAGATAGAATTCTATAGCAATTACTTAACCAGGTGATAAATTAAACAAAGAGAAGTCAATGAATCCTTACTTCCTACCTCTCAGCTATTTCTTAAGCCATTGTGTTTAAAAAGAGAAGTTTAGATGCCAACTCTGCTTTTGTTACTGGATATCTGTCTTCAGCCCCTAGAGATTTGCTGAAGGCTTTAAATCTTGCAAGGGATTGTTAAGAACATTTTGTTAATTACCTTTATAATTCATCTAGTTTAAGCTGTTCGTTGCAAGACCCTCTGTTATTTCCATTGACATCAATGCTGAAACTTGATTTTATTTTGTAGTGTAAAAGCGGCATTTTAGACATACTTGTACTTAGTTGTCACTTCATATTATTTTTTTCCTGAGAAATACTAATGGAGTCTGGTCCCTCTATTCTGGAGTGTTATATCTATGCCATTATGTATGAAGTATGATCTTTTAGTTGCATGCACATATTGAGGCACTTACTGTAAATAGTCAAAGAGTGCCAGAAGAGAGGAATATGGAATCATACCATGCAGTTGCTATCTTATGGTAGTGCCTGTGTCCATTTGCAAACCTTCCAAGTTTTCCATTTGCAAACCTTCCAAAACTTTACCTACAATAAGAAGCTGAGATGCACTGCAGGTAGCTAACCAACAAGGAGGAGTCATGTGAGAATGCTTGTGTAAAGAATAGAACAGAGCCTAGCTGAGCTGTATAGAAACTTCGGGTTTTTTTCAGAAGTGTCCTGAGGAAGAAGTACACCTTGCTTCTTTTGAAAAGTCTGTGGTTCGTAATTCAACTAGTCTGCTAAAATTGAAAAGTAATTGTATGACAGTGTTACTTCTACACAGATAATTCTCTTGTATTGACTGCACTTGCAAAACACCACCTGTTGACCCATAAACTGTTTTGTAAAGGTGCTGCCTTTTATAATAAAAAAAAACTTTTAAAATCAAAATACAGGTAACAGCAGTGGTCAACTTTTCACTTATATTCACTTATATTTTCAGATTAGTTTTTTGGAAAAAACACACTTGGCAAATTATCCAGCAAAACCGCAAACAGGCTTAAATACATCCATGCAAAAGGATACACACTCTGTCTGTTTTATCTGCTTTTGATAACTTTAATTTTTGAAATACATTAAGTCGATACTTCCGTATTACTTGCCAGATTGCTGGTAGCTAGTTTTTGGTCCCCTGCCAATAACGAGGAGTAAGATTTTGATTAATATAGTATAGCTTATAGCAATACCTTAATCAGAGCACACAGTCTTCCAGTATTTTTCCTCTTCATCTGAAGAAGGAAGTTATAAAATAATAGATTTTCATTTTCTTAATTGAAAATAGCACAAAATAAACTTTCAAACATGAAAGGGCAGATGATTAACTCTTTGCCTCAGGTCAAAAAAGATAATAAAGTCAGGGAATGAGGGTGTGGCTTGGCAGTACTGAGTTACGAAGACTGATTTTTCTAAGTTTAGTTGTTTTGTGCCTTGGGTTTAGTTTCTTTTTCAACACTTACTTGGAGTCTGTCTGATAGGAAGTTAGTAATAGTATCTGTATGCCAACTGTGCAGCGGGATGGGGTTTCCACATGCTTCAGGATTTTGAATACAGATAGGAAACCATTTGCTGCTTGTGTTTAAAAGCAGAAATTCGACTTCTGTAACTTATAGTTAAGGCTGATCACATAATCACATAAAAATCTGAACGGAAAGGGAGGCATTGACGTTTTGCCCAGAACACTGTTCAGCACCAGTATTCTGGTTAAACCACAAGCTTTAGTAGACAAGTTCAGTCTCTTGGCAGAGCAAGTCTGTAGTGTTCATTGCCAAAGTAGCGCTCAACATCCAGACTGACCAGATGTGATCTTGTCACTTTTGATTTTGCTAGATATTTTGCTGTTTTGTTTCAAGGGGCCTTATTTCTGGCACAATTTTGTGTTGTAATTCAGGGGAGCTAATTATTTCAGTAAAACGTAGCAATTAGTTACATCTGTCAGTGAGAAAACAGATATAAAAAACACTTGAGGGTTGATCCCCCTGTTCCCCTGTCTTTAAAGAAGAGACAAGATCAGACAGATTCTTAGGAGCTAATAAAGATTTGCTATTTAAAGGCTTTCCACACTGATCCCCAACTTTAAATAGCTGCTTGTTAATTATACAGGCAGTGTGACCTGCCAAATCGTAGCAATTAGCTAAGCCCCACAGATATGGTGTAAAACTCAAGATGTTCTGGGGAATGCTGTAGCAGTCCAAGGACATTCTGACACAGTGAAATCTTTGAATCACAAATATTTACATAAAAAATTTTAATTGAGTAAACCAAAGTCTAGAAGGTTTGTTTACTGTCACTAAAGCTTCTCTAGCTAGAGGAATATTTAATTCAAACCACGAGCCTTGTGTATTATTCTGCATCTCCAGAGATATTTGAAGTACTTTGTGTGTAAGTTCAGTCTCCCTTTATTTTTGGTGATGGCATCAGAAGATGCATTAATTCTGGCAGGTAGTCCCCCTTAGAATTGCTGGGAGGCCAAACACTTTTAGTTTGGATTCCATTCTGCCCCGGTACATAGACAGAACTTCCTAAGTGGTTTCAAAAAGCCTTTTTTTTGGTTGTTGGGTTGGTTTTTTTCCAAAAGACGATTGATTCCCTTTTGAAAGTATCAAGCTTTTTTGTTTTGTTCTTTTCCTCCTTCTCCCAGCTGAAATGACCATGTGGTTCTGGGCCTCAGCAGTCTCACTGATAATGTTGTACTGAAATCCAAGAGGCTCTTTTTTTTTTGTTGAAAAAACTATCTTTAGACTTGAAGTGTGTACAAGGAGGAATGTTCAGACATGTTTCACCTAGTAATGCGTTTTAATCTCTTTCAAAAAGAGATCTTCAAGGAAAGGATTCTTCTTTGTGGTGGGTGTTGTATTTGCTTGGAAACGTTTTGCTAAAGCAGAGGACAAACTTTGCAGAGGGGACGCTGGAAGAATGTGTGTGTTCTACTACAGCAGAGCAGGTGGCTTCTCATGGTCACCAAAACCACAGAAATAACCTCCCATGCTCTCCTGTGAAGGATTTGAGCAATGCTTTAGAGAAATCTGTAAAGGGCTACATTGGCCTTGGCCTAATTTGACAGGAAAAAAAATATCTCATTGTTCAGAAAACCCCTCACTGGACAGGAAAAAAATTACATGCTTTAGCTGTTTGGAAAGGTAGGATTTTTAGGGCTGCCAACAATGCATCCTCTGCTCTCAGGAATGGCTGTTACTAGACACATCAGATGAGTTTTGTCAATGTGTGTTTTTTGCCTACTGATAATTCTGATTAGCTATAGTTGCCATAAGTTTCTATATTTTCAGTTAGTGTTCTGTGCAGTTGTTACTCAAATATACTGTGTAAATAAGATCTTGTTTCTGTGGTGACCTCCAAAAGCTGTGGTGATTGCAATGGCTTCAGATTTGAGCAGCTCTCCTTATGCTGTGTGTAGCAGTACATAACCGGCCTGGCTGATTTTCTTGAATGGCAGACCAACAAAGGTGAAAAAGGATCCAAAACTCTACCAAGCTGCTTGTTTTCCTTAACTGAAGGCTGGTTTTGTGTAATACTTATTTCTGTGACAGAGGCCAAAGTAATTAAAGGCTAGAAAGAGAGGAAGGGGTAAAAGCTTTCTGAAATAATTGCCACTGCCTGGTGAAGTATACATATTTCCAATAAACATCAGTCCCAGTGCCATTCTGTTTGTTCAAGGCTTTTTTTCTCTGCTCTTATATGTATAATGGCTGTTTCTTTTTGGGAGATTGTTACTATCATTGTATCATTCATATATTTGTTATTTATTTGTTAAAGATTTTCCTGTTATAGACTATGAGGTGATATGTGGTTTCACTTTTGTATTGATTATTACAACCCAAACCTGAGTTTTACCTAATTTGAACGTCTCTCTTGATCTGTAGTGGACACTCCAGATCCCTACGTGGAGCTGTTCATCCCATCTGCACCTGATTGCAGGAAGAGAACAAAACATTTCAATAACGATGTGAATCCTGTGTGGAACGAGACCTTTGAGTTCATTTTGGACCCCAACCAAGAGAATGTTCTTGAGGTAAATCGCATGGCTGAGCTGCATCTGGGAAAACGGAAGTGGTGCAGTGTCTGCAAGGTTAAAAATACGGTAGTTTGTACGTGTATGGCATCTGTTTTCTCAAGATTACAACTTTTTTTAGAACATTAAAGGCTGGCTTTTACCTTTAGGCATGATGCTAAGCAAGAGGTGTTGTGTAAATTGAATTATTCAAGGAGTAGCCTTGAGAGTCATTATAAGATATGCCTCTGAGTCATCTCTCAGACTATGCCTGAGGGCTAGCAGCATACTGTTCTTTACATCAGCCACAAATTATTTTCGCCCTGCTTTCTACGCTGATTCAGCTATTATGGACAGTCAGTAGGTGCAGGTGAAGTCAAGTTTCTGCCCATTCCCTGCTTCTCTTATTTGTAAGATCTGCAGGAGCTACAGCTGAAATAACTGATGTGATCTGTAGTAGCTCTTATGATACTCAAAAGATGAGTGGAATGGTAACTGGGGAATAGCAGGTAATAATTAAAATATAGTCCCTTGGTTTTACTAGAACTGTATAAAGACTGGGTCAGATTGTGCTTGTAGTTACACTTAGGCAACTTCTCTAGTCATGTATGAATTTATTGAGTACAAAACTTGGTTCAAGGGTTTTTAAAGGATAAATTAAAGTCACTGAAAGCAGCGGTCAGTGGCTTACCAGCTGTCTTCTTGGGAACAGTACCACCTCTTATACTCTGCATCTTTATGCATTCTTACATGAAGAAGTTTAGATGCTGGCAAGCCATCAATTTTGTACTGTTACATGATCTCAGATATTTTTGACCACGTGGAGGGCTGGATCGTTCACTTCCTGCTGTGGTAATGTGACTGCCTCATTGCCCACCAGGGTGAGAACCCCCAGTTATTAGAACACCTTTTATAATTTGGCTGACATTTTGTAAGGTGTTTCTCAGTTTTTGGGACCTTTTTTTTCAGTTGTTGTAAAGTACAGGATTTTACGAGCTGGCATGCTGTTGATTTCCAGCACAGTATGGCCACAGCATACTGCCAGGTTCTGCAAGTCTCTTTCTCCTGTAACAGAACATAACAAGACTGATTATAAATAGAACTCAGAAATGTATCTTTACAATAACTAAAGGCTGTTGTTGATTTCTGAGACACATGCTGTAAAACTCCATGAAAATTGCCTGCAAAGAGCTGGTGATGGTGATAACATGTAATAATGGTGAATCATGGACCTAGCTGACACATATATTTACATACACATATATGTGTTCATGGTAGACATTCTCTTCACCATGTTTGGTGATGTTTGTGTGCTCCCATTGTTGCACGCACACACAGTGCCTGGCAGAGCCTTTGGATTCTGCGTGGAGTGCAGCGTCCAAATTCAAATCTGTGAAACCACCTTCCCACCCAAAACCTCTGAATTCCCAAGCTTACACAGACTCTGCAGTCTTCTCAACTCCTCAGATTATTTTAATCTAAATCTTTAATTCCATCTCAAGTGCACTTTTCACTCTGAAGTGTAAGAAGCTCTCCAAAATCTGATTAAGAAGTTTGTGCTGTTACTGATTTTCAAAGACATCCCTCAGGGATTACAGCGATAAAGTTCTGCAAGGAAACAGAAGGAATGTAGATGCCATTAAAATAATGAATTCTGTCCTAAAATACAGTTCATCATTTCAAAGCATTGCTCGTGGCACAGGATGAAGAAGATTCTTTATAGCTGAGAAGAGGCGGAACCCAAATGCAGCAACTAGTTATTCAAGTGATTGTATCTTGATTCCATTTGGTTTATGCAAAAGAAAATAGTCCAAGCCGCAAACATATGATAATTTTGAAGATACAATTCCACAGAGTGGAAAAAAATCATAAGCCAAATGAGTTCAGAGAACTCATTTAATAGAAACCATGTAAATGGTAATTCGAAATTCTGAGTTTCTTACTTGAGAATTTGGAAGGCTGCCACTGAGGAAAAAAACTGCTAGATGTAGACCCACATGGATAAGAGCAAAAGCATTGAAAGTGTTCTGTGGTATCCACACTCACCTGTGGATAGCATCACATTTTGAAAAGGTAGATGCTCTGACATGGAGAATATGAGAAGAGACTTGAAGATCTGGCTGACTACAGGGAAAAGCTTTGTGTAATTCGGAATGCTGTACATTTGGCCAAATCATTGGTATAAAAATCTTGGTCTGTAGATACAAGGCTAGGATTTCTGGATTCTATCTTCACTAAAAAGTTGTTGTATGTTTTTTGGTGTGTCATATTTAAAACTATAGAAGTTTCTCCATAGAGAAGTGTTCCCAACTGGAAATGTGAAGTAATTGTATATTTGATATGTATAATGTGAAGTTATTATGTCTGCTTAGAAGGGTGGTGAGATATACTGACAGAAGGTTGCTCAGATAAAAACCCCTTTGTAAATGGTGCTGTCACACTCGTGCCAACTGCATGTCTTGAAGGTGCCACCGACACTATACATAAGCTTACCCTGTTTTAAAAGAAGATGTCTGTTGGCATTGGGTGTGTTAACTGGGTTGGGTTAGGCCTATTCTTTTTCCATATAGGGTTTTTAAAAAAACTTTAGACACAGACTGTATGGAATGAAAAAAGGGATTTATCAAAGTAGATTTGAATACCCGTTAATTTTTTCTAGGTTACCTTGATGGATGCCAACTACGTTATGGATGAGACTCTTGGCACATCCACATTTCCTATATCTTCTCTGAAACTGGGAGAGAAGAAAGAGGTCCAGTTAACTTTCAATGATGTAAGTTGCAACATTCATGGCTTTGTTGGTGCAGCTTTGAATATGATGGAAAGCTCTTAAAAGAGCACCTGAATCGAGGGACCTAAACTATTGTGTAGACCAGGGTGTACCACGTTTCAGTCCTTTATTAAGTGTCTGAATTTTATCTGTGCCGCATTCTGGTGAGATAAAGCTGCTTCACAAATCAATAGAGAATGGTGCTTATAAAGGCCAAGTGGTGTGGCCTGAGGACTCTCACTGAGTCTGTTATACAAGTATTCCCCTCAATCATTTTGTTGAAGGGTAAGGAAAACATTTGCCCTGCTCATGATACTGGTCACAATTAGATGTTCCTAGATGAAAGGAAATCTGAGACTATTTCTGATCCCATCGGTCTACCTCAGTACTACGTATGTGTGTGTTTTCTTAAGATAGAACTAAGTTTTGAATTCAGTAAGAGATTAGAATATATCATGGAGGGGACAAGGGTGACAGCCTTTCAATCAGGAAATCGCTAAATATTTTGGGGCACAGGACTGGTTATCTCAGATGAGGATTGTTGTCTGTGTATGCTGCTCTGAGGCTCATTTTCTAAGTATTCACTGTTGACCGTGGTTAAACACAAGAGTGCTGGCCTAAAGGCACTGTATTTATCTTCTTACAGTCCTTCTGAGAGGAGAATTAAGAGGAACACTGCCATTGAATGCCTTAGTTGTCCCTGCTGAGAGAATCCTCCTTCAAAGTCTAGTTTCAAACTTTCACTTGCTAAACCAGTTTCTGCACCACTTGATTCAATCAATTTAGTTTAATGGTCTTTGTAAGCGTGAGAGGTTATGCCAGGTTTGCTGGTCAGTATATTACTATTGATGCTTGTGGCTTCCAGAAAGCTAACAGAAATTCTTTTATTATTACATGTTTCGCTTTCAATAAATGGCTTTTTTGTAACACAGCCCTAGTTAATATGCAATAATGCAGTAATTGGATTATTGTCTTTAAACATGTACACAAAACAGATGGAGTCAGTCTAGCAGGGATTGTCTGCCTGCACGGTAACTCCTGGAACTTGTCAAATCTGTGTGTAATTGAGCTTGTTTTGCATGTATTAAAATATTGTCATTTGTAAGAGTAACATATCACAGGCCGTTCTGAATATAATTCAGTACTTGTATTTATATCCATCACATCTGGTTATCTTTATATGTATGTATATTGTATGGATACTGTCTGCATTTCTGTTTTGGGCTATGGCTTATTATATGATCAGAGGCCTTGATTTGACTGCTCTGCTGTTCTCCACGTGATATAACTTTAGAAGTGTGGTTACAGCAAATAACTGGTCAAGGCCTATTTACTGGAAACTGGAGAGTCTCATATATAAGATTCAGTGTTTGATTAGGCATAGCCTTAGGGCAGCTGGAATTTTGATACCCTCCTATTTTTTTCTTTTTTCTTTTTTTTAAAGTTCCTGCATATTTATTTCTCTTTAAGTGCTTCTGTAACTCTTGGACTTCTGGAGTGTGGGCTGACTGCAGATGCTTGGTTCTGCTAGGCATGAGGTGAGGTAGTGAGAAAGAGCTGAGGAATAAATTTTGAAAACATAGTTTACAAAGCTCATGCCAATAATATAAGGCCTCATCACATTACAGATATGCTTTAACTTCTCATCAGCACTCAGCAAAACTGGTAGAGAACATGGGGGGCAAAAAAGTGAAAAAAGCCAAATACACTTTGAAATTTTTAAGCAAATAGTAAGGGAACATCAAGTCAGGTTGAGCCTTGTATAGACAATTTTATACACAACCTGTATTCCTGAGATTCTGAGGCAGTCTGTATATGGTATAGAAAGTGGCATGCTATTCCCCCATTGGAACATTTCAGTTCAAGGCTTTATTTAATACTGTGTACTTTTTTTCAACCATTGGATCACTGCATGGTTTCTGAAGTGCTTTCTAAATTAGTAATATCAGGTGCTGGAATAATGTAATTGCAACCCTGTCTTTGAAGTATTTCCGTAAATTACTCTTCACTCTGTTTCTTCATGTTCTCTCTTTGTTATTTCTTTGCCTTTTCTTTCTGCCACCACCCTGTTAATATGCTGCCTCATTTACAATTCCCATTTCAGAGGGCAGGAGTGGAGTGCCAGGTCTTACCTGGCCCGTCAGCAGGTATGCGAGATGTGGGAGGCCAGAGGCAGCTTTGGGCTTTTGTATCCTTAAGTACTCTGTATGTGTCAAGCAGATATTCAGTCTGAGGTGTCCTGGCTCTGTCTGTAGTGCTCACATACCGCAAACGGGGAAGATAATCCGTCTATAGCTAGAGGCAGAGTGAAACAGGACACTGCTGAGTGTTACAGTCCTACAGGGCTGTACCAGTGTGTCAATGGCCATAGCGTATGAGGGAGCTCGGGGAGGTGAAAATGCTTGTCCATTCTGTCTTAGTTCTAGCAACCTCATACTCTTGGATTTTGCCTACCATGCAATTTGTGCATTAACCACCATTTTTTAACCTCTTGCCTGCAGGCAACCCCTTTTCAGTGCTCTATGAAAGGCAGAGGAGACCAGCCTGTAGCTTATGGGTCAGGTAGTTCTATGTGTCTAAGTGAAATCATTATGTAGTGACATTTATTAATTTACTTGATCTTCCAGAAACTTGTAAACCATCACTCTTCCATGAATTGATAATTTAAGCATATTTAACGGTGGAAAGCGCTTGGTGGCTCTTGTGGGACACAGAGCAGTCATTCCTTTACAAGTCTTTTTTTCAGATACAAGTTGAGTATGAAGTTTACCCAGTGAACTGGGAAGCAACTGGCAGATAGACTGTGGCTGGCAGTAGAAACAAAAGGTCATAAGTGTATGAAGACAATTTGATCCCTTCAGGCCAAAGATGAATAGCACTGTAAAACAGTGATTGTCAGTGGAAGAAAGCCAAGACCATGGGATCTGATGAATGAAAGTTAGGACCTAGCAGCACCTAGCAGCATTTTCAGTGAAAATCACATTGTATGCTTTTAAAAAAATATATTCCTTAGAAACTCATTCATGAATTTCAGAAATGTCCTCCTTTTAAAAAAAAAAATAGTTTAAAAAAATATCTGACGGCAGTAGTTCTTTTGAGGTGTGTTTGTAGGTTTTTCCCTCTGTAAGTGGTGTAACCATATTTAAATACTTCTTGTTTAGGTCACAGAAATGACTTTGGAATTGTCTCTTGAAGTATGGTAAGTATCCCTTTTTTTTTTTAAAGTTGGAAAATGTATTAGCAGCAAAGGTATTTTTTATATTACTCTGTTTGTTAGAATTTTCTTAAAAACATCTCAGGTAAAGTACAAATATTCCTTGTTCTAACATAGAAATACCAAGTACTGAAAAGTCAGGGAATTGTAAAATTGAGGGTTATTTTCACATTGTAATTCTATCATGGACTTAAGCACCATTACTTGGACTAAAGGTGTGCCCTTACCAAATGTTTGCTGGGACAAGGCCATCATGTATGAGTTTATCTTCCTGGTTCATGTTAAGTGCTTTCCTTTTCAAGGGCCTTTTCTCTGATAAACTCACAGACATCAGGTCCAGCTGTTATCCTCATTATTTTACCTTCTGCGGTAACTTTGCAACTCATGTTAACTTCCAGCATATATGGATGCTCGTTACAAAGCTGCCCCTGAAATGTATTTGAACGCTAATACAATGCAGTGCTGAAGTCAAAGGTGGAGGATCTCAGTAGGGCCACGTTTTCACCATGTGTAAAGCTAAGCGATTTCCTACCTTTGTTTTTTTTCTCTCCTCTCTACCTGTCTTTCTCCCTCTTTCTTAGCCTATCTAGGCGAAAGACCAAAAATTACTTTGAAGTATTATCAGAAAAATGTCTTTTAAGTCTAAAAATGAGTAACTGAGAACAAGGCATTTAATGAGTCTTTTTCTGTCTGTAACTATAAATAGCATTGCTGAGCACTGTAACTGCAAATGTAGAACTCTTTTTCATAATGACTCCGGAGGCTGACAAATATCCCCCCGGGATAATTTCTGCTCATCGCTTTGTACTAGTAAAGATGCATATTTGGGTGGTCCTTGAGACCACCCCCAAGTCTTCCAGGGCTCGTACATTACAAGTATTTCATATCTTTGAGATTAAATGAACTGAAGATGCTTGGCTATGTCTTGTTGCTCTTAGGCAGTAGGCTTTGAAATATGTTAAACAAAAGGATCTGATCAAGTTCTGCTCTGTTATTCTTGGATGGCCACATGGATTTTGGATTCTGCGTGGACCTCTTGTTCACGGTGTCATATATACCTTCATGGAACATTACTTGTAGGTCATCTTTTCCCCCATTTTACTTAATCCCATTATTATTTTACATAATAGTTTTTTGAAAAACCGAGGAATTACTATCTGTGCTTAAATAGATCCATTTCACCATTTATTTTTTCATAAAGGACTCTTAAAAATGCTGCCTTGCAACTAATGTGTCAAAGCATTCACAAATATTTTTAACTCATTTTCTTAAATATGGAAATTTCAATGATGCAGATACTGGGACGAGCTTGTACACTCTTCTTGCTGCTCTCTGCTAGAGGCAGTGCTGCTGGAAACTACTGTAGTTCAAACGCTTTGAATGATGTACAGGCTCGGTGAGTTAACTAGTCCAAAAGAGATGACAGTTCAAATTGTTTGTCTCATATCCATGAGATGAGAAGTGGGAGCTGAAATTGTAGCTTTTATTTAAGTACAGTATTGAGGTCTTTATGCAACCTTGTGTACTTTTTGATCAGAGGATGTGGGGGAAGAAGCTAGAGAAAAAGATTTAGATGTTTTCCTGTGGCCAGCCAGTACCGTTTGTGCTGAGATCCATGTGGGTTTTGATCATAAGACTGAATGGATACAGAGTCAAAATTACCCTTTTCTCCCTTAACTTGAACCTGTAACTTAAGAACAGTGTATGTTAGTGAGAATGTAAGAAAATTTTTCATTGCAGTTCTTTGTTCAGTGGATAAGCAGAAAATTCAAATCTATAGACTAAATTTATAATTGTATGTGAGTGGTGAACTCACTTGCTATATTTTAATTTAGAGGATTTTAAGACCATGTAATATAACACTAGAAGCTGTGTATTTTGTGTTTGGTTTTCACTAGTATGTGAAGAATGAGGGTTCTGTATAAAATGCATGTCTTAAAGATGCAGTGTGCCATTGTTCCTTGCATCTGTCACTCCATGGAATCAGCAGATACAATGTTGCATGAACAATCATTATTTTATGTTATTTTATTTTATTTTATTTCATCTTATTTAAGTTAATGAGGAATTTACTCTTACTCCCGCTCATTTCCCTAGGTGGTATTTTTAATTCTCTTTTGAATTAAGCCTTTTGTTAAAGTCTGTCTGTTTTGCTACACAGCTCTTCAACTGATCTCCGGTTCAGCATGGCTCTGTGTGATGAGGAAAAGAAATTTCGGCAGCAGCGAAAAGATAATATCATGCACAGTATGAAAACATTTCTAGGAGAGGAAAACAGCAAGAACTTGACCACTTCCCGTGATGTAAGTTTGGAGAATTGACATCTAGATTAGTATCACCTTTGGAGTCATGCATTTGTCTCTCAAAAGAATGAATGAGACATATGAGGTAGAAGGGTTCAATGTAAAGACAGGTGAAAGAACCAGTAAGATCTCTTTTTCCTCTATGCGCATACAGTATTTAGGCAGGAGAATAATTTTTCTTTGCTCTAAATTTATAGATTAAAGTTTAAGGAGACAAATTCCTGTGCCAAAATAAAGCTGCACTTAAATAAGATATGCCCAGTATGTGTAAGAGGACTATACTATATGCCATCATAGGATAGAAATCACAGCTTTTCATTTCCACTGGCACCTGAACATACTGCTGTGACTTTTATCGGGTTCTTTATTGTTTTAATCCTTAGCAGGCTGTGCCTAGGTTAAAATTGGGCAAAGGAGATAAATCCATGCTTTTCATTTTGCTCTGCTTTTGAATTCCATGCTGCTTTGAGGTGTTGCTTCTGAGTTGAGATTGTCATCTGAAAAATGCCTAAAGGGTGTGTGAAATACCTGCCGCAGAAGAAGCATGCGGTGGCTCTGGGCACGCGCTGAACTGCAGAATCTGCCCTTGCATGCTTGATATCCAGCCTGTGCTCTTTAAGTGGCCTTGGCTGTGTGGCCTTCATGTCTAAAAGATTAGGCAAGGAGTGAGATGTTTTAATGTTAAAGTCATCTTCGAAATTATTTTCTTTCTTTCCTTTCTTCTTTTCCTTTAGCCCATTTTATAGGATTAGGATGATGAAATTTATTGCTTAGAGAATGTGGGAAACTGCAGCTTTCATTGACTTGCTGGTGCTCAGTCAGAAAGTTAAGCCAACAGATCTAGATGGACTGATTGTGGTTTGGGTCACATCAAAGTGAGGAAGGGTGCCAAACCCTGCTGATCTTTATGGTGATTTCATAAAACACAGCGTTATTTTGAGTTAATTAAGGGTAAACTTGGTACAGATCCACTTGTTTTGTAGTAGCTTTTCCATCCTCCTCTTTCTAACTTGCTTTTCCCCTCCTTGTTATGCTTCTTCTCTTGTTCTTGTGGCAGGAAGACTGTGCCTGTGGGGTGTGCGTGTCAAGCAATGAACGTTCCTTTTGCACATTTTTAGTATAAGCAAAATGTGACAGTCTTTTGTGAAACTGGAACCAACAATGAAGAATTACTTTTTAGTTTCTGTGAAGTTTTTTAAGCAGGTGGTAAATGTGTTACTGTTGTATACTTTTAAACCCTGTTGCATAATAAAATGTGCTTGTGTGAGCTTTCTGAAGAAGATGAAAGAATTTGACACGCATCGTACACATTTTATTTGTAGTGATATGAATTGTGCATATTGTGAAGGAACATTTTCAAGGTTTTTTAAATTTTGGTTCAGTTATTTTAATCTTAACGCATGCAAATCTTATCAGAATAGCTATTTGTGAGCGTGACATTGGTCTGACCTTCTGCAGCAGAATATCTTTGTCAGAAAGGATGCAGATACTCTGCCAAGATCCATTTAGAACTGGAGTGATAGTCAATGCCTGAAGTATCAGTTCTGTGCAGGTGGGATGTATGCATGAATTATTGTAAATGCTAGGTAGATTTCGTATTCTTTTTGACATCATCTTCCCTTCTTATTCCTCGCCGTCTGAAATACTGAAATTTTATCAGTTAAATTACATCTTCCAAGACCAGACAGTAATTTTTAATTGTAGGCTTATCAGCCCTAGGAAGGATTGAGGTAATGTGATCCTCCCGGTTTTCATACACCAAGTGTGTATTTCCAAGCTGACTTATCAGAATTTTTAGCTGCTTCGAGCGATGAGAAAAACCTTTTTGTCAAATTAAAATATAGTTTTGTCCTTTTAGCATGTCATTTTAACTTTTATTGCTACAGATGGAAGAAGCAGGAAGATTTATAGGATGTCTGTAGTCTTAACATAGCATCAGAAGTCAGGAGACATAATGAGCATTCTTAGCTGCCTCCGAGTCATTGTTTAATCTTAAACAAGTCACTTACTCAAAGTTCACCTAAGTTTCTTCATCTGTGAATAGCAATATATGTGCCTTGCAGGAATGCTGTAAGACTGTAATACTAGTGAAGTAATTATACAACCCTGGATGGGGAAGTGAGTACTTCCAAATTTCCTTTATCTTGAGGCACATTCTGAAAACGCAGAGGATGAGATTTCTTGTACCTGTGTTTTTGCTCCATTTATTTTGTTAATTTTTGTTCCTTTAAACAATTTTCTAGAAACACTGTAATCAATTAAAGAAAGTGTCTTCTCTAAGACTGGATTTGAAGACAAAAAACCTAATAATCATCTCTGTACCTCATAGCAAACCACCACAGGTATTCTTGTCCAGATTTTGTGCACTATGTTTCCAGGGCATTTAGTTCAAAACATCTGCTCCACTCATTGCCAAAACAAGATTTAATAGATTTTAGTTGGGTTTTTTTTTTTTTTTTTTTTTTTTTTGCCAGATTACTGGAAAATATGATTGAGTGGCTGTGTCCAAAGCTTGTTTTTCTGAAAAAATATCTTCTTTCCCAAATCCTTTCCATTTTTGTGCCCAGTTTGGTGATTAAGCAGTCAGCACTTGAGATGAGGCGCCTATTGATTGAAGTGGAACTGTGTGGTGCTGAGTTTGTCCACATCGTACAGTGCCCCGTGGATCCTAGAAACAGTACAGATGTATTGACAAAACACTTCGTAGTGTTGTTAAATCCTGTTCAGTGGTGTTTGGTGATGTCTAAGCTAGTTTGTTCAAAGCTAGCTTCAGTCCCGCAGCACTGTGCCGTGCAGACCAGCCATAGGAAAAAGAAATCCATGCTGGCATGGCCTTTTGGTTGTTCAAAGTGGGCTCAACCATATAGAATTGAGCATGGCATTGTGGCCAGGGATGGGAGCAACGGGCTTTTTTCTCCAGCACTTTCAAATCCAATTCACATTTTTGCCATTGACTCACCACACCACTTTCTTCTGAGTCACTCTACCCTTTTGATCTGAGTTTACTCATCTGCCTGAATGGGTTTGGTACCTCTGCCATGGTTTTACTGGTTATGTACAAAGGACTTGGGGTTCAGAGTGCCTGAGTGTGGAGTGTGTCAGCCCCAGCCTGGGTACGTGGAGAAGTGTGCATGCCTTGGGATCCTACCTAGTCTCCATTCTTTCCTGATTGTGAGATGGCTTCTTGGTTCTTTTCCCTTTGTACTCTGCAGCTACTCCCCCCTGCCCCTGCCTTGTTTATCCTAGAGGACAGCTTGTAAGATGGGTTTATATAATTTCAAATTTTACCGTTTTTTGCCCTTAAATGTGTTGGAAACCAGTTTTCAGCTAAAAAGCTGCTTTGACAAACCTAACTGCTTGGAAATGTGCTCTACCTTACTCTGCAAAGCAGGAAAGGACTCAGGCTTCACCACCTGACTTACGCCTACAAGTCAGCTTGTATTCAGCTGGCTGAAATAAATGAATGTAAATGTCTAGTAGGTGCTTCTCTTCAGTTATTTTTTCATCATTTAAAAACTTCATTTACTGTGGGAAGCTTAACTTAAGCTGCTGCTCTCTGCTCTAGAACTCTTTATTTGAATTTCATTTATGGAAATAAAGTAGTGATTGCAGCTCTTCATACTTTGCTATCAAGTGGAAATTAAGAGGTACTATACTTCCCCCTACCTCTCAGTATACCCACCCTCCCCCAGTATAGGAACCTATGATTCCCAGAATGCCTGTGAAGATTAAGTGTACAGCAAGCATTTGCAGTCAGGATACCAGTGACTCTTCTTGACATTCTTTATTGATCCTCCTTCTGGATTTCTCTGGATCCTGAAGAAAACTCAGATTTTCCCTTGTGCTCATGCCACCTCACTGATGAATAGGTTTGTTGAATAGTGGTGCTTTGGAAGTGTTCTTGCATACTTTTTCCAGGCTTGCACCTGCAGACCACTGTCTTCATCCTGTTTGGATTTGTCTGTGTAGGTTAATTAGGTAGTGGTTATAAAGAGCTTTCAAAGCCTAACGTACATGATTAAATTTGTGATTAGTAATACGGTTCTTCTGTACAAAGCAACTGCTCCGTTATTGGGGTGTTGGCTTAACAAAACAGGCATGTCCTAAATCATTACCTTTGTTTTGTCATTTTTTTGATAGATAGCTATCTCTGGAGGTGCATCATGAATGCTGATGCCAGTAAATACCTGTGGTTTCTATTACTAAAGCTTAACACTTATGAAGAAGATAATCAGATAATCTTACTGCATCAAGAATAAGCAGGTTTTGAGGAATGGAAGCCTCGAGAAATGTCTCAACTTACTTGGTCATTGTGCATGGTCATTTCCATGTGACTGCGTTTTCAGTCTGCGTGGAGTTGCGTTGCTTAGAGTGTGGAGTCTGCAGAAGGAAACTGAGCTCAGTAGTCATGTGATTCCTTTTCTTATAACTAATCCTATCTATTGGCACCTTAAATTATGTTTCAGTGAAATTTTTGACGACTTATCCATTTGATCAAACAGGGGCTTTCGGCACAACTGTGTAATTCTTTTTATGCTTAGTAACAACCAAGAGGTTGCTACCCTATCACCATGGAACAGTGGAAAATTCTACATCTCAGAAACTGGGAACCAGATAGGACCTTTCCTTAGTCTAAAATACTTGATGATGGTAGCAAATGAATTCCTATTTTATTTTGTCTTCTTTTTAAATACTTGGGGAAATTATGTAGTGGAGGGGAACCACTTTGAAGGCAGGCTGGGAAGGCTGGGAAGTAAGAAGGAAAGAAGTATAAAACCCCTGTACATATATTTTCAATATGGTGTCATTTGTTATTGGGTCTGCTTTTGCTCACTTCGCTATCTCTTGATAGGTGAGTAGGTGTATAGGTGCACCTAAATTATTCTTCTCTCTCCTGTAGTTTTTGCAAGGTAGTTGTAAATTTGAGACTGTCTTCATGCTATGTAGTAATATCAGATGTTTTTATTATAAAATGTGTTTTTAAACTCTTGGCCAAAATATTATTTGTCTCTCTTCTCTTTCTCAGTAGTAACTTTTACTGCTTTTGGCTCTGTTACAAAGATACAATTTGGATTAAAGCTGGTGTTTGGATTGTCTTAAAAATTTCTGTGGTCTTGTAACGAAATAGTTTATTTAATAACTGAATTCAATATCTTCTCTGTTTTGAATTATGGATAAATAAATTCTGACTATGTTTTCATTTAGAAATTTTGCTAAAAGCGATGATTTCTTCAAACAAGTTCTAATTCTTCAGATACCAGGGAAACAGAGTTCTAAGTAACAGGGCATCATGGGGCAGGTCCTTAGTAATGCTGAGACCTGACATGGTTTATTCACCTAGTTGTAGACCTTTTGATTAGATTTCAAGGTCTGAAGCAGTGCCACAAATCTGTTTGAGTGAACTGAACCTGGAATTCTATACATTATTTCAGTAGGCAGGAAGCTAAGGGGGATCTTAATTACAGCATTTGACTATCTGTGTGTGTGTTTATATAAATGTATTTTACTACTTGACCTGAAGAATCGGAAAAGTCAGACATTACCTTTCTGTGCCTGTAAGGAACCTAGAGTGGAGGAGTCTGCGCAGATATTGTGTGCTATTAGCAAACAGCAGTGAATAAAAAGTATGATAGAACAGAGTCATAGAGATACTGCTTAGAAGGGACCTCTGGAGGTTGGCTTGTCCTGGTGGTCTCTGGAAGGAAGGCTATTGCCAACACTCAGTTTACTGCCATCAGAGAAAATTAGGGGGATTCTGCCTAGCAAGTCCCAGAACAATCCAGAGTTTAGTGAGTTCCAGAGTCATAACTCTAATGTTCATTTCCCAGCCTTGGTCTGATCTGAACTCAGTTACTTTGGGAGGACTGCAGCCCAAGCAGCTCTCAATGGCCACATTTGCCCCTGGTTCTGTATTGTTAGTGTACAGCAGGTGAGGTACAGCATTGATCAGCCCCTCCAGCATTTGCATTAGGAAATTGTCACCAAGGCTGCCTACAAACTTCCTCGATGGCTTACACAATGCTGACCTTTCAGTAGGGGATTAAAATCCCCACCCTGTGAGGACCACAGCCAGATGAGGAGACTTCTGGTTTTTAGAGAAAGCCTTACCCCACTTCATCCCCTTGGTTATCTGTCTGAATCAAACTGCCACAACATCCCTAGTGTTACTTTCTTTCTGATCATGACCCAGAAGCTCCCAAAAGATGTGTCTCTGGTTGCATCCCGATATTTTCTGCAATCAAGGAGCTGCTTTCTTGTAGAGCACAGCCCCCTTGCACCCTTTTCCCCCCCTCCTGTCTTCCCAGCCTCTACCCATCCATGGCATGGCATGGCCAGGCATGCGTGCTGTCCCACCACATCTGTGGTGTTCTGCTTGTATCATAGACTTGGTGGCTGCACTTGAACTTCCAATTTTTTTTTTTGTTTGATGTCTCTGTGCATTAATATAGAGACATTTGAGGTAAGCCTCTGAACACTCTTCCTTTTGAGCAGAAACATGCAGGTCTCACTACGAACATTGTCCCATGCATTTGCAACATTTGCGCCCTTTGTTCACTTACCCTGTTGGTGAAGTTAGTGTGAAGTCTTCCTCATTAGCAAGTGTGTTCATGAAGGTGTTCCTCACTTTGTTAGTCAGCTGGATTCTTCATATTTGCATGGACCATCTTCATCAGCAAGCAAGGCTTCGTGGTCAAGAAGCCAGGAGTCTCACTAGTGACACCACCTGAGCATGACAGCATCTTCTTGAGCCATTCCTCTTCTGGACTAGAAAGATCAAGTTCACAGGCTACAGTCTCAGCTGCCTGTGCCCCTCATTCTTGTTCCAAGAAAGGGGCAAAGCACCTCTCATCTACTCAGGGTCTCCCTTGCTCGTATCACTGTTGCCCACATGGATGAGCAGCAAGGAGTAGCATCTAGAAGGCCAGGTGATATTCAGCCATTTCTCCATGTCTTCATGCACTTGGAGTCTGGGCAAGCAGCAAACCCCCCTTAAACAATCAGTCTGACTGGCCGGTTGGCCTGGGTCCCATAGAAGAGGGAGTCGTCAGCTACTGTCATGTGTCATTTTATATCACTGTTTCTTATCCAGTAAACTGTGATATCTGGTCCAAAATCCTCCCTGACAGCATTTGTTCCTCTTCTGTCACCAGGGCTCTGAACTGAGGTGAAGGACTGCAGGTGGAAGGGGGGATTTCTCTCACTGCCAGAAGCAGCAAGCTTGCAGCTCCCCCTCTCCTGGGAATTCCTGCTTTCTTCTGCCCTTGTGTTGCATCAGTCACATCTTCCTTCTTGCCTGCATGGGAATTAGGCACATTAGCTTCCCTTTATATCCCTGTATGCCGGGTGCTTTGTTACATGCCATCTGTTTGCACCTCCTGGTTGCTAATGGTCCCTAGGTAGAAGGTAAATAGGAAGCTGGAAGGAAGCGAGTTTTCTACCTTGGCAGAACCTCTCATGCTGCCAGCTAGTTCCTGGCTTCCCTTGCTTGTGATCGGCTCTGCCCTCCTCCTGTGCTGCAGTCCAAAAGTAATCCTGCCATCCAGCTTCTTTGTGAAGCAGAAGGGACTAAGTAAATGACATACAAATATTGTACATCACTCTTGGCCCCAGAGAACAGGTAAATTCATGGGTGGGATCACCCATGTTGCATTCTAACGTACTGTGTTTAAAAGTAGTATCTCGAAGCGCTTTAATAAAGTATTTTGCCATTCTCTTATACATGTGCCACTAAAAGACTGCAGATTACCTTCTTTTTGGCTTGTTAGAACTTCTATGCACAAGTTTGGGAAAGCACAGCTTTCTTCTCTGCTGTGAGTATCTCTGGATGGTGACCTATTAATTGCACAAGACTGGTATGTTTGGCCAGTGATCAGTGAACAATGTTTATTTACTACTTTTAAGTCTTTACCAGAATTGATGTGGAATTCTGCTATTCTTCTCATCTATGCAGGTACCAGTGATAGCAATACTGGGTTCAGGAGGTGGATTTCGTGCCATGGTAGGGTTTGCTGGAGTCATGAAAGCACTTTATGAATCAGGAGTTTTAGACTGTGCGACTTACATTGCTGGTCTCTCAGGATCCACGTGGTAAGGTTTTTTTTCTTTTGTTTTTCTTCAGTTTTTCTTCAGGAAGTTCAAGAATGAATTTTCATGAGAGTTAACTTACATCTAAGGTTATAATTCACAGCAAATTCTGTGTGTGCACTGTCAGTATGGAAAAGACATATGGGGACAGCTGTCTTGCAGCATAGCGGGTCAGTGGAGCACGTCTGCAGGTGGAGGTGTTTCAGAATGCCTCAGAGGGTGAAGACAGCTCAGTCTCCAGGTGATCTTAGGAGCTTTGATAAGTAGGAATGGATGGAAAGAGGTGTTACACCCCCCCCCCATGTTTCTGTATGAACAGCCAATACTGTTTGTACTAGAACTGTGTAACTGATTCTTTCGTCTTGATACCAAAAAATTAAGACTTCAAGCTGTTGATATAAATCCAAAATATTTTTGTATTGTTTTGTTTTGCTGATGAAATGGAAAAAAAAATAAATTCTTGTGATTTGAAGATAATGACTCATTCAACCCAAAATGGATTGTATGCTTTTGGGGGACTTTGCAGAGATTCTCAAAATCACTGAAAGATCTTTTGTTCCATTATAGACTGAGTAATCCCCTTCTTAGTGGATGGATTTACTGGGGATGTCTAGGACTAGGACCTGTTACACTGATTCTTTCTTAGGAGATTTGAGCAGGTGTATTTCAGCTTGTAGGAAAGAATGCTGACTGACTGCTATGCTGCAGGGCATCCTGCTATGGATTACCTTGTTATCACTCCTATTGTCACTGTTTAATTTAGAAATTACATTGTTTTTCAAAATAGTTTGTTAGTCAGATGGGAGTAAAGATCTTCAAAGATGTCTCAATTAGAATGCCCTTATCAGGTAGTTATGATGGCCTTCTGTCTGACTCGATAAATACTTCAGCCCATTAACAGGAACCACGTGAGCAGGAGAAAATCAGAGTGATGTCACTGTGTGAAAGGCACTGTCTGCACATTATGAGCTCAAGGGTTTGTAGGCAGTAGAGTGCTCTGAACCCCCAGTATTATGTGTCCCTCAACCACTCTTCTGAATGAAGGTCTTTCTCTTCTCCCTGCCCAGTGCTATGAACCTGCCGTCTTTTGTCTCCTTGGCTTCTATAAAAGTTGTCCCGAGTTACACTTACTACAAATGTTGAAACTATTTGTTTTCGCATTTCTTAAAAGAAATGATGAAACACATTTCAAAGCGGTGTAATTTTCATCAGCCAAAGACATCTGACAAATTTAGCCCCAATTTCTTAACTGCTTGGACTCCTTCACACTACGTATTTTTTTCATTAAGTGCAAAGTTGCAGATTTGGTTTTAATGTCAGTGGATTGGGTTGCAGTAGAGGGTGTTACATCTTAAGAAAACTTTGAAATTTTCAAGGGGGTATTGCAAATGTCACATAATACAATTTTATCATAACCGGTACTAGTCTGAATAGTGGAGCTGCATCTGGATCCAGTTTAGGGCCACCTAGTACAAGAAAGGCATTGACAAACTGGAGTAATTCCATCAGAGTACGACCAAGGCATTTAGGGGACTAGAGCACATGAGAAAGTGAGGCAGCTCGGTTTCTTTAGCCTTGAGGACTAGGCAAAGGTAGCGGTGAGGGGAGATCTTTCTGTTGTCTTCAGCTACCTAATGAGTAGCTGTAAAGAAAACAGTCGCTTTGGAGATGCACAGAGAAAGGGCAAGGAGTAATGGCCTTAAGTTAACAGCAAGAGAAATTAGATTAGCTATTAGGAATTAGCTGTTTTGCAGTGAGAGTGGTCAGGCACTGGAACGTATTGCCCCATCCTTGCTTGGCTAGGCTGGATAAGGTGTCGTCCTCTCTCTGCATGACTCGGTGAGTGCTTACTGTGAAAGCAGCACTTGACTGAAGAAAGCTCTGAGCAACCTGATCTGACTTTTAAGTTGGCTCTGCATTGAGCAGGAGTTTGGAATAGAGACCTTGAGGTTCCTGCCAGTCTAATGCCAGTTGGGGTTAAACCACAACAATTATGAGCTTATACGGATGTCTCCTTTCTTCAAGAATAAGGGAGAAAGACTTTTGTTGGAATAGCTAAATATAAATGAGCAGGGAATCTGCCTGGGATTAGTTTTATCCCCTGGTTTAACCTCTAAGGAAGCACATGAATTTTGGTTCCACACGTTCTGAGGAAATACTCTAACCCCAATGTTGCTAAACCTTCTGAAATAGGTGATGGTCTGTTCTATTCCTTGTGTGTTGGTTTTTTTCAATCATTTTTCACTTGTGAAGCTTGATTCCCCCCTCCCAAACTAGATAGAAAGCTTTCAGAATGCCAGAAGGTTTTGAAATGCTGGAAGTGTCTAGAAACTACAGTAAATTTCTTATTCATATTGGACTATAAAAGGTTGGCATCCCAGGAACCTGGTTTTTTTTTATCACTAGTGATTGAGGGGGCAGATTTATCAGACATCTCAATGTACTTTTGTCAGATTTGTGAAAAGTGGATGGTATCATTTGGCTGGATGAAGAGCAGTTGAACAGTGCAACACAGTGTGAAAAAATTTCACTGTGTTTCTAGGCAATGGTATGTAGTCCGTATTCTGAAAAGATGTCAGTCAGATGTCCATGAGGTCTTTTTTTGGGGAAAACTCAGTTGTGAATACTTGGTTGATCTAATGTAAACTTATAAAATCTGTACTAAAATAGCAAGATTATCTGAACTCTCTTGTTTGATGAATAAATTAATTGACACTTTGAAACTCTTTTTTTTCTATGCAGTCTATTACTTGGGAATAATGCTCTTTTCTTTTTCTAAAGGGTGGAGAATTGCTTTTCTGGAGGGAGAGGCAGGTTTTTGCTTGTTCACTCAGATGCATGCCTAACCTTGAAGCAGTGCATTTACCTCCCTGATGGTTTCTGTCATCTTGCTTCAACCTTGTACTGAATTCTTCATCCTGCATTTTCCTTTCTCTGCTCACATGGAAGCTTGCTGCTGAGTTTGTTCCACCCACGAGCTGACGTGCATGCTAGGCTTTAGAGACTGCACAAGGACTATGGAGCAAGTTCTTACATCAGGCATGTGGTGGGGTTCATCACGCTGTCAAGTGAATTGGTGGGCAGTGGTCTCAGGGCCAGGCTCACACAGTGCATATCTCACTGCTGTGCAGAACTATGCCTGCCAGTGTGGTATGTTTACCTGAGCCAGCTAACTGAACAAATAACAATGAAATGAACATCTAGAAGATGGGAATGGCCTATCTTGAGTCTTCACTCATCGTGTTACTTAAGCCAACCAAGTGCAAGCCACAGTTGTCTGCATGTGTGCCTAAACTTTATTTTGAGTAAAAAAACCTTCAGTTTCCAGAGTTACTCAGTGACAAAATCAAGATTGCCCGATAGGCCTCTTCTCAGTCCTGCGAGTCAATTAAATCTCTGCACAGGTTGTAGTTACTGTGCTTCATCTTACTATGAAAACATCTAGATCCTGGAAAGCCAGCCATACGCTAATATATTTTAGGAATTTTTGGATAGTGATAATGAACTGGAGAGTGAGAGAGAGACATCTTAGAGTGAAAGAACTGCACGTGTATATATCTGTGACCTCCAGTCTCCCAAATTTTTGTATGCTGTGACAACTTGAGAAACTTTTTTCAACTTAAGAGGATTCTGTCCATTATCCCTTAAACATATAAATGAGGAACACTTTAATCTTCTACATCATACACATTATGAAAATGTATGTTGAGTTTTTGATTATATGCTTACATCTAGAACAAATTGTTTGGCTTTCTGTGCCTTGAGAGAAAGGAAATGGCATTTTACTGTATAAATGGTGAATAAATTAACCTGATTTAATCAGTAATCGTATCAAATTATTTATGAGCTTATTGTACATTTCAGGCAGCTGACATTGAACCAGGCTTTGATAACTTACAGAGCCTGTTTTCCATTGCAGGTACATGTCAACTTTGTATTCGCACCCAGATTTTCCAGAAAAAGGACCAAAGGAGATTAATCAAGAGTTGATGAACTCCGTGAGTCACAACCCACTTCTGCTGCTCACTCCTCAGAAAGTCAAACGCTATATTGAAGCACTGTGGAATAAGAAAAGCTCAGGGCAGCCTGTCACCTTCACAGATATCTTTGGAATGCTGATAGGTGAAACACTTATCCATAATGTGAGTTCATCTTTTTATGGTTATTAGAGTTATGAAACTGTTGCATAATAAACGCTGCTAATATTTTTTTGAAATGACCTTGGTAACATTTAACAAAGCGTATTTAGTAATCGGGATATTTAAAGTTACAGCTGAAAAGATACTGGGTAAGAAACTTGTAAATGCTTTCCTTGCTCTGGGATGTTTCTGAATGGTACTCATTTCTTTAACAGCTAGGAAAACATCATGCATTCACGTGCAACAGAAATGAACTCAGTTGCTGGGTACCTGCAGCAAGCTCTTAACATTGTGTATTAAAATCACTTGCTCAAGCAATTTCAACAACAAAATTACAATGTGGTGCAACCTCTTTATGCACATTTTGCTATAAGAAAAAGAGCATTTGTTTAACCAAATAGTAATTCCAAGGTAAAGATCCATATCTATCTCTATTAATTATTGTTTTTCTGGGAAACGGGACAATAGGAGGGCTTCATACTGTTGTATTTAATTATTGAAAAATCCTAATTGACTGAATCAGGCACACAGACTTTAAGCTCAAATGAGTCAGGTGATTGGATCAGTCAGAACTTGGATTTGGTCTTATGGTAGGATTGAAATGTGTTACTAAATTCAAAGACGTTTTTTTGTGTCTTTCATGAGTATACATTGCCATTAGGTTTTAAACACTTTAAAGTACTGAGAAGCAGGCGACACAGCTTTTAGGAACTGTGATATATAGCATAGGTTTCTGATGATGAAGGAATGTTAATGATCATGTGAGGTTGGTTAGAAGTCACTGTTTACTAAGAGGTTAAACAAATGCACAAATGTTTAGCTTAAATCTGAACCTGATACAGTCAGTGAAAAGTGGAAATGAAGATTTTGGTTACTCACAGATAACACATCTTAGCACTATTATGTCATAATGACTTTCAGTCTGTCTTGATTGCAGACTCCAGAATGGTTTCTGGGGGAGATGCAGATCCTTGGTTAGCAAATGTAAACCTCTTAATAGTCCATTTGCTTTTCTTAGTTATCTTTGCTGACTTTTCAGAAACAGCACAGATTGAAAAGCATTATATGATCATTATTGGCAGTTCTGCCTAAGAGGTTTTTCCTTCTTTTCATCTTTTACAGTAGCAGAGGGAAAGAACTTGCTTTGTCAAGCAATACTGTTTTCATTTTGGCCATGTTACTTTGGATTCTTTAACAGATGCTTCTGTCATTTTCCTATCATGTCTTCTCCCACTCCCTCCTTCCTGAACTGTGCAGATCAAAGACATTCAGGCAGAGTACTTCCTTTTACAAATTCTTCTGTTCTGTTTGTCTTAAGGAGCTGGGTTTGTCCATTTTCCTTCTCTTTGAGAATTTGAGAGAAATGAGTACTCTCCCAAATATCATCAGGCCTTTACAGGATCCATTTTGACATAATGTCTTCCTTTCCATGCAGAGAATGGACACCACTTTGAGCAACATGAAAGAGAAAATCAATAATGCTCAGTGTGCTCTCCCACTCTTTACATGTCTCCACGTCAAACCAGATGTCTCAGAGCTGATGTTTGCAGGTATGTTTCCAATCTGTATTGAGACACTTGTGAAAAGAAGAGAGCAGTGTATGGCTGACCAAAAAGCCTGGGTTTTTAATAATTCTGAGAATAATTGTATCCTGCAACCTGGTACGCTTAGAAATTATTAGTCTTGCAGCAAGGATTAGGAAGGAATTTGCCATGATATGAAACATTCTTTGGGGCTTAACAAAATTTGCATTGTTACAAACTGAGTACTGGGAGATTTTAACTTACAAAAAGAATAGGAAGTTGTGATGTTGAAGGGTACATCAAACAGGCACATCATAAAGACAGTTCTGGTGGGTTTTAAAAAGTGATTGGGAAATGGACAGGGTTGTGTTCAGCAGCTTCTGGGAATCTGACAGTAGAGGCTGATAACAAGGAGTTACGTAGGGATAAGTTAACCCATACTTAGGTAGGTGGATACACACTTGATTGGTGCAGTATTTGCACCAAGGTTACAGGGCTGTGGAGAACAGGCATCAAATGGATGTCTTCCTCATGGCATACCACGGAACTGAGCCTTCTCTTGGCTTTTAAGGTGCATCTTTTTGTCCATGGAAAGACAAACAGACTGGTTTAGATTATTGGCCTTTATTTCTCCATCATTCTTGCAGTTTAGAGACATACTCTTGGACCATTTTGTAACAGTTAGTATTTAATTTTTTTTTTACCTGAAAGTAAGTCTAACACTATAATAACAGCCTCTTTAGGTTTCTGTGAAATATTAAGTGGTGGCCAAGTTTTGTTCTCTATATGTTACCAAAAAAAAGATTCCCTACCAATGAAAAGAATACTGCTTATCCATGTAGTAACTAAGTACATTGCAGGAGTCAAGAGAAAAAGAAAGCTGGCGTTTCTCCAACAGCAGAAAGCTGCTTAACATTAGTATATCAAACAGGTAAAGGGAAATTTCTTCAATCACACAGAATTATTCCTCTTTTTAAGAAGAGTGAAATTAGAATTGAACAAATTACACTACCTCTTTTTTACCTGTGGCACAGTGTAAAGTACTGTTGGTAACACCAAAGTGGCTTTTGCTTTTATTTATTCCATAGGTTTCAATCCCATCTAGTAGCCTCAATTCTGTGGGTCCAATTATGCTAGATGCTGTACAAAGAAAAGGGTATATATGTATATATAGTCATATATTAAGTCTGAGAAGGGAAACACCAAGTGGCTTGCCCAGGGTTTATAAGTCAGACATTGTATCCACATTTCCTAAAAAGATTATTTGGAGAAGTTCCTGTTGTAACTTTGTAATTGAAAATGAGGTGGTAAATTAAGTCAAATTTTTCATGGGAGAATGCCTACTTTCCTCCTTAGGGGACTGAAACTTTTTTTTTTTACAATAAAAGTGTTTTGGTTTTTCATGAGCTTCTGTTTTCTGAGAAATTTTGCTGGGTTACTTATTTACCATTTTACAAACAAAATTATGGTTAGTTAATAATGGCCTTCTCTAAGCAAGGCCAGAACACCTGAAGGCTGGTCATAATTTCTCTAGCCTTACCAATTGGTCTAAAAAATGTATTGTGCCTGCCAGGGGTTCTTGGTTTTGCTTTTTTGAGGCTGTCATCTGTATCAATATATAGGATGCTAGATCTTGATCATTTCCATTGTAAGCTTTTTTTTCTCCTTTTAGAACTGAACAGCTATTCTTGAAGTGAATTACATAGTAAACTGAGCAGAAATATTTACACTTTCTTATTTACTAGATTATAGATTTAGGTGAGGTCTTTCATGTTGTTTCAAGTTGACATGCATTAATTATATAAGATAACATTCCTTCCGTGATGGTGCAAGATTTCATGCAGCTGTTGATAGCTTTCATGCCTCGGGCTCTGCATGTTCTCCCTGCTGATGGCATTTCTGACCCAGGTGGTGCTGGCCATACCCAAAACTGCAGTAATATTTTTAACTGAACATAATTACAGTGATTTAGTTAGATGACTTTTTTATTATTATTTTTTAATTACGATAGCTTCTTTAATAATGAGAAATTACCTGAGAATACTGATATCCAGTGTTAAAGAGGGGACTGGAATTTAATGTTTGGCTTTGGTATTGTGTGCTTCCATCCCCTAACAGCCTTGTTCACCACCATCGCTGCTGCTGCGGTGCCAGACCAGTCAAATTTTGGATTTTGGTGTTTTGCTCTTGAAAGTCATTATGGTAAACTGGTGGTTCGACCCTGGCTGAATACCAGGTGCCCACCACAATCACTCTATCACTCCTGTCTTCAACCAGACGGGAGAGAAAATATAACGAAAGCTCATGGGTTGAGATAAGGACAAGGAGATCAAACAGCAGTTACCATCCTGGGCAAAACAATCTCTACTTGGGAAATCAGTTTAATTTATTACCATTCAAATCAGAAAAACACCTTCCTCCCACCCCTCCCTTCCTCCCAGACTTCATTCCCGATTTCTCTGCCTCCTCCCCCTGAGCGGTGCAGGGGGACGGGGAATGGGGGTGACGGTCAGTTCATCGCACGGTGTCTCTGCTGCTCCTTCCCCCTCACACTCTGCCCCTGCTCCAGCGTGGGGTCCCTCCCACAGGAGACTGTTCTCCATGACCTTCTCCAACGTGAGTCCCTCCCATGGGCTGCAGTTCTTCCAGAACTGCTCCAGCATGTGTCCCTTTCATGGGGTGCAGTCCTTCAGGAACGGACTGCTCTAGTGTGGGTCCCCCACGGGGCCACAAGTCCTGCCAGCAAACCTGCTGCAGCCTGGGCTCTCCTCTCCGTGGGGCCGCGGGTCCTGCCAGGAGCCTGCTCCAGTGTGGGCTTCTCATGGCTCACAGCCCCCTTTGAGCACCCACCTGCTCCAGCGTGGGCTTCCCACAGGTCACAGCCTCCTTTGGGCACCCACTTGCTCCTGCGTGGGGTCCTCCATGAGCTGCAGGTGGGGATCTGCCCCCCCATGGACCCCCCATGTGCTGGGGGCACAGCTGGCCTCGCCGGGGGCTTCGCCACGGGCTGCCGGGGAGTCTCTGCTCCGGGCCTGGAGCCCCCCGGCCTCCCCCTGCCCCGACCCGGGTGCCAGCGCTGCTGCTCTCACGTAGTCCCACTCCTCTCTTCCACTGCAGTTGTGTTGCACATATTTTGGTTTTTTCCCCTTCTTAATCCCCTCCCCTGAGGCGCTGCCGCCGGCACCGAGGGGCTCGGCCTGGGCCAGCAGCGGGTCCGTCTGGGAGCCAGCCGGCATGGGCTCCACTGGGCACGGGGGAAGCTTCTGGCATCTTCTCACAGAAGCTGCCCCTGTAGCCCCTCCACTACCAAAACCTTGCCATGCAAATCCACTACATAAACGTATGTCGGTGACGGGGTGAGAGTGTGTGTTGCTCCGTACCAGCAGGTGCGATGGAATTCCTTCTGGAGGCATGGCTGCCTTGAGGAGGACTCATGGCAGTCGGATCCCGGGCTCCAGGTTTCAGAGGGATCCGTCAGTTGGTGCGTGGTTAGCCACGTCCATCACACATGCTGCCTACGGTGTGTGGTTTGATCTGCCCGCATGCAGCAAGGCTGGACTCTAAAGTGAGTCTGGTCTCTGTGTTGTAGTACAGTGGAGGCGTTTATGTGCCCCATCCTGCATCTGCCAAATGTTTAATGTTGGCAAATTACCACCTGTTTTTCCTCCTGAGAACAGGAAAAATCTGTTGCATCTTCAGCTGGTAAGCAGCAGTGTAGAGTTACGATCAAACTTACATCAGGGCCACATCCAAAATGCATTGAACACAGCTGAGAGGTTTGATTTTAGTACATTTTGGATTAAGTCACAGCCAAGAAACTAGCCCGATTTACTGGGATATATATATATAAACACTATATATTTCTCTTGGTATAGAGTTCTTGTCTCTTGGGACATTCAAGTCCTGCTCATTTAAATGGCCACTGTCTCAAGAAATTTCTGGAATGGCAGAAGCTAATGCTGAAACCCTTTAATTTTAAGGCAGAAATCTTATTTCCCTATGCAGGATATGTGATTTAGAAATTATCTTCTTTAGATATAAGGCCTATCACTGATTAAATGAATTCTAATTATAAATCTAGTCTTCCCGTCAACACATTTCTGAATACATATCTGCCAATTCCTGTTTATATATCTCAAGGGAAATACCATTAAATTCCTGGACTAGGTCTTCAAAGGAATTTCCTTCTGCTGCAGTAAATGTGAAGATTTGTGGGTGGTTTATTTGGAAAATAGGATGTTGTATTTGACTTAGCATAGATAAGCATTGCCCCATGAAACAAAACTCTCAGCAGTCATGATTAGATCATTCCTATCCAGGACAAGTGGTTAACCTTACACTCAACATTTCAACAGAAACACCGAGTATCTTGAGGAGTGGACACATCCTATGACTTGTGGGGATTTTTCAAAGCTGTTTCTTCTGCCTTCATATTTCAGAATTACCTCCAATTTGTTTACAGAAGTAATCACTACTAAAAATATGGAAGACAAAACAGTTGAATGGGTGAAATACTAAAAATGTAGGGTATCTTTTGTTTGTCATTGCTCCCTTTGTGAAATTGTCTGATCTAAGCAAATCCACTTGTATCAAAGAAAATATTTCAAAGTCAGCTGAATCCATTTTCAAAAAAGGCATATATCATTACTGGTATACTTCTACTAAGATCAGAAAATGCATTTGAACATTTTATTCCATATTTTTATTGAGCTCTGTATTCAATAAAATGGAACGTACTTTTAAAAATATTTGGCATTGTTTGGTATTAGTAAGTTTCTCAGCTGCCTCTCAGCTTTGCCTTTTCATACTGGATTTCACTAGAAATTTTAGGTTTTGGTGGAATTCAAATGCCTGTCCTAGAATGTTTCAAAACTTTTGTGATACTAGATGATTTTTCTGCTGCCTTTGTTACTGCTCTCTGTTTTTCATAGGATGACAGTGAAAGAAAAGAAACTTGGAAACTTAGACCCACGTTGCGTTTCATGTGACAGGGAGTCATACTGAAGCATGAGATGAAAACCAGATGCAATTTTGTTTTTCTCATTATGATCTCATTCATGATTGCTTTATACTTCTGTTTCTGCAACCTCATTTTTTCAAAAGTTTGTTGTGATAACAGAGGAGAATGAGAATTCCTTCTCTGCTGAGACATTAGTTTGTCTCATTTGAAATCAAAATTTTGACTTCATCACAACCTAAGAAGTATTCCTGTTGGTTATTTAACTTCCATTTTAACTAAAATTTCTTCACTCGGACAGAGGTTTCATTCATTTATGTATTTTCATCCTCTGTTTCTATTCAGGCTGAGATTGCTAAATAAAGCACAATTTTGTTTCTTATTTTGCAGACTGGGTGGAATTCAGTCCATATGAGATTGGTATGGCAAAGTATGGCACTTTTATGTCTCCTGATTTGTTTGGAAGCAAATTTTTTATGGGGACAGTGGTGAAGAAGTATAGTGAAAATCCCTTGCATTTCTTGATGGGTGAGTATGTGACAGAAGGAGACTTTAAAATAAGACTAATTTCAGCAGTTCATGGGGAAGGGCTTTTAAATGCAGTCACACAGAGTGTGAGACAAGAAGTAGAGTTCTCAGTTTGTTGGAAGACATCCATTTGAAGGATTTCGCAGACATGGGCTGGCATTCCCTTTTTTATTGTTTCTGGTATGTACATCTGACTTGGCATGTTCCGAAATCAGGGTTGTGTTCAGAGAGCAAGCAACTACTTGTATATGGGGTTTTTTTTTCCCTTCTACCAGCCAGCATTCATTGTTTATTTTTTCCCTTTCAGGTGTCTGGGGCAGTGCATTTTCTATATTATTTAACAGAGTACTTGGCGTCTCCAATTCTCAAAATAAAGGTCCCACCATGGAAGAAGAATTAGGTAACATTAGTAAATAATGCTTCTGCTACGCAAAACAATTACTAGCAAGATTTAGTGTGCTCTCACTCTGTGGAAGGATGGCAGTCTGCTGGTAGTTATTTTAAGAATGTGGAATTCAAGTAACTTTAATTGCTGCCATTGCTAGATTCTAATGAGGTCAGTGAAAGACGGTCAGTAATTTTCTTTCTTTCCCTTTTGTTTCTGATCAGAGGCACTGAAAGTCACATGCATATATCCCAACTATTTTCATGAAATTAACCCAACTCCCTTTTTAATGTTACGCTAGTTTTTGGAGATCAGAAGCTGACAAATACTTGATAGTTATTTGCATATTCTCTTGACACTGCACTGTATTACGCAAGGGATTATTAGTAAAGTAAAACCGAATTTTATCATCTCTGCATTGTTAGATTTTTCCATTCAAGTCACCTGTTCGTATCTGATGACTTCAGTTTCATTCCTAATGCACAAATGGCATAATGACTCTAAGAAAAGAGTTGTAGCTTAGTTTAGCTATTGTGTTTTATTCCAGAGTGCAGTTGATAATGAAAGGGTTTTTACACTTTTTTCCTCTTCAGAAGGCGGCATTCCAGAGAATTGTATAACCAATAAATATACTGTACTAGACAGCCAGTTTTTTCTGAAGAGTGTGGAGAGAAAATGCAGATGGAGTTGATTTTTTTAAAAAAACAAAACACACACACACGCACACCCAAGCCCCTTAGCTGTCTCTGTCTCCCGGTAGATGGTATTCAGCTCTTTGATAATGTACGATTTATGGGTGAAAATGAGACCTGTGCTTCCAGATTCATATTCCTGATACACCTCATGAGTGTTAACGCTTAGTAATGGAGGATCTCTGTCAATAAATGTGGTAGTTGAAAAGTCTGTGTTACTGCTTTTTAAGATGTTGAGAGACAGATTGTTATCTCTCACCTGTGGCTCATTTCACATATAATTTAAAAAATATGCTTTGAAGTGAGATTAGATGTGAGAATACTAATGTGACTTGAACCACAGTCTGTTACCAGTGCTGAAGATGTCCCAGATGCCAATGGACATCAGAAGAGCCAGTGTTGCACACAGCAGTAAATAATAAATTTTGCATAGAGGTTGCTTTAAAGAGGTGATTGAAGTCCAAAAATGGCATTTGTTGGTTTTGTTAGCTTCCTTTTTTGGTCACTAATTTTTATTTTGACCTGCCTCCTTCTTTCATTGCTCAGGAGTTTGCACGTGGGTTTTTTTGGTGCATCTTTGTCCATATTTGAGTAGTGATTGAGGACCCACTGAATATTAAACAGAAAAAGTATTGAAGGAACAACACATGATGACTAAGCTCTTCTGTTTCTGTGGGGATTTTTACAGTGTTGTATGTAAATCTAAGAGGGCGTAATCCTCTTCAGAAAAAAAGCAACAGTGGTGGCCATGTGTCCAGTATTCATTACCAAGGGTAATAAAGCTGTGGGTTTTTTACACTTGATGTTACAGTGACTCTCTGTTCAGTCTTTTCTTTCAGCCAGGTGTGCTTGTAGATTTAGAGGTAAGCTAAAAGTGCAAAGTGTAATCGACATTGTTTTGGTACTGCATTTAGTAGAAATTATAGCATTTGTAGGAAATTACAGCCCAAAGCAGAGGTATGCCACCAGAAACAACATACGTTTTCATTCTGTGATGAAAAGTAGATATTATTTTATTTTAATTTTTTAATGGAAAAAAGAATTAGTTGATAGTATGTTCAAGTTCATTAGGAAACAACCCTCATTCAGTTTATTTTAGCTGGCTTCAGATTTCAACTAGAGATGATTCCTAGCATATGTTGTACTAGGGAATAAAGGGGTTGTTTTCAAGTCTTCTCTTGGATACATTTGCATCACTGGAATTTGCTGAGTGTCTTCAGCCTCTGTAGGATAGAAGCTTCTGAGATCAGGCTGCTCATAAAATGTTGCAAATGTTTGTATTTCAAGTCTCCCCTCCATAATTAGCAAAAATAATATTGTCAGCCTATAATCCATTCTCACGTGAATTCACCTCCACTACAAACCTTACCTGAGACATGGAATGTGTTGCTTTTTCAGTATTCGTTTTGACTTTGAAATAATGCCTTGGAATAGTAATGAACAGTTAACAATGACTTTGCGGTTGTTTTGGAAACAAAGCTGTTAACCCTAACAAAATGCAGGGGTTTGCCAGAGAAGTTCACTCATTTCTAGTTTTATTTCTCACACTTAATGTTATGAAGTGAAAACCAATGTCTTTCCTGCCCATGTAACTGCATTGGACTTTTTCACACATACTCCAGTAAAACTTTCATAACCATCTTGGCTTTTGTTCTTCTGTTATTACTAAATATATATATTTAATAATATGTATATTTATACATATTAAAATGGCTATTTTTAAGGTTATCCATTCTTCTATGTATAAATGGGGTTAAGCGTTCCTCTTTTTTTTTTTTCTTTTTTTTTAAATTGGCAAGTAACTAACAGAACTTAACATTGTCTTTCTAGTTCACTAGGAGTTATTGAGAGAACAGAATGTATACGTCTGAGTTTTATTCGAGGTGAATGAAATGTGTCAGATATGTAGTGCAGAGGTAAGCGGTAGGTACCAGTTTAGAATTACATTCTGTTTTCTCAGCCGTTTGGCTAATCTGCCTAGTGCAGGAGCTCTGCAGAAATCGCAGCCTAAAGCCAGTATATTCTGATCAGATTCTGAATGTAAAGATGGCCACAGAAGACTGAATTTCTTCAGCTGTGTTTTCTCATATGAAGACTACGATAGTTTTATGACCCAGATTTTTTTGAAATTCTTAGCTGCTCTGACAATTAAACCCTAGCAGTTTAAAGTAATTTTGTATTTCTTTCGACAGAAAATATTAGGCTAAAGCATCTTGTAAGCAACGACAGTTCAGACAGCGAAGATGAATCACAGCATCCAAAAGGTAAGGAAGTCCTCAGATTCTGTTTCAGTTTACTCTTTTCATTGGCTTTCCAGTAGATTGGTCAGGTTTGTGGATGTTGGTAATCAGCCACAGCTGGTTTTCCATAGTCTTAGCAATAATCTCTTACGACTGAGAGCTCTGCTCTCATTTATACCAATGGTAAAACTTAATTGCCTAGCCCAAGGATCTTAAAGGAGCCAGTGGCTCAAGCAAAATAGGGAAGTGTTGAACAAGAGACCTCAGGAGATCCTTTGGCTTGACTTCATGGCTCCTGGTCAAGCTGATGATCAAGTGATTCTCTCACAGATCTTCAGTCTTGGCGTCAGCCCAACAGGGCCTTGCAGCCGTCTGCAGTTTTGCATACAACCAAAAATGAGTGTTGCTGAGCCAATGATCTCTAGAAGTCTGTCGCCAGCAACCTGCTGAGCTCAGAGGCATGTTCAGATTGTTACTGGCCCAGCAAACTAACACTGTCCATTGTTTTCAGGGGCTCCTTGATGAACTGTTTAACCTGAGAATGGTTTAATTTATGTTTTCAGCATTCATGGTGTCTTCTAGCATGTTTGCAAATGACATCTGATATAGGAACTCCCTGGTGCTTGGCACAGTGCTTTAAACAGTGTCCAAATCCAGTTTCTTAGAAGAGGCACAACTACAAGGGCAACATTGCATGGTGGGAAGAAAAGATCCTATTGATAGTTATCTTTAGGTACCTAAACCACCTGGGGATTTTGGTGATTTTAGTCAGGGTCTCTGTCTCGTCCTAATAAGGCTTCCTGTATTTGATGATACTTTTGGGGACAACAGTGATTTTCACCTGTTTTTAACAACGAAAGATGGGAATGCAGCTCTTTGTAATTCTAGGATCTACAGGAAGAAAAGAAAATCTTGTATGATGAGGCAGTGAATTATGTCATTAGCTCAGTTAAATTATTACTTTTTCAATTCCCATTATGTGTAAAATAATAGGGAGAGGGTGGTACCACATTTTGTGTTCATTTGCAGATTTCCTATTTAAGCCTATAGCTAGCACGTAACACTACGTTTCTCTCAAAGTTTGTAGCCACAACGGGCAACCTACAACTCTGCGATTTGTAAACACTTGGTAATCCCTGTCACTTCTATAGAATATTGTACAGATGTTGGACCTCTACATTTTGTGGTGTTTGATGCTTGGTTTTTCTCTGCTTATATAAAAATCAGATCCTTTAAAGTCTGGATTAAAGAGGCATGTTTCAATGCTGGATTTAAAGTATCAAGCCTGAGTCTGAATTGTCTTCTCACACAAAACACCCCAAAAAGTCAACTTTGATAGTTTATGAATGCAAGGTGACACCAATCCAAGTCGTTTTCACTGCAACATCTAGCTATAGACATTCAAGTCTGGATGTTTCATTGCACTCTTTAGTTAATTAAAACAGATACTGATTGTAGTCTACAGTTTACTGTAAGAGTATTTTCAGGTATTTGAGAATTCTGATGCTGTAGCATTCTGCTTTATGCAGACTAACCTTGCCTTAAGGAAAGCTGAGTTTCTAGCAATCAGCAAAAGATGGAGAAAGGTGTCAGTATACATCCAGATGAATTTAGGTCTACACAGAGTATGGATCTTGGCGACTCAAGTCTGTCCCCTGAGTCCAGGAGAGTTTGTCTTCCAGGTGCTGGCACCCAGATAAAGCATAAAGCTAGCACAGATAAAGCCATATGTAGTGTCATTGTCCTTTCTATCCAGACTGAGTCTGGCTCAGGTCATCTTACACATTCCCAGCCGATTTTTCTGATGGACACATCCACACTGCTATACTGCAGATGAAAAGTATCACTGGCCTGTGACGTTAAGAGCGCGGTTTCTCTCCATTCCTCTGAAATTCCTGCAGCAGAACTCCTTCAGTCCACGGCTCCTTGAAAGAAGGCTGTGACCCAGTTCCTTTTATTTTAATAGGTCCTTTATTTTAGTAGACCCAGAAATCTCGGGTTTATACTTTATACGTTAACTGTCTCACCATTGGTTATTTTAATTTTCCTCTCCAGGCACTGAAAATGCTGAGGCAAATCAAGAGTATCAGAACAACAGCCAAGAGAGCTGGGTGCAGCGAATGCTGATGGCTTTGGTGGGTGATAGTGCCCTTTTCAACACCAGGGAAGGGCGTGCTGGGAAAGTGCACAACTTCATGCTGGGATTGAACCTCAACAGCTGTTACCCGCTCTCTCCTCTGGCAGAGCTTCTTACTCAGGAGTCCGTGGAGGAAGATGAACTAGATGCAGCGGTTGCAGGTTAGTTTGCAGAAAGCCTATGTGGCTGCGTATTCATTAGTAAAACCAGAAACTTGAGTTCTCAGGGTGGTAACATCAAACTGTGAGGCTTACGACAGCACATACCTGAAGGCAGGAGAAGGGTTCTGTAGTGGCAGTCGTTAGTACTGATCAGCATCAGAGGTTTTGAGGTGACTGGGTGTTTCACAGGGCACCACGCGGTGACTGCTGCCTTACTCCCCTGTCCCCTGGCAGAGCATACAGAACAGTCAGTGCCTCGTGGAGGGGAGGTGGCTCTTTAGGTCTGAAGGAATTGCTGGCTGAGTTGACAGAGCTGCTTTTGTGCATGGTGCCCTTCATTAAGGCCACTTTCTCACTCTCTTGGACTTCTCCATAAGGTATCCTGTGGTGTTCCTTTTCTCTTCCTGGTTCTAAGCCTTCTGGTGGAAATAAAACCTTTCCTTGTTCTACAGGGCTTCCCTGTTGCAAAAATTTTGTCGCCCTTCTACTGACTTTGTCTCCCTCTGAAAAACCTGTGGGAGCAACACACTTTTTTACTTCTGGATCCTTGCTTTGCTGACACCATGTTCTTCCCGGTGTCACTGATCTGTCAGGTGCATCCACATTTCACATGTGACTGATGTGTAGGTGCATCTGCACCTTTATGTTGGCTTAAGCAGGAATGAGGAGGCAAAATAAGACTTTCAGAAAAATATTAATTTACAAAAGAAATTCAGTGTCTTCCCCCACTCCATGAAGTATGTGGTGTCTGAGACGGTAGCTGCAAAGAATTAGGAATCACGTTCAATTAGCAGTTTGAAGATTTGCTATAGACAGTGTTCATTACAATCTTCTCAATGAAAGCCAATTGATTTCTTAGTATTCTTCTGGCACTAGTGCTTTTTTTTTTCTTCCTCAGTAGGTAACAGAACACTGAGCTAAGGGTATGAGTTGCCTTATAGAAAAGTTGCATCCCGGTGAAAATGCATGCTTGGTGGAGCCTCCACATACAGTTTCTGTGATACAGACTATAGTGCTTCTAGATTATTGTGGATCACTACTGACATCCATCAAGCCAAAGAACTACAAATCTCTGAAAGTGCTGTTCCTTCCATGTTCCTGTGTTGCAGCACAGCACCGCCAACCATCCCTCAGAGTAACAGTACTCACTTCAGCCCTTATTTCTGTGCAGAGGAAAGAGATTGTACTGGCTGGTCGTTATGCAAGAGTAAATACCAGATGTCATTTAAAAGCTTAAGTAGCAGATGCGCTCTAATTTGTATTTGTTAATGTAACAAATCCCTTTGAGTGGTTGTATAGTAATTTCCATCTGTACTCCACTTTCTAAATATTTTTATCATCTCAGAGGTGTTTACAACTGAGTAATCTTAATATTTATAGTAGTCGTAAAAGAGGCAGGAAAGCGGGTAGTAAATTACGATTGGAAAAATGACAGTTGATGAGAATTTTGCATAATTAAGACATGTGAATAACCTTCAGAATCTACTGTCAACTTCCTGGGTTTTAATTCCAATTGAATTAAAATGCTGGTTTGACAGAATGAGCCTGTACCTCTGAGACAATTACTTTTGAGTGCCTGAAATTTCTTTTGGTAAAATGTCTGGCAAAACTTTGACATAACTCCAATCGTTTTAGTGTTATCTGAAGCCCACACTTGTAAACCTGAACTAACAACTTGAGTCTAACAGGTATGAGTGGTTGCAATATTATGGTCAAGAACAGTTAAAAAGCCCATGAGATTTCAGTAGTTAATATAACATGTAGTTGTTCAGTAGTGTGATAAGTGTATCCACATTTTAATGCTGTGAATTTTGCTAACGTATGTACGAGCCTAGGAGCCCAGAGGAGCAGACAGAAAACTTTGGTGTAAATCTAAAATATTGTGTATTACCAAGGCACTGGATGCATTTAAACTTTGCATATTTATTCCTACCACTAGCAGTTTACCTGTCTGCTTGAGTACAGAGAGAAGTCTGAATTGCTTTAGGACTTAATTTCTCTTTATTACCAGACACTCCAAAGGAGAAGTAAATGAATCGGAAAGGATACCAATAATACTTTACATCTCCAGTTGTCTTGAACCTTCGTAGACCCACTGGGTCGCGCTGCAGAGGATGAACTGTGGCAGACCTAAGCAGATGCTGCAGTCATTACTGCGGATTCAATTTAGGGCCTGCAGTGCATGCAGACGGGATCTCAGCTGCTCGATCAGAAAGTCAGATGCTTGGCTTCACTTTGCTACAGGTTCGATTTATGCTGAGCATTTTATTAATTGATCTCAAATAAGCTTTAAAACTTTACACCCCTTGACTGATGTCATTGTGAACTCAGAGTTGTTCTGTTCTGTGCCTTGATGTTATGACACACCAGAATCACTTGAGAAAAAGCAGAGTGAATAACAATAGGGAAAAAATAACTCATAAGCTCTGCTTCCTTATTTCAGTATTTATGGAAACTGTTACAGTGGATGCATGTCAGCAGCAAATGCCCTTTTCATCTCCCATACTTCCATTGAAGCTGCTATCTGTGACAAAGTCTGGTCTCTAGAACATGCTCTTTCTTATTTCCAAACAATTCTTAATATCCATTTGTGTATCCAGTTACTGCAAATCAGGTAGGCGTACTGCGCTAGCTCACACAGAGCTGTAGTCACGCTTCTCCCAGTTTGCTGTTTGATGGACTTCTCATAATACGGATGCATCTTTCATAAAAGCAGTCTGCACGGACTGAAAATTCATGTCCCAGGCTCCCAGAGGATAAATACTTCATTCAGTCTTCATACCATTTGATGAATAACAATGGACTGACTTAGCAGGGCTGCTAGAGTATATGGAATGATTCTCCTGGATTCATGTGCTGTAAAGTACAAAAATCCCAAAACTTTCTTTTCCAGCGCTTCAGAATAACTACCACACAGGTTATAGAGCAGGTGGCACTTCTTTTACCGTCAGGGATACTTACTGTACATTACATCTCTCCCAGGAGCAATGGCAGGCTCACCTGCAGGTCCTGGGCGGCAGTCGGTCCTGCCTGCCCTCCTTGTCTCACCCAGTGCCGTGTGCTGCCTCTGGCCCTGGCTCCAGACCCTGTGTGCATCAACTCGGCTCACACGCTCAGTCTGCCTTTAAGGTCACGTCATGAAAATAACCAGATTGTCTTTATTGCTTTTGAATTCTGACCCTGTAACATGGACACAAGTTGCATTTTGGGACTTTTCTTCTCAGTTCAAAGATTAGAAGTGTACATCTAAGAGGAATTACAATAAAAAGGAGAAATTCAACTTGCATTTTTTTCTGTAATTACAGAAGACCACAACTAATAAAAACGATCTGTGTGGTCATTATATATTTATTGATGGCATTATGATATTTTATCATTTCAAATATCATACGATTATTATCATAAATTTGATTATAGAGTCATGAAGGCTGTAAGCAATAGGAACTGTCTTGTTCTTCAATGCCTTTGTCATAGGAAGTTTGTGTATGCAGTAGCATACCTATCACAAACATTATGAGAGGTGGTACTGTTGTTTAAAGGATCACTGTTGACTTTAAAATTCAAATTTTGTAAAATAAGATAATACAAAACTTAAACAGAAATGTTTCTGCTATTTTTAGAAATCCTATTGAGTACATGGGTTAAATTATATTTGAAATGTTGACATTAAAAAAGGGGAGGAAAACAAAACTGGTCTACTTGTGCTGAAAGGATCTGTAGTAAGTGCAGTTTTTTACCAGTGTTTTTAAAATGATTAATTTGATAGACCTATGTTTTCATTGATTTATGCTAATTCATGGTTATGAATTATATCTGGTTCTAAAATAGGTCTGTAAACGCACTTAGCCCTTTAGCAACAGGCAATGATTTGAAAGTGTTTTCTCCCTTAGAAATCAAAGCAAATACTAGGAAACCGGTGCCTCATTTCTTATCAAAGTGCCCTCAAATAATAACAAAAATAAAAGGTCAAAATATGAGCTCTGAGAATCTTTTTGCTGCTCATAACAGTATATTTTTCTCATGGATCCTGGAATGATAGGTACTAGAGTTTGAATTATTTTTGATGGATTTACTTCACGCTAAAATATCTTTTTCAGATTACTTCCATTGCCAATAAGTAGGTGCTAGAAAATTTAATTATACAAGAAATAATTATATCATTCTATCCAGCATTCCTTAGATTACACTGCCCTCTACAGATATGAGCATTAGTTTTTAGTTAAAAGGCAAAAACATGCACTGGAAATATTTTTAAGCTTTAAAGCAAGAAATTACTGTTATGAGGAAAGTTTTAAGTACTTCAGGGATCATTTAGCAGCACCCAGAGACTTGGGTAAGTGCAAAGACACTTAGGAAAAATTGCTTGTTTTTTCCTGAGCTGCACCCAGGGAGTATTTGGGTTAAAGGGGAAACAACATCTTCTTCAGCCCTCCGTTTGGGCGTTAGAGATAGACTATTTTATACTATACCATGACAGTAATAGTGGTAAGGCACTTCCATGTAATTCTGCCCAGTGCTTAAATTTCAGATACAGATACGAGTTACTGTTTCTTTTTGTTCCTAGCCTAGTAGTGAGTATGGTGTCATGAGGTTTGGTGTAGGCTGAAAAAAGAACTTGAAAGTCCTAATTTTACTGGACAGAAGCAGACACAGACAAGTGTCACACAAGAGCAGAGCCATGTTAAGGTTTTTTAGGCAAATTTCAGTTATTTGGGGAAGAGGAGCTGGGAAGGAACCTGGGGAAGAGGTTTGGGCATGGGTTGTAGGAATCTGTCTCCTTAACATCCCATAAACGCTTTCCTTTATGTGTGGGTGGTTTGGGATGATGGGTAAGGGTGGGAAGGCTAGGGTCAAACCTGGGCATTTGACCCCTTCAGTTTTGCCTCTAGCCACCTCAGCTTCTGCCTGGGGACAGGACGTTTGTGTACTTGACCTGTGACTTCACTGAGGTCCCTTCCAGCTCTGGTTTTTTCATCTCATTTTGCTGCTGTTGAGTGTTAAGGTTACACATGAGTTCGTGGTATGTTTAGCTGGGATACTGTACATTTTTAAATTCTGTGGAATCTTCAGTACTTGGGGAAACACTGGAAAGCCCATCAAAACTTCAGTTCTTAACTCCTGTGTTCCTGTTTTGTTTTGTTTTCATTTGTTCTGTGCAGATCCTGATGAGTTTGAGAGGATATATGAGCCACTAGATGTGAAGAGCAAAAAGATTCATATAGTGGACAGTGGGCTTACATTTAACCTGCCATACCCACTTATCTTAAGACCTCAAAGAGGTGTGGATCTCATCATCTCTTTTGATTTTTCAGCAAGGCCAAGTGATTCCAGTCCGCCTTTCAAAGTAAGTAAGACAGGCCATTCCATTCTTTGTGTTCATAAATATAAACTGTCTCAGTTTTATTCTTCCAGCCGGTTTGGTTGCACATTTCATGGTTCCAGAAGGCCTTAGTGCTATTGTAGCAACAGCATTGGAGCAATTTGTTTCCACGTCAAGGAGGAATATTACGCTCTGCCTCAGTTCCTGTTTACATGACTCACATGAGACCACTGACACAAAGGAGGCTAATATAATTTGTTTGAAGTAGTAGCTTTTTTGTTTTTATGGAAGTCTTGCCTTCATGCTTAATTGCAGAATTTTATTTTATGTCAGTATTAAACAATTAAGTAAGTAATTTTACCATTGTGCTAGTGCTCTAGGTCTGTACAGCTGTTCTCCTCCATGATGCTGTGATGTGCATGTACAGTTTTCTGTCATCATCTTGCAGAAGTGTGTCTCAGTCACGGTGGTATTGTTAAATATGTAACACTTTGGAAGTGGGGCTAACTGTTCGTTTACATCTCACTAGGATAATCCCAGAACTGGTGTAAGTAGGATTCCTAAATCCATTCAGGCCAGAACAAAGCAACAGCAGAAAAATACAGATTAAATGATGTGGCTGTTTTCTGTACAGGCGTGGAAAGCACAGCTGTCAGTCAGTACAGCCTGGGCCAGCCCTGTATCCAGACAGCTCCAGCAGGAAGGGTTAAGGTTGGATCACGTTGGTAGCTGATGCAGAAGCAGCAGCACTTAGGAGACTATTGTGAGGTTGTCAAAAAAAGGAGGCAATATTTATGTGAAACCCAAGTGGACTTTTAAAAATAATAATTAAGGAAACCAAGAAAACATGCCTGTTTGAGAAACAACTAGCATCCTTTGTTGCTTTACAGACAGATTGTAATTAGAACAAACAAGACTATTTTTTTTCTTCTTCTTGCTATCAAGGGACAAAACCTCCAAACAATGTTAGAAAATGACAGCAGTAGCAAAATGAACTCTAGATCAGTGTTGTCAAATGCAAAGAAAAACAAGTACAAGATTCAGGAGAATAAAAAGGAGTAACTTCTGTAATCTCTGGGTCTCTCGGGGACTACTTGGAAGAACAGAGCACTGAGAAGACTTACTAGTGCTGAGATCTTTCATTTTTCCTTAATTGACTGAATCCCACCATCTGTTTCTTCCTTTAATTTTCTGTTTGTTTAAGAATTTGTCTCTTTTTTTGTCATGACTATTTTCCCCATCAGCTAAATTCACTGACACAGTATTACCATCTCCTCTGAAACATCTTTTTCCTCCCTTCATTAAGGCTCTGCACGTGAGTCTGTGCAAAAGGCAGTGTATAGTCAGCTCTGTTGCTCTTAGCCTATGCATTGAGCTTTCTGTCTCCGTCAGCTGCAATTACCTGTGTTATTTTTGGGGACCATACTGTAACATGGAGGGACTGACTGGAAGTCAAGTGGTATCCCAAAGGTTTTTCTGTAAACTGTAATTTAAAAAAGGCAAAATCCTTTTACGCAAGAAGAAATGGTGGGAAAATTAAATGATGCCTTAGGTTTTCATGAAGCCAGCGTTGAAGGGAATGGTTCATTATTTCCGAGGCACAAATATGTGTATAGTAAAAGGAGTGGCATAGCTCCAGCTAATACGCAAGTATAGTCCACAAGCAGAGGCTGTATGCTAATGGCCTAAAGGACAGAAACCAGTTTTGTTTACTGGCTGTGCAATCCCATTGGTTCTGCTTGCGTTACAAAGAGTAATTGCCAGTTCAAGACTTGGCCTGTAGCTATGGTAGCACTCTAATATACTTTTATTACTCCAATACATAGGAAAATCAGCCAGCTGAAGTCAATGACTCTACTCTTGTTTCATCATTTTACACCCACTATCTTTTAATCTCTTGCGTATCCAAAACAGTTGCCCAAAGAAGGGTCCTATTTCATTCAAAACCAAGATTAAAGATGTTGACCTTCCCTCTCCTCCCTCTCACACGCCCTTATTACATGCTTTTGAGTCATTATTTACAAATTATTTTGTTTACTGAGTTGTCACGAGGAAAAAAAGCCTATTTTCCACATTTACTTCTTCCCTTAGCATGCTTTCAAATGTTGTTCTGTCTGTGATGTGACTGAACATAACAACACGTTGGATTGGTGTTTATTAACTCTCATTGGTCTCCATAGCACTGATACTCAGTTTGCAAGTAAAAGTAAGGATGGGTTTTTTTCTGGCTGTTGGCTCTGTAAATTCACCCAAAGTTTTATGTGACAGGCCAGCTCTTTCCTTCCTGTGAATCAGCGCAGATGGGGAAGATTGGGCAGGCTGAATTAGGTGCTCAGTTTGCCGTACTGGTTCATCTATGCAAAGACTGACTTGATCAGTCCTTCAGCTGTAAAGAAGCACGAGTTACTAAAACAGCTTCTAGTAGCGCGTGTGACGTGTCTCCACATAAAATCTCACGTTGCAGTGAATGCTTATATGCACCTGAGTCTTGGTTATCTTTTCAGGAAATTTTGCTTGCGGAAAAATGGGCCAAAATGAACAAGCTGCCTTTCCCCAAAATAGACCCAAATGTATTTGATCGAGAGGGCATGAAGGAGTGCTATGTTTTCAAACCAAAGGATACCTCTTCGGAGAAGGACTGTCCAACGATAATCCATTTTGTTTTGGCCAACATCAACTTCCGGAAGTACAAAGCTCCAGGTCAGCGCAGAGTTTCTGATGCTAAATCTAGCTGTTCCTTTGAAGCTTTATAATGGCATGGTGATTATATACTAGAAATGTTTTAGCTCTGAAGTAACTCTGAAGTCTGTCGGTAGCGTTTAGGGATTTCGAAAGAGCCATTAAAAAATAAGACAGCAAGTCCTCGGACCTAACATTTAGATTGTGGTATTGTATTGATCTGTATGCAGGCTTTCCAAGAGAAACACAGGAAGAGAAGGATTTTGCAGACTTTGACATCTTTGATGATCCAAATACACCATTCTCTACCTTCAACTTCCAGTATCCCAACGAGGCTTTCAAGAGGCTTCATGATCTAATGGAGTTCAACACCCTCAATAACATAGATGTACGTATGCCAGTGTGGAAGGGGCTTGAAAGGTCTAGGTTGTTAAGGGAAGGTAGGTGACGTGAGTAAGATAAGAGCGAGGCCCTAAACGTGCCATACAGAAGGTACAGGGGGTTACTTCAGCGTTTGCCTGATGATTGTGACATACAGAGTACCTCCCGCGCTTAGCTGTGCCCCTTGCTATTCTCAAAGTTGAGGCCGGATCAAAACCCATTATAGCCAGTGGAAGAAATCTGCTTTATTTTAGTGAGGGCTGGAGTGAGTATACCCCAGGTAAGTTCTTCATGAGCTTGAGTAGAAGCAGCATGCACAAACTGTGCCATGGTCAACTTGCATCCTTCCAGCCTGGGAAGGAGTGGGGGATCCAGTCGCTGTAGGTAATACGGTGGCTGGAGTTACCTGAAGAGAATTGAGTGACACACAAAGAATTAGGTGAAGAGAATTTAGTCTTTTCACTTGACCTCTATTTCTGAAGTACTGAAACGCCAGTGTTGTAGGGAGTATTGCCGTATGTGATCCTCTGTCAATAATAAACCACTAAGCAAATATGCTGCTGAAAAGGCCAGAGGTGCTTTCAGGTGGAGATTAAAAAAAAAAAAAAAAGTCTAAATGGTATTTCTGGGGCTAAGCTTGATATAATAATGTCACCACCTTCCAAACAGAGGAACTATTAGAGCGTAGCATGTGTGCTTTTCATAATGTGTGAGCCTGTGCTTGTTAGGATCCATTCCAATACATATTCTTTTCTAATTTGGTCCCTGTTTGATTTTGCTGTTTTTACCATCAAAAGCCCTGCAGGGTGGCTGAGCAAAGGTGACTGTGTAGGATGGAGACATTATGTTCAGGATTGTATACTCAGTTCTTTATGCATGATGATTTTCTAACTGGAAAAAAAAAAAAAAAACAAACAACCCAACTTGGCAATTTTCTGTAAAGATCTCTGGAAATTTCTTTATCAACTAACTCGGTAATGGTTATTTTCAACTGGTACTAGCTGTAACACGACACCATGATCCCAGCATCCATAGAGCGACTTGTCATGTTCACAAGTGTAAATGATCATCCCAGATATTTTTTTTTTTTTTTCTCAGCATAGTAAAGAAATCTTGTTACTTCAGGACAAGGGAGCCAAAAGTGGACATTTAACCTTTCTCAAGATAATAATTATTTCCTATATCCTTTACGTATGGATTTTCTCAGTGTTGGTTTACCATTCAGAATTTCTTTAGGACTTGGTTTAAATGGTGTATATTCATGTGTGACTTCTTTGACATTAGTGGTATCCCATCATATCTTTACTAACTACATTTAAATCAGTGGTTTGTACAATCAAGAAGTAGTATTCATAATAATACTCAGCAATCCTGTTGTTCAGTGATGGAGCAGTGCTAAAAGTATGAGCAACAGTAGTTCATATCTAAAGGGCTCTTTTCTGTTAATAAATCATTAAGATGTTAATTATTTCCCTGAATGACACGTTGTTCACCATTTTCCAGGTGATCAAGCAAGCTATGATGGAAAGCATCGAATACAGGAAAGAGAATCCATCTCGCTGCTCTGTGTCTCTTAGCAGTGTTGAAGCAAGGAGATTCTTTAACAAGAACAATCTTAACAACAACCATACGTAGAGCACGTGTCCTAGGTCCCACTCCTTCAAGAAACTGGTTCTGTCTTTATAACTGGAGGGAAAAGACATTATCAGAGCATCACTGCTCCCGATCAGGGCTGTGCAAAACTCCCCAAACCATTTTCTTGTGAGTTTTTAAGTTTCAATATAATTTTGTACTTGGTGTTTTTTTTTTTTTTTTAAACTAAAAACGCTGAAAACATTTCAGTACACTGATATCCTTATTTTAAAAACTATGGAATTAGTGGGTTTAGTCTATGGTGATTGGGTTCAGTGTCTTTTTTTTTTTTTTTTTACAAAATTTTATACGCTGGTTTCTCATAGTGGGGCAATTGTCTGATTTGTAATTGATGTAAACTGGGCATATCTTGAAACTTAAGTTGGAATTAGAAACACAACAGAAAAAACTGTAGTAATAGAGACAATAGGTATACCTGGGCTTGGTCCAGGTGCATGATACTCTACTTTCTATCAATGAGATTTCCTCTGACTTTGGTTTGAAGTCAATAATTGCTAACCACTGCTACTAGGGAACAGGAGCTCCCTGGTATATTAGCTGCTTGGCTGCTTACTAGCTCTCTTAAGGTTGATTTTACAATACTGGAAGAGGTTTTGCTCATTAGTAACCATTGGCTATGTTGCCCTTACCAGAGCTCTGTCATCAAGCTGTGTTTCTAATTTAACTTTTCCTGCCTGAGTGGCGTCTCTTTAAAAAAAACACCCAAACTTTGGTAACAAACGGGGATCAAAAAAATGTGGTTTATACATCTTTGATATTACAAGTAGGATCCTCAGCTGGTTATTAATGCTAGTAGAGCTTTTGTGGCTGATGCTAAAAGAATCTGCTCTGGAATCTTTTGATCTCAAATATTTTCACAGAAGCTGAACTCCACTTTTTCTACTACTATTTAAGAACTGTGTATCCACTCAGCAAACAGTCCAACCTCTTATATTTTCCACATTTATTCCACAAAATTACATTGCTTGAATTCCTGAGCTAGTATCACCCATGTGTTAAATTATAGTTAATTCATGTGTTTCTGACCAGAATGTTTATAGAGAAATTAAAAGTGATTTTGCATTTGATCATGATTAAAAGCATCACATTTCTGCAAAGGGGCAGTGGCAATGTTTACTGGGGATAGATAAAATGTTCCTAGGTAAGAATATGAAGTAGTTCATGTCTTAAGGGCTATTTTTAAATAAATGTATTTTTAGTACATTGAATAATTAAAGACCGTGCACAGACATAATTATTTTAGTACCATCTCAACAAGGATTGAGATAACTCTGTAAATGCATTGAAAAATGCAGTCGTGCCTCCGAAAACTTCTAGCCTCCTTTGAAATGATGTAGTTGGTAAGTGTGCAGGATCCAGGAGTCACGCATTGTTGGGGCACTTGGCTGGCTTGTTTAATTTTTGTAAAGTTTGTGGGATTAACCCTTCGTGAACGCATCTAGCAGTCCTGGCAGTTGTTCCTTTAGTTAGCAGCTTGCTCTGAGTTTGAAGAAGATAGTGGGGGCCAAATAGTTTAGTTCAAGGTGAGATTGCCGCCTCTGGGAGTTAATGCAAAAGAGCAGATGGAGGTGTTTGCTGAGGTGAGCGGGGAAAAACACATCCCCAGCTGCCCTACAGGTCCCTTGTCCAACGCTCCACAGCAGGTGGAGAAGAAAAGTGCTCCTTGCACTGAGATTATCATCGTGGTGAAAGCGCAGCATGTTTTAAGGAGGCTCATTTGCAGTGTCGTGGTCGGAAGGTACGTGTGTTTCTCTTCAAGGTCTGTAAGTGGAATGTCAGTCTCAAGGTTTCTGTTGCCGTTAATAGGGTTCAGATGTCATCCCCTGTTTCTGGTTGGGCTGCCAGGACCCTAGCAAACCCAAAGACCGTGGTCGCAATGAATGCCATCACTTTGCGCAGAGACTGAAGCATAGTTGATCTTTTGTTTGATAGTTTTCTGACAATTTTTACAATAACTGCTCATTTACCAGAGTTTATTGCTAATTCAGTGGCTGTTCCTTTTATTGTGAGTTACTGAGCTATTTTAATTGCTAAAATCTGTAAGCCCGTGCAAAGGGAAGTAATTATAATGCATTTCTTTTAACAGCCATTGATTCATCCCTCCTTAAATCTACATGCAAAGTTATGTGATTAGTACCATTTTCTGTATTGATCCACAGATTTTATTTCTGTTTGAGTTAGTGCATGTTTAAAATCAAGAGAGAAAATAAGTTATCTTAGTGCTGTATAATTTAATAATTTTCAATAAATTTTGGAATACAGCAGCAAACTGGTACCATTATTTTACTGTAATATTTTCTTTTAATGTTTATTTTTCCTTCTGTTAACATAATATTTTTAAATTTTATTTTATAATATGTATTTACTCTGTTTTATGGAAGTGTTTTATCATGCTTTATACAGTTTATATTATCACAGTATTATCAGACAATAAAAAATAAAACTATATTTGGCACCTACTGTTTTCAGACAGTTTATTTTGATCATTTACATGGTATTTTCACTTCTGTTGTGAAGAGATGGTGGAACAGCTCGATAGTATGTGGAATGTGGTGGGACAGCTCTCAAGCAGGAAAGTCACGGTTTTGCTTGTTACTCTTTTTAGTTTGGATGTCAAAGCTACAACATTTTTGGGCAGCTCAGTGCATGGGGCCGGCACATCAATCCATTTTTATTCCTGCTGATACATTTTGCTCTCAGCTTTTTGCCAGATTTTTTGTGCTGTCCCATTAAGAGCCACCACGGCTAACTACAGTATGGGGGTGTGTGTGTGTGTGTGTGTGTGTGTGTGTCTTTGCTGCCTTTCATCTCATATTTCTTAACAAGCAGGTGAAGGAGGGAAGTTCCTCCACACCTGTTCAGATCAGGTAGCTGCTGGCCTCTTCCTGCTGCTTGCTGAAAACCAGAAGCGGTCTGTCATTTGTAGGGAATTCGGAATGGAAGGGCGTCATTCTGAGAGAAAATGTGCGAATATTTTTCTCCCATTACTGTATGGTGAGTAAGACTAAGAGTCAGCTATGACCAGTAGATCTAAGAGGAAAATGCTGGAATCATCAAAAGCTCGTGGTCTGGAACGTCTGTGGCGGGAGCAACAAGTGGACGTGCACCAAACTTGAGCCGACGCTGCTGGGACCGTGCGGTGCTGCAGGTCCAGGTGCAGGTTTTCCCATTCTGGAGCAGAGTGTCTGTTGGCCAGGGCTGGAGTCACTCTTCCTCTGCTGAAATCAAATTTGTCGTAAAGAAGCCCCCCTAGCTCTAACTTGTTCAATCATTTGAAGTGTCTTGGGCTCTCCAGAAGTTCGTTGGTAATTTCATAACTGTGATTTCACTACAGCCTCGAAAAAAAGCCACTCTTAATTCTGTGTCCATAAACTTCAAATGGAAAAAAATCCATCTTAGTTATGATTGGAAACTTAGAAATTGAAACCTTATTTCAGTTCAGCTGCAGAGCAGAATACTTGGACTTACAGTCTTATCACACATTATGTTAAAAATTGCATCAAAGGAGAATAATAGTGCAGGAAAAAAACCCTTTCACTTCTGATGTGAAACCAAACATACACATTTTTTCTTTAGCATAAAAAATATGTCTTCTGTTACTCCTTTTCCCTTCCTTCAACCCCTGGCTCATCTAATTTATGCCTGCAATATTTTTTTTCCAACCAAATGCGTGTTATACCTAGGAGGCAGTAAAAGGTGGGTTTAAGGGATGAGTTATTTCAGATGTCGGGAATTATTTCAGTGATGCCTGCAGGGTATGGAAGTGCCATCGTGCTAACCTGGAGTGACTGCAAGCAGCTCAGCCTTGCAGGTGAGTGCAGCCCCCGGGAAGCGCACCGGATTGTCCCCTGTCCTGCACCAGGGACACCCGTCCCCAAAGCTGGTCCTGGGGCTCTGGTCTGCAGGACCTGCCGGCGTCCCCAGCTGCTGGGACCGGCACCTGAGGTCTCTGCTTGCCTTTTCTCATCAGCAGTGGAAGCGAACACTCAGAATAAAATCCGATTGACCTGGGAAGCATGAGAGCGCAAGAGCGGTGACCTCCAGAATGTTTGCATCAGCAAGAAGAAAATTTGGCAGGGAAACAGGGCTGCAATGAACGCACTTTCTGGTTTGAGCCAGCGTGTTTTGTCTGTGGGATGGAACTTGAGAAGTCGCTGCAAACGGGCCGTGGCGTTCTCTGTAACACAGCCTGGATCACCCACAGATCTCTGCTTTTAGAGCACTTCCAAGCTGCTTTTGGAGGAGAGCTGTTCATCCGCTGCACACAGAAACGGGAGGCAGGGGAGTGAGTTGCGCAGCCGCGTGCATTTACGTAACACATGCTCTGGTGCTCGCTCCCAGCAAAAGCATGTAGACATCTCCCTGAAGCTGTAACTTCACCCATCACTCTTACTGCTTTTGCGCTTCACGTGTGGGCTGGGTTTGTGTACTGATGTGACTCATCCAGTTAAGTTATATACACCGGCCCTTCTCACGCTAGGTGAAAAGTGAAGACTCTCATAGTTCACGGGCAAGGAATTCCCCATGACAACAAAAACATGAGACTGTTTTGCATGTGAAGAACGAAGAACTGGGGCAGTGTGGTAACCGAGTTGACATAGCGACTTGGTGCAGTATTTGTTCCAACAGGAACAGGAATTCCTGGTGTGGCCATGGAGCCCTTGGGAGCCAAGCCGTGCAAACTTGGCTCGAGCAGAAATCGGGGACCAAAGGGCGAGCCAAAGGGCTTCTGGTCTGGTGAGGTTTTGCCAGGACATGTGTGGGAATAGAAGTCCCAAAGCAGGCAGCCATGAGCTAGGGGGGACCCCAGCGTGGAAGGAGACACCCGGACCCCCAGTGTGGCACAAATACAGGTGGGTCTGGGAAATAGGGGGGGGGGAAACGGGGTGCTGAAAGGGAAAGCCCAGCTGCAACGGGGCCACCGGGCGCTGGTGCAAGGGCTGGGTGGGAGGGATGTTGGATGTCTGATGTCTGCAGAGGGGAAACATGCTGCTGGCGCTTTGGGCTTCCCCACAGCTCCATCAGCGCCTGGGGTCATCAGTCCCATTTGTGAGGTCTTTCCGAGACGTGTCCAAAAAACCTCAGGGAATTTAACGTTGACCCAACTTTATACCTAAAAAATACTTTGCCTCTATTCAGAACGATGCTGTTCCAGTGCCTCCTCCTTGAAGCCCATGGCTGAGCTAGAAGTAGAAACCTGAGTGCTTTGGGATGGTTCTGGCCTTTGTGTTTCCCTCTAATTCTCAGCCAGGTAAATTTTTTTAGGCAAGTCAAAAAGGAGCAGGGAAAAATAGGTAGCTCTGTTTTTACTCCAGTGTGAAACCGTAACTTCTGCCACTGCAGAACAAGCTACATAGGTAAAACGTTACAGGCTTTTTTTGGTAACCATTTTCTAATTTAGCTTCATATATGCTCATTGCCCAATTTTCTGGACAGTGTCACCGGGATGGATGGATGGGGCCAGCACTTGCTCTGCGTGGGAGGTGGAAACTCACATCTTCTGTAAGGCAGGTCAAGTGCTTAAGATGAGGAGGTTAATGTAGGAGGCACGTTCCACATCCAGCTTGGGCTAAACAAGTTATAGACATTTTGTTGCCAAATGTTGTTTAGGGTGTGTTCTGGAAAATATGAAATGGAATTAACGTGATGATATTAAAAGACATTGAGGCAAGTATTTTGTCAGCGTTTTGGGGAGGTAGAAACACTGATAATTTGCAGCTGTGGATTTTACAGATCCTTCCTTCTGGTCCCATTTTGCTAAACCCTGGGGATTTGCTAGAGGACATTTTTGTGTTATGGTTGAACACTGTTTATGACACTAACTAATCCGTGCTAGCTGTCAACAGAAATAGACACGGCCTGAACAGCCGATGGGATCTGTGCGCTGGCTGCTGTGGGTGTGAAAGTCTGTCTGTTTACCTGCGGCCCCAGGGCTCCCGCTTTCATCTGGGACGCCGCGGGTGATGGCTGTGGAGGAGCCGTGACCGTGTTTGCCCATGGATCGCGGCACAGGATGAGCCGATGGGAGCAAAGGCTGGAGCAGTGGGCAGAAATCCCACCGGTGCCGTGGGCTGCGTGCTGGGCTGCATGCCGTGGGCTGTGGGCTGGGCTGCGTGCTGGGCTGCGTGCCGTGGGTGGATTTGGGGGTTGGTTTTGCTGAACTGTTGCAGCTGACGAAGGCTGGGAGGAGCAGCAGGCCGGCAGCCTGCATCGTGTTTAGAATTTTCCCCTTTGCCTAATATAGCTGTTGAAAAACACCAATTAAGTAGTTTTGCCTCCCGTAACCTCTCCTTGTTTTGAACTGGTGCTTGTTTGACCTTGCAGAGGTCCAACATTCAGCAGTGCTGATTAACTCCCATTTGCCATTCCTCCCTCAGCTTCAAGTCTCTTTTAATGTCTTGTTTAAAGCCACATTTCCCCCTCCATTTTTAGGTAGACAAATCTGTTTCAAGCCAGTTTAGAGCAGGTTTCAATAACCCACCAGACCGTAGACCTTATCTACCGTTATCCCATGCCTGTGGGTCTTTCTCTTTCTTCAGGATGTGTGGGACAAGTGCTTGCCAGCCTGCCATTTTGATAAGTGAGATATAATCGTTTGGCATCGGAAATCCTCACTGTCTTTACCGGTTGCTTCCTTATCTTCCTTTATTTTTATTTTCTTTTTGGGCCTGGACCGTTCCTTCCTCAGTCTGACACACTATGCCAGGGACGCGCCGTTTGCCGGCAAGCAGGCGGTGACACCAGGTGCAATGGTGGCACATGTGTCGTGGGAGGACTGTGCCTCCGCAGGCTCTGGCAGCAAGGTGCAGAACCTGCTCACCGGTGTTGTATGTTCTTAGTTCCCCAAGAGGAACGTCTTTGCTCTATTTTCCTTATCATTCTTCCGTGGCGCTTCTGAGACAAGATACAGAAACAACAACTAGGTTATCACATTCTTCCGTGGCACTTCTGAGACAAGATACAAACAACTAGGTTATCAAAGTGCCTATAATTAGTAGGCTTCATTAAGTCACAAATGGGTAATAGTTGTATCCGGCAGTAGAGGAGTTTGTGCAAAACGTGGGTCACATTATCAAATGCGATTAATAGCGATAGCAAAAGGTCAGAGCTATTTTTCTTTATCCCACAGGGGAATGGCTTAAAATTCAGCTGTGAGCTGGGCTAGCCAGAAGACCCAGCGGCGGGGGATGGGGTGGGGTGATGGAGCATCAGGCAGCTACATGGTAGCTAAGCAGCTCTGGATGTGGCCATAGCAAAAAACCCTCCAACAACCAACAAAAAAAAGGTTTCTGGTTCACTGGAAATGTTTATGTTTTGCAACTTGCTTTCAGTATGGAAAACACTAAAGAAGCGAAGCGCCTGGCCAGCACGCTGGCCCTGTGGTCACCCTGGGAGCAGCCATACCCAGGAGTTTTGTTGCTGTTTCCAGCTCCCCTGAGGAGCTGCTGGAGCCATGGCATCCCCTGCCCTCATCCATCCCCTTCGGATGCTGCTCTCACACTGCAGCCCTGGCCCAGCCAGGGCTCGAATGTGGCACTTCTCTGGTCCTTCTCTGCACCAGATCATCAAACCCAAGGTGTTTCAGTGGAATACGTGTAAATAGCTGTCCCCAACGTCTCCAGGGTGCAAGGAGCTGGAGGCAGGGCTGGGCATGAAAAGGCTCCACTCCTCTTACCCATCGTAGATAAAAGCTGCCATTTGCAGGGTGCTTCAGATGATTTGTTTGCACTCATACTCCACAAAAACATAGGAGACTGTAATATATCATTCACTTTAGATTTTGTATTCGTCAAGTGCAAGTATGCCGGGGAAATGAGATAATTGTCTTTTTTGCAAATCCTGCCTCTTCCCCACCCACTTCTGACTTTCAAGCTGCTTCACAAAGACAGAAATCTTCCCCTTACATCCAGCTGCCATGAAGCAAGAAGCTGTTCAGGTGTTTGAAACAGTTTTAAAAGTTCTCTACCAACTGCTTGAAATACAGGAAATTCAGTCTTCTAGGTGAAGAACACAGATATTTATGCAGTTATATACATATATCTAGAATTTGTGTTCAACCTATGAACTGCCATTGCTCGGGAGAAAACCAAACCTACTTTTCTTCTCATCCCTGTAGGCCAGTGTACATTTCCAGCTAGAGGAAACATTAGGAGTAAAAAGGGTTATTGCCCTGATGTTTAGTTTGTGTGTCAGTAAAGGCAGCAGAGTGCCAGGGTCGGGGTTTGTCTTTTTGCTGGTAAGTGATTTGGTACCAGTAGTGAGAAGGGTGAGCTGCGCATGCAGTGAAATGTGATGAAAGGGACCGTCTAGGTTTAATAAAATGGCTAAAAACTGGGAGACATGAAAAATAGGTAAGCACTGGTATAGTGTTTACTGTAGCATTTATAATATAAATGTTTATATTTTTATATAACTATAAAAAATATATTTACTAAACTTAGGAGGGACACTGGTCTGGCTGGTACGTACTTTACAGGCTAACATTGGTAGACAGCTGCTCTCTGTCTTCAGGGCTGCAGCCTCCTGTGTTCCATACAGCACACACTAACATAGATGTTCTTATGAGCAATGATAACTAGCTGCCCACGACATCAGCCAAATTTTAATCAATGAAATTTCAAAGGCACAGACTTTGGTCTACGGTTCTGTTGTACACCAAACCCAGCCATTCTTTCTTCTGCCGTGAGTTCCCCTCCTGCCAAACCAAGGCAGTTCTGACCCTCCCTGACACGGCATAGCCTGGGCAGCAAGGGGTCTTTAATCAATGGTGGGTTTTTTTCTTTTTTCTCCTTTTATTTAATGCTTTGTTTTTAAAGCACGTTTTGGTGCAGTGACTTAAAAGGATTTACCAGGAGAGATTTAGACTGGACTAATGTCATGGCTGATGTACAGAGGAGAAAACAGGTCAGCTAATGTTGGTGGAGCTGATGGGAATAAAATAAGCCCAGGAGCACAGTGCTTCGTGCTGCAGCCAGAATTGTGATGTGTGGATGGGGTACGTGAAGGCTGCTGGGAGCTTCAGCCACAGGTGGTGGGTTCCCTTCGTTGGCCAGCCACTGTAATCTGGTCAAGGAACACATGTGTCATCTAAACAACATCCTCCAGACATTGTCTTATTTCTCAAACAGAAGTTAACAGGAAGGAAGGAATGCAAAAAACGGCCAGATGTAAACCCTGTGGCTCCTTCCGTGAGGGGGGGGGGGGGGGGGCAGGGGGGGTGAGGCCACAGCACTTCTTGCAGACATGTATCGTGGCGGCTAAGCTGGAAAAACCTGCACAGAGAGCTATGCACGGAAAGGTTGGTAACTTGACCCTGGCAAATAGACCCGAAAGGAATTTGCTGTTTTAAATCTGGTTTCCTTTCAAATCAAAATGAGCAGTCAAGAGTCCTGTAGCTGCACCACTTCTAAACAGTTCGCTTTGATCAAGTTTTAACATTTCTCTCCAACGTAAAATTTCAACATTTATGTTCTGCAGTGTGATGAAAGCCAACCTTTTTGCTACGTTGTGTAATTTAATAAATGTCAGATTGAAAAATTCGACTTAATTGAAATGTCTTTTTATAATTGCCTGTGATGTTGTAAGATGCACTTAGCAAAAAATGTGTTGACTTAATGGATGCAATTGAATCACGGTTTTCTGATGGCAAGCCATCACAGTGCAAAACAGCCTTTGCTAGTATTTTCCTAGTTCCCTGCGTGGCAGGACACTGTGGACAACTCTTGCAAAACCCAAAGCTTTGTTTTATGAATCTACAGGTAGTACCCAAGTGACGGTCTTTTGCCTTCTAAGTAAACACAGGTTGTTTAGGAAAAATAACAAAAAAAAAAAAATATTAAAATTCAGCCTTTATCCCCGGTAGAAGGAGGAAACGGTGCTCCAGTGCCTCCCTAGTGCCAACTTCGGCTACTTCAGCGTTTGCATCACCACTGTTCCCTCTCTCCTCGCTGCTGGAGGCTGATGGTTTTAGCAGAGCGGTACAACCCAGCGCAGTAGGGGCAGTGCCGGTGAGTGATGCGCTGCTCCCCAGAAAGCCTGGGCAAGCTGCAGCCTTGCTCAGCCTGCAGAGGGGATAGGGGCCTTCCCCAGGGTAGCACAAGGCGCTAAACGCTGTGATGTGTGAGCTCAGAAAATGGGGGTTTAATGATTCATGAGTTTTCTCTTGGATGCACAAACACCCTTCCTGCAGGACATTAAGGCTCAGTGCCTCTGAGCGGTCTGGTCCCCGTCAGGTGAGGACGTAACCTGCTAGAGCTGAATGAGTCCTTCCCGTGACTCAAGGACGGGCCACCACAGAATCAGTCCATCAAGCTGCAAAAAGAGCTAATTAACCTTGGAATAGAAATAATTTTAGTGTAAAACTGAAGGGGTTTCACTCTTTCCTTATGGTAAGCCATGTCTGCCAATTTGTCATAAGGCTTTTTCCAACAATCTTATCCCAAAATGTTTTCTACTTCTCGGTGGTAATTGCAGTAAAAGTAATTGTAAGTCTACTAATTATTTTTTTTTCAGTAGAATGTCTACAGATGAGACGTTCATGAAGGGACTGTTGAACAGCTATGCATTTTGTGGATTCTGCAGTTAAGTTTAGGGAAGACATGGAGAAGCCGTTGTCAGTGCCTCCATGGGCTGAGTCCCTGAGCTCAGCCTGGTTCGCTCCACCTGGTAGGCGCTGTTCAGGACTCTTAGCTTTTTAATTAAAGTATGGTTATTTGCTAAAAGTAACTTGCATATCAGCCCACCTGCTTCATAGCACTCTGTGGCTATTAAAATCCTTTCCAACCTGCAACTTGTGTTATGAACAGGGACAACTGCGTGTAAAAATAAAGAGAAAATAAATATGTTCTAAAAATAGGAAAAATCAGATTTCCAATGTTTTTGTGGTGGTGACAAATCCCAGAAGAGCTGCTGGCCCTTTCTCTTATCTGGTAGGAACCACACTGAGTCAGTGCCCTTGGCCATGCTGATAACGGCCACATGGCCCCTGCGCGCCCCTCCGCCGGCAACGCCGGGGCACGCGTGCTCGAAGCTCCTGCCGCACATGCGTGTAGGCGGCTGAAGGACGGCTGTCCCCTCTGCGCTTCTGTGTAAGTTTTACATTTGATAATAACTCCCATGTCACTGTTGTGTTACGACTGGATTGAGAGTAGTTTGGGGTGAATTTAGCCACAGGCATAAAAAAATAAAGAAAAATTAGGACATCTGTACACTGAGTGAGTCAACTCCTGCGATCAATCCCTGCTGAGGATTTGGTCTTGGGAATGGAAGGTAAATCCACAGGGAACAGGGTTTCCTTCACAGGCTCGCTAATATTTTGCTCTATGCCTTATTGTTTTTCTTGCCTTTAGGTATTTTCAGCTGTAAAGACCCAAGAGAGAGATCACTGATACATTATAATGTATCACTCTGGTCTGAGTAGGCAAGAAAGCAAATGAGACTCTGTAGTTGGACTTAATTTTGACACATAAGAAATTTGTATGTAGATAGATAGATAGATAAATAGATAGATACATGTATTTATAGCAGCTGTTCCTTAGAAGTGACAGATCTGACATAACGTTCAAAACGTGTTGGATGTAGTGATGGAGGAACCCCCAGCTTTTTGTGGACTTTGGGTTGTGTCTTGGGCAATGCCTTCGGGTGTGCTCTGCTCCAGGCTGCCACAACTGCCGCTGCCGTCACTGACATACCGTATTTACATATGTAAAATCTTTTGGTTAGCTGTTTAAAAAAGCAGATGTTGATTCAGATGCAGTGTAGGTAATTTACATGCACTGATAATATGACAGGAGGTTTGATCTCAAACCCTTTTCTTACCAGTAGTAAAAATTGCTGCCGCTGTTTCCTTAACTTGCTTGCTCTTTGCTCCCATCTTTATTTCCCCCTGCTTCTGATCCTAGGAGGGCTATAAGGGCTGAATAGACCACCTCGTGACCTCTGAGAAATTTTGCGTTTTGTAAGCAGTAGGTGAAAATCTCTGATTAAATTTATACTTCCTCAGAATTTCGTGGTGACGGGAGTCACACAGGTGCGGGGATGGGGGCAGAGCAAGAGGAGCAGAGGGTGACTAAGCAAGGGAGAATAAATTTCATAGCCACAGACAAACACAAACACATAGCTGCAGACACGCATCGTGGACACACATCAATAGACTACTGAAAGTCATCTTGCCATTTTTTCCACCTTGCTAGCTAGTAACACTTTCAAACTCCCCAGTTCTTCAGCCAAACAGGAATACCAGTTAGCTGTCATGTTTTTCCCAGGTGTGTACAGCATTGTTTTAAGCCTCTAACCCAGAACTAAACAAACTTTTAGTTCCTTCTTGGTTAATATTTACCTGTGCAAATAAGGCTATGGGTATTTCACAGGTTGTCTTGTAATAGCTACCTGTTTAGTTTTCTCTTCCTGACAGTGAATTACAAAATCCCGAGGCTGAAAGACTATTAAAATATTGTGTCAAACTGTAGCTCATAGTCATCTGGATTTCTGCTTCAGTGCAGTTGCACTAGGATCTGTATTTTGATCTAAACCAATCTCTCTCAAATTAATAGCTAGATTTGTTCTGGAACTCATCAAGTAAGTCCATAATGAAAGTTGTTTCAGAGTTTAAGGAATATTTCAGTATTGTGTAAAAACTACCAGCAATGTCTCTAAAGGTCATGGATTTTGTAAGGCTGAGAAATCTTAACAATTGTTAAGAACTTTAACAGTTCTTTGTTTTAGAATTAATACAGGATAATTTTATTTGATGTAAAAAGAAAAGAGAGTCCAGAGAAAGTTTTGTCAGTGGAAACAGGTTAATTTCAAATTCTATTTCTGAACAGTCTTAATTCCGTACAATGTGACTGGGTAACAGTTTGAACCGATTCGGCAGGTGAGGGTAAAGCTGCCGAAATCCCACCTGGTTAAGGCTCTGCAAACACTTCCCACAGGGATGGCCATGGAAGGAATATACACGGATGAAACTTTTCCCTGAGTTACTTTTACCGATCCTTGGCTCCAAGATGAGTCTAGTTCACCTGCGCGGACTGCTTCGTTACGGCAGCGAAGGCGTCCATTGAGGTCAGTTTTAGCTCTAAAATGGATGTGAATGTGAATCTGTCAGTTAAGCCTGGTCCTGCCTCCACCCTGTAGAGTGGAGACCGAGCAGCATCTCTGTGGGTGTCGGTTGCCTGTGGGGGCCCGGCTGGGTGTGTGGTGCTCCAGAGAAGACCACTTCCCAGCTGAGAGCCGCTCCTCCCATCACTAAGCCAGCGCTGGCTGTTGACTGTTTGGCATCTGGCTGCAGGATCGGGGTTGTTCCAAGGGGAGCTGGATATGATCCTGGTTGGCAAAGAAGTCACTGCACTGCCTGGGGGGTGGTGCGCCATTGGTCATCGCTGTTGAGGATGGAGCATGAGAGCAGTAGGGCCAGGCGCACAGCAGGGTTGGGGCTGTGCCTGGTTTCTCATATGCTGAGAGCTGCTGCTTTGGTGCCTAGCCGAGCCCCAAAACAAAAAAACCCAAACAGCTCTTTCAGGCTGCATGGGGTGACTGGTACTAATACAAATGCCACCCGGGCCATATATAAACCCCTACCTGGGTTAGTCCATCAGTGCAGACATAAAATCTATGTAGTGGCCCAGAAGTCCAATATTTTTTCACTGTTTCGCCTTTATAAGTTCTTGTAGACCCCGCATTTGCAGCAATGCTCAAATTTTATTCCTTGTCCTCTAACAAAGTGATTCAGCCATACTTCAGTTGCTTTAAAGGTCTCTCCAGCTGACCTTCCGAAAGTGTCCAGCTGTCCTCTGTGTGTTGTCATCCAAATCAGAACAACAGAACAGGTAAGGCAGAGCCCGTAATAAAAGGATGGGGCAGGGGGGGAAATATGTCATTCCAGGCACCCTAAAGACTTTTCTTTCTTGTAGGTGAAGTGTTTAAAGTCAAATGTTGTTTCTGTGAGTAATTTGAAGAAATTTGTTTATCTGTTGCACTGCTCGGCACTCACAATAAATGGTGTAAATAAACACAAACCACGCACTATGTTGGGTAAGAGGTTAATTTTCCCATGCTTGAAAAATCTCATAGTGAAGACAGAGAGTGCTCTTCTAAAGTAGTTTATGCTTAGAAGGAAAACATAGAAAGCACAAAAAGCAGTAGAGTTTTCCACTGATTGCTTGCTAGTAGGCAGATCAAGCAAATTGCAAAGGCAGCTGGAGGTGACTTTAGACATAAGTCAAAAAAAGTATGCTATAAGGAATGGAAGAATATAGTAGGCTTTTGCCGCATTAATATATGCATGAAAGACTCCCTTTTTAAGTGCAATAATTCAACCGTATTGTTAAGCTTCATGAGGAGAATAAATACATTCTCCCATTTGCAGCATTTCCAGTTAAATCAGCACGTTGCTGGCAAACTAGCTACTTCTGTCTGTGTTGGTTTTTACCGTTGTCACATCAAGATTGGCCGTGGCACTAATGGCTTTTGATTCTGTTGTCATCCCACTGTTAGGTGGAGAGCAATCGAAGGGGAAACAGAAGAAAAAAATTGTACACCATGCAGGCAGATGCAAAGCCAAAGCCACAAGATGAAAATCAACCCATAGACCTTGCAGGAATTACTGCGTGAAGGAAAGAAAACCATGTGGCTGTGTTTGACTTTACTGCTCTGTTGTCTTGCTATTATGCCATGAAAATAGATTAATTAAAACACTTACAGCACTCCAGATGGAACACAGCTTTAAAGCAGGTGTATACAGTGTGAAGCCTGCAGCATAAATCCTCCAGAGCTCTTTTTCCCTCTTCAAGAGACAGAAGAGGGTCCGCTGGGTTCAGTGCAAAATGAAACCTCAAGGTTTTCTCCAAAGCATGTTCAAATACTGGGAGCCCACCTAGGGGGGTTCTTTTTTTTTTTTTTTTTTTTTTTTGGCAAGCCACAGCTGTGAGGAAGACTGCTATGAACCCAGACAAATCCCATTTAATAAAGTTGTTAAAAGATTGCTTCACCTTCAGCTCCTTTCGCTTGATAAAATCATGGAGTGGATTTATGGAATGTATTCCTTGCTGCTAATTGTGGTTAAGCTTGGTATGTCCTTCCTTCATGTTCAGAAAAGCTTTAATACAAGCAGCTATAGAAAAATCAACCCATAATAGTTGTAACTCTTACTCAGTGACTGGGTAATCTGAAGTACTGGTTTATCAGTCCCACAAAATCCTGCAAACATTTAGTTTATTTGTATAAAAATCTATTTTTTAAATGCTTATAATGTCTTGGCCTCAGTGAAATCTCTTGACAGTGAATGTCATAGGTAAATTCTAAGCAGACCCTCCCCCTACTCTCTTCTTTTTTCTCTTTTGGTGTATTGCTGATCACCCGCTTGGGTTCATAGCATGAAAAATCAAAGCGATAACTTGCACTTCAATTTGTTTGTCTTTATTCATTTCTGCACTAAATGGTTCATTTTTCTCCATCCAGGAATACACTGAAGCTGCAAGCCAGGCCAGTTGCTGTTCCCTTCACCTCTGCTCTTCAAGAAAACCGAGGCACTGCAGGAGCGGTCTGCAAACTAGGACCATGCGCGGCAATCAGTTAGCTGAGGGGAATTTGTTCGAGCTTGTCTAGACGACAATTAACATGATGAGGCACGTTTGCAGAGCACAGGGGAGTGGGAGACGGATGGCGCCAAGGAAAGGTAACACCTTGCTGTTAATTGCTGGTAGTTAACCACCAATCGGGGATTGTCTCTAGTATGCAAGGCTTAGCTTCAAGAACCAATCTGTTTAAAACGCGCAGCTTCTGAAAGTGTATAAAACCTCGTGCTTCTGTACAATAAATTGACATTGGCTTGCATCAAGCTGCGTCCCGTCTCTTCATTCACCGCAAATTGGTGACCCCGACGTGATGCGTTTAAGGATCTAACGTGAAGGGCTCTCGAATCGCCTGTCTGAGCGACATGCAGCGAATCCCACAGAACTTTGAATGATCTGCTGAAAGGAAGCAGGAGCCGGCAGAAATCCCTCCGGAGTTGAGAGGTGAGCTGTGGGAAATCCGTAATGGGGAATCAGGCTTCGTCTCCAGAAAGAGACGTATATGGACTCATGAAGGGTCTTCTAGTCAGATCAGGGAGTCCGTGCCTCAGTTTCCTCTAATGGTGACCCCTATGGTGGTGTTCCGAAGCCTTGGAAGAATAAGGACGGAAAAAAGACAGCTCGTGGAAGAGGGCTGCGTTCCGGAGGAGACAGCTTGGCTGAACGATCGTCTTGCTGTCTGGACCAGGCGGACAACCTAAACCCCGAGGATAACACCTGTATTCATCGAGGCAGGTGAGCAGCCAAGAAACTTTAGAGACTTTGAAAGAATGAAAGTGTGTACATACAGCAGCCGATTGTATGATGCTGCCGCGGAGGGGAGCTCCGTGTCGGGAATGCATTTAGCATCTTGGTGGCAAATTCTGACTACTCTTTGCCAAGTGTGGACTAATTCTACTAACGGTGCTAAACCAGAGGAAGCTGTAAATTCCACCGACAGCGCGACTCTTCTCAAGACACCGTCAGCGATGGCGATTCTGTCCACGCCTCCTCTGCCCCCAAAGCTTCTGTCACTGATTGCAGCGACCCTTACAACACAGGACCAAGCACGGGAACAGGGCAACTCGGACAATGATTTTATTGACACTGATAAACCTTTTGATCCAGGTCCTATAGATCTGGAAAAGGAGCCAGACCTTTCCCCCACCCCCTTGTCTCTCCTGATGCATTGATTGTATTTTTGGGGAGGGTGAAAGGGGATCTGAGGGATTGGTGACAGGAATGCAAGTGGGAAACACTTAAGTGATGGGTTTTGGGAGTCGCTATGGCATGTTCAGTGTTTTGTCAGACAAATCAACCTGCAGAGTGGCAGCCTGTGCAATACGAGGCTGTTAAAGAGTTAAGCAAAGCAGTGCGGGAAGGGAGGATTCATAATACATTTGCTATGTCCCTTCTTGAAGTGATGGCAGAGCCTTATACGCTCACACTGCATGATTGGAAGTTATTGCTTTGTATGGTACTAACTGATACAGTATATGATGTGGTTATTTGATTTTTGTGAGCTATGTATAGTGGCCTTGATTGAAAACCTTAATCGGGGAATTGCTGTTAACTATGAGCAGTTGGCTGGAGCAATTAATTGTGCCGATTCTGTGACTCAGGCAAGGTATCCCAGGGACAACTGTTTGCAAATGAATGAGATGGCTATTAAGGCAGTCCGGATGCGGGAGTCTTGCCACAGTGTTGCGGGGTCCTAGAGAGTCACTAACTGTAATACTAACTTTTGGCTTCAGAATATTTTGCAACAAGTCGAGCAGGAGGAAGCTCAAGGGTTGCTTTTAAAACAACTAGCTGTGATAATGTCAATGAAAATTGTAAATGGGCAACTTTCACAATCGCAACCCCAACATGTGTCAAATGATTGTAACGCAGAACTCGGAGCAGACTGTAATTCTCAGGCTGAGTTCTGGAATGCAGCATAACAGATTTTTGCTTCTCTAATCTCTTCTGTAAGAACAGTACACGCTTTTAACTTGCTTAGTAAATTAGGCTGCTAGCTTGCTAAACAAAGCAATACTACAAATAATATTTTTTTTTCTGGCTTATTAACAGATGTTGATTCTGTCCATCATATGTTGCTACAGAACCGAGTTGCTATTGATTTTTATTATTAGCACAGGGACACAAGTGTGAAAACTTTGATAGGATGTGTTACATGAATCTGAGTGACCACTGTGAATTAATTTGCAAAAGTATACAAAACTCACAAGCCTTAAAACAAAGATCTGCAACAGAGCCAGGGACGGGATGCCTTTGGTCTCTTCTCACGGCTGGGAAACTTTGGGCCATGACTCAAAAGTATTACAGGATTTATTATAATTACCTTTAACCACCTTATTGATGTTTGCCTTATGTCTCCCATGCTTTTTTTTTCCTGTATTCAGTGTTTAGTTGATTGTAACATAAATCAGGTCATGGTCACCCAGCTACACACCCCCTTTGCCTCATCACAATTAACAAGCGAAAAAGGGGAGGATAGAGAATGTCTGAAGAGATATACAGGAGAGGAAAATGGGGAATGGCTGACCTAACAAAAGATGAGAGAACAGCTAGGTATTGTGAAGGAGAGGAGGAAAGATAAACATGGTTATCTAATGTTTAATAGGTGTCTGCATGCTTGTAGAGATATATAGCTGTGTAACTGTATGAATGATTTCTGCCCTGAGCCTGGTGGAGCATACAGCTGCGGTTTGTGTCCGGGCTCAGAGATGTAAATAGGGGCTTCTCTGTTATGGTAAAGTGTTTCTCTGCATAAAAAAGAGAGGGAATGAAGGGAATGACCCCAGAGGTATGTTCAGAGAAGGCATGCTATGTTTCGAAGTTTTTGACTGAACCAGTTCTTGTTTGGTGTGCCCTTCCACCTATGTATAATGTTAATCCAAAAGAAGATGATACTGTTTACACTTTGAATGTCGATCATTGTCTTTCTGTAGATGCTAATGTAGTAGGAGGCTATGATGGGAACGTATTGCAGCGGTTCTTCTCTTATCCGGAGTAACAGCAGGGAAACCATTAAAGAGTTAAATCACCTTGTTTGGTAGGCAGTTAAGAATGTGAGTCAAAATTGCCACTGCTTTTTGTTGTTGGTTCAAGGACGTGGCTGTGAGGATTTTGATGGTATGTGCTGCGTGGATTTTAGGTGCCCCATTGCAGCAACATGTTATCAAAATCTGAGAAAATTTCAGCCTTTTTGGCATCCATTCACTCAATTGGCAGTATTGGTTGTTTGCTATTACCTTGGTTGCTGTCATGTTTGCAAGGGCCCTGCAGAACATGGCAAACCTGGTACTAGCTGTTCAAAAACAAAAAGGGGAAATTGTAAAATTGCACGGAACAGAGACAGTGGGTTATTTTGACATTGATAATATGTATCAGTTGGTTTTTTATTTGTTCTATTACTTATACCTTGTTTTTACTCGTTCGGTTTCAAAGGTTCTTTTGTGCGACAGGAAGGGGGAGATGCAGGAGCGGTCTGCAAACTAGGACCATGCATGGCAATCAGTTAGCTGAGGGGAATTTGTTCGAGCTTGTCTAGACAACAATTAACATGATGAGGCACGTTTGCAGAGCACAGGGGAGTGGGAGACGGATGGCGCCAAGGAAAGGTAACACCTTGCTGTTAATTGCTGGTAGTTAACCACCAATCGGGGATTGCCTAGTATGCAAGGCTTAGCTTCAAGAACCAATCTGTTTAAAACGCGCAGCTTCTGAAAGTCTATAAACCCTCGTGCTTCTGTACAATAAATTGACATTGGCTTGCATCAAGCTGCGTCCCGTCTCTTCATTCGCCGCAAGGCACGTGGCGACAGAGCTTTCCCCGTGGCTGGCTGGCGGCAGAGCCCAGGTTGTGCTGTTCTATGTTTAACGTTTTCCACGCTGTTACTAACAAGTTCTAAATGCTGAACTCTATTTTCTGACATTATCTTGAAAAGTCTTTCTTTTTGCCAATGTATTTTGTGCATCTGCATTTATTTTATTCTTGAATGCTCCTGTTGGCTGTTTGTCTCCAAACTGGACTATGTATAAATGTATTTTTGTGCTTAAAATGTGAATATTGGGTGTTCACTTCTAGCCTTAATTAAGTTGGAAAGGGGACTGAAAAAGCCTGCAGGAATTTTTGCTGTGGGTTTCCACGTTTCCTGCGTTCAAACGTTCTTCTAAGGGGTGTGTAAGACTGAAGCTGGGGCCAGTAGAAGCAGCCAAGGGCGTCTTGGCTAAACCCATCGCCGAAGGTGCGGGGAAGGAGCAAGATGCTGCGGGGGCTCGGGGGCTGTGGGGGTCGGGGGAGCTGCCCAGCCGCGGCTGGAAAGGGCTGTGCCTCTCTTCATACACTGCCCCCCAGACCTGCCAGGTCCTGACAGCTGTTTTCCACCTGCCGCGATGACCCTGATGTGAGCAGCGTTCAGGTCCCCCCAGTCCCCCCGGAACCACAGGCAGCATCTGCTGGTTTCTGGGCGCCACCTCCCGGTGGCCGGGGACGGGTCCCCCCCTGCCGGGCTTGTCGCGTTCTCGCTCGACATTCGCTGTCCGTGGCACGACGGGCTGCCCAGCAAACCCCGCTGCGGTAACTGTGAGGCAGGTGGGAACCTCGCGGTGCGGTGCTGCCCGTGCGGTGGGCAGCAGAGGCAGGGCACAGCGGGGCTTCACAGCGCCGCCTCGGTAGCTTGTCCCCTGCCACAGCAGCAGCGGCTGTGCAGGTGGCAGTGACAGCTGGGTCGCGGCTGGGGGATCTCGGTGCGTTTTCCCCATCCTGCTCTTGAGCGTCTCTCTAGGATGCTGAGACCTGGGGCGCGCGGTACCCAGCGCGGCGCTGAGGGACGTGTCCTGCGCTGGATGGACGCTGCTCCCTGAACACCAGAACACAAGCACATCCCTGCAGCACCCGCTGGGAGATTAGTAACACCATCCTGAGGACATGGGGAAAAGCCACATCTATGAAACTAGTTCCCAAACTTCCTCTGCGAACCACATATTGGTGAGCAGAAACAAAACCTAATGTTTTGGATCAGATCAGGTTTGTCTAGCTTTTTTTGTTTGTTTGTTTTGTTTTATTTTGTTTATTTATGTTATTTTTGTAGGGGATTTTAGATCCTAAGACTCGTTGGTGCCAGGTCTTTCTAAGAATTCCACTGTGCCCTGTAGGGAGAAAGCAGTGTGATAGGAAAACATCAAAGGGTGATGTTCAGTCGCGGGCCTTTGACTCGGAGGAGCCCAAGTGCAGCTCTCTGTTGCCTTTTCATTCGCCCAAATTCTTGCATACCCGATTAAAGTTTCACTAACGGATGAAGTCAAGGCATTTCGGCCCCTTCACCCCCACCCCCGGGAAAGCTGGCTTCCCCAGCCCTGTGCCTGCTGCAGGGTTTTCCATGCCGGTCCGCCAGCCCCCGTGCGTGCGGAGGGAAGGCTGAGCAGATGGTGCTGGCTTTCCCTTGGGATCCTGCGTTACCATTGGGATGAAAGTCTCAGTCGTTATCTCCTTAGTGCTGAGTGACTCCTGGGTGTTCCCTGAGGGATGGCAAACCGCGGAGGGGGGCCGGGTTAGCCCTTTGGCTTGGGATGAACCTGCCCGCCCTGCGCCCGCGGTACCCAAACGACCGCAGCACCTGAGCCCTCCGACGTCATCAGCCTCGGAACCTTCTCCTCGAAAAGGTTCACTTCCCCGCTCTCAAACTAAATGTACTTCGCTGACTAATTAAGAGACTTGTGCCTCCGGGCCACTTTCTACCTTTAAAGGGCAGGAATTGCAGCGCTATTAGTGGTGCTAATTAGATAAATAGCAGGTTTGCAGCTGCCTCGAGTCCTTGAAAGAGGAGCAGAAGTGGAAGGCGTTAAGTGCTGCTGCTTTTTACAGCAGGGATTTGTGCAGCAAAGCTCTAGGAATGACTTGCTGGCTTAGGGTCTGCCTCTGTTTGCAAGTTTTATGATGCCACCCAGGATTAACTGATTTTGCCATTAAAGGAAGATAAAATGATAAAACTATAAAGCAGTCTGTAAATTCCAGCAACAAGGGGTGCCAACCTCTGCCTTTTGTAATGGATGGGAATTTGACATTTTTATGTTAGTCTGTATTTGCAGTTTGACTGTAGCTGAGGGAGACAACATTAATTGCCAGGAGGTAGACAGAGAGTAGCATAACTAATAATAACATGAGTTTATAGGGCTGTGGGATGGTTTGGAAAAGCATGAGGATATTCCTTCGTGTTAGTCTATCTTAATCAGGTGTTCAGGAATCACTGAAGGAGGCAAGAGAAAGTTTTAAAGGAATGGAGGAAGGCCTACAGATATTTGAAGAGTAGGCTGGAAAGTGCAGGTAGTAAAGACAAAAGAAAAAGTAACAAGACTAAGCTGCACTAGTGAAAATCTAGTGTAAATGTTTCCCTCACTGGCCCCAACACCCTGCAGTCTTCATTCCTCTCACAGGTTTGACTGGAGCATCCATCCTGTCTGAGAACAGTCCTGGACTTTACAACCAGAGGTGGAATCGTGTTCAGCTCCACAAAGCCTGTGGCTGCCTTTCGTCACAGGGCGCCTGCACCCTGGGGTGGGGGAGGTCAGGTCCATGCTCTGAAGAAGACTCAGTAAGCCCATGCTTTCCTCTTGGCGCAGTTTGCAGTGACAGCGTTGCTTTTTTTTTTGTGGGTTTTTTTTTTCCTTTTTTGGAAGATATTTAGCATCCCTCTGCTCAGTTGTGCCCAGAGTCTGCACAATCATTAAGAAGGAAAGGAATTGGAAATTGGTACATCTCTAACTGGTCTGTCAGTTACTCTCCTTACAGCTTGAATTAACTAGGACAGCAATACCAGCATGGCAGGAGCAAAGCACTGGGGAATGAAATGCTGGTTTGGATATTTCTGTAATTATTTTTTTTCCTAAAATGATGAAAATGGGATGATCTATGTGTCGTCCCCCCCCAGCCAAATAAAGGGCTTTATTTCAAGTGCATAATGATGAGTGTCAACTCTACAAAATATCTTTTACTGTTTTCTGCTGCCCCAGTCATAATTCAAGGGACCAGCTTTGTTCCATAAAAGTAAAATTGTTGTGAATGGGTTATGCTTGGAGTCGATTCTGAGGCATGAATTGCAGCCTAGTTATCGCCAACAGAAAGAAGCGGGTATTATTACTCACCTTGGGTAATGTAAGTTCTCTACTTTTGTAATCTCAGCTAGGTACCAAAGGCGTCAGAGAGTCTATTCTGATTTAGTTTCTGTTACTAGAGAGTAAAACATTCGTGATGAACCAACCTGGTCCCATGGGCTACCCCTTATGATGGCCTTAGACATGTAGCACTGCCCATTTTCGCTACGGTATATCCCAGGGAGCTGTATCCTCCTTGGCTGGCTGGTATGTGCAAAAGTTGGAAGGCTGAGAGGTGTTTTTGTGTCTACCCGCCCAGATACTCATAAGACTTCTACCACTGCAGTATCTTGTTTCTGAGGATTTGATTTTATTCTCCTCTAGCTCCTGTGTGGTAAGCAGTAAAATTGGAATTACTCCATCAAATCTCCTTGTTTTTTTCCTTGACTAGAAAGTGACCGGGTTCTCCTGGGGTGGGGGTGTGGAGGAAAAGACAAGGGAAAAAAGAAAACCAGGTAGAAACTGAGTTTGTTAAAAACAAACAAACAAAAAAGTGTTTTCTATTTTCTTTCCCATTTGGTAGGAGCCTGGGAACGAGCTGAAATAAAATCACTAATTATAACTGTTTAATCTGGAGATTTAAAAGCTACATGAATGCAAAAATTTAATTTGAAATATAAATTTCAGATAAATTTAGCAAATACATAGTGGCTGTGGTAAGCAAATGAAAGTCAAGGCACAGGCTGAGGAAATCTGGTGGCTAACACGGGATTTTGAAAGTCTGGGTGTATATTCTAGGCTGAATACAGACTGAGGTTTTATTCCACTGATTTATTCCCATAAGGGGTAAGTCAGGGAAAACTGGAAGTGGCTCAAAGGACAGTTTAACTGGTTAGTGCTTTGATGTGATCTTGCAAAGCTGAATTTTTGATGGAAGTATCCCAAGAAGTCAATATGTATGTGTTGGTATGGACAAAATGCTCTGAGTTTCCCTTTCTAATTTTAACCTCAGTTTTGACCATGTGTTTTAATACAAACAATAAATGAGGAAAGATAGATTGGCATTGAAAGAAGAAATCTGTAGTCCAAGCAAGCAGTAAGTAACAAACTGAATTACTCTTAAGAAATTTAGCTTTTATCAATAATGTCAGCTCCTAATGTCTTGTACAAAATTACATTTTTATTTCTTTGAGGGGAGGGAGTCAGAGACTGAGATGGGAATGATGCTAATGTGTCACTCTGGGCTCTAGCAAGCCTGCACTGAACACTGGGGTATAGATGCCGCTGGATACATTCTCATTTGCACATTTATGTCGCTAAATTGGTCTTATAGTAAAAGGGAATTTAGCCTCTTGTAGATATCGTATCTATCTTTAAAGCTAGAGGAGTAAAACGTGACATACTGTTGCCCCTCAGGGCTTCAAAGCATTTCAGCTGAAGAACCCTGAATATTAAGTCGGATGGTCCTAAACCAGAGTGTCTGGGAATTTTGCTTCCAAGGCTGTATCGTTAGTCAGGCCCCGATTTGCATGAAGTACCAGAGGCTGCCTCCAAGGTGATATAAAGCTTTATTGCTTTCCCAGTGGATGGGTGGTAGAGGAACTGTCTGCAGGAATATAGTCACTTGCAATTTCCTTGGTTAGCATAGTGTAGTGTGCAAACTTTTTTTTTTCTTTTCTTTTGAAACTAAAAGAGCACACAGGCTTTTCCCAGTGTCTCTCCCTCCAGGTTGCTTTTCACTTCAGTGCTGTTATTGACCTCTTTCTCTTGGTAGCTTGGTCCTCAGGAGTTCCCCAGGCCCAGGACACTTGTGCAGCGGGTCCCCGGGCACCCCTGCCTGAGCAGGTCCATTACATTGAGGTACGAGCTGCTCTGTCTCAGGGGGCCCCACTGCCTGGCGTAGCTCATTTCTATTTCTGAGTGCCACTTCCAGTTGATTCCCGGTGGTAAAATTTTTTGTGGCAAACTTAATGAGGTTTTTCTTACCTCTGGGAAATTAAAAAAAAAAAAAAAAAAAAAAAAAGTAATCGCTTATTCACAGCTAGTCTAATATATTTTCAGGGATGATAGGAGAAGAGTAGAGGGAAGGGGAAGCCACCTAACGTGTTACGAGCTGGTGGAAGAAAGCAGACTGTGGTGGTCTGACTTCTCCAACAACAAGGAACTATCAAGAAGACAGAAATTCCACCATCAATTTGACTCCTGGCCAAATCATCTCACAATTCTTGATGTACTTAAGAGTTAGCATAAGACCACCATAGATGGGATCCAGTTGTCAGGAGAAGCTGTTAATCATCTTAAAACACATATGGAGCAGGTACCAGTCTTTCTGGATGCTTCCTTTATCACAGCTGGAAACTTCACAAGAGGAGCTAGAGTAAAACCTAAAACAAGCAATAACAAACATCTAAGAAGAAGACCAAATGAACCCAAATCTGATGGTCCTGCAAAATTTACCCTAGAGAGGGTGAGCTGAGTTATTTATATTTAGTTCTTTGGATATTTACTTAAAATTTCAAGTAACCATTAATTACGGTTAGTTGGGAGGTTTGGAGAGTGGTCTGGAGCGAGTAGAAAGGATATCTTAAATTGCCAAAAGATCGACAGAAACTATCAAGAGCTGCTGGTAGTACAGTAATTTAGTGATGTTCAGTTTCATGTGTAAATAAGAGAAATGTAGTATTTCCTCTAGAGCTTGTGGCTTTCCTTCTAGTTCTTCACCAGGACGTACCAGCAGAAAGGAAGCTTCCTGCTATAAGCTCCCTAAGTAATGTGGGAGTCCAATATGGTGTAGAGCAGTCTTGATGGTATACCAGTGAAATTGGTGTAGGTATTATGGTGCTGTTAGTAAATGGAGAGCAGAACAGTGTGCCCGTGTATGTCTATGTGTTTGTGTACCTTCTAACAGACTGCTATTTTTAGAGTGCACCATCCAGTGACTCTGGAACAAGGATGAATGTGCCAGTAGCCTGCACTGATAACTTATTAGCACACAAACCCCAGAAGATCATAGCAGAGGGCCCCCAAAATACAAGCATGAGGTGCTACAGGGGCCTGGAGAATGTGGGACACGGGATGATAACTACTTGTAAACACGTACCATGAGTGGTCATTACTGGTCCTGAAAGCATGTAACCACGGACATTAGATAAAGCTGATTTTAGGTATAACAAGGAGAACAAAGAACAACTTAACATACAGTAACTGTACCATATACAGTAAAACGTCATATAACATGGATTTTACGCACCAACGAGGAGAAAGCAAGTAAGCAAACTGTTAAGCAAATCGGAAAAATAACTCTTGCAGACTCAAGAGTGAAGAGGAAGAAATCCCATTATCAAAGTTATAATCCAGCCGGTGAGGAGTGTGGGATGCTGCTGCTGTAACAACACTCAGTGAAGGGTGGGCGTAACACCAGAAAAATGGGTAGCTGTGAGAAAGTTTTGCATATAAGGATTTTAATTATATCATCATTGCAAAAGGGCTGTTATAATTGGATGTGTTGGACTATAAATGTCCGTATCATTGTAATTGGATTTACAATAATTCTTGGATTAGACTGTCAAGACTTTAATTAAACTATCAATAAATTCTTGGCCCTGCATATCAAGTGTGTTCCTTTGGCTCAGATAGGTCAGGTAGGGTGTCGGTAAGGTTGCCTGTCCTTGAAGGTGGTTGTAAAATCTGAATACAACGATACGTGTGATGGAGAAAGGGCCTTTTTGTGGTCTTCTAGAACAAACAGATGAAGTGGTACAAGGGGTTTGTTAAAGCTAGGTATTTCACCACTAATAAAATACTTAAAAGACATTATTCTTAACATTTGTGACCCATTCTTCTAAAAGGGCATAATGACAAGGCTAGCCAGGATGAAACACCTAGTGAAGACTGTCATCCAGGCCAGCCAACAGGCAGCTACTTGCCTGTAAAGAACAAAATTGGAAGATAAAAGAGTTGTGAAAGTTTGGGTAGTCAGCTGTAATGGGTGTTTGTCTCTTGGGTATGTGCTGACAGTGCTGAAAGGCTGAGGGGGAACAGATCCCAGAGCCTTCACATCTTGAGTGATCTGATCTGCTAAAGCTGTTGGATAGTAGGGGGTTAAAACTGAGCTACACATGAATATTCATGACAGTGTTGAGGACTATATATATCTTTCAGCAACTGTGGAAAAATGGAATATGGATAGTAGAAAACCTTTTAGCTGGTCTGAATGAAATTGAAATGGACTGAGCATCGTTCCAGCTGACTGCTGTTGCACCACTTTCAACAAAGATACTGCAAGCCCAGCTGTAGAAAATTCCTTTAAAACGTGTAGCCAAGGTGAAGCAAAAGGGCTGGAGGCAACTGGCTTTCAGTGGATATGTGGTCCTCTCTGGGCAGAAGTTGTGGTAACAGCTGCATGTTTAGGCAGGCTTTCAGTAAGGGAAGAGATCAGGACTGCTTGATATCTGCCCAGCATAAGGGTGCTGGCGCGTTTTTTGCTGCTGAAGTCCTTGTGAATCTGAAACATCTGGATGCTTGTTCTCAAAAGGGAGCCACAGGGAAGAGTGGGCTCTGAGTTTTAGTAAATGCATAAGAAACTAAGAAAGGAGGAGTAGATGACCTCCCAACGCTTGCACTGGATGCCGCCTTCTAGCAGGGTGACATTCAAACGAGGTTGAAGATCTATAGAGGAATGAAGGCAGTGTGTTGATTAGCATTGATAACATGCAGCAGCTGTGGCCTTGCCTCGAAGGCAGCAGGTTGATTGACATGGACGATGTGCAGGTGTAGCTCGTTCCTGCTAAGTGGTTAAATAGCCTGGGGGGGAGGGTGGGTGGGTGTGTGTGTGGTTGGACTCTGGAGGAGTGGTGTGGTCTGGCGTCTGGAGGAAGGAGAAACAGCAGAATCTGACGGATGGTAAAAGCCTTGTTACAGCTTACTAGTTTGTTTGTGCTGCAAGAAAGATCCAGTTAAATTTGTTTGTTTTCAGGCAATAGGAAATTGTTCTTCCCATTCAGAAAGACACAGGTTGTACTGTACAGCCGGGCTCATCATTGAGTTTTAGTGAAAATTGACTCTGATCTGAAAGCTATTTCTGAAGTAACAAACCAAAGCATCTTAAAAAAACCCCAAAAAACAAATGAAACAACCCCCCCAACTTTCTGATCATTTAAAAAAATGATTAATGAAAATATCCAAACTTAATGATTTCATACTTGCTAAAATATTAAAACCTTCCCAATATCCATTTCTTAATTTCCTGTTTCAAATGTTAATTTTCAGATATTTTGTTATGAATTGGTATTTTTTCCATCTTTTCTCATCAGAGGTGAGACTTCAACAGGGAGCTGAGACAGGTGAGCAGTGTCTCTCCCATTGCTAACTGTTGACTCCATGAGAACGGAGGAATAAAATTTACCTTGCTTCCCTTCCCTGGGCCTCCAAGGTTCAGACTGATGTGTAAGCTGGCAATTAATAAAGTTGGCTTCCTCTTAGGAAGACCATGAGTTTGCAGTTCAGCTGCTGCTCCCTTGGGGAAACGCATCTTGCCAAAGATGCACTGACCTCCGTGCCCCCTCCCCAGCTCGGGCATGGTCTTTGGGCCCCGAACTGCCCAACGCTCTGTCAAGCTGGTTGAGTAAGGCAGAAATCTGCATTGCTGCTTTCAGCCCTTCTAGGAAGTCCTGTGCGGTTTGTGGCTGCTCCCCCCTCTCCACTCGGTGTGCTTATTGCCTTTTCCTATGGATTTTGAGGAGGTGGGGTGGGGTGTATTTGTCTGGTGCTATCTAACCACAGCAGCTCGGCAAAATCCTGGTCATTCTGCTTGCATAGCTGTGCATGGTGTCAGTTCTAATCATCATCATAATCAGAATCTTTGTAACAAATAATACAGCAGTAAATCATAGGAGAGTATAGTGCTCGCTCTAGGGAAGCGTTAAGATAAAAATGTTGCATTGCGCTGCCTGTACAGTGTGCGGGACGGGACGGACCGTGCTGGGACTGTGGACTCAGGGAGCTGCTCCGTCTGGTGCAGCAGCTGGGTGCACCTGGGCTGACTTCAGCATCCCCAGGCTCTCCCTTCCTGCAGCCCACCAGCCTCCCCCAGCTGCTGTGGGCTTTGTGGTTTGGGTTTTTTTGGCGTGGGGGTAGTTAATTTACCTCTCTTGCCAGCAGAAGTGGCAAAGTGTGGCATTTAAATTTGGCAAAGAGGCGGTGAGATTTGGCTAGGGCTGTTTTAGTAGGTGTATGCATGTACTTAAAAAAGTGGGGGGCACAGGACATAAGGGCATACCCTTATTTTCTCCTTAAGGCTGTTTCCATTCCTCATGGGGAATGCAGAGCCACGAGGTCCGGCTGTGGAAGTTTCTCCCAGATCCACTAGATGTTAGTGTTGCTCTGTAGAAGCGCATTATAGCAGCTACAGCACATTCCTGACCAAACCTCTGTAGCTGAGCCTGTGGAGCTCTTTCTGTGTCAAACCTTGCCCCACCACCACCAACCTCCTCCCCAGCACCATAATTTACTGTTTCGATTCTTACTGTCACATCTAGAATTTACAAAATTGTCACTTAAGAGTAGAAAGTGACAATTTCCTTCTAAATCTCCTAGTTGCAGAGACCTCTCCTGCCCTTTTTCTAAGCACATTAAATGCATCCAGTATATGGCAACACTTTATAGAGCAAAACAGCAAAAAGTAAGGCTATCCTTTTTAACTCTCTGGTGAGCTTATGGGTTCAGTCCTGCAAAGAATTTCTACAGAGCTTTACATTCTCTACTATTAGTATGGGGAATAAAGGAATATGTCGTGAATTTTAATTTTATCATTAATTCTAATTTTGGTTTCTTATATTTTCAACTTAATTTTTTTTTTTTGGTCACTGTTTCGTTACAGTACCACTTAGGAATATTTATTTTTAAAGAGAATTGTTGTGTCTTTGCCTCTCTTCTGTCCTGTTGGTCCTCCCTCTTTCCCCTGATTTAAGGATACAGTCAAATGAGGAGGGCTAGCGCAAGCCTACCTGCTTGCCTCGTTCCTGTCACACATGGTTGTGGCTTCTGTGGCACCAGCTTCAGCACTTTCCTTGTGCCATCATTAATCCAACAGAAAACCTGCACAGAAAAAACTTGCAAATACAGAAAAAAACCTGCAAATGTTCCTGCTGAAGAAGTGAGCGTTGTGGTAGACAGCCACTAAGAGGTGGGGGACAGGATCCCATCCTTCATCTCCTTGGGGGTTTTGTTCTCCACTGGGATTTAAGGAGCTCCAGCTGTCGGCTGGGGACAGAAGGAACCAGCTCCTGGTGTGAGGTGGGAAGGAGTGAGTCTATTGATTTTGGTGCTGTTGACCCGCTAGATAGGCTCAGCCCTAATTTGTTGAAAACTCCTGAGTTTTATCTCGCAGACTTCTACCCTGTTTCCTTCCACCTGATTAGGACGCCTTCAGTAAAACAGGCTGGTGCACAAAGTCGTGAGTAGGCTTCCAATGTACTACCACCCTGGGGAATTTAGGGAGGGTAAACCATCCATATATCCCGCTGAATGGCCCCAAAATTGTTTCAGGCTCTCTGCAGGTTCAAAGAGGTGATGCTGCACTGGTTATCCTTAAATCACAAATCAATGGCTATTTCTGCAACTAAAGCATTAGGGAACACCGGCAGCTTCCCGGGTTGTTCAGGGACTCGGCGCCCAGGGAGATACTGGCCTTAGCAGGATTAAGCTGTTTAAAACCCAGATTGCATTTCTGTATCAGGGACTTGCTGAGCGGCCTCAGCCTTGTCTTGCCTCTGCAGTCTCACGTTTTGATGACTGCACCAGTCTTCCCTTCGTTATCAGTGTGTGCAGTGACCGGGGAAAAGGGCTTGTAGGCTCGGCTAGGTGTGACACAAGTGTTAATTAATAATATACAACTTACTTATGCTGTGGAAGAGCTGGTAGGGTGCAATTTTGAGTGTTCTTTTCAGACGCCAGAAAAGGCACGTACACCAAACCCTTCAGCCAGCTCCTCGGAGGACAGTGGTTGTTTTAAAGCTGTTAAGCAACTTCCGAGAAAAGCCACAAACCCTCTCCCTCAGTAGCCATGACTACATATGTGTGGTGTAAAGCCTGTGGTCACATGTACATGCTTGCAGAAGAAAAATGCAACTTTCTCAAAGCAAATTGCGGCAGCTTTATCTCCTGGTTATTCTAGTTATTTCTGTAGGCGCTGTTTTAAAATGTTTATACACCATCTCATTAAACTGAAGTTGTCCATAAACTTTGTCTGTAGTAACAGCTCAACAGATTGGCTTGACCAAGCCAATCGTACCTCTTGAAGAGACTATTTAATGTCTGGTAGCACTAGGAGAGAAGTCACGGGCAGATGGGATTTGGCAGATTGGTCCTTGGCTGTGGAGGCTGTGATGGAGGTGGACCAGCAGAGCAGCCTTGGGAGCGCTTGCCTTGCCCCAGCGTGGGCTTTGTTGGCTCTGCCTGAGACCTTTCGTGGCTGGCAGAGAAGGGTCACAGCAGGATCATGATGCTGAACTGCCTTTTGAAATTTGATGCCTGTGGGATCTCTTTCCCATGAAAGCTATCCAGAAGAAAAGAGGTAGGGCTCATGGCCATCCATGGCGCATAAAAACTTGGTACAGCTTTTCTTTTCTATCTAAAAGGGTTTCAACTCATGCCTCCAAGAAGAGAACCTTCACCAACAGGTTGTTTTTCTCTTCTGCTGCCCAGAAGCTTAACTTCTTTGTGGTAACCTTAATATGAGTATTAGCTCATGGTCACCACCACGGTGGTATCAAAGGCATTCAATTTCTTAATTTCTTTTCTAAAGGACAGAAAAAAAGGCACATGCTAAACAGTTCTGATGGGTTACCAGCCCAAAATAAATAATATTTGCTGAGATGAGAGAAGTGCTGAGCACAACCCTACTGGTCAGAGCTCTTCCTGATTCCACCCTGTAGTCATGAGTTGTACAATGGCTCTGGCATGAGCTCAGGAACATGTTACAACACCTTCCCTTCCTCTCTACCGCAATTCAGCATGAACCAAGAATGTGGACAACTTTCTCTGCTTACATGTGGTGTCTAGGCAACACTTTGTGGTGTGCTCAGTCCCAGCTTCAGTTTCTTCCCTTGTAAGACATTAATCCCTGGTTTTGTTACCTGGGTGAGAATCCAATTCTCTTCTGAATGCTCCCGCGGAAAAACCTATACAAAACTGCTGATCTCTTCCCATCACCAGTCATTTACTTCCTTCAGAGGATCACGAAATAAAATAACATAGAGCAATTCAGAGATGCTCTTTTATAACAGAAATAATTCCCCTCTCTCCTCCTAACTGCTTGTCCCACCTGTGTCTGATGGCACAGCACACATGGTCGTGTGTACACACTGAGACCAGCGTACCTGCGGTGGCGGAGCTGGCCCGTACGGTCCCAATTGTTCCCAAAAGAGCAAACTGAGTGATTTTGGAGACAGTGCCTTGGGGATGCAGACCTATGAGCCTTTTTCAGATTGCTGTTCTTTTGCTTTTACTGAGTTTCGCAATAAACTGCTTTTACTGAGCAGTTCTACTGCTTTTACTGGATGTGGCTGTTCCAAATCATGTCAGAGGGCATTTTATACGGAGTGTAAATATGATATGATAAGTAAGGTCTTTGATATTTTGAAGTTGTGTACTTTCGTGTGGCTGTTTTGCAGGTATAATTTTTGTTTGGGTTGGTTCGGTTTTTGTCAGGAATTGGAATTGGATGGGAATTTCATTGCTACAGATGGTGCCTTGACAGAAAACTTTGGTCTAGTACAAATGAAACAGAAATTTCAAATTATGCCCACAGGCTTAAAAGAAGAGGATCCAAATCAGTAATGTAGCAGGTGTTGGCCATCTGTAATTCCGGTTCCCTCACTCGGGTGATATCAAGCATCAGTTCTGGGACTTGTGCAGCTTTGGCTCTGATGCATCAATGTCAGCACTACCTTTTATTTTCTCTGAAAGGGAATAGCTCTGCATATAAGTTAACTAGGGTTCAACCTGAATGTCAGTCAAGGCTTTATTAACCTTTCTTTGTCTGTCCTTTTGTAACAGCTCACTTTCCACCTGAAATGAACGTATTTACTGGTACCTCTCCTTAGGATCATCCTAATTTAAAAGCCTTGACTGCAAACTTCAGCAACTCTTGGCTCTGTTATTTAGAAGCCATGAAGTATCTTGATGGCCTTGGCTAGCTTGCTGTTCCCTCCTCATGAATTAAAGGGAAAGTTGGAGAATAATTAAATTCCCTTGAATGTGCACAGGAAGCATATCTGCATGCTGTGAGGGTAAGGGAGAGCAACCCGGAGCTTCCAGGAAATCATCATGTTATTGACTTATGACTAAACGTGTTCAAGTGATTATGTAGCCCTTTGAAAAATCTTTAAATAAAGGAGCTGTGATTGGTCTTATGTTTTTCTAGCATTGTACCATGGTAAAATGTGTAGTGCTTTCCAAATCAAGGGCAAATCAGTCTTGGCACCTCACTGGAGTTTATTTTAGGTGGTGACGGTAGTAGATTTTCAAACTTCAGGTTAGCTATGCCACATTTTTGGTATGGAAGAACAGAATTTCTTACAACAAGGTTTATCCCATGGCAGATAATAATCGCTGACAGTTGGCCTCAGTGACAATAATGGAAAGTTTCTGAACCCTGTGTTTTGTTTAAAAGCCTATGCTAACAAATATTCCTAAATCTGGTATAAAATAACAAGTTTCACTTAATAAATGAAGAGACAAGTCTATGAGGAAATATTCTGACCACTTAGTTTAAGTTTCAGTAAAAAGAGGAGATAGAACATATTTGTTAAAAAAAAAAAAGCTTTTAAAAAAAAATTTAGATATAAAAATCTCTGTGATCATTTGAAAGTGCCACCACCGGAATTATTAAAATATATTAATTCTGTCTTCTGCTTTATTTGATAGCTGTTTCTTTATCTTTGGGACTTGTTATAGATTTATTGACTAAATTGGAAGAGTTCAATGCCACAGATAAATTGCTGATATCAGTTTTTGTAGATCATGATTAAGTTGTCTTCTGACTTCTCTTTTATTCAAATGAAGAAGACTCATGTCTTAGACTCTTTCCATGTGAAGTAACCTCCCAAATCTCTGATTTATCAGTAGGCTTTTTGAACTATATGTAACAAGACAAGATGGGGGTTGCTGTTTGTTAGCTCTGCCATACACCTAGAGATGTACAACTCTTGTTTCTCCACATTTAGAGGAGTGCTGCTTGCTTTACCTGGTCTCCTGAAGATTAATGTAAGTCTTTATCAGTGATGACTCTTCTTTCATGTTTTCCGCTGCCTTGTTCTTTGTCTCCCCTGCAAATCTTAGTGAGGGTATGATGGAAAGTTTTGCTTCCTCATATCACTAATAAAACCATGAAAAATAGTAATTAATCCTTGTGGGATCCCGCGGAAAATATTCCCATCCAGTTCCATGTTCTCTCTGCTTTACAGTGGTATTCCAGGAGGCACCAAGTAGCTATGCAGCAGCTGCCATGGTGGTTCCTTTGTAGTGCCCGTCACACTATGAAACCACCTGTGATACTTAATCAGAACTTTCTGATAAGGGAAATGCATGAACACATCAGTTACAGATACATTTTCCAGCACTGCTGTGGGACACGTGGATATTGCTCCATCAGTCGCAATACAGAGGGAGCTGAGGCTGAGCTGCCTGAAGTCATGGGAATTCTGCCTGGGAGAACACAGAACCCCCCTCCTCTTGTTTCAGTCTAGTTTCCCTCTTAAAACCAAGATCCTCCTGCTTAATAATGGAACCTGTGTCTAGTACAAAAGAGGCATGGACATACTTCAGCAAGTCCAGACAAGGGATACAAAGATGATGAAGGGACTGGAGCATGTCTCCTGTAAGGAAAGGCTGGGAGACCTGGGGCTGTTCCGCCTGGAGCAGGGAAGGCTCAGAAGGGAACTCAACAGTGTACGTAAATACCTGAAGGGAGGGTGCAAAGAAGACAGAGCCAGGCTCTTTTCAGTGGCAAAGGGCACAAACTGAAACAGGAGGTTCCATCTGAATGTCAGGAAACACTGTTTTACGGTGAGGTTGGCCAAACACTGGCACAGGTTGGCCAGAGATGTGGAGTCTCTGTCCTTTGATGCATGCAAAAGCTGTCTGGGAAGTCCTGGGAAGCTGGCTCTTGGTGGCTCTGCTTGAGCAGGTGGGTTAGGTCAGATGGTCTCCAGAGGCCCCAGACAACCTCAAGCATTCTGTGGTTCTGTGAACACCCCTGAAGTTTAGTGTATTCATTCTTTAATTCTGCACTTTTTCTGTTTAAGTAAAGTTTTTCCGTTTAAGGCTCTTATTTGTGCTTTCTTGTACTCTCTGATCAGTAATTAGAGAAATGAAGGCTGATGACCCTGGGTTAGAGGCCACATGTTCCTCTGACCTGGCTGACATACACATGAACTGTCTTTAGAAAATGAACAGCATCTCTGTTGTCGTCTCACCCCCTCCCCCCGAAAACCTACAGAGCAGCAACACTTTCTACGGTATTGAGGCACAACGTAGATTTTAGTTTGCAATATTTTTTTTAATGTGAAAATTCAGAGATTCAGAACAACGTCCTGGTTGCTCACATCTATGAAATGTGTGCTGTTGACTTTATGACCAGGTTTCAGCCTTTTTGCAAAGATTTAGCGACGGGTGTGTGTGTATATGTGTAACAGTTGTCTAAGAGGTTTTCATCTGCACCGCTTCATTAGCTGGAAATAGTACAATTAAACTGGACTTGGGCTATGCTATGTGGCTGCAGCTGAGGTCCTTCTTGTTCAGACCCAAATTTGCATCTGGTTGAGGCATCATACTCTGACACTTACCAAAAATACATTCACGAAACCTTGTTCTCCACAGTTAGAAGCTCCATCTTGCAAAACAATGTGTCCTTCAGCCATGTCCTCTGAGGAGCCACCTCCATCGTGCCCATGCAGCAGCCGGGCTACTCGTGTGCAAGGCTAAATGCATGTCTATGGCGCAGGTACGGAGCCTGGGTCCTGGCAGTAACTTCAGGAAAATCAAATGCTTTGGAAACGGCTTTTCTTGTGTGCTTGCTTTGTATCCCCTCATATATAATTTTTTTGAAAGAGACAGAGAACTATAGCTTTTTAATCAATCTAGAGGTGATTTTTTTACCCTTATCCCCCTCCCCCAATGAAGTTAGGTTGACTGTCTCCACCATGGCCTCATGTTGCATTTTTGGCTTAGAAAAATTCTCTGATAGCAAAATTAAGAGCCAGAGGGAAGCTTTATTTTCTGTGTAGATTTGTTTTTGCATAATTTTAATGAAGAATTAAATACATTATTTGCATGATACAGTAGCCACCCTGTCACAGACAAAAGGCCCCAAAAGCCAGCTGACAAAGACCACGGTTGGCTAAAATGCTGTTGTGTCCAAATAATGTTGGTTTGCCAACATGCTGCCATTTGTCACCTACAAGTGGGTGCAGTGTCCTGTAAGATGGATGGCATTTCTTCCAAATGCCTTCCAGTGGTCATTTGCTTCTATGAACAGAATTTCTTCTTTGGACAATTATTGCTACTTGGAATCTAGGATTTTATTGCAGATATGGGAGAGAAGTGTCAAAACCAATGTGAAAACCAAATCATGGAGGGTGGTGAGAGGTTTTCTTAGGCATGGAGAAGCACACACAGTGAGGATCAGTTCAACAAAAGAGAAATCATAGTGAATATAAACATTAAAATGAAAGAAAAATGTCGCTTGAGGTTTCCCAGGGAAGTGAAACAAGAAAATGTCCTGAAACTGGTAAAAGAGTCTGTAAGGTGTGTCTCTGTAGACATGGAATTCACTCTGTGATTCTTATTCAGTAAGTCTCTGCTATTCATTATTCAGAGGAGACTATGCAAATGGTTGGCATTAGCATTTTAACACGTAACCATGTTGAACTACTTGGAAAGAGTACACTGAAACCTATGAATGCAAAAAAGAGTTTTTCTCAGCATTCACCCCTATCCTGTTGTATCTGGTATTTGTAAATTATTTTGCACAAATATGGACAGGAGAGAATGTCTAATATTGGAAATTGCCACGATGGAGCTGTTTTTCCCTAGCTGTGTTACAAAGGTATTTGTTTACCAGGAAGATGTTTCTCTTTAATGCTGGATATGCAGTTGAAAGATGAAACGAAAGTCTCAGTAGATTTCCTAGTGGACAGATTCTCATCTCAGAGAGATGAAAAAAATCCTGCAAAGGATGACATGAATTGACCATCTCACCAACAGTCTTGTCTGAGAATATCAAAGCTACAGACAAAATATCTTTCTATTGCTATAAATTATTTCTATAAATGTTGGTAGTTCATACAGATTCCAGTCCTACAAAGAAACGAAGACTGATGGTCTAGTACAGCCAGTTTGGCATAATTCCTCACCTCTTACATCAGTTTAATGGAAAGCCTACCTCAGGTATTAAAGTCGCACTTGGTTTCAGAAAACATAAAAATGCCAGCCTTGCTTTAACTGCGCTACATAGATAGTGCAGTGCGCATGTGGAGGTGCTTCAGAAAATTCTCACAATCTACTCGAGTTTTTGGAAGGAGAATAAATAATGTATTGACAGGTATACAGCATAGGTACATATATGTACTTTTAACACGTGTAGAGTTGGAACTTAATTATGTATTGGTCTAGTATCATGCATTTAAATATATTGTAAAACAGATACAGGGATTGTGCGGAGAGCGGCCCACTAAAGGAATGGAGCTACAGAGCTCTCAGCCATTGTCTTGCAAATCAGGATGAAATAGCTTTCCACAATCTGATAAAATTGTTTTTATAAATATGTTGCTCTGTGTTGATTAACTCAAAACATAAATTGTTGAGCTGGCCTTTATTTGCACAACCAGCAAGCATTTTTCTTTAAAGGCCAGGGCTTTAGAAATGCTGCCTGGTACTTGACACATTGCTGTCATGAGAGAAAAATGCACTTTCAAAACACAAAGCAGGGCCACCCTGAAAAGTCCCTAGATGTCTTGGATGCTGAAAGTTATAATTTCTGAGATGAGGGGTGGGACTGGCAAGCAGACACTGGGAAGGCACTGTTCAAAGTGTTTGTCCTGTCAGGATTTCAGATATGACTTAAGAAAGGACAGAACAGCTGACCTACATCTCTTGAGTTTCGGTGTTTTGATGGGTAGTTTAGATAAACGAGGATAAAACTCCTTTAATCTGCCAGAATGCTATTTGATTTCTTCATGTTTTATGAAGAATTCCTTCTCTTTTGCTCCGACTGTTAAAACTAGGTTGCCTAGGTAACACAGAAAAGGGAAGCTGTTACCATGCATCCCTGGTGCTCAGTGCGACTTGGTGATCTGACAAACAAATGTGGTCCAAGGAAAAGCAGCACTTCACGGCACGGTTAGCTTTGTTTTGCTGGGTGCTAACGTCTGCAGAGCTGCAATATAAAAAGGAGATGGAGAAACGAACCTTCTACTCCAGTGTGGCTTTTATCTCACCCGAGGACGAGGGTCTTAACACCCCATTTTCCTTTGTATTACAAGTTCATTTCTATGGTTAATTTCTTAGCAGCTGATTAACATTCTTTTTTCATGACACAGAGGAAAATCAATATAAAAACTTGATAGCTCATATTCAGATTTATTTTTGGAAAAAGCCTTAAAAAAACCACGATAAACAATGCTATAGGTTGAGGCTGAACACCTCTTCGTCCTTGCCGTGCTTTATTTTTAGAAAATCCTGTTCTGGGCTTTGCCATTCGTACCTCCGATCTGATCTAATTCTTGAAGACAAAGAACTGCTCTGGCTGTTTCTCAGAGGGATAATCTTTTATGCTGAGAAAATCTTTAGCCTTAATTAAGACAGTTTTATCATTCCTGTGGACTTCCAGAGTGGCACAGAAAGGCCCTATTAATGCTCAGAAACTCTCGCTGTTCTAATCCGGCAATATTCAGCAGAGCTCCGTTTCAATGAAGGTAACAGCACTCTCCAAGCGGGACTTGTTTTGCACAGAGCTGAGGATTATTCCTTGGTTTCCTCTAGAGCTATAACTCAAAAACTTACTGCACAAATAATTATTTTTACACCTCAAAAGTGGTACTAAATTCAAGACCCCAATTGAGCTGTCATTTGGAAAGTATAAATATCCCCTGAGTTTATCTCTTATAAGGCTTTTTTATTTTTATAACTGTTTAACAAGAAATGTAAAGATATGCATCTGATCAAAGAAAGCCCCCTGATGTTTTATGCAACGTGTCTGCCTTTGACTAGAACAAAAAATAGATCTGAGAGTACTTTAATCTGTTGAAAGCAGAACTGTACTTACAGTACATATCAGATCTCAATTGTTTGAAGTGACATAGGATTTTGTCATCTGACTTGACATTGTTTTACTTCATTGCTCGTATATTTAAGATAAAAGAAAATCATTACTATTTTAAAGTTAACACAAAGGAAGTAGTCATGATCAATGCTGAAGGTTTCCAACTCCTTGTCTGTAGGTTTTCTGGATGCTTTTTTTGAGTGGCTTTGTATATACTTTTTATGTACAGTTATATATTTATGTTAAATTACTAGTATACTACATTATGGTACTAAAAAGCTGGAGAACAATCCTGTATAAACATCCAAAACTCTTTCAGGCCTTCACTTTGGTTTGTAAATTTGGGCTTAGATTCTTGCAGAAAGATGCTCTGTGAAGATTACTGGTGTTTTCTGCTCTTGCCTGAAACTGACACACCAACTGTGTCAGGACTTTCTGACGTGCCTCAATCAAAATCTGCTGTAACTTAAGCTGTTTAAGTAGTTTGGTCCCAGGTCTTTGCTAAATTATAAGGGTTGGAGAGAATAGAGCAGTATTTGGGGATGAAAATTTCTTCAGCTGCACAATTATAATGAAACACAGAAGGTATGAACGCAGTTAGGTTTCCTCCCCTGCACCTTGTCTAGGGAAGCAACACCTGGCTGACCCAGTGAGCTTCACCATTTCTGTTTTGATCTGCTTTAGCTATCATTACATAGGGGTTTTAACACTGGAATTCTTCCCAATCAGGAAGTTACTATAATCACAGACTAAAACATTTAATGGAACAACAATCACATTTTTATTTATTTTTTATTGCAAGCATATGTTTTTTCTCCTGAGTTTTAAAAGTTGTTGCTACTTCCTCTTCAATCACAGAAAGGAATGAACCATGACATTTCTTTTTAATGAAAATGCTGATCTACTGTTTATCTTCATAGAGCTAAATGAAAAGTTTCAAAGGCTGACTTTATGGTTTAGCCTATGAAGTGTAATGCTCATGAGAGGTTTGATACCTTTTTTTCATGTTTAGGTTGATTAGGAGAGAGCCTAGCCTGATTAGTATTTCCTCTCTTCCTGGGTCTTCACTGACTTGTGATGGATGGTTTCATATGGTAAAAGAACCTGAGTGCTGCGCAGCGAAGCATGGCTGTTAGCGATGTTTAAAATTATCCTTTCCTGCCAAAAGGGAAGCAGTGTTTACAGTGTTTACAGAAGCGGATGGATCATCCGAGATGACAACTGCTCTGTGGTTTGTTTGTTGTTTGTTTAGTTGGTTTTTGTTGTTTTATTTTTTAACTGTCTTCCAGTATGGCTTGTGTTCTGTGGGTTTTGGTTGTGTTTTTTTTTTATGGAGGACAATATAGTAGAGAGACAATCTGTTTTTCCCAGCTGTCCCTCAATGCACAAGAAAAGTTGGTTATTCTCTCCCTCTTCTTCAGAAAGATCATGTCCCTGACAGCTCCCTCTCCCATTCTTCTCCCTGCTGATGTTTCTTGGAAGGATGGTGGGGATCAGGATGGCAAAATCCATCCTCTGTCCACACGCCCCTCAGCTGAACCAGTGCTGGATCCTTTGGGAGCTGGGATGCTCCACGACATGCTGTTTGCTTTCTGTCTCCCTATGCTGTACTTCGCTGCGCACAAGGAGGTGATGGCGATGCCATCTCACCTCCGTCAACAGGGACACCAAATGTCTCAAATGAGCCAGTTTCCTTAAGATGTTCATACTTGGTTTAAAAAAGAATATTTAAGTGTTTGGCAGTAGCTAATATTCTGCTGCTCACAATAATGCAGTTGAATACATCAGCGCAACAGCATTTTCTCAGGGACCCATGTGCAGGGTGCTATTTAATACCTAATGTTGGTTGGCTTAGTTGTTCACAGAGAGTGGGTTTTCAATAAACAAAACATTTACCATGATAATGATACAACAGACACATACTGTGCCAAATGAGTGTTAAAAATAATTCGTGGTTGGCATGGGAAAATTGCCATTTGTAAGTTGCATAATACTATTTTTAACGATAGGTACCCAAAGTACTTGAGATTGTCTGGATTCTGTTCAAATAAGTGCTTTCATAGCCAATTATCAAACATTAACTAGAAAGGTCAAAAAAAGCCTCGTATGTTTTGTATCCTTCTGGCTTAAAATTCAAAGCTTCCACACTTAAAATTTTTCACAAGGATGAACTACAGATTCAGAAGCCTTACAGATTTTTTAAAAAGAATCAGTGCAGTCAGTGCAACAGGGAGAAAAATCCCTCCTGCAAGTTTACAATCCCTCCCTTCCACTTATTTCAGCATATTTTCATTTAGAAATTCTTTTTGGTGTAGTTTAAATTCTTTCTGAATCGATTTAAACTAATTGCAAAATCTTGGGGTATTACCTTTGAAGGAACATGCAGGCTTTAGTGTCCAAAATAGCTCCTTGACCTTAAACTTTCTCATGTAAATAGGTATGCCATGAGACTTTTTAGACTTCCAAAATTCAAGGAAAAACATTTTTTTCTTAATTTTTCAGTTCTAGCAGTTTCAAATTGCTTTAGGTGAGTACAGTTTTTGCGTCTGTGTTGTCTGCATAATGATCAACGTTTTCCTTCCTTTTTGCCTGCATTAAATTTTGCAGTAGTAGATTTTGTTATTTGTGTGTGTTGTCAGGGTAGCTTTTCCACTAGATGTGGTTGGAAGCAACTGGAATGAGATTCAGCCAGGCTGGGTCCCTCGATAGCCATTTTATGAACACTGTACTTTCAGTCAATGATGCAAACTTACAACACGCTGGCTATTTAGACGGCAAGCAGAAACCTGCTAGTTCCTTGAAGATTTTCCTTTGCTAGTAAAATATGAGCAGTGTAAGCCTGTAAGCAGTGTAGCTCTGTAACCATTTCCCCTCAGTTATTTACCGAATAATGGGAACAGAAACCTCCCCCACGTTTTTGAAACTTCAAGCTGTGTGTTTTTTCAGCCTATAAATCTCCAGTTCTGGTATCGTACGGTTCCTGGTTAGGGTAATTGTCGCTAGCTAGAGTAAGACAAACTATTGTACTTTCTTGCTTTTTTGCTTGCTTTGTCTGCTTCTGCTTCGCTCCTGGCATCACATCCACCAACACAGTAATTCACACGGCTTTTTGAATATCGGAAGACCAGTCCCAGAGGCAGGCTTGGGAAGACTGGACATTTAACCCCCCCTGGAAAGGGGTAGGTGACCAGAACAATCCAACAGCCTGCACGCATGTAGATGAAATACTAAGGTATGCTCCCCTTTGATGGGAACAAGACAGTACGTACCTGTGTAGCGGTACATATGTGGGGCAGCAGTGGGGTCTGTCCTGCCCCTCCAATGCCAAAGAAACAACTACGCGCAGCTTGTTATAGTTTTAAATATCCAGTCCAGAGGTAGCTCCACCTTTGCTGTTTGTACAGTCAACTTTTATGCATGGATGAATTATGTGATTCCTTACTCAAGGTTAATTGTTTTGCAACAGAAGGTTCCTCTCTTTTTTCAATAGCCTGTCCATTACAGTTGCTATCCATCAGTGTCTCTTCTTAATTAACCTGTTTCTCTTTTGACTGTCCATTTTGGTATAATTTTCTTCAGATACATGTCAATATTCTTTTAAGACGTGATTGTCTTCCTCCTATTTCCAGATCTGGTTCCACATAGACTTAAAACGTTTTTGTTCATACATACATTTTTCAGGATTTCCAGATTTCTTAACCCTGAAAATTAAAATTACATAAGCAGAGATCAAATTGGATCCTTTGGTATAGGTATGTATATTACATAGATACAGACTACATAGATTTATATTAAATTACACACTTAATACCTTTGTCAGTACTTGTCATTCACACCTTAACAGATATCTGGTTATAGCAATGTTAACAGTACTTATTAGATGCCTTTATTTAAATACATTTCACTTTCACATGCTTCCTGTCCATCCTGGTGTGCTCCGTTACAGCAGCTGTCTTGCACCTCTGTCTCCAAGAGTACATATAAACCTACCAAAGGGGTAAAGGAGGTTTTTTTAACTGCATGGCTTTAGACTTACGTTGTAATTTAGCTAATTATTACCAGTTTTGCTTATCGTCTCTAAATAAATCCAAATAATTAACTTGAAGAAAGTAAAAGTACCTTCCGATTCCACAGTTCTATGCAAGATGGCACTTCTTGCATAGAAGTAAATAGTAAATATAATCCCATTGCAAACCACAGCAGAACTGCTAGGTTACCAAGACTACAGACTAACTTGAAATTAGCAATATACAAGGAACAATTTAATCACAATAATTTGGCATGAAAATTCCAGTCTAAAAAGTCTAGTTTTCTGAGCTAAGGTACTAATCTGAAGCAATACTGCTGCTAGAATCTGACCCTGCTCCAGTAATTGTTACTAGCAAATCTGTATTTCTGATATGCCCATATTACATATACACATAGCACGTATTTCTCTCTCGTGTTATTTCTTCTCTTTTATGTTAAGTTTTGCACTGATATTTGCTGCTGTCATGCAGTAAATTATCTTTCTGCTGTAGATTAACAAAGCTGAAATATTCGATGCCATGGGCAAATCATGATGTATCTACACTCATAGATCAGGGTGGCAATGAATGATGACTGCTTTGCAAAGCAGAATGTCAAATTGATTACACATCGTAGTAGTTGGAATATAAAGCATCACACTAAAAAGACATAATGCTTCATGTTTGGCCCTGAGAGAATGTTTTTTTTTTTTACAGGTGAGGTAGAGGGGATGCTGGTGGGATTCATAGCTCTACTGATGACATGAATTCAACAGCACGATATGCCAGGTTCTTTCCTTGTTCGATGAGGTATCACCTGTGTTTGCAGTTTACTGTGTTTGTCTTGCTCTAAAATGGAACTTCCTTCATACAGAGGGTGGTGCACCCCATTGCCTGTACGTGGTGATACACTGACATGGATATGCTTTGATCTACATAGAGACAACAAACACAGCTCTTAAAGGCAAATTAAGTAGTTAAGGATCTTAGTCATCCCAGTGCGCCTTGTAAGTTCAGGTTACCCTATGCGTGTTTTCACTGAGGTGACTGACAACTCCAGAGACCTCAGCAGAAGCAGAATGTGACACCTCACTTGGGTAAAGACTGGACCAGGAGGGCCCTCTGCCTCTGTGGCAGCAAGGCAACTCCACATTTTATGAGGTCATTTGTGCTCCACAAGTCCTAATTTTTGAAGTTAGGGAAATAAATGCTTAGCCGGAATCTGTCCAGATCCAGAAAAGAAAAAAAAAAAATTAAGATAGTTCTTTTCTCTCTTTTGGAGTATTGTCAAGAATGCAGCAAATTCTAGCAGTCTAGCTTTTACAGTCTCTTGAAGTCCTTGATTTGTGCCTTATTTGGGGTACATTCCCTCCATCCTGGTGCATGCACAAATAGCCATCTGGGCTCTTACATGATCCAGTTGAGGGTCCATTACTAGGTGGGTAGGTAAGATTTTTTTTCCTGATGTGACGTCAGTTGACAAAAGGATGACGTTACAGAAGGGAGTGGAGGTTTCTGCCTAAGTAAGAACCAGCATTTTCATCCTCCTTTTTAACTGATGTTAATAAAAACTAAGAAACGCAACATAAAAATAGAGAGGGAAAAATACTTTTTACAAATCAGCTTCAGTCTGGATTAAGAGCTTTTTACACAAGGTAACATAAAGTGCAAAGTAAAAGTGAATGGCAAAGTAGCAGCAAGTCCCTCCAGCAAGCCCACATTTTATGTTTTATGAAAACGAAATGGTGCCAACAGGCATCCATAGATTATTAATAATTAGTGGACCTGGTATGCATCTATACACAAAATCACTTTTACACAATTCTAGGACAACAAAGTAATTATAAAAAAATAATTTTAGGGCTACAACATTGTAAAAGGCTCCTCAGTGTAAAAATAAATTGGGACTAGTAGGGTTCTCTTAGTTGGGTTATCATCCAGAGCCTGAGCTTCAATACCCATTTGGGCCATTCTTCATGTTCGGAAGACATCCCCCAGGGAGATGTCAGAGGTGGTTTTTGGATGGCTGTCGTCCACCTTAGTCCCAATCTAAATCCTCCATTTGGAGAGAGAGCAGGTAGCCAACCACACAGCTCTCTGCTTCCAAAGCTTTCCACAACTCTGCCTGAACGCTTATGGCAGCAATATGAGTTTGAATGCATCTTCTACCCTGCCTGCTGCCCCCTTAAAACAACCCTATTTGTAAGAGGTTTTCTAAGAAAAAGATATAAATAGAGGTCAGGATACAGTTTAGCCAAAAGATGGTGCTAACGTATCTGGAGTTGGTTAGCCAAAACTAAGCAGGGAAAACCTAAAATTTGCTATGATGTAAATGTGCTGCAAAGAGACACACATTTTAAATAATGAATGAGCATTTATATTTACTATGCGACATTGTGGATGTAAACAATTTAATTTTTACAGATAACATTCAGCTTCTATAAATGGATTATTAGATATTAGCAGCTTAGTGGTGTATTTCAGAGCTAAATAGGATAAATGAAAATATACTTCCATAGTAACCTTTAAATTTTGCAGTTATATTACAATTCCTGTGACTGTCTTTCCATTTAAAAAAATTAAAATAATTGAAACAACACAGAAAATGTAAGTAGGGTAAAGAGACAAACGAGACTTTTTGCTTAACCATATTTGCATATTTACTTCAATTTACATTGTTAGATTTAGCCTTTAAAATCTTGACATCTTCTAGAATCATCATCAAATGACAGTGGTTTAACATTGGGAGATGTATTTTGCTGGTGACAGTGCTGAAAGTATGGTTAGGCAGTGGTAACAGAGACAGAAAGCAAGGAATAAAATACGAAGGTTCCCCAGTTTCATTAATAAAGAAACTCACAAGAATTCTGCCAGCCTGCAAGTAAGCAAAAACTTGCCAGGTAATTCAGTGGTGGAATGTTCTTGTCTCCTTCCCCAGTATATTTAAGCCATAACCTTTGAATGTGCAAAAATGGTGAGGTGGGTATGCATGTGCTGAGCACCCTGCCTGAGGGAAAGGGGGAGGAAGTACTACAAATCATAATATTTTCCAGCAAAGGAGGATTTTCAGTGAGCATGCTGTAACCCATGAGTATCTCACTTCAGCCATGAGTTTAGATGCAACAGATTTTTTGAAATCCTACTAAGTTACGGGTTTCCAAAAAGACAAAAGTTTCCCCATAATACTGAAGAATATAACTGTCGCTTGTTGGCAGAGCCTGCAGGCTCTCTGAATTACTATGGATTTAAGTTTTCCCTATGTCCTCTAAGAATTCTGCTGTCAAAAACTAGAGAAGAAAGTGTCGGTATAATATATTCACTCTGCCACTTCATCTCCCTCCCCACATAGCTGCTGTTTCTGTCAAACAGCAGATCCTTCAGGTTCATAAAATGCTTCTCCAAGCATATATTTTACTTTTCAATTTTACCAGAATGCACTAAATTTAAAGCAGTTTACAACATAACCTTGGGGGAGTACTCCTCCCCTCTCACCCACTGCACTGAGGTTCCTGTTTCTCTGCCCAGTTCTTATTTATGATGGCCAGGAACCGGTGTAGAGTCTCGGTGCTGACCGAAAAACCAGGGAAATCATTTATGGAACAAAGAATTCTTCCATATTCTTTCATCCGTCGGCATTTTGGGGACAGTCCTCCTTCCCGACTGTGTGGGCAGGACCTTCATACCAGCAGACCAATCCCAAATTGTGCCATGCATCCTTTGGTTTTACCCTTGATTTTCGAGTTAGTGGTTTAAACTGTTGGAAGTGACTTTCCGACCTTATTCTCAAGGTGGGAACTTGTCCATTGCCATCCTCTGTAGTGGGAACCCTGCGGGTAAAAGATGTTTGTTGGGCACCTGTGGGGGGCTGATGGGGGGGGGGGGGGGGGGGGGGGGGGAGGGGAAGCAAAAGGTGGTACCCCCCCCAGCCATGCCAGCCCGGCGGGGGTGTTTAAGGATGCGCTGAGTTAGGCTCATCTTATTTCAGTCTTTTCCTGCCATGCTGAGTTGTGACATGACAGTGCTCCTCGCAGCTGGGATGGAGTTTTAAGCATCTTTTATTTATGAGCCTGATCTTTAATTTTGATAGTGTGCCTACTTATTCTAACAGGCAAACAAAAATTCCAGCTGGATTTTTCATGTGGTTTTTCATCACATTGCTTTGGTTGTTAAATGGTGTCAGCAGCTTCCTGGATGTGGTTGCTGTACTTCTTTTATTTGAAAAGAGGGAAAATAATAACAGTTTCAGGATCTCCAGATCCCTTACTGTCAGCAGGTATGCAACCCCCAGCTCGGTCACAAGCTAAATGGAACAAAAAATGATGAGCTATTTTTGAAAATTTTGGCAACATGATTGTTTGTGGCTTGGTTATTACTTCAACGCAAGGTTTTACTTAAAGTTGCGTTTTTGAACGGGAAGATGAAAAGGCAGACAGTCTGGAAGTTTCTGCGCTTTTAAGGATGCCAAGTGATAAAGCGGTACACACTGAGCTGTTCTGTGGTAGTGGCTCACAGCTTTTCCAGATTCCTGACCTACACTAAGAGCAGAAGTCGTATGTATTTAGCAAAACGGCTAATTGCTACATTTGACCTAAATTCGAAAATACATCACATGCCTATATTTTCCTGCAAACTTGTGTGTCAAGCCAAGCTGACAAGGTTCAGGAGGTGACAGTTTTACACCTCCCTTTTTACTTAATTTCTGCAGGTGTGGCTGTGCTTGTTATTTCTGTTTTGTTTACTTTGCAAACATGTTGATCTTTAAATGTAACATCCAGTGACAAATACAACTAAAAATGCTTCTACAGTTCCATATCAGGTCTGTGTCGAATGCACAGAAACTGCCTTTGACATCTATATCCTTGTCAGGGTTATTAATGGAAGAAAGAATCTGTGCGGAACAAATGTTTGCTTTTCCTCATTATCCCCCACAGGAATTGCTATCACAAATGGGCAACAGAAAAGATATTAAGCATCAGAAAAGAAAATATGAAGGGATATCTCAGGCTTTAGAACTTCTATATTGCAGAACCTAAAAAGACTCAAGAGCATTTTTTTTCCCGCCTGTAAAGGGTTGAAACTTTTCTATCTGACTTTTCATAAACCAAGTCAAATGCTTATAATAGAAAATGAACATAAATTCTTAAACAGTTTGGGAATTGAAAAGATTGATTTTCTTTACATATATGGCAATTCGTTCGGACAAAGAAACCATAAACCATGAACATTCACTACTATAAATAATGTGTAGTATTTTCTTATGATGGCGTTTTCAGCAACTGGAAAACAAAAGCAGAATGATGTGTAGAATTTAAATCAAGAAGTGTTATTAGACTTTTGGAATGGAATTATGGCTGAATAATAGTCCTGCAGTTCCACCTTAGCACATTTATACATATTTAAATCTTCTTACTTTTAAAAAAAGTGTAACTACATATGTCGATTATTATTTTTTAATTACTGTGGGTGTCAGGCAAGTTTCTGGTTGATACCTTTAGGTTTCTTTCACCAGAAATGTTGGAATTTGCCTGAATTTATGTAGTGTTATACCTACTTAGTTTCATTATGATTTATGAGGGAGGCGTGAACTGCTCTTTTTTCCTGTGTGCTGAAGCTTTCCTCACTGCATTCTGCTCCTCTGCAGCCTGATCTGGAACAGAAACACGTGCTTGGTCTGCTTTGCACAAATGAAATGGAGTACCGGAAAATCCATGCGGGAAATGAGCAATGTATATGCACAGAGCGCCATTTGCACAGGCTTATAGGTAGTATTGAGTCCTACATATTCAATTGTATTGAAGCTGATTTAAAAAATAAAAATGGGGACAGTTTGTGCCGAGAGACTTTTGTTGTTGTGGTTCAGAAGTAATTGTAGCTGTAGAGTTGATTTAGACCCACACATGTGAACACACAGACAGAGCACTTTCGTGTCCTTGACATTTTTATTATCTTTTAAGGTCAGGTGCAGATGTGTGTAGTGTGAGAAGGGGAGACGAAATAATAACCGAAAGCTGTTAAAATGACATTCTGACATTTTTATTAGATCCAAATATGTCCATTACTCCTGAGAATTAGTGCATTGTATATAATATCATATTATTCACAGATCATTGCCGTTCTTCTTTCTGATGCCTTCTAATAGAGAAAATCAGCTGCTGTCAGTACCAGGCAACCACTGACACGTGGTCTTCATGAACAGAATCAACAAATTCCAGCTGGTTGCAGCTGTGAAAGAGCAACGTTTACATTTCCTATTGGTTTATGTTTTAGTTAATCCTTACAAGTTAGAAGAGACGCACATCTGACACAGTGCAAGACCTAGAGAACAAGGAAGCAGCAAAGTGTGCCACAGCAGTGTGAATCCCAGAAAAGTCTGGGGAAGAACCATGTGTTAGAGTGAGATGGTGTGTTTGGAGCAGTAGGCATGGGCAGCGGGATGCATTGCCTGCCGCTGGAGCACAACACACGAGGTGTGCTGAAAAGAGCAACTGAACTCTGTGTGGTTTTCAGATTGCCCTTGCTGGTGCTTGGCTTCTCCTACTCTTTTCCTGTCGTGCATCTCCATATTCTCAAGGGGGTTATATGCAGTGTAGAGGTTTTAAAGGAATTACTGGAATTCAAATGTTTGTTCTGCTTAGCAACCTGAGTAGGCTTGTCCTCCCCACCCTACTAATAGAGCTCACTGGAAAGCAGATACAAGAGGGAACGCATTTATTGATGATGCAATATTTATTTACAAGGCTGAAGAAATATCTTCACTTAAAATTTAAGATTAAGCATGTATGTCTCAAACGGATGTGCCCTTATTTGCAGAAAGGGTGATGCAGGCTATCATGACCGGTCTTTGAGTGGAGATAGTCAAAGTGCTGTGTCAGACCTGGCATGAGAACACAGTGACAAAGCCCAAAGGTTCGTGAAAACAAGTGTACAGCCAAGGCAGGTGGGCAAAGCCATATGCATGCCACACCAGGAGATTTAGCAGGTATGTACACAGGATGTTATCATATATCTGTGGGAGACTTGATATCTGGGATGGTAATATGGGTTAATCCAGGACAAAGCTTGAAAAATGGCTTTTTAATATGTAATGTTAATTTGCACATCTTGGGCTGAAAATCTAAAATTTTAATGTTTGCTCTGCTTTCACCAAATGCCACAAATACATTTTGATGCATGCCTGACCTTCTTGGTAATCAGAGGGCATCAAATGGTTACTTGCATGTAGCTTCATTTGCTAATGGAAACCCTGCGTTTGGTGCACCACTGTTGATAATCCATGACTGAGCGATGCCTCACTGCCCTTCTCAGGCTTTCCTATTTGAGTAAAATACTGACTAAGATGATCTGAGCTCCTCTGTTGCTACATGAGTCCATGTGCAACTGGGCTACTTTCAATTATAGAATACTGAAAGCTTTGAATTCTTGCTCCAGACTAGTTATTAACGTTGGTATCACACTGTGATAAAACCACATTTTTAATCTTACAGTACTTAAGGTACATAAAGCATCGCTGCTGTTTGAGATTTACTGGCTTCCCACTGCTCAAGTTCACTTTGTCAGCAGCAGAGCAAAGTCAGCTTCGAGTTTGTAGGGAAAACGGAGAGAACTGGAAGAAGCGGTTGCTGTTCAAAGGTCTTCTGTTGGCGAGGGGAAAATTACATAGCAAGGACAGATTGTCTGCTTTGTTTAATTAAAAACAACAAAAAAGGCAAAACAACCCCTGTCCCTCAAATCTCAGAAACATATGGGAATTATGGAAACACTGGTAATATTCAAGAAATTATTAAATCTTCACCCATTAAGGTTCTCTTAGATTCCCATGGATGGTATTTATATCTTAACTGCAAATTCTTTCGCAGGAAATACAGGAAGAGAAACAGTGCGTAAGATCAAGAATATTATAGTCTGGAGATGGGACAGCAGAGCTGAGGTGGAGCTTCCTCGACTCAGCAGCCTGGGCAATGTGTGTTTTGGGTTATCCAGCTTGTGCTCGAGCTGTCAAAGTTCTTTCTGCTTTTCCCTTGCTCCAAAAGCTTTCTGTCAGTATATTTTTTCTGCAGAAAGCTTTGGCTAACCCTTTTTGGGGGTTTTGCAAAGCAGAATACATGAGCTGAACCTTCACAGCAAATTAACTCATCTGCTGGCAGTGGCTCGTGGTTTTACACGTTGGTAGGAGCTTGGGGAACATGTGTCTGTGCCAAATGCACCGCGTCTGTTCAGCACTCTGACATCTGTGAGCAAAGAGGTTAATATACCGATGGATAATTAGGTATTTCAGTACCGGCATCTCACTATTTAGCAATACCTTTTTGTGAAATTATGCCATTTCACCACCTCTGTTTTTTGACAGCCAGTGTTAGAGCCAGATTCTCTGCTGGTGTAAATAGGCATTAACACTGCTTTAATTACTCCGGCTTACCCCAGTGGAGGGTGCTGTGACTTTGGCAGCTTCTCTTTAGTCCAACCTAATTGCATTTACACAGGCAACAATTTTCTCTTCACAAATCACCTGATCTTGTCAAGAGAGTTCATCTTTGACCAGAATCTATTCCTCAAACTTCCAGATCCTTAAAAAAATGTCATTATAAGCATAACTTTATATACAGGAGTTCATTTGAGCTTTCTCTGCCTTGTACGGGAAGGACGTTCTCCACCAGGCCACACAGAGAGAATTGGAGAGTGGGGCACTGCAGCCAAAATAAATATGCTGTCAAGGCAGGTAGGATTTCAGAGTTTTGGTGTGAGACATCTGGTGGCCTTCAGACATGGTATCTCAACCGTTTTCTCTAGGAGGGCTTTTGAAATTTGCATATTGTTTATGGAAATTGGCATCCATTTAATGGATAGACTTCTGGATTATGAATGTTTCTAGATATATATTCCTATAGTACACTGGTGTCACGCTACTATAGATTTTCAGATTATGCTGGCAAATATATCTTTTGTCATTGAAAGAAACAGAAGACGTGGGTCTACATCCCTCAGCTGACTGGATATCTAAGTACTATGTTTTATTTAGTCTTGAAATAAAGAATGTTCATTTTATTGTGCTTGTTTCAATCAAACTTTTCCTCAAAAAGCTGTCAACATGGATATTTAGAAACAACCTTTGCTTGTCTTCAGGGAAGATGTCACTGTTTGTGCAGATGGGCTGCCAGCTCCTTTCTCGTTCCCAAATACTGCTGTAGCTGTACCTCCAGTGAGAACGCATTTATGTGTTCATTTATCTGGCAGCACAAATCCAGAAATATTGCTAGGCACGTAGAAATTTCATCCATGGCTCCCTCTGATAAAATTTAGATAAATAGAACTTGGAGAGGAGACTGAAGAAGATATTCATGGAGAAATGACAAGCTGTTGGAAACTTCCTTTTTAGAAAATGCAGAACATCAGAAACTAAAAGAGAGAAAGTTTTTATCATAACCACAGCACGACTCCAACTTTGATCTTTACTAAGGGATAATATATTCACAATATCCCATTGTCTTTCCTTAGAGGGAGTTTCAAAGATGCCTGAAGAAGGTTCCTACCGTCTGTTAGCTCTGATTTCAGTGCTATACTGAAATTATAACGGGCTCCTGTTTCAGTTTGGGGCTTTTGAATATCCAGCTTGAGAGTACTGTGGGTGCACAGGAATGTGTTTGGAGATGGGAGCAGGAGCTCTGCAGCTCCATCACATAACACCCTCGGAAAAATATCTGTTACCTTGAATGATGTAGAGAGAGAGGGGACACCCATCTGTGTTCCTGTGGGATAGCCTTGTTAATTTGCAAGTTTTGGTATATAGAGAATGAACTATATAGCTTGTGAGGGAGCATTTAAATCAAAATGGATGAGATGTACAAGAAGTGGGAAAATGTAGCTTCTTTATTCTCTGTTTGTGTTGCAGTGGAGGTAGGGATGGACTGAGTGACATGACAAATCTCTGGAGAGATCGGCTTCAAAACGGAGGTCAAGTTGCCCAAGTACAATATTTGAACAAAAAGATCAACAGCTTTTGTGTGAACTGAATATATGTGTATATACGTATAAATCAGGGAATTGGAAATTGCTGTGATGGGGTTTCAAAGGCTGAAAAAGCAGGACAGTACTAAACTCATTCATTAACACACTCTTGGCAAGCAGTCAGTTCTCACACAGTATTAATCATCAGTGCTATTTATATAAAGCCTTTATTCTTTACCACTAATTTTCTAAATTAGCTGTGAGTACACAGGACAAGGGAGGCAATGCCACCTCGTGCTGGTGGCTGTGGCTCCTGGTGGTCCCAGAGGCTGAGGTTCAGGTGAACAAGGTTGAGAACTCATCAATGAGAAAAGCCCAAACTGAAGTGTGTTGTCTGTCTTCTCCCATTTTCCTTGCTGACGCCTGGTTTTTTATCCCTTTTTCCTTTGGTTTGCCAGCCATCTTTGCTGTGTATTTGGCAGTCTATAAGTGGTCCCCTGTGCTTCTCTTGTCTTTTTTATGACAAGTTTTGTTGGATGCATCCTGCGTGCAGCTACACACAGCTGTCTTTGCCCTTTTGGCGGTCACTTTGTTTGCATACTTGTGCACTGTGCTTGACCACAGCGTTACAAAAATACATCTATACCACTAACTAGCTTAGTACGCTTATTTCTGGATTTGAGGCAAGCTAATATTAATTATATCTGCACTATTAGTAATTACATCCTGAGTGGTAAATTTATAATGTACAAGTATCAGAGGCCTCTAATTTGGCTACAGTTTCCTAGTATTGATTTGGGAAGCACTATGATAAATGTTATTTCTTACAGAAAGGAAGCAGCTTGTCAACTATTTGCGCCGTGTGTGAGAAGGATTATGCTTAGTCTATGTACAGGCTGGTGAGTCGAATTTTAATTGCTTTACATGCATTAAATTGGTACTTGCATGTTTGCAACCAATTAGATCAAACTATTTTTGAGTACTTAAACTAGGAAGTAAAATATGCATTTGAGCAGGCGCATATCTGTATGTCTGGGCTTTTCAAATGGGATATATTCGGTAAGTGAATCCAGAGCCCCTTGACAGCCTAGTTTTGTAAGAGTGCCAGACTTTACCTAGACCTGTGTGGGATTTCATGTTGTTTTTCTTTTAAAGCCACTAGTACATTATGTTGCTATGGCTACTCCATCACAAAACCCTGTTACCAATGCATTAGTGTGCTTTAAACTCAGTGTTTCCCCCTCTTATTTGAAATTCTATTGTATTTTTCTCCTGTGCGGGATATTTTTGGAAGAGGTTTGCATTAAGGAGGGCTTCAAGACCTCTTGGTGTAACAGACTTAAGGTTTTACTGTTTAGCTGTCCACTGTACCCCTTTAATCAGTTTCATTCGCTCTGTTATTGAGCGGCCGGAGGGAATTGGCATTTGTGCCCTGGCTGTATACACTTTGGTATTACTGATAAATTAAGCTATCATACTGAAACGCAGATTGGCAGAGCTGAGGTGTCAGGTACATATTCTTCCAGCATCAGAACAAGCTACTGGACTTTAAACGTTGCTAAAGGAAAAAGTAATGTGATATGATAGACAAGGTGCTAACTCTAAAGCATTTTTTTGGTTCCAATAATATCCTAGACATCTAACGCTCCCAGAATGTTTTGGTGCCCCAGAGTTGCAGCTAGTCTGGCATTAGGCAGAAGCAGCAGGTCACCATCTTGGTGGGCTATGGGCAGCAGTCCATACTCCCTAAAGATGTGCTAGTAGCTAGAAAGGGGGAGTGAAAAGGCATGCTTGTAGGGCGGGCAGTGGGTGAGTCTCGCCTGCACTCTCATCATGTTGAGAGAGCTGCTACCAGAAAACCAGGCATTTCCCTTCCGACTGGTGATAAAATTGAAGTGTCCTTGAGTGCTGCAATTTCCTTATACCCTTTCCTTTCTTTTTACTCCCATAGTGGTGATGACTGGATGTCGTTTCAATCTGATATTAGTAGGTCTTTGAGAAAAGTGGTGTTTCACGGGAAATCCCTCTCCTGACTTCCTTCTGAAATAACAGCAGCAATGATGATAAAAATATTAAAAAAAAAAATCAGCTTTTTTTTTTTTTTTTTTACATTTACTGCTGCTTTGTGCAAACCAACTTTTTTATCAGTGCTCAGGTCAAAAGCAATAATGCCAGTAAATCTGTAACATTTTCTTTGTTCAGAAAGTGTTACAGGAGTGACACCAGCAGCCCTCAGCAGGGCTCATAGCGTACGTCTGACTTGCAAAACATCCCTCCAGTGGGTTCAAAGGATGATCATCCTCAGCCCTCTCTGTGTGAGGGTGGGATCTCCTCTCCCATCTTGCCAGGCATAACAAGACAACTGTACTGAAGATCACCCTCAAAGGTGGCTTGCTTTCCTCCTCTCCTCCTGACAGGGAGAAGGTTAATGAGCTCCTGGGTTAGCTATAGAAATACTCTTAAAAACTGCCAAAGCGCTCCCAAAGCTGTGGGAAAGGGTTAGCTGGCTGGCAGTTCAGAGCCAGCCATCCTCAGTGAAGTAAATGCTCTCAAAACACTTGTGGGAGGAAGGGTTCGGCGCAGAGATGGACAGTTTGGCTTTAAAAGCTTGGACTTTCTTCTTGTCTCCCTAAAGTCCACCTGAGCCCCAGGTAGAGCAAAGCTGCTCTGCCAGGTCTGCGGATCCTGTCGGCACCAAACACTTCTCTAACATTCCATATGTCACCTCTGACTCCGGGCAGGGGTGTTTGGGGCTCATATAGCCCTGTTGGTAGTTGGTGTTAAATCCACGGTTCCTGGTCCTGGCACTGAGTGTGGCGCTCCTGACTCGGCACGGTCTCTTGTTTTCTCCTCACGTACCTACTTCAGAGAAACTGGAAGTGCCTGGAGAGAGTTTTAAACCCAGCTGTTGCAGAGTGCCGAGCTCCTCGGTTTTCTTTTTAAAGGGAGTGAAAGCTGCCGTTGTGTTCAAATCAAGAGGGATATGAATCTCTCAGTTGCAGTAAATTATTCTTGTCACTTAGTGTCTGTCTTCTGCATTTCTCTGAAACTTATTAAAACATGTCTGGAAAAGGAAAGGGAAAGTAGAGTATCTCGGGTCATAGTAAATGCTGCTGTTTGTAATTCGTCACCAGACAAGACAGTAAATGAATTTGAGCTACTCGCATCAGGGAGACTTTGAATGACATTGCATATCATAGTGTACCTCTGAGGGGATGCATTATGCAGCCTCTTTTTCCAGATTTTATCTGATTTTGGAAAAAAAAGAATGGAAGTCCATGATCTCTATCTACAAATGAAGACATGGGCAGGCAAATAACCTTGATCTGGGAAAGGAAAGAATGGCCTCGTGTTTGTGATGTGGAAGAAATGGATTATGTTCTTGTCTGTCACAAACCTTGTGCAACCTTTTACGAATCACTAAATTATTCTATCTTTTGTCTTCCCCTGTTTTATAGCAGCTCTAAACCACTCATGAAATGTATTTTTGGGTAGTTTAGCTTTAGTTGAAGCATTTGTAGTTTTCCAAAGCAGGTCAGATCTTGTGGTGTTGCCCTTCTTACTGTTCCCGCTCATCCCGCAATGCCATCATACCCCTAGGCCTCGGTGCGCTCCCCTCGCTGGGGTGCGTGGGTGGGTGCGCTCATCTCAGCGTGTTCCAGGACCCCAAGTCCGGATCCTGAAAACACCTAACAAACTATGGTTTCTTTTTTAAAAATGTGGTCCATGGAAACCACACGTAGAATAGACACAGAAAAAAGACAAAAAATCTGTAACTTGTCTAAAACTGCTTGGTATTTTGGAGTCCACAATTGTTCCCAGAATCCTTTGTGTAATGGAAACTTCTTTTTACATGTTTCTTTCCTGAAGTAAATGATGGACTCCGTATTTTCTTTCTACAGCACGCGGACAGAGCACTCCTGATGCTTGTTCTTCTCCTGGCTTTGGGAACCTTGCATGATCAACCTGATCTAGCTCATTTAATCTTCAGTCTGGGACTTTGGGAGCTTTCATGAGAAAATGAATTGCAAGACCGTTAGTCTCTTGTAGCCATTTATATTCCTTGGAAGAGAGCCTTAAATTGATTTTTAACTGAGAAAAGAAATATGTGCATACACCCTTGCTTTGGAAAGAAAGGAAAGAATTGTATACTTCAGTCCCTGAAAATTACTGCGTTACTGAGGACAATTCCTAGATTATTTTATTTGTAGATGACAAGAGAAATATGTGCATACACCCTTGCTTTGGAAAGAAAGGAAAGAATTGTATACTTCAGTCCCTGAAAATTACTGCGTTACTGAGGACAATTCCTAGATTATTTTATTTGTAGATGACAAGTATTTGTGAAGTTTTATTGCATAGTTCAGACTCATTCAAGCATCTTTTGGAGGTGTCACTTTAAAGAAGGGAGCGGGAAGGATGGAGAACAGAAAGGCCTCCTTCCTCAAGGCTCTCTCTGAGTCAAAGTCCTATTAGTCACGTTAAATCCTAACTCTCTAACATTTATCTTACAAAATGTCTCATATTTTTCTAAAATGATTAGATTGACCAAAGAAATAGAGATCTATTTTATATGATGATACCTTGTGAAATTAAGGTTGACAGGTGATAGACTTTCTCTTTAGAAGCGCTTGAGAGAGAAAAGTAATCAATGGAGAAAGTTATAGGAAAATGTTAGCATAAGAATGAGTGGTTTCAAATAGTCTGCTCATAAATTCAGGCTGGACTTCAGAAGTTTTCTCACAGATAGAGGAAATGAGGTTCTGGAATGACTTTCCAATAATAACGGAAAAGGCAATCAAGCAAGTTGTAAAAGACAAAATCACTTTTCTGCGGGTAACTCTGCTATATAACATATAATCTCATTCATTGTGTGGGAAGTTCTTCATGGGCCTGTGTTTCTGTCCTAACAGAAATTCCCAGATGGGCAGGACCGGGGCTTTGCTGGCAGTATGGCATCCTCCAAAGACTCTTTCATTAGTAATTTTCATAAGGGAGGGATATAACACTTTCCCAAGCATTTAGGAATCTCTGGTGGGTAAACAGTGGGTTGGGGTGACCCTGGCTGGCTGCCAGATGCCCATCCAGCTGCCCTCTCACTCCCTGCTCTTCAACAGGTCATGGGGAGAAAATTAGATGTAAAAAACCCCATAAAGACACTTGCCAGTTATCCTTAAGGGCAAAACAGACTCAATTTGAAGAAAAACAATTTGATATGTTGCCAATTCAAAACAGACATCAGATGAAATGATGTGAAAACTCACGATACTTTACCACTTCTGCCTACTTACCATGGCTTACAAATGAAATAAAATAAAAAAGGAGCAGCCCCACACCTCTGAACGGGGTTCGTGCTTGCTGGCCTGTTTCCAATTACCTCCACCTCGCCGGGAGCCTGCCAGGGAAGGAGCCCCGACCCCTCCAGTGGTGGCAGGTGCCAGTGCTGGTCTGCAGGATGCTCTTACACCTCCTGGTTTCAGGAACGGCAGCTTGGCCCTGCCAAGTCATTTACTTGCGGGTGGAGAAAACCAGAGGTCATTTGTTGATTCTTCTGCCACTGAGCCTCGAAGTGTGGAAAATCCTTTATCTTTGAGACTTTCTAACTTTCTTCGCAGTTGGTATCACAACAAGCCTCTGAGAGATGTAAGCAGCAGCATTCCCATTTTACACATAAAAATAAACCTTGCTAGCTTGGTTGGAACTAATTTTCTAATTAACGGCTCCCTGATTTTCTTTTTTTCTTGGAAGTTGTGTTATTCCTGTGGATAATAGTACTTTTTGTTGTTGTTAAGCTCATTTGGGTTATTTTTCCTTAGTGAGTATCTCTTTTGATTTAACTGTAGGCAGTTAGGGAGAACAATAGCGAGCAGATAAATGAAAGTGTACAGAAAGTATCCATTAAAAATATAGGTCTTCGCCTTACTTGCCACAGAAGAGCAAGATGTAAGATTGCTATTCTTTAGATTCTTTTCTCATAGCCTATTAACACCCCCTTATCTTTTTCTAAACTTCATATTTCTTTCCAGCAAATCAGCAATGTATTTATCAAGTGAAAACATGCTCCTTTAAAGGTCACACCACCCTTAGATTGACTTGACTGTTGATTGCACTTGAGCTAGTAGCTTTAATTCATGTTGACTCCATTTGTTTTTAATTAAGCAATGTCTTTTAGGCAACGATAGCCCATCACTACTGCCAACAGGTATGTTTTGCTCTTTAATATTGAGTCTTATATTCTAGTTTAACTGAGATGAAGCTTTGAGGGCGATTTACTCAGACTATAGATTTTTAAACAGGAATGCAAATTGCGAGACAATTTGCAAGAGTCCAATTTAACCTAATAGCTTCGAAGTGAATTCTAATAGAAACAACTCACCTAGCCATATACCTAGTTGCATATTAACGTATACTGGCTCAGTATCAAGGGCGAACCAGGTAGCATTTACATTTATTAACACTGTCCCTGTCCAATAACGACCCTTTCAGAGACGATGGGCTGCTGCTTCCTTCCTTCCCATCAGAAAGGTCCTTTGCTAACTATATTCTCAACATATGGTTTGGTTAATCAAATACAAATCTCTATATGTGTGTTGTAGGTCTTAAAACCCAGAAAACAAATTTTAAATGAACAAAAGCCCCACACCTGTTTGGGTAAGCTCTGGGACAGCATTTTTTTTGTCAGCTTGCTTAATTTTTCTTATTTTTGGAAGAGCATGGAAGAAGAGAGCATGGAGAGAGTTGTCTGAGATCAATAGCAGCATCTGTCTGAATTAGCAGTGGAGCAAATTAGGATGATCTTGTGCCGGGACCTCTTAATGACAAAAGCATTGGTATCTTTTCTGTTAAAGACATCATGTTTTCTGACTGACGTGTTGTGTATGATGTGTACTGAGGAGTTGGAACCATCTGCTTCATAGTGCCAGGGCTATAGCATTTCTTTCCTGTCTCACATACGACTCCAGTGCTGCTTTTGCAGTACTAACATTGTTGTTTCTTTCTTGTCTGTGTTAATAGTATAATGCTGCTTACTTGCACAGAGTACAATTTTTGTAAAAAAAAAAAACAACAGGAAAATGTAATCCTGTCTATAAAATTTGCAAGTGAAAGGACAATAAGGGTCTTAGAGAGTATTACAACATTTCAGATGGTATTTGGCAGTACAAGGCATATGAATTCTTAAATCTTTCTGAATTAGTAGTGATTAGTAAATATTATACATGGATTTCTAAGAGTTTTGCTTTTCTTTTTATGCCTTCTCTGTCTTCTGACAGCAGAAGTGGAAATTGTGGCAGTTGTGACTGGAATGTTAATAACTGAACCAGGCATTTTTAGTCAGTGGGATTCATTAGCTGTTTTTGCTTGAGTTGTATAATATCATTAGTATTTTATGTATACTTACACAATTGGTTTGGTTTGCTTTTAACAAAACAGAACAGAATCTCTTACCTATTTATTTTTTATGCTTTTGTTTGTTATTTCTTGGCAATTAAGCAACATTTGCCTGTGCAGCAAAATCCTTTTCTTCTAAGCAGGCGATTCTGCTCAGAACACCTATATTTTTGGTATTTCATGTATTCAGTCCTCCTTCTCCCCTTGCTGTACTTTTTGATAATAGATTCTTAGCTATTCCTACTGCTTCTAAATAGAAGCTGCCTCTTTTGGAAAAGTAATGAAAAGGAAATCAACAGTGGTAATCAAACTGAATTATAGCAAAGTTCTGGCTTTCAGCTAGCAATTGCTACAGAAATTGGGCCCAATTCATTATGTACTGTATGCACATGTAATTGAAATTTCCTTCCTTTTTTTCATAAACATGTTCCCAAAATACTGTGTATCTCTTATCCTTAATTAAGGGAAAAACTCAACCTGAAACTCAGGCAATTACTAGAATTTCTGCTGGGCTGCAGAAGATTGCAGAAGAACGAGGTGAGAACACCACTAAATACAATAGGCACAGGCATCTTGCTGCTCTTCCTTGTATTTCCACTGCCAACAGGATGCAGACAGAGTGAAGAATGACTTCAACTCATTAGAGCTCTTAGGGGAAAAAAAATGACCAAATAACCAGTGCATGTACTTTTTACTATGAGACCAAAATTGTTTTCTCTTTTTGATTTGGTCAGTTGCTTGATACTTACTTCCTTGCAGGCTCTCTTTTGCAGCAGAAATTTATAGCCGAGCTGTCTGCTTATACGGGAAGCCCATTGCTCTTAACATTACAAAAAACAGATAAGGACTGTTTTCTTCACTCGAAAAAAAGGTCTTTTTTTATTTTTTCTTTTTTTTCCCAGGTAGCACTCTGCGCAAAAAGGGCTGTGTCTCACAGCCACGTTTCCAGTGCCGCTTCTGCCGCTTTCTATCTGCTGCTTTGTGCCTGTATTTGCACGTTATGGAAAAAGTGCTGGAAGCTACTTCTAGCATTTTTATTGCATTCCCGGTTTTCTTCTTTGCGTACCTCTGCTTCTGGTTGAGCTTGTTCATGTGTAGTTTTTGCATTATCAGCCCAGCAGGATTTTGTAGCCAGCTACCCTCAATTCCTTTATGCAGATCGTGAGATGAAGAAGATGAGATTTTTGGTTTCAATGAGGCTTTACGCAAATTTCACCCCACTAATCATGCCTGCCCCTATTAATCATGCCTGTGGTGTCTGAAATGGCAGCATGCTTCTCATGTGTGCGATCACACAAAAGGGAAAGCAATAAAATCACCACTCAATCAGGCTTAGCAGGTTACATGCTTCATGCTGGGTTTCCTGTCAAGACATTTTTGCTCCAGTGAACCCAGTTGTGTTTTGCTGCCTTTCAAATCTGCTTTGGGGATATTTTGTGGTTTTCCCTTTCCTTTTGTCTGGCTTCTTTCCTGCTCCTTGCTGAGTCTGCGCTGAAGGCCTTCTGAAGGAAGCCAGTTGCTTTGGGCAAACCTGCTTGCACCTTCCTTAGCCCGACAGAGGCTGTTTGGCCAGCACATTCCCTGCTGGAGCTTCTGCATTGCAGTCTCTGTCCCAAGGGCACATCCCTGAGGGCAGCCATGGTTAAACTCAAATTAGCTTTGGAATACTGTGAATTTTTGGATAATACTGCGAACGCCACTTTACAGGATGAGGGCAGTGCGAGATCTCTGCCAGGGCCTATGCTATTTAAACCAGTTCCCATTTACCTTCATGCACATGCAGGTTTCAGTGGTTAAAACTCCTAAAACTTCCCTATTTTGCACCTTCCTTCCTGCTCCTCTCAGAAGAGAAGCAATCTGTTACAGGTTTGCCTTCTCAGCATTTATCACCTGGAGCCACTAGAGCAAAAAGAGTGAATATACAACCTTATTTAAGGTGTTACTTCTAAGGTATCTGAGGACTTCCTATATGAAATAAGATTTCTAGCAGGCTATCTGAAATAGCCTCTTCTTGTTCCTCTGGGCATGCTATCCCCTCTGAACAGCATGGCAATTTTATTTATGAGGACTTACTCTTAAAATCTGCGTAGCAATAGACTAGGTGGCTATTATTATTACAATTATTATTATATTCTAAATCATAGAGTCAGTGCAAGTTCACAGGACATGTTATTCTTTCTCACAAACTGTGGGCCACATTAAAACAGTGACCTTTCACATCCGAGGTGTTTAAAATTAAAAGCAGAGGTGGTGTGCATTTCAGAGCCATCACTAGAATGACCTGGAAGGCACAGGGCTGGGATTTGGGGGAGCAAGCCAGCGCCGAAAACCCCACTGCTTTCACTGGGGTCTGGATTTCACTTTGTGAATTTTAGAATATTTCACTCTGCTAGCACAGTGTGTCCCATCTGTGGGAGAAAAGGATGAAACTCGGTGTCCTGCAGTTTCCTGAGGGTGGTAGTCAACCAAATTTGTGTTTTGGAGGGGAAAAGGAGGCTCCTGCTGATAAGAAAGGCTCTGTTTGATTCTAATCTTTTTCACCTGTTGAACAATTATTGATGACTTTCATTTATAGTGCTTTGTTGTCCTGCTATGTAAAAAGGAATAATCAGTCCTGCATTAAGCTACATGTAAAAAGTCTGTCTTTATTTGCATTGTAATGAAGGGCTACCTAAGGTGTTAGAAGCAGAATCAATAGGCTAATGAGATTTTATGCAAACAATCTCAAGTAGCAACCTGGTCTCACCCTTAGATAAAAGGATTTATTTGAAGTAGGAAAATACTTTAAAGTTTTTTTTTACAAAAGATGTATTCTTACATCAGTGCAAATTGAAACATGAAAAAGAACTTTTTTTTTTTATTGTAAAGTATTTCAGAAAATAATTCCAATGTTCCTACATGCAGTAGTCAGTAATAAGCTAATCAGGCCAATTCTTACAAGAAGGCATACAGTCTTGTGTATCAGTTTCATTCTTTTCTTTGACACTCGTATTTAACCTCAAGGATGAAGTATCTAGAAGTCCACAGCTGAATACAAACCATCGTCTCTGGAATAAAAAGTAAAATAAAAATAAAAGACCCTGCCTACAGCTTCCCAGGTAACGTGTACTTTGCAGCTGGGGAAGAGACAATTTTGCAGGTGAAGAACTGACCATAATGGTACAATGTGAGATAAATATTTTGGAAAAGGGTGTGGATTTACTTTCTTAGCTTTATATCGGTGTCCTTTCTTTATTCTGTTATACTTACGATTGATTCTTCGTATCTTTTAAATGAAACTGCCTTGCAGAATGCATATTTTTCAGCTGGACTCTGGCGGCGAATTTTGATTTGCTGCAGTTGTTGTAGGGAGAGGGAACAGAGCTCTGAATTTTCTTGGAGAGGCAGAGAAGGCTGCAGGGAACTGCTGTGGCCAGACCCCGTTTGTTCTGCTTAGCCCTGCTACGCCTGGGGTGAGGCACGGGAAACACACCTGATTTAGCTATCCACAGCGCTAAGATGCTGTAGAATAAAGTATAGAAACATGTGTTCAGCTGCATGAGGTAGTTTGAAACGTCATGAACTATGGGTTTATCCAACACTCACAAAAAATACAGACAACGTAAACTATCCTGGTTTATTAGAAAGACATGCAGAAAACAAGAGACCGAGCAAGGCACGATCAAGAACCTCAGGCAAAACCAAAAAAAATTCAGTAAAGGTAGATCTAAATTATTCTCTTTTTCCATTTTCCCAGCTAGCTCGAGCGTGAGAGAGAAAAACACATTTTTATCCAGGAATCTGCCCTCCCACCAAACCTCTTCATTCTCTTTGTGTAAGAAATAAAACACTTTTATATATTTTCTCAAGCGCTCCAGTGCTTCTGAATGGGTTTGTTTTCATCAGCCAGTACCATGGGTGCAATAGGTGTCTGTCTCACAGCCAGAGACAGACTCAGATGGACTGCAATGAAAAGGACAAGGAGAAGAGGAAGCTTTCCTGCATCCTAGTGCTTAAGAATGCATTTTTCCTTTCAGCTGCTCCTATGGTGGGAGCGATAGCTCGCGCTGTTCGTAATGGGGTTGGGTATGTGCAGCTTTGAAATGGCAGAGGTGTTGTTAAACCTGTCTTGTAGCATCCTGTGAAAGAAGCACTCGCTATCCCCCAGTATTGCCTTGTTTTCATGACTGTTCCAAACTGAATGGAGGTCAAGAGTCCTGTTATCTTCAGTGAGATTTGCAGTTGCACGATAGGAATACATTATGTAGACTGTTAATTGCAAATTTGACTTGTCCTGTGACTTTCTTAGAATAAGAAGTATTTGGGTGCTGCTCCCCCTCATCTTGATATATACAATGCTCTCACTGTTTAAGAGACTCCCTTCCTTCCTGAGGGCAACCATTTCTTCTCCAAGGCCGATAGTGCCTGCGGTGAAGGCTACTCTCCTTCCACGTCACGTAACTCTTTTGGTACTGGAGGCCGAGAGAGAAATGTCCAAGGCAGTTTAGGGTTAGAAGCCTTTTGAGAGTGCTCGTCTCTCAGAAGGTGAGCATCTCCCATCTCATTGGCATTGCTTTACTCAGAGATGCCAGACCTTTCTGGCCAAGTAGCTTCTACGTTTTTCTTCAAGACTGAGTAGGTATCTAATCTCTGTGTTTTGCTAATGAATAGATAAACTGAATGAATTTGCACTAAAATAAAATGATTTCTTGTTAAAAGTGCTAATGAATCCTGTTCCTTATAAGAATAAAACAGAACTTCTGCATTTGTCAGTTATTATTAGGTTTTGGGGACTTTTTGGCTTTGTTGTTTTGTTCGTTTGTCTTACTTCTGCTTTCTGATGAAATCAAGCCCCCTGAGAAGTGGGCAAAGCAGCATTTCATGGCAGAGCACTTGTGGGATGTGCCCTGTAGTGAGACATGTCTACTCTGAATTTCTCTGGGATACTGCCAAAATGCTCTTTGAAAGACAGCCCTGCACGTGGAAGGTGCACTCCTTACAGTGAGTAGTGCTCCATTTGACATGAAAATTGCAGACTGTGTTTAGGAAAGGGAATTTTGTCAAATAAATAGTTTTGGAGTTGTTTTGATTGTTTTTTTTTTTTTTTTGGGGGGGGGGGGGAGGGGGGGAGGGTGGAGAAGAGAGTGAAAAAAAAGCTGTGGCTTTCTGACTTTTAGGATTTTAAAGCTGCTGTCGCAGTCTGGGTGTTGGGTGTTGTCTCACTGATTTCTTTTCACCCCCTTCCCTTCACTCACATCCATCAGTTGCAGACCAAGTGAGACCCGTGCACATTTAAACACTGCCCTAATAGCCCGTGTCAAGTTCAAACAGCTTCCCAGCTCTGTGGTCTCTGTTGTCAATTGTGAACCACATTTTTGGAAACAAGGGTGGGATATATAAGCTTTCTGTGCTGCCACTGCTGGGCATTGGTAGGGCTGCATCCCTGTCTTGTGGTGGCAAAGCCAGATTTCCCATGACGTACTGCACTTTCTAGGCTAATGGTGGGTTGGTGATGCTTTCTATTTCCATGTTTAGCTAAAGACCAACTCAAAACCAGGTAAAATTGGAGAGTAAAATAGATTGAAGGAAGAAGAGTTTTTTGGTTAGCATGTTGTTTTCCGTTAGCTCTTCCCACAATTTTGTTTACTGCAAACAATATAAGTTTCCCATTATGTACTTATCAGATTTTTAATTGAAGGGACAAACTAGATAAGGCTTCCTGTTTTGGTTTTAACAGGTCTGCTGAGAAGTTATCATATGATCTATAACTATTTATGAGTTAATTTTTTTCTCTGATATAATTTTTTTTTATTCCTTCTGTGGGTCCTTGAGTTTCTCCTACTGTGGAGCCCAAGGGAATCAGTAAATGAAAATCTAAAGCAGTGATCACAATGAATTATACTTTTACTGTTTCCCATATGAAGAATTAGTTTCTTCCCTTTCTTTTTCTTGTTACAACCTGTATCACAAGCTTAAATTATCAAAATTTTTCGTTAATATTCCATGTAAATTTTAGTGGAAGGATGACAGTGTTGTGACCTTTGTGCTGCACCATTTTCTGATTTGGATTTCTTTTCCTGTGTCTTTAAGTAAAGAATAATCAAAATAGGTGACTTCTTGCAGTTCTTAATAGCAAAGCCATTGAGTCAGGTTTTTTGTGGTCCTCAGATATGGAGATACCCTGTGGAAAGGTAGTGGGGCAAGGGGGTAACCTACACAGGATTTCCACATCTTATGACTTGCTTGGATTTCTTATATGGCTTCCAAAATTAACTTCAACTTACACTGCTGCGGGATGGGGACAGATTAGATGTCTGGTGAACATGCCAATAACTACCTACTGTCTGCTATTTTATCAGAAGTTTGGCAAAGAATATAAAACAGTTCTTGGGAGTCTCAAATAGGAAACTTTGGTAGTGCAGTCAGGCTCTTCACAGATGAACTATAAACTCCTGAGAACATCTGAATTGAGCTTTGAGTTGACAACAAAATCTCTGAACTCAAGCCAGCTCCTTGTTTTGTTATGGGTCTAGCTGGCCTTGGCATAGGTTTCTGTGAAACATTGGAATGAGAAATAAATTGTTTGTAGTTTTAAAAATTAATAAGGTGGGGGTTTTTTGGTTGAGGTTTCAGTAACTTTCAGTGAGGAAGCACTGCTGCGTCATCATCACAGATCATACAGTGAGGATCAATTAAGGCCCCATAAACTCTGTAATAGTTGTGTTTGACAGTTCCATCTTGTATTTTATTGCTTCAAGTAAATGCAGTATATAATTTTCCTTAGAATTAAAAAAAAATAAAATCACAAAAATAGTTTTTTGCACATTGTCTTTAGCACCAGCATTATTTTCCTATGTATGTTACATTCTCCTTTCCTGACTACTCTTGATTATAGTCTCCCTCAGTGTTTTTTTATATCCCTTCTGGGGAAGCAGTGGAAAACCTGCAAGTGCTGTCCAGTTCGGTGGCTGCTTCTTGACATGAGTACCATCGCAGTTTCACAACCTCCTTCTCACGAGTTATATGCAGTAGGAGGGTGATATTCAGGAGCAAAGTATTTCAATGACTGTCTTCCTTCAGCTCATGATGCGGGTGAAGAAAATGTACAAACAGCAGAGACAGAAACAAGAAAGCAGTGTGAACAGTGGGGAGATTTCAGATGCCTAAATGAAGGTAACCAGAGAAAGGGTCAAAGTATTTGGCTAAGTCAAACCGTCCTTGTGCAGTTCCCTGGTTAAATGATATATGAGGACTAAGGGTAAACCCAGCGCATTAGAGGCCACTGTTTAGCAAAAGCCACTCTCTCCTTTGGGGTGCTGGTTCTGTCCTTGCAGCAGCCTTGAACTTGTATGACACAAAGCAGCAAACCGCTGTCATTACTGTTCTTTCTCTGAAATCAGACTCTTTCTGTGGTCTCCCTGCATGCCAGATCTCTTCTCACTCATCTTCTCCACGTGAGCAGAAAGAGAGCAAAAGGTGAAATATGGGCTGAAATGAAGGGCAGCTCCTGACTTTCTCATCGTGGGTAAGGGACCAGTAAATAATCCCTGCTACAGACCTAGAGTACTGACCTGATAAAATCTGACACGTCATTTACAGTTGGGTGTCAAAAATGCTATTTAACACTGCATTCAAAGCCAGTCTGCCTACTTCAGGTGCAAATGCTTGGAGTAAAACCTCTCATTGCTTACTTCTTTTACTGTATTTCCTATTAAGGTGATTATGCGAGGTGCTGACGAGAGAATAACCTTCCCAAGCTATCTGAGCAATGACTTTAGCACAGCAGATCATTTATGGGAGACGTTTTAGAAAGTCTGAAGTGCTATTTCCAGAGCACTTCTGATAGCGTGGAAGTAGTTTGTTTTATAGGAAGCATGGTTGTTAGTCAATACCGCAGGAACTGAAGGATAATGAAGAACAATTGTGGAGTGAAGGGAACTAGTTCATAAAGCACTATAAACCTTCAGATTTCTAAATCACTAGTTCTAATATGATCCATTTACTGAAAATAATACATTTTAGACATGGAGTTTTTTATTGTGTAAAAATCTTGAAGAATGTAAGAATTCCTCTGGGTTTTACTGAGTTTACCGAGATGCTTAGCACTAAGTGCCTATGTGTTTTTTCCAGTCTGGGTAACATGGGATGGACAAGTTTTTATTTAACTGGGCACTCCTATAACAATGCCATAGCTGGTTTTTTGTGTGCTTTTCTTTACCATGCATGCTTAAGGAGTTTCCCCTGAAAAGCCTTGTTTTCTGCAATCCCAGTGAGCAGGTTTTGCTTATGGGTATAAAGTGATCAGCATTTAATTCAAAGTAGTTGCATGTAAATGTGAAATTCCTACACAAAATAAATCTTTCCACTTTGCAGAAAAGGTGGCTGTTGGTATAAGCTCATTAATCTGCTTAAGAATGATAATAACATTTGTCTCTCTAATTCCAGGGTTTTATTTTTTGAGTAATACCAAAAGGAAATTGATGTAAAAGTTTATGTTGTACCTCAAAACCAATAAGTATTCTAAATTCTTATTAATTATATGAAGAAGAAAAATATAATTTCAGAAGGACATTTAACATAAATGCCTCTAACGAAGTATAGGAAGATGATGTCAAGTGGAAAAAATAATGGACAAGACTTACCCACAGTCTGGTTCCACATTTGTGCTCTGTGGCCATTTCAAATGGCCTGTCTCTTAGTATAACTTCACGTCTTGTTCTTATCTATGGAATGTAGAGCAAAGCAGTGATGTTGGTTTTGTATTTGTGAACCTGGTTAGTGGTGTCATTGAATCTTTTAAGACTTGGCCTACCTGATAAAGTGGTTTAACTGGAAACCAGTCCGTTCCTCTTTAGACTCTGAGGAATTAGGTTCATAGCTCTACTGCTGTGCCCCTGTGGAAATAAAAAAAAGTCATGGCTGCAATTTAGAGAAGCATCTAAGCATGTGCTTAATCCTGAGCAATCCATGGGAGTCAATAGAAGTTAAATATGCATAAACGGTTTGCTGACTTGAGCCTGTGAGCAGTGGAACTCATCAATAACAAAACTAAGTGGATTAAATAGAGGCTGTGGTTGAAAAGAACCTGTAGAAAAAAACCCCAAACAACCCAAAACAACACCCTTGTGGTAAAATTGAAGATGTTCCAGGGCTTTTCTGAATAAGAAAGTTCTCCTAATGTGGTGTTGCAAAATATGGGTTGAGATGGGAAGAGGATCATGGATTCCAGAAAAGGACTCCAAAAGTTAAGGGGTGTGCAGAAGTGAGAAATACACGGAGGCAGGTTTGAAGTGAAAGCTGCAGTGTGGATTGACAGAGGGACAGCTGAACCAAATGGAGTGAGAATTAGCCCCTGACATTGCAATCATCCAACATCAGCATATTATCAAGAAACAAAGAAGCGAATAATCAGTAGCACAGGATGCAGAGTCAAATGTAACCCTTTGCTAGCCAAGTGTGTAAAATTTTCCCAGAATGTATTTGTAACAAGCTTTTGAAAAAATAGAGAACCTGCCTTTCCACTGTGGGTGGAAAGGTAGGGGAAGATGTATTTTTTTGTGATGCAGGATGCTATGAAGAAGGAATAAAATGCAAAAGCAGAGACAAGGTCAAGCCTAGCAGACACTTTTTCAGCTACGTATGAAAGCAACACACTTGGAGAGCCATCACTCCTGGCAGGGAGCTTGGCTTCCTGGTGGTGATGCTCTTATTAGTTGCTAATCTGACACAGCCGACTGACATGAAGGAGAGCCCATCTAACAAGTGTGGAGAAGACACAGACCACTGAAGGGCATCAGCTGCTGTAGCTTCTCTAATCACTGTGTGATACACTAAGGAAAAGAAATGAAAGACTTGCAGGGAAAGGGCAGGAAAATGTTTGAATTGCTGCTCTTTTGGCATAAGGGAGGCTTTTAGGGCTTGGAGTAGATAGTTAGAGAGGTTCCCCCTGACCCCCATTACTACTTGTAGCTATAGATATAGATATTGTGGAATGTTAGTCAAAAAGTTTAGAATTCATACAAAAGGTTTTGCTTCAAATGTATGACCTGAATTTTCAGCTATGCTCCATTTATTGTGGAGAGCATATAAGGGGAGGTGTTTGGAAGGGGAAGAAAGAGAAGAACCAATTCCAAGGAAATACAGAGCAAGAGATTTCTTGGGAAATAGGAAGATGTATAAAGAACTGCAGGATCTGGGATCTGCAGAAACCCTTTTTCAAATGGAAAAGGAAATATAGCACAATTTATCTTGCCTTTGTCTTAGATAAAATCTCCGATTTGGGCAAAAATATATGCTAAAGAGTATACCTGTCCTTTTGGAAATTGTTTGTTGACTATTTTTTTTAGCTTGTGAAGCACTCTGAGAGTGGACAGTGATAAAAAGAAAGGAAAAATTAAAGCCAAAAAACCCCCAAAATCATGTGTTTAACAAAACCAAAAAATCCTCTCTTTGTTTTATTGCATGTAAGTAACATCAGAGAATTGGACTCTTTGAACATAATAAGACTGCAAAACTTTCAGAAAGACAGAAATGTAGCAAATTCATTACTTCTAAATTAGCAACTCCTAGTTAACGATGCATGATTTTTTACTGTCTGTCTGATTGCCTGTCTGTCTTTCTTTTTTCTTTATGTGTTCTTTTTCTTTATTATTTTTATTTTTTCCCTAGACATCTTCAGTTCTGCTATGGGAGATAAGGTATGGAATATTCAAGTAAATTCCTGAAGGAGCCTTTAGATGTTTGGCCCTTGGCTGGTGTGAAGAACAGGTAAGGGCTCTTCCCAGGCTCAGCAGCCATCCTGCTCTGAGGTTCTGAATTGCCAAAATTTGCACTCAGCAGTTTCAAACTCCTGGACGGGATGTGATCTTCCTTGAAAACATACCTGGAAGCCTGTTTCCAGCATTATAAACTACCTGCAAATTGCACAGGCACAGACACAAATTAAATCACAGGCTTTCTACTGACAGCATCCTGCTAAAGAATAAACCTGAGTAAACCTGAGTTTTTGAATCAACCCTCCTCAAGTGTAAGGTAATTTTCACATACACTGCAAAGGTGTATAAGCTGCATTTATTGTTCTTCTTGTCTTTTGATGTAATTTCATGGTTATCCCAAATCTCTCTATACAGATCTCTCTCTTACTCTCTCAGTGCTCACCTTTGAGCCTCACCAAATTTTTATCAAAGGGCATTGAATAATGTAGTTTTCATAGAGCTGGTTATAACCTATGATTTCTTTTTTGCACATTCTCTTTGTAAGGGGTAAAACTGAACCTTAAGTTGGGACCTGCCTCGGGTCTGGAGCTCGGAGAAATCTACAGCATGACTGTGGTCAACTGCTTCAGATAGTCTTACCTAGATTGGACAAAAGAAAAAAAATATATTTATTCTTTATTGCAGCCACAATTCCCAGAGTTACTTGAAAGCTAAAACCTTATTTTGTGTTCTTTCTTCCAGCCTCTACCTCATATACAATTTCAGCATATTACAGAAGAGTTTTCTAAGGTACTCAGTCTTCCCAGTCTGCCCTGCTCCCATATATGCACACGCATTTCTGAAGATTAGCCCTGTGGTAATATTAAGATTAGCTCATTTTTCCTACCAGACTTGTTTCCTACCAAATTTATCTCAAAACCTATGTATTTTTACATTAAAACTATGCATAGATGAATATTTCACTCCTACAGTAATACTTCCTTTTCATCCATCAAAATAAATGTGGCATTTGCTGTAATTTATTCATTCAAAATACCCCCTTGCTCTGCTTGGTAATGACCGTTTTCAGTTTCCATAAAAGCAGAGAAGAACTCCAGATCCCAGGGAAGTTGATGGCAAATTTGTAGTTGAGTGGAAATAAGACTTTCAGCAAGATCGGTGAGTTTTCTGACAAAAAGAAGAGATTACTCTTTTTGCGAGTAAATTAAATTCCTAACTGTTGGTTTAATATGTGTCAGCTGTGAAAATAATGCAAAGGGCAATAACACTTTCTAATTACCTTTTTTATCTTCATGAAGTTTTGCCCAGTTTCTGATCAGGATAGAACAGCAAGGTCCCGTTGTGCTCTCAGGTGAGATGGGAAGAGGTAGAGCTAAAGAAGGATGCCTCATCCCAGCTCCACAACTGTGAAAAATTAAACATTTCCATTTTGAAGGCTTGAAGACATACTAAAAAAGTAGCTGAAATGCTGATTTTCTTGCCTAGAGGAGGAATACTTTCCCGTATGCTAGTTCCTTCCTGGAATAGATGTTTATTTATTTATGTGAAGTTAAGCAGTGTTAGCAGTAGCCTCCTTGCACAAAAATGCATTTGAGACTATGCCAAAGGGTTCAAGCATTTAGAGGAGACAAGGTTCACACCTGGGCAGAGGAAGACATTCAGACTAACTTTTTTACCTCTATGGGACAGATAAAAGTTTGGCCAGTTCTCTCTTCCTTCCCCTGCAGGTCTGGGAATCTGCCCCTAACTCTTCATTTCCATTTTTTTCCCTTACAAGAAACCCCAAAAGTGTACGAACTGAAAGGAAATGTTTTATTTGTCATTTTCTGGCCTCAGGGTATTTTATTTCAGAGGCAAAGACAACAGAAATTAAATTTGTTATTATTCTCACTCTAAGCTTTTAAATGGTATTTTTGTACTTAGCTCCTGAATGGAAGATTGTAGAGTTGCGCAGCACTTTGTGTAAGCCCAGTAAGTTATTTCTGTGGGAACGCTGGAGACAGACGGGTTAATTCCTATACCACCGAAGCGCTGTCACTTTCTCAGCTGAGTCGAGAAGTGAAATCTTGGCTCATGGAAGCAGCAGAATAGGTCAGGCTGCAGTTTCACATTTTGTTTTGTGACATTTTTGAGCCTATCGATTAAGACTCACTCTGAATTTGTAGGTCAGTGCTTTTGGATTGTCCCTGTTGAGTAACAAAATGATGAAAGAGCTGCACCGCCAGTGCGGAGATAGCGTTAAACCGACCAGGCAGGGTTTTGGAGCTCTTGGGGAAGGAGCATAGGTAAGGGTGAGAGTCTGGAAGTGAAATGGGCACAGATGTTTTAGTAGGGCCTGTGTAATAGGTCAGAGGGTAATGATTTTAAACTAAGAGCAGGTAGGTTTAGACACGATATTAGGAAGACATTTTTAATGATGAGGGTGATGAAATGCTGGTACAGGTTGCCCAGAGAGGTGGCAGATGCCCCGTCCCTAGAAACATTCAAGGTCAGGTTGGACTGGGGGCTCTGAGGAACCTGACGTGGTTGGAGATGTTCCTGCTCATTGCAGGAGGGTTGGACTAGATGGCCTCTAAAGTTGCCTTCCAACCCAAAATATTCCATGATTCTATGAAATGAGCAGCCTTCCATCGACACTGGGCAACAGTGAAAAGGAAAAGGGAGTAGGTAATGTTAATTACTAAGTAAAAAAATAATTAACATTTCTTGTGTGTGATGCCCTTCTGGTTAGCATCTGGCATAATTACTTCAAGTGACATGATTCATTCATACCAAGTTTGATCATTGCTGGTGTTGTTCGTCATCGTTCCCATATAGTGCACCTTGGGTTTCTTTGGGTAACTTAATTAAGCAGTGCTACACATACACACACACACAGGCACGCACACACACCCCCCCCGCCCCCTACATACACACCCCACCCCACACCTCCCCCCCCCCCCCCCTTAGAGTTTAAGGATTTTTTCCTTATCTCTGTATGTCTGATATGGTTCTCTGTTTTTTAAATGAAAATGCACACGGACTAATGAGTGACTGAGATCAAGTTTAACAAGTAACCAAACTCTCAGTGTCATTCCCATGAAACTGCATTGCAAAGGCTTAAATATTTTCCTAAAACAGCTAGAGGAACTGTGGCAAGTGTGGTGGTTGTCCCACCATGAAAGTTAAGGAAATTCAGGGCTTAATGGAGAGCTCATTGTATTCCCGTGGGCAGTAAAGCTACATGCAAGGAGTGGCAGTATTCAGACATATTTATAAGGCTAATAAATGGAAGAATTAACTTGGTGTGTCTGTGGGCTAACTCAGCTGGGCACCTGATGCCTTTCCACTGGAGGGAAGAGGCTTGACACTTCTTGACTGGGCAACCATGGCAAGTCGCCCTGCTGGTGACATCTGGGGAGGCACTTGCTCTCTATCCATTTCAGCTGAAGCAAGAGGAGATTTAAAAAGAGGTTTGTGTATATAAGGGGGGAAGCTCAAGCTGACCCAGTGGACAGGTGTGCAGAGTTTCATCATGGCATCTGACCTTTCTTCTCTCCTCCTGTTGAAGTGCACTTCTCTGCAGTGCCATAAGTGGACATGTTGTCCAAACTCATTTCAGCGCTCAGCCTGCATAGCAAAAAAGCAAGATGATGGAATAAATTCATTTATCAGGCTTGGTAGAACTTCTCACCCCAGGATGGTGATATATCAGAGCATCAGAGCGGGTAAAAATCTTGTTTTAGGCTTTCAATTAGAGAGCTTAGCTAACGGGAAGAAAAATTAAAGGCGAATAAATAGGAACTTCTGCCCATAAAATGACCTTGTTTCCTGCTCCAAGGAGACTGAAAATGATGATTAATAATTTAAAAACCAGCTGTCTATTCAGTAGGTTGTGGGTTTATGCAGCAATACTGGATTTATAATAGCTTTAATCCCAAATTAATTTGTAGCCTTCTGAAAGTGGAATGTGGTGGAGGGAGTATGGTAGGAAAAAGTGATTCACAGTAGATTATGACCAAAAGTGAATGGAAATCTTGTGTTCAGCTTCCACTGTAGAGATGTGGAGAGGGAGAGTACGTATATCTGAGATAAAATTTACATTAGGGTACTGAAGCTAATACCATGAAACCTCATCAGGGTTTTGAAATCCACATTGTATTCCACAGGCTTAGAGCTAATATCCCAACAATACAGAATTTAAAAGTTTTCAAGCTTTTAAGCGGAGTAATGTTGACTTTGCATGCCCCAAGGTTTCCATACAGTTTCCCTATGGTGGATCTAGAGGAAACTCTCCTCTGACTTTTACTTACAGATCTGAACTTGGAGTAGCTGGTCTCTCCCAGGTGGTCCAAACCCATATCTCTGTGAACGTCTGTGGAACCACAGGATCTGTTTATGGCTCTGAAAACACAGTAACCCTTGTTTTGATGCCAAAAGCCTTATTTGAAGTTAAAGCATCCTCAGCTGAGAAGCTATAGGAATAATTTCTGGTCAGTCTCAATTTAGCTTGGAGTCATGGGTCTATGAAAAGACTGAAATACAGCAGGAATCACAGCTGTTCCAAACACATGTAACAGGCAGGTTGGGAAGAGCTGGCAGGACCAGGACAGTGTCAGTTGTGATGCAGCACATGCTTGAATATGCATGAGGCCTTTTCATATGCAGTGGGTCAGATATTTTTTTTTCTCCTTTGAGACTATATCTTTGATTTATCCTGAGGAAAAGAGAATGTCCCCTCCAAATCCATTGACTTTTATGTTAGCCATAATTTGAGATTGCCTCCCTCGGGATCAGTTACCTTGGGGAGCAGAGAATTTCAAAAAGAGACAGTTTAATGTGGAGTAGGGTTGCCACAGCTGCAGTTCTTTCTTTTGCAAGAAGCGTTTTAAAGTTGATTTCAACATAGGGTGAATATAAAAGCTTTTCACTGCTTGTTAACCTTTGTTTGGGGGTGATTCTTTTAATAAGTTGGTTTACCTGCTTTTGTTTTGCATCATTTGTACTCTCTTCTTTTGTATTGCTTGCTGGCAAATACCTGCATTTTCTTGTCCCCTCTACCATTTGTCATTGGTTTTGGTTTACATTCATTTCTGTTATATTTTTAGATATATTTTTCATATATATATAAAAATAGTATATTTTATTCAAGTCTAAGCAAGAGCAAATTGTGGCAACTTGTTTAGAAAGATGAAGTTATTTAAGGAACATGAAAGTAAGTGTGTCTGAAAGCTCCTTTCTACCACTGAGGATGCTCCCCTTGATTTAAATTGCCTTTCAGGGAAGCCCATGGCTAATCATCTTATAGCATATATATTTGGCATTTATATACCTAGTCCTGATATTAAGCTCTATATCTAGCTATCTGTAGATTATTTTTAATACTTTTATAATTACAGACCTTGATGCAAAAATGTAATCTACTTGCCTGTATTAACAGCAGAAGAAGAGATATCAGTTGTAGTCACTTCCACATGCAGAGCCATTTTAAGTCAATTGGTTTTATTATTACTGTGCTCTTCACACTCTTATGCCTCAAATTGGACTGAAACCATTTGAATTTATCTGCTGTATCGAGGCAATCAAATGACAAGGAGTGGTAGTCATTGAGGATGGATTACTTTGGATCTCAGTATCATTATTTGCCTTTAGAAATATAGTGAGATATTCAATCCAGGGAGGGATACTTCAGTTTTTAATTAGTAGTTTCAGAATGCTATTATGAACTTTTCTTTTCACTTCTTTCATTAATGAAAAATTATAGCTATATGGTCAAACAGGTAGAGGGAAGAATGCAAAGAGTATATGATGAAGTCTGACAAAGAAAAGGATACCCTCTTTCAGCAAAATAAAAATGTGTCACTCTCCATTAGATTTCTAGGTTTTGATGTTAAGATTGTAACACAATCCAAAGTGGACAGTTAATTTCTTTTAATTGGTAAAGCATTATCACTCTAGGACAGAGAATAAAGTTGTTAAATGACAGTAAGGTACTAGACCACATAAACTGTTTTGTACTTATGAGTGTATAATTTTAATAAAATAATTAGTTTGGGCTATATATTTTTGAACATGTGAATGATTTATTGTGTGAATACTAGAAGTGTACCCTTCAAAAAGAGAATGGATTTAGAAATGTGAATATTTGATTTTACATGATATCTGACTTGACTATACAGATGTAATTCAAACCTCCTCTACATTTGCTCATAAAGTTAGATTATGGCAGAACATACCTTACGGACAGATTGTATAACATTTCATAGGAATGGTAGGGTGAAGGATAATAAGCATTTCTCCTAGGTGTAAATCTCTTGCATCCAGATACTTTGACTCTCAAAGTCATGTTGTAGGAGTCAAAACTTGACCAAATTTAAAATTAAATGTTTCAGTTCCTTAAATGGCAGAAAATGGACTTGTGAAAAACTATTTATTTCTGCTGAGAATATGGAGACTGTGCTGTAATATATGTTCTGTCCAGTTATCATCCCTAAAATACTAGCTTTAGGTGGGACAGGGCAAACTACTCTTTGCTTGACTGTGCGCGTGTGTAGCTAGTCTTCTCCCTAAGTCTAAATGGCAGTACTTCAACTAAATCCTACCACAGGCTAGCAGCATTCTGCAGATGAATCCGTATTCTTTTATAGATTATTTTTGTAACCCTAAATTGCAATTGAGTTTAATACTAGTATCACTGGTAATTTCTTCATCTTGTGATTATTAATTGTTAGACACATTACTGTCTAAGACTGCACTGTGTGGGCTGGTGATCTGGCTCCTGATTGATAAGATGCAAATGGAATTCTCTCCCCAAGGCTGAGAAAGAAGATTATTAATTGTATTTTGAACATTATTCAAATAGTTTTCCTATATCACTAGAATAATAAAGGGTGATTTGAGGAGACAGATCCTGGGCTGGTAGAATTCAGTGGTGGTTTTCAGCTGGGGAGTCTGGGTGTGAGTGATCCTGTGGTCATGGCTCTCTTTTGGGATGGATTTTTAAGCTACGGACAAAGTTCGACAGGAGGTACCCAGGTGGGAAGGTTAATGTTGACCTGGGTATGTCTTCAGGATGTTTCCCTTCTCCTGGTTCACTGCATACTCACATTTGCAGTAAGCCTTGCAAAAGCAAATTAGATATGTACTGCGCACTCAGCCTGTGCCTGGCTCCTTGCAAATCACTCAGGGACAGACGATGTGCTGGAAAAACTTCCATTGACTTGATAGGGATGGACTTTTGTTTCAGGCCTTTAATACACCTTTTGCAGCTATATCTTCTCTGAACAGCTTGCTTCTTGGACATGTAAGTCTTCTACACTCTTCTGCATTGATTTTCTCAATTTCAATTTTATTTTATGCTGCTACTTTCCTCTGATCTAAGTTGAAAGTTCACCTGATAACCAATTTTTCTGTGACGCTGGTTATATTATGTCAGTAAGTAGGAATAGCATAGCATCTCTGTTTTCACTCAATGGGAAGTGACATACTGTTGATTAACATTTATTGCTAATATGCTTTGATGAATGTTTCAGAGTGTGTTATTGTTTTACTTTTTCATTTCTGGACACTTTCTATTTCTGTTTTATCAATTCTATTTCCTTCAATTGTTTTAGACATAATGTATGATGCTAATAACATCAGCTGCAAAAATCAGGAGCATAAAATGATACTTTTGCTGAAAACTACAGTTAGAGAGGAGAATGATTTATAATGGTCTTTAAAATATGTAATCACATTTGTTGATTGAGATGCCACTTACATACAGAAAAACAGGGGAAGATATTTGAATTTCCTTTTCAAATTATTTAATATAGAGTTATAATTTATAGATGGAAGGCAGATTTGATATGTAAGCTACCCCAACTCTGATTAAAAGGACTATCTATTTCCCAGCACCTCTTTAATCCTCCTTTAAGCTTCCAATATTCCTTGAGAAGACTTTTATGCAAGTTTTATAGGTGTTCAGTCCATTAATCTCTGAATATTTTTTTTCTCTTTATGCAATAATACTATGGTTCAGCTCACCATGTTGAATCACTCATTTTATTTTCAGAGATCCAGGTCATGTACTTCATACGATCACTTCAGTCCATTTTTGTAACACCATTTTGTAGTAGTACCCGCCTTGGATTGGAATAAAGGACTAAGGGAAGTTCAGCTGTTGACTAATATAAAAAAAATATACACGGACTGGTGTAGACTAATTCTTATCTCTTTTCACCCTGGCTGCTTGTATTTTGGTCCTTGAGGCCCCTTTTAACAAGGCGCTTTAGCGTATGATTACCTTTACGCATGCAAACATTTAATCTGACCCATCTTCCATGTTCTCCCATTTTCTCGTTGACTGCGGTTCCTCCAGACTGCTCCTGGATGTTGACTCCAGAAAGCTTTTTGGAGAAAGCTGTTCCTGCTGCAGTAACTCTACTGAGAGGGAGCACGGTTCCTATGTGGACATGTTACTCTACACACGTGTATGCTCAGCTGTGTTTTTTCATCTCTCTCTAGTTGGGTCTTTGTCGCTGCCAGTTGATTGTTTCTCCCCTTGTTTCTCCTTCATTGAAAGGATATAGAATTTGGATTATTTTCCACCATCTGTATTTAGCAAAGATGTCAAGACCTCAGAGGTGTCCTAATTAAGTCTTTTGTTTTTACCACTGCCCATTTTTCCACTCTGCCTTTCTGCTGTTAACCATGTCTCCCAAAATAGAATCGTTTGCTAGTTTTATTAATATCATTATTTCTCACTCTTCCAAATCATTTAGGAAAATATTAAAGAATATGAATGATAGCCACAATTCCCTTGTTACAGCAGAAGATGTCAACTTGGCATACTACTACTCCTTATTGTCTTTGTTTACATTCAATTAGTCAGGTTTTGGATCTGTCAGATCTGGTTTGAATTAACCTTTCAATTAGTCTTCCATGAAAAAGAGAGTAAATGCTTCATTAAATTACATGCTTTATTAAAATAGTCATCAACATCCATAAAGAAACTTTCTAACATGATATTTTATAATACAAGTGGTTTCGTACAAAATATCACAAACAGTCTTGAAATATGTATCATTTTAATTAGGTTACAATTTAAAATGTCAGATTTTTAATGTCTTCTGTTTGAGGGGATAATAAACTGATCTAAGAGCTAGAAGGTCTCAGATTTCTTGAGAAAATGTAGGGAAAAGGAGCATTTGGGTCCTTCTGAAATCACAAATCACAGAGCATTGTGCTTGTCACTGAACAAAGACAGAACAAAAAGATCATCTCTATGCCCCAAGATATCGGCATGAAAAGTTTCCACTGATGGAGAGAGGATCAGGGTTGAGGGCAGGTATCTGCCTGAAATTGTTTACAATTGCCTACAGGGCAACTTCTGCTTTCATGTGCAATGATACAGCTCCCTCGGAACTAGTGAAATAGCATGAGTGTTTCTGTCCACTACTTACTGCATAATATGGAAGAAGAACACCATAATTTGTAACAAATCTTGTAAGAATATCCAAGTTCCTGTAGCGTATGATGCATGGTTCCACTCCAATTTTGGTGCTTTTACTGGATCATCTATGTTTTATAGAGTCCTTCCTTCTTTAGGCCACAATCTAGTCAATCATTTAAGCATGCGTATGGAATTTAAGGATATACTTAAGTATGTTCATATTCAGACAAGTGCTTAAATTTGCTCTTAATTCTAAGTTGAGCTGCTGCTGTGGGAAACTGGCTATCACATGGTTTCTGTTCACACAGGTAACGGCAGTCACTAAGGTGCTTACACTTTGTGTAAGGTTTGTCAGCCTTCTTGGCTTTCAAAAACCACTTCATAAACAAGATCAGATTTTTTTTCTTTCCATTCCCTCACAGGTGTTTTAATTTAAATATACTTTTCCTCCTGGCCCACTTACTAGCAAGAACCTGGTAAAGAAACTGTCAGTGGCTGCAGTGGGATAAAGCAATGTCTCTGCTCCTACAGTTGCAGAGTAGACTCCTAATTATGGCATGAAGATATTTTAGAACAAAGACATAAAAAGTCATGGTTTTTATTGGCTGTTCACATGCCTGCTCTAATTAATACTGCACTGGGAAGTTTGCTTTCAGTTCAGTCGAACACATCTACTTTTAACCTTGATGACCGAACAATTTTTCATACGCTCAGTCATGGATTAATGTTAAAAAGATGTAGGTGACCTTTTATTCTTTTTTTTTTATTATTTCTTTTTTAAAACCCTACAGCCACCTACATTGTGAATATATTAGCTGGAAAGCCATTTCATCAGTGCTGCAATACTTATGTACTTACAGGTTTGAGACAGCTGTAAGATGCTGAGAACTGCTGTGGAAATTGCAAAATATTTGTTAATACAATAATAATGCTTTACCTTGGATTCAATTTATAATTTAAATTGTGTAACACAATGGTACCTTTGTTCTTGCAAGCAGTTTTGAAAATGTCATTTTAGACACATGCCGTGTAAATCAGTACCTTGCTTTGCTTCTGTGGTGGGGTGACCCAGGCTGGACGTCAGATGCCAAACCTGCTCCATCCCCCCCCTCCTCAGCTGGGCCGGGGGGGAGAAAATGTAAGGAAAGGGTGGTGGGGTGCGGGGGGGCAGGGAGATCACTCAGCAGTTGCTGTCACCGACCAAACAGACTTGACTTGGGGAAATCAGCTTAATTTATTACCAGTCAAATCAGAGTACGATAGTGAGAAATAAAACTAAATCTTAAAACTCCTTCCCACCACCCCTCCCAGCTTCCTGGTCTCAGCTTCACCCCCGGTCCCTCTGCCTCCTCCCCCCAAGTGGTGCCAGGGGACGGGGAATGGGGGTCTCTGCTGCTCCTTCCCCCTCACACTCTGCCCCTGCTCCAGCGTGGGGTCCCTCCCACAGGAGACTGTTCTCCATGACCTTCTCCAACGTGGGCCTTTCCCACGGGCTGCGGGGGGGATCTGCCTCCCCATGGACCCCCATGGGCTGGGGGCTTCACCGTGGGCTTCCGAGGAATCTCTGCTCCGGGCCTGGAGCCCCCCGGCCTCCCCCTGCCCCGACCCGGGTGCCAGCGCTGCTGCTCTCAGCTGTTGTCACTCTCTGCCCCAATCAGCCATTGTCACTTTTTTCCCCCCTTCTTAATCCCCCTCCCCTGAGGCGCTGCCGCTGGCACCGAGGGGCTCGGCCTGGGCCAGCAGCGGGTCCGTCTGGGAGCCAGCCGGCATGGGCTCCACTGGACACGGGGGAAGCTTCTGGAATCTTCTCTCAGAAGCTACACATGTTGTGCCCTCCCCCCTTGCCCTGCTACCAAAACCTTGCCATGCAAGCCCAATACAGCTTCATACATAGGCAATCTAATTAGATCTTTAAATTTAAACAACCATTTCTTACTATATTCCTGAATAATATATTTGGTTATTTTCACCTGTCCTGCAGGGATACTGTTTATAAGCAGGAGAAAGGTTTGACTACAGGTGAAATGCAAGTTTTTTATATATGCTGATCTTTGTTATTAAATTAGGAAATAATAGAAAGAGTATGTCTGTCTTTCCATATTTAAAGCTTGAGAGCCTGATCCAATCTCCAAGTGCTAGTGAAAAAAAAACTCTCCCTAATGAAATACATATCAAAGCCACGTCAAGAGTCAGAAATTTGCAGTTCCCTTCCTGCACCCACAACCATGTTTATGGGTACGTAACTTGGTGCTACTTTCTTCCATCCTGACTTGTGAAATGCCTTCAGGTATACTAAATATTTTTAACTTTCCGCTCTTTAAAATTGAACTCAGGTCCGGATGTGGCCTCAACAGCAATGACAGAGGAGACCACACTTCAACTTAACTTCCCTGGTGTTTGGCCACCTCATGTCTGCTAAGGCTGTAGCGCTGATGGGTGGAGGAGGAGGAACACAGCCCAGTTTCAAACCTCTACAAAAATCTCAACCTCAAACTCTCTTACAGTACAACCCTGTTTTGAAACTTCATTTTATGTGTACGAAGACCTTGGGGAACATTATTTGTGGAGGACTAGCTATCATTTGGCTTCCGTAAGATCTTTTTTTGTGTGGACATGCCATGGCTACCCTTGGGTGCTCTGGAAGGCAGGTGAAGCACAGTTGCACAACACGGAGGTGTGTGTTGGCGGGGACATAAGAAGTCTGTACCTCAGTACAGAAACTCAGCTCCTTGTACCTGTGGTTTGAGCAAGTGCTTTAGTACTCCTAAGCAGTGGAAATTGCTTTCAACAATTTGATGACAGTTTCACTGAGTGTGTAGTGACAAAAACGGGGAAATGGAAGAAACTCATAAACTGCTCCTAGGAACAGCTGCTTTAAGTCTGCAGCTGACACGGATGAACTGCCAGAGGGGGTCAAACACAGCTGCGTTTGTTCTTTTTGCATTGTTTATTAATCATGATTTTCTCATGAGAAAATCTCAAGTTTTAATGGCCTATGTAAAACTCAGATGGATTTCAGCTTGAATGAAAGGAGGAAGGTTATAACAGCAGAATAAATGTAGTGGTTTGACATGCATTTTTTGGTTGGGGTTTTGGGTTTTTTTTTCAATTTTCTTTTTTACTTTTGTCTTTTCATTTTTATATGACCTGATATTCATTATGCAAGGACATTATTGTGTAACATGGCATGAGTAGGACATTTACAAAAAGCAGCTAAATTAAATTGCTGATTTAGAGACCAGATACAATAAGAATTTGGTTTTGTGTGTCATCTTTTTTTTTTTTAAGAACAGACTTCTGTCAACCTTCAGAAACTGTAAGAGCAGCATGGGCTTGGATCAAAAAAGACACTTGAGCTCTGTTCTCAAATAACAGGCAAGTTCAGCCCTTGTTTACATGCATGAGACTTTTACTGACAATGATGAGCTTAGAGTTTTATATGCTACTTGCACAGAATACATAATTAACTGTGGAAAATAACTCTGAGGCACCAGCTATGAAAAAGACAGGCTTGAGATACGTGCTGTGATTAAGGAGATGTTTAAAAAACTCCCATAATAAAGTGCTCTGAAGGCATGAATATTGCTTACTACCAGACTGAAAGGTGAAAGTCTGCATGGGATACTGCCACCTGGCAGAAAACTGTTTTGTTATATCATATGAAACGTATGTTTCACATCATAAATTTCATAACATGAGAATCTCATATTCTCATGAAGCTTATCGTGGATATGCTTCGTTAGTTCCAATAATGACAGGATTAAGCAGGAGGCAGGGGTCCTGAGACCAGTGCACATGCTTGTGCTGTGGTCTGCATTAGGACTGTACATTCTTTTTCTTTGTAGCCAGTGAAATTTCAGAATATAAGCAACAGTCAAGAAAGAAAAAGCTTATTTGTACAAAATAGGATTTTTAAACCTTTCCTTGTAACCTTAAATGTGCTTTGTTCTCTTTGCTAGGAACAGATTGAGGCCAACTTTCTGAAAGTCCCAGGTGACCAGAATTGTTGGTTAACCTGGTAAATAGTTTCCAGTAATGGGCAGTTTAGAGAAAATGGGAGTGATTAGGTCAGCAAATCTCCTTAACTTGCATTTTTTTTCCAAAAGAGAAACATCCTACACATTTCTTCTTGTAAACTTCATTATAGAAGTTTCACATGAAACTCTTCCTTTGCCACAACTGTCCTTCCAAAAGAAAAGTCAGTGTTAAAACTAATGGGCTATAGATAATTCATTTAAAATCAAGGAATGTCTTTATATCTTGATGTTGATGAGAAGCAGATGTTCTGAAATCCTGAAGCACTTAGGTGTACCACCTGTACCACAGTTGCAGTGTCCTCTATACTTCATGGAACAGTATTAAAAAAACTCAACAAAACCTTCTCACTGTGACTGTGCAAAAGCAAGTAATCATAATAAATAAGATTTAATATCCATCATGGCTTTAGAAGTTGTAATAATGCTAATGCCCTTCAGAGAACTGTCACGAGTTTTCCTAATGTTTAGTAATTCTTTTCTTTCCCTCTGGGAACCATGTTTCCTTTCTACATTTAATCTTTGCAGCCCTGAATTGCTGAGATAGACAAATACATTTCATATATATTTTTTTTTACTTTCTTTAAAAACACCTAAATTATTCTTATCTTTGTTCACTAAAAATACATGTTTAATGGTGTTTCCTTCTGACTCTTTTCTCTACAAAAAGCAATTCCTTTCTTAATTTTAACCATATGCAGACTGATTCAAGTTGTTTCTTGTCTGTTCTTTATACTAATGGATTAGATTTCAGCTGTCCATCAATCTAGGTTCCCAGTATTGCATTTTTATATTTTGACATTTTCAAGGTATCATTTTATTAGAGAAGATACAGAATATGTTTAGATGAACTTCCATTTGTCTAATTGCTTTCTGATATGTACTGGGATATCCATCTTATTCACATTCTTATCCTTAAGAATCTGTGAAGGATATTTGAACTATGCTATCACTTGTGAATCACTTGTTGGAAAGATATTTTTCCTGGCACATGATGGATATTGAAGAGGGGGAAAGTTTCTCAGCACTATGGTTAAACCGAATCCTTAATACCAGAGGAAAATAAATCAAATGTCTGTGGGTTCTGCATTGGAAAGGGTTTGTTGGTCCTAGATGTTTTGTGGAAAGAAATGAAACCTCCTTTTAAGAAAAAGAAGAAAGAAGAAGAAGAAGAAGAAAGAAGAAGAAAGAAATTGCACGTCCCACCAGTGCAATAATATGTCCTTTATCATCTGGAATTCAAGGCAGCCATGCCTACTGTCTTCTAGGAATCACAGGAATAAAACCTGTGACAAATATGTTTCCACATTTGCATGTGAGTTTTAGAATAAACACAGTAAAGAAGGTAAATATTAGCAGTCATAGCATTAAAACTACTGTGGATAAGAACCCTCTTTCCCCATTTGCGTCTTCAGGTAGCCCAGATCTGTATCCTTCTTTATCTCAATACCGGAATAAAGACACCATTGATCCCTAGGTATGTCTGAAAATCTATTTTAGGGACAAAACTTTATCAGCAGTTTTTGGGTAGAAGTGGAAAAGTTGACGTGAGGGTGTTATCAAAGCTAGACCCAAGCCCTATACTTACGAAGCTCTACGTTTAATGATAAATAATCAGTAATGATATATATTCAGAAATTCAGATTCTGCAATAGTTAATTTGAAATAAAATTTAAAATTTAAGTCTTATTGTAACTTTTAATCTGAATATACACATCTTCTTAACAAATCACCTTTCACTTGTTTTTATCGTAATGGCTCAGATTGAAATTTGGCTGGCACAAGCTTAGGCTGTTCACCTTCTTTCTGTCTTTGTAGCCAGGCAAATAAATGACCTCTAAATCTGTCCTGGAGAAGCTTGCAAACAGATATTTTAACAGGTAAAGCACTGATTTTAACCTTGAGCATATAGAAAACGGTGGCAGTTCCCTTTATCAGCAAAAGGAAAGAGTCATCCATCATATCTGGATTTATGATGCTTATAACTGTACTGGTGACAATGATGGTGTTCAAAACTTTCTGCTATAAATTGCCTGCTCTTGTGGTATACTGCAAATAATTTTGATTAATTTAGCTGGTCCATTAAGCTCATTAGCTTGTACAGCGGTTATGGGCTGACATCCACTCAGGTCTATAGAGTTAGCAAGCAGTTAGGAAAGACCATTTTTATAATCATTTGAAAAGCACCCTCCCCCCCATTTTTCCCCTTTTAAGGAGATTCTGCTTTCAAAAGGCTGATTTGAGACCTGCCCTTGAGCTGAATTATGGAGTAACTGTCAGTGCCAGGCCTGGTTCACTCTGGTTTATGGAACATTTCTCTTCCACATTTTAACCCTACAGAAATATACCTTAAATTTCTAGATCTGGAAATAACTACAGACAATGTAAAATTCATGCCAGTCTTGGCTTTCTCTCCAGAGATGGATTACGTGCTTGGGAGCCCATCACCATTATAAAATGTGATAAATCTACATTTTCCATGGACTGGTATAAATCAGGACAGAAGCATGACTTCAATAACAAGGCAGCATGTTGCTGCACACTTTATACTTACAGATACCCTCGTAGGACGTACACCTCTGAGTAGAAGGATATTTTGAAAGCTTTGGGCACTGCGTTGCAGAGATTTTAGGTCACTCCCTTCCTCTACCACAGTTCACTCTTTGCAAGATCTAGACCTTCACTTGTGATGTCCTGTTAGTTCAAATAGTATAATGCTGAATAGGTTTTCAAATCCTCTATTGGCAGGATATTTTGTTTGTTTGCTTGGTTTTAATTAATATTTAATTGAGTGTGCAGACAAGAGGATATATCATCAATTGTTGTAAACTGGCTTAGCTGTCAAAGCTAATGTTACTATATTGATTTATACAACTTAAGAAGGTAACCTGGAGTTAGAAGAAAGGGCAAAAACTTTCTTCATAGGAAGAAAAAAGAAATTAGAAAAGATCTCATGCCATGATTTGTGGTATGGTAATAGTGTTTTGTTGACTGCTAGGGAAAGGAGACTCCTGAAAAAGAACTGGAAAATGATTGGGAGCTTTTTTTCTCTCTCTTTTTTTTTTTTTTTAGTCTTACTATCATCATAGAAAGTTTATTGCCAATTAACTTTATGGGAAGGAATTATAGTGGTGGTAAGCAATTAAAAAATATAGTATGTATTTATGCAATGGCGAGAAAAATTAATAAAACTTGCTTTTTAAGCTTTGCCCTAGCCTTGTCCCTAGATATAAGATACTTTTTTAACTAAGATAAACTGCTGTGATAAGAAACTGTATTTTGTTAAAAATCAGAACAGATTTTCTTTTATTTATTAGTGTTAGCTGTAAAACTCCTATTGGAAATAGCACAGAAATTAGCTTATACATAGAATCATTGAAACATAACATTACATTCACTACCTGTGGTACATAATTAGACTCCCATTCACTTATACAATCATTTATTTCAGCCATTGAATATGGTGATTTTGAGATAAATTAGCTTTCTATTAAAAAAATGAAAATTTTAAATTGTACTCTTTCTTGCTGTACTCCATTCCTCAGAAGGTCTTATTTCAGATGAAATAGCCAAATCTGCAAAAATAACCCCTTATTCTGCTTATGAAGTATTGAATTGGTTTTTTCCACTTATTTTCTCATTGCATCTGATGAAGTTATTTATGTAATCTTTCACTATCACTCCTTAAGAGTGATTTTCATGATAAAAAAAATTACCCATCTATAATTAATGCACAGTATTAAAGATGATCAAGACAGGGCACTTAAAAAAATCTATCTTCAACATTTCGATTTGCAAAATGATGTCCAGTTTCAAAATGAGGCTCCAGATTTGCCTTCAACTTCTGTTATTGAATATAAGCATTAATAATTTATTTAAATTCAAGTTAATTCTTTTTATTACCAGTTTTGCATTTCTCTAAGATTAGTTGCATATTTGGTGTAGAGAACTCATCATTCTCCAACACTTGATACATTACAGTTTGCTTTGTTTTCTTACTTACTAAGAAGTGCTAACAAGGTGAAAATTTTGCATATCATCCTCTTTTTTCCCCCATGGGCTTAAATTACCTGAAGATTGTGTCCCTGTTTCTTGGACTCCTATCTACAGCACATACTTTTGTAGTTCTTAACGTGCCATCACTTTGAAATGTATATGTCTCTGCATAAAGCTATCTTCTTTTGTCATGAATGAGTGATTCAGATCGCTCAAAGAATTAGCGTCAAATGTATTAGAAGAAGGGGATTTATATATGAACTTATAAAAGTGCAACTTAACAAAGTCCAGTGGCAAGGCTCAGTCTATTGCTTACTACATGGATGAAACATACAGAGGGAAATCGAGTTAGAGTTGAGCTAGAATGATTTACACAGAGACAGGTGCAAAAGGGTAAGCAAGACCCTTCCACTGAGTGATGAGGTTCAGAATGGACCCCTTTGCCTTCTAAACTCCTTCACAGAGAGGAGTCTAGGTGCGGCTAGATCCAGACTTGGTGCCAGACTTGGTCAATGGTTTATGTATGAAGAATGATATATGCAAAGTTTGTAATAATTAATATTGAGTACATGGATTAGTAATGTTTCATCAGTATTAACGATTCAGCATGCTATCAGTCACTTACCGAGGATCTGTTGCGAGTAAAGGGTGTCTCCACCTTGGGTAAGGAAGGATCTCTTAGTCTCAGGTAAGGAATCTCAAACCTTGAGATGTGTCCCTGCTCAAGGGTACAGTCACCTGGCGTGCAGTCCAGTTGCAATTTAGGGAGAACTGAAATTGTACTCATCCAAAGATCTGTCATTGGTAAAAGGTCTCTCTGCCACAAGGAGCAACCCTGAGAGGCGTCCCACCTCAAGGAGAGGTATCACCATACAGCCACACTGCCTAGTGTGGAGAGCTCAGGGAAGGCTCATTAAGCTCTCATATTTGTCATATTTGTTGGCTTGTAGTCAAATTGCATACAATGGGAAAGGTATGCATAAGACAACTTTCTCTGTTCCTTGATAAATGAGTTTTGGAAAAGCCACTCACTATTATGTGTTAATAGCATGATTGGTGTTCCAAGCCCACATGCATCAATGCTGATTGTCACTCTGCTCCTTTGTGGGTTTGCTAGAGGAGTTCTTGGCCTGGCTATGGCTCAGGCCGTTACCTCCTTGGGAGCCTGTACCATACTACTGCTAGTTTAGCTAAGGGGTGGAGTGCATCCCTCACATCTTGCCATTAACTTAATTCCTATTGACCTTAATGAGGTAACAAGGTGATAATCTCTGTAACTGTCCTGGAGCAGATTGGTGGGAAGATGAGGGTTGCACCACGCCCATCATTTTATTCCTGTGAATAAAGCTGGTCATACAGCTCTTGGCTAGCATGACTTCAGTTTCAGAAGTGAGATTGGAGGAGAAGCTGGATGCATGGGAGATAGCTCTCCTCAGAGTGAAAGAAGGTGAAATTTTTCATTGGCTTTTACTAGGAGAAATGGAACTCAGATTAACATTTTACAGTGGATGAGTTAATCGAAGAAGTAAAGTTTTAGCTAATTTGGAAAGAGTGGAGCAATATGAAGGTGCTGCTGGTATCTATTAATGTGTAAATATGGTTCTACACCATTCTTTAGGTGGATGAGGGACTTGTAGATTAAAATTAAAAAAGAAACCCAAACTAGAGGTGCCCTTCAATTATAGCAACAAGACTTCTCTTTAGGTTTTGGTAACAAAGAATGTGTTTTTTTCTGGGTCATGTTTTAATCCTGAAACTTGATACCTTCTGCAGTCCAAGGATCAAACTCTGCCCTATTTCAGAAAAAAAAATATGTTTTCAGTCTTTCATTTTCATCTGCTTCATGTAGACCTTAATGAAAACTCTGCCTAGAATGCATTTTGGAGAGCATCTAGGATGAACTCTGGCAAGCTGAGCAGAAGGCTCCAAATGTAGTATTAGAAGCAAGGAGTCGTCTGTAAAGTTCATGATCTTGGAGTAATAAGAATGATACCAGCTTAGAATTGTGAAGCAGAGGTTCGCTTGCAGTGCCCACTTCTGTTTGCAGTTATTTCTATAACTTTTAGCAAGCGGAGTAAGTACAATGTGAGTGAAGTATGATGAAAACAGACTGCACTTTCCTCATGTGATGCGTTTTAAGGGCTTCCCCACAACTCCTGGCCTCTTGTACCTTTTCTGCTACCCACTGGAGAAAACTGTCTCACTTTGGAGTAGATATGGTCATTGATGAGATTATTCCTGTGCTCTTTTTCCATTCTCTGCTTCTTTTAAGAAAATTTCAGATTGACAGGAGGGAAGGTTGTAGCCTGAAACAAGTGCAACGTGGCCATTAGTTGCACCAAAATGTGTTAATCACTATGCTTAACACAACCATCAGGGACTCTCACTTGCTGTAGTGAATAGGAAAATCTTAATAAGGCACCTTCCATCTTGAACACACAGAAATGCGAAACTATTTCTAAAATTTTAATGCCAAAAGTGATTTCAGATTAAATAACAATCTCAGTGTACTTGTTATAGCATTATGCATTTTATTTTATGTAACTACCTTTTAAACTGCTTTACAGGCATTCTTCACAGCAGGTACCTGTTTCAGAAAGCCTGAGCAAATGAGGAGTTGAAATTACGTTTTCAAACATGACAGAGGAGGAAATTCTACAAGTGCTTACATGAATAAAGATGCAAATTTAGATATTCTGGAAAATCTTAACAAGTTCCTACCTTAAAATATCTTTGCATCTTTAGTTAGGTAAACGCCACTAAAAATGTGGTCTTTAACTACTTGTCCTCTGAAATTACTGCTTTCTGAAAACAAAATCTACTTTTTAAAAGAATCTCCCTGGAGTTAAAGCTACTAAATAATTTTAAAATCTTTTATCTGAGATCTATATTCTATACTACGTATTTGTATCTGTCATTAACTGTGAAGGACAGCTCCTTAATGTAATCAACAAGATTAAATTACAACCCTAGATGGGAAATTAAGGTTAATTTTGTACACAGCAGAAATGCAGACGAGACTGTCTGAATAGGTTATAACTAACATGCTGAAATCTGATATATTGCCGACCTACACAACACCAGCTGTGCTGGAAACACCACTGCTCCTGTCAGCATTGTATATGGGTATAAGAAGAGTGGTTAGGGGGGGTGCATCTTAAACAAAGCATGTACAGTATTAGTACATCTGCTAACAGCATGCTAGAGCAAGAGTTAAAAGGAACTGATTAACATTGCAACGTTAGCTGTCTTACTGGCAAGATCTCTTAATGATTTTTATTTTTCCCCTGAATCTTCCATTTACATTTCCAGTTCAGATTTTTTGGTTCATGGGTTTTGAAAGGGTTATGGCCTCTTCTGGTATTGCTGGATCATATACATGTGCTTAAAACAGAGTATCTCCATGCTTGAACCCAGATGTGCATACACTGTTCATCATCACGTACATTGTTCATCACCATTCATCTGGGCCTTTGTGGTAAAGGCTATGTAGAAACGAAACAAATTTGCAATTTGCAGGTACTTGTTTTGTTTATGGTGCAAATACTGAACTGGTCATCCACCCTCCTTTATTATAACAGTGTGAAGAAAATAATTCAGAAGTCTTTAGCCACAGTTAACTTGAGTTTATAGTCAGGAAAGTTCAATCCAAGCATGGCAGAAACCTCTTAAAGAAGTTACTTCTGATATTGAACTTTTTTGTGCCTTCCAGGTAAATAATTCAATATGTACAATGATGCAGGTGACCTGAGAACCATTGACATGGCTATACTCTAAAACTCACTGAAGACTTCAGCAGGCTTGGATAAGGCTCGCATAATTAATGAAGCTGGAAATATTTAGGAGAAATCCTGTTCTCTGTGATTTATTATTCTAATTTTGTGGTTTTGCTGTTACTTGCCTTTCAGCTGGGTGGGGTGTGTTTAGTGGAATCATTAGAGATTTTGATGAGGTGCTTCATTTAGACTAAATACTAACTAGAGATATTTGCGGGGAAGTTTTGATTAAAGTAAATGAAGCAGATCTTTTGATGCTACCAGGTAATATGGGAAAGGCAATAAAGGATGGACACAGACAAAATATAATAGTAATCAGTGACGGTGCTATGGTATTTTAATTCACAGTGTGAGATCTGTATGAAGTCCTTGGAAACTGGAAGGCTTTTCTAAGGTACTGATCCTCTCGTCTAAAATGAAAAAAAAATCTAGTTTAAATTGGCTATGATTTTTATATGTTTGTTTTAGTAGCAAAATAGAAATATCCCTGAATTGCATGGTACTTGAGTTTGTGTCTGCACTGCAGTACTCTTTTTTTTTTCACTGACTAGTGCCTTGTTTACAGTTACTTTCTATAGTAAATCTTCCCTATTGTTTTGTCTTTATTAGCTGTGCCAGAAGGCTACTGAGCTAGAGCATGTTAACAGCTATCCTTCAATACTTACGAACACGTTTGCATTGCTCATCCGTCATTTTAACTGGCAGTTATCTTGATGTAAAATATCTGGAAGTCTCGAATCACCTAGAATACTCAGGATCTGGAAACAGTCTGAATTTCTGAAGCAACTATTCATTTAATAGAAGTGGTATAAAATCAGCATGGACAAAAATGTGAACTGTCTTGCTTAATTTATTTCAGGAGACTTTTCCAGCACAAAAATCAAGTCAGCCTGCTATCCAAATCCTTAACTGCTGGCTACCTGATTTTATGATAGGGCCTGTGTCCTTTCTACCACTTTCATTTGTAGTATGGGGAGATTATGAAAGCCACTTATTTAAAGATTACTTGTTTTCAGGTCATTTCTGAATGGAGTGGATACAAGGGCTGTAGGTTTCTCCCTTTGTCTATATGTTTATATAGGGTATAAACCAGATTTCCAAGCATCATACTCACTTGGTAAAGCCGAAAGTGACCTTTCCCTCTGAGCTAGCAGCTGGTTTCAGCCAGGATATCTGTGGCCACAGAAATGTTTTTTCTCTGGAAGAAGAGGAACAGAACAGTCCTCATTGCATCCCTTCTGCTTTCAGATACCTGTACTGCCCAGCAGGCTGTGGTGGGTATGCTGGTCTGGAAAAGTAGAACAAAAGCCACCATGCTCAGCATCTGGGCAGCCAAAACAAAGACTGGTAAAAGTGCTTTATCCTCAAAAGCTTGAGCTGTTGTCATTGCAGCTTGGAAGGACAAATGTTTGCACACCACATGCTGTCTACACTAAGCTTGAAGAAAAGAAGGTAAATTTCTAATTTGCCAGGTTGTACTAAGAACTAGGAGCGAGCAGTCACTGTGAGCTCTGAACTGAAGCATGATTAAAAAACCCAGGAGATTTGTCTGTATTTTAGTGTGGTGGCCTGACCCAGGCTGGATGCCAGGTCCCCACCAAACCTGCTCCATCCCCCCCCTCCTCAGCTGGGCCGGGGGGGGAAAAATGTAAGGAAAGGCTGGTGGGGTGCGGGGGGGCAGGGAGATCACTCAGCAGTTGCTGTCACTGACCAAACAGACTCGACCTGGGGAAATCAGCTTAATTTATTACCAGTCAAATCAGAGTACGATAGTGAGAAATAAAACTAAATCTTAAAACTCCTTCCCACCACCCCTCCCAGCTTCCTGGGCCCAGCTTCACCCCCGGTCCCTCTGCCTCCTCCCCTGCGCAGTGCAGGGATGGGGCCCTGCTACCAAACCCTTGCCACACCAACCCAATACCTTTGGTATTTGAATAATTAGGGTCTTTGCCATTCCGCTGTAAAATAAAAATGATAGTCAACAATGATTTGGGGGTTGTTTTGCCATTTATGTCCATACATTGTTACAGGAATCTTTCACTATTTTTATAGCCAGACTGTCCTATCTGTCAATACTGGTCAAAGAATTGGCTGATTGTTCCTAATTAATAGACTGTGCACCATTTGAGAACTAGTTGATGCTGATGCTTTTGGATGATGTGTTTAGTTATTTGCAGTAAAGGGAAGTACTAATGGTCAAATATCACAGACTGTGTTGTCCACCATTAACGGGGGAAGCAAAGCTAACGGAGTAGGGTGGAAAATGGGAAAACCAGGTTTGCCAGTGCTTTATGGCTTTTGAGCTTTAGATAATGTACTGCAGCAATTTATTTTATTTTAATGATGGAGAAGAGGAAACATGTAATTTTTCAGTCATTTCACACATGCCATTAGCAACATAATTTGAAAAGATAATGATTTACAAACCACCTGCTATCTGGCAGATGCTTGATATTGGCACGTGCGTGGAATATAGTATGAAACATATCTGAGGGTTTTAATTGCCCACTAATGTAATAGCTTCTGTTCTCCTAGAGAACACTTTCTGTGCAGGTTAATGATGTAGAGTTGCTTTTTCTTTTGAAGTAGGTCTGCTGGGGATCTTTTTTAATAGACAGCAAACAAGAAGGATCTTTACATGTTTAGTCAGTCCTTTTGAATTATTTTTATACTAGTTACTTTCAAATGGCAAGAAATGAGGAAGAACATCAGGTTTGTAATAGAGTGAGATCTTTGGGGAGCATTCTGAGAAAGCAGCTCATGATATGTCCTGGTATATCAAGAATAGTGATTTTATATTTTATCTAAAATGTACTGAGGACCTCTGATCTTCTCTAGAGTCCTTGGGAGTCAGTAGCTAAGTCATGTCCACTAGAAGCCCACTTTTTGTGGAAGGCCCATGGCATCACAATCCTGTGCTAAGCTCAAGGTTACGGAGGTGGTTACATCATTGGTAATGCTTTTGGCAGCTCAGGCTCCAGAACTTGTAGTGAGTGTGGGATTTTTTTATGGATCCACACATACTTTTATGCATTGAATAGCAAGGAGCTAAAACTGGAGTTGACACCATTCTACACCAAAAGTGCAACATCTTGTTCAAAAGGTAATACTTTGCTGGGAAAAGAAGCCTTTGATGTGAGTATCTGAGGAGAAATTTGTACCCTGATCCAAATTCAATTCTGAAAGCCTGATTCACATTCAGTTCTGAAACTGCATTTGCTTACCCCTATTCACTTTCATTCAAGAGCAAAACAATGCCCAACCCCAAAGCCAGAAAACCCCACACATAAATAAGAAAAAAATCATAGTCACGGTAGCAGCATAGGCTTCTGGGATTGCATAGGGGTACTTGGATAAGCTTAGAGGTACTCGGATGAGTATTCTAATGCAGAAGCAGCACCTAGATTATTGATTTCAAATGTGGACCAAAGTCAAGTGGAGATTGTGAGCTTGATGAGATGTATTTATTATGGATATTTGCTATGATTGTAAAATATTGTAACAATCTTGCAGACAACAGGATTACAAAGTCAATGCCAATGTATTTGTGAGGTATGTGTTGGAAATACCAGACAGTGGGAATTTGCTTTAGCTACCATAAGGGATGCAATCTTGGCTGCTAATCTGAACAGATGGAAAAAGTTGTATATTTTAGATAACTGAGAAAATTATAACCTGCTAGGATGTAGCCTGTATATTGAGTGAAAGGAAGGAGGAGAGTCATAAGATGGCACTGAAACTAACGGGTATCTTTACATGGCAAATCTAGCACAGGCTAGAGATGCCCAAGCTGACCAGAGAGAATAACACTTTGGCACAGAACTATCTTTTCCTGTCTCTCAAGGCCCCGTACTAGATGAATTAGATAGCTGATTTTTTATTCAGACTTGCAGTAATATACTGGAAGGAATGACAACTACTCTAGGTTTTTCAAGTTTGCTGAAAATGTAGTATAATTTTAAAAACTGGTTTTTAAAAATGAAACATTCTTGTATTTATCCAGCTTACATAAGGAATAGAAACCTTGAAACATTTGTCTTGCTGTGAGTTTAAAACAATGACTTGGAGAAGCATGTAAAAATGGAAGTGTTACCAATCCCCCAGATGCTTGAGAGCATTACATACTTGTGTACTGGCTTCAGTTCCATCCTCGTTCTTTCTCATGCAACTCTCAGCTCTCTTATATAAAATTTTGAGTGATTAATGATTGAAATGTTGTTTAAATCACTGAGCCTTCCTCTGTCAGAATTTGTAACTAACTTGCTAATGGAGACTAAAACTGAAAAAAGGTCCTTTTTTTCTTTCTTTTGAAAAATGCTATAATTTCAGGTATTTCTGTTCCCTGCTACAAGGCCAACATCCCTCCTCCCAGTGAAACCAAAGGGATGTCTCAGAAGGAGTGATAATGTAAACATTTGCCCCTGGCAGATAAGCAGTGTCAAATAAACTGTATTTGACAGCATTAACAAATTTACTGTGTTGGATTTGAATGCATTAGCTGTGGTGAACTGTGGAAAGGTTTGATAATGTCATGGCTTTCAAATTATGGTCTTACCAAAGTGCTTAACAGATTTGTCTACTGTTTCATGTCTGTAAATGACTACATAATTTACACATTTAATGGATGTTAGATTACCTGCCTGCCATTAGACTCTTAGACTACAGTGAATGAAAAACAGAAAACAGTACTTTCCCAGGACATAAATGCTTACTTAACAACAATGGCACCCATTTATCACCCTACATGTCACAATACTGTGGCTTTGGAAAACTCGGATAAAACAAATGGTTCCACCCTGCCATTAACTATATTTAAGAATGTATATCTGTTAGCCACAGAAAGATAACTTGGAAAAGCTTGTTTTATAGTCATTGCATGTTAGAGTGGTGTTTAATCAAAACAAAGATGTTGAACATTGATAACCTGGTGAGATAATCTCTGCTATTAATAAAGGTGACCTTTGAAGAGGCCTCAGAAAAGAAACCTTTTTATTAATTTTCTAACAATTGTATAACAATAAAGGAAGTAACAGACAATAGTGTAGCATTTACTATATGATTAGAGCACTTAAATTCTGAACGTGAACATTGGAGTAGGTTGAACATATACAGGTAATGCATTTGAAAATTATTCAAGTTATGAAGTTTAGTAGACATGTAGGAGTAGACAGGTGTTATTGATGTAACTACTTATTATCTTTTTTCATAAGATCACTTCAGAAAGACCTGAAAAAATTAACTATTAATAACTAATAAACTCTATAGAAGGTAATTTATTACCTTTAATAGGGTTCCATTGAAATATAATCTATGTCTAAGACAGTATAATAGAGTTTAATAGAGGGGTTTTTATATAGTTTTCAAAGTAAGATATAAAATTAAAAAGAATATTATTCCTAGTATGAAAATTTATAGGCAGACCTTCTTTCCTTATTGGCATGCAATTAGGACTCCTCCATCTGTGTGTCACATTGATATATCATCTAAATTATGTGCGTTGATGCATTCCCAGTACATCCTCACTCAGCTCCCAAGCCTGTTGTAGCAGCTTTGCATGCACCGTTTCAAGACACTTGGGGAAAGTTAGTTCAGCCTTGCTGTAAACTGCTGTTCAAACTTTCCACTTTGTGGGCTGAAACATGTGCTGGCCTTCCCATCCCAGTCTGGCTATTTTTCATTATTTTAAAAAACCAAAAGCTCTATTTCATCTCTAATTCTGAAGCTGTGGTTCTTCTTGGGGACATGTGGGCAGCAGGTGGCCTCAGTCGTGGGTGACAGCATTGGGTTCGCCACCAGCAAGAGGAAAGGCCAAGCTGTTTTAATGGAGAGCTTTGGTAACAAAAATTTGCCTCAATTTTTGATGGAAATTATTTGCTTTTATACTGATTACACTAATACTTATTTCATCGTTATTTGTTGTTTCATTTTCTTAAACAAGGCTGATAAAGATACTATCTTGCCTTAATTACACCCTGCCAGCTGAAGTTTTTGTCATATGTCCATGGTCTTAATATAGCATACAATAATTTAACTGATTATAAGCCATTTCTTGGTCCTCTATTATCTGAAGGCTTTTTAACACAAATGAGATTTTCAGCTTCTGCAATCTATTAGATGATTTACCCCCATATTAAACAGGCTTGTAATTTGTGTAAGTATAATTTATACCAGTATTTGAGCATCTGTTATACTATGTATTACATCTATTGTCAGTATAAAATGAGAAGACCATGGTGTAAATAAGAATCAGGCTCTGTAACTTAGCCTACTGAAAAATCTTATTTAATCAAGTTCAATTTCTGTTAGATATCCTATTTCCCATTGTGTATAATTAAACTTAAAAATAACTGTACAACAACTGTAATGTGTAACAACAAAGACAAGTAGCAGTCTTGATTTTATTCATAATCCACTACTTATTTGTAATAATAAACTCCTATTTATCTGGAAACAATAAAATTAAATTTAATTGTTCATTGAGATACATTTTGTTATAGTGACTCCAGCTACAGTTTTTAGGACTTTATGACATAAATCCGAACATTTCTAAGTAGTTACATCGAAGATATCATATATAAAATTAATAAGAATGTGGAAAAATAATGAATTCTAAAAAATAATAGCACATGTTGAAGCTGGGAGTCTCAGTGAAAACATCTGCTTGTTTTCATAACACTTTGCTACACATTGCTAGTACTATATTTTTTCCTCTTAAATTACATTTTTCTTTAGTAATTTTAGATAAACTTTCAGTCCAAGTTTTTATGGGTGTCATTATTTCACAGAGGGAGGAAAGAAATACAACATAGTTGTGAAAATTTAGCACAACATAAAACTGCCTGTCTGCCATGCTACTGACTACCGCCAGGATGAATGTTGCTCCGAACTTTCTTTTATTTCCTTAGTGCCATCCTGAGGCTGGTAGATGCACCAACACCTACTAAACAGCAAGGGAGCACCTATTTTGAGTTGGAATCATCATCTTTAGGTTGTGAACCTTTGAACTTGTTGTAGAGCCTTTGGTTGTCATGTGAGAAAGGTGGTGATTTCAGACAATATTTCTGGTATAAATTCCGAATTGGAGATGTTTACTCTCGATTTGTAGTCTTTTAAAATGAATACTAGTTTTTGACTAGTGTAACAGTTTTCCTCTTAGTATCCCACTCTTTCTTAGACACTTTAAGGACCATGCAGCTGACATGGTCAGTAATCATTTTTCTTACTTAGCTGTAAATGAATGAACCCTGGTGCACAAGGACTATATTGATGATGTTTGGTCTATCTATTGATTTAACCATAGCAAACTCTTTTGAGCATCAGTGACTTTGCTCTCTGGTTTGTGGAAGTAGTCCATAAGTGCTGTGGCATACTAACTATCAGAAATGAAATTACTTAGGGAAAATAAGTACTCACTTTTCTGTTGTGTGATAAACTATTGTTCTGAAAAACAAGTTGGATTGCTGCTTCTTCGTATAAATTTCAATCTGAAAAATAAAACAGTCTTGCTCAAGTCATTGGACAGATATCTGGTGTACTACCTCTGTGTTGGTGTTACCCTCTTGTCCTCTGGCTTGTTCAAGGTACATGACAAGTTTGTCATAGTCACACCTCTGTCAAATTTTGTGTTATAACCAATTGATTTAGTCGTTAAAATAATTTCTCAAGTAAGCATTTATTTCTTGATGTCCTATTATTACGTCTCCTGGTGCTAAATCTGTGTTAAAATTGATTGTGGATGCTCAAGTTTGTCTCCAAATCTGGAAGGTTTGTAGATCTTGACAGTCGGTTTGTGCTCTGCTGCACACACAGAGTTGGTGACAATAACTGCAGGAGAATAAACTGAAATGATTCTTTAAGTTTCTCGATGAAACACATACAAAGTTTAGGAAATTGCTGAGTTTCAACAGCTGTAGGCTGCTAGAAAGGAGATCTCACCAGAGCTGCTCTTTTGCTAAAGTTATGTGTTTTGCTCTCAGCAGCTCTTGGTCTTTGTGTATCTGCTTGTCGTTCCCACTGTCAAGCTTGTCTTACCAAATTGGTTCACCGTTCACATCGCATTGCTGATCTTTCCTACTATTTGTGTTCTTCATCAGCCACCCCTGCTGCATGTGCTTGGCTGCTCAGCCCTGCCAGCCCGTCTGCTCCCTGGTTTGCTCCTTCTTTCTGCAATACTAGAATTCATAAGAAGTCCCTCAGCTTTACAAAACTATCTATCATTACCGGACATGCCCCAGTTATGTAGAACATGCAATGTAAATGAAATCTCTACAGCATGCCTGTGGGGTCTTGTTTACTGAGGTCTCTCTTTATACCAGGTGCTGACAAAGCATCCCTGCCCATCTGACTCCCTTCAAAATCCTTGACATGAGCTGCTTTTGCTTAAAATCTCACAATTATCTTTACTTAGGGAAAAAAATACCAAACAAACAAACAAACCAAAACCCTAACAACAAATCCAAAACATCCCCAAATAACAAAGCATTTGCTCAAGGTTATGAACAAATTTAAAAATTAGTTGAACCATATAAGGCCAAGATAAGTGAGACAAGTGGCCAGTACATTTTTTTCTGGGACGTTTGAGAGTTTTCATATATCAACCTCCTTTCCAAATAACGTTATTAGACATCTTGTCCTTCCCATGTGGGGCTGAAGACCAGACTCGCTGCCGGCTGGAACCTCACGGAGACTGGGTGAAGAGTGACTTGTCCTGCGTTACACATCTGATGTTGGGCAGACCAGATGGCCATAGCCCTTGCTGAAAGTCTGGGTAGGGCTTGCAGGGAACGTGAATTTGAACTGCCTGTGAAGAAAACATGAGGGTGAAGTGTCTGGACTCAGAGTATATGGGGCCTTGTGCCATGTCTGAATTTACCAAGAGTGCAGTAAGCATTAAAATCAGCATCAAATGCACAAAAGATGTTCTTTCCCACACATCAAGTCAAACATGCTATACATCCCTAAATAAGAACGAACGCAAATAAGGATAAAAGTACTGAATATAACTATTATCAGCATGCTTCATGTTGTACCTTTATAATGAAATAAATTGGGAATAGAATGCAGCACCTACCATTGCAGGTAAAAATGAAATGGGTCAGCCATAGATGTTCTGGGTTTGTGCGGTGCCTGTTGTACAGTAGTAGATTTGGATTCTTGTATTTTTCCTTCTTTTTCTGTTAAAACTGTATTTAAGACCTTATTTCATGAACTTGCCAACAATAACTCATAAGAGGTGACTGGCTAACTTTTGTCCAAAGTAGTGGCTTATTGAATTGGTGACCTGCTTAATGGAAACCTTCTGTAGTCCATGGAACTTTGGTCACTTTCTGAAAAAGAAAGAACCGCCCAAATTTCCTGTCTGTCTTTGTTTTAGTTCTGCATTGACATTATGACAAAAAAGTCTCAGATATTTTTGTTGTCCCATAGGTGGGTTTGTTACCCAGTGCGCAGCACCAATTCACACACCTAGGCAAGGCATTCCTTATTTCTTTATTCTAGTCTGCGCAAAGTAGGGAGCTAGCTGGTAACCTGCCAATGCATAGCTCCCTGATTGCCAGAACTTTATACTATATATACAGTTTAGTACAAAGACATGAGCCTTCATTGGTTACAAGTTGCCCAACTCCTTCATTGCTTAGTACTCTGTTTTCCATTTGTCAAATAAGTCTCTTGCTTCTCATGTTAATTAGTCCGTACGCTCAGTGTCAACTTCTTTTGGGTTTGGGGGTTTTCTCGAGTCGGTGGTTACCATCTTCCCTTGCTGGAATTACCTTTCCCTTAGTTTTGCTGAGCTCTTTGCCCGTGATTAGCTTCCTATCAGCCCATCCATCCTGTGAAGGTGCTTCCTCCTTTGTGGAGTTCCTTTTCTGAAGGGAAGATTTGCTGGTGCCTAGCAAAGGGCTCAGCAGGGCATACCTGAGTTAACAGGCATGTAACCTGAATTAACCCTTAACCACTCACTTGCTCCAACTGCCTCAAAGTCAAACTGCCAACAACACATTCAATTCCATCAACCACCTGATATAATTTTCACAGTATGGAATTATGTCAGCTCAAATTTCCTTATTTCCAAAGTTGCCATGACAGACAATTGTTCCCCATGGCATTCTTTTTCTGAGCAATGTGTGTTTATGTGAACAACCTTTCAAAAAAGAAAAGAAAATCATAAACTCCTGAGTAATACAAATTAGACAGTATATTAATTCTATTATTTATCACTTTTTAAGGCCAGTAAGAAATGTATCTGGAAAGCCTGTAGAAATGTTTACAATAAAGGGTGTTAAGCAACTATATCCATAATTCTGTCATGACACTAATTTTAAGATCTCAGTGGGGTTTCACTTAGGGCTTTAAATTATGAGAGGCTAAATAATCTTTAGATAACAAGGTAATTAAAAAAATGTGGGAAAAGGAAAAATATTCCAATACTTACATGCAAGCAAGGTGGATGAAGGCATGATAAACACACAGCTGCTGTTTAATGGGATGGGATTAATTTCTCTGTTGTGGAAACATTTCTCAGCCCCTAGGAAAACCTCCTCAGCAGCCTCCTGGACCAGCTTGTCTCAAGTGCCAATGTGTAGATGGTTATACCTTCTTTGTGAGTCAAGGTGGAAGCTGGAGGGTTCTCACTGGTTGGTAAATCCCATGGGAATGCCAGTACTGCCCTAGCAGCCTGAGGCATGGAAGCAGTTCAGTGAGGAATGGAGTAGGAAAAACATCCCTAACAGTTTATGTGTGAGGCATTTCAGCTATATTGGTGCTAAGTTAATCAGCACCTCCAACCCTTTAAAATCTTAATAGTGTAGAAACCTAAATAGAACTAAGAAATGGAGGTCCAGCCCACAGCGATGCTAAAATCCTCTGTTCCTGCTTAGGTTTTCCTACTAGCATCAGTGGCTGCTGAGGGTAGTAAGAAACGTACAGCTTGAAGCTCAACAGCCTGGTCAAAATGCAAGCAGCAGGAGCATCTTTGCTCCGTGGGCCTTGGATCCAATGCTTATCTGGCAGGAAGGTACAATGATTGCTTGAAAATACGAAACAGTGGCAGTTTTCTATATGTAATGGTACATGGAGGCCTCTAGCCTGCAAAACTCAGATGTTTGATATGCAGTTACTAAGTCCAAAGTGCAGATGAAACCTTTATGTAAGTTTTTGTTAAAAAAGAAACTTACCACTGTATTCTGAATTAAACTGCTGGTGACAGCAGTCAAATGGCAAGCTTTCAAGGGCAATATCAGGGATAATCATCTTGTTCAAATTAGTTTTTAATGTAAGTATTTTTTTTCTTACTGAGAATATTATTATGCACTCATATTTTTGTTTTATTAGTTTATGTATACAGCTACTAAGTTATTTGCTTGTTATAGAATTTTGTTTTATATTTAGCAGACATATATGGCATCCAAGCAATTTTAGATTTAATTTGATCAATATTTAATGAATTATAATTATCATTACAACTCAGAGTTTTGCACTGCCATATATTGCTGCATAATGTTTAATCAAGGAGAGTGAGAGAGAGACTAAAATATAACTGGAAAACAGCTATCAAGTTTATGTTAAAGAAATGTAGTGGAATTATTAACTAAATTACAGAGGTATGATTTAATAATTTTTTTTAGTTACCACTTTAAAATTGAATTCCAAGAGCATTTCCTTAATTTATATTTTTAAATATCTGCAATATTTATTTAAAAAAATACACAGAGAGCAAAATTACTTCATAGTATCAATGTTTGAAATCTCTGCATCACTAGCAAAAATTCCCAGGTGTTCTATCTGGGAAAATGAGAATAACATTTCTGCAATTTAAAAGGAGATCTGCCTATATGGACAGAATAGCACAGTCAATAGACTTTGCTCATACATTACTAAGAGACAGTTATATAAATACTATGGGAATCAGACAAACCATTTAAGGTTAGTGTATCTGAAGACAGTGAAATGGGTCTTGAGTATCCATGAAAAATGTATGTTTAATATTAAACCTCTTGTTCCACAAACTAGAAATGCAAGTGATTGTATTTCATAATACCGACATGATTTCCCAATGGTTTTCGGTTAAGTAAAACTTAGGAATTGCAAAACATCTTCTCTGGTACTGCATGCTGGATAGAAACCCGTGTAGAAATGAGTTTTGAACAAGAAGCCTGGAAAAAGTCTAAAAATTTCTGCTTTAACAAGGCATTTAAAATATGCAGTTACAGGTTCTGAAAAAAAATTGATGTATAAATATTTGGAATAAATAGTATGCTTTTTCTTTCCAGGTGTTTCTGAAGAAGGTGACTCAAGACTGCCCTTGTTTGATGCAATGTCTAAAGACACGGGTTAGTTAGAAGCACACAGATGCGACACACCTCTGGCTCCACAACATGCTACCACCTTCAAAGGTATTTGCATCTTGCATGTGAACTTTGGGCTGCTGCCTGAGCTCTTGCTATTATCCAAAAAATATAGAATCATAGAATTGTTTGTGTTGGAAAAGACCTTTGAGATCATTAAGTTCAACTGTAAACCTAACACTGCCAAGCCCATCACTAATTCATATGCATCTACATGTTTAAACACCTCCAGGGATGGTGATTCCACCACCTCCCTGGGCATTCTGTTCCAGTGCTTGACCATCCTTTCAGTGAAGAATTTTTTCCTAATATCTGATTTAAGCTTCCCCTCATGCAACCTGAGGTTGTTTCCTTTTGTTCTAGCATTTGTTATTTGGGAGAAGAGACTGACTCTGAGCTGCCTACAACCTCCTTTCAGATATTTGTAGAGAGTGGTGAGGTCCCCCCTGAGCCTCCTCCTCTCCTGACTGAACAGCCCCAGTTCCCTCAGCTGCTCCTCACAAGACTTGTGCTCCAGCCCCTTCCCCAGCTTTGCTGACCTTCTTTGGTCTTGCTCCAGCACCTCAGTGTCTGTCTTGGAGTGAGGGGCCCCAAACTGAACACAATATTTGAGGTGCGGCCTCACCAGTGCTGAGTACGGGGAACGATCACTGCCCTCATCCTGCTGGCCACACCGTTTTGGATACAAGCCAGGACAAAGATGCTCTTCACCCACATGCTTGTGGCTTTTGTTTTTTTCTGACAGCAACTGATAACTCCAGATAGTGGAACATAGATTGAAAAACCCAGTTTATTATCTTTTTTTTGACAATTAGTTGTTTACCCCAAGTGTAAAGCTAGACAATTTAAGGCTAAGAGTAAAGTTCCAAGATTTTACCCATGAGGGCCGTTTGCCATGGGAACAACTTATCTAGGGATGTGGTGAAATTTCTGCCACTTGAAATCTTTAGATCAGAATTTAATATGTGGCTAATATGTAAATACATATGTTAGTTGAACAAGGAGTTTTGTTACAGGGAGGAAATTGCTGAAGGAAATTCTGTTGTCTTCAAGGTGTATGAAGTGCCATTCGGGTTACAAAAATGAGTCCACTCTGGTCTTAAAGCCAGTAAGCCGTAATCAAACAGCCAGCAGAGACATGAAGTATCTGTTGTTTGATTCTTGCTTTTTATTGATATGCAGAGTGTGTATTAGGTAGAACAAGAGAGCTAGGTGGTGGAACTTGTTCTGGAGAAGGTATAGAGAGGAAAACTCTTTTAATAAATTGTTTTCATCTTTCGATTTTTTTTTTTTTTTTTTTTTAATTTCAGAAAAGTTGGTTGTGTTGCATCCCTAATTAGAAATTTGTGGTCAGGCAATGAATGTGTTGTGGTAAAAAATCTGTGTTAAACACTGTCAGTTACAGCTAAATGAAAATGAAGGTATTTTTAGCTGAACAATAATTTTCCTTATTTGAAGATTATTCTTTTAATTAGCAATTTGGAATGCAGTACATGGTTCTGGTCATGTGTATTGATATACCATATTTTAGCATCCAATTTTATTTGGGCAGATGACTGGAGGTATCTTTTAGCCTTTTAAAAATATTTCACTAATAATAAATGAAGACCATAAGCACCTAAAAGCAGAAGATAACATCCAAGCCCAAAATGTTTGTCTGTGTAAAGGTTTTAGTATAAGAGGTATTGTACAGCCCAGTCTTTCTTAGAAGTTTCAGGACTAGACTCTTAATTTGTTTATTTTTGTCATAAATCATGTTTTTAGATAATGCACTTGTGTTCCTCTTATTTTCTAGGTGTCAAAACATTTTTTTGAAATGGGAAAAAGTGCCTAAATTCTAATATTATTAATATATGCAAAGTACAACTTCCGCATCTGATGCTATTCATCACATCCCAAATTAATCTTCAGGGACAGAACCCAATATCCCATTTCAAGCAAAGACCAATAGCTCTTGGCAAAATTAAATCATCTTTCAGAAATATTTCACTCTGAAAAGCTAATAATTCTATGGAAATGGATTTTTAGAAGAAAAACCTGAGTTTGTTATATAATCTTTCTATAGGGTTCTCCATCTCATACATTAACATTTCATAACATACTTTAAATGAGAATTTGTTGGGAAATAGTTTACAACGTTGTTCTGACTGTCACAGTCCTTTAATGGTTCTGAAGTGATAATAATATGATTTAGAAACCCAAGGGAACATCACTTAAATCTGATTGAAGCAGAGACAAACACAAAGGAAGTGACAGATGCAGAGCAGGAAATTCTCATTTTTGCAATGACATTTTTATCTCATCTTTCCCTCCCCTATTCTACTTTAGAATAGTGCAACCAAACACTTCTACAGAATAATGTGCAATCTGCTGTTCTGTTACCCTTCCCACTCAGTATGAAGATTTAATGGAAAATGGAAAATGCATATTTACTTTTAACTTTTCTGCTGTGAGTGGTAGACAGCTCATGGCGATGCAGGGAGGGAGAAAGGACTTACATCCTGTACAGAAGGTGGGAACAAGGGAGATACTCTACTTAAGAGGGGAAAGGCTGAGGCTGGTTTTGGATCTTTTTGTTCCAATATGTGTTTATAACACTTGCCACTTTAAAGATACGTTGGACGTTTAAAAACAAAACCCAGATAGATTTTTTTTATATATATATATATTTTAAAGAAGGTGTTCAGGTGTGCACGTCTGAAAGGAACAGGAACTGAGCTCAGCCACACTACCACGGGTTGAATGTTGTTCCACAGTGCTTGCAGGTTCTGCTGTTAGAGATGCTTGCAGTCTTCTCCTTGCCTCAGCACTAGTAGAGTCATAATGTGCTCTCACAGCCAGAAGAGAGGTTGTTTTGTAACATATCAGAACGTATTTTTTTCCTTTATATGGGTTCTCATTTTCTGAATATATTTATGCTCCTGGAGGTCAAGGTGATAGTCAGCAGGGCTCACACTTAATGGATCCCCATCTTTGCCTGTGCCCCCATGTTGTCCTAAGTGCTACACTGCCTCTGGTGTCTGCCCTGTGAGACCCCTGGTCACTCAGCTACCTTTGAAGGAGCTGCAAAAGCCACCTTAGAAAAAGAAGTCTATCACCAGTAGGCTTGGTTTTGCTCTTGAGGGATGTCTCCTTCCCCTGGGAAGTTCTTAGCATTGTCAGTTGAAAAAAGATGAAAAGTCCTGCTCTGTTAATGCCAGGATGACTACTTTGAGATTACATTTGCACAATAAACAATGGACTGAATACTTATGAATCTTTTCAGAATAGTCCTAGCCAAGACATAATTTAATCCGTATGTTTCATTGAAGTGACATATTAATTATTGATTGTGCTTAATGAATATGCTAATATGTAGAATTCGGGAGGTTTCTGCTGCCCCGCTGTGCTCTCTAGGCCCTCATACATTTTTAAAGAGGTGTCTGTAGGAGACAGTGTTCTGGGTTTACGCCAAGGCACCATAATGAAGACCGCATACAGAGTTCAAGGGCTGGTGCTTGTCCTTCAGGAATAACATCAGAAACTTGTTTTGTCTGACAGTTGTTCCTGAAATTTTAAATTAGATTATTCACTTTTTCCCTATGTAAATGGGGTAAGTTATGAGTGGTTTCCCATTCAGCTGGGGGCATAAAATAAGGTTTAACCTTATTTTCCATTTCAAATCGGGGGAAGAAAAATAAGTGGAAAGAAGTTCAGGCCAATGATCTAGTCAATAATATATTACAACTTAAGCACTCCTTCTGTATGCATTTGCAATGAGATTACAAAAGCTCTTAAGCCTTTCTGTCTTCTTGCTGATTTTAATACTCAGGTGAAATAACCAATACGCACAGTGGAAACAAAAAATTTCTGCTGGAGAGGCCTTGACTGCGGTTTTGAATACAGCCTCGAGCAAAGACTGATGTTTAAATTGCTTCACTCTAAAGAGCCCTGGGGTGCTCTGTTGTGTCTATGGGGATCTCAACAGATGCGTTCATAAAACTTTATGCTGAAACCCTTTATACAATAACACGTATTAAAGTAGTGACAATCAATGTAATAACATAGATGAAAATGGGAATCGTCTAGTGCACCAGGGTTGAAAAAAATGTGCTATTGTAAGCCTTTACAAATGGGAGGCAGAAGTGTATCTTGAGATCACATTACTATGGGCACTCCATGAACTGATAAAATACCAACCTTGAAACTATTACACTGCAAAGAAAAAAAGCCCCTTTTTTATTTTTTAAATACGGAGTTATTTAATTTCAGTGATTGTTATTTTTCTATTGTTTTTCAAGTGTTAGCAGGATGTCTCCAGTAAATCATAAATTATATGATGTTACAGCTGCAAGCCAAGGCCCCATGAGAAATCAAATAGTACATAAAGAGGAGTGCCACTAAAGACTTGACCCTTAACTGTGTATAAGCACAGTCTGTGTATTAATGAGTAAAGAAATATTATAAAAAGGTGATGATACTGAGTCACTTTGACAATAATTTTTATTATTTATAATTCTATTTCAAAATTCTTTAGAGAGTTTGTGAAAAGCCTTTCTGTGGTGGCAGTTAATTCAGGGAAGCATAAAGTTAATTTGTGAGAAATTAGGATGGGACCATCACTTTCGGGGATGAATTAAGAGTGTGGATTCAGAGCTAGTGAAATCCCAATGTGTCAAGATATGAAATTTCTAACATATAAGAGCTGGAAGCTGTAGCCCTGAAACCAGAGGCTGTTGCATCCTTCCTCCTGGTACATTTGGAGGGAACCTGCTGGCTGTGGGACGATGTCTTACCGACGTGCAGCAGGTTCACCCATCATGGAGGTCCAGAATTCAAGTACTCTTGCATTGCATACTCTTCCTGTGTCTGTCTCATTTCATTTTTCTCTGAGGAAAAAGAAGGATTTAGAGACAGATCCTCACTCTCTGGGATGTCTTATCCATGTTAGAAGCTTGGACCCAACTTATTGATCCTTATAGGAAGTTCTTGTGTAGAGTGAGCTTAAAAGATTAGGTCCTGGAATGTTAATACATCTTTACGTAACAGGTTTATACATTATAAGCTTTAAGTTTAGTGCAAACCAAAGTGCTAATATGTAGCATAAATTTGAAGAGAGATTTCCCCCCAAAGCCTGGAAATGCAGCTGACAACATCTGTTAAGTCTCTGTAGTTTGTAAAAAGAAGAGTTACTTTATTATAAAAGAAGAGGTTTCAGATAATCTGAAGATCATATTTTTTTTTCCATCCCAGAGGAGCAGATAAGATTCTTCTTTCAGCCAGGGGAAAACAATTCTTATTGATCCATCAGTTGTACAAAGAGTGATGACATGAATTAATTTAAACCGGCCTAAGGTATCCTAAAAAAGTAAAATTAAATGTGTAACAGTAGGTTCTCCTCTAATCTTCAAATCTAGCAAAAAATCTTAAACTTTTATGATCCCTAAGCATGGTCTCAGGGCACATGAATGCACTGCTGCTAGTCGTCTCCTCTGCTGCAACCAGAACATGTTCCTGCCCATAGCACACCATACCACAGTATGGTATCCCACACTGGTGTATCATATATGATATACCCTACATGGTATTCCATAGTACAGTATGGATATTTTTGAAGGGAAAGTACTTTTTCTTGGGGTTTTGTGCAAAGACGGTCTGCGTGAATGATTTTGCAGAGGATGCTGAACATCTTGCATCTTTGCTGACTGGATATATTCTTCTGAAATAATATGCAGATTTTTTCTTAGCGATTTTCATTGAAAAACTAAGGGTTGTTCCTGCTTCTGGAACTGGATGCCTTAAAGAAGGCTGTTCTGAAAGGTTGGGGTAAAATGCTGATTGTTGTTATCTATGCTAATCACAGAGGCATTAAGTCAGTCTACACTAGCTGATGAAGTAGCGCTCTCTACCCTTAGAATATTTCCTTTTCTTTTGTACTTTTTTTCTCCCCAAAATTTAAAGTGAGATTTGTAAAGTGGATTGCCAGAAAATGGCAGTCTGAGTAGAGGTGACAAAAGGTGCTACATTGAACTTAGTTGAAGTGAAAGGCTTCTACCTTAAAGGTAAACAAAACTAAACTCTGCATTTCTTTAGTTGCCCTTGGGGGTCAAATCAATAAGTACTCTTGTTTTCCTTGCTTGAAGTTTATACTTTCTGTAGGAATGTGATTTTGCTTTCAAAAAGCCTTAATTCTTCTTCCTTGTGAAAACAAATTTCACGACCAACCCATAAATAATCACATGAAAAAATAATAGCAGCCTAATTTACATCTAACCTTTCTTTTTAATGATTAATGGATACTATTTATGTAAACTGTTTCTACATTCCAGCGTGAAATGAAATTTAAATTGCAAATTTTACAGTGGTGTATTTTAACTGGTGACCCTTTCCCCAATCACAAATTAAAAAAACCCAATTACATTTGTAATAAAGATGCTAATGCATTTCTTGTTTTTAGGGCACGTAAAGTTCTTGCTGCCAGCAACTTTATTTTTCCTGTTGATGAGCCAATAAAAATGTATTTTCCAAAGTGCTCCAAAATATGTGTATGTGCACATTGAGGAAGGTAGCTAAAGAGTAATTCTCATCACAGTCACTTTGCAGCAGCATTTGTGGTCAAGTAAACCTATTGCAAGTTGAAGGCTACATCGCATACCATTCTCCACAGTCAAGTGTAGCCTTTGAAGGGAAGTAGGTTTCCAACACATCTGAGGCATTGAACCCTCCCACCAGCCAACGGGCTCTTCAGCAGCTGTGATTGCTCAGTCCTTCAAGGCTGGTGCCAAAGATGCTCCTCTCTGCCTGCCTGCAGAGGTCTAAGTGCTGCACTTCGCTTGGATTGCCCTTCATCAGGGCTGCCAGGAGCAGCGAAGAGCAGAGCTCCCAGCTGAAATGCAGCGCAGGTCCCTGGAGACTGGCTTTCTCTAACAAACAGCTCTCTCAAAGTTATCTGCGTTCCGCAGTTTTTGATTTAGGGTCTCGGAGGCAATTTGATTCCAGCCGAAGCATACCTATTAAACAATGATCTCTTTCTTTGCTTCTAATTGCACTCAGGACCCTCTTTGGGGATTAAAATGAGATGGCATTTTTGTAACTCGTCACATCATTTGAACTCTCAAGGAGGACACAGAAACGGCAGAGAGAAGGGAGCTGGAGTGTTTGTCTCATCGTATTCAGAATCGTATTCAGCTGTGACTTTGAAAGGGCAATGCAGATCTACCAGCTCCCTCTTGAAAAGGCTGGTGGCCACCGCCAGCTGTACAGACCTGCTGAGATGCAATTAAAGCCGAGGTGCTGCAAGGTCCAATGAACTTGTCACATCAGTTTGGGGATCTTGAAGGAATGAGGAGAAACAGGGACTTTGCAAGTGTGTGTGTGTGGAAATTACACCAGAACAGGGTGAACTTTGCTGCTTTAGGGTTGCTGGTCTTGTGAAGGGAATATGGGCTGAGCTATTCAGCTGGATGTATTTTCATTACCAAGACAAACTAGACAGAATCATATAAAAACTACCTCCTGAAGAACCTTTCTTCTTTTTTTTTTTTTCTTTTGAGAAGGCTTTTTTTTTCTTTTCTTGAGAAGGCTTTTTTTTTCTTTTTTTGAGAAGGCTTTTTTTTTGGGTGGGGGAGTTGGAGGGGTGGAGCTTTTTTCTATTTTTGTAGCAATACATTGTCAGAAAAGAGCAGGACCAGATGCTGTCTTTGCGTCTATGAGGGGAAGTAGAAAGGTGATAAGGACAAAACAAAAAAAAACCCACAGAAAGGTGTGCTGAAAGGCAGGGTTTCAGCACTGCACAATGCTACTTGCTGACAATGAGAGGAGACAAAGCGAATCACTGCTCATGCACTGTTTGCTGGTCTGTGTGAAAATATCTTTTTTCATAATATCAGTCAGAAAATATCCTTTTACGTGTAGATTGACCAAATTCGTTCTTCAAAACACTAATTATAGAACTGCTGGGTGTTATTTTAAAAGTTGCTTTGCAGGATAAAAGAGCACTTCAACAGCAGGTATGTAAACCTTCTTAGCAATACTTTTGAAATTGTGGCAGAGGTGAACCCAAGGAATCTCAGGCTGTAACTTTTGCCTTGGCTTCTAGGAGTACCCAGCTGCTCCTGGCTGTGACAGGTCTCTTGGGAGGTGGAGCACCATTGTGTGGTGGGAATCCACGTGATGTGGAGCTGTGGCTAGACTGGCCACGCCAATAATTTAACAAGTGCAATCACCTCCCTTTACCTTGGATGAAACTACCTGCTCAGTGTTGCAGATGGCTTGTAAGATGCCTTGGATGCTGTAGATGACTCTTTGGGGTGCTGTTCCTGGCACAGGATCTGATGGGTGCTCAGGCCAGCAGCTGCCAGCAACCCAGATGTGCCCCAAAGATGCACTGGGTGCTGCATGTTGCAGAGTCATGGCACAATGACTGAGCAACCCTTGGGTTCCAGAAACCCCAAATCTGGGCTTGGGGATACAGGCTCAAAGTCTGCTGTGATGATCTTGGTGTAGCATGTTAGCATTTACATTTGCAGTTCCTTAAGTCCAAGGAAGCCCAGTGTCACTGCTTTTGCTGGATCGTTTGCAGGAACATCATATGCAATTACTGCTTTTGTAACTTTGCTTAGCTCTTATCATTATATTCAAGAGGCCTGAAATCTCAGCTCTGTCTGTAATCACTTCTATCTGTGACATGATATAATCGGTTACCCTGACAATCTGTGTTGTCTTTGTATTGCCACCAGCCTTGAGCTCGGCCATTGTGTGGTGTTTAGGGTTTCCTGACACTCTTCTGGCCAGCTAAAGCTCACCTGCCCTTGCTTCTTGGCTTAGTGTCTCTGTGTGAAGACTAACTTAGTCTGATGTCTCTTTGCTCACAGTACTATCTTAGTAGTTATTTTCTCATTTAATTTTTATCTGAAAATATGGTGTAGTTATGGTTAAGAGGTTGGGTCCTCTCAGTAATTCATTTACCATTTATTATACAGGTGACCGAAGCATTCAGCTCGGGTGGTAAGGATTCACACAAAGAGTAATGCTCTTGCTGACTTCCGGAGCAGGCTTCTGCGTAACATTAGGTTCAGATCCTTCTTGACAAAGAGGCACCAAATTGGTTTAATGGACTGTTATAATCATGGAAAAGGTTTCAGATTAGAATAAAAACACTTTTTCTACCCTCAGTTACTTCGCTGCAGAGGCTAGTGGTTTTACTGAAGATGAACTTATGTCTGATGATATTAGAAGTAACGCAACTGAATTTGTAAATGAGCGTGGTTAAATGGAGTCTGTAATACATAAAAATGAAAGTTTGCCTATTTCACCTTTTCTTTAATGAAGGTATTCGGGCAAGATATTAGTTCTATTGCTTAAACAGTTTTAGTATAATATAGCACTGAAGATGCTGAACTTGTTAGCTTGTTGATTGCATGGTTGTTATATCAGTGCTAATCATGACTGACAAATAATTTAAGCAATGTTTCTAACTCTATTAAAGGATATATTCCAACAACTACAAAATCCTCATCTGAAAGGCAGATCCTATATGCTGTAGCCCACTGAGAATCTTTCCAAGCTGTGCACACACCAAAATGTTTGTTGTGAATATTGGCTTTCAATTTACCCTTTAAAATTAAAATCAGGAGAAAAAAAAACCTTTTCTAAAGAGTTTTAGCTCTTTCTTATTTAACCAATTATCAGTATGTGCTTAAGAAAACACCAGGCAACATCCCTCTTCCATGACTTGTAATTTCCCTGAATGGGGAAGGGAATGCTTTGGTGGCAGTTTTATTTTTGCTTTTTAATAAAACTATTGATTTCATATAATATGTTCTGTTGTGAGAGCAGAGACTGAAACTGTTGCATGTTTCCACCCCTTTCAAGTAAATGCTTGCAAGGCATTATACTCTCGCTCTCTATAGCCCTATGTATCTTGCACAGATTTTAATGCGGGAGGGGGGCAGTGCCTTTCCCCACCCCAACATGCAGCACAGCAGTCAGCCGCCAGCTTCGGGAAGGAGAGGAGGGCATCCACGCACACACTCCGAGGCAGATGCTCTCATTGTAAAGGACATGTATTACTGTTTTATTGCGCTTACAGACAAAAAGTGGTAGGAAAAGGGTGGGGTCCCTGTATTTAGAGAAACGTTCAGCCCTGTCTGAGGTCTGGGTTTGCTCTAGACAGGTCAGATAGGGTGAGTTGCCTGTTGTGACTTGTCTACCTGGTCCCTGGGCTAAGGTGGGAGACAGCACCTACCTGCTTGGATGCAGCTTTTGGAGGGGCATAGAGGTATAACTGCAGGTGTTTGGGGAAGATTTCTGCCATCAAGGATGTGTTCAGGAAGAGCGTTGTTCCAGGATGTTCCCTTGGGGAGAGTCAAAGCGTACATCTGGATCCCAGACTGCTTGCAGTTTGGGCACCTCTGACTCTTGCTTTTTTGCTGCTTTCATCTGCAGCCCAAGCATGTCCTGCTCCTCAGTGTGCTGCTCGCTGGGTGTTGTAAAGCATCCTGTCTCATCCAGATAAGACATTTCCTAGTGAAGGAAGCATTTCCTTGTGCTGTCCTCAGGGTACAGACTTTAAAACCACTCGCAACCTACCAAATAGCTATTATTTTTGTCTATCCTTGTAAAGGACTTTTGCCAAAAAACCCCCGTCTTCCTTTTCTTTCTTATTACTATATGTGATTTTTCATTAAAATATTTATCTTTTTAAGGCTAATTTTAAAGGCCTCATGCTATGAAGTTGCATGCCGCAGACCTTCAATTTAAGTACATGCCATCATCAGAGGGAAAATTATAGAAGGAAATGACGGAGACCCAAAATCCTGAGATTTGCCTAAATTTGCCAGATGTCTCGAAGTAAGTGGCAGGTCCAGGGCTGTGCTTGGAGAGGTCCTTGAGGCAGTTCATATTTACATGTGGCCTCATTAGCATGCTCATTACCAAAGACAGTGTACAGCTGGGTGGGACTGGGATCCTTCTCTGGAGAAAAAATTCTCTTGGGGATTATGTTAGCAATGCCTAGGAAGTGTAAAATTAGAAGGTCCTAAAGCTTCCTATTATTTTAGAACTACATTCACCACCAAAGGAATGGCCAGAATCACCTTTGAAGACATTTGTGTTGCTGAGTACAGATGTTGAGTCCAACACCTGGCTTGCTATTTGTGGAAGACCCTACATCATACATCCCTCAGGTGTATTAAACTCAGAAGCCGAACCCATATGATTTGGATTTGTTTGTACAATTTTTATTTTTCTGTCAAAAGTGAAATTATGCTAAAGCAGAAGCTTGTCTTGTAGGCATTGCATTTCAAAAATTTTTAAAGTATCCAAAATAAAAATTAAAACATTAACATGAAAAGCATTAGACCAACAATAATACAATACATTACATTTAGAAAGCCAAACATCATTTGCTGCATCATTTCAGGCTTCTTAAGAACCACAGCATCAGTGAAACAAGCTGGACAGAAATGTTTCAAATGATAGAATGTATTTTGGTCCTATTAATTAAATCAACAGCTTAATAACTCTGAGGAGGGATGTAGGCTGGTGAAAACCTCAGGCGTGGTGGAGCTTGCTGTTCACTTGTTGTTTCTAGGCCTGTCTAATTTCTGTTCAGCCTGCCTTATCAGCTTGTCAGATGGAAATCAGATCTCTTGCAGAAGCTGTATTATTACTGTTTTGTTTTTAAGCAGACATAAAACCTGACAGTTTTCTGACATTTTTGGCAATTGGGGGCATGGAAATTTTAGGTTGCAATGTTTCTCTGCACAAAAGCATAATAGACTTGACATGATTTTCCATCTCTCCTTTTTTAAGAGGTACACAGGAGCCAAAGTGAGATGTTAACTTCCACAAAGAAAATCAGAATCTGCCACATTTTTTTTTTTTTTACAGTCTGAAGGATCAGATCCTTAATTTCTATAAACTGGCTTCAGTTTTGCTGGAATATGTTTGAGCCTTCATCTTGTTCCATAGCTTCAACGTATGCCATATAGCACAAGTGGCTATAAATTGTTAGCTTAATACTAGCTATTATTTTTATTTGCTAAAATGTACCAGTTTATGCTTTTTTTGTTCTTAGTAGAATAAAACAGGAGTTAAGCATTGCATTGGCCAAGCAACAGTCACAATATTCAGACTCTGAATAGCTTGTTTTTCTGTCCTTAATTTTGCTTTTGTTCCGTTCTCAGTCTGCAGTAAACTAACATCCTCAGTTCATCATGGGTAAAAGTTTATCCAGGTGTTAACTTCAGTGGTAATCTCAGAAAATGAGGACTACAGGCTTTGAAAGGGGGAGGAACCAGTGAGCCAGTGAGCCTTCTAGGGGGGATTTCTGTGCTGCCCTCAGCATGCCAGTTTCCCCTTTTTCTTCTCTCTGTGCATTTTCACTACTTTTACTAAAATAATTCAGTGAGGTGGAATTACTTGGTGGGTGCTGCCTGTTAAAAGGATTCAGGGTTATGAATGTCCTTGAAACGACACTTATTTTGGCAGTTTTTGAAAAATTACACAGTCTTTTCTTACCAAGAGGTCTAATCATGTAGGACTTTTTCTTTTGCATTTGTCTATTGTGAATATATTGTGATTACTGTGTGCATATGATTAGGAGGCAGGACCTGGGCTTTAGAAGCCTTTCAGCAAGGATTTCGTTAGCTGCACAAAGGGGATCCACAAAAAAATCAACTTGCTTTTTGTGGATCAACTAGTCCTGGTGTACCTAAGACAAGAAGCGCTCAGTACGCAGGCAAAATTCAGCTTTGCTGGAGCAACAAAAGAAGTCCTTGGATAGGGGGGCTGAGGGCTGAGGGGACAAGGTAGAAGGATGTAGGGGGAAACTGGGGCTGGAAAAAACCAGAATAATTCAGTGAGGATTCAGGTGAAAGAAAAAGGTTTGATGGAATTGGTGGGGCTGCAAGGTGGAAGGAAGGGATTTAATTTCTCTGCTCTCTGCCCATGCAGCCTTCTAGTTCTACATTCACTTGAGCCCCAGGGCTTGCTGTCTTGTGCCACCCAGGACACTGAGAGGGAACCTGGAAGATATGTAAAAATAAAATAAAATTAAAAAAAAAAAGATAGGGGGGCAATCTGTGGAAGAGAGTGAGGAAAACGGGGTGAGACTGGAAGATTGATGGGGAACTGTTTCCATTTCTGTCAGCTGGTGGGGCATCTCCTGCGGAGTTTGGTCTGCTGTAGCTTTGCTTGCATGTCCTGTTCTTTTGCCCAGCTGTAGCTGGGCTGGATGGACAGCTATGGGACCAAAGGGCTGGGGCTCCCAATCTGCATTTCATTAGCTAACAGAACTGAACTTGTGAGTTACATGTTATGTACTCCAAATTCGTTGGTTAGCACAAGAAGCAAATGCATTGCGCATTTAGTAATTTTACGTAAAAGTAATTTTACTGACTCTGTAGGAATGAAAGTTAGGGTTTAGCATATAAAACACCTATGAATTCAGATTTTTTTAACCAATTGAATTTATATGCTTTTTTAGTACTTTTAATGCTTTTCTTTTTGAAATTTAGCAAAAATGCATCAAAACCCCACAATCTAAGCCTCCAAGATAATCTGCCTATATGCTGGTTACTCCTCATATGTAAATGATAAATAATGATACTTACTGAAAATGCAAAATGTGTACAAATCATCATTAGACTTATCACTTGTATTTTGTTACTGAATTATGAATCCAGGAGACAGGTTCTTATAGCCAGTATGCTGAAAACTCCCATAATGAACTCCCATGATACAGTGAAGATTGTTGCCAATAACATAAATAAATGTGTTGTACCATCCTGTGAACATGAAATGGAATACAAAATATAACAACTGAAAGGCTGGGAATGGCTGTTCTTTGTTAGTTGGTTTATATTTTATAACTATGGGAACTAAATCAATATTATGATTCTTTATGCACAAACATTTTCAATCTTGTTTTGGAATTCTTATAAAATATTCAATAAACCAGAGAAAAGATAGTAACTTGAAGGGTTCAGGTTATTTTCTTCACTCTAGGTGGAACATTACTTTAGAGGATTGAAAAGTACCCAGCAGCATTTTTCCACGAATGGTGTTTCATTCAGCTGTGTGTCTCAAATATAGGAGTAAAATCCAATAGCTTTACGCGAGCATGTTAATCATGTTAGTGAACAAATATTTGTGAACACGGTGACCTGTAGTTAAATGAGGTGATGGGTTTGGCGGGGAATGGGGGGCTATCCAAGGAGTAAGAGGCTGTAGACTCAATCTAGCAAACGTTAGTTGTGCAGTCAGTTGTCTTCCTTATAGCTCCTCAGGGTGTGCAGTTTGCATGATGGCAGAGCTTAAAGGCTCTCGTGGGTACAAGTGGTGGTGTCCTTCAGGGTGAGCCGTTACACAGCTGTGTTTCACAGCCACATAGGTCTTAAAGCCTTTCAAACTATGCCCTGATTTTGCATCCTTAAGTGCCCTCGCATCTCAGGCCTTGTATTGTGATTTTTAAAAACAAACAGAACGAAAACCAACCTTTGTATTAGGACACACTCTTTTCAAATTTATACATAAATTTGCTTTAAATATGTGCTTAAAATAAAGCATTTAAAAATGAATGTTTATTGCTGTACAGAAGAATGGAAAGCAAGTTTTACTGTGAGTGGGAATCTAATATGCCATTGACTACTTAAGGGTATGAGTGGCCTACATGAAAAATGGAGTTCTTTCCGGTAGTAAAGCTCAATTTTTTACTTCAAAGAGCACTTAATTTCATATCTGCTTTTCTAAATAATAGAATTTCACTTTATTCAATTATTTAGACTTTATATTTAAACTTACAATTTAGTTAGTAAATAAGTTAATTATTACTGTGTTAAACCGAATAATCCTATTTCTATTTCTATTTCTATTCTATTTCTATTTGTATTTCTAATTTCCATGTTATTCATTCCAACTCCTTAGGGGATTCCTGAGGTCATCTGCTCTTTTCCTCACTCAGAGCATAGCTAATTTTGAAGTCACTCTAGCTTGCTAAAAGCCTTGTTCATTTTTCTTCCAAGTATCTTCAAGGATGGAGATTTCGCAACCTGCCTATAGAATCATGAGATACCTACCTATGTCCTACATTTGTAACTCAGTCCAGCTCTTCTCCTGAAGAACTCAGTATAGCACTAAGAAGGTCACAAGAACAGCTACCTTATACCAAGGAGGATTTATTTTTGATGGATAATACAGCATAGGGAAGATAAGGCAGCTAAAGGCAATTTGTTTTGCAAAATGAATCCCTTCACTGATGAATCAAGTGACTGGTCACATGGAAACTATTTGCTTTTTGGAAGAGGCCATAAAAGACTTCATGGAGGAATTTATTAAATCCTGCATTCATGAAGCCCAATAGAGTAGTCTGAATCTTTCTCTGCTTTTTCCAAACAGAAGTGCTTCCTTTGGAAATTATTCATTGTTCTTTTACGATTTCTAAAAAAACCATTGATATTTCCATCCAGAGGGAGATACTTATTTTGTCTTTTGTATGAAAGTGCTTAGCATTTGTGCACATGAAGCATTAAAAAACTATGAGCCAGGCCTGCCCCACATGTCTTAAAATGTTGTGATTTTTTTTTAAAGGCTCTTCTCCTTTGTCTTCTCTTTTTTGCAGCCTGATCAATACTTTCGCATCTTTCGTATCATGTCAATGTTATAGATTCAACTGCTAGTGCTGGTGCCATTTCTCTATAAGGAAAGTAAAGCAACTGACATAATCTTCTGGGCTTCAAGAAATGGAGGAATTATGAAATATGTATACATGTGAAATGTAAGCAACATAATTTAAAGACCATGACTGTAACTTGTGTGTACAATTACAACAGTTTCCAGTACAAGAAAAACTTCTGGATTTTAGAATGAAGTGGAGGTTTTTTAACATTTGAATACATATTATTTGTCTTTTCATTTCCCTGCCATTACAATTTCAGGAAAATATTGTGGAAAGGTAAGAGGGGTAAAGATGTGCCAAAAGGTGGTTGTGGTATGTTATAGCTAAAGACTAGTGTCCACAAACGGGTTTCAGACCTGTTTTTGTGAATAAAATTCACAAAATGTGTCTAGACTTGATCTAAATGAGTCTTTGGGTAGTCAGGTGAACTGTGAAATTACTAGTCTTCATCCAACCACACCTGTCTTTGGATGTGTTTCATACAGAATGCATTTTACTTCATAAAACCTCTAGATCTGATTAATTTGTGCTGGTATTGGTATAGAAATGAAGCCATATACCCTATATTAGCTATTGCAACAAAATGCATGTAAAGTAGTGGTCAGTTCTCCTCTCTGCACTGGCTTTCTCCTCATCAGTCTCTGAAAGGCTGCTCTTTTGATATTCAATGTTTTTTACAGGATTAGCTCTGGTCGCTGGAACAATTTCAACTTGCTGCGGTTATAGCAATTGCATTCTTTGGAATTAGATTACAGTTTTCTACTGTGAAAGACACAAAGGCTGTAGACTGAATTGTTTTTGAACTAAATATAATACTATACTAACTACAGATTTTTCCAATTCAGACATGAAAGGTCCAGAAAAATCAAACAACCCAAACACCTCCATACATACCCTATCAAGAATTCATTATAAGACTACTTTTTTTTTTGTAACTTCTTTTTTTAAATACCTGAGAAGCAGTAAGCAACTTGCTTAACAGTGTGGATTTCACATAGCAGCTGAGAATGTTTCTCAGATCCTTTGCACTCTGCTTCCTTCACAGGCTTTGCAGGAGTCATGATTTCTGAGATAAAAGAAACGTCACCTAGTGCCTTCTTTCAAGTAATGAAACCTAATTAGGATCTCTGTAAAAATTCTGAGCATTAGCCAGATGGCACAAGTCTTCCAGTGCCTGTGAATTTTTTTTCATTAAGAATTAATATCATTAGCTTTTAAAGAATGTTTCATTTAGACATTGTTAGTCATATTAAAAAAAATTAATAAAAGAACACTATCTAAGGCCATTGCTATAGTTTGATTGCTTCTCATTTCTCTTTAATTCACAGTTGGCTACTACAGGGTCTTTACCCTTCAGCCCCCACAAATGGCAGAGCAATATTATACATGGACATTATTACCTTCCTTTCAACAAACCCAACTCTTCCCCTGAAGTGAATCAAGACAGTCTGAAATCCTTTCTCTGTGTTGTGAAAACACACTTTGAAGGATTCTTTTGGTTCTCTTTCTCAGATGGTTTGTTGATATTTTGGATGTACTTCTCTTTCTAGCTGTATTCATCATGTGTTCTTTAGGTTATGAGATAAAAGGGATCTCTGGGAAGCAGCAAGGATGGATTGTCTTTAGTGTGTACCTAACTCACCGGTATTAGATTTCGTCCTTCCCTTTAAATCATGGTTTGCCTTGTAAGCTTTTTTTGGTGTAACATTTTATTTTTAAAACCAATCTGATTCCCTTAAAAGGAACATTCATCATGGCTAGTTGTTATCACAATTGCTATAATTATGCAGGTAAACTGGTTTGCCTAGTTATCTACCTTTTTGTTTTGCAAATGTTCCAAAGATTGTGGCACCAGTCCCGGTGACCTGAAGACAAGAACTACAGAGTACAAAAAGCCCATCGAACAAGAGGGCACCCCATGGCTTTACAACCTGAAATAGCTGTGCAGGTTACTGAACTATCCTGAATATCCTGAAAGCCCCAAATGATTTTGATGAGTAACACTTGAGTGTCCATGATAACGTATCTGCAAAGAGAAGAGCAATAAATAAAGTAGGACAGCAACGTTTTGTACTGCTCCGTTTATCTATGACAGGTTGTGTGCTTACATCCATTGCCACTTCTGAAAACTTTTGCCTTATTATATGTATATACATATGTGTACAGAATTTATCATAAATCTTTCTAAAGATACTTTTAGCAGACTAACAAAGGAAGTATTTATTTTCACCATGGAAATATTAACATTTGGATATTTATTCGGAACAAATAGTTTCTTATTTACTACAGTGCTAAACTGGCCAAAGTTTATGTTGTCCTAAAAATTAATAGGTAATTAACTTTAGGTTAATAGGTAATAGGTATTAACTAAATAGTTACCAAAAAGCAAGACTCAATAGCATAATGATAAAAGTCTTTAAATTTTGCATTTTCTTGAGAAGAATTCTTAGAATATTTTAAAAATAGGTGTTTTCCAGTGTATCTGAGTGCTACTTACCTGAGACAGACCCTCCATTGGAAAGGAAGGGCTGGAAACTTTCAAACATACTTTTTCTGTGAAAGAAGACTACGAGATTATTTGAAGAACAGTGTTAATTAGATTGAGAAAGATATAAAAAAATCTACTGCATATCACTCTATCTTTTGCATATAATAAATACATTGATGGCTTCTACTGTAACTGGGCATTAAGAGCATTCTTTGCTTCTTTGTCCTGATGTTAAGTGAATGTTGCCTAGTCAATAATTTCTAGACACCAAGCATACTGGTAGCTGTTATTGACTACCCTTCACTTTTGGAGTAAATAAGTTGTATTTAATTATTATAATTTAAGTTAATATTAGTATTTATTTCTTTAATAGTGATATTAAACACTAGTATTAATGTTAATCTTTCATTTATATAATTGCTCATTTTCTTTAGCTGCTCAGTGACTCTGTTCTTGAGCTTGATCCCAACTCTTGGACGAGTTCATAAGGTCTTTTTACAACTTAGAGAGTGGGATTAGATTCCCTCTGTTTTCAAAGCTAAAACTGTTCACTTTAAGTGCTACTAAATCTCATGCCTCATCCCAATTTACTTCTTTATGCTTTATTCCCAAAACTCACGCTCTGCTAAAACATAACAATGAATTCTTCAGCAACAAAACCAGGGCACTCACGACGTATTCAAGCAGAAGACAGGTGTTCTCCTTTATTAATATATATAACTTGTCAGAAGTACAAAACTACAAAATTGGTTTACTTTGATGTATTAAATAGTTAAGAGAAACATTATGCCAACAATTTGCCTTCATTTGGCCTTGAAAGAAAGTAATGTCTGATGTGACTCTGGGTAAGAAGGAAAGGCTCTGGCACAACCATCTACAGCTCCAGATGGCCACGTCTAAGTAAGTTTGGTGGATGGATGTGAGACAAATCTGGATGTTCTTTAGTGACTTTTTCTAAACGAGGATAACAGACCTTTGCAAAGAATTATTTTTCCTGTAATATATCAATGAGAAGAATTAACTCCTTGAGATTTGTTCAGATTGGAGAATTCCTGTTGATCATATGCACTTCCTTATCTACAAGGTAGAGTAACTCTAACTTCTGTGAATTGTCCAGCATGGAAAAGACTATCCTGATCATTAACTACTGACCTTTCCCTGTTTCTTCAATTTGATGCAGTATGGCTATAGGCGATAAACATTTGCCCAGCTTCTGCCTGTAACATGTCCCTTCCATTTCTTGTTCTCTTGACCAGCTTAATTTTTAAAAATTATTCTGCAGCTGCATTGTACAGAGGAAAATGTTGCTGTCTGATAGAATTAAAGGGGATCAAGAACCGTATGAATGATCCGATCAAAGTGAGTAAAAACTTTGAAAACTGGCCTTGTGTTCATCTTTGCTGGGCTTTGCCTCTGACAATATGAAAGGAAATTATAAATGCTTGTTGAGGCAAGTGTTATTCATGTTCACCATTTGTGTCAATTTGCTGGCTGTACTCCTAATTAATCATTCCTTTAGGCTCCTATTTAGCTTCTGACAATTGCTAACACATTCTTTCAAAACCTGCACCCTATAGACTGACACTGTTTGTGGGTGTTTTCTGAAGAGGAGGATGTGGCCATGACGATGCATTCCAGAGTGCTTTGAAATGAATTCCCAAGTGCTTCAATCACTGTTCTCCGCTCTAGGCCAAACCCAAACATTGTTCTTACTGAATGAGATGAGAGTTTCGTTTACCAGCGATGTGATATTAAAATACCAAGATTCCATTACACAGGATGTATTTAAATGAAATATTATGAAAATGGAGATTGTATAACCCTCTGCATGAAATAAATGTCATTTGAAATGAAGAGTGTCCATGCTAAATTGCTGCCTGCCTTTGTGCAGGAAGCAAGAAGCAAGGGTCGTGATCCTGTCACTGAAATCAGGAATAAGAAAACTCCTTCACACCAATGCAGCATTAAGAAGCAGACATTCCTTTATCGCTGCGCTGGATGCACAGGGGATCGTTCCACCTAATGTGCGTGCCATATCTTACATTTAGGAAAAGTTATATAGACCATACATATGTTTATGCATGACATTTCTTGGAAGAATCATACATATTCACTTGATTTCCAAGAATAGGTGGTGCTATGTTAGTTAAGCATCCTGCATGCTCCTTACAGGTATTTCAGAGTCTTCTGGGGGTCTCAAGAAATAGATGACCCTCTAGTTACAGCTGACTGGGAACCAAACTTCAATTTGCTTTCCCTGTATGGATTTATCTTGACCACAGTTCAACTTCTTTTGACAAGTCTGGGTTTAGATCCAGCTTTACAAGAAGATCTTTGCTTTAGTTCCTTCTTGGAGTTATTAACTTTCCCTCAACAATATAATGTTGCACAACTAACATTTGTTAGTAATTCTCCATAGTGATTATACTGAAATAAACAATACATGGTAGCAATCTCCCTTTAGTGCAGCCTCAGCAAACATGAATTTTATTATCCAAACATAAGAAGTCTTCAAGGTTCCCTGGCTGTGTGCAAGACAGGCATGGGGAAGAACAGAAAGTTCTTTTCTGTAAAAATCTTTGCCTTAGGAGCAAGGACTGGAACCAGGCAGGACTCACATGAATATACCAGCCACTACTTTGTGAAGCCAGGCTCTGGTTTATTTCCTTGCTCTCTCTTTGTGTTTACTAATCTTGAATTTTTTTTTCAGTTTTGTGTTAACAAAGTGAAGAACATCTTTCCTGGTCCAATAGTAGAATGGACTTCATTTCAGTTGAGCGAAGCAGGAAACTGAACTTTCCCACCTCTGGGTAAATGACTGTAGTCTATCATTATTTTCTGTGGTTTGTTTTTTTCTTTCTTTTTCTTCTAGGGTCACTGGCAGAAGTACTTCTCCAGCCATGAGTAAAGGTGTAGGAGGAAGATGAGGGTTTATTTCTGTCCTCAGCTTCTTAGCTATTTCTAAATAAAGAACCATTGAAACTTTTTGGATTTTGTCCAGAGTCTCTGAAGGTCTCATAGTGCTCCTGGTATTACTCTGGGTCCTGCATTCTGCATCTCAGTGTGGTGGATGCACACTTCACTCATCTAAGACCTGGCCCTTTATCTTTCTGCCTCTATTTCAGTATACAGGTTTGGTTTTGGCTTTATTTATTTATTTATTTATTTATTTATTTATTTATTTTTGTATTTTTAGACCATAAAGTATTTTGTGAGGACCTTTGTTGAGGTTTTCCGTGCTAGTGGAGTTTGTCAATCCCGTGCTATGTGCTGTCACACATTCCTTGAAACAATAGGACCACAAATGGATCATTAGCAATACCAAGTAGATTGTTTCCCTAATTGATTTGCATTGTCACATAAATGAATGTGTTTGTTCATGGAGCTGTACAGAGACAGGTGTTTCTCTGATATGAATTGATGCAAGTTTCTGCAGTGATGGACTTTTCTGTTGATCCCTCAGTCCCCTTGACTGTCATTTGTAAAAAAGTAGTTAAAGCATTGCAGAGACAACCTTCCAGATGTTACTCAACCATAACTATGCAATGTAATGCAATAAATGTAATGGAAAAGCCATGCCTACTGAAGTCTGCAGAGAGCTTGAGGCAGGAGCTTTCAGAGTGAGGTTTCCTGCTTACTTCAGTGGAGCCTCATTTATATCACAGTGGTAATTTCTTCCACGTTCAGCAAATGGCGATGTGTTCCACAAAAATTTTGTTCTCAGGAGACTTTCCTTGTGCTTAAAATTTTCTTCTGAATATTATTTTTAGATAGTATTCTCATAGAAACCAGACTTATCCCAGATTCATGCTACATTCATTTTCTACAGATAAAGATTTTTAATTAGAATATAATGATTTTGTGTATAAGGTATTGGTTTGGGAAGTGAGAGACCTCAATTCTACTGCTGATTTCATCATGGACCTGTTATTTACTCAAAGACTTATTACTTAATTGTGTCTATCTCTCCTCAACCTTTCATCTCCCTTGTATCTCAAAGACTGTAAATGTTCTTGGGAATGGGATTTTTTCCTACTGAAATGTAGAGAGCAAATACAATACAACCCTGATTTCGCCAAGGGATTTCAGTCATTACCATATAACATTTAAAATGTGCATGATTAATGATACGTTCCAGATAAGCATCTTAAAGCCCAGTTTTGAAAGTTAAGCAATTTCTGAGACAATTCAAATCTTAAAAAAAAAAAAAAAAAGATTTCTATATGTTCCTCTGTTGATGTTCTGGTAACTCAGTTCCCAATTCTGTGATGACTTCTCTGCAAACCTGAGCATACTGTTGAGCAGTTTTACTGATGAGTGGAGCTGCTCGCGTTTGCAATGTTAAGTGTGTTGAGTTATTGACTTACAATGAAATATAAGAAATCATATTCTTTCCATTGTTTTGAAAAGTGATTAGTGATCTTGCATACAAGTCTTCTTTGCCATGTATAGAAGATTTCTGATTTCTGACCCTTACAAGAATGAGTTATTGCATGCGGTATACTCTTACAATGAATTTATACTAGCACTCAAAAGCAGGCATTTTGGGTGAAAATACTGTCAAGTTCTTTGTGTTAGCTGCCTCATTGTAAGAATATAGAAAGCCATGTCATTTCAGCCTTTCTTAGTGTCTTTTAATTATGTGCAAACCAAAATTAATGAGCCAGTTCTCTGCATGTGAAAGAAGTCAGCAGTTTTCGGATATTTCTGTACGTACACTTCACAGATTCTGACTGAGGTTAGGAAGCTACTGTATCACAAATTAATCTCATTCTGAAGGAGATGTCTAAGAAAATTAGGTGATTACTCTCTGAGAGTGCCTGTTTCTCTCTAATGTCTGTAGCAGCAGTGCAGGCAAGTAGCTCAGATGAATTGCCTGGCTTTGGGTGAGACGAATACCCTTGTGACGAGCCACGAGGGAACTTTGAGAGACTCAGCTCTGGATGTGCAAGATGGATAAAGGAACCTCCCTCCCCACCTCTGAGAACAGTTTCTTTCCAAAGGAGCACTCACAGTCAGAAACAAGTTTTTTTCTATTATGAGGAAGTTCAATACTGTGATTCAAACGAATGTAAAATATTTCAGAGATTCTGACTTAGTCTCAATGAATGTGGTATGCTGGGTGAGGCAGGTAAATATACTGAGAAGTTTTTTAATGTTTATAATCACCCCTTTTTCTGGTCTGGATGTGAGTAGTTTTCTGAAACACTGGAAGGTGTTTGCAAACACTATGTTGTTGTCTTGACATCAACTATTACAGAAGGGATAACCCTAAATATAACTCATCTAGGGGGCTGGGGCTTTGAAAAACACATGCAACTTCTCCTTAAGAAGTAGCTCTTAATGTAAGACTACTTCATGGAGCCAGAGACAGCAGTAACAGCCTATTGAAAACCTGAGAAACTACAACCATACAGGTCTTGAAAGTCCCCAGGAAAGGGTGACTTGCTCTGGGTGGCACTAGAAGATGTATTTCATATCATACAGAAGTACTTTTGGTTTCTGTGATGTTAGTAAATGGGGTCAATGCAAAAGCAGATTGTCCCAAGGTAAATTGTTTTTAAATATCTGCTTTCATCTGGTATTGGAACAAAAAGTTTAAAGTATTTGTAGAAAGAATAGGCCTTTAAAAGATCAACTAGAAATCACTGAACCATTTTTTGTTTTGACTTGGTCTGATAGTACCCCATGCCTGCCTGATGTCTCATCTGAGCTGTGATTTGAGTTGTGTGAGGATCTGAGGAGCCACTCACCATATAGCTGCAGAATTCGCAACACTGGGTTACAATTGCATCAGGTCAAGATTTGGTTTTGACTGGATGGTAAATCTTTACCTTCCATTGTCTTTTACACTTGTTCTTGGAATTTTTGGCAGCTGAAGGTATGAATCAGAAGGCTGACATCCCCGGTGGCTTTCAGAAGTGCCCTAGGAGGTCAGGTATTTGCCTTCATCTGCTGATTATCAGCAAAAGATGTTCAGTGTAGAGGCAGGTATCTCTGAAATGCTTCCGGAGATTCCTGCTACAAGGCAGAGCTAAAATAGTTTAATCACCAAGCTATGGAGGAACGATGTCGTTTTACCACAAGTGATGTGGTAAATGGCTAACCACATGCTGAGGCACCTTCAATTGCCCTCCAGGGGCAGGAATCACAAGTGAACATCCCTGCCATGATGCTGCAGCCATCGGTCCATGTGTGTTACTCATACAAAGCGCTGATGAAACGTGGCCCTACTGGCAAACCCGGCAGGTAAAAACTTTATGGAAGCTGAAGTTGCAAGTATCAAACTGAGGGTGCTGGGTAGTTTCTGCTGTGTACCCTGAGCAGGCTGAGGCAGGAGATGTTGTACCAGGTGTGAGGGGATCTGGATAAGGCTGGAAAAAGAAAATTTCAGACAGGGTTCTCATAAAACAAAGATAAGGTTGAAATGTCTCACATAAGCCATTTTGTCTTATCATGACAAAAAGGATAAAGACCTGGTAATGCCCAAGGTGACCTTTGTTGAAGCCTTTTGGATTTTATATCATTCCATTTTCCCCTGACACATGTGGCTTACCTTTAGAGCTAAAAGTCGCTAGACCAAACGTGCAACTTGGTTTGGGTTCAGTAAATCTGTCCAAATTTTCTCCAAACCTGGCTGTGGTTGTTCTATGGACAAGTCAGCCGGCTGGCACTTCCCGACTAAGAGTCTGTTGGCATTGCAGACCTGGGACCTTGACACAGGCACGACACCACCACAAGAAGAGCGACAACCCCCATGGCTGGCGCTGTGATCACCAACAACCATGGCAAAAGATACTAAATGGTTACGGTGCATCCCAGGTGCAATTCACTACGGCATCAAAGCAGGAAGGGAGTGTTTCAGCTCGGTATAATCTGACCTCAGATACATTTGCTTTTATTGTCTTAATGTATTTTATATGTTTTGAGCAAAAATGATATTTTGCCATAGGGAAAACACTTAGTTGGAGGATTTCTGATCAGTGGGACTCGTAAGGAAGCTTCTTGATTTAATCAAATACTTGTCAAGCGCAATTCACACGTCTCACTGCAATTAAAGGAGCCATTTTCCTGAAGGAAGGCAGGCGTTTGGTTAGACATTGTTTTAAATAGAAAATATGACATGCTTTGTCAGTATCTTTAAAATGACAGTCTTGCTCCGTGCTGATTTTGTCTCTGTGACTGGCTGGTTAGAACTGAAATAGATTTTAGGGCAATAATTTAGCAGGGTTTTAATTAGTTTGCTATTTACCCCTGATACTTTGCTCAATAAAAACCCCTAGAAAATATTTTTTTCCTATGAAAGGGCTACATATCAAAATTCAGACACGAGCACGGAAAGGTGCGGTACATTTATGACCTTGTGTGATTAGTGATCTCTGAATCTAATCTTAAGGTACTTTAATGGACTATAATTATCTACAGTGTATAGTTACTGCCTTTCCTGAGATTGATTTAAAATTGCCTCAGGAGGCAAGTGCTGTGTAATTATCTGATAAGAACTAAACTTGATACTCTGACTGGAAACTTTTGGAAACACAAAAATAAATATAGTTCAGGACAAAACTTACTGCTGGCCAGCTTCAGAAATGAAATCTGTTCTCACAGGCTGTCTCTGCAGTGACAGATAAAGAAGAAAAGGGGAAAAGCTTGCAACCATTTTCAAGATATCAGCCTAATTTAGCAAACTTAGGGGAAGGTGGTCTTGCTCACTGCCACAGATGTTCTTACAGAATCATAAGCAGAAGAGAGGAAGGTGAAGGACAGATATGTGTGAACTCCTCTTACCCAGATGCTAGACAATAGGATTTATAATAAAATAAGCAAGATGCTCAGGAGATTGTGTTTACAGAAATTAGTGACTGCAGGAAGGGAGGCAGGTCTTGCAAACATTTAGCAGGTTGTACCCTGACTCTGGGAGTATGCACTCTGTGCTAACACCAGAGTTTCCAGAAGAAGACAATCCCCATGCTAATGTGACGCTCTCACTGGAGCTGATGACACAGCTAGGACTAATGCCATTTCAGAGCTTCACCAAATTCATCACTTTTTAGTATTTAACAAATGGTACTGGAAACACTGCTGAATGCTAGGAAAAATCAGAACATTTCTGATATTTCCTTGCACTTTCCCTATTATTTCAAAAGTCTCTTTGCTCTTTGGACCTACCCCAACAGTCCGAGGTTCCTTGAGAAGTTTTCTGTCAGAGGCAGGATGGGACAGTAGGCTCTCTTTGTGTTGACTGCAGTAAGAGTTTGGGAATTTATATCAAATTATGAGATGCCATCTCAATGAATAATTGTTTTTTTCTCTAAGGTTTTGAAGATACATAGATCCCATCTGTGCTGGGACACAGGATGCTGATTTCTTGGCTTATGCTTTTTCCTTTCTTTTTGCTTGCAGTTAGCTTGGCTTGGTTAGGGCTGAAATGCTGTGTTTAGGAAATGGGGTGTACTGATGAGCTGCAGAATGGCCCAAGCTTTTCCACATCCTGCCCCAGTCATGCCTCATTGTCCTAAATGCATTGACAAGAGTTTGGCCCAGTGGTATGGTGCTGAGAATAGATGTGCTGTACCACCAGAGACTTCAGGAGCCGACAGCAGTCAAGCTTAGGACAGGAACCCTGGGCATGCCCAAGACCGTGGTTAAAGATGAGAAATAAGAGACTGCATGGAGCGTGGAATTATAGACATGTCTTTTAAGGAAATGACTGCTTTCTGTGAGAGCACCTTTCTACTTCTTTTAGGTATTACTGGTTTATCTGGTGGGTTATCTAAATAGATAATGAGCATGCAATGAATAAAACCCAGTCTATCTGCAAATCATGGAATATAAGAAATCACTGTGTTTTCAGGTTCAGATCTGTGGACAGCTATGCTCAGTTTCCTCTCCCTGAGAGATACCAGCACATGATGCACTAAAGAACGATGCACTATTATCCCATGGCAAAAAGATCTTTATACTGAATGACATGTTGCTTATCTCCTGCAGTCTTCTACAACTATCAGTGATAATTTTCTAACACAAAAGCTGTTGTACCTTCCACAATGTAACTCAATTTTGGACCTTTTTATGAGGAATGAAGGTAAATCAATCTCTGAAATGAAAGTTGTCGGTTGCTTAAGGATCATTGACTTCAGCTAGATTGTTGTTGACGTAGACAGGAGACAGTCCATATGTACTTAACGCTTCAAAAGGTGAATTTCTTAAAGTGAAAGAAGTGAAAAGATAAAACTTAGTTGAAAGCAAAATTTGAAAGAGTAAAATGTGAATGAAGTTTGGAGCTTGGAGGACCCTCCCACCAAAATGCCACAATTCAGCAAGCAGGGTGAGGGGGGGAGTTAAAAAAGAAACACTTCTAGCTTAAAGTCCATTCTAGTTCAGTGGAGAAGTGAAGGAAAAAGTAAAAATAATAATAATAAAAAAACCAATGCAAAAACAGACAAAAAGGAAATTAGCTGGTGATATGATATGGAATCTAAAAATACTAAGAAAGAACCACACCTGGCAGAAGGGTTTTCTTATGTAGAAAGAAAAGTTTCTTCTTTTGGAAGAAGAAACCTTTGCAGTGTTACAGTGGTAGATGAAGATGACGAGATCCCTAATAGTGACTCAGTAATGACAACACAGTTGAATATTTAAAGAGAACAACCCTCCACATCAAAGTCCACATGTATCTGACTATTTCCAGCTTAGTTAGCATGACATCAGTTGTGGATCTAATATGGTATTCAATTAATACAGAATGAGAGGATGGGAACAGAATGAACACCAGATAGTGTGGTTTATGGAAATAGGCTCTTGCCAAGCAAGACTTGTTTAATTACGATGAGATTAAAAATTTAGATGGTAAAAGAAGTGATGAGCTTGGTATACCTGGTCCGGTAGACTTCTGTAAGGTGTTTAACCTAGTTTACATTACATTCTGTAAAAGAATTAGTGATACTGTATCAAGGAAGTTCACATTTATTAGATTAAAAACTGACTGACACAGTTGAAGATGTAGCTACTGCGGAATAGCCGTCAGACTTTTTTCTTTTTTTTTATTCCCCCCCTAACTAGGGTCTGCATGGATTGGGAGTAGGCAGAAGTTATTCAATATTTTTATCTAGAAGCAGTGCAAACTCATTGCAGATAAAGCACAGAGATGACAGAGGGCTGGTGAAGTGGTAAATAATGAGGAAGCTTGGGAACAATCTAGGTAGCTTGACAAGTCAGCCCACTCAAAATGAGTTTGTTTTAATATCATCAAAGTAAGGTCAGGCAAGGTTTATATCTTTTTTTTTTTTTTTTTTTTTTTTTTTTTTTTTTATAACAATTGCTGTAGCTGGAAAAAAACTAGCTGTTCAGGTGTGTAAGCCCTTCTTAGGCTTATACATATAGGACCAAGGAATGAAAAGCAAACCTATAAACCTTCAGATCAGCGAATATAATTAAAAAAAACCAACCACCACCACCAGCCCACCCCTCACCCCAACCCTCAAACCCAGAAGCAGTAATTCAAGGCTTATCAGCAGCCCAGGTACATTTGAAGCTTTGCCAGGGTGATGAAATAGATCCCTGACAGTGGGTGGCTGGAGTAAGGCTGGGAGAGGTCAAAGGGGGCTGCAGGGGGCTAGGAGGGTCCACGAGACCCCTGTGAAGGGCCCTGTAGCAGCCTGTCGTGTGGAAAGCTCGGTAGCATTTTGCTGAGGGGTTTGGAGATAACACAGCAATGGCAAGTTGCTGTGACGGTTGCTCCCTGCCTCCCAGCCCACTTCTGGGGCCGCTTCCGTGGGCTCCACGGTCCCTCGGGGAGGGGGTGCCCACCCAGGGCTGGCTGCTCGGCAGGGTGCCAGGCAGGGTGTCAGCTCAGGAGCAATGCTGCTGGTTCACAAGGGTCAGCTGCTGGGAGAGCTCAGCGAAGAACAGCCCGACCTCTTCTTACCTCCATCTCCAGACCAGTTGTTAGTGGGGGAGCCAGCATGTTTTCCACCGATGCGCAATGCAGTTCTCTGCTTAAGTTTTCACTGCGGTAGAAATCCAAGCAGACTTGCTAGATTTTTGTTCTAGATATATAATTTACTAGCTGTTTTGAAGCAAATGTCACTTTCTTTTTATATTTATGAACAGCTGGGGATCATGAGGCAGCTGTTTAAGGAACTGTATTTACTTTTAGATGTAAACAAAATATTAAAGTGCCCTCCAGAAATCTCTGTGCTCACACAAACATCTCATATTCTATATTATTTATATGCGTGAGTGTGTGGGTCGCTGCAGCTCGTTTCTGTCTGATACATTAGCTCTCCCTGTGTGACAGGCTCTCTCTAGATAAAGCAATCTGCAGGGAGTAGGCACACAATTGCTGGAGGGCCACTCCAAAGATGCTGTGATGGAAAAAAAATTTCCTTTTTCTTTCATCTTAGATGAGGAAGATGAAAAAAATGTCCTTAAACATGAATTTTCCTTGCTGGTAAAAACTTGGTAGATTTTCCTCATGAAAAAATTAAGGAACATTAAAATATGTATTTTGCACAACTTAGAAGATTGTGATGTAAAGATGCAACACTGCTAAACCAGATGCTATCCTCCTTACTCATGCTGAGCATCGGCAGACATGGAAAGACATGCTTTCTTTAAGCCTATTACATATACTTGCTTGCAGTCTTAAAATTCTCCCCGAGTCACGCAGACTTCCCTGCCTACCGGGGAGATTGCCATTGACCTGTGTGCTGTTCCCATTTATTTTAAAAATACAGAGAAGAAGAGACTCTCTCCTGGAAGGTTAATTAGAGTGTTCAAGGTTTCTAGATTGTGACTCTCATTTTCACCAAATTATTTCATGTGCAATTGCCTGATGACAGTCTTTCTAAGGGCTTTCCTTGGGCTTGTCAAAGGACTGGATGGGAGACACACAGAGCATGTCTTCTGAATACAGAATGACAATTTGTCAATTCTGGTGAAAATTCTTGCAAACAGGTCTACAGATGTGTTAGAGGCAGGTGAAGGGAGTGACTGGGTGTGATGACCTGATAACTGGTTCCAGAGGGTTTGCTCATGAAGGGGTGGGGAGCTGCCCATGAGCTGTATCTGGGGCGCCCTGGGCCTGTCCTGACTCACACCACAAGAATTCTGGCCTTTCATCTTGGCAAGAATGAGTATGACATTTTAGTAGGAGCCAGCTTTCTTAGAATGTGGGTTTTTTTAAATCCTTTCAGCTTCCGCTGAGGTCAGAAGAAGGCTGTGGGTGGGCACTCCTCCGTGACGTTCCAGTGCTTCTGATCCGGGCCATTCTGGACCGTGAAGAGGGATGAGAGCAGCAGGGACTTAATTTAATGAGAAGACTAAGCTACTTCTCCTTCATTGGGGCTGGCTTCTCGGCAGGTGGGCTGGAGGCAGGAGTCACTCAGAGAAGCAAATGGCAGATATGGGAAGGCAGGTGGGAATTAGAGCACGGCATGGGGATCAGCAAGGCCCAGGGTGGGGCTTATGAGAGGCAGAGGGCTTGAGCCTCTTCCGTTTGGAGGCCTTCATCATGCTACTAACAGGAGCCTCACCTTCCTCCCATGCCTGCCTTTACATTATGGCTGTGTCCACCTCAGTTGGTTTGTGTCTCCGTCTGAGCTCTTCTGAAGTGATTGACATGCATCTGGCAACGATACGTGCTCTCCAGCTGCACTAACCTTATACCCTTGGTGTTCTGAGACAGCCTACACTTATATTGACTGAAACACATTATAAATTTGGGTTATATCCATATTATCAGAGGAAAATTTTTATGATTACACGACAAGATGCCAAAAAAAACCCCAAACAATCTAAGACCTATGAAAATCAGCAGTATGTGCTGAGAAAAATCAATAAGTAATTTGCCCAGAGAATCCCAAAGAGCATGCATGTTTTTTGAGACTTAGAATAACTTTTGCTTATTGATTCTTAAAATCTTCTGAACAGGTAGATATGTAAATACAGGGATAGTGCTCCTCTGGAGTTCAGTGGGAGGAGGATCAGGCCCTGAGCTGGCAGCTTTGGGATTTAGAAAGATATGCTCTGCTGCTTAATGAAACTGTTTAATTAGAAAACTTTGTCACAGCCTATATGTGGCTTGAAGGCAGTTTTATCAAACAGGCTGAATAATTCTTTCCAACCATTAAAGCTGATTGGTATTCTTAGCTTTGAAAGGAGAGAAACACGGAGAGCACTGATAATGAGAGCTGGGCAGCATTCAGGGAGTCTTTGTCTTTTGAGCAGGTACTTGTGGCTTCTTCAGGCAATTTGCCACCTGACAAACCAAAATTAAACTGAAATATTCATAACTACATATTTTGACTGAGTTTGAGTCAAGACTGTGCAAAGCCAGTGTTAAATCAGAACTAATTTAACTCAATATGACCATGCATGTAACCATGCCTACTTTTAACCAGCTTAACTCTATGTTCATGTCGGGTTTTTTTAATTTTCATTTTAAAAGCTTCTGGTTCTGTCAGACAGTGGAGTACCTACTGCTAATACAGTCTACATTTCTGAGTGTCTTGCCTGAGGAAAACAAAGGAAGCATAAATAAAGAACCCAATTTTTAAGCACAATTTTAGTGCAATTTTAAATGTACAAAAATGTTTCCTTTTCACCGTAAATTGCTTGTAAGTATAAAACTCACATTCTGCATATTCTCCTTTATTCACACTGCTGGATATTAAAGGACAGGGGGGGCTCTCCACAAATGAGAGTGACAATGCTATTATTACTAGAATGCCAAAGGAACAATCTTGTGTTATTTCTTGACTGATTTTTTTTTAATCTGCAAATGTATCCAAAATATTGAAAATTTATGTGAGAAGAAAGTAAAAAATTATGTCAAACATATGCTTCTCTGTTCTTAAAAATGTCAGTGGTTTTGGATTCCAGTTATTCAGCTGCTCTTCCTGACTTAGAATGTTGCCTGATCTAATTTTACTACCACGTACCTCATATCATTGTTCTCCAAAACTCAGGCTCATTTCCATCATGTCACGAGACTCATAGAGCGTACCGCAGTGTATAACAAAGAAAGGTGCTGTTCAAGGAACATCTAGGTCAAAGTCAATGTGGTAAAGCAGGGGTTTCTGTATTTGGATCTACTCATCGACTTCAGCTGGGAAATATTTTGGTTTTGAGTTAATATCCAAATCTACCCCTTCCATTAAACATTGAGATAAAAACTTCTTAGATAAGCATTGCACATGGATAAGCATTGAACAGATTCCTACTGTGGTCATAAAGGAAGATTATTCAGAAGACTAGGAAGAATTGTTTCTAAAAGGATCAATTTAACCTTAATGCCATTCTTGAGGATTTTATCAAATTAGATCAATAGAATCAGGTTTTAAAAAGACATGTAAGAACCAAGTATAAAAAAATGTGGGCAATAGTTTTAGAAATGCTCTGTGGCCATCAGCACAGACTTTGATCCTGTGGGCATATTTTGTGAAGCTTACCAGTATGATGGTATTTTTTTTTTTTGACCTATCTAATAAAAATTTCCTTTGTTACTGCTTATGTCTATTGCCTCTTATGCTCTTGCTGCACACATCTGAGGAGTGCCTGCCTTGGTCTTCTCTATCAGATAGCTGAGGTCTTCCCCTCTCGACCTGCTGGCAATGCTCCTCCTAATGCAGCCCAAGACACCATTGGCCTTCTTTGCTGCAAGGGCATGCTGCTGGTTCATGTTCAATTCTGTGTCCACCAGGACCCCCAGGTCCTTCTCTGCCAAGCTGCTTTCCAGCTGGTCAGCCCTCAGCCTGTACCGAGATTATTTCACCCCTGGGACAGGAGTTCGCACTTTCCTTTATTGCCTTTATTAAATTTCAGAAGGTTCGTACTGGCCCATTTTTCCACCCTGTTGAGGTCTCTGAATGGTGGCCAGACCTGTCAGCATATCTGCATCTCTCACTGGTTATGAATCATGGGCAAATGATGTAAGTGCACTCTACCTCTCAACCAGGTCTTTTAATAAGCTCATTGAGCAATATTGGCACCAGTATTGATCCCTGAGAGACAGAGATTGAATTTACGAGTTGCCCTTCTTAAAGAAAATCTGAGGAGTTTTTCAGTGACTGCTGCTCCCGACCATGGGGGCTTTCTTTGGGGACAGCCACAGCCCTTTCAAGACATCAGTAGCCTCTCTGATGTAAATGATGAGTGAATTATGCTGCAACTTTTTAGCAATGACAAACGATTTCAGTTTTTTTCACAGCCTATTAAAGAACACTAACAGCACTCACAGCTTTGGTATATTTAGTGCATTTTTGGTAGTTTTTCTCAGCATGTCTGCATCAAGATTTGAGAAGAGGCTTGCCTTAGCAATGCTAAGAGACCCAAACTAGAAGACAGCTCAACAGTTTCAGGGTTCCAACTCACACTACCAGGTTAGGGGGACTGGATACTGTGTCCCAAAGTTTTATTTGCTCCCTGCCCCTCTGTCATACTAAAAAACTTCTGTAAGTCCTGTCCCTAGGTTACTTATGGGATTATTAGGGGAGAGCATTTTTTCCTTTAACACCTCACAGTAGTATATGGTTCAAGACAGAATATAGCATTTTCTGAAATCAGCTCAGAGGGCTTCCCCCTACACACATGTGACTTTTGGAGATAAAGTTTTGCACTTCAGTAGGGTTCCTCTCTTTTACAAGGCAGCTGATTTGAGTAGAAGTTTGAATGAGCTCCTATTAATTTAAGGAAATTGGTTTTTTTTTCATTTTTTTCAGAGATACCCTTTTATAATGGAAATCTCATACTCTTGGGTTTTAGGAAATAAGCCACAAAGGAACACTTCAGCATCTGTTTTTCACTGAAACGCTTTAAACAGGTAAGAATAGTTATTTTGCATTGGAAAACAGACTCATTTACAGCAACTACTATTAATACTGCTAAAAAATTATTTAACTGAAAAATAAGATGTGAAACACTTTTAGCTAAAACCTTTCAGATGAGGCACAGTAGGCACTAAACCCCACTTTTTGATGGAATAAGTTTGTGTAGAATAATTAAAACCTGTGTGGGAAAATAGTTTTGTTCAAGGCAGGAAGCTTCTCCTGGACCCAGTGTAAATGCGTTCCAAAGACAGTGTGCTGGTTTTGAGGACTTTGCCTGAGGAACACAGTACTGTTGGCTGAGGCATCCCTCCTGCTTTTGGCAGTGCTGTTTCTTCAGCAGAAGAAAAGGTGATTTAAGAGGACAGATAAAGCTTCAGTCTGTAGACATCTCCAGCTACTTGTCTTGGTGCCCTTTGCAAGGTGGTGCTGGCAGAAGAGGTACCTTCACTCACTGCCCCGGGGCTTGCCCGGCACGGTGCATTTCTGATAGTGCTGCACCACCTTCTGGAGCTGATCCCAGAGGCCAAGGCAAGCCAGTGGGCTCAGCGATCTGGTACGGCTGGGCACGTGTGAACGCTTTGAAACAGAATGTGGATCTACTGCCAAGCGAGAGCCCTATGGTGAGCTGTGCCATTCTGCCTTTTGCGTGCTTTGCTTATTTCTCCCTGATTTCCTCTGTTACCCTTGATGCATCATGACATACAAATCTGGTGAGGGAGCAGGTGGGTTTTTACAGCCAGTACCATTTTCTCTGTGTGCTGGAAATTGCTGGATAGGCATCTATATACCTGCTTTTACACCCTTCAGAGACCAGAGTTACTCGTGTCACTGCATGGAAGCCCTAATTCAGCAAGGCATTGAAGAACGTTCTGACTTCAAAGCATATGAATGTATTATTTGAAATCACATGGTTATAGTTAAAATATGCTTTGCAGATGCTGATGAGCAGCTTACTTCTGACAGGTTTTGCAGTTCCAGGGTACTGTGTTGCCTCATGCTTGTGCAGTGTACAGACATCTCAGGCCAGTGCAGAGGGGCTGGTCAAACTACAGGCATTTCTCAGTGCTGGTTTTAGCTACTCTGTATCAGTCCTCTCAGGACTCCATGTGACTTTATTTTTTATAAATCACTAGTTATCAGTGCTAAAACTGCCCAGACTCAACAGTGAAAGCAGCCTGCAAAGGTAACAGCAACAAGGCGGAGTAGCTGGCTGACTGTTTTTCAGACTGCAAACTACCAAAAAATCTCTGCAGTCTGTCTCCTCCTCTCAGTGAAAAGATTTTGTCATTTTTCTGGGGCTTTGTTAGAATCCATCTACAATTGTTGTAATTTCCCTAACCAGTTATGGACAATGGGCTAAAATACCTTACAAGGATGAGGCAAATGTAAATTTCTCTTGCTGTCCAGCTCAGGGTGCTGTAAATGAAAATATCCATAGTATTTACATCTCTTATGTTAAAATTGCTGTCATAAGTCTCCCAGTGCCTTAGTAACATCACCAAATCATTTTTTTTTTTCCACAGGACTGGACATTTTCATCCTGTTGTGTTATTTCTTTTTATTTTTTATATTTTAGTTAGTGCTATTAGACCAGTCTCTGGCATTTTCCTAAGTAAGAAACCGTCTGCTGATTTGTGCAACACCTGTCACTATTTTAAAGCAGGCCGACAGCTTTAATAAAACCTTTTTGCAGGGAAAGAAAGAACCATATTTCATGGAGTCTGGTGGGAAAGCAGGCATCTCCACTCCCCATCGCATCCCGCCTGCCACTGCTGAGCATGTGGCAGTGCTGAATCAATAATTGCCGCTCTCACCACCTCCGAACTGTCTCTCAGCAGCTGGGAATTTAAACAAGTAACTCCCCAAACAGTACATCCTCTTCTCCAGTCTTTGCATGCTTGTTAGCTTTCTTCTTCCCCTTATGTTTTATTTGGAATGCAGTTCATTACAATAAATGCTTTGCCACATTAAATTTTTTTGGCAGCTGTATAATAGATGGATGGCTTCTCTCACTACAGGGCATGAGGACCTTAAATTATGAATACATTTACTTTCAGGTGTGGCGATTTGGGTTTTGGTTTTTTTTTTTGTGATGAGGGGGCTCTTTTATATGGGAAAATGATGCTCCCAGATCTGAGTTCTTCAGGGAGCACAGTGGGAACTGAATGAAGTTGGTTGTGATTAAGGAGAACATGGACACCTGCAACAGAAATTTGTGATGTGCTTCAGCACCACGGAAACAATCAGCTGGAGGAAGGAGACTGTGCCTTTTCCTGACCTGTCCATGTAAGGAGGCAACAGGTAGGTGCAGAAGGTTTTCCCTCCTGCAGGTCTCCTCTGAACAAACCCTCCCATAACAAAGTATTGAGGCCATCCCTTTCCTTCGGGGCTGGTCATCAGGAAAGTCCCTGACATCCAAGGCCATAGCAAGGGAAGGAAAGCAGTGATTTAAATAAGGTTGTGTTGGCTAGAAAGGAAAACTCAAGGTAGGAGCTGAAGGTGAAAAGAGCATGTTAGGGTTTCCCCAGCTCCCTCATTCAGAGAAGCCCACCTTGCTCATTTGAAGCAGTTAAAGCATCCAGAGTGCTGAAGGGCCTGAGGTATGTTTGATCAAGTTTCCCAATGTTTCCTTAGGATATGTGATAACCATGGTGAAGAAAAGGGGCTGGACCACATCCTTTGAAGAAACCAAAAAGCGCATATTAATTTCTTTCTGTTACTAAGACAAAAATAGTCTTAGCGATCTAAAACACGTGGGTGACATTTGATGTGCGTGTGCTGATAGACCACCTTAGGAGCTAGGGGATGATTTTGAACAGACACAGTTCAGTCCTGTAAGGTGCTGAGTGTTCCTGGTTACAGCAAGGTCCAATATTTTAAAGGCATTCAGACATTGTACTTCATCGTGTTAGAATTGTCTAGCTCATGCTAATCTATATTGCAAAGTCTGTTTTTCAAAAATGACTGTAAGCACTTAAGATTTTTTCTATCTTTTAATAATACTATTCAAAATAAGAATATTTAAGCACTTAATTCTCTGTGCTTTCCAGAAGAGACTCAGGAGCAAATGCAAAGCCAGGCTTGAGAAAAGAAGGAACAAATAACTTTTCCTGGGAGCTCAGAGGGATGGTGCAGGGTAGATGTGACCCAGCTTTGTAGGAACCTGAGTCACAGTGCTGACGGCAACCCTGACGGGAAGGTCTCACCCTGTAGTATCACAGGGGAGAAATGGGAGAGGGGCAGTTTTCTACCAAACCTTTTAGTTGCTTTCTGTCCCATTCGAATTGTTTTTATTTTAAGGCAGATTAACTGTGTTAATTTTTACTCTAATATGACTTTTAAGGTTGAAAGACCTCTTTCTGGTTCTGAGTAGAATTACAGAAGGGCGACAGCAGTTCAGAGCTTAGACAGGACTCAGCATCTTGTCATGCCTGTGAACCGAAAGTAGCAGCATGAAGACATTTTCGGTTTATGTCCATTTTCCATTTACTCTTTTTGCAGGCTAGAAGGTGCAGTGATGTCTAAAAACTAAACACAAGGCAAAGGATAGGTCTGTATTTTCTGTCATAATTTATGTATTATGCTACTAAGCCACAACTGCAATCCAGGTGGTTAAGTAGTATGAATAAATGACTGTTAATAAGATTGATATGAGTTCAAATTTTATGTGTTTATTTATTTATTTTCAGACACTGCACTGAATTTTGGGCAAGAGTTCAGGCCTCTGCTAGATGTACTCACATGTACTTTTGTTCAGGCTTTCTGGTCTTTCCATTACAATGGCCCAGAGTCCACCCATGCTGTGGGATCTTGTCATTGATTCAGGACATAGTTTTCAGTAGGGCACCAGGAATCTCTGTTCATGCTGATTTCCTGTGTTCTACTGATCCTTGAAGTGATGGAGGAACCCACAGGAGCTGTGGGTTCCTCCAGAATCCCTACGATTCAGAAAAGATGGTAATAAGAGAAAAGACAAGAACTCTTGTTCTTCCAGCCCTGCAAAGTGCTCTGTAAGCACATAATCACACAAAAGAGCAGCAGGATTTTCTACAATGTACATTTAAACATCATATGACTATCGCTGCTTTGGAGATACTATGGATATATTATACCTGCAATATTTCTTTTCAGTACTCCCTGTGGGTATTTTGTACCACTTTTCAGCTGATCACGTCAAGAAATGATTGTTTACACTGGTTCCCATGCCAGCTTATGGAGGGAGGTCTGGTGTGGCTGAGTGTATAGCACAGCTTGTCTGCATTTCTTCTAACGGCGTGTGCCATGCAGTCATTCAGGCTGCAGCACACCCCGACAGCCCCGTGAGCACCCCAGGTGCCTGGTAGTCTCACCAGCTCTCAACCCCACCCAGAGATACCACTGCCGTTTTCATTACTGTGGTTACGCCACTGCAGTCTCACCACCGTTTTTTTTGGAGCATCTCCACCCTAAAGGTCAACCTGGTAGTTTCGCCAGAGGGAATGTTCCTTGCTTGTTGTTGTGAGCAGATGTATTCTATAAAAAAGTCCAAAAAATTAACAAGTGACATATTTGTGTCTTCTGACACACAAAAAGGTAATCAGGACCCTACTATACAGTAGTACTTGCTTTCCACTCTCATACACGCTGGGAGACAGCCGTGATTTTTTGCAGTGCCTGGTAAGTGCTGCCGGTTTCCAGCAATGACTGAGATCACTGTACCGTGCTGGCCATTCCAGCAGCTTTATGAGCTATGGAGACTGAAACCCTTGGCTCTAGGTTTCAAAGCCTTGGTTTACATACAGTACAGAAGAAGCTTTGCAGTGACATAACTGTCGGTAGGTTTGCAGCAGCAAGCAGAGCCAGGGAACGCTGCCGAGGTACGGTCTGCTCCAGCACTCTGTCGTTAGAGGTAGATGGTGCTGTTGACCAAGAAATTGTGCTGCAGAGACTGCGGGGCTCCAGCTTCCTGAGACAGACGCCCACAGACAATTGCGATAATTATGGCTCTCAGAACTCCTTTGAGATCAGCAAGTATTATTCTGGGTGGAGACACTGGCAGAATTTAAAGTAGCGTTACTATGTTTTTACAACTAGTAAGATGCAAGTTGTGGTTTTGGAGGAGCATAATCAACTTCATGTGCACCTTCAGGTATCTACAAACCACTCAAACCTTTGGTGGGTACAATCCTGACCAGAAGATCTGGGAACAGTCTGTCCCTCTCTTCCAACATGTTGGTGTGGAAACACCAGGTTCCCAGACGTATTTGGGAGACACAGAGATAAAACAAAAGTACAAATTGTTACAGGGATGTAATGCTGTTTCTGCGGGGCATGGTGGCTCCCCCCTTGGCGTTAATCCTATGCTGTTTTACAAAAACACTGAAGAGGTGCTCACCACACTCCAGGCTTCATTGCACGTGTTAAGGGTGCAATAACAAGCAGTCCTTGGCCAGTAGGATTGCTATTGAGTATGAGTTTATGAATAGTGGGGAAAAGGAGGTGGCATTTTAAATGTGAAGTCTGACATCCTTAGTGGCAAGTTACACTCAGCAGAATAAAAACTATTGTGCACAAAGAGCTCAAAGGAAACCGAAGGCTGTATTTGATAATCTGCATGGGCAATGAATACTTTTCCTGGTACATGATTCACAAAGTAGTGCAAGAGTCCGGAGACTGTCATAACCGTCACGAAGGTCACTCACGCTAACAGGAATGCACACTGGGGCAAAGCAGTTTGTGATTTCAGGCAACACCTTGCTCTGCCTGTTTTAGACTCACATTGACAGAATTGGACCAAGTACTAGACTAAGAGCAGATGTAAGGGACACGGTCAAGGATATGCAGGCAGCTGAGGTGGGAGCTGAACCTAGAAAGGTCCTTACCTTTTCATAAAATAATCTACATTCTTTATACATGAGCTCTGTAAGTGCTATTTTTACATTTATGATATTGCTGAGCCCAAATGTTGGAGAATGATGCAATGTAATAAATGTGGTGGGCTCTTTTATTTGTCATTAGATTCTGGACACTTTATGATCCGCTTGGGTCACATTTTGAAGCTTTTCTCTGCAGCTATCAGGGTTAGCAATGCCATTTTATGAAAACAGGACTGATCTATTCACACATTCACAAGATTCCTGAAACTAAAGCTTTAAGAGCCAGCTGTCACAAAAGTGCTTGGCACAGCCAATGCTGCTGAGGAACGAAGGAGTTCACAGCAGATTTGTGTGAGCTGAATCAATATCAAGGGCATGTAGCTAAGGACTGTGATTTTATTCCTCTTTTTTTTTGGTTGAGTAAGTTCTCTGCAAGATAAATCTGAAACCTCAGAGGTTTTTTCCTTTATCTAGCCCTCCTTTAGCATGTCTCAGGTTTTTCAGAACCAGGTTGAAAGTATAACTGAGAAAAAGTCTTCATTTGTGATATAAATGTCTCTAAAACAAAAATACTTTTACAATTCTTCTTCACCTTTCCTCAGGTGCCTATAATGTTTTTTAAGGTGCAGGGGAGAGGAAGCAGGGAAATTTAACTTGAAATTTGTTTCAAGGTTCTGTGAATTTTCAGTCACTAACCAATAGGTGCAATTTTAGGGTTGAAAACTCAGCAAGGAAATCTGTAGCTTTTAACTAAATGCTTTTCTTGAGCCCAGTGCTGTTGTTCCCTAGATAATAGAATTTAACCTGTTTGTGGTTTTTGTCTTTTTTGTAGTGTTTGTGTATGATAATCTCACTAGATATGATCTCAGCAGAGTATCTACTGAAAAGTACTATTATCAGGCAAGAGAGTTATGGTCTCAGTAGCCAATTTATGATGGATAAGTAAAATGAAAAGCAAAGAACAATGGAAAATCTCACTTATTCTTACATTGTCAGTGAAAAAGCTATAAGCCGGCTTCATGTGATATGAAGCAAATATTTATTCCCAAGTAAAGCTATTTTGATTAACTGTAGTTGATCAGTATTTCTGGTTTAGTTTTATGGTTTGCTTTTCACTTTTTCTTCCACGTATCTTCTGTTAAGCTGTCTTATTGTTAGTCAGTGTATTTTGTGATGACCACTTCACAACACCTTTCTCATTAGCCTGAGTAGTCCTCTGGTTGTGCCACTATCTAAGCCAGATGGAGCTCAGCTGCTGTGAGATGCTGTAGTACATGCAACCATCCCTCCACCCCTGCCAGAACCAGGAGAGTAAAGGTGACTTTGCAGTAGACCAGAGCTCTCAACACTGTTTGGAACATCTTAAAACCTATAACTAAACAGGTTTAGCTATAAATTAAACTTTGGGATCCTTTTTTTCCTAATTTTGTATCTAAGTCAAGAATAGTTCTTACCTAGCAGGAAAACTGATTTCTTATGAAACTCTAGTACCCATTATTCAACTTCTATGTATGTACTCCAGGCCTAACTGACATCTTTTTTCTTGCGCCCAGTTTTCCCTACATTTCAGTGCATTTTCAGACTCTAATAAGATATGAAATGTTAGTCTTTAAGATTGTTTTTGGGTTGATAATAATAACAACAATCCTAAGATAACCCTTTGATTTGTTCTGTTTTTTATGTAAAGTCAGTAAACCCACTGATATGTTACTGGTAAATAGCTCATTCTGTTGAAGTCTTGAGGATATTTAAGAACTATTAGTATTGAATTGCTTCTTGATAGAGGATGAGAACAAAGCTTTTGCTATGTCTAGAGATCTTAGCTGAGATTTGTATGGTCTGTTGGTCTCACTAACCTTTGGGAAGAAATTGTTTTTGTTTTCCTATTGTTTCAAATCTTAAGAAATATGATCATGGTCTAGGAGCACCCTGCACAAACTCAGGACAGGAAACTTTGTAGAATCATCATACAATCATAGAATGCTTTGGTTTGGAAGAGACCTTAAAAGATCATCTAGCCCAACTGTCCTGCCATCAGCAGGGATACCTTCCACTAGATTAGGTTGTTCAAAGCCTCATCCAGCCTGGCCTTAAACACTTCCAGGGGTGTGGTATCCACAGCTAATGTTATCCCCATTCAATGAGATGAGCTGCCTCTACCGGGGCCAGCTCTGATACAGTGCAGCCACCATAGCCTTAGATCAGACTGCTGTGATGAGACTGGTGAGACGAATCTGGGAGAAGTGGTGGGGTTTCTCCACTTCTCCTCAAAGCTTGACTTGAGCTCAGGTCCTTACCCAAGCTATGCCACAGCTATACCTGCACAGGACCACACACCACCCTGATCCCAATGTGACCCTAGCCTCAAGGCTTCACCTTGGACCTGCCTGGTAGAGGAATGAAGGCAGCGGGTTGATTGACATGGATGACATGCAGCTGTAGCTCGTTCCTGCTAAGTAGTTAAGTAGCCCTGAAGATTGTGGGAGAGGGGCTTGGATGGAGGAGGAGAATGTGGTCTGAGCTCTGGAGGAAGGTGAGACAGCATGGACAGTAGAATCTGACTGATGGTAAAAGCCTTGTTGCAACCTACTGGTTTGTGCTGCAATGCTGCCTCGTCCCTATGGACTTGCTCAGCAATCTGGGCTCTCAGCTGACCTTGGCCACTGTTTTCCCTGACTTGTGTGACCATTGGAGAGTGTTTTGCTGCTTTTTAAATTATTTGCATTGCTGAAAAACCTGTGTTAATCCTTTAAACTGCATCAGGAATAAAGTTTCAATGTTAGTCTGAGTTAGAGCTTAAAACCTGCCCCTTTTTCTTCACTGTCTTTACTGGGAAGTGTGTGATCATCTTAGACATGGGTTAAAGACAACTGGATGCTAATATATGCCCTGTTGTTAACATTGTTAACACTGTCAGTCAATTCAGCTCAGATCTTGTATAATATTTCCAGTTAAGAGTACTTCATGTTGAAAACTGCCATGAGTCTTGATGATGCCTGGAAAAATAGTAATGATCCTGAGTGTGTTTTTCAGCAGAGTTAATTCTTCAAAAGAGAAACATTTTGGATTTGATGGGGCTGCTTTGATCCTGAGATTAACAGTGAAAACAAAGCAAGTTCTAATTTTGAGGTTTAGCCCGAAGAAGCAAAAAACCAGAATTCAGTGATCACTTGACAATAAACTTTTTGGAGAAGATTCAGGAGGACATCACTGATTTCTAAGAATAAGTAGTTCTATTTCTTTTTTTTTGAAGTCTGAATGTAGAAAGTGGATTTTAAAAGGCTAATACCTTTCATTGACAGCCTGTTTCAGAGAAAAAAAACAAAACCACCCCAAAACAAAAACCAACCAAACCCCCCAGTCACTTCGTTAGAAAGACTACAGAGGGGTGGTTTTAAATTATAGTTCTACCAGAGCCTAACAAAGGCTGTTCATCATTTAAGTACCCCAGGTTGCAAAGCTCCCATTTCATGAAGCAATATACAATTAATACAACCTTAAGGATATATGCTATAAATCCTGATGAACCTTTAACAACACTGTGAGCGTTACACAGACACGCTACACAGAATGGGTAGCTCTGGGCACATAGAACAAAGTGGGCTGAAGACGGGACACAGTGGAGGGAAAAAACTTCCTAGAAAATTAAAATGGGAAATATTCCTTCCTCTTCCCCCTTGTTCCCCTTTAATCCCCATGCCTGCATACAACCTTTCATGTTTTAATTGATTTATATGCGGGTGAACATCACCTGGATGACTTACTTTTAAAAGGATTTTAATGCTTGGAAAGTACTTAAACAGAGAACAGCTAGATTCATAGCTGGCATAACTCTGCACAACTCTGCTGAAGTCAGTGGATTTATAATGACTTGAATACTTAGGAATGAGGTTTAAAATATGCAGGCACAGAACCGTAATGCTTCCTACTCAGTGAAAGTTTTCCTTTGGGTAAATCTCACACTAGAAGATAAAACACCTCATCTCTTTCACCAAGAAAAAAGGGTGAATGGTTAATACTGGACCTGTCAGAGGTGCTCCATCTCTCTGCTGTATGGACAGCGTGGCTTGGGAAGATCTTCCTGAGCACCAGCATTTGACACAATTCTGTGCAGGGAACAGTGTTTTCTATAGATATCTTTCTACTTTACCTTCTCTAACGTTATGCCAGAGATTTATTTTATGTCTGCAGTGCAGCTCCATAGCTGCTTCCTTGTCTAAAGAGACAATTTGTTCCCGTCTGCTGCTGAAAGAGAGGATCTGGTCTCAGGGAGATGGAAACAGGCAGCTGAATTGTAGCAGAAGCCCGTGCGCCCCAGTCTGCTGTGGATACTCTGCAGACAAACCTCCAAAAACTGTTTTGCTGTGATATTTTTAGTAGGTTAATGTTTATATGTGGTATCAAACCTCTCAAACAGGACAGTCAATCACTTTCCAGGTGGTGACAGGGCTGGTTGTGAAGGTCTTTGTAGTGGTGTCTCCAACAGCATCCAATTAGACACCCCAAACCCGTCTTGTGGTCCTGTGTGACCACTACAGCAAACACAGGATCCATTGCTATTTATTCCCTTAAACTAGGAACAAACCAGCCCTGACCTGCTTTAGCTACATAAAAACGGACTGGTCTGTGTGACCATTCACTTCTGACTCTTCAGGAAGAGTTTTTACTGACTAATTACATGTCTCTTATCTATGTACAGTTCAGTCGATTCTGCAGCAGCAGCTGCCTGGGGTTGATGCTGGTACTACAGTGTCTACCCTTATGATACTAATCAAGACATTTAAACATTGATTGGTCTATGCAGAACAGGACCTGCCTGGGGGAATCTCCAGGACAGTCCAAAATCGCCTTCTGGAGAGGTTCTCTGACACTCAGTCAAATGCATCCCTGTGAAGCTGGCTAAGAGTTTAGTCAATCACCCCATCTCTGTGCCACCCACTGACTCAGATTTGTCTCATCTGAGGCTGTTTCATCTATGCAGATCTGGGCTGTGGAAGTCCTCACCCACCCAGGGAATTAATGACCAATTGTGCTGAGAGTGCACAAAGACACAACCCTGATGCCCAGGTACAGCATGACTGTAACTCTCATTTCCTCCTTATGATTTAAATCCCATAGATTCAATTATTTGGTGAAGATGGGGAGATGTCCCTCAGTTATCCTGTGGCACATCACACCCCCCCTCTTAGGGAGCCCAAGAAGAGGACTGACAGCTTCAGCCAGAAAAAAAGGATACTTCTACCATTACCTTGAGATCCCAGCCACAAGGTGAGACGACTAAACCGGGAACCTGGCCCAAACCGTGCAGCTAGAGGAAGTATCACATGTACAACACCAAGTTTTCCCTAAAAGTAAGTCTTGAGGAAGTCTACTTGCTGCCTTACAATGGCCTCCAACCTCACCGCTGGCTCTCAGCCCTGAAGCAAACTCAGAAGAAGAGTTAGATCTAGAGCAATTAAGGTATTCAGGGTCATTTCAGGGTCAAGCCAATGCACTTTCATGAGACTGTTTTATGTGAAGAGGTATCACAGAGGCCTTTGTACCAAAGGAAAAAAAAACACCCCAACCCTGAACCCTTTTAAGAAGCTTAAAATATAATTTGTGTGCAAAATACAAGCAGCATATGTTAGAAGCAAAACTCAATTATGCAACACCAGTAGCCCCCGTGCTTGTGCTGCTTATCAACCCTTCCAAGATAGTTGGCTAACAATGTCATTTGGGAATTTCAAGTAATACTTAGAATTCCTTTGAACATAGCATTCCATTAGCTGCAAATTAATTGGATCTGTAGGTCAGTGTGAAGTGGATTACCACAGCTGAGGAAAGCGGTGAGCATACTGCTCATTTCTAGTACATCAGTAAACCTCTTCTGGAAACAATGTCATTGGAATATTTAATATGATGCATCCTATAAGTCTTAGTATTTCAATAGTATTCTGCATCTCCAGTATTGATGAATGGATGCTTGGAACAACTACAAATTGCTTTTCATTGTCCCAGCCATCTATTGCAGGTATTTTTATTCTACATTAGAGTGAGTAGACTGGCTTCCAGCATTTGCTTGATGGCAATTCAGAAGCCATGTGCGTGTATTTTAATGAAGGGGTTGAGCTCAGCATCACAAAGACAAATTTAAAGAAAGAGGAGAACGAAGGTATGCTCTGAAAGGGCTAGCAGGGTACAGCTAAAGCTCCTGATTTTTTAGTTTAATTTTAAACAAGAAATGCTCAAAATCGACTCAGCTTCTGGGCTTTCCTAACATTTTTTGTAGATCTCCATCTACATATTTACTGTTTTTCCCTTTCTTTTTGTTTAGGGCTTCTTTTTGTTTTCTAGAAATTTCCATGAATTTATATAAACAAGTCTCTAATCCTTCTTGTTACCACTCTTAGCCTCATCTCTTTCTGTTTTCTTTTTTTTCAGTTAGATCCTTGCCGTCAGATTCCTTCCTCCTTTCCTTTTATTTAATTTATTCTTTGTTGAAATAAAATATTGCTGGTTTACCACAGTAGGAACTGAAGAACTCCAAATAAATCCCAGCTGTTCAGCATGACTCCATATAGTATAGTAGTAGTATTTTAGACTGCCAATTTGCATCCAAATACTCTGTGTATGACTTTTAATCACGGATTTGGCCATCCTACTAATTAGTTTTCCTAGATGTGAGATCAGGAATGTGGCCTTAAGCAGCTAATTACAGATATCTGGGACTGAAAACTCACCTTTTGTTTCTTATTTCTCTGTCCTGGTTGATGCACTCATTTTAGGGGAAGGAATGCATGCAGCCTGCGAGCAGCATCAGTAACAACCTTTGCACTGAAAGGCTCAAGGCCAGGGCAAAGATAAGTGCGCTTTTAAGAGTGCGAACCAATTAGGGGACGGAAGGTCATGAAGGACACATCTTTGTGAAGAACTAATGCCCAGTTAACAAGGCATCCTGCTTCCTCATGTTTTCCTAAAACAGCAGCTGTTCCATCGCTACTGAGTCAGTGGCATAGATCAGTTCAGCTTAGTCTTTCAGCTCGGAGGTTTACAAGTAGGTTTGCAGTATTTCGCAGACTTCCACAATGCCCAGCAAGAGATGGGGATTCTTGCCATTTCTATGAATTCACCACTTCCCTGTTGACAGAGTGTGTATAATTATAATTTCCTGACATGCAAAAATTAAGAACAAATGCAGCCTAGTGCCTACACTCTGTGATAATTGACGCTGGTTTTATAGATTGTATTTTCTTTACTGAGGACCTTCTTGCTGAGCAAATTTGACAAATGAAAACACTTGCTGAGATTTTATTTCTATGGCAATTTTTTATGTTTTCTTCCACTAACAATATCATATTTTTGTTTGTGAAGGGAAGAGCTATTGCTCATTCTAGTTATTTGCCTCTTAGAGCTGAAGTAAAAATAACTGATATTGAGGACACGTTAAAATGGAAGCAGGTGGAAAAGAGCAGCTCCTAAAAAAAAGATTAGAGACAATTTTACAGACTTGCTTGTGGAAAACTACTGCAAGTGATGCTTTAACTTGCTGGGTTATTTGGCTCTTTTTACATCTTGCTGGACATCTTAAAAAGATAAACCACACTTTTAAGAATTTCATTTATTTGCATTACTTTGGTAAGTGCAAAGTCCAGGTTTTCTGTTGTGTTGGAAATCCATAGCAGAAGGCATCTCTTTTTCCTGGGCATATTAGGCAGATGAAAGGATGGGATATATTGGAAAAACAGGTGACAACGTGTGTTTTCCAAGTTCCCTCTCTAGAAGATCAGTCAGCCTCTAAGCATCTTTTTATACCAGTCGCTGGGAAACAGATGATTCACATATGGCTCTTGGGAGATGGCTGAGCAGTACCAACAGGAGCTGGATTCAGTCCAGGGGTACTTCTGTAAGGTGAAATAGCTGTGGCTTGTCGCTGAAGTTTTGAATCTGAGACATCATTGTTCTGGCCTTGCTGTTCGCTGGTATCTGCTTGGGATGGGGTGCAACCAGAAATGTCTCATATATTCCTTTTGGAAAAATTAGACTCATCAAACATAACAGTACATAGAATTGCCCACAATAAAGCGAGTAAAATGCAGTCACTGCATTTGCAAGATGACCAACACGACTTGCATTAATCATTTAGCTAGGTGTGGCCCAGAAATATTAGTCATAAAGTAACTTTCATTCATGTAGATGACATTTAGACATCAAATAAAACTGAGGGTGCGTCTATGACATAGTCTGGTGGTATGTATTATCGTAAAGATCTAAATCAATTTGCTTTTTAATTAGCTAGCCCAGAGCTCACCACAGGCTGCAAAAGTTCCTGAAACCTTGGGCAGCCCACATTCCAGCTGCCTGCAGCCGTGTGCCAGCACCAAGGTCTCTTTCTTGGGTTTTGCAGCCCAGAGCTGGAGACCCCAGTGCTCTTGCACCCTTGCGCTCCAGCAGCAAGCACTCCCGTGCCATCTGCTGTCTGCTCTACCCTTGCGGGAGTCTCTGGGAGGTAGTTTGCAAAACTCATGTCTTTTCAGGGCTGTGCAAAGCCACAGATTGGTTTCAGGCTTTAGAAGAGCAAGCAGACAAACAGAAACAAAGGTGTTTGACTTGCACACAGCTCTGTGCCACGCATGGAAGTGAACTGGAAATGATCTCTTTTCTCTAAGAGTCTTGCAGGAAAGGAGCCTGAAAATGCTCATCACAGGATAGGAAGATAGTATTGATAGGTAGATAAATGAGGTAGACATGTTTATACAAAAAGGAAATAATTGGAGAACTGTGATAACCGCACCACCCTAAAGGGAACTACCTGGCCAATATTTAATTTTTCGTCAGAAGCTGAAGAACTGTGTTTCTGATGGGTTTCAGTGAGAAGGAGATACACCCCTTCACCCCCACGCTTACATCATGAAATCTGCATGAAAAATATCATCCAAACATGTCACTATGATGTGCACCCAGGAGGGGGAACATAATTCCTTAGGTTATTAAAACAGCTGTCCTGAGCCCAGGAGACAAATCATGTAACTGATCCCCCGTGCCAGATCCCGCCGTGGCAGGCCAGCTCACTCGGGGCAGAGAGGGAATTAGATAGGAGTAGCAAGAAGTTTGTAACCCCTAAGACCTGAAGGTCCTGTTGTCATGCAACTGGTTTTGGTGTCAGCAATATGAGAAGCAAAAATACATTTTGGAGGCAGTGACTAATTCTCTTGTACCTGCTGTTAATGCTGGGGTCTTTTTTAAAGCCAAAGCTGTCTGCTGGAAAAACTGATCTTACTGGATCTTCTTTCTTTCTTTTTTTTTTTTTTTTTTTTTTTTTGGGGGGGTGGGGTGGGTTGTTTTTTTGTTTTTTGTTTAGGGTTTGTTTTGGGGGTAATTGGTTTTGGGTATTTTTTGTTGTTTTTGAAGTAATAGAACTGGTCAAACCTGGAAATATAAATCACTCCATAAATTTAAAAATTAATCTCAAACGTGGCTTTTTATTAGAAAACTTTAGTTTATTCTAACAGCGTTTACAGAAAATACAAAGATAAATTTTAAAATAATAAAAATATTCTATAATTTTACTAGTATAAACCAAAATTTATTAGAAATCTTAATTTTAATACAATGAAGAAACAATGTTGGTAACAACCGCAGATACTCAGACTCTGTAACATGATTTAAGCTATGATGCAATGGGACATCTTTAATTGTCACTCCATAACATTCTGTCAAGAAAATTGTGATTGATGTCCTTTTAGTATTTCTTGTTTTTTACTTAAAAATAAAATAGATTTATTGAGATTCACTAGGGGCCAAGTTCTTCTGTTAGGTATGTCTGGAGCTATTCAGAGACTTCAGATGTAGCCATAGCTAGTTTACATCCCTTTTTATTTAACCTTATTAAGCACCCTTAAAGCCATGGGACCTGACCTGGTATTACTGAATTAAGATTATCTCCTGAATGCATTTTGTGAACCATGCATTAATCAATTTACAGAAAAAGCAGCATTTTGTTAAAGGTGACTGAAAGACAAAGTATTTCCATATTTTGGCATTTCATGCTTTACTGTTTGAAATTCCATCAATACACTGTTGTCAGTGTTTGTACCTTTTCCGTGTTTTAAAATAATTTAAGAAGAAAGTCTAATTAAAGAAAAAAGCTGTTGGTGATAAGGCAGAGAAAGGCAGGACAAGGACGGTTATTTTGCACTGTTAATAGAAGCACAATGCATGAATCATAGTAGGGTATTTTTCTCTCCCTGAACAGTTTTGTGAAATGTTTATATTCTCAGAAGTTTTTCATTTGTATTTTTGAATGTGTAGTCACATAATCAGATTTTTTTTTTCTCCAGCAACCAGATATTCTAAAATGACTCTTGAATACTTAAAGAACAAATTGGCAGGTTGGAATCTTTACATTAATTCTGATTGACATTTTTTAAGAAGTCAGAGGGTTGATGGTGTATCTTTCCACAGAGCTGCTGGCAATATGGTTTTGCACCTGAAATTCCCTAAAGGGACATGTTTTGCTGCTGTTGCTCTACAGAAATAAAGCCAAGGCTGTTTTGTTTGGCTGTGTGTAAAGATGACAGAAAATGGCTAGATTGTTTTTACTTTATTCAGCTACGAAAAATGATGCTTTCTGGCATTTTATATGTTGCTTTATTTAACTCTGAGATAACCTTCGCTGACAATTTCAGTTATTCCTTACTTCCCCAGAGGTATTTCAGGCATTGGCGTAGCTGTTTCCCTGCAGATCCCATTTTGGGGAATGCTGCCCATGGCGTAACATCATTGTAGGCAATGGCTTTGCTGCTGTAGCAGAGAATAATCTAAGACTGGATTCGTTCTTCTTTTTTTCCTATTGCTTATAATGAAATAGATTACTACTTAAGCGAAATTAAACTTTCAAAGTTCATGCCCCCCCCCCCCCCCCCCGCCCCCTTAACTTTTCTTTGAATTTGAAAGTACTTCATGAGAAGCAAAACAAAGACAATCTCATTAGGATCTGTGAAACTGGCACATATGGGGAGATTTAACACCTTTTGAAGTATTGCTTATGATAGTGATATGTATTAACCAATTGTCTCTTAATGTGGTGTGAACAATGAGTCTGGAGTCATAGCAGGGAAGGATGTTAAAAGCTGTGGTGATATTTGTTGATAAATTTGCAAGAGCTGCAATTGGCTGTAATTCTACCCTCACCCATACGCTTCTCTGCAAATTAATGTGCTGAGTGACTCTCCCGCCCACCTCCCTGTCAAAAAAAAAAAAAAAAAAAAAAAAAAAAAATCCAAGTGCTTGGTTTGAAAAACACAGTTATATTTGAATTTACCATTGTATGTTACCCAGTTGCCATGATGTATAAACTTAGATAGTACAAATTTTCCTATAACCAAAGTTACAAAGGTAGAGCTCATGTCAGAAAATCATCTTCCACAGATTATCAAGGTTATTTTCAAACTTTGGAAAAAAAAATATCTGCAGCTCAGTGACTAATGCTTCTATTAGCCAAATACACAAAGCAAAGTATGTCTTAAGTTGTGTGCTTTGCTGAAAATTCAAAAAGTGATGTCTCTCTTGAGGCCTGTATAATTCATATAGCACTTCAACCTGTGATTAATTACAAAGGGAACAGAAGCTTTGCTCCTTCCCACTTGTGCTTTCATCAAAACTGAAAATCCTAAAGTAAATCTCTGCTAGGCAGTAAGAGACCCAAGTGACTTGCTAGGCTGATTAAAAATCAGCCATCCTGCCGAGTCTTGAAACAACACCGGGTAAAAGGGGGATCTCTGGAATGGAAACATCTACCAGAGATCAATGCTGTAGAAAGTAACTTTTTTCTGAGGGGAGAAATGACACTGAAAAAGCAAAAGAAGGCTTCTGCACAAGTGCAAAGCTGATCAATGGGAGACCAGGTAGGACTTTCGGATGCGGGAGTAGTTTGTTGTTTTTTTTTTTTTTTTTTTTTTATTGAAGGTTATGAACTTCTGATGTGTTCTGGGGTTGGAGAGGGGAACGGCAATAACAACATTGAAGCACCATCTTTATTGAATCCACTACAGAGTGAAGCACGCTAGCGAGCTTTGCCATGCAAGAAAGCCTCTTGACTGATGCTCTATTTTGATGTGTAAAATTTTCTTGCTGAAGGTGAATCATCTGTGAGCAGGGAGTTGCTCTCACTAGCAGCCTAGAAGTAAATTTTCCATGGAAAAATGCAATGACATTATTTAAAATAGATTTCTTCATCAAGTAGTATTCAGCTATGTTTATGTTTATTTGTGGTCCAGATGCTGTCACAAAGTTTCAAGGTTATTAGAATAAAGTGATGTGTAAGGATGGGGTAGGGAAGGGAAGAGCAAGGTTTCATTCTGGATTTTTGTTTGTTTGTTTTAAGCCATTTCTGTTCTTCGTCAACCTATGTCAGCCTTGTATGGTGGAACACTTACCTATAGATCAGGAAAGGTGGAAACGTGGTTCCTGCCTTGGTTTTGCTGCAGCTGTAGCTCAAGAACATAAGTGAAAGGAAGCAGGAACTCAAAACCCATCTTCTTGTGAATGGAGAGTGGGCAGATCCCAATGTGTTGAGGGAAAAGGAGAATATGGGAGTAGTCTGCCTGTCAGGTGGTGTACCGCTTAGGAGAGCTGTGAGAGGGGTATCTCTGGGACCCTCAGCTTTAATTAGGTCTCACCAAACATGGCCTTTCTTTGCAAAGGATTACGGTCACCGAGAGCACAGAAAAATATTTGTTTTCCATTACTTCCCCATCCCCAGTTTCCTCCTCTTTCAGATTTTAATATCTTCATTACTCTCAGCAAGAGGTGGGATTGAAGAACTATAAAGTTTGGGGCTTTGGGTTTTGTTACCATCATTAGATCGTGGTGGTGCTGCCCCAGCTGTCCCTTTGTCCCATGGTCCTGCACACGCCTGAGTGCAGCTGGGCACTTAACCAAAATTGTACTGTTTGCTCCCATCAGCAATATTCAGGGAGCTTAAAAAGGAGATCAGAGAAACCACAGAAGCAAAATAAATAATAAAAATAAGTAAGTAAATGGTTCTGCATTTTAGTTTTTAGAACTGCATGAGGAGAGCAGCAGCTGGGGCTGAGCAGGGGAGGAGGGGAGTCGTAATCAACATGCTCATTTTTCAGTAAGCCCCAGATGCAGATCAAGAAATGCAAAGTTTGTGCTGACTAGGAGACAAGGGCCTCAGTTCTCATCCAGTAGAAAGTAAATTAAAAATAATTATGAAGAATAGCAATTTCTCTGGAAGCGTTCAATGCCTTGCATATTTTTTCCATAGTTATATTCTTTGCATAGATTAAATGGAATGTCCTGGGAGCTAGTCTGGGAATATTTCATGCACCTATGATCCTCCAGCAGCCATACCCCACCCACAGGACATGTTCCCTCCAGCTGACAAGCATAAACTGCTCTGGAACTAGCATTTTCCAGGTGGTGTGACTTTGGAGCTGTTGAGGAGAGGATAAGCAAACTCCTAAGGGTGGAATTCCTAGGCAAGGAAACTCAGAAACAGAAAAGACTACTTTTGTTAATTTGGTGTTCCCATGGACTGAGAGAATTCTGTTTTGAGGGGATGGACATGAGCAACATTTGTGCATCTAACCGAATATTGAACAAAGGTGAACAAGTTTCTCAGACTTGTTCTAGTATTATCCATGCCCCAAGCATCCCCAATGATTCATCGTGGGTTTATTTCAGTGTAAGGGCAAGCACGAAGCCAGTAAAGAAATCTTCTTGGTCTCCAGTACTTTGACCAACCTCATTTTAAATCAAGATGTCTTTCCTGCATGATATATTCTGTCTCACCTAATGAGTTAGGTAATGTTGATAGGCCTATAAAGACCATGGATTTAAGGAGAGATTGCAGGTTCTTGGCCAGTTAACTGGTTCTTATTTTATATTTCTGCCGCAGCATACATTACAACATAGGCTGCTCTTCAGTATATCAGGGGAATGCAGAGAAAATACAAATAACTTGGCTCATATATTTAAAAGCATATAGAAAGCACTGGCTCATTCTGTGTGTGTTCCCAGTTCCTCTTTTAAATTATTCTCAGCATAAAGCATGTATTTACATTCAGAAAAGAACTATTCACAAGAGGCATGCAGCTGTGGAATGTGTTACATATTGTAATTATAAAGATATATTTGTTCCTTTTTCCCTGCGAATAGATTCTTGTATTGATTTGTTCTTACTTCTGCACACCTACACTGGTGCAACGGGGAGAAGGTTGATTTTATGTGAAACGACTTTAATTGCCTTATCTCTGGGGAAGAAATACAGTCATTGAAAACCTCAGTTACAATTTTGTAACAATTTTTCTAAACAGACTTAAACTAATGATTCAAAACACTTTTCTTCTTAATTAAGACTGTGGTTATAGATGGTTACTGGGATGCTTGGAAGGTCTGGGGAAAAAAGAACACCTAGAAAGTTCAAGGAAAAAAATGTGAAGTTGAGCACAGGTTTTTTTAGATCGAACGAAAGCTATAGCTTCGGTAAATTGTTTTGAGAAAAAGAATTATCCAGCAGATTCAAAGCCATCTAATAAGTGAAAACGAGGAACAAAACCTGGGGTTTTACTTTTAATCCTACAAAAAAGAGCCAACAAAGAGTCAAAAGCCCGAAAAAGATTCTACTCAAATCCCAGACCCCATAAAGAGATCTTTGTGGAACAATGTGACCCTCAGGCTTGGATCTTGTTTTCCTGGACATAAATGGAGACAAAATCCAATACAGTCAGCAGATGAGGCCAGTAAGGCAACCACAAGGTGTGTCAGTTGAGGATTAGTTACATGAGCAAGGAGCATTTGTAGGCTTTGAACATTGTTTTTTAAATCTAGCACATCCCTTTGAGGTAATGTCCCCGAAATTGCTCATAAGCTGGTATGCTTTGGAGATTCTGTTTTCAAAAGCATTAATGAATGTTAAGAACTATTATGCACTCTGTTGGCTATTTTTATTGAGTTGCCTTTTTTTTATTTATTTCTGAATTATTGAGGATCTCCAAAATTACTGCAGCAATATGGATACTGTTACTACAAAGTTCTTAGTTGTTAATATAACCATTATATTTCAGTTTGTTTTAAGAATAGTTAGAATACACCTATTTTTAAAAAAGAGAGGGCAGGAAAAACAAACCCTGTGTTGGACCTGACATATTGACCTCTGAAGATGTGAATCCTCTACAGACATCCTGCAGTGATATTGAGTGGGGAGAGCTGTACAGAAATGCTGACAGAGAATGTTGCATCAGATAAATAGATCAATTTTCTTGGCAGAATAACAACATTTTTCCTTCTTTGATATGGGGCAAATGGAATTGCTGAGCTGTGTTCTCAGTTAAGATTAGATACATATTTTGAGCCCAAAGCTCCTCTCTATCAGAAGTTAATATTAACAAAAACACAAAAGCCTCTCTGCTTTAAGTATTACTACTACTACTACTACTACTGCTATTAATGTGTGTGTGTGTCTATCTGAAAGTATAGCATGAATGGCTTTTGCTTTTTATCCACAAAGAAATGTATTTGACTCTTTTACGGTAATGGACTGAAATTCTTCGATTCACAATGTTTGCTCTTCTGCGGTTTGGATGAATACAGCACATTCATTTCCTAAATGACTGTACAGAGGTTCTCTCTCTTACACTCCCAAGAGGATCATGTTTTAGTTCTCTCCCCTCTCAGCATCTACCCAAGCTGGATGTTGTTCCTTTGCTTATCTTGGGTTTTCCGGGATATTGTTTTTTCCATTATTTTTTTTTTTTTGTGTGTGTGTGATTATTATAGGCACCTTTCAGCTCAGATGGTCTATTCTTTCATGAAAATGAGATTTTAATTAATCTCTTGCAAAAATTTCTGTCTTGTGTGGATGATGTCACGTTTCCATTATCTAACCCTTAATAACTGATTATAGCCTAATTGAATGTACTAGAGGAAAAACGGCAGGATGTTAGGATATAAAGTTCATTAAGGAAAATCAATTTGCAAGGCTTTAAATTGCATTAAGATCTACCCTTTAAATCATCTAATGTATTTCTTCCTGGTTTGGGGAGGTAAATAGGCACATTGTGGAGAAATATGTACAAGAAGAAGTGGTAGATTTTGTGGGTAAATTAAATTGCAAATGACTGAAGATCAGACAACAAATCCATTATCAATGACAAGCTGCCAAGGTACTCAAAGAAATACTTTGCCAAGTGCCTTGTATTTTCCATTTCTTTGTCATTTAAAAATAAATAAATCCTGCTTGTAGGTTGAACCAAGCTGTATCTCATTTTATTAAAAAAGCCAATAGAGAAGGGTTAATGAATACCATATTACTTGCTCTCCAGGATGGATTTGGCAGCCCCTTTACATGCCAGACTGGATGTTTTTATCTTTTTCAAGTCTATAAACAGTAGAAGCTGCTTATAGTCATATTCTTGGCATCATCATCAGCTGGATGCATTTCAATTAGTGTCTGTTGTGGTACTGAGTCAATATCATACCTTTGTGAATTGTTTAATAAAAGCAGTCGGCGGGAGACAGCCTTACCTTGGTAGTTAACTCTTGATGGTTACTGAGGACATGGCGATATGCTGATGACCGTTCATGTCCCATGAAACCGCTGTGTTTCTGTTGGGTTCTCAGGGCTAGCTGCGTCTCCCTGGGGCTTCCTGGGTGCCCAAGGGAGACAACGCTGGAGCAGTTCTGGGGAGGGAAGGCAGGGGTGATAGCTGGGCTCTCAGGCCTGGGCCTGCCTGCACCATCTTGTATGGATTGGTACGGCCTGGCTGGTACTGGGCCACCTCTTGCTCTCTGCATGACCTCTGAGTTTTGGTACCAGACAACGATTTTGTTCAAAAACTACAATAAAGTAATAGACACCCCCACCCCCCCACCCCCCCGATATTACAAGCTAAATTAAACAAGAGTCGGTTCTGAAACAGGAGCTTTTCTCTCTAGCATCCTGGTTTCTTCTTGGTTCTGTTTTGGACTGGCTTTTGGGAATGACGTGAGTTGGTTCACCTATACCCCTTCTCCTCTGGCCTTTGGCATTCAGACATTCCCAGCACGGCGGTGGGAGACCAAGGCCCTGCTTCTGACTGGGACTCCCTTCTGGAGCCAGGCCAGCACAACCGGGCAGCCAGACCTGTTGTGTGACTTCAGCTGTTTGCACGGCACATGGCAGCCTTCCACGACAGGGTATGTCCCCAAAAGAAACCCAGTACCGTGGACATATTCCATACCTGCAATTCTTTGTCCAAGGTCCAATTGTTTACCAGAGTTTGCTGTGGTCTTCCTGTGTATCGGTGGGGATGAGGAACCCAGACAGATCAGCATGAAAAAGCAGACCCGCAGCCTCCTATTTATAGTGATTTTCAGGTAAGATAATTAATTAGGACTTCAAAGGAAGAAGATGGCATGTTTAGCATAAGTTTTAAGTCACATTTTGTCACCTTCCCAGAAGTTGTTTAAAGAGTGGAGAATTGGTACAGTATGTCTTTCTCTTTGAGATGGTTTATATCGAGTTTTTAATTACATTGGAGATCTCTTAAATGTAATTTTGTATGATGGCATCTGGTACAAACTGGATGCCTCACTTTGATCTCCCATGGAATAGAGGTTGACAGTAATCTTCAAATGAAGAGTAAGATCAGCAGAAAAACAGAGATGAAATTAACATATTGGAGCATAGCTTTTCTTGTAATCATCACCGTATTAAATATGGAGGGGAGTATTCTCAAAATCAAGTTTGCATTTTGAACAGTGTTAGTGGGGCTGAGTTGTCCTCATTAGCTATTTTGTATTAAATTTGATAAGAAAACCAATGCTGACAAGCACTGGAAATGCTTTTTTTTTCATACTGTTTTTAATCATTTTAGATCACCTACTAAATATCTTGTAAAATTTTAATGGGTGTCTCTTTCGTAGTAAGAAAAAGGTGAACAAACTGAATATAGAAAATAAATATGCGGTCTTCTCAGCCTTTTCCTCCTCATAATGGTAGCAGAATGAAAATGATGGTGTGTTTATGTTTTGCTTTACTTTCAATTTGCAACCATATTTTCGCATATTTGATATGCCTGGAAAAGCATGTTGCATACTTCTGCAATGAATTTGCATTTCAGGTACAAAATTTTGGCCACTTTTGTTGTAAATTTTGCAAGTAAGCCCCCCCCCCCCCCCTTTGGGATTTTTTTTTTTTTTTTTTTTTCCAGAATTTCAGAACATTCCATGTCTTCCCTGGGTGTAAATAACACGCTTCAAAATATAAGATGCTCACTTTTATGTATTATCATCCCACAGATGAACTCACAGTGAACATTTTCATTCTGAATATGTAATATTGTGGGTTTTTTTGAACAGATACATATTTGGAAATGCTAAAGTGGGAGAAGGTACCTTTTATAATTCCTTGTGTTTGCTGTGAAAACATCTAAAAATTCCTACAAACATTCATTGAAGTCTTTCTTCATTGGAAATTTTTATCCCTAAAGAATATAATATATATTTTCTGTGCCAAAAGCATTAGGTTAATTTTGTCCTTATGGTAATTCCAGGGGAGTCACTGAAGTCTTTCTTTCAGGAGACAGATGCTGCTGGCGGGTTTCTGTGTTTTCCTGGCACTGACTGCACCCCATTGCTGCTCCAGTGAGGAGGCATCCAGTGAGAAGAGAAAGACCAACATCCTTGCATTGATCTCTCTTCTATCAGATGGATGAAGATGGACTTTAAATATGTTTTTAATTACAATTTTTTAATGTTCTTTAATTGAAAGCATAGATTTGCTACAGCCTACTTCATAAAAAATGCAATCTAATTTGGAGTAATGCTCTTTGTTCAACAGGCACTACTACATAGAAGAATACCACTGTTGAAGGTTGGGGTTCAGAGACTTTGTCAAAGAAGCATGTTGAAAATCAGCAACTACCATTACTATACTCAGGCCTCATCAGTGCAACTTGGACCTAGCCTGAAGCCTGATGAAGATGTTGGTATGCTTTGAGTCAAGCCTTTAGTAAACCGGCACTTATGCATTCTCCATCCCTTATGTGCCTCCTGTCATCCCAGTGTGACAGTACCCAGTCTGTGCCATGTACTGGGGACTTAGCTGTTACTAGGCTCTCTACACAGTCCTTGACTGTGTTTGCAGCAGCACAATAGAGCAAAGCAGAAGAGGGACTCGATGATACATGGTTTCAAAAAAACATCTATTTTTCACTCTTTGCTACAACGATACCCTCTTTTGGGTTCACAAAGAGGGTTTTTGGAGGTGGGGGAAGACAAATACTGTATTATTTTCATGTAAGCTCAAAACACTACCTAATGCACTGCCATTAGGAAATGACATATACTTGTGTCCCTGTGTCTTGAAAGGGCTCATCAGCCACGAAGGTACCTGGTATTACGAATGCACGTTGACACTGACGGTATCTTTCCTTCTTTATGCACAGCACAGCAGAATCCCTGTCATTCAAGACAACTAGAAAATACATAACCAGGCAGCCCGAGTTTCTCATTTCTATAAGAGTTGGGGGCATCTCTGGAAAATAATCTTAGCAAAAAAAAATAATTATGGTTGACTTGCTATTTGCAATTGAGAAAATTTGTCATGCAGCAATTGTCTATTGCTTAGCATGACAAAAAGCTAGACAAATATAGAGCAAAGCTGTAACAGAAAAGCAAAGAAAGCGGTAAGAAATGAGTGGGAAACCAAGTCTTTGTTAGATTAGTGAGTGGCATGATAAGAAAATCCATTGTGTATTTTCTATCAGGCTGAAAATCTACTGCAATTTAGGCAATGAGAAGCTCATGTGCCATTGTGCTACTACTGCTGTGGTTATGCTGCTCGCGGATGGCAGAGGGAGGGAAGCAATTTAATAAATGAAATGTAACCACCTGATGCATAATTCAGTCTTGCAAGGGCAGTGTAGGAAAACAGTATCATATCTAGACAAATTAATCTATCTCAGGTTTATGACTATCTCAAGGCCTTCTCTTTCATTGTCAGTTCAGTCACAGGTATATATGTGATTATTATTTCACATGGAAAGTTATTTTCCAATAGCTGTTTTTGAAAGATGCTCCCTCACAGCAAAATCACTTCAGTGATATATGCTTTCATTTTGAAATACAATAGCAACTGTCAGTCAGAACCATAATTTGTTTTGCTTTGTTTTATTTTGCTCCTATTATTTGTGTATTATCATTTCAGAAAATAAATTTGTATGTAAGCAGTCAGTGCCAGCAGTCTGAAGTTTCATTTGTCATTGTAGGTGTTGGCACCACTGTGGTGCGTTACACTCACCAATCCCAATCATAACCAGCTGGTTAATAACAGCTGCCTAAAATTCACTGTACGAAAATATTGCGACAACTTAATAAATACAGAGGGGAAAAGGAATATTACAGAACTTTGTGGGAGACTGTGGCAGGGAGAGGTTTGGTCCCCTGCCCACAGAGGTGCTGGCTGGGCAGACTGGGTTCTGCTGGAGACCCTCGGCCAGCTCTGTAAGTGTCAGTCTACACACCATGATTAAAGTCACACAGCAACTGCTGGTGCAACATGTGCTGGGGGCAGTGCTTGAGGTCAACAGGTGGTCCCGAAAAACCTGCATTTGTGATATCACATCTTTGGCCAGTACTGAAGTTGACTGTAGACTCTACCGGAATGGAGTATTGATAAAAAAAAAAGAGTGAAATATAAGATATTATAAATGGTAATATAATAATATGTATAGGGTTATTATATATCGTGTATTATAATCATATATCATACATAATATAATAGATTAAATGATAATGTAATGACAGAAATGAGTACCTGTCAGGACTCTGGATCAATTTCCATTCCCTCTCCCTTCCCCAAATACCACTCTGAATTTGGGCTTCTTTTGTTTCAAGCTTTCATGTCTTTGTTTTACTAGGCACGAGCCACTTGCAGCGAACAAGGCACTGAAACCTGCCCAGCTGGCAGTCTGTGCTCTTTCTGAGCAGACGGTTTTGTTTTCTCACAGACCACACCTGGGGAGGGGAGGCTCTCCGCGAGAGGAGAACCCGTTCAGGTGAGAGCAAGCTGCATCCACATCCAGGGGGAGATGGCAGGGGAAGAAAGCGATTTCGGGATTGGTGTTAGGGATTTTGTATATGAAAATTGAAGATTCAATAGCTTCTGTTATCTTTAGGACTAGACATGCAGAGAGTGTGTCTGTGGCTCTTATCCCTCAGGCTATCTGAAAAGATATGGATATTCTCTGCGCTGTGGTGACATACTGAACATCCATACATCTCATTCATGTACCATTGTTCACAAACAGGGTCACGGCTTTAACATCCAGGGACAGAAAAAAATTCTTTTAAATTAGTCCATCTTTATTCTATGCTTTTTATCTAACACCTTCACCATTAGAAAGGTTTGTTTCTGGAAACAATAGAAAACAGCAGATAAGGAAGCAGGCTACAGCAGGTATAACACTTAGTTTCTGTCAGCTAGACAAGCACGCTTTCTTCCTCCCTAACATAATGGGGAAAAAAAAAAAAGAAGAAGAAAAGTGAACTAAAGCATGTTTTCATTTGCTAAGTTCCTTCAGTGCTGGAGCTGATAAAATTTTAAACATGCATCCAGAGCCAGTGGCAATGGAAGAAGAAAAGGAAGTCTTTCTCAGTGGATACCAAACAAATGAAAAAGGAAAAAAATCCTGACATTACTCTGTGCTGTAGCAAGGATGGGGAATAAATGGGTCAGAATTGAGGGAAGACAGGTCTTTAGAGGGCGGTTAAATGTGATGTTGCAGCTTAAATTTCTGCTCAGGAAGTCCCTGAACCACAAACTGGCAAAAGCTGGGAGGGAATGATGGAGAAGGGATCACGCTCCTCTTTTCTTAATGTCCTTTCCCCAGCTAACTACCGATAAACACATAATACTGGACCGAATAGAATTCTGTTCTGTCGCTGGGTGGCTTTTTAGATTGGTAAGCAAGCCCCTAGATGCAAGACTGGGGCAAACTTCTTGACAGTTCGATAGTAGCATGGCATGGAGAGACATGGGTAGGAGTGTTCTCACATTTTCTTTATATTTAAATCTTTTTTTTGAAAAAAATCGGGATACACTTCTCTCATCTTTCTACAATATCTGCTATAGGAAGCAAGCAACTTCAATCAACCAGCCTATTCAGTAAGGGTAGGCCTGATGTTACCTATTTAAGTAGGATTTATGCCTTGACTCTGCAAGTGTTAATATTCTTTTATACTTAATTTTACGGAGCTGTCAGCAAAGTATGTTATGAGGGAACTAACAGTGTGTATTGTTCACAGTTTTCAATTTTACTGAAAGGTTTGGGAGGAGAAAGTGGCACTGTTTGTGCAGATTGGTGTAGGTGGGGACTTTTCCTCCCCGACCTGTCACTCATGACTCTTTTTCCCAGGGGAAAGGGTGGTCAATACTACTGGTATGGACCAACTGATTTTGCACCCAAAACAAAACAAAACAAGTAAAACCCAAACATACTTGCCACCTTGCTTTATTTCCACTTTATAAGGCAGGTACCTAAAGCACGAGGGGGTCATGTCTTCTTTCTAAAAGTGTCTTAAAATGATGAAACATTTCTAAAACCAATAGTTTATCCTTCACAATGTATTTCATGTTAATAATAAATGAAATTGTGAAACTGGCATGATTTCCATCTGCTTTAATACTATCTTTTACAAGCCCATGAAAAGAGAGATTTTGAGAATAATAATCAGATATTGTTACTTCAAAAAACAAAGTAAAGTAGTTACTCAGTTTCTCATCCATAGTATATTTATTTGGAGGAGCTGAGAGTTCCTCATAATCATATAAAACTTAAATTTCTCTTTGTATGGCCATCAGGACTGAATCCATATTTCTAAAGCTTTCATTTCTGAGGGCTCTGGAAATCAGATTTTTTTCTTTGTGCAGTGAAATATTAATAAATATTGCATATCAATTTTTAACTTTTCTTTTCTTTGTTTCACTGGGTATGGCTCATAAAAATGTCTCTTATTCCACTTACTGATATCCAAACTAGGCGAAGCAGCATTAAAACAGAGCACATAAATACAGCAGAAATGTAAATGAAAGGATTTTGGTAACAAGACCTGCCTGAAGAAATCCGTACAGACACGGTACGGTAATATATATTTCCTCCAAAATATCTTAAAGATCTTTTGCTTTACCTTCTGCACATTGTAAAACACTCAGGGAATTATAGATTAAGTCCTGAATACATTTAGATCATTATTTCCAATAATAACAATGCAATTCTTTGAACAGTGTGCATTTCATATGTACAGAAGAGCTGTGGAATAAATAAGGCATCTACTGCACTGGAAAAAAGCTACGTTTCATGATTCACTTAGGGTTTGGCAGAAAAATAGGAACAGGTAGATATCTTCACAAAATGATTATGAGCTGTCTAGTGAAGATTCTGTCAGTGAATAATTGCAAGCAATATTTTTTGCCTGTAATTTAATACAGTTTTATGCATGTATATCAACAGTGGAGACAAATCTTGACAAGCTCAAGGCCTCACTTAAGTGGCAGTTTAAAGGCAAAGTTTCTGTTTGCTACAGGCTTACAGAAACATTGAATAGTCTTTTTACTCTGAAGAGCCGATAGGCATCCTCATGGAGCTATGCATAATTCAGTACTTTAAATGGCAAGCACAACTAATTTTAGAAGGTCTTAGGTAGCTTCTTCAGGTCTCACCTGTTGTCAGCTCCTTTCTGGTGATGAGGCACTGGCAGCGAGGGATGGCTTCTCAAAGCTCCTCTTCAGGAGTTTGTGCTCTGTCAGCTCCAAGTTGGCTATCTTTGGCCATTCCCTAGTTTGGGATGTCCAAGCCAGTTGCCTGCAACTGCTGGTTGATTGTGCAGGTACCAATGCCCTTAGGAGCAGCTATACTACCTATAGGCAAGAGCAGCAGGAATGCAGAAGTTCCCTGAACAGGTGTCATGCTTGATATTGCTTGGAGCTATTGCCCTTGGCACACCAGAGACCTTGACCCAGGCAGAGCCCCTGGGGGAGGATGGGACTGTCCGGGTTTTTGGGAACAGGGAGCACTGGGGATGGCATTGGTCCCACCTGTGGAAGGCATGCGCTTCTGCCTCACCAGCAAAATGAAGTGAGCAGACCATGTGCCATCAAGGAGAACAAATGGGAGATCAACAAGCTCTTCACAGTCATGCTCCAGAAGCACATACCAGTCTTACCAGTGATTCAGGGAAAGATGGACAATCCTCAACAAAGCAATGGTGAGAAACTTCCAAGATGGCAGTGACTGGAAATTTGGCATTTCCCCCAGAACAACAAATCCCCTTCTCTCTCTGTGTTTCTGCAATTACAGACTAGACATAGGGACTACAGGTACAGGGCATTGGAAACAGGTGAGAAGATGATGCCCCATCAGGGGAGGCATCAGAGCTGGCTGAGCCTTAACCAAGAGTGTGTAGTATGAAGAAAGAAAAGGGAGATGATAGCTACTCGAGGCTTTCTCCTGTGGGGGATGAAGACACCTATCTATGCACCTGGAAGGGCAGAGATAGTGGAAGAGGTTCCTATGACTGGGGAAAGGCAAAAGTTGCACCTGTCTTCAAGAAACAGGATCCACTTTCATAACAGTCCCTGAGAGGGTTATGCCATTTCCAAGAACATGCAGATGACTGGATTTGTTTTCAGACTCAGGTGTCCTAGAAATACATCTTTCAATAATAAGATACTCTAGTGATCATGTGGCAGAGGGGTCCTCATGGGAACAGATGTGTCTGGGTCAGTGCAGAATTGACAAGCCATAATCTCACTGCACTGACCATTTCTGTTATCCGAAGTTATTTATCAGCTGTAGAAGAGACAGGTATGGGAACCTTGACATTTCAGACTGGAAGAGGGCTTAGCTATGCCATATCAGAACTTCACGTCCACTTTAAAATGGAGATTGGCTAGGAAAATGTGAAGAAAACTCATTAAAATGGATACAATACAGCGGATACGCTTCATGCCTGCATACTTGGGTGTGATTAGGTGTATGCTAATTATCAGGATTAAGGTTCATTAGATAGTCCTAATGATATTGTCTATCTATGGGATCAGTGAGCCATGTGGATGAGTGTCCTTTAGATTGCACTCATAACTGGAGTAAGCACCGAATCACCCTGAAAATCTCTATCTGCAACATTTAGACCATTTGGACTGTTTGACCTAGGAGAACTTTTGGTAGACCTGCCAAAAGTCCGAAGTACTAATGACTGCCTGGGATCAATTAAGTCTCACTGCACAAAGCAGAACAAACAAAAAACCTTAAATTCTGTGACAATCAAAAAGCATTTATCACGGAAACTTTATGAGCAGGAATTTGTTCAGTTACACTTCTGTCATGCTGAAAACAGCTTGCTCTAGATTAAATTAATTTTGGGGGTATGTGATGGGGAGTCACTGACATGAAATGAAAAGTGATAAATACCAATAACTGGATGTTGGATCAGTTTTCCTAGGTTGGGCAGCTTAATTACCTTCACTCTGGTTTGACGAGCTCACCCTTAATAACTTTTTGGCTGTGTATCTTTATAAATCATGTTTTCACAAATCTTGATATTAAAAAACCCTGTCACAATAAAGTGCCTCAGAAATCCTGTATGCTTTACCAGTCTTTGCCTGGCCTACTTTAGAGATTAGTTTAATTTAGGTGATACTTGATTCCCCACTGTTGTTGTTTTTTTTTTTTCTTTTGCTTTTGCTTCTTGTGGAGATTAGCTTTATATAAACATGTTATCCATAACACAAATCAAAGTAGCTAGAAATAGTAATATAGTATGGTCATGTATATTCATGGTTGTTTGATGAACGAAATACATTAACATATTTCTAGATTCTCTGTCATTCCCTTCCTTTTTCTTTTTTTTTTTTTTTTCTTAAAAGAAAAAAAGAGAAAGAAGGAAAATGTTCTAGTAAATTCATGTATTTATGAGAGTGAAGTTATCAAAATGGGTAGGGTAATAATGCATTTTTTCTCTTTAATTTGGTGATTTGTAAATTAACGAGAAAAAAATGTTTTTCTGGTTCTATCAATCAGTGATGTAGCAGATTCTGCTTTTATAACTAAATGCAGTATTTCCTTCTCCCCTTCAATACGGGGAAATCAAATGCTTTTGAAATAACCACCAGCACCTCTTTGACAAGCGGGAGCACCAACAGTGGCGTCAGAGAGCTTGCAGCACTTCTGCACACATTGTCAGATGGACTTTATGATACATATTATATATTTTTTATATTTTTAAAAATTTTATTATATTATATATATGCGACAGTATTGCTCATACCGAGTTTATTAACTGCCGTTTAGTATTCCGGCTGGGAGACATCCCTCCATGCAAGCCCTGCGGTATGGTGTGTTGCTGCCCAGGGGAGGGAAAGGACGGCACCTCATCCAGAGGATTTCGCCCTGTGTTAACGTGTGCCCAGCCCATCGCCCAGTGCTCGTCCCACCCTGCGTTCCTTCACTGATTTTTATAATAAACAGCCCCACCAGAGGCCAGTATCTCATGGTGTTGTGCCTTCTGTGCTCCTGTAAGGTGGCAGAATTCCTGGTCAGTAGACTTTAATATTGGGGTAATTCTTCCTTTGCTGATTTACAAAATCTCAGTCATTCTGACCAACCTGACAAAGGTGCCTAGAAAGCCAAAGGTCTCCCTCATACCTGAGGATCTCTGGTGAGCTGGCCCAGGGCTTTCCCTAGGTCAGGGGGAGCAATTTTTTTTTACAGCCATAAGGGTTCCAGACAGGCTAGTCTGTACCTTGGGCCTTGCACATATCGTGTAATAGGGTGCTGGGCTGTGCGGGTTGAGGCCAGCACACTGAATAGGCTGTATTTACTGTTCCCCCATGGAAAATCTCCAGTTCCTGATCGTGAGGGCTTCTAAGGAGCCTCACAGAAGAAAGGGAGAAAGGGGTTTCACTGGATGTGGCTGTTGAGACGACTTTATTACTGAAGTTAAATGACTGACTCCACAAATCTCAGTAGGCCACTCTTCAGAAAAATAAAACTATAGCTTCCCTACTTCTCTAAATATTTTATACCTCATTCAGATGAAACTGATTTTTTTTTTTTTTAATATCTTGGGCTTTGTCTGAGGTGGAGATGGTCAAAGATTAGATTTTCTATTCCACGTAACAAATGTGATTTGACAAAAAATGAGGAGAAGTCGTTTATTCATTTGTAAATTAAAAACTTGACTTCTCCAAAGAGGAAAAACTTGGAGGAAAACAAAAAAATAAGAAAGATTGGCAATAATCATGAAATTGCGAAGCCTGAAGTGCAGGCTGGCATCCAGGTGCTGGGGATCCCCCTCAGCGGTGGCTTTCAGCCCCTCTCTGTTCCCACGTCCTGCCCAGCACAGGGCAGAAACCAGGAGACCCGGAACAGGAGGTTCTGGCTTCTGCTCCTGCATCAGAGTGTCTTTGGGCTCTGAGAAGATGACAGGAGCTCTCCAGGTTTCTGCAAGCTTGAGGTGTAGGAGGGAAGCCCTGATTAGACCTGAGGTTCCTTCGTAAGGCTTTCATTACTGCTTTGTTGCCAAAAAAGATAAATGAAGTGTCACTTACTGCTGCAAGCTTAGATAAGCATGAAGAAAGGAAAACCTGACAATTACCAGTCTGATCTAATAATGTAATAATGTAAGAAATTGAATTTGATACACAGTAAAACAATATGAGGCAAAGGAGATACTATAATTAAGGAAATAACTTAATACATATATGTTTAATTAAAAATACCCTTTATCTGAGAACATGCACTCTGTTTTGAATAGTAATTTGAAATCACTAAAGCTCTAGTTGAACAATGTAATTTTCATTTAACACTAATCTTGGACCTGCACATTGAAGACATTCAGCCCAGTGGAAATTAGATTTCAGTGAATTGTTTAGTGGTTTGTCTCATGGTTCCCAAACTGTTAAAAGTAACTTGGATCATGGAAGGCCAGCACATAATTGCCTTTATTGCATAATGTTAAGGTTAACATTTAGCAGTGTCCAGCTTCAACTATTCCAGCTGACAATGAAATAACATTGTCAGGGCTGTAACTTGTAATGTCTATAGCTTAAAAAACAAAACAAAACAAAAAACCCACACCCAAATTTTAATTCCCAAATAGAATTTTGAATCATTGAATTCCTCTTAGCATTTATTTTCAAAATTACATTCATTTTGAATAAAATCATAGTGAATAAGTCTAGTTGCTTTGTGCTTTATACTGTATATTTATAGAAAGTAGAAAAAATAGTATAGCAGTGAAAAAATAAAGCATTCCTTTAGTGGTCTTCTCTTTTCTTCTGCTTTTGTTATTGTTGCTTGTTTGTTGGTTTTTTTTTTTTATTTGTTTGGTTGGTTATTGTGTGGGGTTTTTTTCCCGTTAATAAAATATTCTGAAAAAACACATGCATTTTACCAAATGCTTCCAAAACCAATGGCCAAGTAAAACTTGTCCATGCAAACTCAGGTAATGTAAGAAACTGAAGATTACAATTTCAGAATGTGACAGGGTGTGAAGAGAAGCTGTATTGATGGAATGGTGTGTTCCAAGACATTTCTGATTAGCTACAGGAATGGCTTGGTGCCTAACCACTTTATTATCTCATTGCATTCATTCTTTTCCTACTTTAGTGAATATTTTCCCCTTTGTTTCTGTTATAATTTTGCAAGAATTAGAAAAAGGCTTATGGAATTAAAACCTTTGTTTCAGTGTTTATAAAAGCTCCTAGGATGTGATGTTTTTTTCTTCCTAAATCATCAAGCTTAACCTCAGATTTCTTACCAGAAAAGTTAATCCACTTATTGAAAAGAATAAGATATTTCACTGACTTTTCTTTTATTAAAGTTTCCACATGTTCTCTCTCATTGTCTCAGCTGGGCATTTAAGCTGCTTCCCGTAGAGTTGTAAATGCTATTTATAAACACTGCTTTCTGATAGTCAGGCTTTAGACAGCCTCAGTCCTTGCCAAACTGTGTGCCTTCCAGAGGTGTGCTCGGTGGGACGATGGGGCCAACGACACCTGCAGCTCGTGCTCTCCCCTCCTCCCCTCCTTGTGCTTGGTGTGGGAATTTCAAATTAAATATATTATAGCAACCTTCCACATGTTTGCGTCATGAAAAATAAAAATGAGAGATGGAAATGCTGACGGTGCTGATGATCCTGGGGAATGAGCGTTCCACAGACCAAGCAGTGAGAAATCCTTTTCTGCACGTGGGAAAGTCCTGTGGAGATGTGAAAACGGGAATTCCTACTGCGGTGTGGTTGGTTAACAAAGCCATCAGACACAGGGAGAAGTGAGTAACTTCTCTGTGCCTATAAGCATCTTAGGATAGGGTTGGAACCTGACCTCAGCTCAGTGCTTTTTGGGAAGCTAGTGGGCCAGAAGACTTTGATGTATTGCAGTGGTTATCTACTCCTGATGATTTACTCTGACTTGGAGTAGGTAATCCCTTCAAGAACTCAAGAACGTCTCCTAGATTTCCAGGAGATAGCATTACTTTCCTCAGTCTGGGAGATAACAAAGACATTTCAGAGCAGTGTGTCACTCACACTGATTTATTAGACCAAAACAGTCTTAGCTAGCAGGGGTCGTAAAATGCACATGAATTGCTGTAATTTAGGCTCCTCATTTGCATGAAAATTAGTTCCTTCGGAGAAAGATTCTGTATGAAACAGACATTTGAGCTTTAACAACCTGTGTTTTAATAGATCTGAGGCATCCAGGGGCCCTCTTCAACTCTACAGATTGTTTTTTGCCCTCCATTGTGCCATGACAATGAAGTGCATGGAAGCTGCATTCTCCTCCGGTGGATGCTGCACAGAGGGCAGGTGGGTGCTGGAGCCTCTTCGCCACACAGACCAGGCACTCCGGGCTTGCAATGCAGCCTCAGGTGAGTTGCTTATGTTTAAAGCTGATCATTGGTTTTCTCTGAGAAAATGCCAACTTGTCTAATACTGAAACTGTAAGAATGAACTTCGTTTGAAGAATTTCCTGTCCTAGGATTCGGGTTTATTTGATTTGTTCCACAAAAGGCCACATTGACGAATTATTTCAAAATGTAAAACTAATTTTCAGTGGAAATTTTAAAGTAAAATAAACCGGAATATCAATGAAATCTTTTAAAGTTTTTTGAAATTAAATATTTCAGGGGATCCAATCCAACCTGAGGGAACATCAAGTCTGAAATACCTCAACTTTTGCTTTATGTCCCAATTCAGGATAAATTTTCCTCATAAAAAAATTCTGGTAGAGCTGGTTATCTCTTTTTTTATTTTATTTTTTTTTATTACCATGCTCTGTTTAATAATGCTTCAACATCAGACTCTCCCGATATTATTTTTTTCACTGTAAAGACAGCAGCAGATGTTCTAAGCCGTATTTCTTTTGAAACTGTAATTTTTTCCTTGTCACTTTGTCTTCTTTTTTAGCTTCTCTCTCTCTTGCCGCCACCCCTGAGAAGCCCAGCAGACCTGAGCCCTCAACATTTTCTTGATCAGAAAAATACTGTCCCGTGTGAGGACTTAGTGTGGCATGGGAAAAGGCTCCATCCAGTTGAGACTCGATGCTAGTTTTCATTAAATTGCATGGTAAGACTCCAGGTATTTTTCAGCTGAGGCACAAATGCCTTGTGTAGTTCCATGCCAGGTAAAACCTCAGAGAGCTAAAACCTCATTGCTTCTACACAGCGTGGGTAACCCTTGCCTGGTTCTTAATGAAAATCTGCTGTCTCTGTTCCCATTAAGGTGATAATTTTCATATCCCAGTTATTCACTGCCAACTAAAGTTGAATATCTTTCTTTTTGCTCTATAACTTCAGGTGGGGCTGATGAAATACAATAGTCTGGATGGCTCTGATGATTAAAGACTTGCATATGTCTGTATTTGAATGAAATAAGGTGGATTTCTTTTAAGAAAACCCACCATTTTTCTTATCGACTGTGCATTTTAAAAGCAACACCATAATGAGATGGTAAAATCATTAAGAAATATGTGATCTAAATAACAGGCCTGTGGGAAAACAGATTTGCTGTACGAAAATTAACTTATTTAAATAAACCTGTGCAACCGAAGTCATGCGTATCGCTGGCAGCATAATACCCATGAAATCACGGCTCACCATAACCAGCACAAGGCAAGGCCCCGCAGGGCTCCGGATTCACTGTGCATGTGGAGCATTGCAGGGAGTGAATTAGGTATGGGAGGAGACCAAAACAGCTTCCAGAAAGTTAGCTGATTTTCTAGCTCAACAAGCAGCCACGATAAAGTAATGCATATTTAAATGTTCCATATTCTTCGTCAACCTGATAACTTTATCTACAGCTTTCATGTTCTTTATTCTTTAAGTACTTCTCGTAGGTGCTAGCTATTAAGCTCACATACGTTCGAATGGCCTGAGTGCACTGCTGCCTGGTCCATCTTAGAGAGTCGTGTTGGGCTAATGACACAGTTTGAGAAGCCCATAGCCTAGCTGCTCAAAGATGGCCTGTGCCTGTGCCTTAGCATTAGTAATAGCCTGTAATTCACTGAAACAAAGCTAACCCATTTCAATGAGGTCTATAACAATTTAAGTGTCCAAACATTAGGGTATTGTACCAATTTAGGAAACTGGCCTTTTAAACTAAATTAGTTATATCAATGTGTTTATCCATTTATTTCTAATTTAACCAGTGTCTCTAAACAGAATTTAGTGATAGGTAACTGCAAAAGACAGTATGTCCTAAGAACCACTTCTCCATTTTGAGTTTTACCCAGGAGAATAACTGAATTTCTGTTTACTAGGCTTACACAGCATCGAGGCATTGCTTGTTTATTACAAAAGCCATTGAGAGTCTCATTTGGATTGTTAGCAAGCCCATCACAGGTGAAACTCAGACTGTTATCTCTTGGGTGCCTTTTTTTCTTTTAACCTCTTAAGGACAGTAAGTATAAATAATACCTAAATTGGAAAGAATTCACATTTTGGAAAAAAGTAAAGGGAGTAAAAACAGCTGATAGGAGAACACTAATGCAAAGCAGTTCTGACTGGAACAAGCTGAGCCCTGTAAAATAACTTTAGGAGAGTTTGGGAAGCAAAATACTCATTGTTGAATCATAAAATGTGGACCTAGCAGAGACATTTAGCTTTGCAGCACTACCCACAGCCAGCCAACACCTCAGATAATTACTTGCAATTCTCTGTCCATAAGGGAATTTTAATTTACCACTGCTTTCCTTGCTAACATCCCCCTCTGCTCCAAAGCTGCTAACGACCATTTCCTCTCAGACTGTCAAATCAATTAATATAATTAAGTTAAACTCAGGCTGCCACCTATAGTTGTAGGTGGCAAAGCCATTTTAAGGAGTATGCACATTTGGCCCATCACAGCTGACACAACTTTGCCTTTCCTGAAAAGTCATTGTCACCTTCCCTTGGAGGAAGCAAAGCCTGCGTGAGCCCCTTGTGCTGAAGCTGTGGTAGCTCTGCTGTTTTATGCCTCTTGCCTGTCTCTCTCTTTTTGCTCTCCTTTTGAACAAGTGGTATACATGAGACTTGGTATGTAGGTGATCTGCAGAGGTTTAGTGACCTCTGAGTTTTCCCTGCTAGCTAAAGTATTTTCGCTAACCCAAACAGTAGGGAAGAAAAGTCCATGAGCTGGCAGCTCTGGGGGCCAGAGATCTTTGGCAAAGGGTCTTCGGTAACCAGAGGGTGCTGTAGCCCCTCTCAGTAGGAGAAGGCAGGAGGACATCACCTCACCTCCACCGGGGCAGTGAGATAACTTGTGCAACTGACCCAGTTGGGCAGGAGTGACCTCTAGCACAGAAGCAGTGATAAGCACCTGGGCAGCACCTTCTTCAGGAAGAGGACATGGTATCGTTGCTTTAATCCTCTTCCCACTGGGGAATAAACTACATGGGTATCAGGACGCTTTATATCAGCATAACTGGATCAATGAGATGCACGGGAAACTAGTGTTTTGAGGACAGCAATATTATTAAAGTGATGCGATCTTTGTGTCAGGAGTAGCTCAGCAGGGGCCCAGGTGATGGGGAACTTGCAGCATTCTCTAGCTTTTTTTCATTGACATTTAACTTACAAAAATACTCTCATTTCCAGCTGTATACTTTGATATAATATGGTAAAAAATAAGTTTAACAGCCTTCTGCAGTTTTCTGTTGGCTTCCCATCTGTCAAGTCTTTCTTTTATAGTTGAGCTAGCTAGCTTATATTAGTCATTTGGGAGGTACTGCATTGATTTACATTACAGCATGTCATAAACCAGTATGTGATGAATCTAGTGTGCTAATAAAAACTAATGATACAAGTAGAACAATATAAGGTGGGACAATGCTAATGTTATAACTTTCTGAGAACATATAATTAAACCTTCCTTAAGCTTTCTACTATTCTATGTGGGCTTTTCCCCATAATCTCAAGGTTACATTTACATATTATTTTTAACATGGCTTAGTATTTTTGCTGAATTCCTCACCACAAAGGAGAACAGTGGTGCATATATATTTTTAAAATCGGCAATGGATTTGTTCTATATGTAACTTTTCAATTGTTCTAGCTACATAGAAAATTCTCACTTCCATGGAAATCGTTGCTTGTTTTCATTGGCTGAAAATCTGGTCATCTGTCTTATTGATTTTACTATTTAAAACCAAAATGCTGTGCTTTCTCCACAAGAAAATGAGGAAAAGATGTTCTGTCCTGAATATGGAAGCAATTCTCCGTTCCTATGTCTTGATGCAGTGAGGCACAGGCATTCTTCACACATTGGGTCTGACAGGAGAGAAGCTTAGCAGAATTTCAGGTGTCAAGAACAATTAGTGTTAATTAAAATTATATATTTGTTTGTCCCCCAAGGGCCTCTACGCTAGTTCGATGATAACATGCAACAAAAATATTGGGGGACTTTTTCCTTCCAGCTGCCCATCTGCTAAAGCAAGTACTTTTTCGCCTGCTCAGTGGGTGAAAAGTCACTCCCTCTCTGGTGACACAAAGGGACACCTTGTGACTGTCCCTCTGCTCTGCCACTTTTTCTGTGGCACCTTGACCTGTGTGCAGGGAGACTCTGCTGGGGGGGGATTCACCATATACATCATTCATGAGTACTCGGCATTACACATAGTAGATATTTACTGTGTAATGAGGCTGGGTTAATATGTTCGTTCCCCCTGTGATGAGGAAATGTTGCTCTCAGTTGCCTTTCAGAATAAGCCAATGCTTGAGTTGCCGTCTTCTTATTTTTTGCTTTTATTTTTTCCCTTAGGGTGTAAAACCTTTTAAAAGAGTTTGAAAACCTTTACATAGCTGTATTTTTCTTGTGAGTTGCTAAGTACTACCATCTGAAATATTTCTTTTCTATGTTTTTATTTTTCCTATCTTGTGTATTATTAATTCAGATACATTTACATAGCTTAAAATCCCACTGTGTCCACTACCAAAATGGAATTTGGGTCACAGACAACTGAACCAGTGGGATGCAGGTTACATTTTCATTTTTCCTTGTTTTATGACATAGTAAATCAGTGTTACTGCTATTAGAAATCAGATTAGGCCTCTCTCATGCATCTGCAGCGAAGGAAGGAGGTTAATTTTTTAGATTGTGTAAGGGCTATATGCATACGTGCAACTTCTGTGTGCAAGGAGCTAGGGAACAAATTGTGAACGTACTCATAATTTTCTCTGTAGGATAAGACTAATATTTAGATGAAGGAAGTGATCAGTTCCTGCCCAAAGCCACAAGAGAAATTTTCCATCTTTAAAGCAAATGACCTCCCCGGTGATGGAGCTCTTTTGCACCTATTCCAGTGCAGAATGATGCCAGCCATCATGATGTTGGAGGAGTGTGCAAGAGCATGGAAATTCATATATCCCCTGAAAACTTGAAGGTTTTTGTAAAACCTGCTTCAGCCTCTCCCTGTCCACTTTAGATGTAAAAATAATCAAATATTCTTCTGTACATCCTTGCTCCTTCCCTTCCTAGGAAGCTGTGTGGCACAGGCTCCCCACCAACGCTTTCCTTGCTAGCTTACGCTGGAAAGGTTAATAATGGAGAGAATGTGTGATGAGCCTTAGCCAACAGATTTTCCCAGAGAGAATAAATCAGCACAAGCCTGCTTCTCTGCTGTCTTTTCCATTGAGATTCAAAGCCCTGGTGACTGCTTCAATTACTAATTATAAGTTACATTCAGCCATGAAGGGAACAGAACAACAGCCACCATGTGACTTACGTGAATAGTCACATTTTGGTGCTCCAGCTTGAGTCTGGATTGCTGAATAGTGATGGACTGCAAAAATGTCTTGTCTTTGGGTCAAAGAAAGGAGAAAAATCTTTAAACGCAGGAGAAAAATAAAGAAAAAGGAAAAGGAAATAAAAAGTGTTGAAGAACATTAAAGAAAGAAGAGAGTTAGCTTAAAACTGCTTCATGATATTACAGGCTGACTATTACGTTAAAATTATCACATAAATATGTGTTCACTGAGGGGTTTTTGGTGGTTTAAGAGTAGTGGAAGAATGCGAGTGACACAACATGTTTTCCAGGGTTCCTCTCTCCACTTTGTCTCCTAAACTCTGTGCGTCTCATCTTCCTCCATCTTGAAGACTCCCTTCTGATTTCCCACTCCTCGCCTCACACTAGCACCTTGATATTCTCCAGTAGTTTCTTTTCCAGTCCTGTGCAGCTTCCACCACCTCCTGGCCACTGTCTCTATTTGATTATTCACCTGTTGTGACTTGTTACACCCCATTATCTTACTCCATCTCAATTTTCATCTTCGTTCTTTGACTCTCTAATTTCATTTCTGACTCTGTGTTCCAGCTGATTCATCACCATTAGTCCAAGTCCATATTATAATTAAAGATTCAGCTTTGCTCTCAGCTTGCTCTTCTCCATTCTCTGACCCTGGGTCTGCTTTCTTTCTAGCTGCTATGGAGACTTGGCTTATGAAGTTCCCACATCCTTCAACCCATCTTTCTCCCTTTGGACTCTCATGTCTGCTATAATTTCTCCATCCCCAACTACATCACCCTGAACACAACCCTACCCTTCTGGATGTCTTTTATGAGTTTTGTGTTGAGATCTTACTTCTAGCAGAAGCTCAATTACTTGTTGGCATAGCAAATAAAATGAGGTGTACTGAGTTCCAGCAGAAGATGGGAGAAGATGTCTTGGCCCATGCAAGACAGACTGAAAGCTCTGGTTTTGTGGACTAGGACAGGTATTCAGAACTGTGAGCAAGTCAAAACACTTGATCCCACTTATAGCTACAGGATTATGGAATCGATTAGATCTGCTATTTCAAAGTTGTGGTGTTACTAGGCAAGTCAGATGTCACAGTAACAGAGGACACCAGGAAACATTGTCTGGGACATTGAGGGGATAGCAGAGTGGGCAAAGAGATGTTAGTTAGTGTCTTCAGTGGTCCAGCTCCAAGCCCACTTTCCACCTTGAAATGTGGTTTTGCACCAAGGTTACGGGACATGACGTTGACTGGTTCACAAGCAAATTTTCCCTGCTGCGAACCCAGGTGATGAAGCGGGAAATGCTGGCAGAAGAAAAGAAACAAGCAACGTAAAATGCTAAACCAGGCCTTGCCTTATTCACCCAAAGAAGTCTGCAAAGTTAAAAGAAACTGAAGGGAATCAGAAGCCCACACTGGTGACGGAGGCTGAGTGTCTGATGTCTCTAAGATCCTCTCAAAGCCCCAGTCTAAGAAATTGCAACTTGTATTAAATGGCCAAGACCAACAGAAACAGTCCATCAGTTTGGCTGCTTTAAGTACTTTCTGATTTACACACTTGGAGGACTGTAGCCTGATGACCTCTGTGGTTCTGGGTTTTTTCTATATAAATTTTTTTTCTCTTTCATGATCAACAAAATGGAATCTTATATCAGAATATTTGAAAAGAGGAAAGGATGGACCAAGTGATCTGTGAATAAAGATAATCACAACCACCTGAAATTATGCAAGCATAAAGCATCATGGTAAATTAATAAGCAAGACAAGTTTGATATGCCACAGACAAAAAATAACCTAAAGTGATCAACTGTTCATCAAATATTTACAGCTGAGAACAAATTACAGGGTAAAAGATGGTCAAAAGTCACCAGAATAATGTCAAATTATATCAGTAAGAGAGACCTCAATTTACTTTAGTGTCTGATGTTTAGAAGCAAACACTGATGAAAGAAGAAATGCTTGAAAATCTTTATGAAAATGAGTTCTGTACAAAATCACTGCTTTTGGAGCATCTCTCATCTGTGTGTTTGCATTAGGATTAAAAATTTGCCTTTTCTTTTCTTTTTTTTCATTTTTTCTTTTTTTTTTTTTTTTTAGATCAATCATAGATGTAAGAACAACTACATCAGCAGTTTTCTCACCAGAGAACTGAAGAAAATATTCAAATATGTACTTAGTCTCAGCCTTGACGATATTTGAGGGTAGTTAAAAAGCCTTTTCAGTGAGAAATTTGATGCAATTAACCAGCTTCCGATTTGCCGTATCAGCAAATCACATACTTGTGCGATGCAGACAAATGCTGACACACAGCTAAGAAAGTTTTCTGAGTTTACTGGTAGACTGAGCTGAATAGATTAAAAATGTTTTGATGCATAATCTTAAAATAAGCCTGTTGATTAAAAAAACCCAACTTTTTCACATATTAGTCAAATAGCGTATTTCAATAGATGAACTTGTAGAGATCTAGCAGAGGTGAATCATTAGTACGGCAGGATTCGTTCTTGCTTTCAGACAACATTTAGGTACCACTTTTTTTGGTAACAGTCTTACTAATTTGATCCATGCATGATTATTTATGTATTTATTTTTACACTGCAGAAAGCTATGCTGTCACTCTTGCTCCCAGACACCATCCTGGTCCGATTGCTTAGCGTTACTAACTTACCTGCATCAGAATATATGTGCTGTTCAGGGTGCACAGCTTTCTGCTGAGCCTTGGACAGCACACAGTTGTCTTTCTTTACATTGGTGACACTTGAGAATGTTGTCACAAATTAATTAAAGGTGTGAAGTGAATGCATTAATTAAAATCCATGAACACCTGCATGGATCCTCTCAGTCATAACTCATATCATGTTAAATTGCTTTATCATAATAGCAGACCTACTTTGGGATTGAACAGACCTGTAAAGGGTGCTTATGAAAGCAACAAGAAAAAAAAAAATCACTTGCAGGGGCTTTGGCTTTGCGATAGCCTTGGAACACGGCCCAGTCTCATCAGAAAGTATGAGAACGCCTTAAGCACACTTGGGACAAGATAATTTCAAATGAAGGTGACACTCGTGGTCTGAGACAGCTAGTGAAACACCATGATTTTGAGAGGGTTCTGCTTGGGGACTCAAGATTTAGTAGCATGTCAAACTCAAAGTCAACACAGCAGAATTTAATGCTGTGTAAATGGGAGCCAAAGACAATGCCCTCATGAATCCACGAGATGGATGTGCATGCGTTTCCCACAGCTGTATTCTCCAGCACCAGAGTTCTGCTGTGAAATAACAATCATTTCTAGGAAAAAGAAAAACACTATCGATTTTCAGTTCTCAGTGAAGCTTTCTGAAGTATTTTTAAGTGAGAGAAGCCTTTACAGTTTTTAAATAAAAATCCTCATTTTTGTAATCGGTTCAGGTGGAATAAAATTGTGTGAACAGCCAAAATGGGATAGCGTTGACTAGCTTTTAAGACTGATTCTTAAAGGAAGTAGTGAGTAACAAATAACTAATATATCACCCAGAAAGACGTACAAGGCCCAAACCAGCTGGAAGTTCACTTGCAGCTGCTTTGCTTTCCATCAGCAGCATATTGTGTGACTGAAAGGATTTCACCTGGCAGCTTTCAGCTCTACTTAGCAGTCAAAAGATGTGGATAAAACATGCTAAACACTGCAAGAAAACAAAGCTGCCATTGTAATATTTGAAAGCTTTTGTTCCATGAAGTTCATGTGGTGCTTTAGGGCGGTAACACTTGCTGAAAGTGAAGAGGTGTTTTATTGTATGAGTTTCAATGCAGCTGAGGTAACTTCTTCCTCTTCCTTATAAACTAGACACTCTTAGGAGTAAATAACATCCCAGTGAAAAGTTAACTGCCTCTTCGTACCAGGACATCCATCCTGATATCAAGCCATGTACCATTTTTTAAACATGCTTGATGCATATTCTCTATCTCCTTTCATGCAGACTCCTCTCATACGTCTGTCTTTCATTTTAGAGACCTCCTAGTTTCCCAGTTTCATATAGATGTGATGTCTGCTTTCTAAAAAGGCTGTGCTCACACTAGCTAAAAGTATGTTGAATTTTTGCCTGTTCTTTTACTAGTACTACACACAGACTGTTACACTTTACTGGGAATGTACTAATTAGAACTAGATGGATTTTTTTTAGTCAGATGTCATTTATTCAGATTTCTTTCCGATCAGGAAACAGCTTCAGAAAAGAAAAATTGCTTGGAGGATTGATTTCAATTAATCTAGCATTGAAAACTTAATAAAAAGTTTTGAAATTGTTGAAAAATCACTTTTCTTGTCTTTCCTAGGTAATAATGTTTCATTTTTGGCTAGATTGAACTTTAGTTCAGGCATCTGAGTTAATGATACAGTACATACAAACTGGAAAGGGATAGAAATCTGAGAGACATATTTCAAAACCTTGGAGGAAAATAAGTTGAGGTTATTTCTTTGCCGTGCAGCCTTCCCTTCTCCATCCTAAGAGGAGAAAGCACTTTTTAGGTGTGTTTTCCTGGGTCCTCCATAGTGTTCATTTACAGGCTTGTTTAAAAACTCAGTGAAGTGCTTATTATTGCCTGTGGCAATGCCTTCTACGGTGAGGTTTAGGTATGTTAAATCCTTCTGTCTCCTTAATTCCTTTGGCAGCAAACTGTGGAGATACAAAGAATTTATTGTCAGTGAAATTATACTAGTACTTAAACGGTTTGAAAGAAGTGGTGCTTTCTGTTGTTGTGCAAAAGAACTAAACAAATGCTTGTAGATTTCAAACGGTTTTAGCAGTTCTCGGGGCTGAAGTCAAAGGACTTGCCTCATTTCCAGGGTTTTCTTTTTTTCATTTCCTCACTGAAAAGAAAGAAAAAGAGAGAAGAGCTAAATTGACAAGCCAAAGTACCTATTTGCCGATGTTTCCATTTTCTTGCTATGCTACAAAAAAAAAAAAAAAAAAAAAAAAAAAGAGGTGGGTGGCAGAAAGAGTCTTGTGGATCTCGTGGAGTTTGGTGGCCAGAAGCCTTTTAAAATTAAGTTAAATTAAATTGTTTGAAATGTGACCTTTGGCAAGATGTTTCAGTCTTTCTCATCCCCTTTCCATTCCCCCTACCTCATTGCCATTCCCATTTGTAGAGCACAGCTAATTTAGAGCATCTGCCTCTGAACATTATGAGGTTGTTATCATGAACACTGCTGTGCTGGAGAATATTTCTGTGTAAAAGCAGAATCTGTCATTTGTTTGACGGAGGCTGCAAGTAGTCTGTGCCAGACCAGAGGGTGCTCTCATCAAGCAGCAAGACAGCTGAAAATTAGCAAAACTGGTTTGCTGCAAACATATCTGTAGGAAGCTGAACGAATGACACATCCAGGAGCTGGTTGTCCGGGGACAGCCACTGCAGCTAGGTTTTGAGCATGGAAGGTATAGCGGAGTCCAATAGATAAGGAGAGACAGCAGGAAGACATCTAAATAGCTTCAAAAAATTATGAGGAAGAAGGTGGCTGGGGACAGGAGCATACACGAACCCCCTGGGGAGACGGTTGGTTAATTGGAGATTCGTTGAAACATTCAGAGAAAAAAAACCATGGGGTATTTGGCTGGGGTGGAGGGGGAGTGTCTTCATGGCAGTGTTTTTCTCTTTGGTTGGTTATAGTAGTGAGAGAGGACTGAGGAACTCCAGTTTTGGCAAAAAGCTTGCTTCAGCACTTTGGAAACTACATTTATACACAGAGACAAAGTTAACATCTATCCAAAGGAGCACCACGGTTTGGGCTGCGTTACTGGCCATGTACACTTGCTGTGGTGTCATCTCGATGCTGAGGGTGACTGTGAAGCCAGGCTCTTCTTTCTGCTACACAGAGGAAACAAAGCCAGAGGAAGAGGTTGATCTCTTCGCATTCCAGAGCCATTTCATGGACTACATCACTGACATTTGAGCAACCTCCACACATTGAAGAGATTAGCTTAAAGAAGTTTTGGAAAGCCAGAGTACACTAAATGTTTTCCCAAGGCATGGACAGCAGGTGCCACAGATCTGCACAAGGGGAGGAATCCACCTGAATGATTGCTGGTTTTTTCAGCGTTTTGTGTGAGGAATGAATAAGCCCATCCCCTTTAACAGCTCACTTCAATATATTTTGGCTTTAACTTTTTACCTAAAAAAAAAAAGCTGCAAGATCAACTGTCTAGAGGCTGGTACCATTTACAAAATTTTATTCTTCCCAGGATGAGAAGGAAACAGAAACCTGAACTTTTTTTACAAAAGTATTTTAAAGGCTTGATTTTAATCTTTCCGCCTATAAAGTTCTATGACTAGGCCTGTATTATCAATGATTATTTTTTTTCCATAAAACAAATAACCCATTGTTACTATGCAGTTGTTTGCTAAGCTGTGTCTATTCTTACTCTGTGTTGTCCTCCACATAAGTTCTAAAAGTTTTGGAGATCTGAGTTCATTTTCATTATGTACTTTTCTGGTACTGAGATAGCCCAGGATGAAATTACTGTGCTCAAAAAAGGCCTCGGAGCCACCCAAAGATGCCCAAGTTACAGATAGAGACTAAACCTAGTAATCAAATCATCTGGTGCCTATGGGGATATTTTAACTTCCATGTGGATCTACAAGGTTATGACCTGAAAAACACACTGGTCCTGCAGTTTTAAATGTAGACGACAGCGAGAGCCGTCCCGTTAAAAGTCAATACATACAAGCATATAAGTTTAGGTAAGCCTAAGCCTGTTAGATTGATGCCATGTGTTTTTTTCTTACATTTCTTTTTGTGTTTCCATTTCATTTATTTTTCACAAAGTGTTTCTTGTATCTGTTTGTCTGAGATATCACATTTCTGCTAAGTCCAATTATTTCTGTGCATTCCTTTTTCTGCCATAGTTCTCACCTCTCTGGTTTTGATCTCTTGCAAGGATATACACTTTTATTCCTCTTCTATCTGGGAAAAAAAGTGCCTTAGAATCACAAGACAGTAATTATGTGCATAGCGTACCACTTTCTCCTGCATTTATAGTAGTTACTGTGGTAAATATTATTTTATTTCTCCTTAGTATTCAAGGAGCAGAGAGGAGGAGGCTGGTGTGACCACCTCTGGATGATGGCAGATCAGAGGATGGACATCAGGCTGCTTAGGTTTCATTCTAGTGTTCTGTTAACCCTGGGAGTCAATAGCAAACCCACAGATCTGATGCAGGAGCTAAGTGATTAAGTGCAAAATTCCAACATCTTTATTCCTTCTGGACAGCAGCTCACCGAATAAGACTGTTTTTGAGCAAGAAGCCAGTCAGGATGTGATATGAATAAAGCTAACACATCCACCCTCTGAGATCTGAATATGCGTGAATGCATGATTCTGCAATTTAATGCTTTAATTTGGGTAAAACTAGCGAAAACCGGCAAACTGCAGTTATATTTCAGACACGAAGCCTGATTAAGCTGTATGTTTTCTGCTGCAGTAAAACAAGTGAAATGTAAAAATTGCGAAGTGGCAGGAAGCACAAAAATACTGTTTCTTGTTTGCTTTATTTGCTATGTGTGACAGCGCAATTTAGACTGCACCATGCCATGGTGTAAAAAAAGCTTTGTCCCCATACCCCATTTCTCAGTGCATCTTCTTCACACTTCTATTATGGATTTCATAACGTACCTTGAGATAATTTCAAGCTCCCGTTGGTCTGAGGTGAGTTAGACAAGCTAAAGCAATGATGAAGCAGGCAGGCGAAATTACCAGCGTACGAGGAGAATATGAAAACTTGCTCATGCAGAGATAGTTGTGTCTCCCCATTCACAGCGACGAGGCAGCAAACATGAAAATCTGTAGTTTGTTTTTCACATGAAGCGCAGACCTTTGTGCGGTAAAAATAAATAATCTTTTCCATTTAACCCCCTTGTCTGAGTGAGCTTTGTTTCACACTGCTGGAATAACGGAGGGCTGACCTAAAAAACCTAAAATGCTGATGCAAAATTTCATTGTTCCAATTAATATTTTTCAGTAACTGTGAAACAAAAGGTTAATTGCTAAAAAGTACATGCAAAATACTGCCAGCAAATATTTGTGCCTTCTTAACCAGCTCGCCTCTGCAGCAGGGAAAAAGCACTTGGGTATAATTAAATGTGATGACAGAGTTAATTTTCGCACATATTCTCTATCACTGATGTCAAAGACCACAAGATCCACCTGGGTGCCAGCCAGTCTGTCACATCTAGACACCAGAGGCTCTAATGTGGCCTCAGGTGTTGAATTTGTTTTTATCAAGACCTGCCTGCCTCCTTTTTGTGGTTTCAGCCTGCTGATGCGGGTGCTTGTTGGAAATGTTTTATGGCTTTGTGCAGGGTGGTTGTTGTGGTTGTTTCTGCGCTCCCTGCAAGAAAACTTTGTCCCCATTTATTCACTTTTATCGCACCTCACCTGTCACGCGTTCCAGTTTCTGCCACGGTATCCTATACTGTCTTAGTTTCCTGTTTTTTTGTGCAACTATAAAAATAGTTTAAAAGCGAGGTTTCTCACATATCACACCACCTTTCTCCTTCCCCCCACTCTATTTTTAGTGAAAACTACATGCTGCAGGAAGGAGAAAAAGAAATTGAGGAGAAAATTTGTTTTTCAGTTTTCAAAGATGGATACCAAGAGCATTTTAAAAAATGAAAATGGAATGAAAAGACAATCTGCCTTTGGAGAAGGAGGTTTATTACACCGGGAAAAAAATTACCTTATGCAACATTCTGTAGAGTAATTCCATGCTGTCCAATTTGCCTGCTAACATGTTAATTAGATAATCCTACAAATGCTCAATAATTGATCTGACTGCTCAAGCAGATTTGAGTCAAACATCAAAACGGTCTGTAAGTCTCTTGGCTTGGCAGTTGGGCAAGTGAAAGAAAACTTGTCTCTGTACGTCTTCAGGTTTTTCTTCTGCCGTTGACTGTGGCTTCTTTCATGCCCGTTGACCAATGAAGATTCAAGAGAAGAAGGTGGCTTTTGCTGCCCACTATTGGGATTGCTCCTGGGTTAAGGTCCAGGTTACTGGGTTAGGCAGGAAACACCAAAAAAGTGAAGCTGCCCCAAGTTCATTGCTTGGTGAGGAGCTATAATAAAATGAGAAGCTGACCTGCTCTGCTTGGATTTGACCATAAAATAAAGTTTCACTTCAAAACCTAAGAACAGAATACATATATTAGAAATACTTTTTCTTTTCTTGGACTTCTGCCTGATACCTGATTTATATCCTATTGGTAAGACTGGCTAAATTCTGTGTTAAAATACCAAAACCAACATTCGATGAAGTCTGCTGTTCGATACATGTTTTTGGATTCTGTTGCATGGTAGTTGTCCTCCAAAGTGCAACACTGAACCAAAAAAATTAATGTTGCTAATTAGGAGGAAAAAAGCAAAACAAAACCCCCAAACAAACAAACAAAAATACTGAGTGTATATATGCATGCCAATTGGGAACACACACTCAGCCTTGCTGCTGGATGAACCTAGGGGCACAAAGCCACATGTCTACTGGGCTACTGGGTTCAGCAACCCCTATTGTAACTGACTGCTTCCCTTTTGGGTAGGAGCATGCAAAATCATATTAAAAAGTATCCTTTTTTATGCCAGCCTCCCCATCAGTCTTGCTCAAGGTCAAGATTAAATTCCTTTATTAGGAAAATCCAGTAGGGTTTACTAGATTTGCATCTCAGTATAGTTCATTCCATATAATAAAATAAGAATAATTATAGCTGTAAATCATTTTATTAGTTCTTCTGCACACCAGCTAGTATATGACATATTAATAACATCTGCTTTACAGAGATAACCCATGTCCAGGTTTGCTGTTACTTTTTATACTGCTATATATTTAATTCTAAGTATTTTTTTCTTGGTTTGCTAGCTGAAATGGAAGGTAACCCAGCCTGCTGCTTATGCACCTTGTGTTACTAAAATCCAGACAAATCTTCCGTTTTAGGCACAATCCCTGTCCTAGTCAGAATCCTCCTAATTGCTTCATTTTTAAGTGCTACAGAAATCTGTCTCCTTTTTTATGTCTGACAAACATACGGACTTAATGAGTCTGGGATAAAGGAGTAGGGAGCTGGGAGACCCTGTAGCTCCAAAATCAGGACCTCAGAGCCAGGGGATGAGCCTGTATCTCTGCAAAAGCACATCTGACTTTACCGACCTTTCTCTCTTCTGCAGGTGAAAGACATGAGGCTTCTCCTCATTGCAGAACTACCAATTTACCAAATTAAAAGCAATTAAGAGCCCAAAGGCTTTTATTTACCTCTGTGATAGTGTGTTCCTCCTGTCCCACCATCCTGACCTTTGTTTCTGTGACAATGCTCAGGTGACAATGACTGGTGGTGGTGGAGATGGATGCCTCTGGTGTATTTGGGGAAGATGGATAATAACAAGATAGTCAAAGGCTAATTTGAACAATGTGCCCACCTAACAGTGCTGGGCAAGGTCTGACTCAGTCAGGTTTTAAAGAAACCAGCTTCTGTAGCTGGTATGTAAATACAGCTGTGAGTCAATTATCTCACTCCATCATCAATGGACAGCCCAGAGCCAGTTGAGCTCTCCTGCACAGCAGTGGGCTGCAGGACAGGATCTCCCCTGGGGCAGGGATGCCTCTTGAGGTAACTCCTGGAGACTGAGACATTCCATGCTGTAACAGGTTCTTGGTAAGTGATTGATAGCATGCTAAACTTGGAAATCTTAGCTAAGTGGTATAAAAGGATTGATCATGCACATATAATCCTATAGATATAAACTGTTGTCCAAGTCTGAGACTAAGTCTGGATGCAGCTGCACCTAATATCCCCTCTGGGAAGGAGTTCAGGACACAAGGGGGTCCTTTCTGGACCTCAGGACTCAACGGGAGGGTCTCCCTGACAGATGTGTCTGAGCCTGTCCTCTGTGCAGTAGATAATCATGTGTACCTTGCCATCAAATCTTGTTAAACTACTGTCACATCTGCTATCAAACTTTGTTAAATCCCTATTTTATATCAATAAACATATTGCTGCTTCTCTCTTGCAAGTGAGGTGTGTCACTCCTTCTGCAACAACCTCCTTGGAAAATGACTGAATTTTTATCCCTGAGTAGTCTCATTTTCCAGACTGGTATAACACTGTGGGGAGATGTGTCTGCTGCCCCGGGCCAAACTGCATCTGTGGGTGATGTAACTCTTCTTCTGCACTTCTGGAGATCCTTCTTCTTAGTGCATGAATGCTGCTCAACCTATCCAATAACACACACTATTGCCAGTTCACTCGTGTCTTTCGAGGGTGAGCAGCATGAGGAGCGTGCTCTGCCTCTCTCCAGACAGTTACAGAGAGAAAATTACTTTGGGGAGCAGGCACTGTTATTTAGACTGAAACTCCTGAAAGATGGATTTGCATCTGAGCTATTTGTGACCATGTGTGTTCACAGTCTTCTGTGAATAGCAAAAAAAAACCAACCAAAAAAAAAACAAAACCAAAAAAGCTTGCACCACATGAGGAAGACACAGAATGCTTAATTACTAATTTCTTTATTCTTGTGCATGGCTTGTCTCTAAGGATCCTTAAATCCACTGCTGCTATGGCTAGACAGAAGGCTCCATATAGTAGATGTTATGCCATAGCTTCTGATAGTTATCTCCCTATTAAACTGTTCTAATTATTTTTTTAAAAAATTCTATTTTAAAAATTGTGAACAGTTTTAGAAAAGTGAAATCTCACCGTTGCCCTAAAAAACTCCAAAATTTTCTGTGATAAAATGCTGTGAACATTTCTCATTGTTCATATATATATGAACATATAAAGGATTTATCATATATGGTACTTAGAAGCAAAATATCAAAAAACTTCTTATTTTCAAAATCAGAAGCACTTCATCAATTGAATCATTTCTTGTGTTTCAGTGCTAAAATAGTGATGTTTTATTAATTTGGTGATTTTAAAAAATGGTTTTCTAATTTTTAAAGGCCAGCCAAGTTCTAATGATCTTTAAGGTCTTTGTGTTCCTGTTACTACCATACATCCACAGCTCCCGTGTTGAAGATGTGTGAGGCATAAGTAAACTCAAGGCTGACCTTCATCTCACAGCATTCGATGCAAATACAAATGTCTTCCATGGAACATGATCGTATTCAGGGAGAAGAGCTTGGGAATGTCCCTGATCCCACATGTTTCCATGTATTTCTTTTCACAATGTCTGAACTGAACATTTCTAGAGATTTTCAGAGAGAAAAGACAACTAGAGCCAGAAGTTCTTACAGAACAGGCTGTTGTAGATGGAAATAGGCAAGCACAGGTCTTTGTGCTCAACACTGGTAACTGAATTTCCTGCATCAATTAAATCAAGATGAAAAAAACCCACCCTTGTTAGCACAAGTATTGACATAGCTTAATTTCTGCAAGCGTTCTGTATTTGAAGAAGGGAGATGTCCTTCAGACAGAAGGGCAAACTAAATAAGAGTGGAAACTGATTTTAAAAGGACAGAGAAAGATACTCCATCTTCAGTAGTTGAAATGGTGCATAAGATTTTGAGTTTTCTGTGGTAATTATTCAACTGTAACCTTCTCAATGCCTTGTCACTTCTTAATTTATTCTGTATTGTAAACACCTGCAGGCGCAGATGGCTGATCTATTCTCTAAAGCTTTGGCTATTTTGCAGTGCTAAAATGAGGCAGGGCACCGGTGCAATACAGATTAGGTTTATTGTTGAGGACTGATGGTAATATTCACGGTGTCACATGTTTGTGGACGGGAGGATGATCCATTCGTTATTGATCTGTCCCAACAAACTGGCTCAGGATCCTTCCCCTCACCCCTTCCATTAGGTAATACCTTCTCGTGACTGAGTTAAAGCACATTTCATACAGGTGATAGACCATGCTGGTGAGCTGGCTGAATGAATTCAGAAAAAAAACAGGCATCTGCTGTAAATGTCACATGAATTGAGGATCTACCAGTGTCTTAGCTGAAGCACCTTGATTTGGAGTAACAATTCTGCTTTGGCTCAAGCTTTGCTTTCCATGTTTTCACAACTTCAGACAAGGCAGCGGGACTCAGGAAGCCTATCAGGTTCTCGTTAGATCCCTGACCTCTGTTATATCTTAGTGAATGATGTTTAATGGATATGTCTAATTTTCTGATAAGTAAAATAAGGGTGAAAAATCAATTTCCATCATTTGCTGCACTCAGCCTTTCGGAGGTTGGGACTTGCATGCCAGTAGAGCCATGCAGGATTGGACCTGGATCTTGACTAGTGATACACATGACTGTAGCGCGGAGAATAACATCGATCACTGTTAGGTTTATCACTGCTGATCTCCATCAAATCCCTCTCCATGCATTAAGAGTGGAGGCAAAGTGAATGAAAAGTCACTTCTGACCTCCACCAGTCAGCTCTGCAGCCACTTCTCTAGGGGTAACAATTTCCTGAAAATACTCATCCACTCCTAGCAGGTACCCACCCACTGGGAAATATGCACTGCATATGTAATGCCTGTATTTCAGCATAAAGGGAATGGAATTTTTATAACAAAAAAAAAAATTTTACAAAAATGGCATTTTCAACAAAAAATGCTGCAGAAAGGAACAAGAACTTGTGAGTTTTGCATAATTCATATATATTCTTTTTATTAAATTAGACTAGCTGATGGTTTACAAAGCTGCTGCAAATAATGTCTTTAATACACAGTAAACATCTAAGAATAAGGAAAAAAAATATTGTTTTTGTCACTGATTAGAAGTATGTTGTGGTTATTATGCTAATTTGGGGATTTGAGACAGAAAATTGAAGTATCATTTTTCCAGTTCATTAAGATTTGACTTTTGACTACTGCTCTGCATTTGATTAGTTAGTTTAATTATGCAGACACCAAATGTTCTGAGGGCCATGCATGCTCTTTCACATGGCCACATGCTATCTATGGTAAAATGTGGGTTTTGTGCTAAATGATAATATGAGTTTTTCTAGTGAGATAACCGCTTCATTTGGCTTGAAGTAAGAAACCCACCATTTCTTGTCAACCAAACCTTTTGTGATATCCTTTAATTAATATCATGAAGCATACATGTTCTTTGAGTGATGTAAATTGCATTGAAGTGACAATTAGTCTCCACCACATAGCAAGACTTTCACACTCCATTAAGAATAAAATTAAGAATAGCATTTTCTCAGCATAATCCGTGGTCATTATAAACCTATCCATGGGGATCAAGTATTGTGGTTGTTATTGAAATATATCATTATAACAAGGGTAATGATTGCAATATGCGTCCAGCTGTAGTCATCAGTTGCCCTTTTTTGCTCTGATTTGAGAAGGAAAAATCTGCCATTAGAATGCCACATGTTCACAGAAAGTCAGTGCACTTACTCTCTGTCACTTCTGCACTTTAGAACTTCATGCTCTGTTTATCAGAAATTCCAAGGAAGAGGCAAATAAATATGATTTTATTTTATACGATAAATAAATTCTAATTCAACTGATATGTAAGTTGATCTGTAAGCTGCAAAGGATCCAACATGTGGACTTAGATGTTAAATGAAATAATCTAAGCACTTGACTAATCTTTAGCTACAGAGGGGTCTTGCCCTCTTTCCCTTTTCTTGCACTTCTTGTTTGCAGTGTGACTAATGTAATGAGATTACTCCATATTTTTAAAGACAAAACCCTTCTTGGTCGAGACACTTGTTGCCTTCAGGCTCTGTGGACATGCTGGCCTGTGCCTTGCCCCTTGTCTTTGCTGGTGATTCCTCTTCCCTCTAGCTGTGTGGTGGAACACACTGTGTATATATGCCAAAAACGGCCGCCCGACCTCTGGTGCTGAGCTGTCCCTCTTAAAGCTTTTCACCAAGTACAGCGACAGGGCTGGCACAGCTATCTGAAACACTTCTCGATCCTGGTCACAGCCCACTGGTTCTCCAGGTAATGTGTTTCTCAGACAATGAGTCATTAATCTGCCCCTACACTGTTATTAAAAGTGGCCTTTTCCCAGCACGTTGTGTACTTGTTTGTGGTGGATCACTGTGCCTTGTGTGTTTTCCTACACAAGCCTTTCTAGTACTTGTGCTTCCTGGTTCTTCTGTCTCTTCCCACTTTCAAATACGTATGGGCTTGCTTGCAGTGCCAAACCTGAGTGTGCCATGGGTTTAAGATTCAATGATCTTTAAACTTAACAAAGCTCTAAGCTGAGCAGTGTCTGGTGTGGATTTAGGGGACACTAATGTGGATGAAACAACACTAACTTTTCATTATTTCTGGAAGGGTTGGTCACCTGCTCCTGTGTGCTGCAGAAGTGGCTCCACAGCTTTCTTGTCAAATTCATCTGCATCTGCCCTGGGTGCAAGCCTAGTCTGGCAGAAAAAGGTGATAATCTCTGGTGACACTTACACTCTGGCGAGGTGGCGGTATGGACACATTTAGTGCCTAAACCAGCTCATCCTGCTTAGTCCTCTGTGAGGCTCTTCTACATCTCCTTTGTTCAAGTCAGGTCTGGCTAGTAGTGACAACATGTTTCTGGTACTGGTTTTACTATCTCGGTCTTTAAAAGACATGCTGGTTGTGTTGTAGGGGAGCTAAAGCTCTGGAACTAAAGACAGATTTGCACAGACACAAATGGTTGATTTGGGTGGTTGAGTTATGCTATTTTTTCTTACAGAAAAAAATATTCCAGTTGTTATTATTGACAACTGTTAAGTAGTTATGACCAAAACAATTTCTAACCTTGCGCCTAGAAGGACAATATGCAGCCATACAAGCACAAACCATGCCGTTTCATTCACAGACTAGTTATCCTGTTGGGAAGGAACAACCACCTTTCTAACCATCAGCAATTCAAGGTGGCAAGACCATGGAAGTCGTGTTCTCATGGAGTGCTTAAGGCACTGATGGAAGATACCCACAGTGATGGTGGGGGGAGCCTAGGGTGCTCTCTTACTGATCCAGGCCACAGTCCACCCACATAGCTTTGGTCACATAGTGAGATTAGTGTCCTTGTTTCTCTCTTGATTGGCAGTTGGGTTCACTGATTGGTCTCCTCAGCATCTTCAGAAGAACCTTCCCCAAACTGATCTGACAAAACTTGTGCTTATGTTGGGGATCTCTGATCCGATCCCATCGATCACCTAATCAGATGTTTCCTCATTCCTCTTGTCTTTATTTCATCCAACCATCATCAGTCTCTGGAAGACCCTGACTTTCTGCTGTTCCTTTTCACTAGCCACCCTCAAGGTCAGTAGTTACTTTCCATTTTTACTATAGAAATCACCTTACAACCCAACAGTTAGTTACTTTCATTTGTACACCCATAATCTTAAACTTACGGTTTACACATCTGTCTCCTCTACAGGTTGTCATTGACAAGTAGGGAATTCAGTTCAGATGATCAAAAGACTTTGCATCCTCCATAACTTCCTCATTTTAAATGTGTTCTAACTGAATATACGTTATTAATCGTATACACTCTGGTTGTATGTCCTGACTCAGAAAAAAATATTTATGGGGCAGCTTCATTTCAAACTCCTGCTTACATTCCTTGGCATGTCAAGGAAGCTTAAGTGTGCGCTGACTGTGCACCCTCCTTTTGCAGGTTTTTGGGAAGCCTTTTAGGATGTTGTGCCTTTCTGTTCTGTAATACCAAAACCTTTGCTCTGCAGCAGCCTTCTTCCTTATTGCACTGGTCTTCAAACTAACCTGTCGCTGAGTTGGTGAACTCTCCTGCCTCAGTGACTGCTTAATAGAAAGGCGCCTTCACCAATTTTGGGTAGTTATACCAACCAGCAACGGGTGAAACTGGTATTGCTGATACAACATCTGGGGTTTCTGCGTAATGGAGTCATGTTGCTGAGATTTCATTTCTTGCAATACAATTAATAGTCTTGAACATATGTTTTATGGGGACATTTCCAACAACCTTTGCTAGATAACAGGGATGTTTAAAAGATGTTCTCTTTATGCCTGAGTTCCGTTAAGGTGCAAGTGCAGTTTTTAGAGGTCAGATCTGATGGGAAATGTTTTGCTTGTTTTTTATAGCAGTGTTTACTACAGTTTCTTGTTGAACAGGAAATTAAGAAAGGCACCAAAACCAAAAGCATTTAATTCTTCTCAGTCTAAACCAAATAAATTCAGACTGCAAACCAGACATACAGGTATGTATATTTAATAGCAGGGGAGTCACATATCAAGGGTTCTGCCATTTTCCCTGTTGCTGTCAGGGCTTGAATGAGGACTGGGTATTCTTTCAGGTTTTGTGTTGGAGGAAAGTCCTGAAAAATATCCTCTAGAGAAAAAACAGAAAACTTGTGTTGTACAGAAAGTCCTGCTAGTTAATTGCAATTGTTCTTTCTGGCCTGGATGGTGTTTAAATGGATTTATTTCCTGCTAGTAGGGAACTTGGCACTTTACTTCTGTTAAGCACCTAAGATAACTAGGATCACTCCTGGAGCCAAAATTTGTGATTCTTCTACAACACTGAAATTCAGCAGATAAAATCTAGATTATTTTTTTTTGTTCCCAGTGAAATGAAGTAAACAATGTTTCATTTTTAGTCAGTCCAAATGCTTTGAAATGTTTTTTTCCTCCCGTTATTTATCCCTTTAACCAGCTGTCTTTCAATTCAGACATATTTTTAGGTGAAGTGGTATTTAAGAACTAATAACCACAGTTTACTGTTTCATATTTCAGAATGAAATAGACACTTATTTTAAAAAATAAACACCAAAGTCCACCCTTCCCCTCCTTACTGCTTGACAATTTTTGTTGAAGCTCCTCTTTATTGCAAACAAGTAAAAAAAAAAAAAAAAAAAAGCATTTTTCTCACAGTTTAAAATGTACAACTAGTTAAGTGATAATTTTCCCCAATAAGATCTGGGATGCAAATTTGGCTGGAAGGAGTGATGATGTGTTTACCTACCACTACATATTGCTTATGGTATGCTTATGTATTTGATAGAAACTTAATTAACCACCCAGCTGCTTCAGTATGGGACAGCTAGGCATTTGTTGTTGTATCGTATGTCAGTTTTTTCTTATGAATAATGCCATATAGAATACTTACCGTGGAATATTTATCTTGTGCTCCTTGTACATGTTTCTCCTGCTTGAAACCAAGCTCCTTCCATCTCACAATATTTATAATGTGAAAGTCTATTTCAGTCAGTAAATGATACTGCTACTAATAGCTTGGACTGCAATCTAGTAACACCCTTAAGCATATGGATAATATCTGTTGAAGTTGATTGAGCTGCTGGTATCACTGAAATTACGTACACTTAAAGACCTGGTACTGGGAGCTTAGTCAACTTCACTGAGCTGCATTGGTCTATGGGATCCTGTTGGGGTAGGATCTAGGGGACTATACCTGGCTTAACCAGATCTCATTCAGCACTTGATGTGGGGGCTCAAGATCCCTCTTTTGGGATGGGTGAGCACAGTTCAGCCTGACAGGGACATGGGTCACCTCTTGTGAAAAGTCATTGCATTATTAAAATTAGTCACTCTTGTAGCAATCTTGATTGTTTGGTGCTGTTCCATCTGCTCACCACTATCCAGGTGTTTCTGGTAGAGCCTAACAGTTGTGCATCTCTCACAGGCACCTCTGTGGGACATCTTCCAGCGTAAAGTCACAGCAAGCCATGGGGAAGAGGGAAGCCTACTTCCTCTTCCATGGCCGATAATCATCTCTTGAAACTGATACCTGTTTCTTTATATGAATATGATGGAAAAACCAGAATGGTCAAAAAATAGAGACAATGTGTTGGGAAGCACTTTTGTAAATAGTTGCTCTGTCTTAGGCAAATCAAACCGTGTGCTTGAGCAGCCTGGTTCAGCCCAAGTGAACGGGACTCCATGGTATGCTGTAGCAGGTGGCAAGCGAAGCCCAGGACACGTGGGATGGAGATGGCCTGGAGTGTGTTGCTGTGACATGAGATGCTTAAGAGCTTCTTTTCCAGAACGGTGTTGAGGTTCAGGTCTTGCAATCTATCCTTTCAGGACAGATTTATTCTGGCCTTTTAGACAGATTTATTTCATAAAAATAGGAAACATAGGACCTTCATTTATAGTTGCTATCTCATACTTTCAGAGCCAAAACCAACTTGATTTTTCAAGGCAGAAATGCTAGTTAGGCACATTCCATTGACAGAGATTGGGAATTTGTGTGCTTTGTAGAGATTTACCTTTGAACAACTTCCCAGAGCTTTTACAGACAAATTATATGTGCATCACCACACTCGTATGAGCTTAGCAAATTTAATCTGATGGGTGACTTACCAGAGCAAGACCGGAGCTGACTGTTTTGTAGGAGTTGGTAGGTCTGGCTTTCTTTGGAACACTTTAGTGGCTGCAGTAATGCAAAGAGTAGCAAATTAAATTTTACCAGTGACTAACAATGGCTTCCCATGTGCTTATAGACTGGTCTGCAAAAAAGGATTTGGGTATAGGTTCAGGAATGCCAGGTAAGTGAAGCTGACAAAATGAACATGGCTTTCCCCACTTAAAAATGATGAGTGTGGTACTAAATAACACACAGATAGGTGTGTTGTGGGGCATGAAGTTGATGACATATTCAGGGATAGAGATCATACTCACTCATCAGGTAAGCTCCTGCTTTGGGACATTACTCCACAGTGGAAGATTTATTCCGATGGCTTTAACTTTCTTACCCTATCAGAACTTCTCTTTATCTTCACTGTATATCACCTTGGCATTTTCCTTGACTGAACTCTGCTCTCGCTTCTCTTTTTAGTGTGCCTGCAAATCTCTCTGTCACTACCTTTGCTATGTCTCCCAAGTCATTACTATACTACTTAATAAAAGGTACAGTAAAGTCATCTTAAGGATCTTCAGTTGCCCAAAGAGAACATATTCAGAATTCAAGTGTTACCTGAGTGTCAATAACGGTGCCATAAGCAGGAGTAGTGCCGTGTCAGCTAATGAAACCAGACCCGTGGAAAAAAAGGCTCTTCCTATAATCCATCACACTGTGTATGGATTATGTATCACAGCAATCTTCTACATACAGCAACAAATATGGTCCACCGTGTAATATACCCAACCACAGTGGTTCATATTAAAGAAATTTTTCAGTTGTTTAATTGAATTTTAAAATGTCACAGTAATTCAGGCTCTACTTCGCTTACACCTGTACAAATCTGTTTATGGTGTCTTGATGTAATTTTGTCCATTATAAACTGACTTAAATGACCTGAAAAGGGGATTTGTTTCCCCTTTCAATTCCCTGAAAGCTTTGCAGAAGTTAATAAAGCAAATTCTCCATGTTATTTTTGCAGTAGGCAGAATCTCCACTGCATTGTGCCTTCTTTAGTTATTAATTTACTCCAGTACAAAGGGATTATAATGTCGTGGTCAATAATAATGAGATAAATAGGGCTTCTTCCTGTGTTTTTTCAACTAAGACCCATTCATGAAAATACAGCTAGCTTAAAGGACTTACAGTTAAGGGGGTGTTTCAAAGGCAGATGACTAAGGTGTTTGGCTTAAGTTAATATTTATTAATATTACCATTTAATAAGGACAGGAGGGTGGAGTGAGGCTTTTTTTGCCTTTTTTGAGACGCAGAGGGGCATCTTCTTGAAAGGTGGACAAACCCCACAGTTCATGTTTGGGGTTGGCCGCAGGGGCTGGGGTTCTTTGGGGGCCAACTTTGGGGAGATGGTGAGTTGAATGATCTATTAGTTGCTTTATATAAACCTCCCCTCCACCTTTTCCCACCTTCTGCTGGTATAGTTGGACAGGGTAAACATATACATGTTGTATATGGTTGTCATAAGGAGAGCACACACAGGTGATTGTTGCTTAATTCCTCCTCTTCCTTCTGCTTTGGTTTTCCCCTCCTGTCCCATGCATCTAGAACCAACTCAGCTGTGTAATCAGTGTTTCCTTTATCTTCATCAAACATTTGTTTGTTCTCAAAACAAGAAGTGTGAAATGTTCTGTGCCACTTCCACTACTTAGATGTGAACTAGGTGGGCACATCCAGTACAGGATATCTAAACAGGTTCCCATCATTTTCCAGAGGGCTTGCCCAGAGTAATTTCAGTTATGTGTGGTAGCTTCTTCACTGGAAAAAACTCTGTAAAGAAATTGTGTCATTGTGACCCATGTAGAACATCAAGGCCAAACACATTGGGAGATTGCTTATTTTTTTCTAAAGCTAAAGTGAGAAGAAAAGGTTTTCTGCCCACCCCACAAAATTACCTCTTCCGAGTCCCACCAGATTAAACATGATACAGGACATAGCAGTATTAGTAACATGGACAAGATAGCAGCTCTGGTGCTAAATCCACTAGTCCATGTCGTTTAAATAATTGCAGGTACCTCTGTACCATCCTTCAAGCTGAATCTAAGTCTGATGCAGAATTAAACCCCACTTGGATAATACCTTGCTGAGAAGGACCTATCTGGATGCAGGAGCACGTGGCACATGCAGCTGCATAAGCCACGTGGATATATCAGTTCAGACTTCTGCACAAGCAATGTAATTGTGTACTGTATTTTTGTCAGTAATGAGGCAGTTGGCACTGCATCTACCAGATTTCCAGTCATAAGAAGGGAACAGTTTTCAAGTGTGAAAGAATTTGCCATGCTAAAGCAACTGGAGTTAATGGGCATCATGTGAAGGAAAGGACTTACAGGGAAGTGTTGGGCTGATGCACTACAAGGGAGAGGGAATGAAAAACTGAGGCTAAAACAAAATGGAAGAGAAAGCGTGTATCACAGCGTTGGTACCAAAATAAAATGGGAAACACAAAATAAAATAGATGAATGGCACTCATTTTTAAATTTCACCAAAAATGGTCTAATTAAAATTTGCCATTGATGTTGACAGGTACTTTCTGTTAAGAGCCATGCACCATTCTGCTGGTAAAAACATTTTCATACAGATTATTTTGAATTTTTCTAGATCAAACAAGAGTATTAAAATATTTTTTGAAAGTCTAAGATCTATTGAAATTGGATAGCTACATGTTTATGAATACTAAAAAAAAGCATACTGTAAACGAGTTCTTATTGCTAATGAATGAACTATTTCACGATTATTAATGAACTCTGAAGTTGCTCTTGCTGTCTAATTATACTAAATGTATTTCTTAAGGTTCAGGAATCTACATAAATCAATAAAAAGAACTGACCCTGAAAAATGAAGTGAAAATAGTTAATACACTGCTTGATTGGACCTTACTGATGGCTATTAGATTCTTCTTTTTTTTCCCTGGTTTAATTTTCTTAGTTGCTTGAAGAATTTTTCTGTTACAAGGCAATTTTGAATAGCTGGTGTTTTTTTGGTAACTTACTTAAAAGTTATTTTTGAATTGTACATGCAATAGCCAAGAACTCTCCCTATATAATTGCTGTGGGGCTATGGAATTTTCCCTGCAGTGAGTTTTAATTATTCTGTGCTAATTAAGCAACTGATGCTTACTGTGAAAAATTTTCCCTTTGGAATAATGCGAGCAAAGGTACATACATAAATTTCATAACATATGCATAAAAGCATCCATTTTTATCTCTTGTACTAATTTCATGTCCCCATGTTAAGTCATTGGAATGAATAAATATAACTCCTATTGCCATATATAGCATTCTCATAAGACATAATATTAATCTTTTCCCATTAAAACAGAAAGCAGCATGGTATTTTTTGTTTTCTTAGATCCCTTCTTTATAATAAAGACTGCAAGGTATTACAAAGTTAGATAAAAGAAGAGGTGCTAAGTTATATTTGTGTTAGAAGAAAGCATGGTAAGAAGAAAATAACAATTGAGAAAAGGTAGATTGTACAGTTGACTTGAAAAGTACTTTTTTGTTTGTTGGTTTTTTTTCTTCTTAATTTTTATGATTTAAGAATAAAATGGATAACAGGGTGGAACTGTCCTAGACATGCAGCTCCGGGATAGATAAAGGACAGTACACGCCTCGAGGCTGTATCTGCATCTCTATCTCCTTCTGCTACAAAGTCACAGAGAGTTTATAACTTTCCATTTTTTTTTAATACAGTTTTAATGCTACTTTACAGAAACAAGCAACATTTTGAGTAAAGGGCAAGCTATAGAGAATAGCCCTGTGGTATAGGATTTTTTTTTTCTCAGGAGGCTCACCTTGTGTCTTGCCTGGTATACAGGAAAATAATCATAGGATGGTCTGTGTTGGAAGGGACCTTTAAAGATCATCTATTTCAAGCCCCCTGCTGTAAGCAGGGACATCTTTCCCCAGACCAGGTTGCTCAAAGCCCCATCCGACCTGGCCTCGAACAGTTTGCAAGCGCAAGGAAATTGCAAAGTGCAAAGGGTAGAGAGAAAGGGGGGGTGGGTGGGGGCAGAAGCTGAAGAGAGGTTTTCTTCTGGAAGTGTATCCGTGAGACTGTCATCTCGGTCCAACACATACATCGGACAGCACGTTGCGAGAAGTGGCAGGGTTAAAATTGGTGATGTGGAATTGCTATCAGACTGCCTCCAGACGGAGGGCGTGCAGTAGGAAGGAAGAAATCTAAAGAAAAAAATCATGTATAAAAATATCTGAAAATGTAATTTCTGATCAAAATACATAAACCCAGATTTGCCTCTTTTGTTCTGTCTGAAGCTAAATAGATTTTCTGATAGCTATGCTAGAGTTAAAAGATATTTTCTGAGGAAACTTTTATCAAATTAAAGTCCAAGTTTTTGTCTGAAAGAAGCGTCAATATAAAAACTGAATTGGCATTACTTGTTTTGAATGGTGGTTTGGAAGGTAACTGAAACATTGCACCGGTGCATATTAAGGAAGCAAAGCTGAGTGGACAGATAATTGGATAATTACAGTATTAATAGGGCCCTGGGAAAACTGGTTCAGGACCTTCCTCTGTTCCAGACTTAAGCTGTATCTGCTCTGCGAAGTGAAGATGGGCTTGATGGAGCCAAACGCGTGGATCTGCGCGGGCTCCTGCCGCACTGCTGGTTCCCTCTCTAGCTGTTGCTCAGGACCAAAACACCCGCAGCGCAGCTTTGGAAGAGGAAAGCTCTGTATAACAGGGATGGACCGGCATGGAAGCGTTTGTCAAATGTCAAGTTTTTAAGTTCTTTGCTTATGGAGAACGTTAAGACCGAGCTGAGACTTTGTTTTAGAGTGAATCTAGTATAGATGAGCTCCTTGAGTGTTTTGCTGTACCCAGCTGGGTGCAGTGGGGCAAAGCGTAAATACCTTTACGCCAGCCACATGAAACCCGTAGGAGTTAGAGGCTGTGCCTGAAGGAACTTGGGCTTCAGCCATTCGTTCCGTGAAGAGGGAACCTCACGAGCCATTAGAAGCCATGTACACACTGGGAACAGCAGAAGCCTGCACGGGTGCAAAGCGCTGCCCCGGGCGAGCAGAGCCCCAGCAGCCATCCCGGCTGTGCCTGCCCGGGCAGGGGCAGCTCCGCGGGAGAGACCCTGGGGGCAGCGAGGGGAGGGGAGCCCACAGCGCCAGAGGCAGCAGAGTCCTGGGTGGCACGAACAGGGGTGCAGCCAGGAGGTCGAGGCAGGGATTAGCCCCCTCTGCTCAGCACTCCTTACATCGCATCTAGAAACTGTGTCCAGGTTTGGACGTCAGCATCAACAAACTGGAGCGAGGCCAGTGGCGGGCCTTGGGCGGTGGGAGGCAATGGGCAAGAACTGAGAGAGGAGACGGTCAGACTGGATGTAAGGAGAAATTTTTTCCCCATGAGGATGCTCAAGCAGTGTCACAGGCTGGCCAGGGAGATTTTGCCATCTCCATCCTCCAAGATTTTCATACCCTGACTGGATCAAGCCCTGAGCAACCTGGTCTGATGCCAGAGCTGCTGCTGCCTTGAGCAGGAGGTTGGACCAGAAACCTCCTGAGATCCCTTCCAGCCAGAGTTATCCTGTGATCCTTAAGGAAAATGGGCTGAATACTGAGACGGAAGCTGATTTTCATTTACATCAATTTCTTGAGGTGAAAGAAATTAAGAATAAAAGCAAATCAAGTGTAAATTTATTTCAGACTAAAAGCCCAATACTATGAAATCACTTCCTAACAGACAGCTATCTGTGTCACCTAGGTATTACAGATGGGTAGACATTAGCTATCCCCAGTTCTGGTCCACCTGTGAATCCAGTAGCCATCAACACATTGCTGTGACGATCCGATCTGACAGGGAGAGCGTCCTGAAGTCAGGAGCTGTTGCAGTCACACTGGGATACGTGCTCTAGTCTGCTGAAAGATGCATGTGAAAATACCCATCCTAGTAGTGAGTTGTCAGAAACAGGAAAATGGTTGGCTTTATGCTTAAAATTGTCCATATGACCGAAGTGAAATTATAGGAAAAATATCTGTGTGAATTATCTTTAGCTCAGCCCATTTTTTCCTCTTCAAATCACAGATCTGTCATCTATATAGGTTTTTAATTCAATTATCTTTAGCTCCAGTTAACTGGAAACTCCTGGTCCGTGTAAAAGTACAGGACAAATATTGTCTTTTGGCAGCTCAGCCTCATCTCTCCTTGTCTTGACAAAGTGCTTAAAGAAACTACAGGTTTCAAACAGGCTCATTTATCTTGTATATTACTTCAAGATACTCTAGGCAAGTTCATCAAAATAATTTCCAGATTTGCCACTTTTTTGATCTTTCTCTCTCTTCCCTGTCCTAGCTGTGCTCACCACTGCAGGAGCACGCAGACATGAATTTATGTATGCGTTTCTTTTATCAGTGTGTGCTTATTCTTAAGCTGTGCTGTGGCATACAACACTGAACAGTCAGAAGAGGAAGGCTTTATGTACTTTCCATCATTCACTTTTCATCTGTAAAAGTAGCTGCCCTGCACAACAAACTGTGGGACCAGCGCAGATGGCAAGAGATATCACAGGGGTCTTCTGACTACTGTGGCTTGTTTCCCCAGAAATATTTTTGCTCCCTAAATCCAAAAATCTTGCCCCTGCCCACCCCCCCGCCCCCCCCCCCAAAAAAAAAAAAAAAAAAAGAAACAAAAATCATTCTGCAGAGGATGCCAGCACTTTGAATGGGTTTTCAATTTTAAAGGGAGACAAAAGGAAATGTTACGTTTTCCCATAAAAAGGCTTGAGAAATGCAGCCTGAATTTATCAAAGTTTCCTCTTTGGTAACCTCCAAACGTTTATTTATTTAAGTGAAACGAGAAGAGTGTCGCTGCTGCTGTTGACTGGGGTGGTTACCCAGTCTGCAGCAGCAGAAGAGCTGTTTGGATAACCGATCCTATGATGTAATCCCAGTTTTTTTTTAATGAGGATGGTACAAAATGTTCTGCCTTTGAACATGGGTAGAATAAAATAGCAGGAGACTACTTCTTGCTCACCAGACTGTCTCCTGCAGCCAGTGCCGTGTAGATAAGCCCTGCTTTGTTTTGCTTTTTCCTTGGGGTCATGTTTCCAGGGCTGCCTCTGCTGTGTCTGTAGATGCTGAGCTCCTTCCCCGCAGCCTGTGCTGCCTGCACACCATGTGCTCCATGGTCTGTTGCCTTTGTTGTATAGTTCTCGGCAGAGATTCCCTAGGACACATCAGCTGCATTTTGAGCGTTGCTCTCATTCCTATATAGAACCTTGACGCAGCCTGATGAAAAGCACTGGCTCCCACAGGCATTCACGGGGGTATGCCAGCATCCCTTCCTTTACCCAGCAATGTGTTAAAATGAGGATTATTCAAATGGATGAAGTGTGCAATTATCTGATACGTAAATTTGTTAATAGTACATATCAATAAATCGAAGTGTACCTCCTGAAAACTGCCCAAACCCAACTTAAATTATATATGCAATACACAGTTGCCTTTTCCTAGTTTAGGGCGTGACCAAGCCAAGGAAGGTGGCAAGGGCTCTGCTTCCTTTTTCTTCCCTGCAACTGCCTGTGTGTAGGGTCGAAATGTGTGTATTTAAAAACATTTTAAATCAAGCCATATGTCAGGTGTGGGGGCGTGGGGAGGCAGTGCAGTATCGTCATCATCTACCATGTTCTGTGAAATGATGGCGAGGGTTAACAGACTTTTGAGCACCAACACATTCCAAATGGCTCTACTTGATCAGATGAATTTTGGAGTGCCTCCCCCCACATCCTAACGGCTGTCTTTTCCTGGAAAGGGCACATTTGATCAAATATCTGTTACTCTCCTGCTGAACAGAGCTTGCAAATTACTAATGATTCTGGCAAAGAACTTTAATTTTGTGCCAGTGGGAGATTTCAGGTTAATTAAATAGTTTCATTGCTTCTGTGTTTCACCAAGTAACCGCTCTTGGCTGAGACCTAGAAACTTACAACTTGAGGCCCTAATACTGCCTTGACCTGAACTTCATCCCCCCAAGCAAGTCTCCCAAGTGTCTGAGCATGTTCTGAAACTTGTTTTAAAAAAACTTCAGGGCTACACTAGGACAACAGCTTGCTCCAGGCAGTGAAATAAACCCCTTCATGCTTACAACCCTTGTTAGGCTTTAAGGAAATGCCCCTAAATGTGAGAAACACAGCAAAACCCCACTGTTGAAGCACGTCTTCTAAATCAGGATCCCAGTCTCACCTATGGTGGTAGGTGAACAAAAGAGAAGGGCCAAGTAATCCCTGAGCAGGAGCTAAAAATTCCGGCATAAGCTTTTACCCGCAGGCAGTAAGCGCTTTCAGTCTGCAGGGCAGACTGCTGCAGAGGAGATGGGGCTGCAGGGACAAAAAATGATAAAACTTCATGTAGCCAGAGGACCTGTGATCCAATTTGGTTGTGACTATACATTAATAGTGGTGCTCTGTTGCAGTTTGGCTCTCAGTTATGATGTAGAGGCTCAAATGTGATAGCACGTCAGGCAGATAACACATCGTATGTATAGGGTAACTCCCTGGGGACAGCCACAGCCCTTGGGCTAGGATCTATAGGAAGAAGTGTCATTGCCAGTGGTGGCACTAAGGTGACTCCTTAGGAGGGAAAGTCAGTCCTCTTCTTTTTTTTTTTTTTTTTTTTTAGATTATAATGAAGATGAATATGAAGCTAATTATATAACGAACATGGGAAGTGTAGGGAGGGTCCCTCTTGGTCATCCATCTTTGGAAGAGATGAATATAAACTGCTGGGGTTAGGTGTAACCTAACACTGTTTATATGTGTTTCATTGCTCTTAAATAGCACTGATGAGTCCTCATCGCTACAGAATGATCCAGGTAGCACCTTTTTACATTTGCGTTAGTTCAACACCAAGCATTGATCTATGCCCCTATCTCAATTCCTTGAGCGGCACGTTTGTCAGACTGGGAAACTGTGAAAGACTCAAATAAAAAGTTTTTTTTTTGAGAGAAAAAAGCCAACAACCCAGCATGAATATTCTTTTTATAGAAATAAGAACTTGCAAATAAGATGCATGGTTCCCCACCCTGAACACATGGTGGGCCCAGAATGACGACGGTCAGCCAGATGTGCTAATTCACCCACATTGGTGCCATCCGTGAAGCACAGGGGTTTGTGTTTCACATGCAGCTGAAAATGGCAAAAGCTTCAGTTGAAAATTGATATCAGGTTGGCTAAGAATTCTAGTTTTCTGATTTGTACAAAAGACTCTGAATTCCTTTAGCTTTGTGCTTCTGATAAATGGCCATAAATAAAAATTTATTTCATGCAATTTTTAACAAGGACCCATTAGATGTCAGCTTATGTCAAACCTTATACCAGTTTGTTGTCCATGAAAGTCCATGCAAGTGCAGTGAGGGACTTTCTGGCCAAAGTCTTATGGTAAAGCTTTGGTGGTTCTCCCTGCCCTGTGTAGTGATATTCTTACAGATGCGGGGGTCTGGGTGAGGAGAGCAGGGCCAGGAGAGATGGGAAGGGTCAGGACTTGGGGCTTGGAGGGCCACATTTCCACAAGGGGAAATCTGGAGCAAAATGAGAGTCAGGAAGCATTTGGGAGACATTCTGGGACAGGTTAGAGGTTTTTGGGGATAGGGTGTCTGGTGGGATTTGGTACAAGAACGAACGGAATGAGATGAGCCAGGGGCTTTGGGGCAGGCAAGGGGTGGCTAAAGATCTCGGTGCTAACTGGTGATCTAGAGGTGATGCTGAAACATCTTCCCCCGCTTCCCACCCCATATGGATGTTCACTATCCCCCCGATACTTACTGTTAGAAATAGGATAATCCCTTGCAAGGGCAGGTCTCTGCACCTGCTTTTATCTCCTGATTCAGATCTTCACATGCATAAGCTAGATCAGCTGTTTAACCCTGAGTCTCTGCCAGCTTCACCCAGCAGTTACACCCCTGCTCAGCTCAGCTCCCCTCCAGGTCTGCAGCAGCCTTAGAGGAAGCAGAATGGGGCTCCAGAGCTGTGGCTGGTTTGTCTGAAGAGTCAGTATCAAACTCTTAAAAGTTTATGCCAGTGTTCAGCATGCATGGCTCTCTAAAGGGTTTAGAGTGCATTTTGCAACCCTGGATGAAGCAGAACAGTGAAAAAACAACTCCAGAACATAAGAAAAATGTTGCTAAGTTATCCCAAGGGACATTTGTCTGTAATGGTTGCCACCAGTGTTATTTTATTCTAATTCAGCAAAATCACATTTTAATTAACAAGAAAAAAACCAAGATTTGGGACTAAAATAATAGTGATAAAAGCAATCCAGGTGCTGTTCTGAGAACTGCAGATGAAGAGAGGATTTAACTGGAAAAGGGGAGCAAAGTAAGTGAAGTAAATGGAATAGACACCCATGGTGAACAAAGCATGTTCCACCTTTTACAGTACAACACCACCACCACCACCACCACCAATAATAATAATAATAAAATATTAACAACAATGACAGTATATTTTGTATTCAGTTTTTGTAGGATTTTTGCTTATGTTGAGAAGAGAGATGGGTAGGGCTCAGAAACAAAAAGACTGCACGCTAGTTATTTCTGCAGCTTTCTCTCTGTCTCCCGAAGGAAAAAAATAATCTCCATATTGTGACTGTCTGCCAGCTATTCACCTCTTTGCATAACTAAGCCCTTCCACTGGTGCCTGTCTCTTTGCTGGCACGATGGCTGCGCCTCATGAAAGCAGCAGGCAGAACGGGAGGTACTCGCGCTCGACTCCATAGGGTATGCAGCATTAAGACCTGCCGTGCCTGATTGCTCATTAATACTGTAACTTTAGGGCAGCACGGCTCCTGCCTGGCAGGTGACAAAATTGTTGGAGGTGCGTGCTGAAGCTGGAGCCAAGAAATGGAGGGGGACAGGTGGAGGTCTGTAAATAAGGACACTTGGAGCCTGTCTGCATGATGCAAAAGCCATTCCCAGCCAAGGAGCGAGCAGAGCCCATGCACATGTTGTCCCTGTGTTGAGCAGCAGGCAACCATGGCTTGTGCTGATGTGCACTGTGATCAAAAGGAGCAAATTTGGTTAGCTTTCACTGGGGGAGTTCAAAAAATATGCAAAGGCCAGCCAATTTCTGACCATTGCAATTTGTACAAGTTCATTGCCCTTTCTGATTCCCACCTACCCACCTTGTCCCAGTGCCAGCAGCCTGTACTGCACCGCCCCTGCATGCCTCCTGCCTCTTTCTCAGCAAGATTTGCTTCTGAGTGCCCATTTTTAAAGATCAGATCCTGACCTTAGGAAAAGAAAACCCTCAGTGAGTGTGAGACTTGTGAACAGCACTGTCTGAATATGCTACTCTTTGGAAGCTGGTTTGCACTTAGTTAGCTCGAGGCTGACTGAGTATCTGTAAACCAAATTTTTTGCTGTAACATTTCTTGTGGCTTTGCTCTGGTAGCTGGATTAACATTGCTACTTCATATTTTTATGTTTTGGCATCTTCCTTTGCTAATTGTTAAAAGTCAAGGTCGACTGTTTGGATTTGAAGTGTTGAACAGGGCTGATTTTTCCTTGATGCCTGCCTTGTGGAATCTGCTCTATTGGTTCAATATGACTTATAGGCCATTTCGATTTGATAGTATTCTGTTGGTTATTTTTTTTTCCCCATTGATGTAGATGGCTACATGCCATGCATGGCAATGAAGGATTCAACCTGAGCTGTATAATGGGCTCAGTAGGTCCATTAGACCAATATTATCAAACAATATGAATTTTTATGCAAGTCCATTAATGAAGTACATGTATTTTCTTTGTTTATTGATAGTGTTTTTCAGTGTATCATAGATCATTTTCTGCATAACTGAGATGATTATTGCAGAGTGGAATCAATGTAATGTTCTTCTTAAAATGGGCACACTTGAATTTCCTTGTGAAATTTTGCCCTGTTTTAATGGGAATAAATTTCTAGTCAAGCCAGTCTCTGAGAACATTTCAGTAAGGAAAAAGGTCTATCCTTTGCTAGGAGTGAACTAGCTAACTAGCAACAGTCCTTCAGAAAAAAGCTGAATTCCAGTGGGATTGTGCTTTTTTTAAAAAAGCAAACATCGTATGTAGATGTTGAAATAGGAGAACTGTTCATAAGATAAGTGGAACAAGACTTTGCTCCATTTCGTGCCAGTTGAACACCACATTTCAAGTAAGATGAGAGCTGATCAGAGGGAGTCCAGAGGCGCAGGACAAAAGTGCAGGTTTAGAAAGCATGACCCACAAGAAAAGATTTAGTTAATTGTGTTGGTTAACTTTTGAGGAGAAAAGGCATAAGGGAGGCATCGTAGCATGATAGTCCAGTACTCTACTGCTTAGTTCCTTCTGTGTGCCAGGGCAAAAAGTTAATTGGCTTGGATGGCAGCAAGGGAGATTTAGGCTAATCATAAGGCTAAATTAGGCTTATCATAAGGTTTCTAATAGTTTTAAATAGGTGTTGGAATAGATTGTTTGAGGAGGTTATGTACTCTCTGTCACTGGGTATTTTTAAGACCGAGGTATCTATATCCAAGAGGAATACAGCAGAGGTACAGCTGGTCCTCCCTGGCACAGGGAAATGATTTTGTAGCCCTCCTTCAGTGTTTCCATGCATCTTATTCTGCAACTCATATGTACCTCTTTGTACTTTCCAAAATCATGTTTTTTTGCATTTTTTTCTCCCCAATTCTGACATGTAGCTTTTCTTTGTGCTTTGTAAACTGCTCAGAGATCATTTAACTTAAATAACATTCCCAGCGGTCTTGTCAGAAAGGCTTTTTTTTTGGGCATAGGAGTTGATCTGTCCAGCTATTTATGAAAAATGGAGAAACTGTATTTCAGATTTTTTTGAGCAGGGCTTTTGCCTTGTCTGTATTGACTCTATATCATTGGTACTACTGTGATAAAATAATTACATGCAGATTTAGTGAACAATCAATCATGTGTAAGTTTCTATGTTGCTATCTTTATGAAAAAGAGTTTTGACTAAATAATAAAGTGAATTTCATCTGACAGTAAGAAGCTATCTTATGATGACAGCAAACAATATGTTAATGTCTCTTGGTTACTTATAGGTTACTGAGCTATTTGGAATATCTTTTCTGTATCTTTGTCTTTTTTTCACTGATTAAAGGTTTCTTTCTCTGAGCACAAAAAATAAAATACTCAGTTGCAATAACAAATTCTTTGATGACATGAAAATGTTATTAAACAGCTTCAATAACCCCTAAAACCGTAAATGGATAATATGAGAAACATTCCTTTACAAAAGTCAATTGGAGGTAGGTTTTTGATACCATTTGTCAAATCTATCTTGTTTCTAAAGCCTGATGCAAGTTAATATTGATTGCCATTTTAAAGCATAGCTTGTTGGCTTCTTTGTTCCTCTAAGCTGCCAGCATTGTCATTCTCAGGGTTTATTTTTTCAGTGCTCTCAGATCGCTGAGGCTACTGGAGCATGTTAGGGCTGGTAATAATACAACTAGCTGATAAACAAAAGCTGTCAAATATCAGCAAGGGACAATGAAGGAGAAGAGTAAAATCTCTACCTGCACCTAGGCTGTGAACATACTAAAGGCACTAATTAAAATTTATTTAAAGAAAAATACCTATAGTAGCAGCACCAATCTGTCCATGGTATTAATTCTTTCTCTAATATACCAATGATGAGTAACGTCTGTCAAGTATTTGATTTTGGGGTTTGTTATCTGACTAGTATAATTATAAATGAAAAAAAATAATCATTGCTACTTATTACTGTTCTTTTCGAGTATGAAAATTTACCTCACTACCCGTAAAGGAAAGGGGGTTTGTCACTTCCTTGTTTCCCCTGGGGTCTCAGGTGCTTCCACCTGGAAGTACCTTCAGCATGCAGTTCTAAGAGCAGGGAGTTGTGCTAGACCTTTTTTGCTGGGACATTATAATGTCTCTGATTCATGCACAGCTGGAGCCCCTGTGACTCAGACCCTTGGCTTTATAGGCACAGGGGTACGGGAGGTACTTCACCAGCTCCAGTCTTATCACAGGCATGCTGTGAAGGCAGGGGGGCAATCAGAGCCCATTGAAGAATTTGGCCTAAAGTGCCTGAAGGACAACAGATCCCAGAATTTGCGGTACCACTTCCCTGGCAACCCACAAATAAATAACTAGGGATAATGCTAAAAACATTTCAGCCCTGCATGCGGATCTGCAGATACACAGGAACTGGAGCTCCTTCTTCTCAGCCCTGAGTGCAGAGACTTTTCTTCACGGGTGAAGTAAAAGATTCAGACAAAACCATCTCTGCCTCATCCTGTCAAATGTCTTGATATACTTGACACACTCCTACAAAATGCTCAAAATGCTGTACTTCCACTGAATTGCTGTTTTTCAAGGGAAGGTTGTTCAGCTGGAAAATTTCTTGGCTGGCAGAACCTCAGGAGGTCATGCAGCACATCACTGTCAGGCCAAGTTACAGCCTCAGCTTCTTCCCCCCTAGATCCATTCTGGTGGTTTTTTTTCCCCATCATCAGGACAGTTTGCTTTTTGCACAGGTAAGATGCAGGAATGTTGCACTCGCCTGTGCAATGTGGAGGCTTTATTAGCACATACACTTTGCACCGTCTGCTGATTAATGGGGCAAACAACCCTAAAATCCATATGGATGTAAACATTATATTACTTTGCTGCCCTCAGAGAAACATCATCCTAAATGAAAAATATCACAACATGATCTGTGTATGCATAAAGTGATTTATTTAAAAGGCACTATGTATTAACAGTGATTCCACCCATGTTCTCTTTCTTTGACGGAGAGGAATTGCTATCTCAGCAGATGGTCCTACGAATGCAATTTGCAGTTGCTTTGCCAAGTGACATGAAACTCAACTCCGTACCCTTGTCCCTCTGAGTTGTCTTGTTAAAGCATATTTGGGCTGCAGGAGCTGATCTGCAGCAGTCAGCCAAGGCACCGGGATGATCAAATGTATGTGAACATTGTGAGGAATTTTCCTGCTTAGGGGAAATTTTAAACACCCCCCCCCATCATTTGCTCTTTATGCTTAATCTTATCTAAATAACAACATGTCAAACGTGCCTGGCCATCAGCTACCAGGTGTCCCCACTGGGATTTTCAGCTTTGAGTTTTCCTGCATCTCGGTGCAAAGATTTTTCCCAAATATTGACTTCTAGTTTTCAAGGTTACTGATGATGTGCTCAGACACGAGTTGTTCAGAATACCTCAGAAAAAGAGGCTCATTAAGAAGACCAATGCATTTATCAGGCAAGTCATCTAGCTATTTACTTTCAGTTTTACCTGTAAGACATTAAGTTTAAATAAATTCATGTTTCCCTGTAATTACATATGCAAACACCTGTGAGCCCTTATCTTTCAGTTTCTCAAAGAAGGAGGTCTAATTTATGATGTTTACATGGTAGTACATGTGTGTGAGCACCAAACGGGCTTCAATCCTAATATTAATCTCCCAAAAGTAAAAAAAAAAAAAAAAGATTTAATAACAATGAGATACCTACAGAATCAATTGAAAACAATTGTCTGACAATACCTAACGTTGCACTTCTAGCTACTGGAAAGCCATTTACTGTAAGCATGGAAAAGGATGAACTTCAGGCAGCTCTACTCCATCCTTTTGCTGCTGGTGGTACTCAAGGCTGCAGGAGAAAGCAAGGGCAAAGCTGCATTTCTAGATTAGACAAAATGATCTGTGCTGGCTTGTTTGGCTGTGACAATGCTGGGTTTTTTTACACAGTGTCACAACTTCTTTCAGGACACCTGTTTCATGATTTAATCATTCAGGTCATTTGGACTTCTATGGCTGAACTAAAAATAGCTGCTGTGTTTGAGCCATTAGTCTAGCTCTGTATGTCCCAGGGAGCAACAGTCCAGCAGTGCTGTGAAAAATGATGGGGTTTTGTTTCTTTGTTGTTGTTTTTATATTTTTTTAAAAAGAAGAAATGAACCAGTGCAAAAAAAACCAAACCAAAACCAACCAACCAAAGAAGCAAAAAAACCCAGAAAAAGTTCTTTGCTTTGTATACAGAGAATTTACAGATATTCAAAGCAGTAGGAAATGGGGAGGGAGGAAAAGTAGTTAAATCAAAGATATTTCTATGGTGCTGATAGCTGGAAAGCTGGCTCTGTCATTTTTTCAAAATGCTTGTTAATCTTTTGTCTGACTTTCACAAATAAAAAGAAAAAGTACTGAACTTTTTTTTTTTTCTTCGCTAAATTAGGCCCAGAATAACCATTAGATGCTTTAACTATTGCGTGCTAGTTAGTCAAATGTATTTATTGCCTAGCTCTCACACATTCTCAATGTTGCTTTTGGGGTTTCTTATGGATGTATTTATTTGCAGTATTCACCACAATGGTCACATCAGTCTCTGGCTTCCTGAACTCTTTGACATTCAGGACGTGTGATCTTCTCCATGAGTGACTTGACTACTCCCTGATCAGCCAGCTGAAATAATTATAGCCAAAGATAATTAAAATAACAAATGGCAAACAGTGAATAGCAAATAACGAGTATCGAACCATTGTCTGTTCAAGTGTAGTCGTGTCTGCATGCGGATACGGATATTTGTGTAAATGTCTGTGGCCAAGGAGTTGTGCAAACAGGCTGTTTGCACGAACACTTATAGCTGGGACAAGGTGCATGAAAACTGCTGAATTAGGTATTGTGGATTTGAGTAATGCAAATGTTGTTCTTGGGACAGCTTGAGTCGGCACTCTTTTATTCATATAGGTCAATGCATGGTCACTTTACTCTGGAAATCAGTTGGAGGTTTGCCAATTCAAACGGGAATGCAACCAGTTTTCATAATAACATTTAGTCAACGTCAGTCTTAATCTTACAGGATTGCATTTGTCAGCTGTTTCAATTAGATCCTTTTAATGTCTACGTTAATAAATGTTATTTAGTTGTGCAAAATTAAATTCAGATGGGAAAATGTATTCCGTACTACCATTTAGATATAATACCACAGCACCATTTTTCTATGAATATATACATTCATGTGATACAAATTCAACATGAATAACAATTTTTTCCAAACCAAAATGTATGTTTGGGTAGTCTGAACATAATGAAAATGCTGCAATTGGCTTCAGTTCCCTTCACCTTCCATAATTTACCTTGCTCAGCCACATCACTCAGTTCAGTTGTTTCATGTTGTTTAATGGCAAAACCAAGTCGGAAATTCCCAAGAAAAAATGTGACAAGTTTGAGGCACCCAGGCAGGGAGTGCAGTGCTTGGTGCTAGAGGAATGGTTTCCATTGGAGCAACTTGCTAGGAATGTAGGGCCATGAATAGCACATTTGTAACAACAGGTCACTGCAGGGAAAGGGAAGGAGAAATTGTTCAGCTTGAAGAAACAACTGCATTACAGCCTGCCCCGGCTTTGGGTTTGATTTCTCTCCTGAGTTGTCTTTTTAAAGTTGTTTTTTTTTGGTTTTTTTTTTTTAATATTTTTTTATGCCTGGTAAATTAGAAGATCACAGATGACTATAAATTGGATCTTGAGCTCGGAACAAAATCACATATCAGTGGTCAAAAGCTGTGAGTTCCTAACAAAGAGGTAACCCCTGAAGTCTGGGGTTGCCTCTTTCCTGCTCAATCACTTACGTTGCAGACCCCACGGCGATAAAACCAAGGTGTACTGGTGAGATCTCCATCACAGAAATGCCGGTATTTGACATAAGCAGCGTGACTGGTGAAGGGGAAAATGAACAATATAACAGCAAGGCTGTGAACTGGGACTAGAGCGCATGACCCAGTACGTGTCATGATGCTGCCTGCGTGGCACCAGCGCTTCGTGTAGCTTTGACTCTTCTTATAAACTGTAGGCCTTTTTAAAAGTGCAGTAAATAACCAAAGGTAATTTAAATCAATAATCTGGTTTTTGTGTAACAGCCTTGGTATTGGATACAAATTCATATGCTTTTTCAAAACTGATTTATCTTTATTCTTTGGAGGGTGAGAGCCTCATTGCTAATCAGAACACTATTTCTGCTTATAAGTTCTAGCAAATGAATCTCAACCAGTTGTTTAAATTGAAATTTTTAGCTGCCAGTCAAGACAGGTCAAATGGGAAATGACAAAAAAATAGGATCACTGACTAAAAAGAACGAATATAATCTATATGCATACACCCATGGCTCAATGTATCCTCCAGGAGGTTAGCTGCCTCCAGATGACAACTATTCACATGGCTTTCCTGCCTTAAAAAGTTATTTCAATTCAAAGGAAATAAATGTTTTTAAGATGCTCTCCACTCACAGTAATTGACTGTACCAGCAGGTTAAAATATCTCTAAAATGAATATTCCAGTTCAGACTGGGATTTGTGATGACCAGAATGATTGAGCTGTACCTGCAGCAGCTCTCCTCACGGTTCCTCTGGAAAAAACAAACAGACAAACAAACAAAAAAACACAACAGCAAAAGAACCAACAGCCCTAGTATGAAGAGAAGCTTCTATTTGGTACTTATTGTGCCTTTATTTATATAGCCGCAGGAACTACAGGCCCTAGACACCGAGGCCACCGTGTTCAAGATGCTTCACAAACATAACAGGTGAGTAGTTCTTGCCTTAATGAATTTTAAGTTGATGACTCCACCAAATGCTTGAGAAGAAATAGAAACACAAAGGTCAAGTGGCTGGTATAAGGACCAGGAGTGGGTTATTGGCAAAATAAGGATTAGAAGGCTCTCTAGTCCCCCACAACACTGCTTTAAATCAATAAATGCTGGATCGCAGACTCCAGGTACTGCTAGTGTAAGGTGTTAAAAACAATTCCAGCAGTTTAACACCTAGCTACACGATAACCTCTGATATTTTGAACCATGCCGTTTTATCTCATGGAAACACCTTTTTCAGCTCAAAGAATTATGTAGCATTTGCCCTTAAAGTCTTGGTAATTGCTGCAGGTAACACCTTGGATAACTCAGCACTCGATTTGCAGTACTCCTAAGTGTTCCTCTTGGAGTAATATAGGGAAGCGAGGTCACACTGCCAACGCATGGACATTTATCTAAAGAAAAGGTAGCACGTCTCTGTATTTGATATCACACCTATTTTTTTATCCTTACACTGGAAGACAAGGACAGAAGACACCGTAAAATTACAACCTTGTTATAGTTAATATATGTAGGTGGGTCTTGTAGCATAAAATGTTTCAGTAAAATCTGAAGGCCCCTCTGTCACACATCTAGACACATTTTTGCCTCTAAACATCTGAATTATCTCACTGAAACCAGTGAAGTGATTTACAAATGCCAACAGAGACAGAATCATCCCTATCATTGGAGAACAGAGGGTGCAAATGGCTTCTTTAGATATATTGGTTTTTTTTCTTCTTTTCTGGGCCATTGACAACCCAGTATCTCATCCTGTGTACAGTTACCACAAAAGCTTGGGCAGACAAGACATGCTGAGCTGAATTAGTAACTGGGTCTGGCTTCCCTGCTTTCATGATGGGACTCTGGAAAAGTAGGGAAGGATTTTCACAATTGAAGTCACAGGCGGATTTGCTCTCAGTGCCATTGTAATTAACTTGCTCAGATAAATGTCTTTTACACTTGGGTAATTTCTTTGCATTGTGCATGTTATTCATAGTTGAGTAAAGTTCAAAATCCTGAAAGATACTTTAACTTAGCTCTTTCTACTTGGAATCACTTAGAAAATACTTATGGGATTATTTTTTGCCTCGCTTTTTACTTGTTCAGTCTCAGCTGGAAAAAAGAAGCTGCATGCAAGAAAAAGAAAGCGGAACACCCACAACATACCCTCCAGCAAACCAAAGCAGTTTTATTGGAGAATGGCCATATCTGAGCAGGGAACGAAATGCAATGTGTTGTGCTCTCTGTTGGTGTTTCAGGGGAATTTAGTGGGGAGAGAGCCCTGAGAACAGAACCACACCGCTCAGGGATGTTACCTTTATAAATTAAGTATGATAGTTATAGCAGGTGGATTGTGTTTTCTATGATAAGGTTTCAGTGGTATCATTTTTATCCTCTGACAGTCACAGATTTCACACTCCCCGTTCCTGGCCCTGCCCCCCCATGGGCTCAGGACATGCACATCCCACTGCTCGATGTGTCCAGCCCTGGGATGCAGCCTGAACCCTGCGTGTAATGGTCCCACTGTGGGCTTGGACTCCTACATGATATTGGGTGGGTGTGTATAAATAATACAAGGGGCTTGTTGCCCTCCCTGTTTAGTGCTCTGTCACTCAGAACTCAGCTGGTTGGCATAAGCAGGCAATGGCCCTACTACCCACATAGACCCGAGCCAAGCTCTTTGATTTCCTCCCTAATGAAAGCCAATTAACGGCTGTTATTTGGGTCACTATCACCCCCCAGCCTCCTGCCCAGTGTGTGTTAGAAGGGTGTAAAACTGCTGATGTTTACCTGAACCTGCGTCTGAGCAAGGCTGACACAGTCCAGAGCTTTTGGTTTGGCTTCCCCCATAAAAATTATCTGTGCTTTTGTTTCACTGTACACGCCAGAATCAGCTAATGAGTTTGAGCTGAGCAAATGTAGCCAAGGTCTCAGGTATCTCAGTGATGCTTTCAGGGAACGTTCACCCCATGACAGCAATTTATTACCTCTATCTCTTACTTGGAAGAGATGACTGGATTGGTAGAAGGGGGGAAAAAAAGGCACATTAAGAGAAAGAGTAAGAGGAAAAGGGCATTATGTACTTAAGTTGACTGATAGCTGATAAAAACTTAACCTTAATTTTTTAGTTGGCTGAACAATTGCAAACAATATGCATTTTGACACATCCAAAAGAAAGGTTTTCATTTAGTAATAAAAAATGTAAGTGACACCTGTTCTGGGAAGCAGTGACTTTGCGCAGGCTGAGCACTGGCGGGGGAGGGGGGAGAGGGAATAATTAGGGAAGGGTGAGGAGGTGGCGGTGCAGCAAACTGAGAGTGAGTTGAAAGAAGAGCCATGACATTGACAAAAGCCTTAGAAAAGAGCTGCTGTAGTAAGATGCAGCATGTAAAAGATGTTATTGTTATAAACCAGAAATGAAACAAAAAGCCACTTCTCTGTGGAGGGGACAGAGTCTGTAACCTGCAACACAGGTAAGAGCAATTTTAAAGAGAAATTTTGTTTCACAGGTGACGATAACAAGACCTGATGTCCCAAAGTTGAAGCTAAACAAATGTACAATATCGATATATATGTTTTCTGCTTTTGGAGGGACTCCCCACCCTTCACCCCCTTGTTTTTTGTTTTGTTGTTTTTTGTTGTTTTTTAAACAGGCAGGGTAATTAACCACCGGAATAGCTTACTGCTATCAGTATGTTTGACGGAAGAGGAAATATTTATACCAAGAGTGGATATATTTTCTCTTTTTTTCTAGACACAAGTATACAGCTATGATATTTGATGAAAGGAATGAATTCAGGGAAGTTTTATGACTTGTGCTCTTTATGACCCTAAAATCAACAAATGTTTTAAAAAGACTAGGGTAGTGTTGTGAGAGGAGTCTTGCACAGGTGAAGTAGAATGGAAAAGAAGGCTCTTTTCTCAAAAAAAAAAAAGAGAAAATTTCTAACTTAGAAGAAAACCCTACTTAACTTAGAAGCAAACCAACTCCCAAAACCAAAGGGGTAAATTAATAGTATAAAATAACCTGAATAATAATTATATGCTGATTTGCTGTCAGTCTGGATCAGATCATGAGAGGATGCTAGGGTGATTATGTATTGCAAACTAAGCAAAAGGATTAAACTGACCTATTTTATTACTCAGTGGCTGGAAACTATATGCAAAACACCCTATAGCTCTAGGGGGAAATACAGGTCTTATCTTGCCAGGTCCTGAGCATGCTGTCTACTTATTTCTGTCAGTTCAGAAAAAATGAAGCAAATGAATGATTTAATGCCTCTCCTGCACTGGCTTTTGTGCAGCACTGAAAGTGTGTGCCTCACTTTTTGGGGAGCCAGGTCGAAAAGGGAAGACAGATGCAAACCAGCTATCCTGGGGCACTGCTTTTGCAACAGTCCCTAATAGCAAACCAGAGGAGAAGGGAGAAGAAAAGATGCTTTCCTTTGTCTGCACCCACCTTTGAGCTCTGGGGCCATTTGGAAAGACTACAGTGCACTGCTGACACTATATTTGGTGCATCTCAAAATGGGGCAAACCTTAGTTTCAATGACAGATCATCAACCGCTTGCACTCACGGAGCCTGCCCGATATAAGGCCATTGAAGCTGGTGGAAAGGCCCCCTTTGGTTGTGGGGGGCTTTGAGTCCGTTCTTCTCTGTCCGTAGGTGGCAGGTACCTGCTGCTTCTGAATTCAGTGAGAGCTGCAGACTCTAAACATGTTGGAAAATTGGCTCCAAAACTGTCATTTCCCTCCTCCCCGCAGCTCTGTTTTTTTTTTTTTTTTGTTTGTTTGTTTGGTTTTTTTTTTTTTTTTTTTTTTTTTTAATTCTTTACTCTTTTAAAAGCAATCATTATGGCACAGTGCATTGGCAGGTACGGTCCTGGCAAAATGATACCTTCAGTGTGCGCCATTTTGTGCACCATGTAAAAAATTTTTGAGGTTGTAAAGCTTAAACAAGAATGTCTTCATAAAAAAAAATAAATGAATCTGCTTTTGTTTACCATAAAAGCCCAGTCCTTTCTTGCTCTTATGCACTTCTTTTGCTCTGCAGCAAAATAAACTTTTTCTGTGCCTTCTAATTGGGCTTTTTACATATGACTGTGGTACCAAGCAATGTTACCTTAACTACTGTTATCTGAGAAGCATTATTTTCACAGCAACATCTTCCTGTTTGGATATTTTCTCTCTTTGGCTGTGTGTGCAAGATTACTGTTGAAATTGTTCAGCAGCCCTAAGAAACAGGGAAGAGGGAAAGGAGAAGTTGGAAAAGTGAGGCTGGTGGCGTGGAGATGGGGAAAAGGTACACACAACAAACCCCTCCAGGCTTGTCTTGGGTTTTGATGTACAGTTTAGTGATTGTGGCCTGGTTCTTAACTACAGCATGTTAAATACTGGACGTTCCTTAGCTCAGGCATATGAAATCCAGGCCTTTTGTCCAAATGCAGTTCAAATACTTTCAGTGTTAACTCCATAATTTTGCTCAACACACTGGTAGTATTTGGATTAGGCTGTTACCGGTTTTGTTGGTCATTTTAGGGATCTACCTACAGACCGACTGCAACACAACCCTTTGGTAGAGCAGGGAATGTCTAGGGATGTAACATCCATAGCTGGTAAATAAATACAGCTCAGCTGCAATGTCTGTTTAGGGTAACAGACACTGTGCCACATACACACATGCACCCAAGCACAAACAGGTACACACATATGTAAGAAACATGCTGCTCCTAATTAAGTAAGGCTTAATTAAGTAAGGCTGCTTGACAGCTGCTAGTGGCCATTAACCTTCTGTATTATCCTTCCATCTTCTCCATCCCTGAAAGGATTCAACTTGCATTCTTCTAAGCATGTAAAGACTTGGTCTCAAAATCAAACCAGGACATTGTAAGGCAGTCTAAGGCACGAGCCAACATTGCTTCATGTGTCCATTTTTGTTTTACTCAAAGAAGTTTTTTTTGTCATGGCAGCACTGCTAAATGGCACGAACCCTTTTTGGTCTGCGAGTATATTTCAGTCGAAAAGCAATCAGGGGAAAATCTACTGCTTTATAAGTCTTCCCATAAATTTGAGATATCGCTTACCTTGGAATGAAGCGTTATTCTGCAGAATTAAAAGGAACAGAGTCCCTATAGTTGCTATCTAACTTGAATTATATTTAACCTGGAGAATAAACTCTGCATAAGAGTTATGCTGCAGCATTAAAGTGGACTGTATGTGCCAGCCTTTAAATGACTGTAAGGTCATCCACAGACTTCCACCAATTACTCCTGCGCTAACCCCAATAACCAGATGTTAGCTAAATCATACACACCTGCACTGTTCCCAGACCTTTCCCTAAGACTTCAAGAGATGATCAATTCACAACCGGTTTACTGTAAAGTCTGTAGATACATTTATCAATATAAAAAAAATGAAACAAAGTAAAATTAGTCAGATACAGGTATCCATGCAGTCTTGCTGTTCGTGAAAATGAACATGATTAGGTAAACATTGAAAAAGTAAATGATTCACATAGAAATAATACTACATTTTCAGATACTTACAATGGTTTTCAAGCCAAGAGTCATGAAAGATAGACTTGTGTAAGAAATTTTTAGTTCATGTATTTAATTTTCTTTCTGTATTGGAGAGAACTAATGGAAGCCTGTTCTTAAGTGTAAATGGAGATAACTTTCAAAAACTTCATTAAAGTCTTGCTGATAATCAATAGCTGAGATTTTTATTAATGTATGGTGAACTGAAGTTTCATTTCTTATGATTCTACTACATTTTCCTCTTCCTTCCAGTTTCAGCAGATGTATCATTAAAGGGTCCCTATAGCATAAACTTATTTAAGGATATTCCTGACTGCTTTGGCAATAGAAAGAGACTTGGAATATAGTTTCTAAAAGTCAGAACCCCCTCATTTAATGTAATTACAAATCTACATAATTTTTAAAAATGAGACATTAACTCTACATTTATGATATTTAATGTTCTCGGTGTGCAGATGGAATGCATGTAAATGTGAAATTTTAAAATTGGTATTTTAGAAATACTGTACTTCAAGACCTTCTGTACATGACTTAGGGGAATCAGCAGCAAATCCATTCAAAGCCATGAGTTATGGATGATAAAAATCCAGAGAACTTGTCTAATAAATAATAGCACTAAAAATCTCTTCCATAGTTCATATTTCTAATGTGAAAATGTACAGCTTGGTGTGACTGAAATATAAATCGCAGCTGTGTGCCTTGAGATCTTTTCTCTTGCAGGGAGGATGAAGGGATCCTCCTTGGCCAAGCTGACAGGAGCAGAAGATGACTGTTTCTATCCTGAGAGACTGATGGCTCCAGCATTGGTTACATCAAGCCCTCCTGGGTCCTCGCAGCCAGGAATGTTTAGAAGAATTAAATTAAAAGACAAGTGAGGGAGGAACCAAAGCATCCTGGCTATTTTCTGTCCGTGGCCAGTGCCAGCTTAGCACCGTTCTTCCCTAGGCAAACCTTGTTGCCTTCCTGCAAGCAGTGGCTTCTTGTGTAGGTGTTATCCACGAGGCCTTTTAAGTTAACGATTTTATCTAAACTTTTTCTGGAGTGACCTAAATTTTTGCCTACCAAAATCTCCTGTGGTTGTGAGTTCCTACTTGTGGAAGATGGCTCCCTTTAATTTATTTTTTTTTTTTTAAGAATGTTACCTTGACAATTTTTTGCAGTGCCTTCTGCTTTGTGCTGAAAGAGTGTGAGCTGCTCCCTGTAAAACAGCCTGTGCTGCAGGAGGAACAACGCTTCTGAGATCAGGGTGGTCGTGTGAGCCACACAACAGAGCAGGCTCGTGCAGCTGGCCTCAACGTCACACCATGCTGAGCGGTAGCTAAAGGGATCCACTATACGGATCCATATAGCTCCATATCATCCTCCAATCTGATCTGATTATAGCAGACATCTCAGACTCGGTTTTGCTCGCTGGCATTTTGAGTCACTATATGGTTTCAGTCACATGAAATTGCCACTAATTTGCATTCACATCTGCTCTACATGTGATAATAGGATCAAAATAAGCAATCACAATGCACTAGCAAGAGGAAAAATAAAAGCCCAAGGGGTCTGTGCTGTACTGTTTCTCTTCTGTATATTTCATAGCTACTTTTGCAGTTGCTAATGTCCTATAACAAGAGAAGACACTGTCAATTTAAGATGATGCTTTAAAGCCTATTTGTCATCCTGGAGACTTTAGCTGGCCATTGGTATTTCTTGTAGTGAGAAAAGAGGTGGGCAGAAGTGACTAATATTCAATAATATCTGCTGTAATAAGTATATTTCCAGATTCTGTATTCTGATAGATGTCTGAGCTGTAGAGGAAGGTTCATAAGTGGGATAGTCATAAAAAGGGAGGGAAATGAGATGTCAAGGGAAGTTTACAGGACTGTTTTGATACTACTGCTCCTCTGATTTTAGTCAACCGCCAGCAAAAGTCTAGTTGAAAAACCAGGTAAAATTATTGGGAAAATTTTCAAGGCTCTACTTCCACCTCTATTGGCATAGCTGGTATTAGAAACCAAGGACAAGGGTTTATAATATTCATAATTTTTTTCAAGCTAAAAATAGGGGTTTATAATTTTTTTAAAGCTAGGGCATTTGTCATTCATTTTTCTGCTTATAAAAACCTTTCATTCAATTTCAAAATGTCCTTTTTGTTTGGTTGTTGGATTATAAAAAACAAAACCAAAGAATGCTGAGTTAGATATGTCCAGATTAGTTTGTATTTTTATCCCTCCCTTTTTGTCTTTTTGGTCTTCATAGGGAAATGTAGAGGTGGAGAAAAGGAACTTTTATCATGAAATTCATTTACAAATATGAGCAAACCAGAAAAATCACACTTTCCACTAATAAGCTGTGCCTTTTTTTCCACACCATTAATATCTCTGTTATAAAATTATTAAGATGAAAAATGATTATAAATTCTTCTCTATAATCAGAAGCATATTTTTTTTTTTATACACATAATACCTTCAGCTTCACCAGTCACCTTAATCTCACAGGTTTTGTGCTTCAACAGGTTTTGGCACTGCTGTAATTACCTCCTCTTGTTCAATAAAGCAGTTTTATTTTGACACAGAACTAAAGCCTAACAGATGACCAGAAGCAAAGAAAGGTGGTGTGGAAATTGGCATGTATTTGCATCAAATGTGATAAGAAGTCATTTACATTGTTATTTCACTCAGGTGGGGTGTCTGAAGGTTTTTTTGGACTCGCACATTGCAATCAGACTTGCAGGGAGAACCATGCCTTTGGTGCATTTGCGTTGGGTGGGAGAACATAACTTTGTAAGTGACAGTTTGCCAGGCGTGGCAGTTACTTCCCACCCTACTACTAAGTCTGTGATATGTGGTAGGAGTTTTCATTACGGAGGATTTCTGAAAGTGTTGTCTCCTGCTTCTTTTGTGAATAATCAGGAATTGCATTCTTTGTATCAACTCTGGCAAAAGTCTTGCTGGGCCACCCTCAAGTGTTGTTGCTATGAAAGCCTTTTAAAGCCATCCAAGTAGTTAATTTTATTACTCATAAAACCGTTCCCTGCCCTCATATTCTGTGGAGGGTGGTGAACAGCTGTCATCCAAAGAATTATCCAGAGTTAATTTTTTTCAGGCAAGTATGAATCTGGAGGATAAGCTGCAGGATGATTCACATGCTGAAGACGGTCCTGTTTGTTAGTAATGCCACAGATGCTGATGTTGCTCTGGATACTGACAGTGATGAGTGGTGTGTAATATCTGATAAAGATTAGAGGCCTCATAATCAAAACAAAGCTCCTGAACAGGAATCCCATGATACCAAAACACCATTTACAAGCTGTGACAGGAAGATAATTGGCCTGGGTGTGGCTTCTATCTACTGGAATAAATGATGATAAATAGTGAATCTGGCTGGACTTTGACCAGGGGAAAAGAGAATACCCATAGATATATTTTTATATTATTGCTTCTGTCAGAAGAATGGAGGAGCAAACATCTATGCATTTTTGTGTGATCTGCGAGTAAAAGAGCTGGCTGTGCCCGAGAAAACGTACTATTGCACTGCTTCATTGTGACTCCCACACCGTGCTCCTTCCCCGTCATATCTTATGTGTCTCATCCATACAAACCATACTAGATCCATTCCTTCTGCCATCTCCCGTATTCATTATTCTTGTCACCCGTGACTCATCCGTAACTTAAGAAGTTTTTCTTGACCTGAAAATTGGATTTTCATCTCAAGATGGATTGTGAAAGGAGGAAACGCTGCCCAATGAATCTACTCTTAACTCTCCTCTTGGTTGGCAACTTCCACATGAAATAGTGGGAAATAATGTCAGGAAATGTGATGTGCTTCCATCACTGTTGAGGTGTCTCAGAAAGCTGGGAACCATCAGTTTCTACTGTCATTTCCTGCAGTCACATCTGTATGACCAAGCTACTCCAGGTCATCTAAAACACTACTGACAAGGGGAAAGTTGCTGGAAGAACAGTAGGGAAGGCAGGAAGGACAGTTGTCTATTTTCTTTACCATCCTGACTTCTTTTTTTTTTTTTTTTTTTTTTTTTGAGCCCACTCAGGTTCTTTTTGGGGGTCTGCAAGAAAGATGCTGCTGGGGCAAGGGACAGAAGAATCATTTTAATAAACTCCATGTATAAGGAGGTATCACTTTGTCGTCATATTTAGAGTGACAAATGCAATTTTGGCGCAAGGCTGGCTGAGAAGCTGGTCCTTATTATCTGACTTCAGGACTTTCGCATTAACCTTTCTATTTCAATTGACTTATGCTATTGAGCAGTGCATGAAGCTAAGAATTTACAGGGAGAGTACTGACGTGACTTTGAATAGGAGTTTTAGACTTAAACTGCAGGAGTTGTCTTTAGCTCTAGGATAAGCACTGCATTTATAAAACTAAAAGAAGAACAGAGAAAAAAAACCAGGCCTATTCCCTTTAAAATTATGCCTGCATTCTCCAAAAAAGGGGAAGAGGTACATTTGTCAATGTAGTGTTGAACACAAGACACGGAGTTGCCAGGAGGAACATATTTGTTATGACAGGCAAGATAAAGTATCCACTGTCTTTTCACCAAGTAAATATTGAAGGACTGCTCATTAAAAATTCATTGATCTATCTTCATCACACGTCCCACACTTCTGCAGTTCCAGATTTCTAGGTGAGGAGTGACTAAAAAGCAGTTCAGAGTGCAGAACCTTGTTTTAGGCATTGTGGTTTTTCACTCTACAGGCTTTATCAGGGGGTGCCCCATCACCATTAAACACAAAATGCTTATCCTGCACAAAAAAAACCAAAATGAAAATGAATGTTTCCAACTGAAGTAATATGGATAGAACAGAGGCTGAAGAGATGAGTGAAAAGGGAAGAAGGAACCACTTGTTTGGAGTGGAACTTAGATGTGATGAACTGGAAAGGGAATCATTGACTTTCAGGAACAAGTAGTATAATCTAAGTAAATAGTAAAAGGGGATCTATTGACACTTCTAGGCTCCAGTTTTTAACAAAATACTCCTGGTGACCCTCCCCACCTCTCTCCTGATCCTACTGTTGGAGCAGAAATTACAAAACCTTTCTGGAAAAGACTTTTTCAGCTAACTTTTCAGGTTACTGCATCTTCTATTTTTCCTCGCTAAACACTGCATTCAAAGGTAAGGCAGACACTTCACCAGACAGATTTCTTAGGGCAGTGGGGGTTTTTAGCACTCGAATCCAACTGAGTAACAAAAGGAGAATAACATACTTCAAGGCTTCGAATCATACATTTTGCACAGCCCTTCAGCCATTGCAGGGATCAGAACATGCTGACGAGGTTCAAGCATCATAACATACTTCTCACGTAGTAGTACATTTGTTAAATTGAAAGGTGCCTCTTGAAGAATAAATCTTAAAAAGTGTATTGCCACTAACTACAGCAATTATTGGTTTGTGTCTCCAGACAAAAATTCTTCTGAACTATCTTATCAAGGTAGGTACTTCTGTGCCAGAGGAGAGTTAGCAATTCTGTGCAGAATTCCTTACCGGTTCAGTCTGACCATGCTTTTGTAGTGGACTAATAGAATTAAATAGAGGTCTGCTTGAAAAATACCCTTGCTAAAACTTCTGTTAATTTTATAATAGCATTTTTCAGCACTAATGAAAAAAAGAAAACTTACATACTGACGTTAATGGTAGGTTATTTTGCCCAACTTGCTGTCACAGAGTAAGCTGACATGTACACCTGAAGCCATTTGTGAAAGGCTTCTCTATAAAGGAAAATAACTGCATCTAGATGTTGGACTTTTGGGGTGTTTTTTCTTTTGAAGTACGGTGATCATTTCAAAGCACAGGTAGATGCTTAGAAAAGGTAAGATATGATAGCATCTGAAGATGCCTTTATGTGTCTTTACAATAAAGGTAAGATTAACATCTTCAGATGGAACAGTCTTTTCATAGAGAATCCAGTTTCATCCAGCTCAGAGGTTTCTAGAGAAACCTATCACTTTCCACAAATTGATTTTAAATAAACAACCAAACAAGTAAATAATGTTTTTTGCAAAAGACTACTATGCCGATTTATTTCACATGGCTTAATGAGTTTATTCCTGAGATATAATTTTGCTTTTGAAGAGCTGGGAAGGACTCACAGAGACACTCACAGACAGGACAATCTCTTTGCTGTGTTTTAAGTGCTCAGGTAGTGATGTGAGCATCTGACTTGAAGGACCTGATCCTAGGGAGGGTCTGAACAAGCAGGTTCAACTTGCTGGAGACTATCAGACCATTCTTGTAAAGCCCAGGTCTCTTGACATACCAATTTGTTGGAGGAGGTGAAAAATTGGTGCATCTCTGCATGCTAGTATTTAAAATACTCTTTTGGTGTGGGGAAGCAGTTAGGATAGGTGGTCCCTGCTCCATGCACTACTCCTCGGTTTCATCCTCTGCAAGGCACGCACACACAGATAAAGGGCTTAAAGTCCTGTCCTCCTCTTTGACCCCCGTGAAAAGATACAGCCCTGACAGCTTTTCCATTTTAGGCCCAGGATACTCACGGAGCAGGTGTGGATGTTTCTCAGAGCTACCTAGCTTGGGCTATGCATGCCTTGGAATGACAGCCGCCTCCTCAGAGCAGAGCTGGAGGGTGGTGCTAACCACAGCCCGCACAGATGCCACAGCAAAGGCGCCAACTTCCATGAAGATAAAGCTTATCTATCGCTTGCCTTTTTTTTTTTCTTAAGGTCGATACAGCAACAGCTGTGAAAGACACACCAGGATCCCTCTGTTGTCAGCTCCTCCTCTTGACAGACAGCCTGTGCCAAGGAACGGGGATGTCAAAACAGAGTGTTATTGTGTGAGGAACACCAGGTGCCTGTAAAGGAAGGAACTGCTAGTTTACCTGCTGTTTAAGGCATTTTAATAACCCAGTAACTTCAAATTCTTAAACTCTGAGGCTGTATTCAAAAACCGCTGTCTTCACTGCCTTTGCAATTGAATCACAGTCCCCTGCTCCAGATTTTTGGCTCTTAATTCTCTTTTGTGATTGTTTGACAAGAATTAGACATCCTCCCACCCCATGCCACTGTCTACTGCATGCTTAATTTCTTTTTGTGATTCTTCCTCTATTAGTCATTTGAGTATTTGACAGGTATACATCTGTGGCTCTTTATATGTATTTTTGTATTTTTACCCATCATTCGTGGGCTCAGTGCAGGTACTAATATCCATCATTGTCTTTGCCTGAAATTAAAACTAAATTATTTTCTTTTGTGGATTAGCACAGAGATACTGGTCATCATTTATTTAAACCCAGCTTTTCTGTTCACCACCATGAGTGCTGTCTTCCACAACTCAGGTTCATCCAGCAGCTAATCAGGTACCTTACTGTCTCACAGGATAGGAGTGGAATGGGAAATTACCCCCACACAGGTGATACTGCATCTCTTAGAATCCCCCCTCCAGGACAGCCTGAGTACATAAATTGTCTTTTGGGTATTTTGAACCTTTCTTAGCACTGGAACTGCTAGAGTATTGTCTATCTTGGTACTCAGTAGTGTGCATTCAGTGCCTTACTTTTATGTCAGATTTTCATTTCCTTATAGAAGTTTCACAGCAGTCTGCCTCTGGATTTTATTGCATTTGGAGCTGGGTACCTTCACATGGACATAACCCTTCACAATTCCAAGACTGACCCAGGAGGACTGAATAAATCCAAAAGTTTTTCATGGCTTGCGTTCCTGCTGTCTGTTGTTCATCTTATGTTCCTGCTGTCTGCTAAATATTTGGCTTTATGAGCAGCAGAAGACAAGTCTTCTTTCTGATGTGTCTGTGCCTTGTTAGCAGCAGCAGTTTAAGGCTGCTTGGCAGTATAGTTGAAATTTATTTTTGCAGCACAGCAGAGAAGGAGAGAAGGTCTTGGGGAAGGGGGTATCACTTTGGTCCTGTCACATCAGAGCAGAGGAAAGGGGCTGGGACAGGCCAGTGGTGCTTGGGGAAATGCTGGGACAGAAAGTCTGGAGTGGAAGTGGTGAGGCTTGGGGTGTCCAAGGTCCACTTATGGTGAAGGAAAATGGTTGATGTCCATTCCCTGACCTTACTAATCCCCATCTCTCCAGAGTCGCTTTATCAGGATCTCCCTCCCTACACTGCCCCTGCATGAGATAGATGCCTTCTCCTCTGTGGTGTTCCTACCGCCTCTCCTCACCCCAGCTTCTCCTCACTTTCCCAAAAACCTTGGGCTGTTGCCATGCAAGATGAAAACCAGGCCCATGGCAGAGTGCCTGGAGGAGGCATGAATCAGATTTACTGCTTTTACTCTTGCTGACGGTGATGGCTGCAGGGGCAGCAGTTTGCATCCATAACCATGTCCCCTCCAGCCTGCAAGAAGGAGGGAAGGTGCTCGGGGCAGGGGTGCCCTGGCTCCCCGGGCAGGAGGTCGGGTGCAGGCATCAAGTGGCAATTTTGACTTGGTGAGTTCTGACCTCTGGCATCAGCAAAACGCAGAGCAGGATGCTGGTGATGGCTGAGGGCCTTTGACTGTTCGTGGCAGCCTGACAGCATTGTGCAAACGTCTGCTTGGTGTGTGCCAGTGCCCTGTGTGAGACTGGTTGGCTTTTGATCGTACAACCCTCCTTACTCTCAGAATCCCTATTTTAATTCTGAATGAAACACGGCTGGAAACTTCATCTTGACACCCCTCCATCAAAACCTGAGCAAGTCAGCCAATGAGTTCACACACTAATCGGGGTACAAGGCACGACATGATCATCTCACAAGAACAGCTGACTTCAATCAAACCAGCCATCCAATTAACCCAGTGTCCTGCCTCCAACTGGTGCCAACAGCAGGTGATTGGGGAAGGAGGTAAGAATAGAAACAGCATTTAGTGACACTTTCCCAGGATACTTGTGCAGCCTCTGGCAATTTGCAATTGGCCTTGTTTCCCTACGGAACCTGATGAAAATCTGTCAGTCTCAGATTTATTACTGTGAGGAGTGTAGTCAGCCTTCCCAGCATGTGCTGTTAAACACACGAAGTGCTCTTGAATCAGCAGTTATCAGAGATATGGCTCCCTTCCAGCTATCATTCCTGCCTCTTTGCTTGCAGACATGAGCTGAAGCACTTTAAATATTTTCCTGGATGTTTTTGGAATGTCCAGTTTCACTGGGATCCTCCAGATTCATTTGAGCTCTATCGAAACCTCAGCTTTACTCTCGCTCTGGTTGTGCATGACCAGAGGAGCTCTGATGAGCCATCAGGGTCTGCACCTGGGAAGGGAGGTCTGCCAAGTACCAAGCCCAGGTAGCCACAGATGCAGGGGAGGGGTCCGCAGCAGTGAAATGGCACAAGCACTTCCATGGTTTTCCTCTCAGGTTAAAGATGGAGACAGCAGTCTTCAGCCTTGTGGGGTGGAATTGCTCTTAGAGACTGTCTTTGGTGTAAAGAGAATGACACTGACAGTAGAGATCAAATTCATAGATCTCCGACAATGCAAACATAAAGTTAGAAGATAACTAATATAATTGTAGGCAGCTTTTTCTTGGAAGCTATAAGCATGTTTTAGTTGGTGAATAACAAGGGATTAGAAATTTTACTATTTTTTAGACCACACTACGTGTAGTGAATATATATTGTTTAGGTATGTTGGTAACGGACTGAATGTTCTGCTGTGGAGAAGCAGTGTGTCTTCACTGAAGATGTTAAAATAGGCATGAGAAATAAGAACAACTATATTTGGGACATTACGTTTTAGTCAACCAACCTTGCGTTGCATACATAGTGACAAAATATGCCAAAGCACAGCTAAATAAAGCGGAATATACATATGCTGACACAGGTAAGACGTTATCTAACTTTAGTGCCTCTTTGTTCTGTACAGTGAATTCCAAATTATCTTTAAAATCTCTATTGATCTCTCCATCCTGCACGAGGAATGAGTTTTTTAAAGAACTGCTTTTAAGCAATATGAAAATACACATTCTAGGAAACACTTTTGGAAATACTGTTGTTTCTGGCTGCAGCTACAGCTTTCCGATGTGAAAACCTTTTATTTGATTTACTGAATCTTGAATGTTATATGCAGTTTTCCATGCTTCAGCCATACCTATTAAGTAGGTTCTGAACTGGTTTAGATGTTGATAAATATTTTTTCGCAGTCTTTGATGTTAAGATACATCTAGTGAGAGTGCCTGACTCAGTAAGGGGTCTTATACTATTATTTTTTCTGCCCTGATCACTGTTTGGATTGATAATGAGTAAATATCTGGCTTTAAATTTGCACAGTTGCCTCTACATATAGGGAACGAACAAATGACTTAGGAAAGTAAATACAGGTAACTTAAAATAGAGGTTCTAGTTCTTCACTTCTTGGAGGAGATTGGGAACAATGCTACAATACTCAGTAGTTCTAGTGTCATAAAATTATCAAGATTAGGATGTGAAATTGCTTTAGGGACTTTTTTATTTTATGTTTGTATGGGATCTGGCAAATTGAAGATGATAGCAGATACCTAATATCAGGACAAATTGGATCAGTTGTGTTTCTCTGAGATTACTCAGCTATTGATTTATTTTACTTATCTGGCTTATGCTGAATTCTCTCTACTACTTCAATGAGAAATTTCTATTAATGTCTAAATTCTTGATAAGACAGATGAGTGTGAGAATTTTAAGGTTTTTCTAGGACACCGTCCTAGAACCTGAAAAACTGCAGAGGCATTACTAACTATCCAGATACATTTAACTAAAACTATAGCAATGGCTTTCCCCTCTTTCTTCTGCATTTTGGAGGATGGAAGTGAAGATGCACTGTCCAAAGCAAGCAAACAATATCTCCCAGAATAAAACTTTCTGTTTTTCACTGGAAAAAAGTTGGAAAATCTGTCTCTTAGTAAAGAGAGGTATTTTTAAGTTAGCGATATTTTCCTGTTTGAGTTTTCAGTTTTCTAATCCCACAATTTCCAAAGAGGTAATAAGTTTCAATAATTCCTTTAACCCCCTTCACTTCTTTTGCTATAATATAATAAAACAAAAGCTGCTGGAAACAGTTTTATATCATCTGTGTTGACAGAAAAAAATAGAGCAAAAGCCTGTTCTCTGATTCACATTCTCCTAGGAACAGTGTTTTCTTTTAATATTTCATTTGGTTTCCTATCCTTTAGCAAGGGTTACCACTCTCTCTCTCTACATCTCATCAGCCAGGATGTAGTGTTGCCCAAACTTGCTCATACATCGTGGTACATACTGAGTAACTCCATTGACGTAAATTGATTTACATAGAAAAACCGAGATCCTGCGGCTTTATTTGTCTAAGCAGCAACCCCCTCCAGAGTGGTTTGAAATATTCATCCTTGAGTTTTGCTTTTCCTCTTTTCCTTTTCATCTTTGTTTTGATACAGAGACCAGCTCGTTAATTTTATTCATCTTTTTTATCATGAGATGGTTGTGAGCAACGTATCTTTTAAGCACATTCATCCTTTTTAACAAATACCAAATTCTACTTAGAGTATAATGAAATTCAGATGGATGCTATTGAGCACTGAATTATTAGCATTTTGTATCCACTTTTATAACTGAATGTTATTCTAAGTTTACTGATATTTCCTTTTTCCTCCCTCCCCTTTTTCACTTTACTATGCTTATTTTGTCACTACCCATCAAGGTGAAAGCAAGACCAATACAGTGAGGGAATTCAATATTAGCACACCAGGTTTTCCTCGTATAAAGGAAGCAAATGCCGATCTGTTATAAATTCAAAGGATAGCTTCTGTGACCAGGAAAGCAATGATTTTTTTTCTGTCTCTGTCTTACTATGCTGGTTTTGGCTGGGGTGGAGTTAACTTTCTTCATGGTAGCTAGTATGAGCCTGTGTTTTGGTTCTGTGCTGAAAACAAGTGTTGATACCACAGTGATGTTTTCATTATTGCTGAGCAGGGCTCACGTAGTGCCAGGGTCTTCTCTGCCCCTCACCCCACCCCACCAGCGAGGAGGCTGGGGGCACACAAGGAGCTGTGAGGGGAAACAGCCAGGACAGCCGCCCCCAGCTGCCCCACGGGATACCCCTTACCACATGGCATCACGCCCAGCACATCAAGCTGGGTAAGGAGGAGGAAGGAGGGATGTTCAGAGCGATGGCATTTGTCTTTCCAAGTAGCCATTAGCTGTGATGGAGCCCTGCTTTCCCAGAGGTGGCTGAACACCTGCCTGCCGATGGGAAGCGGTGAATGAATTCCTTGTTTTGATTTGCTCACGTGTGTGGCTTTTCCTTTACATATTAAACTCTCAACCCACGAGTTTTCTCACTTTTACCCTTCTGATTCTCTCCCCCATTCCACCTGGGGGGAGTGAGCCAGCAGCTTGTGTGGGGCGTAGCTGTTGGCCGGGGTTAAACCGCGATACTCAGTGCAGCTGGGATGCTGCGTTTGCCGTTAGTGTCTGGAGCACGGAAAGTACCTAGAGAGATGGGAAGCTTATCAGAAAGCTTAAAGAGTTTGAAGAACCGATGACTAAAGAGACCAAAGCTTAACGAGTGCACAATTTGTTGCATACTAAGGTGTGTACATAGACTTCAGTATGCCTATTTTATTTATACTTTCTTCACTCTTAGGATTGTTTTACAGAGATATTGATCATGGAAAAATGGGCTGCTCTGACCATCTACTCCTTCCTCTGACATGACTTTACTGCTGTAGAGAGGTCAATGACATCGAACCCTTTATTTCCTTGGAAAATACATGTGATCTGGCCCTCTGCTTCAGTGTCTTATTCAAACGCATCCAGATGACTGGATAACTGTGAAATCTGTAAGTTTAACTTAACTGAATTAAAAGCCTTTAGTTCTGTTCCTACCTGGTTGATCTCTCACGTAGAAAACCTCATATGTACTGTGATTGTTTTGAAGTCCAGACAACTATTTATCTTCTCACATTTAGTTCGTTGCAGTGTAGCTCCACCAGCTCTGTGAAGTTCCACTTGACTTCTACAAATAAATATGCAAAATTTCCATAAAAGTGAAATCAAAATGGGTTCTTTAACAAGGAATAGTGTAACTGCTCTGGAATCCCCAGGCTTACAGTCTGTGGCTGGTGACAATGATGCTGTGTCATTCCATTGACTGCTGTGAACCTTGGTGGTAAAAAAAGAATGACTTCAGTTTTACAAAGACCTTATTTACTCTAACACATCTTGAATGCTAATGTGTCCCTAATTTTTTTTTTTTTACAACATGATACTAAGTTTCCCCCCTTCTGTGATACGCAATTTAATTATATGCAGTCCTTGAATGTCATTTTCTAATCCTCTGTGGTTCATTTGAAAGTCTTGTAAAATAAAACTAATTGGTGTGTTCATTAAAATGTCAGAAATATTTTTGAGTTCAATTAGATAATACAGCAGTTTTATCCAAAGTGTGCTTATAGTACAATAACTATGTCAGGAGGATGTAATTAACAGCCATTTAAATGAACAATTGTCTTAAATTTTTCTGGTTCTTCATGCATGATAACTTAATCAAACAGCAAAGTTCTTACAGGCTTATCCATTTGAGAGAAAGGTGAAACGCTATAAACTCGTATTTAAAAAGTCAAATTGAAAGCCATAAAACTACTGAACTAAAGAAGTCAACTATATAAAAATGAAGTGCAAAAGTATACTTTACGTCAATGTCAGCACATTACAGCTAAAATCCAGTCAGAAAATAGAGAATTTAAGGCATAGTCGCCAATTCTTGGGAAAGACTAACATTTACATTGAATGAAGGTCAAAGGTCAGAATCACAGACTCAAGGACTGTTTTGGCTTGAAAGGAACCTTCAAAGATATCCCATCCACTCCTGTGCCATGGGAAGGGACATCTTCCTAGATCAGCTTCCTAAACAACCAACTAGATCAGGTGGCTCCAAGTCCTGTCCAAACTGAGCTTTGACACTTCCAGGGATGGGGCATCCACAACTTCTCTGGGCAACCTGCTCCAGTGTCTCACCACCCTATTTGGAAACAATTTCTTCCTTATATCTAATTTAAACCTAACCTCTTTCCATTTAAAACTGTTGCCCCTTATTCTGGCACTACAGGGCTTACTAAAAAGTCTGTCTTTGTTTTTCTTATAAGCTCTTTTTATATATTGAAAGGCTGCAATAAGATCTCCCTGCAGACTTTTCTTCTCCCGGCTGAACAACCCCAAGTTCCTCAGCCCCTCTCCATAAGAGAGGTGCTCCAGCCCCTGGTTCATTTTCATGGCCCTCCTCTGGTCCTGCTCTAACAAGTCCGTGTCTTCCTTGTACTGGAGACCCCAGTGCTGGATGCAGTGCTCCAAGCGGGGTCTCACTGATGTGCTCCATAATTTTGCTTGCATTAGACTGTTTAAAACATTGGGCCCTTCTGCTCTGTTTGGCTGTTATTGCGACATAAAATATCATTCGCTGTTCAGTAATGGCTGCACCTGTTTGTTTCTGCCTTCAGAGGCCTTTAACGCAATTGTGCAAAATATATGTATTAGACAGGACTGGTTCTAACAGTCCTAGTGGGTAAGGAGATTGTGGCTGCCAAAAGGATTTAGCAAGTACAGCTTTCTTTTGGAAATGCAGAATCACACTGAGTAATGTTAAATACTGTTTTATAAAAATTACTGAACTTGGTTAGGATTATTTTTATTTTCCATTATCTAAATATGCCAGTTTGTTAAAATAAAAATTTTGTGAGAAAGTCTGTTTTTGTTGAGCATCTTAATAGATTTTTTCATTTCTATTTCAGGATTACCTGAAAACACCTGAAAAGATTCCTGTAGATTTTATTGATTTACTTATGACTTCATTCTGAAATGCAAGCTAATTGTAGTACATGTGCAAAAAATAAAGGAAAGGAGGTTCATACTCAGACAAAACCTTTCCCTTGGCCTAAAGTTAGTCAGGAAATGACTTTATAGATGATAAAAAATTTGTCTGATTAGGTGAAAAGACAAAATCTAAAATAATCTAAAGAATCCTGAAATGGGGAAAAGCATTCCTTGGCCACCTTCAGAGACCATAGCTTCATCTGAAACAGTGAAAACCACCCAGAACATGAGCAAAGCTTCTCCTCCAGCTCCTGGAGCTGTAGCTAAAGCTGTGCATGAGCTGGAGCGTACAGTGCTGAGTGCTGACGCTCCTCTTTGTACCAGGCAGGGTTGCTGGCACTGAACAGGCAGATGTTTTGTGATGGGCATGTGAAATTCCTTAGTCTGACAGTTACTGAAAGAGCCAGTGCTGTGCTTTGGTCCCACCAGGTGCTGAAGGCTTTGTCCAGGCAGGGAAGTATGAGCACAATAAGCTGCCGAGGGACAGGAGAGTTGGTTCTTTCTCATGAAAACCTCCCTTTCAGCATTGTAGCTCTGTGGCCAGCTTGTGTTGGTGATAGCTCGTGGTCACACAGCAAGTCAGGCGGTGGCTTGACAAAGCAGCCCACTGCACTGAGGCCCTCAGCAGCCTAGATTGTCCAGACTGCCGTGTCTTAGTCTGTATCAGTGGGTTTGCTGGTGGTGTATGTTGGCTGATCCTATGTGCTCCAGACAACATAGTGACCTACGCGTGGTCTCTGGTGCTGACAGAGCTTATGTGTGCATCAAGTCTACATCACTTTGGAAAGCTGATGTGGTGGCAGGAAAACTTATTCTTGAGACAGTCTGGGCCCCTGGGGACTCCCCTGTTTATCCTGTGGTGGGAGAGCATTTTGAGACTGGGTCAGAAGCCACATTATTTTTTGTTCACCCATATGGTGATAGCCAGCTGGGCTCTCCTGGCACTGACCACACTCGGCCATTAAAACTTGGTTCTGATATCGTTCTTCCATTTCCACCTCTTGCAGCACCTAACCAAACTAGCGACTCCTGGTTTAAGGCAAAGTCCCCCTGTAGCCCCCCGCTGAGGTGAGGACTTTGTGTTTTAAAAAATGTGCATCCTTAATAATATCCTGTTATTCTCCTGGCATAAGTTAAGCAGGCTCCAGTCTCACCATTTGAAGACAGGAGGAGGAAACCAGATAAAAGAGTAGTGACTGTGATGCACAAACTCCTGCACAAGTTTTAGGGCTTCCTCTTCCCCTGACACAAGGACATAAATAAAAGACCAGCTCTGTAGAGAATTCCTCAGAAGGATACAACAGAAGAGAGATTAAGTTTCAGTGGGCCACCTTTGTATTCGAACGTGGTGTTTGTTGTCTCTTCTCAAAGTGATATTAGCGGTTCTGCTAGCTATAAAGGAATTTTCAGCTGCTTTGTCTTCCTGGCTTTCTTTGCTGTTTTTTAATTAAAGCTTAAGGAATTAAATGAACCAGGGATGCTGGGGTTACACAAGGATGAGAAAAGATCAGGCAGTCAAATCCACCGAGGTGCAATGGGGCACAGGCTGATTCTTGGATTATCATACTCAATGATTGTTTTTTCCAGTTTAAAGCATAAACATTAATGCATTTTAAGCATCTGGGTCAGGCTGACAACATACAACTGTCTGGGATAATTAGATCTGAAACAGATTGGGAGCTACTTTATTAAGAATTTGGGTGTCATTTGCAAAAGATGTTACAGTAGAAGGCTTCTTTCTGTTGTATCATTTTGCACTGGGAATGGAGAAATTAATAATCAAATGCTTAATAAGAGATATACCTATTTGGAAGTGTACAGCTATTGCATAAGGCATAATTTTGATACAGCAGTATATCTATTAGGCACAAACATTTGTAACATTGATTGTTTTGTTTACAAACTGTGGCCACATTGTGTAATTTAGCTGTAAGCTGCCATATTTAATTGAGGTAGGGGAGGAAATGAAGCTATCAGCCACGGTCCTAATATTTACAGACATGGAACTCTACTTTTCCATTACTCCTGTAATGGATGCAGTTTTGAATTAATTTTTAGAACTGCCAGGAATAGCAGCATATTGGTTTCTCTCGCTATTTTATTTTATGTTCTGTGTCCCTGCAGTGTCTCTTGATTGCTACTCATTAGAAACAGGCTACACTAGTGTTTACCAGAACAAAAATATTCCCCTTCCTCATTGCACCTTGCAATCCAAACTTTGCCTTGAATTTAAAAAGATGCAAATTAAATATTTTAAGGTTTCAAAAACTATAACTTCTACCATTTAAAAAGATGATGAGCCTTTACCATGAACTGGGAGGATTTAAAAATGTATTTCATATGCTATAGGCAACAGAACTGTGGTTATTCCTTTGCCTCATTTTCTTTTATGGGAATAAAACCATATATTTATCTGGAGAGGAATACCGGGATTTTATTCCCATGATGTGGTGGGATAGTGACTAGGTAGGTAAAGTGCTCAACTGGGGCTTGGAAAAGCCATGGTCTGTTTCTGGCTATGTTACAAAGCTGTGGGTTTTACATTGCACCAGACTTCTAACATATACCTGTGTATACATTGAGCCTGTACTGAGCCTGTGCTAGCAGCTGTGGATCTCACGTGAATCACTGTGGTGCACGGTGGCACTGAAGGCTGGTAGAACATGGGTGGGTGTAGACCGTAGCTGTGCACCACAGGTGCATGCTCGGAGGGCTCATGGTGGGCTTTTTGGTTTCATCAAACTGCTGGTAACACTGCTGGGGTAGGCAAAGTCCTCTGATTCATGGCTCGTGTCAGCAAACAAACTGTGTGACTGGAGCGCGACAGGCTCAGGGATCCGCTGAAGCTGAGCATCACTGAACTGTACCCAGCTTTGCTGGTGTGAATGGGTAGAAATGTGCTGGCTTTGAAGTTACCCCTGTTTATATCACCAAGATGAGGATTCTATTGACAGTCCAATTTTGGGGAGTTTCAGAGAACATTTTTGCCAGCCGCCTTGGCTCATTCCTCTTCAAAGCCCAGCTATTGCAACTCGATGGACACCTTATGTAAAAATGATGGCAGTGGGACCTGAGGGTGGTCTTCATGCAGCTGAACTGAGCTATTTTATTTTGAAGGCACTGAGCTGGGTTGTGGTTGGGTAACTATATTGGAGCACTGCTTCTGATGGATTTTGCAGAATATGCGGCAGCTCCATGTGTATCGTGTACATACGTCTTTGTGTACGTTTGCAAGCAAGAAGTTATTTTAACATGGCAACTGTGAAGAGTGAAAAACCAGGGGGATCCCAGGAATGCCGTTAGGCCCTGAAAGGAGTTTGGGTTTGCAGCGTTTAAGAGTTGTTTCTTAAGATGCATCCAGTTTTGAATCTCTCTACAGCATAAAGCTCTGGTCTCTGAATGGCTGTCCTTCCAGGCAGCTCACTTGCAGTCACTGGGGAGCTGATCTGGACTACACTAATGGCCTGGCAGTGAAAGTGCTCAGAACCTGGTAACAATTGCCTGAGCCCAATTGTGTCTCATACACAGCACTACTGAAATATTAATGCAGGACTTTTAACCCAGTTACATAGATGGACAGAAATTATTTATCACTGTAACTGCCAGTTACTGATTTGGTAACCCAGCTAGAGCATAAGCTTTAATTAAGCCAAATTTCAAATTTATTGTGGAAAATGATATGACATTGTCATATTCTAGTTCTTGGAGCTGGAGAAGCTGAGTTGCTAAGAGATGGCATTTTTTTTTTAAAAAGTAACTCTTATTCATAGTTCCCTAATTAATAGTCAATGTCTAGTGTTTACATAATGCTGTTGTCAGCAGATCATAGAGACTGAATCTTGTTGCCCCATTGTACAGAGAGGAGGAGTAGAGATGGAGAAAATGAAGCAACCTCTCCGCAGATGGCAGCAGGTCAGCAGCTGAGCAGGGAGTGACGTCCTCTGGCATTTGGCTCCTCCAGCAGCTCAGATCCTGCGCAGGGTAGAGGCGATTGTCTCATTGCAGATCTGCTGAAAGTACAAACTCACAGGTGGTAGAAGGAACGTTTCCAAGCTCTGCACTTCTGAGTTTCTCTGTCCTGCCTTTGAGTATCCTTGTTACGAAGGTTTCCACCGGCAGCCACCTTTCCATTGACAGTGGCAGAGCCATTCATATAGAACTTGTAAGTCACCATCACCTCTTTTTGAAGGCTCTTTATTTACAGAAAACAGCATTCCATAAATGCTATTCTTGCCCCAAGTGATCCTGACATTTTTTTCCCCAGTGCCAGTCACTGAATCAACTTCATTGCCCATTCTTTTACGTGGCCTTCCAATAATTCACTGAGCTGCTTGCATCTCCCTCAAAGTACACCACTCTAGATAACACAATGCATAAAGGCAGCTTCTAGATGAATGTGTGGACATCCTTCCATTGCATGAGGAGTAGTCAAAAGCTTTATGGTCACACTTCAGAGCGTAAATGGTGAAGCAGCAATGCTATGATGTTGTGTTTCCACCATTCTTAATAATTTCTTTTTCTCCCTGGAGGCTCTTGGCTGCAGCCAAAGAAATATCTTCATTACACCTGAGAACTAATAAAATACTATTAACACTTATCACTGCTTTAGCTTTGTGAACCCCATTCAACGCTTCCAGTGTAAAGCTGAATAGGACTAACAGGATGACAGATGCTTTAATTAGTGTATAGGCAGTTAAGCTCAGTAAGTCTGGTTTCAATGAAAAGGTTGCTGTAGTGCAGTAATGCTCATTTAAATTGTCTACTTTTTTTTTTTTTAAAAAAAAACCTCGCTAAAATTCGGTATGGCTTGACTCTTAAAATCAACTTTTAAAAGATGTAATGTCATTTTCTTATGGACTCACAGGTAGAATGTAAAACCTTTGTTTATTGTTCAGGACCATCTAAACTTTAAAATTTATGGAAATAAATCTTACAATCAAGTCTACTTTAAAAGAATCACATTAGAGAGCCACCATGCCTAATGTTTTGCATATACTTTGATTCAGTCAAACTTCCACTCCAGAAAAACACTTAAGGACAGGTTCCCTATTAAGCCACTTTGCCTTTAATATGACTACAACTTGCCAGCTTCTTTTTATATTTCTGTTATCATCCTTATGGATCACAACGGTAAAGAATATTTTGAGTGAAGCAACTAATTTTACCTTGTCAGTTGTGTTAAATTTGTGACTTTATTGCCTGTATGGGTGTTGCTCTTTTTTTTTTTTTTAAGGATCCCTTGTAGTAATATCCTCTTTATTTATAGCTCTGACACTTTATTTGTCTTGCACTGATTTTTTACTGGCAACGAAAGTGAAGAATGCTTCACAAATACCTCTGCATATGCACATCCACATGTAGCTTCATCTTTTCTCCATAAAAATGCATACATTGCTTGGCCTTGCAGCCATTTATGCATTCATTTTACTTTCATTTTCTTCCCTTTTTCTTGCAAGCTTTTCCTGTGAATGCTAATACAATGGCTTCAGGTACATTGCATGGACAGGATGCTCTTCTCAAATTTCTCCTGGGTGAACAACCACTGTTTCTCATCATGACCCCTGCCTGCTGCAATCAAACTCCAGAATCATTCTGTTCTGCACTTTGATTGAATCCTCACATTTGCGGCAGTGCCTGGCCACGAACTTGGCATCACAATCTGCAGGGTCAGTCACTGATGTGCTGAGTCCTTCTGCTAGGACCGCTAAGAGTAATTTATATGTTTCAACACTTTCTCAGCCTGAACGCTAGAAAACAAAGTCTCAGGCAAATCTGGCAACTGGTGCTGTGATTCCCAGTGAGAGATTTGTCCACCAATTAATCAGCCAAAGTATGCTCTGCTGGTATATTTGTGGTGTATAGGTATTCAAGCTGTTATGACATGGAGGGTTTTCTTTTCCTTTTGGTAATATTGCATGTCAGTTCTTATCCTTTTTATTCCTTTAGATCTGAAATATAAGGTATTTAAAAACACACAGCTGCCATATAGAATATATACACTGCAAGTTGTCCAATTTGGAGCTTGAAGAGCAAGAAATGGAGCAATTTAGCTGAAAGGATAGACTACAAAGCTCCCATTGTGCATACTGTCAGATTTTTTTCTTCCTTGGACCCAGCAATGAAGTTTTTACAGTGATTTTGAAGAAGGCAAATAATTTCACCAAACCAGTGTTCAAAACTATCCTGCTTTGAGAAAGATATTTTCCTTAGTAGTGTGTCACTGAAATTTGTCTGAAATTATTTAGGAATAGCATATGGTTTGTCTCATACAAGGAAAAACTTTATTATGGCTTCTGGTAGACATATAGAAAAAAAATAGTCTCATGGAAACCTCTGCAAACCTCATAGAAAAGATCCATAATCTGCTTTAGTCCCTTCATAACCTGTTATAAGGCAGTATAGAAGGACAGTTTCCTTTCTGGTTTCTGAACCTTTTTCTCACACACAACAGCTTACCCTAGAAGCTGCAAGTAGGGAGTAAAAAGATGGGAGAGGCTAAAGCAAAATTGACACTCCTTAGTCACAGTGTTGTTTTCTTCAAGGAAAATACATTGTCCTGTTCTTTGTATTCAGGTTGTGATTTGACCAGTCTCCTGAAATTATCTGTTGATGGGTGAAGGCAGCAACATGATCTTCCAGACCTGAGTACAGCAGTCGTAAGGGGTACGGGCATGTCAGGGACAAACAGATAATTGGGGCATCCCGGATGGACCAAATGCAGTTTAGCTTTAAACCAACAAATCCTGGGGACTGGTCAACAGGATTTTATTGTCAAGAGGACAGCATCATCAACAGGGTTGACAATATAACATGGGCTTTAGCCTGTGACAACAGTCCCTGGTAAATCTGTGCTGAAGATGATGAGGAGTTTGTACTGCTAAGGACCTACCTAGATGCCAACTACGTAGGTCTGCAACTTGCAGTGCTAGCTGTATTATGAACACAGCAGAAAATGCAGACACAGTGTTTGTAATCCACATAAGTTTTAACTGACATTTTCTTTTCTGGTGTCTGACATTGTAGTCATGCATTGAATTAGATTGTTGGTAACATCAGCTCTTCTGAGTTCTAGATTTGGATACAATAGACGTGGACAGCATCTATTCTATTAAATCATCTATCAATCTATTAAATCATATAGATTTAAAAAAAATCTAATTTGTAAAAAGTATCCTGCAAAACACACCTCTTATGGGAAAAAAATATTTGCAAATCTGTCCACACACACGTTTATCTTAGCTCAAAAAGAAAAGGGTTCTTCATGACTCACTTTTGCTACTATATTTAAAAATAGCATGGTTTAACTTATTAATTGCTTTTGTTATTTTAAAATTATTTTCTTCATTCTATTTCCGCTTTGTGTTCTTCTTACTAAAACATTTTTCTAGAGATGCTTCATAAAAGCATTACACAATTCATTCAATGTAATGAAGTCTGAAAAGATGGGAGCCCTTGCTCTTGAAGTCATAAAGCAATAAATACAGAAACATTATAAATTTCCCACCTCATCAGACCCTCAGTTTTAAATCAAGGATAGTAATGAGGCTTATTTCTAGCAGGTAATTCTGGTGGTGAAGACAGCATCATAAGTCTCAGATTGATTGTCCTTGAATTTTTCATCACCAGATATGTTATGATATTGCATATTTGAGTCATTTGTTTAGTCACACCATTTAAATCCAGAACACAACCACTCTAAAAGCTAAGAACATTTAGGTATCTTTTTCAATGCTATCTACACTTGTATTACCCAGCTGGGGATATAAGAGGTTTAACTAGAGGGAAGTGTAACGTGCCATAAGCTGTTTGAGGTTCAGCTTTGAAAAAAAGGGGCTGTGTGGTTAGAGGTAGGAGAAATAAGAAAAGAAAGTTGTTTTGTGAAGATGTTACCAGAATACGAATGCTTGGCAGAGCGATGAATGAAGTGTGATGTCAGGACTGCCATGTATTGCAGCTTCCAACCTGGGATTTCTGTTATATCAAGTTATTCTAAAAATAAAGTTGTCCTGATCGGCTTTGTACCTATTGTTAAGGATTCCACACATTTTAAGTTAAATTCTTAGATTTGGGGATTTAGCACTGCAAGCTCTCAATGCTGAAACACTTTTTTCCACTGAGGCATCACCTTGGTCATAAATTCAAGTGTAGTAATGACTCCTTGCTTCTCTTGTTCACATGAGTTAATAAGCCACATACTTGGGCAGGATATTTTTCACAAAATAAAACAAAAAGCCTGCACCATCCTTTGTCAGATGTAGTCTGACAGTATGAAGAAGGGTAATTATTTTGGTATTGATTCTGAAGGATTCAGATCCCTACACTTCAAAGGGTTAAACACTTTCTGCCTGTGCAACAGTTAGAGCTATGAAGTGTTGGAGTTGCTATAGAAACAGTGCATATTTGATTCAAATGAAAAAGAGTAAACAACCTTTTTTTATATCTCAAAGCTAAATGAAATGTGGTCCCCAACTTTGTGAGGTTATTATAAATACTTTAAAATCACTACAGAAAGATATGTTTTCTTTATAAACTAAAACAAACAATAAAGAAAAAAAAAGAGAAATGAAAGGGAGAAAAGCCTGCATGATGGTTCCTCCTGCTCCACTGAAGACCTCACAGGCCACAGAGGGTCATGGTGGCTTTGGGAGCGGACCCAGCGCCTTGGCTGGCCGCGCTGCACAACCAGGGCTCCTGCAACTTGGGGCCGTGCTGCTCCCCACACACCAATACTGATCTTCTGCCCATTGCCGTCAGGGACAGATGGGCAATGAGGTGCTGGCACAGCGAGTTTTGACCTCCTGAGCTCATTAAAAAGCTTGTGGGCAGCTATGATCTTCACTTGCTATCCAAAGACTTGTGAGGCCCTTTCATCAGAGTTCGGTTTACATGTACATGCAAGGAAAGCAAACTGATGAGGGGAAGAAAAGGGACAATACAATAATTCCTGCTATCAATTCTTCCCTTCTATCTAATTTCAAATTCCCATCCCTCTCCTTTTGCAGGCATCTCACAGCAGCTACTTGACAGGCAGAGATCTTTAAAGGCTGATAAGAAATTTAAGGTCCAATCAGTTGGTTTTTCTTAGAGGGAAAAATGGTTTTTAATTAACAGGTATGTCCTATGGGAACAATCTCTTTCCTGCAAGAAATTTTGACTTTAGTTAAGATACAACTTGTCCTTTTCATGTTAAAAAGTTAAGAATTTGGGGAGTTAAATGGAAAACATTTTCTAAATAGCTTTCCTAGTTAAGCCTTTCTAGACAGGAACGCTGATCACACCAGAGACCCTGCCTAATGGAAGGCTGCATATTGCAACTGACATCGTGCTGGATAAATTTCTGCTGGACACATTAGTCCTCCCAAACCACCTGTGCCAGCCCTATACTGCTCTTTATAACTTTTTTTTTTTTTTTTTTTCTTCTCGTTCATATGCCTGCAGCTTTCTGCCCAGGCAACAGCTGCTACAGTTGTTATGCTTGACCCTTTCTCAAGGGATTTTTCTCTTCATTCTGTAATTTCTGGATATGACCTTACATTGAGTGTGGGGCTAACTAATGAATCTCAGCTTATTTGGAGGCTGAACTTGGCATGTCTCTTGTAAAGCTGATGGTATTGTGCCTGGTGAAGCTGTATAGTTGTGTTATCGATTTCATATGTATTGAACAGAAACTATAATGCTGTTGGGTTTATTCTCACAGGCCGTCACAAGTTTAAAAATGGTGGGAATAAAAGGTTTTGTTCAGCCCAAACCAGACTGTGATTGAGTTTTATTGCAGCCTTTCCACAGAGTGGAAAAATGCAAAACATCCCTTTTGGACCAATAGAGAATCATTAACTTTTCCATGTGGATTTGTATAGGAAACCAAAATATCAATGTATTTCCACAGATCAACTACTAATGATATAAAACAATCACCTGTGTGGGTAAGCAGATTTTTTTGTGTGCTTGAATAGTAATTAAGCCACGCACAATTTTTTTTTTCCCTAGCAAAAAATATATGAGTAGCAAGCCCTGAATGCCACTTGTTTTGCATTCGTATTTCCCAGAGCCTTGTTTGTAGAGAGTGCTAAAAAATCTCACAGCACGAATCAGTGTGCAAAATGACCTGAAGCAGCAGAAGAGCACTGTACACATGGCAGCAATGACATGTAAACCTGCAGCCGAGCAGTGAATCACATGCCTACGTTTCTGGCACAGTCCTTTTTCAATTATATTCCATGCAGTAAGTGACACTTAAAGGGCTGAAGTTAGAACAAATAGTTTCTTTTCTTTTATCTCCCCTGACACCCTTTGCACCTTCTGCAGAGGAAAAGGAGGTGCCAAATACACAGGAAACAAGATAATTTTGAAGGGATTGGGAAATAAATTTCTTGAGAAGCAAGTAGTTTTCTCAAACTTCTGTGCTATTCCAGAGTTTGGTGGCTTTTGCCCTGACATGAGCGCCCCAAAAAGCTCCTGCTGTCTGTCAGTGCAGCTCATATCAGTGCTATTGCAAGCTTTTAAAAATGCAGATGGCACCTCTTTTTCAGCCTTCCAGACACACCTGAAGCTTTTAAGAAGAGATCCGGGCAGTTGACACAGTGCAGGTCTGATCTCTGCATTGGCCAGTGGTGATGGCAGCTGGTGGCCAGCAGCAGCACTGGGGACATTATGGAGCAGCACCTGATTTAGGGCAGCTGAGATTGCAGCAAGCAAATGAGCTTTTAAGATGAAGTTTGGAGGATGATGTAGTTGACTTAGGTGGGAAGGGACGTGAGCAAAGGGAAAAGCGGACTGGGATGGGAAGAACAATACTGAAAGAACAAATGAAGTACTGAGTGAATGAGTGAGAAGGAAGAAATGCAGCTCCCAAAAAGGAGCTCCAAGGTGGAAAGATTAGGGAAGAACATTGGACTTGGTGGAGTTTTGGGGTAGTAAATAAGAATTCTGGGCTGGGAAGTCCAGAAAATTTGGCTGTGCTGTGGGACTGGTGGGAGGAGGAGGGAAGGGTATTAAAAGACACCTTGCCACTTGGGTAGCTGCAACTGGGGTTTATTTGTAGTGAGGAACTGACCCCACCTGTCATCTTTTTTCCTGTTGAAAAGATGGTAGTCAGAGACTGGTCCAGGCTCATTTTGCAATGTCAGCGTGCTCATGTGATACAGGGATCATTAACAACTACAATGCCTTTAAGATCTCAGCAGGCATTGAAAGCAAACCCTCTGGATTTGTTTGAGATCAGTAGATGAAAGTTTCCCAGGACAGATTTTCCTTTCAGCTAGAATCTATTTTCAAGCTGCCTTTTCACAGCAATCTCACAACTCCTTCCAAGCCACTTTTATTTCAGCTTGAAAAGCTTTTAGGTGATGATAGTGCTGGTTGGGGAGGAGATAACAGACTGTGCAATGGCTTCAGTGATGTTCACCTTCCTTTAAACAGCACAAGAAGCCCCCAACCATATTCTTTAACAAGAAGCCCTCTGTAGAAGGCCTGAAGTAAGGAAATACAGCAGCTCTCAAATTCATACAGCTGCTTTAGAAGCTTTGATCTTTGATATGCCTATATGTATATTGTATTTGCAATGCAAAGATTGTTGATATGAGGATATTTGTCAAATGTTAACGTTGGATCCCAGGTGAATTTTGATATGGCCACAGGCAAGAATCCACAGCCACAGGGAGGTTTGCTCACTCCTCAGGGAAGCGGCAGCTCTTCCCATGCACAAGTTTATTGTGGGTGCTAGGTCGCCAAATAAATGGCTCTGGAAACCGTTCCTCAGTCACCCAGTACTGAGCCAGAGGTAAAGTCAGCAGGAAACACTTGAATAAACACATAGTCCTATATGTCATTTTAAATCAGAACAGTATATTTTTGACAGCATTACTCTGCAGAAGGAACATTTCCATTAATTGCATTATGAAAAATGTTGAAGATTGCCAGCAACTCTCTGCTGCTTTGCTCGGTAGCTGTTTCTGGAGGAGAGGAGGAGCAAGTGGAAGAGGCGATTACCTGTCAGAGCAGGGATTTGGAGTGAATGACTTGGGTTGTTAAGATGACAGAGTAGGGCTGCTCCTGCCTGCCAACTGCATTTGGCTTCTGGGTGTCACACTTACTTTTATGGATTTTTAGCTTTGGTTTATTTGCGCTGAATTTACTCTTATGGATTTTTACTTTAACTCTCATAGGCTGCTGGAAACAACATGGTAGATTATAGTGTGGGGGGAATAGTATTGCCATTTGTATTTGTTTAACTGCCCAGGGAGCAGATTTGTTTAACTTACTATAGAGGAAGAGAAGCAGCACCAGCAGTGATTGCAGGAGTTAGTTTTACAGAGAGTAATAACCCCACAAGCAGGTCCGTGACGACTTTCCAAAATGGATATGTGCTAAACTGATCTTCCCTGTATTTAATAGCTTTGGGAGCAATATGAGAAGATATCCATCTCTTTTCCCTCTAAGCTACATGGTGACAGCTTATTGGATGGGGCAGCCTTTTTAGCTGGAACTCTGGGCTCTGAAGCCCATATAGGATTTGATACTAAAAAGTCAGGAGTGGCAGGAGCTGGTTTTAGGGTCCTGATTGCTAGGACTGAGCTTTCCATAGAATTAACAGCAGGAGTCTGAAGCAGCCTCACAGCAGACACCAGTGCACTGGGAAGAAACCCCTGAAGTGGCCATGGGGCATAGGGTTCATGCATGTTGTTTCCCCACAAGAACTTGGTGAGGCTTGCTCTTTTTATCTTAAAAGATAGAGTCAGGGAGGAGGTGGTGACACTACCCGTTCTTATCCAGGAGCTGACACATTTGCACTTTTGTCTGATTTTGCACTTGGTAGACACTGTAGGTTTCATCTCACATCCATACATTGTGATGTCTGTACTCTAATTTTAAACGAGTTTTAAAAAAAACAGTCTAGCACTTCCCCCCCCCCCCCCCCCCCCCCCCGTAACAGTGGATATGTTTCTTGGTTTTGTAGCTTTGGTTGCCCTAAGCAAAACAGCTGATGGGAGAATGCTCTGTGTGTCTGCCAGACCTTCTGCCTCCCTCTCCTCCTCCTCCCCCTATATTTTTTGAATCCAATGGCCAATTTCAACCACAATAAACTGTGTATAAGAGTTCACTAAAACAGTCACCTTCCTATAGGTCTCATTGAAATACATGGCTAAATAAAGCCATGAGATGCATTAGTCTGTCTGCCAAGCAGAAGATGCGGAATAAGATCAGTCTTTTTTGGATAATGGAGCAAGAAACTTGCGGGAGTAGCTTTAGAAATGGCCTGGCTGTCAGAAAGGTGTCATTTACAGCTTCCACCTGGCTCAGATGAGAGCAGTTTATTTCAAGATTACAGATAAAGAACAGCACAAACTTTCTTATTTCAAGGAAAAATTACCACCATAAGCTTTATGACTTCACGTGAGACAAATGAAAGCCAACCTCTGATTACAGTGAAGAGAGGAGAAAAGAGCTTTCCCTTGTTGTCTTACTTTATCAAGTGGCAGAAAATTACAGAACACTAGAAAAATAACCCTCAACCTTTGCATGCGTGTATATCCTCCATCCTTTTTACTCAGGCTGGAGATTCTTTCCCAGCATCCCTCCCTGCCCCAGGAGTGTGCAGGCACTCATGCATGTGCAGCTCATGCCACACTGCTCCTGAGCCAGTTTGCTTTGCTATCAGCTTTAGTGGGAGCTTGTTCGAACGCCACTGACTTTCCAAGTGTGTGTTTTCAACCATAGTTATTTCTGCTGTCCTGCCAAAACCAGGAACTTCCAAATGAGCAGTCACAGAAAAACAACTTATAATATCAGCTGCTGCAGGAGGTTCCAGCGAGTTGGAACTCTATTTATTATATGCTTGAGAGACTCACGAAATGGCAGAAAGCTGTGCGTTAATACATGGGCAGGCAGAAGACAGACAAGGCAGATGCTGCATTAACCACAGCTCATTGGAATTGGAGAACAGTTAGTCCCTCGCCCTGCCTGTCTGAGATGGTCAGCTTGATAGCCTCTTTATATAATCCCCAAGAAGCCTGCTAACATGCAGGCATGATTGAAAACCTTTATGAAATAGCTGGCAAGTAGAGGAGGGCCAGGTTTCTCCCATTAAGTTCCTCTAACAAACCCACTCTGTCTCCGAGGCAGTTGTGGGTTCAGTGTCTGATCTAAAGCAACTACCATAGGGGAAATCTGTTCACTAGCGAACGGCTGGGATGTTTAATCACCATTGCTCTTCTGCTGGGCCAGAGTAGGAAGACGAGAGCATGTGAACAAGTCTCAGTGCAAAACCAAGGTCTCCTACCTTAAATTGTCAATTATGGTGGTGCTCGGGCAAGCGGGGGTGCCAGCATGCCTTCACTCCCCCAGCTCAGCTCTGGTTGCACTCCTGTACTTTACAATAACAGTCTTCAGAAACCTAATACTTCCCGTTGCTGTAATTTTCACTCTAACTGTAGTCATGGCTACTTCCCTATTAATTACTTTCACTCTGGTATCTACACCTTTGCAAACCACAACTTTGCTACAGGATTAAACACCTGTCAGATCTTCAAAAGATGTGTTGTACTTGTCCCCAAACCCCATTTCAGATAGGTTATGAATGGCAGAAGCAAGGACTTCAGCTATCCAGTTCCTTGTTCTAACTGAAATATTTCCCTATGCATAATACTTAATGCTATGTTCATTATATTTTTGTAAATTATCATCTTTGCTTCCATGAAAACTTGTATAATCATAAATCTTTGTACATAACAATGATTAAGATTAGCAGTTTGAGTTTCACCTTCAGTGACTGCAAATTAAAGCTCAGAGGATGAGACCAGTTAAATGAAAATGAAGTGAATTAGCTGCATTTTATTTTGGTTAATTTTTGGAGCACATATGGTACGTTATCTTTTCATATTATAGATACACCATTTCTGGGTTTGCACATGATGATGAATATTGGTTGGGTTCCCCATCTGGTATGTTATTCTGATTAAAAAAAAAAAAAAAAGAAAAAAAAAGAAAAAAAAGGAAGTTGTTATTAGTCAGTAAGGTCAGTCGGCTGATGGAGCAGCCTTCTAATAGGATCACAGCTTGTATTTTTAGTTTAATTTGTTCTTAGACTACTACTTGAGCCCCTCGTGTTTCCTCCTAATGGAATCCCTTGAGGCTTGTGGATGTCTGTGAAAATGTGTGACTTAATGACATCTAAAAATGTAAGGGTTTGGGGTTTTTTTTGTTGTTTAATCAATGTATTCTTGCTATTAATGGAAATGTTCACATATTATATCCTTTAACTAGCACTGTAGAGAGGAGAGCAAGGAAAGCAAAGATATTTCTGATTGCTTTGTCTGAAAGTAATCCAAATATAAGTGAAACAGCTGATACACACTGTACATCCCTACTATGCATCAGATGTGACACCTGCAACCCATCTGAAAAAGTAATTTATCATTACATGTAATTGATTTTTTAACTTATGTGATTTCAAGCAATTCATTAGTGGGGTGTTTGAAAAGTCTCTCTAATAAGCCTAAACACCGAAGATTTTAAATTCTTTCTTCCTGTTTCCTTCCCCACTCCCACCACCGAGATAAAGTAAAATTACATTAGACAAAATTGCCTAATCAGAAGGAAGTCAAAACAAATTTCTGTGGAAAATAAATTGCAGGAGGAAAATATGAAAGACTAGTTGAAACAAACTGGTCCAGTTAGTTATTTCACCCATTTCTCCATCAAGGGTAAGCAAGACACTAGGATGCACTGAATGGGAGCATGTCACAAATTAATACATTTGTATGGAGGATCTCTGAAAAAATGGAGAAAAAGGAAAACACTGGATGGGATGTGGAAAATGCCAAGCTGTGTTTCAGATATCTTCTGTTGAACAGCCTTCCAAATTTACCATAAGTTAGGCAATTGGTCTGGGTTATGTTTTACAGATGGATCAACAGCAGCCCGTCTTCAGTTGGGCATCTCTGAATCGGCATGACAGATGGTGCAAACACACTGACATGGATTTTCTGGATCAGAAGGTGGGGTTTTTTTTGTTCTTTTTTTTTTTTTTTTTTTTTTTTTAAATCTTCCATCAATCTTTTGGCAATGTAGCTCTTGGCAGTAATAGGTGGATAAGGAGTGACAGAATATCTGAAATAAGTTAGATTCCTTTGTTGGATTTTTATCAGAGTAGCTTTGAACTGAATTATATCTAATCTTCTTTCTTATTTCTTTGGCAACATGCTGCAATGTTAGGAGCTCATTGAGGAGAGATATAACCAGAAAAAAGGTACATTTGCTTTCTGATGTCTCAGTTAATCCAATATAACAATATTGTGTGTTTCTTATTCTGTGGAATATGGAAAAAAGGAAATAAACATTAAAGAAATAAACCGATGAGGTCATCTGTAGACCAGTGTTTTTTCCACTGGACATTGACTAGTAGGATCTGTTTGTCTTCTAAAATTGTAAGGTGTTTTCTTGAAGTCAGACTGAGGAAACAGTATGGACTAAGAGACACCGGTGAACAGCACCTTGCACTCACACAAAGGGCAAAGAAATGTTGTCATTGGTATAGGAAGTACGTTCACTTCTAACCTACCTCAACAGTAGCTGGGTCTGCTCTGTCTGGGGGAAGGAGCATCTGTAAGCATTTGTTTGTCCTCCCTCCAAATGCTCGGCGTTCAGCCCGCGCTGCCTGTGGGTATCCTGCCTGGGGAGGTGGAGCTGCATGGACCTCTTCAGTCCCACATGTCCTGGGTGTCCTGCAGAGTACGCACATCTCAAGTATGTTCAAGGCTTTCTGGAAGGCTTGTCATCTGCAATGGATGGACTCCTCCATTTAAGAAATTGAAACAGTGTGGGCCACAAATACTTAAATAAAATTGGCACTGAATTATACCAAGGAGGAATGTTAAAAATGTGCAATAAAAATGTTTGGTTTTTGGCTTTAGTCCTGACTTCCCTCAACACCTTCTTCCTGCTTCAGGGTTTTGTGTGCTTTAGGAAAGTGGCATTAAACACATATTGTTAATTATTCCTTTTCAATTTCAGTGCAACTGAATGCAAGAAAGAAGAAAAACTATCCCAAAGAAAACATTTGGTCTGTTTTTTTTGTGATGTTAAAGACAGATGTGGCACCTTGTGCTTTACATCAGGCAGTGCCACAGCCCTTCAAAAGGCTTGGATGCTTTCTGTTCCTAAACAAAGTTATCTGTTAAGATTAACCATATATTGGGTTTTCAATGCTTTGGAATTTTTATTGATTTTATTTCTATCATTGATCTTGGCTTAGAACATGGCTCCAAAAAGTCTCATGATAAGGAGAGGATTAAAACTGATAACTGAACATAAACCAACCCCATCGCACAAAGTGCCACCTGCCACCGGAAAACGTAAATCAGCAATGTCTGATTTTAAGATCCTAGTGCTGTCTTTCCAGTTGAAGAAAAGAGCTTCTTAGACAGGGTAAGCGGCAAACCTTGCTCTTGCCTCTTTGTGGTTATCTATGAAAGGAGTAGAGTGGAGCACATCTAGGAGTTATCTCAAGACCGTAACAGTTTATTTGCCCCCATCAGATGGCTGCTACTTGGACAAATGAAAAGCCAAAGGTCACATCTCACTGAAAAAGTATATTGATACTTTGAAAAAATCTGAAAGCAGAAATAGGAAGAAAAGATACCTCCTTTTCATCCCTGCACCCTCTTTTTTTTTTTGCTGGGGGGTGTCGGGGAAGGAAAGAGAAAGATTTTATGCCTTAAATGAGAATGAGTGAGGTATACTAAAGTCCTGGTCAGAACCATTGTATCAGAGTAACAGTTGCCTTTCCTTCCCCACCATCAGCTGCAGTGTAGGGATGCAGACCTGTACAGAAATGAAGATGTTCCATGCTTGAGCAGAGCATGCTTCCATGCTGGGGGCAGGTGGTGAGTTTCTAGAGTTTTTGTTCCTGGTAGAAAACACAGAAACAAATACATTGCAAGAGAGGATCCAACTCAACATGCTTCTTTTGACAAAAAATAAAAAGAGACGGGATTTTTTATAAATGCTTCTCATGGAGCCTCAGCACAACCCAAACAGGCTACAAACTGAAGAAGGCAATGAATTAATAGAGAAAATTAACATATCTTTTATCTCCTGTTTGTTACTGCCAACACTCATCAGATGAAAATTTCTCTGCATACCCACCGAATCAAACATGCTGTGTCTGCTTTTAAAAAGATACCATTATACAAGTTAAATGTCTGCCATAATTTTTTATATAGGGAGTTTGCTTGTGTAATGTGTAATGATTCAAGTAATCCTTTTATTTTCTAGTTCATTATTATTGTATCTTTTTTTCAAAAATGACTAAGAAAATGGGAGTGAAAACAGCTAGCTGTTGGTAGGACCTTTTGTTTATTGGTTTTAGTCTTTGGCTTAATCTTAATGCCTTTCAAACTTTCTAAAGGTTGGACAAATCTTGCTGCACATATACATTTTTGAGGGCAGATGGCAGCAGAGGAATGGCAAACACATTTTTTTCGAGTTTCTGATGTAGAAACATCTCCATCTGCCAAAGGCTGGCTACTTTGATGGAAAAGTACAAAGATCTGAACCTTGATAAGTACTGGAATTTGATTGTTCAGAAATATTAGGAGGCTGTGGCTTAATAGTGCTATATGTGCTATGTGTTTGGATACTGTCTATCAGTCTCGGCTTTGCTAACTTAAGGTAATTGGTGCAATGTATTTTATTTAACAAAGTGTAGTATCAATCCAGTTGTAAACATGACTGTGATCATTTTTGTGCTCCCCCTAATGCAGCCATCGATTTTGTGCTGCTATGAGCTCAGGCTACACCCTTCAACGGTCAGTGCAGATAAATTACTGACCCCTCACTGCAGAAAAGACACTTTTTATATTGCTCTTTCACTAACCTTGAAAGGATATGATTAGTAACAGATGCATCCCTGGGATAGATCCAAGAGTATTGAAGATGTGACAAATTATTCATTAAGAGTCTTCAGTGGAAAGGTTATCATGATATATTTAAAGGCAGGCAATAGCTGCAATTATGTTTTAAAATATTGACCATTAATGTATAGTGTGTAGCATGACACCTCAGTTAAATGGACAAGCAAGCAAGATGAACAAAAAAGACACCTGGATAACCCACTGAGAGCAGCCTTCCACCACAGTGAAAACCACAGCGGTTTGTCATCCCTGAAGGAAATGCAGATATAACCCCCCCTGGCAGGGTAAAAAGGCGCTTTTTAATACCAAGGGCAAGTGTGACTCGGTGCTGAGAATTAGCCATGTAGGTCTCCTAGATTCAGACCTGAATTTTGCATATGAACTTCTCCTTTTGTAAGGGTTCTGACCACTACCCCGCATTTATAAATGTTTTGAAAGCAAAACTCTGAAATGTGGCTAGGTTTGTGAGGCAGCTCAGTTTAAGTGATAATTCTAATTCTGTTAAGATTTTTTTCTGTTGATTCTTCTTTTCTGTCTCAATATTCAGCTTTTTTAAGAAAAAAAACCACAAACCTTAACCTTCCTTCACCCAAACCATGGTTCTTTTTGTGTGGTGTTTGTAGAAGAGAGATCAGGAATGTGTCTGAATAGCTCAGACTCTATATTCTGATATTGGTACCTGCCAATGAGCCAGTATCCCTCCCATTCACCTCCTGGCTTTGTTGGATTCCTTTGAATTGCTTTAATGTGTTGCCTTTCATCTAAACTTACCCAAATAATTGGCAAACTTTGCTATTTTACTGCTCCTCCCCTAGTAAAAAAAAAAAAAAAAAAAAAAAAAAAAGTCTATATATTTCTGTCTGAGTATGGAAATCTTGCAGCTCCCAAGCGTTGTTTTTTTCAGTGATTAAAGTAAATCACTCATTTCTGCTATTTTACCTCTTCTTGCAAGACTGCTGAGCCTAATGTTCTCTAGAGAAATTGACCAAAGGTTTTTGAAAATCCAAATAAATTACTTTGACTAATTTTATCCATTATTTCTTGCTATTCTCAAAAAATCCTAAGAGAATAGAGGATTCTAATTCTTCCACATGGTTTTGCCCTTATGGTAACCTATGCTTTTTCTTAAATGGCAAGATTTTGGGCACAGGGACTGACTTGTCTGTTATTTTTTGAAAAAATATATCACTTAGCCAAACAAAGTCCTGACTGAAGTGCTGATGCATTATTAGTACATTTAAAGCACTTAACATCACTAGTCCTAGTTCTGCTAATTCTGCTAATTCAGGTAGTTCCCAGATATCAAAATTTGGCTTCATGTATCATTCTCAGATATTCTCATTGGCTTCTTTTAAAGGCAAGTAGAGCCCCGAAGTAGTTTCTTGTTAGCTGAAAACAGGTGGCAATAACCTGTGCATCAACTGTACATACGCCAACAGAAAGAGCACTGCTACCTTTTCCTTCACTTTTTTTACAGTCTTGAGACTTCCAGCACTCCAGGGAATCTGACAAAACCAGCAGGAGTAATTAGGAAATCATTCTACACCAGAATGATTTCCTAATTATTCCTGTTTCATCTTGCAGCTGTGATTATTGCGCTTTCCTGTTTGACTAGCTTTGCTTTCCAGGTCCTGCAAGCTCTGTCACTGGTCCCTTCCAACCTAAGCCATTCTGCAGCTCTGTGATAATAGCTGAACAACAGGTACCTCTTCAGCCACTTCTCCCTGGGCTGTTTATTGTTTTAGCAGGACACACTAGGAGCATGTAAGAGTCTTTGATGAGAGGAAACCCTGACTTGAGGGTAACCTTTCTTATTTCCCTTAGACCTTAAGAAGCCATTGTTTAACCACTTCATGTATATTTACAGCCTTTTTAAAGCAATGAAAACAACTCTTAAAATCTTTCTCTGTTAGCTTTGTAGTTGGTCTACCATGCAACACTAAAAAGAACCATTGCAACATCAGACACAAAGCCACATTAGCTTTGTGCTATGAGATTCTTCAGTAAAGAAAAGAATTGGGACACTCACATTAAGCCCTGATAGCCAAATTCAAGGAAACAGCTCCTGAATAGATGTACCAAATGAGCCCTTCCATGAAGGAAGGATTTTTTATTTTTATTTTTTCCTGAAGGGGTGACTGTCTCGAGCAAAGAGAGGAGCTGTGTTCCTTTATCACTGCAGACTCTATTAATCCAGCTATGTAAGCAAGAAGCATATGTAAGCATTCGCCCTTTACAGAACCCCATACTGTTGTGACAACAGTCTATTCCATGTAATGAAAAACTTTAATCCTAGAAAGTTTTTTGGCTTTATGTGACCACATTAACACACCTCACTTTCACCATTGCTCCCTGCCCAAGGCAAGTTCAAGCCCCTTTCTGAGCTGTATTCTGATTTTCAAGGTCCTACTTGCAGCAGCTCTCTTCCTGATGCAGTAGGCGTTGCCAGATGGTGTATGGCCATGGCAATCCTCTTTCAGCCTGTTGTTTTTTGTGCCTCTCCTCTAAAAATAAAACTGGACTGATTTGTTTGAAAGAATTGCCCCTGATAATGACAGTGAAAGCTTTTAGTCTTTCTGCTCAACAGAGGGGCTTGGACTGGGTTGAATTTGTATTTCATGGAATATTTCTCTCCTTTTGAATTTTGTTCTTTCCCAGGGATGACGGTGCTGAAGTCACTAGACTCTTCCTTCTCAACACGTCTGTGGCTATTCTCATTTAGCAACAGTTTGTAGATCCACTAATGCATAGTATGTGAGCTGGTCATTAGAGAAAACAGAAGCCAATGTTCCTTGCATGCCTACTTTGCAAGTGCTGGTCATTTGCTGAGCTATCTTTTGCAGTCCTGATAAACAATAGATGCTTCTTATAACAAACAGGCAACACCCTCATACATGACTTTGTTTTGCTGAGTTAGGGAAGCTGTACCGATTTCTGATCTCATTTATAAGTATCAGAGTTCTAGGCTACTTTTGTTGCCTAATTAATATACCACTAAGAAATTAATTAAATTGTAAGGAGTATCAATGAGGGGTAACATTCATATTCCATATAGCAGCTGTGATACAGATCACTGACAGAAAAAATATCCTTGACAATAGAAATTATTTTATCTGTTGTGCTTGTGGCTAATGGAGAAGTTGAAGATAAGCCTTGCAAGGCAATCAATGAGCCAATACATGTACATAAAGGCGCACTGGTCTTCAGAGTTTCTGTTTCTCATACCATTAAACAAATAAATTGTTATTCCCTTTTGGGGATTTCTATTGGAATAATCTCAGACAGTATGCTGAAGTATTGAAAAAGACAATACCTCAGTTTTCCTCAAATTTAAATAAACAATATCTTTGTTTGGTTAGAAGTGTTTCTATTTTAAAATGTAAAGATGAACACCTTTGCATTATCAAATTTCCAGAATAAAAGTTTAATGGCTATGGAAATCTTGAACAAGTTATCTCTTTGTAACAATGTATTGAATGTGATAAACTCAATTTGAAGATTCATTTAAAAAAAAAACAACTTTCTTTTTTCTCAGTTACCTACGTCTTATGGGAAAGTTTCTATAATGTCACTGTAAATTATAATTGCAGGTCTCTTATCCCCATTTGTGAATTTCTCACTGCTGAAGTTAAGTGGCAGAAATATGAAAATACCTCTTAGATAAGAAACCCCAAACATATCTTAAACTCATGTAAGATACATAAAATAAGGAGTTGTTGCTTTTCACCCACAGGACAGATTTTGCAAATGTCAAGTGTTTTGTTCACAACCAACTAACATCCATTGATTCTAGCCATACTCAAAGACATGCTTCAGCACAATGAAGATATTGTTCCTCCAGAGATGACAGCATTTGTAGTTCAAGGTGTAAAAACACTGACATTGAGATTTGGAGAACCTCACTCCTTCCTTTTAGCCCTCTTCATGCTCAACTAAAATACTTGCATTATAATTTACTTTCTCATTTTCTTTCTTACTTTAATGTTTTGTGTATTTTTGCCCTTTTTTTATATGTGATGCTGCACGATTTTGTGGACAAGCTCAGAGTGATGGTAAAGTATGTTAAACTTTTCAAGAGACTGGAAGATGTATTTCAGTGGTGGTTTTAGTAAGAAGTATTTCGGTGACATTTTCTTCAGTAAAGAATTGTAATTAAAGGAAATAATTTAAAAATGCACAGGCTTATACCAGTTCAGAGCAATTAGGCTAGGTAATTAGAAGCACAATAAAAGGGCTGCATGGGGAAAGGAATTTAAACCCTCATTGAACTGTTACATCAAAAAGTGAATAAGAAAAAGAGTAAATTAAAAGTAGGGCTTATAGCTGGTAGGCAAAAGATAAAGCCAATTATTCTGGAAAAAGGAGTGCATGCTTATTTATCTAGAGCTACTGTTCATCATGTGTAGTAATGTTCCTGAATGTGGAGGTGGCAAACTTACTGCCAATTTTCCTTCTTGGTCCCAGCTTACTGGTCTTATTTTGTTAGAAGGTGAATACTACCAGCCTTTCCCAGGACCTTTTCACAGATGAGTATGGTAAAGAGCATGTCTTCTCAAGACAAGTATATGAAGAAAAGCTAAATGTCATTTAGACTAGTTGACATGATTAAAGACTGCATCACGAAGTGGTTATTTTGAAATGTATGGGAAGAGGAACTAGGAAATGAACTTGATGTCTGTTTTTTGGGTGTTGTTTTTTTTGGTTTTGGGTTTTTTTTTTGGTTTTTTTTTTTTTGTTGTTTTTGGGTTTTTTTTTTGCCAGGAATGATTTTTTTCAGTGGCTCCTAAGCTCATATTAGATGCCAGCCACACTTCAAAAAAGTAAGCAATCATGCAGCCTGGTGAGTTTGCTGGCAGTTGATAAGGTTTGAATTTACACTGAAGCTTTAATAACACAACTACTGGGAAAATAGACTACTGGGAAAAAAGGGGGTCAGTTACACTATTTTAGTGCAGTGGCAGTGTTCCTGTGAGCATGTTCTATGCATTGAAGACTGAAAGATTAGCCCTTCATAACGCAAAGGACATATATGCTAAAAAATTCCTTCTTTGAGAGGAGTATGGAAAATGCCATGGTGTGATTCATGCCGAGTTCCTAGAAGGAGATGCATAAATTGCCACAGCCAGGAGAAAGGATGCTATGTCCACACCTAACCTTAGAGATGTGGAGGTGTTCACGTGTCAGTGATGCCACAGGACTACTCTGCTTATGATGGTGATAATGTTATTTAATTGATTTATAACTAACTTGTGTCTTTGATTACTATTGCCCTCTGAAGAAGCCATTAGAAATGATCTGCAGGTCTCCCTGGGTTCATCTGTGGTTAATTAATAATCAGATACACTTTTATTGGTACACCACAACAGAGTTTGACAGCAAAATACATTTAAAACTATTGATTTAATGAGGGGACATAGTTTTTCTTTAATGACTGTAAATGATAAGTTTATTTAAAGCAAAACCTATAATAAAAATCCCCTCTTTGTAACAGCACCACCAACAAATGTTGCCCTGCTAATCAACTTACTAGTAAAACAGCAATAAAGCACCTTAATTGTGCTCTGTATATTGTTATGCAATTCAAGACCAGAAAGCACCTTTATGACAGTCTAATCTGCACTGCAGGTAACCTCAGCCAGAAAAGTCCATCGAATAAGTCTTCTGTCAAGCATCTAATTTTGTTCGAGGTGGAGTATCTCCTTTAGAAGCCTGGGAAGTTCTGCTGAGCTGTAGCAATCCAGTGCAAGGATTAGAGGCATTTTCCACCAGAGCTAGAAAATATCCCAGACAGACTGAGCACAGGACATGTGTTGTGCAAGGGCTGTGTGTGCCTGTGCAGAGGGAAGTGGTGGCCCTGTCCCATCTCTGAGCACATGCATGGAAACTGGACTTTACTCCCATAGAAATAATGGCTCTGCCAATAGCAGTAAGTTTAATGATTTCTGTGTGGGATTTTTTAAAAGAAGGATAAACCTGATTTTCAAGATGATTTGATTGAAGCATAGAGGCTGTTTCAGTAAAAAAATATTTTTTTTTCTTTACGTAATGGAGGAGGAAACTGCAGTAAGGAAGGGAAGAAATGGGCTATCTGTTTTTTAATTCCTCATGTTTTGCTGAATGTTACTTAGCCTGTTCTGTCTTGTGTTATTTTGTAAGAGTAGTTAGAAGAATTAATTTAAAACTTTTTATCCAGTATCCATTAAGAGTTTAATTCTTTCCCACTCATAGCATATTTCAACCGGTATTTATAGCAATAGTACTTCAGTGTAATTAAAAAAAAAATTAGAAAACTAAATTGTGTGCTTTGGGTTCTTTTTATATTTTTATTTCTGACTTCACTTTCTATATATTTATTCTCTTTTGGGGTGAGTCTAGCTCTGATCAAAGCATTTTGGTACTAACACTAGGCAGTGTTTTTTGTGTATGTGCTGAGGAATAGAAAGATTTCTAACCTGCACCTTGTAACACATTCCTCATTACTGACCCAAAGGTTCACCTACCCAGCGAGAGCATATTCCACATTCTCTGCATAGAATTCCTTGCTGTGACAGCCTAGATCTGCAGTATGAAACCAACATGCTCAACACTTTTCTGAGGTCGTCAGACAACTGTTAGATACCAGATACTTGAACTACTGCTGATTTATGATGGGTTTGACCTGGTGGCCTTGGGGCAAAACTTACTGTCAAGTTCTCTGAGCTATACGTTGTTTTGTTTCGTTTTGTTTTGTTTTGTTTTCTACTTGCTTTTTTACTTTAGTGACAACTCATGAATAAAAGCAGAGATGGAAAAAGCACAAAAGATCTGCCTGGAACTACAGAAAGATAGAAGGCAATTTAAGGTATTTTTTCTTCCCAAAAGTCAAAAGAAAGTAGGAGAAACTAAATGCTCTGAGCAATCTAGCTTTTAAATGATTGATATTTTCTCCGGCATCCTCCTGAAAAGACAGTTGTAGATGGTGATTTAAGATAACTTTGTTCTTTCTCATGGGAAATCAAAATCTTTTTTCATAAAAATACTACCCCACTTCCTTTGGCGTTCTGCTCTAAGCAAACATTTAACTGGCATAAGCTTGCATTTCGAGTGAAATGAATGGAACTTGGTGCTAACAATGAGTTGGAAATAGTCTTTTTATTATTTTTATTTATTTATTTACCCTAGGCATGAGGATCAAAGATAGTACAGTAATGATTATGGCATTTAAAGCGATTCTGGGACAGAACTCTTCCACATTGGCCTCAGCAAGCATCAAGGAGCCATGGTCTGAATGCCATTAGTTATCAGGGACTTCACCTGGCACACCTGCGGATGGCAGCTGGGACTGCTTCAGGCTATTCAGCCAGCTCTTGGCTAAAAACACTGCCTCCCCAGCCAAACACTCCTGCCTCCCTGGAGCTTCTGCCCAGCAGTTCTTGCTAGTGCTGGGGCTGGGAATCGGGGTTGGAGTTATCTCCAGCTGCCCCTGCTTGCACCAGCTGCTGGGGCCATGGTGCATGTGAGCATCTGCTCCTCTGCCCTCTGAGAATGACCGCCTTCACCCATCCGGACTGAACACGTTATAAGATAAGCAACAAAGCTTATTGTAGAGTGTGGGATGCTGGGCCATTGCCCTTGGTTACAGTCCTGAGTCTTCATTTCACAGGGATTTCTCTCTGTAGCACCGAAGCATTAACAAGTACCGCATCACTATGGGAAAACATTGCTTTGCAGGAGCATCATCTAAAGTGTATAAGAAATCTTTATGAACTCAACTGACCTTAATTCTTGAGGCTTCTTTAAGATAGCCAAGGAATATGCAGATTCTTCAGCAGCTGCAGTATTACTGAGAGTATTCACGTTTTACATTTTCCAGAAGATGAAAGAGCAGCAAGAAACAAAAGAAAATTAGACTCGACTCTTTTCTGTACAGAAATGACCTACAGTGAAAAGACAAAAGAAGTTGTCAGCTTAGACATGGATGTGAGAGAGTGAAAATCTTTCTATGAAGGCCCACATTGACCAAAGAAGAGAACTGAGAAATTGGTAAACTAGGAGGAAAGCCAGCAGTTGGGTTGACAGTTGTTCTGACTGAAAAAGATATACATAATCCCCTCCAAAAGAAGCTGATTCCTGAGACATGAGTAACTACACACTAGGATACAGAGATGAGGAAACAATAAATTTCCCATTTGCGCTTCCTCTCCATCTGCATCATTACCAGCTATAGTTATAGACCTTGATGTTTTTGTATTTCTTTCCATCTCCGTATGGCTTATGGATGAAATCCTGACACCACTGACCCTAGGGGCTTTGGGAATGTATCCAACATCCTCAGTCCTCTTCAGTCTAGACAACAAAGGCTATGCCAGTAAGTCATTTGGATGGGTTAGTTCCTAGGATAACTTTATTTATTACTATCAGCTAAAACTATAACATATGCATTGAAAAACATTTTGCACTGCCTTCAACAGTAGGAGTTGGAGCTATTTGGCACTTCCATTTTTTTCTGCTTCTGGTAGATAAAAGATGTATCACAGTAACATGCCTGGTTTCCGTTAAAAATTAGATCTATTGGCAAATGACAGATCCACCTCTTGCCTTCTAAACTTCCACTCAGTGACTTACAGTATGTTAATTTTTAACTATCCTGCTGAGCAGAAACATTCATAATAAATATGATATAGAATAAGTGTGTTACAATTTATTTTTACTATAGTGTTAAATTATGCTTTTATAGCTCTGGTTACTCCTGCGTCATGATGAAAAAGTAAATTTCCAGTGAAGGTACTCAAGAGTGCAAAATGCTCTCTACAGGGCAGATGTTTCCTCTTTCCCTGGATACTCCTTTGTTTAATTACAGTTGCAATGATATTTAAATATAGGTTTGAGTCACATATCTACTTTGCTGCTTCTGCTGCAGGGGGACTTTCCACTCCAGTGAAATACACTTTCATTATATTACAAAGTTTAAAAAGTTTAAAAGAAAGTGCTATTCCAGAAAATAAAAAGCATATTTTCTTGTTCAATGTTTTTATCTTCCTTGAAAGAATTGGTAAAGAATTCTATTCCACGCCACACTCAGGTGAGCTGGGTCATAAGGCTATCTATTTTATATTCAGCTGATATTGCTCTTTTCTCATTAGACTGAGGTGTTATGACAAGTTATTGTAAATCTGTGTTTGCTCATCTTGAACAAGAGAAATAAGAGTCGGAAAGTACTGTTGTTAAGTAATTTGAAATCACCACTTTCTTGCTTGACTAGAAAGAACTGAGACTTCCCATTTCAAGAAGTGTCATGTATTGATTTATTTTTAAAGGACTGGTATCAGTAGGAAAGGTTGGTTACTCCAAGAGTGTTTTGAAAGGACTCTGCACACTTCTGGGGGTGCCCACATGGAGGATGTTTGTAAAGGAACGTTCTTTACAGCATCAGTAAGAAGGTTTCTTCCTACCCAGGAAAGCGAGATCATGCTGTGCATGGCCACAAGAGCACACAGATCCCTGTACTTTACTGGGGGTGACTTAACTTCAGACCCAAAGGTACAGTGCAACCAAACCTAATAGCAGGGTACAGACCCCAAAATACTGAATTTCTGTAAGTCTCAGGAAAGTCAGTGACAGCTAGAAGTGAGAGACCTTTGTGAGCAAAAGGCAGTATGTGACCTCAGCCCTTATTAGACAGCAGAAAATCCACAGGCAGTTGTGCAGCCCTAGCTATTGAAGCAGCCTCATTAGGTGTTCGTACTCTGTGTTGTAAGATAACAAAACAGCTCTGCAAATTATTTAAGTTGAATCTAGCCCTTTTAGGTCACCATAGGAACTGCTGCATACCGGGAATTTTTTACAGGACAGTTGCACTGATCAGGGAAGCTGCTGAGTTCTTGAAAATAGGGCTTTCAACAATCTTAAAATTCTGGCGCACACACAAATAATAAATCAAATGCAAAACTTGGTAGCTTTTTACCATAAACTGATGTGCCTCTCAGAACCTGCTATATTTATAAAGTCCAGGAATGTCTGTCTGTTTAGTCCTCTGAGTAGTGGGTTGATATATTGAGGTTATTACTGTCCTTTACAAGCTGGAGACTTAAACTGCATTTAGCCTGGGAATTGCACAGAAGGACAGAATTAGTCCTACATTTGCGTTCAGGCATGTGTCATAGCACTATATAATGTATAGGTTAGACTCCATTCAGTGATGATGTCTTATCTCAGCAGGACAGACCTGTGAGCTATTGAGGTTTCTTTAAATAGTTAAATCAATTTTTTCAAGGACATCCCTTGAGCTTAGGAAGGTACCACACAAACATTACTTTACACATAAGGTATCATTATGTCTCATTGCAGTTTAATACGAAGCATGACAAAATGTGCCAGCCTAAGGACACCTTGTCAAGCCTGCTGTGCCCTTCCACAAAAGAAATACTCCGTTGATCAATGGTTGCTAATAGTGGTTGTTTTAACACAGATTTGTCAATTTGAAAGATGTGCATATGTGCGTGTGTGTGTTCTTTCATTACTGGTCACCCATTTTAAATCATGTTAGAAATGAAAAAGTGTTCCTTCATGACAGTACTGTACTTTAAAATGTGTCAAGTAAGGGGTTTGAAAAGTGTGTTACACTTTTTCTATAGTTGTCTAGAAGGAATTTTGAGAAAAGTTCTAAGTGCAACTTCATTGCTTTCTAAAGAAGATAGCTAATCAATTGTAGCAGCAGGACATCTGATGACCTGATGATTCTGATCTCAGGATATAGAAAGACTTTTACCCCAAATGGCAGAATAGTGACCATCCATTTCATCATAGTCTCTGTTTTTCTATGACTAACAGAATTCCAAGGGCTCCTTTTCTTTTTTCCTTTTCCTTCTCCTTTCCCTTTCCCTTTTCCTTTTCCTTTTTTTCCTTTCCCTTTTTTCTTTTCCTTTTCCTTTTTCCTTTTCCTTTTCCTTTTTTTCCTTTTCCTTTTCCTTTTCCTTTTCTTTTTCCTTTCCCTTTCCCTTTCCTTTTCCCTTTTCCTTTCTTTATGTTTGGTACAGGTTTATTTTTATTACATATGGTTAAAAAGAAAATCTGTTAATATTTTTAACAATTTTTTAGGTTTTGAGATGTGTATCCAAGACCAATTATCTTCACCTTAGCATTGGTATAGGATTTTTTCTTTATATTCTTTTACTCTGCTTATTGGTATCTTGAATGTTTGATATTAACCATCTGCTTATAAATCCTGCAAATTTTCATTAATATCGCATTATCTGGTCTTTTAACAAATTCAGAGATTTAGCAGATATCAGCAACTCTTTGTCTGCTGAATTAGCCCAAATACAAACAAAGAGCTCTCTCAGAACCTACCCACCAGCCTACCCACAGTACATGCAAATCTAGCTAGTCATTAGGTAAAATAAGTCAGACCATGGGAGACTGCTATGACAAGTCTTTCCTGCTTCACAAATAACCTAAATAAAAGACATTGGCTTTATTTTAATTGTGTATTTGTCTGAAACTGTAGGGCAACAATGCGCAAGGGTTGCTAAGCATTTTTATTTTTAACCTGATATATTATTACTGTGTGGAGATTTGAAAATTATACTGCAATACATACATGCCCAGCAGTTCAGAAATAATTGTTATAGTCAGCTGTCTCTGGTTATTGCATGTTTTGGCTACCCCTTGTGAGTGTGGTTAGCAGGTCAAGGCTGTTTGTCACAGCAGATTTAGATACCTGATATCTGAAATAATTGCAGCAATCCAGCCTGAAAACACTGTGCTCTCCATACTGGGGAAGGCATTTCCTACCTTACTGGTTTTGCAGTTTTGCAGTGTACCCTATGAATTATTGCTAGAGCCACCTAAACCTAGCACTTCCTTTCATCTTGAAATGCTAGTATAATTCAACCTGATTGTTTGGCCCTCCAGTGGGCATCTCAGCGATGTGCCACCTCCCCAGGCAGCCTGGCATGCTGAACAGAGGAAAACTTAGGATCTGGGAAGCCCCAAAACAAGTGTCATTGTCAGCCATGAAAGAATTGTACTCTTCCTCCTGGTCTTAATCCCAGCCATTTCTGGGGCTGGAGTCAGACTAACCATTCCTGGAGCACACTGCAAAGGTCTGATGGGAATTTATTTAATAACCAGATATTGTCGGGTCTTAGCAGAACACTTATACAAGAAAAATATGTAACATAGTTGGGGAAGGGGATGTCCAATATAAATACAGATGGGACTCTAAAATTTGTTAAAAAGGGAACATCCCCAGCACCAGTAGAGGATGCATTTGATATGGATTCTTGAAAATGAGTAAACACTGCAAATACCAGAAAGGGGTAAGACAGAGAACCAGAAACAATAGAAGTCTTTGTGTCTATCCATATGTTGCAGAAATAACACTTTTCAAAAGCTGTTATGTTAGGACTTAATCAGGAAGATCACATGTGGGGACTCCATGATTAAATAATCATATTCTTTGAAGACAGTAACTTGAGCTATCTCTCATCCTAGTGCAACCTGAGTAGAGAAAAGTCAATGCAGGAGAAGTGGCAGAATGAGCTGGTGGCGGGGGAGAGGACTATGCAGCTTCCACTGAGAGAGGCAGAAGAGTTTACAGAGCGGACAATGTGATCTGCTGAGGGAAGAGGATATGATCTGTTCCCCATCCTGAATCTTATTACCACTTATTCAGCTCTTGGGCTCACCACTGCACGATCCTGCTCAACAGCCCCCTTTTATCTTTTTGCTGTCTTTTGGAGAGAGAAGGAGCAAGGGAAAGGGCAATTTGAGCTCATGGGAGCAGACAGAGCTGGGTCAGCAGCAATCCTTAACAAAATGCCTTTTTGCTTTGGTTGTTTCCAGTGGTGGGAATAGAGGTTTAGACTTCTCTGCTGCTTCTCTAAGGGAAGAATATTCTGCACAGGAGAAGCTTGCTAAACACAGGAAGCTAGTCAGGCTGATCCCTGTCTGATCCTTATCACCCAGGCACCCCTGTCCTCCCTGTCAGCTTGCATGATAGGGCTCAGCCTGCTCTGCTGATGCCTTCAGCTGCGTGCCAGAAGAAACAGTTATGTGTACAGGGCCTTCACCTTTCTGATGTATGATGGACCAGTTGTAGGTCTGCCTGAAGGCAGACCAAATGTAGAAATATATGGGCTTGCTACCAGTTCTCAATTGACAGGAGAATCACAATGTAGTAGATTTAAAAGCTACACAATTTCTGCAGGGGGAGATATACCTGTTGCTAGGTTTACTCACTAGAATAGACAGATGTAAATCACTGAATAACAAGAAAACCTCTTCGTCTCAATGCCTCATCATCCTAAAGCTGCTTCCCAATGCAGGCTCTTTCTCGGACCTTGACTTGCTTGGAGCTTGAATGGTTATTTCTCAGACTTTGACTGCTACTTTTGACATTACAGTTACTGTAACAGGTAAAAGCTATGTAAGGGTTTTGTTCAGCAGTTTTTTACTCAGACAATATCCCCAAACAGTGCATCATGTGCTCAACAGAGGGCTAACACGTTTATAATAAGATGCTTTTTAATTCTGCTGGATTAAGACCAGTCAGTCAGAGAAAACTACTGAATTGTATTTGGCTACAATAAGCCTGAAAGGCAACACTTCAATATATCACATCCTCGAAGGGATACCTTTCTCATTTACGGTAAGTCATAACATATCGGTACAACTGACCTAACTGTAAGATAGATATTTTAGGTGGTCTTTGGGGATTCTTCACTCAGTAAAATTAAAATTCTTGAGGACAGGGAATGGAGAGGAAAAGTGTTGCCCTGTTAATAGATAGGTGATGAAAATGAGGAAACATGTTTTTGACCTATCCTTTCTGTGTCTTTATGGTCACTATATTTTTGTAGCTGTAGCTCCATTATAGAAAATACCCTTATCTAAAAATGCCAACAACAAAAAAGGACACCTCCTCTGAGTCCTGTACTTACTCTATTCACTAACTGCTCATACATGTTATTTGATGTGGTTTTGTGTATTCTCTAGAAGCTGTCTATATAAACAGAAAAAAACGTGTTGCCAAAAAAATAAAAAAATATGAGCAGACTTCAGAAAGTATGTGATTTAGAGGAAAATATAGTCTATATACTGGTAGCAGACAGAACTGGAGGCATTTTACAAGTAATTGAGAGATTGCCTCATGTCACGTACCTGCTGTCGTACCTATCAAAGTGCAGGTGTGTTCCTTTCTGGCATGCAAGTCACTCTTTACTGAAATGGGAGCAAGATTAGAGCAACTGAATTGATAAAGAAACAAACACAAATAAACAAACATAAAAAAAAAAACAAACCCAACATAGCTCTGGCAAGCATTCGGTGCCCAATAGTAACTACAAGGGGTGATGCTTTGCAAACTCCAGCTACACTTTTTTTACAATATTGACAGTGATGGAAAAAACTTTAAAAAATCAGTATATTCTAAAAAATAAACTGATGTGTTGATGAGCATGCAGACATCAGACCTCCTAGTGTCATTTAAAGCAGGTAAGAGGAATGACATATTATTTATGACCAAAAGCTTGCAATAATGCAAACCATGTAGAGAATAATTAAATTGTATTTATGAAAGGCTAATACAGCAATTTACCTTGTCTTAACATTTTAATTTAGATAATCGTACAGAATTTTGCAAGCTGACAAAGCCATTTATCTACAACATTTGCCACATGTATTTTATACGAGACATACTTTGCCTCTGCTATGGTTACCCTAGTGTATGGAGTATGTCTGACTAGTATATGGAAAAGAGATTTAAAATGTTACTTTCTTGGCATTACTTATTCCCTTATGTTGTGATCCGATTATTCATTTTCTCTGCTGATTAGGATGAGACCATTAGTTGCCTCCTCAGGTCAAAGGGGTCCTATGTGCAGCTGTTCTTAACATCCTAACTTCTACAGGGATGATGAACTTTCCTATCAAAACGGGAAGCAGCAGTAATCTGAGGGTATTGGGGTTGGGGTGGGTGGTGTTGCATTTTGTTTACTGGTTGTGCCCCCCTTCCTCAAAGACCTTATGAGAAAACAAAGGTACTTTTCAGGTTTATATTATGAATATTTTTACACCTAAGACCATACCTTAAAAAAGTGATATTCAAGTGATATTCAGTATGAATCAACAAACATAGAAACATTTACATTGGAAAAGACCTTTACGATCATTGAGTTAAACTGTTAAACTAGCACTGCCAAGTCCACCAGTAAACCATGTCCCTAAGTGCCACGTTTACACACCTTTTAAATACCTCCAGGGATGGAGACTCCACCACTTCCCTGGGCAGCCTGTTCCAATGCTTGACAAGCCTTCTGGTGAAGAAACTTTTCCTAATATCCAATCTAAACCTCCCCTGGTGCAACTTGGGGACATTTCCTCTCATCCTATCACTTGATACTTGGGAAAAGAGATGGAGACCCATCTCACTATATCTTCCTTTCAGGTAGTTGTAGAGAGTGATGAAGTCTCCCCTGACCCTCCTTTTCTCCAGGCTAAACAACCCCAGTTTCCTCAGCGTCTCCTCACAAGACTTGTTCTCTAGAACCTTCACCAGCTTCATTGCCTTTCTCTGGACACGCTCCAGCACCTCAGTGTCTTTCTTGTAGTGAGGAGCACAAAACTGAGCACTCCCTGAGTACAGGGAGACAATCACTTCCCTAGTCCTGCTGGCCACACTATTTCTGATACAAACCAGGATGCTGTTGGCCTTCTTGGCCACCTGGGCACACTGCTGGCTTATATTCAGCTGTCTGTCGATCAACACCCCCAGGCCCTTTTCCTCCAAGCAGCTTTCCAGCCACTCTTCCCCAAGCCTGCAGCATTGCATGGGATTGTTGTGACCCAAGTGCAGGATCCAGCACTGAGTCTTGTGGAACCTCATACAATTGGCCACGATCCATTGATCCAGCCTGTCCAGATCCCTCTGCAGAGCCTTCTGACCTTCAAGCAGATCAACATTCCCACCCAGCTTGGAGTCGTCTCCAGACTTACTGAGGGTGCACTCAATTCCCTTCTCCACATCATTGACAAAGATATTAAACAGAACTGGCCCCAGTACTGAGCCCTGGGGAACACCCCTTGTGACTGGTGCCCCCCGGCTGGATGTAACCCCATTCACCACCACTCTTTGGGCTCAGCTGTCCAGCCAGTTTTTTACCCAGTGAACAGTACACCTGTTCAAGCATGAACAGCCAGTTTCTCCAGGAGAATGCTGTGGGAAATGGTATCAAATGGTTTACTGAAGTTTAGGTAGACAACATCCACAGACTTTCCTTCATACGCTAGGTGGGTAACTGTGTCATAGAGGGAGATCAGGTTAGTCAAGCAGGACCTGCCTTTCGTAAACTCATGGTGACTGGGCCTGATCATCTGGGTGTCCTGTACATGCCCTGTAATGGCACTCAGGATGAGCTGTTCCATGACCTTCCCCAGCACCAAGGTCAGACTGACAGGCCTGTAGTTCCCCAGATCCTCTTTCTGGCCCTTCTTGTACATGGGCATCATATTGCCTAACTTCCAGTCACTCCCACTCTCTAAGAGCTTCTTTTGTAGGTGGGGGGTTTGGCTGTCATTGCTTCTGGCCCTGTCTAGGTCTTGTCAGACACTGTTGCATGAGCTGTGGGTTCCTGGCGGTTGTCTCGACTCCCCCTGAGATTCCCCAGTTCAGGAAACACCCCTGTGCACTGCACGAGAGTGCTCTGCTGCTGATTGTGCTGGCACCGGAGCTGCTTGCCTTGATGAGCCAATGTCTTAAAGCACGGTGCTTCAAAGCACTTGTCATACCAGTAGGTATGAGAGATTAGCTGGTACTACTGCAGTGCTAGGTACCGGTACCTGAGGTAGCTTTTCATTAGCCGCTTGGCACTACCATGATATTAGTCTCAGTGCTGCAGCCCAGAATCTAGTATGACCCAATTTATCCTGCCAAGGAGCAAGGTGGCAGAGGTCTGCCCTGGGGGTTATTATCACAAGTAAGCAAGTGAGCATTTTTAATCTGATCTGTAAAGTTTCCTTTAGAGCTGTGGTGCTTTCTCATAATTCACATTCTATCTCTTCATGCCAGCTGGATCCTAAGACTCAAAAGTCATAGGCATTCCCATTTTGGCATTAACACTTGTCCCTGCAGTAAAGTAAAGAATACTCCCATTAAAGTCTATACCAGTGTGTTATGCTTCTTTTCTGCTGCAGTTCCATGAGATTCCTGTTTTTCACTTAGTTACTGTGAGAAATGAAAAAAAAACAACAACAAAACCCCAGGATAACCCTGGAGGCATATGAATCATATTTTATGATATTTTTTTGTGGTACCACTGATAGAGACTATAAGGCTGGTATCGACATGCAATAATAAAATGATGCCAGTGCAAAGGCAGCAGCTGAGAGGACAGAGCTCTGAAATACTGCAGTACTTTCTTCAGCAGCTGATGATAATTATATTCAGGGTGGAAAAGGAAAAAGGGATATTGCTGAGGCTTGCTGGTTCCCTGCAGTCTATAGTAACCGTTCTGGTCCCTGAGGCCAGCCAAGAACAAAAGCATCTGGAAGCTAGAGCTGATGGATCATGCTAGTATCTTTGGTCAGCTATCTTTGCCCCCGGTAACACATACCTCTGAATAACCATCAAGAACCTGGACCCATCATTTAGATGATGAGAGAAATCTTCAGAAAGGCATTTTCCCATTTCCCACACTTTTACATATGTTGTTTGTGGCAGGAGGTGAAAAAACACCATTAATAAGGATATTAATAGTAGATTAATAATAGCTATTAGTAACTGGTAACATGGAATGTTTTCTGAAGGAACTTCTGTTGCATGGGATCCTGCCTTCCCTTACCTCTGCCAGGGATGAACTGGTAGCAGTAGAGCATCCTCAGTGCAGGAAATCCCAATAGGTGTCCCAGATTCAGGCCCTTGGTTGCAGGTGAGATGAAGTGATGCACTTTGTGGGCAGGAATCTCTTCTCACCCCCCAAGACAAGCGTATAAGCTACTGACCAATAGAAAGGTGCCTCCTGAGAGCCTCAAACATGAAGAGAGAAGAGAATAGAAAGTGGAAAGTTTTAGATACCAGACTTGTGTCTGCCTCATAAAGTTTTTTGTTTGTAGTTTTTTCATTCCTGTAAAAATAGCAACTCAGTTCTAACTTTATCAACTTTGTTACATATATTCTGTTAGAAAAAAAGTAAATATATCCCTTTTAGAAATATCAAACAGTTACTGAAAATGGCTAGGACATTCATTTCAACATTCTGCTTTGCGATTGATGTTACTCAGCAGGTGGTATTAAGCCATTCCAATATCACTCCTCAGTTTTTGTAAATTTGCAGAAAATGTGCATAACAATGCTTCCTTTCAGCATAATATCCTTATGGAAGGTTTAATTGGTTCTCAAGATACCTTTGTTATTTCCACAGCCTTTCAGTTGTTCATGCAAACATGATTGGTACTTTACTTTCAAAGCTCTGTTGAAATTAAGTAAAATAAAAATTCAGCAATTCACTATTTCATGCCCATTTAAAAGGTATTTTTAATGTCATAATAGAAAGGGAAGTATCTGGGGAAATATACAGATGTTATACAGTACAGAAGATCAGGTGTTTGGGAAGAAAGAGTGTTTTGTGTTATTTACTATAATCTTTTTAAAGGTCTTTAATAGTGATTTATGAACAGCGATCTTAGGTAACTGTGAATACTTCTTGTTGGAGATAGTTTAACAGGCATCATATTAACGCTAAGAGTTTCTTTTTGGATTTTTTTTTCAGTTTGTACTTTAAAGACTTTTTCTGTATTTTTTGTTATGTTGAAATAAAAGTGGGAGCTCCAGTGAGGATGGAAATTAATTTTTAACTATGTGAGGCCATGACTGTCTCCTAGAATTCAAGTTTCTGCCTCTATACAATAAAGAAAAAAATTACTGATGTCATGGGTAAATCTAAAATATTAAAGTATAGTCTAAATGACTTTTATAGAGCTATGTTGTACTAGAGAGACGTGTTGCACTTCTGTGAAGGACTCACTGAATGCATGGACAATGCAACCTGACTGATTTAACAACTAAAGAAGTTATTGATCTACAGACTGCTGGAGACTGGAGGTAAATATTCTGGGAAAGCATTGCTGCACATTTGCCTTTTGTGCATGTGCTGCTGGCCATTGCTGATGACAGGCCACCTTACCAGGTAGATTATTGATGGATCTAATCCAGTACCACTGTCTGATCTTTTCATCTGTCTGGGTTCCTCCTCAAAATCTCTGCAACAAACAAAGCTCCTGGTTGTAAGAGCCAAAAGCTCCTGACATCACAGAATCACAGAATGGTTACAGTTAGACGGGACCTCTAGAGATCATTGGGTCCAACCCCCTGCTAAAGCAGGTTCGCCTGGTTCAGGTTGCACAGAATCGCATCCAGGCAGGTTTGCAGGTTTTGAAATGTTTCCAGAGAAGGAGACTGCACAACCTCTCCGGGCAGCCTGTGCCAAGGCTGTCACCATCAAGGTAAAGAAGTTCTTCTTCCTATTCAGATGGAACTGCCTGTGTTGAGGTTTGCGCCCGTTGCCCCTTGTCCTGTCTCTAGGCACCACTGAAAAGAGGCCGGTCCCATCCTTTTGACACTTGCCCTTAGATATTTGTATGCATTGATAAGATCCCCTCAGTCTGCTCTTCTCCAGGCTGAACAGCCCCAGCTCTCTCAGCCTTTCCTCATCAGGGAGATGCTCCAGCCCCCTCCTCATCTTTGTAGCCCTTCGCTGGACCTTCCCCAGCAGTTCCCTGTCTCTCTGGAACTGGGGAGCCCAGCACTGGACACATCACTCCAGATGTGGCCTCACCAGGGTGGAGCAGAGGGGGAGGGTAACTGCCCTCAACCTGCTGGCCACGCTCCTCCTAATGCCCCCCAGGATCCCACTGGCCCCTTGGCCACAAGGGCACGCTGCTGGCTCACGGTCACGGGTTACCACCAGTTGGTTAAAAAGTAGGAAAGAAAGAATTTCTTTCTATGGACAGCTTTTTAAGTGGAGAAAGATCATCAACAGCCTCCCTCAGACATCCGTGTTGGGTGTTACAAGAAACTAATATGGTGCTGGGTTTTATTTTCTGTTTCCTCCTATACAAGAACTGTAAGTATTAATGGAAATGTCTCAGGTCCAAAGAAAAGCAACAAACGCCCCATCCCCCGAAAACTGTATTTTTCTACAAAATATGTTTAAACAGTAAAAGTACTGAAAACAAGGTGTTTAGGGTGGCCAAAAATTTGTGTTTAAAATCTAATTTGGCAAATTAACTGAAGAAAGAGGCAGAAAAGGCAGCTGAATACATAGCTTTGCTCATGAAGCATTTGAGAGAGGAATTGCTGGAGGTTAGGAAAGGATGCTTGCTAAACCTAAACATTTGCCATCAAAAAGAGCATAGAGATCTGGACCGAATTTTGAGTTGACCTAATACAGTCATTCTTATGACTCAAGATGTGATGAATGGTAACAGAATAGTGTTCTGAGTTCCTACAGATTTGGGATGCTGCTGTCAGAACACTGGAAAAGCAGATCCTTGCAGATCTCTTGATATAATGGCAGCCAAATTCTTACCAGATAAGGTCACATGCATCTTGCCAGAAATGTCATCGCAATCTTCTCCTGGACTGACTTGTCAGTGTCGAGCAGTCAAGATGTGCTGTATGCAGGAAAAACCCAGAGCCACTTGAGATCTCACAGGTTTCCACCTGCAGTATGAGGACTCACATTGTGTACATGCAGTTATGTGCAAATATTTTGCTGTCTCTGTAGTTTAAAGCCCTGAAGGAAGGTCCTATCCCAGTTTGTTGGGGATAGATACTCCTGCAGACTTCTGAAATATTACTGAGCTGTGATTCTCTCTTTTTTTTTTTTTTTTTTTTGTAATCGCCATCTCTACAATTAATTGTATTTGCTTACTTTCCAAAATTATACCAGTAGGTTCTTTCTCTCATATCAAAAATAAAAGGCTACTGTGCTTCAATATGCATGTTTAGTATTAGCCGGGCATTACTGCTGACATCAATGTCACTTGCTGATTTGTAATACCTACGCCCTAATGCCAAACAAACAATTAATAGTCAGAGTGGAGCCAGACAACTAAAATCAAGAAATGAGGCAGCTTGATTAATAGCTAAAAACATTGCTGGAACCCTGAAGAGATGGCATATAATATTTATAGATTTAACGTTGTGAAGTAATTTAGGTAACTTGATAGTTAGGAAAAGAACCAGGTTACAAAGAACATATTATAAATTAATGATTGATTCTACCTGACATAGGCACCTAAAAAGATTATTATCTTGGCCCATAAAGGGTCAAAGTAATGGTGCAGTTAAATCTTCATGGAATAAAACATCCTTCCTATATTCCTGTTTATTTTGTTCTTTTTTGTTTGTGAGTGGAGAAATAATTAGTTGCTTTGGGTTTTTATGCATTCTTTTAGTTGTGGGTGGGTTTTTTTTGTTTTTGTTTTTTTTTTTGTTTGTTTTTTTTTGTTTTTTTTTGTGTGTGTGGTATGTATACTGAAGTTTATGGGCCTTGTCCTTCTGTCATTTTTGTGTAGCAATTAATTCATGATATCTAACACACAGCCCTCAGAAGGGGCTGGCGTCCTTAATGTGTCAATGCAAAGGACATAATTCACAGCTATGTTTTGGACTCTCACTAGCTTCTGAAGTCTTCTAATTGCAATGGCTGGTAATTAATATAATTGACTCAATCTCTTTCACAGAAAAAGATGTCCCTTTAAGAACTGTGGGTTTAATAGAGCCCCAGATACAACTTCTTCCTGTGATATTGCTGCAGCACAGGAGTTCAGGCAATGCATGTGACAATACATCTTAGACAGTTCCATTTGCCTATAACTGAGCAGGAAAGACCAAGAACTCTGGTGGTTTGGAGTTACAGCTCCTGTTTGAGATAAAAAGGTCTCTGTGTGTCCACATCCACCCATTTTAACTCTTCAGTAGCTTTTGCCTTCCCTTTCTCTTATAAGCACCCATCCTGCACTTCTGTGTTTTATGTGGGTGATTGATGCAACCCCCAAATTATACCCATTCCTGAAGCTTTCTTACCATAGATAACAGTCCAGTGTATATTAAAGAGAATTTAGTGTGGTGCATTTCCTTCAGCAAGTAAATCCCAGCTGCCTGCAAATGCCTAATCAACTCCCTGGCAGACACTGGCAGGCTATGAAGAGAAGAGCTTCGCATTTGCTACCTTCCCCAGCTAAGGTTCACCTACTTGTGCCACAGGGCTGCTGAAGGCAGTATTACCTATCGACACAGGTGGACTCATATGGGAGTTCCAAGAGGTGAAGCAGCACAGTTTTGTGTGTGGTTGTTTTGGTGTTTTTTTTCCAAATGTTTATGAAATCTTGTGTGTTGGTATCCTCAAGTGAAGTTAGTTACAAACTTCTTAAGTTTTTGGGAAATCTGTGCGTGTTTGCCATCTGCTTCCTAGCAAGTTAAACTGTAAGCAAGACGGACCACTCTGACGAATGGGGTAGAGCTTCTTCATTTAAGCACCTGCCTTGGAAAAAGCAATGTATATTGACTTTATGTTTTAGTGAAGTGTTTGCTCTGTTTGTGAAATTCTTACATACAGCCGGGGCACTATTAAACCAACCTTCTTACCCATATATATATATATATATGTGTGTGTGTGTTTGTGCTCACATTTATATAGCAGATGTCAATCCTTCAGTATACGGCTTTAGGGCTAGTAAGACAATTTATATTAATCGAGTATCTGGCAACTGTCAGCAAAGTATATATTTAATAACAATGTTTTTATTGGGATAAAGAGCTTTGCTTGTAGTGGATACAAGCAATCCTAGTGGATTTGAGGCTTATGTAGAGATTCGTATGTTTTTAAATACGTAGAAAAGTGGCAACAAAAGCAAGCAGATGTAACTTTGTTATTTGCTGTTGCATGGGCAACTTAAACAGCTATAACCTGTAGTAAAACACTGTCGTCTTCAAGACATCTTGGAACAAGGCTTATGTGAAAGGAAGACTGGCAAATTATTAAACTTTTTTGGGGGGGAAATATTGTTAATCTTTCTTCTTCAAGTTTAGCTTGCTGACAGAAGCTCATGTACTTCCTGAGCTAGAGCTTGATCTGCTGCTGTGCTGCTCCACATACCTATGCAGCCCAGGGCTGGTTGCAAAGCACGTTAAAGAAGCTGAATAAATGAAAAAGTCACTAGAGTGTATTGAGCTGCTGGCAGCTGTGGTGGCACTGCTCTCTTGCTGCCTTAGGCAGTCGGAAGTAAGTTGGAACATGTCTGTATGTGCTACAGCAGCTACTTTGACAATGCAGGCAAACAATGGAGAATTGTTTCTGGAATATGCTGAATTGACAAACAGCCATTATGGGAAATGAACAAAAATTGTATATAATGCCAAAATATTTTTCCTTTGTTTTTAAATGCTTTCAGTGATAATTTATGTGCCTGCCACACTGACTTGCTGAGGGACATTTATTGCAGCACTGGCCAGGCAAAGGCACCTAAGCTAAAACAAAGCTTGGCTTGCCATCATAGGCATATATTATTGAACATGCCAGCAAGCAGATTTTTGAGTGTTGAAATCATGCAGTCAATATGTATTCCTAAACAAATTTTGTGTTGTATCCAGAGTGGTACTTAGTTGCCAAACTCCAGCATGTGACAGGACAAAAATAATGGAGACAAGAACATAGCTGGGAAGTGCATGGTCAGGGTGTGTAGAAAGTGGGAGACAGCATTTGCTTGTCTGGGGCCATGACAGTTGCAGGGAGCTTGTGAACACATTTTGAGTACAGAGAAAGGAAAGATGTACTCCTCAGGTGGTTTTCTTCTTACTATCTTATCTACTTCTTTTAATTGTGACCCTAAAATCAGAAGATATGAGAGAGAAATCCAGTAACTGTGAAATAAAAATATTTTGTAAAGACTCTAAGCTTATGAGCGTCCTCTTCTAGTCCTTACTAGATGTCTCACATCCATGTTTACTTAGCTCACATAAAACCACTTTGCTCTCTAATCCCTTGTTCTTCTTTTTAGCCATAGCAGGATTCTTGTTAAATGTCACTTTGGGGGATTTTCTGGTTTTGCTTTCTTTCCATGCCTTTATCAATTGCTTCTAATGAGTATATTTGCCGCAAAGATTGTGTATTTTTTTTAATAAAAATATCTGCAAAATCCACATCAGCCTGTGATATACATAGTAATGTCACACATGTCATGATGTTACCATAGTGTTAATTTACATGGAGAAAAGTATTTTGACAGGGCTATACTGTTACAGTGATGTTAGCATGTCAATAAATGTTCCCATATAGGCATTATTTACCACAGAATTGGAATTTTCTTTTTCTAGGCCAATTTGCTGAGAAATGGCTTACGCAGAATTGGAACATAAATTTTAGAGATACTTCTGATAGAAAACTTTACCAGCATAGCTAATATTGGGAACTTCAATAGGGAATAAGCTCTCTCTGTCTCTTAGTACCTGTTCCCCACTTTTAAAGTGAAGATAATGTGAGGATCCAGCCACTTGATTTTGAGAAATGCAGTGCCAGGGAGCAGCAAGAGCTGGCTGCTCCGTCAGGCTAAAGGAGCCAAGGACAACAGCCAGGTTGGCAATGCCCTGCTCAGTAAGGGACATGGTTCTGGAGCACCGGAGTGAGGTGAGCAAACAGGTCTCCTGGCAGTGACCGGGGCCAGCCACTACCTGATGGTCATTAAAGAAGCCCATGGTGATGAGACAGGACTGAGGCAGAGATGGGAGTTCAAATCCGCGGGTCAGGATCAACAAAGCAGATGGCTGGGCACAAAAATACCTGCAACATGGCTAAGGTGAGGCCAAGGACAAGTGCCTAAGTTTAACAGCAGGCTGGAGATGTTTTCCATTACATTCTTAGAAACACATCAAAATTTATCCTGATGACTTTAGTGGCAAGCAAAGCATTCAAAGTCTTTGGTCTTTCCATGACAATGGAACAGATGTGGCAAGATGTATATTTCTCCCTGTGGGAAATACTGAAAAATTGGAGTGGAAATATAAAATATTTTCTGTTTGAGCTTTTTCCCATCGTATCTCATCCTTCAAGTGCCTACTGTTTTTTTTTTTGTTTTTTTTTTTGTTTGTTTTTTTTTTTTCTTATTCTTATCTCCTGGCTGCAGTTGAATACACTTCAGCTGAGTTTGTTAACTGAAGGGGAGAGCTGGGGATGTGTGTGAACTCATACTGGGCAACAGCATGAAGGAGGGGAAAATGTGAGCCAGGGATTGTTTCAGGCAGCAGTGAATCGCAAGCTCCTACTGCTTGGAGCTACCCTGATGATACACAGCAGTTGTAAATCCAGTACATTCAGTCTGCTCGCTGCCCATCTGGCACAATACAACAAAACAAAGAAAGAAACCAGACAGCACAAATGAATCTGACCCTGAAAGCTAAAATTAGCTAATGTTAGTTTATTCCTAACAGCTTGAGAAAGCCTTGCAGTAGTATTCTCTCTGGGATTCTTTTTCTGCTTGTGTCTGAACACTTCCATGCAAGAAACTAAATACTTTTCCAGAGAAACATCCAGTTTAATTGAAGACCATATACCACCAATATTTCATATTTGAGAGAGGTGTGACTGTCATAATCATTTAATAATCTTACACTGATTATCATGGATGTGGGATGGAAGGGATTAGGGAAAACAGACTTGAAAATCCATTTAGTCTAAACTACGAAGCAATTTGAACAAAGGCAATTGCATGGGTGACTCATATAGCCCATGTAAAGTGGGAAAATAGTTCCTTTGGAGTGACTTCCACAACTTAAAATGGTTTTACTTTCTTAAGTACAGTAATACAAAACTGAAATTAAATATTTTGCACTGGGTGCATTTGGAGGGTTGTTGGCATCAGGGGGGATGCAAAGACCTCTGAGAGGAGACTGAGGGCTGCCCCATGCCAGTCCCAGGCAGCTCTGAAGCAGCCCCACTGCAGCCACAGCTGACCCCTCAGTGATGTTGGTGGCATCATCTTGCAGATGCATTTAAGAAAGGGCAAAGTGCTGTCTAGGCAGTGAGGAGAGAGGAAAAAATGTGTGTGAAACAGCCCTGCAGCACCAAGGTGAGAGAAGGACGAGGGGTTGCACTGCAGTCCATGGAGACACCGTGCCCTCACTGCAGCACACAGAGGACCTGTACTGGAGTGTTTATCCTGCAGGAAGCTGTAGCCCATGGGAAGGACCCTCACTGGAGCAAAGTGTGAAGAGAAAGGAGCAGCAAAGAGGGTCTGTTATGGACTAACCACAACCTCCATTCCCCATTCTCTTGCCCTGCTTGGGGTTGGGGAGGAGAAAGAGGAGCTGGGAATAAAGTTGAGCCTGAGATGAAAAGGCTTAGGAGAAACGTAGTTTTGTTTGCCTTTGTTTCTCACTACCCAAAATGTAGTTTCATTGGTGATCAATTAAATTAATTTACCTCGAGGTTTTTTTGCCCTCGAAGGTAATTTGTAACTGATCTCTCCATCTTTATTTCAACTCTTGAGCCTTTTTGTCTTATTCCCCACCCTCACCCAATCCTGTTGAGCAGAGGGAATGAAACTGGCTGTGTGAGGGTCCAGCGGCTGGCCAAAGTCAACCCACCACACCTTTTTAGGAGTAATTGTATTGTAGGTACAATTAGGACTTAACATGGTTTGTATCTGGAAATCTATGTAATGATTAAAAAAAAATAAATACTGTTTTTTAAAAAAAGTTTTCCTGAAGGGAACTGAGTTTAATACATTTGAGTCATTTGTCTCAACACCACTATACAGAATTTTTGATAGAATTTAGAAGCACATAATGATAACAGTTTCAGAAGTTCACGTGCCTAGGAAGTTATCACATCTGCTCTCTTCAATGGCTAATTCTCTTCTTGCTAACACCAGTTTCCCACTGCTGCAGTGGTGCCACTCCTCTTATAGAAGATGCTTGTCATATAAGAGGAGATGAAGGTGGAAGAGAAAAAGAATGTTATAGTTTCTCTTCTAAAGAAGAAAGGTTGCCAAGTGGAGAAATCACACTTATAAAAATATCCTCCAAGGTCTTTAAGAATAAATTGTGAGATCATAACATGAATATGTATTTGTAAGGGTTAATCGATGCCAAGTAATATAAAACCCACACACACACCTCGCCACTTCAGCCTCCCTAAGAGGCCTGTGAGGACTTCATTTTGGAAACCTGCTTGTGCCCTTTTCTTCTATTTTTCTGAAGTACAAGTATTTAATTCACTGCTTCTACATAACCCTTCTTTTGTTTGCTATAGCAGACGTGCAACACTGCATGAAGCAGAGGTCCACATACTTTAGAAATGAAAGAACACCTGAGGCTGGCAGATAATTTGAATGGAGAGCATGGCACAGCAGATGTCTCTGACTACCATTCTTAAAAATATCTGTGCTATGAAGCCAGCAGTTGTTGTTGATATGTACCACATGTTTCTGTTATTTTATGCATTGTGGAGAAGATCTTTACGTTGGAAAGGAAGGAGAGAAGGAAAGATGAGCAATACTTTCAGTTTTCCCATCTTGATCCTTATTCAAGTCATTGTATTTCCTGAGTGAAAAGCAAGACAGTTCAGGAAATTCCACCACTGCCGTGACAAGTTCTGTTCAAAAAACAGTACAACCACTTTAGTAATGGGTTAAAGACTTTGAAAAGGCTGCATAGCCATGTCCACTATATGGAAAAGTTCACCTTATCTCTCTAAATCTTCTTGTCAATGTGTCATGGATCATTTACAACCTATTTCATGGCTAGTTCATGACAGTCTCAAGCTCCATTTTCCCCCCAGTAGCTTTCAGACTTTTTCTGTTCCTCTTTTCCTGAAGCTGTAAGATTTACCTGTGCCAAAGTCTGAATGGCGGCCCCTGAAGTCACCTTGTAGAACTGAGGCTTTTATGTCGTACTGTGCCAGACATCCTAGTGGACTGAGAACTTGATTAATCTAAATACAATGAAGTGACATAATTTGGGGTTTATTCATGATTCTCTACCCTCCTTTGTGGCATTTCTGCAGGGAAAGAGACAGCACGTCTAATGCCTCTTAAACCTGATCAGAAATGTCCTACAGAAAAAGTATAACATTTAAAATGAAGTTTAGTCTTAATTGTGGCTCTTAACTGCACTTCTTTTTATAACTTCCAGGGTTGGTTTTTGTTTGTTTCTTTTGCACCATGATTACATACATGCTTATCTGCAACAGACAGGCTGTTAATTTAATAAGCACTTCACGGTGTAATTGCCTAGTGTCACAGCACGGTACAGCACAACTATGCAGAACATCAACTAAGGTTCACTATAGATTAAATATACATGCTTCCTACCACATTCTGAAGGGCTTATGGAAAACAGGGATGCTCTCTTTCGTAGCAAGAGCACCAGAAAATGTGTGATATTTCCTTTACCGTGAAACACCAAGTCAAAAGGGATTATAAATGTTACTTTAAAACCTATATAGAATGTAAATTCCTCTTTCTTAGTGATCCTGGTAGACACATGCTTTGATGTTTGGTCAATGCGGGTCTGAGGAGCTAGCTGGCTTTGCAAGCCACATATGTATGAAAAGAGCTATTAGACCTGAGGCAAGATGCAGGTGAAATGTGTGACTGTTGCTTGGATGTTACAGTTGGGGGTCAGCATAACTCTCTCCGTAAATGAAATACGCGAGACTTCATTTCTAGATAATGTCTTTTTACTTGCTCAGCATGTCCAGTCTTAGTCAGATTGGTCTGGTTTGCACTGTCTTGTTAACTCGTACTTTCGTAGTGTTTTCTACCTTTGAACTCTCAAGTCAAAGCTTTTATCTAAAAAGATGAAATCATTGCTTTTTTCAAAATGTGACTCCAGTGCAAACTGTGAAATCCTTTTTGCCTGAGACTTCTCCTGTTCCTTTCAGAAGGATGACATTAAAGTGAATGCTGAATGATCTTGCAATTGATTAGCACATCCAAGAAAAACAGTTGTTCCTAGTGTTAAGATCTATCACTGCAGTATGATTGGACTCCAATTTTTCTATCAGTTGTGAGTGGAGTTTGGCTTGTAAAGAGAGCTAGAAATAGATGAGACATCTGGCTGGTATCTTACCATGGCCTGCAAACTTTCCAGGAAGAGGGACTCTGTTTATTGCAGCACCTGCCTCCTGCAGGACCAAGGAGCAAGTTTCAGGAAATGAGCAGCTGTAATTTAAGATAAGAAGAAAGATATTTTTAAGCAAGATTTTTAATATCCGAAAGTAAGGCACATGCCAAACATTGGCTCACACTAGTGAAGAAATAATGCTCATATAACTTCTAGACAGTTAATATTGAGCTGAAATGTTACTGAAACCTGCTCTAAAAAAGAAGTTCTAACCTTTTCGAAAAAGCAGGTATAAGAGCATAACATTTTACTGATTTGAGACTTTATTAGCTTTTTTGAGAGTGTCATACAGATGACTAAAGCAGAAAAACATGATTAAAACCCTATATCTTACATTTTCTGCAATCTTTTCCTCATTTAAGGAGAAAAAAGGAGGTAATATTTACCTGAACAGGAACTGACTTTTCATTAGAAATAAGGCTTACTCAGGAAAATTCAGACTTAAAGATATCACATTTGGAAGGATATAGGCAAGTCCCAAAGCATTACAGATGGTGAGCTGGGATGGTTCTGAAAGGTTTAGGAAACTTTAGGTTCTTCTTTTAAATAACAGAACATTAAACAATTTATTTTTTTTTGTTGGTTGTTTGTTTTCTTTTTTCTTCCTTGCTGGAACAAACTGGATTTATTTTATTAAAGAGAATCTCCACACACCTGTAGTTTAATACAAGATACCCAATACATATAAATGACCATCCTGTTCCACAAATGTATTGTATCATCTCCCAGACAGAGAAGCTATACTGCATTTCTAAATGCTGGGGACAGCAACAAATTTGAGACACTCTCAAGGTGCAGTTTACAATGGATTCTTGAACATATACCCAAGGAAACATTTTGTGCCTAAAATTCATTGACTATGAGAGTCCTCTTTGAAATGCTTATCAGTGTCTTAGAAGTGGCTAGTTAAGACACAGGGTAACTCACTTATGAATGAAAGATTGCAGGTTTACAAGAAATATATTGCATTTAATAATACAGTACTTCATTAAGGCTTGCTGTGTAACTGCAGAACAATGAGCTGATGGGGTACATTTTGAGCAAAACACTCAAAATAAAGGTAGGAGAGCAATTATTTACTACCAGTAAAGTAGATTCTTCCTCTGTGTAGTATCAACCATACATGATTAATATCCTTTACAGGGTCATCAGAACAGTCCTTCAGGGCATGAAAGGAAACAGCAGAATTTTCTGAAACACCATCTCAAGTACAGCACTATGGGAACACCTTAGGCATTTAATAAATGGATTTTTGCTGCTGGCTTGCTTGCTTTCTTTCATGGAAGATTCACAGATCAGATTGCTGCAACTTGTGAGCTATTCAGAAGCAATGTTCTATCAGTATGTGACAAACAGGGGGACGCAGGGGCTAAAAGTATATGATAATCACAAATTAACAAGTTAGGATTTAGAAGCTTTTGTCTAACAGTGGAATGTCTCTTTTAGTTACATATAATGACAATAGGTAGCCTTTATCTGAAAGGTAACTTCTTTCTTCTTTTTTTGTTGTTTTGTTTTAATACTGATTAAGTAGTTGGAATAAATTTCCATGTAGATGTCAAGGCTCTGTAACTAAACTGTGAAACCCGGTCAAATTGTGGGTTTTTTTTGCAGAAAGCAGGAGGTATTTGTTCCTGTAGATAGAGTTCAAATACTTTGTGATAGTATCCTGCATGAATGGATAGCATTAAATCAGAGAAAATGAAGAAAGAAGCTAAATAATGGCATAATTAATGCTTTTGAGAAAAAATGGTTCTAAAGGCCTACTGTTTGAAATGGAGCTATTTTGTTCAGTCTGGACTAGAATGATTTATTCATCCCAAGCTTATTCTTGGGGAAACCAAAGAATATTAGTTTCCAAAACTTGAAACAAGAAGTAGTTCATTGGTAAGTGACTGCCTATGCATTGTCAGAAATTCAAGACTCGTATAAATAGCAATAGATCAGCTTGCTTCCTCCAATGTAAATAGGCAGCTAACTGGGCAGCTGCATGAAGAGGATTTAAAGATTAGGTCAACAATATATTTATTATTCTTTATTGATTTTTTAAAATCCTTTTTTATGTTTGTTTTGAAACTGTAGATGGAAGAATAAATCACTTTGTAGGTGATGTTTGAGTTATTTCAATTAGCTTGCCCTTCAAGGGTCCCTCCAGTGAATGGATTTATGGGTGTCAAATTAAACTGGGCCCCTTCTCAACTTAGGGAACAACGGCTATTGGCCAGAAACACAGTTCCAGAATGGTTAAGTTGCATGATCCTGTCCAAATGGGTGGAGTTGGAGCCCCATCAAAGGGGTACACACAAGAGAATTTTAAAACACTGTGGAGCTCACTCTGTTTTTGCCTGTGAAAAACATATGGTCTGAGGAAGAGATGCTAGGTATTACTGAGTGGCATTTTTCCTGAAAACAAACTGGTTTGTCTGCAGAAGCTTTTGCAGTGAGAGCTCGATCCTGTGAGACTGGAAAATACCTTGTTGCTGCAATTCTGCAAGAGCTAGAAAAGGGACAGAAAGAAAGGCTCACTAAACCCCTTTGTTTAGATAGTGAATTATAGGAAACAGAGATACTGTTTGGGTATCCTAAGTTTCACTGTCTACTCCTGTCCCTGACTGAATTTTCCTCAATAAATTTTAACTCATCTGTGACTTTGGGTGCCCTTCCTTTGTGCTTTCATAAGACGGGCAAGAAAGTGGATCTGGGGAAATACAGGCCATTTGGTTTATCTGTCTGTGACAATGTGAGTGAACAAATCCTCTTCCAAAACTTCCAAGCACATGAAAAACAATTCAAGTCTGGGAACAAGACCTGAATTTTCCAAGGCAATATCACACCCAGCTGACCTGATTGCTTTCTAAAAGATGCCTGTCTGTGTGGCCAAGTGACGTGCAACAATTGTTGTTTATCTTGGTTTTAGTAAACCTTTGGTGTGATGTCCTACAGTATAGCCAAAGCTGCGAGATGTGGACTTGATAATGAGCCTGTTAGGGGGGGTCTGCAATTGCCTGGGCTGTTGAGCTCAAAGTCCAGCTGGCATCCTGATACTAGTGGTGTCCCTTGGGGACTGATATTGGTACCAATTCAGTTTAACATTTCTATTAACAACCTGGATGATGGAACAGAAGTGTACTCTGGGCAAGTTTGTGGGTAGTAGCAAGCTGGGAGAAATGGCTGATGCTCTGTAGAGCAGGGGTGCTGTTCAGGGGGACCTCAGCAGGCCTATGACATTAGTCAGGTGAAACCTCATGAAGTTCAAATGTGATGTCCTGCACCTGGGATGGAGTAACACCATGCAGCAGTACAGCCTAGGTGCTGATTGGATGAGAAGCAACCACAGAAGACGACTTGGGTCCTGGTGGACAACTCGAACATGAGACAGCAGTGTGCCCTTACAAAGAATGTGGTCAGATGCAGAGTGAGCTGTGTTGATGAAAATGCAGCTGAAAGGTCCAGGAAACTGATCCTTTCCCTCTACTTGGCACTTGTGAACCTATACCTGGAACACTATGCACAGGCTTGAGTTTTCAGTGCAGGAGGACACAGACACAGTGTAGTGAGTCTAGAAGGGGCATACATGATAGTCGGGAGGCTGAAGCACATGGTGTATGAGAAGATGCTGGGACAGATGGGTCTGTTCAGGATGAAGAACAGAAAGCTCATGGGAGATCTTATTGCTGTCTACAAATGCCTGACTGGAAGATACACCATAGAGTCAGATCCTTCTCCAAAGTGCTCAGCAGTAGGATTAAAAGGCACTGGACATAAGTTAGAACACAGAAAACTCCAATAATACAAGGATGGAAAAAAACCCAACCTGGACATGGTCAAACACTGGTACAAGTTTCTCAGGCTGTGGAACTTCTATCCTTGGAGATACACAAAACTTTACCAGGCACAGCCCTGAGCAATCTGTGGCAAATGGACTTCCTTTAAGTAGGAGGCTGGACTAAAGCCCTTGGAAGGTGTCTTCCTACCTCCATAATTCTGAGTCTGTTTCCATGATTCTGTATTTACATAAGTTTTCTTTACATTAGAATTGTGAAATTTGCATTTACCTTTATAAATGGGTTTGTTAGTATTTCATACTTTTAAATGTGTTTAAAGTTTATGTCACTATATTTAAACATGGAAACTAATACATACCGGTGTGTAAAACAACACAAGAAGAAAATATTTTGATGTTTAAAAATGGCTCCAGGGGAGAAGTAGCTAAGAAATGCTGCAGCTCAAGCCTGCTGCTAGCTTTAACTTCACAGTGGCTGACTCACATCTACCCTCCTAAACACTTCATTACAGAACGTTGATTTCTTAACAAAATAAAATTGATGCTGGTTTATTACCCTGGGATAGCAGTGTTGCTATTATGTCCTTCTGAATAGCACTATGATTTTAATACAACATTTGAGAAATATTGCATTGTATTTCAGAAGCTTGTGTAGTTAATGTGTGGGAGGCTTCACACATAAGCTGCTTCACAAAAAAAGCAAAGGACTCCAAACTGAAGAACACTTTGAAAATATGAACATCATATATGCTTGCCTGGACATGAATAATGGAGAAGAGTGGCTAGAGAGGAGACAGATAATGACAAAAAAGGAAAGCAACCCAAATCCAGAAAGGTGTGGTTCTACCTCTGCCTGTAAAGTCATGGTAGTCATCACTCTTCAGTTGCCACTCTTCAGTAATGCTTGGCTAAGGGATGCTGTTGTAATTGTGGCTGGATGTGAGTTTTTAGCGTTATAAATTATTTTTACTACAAGAAAGCAGCATTTGCCATGGTTCTCCTAAAACTCCTAAGAATAGCTAAGCTTAAAACAGGGAAGCAGTATGCAGTTACCTTCTCAGGTAATTAAAGACCTAGAAAGACATAGAAAGACATAGAAAATAACAACTCTGTTCTGAAAACTCAGTGTTTGCATTTGGAAAGAATTTGCATACTGTAGCATAGCCTGCAGTAGCCATTAGCTCAGGAGTTCGTGTAGGTGGTGTAGCTTCAAGGCCCTCTCCGGTCAGGCAGAAGACAGACTTGAAAGGATCTCTCATTTCCCAGCTATAGTGGAGATACGTTTCTGTCCTCTGTATGAATCACAGACTCCATCCTGAATCCGAAGAGGCTTCCTGTTGACTTTGTTGATGGTGTATTGTGCTGCTTCTAAAAACCATGACTTTTTTGATGAGATAGCATTTTTCATGGGAAAATTTTGTTGAGCCAAGTACTTGGCAGGGAGGAACATCAAGAGGTTAACCTTAAAGAATACAAAATCCAGCAGAAGATGACAGATAACTGACTAAAGTCCAGTGAAACAAATAGATGGTGGCAGAAGCTCTTCCATTAACCTTGTCTTAAGATCACATGCTGCAAGACCTTTATCAACTCTGAGTGCACCTTTTTTCCAAACTACTTTCAAATGTTGGTAACCTCCAATGCAAGCACAGGCTGGCTCAGATAAGTTATGTTAGCACTTACTTATATATCTTCCGTGCTCCATTTCTGTGCTTTATTAAAGGAGTGTTCCACCTGGTTATTCCTCACTCCACAGACACAGAAGCTGAGGGGAAAAATGGTGGAAATAGTGCCCAGATATCCTGGAGCTGTCCAGAGCAAAATTAAAAATGAATCTATGGTGATAGGATATCCTCTGGTTGAAACAGAATGACTGTTGAAAACAGCATGTTTTATTCATAGTGCTGTATTTCTGTGGTGGATGGATGAGTGGACATTTGCTTTAAACATTTCTTGGCACAAAAAGGTGTAAGCTTTGCTGACACAGGTGTGCAGTAAGTGTTATAACCACAAGAAAGAAAGTGACACCTGTTTTCCCGCCCTGCAGAGGCAGGACTGAGATGGTATTTTTTCTTGTGGTTCTGGTGCCTGTAAACAGCTAACAGTGCATGTGCAGGGTACTAGGTCATCAGTCTTGGGGAGGGTCTTGTCTGATATGACCTTGAAATAGTCTGATACGACCCTAAAACAGTCCCCCTGTGACCACCCGGGAAACACCGAGCCTGTGCAGAACTAGACCACACCTACCCTCGCCTAGCACCACATCCACGCATGAAGTTTCTTGGAACCAGGTGGAGATTTTGGGACTTGGACTTTATAAAAATGGTACCACCAGAAGCTCAGGTGGGATCCCCACCACCAAGACACCCAGAATGAAAAGGACCAACAAGACACCATTGGATCTGTGGGTGGTGATATCTCTTTCCTTTATCTCTCTCTCTTTTTTGTCTCTCCCTTTCTCTCTTCTCCTCTCTTTCTTCTTAGGAATGTGTGGCACAGGACTTGCTTATCCAGTTAACTTATCCAGTTAAGTAATTGCTGTTGAATTATTGTATCTACCCACATGCCTTGTATTGTGCATTAATAAATCATAAAATTGGTTGGCTGGTGTTATTTCACCTTAATGCAGTCCAAGGGGATCATGAACTTGGTTGTTAGTCCCAAAAGGAGGGAGGTCATTCTGAACAGCTCCTTTCAGGTCATGACAATTTCAAAGTGTATTTTAAAATACCTTTTTTGAATACTCCTACAAAAGACTAACACAGCACCTGAGCATTCTGCATATACCATCGCTTTGTTAAGAACTACAACCCAAATAGCGAGTCAGCAAAAAAAATAAAAGCAGGAATCCAGTCTTATATAGTGAACTTGCATTGACTCCTAGCTTTGCAGGTGCTGGAGGATCAAAGCGAGCTTCTCTTTTCCACATGCTTTTTATTTTTTTTTTTAATTTTTTTATTAAGAAGCGCTAACATGTATGCCAGTCCTAACAGGAAAGTTGGCAGTTCTTGCTAGCATTACTGGAACAGAAACAGGATGGAGAGTTCTGATCTCTGAACAAACAACTTGGTTTAAAAGGTATGCTAAAACTCTGAAGGTAACCATTATTACTTGAACTATTAATTTCCCCCTGTACTCAGCACGAGTGTGGCTGCACCTTCAACACTGTGCTCAGTTTTGTGCTCCTCACAACAAGAAAGACACTGAGGTGCTGGAGCGTGTCCAGAGAAAGGCAATGAAGCTGGTGAAGGTTCTAGAGAACAAGTCTTGTGAGGAGACGCTGAGGAAACTGGGGTTGTTTAGCCTGGAGAAAAGGAGGGTCAGGGGAGACTTCATCACTCTCTACAACTACCTGAAAGGAAGATATAGTGAGATGGGTCTCCATCTCTTTTCCCAAGTATCAAGTGATAGGATGAGAGGAAATGTCCCCAAGTTGCACCAGGGGAGGTTTAGATTGGATATTAGGAAAAGTTTCTTCACCAGAAGGCTTGTCAAGCATTGGAACAGGCTGCCCAGGGAAGTGGTGGAGTCTCCATCCCTGGAGGTATTTAAAAGGTGTGTAAACGTGGCACTTAGGGACATGGTTTACTGGTGGACTTGGCAGTGTTAGGTTAATGGTTGGACTTGATATTAAAGGTCTTTTCTAAACTTAATCATTGTATGATTCTATATCAAATAATACCTACTGAGCGCCCTGTTATAACATCATATAATTAGCTGTTAAGAAAACTATAAACATCTATCTGTTTACTAGTCAGTATTTCTGTTTTGCAACTGTAGCATTAGCATAAGCATTTGTAACTGCTACCTAAGAGACTTTCTCGTGCCTGTTTCAGTTCTTTGTATGAAATTATTCTTGCATGGCATTTGTAATTGTTCCTGTCATGAAAATGGAAACCTCACATATATTCAGTAATGTGCCTTGGAGAGCATGTAACCTTGGAGATCTGTGTAATGTACCTTCAGATAATGGAAATTCTGTAGATAGTTCCTGAAATACTACTGTCTTCCTCATGAAAGCTGAGTTCTTTCCAGAGGTAATGTTTGCCCTTGGCAAAACAAATTTTGATGCAATAATGTTTATAAACAGTGTAGGAAGCAAGAAATCCTTCACATCTGTCAAATGTCCCAGTATAAAACTTTCTGCTTTTCAAGCATGCAGAAGGTTGTAGTGAAACGGAGAAACTAACAGAAAGAGCTTTGAGTGATAAGTATCCAAGAAACTGAAGGAAAATGTGGTCTTTTATTGTTTATATTTGCATATGAAAATTGATTTTGTAGAATTGCAGTTTCCAATCTCATTCTGCACCTTTCAGATTTGTAATGAAACAAAATACAATTTTCAAAACAAACTAAGGAAGGATTTTCCTTGTCAGACTATTTTTAAAGGCTCCACCAATTTTGGGCCTACTCATCAAGCAATCTATCTTTTTATTAAGTTCAAAAAGCAGATACTTTTTCACCTCTGATACCTTCATGCAGGTGTTATCATGAAGAACCAGTACAGAAACTAGGTCTGTCCTCTTACTGTTTGAAAACAGTAAGTTTGCAAAAAAAATAAATAAAAAATATGAGGTTGTATTTTCTAGATGATTGACTTGAATGCTTTGTGAATAAAAGCATAAGCTTTTAAATCATATATGTGGTTTTTACCCAGAACTTTTCATTAATCAGTGCATAGACAAATTGCATACTTTGTAGTCCTACAAAGCATCTGCTAGAGCCACTGCAGTTGCAGCCAGCTTTTATTATGCTGCTTGTTACCTTATCCCCCTTTCCCCTTCCCCTGTGACTGCAAAGCTTTCTCAGCCATCTTCTAAATTTACTGTTAGGAAGAAATTATATCACATGGCTGTATTGTATTAAAAAATATTAAAAAGTGCCCTCCATTCAATTTGTAATACAATCAGTTTACCCTAGTCATGAAGTTTAAGGAAGCCTTTACCCTATAAACGAGTGGCTAGGACATTAGTGTAAACTAGAATTAAAGGGAATTAGGCCTTTCTGGCACTACACATTACCAGCCTTGGAAATATTGCTTAAAAAATTATTTATTTTTTTTTAATCTTTGACAGTGTGAAATATCAGCTAGAATTGATATTTCTGGGCTTTGCCAGAAGCTGCACCCCATGACAAGCTGCATTTTTAAACTTCACAGCAGGGCTGCCCTTTGGCAACAATCCCTTCCGTACCTTGGAATGGTGTGCCTCAGCAGCACCAGCACCAGCACCAGGATATGAAGTCTTGTTAAAATATGTATGTATTTTATATATATATATATTTCAACTAGTAAGACTTCTACCATACAAATCCACTTTGTACTCTTGATGACTATCAACATGTGAATGAAAGAGAATTATGTATTTTATGAAACTGTTTTAAATGCTAGTGAATATTTTATACATCTCCACAGGTACAGCAAACCTAATGGTTTGTTTGACCCTAAAATAATTATTAATAAATTGAGTCAAAGAAAGATATTCACTATAGCATTATTAAAATATTTTATCAGAAAACATATTATACAGAAGTTTACAAAGCCATGAAAGAACAGGATTTTTAACAAAACTTGGTAGGAATATTAGTTTCTACTCATATACTTTAACATTCCTTTCAAAATTCCTCTAAGTCTCAAAGTGAATTATCTCAAGAATACAAGAATCATATCCCTTTAGGCTAAAAAGACCAGTTAAGATTAAAAAAAAAAAAAAAAAAAGGTATCTTTACCCTGCCAGATTGTATCAGACCAGTTACTATAACATAGTTAATTTTTTTTCCTGTGCATGTTTTGTCTCCATAGAAATAAATGACAAAAATATCAAAAAGTGGGGAAATGACAAAGTTTCTTCTTACTGAAATTTTTGTTTGAGGGGTCAGACTAATGCCAGTGAGAATATGTGTCTCTGTTCTCAAATTCTTTACTGAAAGAAAATGGAATAACTCACACTGGCTTCAGCGGTTCTGTTATAGGATTATGTACCTTCGTGAGTCTTTCTTCCTTTCAGGATGTCTGTTCAGGGCATATCCGTGGTAACAAAGGCTCGAAGCATTGCTTCTGCAAACTGGATTTTGGAGATAAGGAAATATGTCCATTGGAACCCTGAAGAAATAAAATTTCATTTAGCAAATGTCTGTTCAATCCCCCCCTGAAATCAGTAGGAACTCTTAAATTTGATTCCACAAAAGGTGGAGCAACACAAAAAGGTTTCAGTCAATGGCAGCCTAGATTGCCAAACAGCGTTTCTCAAAAATAATTGTGCTGTGAGTTATTTGACGTCTTTCTGAACACAGTGTTGTTGGGTTTTTTAGAAAAAAAAGATTATTTTTTCAAGATTTGTGCACAAATAAATAAATAGCAAGGAATATGGCAGAATTCTGACATCATGATGTTTAATGTCGCAACATTCATCCTAAGGAAGCTACTTATTATCATGTCATCTTAAAAAAAAAAAAAAAAGGCACCCATGAAATTAGAAAGTAACATTAAAGATGCAAAAACAACTAGGAAAGCACAGTGTAAGGAAATAGACTAGGTCAAGTCATAGTCTTTTGTACCCAGGGAGTTAAAAGCATTTTTATAAATTACGAACAAATAATATAGTGGAAACTGACATACACTCCTAATGGAATGATCTAAATTAATTTTGTTACTGATCCCTTGGTGATATCAGGCTAATCTTCACCACCCTTACAACAGGTTTGACTGCACATTTGTGATTTGAAAGGGAATTTTCAAATCAGAAGCGTCTTAGATTTCCTAGGTAAGGCAAGGTAGTGGATTACAGAACAGTGCTTCAGCATGCTCAGGGACTGAAATCTGCTTTTTCAGATATTACAGATTAAGAACTTGTTTACTCAGCAGTCATTTATTGGGTGAGTTCCAAAGTACCAGAAATGGACTTGTGTAATAATTTTCTTAAACATATTTAATTAAGAAAATAGTAGATGTTTAAAACTGAACACAAAACTACTTTCATTGGCTAAAACCATTCAAGTCACTTCCAATAAATGCTTCATCAATCATGAAAAGCCTGTATGCAAGTTAATTATGTTGGGTGCATACATTTTCTTATGTGTTCTCTTGCATTTTTTTAATGGATTTAATTATTACTGTTGTTTTTTGCTGGTTCTCTAATGATTATTTTTCAAGCAGTCTCTAAAGTGAATGTTTAGTTGTGTGAGTAGTTTCCTGCTTACACTCTAAAACCCTGTATATGAAATACCTGGGTTAAATGTGTTCCTAATAGGGACTTAAATAATTGCTTTTAATTTTCAAAAGAAAAAATATTTGGAAATACATCTTGTTATGTCAGTTGGTAACCCTAGGCAACCGTGTATTGCAAATGTATCTGACTGAAGTGAATGATGCTCAAAACATCAGCAGTGTGGGTGGGAATAAGAAGATGACAGATACCTAAATGGAAGCGAAATTTGAGCTATACTACACCATCCAATTCTGCAATTTATCTGGTCTTTTCAGGGTAACAACAAAACCTCAAAAAACTTACTAACATTCAAGTTTAGGTTAGTAGATTGTAAATATGTTATTTATGAAGTTACGAGTATTAAAACTATGCTACCTTCAGATAATTCTCAAGGACTTTAGGAAGATGGTAGCATCAGTGAACATGGGTGGTTTTGTTTGCTTACAGTTTGAAATCTGGTTTTGGTTTGCAAGCCTGTAAGAATCTGTCTCTAAAGCATGTAGCATTTTTCAACATTTCAGGATTCTGCTGAAGGAAAACAAGCATAAGCACCATTTTAGGCCCAAAGAGCTTAGACACAACAGGCCCTTAAAAAGCATGCTACAACATCGAGTGCTGTCATGTGGAGCATCTCCAGTACCAAATCACCTGCCACCAACTGCAATAATTCACCTGTCAAAGTGTTTCTGAGAAGAGTTTGAGAAAGAGGGGTTAGCCAGTTAATATCCATTTCTTTGATCAGATGCACCAAAATTAAGCCCAACCAGAAAACATTTTGGTTAGCATCTAATGTGCTCTGACAGATAGATTCAGGTGATTAAACTCTCACCTTTTAACATGGGAGGTTATCTTATGTAGATATGCATTTTTTAACAAATAATACTTCTGGAAGTCATGCAGAGTAGAGCATACTTTTGAAAGATAGCTATTTGTCAGTAGTCAGAATAAAAATGTGTTGGCACATATCAAATTTTCACCTGTATTTTAGCTCAAGTTCTGAAACTGTTATATTTTGGAATTGCTCTACTTTACTCTGAGGAGCTATATCAACTGAAACCAACAGTGTTACTGAACAACTATATTACAGCATGTAAGATATGCAAGGAATTTCCCTGATTGCTATTTCATCACCTAAAAGAGTCTCCTGAGTGCTTACTAAAATTCAGGTGCTGTATTTCCTACCTCCTTTTGGGGGAAAAAAAAAGAAAAGAAAAGAAAAGAAAAGATAAATTCCTCAAATGCAGCAACAGGACATTCTTTTATCCATCATTATAATAGTACACTTCAAGAATATTACTGAAATAGGTGCTGATAGGGTACTTCACAAAAGTATGGTAGATTCCCAAACTGAAGCTTAATTAGGAATTGGAAGATAATTTGGTGTTTTAAAATGACTTAGTGAGGGGTGTGAGCTAAAAATGTTCTACCAAACTACCTGCCAATTGAAATTGAATGTATATAGACATCTTCAACCCTGTTCAAAGGTGTTGTGGTCAAGCTATTCACTCCTTAATGCAAAGAATGTAGCTGCTTTCCATGTATTTATTCAGGATGGACTTTCACAGACTCTTAAGCACTCATTGCCAGAAAATGAACACAGAAGAGGAAGCAGCAAGCTCAATTTATAAAACAGAATCTTAATATATAGGTGATGAATGCAAGATTAGCATAAGCACTCTTTCTAACCATCTGGTTTAAACTCCTCAGCTGTAGAGTGTTCTACAGCTGCTGTAAAGGCAGGTACCTACACTACTCATGTACTCTGACGGTCTCTTTCTGTTCACAGTAGTGGGGTGTCTTCCAGCAGGCTCATTTCTTCCTCTTCCAAGAAGCATCTACTTGCTGGCTGGAAAAGCCTCCTTCCTCTAAGCCCCCTGGATATTGCATGTGCAAGGACTTAAATCCACACACCCAATAACAGGTCTATAGCAAATCTTTGTAAATGCTTGAAATAACTCAGGGGATGAGTTCTGTTTGATAATTAGATAAACAATGCAAACTGTGGTCATCCATAATATGAATTCTGAAAAAAATGCTCCCCTCACCAAGCTGCTTGTCATTCTACTAAGATAAAGCAGGTTCTAAAAATTACGTGCAGTGAGGCCTAAATGTCCTCCTTTCTCCATGTTACCAAGCTTTAATGAATTTCATTATTCTTTTTTAATTTACATGCTCTTGCAGAATAAAGGTCCCTAAATCATTAACTAATTTGATATGTCTGAAGTACCAATTCAATTCTCTGGTCCCTTGAGAATATTAGCCATCTTGTTCAAACACCTCTTAACTTAGTTTCATAATTAGATACACCTTGATTGATGGTTTTTTTGTATAGCACTTGCAGAAGGAAGAAAATCAACGTAATTGTTATCACGATTTAGCAGATTTAAGATTAAAAGTCTTAACTAAATCACTGATTTCCAAGAGGAAACAAAGCCCTGCTCTGGTGTAGGGCAAGGTAAGGAAGGTCTTTCAGGTAATGACTCCAATAATAAATTACTTTGAGAGGAAGAAATTGATATGGCAATTACTAAGAAAGTTATTTCAATACTACCTGCACATTGGATACATATTTATATGAAAACAGGGACATCTAGTTTTTCTGGTTCTTAATAGCTAAATCATTCCAAACAGGAAGCTGATGGTGAAATACTTGTTGGAAACACATTTTTAGGTAGAGCTGAAACAAAAGGAAAAAAGTACTTTTTTTTTTCCCCCCCTAAAAGAAACCTTTTCTGTTTAGAAGAACTTCTAGCAGAACCTTTTTTAATTAAAGTAATTTTGAAAGCCATGTTGAATCCCAGACTTTTATGCCTGCTCACGTGACTGAGCAGCCCTTATCCAGTCAGATGTTGTGGCAGGGGTAAATTCAGGATCAGGCATTGACTCAACATGAACACACCTTGCTATTCTGTTATAGTTGAGCTGTGGGTTACAATGTGCTATTATAATAGGCTCAAGTCTTGCTGTGAGAAGAAGTAAGAATAATTCATGCCTGAGACATAACACAGAGAGGAAACTACTTCATCAGTATAAACAAGCCTGGTTCAAAATCTCCATTCTTCTGCAGAGGTAGAAATAAGAAATTGTTGTGTCATTGTATAACATGAATTACTTTACAACTGAAATAATGACAAGAGAACCACTTTTGGGGGCAGAAACAGTGCTACAGGGTGCATAAACTTAAAATAATTACTTTCTCATTATGCAACAGAGTAAGAGCTTCAGGGTTAGGCCTTGTATTGTAATACATTTAGAGAAATCTGGAGCAGGTTTTCAGTTTCTATTTATCTATGTGTCATGAACTCAGTGTACAGCAGTAAGTCACAGCATATATAAACAAACAGGTATGATTATGGATATGGATGGGCAGAGAAATTTGAATTTACAAGTGTTTGAAATGGGTATCAGCAAATAAGAATTTTCTTAAAGTTTTGAGGGTTTTGGGAATAAATCTTGTGTTAAATCAGCGGGAAAAATTGTAAGCCATATTTCTTTATACTGTCATCTGTGTCAGCGTTTTAATGTTTCGGTATTATTCAAGGTATTAAAGATATCAATGGTTATAGATTTACAGTTTGTGGGTACTACCGAAGAAATTTCATTATGGGACCTGAGGAATTATAAAAAGACTAACTTCTTTTCAGCATCCTCTTTTCCCCTTTCTTCTATCACTTTGGAAAGTTTTGGATACTTAACTGTGATTAATAATAACTAGTAATGGTTAATTGTAGCCTAGGGTTTTTGTTTGAGTTATGGTTCTGATTGAGAACACATCACCAGAGTAGGAAACTGGAAATGCAAGCTTTTAGAGTGGTAATCTTGGAGAAATCTGATTTTACTTAATTATGGACACTTTTAGTATCCCTGTTACTTTAGTCATGTGCAGCTGACCACTGTAGTTGATCCTTCATTTTTGCTTGCTTTAGGTTTTAGGGTTTTTATGCTGTTTTTCTTAAATATTTTTACTTTTAAGAAAACTCAGTTTGACTTTACAGGAAGTTTAGAACAAGACTCATTGTGCAGCATTTATAGACTCATCATGCCAGTTATAGACACACATCAGGCAAAATCTATGGCTGGCACATTTTTTAGCTGTTTGTGGATTTTACATTAATGATGAGGAGAAGGATGTGAAATGTGTAGAATTACAACATTTTGGATGAAAACAGACCTCAGTTCTGGAATCTCAAGTCTAATGAATCAGTATTTCCAGCTAGTCTCTACCAGTAGAGATTAAGCAAGTTCTTTACATGAAATTTCACATTTGCTTTGGTAGGTAGCCCTTGTCGCAGATGAATTCTGATAATATACTGATTGACAAAGGCAATAAATCTGATGAGGGTTGTTATCACATAAGACAGTGAAGGAAAGCTGTAAGGGAAATCAAAAGGCTCTAAACTAAAGCCGACCAACCTTTTACTGTTGTATCAATTTGCTTATTAATTGACACAGAATGGATATGTACTGAGTAAAAAAGTAATTGGCTGACATAAAAAAACCCATAGAAACTGAAGAGGGAACAGACAATACCCCATTTCAGTTGATGGTTTGAAAAAGTATGCTTTGTATACTCTTCTCAGTACAGAGCTGAGGCAGGAAAATCTTGTCAAGCAAGGTCCTAAACCCAATGGGAATGGATTATTAAAAAAAAGGAGTCTGTATGTGGAACACCCAAACAAAAAACCAAAACTGTGACTCATGAGCTGAGCATGAATATATTGATTACACCTCTCCAATGTTAATGGTAACATTGAAAGCTACTGCTTTAACATCTCTCAAAGAGCAGTCATTAGGAAGGGACAGTTTATCTGCATTACCACCACCTGTATCTCGTTTTAAAAATATTTTCTGCTTGTCTCTTGTATAATAAAACTGGAAAACATACATAGACTGGATCTGGGTCCAAAAACCCACATGTACTAAGTACGTGTACAAATTCACAGGTTTGCAACGTACATCCTGATGCCTTGAAGTATGTCTCAAACTATGTAAGAGGATGCCGAGTGTTTTTCATCTGTTACACCATAGAATATGTCAATATAAATTACTGAAGTGTTACACATGAGAGACAGCCTGTATAAATGCCCCTGCCATGGCAAACCAAATAAAACAATACTAGAACTTCTAGTGCATGGTCCAAATACATATGAAAACTGATTTGTATTTGAGTGCCTATTAACCTACGTATTTTATTTTTTCCATTATAATGATGCTCATGTGAGACATTTCACTTGTCAGTGTCACAGACTTACACATATATATTATAGTTAAGCTCTAAAAATGCCATAATACTCAACTCCAGCCTGGACAAAATTAATTTCTATTAATATAATTCAGCCAGTTTTTATTAATGAGGTCTATTGAGGGAGGATGTCTAAGCCATTGGACTGTGACTCAGATAATTTCCTAGTTTCTTCTGTGACCTTGGGCAAGTTGCTCAGTTTCTCCGTCTGAGACTCCAAAGATTTCAGAAGGACAGTAAAGCTGATTGATTGTTTTGGTTCATTGCCTAAAATAAAAAAATCTTGCAATAGTGAGCTGAAGTTTAACCAAAGCTACATTGTTGCTAAAAGAGAAAAATAAATGAAAAAGACCTTAGAAAAATAGGTTTGTCTTAACAACTGAATTTTGCTCCTAAAGTTCCTTTCTGGCTTTATCCCTTTTTTTTATCTCTGGGAAATATCTGAAAAAAATATTTGACTTGTATGAAAAGTAAAATATAATGAATGTTTTCATCACTCATGTTTTCTAGAACAAGAAATTTGACTTGAATAATCTAATTAGCTTTAACTTCGAATTTGACATCTTTTCTGAAGTACTGCTTTTTAGGAAAAAAAAAAAAAGCATGGTTTTGATGAGATGGTCCTATATAAAAATATTTTATTACGCTTTTCATTATGTTGATTTTGTAAGCTTTTAGACACAGTGACTGTGATAGTATGTGTACCTACAGCATTTACACAGCAAGTTTTACATTTCCTGATTCTTCAAGACATTTGTGTAATACAAAGAAATTTATAAAGTCTTTTTGTTTTATGCTCACACTGAACTTAGGTCTTAGGTGACAGCATAAGGAGGGGAAATGACTGACCATTGGATAAGGCTGTAAACAGAAAAAGAAAAATGCTGAAAGAAAAAATTACTTCTATGTTCTCAGAGTAAGTAAAATAATACATAATAAAACTTTGTTTCTTATTGTGACCCAAGTAGGAACAGCTGGACCAAGACATATCCTGAAGTTTAAAGGTCCCTAGTTCCCCTGAATCAGGCTTGTGGCTCCCAGAAATGTCACTGCTCCCTCCAGGAACAGATTTAGTGCAGCTGATATATCCATTTACAAGGATTCAGTATCTATCCAGTGTAAGGGTTTCACACTGTAAATGCCAGTTAGATGCCAGCCTTATTTATTTTGATATGAATAGGCAAATGGCAAGATCAACTGCTTCATTTTAAGGATCATGGAGATGGGTGAAGAATAAGGATGATTCTATTACATTGCCAGCCATACTGAATGCCTCGTTCTGAATGATGAGTTCTTCTACAACTACTGCTTGGTAGTAAGAATGGTAGTGAAGTACCACCTAAAGCCACAGTTATCCATGCCAGATCCATATGTGACTGGGTCACGCAGCAGTGAAAATGTGATCTGTACCAGACATTGGTATACGTTTGCTTTTCCCAGATGATTTGAAAGTCTTATACTGCAGAAAGACGGCAAATATCTGATTGTGAAGTTTAGTGCAGCAGACAGGCAAAAACTCATCCGGCATAAAATTTTCTCTGCTGCTTCACACTGTTCAAGATATATTGCTAGTGAGTAAACAGAATTTTATCACATGACTGCAGTGTTTGTAATCCTTCCTAGGAGTCCAGAGACAGATTTAGTGCATTGTCAAACCACTGTCTAAGGTTAAACAAACACATTTTTGCTTAGTTACAGACATACATGGTGTTTGCTAGGTTGGAAAATCTGTCAGTGTCTTTTTGCTAGTGGCTCTCCTCTATACAGAAAGATCATTATTTTAAGCATCAATAGTGCCACTGAGCAGTGGTAAATGAAGAGTGCCAGTCAGTGAAAAGAGTATTTGTAACAGACAATGCACTTACTGAGGCAGAAAAATACAATAATAATAGTATCCATTTAGCATTTTTATCAGCGATCTGGATACAGGAGTTGAATGCACCATTAGCAAGTTTGCTGACAATCCCAAATTGAGAGGTGCTGTTGACTCTCTTGAGGGACAGGAGGCCTTGCAGATGCATCTAGATACTGGGCACTGATTAATGGGTTGAAATTTAACAAGTCCAAATGTCAGACTGCATGTGGGATGGAGTAATGCCCAGACACAAGTGCCCGCTGGGAGGGGAGGGCTGGGAGCAGCCCTGCAGGGGCTCTGGGGGTGCTGGCCGGCAGCAGGCTGGGCAGGAGCCAGCAGTGTGCCCTGGCAGCCAAGGGGGCGAACCCCACCGAGGGGCATCGAGCACAGCGTGACCACTGTCCCGCCGCATCCGGCACTGGTGCGGCCTCACCCGGGGTGCCGGGTGCTGTTCTGGGCCCCGCCATTTAAGAGGGATGTGAAGGTCCGTGAATGCCTCCAGAAGAAGGAAGCAGGGCTGGTGGCAGGGCTGGAAGGAACGTCCTGTGAGGAGCAGCTGAGGACTTTGGGCTTGTCTAGTCTGAAGAGAAGGAGGGTGAGGGGCAACCTCATTGCTCTCAACAGCTCCCTGAGAAGGGGATGTGGAGAGGGAGGTGCTGATTCCTTCTCCCTGAGATCCAGGGACAGGACACTCCAGAATGGTTCAAAGCTGTGCCAGGAGAGGTTTAGGCTGGACATTAGAATGGATTTCTTTACCAAAAGGGTGATCAAACACTGGAACAAGCTTGCCAGAGAGGTGGTCAATGCCCCAAGCCTGTCAATGTTTAAGATGCATTTGTGTAATGCCCTTAAACTACCTGCTTTAACTTTTGGTTAGCCTTGAAGTTGTCAGGCAGTTGGACTAGTTGATCATTGTAGGTCCCTTCCAACTGAAATATTCTGGTTTTCCATATTGACTATAAATTGTACATATATATATTTGTATTAAATCATAGACCAAAACATGTAGAAATGCAGGAAAAAGTGAGGGATTCTCTCCTAAGTTGCAGTTAGAATGAATAAATTTTGTGTCAGCTCAATACAGTGGAAGATCTGTTCAAAGGCATGCTCTTCAAAGGTATGGTCAAGGTATGTTCTTTACAGAAAGGTGTTTAAGAATATCTGTTCATGCATGTTCACATCTGACAAATAATTTTCTGGGTTTACCAAAATTGATCTAATCCAGATGTTAGTCATCTTTTCTTTTCCTCCTTTTTTGTGTGAAAAGTCTGTGAGAAGCATGGAAAGAAACCTCTGAAGAACAAAGAGCAGACAGAAGAATATGGGTTTTTTTTAGCATGCTCCCTGTTGGGAAAATTATTACTTATTAGATTTTTTTATTGAGACAAAGTGAAGCTCTTTAAGATGTCCGTTTTCTAGCTTTTTAACTGTTCCAGGCACTTCTGATTATCATACTTGAATTTTCACAACACTGTCTGTTGTAGTCATGAATGTATGCAGCTTTCATTAGGTGACAAGTTTACTTCTTGCCATCTATGCTTTTTCTCTTTTTTTAAAAAAATGTTTTTGATTGGCCAAATATGGATAATTTTCTAACACAGAGATTGGTGAAAATTATCTCAGTCTCCGTCTTCTCTTGTTATATGTACTTTTAGCAGCTGGATTCAGTTTTGCAGGGATGGATGGAACCTCTGCAGTACCTTGCCTGGCTATGCTGACCAATAGGTTGGACCTAACAGAGTAGGTATTGCAGTTTCGTGCTAATCTGGTCATCTGCAAGTACCTCCTCAGAGCAGAAGGAAAGCAGGGCAAGAACTGTTTTCAGGGAAGTTTCTGGGTCTTACCAATACATTAAAATATTCCAAGTGATGTAACTTGTAGAGCTACTGCTGTCTTCACCTGAACCTGAAGCTTCATCTAGTGCCTTCAGTAATAAATACTAGTGAATGTTAGGCTGCTTTATTGGTCTTGGTATGCATACAGTTTAGTCAGTGTGAGGCTGTTTTATTGATTTTGGTATGCATACAGTTGGAAAAAATCTACTAATGTAAAGCAAAAATCAGACTGACCCTTTCTATTATTGAATAGCTTGCTTAGAATTTTTAAATATTAAGTACTTGTCTATCAAATGCATTTATGGGAAACACTGAAGATTAATTCTCTGTGTTCATCCTTTAAAAAGGTTTTTAAATTTATGTAAATTTGTAGTGTAGAATGACCGATACATTTAAACCAAAAAGAAAATAGAGAGACCATTAAGTTTCAACCCTGTATTAGACAGATGTAATGCCAATGTCCCTTGACTTTTTTCAAAGAGTTTTCAGTCACGAACAATAGACAAATGATCCACTTAGGTACTGAACTCAGAGTTCATAGGCAAGTACTTAACTTTCTAGATCTCCCCAAAGTACATTAGAGAATTTTTATTTTGACCTGCTGAGTTTTCTGCAGAGAGGATCACATTCTTGTCCTCCCCTTTATTGTCTGGCATCCTATCTCCAACAGTGGTTAACTGTATCAAGATGCTTAAATAAATGCCACTGTTTCTGTGGCCTGTTGTAGCAAATATAACTCCCCACATAACATAAGGAATTGTTTTTCCTTTTTTTTTTTTTTTTTCCATAAAGAAGCTGAGGGTAGGAAATACATGTGCAAATACAGTTATGACTGCATATATCATTCCATTTTTTCCAACTCCTATGAAATCTAGCATGCTCAATGGAGAGCTGCAGTAGCTAATAATTACTGTCTGCAAAAGGCAAATGCATATCCTTGACCAAATTAAATTGAAACTGCCCTCAATGCACAGGACTAGACATACAGTGTGAAAGGAATAAGAAAAGGCTTTCTAACGTGGTCACTGAAATGATTTTGTGGTGGTTTCCCAAGGACAGTGTCTAAAGTTTTGCTAATGGAAAACCAAAGTGTACATCTGAAACAGCTGGAAAGAAATATTTTAACAGCACATGCAGCTAATAAATCACTTGGTGTTTGCAGCAAGGGTGAAATATGGGACAGGTCTGTGGTTTGGAAAGTAGCATAAAATTCTCTAGGGAAAATGTATATTGGACTTTGTTTTAACCTTTCCTCAAATACAGATACAGTTTACTGATATGTCATGTCAAAGGTCCACTATAACACCCCAACATGTCTAACTGTTGTCAGAGAGACTATAAATTGGATTGTTCCAATTATCTAGGCTCCAGGAAGAATAATACTGTAGTAAATAAAGGTCTCTGGAGGTTTGTTGCAGGCTTGTAGCAGCTAGTGAATACCAGTGTCATCCCTACAAATCTGGCTGGATTGGAACATTTTAACATCTATAGAAATTTGACTTCAGCTTTCCCAGGAGATGCTGTTGTAGATCCTAGCCCTGCCAGTATCTTCCAGGAACTTAGGGTAGTGGTGATGTGAACTGGCTGAGAAAGTAGTTTCCCCCTGTTCTTAGTATCATGTATAAAATACACATCAGTATCTTGCCAAGTTAGTGTGCAGCATTAACACGTGCATTACGAAGAACATCTTCAACGACTTAAGGCCATTTGGGAATATAACTGCAGAGATTCAAAAGCAGACCCAGACTTTATGACAGTCACAATGCTCGTTTTGTACCCTGTCTCTGTAGCTATGAGATCTGTTTCTTTTACGTAGAAAACTGTTACATACTGGCAGTTCAGAACTGAAAATCAGTAAGGAGGTGAGATCTCTTTACCTGTTTATGCCAATAAAACTCCTGATAAAAGGGATTACAAAACCGGGCCCAGCACCTATGGACAGTGGTTAAAGGGCAGCTTTCAGGTGGGGAATGGCTGCCACAAAATGGCGGCACCCCGGGCTGGAGGGAGGGCCCCGACAGCCAATCAGAGGGTCACAGGGGCGTGGCAACATCAAAATGGCAGCCCCAGCTGAGGAAGCTGAGGAGCCTAGGCCTGCAGCATGAGCCTCCTTGCCCTCAGGCCTCGGCAGGCTTTCTGGAGGCAGGTAGAGGGAATTAAAGGTTTCCTGAAACAAAAAAAATATCAAAATCTGACTAAAATCTTCAGGGGGAGGGGGAAAATCTCCAGATTTCTCTCTTTATATGGATTTAGCCAAAAAAAGTCCTAGATTACAATTGTTCATTGAAAGTTTTCAAAAGGGTATTTCTTAAATTAGGCTTTCCAGCTTTCTTCTTAGATTATTATATCTGATGATTGCCAGGATTTGTTTGGAATTTGTAGTCCATGGGTGTCGACATTTCCTGTTCAGGTAGTCTTTAAAAAAAACCTACTTTTTTTCCTTACTAAAACTGTGATGTGTGTGGAAGCTGTTAAAGACACTCTATTTTCTAGTTGTCTAACACTCTAAGAGCCGTATCTTCTGTATCTGTTTCTGTACGTAGTCTGTTTTCTCTTGGAAAAGTGGCTTAAGAGTGCATACATATTTGAAAAGTTGTAATTTAATAATAACAATAAAACTTACAGTTGTGTAACAATTACAATGCTAGGAAAGGCTCCAAAAGCCGATGTGTATCTTGCCATCATCAAAACCATGCTTAACCTGTGAATACACTAGCTAAGCTGATGAATTGTGCTGTTTCCTCTGAATCATAATGTTATGTTACCTAGAGGAAGCAGAAGTTTTAAATAGATCCTTGGACACTAATTACAGGGAGTATAGTAGAAATTTTGCCTTGATAATGTTCTCAGTAATTATCCTTTATGATGTTATAAATCTGATTTTTTCCAACTTTTCTATCTGTGCATGTTCATATCTGAAACTCTAGAGTTTATTTAAAATTATCAGCAGTTTTATTAATGACACTCAACATTTTCAGTAATAAGTGTATAATATAAATCCTTTAAAGTGCTTAATATGACACAACCTCTTGTTTAGATGTGTGTGGTCATAAATCAGAAAAAAGCTAAGAAAACATGCAGCAGAAGGAAAAAGCTGTGAAAGTTTCAGGGTAGTGAATAGACAGACTTGGTCAATAGTGATGTGTATTACAGGTGATAATGGGACAGTGAATAACCTTTGTGTCTTCGAAATATTTTTCCTAAGCTGTCATAATTTCATTAACTTTTTTTTTTTTCACCAGTATTTACAGGGTTTGTGTTCACATGCAGCAGGAAGGATAGTACCTATAGGCTATGTTGCAGTGTGCCATTGATTCAATGTCATTTAAAACAAACCCACCAACCTATTAGAATTTCCCACAGTTGCAATGGGAAGTGCTTTTTTGAGGGATAGGAGTCAGACATAGAAATAGACAGATGTTCTCGATAATGAATTTGCAATTACTATTTTAACTTGCTTTATCTGGTGGGATGATACGGTGCTCTATTTGTGCAGCACTTTAGTGTCTACTGCATGAAATAATGAAAAAAAGAAAAAAAAAAAAATAATCCCTCTTTCAGTTCTGATTCCGAGCAGGGTGTTATTTTGGGCAGAATCAGTACTGTGTGGCAGAAGCTGTTAGTGGAGTTTGCGGGCGTACGCTATTGCTAGCTGTTGGACAGGAGTTTGCTAGCACTTGCCAAGTAGGACAGTCAACCCTTCCAGGGAGTGCTGGGCGCATCGCAGCCTTCTATTTCCCCTGCAGTTCAGCTGTGCATGTTAAATAATGTTTTCAGCATCTGATTGTATGATACATGTGCAGTGAGTCCCCACAAGACAGCGCTTTCTGCTATGGGGCATGAGAATTGGTTGTGCTGTGGGCATGTCCAGGATTTTATAGGACAAGCAGTGGCTTAGCTGGAGCTGCTTTGCCAATGTGAACTTTTTTGGTCATATAAGATTAAGAGACTCTTTGAAAAGGCATGAAGGAAGTCCTGAAGTTCTACCTAGACAGATTTTTCTGCTGCATCTAAATGACCATAGCTGTTTGTCTTGTTCTAAGAGAGAATGGGTTAAAAAGGAATGAACAGTGTTTTACTGTGGGGGCATCTATTGTGTGGTACAATAGAATGAGTTCTGCAAGAATAAAATTCCGATCTTTGTGACATGACTACATCCTAATCTGCAGGCATTTGTAACTAGCATTCATTCTGTTATACTTTGTTAGCCTAAAAATCCATATAATCTTGGAGTTTAGAAATGAAAGGGTTCTCTAAACAGCGTGTTTCAAGTTATGTTTGTAAAATTTTAACATAAAAACACAGTCTTGTACATAGGATGTAATATGAAAGTCTTCTCTTTTATATAAGGTAGTGCTTTTCCATTTCTGAGCTACATGAAAAACTTCATTCTCTGACATCCTATGTAAATGAAAATGCTTATAAAATTTAATAGAAGAGAAATTTCAGTGTCAAGACTTTAGCTATATATTGCTTAGTCCAACTATTATATTTATTGCAGTACTAAACAGTTACATTAGATACTGTATTTTTTAGAAAGTTCTGATCTCTACTAAAATGGTGCATGCAGGTTTCGTGTTTACCATGCCTTCATCTCACAAGAAAATTCTGTTTGTGTCAGTGATATATGACATCTTTGCATTTACTAGAAGTTAATTTGGTTTAATAATTGGCTGACTGTGTTAGTGAGGTCCCTGAATATATAGTTCTTCACTATAGTAAAAATCAAAGTGGTGTACTTAAAACCTCAGTTGAAAGCCTTCTGGTGAATGGAAGGTCACTCTACAAAACAAAATTAAACCAAATCTATTAGATTTTCACAAACACACTGCTGTTTCTACTGTTGTGTGATTTTAGTTGTCAGCAAAAAGTAGAAATGCTTTTGGGAGACCAAAATTCTACTTCCAATGCTAATAATAAATCCATTATTTGTATTGTTAGCCAGCTTTCTGTTGGCCTATAAAGTTTATGGGCTGCAGGGTTTTTTTGGTTTTTGTTGTTGGTTGTTATTTTTTTTGTGATAGGAGAGCTATACAAGGTATGTGTGAGAAATCAGTAGCTTTAAATATATAAAATGGAAATGAACAATGTACTCTAGAAATATAAAATAATGCTAGAAGTGACAGTGAAATCTGTGGGAAGTTCTGATTAATAGAATATACTAATGTTTAAATACATTATGACAGCCCCTCTTTAAAAATCAAACTGCAGCTAACTCATATTCTGATAGCTCTTATTTTCTGGAATTAAGCTGAATTATGAACAGTCATTGCCTAGGATGTGGATATAGATATATAGGGCTTTTTAATACTATCATTTTTTAGCATCGGTCAGTGTTTGGAGAAATTTCAGTCATACAGTGACAGAACTGACTTCTAACTATTTTCAAAGATCTGTCAAAAATGCCTTCCTGTATTTCCTGTAGGTCAGTGCATATGCAAAATGTATATTTATGTCTGTGTGTTGTCCTAAAACTCACTGGCTGAAGTTCTAAAGCTTGCCTTAAGGATATGGATGCTCAGCTCTCATTAATTTTAATTCAATTAATTAATTTGATTACTCATTTCCCATTAATTTACATTAATTTTAATGGGAATTGGGCATCCAAATCCCATAGGCAGGTTTAAAAATATCAGCCAGAAAATAATGAATATCCAAGGGAAGGGAATTCCAGAGCAAGTTGGAACTTCTCAGCTGTAAAAGTTCTCCTGCTAAAGAGCCATTTTGTTGCTTTGCATTGTCAGGATTCACAACTGATGATGTCTCCAAAAACAACCCAGCCTCTGGGTTTTTTTCAGCTCTTCAAAAGTCAATCAACAACTAGTATTATGCCTTAGGAAAGCAGTATAAGCCTAATTATGAGTGCTCGGTGCTAAATTGCAGCAGCTTGTTGCATCTGAAGGTCAAATAGCTGTGCTCAAGTGTGAGCATTGACACGCAGATTTCATTGGTATGCTATTGGAATATTATGCTAGTGTCATATAAAGATTTCATAGGCCTATGATGTTTTGCAGCATCCACTTCAGATGGCAATAACTGAATATTTCAGACCAGCCCTGGCAATCTCAGGGTAAGCCTGGCAATACCAGGAGATTCAGTAGCTTTCCTTGTGCTTATGGCTTCTACAGATGGTGTGAGATTGCCAAACAATGGCCACCAGCACCCAGGTAAAGACAGATGCAACAGGGATAAGTGTGCTCCATCAGATAATGCATGCACCTCTTTCAAGCATTTGGTCAAGTTCTTCTGCTGGTACTCAACCTGATCTTTTGTGGGGGTTTTGTTGTTTTGTTTGGGTTTTTTTCTCTTGTAATATGTGCTTATTGCTGTTAGCCCAGAGAAGTGTTTCATTTATGTATGCATTCATTTTCCTTCCTAGCCATACACTTAATTATCCTTCTGCACGTCTGCTTTTTTCCTTTAAAATTTAGAGGTGAAGTTCCTTATCTGTTCACAACTTTCTTGCATAAGAAGAATAATAAGAAAACAGTTTTTCAGCACCTTTCATGTTATTGTATTTTTATTTCATGGAAGTTTCCAATACTGGAATTGTAAAGAGTCTGTTTCTTTCTGCTGTTCTATCTAAACTATTACATAAACCAAACACTGAGAAATCATTATCAAATATAAAGTCGGTGACCAAGTCAACAGGAGCTATTATTAGTCTTAATACTATGAATGTCTTTTCTTTTCTTTTTTTTTTTTTTTTTTAAGTGTTTGTGGAAAGCCTCATTCCTTTTTCATTTTAATTATCAGATTGCAGCCACTTTTGTTTACAATAGAACTATACTGGAGAAATTAAATTTCTGAATTAGCAATTGAAAAAGAAGAGTCGTTTAAATTGCAAAATAAGCAAGTCAAACCTCCCTTAATTAATTTTATCATTACTTAAAAAAAAAAAAAAAAAAAAAAAAGCAGCAGTTTAGCTGCACAGGGGAAAATGTCACTTAATCATGCCACACTTAATTGGAACAAATAATTATAGTGAAATATTAATCATTATGCACTGAAGTCCCATTTAAAATGTAATCAGTCTGAATTAAAGACAGCCTGCTTCCTGCATTAATTTGAACTGTAACCTTACTAAGGTGTGTTTTCTATGAATATGTAGAATACTTGTATCTATTCTAAAACTGTAGGTAGCTTGAATATAACGTCATATACCTAAGATACTGTATATGAAAATTGCCATATTGTATATGAAATTGCAGGAACCTGTACATGTCCTGGAAAAAACATTAGGCTGGAGTTTTCAGAGCCCTTGGTATGTGCTGTTAGTATCCATTACCAAGTTTAGTCACATGGGTTTTTTTACTGTTGACTTCCATGGTAGCAGAATTTCTCAGTTCCAAGAGCTTCTAAACAATCACTTTCAAGTACTGGGAGGAAAAACAAAAGTAATAATCATGATTACATCTATCAGTTTCTATTCAAATGTCCTCTGTTTTTAAACTTAAATGAAGATGGATTTGTTGTTCTGGATGGCTTAGACATCTATTAATTATACATGCACATAATGTTTAATTATCTTGAGTAAGTATGGCACTTCTCTTGAATGAGAGATGGATTATTTCATTCTCATTCCAGAAATTGGACTTCATGATTTTTGTCAGTTCATAATTATCTTTGAACTGCTAGCTATGTTGTGGGTATTGGGAAGTCTTTTAATGCTTGGAAATGCTACAAGTTTAGGAGCCTCTTGTGATACCCACGTCCTCCTTGTGGGTGCCCATGTGAAGTCCGAGGCTATGAAGATCATTAGTACTTCTCCCAAGCTTGTGATTGCCTCAGCTTGTGGCCTTTCAGGCTCTGATCCTGAAGCATTTGTTCTCTGGGTTCATATTTAATAACATTAGAAATGCTCAAATATAACAGGGCCAAAGCAAGTGCATATGTTGAAAATATGGACTACGGACAGTAGACTTACATCTGAGCATGCTACCTTCTCTCCTTTTATTTTAACATGCAAGGAAATACATATGGCAATTGCCTATATGTATACATAAGTATACCAACATTGTCTAGGAGCTAACAGTTTCTCACACTTAACAGAATTTAACACTGTAAACACTCTTACGTAGTTTAATACCTGTATGGGGTCAAATTTGTGGATGATATTGGTATCTGTGCATCCACTGATAGCATCTAAACACTGAAATACATATGTATATCTTTTAACTATGGCCATGGTAAAATGACTGCTGAAACCTGAGCCTAAACCGATATAAAATACTAAATCTGAAGCAATGAACAATGTAACAAGCTTCTCCACTTTGTCACTGCATGGAAATTAATAAGCTTAATATGGAGTTTGTAAAGAGTGCCCAGGAATAGGTGGTCCCACTTTATTGTGGAAATGAAGGGGCATTTTTCAAATATTTACCTCTGTTCTTTAATGGGAGAAAAGGAAGTGACAAGAGGGAGAAAGGGGGAGAGAGACATATTCTAAGAATTCACAGTTACCTGAATTCAGCTGTCCACTTCTGGCAAGCAATCAGAGCACTGGATAATTTCCTCCCCCAAATAGCACAGAATAACTACACAAGTGCTGTGCAATGTTTTCCTATTAAGGAAAACACTTTACAGATACTCAGTTTGCCACGTGGCTTAATATAAATGGTTAGCTCAACATATATTATCTCTGCAATCAGACCAAGATGCCTTTGCTCACTTTTCCTCTTGAGCTGTCTTGCTCCTTAATCTTCTAGATGTCTGCCAGTGCCTGCCTTTTCTATGAAGAGCTCCGGCTAAACGTTTCTGCATGGGAATTGGCAGCTTGTAGTCAAGGTGTGAGAGGAAAAATGTGTGCATGTGAGGGGAGGAGAGGGGAGTGGAAAGGGGGAAAGCACACATAAGCTATTTTCTGAGAAATCTTTGGAGTTCAGGCTTTTTGTCAGGTGCCTTTGACAGGAGTCAGTACTCGCTGAATGGATAAAAGGGGAGAGAAGAAAAAAGCAAGACTGAGGCAATTTAAGATACTATCCAGTGTATCTTAGTGCTAGATATCATTCAAAGGACATATTTAATTTAAGCAATGGTTCTATGGAGTGTATTAACCTTTCTAGCCTCCCTACCCCCATGCTGAGCAGTAACCGTCTTTTCTTGTATTTTAAGAACCGTGTTTAATCTTCTCTTTGAAGGAGATGTATCCCTGAAGTTATCTGATTGGAATCATGCTAATCCACCTGCTCTGTCTCCCGGTAAAGAAGGTAAATATAGATTGTAAATGGGGTTAATATGAAAAAAGCAGGGAGGCGGGAGAATGGCAAGGCACCAGCAAGAGCCGGCTTGGCTGGCAGCAGAATGGATGAAAATTATGTAGTTAGCAGGCCAAAATGAGTTTGAAAGATCCTGTGGGTATATGGGTCACATATTCTGCTAGTGTAAATGTCGCAAGTGTGCTGACTTTGGTAAATCTGTGCCCATTTATTTCAGCAGGAAAGTTAGGAATGCTTTCTAGTACTAGTTAATTATAGCTGGTACCTTAGGTTGCTATCCATGCACAGGAATGACCCGAGCTTTATATTCTTTTCTTTTCTTGTCTGGTCTCTGACCTGACTTTTGTAATGTCTCCTGACACAGTTACTGGCTTTGTCTAGTGAGTTTGGCATCTATGGCTTGCATGTGACTGAAAAAAAATTTCTTCTCATTCATTATTTGAGTAACTGTGTTCTAGTTAGGATAAACGATGCTTTAAAATGAATTTTTATGTCCTTTTTTAATTATTACTGGCATTTTCCATTTAACTTTTAATCTAAGATATAAAAAGAGAAAACGGAAAAAAGTTGTATGCTGAAGTTTGATAAAACATTTTTTACCACTAAAATGCTGTGTTGACATGCAGAAAGGCTACATTCTTCACATGGTACTGGTATTCTGCTAATGTCAGAAGCTGGTAGGTGTTTTCATCTCTTTCATGTGCATAATGCATCAGTGCACAAGATTACAGTGTGCATTAATACATATTACAGTTAGGTAATTAATCAGAGTCAACCCAGACTCCTCCATCAGCCATTGCTTAAGAATAGCACTAAACACTTTCCTCATCGCTTTGTACCTTCAAAGCCAAGGATACTTGGAGCCAGAAATAGTATTTTTCATCGCATTAATATTATTTGATAGTACTAGCTGGATTTTTCTTCCACTCATCTTTCCAGTTACTTATGAACTTGGATGTACTTTAAACACCTACCACAGCCTAGGTCAAGTATTTGTTTTAACATTAATACCTACTGTGAGGTCTCTTCTGTGAAGTCTGAGTGGGTCAGATGTTTGAATGAGTTTAGAGAATAGCACTTGGATCACTGAATCTCCTTTGGCTTGGAGGTTTAACAGTGTTAATCTATGACACTTTCCCACAGGGATGATTTACAGGTCCAGCAGGAAGTACCTTTGTGTTACAACAGTTAAAAGTAACAATTGCAGTGCTTTTCGGTGTTTGAAATAATCTATACTATACATATTCATCTTCATAGCTATCCCTTTTAAGTGTTAAAAATTGAAAAACAAACTAGGAAATTAATTTATCATTAACTGAATCATTATATTTGAGATTATAACATGAGTGGCATGTTGAAATTAATTCAGCCAGATGGCATCAAAATTCACAGTCTGGAATAATTCATCCAATGCATGTTAAGAACTAGTATAATAGTTTCAAATAGGCGTCTGGATAAAAAAGGCTTGATATATTTTGGAGCAGCTACAGTTCCTTCTGACTTTGTGTAATAGGTAAGTTCAGACATTTCACTTCTGAAAATGTGGTCCATGAGAATTTTTTAATGGGCTCCACCACAGAGTCCTTTCTACATGACAAATAGGGCTGCAAGACCTCAGCTAGTTTGCAGAAAAGCCACAGATGAAAAACACTGACAGCCACTGCCCAGAAAAGAACAAGCTGTATAATTTACTGTGGGTCACCCATTTTGAATGTTGTAAAGTTATATCCAAAGCTGTCATCTTCATAGATGGAGTGACCTCTTGTGATAGTAAAGGTTATGAAATAAAGAAACATATCTTACAACTTATTAATCTTTAGACAAACAGTCAGAAGGATTTCTGACTGCTGTTTGCAAGTACCAAAAAGTATGAGAAAAAACCCCAAACTTCTGTGAAAGTTTGTGGAGAAAATAAATCATCGTTTTGGAAAAAAAACACTTCACATCTTCTTTCTAGAATGGAGTGACTTTGATCTTTAAATTCTTACAAATGAATCCAAATAGAGTTTGGGGCTTTCTGAAGTTTGCATAAGTGATTTGCATTTCAAAAGGCCCTGCAGTAAACACCAGTTAAGGTCCCAAAAGTCTTCTAAGAAGATGATTAACTTGAGAAATCCTTTGTTAATAATTAGCGAGGCTGACTCCTGGATGAAATTACATACTGGGGGAAAAAAATAATAATCATGTATCATCATGCACTGGCTTCTGGATTTTGAAATCAGTTTCTTTTTAAAATCACAATTAAGTACGTGATAGGAAATTAGCATTTACACTTGAGTTCATAGGAATGTAATGAAATGTTAAACGTAAAAATAATATTTAAAAGCATTACAAAAATGTAGTTTGCTTTTCTGTAAGCTCTATAGAGCCACATGATTGATAAACAATATAATTTTTTTATACCATCAAAATACTATGGATCAAAATTCTTCTTAAACACTACAAAGCAAGACATAAACCTCCATTTCTGTCTGATATCACCATGTAAATCTAAGTAAAGAACATGTAATAGGTAGATACGGCCTGACTACATGAAACAGCATTTCTATAGAACAGAATGGGTATTTAAAAAACAAATAAAAGCAAAACAAATTTAACCACTATCCAGTACTACTGCACCTGAAGAAGTATCAGTCCTTTCAACATGGCAAGAGCTTTCCTAGCTTGAGTCATAGGATTGTGCAGGTGGGGTGAGACTGCTTAACATCTTCTAGACTACTTCTCTCATTCAAAGCAGTTCCCGTAACAGAAGGTTGCTCAATGCCTTTTTTAGTCAAGTTATCTATATCTGCAAGGATGGAGATTTCACAACCTTACTGGGCAACTTGTGGCAGTATATGACAACTCACATGGTGGGGAAAAGAAAAATAATCCTCACATCTGAGAAATTTCTTGTGCTGCAGCTTGTCTGTGTTGCCTCTTATCCTACCACTGTGGAAATCTGAGGAGTGTCTGCCTTTGTCTTCATTAATCTTTCCATTAGGCAGTTAAAAACAAATGTAAGATCTGCTGCTGAAGCCTTCTGTCCAGGCTGAGCTTGTTCTCTCAGCTTCTCCTCACGTGCACCCTAGTCATTTGGGTGGCATTTCATTGCCCTGAGTGCACCAGCTCCTGCAGGTCCTTTCTGGAAGGAAGCAAGGACCTCTGCATGCTGCTTGAGAGCCAAGTTTAAACTCAGCCTCTCACCCTCAGCACTTCTTTAAGTAATGTTGCAGATATGTTAACAAAGAGGATCAGGACCGTGGCAAAGGCAGACTGGGTCTTGTGTCTTATTTCTCCCTTTATCAAAATTCCTGAAATATCAACACAAGATGTTAACCTCTTTACTTTAGCTGATGTGAATCATGATGACATCTCTAAAATCAGTTTTATGCTGTTTATTGTTATTTCAGCTGAGATTCTGATCCATCTTTCTCTTCCCACTGGGGCAGATATGGCTTCAGGCCAAACTCTGTCACATGTACCTCACTGCCTGATGAAAACAGAGAGGAAAAAACCCTGTTTTTCTCATTTTTGACATTGCCTTCCATCCCATAAAGCTACACTTCTCCATTACAGTGAAAGAATACTGGAGAAAGAGGTATTTTTATTCTGGATTTGGCACCTGAAAATGAATCATTACAATAAATGGCCATCTCAATGGATTAGTATATGCACCACCGTGCTGTAACTCCTTAGAGGGAAAAAGAAGGCTGCATATGTGAAGTTGGACAGGCCACTCAAGGTATTTCAAGAGGCCAACTTACTTATCCATCTTCACCACACCAGGATCAACTCTGCCTAAAGTTTTCTGGCAGAATGCTATACTTCTGAAGCAGGAAGCAAAAGCTAGGTTTTCTTTTGCTGCTGAAAGTGAAAAATAACAGTAAAAAACACAAAGAGTTGGTAATTCACCAAGTTTTCAAATCAAATGTCCTTAACAAAACTTCCTGACAAAGATTGTTTTTGACGTTGATGTTTATGACAAACATGTTGGAGATTGGATGCATGATTTCTACTAACAGGAGCTATAGACAGTCTTTTTTTCTTTTAACACAAAATGGACAGTTGCCTCAGGAAGCTAGAGGTATTAGGCACTAACGATATCTTTCATCAGCAGTTGTACCTTTCTTCACTCCTCTAAAATGCATTACTGGCACTGCCTTTTTCTCAGTGGTTTTGTGTCTTCTGTAAAGTCCTGCTTTCTCATTTGTGATGTGAGATAAATTACTGGATCTGCTATTTACCAAAACCTAGAATTTCTGGATGATGCATAAGCAGCAGTGTCCTTAAGCCAGACTGTCTTGTTCCTTTTCATGGTTCATTCTGAGTCAGACAATTTAGAAGAAAGCTGAGGAAATAACTTTATGTTGTGTGACTTCTGTCAGCTGGTTATTAATATGCATAAATGCCTTATGCAGGTGTAACTGATACTACTGTAAATTCCATCTCTCATTTCCTCATTGGGCTCCCATTTCTTCCTCCACATTCTTCTTCTCCTCACCATAGTTGTCTGTCTCTCTACTCTCCCATGTCTCAGGGATATGTATGCTCATGCTGATAAAGTAAATTGTTCATTTAGATGATCTCTAAAGATCTCTAAAGATCATCTAAATGATCTAAAATGATATTTAAATGCCCCTTCCAACTCAAACCATTCTATGATTCTGGGATTCCTGTATCCATGCTAAATCAGGCACTGATTTGTCCCCTATCCTTGCACTAATGTCCTTTTTTTTCTAAACTCTGGAATTCTTACGATTTCCTTGTTGAGTGAGGACGACTTGCTTCGCCTCTTATGGCCACCAAGACTTTTGTAATGAAGAAGTAAATACTGCATAATTTATCTTCTAGTGCTGCAGGTTTTATCAGCATCAGTGCCTCATTGAAGGAAACTGCTGTCAGAATGGCTGTCGGATTCCTGAGTGTCCTATTTTTTCTCTTTTAAACTTAATGCAATCCTTGGTTTTGTACTTACAGTAGAAGGGTTTTTCTGAAAAGGTGGAATATATTTTGCACATGGAACTTCTATCCCTGGAAAACCATACAGGAATCTAAGTAGAACTCTCTCTCTCTCTTTTTTTTTTTTTTTTTTAGTATTAAAAAAACCAAACCAAAACCAAATAACTTGGATTATGCCATTTAAATACAATTGAAAGCTTAAGCTGGCTGTACCTACTGTTTAGCCCCACTACTATAATGCACAACTAACAGGCTTAAAAGAGAAAACACTCCTGACCTCCCTTGCCTGTAATGAATTGTCTCCCTGTAACAAATTTTAAAAAACAAAAACCCTCTAGCTGTATTGTCTGCTTAGTGCTGAAGAAAATTTTCCATTTACAGGGGTTTTAAGCTTGGTTTTTTCTATGAGGTTTCCTCAAAAATACAGTTGTTGTGCTAAGCTGGAAAGCTTGCTTATTGTTCCAAGATAAGCAAATATACGTTAAGTATAAAGATGTAAATCTGATATGTTTTATGGCTTCTTGATCATTATTTTAAACTGCTGAAGTTATTGATGTCATTGTAATTTTTTCTTCCTTTATGATGTTTGCTGATTTGTTCTGATGTTTGCTGGTTTATTTGCTGTTATACTTCAGATTTTTCAAATACAGTGGTTTTCATTTTTAGCGTATGGTTTCCGTTGAAATAAAGGGAATTAGATGACTGATCCTTTGAGCGTCAGGAAAAAATAACTGTTATAATCTTGGCCCTGTAGCCACTGAAGACAGCAGTCAGTCTTCTAATCTCCTCTGGGATCTAATGTATTTTTTGTACTGAGTTTGTTCCTGTTGCAAGTTATAACTGAGTCATCATCAGATTAATTAAAACATTTATCAGTACTATAATAAAAATAATACAGCTGCATTAAATTCCAAATTAAAACATAATATTTTTGCTATATTTTCTTTAGCAAAGCTGCAGAGAAAGAAAGGTTCCACAGTGTAAGCATGTGTGAAGCAAGAGATGCAGTCTCTTCACTTCTCCATACTGCCTGGTTTAGGATTTAAACACAAATAATCCTATCCTACATGATATTTTGCTATTTTTATTTGAAAAGTTTAATTTCCACTGGGATAGTTTCCCTTGCATTTAAAAATAAATTTTAAACTATAAGTATGATTAAACAACACAAACCAAATTTTTCTTTCAAAGTATCCTTGTTTCCCACATGCATATTTCCTACGTAGGGAAAAACTGTGGGATGGGAGGGGTGTATTCAGTACTATTTTGAGAAAAGTTCATGCTTTTCACAGGATAACTCAAGCTGGGAAGGACTTCAGGGGGCCCCTGTCTGACCTCCTGCTCAAAGCAGGTCAGCTCTGGGGACACACCAAGTTGCTCAAACTTTGATCTTTTGGGGTCTTGAAAAAATCCCAGGATAGAGACAGCACAAACTCTCTGGCTAGCCTGTTCTGTCACTTGACTATCCTCAAAAAAATGAACATTTTTCCATATATCCAGCTGGAAACCATTCTGTTTCAACTTATAGCCAATGTCTGTTGTTCTCCCAGTGTGCAATGCCATTAAGAGCCTGGCTCCACTTTCTCTAGGTGCTTCTCTTTAGCACTGGTGAGCCCACACCTGGACTCCTGTCAGTGGTGCTCAGTGACAGCATCAGAGGCACTGAGCACAAGCTGAAACACAGGAGGTTCCCTCTGAACATCAGGAAACACTTTTGCACTGTGAAGGTGACCAAGTGCTGGCACAGCTTGCCCCAGCGAGGCTGTGGAGTCTCCTTCCTTGGAGATACTCAGGAGCTATCTGGACATAGTCCCAGGAAACTGGCTCTAGGTAGCTCTGCCTGAGAGGGGAGTTGGATCAGATGACCTCCAGAGGTGTCTTCCAGCCTCAACTGTTCTGTGATTCTCAATCCCCTGCCTGCAGGCAGGGCCAGCTGCGATCAAGTGCTCCCAAAACTTTCCTTGCCTTCAGCTGAACAAGCCCCATTCCCACTCCAACCCCAAACACCCTGGGGACCTCTACTGACTAGCTGCAGGTGATATCTTTTTGTTGATACCTTTCCTGTAACAGGCATCCCCAAAATGGATGCAGTAGAGGGGGGATAATGTTTCTCAATCCACAGGCTATACTCCTATGGATAACAGCCCCTGTGTGGTAGCACCTTTGCCTAGTGGCTCAGTGCTTTGGCCAAAGTACACCTCCCCCTAGGGAAGATCTCTGTCTTCCCCAGTCCCAGGGAGAGTCCTCAGCATTCCCTGTAGCCCCAGACCAAGATGGGGTCATCATTCCTGAGGGCTGAGGCTGCTGCAATGGGTTCCTCTCTTCACATTCTTGCACTGTGGCAACAGGGGATGAAACCCTGTGGGTCATTGCCACCACTCTTTGGAACACTCTGTTTGGAACAACATCTAGATTTTTCTGCCCCCCTTAGCACCAGTTGCCATGCTAACTGCAAAAAATCTGAATTATTGCAATTGCAGCAGCCAACTCACTGTTCTCACTGCAGCTGTCTGGTAGCCCAATATAAAGACCCTTTTTAATGAAGAACTGGACAAACTGGAAACTGGAGCTGGAAGCAGCAAAGTCCCTAGAAGCTACCAGAAGGACATAAACTAACACTCACAGTTTAAAAACAATATAATCAGGGAACAAAACAAAACAGAAAAGAAAAGAAAAGAAAAGAAACCAACCCTACAAACAACTGCTGGAAGGGCAATAAAATTTAAAAAATGAAGCAAAAAGTTTTTCTCATAATAAAAGAAGTCATGGACTAGATATACTCTGCATGCCCATACAGGTGGCTTTATTTGTACTTCATAGTCTATTAGGCAGACATACCCTCATTTTGCCTGTATACTTCCCAAAGGATAAGTAAGTTTTATGCCAGCATTTTTTTAATTCCCCTTTGAGCTAGTATGTGTATGTTACGTACAATTGTTTTGCTCTACTTACAATTTTAATGGATAGAGTATAAGAATAGGGGTTCTTCCCTTAGGAAGAGTTCATGCCAGTCAGCATATCGCTTCTTTCCTGGATCAAACCTTTTCCCTTTCCCCCCCCTCCAAGGGTTTAGAGGCTGTTATATGTGCATACTCTTTTTACATGGTCCAAATTATATTAAATAACAAGTGTTTATGAATGACAGTAGATAAGCACTTTGCATTGTTAGTTGTCAATACATCAGTGCATGCTCTCAGGTGTACCAGTTTTTCTTTTGGAGATCAGCATTGCCTAAGCAGTAGTTTCCAATTGAATTAATTACTGCTTAGTATAGCAGTATGTTCTGCTCTGTTAAGTTAGCCATCTGCTCTTCCTTTTAAGCTTGGTTGTCCGTCCATAGTGAATTATTTAACCTAATGTAAGATATTTAACCATGCACATCAGAAGCCCTTTGACCACCAGAGGTGGTGTTGAATTACCAGGCATACATTCAAAGCAATGTGATGTTCCCTAGGAAAGGTGCCAGTTCTGTGATGGTGCATATTTCATACGCAGCTAAGTGACTCAGCTTGACCTTCTCTTCAAAAAGTAGTCGTGATGTTTCTGTGGAATTTTGGCTAATTTTTTAGAGGCAATGAATGGTCTTATTTACTGTAGACTGTGCTGCAGCCCATGTTACGTTGCTATGCTTTCCTGGATTCTCACATGAACCATAAAGCAGGCAAATATATTAACAACCATTCATTCTTTCTAAATCCAGCTGGGTAGTGCTTAGATGGTTCCAGACCACTGAAATCTCTCATGCCATGAAGAACACTACTGTCTGGACTTCTCAGTTGGAAATTTTGTGCCACTTCCATTTGAATGTCCTGAAAGCACAGTCTCCCAGCATATTTAGTCTATATTTGTTAGAAGTATGTTGGACATGATTTTATAAATGTATCTTGTTAAATCCCTTTTGCCTTTCTTGGGTACTTTGCAATTTGAGGTTTCCCTTGTGAGATATATATATATATATTTGTATTACGTGTGTGTGCATGAGCCAGCACAAGCAGGATGCAGGAACAACCACAAAACCACAGACGAAATGCAAATAAATTTATTTTCATTACCTCACCAGCTGGAGGATCCCTGAAGCAGCACCCAGGCAGAGGCACCCAGGCAGGAACACATGCACTGCAGAGCTCGGTCTGTGCTGGAGGATCACTGAACCTGCTGTTTTGGCCTGTTTATCAGGAATTCATGCAGGCATAGTTTACCACTGTGCTTGGATCTTTCCCATAGCAGGGCAGGAATCTTAAGCATGTTTGATAGGGTGCCTCTAAGTCTATCACAGGCCTATGTTATCCAAACACAGATGTTCTACTTGTCCAACAAACAATGCAAAGCAACAGTTGATGTGATTTATGAGTTTTTCTATACCATGTTGTGAGTCACTTCAGCGTGTTTGCAATGCTCCTTGACAATCTTCCCTTATTTTCCCACAATATATATATAAACTAGGTGATAATTTTTGTTGAGTCTTAAAACCAATGTTTAATGGTTTTGTATGAAAAGCCAGTTAGTCACTGGGAAAAGCATGGTATTTGTCACATACTCACTTTGTTATAGTAACACAGTATACAAGGAAACTACAAAACCAGACCAGTGATACTATGCATGCTCTTTAACTAAATACACATTCAAGGTTCACTGTAGACTATACCCTTAAGTTAGCCACTTCATTTTTTTTGGTAAAATCTATTTCTGAAATACAAATCTACATTTGAGACACTAATTTTTAGTATGCAGCAGCAGATGGAAGAGTTTTTGGTATCATCATTAATAGATCAGAGAGGAGTATGTTCACACACCAGCTTTTTGCTGTATGCTGGTAAGCTTAGTAAAACTCTTCATAAAAAGACATAAACTGCAGCATAGTGAAAAGAGTTTCTTTTCCCTGGCTTGTCGTGTTGGGTATGGGAACAAGCTCTTACGATCCTCTCTTTGTCAGCTACTTACTACACATTTAGTAAGCTTCTTTCTAAATTGTATAGCATATGGATTTCAAAGGGTACCTGAAAGTAAGATGGAATAGAGTACATATTGGAAAACCAAATAATTGACAACCTGTTGTGAATTAAAAGTGACAATTGTCAGAAAAGAAAGAAAACAAGCTAATTTAATAGGGTTTTGTTGCTGTTTCTCATAAACAACCTGTGGCATATGAAGGCATGGACTCAGGTTGTAGTGCAACCAGAGATGCTCTATTGTGAAAAGGTCATATTTATATCTCTGAACCCAGATACACATTCCAGCTGTATGTTCCACCAGGTTCAGGGCAGAAACTGTTCATGCAGTTACATAGCTATATATGGTTATAAACACACAAACACCTTTTGACTAGATCTTTCTTACTTTCCTTCATAAGACCCAGCTGTTTTCTTACTTCCCCTTAGTAACAATCAGGCAGTCTCTGTCCTCCTCCCCCACACAACCTTTTCTAAATTAGCATTCATATATAGCTGTGCATGTCATTTTAACAGAACATTGTTTTAAAAAAAGATAAATACTTGTTCTAGAGTGATTTACTTATCTTAAAAATATTACCTGGATTACCTATGACTCTATAACATATCCAACTGGAATGTTCCCACTGAACTCAGGAGTTCAAAAACACAGCTAAGAAGTATGGCATGCACATGTTCATAAATTAGTATAGTCCAGCTGAGCTGATCCTGGCTGCCCAATTTATGTCAGTGTAAAAGAAAGCTGTTCTGTTCAAATCTGAAAAGAACATCGAATAAATAATTTTAATTGTAGAAATACCACTAAAATACACTAATCACTTTGGGAAGCTGCTTCTCAGTCATATACAAAACTTAATTTGTTCCCTTTTTATTTACTAGCAGTCTAGATATTTAAAAGAGTTTCACATCCGTCTTAGTCTCCAAGCTGGTATGTAGGCAAAGGGGTCCTCCAAAACATATACTGACATAATGTGCACTGTGCTGATCAAGAGATGACTGAGAAGTGAAGTCAGTCTTTGAAATAATTTTTTAACACATAGTAATGTTAGAGCATATATCAATGCAAATAGGTTGTAAATCCATTCAGACTGTCTGATTGGGTCCATCCTGCTAAGAGATTACAATAGCAATTACAGTAGAAATACCTGGACAAGCACTGTCTCTCACCACAGCACTTGAAGTTCAAACTGCAACTGCATTAAGTTTTCATCAGATGGTAATATACTACGCCATTGATAGAGCATATAAACATTTCCATTTGATCTCATAATCTTATGCACTCTCTTGACCAAAAGACATCTGAAATCTGTCTCACTTTTTTTCTTTGAATAACAGAAGGCCAACTCCTTGTTGAAAAAAAACATATAATATTTGAATGCCTAACTAGTTCAGAAAGTTTCCCTGAGATTTGATTGGGGAGTGATGTACTTAAACCACAATCTGATGAACTTGGATATATTTCTGTGTTGGAGCCCAGTTTAGGTCTTGCCTGAGGTGGGTGAGGAGCAATGAACGCTCGGGGAGAGCTGGCAGTCTGATGCCGTTTTCAGCACAATCCAGGTGTACTCTAGATAGAGAGTGGTTGGACTTGACCAGAAAGAATGTCCAGGCAGTTTCAATGTAAGAATGAGAATTTTACTTCCCATCACCATAATCACCTATTAATTGTAAATATCGTGGAGAAGAACATGGATATGTAAATATCTGGGTCATGTTCTTAGTCATACAGTTTAATTTTAGGTAGTCCTGCAAGGAGTAGGGAGTTGGACTTCATGATCCTATGGGTCTTCTCTGAGAGGCAGAGCACACAGCCTAGGCATTGCGGCTGGTGGCCACAGAGAGCTTGTGCCTCCTGCTCGGGGCATCCTCAATGCCTGGAGCATGGCAGCGAGGGCTGGGAGATGGTGGCCTGAAGCTCAGCCAGGGCCTGACCCCTGTGCTCAATGGGGCACCAGGGGTCCTGGCAAGGCCTGCAAAGCAGCTTCTCCAGAGAGGTGCACCAAAAGGTTACAGGAATAGTCAATGGCAAGGCAGGATGTCACAGCACTCTCCAAACCAGCTGGCTGTAACAAGGTCTTTTACCATCACATACCAATATACTCTTCATGCCAGTCCCACTGCTGCCTTCTCCTCGTCTCTCCTCTTCCAGGGCACGTGTTCTCTCTCTTTTCTCTGCTTCATTCTCCTCTCTCTTCATTGGCTATCCAGCCTCTTAACAGAACCAGCCACAGCTGCACCTTATCTACATCAAGGAACCCACCACCCCTGAAGCCAGCCCACAGCTGTATGTTATCAATGACAATTAACCCAGTCTCATTCCTCTACAGCAGGACTGTCTGCCACCCTTGCTAGTTGCACAGGCAATCCACCTGCGCACAGGGCCTGAAAATCCTCTGAGGCCACCTGTGGTCATGCAGGTTGAGAGGGAGGAGGCGGAGGAAGAGGATGAGAATGAAGACATCTTCACGTACACCATCTGTGCCAGCCCAGTTCTGCTAAGTCCATTCCAGGAGCCAGATGCAGGCCACCAGAAGGTGCCCGGCTTGCTCAGCAGCATGGCTAGAGACACCACAGGACAGGAAGACAGCGACTGACTCAGCACGTGTGTCTCCTGGCCTGTCAGAAGATTTGGCCACAGAGCCAGCAGATTCTACCCTGGCCAGAGGTTCCAGAGAGCCTCTGCCCCCATCCGTGTCTGATGACACTGACTTCTCGGCTTCTGCTTTGCATGGAGACTCCTGTGAGGAGATTCCAAGTGGGACACCCCTTGCATCCATGCAAGAAGCTACACAGTTGTTGGCTCTTCCCTTGCCTGTGGCCATGCCCCAGGAGGCAGATGACAGTGCCAAAAGTGCTGGCACTGCTCGGGGCATCACGAATGACCAGGACCTTGCAGCAAGGGTGGAAGGCCAGGGCTCTGCCTCTGCTGGCCCCATGGCCCAGTACACTCTTCCCGAGGCGGTGCTGGTCCAGTGTGAAGAGCCAGAGGCCCCTGACAGCCAGGCTGCAGGAGAGGGAGACCGCGACGCACAGAGCTTGTCTCTTGTCTCTTGTCTCATTCAAAGTCGAAGAGGCAGAGCCAGCACCTTCTCCTCTGGCCAGAGATCCCTGGGACGAGGGGCACAGCACAGCTGTCCCCGCAGCAGCGCCGGAAGGTGCAACGCTGCTGGCTTCAGCCTTGCCTGCAGACCCCACGGGGGAGGCCGGCGCAGCACGCACGCAGGCTGGCCGTGCCCGGGCCATCGCTCCCCAGGAAAAGCCCGTACGGGCTGGGGGGTTGGCAGGGCCTTGCCCAGGGCCTGCCCAGGGCTTCACCTACAGCTCTCCTGCCCCGACAGGCATCGCTGCCCTCCCAGCCCCCGGCTCGCCGGCGATGGCCCTCCCTGGTCGGGTCAGCCTGTCGGGCTCTGCGCCGGGTTTTCTCCTGCAGCTGCCTCCGTGTACAGGGAGAGCAGCGGCACACACCTGCCAGCACCAGGCGCGTCCCCAGAGATGCCTACCGGCTCTGAGGATGCGCACTTCCCAGAAGAAATGGCACAGGGAGGCACGCAATGGATGGATGGATGGATGGATGGATGGTGCCCAAGTCTGTCAGCTGCCCCAAGGATGTCCTGCGGCCGATCCCAGCCTGTCTGTGGCCCATTTCTGCTCTAAATAAATCCTGGGGAAGCTTTTTCACCAGTGCTGCTCCGTGCCAGGTCCAACAAAGTGTCCTTGTCTCCTCGGCTGGCAAAGAACTCGCTTTAATACGCTCTAGGTGGCCCGTGTCAGCCCTCGCAAGCACAGCCTGGGGCGCGGGACTGCCCTTGCTGCCCGTGTGCACTGGATGGGCCCATGCAAACCTCACGAGCTGGAACAGGCCAAGTGCAGGGTCCTGGGCATGGGCATGGGGCATTCCCCCGTGTCAGTACAGGCTGGGGGATGAAGGGATGGAGAAGGGCCTGGGGGTACTGGAGGATGGCAAATTGGATGTGAGCTGGCAATGTGCACTCGCCGCCCAGAAAGCCAACAGTACCCCGGGCTAGGGGACCTATAAAGGTCTCTTCCAACCAAAAGCAGTCTATGAGTCTGTGATGCTAGGATTCCAAAATCACTGATGGATAGATATACAGGGATAGCTCTAGATTTAAAGGTGACTTTCTCCTCAGCTGTCAAATTGCCACGAGTGATGAAGATAACAGGCCTTTACTGCCTGTCCGGGATAGGCTGACCAGATCAGCCAGCGCTGGGAAATGCAGAGATTTCTGTCTGTTCCTGTACCCAAAAGTCAAGGAGTAAGTCTTTAAACTCTATGAAATTACACTGCTAACCTGGACACTGAAGAGGACACGAGTAGTATGTGCCAGGTGCTAGTCACACTCTTTAAGGTAGAACCAGAAGGTGCTCAGGCACTGCTGCTCTGAGGCTTTGTAAACAATTCATCTTGTCTAGAACAGACAATGCAAAATTGGCTTACAGGGAAGCAGAACTGTCCCCAGTGCAGTTCAACAGCAGAGAGCACAACAAATTGCAAGAGGAATCTTCGATGTTAAGTAATAATGTGTATGAACTTTACATTGAATTCTTCAGGTAGTCTTGAAGGCAAGTAAAAGGTATTAAGAAGGAACCAATAGGGTATTAAAAGTGCATTCAGTATTCTGAAAAGTAGTTTAGTGGGGATCAAAGCTCTAGATAATATAGGAAGTTGAGAAGGTTGGTTTTTTCCTCTAGACTGGAAAATTAGTACAGAATTAAGTGTGCTGCAGTTGTTATTTATAATGTCAGGATTTACAACACAGAGCCGTTTGAAATACCACCCAGTGATACCGGAACACAGTAGAAACCCTCTTATCACAGGTTTGCCCCGTTGCTACTGACACGTACCATATGTGAGTCTCTCTTTGCACACTGGAAGAGCACTGACACCTGTTCAAAGTGTGGTTGTGCTGGAGAGCATATGAGCACCAGTGAAGATCAAGCTGCACAAGCCAATGCATGGGTGACGTGGCCCTGGAGCAAGTGATCTGCTTTCCAGATCCCTTCCCTGATGAGCCCTTTTCTTTGTGTTGCAAAGGCTACAGCATAGTAACAGTATCTGCCTTGTAAGTGTATGCTAGCAGCTGCTGGCTATGCAGCCAGGAGGGCATCCCAGTGTTCTTAGGATAGGCAAAGTAGGCAGTTTTAGCTAGTGCAGCATTTGGCGAATCACTGATTGGAGCAGGTCCAGTTACAGTGCCTTATGCCTTTAAGACTAACTGGATAAGCCACATACAGAGCTTAACTTTGTCCAAGTTTGGGTTTTTTTTTGTGGATTTTTACCACGTCTGTATCTGCAAAAATATTTTAAGTTTTCAGGTCAAAATTCAGACTATGTAATAGGAAAATACTAGAAAGGATTTGATTAAGTAATCCAAAGGAGCTGTAAGCCTAGAAGGCTGGAAATAGGCAGAGTTTACCCATGAATTAGGTTTTTTAAAACAGAGTTTAGGCTTTCATTATTTTTCCATTATTTAAAGTTGCAGTTCTCTACGTGTGGGTGAGTGCTTGGGCTTAAGTACACATTTCCTCAATGTGTTACTTTTTCCTAAGTGATTATCTCAAAGATTGGTCAGGTGAAAAAAGAGAGTGTCTTGAATTTTCCCTTTACGTGTGATAGGTCAAGGAAATAAGATCTTTCTGGTAGTGAGGTGACCCAGACTCCACTCAACAGGTTTAAAACAGCAAGTAGACAGGATTTCCTGAGAAGAAAGCTGGGAATCAGTTGGACAACTTTTTATGGGTACAAAAAAACTCCCTTCTTTTTTATAGGGGAAAACTTTTATCACTTTGTTCTGAAGTTACATAGAGTTGACTGAGGTCTTGATGCCCTTAACAGGTAAGTGAGGTTTTTTTTAATTGATTGTCAAAAAGGTCCTGTCTTTCTTTCCACCTCACTAAAGAGTCCTATCACAGTATGATCGCTTATTTCAAGTTGTAGGCCTAGAAAAAATCCAGCTATCAATCTGCCATTGTCATTTACAGTACAAAATAACAGAATCCAACAGAAAACTTGTGACCCTTATGCTTCTCCACAAGACAGCAGAAAAGGTTCAATGAAACATTCAAGCTTACTGAATACAGTTCTAATACAATAAAGACAAGAAGATGACATGAATATCAGGGTAAATGCATTTACATTTTGTTAGCAGTTACCTGGGAAATAACACTTTCACTTTGACTTTATGGCATTGACTTTCACACTGAAATACCAACTATTCAATCTTCTTTATTACCATAGTTGGAAGATGATTTAACACATGCTCTGGGAAGAAATAAAGAGGAAAAAGCAAAACAGAAGAGGGAGTTCTACAGATTATGAAACAACCCACTGCTAGTCTCAGCATTGGTCCTCAGGAAACTGTCAGGCCTGTTTCCTTATCTCTGTCAATGCTAACCCAGATGAGTTGCTGTTTTACAGCTTTCATATGAAAGCAGTGTCTTCCTTTGTATATCATATCCTCACATGCCCCCTTCTTTTCTTTTTTACCCTCTGCCTACTTCTGTATTTTACTACTTGACCTACATTTTCTGTCCTAACATTCCAAAATGTGTAAAACTACTCTATGTCACAAAAGTCTTTGTTTTCTAACAGCTCCGATAGCTGCTCCTGTCCTAAGACATCTATTGCTTCCCTGGCCAATCAATCCAATGCCATTCTTCATTTTTCAGACTGAAATTCAGCCACTATAGAATAGAATGAAAATCCCCTGCAGATTGGTTGTTTTTTTTCCTGACTCACTCTTTCCTAGCAGTTCCTACATCTCATGCACATTTCCTTTTTAGAGCTTTTTACTTCAAATAAAATGATCCTTTGATCAAATTAAGAAAAAAAGTAAATCTCTGCTCCACTTACCACATGCTGCTAAAAGCTCTCTATCCTAATTTTCAGAGTGTATTTAAGATTAGCAGTAAAATGCATTCTTCTTTCCTAGATTTCAGCCATTCCCTGAAGCTGATCATTGTACTGACCAGATTTTTGCCGTGTATAAGGTCAAAACCTCATCTCTTGGGTTGCACCACACCATGGAGCCTGGTATTGTCAACTTATTAAGAAGGTTAGGTCCAAACTGGTCTCTGAAATAGCGTTTCTCCTTCTATAAGTAAAAGTAACACTTCTGCTTGCTGCTCAAAGTGAAAAGCTCTTTTTCAAAAATTTAGACCTGAGGTACCATACCTTAGCAAAACAGAACCACAGATAGAATCAGTTAGGTTGGAAAAGACCTTTAAGATCACCAAGTCCAACCATAAACCTAATAGTACTGCCAAGTCCATCACTAACTCGTGTCCCTAAGTACCACATCTACACAACTTTCAAATACCTCAGAGATGGTGACTCCACCACTTCCCTGGGCAGCCTGTTCCAGTGCATGACAACCCTTTCAGTGAAGAATTTTTTCCCTAATATCCAGCCTATACTTCCCCTGGTGCAACTTGAAGCCATTTACTCTCATCCTATCACCTGTTACTTGAATAAAGAGGCAGAAACCCACCTCTCTACAACCTCCTTTCAGGTAGTTGTAGAGAGTGATATGGTCTCCCTTCAGCCTCCTTTCCTTCAGACTAAACAACTCAAGTTCCTCCCTCAACCCCTCCTCATAAGACTTGTTCTCTAGACACCAGAAGAAGACTGTTCTTCTTTGGACATGCTCCAGCATCTCAATGTCTTTCTTGGTTGTGAAGAGTCCAAAATTGAACACAGTGTCTGAGGTGGTCTCACCAGTTACAATCACTTCCCTAGTCCTGCTGGCCACACTATTTCTGATGCAAACCAGGATGCTGTTGGCCTTCTTGGCCACCTGGGCACACTGCTGGCTCATATTCAGCCAGCTGTTGACCGGCACCCCCAGGTCCTTTTACACCAGGCAGCTTTCCAGCTGCTCTTCCCCAAGCCTGCAGCATTGTGTGGGGTTGCTGTGACCCAAGTGCAGGGTATAGCACTGAGCCTCACACAACTGGCCTTAGCCCATCGATCCAGCCTGTCCAGATCCCTCTGCAGAGCCTTCTGACCTTCAAGCAGATCAACATTCCCACCCAGCTTGGAGTCATCTCCAGACTTACTGAGGGTACACTCAATTCCCTTCTCCACATCATTGACAAAGATATTAAACAGAACTGGCCCCAGTACTGAGCCCTGGGGAACACCCCTTGTGACTGGTGCCCCCCGGCTGGATGTAACCCCATTCACCACCACTCTTTGGGCTCAGCTGTCCAGCCAGTTTTTTACCCAGTGAACAGTACACCTGTCCAAGCACGAGCAGCCAGTTTCTCCAGGAGAATGCTGTGGGAAATGGTATCAAGGCTTTTACTGAAGTCTACTATACAACATACACAGCCTTTCCATCATCCACTAAGTGGATTATCTTGTCACAGAAGGTGATGTTAGTTAAGTAGGACCTGCCTGTCATAAACCCAGTATGACTGAACCCAAGATACAATTACATTAGATGCAAAACAAAAGTGAGTGTCCAGACAAGCAAAAGGATGGGCCTGGAGCTGTTAAAAATGAGAAAGAGTCTGCAAAAAAATGAGAAAGAGTCTGCAATCAGGAAAACTGAGAAAATATGCAGAGTAAGGATGTCAGAGAAGCTGCAGACACCTGAGTCAATTGGTAGAATGGTCCAGCACCATGATAATGAGTTGGAGGAGAAAAAACCACTTATCACCAGCCTGCCTTATTAGTTGTGAAGCTTCTGCAGTGACTGTCACTAGAAGATTAGCTCAGCTGAAAGCAGAAAAGCAGGTGAAGTCTCATGACAAGAAAGTAGAAAACGGGACAATCTGCCAATTTTTGCTTTTCAATGCCTTCAATAAACTTCAGAGGGAGAGACAAGAGACAGAAGGATCAGAGGCTGGAGAGAGCAGGCAGTCTTTTTATGAGGATGTCTACAGCCAGCAGAGTGATGGCAGCTCATATGGCTGCACCCAAGACAACTTCAAGCCATCCTAGTCACGTAGAACTACTAGCGAAAGGTTATAGCTTCACAGGAGCTGAGATGCTCAGCAAAGTGTTGGGGTGTATAGCCCACACCAGTACTATCCTGAGTCCTCATGGTTTCATGCTTAAAAAGGCCAGAGCCACTACATTAAAGCAGGTTAACTCTGTCATCATCTGGTCATGAGTTCAAAACATGTTATGGACAGGAAAGCTATGGAGGTGAAAGAGCTGCAGTATAGAAGCAAATGCTAGTCTCTCAGCAGTTCTTGGCTGATGTTCCCCACCTTGGGTTCATGTTGTTACTGGTAGTTAGAGCAATGGCTAGACTTTTCTGCCTTTGGGAAAACAAAGGAGAAACAGGGAAGACGTTTTCCTCTCTCAGATAATTTCTTTGTTTTGCTGCACGTTACCTGTAAAACAGGACTCCTAGATTGTTCTTAAACTAAAGAAAACCTTTCTGGCTCAAGCTGTTTTAAAGATTCAGTGGGCATGAAGGAATTCTTGGATAAATGCATTGTCAGCCTATATTCAGGCTTTGAATAAGACAGCATTTTCTTTTGCTTAATGAGATGATGTAACCTGTTAATATTTCAGATCACTGCATTTTGAGTCTTTGGTGTTTAGGTAATTTATCTATGTAGCCAATGAGCATAAGGAATACAAATAATATCTAGCAGATTAGTGTAAGCATATACAGTATATAGTTATAGAGTATATAGTATATAGTTATAGAGCGATGACAAATTTACAGTAATGCACAACTAAATGCAAGATACCATTATTAAAATGTACCACCAGCATAGTGGAAATGCCCTAGAAGACATGTCAACAAATCATAGATAGATGTGTAATTTTGTTGTGTCTTCCCACACATGGGGCAGCAGCATAAAGTAACAAATAACCCTGCTAAAGTAATGAATAAAGAGGAAGAAAAACTGATCTTCCAAAGTCATTACACAATATATACAGAAAGGCTTTCTAAGGCACAATGGGTGGTCAGGTGTCCAGGTCTGTTGAAGATCAATGACATGTAGGCACTTACATCCCCAAAATGCCTTGGAAATCAGCCCCACAGTTACAGACTTTCTCCCTCTGTTCTCATTATAAAACCGATCCAAAATGGGACATGAAACACCAGAGTACACAAGTCTCTGCATATAAATGATATAAATGGGAATGAGTATCAGACTAATTTGCAAAGACAAGGAAACTATAAAATGAACATTTCCCCCTTTTTTTTAACATCTTTATTCAGGACCATATAATTTGATAATGTAGAGCTTTTGAATCATATATCTTAGCTTCATGAAGTATCTCAAATGAGCACATTGTCCCTTAATGAATGTTAGAACTTTCTGAAAAGGAGCAGCAGCTACAGTTTCAAACTGAAAAGTCACTATATCACACCCAGTATCATCCATCAGGGATGCAGAGCTGCCTTTCAAAAGGAAGGCAGCACTGTACTTCAGTGTAATGCTTCCCAAATTCTTCAGCTTGTCTGCGTGTTTCAACTGTTAAGATTTCAGCACGTGACTTTAATAAGAAGCGCATCACTGTGAGTCCTATGAAGATCATGAAAATAATGCTGTTTGTAATACAATGCTATGAGCATTGTACTGGCTACTTACTATGCAGATTTCTAGTGGACTGCAACTTAAGAATCATTTCTCCAGGAGACCGAAAACAGATCAGGGTATTAAAATATTTGAGTTTTATTGTTATGGTTGTTATATGACTTCATATCTTTATGATGCCTTTTTTATTATTATTGTTTATTTATGTGGCTTTCTTGCTAGTAACACTAGTAACACAGTGGTTTTGCATGTCTGAGATTAAATTTCATGACAGTCCTTTCATTTGGCCAAAACGGACTAACAACATTAAGGGTACTTGATTTTGGGATTACTTAAAGGGTTCCAGAGGCTCTGAGACTCTTCTACTTTCACAAAAATCCAGGCACTTCCCCTACAAAAAGCCTTTTGCTTTAAAGTAACCTACGTTAAACTTCCCAAGGAACAGAAGGCAGCCCAAGTCACTTTTGTGGGGAGCAAAAATATCTCTTCACTCAATTTTAAAACCAGAGTCCTCTAATAATATCTGAGCATAACAGCCATCCTTTCTGTAACAGTGCAGGAAAAAAATCCATCAACTTCTTGATGAGCTTTAGGCAACTCTCTATCATGCTTTTAGATGAGTGAGCACAGTCAATTATAGCTGGCAAATATACTGCAGATTTTCATCTGTGATTCCTAATTTGTTTTTCTCATTTTTGGTGGCATTACTTCAGGGTTCTGAAAACACTTGGTTTCATCTCAGACAGGGCAGGAAGTACTGAGGCCCAAGCTTTAAAAAACTTGCATGAAGTACCATACCTAGATATATTTCCCTGTGTGCACTGACCAGTGAGCTCATCTAGGTGAGATAAACACCTGATGTAAAACAGAGATGCTACCCCTCACCCTGTGGGTTAGCACCATCCTAGATGTATCTTACTCTTCTTCACCCTTTCTTCTTACTTTAAGTGTGAAGAACTGAGGGAGAGAAAATGCCTTGCTCAGGTTGATGAGGGAGGTCCCGCAGGTGGGAGGTGTTGCAGGGGCAGGGAATGGAGTGGCGGGGCCGAGGCTGAGGGAAGGGGTGCAGGAAGGTGGGCTTTTAATTTATCTTTGTTTCTTACGGTACAGACCTGTTTTATTTGGATATAAGTTAATTTTGCCCAAGTCGGGTCTGTGTGCCTGTGACAGTAGCAGGTAAGTGATCTCTCCCTGTCTTCACAAGCTTTTTCACCTGATTTTCTGCCCCTGCCCTGCTGTGGTGGGGGAGCAAGAGCAGCTGGCCAGGTCAGCCCACCACAGCTGCTGTCTGAATAAAGACTTGATCTGCTTGTTATTTCAGTCTACCTGTGGCAGGAAGGTACTGTATTAGAATCTGTACATGCATTTAATCAGTGATACCATTTTCCGAATTACTAAATGTCACCAATTTCAGTTTAAGCAAGCAAAAGTTCTGTGTGTGTGTATGCATGTGTACAATTAAATGTTAAGCTTAGGGGAAACGATCGGGCATTTACTGTAATACTGGTTGTTAACCTCCTGGTCACCCAATCAAACATACTTCTAGTGAACTGATCCAGTTATTACTCATCACGGCAGCGATGCTTCTCTGAACAGTTGGAATTATTTTTTCTTACCATAACCAAAGTTCTACAAGTCCAGCCTGTGAAAACCACTCTGTAACAGGAACAGGTACGTACACCAGTGTTTTGCAAGGAAAGCATGAATGGGAACAGAAATTTCCCCAGTATGGTTTGCCTCAAAAGCACCTCTAACCATACTTATGCCCATAAATGCAGGAGGCAGATTGAGGTGAAATATTAATAACCATTTAAAGATTGACCGCTTTAGCTAGTGTAACTGGCATTGTTCTATTAAGTCAAGCAAACAGTATCAGTTAATGTAAGCTCACAGCTGACCCTGAGGGGATCCTGACCAGAGTCACTTCAAAAATTGGCTTTAGCCAAGACCTCACTGCACTTCACAGCATTTCAATAGTTCATACCTTTCAGGAGATGAATCAATTCTGCTATTCCTAGGTAAAAGATACAAGGAAAAAGTACGTTTTAGAGTGTTTTCAGTGTTTTATTAGTTACAATTACTTTTGAAAGGAAATGCCTATTTTCTTAATTTTTTAAATATATATATATTATGCTTTGGTGCACCTAAGTGATGAATTTTGTATCTTTTGGATTAAACTAAATTGGAACAGACACTCTGAAATGTTCTAGCACTTAATAAGTGTTCGGTATACAAGACTAGAGCAAAGATGGTCCAAGATAAAACTCCCTGAAATTCATCTGTTGTGGACCTGGAGTCCTCATCACCAGCTGGTGTTTTACATGTAGGCTAATTTAGACAGAGGCAGAAAGGTGAAGGCACAGTGCAGGGACTGGGAATGGGAAGCTGTCCTTTTTTAACATGATCCCTGGCCATGGGTTGTGTTGGAAAGCATGTGTAGGAAAGGCTGCCTTAGAACACAATTTTTGCTTGTAATAACATCTGTAAATCACTAGCAATGTAGTAGGCTACATGGGCATAAGTAGTAGAAGTATTTATCCCAAAGTGTACCCGAAACTGTTTGCAGGAGATCTTTTATGAAAAGCTACTGAGTACTTCTGGAACTTTCTAAATTTTTTCAGTTAAAACTTAACTGCAGTCAATGATAGCATAAATGTGTTATATTACTTTTAAAACCTTGGAGAAAAAAAAAAATATGTTATTTTAACCTGCTTAAGGTTTGTAAAAGCAAATACTGTTCACTCTTTTAATTTGTAAGTGTTTCCTTAGAAAATACGTGTGTTGATTTGGTCAGTTTGGTTTAAAGTACATAGGCCACTGTATTAAAAGAAAGTAAATGCACTGTGAACAAAATAATCAATTTACTTTATCTTTTTTTTTTTTCTCATAGGAAATACTCTGTCTTCATGCTCTACCTGTATGTTGTAGCCTGCAAAATTGCCTGGAAAGAATCTATTTATGGCTCTAAAGTGAGTTTAGGAGTTTAGTGAATGTTTTCTCTGCAAGTTTAATTCTCTTCCTCTGTCTGCATGTATTACAGTCCTCAGTTGTTGCACACTAACACATTTTTCCTCTCATAGGCCTTCCCCACCCCATCCCCCCCCCCCAGCACTCTAAGAATAGAACCAACTCTCTTTATAATTTGTTTACATTGTTTGGATTGAATTGAAAGTATTTCTCAGTGATATGGGGACATGAGTGAGTGACATGGTGGTTTTGCAGTATGGATATTGGGCAACAAGCTGGGGACAGGCTGCGCTGAGAAATAAATAAATGAGAAACAGAAACATTTAGAAATTTGTGCATTTCCCAAATCAGAAGAGATATTCATGCCCCACCTTCCTGCCAGACTTCCAGTTCCTAGTGTAAATATGCAGGCATTTTGAGTCTTTAAAATGAATTGAATGGACAATAGAAAGCTGATAAGATCTGGGTTTTGTGGTCACTCTTGCGCTAAGATGCCAACAAGTACTACCCATTTATCATTAAAGTGCTCACAGCCTCAGATCACTGCAAGCCCAAAAAGTGGAATGCTCTGCTGGGACACAGAAGAGGATATATTTCTCTTTAAAATAGACCTACCTCAGATATTTCTACCTTGGAGAAGGTTTCATTAAGCTTGCGAGTTGACTAAAGAGAAGGCAAAGATTGGCAAGTGAAGTGTATCTTGAAGTGAAGCCTTCTGGTGTCTGTGATTTCCTGATGGTAGACAGAAGACATTTCCGTCCTATTTTCCAACTTCAGGTTCCCATCATCGTGTACTGCATAACTCTGCCAGCATTCCTCCATGGTATCACCTGCTTCTTCTTTCTGCCAAGGTTGTAAGGGATGATTTTTAATAACATGTTTGGTCAATACACCATTAGTTGGCATTTAGGATTACTCACAGTTAATGATGAAAAAAGGAAGGTAGAATTTTTTAGCAAAGAAGAAGAGTATGATACCATCTGGTTGTGCCAAGTGTCATGAACATGGTATTAAATGCTTGGAAGAAAAGATGGGCATATCTAATTCATAGCCCTTTGCAGAAAAAGTGAAATTGTCTAATTCTCTGGACATGTCTCAAGTCTCATGTGTTTGTATTTTTAAAAGGAAGCTTTCTATATGACTGTTAAGTCATATAGATGCATATCTGTAAAACAAAAAGATTTACAGGAGCTTTCAGTGGTCTAACAATAAGTTTGGAAATGGCTGTGCTTTAAAAGACTTTGAAGGGGAAATTAAAAACGTGAACTCAGCAGTGGCAGTTTGTGGCTGAGGAATGATCTGGCATGGATGGCAAGATGGCCTGGCTGAAAGAAGAGGTTAAACTGGCCAGAAGCAGGAATACCAGAGGCAGAAGGACTCCCAGTGAGGGAGTAAAATTTCCCTCAGTGTGATGAGTTAAGGAACAGCCACAGCATTTTCTTGTAACCGCCCTGGAATAGGGGGGCTCAGGGCCACCTTTGGGCAGCAGAGCTGGCCAGGGGTTGTGCCCAAGGCCACGCTGAGGCACCCCATGGCACTGTTCATGGGATGGGTGCTGGTGCCAGTGTATATAAGGAATCAGCTAGTAATGCATCTTTGCAGAGGCCTTGTAGAACTGCTTATGGTGCTAGGTAGGGCTTTGCTCGGTGCATTGTTCTTTTATTTTTTCTTTTCTTTTTCTTTTTTTTTTAATTTAAGCATAAGTGTGTGTTTAATTCAAGGAGGAGGATAAAAATTCCCCAACAACTTCTAAGAGATTTAAACTTCTAACGTATCTAAAGGTTTTATGAATAAAAAACATGCAGGCATGAAAATGAACCTGAAAGTCACACATGCTTATTTACTCAATACTTAATATATAGCTATTGTGATTTACTGCAAAGAAGTCGTACAGTCTTTAATGTCCCTTTTTATTTTGAGCCGCTTTAAACCACAGGCAGCCCAGACCAGCTTTGTTCCTCATTCATGGAGTGGGATGTATTTGGACACTTACCAGTTTCTACAGCTTTTTTGTCAAAGCAGAGACAGTTGTATTTTTCTTACTGCTTGTGTTCATTTGAATATCCACACATATTTTGAGGCAGATTTTCACTGTGAATTCTGAAACTGATTATTACTCGAAGGAGGCTAGAACTACTTTTCTAGCTTCCCTGCTGGGTGTTCATATATGATACACTCCAGAGGAACAACAGGTACCATGTCAGTTGCTTTTACTTAAAGAAGTGCTGTCTGAGCTAGCCAATAGCTGGTCCATCATTTAAACTGATGATGGACTGTGAAAATAACTTGGACTATGTTATTATCACTTATGTTAGAAGTAGAAATTAGTTGCATATTTCGGTGTCACCACAATATACTTGTGACAAATACACAAGCAAATGGTCTGGAAGTCCATTAGTAGTGGTTCATCCTGAAGAATGAAAGTCACTGGCTCTGCTTGCATGGTGATGAGGCGGAAGTGAACCTGTCTCACCAAATCAAGAATTTTATGTCCAATATGACACTTTGCAGATACAGAAATATGCAAGTTCGCATTATGCACTAGTACATGAGAACAAAAGTGCAACCTGGAAATTTAACCTCTCACTGGTAACATGCAGCCGATCCAATGACCATCCAGGCTGCTGTTCTAGGTGGCCAGAATCAGGTCCTGAACAAAAGTGATACCACATTTTAACTGGGAAAAATAAATAAATTAAAAAATTGGCTTTAGAACCCTGAGGCGCATTAGATGTATCAGTAAGTGTTGCATTGCAGAGGAGTCTTTGAGGTGGGTTTCTCATCATATTAGCCACTTTGCTTCAGGATTTCCTATTGAGCACATGAGCTGCATTATTTTTTAAGTTGGTTACCTGGCCTGTCTCACTTGCCAGCAACAGGCTGGTAGAATTTCATGTGCAGTAACAGACAGATTTTAATCTTTTACCAGATTATATTTTAGACTCCTGGTTTACAGTACATCAGGAAACGAAAGGGACTTGCACTCTGCAAGGTTGTCTCTTAAGTTCCTGTACAGAAATGTAGGTCCTCTGAACCTGCATGCTCCCTTATACTTCCATGTGGGGGCTGGTTATCATCTGGTTTAAGTTTTGCAAGTGATGCTTGTTATTCTGAAAAGTATTTATTACTGTTGTTACTTAACATGCAGTATTTGAGGACTATCCCATCTATCTCTTAAAGAAAGCATCTGACTTTTTCCTGTTTCTTCAGCATGCAGCTCACCTTTGCAGACATACTTTTCCCCTCTTTAAAGAGTTTGCAATGAGAAGGTTGACTTGCTTAGATAGATTTATTGCGCCTCTACTTCAAGCTCGGAAATACTTAACTTGAATGTTTCTGGTTGCACTTGCAACTGAAATAACCACCTTCCTCCCTGTGGTCTTCATAAAAGAAAACCTCTGTCACAAAGTATGGTAATTGGCAGAAGTGAGACTGTCCAAGTGGCCCTGTTTGTAACCTGCTTGTTTAGTTCAGTGATTCTGAGGGCTCCATCTACATCTTGTAGAAGTTAACTGATTTTGACCTTAAAACTTAGAGTACAGTGCACAGTCAGGTTTTGTATGCTGAAGTCACGCAACACATTCACTGGAGCTTGCAGAGTAAACCTGTGTTTAATGTCAGTTGGTCAAATGAGTTATAACAACAATCTGTGCTATTAAATTCATTGTAACTGAATATATGGAAGTATATATGTATGCTTATATATCAGAGAAACAGAGACTGTTTTGATGGTGGTGTTAAGAAGGCTAATAAATTAGGCCAATTTTAAAGTTGTGTTATGTTCATTCACTAGTGGTATACTTTATGACCATGGTTAGATCCTAGACATCATTTAACATTGTTCATGTATGTAACTGTTGACCTTTAATGCTTATATTCTAAATTATCTAAGGGTATAAAATATCACAGAGCTGACACCACAGATGGCTATGGTCCTTGGTGGTCTTAGTAGCCAAAGACAAATTGGAGAGCTCTTTGAAGAGAGAAATCAGGACTGAAGTGGGCTTGTTTTCTGTCTCCTCTGTGGAAATAAACACTGATGATTTTATGCTGTTTTCCACCTCCCAGAAGGGTGGTTTCGTCTGCTGCCCATGCTGCTTTTCTTGGGTTTTGGTTTTGACAGTCATCTTTGTCTATTGAGCAGGATGCCCTGCCTGTTTACAGTTTGGTTGTCACATTGCTCCAGACACCTTTGTAAAGTCCTACACATTGTGCCTAGCTATGCTATCACAGTGTTAATAAACACTTAGATACTGTTGTTCATGATGCTATTTAAAATGCTTATATTTGGATTGAATGGAAGTTAATATTAATTCTATCCTGATTAATGCACTTACGATTTCTAGATGTTTCAGGGTTCTGCTTTTGCTACAGAGTTACTGCATATTCCAGGCTGGGCTTTTTTAGATATTTAAGAGTAGTGTCAGTCTAAAAATGGCCCTTGTACCTTTGGTGCCGTGATCATCACTGCAGTGATCATCAGCACACTCACGCAGGAAGCTTGCCCAGTCTTTCTTCCACTTGATGAAAACCAGAAATTGCTTCACTGTACTCTTTCAGACCTGATGAGTATATTAGTTCTTTAAAGTAGGAGGGCATCAGCTGAAATGTCTGGCAGCCTTACCAACACAGCAAAAGGGTGATGATAAGGTCATTTGCTGAGGATATGGGAGACCTGAGTTCAGGTCTCAGCTTTTAAACGGCTGAACAAGCCTTTGAGCTTATGCTTCATTTTTCTTTATACCGCTGTAACTGGTGCATGTGTGGTTATTTTTTCGTGTGGTATCTTCTTAATAAGTTTCACTGAAAATGCTCCCATTTTTTATATGAGCTTTGCATGGTGATGGTTGCTGGGGCATTGCTAAAATAGAATCAATTGGAAATACTTATTTAGGTGTATTCCCACTGCTCTTACAAACCTGAGTTATGAGCTCAGGTGACCCTGCTGTGCTAGCTATGGTACAAAAAGGTAGACAGGACCTGCTGTGAAGACCTTGTTAACACAAGGAACATAAATACCAAATACATCTTTAAAAGGAAAGAAAAGACTCTAAGGATGGGGTAAAGATCAAAGGGATTTTGCTCTACTGATCTTATCTCCTTTTAAACAAAAGTAGCTTTTCTTAACAAGAGGAAATTCTGCTTATTTGTCCCTTACATCTATCTTGTTTTCATGTAAATTGGCTGCTAGTACACATAGAGCCAGCTTAAGGTGGCTTTCTAGAAAGATGAACACTGTGTTTTCAGGCCTTCCAGGATCCATCTCTATGTTTACTTCCCAATGTTTCCAATTTCCATGCTTTTATTGTAATTTTTATGATACTTGACATTGTTATAAAGTGGAACCTTTGAATATTATTGTTGCATAAGCATCATGGTATTCTTTCCTTAAAATATCTGAGCAACAGAGCAACCTAATAATAATTTCCTTCTCTTCTGGTTGCAGCATTAAGGAAGCTGCAGTCACATTTCCAGTTTCAAAGTCTCAGAACACAGAAAGGCAAGCTGCAAAAAGATAAATGTGCTGCTTAGTTGAAGTATCATACTTCTGCAGGCTAGCCTGGCATTTTGTGAGGCCTGGTACATGTGTTATGTACTGTGGTGTTCCCAGTGCTTACATCATCTGTTTAAGTGATTTACACAGTATAAACTGCCACTAGTGAAGTTCTGTTTGCATCAGGCTTACATAGGTGTTCACGCTTTTTGTTGTAAGTGCAGTTAAAGGCTTCCTTCAAATGCTTTAGAGTGATGTTCATTTTATCAGTCAAGGAAGGTGGCTGGCATAGCCTGATCAGCCAAAAGGGGCAGGTGGGATTAGACACTGAAATTGTAGTGACTCCTGCATCTACAGGCTCAAGAGAGCAGGATAGGACAGCACAACTGAGGTGACACAAGGTGGCAGGGTTTTTTTGGAGACTAATGAAAGAATGGGCCTCACAAAAGCCTAATTTCTCAAGGGCATAAATAAAAGCAGCAGAATTGTTTCTTCCTGAACTTTGATTAATACAGTGGTTATGAAAAGAAACATGAGAGGTGGTAGTATACTCCTGGAGACATGCATTTTTCGTAGAGTTGAAAATTTGCAAGAGATGCCAGTAGAATATGTTACAAGACAGGGGGCTGAAGAATAGCTACCCATAAATATGCAAGCCTACTTAAAACTTTAAAAATGATTTTTAAAAGCAATATTTTACATTTTCTCTGAATATTATACAGTCATACCCTACAGAATCCATTTTATCATCTATTAATTTATTTTAATATATGGTTTGCTGGGATGTGAATTGCATATATAATTTACTTATGTCTGATTGAGCAGTTTCCCAGGTCTGGGATACATTCTAATGCAGTTGTCTAATGTCAGCTTCATTTGACAAAGAGGAAGGGTAGCATATTTACCCCAGCTTAATTTTTCATTACCAATTTCTCCCACATCTCTTTGATTCCAGCTTTAAAAAATATATATAAAAAAAAGAAAAACAAAAAGAAAAAAAGAGGGAAGCCCTCTCTTTTTCTTTTTCCCTCCTCAATGAAGATAAAATAGGAGAACAAATTGAAATCAGTGGAGCTTAGTGATTTCACTGAGTCCATGACTTCTGAGTAAGCTTTCATCCAAAATATTGGGCCACCTGCTCTCCTTTCTGCTTGGCTTGTGTCTATATGCTAACAACTCAGAGCTGGAAGTGGAGACTCAGGCCAGACATGGTTTGCATATCTGTGTGTCTTCTAGAGAGAGATGTAAAGATGATGAGCCTCCTGATGGACTGTCTGCAAGAGTGCAGAGCCTCAGTTCAGCGTGTTGCACATACAGCTACATTAGAAAAAGCAAGTCTGCTACGAGGCAGATCAGCAGGAGGGGGAGGGGGAAACCAAACAAAAACCTCTTCCCTCTACTTTCTTTCATGATGCTACACGTGTCAGTTAGGCAGAGAAACATTGTCCCCCAGTAAAAGACAATCTGTGCAGCACAGAAATGGTTTGCCTGGGTTTACCAATCCCCGTATCATATCCAGATAATTAATTCCTAATGAGGCCTGTAAGGGCCCTAAGCACTAACAGGCCTTCGTGACCCTGCCAGTCTTACTAGCAGCCCCTACCCTGCCCATTTGAGCCTGCCTAGGGCTGTTGGTCTTGCTGTAGTGATTCTGTATGATGCTGGTCCTCATCTTCGCTGCTCTGTCTCCTGGATGGACCTCTTGGGTGAGCCGAGATACCCAGTCAACAGGGCTGTGTTGTCTTTCTGCTCATTGTAATTACTGGAGCAATTGTCTAGGATCAGGATTTACAGTCTCTGTAAAAGAGCTGTACATGGGAATTTTTACTAGGAAATCTGGATGTCCTTCACTCCATTTTTATTTTTCTGCAGGAAATAAAAATCACCCCACCTCTTATACCAGTATTTTTTTCAAGGGATTCTCACAAACCCTTTTCCCATACCATTGTTTTAATTTATTTTACCCCCTATTCACCTGAGTTTATCAATTTTAATATACAATAAGCAAAGACATACAAAGTAAACAAACATGCAAGACAAACAAGAAGGATTCAGGACAGAGTTATAGCAGCAATTTGAGAATAATTCTCCGTGCGTTTTTTCCTGTGCTTTCTGTGAACAGGCTGCCTTTGCAGCCTAAAAGCACTGGAAGTGTTCTTGCCCCTCCCCATTTGTAAAGAAAAAACCTTTGTGATCCTGGTCCAAAGACCACAGAAATTTGTAAGCGTCATTCCACAGACTGCAAGACTTTGCTAGAACCTCTGTGTGTTTTTAACTTGTACTCTTCACAAACTACAGCTTTAACAGTAGACAGCTTTTGCTCAGACTCCAGAGCAACTCCTGGGACAATGGCTCCTCTCAGCAGTTTTTGCTCTGGTTTAACTAGTGCAGGTCCCCGTAGAGCAGGCAGGAGAGTTAAGACATCTCTTTCTTGTTGACTTGTATGTGATACTATGAAAGGAGGGAACATAAGCTATTGTATTGGGTCCGGCTGAGCCCCACAGCAGCCCCCACGGTGCTGTGCTTTGCTCCTGTAGCTAGAGAGGTGCCGATAACACCCCCGTGTTGGGCTGCTGCTGAGCAGGGCTCACAGCACCAGGGCTGCCGCTCCAGCATCCCCCCTCCCCTCACCAGCAGCTGGGGGTGGGCAACGTCTTGGGAGGGGGCACAGCCAGGGCAGCTGACCCAAAGTGGCCAGAGGGATATTCCACACTGTATGATGTCTGCTCAGATATAAAAGCTAAGAGAGAGGAGGAGGAAGAAGGTGGGGGCATTTGTATTTTATGATGTTTGTCTTCTGGAGCAACTGCTACACATACTGAAGCCCTGCTTCCTGGGAAGTGGCCGAACATCACTTGCTGATGGGATGTAGAGAATAACATCTTTTGTTTTCTTTTGCTTCCATGGGCACAACTTTTCTTATCTTGACTCACAATTTTTTTCCATCTTATTTTCTCCCCTCCTGTTTTGCTGAGGAGGGGAGTGATAGAGTGGCTTGGTGGGCACCAGGTGTCCAGCCAAGGGCAACCCACTGCAGCTATAAACCATAAAACACAGACTTTAAAAAAAAAAAAATTCTAATGAAAAACAAATTTTGTCCCAATTTATCTTTTTTGGGGGGAGTATTTTTACCTCAGGAGGGGTAGGAATGGAAAGCCTCAGTACATTGCTGTAACTTCAAATTAAGCACCTTTATCCAGAACAGTTAAAGATATGTACGAGAAAGCCAGAGGCAGAGGTCTCTTTGCTAGCCATCAGTGCAGCATTGAATCCAAGGATGAATGAAGCTCTGTCCTTCCCTAGGCATGCTCACTGTCAAGCTTAACATTGCTCCTCATTCCCTCTATGCTATCTGCCCTTTAAGCTTTGTCACCCTTCTCGTTGGCTTCTTGTGTGCTCTCTTCTGAGATGTCAAAACCTTTGAATGTTTGTCTGTGCAGTGCAAAGCCTTGCTGGGTTCATCTGCCTGGAGGTGTTTTTGGCCAAGCCTCCAAGGGTCTTAAGAGTGCCATCTGATCTTTATACCTGTTGTGGGTTGACCCTGGCCACCAGCCAGATACTCACCCTATGTGTCTCTTGCTCTCCTCTCCCATGGGATGGAGAAAAAATAGAAAGAAGGCAAGAAGACTTGTGGGTTGAAATAATGATAGTTTAATAGGGAAAGCAAAAAGTGCAACTGCAAGCAAAGCAAAAGGAGGAATTAATTTGCTACTTCCAATCAGCAGGCAATTGTCGAGCCTCTTCCTGAAAAGCAGGGCCTCAGCACATGTAGTATTTGGGAAGACAAGTGTGTTAACCATGAACATCTCCCTTTATTTTCCTTGCCCTAAGCTTTTATTACTGAGCATGATGTCATATGGCATGGGATAGCCTTTTGGTCAGTTGGGTTCAGCTGTCCTGATGAATGCTGTTCTCAGCCTTCAGATGAACTCGGGTAGATGAGAAGTACAGGTGTACTTTGATCTGTGTCAGGTTTTTGCCTCAGGAGGAAACAGAATTATTCTTAAACACCTTTTTCAGATAGCCTGTCAAAGAGGCTGAGCCTGCCCATGAAGGGAGTGACGAAAAAAAGGAGAATCTGTGAGAAATAGTATGATTGCTTGGTTTTGGAATGTGCTGAAAGTCTTGAAAAGCAATAAATAGGACTGAAAGTGGAAAAAAAACCCCCGTCAAAGTAGAAAAAGGATTGAGAATGGGGTGGGTTGCAGGAATGAAAAAAAAAAGAAGTTTGTCTAGTGGTGGTAGAGAAGTAAAAAATCTGAATAGCCTTGTTATGACCTTCTGAGTGTCCTCTGCAGTATCTGGTGAAAAGGCCACTTCTAGCACTGATTGCAGCAAGGAAAAAACTCTCAGCTCTCATAGTTTTATATCAAATGAGGACTCAAGAGGTATATTTTTTCTATTACATGTTATTAACAAGCAGGAAGTGTACTGTCAGGATCAGTGTTAGCCCTACAACAGACAGAACACAGTACCAGACACTTATGGAATGATAATGTGCACCTATAAATTCCTAAACACCCTTCTGCAATTCCAAGAAATTCTAATCCTGCCCATGTATGTGCACATCCCCCAGGCTGTATGAGTTAGCAGCACACCCCCCATCCCTCACCTGACGGTGTGGATTCCCCTCCTTACACACCCCATGTGGGAGATGTGGGTGCTCCAGCCACATGTGGACGCCTGTCACTCCACACACCCTGCTGACCCACAGGCCTGTGACAAAGCCCTCCAGGAGCCCCAGCCGCACACTAGGGTGGGTCCCTGTGTACAGCTGATCAGTGCAAGGGGTGGTTTTTCAGGCTGGATAGGACTTCAGCAAGGAGTTTTGCAGTATGTGTTTGTGCAGAGGGAGAACTGGGTAACATGAACTGAATTTAACCTTTCTTGCTTGACTGTGAGCCAATCTTAACTTTAGCATTTCCTAACATTAAAGAGCTTGACTTCACAGCTGTAATGTCCTTTTAATGTAGGTGTATGAATGAATAATAGGCGACTGTATTCTTTTTGCTTGTTACTACCATTCCTTTTTCTATTTGAAAGCCTCCTAATTGTACCTTAGAGTAGGACCATATTTCCTGATAGTTTTGGAAAGGCCTTGAAGAAGTGAGTATCTAGGAAAAATCACTTAATGCATTTGCTGACTCTAAATTAATGAAGCCCAAATCTCCCAATTTTGTGTGAGAAACAGAGATCTCTTTAAAGATTATGGATGAATACTATCTAGAGCTGTGTAGGACACCACACGTAGTCTCTGGAGAAGTTGGGTTTTGTTTTCAGGGAAGTTTGTGGGTATTTTTTCTCTTCTAGGCAGTGCTTTCTCACATGGTTCCTTTAGGAATTCAGCTGTTCTTTTCCCTGTTTTCTTTTGGCATAATTAAAAGTAAACTTCAATTCTTTCTTGCTTGCCTATGAGGACAGCTCTTTTCCCCAGATCTTCCAGGAACAGAGGAAGAGAAATCCCTTTCCAGTTCAGTGCTTTCCTTTTGCACAAAAAGCAGCTCAAACATGCATATACACTTATACACGTCTTCTCTCATGGAACTTGAGAAATAATCTTAAAATCCCACAAATTTGTCTGCCAAATCATAATAAAAACCCAACCTAAATGTTGTGCTCCTTTGGAATTATTTTGGGGGTGGGATGGAGTAGATACTTTTAAAATGTTTGTGGTTTGATTTTTTTGTATTTTTTCTCTCCAGGACCTATTCCCTCTCCTTTTCTTCTCTTTCTCTCTGACTCCCTCAATTCCCCCCACGTCTATTGAGAGTACAGGAGGAAAATAATCAAGAATTGGGAAATCCCTAACCTAGCACTCAGAGGATTCTTGCCTGCTAGAACGTTTGTATTCCAGAGGAGAATTCCTAAATAATCCAAAATGTAATCTTTCATGCTTTTTCTCTTATACAGCTCTGTGATCATAGACATCTTAAACATTATTCTTTTAGGCTAAGATTAGCTTGTATTTTTAGACAGAAGTATGCATCTAAAGTTCACTGCACAAAGAATCCCATTTTAATAACTTAAGCTCATGAAAAAAGTGTCCCAATAATTCAGACAATTAACCCTGATACCTTTATAACTCTGTGGCTTCCCCTCAGGAACACTGAATCTTTTTTTATAACTTTAACTTGGGAACTAGCTTCCTAGTAAAGGATATGTACGTTCCCATTAGAATGGCTATTTCTTACATTAAAAATATAGTAAGCCATTAAACCCTTAAAATGTAATCATTAACATTTAGCACACTGTGCCTGATGCATTAAAAACATTATGTGCAGCTGATCTCTCTGACTCACTTAGGGAAATATCAAATGGCTTCAATGTACCTTTGCTTTATCTTTTAATTTTAGGTGATGTTGCTGTGTTCTTACTAATTTGCTTCAGTGAGTTCTATCTCTCTATGTTTATAATTTTAAAATTATAAAATATAGTTCTATGTAGTCTTTTAGAGAGCTAAATCTGACTAATTTTTTTCATTCTAACTTTCAAGAAGTGTCAGAGTTTGTGAAGTAAATTGACTCATTTGAATATCTTTTCTTAAATTAATACCCACTGTACAATATGACATACAGCCTAATTCATATTCATTCTTTGTAGATGCCACACATTAAATCTTCATATTTAATGATTATATGAACCCAGGAATTCATCTTAGAAGAATCTCCTTCTGTTCCTTGACCATAAGAAAGCGCTAACATACATTTATACATTGAATGTTTTCCTTTGAACTCTCTAACCAGGATATACTTGACTTCTCCATACTAACATTAAACTTTGACAGTATTTTGTACCTCATTGGCATAGTCACTATAATTTCTCCTTGAAGTTCTCCACTTCAAATTTGAGCTATTTTGTAATTTTTGAAATTGTATTCTAATGGCTCATATCCAGAATTTTTTTCTTTGGTTCATAAACAGTGTCAGGTCTCCTATGTTTTACTCCACATTAATAAAGGGGTAAATTACAGAAATCTTTAGTTTGGAGGAAGGAAAATGCCGTGGTTTAACCCTGGCTGGTAATTAAGTACCACGCAGCCGCTCACTCACTCTTCAGTGACGATCAACGTTGCTCCCACACCAAAGCCAAAACACAGCACTGCACTAGCTACAAAGAAGAAATTAACTCTGTCCCAGCAGAAACCAGGACAGAAAACATTCTTCCAAATTAGCACAGTATTTTCACATCACACGTAACTGATATGACATTTAGTGTTCCATGTTACATGTGTAAGAAAGTCTGCATTTTTTAGTGCGTCAGCTATCTTTTCTTTTATAAGGAAATACTGTGGTGAATGTATGTATAACTAAATGAAGTCTCTCTGCCTTCTGTGGCACAGGGAAAGACCTTTACATTTGGGTTCTCTGTTTCCGAAGAGCTATGGGAGCACATCATTTATCATATTTTCTTTACTTGATGTATCCAAATGTAGTCCTGTGAACACTGAGCAGTTTGGGGATGACTTGTCACCCAATCAAACCTTAAAGAAATTGAGCCTACATTTTTTTAAAGCATTTGCAGAAAGCGCTTCCTTTATTGTGCTGCTTTTGCTGCTCTGCAGCCCAGCTGAAACTGGAAAACAGTAGAAATCGTAGCAGAAAATGTCATCTCTATGGAAACTTCCAAACCCTTTTGAGGATGGTGGGATAAAGTTTAGAGAATAATTAGTATTTTATTCTGAACTCATTTCTAAGTGAGGCAGGATAAATTAAACTCTGATTGGGCAGTTGCTCCTAAAGATAAATGTTAAATTCCAAATAGAGGTGGAAACTTCTGAAGCGGACTCAATTGAAGGGTGGATTGGAGTGTCTGGGGCTGAATCCTCATGGGGGGAGAGGGAATGGAACAAAGACAAACTTCATTGGGGGTACATACTGTAAAATGCTAGCTGACTGGAGGAAAGAGGAGCAGTTTCACCTCCGCCTGGGTTTTTAAAGTTGGTAGGGGTAGAAGAACTGTTTATTTTCACTGTCAGTGTGAGTGTCTAAAAAACAGGATTTTTTTTTACATCACTCTAGCTATCTAATTTTTAATACATTACCTTCACCTCTTCTTTTTTATCAGCTGTCTCCTATTATATATTGTTCCCTGGTCCTGAGGTCCATCATTCCTGGGAAAGCTTTTAATTTTTTTCCTAGACATGCCTGGACCTATCCTCACAACTGGAAACCATTATGATCAATGACCTACAGATGGTCTTCTTGACATCCCTATTTACTTCTAACTTGCAACCCAATTTTCTTTTATTTGTCTGTGTCCCAAACCTATTTGGTTCTGCAGTCCTGTCCTCTTTCCTTCCTTTCCCCTAAACTGTGTGGAAATGTTTTGTTTCAGAACTGGACTAACTCTGCCCCTCTGCTTAAGCCAAGCTGATGCTTGGGCAAAGGGTAACAAGAACAGGAAGAGTATGTGGTAATCTTCTCCCTCAGCTTGTGGTAATAACCTTGTGATTTAGGAACAGGCACAGATATATTCCAATTACCACAGTTAATGGCAATGAAATGATATTATTTGATTTTTCTAAACCTTTTAAGGATTTGTAATTATTCATAAATATATTTTGGTCCACAGTGATGCATTCCACAACTTAAGAGCTATGTGTGATATGAAAAAGTACTTCTTCTTTAAAGCTGTAGCACATTCAAAGCGATTGATTTCACTTGCTTTTTATTATGAGAAGCTGCATGACGGCTCTCTGCACTATTTACACACCTTTGCCCTAGCCCCTCCTGTTGTTTCTTTTCTATGCAAACTCGTGTCTTTCTCTGTTAAGTTTTTGTCCTAGAGAGCTGCACAGGTGCAGAGACCATTCTGTACTGAAAACTGAAAGAAGGAGCGCTCTCAGCCATCCCAACTAGATTGTCCAAAACTCCCTGTTCTGCTGGTTAGCAAAGACAGCTTCCCAATCTGTTCTGTGGAAATAATTTTGAGGCACATAGCTGTTTTCCTGCCCAAATGCTTAGACCAGGAGATTGGATTCCGCTCGGTGTGTCAGGTGCCTCAAGATCTGTTTGAGGCACTAAAATCTACTTGCAAATCTAGACCTTTCTGCGTCAGTGAAAATCCACTGAGACAACATGCTTGAGAGGACTAATCATACACATGCTTTGCAATGCATATTCTTAAGATGAAAAATCTGTGAAACTGTATTATGCCACGATGGACACTGTCTATAATTGTTTTTAATAGAAAAGCATATGCTTTGTTTATCTTTTCTGTCTCAGACGCCTGCTTCCTCCAAGAATTAGAAATTAAAATGTAATCTGTGCATAGCTGAATAAGCTCCCTAACCAGTAAGCAGATGCTAGGCACTCAGAGGAGCTGGAGTACATGGAGTGGCAAACCAGTTTTATGATGCTGTAATTCTGCTGCCTTTGGTAGTCATGTAAAAGAGGAATGGTGTGGGCTGAAAGGCTCGGTGTTTTGAGTTGTATTACAAAGGAAAAGATAAAATCCTCAATTCCTCATGAACTAAGGCAAAAGGAAAATTCAGTCTTCTGTGGCAAATGCTAAGCACCTACTGGTACCAATCCTTCATGCCTATGGTTCTCCCATCTTGCCCAATATGTACAATTTCTAATGCCTAACAGGAGCCCATGTATTTATAAAGTGAAACTACTGTATGTCAGCATATTTTTTGCATATCAGGCAGAGAGTCCTTTTAATCTCACAACTGATAAGCGTTTTAAACTACCTGACTTGCCTATAGCTATTGACTGAGACATTAATCCAATTGGATATGACAAATTGTAGTGAAGCCAAGCCCTATTAAGGCTGCCTTTATTACTCTCTGCTTTAATTATTTTGCTGATTTTGTATAATCGCATTTTTCTAGCTATACTGGGCCCTGATTTGCATCAACCGCTCTGTTTTCTCTGGACCAGTCGGTGTGGCCCATCTCAAAAGGAAATATTCCTAAGGAAGGTTGCCAGTAGAGACCCTTGAACATGGGGACAATGGAAAGAATCAAAGCAAGTGCCACAGAAGTGGCTGAAACCGTTTCAATTGCTGTAAATTATTATTTAAATAAATTACGTGTAGCTAACTAAACTGCATCTCTCTGATTACAAAAGCTTACAAAGTTTCCAGTAAAGCGCGAATCTTTCTGAAAACAAAATTTTGTAGAAGGGGCCTGCAATCCTGAGTTAGGGCAATTGATCCTGAGCTCTCAAGTACTTAGCCACTCTTTGCTCTTGAAAAGTCCCTGAGTAGACAAACAAAAGCTGTTTAATTTAGTCCTTTCTGTATCAAAACCATAGGAACTGTTACTCTAGGGCTATACTATGTGTCATAAAGTAGATGTCACTGTCATTTTCAGGGGCAATAACTCACATCTCATGCTTTTTGTCCTTTACCAAGACACCTTATTTCATATTGGTAGGCAGAAATACGAAGAAGGATGTTCAGCCCAGGAATTGTTCTGTCACTCTTCCATGGCCTTGCTGCACAGCCCTGAAGCCAAGTGGGTCAGCCTACTTTCCTCATCTCCTGTTGTGTGGTTGGAGTTGAGACAGAGCACTGCACCTTTTCCACTTGTGCAGAAAACAGGCAGTTTCTGGTGCTGGCTTCTTTCTCTACCACATGTACCCAAGGAAACAATCCTTGTTTTAAATATTTCTGTCTCCCAGTGTCACTGGTATGTCACAACACCTCCCAGATGTCAATCTTTGTGAATACTAAAGATTCCAGAATTCATACTTTGCAGAGCAGCCCATAATTGCAGCAGCTTTTTCCTTACCAAGAAGGGAAACAACTACCCTTGCTGAAGATGCCAGCCTCAGTCTGCAGCACTGGAAGAGTCCAGGTTTCATTCAGCAATCGTATTTGAAAAGTGAAGAATGTACCATAAGCTGTTTTTTCTATATGTAGCAAAAAAAGACTTCCTCACTGCTTTCATTAAGCAGCAACAGTTCAAAAGCAGACACCGTAGACAGGAAGAAAAATGTAAATTGTGAGGCTGTAGGAAAAAAGTATGGGGAAAAGCATGGCTTAGATCAGTGAAGACTAGAACAGTAAGTGAACCTGAATGTTTCACTGTTTCTTGCTCACTGGATAAATATTTAAGTTTAAAGTCAGAGGAAACTTAAGGGTGAAAAAAAAGCAGCAAACTATGAAAGGGTTTTGACAATGTAAAATACATCCTCTCCCAAGCTAGCTGATCATAAAGAATGCTGCCTTTTAACATGCCTGGACGAGCTTTAAAAATGACTCAATAGATTGTAGAATTCAGCACATTTTCTTCCCAATTATTTTTGAAGAGATTCTGACAAATGTTTTCTAGGGGAGGAATGGCAGACTGTCTATTTTATTTTAGTTTTATGGGACTTTTATTTTTATCCTGTCATGAGAAGCAAATGGCAGAGCTATGATTAGGATAAGCCATGTAAGAGGGCTCAATCTGCACAATTTATAGTACAGCTTGCTTTAATCTGTCAGTGAACGTGTGTTATATTGCCTTTCAGTAGAGGATAGAGCTCTGGCTATATATGTTAATAAATTCTATCCAGACAGTCTTAAAAGATGCCAACAATTGCTGGAAGTACTTGGAGCAGAAACTGTCTGCAGTTTTGAATCCTTGGAGGACTCTTCAGCACAGTGTGTATTTCTTTAAAAAAAAACCCCAGACAAACGAAAGCAAACTCCCAGCATCCCTGCTATCCAAAAAACTTTGGGCAAGCCATTAAAACTGTAGCTACCATTATATTTTTTACTGATTAGGTTTCTAAAATTTACCATCCTGATAACAAGACAGTGGCTATTATTAGTGGTTTCAACAACATTTTGCATTTTTTTTTGGGGGGGGGTGGGTTGGATTTTTTTGTACCGTGAATTTAAATCTAACAGTATGTTGACTTTTCCTAGTTCCTGTCTGTGGACTTGAAGAACTAGTCCCCAGTGGCAGTCTGGGGACTAGAGATTGAAAGCCACCTTTGCAGACTCTCCCTCATGGGCTGCTGCAGCTTTGTAATTCTCTGTGACCAGAGACAGGAGCGGCTGTAGCTCTGAGGTACTGAAGCGGTAGTGAAAAAGTGGGTATTGGGTCTCTCCATTCAAGAAACTCACTGCCAGAATCAAGACTTCATATTTTGAAACTCCTTTTCTATATGCAGAGAATTGCTTTTTTAGAACAAGTTCATGTAGTATTACATTAATTTTAGCTTTCTGGCATGATATGGTACTTAGTGCAGTAGAACCATGGTACAATAAATATTCAGATAGGTCTAATCAGATGCTAAATAGCTCTTCCCAGTGTTGAATATTTATATGCTGCAAAAACCCTGAAGGTGTGATAAAACACAATACCATCCATATCACAATGCAGGTTTGTTTATACATGTGCACTGCATAGGTAAATCTGAAATTCAGCACTGATATAGGGTATTTCCCCTGTTTATTTATGCCTTTATTGGATTACCACTGCCATCTGGTTTCAACTCTTGCACTTTATGATGGATTGATTTTCTTCACTAAAGTGAATCTGATAGGAAAATTACATCTAGTATTAGATAATTGAAAGCTGAATAGCACAATTCTTGAAATGTCGTGGAAAATAATTGAAAGTTCTTATAAAAATATCCCACATTGTTCTTCTAGACTGTTTTTTTGCTGTGGGAGTTACAAGAAAAAGAAGCGTGAACCCTGAATGTTAGCGTAGTCTCAAAGGAGAAGAAACAACCTCCTCCATTTAAGATTAAGAAAATTGAACTATAAGATCACATTTACTAGAAAATCAAAGCTGCAAACTTGGAATACCAAATGCTGAAATCTGTTATGTCAGATCATCCTGGGGGTCCAAAGAAAACAGAAAAAAATAACCCCCAAAAAGACTGAGAAACACCATCATTCCTAAAAGCACAGGATCACCTTTCTGGACCTGTGTAAAATTTCCATTGATTAAATGTTCTTCACATCCTAGATGGATTCTTTAGAATATTTGCCTGATCTGTGGAATTATGGCCTTTCAGTGTTACTGTCAAGGTGACTGATATATAATCTGAGTATCGTTGTCTTCTGCATTCGCAATCTATGTCTTGGTTTTAAGCAACTTCTTTTATTCCTTACTTTCAGGGGTTTTTAAATATAGAAAAGTAGTAATAACTATTTGCTGTTGCTTTTACGGCTTACTAATAGCAGTATCAAATATGTCCAAATGTCTCCCTTGTGGCAGGAGGCAGAGAGAGTTATGCTTTTTACCCTTCTGGGTTTCTGCAGAGTAGGATTGGAACTACCTATACACAGAAGATATATTTCACTCATTTAAAGGTGTGTTAGCTATATTCCACCATTTGGTTGTGCAACAGGAAATTAGGCAAAGAATAGAGAATGTTGATTTGTTTCTGGTTGTTGGTTTTCCCAAAAATGACAAGTCCTGAGGGTCTAGAGTTCAGGCTGGCTTTTTAACCTTAAAAACACTGTTTTGCAAACACTTCTTAAACACAGATGTGATTGAAAACCTCTTTTTTCTTTAATCAGTGTTGCAAACTGAGCAAAACAAACACAAGTTCCCATTTAGAGCCATGCAACCCCCTCCTGTTTTTTCTTCTCTCTCTCTTTTTTTTTTTTTTTTTTTTGTCCCCCTCTAGAATTATAAAGAGGTAGTGTCAGTATAGGTAGAAATCCCAGTTGAGCTTTTGAGTTTGTAAATAAAAATTACTAGATCTTTTATTTGTTCCCTTTCCCAAGAAGGAGCAATATAAAATAAAACATGAAAACCTATGAAAGGAAATTGCTAATGCTGCTGTTTGTGTGAAAAGGTCTTCAATAGCATTAGCTCACCACTTCTTTAAAAGTCACTGGAGTAATCCTATAAAATACCTGATTACTAATATTTTTTTTACCAAGCCATCAATCAAGATGTACGTCAGCAAAATTAGAAGGGAGATAACACTTGTAATTAAGTTAGTGCATGTGCTATAGCCATAGTCATTTATGAGTATATAATAGGCCATACTGTGAGAAGGGGATAATCTCTTTTATTAGAACAATTTTTTTTTCCCTATAGAAGAAGCACACAAAGTTGTGGATAGAGCCAATAGATTCAAAAACAGCTGTGTCCTTTCTTAAGTTAAGCTCTAGATCAGCTAGTTTCTGGAGTACTTGGTATAAAATGGTTAATTTAAAATCTATCAAGCTGGGGAAAAAAACCCTACAAATATATTGCTTTTGGTTTGCTATTGTCCTAATGGAAAGTACTCTCTGAAACCCACATCATCCAAACTATCTGTTCCACAAAACTGCAAACTTACCTCACAACTAAAATTCTACGATTTCATCCCAATTTATTGCTGAGATATTGCCTTTTCAGTGTTTGACCTATAAAGCTAGATGTCAAGCACTCAATTATTTTTTTCACATCAGAAAGTTCTCCCAAGAACTGATTGAATTCTTCTGGAATGAATTTTTGCTGAGACACACCAAACTCTCTTATAAGACATTCCAGGTTGTACAGCACTAACACTATTACATGCTCCCTGTTTCAGCAATGCATCTGGCTGTAAAACAGGTTATCCTCCGAAACTATGACCTTACAAAGAGACAGTCTAGTATTAAAAGTAATCTCACAATTTTATTTTAATGTTTCCAGGAAGCTTTCAGACTGTTTTAATATAAAATTGTCTAACAATTTAATAGAGAATAACTTCGTGCAGAATTCTTTTTATGGCAGGCTGTGGAAGTACTAAGAGCATGCTTACTAGCTGTAGTAAGAACTTGTGATTCACTGTAAAAACTTACAGCTTTTACAGTAATTTCTCCAAAATCTAGCTGGTATCATCAGTACTGTATCATGTCAGAATTTGCAAAGAGTAACAAAAATGTTAGGAAATAGGAGATGCAGACCAAAACCCCCTGAATCTCATTTACTGTCAGTATCCATACCACTTCTATAACTTGATGTATCCTTCTGTTAATGAGCAAGTAGAAAGTTTACAGGCATCAGTGATTAAAATGTGGAGCCTGAGTCTCATTTGCCTGAAGCCCAAGGTACATTTTTGCCCTTAACAGTTCTTAAGGCACTCTCTCTCAGCTGATCATGTAAAACATAAATGAGAGAAAAGACCAAGAAAGAAAGAAAAATGCACCTTCAAATAAGACAACCGTTATTTCAGCAGAGGGACAAGTTTAAAATTGCTAAAGGAAGCAATTTACTTAATTCCCAGAGGCAATTGGAGGCAGTTCCTTTGGAGTACTGCCTTATCTCTCCTCCCCTCTGCTGCTGACTTTTCACATTTCCCAAAGGAAAATTTATAATATCTTCAAATTATAACTCTATACCTTGTGGCGCTTTCAGCCAGACAGTAAAAAGCAATTAAAATATAATATACAGAAGGAATGTAAACCCTCTTGATTCAGATCTTAACTAAATCTCCAATTAGAAGCTACAAAAACACTTCCCCTGAAGGTAAGTTATCCAATAATTGCTTTATTGCAGTTGTCAATGACTTCTCCCCTTTAAGTCTTTACAGTGTGGGGTTTTTGGATTTCAGAAACTTGTCAGAGAGAAAAAAATCTTCTGAGTTTGTTTTTTTTTTTTTTTTTTCATTGGACAACCAACAAAAATTCCTATTACATGCTAATTCTATTTAGTTCCATGCAAAAAGTCATGAAGCTTCCCCTGGGCCAATGCAGATAATGAATTTTGTTGAGGCAACAGATAGAGGAGAGCATAAAGTTCAAGAAAACTGTCTTCTTTGTGAAGAGGACTCCAGATTGTACCAGAAGAGCTTTCAATCCAAAATTTCTTCTAGTGCACTGACCAGAGCTGACTTTTTGCCAGTGATGCCCCTTTGCACTGTATCATTTGAATCACTGTCTAATATAGATCAGGCAACCTTAGCAGATTCATTGTCACTTTGTCACCGTGTTCACTCAGTCTTTCAACTGAGCCCAATTTAACGGTAGCCAAATGATGACGACAGAAGTTAAGCAGTTCACTGGGTATATCAAAATGTTCTTTCATGTTACATGAAGAACTCATCAGATATGGTATTCATTGTACCATAAATTTCATCATTTGTGAGCCAAATTCATCACATCTGGGCCGACAACTCATGCGGCATTCCTCTGCTCATTGTCACTGTAATCCCAGCAATAATATTTCTTTTCTTGGAGTTAGTGTAAGAAGTAACTGGCTTACCCTCAAGTTTTCTTTCCCTTCTTGTGCTCTTCAAGATAAAAACCTTCACTAATGATTTCATTTAATGGAGGGTTCTTTTCTTCTTTTTTTTTTTTTTTTTTTTTTTTTTTTTTTTTTTCCCTAAATCAACTAGACACTATTAAGGTGATTTAAAAAAAATATCTGAATTCTTATTTTAAGTCTGAGTTTTTCACATGTTACAGAAGTCTGTAACTTTTTTCAGTGCAGATTGAGTGTTGCACCTCAAACAAACTACTTGGCAGTATTTCCTTTTTACAGCAAGAACAAGGTCCTTCTCAGGTCAGGTTATGTTTTTGCAGCCAAGTATCATCTTCTAATTTCATCGTCTTGTGTTGGACTTAGAGAAATTTTAAGTAGTGCTAATAGTAAGCTGGCAATAGATGTTTTTGCATATTTAAAGTATGGTGTAGAAGTGTAAGACAAAGCATTGGAGACATTGCTGGGGTCTGTCACCTCGATACCCCACTTCTGTCTTGTGACACACATGCCACCCCCGTGCCACATTCACTAAAGATTTGTCCGATGATGTTTGTTTTGCTTGATTGTTATTTTGACTTAACTCCTAGGCACATTCCACCACGTATTTGCTGCAATATTCTTTTAAAGTGTAGCTTACACTATTTCTATAGGCTTGATGTTTTTCTTGTGGAGCTTATCCTCTTTTTAGTCATTCTGCAGCAGTGGTCAAGGAACCTACTCATGCTGGAGAGTCTTCCCTCAAAAACTGTGATTGTTCTCACATCTGAAATTAGGACAGTTTAATCAAACCGGCTAGGATAGGCCTTAATATGAATTTATTCTTGATTCAGTGCACTGGATTCCACTATACATTGAGCATTTTAAATCTGTTTACAGGAACCAGAAGAGAAGATTCTAAGTAACATGCTTGACTGCGGTCTGCCACTGATCATAGGTCAAAGGGATGTTTCTGCACAGGTAAATCTATGCAGACTTGAAAGAATTTATGGTTTTGGTGATGTTGCAATACTCTAGGGAAACAGGTTCTAAGACATCATGAGCAGTAATATTTGCTTTACAGAAAGAAAACACAGCATGTGAAGGAATTTTAGCAGCACTACAGTAATGTATTACCAATTGCCTGGGAAGATTACAGGTGTAATGTAGTATATATGATCTGAGATGTGTTAGGAACCATTAATTACAGGCATTGATGCAGTAAATTAGTTTATACACTTTGCTAGCTTTGTACAAAGAGTAATTGTTCCCTATGTATGTTGCAAAGGTACAAGTTTGAAATGTACTTGATATTTCTTGGCAATATGAATAATCTATTTGGGGAAAAACACTTCAATATATGCACTACTTATTTTCTAATGTTAGGAATATATAATTTTCTTCTATTGCTCCTAGGTTTGTTTTTATTTTTTTGTTTAGGGATTTTAAGATCACTTAAGACACTAACAGCACACAGGTGCGAATATAGTAATTGGATGTACCCCTTCGTGTGACCTTATTCCCACACATATGATGGGAAGAGCCTAAAGGCCCTCTCTGTCATTGGTACTATCACTCATGTCATCCTAAGCCTTTGGAAATTTTAAAAAAACTCTTCTTTCTGCAATTCATCCTTATTTCGTATAAACACTTAAGCACACCTCAATTGCTTTCCTCAGCTTTGCTCACTTTAGTTGAAAATTATATGATTAATTTATTTTCCTGTACACTTTTGTCCCATTCAGACAAAAAGCAGAGTGCTGTAATTCTTGAATTTAAACCAAAATCTTTATCTTGTAATGTGTTAGATAATAATTATGAAACCAGTAAAGAACAAAAATGGACTGTATTTCAGTAGATATTTAGGGAAATTCTGTCCAAATGTTTATTTTCTGTATTTTTTTCCTTATTTGGGGTGAGAAGGAGGAGGGATCATAATGCAATGTACCTATGAAATGGCTATGTGATTGCTGTGATAAAATGCCAATTATTAAATCAGATATTAGAATTTTGTCTCTGAGGATGCATGGTTTGCTAATGAGAGAAACTTAAAACTAATTATGGCATGTAGATTATCTAGCCAACACTTTTCTGTCATTATTTCACTGTGAGTCCTACCCTAGCTATGTACCATCCTGAATTACTTCTCTTAGTTCTTTATTTTTATTAACTACTGGCTTTCCTTCTTATCTTTATATGCCAACATATGTTTAAATTACTCATGTTTTACTTAATCCTTACAATTAGTTCCATTAAAATATCCTCAACACAGGTATGAGAGCAGGGTATAAATATCTGAAATATAATTCCTCTTAAGAAATAATAAGTGACCAGAAAAATCGCAGGCATACTCATTTTATTAGAGGCCTGGTGAGGACCTGGATATTTGCTAGGTGAAGACTGTAGAAGCCATGAGATTCTTTCATGACATAAAACATCCCTTTGGGACTGGAAGTTTCTGTAAATCTATAAATTAATCCAGTGGTTCTTTCTCTCCCCCTCATCATACATCTCATTAGATATCCTGCAGTCTAACTTGTGAATATTCCTGCTTAATCTTTGCACTTTTTCTTTTAACATTGGCTATGACAGACAAATTATCATGCATTAATCCCAGTGTAATGTGCTATCATTGTAATGTAGTCCACCATATATTTTAAAATTCCTTCAACGGATGCGTGAACTCATTATCCATCTTGCTTTTCAGTAAGAGCATATGTGGCTTGGGTATTGGTCTATTAATCATGAGAACCCAAAAGCCTGTCTTGATTTAAGAACCTTGAACTCTCCATTAAACTAATTTCTATCTGTCAGTCATAACATTAATGATATGATTAACACATGCAAACTACATTAAAGTAACATTAAAGGTTCTGATTTAAACTTGGGAATGAGAGAAAATGTATACAGAAGATTTTTTCTTGGCTCTTCTCTCATAGAATTTTTTCTGAGTATTGCTATTATTATACTACTGGCCATCAGAGAAGAAAAGAAAGGCACTTCAAGTCTAAAACTGATCAACAGAATGGCAGTCTTGTAATAGGTGGTTTATTTTGAAGGTGTCTATGTGAGTTACGCTTAGACTGTTTTAATATGACTTAAATGCCAAATCTAAATTCTCATTTAAAGTAAAATAATGATAATAATACTGTGAAAAAAAAATATCTGTGCAAATGCCTACAGATTTACACTTATACACTCATATTCACTTATGCACAGCATAATATTCCAGAATGTTTAACAACATAAATGGGTATGCTAATGTTGTTATCGATTTGTTAATAAGTTAAGATTGATTAATTATATTAGATTGATTGATTGATTTTATAAAATCATTTAATAGAATTAAAATATAGAGGAATAAGAAAATTTTTATGGAAAATTTACAGCTATATAGTAGAAGTAGTTATGACATCTTTTGCACGTCCTGTACCAAGGCTAGAAGAAGGGCCTGGAACTATTGTGGAAAAACTTAGGTAATAACTTTAGGGTTGAAAGGTTCCTTTGTACTTAACCAGTCTTCTTTACGTAGAGGTGCATTGAAATGTCAGAGGATGAGATTAATGGGAACTGGGGAGAGTCGACTGGAACAGCTTGTAGGTGCCTGCCAAGAAACTGTGAACTTTAGTAAAAGGTAATTCCGGCAGGGGGAGATCGCGACCACCGACTCATATACCACCTACCCAAATCGTACCCTAGACCCATTTCTAGACTTTTCTAAGCTTTACTGCGCAGAATCGGATATAGGAGGAGAGTATGTAAATGATTTATGGGAAATGTTATGATTATGCATGAATATTTAATGAATATGTATGAATAAGTTCTATATATGGAATCTGAGTTTGGGACCTGGTGTGCGTTGATCGTGAGAGGACTCGCTCACGCACCCGGCCGTCAATAAAGAAGTGTCTGCTTATCTACATCACATTGGTGTCGATAAGTTCTTCATTCCGAGATTTCGGTAACAATGTTACAGTAAGACTATGAAAGCATGGAGGGAGGGAAATACATCACCTACTGTTACATACAATGTGGTGGTAATTTACAGAGTCCGCTGTTGACTTGGCTTTGAATTTCTTGACTTTTATACATTCTTGTGTCCTGAATACAAATTTTGCAATAATATAGGCAATTCATATATTCATGCTCAGTCAGTAAGTTCTCTAGGAAAATGGAGGAAAAAGTAAAAATTGAGGAAGTATTTAGAAAGAGAGGCATGAACAGATTTTAAGCCATTGAAGCTGTGTAAATATTAAAGAAACATCTGTTGGAATTAGGTTTCTAAATATCTTTAAGAATCTAATGGATTTCTCAAAGGGAAAGGAGTAATCCATAGTGAATCCAAATACAGAGCATAAGTACATCACAGGTAGAACTGAGGTCCTTTGAAGTCAAAGTTAAAATTACACTGTCTTGGAGCCAGGGTTGCAAACCTAATTTTTACTTCAAGGCCAATTCTAAGAGAAGATTTTGTTCTGCTGTTTAAATTGATGAACATTTTGCCACAGAATTAAAAAAAAAAAGAAAAAAAAAAGTGCTATATAGCCCAGTAACTTGCAGCAAACCAGTGCTGCTATTATTTTATCTGTAACTGCAACTTATATAACATGTTTTTGTAATGCATTTGGCACAATGCAGTACGCACATGTACACAAACAGATTTTGAGAGACAGCCTCCTGGATAAGTAACCTTTGAGGCATAACAGCTGAATTTTATTGGCTAAAATACCATTAGCCCATGCTCAGTTTATTGAAGATTATACATACAGGGAAATGCTTTTCAGAGTAATTCGTACTTCTCTGTTATGGTAGAAATTCTTGATGAAAAATATGCCTGGTGCCATAAAAGGAAAGAAAATCAGCTGTTTGAATAGCCAAGTGATTTCTAGTGGTTATTTTAATTTTTGTCCCCATGGGTGCATGTAGCTGTAGATTCCTTTCATTCTTAGGGAAGCCAATATGTTGGCAACTACTGTGCCAGAGTTTTTTTTGGAGTAGACCTGAACCTGCTACTTAATTAGAAGATGTACTGTTGACCTACTCTAGTTTTCATTACACGGAGTTAAAAGTGCTGATATTTCAAAACCTTTTATTGTATTGCAATTTGAGCTGCACAACTTGCTATGTTTTCTTCTAAGTGGTTATACTCCTTTTTCTCCAGGCTAAAAGAGAAGTTACTGTTATCTCTGTTGCTCATACTATTAGTCCATGTTCAGGCAAGCACTTCTGTTTAGTGTTAAAATATTCCAGGGGATAATTGCATGTACCTATATATAGGCTGCAATAGAGTGGACTTAAAAGACTGCTTAAGGGCTTTATAGGCTTACTGGTGAGCACACCCTCATATGTACTTCGGCACTTAGACTTTCAGACTCTCTCAGTATTTTGTCTTCTACCTCCCAGATGACTGCTTAAGCTATTTTTAATATGCAGACATTCTTCATCATTCTCCTTCTTCCCTCTGTGGATGGCAATGATTGGGACTGTGGCATTTGTAACAAGTACTGGCATATTAATTCTTACAAAACGTCAAAGCAGTTCAGTTTAATATGAAAGAAATGGTTAGGGCATTTCAGAGGTGCTGTACTTTTTGTTTCAGCAGAGATCCTCCTCTGAGTTTCATGCAAGGCCATGGGGCTCCTGAACCTGAATTGCTCATTTCATTAAATAAATAAGCCACTCAAATGGTTTTCCTCAGCTTATGCAGACTACATCCATAGCTTCCTGTGCATTGAGTTGTAAGACAGATACCTAACTGAGCACACAAAGATCTTTTTATCCAAAAAGCAGTAATGACTTCAAATAGCTGAAACTTTAATTACCTTAGTATTCTGAAATCTTTGTGTTCACTGTCCTCCACTTTGGGGAACTCAGTATCTTGTGTGGAATATTTGAAGAGGAGGCCAGTTAAGCCGGATTCCATTGTTCTTTGAGACTACACTCACCCTGGTACTGTGCAGTGAGCAAGCCTTGCCTCGGGGATGGGCAAGGTTCCAGTGTGGCCAGAGGACCCCCAGCCCTGCTTTGGGTGTTTGTTGGTTGTCTCAAAGGCACCTATGTGGATATGTGTGTTTGTAGCTCTACAGACAGTATATTTTCTTTTATGTCACTTTTAAGGGTCAGGCTGTGAATGGAACTTGAAAGGGAAAGTGACACTGCTGTCCCGTGTCTGGTGTACAGAAGCTGTCTCTAAAGTGTGGAGATTCAGGTCGTTTCACCAAACAGAGATGGAGGTTTCAGTTCAGATTGAATGCTGGCGTGTCTTCCGTTGCTTTAGTATTTAGTATTTTATTGTTATGCAAAGCCAGTGCTCACAGAAATGAAATTCCTTTAATCATAATATATAAAACTAAATGTTTACAACATAATGCTAAAGTAATAAAGTTTTTAACTGAAACAGAAAGCTTGCTTATATTTTACTTTAGAGGTAACTGTGTGTGTTGCAGGGTGGGGGTAGTGCAATCAATTATTTTGAGTTTCTTGTAATACTTATAACTATTATTTTATTAGATTTGGAAAAAACACAATAGATTTAACTGGTGTTTTACCTGCTTTTAAATCTAGTATTTGCTTAAACTTTGGCTGAACTGCAATTTATTAAGGCCTCTACTCTGCAGTTATGGGGGAAATGTATTATATAACCTGTAGTTGGAGAATGGAGCATATTAATGGAGCTCTAAACATACAGAAATACGGTTAAACTGTCGCTGAATTCAGGTTACATAAGTATCTGCCATGCTGATTAAGTATCCAAGAGAAAGAATTGGGTTTTTTCCTAAAATGGATTGCAAATCTTGCGCTCTATGCAGAAGTCCTTATGAATAGCTTTTCCTCGCAGCATATCTAAAGATCAACAGACCTGGGTTTTTCAGAAACAGTGGGGTAAGTTCATATTTTAAAGCTTTTCTTTCCTTTCTCCAATGCTGTAACTTGGAAGCAAATGGGGTGTTCAACACTGAAGATGCTGACAGAGGAAGATGTTGGAGGAGAGGAGGCACTGGTCCCCAGAAGCAGTGCTCCAGGGATGCAAATGATTTCATGATGATAAACCCTCTTGAGTCTTTTTGGGATATCAGAAATGCAAGCAGCAGCTATTGCCCAAAGGCGTTGGTCTTTTTGGCTCCAGTTTGGATGAGAAAAGAAACGTGATCAGCAATTTGTCATCCAAGTGTTTTATTTAAATGTAATAGTGTCTTCTCTGTGTCTAACTTGGCTGTCTTTGGCTGGCCCCATCAGTGAAGAGGGGGAAGAGGTGCTGCAGGCATGGGAGCAGGGGTTCCCCTCGGAAGGACCATGGTGGGCAGGTGTTCCGTTGCTGCCTGTGGGAAGGCCCCACGGAGGAGCAGGCTTTTTCTGAAGGAACCGTCACCTATGGAGAGGGCCCATGTCAGAGCAGGGGAAAAGTGTGAGGGGCAGAGGTGGTGACCAGGAGCTGTTACGGACTGACCGCAACTGCCGCTCCCCATCCTCTGCGCCACTCGGGGGTGAGGGAGGAGGTGAAGCGGCTGATTGTGAAGGAGTGATGTTGAGCCTGGGAAGAAGGGGCAGGGAAGGTGTTGTTTTAATTTGTCTTTCTTTCTTAGGATCTAACTCTGTTTTTGTTTGGAAATAGATTAATTTTCCCTGAGTCTGATTTGCCCATGACAGTAATTGTTAAGCGATCTCCCTGTGTTTCTCTCGACCCACAAGCTTTTCCGTTTTGTTTGCTGCCTCTGTCCTGCTGAGGAGAGAGAATGAGAAAGCAGCTGGGTGGGGGTCTGGCAGCCAGCTGAGTCAGCCCACCAGGGCATGCTGTCCTGACGTCTCTCCTGTCTTTACTGATCTCCACCCAGAACAAAGGAGGAAATAATGACGTCTGTCAGGCAGCTCAGCAAAGAAAGTCCAGGGATTGTCTTGTTTGTGACTTCGTGAGGGAAGAAGGGAGAAAAAGGGAATGGAAGTGTCATGTGATTTAATGACTTGAAGACATTTGTCTTCATGCATTTATCACTCTCCTAGGAAAAACAAGATGCAAATTTAGTCCACAGTCTCATGTACTGCAGTAATATCTTTTATTCTGCATGCACCCTATTTATAGCCTGAACCTGTATGAGTTAAGTCTTTCATATCTGCAGTTTGCTTGAGTTTCTCAGACAATTGAAGCAATCCTCCTACTCAGAGTTAATTCCGTAACGACAGAAAGCAAAGCTGCTAGGAAAAAGTACCAATCAAGTAACTTACTTCACTAGAGCAGTAATTAGAGACATTTTTGTGAATTTTCATTTTTGTGAGTTATAAATTTTGTTAATTATTATCCTAAAAGCTAATAAGAAATGTTAGCTGGTGGGATAACTTCAGACGTAACATACCAGCATATGAGTTTTGCCATCTATTCAGTACCCAGAACCAGTTTCTATCTTCAACAGATTTTAGTTCCTACTGAATCCCTAGAAAACAGCTGGTCACCCAGCAGCTGTCAATGCAATATTTACAGCCAGATTTTTAGAAGAGCCCAGTATTCGGTGCAGTCAGTTATCTTATTAACATAGTCGCTTTGCAGCCTAAATGGGAGCTGTGGTAATGCTTAACAATAATTTTATTTGCCAGTAGCAATAGGATAGTTGCAAGGATATTCGTACTATAGGGAGCTTACATTTAAAACAAAGAACATTACAGTGATATAATTTGCCTTGTAAGGGGAATAACTGCCAGTTACTGCATCTCATTCTTCAGATTGTTAGGAAACTTTACATTGATCTATCCTAAAAATCAATGATTTTGAAATAAAGCTGTGGGACCTTATATTTTGGTGAGAAATCAAATCTGTCAACTGCTGTGTGAGCAGGTTGGGTCTATAGTTCCTTTATAGAAGCTCTATATTTGCTAAGGACGTTTTGGTATTAAGCCATGTGTTAATCTCTCATGTTTTCCTCTAAAAGCTTCTTGGACATGGACTCATAGTCCCAAAAGTACTTGGCATACTCTGGGAACATTGCTCAGATAGTTCTCCTGCAGTATAAAACTTCCCGTTCTTTTTTCTGCAAGGTGTATGGAATTTACCACAGGAATTGTTCATAAAGTAATGAGGAATTTGCGCCCCTGTTAAGCAACGTGCAGTTTCTAACATAAACATAATGGGTGTCTCTTTGAAACAGACAGAGTTGTTACAGTCTCTCCTTGGCCTCAGAGCTGTACCAGCAACAGGATCTTCCTTGCGAGCCAGGGAAGCTGCTTGTAATAGCTGTAACTTCCTTCTGAATGACCCTCCCTGCTTGGTGTCTTGTTTGTCATTTTCTGGGAGGAAGAACAGAAAATTCTTCCCTAGTTAGGTGGCCTCCATTTATTTTGTTGTTCCTCTCTAAAGAACATCATAACTGTTACCAGTTATGTTGTAACTTACAGTTATGTTATGTAAGAACAGTTCTATGTTGTAAGATTGCAATACGTGTTACAAGAATTTATTGTGGGTTAAAATTACCCTTATTAATGTCCATGTGAACACTCCAGATGTCCAGCTGCATTGCATTGAAAGAATGCAAAAAATTTTAGGAAAATATTTGGAAGTGAAGAATGTATTTTGACATGGTCCTTCCGAAAAGAACATCTACTAAAGTCATCCTGGAGTACAAAATGTGCTGTGTGAAAGGCAAGCATGGCCCTGAACAAACCCTTGGATCCTAGTGCCACCAGCTGTGGAGATCTGTTCAAGGCTCAAGCTTCTCACCTTATTCACCAAGATAACCCTAACTGTTACCTGTAAATCAAACACTTCTGAACTGTGGAGTCAACTTGGCACCACATTCCATAATGAAAAGAAAATCTTAGGAGACATAGGTGGAATAGGGAAGATAATGATGTTAAAAAAAAGTTACTGGAACTTCAATTTATGAGCATTGCACTGAATAAAAATGCAGTATGGGGGAGGCTAGCTTTATTCTCATTCAACGAATTCAGTTAAAAATATATATAAAGTTTCCTTTATATTAAAAATAATGAAAACATTCCAGCTTGAAAGCATGGAGAAAATGCAGAATTGTTACCATGGATCCTCTGAGTCTAAAATGTTCTCTTTTTTCTTTTATTCCTCTAGTCTTGATGAACAAAAAAATTCTACTGCTATCTTGGTAAGTTGTTCTGAAATTGTAGGCTGCAGCTTTGCTCTCCTGCCAATCATCAAGGATCAGTAAAAGTAATACAGCAACATCGGAGAGGCAAAATATATTGTGCTGCTCGTCTTTAATAAGATTTTTTTTTTCTATACACACATGACTGCAAATTCTGGAAAGTTCTGTCATGAAAGTAAGTCAGATAAACATTGCAGACCTAAATTCTACCTCCTCTATTAGTACTGATAAGATCATATTAATAAAATGAGGTTCCATTGCATTTTTCATGTTTTAGTCATGATTTATGAGGAAATTATGATCATCTGTCATTCTGAATGTTTTTAGAGGGCTCAGTAATTATATGTGCCGATTACTGTACTGCTGCTTTTTGGACATGTATATCATGTACGTAATTTCTGATACTCTACATATGACAGCAGAATTGTGTCCTTTTCAGGACTAACTATGTAACTAGCATTAACTACAAGCATTAAACACATCAAAAAAACATACATGTGCTGATAAATTTTACTTGAATTTTTAAAGTTAAGTTGTGATATTATTGTTCTGCATATTATAACCACAGAAAAAAAAAACCCTTTCAGTTAATTTTTTCCCAGGGTGTTACCTAAAAAAATGCAAAATTTGAATGAAAACCTGTATGTGTTATATTATGTTCTGTCTATAATAATTTATTTTTATTTTATCTTAAGAAATAAGGTGATTTCGCTCCCCCCCCCCCCCCCCCCCCTTAATTTACTCAAGATTTTCAAAGGAAGTTATTGCAGTTAGGTGATGAAATCTCCTAGACTCCTTTAAAAGTCCTCAATTTTTTTTTTTTCAAGGGTAGAAAATATGAACTCTCCTACTATCTTTTTGGATACTCAGCTTTAATAGGAAGATGCCAAATCTGACAGGAGTTGGAAGTGCTCAGGCTCTCAATGGAGAACTTCATCTCATTCCGAGTAGAGTCTTAAGTCCCATGCAAAGGCCACTGCAGTTAATTGAATGATCTGATCCCCACTGTTTTCAGTGGGAATTGAATAAGGCCCTAGGACATCTAAAAAGGTGTGTTGGCATTTAGCCATGACACTCATTAATTATGATAGGAACTGAACTGTTATAACCCTGTCTAACATGGAGCACTTGTCCTTTTTCATATTAAAACTGACTTTGTAATGAAGGGATTTACCTACATTTTCACTGTATAAGCCTCAATTCTGATTGGCATCCCAATATTGAAAAAGAAATACTAGAGCATTTGCAAACATCCCCTTTGGTTTAATGAAATATTTAAGGAAAAATCCCAAGTCTGAATCTGCTCATCAGGCTGTTTTGCTTGCTTGTTTGTTTATCCTGATTAAATAAAAAGGTTTCCTTGGAGATGTGTCCCTTATTTACCACTGGGGTGTAGGCGTGTGTTATCGTAAGGCTTTCAGCTTGGCATGTCTGATGTCAGCTGCTGCTGTAGGACTGTGGACACTTCCAGGGCAGTACTGATGGTAGCTCGGTGCTTGTGCTGATTGCATTGTTGATTGGAAACTTACACTAGTGAGAAGTATTTTTCTCTGTCTTTTGCATTCCTGTCTTTATTTTTTTCTTCCATGTCCAACATGCATACATATGTCCTCCAACATATATATGTGAAACTAGGCTGATGAAATAAAAAAGTCAGTATTTATGTAGTTATAATTTTTGTCATTCTTTTTTGTATGATTTTTTCACCATAAAAGTACTTATATAATGATTTCAACTTAAATGACTTCTTGCTTTCACCCAGCATGATTCTAAACCAAATGAACTAATCTTTTGCTTCAAGTCTGCTAAAATTAGACCCATACTATAACACAACTCATTTCCTAAGAAGCTTTATAGAAGTTACAGCATACCTAAAAATTAACACCATTGCAAATACCAATTTCATTGTCATGTATTAGTTTTCTGTGCAGCTCACAGGGTTATCAACCTGGAAAACAATTCCAGTTTCTTTTGGAGTTGCTTCCTGGGTGATCAAATGCACAAAAATAACAAAAAAGAATCCCAAAACAAAAACTCAAACTCGTCCCTCTCCCCACCCTTCTTGAAACCTGCTCATGGGAGGAAAAAAAAGCAAACCAAGGCTTACATAGCTTTCCGCTTTTCTGTAAAACATACCTACTGTGTAAATATCCCAGCTACATATTTTGAGTCCTGAAATTATTATAAGTGATGATGCACATACTAATTGATCATAACGAAGACTGCATTTTCAAAAAAATTGTGTGGAAGAAGCTGGGGAGTTGGTTGCACTGAATCCAGTTCAGTAACACTTCTCTAAATTTAAAATCACCACATACCTGTTCTATATCCTGTATCTGTAGATTGTTGTTACACCATGATGTAATCTGAGCCTAAACACTAGTTATTGATTTTATCTGAAAGTACTTTTGTGTCCTTGTAGAAAATACTTGGGTTTTATTAAAAAAAGCCAGCACCCAACAACAGTAAAAAAGAAACCAAGACCCACCCAACATAAAAACCAAAATCCCAGAAGCTGATAGAAAGGTTTTTTGGTGTTTGATTACAAAGTGTTATTTTGATGGTAAAGAGTTTTTCCATCAACAAATCTGAACATTTCTGTGTGAGGATGGCATTTTGCATTTATCCGTAGTTGTAAACTTTATTTTCTGTTAGAAGCAGCAGCTGGTTTGGTGTCTAGTCACCTTAGCTTAACACAGATGAGCTTAAAGGATAAGCTTTTAAATCACAGTCAAATTTAACACTGGTTTTGGAAGTCTCAGCTTTAATTAATAAGTAAAAAATGATACCACGCTTTTTTTCTAAAAAGCTGAAGTAAAAACACAATCACTTTTCTGGATGCTCACTGATTTTTTTCCCTTCACCTTCAGACTTGTTCTATTTCCGAGACTTCATAGACCGAAACATTTATCCTGAATAGGGAAATAATGGACTGGTAAGGATGATCAAGAATAAAATATTGATTGAAAATGTCTAGTTTCTTGAAAAATATAAATAAGGCAACTGACACTATAGATTAATTGTAAGCTTTATTGCAGACTGTGTAATGTTAAACCTTCCTAAGAAGCCCATGAAATAATGTTTATTTATCTTGGGATTTTTATTCGATAGAAATAACTAAAAGAAGAGAAAATATAGAAAAATTGGGTTATAGAAACTTGCATGTTTTATCATTAACAAGGTCTTAAAGAATTTCCTTTTCACCCTTCAGCTCCTAGGAAGCTCAGGACTGTGGGAAACTTAGGGCAACTAAACAAACCTTGGCCTTCCATCTAGCTGACCTACTGCAATTGTTGAACCCCTCAGAGTTCCATCCTACAGCTGGGTGGGAGCCCAGGCTCGTTCACCTCTCTCTTAAATCGCCAGACTGAAGAAGAGACTGTTTTGAGTGATCTCGGCTGTTCTCGGTGTGTTTTCCTAAGCAGTCACCAACTCCTAACTTTATAGATTCCAGGAACATTATCACTCTGTATACTTGAAAGTGCCTTTAATAAACATCATTCAGCAATGAAACAAACTGTGTTAAATTACACCTGTATCCATTTTTTTACAACTCAGAGTGGCATCTAATTGCTTTAATGTTTTCATGATCAAGTGACTCTCAACGTCAATAGATTTTTACAACTTTTCAGAGAGCTTTTTGCATACCTACACAGTACTTTCCACTTTTGTTGTCTGAGCTCTTAATTCACCATTCGGTTAATTATGCTGGATTCTCCTAAAAAAAACAGTCCAGGTTTTGTACCAAGTTAAAGGTTAGTTCTCTTTTATATAATTTTTCCATATATATTCCATTTCTCCATCTTAAAAAGTGAGGACAAATTCTTAGCAAAACAAGTGATGAAATATTTCATTGATTAATATTTTGTAATTACTTCCAAAACATATATTAAATGCTAACCAAAATTTTCAGGGCTAAGAAAGCGTTTGGAGAGGATATAGCCAAAAACTTGAAAGCCAATGTTAAGAAATTCCTTATATTTAACGGGCCTATTGCAGCTATAGAATGACATGTGAAACTGAACGTCATGGGAAGTACAGCTACAATTAAGAGACCGCTGGCAACTGTAATGAATCTGCAGAGCCATGGCATGCCTGGAGGTCTGCTTTCATTTAGGTGTGTAATCGGAGCAGCATCTCCACCGATAAGTGAGCACCAAGGCAAAGTCCCTTTTAATTCACTGAGTATTTGTCGTTCAAAGGAGATAATGGGGCTGTAACTCGTGATATTGGAATAACTGATGATGAGGTCACTTTTATTTAAGAACAGAATTTTGGTTTAGGGGAGTGAATTTCACCAATAAGGTTGTGTCTTGGATTTTACCTTCCTCGGTAACACTGCAATATTCTAACCCTGACTACATTTTATTTCAGGTTCTTATCATTTCACCTGACTAACCTGCTTTTCAAACCTGCCTCAGGTGTTCAATACATACTGCATTTACCAAACTCCCACTTTCTCAGGGGTTGCCTAATAAGATCTAGCATAGGGAGAAGAAAAAACCCTTCAAGTACGCCCAAAAGTAGCTTCAAAAGGACTCCACAGGAGGTGCTAGTTATAGAGTGCTGGTGTTTCAGAAGCTGTTGGGTGTTACAGACATGTGTCACAGCAGCGACTGAATACTCCCCATTGTCAAGGTAATAAAACCCACAAACGATGCATCTGTAACAGACTTTGAGGTATTAATTTATTTTAGAGACAGGGAAGAATCTGTTGCAATGTAATCATTATTTACATTGTTTGACTAGCTTGGACCTAAAAACAGGTCATGCAGGTTTCACAGGCTTCCATATCATCTGTTCCAGTATTGAAGTCTTCACTGTTAGAAAGTGTTTGCAATGATCCAGCCTCTGCATTGTGCATTTTAAGCCCCACAGCACTGTGAATTTGTTTTCCTTTTTTCAGTTGTTTCTTAGGTATTTGAGGACTGGTATAATTTTATCACCTATCCTTTCAGTCTCCTCATTTCTGAAGAATTCTCATTCTTATAGCCCTTCTTTTAGGCTCCTGACAGAACTTCATATCCATAGCAGTGAGAAAGGTCAGACTTTCAAAATATCTCTTGGAGCATAAATTTTACCGACTGCCATAGATTAAGGTTTCTAATTCGGTCAGTGCTGTCGACACCTGCCTATAAAAAGGCATTCTTGGTTCTTAAGCCATTGATTCAACCTGTGACACTTACTGCACATTGATTCATAGACTCCATTAAGAAGATTTTACAGAAATGTTTTCATGACACATGGGAGAGAAATCTCCAGATGAATGATTTATAAAAGGCTCTTGTAAATAAACAATGAAACCCCCAGTGTGGACTTTGAAACAAGGACTAATTATGATTTGTAGAATTGCTAATAAATAATGTGTGAGTTAGAACCCTAAATCTTATGCTTCTTGGACAATATCAGTCTTTGCATATTTATATTTATGTCCACTGGTTTTCAGATTGTGGTCCATAGACCCATAGTGAAGGGGTGCGTATATATATATATATATTAGATATACATTTTTTGTATCTATGTGTTGTATCTATATTTTTATATATATGTATATATATATGTAGTATAGCATATTTTATTAAAAGTATTGTTTCTGAATGCTTATTTTATAGTAAAGGGAAAACGAGTACAGGGATATCATAGCATGTCACTATCACTAGGAATTCACATCAAGAATTTCAGAAAAAAAGTCTGATTGCCCCTCACTGCATAAATCTTCACTGTTGTTCCTGCTCAACCAGGCATCAAATGCCACAGAGGAAAATGAATCCATGAATATTTGCCTTATTGATCTAATGAACTTTGTTTATGTTTCATGTTTAAAATAGTTGTTGAATCTTACAGCCCTTGCTTCCTTCAAATGTATGTCATTCCTTCCACATTATGATCCGAAGAGCGACTGCCGTAAGAAGACACCATTTTTATTTCAAACTGTGTCAGACAGATTGATTTAGAAGAAAGGTTTAGTTCTTTTTGCTTCTGTGATAAATTACTGTATTGTGGTACAGGAATCAGTGATGTGGTGTAATGAACCCAGTGATTGCTGCGATCACTGCATGTACTCTTGAAAGTTGTCCAGCACCTTAAGACGTATCACAGACTGTTCTCTTCAAAATTAACAGATAGCATCCAGATGTGGATTTAGTGAATCAACGAAATGTTTTCTTAACAGGTTTCAAATCTACTTTCATTTATAACAGAACTCAAAAATGAGTTGCTGTGCCTGACACTGAATGGCAACTAGAAGAGGAGAATTTCATTATTTTAGTTTCTGAATGTGCTCCATATATACTAATTTTCTTACTCTTACTGCAATTTATGGGTAATGAATACAGAATTTCCCTAACACCTAAGTAGTACGGTGTGAAAAACACAATATGAGCATTACTAGTAGCCAGGCTTCCTCAGCCAGGGACCACCGAGTAGAAAACTGAAAATGAGTTACACCCCTGGTTGCTGGCAGTACTTGAAAAGGTTTGGTGAGAATGGGATAAGATCATTTTCACAGCAGAAAGGCTTTCTAGCACACCGGTAACAAGTTTCACTGTTCTCATGTCACCTTCATAAATCACCTTTGGCAGGATGTGTTAGCCCTTTTTGATGATCTTGACCTCACCACTCAAATCGTGATTGGATTCCTGCAGACGCTGTCCCCTCAAATGAACTCAAAGCATCTGAATTTCGGTTTTAAGACTTGCACCATGGAAATCCCCATACTTTAATATATTTTAAGCCTATGGGGACAATGCCTTGTCACTGTGAGAGTGGAATAAGTAGCACTGGTACATGGTAAGCTCTACTCTGATCACTGGGTGAAGGAGCTGAAGGGAAGCTTTGCTTTTGCACATAAGCCCGGACCCAGTGGGCCTCCTCTGAGCAGAAACCCTGCATGAAAACCCACCTTCATTGTGCAACTCAACTCATGGAGTCTGATAACTCATTATAGAACAAAGCTTTATAGAAGCAGTAGGAAAATGAGCAGCAACGTGCCTGTATGACACCTGATCACTGACACCAATCACAGGATCCTAAGTCATCCTGTGGCTCCAGTGGTCTGCTGGGGACACTTGGTGTCCGGGTCATCTGGCAGCCAGTCATGGAAACACCTTTGAACATGGGTAAGAGTCGTGCTGCCCTTTGGCTCCTCCAGTGCCAGTGTGATTTGGGACAATCATTCTTTACATGGATAATGTGGGTGCATCCTCCCTGTGTTGCCCTCACTGGCCAAGGACAGGGCGTCAGAAGGCAGGGTGTCACTAGCTCAGCTGGCCTGCAGCTGCCCAGAAGTATATGAAACAGGAGGAGAAAAATCACACGTAAGAAGGCATTTGTCTGAGTACATCTACAAAAAGAATAAAAGGGTAGAGTTATGCTACTTAACTGAAGGCAGCTATGTGCAGTTAGATGATTCTTTCAAGCTACATATATAAAAAATGTATTGCATTAGGGAGTGTTATTTAGCTTTTATTAGCAAGTCAGTTGCAAAAAGCAGTAAGTGTAGGAGCAAGCTCTTGAGTCATTTCCTTCTACTACCTAAATGACTCACAGAGCTGAGAAATAGCAATTCGCTTAACTCTCAGCCTGGAAGCCCTGCAATAATCGTGCCAGTACTGGAAACTTTCTATCCACAGCTGATCTTGCCCATGTAACCATATAAATACATTTTTTAGGCATTACAAAAAGTTACAAAACTCCTTCCACTCTACAGAAAGCTTGATTAGATCACAGAGAACAATATATTGTATGCAGCAGATTATGAATTAGTAGTGCAGGTACGCCCATGCAGTGGGTTGATGTTGGCTGGACACCAGGTGCCCACCAAGCCACTCTTGTCACTCCCTTCCTCAGCAAAACAGGAGGGGAGAAAATAAGATGGAAACAAAACTTGTGGGTCAAGATATAGGCTGTTTAACAAAACAATAGCAACAGTTGCGCCTGCAGAAGCAAAGGAAATCAAAAGATGCTATTTCCCACTTCCCATCAGCAGGAGATGTTCAGCCACTTCCCGGGAAGCAGGGCTTCAGTGCATGAAGCAGTTGCTCCAGAAGACATAAATAATGAATCCCCACCTTCCTCCTCCTCTCTCTTAGCTTTTATATCTGAGCAGACGCCATATGGTATGGAATATCCCTCTGGTCAGTTTGGGCCATCTGTCCTATGTCCCCTCCCAAGACGTTGCCCACCCCCAGCTGCTGGTGAGGGGAGGGGGGATGCTGGAGCGGCAGCCCTGGTGCTGTGAGCCCTGCTCAGCAGCAGCCCAGCACGGGGGTGTTATCACCGCCTCACTGGCCGCAGTGCAAAGCAGAGCGCTGGGGGCTGCTGGGGGGCTCAGCTGGACCCAGTACACCCCAACAGACAATATAGGAAGCAACAGGAGAAATCCTGCCCCCTCCCGCAGCCTCAGGGGACATTTGCCCCAGAAGTCATTTATCTCCTCTGGTCACATGCGGTTGTGATCAGCTGGCAGCACCAGCCACCCCTGTCCAGAGGCACGTCAGACCAGAGCGGCCCTTCCCCTGCCTGCACAGCGGCTCCATTTGGGTTTGGACTCCATGTATGGCAGGATTTTTCCTGGCTCGAAGGAAGGGGCGGCAGCCACAGCGCTGTCCGCCCGCCCGTGGCTGTGACGGTGTCAAGCGGTGGCCGCCAGCCCGCCACAGAGCAGGATCACTTCTAACCAAGTGACTGCTCCCCACCAGAAAATGGCAGCACCTGGTGAAAAAACAGAGTCCAAAACACTGCCCAGTGCAGTGCCAAACCGAAAGATTTTTTTCTGTATTTAACTTGCCTCCTGACAGCCCCTTCTTGTACTGCACTCAGTGTGACAGAGAAAATCAGAGGGGGAATTGCATGTTGGCGGAATAAGGCTGTACTTTGTAGATCCTAGCAGCTGACCCTCTCACTTGGAAGATTGCCCTAGAAAGTCCAAATAAAAGAAAATTTGGGACCCTGAGCTCAGCCAATATGTTTTCTTTTGTGAAATGCAGTACTTCAAGCACCACACGTAATGCTCACATTCTCCTTTACTGCATCCTACAAAGCACGAGCCCTTGGTTTCCAGAGGAGTGGTGGAATTACCTGCCCATTTTCCACTCATTTTCAAGGTAATTTGATTGCATGAAGGTCTTTGAAAAGGGGACAATACAGAATCAGGCAACAGTAAGAACAGGCTCCTGTTTCTGAAGACTGCCATCAGTCTGCTGCTGTGCCTCCCCTGTCTCTGGCTGCGCTGACAGGGCTGAGCCTGTCGCAACACAGCATTCAACGTATAGCCGCTAGCCAGGCACACAGCCTTTCTCACAGCAAAAATGCCAGTGGGATGTTCATTCAGTAGGGCAGACCTCTGCTTTTCCTTTTCTATAGAAAAAATACTGCTAATATTTTAATGACTCTGAGGCTTATAAACTTACAAAACCCTTTAGACAGAAAGAATTATTCAGAGCCGTGTAAATCTAGAAGCATATCTGAACTAGCTCCATAATTTGGAATGTCATGATGTATTTAGAGAAATTTCTAATTCAGCTGAAGATAGTTATTTTCAAACTCCTGGGCAGGAATGAGTCTCTGGAGGCCTGAGCTGCATTTATTACAAGCTCTTTAAAGGACCTGTCTGATTCTAGGCTCTAGCAAAAAAAGAGTAAATTATTGATGAGTAGGCAGTGCAATTCCCTCTCCAGAGTCTTCTGGTCAAATTAATATAATCAATACACCACAAACTAGCAATCCCTTTTTCATATTTATGTCACTTCTATAGCATTTACGTATAAGAAAAAATGCAACCACTAGCATGTGGCTGTACTATATGTTCACATCTACGAAAATGGAAAAGGATTTTAAAAATACCTCCATCTTATTGGCTTCATATTTCCTACTTGAAAAGCCCGTAGCTGTACACTACATACAGATAAGAAAGAGAAGAGGCATAAGCAGTAGGGAAGGTTCTGTGCCAATGTGGCAGCCAGCTCAGCATTTAGACAATGCAGTGAGCAGAAGATCTAAAAAGCTGGTTTGATCTAAAAAGCTGGCTGTGATCTGCAAAGTGTCTAAACCCCATGTTGGTATCAGTGTCATAAAGATAGCAACCTCCTGTTCTCCTTCCTGCCATGCCTTGTTGTTGGTATGAAGGCAGAACAGAAGAAACTTTTTTTGGATTAACGGTAGCAAGTTCATTGAATTTAATCCGAACCATAAAAAAATCCAAACCCATAAAAAAAGCTCTCCAAGGTACTGTGCATGCAGGGACCCAACACACTGCCTTTGAGCAACCGTATGCCAGAAACCTGTCTGCTGAACAAAAGTGATTAATGTAAAAAATTAGCTGTTTTGACGATTAGAAGATGATCATACTGATTTCATACAGGGAAGCACTACAGTTATGCTAGCACACTTCGTTTGCAGGGCTGAATCAATTCATGTTGTTCAAACTAAAGGCTGAGTGCTGTAATCTCAAACTGTAAAGCAGACTGAAATCTTCAGAAAGTATGTAATGAATGTTGTTCCTAATGCATCACCACATTTGATGGAGTTATCTTCCTGTGATTTAGCCAAAAGAAAAAGTGTTTCGACGTTACATTCTTGAAAGCTTAAGACTCAGAGTAGAGTTTGACATGTGAAAAGCAATTAGAGTGTGATTCATTAATCTTGTACTGAACAGTGGACGGCTCACGGCTGGGTGGAATTAAAAATAGAGGGAAGAAAATTAACATGCTTTGTGGATTATCATCGTACACAGTGTCACTAGTGCTATCATGCTTTTCTAGATGACTTTAGTGTTCATGTTAAACAAACTGGAAACTTTTCACATCCTGCAGTAGCATAGGAAAATTTCAGTCCAGGAAAAAAATCTAATTACAAAATGTTCTCTTTCTTTCTGTTACAGAAATTAGATTTTTATTTTTATTTTTACGTTAATCCCCTGTGTGGATTATCAAGAGAAAATGAAAATTACATTGAAGATACAAACTGCCTTCAGAAACTCAGGTTAGTAGAGATTGATATTCTTTCTCTTCCTGTTTCTAGAGGGTGAGTGTCAGAAGAAATCACTAGCCAAAAGCAAGTAATGAAAAATTTAGCAAGATGGAGTAATATTTCATTAATGTTGATCACAGGTGTAGAAAAATTGTACTTTGGTTCTAGGAATGGAAGAATTCTTGTTGGGGTTTTTTTTTTGTTTGTTTTGTTGATGCTGTTTAATTTGAATATTCTACCAAAGTATATTTTGAATTGTGAACAAATATTACATTTCAACAGATAAACCTAAACTTCAAATAGATGTCACATGCTTTGTCGTTAGCATGACCAAAATATACTACTATCAGATGGAAAATAAATACGGACTGGTGGCTAACTTTCATAGCAAGAATGGTTCAAAGCATCAAAATTCTCTGCCAGTGCAAAGTCTCTGATTACTTTCTTCACCATTTCTTTCTGACTGAGCCCAGCTTGGTCAGAGTGGGCAATGTTTAAGAGTAGACTCTCCAGTGTCTTGCCAGACATAAACTGAGAAGTTATACAACAACCAGCGGACTTTAAAAGATCTTAATATTGAAGTGTTTTTTCAGGCTTGCAATAACATCCTGGAATAAACCCGAGTGCAGTTTATTTTGTTGTTATTGCACTAAATGCTTTACCTTTTGCAAGAACTCTTTTTAAAGCTACATAGTATACAATGCAGGATGGTGCAAAAGAGCTGAAGTGGGCAAACAAACTGACCCATGATCATTAACCTTTTAGTGAATTTCTCAAACATAAACAGAGAATAACCTGCAGTCACTGTGATCACAGATTTAGTTTGTATGTCTTAGGACAGCTCTTGCAGCCCTAAGAACCAAATTAATGGGTGAAAATCCTCATGTCTGAAATTCCATGGAACTATGTAAATAAATAATAAACACATTACTGTTTTTTTAAAAATAAAGTTTTACTTTACTGGTGTAAATTCAAGAATTAAAGAAAATAAGAGTGCAGAAATGAATAAAGCACATCCTTTAAGGATGCATTCAGAAAAGCAGGAATATTTTTGGTCTGTGTTTGCACACCACAGTTACCCTACAGCCAAAGTCATAGGAAAGCTCCTGGTAAAACAGCTCAGAACAGTAACACTAGTGATACCAATAATGTTCAGAGCATTCATAATATTTTTTAAAAAATAAACCCCCAAAACCTAAAAACAAGATTCAAAAAAAGCCTGAGGGTTAATCAGATTACAGATTGGAGTGATAGGATTAGTGACTATGCCTTCTGAAGAGTATCACTCTATCAACACGGATCAGTTCTGAAACAGGGAGTCGGGTACAGTTTATTCCCAAGTACCAATTCTTAGCCAGATTCTACTATAATTGCAGTCAGTGGGAATTGTCATGCAGTGAGGGAGCCAAAATGAATAAAAGAATTATAATCCAGATGTAAAGTGTTGGAAAAAATAGCTACTTATTAGACAGTCAGGTTTTTGGAAGGATCATATTATTGTTATTGGTAGCAGTCAGATTAAAGTTTTTTTCTATTGCTGGGTTTTAGCTGGATTTCACTTTCATTTCAGACTACATACAGTTCTTTTGTTATTAGCAATTGTTGCCTAGAAATACATCCCAGTAGGTTGCACATCGCCTCCACAAGGAGTATCACTTGCAAGGAATATGTAAACCAGAAAAGATGTGAAACTGCTGCCATGATCCAAACCTGAGTAGGAATAGGTATATATCTGCTGCAAGGATGCCTTTTCAGTATAAAATATGAATAAAGAAAGAAAAAGGTGTTCTGATCTCGCTGAAATGAGGGGCTTATAGCAGTACGGACTGAACAGCCATATTACAGTCTCCAGTCTAATTAGCAGTCCACATCACTTCTGAGTGTACAAAAACCAGTATCTACATCTAATCAAGAAAACTCCAAGGACATCCTACTTATCACTAAGTTTGTAAGAAGTCACAAGATTTACTAAAGAATAAAAAAGTTCACTTCCACTTCTGAAACATATGTATTCTTTACTTCTCTATAGGTTTCAGTCTCCAGACTTTTGTTGTTATGATTTCTTCGTGATCTCATTTGCACAAATGAAAAAAAACCAACCCCTCTCCCTCAAAAAAATTGCCCACACAAATAAGATTAGTTCTCACTTTAATTTTTTTTCTCCATTACAATCCTGACTCCTATTACAATAGGAAAACTGATTGTTATCAATAGTAGGGTGAATAAATACTTATAAGATTGCCACATGACCACAACATTTACAACTGACTTTTGTTCATCTCAGTCAGAAATACAGGCCCATTCTTTGATTGCTGTGGGAAAATGGAAGGATTTCTATGTTGCTATGCACTTCAGGTATCAGGAAAAAATATTTCTCTGACCCGTCTGAGTGCTGACATTTCAACCAAGATACTTAAACATCCTCTCCCAGTGTTTCAGTACAGTTCTGGAAGGAAGATTATATTTTTCTTTTGAAGATAATTTTCATTTATCTTTAATATGAAGCTCTTGACATCACAGAAAAAAAATCTCTAAATGAAAGGTATGCTTAACATTTGTGACTATGGTCACACAAAAGTGACCTAATGCTATTTTTATCTGTATTTGTTGATACCTCAGAAGTGACCCCTTCTGATTCAATAATGATTGCATTGAGTTTTCTGGGTTGTAAGAAGCCATGTCAAAAAGGGTTCTATCTTTCCTTTCAGAATTTTTTATTCTAGCAGGGCACCCCACTATAATGAATAAAGAATTCTGTGTTTCTACACCCCTAGCCACAGCAGTAGGATTTTAAATCAGAATTTACTGACATGCCCATTGAATATTTTCTATCAGCAAAACTTAAGTCCTTCAGCCTATCAGCATCACAGATTTCTAGACATATATCATCTTCCTGAAGCTGACTGAAAACATGGAATTTGTAACAAATGTCATAACCACACTGTTGATTCAGTGTGGGTTTGCGTAGTTCCTTTCTGGTGATACTTGTTCTTTCAGCATTCTTGCAATTGTTTTTAGTGCCAGAAAATGGTTGGTTGGAAGTCCATGATATATCTTGTGCACAGGTAATTTATTTGAGACTGATGTTGGTGGAGCAGTTCACTAGATACCTGAATCAGCCCTAGGTCAAACAAGGACTGTACGTGCATATTTCATAGCCCAGGAGTCAATGTTGGTGGCTTTGGGGTTTTTGTAAGATTAAATGGTAAATACCCTGTAACACCAGAAAGTTTCCTGGAAACCATGTATTGGGTTGGCAGGTGGCATGGAAGACTGGGTAGCAACTAGTGACCTCTATTTTGGGAATAGTGCTTAGCGCATGAGCTGCTGTCCCATTAGCCTGGAAGGGATGTGGTATTCCCTGAATCACCTATCTATTTCGATCTAAGTGTATAATTTGGCAGGTGACTGCCTTTCCCCAGTCATTTTTTGGGGACTGACTGCTGAATGAGTCAGCCAAGTTTGGGGGATGCGATAGAAGATATAGTGCCCAGAAACTGCAAGGAATTGGTGATGCATTTGATATATTACCAACATGGAAAGCTGATTAATTTGATGATGTTATTCATTTGCTTTGTTCATTGATTTGCTGTTGTTCATTTATAACTTTGAGTTGCCAATTTGTAGTGTATGCCTTGTGCTACTTAGCAGTCTAGTTAAGAAATTATGCAATTAAAAACTTACATGGTTTAACTCTTTGAACTTGAAGAGCCCTCAGAGTAAATAAAAGCAGCTATACAGTATGTTGCGTGATAAGTAACACCTTTTGTAACTGTGGCCTGCATTGGAACACAGCTGCTACTCTGTGTTGTTTTTCTCCTCCTTTTTTCAAAGGGGTATCAGAATTTTGGTGACCCAACGTGATAGCAATAGTTGATTGGCCAGGGTAGAAGCTGATCAGCTCCTCAGGAGAAGAAATAAATAAATAAATCTGTACTTCTCAGAATTGTGAAAGGAAATTGGGTATCCTCCTGATTTCTAATCCTATTGAAACCAAGTGGAGTTAGGTACTCGAGAAAGTTTTAAATCTGTCCATACAAAGATGAAGTTCATCCCCTAGGATTTGTTCAGACAAAACTGGGCTTCCCTTGAACAACTGGTTAATTTCCCCGATTTTCCTTCCTCCCACTTTCCAAGTGGTTTTTAGACATAGTGGACCAGGACGTTGAAGCAGTGTTAAGTGTAATCTCAAATGGCATGTTTCATCCTTTCCCTGCACTCTCTGTATGTCTGTACCTTGCTGTGAGTTTCTACCAGCAGTCTCTTGCAGGTCTCAAAGGCTTCATTGCTGCTTTAAACACAATGCCCGCTGGACTCTTGACATGGCTTCATGATCTGGTTTAACAAAGACCATTATCATACCACAGAATATGGATAATTGCATCGTTATCTAAGTTACAAAGTCCTGAAGTTTCTAGCCCATCTAATAAATATATTCTGACATCTTTGCCTGAAAGATGGTGAAGTTAGCAATTCAGACTTCATCTACAGGCCTTCCTAGCTGTCTCCTATACCAGATGAAACCAGGAACAAAATAATTAGGTTCATGAAATATGAAGTGTCTTCCTTTTTCTGAGAAGTATAAGCATTTCTGAGTGTTATTCTTTTATAAGATGTCTTTCCAAGAGCATTTAATGAAGGAAAGATGAAAGCTAATGGAGTCGTAGTTGAATGTTGCTTTTTTTTTTATATTTAAAATATACATTCATTTTCTTTTTACCTCTAGCTTATGTCCATGTATCATTTTGCCTTACTGCTCTGAAATGGCAGTAGCAGCATGCAAGTCTGAAAAGTGTTCTCATTATTTTTACCTTACTATCACACAATTTGAGATACATTGTATCAAAGATGCTACATAAAAAGCAAATTAAAATTGAATTGCAGTAAAGCTACTAAAAGAATTCATTGCACTTCAAAGAGTTTACAACTAAGTATGTGGTGAGAATGGACAATTAAGTGCAAAGAGTAAGTATTAATGTTCTCGTTGGTAATAACAGTTGAATGTGTGGTTATGTGTACTTCATTTGATATGTTTAATTGCAAATATTATTGGTGATTCATGTATCTTCAAGGCTGCCTCAGTGTGTGGAAAATCTTTTCATTTTCCTATGAGATGGGATGGAGGAATCATTTCTTCTACACACACGATTCAGTAATGGATTGGTTGGCAATAACTTTCTATACAACCACTATTTTTGTGACACTATGTTTTGATAATCTCTTTTGCAAGAATTCAATACGTGGAGAGAGAGTAAGGCTGGCATTATGAACTTTTCAGGAAGCTGATTCTGCAGTAGTTTGCCCTCCAAAATGACTTAGACAAATCACTCGGTACATTCAGAAAATTCAAAAGTTTTTAGATATAATAAACCATTGATTCTCTTGCTGGGAAAACTGAGATTTTACAGTGTTACTGTTATATCTCATAAAGAAATAATAATTTAAAAAATGTTCTTCTAAAGCCAAACTTTCTTTTGAATTATGAGAAGCAAAATATTCTACTTTAATTATTTTACTAGTATACTTCATGTTAAAATTTTTAGGAAATGGCTAAGGACCTTGTCCTGTGAAATACTAATCAGTATTGGCTTCTGATGAAGCTCTTGGGCTCTGAGGTAGCCTTGCCAGAAGGGCTGGAAAGTGCATTTTTTTCTAGAAAATAACATAAAAACTTGCAGAATTTCCAGTTCTCCTGCAACTAATATGGCTGGGGGATTGAAGCTTTAGGAGTTAGAAAGGAGTTAGAAAGAGACAGATGAAATATCCGATAGTTGTGATCAATAGGGAAATCCAACCCTGCCCTCGCAGCACGTGTTCCTCCCCAGAGCTGCCAGCTGATAAGTGTCCTTAGCAAACAAACAACTTTAGGCCTTCCATTATTTCATGACTAATAAACATTGTATCCATCTGATGGACTCCAGGTGAAATACTAATAGTGCTAGTGGCAGAAGAAAGTGGGAAAAAATATGACAAAAGGCAGCATGAGAAAATTGTTGTTCCTGTCCTTATTTTCTCTTTACAGACCTGTTAGTCATACTTAATCTACCATGTCTCAGCACCTGCCTGCAGACAGAAAGTGATTAAGAGTATTATCACTGTATTTCTGGTAAAAAATTTCACGAGCAGGTTAGAGAGGGAGATTTAAAATGTAATTGAAAATTTGGTGTGAAGATCTTTGTATTCATTTTCAGTTCTTGTTGCACTCCTGGAATACAAGAGGATGGCAATAGACTACTAATTCTTCCATTGATTTGTGTGTGCTGTTTTCTATGCTATAAGAGCTTGAGGACTAACTACCTTCAAACAGGCACTCATTTTAGAGAGCTTAATTCTCTATAAAGACTGCTGTGATTTCCTAGACACACGATGTCAGGTTTCTCAAACTGTCATAATAGTTTCTTTATGCCTTTCAGCATGGATTTGAGATTTCCCAGCCTGAACTCATAGTATTGCTTAATCACAAGCTGAATGAATCAGGACAAACTGAATAATTATCAAGCTGTCCTATACTTAAACATCACAGGTAGGTACTACATAATCTTTGCCACATTATAATATAGTCAGCTGAGTGCCTGAATATTTCCATTACTTGGCCAAGCAAGTTTCACAGCATATCTTCACGTGCTGTCTAGTGAAGTACAAACCATATTCAGATGTAAATAAGATTAATTCAGAGATGTACATTTATTTGGTACATCTATTTGTAGTGAAAACTGGCCATGTGTATTTATAACTTCAGCATGGACTTTTTCATGGAAAGCAGAACATTTTGACTTTTCTTGCAATTCTTTGCATATAATAGATGATTTCTGCTTTGGTTTTGTTCTGACTTTGTCTTTTACACCTCTTGAAAAAGAAAACCTCCCCTCCCCTCCCCTCCCCTTCCCTTCCCTCTTCTCCTCTTCTCTCTTCTTCTCTTATAGGAAAGAATTTTGAAGAAGACAAACTTCCACTGATGCTACCAATGGAACAATCCTGACCTTCTTAAAAAGTTTTGTAGTAAGATGTGTATCTGTCACAGTGGTCTCAAAGAGGAATATCGTTGGGGTGATTTTATTATTCTGCCTAAAGAGGCAGAGCAAGGGGGGCTTGCATATTTTGACATCAGCTTTCTATGCTTTCATATGTATGGCTTTCACCTGAAATTAATTTAAACTCTTTTGGGGGGGATTTCAATTTTTCTTTTGTCAACTAAAATAATGTTGTATGACGTGTCACTGTCCAGATATCAGTCCTTATTCTCAAAGCTTTCTGTAGGAAAGTATTTATGCAAGAAACTGCCTGGACATCTCTCAGCATAAAGTTATATTATTAATGTTAATACTAATGCTAACTATACTAATATATTACTACTGCTACTACTAATAATAATAATAACTTAGAATAGGTAGATATTATAATTTCAGTCATTTTAATGTAATCTTTTTTCTGAGTAATGGAAATTAGCACAGTTGGAATTGCCCAAGAATAAAACCTGCCACTTCCTGGATTTAGTGATTTTTTTTACAAATCCTTGGGTTTAGACCTCAGAATAGACAACAGTTCTGTGAGTCTACTCAGACTACACACTTTATCACATAAGGCTTACAATAAGGAACTACAATTTAGAAAGGCCAGATGGGTAACATTGCTGCCTTTGCAGAGGTTACTACTGAAGATCATATCAATGTAGCAGTAATTATACTCAGGGTTTTGTGCGGTCTTTCTGAAGTGAACCTATTAGTGACACTTCAGCCTGAAAAGAGGTGAAGCTTCTTTCCCTCAAATTAACTTGTTGCCAGACAATAGGAAACTGTTTGTATTTCCTGGTCAGTTACAGACTTCCTTTGGTAATTGAGATCCCTATCAAATGTCTGAAATCTTCATCCAAAGCTACTTTGCTGCTCTTAGGAAAGGAAAAAAAACTTGTAGCTTCTAAATTTACTCTTTGCTCTGAGATGAAATGTTTCTGATATGAAACTCAGGACATTAAGCATGCATTCAGAGACGGTATTCAGGAAGGAATCAAGACAGTAATTTGTGGAGATATCTCTGAAGGTATCTACTAATGTTTTAGCTGTGATTAAAAATCAGATATGATGCTGAACTTTTTAATAAATGGGATGAAAAATTGTATAGATAATATTATTATAATAATGTTATAAAAGGTATGCCTGCCCTAGGATGGCTATATTCAGTTCAGATCTCTCCAACTCAAAATACGCAAGAGATGAAAAAGGCATTTAGAGATACGAATCAGGGCTCTGCTTGACAGAGATGGAATAATATGAGCTGACTGACAAAGTTATCATCTCTATCTGCCTGTAGCACTGATGGTGCATAGACAGCTCAGATGCTCATGAATCAGCCATTCTACAACACAGCAGCAGTTTGAAGTAAACCATTAGCTTTGCCAGCCTATAACTTCTCTCTTTGTCATGCAGATCTTTCAAGCTGGTCAGGAGCATATGAGTCTCCCATGTGAAGCAAGATTGAAAAGATCGAGACTCCTTGCTTGATAAAGAGTGGCACAACTGACAAATGGAAGAGAACATGGGACAAATATACACAGTAGTGAAGACAGAGAGACATAAGTGCGAATGTTACTCCTTCTAAACAAAGAAAAACTGAGGATGGCCTTATGACACGGAAAGGTGCTTGCAGCAGGGAGATGGAAGGAAACACTTTGCCCTGAAAAAGCAAGCACAAAAGATAACACAGGAAGTGGTAGAACTTGTTGATCATCAGTATTTTGGGGGCCCAGGAACATTTAGAAAAAAAGATTGGAAATATCTGTAGAAAACAACAAAAATAACCTCAGTCATTAAGTTAATAAGTTAATAAGCTATTTGATTAAGCTAATTAATTGAATTATTTTGAAAGTATTTAATCTGATATAGATACTTGGAAGAGGCATGTCTTTGCTTTCAGAATATAAGCAAATGATCACTCCCTAGGAGAAAGGAATTTCTCCCACCCCTAAGAGTTAAGTTATAAGTAAGTAAATTGCAGTAAAAGGCATTGTCTGAATGAAGGAAGAGAAGCAAAGCATCCAAAATCCTGTTCAGTCTGACAAATTACAATGAGTGAAGGTCTGTATAGTGATTTTCCACTGTTGTTTGTCCTTCTCACTTAAGAATCTTAAACATTTATGTTTGTAACTCGAAAAAAAATCTCAAAACCCCCACAAACCCATGAAGCATATCTAATGCAAACAGTTTAATTTGGTTTCTGTAATGAGAATGAAGAAAAAAAATGCATGAAGAGAATCAAAGAAGTTGTTAGGATATCAAGTATGTAAGTAGAAAGCAGCTCAGGAAGCAGCTAGAAGTCAAGAAAAAACATAAAAGGAAAGGAAGAATCAAGAATATATCCAATTTAACTCCGTCTTGCAGTTTTAAAGGCTACTCCAAGGCAGCTCAGGAAGGCTTGTGCTTAATATGATATTGGAATTCAAATAATCTCATTACTGAAACTTGTAAAGGCAAGGTGACCCTGATTCACTGAAGAGTAAATTACTTGCATCAGGATTTCAGTCTGGATTAGTAAATTCACTGTCCTTCTGAACCTTCTGTACGGCTAGGCAAGATATGGATGGAGTCTTACCAACGAGGGCACAGCAAGAAAGGAGGGAAATCTGCCTCTGAAAGAGAGCTATGAGGGAGTTGCTTTCCTATCTGGATTATAGAAGGAACCAGAATTTAACTCACTGTAGCTACTTCAATGGTGCCCCTGCAGAGAACATGATTTGTTTCCTGGAAGTTTGTATATTACGGCTGCTACCAATTTGTTGTGTTAAATTTTAACAGCATGTGTTAATGGTGCATTGTCTACCAATCTGTTACCAGTTTGTTGCATCTAATTTACAGACTGCGTTGCTCAAATTCTCCATCAATTTGTTGCATTACTGCCTGTGCGGTTTATGTGTCCCAAAGGAATACACCTTATATGCAAAGCCAAGAATTTATTGTTAGCTTAATTAAAGTCTTAACGGTCTAATCAAAGAATTATTATTAGTCCTGTTGCAATGAAGCTAACATTGAAAGTTCTCATTATATATGGTTGAAGCTGATAGATTTCTTCCTTACCCCTTTCTCTGATGTTATGCTTTTCTTTTTAGTGCCCCTTTGCCTCCTGAGCTTGATGATTTTAGCCAGGGGCAGAAGAGTTACAGTAAGTTGTCAGCATCCCATGTTTTTTGCTCAGAGGTGTATCTTGCTGATGGTAGGTGTTTCCTCCTCTGCATTTTTGGCTCCACTTAAGTTATATTTTATGCATTTGCTAATGCAGACATTTTACTTGCTCTTGATTTGCAGTTCTGTGGTACATGTGAGTTTATTACTTAGTGTGATTTACAGATTTTGCAGACTTGTTCTTGGTCTCTTGACTTGGTCCCAGCTACCCCTAAAGCTGGTTTTACCTAGCTTCTGAGTTTGTGTTTCTTTAGTGACCAGTACCTCATCGCTGATGAGTCCTGGCTCCTCCAGTATCATCCTGTGTCTGTGTTTTCAAGTTATATGCTATCATCCCATGCTAGTGTTCTTCTGTGACACATTGTATTCTCTGCTATTTCTCTGTGTTAGTTAGGGAAGTCTCTATATATCACAATTGTACAAAGCAAAAAAAAAAAGCAAAAGCAAAACCAAATAACAAAATAACTAGGCAGCTGCCTCTACAGATGAGCACCAGCAAGGCCATATTGACTGAGCTACAAAGCTGCAAGGCATCACCAGCTGAATTGTTACTGACTTCATACCTCTCTTACTACTGTTGTTTGGTAACATTTCATGAAAAGGCAAGACTGGGAGAGCATGAGGTCACCACTGGGCACCACCTTTCCGGTATATAAAGTTTCTTCTGACTGTCGTCAGGTCCAGGGTAGAGATGGCATGTGATTGAGAAGCATTCTGTTAGACAGCTGGGAGGGGTCCACTAAATTGCTCTAGGAAAAGATCATTCTTAATATGGTATCAGCTGGTAATTTTTTTCTAGAAAAAAATACCATATATTAAATCACAAGTTGAAGTAATGTCAAATAATCATAGCTTACCCTGCCCCTCCCTTTTGTTACCTCTTTTTTGTTTGTCTAGATTGACTGTGAAGTCATATAGAAAATACAATTTCTGGCTATATTACTTACCCTTATTATATTTTTTTCCTTAAGAAAGAATAAGAAAGAAAGCAAATCTACCACAGTTTCTCATGTGTCTTCCATATGCTTTGTATGGTACCACAGTAGGAAGAAGAGTTCTTTCTTTTGTAACATTAGTAGCAGTTTCTCCCTGTTGCAAGTGAAATTGAAAAGGTCCGTGTTGCTCTCCTGCATTATTTTCATGATCATGGTGGTGAAAAGGCTATTGTTTTTTTTAAAACTCTGCTTCACACTTCAAATATAGATCAGTACTTTAAGGTTTTCATCATAGCATTTTATTTTGTATTTACTGTGAGGTACATGATCACTGTGGTAAATAGAAATGTGAATCATACTGCTAATTTATGAACTATAATTAATTATTATGACAACAGAGATGTCCTAGATATCTAGGAAAATGTTGAATAATGAAATAAAAGGAAGGGGGAAAAATGAAATTAAGTCCTTTGAATTTTTCACACTTCTTTTGTCATTCATGTATAAGCTGTTAGGTTTTCTTGTGGGTTTAGTGTTTGTGCCTTGCCTTTGAATGCCAAAGAAACTTTCTTTTGGCCTGCTTGCCCTATTTAAACATTTTCAGATTTTGAAAAGATATCTTTATGACAATACTTTTCTTTATGGCAATAAGATCATTACATTTTGATGTTGCTGCAGTAAAATTAGAGGATGTGAAGAAGCTAAGTGTAGAAAATGCTACCAAAGCACCATAAAAAGGTCATTAAAAAATGTCTTAATAGACAATTTACTGGAAACCTGGGGAGTGGGAAAAGCCATGGAAAATATGCTTTCTTTTCTGCTTATATGATTTAATTTCTCAAAACTTGATTATATTTCTAACAGCACCAAACCCCATGCCTTTTACAATATTAATTTTCCTAAGACTCTCCCTTAAGACAAAGTCAAATCTGGAAAAATCTTGATTTCAGTTCAGATGAACAATATCCAGATGAACAACGAAGAGCTGAAATGTTACTTGTGATGTTTTGAGTGTCACTGCATGGATCCAACTATTTGAGAATAACAAATTTACAAATTCCATCCATCCTTCCTAAGCTGCATTTATAATACTTGCAATTAAAAATAAAAAGGGAAACTAGGTAAAAAAAAATCTGTGTATCTGACATCTGGAAATCAGATTCCCTATATAAAATTATAATTTCAAAATAAACTCCATATAAGCAAGCTAAATTTTTCATTGAATCTTGTCATACTTATTAGAAGATTATATCCATTGATATCTGTAATTTAGGTAGCAGATTCTAATCCTGCTGGTGGTGGTGAGATCTGTTGCATCTTTTGGAATATCGTGCTTTGAGCTGCCAGATTATCAGGATAAACTCTTGCACAACTTCATATTTTTGCATCTAGTCCAGGTAGTGCACAAGTAATACAGAGAAAACAAGAGGAAAAGGAAAAAGAAAAAAAAAACAACAACAGAACTCCTGGCTTGACCTTCTTTGTGTTTGGAAACTGTAGCATCATGTTCTTTCTCTCTGTGAACCCCGGAAAGCATAATAACATAAAGAGATGTTATAACAGGGGGAGGTATTACTTTTCTTCAACAGTGCAAGGAGCTTTCTCGGCAGAATGAACTTTAAGTAGTCTCCCTTGGAAAAAAGACAGGACATGAACAACTGGAACCACCTTTCAATAACATTTTGTTTGTAAAATCCACCAGTGTCATGACCATTGTGTATGTGCACAATGAAATGATGTCAGATGAAATTCTAGTTTACTGTATTGATAGCAAAGCTGTGTGGAAGTATTATGATTTCTTGTTTTATCTGGGGAAACTGAAAACCTGTTGATTCACAATAGAACAAATTGTAAATAGCTACAATGTCCTCGGATACGGATGCATTGTTTACTTCCTTACTTTTTTTTTTTTTTTTTTTTTTTTTGTCAATGTCATTATCAGTCCTTGCCCTTGACGATTTAACTTACTTGTTCCACAGCGAGTTTTTTTTAGAAAATAATATGGGGACTAGAGCGAGGATGGAAATGATACTGATCAAATACACTAAGCGCTGGAGTATGCTTCAGTGTATTATTTTTGTTTGATATTTAGAGAACAGATTCATGAAGGATTTTAACCAGATTTTGATAAAAAAATGATTTCTAACCTCAGTATCATAGCAAAACATACTGAGTTGACTTGAAATTTTGGGGTCTGTCTCCACTTTTATTGATCCCTCCTACATATCTTATTTGCTTGTCTTATATAATTATGTGAGATAATTCTGGGAACATTTCTGTTTAACTTCAGACTGAAAGCAAACACCGTATGGCCTGCTCAGGTGCCACTTCTATCTAAATAATTAAAGTGACTGTCCATTAAAGATATGCAGCCTGATGACAAATTTCCCAGTCATGATAGTCAATCATTTAGGAGGTCAGCTCAACTTTTCCTGCATTTACTTTTCTGTAAATTAATATCTGGCCATAAAAAATGGTATTGCTGTCAGAACTAAGCTGAGATACTTTAATATGCTAGTGAAGATTGAAACTACTGCAAGCCAATATAAAAGAAGTTTCCAGGAAAACAGATTTTCACATCTTTTTATCCCAAATCAGTATTTTTTTAAATTCATTGGAAATGGTTTAGCAATGATGACAAGATATGGCAGTGGTATCTGACTTTTTGATACGGTCATGAGTTTTCTTCCAATTGCAACAAAACAAGTACTTTAAGACTGGAAAAATTAATTCTACTGTCACTATTGCAAAAAATTAAGTTTCATTCAGTAGAGGACGTTCTTAGAGCATTTTATACAAAGTTGTTTTGGGGCAAAAAATTAATTATGAACACCTTTCAATTTTATTATCTTCCTTTTCATTCTCTGAGATTTAGGTCAAAATGGAAATTAGAAATGCTCCATCTCCCAGAGGAAAGAAAGTAGAGAAAACACTCTACTTCTTTTGTAATCTTTGCAGTAGGATTCTTCAGCTTTTTAAAACTGTGTTGCTCTTGCTGTAATTTTATTGTTTAGCAATCATATGCATGGAATAGCCTAACTCATGCCCGTTATTTTCCTCTCTTAGTCTCACACTCATCTGGCTTCCTGAGGAGTCCCCTAGCATCAAGGAAATCCTCCCTACTTTTATCTTTCAGGAAAGGGTCACCGCTGTTCTCAATTTTTAATACTTGCAATTGCTCAAGGGCCAGAACCAGACTATGGATGTTCCTCCAAGCCCAGCCTCCCTTCATTGGGCAGGTTCCTCTTCCTGATAACATCTCTGCTGAATGTAATATAGTAGCAATCTCCAACAGATGTTGCACTAATAGATATTTAAAGAAGTATGAAGAAAGAAAATTAATCTTGTATAGAAATTAACATGCCTTCTGCAGTATGCCACTTGATGCCCCTCAGTTTGTAGTGTTTTCACCCAATTGTTTTAAGAGAGAACAAGCGAAATAAGGTGTCAGGATAGTTCCTACTGAGGTGTTCTAGCTGTGTTACTGAAAAGGTGAATGGGCATGAAAATGGAGTTGAGCCACTATTTCAAACAAAATGAAACGTAAACCACCAAAGAACAATTTGTGTGTGTGTTGCATGACAGTATCTTCTAACCCCCAAATCTTTAAAGTACTTTTTCTGATATAATTTCAGCCTCATATATTAATAAAGAAGCTTTCTAGATAGTTGGTCCTTTCTTCAGACTCTCCCAGTGAACCACCATGTTTCAAATCGGCAGGCATTCAGAGTGCTGTTAACCGCTTCCTTTGCATAATCTACCTATCTGCCTACTTCTGAATTGCTTCAGACTGCAGCCTTCAAATTCCTTATTACAGCCTAACCTATTTTTGTCAATGTCTTTACTAAAGATTGCCCTCCAGAAGGTCAGGCATTACTTTATGAATCAATCATTGCTGCCCTTTTGGCTCATTAACCTCAATTTCCTTCATTACAACCAAAAAGCTTGTAGGAGTTGATCAAAAGCAACACAGCAAGAAGCTAATGGAGGAAAAGGAACATTCTGCATGGGTAAGTATTAGCTGTAACTGAACTGTTTTGGAGAATTTGTTCAATACCACAGAAAGCTACTATCATCAGACCACATCAGTTTCATTATCTGTCTTTTTCTGGAGGTGTCTTAGACATGCCAGAAAGAACTTCAGAGTGAAAATGTGCAAAAAAGATCAAATATGTAACTGTGTGTACACAATGCCGTGGTCAGAACAGGAAAGGAGTCAGTGAGAAGGATTTGCAGAAGAAAAGTAGTTTGATTTCAAATGTATTTTCTCTTACTTCGATGTATCTCCTTCTGCTTCTAAACTAGAATATAAAGAATGTGGTATGAATAAGGCTGTTACATAAATTGGCTTTTATCTTTTTTTCCCCATCAATATGTCAAAATATGTCATATTGAATATGTCAAAATAGACATATTGATCACTATGCTTTGCAAAATCTTTTGCAATCTATGACTAATATATATATAAACCTATACATATGGTGATATGCAAATGAATTATGCTTATAAATGAGCATGTCTGTAGATTGAAGTTTTGCACATAATATGTTTTCAATTTACTTTCTGAAATTAACTATGAAAATGACATGATGTGAAAGAGTCTCATGAATTGACGAGGTCTGGGGTGTGCTCAAACTTATAAAAAATAAATATCAAGCATGTCTGTGAATACATTTGTTGAGTACCTTGAAATTCATGTGATGTTTTAGTAAAACTGCCATTTCAATTCAGGAATTTCCAATGCAGAAATTTATTTCAAATCTGAAAATATATGTGCATTACAGTTTTTTAATTCCATGGTGAAATGAATCCACCTTTTTTTTATATATATATATTGACACTCTCCCTGTACACCGAGTTGCTGGTTGCAATCCAGGGTATTAGTTTAAAAGAAGATATAAACTTTTTTTCCCAGCATTTTTTTTAAAGTTGCTTTGAAAAGGGGCCAGGAGCATTCTTATTTCAGCCAGTGAAAAAGCTATTTAATCAGGAGACAACTATAATGCTGTGTCCCCTTCCCAATTTCCAGTGCCCCTCCAGCCCTCTCGCTGGCAGGGTGCAAGGAACTGAAAAGTCCTTGATTTAGTATAAACATCATCCAGCAACAACTGAAAACATCCCTGTCCTATCAACGTTGTTCTCACATCATAACCAAAATACAGCACTGTACTAACTACTAAGAAGCAAATTAACTCTATCCCAGCTGAAAGCAGGACACTTCCCCAAACCACCTGCACCTCTCTCTTGTCCTGCCTTTGCTTCCTCCCCTAAACATCCCAAAGGATCCCGTGCCATCCCAACCTGCTTTTGCTTTTCGTGTGCAGCCCATGGCATTTTCCTGTCCCTTGGCAACAACTCCCTTAGGCTGAGAGATGGTCAGGAGAGCTGCTCCCCATGGCTTGTGGTCCTGGGTGTGCAGCACGGACCCTGGGGCTGAGGGCTCTGCTGGGACAAAGTGTTTGTTCCCTCTTTATAGAATGAAGGGCTTCTACCAGGTTTTCCTGGAGCCTTCTCTCTTCCAGGCTGAACAACCCCAACTCTCTCCACCTTTCTCCATAGCAGAGCAGTTCCAGCCTGCGCACCATCCATGTGGCCCTTCTCTGCACTGGCTGTAACAGGTTGCCTGGTTTCAGCTGGGACAGGGTTAATTTTCTTCTTCGTAGCTGGTGCAGTGCTGTGTTTTGGATTTGGTGTGAGAGCAATGCTGACAGGACACTCATGTTTTCAGTTGTTGCTGGGTCATGTTTATACCAAGTCAAGGACTTTTCAGTTTCTTGGGCCCTGTGAGCAAGAGGGCTGGAGGGGTACAGAAAATTGGGACTACAGCCAGGACAGGTGACCCAAGCTAGCCAAAGAGGTATTGCATACCATACGACATCATGCTGAGTATAGAAAGTGGGGGAAGAAGAAGGAGGGGGGGACACCCAGCATTATGGTGTTTGTGTTCACGAGTAACTGCTACACGTGGAGTGCTGCTTTCCTGAAGACAGCTGAACACCTGCCTGCCGATAGTAAGTAAGTAGAAAGAAAGGAAGGAAGTAAGGAAGGAAGTAGTGAATGAATGCCTTGTTTTGCTTTGCTTGCATGCATAGCTTTTGTTTTACCTATTAAAATCTTTGTCCTGGTTGGGTCATCTATGATAGACTCCCACCAGCATATCCGCCTTGTATGCCCTCTCCCTGATTCTTACACATAAACATTCAACCTTGTTACTATCATTAAGGTCTGGGCAGTCAAAACACTCCATAAGTTACAGATCTGTCCCACTGCCTCTCCTCCTTTACTATTGCTTCTGAAGTTTTTGTAGTTATCTATTTCAGGACTCCAGTCACGTGAGTTATCCTACTGTGTCTCTCTGATGGTGACTATGTCACAGTCTTCCTGCTGCACGGTGGCTTCCAGCTCCTCCTGCATGTTGCCCATGCTTTGGTGATTGGCACACATGCACTTCAGCTGTGCTATCGATCTTGTCTTGAACACTGGCATGCTGCCTCCAGGCTCACGTCTGACAAGCTGGGTTGTATTCCCTTGCCCCTTCAAATCCAGTTTAACGCTCTCTCAATGAGCCCTGCTAATTCCTGATCTAGGATCCTTTTCCTGCTTTGACCCAGGTGAACCTGATCTGTTGCCAGCAGGCCTGGTGCTGCATAAACTGCCCCATGATCAAAAAAACCCTGAAATTCAGCCAGGGACACCAGGCCCGGAGCCGGGTGTTGATCTGTGCGATCTTCCGATTACACCCACCATCATTCCCCGCAACTGGCAGGACAGTAGAAAACACCGTTTGTGCTCCTGATCCTCCAGCAGTCACCCCAGGGCCCTGAGGCCTCTCTGGATTGCCCTCAGATTTCCCTTATGTCAGTTTTGGAGTAACAACATATGCAAAAAGCACACAAACAGCATTTGCATTAAGATATGCAATATTATGTTTTAGGAAAAATGCAGACTGTTAAGTGTTACTACCATAAGCAGGTTTGATATTCTTTTGAATTAATTAATAGTCACCTTGAGCTTTTATGTCTGTTGTGTTCAGTAAGATTTATTAGGGGAATACGTGTAAAAATGTGTGTAGGTTTTGTGGAAGTGCAGTTCTAAGAGGCCAAATATTGCTAATTAAGACTACCAGACTAAAAAGGGAGGTTTTATAGGTTGTTACTTGTATAAAGGTTATCCAGGGCTGCGGAGAAAGCATGGTGGGGAAAGAACTTGTCATGTATTTCTGACAGGGTATGTGATGAAGGCTACAGACAGAACAGTAACTGTTGAATTTGCTGGAGGAAGCTTATATGATGAAAAGCTTTGTGGAGGACAAAAGCAAGGGATGATAAGACTAGCTGAGGTATGTAGAACAGAGAAACAAAGCAAAGACAGACATGCCTGCTGGTTGTGATCTTTTCTTTATTTAGGTTTTTGGTACATGCCAATGTATTAAAAAAATGCAATCTAATAGGAAGGATAAAGTACTGAGCAAAAGAAGGCCAGGTCCCATGCTTTGTAATACATATTCTGTGTGAACTAGAGTGTATGCATCCAGCTGAATTATTCACTATTTATGAGACCTGAAGTCAGATCCAGCAACAAATTTTGATGTTTGTTTAAATATTGAATCATTCTGTGTGCTTCTGCAACCTATTTTATATGCATATGTTTGTTAAGGTAGAAAACACTTGTTTCCTTCTAGTGTGTAATGGGCACGTGGATATATCTGAATACAATGTGTGTGGACTTGTGCATGTGTATTTTAATAAACTCTATTTAATGTGTGAGGAACATTGTCATGTAGTGTGTATGAGTCTGACTCACGGCCAGTGGGGGGAAAAGCCCTCCCGTTGAGTCATGAGGTTTGGAAAAGGTTCCCTTGCTTTCTAAACCCCTCCTCAGAGAGGAGTCTGCGTGCGGCTGGGGCCAGCCCAACTCTCAGACGTGGCCAACGGTTTAGCTCTAAAGGACACAGCTACTCAACAGAGGCAACGTGTGCCTGCCAGAGCCCTCTCAACGGCTTTCACTGAAACAGTTTCACAAAGTTGGAAAAAAAATGGGTGATTTATGAAGGCGACAGATGCAACAAATTGCTGTTGATAGATGCACTTAGTGCAACAATCAAGCTGGAGTTAAGAGCTCAGCGCTTTAGTTGACAGTACTTTCCCGGGTAACACCTGACCAAGTCAGATGCGCGAGTCTTACCGAAGAGGCGTCCCTGCCTGGGGAGGAGAGAGCTCCAGGCCCGCTGACCCGTCCGGTGGCTGCAGTTGTCGTCCTCAAAAAAGAGGATTCTAAATGCCAGATGTACCTGATGACAAGGTGGGACGAAGTCAGTTCTGGTGTGCCGACTGGCCCTTAGCAAGGGTTGTCAGTCCTGGAAGGTCAGTGGGGCCTGATGGTTCAGCACGGGGTGAGGGATTTGGTGCAGATGGGGGTCTTCCTGGCTTTCACTGGATATATGAGCCTATATATGACTTATGTACATTTTCCCCCAAGTGTTATATATTATTTGTTTTCCAAACAGTGTGTCTGCAAGTAATAAGAAAAGACAGTTTGAAGTAATTTATCAATCAGACTTCTGTAGGAACTGAGTTTCTTGAGGTCAGATAATGACTTTTGTTTTACTAAAATTAGAACCTAGTTCTACCATCCCAGGATTTTAACAATAACAGTAACAACTTCTGTTTGTGGTGGGTTTAAATTTATTCACTAAATAACTTCTGTAAAATTTTAGACTTTTTTGCTTAGAAAGTAAATGAAATGAAAAGTATCTGTTTCTAATTTGGTAGGAGACTGTTGTAAAACAAGGCAGCAGCAATGAGGAAAATAATGCATCTGGTTGTAAGAAGCGTTAAAATGCAGATGAATTAGCACAGCATCATTTTCTCAGACCTAAGGTCATGAATCAGGAAAATGGTAGAAACTGTAATTGTGAAACTAAAATCTATTATAAAGCATAGGTTAATACAGGTATTTGGCCCTTTTGTGAAATATTAACTTTGAAATACTCTAAGCAGTGCTATGATAAAGCAATCTAGCAGAATATGAACAGAATTACTTAGGCACTGGCTAATAGTGTGTGTAAGCAAAGTTGGCCTTTGTATAATTTTGGGTTTAGAATATGCCTTTCTATTAGATATCAAAGCATTTTTGACATACCATAGGGAAATATGAGCAGCTGTTAGCAAAGTATGGTGAGTGTGCATGAACCTGCTAATTATTTCTGGAAGGAGGAGGCACCTGTGTAACAGCTCTGCTGACCACCTTAAAGCTTTGCAATGTTACTGAAGCTGCAGTAAGATATAAAAAGTCTGATTGTCCCTTACCAGGGCTTTTGTCAGTGATAATTTTGTTAGCTCATGAACCGAATCATTCACTACAATGGAAGAAATTGCATCTTCTATGTCTCTCACGTATGGAAACAAATCTGACAGGTGAAGGCAAGTAATGGCCTGATATGTCCAAGGGTTAGGTGCTGCAGAGAAACCAGAAAAGTTGAGATCATCCAGAGTGTAACATGCAGAGGCATTAAAGATCTGTCCAATTTCCTATGGGAGTGTGTGAGGAACTGTAAAACACTAGACAAAGTCAGACACTAATTCCAAGATTTAGACAATAAAGCCATGTACAAAATACACATTAAAAACCAAAACAAAATGCGTAGGATCACAGATGTTGTAGAGCTATGCTATAAAGCTAAGCTTGTTAATTTGAGTAGTTACCAGAGCTGATAAAGTGCTAAGGTATGCAGGCAAATGACTAGGCCTTGGCCTGAAGTTTAGCTAAATGAGCAGACCATGGGAAACAACTAGGCGTGACATGAAAAATCACTGGCCATAGCATTTAAGAAAGTGAGATGGTGCAAAGGGCATAGACAGTGCTGTGAGGGATGACTATTACTGGTGGGGGTAATGTGAGAGACAATCAAGCTTCAGAGATGATGGGAGGGGAGTGATGGGGACCTTTTATAGGGTGGAGTCTTGCAAGGCCAACTGAGCCTCAGTAACTTATCAGTAGCACTAGGTAAAGCCATGTTCACTTTGGCAACAGTATCAGAAATACCAGATTTGGGTGCAGGTACTGCAAGACCAAAATCAATGGAGAAAAATAACTAGTGGCAGGATGTTTATTTGGGTGGCAATTACAATAGAGAAAGGCAGGGTTCGAGGCTGAGAAAAACAAGCCGGGGGAAATGGAGAGAAGTAGGATGAGAGGGGCTGGGAGCCAGCAACAGCCATGTCCATTGGGCTAGGGGAGGAGAAACTCCTGGATGTGAGAGAACCCTGTGCCAGGCTGTGATGGGCCAGGAAGAAGGGATCCTTTCAATTCCAAAGTCCACTGGACTTGTCAGCTTCCTTTCTGCATAAGCAGCAATCCATCAAAGTGAGGTAGCTGAATATAATAAAAAGTGACTTTGTGGTTAATGAAAGACTGAGATGGATCTGCTGGAATTTTTGCTTCTCAAATGTGTTAGCAATCAATAAGAAAACAGGAATTCATGCAGTTAATAAGGTAAAATGAGACAGAGACAAAGTATAGGGTAATAAATGAATGAAAGACTAGGTGAGTAGACAGAAAAGAGGGAAATAGATACACCATAAAATGAAGATGGTCAGTGATGTTTGTTGGTGCCCAGTAGCAGTAGCTCAAGGAATACATAATAAGGCTTTTTATAAAAGCATTCGTGTCAAACACTACAAGCTACTAGCAAACTGAAAGACAAATTCAGGAACATATAGCTGGAAGACAAATGGATGATGATGATGCAGAAGTCCTGCTGGGGCACTTAATACATTCATCAAACATGGCAGTGCAAAAGAAATAGCCACTCGTCGCATGTCACATGAAATAGCTTAGCAAAAAAAGAGATTTTTTTTTTTTTTTTTGTACTTGCTACCTATGGTGCATCATCACAGCAGGCTTATAAGAAAAGATTAGTCACTGCTTGATGTTCAGATAAAACACTAGCAGAGGTGTTCACAAAGGCTAATTTTAGACCTGCAAGATTAGGCATCCTCTCTTGTTAAAGGCAGGAGCTTGCACCTTCTGGGAGACAGTCCATCCCTGCATGCAACTAAATAAACCCAGTAAAACATCACTATGCAGAACAGCTCTTCTGAGCACTACATACCCTAACCCTCCTCCCCTTCAAACCATGGTGATGGGTCTCCAAACTGCTACCATGCTGTTGCCATTGAACCAAACCTGGCTGGTGGCTGGGATGGTGCTGTCTGTCATGGGCCAAAGTTACATCAGAGTGTTAACAGTGAAGCTCTGTCTGTTGTGGACAAGTGGTTGAGGCAGCGTTGTGACCCAGATACTACAGGCATATGTCTTACCACGGCTTTTGGAGGACACCCAGGAAGATTAATTGTGGCTTCTATGAGGTAATTATCCTATCCGCAGCCTTTTTAATGTAGGGTGAAATTGTCACTAGTTTTCTGGGCTTTGACAGAAGAGTGAGTGAGTAAGACCTGTCATTCATCCAGGTCAGCCTGCAGACTATACACTTCAGATCACAGCGCAAATGAGGAATAACCAGAATAAGACCCTGACTTTGCCTTCCAGGCATGCGAGAAGAGCATGGGATGGATGTTGTATCTCTTCATCACTCTCTTTCATCAAGTGTGGGCACGGCAGCATATTGGCAGAAAATATGGTATTATCCATGTAGGGTATTGGGAAGTGAGAGGAGATCAACCACTGCTTTCTCTATAATCTACTCCTGAGACAGCAGTGCTGCAAATTAACTGTATGCGGGGGCTTGTAGGGAAGCTCCAGGCGTGCCAAACAGATATGCTGCATGAGACCTTTCTACAAGGCTGTTATGCTTGTGAATTTGATGTGGAGAGAACTTCACATATGCAATGGAGAACTGGCAGGGGCTTTACTCTCTTCAGTTGAAGAACAGGCTGATGATGCAGAAGACTTGAACTGTCTATGGAATGAAATGAGAATGGCCCAAATGGACACGTCAAAATGTTAACTTTACCTTACTGATTTACAGTGGCTTTTAATGAGAACTGAAGAAATGATGCATCATGTTGTTACTGAAACAAATACATTAAAATTTATGTGCTGTGGAAAATGCAAGATTAAAATAGTGAGTGGCCATGTTCACTGTATGAGATGTGGTCTCTGTCCAATAGAATTAAACAAGTATAAGCAATATATGGATCCAAAATATTTTGAACAGGTTCCCAACTGAGGACCACTTAGTCAATTTTTCCCTGGGAATGGAAGTTAAGCTTTTGGCTATTCTGACTCACTTGACATTGCAAGATACGTTTTAGGGTCACCGTCAGACAAAGGAAGACGAAGAAGAACATATCTGTTTTTCTGACTGGGATGGAAATGGTTGGTAAAGGTCTTAAGCCTTTGTGAAAAATGGCCAATGTTGGGTCATTTTCTCAAGAGGAAGAGCCCTGCCATTAAAATGGCTGGACTGAATTACGTTGGGTGTGCTAGACACACAAAACCATGACAAAATATAGATGTGTGTGTGTTTGTGTGTGTGTATGCACATCCAACTAAAACTATACCCTAACTGGGAAACTTCCATGTAATTAATGTCCACTCATATCTATGCCAAGTCGTTTGTGACTTACAGAGCTTAATGCTCTGCTTAGATAACTGCTTAGGAACATCCAGAACTGACACTGTCAGGGAGTGTTTGGCTGATGTAAATTACATATTACAGAAAGTCAACAGCAGTGAAAAGCACCAGGAGCAGGAAAGGCTGCACATGGAGAATCCACCTCTCTCTCCCTGAAAAGGCCATCAGATAAGGAACTGCTTGGAGAACAATGAGCTGTCAGAAAGGCATCGTGGTCTAGCAATAATTACCGAACTTTGTCCACACAGACAAGAGAGACTTGTGACAAGTAATCCTTTTGGTTGTCAGATATACAAGCTGTGCACTCTAATCTCCTGCCTGAGACTCTCTACATGTGAGAGGCTCTCCATGACCCTCTGTGAGACTCCCATTGTCTCCCTTTCCATTAATTGCATGAATGACTGTTTGTTGTTACTTTTAGTTAGCATTGTTTCCTTTACATTCAATTAAAGCAGAATAAAAGGTACAGATGTGGCGATAGCAGCTGATATGAGGGTCTGGTCTGCCATGTGACATGTGACAAGAGCATTACTTTTCTGAAGGTTTCATATCTGCTTTCAATTGAACACTTTTACAAAGGATCATTATTTTTACTTGGAGTTCTAGTCACACACACCTCTATGTAAAGAGTCTATGTAAGATTTTCTGTGTTAAATTTGTGGGTTTGGGGAAATATATTCTGTTTCTGAATACATTTTTCTTTAGTTTTGTAAAGAAGGTTTGTACTTCTGGAAGGCACGTTAATAAAAATGGAATAAATTTTGTTATCTCTAGGAGTTTGCGCTGAGTAATGAATTCAGGATTTTGGTATAAGAGTACTAAGGATTAATATCTCATCAAATGGTCATTTTAAACCCCCCTTAAGCACTAGAGTGCTCTGATTCATTTAGTAATGGGGAAATAAACATTATTTATTCCTAATCACTTCATTGTTGCTTCAGTAGCTTAGAAGCCTATTTTTCACAGAGATTGCCATTTAGGCAGTATTAAAACAAACAAACAAAAAAAACCCAAACACAAAACAAATAAAAGAGCCCCAGGACACTGCTTCACCCCCCAAGTAAGCTTTTTTCTTCTGGGAACAACTGACAGCACCTGTCTTCATGACTCTGTAAGCCCAGCAGGAGTAACCAGCTGTACATTCCCTTTGTGAGCCCTTAACTTTCCACCCTTACCAATGACTGTAGCTGTGACACCAAAGTGGAATACTCAGAGATTTGCGTTAAACTGTGCCAGTTGTCTTCCCCCTTGACAAGGCAGCTGGCTATGGGCCTGATCAGGAGTCAAAAGTTGAATTCAGGAGACAAAACTGAGAACCAGTAAAGATACTGGCCATGGAAGCTGGTGGTATCCTTCTCCTTACTTCCTCATTGACATTCATCAGTCAATCTGTCTTGATCACCCCTTGTTTGCCTAACCTTAATCCTACCCTCCAAGCCATGAAGAAGCACAAAACTGGAGCATTCCTCACCCCCCCAAAAGAGTAAGGCAATTTTAGGCACAGGCGATGTCTTAACCCTATTGTCAGCCCTGGAAATGTGAAGAGAATCTAAGCTGGGGCAACTTACTTTCTTCCCACAAAGGAACAGGCAACTCCTGCCCCAAATGACACATGCCAAGATCTTATTTCACAGCATCACACTTTCACAAAGCTTTTCTTGCATTTTCAACTCCAGGTGAATTTCCTTAAGACAATCTGACTCTGGGCTGTCATTTTTCAGCGTAAATTTGGACCCATCTTCAGTGTTAGACAGCACTGTTGAACTGTAAGAGATTGTTGGTGAGAACCACCATTGCTACAGCAGATGTTGGTCCCAATATTGCTATGGCAGGAAACCAACACCGTCACCACAGCAAATGTTTATCTCAACATCGTTAAGGCAGGAAGCCAGCACCACTGCCACAGCAGAGGTTTGTCTCAACATTGTTAAGGCAGGAAGCCCACCAACTGACACCATGGAGCAATGAGGGGAGCTGGTCCTGAGAACCAAACCCCTGCGCATGTGCCCAGACCTGGGGTCAGGGGGATCAAGGGGCCTGGAGACCTCTGAGGGCCATCTGACAGTATTGGGCACACACTCCACCACTGGGTGTGATTAAGCAGAACAGCTCATGACAATCCTATAAAAGAATGCAACCAACCAACATCAGATGGAACATTCCCCCACAGAACTTGGAAACGAGTCAGATTGTCAGGGCGCTGCAGCTCTGGGGTGGTAGCTATTGCTGTGAACTCTTTCCCTCTTTACCTCTCGCTCTTTCCTTTGCATTTGCAAACCTGTTGTTGGGCAATTAAAGTTTCTTGGCTCTTGACTCCGTTTGGAGTCTTAATTCTGTTCCCAAGAATACAAGCAGAACCTTGCTCTGATCTTGGACCAGCATGTGACATGGATCCAAAAGCTGCAGGCCCTTGAATTTACTGCTACAATTTCACCTCTTGAACTTATTACATTAGATTGCATTAATACTTGTTATATTACAGAATATAACAGAATAACAGAACTAACCCAGCCCCAAGCTGATGTCTTCCCAGGTCACAGCTCCTTTCCTTTTGGTCTAGCAAAAAGCATCAGCCTTTTTCTAGTTCTATACAGCTCTCCAGAAAGTAAATCAAAATCTTTATGCAGGTGCTAAGTCTTTTCTAAGATAAACTAGAGTGCAGAGTTATATTTCAATGATTTCTCACCAAATTAAATATTTCTTTGACATCTGACCCTTCTTCTGTCTGTGGGGCTGAGGAAGGTCTGCAACAGTCTGTACAGGCTGTTACAGAGGCTGAACCAAACTCTCTCTTCATCATTTTTCCCAAACCTAAGCCCAGCCTTAACCCAAGACTAAATCAGACCTTAGGAACTAACATTTCCACTGATAGCGTTATTGCCCTTGGCACCAAATGATGTCTTCTACTTCTTCAGCACTGGGAACACACAATATTAATTTTACCTTCTGAACTCTGAACTTTCCTTTCATCCAAGCCTGACTTGGTGCATCAAGGGCATTCTGTCTAAGAAGGTCTTTGCACTTAACCGACATTGGCTTTCTTCCAAATTGTCACAGCTCTCTTGACATGGAACATGAAGATCCTTTGTGGAAACTTTGGTTTTTTTATCATGAACAACACATACAACCTGAAATCTTAACAGTTGCTATGGGAGACAGCTCCTTCTTTTAGATCACTTATTCAGTTTCAGATCCAGGTAACACACAATCTATTCCTCAGCCTTCAAACTACTGACATACTGAAGTAAACTCAGCCCTTGATCCTTTAGTTTTCTTGACCCTAACTCAAATCTTAGCAGTAACCCTAAACAAAGTCTGAGCAAGAGAAAATGCTATTTCCAGCTAGTAATCCCCAAAATACCTAGCAAGAAATTATCTTTTTGAATCTTAATTTTTTCTAATCCTCATGTAAATCTGAACCCTCACCTCAACCTGATTTTAAAGTTCTCACTGCTAAAAGAAAATTCTTTTAAGTAGCGTATTTGAATTCCCTATCAAAGGAATTTTACATGGCTTTCTATTCTGTACCAAACAAGTAGGAAAGAGACAGCTGTGTTTTAGCTTTGATAGCTACAATCAGCTCTCATCTGTTTTCTGGAAAGGTAGATTTTATAATAACCTGATTAAGCAGAAAGATCATTGCCTACATTTGCTGGTATAGTTCTTTTCTTCTTTCTCAGTACTTTGTTTTTTCTTTTTGGCAAGTTCCAGTGTTTGCTTCAGAACATCATAAATTTCAGATAAACACAGTGCAAAACATTTATGGATTGCCATAAACAACACTTAAGGATGTTAAAGCCATATTCTGTTTCCTGTTCTGAATCTGTTTTGTCTCTGGTGCCACAATAATCTGTCTCACTCATATGCATAGTGGCGCTGCTAATTGTCCTTAATTGATACTAGAGGTATCTAATATGCTGCAGTGGTTTTCCGTTGAATTTTGATCATGTGCATACTGGTAAGAAAATCTAGACTGAGGCACCGTACCTGCCTATTGCTGTTTGGACAGTCACAAACAATGCAGCATGAGAGACCTCCTCCCTTTATAGGCCATATTTCAAGACTCACATAATTGTTAACAGTTATCTAAAGATTTTAATATTCCCTTACTTTCTTCTGACTGCTGAAATGCAATCCCTGTGAATATAAAAATGAGAAGGCAAATTAGTTTCTTTATGTGGAACTAGTTTTCCTCAACATTTGTGCTGGGTATTAAGAAATAGAGGGATAATAAAAATGTTTCTGCCAAGGAAAGTTGATCTTAGCAGAGTTTTACATCCTCCATATTTCCCAGGTGGGCATATAAAGGAAGGAAAAGACAGCGTCTTAGATTTAATAGTTTCCACTAACACACATTAAAGCCTGCTACAAACAGAAGTAATTTCAGCCAAGTATGATTTGTATTGGTACACCTAGGTTATGATGGGGGCAAACTCCTGTTGCCTTCAGTACTCTTTGAAAAACGATTTAGCAGACTTCTCTTTTCCCCTTTCTATTTCTACATGTTGGCTACTGAATGTGCATTTTAGTCATGGTAGTGTGCCAAGAAATGCTATTGCTTCTCTTTACTGAGCATGCAGCTACAATGCAAAATTTCTTTGGCATAGGTTCAGTTAGTCAGAGGTGTGAAGAGCTGTGACTCTCTGACACGGCCAGCTTGGTAGATGGCTTCAGTGCAAATTCAGTTACACTAGCCTCAGGCGGAATATTTCACTTTTAAAGTATTGATATTCTGTACAGATACTAACGGAGCTTTATAGTTATTGCTGAGTCCACCACAGGAGCACTTTGCAGCTCTGAAACAGTCTGATACTGCCAGTCAGATACTGGTTGTTTAACACAGCCTTGTCTTCAAGTATAATCTTAATTTTTTATTTTGCATCATGCTCAGCACTGTGCATGGGCACACCTAGCAGTGAGAATTAGGGTGAAAATTTTGAAGTGTTCACTTCTCAGCACCTTGATAATTATATGATCGAAATATATGCAGTAGGCTTCTGAGCGTGTGACATCTAATGTCCGCAGGAGATGGATCAAGTTGTTTTCTTAGTGGTGTCTCTGATACCTCAGGAAACACTAGAAAGCCAGAATACATTAAAATGTGATTTTATATGGCATATAAGAAAAACAGAAATGAAAGCCAACAGTCACCTAGAATTACCCAACTTTTCCTCTTCCTAGGCAACTTCTCAAATGAGGGAATGTTTACTGGTACCCAGCAACAAACAGTAATTGGAGAAGTTTTCCAGCTTCAAAAACGATTCATAAATTAATTCACAGAACAGAAGGTTATCTCACCAGTGGGATAAGCATTAGGGCTGGCCTAAGTACAGTATCAATTCCTTTGGCATTAAATAACCTTTCTTTTTCTGACATACATTAATGGCCTTCCAGGTAGTGACATGTAGTTTTCTCTGTCATTTACTTTCTGAGAAAGCTCTCATATTGTTCCCAGTTGTTACAAGTCAGTTTAAAATTCTGCTCTGTACAGGGTAAAGATGTATATATCATCAAGTCAAAGCCCCATTAGAGAATCAGGTGGTAAAAAACCAGTGCTAAAAGTATATGGCTTTGGTTAATTGCTCATTTGTATTCCATCTCAGTGATGGAGGTTATATTTTCTGTGGGAGGGTTAATACCTCTATCTGAGAACAAAACCAGAGACTGGGGGAGAGAAGTCTTTTTGTATTTGTAAAGGGCAGGCAATTAATTTATCTCATAGGCATGGCTCTGGGTACAATCTGAAATCAAACAGCTGGAGCCGTTTTGGCAGATGGAAATTGCACATAATAAGCAGGGTATAGTACCAGATACAGCATGAAAAGGCTGCATTAAAAAAAAAGGGAAAAAAAGGCTAGCCAAACATTGTGCAGAGGGACTTAAAATGTCTTAAGGGGTCCTGAGTGTTACATTGAGTATGGAAAAATGACGGAAAGTTCTAACTCTTGCCATCATTTCTGAACATGCATTGCAACATGGCACACCCTTTAACAATACAGGGACCGAAGTTATCAATCTATTATTATGTATAATGGTGCAATAAACCAAAAATAAAGTATGTGTCCAACAAAACACAGAGGTGAAAAGCAAAGGACAAGTACAGGGGAAAAAAGGCTTAATGGCTTAATAGCCACCTCTGTTCTGCTTTTCATGTGAGGTTACAAAATCTAGTTCAGTTTTCACATACAGACCTCAGCAAGTAGCTTTCTTCAGTTTACCTACAATGATTATTACAGTTCAGCTTCTTTCTAAGTATTAGCTGTGAGGCTAAGTTCACTTTCTCTTTGTTTTTGGTGGGATTTCAATGAGCAAACCTTAATTCTGGAAGTAATAAAGGACTAAAACCCCAAAATGTAAGTGTTGAATGGTATTTCATATGGCTGGTGTTTGTGTTGTTTTTCCTGTTAAAACCATTTTTGCTTTGAAACTCTTTGATATTATGAGCATTTAAAATCAGAATTTTAATTTTATCTAAATGAAAAGTTTTGATCATTTCAGTTGTCCCCTGTGGAGAAATCTATCCTTTTCATGTTTACTTCAAATGTGAAGAAAGTTAGAAAACTCACAATACTTTGTAAGGACACGTATAAAATAGGATTTGCTACACTGTATAATGCTCACAAGTATTTGTCGTTTTGTATTTCTGAATTAAGAAATAAACACTCAAAACAGTGATGGAAAATATGTTATAAAAGATATGTGCATGCATGCTTTTTCAGAGGGCATAAAGCAGAGTGATCGTTTTCATGAAAGTATTTTATGCTGCTGGTTTCTGTTTTGAAAGTGTGCCTTCAGTGAGAGAGCACAGGTAAGAGCTTCCAGTAGTCTAACACTCATTCGGTTTGTTATTTATATGTCCTCTGTTTTTGTAAGATTGCATGAATTAGTATTATGCTCCTGCCTTCTATTGCAAAGAAACATGAAAATCTGGGAAGTAATTAATGTTTATATCTCAAATGAGATTTGTCTCTGTACAAGTCAGGAAAGATATATAGGACACTGCTTTATAAAGCAGAGGTAACAGGCAAGGAATCAGTCCGGTTTTCTGCCCACTAGCGCAGAGTGGTACACGTCACTCTACACAACATTAAAATGTCCATTGAGACAGCAAGACAAAACCCCATCTTCACTTTCCCCCACATCGTGTCGTGTGTCCCCCCTGCCCCCGATATATAACACAAGCTAAATTTTTAATCTCCTATATCTAGATCTCTGTGGGGAGAAGAGAAAATGCCAAGTGCCAGATACCCTTGTCAAGAGAACCAGTCTTCTGTTTCCTGCTGTTGTGGCCGTATCCTGCACCATTTCTGTGCTCATGAGGATTCAGGCTGGAGACAGCATTGTAGCAGTGATTGCTTACACACCATGTCCATCCAACGGTGGTTCCCTGCACCTTCAGAGCCTTTCACATAGTGCTGTGAGACCCCAAATCCCATGGTTCAACATGGTCTTTAAACGATTGCTGACCTTCTTGAAAAAAAACCCTATATTGTTAAAGAGCTCACCACAGCAGCAAGACTTGCTCGCAGCGCTTTTTGTTTTGTCTCAGTTGACAGGTAAGGCCAAATCAAACAAAGTATGGTTTTGTTTTGTTTTGTTTTAATTCAACATATTTGCAATTTCTGCTTACAAATATTTAGCATCCTGACAGCTGGGTGTTATGGATGTGACAACTTGAATGTAAAATCCTATGCTTTTACAGCACATGGCACAATCATCTTTACTGGGTAACAAAACAAATGCAAGCATGTTTTTTTTTTTCCACCGCAACAGTGAAATGATGAAATAAAAATTAAATGAAAACTTAGATGGTATGTTAACACAAAATTTCTTTCAGGTAGAAAAATTGGGAGTCAAAAGGAAAATGGAAACAAATCAATGAAATACAAAATGCTGCATTAGATATACATTATTGTTTTAAAAGCCACAGTCATGCAGAAAAGACAACCGTGATGTTAGTGGGATTTACAGGGTTGAAGGAGGTAATTACTGTGCTTCATAACCGTGTCCAGGGCCTAAACCTCACGATTTAGGAGTAAAAAAACCTACCCTAGTAGGCAACCTCAGAGGAAGCATGTACAGATGCACAATTTAAAAAAAAAATTTCCAGAACTGGAAAAGAGAACCATATTGCCCCATTTAGAGAATAGGCTGAATCCCTAGAGGCAATTCTATGTGCTTCTGAGCTATGGGAACAAATATATAGGCTAAAATAAAAATAAACATTGTACATGGACAAAAATTGACTTAGTTGCAATCTACAGCCATTGTATGGTGAAAATTAACTTTGACCTGTTTTATTCTCAAAACACAGCCTTGTGAGGGGATACTTTGCCTGGGCCCACACTCTGCTTTGCCCATGAAGATAACAGTTTTTCTGGAGCGGCTAAGAGAGCATAGAGCAAGACATACATGCTTCAGCAGAAACGCCAGCACAATGCAGGAGTGTAGATGTACTTAGGGAAAAGGCACATTAACCTGGGGAAAAGGAGGACTGTAAGCTTTCAGTAGTGAAACAGAAAGTCTCTTTGGGATTAGGTATGGCTGCATGGTGTGGAAATCCAGATATTCACCAAATTCAGGGCAAAGCTAGCAGATAATTGCAGTAAACAGGGGAAAAGAAATCATGATACTGTCCTTGGGATCTCCTGATCCTCTTCCTGAAGAAGGAAAGCAAAAATGCTGTAAATTAAGCATAGATTTTCTTCCCTAGTTATCCCTTCCCATGAATGATTATTGCATGCAGTTACAAAGTCTATCAAAGAAGGTGTCTTGAGTGAAATCATTAGGCTTGACTTTGACTTCACAGAGCTGCTGAACTAACCGCAAGTTGAAAACTGCCGTGAAATCAAAAGAAGAAAAGCCAATGCCCCTGCTTTGGTTTGGGTTTTCTGTGTTGGTGGGCTTTCCTTAAAATGCCAGAGATGCAATTCTAAATTTAGATAAAAGTTAATTTTTCTCTGTACAGCAGCTAGTTCTGAGCTTTACCTTCACCATTTACAGTGTAAAATTGCCTGGCTACATATATGAGCTGCCATGATCTTCTCTGAAAAATGATCCCTTGAATACACCGCTTCAAATACAGTTTGAAGTAAAAAATCTCCAGGGGTTTTGTTAGAAGAAAAGGGATAAAAACAATAAAAACACAAAGCCCAAATTGTTTTACTAACAATTTTATTTATTTTCAGCTAGAGCAGATAAATAGTAGAACAATATAGTAACATTTGTATGAAACATGTAATTTGATTTTTAAACCACAGATTACCCTCTGTATCAAACTTCTCAAAAGAGGAAAATTTTATTCTATTAGCTGGATGCTAACAGCGAATAATTTATGGGAAAGCCAGAGTTATACTGAATCCAGCTGCACCTTCTCTGGATGAAATAACAAATATTTTAAAGACACTGTTAAGAAGGACAATAGTTAGAGATCCTGGCACTGCAGTAATCAGAGATGGCAACACTACAGTAATTACAGATGCCAAAACCTGCAATCATTATAGATCCCATCCAAACCCAAAACCAGGTACCGCATCTTTAAGAATGACAGATCTGGGATCCAGGAGGCTGACAGGGACTGAACAGAGCTACCCTCCCACACAAATCAAATGCCAACACCTACAAGCACAATTGCACTGCAACGAACTGTTTACAAGAGAAGGGTGTGTTTAGGACCATTAGGGTTAGCTTTTGAATGAGGTGTAAAACAAGGTGTTTGTTAAAGCTCAAAAGTACCCACTTAACTTTGCAATCACTGTCCTCATTTCAAAACTGACACAGGAGTTTAAGTCCTGCTTAAATTTATTGTAGGCATTTCTGGAAGAGTTACCCTTTGATCAGTTAGTCTTACAAAAATGCATGTGGCCAAATGTGTTTCCAAAAGTGATTTCACCTCTAAACATATTTCTCTAATCCTAGCTGACGAATTTACAGTCACCATAATTTTGACACGGAAGACTAATTAGTCCTATTGCAGACACTTTACACACACTTCATGAACCTTATTGAAAGAAATGTTCAGATGGACAATGGCAGTTCAAGATAAAGTTGGTCATTCCTTTAAATCATGCTAATTCTCCATTGTTCCAGGGACTTCAGTTGAGTTTTAACAACATTCAGTAACTAGTTTCTGGTTTGGGGGGTATTTTTGGTTGTTTTTATTGTCTTTCCTTTTTTTTTCTTTTTATTATTCTTTATTACATCGTATTCCTTTTCTTTTTGTTAAGGAAATGATAAAAAAAAAATCTCCTGAGTTTGAAAATTTTGTGGAAGAGAGTATATAACAGAATCAAGGAAAGCAAAACAAAGCTTGTGGTATGTAAGTAGCCCTCATGTTGGAATCACCAAACAAACTTGAGAAGACAGGGAGGAGTTTGCCCCCCAACCTCTGTCAGACTGGTGGGCTGGGACATTTTTTTTTCTTTTTTTTTTTTTCTTTTTTCTTTTTTTTTTTTTTTTTTTTTCTTGATTGCATTATGTGGTGCATGGCAGGCTCTTGTAGGTCATTTTTTTCTGTAAGTTATTAACAAATTTTGTCCAAGACATTCCTCCTACTTTGATCTTTCCTACTATCCTCATATGGATCACTAAAATTCTAGTTATGGTCTCCTGATCTCAGTGGCATCATTCTGCTTACCCTCTGCTTACCTTCTAGTTGCTTCTACAACATACTATTTGGTTTTGCAAATAGTAAAGAATAATGTAGTTAGAAAGTAAGTGGTGTTAGCCATCTCTGCAGCAGCTGTAATGTGCCACCTTGGCAGGAGTCCCTCCTGTGCAGGTCTCCACTCCATTGCTGGCCTTGAAGTTCCCTCAGGAGTTTGGATGTGGATAAGAAAAGCCTAGAAAATGAACTGACCCCTGCTCCTCCAGACCTGTAGCCACTTATTTGTTAAGCGATGCTCATGCAGATGACAGCATGTACAGTGTCATTTCTATGAATGAGGCTCTGCATGTGCCTGGATGCATTTCACTTTACAAATTATGTCATGCTTCAGCAGCACTGCATTTACATGTGCTGGGGCCCTGCTTGGTCTTGACTGTTTAGCTTTGTGGGAACTCCTGCAGGGAAAAAATGGTTGCTTACTGTTTTTCTGCATCTGGTGCCTATAAATCTACCCTTGAGCCAGTAGAAAAATTATTTAATTCAGGGAGGTGTCCTGGTAAGCTCGAAGGAAAGAACCTTCTGCTTCATGATAAACAGCTGTCAACTTTTATCCTTAAAAGAAACACTCATTTCTGTGCATGCCAAAGGCTAGGAAAATCATCCCTAGACTCAAATTGTTTGGAAACCAGGATGCACAACGGTGCTGTCACATTGATCCTCAAGTTTCTCAAGGAACTTCTTTTTGTTGAGTTCGTTTCATGTGTCAGACACTTTGAAATGAAATAGCTGGCTAAATACCTGAAGTCTTACTCCCAAAGATCTATCTTCTAGCAGAAAGTCTAATATTGCTAATGCTATTTTTAGTTCCTAATTGCTGTTCCCTTTTCCTCTTTGATCATCTTGAATGGAGAACAAAATAAGAAAACAGGGCAAGAAGAACATTCACGACATATCCTATTTCCTCTAGCTTCACTAAGACACTGATGTGACTTAGATCGTGTTAGCAGTTCCAACAAAGGTGGTCAGCAGACCAAATTTTGAGTATGGTCCCGGTTCTGAGCTTCATTCTTCCTCACTTGATTAGCATCCTTTCAGCTCAGTCCAGCTTGCACTTGAAAAATCACAGTGAATTCAAAGATTTTAATCACACCCTAGAGATATTATGAGCATTTTAGCCTCAGTTTCCTCTCTACATTATACTGCATAAATAATTTCTACAGAAGTTTTGTTTTGCCCTCCTAAGCTCTCTGCTCCTGCTCTGTGTTTTTCGGTTCATGGCTGGGTACTCCTTTTCTCTGTTTAATAGGGCACAGGGCCATGAGTACAGCATTAGCTATCTCTCATGTTGTCAGTTCTTTCACCCCTAGTCATCCTTGATATTTTTTTATATTCTGGTTAGTGAATGAAATTTTTTTTTAGTTCTTCTCTTCCAAATGGCGTCCAGCATTTGTCTGAAATAAAGTGATTATGCAAAATACCTTCATTAACATTTTCAGGACAGTGCACCAAAAATACTCTCCAACCTTGGGTATTGTTTTATATTGTTGTAAGGTTATAGGATAAAAAGCTGATCTCCATATGGAGCTAAGGAGCACGGGAGCACAAGGCAAGGTGGAGAGGGATGGGATGAACCCCAGTAACCCAGTCCCTGACCTGGCTGTACTGGGAGACCATCTGCTCTAGGGGCTGGGTGGTACCCATTGTGGTGAGTCACAGCTCCCCAGGTCTTCTCACCCACCAGAGGCATCACTGCCTAGGGGCACGGGGTGCATTAGAGGATGCAAAGGAAGAGCATTTGGGGATTGCATAAGATTTATGGGCTGTTTGGGAGAGGAACCAAAGGCTGTGAACTTGCTGTGTTTTTGTAAAGCATGGAAGACATTTCTAAAATGTGTTCTTGCTTTATTTTTAAATGGAAGCATAAGCATAGTGTAATGGGAAGAAGGGAAGAAAAAAAAAGAGGTTTGTTTGCTTTTGAAGAGCTAAGGGTTTCTCATATAACAAGCACTTTCAGTATATTTGCATCTGTGTAGGCAATTGTGCCAAGACTCTGCAGTCTGTTGCTAGAACCAAGATCACATATTTCAGCCTGCCAAGCTCTAAATATGAGAACATAGCACAAGGACCCAGAGGAAGGAAAACAAGACATTGTAAATCCACAAAGCTGAAAAGGATGGGAAAGAGGAGGAACTGGATTTGCATGTTGTGAACACAGGGTACTGTTCCCTGACCTATGTTTTATGATCCAGCCATCACCCCGAAAATATTTCACTGTAATAAAAAGGAGCAAACGACAGTTCTGAGGGGACAGAGATAAATCTGTATCGGAAATGAGGGAGTACTGAGAGATATAGCTGAGATATACCCTAGCATGGATATATATAATAAAAAGTCTGACAGAATGCTTGCACTGGATATGTACACTGGTGTTATAACAGCTGACAATGTGAAAGCCTTGGTAGTGATGGAGCTATTTATTGTTGATAACAGCATGGGGAAATGTAGTTTTTGTCCATGCCAAATTGCTCCTTTTAGAAAGCAAAATAATCCATGTCAGCCAGTTCAAGAAATTTTTGTTTAAAAAATACCACTTGGAGAGAGTATACACACACACGCACACACAAACACAAAGGCACCAATATGTGTGCATGTGATTGCCATGTTGATGAAACAGTCTTGCAGAAATCCAGCATCAGAAAACGATGGCAGTAGCTTTTTGATGGTGAAACTCATAAAACTTACATTCTGTATGGATTTTGGTAGCTGTTTGACAGAGCGCCATATCAGCACTGAAATTTTTCAAGAAGGCAATGGAAAGGTCAGGAGACAATACTAAAATTAGTTGTTTGTCCCATCTGGATCTTATCACTTCCATTTCCTGCCTATATGACCTTTTCTAGATGGAAATATTACACAAATGCACTACTAAAACTGCAGGGTTTGAAAATCAGACCTTTTGATGATTTCTAACCCATTTGACTTCCTCACTTTGTCCTGGAAATTGCAGAAGCACCACAGAGCATAGAATATAGCTGGCAGTGAGTGAGTGAGATTTTGAAGCATCTCTTCCCTCCCTCTGTTGTCTGCAACCACATGCAGCTCCCAGCCCCAGGCAGGGGCTGGCACAGGATGAAAGGTGCTCAGAGGGTCAGCAGAACCCCAAAGGACACCACCACATGAGCAGGATGGCTGGTAGCAGCGCTTTCTTGCAGCTGCATACATTGGTCCAGCTACCAAGTAAATGTCTTACGTTTGATCTTATTAATAATAAAAGTGGCAGAACCATGACCTGGATAAACCGTACATCGGAGTTGTTCACCCTGCAGATCCTCCTCGTGGTAATGAGTAAGAACAACTTGACTCATTATTACCTCTTCTTCTGAGGTAACAATTTCCCTCTCCAGGCAGCGCCTCTGAACAGCTGATGGTCTATTAGGGGAATTTATTATGAGTTTGCACTTCCCTTCTGAGAAACAATGTTTAAGTATTTGCTTTTATTTATTTATTTATTTAGATTCAGTCTGCATGATTCATTTACGTATGTAAAACAAACACAAAAGGCAACCTTGAAGCTAATTTGTTTTTAGCGTCAGGTCACGTGCATTTCATAAAGTTTAGCAACACAGAGAGAAATGGCAGAGAATTTCATACATCATTGTCTCACTAGGGACAGGTTAGGAGGCTGAAAGATAATAACAGCAGCTTTCAGCTATCAAGTTAGCTTGGGCTATGATGCAAATAATTGTTACTGCCATTATCTTTGAAACCAGATGTTTGGTGTCCCTGTGAGAAAAAAATAGAATATCATTACTACCTCTAAAAAGACTCCTTTTCCACATTGTTATAATTCAGCAAAGAATGATATGACTAGGGACTGAGCTGAAATATAGAGAGGGAAAAAAATTTCTATAAATGGCAAAAAGAATTAATAAAATTTATCTTCTATCTATTAGTGGTCTTCTCTTGTCAGGAGGTGCTAAAAAGAACACATAAATGTAAACGAATTGCAAAATATTACAGCAATGTTCTGTTGGGTCAACCTGATAGGAAAATTCTTAAATAATATCACCTGGCATGTTTATTAAAACAAACAAACAAACAAACCAAAAAAACCCCAACCCCCCAAAAAAACCAAAAACCTAACCCAAAAAAACCCAACCAAACAAATCACTATGGAGGCAGAGTTGTTTTATTATACTGATAAATATGGGACAAAGCTCAGAAAAAGCCATGAGACAGGTCTTCAGACGCTGAGTTTCCTTTGAACATGATACCAGACCTGAGAAAAAAAGACAACACATCTATCATAGCGATGAGGATGGAAGTGGACGTGTTCAGCTGAAGTCTGAGAAAACAGAAGAGCAAAAGAAACAATCAAACAAGCATATTCCCCAAACCCATTACCTCTGTCAAGTGTCCACAAACATGAAGACATTAACTGTGGTCTTTGGAAGTGTTATCCTCAGTGGATAGTCCATAGTCACCAAGCCAGATCCATACTTATGGGAATATTTGCCGCTGCTGGATCATCAGCCACCATCTGTCTAGAAGGGACAACGGTGGATGTGGCTGGAGTGTGGGCATGTCTGCCTCAATTGGGTTCTTCACTCCAACAGCATGTGGCTCTGGAGATACCCAGCCAGCGTCTGAGACATGAGAAAAATAACTGGATACGTCTTAGCAACACAGATTTCAATTTACAAAACATTGTGCTGGAAGGGACAGTCTTGTGATCTGCTACTCCAGAAAACTTCATTATCATATAAACCCCTTCCTAAATTAATCAAACTTTGCCATAGAATTAGTTACTATCTTCACATGCTCTTACTTTTGTGTGTGTGTGTGTGTGTGTGTGTGTTAATGAACATAGCAAATAAAATCAATTCTAAAGCTCTGTTTTAAAAAGTCCTCATAGAGCATGCCATTTTACAGCTCAGTCATTAAGGACGTTGCTTTGCTCTTTCTGTGCTTACTTCAAGATTGTTTTATGATTCTCCATCATCTTCAGAATGTGACATTATATCGAATACTTTGCTGAAGTCATCATAGTTTACTTCATTTCCTGAATCCAAAAGTGAAATAAATTAAAGAAATGCAATATCCACTAGTTTTTCAAAAGCATTTTACCTTTCTTGATCAAGGCAAGGAATTATTTCAGCAGTGCTTGAATTGAGAGAAACTTAATACACATACCCTCTTTGAGTCTCATAATTTTCTTTCTTGTCCACTACTTTGAATAGTTTTCAATTGGAATTACCCATTTTGTTTATCTTTCATCTTCATTTGCAGCTTATACAATTTTTTTTTCTGCAGTTTGACAGAGCTGTGCAGTCCCAGCTTGGTATTTCGGATCTGGATTGAAGCAAAGTTACAAAGCTGTGTTCAGACATTGCCATGAGACCGACTCACACTGGACATGATAGAACGTGCAAGTGAAATGAATTTGAACCTTTCTGTTGAACTTAGAGACCTATGGAGTAGGCTTTGCAACTACCTCCCATTACCAGAAATAACTCATAACATTTTAAGGAAAGAAGTTTACAACTTTAAAGAATACCTTTAATACACTTGAAAAATGTATTTGGATGCTATCATAGCATGGGGAAACAAGTAAAACAAAAAACCCCACAAACATCCAGCCATATATCCTTCAGCAAATTTGCATTCACACTTTCACCAAGAACTGCAGCTTGCTCTCAGGACTGTGATTTTATTATTCTTAAATTCTTGATTGTCCATTAATATTACCATTATCACATTAGATATTCTCCAATATTAGAGATTGCTTCTCACTTAAGCACAGAGAATTTGAGTATGCAAGAAGTCCATGTGAATCCAGTGGGAATTCTCAGATCCTAAAAGTGAAACATGTTCGAAAACATTGCTGAGCTGAAATCAGATTGAAGTGAGGATGTCTTCCAACACCCAAGTCCAAAGTCAGCAGAGCATTCTTTCTATGAAAAGATGAATGCTGATGAGTGATAACCTTTGAATTTGCCTAACAGAAATTAATTTACAGATGTCTGCCTTATGAAATAAGTCCACCACATCCTCATTTCAAATAACACAGTTACTTTTGGGTGGGTTTATGACAGAAAGATAGGCACTGGGTTTTTGTGGTCCCCACAGTGATATGTTTCCTCTCCCTTTCCCTTAAGCACAGTAGATACGGAGGTTGGGTGCTGCTCCAGCAGCACCTGGGCCAGGTAATGTGCAATTCCTCTTTACTACTCTTTTACCTTTAAGGAAGATCCGTTACACACAAATGGCATGGAATTCAGATTACCTGGCAGTCACAGAGAAATGGAATCACTATTGTCCATTGCCTGAGCCTTTTTAATCTAGTTTCCTTGAAATTTGGTTTTGCTTAATTTGCTTTCCCTCCTGTGTCTCAAAAAGAACTAGGAAATTATTCTGTTTAATTGGTCATATGCCACTGGAATTTAAACAGCTTGGCAGTTTGGTGATCTGCAAATCTATCAGAGTAGCTAGCATATACCTATGAAGTCAGTAGAATAAGGACAGCCAAAATTGAGAAAACCACTGTGAAAGTAGGGAGTCCCGAATACTGAACATGCACTGTGTGAAACGTCTGCTAATCAACAGCAAATTAACTTTGACAATGTGGTAAGGCAAAACTTTCTGGGAACCTGTGACTGTACATTGTATGAAGATTAATACTATAGAAAGCAGACATTTGATTTTTTTACAACATTTCCCCTCTTGTTCCTGTGGCCTGGTCCTTTTTGACCACCTTCAGCTAGCTTCCATCTCACCTTCCCCACACTGGAGTTGTATCTTCTTCAATGAACAAAATCATCAAAACACATTACATCTTGGGACGGAGGTACTGTGTACTGTAAATGCCCCAGATCCTAAACTGAAAATTGTGGAAATCATACGGCTGGAAAAAAACCCAACCCACAAGTTTTCAAAGTCTGTGCTACTGCACAGAAGCATCAGTGGTTTTGTAGAATGGCTCTAGCTTTGCCAAAACTCATTTTTCACTCAGTTGCCTGATATCAGTTTCATCATTTGTGATGCCTAGTTTCAACATCTTAAAAAAAAACCCACCCAAACAATCAACCAAAAAACCACAAGTTTTTGCTGCAGCTCCCACACAGTAATTTATTTGTAAGACATTCCAATGGCTGCCAAATAAAAAAATCCCTACAACCAACCAACCAACAAGATCACACAACAGTCATCATTTTAACAGCTTATGTAGGGAGTTACTGAAGACTGGAATAAGAGCAATGGTGTATAACCTTATGCAACTTAGTTAACTTGATCAGCTGAATGGCTGACTATTATGATGAAGTTTTTCCTTATGGAGGAAGTCCTAGGACATCCTTGTCTTATGGGAAGTACATGAAGAACACGAAGGTCATAGGACTGAAAAGGCATAGTGTAAGTTGTAGAGTGCATAATTAGCAAAATTACTGTTCTGTCAGCTATTTGAATACTTGTAGTCTTAGCATAATGAAAAATAGGTGTGTTAGTGGTTTTTTTCTTCTGTCTGGAAACGTCTTTCCTTCCCCTGCTGAAGCACAGCATTCACATCTGCAATTGTGTGTCTTCGGATTCAGAGCGGTTCCTGAATGCATATAATTTAGAACACTGATTCTTGCATCTTTGCCCCTGCCCCCCATCACCTTAAACATTCCTGTTGTTAATGATTTTGCAGAATCAACCCCTGCACATTCAGAAATCATGTGCAACCTGCAGGGAAGAATTATTCAAAGTCCTCTGAGGGTTCTTTTATTGACCAGGACAGAATAGCTGAGGACATGGGAGCTGCAAATCCCTGGAGTGTTTCTAAAATAAAGATCAGATTTGACTGCCCTTTGCAATTGTTGATGCTTTTATTGGTCTTAAATCTGTGGCATGTATTTGTGATTGAAAAGTGTATCCTAAAAGTGCAGCTAGAACAGAAAGAGACCTTTATAAAACCTGTTTCTTGCTGATTTCAGTCAGATAATTTTGACACCAGCAGACAGAGTGGGTTATGTTGCTACCATAACTAAAACATGATCAGATTTAAAGTTGTGCTTAGTTATTTTCAGGGTACGTTCAAACAATTCACAGACCAGAAAGGGAAATACTTAGTTCAAGGACTAGGGGTAGAAGGCAAATTCAGCTGCTGTTTTGATTTTTAACAACAACCTGTGCTCTGCTTCTAACATTACCAGTTGTTGCACCAAAGGTAGGAAAACTATGAAAGTGGGAAATCGCTGTAAATGTCACATCTGACTGACAAAGACAAATCTCTAGTCTGCTGTAGGTCAATGCCAACTCTGTGCAGAGGCTCAGATCCTGAACTTTAACCCTTCAAAGGACAGACCGTATCAAGACTGTGCTATTTTGTAATCATACATGTGTACTTTAGCCATTATACATAACAAGCTTACAATATACATGTATACATTTATACAAAGAAGTAGTAGTATGAGTGACAGAGAAGAGATACAGCCGCCTTTGAACTGTACCTAATATTCAGGCATAATGAAGACTGATTTAAAGGTTTCCTCAGAGTCTTTTCAGGTGTTATAGTATTTGCTCTTCTTTGAACTGTAAGACAGATGCAACTGCCCTTTAGCAGATTAACCTGTAGATTTATAGAAAATTAAGAAATTGCTTTAATCTAGTTCAGTAAAAAGCTATTCTTTTCTATGCTTGTATAAGCAGTTATTTTACAATTTTATTACTACTACTACTACTACTTCTGCTACTACTACTACTATTTTCATGTTGGTACTGTCTCAAACCCCAGAGGAGATGAGAAGCTCATAGATTCATCACATCTGGATTTACCAACCCAATATAAGAGATACCAAAGCAAAATGGTTTAAAAGTAATGTAGAAACAAAATAGATGATATTAGACAAAAAAGAGAAGCAATTTGTCCCTGGTCAAAATGAAGGTCACTGGCAGAGGTGGAATTTGCCTCTAGGGCTGTTGATATATGCGACTGTAGTGCTTCTCAATTTTCCTAGATCTTTTAAAGTTCCTTTAAATAGCACGTTGTACATGTTACATAAAAAGGAAATGTGCAGATAACTTGGAAGCATAAATTCAAGAGGCAAGGTGGAGTAGTTGCCTCGCAGAGCCCATCTATTTCTGAATGATGACTCTGACAGCTGAACAAGTACATGACGACAATTATTTTTCATTTTTTTTTATGTTGAGTAGAAAGCCGCTGTGTGTGGACTGCTAGCACTTACACCATTAACAAGATGTGTTCTCCTACTTGCTTGATTTTTACACAGATAGCTGCTAACTTTAACAACTGGGCTGCTATTAAAGTGTATCAAATAGCTCCCGATTTCTTTGCTTTGAACCAAGTACCTTTTTCCCCCCCGCTCTGACTTAACAGGAAAATTGGAAAATGTTTAAGCAAGTGATGTTAATAGAGCCCCATTTGGTACTTACATCATATATTAACATATCAAACACAGTTTAACATTCAAAATATCTTCTGTCTGGCAGCCAGGAAATTATGCCATAATGTTAATGTACATGCCCTTATTAAATTTTGCCTCTATAATAGACAATCTGTTATAATGTAAAGGGAACAGCAATATATCATAGATATTACAACACAGACTAGCACTGCAAAGATAAAATTTCAAATATGCATACTTATACAACTACTATCTGAATATCTTTATTTTGAATATCTTTATTGAATAAATTTATTTCTTCTGCAAATAAACCAAGGACTCAATAAACAATGACAGGCAGGGAGAGCAGGCACCTGGGGAAAGGGGACGGGAGGATGGGGGGAAGGGGAAGAATAACAAAGAATAGATGCTGTGTGCATGATCAGTGTGAAACACTGTAAAATCACACAAAATCTGGGGGCAGTCCTGCCTCCCTTCTGCCTGCAACCATCCCTTCCCACTGCCGTCTTACGCTTGCTGGGACCAGATCTGTTCACGGACCAGACTGAAATGTAACAATTTCAATGGAGGGGAAGAAATTGCTGTCCACCAACTCACAATGCATATGCGCGGTTACTTTAACCAATCCAAGGAAACAAGAGACAAGACTTGCAAAACCAGCCAAGAGTGGTGTGCAGGAGCAAGAAGCAGCTGCCCGTGCACAGCACTGCAGAATCCCACAGCTGAAGCTGGCTGTGAAACTCCACTGTAAGGAAATGCAGCAGGTTTTATGAAAGTCCACAACCACAAAACCAGTTGAAACTTGAAATTTACTTTGAGAGTTTAAAGTAGTTTGAGTAGTTTTAAACAGTAAAAACAAATGCCCACATTTCCTAGAATTAATTTTTCAAATTTATTTTTATTTCAAAGCGAAATATGTATTTATTTATATTTAATTGAGACTGTCTTTTGAAATCCAACCCTGTGAAGCTTTACTGCATTCTCCCTTCTGCAGTTCCTGGAGTGCCTTTGAGATGAATACATTAGAAATTAACCTCCCTGCTGCCCATGCTATCTGCCTGACAGTATTTCTCTGGAGCCACATCTGGGAGCTGTGAAGTCATATGCTCCAGCTGGCAGTGCTGCCATGAAGCTGCACTGTTTGGAAGCAGAACATCCCAGTAAGCCACTGCAGAGAACTTGAACATAATTTTTATATATAAAATATATATTCTCTGAAGCTTACATAGCAATCTGAGCCAGGAGAATCCAACCATTCCGGAAGAGAGGCAGAAATAGTTTGAACATGTTAACAAAAGTAAGCAGTCTCTAACAAACTTTTACACTTGAAGTTCAATTTGTCTTGCTCTTAAGAAATTGAAATAATTTTAACACTTCCCTATAAAGAAAAAAAAAAGTCATCCATTCTAATATGGACATCAGTAAAAGAGGCCAGTAGAACAAGGGTGAAGACAAAGCTTTAGAGAGAAGGAACAGCTCGTGATGACTCAGGTTGCTGAGCCTTGTGTGCCAGTTTTACCCGCGGCACAGCAGGCAGGCTGCAGCTTGTGCTAATCCAGCAACACTGCGCAGTGAGAACTGTCAAAGCAATTGCAAGGCCCAAGACAACAAACACCAGATAAAACACTTGAGCAAAGAGAGACAAAGAAAAAAAAAAGTATTTAAGATTCATGTAGATTAAACTGAAGAGGAAAAACCTGAATGTAATAACAAAATTTACAGAGATTCTAGAGGAAAACTGTTCTTACTCAATCCAACAAATAAGGGGATATTTCAACTGTAAATATTTTGTTTAGATTATGGTGGAAAGCAGGCCTGTCCACCCCTCTGACACCCTGCCTTTTCTTCTCTCTTACCTGAATAAGATGATTTGCTGCCCTTTTCATCTAGCTCTGGTGTTCCTTCCTCAGTGTCCCACTGTGCTTACTCAAAACTACTGACTTTTTCTCCTCCCGGAACCTTGATCCCCAATCTGGCAGGTCCTGGGTCACCACTGTCACCTTCTTTGCCCTCATTCATCCCTGCTGCCACGAGATATCAAAGTGCCAGCTTGGTTGCCTTTGCTATGATGGGTTGACCTTGCAGAAAGCCAGCATGCCTGGTAGCACCCGTGAATGTGAAGTCAGCTGCATTGTGCTCCTTCTGAGATAGGAAAAGTGACCTGGAGCATCCTGTACCCGGAATGGAGGACTGCACCTGGATTCCTGGAAGCCTCCTGAGCTCTAGCAGGTTGGTGTGGCCCTTTTTCCTTTTCACTCTGGGTTTGTTTTGTTCATATGTAACCCTCCCAAATTGGAAACTGCCTCTTACTGGATGCTTGTGCACTCTGCAACACGCCAGGCCTGATATGAGGCAGAGCCTCCATGCTGTTGCACGTCTAGATGAAAATACCCTCTATTTCTCAGGTTATTTATTTTCTTTCTTCCTTTCCACACCCTGAAAAGCCAACCAACAGCAATGCCACCATGAACAACAAAAACAAGTAGCTGTTTTACAGTCAAATAGTGCACGGAGTGGTTCTGTCTCCTGGCATACCTGCTGCCGGCTGGGGCTGCCATGCCGTGTGCTTGTCAGCCTCCTGCATGGCCCTGCCCTTTGGCTAGCTTGCCCAGGTGTTTACAGTTTGCTTTCAGCACACGCTAACTTTGGCATTCTTCTAAAAATAAGCCTAGATAAACGTAGCCTTGCTGCTGGACTTTCTACTTCTGGCCTCCTTGGGCTGTTCCCAGGACCCACAAAAGTCAACAGAATTAAAGCTTCCCACTGAATTCACTGGAGCTTTAGATCTTTCTGCTGTGGCTAATTAATCTTGTTCATTAGTTACTCCCCAGGTCCCATTCTCTCTTCCTCATCACTTTGTGCTAGTGCACATTATTCTTGTCTTTTAAACATTAATTGTTGCTGTGTATGCCCTTCCTGTAATGTATTAAGATTAAATCCCCCCAGATATCCACCTTCCTTCTTTTGCCAATGCTTCAGAGACTGGGGAGACAGAACGTGGCAGGTGCAATACAGGCCAATTAAAAAGCAAATTTGTGCTAACTGATGGGTAATCTTCAGTGGAAATCACAAGCGACATTATTGGATGCCTGGGGAAAATTTTCATTAAGCAAATTCTTCCACTGCTGGCACAGCTCTGACACCTCCGCATGTTGTAGCTGTTGCATGGTATACTTTCACCCTTGGATTTTTTCTGTTGCTTGCTGAATCTGTTATATATACTACTAACCACTACTAACCATCTTTCTTTTTTTTTTTTTGAAACCGAGGGACAAAGGAAGTTTGAGGTAAAGAAAGTCAAACCAACTATTAGTTTTTCTTTACTTTCTTTTCATAACTATGTGAACTAAAAACTAGAAAAAATCCAAAACAACAATAAAAAAACCAACCAAACCCACACCTCTGATATTTCTACTTACTTAATGGAAGAATTACTATTTGCAAAGCAGTGTCACCTATAATCAGTATCAGAATCTCGGTTTAGAATCAGAGTTTAGTCTCTGTCAAAATCTCTTCCTATTAGAGAAAAAGCAGTGTATTTTGAAAAATCACTGTTAAATTGAAAATCTTACAGTCTACATGCACAGGTCAGAAAAAGGATGGGACAGGAGGAGAGAAGGTGAAGTGAAACCAAGGACACACAGCAGCAGATGGGAATGTTGTCTTCTCTATCCATGGCATTGCCAGTTAGGAGGCACTGCCTCCTTTTGGTTAGTTGTGCAGATTATGTAAAAGATCTTACGGGGTGTGTGTGGGTGTGTGTGGGTGTGTGTGGGTGGGTGTGCGTGTGTGTGCGCGTGCGCGTGCGTGTGTGTGTGTGTGCGTGTGTGTGTGTGCGCGTGCGTGTGCGTGTGCATGTGCGTGCGTGCGCGTGCGTGCGTGCGTGTGCGTGTGCGTGTGCGTGTGTGTGTGTGTGTTCCTTTAAAGCCTTTTCAAACCCCAGCACAGCCAGTAGGCTCATCCCACCAACACTGCTGTGCTGTGATTCAGCTTCTGAAAAGGAAAGACATGTAGACTGGAGGGCTTTGAGGACTGAGTATTTGCAGAAGATCCTTTGACCCACGCTGGGGTCAGACAGTTGCCAGTAATGCACAAAGGGGCTAAAGCGAGCTGGAGCAAACACAGTCTCTGTGTGTAACGCTGCATGCATCTGGGCTGTTCCCGTACCCTATATGAGAGCAGACCTTCAGCTCCTTTAACTTACGTCGTTGAGGTTGACCCCTCCCTGGCCTTGGAAATCTACCTCTGCTTGTGCAACACAGGCAGCAACACTGAGTGCAGACGGCTTCAATACCAGGAGATATGACTGACAACAATACGGACACGGACATGGACAAAATTCATATTCACCAACCGGCAAAGCAAGCCTGGTGCTAGTTGAGCTGGTGATTTGCTTTGTTTCACAGGTGAATCCATGGTCTGGTATCTTAATATATTAAAGAATTACCATTTATTTTATAGATATAAATGATGTATCACATGTAATATATGGTAAATGAATGTTTTAGATTAACAGAGAGCAGAGAGTAAGTAGTAAAGTATTTTTTTCCCTCTGTACAATCCAACATTTGGAATGTTTTCCCAGACTTGCACTACATGAAAGCAAAATTAAATGGAATCATGCAAGTCACAATCCTTACTGAGCTGCAATTTCCGTGTACCATTTTCAAATATTGATTCAAGATTAAATTACTTTTTTCTTCTTGCATGTTATGAAGTTCTTAAAAGTTATTTTCTTTTTTGCTACTTCAGGGGAGTATTAAGTATTAGTTCAGTTCACATAACGCTAACAATGCTGCTTCTGCAGATCCTGAGATCTTTTATCTTTGTTCTTTTCCCTTTTTCCTTTTTGACAACCCTATACCTCCACAGTGCTTCCAGGACTCAAGGTGATGGGCTTCACATACAGTCATTATTTCTAGTGTTTGCATTCTCTTTCAGTGGTTTATAAGGAGAAGCCTCTGTTTTTAGAACTGCAACAGGCATTTGAGTAATTTCCTTATAACATTAAATAAGTGTGTGATTGTGTGTGCATGCATACATAAATTTGTTCTGAGAAAAATATTTAAGCATAATTAATCTACCTCTCCAGCACCATGTAAAGACTTTATGCCTCAGGATATATGATCTGTTCTATGATCACAAGGCAAGACCACTTAGCTTCAACTAAATACTTGAAGAGAGATAATTCATCTGCTATTCTAAAAAGACAAAGAAAGAATTTGGGTAATTTTATACACCCTACAGTGCTCTGCCGTCTACAAGCAGAATAACCACCCTGTGTCACCAAGGCCAGAAGAGAGGCCAGGATTTGAGCCTAAGAACTATGCTACAGTCTAAAGTTTGCTGCTGACTAAAAAATATATAGTAACCTTGTTTAGCTGGAGGAGTCCCCAGCAGTATGATATAGACCTTCTTGATATGAATACAGATGCTTAAAGTCATGAAATATTTGTGATTATAAATAAAAGGAAGAAAGATCCTTGAAATACCATTTCCATATTTTACCATCTTAAAGTTAATTTATTTGTCTTACGTCTTTACTGAAAGAACAACTTTCAAGCTAGGACTGAAACTTCTAGTGTTTCTGCAATAAAAAGAAAAAATAAATATCTATATTTTTTGCTAAACAACATTAATAAGACCAATTACAAACAAACCCAAGAAGCAGATAGATGCTTGAGACCTAATGCTGACAAGATTTAGGAACTTTCTGATATCTTTTTGATAAAACAAGCTGAAAAGAAATTTAATTGTCTTAATGCAAAAGTTTTAAACCATACTTTTTCTTTATTATTATATTTTTTACTCCATTTGAAGGGTATGCGGAGCAGGTAGGGGTAGCCTAGTGTGCTTGGTGTACTAAAAGAGTGCAGAACTTGCAAGGCAGGAGAAAAGGTAGTCCTAGAAGGTTCAGTGCCATAGGCTACCTAGAAGAAGGCATTGCAAAGCTGCATGATGTACCATGTGTACCAGCAGCCAGAACATATGATATCAGCCCTGACAGGACTATTACCCGTGCACGGTGCAGTGATTTATATATTTTTGACCAAATATTTAACAAATATTTAAATTATATATATGTTTAAATATTTCTTCCTGTCATCCTCCATACTATATAGTATTTTTATTTCATGGGGTGTTTCAGACTGGTGGAGATTCAGAACAGGTTCCAGGGATGTTCTGTACTATATTTTGCTTTTCAGAGGGGAACTAATTAATTTAGAGTTCAAGAAATAGGAATATCTTTTTACTTTCTCTATCAATATTCCTTCATTGGTTAGTCTAATGCCACCCAAACGAGGGACTGCATCAACTGACATGAACCATAACACATGAATGTTTTAAATGTTCAACTCTAGGTTGCTCTTTGATGAATAGCTGAAAAATTTTCCCCAAAGACACAACAGTCTGAATATCTAAGATGTTAATAATTAGATTCTGCTATAGAAATGTATTTCCAGTGATTTCATCTGTGTTACTGCAAATTTACATCACTGGGATGGAGATCATAAGCTTGGTCTATTGCCCCAGAAGCACAGGAGCTGAAACGTTTCAAAGTGTGAAATGATGGATTTAATTTTCCAAGAACATAAAATCTTGAACAGTATATTTCCAAAACTAAAAGTCTCTTTTAAAATGGCCCAGTAGACTGAGCAGTGTTCAGAGGAAATCTCTTGCCTGAGACAAGGAGGTCTTGTACCGTGCCCTGGAAGGTGATTCTGGATGTCTTCTACTTCTTGTGAAGTAGAAATGGAATAGCCCAAAGTTCCCTGCACTTTGACAAGCGAAAGGATGAGAATTAATTATGTGAACATGTTTAGGCATTTGTAATCCATTAATACGTAGAAAGAACTCTTTCTTGTGTTAGAGATGTATGTCACAACCCTTCTGAAATACATGTCTCAACAGTACATTGTTCTACTCTACACAGAGGCAATCCTGACAATCCTGAATTTACTGCAGCAAGATGTTCATTTGGGAGAGCCTGGCAGAGCAGTTTTGCTAGTAACTTTACAAGAAGGTTACAAAAAAGGCCAAGAAAAGTCAAGCTCTCCTCAAGCTAGATTTCCAGATGGGTATCAGAGAGATTCCCCTAAATTCTTGTTTAGGTGATCTTTAGACCTGACAGTACTGACATTTCCAAAGTTACCAACACATCTCATTTTCTCTGACTTGACAGATGCAGAACTGGCTGTGGTCCAACATTAGAAGTAGGCAAATCCAGCAGACTTTGGTACCAAGGGGGTCTCCTTTATGGACTGCTGCAGCCAAGTCCAGAGGGCTCCCAGCCCTGGGGAGAGAGCTCTGGGAAGGGACTGAGCACATATTCCCAACCAACACACGTATATACGTAGTACCTGTGCAGGCTCACACAGATCACTCCAAAGATACCAGTGCCATTGCCAGCACCCACCAGCTGCAACCATGTGAATACGATCAGCACAAACAGCCCATACCTGCCCTGCCCTGCCCTGATCACCGCTGAAGTTCATCGCTGGAGTACACTGATCCCTCACTCTGGATTCACACCGCAGTCATTGACTACTCAAATATGAGCAGGAAACTACATCAGGTTGCTCAGAGCCCCACCCAACCTGACCCTGAATGCTTCCAGGGATGGGGCATCTACCATCTCTTTGGACAACCTGTTCCAGTGTTTCACCACACTCATGGTAAAAAAAAAACCTATTCTGAATCTACCCTCATTTAGTTTAAAATCATTACCCCTTGGCCTATCGCAACAGGACCTGCTAAAAAGATTTTCCCCATCTTTCTTATAAGCCTCCTTTAAGTAATGAAAGGCCACAATATGGTCTCCTTGGAGCCTTCATTTCTCCAGGCTGAACAATCCCAGCTCCTTCATCCTTTCCTCATAGGAGATCATGTTTGTGGCCTCCTCTGGAACTGTCTCCAACAGGTCCATGTCTGTTCTGTGCTGAGGGCTCCAGAGATGGATGCAGTACTTCAGGCAGGGTCTCAGGAGAGCAGAGTAGAGGGGCAGAATCACCTCCCTCAACCTGCTGGCCACATTTCTTCTGATGTAGCCCAGGATACAGTTGGCTTTCTGGGCTGTGAGTGCATGTTGCTGGCTCATTTCCAATTTGCCACTCACCAGTACCCCCAGGTCTTTCTCTGCAGGGCTGCTCTCCACCCCTTCATCCCTCAGCCTGTATTGATACCAGAGGGGCCCTGCCCAGGTGCAGGACCTTGCATGACCTTCATATAGGCCCACTTCTCAAGCATGTCCAGGTCCCTCTGGATGGCGACCCATCCCTCAGGCATGTCAGCTGCACCACTCAGCTTGGTGTTGTCTGTAAACTGGCTGAGGGTGCACTCGATCCTGCTGCCTATGTCGTTGATGAAGATACTAAATGGTACTGATCCCAGTACAGACCCTTGAGGGACACCATCATCACTGAACTCCATCCAGGCATTGAGCCATTGACCACTACTCTCTGGATGTGACCATTGAACCTATTCCTTACCCATCAAATAGTCCACCCATCAAAACCATATCTCTCCAATTTGGAGAGGAGGATGTTGTGAGGGAGTGTGTCAAAGGCCTGACAAAAGTCTAGATAGACGACATCCCTAGCTCGTCCCTTGTCCACTGAAGTAGCCACTCCATCATAGAAGGCTATTAGATAGGTGAGACAAGACTTGCCCTTGGTGAAGTCTGTGCTGGCTGTCTCAAACCATCGCCCTGTTCCCCATGTGCCTTAGCATAGCTAGGAGGATCTGTTCCATGATCTCCTCATACTGACTAAGCTCATAATATCATAAGAAGTTGATAAAGCTATATGACCACCATCATAAAACAGGCATCCTCTACACCTGATGATTTCATTGAGAAGCCCTTGGAGAGGGTTTGAGATTTTCAAAATGTTTTTTGTTACCTGTATTGAGTTAATCACAAATACCCTGCAATGCTCAATAAATCTTAATTTCTGCACCTAGATACAGCAGCTTGTTCTTTATGTCACACTATAATGGCCTTCAGGTTTTGATTGCTGAGGTCCTGATGTGTTCGAATGCACAATAAAAAAATCTTCCAAAGGACAGCTTATAGTAACTCAAGAATATGCCAAAAGATCAAGCAAAATTTGTTTTGCATGTTCACAACTGTCAAGATCCATCAGGCATTCATGTATTTCTAAATTACATACTATATATTTTACTATTTGGATACAATTACACGGTTAAAGAGTACTTGTTTTTTATTAATGCTAATAATTTAGTAAACTGCAGTATTCCTGAAATTGAAATATAATTTTACAAATACTCAGGTATTCTACAGGTGTTACAGTTCATACATTAAAACATTCAATGTAAGTACATATTTAGACACTGTAGTTGTGAAAGTTATCAGCAACGTATATATTTATATATCTTTGTACAGTGTCATATTTATAATGGATTTAAGGGGTTATGGTAAAAAGTCCTACTCTAAGGCAAAGATTTATGCTGTTTGGTTTGACATACTGTGTCTGTGTAATAATCAGCCTGTGTTCATTTTACAATGTATTTTACATAATCACCTACATGCATGAGAAGGCATGCAAAGCTGCAGAAGCATTACGTTCATTGTATGTGCTTTACAGAGTCATCAAATTGTAGTGGTGATTTTTTGTACCAAAAAATATTTTGGTACAAAGCAGCATCTTGCTTACTAAATTGGATTCAATCCAAAGATTCAAACTTAATTTGAAGCTAAACCTGAAAAAAAAAAAAAAAATCCGTAGTTTTTTAAGCAAAAACAATATCTCGAGTATAAGGATCTGATCTCTTTGCACTTAAATTATCATACCTCATCGTTTTAATCTCTTCTTATTTTGTTCCTAAGGTTTGGGGCTTCTCAGTATTTCTTGTCTACTTGAGCTTTAAGGCAGCAGGAAATAAATAGCATCTTTCACAATCACACAATGTCAATACACATGCCAGATTAATAGCTCTGGAGAATGATGATCTCTGATACTATCAAGGAGAAAGAATAGTGTCTACAGGAAAAATAATAGTAACAAAATATATTCTCTGACTTTCTTCAATATTTCTCAACTCCTTGTTGTTTCACTGGATGAGGAAGGATGAACCTGTGAGCAAGATGGCAGGGTTGTCTTGATTTGGATAATTGACTAGTCTACAAAAGATGGATGCGATGTAATTATGCTTGACAATGTTTAGCAATTATTTTCTCTCCCAATGCCTTGTAATTGCACATAGAAATTATGGTTTATATCAGGATAAACCTGGTGGTCTTGGTTTTGATGTGTCTGTAGGAATGATAGTTGTGCTTCTCAAAAACAATTTTAAACTGGAACAAAAATGCTTGAAACAGTTTTCTTGGGAAAACATGGAAAATATCATCTGGGTTTTGATTTTCTTATTTCTGTCTCTTTGAATGATCCTTTTAGGAGATAGAGCATAATTTTTGTTCCTGAATAATAATTTGTCCTGCTTTTAAGTCTTGAGGAGGAGGACACTGCTCACACTGTCCACTATCCCATTATATTACAGAGAACCCCATAACATGCTGTCATTTGGTGATTTCTTGTTTTATTAGCCAGGCTGCTATTTTAGTGTCAATCTGTCCTTTGTGTATAATGACATTAAATACCTGGAATAAAACTTCGGTATTAAAAAAAAAAAAAAAAAAAAAAAAAAAGAGCTACCTAAAATATCAAACTTTTACAAGGAGGAGGCAAGGGATTTAAATGAAGCCTGGCAAACCAAGTTGTTATACACTGCTAAAAAAACCCCTTCTGGCTGAAAACGTCAATGATAGGTAATTATATTTCTAAATGAGGCAATCATTGTTAAGCTATGAAGAATATAATTAATTTTATAACATTCTATAGTGATACAGTCAATACAGATAATAGACTTTTTGAGATATTAACTGTCCAAACACATTCAACTAATTTAAAGAATCTCATTGTACTTTCTCTTACCTGAAGTCAACAGTATTAAAGCCCTTCTCTGTCACTCTGATAAACTCAGTCAGTGGATGAGTTTTGCTGAAATGAATTAACCGAGTTTAAAGTCATTAGTGTAGCTCTAGTTCAACCATTGAAACAGTTTCTAACTTTATTTCATAAGGAGTATTTTGCAACCACAGCACACTTCAGTATACAGTGGACCAGATTTTTCTTCTCTATAATCACACTGATTCCAGCTAAATCTTTACCATCCGTGTGTAAGAGAGAAAAAAAAAAAAAAAAAAGAACTGAACTAAACAAAAATCTAAGAAACAATTACACTTTCAGATTATTGGCCATCAGAGTCACTGTCTTGTACTTTGTCAGGGACAACAGAGTATGTTCCAGAGGAAAACTCATGAAGTGAATAACAAAAGGTTCGAAGTCATTATCACTTTTAAGACCTCAGCAAGTAAAGCTCTAAGATCCTAAACCAAAGGCTTTTGCATGTAAATGTAGTCTTCTGCTTGTAAAAGATTGATTCTGATTACAAGATTAGTATATAACTACGATGTCTGAAGAATATAGAGAAGATCACAGCTCAAACAAGAGGCAACCAGCGTACCTCTCTAAAGCAAAGCTGAGGTCTACTGAGAGTTATGCAAACAGAAACCTTTGAAAGTAATACACTGCTTGGAGAGAGACCAAGTAACAGATTGCACTATGTCCCCGTTCCCCACTGCATAGATCTTACTTCAGAAATTATTATTTTCAGTATTTTTAACACCACTGAACAGCAAAACTCTGTCCCACACGTGAATATTTTAGGGTGGACAGCATGATGCTCAGGGAGAAAAAGCAATTCTTGGTGTGGCACAAAACTAATTGTGAGACAATTTTTGACCTGCAAAAGAACTTTGTTACTATTGAAAGCAAGATGTGAAAATTTTGAGGGAGACGTTGAGTTCATAAAGAAATGAGAAGGTGGTGGTAATTTGTCACACAGTCCATGTGGAAGAGAGTGATGATGTAAAGGTCAGTAATCCATACAGATCCCTTTCAGCACGTTGCTGCCTGGCCTATGTTTGCAGAGATACACCTCTTTATAATCCTTGCTCCTAACATGGTAACATCCTCTCTTTCCCCAATGGCTGCTGCCAGAGGAAGAAGGGCATTTGGCCGCCTCTGTTCAATACTTACTAGCACGTGTTACAAAATGTTGAATCCCAAGCTGGGTCCTGCTTTTTGGGTGGCTGTGCAGCGACAGATGGCTGAGAGCTTTCGAGTGTAACCGGTGCATTTCCTATAGCTGTGTCAGATGTCACCATAAATAAGATGGGAACCCCCTGGCAGGGGGCAAGGTGGCTTTGGGTGTTTACATGACACGACAAAACATAGCCCACCTGAGGAGGGTGGGCTTTAGTATCAGGTCTATATGGGAGCACAAAGGTGTTGTTACAGCAGAATCAGATGGGGAGGACCAAAGTGCCCACAGAGACCCCGGAGACAGTCTTTTTGGTGCCAGGAAAAATACCATCTATTTGCATTCAAAAGCAGCCCCTGATGGGAAGGTGTGTTAATATGATTTCACTAGGCTACCCAGGTTGGTGCACACTGTTGACAGAAATATAAACATGCTGGACCTTTCTAGCAGAAAGAATTTGCGGCATTACAGTCTGTGCTTTTTAAGAAAACAAACAAACAAACAAACAAACAAACAAACAACTCCAAACAAGTCAAAAGAAACTAACAAAAAGTCAAGTTGCCAAGTTGTTTAAAATCTCTGTGGGGAAACTCCATCAGTGGGTCCAGTCTTCCCAACACCACTATGGTAAAAGAAGTAGACAAGCATCCAAAAGCTTTTCTCTAGCTGTTGAAATGTCCCTGTGTGATTTTGTCGATGGTGCTGTGGTCAGTGTCTTGTGGAAGGACAGCAAAGGGTGTATAACCCTGGAGCACAGCACTAATTTAAGAAAATAGAAAGCCCTATTTAGCAATAAGTGGAAAGAAACAAGGTTTTTATTTTTTCCTTCCTTTCTATGCTCCCTAAAGTCGTGCAGGTACAATAATCAGCTCAGAATTAAGAAAATGTACACAAGTAAGTGCTGTGTGATAGACACCAGAGAAAACAGTTGTGGCAAAGAGCTTGTGTGCTATTCATATGCTACCATTTGCTGACAGAAAGTGTGTGTCTGTCCATTTTAAGATGGCAGACTGATGAAAATCCCTCAAAAACTTACGGGTGAGATTATAATTTGTGAGAAGGATCTGAAATCAAGACTATAGTTTCTGCAAGTTTTTTACCAGCTAGAATGACAGTAATTGGCATAAAGACCAAAAAAAGGCCATTTTTCACATTATTTTGGCTCAGACCACGAGCAGTGCTGATTTCTCCTAAGGAAGTCAGATATCACTAAAGCACACGTACCTATTTCAATTCAAAGCAGGGACCAATGTTATTTCTGTTGCCCTTCACACTATATGTCCACGCTGACTGATGTAACGGGAAAAACATAAGGTGCTTTCTGAGCTGATGGGAAAAATATTGTGGAAGTGGCTGTGTACCCAATTATCAGTGTGAAGGGAAACTGTGAATACAGAAAATAACACAAGCCTCTCTGCAACAGCATAGCTCATTCCAGAACACAGAACTAATTTGCAGAAATGATACAATTATTTTACCTACTTATTGCACAGAATATTTTAGCCACACCAGGAACAATGTGCATGTTCCTTGTGCACAGACTTAAAGGGATACTGAAACTAGTCCTTGCAGACTACATTAAAGCCATTGGTATTATAATGAAATAAGGCTTAATAGTTTATTTGTTGTTTTCTTGGCTTCTCTTGGAAGAGCCGTCTGTCCCATTTGAAGCATACTGTGGGTCTCTGCCGTCCCTGTCAGCAGTGTGCTGCGTCCTGTGACCCAGGCTGATACAACGTGGTATCAACAGCGTTGGAGCCACACCAGAAAGGCACTGAACAAACAGGAACTGTGTCTTTATTCTACAGAACCTTTCTGCTCTGCTTCTTTCCTTCAAGAGAAAGGAAAAGAAGAGAAAAAAGCCCACCCCACTCTATGTTAAATGCAAGCAATAATTCACAAACTGAATGACCTGGGCAGATAACACCGAGAGGGAGAAGCTTTTAGAGCTTTCTCTGTGGCAGCGACTGTTCGTAGCCATTAGTTACAGTAGCATGAAAAGCCCAGTGGCACAATTGTGCTCAAAATTAAAACGTTAAGCACAGTATTCTGTCTTTCCAGCTTTAGCAGTTCGTCTCTGTCAGCTCCAGCCCACCGCCTGGGCTGGACTCAGAAACTTCAAGCCTGGCCGGAGCTTTTTGGGGTCCACCACCTGCTGGAGCCACAAGTGTAGCAGGTCCCGGTTATCTTTCTTCATGTTATTAATAGTCTGCTCACCTTGCTGGCCCTTTCCAGCTCTCCTGTAATTTATAGATGGGTACTTGTGACAAGTACCCTATAATTTGGATGTTTCCTTAGCCACCTTTTTACTTCTTTCAAATAAATGCATTACTCCTTTGTTTAAAACCTTTACTTTCCCTCTCATTTGTACAATTTCTGCATTGAAAAACTGAATGCAATTTAGTAAAGCAAACAGATTAATAGAGAGAAAAACAGGAGACATTAAATAATAGTTTCAGCAATTAGAGGAGGAAAGGAATTAAATAGCTTAATTCAAGGGCCTTAGCATTATTCACTGCAGGGCTTAATTTGAATTAATACATAGTGTACACAAATTTATAAATGTCATATCTGGGTGGCTTTTTAAAAAGGAATATTGAAAGTAATAGCAAAAAGAATTAATTCTTATACTTTCAATAAAAGCACTTGTAGCGCTTATTTAAGGTCTGGCAAACTACTGTTTTAATGAAAATGTTATTACTGTAGAAAGCGAGTGTGAATGAGACAAGCTTCAACTGTATGAAGAGCTCTTAGATTTCAAAGTAAAATAAATGTGTTTGGTTTGGGCTTTATTTTCTTTTCTGTTATTTTACCCTCATCTGGGTCAACCTTGTGGTGCAATGCCCATTTTGGCTATAGGAGTGTAACTGTCACTATGCTGAACGGCAGTGTTTTTCACAATCTGTTTTATTCGCTTCAGTGCAGCATTTTTCAATGGTTAGGTTAGCTGAGACTGTGGAAATTGCAAGGTTATTATGTTGTATTTCTCTTGCTTTCCTGAAAAAATTTGTTACTATCTGGCTTGGTTTCAGAAGTTCTAAGGCAAAAGGTCAAGGTTTACGACAAAAATGGGTTTGGGGCATAGCAAAGAAAAGAGGGGGTTTTATCTATTGTGAGGAGCTGAGAATTTAATTTAATAACAGAAATAATTATGTATTTATTTGATAATTTTAAGCAGCTTCTGAAGGCAGATTCTGAGGTTGCCCAATTAAAATGTATTGGTTTTTACTGGTGAAATGAAACACTAGCAATCAATCCCTCTAACAAAGACTATGTAAATTGTAAATAATGCACCACACTGCCTGAAGGAATATTCTTTGTCTTCCTTATGAGAAAGGAAAGGAAGAGAAAGACTAATATCATAAAACTGCTGGTGCTGGAAGTGTCCTTCAAGCTTCACACTCTGTGAACCAGTGACTTCTTGAGTTACTGAATGAATTTGGGTCTTAGTACTTTAAAATCTATCTTTACTGTTGAGACTTTGCGCAATTAGCTAATGATGTGGATTTTAATGTAGTTGGGTTTTTTTCCCCAAAAATCTGTTGTTATGTAACTTGATGTGCAATGCAGAAAGGCATTTTTTTTTAATAGGTTTTGGTGAATACTCCCCACAGAAAGTACATTTCCTGTTTATAAAATGTTTGCTGGCTTCCTGTTGAAATAGAAATAAGCAAATAAAGGCAAATAAAGGAAGTATTTTTTTCTCCTTGTGTTACCTAAATGTGTTCATTAAAAAAAAAAAAAAAAAGCCAATGGCAGGAAGATAATCCCTTGTTTCATTTGTCTATTTGTCTCAACAGAAATATCAGTTTTGATGACAAGGCAGCAAGGATCAGCAGTAATTAGAAAGTTGCAGGCAGAGGAAAAAAAGGGTTTACTACAGATCTGCTAGATAGCGGTAGAATTAAAAACAAGTGATAGCAAAGAAACAAAACCAGAAAATGAATATTACTCTGCATTAAAAGCTCACAAACTATGTGCCCCAACATGATTTAATGACCTTGTTATACTAGTGCTTTCACAAGTGAAATTTTTATTTCTGCAAATGCTTAGTCACTCAAGAATGCATTTTGGTTTTTAATAGAATTTTTCCAATAACTATATTTAATTCATATTTCACAGCATAAAAATGACCTTACACTTGCATATATTTATTCGTTACACATTCATATTAATATATATTTATGGATTTCTTTGTCCATACTTTGTATCAAAAGAAGCTCAAACATATGAATGCCTATGTTGTAATATCAACCCCTTGAAACCAAACCAAAAAAAAGAATTAACATATGAATGTGCTTGTCAAATAATGCCTTAATATGTTAGAAGTCTGTATTGCTAATGAATTCTTGGGATTTCTTGGTTTTGCATATATTCATCCAATCCATATACTGTCGGTCTTTTCTGCACTGCAGTAAATCACAGCAAGCGAACAGGGTGTGTGTGAGTGAAAGAATTGGTGTAATCTCAAAAATACTATGACTTTTTAAAAAACTTTAAGTTTTAAGCTTGAATTTACTTGAAGCTTGAATTAGCTTGAATTTACTAAGGCACTTTTTTTTTTTTTCCGCCCCTTGAAAATCCAATAATTATATACTTGCCACCGTTCTAATTGGGTAAGATTGTCATCACCTACCACTAAGCAATTGATTAGAGGAACAGCATGTTTAAATTAATGCGTTAAATGCGTGTCCTGTTAATACTCCTTCATGGCAGAGCCTCCATTAGCACAGGAAAGGCATAGATAAAAAACCTGTTGTATTTTTAATAGTCTGTCAGATTTTATTAGATTGTTTTGCAATTTTATATTTTCTTTTTGTTTATAAACCACTGACTTCTTATGAGAAACAACATGTTTTGTAACAAAACCAGTAATTCACTGTGGTGGAAAGAAGGGAAAATGGTAAATGTATTGAGGTAAAATAAGTCATGTACAGATTTTTAAAGGGACTTGGTATGATGCATATTTACACATGTGATAGGAAAACTATCTGTTTTGTCAGCAGTTGGAAACTCACAAACAATTGTTCCCTTCCGAGTATGTGAGGTTTGCTGGGCTGGCTATGGGAAACTGCTAAAGCTGTGAACAGGACTAGCTTTGATCTTTGCCCTGCGGTGTACCTGGTAACGCTGTAACGCGTGTGAGGAAGATGGGGGTTGAAGTTAGGGTGAGAAGTTGCTAATGAAAAAGTACATCCACAAACCACAGTTCAGAATCTCTGAGCTTCTAATAGATTGAAGGAGGGGAAGGTAAATACAAAGAAATGCAACTTACCATTTTGCTCATCATGCCCACAGGGAAGACGCTAGTTTCCAGGCCAGCATCACGCACACGTACAGGCTTTGGCAGTGAACCAAAGAGTTGTCGTTCAAATGTGTTTTAATGGCAGTTTTACTAAACACATGAGTCTGCTTCCACATTGAACTAAAACTCTGGCATTCTATCCTGCTCAAATGGTGGAAAAAATATATTAGTCCCTATTTTTGTAAGATATCAGCTGTCTCTAAAGCGGAACAAGAGAGCAGCTTGCTTTCATATTTTAAATATTCAGGATAAACCTGTTCAAGCAGAGATACCTGCAATGAGGATGTTATTAACCCTGATATAAGCTGGGATAATATTTTCCAAAGAGGGCTAACTCCCCCTTTCAGAAATTAATTAGGTGTTTTAGGGTCTATGTATCAGGGAAAGGGAATGTGAAAGCTGGAACGTTCTTATGAGATACCATATATGAAGTATTGTAATCTAGAAAATACTAGGATTTTTAAGAAAACCTTAAGTTGCATGGAATTTGATGATGTATAAATACAACAAAATGTTTATCCGGAATGTTTTCTAGAAGGCAGAAATTACTCCTTCCTTTTCAGTACTCATTAGGGCACATCCAGATATTGTCTCCAGTCTTGGACATTGACAAGTTGGAGCAAGGTCAGCAGAGGTCCCCAGGGCGCTTGGGGCTGGAGCAAGTGCTGGGAGGAGAGGCCACAGGAGCAGAGCCTGGCCACCCTGGTGCAGGCAAGGCTGTGGAAGGACTCACAGCAGCCACCCTGCCTGCCGGGAGGGGATGAGATGGTATAGCCAGGCCCCTCACAGAGGTTCCACCATGGGGTCGGAAGACAGTGCTTTATGGTTGGGCTCTCAGGCAATTGTGTGCTGCAAGGCTCAGACCCCAGGGTCATGCCACAGATGCAGCTGACGATGGAAGTCTCCTCTGAGGCATAAAACTGGACCCCTTCATCCAAAGCTGGGCATAGCTTTGGATTCTGGTTGCCCAGACATAGAGTGGTCCCTAGTATATATGCTCAATGCTAGAAAGCGCAAAGTCAAGATGTTTAATGTCTCTGCCTGCCTGAAGCCTCCGTATTCCCTAGATTTGCAAGCTTCTATCCCATAAACCCCTATATTTTTTGTCATGCTCCAAACAATTTGCATCTCTACAGTGAGTAGTCCAGCCATGCACAAGTCTATCAAACAACAGCAATCAGCGAGATGTATTTCAGTGACAGACAAATCTGAACTCTCAATCCTTTTACAAAGTGTGAAGAAACCTCAACAAAAAAATTTGCCATGGTAGTACAGGAAGAATAAGCTTCACAGCTCTTTGACATCATCCACATATTTTGAAGGAATGGTGGAATTAAATTGTGGAAATGGCAAATGAAGAGTCACATGAAAATCTGCAGAATTGTTAAACAGATCACCATTTGTCAGACTACAATAATAAGTAAATTTGGAGTAAGTAAAAGGTATATATTTACTATGTATGGCTCCTACATACACATTTTATTTATAGACAGGTTTTTCTTTGTATATTTTACACCTACCTGAATACGTGAATGCTTGCATACGGGATGTCTCAAATGAAAATAGGATAATAATTTAAGATTCTATTAAAAAAATAAAATATCCATAGGCTGTTTAAAGGAGCAGACTTCCTTTTACATTCAGGGGAGTATTTCTGGGGAAAATGCAATATTCCATCCTCAGCTTCCCTTGCAAATAACTGAAAGAAAAGAGAGGGTGTGAAGACTTCTTTAATTCCTTTTTCTTACTTTGCTCCCATATAGACATACATAAATAAATTTACATAGCCATTTAACCACAGTATGCAGCAGCAAGGAAATATATTCCTGATGTTTAAATCAATCTAAGAAGAGACTAGGTATACCAGAGTTATTGGCACCCTTATTGGTATATTTATTGGTATATCAAAGTATACAACAGCCATTTGTACCAATAAAACAGTACAAGTATTTGTCAATTTATGTACTCGAGCAGAATTTTATATTAAAGCAAAAAAAAAAAAATTATGTGTGTGTGTAAGAATTTCCTCTTTCCATCCTTCAGACTTCTTGGCAATTTCTAGACAATCCCACTCTCCCCTTAGCAGAAGAGCAATCACTCCATAATTGTGTGTTTTCTAATTTTAGAGCTACAGATGTAAGATAGCACAAGGTATGCCAAACACATAATGGCAGATTTATTCTACAGATAGAGAAGTGCAATATGAAATCTCATCCAGCTATCTCAGCTGTATTTACATATTTCTACCTATTATACTGCAAATACTTCTGTAGTGTAGACAGGCAAAGACTGTCTTGTGGATGGTGTCTCTCTCCAATTCCCAAAGCATTTTGTCACACATTCCTTATGGCAACTATAAAAAGTTTGGTAAACGGCAAAAATAGGTGTTAGGCTACATACAGCAGAGACAAGACACATATAGTTTTATGTAGAGCTGGTATTTTTAGCAACAAATTTCAAATTCAGACCTGGTTCTTTATTCGTATTTGTTATAAAACAATGCAGGCATTTTTGGAACAGAAACTTTTGATGCAAATTCAGTGAAAAATTAAAAAAAAATAAAATCAGTCTATCTGTAAAATATCAACAAATGCAAACTTTGTGTTTGTGATTTTAATCTCCATATTTCTAGAGCTACAGTTTTGTTCCCATCATGTTGAAAAATATAAAAATGCTCTATTTTTTTTGCCAGTGGTGGTGAAATCTCTGAGTTACTGACACAGAAATACAAAGAAAGAACACATTCTCTTAATATTTCTTTTAGCTATTATTCTCTACAAAATTACATTGCATTTTAGTGTCACTCTTTAATGGCATTCTCTACTACCTTGTAAGATGAACTATGGCTAAATATTCTTTCCATAAAGGATAAAATAATTGATATATACACTCTCTAAAAACCATTTTGCCGGTGAGACACTGCTGTGTATGGAAGGAAGATAAATAAAGGGGCGGAGGGAGGGGGCATTTCTCTATGCTGTAATACTTTCAGAGGACGAACTGCTGAGTGCAGATGTGAGTAATTTAAAGAATAGTTATACATTTGCAAGCCCACTCCACCTCCTCATGCATTCATCTTGGTATGAAAGCACTTCACAGAGAAAATATGTGATTGATGGACAAATTTGGTAGTGATGAAGGCCCCTGGAATTTAGTACTTACATGCTTTTAAGAACACACGAAGCATGTGTTAATACTGCTTGTGCTTATCCTACAAGTCTGTACTTGCATACAAAAATACAAGACTAGACAAAAGCACTTGAAAATATATTAGAAGAAACAGTGTGATGGCTTCTTTTCTGTGTTCATCTTTGTTGCCATGAGAAGCAGCTGCAGGAAGTCCAAAACAAGCCTGCACTTTAGTAGTTTCAGAATTAATTTTACTAGGTTTTATTCACATGTATGATTACTAGTAATCAATGTATCATTTTTATGGGAATGGGTACCATGGATACCACAAGTTTATTTCTCAGAGAAATTAATATATAAGCATATGAAATCAATAATGAAAACATGAGGGACTGAGCTTTATCTTGTTTATTTATGTTTAAGAGATTGGACCTTGTCAGAGTATTCTTGTTATTGTTTCTTCGAGTGGGATGGTGGCTATGGTATAGTAGGAAATAGCACAAATGTCATGTGAACCTGTATTGAACTCTGTGTTTGACATAACCAACAGAACTGTCTGTCTCCCTGTTTTAGAGACATAGACCATGACAGTAAAATATCCTTTAGCTATTGATTACACATTATTTTTCAAATTAATAATGTTTCTTACTTACATGTTTTGTCACCATGAATTTTGGTTATCTACAGGTACATATTATTGCCGTATCAGGACAATAGCATCATTTTTGGCCTCAAAATATTCTAGATAATTCCTTTTTACATTTTTTGTTGTGTAAGTCATTAGGAAACAAGTTTTCAGCTGACCGCTCTGCAGATTTCCATGGAGCTGTTTTCTCATCAGCTTTGTAGGTGAGGTCTATTTATACAGCTACTGCATGTGTCACTAAAATAGTTGAGGCAGAAGTGGAAAATCTGAAAATGTGGCAAGGTCCTCACCCCTGCTCTGTCTTATTCATCATTTTTAAAAAGAAAAGGATTTTAGGAGCTCCAGATCAAAGTGGTGGTTCCTTTGCTGCTGCTATTGCAGCAGACAGCTATAAGTCTGTCTTGAGGATGTTCCGCCACTCTCCAGTAAAAATTGTATGCTAGGAATCAGTAACACAGACTGGCAGCTTCTTAAACTATCAGAACTGGCTAAAAACTTTAGCTTTCCACTGAGTACAAGTTCTGCTTTTTTGGATATACCCATCATCCATGCTACAGTGAACTACGATAACTCTGGGTGAACTCAACGTCACTGCCTTGCTCTACATGGACACACTAAGCCATCACAGCCCACTGTGGGCTTTATTATAGTTATACCTATGTATAGTGAAGGGATCATAAAGCTTCTGAAAAGCCTTCTGAGAAGACGTGGCATCGATCCATGGGATGGGGGACAATGGTTTTGTATGTAGCAGCAGATTGTTGGAACACTTACAGTCACCAATAAATAGATAATTAATCTTAAAGAAATTAGCTGACCTAGAAGAAAATGAGACCAGCTGCATCACAGGGTGTTCCACATACATTCAGGCAGCATAGTAATATACAGTTATATAAACTTCTGCTAACTTAGAGTTTTGATCATTTCATGTCAGGTTTAAAGAGACTAATCTACCATCAACTCCCCATTAGGCAAACATTCAGAGTTAATCAACTTGCCTGAAACACTCTCATTAAAAATGCCAAAAGTGTACTTTTAACATGCTTTAGACTTACACTAACCCAAACATGTCATCAGCTTTCAAGGTGCTTGCGCATATCAAGGGAGAAGAGCTTTTAACTTTAGATTTTCCTTTTTTGTTCTGCTAATGGGGTTAACGTGTTTTCCAAGGACGGAGAATATGACTCTGGTACAGGCTTGGAAGAGTAAAAGACAGACTGAAATTGACAGGAAATTAAATAATGTTAGGCACTTTCAGGTTCTTAATCAAGCTTAGAGAAAGTTTACGAAAAACTTATGAACTTACCTTTCCTTTGAATAAAATTTTCGGCTGTTGTTCCAGATAACTGAATTTTTCTTCTCTATTCCAAAGGCATTGATGACCTCTCTCATCAAGGCATGACTTTGCTGTAGTTTTTATGCAAGAGTTCCTACATTGCTCTGAATCATATAAGAAAGGAGAAAAGGCAACAGGGTTTGTTTGGTTTTGTTTTTTGGTTTTGGTGTTGTTTTTTTTTTTTTTTTTTATGATTTTGCAATAGTTTGACGAGATACAGCTTAACAACAGCTTATTCTTCTGTCTAATTGGGATGCATACCGGACAAAGTCATAGATATTTTAAAACAGAAAAAGAAGTTAGAAACTTCACAGAAAAGAGAAAACAGGACAAGGACAGTTTGAGGAGATATTCTATCATCAAATTTTCTCATTGGAAAAACATTTTAGACACTTTATTCTTTTTTTTTTTTTTTTTTCTTTTACACATCAAGGGTACTCAGACAAGCAGAAATAATGGCCTCTGGCTAATGATTGAAAGGTAATGTCAAAGAACTGGTAACCCAGACACGTGGCTTATAACAAATTTCCCTCATCTCCTTTCTCTTCTAGTCCATCTGGAAAAAATGGTTATCCAAGTATGCTGCCGTATCTTGGAGACAGAGAATAATATTACAGGTTGGAAGAGATCTCCAAAGGTCTAGTTCAGTGTCTCAGTCAAGACAGGTAGTTACAGAAGGCTGTTCAGGGCCTTTTCCAGTCGAGTTCTGGCTGTCTTCAAGGGTGGAAATTTCACACCACCTCTGAGAAATCCGTGCCAATGTTTGACCACCCATGTGGCAAGCATTTTTCCTTATGTCAGATCAGAATTCTCCATGCTCTAGCTTGTGCCTGTTGTCTTTTTTCTTATTGCTTTGCAGCTCTGAAAAGCGTCTTCTCTATACCCTCCAGCTAGGCAGCTGTGGGTGGCCATTAGGTCTCCCCCAAGCCTGCTCTTCTCCAGGCTGCAAAGACTAAGTTCACTCAGCCTATATTTATGTCATGTTTTCCAGCCCCCTAATTAGCACTGGCTTTTCTTCAGTAGGTCCAAGTCTGTCTTGTAGCGAGTCCCCAAAAGTGGATGCAGTACTTCAGATACAGTCTTACAAGGACCAGACTGGGAAGAAGGATCCCTCCCCTGGGGGTTGGCCTTTGTTGCTGCAAGGACACACTGCTGATTCAGCTCATAGCGCTAGGACTCCGAATTTTTCTCTGCACAGCTGCTCTCTCCGGCCAGTTGGCCCAGAGCCTGTGTTCTTGCATGAGCTTATGACAAACTAGAGGCATTTGCCCTGGATTATGAGGTTTCTTTTGGCCTGTTTCTCAGTACTGTTGTGGTCCCTTGGGGTACCAGCCCTGCCCTACAGCATATCAGGACACATCCCAGGTTGACGTTGTCTACAAACTTGCTGACAGTGTACTCTGTCCTATCATCCAGATCACCAGTACCAAACCCTGAGGGACACCACTAGTAACTGGCCACCCACCAGCTGGACTTTGTACGACAAATCATCACCCCTTGAGCCGAGTTTTCCAGGACCTTTTCTCCTTGCCTCATGCCCTTCCTCAGTCCGTGTCTCTCCAATTTGGCTGGAAGGATTTTGTGGGAGACTTTGTCCACGACCTTGCTAAAACCAAAGCAAAGAGCTACTGACCTTCCCTTGCCTACACAGCCACTTGCTTCACTGCAGAAAGGAGTCAGGTCAGGTTTGGTTTGTCCTTGGAAGACCCGTGCTGACCGTTCCCAGTCTCAAACTGTTCCGCATGTGTCTGGATCCTTAAGAAGAAGAGGAGGTTGAGGAGGCTGTGTTCCATAACCTTCCCAGGAAATGAGGTGAAGCTGACAGGCTTGTACTTTTGCTGATCCTCCTTGCCCTTCCTGCAGGTATGTGGGATGTGTCTCTCTCCAGTCAGTTTTCTGCGTGTCCTGTGATCTCAGGAGTGACGGAGACGATAGAGAGCAGCCTTGCAATACCGGCCAGTCCCTCAGCACCCCAGAATGGTGAACTTGTGCATGCTCAGTCTGCTTGTGTGTGCCCTAATTTTATCTTCCCTGACCGTGGGCACAGTTCATCCCACAGGCTGTGCTCCTTGGCTCAGGGCCTAGGAGTCCTTAGGGCAGACCTTTCCACTGAAATCCTAGGCAAAAAGGCATTGAGTGCCTCCGTCTTTCCCGAGTCCTTCACCACTGGTGTACTGGGCTCCTTTACCCAGTCTCCCACTGGGTGCTGCCAACAAGCTGACATATGGTCTCCTGAAGTCCAGGGCTGTGAATCTGCTTGGTCACTTCTCTCAGGTTTTCAAAACTGCACCATCTTATGATCACTGCAGCCACAGCCGCACTTGACCTCCTCGTCTTTGACCTGTTCTTCCTTGCTTGCGTGTAATAGGTCCAGCAAAGCATCTCCCACTGTTACCTTGTTGATCACTTGTGTCATGAAACTGTTATATGCACGCTCTAGAAATGTCCTGGAGTGACTGCAAAACTTTACCAAAGAAATAAGAGCTACTCCAGGAAAGATCTCAAATAAAAATGAAAAACTGTTTTTGAGGCATATTAACTAGTTCATCACTTTGGATATAGAAAAGAAATTAAAATATGATGGGCCAGTGTCCTTTGGCAGTCTAATTTCACTGTCTTCACAGGTGCTTGCTTGGTTTACAGAGGAGAATATCTGACTTCCCTGCAAAGATATACTTCTGACAAACATTGTGTAGAATTATGCCATAAACAACATTATCTGAGTATTTCCTGTGTATTATGTATGCATTCTTATGCATATAATAAGTTGGCTTACATCTTTCTTTTAATCTGACAGACTTCAAATTGTGATTATTCATTATGTACCCTGCAGAGACAAAATACATTTAAAAAACTTGTTTTTATATGTGGTATAGTCAATGCCTCCTGGATATGTCATGTTTGTCCTTGGCCCTTGGTGAGAAGGGCTCTTTTTCCCCCTGTATATTATAAATGATTTTAATATCCCTGCCATTTTCATTAAATATGATGAGTAGAGGAGTGTGTGTCAACAAGAATGACCAGGGATGTTCTTGATTCAACTTAAGCTGAAAAAAAATCAGTAATGCAAATACTTAGTGATGACAGATCAATTGAATCATAATTTTCATTGCTCTTGGTTTTGTGATTAAAGTGGCCTAGAAAAGAACTTCCCTTAACACTGATTCCATTTAAAAGGTTGAGGGGGAAGGGCACACATTATATGTCAGTAATTGGTTTTTGGCTTTTATAGGCATTTTCGGTACATGTAAGGTATAAGATTAGAGACCTTGAAGGCGCGTGTGTTTTAACTGGATTTGATAAGACAAGAAGAATCGAACTCTTACTTTTTTCATACATCAGAAAGGATGTTTAACCAGCAGCTGTATTTGTTTTGAAAGATGCAATTGGATTTATCCTAATCCCAGAGACAGGGAGAAAGAACCTGGGTTTATTAGCTCCTCTGAAGGGAGGCAACTGACTGAATTCTGGAGCACTTTACAGTACTTTCAGCACCTGAAGGAGCAAGAAAGGCTTAAACTGAGTCATGCTGTTTATTCTATAACAATATGTTCTGATATATTTTCAAACTGATGATCCAAGAAGCCAGGCACAAATTATGATTTACAGCACTGTAATGTTGCTATCCATTTACTTTCAATCAGCAAGGAAATATACCACAAAGTACTTACTTATATACAAGGGGGAAACTTATTTACATCTACCTCACAATCCACAGAACTGTAAATATATTGTGACTGAATACACAGAAATGAAATGCACTAAAACATTTTCTCTCAGCAATTTGTGTCTAAGCACACAATGGAGCCTGTGGTGCAACTTAATAGGTTGTTGCGAATTAGCTCATTGTGAAAAAAGGTCTCTCTGCTTTCATAAATGAACAACCTTAAACTTGGTTTTAGTAGACTAATGGAAGTAAATTTTTAAATAAACAGGGTATGTGTGCTTAGTTGCACTGCTCAAAATATTTTACTATTGCAAGAGTAGTGTGAGGAAGAGGGTGCTCAGTCTTTCTAGGCTTAACCTGTGAACAGTCAGAAGAATACCCCTGGAAGGGGACTCCAGTCTAGGTGCTGGAATGACCAATCTCATGTCGTCCTTCAGTACGTTGAATTCTCACAAAGACTTCTGAGAGCCATTGGATGAGTGCTTCCCACTCCTTCCCCAAATGCTTCTCCCTGAGTTTTCTGAGCTCAGACCCTTTTCTTTTTGTCTCTTCCATCCCATTATTGGGAGATTAATGGTTGTCACTGGTGGTGGGATGAATAGAACATCCATAGGTTTGACAACTTGTCCCTGGCTGGATCTTCATACATCCTCAAGCACTGTACCACCCCTCCTACATACCATACCCTGCTCAGAGATATGTAAGCAGTGGCAGGTGCTTTGCGCAAGTAAATTACAGCAGAGCCGTGCCAAATATCGCAGTCTCTGGGGCAGGAAGAAGGAGGTCTAAGCTCACTCACTGAAATTCTTTTTCCTCTAGAGACTTACTCCCTTGCAATATCCCTCTCTTGCATGTAATTGTGACTGAATTTTGTCTACAAAAATGAATTTTAGTGCTGACAGGATGAAAAACAGGAAAAAAAGTCAATTTTGCCTATGTTTCTGAGGAGCCTTGAGTCTGTTCCACTATAGGTAGAAGATGCTGGAGATCTTCCAAACACTAGTGCATTGAGGAAACTCTCCATTAACAGACACATCGAAATCTGCCTTTCCAGGTTCAATGATCCACTGGTGACACTGTCCTTTGTGATCCACAGCATGTGCCTTCGACAGGTTTAGTAAAGCACCTTAAACTTTTTTTCAGAAAGAAATACACATTATGAGGCACGTTTAGATCAGCTTTAGCTGTACCTTTTGAATTTTAACTATTGGAATATTTATAGCATGAACTATTTGAGCATATATACTATGGTTCAAAGACAGGTGCGGTTTTCTTTCTGTGAGTATCTTTAAAATTCTGTCGTGATATAGCATTCAGTAGTTTGTAAAGGCTTACCTACAATAGAATGACAGACAATTTAGTGGCAACTACCCAAACATTGAAGACTGATATGAATATATGAGAGGTAGATAATATTTCCACATTCATTGACTTTGGTAATTCAGTTCTAGTAGGTTCTTTCTAGTGCTGACCTGCCGGGATGTTGTTATTCTTCACTTGTTTATCCTCCACAACTCAAGCTATTCTAGTGGATGGCACATTCTCCCCCCCAGTGATAGCTGCACTTTGTAGCATGTGAGACGATTTTCACAAACATATCAACTCCTAATTCTGCCAATATATATAAAACATCAAATAACAACCAAAAAAAAAAAAAAAAAAAGCATACAAGTGTAAAATTGTTGTGATAACAACAACATAAAGAAGAGAAACAAAAAAGGAAGATACTTGCTTCGGTTGGTATTTTTGTTACATCTAACAAGACTTACTGTTTCCACAGTTCGAGGCAAGATTAGTTAGCATTGTCTAAAAGACCAGAAAAATGCTATTTTAACGAACACCACATTCAGCACATGGAAGGGTGATGGCAGAATAAATAAGATAAACATTTCAGCCAATATAATCTTGAAAGTCCTATTTTTTTGTCCTTTATATCAGATGGGAATATCTCAGGAAACAAATATTTTCCTTATCTCTCATTTCACTTTTAACGGCATTCCGCGTTTATCTTCTCTTTGTATTGACTGTGATTATTTCTTTTGAAGAGGCAAGATGGAAAACAAAAGAAAACATTTTATTTTGTGAATTTCATCCTTTATGGCCATATTATCTGAGTGACTACATCTCTTACACTGTGAATTCATGAGATGTAAATTAATTAAGTCTTTTAACCAAGACTGTACCTTTTAACAAAGAAAGTTATACATACACACACAGAAGGATGATCTATTTTTTTTTATTTTTAAGGGTTCTCCTATTTCACAAAGAATCAAAAATATTATGTTATTGATTTCTGGAAGGGGGCGGGGCATTTTTGCGGTAACACATGGCTGAACAACAGAAGTCTTCATAATCTGGAAATAAAAGTTGCATTTCTGGAAGTGTCACTGAAATGTGCAGCATGAGTTAATGTACCAAACAGCCAAAACTTCACATGAGCTAGGCCAAATTTTAAGCATTTGATCGTATTTCTCTGGAGTTCAAAATAATTTGGTTTGGTTCATACTCATAATTAAGGGTGTATTGGAGTATCTGAGGAATTTGAGCATCTTACACAGGCAAGGAGCAAATCGCCTACATTATTTTTTAGAATGTCATATAAAATGAAGGTGTGAGGTAGCAGGAAGATTTTTCAATAGCCTTGTAAGAATCTGAAATCACATTTCTAGTTCTTCATCAAGAATTTCCTAGTTTTATGAGAGGAATGTTCCTACATTTTTCTGACACGTATATTCAGTAATGTGGTGGCACCTACACTGGAGAGCTAACTGTCTTTTCAACTTCTCCATTCTTAATTAGCAAGAGGCATATTGTTACTTCTACTGAAAGGAAAAATGAATCTTGTAACAAATTCTAATCTGATTAGAAATATTGTCATTATAGAACAGGAAATGTAAACAGGCTCTTTTTTCTTATTTGTGCAGATCTGTACCAGTGGTCCATACTGTGGTTTGGAGAGGAAAAGAAAGGTTACTGATCATTTCGGACGTTCTGGGCTGCATCAGGCAAAGTAATGCCAGAAGTTCAAGAGAGGTCATCCTTCCCCTTTGCTGAGCACTCATGAGGCCACACCAGGAGCACTGTGTCTAGTTCTGGGCTCCCCAGTGCAAGAGAGACATGGATGTACTGGAGAGAGTCCAATGAAAGGCTAGGAAGACAAAGGGATGAGTATCTCATGTATGAGATGCTCAGAAATCTGAGACTGTTCAGCCTGGAGATAAGGAGGCTCTGGGGGATCTTATCAATGTAGATAAATATCTGAAGGAGGATGCAAAGAAGACAGAGCCAGGCTCTTTTCAGTGATGTCTAGTGACAGCAAGAGGCAGCGGGCACAAACCGAAACACAGAAGGCTCTGTCTGAATATCAGGAAACACTTTTTCACTGTGCGGGTGACTGAGCACTGGCACAAGTTGTCCAGGAGGCTGCAGAGTCTCGGTTCTTGGAGACGTTTGGAAGCCATCTGGACATGGCCTGGGCAGCTGGTTCTAGGTGGCACTGCGTGAGCAGCTGGCCTGGACAGGATGACCCCCAGAGGACCCTTCCAAACTCAAACATTCTGTGATTCTGTGATTCATTACTTATTGTTTATTTTTCACAGCAAAGCTGTGCCAACATACCAGATCTCCTGTTCTGTTTTGCCCTAGTTTAAATGTGCTCTTTACACAGTGAGGAAAACTATTTATATCATATGTAACTTTTATTCTGTAATGGCTGCTTTAATTCTCCCTGATAAATTTTACTTTGCCTTTCCAACTCTGCATGATGCCCTTTTTGGTAAGTTTGAAATCTTATTAACATTTTTAATAGAGTATCATGCCATGAAATTATAGACTTCAGGGGATAAATTAAGGTAGAATATCAAGGAAAGGAATCACTGAGGTGTCATTTGAATTTCAAAAAACATATAAAAGAAAAAGCAGCGTGTCTCTGTATCTGGCCAGAATTATTACTATGGATTTGACAGCCTCTGAGTTTTCACAAAACTTCTTGAATTCTGTTTTCTTTGAATGCTGGTATACACAAAATTATGCATAATAATAATGACTCACAATAGAAAAAAACACATTTTCCCTTTATTTCTCTCATCCTCTCCGGTCCCCTCCTCCTTCCCATAGCTGTTACTCAAAGTTGTAAGCAGGGATGTGTTTCATCACATTTGATAAATTTTCTGTATACCAGCATTGAAAGAAAAAACAGATATCTCTGTCTTAATTGATGTGTATTTTCTTCTGCCCAGACTACCAGAAAGAGTATGTGCCTACTAAGAATAAATCATTACAATATGCCCTAGCTCAGAATTCAGAGCTAATGAAATCTAATTGCATGAAAAGGTAAATGCTTTCACAAATCTGTGATCTATAATTTTAAATGTTTGATAAAGTCTCCCATTTTTAATACTTCAGTTTCTATTTTTAGCATAAGTAGCTAATAAATCTCTAAATATCACATATTTGTGTTTTTCAGTAAAGTTAAATGATTTCAAAAGTAATTTAATAAAACTGCCCTCTCCTTAAAAAATATGTGATAGATTACCTCTATGCATGCCATAAGCTACAAAACATAGATATTTTAATCATAACTTTATCAATTGTAGTTAGATTCCCAAACCATGTATTTTAAGGTACATAACATGTTTGCAGCTGTCTTACATAAATTAATTAATGCTGAGCAGTTAATACCAGTAGTTGCTGGGCTTTGAATATGTCCTCCAAACTGTACAGGATCCTTCCAATTCTAACATCCACTGAAAGCATTTTTTTTCACTGTTCCATGGTAAGATTTAGTGATATTACAATCCTACTGATCTGGGCAGGGCATTTATAATACACGTAAGAAAATATGCTTCCTCAGAGAGTTGGAAGAAAATAGCGAACTCTAGAATGAAAAGTAATGAAGAGACTTTGTCAGCCTGTGCTATTTCTTCTGTCCCCAGCTTGTAGCAAAATGCCAGGTTTTGGATGGTGTGTTTCTACTCCAGGTGAAATGTAAAATACCTGACATCCCTGCCAATGAATCAGGTCACAAGTGAAAGAGATACATGGTTAAATTATTCACTATAGAAACCTGCTCGTGAAATTTTCTTTCACTCTCCTTTTGGTAGCCCAGGTTCCCCAGCCGATGATGTATAAGAAACCTGTTGATCATTTTTGCATACCTTATAACTGAGCTGAGGGATGACCCTCCCATTAATTTTTGTTATCTGAAATATCATCCTCCTTCCAAAGAAAATCTAATAAATGTCAATAGCATTAATGACAAACACACTACTCCCTTTTGACATGCCTTTAAATTTCTGAGTTGCAGTAACAAGAAAGCCTTATTACTTATGCTAAAGCTCTGGCTGCCAACTTAGATGGGGTTTGTACTCCCCCGTTGTTTACAGGGTGACATTTGTTCCTTTGTCTCCAGAAGGATGGTGTGGAAACAAGGGAACTGACAAGTAAACAAAAGGAATGTGCTCTTTAAATGCAGAACTGTTAACTGCAAACAGAGCTCAGGTCCTGCCTATTAGGAAATTTGCAAGGCAGGTATTGTTTTCTCAGATAATAACTCTAAAGGCAGTATGCTATTCAGTATGCTTTTTCGTCCCTCTCTGTAATGGATAAACAGATAACTAATGACATACCAGAAAGAATATGTTAAAGATCTAAAATCTAAGTTGGCAAGGCAACCCCGAGTAAGAGCCTTGTATGTCTGCACATTACAAAATGATCTTTAACCATATAAGAGCATTTTGTTTTTTCACAGCACACCTTTTGTCTCAACACATGCTTATTACACCTGGGGACCTCAGAAGGGACCTTTCTACTTTGCCAGAAGGAAAACAGAGCTCTCATGTCTTTTGGTAGCAATTTCTGACTCATTAACATTTCCTCTTGCTGCAAACCATTTTTAAATAGTCATTCCCTCCCAGATCTTTGTTCTTATTGACCCCCTCTGTCCCATAACCATTTGGAAAAGATTTCACAGGCCAGCATCCTGCCTCAATCCATGATAATGTCTAATTGCAACTCTTTCCCAGAGGGCTGATCTATGTCCTTACACTCCCGGATCCATATCTTAAGGAGCTGATAGGTCATCCTTAGGAAAGATCCCTGAGCTAAAAATAAGGATTTAATTCAATTACAGCTTCCTTATTTGCCTATTTGTCTTTTTATTTTTTCCCCTTTTTTCTTCTTTGTGTTTCTTTGTTTTTTGTTTGTTTTTTCTTTCTTCTTCTTCCATTAAATGCCTCTGCCAATGACTTTTTTTCTACTGGGGTGCAGGTAAGCCGGAAGCTGTCAAACACATTAGTATGAATTGAAAACCAGATCTCTGTCTCTACATCAGGGACACACTTATAACCAAGTCTTTTGTCTTTTTCCTCCAGAGATAACCTACTGTTTTCTTGAAGAAGCTGTAACAAAACAAGAAAGAATGACTGATAATAAGTGGATAAATTCTGCTGAAAAAGGAGTTAAGGAAATTAGCTGATTATCAGTGCCATATTTATATTAAAAAATAAAAGGCTAATTAAAATGGGCTGCATTTAATTACTGTATAAATTCCAAGTTGTCCAAGTTGGGAGTGGGAAGAACATGATAGAATTATACCATTATGCATTTGAGTAGGTGAAATGTTGTACATTAAATGCTTGTTTAATCAGTATACTTACAAACAATTTAGAGGCCAGTCGTACTTTCACAGTTGGACCAACTGTATTTTTTTTATTCTCTGTAAGTATTTGATTTGTCCTTTGCATTAGATTATCATTTTTAAGCTACACTTTGAAGCTTCTGTGTGCATCAGTCTAGCCTATCTCCTGCAACAGCATAATAATATGAATAACTTTGATAATTACAGGGCCAATGACAAAAAGAGGTTGGTGCATAGCAGAGATCAGAAAGGGAGCACAAAGCTGCAAGCACTAATGGAGAAGAAGAAGAAGAACATTGTTGTGTTAGCAGTTACACTGTGCTGTGACACTTTCCACCTCTGGAGTAAGCTGCCACAGAAGTGGTTCAAAAAGCACAGCTGGTATGTGTGTGTATATACATACGGATATATATATGTGTGTGTGTGTGTGCAGACCATACTGCTAATCTTGAGAATGAGGTTCTATCATTTTAAGAAAAGAAATACGCAGCAATTCAGAATTTCAAGAGCAATTACATATTTAGATGACTTTTATACAAGGGGTTGTATAATTATTTTTTGGGGCTGAGTACTAGTATGATCTGACACTGTGTTCTTCAGCCAACCCTTCTACGTGCTTCTTCCCACATATACAAGAGAATACAAGTTACATGCAACAGTGGCTATCCTTCTCATCACAGTACATGTTCCTTTTTTAATACTCCTAAATAACACTGAGGTATTTCATACATTTTATTATTTTTAGAAGGCATGGCCTCATGTCCTTTTATTTATTGCTCTCATTTAGTAAGCTGTTATTGTTATATCAGTCTTTGTGCATCACAATAAAAAAAAATCCAGCAGTGGTGTTTATGAGTTTTCTCTTTTTTTCTGTTAAGAAAGATAACATTTTGTTATCTTCACTTCATCTTCCACCAGCTAGAACTCAAGTAATAGAACTAAGTCCTTATTTCTTACTTGGGTTCATTGCTGAGAAGAGAGTAATTAAATAATTATGAAAACATCATTCTTTGAAAAGGGTGAAAGGAACACAGAGAAAGACAGTTTACATCCTTGACTGGAGAGTTCTGGTGTCTAACATTTCTCTGCTGGATAGAACTTAATTTGGCTCACCCTGAATTACTGAGTTTGTTAGGTGTGAATAACAAAGAAACAGGTTTCTAAACTTTAAAAAGGAAATAGGTTTCTAAGTTTCTGAAGTTTTACCTTGGTGCTATTATCAATTGTTTATGTTTTATATGCGTAGAATCTTTGAAAGGTCATGGCAATTGGGGAAGGATGACCAGAAAAAAAACAAACATAACTTCTTCTTCAAGAAGGACAAGAAGGGGGATCTGAGCAACTACTGTCTGGTTAGCCTGACCGCAAACCCTGGGGAGGTGACAGAGCAAATAATTCTGGAAACCATTTCCAAACATATGAAAGATAAAAAGAGCAGTCAGTATGAATTTATGAAGGGAACAGTGCGCTTAAATCTAGTAGCCTTCAACGTTGAGATGATGAGTTTGGTGGATAAGGGGAGCACAGTGGATGGTCCAGCCAGCAACAAGACTGAGCAGGTACTCCAAGCAGGCACACACAGAGACACATAGTTCTGTCCAGTGGTCTTAGACACTTAAGTCTATGCAGTTGATGTCCTCAGGCCCTGGTCTGTGCTGCCACCCAGATCCAGAAAGCCCTTCCTTCTGCGACCCTCTCTTTCCTGTGATGACCCTGAGACCTCCCTGCTCATCATATCATCCCATCTAGAGTCTACTGTCATTCAGTCTCAAAGGTCTGGAATAGGGAGCACAACCATGCAGTAGTTGGAAATAGGATATAATGTGACTATAGGACCAGCCATAGTGACCAGGAACAGGGCTTAGCCAAGCAGCACTTGTTTGCACAAAACTGTCCCCTCTTATTCCCTTTCCTTTCCATTTTCTCATATTTGCCTTCCCCAATCTATCTTGATTCCTCTTTTTCCCTGCCTTTGGTCCTTCCCCTAAGCATCCCATATGAAGTCTTGCACACCTCCACAATCCTTTTAAAAGATGCCATAATAAATGTTATGCTGTCTCCAGATGCTCTTCCCTAGCATCTCATATGTCCTATCCTCCTGTAGGCTGTAACTCACTTTGTTTTGCATTTCTGGGAGAAAATTTATTTCCCTGGCTTCATCTTGCATCAGGACCGCAGGTAAATCCTTCTTAGAGAGCCCTTGGACTGACACAGCCAGTGGCTCAAGTTCTGCCTGGTTAGGCTGCCTGTTGCTGTTCCTCTGCTCCTTGCCATGTCTTTGTGTTTAATGAGATTAACCATTTTTTCCTTTTTACAAGGCAGGTTTCTCATACAGTATACATAATATAAAACATATAGTCTGAGGAACTGAGCAAAGTTACCTAACCACTGATCTTGTGTAAGATGTACAATGAAGGGAATAATAGCAAAAAAACCCATAAAGTACTTACCAGAAAGTATGCTTAACAAAATAATTAGGCTAGTCAGTCCTTATCTTATAATAATAATAATTAAAAAAAAGTGCAAAGGAAAGCAAACAAAAAGAAAAAGTTATCTTTTAAATAGGCATTAAGTGCTAATGTTTCATGCTTGTAAAGTGCTAATGTTTCATGCTTGTAATGAAGGTTTTAATAAGACTAGAAGATGAGAATGATTGTAACTGGTAATATACCAGTTCCCATTTTAGCTGTCATTTTAACAACATAATTTTGTGGTTCTGTCAGCTTGTTGGAGCTCTGTTGATCCAAATATATTTCATTTCCTTGCTGAGTGTCTGCCTGTGTGAGGTAATATCGTTCCTGAGTGAAGTGCCTTAGCCTCTGTAAAAGTGCTTGAGTTGATCTTTAATCTTTTACCAACATGGATTTTTCAAAATTATTTTTAAATGAGCTTTTAGTGCCAGTGAAAGGTGTGAGACATATTTATTCACATTTTTTTCTCTTCTCTCTCTGAGTCAGGGCATGAGATACATAGCTCATTACAAATTACAATTTTCTAGATGAAAAATATCTCCCATTATATCACAGACTGCAATACTGAAAACTTCCCCATACTAACTGTTATAACCCAGACTGTTAGTATCTCAGCACCTCACAATCTGTAATGCTTCATATGAATGGAATAACTTTGCAAATGACTTTTACAGATCCATGAGAATACCAGACCAATCTTCTTCTCCCACTCTGTCATGCTCATCTTTAAATTTAATATGTTTTTACATTCCTTTTCCCTTCTAATTGGCACTTATTTCAACCTAATACTTCAGCAAAGACGCTTGCCCACTAAAACATGACCATAAATTTCTATGTCGTTTCAAGGAGCAACAGAAGAATTCTAGTGAACTTCAGGCTATCCTAACAGTAGTTTGATTTTAACTGGTAAATACTGTATTCCATATTGCTGCTTTCTTATTCATTCATTCAAGGTGGTAAAACCACAAAGAAAATGCACACACACTCCTCATTTATTTATAGCAGAATTTTCATTGACGTTTAATACTAAATCTTTTCATAAAGGGGTATCCAGCTGCCAGTGGCTGAGGCAATACAATGGGACTAATGGATTTCACCAGGACCCCAGTCTGATGGGACTGAAATGCTATCCTTTCCCGAACATTTCCTACGACTGCCACACCACCTACTTGCTGCGGTTTTCCTTTTCTGCAGTAAACACCACTTTCTCATGCAAGGTCCATTTTTCCATATTCAAATAACAAAGGGGGGAAATTTCTGTTAATCTAGAGTAAGAAAGAGAATGGAGCTAAATGTACTACATGCGTTAGGAAAGTATCCTCACTCCCTTGATAAAAAGAAAATGTAGTCTTTTGTATTTTGTAGATTTTTAAAAACTGTCAGGATGAGAAAGTACACAAAGGGTATAGATGAACATCTCACTAATATTTATGCTCCAAGACTGTGGGCTTCTTGCCTGCACAAAGGCAAAGAAAACAATAGGTACTGCAATAAGAAGACTTAAATACAATTAGCTTAGGGACTGATGCCTAGCAAGCTTCCAAAGCATACTGCAGGCTCTGTATTCATCTGTCCAAACCAGCAGACCCTTGAGCTGCAGGCAGCACAGTTCACATCGAGGAAAGAAGACAACTGCACAGACTGAAAAGCCTTCGTCTAGCAGCCTTCCTCGCATTGAGTCACTGAGAAAGTGAACAGGTTAAGAAGGAGTCGGACATCCAGTTTAATTTCTAAGGGACATTTCTATATTATCAACTCACAGCTAAGGATTATAGATACTGATGACCTCTCTCAAAAGTGTCAAGACTTTAACCTACTGACCCTGGGATAAGGGAAGTACTTCGCCACCTGCTTAACAAGGAACACAGGAATGGGAGTTAATGCTTGCACCCTAATCCATTCCTTGAAGAGCTGTGGTATCTTGAAGGGTTATTGCAAGTTATGCCCAGAGAACTATGCTCCAGTGCAGGAGGTCAACGGACAGGTAGATCTAACATGTAAAAAGACAGCAGTAGGGATGACTTTATTTAAATTTAAATTTTCATTGCAAGAATAGCATGCCTTTTCCCCTCCCCAGCCCCCTCCCCTATTTTATACAGACAGAGGCTGCAAGTCTATTTTGTACAGGTTAAATGACTGGGGTTTTTTAGTTACTATGTTGGCAGAACCTGTGGAATTTCTTGTCCCACTGGAAGACTGAACTTCTGACTGTGGTGTCGAGAGGCACTAAAGTTACCATCCAGTATCTGTGCACTGGCCTTCTTACAGAACAACAGCATAAGTTTTTCAGAAAGCCTGGTTTTGTTCACTTTGTGTGACAGATTAGTTACACGCTAGGTGGATTCATGTAGCAACGTGTGCCTTACAAAGACCTCTGAAAGTGGCGTGAGTGTTTTTTCTAGCTTATCTAAATGTATCACTTTTCGTACGCGTATTCACTTGTCCCTGAAGTATTTTACCTGTTACAGAGGGTGGGGAACAGCTGAAGGGAAAGTGAACTCCTAAACCTCTGCATTGTGCTCTGGTTCCTTCTTTTGCAGCACTGTGTATTTCTGAGATGGATTTCTCAAACGGCAGTACAATTTTGATCCAGGTCAATCTATGGAGAGGAAAAAAAAAAAAAAAAAAAAAAAAAGTGACTCACTATTTACATGCCCAAACCACTAGAAAAATTCTGTAAGTTCATGATTTGATATGAAACATATCTAACTTCCCTCAAAGAAACTGTATCATCTCTGAAAATATATTAAAAGGGAATAAAGTGGCAATTTAATTTAATAAATTCAGATATCCCAATTTATACAATAAATTATATCTAATTTAATTCTCTTTTGCATGGTGATTTTCGGTGATCCCATAAGAAGCTATTACTTCATACACAGATATTACAGGTATTTTTTTAGATACTGTAAAAATACTGTAAAATAGCTTACCACAGCTTAGTATGAATAACATATGTAAAGCTGTTAATAACAAACCCAAAGGTACAACATGAAAAGTTAATTTACTAGTTTTTTACATTCAATTCATCAACAGGATTTAAAATATTATTTAATTTTTAAATTGTACTGTGTTCACCTGAAAAACAGATCTTTCTTAACAGATATTGAGAAAAAATACTCAGTTCTACATAAAATTTATCATTCAGATATATATTCTTAAAAAGGTTGTAAAGCTAAACAGATAAGAAAAAACGTCTTCAAAGTATTTTTTGCATTATACCAGCTGTGCTTTTTCATTACAATTCTTACAAAGAAAATAAAAGTCAAATGCACTGAAAGTACAAACTATTTTTCAATCTTTTCAATCATTTCAACTCATTACAAATTGAGTTCAGTAAACTACATAGCAAGCCTTGTAAAGCCCTGCAGATGAATGCAGAAACCCTCACCAATGTTGTTTCTGTGAGATGGGTCCAAAACCCCATCATTTGATAATATTAGATCCAAGACTGTTTTTAGTGTTTTTTTGCAACATTTTTTCAAGGTCTTCACATACCTTTCAATACCATGGATAAGTTCTAGCCATAACATTAAGAGCTCATTTTCGAGTAAAATTCCCTGTTCACCTTCTCACTTTGTCTTCTATAGCTCTGCATGTACATCATTGCCTTGATCTATTACTTCAATAATTCTATGAAAAGGCAACCAGGCTTGCCTAATTTAAATTTTACCTCTATGTCTGTGCCACTCTTTCTGTCTTGTACCACTATTTCTTACTCTTTTTCTTTCATTTCCCTTAGTAGCTGTGTTATTTTCATAGCTACTAAATACACTTCAGTCTGTTCATTGAAAGCATCCTGAAAGAAACCTCTCTTTCAGATCACTTGCTCACAGCTGGTGCAAAAATTTGCTTGTAGAGGTGATTCAGGTGACATACGGAAATTTTAAGCTCATTTTAGCAATATCTAGCCAAACACTTAAGCACACCATTAAAATATTAAGCACACACTTTAATTCTGTTTCATATTGAAGCTTTTGGGAATTTAGGTACTTTCTGTAAATATTTATACAAGAAATATTCACAGAGGATGCTGACTAAACAGACCTAATTTAGAAATTCTTATAGACATCAATTATAGTACTTTCATGGTTCTGCTTTTCTGAGCTGTGACTAAGTAGCTGTCTGCTACAGTGGGACCTTATTCTGGAAATATTTTGATTAAAGCTTGAAATTAAACAAATATCCCTTTGAGGGAAAATAAGTTGATATTATTGTTTAAGCAAAGAAAGATTAAAAAAAAAAAGAAAGAAAGAAAAAAAAAAAAAGAAAATAACCAAAAGCAGTAGCAAAACATTTGTATTTATTATGTGAAAGGTGTTCTGCTTCTAAATACCAACTTTTAACTACAGATGGAAGAAGGCTAATCTCAAAGGAGAACGTGTTCTCTGATTTTTAAGCTTGTTTTCTAACATTTCTTCCCCTCTGTTTGAAATATGTCATTTACCTCACTTACTGAGTACCATGCTGAATCAGCTGTCCATTAGATCTTAAAGCTTATTTTGCTTTATGATGAGGTTACTCAAAACTGCAATAAAACTACCAGTGCTGGAATTTCAGAGATGTTTTCAGTTGACAGAAGGCTGTCTCTGCCAGTCACTTAAAGGTTTTGTTGCTGTCTGCTCTGAGAACTGGCTGGCAGGAGATATAGTCTTGCTTTTAGGGTCAACCATGCTGCAAATGGTTGGTCGTTTGACTCCTGTGGTTGTGTAAGTCAAAAGCATCAGTCATCTCTGGGATGTGCAAAGGTGTCCTGGTTGGGCAGGGGTTGAGGGTCCTGGGTGGAGCTTCCAGGCTATTGGCAGAGGTGGGAGGTCTCATGTGAGGCTGGGCAGGACAATTAAGGCCTGTTGGTGCCCTCAGCATTTTGAACATATCAATGGCCCATCATGGATTGATTATTAAAAGTTTGCAGTGCGGAAGACTGCAAAGGGACTAGAGACGATCACAGTTCTCAGGCAAATCCATGAGCCAGAAAAATTATCATCTCAAATCTTTGGGCATAATTGTCCAGCTGCTCAAAACCTGGCTTTTGCATGACAGGATTGTCAGCATATACCTCAAAATGTAGGTAAATTTCTCACAGCTGTGCAAGAGACTTTAAACAACAAAACTCCCATTTGCTTTATTTGTCACCTATAAAAATGAGAACGTAACCCCCACTTATTTTTCATCTAAATACGTGTAAAAATGATGCCCTGTGAGGAAAGAAGGGGAGGTGGAATCCTTGCCCTTATTGTTCAGAGAGATTAATACCTTCATTAGAGTCAGAGGTGGTGGTTCTTCCCCTCTACTCAGCACTGGTGAGGCTGCACCTGGAGTCCTCTGTCCAGTTGTGGGCTTCCCAGTACAAAAGAGACTTACTGAAGCAAATCCAGTGAGAATAATTTAAATACTGGAGTGACACTTGTATGAAGAAAGGCTGAGAGATCTGGTGCTGCTCAGCCTGGAGAAGAGAAGGCTAATGGGGGGATCTTAACATTGTGTATAAATATTTGATGAGGAGGGGCAGTGAAGAAGATGGGGCCAGAGGTGTCTAGTGATGGGACAGGAGGTAATGGATACAAATAATAATAATAATAATAAGTTAGTGTGGACATAAGAAAACACTTTTTTACCTTGAGGGTCGTCAAGCACTGGAACAAGTTGCTCTGAGAGTTTATGGATTCTCCATCCTTTCTTTGAGACATTCAGAGTGTAACTGCATGTGCTCCTGGGCATCCTGTTATAGCTGGTCCTTTCTGATAAGGGGTGGTGGGGGGTGGTGGTGGTGTAGACTAGATGTCCTGAGGTCCCTTCTAGCCACAGTGACTTTGTAAATTACAGTGAGGACAATATTTTCAAACACATCAAACAGTCTAGGTATATCCTGAATAAAAAGGCATCATAGTGAGTTCTACTCATGCCAGCTCAGACTCTGAAACAGCACTAGTACACGGTGTCCAAGCTAAGTCCAGCAAGAGAAGCCATTAAAGCTGGTCTGTGTCAGTGGAAAAATGATGTTTTGCTACTTGTGAGCATAGGCTGGTGTATCCATCCAGTCATGCTGCATGCATACAGTCAGAGAGTTTTCTATTAGCTTGTCCAAACTCATAATGAGCATCATTTACTTCCCTTGAGATATCACAGTATTCAAATAAGTTCAGAGAAGTAAGCTCCTGTATTACAATTTTCACCTGCAAATTTCAGTCACCCAGAGCAGAGGAGCAGTCAGTGAAGAGAACTGAGGAATTTCTGATTCCTTTATCTTATTTCTGGGGACTACATCATCTGTGTGGTAACAAGGGTCTATTCTGAGTCTAATTTGAGTTCAACTAAATAATCTGAAAACCATGAAATAAAATACAAGTTTCCTCATCTATTTATGATATTGCAGAAGTGTTATAATGTGTTTTAAAAGTTCTGGGATAGCTACTCCCTGAGGCTTTCAATTCCAGTTTGAATTACATAGGAAAAGTTGATATGTTAAAGGATATATTTTTAAAAAATTACATAAAACTTGTTTGCTATTACTTGGAAAAAGATAAAATATACCTTAGTGGCTTCACATCTGAATGCAGTACATTCCTTTTTGTTCCCCCTCCATAAAATCTTTTTATTTTCTTCTTTCATTTCATTTGATTGATAGACTAATATGTTTCAATAAGCTACGAAAAACAATACCAAAAGATTAGGTATATTACTTTGATACCTTGCAATATAAATGTATTGCCACTGTAACACTGGAAAAATAGAGTGAAATGCTTTCCCCTCCCACACGCACGAGCCCCCCCCCCCCCCCCCCCCCCAAAAAAAAAAAAAAAAAAAAAAAGACACAACAAAAACCCAACTGTATCTCAGCTCTTTCTAAGCTACAAGGTCAATATAATGAGTAGTGAAAGAAAACTTGGTAATAAATTTGGACAATAACCTCAAAAACTTTCAGGTACAATGAATTGCAAAGGGCAGTGGCACACAGTTTGGGAATTTTATGCTCTTTTTCCTTGAACTCTATAGGGCTTCCAGTCTATATATAGACAGTAAAAGACTGTGACTTTTTGACAACATAAAAATGACAGCATGTATGTGTGTGCGCATAGGCTGATGACTGTTCCCTATGTCTGCCACACACAATGATGATTTGCAGTCCCCAAAGTACTCATAGGCATGTCAGAAAACCTGAGAGAAGCCAAATGTTCACAAAGTTAATGGCTCACTGCTGCTGAAAAGTGCGACACATGCAAAATAAAAGCCTCTTAATATGTACTTTGAAAAATTTGAACACAGGATATAAACCCTAAGCCAAAATGTACTTAACAACATGTCCCCAGTGTAATTTAAGACAAGTGGTCCTGCAGTGCCCCTTGGTCACGTTAACTACTTGTAGGTTATATTTTTAGACAACGAGAAGTCAAATGACAAAAAGAAGAGGCAGACTGAGGATATCAATTGAAATGTGCTGATTTGGAGAGACTTCGGAATTTGTAGTCATTAAAAACATTTAATAAGTTGGAGTTATTTACAAAATATATACCCTGTGTTCATTCTAATGCACAATAGATTTTCTGAATCTTTAATTTAGTAAAAAAGACAAATACCTCCAGCTCACTTGATAAAATGGTACAAGATGGTAGTTTTAGTGTACACCTGTGAGATAAAAGAATCTACGCAAAAGTGTGGATTTGCAAATAATTAAAACATAGGTTTAGAAAAGCTTCACAATAAAAATCCTTTCCAATTAATTTCATCCTACCATCCTTTATTCAAAGATCAATTATTTCATAATAATATTGTGGATGATTTTATAAGCATAGCAGCTTAATGGAGATTTAAAGCAGGGTGTGTGAGAGTTTAAAGTATCTGTTACTCCTCAGTATGCAGCACAGCAGGAAAAATAAATTTAAGACGCAGAGGAGGAAAACAATGCAGTGTTTCAAAGCAACAACGATGTTTATGAGTAAACCTCCTAAGCATCTGGAGTCAGGTCCATGTGTCTTCCTTCTATCCCTGCTGATCTGCATCCTGCAAGTGCTTCCTGACTAACTGAATATTGTCAATACAATATTCAACTCACTGGATCAGGCAGAGAAACAATCTTCTGTACAGACATGGGAGATGAGGAAAAAAAGAGAGGAAGAAGTAGGTAGAATATTTTCTTCTTTTTTGAAACATAAGAGGGTAGGTTGTGATCGTCGCCTCCCAACAGCGTGCACAAGAGAAATGCAGACCTTCACTCCTTCATAGACTCAAATACTCCTAGTAACAGCAACAAGAAACCACAACCGCCCCCCCCAAAATAAACAACAAACCAAACAAAACCCCAAACAATGACCTGTTTAGAACAGAAATCAATTACAAATTGTTGCAGCAGGGTTGCTTCAATTTACCAGCACAACTATAATCATCTTGTTCAAGAGTAAATAAATTTTGATTCTTAGACTTTCATCTCCCTCTTTCTTACTGGTCAGGGTCAATACCTGGCTTTTTTCCCCAGTACCTCCACTCAACTGGAAGGCAGCTACAAATTTACTTCTTAAGCATAAGAGAATGATAATTGCCATGCACCTGTAGATTAGATCAAAGGTCCCCCTGGTTCAATATACGTCTTATTGCTGAAAATGGACATTAGTGGATGCCTAGAGAAGCACGTGAAAATAGAACTTGCATTCCTCAAAACATTTTCTCACTCTTTTGGTGTTTCTTAGAGATATCTACTGCCTTTGAGAGTAATGATTCTGCATAGGTTTTGCTTTCATGGAAATAAGAAGCCATGAGATAGCTGGTGGTAATGTATTAAAAGTGGTACTTCATTCAAACATTGCAGGTTTTTATGGAATGGAAACTAATTTTATGTCATCTTCAGACAAATTAGATCTAGTTTAGAAGAGGTTGCCCGGAGAGGTTGTGTAGTCTCCATCTGAAGGGATATTCAAAACCTGACTGAATGCAGTCTTGGGCAGCCTGCTCCAGGTGACACTGTTGAGCAGGGTGTGTGCATGGGGGTGTGTGTACACAGGATGATCTCAGAGTTTCCCTTCCAACCTAAATGACTCTATAACAATTATAATATTAATCTAAATGTCTTCCTGAACAACCTCTCTCCAACTAAGTATACCGATACACATTTTAGTTTGGGCATCTATCATACTAGTAGTGAAATAAGGTTATATTCTACTAGGTACATTCTTGTGATGAGTTTTTCAGATTACTATCTAACCCTTCAACATAGCCTAAAAAACATGGCATAAAAACACTGTTTCTGACCTTTCTTTTACACCTAACTATACACCATTCATAGTGCTAATTGATATTATTGAAATATGCACTGTGGATGAATTAGGATAATCTTATTATATACTTTTGCATCTCCTGGGTTTTTAAGAAATAATATAGATTCAAACAGATTTCATTTAAACACATAGTGTTTTCGTTTAACTCTAATGGCATATGGTGAAGCTACCAGAAAAGAACTTTTAGCTTAAATTGTAATGTAGGTAACCTTATTTCATAAGTTCTTGGACTGTGGACTACAGATAGTTAAATATAAAACATGAGCCAATAAAAGCAAGTCTTTTCCCAGACAGGTGATTCACATTAAAATGTTGTTCAAAAAGGCCTTAACACTAATCACAGTTCCCGGTTGCATCACAATTAAGGCAAAAATATTCATGGGAAGGTTAAACACAAGTGACCTTATGTTGCATTGTCACACCAGGACAATCTAATAACAAACCAGGCTAAGCCTTTTCTAAATCTCAGTTCCAGGTGCTCTGATTTCAGGCTTCCAGATCCTGCTGTAAGGGAAGCTAAACTGTTCCCTCTTACCAAACCACTGAGGGACTTGGAGAATCCAGTAAGAGAGAGGCTTGTAACATCTTAAAACTCCCCAGCCCTGTTCCTGACTAGAATGCTAACAGTAACCTGCATTATATTCAACAAAAAGACCACATAAAGTACTTGATCTTACTGGCCCTCTTCTTTTTTCTTTTGGTCCTGTAGAATAGCTAGTTTTAGATTACCAAACCCTAGTCTTAATTAAAATTATCACATTGGCTGTAACACTAAAAGGCACCATAAAGCCTTATGCCACTAGAAACCACCAGCTCCAACAGGCCTTTTCCTGTCTCTAGCATTGATACAAAATTGAAAAAAACTGAATTTCACTTTCCCAAAGGCTTCAGTCCAACATTCCCAGCATAAGCTCTCCATCTAAGTCAGTGGGTGGGAAGTACAAAATCAAGTAATAAACTGAGCTCGTGGAGCTTTAATTTCCCAAACTCATGGTTTAACACCAGCCAGCAACTAAGTATCACACAGCTGCTCGCTCGCTACCCACCTCCCCCCACAAAGGGATGGGGACTAGAATTGGGAAGGAATGTAAAACTCAAGGGTTGAGATAAGAACAATTTAATAATTAAAAAAAAATATTTAAGAAAGCATTACTAATTATAACAGTTGTAATGGAAGGGAAGGTAGAAGAGGAGAGGAGCAAAATCCAAAGGAAAGAGAGAAAACAAGTGATGCACAATACTGCTGCTCGCTGACCGATGCCCAGCTGGTCCCCGAGCAGCGACTGGTAGCCCCAGCCAATCCCCTTCCCCATTTATATACGCAGAATGATGTTCTGTGGTATGGAATGTCCCTTTGGCTAGTTTGGGTCACCTGTCCTGGCTGTGTCCCCTCCCAGTTTCCTGTGCCCCCCCAGCCCTCTCGCTCACAGGGCCCAAGAAGCTGAAAAGTCCTTGACTTGGTATAAACATGACCCAGCAACAACTGAAAACATGAGTGTCCTGTCAGCATTGCTCTCACACCAAATCCAAAACACAGCACTGCACCAGCTATGAAGAAGAAAATTAACCCTGTCCCAGCTGAAACCAGGACACAAACCCAGCTGTAATCTAATCTACACAGTAATGAGAGAACAAGTAGAGGATATCAAGCCTCTGCAGAAACTCACTTTCTTTCTGCCCTTATAATCACTGGAGAATCCAAAAGCAGGCTGGGCTCCTGAGGTTTCACTTTTCCAGTTGCTAATCCCTATCCAGTTAAAATGCAAGAAATGTTTCCCCATCCTAAAGGGTAACAAAAAGAAATTTCATTTTTTTGGCCTCCGCTCACCTCCTTATTTTGTAGGCCTTGGAGAATGCAGTCATGGGCTGGGTACTTGGTGTTTCTTTTTTTGAAACCACACTCTCACCACAAAGTTCACTGTATAATCATATAGAAATAGCATGAGCCTAGGTTAAAATGCAACAATTAGGCAGTGGCCTGTAAAAACAACAATCTAATTCCTCATTCAGCAGTCTTAGAAAAATACAAAATTAAGTCAGCTCTAAATGTGCTCAAATCTAATCTAAACCTTAAAATTTTTGCATCAGGGTAATATTCCTTGCAAAATGACTGCAAATTTGTCTGTTGTTTATTGAAAACAGTTTTCTTTGAGTGTAAGAAATTCAATAATAAATGGGACTTTGCAGTTTTAGATTGCCAAACTGTAATCCACCTAGAATTATATTCAGGTAATTTTAATTTACAAGAAAAGACAACATAAGGCATTAACCATTTTCGGCACAGCCCATTTCCTCACTTTCAGGGCCCAATGGCATCTGGTAAAAAAAAAGTGGTTCTAAATATGGACGATAATCTCCTATGCTACCATGCTATAGCAGAAATAGAAGGCTTTGATGATAATCAGCAGTAGTCTTTTTTTCTGCCTCTGAGTTTTTCTGTATGCAATATAAACTGACTGCACAATTTTGAGTCCAAACCCTACATTCTAACCTTATCTTTATCAATAAAATAAAATTTAGGATAAAGTATTGTCCTAAAACAATAACAGCCAGCCCCCTCATCCTCAATCTGGAATATTAGACCACTTTGCTTTAGTAGAAAAAAACATATTTTGGCCACTAATTATATACCAACTAGTTTCCTAACAGTTTCCTTGCAGAAAGCTGAAATAAGCCTCCAATGTTTGATTTTCCTTAATCTAACCTTAATGCTGATCAGATTTGAGAGGCATCACTAACCTCTTTACTAATCCCTTTCCTGCCTTGGGGCATCTGGAAGCATATAGGAACAAACTGGGCTACAGAGTCTTTCTATATCCTAGCCCTAAACCTTAACACTGCATACCTATAGTAGAACTTTCTCCTAAATCCATGCTAGGATTTAACCAAACACTGAGGGCTTTGCAGAATCGGCAGTTATCATGGGATCCTCAATCTTTAAATTCTAAAACCCTTGCCATAAAAAATGTAGAGCCAACAACCTCATCAATATAGTGAAAAATAGGATTTGACTTTCATCCAAGCCATTTGTAATTCTCATGGTCATGCAGCATCCAACAGTATAAATTGATTCTTCTGTAGTTAGCTGCTTGAATCTTACCTTCGTTGTAACTCTGAGCAGTATCATATCAATACAATAGACAGTGACATCCAGAAAACAAATGGAAGAAACAACATAGATGTCAACTGAGATAAGACAATTTGGTAACTGAAGAGCCCACAATCCCCCAGCAGTGAAATGGATTCCTTAACTGCTGGAAAGCTAAGACTCCCATAATCCAAGCTCTGGCCTTTATTTCACCCAGTAATTATGCACCCATACATTGAAAGGTGTGACAAGGCTTAGACTCCATAAACCTTTTCCTAATTTCAGAGCCCTGCAGCATCTAGCCATGGTCAGGGTACAAAATCAAAGCTATAATTGCAACTATGTAGGCAGCACCTACAGCAAAATGCAACTTAAGGTAATGACTCCCCATAAAAGTCTTATCTGTGTTAGCTAAGGAGAATCTAACAGAAAATGTGTCTTTTACATCTTCTTCCCTCAAATCTTAACCCTAACCAGAGTCATAACCCAGGCTTGAATCACACCCAGGTAGCTGATATCTATAACAAAACTGGATATATGATATTTACATTTGGTAACAGCAGCTTTCTTCCTGTCCTTGCACACTGAGGTGAATTCTGCATTAACCTCAGATATTCAAGCCTCTTTTCACAAGATCTGCCCCCAATACACTACCTATACACACACAGCACAGCTGGCTCCTGACTTAAAATTTCCAAGGCTTTTTAGTTGGACTTTGCTATTTTTATCTCCTGTGTTATGACATGAAAATCAAAAATGTTGAGCTAATTGTGCTTCTCTGTTCCAAAAATGATGCTGAAGAATATCTTTGTTAAAAATATAAATATATATATATATATGTGCTAACCTCTCCAAAACATCTGTGACTGAGGATAAAGTACTCAAAATCAGAAATTCTTTGAGGGTGCTACATAAAGATATGCATTACCTCAGCTGCAGCTAATGGATGAAATGCACTCCTCACTCGGCTTATCAGTACATTCACTGGAAATAAAGTCCAACAAGAAGAGCCTGGAATTTCCGGCTAGGTCTTGCCTGAATCTTAAAACTGAAAGGACCAGCAGATAAGCTTACTAAACACTTTCTTTTTATAAAGATTTTCTCTTTTCCCAGAGGGAAAAATAATTTAGCTAGCAACTTTAATCTATTCTGCAGAGTGGAATCAATAATTGGCAGGAAGCAAAATAATAAATAACACTGTCCTGCTGGATGGAAAGAAATGGAAATAAGATTTCTGGTGCAAATTAGGACTGACAGAAGCAAGGGAGAAAAAAAAAAAAAACAAACCAACCACATGCCATGTAACTCCATTTGCAAGAAAATAGGGCTTGCCTGCAATCTTGCTGTGAGAGAACAAAAACATGAACAAAATACCTTTGCAACATGTTCTGAACAGAATGTATTTTCTTTACAATAGCAACAGAACTATTCAGTAAAGTAGGCTTTATTGCAGTTTTAGAACTTGGAGAGGCTGCAATGTTACTCATTTCACTGTTACAAATTGTCTCATTATCAGTCAAATGGTAAAACAGAGTTGTACAACTAGCATTGGAGCCCTGCTGAAAAGAGTTACCTGACCTCAGGACGTGCACTGCTCTGTAAGTCTCATCTAGGATGGACAATTCTTCTCCCATAGAAGCTCAATTGCTTCAGCAGTGCAAGGTGAAAGGCACAGCATTCAACCTGGCTGGGGTGGGGAGAGATCCATGCTCCAAATTTTTCACTTCACATCTCTCTACCTGTTTCTATTTGTAGTATCGGATAGCATATATAATAACATGATAGCATTTATTATAATAAATTAATACTGATAGTATTATAATCATGCTGATTACACTTACTTCCCTTTTAAACTGCATGGAAATTTATACGGCTTAAGCATGGGGAAAACTAGGGGATGCTACTGAGTGGAATAAATATTCTAATTTTAAATTCAGTAGTCTTAACACCCTTTGCAATTATGATTCATTATTTCTTACATCTTAGCATGTTAATATTATACATTGTTATACTCCACAATTTCAGAGTCTCCAACATATTGAGGCGGTACAGTTTAACACATTTGTCTCTTATAACTTTTTTTTTTTTTTTAAAGGAGGCTGCCATTAGAAGAAATAATTGCTAAGTGCAAATCTGGTTATGCGTGTCTTATTAGGTTGTACTAGTACAGACTTACATGCCTGCCCAAGAGTCTTGCTGGACCAGAGCAAAACAGTCAGACCTTGAAAGACTCAAGCTCCAAAACTAGAAAAATACAAGACTTAAAGCAGCAGAAGGTGTGAGTGGATGACGTCTGAACTCATGTCTTATGCCATTATGGCTCAGAATTGTAGTATTCGTACCATAAATAAAAACCTGATACGCTATTCCGGGAATCATATGCACCAGTTATAGTAAGTTTTTTAGGAGGAAAGGTATGTCACTCAAACAAAATTATGAATATTGAAAAGGTCAAAATAATATTTCATATATTACAATTGCTACTCTGCTTATTTGGAACAATGAGTTATTTTTTTTTTTTTCTCCCAGCACACAAGATGAGCCAACATTAATCCATTCTTCTGATAAAGTTTACAAAGAGAATGAAAATTTTCACAAAATGAAGACATTGACATTCCAAGATTCACACCTCCAATTTAATGACTCTTCTTTCTAGATATAAGAAGAACTTTCTTGGCTCACAGCATATAAAATAATCTCTTGTGGTTTTAGAAATAAAGCTGCAGACTTTCCCTGTCAGGGACTACTGGAGGTTCATGCTTATTAAAAATAATAGCAGTCCCTACTAATTTTTTTAAGATTTCCTGAAACCCTCTTGCTAGGAATAGTGAATGTAATAATACTGAATGAATTCACTATGAATGTAATTACTATATCAGTAAATCTTGAAAAATGTTTCAAGTTAAAACTTTAACAAACATTGTTCTTCTTACATATGACAAAATTAAATATCAAACTTGAGAAACTTAGTGCAAAGTCATCTGCACTGGAGATCAATGCACAATTATCTCTTGTTTTCCTAACCTGTATTCTTGTTACGTGTTTGCTACAGAACAGCCAAATACTTGCATTCATTGGTTTGGTTTCTCTTAAGTGAACTAGCATCTAGTGGAACATGATGGATTTGCATCTCTAATAATGTAACTACATCTTGCAATAATTTTATTATAAGTTTGAGGGACTGAATAGATTTCCATATGTGTGAAACAGTCCAGTGGAACTGGTAAACTGGTAAACATTATAGAATTAGTGATGGAAGGGGGCGGAAATGGTGGGGAGAGGTTTTTACTACAAATAAGACTACCATCTGGTTCATATAAACTTATCCTGGAAATTAATTTTTTTCTGCAATAAATACAAAAACAGCAACACATAAAGAGCTTGCACCCATGAAGCTTCTTCCAGCTTGTGGCTGGCAACCCTAGCAAAAGTGACTTTTTGAGACAAAAGGTGGTGACAGAATGGCTCCTTTGAAACATCAACCTAAGACACCCATCAAAGTTTGGAATACTCTGGGAAATATCCTCTCACAAGTTTTGTGGTAGGTTTTTTTCTATCCCTCCCTAGAAAAAAAATCTTAATATCTCTTCCAGCTGGAAAGTGCTCACAAGGGTGGCTTTTAAGCAGGAAACAACAAACCTCCAGGTGACATTGGCATGTGTTTCATCTCCGGATGATCTGGCAAGGAAAAGCATACCCTACCTCAGATATTCCAGAGTGGTCACCACACTTTACTCAATTTAGCTGTTCTGAAGGACAAAGGGTTATTTTGGTTGAATTCTCTCAGTCTGATCTCAGATACAACTGCAAGAAGCAGAGAGGAGTATTTCCTGCAAGAATGTACTGGAGCAGTACTCAGGACAACATCATGGTAGTGACAGGACTGGAAAGATATGGTATTAGTCATGGCATGAGTGGAACGTGTCCAACGATAGCAATATCGCAGGACACACTGATCACTATTAATACAAAGTATTGAGCTGTTTTCCTTGTAAAATATATGCATTTTGATTTCTATCCAGGAACTGGAGCTCATGGAGATGATAACAGATCTGAAATCTGATTTCATCAAATGAAGTGTATTCATTTTGAATGTAGCAACTGAACTGAAAGCTATGACAATTTATTACTTGCTCAAAATTAATTAAAATCAGGGAAGGAGAAAAGACCAGAAAATTGCATGTTATTGACATAATTAAAATTAAAATTTGGTTCTCCTATTTCATTTATTGTTTTGCTAGAAAGAAAAAACCTTGGAAAGAAAGAAGCTTTTTGAGTGAGCAGTTAAACTAATTAAAAGTAATAAATTCCACTATCCTGAGATGAAGGTATAGATCACTTGTTAAGGATGCTACACAGTGTCATTTACTGACATTAGAGGAGAAATGGAATCATCAACTGATAGTGAAAAGTAGCAAAAAACATCAGACAGTATACAGATTGATTTCTCAGCAACCTTCTTTAATTTAAACACTCTGTTCTATACTGTAGCAAAACCACTGTTTTGTTTATAGCTCTGAGAATGGAGATAGGTTCAAAAAGTACCTGCTAGTGTTTGGGAAAAAATGGTGTGTGGGCAACATACAAGTGGGTACAGTGCTAATGTAGGTCACAAACATGTTGACTTTAAACCACTTTGGGGTGGGGAGGGGAAGTTATACTAACAGCTTATAGAGAAAGAGATATTTTGAAGGCTGACTGTTTCTTCTTAGTGGTCAACTTAATCACAATGAACATGGTGGGTTCATTCAAAGGTGCATCTTTTCAGCCTTTGGAGATTGGAGTAGTTAATTGAATTAACTTAGAAACATCCCCTAAGAAGATTTCATGAACATTACTACTAAGTAAACGTCACTGATGGGCCACTGTCTCTAGACTACAAACCACTGGACATCATACTAAGAACTTCAAGATTTATGTACAGTATGCATGGAAGTTTAAAATTCAAGCTACAGAAATATATCTGAAATAATTGCTTAATCTGTTAAGAAATGACATAAATAAAATTCCTGTAAAAAGCAGAGAAAATGAGAACATTCAGAACCAAAACCAGCTGCAGGGTTATGGCACAAATTCTGTGAAACTATATCATAAACAACAGGAATTGCATCTTGCTTTATCAATGGATGAGTAAAAATCTGGGATGGACATCTTTTCAGTGAACGGTGTTGTGAGAGAAAAGGCATTCTATCCTCCTCCATTTCTCACCTCTCACTGCATTATTTCCATATTAAAACCACCCATACTATGCAAAAATATAGGTAAACTTTATTTTGCTGTTATTTTCTCTATTTTAAAATAGGTGAACACATGCATTTTGAAAATTACAGGCCACAGTCTTGCAATTGAAATTGAAAATTGCACAGGCCATCTGGAATCTCCCATACTCAAAGGTTTCCTCTCTGCTAGTGACTGAGGCCTTTCTAGATGGATTCTTCATGGAAAGAAAATTAGCAGGGGTCGATATAACCCAGATGACAGTAGTTATATAACACAGGAAATGATAAAAAATCCTAAACACTATCAAACCTCTCTTTGCAGGTGACTCCGCCTTACATGATACATCATGTCTGCAAGAAATGACCCTATCTCAAGAAAGGCAACATCAATGGAAAATAAGTAAGAAAGCACATACTACCACGCACAGCTAGTCACATGGATAATACCGACTAGATGCTCAGCATTTCAGCAAGATTAAATCATGTCACTCTTAAGAAAGAGAAAATAGAAGATTATGGTAACTTGATCTGTGCTGGCTGCCAGACACCCACCCAGCTGCTCTCTCATTGCCCCTCCTCAATAGGACAGGAGAGAAAATTTCATGAAAAAGCTTGTTAGTCAAGATAAGGACAGGGACATCACTTAGTAATTACTGTCATTGGCAGAACAGACTCAACCTTGTGAAAAACAATCTAATTTATTGCCAAATATTAACAAAGTAGGATAGCAAGACATAAAACCAAAACTAAAACCATGTTCCCTCCACCCTTTCTTCCTTCCTGGGCTCAGATTTACTCCCAACTCTTCTACCTCCTCCCCTGAGGAGCACAGGGAATGGGGAATGAGGGTTGTGGTCAGTCTATAACATTTCATCTCTGCTGTTCCTTCTTCCACGCACTCTTTCCCTGCACCAGCATGAGGTCCTTCCCATGGGAAGTAGCCCTTCAGAAACAGAATACTACAGAGTGGGTCCCCAGCAGGCCAAAGTTCCTGCCAGAAAACCTGCTTCTGCATGTGGTCCTCTCCATGGGCCACAGGTCCTGCCGGGAGCCTGCTCCTCTGTGGGGTCTCCACAGGCTGCAGGTTCCTTCAGGGCACATCCACCGTGGAGTCCTCCACAAGCTTCAGTGTGGATCTCTGCCCCATTGCGGACCTCCATGGGCTGAGGGGCACAGCCTGCCTTTACCATGGTCTTCACCATGGGCTGCAGGGGAATCTCTGCTCCAGTGCCTGGAGCATGCCCTGCCCTCCTTCCTCACTGGCCTGGGTGCCTGCAGAGTTGTTTCTTTCATGTTTCCCCCCTCCTCTCTCACAGATTCTGTCAGTTGTTTTTTACCTGTTCTTAAATGTGTTATCACAGAGGTGCCACCTGTGTTACCAATGGTCTCAGCTTTGGCAAGTGTCAGGTCCATTGGAGATGGCTGGAACCAGCTGTGTTTGTCACAGGGCAGCCCCAGTCTCCTCTCACAGGGACCACCCCTGCAGCCCCCCTGCTGCCAAAACCTTGCCCCACAAGCCCAACAGAGTAACGCACCAGTGTCATAATAGGTACAGTTCTCCCTGGGCTGCCAGGTGACAGTCTGCGTTACTGATGCCTGTGATTTTATTCTTAGTCTCAAGCTACTTCATATCTTTTAATTGAAACCTGGCTTTGTGGTTTGCATAAAAAAATCCAGACATCATTTTGGTTTAAAATGCACTTGTATCCCCCAGGGCAGCAGATGAAAGTTGGAAAATGTGAGTCTTAACAGATCAAACACCAGAAGTAAATTAAAATGAAATAAGTTGCTACTTTTAGAGCACATTGCCATAAAGCAAATCTCACAATTAATGGATGTTTTCCATTAGCCCTAAAGCACCCCAACAGTCTAGATACAGCACAGCAGCTTGGGGTTTGCAGTATTATGTTGATGACATATTTTAGCAGTTTCACACTCATTAGATATTTCTGGACAACACTGCAATTTATTTTTTTTAGGAGCAGTGAAGGACTAAAGTTAAAGTAGCTATGGCAAACCCAGTTTCCTGAAAACATTCTCCCAAGACTTGTTACATCGGTTTTGAATCTGAACTTATAATTAACAAGTAATCAGAAATAGAGGATTTTGTTGTTTTGTGTTAACTCTGTTTTTACAAAATGTATTTTAATCTTTAGATCAGACATTGCAGGATATAAAACAAAGACAAAGAAAAGTATGGTAAGACACTTTAAGTACAGTTTGAATCTGCCCTAATTATTACCCAGCTCCATTTTCAGTGCAATGCCATACTGAAAATGCACATGCATGCCCCTCATTGAGCAAATGAATGCAATTAACAGCAAACATTACAGGGCCTGAAAATTTAAAACTTCTCAATACTGAGCTCTCAGCTACCAGTTAGACCATGCAATTCCACAGGTTTTCCCACGCGTTGCGGTTTGTGCTGAAAATACTGATAGGCCACCAAATAGACCTTGTTTTACTGCATGCAACATGTGTTCTTCCTGATCTCTGTGGGCTTTGACAGAAAGAGCTGAAACAAGTTCTGTGAACAACCATCTCAAAGATGCCTGAGCTCTGACCTTGAAGATGTAGGCAGAGTGAATTGCTATCCACATAAGAGTAGGAGGAAACCTTGAGTTGGTGTTTGCTCAGCATGCTACATTAGCTCACCTGTTAAGGACCTAGTTGGCAAATGTAAGAGTAGAACTGTTTAGCTAGTCAATGCACTCATACTCTCTTCACTTAAATTAGAAAGGGAAAGTGACAGCTCCTAAGACCTCACAAAGGCTTTGGTATTAATCCCCAAAACATTAAAGCTGCTAATCTTACAAGCTCTCAGTAGCTTGTATTACTAGCCAAACACAACAGTGGCATGCACAGTCATTAGTGTAGAGGTTAGTGATGATGCTCGGTGTGGAGTATGAAGGAACCATGCACTCCCAGTTTAAAGCCGGCCACCCACTATACACCTCCTGCAGCTCCTGGGTGTAACAATTGCCGAACACATTCCTCTAAGGGTTCAGGCCCTCCATAGTAACCTAGTGGTTGCCTTAGGAAGCATGAACATGATTATTGGCTTTTGTACAGAGATCTCAAACCTTGGCCAGTCCTAAGAAAGAGGTAAATATAAGCCAGCCTCTGCTGTGCTGTATGCTTTTGTCTTTCTGTAAAAAAATTATTAGGCTTGATGTAGTACGCTGTCTCTGGAAAGAGTGAAAGGATACAGCTTGAAGTACACTTTTGTATATAAATAAATATACACACATATATATATAAAAGACCACATTAGTTCTAATAGCTTCAAACTATATCAGTGTAATCCAAAACTATCAGACGTTTGGGTTTGTTGTAACTCAGTACATTAATTTTAAAGAAAATGAAGGAGATAAACCATATTTTCTCTGTAGTACCTGTTTACATCAGCCTGAAAAATGTTGATTTTCTAAAGAGACATGGATCACAAACTTTTCAGCACTATCCTTAGCACTTAGAATTCAGAGCATTGCCTTCCAAAGTAGTTTTCATTTTGGGAGAACTGATGGGGTTCATTTTTATTTAACATAGGTAATGGACCAGATGGGAGGGGAGTTTTGGTTTGGTGGTTTGGGTTTTTATTTGGAAACAAGTCACATTTCACAGGAAACTTCCAGAAAATTTCTTCTGAAGAAATACTTCAACATTCACAGTACAATATTAATTAAGAACTATAAACCTTAACATGTTCTCAAAAGTAACAAATAAGATTCAAATAAAAATATTTGAAGGCAGTGTTCTACATAATGATGTATGATGTTAATTTAATATTTGTGATGTTATCATATAAAAAATTACATATATCAACAAAGGGGAATAAAACCAGCATCTGTGTTCTTAGAAACTTATTTCAAAACAACTTTGTCGTTCCTTTTTGATTTAGTTGCAGTGCAGAAGTGGCCTAGGAATTTAAGGAAAATTAACTGAAAGTTTAGAGAAACGTGAACATGCAAAGATTTATCACTATAACATCACAATAAAAAGTAGCTGAAAACTTTGTACATAAACAGAGCTTAGATTAACGTATCAAGGGATGTGTAGTCATGGCCCTTCCCCAAAACACTCTGTTGCAGAAATAGAAGCAGGAGTGAGCTGTTTCTACTGTGTTTTATACAACTCTGCATTTAAAAACCCTGTCAGGGATAAGCTTTTGGATGATGACAAACCCATGAAAACTGGATGGTTTCACATAAAAACTACCCAAGATTTATGGACATTTTGGGGGACGGGAGAAGATGTGATATGCTCACTTTCTAAGTGCTTAAATAGGGAATTAGATAGCCAACTTCACATAAACAGTTGTGAAACATTCAAAATAGTCTTATTGCCATTTAATTACACAAAGAATGATAGGTATATGTTCTCCCTATACACTCCAGTTTAAATATGGCAAAATACTGATATGAAATCAAACACTTCAGTTTGGCAGCAAGGAGCAGCTTACAAAACTGGGTCTGCTTTCACTTGTTGCTGTCTTTTATTTCATGGAAGTGACTTGATATCTCAAGCAGGCTAAGATCTCATAACCCAGAGGCTTGATTATTAAATGTGAAACTGTAGTTTAAAGGCTTCTGACTAACTCAGAACAGGCGTGGCCTCATGCAATTTAGGCCACGCTAACATATAGTTATATGGATATAGACAATTGAAGTTTAGAAGTTAAGAAAATGAACCCCCTTAATTAATAGCAAGAAGAACCAAAGAACAAGCGGCAAATTCTGTCTCCCTCAGTGAAGCACCCCACAGGTACAATGTCAGCAATGAAATGGGTCCTTTAGCTCACCATGGGACCCCTTACTCCAAATAAATACGATGTACAAATTAAAAAGGAGAAAGTAGGACTATTAAGGGCAAATATTGATATAAGATTATTAATGAATATGATCCTATAGAAACATCTAATGACCAGCCAGAACAGGACTGTATTGAGAAAAGCATTATACAAAATGAGGGATAGATAATTCCTTCCTTGTAAGGTGTTTGTAGTCTTATTGCCATACTGACTGAGAAGTCTGTGACAGGTGTAGTTCAGCCTACCATCCTGCAATCAAAGTTATTCCTAGAATCAAGACAGATTTCCAAACTTTTCCATTTTTAACAAATTGAGGACTTCAATAATTATTTATTTAGATACTACTCAATTTATTAAAACATAAAGAATTTCCTGTTTTTCTTCCAGGAAAAGCTCTTGTAGCTTCCTCACCTTGAGGCTGATTTTGGCTGAGACCTACAACCTCTTTGATAAGAACTCCCAGTCCAGGCTGTATTTCTTACACTAGCACCATAACACATTTGTAACACATAAAAAAATTGGTTAAATGAGAAAGACTACAAAAATCAGGAGGGATTTGCAGGGCTTAATTTCCATATATTCTTTTATTTGCTCCTATTAAAATACAGTAGTGTCCTGGAAGCAACATGAAAGCCTTGGAAGGATGACCCAAAGGAGGCCAGGGTGGCATAGCTGACTCTACATCTATCCACATAAGATTTGTGCTATAATTCTATTGCCCACTAGCATGCCACCCCCCTACACCTCCACAACTCACACAATTTTTTCTGATCAACACCAGTTGACTATGGTATTTATTAAAGTTATGTCAAACCTTGCAGGTCTCCTTTTCTAGCAACTGAATTTCATTATATAGTGAAGAAATTATAAAACTCTCAGGGCTTCATAAATGTGAGAGGCTCAGGGTGAGGTAGGTCAGGAGTATGCATTGGGACCAAAGCAAAACAGTAAGAAGAGCCCATAGCAATCCATAGGACTTCTTCCTCAAATTTAGCTGGGAATAACCAAGAGGTTACCAGGTTGGCAACGTGCAAGATGGTTAATACTTAGAGATTTTAAAAAAATAATAATACTGGAAAACACATCTGAAAAAAAACCCACTTTCTGAAAAGTTTGGTAATTGGGTTGGTCACTTTATACTGTGGACCTAGTTCTGTACACACAAAATAAACACCTCTGTCCTCTGTACAACAGTCTGTCTTTTGCTCTGTAAACACCCTTGTTTCTTGCAGGGATAACCTCATTCTGCAGAAGTTTGGAATCTCTCAAAAAAAAACAACAGGTGGATACTCTGTTACTGGATGAACTTGGTTTTCCAACAGTGTGAATCGGAATGTTATATTACAACAGTATTTCCAGTTGATGACTCTGATTTTGGTTTTATGGGTTTAACCCAATTATGTTTGGATTCACGCTGAGAAAAGGAGAAAATTCAGACTAAAATAATTCATAGCTCCTTAAGATTCACAGAATTATGTTTCATCCCATGCTGGTTGTAATGGATTTTTATTCTTAGGTAAGGGAGTTTGATCAGAGGTTGATTTATATGTAAACTTCAGAAGATATTTTCAGGGAGGTGAATTAATTTTGATCATCATCATGTCAACTTTTACCGCAGGATAAGTAAATCTGGATGTGAATGAAGCGTGTCTCTCTTTGTTCCTTTCCTCATGCAGAACTCCAACAGCTCAGTAGTAGGTGATGTGGTGATGGTCATAGTAAGACAGAGATGGTCAGAGTTCTGGCACGTTTTCCTTAAAGAGCAGCTTGGGTTTTATTTAAATTTTATAACTTTTTTCAAGCTTATTTAATGTGGCTGATTTTTTGTAAAAGAGAGGAAAAGTACATTGAATTCCAAAAATAATTAGTGGAAAGGCAAGATTTAAAAAATCATTAAAATTCATAACAGAATAATGGATTATTATGAATGTGGGAGTAATAAATACAGAATATATGATTAGTAAATTTGTAGAATTGTTGCTACTCATGCATTCCAGCTATATGAGTACTCCTTTCTGTGATCCCAAGAGTGAATTACTGCTATGGAAACAACAGGCAGAAGTAGGGTTCAAAACACAAAAGTAGAACCTTCCTACTTTTTTGCAGTGAACACGGAAAAGAATGTGTAATACTATGTTCTGAAAGCTTTTCCTGTGTCCTAGGCTTAAATCAAGATGGTCAGCACTGAAAGGCAAGGCTGTTCTGGCCTACCAGTCCAAGCACATCACTGAATGTTATACACTCAAAGTTCTAACTGGCCTGTGTTTAAACAGAAACAAACAAACAAACAAAAAAAAAAACACAAGCAAACAAAACAGAACTAAACTAAAAAAAAAAAAAGAGGAAAATGAAAAATACATATAAAATTTAAAAGCATTGATTGTCTTAAACTGGAGGGAGGACAATCCAGAAATCTACGTAACTGATCTCACTCTCACAGGATATAAACACATTTAATCTATATTTGTGTTAGGACTAGTCAACAGTTTTTTAAATAGAGCTCCTGCAGATGCTTGAAGACACATTAAACCATATTTTCCTTCTTTTGAACTGAAGATCTTTTCTGTTTGAGAAACAACCAGAAAAACAACAGAAATTTGAACATTTTTCTGCCAGTCAGAACACAGGCACCTTTAATTTGTGATCTTTGGGGTTCTGTACAGATGGGCTCTTAGACAGGTGCCCAGTGCACAGGCACAATGAGCACAGGAAAGGTGAGGATGCAAGGTACAATTATGCAATACAATACCACAAACACCTGAGCTGTGGATTTAACTGTCTATCCGCTAACTAAAATGAGGAATTAAGTTTTCCAAGCTTTCAACAAGCATGCAAAATGTTAACATTAGCTAACAAGTGGAGATGTGATCCAGTCAAAAGGGTAAATATCACAGGTTAGACCAGATGATGTAGGAGACAAACAAAACCCTGTGATTGCATCTGGGAAGCCATGTCCAGTTCTGGACTCCCTAGTTCATGAGAGACTTGGTCAGATCAAATCAAGCGCAGTCGCAGTCCACAAGGATTTTTAGTGGGCTGGAAACCATGATGTGCAAGGAGAGGTTGGGAGGTGGCTTCATTCAGTCTGGAGAAGGGGAGACCATGCTGCCATCCATAGCTATATGGATAGGTAGGGTGCATAGGGAGGGTGCAGAGAAGATGGAGGCTGGTTTTTTTTCCAGAGATGCATAACAGAAAAAGAGGCAATGGGCCCAAGCTGGAGCATGGGAAAATCTGATTAGATAGGTGGGGAAAAAAACAGTGTGGATGGTCAAACTCCAGTTGCTCAGAGACTCTGTGGAATCTTTGCCTTTGAGATAACTAAACCTCAACTGGGTAAAGCCAGATGGCCCCTGAAAGTCCCTTTGAACTTACGCTGTGTTACTGTGATCTTATGATCTTCATGAATACATGGAAACAAGTCCTGTAAAGGTGCTGCAGACATTTTCTTTTAACAAAGAAACTGAAAACGTGAAGAGAGAAAATCTAATGTATTTTCTATTTAAAGATTCTAGCTCTGTGTCTCAGGTGCTAGGGGTATCAGCAGTATGGATGGAGGAATGCGATCTTTTCCCTGCCGTTGAAATGGATGCCTTGGGAGGGAATATAGAACATGATAAGTAGTACGGAAAAGACACACTTATCTCAAAAATAAAATATAAACAAAATGAACACAATGATATTTAGTCTAGTGATATGGGTTCAAATTTTATTAGTGTGCCCTAGCTTGGCATTTGACACTCGCTTTCTGTGATGACTGAAGTTATTAATTTGAGATAATTTTATTTCTAATTTATCTCAGATGCTCTCAGAGTTCTGTATAGCACCTGCTTTATATCTCAGCTTCTCACTCTAAGGGAAAACAGAGAGAATGATTTTTAAAAGCCAAATTTTAAATGCCAAAAAAAATTAACATACAAATGGGAGCAGATGTTGCTTTCATAAAGGTTCACAGCACACACACACAAAAAAAGTCAGTACTGCACACTGCAGAGAGTTTAACCTCTCTTCTTCCTCTCATTCCATTTTGGAAGTAACTTTAACTACACCATTGGTTTCAGGATAGATGGCTATCAGTTTTATAGTCTGTCTTTTTTTTTTTTTTTTCCTTTCTTTCATTATATTTACACCCAAAGAACCAACTTATTTTCCTCCTGGGCATGTCCTAATCCAGAATCACTAAACAGCTTATTTCTATGTACTGCAACTAGTTTCCAACTTAATTCCAACTGCCAATATTTGAGTTATGGGCTGTTAGGTGCAACTGGCTTTGTCTGCACTTGGGTTGTCTGACCCCAATCTAATTCATACACAATACTCTAGTGAAGTCTTGAGGAACCTCTATATATTTTCTGCTTTTTTAATGGTGAAAGGAATCTTCAGTTAAATCTCATCATACAAATACATCTGACTAAAAAGCCTACTGCAGGTTGTAATTACAATTGATTATATGATTAGAATAAAGTACTTCAAGAGCACTGCCTGAATAATTATTTGAAACTTGGACCAGGACCTCTCTTGAATTTGGAGAGAATCAGTGAGCTGCCTTTGTTTGTGATGATATTCCAGATATACAGTGTCCTAGCTTGGGTCAGAACCAGAACTGGGAATATAGGTAGTAAGAAGAGCAAGTTGTACTGCAGTTAGTGTATTTTGAAGAAGGAATTTCACTGTGTGCCAGAACAGCACAGAGTACTCATTAGTATCACATAGGATTTCTCTGAGAGGGGCTAGGACATGAAGAAACATCATATGCCATGGTGGGATGAGATGTTAAGCCCTAAGACTCTTGCCCTGCCCCACCCCCCCCCCCCCCCCCCCCCCCGCCCAGTCCAGTGTGTTACACAAAGGTCTCCATCATGAAGCTTTGAATCCCACACATTTAACATTCTTATGAAAGGATCTGAATGAATAATTATAAATTATTCTTAGAAATGTCCCATTTCTTTCTGAAGCCTATGAGGATAGGATGGTTTACTTATACCTCATCCTGACTACCCCTGTTGCAATCTTAAGAGTCACGAAGAAACAAAATCACAAATAGGTGATTTGTCAGCATCAAATGCAAACATTTACCAAATGTTGACAAACCAACCTTTGTGCAGCTTGACCCACAGCCAACTGAATTCACTACTCTCTTCACCTGAGAATTCCATAGTCCTGCAGCCCAAGCCAAACTCCTTGACTGTCCACGGAGTCAGAGTTTGACTGACACGGTGGCTTTTGTCTGGAGAAGGCCAAGTCATTCTCTAGACAGGAAAGCTCAGGCACAGGAAAACTGAACTGGGACGTGTGAAGAGTAACCTGTTGTGGTGGAGAGTGTGGATGTGATTGTCTTAAGCCACCTGTCTCTTAAATCTAAACTCAAGGTCCAGAAGCCAAAGTCCTATAGACAGAACTAAAGCGATTCCTATTGAATTCAACTGGCTTTTAGCTAAGCATGTAATATGGAGTGCCTCAAGACTATCCTAAACTTTGTCCTGTTGGCAAACAGGACATTTGTGCTGGCTGGCAACTTCCCAAAGAGCTTGTCACCTGCAACATCCCTACATCTTTTCCTTGTCCCACAAGTGCTGCAGATGTGGGCATGAAATCATTCACAGAGACGGTGAGTGTATTTTTGGGTGGAGAAAATTTGGTTTTGTGGATCACTAGATAAGGCAGGCTACTACACTAACCACTGGGATCCAGATTGCTTAGCCTACACAACAGAATCACATTTGTGATGCATGAACCTAAACACAGACAACCACATCCATGTACTGTAGCATCTTTAAAGATGTAGTTTCCAACTCCCCAAACAGCAATGTGTAAAGCTTACACAAGAGCTACCAGCTGATTCAGTATGTCTCTGGCCCTCAGATTTTAACCTAAACTGGAGTATTCTTCTACCAGTAAACAAATTGGAGAATTCATTGCCTCTATTCCCTTAATGATGGATGATTGGATTTTCTAGTTCCCGCTGACACGGCAACCCTACAAACAAGACTTAAATGTCTGTAGGATATCCTGTGAAAATAAGCAGATAAATAATGAAACATGTTTGCATAGTAGAAGTTAATGAAAATAAATCAGGAAGCATTCCAGAGCATGGAGCTGGGGCAGGATTTGTCTTTTAATCATTATGAGCAGAAAGAAAAGAGAGGGGAAAGGCACCAGAGAAAGAGCAGAAAGTTAATTAAAATGCACAACCTTCTGGTGTTTCCAAATTACATATTGACCTGGGGCAAACTTCCAGTTTCATCCACCAGGATGTTCTGTAAACATAGACTTACAGAGGGCTTGTTCCTCTAGAATCATACGGAAAGGTTCCTTTTTGCCAGCCGAGTCATTTATACAGGTAGAATTGTGCATTATGTTATCTACCAAGATAATTGTAATCTTTCACCAGTGTATCAAGACATTGTTTTTCCTCCAGAAAATGAACCAGTTTCTAAACTTCTCACATAAATGAAGCTGGCTTTGGAACCCAAAAAACCACAGTTGCCTGTGACAATCCTCCTACAGTGCAGCTAAAGGTAAATCATGTTTTCCTATTTAAAGGTATTAATTTTTCACCTCTACCAATTTAGACACTTCTGAAAATATCCAGAATTCTAAACATTCACTGTGACATCTCTTAAAGATCAAATATGGTTTGAGTCGTTCCACCATCAATCATTTAAAGTATCAGCCATTAGAAACCCTCAAATAGTAATCTATATCTTATTTGGGGAAACATATCCCAGGGTGTGTTTGCTAGGGCTGTTGGTGTTATTAAGACTTCTCTCATGAGTTCTGCTGAGCTATGGTTTTCTACTTACTCCAAGGAATTAGATTGAAATTCCCTTGTGCACTATCCAATAGGGCTCTTCCGTAATTGCAAGCATCCACAGAATTATCCAGGAACAATAAACATAAATTTATAGAAACTATGTTTTTATTTGTGTGAAAACAGTTCTAAACAAAAGAAAAAAAAATATCATTGTATGTACTATGACACTGACTTGATTTACTCCCTGGGTTAATATAGACAATAACTCAAATAACAATTTAGTCTTCTCAACTTGCTCTCCTTCCAGAAATACAAGCTGAACTCTTGCTGATCACTGAAACCAAATATTGAAAACAGAGTACATATCACACTTAAATTGTGTTTTTGGCTTGCTCCAGTTTTCATGGAGCTGCACACACCTTTTTGGCAAAACATTTCTGCTCCTAGACAAAGCATCTCCTGATTCTTTGCTTTGCCTTTATTTCATACAATCAAAACCCAGTTCTCGGGGTGCAGATTAAAAGAGCAACCTTAACTTAAGTCCTTCCTGAAACAATCCTAAAGCATTTTTGTAAGCCAGTTCCAAACATTATGATAGTGGTTGGGGAAGTATTATAAGCCAGGTTTATCTCTTTCTTTTCCCTCTGTAAAAAGTGCTCAGATAGTATTTTTCACCTGACTTCCAGTCAGAGCCACCTTGCCTGTGCTAGATAACTGAGTGAGACTGAATAGTTCAGAAACACACCTTTATATTTCTTAAATTATTTGTAAGTCCATCTGCTGAAACACCTGAATGTGTTACAACAAATGTAAATAAATAACATGCATATTAGCTTTGTGCAAAATTTGAAACCCCAGAATCTTGCATGAGCATGAAAGGAGATATAAGTGATAATGCTTTCCTGTCACCTCTTTTCCCATGCTTTTTCTTTGCCACATGCTGGATATGGAGTCTAAGCCCTGAATCACGTGTGCATCATACAGATATTAAGCACAGCAAGCCTGTAGGGATCTTTTCCTTTGCTATACCAATTACCTTCCTTGAACAGTGATGAATATTTAAAATTCTTAGGGCTCTACATTGAATGAGATGTGGAAATCAAGTCTATATTTTAAGGAATATTTATTAGTCTTGTTTAACAGAGGTTAAGATTATTTTTGTTCTAATTTGGGTGAGCTAAAGTATATAATAATACTGAAAATATCTGCAGATAATGTCTGTAGTGCTCCACACAACACTCACTCATTTAGAAATTAAGGAGGTGACTGGATTCCACCCATACTAATTAATAGCAATCTACAAAAGCATTCAAAGGCTTTACTCTGTCTTAAAAAAATGCCTGCTCTAATTCCTTTCGAACTCAAACTAAGCAGGCAACAAAATTTGAAAACCTTAGGAAAGATGGCATTACTAAAAACAAAACACAGAAAGTAAAAATCCCAAACACAGTTTACTTGCTTTACTGTGTACACTTTTTAGGTGGAACAGGATGAGCTGGTGATTAACAGTGGAGCTGAGTTAGCAAGACAGACTTCAGCCACTACAATATAAATTGTGTTTGCCATGCTAAAATACAGGAAAGGAAAAAAATATGTATTGGGAATGTATTATTTGTTCACATTGTTTTTCAGCTTTCTGATATACAAAGTTCAAACCTAGTTCCAGTGAAAGCACACACAAAACTATGAAAAATCTGTGCCTATTATGCACAGGTAATTATATAGTTATAGGATTATAAATATGTACAGAGAAATATATTCAGAAAGACATAGATGCTTTAACCATATTAATTTTATTTCTCTGGAAACATACTCAGAATGAAATTCCTAATTTTACTGATCTAAGTAAAACAGCAAATTTACACCATGGAGTTACTGTATTTTATATTTTATTGGACCAAATTTGGTACTGCAAGCAGAAGTAGCATGCTGAGCACATTACATCTACAGTCGTAAGAAACCTGAAGTGTACTGCCTGGAAGTCAGACAAGAAGTGTAGCAGATGGAAGATAATACATGAAAAGTGGTTGTTTCATGGAACAGGGAGATCCCAGCAGTAGCACTGGGCAGAAAGACGGCACGTACCTGCCTGACACAGGGCTCTTCCTGGGACTACATACCCTGGAAATCCTGTAATTCAGTATTTTGACCTGTCTTCTCCTACTAAGGAAAGAGAGAAAAAAATCTCTGCAATAGATTTGGAAGGCAGGCAGGCAATATTTTGGGGAAATTAAAATTTTACTGAAGTTGGCTCCCCTCTAATTGTATGGTAATTGCTCTGGGCCAACTTTAAAAAAGAGGCTGTCCCAGAGGGAGGAGGCACTGGAGAGAGGGAGTGATAATAGAAGAGAATGCATCTGAGTTGTGTAAATGAGTGTCCCTGAAAATTAATAAAAGAAGTAGAAGAGGATGGATGTCAGTGTCTCAAAAATGCTGCAACATAAAAATATAATAAAAAGGGAATTATTACCTTGGGAGTGCCTAAAAACAATATAAGATTCTTTAAATATATAAAGGGAAAGAGATAAAGGGCTGAAAACTGAAATAATTAGCCCACTAAGGGATTAAGGAGAAACTTAATACGAAGCAAACAGGATATAGTGGGAAAATTAAATGAGTTTTGCACTTCTGAGTATCCGTGAGGGAAATGTGAGGTGAAATAGTATAAATAAAAAGAAGCGTATTTTCCAACTGCTGAGTGGTACAAGTGAAAAGATATCGTTGCAGAAGATGATTTGGGTAAGTTAAAAATCACTAAAGCCAAATAAAGCTTCAAGAAAATAGGTTATCCCTGCAATAACTGAAAGGAACATAGGAGGAAATAAGTAAGAGATTGTGGAGGTTCTTTTGAAAGGAATGTACTGAACTGCAAGAGAAAAGGGATATTCATATCAGTCCTTTAGAAAAGAAATACTGAAATAGTAAAGAGGAGCTTAACACACAGATCCACCAGTTATAATGATACACAATGGAGAAATAAAACATGAAATTGTTAAATGTAGATAATTTATTAGTATATGATTGTTATTCAGGAATGGACATCTTAAAGTTCTGTTTTCCAAATATACTGCCTACACCAGCATAATTATTTAAAAAATACATATATTTAGTTACAAGGGGAAGAAAAAGAAGCAGTGGAATAAAAGTAGAGGAAAGAAAATTAAAGACAAGAAGTACTTCTATTTTTGGTAATTACAAATCTGAACATGGTAAGTAAAACTAGTTCACTCAGACTTTTGCAGTGGTTTTGGTCCTAATTATGTGCAATTTATACTGCACACAAATAATCTTCAAATAAGTCTCTTCTGTATTGTCGGTGTGGCAGTCTAAAGCCATTACTGTGCACTCAAAGTTTATTATTGATTTTTTTAATCAAAAGAAAAAATGATAAATTAATATTGAAAAATATTAAAATAATAACATTACATCATTCACATACAACATTCTTTGTAAACAGAACCTCATCACATGAAGTGATAAAGTATTCTGGAAAAAAAAAAAAAAACAAAACCCAAACCCAAACAAAACCATTGATCTTTCATCAGTTATTTGAACTGACTTGTCTACAATCACCCCACAGATTGTACTAATTCCAGTCTAGAACCTCATCTACAGGGATATTTCACCTTCAGAAAAAAAATCTATAATAAACCTCTGACAATTCATCCAATGACAATGATAGGATTTATTTACTGTTTTGACGTCGCTGTGGTCAAAGACTTGCCTTTCCCATTAATTATTACATTCATAAAGTTTAGTGAGATGCATGCACTTATTCAAGTGGCCATGATTAAATAATTTACACAAGTACTACAATTGGTGTCCTGAAACTGACTGTATAAATCTAAACCATATTGATGCTTTAAAATTGTATTCACTATATGAAAGCCATAAATGCTTTTAAAAACTAGAGGGGTTTATTCCATCCAGTTCTGTATGGAGTGCAATGCCTAATTACTTTGGCTTTGAAGTTGGGACTAACCTCTCTCTGAAAAACTGGTGTTAGGTTCTAGGAGATATAAATACAGACTACTGAGGGCCAAGAAAAAAATTAATTAATATTAAGCCAGAAAGTATGTAGTTAACATTACTTATAAAAAAACTGAGCAGACATAATACAGAAGGATATTTTCCTATGGCAAAAAAAAAATTCTATGAAAAAAAGTTTTGTAGTTGCATTATTGGAGTGGCACAATGGCTATAAATATGTACATTCTGCCAATTAGTGCAGGAAAAAAAAAAAAAACAACAAAAAAAAAAACCAAAAAAAACCAGCAACAAGATGCAGAAAGTGTTCAGGTTTCAGCATATAAAATTACATCCTACTTTTCTTATTTCACAACAATTAAATGTCAACTGTGAAGTGGAAATTATTGAAAAAAATAATAATTTCCATCAGTTTGGTAGGTACCTGCCTCCATTAGGTTTGTGAAATTACATCAGAATATAATCTGCTTCTTCAAAAAGTAGTAATATTGCTAATTGTGCATATAACAAGTCTTATTTAGTGGAAAGGAATGTATCTTCAGAAAATCCAATCTGCAAACATAGCTTTTTCTGACATTAGTACAGTTTTATTTGAATGTAGGAAAAGAAATAGAGAATTCATCCTTTATGCTTTAATCTTAAATTATATTCTAGCTGCAGGTGTGATAACGACCAATTTCTTGTCTTTTTTTTTTTCCTCTTAAGAAATGAATCTGAGACAAAGAGTACTTTGAAAGTCCCTTTCAGAACCTGATAGATGCCATATGACATTCTTCTGTGATTTCACCTATAACTCAGTGATCAATTGATCAGCAGAGCAATTCGGGCATCTGAAAAATTTTCTGCAGCACAGATTACAGAGAGGCTGCAAAGTAAGGGGCTTGCTGCACAAGACTCCACATTTTGTAGCCTGCAAGTTTGAGCATTTGCCTCAGCAGCAGCTCAGGCCACAGCACTGACCTGCTGCTTTATTTCCCTTGGGTATGCCTTTCACGGAGACTGTCAAGATAACCAACCTCGTATTGCTGGCCACTGCCCTCCTGGAACTGGGATCCAAAACTCCGGAAGTGTACAGTCTTAATAGTAGACAGTTATAAGTACCTATTTTTTGTCTTATTGCACATGTATTTTGGTAATTCAAGCATGCACTTTTAAATTTCAGTGAGTGTAAATTAATGACCTTTGCTCAAAATATTTTATGAATACTTTCAGTCAATTACTTTTTATTATTTCCATATCTGTAGACATTATGAACTGGTTCTCAGGTAATTAATTTTAATAGCACCATGCATAAATGGGAAGTCTGCATTCTGAAGGGGGCATTTGGAGCTTATTTTTCAGTTTTCACTGCAGTAACAGAAACCACAAGAGTAACAGGCAGCAACAGGCTGCCACGAGATTATTAGGAACAACGTGTCTTGCTGATTTCCTGGCTACACCTGAGGGGTGACCCACTTCTTCAGAGCAGTCACAAATGGGAAGGAAAAATGTTGTGTCTATCCTGCATTCTTTTTTCTCCAAATGCATTTACGGCTTTATTGCAGTCTAACCTGCCGACCTGGTACATCGCGGGTATGAATCACATCCTCGGAGTTCTCTGTCCTTAAGCACCGTGTAGCACACATTCCTGCTGCTGGTAGTGGACCACATCACAGCAACATTCAGATTTCCAAGGATGAAAGCAAGAGGATTTGAAAAGTAATTGCAGATTACACCTACGCTGGCAATCATCTTTCTAAACCCTGCGTATATACTGTAGACACACACACATACATGTATATATCTGCAAACATGTATATATATGAATGCACATGCACACACATAACAGCTTCAAACGTTGCATATCTACATTTTAATTAGAACTGAGGGGAGGGAAGGACAGAATTCCAGGATGAGTTTGTGGAGAAATAAATTTGTTTCCTATCATGTAAACAAAGATTTTTCTTTTTCTGAAAAAGATGAACTGAAGCGGTTTTCTATGAGATGAGGGGACTGGAGTGATTATATAGAAGGTTGTTTCCAGTCCTATGCATTCACTTAGGAAAGAAAACCCGAGAAGTCTAAGTGGGACAGATTTAGCTCGCAGAAGATGCTGCCAGCCTGGCATATCTCCCTCAGAGGAAGGGGTATGAAACCTGGGAGCTGGAGCTGCCTAGAGCACCGAAGTGCCCAGGCAGAGCCTCAGATTAGTGTTGGCCTGGGGTGAGTTGAAAAATATAAATAATCTTTTGAAATACTGTGAAGTAGGTCCTTCTGACACACCCATCCTCCCCATTTATTTACATCAAATTTAATTAATCTTCAATCTGTTGCTAACTACCTATTAACGAGGATTTGAGACTCTGTCCATGTGCTAGCAGAAGCAGTCTCCTCTCCGTGTCTGGAAGGGCTGTGCCAGGCAGTCCTCTCTGCCTTTCAGCAGATATCGTAGCCAAAAAGGATCTCGTTCTTACACAGACACTGAAATGCCAGTTCACTTTAATTAATGACCTGATATCTGTCCCTCCACAGCATGCTGACGCTGATTCACACAGCTTCTCCAGGCAGGAGTGAGAACTATCTCAAAAGGGCCCTAGGTAGGAAGGTAGGAAAGGTAATGATATGTTCCCCTTACCAGGAAGATAAAGCAATTCTGTGCAAGGCAATCAGTGACGAGGCAACCTACGGAGAGTGCTGCAGACACCACCAGGTACCGCTGCAAACTGATTTCCTAATGTCCGAGCAACCTGTAATTCCTACATTAAGCCAGTAACCAATAAGTCTGTTTTAGGTACAGTTTATCTTCCCAAGTAGTTCTTTCAAAACCCCATTAGTTAGAGACTGCCTATGCCCTGAACGTTGAAAATGTATTATCCCTTCCAAGGTGTGTGTTTGTTTATTTATCGAGGTAGGAGAAATTAGTCTTTGTTATGACAACTCAGGATCACTGTAATTATCCAACTGATTTTTAAATTCCACAGAGCTGTTGGCCTTAGTGATATCTTGCATTTTTAAAAGGAGTGCTAAGTTATAATGATTACCATGTGTCTTTAAGTTTTTTATATAACATTTCCCAATAATCCAACAGAAAGTACTTATTTCCCTTTCAGCTATGTCCTTGAGAACAAGGTTAACCAGATAACGCACTGGTTTTAAGCACTTCTGGCTGTTTCCTGGGGGAAATGAACACCTGCTGCTGCCAAATTCATCTACTTGGTCATCTCGTAGCAAAGCTTTGAGATGTTGTCATGTTCAAGCAGTCACTCCGGACTTAAGAAGCTGTGATGGTACATGTGCATTAATCCTGGGCTACTCTGATACTCATCTGTGTAACTAACACGCTGCAGGCTTCTGATAACTTTTCTTTCCTTCCCCCCCACCCCCCCAAGTTTCTCTATAGAAATACTGTGAATGATATCTCCTCTGCACAACTCTTTCTCCTATCATCCATTTATCAGACATGATATGTTCACTATATATTACTTAATACATTAGAAATTATACTGACACTCATTATTTTCCCACAGCAGTTAATAAACTTTAAATTCTGCCAAGAGAATGGCCACCAGTTCTATTATATGGAACAAGCTTGGTGCTAAATGAACTTTAAATACTCCATCTATATTTACCTGCATGAAACTTCCTGGATCTCCATAAGGGTGCATCTTGTTCACTTACACTGAAATTACATTAAGAAAATACATACTCTCAGAAAAAAGATGTAAAAGAGAACAGTTTATTTCTCATTCTGAAAGTACTCAGTTTCTTTTCTCCTGTGATCAGTCTCATAAGATTTTTACTGTTGCAATTTCAATGATTTGTAAACTACTTTCTATAAAAAGTTTCCCTAAAAAAACATCCACACCTCATCTGAAAAATAAAGGTAAAGGGTTTTCCTTACTGAGATTAAGTGTTTTAAGGTTTTGTTGCGTTTGGGTGCTGGTTTTGTAGTTTTTTTTAAATTAGACAAACGTGCAAATAGGGAATAAATACATATAGATACTGAAATTTGGATCTTGTCAAAGGAACATGCTTGAAAACCACTTTTCACTTTAATTCTGCTTTTTTACATGTTAAATAGCACCTAACTCCAGAAATGCTCTTTTAGGTATTTCATCATACCAAAACTCATGGTTCAAACATGAAATAACTCGAGGACGTGCAGCGTGCAAACTGTGATGTTCTATTACGTCTCTGCAGTTTACAAAACATGCTCGGATTTTGATATGTTGAAAATCTGTTTTTTAACTGCTTCCCAGATCAACTTTATATGTTTATTGATATGTGTTTAGTTCTGCATAGAAACTAAAGCATAAGAATAATGAATAATAAGACTAGACTCAGCCACTTCAGTGATCTGTACAGACCGTGTCAGTATTCACCTACTGCCTTCCTTTTACACTATTTGTCAATTGATGACTAAGAGTAGAAACCTCCATTACGTTAGTTTATAACGATCACTAGAAGTTCTTCTATGGCCAATCATGTAGCAAAAGTAGGAAGGAGCTCAATAGTCTGCATTTAACCTAAAAAAAGTAATATTTTGTACAACAATCCCCTGTAATTTTCTGTATTTTTTTACTTAGCCATCATTTTGCTAATTGAAACTTTTGGATTCGTGTAGCAGAGTTAATTCAATTTATGCATGCAAATATGTTAAGAAAGAATTCCTCAAGGCCAACATTTGTGTGATGAGGCTCACCTTCCTTTGTTGCCTCTACAGTGAATGGAGAGGATTAATCAGGCTGATCACTTTCTTGATTGCTGTAACTTAGCTTCTTTTCTGAGTTGGTCTCTGTGTTGACCACAGAGGGAGCAAAGGAAGAGCAGACTATTTAAAGTTACTCATTCTGAGTATCCCATGTAATGTGTGAATCAAAGCCTTTTTTTCCATGCTTCTGTATTAAATTGATGCATGCCCATGGACACTAACAGAGATATTTAATTTTTGGAAATATGTGTGTTCATCTACAAACATACAATTTGAAAAATGTATTCCAAAGTATATGACAGCAGGGGGGGCAGGGAGTTAAAACAATTCTATTGTAGAACAACAGATTCTAATGAATATATAATAGTAGTTAGTAACAAATACTTCAAATACTTGTTTTGTTTAGTGTAAAACTTATTCATTTGGCTTCTCATCCCCCTTCAAAGGCTTTCCTTCATAGGAGTACTAGCTTCTCTCCAGAGCAACAACATTTTGATTATTATGAATTGCTTAACTCCAGGACACATTCTTTTTAGATTATGTTAAGAAAGGTGAATCATCTTAACTATCAAGAAAGTAAAGATCAAAATATTTCAGACGTACAGTCATACCAATGAGGATCAGCTATGACTGGGCTCATATCCAGCTCCACTGCCTCCACTCCACAAAGAAAGGATTAAAGGGTTGCATGTCCACACTCAAGCATTTCTAATCTCTGAAGGAGGTGTCAGTGGTCAGGTGTGGACATAATCAAGATCAGAAAGGATTTCTCCATCATCATTGTACTGACATTTTAAGTTGTTCCTTATTGTAAATGTGCAGGTTTTCAAACGACATCTCCTAAACAGCACATACTACGGTGAGCATGCTATCCCCTGTCTGCTGGTCTTTTGTCTCACTTCTTATAGGATTTTCAATCAAGTTCAGGAGTTTGCTTCAAAACCTTTAGAGTAGCTCAGTGCTCTTGCCTATTTCTCATCTTGGTCTCCAAGATGAAGATAACAGTGCCCAATTTCACTTCTCAGGTACAACAAACATTATTTTTTTTCCTTCTAAAATTGAAACAGTTATTAACTGATGATTTCTTATCAGGCATAAACACCCATAGGAATTATTATATTTTGGAAGTATTTAGACACCCATATTCTAATGTTTTTTATTTCAGTTATATTGCCTTTGTTTACTAGTATGGACAAAATCACCCTCAAACCATTCCAATGCAAATGTCATGTTTTATGCACTGTTCTTTTCTTGAGCAGGAAACTATGGAGAAATGAATGATGTACAGACATTGTATGTAGTTTGTTGAAAGGTAATTCCTCTTTGGGAGCAGTTTTTCAGTACATAGTTTGTACTTGGCATCACAAAGACTCACTGATGCAAGACCCCAGATAATCAGATATTCACTGCTGAAACAGAAATTCTTATATCCCTTGGGGAAAAAAAGGAATTTACTTTTTCCTAGAACATCCTTAGTTCCTGTGGTATATTCTTGTCTGATTTGGCTTCTTTCTGCTCCCTATTGACTAATTTTTTTCTAATGCACCAAATCAACAAAGGTAAGTAGAGAAGGAAGGAAAAGAAACATTTTGATATTGGACTGCAGAAAGAAAAAGATCTTTGAGATTGCTGAAGAACATTATGGAAAGAGGAATATGTCTTGAATGTGAGCTTGTGGGAGGAAGCAGGAGGCTTTCTTGGGCACCCAGTGTCTGTGATTGACAGACCTATCAGTACAATCTGATACCAAAGGGTGGAGATAAAAAGTCTGGATGCTAGGCTGCTAATACATAAATAGCAGGAAAAGTAATAGAAATGTGACAGTTAATGAAAGCACCTGTTTGACCAGAGAGATTTCCACCTTGATGGGGTGGGAACCAACATCTTGCTTTCTTCTCCATGGCAATAATTTCATTTGAAAAGTCAAGGAGGCTACTTTAGCATTTTTTTGCTGTTCTAATACTGTGGCCACTATGGTGCAGGAGAACTACAGATGGCGAGTCCACATAAAATTAGCAGCAGAAGTAAATGGCCCAGGAGGAAGAAAAGAATTTCCTGCTGTAGAGTAAATCAGAGAATCTATGTGTACAGTATTTGTTGCCATCTCGATAGACTAGAACAGGATTCACATTAAAATTCAAGAAAGTTGTTCCAAAGTGGAATATTCAATAACACTTTCACATGATGATCAGAAATTACTTTGCATCGTTGGATAATATTGCATATAGTTATAAAGGTTACAGCACTGGAAATGCTAGTCTCTGAATTTGGAAGCGACATTGTGAGCAGCATACATCCAAAGCCAGAAAAAGGCCATGCTATTTTTGTCCTATTTTCCTTCTGAAGGATACAGTACAAAACTAACACTAAAAGGAATGGTTACAGGACAGTTGTGAATGTTAAAGAAATACAGCTGAATGCTACCGGCAGAATAAACCCATACCAAAAAAACTCCCAATAACCACAGTTCCCATATAGATTCAAATCCACAGGGTAAAAATACGTCTCATGTACACAAATTACCATAATCCTCCCAAGCTCAGGTATTTTCACTTAATATCCTCATTAAAGCAGGAAGGGAGAGCAGAATATAGTGTGCAGAATCATTTTTGCCATTTTATTACCTCATGCTATGGTTTTGCTTCTCTTTCTTAAGAGAATGTATTTTTCTTATAAATGTATTTTTCTGTATAAATCTGAAGAGAGCATCATTCCTTTCAGATGATACACCATATGAAAACAGTTCTAGATTTTACACATATGGAAAGATGTACTTCCACTTCTGACAACATCATCTTAAGTTCTGGGATACAAAATCTTCTTTACAGATCTAGAAAACTTTTTTTAGAGGCATTATAGAGGGAAGAGCAACAATATTAACTCTACTTTTTCTTTCTTTCCTTCTGCTGGGAAGCTTAATCTACCTGTGAACCACTTCTTCAGCCTTCTGAGCAACCATTTGTTACTTTATTATCAAAATTCAATTATTCCTTGGGAATGGGGAAGAAAATTATTTTCTTGATTGTGTTTTTCTGTGACATTTTGTAGTAGATTGCCAGTGATTTGAGTAACTTAAGTAATTCATACATGTACAAAATATATTTGCCAGATTGGACTTCTCCCTCATCTTCAGAATAAGCAGCGCTGCCTTTAAAGCCATTTCCCAAATATAAGCCTGGTTTTCAATCCAGTTTAGCCAGCAATTCCTAGTCACCCCATCATAACGGGTTATTTCTGACAGTCTCCATGAAATCTTTCATGTTCTGACTGCATAGGCCCTGAGTGAAGCAAGCAAACAAACTCCAATTTGTGTTTGCCAGGCACCAGGACCTTTCTATCCCTTCATTTCTTTGTTGGGCAGCAAAACTTGTGCATTTTGGTCTCTGCTGCTCTACTAACAATGCAGAACATATAATAAGCTTTTCTTCAGGTTGTCAGTCCTGTGTTAGAAATTCACGATCAGTTTTTATGCGAAAATATAGCTATGACAAGCTGCCTTTTAAAAGCCACGACAGCCACGAGGAAAAGCATCTCAGTGACCCTGCTTTAGCACTGCTTCAGGAAAATGTAGTCCATTATTTTCTCCCCGACTCCCAGGGAGATAGGTCATCCATTCCCAAAATTTGCAAACGAGATCGTGTGCAACCCTGATCGCTACAGGGCTAAACACCAGACCACGCACCTCCAGAGACGGCAGGGGACAGGGCAAGAGGATCATCTCCTTCAGTGCATGAACAATGCTTGCAACAAAGACCATGGAGGTTCTGCTCGTGCAAGCACGGTGACTTCTTATTTTATGTGCTGCTGGTTTTGCAAACTACGTTTGTACCAATATCTGCACCCAAAGTTTATCCTAGACATTTTTATGAATGAGCACACAATATTGCCTAATTTCTGCTGGAGGAATCCCACAAATTCTTTGATTCAGTATCTTTGCCATGAGTATTTTGAATTGCTCTTAATTTAATTTTCCCTTTTATTGATTATCCGACTTCTAAATTGAAGCATATACTAAAAAGCTTCTATGTTTATTTTTCAATCTCTTCATATAAGACCACAGAATATATATTTAATTTATAATAGATTAACTAAGTAGTTAAGGAATAATAAATGAATAAAAATCACATTATAACATTCCATTTAACATGTCTAATTAAAACTACAGCAAACATAAGCAATCAGAAATGTATACATCAGGCATTTGTTTTCAAGCACTGAATTTTCTGTTCCTGCACCAAGTTCAGGGTGAAAGGGGAATGATGAGTTATTGTTAAACAGTGCAGGCACCCTAGTTTGCTGACAAAGGACACACCATTGGTGGTGCCCATTTCTCCAGATCTTTCAAGGCTAGGGAAAGGCAACCCCTGAATTGTGGCACTGTAGTTTCCCAACACAAGGCACTGGGAAACACAAAACATCAAAGATCTCCATTTATTTCAGAAAGCACCTTTTTCAGATAGAGTCCATAATGGGAAAATTATTTCTCCAATGTATGTTTTTCAAGATGAAAAGTGCAAAGAAAATCCTATCTCAGCAGCATAGGCTGAAAGTCTCAAATAAGAAGATAAAAGAAACATCCTCTTCCTCTTTCCTAAGCCCTTCCCCAATCGCATCCCTACAAATGAGATCATGCTGGAGATTTTAAAGTATTTCCTGAAGTACCAGGTAATAGCAAATCCAGGATTTCTATCTGTAGGGACTTTGGTACTTTGAGAGTGTCTTTCTGACCCAAATCAATATAAACATTTAGAACTTCAAGGGCATGAAAAGCATTGCTAAATGTTGACAGAGGATTCTCAAGATATGAGATATAAATCTGCAGTGATTTGAAACTTTCGTATTATAAATTAAAGTACCTATAGATGCAGTGACACAGTTCCTTATGGCTGTCAAAATCTGGTTGCTTATGAAGTTTTTTCAAAGATATTGATGGCTCCTGCAATCGTGCAGCATAGTTAGGGGCAGTTCACCCACTTCTAGGGGATGTAATTTTTAGCCAAGGAGACAGAGAAATTAGGCCACGTTCACTGTTCTGCTAGAGAGCGCTAGGCTAGATAATTCAGGGAATTTTTTTACTATGTAGTACCTTTTGGGAAATCAAGAATTCTTACATACTTAAGAAATACTGAACATTTTGTTTTCTGCTGAGCAATTGCTGAATTTTGCCTAACCTGTCAGAGGACAGGAAAACCAATTAGTTTGTGCATAAAGTGAAAAAAGATTTTTCAGGTGTTAAGTTTTAAATGGCAGCATATCACTAATTGTAGCATGTGAAGGCACAGACCTCTGGTGAGACCCTTTATTGCATAAAATAAACACTGGTTAGACACAATGCCTTATCCACCCAAGTTCTTCCCTGGAACGTGCCTACCTGCAGCAAAGCACCTTCACAGCCGGTTCACACTCCACCGAGCTGTTTGCTCCCTCGTGCCCATCTGGGAAGGGCTCTCCTGCTCAGACCAGGATTTAAGCTGGGGGAGGCTTGGGGCAGCCCCTCACTGCAGACAGGTGTGCACAGAATTAACCTGCAGGTGAGCTCAGAGAGCCAGAGTTAGTGCCAGCGGCTTCCTCACTACACCTTAAGGCACAAGCCCTCCGCAGCCTGGCACCCAGACGATGAGCAAAGCCTTTTCTCAGAACGGGCCCTTATAACTAATCTTTCTGAGGGTGTGCACTGAAATTCATAGTATTTTAAAGCATCATTTTATGCTAAATGTATGTATGTCTATGTATATCTATATATACATGCAAATGTAACCTTGTCTAGCAATGCTATTTTCCTTCACTTTTTCAAGATGCTGCTACTACTAATCTGACCACAAGAATTCCATATTCAGTTGAGCGCAATGAGGAAGTACTATAGTATCAGCTTCTGAATTATTATCAATCATTACATACCACGAGTGGGATCTTCCAGATTTCGTCAGGGACTGGAATTTCTACTTATCACTCACCTTTAATACACATTGGATTAATAAATCTGGTGGGTAACTTTGGAAGTTTCAGCTCATGTAATTTTCCTTTTGATCTGTTAGTTCATCCACGATACCTTCCTCTGCCTGTGGTAGTCTATCGTGTGTTCTGTGTTTTCTCCTTCAGCTTCACTGAAACAACAGCACTCCCAAATAATGTGAAGACAGAGCAGAGGAGCTGCCCTGGGCAGTGAACATCAACATGGCTTCATTGAAAGGTTTTTTTATGAAAATCCTGCTTATTGGTTTGATCATACCTTTCACATATTTTTCTATAGTCCTAAATATTTTTGTGATATCACAGGTATCTTCTTCTTGCTTACAGTTTCTGCTGTGAAACTTCTAAACATAACCATAAAGCTAATTATTCAGGTACTCAATTACACTGTTTAGAGCTCTTAACTCAAGATCCAACAACTTTTTGCCATTCCAGATGCCAAGAGGTGTTACAATGTAATTGCATCCTCTAGCCATTTGGCCCCAGGACTCCCTCCTGCTCTGCCACTAGAGCTCAGTATCACCCTGCCCACTCCCACTGCCCCCCCAGTAGCTGGCACCTGGGCCCTGCAGCACACCCGCCCCAGATACACGAGGAGACACACAGACGGTTAAGGAAGGATGTAATGGGAAGATGCCAGATGCCAGGACAGACCGTGGGGACCAGGCGCAGGCTCAGCCAGGCAGGCGCCCTGACCAGTGCCATTTCACACCCAGCCACCCCTGTCACATCCCTCCTGCCCACCCCCCTGCGTCTCCCTTCCCCCGCACAGCCCCCCCGGGTCTGTGCAGCTCCATCCGTTCCACGCCTCTCCCAGCCCGTGGCCGGGTCCCCTTCAGTCACAGTCACATCGATGGCAAAATCCAGGCTGATCTCCCTGGAGGTGGTGCCTGTAGCTTCTCCACAGCCCAGCCGTTAGTGTGAGTAGTGAGTTCTTGTTGGTCTCCATGCTTGTTTTGTCAAGTCTGTGTCTGTATGTTTCATTTCTCATTTCCCCTTTTTTTTTTCTCAATTTACAAGGTCTCTGACTAGATAAACTCACTGGAATGAACACTCTCTCACACCCTCATCAATTAGTGTGACTGACCAGGTTTGTTTCTCATCACCAACCCCCTTATCGTTTGTCAGTCAGGTTTGTGACCATGGATGTTCCTGTTTATGGCTTCCTCCTTTATTTTCCCTTGCTACACTGAAAAAAGGCCCTTGGCTAGATGTCCTTAAAGGAGAAGACACCGTACTTCCAGCTTACCCTTCAGAATACCTCCTGCACGGATGTCTTCATGGCCTTTCCAAAGCCATCTGCCCTTGGAAAACCAACTCCTCTCTGTCCTACTCAACTTTGAGATTTTTTCTTGTTGTTCTACCTGTTATTTTGAACACAATACCCAAAACACATAACACATTATCCAAATTCAGAAATGCCCGTTGTATATATTGTTTCTCCACCAACACTGTAGGATTCAAATAATATAGATTTGTTTCCATTCTTTTTATGTATCTGCTGACAGTTTTTATCACTAACTAGAAACATTTCCTTAGAAAATGTGAGCATTCATTTTTTCTGACACCTTTCTAATATTTAACATCAGTGTTGGGTGCTCTGGTGTCAAAAGTACAACTTTCTTACGCCTTCTTTATATTACTCTAAGCAATTACAATTTCAAAACCACAGAAAAATTGTGGATAAGGTTTGAGGGGAGAAGACCATCTGCAAGCAGTCCACAAGATGAAAGCACTTTGTAAGAGAGAAGTGCTTCAGTATTATAATGGAAGAATCCTAATTAAAGTGCAGTCACGTTCTCTGGAAAACTGACCTGTGCAGAGTCATGCAAGAAGACAGACTATTGTGCTAAAATACAGAATTATTGGATTAATTTTTCTTGTTGCCCTTTTCCCCTTAGATTTTGCAGACCTATGTACCAAGTCCCACTGACTGCAGTTTATCTCAGTTGCAGACTTTTTGTCTCTGACTTTCCACACACCCAATAAAAGCTTGGCAGAGCAGCTCCTGCTCTATTACTCCACTCTACCCATTGCAGTTTCATGGTTTATACTCAGTGTTTAAGAGACTCTCCTGATTTTGTTTGACTGTTGAAAGAAGTTTAACACCATTCTACTTTCAGTGTTTTACAGCAGAGACCATGGCCTCATTCAGTTCTCTCTGGCTGCACCAAAGGTATTTCTAAAGTAACTTTTTTTTTTTTTTTTTGGAGGGGGGGGGGAGCAAAAAAAAAAAAGGGGGGGGGGGATGCAGTATTAAAATGTAGGTGAGCATCTTCTTTTACTTGATTGCAGTCCCAGTGGTCAATGCTCTATAAAAGGCAAGGGAAAGGTTGATTTACTGACTCTAAAAAAATCTCCCACCCAAAGGTCTGTCCTTTTCCATAAAAGAAAAAAAGGAAATAAGGAAATTGTGGGTGTTCTCACATTGATTTTTTTAACTTCAGATTCAATCCTGAATTTTTTGTTTGTTTCCTTTTCTCAGAATTTTTGCACACACAGCAATTTTTCTAATGGAAGATGGAGGGGGAAACATGATCAGATGTTTCTTCTAAAGAATTTTAACAACAATTTATCTGTCAAGTGTGGAAGACAGGTGAAAAAGGAAATTGCTTATATTTTATGAAAGGTTTTTTATTGTAGGAAGAAAAAAGTAGTTATGAATCACCTAAAGTGCAGACAATTATTTTTCATGGAGACTGGGTGGCAGTTTTTCAGCCTTCTCCCCCACGTGTCTCCCTAAAATGTTCTGGTAGAATCCAGTAAGGTAAAATTAAACACACTGAATTTAAAAAAAAAATTTGAAACTCACATGTCAATAACCTTTTGTGTCCTTTGACTACAAACTTTTTCCATTCGTAGGCTACTAATCTGAAGCTTTTCTGGCTGCATTTTTGTATTTTACTATCTGACTGGCATTTCCTGACCTGACTGAAGTGAGATGATTTACATACCTATATGAGCACATCACCGTTAACTACCCAGCCACTTGCATCAATGGTCTCAGCAGAAGGGCAGAAGAGACAGAAACTACACCAAGGGCAGTTCTCCAGGTCCAGAGAGGAGTGCACTGGTGCTGCAGACAGATGTTATCTATATCGCCAATATCTGGTCCACACCTTTTCTGTTGGATAGTTGGGAAGTCATTTTTTCCAGGTTATGGGTCTGATACTTTTCAAATGCATTATACCTAGTATTAGAAAAATGCATTTTTATGTTGCCTCCCCATTTAATGCTTTGATGTTTGTTTAGCAGGTAAAAAGTATGAGAAAAAAACCAAGAAAAACAAAAGACCCTAAAAATCTTTTGAAATTCCTAGGTTTTTGCTTTTCTGCTTTTGCTACAAAGGAAAACATTTATAATGTAACTGTTTAAAAACACCTTTAAAGCATTATGTTTTTATCTTATTTGAATGAAACAAAGACACTGAATATCTTTAACAGTGATATGGCATTAAGGAGGGAAGCAGTTTTGTGTCAGTTGCTGATAAACTATTTATGTAAAAGCTTAAAACAAAATAAAACATCCTGAAACCCATGGATGCACTTCAATAAGAAACAAAAAGAGCTGCCTGTTCAGGATTAGTCTCACGTTGTGAGCAACTTCCCCAGAAGCTGACTACGGTCAATACTTCATGTAAAACTGGAAGTCCCATGCAAGCACAGGTGTGGACCGCTAGTCTTGAGATTTTTACTTTATATGAGTGGTTCATTATAGGTTGGAAGTAAAGGAGGTTTGCCCTTAAGCTGTATATGCATGAGTAGGACTCTAGGAAATGCAATCTCAAAATGGCTAGTTGGAAGAGAATGCAGATGTTTTATTCAGTTGCAAATTCTGGCACTGCTATTTGGATGAGACACTGACAGGATTTCATTCTTTTGTGAATACAAAGAAGTGATGGAGTAAGCAGGCACTGACAGTGTTCGTGGAAATAAAGCAGAGACTGTGCACAAAAAAATATTCTACTGCCAATTTAGACATTTCACCATCTCAAGCTGAAATTTGCATGACAATGTAGAGCAAGAAACCATTCAGCAGCAGAGAAATAAGTGCTCCCTCAAAAACACCCACCTGCCCACATACAGACTTTGCTGTACTTCATGAGATATGTTTCTCTATTCTAATCCCACTTTATGGCTCATTATGGCTCATTGTAACCCTCTCTTATGTATTCTTTTCAGAGTGGAAAACAAAGCAGGGCATCCTTAATATGCAAGGCCTGCTTCTGCTCCTGTTGAAGTGGTTGAGTTTTTAGTAGGAGTGCCAGCAAGTTTTTGAAAAATATATTAAGTTGCATGGGAAATACCTGTACAGGATTGAACTACTCTTCAGCTACTGAATCGATTACATACGCAGATTAATGTTTGGATGGTGATTGACATAAATTCATTTCAGGCACATTGGCTTGTACTTTTACATTCATGCTGTCAGTCAGCTCCTGATCACCACTTTTTGCCATTGCAGTGGAACAGTGAGCAGTACGGAATCTGCCACTTGACAAAATAGTAAGTGCATTCCTAAGGCCTTGCTTTCAGGTCAAAAAGGTCATGATCCCTTGATACAACACATTGTATGCTATAAATTCATGCTACTGGTTCAAATTTGTTCAAAAACCTTAATGGATTAACTTTTTGTCAACAAATTCTCTGATAGATCAGATATCACCAGTCCTGCAGCAGTTGGCACAAAGTCATCTTAAGAGCATAAACATGACTTAAGTCTGTATTGGCTGATATGGCTCATTTAACAGAAAGGCGCTTTGATCCGAATCATATCTGTACGGCTGGGTGATTTGGAAGTGCAACAGATTCAGCATTAATCACAGAACTGCAGCTTGTCTTCCTGCAGAAAAAAAAAAAAAAAAAAACAAAAACCCAAAAACCAAACCCAAACACACAACCCACCAAGGGAGTAAACAAAAGACTTTCATGTCCTACAAGCCACATGGCAGGCTGCAGCTGGCAGCTCGCTGGGCGCCTGGGGAGCACAGGACCAAACGAGCAGCTGAGCAGGGCTGCCCCACCTCCGCTCGCCCCAGTTGCAGCTCATGATTGACGCCCATTCAACTCAGTGGAAGCAACTTATTTGATAATTAGTTCCTCTTTTCAGCACATTTGCAGAGCACATATTCACAGTGATGTGCTCCTTGGGAATAAGTTTCCATAGGTTGGGTTCAATCCTTCATGGCTGTTACTAGACATAAATGGAACAATCTTTTCTTTATGGCAGCATCCTTTCCACTGAATGCTAACTCTAATTTCTATTTGCTGAGACTCTCACAATTAATTTATTGTATGATTCATGTATACTATGTATCATTACTTACATCAAAGTTCACCATGAACATGACAGGGGTCCTTATTTTGCCGAGGGCTGTATAGAAGTAAACGCGATCAGTGCCCAATAGAAAGTGAAAAGAGAAGAGTCATTTGTCTTTGCCACATCACAGTTTCGAGACTAGAAAGTTTAGATCAAACTGGCATGGTCACCTGTCATATGAATATACCCATGCTGAAAAACATAACATGGGTTGATGATAATGAGACAGAAATTCATAAAGATGATTACATGTGAGCTGCTTCAGGAGCACACGGTGAACAGAATTGGTTCAAAGCCAAAAAGTTAAGGGGTGATTTTGATGAAAGACCTGTTGTGGCACAATATTAGAATGAGATAACAGAACGGGTGATGAGACATAACTTTCCTGTACAAAATGTGAGATTGTAAGAGCACCCTGATGGGACAGATACAGGGTACTACGTTTTGCAAGGTAAATTAAAAGAGGAGAACAGCCAGGCAGAATTGTCCATTATTTAACAATAAATCAAAGGTAATATTTTTTGATTCTGACATTTCAAATGATATGCCTATTTCTTAATTACTTCTGTCTAATTGTATAGTTGCTTCTTAATTGTCAGAAAGTATATCTGGGTAGGCAAACAGAATGAAACATGTTTTTTGCCACTTTGTAGAGTGTAAGTTTGTATATAAAGTATTAATAAAAACCTAAAAGAGAGATAAATAATAGTAATTGTGCCTTTCTTAAAAGAGTATAACCAAGTCACATTTTTTTTGTTGTTTTGCTGGTTTAACTATGTGAATATTTCGATATTATTTTCAAAGGAGCAGGAGTGCAAAATTAGCATCTGCATTCCAAGTTGTCTTAGGTTTGTTGAAAATGCTCATTTATTCAAATCTTGGAAGTGAACACTGGTGGTGGCTAAATCAATAGGTAGCTTGACAAGTGGATATTTGATAAACCGCTTTGAGAAGAGTGAAGTGTCTTTCTCCAGCTATGGTGAAAATTTTAACTGAATACATACCTGAAAAAATTATGATTAAATAGAAAAGTATCTGAAGCTTTTTGGGGTAGTGATTGCACACAGGATTCTTCTGACAGAAACAATGGTCTCATATCTTCTGTCATTAGTGAAACATACTTTATGAAGTAAAAATATTGATATAATATTAACAAGATTTTAGGAAGATTGTCTTATCTGGGTTCATAATGGACCATAAGTTTCTCTTGTACACTGCATTGTTTTGAGTTTAACAACAAAGTATCTCTTTAGTCTAAAAATTTAGAAGGAAATACTTGCAAAGTGATAACACTTTCCTACTCTTCCTCTCAAACATATAAGGATAATAACAGTATGTGGTACTAATTATTCTAAAATACATGCAATATAAATAAATTAGAGCAGAATTTTATCTAAGAGAAACTAGAATGTCTTTGCATAAATCAGTTTATTCCCCAAACAAAGTGTTCTGCTGTTTTTAAGTAGGAGATCATTCCTTTACATTCAAGATGATTTGAGGAAAAGTGAAAAGTCAAAAGAAAGCCAAGCCTGGTATGAATGAAAAGACAAGGCAGGTTTAGAAGCTGTTGAGTTTCTTTTCTGCTACAAATGAGAATAGCTAGCATCGAGACAGGTATATGAAGAAGTATTTGGATTATTATTTTTTTTTTCTCCAAAATTGATAACAGTGCCCTTTTTGGGACACACACACACAAAGAGCTCTCTACTATAGAGCAGGTAAGTCCAGTCCTGGTACCCTTCCAAGCAAAGCAAACACAAGCTATTGACTTGCAATCAAAGCAGTATCTTTCCTGGCACGGTGGCTAACCGTGGAAGTATGACATTATCCTAGGCAATTTTACCTATTGTCAGTGACTACAAAGTCCATCAGTGTGATCCACTCTTCCCTCTTTTGTAATTAAAACTTTTGATACAGACGGTAGTGGAGGATGCTGTAGTGATCAGCAGTGTCTGGCAGTGGGCTAATGCAACAGAAGACTCTTAAGTGAGGAAAAGCACAAAAAGTTATGTTAAATGCTTGTGTGGGAAAATTACGTTAGTTTATATTATGATGTGATATTACTAAGTGATAGTGTATTTGTTAACTCTGCTAGACAGAAGCTGAATTATCGATAAAACCCAATATGATTAATCATTTAACTAAATAATGAAACTATTTTTACAAATGGAGTAACATATAATATTCATCCACAGTAAACTTCACTGAGATCAAAGTTGTGTGATAGCAGAAATTCATTGGACCAATCCTGTGCCTTGTAGAACATTAAGTTACTGAATTTCAATATATTACGGACTCCTCTATAAGCAACTCTTACGTTAAGACTTAAAAGTGCCAGAAGGTGTAGAAAAATAATCTGCCCTTTGGAATATTTCAGCAGGGCAATCATTCAAAATCCATGTTCTTTCTTCCTGAGGTTGCAATCCAAGCACAGGACAAAGGGTAATATTAGCAGAGTTTACACTGAATTTTATTTAAAAATAATAATAATAATAATAATAATAAAATAATCAATGCCAAATTTTGTGTTTGAATTCTGAGGCAGAACCTATTGGATTTCAGAATGGACTTCCCCCAGGCCAAGGAGGAGGCTGATTCCTGCCCCAGATCTCAGTCTGAAGGTAGAGACATTTGGAGGGTGCATCAGATGTGAGGAATCTGCAAGGGGAAGGTGGAAAACCATCACTGTTGCTGCATGTTACAAAGGATCCATTCCAGCAAGCACTGAAAGCTTCCATGGAAACCAGAAAAAAAATCTTGCTTTCAGTCTTGACAAGACCAAAAACACTTTTGAAAATGAAATTTCCAGCTATTCAGTTTTCAGTTAGTCTACTCAAGGCATAACAGCTCCCATTTCCTTCCCACACTTCTGACGCTGATGCAACCCAGCTGGACCTCTGGTAGATAGAAAAGGGAGGAGGAGCGAACCCAACATGGAAAAAGTTGAGAAAGGAATTAATTTGCCATAGTTCTCCATCAGAATAGGTTTAGAACAGCGAGCACTCAAATATTTTGTGGTATCTTCAGAAAATGATCAGATGGACTGTTCCCTACTGGTGCTTTTACAATTGAAAAAATGATGTGAAAAACCAATGTCTTTTAAGCCACACAATAGCTCCAGGACTTGCCTGCACTAGTGCTTTAAATCTGTGACAGAAAATGAGCCTATTAATCAGTGAAGGAAAGGACTAGAGACTGTCCTGATTTTGTGCAGACGTGCATATCATTTAGCCTATTTTGTAAGTGTAACTGAATAAAAGTTTATGACCCTCCAAGTTTTATTTTTTCAGAGCCTCAATTAAAGGGCTGTGATATTCTGGTGGTTTGATCCAGAAAATAGATAGTCTCTGCTGCTGACAGATAGCAAATGATCTACCAGATGCTTGGATCTACAGATACAGAGCCCAGCCATGATTTTAAAGTGAAGAATTAAAATCTCTTCCCTTCAGCAGCTAAGAAATGCCTCATTAGTGCTATAAAGGAAGAACTGAAGGCACATCACTACTATAAATAGTACTCTACGTCTCTCGTTAGCTCAAGTCATTAATAGCCTTAGGAAGGAATGAATTGCCAGACTGATAGATATGTTTTTTATGTCCATAGAACCCAGTGATGTGGATTGTTTGCAAATGTTCTCCCTATTTTTCATCTGGTCTCAACTTCTTCTAGACTCCTTACCAAAAGCTAAATAGACTTTTTTTAAAAAAAGTGAATACAGACTCCTTACTTACAAAAAGGGAGACTCTTGAACAGAACATAATCACCTATTCCCATGGTTATGGTTTGTTTCATTTATGAAAAATGTTGCCTACTCAATGGTTCTATTCTGGTAGTATTTGTGCCCAAATGGGTACTTCCAAGATTTCCTCTCCCAAGTCTTAAACTAAGATTTCCTCAACACATGGTAAGCTCAAATTTCAGGAAGATTATGCTCTTTTCAAAATAAAGTCTTAATTTGCAAAGACATTACCATCTTTGGGTTCCTAGCAGACCTATCTTTCCATTTCAGGGAAAACCATGGTGGATTAACTACATCTAATGCTTAATTTTAATGTCAGCACTTCCAGATTTTTTAATATCCAGTGTCAGGACACTCCTTTTCAAGGACAATTGCAATATTAAATGCTACTTGCTTATTTAACTGGGGGAAGGGTGGGGTGGGAGGGGAGGGATGGTCTCTTAGTAACTTAATGTATTTTGGTTGAAAAGTAATATTCTTAGTCTATTTGTAAGAGCACTATTTAACTATTAAGTCCTCCCCAAGTGTATGTTTTTATGCATGACATGTACAGATCATCTACAGTAAGATATATAAAGGGTATATCTTCTTTTTCTTCACAAAAAAGGTATATCAACTTACAACAGATCATTATACTGATAATAAGATGATGTTGCCTACCATACACAAAGGTCTTGCTTTCCCAAGTTAGGAAGTTTCTAGAAAACTGTCTGAAAGCAACTAGAAATCTCAAACATAATTTTAAAGGCTTTTAATGTCAAAATTTTCCTATTATTGTGAGCCTGAATGCAATGCTGAATTAGAAAGCAAACTATATTTTTTATTTCCAAGCATCCAGCTCTAATTAAACATCAGAAATTGTTTGATGCACTCAGGGTTGAGTAAATCAGAAAGGAAAGAAATAGTGTTGTGGAAATTTTAAATGAGATGGTTTGTGTAACTCCACTAACATCCTTTTCTGTACGAGAAAATGTCTCACTTAGAAGAAGTGTGACATAACGATAACCTTGTGAACCTAAAGTGTAATGTGCAGTTTTGCTGTTAATAGCTATAATCCATAGAATTTTGGCATGTTGTTTTGTTTACAAAGTCTATTATTAGACAAAAGGTTAACAAAAACATGACCTACTGTAAGCTCCTTGGGAAAAGCACAGTTTAAGCATTTTAAAGGTTAGAATCTAATTTTATATATCAACAGAAATATTTTAGGAATGTGTCTCTCATCTGCTGTATGGGCTGGGTGCCATTTAAAAAGTCAGATCACAGAAGAAAAGGCTCCAATCAACCGATGTACATGTTCTGTGCTGAATTTATGATACTCAGACAGCTTTTTAGTTTCATTCATTCTGATCCAAATTTGAAGTATTAATTTAGATCTTACTTGAAGTCAGCGGGATTTTTGCCAGGCTAACAGCGGAGCTGAGATAATTAAGGACTTTGGGATTTGGCCTGTGTTGAGAGATTACGTGGATCAAAACCCTGAAAGGACAAATCCCCTATTTAGCCCTTTCTGAGCCAGTATTATGTGGTTTGGCCCATATTGCAATTTTTTTTTATCGTCAAAGCCCATGTTCAAGTCTAGAGAAATCCAGAAAGATGAAGGCAGAAACTGAAGTGTTTTCCTCTAGACTTCAGTAAGACTTAAGCTTATGGGACAGTAAGGTGTTTTAAGATGTTATTTGATTCAGTTACTTTACCTGCTACATTTAACAGCATGCATAAAGTAACAGATTATTTCCTAGCTATACCTTTCATTTCTGTGGGTTTTGCTGATCCATACAGCTTTAGGAGCCAGCCCAAAATACTTGGTTCCCACAACTTCCCTGAAAGCCTTCCCCTTATTTTGTGAGAATGAATAATCTACAGCATTTGAGTTGAAAAGATTTCTTGACTCCCATTTTCTTTTTGTCTATGAAAAGATGATCTAAAATTCTAAAAAATATAGACTTAACCAATATTGTTTTCCACAGAAGAAATGGTGTAACCATAGATCCTCTTAGCCACAGATGAATTAATAAGCAAACTTCAAACTGCAGTGTGTTTGTGTATCATATCATATGAACAGACATTTTGTAAGTGATTTATAGCCAGCGAATACTACTTCAGAGCATGCTTACTGTCCTTTTATAACATACAGAGGATTTACTAGATTGGTATGAACATTTGTTTTCTCTCTTTGAATACATGTCTATGCTGACATAATCATTCAACAGATTCATTTTCACCAAATGACTTTAAATCCAGAGTACTTGTAAACTTGAAAATATTTGAGAATTAACATCTTAGTAAGTAAATTTTGCCTTCTCAAAGTTAGTAGAACACCTAACTACATGAAAATTGACAGAGCTCTCTATTCCCAAAGGCATTTTTTCTAATGCATCAACCTTGTTACTGTAGAAAGTCCATGAGTGTAAAGGAATAATTCATGTGGGAGAAAAACATAAACTACTTACTCTTTTATGTCTATCAGCAAATATTAAAACCCACATATCAGGGTCTATTATTACCTATTTACGTCACTGTAAAGGCATCGACTTGAGAAACAACTCCACCAGTTTTCAACAGGATAATAAATAGAAAGTGGGACATTGACATTTTCTATTTATTTTTTTTTTTTAATTCTTCAACCATTCTATGCATGATTTGCATCAAAATATCCAGGGATATCAGAAGATAAAACAAATAAATTAAGTCAGCCTCAAAAGCTGGTAGTCTAAGTGCATTACAATCAAAACTCCTTTGTATTAAACCCACCTCTGAAAACATGAATCAAAGAAGGTGGCTTGAAAGTAAGTGTAGTAAAACTTCAACTTATGTGAAAGTAAGTTGAAGAGGTGCCTGCTGATACAAGAGACTGAGAAAAGAGTTACAAAACCATATACCAGATTAAGACACAGTTCATCATACAGTCTCACACTGTATCTGCAAGATTATCTGCAAGATGCAAAAACAACCAAACTAGAACCAGAGGTAGATCCAGCTTACTCTCTGCCAATAACCGGTAGTAGGCAGGTAGGTGTGAATACAGGAAAAAGGTAAGTAGATAGAGATACTTCCCTGTGGTACTTCAATTACTCCACATGAAATGATTCATACAAATGTAGACTAAGGACTTCCTGCAGCAGAAGTCCTAGTTTTCCTACATTTTAATTCTGTCACTCTTTCCTGTTTCTCTTTCAAGAAGTTTTGCAACTTAATTGCATCCTGTAGGAAGAACTACTTATTTTTCTTTATTTCAAAGCTGCCCTTTATCTATTTTTATGTGATGTCCGCTAGTTCAGGTGTTCAAAATGATCATGCACAATCATTTTTTTTATTTACCCCTGCTCTTGTGACACCCCACCTGGAGTACTGCATCTAGCTTGGGAGTCCCTGTAGTAAGACAGACATGGACCTGTTGGAGCTGTTCCCAGGGAGGGCCACGAAGACGATCAACGGGCTGGGACACCTTTCCTGGAAAGGAAGTCGGAGAGAGCTGGGCTTGTTCAGCCTGGAGGAGAGAAGGCTTTGGGGAGACCTTATTGTGGCCTTTCAGTATAGAAGGAGGGCTTATAGGAAAGATAGAGAAGAACTTTTTACCAGGGCCTGTAGCACCGGGACAAGAGGCAACAGTTTTAAACTGAAAGAGGGTAGATTAGATTGGATGTAAGGAAGACATTATTTTATGATGAGAGTGGTGAGACACTGGAACAGCTTGCCCAGAGAAGCTGCGGATGCCCCATCATTAGAAGCATTCAAGGTCAGGTTGATGGGGCTTTGAGCAACCTGATCTAATGAAAGAAGTCCCTGCCAATGGCAGAGTGGTTTGACTAGATGATCTTTGAAGTTCCCTTCTAATCCAAACCATTCCATGATTCTGTACCTTTTCTGAACTGCTCATGTTTCTACAGAGTTCTGTAATACTGCATTAGCCATCTGTTTTGCAGGCTGTAAGGTCTTTCTCTGTGTAGTAATTGCTTACACAGACCTTTATTAATTCTTGTTCTCTCACCCGGAAGTTTGGAGGAGAAATCAGAAATCTACACACAGTATTCACAAGGTATTGGGTTCACCTTGGATTTCTTAAGTAGCTTAATGATGTTTTGATCCTTACTCTTCTGCTAATTATTCTGAATATTTCAATTACTTTTTCTGACAATGATTGAGCACAGAGCTGACGCTTTTCATAGAATTATCTAATATAACCCAAGATCTTATTCCAGAGTACCAGCAGTAAGCTTTCAGTCCTTCATTGTACTAGTCAAGTCAAACAGTTACTCTTCATGTACTTTACTTTTGCTCACACTGAATTTCACCTGCAACTTAATTATCCTGTCATTCATTCTCAGCAATTCCCTCTGCAATCCTTGGCCCCAACTTTTACTACTTACAGCACCTTAATGTAATCTTTAAATTCTGTTGTACTCAAAATAAATTTCAGTATTGTTGCTTAAATTGCCAAACACAATTGCATAAAAATGTATTAGAAAATTTAACAGGTAAACTGAAGTGCTAAGTTGGACTCGTGCTTCAGGGAGCACAGGAAGCAATACTACATAGATACAGAATGTTTCCTGCTTACCTGTTTTTTCCAAGAGAATATAAATTCTGTTTAAAATTTGGACAGAATGAATATATTATCTGATATTAGATAATCATATTATTTCTTCTATAATAAGAACAATAATCTTTCATAACAGTTTTATGAACTAATGAGCATATAGAAGAGTGTAAAAATGAAATTTGATTACCGATTATATTGACAGATCTTAACATAACAATTACTAGTGGAGAACCATTTCAAATCACTTTATAATGACAAAATTCAGTTCCAGTTTTGACATATGTGGAAAGCTTCACTTCTTTCAGATAAATGTATTTTAGCCAGTGATGGGTAACAGTTTTGAATAGCAAAATAATTCCAGTCTGCAGGACATAATATATATTGAATTAGATAAATGTGCTTGTTTAGAAAAAGACAAAGAAAACAAAAGCATGAGCATATTAATATAACTTTGGTTTTAAGGCTATAATGACTATTTTCTCAATTTTAATTGAAAAGTATATTTATTTCATTTTATTAAATGGTAATCCCTTGCATCAGACAGTATCTGGAGATGCAATCTAGTAATGGAAAATTAAAATGTGCAGTTTCATCTACAGGGGCTTATCTTCAATAATGGAGCTATCCAAGCAAAACTTTCCTTTATTGAGAGTTTCACTAGCAGATGGTCTCTGTCCAGAATGAAAGCCTAGTGAAATAAGAAACTTCTTTGCTGATCTTCTTCCTGAATTTTTTCTATTTATGACACCTTTTAGACTCATTAAATTTCTGGAGGTGCTCTTTCCTATCTGTTCACCACGAAAGCCAAGTAATGCTCAGCAGACATTCTCATTTACACTTGATAATATTTTATACAACTTTTTTTCATGCACTTTGCCTGACTGTTAAGAAATTACACAGATCATACATAAACAAAAAAATGAAGTTTAAATTCACCACTGATTTAAGCACATATGCTTAAATAAATAGGTCTATTAACATACAGCTTACTGCTTGAAGTTGATGGGTGACTTGGTCACACTCATATTGTTTGGAATGAAGTATGATTTAGGTTTTGGAAAGGACAATGATTTCCTGATAGGGTGAGGGGGAAATTTCTGCCATTGCAAGTATATTTAACATGACAAAATATTAATTCAATGCACTAATATTTGAAGAACCGGAGAAGCAAGCAGAATAATACTGAGAAATGCACAAATGGCAGTGGCATTATTTTCCCTTGAATATTTTTTTTAAAATAAATGTGTTGTAATAAACATCATTCATGTTGAGCAAAATAGTCTGGGCTGATAAACACCTGCAGGCTTGCCTTTAGGGTCCTTGTTGTTCCTAGTGGGCACAGGCATCAAACCCTGGTCCCGCTTTCCTCACATCCATGTTAAATGAAAACAGAGAAGTGCAAACACACAATCACGCCTGCACATAACTGTTAAACCTCAGGTTATGTTCATTTCCAAAGGACTTGCACCAGGTCAAATACAAATATTTCTGAGATGTTCATGCACCATTTACTGGTATTTTTCTCAGAGAAAAAGCATCTATTTGCATGAACCTGATTTACTGTAGATGTAAATTTGGTAACAGCACTTCAGGCTAAAGAGTGATCTGAGGCTAGTAATAAAACTTTAAGTAAAATTATATAATTAAAGCTACACTGAGAACATGAAACAGACATATGCATATATCTCTATTTATGTGATTAGATACTATGTCCACCGTTACATGGTAGACATATGAGCTACCAAAATAAAATGTAAATGCTGTCTTGCTGGATGAGGGAGAGAATTAAATCTTCATAGCTGGATTTACTAGAGATGCATTGAAATCAATCTCTTTAAAAGACATTTTAAGGACATAAACAAGTGTTGTATATACTCAGGGCAAAATTAAACATAAAAATGTATTGCCTCTGAGGCAGAACAAAATAGTTTCTTGCAGTGAACAATATTGCAGAGTCGCAGCATGGGTTTTGAATTCTATTTCAGTGAAGAGGCTCCGAAAAAGAAAAACACATTAATAATAAGCTTCTGCCTGTGATAATGGAAGTTTTGAAATTCTTGATTTTAGTGTGCCGTGTAAGTGAGGAGAAGCTTTATGGTGTGGGTTTTTTTTCTTTTTTTTTTTTTTTTTTTGTAATGCAAAGCAACATCCCATTCTCTACACTATTGGTGACCATATTGTGATTTTATTTCACTTAATAGACAGCTAGCAACGAAAAAGATAAGCTCACTCATCAGGAAATGTTTGTTTTCCTTTCTTCTCCTTTTCCCTCCACCTTTCCCCCGCCTAACTGAGCTGATGCCTTACATTGTATCAGTCAATATATAACTTTACTGACTCAAATAGAGAAATAACAATTCTTGTAAATATGATTCCTATATGGGAAGTCTGAATCTTTGTCAGATGAGAGCATCATAAATATGTGACAGCACAGAACTACAGCATATTTCCATAAACCCTTGTAATCACTTGACTTATTTTACCTGTGGGTATACATGCACGCTACAACCCTTTCCCCACGTGTGCACTGCCAGGGAATGACTTTTGCATTGGAAGAGGTGAGTGGGCATTTTGCCTCTCAGACTGGGCAGAATCATTAGCACTTGAACATATTCACATGTAGGTGAGTTACTTGGGAATGAGCACAGCCTCTGAGAGTTTACAAACCCCGCATTATTTAGTCATCTTGCAACAGGACATGGGAAACAGTCAAACTGGAATTTTCCCCATTTCTTTATCAGGATGGATGGCTTGTTTCCTAATGGTAGTTTGTCTGGTGTGCAAGATAATGAAGAAGAAGAATTGGAATATACAGAAGAAGAGCTGTTTACACATAATCATCATGGAACTTCACACTGTGATATATTATATTGGTGCTGTACAGCAGATGTACTATATTTACTTTAATATCTTCAAAACAGCATGGATGCAGCATTGTGCATTCTGCAGTCCCCATAGGAAATCATTGTCATTTTCCATAATTTTTTCTTTTTTAAAATCTTGGAAGACTTTCTTGCTTTTATATCCATTTCTCCACTCCACCACATCACTTTTCCCTTTTTTAGAGCCACTGTAACTCCTTTGAGAAGTGTCATATTCAGTGTTCTGCCACTGATGAAAACTTGAATTTTAATTCTTATAAAGCATTCTATAATGGATCTAACAAGGAGAATAATAAGCATTGTGCTATTAAGGTTGATTACTGTCCGTCCTGTCCGCCCCCCCCCCCCCCCCCCCCCCCCCAAATATTCAAGGTCTTAATTTACACTGGGTTTGTTTGTTCATTTATTTGATTTTGGTTTTTTTCAGGATGTTTTCCCCATGTTTTGAGTCCTGGTTTTGTATTTGGCTAGTTAAATGCTTTTCATCCAGACTCCTGAATGCTGTACATATTTCCCTCAGGAATACTAATATCTGCTGTTGGGAAATAACTGCTGAACAGCAGCTTTCTTTGTGCTGAGCTAATTTAGGAAGGTATTCACCTTGCTCTCAACTTTGTTAAACCAACTAGTGGTTGGAGGTTTTGACCTTTTGTTTCTAAATATAAAAATAAAAATGTCAGTGCAGCTGTTGGGAACAGTTTAGAAAATTACCCTTCCTGGGAGACAAGAGAGAATGACAAAGACCTAAGCAGAAAAGATGCATATTAATTCTCCCTTTTCTTCCTCTTTCAATAGATGGGTGAGCGAGAATTATAGACTCGTTGCATTATCTGTCTAGTGTTTACGAGTCACATGGAAGAATATAGTCAAATTCTTATATGAGGTGATCTCAAAGCCTTGTACATTGTACAAAATAATTAAATCAAATAAAGTCCCTAAAAAATCATCTTCTGGGACTCCTGAGTCACTTTGGCTTGATTCTCTAGGTTAGTTTTATTTAGTAAATGATGTAAAGTCATGCTAAATTAGAGTTGTGAAGCATTAATACAGGACAGGAAAGAACTATTGTATCAAAGACAAAACAGACCAGAAATGGTCAGGAATTTTAGATGTAAAAGCATTGTGGAAAAGCCAATAGGCAGGACTGGGAAGGGATCTGGACTAGTGTCTTGAAGAGATACTTGAAAAATCTCTCCTCACTGAAACAACAGAAAATCTGAATCATTACACCTGATTTCTTTCTTGTGAGAGAGGTGAAATCTGGACTACAAGGAATAAGCAGCAGCTAGTCATGGTCATGGAAGGAATGATTTTCAGATGCTGCAGCAGAGGTGAGCCTCAGGAGATCGCAGAAAAAATCCCTAGAAGTCTGATTGTCAACTTTTGCGTTAATATGAAAGTTAATATCTGTACATTTTCATCTTTTCTGTGGTCCATTTTCATTGCTAGATTTTACACAGAGTCCCTCACATTGGAGAGATTGTGGCTTCAGTCTAATTCTAAATAAGAATGAATTTTATATAATATATTTGAATTCAGTATTTTCATTACAATTTTTTTCCTTCCAAATATAGAAGATTCACATATTTAAAGTTTTATTTTAAATTAGTGAATCCATTAGCTCAGGAGGTTATGCTTGGTAAAACCTTGGATGAAGACTCCTTGTGGCCAGGATGAACCAACTGAATTCCAGAAGAACAAGGTCTGGGTAATTTATAACAGTTTATGAAGGGTTCATTTGCCCCATTAAACACCTGACCTGATTTATCCATGGTCTGCTTTTAAAGGCCAGAAGGTATCTGTGTTTCTTATGTTTTCCATAAGACCAGGAACCTTTGATCAGTTGGCTTCCTCAATTATTTATGCACTTTTTATCAGACATCTGCAAAACAAGCAGGAGGTAGAAGCCCATGTTTTTTAAATAAACTACTTGTATCCTAAAACATGTTGTGTCAGAAACTGGTGTACAAACTTTCTGCTATCTCATCATAAGCATTTTGCTTCACAAGTGCATCTGGAAGTTCAGCTGTTGCTATGGGGTTTTTTTGGAGCTTACATTCATTGCCACTATAACAAAAACTTACATAGTTCATTACAATTTCATCATAAATCTAGGCAAAAAGTTCATTTGTCTAGGTAGGAATATGTGAAATATATGAACAAAGGACCGATTCTAATATAGTTCATGACACAAGGAGGTCTGTACACACCAACAAGTACCCAATATTCAAAGACAGATATTTGATATGTCAGAAGAAAACCAAAACAAATCATTTTAAAATAGCTAAATATTTGAGATAGTATCAATAGATCATACATATGCATAGAAAATGCATGACTGATCCGGACAGTTACAGATTTTCCAGTTCAACACTCTTTTGGCCAACATGATAAGCATTTCAAACACGTTACAAGGTTTTCTCAATAAAATACTGCGTTATTATAGAGGAAACTTGATACCATTCTGTGCATAATTGTAAAATTTGAGCTTGTTTTTCTTAAATTTACTAATAATAACCCTTCTTGCAAAATCTTTGGCTTTACTTAGACACTCAATATTCTTTCTGTTTAAAAGTCATGTGTCCAAGCATTATTGTGCCCTAGACTATCATCATTTGCAATAACCTCTGCAACTGCCAATATAAGTGAAAAAAAAAACAAAACAAACCAAAACGAAACAAAAGACCCACACTATCATTGCTGTATGGATCATAATGGTTCTTCACCATTCCCTCAACCGGCTCTTGCTTTGGCTCAGTCATTGCTCATAGCTTAGGAGTGGGGAATCAGCTACTCATGGGGATTGTAGGTCCAGAAAAAACACACAGGAAAAATGTTATTGTGCACACAAAATGTCCTTCAAAGTGGTTCAAAGTGGTCTTTATGTAATCATAGGCTTTTTGCATAGATTCAGGCCATCCTGGAGACAGACCAAAGGGCTTAATTTACTCAAGAAAGCCAATAAATGCTCCCTTCAATTTTCCAAGTAGTCTCCATATTCTGAAGTAAAAAGCCTGAAACATTCAGGTAAATCCCTTATACTATCTATCAGAGTAAAGAATATACCATTGAAGAGAGGCTGTCTGGGGAAGAAAAGGAAGGTTTATTTAGTTCTGCACTAGTAAGAACACCACCATGCTGGTTAAACTATGTAAGAGATAAATCCTTGAAGTGCAGTCTAAGATACATGATACTTCTCCAGACAGGGAGCTCTAACATCTACTGTACCTGGCCAGGTAGATGTAGCACCTTCATTTGCTGCAACGGTCCCTTCTCTTGTTGCGGTGGATATTGCTTTTAGAATGGAAGGTGTTATGCTGTGATCTATGATGATCTGAGGAGGACTTATTGGCTGCTAAAACATAACAGCAAATTTCTGAATGAATCAGCATTTTGTGAAAAGTGGCTTATCAAACAGTTCTTAGGAGAGGCACGAGTTTAAAAAAGGCTGAAGGATTTGTTTAATTGTGGTGCATCTGGTGTTGGAATTTCATCCGGAAGCTGTTATTTTATGCATTTTCTTTAATTTCACTTCTTTTTGGAGAGATGGGATATTGCGTAGAAATGAAAAAATTTAGCCAGATACTTGTCCAAACTTGTATTTCAAAATCTCAAAGCCTTTTTCAGGCACAAAAGTTATGTGCAACTTGTAATTTCTACCCCTACATTTCCCGCAAGCTGCCAGCTCATAGCCAAAAGAACGATTAAAAAGTGGGGCTACCCCAGTTCCGATGTGTTATTATGAACAGAGGCTCTTCTACGTGATAATAACTGCATAGGCTTAATTAGACCGTTGATAAAAGACATACGTGAAGCCTGCTGAATTCTTAAAATCATTACTCCTACAGACTGCAGTGGACTTTGTAAAAGCTCTGACTTGGTGTCTGGGGGAAAAAACCCAATGTTTGGTATATCTGGCTTCTGTGATAGCTGGCTGGGAAAGGAAGGGGAGGCCAGCCCATGCTGGGTTGAGCTTTTTCTTGGAGAGAGAGAGAGGTCTACAAATCTTGGCGTCGGATATATGTAATCAGCTTGCAGCTCTAGCCTTCCTCCTCACACCAGGCAGACCAGCAGAAAATCAAGCCAGCAGATATGTGAGGTTCATGATGCAGGTTGAAGTATGTCGCTGCAATTTTGTATGACAGGCTGCAGGAGTTGAACTTGATTTTGCCGAGTCGCTTAGCAGCAGCTGTGATGACTGTATAGTCCTTATACTGTCTGGCCAAATGACTAAGCCAGGGTGATTCCTATTATGTGTATTTATTAAGTTGTTTACTTAATAACCAGCCAAGGACTCTAATAATGAGAAACTGGATTTCATCCATATGGCATTTATGTTACTCTAGTTACTTAAGGTGGAAGCATTAACAGGAACAGCAAATATAATTGCCAACCTTTCTTAATCTAAAGCCTTGATAAAGATGAAACATAAATTCACAAATTTTTAGCCTTAGAAAAATAGCAAATTGATAGGCCCAGTGAATAAAACCTTTTCAGTGTACCCTGAAAAAAAGCATGCTAAATTAAATAGCAGGTCTGGAAAGAATGCCAGTCCCAGTGGTGCAGCATAATTTTATTAAAATACTGCTTTTAAGGGAACAGACTAATATTGCTTGACCTCCAGGTTCATTAAACTATGATCTTCTGATGTAGCCTCCTATTAAATTCCAAAGACCTACCGAAAAAGTGGGAGAAGACATAAAGAGCTGTGAATGGCACAAATAAATGCTGTGGAGTCAGAAGAGTTTTCAGGGAGAATTTTTATAAAAAGAAGAATTCTATGGTGAGAAATATAATGGAAATCATATTCTGGTAACATTGACTTTCCAAATTTTAAGCTGATACTTTCTTTTTGAGCATTCTGCCAGTATTAAAAGCCAATAGATGATATGAAGTAACTACACTAGACACAAGATGAGCTTTTGCTTGTTAACATCAGACCTCCCCACAGGACTGTGTGCCGTGTCATCTAAGGTTTATGGTTCAGTCAGTGCCAACCTATGCATTATTCAGAGTTGTAGATCCAGCGTCCTCCTCTGACTACTGACTCTATACTCACTGTAGTTATTTAAAAATTGAGTCAGAAAGGAAAGGCAATGCTGGGTTTGGTGCATAAAATGAGACAATTTCTGTTCTTTCAGTTTGCCAGAGCAATTTCAGTGTCATCAAAGCTGGTAGTTAGAGAAGGAAGGATTTGCTACAGAATGGTAGGGAAATACATGGATAGGACCATAAGTGGTGACTGAATTCACCCCTGTGTTCAAAGGAAGGTTCCTCTGTCTATGCAATTCCAGACAGATTTTTGTCTTAATTGATTTGAGACAATGCTACAAATTTTCCAGCTTTCTCAGAAAATTAATTTAGTATTTTCTGTTATCATTGCTTTGAGCAGAGTTTTTCTGCTTTTCCTCCTGTAGCATCTTTTTGTGATTTCAGGTTCATTAGTTCTTACGCTCTTGCAACAGATGCAGGACAGAAAGAGGTCCTTATTTTATTCCTTGCTCTTTGTTATGTGAAGGGTGCATGTGATGTCATTTTTATCATCAGATAAAGTGTTGTGTTCAGCATTAAGGTATGTGGGCACACGACTATGCTGTGGCCTAGGATTATATCTGTAACTAGATAAAGGGCTGTAGGTCTGGGCATGGATATAAACTGCTTTAGAGCCCATGCTGATATTTGGGGGATGTGGGGAATGTTGGGTGGGATACACAAATATTCAATACAAGGATCAGTAAGGAAATAGAAATCTTGTTAAATCTTGAAATTACTAAATTACTGATGTTATTGCAGCGCATTAAGGGGTGTCAAAAGGGCAAATGTGAAAGACAGACCCTACCACAAAGTGCATTAATGAAACAGAAGAATGTATGCCAGTGCCAGCTATGAAATGCATGTGCATTTTTACTGGAATGTGCTGGGTTTATAGCATGATTTTGGAAGACTAATGAGCAAAGCTATGGCTGTCAGATGATCAATAAAAGATGAGAAAGTTTTTAGGATTAGCATCAGAAAACTGTTAAAAGGCAGCAGGAGAGAAAGAAGAAAAAAATACAACTTTCATATGAATGTAAAATGGACAAATACACAGAGGAGCTATTGCTCAGCTGTTGCTTTTCTTTCGCTTCCTTCATGTTTTCTCTCGGCATCGTTTTCTCCCTGTTCTGAACATTCAGCATGAAACGACTTTTCATTTACTCAGCTGCTAAGACTGGTGGTCACACCAGTAAAATTTCTTGTCCTGCCTTGGTGCAGCTGTAGGATGATTCCACACAAATGAGCATTATTTGACATGAAACAATTGTCAAAAAAAAAAAAAAAAACCAAACAAACAAACCAAAAAACCAACCATAGAGAAGAAGAGGAACCTTCTGACTGGTAACAAATTCCATCAAGTACCTTATCTGAACCCTCTGGAAAATATTCTGGTTATAAAATGACATTGAAAGCTATGACATACACTCAGTGTCACTCTTAAAATGTTGAGGGTATTGTTTAGCTCTCCATTTAGCAGAGAAAACTGTGTTGATCTATTGCAAAAAAAGGATTAGAGATCAGAAAAAAAATTGTAAAGTAAATCCTTCCAGCTCCTCAAAGCTAATTGTGTGTATTTATTTTGAACGTGATCTAGTTGTGATAGTCCACAGCAGATATGAAGGTATATATTTCAACCAAAGAGGAATAATAAATGATTAACTCATTCTGGTATCAAGCCACAACTTTTCAAATTAAATAAATCTTTGTTGACTGATAGGAACCTAGAATCCAATTTGATTATTGTTGATGTAAATATTAATTAACACCACAGAAGTATGTGTTTGCAATGAATGCAATAAATGAAAAGAAGAGTTTTGTTTGAACCACCCTGTTTCTGTGAGGAATTAAAGCGACAATACATAGTATATATAATGAGTATCTCAAAAAGAAAGCCATCACCTGAAGCAAGAATTAGTATTTTTTTTTTTTAATGTTTGAAAGTGTTATTGATATCTATGTGGGTTTTTTTTAAAGATGGGACAGGTAGAGAGGAATCTGGGATAGTGCCATGTACCTTCCCCTGTTAATCTTTGAGGATTTGTTCCGGTATAATGAGTGTTGGTCCAAAATTTCTGTCACCTCCAGGACTTCGCCGAGAATGAATCCTAATGAAGATAAAAACTCTTACTCCTGTCACTGCTGATCCTGTTACTCATGAAGGATTCTCCAGAATAAATGTTTAGCAAAGAGGATAAATGACAGATTTTTTTTAGGAAAAAAAAAAAAAACAACAGAAGAATATTAATAAATACATTAAATGGTATTTATTACTATTTAATCCACAAAAAAGGAACCAGAAAATGCTGATCAGCACTGAATGTGATTGCCTGTAGTATTCAGTTATCAGAGCAGTCCCTGGAACAGATCTGGCTGAAATCTCTGAGGACTGTGCCCAGCCATCACCAGGCATGGAGCAAGCAGCTCCGAGACCAGTGTTTCCACTGGCTGTTAGCTGTGGCCATGCTGCTTTGGAGAGTTAGATACAGATTTAGCATGGACACAAAATATTCTGTGGCAGTTGGCTTCAAGTCAAGAGAACACCCATAGACATATTTAATTTACAAGTCTAAATTTAGCTGAAGTGTTTCAGTATGGCTCTGGGTAAAACACACTATTGCTCAGTCTGGTTTAACAAAATGAATGAACCTTGATATCAGGGGAAATGTTCCTTTTTAAATAAGAGGAAAGGATCGTCCGGTTAAATATTAAATGAATATTAAAGTGAAACAGCTCCCTTCTGGGTGTGAAAATGGAGTATTGATAATGTGGATCCCAGACCTCTATAAAGCTACAGTTCACTGTAAGTTTCAGCTCTTGAACAAATGGCAATTCAAGTATTAGGCAGCAAAATATTGCAGATGCTTCAGTACACCTCTGGGAGATGCTATACTTACAGCAAGTCAAATATAAAATAAATGGAAGGTAAAACCAAATAAAACCCCAGGAAATAAAGTTACAGTTGAGCTGCAAAAAAACAGGCAGGCTTCTATGGCACTAGCCAAATATTCCGTGTGATCCCAATCGGATAGGGATACACAAATGCCATGAAATTACATCCATACAAAGAGCAAGACAGTCCTTCTCAAGTGGGTAGAACTGCTGCAAGAAAGTTTACTGAATCAACAGTCATTAGCTCCTGGCTGGATGTGAACAAATTTTCATGAAGCTGTTGTTGTTTTAGACATGTGCTCCAGGGCCCAGCCAACAAACTTTGGAGATGATGGTACAATGAGTATAATCCCCGTGGATCTCTCAGACACTTTTATAAACTATAGGGTTTTCTTTTTTTGTTTTGTTTTAATTAAGGCTGAGAATTATATACAACAGAAAGATATTATGTATGCTGATTGGTGAGAAGAAAAAAATTCTTTGCTATTTACTGTTAAATGCAGCTCCTGCTGTGATACTGATGATAAGGGAAGTAAAATAATCCACAGAAAATTTATAAATTAGTAAACGCCCTTACAGATTTGCCTGATGTATGTCTGTTTACCGTTGTTTTCACTTCCTCAGCTGAGCCCAATATAATTTTCAGAATGAACAAGTATTTAAAAACTGATGTCTTCAAATAAGGTTTCATATTTTTGTGTGCCAACTGTCTGTATATCTTGTCAAGGATTAAATGTGTTATTGCACAGGGATTAAAAAACTCTACTTATTCTGAAGCAGCCTTAATATTATGTATCTGGGCATCTAGTTTCATTTATGCTAAACATAATAATATTATACAAGATTAAAAGCTAAATCTACACTAGAGAAATAACAGACTATTAATAACGTTCATACATAACAATATCATCATATCTCATCCTTGCTTTAGATAGGAGTGTAGAGATTGTTTTCTTTTGCTACATGTGAATAAGACCACATTTTTTATTTCTTGAACAGCTGTTAACCTGCCCACCAGACTGTTCTAAACAGAATGAGTCTTTTGCTAAAACCTGAGGTCAGAAAGTTATTCTTCTGTTTCCTGGTTCTACATCACTCCAGGAGTACTGATTATTCTGAAATGCATAAATGTGTAAAGAGAGAAACTCGACAGTCACTGAAAGGGCATCAAGTGTCCTATTTCAACTATTTAAACCTTTCAGCTTTGGCAGTCAATAGCTATGCATCATCCAAGTTTAATTCATAACAACATCCGCAAAAGTAGATATAGGTTTGAAAGATTTTAGCACAAAAAATATAGTCTTAAAACAGGTTTGGAAAATAAAAATTTAAGAAAAGAAGGTCCTTCAAATCCTATTCAGATAAAACAGGCTAAGAGCCAAATTATTATTTTGCATTAGAAACCTCATATTTACTGTCCTTGTGGGCAGCATCACATAAAATAAGGCTAACAAAGACTTCAACAGGTTATATAGGCTGAAATCCAGTACTTTAAGTTAAGTGAATACTACCAAGGACATTGTCTTCAGACTCTCTCTACCCATGTTTCAATTAGGCCCATTACCCTTGTCTTATTCACCTAGGAAAATATTTTTTTCCTGCATTTTGCAGCTTATTATATGCTTGATGACTGTTCCCAAATGTCCCTTTAGTCTTCCCTTGCCTCAAGTATCTCAGTTATTTCAGTCTTTCCTCGGAGGTTGTATTTTTTAGATGTCTAATTGGTTTTTATTCTATATTTTTCTTTTTTATATTTCATTAAAAACTTGAACACACCTTTTCATTATAAAAGATTATTTCTGTTCTACTTTCAGCTTTCTTCAGGGAGAAGAGATGGAGTAATTCTTCACCTGCTCTATTTACTTCCATTACTATTACCTTATTCTACTTGTTTCATTATTTTAGATTTATTCTGTTATAACTGCTTTTGATTCTTGTCTAACGTTTGTTGTCTTTACCAGCCATCTCTGGATGACTGGGTCTCTTTTTAAGTTTCCTTTTCTATTAAAGAAATCTGAGTGGTAAGCAGTTTAGAATGCCTGATATACTATAGCTTTCACAACCTGCAAAATAAATATGAAATGGTCCTTTCTATCACTGAGGAAAGAAAGATAGAGTCTGTCAGAGAACTGAAAGTTTTGAAGATGTATATTTTATATCATTTTATTCCTCGTCACAGTTGGGCTATTGCAGAATTTGTATTTAGGATACCAAATGGGGAGTAAGGCTTAGAGAAAATTGAACGGAAGGCAAATAGAACTCGTGCAGACTGAAACAGCAAGATGAGAAAAGAGAGAGCTGGAAAAGAAAACATTTTCTTCTCCTCAGCAACATTTTGATATTTGAAGATCTTTCTCATCCCTAAGCTGAAAACCTTTCGGAAAAAAAACTTTCAACATACTCCTTTCTCCCTACCCTATAAAGTCCATAGTCCACTGACAAGTAAGGGGGCAGTCACTCCAGCTCATAGAAAAAAGACAGAAAAAAAGACTTAAACCTTCAGGTCCCAGAGTGCTGCTGCCTGCCATGGCATATTTTGGTGTGGCATGGTGAACCATGACATGCCTGACAGGTTTTACATCATCTTCCTCTTCAGAAATTTAATTCGGGCCTTGACGATACCCTTTAAGGCTGAAGTTTCAGTGACAGTGCTACGTGCTCATTAAAAACCTCCATTTTCATTATTAATGCCGAGTCAAAATTACCCTGGAAGACTCCCACTAGTCATGAAGAGTAGTTTGATAAAGTGCAATGAGGGCAGAATCTTTGGGGTTGCAGAGTAATGGGTCCCTGTGAGCACAATATTCTGTCGCGGGCTGGGCGAGGTGTTACTGAAACCCACAGGTGTTAGGAGGTGCCGGTGCTGTCTGGAGCTGGGGAAACAGGGGCCACTCTCCAAATAACCTGGTGAGATTAAATACCCCCTGGGCCGTGTGAACTGATAGCTCTGTAAGGACAAATAAAACAAGTGAAATCGGGTGCCCCGACCGAAGGTGTGGTGAGACAGCAAAACTTCAGAAAAGTAGAGGAAAAGAGCACTGGAGCAGGACAGCCAAGGGCACAGCAGCACATAGCGTAGGGGAGCTCGGCTTACTCTGTGAGCACTTATAGCTTCTGAAGGATCCTGATTAGATCAAACAACTTATTTTTTCTTTTGGAAGCTGGATGAACATTTCTGAGATTTCTGAGTTATCTGAGATATGTCTTATTTCTTTGTACTTGCTGTAAATGCATTTAAGAGAATACTACACATCATTTACAGTACGAACTGTCTTTGAGACTCTTTATTTCACCTAAATGAAATTAGATGTCTTTTCAGAATGATCTCAAGACATTTTTTTTTTCCAAAAATGAATGATATAGTGGTCTAAAATTTCAGAAAACTGTTTTGTTTGACTATGGATTATTCAGGCAAATATCTAATCAAAGACCTTGTATTTATGAATTTTGTGAATGGCATCATCATGTGTTGGTACCAAAGAAACAAAAGTAGCATAAGATTGCACTGTGATTAAATAAATGTTTTTACTTGAAACCCTGAGTCAGACAGAGGATATGAAATAAAAATCACAGAAATTGGATCTTTAAAAATGATCTGGATGACATATAATATTCTCGGCCAAAAGAAGAGTAAAGCTGTGAGAGTTCTGTGAATGTCATAGATCTGATAGGATGTGCCATGATGACCTAAGACCACACTGGTAATTTGTTATAATTGTAACCCTGTTATTTATGAAATTGTTGTCCAAAATAAAAGTAATACTGAAGTATTTAAGCTGTTGTCATGACTTTAATTACTGCCATGTTTCTTACAAAATGTCTGCTTTCTGCATGGACTCTAAGGGATGTTATTAAGTGATGACACTGACACCACCATTTCATCCTGTCTTTACATCTTTCTTCACTTGCACCGACAACCTGTGATAACCAGCCTACTTTTCTGGTTTTGCCACAGGTTGTTAAGCAAAATCTCATTTTCATCTTTTTAAGTGAAAGTCACAAGTCTGGGACTTACCGTAGCTGTATAAGCCGGCAAACACAGTGTTGCAGGTTCTTACAGCAGACTGCAGACTTTTTGTTAAGCTAACGCAGGGTCCTGAGCTTGTCTGGGCCTGTCTGGAGATTTGTTTTAGCTTCTTTAGCCATAACAGCAATTGTCTAACCACTAGGTGAGGAGACTGTCACCTTTTCTTTACCTGGTTTTATACAATAGTGTGGTGTGACACTGACTGTATTATTGAAGCTATTAGATATTGATAACAAACAGATATTCTGCATAGAATGAGCTACCCATGACCTAGGATAGAATCATAAAATCATTTCAGTTGGAAAAGACCTTCAGCATCATCAAGTCCAACCATGAACCTAATACTGCCAAGTCTACCACTGAACCATGTCCCTAAAAGCCACATCTACACATCTTTTAAATACCTCCAGGGATGGTAACTCAACCACTTCCCAATGTTTCATAACCCTTTCAGTGAAGAATTTTTCGCAATATCCAATCTAAACCTTCACTGGTACAACTTCAGGATGTTTCCTCTCATTCTATCACTTGTTACTCGGGAGAAGAGACCGACACCAACTTTGCTACAACCTCCTGTCAGGCGGCTGTAGAGAGCAATAAGGTCTTCCTGAGCATCCTTTCCTTCAGGCTAAACACCCCCAGTTCCCTCAGCTGCTCCTCACAAAACTTGTGCTCCAGACCCTTCACCAGCTTTGTTGTCCTTCATATACATATAAGAAAAAAAGAAAAAAAAAAACCCAACCAAACAAACAAAAAAACAACAAAAAAAGAACAAAGTTAGCAAAGTTTAGCATGTATAAAAACATGTTAAAATGTATAAGAGCAGGTTAGGAAAACCAGAAAAATTACTCCAAAGAGTACTATAGCAAAGAGTAAGAAGATGTCAACAACAGACTTCTGACAAGGGACTCGGGGTGATTGCAACTGACTGGAATGCCCTCCAGCCCCAGTCTGAGACCACTGAGAGTAAGACCCAGATGAGCAGTGGAAGAATGAGCATAACAGAAGAAGAAGGTGAAGAATTCTGTATATGCACATATAATTTTAAATGCAGTTTTAGTACCATTTTAAGTGTACAAGTAGCAAAGCGTTGATTAGACTTTTAAGACTTTAGAGCAGCAATAAATCCTTGACTTCATATTCCAGGTGTGTTTCTTTTGTCATTAGAAAGATTCTAGAGTGTAAGAAAACTGTGGGAATTCAAGTAGCCTTTTCTGCAACTTGGATGCAACAAACTGGCACCACTGGACTTTCAGAACTCAGGCTCCAAAGCCACCTGCACCTGCTGGATGGCTTCAGATAAATCACTTCTATCTCTCTGTACCTCATTATTTATCATCAGCAAAATGAAGGTAAAGAGTCTGACCTCTGCTGATAGAAAGCACTGAAAGAGGTGGGTAGTGTGAATCAGCCTTTAACTGGCATAAAATTCAGTGCTGAATTTCAGGACTTGTATCCCTTTGGAATTTTGAAGTCCGAAAGTTCACAGGTTATCAGACAATGTCTCCACAAATGTTCAAGCTTTATTCCTGCTGTTGACTCCAATATAATGAGAGAAAGAAGAGCTGGTCTTTTATCAATTTCTTCAGCATATAAAAATTTGCTGATCTCACATCTCCTAAGGAAAAAGCAACTTTTCAGAAAAAAATCAAGGGAACAAGTAGAAGATATGCACTCAACTAATGCTAAGATATTTTCCATTTTTAAAAATAATTTATACACAGTAAGTATTATTAACTACTACTCTACTCTCTGGCTCAATCTCTATTACTCTCACTTTACAATCTTTACTACACAAGTAAAAAAAGATTTCTACTTTGATGTAGACGTTAGCCAACATGAAATAAATCTAACATACTTTAACTTCAGGAATTGCAATATGCCGTAACTCATCTCTGTGTGTTTTGCTGTGCTGCAATCTGCTCCTATTAGGTGCAATGTCTGTGCAGAGCAACGATCATGAAGAGGTAGGCAGAGATGTTCCTGTACCTGCTGGGACACATTGCTGGACTGTGCTCCTTTCATGTTACATGAAACATGAGACATGGGCGGCATGAGCCCTGTCAATAAGACCTACTTTGACCATGACTCAGGTGGACAGGAACCCCAGCTGACACATCATACATAAATAATGACATTACAGCACAGGCTTGGCTGTGTGCTTTTGAAATCAAAACTCAACAAGTTTTTATAAGTTATTGCATACTAGATACGCATCACTTCAATTTTTTAGAAGATGGAGTTCACCTTTCCTTTTCAAGGGCTTTTGTTGTTGTCACTTTTGTTTAAACATACCCAAATTATCACTAAATTTTATGAGCATGGATAGCAATATAATTAATGTTAACTTGACTTTTACCCAATTTGTAGCACTGTGGCAGAATAGTCAGGCACAATGCATAAGAACTTTACATACATGTGTGAGAAATGTAACCACCAAAGGGTCAAAGAAAGATGTGCGTAGCTCCATATAACAGGAAGAAGAAGTTGTCACACTATTTACGCACAGGGACTGCAAATAGATAGGGCATCCTCAGGAATACACAAGAGGGACAACCAGCAAGACAAACCCAAGACATGTAACATCAGAAGCAGAAGTGACTCCTCGCCTTTTGTGAGGGAGGCAAGTGACATAAAAATGTCCAACCTGAAGAGGAAGAATGGAGAAGGAAGAAGACAACTCCATTTTGATTTCAACTTCTCTTGCCAAACTCTCCAGCCTGAGCACCTTGGCCACTGAAACTAAAAGCCAACAAGGATTGCTGCCATCAGTGCTAACCAAATGGCACCAGCTCCGCTCTATGGCACACTCAGAGCTAATTCAGAATGTGAGTCAGAAAGTGACCCTTTTATGTGCATAGTGATGATGGCAATGCCATGTAAAATGTAACTGTTAACATACATTGTGCTATAACTGAGTGAATGAATGATGATGACTGTAATAATAAAATGAAATCATTATAACACTGATATGAATGATAATTATAAAAATGCATGACAATAATTACAATAGTAACAGTAAGTGACATTTTGTTTTGAAGTCTAAACCTGGCCAGATTTGTCAGCCTGCTATGCTCCCATTGCAGCAATCTCAAATTCCTTACCAGATATCTACTTATGTATGTATGTATCTGCTTATCAATTGATAGATACAGATACGGATATCCAGTTTCAATAATCTCAAAATGCATGGATAGCTTTGGAAGAGTGATGAAAGCGCTGGTACCAGCCAGAGACCCTACTACATCTGCTCAGGGGAGGTGAAATAAACCAGATGAAATGTCCAAAATTATTCTAGCTCTGCATTAAAATGGTTAAGGCTAGCTTTTTTCTGTTATCCTGTCTGAACAAAAAAAATCGGTGTATCCTTTTGACAAGTGTGGAAAATCAGCAGGTGTAATACTAGTTGGTTTTGCATACATTTTTTGTAATGCCATCTGGCTAAGCTATAAAAAATAAAATATGACATTTACTATGTCACTTGACTAAATTATTAAAGCTTGTTAATTGACTTTGTATATGTAAGAGAATGTACCATTTATACCTTTAAAAAACTGTTAAATACAGAACAGAAACTTACCAAAGAGTATGAGTTTCTTCCTCAACCTCAAGTCACAATAAGAAAGAATAGTGACAACACTGCAACACATTTCATATTTTTCATTTGTATACTTTTTTGCATGCTCCCTGGACATGGGACACATGGAGACAACCGTTCTCTCCGAGTGGTATGAAGGAGCTATAGTGTGCATTTAACTTGATTTAGTGTTTGCAGTTTTTGTATAAGAAAGAAAGAAAAATAAGAAAAAGAGAAAGTTTACATGGAACTGCTTCAAGTCAAAATAAAACTGTACTAAAACATCCAAAGTCAGGTTGGACCGAGCTCTGGGCAACCTGATCTAGCTGGAGATTTCTCTGCTCATTGCAGGGGTGGGGGCAGGTTGTGTGTGTGTGAACTACATGAACAGCAAAGGTCCCTTCCAACCCAAACTGTTTTATGATTCTGCAATTAAATTAATTCACTAATGACACACTTCGGGGGTCATTACCACTACTGTCACTATATATACAAAACTGTTGGTCCTTTGCAGTTATAACCTGAAGTAGTTAAGTGTGCAACACCATGGAGCTGATGCTATAGGGCGTATACACTACATATACACTAATAGGTGTATGTTTCGTTGGCCTATGCTATCACAGTGTTACAAAATGCATGTACACTGTTGCTGGCCACACTGGTTTAGTTTATCAGCTCTACAGGCATACCTTGGCCTGGAAGTCTGTTAGCTCGCTTTGTCAGCGATCAGTACCTGAGTCACCCCCAGCTGCCCTCTCTCCCCTTTTTACCTCTAAAAGTCTTCTGAGTGAAGAGGTAAACTGAAAGATGAGTTTTTCTCCTATTTCAGTAAACTGATAACAAACCTGAATGAAGCTAAAATTTGGGACTTGAACTTCAGCACTTCCATTATAGAGTAAATTGACTTTGATTGATTAAGACAATAAACCTGACACACTTTTAACAGCCTGTGTTCTAAAAAAAATATAAGAGCTACTTGTTGATGTGTGATTGTTTCTTATTATGTGTAAAAATAAAAAGTAGCTTCAATATTTCTCAAACCTCAGGAAATTATCACTGACTCAAAAGTGCCTAATTGCAATACTGTAATGCCAGCCTAAAAGAAAATGCAGCCAAACAAAAGAAAGCACCCCCCTTGTTTTTGCAGAATGAAATAATGAGGAATGTAGAGAAAAATGATTAAAATGAGAAAGCATTTACGTAGAACTGCTGTTAAATAAAAATAGAAATGAACATTAAAATATTTGTGTTGAAACATTCAATTCCTGCAATTTTGTCCTCCATTAAGGTTGACATGAACTGATGTATACTGATAGACTTTGACAAACGATCATGTTTGAGTAGTTATTACAAAAACAATAATTTGATTTCTAAAGCTATCTTTAAACACAAGCTTTTATGAATGTCAAAAACCTTCATTTAGAAATAGTACTGTTGAAATAAATTCTCTGGCATAATGCTAAAGTTTGAAGGAGAACATATTTATAACAGTAATAATTCAGAAATACTTTTTTTTTTTTCTGGGAAGACTGTGTCCAGCCTGTGCTAATAGAACATTACTGGTAAGTTCAGGTACCTCTTGTTCTTATACTCTCAAGGGAGTAAAAGCATTTGATTTGCCGCCTGAATATTTTATCAATTAACATCAAACTTCCCTTTGCTCTACTTATGTACCTCTGTCTTCTGTAACATAAGACAGTTAAAACCAATTTCACCTGTCCTGCTGAAGCACACAACTGAAATTATATTATCTAAATCTAGGTCTTCAGGATTTGACTCCATCCACATATACAAAATACTATTGAAGTTTTCAGATCATTAAGAAGTACTTGAGGTGCTCTGGCATTTGCAGTGCTGCAAAGTATGCCATGACTTGAAAAATTCCAAAAACATGGAAAAGTCAAATGTGAATGTCTTAACATTAAATTCACTAATATGAAGAATATGTGAGAACTGAGCAGTGGCTATTGAAAACAGTTCCATTTCATAGGCCTACAGATTTCTGATAAATTTTCTAATTTAGAAGAACAAATTTCACTGAAAATAAATTTGTTTCTACCTTAGCATCCTTTCAGTTTGTACACTTTCTGGCTTATTTCAACATGCATTCAAGCAAGCACTTTCTCACACATCAATGACAATAAAGTAGGTGCAGAACCTGTAAAGTTTCAGAAGAATCTATGGAGATCTCAGTGAATGTAAAAGTATCTTATTACATGTAAAATATTTTTTAGAAATGAATTAATTGCATCCTAATGCCATAAATGAGGACGGAACTTTCTTGAAAAGCTGGCTTACGCTTTCTGAGAGTGAAAGTGTGAAAACTCCCCTTTTAATTTCTAAACTTTTGACTTGATTAGAAAGTTTTTTGCTTGGATTTAGAAAACCCAGAGACAGCAGCTGTTTTGCTGGCTTTGTGTGTGTGTGTTACTGATACCTTGGAGCTAATTGCTGCATAGTGAGGAGCAATAGAAACCAATCTTTAAAACATCCCACTAACAAAAAGTGCACATAAATGTTCTCAATAACTCAAGTATGGAAAATCTGTGGTCTTAGTCCATGCCACACCTGCCCAGCAGTTTTTTTTCAGTAACCTTCTCCCTCAGCATTGGTCAAACCATAGCTGATGTCTTCCTATAAAATGCATTCTTTTGCAAGGGATAAATAGAACTTAACTAATTTGAACTTGTGAGCAATGACTTTGACCTGCTGACAGATGTAAAATAAATTAGAAATGTATGTTTCTTACAGCAGCTGCAAAGCCTTGTGAACAAACTTATTAGGAAAAGCCCAGAGAAACGTCATCTTTCCTCATCATGAGATTTCTTTTTTATTAGTAGTATGAGTTACTTTTGTCAGAATGAAAGTGAAGAGAATGCCTGAAAAACAGGAATACAACTTGGCAGAAAATTAAGGCATCTCCAAGGGAATAAGTGATAGCTTCTGGATAACAGTTATAAAAACATTCTCTGTTTATATATAACCACCAATGCAATAATATAAAATTTACCTTGAGGATAAATTCATCAATAGAATAAATTTGTCCACTTACTCAAAAAATACGGTGATGAAGTCAATTCAAGACCCAGCTGGAGAGTTTTATGGAAGGAATGAATGCGAACTGTGAAACTCAGAATATAGCAGCACTAATGAGGAGGGATGTATCACAGGATTTTCTAAGCTCCAACACTTGAAAGACTCTTAGTACACAGAAAGTTTATTTGAGGTTCTGTTAAGTGAAGTCTCAGCTATGAGACACTGACAGATCACTGGTGGGAAATAGTAGGTATATGCAGCCATTTCAGAAATACATAAATTTCAAAGAGATTTGTTTGGTGGGCTCTCCAAAGACTTGAAAAACTCCCCAGTCAGATGCAACTTGGTAACAGTACAAAAAATCTCCAACTTTACAGATATTAGCAGAACAACTTCTATAATATTTATTTTTTTTTTCTTATTTTTTTTTCTTTCAGCTATGGTCCTTTTCTTTTGGATAGTATCCTTAGCAGAATTATCTCCATCCTGTTTGACTCTAGGCTTAATTTTTTATACTTTGTGCTTAGGAAAGTCTCTTTGAGGTGCTGGAAGTGTCAGCACCTTCTTTGCATAGTGTGGGACAGGAAAGGTTTAGAAACACATCAGCATCTCCCTTGAAATCTCTGCTTGCTCCTTACCCAATGCATGATGACGGTAAATGATTATTTCTAGGGTGAGTATTTCAGCAGATATGAATCAGCCTGCTGCTCATGATGTGACAAGGCAACGACCCTGGAACAAGAATTCTGAGAGCCCCAGAACCTGGTTTTGAAGGTAAACCTCATACATTGGTCAGATTTTGGAGAAGCCACCTCAGCTTTACAATGTCCCCAAACACTTATTAAAAATCATATGCAGCATGGTGTACTACCTACAATAAGAGACATCTGAGAAGCTCTTCATTTGAGTGACCTGCAGCAGTCACTGGCCTTTCTGGGAGGCAGCTGCGCAAACTACACGTTAAGGTTGTGTCCACGGGAGGGCAGCAGCGACGGTGAAAGGACTAGAGGGCATGAGTGATGCTGAGGGGCTGAGGATAGCAGGTTTGTTCAGCTTAGAGAAGAGGGGACTGAGGGGTGACCCCATTGCTGTCTACAGCTTCATCATGAGAGGGAGTGAGTGGGGATGGTGGTGCCGATATCTTCTCTCTGTGTCCTGTGATAAGGATGCGAGGGAGCGGCTTTACAGCTGTATCAAGGGAAGTTCAGGCTGGACATTAGGAAAAGGTGGTCAAGCACTGGAACATCTCCCCAGGGAACTGGTGTCAAGAAGCATTTGGACAACACTCATAAGGTATTTAACTTTTAGGTTGCCCTGTATGGAGTCAGGAGGTGGACTCGATGATCGCCATGGGTCCCCTCCAGCTCAGGGCACTGTATGATTCTCTGACTCTACCCATCACCAATAGCAGCAGCAAGCCACTAGCAGCAGTGCATGGCAAGGCCACTGTGCCGTTCTTTGAATCCCGTATTCTGGTGCTGTTCTGGGGCAGATATGAAAACAGCAGTGTGTGTATAGAGCGGTTTGGATAGCATTTAATAATGTTACCCAGCAGCTTCCACATGTTTCACATATGCTAAATTCAGGTAAATTTCTGTATGTCTCTACTTTCATTTATTTTGACACTATGCTTCAAGAAGGGAGTGCTAAGGGTTACACTTTTCTCAATCTAAGAGTTCCCAAAGATTACTTAATTATAATTAAAAGAGGAATTTCTGGATTTTTACACTGATGCCCAGCTCAGTCTCACCCAGTGTGAAAGAAGGTCTTGAATTCAAAGAGTGAACTAACTAGAAGCATGATCCAGCAGCCCTGAAACAACTGCCTACCCACTCTGTTAGGAATCAACACTCACATAATTTGCCAAAACACTGAAGTGACCAGAGAGGTTTAAGCTATGCATGGCTGTCACTGTCACATAATACCAGTTACAGACCATGCACATTGCTGGCATGGGCACACATTTTAATGAGGGAAAAATCTGGGTCATCATGGCAAAAAGCACTTATTCTCCTGCCTATGGATTCCTTGAGCCTTTTTCCCTACTTTACATCTATAGTAATGGAAAATCTTGATGCATGGATCATTTGTAATTTCTTATTATATTCGTTATGAAAACGTGTGCCCCTTTAGTTCTTATAGGTTTGTCATTTTTGAGATATCTGCACTTCATTTGTTGATGAAGAGCTTCTCATATGTTTGTTATTGTAGGTAGTACACCATGCTGTATATAATTCCTAATAAGTGTTTGGGGACATTTTGTGATTCTTCTAAAGTAAAGAGTGACTCAGCGTCACTGATTTTCTGCAGGCACAGCTATGAACTGGTCATTATTAGTAGCCCAGAAAATTGCACAAGTTTTTCTAAAAAGTTGCACATATTTTTGCACTGACCTCATGGATCCTTTTTTTTTTTGTCCACAACACAAAATTCCTTCCTCTTTTATTTACTTATTTATTTATTTTTAAAAAGCCAGCTGCTATTTCTTCATTTCAATCAACATGAGTCTAACTGGGAAAAAAAACCCAAAAGATTCTTCCCTCTCTCACCTTGAAACCCTCAGACTTTGCAGATAATTGAAAAAAAGGCTGAAATGTTAAACTCGTACTAAAAAGAAGTAAGTGCTGGAGAAGTGAAATGCTTATCCTTGGTAAAAGTGAACATTGGTATTTTTCTTAGGAGGAATGAGGGCTGACTGGAGAAGGATTGCAATCCTAATGAAATATACAGTCTTGTCTTCCCTGGAGGATAAATTTCCTAGGTGGGGAGATGTTGTGAAAAGGAATTGTTCCCTGAACAAATAAATTTATTGCTAAGGAGCACCGCCACTTGTCTCCATCTACTTCAAGAAAGATTGGTCTCTCAAAAGACGTTCTTGTTTTGAACTGATGAGATTTCTCTGCCATTTGAAGAAAGTGGTTAAATGTAAGTAAAGTGGCTGAAGTAAGTATTATCAAAGTAGTGACTCCTATTTTTCACTTGATGGAAATCTTTTATGTATTATATTACATCAAACCTTAAATGCAGCACAACCATGTTTTAGCATGTTTTAGTAAGTAGATCATGGCAATAACTTTTAAAATTTTAACTAAAGAGTTAAAAAAAAAAAAAGAAAAAAAAGGTTAATTCCAGTCATTAGAAAAGGCACCCACTGCAAAACCGCAGGTTTTCTTAATTACTTTTCCTCGAGGGGCAGTTGTTGTAGAATGATCCTGAGCTGAATGAAATACAAGTTTTCTCTTCCATTCCTAATAACAAACCCGTGTTCATCTCTTACAAGCCCTTCAGTTAATTATCTCTGAGGAACCTCAATTAAGGCCTCTGTTTTTCTTGATACTTACGCTAAAGTGCATGTTAGATAAGTGATACATAAACAAAACCTCCTTTATCAGGAATTGAAACCCACAGATGATATATGCACAATTCATTAAAATTTTTAGCCTTGATTTCTTTTGACTGAGAGATAAACAGTGTAAACAAATTGCAGAACAAAAATAAATAAACAAACACCACTTATCTTCACTAGCCAATAATTATACACAAAAACCTTTCAGGTGTAATGAGAAATGAGCTGAAGTGAGAAATATTTTGATCCAGATGGAGCTTAAATAAATAAAATAAAAAGACCAATGGCATATTAAGAATCTTCCCTCATCTATCACAGCCTAATGACATCGAAATGACAGAACTAGGTGAACTCCATTGCTATAACAAGTTTTAGAAGCTGGAACAGAGCTGAAATTGCAAGATTAGGTTATTTCTGAAGCAGTGTCCTGACAAGGAAACATTTTGAACTCAATTTATTTCTCTCCTAGAATGGACTTTTAAAACAATAGCGATTTAATATGACTCTAGTGTTTACCAGGATCTGTAGCCTTATTCTCAGAGAAACCATAACTGCCCACAAACTTGAATGGCTTTACAACTTCAATTCCATGAGCTAAATTATCAAAAATATCCTGTTATAATTGTTGGATAAAAACAATGGTTCTGATTTTTTTTTTTATAGATCATGCTTTACAGCAATTAGTGTTGCAGCATTGCAACAGTCAGGTCACAAGGCTCCGTAGAAGACAAAGAGAGGCATTTCTATTTTAAAACAGAACTGATTTCATTCACTTACCAGAACAATCTCACGCTACAACAGCCACAAGCACCAAGGTGTGGGGCTGAGTGACTTGGCCAGGGTTAACTGCAGGTGCACAGGGGACAGGTGATGCTGAATATAGAGTCATCACCCCATCTCTTACACTCTCCTTGAACAATAACTGTGCGTGGGTTTTTGGAAGTGCCTTTTTGTATGATTTAGGACCGCATAGTGACTCTGGTTTGTCCTTTGATTTAATCTGATATTTAATGACTCTCACTTTAGGCTGCTTTTTCTTGTGCTTCCATACCCAGACTCTCCCATCGATTCTTCATTCCTATGAACCTTAAAGTCTGTTACAAATGTCTATGCAAGGGCAACTACACTGATCATTTACATCAGAAATTAACAGGAAATATATAACATTCTTTAATGTTGTTTAGCAGCAAAAAGCCCAGCCTTTGACAGATTTTCATGCTATTTAACTTATAACATTTGATTTGTTTCATTAGTCTGCTGAGGTTCCATATACAAGGAAAGCAAAAATATGCCAGTGCATACTAGATTACCTCATTCAGGATTTTATGCATTATATGTACATATATTCATAAATATTTCAAATATATATGCACAGACATTAAAAAACCCTATATATACAATCAAGCTTTGATGGAGTCAGAAGAGAAGACCTACTCTGACGTATTCCGTTCATAATGTGTCACATAACAGTTAGTCTGACTCACGGCCAGTGGGGGGAAAAGCCCTCCCGTTGAGTCATGAGGTTTGGAAAAGGTTCCCTTGCTTTCTAAACCCCTCCTCAGAGAGGAGTCTGCGTGCGGCTGGGGCCAGCCCAACTCTCAGACGTGGCCAACGGTTTAGCTCTAAAGGACACAGCTACTCAACAGAGGCAACGTGTGCCTGCCAGAGCCCTCTCAACGGCTTTCACTGAAACAGTTTCACAAAGTTGGAAAAAAAATGGGTGATTTATGAAGGCGACAGATGCAACAAATTGCTGTTGATAGATGCACTTAGTGCAACAATCAAGCTGGAGTTAAGAGCTCAGCGCTTTAGTTGACAGTACTTTCCCGGGTAACACCTGACCAAGTCAGATGCGCGAGTCTTACCGAAGAGGCGTCCCTGCCTGGGGAGGAGAGAGCTCCAGGCCCGCTGACCCGTCCGGTGGCTGCAGTTGTCGTCCTCAAAAAAGAGGATTCTAAATGCCAGATGTACCTGATGACAAGGTGGGACGAAGTCAGTTCTGGTGTGCCGACTGGCCCTTAGCAAGGGTTGTCAGTCCTGGAAGGTCAGTGGGGCCTGATGGTTCAGCACGGGGTGAGGGATTTGGTGCAGATGGGGGTCTTCCTGGCTTTCACTGGATCACAGCAGGCTGTGAGGCTCCCTCACCCCAGCATCACTTAATCAGGCTGGCTGTTAGACCACATCTGTTACCTGTTTTGAGCTAAACATGCTCAAGTCAAACCCCAAAAGCCACCTTGAGTCGAATACAGCCATCACGACCAGAGACATTCCTTGTCATCTTTGATGGTGGTTCATTGTTAGAGAAATAAAGGTCAGGATGGAGGGGGCAGGGTGCACACTGCCACAAACTGAACTAATTATACGTGTATACATATATATGATAGCTAATGTGGAAATGGAACCACTGTGACAATGCAGCAAGTGGAGATATAACCAGCAATAGCACCATCAATTCTGCCAACAAATAAACAGCTACTATTTTAGTTTCTGTCTGGCTTGACTGTGAGGTGCTATAGAGACAAGGGGCAAAACCAATCTGAAATGCCAAAGCAGCATCTTCTTGGATAAAGAATGCTGTGGAGGTGATCAGGCAGTAACAAAAGCAAAAGAAATATCAGAAATTTTATTCAAGGGTGCCAATTCCAGAGAATTTTGTGATTCAGGTCACAGCTGTTGGAAGTGATTCAGTTGCTCAGCGTGGATGCCTGAATTCAAAGGCACAGCATGCCAGCTCCCACAGGCTGTATGTCCCTGCTAGGGTAGATTTGCCCAGTTTTATGGCTTAAGAGCTTTCTCAGCTTCTGTTTTCCACTGATGCCCTGCAGAAGCTGATCCCTACAGGGTGGATGCAGTTCCCAGCCTTAGAGTCTGTACTGGTAGTCTTGAGTGCTACAAGCACTACCCCCGAGAAGACCAAACTTAGCTTGTTTTACTGTCACTTGCCTTCCCCAAGCTATTGCCAAAAGTGCCTCAGATTTCCACCCTAAAATTCCCCAGAGGTCTCCAGCACTACTCTGAAACTGGAAAACAGCCCCTGCATTTTGGTGGTGCTGTGCATCCCCGGGCCCAGCTTAGATGACCCTCCCATAGGGTGCTCAGGTGGGAGAGAGGGCAGGCACCCACCGATGCAGGTAAAAAACCATTCCATAAAAGCTCCCTGGCACTCAGAAAGAGTGTGAAAACTCCTGCTCCACAGTCAGGCTCATTTTGTCATCCCTGATTTCTGGCATGACCGTGGACAGCAATCTTTTAAGAGAGTTTTCGATTTGGTTGGTTGCTCCTCTCTAGGTGTGTAGTCGAATTCAGAGTGGGGTGCTGGAGTCACAACCCTCTTTGAACTTGTCCCATTACAAATTTTGGAAGCAATTCAGGTTCAGACTTGACATTAGGAAAAATTACTGAGTAGGTTGTCAGGCACTGGAACAGGCTTCTCAGAAAGGTGGTCAACAACCCGAGCCTGTCAGGGTTTAAGAGGCATTTGGACAATGCCCTTTGCAACATGCTTTAATATAGTTTATAATAAAAAAAAATAATGTGGTCAGCCCTGAAGTCATCAGATAGTTGGACTAGATGATTGTCATAGGTCCCTTCGAATCAAATTGAACTACATTGTTTTATTCTATTCTGTTCTTTTCTATCCTATTCTACATTGTGTATGTTGTGACGATGAAGTTGCCTGCATTGCGATCAGTCACAGACAGCCCTCAACTTCCAGACACTTCACCTTTGTTACTTGTGACACAACATGAACACAAGGTCAATGAGGTTGAATGCAAACAATTCCCCTTGTACGTGTAATACTAAAAGCCTGAAAAGACACATTTTTGTAGGAAGACTGAGAATGTTATGAACCCATACAATCGACATTTACTGTTGTGCTGAGTTTTGGTTTTGTTTTGGGTTTTTTTGGTTCCCCCCCCCCCCCCCCTCCACATTTTAAACTCTGGTATTCAAGATGATGCAACTGAGCTTATTTTGATTTATGATTTTTTGAAACACAAAGCTATGGCACTGTTTATACTTTGAGCCTTCTGAGAAAAAGTATATCAAAGGAGAATTTTTGTTACTTCTTCCTAGTCAACCTGAGAAAACAGCATGAGAGAAATTTGATCAGCCCTTGTGTACTGATCAAATAGCAGCAGCAGTGAAGTTAGCCACCCATGAATTAACTGTCCAAACATATCAATATCCCCCAAAATAAATATCATGTTTCAATTCCCCAGGTTTCATCAAAACAGTAGAATGGATAGAAGCACAAAAGTAGTAATGAAAAGTTTTTGTAAACAATGGTAAGGTGTTGTGCAAACTGCATTGACACAGAATTCCTAACAACTAATATTTAGCAAAACATTGCAAAATATTCTGAGACCTTACATATTACTGGAGTCACACAACAACTTTTTAAATGCTAGAGTTTCATAGTTTAAGTCAACAATGAAAAAAAATATTCTGTTTTCAGCATGAAACCAACAAAAGAAAGTAATTGAAAGCTGTACAATTATATTATAAAACCCGCAAGACTATCAATAATTTTTCATAGGACAAATACTGATTTAGTGATAAATATGTATACGTTTCAAGAACTCTAAAGAGTTCATTCATGCTGGAAATGAGTACATTGATCATGTCCTGGGATTTTCTATCCATTTTCTCCTTTCTACAAATACTTGCTGTAAGCATTCCTGAATTTTGAAGAAAGGAAATGCTTTATCTATAACAATTAAATATTTTCTAGCAATACCTTGCAAAATTCAAAACATCCTCCAGGGTATCTGGAAACATAAGGCTGCAGGACTGTGTGTCTGTACAGTTATATATGGAAAGACATATGTTCATATGTGCACTCATGTATAAGTTAGTATACATAATTTTTTTAAATTGGAATTGAAGTAGAGTTCTAAATGAATAAGTGAAAAAATATAGCTTTTGGTACATTTAATGAAAGATACTATGAAAACAAAACATGATTGATTTTCCTTTCAGTTCTTTGCTTTGAACAGGCTAGGAATAAAGTACATGACCTGACACAGACACCATCAAAATGTTGACAGGTAATTAGCTAACCCCAGAGCTGCAGATGCCCCTGAAAGTGCTGATTAGGTGTTTGCTCTACAAAAAAAATAATTACACCTAAGATGGCTGCACAAAACATCAAATCATCCATTAAAAAAACATGACTGCAACGTGAGAGAGCAAAAGCGTGAAAGGAAGAGATGAAGTGTGACATTTGATAAGGAAAGGTCCAAATTTTTCTATGGAATTTGCATCTAGATTTTTAATTCAGCATCAATTTGTGTAACAGACCAATAACTTAATGTGAAGCAGAATTTGGTGGAGGGGTGGGGTTGGGTGCGGGAGAGGGAGCAGGATAAAGACAATATTTATTTTTAAGTTGACTTAAAATATAGCTATGTATTGATAAACAAAAAATGTTAACATTTTGCCTTAGTCCAGAAAATCACACAAATGCAGGATTTCTCAAAAAATTCATTCAGGAAATAAAAAAATGGTATAAAAAATAATGAATTTGTGAATGAAAATATTTCAAGAAATGTTTAGTATGAAACAGCAATGAAACAATATACAAATATTTGCAAGAAAAATACAGATTAGTTTCAAACACTTAAAGATGAAAGTAACTTTCAGATTTATAGCAAAAATAATTTTCCATTTTTTGATAATCATTTTTATGACTTACATTCAATGCATGTTTTATTGCTGTCTTCTGTACTTCCCTCATTGTATTTATAAGGCATGGATTAGAAGAGGGAACAGTTTCCCACTTATCTAGTGTATCTCCAGATAAAGTTTAGAAGTGAGCAACTCAGTTCAATAACTGAAGATATACTGTGATGTGCATTTTTTAGCTACATTTAAATCAGTGGTTTATTTTCACAATAGAGTGCACTAGTCCTAGAAGTACTGTGCCATTAAAGGAGAGGATGTTAGAAGAGATTAATCATGTCTAACATGGAAAAAGCAGGGGGAAAAAAAAAAAAAAAAGTCTGTTGATACAATCAAACTGGCTTGAAAATAGTGCAGTTTTCTTACTGCAACCATTTTTATTAGTCATATCAATGTGGTTATGCTTGTTATTTTCATTTGATTTATGTTTTAGCCGCTGGTGGGGATCAGTTAAGTTTATAACCATATAATAAGAGACATCCATTGCCTCCAAGCTAAACAGACAAGGAAAATGATGGGAGGAAATTTTATTACATGAGTTTCACTGGTAGGAAGCACACACACACAGAGAAGAAGTGCCATTTATCAAAACTGTAGGGAATTTCTGCAGAAAAATTAAGAAATGGACACAGAATATTGAAACATCTTTGAATTATTTTGATCACAAGGTTAGGCTTCTTCTCTAGGAGCATCCCTTCAGTATTATGTGCATTCTTTAAGAAAGAACACTTCCAGTGTGTTACGATGTACTCCTGAACACTTTTACTGAAATTGACAGATACAGTGCTAAATATTTGTGGTATAGGAATGTGAAGTTTCCCAGGAGATTAATTTAGAAGATGAGAATAAGATAACAGTTATGATGTTGTATTCATAACACTATAAGTTTGTAAAAATAATAAAATTGTTTATCAAAGAAATAAATTAACTTGACAATATTTTTTCCCTAATACTTTTTCATAGACTCTGTGTGCTTTCTAGAAAATATTATAAATCCTGAGAACAGAGAACAAGCCAGTTTCTAGGCTCGAGTTCTTTAAGCAATCTTTTACTTGTTTTTTCTTAATATATAGTCTTTCACAGATATTTGTATTTTTCCCTTTCACTTTTAAGGTTACTTTTGTAATTTTAATAAACTTTATCTAGGCTTCCAAGGAATTTCAAGAGAATCACAACTTCCAAAACAGAACTGCATCCATAACCTTCATAATACTGGGAGAATGAATGTACAATATATACATTATTAACAAATCTTGGTCTTCATTCTTTGGAGGTACCTGTTCAGGATAACTGAAATGTTTCTACTGGGATGTATTTTCTTTAAGGTACATTTTCTTTGATGGCATAGTTTTTATAAGCCACCTAGTAGAACAGCATCAATTAGCAGTCAGGAGAGCAAGCCAGCCGATGGAGCTCTGAGGTCTAAAGTACAGATTGGTGAAAATGCTAAAACTATAAACAAATCTTTCCTTTCTGAGGTTTATGAAATGTGTCTAATAATAACTATCAATACCACCTCATTCCTAAAGTGCCTTTCACTTCAATACCCGAAAGCACTTTAGAAACCATGAAGTAATTAAACACTAGATGTCAATAAAAGGAGTTGGGCAGGTTGAGCAGGGAGGTTAAGCAACTTCCCTGAGGTCTGGTCTCTTCTTCAAGAGTGTAATAGAAGATGCCAGACCTAGGTTCAATAACTTCTTTGTATTTGGGAAAAAACAACAATCACTCACCCAAAACCAAAGCCCAAGACACTGAATGAAATACTTTGAAGTATTCTTGATTCAGTTTCTGTCTTCAGTTACAGTAAAAAAAAAAAAAATCTTGTTCTTAACTTTCAGGTCTAAATCAAGGCAGCTATCAGCAAGAACCCTGAACATTAAGGTATTTCATGATGTTCAGTGCTTTTGAGCAAAGTCTGGTGTGGAACAATGGACAATTTTTATCATAATTGAAGCTAATTTTAATTTGAAAAATAAGAACAAATCTCACTTTTTTCTGTTTTTCAAGCTGACTGTATAATTTACATTTTAAGTGCTCATTAAGGTGAAAAATGTCAGTACAGGAGAAAGAAAATAAATTACCTTCATGTCTTTTTTGCCTCTTTCTTTTTATTAGCCATGGACTACAAAAAAGTATTCTCAAGTTATATGGGAATGAATGTATAATATGTCAAATCACATGCTGGTCAAACACCATTACAGTTCATTTTAATTAGGTCTTTTTCACTGCCTGCAGACAAGAGTATCTATAGTAGACTTTAAAATACTATCACTACTATTATATAGTTACTAGCATTTAAAATCAATTATATTTTATAGAATGTTAGTGCTCACAATTTTATTGCTTATAGTGGAAGATCTCAAGGTTCACAGTCATCCAGATGCTCTGCAGTAGTGTGTTCAGTGTGTCCAGCTTTCAAGACTTTAAACTTCAGCCATCATAAAGAACATTCACAGTTTCCAAAAGCACTTTTAGAGCGTTTACAGGAATGTTTATTCACTATGGCTGGTTAAACCCCCAAATTTCTATTCCCTAATAAAGTTTGAAAACCTTTTGTCATGGATCAAGATGTGAAACAAAGTATTTTAGGCTTGAGGCTCTGAAATCTTGTTTACTTGATTAAGAATCATATTTCTCCCCAGAAAAACCCCAAACCAATAAACATCAAAAAAACAACCAAACCAACCACAAACAAACAAACAAAAAAACCTCCAAAAGAGCACTTTGAGGAATAAGCAGTAGAAATTTTGTAGAAGTTTGTAGAAATGTAGTAGAAACAAAACCCATTCAGTTTAGGTCAGCAGTATTAAGGTCTCCCGACATCCAGGGTTGTTCGGCTTTTGTTCAAATTCCCAAATCCAACGTTTTGCTGCATATCAACTCTTAACTCATGTGTATGATTTAAGATTCAGGCTGAAATCTGACTAATCGGAACATCTGAACCATGAAGTCTCTGCACACCTCAATTACTAAAATTTAATTATTTCATTTAATAAAGAGATGTTGTTTTATACTGTATTAGATATCAATATTACTCTCACAAGAAGAGCTTCCCACTTAATAAATCTTGTCACACAGCATATATTTGGAAAGGTATTGTTTGTGCCAAAGAATAAAAACACAGGTAAAGTTACAAATACTATACTTTTAGGTCATTTCTTTCTGCAGCAGATGCCAGAGCATTATTCTGTGTATAACTAACTGCATACACTTTCTGCTGCCCTAGACCTTTCTGTGTAAGATTAAGTAATTTGTGCAAGTCTGAAAATTTGGTTCTGAGATATTTCAAGGGAAGAGATGAGGCTTAATTCAACTATTTTCCCTATTATTTATTTTCACACAACCCCAGATCTATGCGCCTTACAAATGTCATGTTTGAATACAATATTATAAAACTTACTCAATAAATTATAAACTAATAAACTCCTGAGATGCTTTTACCTTTTTCCTGTATCCTGAAACTGTGGAGTTTAGTTATTTAGAATAAATGAAGAATTTTACCCAGCTGACTATTTTCTACAAATGACTTTTTTCTTTTTGAAATAAAATGGAGTTTTATAGGAGCATGTGGATAATTATTTTAGGAAGTTTATGGAGAGGAAACTGATCAAGAATTAATGTCAATGAACCTTAACTCTTATTCAGAATTTTTTCTTTATTTTCACATAATGTCTTTTTAATTTCTAATGGATATAACAAAAACCCTACCACATGCTATAATAAGAAACACCCGTCATTAATAGTGATCACAGTGAATATTTCACAGCTAATATAATGTGCAGGAAAGAAATGGCCAGTAATTCTGCTTTCAACTGGAAAGTATGGCAATTGTTTTGGATCCTGTTCCTGACTGAGGTAATGTTTCCTAGTGACCCTGAGTAAATTGCTTTTATAACATAAAACCATGGGATGATGCATCAATGAAAAATTTTCAGTGTGCAAGGAAGGCAATGCATAAACATGTGACAAAGATAGCATATTTCTGCCTCTCCACTTATCTATAAAAATTAAGTTACTATTTGTTAGGCATGGAACAAAAATATTCAGTATGAAACCCATATTTTTTGGCATTTCCTCCAGAACACACCATCTAAAATATCACAAAATATTTTAGAAGGAAATAAAAAAATTCTCAAACATTTATGTTAACCATTTTTTATTAAAATTAAAGAATTTTTAAAAAAAATGTTCAGCCAGCTCTATTGCTTAGTTTAAAAAACCAAATGTTAAGTGGAGAGTCTCAACATATAGTAAGCCTTTATGAAGTTTCTGAATGAACTATGCTGTAAAAGCTAAGGATTATCATAATGATTGTTTTTCTCTTTCAGCAGTGGTGAAATCTCAAGCCAGATTTTGCTATGTGTGTATGAAGTTAACACTGATGATAATTGTTCATGTTACATGTTGTTTGGTATGGGAGTCTGTTTTACTCTAAAGAAACTAGTACAGAGTTTGACTACAGATTGAAATACTGTTGGGGGGGGGCGGAGGGAAGAGATGATTGTTTACGTATTAGCATTAATAATATGTTGATAGATAGACAAGGAAAAATGGGTGTGTTTATTTATCAACATTTGCACCGTTATCATTACATGGCTATTTTAGGCAAAATAGAACAAAAGAGCAATTACCGTTCATACCAGTTTTAAGACAAGTTGAATTTATGTGTTATTTAAGCTTTAAGGCATCCCAGGAGGTTGTGATAAAGCCTAATATTATAATTTTCATCATAACTGAAGGCAGTCACCTGTAAATTTTCATACTGAAAAAAAATAATCAAAGTCTCAGGTTAAAGAATTTGCTTAAATTCACATTCCTTAAACACCTGACCCCAAGATTTGGGAACTACTGAAGAGTGGGATTCTAGTAGCTTACAACAGGCTGTATGGTGAAAGGCACGAACACTCTCAGCCAACATTTAGTCTAATATTTTTTTTAAATATATCAAAACATTGAAACATAACAGCACCTAGAAATCTTCAAAACAGAAATAGAACCAGCAGTGAATTTGTATCTCCAGCTACACGCAAATAGCAAGGCTGACCAAACTGTCAAGCAGCTTGAATTTTGAAACACTTGGTGAAAAGGTCTCCTATCTACAGTTCCAGCCAGTCATGGGATGGAAATTAAAAGTTGTCTCACTTTTAATGGCTACAATTTATTCCATTAACTACAGCCACCAATATATTGTTGTGCTTGTAAGGAAGACCTATGACTGAAGAATATGCTTAGTAATGTCTTTGTCAGTATTGATGAAAGCATAACGTTGTGGTATTACCAAAGTATTGACAGCAAAATTTCTCGGACAGCTTCTTTCCAAAATAGATTTGGGCTTATGAGTGAATGTAGCAAATACATTTCTTAAATGGAAGAAAATAGAGTTCTTAAACTAATATTTTAGACATAGTAGCAGCAAAAGATCTTAATTAGCCTAGCTAGCAAAAGACCAATTATAAATTTGTACCAAGATCTATTCTAAACCACTTAAAACTATGAACAACTTTTATCATACCAAAAGGAGCCAAATCAAGTTCCTGCCAGTGAATAGACTTTTGCCTAAAATGGTTATTTTGTGGTAAAGTATAATGTTACATTTTTAATTTCTCAGCCTCAAAAAGATTGTTCATCCAAAAATATTTCAAATTTAATAAGGAAAACCCTCACATATTCCTTTTCTTTAAAAAAACCAAACCCTCATCTAGTAGCCACATCTTCTAAAAGGGCTAAAATTCTACATTTTAGTGTGGATGATATGATGTTATGAGTGATGTAACCATTATAATTTTGAGGTTTTATTTAAAAATCACTATACTATGTTCCATGCATAAGGAAGCTTAATTAAATGTTACAGGCTCTGTTGATGTTCCCTTACCTGCAGTGCACCTAAACTCATGTATATACAAAAACATAAACTGTGAGCTGGTGCTATCATGTTCTAGGCCTTTCCATCAAAATGTTGGATTTCCTGATCGTTTTCCTCACTCCTGCGTATGCAAATCATAGTAGTTTCTTTCATGCCATAGTACAGCAGTTTTTGAGAGTTCCTGCTCATGAAAAGTATGTCAGTAAAAGTATTAGCTTTGGAAAGTGTTCTCGTAAAATTACTTGGCAAAGAAAATACCGAAATGTAGTGCTCATTCATATAAATCAGACACAACTTTTGAAGTATCACAGGACAAGTACACTTTGTGTTCCCTTACACATGGGTTCTCCATGCAATTGCTCTTGTCTCTTAATAGATAGAAGAGTCCTCAAAATGGCTAGTTTCTCCAAAAAAGGTTACTTGAAAGCACTGGAAATCACGTCAGAGACACTTCCACAGGTTTAAATTAAGCAAGGTTATTGGAAAGTTTTCACTATCAGATATTTCCCTGAAATACCTTTAAAATCTCCCCTAAGATGAAATATGTTATAGAAAATGTACATGTAGCAAGAAATTTAATGTAATCCTCATCTTTCTATGTCCTGTAAACTTTCAAGGTATGGAAATAGTTCTTGATAGAGAAGTGATTTTAATGGGTCAAAATAAGGATGGGTGAGCAGTTTTTACTTCGCTCACCTCATTTCTTTTTCCATTGAGTACTGAGTTATCATAAGCAAAGTGTGACAGCTAATCCAACATCTGCCAGCACAGGGAAAACCTATGGTCTGAAAAAGGACAGCTAGAAAAAGGACCTTCAGGCAACAGAAATAACCGATTGTTAAAGAGGTACAATCACATCCCTGAGGTGCACAATATATATTTCAGGTGCTTGATTTTTCCATCTATTTAAGCAAAAGATCTTTGACAAACCCAGACACACAAATAACTTCATGAAGATGTTTTAAAAAATTATCATGTTCACAGTTAATTAGCAGCTAAGAATTTATTGAGATTTTTCCTCTTCAGTCTCTTGTTCTTTTATCTGTAGTATGCTACGCAAATAATTTATCTTCAACCCAAACAATTCTTATTCACAAACTAACTCCCGTTTATCTTCATCCCGAATATTTCGGTGGCTATTTGTCATGGTTTAGCCCCAGACAGCAACTAAGTACCACCCAGGTGCTCGCTCACTCCCCCTGCATCAGGGTGGGGGAAAATCAGAAAAGGGAGAAAACTCATGGGTTGAGGTAAAGACAGATTGATAGGTAAAGCAAAAGCCACACATGGAAGCAAAGCAGAACAAGGAATTCATTCACCACTTCCCATCGCAGGCAGGCGTTCAGCCATCTCCAGGTAAGCAGGGCTCCAGCACACGTAATGGCTGCATAACTCTGAACATCCCCCGATCCCTTCTTCTTCTCCCAGCTTAGGAGACTTAGCATAGGACTCAGCATGACGTCCTATGGTATGGAATATCCCTTTGCCTAGCTCGGATCAGCTGTTGGCTGTGTCCTCTCCCAATTCCTTGTGCCCATCCAGCCCCCTCGCTGGCAGGGCCTGAGAAACTGAAAAGTCCTTGACTTAGTATAAACATGACCCAGCAAAAATTAAAATCATCAGTGCTGTTAACATGGTTCTTACACCAAATCCAAAACACAACACTGTACCAGCTACTAAGAAGAAAATTAACTATTCAGCCAAAACCAGAACACTGCTCTAACTTTATGTATCAAACCTGCCATCATAAGGATAAGGAATTGGCTGGATGGTTGCACTTAAGTTGTGGTCAATGCCTTGATGTCCAAGGCGAGACCTGTGACGATTCTCACGTGTCTGTATTGGGACCAGCACTGTTTATAGTCTTTGTTTGCAACATGAACAATGGGATTGAGTGCACCCCAGTAAGTCTGCTGACACCACCAAGATATGTGGTGTGGTGGACCCACTAGAGGCAAGGGATGCCATCCAGTAGGACCTTGACAGGCTTGAGAGGTGGGCCCGTGTGAACCTTATCTACAAGGCCAGATGTAAGGTCCTGTGCGTGGATCAGAGCAATCCCAAGCACAGATATAACCTGGGCAAAGAACAGATTGAGAGCCACCCTGAGGAGAAAGACTTGGGGGTGCTGGCAGATGAGAAGCTCAATATGAGCTGGCAATGTGTGCTTGCAGCCCAGAAAACCAACCATACTCTGGGCTGCATCAAAAGAAGTGTGTCCAGCAATTTGAGGGAGGTGATTCTTCTCTTTCACTGCACTCTCCTAAGAGATGCCACCTGGAGTATTGCATGCAGCTCTTGGCCTCCAACATAAGGAGGACATGGACCTGTTAGAGCAAGTCATGAGGAGGGACATGAAGATGATCAGAGGGATGGAGCACCTCTCCTATGAAGACGGGCTGAGAGAATTGAGGTTGTTCACCCTGGACCCAGAGAAGAGAAGGCTCTGGGGAGACATTAGAGCAGCCTTCTAGTACCTAAAGGGGACCTACAAGAAAACTGGAGAGGGACTTTTTACAAGGGTGTCACTGTGCACTGTTTCAGTATAATTACTATGGACTGTTTAAGTATAATTATTATGGATAATTACCATCAAACAGTAGTTGCGTGTGGCATATGAAGGCATGGACCCCAGATGAGATCCCCATTGCGTACATAAGTGCCAGTTATATACAATGCCTTACCCACCCAAGTTCTTCCCTGGAACGTGCCTACCTGCAGCAAAGCACCTTCTCAGCCAGTTCACACTCCACCGAGCTGTGCTTCCTCTGTGCCCATCTGAGGGGGACTTTTCTTCTACAATACTTATGACATGAGAAGCTTTGGGCAGCCCTTCGTCGCAGGCAGGTGTGGCATAATCACTCTGCCACCTGGCACCCAGAAAATGAACAAAGCCTTTTCTCAGAAAGGGCCCTTACAATTACCCCTTTTGTTTCTTAAATTGGATAAGGTTAAGGCTGTGCATAGCTCTTTGTACCATGGCTCGCATCAGATTCATCAAACACTGTAGACACATAAATATGGCCAAAATCCCCTAACAATATAGCAAACCCACACATCAGTATGTTTCATATCACATCCTAGCTTACTCAAAAAGCTTGTATGGAAACACCAGGCACAAGGAAAGAAGCAGCAGGAAAATTCACATTGTTCTGGCTTGTTCTCTGGCTCATTATCAGTAGGAGGTCCATGATCAGCTGGTCAAACGAGCCAAATGGGGATCCACCAAGGCCCTCAATCTATATATCTTGTGTTCATTAAATTATCCATTGCCTGCACAGTAACTGCGTTCCAGTACTCCATGATCCAAACTGTATATTGCATAGAGGTAAGCATCATATGACACAGCACTTTTCCATCATAAAGGGTCATTTCATACCCTTCTGCAACAGCAACGTACAAGTTCATGGTAAATGCCGATCTGAGTCCAAAATCTTTAACTGAGCATCTGAGTTCCTTTACAGCTTTGTATGGGAGTTCTCACACTACCTGGTATTGGATGGGGAACGCACTGAACAATTCCATGTCTCCCTTTTGCATAGCCTCCTTTCTGCACTGATCTAAGGCAGCATAGTATACCCTTTCTCTTGCTTTCAGAGCTGCTTCAACTCAAGTCTCTCTTCAGACATTTATTTGTCAATAAAATACATAGTACAATTTAAATCTACCACCTAGTCACAGTTGCAAAACAGAACAGAAAAGATTCAGGTTTTTTTCTTGCTCCTTGCTGCAAATAAATAAATGAAATTCATACAGTCTCTACCAGACATGATATCCTACCATTGCAAGAAGATAAACATGATTACCAAGGGAAAGTTTGTTTCACAAGACTATAATCTCAGATGACTCACCAGAACATGATGACTCAGTCAATTTTATCCAAAATGGAGAGTCTGTTGATAGCAGCAATTTTGTCTGGTTTGGTCCAAAACATTCTATTGAATTTTCTGTCCCTGATTTTTCTATTCCCATAATAATGATTGTCCCATGGTTCCTAGCTGTTCACCTACCATTCTGCATGGCAGTCAGAGGGCTCACATGTCCATCTTCCCATGTCCATCTTCCCTGGCTCAGCTGGGCTATGCCAGAAGTTTTGGTTTGTTTGGTTTTTTTCCCCACAAGTCCCTGTTCAGGCACCATTTGTGGCATATGAAGGCACAGACCTCAAGTGAAACCCTTTACAGCATACTTAAGCACTGGTTAGATACAATGCCTTATCCACCCAAGTACTACCCTGGAGTGTGCCTGCCTGCAGCAAAGCACATTTGTAGCCATCTCACAGTCTACCAAGCTGTTTACTCCCTCCATGCTTATCCAAGGAGATCTCTCCTTCCCCAATACTTAAGCTTTGGGCATGTCCCTCATTGGGAGGCTTGGGGCAGCCCCTCACTGCAGACAGGTGTGCACAGAATTAACCTGCAGGTGAGCTCAGAGAGCCAGAGTTAGTGCCAGCGGCTTCCTCACTACACCTTAAGGCACAAGCCCTCCGCAGCCTGGCACCCAGACGATGAGCAAAGCCTTTTCTCAGAACGGGCCCTTACAGCTGTGCAGCTTTATATTGTTAAGGGAAGGTTAATCAATAATTCTAAGAAGGATCTAAAACAAAAGATCTTCTTGCAAAGCTGGATCTGAAACCAAGCTTGCCTAAAAGAAATTGAACTGTGGTCAAGAGAAGTCCATGTAGGGAAAGATAACTGAGGTTCAGTTCTCTGTCAGCTGTAAGCAGAGGTCAACTGTTGTTTGAGACCACCAGGAGTTTTCTTAAATACCTGTAAGGAACATGCACAATGCTTAATTAACATAGCGACACCTATTTTTGGGAAATGAATGAATATGTATGGCTCTTCTGAGAAATGTAATACATAAACATAGGTATGGTCTGTATAATCTTTCCTAAATGTAACATATGGCATGGTTAAGTGGAACGATCCCCTGTGCATCCAGCGCTGCGATAAAGGAATGCCTGCTTCCTAACGCTGCATTGGTGTGAAGGAGTTTTCTTATTCCTGATTTTGGTGACAAGGACATGTAATGATAGGACAAGGATTAATGGCTTTAAACTAAAAGACAGTAGATTCAGATGAGGTATTAAGAAGAAATTCTTTACTGTGAGGTTGGTGAGACATGGGAACAGGTTGCCCAGTGAAGCTGTGGATGCCCCATCCCTGGGTGTGTTGAAGGCCAGGTTGGATGGGGCTTTGAGCAACCTGGTCTGGTGGAAGGTGTCCCTGCCCATGACAGGGGTTTGGAACTAAGATGATCTTTAAAGCCCCGTCCAACCTAAACCATTCTATGATTCTGTGATCATCAGGGGTTAGCAGAGAACTGCATGTGACATCATTCATCCTCCTTTCAGACAGTGGACACTCAGAACAACACACAGACTTTCCTAGAGAAGGAATATAGCTCTGTAGGCAAACCAGGACACCAGTTGTAGCCCCTGAGACTTTGGTACACAAGAAACCACGGTTTGCAAACCACTATTTATCCATATTCTACACAAATTGTTAAAAAAGGAAAATGCTGATGGAATTCCAATCCAGTTTATGTCCAGAACCAGCAGATTGTTAGATCTTTTGCAAAGCCTCTGTTTTCCTCAATGGAGATTTGTAGAGGCTTGTTTGTGAAGTTTGTTCCTAAGAAATATATATCTGCTACTCACTTAGCTATTGAAAGAAACTCATTTATGTTTATAGATCTTCCATCTTGAAGACAGAACTCTTTCTATAGGCAAACTCTTCGATTTAGCTGTGTAAGACTGAATTCAGATACACACGAACACAGAAAGGCCCTGAATGAACAAACAAACCAATAAAACAAATTGTGTAGCTGATGTAGCCACTGGCAGGACACAGCTGGAGTTTATTATTCGTGTATTCATAACACAACCTTGCCCTCAAATCTTCCTATTTTGATGTACTGCTTTTGTGTTCCATAGTGTCAGCATTGATTGAAGCTGATTGACTTCACTCCTGCTGCAGGATACAAAATATTAAAGAAAAAATAAAAATCTGCTTCTGAAGAGACTCAGGCTGTGACTGAGGATAGATGGCAGGAACAGCACCAGGCACAGTGATTAATAAATGATGGATTCTGGAGCAGACCAATATATTTCTGAAATCCTCCCATACTGCAGGATGCCTGCGTAATACACCATTCTCAGACCTGATAAGAAGTAAAGCAGAAAACAGCAAACAAACTTTAAGATATCTGTGCAAGGGAAATTGTTTTTAAGATTTCCAAAAAGCATGTATGTTTGAATAGATGCTTCAATAAGAGATTTCTGGGACAATGAAAGGCATTCTAAGGTGCGTAGCTTGTAAATACGCTTCTTTTCATATTCATGGAAGGCAGATGACAGGCTCGCTTTAAAAAGTCTATTAAATCATATCTGGTATAAAGCAGACATACAGTCTAGAAGCAGTCATAAAAAATGTGCCCTGCCTTTTTAAGACAGTGAGATTCAGATTGATACCTCCAGCTAATGCCCTGGCGTGTGCAAGCTCAGCCATTAGGTTAGAACAAGGGAGATGAAAGCTCTCAAACTAAGCAGTGCTTATTTGAAAATAGGATGTGAAGGGAGTACAGGGGAAAAAACGCAGTTCTTTAGCTGTTTACCCAAGTCATTACAATCTTGAGAAGAATTGGAAAGCCTGCAAGGAGTGTTTCTTGAGAGAATTCCTATCCTCAATGAGTGCAGCTGTGCGGTTTTTTTTCCCCTGAGGCAGAAGAATGAAAAGCAGCAGGTGACAATAACCTGAATTGAGAGGCAGGGGCTGGGGGCAGCCAAGGAGGGGACCTGCCCCTACCTGGGGAGCTGAGGCTGAGGTCCTGGCCTGCTGTCCTCAGACAGAGGAATGAATGTGCTCTAAACATGGATTTAGTTCAGATTTAGCTGTACAATGTGTTGATTCTTTTGTTTCAGTTTGGGTTTCTTCCTTTCTTTTGGTACTACAGCACATGTTTGAATGTCAGGAAATTTTCTATGTGTAGGCTCGGGAGGAAGGCTACCTTTACTGAATAAGATGTGGGGAGGAAAGAAGGAAAACTATTTACTAGGGAGTTTAAAGGGGAAAATGCATTGACCAGAATGAAAGAAATACAATTGCCTTGGAAAACATGGGAGCCAAACTATTGTGATTATGTGAGCCTCCTTTTCTGTGCCCCTGGGATCTTTAAAAAAAAAAAAAAAATACAAACCACCCAGAAAAAAAAACCAAAACCCCAACTAAACACCCTCCCTCCAATCCCTGACCCCAAACCCCACAACAGTTTTAGCCCTGTGTTTAGCAAGGGTTCAGGTCGCAGCTCTGGTATGGTACAACTATATAGTGCTGGATCATACTGCTGTGAAAAAAGTCAGTAGAAAAATGAGAAAGGTGAAACTGCAGAGACAGGCTGGACTGTCGAGGTGGGACATGTTAGAAGCTCAAGGCTTCAAGAAGAAAATCTCCAATGTGGAAAGGTGTAAAACACCGATGGGAACAAACAGGGAGGCTAGTTGGAGTGTGGAGTTGTACATATCCTGCTTGCGAAGGTTCTGATGAGCTGGGTAATGGTGCCTGAACAGACCCGTGTAAAACCTAGTGGATTCGCAGAACGTACTCAAAAAGATTCTTTTATATCCAGTTGCTAGACAACTCGATACAGACATAAGATTTGTATTTCTTTTCACTCTTGGGTCCTTACATCCCCCCAAAATGTTATTTTTAATGAGCTTTGTGATTCAGCTAGGCATAGCATTGTTATTTTCAGCTTTGCATAATGAACAGTGGCTTTTCATTAAAAAGAAAACCCAATGAAAACAAAAAAATATCAGTTTTGTTTGTTTGGAATATAAAACCAGCCTGACTGAGTTTAGAGAAACATTTTGTTCCACTAACAATGTCTCTGACTTTCCTGGAGTTTATTTGTGTTTGGTTGTTGGTTATTGTTTTTTTGGGTTTTTTTAATTCTTCCCTTCTCTTGAATATAAAAAAAAAAAATAATAAAAAAATAATCTGATTAAAGAAAACATTTCCATTCATTTGTTTTGCAACAAGTCATCTGACTGTGCAACAAATATGGTTAGTAAAGTCGATAATTTCTTGAGCAGTAAAACTACCCAGGCACAAAGCCCGAATTAGTGACCAACACAGCAGCGAGAAACCTCTCCTGGTGTACGGTGGGTGAACAACTCCCGGATGTTGGCAGCGTCGCTGTTGTCACCTGGCACCTCTCCCTGGAAGCAGAAGACAAACCAAAGATGTTTATCCTGTGACGTTCCTTGCAGTTGAGAATCATATCAAAACAGCAGAAGGACAAGTTTAGGTGCATTTACAGACATTCAGTAGATAGAATAACTTATAATACCTAAAACATAGAGATATATTTTCCTAGTAAATGAAATACAGGTTTGGATTACACCTTTGTGTAAGTAAATCACAACAAAGTTTTTTTTTTTCGACCTTCCAGGCCTGCTTCTTCATAGTTTTCTTAACTTTCAAACTTTCTTTGGGTATGGAAAGAGTGGACTTGGGTGATGAAATACTACAACAGTCTTGTAGCTTGGTGGAATTTTTGTCGTTAGATCTTACCCCAAAAACATAAATAATGTTTCCTCAGGAAGGATAGGAGATTGGGGGTCATGTACCAGAAAGTTATCTGTCTCTTTTGGAATAATGACCAGTGTGGAGTCAGCTTCCAGTGGGCTCGCAAAGTCAGTTCCACCGTGGTCTTTCCTGGCAACAGATTATCACAGTTTCAAAGTAAAGTTCTTTTTCTCTACAAGAAAAAGAGGTCAATCTTTCTAACAGTCATAAAACACAACTTCTTCCTTATCAGTGCTTCAGCGCTGACGTTCAGTGACAAAATGAAACTTGGATTTAAAAAAAAAAAAAAAAAAAAAAAATCCCCAATTGAAAGCAAGCCAGACAGCTTTTCTCCAACCTCTTGAAAATAAAAATAAAATCCTCATAAAGAAAAACTTGTGGCAATGGTTCTATATGCAGAATGAATTCATCACTGTAACACAAAGTGAACGAGACCCTTAAAAGGGACAATACTGTATGAATAAACATAAGTATTTCTACTTGGCTTTAGTTCGTTAGTCTGTCACAGAGACGTGATTCACTGCTCGGTAACTTGTTAGCAATGTACAAGATGGACAGCAATTTGTGGCTATAAATGTTGGTAAAATGAGGTAGCTAAGCATGGGAGCATGTTGATTAGCAAAACTACAAGTGGGTCACTTACAGAAGCTTTGCAAAACAAGACTGTAGCCGTGCTCTGCCGTTCTGCTACACTCTGCTTGGTGTCACCTGGAGGAAAAATAGGAACGTGTGAAGGGCCGCTAGCAGTAAGCAAAGGCACAGAAGTGAAATTGCATTTATACTGGGAGTAGCTTGATGCAAAATTCAAACAGAGCAAGATCATTGTAATGGCCAACAGAAAGGCCTTTTTACAGAAAATTGAAATTCCCTTTGGAAACACTGGTTTACACTGTCCTGTTCACACAATCTCTATTTTTCAGTATTTCTGTACTGTAACTCTGCTTGGGTGAGTCATGCTAGGTCAAGGCAACATCAGCAGCTGTGTTCTAGGAAACAAGGGATGGCGCTTAACATTCCTGAATAATCAGTAGTGTTCCTAGGGGATATTTTGTTTCCTTTGGAGCCTACTCCAAGACAATATCTAAAGCTGGCATTAAGGCACTTGCCATTCTTCTTACAAAATATTAAATTGAGCCCATGTCTATGTTTTCCTGTGAACTATTTAGTGCATTGTTTTATTTTGAAATTCTGGGTTAGGCTAACAAAATAGAACTCTAAATATTTTTTTTATTATTATTATTATTATTTATTTATTTATTTATTTATTAAGTCTAGAAGTGATAAAAAGCAAGGTAAAAATGTCAGCACTCTCCTGAATTCAGGAACTGTTTACAATGTACTCTGAGATAGATGTGAAGCTTCATAAACTGGTAGAATAAGCATCACTGGATAGCTGTTGAAAGTGGGAAGAGTATTAAATGGCAGAAACAGGAAGCTTGTGGTGTTTTATGGAGCAGAGTCCAATATTTTCAATCAGATCAACAAATAGCAAATCTTGAAATGTTATAGTTCACCTTGTACACAGAAAAAAAAAGAGACATAGAAGCTATTTTAATGAAACAGACTGATAGTCTGGCAGTAAACTGTACCTGATGAACTGGATGAAAGCCAAAAGAAAAAGAGCAAAATCTGAGAAGACATAAATCTAATGTCATCATTTTTGCAATAACTTCTTAAATTGTTTCTGTCATAGAATAGTTACACTTAAAAAGCTATCATATATCTTGAGCTTCAGTAATTAACTTTTCTTTTTTTTTTTATGATTCCAGGAAAAGATTATTTAAGAGGTTTTGTCTCTTAGAGACTCTAGCTGACAACATTCACATCTGAGGAACAGTGCGATATGTTGGTATTATAAATCTGGCTTACGTTCCTGTGGAAATCCTTGTGCTTTAACGTGCTGCAGACCTTGCTGGGGGTTGTGTCCCACAGGAGAAGCTGGTCGGTGCTGCGGTCAGTCGGCTGAGCTACCTGGTATTTACACTAGTTCAGCCACGGCAGGTATATGATTTACTAACAGGTACTGTGTAATGACCTGAGGCCAAAGCATTCGACAGTTTTAATACATACAGCACTGGCCGGGTTTAAGCTGAAATAATTGCAGCTGCATTTACTTTTTTTTTTTTTTTTTTTTTTTAACCAAAAGAGGTTTTCAATGCAAGTTTTCCAGATACTGAAGTAGTATCCTGATCCTCATCTAGAAGTTAACTCAGAAAAGAAAGGCAGACAAGCACAGAGAAGTTAGGAGTTGCGACAGGAATTTTAATAGCAACCGAGCACTGCAGAGCCCTGAACAGGACCCAGAAGAGTCGTTCTGAGACGGCAAAGGAGATACAGCTCTCTGGAAAGGCAGGCACCTTGAGCTAGTGCAAACCTTAATCACTGTCACAAAACTCTTCCTATGCCTTTTGCTTCATAAACTCTTCAAATAGACTTACTAATTAAATACCACAGGATTCTGCGGTTCTAACAGAATGACTAAAGGCTCTTGCCACTGCTCTTGCAAGGATGAGAGTAACCACAAGCCTATCAGAAGACAAAGTCTTGAGGAATATTTTCCCTCAGTTTGTGCATGATAATAGTGGAATTAATGGGAAACCTTTGAAAGACCACTGGACTTAGATTTAATTAAGAATCCCATGAACCACAGAGCAGAGAGCAGTGTAGTGAACAGTGTGAAATATAATTGTTGATGTAAAGGTTAATGAGTTAATTAGCCACATTTAAATGTTTAATTCAAATAAATGTTCATCCATTATCTGTAATGGGAGCCATTTTGTTTCCTCTATTTACACAGTCTAGGGTTTCTATCCCCAATATTCTCTATAGCTATGAATTTCAACATATGGCCAGCTAGCTTTAGTTAAAAACCAGGGGAAAAAATTATGGCCTCAATGCTAAATCTAACATTTTATTTCCAACTACACCTTAATGGACTTGAGTGAGGTTTAAGACACATCCCAGAGCAAGCCATAATAATTAATCTGCATGACTGGATTTAGCACAAATTGGACACATCTTGCAATTGTAATTCTCCTCCTTGCTTCTAGGCAGCAGTAAATTTACACCAACAGATCAGCACCATAGCTATGTACTGGCTCAATTAGCCTGGATAATGAGCAAATATGTTACTTTTGACCAGAAAATAAGCAAGTGATTCGAAAAAAAATAATCAGACTTGAATAAGAACACAAATATATCAATGCAACTTTTGAGTTTGCAAAAACTTTCAGAAGATTTTTTTTATTTATACCCAGTGTGTAATGTGGGGGAGGGGGATTAAGGTAAATCTTACTTTTTACGTAGGAGAACAATGTTCCGTGATCATCAGTTCCTTTGTGGGAAGTGGCAGTTTGAGTTCCAACCCAGGCCTTAAAATGTGAATCCACCACTTTAACTGAAGAGCTTATTGATTACATTATTGATATTAAGAACTTGCTATTTCCAAAGAATAGATAGATCTGACTAAAGTGTTGCCATTTCCTCATAACAAAATGGGAGAAACTTGTTATTACAGGGGCTGTAATACAAAGTTGTTATGCTTTGTTCAGAAATATTTTGTAATTTTTGTTTCTCAATTAAAAATCAAAATAATTGCTTTGTATTTAAATTTGCTTATTTACTGTAAAAGTTGAACATTTTAGGATATTGGGCACATTAAAATATATTTCTCCACATGTAATTTAGCCAGTAATGTAATACAATCTGCCCTTCATAGGATTTTTATTAAAAAGGTTTATGTTGAGGATTTTTTTAGTTACTCTTTCAGTACAATATTTTGGATACTTTTTTTTTAGAGGGATACAGCTGCAATTTAACTGCTCATTTACATTTCCATGCTCTTTTGGGGGTGCCCATAACAGATCATTCCTAATGACAGTAAATCCAGTTTCTGGGTGCCTGCTGTTGAATTAAAACCACAACAATGGATCAGCACAAAGAAATACTCCACCGTGAAAATGTTTTGTTGGATCAAACATTTCCAAACTATCCTAAAAAAGGCATCCTGAAGTGGATTTGAAGTTGCAGAGTTCTGGCAGAGTTTGTGCCAGACTAGTTACTGCATGCAAGTCATCGTCCCCACTTCACTTGTCCTTTAGCAGGTCTGTAAGTTTGAGTTCTGCCCTTTTTGGTCTCATTCTTACCCTCCATGTGCGCAGATCTTAATTTTCTTGCAACCTTTATTTCCAGCCATGAACTCTTCCTTCTGTGCAGGCAGCACCTAAGGCAGTGGAGGAACCTAATCCACCAATAATGACAGAAGCCACAAGCATCCATGGGATGTAATGGGGACAGCATCCCACCAGGCACCAGATGCATAAGCAGTGCATCACCCCAGTGCAACCACCCGTAGTAAAGCTCCCTCGTGTACCACCCTTAATTCAGATGTGGGTGGTCCTAATTCCTGCACAATCATGGCATAACCAACCAGCACTGCCAAATGGAGGACTGGCTCCCAGTTCTAAAACATAAGCAAGTCCTACTACCCTGGGATACGCTGTTATATAGATAATACCTGCTGTAGATCACACTAGCCACTTCATCCTAATTCTATTTTGCCATCATATTTTGCAGATCTTTTTACCGTTTTATCACCACCAGTACTTGCCTGATGTTATCTTTAATCGGTGCTTCTCTGTATGCACTCATTCCACCATCTTCCTATTACATAGCACCACTTTTTGCCTTATTTAAATGTGATTCAGGTTGCACTCTGAGCAACTAAAATTATGATGCTGTTCAGGAGAAACAAGCACTGGATATAGCTTCAAAATGGTACTCCTGCTTGCCTTGGCTCAAAAGGGGAATCAAGCCACACATCTGTTAGTGCTGCTTCAGCTTGAAAACAGGTCTTGATACAGACAACAGGCCTTTGAGTCCCTGTCTGTTACTTTTTCTTTTACTTTAAAGCAAGCCAGCTTGCTTTAGACACTGAAAAATAGTGACAGGCAATGTAACTTGAATCTTTCATAACACTGATGCATAAAAGTGTCATGATACTGCCAAGGATCAGCCTGCGGTTCAGTCATTTGGACAATAAATGTGTATATTTTGAACGGGTGCCTTCCAAGTGGAAAGGTCTTTTTCTCTTCCACCCTTTTGTCTTGCCCACCCTCCTACCAGCAACCCAAGCCCTCAGTGGTTCAATCTTGCTGGAGAGCCAGGGTTTATTTTGGGAAATATATCACTCTTTGCCATTTTTTCAGCAACAAATATTTTGATTAAAACAAAATGTAAAGCCTGGATCTTCCATCAGCCTGCTTCCCAAGTTGTAGTAGGCTGAATCCAGAACTCTGCTAGACCTTTATCTTCTGAAAATTTGGTTAAATTCAGTGAAGCCTAAACTAGATTAAAAATCATTAGAGGAGTCACATACTATCCTACCATTTTCATTTCCTTAGTAGATGGAAAACGACCGATGCTATACCCAGCTCTTCTGTTTTAAACAAATTCATATCAGTTAATTGATGCTACCAGATATCTGACACGAATTGTGAATGACATGCTTTGAATGAATAATGTTCATGCAAAGACTATTCAATCTAAACAAGACTGCTAATGTGTCATTCCCAAAGTATTAACACACTACCACTGAATAGGCATATATTACTCAACATATTGTTTTCAGAGCACTGTTAATTGAGAGAAGTGTGTGTGTTAATGAAAACTCCCTTGAAATACATTTCCTTTTAAATTACAATGCATGTTTTATCTGAGTGGGTTACTAAGATATCTGAAAGTGGACTGGAAAGTGACTAAATATTAAGGATTAATTTCCCCAGTACTGTATGAAAAAGATTGTTTTCTTCTTAAAGATAGCTTGCCACCAGAAAGCTAAACTATATGCAGACTTCCAGTTCACAGGTTTTAGTTATGGGAGAAGGAGATGTTATACAGCACAAGGGTGGAAGAGTGAGAATGTCTTTGAACTAAGAAGAACACAATAAAAATTAACAATATTTGCGGTGGTTGGTTATATGAAACATGTGGAATCACACTGGTAAATTTTAACCTAATTTTCTAAGAAAATTGAATGTTTACATTTATTTGGTTCTCTCACTTCCCTAAAACTCTTAACCTTACTGGCCGTTTTCACTCAACTTTGGCAGAAAGACAAATACCTCAAAGTCATTTTAAATTAATAGAAAGCTTATATAAATATATATAAATGAAGAGAAGAAAAAATATGTTAATATTTCTCACTGAGAGAAACACCTCTCTATTGTCTCAAACCACAAGACGCAGCATATAATCTGCACAATGCCAGGGGATTCTATAGATTTTCCTGGCTCTGTGGCTCAGGAACTACTTGCACTTACATTTGGGTCCCTGAATCTTTAGTAACCTGAAGGAAGCAAGACTGTGTGTATATCCAAAGTTAACGACATCATAAGCTTTTTTCTAAAATGAGCTGTTAGACACTGTAGAGTCACTCTTGCAGAGCTCTGTGCAGCATCAGAAAAGTAAAAAATGGAGCTGTGGTTCTCAGTCTGGTGAGCATCGCTGCTAGGCCATGTCATTGTAGATGGGAGAATTGTTTTGGAAAGGCAAGGGCTCTGTTGTAATTTTAAAAGTGAGTCCTGAGCTTCGGCCAGCATCATGTGGGGTGGCAGGAGCAACACTGCCAGTCCTGAACAAGCTTCCCATGACTGGGCAGTTGACTGAATCTTCTCCTATTTGTTCCTACCCAGATACCTGAGAGCTGAGGAATGCTAACAATAATTGCATGAAGTAATGACTTGTTTGCAAAACATCACAAGTCAAGTTTTGCCAGAAATACTTTCATGCCACCCACCATCTATTCCTGCCAATATTTTTTGCTCCCTGTGACATTTAAATTTGCAATTTGATTAATGATTTAATTTCAGTGCTTGGAGTATGTTTTATATTATTAGTTTCAGGAAAGAAAGGCAGGTAATTAGACAAATACAGTGATGTAGCTCAAAAGACTTTTAAAAGTTGTTACTATAGTAAAAAAGCAACATAAATAAATATGGCAGAACGAGGGGCCTCTAAAAATATCCCTTTCAAATTGGAGGTTTCTTTTTTTTCTGCATTTTCCCTGCTTATTGGAACAAGGCAGCCAGGTCTTTGCTAAATACACAAAGGAGCATAAGGAGTATGTAAAATGTTAATCTGGTTTAAATTATGAAGCAGGTCTCAAAAGTGAAACTTTTTGTTCACCTGCAGGTTACTGGTCATAAAGCACAGCAAAATCAGTACAAAAAACTTGCTTTAATTGCAACTCACAAACATTATTCTTTGTGCCAAGTTGATAATTGAGATAGTTATATTCCATGATGTGCAACAGCAGCTGTGGGCTATAACACTGACAAGTCATCTTTGCATTGCTCATTATTTTTCAGTAATTGACTAATTTTATCCTTCACATCTGTTGTATAAAACCTGCTGGCATCACAATAATCTAAAAAAAAGTTGATATTTATCCCCTCTATCAATCCTATGTCTCTCTCCTTAAGGACTTCCTGAAAATATTTCAAAAAGCTGTATTTTAACCTTTTGTCAAGATACAAGTTTGTATAAGCCACCGATTACCCTTATAGGATTTATGCATAATAAAACTTGCACATGGACTTGAATTAGTTGGGAAATCTGTGTCTGACATGATTTTTTGGTATGAATTGTCAATTAATTGGCATAATTTGAAATGCAGAAAGCATTTGGAAGTGATATATATTGTTCATGATGTTGCCTTGATATATAGCTTGCATTCATGTACCCATTAAAGACAACTCTACAGCCTTGACAAGAAAGTATTCAGAGCAGACGGAAATATAGATTTATCTGTCTTGCTTTGAACTAGGAATATGAGATCAAAACCTTAGTCTCTAATCTTGTGAGAAGTAACTTTTCTAGATATTCTTTCAAAAGCAATAGCTATTCCAAAACTGGAACATAATATTAGTGCTTTTGCTGTACCTGCCCTTGTTTTGGAGTGTTTATGCTAAAGCAGATTTCAGCTTTCTTCTGGATGTGCTTCTCTCTGTATTGGTAAAAACTGCAGCAGCATCTAGATTTTTATCTGAACTGACTGAAACTATGTGAGATGAATGTGGACCTTGGGATTTCTTGGAAGAAACAGTATTGACATTTTCTAAGATCTGATATTTCTAACAAAATAACAGAATAATGGAGGCTGGAAGGCACCTCTGAAGATCATCTAGTCCAATTGTTCTGCTCAGACAGGGTCAGCTGGAGCAAGTTGCCCAGGACTGTGTCAAGCTTGGGATGCCCAAGGATGGAGACTCCATAATCCCTCTGGCCGGCCTGTTCCACCATCTGTTCACTCTCACAGTATAGAATTTTTATGTTTAAGGAATTTCCCAGGTTTCAGTCGGTGTTTTACGCATCAGTTAAATCCTACTGCAAGTCAAAGTGTTTGGCTGCAACAGCAAATAAGTCCTGAAATATTCAGAAGACAGTCATAACTGAAGAGGACTGTAAAGTTTGGAATTACTTTATAGACTATCTAGCTTACATAAAATTGATTAGAGAATATAATTTCAGAAAGTCTGGAATATGTTTCATAGTGTAGTCCCAGTTCACTATGAAATTTTAGCTACATTCAGTCCTACCACATATACAAGAACATATATGAAGGACAGTACTGAAAAAAAAATAATAATCAAATCCATTCCAGAAATTGTTTCTGGTGGTTATATCAGAGTGTTGAATAAGAGATTAAAATGGCCATATGGAAGTCAAGTCTTTGTTATTATGCCACATTATTGTAATTATATGTCAGCACAGTAATAAGCAAACAAAGCAACTTTTTGTTAATGTGGCAGTTATGTTTATTATTATTCATACAATAAAAAAACCCCACAATTACTGCTCATCAATATTCAGCCTCCCTGGGGAAAACAAAAATGGTGGAGAAGGGTCTCTAGATTGCCTATATGTTGATGGAAGAGAAAAGATGGAGCTTTACAAAAACTTGACACAAGGAGAGGAGCTCCCCTAATACAATATCCGATTAGCTCCCCTATAGCTGTTTCACATGGCAGCGAACCTGTGGTTAGATAATCCTTAAGGGATAAGTCTCTGCTTGGGGGCTCTTTCACATAAGGGAATTGCACATCCTTCCTTCAAACTCAGAATGCCTTATTTCCTTCAAATTATCTTTCGCATCCTCCCTTAATTGAAAATTCCTAACCCCTCAGGGCTCCCCATAGTATGTTCTTTCTCTTCCCTACTCACTGCTTTCCACAGCTTCTTCATACCCTTATAAGTGAAGCTGTTTAGCATCCTGTAGCTTAACGTAAAGGAAAATAGACATGTCCAAACTATATTTTTTTCTTTTTTTCTTTTTCCCTCATCTGTATACGGGGAACGGTTCCTGTTTTCTGACTTCCAAAAGGCAAGAAAGTTCAAATTAGCGAAACGGGCTTGTATTTTCACTGGTACTTGGTAAATTAACAAAATTCAGATAAATATCTCTAACAGTCTACAATATTATTTTTATTTCTTCACACCAGTCCCTTTGAAAGGACACATGCAACTCAGCTAAAAAGATCAGCCAACACATTTCAGTCCTTCTGAAGACAACATGCCCATGGAAAGCCCTTCCCAAACCTTCTAATTTGCTTAACAACTTCTGTCTTTAAGTGACAGCTTCACAACCTCTGACTTCAAACTCAGGTTCCTTAGTTAGGGAAAGGAAGGACTGACATACGTGCATGGTGAATGTAAAAATATTTTACATATTTTTAATATTTCTGCAATTTGAATGTTTTAGTGTGGATCCTTTGTCATCTTAATGTCACTTCTTTTCACTGCTGTCATATCTGTTCTCACTACAGTTCGCAAAAATAGTTGTTCATAATTTTTTTTAGGGTTTTCAATATGGTTATATCCACTCAACATTATTGTGGACAAGGTAGAGGGCAGTGGTTCTAAAGTGTGGCTACAGCTCTTTCATTTGCCTTGTAGCTTTACATGTAGCTATGAGCCAAGTAGTCGTAGTGGCATCTAGACCTTTCAGTGGAGACAGTGCTGCTTTACTACATCTCGTACTGAAAAATGTTATAAAATGTCATAAAAATATGCTCTCCCTAGTGTTGCCTTCTAACATAGCATTAAATAGCTACGCATTGTCACCCCGTCTGTGTGTGACAGGGATAATAATGAGCTTAAAGAGCTACATTTCTAATAGTTTCACACATATCTAAGAGCAAATTGCTGACTCTTTCTTGAAGTAACAATACAGTTTCTCTGCTGATAAACTTTGGAAAATTCTCGCCTGCAACTCATCAGAATCCTCTTTGAATCAATATTATCTAAGGAGCTCAGGGCAGCAGCACCAAACCCACAAAAGCCATTCCCTTGGTTATTATATGTAGTTGGAGAGGCTGGAAAAAGGGACTGAAAGGGATCCCAGCAAATTCAACAGGGACAAAGGCAAAGTCCCACAGCTGGAATGAACCAGCCTCCTGCGAGGGCTGAGTCTGCCTGGCCGGGGGGAAATGCACATGGTCCGGCACTAGGTTCCAGGTAGATGCTGGCAAATCTCGAACCAAAAAGGAGAACTACAAGTTTGTATGAGTTTTCCAAATATCCATGCAAACGTCTCTCAGGCTTTCATACTTTCTTCGTGATGTTTCACTTCTATCTCTTAGACACTTTGCTCCGTGACACTGTCTGAAGAAGGCTGTACTTTCTGATGAAATGCTGATCTACTGAGAACAGACATTTCCTCTGGTAAGAGACAGAGTCCGTTGGCAGGAATGAGCCAGCACAGACAGCATCACCTACTGTGTGTTCTTCAGGTCACTGAAACAAGTGACAGCCTTCTCATAGCACGTGTCAGGGGAGGTCAGTGCTAAGGAGGAAGTCATGGTATTCAACTCCACAGGCATAGGGCAAGGGGTAATAGTTTTAAACTAAGAACTGGTTTCAATTAACTATTAGGAAGAAATTCTTTACTGTGAGGGTGGGGAGAGACAGGAACAAGTTGCTCAGAGCAGCTGTGGATGCCCCATGCCTGGGTGTGTTCAAGGCCAGGCTGGATGGGGCTTTGTGCAACTTGCTCTAGCAGAAGGTGTCCCTGCCCATGGCAGCAGGGTTGGAAATAGATGATCTTTAAGATCCCTTCCAACCCAAATTGCTCTATGGGAATCTAGGATTCATGCGTTTTCTCACCTTCTTGTCCAGAGATGCAAAGACATATGAAGAGCTGGTGAATGACCTCTGGATGTCACACTGATTAATTGGTGAAGTTTGCTTTCACCACTGGATACCAAGTGCCTTGTCAGATTAATTATCGTTCCCTTGGAAGGCTATTTCTTTTCCAGTGCCTCCTCCTAGAGTCACTACAATGAGCCTCATGCAGCATGGGGCATTTCCAACCAACAGTTTTGGGGATCATGGAAGCCACTTCTTAACATCCTCTTTTTTTGTACAGGATGAAAAAAAGTTACTTCTTAGCAGCGCTAAAGTACTGTTTGAAAACCATTCTAGGATTCTATGGAAAGGCATTTTTTCCAAATTACATGACAGAAGTTAGAAACTGCCGTTGTTAGAATGATTTAGTAGACAGTAGCAGTAACAGTTTAATAAGCATGTTTACTTCTGAAAACATGATTATATCCAGGAATCACCTGAATCTCACAGAATGCCTGAAATCTTACCTTCTGCAGAACTGAAAAAGAAGGAGCCAAATCCCCTATTCCAGATTCTATACAAGGCTACTTCCACATAAACCTGGATCCAGACGACAGTTTAATCATGAATTCTGGAAACAATTTCAGGCTCTCAGACTGTCTTTCTGAGACAGCTTAGCGGTCACCAGAATTAGATTTAAATGACCAGAAACAATGACCTAAAAAGGAAAATTATCCTGCTGTGAGCTAAGTGTGCTTCTAGCTTCTTCTGTGTTCTTTTCAAGGGCTTCTTACCACTGAAGCTCAATGTCTTTTTCCATTTGTAGGCTGCAGTGAAATTAGTCTCCCATGACCCAGCCATATCTTATATTACAGCCCTCTTTCAATGTAATTCTGTATTTTTTGCTTGCTTTCTTTTCTTTCTTTTCTCTGTGCCATCTTTTTTTTATTTTCTCTGGTTGATTTACTTTACTGTGATGCTGCCTTTACCTTATCGAAAACAGTGTTGTTATGGTCTTCGCAAGAAAAATCTTTTTATTTTATCCATAGCTCTTTTGAAAGCTGAAGAAAAGAATTTAGCAGCCGAGTGGGTGAAGTTTGTACATCAGTATTCAAGATTATAGACAGCTGAACTACTCCGAATGAGGTCAGTAGTTACATAGAAATACAGATATACTAGATTCTGGATTTTTCAGTTGTTAAATTGTGGTTTGCTGCAAACCAGGATAAGTTTGTACAAAAGAGTACACAGAGAAAAAGTTCAGTCACTATATGGCATGAACACAAATACTATAAAAATAAATAGATCTGAGAATGGATATTAGACCTTGTTCTATCATTTCAGTGAGATGTGCTTAACAGGTCATATGTATTTCCCATATTTTCAGAATTCAGGATTCTTGTACCTCTGCCCGAGACACACAGGAGGACCCGTAGTGATGGGCAGGATGCGGGGCAGGGGAACAGTTTGGCTGTCCTTTGCCCTTGGAGGTCAGCAGAGGACGGCAACCTGCCCCAATGCAACAGCCACTGCCGGGAGCTGGGAGAAGCAGTCCCACCCCACCTCATCATAAAACCCAGCACCACTCTGTAAATCTCCAGAAAGGACATGAGAACCCGTGTAACTTTGAGAGCAGAATGGTTTGGTGTGAAAACTGGGCTGTGAGCAATGGAAGAATGGATGGATTGGCTGAGTGGATTGGTCTGTTTTCCAACTGTGAAACTTGAATTTTTTTCATTGAAAAAACAACATGGTTCAAGGAAAGGGACAGAAACAGGCAATCTGCATAATTTTCAAATTCAAGACAAAATTACTTTTTTATCTGTGAAAAGACAGTTGGCAAAGATGTATTAACTTCATATGCATGCTTCATCCAAACAATATAAGCAGACTTTCAGAAAAAAAGTAATTGGAAATCCTTTGAATATTGTGTGCAGGTTTGTGGCATATTTTTGATAAAAAACATTTTAAATTTATGCAGAATGTGCTTAGTAAAATTATATTTCCTATGTCAGAAAACATATTCTGATGTTTTCAGAATTATAAAGACATGAAACATTGAGGTTTTACCCAGTTTAAGCGTGATCAAGAAAAGCTTAGTTAAATACAACAGGCGACTAGAGACAGGCTGCTCACTCACTCAGGGCCAAGAAAGCCTTCTAGTGAGGTCTGGTCTAGCAGTGCTGGAGCTCTAATTAATCACTACTACTGTGCATAGCAATCATTTGTTCCAGCCTTTCTGAAAGGTACAGGTCCTCAAAATTTCATCTTTGAGCCAGACATATCCATAAAAAATAACAACTGCCATTATCGTAGTAAAACTTTTGAAGTGACTGCATCCAGTCTGTTAAGTAGATTGAAGTCAGTCTGTTAAGGAGTTAATTAGTGGCACAGAAATAAGTTTGAGACAACTGAGCTCTCCCACCCATCTGCACAACTGTCCTGCGGGAGCAAAGCCTTTGCTTCTGTTTGGGATGGAGCTCTCTGTGGACAAAAGACACATTCTTGTGCACTGTCACAGCATCACAGGGTAGTGTCTTTTAATAGTCCTTCCCCTCCTCCCCCCCCCCCCCCCCCCCCCCCATACGAACCACCTCCAACAGGTAGCTTTAGAAATTAATGTTCTTATGATGGTGGGTTTTTTGGGTTGTTTGTTGTTTTTGGTTTTTTTTCAGGCAGGCAGATTAGTCCCAATTCTGCTTGAGGTGAATTCATGATGGGAATTTAAGAAATGGTTTTCATATCTACTGAAAGCTGTTTTGCATCATCTTAACGATATTAGCAACATGGATGAAATGGGGCATAAGCAGAGCAATTTGCAGAAATCACAAGGAAGAAATGAAAGAATAGCAGTTGTTTATCCTGAAGACAAGAAGAACTAAAAGGTTTTTGCAAAGAGGAAGACACTATTTTCCAAGCCTGCGATGCTTAGGACAAAATGTAATGGATATAAACTGTCTTGAAATACTTCAATCAGGTACCAAGCAGCCTTTGAGGCATTTGGAGCTTCAATATGATTACATCATCAGATGTTTCCCAAAGTCTTTTGCTTCTCTCTAGTCAGAGTTTTTACCATTTTTAGAACCTTCTGTCAGACAGATGACAACCAACATCCATGCTTTCATTAAAGAAGTCTCATAATACTTAAGGCTCCCCAATCACATCTTCAAGCAATGTAAACCACTCCTGCCCCTTTTCTGAGACTAGTAAAGGTATTTCCACATAGGTAATTTTTACTGTGTAGATACTTTTGTCTACTGGCTGTTACAACGTACCATAGTTTGCAGCAGATATATTATCTTTTATTTTCTTCAGGGAAACCTCCGATGATCCTAATTTTTAATGTCAGAAAATTTGAGTGGTGCAGGATTAACAAATTCTGAGCTTGGCTCCTTTGCACAGCGCAAACTTTGTGTAGCTTCACTGTCCAGAACTAACGCTGGAGCTGCCTGTGTGGCTGTGTTATTTTTCTATTCCGAAAAGTTGAACACAGAGCCATAGAGAGGAAAATTTAAATGAAAAAGTTCCTAATGCAGTCTAGCTATGACATGATTACAACTAGGTTAAATGTATTAGTTCTCCACATATTACACTAGAGGTCATACAACATCTAATTTATTTCCTTGACTTTCACATTTCACACTCCCCTGAATGTAATTTCTTTCAATTTTCTCTGCTGTCGGTAATTGGTGTGCCACACATCTCTCTTCTCCAACAGACTCAGTCTGATTATACTGGCACTGCATTCTGTGTATCTATTAAGAACCAGGGATCAAACTTTCCCCCAGGCCTGGTTTCCATTTCTCTCTCTCATACTCATTCATTTGTTAAGGGCATGAAGTCTTCATATATTTCACATTTAGAAAGGTTAGTGCTTTCTTAAGAAGGAAAAAAGCAAACGAGAAAACTTGCCAATGGGTGAGTCTGTCTTTCAGACCTCACATTTTGTCTTGGCTTTCACCTTCCCATGTGATGTGTGGCAGTGTTTTCAGAAATGTCTCATTTAATGCAGACAGAGATTTCGTCTCATCTTGCAAAGACTTTAAATGATAGCGACAACAAAATGTAAAGTTTGGATCATTTTGTAAACTGTTACAGGGAAAATGAAATATTGAAGAAGACGAGTTCAATGTTTTTTTCAGATCTCAAAGTTCTTGCCACTTTTATTATATTCAGGAAGAGGTACTCAAGGTCTGCTTCTGTTTGTAGCACCAATTTTATGATCATGGAAGTCTACTGTGTTCCAGCAAGTAGATATTTCTTACATCTAGTTTTAAAACATAGTAGAGAATCTGAATTGTAATTTCTTGAAAAAATTCTGTGCAGATCCTCATGGTAGACACCCTATCAATGTTCCCCAGCTCTAATACAGACTTGCAATCTACTGTACCAGCTTGGGGAGGATTTCACAGTCCTGAGATATTTCCCAAACAAGTGCTCAATTCACAATTAATTGTAGAATTTTGTTAGCTCAAATACACTTTGATTTCCAAATCCTTCATTGAAAGTTTTGCTACTAATTTTTTTCCCCACAGAAATAATTTTTCTGCAGTATTACATTCCTGTAAATAATGAAAATATGTGGTTTGATTTTTGCGTTTGATCCCTATAAACCTTCCATTTTCAATAAAACCTGTGTTGGTTGGTTTGTTTGTTTTTTGTTGGGTTAATTTTCTTTTCTTTTTTTTTTTTTTTTTTTCTTTCTATAAAGGCTTATTTAATTACTTTTCTGAATCATAATTCATGCATCATTCTGTGATCTACCCAAAATTTCTTTTTTTAAGAATTAAATATACCCCAATTGCTTGTGGCTGTGTATTATCATTAAATACTTTATTACAGAATCTGTTAGGTCACAGATATTGCTGGAATGACATAACTGACAAATAATTAGATGTAAGTGTAGAAATGCTTGCTATTTGCTCACAGTTACCATTTTTGTGTGCAGAAGGCAGTTAAAAATAGAAAAAGGTGAGAGCAAACTGTGTTTGAAAGGCAGCTCTTATATTCGTCCTTCCAAGTACTCAAGGTCTCTGCCATAATGGTGCAGGGACACTTGCCTCCAAATTAAAACCAGTGTTTCTACAGAGAAAGCCCCTGAGATGTCTGATGCTTCCACCCAGATGGAACTGGTAAGGAAGGAGACTGCAGTACAGATAGATGGTGGGTTGCAATGAATGCCCAGAGCCTTCTCCTGGAGAAAAGGTAAGTACCTGAAAAAGATGTGCACAGGTTGATGATCTGTTGTATCAGGCAGCTGAGTTCATGCAAACAGTTTAAAGACTGCACATTATTAGAGGGACTGAGATTAAGATAGATAAGTGGTTTCAGAACCATGCTCCTGTGGTGGACACCACAGAGAATGGGGCACCTTGGACCCTGGTGACCCACAAAAGCAGGACTCTGCTTCAGTCCCCACCCTCCAACATTACAACGAAAATCAGTTAAAGCTTTAACAGCTGTAGACACCCACGAGCAAGGTCTTCAAGGAGAAACTGTACCAGCAGCTCACAGTGGATACCACAAAAAGAAATAAGTGCTCATAGTGGGTGACTCCTTGATAAGGAGCTCTGAGGCAGCTGTCTGCTCGCCTGACAGGGGGTCACGAGAGGTATGCTGCCTTCCAGGAGCTAAGGTCCAAGATATTGCAGAGAGGATGCCACAACTTGTCAAGAGCACAGACTACTAGTCATTGATATTCTTTCATGTGGACATGAATGACACCACAAGCCAGAACCTGGAAAAAACCAAGGAAGACCACAAAGTCCTGGGGGTGCAAGTAAGCAAAAAGTGTTGGTGGCCAAGTTATCTTTTCTTCCATTTTACCAGATAGAGGAAAGGGTGCAGCCAGAAATAAACATATAATGCAAATAAGCCTCTGACTTTGTGACTGGTGCCATCATGAGGTTTTGGGGTTTTATGACAACAGGACATTCTTCACTGATTGTGGCTTGTTAGGGAGGGAGAGGATCCACCTTTTTGGAAAAGGCAAGGGAATCTTTGGCAGCAGGCTAGGCAACTTGGTGAAACAGGCTTTAAACTGAAGAACTTGAGGGGCAGGTCCAAAGTGGCAATGTTCATGCCATTGCAACCAACTGGGGAATAAGCCAGGCCAGCCAGAGCAGTGAGACATGGTCCTCAGCTGCCTCCCAAGATGAGAACCAGAAGAACAACCACCTCAAGTGTATGTACACCAATGCATGCAGCCTGGGGAATGAACAGGAGGAACTGGAGCTCCATGCCCAGTCAGAAAGCTATATCATAGGAATAACTGAAACATGGTGGGACAACTCATGTGACTGGAGGCTTGCGATGGATGGGTATAGGCTGTTTTGTAAAGACAGGTAGGGAAGAAGAGGAAGAGGAGTCATGCTCTATGTTAAGGGGAACCTTGGATGTATAAAAGTCAGCTACGGTGATTGTGGAAGCCCTATCAAATGCCTCTGGGTCAAGACCAGAGAGTTGTTTCCAAGGGGGTTCTTACAGTAGGTATCTGCTGCTGACCTCCAAACCAAGACAAGGTGGCAAATGAGGCAATACTTGGGTCACTTCAGGAAGCTTCAGGTCACCGGAACCTGGTTCTTATGGGTGACTTCAGCCACACAGACATTTGCTGGAAGAAGAGCGCAGCAGCTGGCACGTCATCCATCAGGTTCCTGGGAGGCGCAGAGGACTGCTCCCTCACAGGGCTGTTGGCTGTGCCAGCCGGGAATGAGGCACTGCTGGAACTGCTGCTCGCAAACCAGGAGAACCCGCTTTGTAGTGCCCCGTTAGTGACAGCCTTGGCTGCAGCGGTGACGGGCTCGTGGAGTCTGGGATCCTGCCGAGCATGCTGAAGGTTGCTACTGAGACAAAGGGGTTAGAGTTTAGAAGAGCAAACTTCAGCTTGCTCAGAGCTCGGCTGGGAGGGATTCTATGGGGAGCTTCCATGGAGGATAAAGGAGACAGTGAGTGCTGGGAGTTTTCCAGGAACGCTCTTGTGGAAGCCCCAAACCAGTTCATCCCCTTTAAAGGTAAGGGAAGGAGGCAGAGCAAGAGACCCCCCTGGCTCAATTGCAAGCTTCTGAGTCTGTTCAAAGCCAAAAAAGCTATCTCTGGCTCTCGTCTACAGGAAGAAATCTGGGTCTCATCTGGTATGTTGCCCATCTGTATCAGAGCAGTCGTCTTGCCACCACTTGCACTTCCACATGGTGAAATAACCTGCCAAATACCAAACATTGTTTCATATGTTTTTTTCTTCAATTCCTCTTCTGTGCACTACTAACTTTTTGTCTGCTGTGAAGTAGCAGATTTTCAGTATATATTGTAGTAATTACATTTGAAGAACGCATACCTCTAAAACCTAGTAGATCACTTCTGCTTTCTATCTTTAGGGTAGCTAATTGTTTCATTTTCAGAATGCTACAGTTCACTGAAGTGCTGGTGTCAGATACTGCAGCAGTTACTGAATGCAAGTATCTCCCATTGTCTACCAGGGAGAACAAATCATAATTTAAATTAACCTTACTGTGTAATAAAATTTTGTTACATGTCGTTATGTTATATTTTATAATATCTATAAATCAATCCTAGCAAGCCATTTGCTTAAATGACGGGTTTCTTTGTTTAACAGAGTAAAGCTAGAATCTTCCCTATGATTAATTTTTTCAAATAACAGTGAAGTACAAAGTGGAAAACATGTAATTTTCTAAAATGACAGCATTTTGGGCCCTCAAAACAATTCATTATGTTTAAAAACCAATAGAGGTGACTCTTCAACAAAATATATCACGTAATTTAATTATAACAAGGAAGTTGGGTTTGCCTGACAGCCTCCTGACAGGATGGAAATGTGCCCAAGTGCCCACAAAGCCAGCTGTCATACTTTTCCCCTTCTCCTGGACCAGATTGAGTAATATGTAGTCTTTTCTATAATGAGTGTCATTCTGTATTTCCAGAATCTCAGAGCAATTTGTTTGCAGAAAAAGAACATTTCCAGGTTTTCCAGTTCAAAAATGTATCTACAAGCTATTTTGATGTTGTAAAGTGCTGTGTTTCATCAGAAGGTGTTGCTTTAAAAGGTTTTCAATTGATTGTTTTAAGTGTTTCAAAATTAATCAGGCATATTGCTTCTCTGTCATTTTGCTTTTCCAGGAATTGTGCTATGCATATATTTTATTGTCAAAGTAAAGCTTTCAATAAGATTGTTTTTTATGTTTCCAAGTCAGTATTTTTCCAAGATGTTATGGAGTAAAACAAACAAACAAAAAAACACCCAAAAAACAAACCAAAAGCAAAAGAAGAGAAAATGTAAAGGAGAGCTACATGTAGGGAAAGCTACTACTTTTTGCAATTGTTTGTTTCTTTCGTGCTCAGATACTTCCCACCTTTTTCATGAGAAAAAAAAACCCCATGAATTGGACCTGATTCACCATCACTTTTCTCTAGTTTTATGTTGAGTAAGTGTTACTTTTAATGTCATTACGAAGGCATAAAACTAAAATAAGGTAGTAGTGATTCAATTCCAACACACATACCAGGTAGTAAAAATGTCTGTAGGGAAAGAGCTTTAAATATATTTAGATAAATAGATGCTTCAACCAACCAACACACACAGGTTTATGAGTATCCCTGATCCATGGCAGACTTCTCATCACCGTCACTGGGCGTTGTGAACGTGTGAATTGAGGGTAGGCTACAACGTGCAGAGATCATAACATCTTAAGCATTTTGGGTTTGCTTCTTTATCTTTCTCTACATTGCTGGAGAAATCAGATTTGCAAAACAAGAATGCATAAATAGCTTAGTCCTCAGGTCACCCAGTAACTCCTAACAGCCAAATTCATTCCTGGTGCAGCTCCATCTGTTCCCAATGAAATTACATGTGGTGAATTTTGCCCAAAGTGTTTAAAAGCTTGAGGAGCCATTAATTTTTGTAAATTTTGGAGGCACTACCAAGATGAGAAAGAGAGGAGTTACTGATACAATTTGGGAGGCAATGAATAAGAAAAGGATTTAATTAAGGGTAATGAGGAAGCATTAAAGCAAAGGAAATTTGCCAGTAGGTTGATTTAAAAACATATACATATTCTCAGTGCTCTGATCAATTTAACAGTTCAGTAGTCATCAGAATAATGTTGGAGTCCCACTGTTTGAAGCAATTAAATGCATGTGTTTCAAGTAGCAAAAACATATAAACCAGAAATAGAAAACGACACAGGTCTGTTTTATCACCAGGTGCCTCTAGTTTGAAAATTTTCCCGATGTGATGACAATGCCTAGCAAAACATGATGATGTTGCCAATTAGTTGGATTATTAATTTGTTATCCCTGATGCTCATTTCCTTGGTTTCAAGTTTGGTTACAAGTCATCTAGCAAAATACAGTTAAGCACAGAATGTAATTTCAAGTTCCTTAAATGTAAATCCTTTTTTTCTGTTCATTGTTGTTCTTCTCTTCAAGCAAACTGCAATTAAATATATTACTGAAATAGTGAAGAAAATAAAATTTTCAAAAGTGTTATTATAAAAATGGGAAGAACAGTCATCAATATAAAAATATGCAGGCTTCTATACTGTATCATTGGATCAAAAATAGCATGAAAGTTATATACTTAAATTTATAGCTGCTTATTTACATCCCATTCCTTGAGTATTTAATACCATTGATTTCCCCATTTGGAAAAATCATTAAAGGACAATCCAGACACACATGCTCTTGAGAGAAATTATTGAGTGGGGTGTTAAAAAGTGAGCAGATTAAAAAGACTGCTTGCAAGATACAGGCATACAGAGTTAACGAAGTGTGTTCCCTATAATCCATCAGTTGTCACATTGTAGCTATCTGGTGATAAAATCAATATAAATGTTGTCAGATACACAACATTGCTTCACTGGGAACTCTAACCTCAATATGTCATCATACAGGTATTTAAGCATTGGGCCAAACTGTATACAAAGCTTAATGTGGCTCAGAGCTTGTAAACTCTGACAAAGGATTTATTTATTTTGCAATTTTGTTTGCTTTCAGCACACCTCTGTTTAATTCATTCATCTTAGCAGTTATCATGCTGAGATGGATCAAGGTGCTTTTGTAACCAAGACTTTCCCAACACACTTTTGTCAAGTGAAATCATTGTGTTAATCAATTTAGTTAATTTTAATACTGGTAGAAAAAAAAAATCAGGTGTTTTAAAAGCTGCTTTTCCCTGATTATTTTTCACTGCAAAAAGGTGATTCTGGAGCAGCCCACTGAGTTTGTTTTTGCGTTCTCTCCTTTTTAAAAGTGTGATTTTTGTGCAAACTAGTGACCCAGACACTATTCATGTAAAAAACAAATCCAAAAAGTATACATAGTCTGAATATGAATTTAAACTGAAATCAGAACAAACTGGAACACAGCATCTTTAGATAAGAATTGTTTTTTCCCTATCTGAATATGTGCTCTTTGCTGATTCGAGAAGGGCATTGCTTGCAAAGCACATTATAAATAGTTAAAGATGTCAGCAGGGCAAAAAATAAGAAGAGCCCAAATGAACTGTTTAGGTCTTATTGCAAAGACTACTGTCTATATTGTGACTTTCTGAGCAGGACCATTTAAGATGAGAAGAGACAGATACGAGCAAAAAGACCTTATCTCAGATCTCTTTACCTTTAAGGCTTATAGTCATGAGTCATACAAAGAAAAAGTGACAAGATATTACACTGCTGTTGTGGTTTAACCCCAGCCAGTAGCTAAGCACCATGCAGCCATTCACTCACCCCCTGTCTGCCACAGCAGGATGGGCAGGAGAATCACCAAAAGGTAAAACTCGTGGACTGAGATAAGAATTAATGATTACAATAAAATATAATATAATGTTAATAACACTTGTTATGAAAAGGAGAGAGAGAGAGAGTGCAATAAAATCCAAAAGGGAAAAAACCCCAAGTGATGCACAGTACAACTGCTTACCAGCCGCTAAGCTATACCCAGCCAGCTCCTGAGCGGTGATCACCAGACTCTGGCCATCTCCAGCCAGTTTTTATACTCAGCGTGACATCCCATGGTGTGGAGCACCCTCTGGCTAGCTCGGGTCAGCTGTCCTGGCTGTGCCCCTCCCAGCCCCCTCGCTGGCAGGGCCAGAGGAACTGAAAAGTCCTTGACTGACACGGCAACAACCAAACACACCACACCGGTGTGTTATCAGCAGGGCTCTCACACCAAATCCCAACACAGCACCAGCCAGCTGCTAGGCAGAAAATTAACCCTGTCCCAGCTGAAACCAGGACAACTGCATATGATTGCTCTTAATGTTAACACCAAGCCTAACTGAGGACTAGCACAGAATACATAAAATTTCTCTGTTGCTCTCTTTCCAAAAGACAGGTTAGGCTTTTCTTACTTCTCTGCTCTTATCCTGTTTCTCATAAAACCTTTGAAACCACTTGATCTAACCTTTCGCAGCACTTCCTCGGCTGCCTTCTGTCATTTCCTGCTAGCACGGACTTTGTCCATAGACTCTTCTACATCAGTGGTTTACACTTCATAGCATGTTCAATAATATACCTTTATCATATAAATCAAAGGGCACTCGAAACAAAATGAAATACAGATTAAAAGCAAAATATTTTAGCCCCAAATAAAATAAATACTATTAACAAAAATTCCTTCAAAGTTGCAGATCCTTCTATAGCATGAAATTTTTTTGCTCACATTTTCCTATTCATTTCCTTAGGTTTCTCTTTTACTTCTCTCTTCATTGGCTGATATCATCCCCTTTGTCTTTATTAAGGCCTGCCCTTACAATTTCTGATACATGGGAGAATTTGTATCTCTTAATCTACAGATAGTTTTTGACAATCCAGATCTAAAGTGCTTGATATTCAGCCACCATTATCCCAATTCCTAAAATAAGACATTCTGGTTTTTAGGAAGATGATAGGGTAATGTTTGAGAGCCATTATATTCTCTTCTAGGGTGAATGCTTTTCAAGACTTACCAAATTGTGATAACTGGTACTGATAAAATGGTCTGCCACTGCCGTAACACCTTCCCATCTGAGTCCGTTGCTGATATATTTCCCACCGGTTTTGCTCACTGCTTTTCAATGTGAAAAAGTTTAAATCTAGAGGTAATAACTAAGCATGTAAAGCCGTGGATAATGGTTTATTTTAATTGCTATACGTAGCATTGGTATTCATTAGTGCCAAGAATAAGTAGGATCAGTGTACCATGCAGACACTCATTTACTTCTCACCATGGTGCCCAAGAGAAAATAAAAAAATGAAGACAGGTATTTCTCCCCTTGACTGTAATAAAGATGCTAAGCTGAGTCTTAGAAGGACAAAAATTATGTCCCAGGAAGCAATACTGCTGAGTTTAATGTAATTTTCCTCCACTGATATTCTACTGCAGGTCAGTAGAAGCTTCCTATCCTACAAGCTGATGTTGGAGGTGCTCTTACCTGGTGTGGTTTGGTCAACTGTGCAAATCAAAACTGCTTCCCAACTGATTTCTACAATCTTCTTCCAGTGTGTTCTGCTTTTGACTACTTCTGTGTCCTCTGCCTGCAGGAACGCTGTGCCGTACCCAATTCCTCAGCACTGCTCCCCTTTCTGCCACTCCTGCAATGTCTCTCCTCATGCCCCTGTACTCCATCGTCTCTGCACAGGACCCTCAATCCATGTCCTTCCAGGTTGTCTTGTCCTTGGCCCACATTGAGCAGTACTGAAAAACTTGCTACCATATCCAATAAAGCTCAAAAATAACATCATTCCACACGGACATTGCAGAGTACCTGTTCTGCCCTGGCAGGTCAACTCATTTTATGAGTCACCTGCCACAATTATATTTTATCTCAGTGCAGCCAGAAGCAACAGAAAAGGCAGGAACCTGCTTCAAATGTCAACCTCGTTAGGCTTTTAAACAAATTACCTTGCATCAAAGTTACATATTTTTAGCAGAAAGCATACACATTTTATATTTGTTGCAAATCATACACTAGTATCCACTTGCAACAGTGAAATAAAAATGAGTAGGTAAATGGGGATAATTTTTATTTCCTATGATGTTAGCACTCACGTTTACATTTTATTGTTCTCTATTCCCTTTTATGGCTAATTTGGGTATGATCTTAGAGGAAAAAGAAGGAGAAAAAGTAACTCAGTCAATTCCCTGCACTTTTTGTCCTGTATTTGGACTACAGTACCATCATCATGGCACATTGTTTTACCTACATAAAGGTAACAATTACATAATATTTCATTCTGCCATGTGTTCCACCTTCTGATTTTCTCACTGCAATATTGCCATATTGATAAGGAAAAATTCTGAGCTGGTTTGTAATATTTTATTTCTCAACGTGTAACCTGCTGTTATTGCCTAATCCTTTCGGTAGCACTGTGCTATACTGCTCTGATCTGTCTCGCCAGCTGAGCTAGATAGACGATGCCCAAAGGAACAGCCCCCATTTATATTCTTCATCTACCCAGTTAATGAAATGCTTACAATGTAACGTCAGCTAGAACAGTCAGAGGTCCAGCCTAGATGCAATACTGGCTCCAGGTTGAGTCTCTCAGGGATCCTTGAATCTATAAGTAAACGAGGGAGCAAATCAGTATAAAATCCAACAAGATTGCAAAAAGCAGCTAGAAATGCAGGCTTTTGTGAATGGAAATTGAAGTTCCTGAAGCTCAGTCATGCTGTCAGATGTTTAACTTCCTAGTGTGAGAGGAAGTCATTTAGCCGGGAGGGAATTAGCAAAGAAATGCTTTCATAATTGAAGTTTTAAATTGTTTCTCTTATCGTCAAATTATAATCATGCATGGAACCAACAGAGGGAAACAAGTTCAGAACATGAGGAAGCATGAGCATGATGATTAGCATGTTTTCCCTAAGGTATAGATCCAGCAAGAGAAACACAGTAGGTTTTAAAGATTAGATAGAATTGTTGGGCATGAAGAGAAAAAAGATTTCCAATATGAAACTTGTTTAAACCAAATCCATTAGACATCTTTATACTTACATAAAATAGTTCCACATTTTCTAAATGTACTTCTCTAAGTATTGTTTGTTTGTCATAAAAGACTTGAATAAGTTGCCTTCAAATGCTTCTTAATTTAGTCATTTTATAACATTATATTGCTACTATACTAAAAATCAGCATCCCTTGCTTTTTTATTTGGGAGTGGTGGTGGTGGAGAAGAAATACTGCAATGAAGAACTGAACAATGAAAATCAACAGAGGTGAGTATGTCTGTGCATGGTGCTGATCACCTGCTGTACCGGCACCACTTATTGCCCTCTGTTGATGCCCTTTACAAGCAGTGGAAGCATTCTTATTAGGTGGAAGAATAAAGTAGCAGTCTCCATTCAGCTTCCATACATTCCAGAAAACAGGCTGACTACTCTCCTAGTACTGTCTCTTGTGTATCTGGTGGGACAAGCTCGCCTTATGGGATCAGTGACACAATGATTAGGGCAAATCATCACTGCAGAATCTTCTTTTATCAGGATGAAAGCTTCCCTTAGAAACTTTCTGGAAGGTTGCTGAAAAGCTTTTATTTGACATTTCTGCACATGGGGTATGCATAAAGCCTGGAAAGGATATCTGTTGACGACAGTGTTCCTATTTATCCTTGGTTTTGAGGTGTGGGTATCATCTGAATTATATCTTGCGGCTTTCCCATCAGTAACTGCTGTGAAAATAAATATTACCACAGGCTTGCCCTGCCATGTGGCTTATGTAGATCATAGCTCTGGTGGTGCTCCCATTGTTAGCGGTTTATAAGAAACCTTTCTAGGGGAGTGTTATGCAACTTAAAATTAGAATAATGTTTTGAACAGCTGTGCATTTTGAAATGTTAAAAGCATTTAGAATTATTGCCTACTTCTTTCAATGACTAGCTTAAACAGCAGTTTTACTTGTTTTTTATTAAACAAAATAAACTTTTTTTTGGTGGCATAACCATTTTTAGTGTGTTCCGCTCCTCCGTATCATTCTTCCCCCCTCCCAAAGGGGAAGAATGAAGGACTAAGGAGAAACAGAAAATCCAAGTGTCTTTTCCCCCACCATTTAAAATAAAATACATTGATTGTTTGTTTTTTTTTCTGTTAAAATTTCAAGTCATATTTTAACACGACATTTCTTCAATAAAATAAGCATCAATACTTAATCTCATTTATGTTTTAAATTAATTGTTGTAAAAGAAAGATTCCTTTAGCCGTGCACTTTATAGAAAGATGCCCCGCTCCAGGCAGCAAGACGGAAGGGATTGATAGACTGAGCAAAGATGTGTCTCTGGGCATTGGTGTGAATGTTCCTCTCAAATAGTCCAAAAGTATCCCTCCGAAAAAGGCTGTTGTTTTCCTGGGAAGTTCAGAATTAATGCTTGAACAAAGTCTTCTGAGGCTTTCTGGTGATGGGTCTGGGCTCAGGAAACATGTGAGTGTGTGTGGGAACCCTGAGCGTGGTGTGTGTGCTGCACTAGTGCCCCGAGGAGGGCAGGACACGGCTGTCAGTGCTGCTCTGTGATTTGAGTCCTATGTGTGGACTATACTGGCTGGTACTGGTCTATACTGGGCTCCAGGAGGGGTCCTGGGCCAGAGTGGCTGGAGGAAGTGACTGATCTTAACACTCCTTAATAAAGTGTATAAAGAGAAAAATGTCAAGAAAAAAAAATGCCATTTTGTGTATCCATGTCAACACGCCAAGCCCATATTAGATGTACATGGAGAAGAATCTGTGGCCTCCACACAGCTTGTTGACCCAGCCCCAGAGTCCGTCACTACAGCTCCAGGGCCGTCAGTCTGAGGTGCTCCTTTGGTGCATGCTGAAGGCTTCTCCCAGTCCGTACAGTCTGACGGAGGCGCAGGCCCTTTGTGTGCCCTTCAGCAAGCCATTTCATCCAGCTGAGCAGTCCACGCACAAGGTAACCACCTTAGCCTAAACCGAGTGGCTGTAGCTTTTCCTCCAGTGAAGAACATTTTCTTGTTTTTTTTTAAATATCATGAGCTGTGCAGTTTCTGAACATCTTATGTATGACATTCCAACTAAAATTGTCCCCCTTTTTTTCCTTTCGATGCTATTCTAATAAGTAATGTTTTCACTCTGTTTGTTTATAGATGCCAAAATATCTGTTGGCTCCTAATTCCATCAGGTTTTGGTTTAAAATACCATTTTAAATGAGTCAGGGTAGACCTTTGGGCTACGTATTTGAGCAATACTGGGTTGCACAATTTTTGCTTGTCACCAAAGCAGCCATTGAGAGAAACCATAGCTGCCACTCTATTATCACACAGCACTTAGACCTTGACCTGTAGTGGCCACATTTACTTACAAAACCCTTAACTTTTTGCACTGAATTACAAAAAAGAAGCCCCATTCTTGCTGCAAAAACATTTCTTACCTCACACCCAGCTTCCCAATTTCTCTTCTCCTCCAGGGCTGCTACTGGAGAGGAACATGATGCCTATGGCCACTTGTCCATCTGATTGCGAGAGGAAGATTGTGGTTGCATGCTATAAGCTCCATTTAAATTTAGCTAAATGGGAGTTCTCTGTCATTGTAGAATAGAAAAGAACTTTAGAAACGTGCAGGCAAATAAAAAATAACACTGTTCAAATTGTTTACAAAAACTCAACCACTGCCACTGTAATGTAAAACCTCTATGTTTTTATGTACGTTAGTCTGAAACATTCACTGTCACTATTGCAGCTTGCAATTACAGTGAAGTGAGGCAGAAAATAGAAGTTCAAGAATGTATTAGAGTAATGAAGTTTGAACTATTATTTGAAAGGTTGTTGTTATTTTAGTAAATATTTTATCTTTCTAGCTGCGTGGATTCCTAATCGATCTTTAACTATTATTTTTCCTGGACATTTCTCATCAACTTCTAATTGCTGTTTTAAAGCAATGGGGAATAGAGAGGATAATGTGCAGTGGCTGTGGGAGATTGTTACACTACACCATGCAAACACGCTTAATAAAGTATTTTTAACAGCTCTTTGCTGGAAAGGAAAAATTGAAGTTCACATCAGCTACTTGGTCACTCTCCCAATTAGCTCTAGAGGATTGATCTATTAGTATATTGTGTTGTACTGGTTTATATATAACATGATTTATATAATTAATTTTAATATTTTTCCTTAAAAAATAATAGAATAATGTTATCACGTTTATGCCTCAAGCATTGCTACACAATGATTTTTGCTAGAGGATGACACTTATTACCACTTTGGTGATAGCTAGGTATTGAAATATGTTTGAGGATTTCAACCATAATTAATACTTTGTTAATATATTCTGGGCTTCATGCTTTGATAGACAGAGATGCTAGCCTAGGAAATCAGAAATAATTGAAGGTGTTGAAAAACATATGTTCATTATGGTTTTTATATTGATGTGATAGAAATTTCAAATGTGTTCCTTGTGAAAAGCATATAAAATTAAGAATTGTCTTCTGAATACAGGTTAGACAATTGGCCAACATGTTCCTAGGTCAGGAGCAAAAAATTTGCATCGGTTTACATTTTCATATTTGCTGAAAGATGAGATCCACTATTTAATTTCTTTTTAAATGCTTATCAGTGTCTGAGAAGAAATGTGCATTTGCATGTGAACCTTTGTGACTTTGTTCAATATTTGTCAGTATTGTGGTTGCATGTAAATTACTACTGGCTGATTAGTACAGCTCAGTGTTGGCTGTACAATCTGCACATACAAACATGAATGTATATGGGTTTTGATAAAAGATTCCTATTCAAATTTATTGAATGTTGTCTGGAATCAGAGAAACTACAACTCTGTAAGAGAAAAATTTCTTTGTGGCAACGTGATTAAGGATGTAAGATCTTCAGGGTGTCATGTACAAGCATTTGCTAATAATAGTTATTCATACCATGAATAGCATACTTTCACTTAAAAAAAACCAAAGTAAAGTGTAACTCTCAATGGCAAATTCTAGTGCCACCTGAATGTCCTTTCTAGCAATGCATTTTGTGTGTAACTTTAGCCTGTAGTCAACTGTAGTGAAATATGTTGTATGGAGAATATTTTTTTATTATTTTTGTGCTTGAATAGAAATGTAAAACACATTAATAAACCCATTGCCATTTTATAAGGCCAGCCTACAGAAACACACATTTAGATGTCAGCTTATAATTTTGACATGCAAGCATATTTATGTAAAAAGCAATGAAAAAACTGAGGTAGATTTGGGGTGGGTAGATGCCACCCTAGTAAACTTCATGGGAAAAGCTTTATCTGAAGTATTTGCTTTAGTGATAATCACTGGTCTTTAGATATCTCAGATGCTTTTTTACAAAGGGAAAAGTCAGTTACCCCTCATTCTTTGCTGGTGCAAGGGCAAATAAACTAATGAAGCAGAGGGGAAAGCATTTTAAATAAGTTAGTGTTCCTTATTAGTTGGGGTGCAGGCCTTTCTCCACTCCCCAGTTTCTCTCTTTGTCAGAGTCTCAGATTTCTGAAGTACAAGAACACCATCTGGACCATAATGGATTTCTAGCATCACTTCATTTGTATTTCAGCATGTCAGGGGGACCACTGAGTGTTTACTTTTTGCTGTGGTTTTCCTCTCAAAAATATAATCCATAGAAGCTAGGACTATAGTATCTCTAGCCTCTTGGAGGAGTAGAAATTCTCCTTTATAAAATTATATTTTGTTTTCTTCATTTACAGGCCTACCATCTACTGTTGAGATCTACACAGTGAAACCATGTTCTAAGGTTGCTTGGGAAGACAAATGCCATCACTCTGAATGTCCCCCTGTTCTTTCATCTTCTCCCAGCTTTTATTGTTAAGCATGATGCCACGTGGTAAGGGATATCCCGTGGGGCAGCTGGGGGCAGCTGTCCCGGCTGTGTCCCCTCCCATCTCCTTGTGCCCTCCCAACCTCCTCGCTGGTGGGGTGGGATGAGGGGCAGAGAAGACCTTGGCACTGCATGAGCCCTGCTCAGCACTAATGAAAACACTGTGGTATCAACACTTGTTTGCAGCACAATTATGAAGAAAAATAACGCTACCCCAGTCAAACCCAGCAGAAACTGACACTTCTCTCTGCCTTAAAGGACTCAGGATAAAAGGTCCCATCGGTGTTAGCAGCAGTAGTTACAATGTCTCAGCACTGACTTTAGACTTCACTGGCTTTACACAGGATTTGGTAAAATTTGGCTTGAAGCTCTGAGATATCTCCTGAAATCCCCAAGTGTTAATGCTCTTTAGCATGAATTTGGCACCAGAGGAGTGGTCAGTCCCTGGTCTCATGAGCTGGAGGTGAACATCTTTGCGTGACCAGAGGTGGTTGGATTCATTCACCGTGCTTTAGAGCCCTGCAATGAAAGAGGTATCCTTGGCAGGAGGCAAGGGTCAGTCCTGAGGGTCTCAACACCCCCTGGACACTGAGACTAGGATGGACTGTCTCTGCTTGATATGTGGGAGTTCAAATAATCATCTTGCAGCCCAACAACATTAGACTTAGCACAAAGTTTAAGTTAGTCCTGAAAGTAGTTTATTGTACTTACATCTGTGAGTGTATACAGTACACATTCACACACGTATGGACATAAAAGACAAATTAAAATGTCAACTTAGGACTCTAGAGAAAGATGTCAGTCATGGGATCTGCTTTTATGACTCTGATCAAGTCACATCTGTTTTCCATAAGTTTAAGATACAAGTGTAAAAGCTTTTCTGATGTACAGAGGTTACAATAAGAGAGGTCATCTGGGTACCTGAAACGGATGAATATGAACTCTGTCACCTACATGTATATCACAGAGAAGAAAACAAAACCAAAACCCCTAAAAGAAGCTTATGCCTTGTGACACTCTGGTAGTTGCTGGATTTCAATTTTTTTTTTCCTAAAACCTCATTAACACTCCTCAGAGATAATCCATTTCTTCTTCCTTCTCTGATAATGTTCAGTAATCAATGACATTGCTTTAATATTAGACAAAACAGAGATCAAGAAATAAAATAACCTACTGTTAAATGCACATACGAGTCATATTCTTCTTTGCATAAAGGAAGCTTTTTTCATCTTGCATTTTATTTTTCTTACATCAATCTTAATTTTTATACTGTCTCCCTGAGAGTTCATTGTAGTGTTCTAGTTCACAGAGACAGCTTCAAATTCAGAGCTGAAGTGGCACCCACTGACCCACTAGATTCTGGTTAAATCCAGTTTGCTCTGGAATTGCTTATTAAATATGGCCAATATCTATAGCTTAATTTACACCATCATTATAGTTCTGATGAGGGTGGTGGTTACAGAGCAGGCTAATGATAAAAACACGCTGAATAACTGGCTAATTAAAGTCACTACACTTTTTGATGTTTTTCTTAATTGGTCCTGGGGGAAATGGGGAGGATATTGAATTACCATGCTGATTAGAAATACACTCGCTGCTGCAGTTTGAATTTTATTTTGGAGAAAAAGCTAGTGGCAGCTGGAGAGTCATCAGAGGATAGGAGCAATGATCCCGTTGTATGACCACTTTTAATAAGCAATTTGTCAAGGGACATTCATTTTTTTCCCTATTCAGCAAGCTTATAATGGGCTTCCTCCTAAGAAGTCGTAATTCTACATCTCTGGTGAGTTACTTGGGTGGGCAGTAAGAGGCACCTGGAAGGAGCTAGGTGGAGATATGTATTTTAGAAGCAGGATGTAGAAAAGGATATCTGCAGCTGTTATCTTTAAATATTTTCCCAAGAAAAAGCAAACCCAAACCCTAGGTACTGAGGGAGTATAACTATTTATTCATTTCCACCTACTGTAATATTATCATGCACCAAAATACACCCCGAAATGTAAAGGAAACCATGCCATTTTGGTAACAATTCTGTCAGTGCAGACTGTGCAGTTTCGGTTAGCACACACCCCTGTGTGCACCGAGAGCCGTTGCTCTGCGAGGCACCAGCTGGTCAAGAACGTAGAAACCGAGCTTTGTTTTCTAGCAGTATGCGGAGCGGCGTTGTCTGGAATGGAATAGATATTTGGCAGAAGGAAGAAAGGAATGAATTTTATTTTCCTGGTCAGATCAACACTAGATTTGTGTGTGTGTGCGCATGTAATGAGAAGGCAGCGAGGAGAATGATTTAAAGTGCCAATTGAGAGTGGTAAAGTGCTGTATGCATTACAGTAAAAGGAAGAGGAATCATGAGATACATCTGGTTTGGAACATTTAGGAAGTTGTAAGCTACAGGAAAATGAACTCTACACTAAAATCAGTGTACTAATTAGATCTGAGCTTTATTCTGGGATTTCACCTGTTCTTTATGGCATGCAACTTAAAAACCCCATGCAAACATGAGAGCTTAGCTCATTCTTGCTACTGTGTAGAAGAATTATTCTGAGAATAAGCCTGTGCTGAAACTGGTGCAAATAAACTGCCAAGGAGCTTAATTTAATCTTTTCTTGTCTGTACATGTATATATACTTATATTAGGTTTGTTATCTTAATGAAGTTTTATGGAAGAAGTTACAATATCCTGGAAAAAAACCCCACATATATTAAACCACCAGTTTCTCATTTTTAAAAGAAGTATATTTATTTTGTTTGTTATTTATATAAATGAGTATCCATACTGCTTTTATGAACCAAATAGAGCCAGTTTAGGCTGCTGAAGTAGCTACAGCATGTAATAGTTAATTCAAAATCTTGTAAAAGAATTTATTACCACATATATAAGTCATCTAATTTGTTGTTTCTGCAGCTTAATATTCAACTGTATAACTTATCTGAGTTCAGAGTAATGCATTTTTATGGCTTTTGCTGTAGCTAAACTAGGGCATATGGAAGCAGCTCACTGCTGGGAAGAGACAAGGACACACAGTTGGCTCCCTCCAGTCCCACGCTCTCACAGGAATGATCTTGGGTGCTTTAACAGTCCGCCATGTGGACCTCTCCCCGCTATCTGAACATAGTCAGTACCTATTTAGACACCTAGAAAGATGTCTTACTGACCAGGAAATAAAAATAAATCATGTCTTGAGGTTTACCTTTGGCAGCTGGGATAGAGGGTGGGAGAGCACTCCAGTGAGTAGCGGGTCACGTATCACGCCAGGATAAAGAGTAGAGCCCCAACCCACAATTTATGACTTCTCTCTTACCTGAAATGTCTGCAATACAGGAAAGAGCTTTCTGAACACTCCTACTTTCCTTGAGCGTTTTATATTTTTGTCCATAATTGTTTCTTCCATAACCCCCCCCCTGCACTCACATGAAGTTTGACATTTCCAACATGGCTTAAGTGTATGCTGTGTAAAGCACGATCTCCTGTGATCTGGCTTCAACTGATGCCCCCAAGATTTTGCACTAAAAGAGAATATCTGACCCTTATTCACCCTTTCCTTGCCACTTAAGATTTTGTAAACCTCTGCCACGTCTCAAAAATGGAATCTCAAAAAATGAAGTTTCTCTTAAAATGAGACCTTATCATGTTCTTCTGTGGTAGCTGCGGTCACGGTCAATGCATTAGAAAGTAAACTGGGAAATTCAGGACTAAGTATCGAATGGCTCCTCAGCAAACCTACGTATCATTCTGCTGCAGAGCAGGTAGAAGGAAGACTTAAAACATGTTTCCTCATGTGATAAATACATACTATGTAAGAGGTATTTCTAGTGGAATAGCCCACAAAGTGCTGATTTAGGGCTTGCTGAAAGCTATTTTGACTTTGTATCAGTTAAGTTATAGCTTTAGGGATTGATGTTAAGGAGTCCTGGCATTTCTGATTAGCTGCTAATGAAAGGATGGTGAACTTCAGTTATCGGATCATCAGCTGCTTTTTTTCCTTAGCAGGCAAACAATCTTCTACCTTCTGTGTACAGAAAATTCAATATTAAAGAAAATGCCTCTGGAGTATATGGGACATTATTAATAATAATAACTATTATTATTATTATTATTATTACTACTACTGTATTTCAGAAAAAGTGGATTGGAAATGTCTTGATTTAATTTTGAAGTAACAGAAAAGCCTTATATCCTTACATGAAAAATTCCAAAACACAGCCTTAATTGAGTGCACACTTGCTCAGACCTACAGTTTCTAACATGAGCAACTAAAATTAGAATTCAGACACAATGGTGCTAGATTTGCAATTTAATATAAGACCTTTAGGAATCCTGACAGTTTGCTCCAGGGGGATGAAATAACAGTTGGCACTTTAAGAGATAAAGTTTTCTGCTATTATCATCGCAACATTTATGCAGCTATGACTAAAAGTGACAGAATAACTCTTTACTGAAATAAATGGCATGGTCAACACCTTCCACTAGCAGAAAAAAGCTTCATGTCAAGTGATTTCAATGACCAAGCAGAAGGTAACCTGGCAACCTGCAATAAATAAAGGGCCCCCATGGAATAGGTCAGGCAAGCATCAATGAACTTTCTGCCTCTCCAAAAGTTCCTTCAGCATAATTTAATGAACAAAAAGATACTGCCTTCCAGATGTTCAACCAGCACAAAAACATACTGCTTTAAATACCTGCCTATTGATTATTATATCAGGTATAGGCATTTGTTTGATAGTGGAAATAACGGAGCCATCTAAAAAGCTGTTTTGCATTACATCATTTTCAGACCCTACTGTTGTAATAATTACCCTACAGTATCTTACAGTGAATGCCCTGTGAGGAATCAACAGACAGAGAAAGGAGGAAAGGTGTACTGGAAAAATACAGCCTAGCCGACTGAATAGCAATGCTAGGAGGCAGAAGAAACCCACATTTTTTAGGGATCATAAGTGAAGTTATTACTAATAAAAATATAAATGAATTGACTTAAAATTGAGTAGGCATTGTGGCAAAAGCAAGATTGGGGGGGGGGGGGGGGGGGAAGATCATTAAACACTACTCGGCTCTGAGTGATGTGACCCTGCTCCTATAGGACAACAATCATCCCACAATTCACTCTTACAATGACAGCTAACATTTACAGGTGTAGGGGTGCAGAACCATTCAAAAAAGCCAGAGCCAGGGTGGATTTAAAACATATACATCAAGAGTGAGACAATTCCTTCTTAGGAACTAGGTACTTGAGTGAACTTGTAATGTTGAAGTATTCGGAAGCAGGTTTGTTAATGGATCCCAAGTGCAGTTTTGTGGTGACATATCCAGAGCACCAAGTTGCATAAACTTCAGCAACAAGAACTTTGACTCAGGTTATAGAAGCTGTTGCAATAGCTGGTAGATGCTGCTCATGCCTGAGATATCAAAGGACATGGTCCAGTAAACTGAGAATAGAAAAGATGCATTCAAGGAGCACAATTTACATAGGCATCACGTCTCATTGGTTTAGTGAGATTTTTTTTAAGAAAAATGTACCTGTGAGCAGGACCTTCTGCATAAAGCTGCCACATTTCTCTAGCAGTAAGACCAGGTAAAAGAAAAAAAAATAATGTTGCTTATCCTCCACTGCTTCAGGATAAAAGAAAGACCCAAATGTTCTCTTTTCCGAAAGGATGCAGCAATGTCTACACCAAGGGTAAATTATTTCAAGATTAAGCCATGCTTTTTCTTTTTAATGACCTGTAAAGAAAAGTTCCCTTTCTCTCTTTCCTTGACAATTTCACATGCTTTATTAAATGTTGCAAATTGGAGCTTGCCTTGTTGTTTTAAAATCATTTGCAAATGTATTCCTTCTCTCACAGACTCACTCACGCAGGGTCAATTTTCTGCCTATATTACAATTCCCACACTCCCATAGGGAACGAAGAACGGTTTGTCAGAAGCCTGCAAAAGGAGACAAATGATCTGTGCTCTAGTCTAATAACCTTCCTGAAGACTGCAAATGTGTGAATTGCAAAAGTTTCACCTGCAAAATCCCTACTGATATACTAATTAAGAACTAGATGCCTTCAACCACTGGGAAAAAAAAAAAAGAAAAAAAAGGAAAAAAAAAAAAGAAAAACATAAGGTCCACTGGCCAAGACTGGGGGGAAAAAAAAATCATGGATGAGAAGTGGCTCAACATTGTCCCAGAATCCTTTGCTGAGGTAGGATTACACACAACCACAATGCATTGTAAACTGGATTCATAAGGATTTATTGATATTTGGAGGATCTGTAAACTACATAGTTTTCTACATGCAATCTCTCTGTCTCTGCCGTGTTTTCCTCTCTCACAGCTTTTACTTGGTAAACAAGACTCTCCAAGTGATTTTTTTTCTTTCTTTTTTTTATTGCTGACCTCCTTACTGAAACCTGTCATGAAGGTTTTGTTTTGTTTTATTTTGTTTTCCAGATAGGAAAGATTGCATGGAGGAAGTTATTCATACCTACTACATTTTAAACTGCTAAAATTAAACCACAGTAGCTGCCACCTTTTAGCCTGTGCCCCTCACCCCAAACCACTGAAATAACAACAGCAGCCTGTAACTTGTATAGCTAATTGTAAACAACCCCATTCAAAATACAAAAAAGATGACAGATGAAACTATACATAGCTCACACTATACTACACTTTTAGTGAAAAGTTTATGTATTAACATTAATTTTGTTTTAAAAAAAAAAATTCAAAACAAACTATAGTGTACCAGAAGTTTCCATGATATTTCATCCAGCTACTGAGTTTTATTCTAATTCAAATAATACTGGAACACTTCAAAGTAACTCATTAATATACCTAATGTTTTTGAAAATGACTTCTTTATCAGCAGTAAACTCTTCATAAAAATGCTAGATGTGACATGTGAATATCACAGTCTTGTTAAATGAGACTAATTTATCTTGAGCAACAGTACTTTCTGATTTTCAAAGACCTAATGGTATCTCATTTCTTTTCTTTTCTTTTTTTTTTTTTTTTAATTTAATTCTAAGTACTTCATCCTACCTTTTACTTACCTGTAAAATGTGTGGGATATCAATGCATTTCAAAGGTTTTGTTGGAGAATAAATAATTTCAAGATTATGAGATATTCAAATCCTACAGCAATGCATACCTTACCATGACCTAACATAAATGGATCAAATAAGCATTTTCCCATAATAAATCCACATTTATTTTAATAACTAAGTTGTTGCTTGAGTCATCTTGTAACAAGAAATGAAATGGACACAAAAAATTTGTCCGCAAGTGCAAGCAATTTATCATAATAAGGTAGCTTTCTGGAAGTTTTGATATTGAGAGACTACCTGAGTGGAATAAATACCCAAGGAGAATAACACAGTCTGGAACAAGACAGCACTCACTGACTCCAAGCAGGCAAAATCTTTTTCATAGAGACAGAAGTAAATTCTTATAGTGCATTAGCTCCCAGAAGGTTTCTGCAGCATCGAGAGTTCTCCTTGTCTGTACAAACACACTGTACCGCTCACCCTGGATGCTTATGGTAACAGCTGAAAAACATCACCATTACACAAAGTGCTTTCCCCTTATGTAATAGAACTATTCTTTTTTATTCCTATTATGAGCATGATGAAAGGCCTCAGTCTGGATGTATTAGCGTGGTAGAAAAGCATGATATTATATCTCTTGTGCAGTCACAGTTTTTCTCAGGCAAATAAGCAAAATCATATTTTGTTGTAGCAGAACAGTTAGTTCTACAGCTGGGGGGAAAGAAAAGGTGTAGGAGTCTGTGAGTGAGTTGTTACCTCTCCTTGCACGCCACCTCTCTATTAGCAGCAACAGCAGAAAAGAAAAGGCTGAGCAAGTATGAGTAAGAAATACATTGTTTGTGTTAGAATGGTTAATTCCCTGTCTTCCCCGGCTTACAGAAAAGAGGCAGTTTGCTCTTTCCTATTCCACCCACAGCCTACTTAAGATTTAGGAAGTTATCTAAGGTGCTTAAGTCCTGAGCTGGCACGCCTGATCTCCGAGGGACGCAGCCTCAGGTAACACAGTGAGTGCAAGAAGGGATAGCACAGAAGGACAACAAAGGCACCAAACCAACATGTATGGTGGCAATAAATGTCTGGCACCAGTATGGCATGCTGACTGTCTAAAACCAGCAAAGCAGCAAAACCTCATGAAGTGCTAAAAAGGGCATGTTTCTTTAAGTGATACAGTGCACGCTGGAGTAAACACTCAGCAGAACGCTCCGTTAACTGTTAGAGTAACACCTGCTGTGGGACAGTTTCTGTCCACTCATGGTATAAAAAGATCTATTTTGGGGCTGTAAAACCATGAGTTTTTCTTTCTTTTTAATCAAAGCTGAGATGCTATAGGACACAGTCAAAGTTTCACAGTGGAACACGGGCGGTACCTGGCCTCTTCTTGCTGTTTCAGATCCACTTGACCACTCGAATGCGATTCAGAGGGAGCCAAAATGCAAGGAGCTGGAGCCTTACCACACAAACCAGTCTAGCTTTAAAATAGAATGATTAGTCTGAACTAAATGTCAACCCATGTGGAAACTAATAGGCAGGAGAGATACTATTTTAAGGATATCAGGGAAAACAGCGGACTCAGTCACTATTAGTCTGCTTAACTAAGTTTCCCATGGCATATCCCTATATAACAGTCACAAAAATAGATAAAAGTTCATCTCTTCCCATTCGCTCTTGGCTTCATTGCTTCTTGGGTGTACCTGAGGACCTCAACAGGTGCATGTCCAGGTTATATATTTGCACAGAGAGTGTATCTGGCTGGGTAGAGTAGTTATTTGCTGCAGCAAGAAAGAGCCTGCATGACATATCTGCTTCAGGGCACTCTTGGAGACTGCTGAAAGTTCATTGCTACCTGCTGGTGGTGGGACACACCAGTCAGGATTCCTGCCCTTGGAGAAGCTGAGGAGCCTGTGTGTGATTACTCCTGGGAGCTTGCTGGAAGCAACAGCCCATTTACTCACTGCACCAGTGCTTCCTATAAATATATTTATAACCCTGGCATGCCTGCCTTACCGTAATCTCAAGGGTTTGTCTGGTTCAGAGAAAGCCATAATGGGAACTGTAAACTTTTATGCTTGCCCTCTCTAGAAATTGTGTTGAAACTTTTATAACAGAGATTTTTCACCTTTTGCTTGCTTGTCCTGAAATCTTACTCACAAAGCAGTTCTATAAAGAATTTTAAATAGTGTGCAGTGTACCCAACTGGGTTTATTGTCTGCACCTGCTACAGCTTGTTATCTAGATGCTTCACTACAAGAGCTCAGTTGTCAGTCTGAATGCTCTGTTCACTGTAATAACATTGATGAATAATTTTTGTACTTACCCTAATTACATTTATGTTGAAGACAGTAGAATACTGCTTAAGAAAATCCTTTCTTTATGCAAAGGTGTCACACTTTCTTTGTAAATGTTCCAAAGAAAGGAGAAGGGGAGAGGCAAAACAGAAGTACTTTAGAGGTTTTAATGTTATTAATATTTTGTCAGACTCGCTCCTGGTTTTAGGAACCGGAGCAATTATTATTGTCATGCAAAACTTCTCTGGTTGACTTCCCAAAACTACTGTTGAAAAGTTAAAACATTTCATAAACATTGAGAAAGTATATGTAAAATGTGCTTGAGCTGAGATGCACAATTAACAGACAGCTTGCAAAACCTTCTGTGACCTTACTGAGGAAGATACCAATTACCATGAGAAATGTTCGTAATTGTCCATTTGCCAAGAGTTATCAAGCGATATCTAACTATAGCTTTCTGCATACACAGTAGATGCACTTATATGATTGTTTTTGGTAAGGGACACTGTTTAAGAACGCCACAAGGGCTATTTCACCTTTTGAGCACACACTGTTGAACTGATGCAGTTCTCAGGGGAATGCATCATTAATGTCTATAATGTCTATGCAAATCTTCACTTGACAACTGAGTCCATTTACACAGACATAATATCACAGTCCTGCAACAGAAAAGGAAACTTTTTCCTACATCCCTAATTAAATTCTGGAAGCCGGCTTCCATTCTACTGCCTTCTGCTCCCTGAAGACGGCTGAGCAAACCAAAGTTGCTGGGAATTGTTCAGGCATGCTGCAGTTACAGGGGGTATATCATCCAAACCATGAGCCACATGCTCGTGTGACTCTAGTGACCATAACCAACTGTCATGCACAGCCCACAGGATGAAATTTTTTCGCACACACAGTTGATGAATATACCTGTCACTGTAATAAATAGTTGAGCCAAGACCTAGTGGGAAAGCAGGAGGAAATACATTATCTTTATTCCAACCCCAAAACAGAATTATTTGCTCTTTAAATCCAACAATTTAGCCAAGCAGTAAACCAAAGAGAAAACAAAAAACAAAAACAAAAAAAACCCTCCACACCGTACAGCCTTATGAAATTCTATTTAATCACACCCATTGAGGTTTATCCTTTAACATAGATAGGAAACACTTCTTTATCTTGCATGCACCCATTGACAGGCAACCAGAACAGCCCCTGTGAGGGGGGATCCCTCAGGTTCTGATCTCCCAGGAGAGAAAAGGGATGGCAAAGGATGACAAAGCTTGTACCATGGCTTGTCCCTTTCTACCTTGGTTCAGTGGCGACAGAAACGTGAACTATCATTATAAATGGGTCATGGCATCTATTAATCACTACCAGGAGAAATGAGCCTTTTTTTTTTTTTTTTTTTTCTTTCCTCCAGCCCCCCACGCCTCTGGTAACTCATGTAATCCAGCACAGAGATTCAGAATCTCTGTGACATGCTCCATTTGGGCTTTCTCCCCTGCCAAGGCGTATAACAAGAGAATGAAATGTTCCTTTGCTGCCCTGCTGAAATCATGCTCTCCTGCCTGTTATGAATTAGATTCACAGCCTGAGTATCTCCCTCTGTGATCAGCTTTCATTACTAATAACCAGCTCACTCTGCCTTGCTAGAGCAAGAGCTTCTGACTCAGTTCAGACACCTCAAACACAGGAGCACACAAAGACTTCTAATTAGTGCCTAAATATTCTATCTTGCACTAGCTACCAATTAGTGTAAATGCAAGCTGCAGAGGCTGTTGAAAACCCAATCAAAGACACTGACCGATATGTTCAGTGACCAGGTGTTTTGTTGCTACCACAACATGGGTACAGGTGCAACTGGTGGCTTTTTCCTGGTTTAGCCCATAATGTTGCCTTAGACTTCATCAACTTTCTCAAAATTGTGCTCCAGTCTACGTTATCTTGTTTATCAGTTCCTGGGTTGTTTGGTTGTGGTTTTTTTTTGGTGGGTTTTTTTTTTTTTTTTGCGTTGCTCCCTGACCTCACCTTTGCCTTCTGTATCAATGATGTCGATACCCTTGTTCTGCAGTTCCCTGTGCCCCATTCTGAGTTGCCCTTCATTTTCAGACATATTTTTCCAGAACCAATTTGTCATACTGTTTCTCACCCCTTACCTTGTCTTAGGAACTTTAAATCCTCTTCCTCTTCTACTTTTGCACCCCCAAATAATTTTCTAAGTGGGAAAACCTGGGGAAGGATGATATATGTCGTATGGAACAAGTATCATGTGCCTACTTATATGTAAAAATTATATGCTTGTATTTGCTTTTATGTGTTGCTGATAATTTCAGAGCAAAGGTTGCTCAGCAAGGAAAATAAAAGCATCTCTGTCTACAGTCTGTCATTCACTGGTTTGTGTATTTTCATCATAAGTGTTCTCATGCAACCCTTCACTAAATTAAATAGGTCATGCTGCATAGTGATTTATAACCTGGAGAACCATTTGATTTCAAAGGGACAGCACAGGGTATAAATCAAAGAATGAATTTGACCCAACAATCTCCTGAACAGACAGACTTTCAGAGCTCCTATTCTTTATTTCTGATACATTCTTTTCAAGATGGGGTGATAAAACTGAGCACATAGTTCAAGGTGAGCTCACACACTGATTTACAGAATGGCCTTACAGCGTTTTCAGAAGTATTCTCTATTCTCTCCTTAGCACATTGTAACGTCTTGTTTGGGTTTTAATCATTACTGAACACTGGGCAGAGATTTTCACCAAGCTGTTCACAGTGACAGCCGGGACGCTTTTCCCTGAGTACTTACAGTTAATTTAGATCCCATCAATGTATCAATTGTTCCTTCCAGTGTGCCTTACCTCGCAGCTGTCACAATGAATTTCATCCCCTATTGTGCTGCTGAGATACCATGCTTTGTTAAGATCTTCTGTCCTTTGTAGATTAACCTACTCTCAATAGTTTTGAGAAAATAGTTTCATGGACAATTTGCCCGTTCACAACTCTCATCTTTCCAGAACAGGTACAAGCGCTCAAAAAACCCCACAAACTCCAGTACAGAAAGGAGAGCTGTATCTGAAAATGTCACAAATATACATACCTGACTGATCAACACAGCTTTTCTTAATAGTGGGTCCCTGAAACCCAAACAAAAAGCAGCATACTTGTGATGACTTCCTCGCTACAGTGATAACAGATTAACATTTGGCTTTGTCATTAGATTAGAAATAATAAATCCGTTGGCTTTACCCCGAAATGTAGGCAGGAGGCTGAAGAGCTGTGGAGCGCTGCTTTCTTAGCTGTGGGTCTGGGTGGGACCAGGGCAAAATGGTACTCAGCTGCAATGGCATTTTCTGGGACCACAGGTGAAAGTCCTGGCAAAGAAGGGTCTGACTAACCAGTGCAGGATTTTGCTGAATTTCTCTGTCTTTTTATTATACATTATTGGTACTTTGGATGACATTATGCTTGGAAACAACCAGCCTATAACAACAGTGAATGCACTGCTTCTTTGCTCATTCATCTTTCCACCACTCTTTGGGCCTCGTCTAGGGTTTAAGGTGACCTTGCAACTTATGAAGGAAAATAAAGGATTGGAGTTAAACGTGTTATAAATGATTGACCTACCTGGATGGCAGCTGATAACGTGCTGGAGGCTGCAAAGTTCAGATACTGAACTTCATTCTGAATGATAGACGCTATAAAGTAGAGATAACTCATATTGTAACAGTAACATTTTCAGTGAAACGGAATGACAAATAAGGGGATTGTCCTGCAGTCAGAGAAATGGCATGGTGCAAACAGGGAAAAAGAACAATTATTGCAGTATTAAGCTGATAAGACTGGTATATAAGAATGATGTAGTGAGTTCAAGAGCAACTTGCTCTTTGCTCTGCTCAGCCAGGTAGAATGGATGTAATGCAAAAGGCCAGCCAGAATCATAGCAGCCTGTGTTGGCAGAGGAATCCTAATTTGGGGAGAGGAAGAAAAAGGATCAGAGATGTCAAAGAAGGGCTTATTAGATGAAACATATCTTCTGCCTGGATATGAGGACACTTTGAAGACAGGCTTAGCTGAAAAGTGGTAAAAAGAAACCAATTTTTTCATGCACTCATGCTGCACAGGGTAATGGAGTTGCTTCAGGTCAAAATTACAGCTGATTAAGACTAAACAAAGAGCCCTTAAAAATGCATTTATGTAAAATTTTTAAAAAGATCATGCAATAAACCTAACAGTGTAAAATATTTCCTGGGTCCAGTGGAAATATTGAATGAGAGTCTGTACTTGTGACATGTATGGGGACCTGCAGTCCAAATCTTTGGTCTGAACCAGCCTCACCTATCCCAGGTAGATGACCTAATTGCTGAGTTATTGGATGATTCATTATGAATGAGGGGGTTTTCCACTTATTTTTCTTCAGAAGATTTTGAAAGCATTTATTTCTTTTTTTTCTACTCAGGAACTTAAACCACATTTATGAAACCTCAAAATAGCTTTGTTAGAAAATTTATTTACTGCTCAGGATAGGCATTTGGCTAGTCAGGGGATGCTCAGGCCTCAAGAACACTGTGTAATCTCCATTCCCATTATTCAGTGTTGTTTGGGGTTTTTTTTGGACTTCAGCAGGTTTGTCTTTTCCTTTCTTTCGTTTCATATCACCTTCCGCAGTACTTCTTATGCCCACACCGATATTTTTGTGACATTGAAAGAAAGTCCTTCAGGAGCACAACTCTGTGAATCACCTCCTGCTGTTGTGCAAAGACACAGCTCTAACAGAGTATCGGCCTCCAGGAAATTTTATACCTGTCCTATTCTGGTGTCATAAGGGCTGAGCTCCCTGTCACGAAGAGCATGACCAGCCTCAATGAAAAAAAAGTAAACAATCAAGTCAGACAAACTTGTGTTACTGTACAGCTTTTAAAAACTAATCACACACATCCCTCACATCAAAGTCTTTTGTGCTTTAGAAACTCCTGTGTTGTTTTGCCTTTTCTCTAAATGCTTGACTTGGATTTTGGGTTCTTTCACCACTTACACCCAAAGGAGGTGTTAGAAGGAAATCGGTTTCCTGTTCACATATCCTGGATGAGCTCATAATCCTGCCACCAGATTTCCTTTTTGAAAAGGCAAATTCACTCATTGACATGTAGAAATATTAAAATAGTAAATATCAATTATTTCCCATGGAATGAAGCAGAGAACAGAAGATCAAAAGTAGCCCAGTGCTTCTGGTCCACATACAAATATTTATATGTCTGACATCATACAGGGGGTCTGTGAAAATCAGGTTGAAGATACGAGTCAGGGAAAAAGGGGGAACCATTTCTGTTATCCAGTTTCTAAGTCAATAACACTGTATCCTTTAATCCACCTGCTTTGTATGGGAAACCTCTGCACGCATGATAGTACACAGTTAAAACAAGAAGTCTCATTCTTTATCAGTATGAATGCTCAAAAACTGTAATGTGACAAATAGGCAAAAAAAAAAATATTCAGGTATTCTGAAAATGTAGTAATGGGGGAAGATTCACATTTCATAACAGCCACACCTAGCACGTCTTTTTGAAGATGTAAGCCTTACACTAGAAATACTCACATGGGTGACCTTGTACTACATCACAGTAATTTTTGGAAAGATTTCTAAAAGAAATTATTTGCCTACAGCAAATATTTTTACAAATACAAATACAATTTTCATTATATACTTCATTGAGCATTTATCTCATAATTATTCAATCAATTCACACATTGAGAGATATACTACCATGCCTATTGCCTATTACAAATACTTTTATTATGCCTTTCTCTCAGTTTTATTTTTTAGTTATGAAGCATTTTTATGGGTATTTTTTTCAGCTACTTGCTGTCCTTTTTTTGTTGAAATATTTTGTTTTCTTCCTCTTAATTCAGAAATAAGAACCTGTTGAATAGTATACTAGATTAAGCTTATATGTTTTAAAAACCAATACAGGCAAATAATATGTACAATTATAATATATTTAGTTTGCAGAAGCAAAACTACACAACTACCATATGCTTCTTTGAAACTGACAACATTTTAATTACTGCATTTTTAACAGGTGAGTAAATGTTTACAGAACAGTTATATGCATACTGCAAACAGTAGAATAGCAAAACACATAGAAACAACAATTTACAATTCCAAATTTCCATATCATCTTTCATCTACTTTCCTTAAGATATTTGTGATAACAAGCTATATTCCAGGTTCTGCTTCCCTTAGTGAATTCTGCATCAAGCTTCCTTCCTGCAGAGGTTTAAAAAGGGATTTTGTTTACTGCCAGCATAACCTCTGTTGAGTATCTGAAAGTCAAACTGTTTTTCTGCTTCATACATCACCTTCAAAAGTAAAAGATGTAGAGCTCATAGTGGAAAATTTTTTTGTTACTAAAATAAACAGGAATAAATTTATTCTTCTTTGATTTTGTAATGCCAGAGGCAGGACAGCATGCATTGTCAGAAAAACCATCGAGTGCTGTATAGCATATAATGTAAAAAATTCACAAGCAAAAAGTATAACATAAGTGCAAAAAAGATCAATCATAGGTTTCTGTTCTTAAGTCTACAGTATATTATAAGGAAGGTTACATATCAGAATATTCCCAATTGTTTCTGATAAACATAGACAATGATTAAATAAATAAATAAATAAGTCTGCTTTACAAGGAATACCATAATAAAGCTCTGGTATCCAAAGCTTTTTCTATCAGACAGTGGATTGCATTTCATGATAAAGAGACCAGAAGGGGTTAGAGATCTGGTTCCACCTGGTGAAGAACCTTGCATTCACCTCCCTGCATCCAGAATTTCACCTTGTACCTTTGAGGTTTTAAAATTCATCATTATTTGCTTTCTTCTCCTAACAATTTACAATGATAGTTGTATACCATTAAGTGGAAGTGGCAACATGTAATTTAATTTAAAAAAACGACTCATGTCTGAAAATACTTGGACATTTCTACAATTAGAAAAAATATTTTCAAGTATGTGTCGCCTTCAGTTGAACAAAGTCTCTCTTCTGCAGCAGGACTACCCCTATACTTTATGTGAAGCATGTGTCTAATGCTAAGTGGGACTGGTGTGAAGCATAACACAATCCAAGATATAAGCAAATGTTTTTCAAAACTATATATTTAGAGAAAAATGTACATGCATAACAGCTCTCCCACTAACCACCTATGCATTGCTTTAGGCTTCCTACTTCTCCAAAGTTTTATGGTTTTTTTACCCATTATTAACAATTGCCATTTATAATGGTTGGCTGTGCTGGAATACAATATTAACAATCACAAGTGTATTTCACACCTTACTACCACTGTTATCATTATCACTATTAATAATTTCACAGATAACTATTAATACGAAAAAAATACTTTTCTGAACTGATGGTTCCTTTTGTTATTTGCTGAAAAACAGTTGTACAAATCAAATCATCCAACTGACCAGAATACATATGTTTAGAAAATAGCCATCAGTGCTTACATGGCAGCTGACATTTTCAAGTATATTTTACATTTTTGCCACTGCTGCAACTGTTTGCAGTCAGCTTGGCTGTGCTCCCCATCCATTAGTTCTGCCTCCACAGCCAGAGTACCTCACCAAGGTGACCAGGACGACCCCTTCCTCCAGACCTCTCCTGAGAGCCTGACCTCTGGGACAGGACCTTCTAGCTCTACATCTGATGATTTGATGAGATTCTAGTATGGAATATTTGCAGTGAATATCCATTCAATAATGTGCATCCTTCTCTCTATTAATTTAAATCAATTGTTGATGAAGCTGCTGAGCTGGTAGCCTAGGTGTAGAAGGTTTCAAAAGCAGAAGAACTATTCAAAGCTTGTCAATAATATTTAAAATAAATAAATAAATAAATACCTTCAGTTCACATACAGATTGGGAGCTATGAAGATATTTACCCACACACACACCACTGGCTTAGCCTTTGGGTTGGAAAGGTCATGAGAACAACTTAGCCTCTCCCTTGTTTCTTCTCCATCCCAGTGAGGGTTTTGCAGGTGGCTTTGGTCTCAGCAGCAGCTGGAGCTCACGCCCCAGCTCATGCCTAACAAGCTATCAGGGAGGTTTCAAACGCTTACAGCTTTCCTACAGGTTCTGGTGCCAGGGAGGTGAACCTGGTGGCAACCTGTTACCAAACCAACTCACCTGCTCGATCAGGTGCCTCTCCCTTGGGTAGGAAGGCATTTCATTATTCCTTGACAGCTGTGCAGCTGGGGGGATGAAGGCTGTAAAAACCCCGTGATCCCCTTGCCTAATTTTTGATATGTGCCGCTTTGCACAGCTGTGCTTGCTTGGCCCCAGCTGCGGAGGAGCCAGCCGGCTGCTGCAGCTCTGCGCACGTCGCACTTCCCTGCAAGTGACCAAACACAGAGGGAAAAAAAAAATATTTTGAGGCTCAAGGCCTTAAGCTGGCAGAAGCGATGTGCATCATTCAGGTACACTGCTTAATGCCTACAGGGAGGATGTTGGCTGCAATGTACTTACCTTGGTCCTTGCCAGCAAATTATAGCAGTAACTGTGATAGAAAAGGAAAAGCAGCAGAGGCCGTTGTACTCCAGCTGCTGGAAATGTTGAGCTTTTGTTTAGACTTTATAGGTCTAATTCTGATACTGTTTACTTATCCTGTCAGGTTAGAATATGATTCAAAAGTATTGAGGTATGTCTGACACATCATACCAAAAAGAGAAATGAACCTACTCTTTCAGCTCCCGGTGGCTGGCTTATATTAATGTGCATTTAACAGGGTTTTATTTAAGAAATATCTCTTGCAGTTTAGCAATCTCCTGCAGCAAAACTGTTCAAAAGTAAAGTATTTGCTGAGAAATAGGTCAGATAAAACTAATACAATTAGAGAATGAGAAATATTTGCTTCTGAACTTTTTCCTGTGCAACCACTGTTACAATTTGATTCCTGTTTTTATTAATTTCTCAACCTCCTATTCAATTTTTATTTTAATTAGCTAATGAACGGAAACATGTTCTATTTAGAATGACATTGCACTTCAAAGCCAGAAGATGACAGGCAAAGCTCTTTGGCTATTTCTTCATTGACATGCAAGAAGTAAATGCATGTATTTTTAAAGGTTTTTAAGGCAGTTTTGTATTCTATGAACTCAAAGGCCCACAATTTTTCTGCTCAATAATAGAGAACTCTGAGCTTTCCTAAACATCAGGTTTTCATCAAAGCTTAAGCAAAACTTCCACAAGTTTAGGTAGTTTTTTTTCACATTGGTCCAGGCTTGCTTCTCAGACGCTGCAGCATCATCTACTCTGCAAATTCTATTCCTGCCAGTTACTCAGAGATGTGGATCCCTGCAGATCCTCAGAGGCTACTTATTATACTCAAAAGGACTGCAGTGAAACCCCATTTCTAGCGACCAAGACCTTTTTTTTTTTTTTTTTCTCCTGCTTCTTCCATTATGCTAGTTTCCATGACAGCTTTTTCCAAAAGAGCCTTAACTGGCTGAAAAACTGCCTCATATCCACTGGGAAGTCTGACTTCCCCAAAGCCTAAACCAACATTAATTATCTATGCTATCCACCATTCTCATGGGAATTCTGGCAATTTTTCTCATGTTGGGCTTTTGTTTCTCTCTACAGACATCTTCTTGCTGTTCTCAGATTGCAAGGAAAAAAAAAAAAAGGCAAAATCCATATAAACAACTTACAATGTTTTATCATTGTCGGGAAATAGGCACTGGAGGATGTCTTTGTAAAGGTCTAGGTTGCAGACAGAATATGTTTCCTGCTTTTGGAGTACATAAGTTTAACATAAACGAGAGCCACTTCACTTTGCGATTACTGATGACACCTGCTAATTAAATTTCACACAGATGAACCAAGATGTGCCTTTAGAGGACAGCTATTGCACAGGAGCCTTGCTAACTGCATCATCACGTGCCAAAGAAAACAGGTCATTAAAAGACTTTATTTAATTTAATAGAAGTCCTTACCACTATCCCCTTCTTCCCGTGACGGAAAATGATGTGCAATGTTTGGCCAGGTCTATGACATTATGGACATTGAAAGTAATAACATATACGATATATGAGGGAAAGTTAGGAATGGGACTGCACCTGTCTAGCTCCCCAGTGCTTATCATCAGAGGACAGAAGAGCAAGGCACTTCTGCACTTCTCCTGAAGGCACCACCCGCAGGTTTCAGATGACCTGCAACAGTTAGACTATTGGGAGGAAGAAAGGAGTAACAGACCAAAGACATCAATAAGTCAATCATTTCACAATATACTTGTCAGGGTTATCATATATATTCATCAGGGTTATAACAAGAAGTTCTGCAAGTAGCAGTTCTCACATCCAATGCCAGCTTTGAGCACTTCTTCAGGTTTTTTACTTACCATGTCTGTCTTCGAGGAAAGTGATAGTAAGTAATAAACAGCCTTGTACTTACAAAGTGGGTATTTGAAGTCTGAGAAGTGGGCAGTAACACCTGCAACTACTTGTTCAGGATCAACCATCAGATTTCTCATCTAGACTGGAAGTTAATGATTTGGCATATATCCTAATCTTAAAACTCTTCTCCACTTTGTAGTTCCTGAAGGATCTTAACTGAATTAAAAAAAAAAAAAAAAAAAAAAAAAAAAAAAAAAAAAAGTAGCTCAATTAAGTTAATTTATTAAATCATTTTAATTCCTTCAAACACAACCAATTTTTTCTGTAAAAAACATAGGTATTTTATTTCTTTTATAATAGCCAAATGATGGATTTATTTATAATTATTGCCTCAGTGTTTAATTTGTTTATTATTACTTGCCAGACTTCATGTACTGTATCAATTTTTTAAAAGTACATTTGTTTTGCTGTTGTTATTAAAATTTATTTCAAGAGATTTTTACCACCAAACCGAAAAGGGAAAAGGTTCAGGACATTCCCCTTATTGTCATCCAGTTCCACCAGTATATTATGACACCAAATAAAGCAAGAAGACCAATTTACATTAACATATTTATACTAATAGAATTAACCTTGCTTATAAGTAGCTCTTCTTTTATAGTAAATTTACAATTAAACCAGAATTTTTCTGAAGGTGCACTTCTTTATCTGGTGATTTGCCTACTCAGGACAAACCAGTTTCTAGAGTATATAATATATAGCAGATATAGTAATTTGTGCAGAAAAGAACAGGTTTTCTGCCTGTGTTCCTGTGACAATTTCCAAACAAAGCCAAAGCTGGCTTACCCAGTGCTAGGGCAGGTTTCAGTACCAGCATCTAGGGGATGCTGGGTGCTCAAAGGACTGAAGTGGCATAGGACTTATTTTTTTTAGGAGTAAACTATTCTTCTTTCTACTGGAATTTTATATCCCAAGTACTGCCTTAAATTTTCTTGCTGAAATACTAAAAGTTGTCCCCAAAGGAATATTAATCTTTCCCATATAATTTTAAACAATGTCACTAATATCTAACCGCATTTGTCACTTTGAATCAGCTGGCTTGCCTGATACCAGTCCTGCAAGACCTCCATATCATTGGCTTGCTGGTTCTTCATCTGAAAGATGTTTGGAGCTGTAGCTGTGAGATATTTTTCTCTGAAGATATTTTCCTGCTGCAAATGCAACACAGACCTGAATACTGGGCAATTTTAGGCTTTTGTTGTCAGTACTGGTTTTGTTTGTCTGAGAAACAGACATTAGATTTATTTTTTTTTCCCCCAGTAAGGTTTCATTATCCTTTTTTAATTTTTAAATAATATTTTGCAGTATATCTCCTTCTGTTACATGCTTGCAGAACATCTAGAAAATTATTTCACAAGTATCAGCCATTGGGTAAACCAAATACTTAAATTAGGATTAAAACCGCTTTTCCTGATGCATTGCAAATGAATGATAACCAGGAGGCTGGATTCTGAGGAATCAGGAGACACTGTTTTTAATGGGTGTACAAATCAACATGTTCTTTTAGCGTGCATTTGCATTTAGGAACCTCAGACCAATTAGGTTATTCTCAGAGTTGAAGTTCTTTGATGGTAGAGAGAAGTACGTAAATCAAGTTGTCCAATATCTGCTACAACATCCCAGCAGAAGCCTGTCTCGATGCTGATGTGCCATGTTACTACCCAAGAAATCCAGAGCAACTCTTGTGCTCTTGAGGATAAACAGGACACATGAACTACATATACAAACAGGAGGGCATATAAGGCTCTGTATCCAACATTTTCACTGTTCGTTCTTTTAAAATAATGTTCATCTGATTTATATATATATATATACACACACACACACACACATATCTAATTTTTTTTTTTTTTTGTGAAAATGGGAAAGGGAGAACATAGGGAAGAGGGCAGTACAAAGTGTGCCACTCGGCAGCTGTTTTCGTCTCCTGCAGAAAAGTTATGCTGCTGAAGCAAAATAAACATTTGGATACAGTTTAGCAGACCTTGTAAGGCCATCATATTTCCATTGAAAAATGATTTATGGTATTGATTTTTTTTAACCTTGCAGAAGATCACCTACAGAAACAGACATAATTTTTTTGAATAAACTACACCAATTATCTGGTTGTCCACAGCTGACAAATTATTTATTTTTTCTCAGTGCGGTATGATGGCCAGTAAAATATAAAACTGACTGGGACTATAATCAAAGGGTATTTCTGTAAATCACTCAACGACAATCTAGGGCAATTTTCAATTACTCTCAGGACAGATTTTTCCAATTGACTAGACAGAAAGTGGCAAGAAAGATTTAAGAAATGCCTTGTAAGTGCTGATCTGAGAACTTGCTACCAAATATCATCAATCTGTATCCTTCTAAAACCAGAAGATTTACAAAATAGGCTATTGAACTTATATAAGCATTCAGTTATAGAATTATATATCTGCTGGTTCAGTATCTTGGGATTTTTAGTATTAAAGGGAATAGCTATAGACTCACACTTTGACTGTTTGCAATTATCATACGCTTCATTAGATTAATGACTGTCTGAACACTGACCCACTTTTTTTCTGAAGATACTAAGGTGTCTCACTGGGTTATCAGTAGTAACTTGTGAATTTACTTTGGTTTGATGTGAAAAGAACTAAACTAATAGCCTTGGCATAGCAAAAACTAAAATATAAGTAATAGGCTAATTAATATCTTACAGAAATTGTAAATTAAAACCATCATAAAGCTGCATATAGCTATGCTACCACTGCATACATATTTTTTAGGTTATTTAATGATTCTCATATTTTTTCAAGTTTGCAAGAACTGAATGGTAGCATACCTAAACCCAAGTTGCAATATGAGAAATACCATTACAGTTGTATTACAGCAGGGCTAACAAGGCGGTAGCAGAAACAAAGCCTCGCTACAGTCTCCAGTCTGGTTTCTCAGACTTCACCACCCTAGTAGGCAGAACAGGGAAGAAGGTGGAAAGAAAAGTTACTGATTAGAGAGACTAGACGGGGGGGTGGCACTCTCTGATAATCACCAGTGGTTTGGGTTGTTGTTAGAAACCAAGGACATTCCAAGAGCACGCTGGCTCGGCCATGCCTGCAGTGTATTGCTTCTGACCTCTGGGACTCATCCTGCTTCAGCACGGCTGCTGCTCATGCCTGTCAAGCACAGGCGCTGCACCGGTACCTTCACCATCAGAGTATCTCCCTCCTGATGTAGGCATCAGCATTCCACATATCTCAAGACACACCTTTTTTAAAAAATGTGGCAACAAAGATTGAACCCCAAAACAATAACCGTGATGTATGGTCTGGTTTAGTACCATTGACTACTGTGCCCCTCCTCGCTAGTGCATCTTCTTCAGCAGCGGTCTGCTAAACATCCACGTGCGAGTCCCAGCCCCAAACCCAGAATGGGAATCGTCAGCTTAAATAACAGAAAATGTTTTCTTCCATAAAACTCCATAGATCTGAAGATGATAAACAGTTCCAGATATAACCAACACAGAGTTTGTAAGATTTGAGACATAACAGCAACCCAACCTCCAAGAGAATTCTTTAGAAGGTTTGCCATCTTCTGAATTAGCCATGAATATATGCATTTCTTCACATATATGTAAAGATACATATACCAGCAAAGTTCAGCACCTAACAACCTATAATATCACAGCTAATTCCAATGAGTATATATTTACTTATGAGAAAGAGAAAATAGACTTCTAAAATTTAAATAAGAATGTATTTCAATACTCAAGTAAATTATTATTTTTTAATTTCTTTTGGGATCAGCCCTACTACCATCAGATTATTGTGAATATTTTCTTTAGAGAAAGAATTCTAATAAGAAAGCTACAGTTTGCTCCTAAGGCCAAATCCAAGAAAAATTAATAAGTATGTATTAAGATTCTGCACACATGGGCATTTAGCTCAGTGCAATGAAGCAAACAAGTGAACAACTGACAGCACGCTGATGGGGAGAGAAGCCAAATTTGCTGTAGCCATCTTCTTCATACAGTGTCAATTATCCCGAGTCATTCATACTCTCACCAAAATACCAAACATGAACATTTTGATGCATAATGTGTTATATCTACATTCATTTCTGTGCTGAAAGGCTAATTAAACTTATAGTTGTCATTCATATCTCTTGCTATTATATTTGTATTCAAAATTGCAATAGATGCAATCTGTGTGTATTTTTTTTTAATTCAAGTAGTTTAAAATTAATTTGAAGCCGTACAACAGCAATCATACTCTAATTAGTGAGATAATCAATTAATAAGCTTGTAACTAAGGGTTCTCATGTTGTAGATGGAGATTATATCAACTGGAATGAAGTGCAATCTTTGTATTAAAAAGAAAATATTAAAATAGTAAATCTGTCCTACAGCCAGGAGATAAAGACACATCTGTTTGTTTAGGAGGTATCATTTTAACCCCTGCACTGTGACAGTGATTCATGTGGCTCTAACTACAAGACTTCTATTAAAATAACAGCTTTCTGTGGCCAAAACAGCATGCCATTCCTAAAGTGTTCATACTTACTCTCTTCAGTTAATACATGCAAAGTGATTCCATGAAGCCATTAAAGCAAATATAATAAATGAGTTTAAGACAAATGGTTATTTGTACAGGGAATTAATTGAAGGATGCAGGGAAGAAGTAGGGAGGTGGCTGAGATTAATAACCCTTAAAGTGCAGGCTTGTTGTGCCAAACGGTCTTTTCCCCTGTAACTGTAAACAAATTTGGGTTTTGAACAATTTTAGACCTCAAGGTCCTGCATTAGTAATGGCATTGGGTTCCTTGGGAAGTTGCTTGCATTGCTTTCCAGCCAGAAAATCCTTGAGGCTAAACCCAGAATTTGTGATCCACAGAATGAACTGAGGAAGATAATTTTTCTTTGCCAACCTGATGGGGTCTTTGCAGGAATACCTTTGGGGTCATTTGTGTCGTGGTAGCTTTAGCATCAAATTAAGACTATCACGAGGTGTACCACTACTGACAGGTGTATTCAGATGGACTGTGCATCTCCTCCTTACAATAAATTTCTGCAGCATACGCTGAACAGCCATTAACATAGAATAAGATCTATCCCCTAGACTGCGGTGCTCAAGGGAATTAAAATTCTCGACTCTCGTTAGACTGCAGTTGTTGAGTTACTGAGATACATGGACCCAACAAAACTTACAGGGCAAAGTTTAAAAACTTTAATTATAGACTTATACCACAAGCAGCTTATAGAAAGACTTACCATATGAAGAATTAACAGAGTTAATCCTGTGCTTTAATAACGAATAGATGTTTAAACATTATCTAATTAGAAATATGTTGAATGATTTCCCTGTGTTGGGTGTTTTGATATTTTTTTTTTTCTTTTTAGACAACAGGTTATGAGTTTCTGTCAGGAAAATCAGGATGAAGTACTTATTTTTTTAGACTGAACTGAAATATTTTATTTTACTTATTTTCAGTCTCACTTAACTGTAATAGTAGCTTACCAATGAGGTAAAACTATATATAAATTTATCTCTTTGTTAATTTTTGGTTTTTAGCTAAAATTTCTAAGGATGTATCTCTTCAAAACAGTCCATACTATGTTGTGCATTCTAACGTCAAATCTGTTAAATCTGTTGTAAGGATTACATTGTAAATTACAAGCGTAGTGTAAAAGAAGAGGGTACTCTGGGTGCAAGGCGAAAAAAAAAATCAAAGCTACTACTCTGTGTAAAATATAATAAAAAAATAAAGTAAAAGAATTAATCAGAAATGGGAACTTTAAAAATAATCTTAGAGATAAAAATATGAAGAAGAAACATACTCTCTGTCTTTCCATTCTTATTTCTATTATTCTTATTCTATTTCATAGAAAAATTAAATATTTCTATTTAATATTCCTACTTTGTTTTTCTTATGAAAAAACAAATGGGAACAATAAAAAGAATTATGTTTAATGCAATTTTCTGCAGAATCAAACCTCTTGTTAGCATCTGCACATCTTTTGCATATGTTTACTTGCCTAGATGCAGTCAGTAAAAACCATAAAATTAAAACAGACTTTTGAGTATATAACTTCACTTTTCCAGAAAAACAGCCAAAATAATTTTTATCTGCATTGATTTCTCCTTCAGACACTTAAGTAACTTGTTTTCAGGTGATATAAAAAGGTCTAATGTTTTTACCTTCAATAATTAAAATAATGAAAACAAGATTTCCATTCATTACTAATGACCACTGGTATTTTACTACTATTATTATTATTTCTATGACTCTAGTAACACTTCTGCAATGGAAAAAAAACAGAAATGGAGTTATTAAAATTTGTATTGTAGACATATAATTGAGTAAACTAAAAATTATTGCAACAAAATGTGTGCTACAACATAAATTCAAAAGCAAGAAAGTGTTCTTGCTGGTATTCTAGAAGGTTAGGTTTAAAGCAGACAAAATGATCTAGTAACCTGTTACCACGTGCTCTTTGCAATGGTAACACAAATGGAAACACACTTTTAGTTTTATCTTTATTTCTCCCCCAATTCATTATTTCAGTACTTTGAAGATTATTTTGTAAAACAGCCTAAGAGTGTAACTGTACCACCATAGAAATAGATATTTGCAATATTTCATTTAGCATATTACTTCCTAAGTCAACAGTTAAAAGAATATAATTGTTGGAGCTACTCTCCCACTATGGCCTTCTCACCAAAATATTCTGCATTTATTTCTCAGAATATTTCATGTTGTGGACAAGTAGGATATTGCAATGATGGCCAAACTGATTATTCATCCAATGCTTGTTTTTTCTAAATACACTTGTTATTGAAAAGACTCACATCTACATTTTTCAATTCACTCAATTTTCAAAAAATTCCAATAAGAAACATTACATTGTCACATAATTTCATGTAAAATGTAAATAAGATATGTTAATCAGTATTTACTGAGATGAATACAGAAGTTTGCTTTGGTATCTGCTGAATAAGAAGAAAACCCTGCTACTTAGGAATTCCTTACCTCTTTCACATGGTTATGTTTTTCAGTGCAGCCTCTGCAGTTTCTTAAATTACTGGGATAATATACATGTTATCTCATCAAGCCCCAATCTTCTCAGTTCAATATAATAACGTAAGAAAAGATACAACTTTTATTTGAAAACAAGTAACAGGAAGAAATCTTCTGATCTACTGATATCAGAATTCAGTATCTTTCTTTGGTAAGGTATTCTGCATGTCAGAGAGAACGGTTAATTTTATGGCTACAGAAGTTTAAAAGAGGAAAATCAAAATGCCAAAAGGCAAGAGTTAATTCTATGGACAGCCTTACATTTCAAATTAATATCCTCTAAACAGAATTTCCTATGAATCCAGTCAATGAATAAAACAATTTTGTGGAAGTAGAACATGGTGACTCAACTAGCATGAGTAGTTTGACTATTCAGGATACTTATGCAGTGGATTATACAATTAAAAAATCCAAATATAAGTGTTGATGCAATAGAAAAACTAAATTAGCAAGAAATAGGAACCTAATGATTTTTGCCGTAAAGCTGGTAATAGCGCTTAGGTGATAAATACTATAAAACCCACGTAAATGCAGAGACTAAATTAATGCCGAAGAACTGGGTCAGAAGGATCCCCTCAACTGAAGTTTATTAGTATTTATTCTCAACAAAACCAAAGAGGATTATCTCTTCTACAGGAAGGTCATTAATGAAATTACTTTCCCCAGCAGCCACTGCTGTGAGCAATATCGGTAGCCAAGTGTCACGTACCCAGTGTAAGTCTTTATGTTGCCCAGCGGTACCTCTGAGAGATAAGGTGACCCACTCCTCCTTCTTCACGATGAGACTGTAGGAACTTGAGCTTCTTCAAGGTATCATATACATTTATAAAAGATGCTTTTGTGAAATAGTTTGGCTGGTTAGTGAATTATCGAAATGGTTATTTGCTGTGCTTCATATTATGTACGGTATGTATATGTAGGTACTAGTAGATACCCAGCTGATCTGGATTCACTTTCTGAAAAGAGGAACTTTGAAGCTTGGCCAGATAAAGTAACCTCACTGGTCCTTGGAGCTGGCTGGGTCTGTCCATGCTGAGTCTCCTCCTTGGACAGTGACTAACTGGTGTTAACTAAGCTAACCATTATAACCAGAAAAATAAAATAGGATTCTTTTTTGTTTGTTTTCTTACCCTCCCCATAGAACTTTCAGTTGATACAAGACTGTGACAGGACCCCCACATCTGCCAGATCTTCAAGGTGTATCTGCTGTCTGTAGCTTTCTTTAAGGTTTTCTTTAAACAGAAGAGTCTGGAATTTAAGAAATCAGATTGTAGCAGAACAAAAATAGCAATCAACATATTTATAAAAAAGCGAAAACCCAGAGATGCTGATGAAAAGAGTGTAATCAAGGAAGGTTTATGAATAAGTCTCCCATTTGATTGATGCATGTCTGTCGGGGGCTTCTGATTCCCAGGCACACCCCCAACCCGGGATTCTTCCTGCAGCGTTCTGGGTTGTGTTAAATTTCACCTCACTCTTCCCAGCACCAGAAAAGCTTGTCTTTCCTAACTCCCCACATATCTGCTGCGGTCTTTCCCTCTGCTTAGCTCTTCCATGGCAGCTGCCCTAGTCCTGAAAGTCTGGGGAAGAGCAGGAAAGAAGCAGTTCTTCCCCTTCACGCACTGACTTCCACTTGGCCCAAAGCAACTCACAGAAGACCAAACCCAAGATCCTTCCCTCCATTTGTGAGTTCAATCCATCTTCAAAGAATATGTCACATACAGCATGCAATAAGCTGCTGACAAACAATGAAAACACATCGCTTCCTTCACAAATTGCTACAAGCTCAAACACACTTTTTAATTTAAGTATGTAATTAATGCAAATTAAGTGCTGTAATAAAAGCTTTTTGAAATCAGATCATGTATCAGAACACATCAACAAATAAATATTTCCAGTAGGAACTAAATCTTCTTCCGGCCTTCACTCTTTATGAGAGAGAACCTCCTATCAAAAGAGTTCAAACTATAGCTATGTCGCCACGCTTGATCGGAGATGCCACTTACATAGGTGAGGGCAATCTTATTTTCAGGGATGGCAGTTTCTGTAAAGGTTTTAAATGCTTCTCTCTGAAAATGTAGCCACTGGGAAAATAAAAAGCAAAACAAACCAAAACAACAACTACAAAACCCCCTAACTTCTATACAAAGGAAAAGGACGTTTGCCTGAATAGCTGACTATGGGAACCCATAGGATGTTGTGGGGTTTATAGTACAAGCTCATGTCTCAGGCTTAGCCAGTGAAAGAAGCAGATGGAAAATAAAAATAATCACTTATCTTGTACAACAATCTCCTTTTCTTTGCGGTTTACATTTCTCACTGCCCTTTTCAAACATACTGCAAAAGGTGATGGTTCCATGTTTTTAATTGGCTTCTTTATGTTGAAAGAAGGTATAGAGGTTTGTGCTATGATATAACACGTCAGATCTTGCTGTACCTCATCAGTACCCGGTATATGAGTTTCCACACTATTCTTACTTTGTAAAATACAAACAAAGACTTTTATTTATTTGGCAAGGGTGTATGTACATAGAAAAGGCTTGAATAAAATGGTTGGTATATCAATATTATTCCTTCAAATGTCCACAGTTCATGAAGATTCTTAAGAAATGAGCATGGCTTTTACCCCCAGAAACAACACCAGAAGAAAGGTAACAAAAATAATGAATTGCATGAAAGAATGTTTATATAGGTCATTCTTTGGCCAAGTTTAGTAGAATAATAAAATAAATTTCTAAACATACTGAAAATGGTTGAACTATTTTCAAGTATATAAAAGCAGTGATTTGACTAAGTTAAAAAATTCACAAAAATATTACAGTTTCTCTTGCTATTTAAATTCCAGCTTTGAAAGACTAATATTACATGGTTCAGCATTAACTGTAATTCCTTTTTTTCCTAAACTTACCAGCTGAATTATGTTTTACACTTTGCATTCTAATTTAATCACTTGCCCTTTGCTGTTTCTTTTTTCCTCAGACATATTCAACTGATTTCATAATTGCGTATGTCAGAGAGATTAAAAAAAAAAAAAGTTTGTTACAAACTTGGCACCAAATAAGACAAAGTAATTTATCCTTTCCCTTTGCAACAGGTACAGAGATAGTAAAAGTCTTGCTTCTACAATTTTGTCTGAGAAGTTGAAGCTTTTGAAATATCCAGAGTCCAGAAGTTTTAAAATCACTTTTCATGGGTCTTGGGCACATTGTTATGCAACAAATGTAAAAAAGATAAAAAAAACCCCAAACAATTCCTGATAGCTGATCTGCACAACCCAGAAGTGATTATTTCCATAATTCCTACTCAGTCCTCCCCAAAATACAAGTTCTTGGGTTTTGTTTAAGATAGAAAAGGGTTTTAGAAAAAAACACGTAACTTTTTCAGTGAAGGAAAATCTGGTGCAATCCATGGTAGACAGTTCCAGTACAAATTATCTGCATCACTAAGAATATGAACCAATATGTTATACTGTGCTACTTATATTTTTTTTAATTTAGGAGCTTCCTGTTATGCACACACACTGTCCATGTTGTTCTGGTAGGCAATGACCCTGTCACCTCATCCTTTAGTAAGAACAGATTCCTTATTCCCAATCCCACATAAGCATTCCTTTGACTCACCTCCAGAACTTCCCCTCCACTCCCCCCCCCCCAAAAAAAAAAAAAAAAGAAAAGAAAAAAAACCCCAAACCTGTCTTTCTGTTTGTCCCAAGACAAAGTTCTGAAAGTATTGCTACAGTAGTATTTCATCATGCAACATAGCAAACGAAGCTTCAGGCTTTTAGTTCTATTAAGGGTCTTCCTATGAACTTGTTAATGAGTGTGAAGCTCTGTGTCATTCTGTTCTGTCAATGCAAATATGCCTTTCCTAAGCAGATCTTTTGAGCAAGTGAATTTTTTTATTTGGGGTTTCTACTGTGTTTTTTTCTTATGTAGGCTGTGTAAGTTTCCCACGCTGGCAGAAATGAAAACCTGTCTGTAATCCCAACGGATTCAGTGCTGTGGAGAAGGTGATGGGTCATGCGATCTCAAGTGAGGCATCTGATGGGGACACCTAGAAGGGAAAAAAGCTCTGTAAGAAGCTCTGTGAACCATAAGGTGCTTGGGCTACAGACTAAGCAGCCAGGGTAAGTCTGGATTCACTGCCACCGACAGGACAGTGTCTGTCATCTTTCATCCTCTTGTCTTCTTACCTTTTACCAGCTTTTACCAGTTAGATAATTTTACTTATTCAAACTGCAGAATATTATCCAGCACAAATAGGTACATACACAGACAGGTACGTAAATACATGCGTGCATGAAAGGGTAGCTTTCTGAAATTTTGGTGCAATCATTTCTATTTAGTGAAACAGCCAAGAGTTGCTGAAGCCAGGCCAAAGCATGAGCAAGACCTGCAGCTGGGAGTAAGGCAAGGGGAGAGCTGCGAGACAGGGCCACGAGCAGGATGCTGTTGGGCTAGTGCAGTATCAGGCAAACCTGAAACATTGGTTAAAGGATGCTTATATGGATTTCTGAGTAAAATAAACAAGTGCATAATCCTGTTGATATATTTTTTTTTTCTCATACTATGTCTAGCTCTACTTTTGAGATTAAATATTACTTTATTCTAAGCTGGTCGCCAGCCTCAGAAAGGGAAAAGAAAACATACTCAATTTTCTACCTGATGTATAAGGAAAGAATAACTCCAGAAGGTACTATAGGTTGGTTATAGCTATAGGTTGGTTATAAAATCAGGATTTAACACAGCAACATCAGGAGAGACATCTCAACTTTCCAAAAACTCACTGACAAAGTCATGCTCATGGTATAACCTGTCAGATATGCCTCTGCTCACAATTTCATTTTAGTTTTTGGAGGGAGAGCAAATCTGGCTTTACGTAACTTAGATGTGTTCATGAATTAGAGGCATAAGAAAGGAAGACATAAGCAGAAAAAAAAAAAAAAAAAAAAAAAAAGGTGGTCAGAAGCTACAAATGCCAAAAAAGAACACATATTTCAGAAAAAGTAACAGAACTACCAAGGTCTGGCAAACTGTACATTGTTAACAGACAATCAGAATAAATGGTTGAATAATCCAAGGTGAAGAATGCAGATTTCTTGAAGTTAGCACCGCAAGGGGGAGGAGAGGGGATGAGAGGGGACAAGAGAGGAGGACAGGACAGGACAGGAGAGAAAAGAGTCCTGTCTGTCTCCAGGACTTTCTGCCAGTACAGTAAGCAAACCTTCTTTTCATGAAAGTGTTCATACATAGTTAACAGTATGTATATCCCGAATGGAGAAGGGATATATTGTACTAATAGCTTGTTCAACACATAGTGATCCTACTGCAACTACTTTTTATTAGTTGTTTACTCACCTATTGGATGTTACAGTATGTGTATCAGTGCCAATATTCCATTAATACAATTAAATTAAGACCATTACAGAGCAAAAGGAATTAATTCTGAAAAGTTACAATAAATCTTATACCCTATATATCAAATACCTTCCTACTTTTCTGTTGAATGGAACTGTACTTTTAAAGACATTACAAGCTTTTAATTTATAGGTATGCTGTCTTTGTAAATGAGTAATGAATTAGCTACATTTAAATATGTATGCATATTTCTTTTTCCAGAATATCCCTGAATTCTTCTTCTCATAGGTTATATTTTTTAAGAAAGAACTCTGTTTAATTAGAAAACATCAATCAGCAGTAAAAGAACATCAATAAATTGTTCTTTTTCATCAGTGTGTTGCCAATTACAATCTGCAAACACATGAAAATTCTTATTATAACTTTCAATGACTAATTTCTGTATTAATAATAATACAATTATATCTCACTAAAACACTAAGTAGTAATAAACAAGAAGAAAATTAAGCAACTTTTTTGAATCATAATTCTGTACTATCATTAACAGTGTTAGTCTGGATTTGCCCTTTTGAAGGGCAAATTCCATTAGGATTTCATTGCAGTGTTGAATAAATAAAGCAAACAAAATACACAAATTCAAACCATATCAGCACATATTCATCTAGTTTAATCTCAATGTAACCTGAATTAATTTTATTTATTATTATTAATTTTAAGATGCGTGACTGAACTCCAACCAAACAAGTAATGACACTTGGCATTTAGAGTGGCACAGCTAATTAAAAAGTAATTCTATGATTTCTTGACTTCTGTAAACATGGTTTCCATCTTAGGGTTCCAACAAAAGGTCATTGAAGGCCATGGGAAATTCTTCCACAATTTCTTAAGCACTGGCTTGGGTTCTGCCTGTGAGACTGCTTAATGCTTACACTCCCATAGCTCTAGCAATGGACAGCAAAATTCCAGTTTCATCACAATAAGTCTTCCAGTAGTATTTATTCACCAGCAAGAGCACTGTCAGTTATGCATATAAATAGTAATAAAGTGTATGATAAGAGTTTGTGCCAAACTCCTCAGTGAAATCCTGACTATCAACGATGCTCAGAAAAAAATCCAAGGAACAATCAGGATGTTTTATAGAACACAATGGCTGAAACAGCAGGAGATACCACAAAACATACGGGTGCCTGACAGTGCATGAATCTTACCTGAACTTTCTCCATGAAGACTGATAGACAGACGCAAGCTCTGGCCCCCTGATTGCTGATATGGATGTGCACATCTGAAGGAGTGGGCAGGCAACCTGCTGGGAGTACAAGAGGAAGTAAATGAGCTCCAGTAGCATCACTCTGGCAGAAAAATAAATAAAAGTAAAGGAAATATGTATTTTTTATTTTCTTTTAGTAAAGCACTTCTGGAAAAGTGACTTTTGGCAAAGGAAATTTGATGAAACAGGATTCTGAACATTCTGAACACAGTTTCTCAGTTTTGGAGGTCAAGGCAAGGCAAAATTCAGCAATGAGAACTGAGCCCTGGCTGAATTCCACAGTACCAAGAGGTAGAGAGACACTCCCAACCCAAAAGAGCCTGCACTCTAAATAGACAAGAGATTAGTCAATGGTTCTAAGAGGCAAAAAGCACAAGAGGATGAAACTACTTGATCAGTGACAGTATTGAGGACAAAACCCAGCTCTTGTGCGCTCTCCTTCAGCATTTTCTCTGCTTGGCCACAAAGCTTTCTCTTTCAAATGACTGTTTTTTCCACAAAAATTAAGTCAGAAGACATGTATAAAATATTTTAGGGAATATGAGCAGTAATCCCTGACAAGTTCAGGATGTAATTAATTTCATTGTAACTTTGCCCTTATTAAGGGATTTACCGCTGTTAATGGAAAATAGTTCGTCCAAAGCATACACATTTTCCAACTAAACAGTTTATCTAATCCCTAGTAGTATAATAAAATAACAGCAATTAAAACCAGACTATATTCACAGTGTAATGCTATTGCCAGTGCCAGATCCTCAACTAATCTGCTTAGGCAGAAACTGTATCACTTATTGCTGAATCTGTCAAACAGAATGCCCAAAGGTCAGGAGCAGTTTTCATCATCTGTGTTTCCCCTGAACAGTATTAGGTAATAGTTTTTAATCAAAACTGGCGTTTTTAACCTACTAGGAGTGACAACTGGGATGCCAATATAATAATAATTAACAAGGTATTTGTGATATAAGCTACAGTGTATCATAGTTGATTCTGCTCTGTGGTTGCTGATTTACATATTTTTAAAGAAATCTAAATATTCAGTATGAATCACAAAAACACTTTACCTGAGTCCTTATCCAAAATCAGATATGCTATGGGGAATCAATTATGTTCTTAGCCTGGAGATATTTTCACACCCACTTAATGCTTTCTTTGCAATTTCACAGTAATTTGCAGAGTCATGGTGTAGGAGCGATCCATGAGCATATCTTTCCTGATTATCAAAATACTCAGTTTTTGTTTTTAAACATTTGGGAAACTCCTGAGATAGTTGAATGGTTTTATAATCATATAATTACAATATTTATATTTACAGTTCTGAATTACTCTGGGAAGCTTGGAACGACCAACTGACATCCAGTCTTTAAGGCCTTTGTTACAAACCTTAGTAAGTAACAACATATTTTCCTTGACAATGCTTTTGTCCAAAAGCTTTTGTCCATTTGATTCTGCAAATCACTTACTTCTAGATATTAAATTTCACATTAGTGGCCTGTGTCACTGCTATGGAAAGGGAATTTCACTCCCTGCATCAACACAAGTTTGGTTATACTTGTATTTTACAAAATACTTCCTTCCTAAAAAATAAAAATATTTCCCTAAAGAAATATTCTAAAGAAAAATGGGCAGCATGTCTTAAAAGAAAGAAAGTCAACATGGCTCATAGTAGTAGCTTTAAAAAATGGTTAAGATAGCAACTAAGGCTCAATCCTTTAAGATAGTGTAGCATATGTTGCAGTTCCTATGTTTTTGATCCAAAGTGTGCTGAAATGCACTGTAGAATTATTTCTTAGTGCAGCACATTTATTTATAATTGCTGTATAGTTGCTTATACTTGAAATAGCAAAATATTTGAAGATTTTGCAGAACTCTTTGCTCCAGCGCTTAAAACATTTTGATCATGATTTTCCATCTACTCTTTTTATTTTTTTAACACAAAACCTATTTCATGTAACATTTAAAGTTTTTGTTCAGTTTTTTCCCTTCCAACATCTAGTGTTTCAGTAAAACACTTATTTAGCATATGTGAACTAAAGCTCAGAAGCTGATCATCTGAAGCACCAGAAAAACAGAGGTCAAAACGTGCCACTTTTAATTCAGAACAAATTCACCAGTCACTGGAAAGAAAAGAACTATGAAATTTTCTTCTCAAACACTTTTGTCCTTCCTTTTGTTTGTTCAAAGCAACCCAGCATCAAGGATTCTCAAGACCAACTGACATTTCATATTTTTAACTTAATTCAGCTTTACTGCTTCCCATCCATTCCTCCCTGACAAGGAGAATATACAACTTGCCATTATAAATACTTTATGATGACCCTGTCTCCCATACTCTTCACTCTAATCACAGCTATGCCACTTACCATTCATGTCAGTTTAGATATATAGAACCATAAAAGTAAAACCTTCTCTCCCTGATCTCTTTGAGTTATTTTTCATAGGGCCATAAAAACAAAACTTAAATGAATTCATGTGGAATTTCAAGGTACTAACAATTGCTTTTTCCCTCCTCATAGGGGAGAGTGAGGTAAGTGCAGCGATGTCTTCAAAATTCTTATTGAAAAATAAGCAGCTTCCATGTCCATCTTGTAAATTTATTTAATGCTACAATTTCACTAGCCTACACAGGGGCACATATGTCTTAGATTTCTGTTCCTGTATGCTCCTCAAACAAACACAATAGGTAGGAAAGGGCAATGTTTTTCTCCCCAGTGCTTTGGATGGCAGCTGAGGACACTGTCACCGAAGATGTACAAATGCCAGGACACTTTGTGGTAGCTGCAGCAGCCAGTCAGCCCACTCACCCTCTAAACAAAGCTCAAAAATCCTACAGCAGCTGGAAGAAAGGATGGGTTAGCACCTCATAACGAAGGGACTAAAGTACTTTCTGATACCAAAGAAGGACCTCAGTGAGCAGGGAGAAAGGAAAGTAATATTTATTTACTAGGAAAAAGGTTACCCAACCCTGTCTGTTGTTTAAGTGATTAAACTACCAAAATTATTAGAGGGGAATGGCTTGTAAAATTGTTTATGAAGGATAAATCGCTGAAGATTTTTCTCAAGTTGGATATGCTATGCTTGTTCTTAATTCTTTTTGTTTCATACACAGACCTGGGCTTACAAGTGGGAAACTGACTGCTGCTCCTTTGTTGTACTCAGTACTCATCCCAAGAGTTCTTCATGTCTCAATTTTTTCTTAAAGGACTGCATAATCATCAGGTACAAACCCTCTCTGCCCTTGTCCAAGGCAAATTTTCCTGTTTACCAACTCATTTGTACGTCCTCTTCCCTGCCTAGTGTCCTCTCCATGTAAGCAGGTGTTGAAGCTGCAGATGCAGACAGCTAAGAGTGATGTTGCAGGGGGTGTTTGCTGTGGGCTGCCTGACTAGGAAGGACAAGTGGATGAAGTCTACAGACAGATAAGAGTGGCCTCATGTTTGCCATGGTCCTCATGGGGTACTTCCTCTGCTCTGATATCTGCTGGAGGGACAACGCAGCCAGACATAAACAATCAAGGAGGTTCCTGGAGAGCATGGAAGAAAATTTTCTGGCCCAAGTGACAGAAGAGCCGACAAGTAGAGGTGCTTAGCAAGACCTCATACTTGCCAACAAGGAGGAGCTTGTTGGGGATGTGAAGGTCAAAGGCAGCCTGGGCTGAAGTGCCCACAGATGGAGTTCAGGATCCTGAGGGGAGGGGTGAAAATAAAGATTACAACCCTGAACTTCAGGAGGGCAGGCTTTGGCCTCTTCAAAGATCTGCTTGGAAGAGTCCTATGGGATAAGGCCCTGAAAGGAAGAGGGGCCCAAGAAAGCTTGTTCATATTCAACAGTTACCTCCTGCAAGCTCAAGAGCAATTGTTCCACGCAAATAAGAAGCCCAGTAAAAAAAACAGGAAGTCTGCACTGATGAACAGGGAACTCCTGGCCAAATTCAAACACAAAAAGGAAGCACACAGGGTGGGTAACTTTGGAGGAATACAGAAACACTGTCCAAGCATGCAGGGATGAGGTTAGGAAAGCTAAAGCCCAACTGGAATTGAATCTGTCTAGGGATGTCAAAGAAAATAAGAAGGTAAGCAAACGTGTGATAAAAAGAAAATTTGGGCCCATTGTTCAATAAGACAAGGGACCTAGTGACATGGGACATGGAAAGCACCAAGTGCCTTCTTTGCCTTGGTCTTTACTAGCAAAACTGCATTTCAGAAATCCCAGGTCAGACCAGAAGGAAATGTTGGAGCAAGGAAGATGATCCCTTAGGGGGAAAGACTCAGGTCAAGGAACATATAAACAAACTGGACATACTTAAGTCCATGGGCCCTGATGGGATGTGCCAGTAGGTGCCGAGGAAGCTATAAGGTTTGACCATTAGATTAGATTAGTGCAATAGATCTGATTTATTTAACAACGTGGTTCCTGTCCACCCTTTCCTGTGGTGTTTCTTACTATACCTCTTGCTGAAGCGAAAACGGTGACTCTGTCACTCAGTAACTTCTGCCAAAGCTTCCTCACTGCAGGAGGGACACAAAGCCCAGACACAAAGCCCCACTCCGGCACAGTGCAGTAGTTGCCCTTGGCTCAGGCCTCTCAGGAATTTGCTGAGCTCCAAGCAAGACCTACGGAAAGTCTGCAGGAAGGTGAGAGGTGCCATTGCAGAGAGAGGTCAGACGGCTGAGATGGGTAACACTGGTAGCTCAAGGGTTCAAGAAGAAAACCACTAACACAAAAGAAGTATTAAATGTTTATGGGGAAAAAACAGAGAGGCTTGTGGGGACTGGGAGCTGTCAGATTCTCAGCTCAGGTCCTCAGGACTGTCCATGTTGATGGAGCTGGTGTAGGATGGCAGCTCAGCAACACCATGGGCCTACTCAGGAGCTGCAGAGCTGCAGTCTGTCCTCTCCTGACCAGTGCCTTGCTGGCCAGCAGAGCTTCTGAGCCTTTGCCCTGAGCAGTGAGGGAGCTCAGCCTAATAGCTCCCTAAATCCACGCTATTTCTTGTGTCTGTCAGGCAATAAACAACTGCTTTGGTTTGAAGTCACCCATATCCTGCTCCCAGCATTTCTGGATACCTGGCTAATGATGCCGAAACAAGATAACCCAAAAAAGGGGTGTTAATAAATGGCAGTCTGTTTTAGGTATACCAGCTGAAATTAGCTAAGAAGTAGTGAATAGCTTGAAGATAAAGGATGTTTGGGTTAGAGGCTGGATAACATCAAACTATTTCTGTCATCTGATATGGATTTATACATTGGGTAGAACATGTAGGGTAAATGTCTCTCAACTGAGATCTTTCTATCAACTTGTTTCAGCTGCATCTCCAGTAAAAATGTGGGGTTTTTTCCTCCAAACTAAAACATGTTCAGAACATGATAAAAAATCCATCATAATGGTGAAATCCGTAGGTGGTTATTCTCAGGTTCATTGAGCAGCCCTATAAATTGTGTTGCTTTTTACCAAATAGCTCCCCAACAGAATTACAAGTCTGGTCTGTGGCATGCTCTGCACACAAGCAGAAGCAGAATAAAGACACAGTTTGCATCTGCTTTTGCAGCCCATGTCCTAAATTGATTCCTCAGACCTGGGCCACTCCGTTCATGAGAGACTAGGAATCTATGCTTTTTTTTGCAGATGAAGTTAGTGAGTGCTCTGCAGAGAGGAATTTCTGACTATGAAAGCAAATGCCTTGCAGAAGCTGTCATCCCAGATCTCCCATGTCTAAGCATAGCTAAAAGGTAGTGGCTGTCAGGTGTCTGGAGGCATCCTATTTTCTGCAGATACTGACTCTGTCTGTAGGCCTGTCATGAAACTCTTAGGGCTGGAGGTACGTGCCTAAGCTGCTGACTGGGCCCACAGCTGAGCTAACTGGGCAGGAAGTGGGAAACTGCTGGATAGGGCATGGGAAACTGCTGAACATGGCAAAGAAGTGTGACAAGGCAATGGGTGTCCAACAGGGCTGTGAGAGGGGACTGGATTTTCACAGCCACAAAAAGGACAGTTATGTGAGGGAGTGACAAGCACCACAGATAACTGGAAGGGAGCAGCTGAGGGTATTTTGGCAAGTGCAGTCTTGCAAGGCCAAGAGCACCGCAGGACCGCATCAGTTACACCAGGTAAGGCCGTGATTATCTTAGCACTGGTACCAGAAATGCCAGATTTTGGTACAGACCTAGCGAAAGAGGGAGCAAAGGGGAAAAAGTAACTAGGGGATGGGAAAGGGGAGGTACAAAGGTACAATCTATTCCATTTCCATCAACTTATCCCAAAAGCTTTTCATAATGTGTTACCTGTCCTTTGTGGAAGATAAGGAGGAAGAAGGGGAAAATGTTTTGACTGCTTCTGGATAATGAAAAAAAAGGACAGGGGAGGGAAATGTCTTTGTGCTTCCTACCCTTTCTCTGTGATTGACTGGGCAGTTCAGGAAAAAGAGCATATGTGAGAATGGGTTAACTGGAGCAATAGACATACTAGACAGAATAAAAAAAATCCCTCATCCCTGTCAACAAGCTGAAAAACATGCACTTTGCTTCAGGTGCTCACAGAAGCCAGGGCATTGCATGTACAGCTTTCAAGAACATTACTGCTGGAAAACCTCAGTGTTTACTGTGATATCTGTGTATTCATCCTGCTGCTTGACAAACTGCTAATCTGTGAGTGACAGAGTTACAGAGCAAGCAATATGCCAGCCCCAATGTTTTCATGGCTTTTCTGAAAGGTTTACAGTTTTGCAGGTATAGAAAATGTGGTACAGCATAATGATTAATTTTAAGAGAAGTTAATAGAGACTATAAAAATAGTAGCATTTTATGATGCTCTCCTGCTTTTCTGAGAAGAGGCACGGCAATTATAAAATGGGAGGCAGGGAGACTGTATTGAATGCCTTTGAAAAGAAAAAGCATCAAGAAAAATCTTCCTGAATTTGGGGTCTGTAAAAATAGATCAGGCAAATGTTTCCCAGAAATGGGTATTTTGCCCCTTTGTGCTCATGCATGACTCACGCAAGGCCTCTTTAGTCCTGCTTGTGCACACCTTGTCATGCTGGCTGCTGTACATGTTTCACCACAGTACATGTTTCAGAAAAAGTCAGCTCATAGCTGCTTCTGGTCGAGGTCCACACAGCGTTTTGTCTGCACCTTGCCAGGCATATGTCATCTCTTGACATTGCTACAGGAGATGTTTTGTTCATGCCCTGTTCTCATTAATGAGGAAAAATTGCTGAATGATACCTCAGCAAAGACCCTGTGAAAAGCTGAGCAGAAAGGCGCCTCTGGAAAAGTCACCTAAGCAAACTCAGTCTGCAAGAAGAAATAGGATCAGATCTATTTTATCTAAATTCTGAAATTCCACAATTTATCTAGGTAGTTTTCAGAAAGTACTTTACCTTCACTGCTGTGTGACAGGTAATACAGACCTTTTATTACTCTTAGTGCTTCTTTGTTCCTCATGCCTACATACACTCCAGACATACTCCCACGGTTATTGCTTGCACCTGTGTGGTCTTTGTGCTGACTATGGCATTCAGGACTCCATATTTCTTTTCCCGTGCTCAGGAAGCAGGTAAGGAATGCATGCCACTGATTACAGAAATGGAAAATATTTCAGGACCCCTTGCTCTTGCTATTTTTGTGGGCAGATTCATAACACATAGAATATCTAAGTTTTTCCATTCTTTTTATCTTTTTTTCTGTTTGTTGGGGTTTGTTTTGTTTTGTTTTTTGGTTTTGGGGTGGGTTTTTTTGGTTTTTTTCTCTTCTGTTACAGATTGTTTTCGTGATGAATATTTACAGCTTTTTCATTCTCTACTGGAAAACTTTAAGATCTGTTTAAAACCCATGCTTTTAATCACTATAACCTAACCGCCATATTCCTTGTCCACCAATACTTCACACTATCATGCCAAGAAGGCTCCTGATGTTTTCTGTTAGTGTCTTGGGCCTTCACTGTGCTTGATACTGTAATCAAGCACAAGAAACCTTCAGCTATGTACCAGATCCCAACTTCTTTTCCCACAGATCTGATCTAAAACACAGGAGGAAATGTCATTCATCAGCTGCAATATGGTTCTTCATCTTTTCTCCCCTAAGCTCTGCTTGCTCCTGTCACATGTGTTCTCAGTTTCCACCCACAAAGGATTACTGACGTCAGCACTGCACATCACACCTTGCTGCCAATCTGCCACAATACCTTGAATGTCTGGAAGGGAGCAGATGAAAGGAAACGGGAGGTATAATTTTCTGGACTTTCAAAAATACTTCAGCAAGGTCCTTCACAGAAGGCTATTATGGGAACTAACTAGTCCTGAGGTGAAAGGTAAAGGTCTGGCATGGATTAGAAACTAGCTAAAAGAAGTAGAAAACAAAAAGCAGAAATAAACGGTCGATTTTCAGGCTGGCAAAAGGTTAACACTGAGGTTCAGTAAGTCTTGGAGACACTTCAAGGACAACAGTTACTGAACATGTAATTTACCAACAAACTGAAATAAGCAGGAGAGATTCTAATATAGATGGCATTTGGTGAGTAGCCTTTTCCATACAGACTTGGACTTACAGGTCAAGACCTCAATTTCCCTCCTCTCTGCTTCAAGGTTTGTAGGCAACAGACATATCATTTCAAGCTCCCAAGTGATCTATTGTGATTTGAGCTTTTGGGAATACTTGAGGAAAGAGCAAAAACATAGCAAGTTTCCAGCCTCTTGAGCAGCAAACTTTAAATGAAGTCCAGAGGGACTCTCATCTTTTATTACATAGAATTCACTCAGCTGTACTTACAGTATATGACCGCTAAGTAAGCAAGCTCTCTGAAGCTAATATAATAGGACTTCTGAAAGAAGGAAAAATGAGAAAAAGTACTTGGAAAAAGTAATGTCTCTCAGCAACACACTGTAGAGAATGATCAAGGACCAGACTTGTCCATGCATTTTCTTTATCCTAAATTGCAAACATCAACATCTCTCCTCAAAAAAAGTTCTCATTCTTTGCAATGTGGTGATAGAAGATTTAATTTGTGATGGTGGCTACTGTAGTCCAATGCAACTACATTCAAGGCAGGTGCAAATTAAAATGTAATTAATGAATACTGTTATTTTTCTGTAATGCCCTTCATGACAAGACTATGGATAAGAGTCTCATTGCAGAACACCGTGTGCAACTGCTGGAAATCCTGAACAAATGAGTAAGCCTATTTTAGCTGCATATTTTTCAGAATAAAAACAGGGTGCTCTGCTCTGCATTCTTTTCAAGCTGTTTCAGGGTAAAATATTCTCTATTAATACATTCGTAGAGACTCTGGGAAAAAGGAGTAGAGAGAGAATAAATGACCTGCCAAGACTGTATCATGTCACTTCTCTAGAGAAATATTTTAGCCCTAAAACTGATTCCTGTTACACAAGCCAAAGCACTCCTCATCTCATGGAAAACTTGGGTTGTCATAGGCTACGTATGGAGGAATGGAGCACCCAGGCATCATAAGGTCATATACCTGTGTATTTTCTGTGAGGCATGCAAGTATGAGAGAAAAATGTGTCAGATCTCAAGGTTAGCATACTGCATATTTTCTTATTATAGAAAGAAAAAAAAAAGCATAATAGAATTGCAGATAGCATGGCTGATATCTCTCTATCTAAAGGTTTTTTGTGGAACAAAGGTCACTTTTAGAGCCCAATTTTTCTCTCACTGAGAAGGAGAGCTTTTGTACTTCATTTTAATGTAAAGTGGTAATGTAAATCATTTTAGTGCAACTGTCAGGATCAACAGGATCAGAGAAACAGCATATCAAAACTTGTTTGGAAATCAATGTGTGCAAATGTTACACTGAACAAATAGAACATAAAAAAGTAAAAGAGCTCTCTGGAAAATCATTAGGTATCAATCTGGCATTTTTGAAGGGGAAAATATTACCCAGTTGTATTTGTATGGCAAGTGGACACCTGCCTACCCCTAAAAATTTTGAAAATTCAACCCCCAACATAATTAAACATTATGTAAAGTCTTATATGTTATTAAAGATGAAATTGGATAACTAAAATATTTAAGGTTAAAACGTCACTTAATAAATAACATTATGCTGATGTATAGCAGCTCAGAATTTGGACACCAGCCAAGGTAGGGCACTGCCAACGCCAAGCAAAATTGGTCTTTTTCTCTTGAAGTACTATTATGTTCCTTCTTTCTATGGCTTGAGAATTGCCTGAGTTTTTATCTTTTTCAGTTAAGAAAGAGAAAGTTGAACAATTTGTAAAATGTAGAAAGTGCAAAACATCTCCCACCATGGCTCTGGCAGATCATCCCATCTTGTATCCAGGTTGCAGGACGGAGCTCTGAGAAAAAGGTGTTTTTCTACTTTCCTGGAAGAATCAAAATAAAATGAGTGTCAATCCTTAAAAACATGGTCTTGAATATGATACTTCAGCAGTTCTTTGATGAACAGAAATGAGTATATTGTTGCATTGATTTTTAATGCCAAATTACTAGTTTATCCTGGCTAGGCTAGCAACCTACAGAGGGCACCTGCCCTGTGTAATTAAATTACATCTCATTAATCTCTTCCTTTCATCCTGAACACAAACAACACAGTATTTTAATATACAGCATTGGCCATATCTGTTTAATAATTTTTTTATAATTTTCTCAAGAATAAATATGCAATGACTTTTGTTTCTAAGACAGATACATTAACCTAAGCATTTCCCCTTATTTTTCCTTTTATTTTTACAGTTAACATTGGAATAGAAGTACATCTGAGGTAAATATAATTCTGCTGTATTCCTAATACTAGTAAAGGATTTCATTGCTTCTAAACTCATTAAGTTAGTGCTTATTAAAATATGCAGCTTGCTCATTATGTCATGGAAAAGAACATTCTTATTTTATTACTAGTTTCATTTCTATGGGTAGCACATAGTAGATCTAATTACATTGAATACTAGGATACATTTTTTTGTCTCAGCCTGCATTTTCATCTGACTCTGCTTGATACTTACTATTTTCAGCTTGTTATCAACTATGTCACTAGTAAGAGGAGTCACAATAGCTTGAACTGATAGACTGTTCTAAAATCAGGCACCATTAGTGAGTTTTGTACTCACCTAAATTTTTGATTGTCATAGCAGAACTTTTTTGCTTTGAATTAGAAGATTCCATATTGTGAAATAATTTTGGAGCAGCTTAGCATTATGTGGAAAATATGCAAAGCCTCACCAAACAGACTTTCAAAGAATTTGTGTTTTACCTGAAAAGCTATAGGATTATTGACAATTTCTACAGCTCCACCTTCTAAAGTATTTGGAGATGTCTTTTCAGGTTTTATCCTGTAGCTTTTGTTATATTTTTAAAAATGTGGGTTTATATCCTTATGCTAAGGCAAACATCAAATAAGGAAGGATCCTGCTTGAATTCAAGAAAAATCATGGCATTGTGGCCCTGAGCTAGATGTTTTATTAAACATCATCATTAAATGTCTTCTCTGAATGATAAGTCTCATTTCACTAACACACTGGTGCATCCAGGAAAGTATTGGACAAAAGTGAACACAGGAGTGATAGACAAATAAAACACTCCATAGTCTTTATAGATTACACTGTGGCATAATCTTTGGACTTTCTGCCTCTGTCACAGATGTGAAATTCTAAGAAATTATCATTTTTTCCTGTTACTTTTTTCTAACTGCCAGAGCCCTCCTCTTGTCACTCCGTGCCTTTTGTAATTTGGTGTTTTGTTTTGTTTTGTTTTTTTATCATACCTACTCAAAGAGCAATCTATATATTATTTCCTTGTGGCGAATCCTCTGGAGAGCAGTAGACCTTTTACTGAGCTGTGCTGTCTACAAGCATCTGGTAAGAGAAAAACTCTTGGGCAGTTCTTGCTATCTAAATAGGAAAAGGAGAAACGAGATAAAAAAAATTAAGCAGGATGGCGAAGTAACTAGACCAGATATAAAAAGCTTGTGGTATCGGGATTCTAAACAAGATGAGGAAAAAGGGAGCCTTTGTTGTCCTACAGTCAGCTGCACTGATTCTGGACACACAAGTGCCATCCCTTTGTTAAGATGCTGTCAGATATTCCCCCAAAACTGCCAGTCTGGATGAAGCCTTTTTAGAGCAAAACTAATCATTGCTGTATTTTCTTCTGGACCATGATACTGTTCATCAATATATTTTAGCTTTCTGAGTCAATGTAAGCTTCTGGTCACTGAATGTTTTTGGTGACATCAACAGATTTTTATTTCAGTGGTGCTCCAATTTCTCCAGATTTATTTGTTACTTTGCTACTCATATACTGTATCTAGGACCTATGAATGTGAGTAGCCCACAGGTATATGGGCAGCAACCAGGCAGGGCCATCTGGAGTGTATTCCAAATGCAGTATTTCTGTATTGCCCCAGCTGGGGAGATGTCATTGTATCTAAATAGGTGGTCCAGGCTGGGATCACTTTCATGAATTCCCTTCAATGTTGCAGTTTGTATATCCACGCCATGTGCACAAATGAGACAAAAACAGTTATTCTGATCTAATCTATTTGTAAATTGTACAATTACACTGCACAACTGTACAACTAATGTTATAGTTGTGCAATGAGCAATCTGAAGACACAGTTCAATTTACTCAAGCTAAACTACCTATATATATATATATATATATAAACTATAATAATACTAATAAAATACCAATATCATGCTCAGTGGTAATATTTTTTTGCTTTCAACAGATGAAGGATGTCACCAATGAGGTGCTAAAACTTGCTTTGTGTCTGCATGTCATTGACTTTAGATGAATCCCTAAGTTATCTAACAGATGAAAGGGTTTCATCTAATGAATAGAAGTTATCAGTGCAGATGAAACTTACACATTTTAACATGCCTTTTCACCCACAGAGGCACTGCAAGTGAATATTCAACAGCGTCAGTTCATCTAACTCCAATCACAAGTCACTTTAGACTGAGGAACTGGTAATTTTTGCCTTTGTTATGAGGAAAGAGCAATCACATTAGAAAGCTTTCTCATTCTCCTAGTAATGAGTTTAATATGACATTTAGGAAAGTGGTTTTGTATCTCAAGTAACAGGGTTGTTTGCACATTTTTTAATGGAAGCTGAACAAAGGTATACAGCACAAACAGCTAGGTCTTTATTTTTTTCTATAAGCTGAATGTGAGTTAAATGTTAAATTACAGTAATTGTGAGCTGTTTTAGTATTGCCTATTATGTACTAGGCTTCATTTCAGAGATGGCTTTCTCTTAACTGAATGGGAATTCTGAAGCTGTTACACTATGCTTTTCTAGAAGGACAGAGTATTCAGGATTTTGTAGCCAAAATTTTGGTAGCCATTTACTGGAAATGAAATCAAGAATATCTTTAGAAATACACAGCTTTGCTCTTGGAGACCAGGTACTTACGGGCTTCACCTCCTTACTGTCTCAGCTCCTCTGTTTCAGTCATATGGAGAGAGAGCTGCAGTGGTCCCTTACATGTGTCTCTCAGTATCCGTTTTCACCCCTGCATCTCATAACATTAGGGATAATATAACCGTGTCATTCTTTTCAGTTTGCATTTCGGGAAACTAAGGCATGGGAGAACAAGATGATTTGCCCACCTCATGGGTAAAGCAGAGCAAGAGACAGGACCAACACGGAATGGTTTCCCACCGTGGCCTGCCCACATGTGCTTCAGTTGGCTGTTTGGGGAAAGGAAGCAGTTCCCACATGGGCCGTTAAAGCTGAGAGAAAACGTTTAAAAGGAAAGAGAATGTAGAAGTAATGAAACTTTTTAAAATGCTTTAAAGTCATGGGTTGAACTGAAATAGAAACACTTTAGCCAAAATCTCAGGAGGATAGAAGTTGGGAGAAGCCATAGTGAGTTTGCTGGTGAATGTAGACATGGTAACACTGCATAAGGCAAACTAAGATCTAGCTAATATCTTTATTATTTTGTGTAAACAGTTCTGATTTTTTTTTTTTTTAATCTGTATATTAATGTAAAAGATGTATGTGGTCACACAGTAACATGGAAAGCAGATCTGTAGATCTGCTGGTAAAGTTGCGTAATACATTTAGCTCATTTAAGTCACATCTTAAGAACATGCAAACTACTGTGTGTATTGTTTATATTTTAGAAATGCAATGATTTACAATTTCATCAAGGACTCTGACATAAACAGTAGGAGTGCACTGATGAAATGTGTAAATGACAAAAAAAGAGGCATTGCCACCACACGGTAATGCAGAGTAAGAACTGGATGAGCGAAAAACTTGAATGAAGTGAAATTCAGGAGGGAAAAATACCATGCTGCATAATAGGAAGGTCTGCTACTAGTAAAAAATGAAAAATGGCTGAAAATGGTGGGGGAGAAAATCTCTTAAACCTCTGCTGGCTGACTAGACACTGAACAAAGCACAAACAGTTCTAGGAGTTTTCATGGGAAATATTTCCAGCAGAAGTAGTTGTCCAAGGAAGTACTTGTCCCTCTGAGGTTTAGGCTGCATTACGGATGATACATACAGAGGAGTAATGATTATGATGTGGAACTAAAATTTCAAGAAAGTTACTTTTCCTGGCTTTATTGGGCTTACATGGCAAGGTTTTGGCAGCAGGGGGCTGCAGAGGTGGCTTCTGTGAGAAGACACCAGAACCTGCCCCTGAGTCACACAGAGCCAGCTCTAGCTGGCTCCAAGATGGATCCACTGCTGGCCAAAACTGAACCCATCAGTGATGCTGCGATAACATATTTAAGGAAGAGTGAAAAATGTCGTGCAGCAGCTGTGAGAACGGGGAGGGAAAAAATGTGAAACAGCCATGTAGACATCGAGTTAAGTAAGGAAGGAGAGGAGGTGCTCCAGTTGCTGGAGCAGAGATTCCCCTGTAGCCCGTGGTAAAGAACATGCTGAGGCAGCCCATGGCGGACCATGGTAGAGCAGAGATCTACAGCCTACAAAGGACCCAGTGCTGCAGCAGGTGAAGATGCCCTGAAGGAAGCCGCAGCCCATAGAGAGCCCATACAGGCTTCTGGCAGGAAAAGTGGCCCATGGAGAGAAGCCCATGCAGAAGCAGATTTTCTGGCAGGACCTGGAACCACACAGGAGCAGTTTGTTCTTTAAGGACTGCACCCCATGGAAAGTAACCAAACTGGAGCAGTTTGTGAAGGACTGCAACCCATGGGAAGGACCAATGTTGGAAAAGTTCACAAAGGACCATCTGCCATGGAAGGATCCCACCCTGGAGCAAAGGAAGAGTGTGAGGAGAAAGGAGCAGTCAAGACAGCAAACTGCCTGCGACCCCCATTCCCTGCCCCCCTGCACCGCTTGCAGGGCAGATACAGAAGTGTCAGGAGTGAAGCTGAACCTGGGAAGAAGGGAGGGGTCGGGGGAAGATCGTTTTAGCTTTGATTTATTTCTTATTATCCTACTCTGTTTACCTTGTAGCAGAGTGTTTATATCAAAGTCTGATCGATGCGGGTTAGTTTTAGAGGAAAAGATAGAGGAAAAGCTTTAAAGGCATCTAACTGTGTCTTTGTTATTGGAATACATATTGATACATAGAAATTTCACATAGGATTGTATCAGAATGCATCTTCTGAAATTTATACCCTTTCCCTTAATAGAAAGACAGTACAGAGCTCATTAACTGTATTAATCTAACTTCTCTTATGCATTTATCGATTCACTTATAATTATTGTTATAGAAGTCTTATTAGTATGATCGATGTTGACAACTGCTACAATGAAGTGCTTTTGATTTATTAGGAGTGTGGAAAGATATGCTTTTACAATTTCTTTCTGACTCTAAATGTGCAGGTTTTTGGTTGGGCTTTTTTTTTGTTTTGTTTTTTGTTGTTGTTTGTTTGTTTTTTTTTTTTCCCAAGAGAGGGACCATTTATCTCCTGTCCTTTTAAGTACCTCAGAGGTTTATTCCAGGGATGGAAGAATTCGTTGGGGCTATGAATTCAGGATAAGCTACATCAGAAATACACAGGAATATCTGTGGAATTACAAAGGACATCGCAAAGAGCTGAGGAATTGAAAGTAGGAGTGTCCAGAAGAGTAAGCCCCAAATCCTTGTATCCCCTTTCTCCTAAAGGCCATAATGATTTCTGTGTTGCAACAATTTCTACATCAAAAAGCGCTTTGGTCTCAGCAAGACTACAGACTCAGTTCACTTAGTAAAGTTAAATGTCATAAAAAAGCTGATGTGAGAAGGAGACAGGCCCTACCTCCCCCCCAAAAAAAGAACACCGAACCCACATGCTGTGTGCTGAACTTCTGAAACCAAAGAACTGCCTTTTGTGCACCAATTCTCTAATTTCTCTATGTAGCAGTGATTACGTGATAGCTTTAACATGCTATTTCCTTTTCACTAACGCTGACTTTGCCCATGAGTAATTCTAGCTCATAGGTTAAAAAGCAAGACAAACAAACAAAAAAAAGCCCAACCAGCAAGCAACGTTTATAGAGTGCACTGACTCATACTTCTCTACCCAATAAGCCTTCAAGTGTATCTGTCTTACTTTGCTTTATCACAGAGATGTTCCTCAGACTGCAGTACTTTGTATTTCCTGACAACTTGAGTAGATTTTCAAGGGAGAAGCATCCTTCTTAGCAGTTCATGCTCTGACACCACCCCAAACAAGCATGACTGGTGGTGCTAATAATCTCAATTCATTATTCTCCCCTGCTGTTTTTTAGTGGGGTGGTCTCGCCTTCATCACAGCAAACTTAGTGGCATAACAACTTTAGCCTGCCTGTAATTCTGGGTTAAAAATGAACTAAAACCAGAACTTTTCTCCTCATAATTCTTTTTGTAATAAGAATAGATAGTTTCATTTTGGTAGCCAAAAATTGAGCTCATCTGAGATACCACATTTCGCTATTCTCCAAATTATGGTACTTTTTCCCACAGGATTTCCCTCAAGATAGGGAAATCATTAATTTATATTTTTCTCTCAAAAAGTAATTCTGAAAGCAGAGATTAATTCTTTTTAAAAAGTTTCATAGATTTCCTCAGAGTTTTTAGAAGATGCATAAAGTTTAGAAACTAAAAGCTCTTCTTTACTATGGAGTAAATATATATTGGCTTGGGGTTTTTGTTTTTTTAATTATTTTTTAAAATAAATATAACAGAACCCGTCTTTCACCTTACCACGTGTTAACACATGGCAGTACACAACTGAGTGCACAGCATGACAAAACTCTGCAGCCCTGCTGGAAATTCAGCCCCTCTGATTTTTTTGTAATTACAGGTTAGAAAAAGAGTACTATTTCACACAAACCAGAACTAATTCAATAGTTTTGCACCTGTATCTGGTGTAAAAATTTTAGGGAACTTGAGTCAGCACTTCATGGGAATGCTGTTATTTAAATGTACAATCATTGTTAGGCTGAAAAAAAGACATTATATACGCACAATTGTTTGGAAAGAAGATGGCAAGTGTGGGATGGATAAATGCTTTGTGCATGAAGAAGCCAGTTTAAGTGGCATACTTCTTATCTCTACCCTAGTGGCCCCACTGGCATGATAAATCATGGAATGGCTTTTGCTTTTAAATGACTATCACCGGTTCCTTCGCTAATGTCATAGATGTTCAACCACTCAGAAATCCTTCACTCAAGACTGAAGAGAATTCAGTGAAGAACATCATTATACACTTATGATCTCCTTCATAACATCTACAGGGGTAAATAGGAAGAAAAAAATCTGGGGTGCCTTGAGGAAGTATATGGTTTTAAACATAAACTCTGAGCTCAATAACAGAATAAAACCTTTGGGGAGTGGGATAGCATAAAGAATAGTCCTATAGACTGAATATAGAGAATCACAAGCTGTAACTGGAGCACTTGAAGATAACAGAAAATGTCACAAATATAATCTAGAGATTTAACTATAGTATCTAAACCCTTGTCTTACTGCTGCAGAGAAAGAAACTCAGCATGTCCCTAGGTTGGTAACCCATATAATACATGGTCACTGCTTGCTTTCCTCATTGTAGCATCCCACAAGCCACACCTAGTTATGATACTTTTTGCACTGTGTAATTGAATGATTCATTTTTTTTTCTGTTGTTTTAATCATATTTGTTTCCTCTTGTCATTATAAGCTTCGTTCATTTGCCACATCACCGTTACTATTTATCCAATAGAAATTATAATTGCATCCTTAGAAAAAGAAGATGGATTTCTAAACCTCTCAAGTCAGAGAATAAAACCCATCCTTCTTGGAGAAGTAGCCTGAGATAATCCTTTTACTGACTGTCAAGAAGTTCAGTTGTCTGAAATGAGTGGGAGGAATCCCATAAGAATAGGAATGGAATTACTGCAATATTTGGCAACATCCAATGGATTCTCCCAATGAAACCAGAACACAAAATATAAAAACATCAGACATCTTGCTGTAAGGTAGCATGTAGAGAAAGAAGGATCTATACAGTCTTATAGAAAAAAGGTGTTCATATAGGTGGACAGAGAGGCATCTTAAGTCTAAGATTACAGTCAAATCCTATGGGATTTCAAGTGTAGCTGTCAGCTGGAGTTAAACAGTCTGTCAGGTCCAGGAAAGAAGGTATTTCAGGAACAGCTAAAGGAAAGCAGAAATTGAGAAGTGGAATTTATTTAGGTGTCGGTATGGTTCCTACACTGCCCTAGCCCGTTAAAAAGGTTGCACGAGACATGGTGTACATGGAGGGAGATCTTGTGGCCTGTGGGAGGACCAGAACATCATATCTTATTGCACCCCAACCTTTCTCTGAAGACTGTCAAGATGCTTTGTGCTTTTGCTTTATCTTTCTATCAGATCATCTTTAGTTTCACTGTGTCTTTTCTTTTTCTGTTATGAACATAATAAAAATAATTGCCATGGGGCACAGTTTTTCCTTATTTATGGGGAAGCAAACCCCTACAGCCTTCTTGCACTTTTTCTGTTGTTTCACTATTGCCTTGGAGTAGTAAGATGCCTTCTTTCACATATGCAATATAAATTTGTGTATGGAAAAAAAATTGGTTTGCAATGCTGACAGAGAGTAGTTTCTTCTTAAGCTACCTGAAGTTATGAAAAAGACTTACATTAAGGCGGCAGCCTCATTATTGGCATAGAGCACTATCATTATCAAGGCACACTCCAGATGTTCATTCCCACTCCAATTCTGTTACAAATTACTAATTCTAATGAGTGTTCATATGGCAACTGCTATGATGGCAGATCCCTTACTCCTGTGGCTATGGCAATACCATATCCGAGGTTAGCAATTGCCTTGATTTCCCATAAGTAATAATAAGAATAGACTACTACATTTCTAGTAGAAGTTTATTGAGCAAGGAGGACATTAGAAGATACTTCTACGTAGATTGGGGTAGTTAAAAATATGCTTTCCACTCAGTTACAAACGTTTCCCCAGGGAACCTGAAATGGGCTTACCCAAATTATAGGTACTCCCTTGCTGCTCTTGACCTTAAAATAGATACAAAGAAAAAGAGAATAAATTCCCCCTTTATCTCTAGTGTGAAACCCTCTACCTTTACGTTTATGGAATATTCACCATGTATTTTTTCTATTATACTGTAACTTGAAGGCTTTCACTGTTGGTGTGAACTGGAAACCGTATTACAAGGTCTGCCTGCCCCAGCCAGGCTGGTGGTCCATCAAAGGGCCTGACTGAACCATTGAGCTCAGTCTGGCACCAGTGGCACGTATCCAGACTAAGCCATGAGTACTTAATGTGTTCTTTGATGTGAAGGTGAAAACTCACAAAGGAAAGTAAAAGAAATTAGTGTCATCAGAAATAATGAGAGCATTAATAGCGAAATGTGGTGAAGGGTTTGGGGGACAAGACTGTGTGGAAAAGAAAGAAAGAAAAAAAAAAGGTGATTGTTTATCCCCTGAATTAATCAGTTCTGACTTCTAATATCCTGCCTGCTCAATAAACTTTAACTAGGTATGTAGAATTACACTCTTCATATTACATATGGGAAATCAATGTGATTGCTAACCCCACTAAATGTTATTAGCATAAACACAGGAGTAAGGGATCTGCTATTGTAACAGTTGCCATATGATCACTCCTTAGAAATAAGTGCTTGTCTGTCACAGTTTTCAGGCACCGAAAATGACCACCAAGGGTTAGCTAGGATAAGGACTGAATTTCATCCTATTAATGTGCTTGCATGATTTTCAAAGCTAATACAGAGGCTGGTGGATTTTTTTCTCTCTCACACACACATGCACACCCCCTTCCCCTCCCCCCCCCCCCCCCCCCCCCCCCTTACTTTAGATTTTGTTAAACTGGAAATTCCAGTCTTAGCTTTGAGATTTTGCTGATTGGTATGAAATTTTTGATATTTGGGAAGGTAACCGCCCCCACCAAAACCCCATCTGTTCTAATGGTTCTAAATGTTTCTACCTCTTGGGTACCAAGTAATGAGTCTTTTTAAGGGCTGCTATAAGGTCATCAGAATAACAAAACTGAGAGTTATTAGGAAGCTGACATCTTTCTTTTTCTTTAACACTCAGCTAAATAGGTAGAAAAAAGAGCATAGAGCCGAAGCACATTTTGTAATTTTTAGCGCACAAAGGTGTGGGGACATCCCTCAAGTAGAGAGAAGTGGTGGTCTCCATTCAGCACTATTGCTGCAAACACCCAGGACACGCAGGAGCAGCAGGAGTTATTTTAGAAACTGTCTGTCTTCTGCCTATATACCCACTTCAAACACGTGGGTAACAGATGGCTTGGTTTAACTGGATTTGAAAAATAACCTATCTGTCTTGCTTGTACTCCACCTTTGAAATTCTTTCTTGGCTTTAAAACCTTCATCTGAATTAATTTGAACTGTTGACCTTAGCGGTAATCACAAAGCCTTCTTTTCCTCCAGGTTCTCTGGAAGTGTAGGGGCATAGACAAGGCGGAACAGACCTTGGAAGCAGCGCAGTGCATGAGCTGTTGTGACACTGCCTGGGTGTGACGGGATCTGTGCGGGGACAGAAGCGAAGGTTCACAAGCTGAAGGGCCAAGAACGATGGACGCGTCTTGTTTCATCCTCAGAAATGGAAATAAAAGTGAAACTACAGAAATGCTGCTGGGAATATCTACAAGCAATATGAGTAAACTGTTTAGAAAACATGTTCCTTCGAAGGAATGATGACTTACATATTCTAAAGAGGGTTCAGAAACCTCATTCTTTACCTTGAAGGGTTTTTTTTGGTGATTTAGATTTAGCATTTATTTTGTTAGGTGGGTGTTTGTTTTTTTTCCCTCTGTTGTTTGGGGGTTTTGTTACATTTTTCTTGGTTGTTTGTTTTTGTTTTCTTTTTTTAAGTAGATAACATTTTACCTAGCACAAACAATGAAAGTGTTTTTCTTATAAAGAAGGAATTCCAGAATAACAGTGCTCTGGAAAACAATCTCTTACCCACAAACATTTCATGTTCATTCACCGTACTTACAGTATACCGGGTATATTTATAATGTTTGTATAAATATTTGTATTTATAATTTTAAAATTTTTGGTATCTAGTTTCTTGTCACCCTTGGCATTTATTTTATTTATTTGGCTGCTGCTTTTTAAGGGTGTGGTTCATGATTATTCTTTCCTTGAATAAGAAACTTTACAATTATCCTGAATTATGCTATCAAGTAAGATGGTAGAATTATTCATTTAATAAAATAACAGATCAATCTGCCTTTTTCCTAACCAGTTTATAAATTGTTTACAAGTTCACCTCTTTTTTTTCCTCTGTTTTCTACATAATCATTGGTGAAAAAATGTATTGCCCACCAGATCCTCTTTATGGTTACATTTTCTTTAAAAAAAGAAAATTTAAGAAAGGAAGCTGGACTGCATCCAATATGCACATAAATAAATATAGTGTTCTGGAGCACTTTTTTGTCTTAAGAATTCTAAAAATACATTTAAAAAAAAATCTCAAAATTCAAAATAAAAGAGAAAAAAAGACAAAAGAAAGATTATCAAGGGTAAAAATCAATTAAAACTAATGGTAAAACCTTGTAGCCAAAGCAGAGTCCTGTTGCACCCATAAAGGAGAAAGAGATTAAGGAAGATATAATTAATATTTACTTGCCTTGAACCCAGACATAAGCATATTAACCTGACATAACCAGCAACGTGCACAGGCATTTTGTGACATTGTAAGAGTATAAACAGTGTTTCCAGTGGCAGCATGCTCCACCGCTGCTGCCTGTGCGTATCATTCTCTACGTATATAAAGTAACATGCAACCACCCAGGGAAAAAACAGGGATTTCTGGTGTGGTTGCACAAATAGGATACAGGAAAATACGAACAGGCGCACTGTTAAGATCAGAACAAGGAACTAAGTGTAGCAGGTACAATGTCTGGTAGAACCAGGATAATCCAACGGAACAAGGAAAGAAAGAGGTAAACCCTGCCAAAGCCAGGGGAAGCCCCCAGGTAACTGCAGTTAGGTGAACTATGTCGGGACAGGTGAGGTCACCCCCTCTCTTTTGGGGATGAAGGGAAGTACCAGGCTCAGAGCATCCTTGTTTGAGGTGGGACTATGGAAGCATCTGGAAGAGACTTCGTATTCTGAAATGTCTCTATGCCTGAGCATCCTTCAGGGCAGGATACAGACTTTTTTCTATTTGCCCAGGCCATGAAGAATTAAAGGTAAAAGGAAAAAGCAACTTCTTCACCCCAATTAGGGCTCTAATTCAGAAAGCTCTTTATCTTCCATTTAACATCAAGCTCTTGTCACAGTCTTAGAATTACATGTGTAAAATTTATGTACTTCACTTTCTTGCTGTAAATTGGGTATATTATATATATATATGTACTGATTCTCTTCTTTCTGTGTCTGAACATTACATCTAAATATAAATCCTTCAGAATCGTTTCTGTTGTCTTGATAGGTCACACAATTTCCTCCTGAGATTCAGCTTTTGGTCTCCTTAGTTACACACTTCTGTTCAATATCACTGAAAGTGACCCATAACTCAGGACATCACCTGAATTAAAGAAATGCAGATTAAAGCATCATATCTAAATTAATTTCCTGACTTTGCATTTGGTCTTCTCTGCACTACCAATTACAGAAATGAAAGTTAAAGCACTGGGACACAGTAAGAGGACTTTGACAAGGTTGCAAGTCTGCTAAAATAAGGAGACCTTGCCAGCTGCCAGTGTTTTGAAGGTACTTACACACGCAGAGTCAGAGGCCGGAATGAATTCTGAAGCTATACAAAATGTATTTTAAAAAGATATAAATGTAGGCCTTAACCTTGCAATATTCTACCTCCTGGTGACATCAGTGGGCAGAACACAGCACCTTTGCCAGGAAAAGAAAAGTACAAAGCCATCTAATACGTACATCGGTGTTATTCATTGCAGTGACTCTATCCATATATGTGCACTGCTCTGCCAACAGCCGTAGGAATGTCTGAGGGTTTTTTTCAGGAATATTTGACATGTTGCCTTGATAGCAGTATTGATGACTGGCTAATAATTCACTGATAAAGTAGTTCCATAGTCCACTTAATGCAAATCAGGGACTTCTATTGGTAGGAACAGTTAATAGTGAGCTTTTCTGAAGGCACACCTCTGTTCTTTGAGCAATGCCAGCTGCAAGAACCAGCTGTAATGCTCTTTCTGCTGCTCTGAACCTCATGAAGCTCAACAAGGGAAAAGGCAAAGCCCTGCACTTGGGGAGGAACGACCCCAGGCACCAGGACATACTGGGGGTCACCCAGCTGCAAACCAGCTCAGCAGAAAAGGCCCTGGGGGGCCTGGTGGACACCAGGTCGAACGTAAGCCAGCAGTCTGTCTTCCCTGCAAAGAAGGCTGCTGGTATTCAGGGCTGCATTAGGAGGAGCGTTGTCAGCAAGTCACGGGAGGGATCCTTCCCTGCTGCTCAGCACTAGTGAGGCCACAGCTGGAGTTCTGCATCTGGTTCTGGGCTCCCCAGTACAAGAGAGACAGGGAAATACTGGAGGGAATCCATCAAAGGGCCATGAAGATGGTGGAGGTGCTGGAGTGTGTCTACGAGGAAAGGTTGAGAGACCTGGGACTGTTCAGGCTGGAGACAAGAAGGCTCTGGGGGTTTTTACCAATGTAGCTAAATATCTGCAGGGAGGGTGCAAAGAAGACAAGCCAGGCTCTTTTCAGTGATGTCTAGTGACAGGGCAAGGCGGCAGTGGGCACCAGCTGAAACACAGGAGGTTCTCTGAACATCAGGAAATGCTTTTACAGTGAAGGTGACTGATTGCTGGCAGGTTGCCCAGGGAGGTTGTGGAGTCCCCATCCCTGGATGTACTCAGAAGCCACCTGGACATGGTCCCAGGCAACCAGCTCTAGGGGGCTTTGCTTGAGCAGGGGGAGGTTGAACCAAACAACCTCCAGAGGTTGCTTCCAACCTCGGCCATTCTGTGCTCCAGACATTTCCTAACGATCTCCCAAATCTGTGGGAAGTGACAAGCGACTACAGCACTTAACAGGAATTTAGGAGACCATGTGTACAAGTAACTACTAAAAACTGCAGATGTTATTTGAACCCTGAATTACTGTAGTGTGTTTTCTGCTGATTGGCAGAATTTATGCAATTTAAATGTAAATTAATAATGAATGGTTCTACATAATATGCACAGATATTCAGTTGAAGTCAGTCATCCTTTTCCTTAATTTTTTTTTTCTCTGCACCCTTCAGCTATTCTTGGTTACGGAGAAAAAAAAGGGATTTTTCATTTACTTTTTTAAAATTTTGAAATATATAGCTGTGTTTTCAACTGTTGTTATGAGCAGTTTGCTCACCCCATACCAGGTGCAGGCATAACTTAGAACTTGTGAGTTTGTGGGGTTTTTTCCACTCAGGTGTTTGTATGACTGATAGCTCTGTGGAACTCTGTAGGTTTGATCAATTATTTTGCCTCATGTAACAAATCACATTGCAATCATATCTTGCAGCTAGAAACTTCAGAGAACAACATAAGTCTCTTTTTTATGGAGAATTTAAATTACATGAGTAATTTTTAAATCATTTGATAAAACACTAGACAGAAAGGGGGATAGTAAGTGTTTGATATTGCTTCGGTGATCATTCTTATTGTTACAAATACAAATGATTTGGTATCTTTCCTTGGTACTGTGCTCTGCTAAAAAGCATGCTGTCTTTTGAGAGAACCCAAAAAATATAAATAGCTTGTGCAGATCAATACAAACATGGGTTTGCCCTCTAACATAACCTCCAAAAAAAAATTTACCTGTGACATAGGCAAATTTTGAACAAGACTAGTATTAAACTTTGTTTATGCTCCTAATAAGTATTAAAAAAAAACCCCACCCTGAATAACTCTAAAAGTTTTTGAGTCTACCTCTATCAACACTTACAATGCCATTATAGATATTTAATTTCTATAGCTAGTGAAACTATGAATTTTCTCTGTATCAAATATTTAACTTCAGTAATACTGCTAAGGTGATTTTTTTCATTTAACACACATTATATTTAATCGGTTGCTGAGGTCTCTGCCTGTATCCCAGCAAAGCACAAGGTGAAAACAAATCCTTTCCAACTGACAGGGTCATGTTAACTTATGTTCAAATCCATTTGAACTGTTCATAATTTGGTTGGTGTTTATGAATGAAGGTGTTTTTCATTCTGAAGGTCTGAATTTTAAGATTGTTTTTTGGACCTTCATCAGTCCATGAAATTCTGTCCAGGAGACATTTTTCCCTGCACAAGTTTGGTTGCTTGAAGTTACTTTTATTTGTTTGTTTACTCACAAAACTGGTATCATCAAGTTAGCTGAAAAAAATCCTAAATGCAGATAAAAGAATGCTTAAACTTCGCTCTTTTTAAATGGCAAAAACTACCAGCAGAATAGATCTTTTTGCCCATCCAAAGGAAACTGATTTTATCTTTAAGCACATTTCATTCTTTATTTCTGACTGAACATTATTCTTCCAGTTCAGATTCTACGAGTATTTTCCCCACTTTTTGGTTTTGCTGCTGACCTTCAGGATACTAATCCAAAATATTTGCTCAGTACTGGTTCTGAACATTCTCAACTTACATTACCATGTACTAAACAACCTAGAGTACTATTATCCTTTATACTACTTTTGGCCTGGAATTGGTAAATAAAGTGTTATTCACTTAAAAATAAAACAATGTATGAAACTTCATGGATTTTTACATTTGAAGTGCTGAGTTGAAATGATTGATATAAAAGAAGCTGGCTCTGAAGGAGCTTTGAGTCATTGTTGCAATTTTGTGTATCATATGTTCCAAGTTAACGGTCAAATCGTTTGCCCCATCTTTCTTTCTTCCCTACTCATATACATACATACATGCACACTCATATGCTATTTCTAACAAAACCCAAAGAATTATCAGCATTATTTTGTGGAACTTTTATTAATCTCCATACCATACAGTCACAAAAATAAAACTAATGATTTTGTATATCTAGTCTACCCATAGGAACAGCAGCTTTTGCATTTGTTTTCTAACCCTTCCTAGCACCAACTACAGCTAAAACAAATAAGTTGGCAACATCTGTTTTGTAGGGCTTTGCCTATCTCCTGTTTTAGTGATTATGTGAAAGTCTGCCACTTTGATGAAGCCATGGAAAAGGCAAATGGTAAGCCCTATCAGGAAGAACATTGTTGTTAATTACTGGGAAGTATTAATGTCATGTTGGGCACTGTTTAAACCTCTTATAAATCCTTGCATAAAGTTCTGGTACTGTGCTTTCAGGAAGAATTAATTATGGGTGGAATGGATGGAGAGGAGAGGTCACAGGAATGTTAGGAACTGGAGGGCCTCCCTTATGAAAAGTGGATGACATTTTTTTCTTTTCATCCAAGCAAACCAAAGTCTGAGAGGAGGTGCAAGCTGTTTTCTATATATGCAATAATTAGAAGATGGTCACTGAGAAGAAGAGCGTTCTCCTGTGAAATGATAACAATGGCAGAAGGGCATAAGGTTTAAATTGGCCATGAATATTTATGAATTATGTTAAACTCCAGAAGGTTTCTAATAATAAGGGCAATTAGAAAACGATGTGAGAATTTAGCAAAAGTTGGGGAACAAAAGGGCATGTTTCAACACCAAACTTAGCCACGCTATGAAGGGATTGAGTGACGTACTTAGATTGTATTTAACAGATCAGGATTTACCCTCCAGTGCTATATGAAGTACAGGTGCATTTACTGTTGACACATGGATGTCTCATGTGGAAGCTGATGTGCCTGCAGATGACTTTACAGGACATAGATTATTTCCCCCCACGTCAATAAAGCTACTTGGTTTTATGTATGGAGCATCCTTTCTTAATAAGAACATTAGTAGGTAGTCATTTTCTAGCTTTGAAATCTTTCTTTGTGTATTGGTTTACAAATACAGTCTTTGACTTTTGATTACTCTGTAATACACTTCTAATCACATAAAGAATTTCCTAGGATAGAGAGTTAGTTTGTAGCACATGGAAGTGAAATGTTCAAATTGGGTTTGACATGCAACCTAACTCATAAATCAATATGCCTGTCTTGTAGACACCTGATCAAAGGGGTTAGCCCACACTTTTTTGTAAACATTGAATTACTCTATAGACTTTTAACAAAATAATGAAGTAATTACATAAGAAAATAATTTCATTTTTAAAGAATTTATTTCTGATTCAGCTTTCTTGTACTGAGCATTCTTTATATCACATTGTGAATTTTCTTTTAACTGAGACATGTCTCATTCTGAGTAGAGAAAAGAAACCATTGTAAATTCTGTAAAAATATCTGTTATTTCATTGCTGTTTCATTTGGCAGCATTAGTATGTACATTCAGGCGCCTCTCTTAAAAATTTCAGTGCCACAGATCTGTATTGTCTCATGCAATATTAACATTATTTATAGCATAAGGTTTACAGACAAATAAGCAAACTCATAAGAAAAATCAAGTATTATTCATCAGCCTGTCTAGATTTCTTCTTTGCCAAGACTAAAATGACATTATCATAGCAAGGCATCATTTTTCCCAGTCTCTATAATGGCATAAATATCAAGGGATGATCCAGTATACTAAACTGATTTCACAAAAAAATGTGTCTAAAGCTTATAATGAAATTATAATCCTTTCTTGTGTTGACTGAATGATTCATTAGATATGCCAAATCTCTTCACTTGCTATTTTGCGCAGTATTTTCAAGTTTCACACCCATGAATCCCAAATGATTTTGGTGTACGTTATATCAGCTCCAATATTAATAGAAATACCCTAACCTTTGGGATAAGATATCTTATTCTAAATGAAGAGGAGAGATCTGCATAGGTGAAGCTACAGGTTACAGCTTTATTTTCAGCTTTGACACCTAAACCAGATATTATTAGTAACACTCTTTTGGTGTTCCTCTTACACCAGAAATATTTTATAAAGAACAAAAAGTAAATAATAAAAATCTAAATTAACATTTTGGTATGACCATAAAGCAGCAGAAATAACACTTATGTATTAGTAGACTCTTGGGTACCTGTTTTCCATACACAGAGAATCCCCACGTGATTCAAAATATATTCCAGTTTCCTACTGGTACCACCACTGAATTTCTGTATTTGAAACTTGTTTGAGTTCACCCAATTAGAAGATACAAAAAGTGGTTTATTTCAGTGTTTCACTCAGGTCTATATTTAGGTGGAAACCAAGGTTATAATTAGAGATCTCGCCAAAAAGATTGCACATTCCTACTGTGAAGCATAACTTCAGCAAAAGCTTAAATACAGCAATGCAACGGAATAAGCCCAGACTGCACAAAGTAGAGAACAAGCAAAGAAAGATCACTAACCTGTATGTCACCGTGGGGGGAACCATCTCACTTGGTTTTTAATGTCTGCAACTCCTGTCACAATCAACAGATTTCAGAAGACTAAAGTAACTGCTACTCGGATGACTCACCTCCCAGACCACACAAGAATTTTCCTTTGGAGTAGGTTATGCTCAACTCTTAGATCGAATCGTCTCACCAGCCCACATATGGCACTGGGCTGCCCGATGGAGCAGTCGCTGGCCGAGATGCAGGGTCTCTGGAGCACTCGGGCCACCATGGGGTCAGCCCCCTCAGGTTCAGTTTAATTTGCAAAGGACTACATCCAGCAGACCCCACTCTGCAAACCAAATCAATGCTTTGTAAGCATTGGGTTAGGGTTAATTAGGGGTCATTAGTATTAGGCTAGGTTATCTTTGGGGAAACAAACCATGCCCACACCCACACCCACCAATACTGTTTTGAAATAAAGCATTAATACAGGTACAGACTTAACCAATTAATTCAGGTTTTAAAGACTGTGCTGTAGATGTTTAAAGATAGGCAAGATGAATTCCACCTTAAATGAACCTGTAAAGTAACAAATTAAAGAAATCTAAATGTACAATCACTACATTTTTTATTAGCAGTTTCAATGTATTTTAGAAAAGGAAATCAGAGCAATTTCTTATGCTCAGGAAGGAAATTCCAATTTATGATTGATTAGAAAAAGTGTGTGAAAATGAGAAAATTAAGTGATACTAATTGGAGACAAGGATCAATTTGTATGACCAACATCAAACTTAGAATATCATTATGTGAACTTCCTGGTTCTACTGCTGACCTTCTGTAGGTCACTGGACTTGAAGTAATGACCTGCTCTGGTGCCTTATAAGCCAATTACTTCAGTTTCCCAACAGAGAAAAAGATTTTATTTTTTTTTTTCATGTGTTTTCCAAGTGAACTGTTTGAAATGTAAGAAACAGTGCCTTGAGCTGTTGTTAAAAATGCTTGGAAAAAAATTGCAAGTGTTAAGAGATCCACTTCTCTCTTGCTATTTCCATGTCCCAATATTTTAATAATAGGAGAAATAATTTAAGTTGATAGTGAATAGAGCCATTTTAGATTTATGTTCTTTGAGAACTCTTGTAATACTGTTTTCTTCTGGCCTAAGGTCTGAATTGTGTGGCAGCTAGCAGGATCAATCAAAATGTGCAATTTCAAATTTCTCTAATTCTTACCTGCTCTCACAAACTGAAAGCAAGCATTTGAGATCTGAGTATGTTTTAAGTAGGAAGTCAATTTATTTCATAGAGGATTAAAATATAACAAAAATAAATTTTGTACCCCAAAATGTTTTTGTCACTTAGCTTAGAACTCCATACCAGTTCAGGGGTACAACACCTTTGATGATTTTCAAAGTTATGTTTTGAAAACTGAGTTTGTTGGCTAAAATAATCCTCTGTACTGCTAATTTTATACATTGTTCACTGGGATTTTTAGAAAACAATGTCAAGTTGTTGAAAACTTTTGAAAATGGTTTCAAAAAACCTTTTCCATCGTTTTGCTGAAAGAATGTTTGTTACTATATGTATTTTACAGAATTAATGAAATATTTCATGGATATTTCTCTCCCTAAAATATATTATTTGTAATGAAGCCACATATTGTTCTTGAATATTTTTGACATACTTAATGACTCAAGGCAAAATCTAGCCTTATTTTTTTTTCAAATTTTTCTTATCTTTTTTGTTTGTTTGTTTTTGTTTTGTTTGGGGTATTGTTTTAGTTTGGTTTGTTTGTTTTGGTTTGGTTTGGTTTGGGTTTTTTTTGCCTTTTTTTTTTTTTTTTGTTTGGTCTCTGTCCTTTTCACACCTTAAAATATCAATATTTCCCCTCTCCAGGTTTTCATTATTTCAATTTGATTTATTTGCCCAGAACATAGTCAATACAATCGCATATTGGTGAGAAAGGAAGCAAAATTCTTTAGGAAAGAACATCCATTTTAAGCTAATCTGGATCACACGCTGGTGCATATCACACCTCCTTGCTTTGCTTAATTTAGTGATGCCTCACTAGTGAGTTCACATACTGTTTGTTATTAGAGCCTTCTCAATGTAAAATAACTCATAAGAGATAAAAGGGTGAGGATCTTATTTTCAGAATGGAGGTACCTTTAACTTCTACTGAAATTACCAGCAGCAAATGTTGAAGACAGAATATCATCAGTGACTGAACCAAAAAACTAGTTATTTCAGAACACTTTAAAACATGCTTTATGGAAACTGTCTCTATCACTTTACCTTCATTTAAAGCGGTTCAGGGAACATTAGAAGTAATTAGGGATTTTCTAATTTATTCTGTGCAGTATTCGTCTGTCATTAAAACTGTTAATATGAGTAATCAATATCCAGGAGTTGGTTTTTGCTTTGGTGAGAAATTCAATGAGTTAAGCGATTAGCTGTCTAGTATCTTTAAAGACACTCACACGGGGACATTAAACCTAGTACAATTAGTTGCCTAAATATTGTTAAATGCATAGAGCATCACTCGGAACTAAATCATATATGTGTTACTCTGAAGAACATCAGTAAGTTATGAATTTCTATTAAGCCTGTTTCACTCATTTTTTATTGAACTTCAGAGCTGTGACCTACCTAGAGATTTCTGGGCAAATTAGGCTAACTGAAGACTGGAAACAGCTAGGGTGAGAAAAGAGTATATGTAAATTAGTTAAAATAAATTTAAGTTAATGAATAAAATTAATTTGGAAATATGATTTAATTTTTGTCCCACAATGTCACTTAGCTTGCTATAAGTAATATTGGCTCATTGTATAAAAAATGTTGGTTCTCCCCTCGCTCTGAAATCCACAAACTACCATTGTGATGTTATTATCATGGTACTTTGTTAAAAAATTATTCCGTTCAGTCTTCTAAACGCATGGGTTATTTTTCACAGGAAGGGATGCAAAGGGTATTACATCCTTGCCCATGATCCCTTAGACACCAGAGGCTTTCCTCTATGAGTGAATCCATATGGGGTACTGACTGAGCCTAACAACATGGTAACAAGGGCAACATATGCCGTTCCTCCACAATTTAAAGGGGAGAATAAATACCACTTGCGGTAGTGATGCTGCAATAAACTCTTGCTCAAACCTCATCCATAATGATAAATTTTCATGTTGGTGATATACAAATGAAGCTTTACCTGTCACCATCACAAAGTCCATTTTGCTGACAGTAACCTGGCAGTAAGACCAAAGTTCTTGATTAAAAGCAGCTAAATAGACCAGACCTAGAAATACTCAGAAAATTAGTGTGTCTGGCTGGTCTTGCTGTTGAGGCACTTACCATGAACTCGTAGATCTGACTTTCACTGGACTAGTCTCTTTATCTTTTGCCCTGAGTGTGAACCCAACAGGAAACACCCCAATAATTACAAAAAGTACTGAAAATGCTGTAGTTTTACAAAGTGCTGGTAGTTTCGGTCTTCTTCAATCACTTTCCCCATCTCCGCTTCTTTTACAAAAGAACCTCCAACATTTTGTTGTGGAAATTGTGTGTGAATGTGAAATGCTTTTACGTCATGGTGTGTACTTTCCCTTGCATAGTAGAGATTAATGGGAAAGTATTAAATTTTGCCTCAAATACAAAAAAACAAACAAAAAATTAAACAAAATTATTAAACAAAAAAGTGATCTTTAGGATTCATAAAAAGTTACGTTCTACAGAAGTAAAGGGGTTTTTTTATATGATAATTTGTTAGAAATGCTAGTATAACACTATGGTTTCTATCTCTCCCTGCTTTTGGTTTTATGATTAATGACTAAAGTGTTGGTCTTTATTTTTCTGGAATAGAAAGTTTAACTTTTGTTTTTTATGTCACACTGCTCTGTTGCCACGGTATTTATGTACATGTATACATATGTATATAATGGAATTAGAGATTGTTGGGGTGGGACACTATGTTGAAGATAATCAGGTACCTTTCAGTTGCCTTCAACAGATTCAGAATTTAGCATAGCACATGCCTTTATTTTCCAGAAGTATCATCATACACAGAAGTACAAAGCAAACACAGTCTGGTAGGATTTTACAGCATTTTGTCTTGTACAAATGTCTATATGAAGTACAAGACATGAACTGGATTCTAGGGTCAAATAAAGGCAACATCCCATCACCATGGGATAAAAGCCATTATAAACTCCCATGCCTGCTTTTTCTAGCTCTGTGGCAATTCTGTGGATAAAATACTGTTATATACCTCTATACATTCTCTCTGTCTCTGAGCACACATAAAACTCAACTATTCAGAGTGAAAGCAAAGATCTCTCTTGTGGTCCTCCAGCATTTAGTGCCCTCCACAGGATAGTTTAGATGGGATTTTAAAAACTGTTTATTGATGTAGTTGCATAGATGCTAGCAAAATTTATGCAATAACCCTTTTAAAAGTCACAGGAAAATATGCAGTCAGCTTAATATCATTTCTATAGTAGCAAGAGACTATATATTTCATATATACCCTTGAGTCACTCTTAGGTTATATAAACTCAATTTTTGTAAGAGGGAAGGAAAGGTACTTTTTTTTTCATTAAAAAACTTGATATCACTATTACTAAAACTTTGCTTTTATACTAATGTATTCATTTAAAACTAGGCACTGGTGTATGACACAGTAATGTATGGGATATATGTAATGAAATTTATAAATTACGAAAAGGGATGGATGTAGTACAGTTGGTATATCAAGTTATAAAGGCATATAACATAAGGAGAAAATACCGCAGATGCAAAAAAATAGATAAATTAATTTGTAAATAACAGATATTAATAGGCCATTATGTAGAAAACGTAGAGTAGCTGTGTTGTTATTTCTAGTTTCAGTGTAGATCAGACTATAATGTCCTCCACACTCTACACTTACAATAATAAAATATCAAAAAGAGAGACTATTAGACATTTTTTAAATAAATGCTTCCATTTTAACCTAAAACCTGCACCCATCAGTAGTGTTGATAGTTACCACTCTGTGGTAACTTTTAACTGTGAAAAAGCACATGAAAAATGACACATACCAGTCTACCTAATTACCACTTTTTTTCTGCCTAGTCTGTTTGTGCAATGAAATCAATGAAAAATTAATGGCCTCCATGAAATATGAACTTTTATATTAGTACCTTTAGTTTTCATCAATAACTTTGGCACAATATTGCTAAAGGGTGAGGTTTTTTTCTTTGAACAGACCTGCATGAACCAATAAATGACACAAAACATGTCCAAATGCATTCCAGTGGTGGCTCCTCTTCCCAAAGTTGTATACTCTTACAGAGCCATAACCGATGAACCCCACAGTGCCATACACAGAAAAAACATTCTTTCTGGTCTTCCAAATCCCTGGTTATCACATTGCATCTAATTGATGATAACATATATTGATTTGGGGCACAAAGGACAGGCTTTGACTACCAAAAGCTGATTTACTGCCTCTGCTTCCTTAACCTCTGCAGTTAATACATTGGGGCAACGGTTGTACAAACGTTGAATAATTACAGGCCTTTTGGATCTGTGCCAGCACAGCACAGTAATTGACATGAAACAGTTTGATACTTCCTTCTGTTGTTTTATTTGGCTTTGATTAGCAGAGATCAAAAGTTCTTGTACAGGCTATTGCTAAGCACGGTGTGTGCTGAGGGGGTGGGAGCCCGCAAAGCCCGGTCTCTCCCTGCTAACTTGCGGTGGGGGCTGCTGATGGAGGAAGACACCCACCTGACTTTCCTTCAGTCCACTTCCCCCATGTGGAAGTATTTTTATCCCGTAGCAATCTAAGTATATAACCTGCAGGCAACATCCAAGGTCTTAGCGTTGTGTTTATTGAGTTGTGTATTGAGAAATCACAAAGAGCAGTTGAATGCTTTCTCGGCAGTTCGCTTGGTTCAGCCTATCCACCAAACTGTTCAGTCTTTCAGAAAAGTGTATTGTGGGTCTGGCCACACGTAGTTGTTAAAGATAATGTGGCACCTTTACAAGAGTGTTTTAGCCTGCTGCCCTAGCTAAATCCCCAGTGAGATAATTACACTCTCGACTCTGGATAGCTTTTCCACCCCTAAAATTTCTTTATTTCCTCTCATAAACTGTTGTGGAGCACTGGTAAGGAGCCTGGCATGTGTCGCATACAATGTATTACCCATAAAAATGCTATCAGATTCTTTAGTTGGAGGTAAAATATGTACTCCTAAATGTACAGCTTATGTGCTGAAATACTGAGCGTGTGCATGAAAAGTGTCTCAAACCAGACAAAAATATTACACCATCAAGAAGTTCCTCTAATACAAAGGGAGAAAAGCCCTGGAGAATCTCTTCCTGTGGAAAAAAAACCCAACAAACCAAACCTGAGGGTTACTTTGCTAGACAAAAATCAGTAGAAATGAGGTAAAATTCAGGAAAACCTTTTCCGCTCAAAACCCCCTTTTCCTTACATGTAAATAAAAATACACACACAAGGAAAAATATTTTATTTTGAACAAGGAAAAGTACTTATTGACAAAGTAATTATTAATAAAACCTTGATTAGCTTCCAAGGTGAAGTTATTATAACTGTTAGAATTCATATAGTTAACAGGCAAAGTGGGAGTTCCTATAGTTTCACACAGTTTGCTCATTAACATACAAATGAGATCCAGACTGCTATTAATTGTCAGGTAAATTTATTCTTCCATTTTTCCAGAAAAATTAAAAATAATACCAAAAAAAGGAAAATGTTTGAAAGAAGAAATGTTTTGCTAATATAATTAAGAGATCTTTTATTTTTCTCCTTCGTACATGAAAAGTGCTGAAGTCCATCTAGAAAGTTTAAAAATATATTTCAGGGTGAGTTCCTACTGCAAGTTGCCACAGTGCGCTCTTGTGTGTAAAGCAAAAGTAGGAATAAAAAGGCAGCTATGGCATGGAAATATTTCTGCTGGTCGCACATCTGAAGGGATAAAACTTGTAGGGGAAAAACAAATTTCTTTTGCATAATGGGAAGTAACTGCGTCGGAGAGCAGCACAGCAACCTCAAACACAGCAAAGTTAGGCTGCGTGGTACAGGCACTTTAAAGCTGTTTTTAAGAGCTGAGATACTTCTTCTCTCCCACTGTTAACATTTCTCAGTGGAAAAACATTTATTTTTGTTTTTTCAGATAAAGAGTAAAGCTTTTGCTGAGAAAGTTTGCTCATTTTTATACGACTTGTTTATTCTGGAAAAAGAACATTTTTAAAGGTAGCTGCAGCACTTCTTAAAAAAAAAATACAAAACCTAAAAATATCTATGTAGAAGGTACGTATGTATGTAAAATCATGTATAAGGATATATTTTACATGTAGTGGATGAAGAACACAACACTAAACTTTAATTACTTCATTTGTCTTAATTGCTTATGAAATAAATACTACTGTGCTATATGTGGCATTAATATCATTAAACACTTTGTGTAGTAGATGGTGTTTTTCAATAAAAGATTGTCTTTTTGAATGATGTCCTCTCAAGATCTCAATGTTATTAAAGAACATAACAGTCCTGTTGAGACTCTAGCTGTTGAAGCTTTATTTAAAAAAAAAAAAAAAAAAAAGGTGCTTGAAACACTGGAAATACAAAAAGAAAGAGCTAGTTTATATTTTGTAGACAAATGTCATGATTTCTGGGCACTCATGTTTCATTATTTTATGACTACTTTGTATTAAAAATAACAATTAACATGACAACTGGGAAGACATTTTTGCTTTAATATCCAAAGAACTGTTTAAATAACATAAGTAGTAGAATATGTTACTGTTTGCAAATGATTAAAGGAAGATTTTAAAAGCATCTCACATCTTTCTAGTAATTTTTCCTGTTTTAACCTTAATTAGAACCGTAAGATGGGGCAGAAGCAGCCCATCATTGTTGCTCCATGTCGGCATGGGTAACCATGCTGTAGGTCATGAATAACCCCAGGGCGCCACACTCCAAATCTCCTACCAGTACTCTGTGGTGTGTAATATAATGCTTATTATAATAGTGCATAACATGTAAAGTTATATAATCATATGTTACACGTTATTTTGAAATATACAGACAGTACGATATATAATAGCTGTGCATACGATATCATGCATACTGTAGTCGGATTATAATGAACAATGAAAATGAGAAAGTAAACGTTCAAAACTACCTGCGCTTGGGGTAAGCGGACACTGAGAAATGTCAAGCTATACGGTTATTTGGTATGCTTTTAGAACAATCTTACTATCAAATATGCTCAATTTACTTTTAAGATAAAAGTTTCTCATGGGAGTGAAATTAAAAGGGGCTTTGCAAACAGGGTGCAAAGCCAACATTAAAGCTGGAGCTGACACCTACATATGACACCCAATGGCTCTGCTGCGCACTCAGCAGCTACGCCACCCCACCGCAGGGGAAAAACGAGAAATTTTGAGGGTCATAGGCTACAGCAATTCTTCACACAGCCCAAGAACTTAGTTATTTAACAGATGGTATGTCTCATAATTGGGGCATCAAGTGGATTTTTTTTTTTCCTTTGGAAAAGGAACCACTGAAACATGTGAATGAAACCTGGGAAACTGCTGAAGCTACACCAAATGGGAGTCCCTCTGGCTCTCACTACAGGCTTATTTGCCAGTAAGGTGGAAAGCACAGCTGTTAGAAAGTATTTGCATTCTAAAGAACATGTTTAGATTTATGTTTTTAGTTTTGTTCTCTCTCTCTTTACACAGGTTTAAGTTTGGTTGATTTTTTTTAAATAACCTGGAGGGCCAGCTTGGCACTCAGGTACTGTATCTCTTTTCATTTCACGTTTGACTCATATGTTTTTCTGTTTAGTTTATTACTGGTTTTACTATTTGTAAGGCAGGAATTTAACAGTTCAACAATTACTGAGCTCAATATATGCTGGGTATAATAACCCCATAATGTACTTTGAAGTCTCAGTCATTCAATTATGAACATAGAATTAGTAAGATAACAATAACAAAAAAAAAAAATCATGAAACTACCTGGTGTTCATGCATAGACCCATCAGATGGCAGTTTTCTTTGATGCTCCATCTCTTCCTCAAAGTACAGATCTAATGGTCATTAAAGAATTTGTACTTTCAGTATATTTTATACCAGAATCAACAATCTTAGCTTTAACTGAAAACAAATCACTTTGGGTTTCTTTGTTCATAGTAGCCTTCATACCTTTAAGGCTTCTCCAGCCAGTTTAACTGACCAGATTAGCAGCCATTGGGCTCACCTGACTCCACCTAATCGTGTGATGCCTAACCTGCATACACATGGGATTTTAGTCATTAAAGGAGCCCTCCTTTCATAAAGGGTAGGAGCCCTGTACCCAAAAAGGAGTGGGAAAAGCAGAGCAATGTTGGTAGCTGCTTGCTTTTGCACCTGTAAAAAAAAGCTATTCTCTCACTTCAAGGACACAGGTATGTGGCTACACCCAACTATGGGTAAACTGGGTAAAATTAAGATGCAAACAAATTTCTTTTCTCATTTGCCTCATGTCCCCATATTTTTGACCATTACTACTTTCTTTTTGATGTAGACCATATTGGCTCTAGAAATAAGAACAAAATATTAACTCTGAAATTAATATGGAAGTGGAAACATGATATAGCTTTATTTCCTAACATAAAAGTTTGTTGGAATTAATTGGTGGGGGTGCTTCTACCATGTTTGAAATGTTGTTTTATCATGTACATGAATATAAGGGAGAGAGAAAGTAAGTGGCAGAAAGGTTAACAAGGTACAAAAAATAAAATCCATTCAGTCATCTTCCAACTTCCCCTTTAAAAAGATACTCCTTTTATTTGTCTTGGGAGATGTTTATTTTTTTTCCTAAAGCTTGCAGAGCTTTCCATGCAGCCTTTCTCAAGCGAAGGAAGGCTGCCTGCAACAGTCTGGAATTATTTTCTGATGTGAAACAGACATATAGATATTAACATCTGTTTTACAAAGGTACTACAAATAGCAGAATCGTGAGGAAAACCGTTTAAAAAGCTGTTGTCCAATAACAGACACAAGAGTAACACAATACTATTAGTGCACTAAATAATGCAAAACAATCTGGCTGGATTAACAGAAGTCAAGAAATATCCTTGGAGCTAAAAGGAGCAGCAAGATAGGAATATAGCATGTCTGATTAGAAACAGAAATAACGTTTACAATTTACAGTGATTTTTATAGACATATTTCAGAAACAATGCACACAACTAATATTGAAAATATTCAAGATTAATCACTTTCAATTATATATTGATGAGCTGGTGTGGATAGATACACAGTAAGTATCTTTTATACACAAAAGTTATAAAAACTTTGGGTATTTGGGTCTTCAACTTTTAAATGTTACCCATACATATCTTAACTAATATTAACTTTTTTTTCCCCATTTGCATTCAGTTCATCTAGCTCCTCATCATTGTTGGATGGTTACATTCCACATAAATTTAGTATTTACCATTCACCTTAGCACTTGTTATCAATTATCTGATAATGATTATCTTATCTGAGTCATCTATGATGACTATTTGTACACACAGAGAATATGTTTACCATAACTTTATAATTCCCAGTATATAGAAGGTATGATCACACCACTTGAAAACATGACTGTTGAAAGTAGGGCTTACGTGCTGGCAACACAGTTCCCTAAGAAAGGACCTGCAACCCAGCGTCCTGGAAGCAAGAAATCCATCCAGAATTTGCTAAACTGTGCGGGAACCTCTGAAGGGGAATGACTGTAACTTCAGTTCTCCCCTGGGGGGCTGCTGGCTGGGAGCAACGGGTGAATATAACATACGCTGGCTGTAAGAATAGTTCAGAGGAAATACGTCTGAAAAAGCAAAAATCATCAGTGATCTACCAGAAGTCTTTGAACTTACTGTAGCCAATAGAGGTGGTTGTGACACCTGGGATTTAGAAGCGTGTTAATGATGGTGAACAGAATTAACGCTAACTTGCCTTGAACCCACATATAAGCATACTAAAATACTGTAGCCATAGTGTAAGTAGTAGGCAAATATTTTTTAACAGACATTTGATGTAGGCTTGTGAGCACTGCAACCACTGAAGGGGCAGAGATGTGTGTAGCTGGGGGGCGGGGGGCAGCCAGGAAGACAAGAAGTTGAAAGAGAGCAAGATAGATGCAAGGGACTGCAAGTCAGCAAAACCAAAGCAAGATAAGCAGCACCAGAAGAGCTGAAATCCTTACTCTGGAAGGGAGGAAACAGATTAAGAACATCAGGCATATCATGAAAAATAAGAGGTTAAAAGGACCAGCTGGACCAGCCTTGACAGCTAAACCATGCTGGACCACCACTGTCACTGCTGACTGCTGGGGCTGCGCTCCCAGGTAGGGCAGGGTACAGATGTTAAAGATTAACAGTTTTGTAGATAGACTAACAATTAATAATGTGTTAAAAACTGACCATTAACAGGAAGAATATTGTTAGTAAACTAATTTAGTGAATGCTTGTTTTAAAGTTTGAAGGTGGCCTGAATTATCAGTATTCTAAACTCTCCTATCACAATAAGCTAATTCTTTAACTGATACACATACTATACATATGTGTGTATCTGTACACATACACACACACTCACTTGCAATGAATGAGTATTTACAAGCTATGGTGCAAATGAGCCCCAGAAAGGTTTTTCTGGATGGAAAATGCAATTTTACCACGTGGAGAGAGCTACAGAGCTGCTTAGTGTAGCTGCTAAGGGTAGAACTATCCACTGCAGTTATTTGCCTTCTAAATACAATCTGGTGGTGAATCATATGCAGAGCATGACTATACTTTTTTAGCCCAGGCATCTTTTAGTCACTTTCTTTCCTAAAGTAATACAATTATTGAAGCTTTTTTTATGGTGTGGGGAAAAACCCAAACAAAAACCATGAGGGAACATGTCAGGTATATTAAATGATGCTGTTAGCTGTGCCCTAAAAATCACTGGTTCTCTTACCTCTTCTCTGGTTATCAGATCTGTGCAGACAGCTGAGGGAAAACACATGCCTAAAGCTCGATGGATTTTGAGTATCCATCCCGCAGAGCCCTCAGCAGCACTGCCAGGGAAAAGATAAGAAAAGCTGAGCCGCTGAGGTCTAGTGCTCTTTCTTCTTTTTCTTTTCCTTTTTATGAAGCTTTCCCAATAATAAATACACTCTAATGTAGTCAATATATGAAATTATTTCATTAAAAGCTGAATGTTAATGAATATTTAAAATTTTGTGTATATGATTTATTAAAAAAACACCTTTTTTTTACATTAACTCAAGAGCATTCTACCAATTTATTTTTAATTTCTCTTCCCAAATATTTTTTCCAGTACCATCTTTCATCATGGTTTATTTTCACCTTAAATAAGACAGAATAAACTTCTAAAAAAATTAAACTAAATAAACTTAAATACCAATAGATAGAATTTTAATTTAAAATTTGAACCTACATGGTGACAAAAAATTATAAAAGTTTTTTGAGTTTTTTTTCCAGTTTAGGAGCACTGGGGAGCAAGTTGGGGTTTTTTTAGGCAAGAACAAAATCTGGAGTGCTATACCCAAAACAACCTTCAAGTATGCCAACCTCAGGTTTTTGTGGTATGAAGTCAAACTTAAAATTTCACTGTTGGCCCTTCACTATATCCTGAGATACACTGGCCAATCCCGAGTGTGAATCCCAATAAATGCCTTTGTTTCAATTTTAAGAGACGTAAAAGGAAAGGAGTTGAAGCCTGGAGCTGAGTTTTATAGCTTAAACTTATCTGTAAATTAGACCTAGTTGTCTTTTTAATTAAGAGTTCGCAAAAGACGATCACTCCCTGTAATCCAAGACATAAAGAGTGGAGTCTTATTCTATAGACAAGTGTAACAAGTTAGACAAATCACACAATTATTGGTGTAGGAAGAATAAAGTCCAGGCTCACACTCCTAAAAGCACAGGTTTTAATCGTTCAACTCACAATAAAATTTCTCTAGGTGGTAACAGCACAGTTCTTTTATTTTTTTTTTCCTAAAGGGCAGATAGCAAATATCACAAGTTCACTGATAAAAATTCTGCAGTTAAAAGACAGTCTCCAGCCTCAGGCACCAGAATTTCATGGGAGTTCAGATCCGCTCCTTGGGAAGGGGTATAAAAAATTAACGCATGGTGGTACAGAGACACCACCACCATGCATTGCGTATGCATAAAGAAACAGGGAATCGAAAATGGTATCGCTTTTATTCAGCTGTCCCTAGTATTGAACTGTAGCAGGTTAGATTTTCATCACTGGCCTAACACCGCAGCAATTGAATTAATAAAACCTTCCTGCACATGGAAAATCTCCCTTTCTAGGTCAGCGTTTCTGCATTTATACCCATCCAGAGTCAAGGCGCTGTCCTCCTTTATACGCACCCTCCTTATGTAACGCTTACCTCAGAAAACCTGTTATCTGTAGGAATTAAAAAAAAAATAATTTTTTTTTACTCCTCCCCATGCACAGCAGTCAGAACTGTCTCCTCAGCCCTGTCCCTGCGGTAATGCAGCAGTCATATTCCAGGCAGCAGAAACAGCACCTGCAGGCAGAGTAGTGTGTAACATACACGAAGGAGACAGGCTGTACAAACCTTCCAGGATTCCCACTCAAATGCTGCTTTTGTTTCTGAAATTTTCAATTACATTAGAAAGATAAGTTCTATAAAAGAAAGTAAATTATTTGGAGACAATGTTTGTGTTATTCTATATGTGTTTAGGGAGGCAAGTATCAAGAGAGACCTTTATTTCTGTGCATAAAAGTACTATAAAGAAAAAAAAAAAACAGCAGCTAGGATACAGCGTTTGAGAATATGGTCCTGTCACCTACAGGTATCTTATTTACTGAAAGTTGTAAATGAGGTGAATCATAATTTAGGTAGGGGTGTGGAGAGTGTGGGAGAATAGTCTGAATGCAAAGTATACCTTTATCTAAGTAACATACAGTATTTTAAAAATCCTTAAAATACAGAGCATTTCTTACTCTATTGTTTGGATATCATCCAGCCAGGTGTGATAACAGCATTCATCTTGGAAACAGAGAGGAAAACGTTCACATGCAGCTGTTTTTTCAGGTCAGGAATATAAAGAGCAATTGCTGATTTTGATGATCTTTTCTCTCTTGAAAGACAAGGTTCAGGGGCCTATTTTTCAGTTTCTTGTCCTTTTTCACATGATGAAACACCTGACTGTTGCTTCACTCATGTTTCCAAGACAAAATGTACCTTACATATATATTAATTAGGTCAGCAAAATGAAACCATCATCAGATAGAGTCGTCAGCCAGTATTCAGGATAATAGTTTACATGTTTGGTATTCAATTCTGCTCATGGTTTGAGTTTCAAATAAAAATCAAAGGTCTATTCTCTGTTTTGCAAGTACTGTGTTGTCAATAAAAGAATAAAGTATTCTCTTACAGGCTATGTCTCTTAAACATATGATGATGGATTGAAATGTGGTCCTGTTTCTCTGACTCCTGTGTTTTTCCAGTCTTTGACTACAGGCCTGGATAACATGCTAAACCTAAAGGAATAAGAGCCAGAAGCAGAAGCACTCATGCAATCTGCTTTGCTTCACCTGAGCATGGCGGGGGAAATGAGTAACTCATTGCGTGAGACCGTCCACATCCAGATTCTGAGACAGCCAAGCTAAAGCTTACCTGGTATCAAAGCAATTGATATTTTTTCCAGTTTCCATATTTTAGGGTCAAAAGAAGAGTTTGAAAATCATTGAACAGTGGAGATGCTCAAAAAACACTCAGAAAGATGCATGATGGACTCTGATTTGCGCATGACACCACAACCTTAAGCATAACTTATGGAGTTAATAGAGGGAGCGGAGGAATTTATTTTAATTAATTTAAATGCATTTCCAAGAAATTAATTTGCAAAGCTGGGTAAAAATCTAGTAAATTTGCATCTTAAATCCATCTGGGGAATATGCTTCTATAAGCCCATCCTACAAACACATTATTATAACATGGTTTTAGAGCTCTGCTGAAGGAAAGATTTGGACTTCAGAACTGGACTCACTCTAAACAGAGTACTTTCATGCAGTACTAAGCCCTAAAGAGTTTCATTTCTCTAGACAAGAATTGGTCATAAAATTGTGCTACAGATATTAATACACTCAGAAAGAATAAATCTAATTTCCTTTTCAGTAAGAAAGGAAAAGCTCCATTGCAATAAAGTGGCCCTTTCACTGGTTTTGACAAGGGTAATCCTTGATCCAGAGCTTTAATATGGCATTGGTATTGACCCTGGTGCACGTGCAACTGTGGCCTCGCTAAGCTTCAAAATTCACATGTTGGATTTGCTGAGTTATTGCAGGGAAAAGCAGTGTTTGATCTTCTTCACTGTCTTTGAAGGAATTACAGTGATTATATCCTGCCTGGTGGTAATATACCAGAGAAAAGCAGGGGACTAAGAGGCGGCTTAACTTGCTACCACCTGTAAAGTTAAAAGTCTTCAGGGCTTACAACTTTAAACTAATATTTCAAAAGGGTTTAAACCAAGCTGTGACAATCCAATCAAGACTGGGAAAGACCGTGAATATACCATAGGAGAAAGAGTCTCTCTTCTTTTAAGATAAATAAATATAAGAAACCATGACTAAGCAACAAATCCACAATCTCTAATTGAATATAAGGGCGGCTATTAGCCTTAAAGAAATCAGAATTTACCTTTAGTTACCAAATAAATTTACCCTGCAATTATGCTCAAGAAAGTATTGATCGTATTTTCTCCCCAGGAAAGTGAGTTTCTGGAAAATTAATATCTCTAATATTTGATAATGTTCTAGATTAATTCTTAATGCAACAACATTAACATATTTTCTATGCTAATATTGTTTCAGCTGCAGCTGTTTGCCTTTCTCAGTTCTGTCTTCTCTCTCGTCTTCCATACCTACACTTTTTTGCCTGTCATACATACTGTTGCAAAATTATGTTCCTAGTAAATATTCCTAAACATTCTACTTGCTTACCAGAGACAGTACATTGAAGAAAACCAAGGAATATTGGTGGAATCCCATAGTACCTGGGACATATTCAGGAGCCAAAGATTGCCCCACTTCAATTTTTTTTTTATCCGCAGTAACGGTTCACAGTGGAACTTTTGAAAAAGAGTTTCAATAGAGATGAGACATTTGAAGAAAATTTTCCAAAGTTTCTTCAGGAACTTTGTTGTCCTCCTATACTGAATATTACAGATTACATTTATGTACTAGCTATTACAAACTCTCCAACAGGGAAACAGTGATGCAAATGAAGATTAATTCTGCTCCAAATTTCACAGAGTCCAGGCACTGAAAGAGTTGAATGTGTTTGACATCTAACAGCGAGCCATCTTTACATACCAATATTTTTGGGAGCTTTTTTTTTTTTTTTTTTTAAATACAGCTGGCAAGAATCTGGGTTAACGGAGAAATCTAGAGCCTTTTTAAGAAAAAAATCATGATATTATACTTGTTTGAAAATGAGGATATAGTAAAAGGAAAGCTGGCTGCCAGAATGCATTGTGACAGCCTTTTTTGTACATTTCCAGTTGTATCCTAATATTGTAGTATGTATAGCAATATCAGTAAAGAATGGTATTGTCATCTTACCCACACAAAATTTAATTACAGACATTTGGGGTTTGACACACTGTTAATTAAATATTGATTTGTTGGAGGATGAACTAAGCCATCAGTATTTTCCTTCCGAATTAGAATAACGACTGTTCCACATGCCAACAGTTATGAATCTAACTGAAATAACTGTAGAAGTAGAATTGTAAAAAAGCCTTAAATAATGCAGCATATTGCACCTAAATTATGATTAATAAATTAGACATAGTGTAGTAGCTGTACGATCTAAATAGACTGTCCACATTTTTCCCCACTGGGAGCAAAGAGCTGATGTTTGATAGTTTGCATTTATCCTGGAGCTTTGTGTTCCGGTTTGTCATGAGTAAATGGTCTCAACATTGTGAAAAAAGTCCACTTACACATTCCTCAGTGCCATCAATTTTGTTGTTAGTGATTATACAAGCAAAGCAAATACTGCACTGATAAAGAAAGCCACTCTCTTGCTCTGAGTAAGAAGCTGCATACTGTTTATGGCACATTAAATAGTTTAGTAGTTGAACATTTTTAATAATTAATTTTTGTGGTGCTTATGCTCCACGGATGAAGAAGGGACTTCTATTTTCATTGCAATCAGATTCTCACTTTTTAATCAACATTAATTTAATTTTAAAATCTAATTTTCTATATCATGCTGACATGAGAGATATCATGCTAATTTCTACTGGCTGTTCTCTGATTAGTGAGTTTAATGTACAACTATTCTCCCTCATCTACAAGTGAAATTTCTACTCAGAAAATGTCTACTGTTCTTCATCTTTCATCTTAAATACAACAGGATCATTTCCTCCCAGCCAAAAATCATATCATCACATCTTCCCTATCTCTTTCAGAATATTTCTCTTTGTCTTTTTCTTAAGTTACAGTTTCCTTACTGCACCTAAATAGAATCATAGAATTGTTTAGGTTGGAAAAGACCTTTGAGGTCATTGGGTCCCATTGTTAACCCAGGACTGCCAAGTCCACCACTAACCCACTAAGGGACACATCTATGCATTTTTTAAGCACCCCCAGGGATGGTCATTCCACCACCTCTCTGGGCAGCCTGTTCCAATGCTTGGCCACACTTTCAGTCAAGATTTTTTTTTTTATAATATCCAATCTAAACCTCCCTTGGTGCAACTTGAGGTTGTTTCTGCTTGTATTGTCACTTATTACCTGGGAGATGAGACCGACCCCCACCTGCCTACAACCTCCTTCCAGGTGGCTGTAGAGAGCAATCAGGTCTCCCCTGAGCCTCCTTTGCTCCAGGCTAAACACCCCCAGTTCCCTCAGCTGCTCCTCACGGAACTTGTGCTCCAGCCCCTTCACCAGCTCCGTTGCCCTTCCCTGGACACACTCCAGCCCCTCAGTGCCTGTCTTATAGTGAGGGGCCCAAACTGAACGCAGTGTACTTGTTTCATCTTTTGAGGACTAGCCCTACTGAGTCAGTGCACCTTATACATGATTAATAACGTGAAAGTGAACAACAATATTTTTTACTATTTATTTCATTAAAGAGAAAGACTTAAACGGCCTACAATATATACACACTCATCATGATGAATGCAGGCTGAGAAATCTGAAAACAGGGGCCTGTAAGACCTGTAAGATGATAAGGAACATGCATCATTTAGTCTACAAAAGGATCATCCACAGGGCATCTCTCAGCCTTCATTTATCCCTTCATTTTCCCTTTAAGAATGTTTCACATAGATTTCCATACAGGAATGCATTCTTCATGGAGCCTCTTCAAGGTTTTTTAAAAGGGAAACAATTTTATCCAGTATTTCAGCGCCACTTTTTAATCAGATATTAATGGATGCAAAGACTATTTGATACGCTTTTTCTTTGTAGATTGTAGACTTCTACTAAGTCAACTGAACTTTATATTCAGAGAAGTAGAATGTTCTTTGCATATCATTTATTGCAAGGGATTATATTACATGAATGTCCAGGAAGGTGGAACTGCAAACTACATTTTTGTATTTTTGTATTAATAAAGAGATGCTAATTCCTCTGCTTTAACATGATTAGCACCTGTCTTCCAAGTACCATGAACATATAAATTTTAAGGACACAGATAATCATTATTAAGAATACACACTTGTTTACAATGAAGTTATCATACATCTGTTTGGAGCAGCATGAATTTTGGGACATCTCATTTGCTTGGAGTTTTTCTGTCCACTTTGGGGGTTCGTTGGAGTGGGTGTTATGGTTCTTTAAATCCCTTTAAACTTTCATAGCTGAATTTCTGTATAGCTCCTTAAATTCATATAAAGAAGTTGAAATGAGCAGGAAGCTAAACGTCACAAACCAATCCCTTGGAACAGACAATGAAAATTTAAAACTGAGTTCATGCTGTTTATTTATATTGCTACAGATTAAAGATTTATAGCCATCTGCAGATTTTTAAATGCTCTCTTTTACATAATGTTCTGAAATATGGTGTCATCCACTTTATTTTAATGTGTTACAATCTCTATTGGAATGGGATTTAATTTGGTTTTCTATCAATTTTCCTTATTTGATCTAGGTTTTTTTATAGAACTTGAATATTTCCTTTCCCCCACCCCCCCACCCCCCCCACCCCCAAGGAGTTACTAAAGCAGCTTGGTAAAATTAAACACAAGAAATCTGTGGAGGCGTTGGGCTATGTAACTTTTGTTTGTTTCTGTGGTTCTTCAACCAGAAAGAGAAGTTCTGCTAGGTGTAAATATGAATCACGAAAGCCAAATACACAGGAATCACTTATAGAACATGAATCTATGCAAAAGAATAAACAATCATATATACTAAAAAGCAGGCTGTAGAAAAAGGGTCTAAGAGAAAGTGAATCCAGCTAAGTAAAAGTTAGTATGACAGATCTGGGAAACAAGTTGCTCATACTGTAGGGAAGTCACTTTCAAACCTTAAAGTAAAAAATTAGGATCAGTTTAAATGATCTGCAGTGGGCTCAAAACCCTATGTGTCTTATTGGAAAGCAGTGGAACTATTCCAATTTCACCAGATAATAAAGTTGGGTGGTTTGGGGTTTTTTGTTTGTTTTGTATTAAACAGTCATTGGTTATGTCTTACCTGTATTTAAAAACAGGAAATGTCAAGACCTGGTAAAATCAAGGAGCTAAAAATCTACAAGGAACATCCAAGCCAATACAAGTCTGATACTTGTCAATGGATTCAGTGAGTTAGCTGCTGTAAGTAAATCTGGATTTACAACAAAAAAAGAGGTTGTTCCTTTCAGTATTTGCATGACAACACTTAAATTCAAAATAAATGTTTACTTTTAATTTGCTCATTTGATAATTTCAGTAATATAAATTGAAAGAAGTTGCAATGCTATCAGTTTCAATATAGATCAAAACTATTACTCTTCAGAATATCTCTGGGCAAGTTTCTTCAAACATGGAGGCACCAAATTTGTCAAAAAAATAATTTGTTTTCTCAGTATTCATGTATTAAATATGCATGTCAGTATTTGAAGTTTTGTTGCAGAATAGGACAAATGAAGCTTGCTGCATCACTTTTCACTAGCATAGGATTTGGTGTCATTTTGGTGAAATTAATTTGAGCAGTACAATGCTGGACGAGGTTCAATCCATAGTTTCTGTTAAAACAGAAAGTCACTTACCCCTTTATCTTGCTTCCCCAGGGGTTTCTCTAAATAAACTTCTCTCTTTACTGGTCAATACCTTCGTTGTTCTCAGAAAGAATGCTAACATGAGTTTAGTTTACCTAGAACGATACAACAGAGCAGGACTGGTGAGATATTGCACACTGATAATGCCAAGTATGAAATGCCTTTGTAGATCTATTTGAAACTGGGGTTGTCACTCTCCTGACAATGATGTGCGATAAACTCATGAAACTCCATGTTTTATGGGAACATACATGTTTAGATTCATGGTAGATAATTTCATCATTTCATTTGGGCTCTTAAGGGTTCACACAGATATTTCATTTCCTCTGTTTATTATTCAACAGCTCTTGGCTTGTTCTGTCCGATGAAGGAAAACCAAATCCTCCAAGGTAATAGCAGTACAGGAAAAGTCCTACTAATTTCCAGTTTGGAATAAATTAAAATACTTTTCACTTACAACCATTTGCATAAAATCAGTTCACAGCAATCTTTCCAATGATTTTCCCATATTCTATTTTAGGTGTATGGGGAAGACAGTCAAGTACTGTGTAAACTATAATAAGAAACTATTTATGATTTCTTACTGATTCTATAAGCAATTCATATCTACAGGAAAGGCTTAACCCTGATACTTGGCAGTGGAAGTCCTTTTTACTTAATCTTTATGATCAACGTCATTTTTACTATTTGACATCAGAAGTAGGTATTCTGATCAAAAAAAGTTTCTCCTGCACTTCACTTGATCACATCTATTTCCAACTAACCAACAACTAATGCTGGGGAAGCATTTACAGATGACCCCTCTAATCCAGGTCTTACTTCATTGAGTATACTCTGCTATGGAATGTTATGAAGTGCTATCAGTGCTATGAAAACCATGCAATATATTGTGTTCTGTGACATAATGGATTAGCTAAATGTTATCCACTGAAAAGCAAAGAAAATCCTATACAAAACTAAAGAGAAAAAAAATGTTATTCTCTGTCCAGGCATCTTATTATCTGCTGTGTGGCAAACAGGACAGATGTTAACATTTCAGCCTGCTCCCTGTATCACACACAACAAAACTATGGAATTTTTCTTTCTTAGGATGGATATTACTACACTATAACATTTCCAGTACATATAAAACAAGTTTAAAATATCAATAATGAAACAGGGAGAATTCATAACCTTGCTCATGGCAACGACATTTTTTTCTTTTGTTTTTTAAACTGGTTCTTGTTACAAGGTGTTATGTCTTACAATGTATCTTGCAGAAAATGCAGTATGCTGCACGTCCATGCAGATCATGGCTAAAATCACACATACTGTGAAGGCAATCACAAAGTTGGGAATAAAAAAATGCAAATAAATAATAATTTAAAACCCGAGGTAATTAAAAAGGTTGGCACAATTGATTATGGCATAAATAGATTATTTGTTTAACATTTCCCACAGTCAGAAAAAGAAAAACAGTATGAGGCTACTCCTGAACTGTTTCTTACAGGCAGGAGTGCAGCAACATCTGTTATGAAGTGGTGAATCAAATTGCTCTGATCAGTCCATGTTCTAAGCACAATTTCTGATGTGCATCTAAACATTTTATATGAGGAAGCTATTCTTTTGATGCTTTTAATTTTATCACATCCATTAATTTGATTGAAATTATCCTCAAGCAGTATCACAGCCTCAGAACTATGGCTTATAGATGAACTGCATTGATATTTATCTTCTTACTATCATACCTGCCTCACATTTATTATCTTTACTTTGCCAGTTTTCCCTTTCTGCTTGCAAAAAAAACCCATAAACCCTGTATAACTGGCACTGGGAGTCTATGGAAAAGACTTCATGGTGCTCTAACAGGCCATCTTACAAGATGTACCTCTTTGAAAACTCAACACAAGAAAGCAAAGATTATACCCGTATCTCCAGGTTATGCTGGATCCCATCAAGAAACTGTCAGGAAAAGGATGATATGTGGGGAAAATGGGTTTTCCGGAAGAAGTACACAATTTTCCAGTCTTCTACAAAATGCTTTGTCAACCAATACAATCATTTCTATATGGCCTAATATTAATATATGACTGATCCAGTAAACACTGGTTATGAAGACCCGGTTTTTATTATAACATGACTATAATGTGTACAGTAGTGTGAAGGAAAACTTTAGCTCAATATTCTTTTTTTTTAAAAAATCAAATTTGAACTTCAAAGTTTTCTTCCAGAAAGATAATTCATTTTATTGAATAATATTGTTATTGATTTTCTTTTTTGTCTAACATTCTTTACAAAGAAAATATCAAACAAATGTTATACGGATAGATGTTTTTCTGAGCACTCAAAACAAAAATCAAGCTGAATACTTGAAAACATGATATTACTGCAGTATTTTCTTAAACATGGCTGAATTTATATGCAAAACCAAACATTTTCTAAGAAAAAAGAAAAACAACTCTGATTTTTATTTTTTAGATTAGAGCAAAGTCACAAGCAATAGAGTTAAATAAATAATTAGATGATAGATAGTGGCCAAAATTTCAGGAAGTTGTCTGTAAAATATACCAATAGATTTCTGGGCCTGCTTACAAATATAAGTCAAGAAACTCAAGAAGAAGAAATTGCGTGTTTTGTTGGGAGAATAGGGGAAAAGAATGTTGAAGGTGGGGCGTGGGTATGTAATAAATATTACGTATGTAGGAAAAAAAACCCTTTGCTTTCCTTTTAAAGGATATAATAGTTACAGAAATTACACAAACAGAAAATTCTGCTCATTTAAATGTTTCTCTTTTTCAGCTAGATTGTTTTTAACAGAAACCCATAATAGGAAATTGAAATAATTACCTTTCATCTGTATTGCAGTCACAAGAGTAAGGCATTTCTTATATTCCAGACATTTCCTTGGAAATAGTACAGACACAAACATTTTTTCTATCCACACGCAGGACAGTGAGCACGCACCATTACAAGGCTGGAATTAACCCTGCTGAGGTACCTAGCACTGAGCCTGAGGTACCTAGCACTGAGCTGGTGAGCAGGAGGAGGGCTGGGCTGAGGGAGAGGGTGGCTGTAGTGTTCAGTTCCAATTTCAGAACAAACAAACAAAACAAAAAAATTGGGGGAAAGAGGCTGGCCAGATGCTGTGTGAGTCAGCACGCAGCCCAGGTGCCTCAGCCATCCGTATGAGAGGAGTTCTACAGAGGTTGAGGAGGCTGCAGCAGCAAGACAAGACAGACAGGAAGGCACAAGACTTTCAAGGACACAGTAGGGCAATCTCCAGTGTTTCTGCCGTTAAGGAGGAGGAGGGTCCCATGGAAAGAAGCTGCATACCTGCAGAAGGATCATATGTGTTCCTATATGCTTTTCATGCAATCAACAGGTGAGGATTAAATAGGTGGGATAGTAACTCAAGATGGCTTGGTCCTTAATGTGGAAACAGTGGGAGGTAATTATTTTCCAGCTGGGGAATATTAGGCTGACCTCATTTAGATGCAGAATGAAAATAATATCCTAGAAGGTTTTATACCATCATAAGCATCATGTTACAAAATCACATTCATCTTTTATTCTGAAGATTATTTGTATGTGAGAGATGCTTTCAGTTTATATTATATCTAATGTATAAAGAGTTTCACTTTCTTGTGGTAGGCTGTATACAGAAATGGAAAAAAAAGTTACTTAGTTTGATTTCTTCTCTCTTTTTTTCTCTTCTGAACAGGTAGCTAGTGCACATTTTCCAAGGATCACTGGTGCTGCATTTCACAAAATTATATTCCTTCTCTTTTTTATTATTCTGCTATAAAGCAGTTAGTTTGGCTGCTAAGCTGCAAAGGATACTGGCCATATTACTGTCAAAGCTTTCAAGAAATCTCTCTCTTTCAAAAATAGAACAGGATGAAGTTTAAACAGGCAAAATCAGGCAGCTCCGTGTGGTGTGGAGACTGCTGAAAAGGTAGGAGTTTGTCCAGAGTTTTACAGCAGTATTCTTCATGGTAACTTTAACCTTAGATAATTCAATTTCAGAGTATCATCTCTCCCTCTGAGAAGATCGGGCATGTCTCAAATGTCTTCACTTAGTTCTGTTTGAACACCTGAAGTCCATTAATCATCACTGTCTTATCAAGGTAATTATTAATGGATGTCCGAGACAGAAGTGACCCATGAGCATTTTAAAAGGACATAATTTCTTTCAAGATACTGTTGCTGCATTAGCAAAAGGTAGCTCATTTTGAATAAAAAATGTTGTGAGAAACTCTTCTCCCTTAAACAAGGACCATATGACAAGACATAATTACAATTTACTTTTCCTTATGAAGTTACTGCTCTGAAGCCATCTATAAAACCATGCATGGTCAATATGGCATACAGTGTGGTTTTCTGTAAGTAATATCAAATATTGAGGTCACATTATTAAGTCATCATGAGTAGAACAACATTTTCTTGGGAACTTTACATTGCTGCTTCCAAATGAAGATGATGTACAAGCCAGGCTGGAAATAAAACGTGTCACTAGAATAGCTATACAAAAGTCCCTGTGCCCTAGAATAGTTATACAAAAGTCACGTATCTGCACAACAGGTCAAGACACAATATATTGATAGCATTGATATTATTTTTTCTTAATTTTATTTTTTCTATAAAATATAACATTTTAAATGAAATTATTATTATAATGTACCTGATTTATTATTGCTATTGTTATTATTATGCATTATGTTTTCATTAAAATTGCAAGAATAAGATCTTTATTTCAGAGAAGGCTTGTTAGATGTGCAGTTTTTGACAGTCACTAAATCTTCCTCTATACCTGCTCTGCAAATTATTGTAGAAAATTACACTGGATGAAAAGCCATTAATTGCTGGTATCACGTGTGTGCATACGCGCACACACATATGCCTATTCTGCAAAGCATATAAAATATTATAAAAGGGGAGAAGAAAATAATATGACTCTGTATCAAGAACAACATCCAGATTTGAGAAGAAAACTGAAAGAAACTATAAGCCAGAGGATAAAGTTGGAAATCCTCCCTGTACCTTAAATAAGAAATGAGAGGTAGAAAACGATGGGAGATAAAGGCACGGTTAAATACAGAGTAAGCAATGACTTGGTGACCCCTGCAGTGGTTGCTACAGCGAGGGTGCACTCTGCCAGCTGAGACCTTCTGCGTCACATCAAAACTTCACTCCCAGAAGCACCACATCAGTGGGCACTGGGCTCTGCAACGAGCCCGAAGGAGCGGAATTCCCAGAACAAGCACCCTTACAAGCTAGCTCAAGAAGCTATGCATGTAGGAAACAGGTACCAAGAGTTTTACAGCTGGGTAAAGCACAATTTTGATTATTTGTCTACATACAGGTATGAGAAATCTACATCAGTGACACCCAGTCTTCTGCCAAGGTGAGGACTGTGATCGTTCACTGAAGAATTTGAGGGTCTCATGCTGAATGTCCTTCCTGTTTCTAGACCAGGTTCATACATACAGCCAGTTTCCATCACGTGCCTGTTGATCCCTTAAGCAGTATGCTTGCTTAGTACTCGCAGGGACATCATAACTGTACCAGGAAGGAGCTGTGATACTCCCAGGAAAGAGAGTCAGTAGGTGAAAAGCAGATTGCATTGTCTAAACATAGTATGTAGACCCTGAAGAGTTTTTAAAATCCCATTTCAGCACTAAAAGCCAACTAACCAAAACAAACAAACAAAAAATCCCTCTAGATATGGCTGCTATTACTGAAACATGGTCAGACAAGTCACAGTGATACGTTCATTATTAAGTAGTCCAGTGAAGACAGAGTAATGATTTTGCTAATTTACAATTTATAATCAGTTTAATGTTCACACTTCCTGAAGCATTCTCCACCTCTTAAAAAAAAACAAACAAACAAAAAACAAAACAACAAAAAAACAGTCATGTGATATTTGCTGCTTCCCAGAACGATGAAGCTAAATGCAGTAAGGTTTTGTGAAATTCAGTTAATTACTTTCTGATGTTATCTCTTACGTTTGCAGGCTGTGGTTGAATGATACCTGCACTATTGTAGTAACAGAACTATCTGGCTCACCTACGTAATGCAATGTAATCCTTAAAGTAAAGGAATACTTAGAAGTGTTGTCACGTGTGGAAGGGGAATGAGTGCTGTTTAACCCTTAGTACACAAATGCAGTGAGTGTTCCCATAATACACACATAATAAACCTTAATAAACCTACAGCATTAAGCTGAATCACCGTGGCCCTGTGCTGAAGTAAATATATTAATGTGAAAATAGGTTCAAGTTCAACAGTAATGACCTGAAGTAATGCATCTATTTGTGGCAATAAATCTTTTGACACAATGTAGACGGCATTCGGCACAAGGTTTAAATGGATTGAGGAAAATCTGAAGTGGTCTGCTTAATTGGAATAAAGTTCTCTGTGGTGGGAGGAATGCTGCACTGATAGACCTGATTGCAGGAAGGAAGGGTGAACTGATTAGGTTTATTAGAACACTAACTTGTTAACTCGATAAATACAATTAAAGTACATGATTATTCTACTAGATTTTTATTTGAACTGCATTAAGCTGCAGAAATCCCAAAATAAGCTGTCTCATTAACAGTACACTTGCTGCCCCAAAGAATGAGTAAAAGATTAGTGTTTAACAAGTGATGTAAAAAATGATGTGAATCAAATGAAAGGGATGAACTAAGTTTCCTATTTATTTATTTATTTTGCATAATGTAAGTAGTGTTTGTAATGATGGGGTTACTAAAAACTGAATGTAAAGTCATTAGGTGGTTCAAGTATAAAATCTTTGGCTTCATTCTTGGCACTCTGTAGGATGATATCGAACTTGTTGAAATTTGGGACTTAAGTGTTATAACATTGATGTATCAATAAACAGTTTTGTATAAAACCAAAAACAACTAGGAAGACCTATAAAATCTCTAAATAAATGTGTTCTCAACAATCAAAAAAATATTCTAAAGAAATGGCATTTAATTTTTATAAAATATTCAATTCCTGGGTTGATTTTGCTTATTTAACAGGAAATAAGTTATATAAAAAGTTATAATTTTAAAATTAAAATTCCACCTATTTTAATTTACTAAGAATAAAATAGAATGCAGTGTATTTTTATCAACATTTCTACCTGTATTTGCAAAATATATTCTCTCAGAACTGCCATATTTCCTCATGAGGGTCTGCTGTTTAGGGAATAGTATCTCACATCAACAAAAAATGACATGCTGTAATACTTTAATCTACTATTATATACAGTGCATATTTAAAATTACTGATTCCTTCTGTCTGATTTTTGTGCTTAGCTTCACATCTCATAACTTTGAGCTGTTGATGTTTTATAGGATAAGTATTTTTAAATGACAGTTGTCATTATAAGAATGATAATTATTCTCTTTTTTTTTCAGCTGGAACTTTCTTGTTGATAAATTGTACTATAATGATATCAGTGAAAACAATAAGACTTTATTTTCAGATTTTTAAGCATTTCTGTTTTCTCTAGATAATGTACTTAATTTCTAACCTGGGCAAATTAGTTTTCCAGCGCCAGTGTTTAAAACGGTGGTCAAATCAGTGTTGAATATGTTTTTTTGAGGAAACTATGAAGTCTCTGAAATCAAGTGGGGTGGAATGCAGCACTCATCCCTGAGGAATGAGGCTGGCAAGAGCCCTGCTTTGCATCTTTTCCAGATCAGCAGGAAGGAAAACCGTGCTTGTTGACTCCCTTCCTAGTAGGTGAATGCCAGACTACAAGTAGCAAGAGGTTTTCCCTTGGTTCTGATCCGAGAAAGATGCGGAACAATGGTCTGACATTTAAAAACTTAATTTAATATTAGCAGTGGCATAAATGATTAAGTCCTCTGTAACAAGGAGATCTTAAAAATTCAAGCTTTTTTCCACTCACAAAATTATACTATCCTGTTCCTTTCTATGCATGACTGATCTTAATCTGTGTAACTTCAAAAACTAAAGCCGAAGCTCAACAGCAAGCAGATGCTTGGCATTTCCAGCCCTGTGTAACCTGCAGAGGTTTAATACAATTTCAGAAATTGTTATGCTGCAAAACATGCCTATCAGCTCAGCTGACCTTTAAGCTTCACTTCATGTTCACTTTAGGGATAATTATTCCATTTCTTGTGTTTGTGAACTATGTTCTATGCCGAGGTTGTGTAAGGGACGGTGCCTGTTTTACTGCCACATCCTGACAAACTACCTACACTGCTATGGAGAACAGAAAACGTGACGCTTTCTTATGCTTGTTGCAGTCAGGAATATAAAACCGTAGGGTTTTATTAAACATCACTAGTGAAGCACAGTTAACAGCCAACAATAGTTTTCAAGGAGTATTATGAAATTATTCCCTAAAAATGTCTCTGTAGTAATGCCTATATTCAAATGCAAAACAAATTGCAAGCAAAGACATTGCAATGTCAGTGATATCACAGATTCTGACATGTCGCATAAAGCTTCATAAAATAAGGATCCATTACAAGAAATTATTTAATCAACCCAAGTTTTCAAACTTCAAACGGTAATGGTAAAATGAGACAGCAAAGAAAAAAATTATTGTAACATTTATACTACCATTTTTTTTAATTATTAAATTGTTCTTGAATAATAACTATACCCGGGTTAATATCCCAAATATTAAAGAATTAGTTGCTCTCCAAAACCACAGTGGCATGGTAAAACAGGAATAAAAGACTGTGTATTCCTCTAAGACTAGCAATATTGCATTATCTGTTGTGCCTGAAACAAAGAGTTTATGCCTGCGTGCAGATTCTTTCTCAGTAAAAAAAGCCAATTTTAAATTTTGGTGCAGGGCAGAAGGTGGAATGATGCCCGAACTGAGGCTGATGTGCCTCTGTGTGGATCTGCCAAACAAAGGCTTTGGCTGTTCAGCGGGAGCAGTGAAGCTTGGCAAGTGACAGTTTTTCTCAGCCCTCTTCCCCACTTCAAACAGTATAGATTCTGCTTTGATTTTTCCAGATTTCAAGAGCCTCACAGCCATATTTTAATCTTTTACAGCAAGCTGTCTCGGCTGAAGAGTCCAGCAGCGTGCCCTCAAGTTGGCTGATGTTCAGCAATCAATACCGTGAGTGTCATCAGGAATCTAATTAGCGCAGGTTTTTCTCCCTTCTTTTTCTGGAGATAAAGAAATAAGCTGGCCTTTTCTCCTGATGTTAATTTTCTTCAAGTGAATGGATAATGGTTAAAAAAGTTATTAGACATTTAAGTATTTGCCTTCCCTTTAAAAGATTGAAAGATGCTTTGGCAGCGGATGACCTCACATAACATCAAAAGCAATAGTGAAAGTACAGAAGTGCAACTTGCTCACAGAAAAGCTCTGACTACTCTTTCCTTATGTAGGATTAAACTGAGAAAATATTTTGATTTTTTATTTTTGCTATATTGCTCTCCATTGACAATATTTTGTTCCAATCTTGCAATTGTTCCTTTCTATTATTAGGAAAACAAGGCATATAGTAGACATATTTATGTGATATTTCCATTAATGTGTGACTCAGTAACTTAGCATGGCTGAATAGTTTTAGGACAAATGAAAGAAAAAAAGCCAACAATTTATCCATGAGTATAATCTCTTTCTTTCCATTTTGACTTCATTATTTTTCTCCAAGTTATCTGTTCAGTCTTTCTGTAGCATTGCTATTTATAAATAAAACAGAACAAGAAAAAGTGTATGCCCATACTAGAACATCTTAGAACTCTATAAAGAGGGGACCATAAACGTAAATATTTTTAAAGCTAGCAACAACTTTAGCTGAACTTGAACAACTTGATAAAAAATATAAATATATTACCTGCTGACTTTCAAGTTCTTACAATATGAATAGAGAGGAAACGATGAACAAAACACTTCTAAATGCATATAGATTTTGACAAATGGGGCACATACTGTCTGCTGGCATCCTCATAAAGTGGATTTTGCCATCAGTTTGAAAGACTTAAACAGCTGAACTGGTGCTGTGGATAAAGTATTGAGTGTGCTAGAGGCAAACTCCTAAAGAGAAATCCCCCTTTTGAGATGCTGTGTCTGGTTTAAATATCAAATTTATTTCTTAAAATAAAACTTTATCAGTATAGGTATGATATCTTATAGAATGCAGACTGAGAAGAAACAATGGAAGGTTTTTGGCAGCACAGCTGCCCTCTACATCTCCCCAGGCTAAGGTTAAAAGTGAACATAACATGAAGGTTTTATTTAACATTAGGACATTTTATTAGTTCAAAATGTAAAAAAGTGGTTTTAACAGTGTGTTAAAACACTGTGTTTTCCTTGTTTGCAAGTAACCTAAAAGTGACTTGAGACATTTTAAATAGCACAAAAATAAACATTTTTTTTGCTAGGTAAATTTATACAATTGAGTTAAAATTCTAGAAAACCAACTGCAGTGCTTGATACCAGGAGAGCTAAAGAAAATGCACAGAAGAACTGCTTGGTACAATTTTTATTTGGCATTCTAACAACATGAATCTTGTTAGGCAGAATGGGACTGTTGGTAAAAACCAGAAAACATACAATGTCCATAAACACATGGATTTGGTGGTTTTACTTCCAAAAATATGAAAATGTAGTTTTCTAGCAGAACGATGAGGCAAACAAAACAAAACGGCTGAAAATTATTTACTACTAAAAAAGGAAAAAAAAATATTTTAAAATTAGAGCTCTCTTTTAGCCCCCAGAGAGGTTTTACTTTGAATAAGTATGGAACACTTCTGCCTAGGGCTAAAAGTTACTTTAATTCATTCAGCAAAATAAGCCCCTTCCCTTCCACACACTGACATTTGATACAAAATTAACTGAATCACAGTGAAAAATAAACTGGAAAAAGAGAGACTGCACTCGGGAAATCTACCAGAAAAGAATTCATGACTGCCAGTTCCTATAGGGTAAAAGGCGTAGGATTTTCCCAGGGTGGAGGAGACCTGCCTTTTTAATCTTTCATCTTCTACATAAATTCTGAGAAAGATCTTCATCTAAGGGAGTATTCTGCATATTCTGAACAAATTCTCCAGTACTTTTGGTTTAAACTGTTCTATTTGTATAACGTATATTCATGTATTTTAGGTGTGCAGATTGTTAACAAATACGAGATATTTTGGAACTTATCTTTATTTGTCTGATTTTCATGAATGTTATGAGAAAGTATGCATCAAACCTATTTGATTTGTGCTCAGAAGGCTTGTAGTACGACAGCTACACGATTCTGGACTGAAGAGGTTGAAATCCTGGTATAATTATAAAACGCAATGGATGTACTGTAGACAAAAACGATAAAGTGCTGAATTCAGTTATGTCTGCAAAGATTGCAGTAACATAGCCTACATGCTGGTGATATTGTGAAATGTTTATTGTGTACTTTGAAAGATTTATATTCCTCCTTGAGCACTAGGGAAGTACCGTTTCCTGGATTGGCTGACATAGGTCAGCAACAGGGGTGAACTCAAGGGTTTTCATTGCAGAATGAGTTACAGAGGGGTTTTTCATTCCCTTTTTTCTTGCTTTCCAATGTCCTTGATAAATTGAGGAAGAAGAAACATGACATAGGCTCATTATGTTTATAACAATGTGTATATTAAAAATATATATATATATACACACACTATGTAATAAAAGAGGCACTATAGGTAATGTTTACAAACAAAGTGGTTTTCAACAAAACCATTTTTTAAATGTTGCCCATTCTTACCTAAATGGTGAAGATTTTAACTCAACCTTCCAATACTGATTCATACAGATCACTGAAGACACAATAAAGAGAACCATCTGAATGCAAGACCTCTCAGGACCCCACAGGACTGTTTCCAGAATGTAATACAAAATACGTTCAAAAGTAAGTTAAATATTTTCATTTCAGAACATAACTGAAGAATAAAAAACTGTGAAAGTCATGGGGTGCTGTGAAATGTGTGTAGATACCTGAGTGTTGGTGTACTGGAGGAAGATGGGTGGATGATGACAGGGAAATAATTTATACTAGTATTTTTTAACCTTTATAAATCAGAGCTTATATTTTCACATCTTCTGAACATGCCATGTGAACTTGGAGAGTGGACATCCAGTTTCTAGCCAATGAGGAGAACTTTTTCTCCAGCTGAGGTGGCTTCCTGAGTTGTCATCCTCTTGAGCTTTTCATTCCTTTTTCTGCAGATAGTCTACAGAATTCTTCCAGTTGCTTCCAGCACTTCAGCTATGGCATCCATCAGGCGCAAGGATACATTTCACACTTAGAAAAAAAAATGTCAGCGTGACATCCTTTGAAAAATGTTATTAGCAAGAACTGTGTAAAATAGATATAAAGAGGGTAGAGGTTGCTGGATTTGTTGAGCTTTCTTATTTAGAAAGGGTATTGCACTGTGAACAGAGTGACTTTAATTTCATGTACCTTCTGATTTATAAACCATGCCATTCTCTGGGTTATTTAAGTTTATTAAGAGAAAAGGGAAAGAGTTAGCATAATTCAATGGTGCAAGAGTTTGGTATGAATCCCAGTAAGAAAGGCACTCTGACTCCACAAAATCTTGATTAAAATCCCATTTATTTGAAACAACATAAGAAGAAAATAAGGATAGCATAGATAATGCAGATGGTGGGAACTGTGAGCTGTGCAGCACCGTCAGACCTCTAGGCACAGCACAATGCACAGATCCCAGCTGCTGAGAGGATCACCAAGAATGTAGACTTCAGAGCTCTTAGGGAAGGTTCTTAGAAATACACTGCTCCATTCATAATTTCTGCTGTTGCAGAGAAGGATGTTTATAGGAAAACACACTGCTTCGCTTCAAGATAAAACAAAATCATGCAGGAACCAAGTGTGAGCTGCCTACAGGCTCCCCTATTATAATTAACCAGCTAATTTTATCCTGTAGCCAAGGGATATGTTCCTAGCACAGGCCTGTACCTCTTCATTTCAATATGAGTGGATCATTATGACCTTAATGTGTAATAGTTTTTATGACAGAACCAGTACACTTAGCACTCAGAACTGTCCTCCTAATACTCACATTTACAATATAAATTCCTTTTCAGGTGGTATTAGGCACTCAGCTTATTCAGCTTGATCCTTCCCTGCCTCCACCTCTTGTTCTTCCCCCAAGCATCTTAATACATATTCCCCAAACTCCAAAAACCCTCCCATAAATGTTACAGAATCATTCTTTCCTCTGCATACTGTGCCCCATTAGGCAAAACCCCATTGTGGATTATTCTGGGGAGTAAGAGTTTCCTCCCTGGACTCTTCTCTGGGTTTATGTCCCTGAAGGTAGAATGGGTGAATCTCTCTCCTTCAACAGCCTTAGTAACCAGTTTTCACTGATTAGGTTGCTAAGGTTCCTTCAACCATCACTGGTCTTCTGCTCCTCAACAACCCTTTGTATTGAATGTGATCAGCCTTTAGTCAGGCAACAAAGATGGCTACAGAAACATCATACTCAATTGTGCTGCTCTGCATGAGGAAATTAGTAGGTTACATCTGAGACACTTGCTGTCAACTGCATTTTCCATTGACTAACTTTCAAATTTTCCAGTTTAAGGAGAAGATATGATTTAGTCACAATAGGTCCCTCTCCTTTGAAGGAAATAAATTCTTCATTCATGTCAGAGGAAATTATTTGAACTGAGCACCTCATAACTTTTTATAGGAGATGGTACACTTACAAAGATGAAGATAAGGTTTTTAAGACTTAAACCCAACAAAAATAGTGAGGTAAATACCTTCTAAATCCATTATTGACATTTCTTCCCTGTCTCATTTCCATACCTTCTCCTCTACAGTTTACATTTGGCCATGGGGAGGTATTTTAGACATCTTCCACATTTTCTTTCAAACAACTTGGCTTTTTACATATTGTGATAGCTTTGGCTTCAAATCTTTGACCTTTGGACATCTATCAAAATATCCTTTTAGAATCTAAACAAGATTCTAAATCAAACATAATATTTTCTTACACGTCTAATGCCAAATCTACATTCCCAGACTGTTATACTGAATATAACTTGAAGATTTAGCAAACTGGTTCTTTTAATGTTCCAAGTAAACCCATATTTTGTTGCTCTGTGATTTGTATGCATGAACTATATTTAAGCAGTTTACGAGCACTAACACGTAAGCAATTAGCATTTAAAGGTCAGTACTTAAGGTTTCTTTATCTGTCAGAGTAAGTTTTAATAGCCTACATGTGACGTATTAGTATCATTATTAATAAAGTTACAATCTGCAGAAGTTTTCATTGGTAAATGAGGTGTTCTAGAAAACCTGGTTAGACTGAAGTCAGCTATACTGTACAATGTTCTTCTTCAGCATTCTCTTGGAAGATGCTGAAGGAGCATGTAACTTTTTTTTTTTTTTCTTTTAAATTGTGAAAATGTTGTTGTACTTCCTGACCAGAACAAACCCATTTGTTCAGATTGATGCCTCCTATAACTTCAGGTAAAACATGATCATCACAGTACGTCTACGAAATCACTGTGTGGGACAGATTTTGCTGTTATTTACACGGACATATTTTCGTTTTGAAGTGACTGGACCACAGATAGACTAAAGAAAGATCAAACTGTGCACTTTAATATTCAGGCACTAGGCTGTGTTAACTAATGAGTGGATTCTCAAAGTCTTAACACAGTGATTCAAAACTTTGCTGCCAATAGTTGGAATTCACCTCGTTTTTTCATTTTCTTTGGGACAAATTTCTTAACTTGTTTCCACCTCACTTTCTGATAGTGAAAGATTCTGTCAGTTGCTGGCAAAATCTCAAGAAAAACTTTACAGAAACTTGTAGTGACTACCTGCTCAAAGTGCTTTATGCATTCTGCCTAATTTTTATGAGATATGAATTCCTACAGACAAATGTCTAGATCTGCTGTATCAGCTTATTCTCTTCAAGGTATTTCTTTTCATTTTGTCTAGGAGGATGCAATATCAAGTAGAAATTTTATATCTATACCACAACAAATACTAGTGGGCACAGGTACCTATTTAGTTTTCCTTTACCAACAGGCTAGGGTGTTCAGTTAATTCCATACCCCATGCAACAGATGCATTATGTACTAAATCTAGCTAATAATAGCCCTGTAGTTCTACCACACCTGCGTAATGTTCAGAGGCTCAGTAGGCATAATAACGAGGAAGAAGCTGAGCTTATGATATTAGATCAGTTCAGGTCCATAGGGTGGATACATCTCATCAATGCCTCTGTGGAGCTAGTCACTTTATATGTATTTCTGCTATAGAGAAAGAATTCTCAAAACCCACCACATACAGAAAAAACATGGCAGTTCTGTTTTGGTTTGTTCTGTTTCTTTCTGTGTCTGGTATCCTTGGGCTCACAGTTGTGCAGAGCCCTCAGCTATGGCTCCAAAGTCTGCAAGGACTTTCTGTTTGGGCTGTGATGTTTCACTGTAATGCCACATCACTCCCCAAGCTGCTCTTTGTGTTTTCTGAATCTACTTTTAAGTAAGCTTCTGCTTTTCACAATTTCTATTAGCAACAACAGCTGATCAAATGATCCCAGCATCCCATTTCAACCCACAATGCACGCTTTTCTCACAAACTCATAGCTTGAAGCATTTAAAAAAGTCTTGTTAAACAAGTTTGTTGTTATTGTTATATTAGCAAGTGTCAAGTAAGGACATTTGCTACTGTGTGAAAAACTTCTCCTTTCACAATCATTGCAGCTTCTCAGTAAGAACTCCCACTCCAATATTTCTGCATCTTTTCTTCAAATGTGTGGAGCTTTCTGGTGTTTCTTTCAATAGTTCTCATCATCACTAGGCTTGCACAACCATAACTTGACAGGACAGATCGTTCTTGGCTTTCCATCTAACTTTAGAGAAACATGGCTTGGCAAGCTATGTTCTAATATGGGTGAACTTGCAAATAAAACCAGAAACTCACCCAGATCTCAAAATGCATCTTTTATACCACAGGAGAACATTTCCTCCTGAATGGAACTTGTCAAGCTCTGAAAAAAAATGCTGCCTGTAAATGAACTTAAATGACAGAATGATGAAAATTCTTGTAACATTCCTCCTACATAGCCAGAAATCATACTTTATCTAGAGGAGTTTCTTGATTGTACTAATGCTAGCTACGATGTAGACCAGTTATCACATATTAGCTCATATTGAAGTCAATGAAGCTTTACAGTGACTGAAGGTCTGTTCTTTTTATTAAAGAATAAATAAACAAACAAAAACATGTACCCCAGATTAGATGTCATCATTACAATGTATTTTTTCTTGCACAGGGATCCTTCAGTCTCGTCTCTTTAGAGTCATTACACTTTATTATTGTTATTTCTCATTTTAATCACCTTCCCTGTTTCCGTTTCTATTTAATTGCAAATTGTTTTCCAAAGAGCTTTCCTCTGAGGACTCTCCTATTGGTTTTGGCTGCACTGGAAAGAAAGGATTAAACTTTAATTCATTCCCAATTAGAGTAAAATGAAGAATATGAACCAGCAGTGACATATAAACTTCTCTAGAGGTGTGTAAGAAATTGAAAGGCGGTATCATTATTCATGCTGCTTGATAAAAGCAAAATAAAAATAAGTAAAAATTCAATGCAATAATACCACTTCCCAGTATATAACTAGAGTAGGAAAAAAAAAAAAAGTCACTTTCACTCTTTTAAATGGAAACACTAAAATCATATTTGATATTCATGTTCCCAAGGTAACCTTAAATCTCTAGCTGTGTATTGACACAGCTATGGATTTATCCATCTGTCCTCTGCATGTATAGCTAATCTATCATTTATCTTTTATATCTTACATCTCTTCTATCTTAAGTCTCTCTTTGCAGATAGACCTTATATCTGCCTTGCTAAAGTCGTATTTATCTTATATGCATCTTATATCCATCCTTGCTAAAATAAAGACAGGGACAGATGCAGGGTTGCTCTTACACTATATGGTGATTCCATTCCCCCCACCAGACTACTTAGTGCTTTTGTAATTTAGAATTGTAAAGAGTAAAAAAAAAAAATCAATACCCGCTGCAAATAGAATGATTAATCAGAGAAATTTATGATGCTGACAGTCTTGTTTGATTTGTAGTGTATGCTAAACATGGGAAGGGAAATTCCAATGGACCCACAGATTTCTCAGTTTTAATGGCTCAATACTGGTATGTGCAGACTGATAAACTTTCAGCAGGCTTCATTTTGCAAGAACTATCAAAACTCCTTGGCCTGCGCAGGTTGTGCACCATTGCAGGATAATTATCAACAGAAAGTCCACCATCCTTCTAATTTACAAAGCTAATTAGAGGAACAATTCCAGAGAGCAGCCAATTTGGATATGAGGAAATTTATTTTCACCCTCTGACCCCAGAGTAAGGTATTTTTCATGAAAGCACATTATTGTAGTCTCAACAAGACCTCTGTCATGTTATTACATGTTCAACAAGAACTTTGTAGCAGTTTTTAGCTCTAGAATTTTTGAAAAGATGAACTGGAATTTCTGTCTCCCTAAATTCTACAAGTATCATCCTAATTACAAGGTAGGAAATAAAAATATAAAACAAGTGTACTAGATAATTCATTTAGCTTGTTCTGTGACCTGACAAAGGTCAGTAGCATATTCTAAGGAAGAGCAAAATCGCAGAGAAGAGCCCAGTGCCACTTTCCTCATGTTCACTGTTATCTTCTACCATCTACAGCTTTAACAGAGGGGGTGTCTTAGTAAACTTTTGCCATTAATTTATTAGATTAGCTTTTGAAAACATGAAAATTCCTATTACTCAAAATGTACTATGCCAATTAATTTAGCAGCTTAAATATGCACTGAATGAAAAAATGTTCTTTTTTAGTTTAATTTTACATTAATTTCAGTTGCATCACCTTAGCGAGGAAGAGTCACCTGAGTCTTGCAAACCATCCCTCTAAATTAACAAAATTTGACATTTTAAAGCATTTCTCATCTATTTTAGAATTTACTTTCTGATATTTTTTTTGAGAAAAAGAACCTGACAGCAGATATTCTAAGTAGTAAGCTCAAAATAATAAGAAATACATAAATTTTAGCTTTACACTCAACCCCCCTGAAATGTTACTTACTTCAATTTCTTCACAATTAGTGTAGTAGAAATGCAGAAAAGCATTCTTCACACTATAAATAAATAAAGTCAACTAAATGCCTTCATTTTATAGAAAAAATAAAAACCCACATGCTGGCTAATGTAAACATTTTCAACATTAAGAACAATGTTAGTTCTTTATTGAATCTTTTTTAACAATTCCAGCTGAGTTATTACCAAGATGGCTTCATTTAGTTCAAACACCTTTCATTCAAGCTGGGTTATTATTTCCCTAGCTGTTCGTTGTAGGCTTTCATGTTAATAACATGAACCCCATAAGCATATTAAGCATGTTTCATCTTAACTCTCTTCTGTAATGTATGCCGCTATATTACCTGTCTTTAAATGTCATGTATTAAAAATTGCATCATGTGCAGGCTACTAAGATTGAAGGGTGCTTGTAGTATTTGTTGTTTTTTGTTTTTTGGTGTTTTTTTTCCAAAAATTAATTCATTTAGCTTGAAAATAAAGGGAAAAGAATGAACGTGCACCACAAAGGGATGGCTTTGGGTTTTTTTGTTTGGGTTTGTTTTTTTTTTTTAATTATAGTAGGGGTAGTTCTTTGTTCTGCTCTGAAGCAAGCTAGACATTAAGTACAAAATTCCTAGTAGCACTTTGAATTCAGCTCACAGAAGAGTGACATGCTTATTTCAGTGATTTTGAAGATTTTTAGATTCTCAATGGAAGCAGCATGGGCATGGCCCACTTGTCTACTTGGCCTTCACTTGAGCCTTGGCAGGTACTGTTTAGTGGTATGCCAAGATTTATGGATGACACAGAAAAAAAGGAAAGAAACTTCCTGGCAGAATCAGTCAGCATCTGTTTCTAGTGCAAGTGCAATCCTTCTAGCACTGCTCCTTCCTCCCTAAACTTCATCCCACCTCCAAACTGTTCCTTTGCCTCTTCTCATGCTTGTCCACGACTTTTATCAACAAGAGATTTGTGTCCTCTACTGAGAAGCCTGAATGAGTTTTCTACCACGTTCTTAACAGTGGGTTGAAAGCTCCACGCTTTAATTACTTTGGCATTATCTTTGAACAAAATAGCGTAATAACAGCAAAATGCTACTCTAATCACTGAACTCTACAAAGAAAATGGCTATTCTGCATGGTAGCTTCCCTCTCCTTGTTCTTCAATAAGCCAATTTTAAAGAGCTCTTCTCTAGTGACTTTCAATGACTATGCCATTTGCAACACTTTTATATCTTCTTTTTAGCAATTACAGACTCGGGCTGTAGCACAGGATATGGTCCAGTGAAACACAGGATAAGCTAGGGTAAAGAAATATTGGTTATCTGCTGCTTCTCATAGTTGTCTATGTTCATGTTTTTAGCTCACTGTAAATGCAATAGTCTTCATACCCATATTGATAGTCTTAATGTTCTCCTCTTGTCTAAAGACCGATCATATTATTTAATACTTATGGGTTAATTTGTTTACATTTTTGACCCTTTATCTTTTAACATGATGACTTCCATCATTTGATTATCAATTTCAATGACAAGACATTCGCTTGGTTAAACACTGCAGAAGAAAAAAAAAAAAAAGTGGGATTTAACATCAAGTGTAGAGGAATTATAGAGCACTGTACGAAAAGCTTATTTATAAAAAGTTTATGATGATTGGTGAAAACATGATGTATGAAATGTTAAGAAGGAAAAAATTGTTCAGGGACAAGTTGTCCAGCCTGTATAAAAAGTTTATTTGTGAAAAAGTTGTAATGATTTTTAAATACATAAGGTATGAAATGTTAAGAAGGAAAAGAAAAAAGAAAAGAAAAAAGGGGGAAATTGTAGAGGAATGAAGCTGGGTTGATTATCATTGATAACATACAGCTGTGGGCTGGCTTCAGGGGCGGTGGGTTGCTGATGTAGACAAGGTGCAGCTGTGGCTGGTTCTGTTAAGGGGTGGGGCAGCCAAGGAAGAGAGAGGAGCTGAGGAAGAGAGGGGAGGAAGCAGAGAGAGGAGAGACAAGGAGGAAGTACAGAGGTAAGAAGAGAAGGGACTAGCCTGAACAGTATGAAGAAATGTCATGAACAGTAGATGGACCTTTGAGACCTTGTGGGGGATTGGTGGCTGTGCTGGGGCAAGGTGTGCTAGCTAGTTATTGAAGTTAACCCGGTATGTGATGGTAAAGACATTGTTGCAGCTGGCTATTTTTGAGAGTGCTGCGACAGTCAAGAAAATGACAATGGTAGGTTTTACATTTGTTGAATTATAATCTGAAAACCCAATGATGAAGAAAATGGATAATTAAAATGGAGTAATTCTTCCAAGATCTTTTAGTCGATCTGTGAAATACTCTGTAGCTGGAGGTCAAGGAGTCAAATAGTATAGCTGAATTTCTAAAACGGCTGGATAATTTTATGATTTGATGCATAACTTTGGTAGCGAATGCCATTGGCTTTATAGTATGAACTGAATCAGGAAGGAATTTTTATCTCCACTTTTCTACTGCACAATCAGCCAACGGTATTATGAAGTTTATGGCTGAAGACAGCTTTTTCTCCCCTTAGCCAATCTCCTTTTTAAGATTAAACAAAGCAAGCTGTCTTGGCCTTTTCTTGTATCTCATGATACATGTATCTTGTATCCAGCCTCCTGAGCTCCAGTGGGCTCTCTGCAGCATTCCCATGGTTTTCTTGTACTGGAAGGCCCCAGCCTAGGCACTCCAGATGTGTTCTCACAAGTGATGAACAGAGGGAAACAGCCACTCCTCTCAGCTTGCTGGTTACGCTCTTGCGAATACAGCCAGGTGTATGGTTGGCGTATGGCTCAACACGTTCTCCACCAGGACCCATTCCTGCCTCTCAGAGCTGTCCTTCCCACTGCTCAGCACCTGGTCTGCATGGCAGCGCGGCTTTGTGTTTGCTGTTGTTGAGCCTCATGAGGCTGCAACCAGCCCGTTTATCCTGCTCGGGTCTCTTATACCCTGTTTAGCAATCTTTTCCAGCACTCATCAGGCACTCGCCCCTCTCTGCAAACTTTTCATTGGTGTATTTCATTCTATCATTCTGGTCATTAATAAAGACTTCTAAAAATGCATGTATGATCTGAGCTTTGGCTTTAACAAATCCGCTCTAGATCTTCCCAAGCAGATCACTGAACAAATGAAGATCCTAAAAATCATAAATAAGAGCAATAATTTCAAGTATTGACAAAAGTATTGTGTGTGGGATATATGAAAGGTCTATATATGTGCAACTAAGAAAGCAGAACAAGGAAATACCTAATCAGGGGTCTCAGTTACAGTTTTTAACATGCTATAGTTTACATGATGTCCCCCAGTGTATGTCAGAGTGTTTTTTTTAATGGGACTTCTAGGACAAAATCCCAAATGCATACCTTTGAAAACGTCTCTTTTCTTTTTCTTTTTCTTTTTTTTTTTTTTCCAAGGTAGGGAAAGAATGCTGTATATTAATAACAAAGTTCGTAAAATACAGAACGACTATTCTTGCTGGAAAGTCATTTTTCAATGACATAATTAAAAATAGTGGGTCTGAATTTGATATTTTCCTTACAGAATAATAAATCAATTGACAGTGAGTGGTTGCATAATAATTAGAGAGCAGCATAATAATCAGCCAAATATTTCTATTTATTGTAAAGCATATTTTTGTGCATAAAAAGCAGTGCTTCTTTTCAAGCAAAATTTGCAAGAGATACATTGTGAGTGCTGTGATTCTGAGATCTTCTCAGCACCAATGAAGTTCCGGGAATCTCAGCTGCAAGCTAGGGCACAAAGTCTATCATAGGTTTTACTTTTATTGATCTTGGAGCAAGAGAATTTCTGTAACATGCTAAAGGAAAGTCTTGCCCAGTATTTCTTAGCTGTTAATGGCTAAAGTAAGGAGAAACCTACAGTGAGTGACACCAAAGCCACATTCCAAGATATAATGAAGCTAATGTGCTTGTATACTGTATTTTTTTTATTGCTATATATTCCATATCTTGTCAAGAATCTTTATTTATATAGCAAAAGAAGTTGCTGATTAATTACAAATAACTAACTTTAATTATTTAAAATTTATTGCTTTATAACGCTTTTGTTACTGAATTGCTTTAGTGTCTTTAATTTAGCTTTTCTTCTCCTCCTCAGGTTATACAGCTGCAAAACTCAGTACCATAACTCTCCATATTAAGGTGGTGTGCTGCTTCTCTGAAGAAGCCCATTGATGATTGCAGGATTCCTCTTATTAAACTGCCTGCTAGAGCTGCTGTAGAAGGAATTACAGTTGAAGCATCTTCAGTTCCTCTTCTAAGCCTTTCTGTAAGGCTCAGAAGAAAAGCTATAATTCTTTCCTTTCTTTGGACTTTCTCTATAATATCCTGCTTTAATTGCAGTAGCTAAACTAAATGCACTATTCAAGAAAATGTGTATTCTGGTTTCAGTTCACTTAGGCACTGTATTGGTTTTGCCCATTATTGGAAACAGAGCAGACATTTCCCAGGGCAAGTAGCTTTTCCTACTAATCGGGTGTGTAAGTGAAATGAGAAGGAGAAAGAAGGTGGAAATGAAAAAGCAATATTAAGGAAAACCAGCTGGCCAAAGCAAGATATATTGTATGTTGATGTAGGTCAGCGCAGTTCTTGACGGGATCATATAAACATGAGAGTTACCATTATATTCCCTATATTTTTCATAAACTTTTCAGATCAGTGGAGAAACCAACAAAAGAATCTCATTACAGAAAATTGCTACCTCAGGCCTTAAGTCTAAGAAGCACTGAGGCAGTAACTAAAGGATAAAAGTTACGTGTTTGTAGTATGATGTTGCTTCTAAATCCTTTGGTTCTGGACTGCCCAGAAATCAAAGGCTTAGTCTAAGGAGGAATGGACTCAGACTTTATACCTGCTGACAGATTTTCATTTAAACTTCAAGCTTTTCTATCTGTTTCAGATTGCATTCATGGCACATATTTGCTCTACAAAGTTCAAACATTTTTTTTCTTAGTAATGATTTTGGATATATATTTTATTATTATTATTATTTCAGGAAGACTAATAAGATTTTTTTGGACTTTTTTTCAGGCTGGGATTTACTGGAATGACTTATGCATCTCAGTCACACACACATGGATTTTAAAACTGCCTTGAACATTTAGCTGTTGCTATTCTTATAGCTGAAATTTCTTCTTTCCTTTGTTTTACTGAGAAAGCTGGGCTGGTGATTACTTGATTTTATTTGTAAAAGCAATTACAGTTTTAAAGAAAAAAATAGATCATTTTCTCTGTGAAGGCCTTGCTTCATTCTACCATATCCATAGGGCTACAGAAAGAAGCTGCACTGCTTTGCTGAATCAAGGCCCAAACGAGCTGTATATAGTGAATTAGACATAGTTTTAAAAATCTGCTTGTGGGATTTTATTCACCAAGTAAGTAGAGTCAATTAATATAATATTTATTTGGTAATAAATATAATAATCTCAGTGGTTTCTTATGAGGTGCTATGAACATGAATTGTTTTCCTTTCTAAAATAAAACAACCTGAAGTGATGTTGATCCTTTGAGTCAAAGCTGAGGCAATCTATCACATAGGTTAGTTTATATCTCTGGAGGACAAAATGAGTTTATTACTTAAACACGAAGGCATAATGATAGTGATTTGTTACAGCTAGACAGTGGTGATGCATTATTAGCTTCTATGTATCTTAATTTCTTTATGGAAAGCTCAATGTTAATAGTTAGTTTGTAATTTATATGTGACAAATATGTCAGTGACGGTAATGCAAAAAGGAACCGCCTCACCAGTTGTCACTTTTTTCCCCAGTAGAAGAGCCAAAGTTTCTTACAACTTGTTCTTGAAAAAATTCGTATTTATTTGGAAAAGTCAAACAGCAATGCTTCAGTTATAGAATAGAAATTGGAATAATGGTGGAAAGGAATATTATTTCTATTTATAAGTGTTTTACATTATGCATATATATGTCTACAATCTCTGGATACTTAGATTGTGTTGCAAGGAAGAACAACCACACTGAAAGCCAATACCATTAGAAAAATAAAAAGTATCAGTTTTTTGTTTTCTTTGTATTATTAAGTGTGCTGCACTGACCTAATGTAGTGAAAAACTACTCGTCACACCTTAGCTCTCCATAAATCTTTTACTTTTTACTTCATCTTTAAGGAAATTCTGTTTGGGATTTGTTGGTTTATTTTCCCTATAAACACAACAGAAAATTATTTTATGCATCTCATTTGTGTTTGCTCAGAATGCATTGTTTCAGATAGGTTAATTTTTAATGGACTGAGTCCTGAATTTTATTGAAATCACAACCTTTAGTGTCTCAGTTTGAGCAGCTAAAATTAAGTACCCCAAATTATTTAAAATGTATTGCCTTAGGTTTTGTCTGTTTACTGCTGATTCTTTCTTTGCTTTTACTGTTAGTGTAATATTCATTGTTTTTCTGTAATCAGCCTTTTCTTAAAAAAACAGCTAAAACAGAGAAATGTTTGGTAAAAAGTTCATAGCTATCTGGCACACTAAGGTGTTGGTAAAACAGCCATAATTTCCTGCCATATATCTCTCAGTCTGAAGAAAGATGTCAGAAGTCAGTCGCTCCAGGGGCTGCTGCTGCTGTAGAATAAAATTGTTTTCTTTGCAGTAAATTTAAAACTTCATCTTGGTATGTTAATTGGAATATTAATCTGCCTAGTGCCTAGCCTTTAGATTTAGAGTACAAGGAAAACATCAATTTAGATATGGGGTAGACATACACTTGAAAATGTTAGGGAGTTTTAGCTTTTCAGTTTTTTCTCTAGAACGCACTGTTCTTGAGTGTCCATGAACAAATTAATTTATACAAAGCTAGAAGGTTTTTCTAAAAAAAATAACTATTTATTTTATAGTGGAAGGAAATTTGAAGAAAAAATATCAAAGAATCCAGCGACCTTCTAACAAATGTTCACCTTAAAAGTCATTGTCCCTTTTTCATGAGTGTTGCCGTATGTTATTCTATAGAAAACTGTTCCTTACCAATCCTTACTTCCCCCCAGAAAAAGCACAGACATAAAATAATACTAGAAGGATGCTTTCATCCTTTGACTTCCCTCTGACACTTGTTTTTTAGTTTGTCTTTTATTATTTCCTCTGAGAAGGATTTAAGAATAGTAGATATCTTATCTAGAATAGATTATATAGAATATATTTGATACACAGAATACTATGGAAATATATGGACTCTATAGCACACAGAAGTAACAGGTTACCTCAAGGAACCTTTCCTGCTAATAACTTCACCCACTAAACCAGCAATTTCTTTCTCTTTATAACTTTTCTCTCTAGGACTTTTTGTATCAAAGGCAATTCCTTTTCTGACTAAAGCAAATTTTTTTTGGTTTGGTGTAGGTTGTTTTGGGGGTTTTTTGTTTGTGTGTGTGTTTGGTTGGTTGGTTTGTTTGTTTGTTTGGGGTTTTTTGTGTGTTCTGGGGTTTTGGGTGGGTTTTTTGTCAGTCACTGGATCAAAAGAGGAAGCTGCCCTTTACTGGAGGTCTCTCACCTGCCTTTCTAGAGGTATCTAGCTGACCTACCTTTTCCAATGCCGTTCCAGAGTGAATGTTTATGAAAATTTATTGAGAAACCGTGGTAGTGCCCCAAAAACATCCCTGTATGTGTTTTGGAACACAGGCCTGGAGTGAAGCTTTCTACCAGATAAGGTATTAAGATATTGAGACTTGGAAAAAGAGGGAAATGGAGGAGCAGAATAGTCTGTAGGAGAATAAAATGTCTACTGTAAGGAAGACAATACTGGAGACAAAAACAATGGGAAATCACTTAAAATGCTTAGACAAATTCTGTGAGCACTACAATTCATGTAACCTGGTACACTGCAGGTTTGTTTCTAAATGTTTTCCTATGACTGGCTACAAACTCCATCTGTGTCTTAGTAACTTGGTAATTTCTAAGAGCTTGTGTGAGTGTCCAGCTCGGGACTGTGCCTTATGTAAGGGCCCGTTCTGAGAAAAGGCTTTGCTCATCGTCTGGGTGCCAGGCTGCGGAGGGCTTGTGCCTTAAGGTGTAGTGAGGAAGCCGCTGGCACTAACTCTGGCTCTCTGAGCTCACCTGCAGGTTAATTCTGTGCACACCTGTCTGCAGTGAGGGGCTGCCCCAAGCCTCCCCCAGCTTAAATCCTGGTCTGAGCAGGAGAGCCCTCCCTAGATGGGCACGAGGGAGCAAACAGCTCGGTGGAGTGTGAACCGGCTGTGAAGGTGCTTTGCTGCAGGTAGGCACGTTCCAGGGAAGAACTTGGGTGGATAAGGCATTGTATATATGCAGTGCTAATGTATGCAATGGGGATCTCACTTGGGGTCTGTGTCTTCATATGCCACAGCTTTGCCCTTTGTTAGCCAGGGCATTGTTGAAAGTTCTTGCCTCTACTTTTCCCAGGCGTGTATTTTCATGTACCTTGTTGGAACTTAATATTGTGAAAATGTTTCTTTCCCACCCCACCCACCCCCTTCTTTTTAATTACTTTCTTTTTATTTATTTTTATTATTTTCCTTTTTCCTGCAGTCAGTTTTAATTAGTCTGATATATGAAGGCAGGAGTCGGAGGGGCTAGATGGATCTTCTATAAACCTCATTTATTTGGATGTAAGTAATGCACACATTCTCTTTACTAGGCCCAGATCCTCCATCTTGGAAGAAAGAGTGTGAGTATAAATGTCCAGACACATATTTCCATAAATTTATTTATGAACCATGGACAGCTGCTCCATGTTTAAACTTTAGATTCAGTAGGCTAAGGCTTGTGTAAGGTTTGGGGCAAGTCCACAGCGATGCAGGAGAGCTTTGCCACCAGCTTGTGGTACCAGTCAGCACTGGTAAAGGAATGAAGGTCCGCTTTGCAGCCTACAGGACCTTCCAAGAAGTTCTGCTGATCTGTAGCTATCCATTACCAGCAAAGGGTATCAAACAGAGCTTTTAAATTCGTACAGAACAAGAATTATAACTTTCTAAGGTTTCATACTACTAGTTTAATTTCTAAACAAGAGCAGCACATCAGTGTTACTCATCAGCTAAAACTATTGATGACCAGTGGATTGCTTAGTGATTATAGAGCACCTATGTCACTATTGTGGCAAATTCAACTTATATTTCAACTCCCTTTCAAGAACAGACTTGGCACTGGAGAAGTGGTTTCTGTGTATTCTGGCCCTCCTTCTGTTCCTTAATTTGAAGCTGAAAATCTTTATAAGCCTCTTGCACAAATGCAACTTTTTCTGCTATGTTATAAAATTATCATTGTAATTTATTAAGCCAAAATATTACAACAATCTAGTCCATTTCCATGAATGAAATCTCATTTAGGAAAGTGTAACTAGTTCAAGCGTTGGTTTGATTTTTTTCTATTACATTAGTAAATACTCACATCAACTGTTTCTTACCTAGACAGATAGCTTTATTAGGTGGCTATTGAAAAAAATACCCACAAACCCCCTTCTGTGCTGATTTAGCTATTCTGTGCTTCTCTGATGTCTTTATCTTTCATTGTAAGTTGTATTGCTGCCAACAAAATGGGAGAGACAGCAAAACGTAAATCCTTGTTCCTCAAATCACCAATAACCCTTCAGGTCTTCCAGGTTTGTATGTGTATAGCCCAGCCAGATACTGAACTTAGAATAGATGGCCTAAGTATTCATTAAACATTAACAATACAAGTGTAAACTTCCCAAGATACCTGAATGCACACGACCATGACATCTAACACTTTGCTTCATTTTAGCTAAGAACAAAGTATTAGACTTCCAGGAGACCGAGAGCAGTGACTAGCTGCTTCCTCTCAACTTGTGATAGCTCTGAGACACAGGGTCCCAATATTTTATGGTATTGAGGTCACTGCATTGATTTTTTTTTTTTTTTTTTTTTTTAACCAGTCTTTCAATATATGCTGTTGCTCTGTGGTTACTAGGCAGGTGATTGACTGTTCTGACAGTATCTCTTTCCATTTGCACTATGCTATAGTTAAACCAAACTTGTTTCCTTGAAGATTTTGATAACTCTAAACAAAGGTGTCATTTTTATTTGATTGCTTTAACAACTGTTTCTTTGAAAGGACTGGAGGAAAGCCTGTGTCACTGCAGTCTTCAAAAAGGGCAAGAAGGGGGGACCCAGGAAATTACAGGCTGGTCAACCTCACCTCCATCCCTGGAAAGGTGATGTAACAGCTCATCCTGGAGGTCATCTTGAAGTATGTGGAGGAAAAGAAGGTAACCAGAAGTAGTCAACATGGATTCACCAAGGGGAAATCATACCTGACCAATCTAATAGCCTTCTATAATGGAATGACTGGCTGGGGAGATGAGGGGAGAGTGGTGGATGTTGTCTACCACAGACTCCCAGTCTGTGTTTCTGTGTTCCCTGCGAGGGGCCAACCAGAGATGGACAGAATGATTGAAAATTCAATTTATGAAGTGTTGGAATGCATGATTAGAAATTAGAGTGGGAGACTGTGGACAAAACATTTGAACTAACATCATTTGGAAAAAGCACGAATTAGCCTCTGCCCTTAGTGTTGTAGGTGCTCTCTGTATATTCGAGCAAAGGGTGCCAACAAAGGGTGCCAAGTGTCTAAGATACATTATCTCCTAAAAAAAAAAAAAAAAAAAAAACCACCAAGAAATAAGGCTAAATAGAGGTCTTGAACTGTGGAGTGTGTTCTGAGATAAGTATGGTACCTTCAGTAATAAGTAAAACATTGTAGAGAAATACCAGACTTTTTAGGAAGATGGGGGGCAGATCAAGCCAAGAAATAAATACCAAAACACCCCTGGGATGTATTTTGAAGCATTGGAAAGAATTTTGTGGAATTACCAGTGGAAATTTGAACAAAAAGACATTTTAAAAATATTGTCAGAATTGGTGGCCTTTGTATAGATTAGGTGATGGTGAAAGATGGCCACTTGGAGGAAGTCTTATGTTACAACACAATTTTACAGCTTATGCTGGTTCTTCGTAGAGAACAAAAGTGTGATGTAGTAATGTGTGCAGATGTTTGTGTGACAGGAGTGTGGGGTTAACACCACCTGATCCTTTGATTATGGCTCTAGAAAAGGACAGGGAAAAACTGAGACCTAAACTAGAAAGATGTTCTTGTTGAAATTTTTGTATTAAAAAAAAAAACTCAGGTTGTGGTTCCTTCTGTGAAGCAACCACAATGAACGTTGTAAGATAAAAACTTGCACTAATGTATGTAAGATTTGAAGCGGTGGGTGGACAGTCAAAGACCCTGTGAAAGTGTTAAAGTCTTGGGGTTTGTACAAACCCCTGTACCCGCTCGAAGTGTGGCAGAGTCATGCTGAACGCATGGCAGGGTGTTTGCTGCTTGCCTACAAAGGCATGATATGTAAGAACGCAGACTTAAAGCAACAAGGAGCAGATTTGCATTCAGGGTAAGAAAGAGTTACAGCAGAAGTGCTGTTGCAGAGGCAGGCTTGTGTAACCTGCAGAGCAGGAAAAGCATCTCCTGCCCTGAATCCTTCTGAAAGTGAGGAGGAGGGGGTTGCTGTTGCTGACAATGAAACAGAAGGACCTGACAATGTCACCCCAATGGCCGCAGCATTTGCAGCCCAACAGGACTGGTAACGGCCCCTTTAGGGCAGGCAGTGGGTCTGAGTTGAATAAAGGTGAATCTTTGAGACTATCAGGATGATCAAATAGGACTAGATAAAGGTTTCAGTTGATTGTTGCTAGGTAATCATGATGTAGAAAAGTTGATAGAAGGAACAGGGAACCTTGGTAGAGAAGAGCTGGGTTGTGCTAAAGTGGCAGAGGAGGAATGTCGGGCAGAAGTGAAAGAGTGAACCCCTTTCCTGTGGGATGGGATCACTGTGCATATTGTAGGGAAAGTGGGCACTGGAAGTGAGATTGCCCTAAGCTAAAGAACCAGCAAGGGGTTCTGGTGAACTAGAGACTAGAAAAAATGAGGTGGAATTTTTAGTGAATACAAACCCAATTTACTTGGCGTTAAACTGCAGTGAAAAGAATTTGTTACAGTTGTGGGAGCTGCTGGCCACCAGAAAAACATCCTGGAACCTTTAAAGTACAAACTAAGAAAACAAACAGGAATGGCAAATTCACCAAAATCTTTGTTGGGATGAGATTTATTAGAACATCTAGACGTTTAAAGAAGGAGAAATGAAAGTAAAAGTTAAAGATGATCAATTAATTGAAATCTTGACCTTATCTTTAATTCAACAGAAAAGTGGAAAAGAGGACCTCTCTGAAGTAAAATAAATCTTTAACCAGGCATATCTGGGAATAAATTCCAGGTAAGGTGAAAAATGCTTTACCTGTTACAGTAAAAATGGTAAGGGGGAGGCCTGCCTAGTTCAGATAAAACAATATCACTACTCTCGATAAAAGAAGGCTCCTGAGAAATCATGGGCCGTCACACCGGCAGGACCCATGGGACTACAGTTCTTTAGATGGTAGTTATAATAGGGTAATCCTCTACCAGAGAAGTGGAATGGACCCTATTGAGTATTGTTGGCCACCTTTACTGCAATCAAGATAAAGGATGAACCTGATATTGATGGGTAAAGAAATCTCTGGAGACACAATGGACTGTCAAAAGGATCCGGGATATTTGTGTAAAGTTATTCTGACCTTGATTGTAACAGTTGTAAGCATTTTAGAAACTGAAACATGGGTAAACAATACCTGTCTTCAAACGTTGCAAACAATTGTTAATGCTACGAAAGCTAAGGAATGCTGGATATGTACCTCTCTTCCTAAGAAGGCCTGGTAACGCCCCTGTACGGGATGGCCTCTCAAAACTGGAATTATCTTAATGACAAATGGCTTACCTGGCCAGACTTTTGGAAAAAGCCAGGCGATGGTGGAGGATTATTGCCAATTTGATGATAAAACATATGAGTTGGGTCCCAGGTTTGATTTACAAATATTAAGCCTAACCACCACAATACTTATGAAAAGTGATAATAACGGTCATTGGAAAGCTCGAAGCAAGACAAGGGGAGCATGTCCTGGAAACCCAGGGCAAAACACTTGTTCCCGGTCTGATGGGTGGAATGATTACTGGATGTATACGTAGACCAAAGTAATCAAATTGAAACAGATATCCATAAGATATGGAACGGGTTTCAGATTTTACATGAAATTACTAAAGATGATTTATCATGGAATTTTAAGGCTATATGGGACAAATTAACTTTGTGGCTACCTAACCTGGAATGTTTAAAGCATGCTTTTGTTATAATACTCATTGTAATAGTTCTAGGAATACTAATATATGTATTACTTCAATGTTTTGTTTGGTGCTGTCAAAGAATGATCATGGGGCATACTGATTATTTTTTTTTTATATATAGTTGTAAAATAATTTACAATAGTTGTTAGAAAAGGGGGGGAATGAATAATGGGCCATATATGATTTATTTAAAGAATGGTGTGCTCATGTTTATCTGAGGAGACCCTTATTGCTAACTTGAAGATACACTAAATCCTTGAATGGGAGTGTGCTAATTGTCCAGGTATGAGATGTTAATGAGTTCCCGGAAAGTTAATGAATAGACATGAGTGACTTGTATAAAGTAGGCGCTGAGAGGTTCCTTGGTGTGCATGACTTTGGTGGAGCGATCCCCCATGCACCCAGTGCTGCCAAATAAAGATAACCTCCGCTCACTTTTACATTGGTGAAGTGATTCTTTAAATCACCACTCACCCAAAAAGTTCTGTCCCACAAAACTCATGAAAATCTGTAGTTACTATGCTGTCTTTTACCTGTACTGTGGATTCAGATATTTCCAAACTTCTTGTTGACCTGTGAGAAATTATTATGCCGGAAGACAAGATTTCCTCTTTCTTTGTTTTCCCCAATTTGTAAAGAGAAAAAAAAAAAAAAAAAAAAAAAGGTGGGGCGGTGGTAGGTAGGAAGAAAATTACACAAGCCCAATTTGCACTGAATGAAAATATAAGGATTATTATGAAAGGTGCAAGAGTTAATGCTGTTTTCATCAAAGTTCAACTCAACTGTGGAGACACCAAAGTTCTAGCACTTATCTGCAGCGACTGGGCAAAAGGGAGGCAGGCAGGCAGCAGAGGAAAGATGAACAAATTTGGGGTCATTACTTTCACTCAGGGGAACTTGGAGCAGGACACTGGAAAAACTACTTGGCATTACCTAGAAGAACTCTTAAATGCCAAAAGAAATGGAAGGAAAGTGAAATAGTCATTAGGTGAGAATTCCAAACTGCTTTGTTCAACAGACCTAGATGACTAATTAACCTGTTCACCAGCATTTTTGTCCTCCTGCAGAACACAAAATCTTTCTGGTGCTTGCCATGCTTTATTGCATCTAGAGAAATGACAGACTGTGTCAATCGGTTTTCTGGGAGGAGAACCTTTACAAAACGTCTTGAATGGAATCGTGCTACTTCTATTTATTGATCTGTTAGTACATGCTATTTTAAAAAAAATAAATCACTGAAAGCCTGATGAAACTATCTAGAAATAAAGGATCCATTATTTTCTAAAAGATGTAGGTGGCTACATGACTTTTGAGGACAATGCAAGCCTCAAAACTTGTTGTTAAAACAGTTCAAGATGCCCATACAAGCCTGCTTTTGGGTGAGATTTTTGTGGGTTTTTTTAATCCACCTTAAAGATCACATTTTCTAACTCTAATCATATCCCCTTTAAACCAGTAAAATTGCAAACTCACTCAGCAATGAAGTACAGGCCTGCATGTTTACCTTGAGCACAGTATGCATAGGTCAGTCTTTCCCACTGTATGATATGCCCTTTGAGCAGGCTTAGTTCCACTTGAACAGCCCTGTTCAATTACATTGCTCTAAAGAGACTCAATTTGTCATGCAAGATTTCACTTTTCTTGAAAGTACAGAGGACTTTCTCTCAATTTTGATAAATTTCTTTGCCCTTTTGTGAGTAACCCCTGAGGCTTCTGTGTGCACAGCTTCTTTTTGACTGCTGTTATCTCATGGGGTAGAGAAGCGTGTCCAGGCATTAGGGCCAGTGCTTTTAACATTTTCACACAAGTCAAGCTGACTTCCAAGTGAATTGTGCTCTACTGATACTGCAAATGGTCAACTAGAAGTCACAGACATTTTATTAGTCTTCTGTTCTTGAAGGAGAACAGTGGAAGTCTCTAATGGGACGGGCTGGGTTATTTTTAATAAGTCTCGCAAGATGCAGACACAAAATGCTGTTGGATGAGTAAGACATTTTCTCCCTGTTAGGAATTTTCTCTAACAAGCAGATGAAATCAGGTGGGTTTTTTTAATCTAGCCACATTGACAAAATTTTTCTAACCTTATATGGGAACTCATCATAGATATTTGAAAGTTTTTTTTTTCAATAATAAAAGGTACCTAAAATTTACATAGCATTGGAAGTGCCTAAAAACACTTTATAATCCTAAATATATGCACAGGAATTAAATGAAAGCATTTTAACTGTCACTGAATTGTCATCTGAGGTTAACCGGACAGGTTGCTTCTTAATGTGCTTTCATTCAGTAATGTTGAATCCAAGGGGGGGGGGGGGGGGGGGGAGCTGTTATTAATGAGGGGGAAATTTAGTGAAAATGTACAGTGTAAAATTCATATAGCTGACTTTGCTTTAATGTCTTTCACAGGTAAGTATATTGTTCACGCACTTGTTGCTTTAGTGCAGCTATTCCCTTTCACTCATTCAGGCTACCCCTCCAGTATTGCCTTTTCTTCAGCAAATACCTTCAGGGACTCCCCACAGATTCGGTGCCAATGTTGCACTGGTCTCTTGTATTCTGTTGCATAAACCAGAGCTTCAACCTCTTTTGAAGGACCGTCTGCTTTATGGCAGGGCAGTGTGATTACCTTCACTCCAAAACCAACCTAGGTAGAAATGTCCATGCCCTAAATTTTAATTTTGAAAAATGTAATCAAATATTTAATTTCTGTCAGTCCATGTATTACAGAGGGTTGAAAGTGTTATATAAATGTAGAAAGGAACAAAGCTGGATGTGCTTGTAACAGATGCAAATGCTTACTGTGTCATTTTCTTTCTGTTCTGATTTCCCAGTAAACATGTAAGGCACAACACACAAAATCAAATAAGACATATTCTTTTAATACATGAAATCAGTGCAAATTCCATGTGTTTTATAATCATTTGTTTTAGATATTATTTTTACTGGAATTCTCAAATATACACTTAAGAATGCATACACAGACCCTTATTATGGACTGAGTCATCATAAAGCCAGAAGAATTCTCTATGGACAGATTATATATATATATTAATTTTTTTTTAATAAAACCTGTTAACAATTCATTTTCTGGTCAGTTCTGAAGTTCTTTTCCTGCCAGGATTCAAGGTTTCTGTGAACCCTAGAAAGATGGCTCGAGCAAGTCTGTCCTCACCTTTTGCTTTCTGCCCTGATACCCGCACCAGCGCCGGCCCTGCACAGCAGCCCCTTTTCCATGCTGCATGCCTCCCATTCAGGCGTCTGTTCCTTGCCGCTTGGCATGGCTGACCATAAGAGCAAAGTCTGCTAACTTTGTTTCATGACAATTTGTCAAAAGGCACATTAAAAAATAATTGGAGAGAAAGCACTCAGATTTTTAAAATGTATTGAGTCATTTTTCTTCAATGCATGAGTGGGCAAGTTACGAGACACCTTTGTCTCTGTTCTTAACAAGACAGAACTGCTGCTTTTACAAAAGAAATATTACTGTCTCCCACATACTAAACTCTTAGGATTTACTGTTGTTGGTCTTTGATTTAACAGCAAAGTCAACAGGTAAAATAGCTTGCATTTTCAGGTCAGTCTTCATGTTTGGTTCGCCTTTTTAAAAAAATAACACTTTTTATACTGTTTGCTTGGCTATGCTAAAGATGACCAAAATAATATAGGAAAAAGCCTTTAAAACTATCTGTTATTTGAAAACATTTGTAAAATGTGATATTATAAAATTATTTGGGTTTGGAGCAAAATATATATTCAAATACACTAGTCAAATGCTTCATTGCAGGGTGTGTGTGGGAGGGTGGGTGGGTGGGTGTGTGTACTGTAGGAGGAAAGAGACCCTAATTCATTGTATAGAACATTCTTTAACCCAAAGTGGTAGGACAAAGCAAAACCAACCAGCCAGCCAAACAAAATCCCTTCATAGTAAAAGAACAAGAATGATTTTTACCCGCTGAGAATCTGGCCTAATATTGCTGTTAGAAATGGGAGGATATTTTAGCTCTGGTAATCATAATAGCGTGAACATTTAGTCTGATCCTCCTCTCCCAAGGATTTACACACGCTCTCATCTGATTCCTTTTTTTCTCGTTATCATTAATAATCAGAATGGTCCTCAACATTTTGTCATCAGGACATAGTAATGAGACGGAAATTTTTTCCAGCATGCATCTAAATACTTGGCAAAGTAAAGGAGGGTGGCACAAAGCATAACAAATGTGTAGATTCAAATCATCCTTGTCTTTGACAAAGAACACATTAGTTTGTTTTTTTTTCTGGCTCCTCTGCAAAACAAATTTTGGGGTGGACGTGAAAAAATTTTTTCCTAGTTAATGGCCTACAAATCAAGATATTATATAAAATGCCATTTTGTTTGACATTGAACTTTGCATTAGTGTTGTTGCAGTCAATTCACTTACAGCATATCCTTAAGGAAACTCATTTGTTTTGTCTGAAGATCTACTACAGGTCATGAGAAGGGAGAAAAACTTCAGTTTCTATTCATATTGAAAGTTCAAAGAAAATGTAAAGTATGTGATATCATAACATAGTTCTACAGAAACTCATTAATTTCTTACTTTACTTGGGAATTCTGTGTTACATTTGACTAGTCATTTTTTGATGGCTGAGGCATCTGTTTTTATATTTACTTACCAAAACCAATAGTGACAACGCTGCTGTGTCTGGAATCTTTTGGGGACAAAATTATCTTTAGCATGCATATAACTTAAATTACCAGATCAAATCCAAAACACATGTGTAATCAGTTTTGTGGACCGATGACTTTGTGTCCAAGACATCTGCTCAAATACTATAGGCTCATGCTGTCCCCTGCAATGAGTGAAGGGAGCAAGATTACCTGTAACGCACAGGGTCCAATAGTTTTCTGACAGTTATTAGTACACCAAGATACACACACAAGCTAAACTTTGAGAACTACTTTGCCTACCAGAAAGGTGAAAATTGCTTCCAAGTTCAATTCATTGGCTGCCAGTTGCATCAGAGCCATGCAGTATTTCATATGAATGATATTTTTTTTTCAAATTTATTTTTTCCATATGTTACTTGATTACTCTCTTTTAATTAACCAAATTCATATCCCAGTGTAGAAGTAAAAATTCAGCTCCTGAAGACTAAGGAATAAAATTCTGTCTTTGATTTCTTCTTGTGTGCTTAAGATTTTGACATATTCAGTAACTGGGGACTTTCTGTAGTACAGAGGAAATTCTTCTGCTGAACACAGAGAACTTTTCTGCCTGCATGATAAAGGGAGAGAAGGAAGATACAGTAGGAAATTGGCAATGTAGACTAGATACTTACTGCTTCCAATCAAAACCAAGTTCCATTTGCATAAACAGCTTGTGGTTTATACCGTGATCCCTTTGTAAGCCTTGCAGAGAAAGATAAATGTAATTCGAAGATTCATATTAGTCAAAGCCTTGGTTTGTGTTGCTGGGTTTGGCACACATACAACCTCAGTAATATCCAAAAGCCATTCTGAATAGTTGTATTTGTTCACTCCAGAACAGGGCAGAGGAATGTACTCCTTCCTTATAAAAATCAAAAAAAACATATTACAAAAAAAAAAAAAAAAAAAAAGAAGCAGCTGGCAATACTGTTCGTAGTACTTATTCATTACCTTGGCTTTTGGTACAGATCAGCCGGTGTCTTAAACTTTGAAAGATATTGTGTTTATTTATTTATTTATTTGTAATAGTGCTTAAATGATTAATCTGGCCTGTATCCATATGCTACAGAAAAGGGAGTTTATTATTAAACAGGATCAATCAAGTTTTCTTCAGAAATAAATATCACAGGACAGTAGGGAGAAGATGAAGCCAGATACTTCTCAGTGGTGCACAGTGATAAGATGAGAGGCAAAAGAGACTAGTAGAAACAGAATTAAATTAACTTAATTGTGTAAATAATGTAATTAAGTATTAGTATTTTCTCTTTCTTAAAAAAAAAAAAAAAATTGTATACAGTCAAATAGTGTAACGGGTTGCCCAGAAATATGGAATCTCCATCCTAAAGATATTTAAAAGTTGATTGGTCAGGTCTCAGAGCAAGCTAATCTAGTTTGTCTTGCTTGGATAAGGAGCTCTATGGCCTTCAAAGCCTTTTTCCTACCTAAATTATCCAATGATTTAATGACACGCATATTGCTCGTGATAAATTGTATTTGTTAGTTTATATTTTATAATGCATTTTAAAATATTATAAAGGCATTTTCCTATCTGTTGCTTTACAGGCAAATACACATTGTGGATGACATTATAGTAATTAAACATATTATTAGATGGGAAATGAGGATAAACACTTTCTGACGGATTAGGATCTGCCTTTTTTCATATGCATGCACAGAATAACGTTTTTCAAGGTCTTAAACAATTGAAAGAATTGATACAAGTCTGACCAACTCACTGGGAGGGCTTCAGCTACTTATTGGGTATGTCTGTAAACTGCCTAACTTGTAGCTGACTCCTTTACTGCTTTTTTCTATCTTACACCTTACAAGACTAAATTGATATCCAAAATTGTAAATGTTCCTTCAAAGCAGAAAGCAAATATCTTGGAATTAAGCTGGTTTTTACTGCATAATAGAACTAGAAAAGTTTTGTTGCCCCTTCTGTTTAAAAAATATTAACTTTTTTAAAAATAATGACATCAGAACTTATTTTATTCTTTTTGAAAGATCAATTAATACAAGAAAAGTCTTTCAGATGAACTACATGAGTATCTAGAGTGGACAGATTAACCAGAATCTGAATTGTCAATTATATACCTGTTCATTTGCATTCAGAGATTTGAAATTATTTAGCATCTGGGACTGAGGAGAGTTCCAGAATTTGAAAGACTCTAGCTGCAGACAGATTTATATTGGGAAGCTGGAAAGGATACTTAAAAGACTGGAAACTGGAACACCACCACAGCATTGTGCTGTGATTTGGCTTCGGGGAATTAAAAGCCCAACATTTCCTAAAGTGCTTAGACAGGAACTATGGAGTCTTTACTGGTATCAGGGGAAGGGCTTCTATTACCTCCTCTAAACTGGAGTGTTTATTTTGCTTACACAAGACTAATAAATTCCAAAGGGAATAATTACAGATATCCTGAAATTCAGTAACTGCAGATGTTTACTTTCAACTCTTTTACAGCAATTATTGCCCAAGTTTAAAGTGCATTCTCTGCGTGAACATTTTTAATTAATAGATTTCTGTATGTGTATGTGTGGCCAGAAGCTGCCTCCTAAATTTAGCAAAACTATATTTTCAAGAGATAGTAAATATTAAATAAGTTATTGTTTTGAATCTCCTGCAGAATGATGGTGGGCTAAAATCTTTCAATAATTTACAGATGTTTGATAGCTTTTTTGGATTGAGCAGATGGCCTTAGTTTCCTGTGAACAGCCATTTCTCACCTACCCGGTCAGATACTTAAAACCCAAGTTCAAAACTAAACGATCAATTTTTCATTTTATTTTAGTCATGGAAACAGAACTTCTTTTTTTTTTTTTTTTTATTTTTCCACCAGGTGCTGAAGCTGTCATAACTATGACTTTTTTTGTTATTGGCTCTAAGAATAGAATAGGTCTTAGTTTTTCAGAGTTGTTGTCTTAAAAAGATATCCAGTATTTTTTGCAAACTATAAATCCACCTGCAGAAAGATTTTATGTTTCTTCTTGCTGCATGTATGCTCCCTAATTCTGAAGGTACAACAATGACAGAAAGGCTGAATTTACTACAAAAGATTCCTTTATTTATTACAGAGAGGTATTTTTAGCCTCAAAAATAATTTATTCTGGGAAATCAGTAGAAGTCCTTAGTATTGGTTTCTGTCCACTTCAAAGGGAAAAGTCTAAAGACAACAACATGCACTTAGGGGCAATATTTTTTCCAAGAAATACTAAAGTGGCTCCTGAATTGAGAAAACAATCTGAACTGCAGATGAAGTGGCACTTTCTCAACTTCCTGAAGCCTAAAAACTAAATGCAGTTTATTTTTTCTAAGTATGTGTTTTATGAGCAGTAAAGCAAAGATGAAATCAAGTTGAAAATGCCTTTTCTCTTTTTTAATAATGGAAACAGGTTTGAAGATGCTCTTATTTTTTGGCTACTACATGGTTGACCTACAGTGTGTCAATTGAAAGTCTGTTTTTTCTTATGGTTAGCAAGCCTGACTGGAGTGTGAAACACAGAAGCGAAAGTCACTTTACATATCTGTCTGGACAGGGTAGGAAGCATGACAAAGTTGTATGAAATAGTTCATGGCAGCTTCAGAACTGTCAAAATAATGAAGGAGGTATGACTACAGTACCCTCAGATGATTAAAAACAATCCCTGCAGAACTGTTTTGAGATATATTAGAGATGCTTTGGGTTATTTCATTGCTCTAGTGCTCAGTTAACAGTCTGGCAGTGCCATAACTTCAACTTTTTTGCATGCCTAATTAATGTAAAGATCAGGACTCCAAAGATTTTGAAGGATCCCATCTTCTTTTGCCTTCTCTCGTATTCTTTCAGTTCTATGATTTTCATTTACATGAAATGAAGCAAGTTGATTATAGGAGACAGGTGTAAGCAATAATTATTACTCTGTGCTACAACTGAAGACAAATGGCATGACTTTGGTACTGAAGTTCTACTTCACTTTCTAGATGGTTTGCGTTGTGGTGAGTTGAAATACCACTGCCCAGTCTGTCCACCTCCAAACTCTACCCCTCATTCCTCTTGTCCTGACTTCCTCATTCTGATGCAGGCATTAGTTGTTTTCATGTAGATTAATCTAGTTCCCACTATCCCAATTTTTGTACAGTCTCTTTTGTTACAGTTCTAAAGATCTTACATTCACAGCCTACCTAATTGGCTTGCTTAATTTGAGTTTCTTGTGAGGATCCTTCACAAATGTCATTGTGCAACATTTATTTCCCAGCTAATCCCAATTCTCTACCCCTTTTAATCACTGGTTTTCAGTCCCATTCTTTCCTAATCTGCTTATCACCGCCTGTCACTTCCACAGTCTGTTACACGCTTTTTGAACATGGTGTAGCCATAAATACACAGAAAACAAACTTTTCAAAGAACAGAAGGAATGGTCCGATTCCATAAAATGTGTATGTATATAAATGGAGTAACACATTTACCTTGTTAAATTGAATAGATGTATCTATATATATACATACTGCATATTTTTTTAAATCAATGTCATATATACATATATGTACTTAACATTGCAAATCATTATATGGTTTTGTAGTCTTTGTATTATTTCAAAAAATACATATAGAAAGCAATTCATTCATATAGAAAAACATTTCATAATTTCACATTTCATAAGAAGCCTCAAAGAACTGCGTCTTCTAGATAATACACAGCATTCTCAAGGTTCCCATTTAAGACTTGGTGGTGTGTTTTCCTGTTAATATTATGTTTTCTAAATTAAAAACAAATGTTTGGAAGAAAGAATAAATTAGGATAAAAATTGCAGCAAATATTGAATAGTGCTGTTTGGCCTTTCAGGTATAAAATCATTGCCAGATTAAAGTAATTTTAACATGCCAAAACTGCAGGCTCCATTTTTTATGTACTTTATGAAAATGATAAAATCAAAATAAATTGCTGTGAACAGTGTGCCTCTATTACTGTAATAACTCTGAGATCAGCTACATTTTCTATCTTTCATGTTATTTTTAAAAAGATGTTTTAACGGGGACAGAAGGTTGAAAAACTAAAACTGCTGAAGACCTCAGAATTGCCAAATGGAATAATGATGTTTTTGGTATAGATGGGGTGTTCTTTTCCCCCCAAATTGCTCTTTTGATGATTTCTATTTTCAAATTTAATTAGTGTGACTGTGTTTTTGCAATATTCAATATGTTCATGAGACATTCAGTGTGAATTACAAAAAAAAGTAATAATAAGAGCACTTAAAGTGTGGTAAAAACAAGGACTAACCAATTTGTTTAGATCACACTTCTAATACGTATTCTTAAAATAACACAAGTATAAAATTTTCTTAAAAATCCACAGATGGTATCGTTTTTTGTGCAAAGTTACAAATTGTTTTATAGTAATCTAAAAATTCAGAAACATTATTAGTAAGATTTTATTAGCTTTTTATTAAGAAATAGAGGAGATACTGAAATAGTAAGGAAAGTCATAGTTATGAAATGTCTTCTGTATGAGGTCTTCTGTATGAGAACTTAATACTTCTCAGAAGAAAGGATAAATATCACGAGTAGGGAATAGCTTTTCATGGCAATTTTGAACACAAAAATGTCAATTGAAATGAATATGCAAAAATTTAAAAATAAGTTAAAGAAAGTGTTTTGTCATTAATAGTGTAAAAAAGTTGTGGAACTCCCTGCTGCAGGATGCTGATAAAACTTTGCATTAATTTAGAAGCAGTTCAGAAGGGAAGTCTGAAAGCTTTTAATATTTAAAGACAGTGCAGATTTTGGGAGCTCCTGACAAGGAATAGGGAGTGCTGGCAGGCTGTTCTGGGTGAGTAACACTACCTGCCTGCAACCAGTTTTCCTGTAGGCAGGAACCTAGTGTAAGTGGGCAGGAAAGCCTGTCTTCATGTTTCAGACACAGTCAATTTGCATAATTTTTCAATGGAATTGGAATATTCTAAAAATTTAAAATAGTTTAAATTCAGATAGTCTTACTACCGTTTTCAATGCCGATGTGAAATAGAATATTTGATGCTGTCTTGATTAGCTATTAAAAACTATGGAGAAGTATAAACTTTACATATTTTATTAGAAAATGGAAGCCTATGATGACACGTTATAAAATTATATTCTTTTAGGTCACTTTCACCTAGTTAGCTTTCACATGTGCCTAAATTAAACACAATGTGGTATTGAGAAAATTCAGTGGATGCAGTTCCTTGAGGCTTCCTAAGAAAGAAAACATTAAGCACATATTTAGAATTAAATCCTGGCCCATTTCAGTTAGTGTGGGTCTTGCATTTATTTCAGCATTAATTGATGATATCGTCTGCAGTTGTCTGAGCCATCTGCAGGACGCGATTCACAACCACATCTACTCTGATTCACAGAATACATAGATTATATTTGTACTGCACTGCAATATGTGTTGTAGATGCAGAAGAATGACTATCTATTAATTTAGGAGCACTGTACATTCCCCCACCAGTCATTTTTCATATGCACTTGGGTTACATGTATAAATGGTTTATAGCAGGGTGTAACTTCCTTGATCTCTCTGATCATGGATTTGCAGTAATTGGTCTACTGGGACTCATCCCTGAGCAGATACAAAATGAAACTATTTTGGCCCCTTACTCCCAGACTCTTAAGAACAATTCATAAATCTATGAAATACAGTTGTTCAATGGTGTCTAAATTCAGTTCAAAGGCTTATGAAACTAAGAATATCTTTCAAAGAGTTTGGAAAGTTAAAATTAAAGTACACCAAATCTCTTAATTTACAAGTGAGTCAAGAGCAAAAAGTTAGCCTGGTTGTTCTTAATTGTGTTGTAATCCAGTGTAAGAATTGCTTCTAATTGTAAAATGCTTGTATTGCCAATAAAAGGCTATGACCAAAAATATTAAATTATAAGGTAAAGGCTGGAGTCTTCCCACACTGAGCAATATCCCCATGTACTCTTCTACTCATTCCATCCAGAGCAAGAAAAGCTTTAAACCTTAATCCAGAAACTATACTATTTTTGTTGATCTAGCCTTGTATAATGTCAATACCAAAGTCCAAGCATACGAACTTTTTCAGCATCTGTTCTAGTGTTCTAGTCAGGTCTATGGAAGGGGGGTTGGGGATGGGGTGGGGAGGGGTAAGTTATCCAAGCATTGGAACATGTTTACTTCTCTGTAATCATGGGGAAAAAAGTTCTAAGTTCTATTTACGCACTCTGTGGACAATGAGTCAAGTCGTAGGTCAAACCATGTATCACAGAAAAGTCAAACAGTTATTTAAGTAGGATTCTTCGCTTGCACTGTAATTGTGTGTTTACACTGTAGTGAAGTCAAGGAGTTAGGCACATTATATATTACTGATTTTCAGTGGGACCTAGACTCCTATCTTCCTTCAGTGTTTCTAAAGATTGGAGATATGGGAATTACTAACACATTGCACTGTTCTGTACTGAACCATTTGGGAGTAAATTCTGTAGGGGAGTGTGGGGATATCTAAACTTTAATATTTTCAATTTAATTTCTAACATGGATGGATTACTATTTTCAGGGTAACCGTAACTCTTACAGTTTTCCATTCATTTAAATACAATTAGTTTGCTATTATTAGAATAAAATGAATATTATTATTTAATCAAAATCATAAAGTTTAAATAATTAAAATCCAAACCAAACAGATTGTTCTAGGTCTTGTTTCAAAAAAGCCTTTGCCTTATCACAGACCTCAACCTCATAAACATTTGCTTCACAGTCCAGGCAAAGGGCGATAGCTCTGCAAAAGGAAGAGGTTCAGTTAACTGCCATCACGCTTCAAGAAATCATTGCAAAGGCTGAGTGACTGAGATGGTTAGAGCAAGAACAGAGCTGTGTAGGAAACAAAGACATCTGTCTCGACTGTGCTTGCCTCCTGCTACTCAGGCCCCTTCAAAAGGCATTTAATGAGTCTTTAGTGAAGTTCCATATATGATCTCTATGCTAATGAAGCTATTCTGTTAATTCCACAATCTTTTCAAATATACTAACAGACTTGAAGAAAACCAACAGCTGTCTTATTCTACAATTGGCCTATACACATTTTGGTGAGGACAGGAAACAGAAGAATTAGAATTCTCCTTTTTCTCTTCCTCAGCTCCTCTCTCTTCCTTGGCTGCCCCACCCCTTAACAGAACCAGCCACAGCTGCACCTTTATCTACATCAGCAACCCACCGCCCCTGAAGCCAGCCCACAGCTGTATGTTATCAATGATAATTAACCCAGCTTCATTCCTCTACAATACAGTATGGAATAGCCCTTTGGGTCAGCTGCCCTGGCTGTGCCCCCTCCCAAGACGTTGCCCACCCCCAGCTGCTGGTGAGGGGAGGGGGGATGCTGGAGCGGCAGCCCTGGTGCTGTGAGCCCTGCTCAGCAGCAGCCCAACACGGGGGTGTTATCAGCACCTCACTGGCCACAGTGCAAAGCAGAGCGCTGGGGGCTGCTGGGGGGCTCAGCCAGACCCAGTACATCATCTGGGGAGAGAAAAGAAAGATCTGTCTTTAATGTATATTTCAGACCTACTTCGGGGTGGGGCGGGCAGGTGGGGGAAGCAAAAAATTCCACTTCCACCCTGTCCTAAAAAAATGCACTAAGATAAAACCAGTTTACTTGAGGAAAACACAATTTAAAGTGAAGTTGTTCATTACACTAAATTTCATTTAGTGTTTACATTCAGCTGCCTCTCAAATAAAAGCAAACCAAAGAATGATACAACACATCCTTGTTTCCTCAATGTTTAAAACTCTGGGAGGGTTATTCAGGAGGAGATTTCTCAGAAGATCCCAGAGTCCATTAGCCTCCATCTCTGCCTACCTACCTCATTAGCGTTACCTGAAGCAGCACATAGCCACCATTATCTGAGGTACTGGATGCTATGGCTTTCCAGCATTCTTCCTCCAGTTATAGTAAAGCTGCATCTATCTGCAGCCACGCAAGTACTTAATTTTCCTTGTTCTTGGCAAGTTAAAAGCTTTCCTGTTTTCATTGGGAAGGAGAAAAAAATGTCCCGTGCTGTTGTACCACCTTGCACAGCAGCAGAGGAGACCCTGGACCAATGCTAGAGCTGTTGGCTAGGCCCTGGAAGTGACATGACACATTGCTGGACACAATAACAGTGTGAGAAGCAGACATATTACAGAGTGCTGCGGGAGATGGCCGGATTGCACAGATGCTTAAAGAAGTGGTACATGAGAAAGAGTGCTGTTTGGGGATGCTGTCAGGCAGGCCTGTGCATGATCACTGCAGCTGGAGGTAAACCAGACCTGCTCTTCTGACTACACCATAAGGGCTTTTGAAGTCAGGAGAATGGGGTGGGAGTGGTATAGGGAGCTTTCCCTGGCTGGAAGGGGAGGATTCAGATGGATTGATTATCTGTGTGAGCATGGTGGTGTCACTTCCAGATCTGACAGCATCAGGAGTTTCCCACCCCTTCGTCCCATAAAGTGGTTATAGAAGTCACCTGCTCAGTTGAGGCTGGACACATGCTAAAAAAGAATGACCATTCATATCCAGTTTAAAGTAATTCTTCACTAATGGTCATTTTACAATAGCATTAAAGCAAAAGGATGCCTTTTGTTGTATGATAGAGCCAACTGAAAAACTGCTTCAACTTAGAAATGCAATGGACTCATTTTTTCATAAGGCTGGTTCCATCAGCTTATCTCTAATGTCAAATCACAGTGTACTCTTCCTTAAAGAAAAAAAGGAAATCATTACTGATTAATTCTGTCAACATTTGCAGGAAATAGGCAATTAGAACTTGCACACAGGGCAAAAAAAAAAAAAATAAAATAAATCGATGGTACCAGTCAACTTTCTACAACAATTAGCGTCTGGAAGACAGGAGTACTGACAAGTAAGACTAATCTGGAGTTGCCAAACCTGAAATACTTAATGAAACAATGAGGTAGAGGGCTTCTTACTGTAATAGCTTATAAAATAACAACAGGTACAACAAAAGATGTATAGGCAGACAAGGTAAAGCAAATCATTAAATAGCACTTGGAAACAAGCAGTGTAGAATTTTCTAATGAGGAATTATACACTTCAGAATGAATATAGCACCATGTGCTGGTCTCTCCTGTGCCAGCATCAGAGTACAGGAAAAGAGGAGGCTTAAATAATAAAATAGCTACACTGGTCATTTGTATTCTTTTTTCATCATTTTTTTAATATTAAAAGTTCTTTTGTTTGTGTTAGTGTTGCATAAAAGTTAAGTTACAAGCTTACCTATACAGTGAAGGTTGCTCACACATATTTTCCTTGCAATGGCAAGGCATGTATTGCTAGTTCTTTTAAAGTGGTTTACTCCCCTTTTTCCAACATAGATTCTAACTGTGTAGCAGCCTTTCTTCCATTTTTTTTTAAATTTTCTTATCCCTATCTTCACACTTCTATGGCATTATTCCATCTTTCTGTGTCTCTCCTAGCTCATTTAGTCTCTCCTGCTCTATAGTTCCATGGGTTTTAAGCAAATCATCTCCTTTGCTCATAAAACTCAAGGGCCAGCTTTGATATCACAGTAATATTACATTATATTTTTACTTTCCTAAGGTTCTACTTTGACTTCCTCTAAGTTTCTTAAAGAAACATTCAAACTGACCTAGAACAAAACCTGTCTTTTAATTTTGTTTTACAGAACTTTAAGAAAATTAGCATTGGCAACTGAGAAATAAGTGGTAATCCATCATCATAACCAGACCTTTACAAAACTTGAGAATTACTCTGAGTGTGAAGTTCTTCTAAATGGAAAAAATATATTTGGACTTTCATGTCCCTTCTCATAGGTCTAGACTTATTACCCTGAGGACAAGACATGAAAATAAGTTATGCAAGACTTTTGAGATTCACATTATGGGACTTGGTGGAACATGAACTGAGATTGTTTAGAGAAGGCTTATATATTGTTGTGTGATTGGCAGTTTAAATAGCCCATAGGTAAAGCACAGCTGTGATGAAGATGCTTTACAGACCACCTTTCTCAGCAATTACTTGACAACAAAAGTAGTAAAGGCAGAATAAAAATATATGCATGTTTGACAAAATAACATTCAAAACCTATATAGCTTTGACACAAGGGGACTATTTATTTTTTATCTTTCTTTCTATTTACATCCCATCATGAAGACAAAACACTAATTTTCTGGATTCTAATTACAGTGAATTTAGGTGTGTTGGGGTATCTGGCTAAAAAGTAGTCAAATACATAAATAATAACCCAAGTTAACAAAGATGATGTGAGGAACCGCAAGACCCTAGCTCATCTGCATCAGATCTACAAACCAAAAACAAACAGGAGGAGAAACTAACACTGACAAAACCCAAACTTTTGATTCATCATCCAAAAAAAAAAGTGATTGGAAAGAAATATCGAAAATTGATTTGTTATTGTCACATACTGGACCTGGACCTACGAGTGCTAGCTGAACCTAGGAAAGAATGCCTCTGATGAACATAGGAGAGCACTTATATTTCACATATCCTACCACTAAGCAGATATCTTCAACCATATAACCTTACATTCTAATTGATCACATATCCTTTCCAAAAGTAGTGAAAATTTAGAATTTTTTTGCTGTAGGAGGTGGTAGAAACAGGCAATGCCGTTACTGGTATTGGCATTGGCATTTGCAAATAATATTTATACCTGTAAGTTGAAGAAACATTTAAAGGCGTTCAGTTAACAGATGCACAAAAGGGTTGTAGGGGAAACAGCCACAGAAGCACCTTCTTCTAACCTTAATAAAATGTTTGTATGTACTATGAAAATAGCACTTTAAAAGGGAATGGACAGTGTGCAACTTTCTCTTCTCCCTATAAATCTTTTGTTCTTGAGCACAAGAGACTTTCCTGCACTCAATACCCCACTTAACACTAAGGAGTCCCGAAACTTAGATCTTTGATTTAGCACATTAAAGAGATAGAATAGTTTTACAAAGTTCTATAATTTCAGAAGAGCCGGTGTAATACACATGTATTAGAATACGTATGTTAGATTTCCTTTCTGCTAACTTAGCACAGTGAAATGTGTTACAGAAAAACAATGGTGCTTACCTGCGCATCCTTACAAAGCATGACAAGGCAAAATTCACTGCTATTTACATTCCACTGTAATAAAAATTATACCAGGAAAGGTTGTGGTTTTGAATATCCATTATTAAGAGCTTCTGGCTGGTACCTGTTATGGAAAATAGGCAAGAACTTGGACTGGAAGTTAAAAGATAGATACCATTTTCAACAGCTCATATAATTTGATTTTTTTTTCTCTTTCAAATGAAGTGACATCCCAGCCACTTCAAAAAAAGAGTATCAAAAATATGTGGGACATAGCAGATGTCAGGTGCTGCTGAGAAAACCTAAAATAACTTGCAACCAGTTGCTGAAAAGAGAAGCCTTACCTGTTTTTATCTTCTACTCATTGTCACCACTATGACCGTTGCCTGACAGCGCAGCTAGCTCCTCAAAAGTACACTACCTGAGATTATGCTGACATTGTTTTTTTACAAATGTTATTTTTTATGAAATCATCTTTAAAGTAGCTTACACTGACTTAGCATTGGCTCCAAGGAGAAAACTTCCAAATACACATTCAGAGCTGTGCTAATGGTACCTTCTGGAGTTTTCTCAACACACACCTTTATGAAAGAAAATCATCAAAGCCAAGTTCCATCTGAATTAGTGAATATTGCAAGATGGCCATGAAATCATCTTGAAATAAGAAAAAAATTATACTAGCATACAAATCTATTATATTGCAGTTCTGGAAATGTCATAATTAATGGCTAACTGAGCATAGAATAGCACATGATTTTATTTCTATCATTGACAAAATGTTTAGATGAAAAAGTTATCCAAATGTACAAACTCTTCTTTCCAATGTGTCTGAATTTATTGTTTGATTTCTTCTTCAACATTAGTAAGGTTGCCCATTTAAGTCAAGGCTAAAGTCACTCATATGGGCACAGTTTTGTCTTATTTTTTTTTTTTATTTTAATACTATCAGTAGCAATGACAATTTAATCTTAGGTTTTCACTTTTCATAAATGAAATTTCTTTTGTACCAGGAATCACATTCCTTCTGACCCGATGTGTTCTAATTTTGAACTCAAGAAATCTAATCTGTTCATGCATATTCACACATATTAATGTTTGAACATACGTACATAAGCTTACACACATTCATATATACATGGATATATACACAAACTAAAAGAGAAAATTATTTAGACGATACTTAATTTGGAAAAAAGTATACATTTTGGTATTTTTTATTCAAATCCTAATCAATAATTTATTAGATCAGTGTTTACACTTTGGATTTATTACCTGGCTGAATGGAAGGTGAAAGGAGGAAAGCTTCTTAAATCACGTCCTGATTCAGTCTGTATATTTTAGACTTATTCCAAGGTGAAAAAAAGGCTAATGAGAACAGCTGGCACACACAGCTAAAGATGTTCACATTAAAAACACAGGTCTTTTATTTTACTGCTACAGAAGATACAAAATGTTGGTCTTTAATAGATTAATGTCCATGAAGAACATGAAGTGTTTTGACTAATCTAGATTTCTGAAGTGACCCCATTAGCAATCCCCATCCAGGAAACTTTCAATGGATATCATGCTTTTTCTTTCACCTTGTGAAAGAGTGATTTTATAAAGCAGTGTTCCCAGGACAAAGTTTCTAAAAATCAATTAAAGAGGCATAGATTTTAAAGGCAGTCAGCTGTGCAAGGGTAAAGGACAAGGGGCAAGACAGAAGGGGGAATGTATCATTCCAATGAAAATTTCAGGGAGTTTCGGTTCGTAAGAACACTAAAAAATCTGTGCTAACCTGAATTATGGCTTTTCATCCCATTCTGGACATATGCCAACAATGAAGGAGATGGTGACCTGGATATGGTTTTATTTGTACAATAAATTTTCTCTCCCCTGTTCCCAACTGGTTTTGTCACATGAAAAAGTGTTCAACTAAAACCAGTCTTCTAACTCTGGAATAAGTCAGTTAATGGAAACATGTACAGCTTATATTTATATAAACCTTCATTGATTCAATTAAGCCTAGTATCCTATCTTTAATAAATTACTGGGCCAGAATAATACCAATAAACATTAAAGACAAACTCATGGAGTTTTGCACTGGCTCAGTGCTTAAGATCAACACTGGGTTAAAGAAGGGCTTCAAATTATAGAAGCCATTTAGAAGAATTTTTTGGTTTTGCTTAACAGAAAAAAATATATAAATCTGCATACTTTGTAGTCTTCTCAGATGACTGAATATTTTTATGAATAAACTTAATTAAATCCATTTAAAAATATCTCATTTTTTTCACTGAAGTTTTTTTTTTTTTAAATAAATGTCAAAGTTGCAAACAGTTGACTTCTTTCAAAAGGAAGGAAATATTTCCTGTTAGAATAAGAAATATTTTGTACAGACACATGCAGTAGTGAACTCTTCTTGAAAAAAACAGAAATCTCTCCAATTGATTTGTTATTGTCTCATCTATGAATTATGCTACCACTATATTTTTCTCAAAATTGAAGTGGATCTTCCTGTTTAAGCATTTCCTCCAATATGTATATATTTTTCTATACAATCTGAAGTTATATATATCAGAAATGGGTTTACTTACTGCTCTGATCTCATAGAAGTTACCTATTCTCTCCCCCTGTGCAAAATCAGAAAGTCTGTAAAAGTCTTTGGCATGGGAAATTTCATTCTAATGATCTGAATTTCTTCATCAACCTGAAAGTCTATCATTCTTGTGGTTTTTAATGCTTTTAGACACTTAAAATAATTAATCTCACTGCTTTATGGCAGAAATAAAGGAGGGGAAAAAATGAACTCTTATGTTGCATAACTGTTAAAGATTTTACATAAGTTCTTTCTTTCTTTCTTTCTGACCTCTGTGGAGTCAGAGAAAGCCATCTGACAGATTGAGAAACACTTCCATTTTTAGGAATAATTTATAATTTACACTTTTCTGATGTATTTGACAAAAGTTGCTTTGAAGCATTTAGAATTTCAGATTCTCCTTTAAAGGAAAACATACACATATGTATACATATGGCAGAACTGCAGATCTGAAAGAAATGTTGCAATAGCAAGTGCACCTGGAGTATTTTTAGTTTTCCCTTGTTAGAAATCAACTTTCTTGTAACATTTTTATTATTGGAAAAAAAAATGTTTCTACATCTTCCCACATCACCCATGAAAAAGGATTTTAATAAAGGAATGTAAAAACACTTCTGATTTGTGGAAGAACTAGTTTTACTATAGAAGGAAAATATATAATTGGGGACAGCTTTGTTTTTTATCACATGTGTATTACCAAATACAAACATTGAGAAAACAGTGAATGCATGATATGTGTTGTATGATAATGCATTGTATGCACAGTTCATATCTCAAAATAGAGTCATTTAATGCACACTCAGCCTTTATTCACACTTGCCTAAAATTACAGTGCATAATGTATTTATTGTGAGTTCAAAAGCTATTATAAATATATGACTTGAACTTTCATGTAAGAAACCCTCTGCCTTTAGACATGCTCATTTTTGACAACTAGGAAACCTCAGAACATTAACCTTGCAGCATGATAGACTTGCTGCAGAAAAATAGGATCACAGGGTATGAGGCATGTTATTTGCTGCGATGCTTTATGGTCAGCTTTATGTAATTGCAAGCAGAGCCTATTCAGTGTAATTTCAGATAGATGCTCTGCTTTCCATGGCTCAACCCAATATTTATCTGAAGCAGAGAACTACACACATGCCTAAAACCTTAGCTAGTATGTTCAAAGACACCTACACCAGTGCAAACTCACAATGTTCTCCTCCAGTGCCTGAGGAAGGGGAAAAGCCTCAGTAACCGCACGACAATAAATCATGATGCTTCTTTGCATATTTTCTATCATATAAACTGGGGAGCTCACCATCTTGCCACCTCCATATTTTTTTTTTGTCTGCAATGGAAGTATGAGCATCTCTAGCTACTAGAGTTTTGATGTGAGGGATTGCTTATGAATATTTGTAAAACATATTTTTTTCAGAGTTGTCTTTAAGATATTTATATTTATTTAAACTTAAATCTGTTTCAAGCCATTAAAAATTGTACTAAATGAAAAAGACAATTAGTTATCCTAAAAAAAAGAGGAAATGTGCCAACCTGACTTAAATATGCAGCCTGTTGTCCATTTCTCTCCTCAAGTTACATGGATACTGGCCATTAAGGGGAATACTACCACAACTTTGGTAGAAAAAGTAATTTCTCCATCAATTTATTTACTCACTGGTAGTGTGGTTTTCAGCAAACCAAAGCCAGTCAGCATTTTAACCTTTAACAGACATTCGCTCTTTCATCACTTTTTCTTGTAAAATGATTGTGTTGACAAAAACCCCACCCAACAAGGTGGCATGTCCCTTATCAAATAAATACATGCAATGTTCCAAACATAAAGTCCCAGTTTCTTCTCAGAAAAGCAAAGTAATATCTCGGGGTTGGTTTGTGGGGCTTTTTTTGTTGTTTGTTTTTTTTTTTTTTTTTTTTAAGTTGCTGTCCATTCACATCATTATTTTAACTGCAGAAAACTGGTGGTAAACTAATGTACATGATAAAATCCCTCCCTTCCTTGTTCACATTTTTGCTTTGTGGTGATTGCATTGGTGTGCATACAAGGTGTGCTGCAGGGAGCAAAGGACGATAAGATTGACTCCCCATCACCTTTCTTCTACCCTCCAGAGCTCCTGCAGTAACTATATTCCCTAATAACCTGAAACAAGGGTTTTCTGATTGCTTTTTATGATGAGACAGTAGCTTTTTTATGCCTTGCAAACAATAGCACTGGCAGATTTCTTTTCTTACAGCCTCAGCTTCTACATTTATATGACACTTGTTATTGCTCTCTGTATTACGCTATGGAAGCCAGACATCTTTGCTCTTTAACCAAATTGTCCTTACATTTTATACCCCTCCTTTTATAGCAGTTGGTAATACTTTCTTGCAGGTTATAAATTAAGCTGCAAATACGTTATCAATCTTACCTTAAAAACAACACAAAAAAAATTAGAATAAATAATTGCATGAAGTGTACAGAGGAAGACTTATCCTCAGCCAAGCTAGATGAAGCACAGTAATAGATGGGAAAACAACCTGAAGCCATCAGTTTATATTGCACAAAAATTGTGTCAATGCAAACAGTCCAGATACTGTTTATCTGGCTTTTCTGAGTGCAGAAACTATTTTTTAAAAACTCAAGTTGAGCTTATTTAAATATTACAATTTTTTCTCTGGTTTCTGTTTCCAAGGATGCTATGGCTCCCCAAAACTAGGGATCACTATTTCTTTTTCTGCATTAATGATCATGATTCTATCAAAAATTATACATGTTCCCCTACAGTACATACTACCAGATGCACATAGAGGCATGTTTGTGTATATGTATCCATTAAATTAATTTGCCATCACAAAATTGTAACCTTCCATGGACAACCTCCAGCAAAAAGCTCTGTTAAGTCTGTGTCAAATTTCAGTTGCTGTAGCGCTCCACAGCTCTGTTAACTAGCTCCCATCATCACCAGTAACATATTTCTCATTACTGTGTTAGTTACTGAGCTCTTACCACCAGCACACAACTCATTTTGGTGTGATTTGTCTCTGCTGAATGACAACAACAGGCATGGCACTGCAGCTGCTTAGAGAAGGCGTGATCCCTTTTTTCTGAAATGGCAGTTTACAGTTTTGTTTTGGTTTGGTTTGGTTTGGTTTGGTTTGGTTTGGTTTGTTTTGTTTTGTTTTGTTTTGTTTTGTTTTGTTTTTCTTTGCATGAGGACTAAGGGATTACATCAGGGATTACATCACGTTTTATTACACATGATTCAAGAAATAAGAAAAATTAAAACAACTATTAGAGCAGAGGCACAGTCACAAGGATTGAGAAGAATGCTAGACCCAATTTATCTTCATATATCCAGAAACTGCCTGTACTCCTTCTTTGAAAGCTGAAATTACTGACTGGGCTCTGTGGTCACTTCTTCTTTGTTGTTTTTATTAACTTCAACACAAAAAAAGTTAGTGGCACAGTAGTACAGATAACTTGAAAAGGAATGCATTGCATTTTCATTCACCTTTCTGTCTGGATACATTAGGTTGTAAGTACTTAATTGTCAGCTCTACTTTGTTACTATTGGCTTGCGTTCAGTTCTGGGTAGGTAGAGAAGTCAGTTAGCAAAAGGAATAAGTCCTTCAAGTGCCCAGTTCCCCTAATGAAGTAGACCTATATAACACCCATTAGAATCCTTCATGGCAACTCAACACCTGAAGAAAATGATTGCTGTCTGAGCACATCTTAATATCACTATCCTAATACATTTTTGCCAGTCCACAGGGTAAATATTTGATTTAATGGAGCAATAAATTTGAAATGCTAAATGTCATTTCCCAGTCTTCCCAACAGTCTGAAGGTTTTCCACTGTACTTAATTTTCCTTTCTGTTCAAATGTAGTGAAATATAAATCTGAAATAGAAAGTAACATCAAGAAAGAGATGCACAGCATATTTTTAACACATGCAAAGTTGAAGACCAAGACTATAAATAAATTGAATGCATACGTGCTTACCAAAAAGTAAAATTTTCAAGTATATCATATATTGAAATGTTTTAATTGTTGTTCATCCCAAGAGAAAATTCCTTTAGTTATGAAATGAAGGGCAAATGCAAAAACAGATTAAACAGACTGGGAAGGGGGAACAGATAAATGCATATGTATTTATCTAAACATACATATATGTGTTTCTTTGTTTTGCTCTCAGTCCTGATTTGCCCCAGTCATTTTAAGTCAGCGATGAAAATCAGTCCTTTTGAACTTAAGAAAAGTTGTTAAGTACTGAAGGAAAAAAGAATTTTAAAAAACTTTTTTAAAAAAAAAAAAATCTGTTTACTTTCTCATTCATACTCTGCAGAAAGATTGTAGCCAGAGACCTTTCTCCTTTTTGCTCAAATTCTATTACTTAAAAAAAAAAAAAAAAAAAAAAAAAAAAAGTGCTTGTTTATATCAGAACATGTTAAAGATCTTTAAAAGGTTTCTTAGGTTGCATTTATCTGCTCTTCTTTTACAAAAACAAGCAGCTGGATTCTCCAACTTCATGATAAAAGTCATGCCTTCCCTTAATTATTGAGCAAGACAGCATTGTTTATTCTTTGACCTCACATTTTAAAGTAAAGCTGTTTTTCCATATAAATTTTAAAGCATTTCCCTCAAGCAATATTCTGGACATCACAAATTAAGCTCGAAAATTCCCAGTGCTGCAAGTGTTATAAAATGTCATTAGGAATGCTGCTAGTACCTCAAAGCAACAGAGCTGAAAAAGGAGAGGCTCTGAGCTGACAGCTCTGGCAGCTGCAGAAAGATGTATCTGGAAACGGGAGTGAGAACAGTCCTGCAAGGTAGAATAGAGGAAACAATACTGAGCTTATTCTTAAATTATGCCAGGTTTTCTTTTCACCCTTAATTCACTGTCTTTTCATCTCTGAGACCCAATGCTAAAAATAACTTCTGTTTGAAGTGAGTGTGTTCTGTTCTGGACAGCTAAAACACAAACAGGAATGTGTTAGAGGTAGCTGGGTCTGGTGGATTTGGGGATGCAGGAGTTCCCTCCCTCAGTTCTGAGCACCAGCCTGTCTTAGCATGATTGTCTTTTTTATCTTTTCCCTTTATTCCCCATCCTTGTTCCTTTCCCATTCCACCATGATCCCTCTTTTTCCCTGCCATCAGTCCTTCTCCTAAACATCTCATGTCTTACACAGTACCCCCTCAATATCATATAAGTAGTTTTATAGAACCACCAAAATTTCTTCTGTTGACTCATCTTATTCAAGGGGAGCCTACTAAAAATCCTTCTCACTCCAGCTGCGGGAGGTGTCATGCTTGCAGGCTTTCATCCTGCTGGGGATCTTCAACCACCCCAACATCTGCTGGAAAAGTAGCATGGTGAGCTGCAGGCAATCCAGGAGACTCCTGGAGTGTATTGAGGATAACTTCTTAGGGCAGGTAACACACAGCCCTGCCACTGGGGATGCGGTATTGGACCAGATGGGCACCAATGCAAGTGAGCTAATTCATGACATTGAAGCAGTAGACTTAGAGGCAGTCTGGGCTGCAGTGATCATGTGCTGGTGGAGTTTGCAGGGATACGGGTCAGGCAAAGAGTGAAGTCAGGACACTGAATTTTAGGAAAGCAAAAATCCAGCTGTGCAAGGAGTTAGTCAATAGAAACCCCTTGGAAACTGTCCTCAAGGACAAAGGAGCAGAACAGAACTGGCTGATCTTTAAGGATGCTTGCCATAGAGCACAAGAGCTCTCAATCTCCAGGTGTAAGAAATCAGGAAAGGAAGGCAAGAGACCAGCATGGATGAGTCAAGACCTGCTGGTCAAACTAAAGGGCAAGAAGGAAATGCACAGGCAGTGGAAGCGAGGACAGGTATAGAGGAATGAAGTTGGGTTAATTAACATTGATAACTTACAGCTGTGGGCTGGCTTCAGGGGCGGTGGGTCGGCTGATGTGGGTAAGGTGCAGCTGTGGCTGGTTCCTGCCAAGTAGTTAAATAGCTCCAAGGGGTATGGAAAAGGACCATTAGATGAAGAGAGACCTGGATGAGGGGAGGCTGGCTGGAAGAGGAGCCTTGAGATGGAAGAATCCAGATGCAACAGAGACAAGAAGCAAGGTGAGCTGGCCTGAAGAGGATGAAGATACAGCATGGGCAGTAGATGAACTTTTGAAATCTTGTTGGGGGGTTGGTGGCTATGCCAGGGCAAGGTGTGGGAACTACTTATTGAAGTTAACATGGTATGTGATGGTGAAAGCCTTGTTGCAGCTGGCTAATTTTGATAGTTCTGTGACAGGCAGGTATCCTCAGAAGAGTTGTTGCTTGGTTGTTTAGGGATGGGATCTGAAAGTCCACAGCGTGGCTGGAGTTGAACATGGCAAGGGTCACAAAGAACAGTAAGGGCTTATACAGGTATGTCAGTCAGAAAAGGAAGGCCAAAGAAACTGTGCCCCCACCCCCTGATGAATACAACCAACAAACAGGTAATAATGGACAAGGAGAAACCTGAGGTATTCAAGAACGTTTTTGCCTTTTCCCACCCATCTCGAGCGGATGGACCTCAAGGCAGGGACTGCAGGAGCAAAGCCCATCCCACCATAACAGAAGATCAGGTTCATGACCACCTAAGGAATGGGAGCACACTTAAGTCTGAGGCCTGATGCGATGCATCCCAAAGTCCTGAGGGAACTGGCTGATGTAGTTGCCAAGCCACTCTCTATAATATTTGAAGAGTCATGGCAGCCAGGTGAAGTCCCTGGTGACTGGAAAATGGGAAACATTGCACCCAGTTTTAAAAAGGGTAGAAAGTAGGACCCTGGGAACTACTGACCTGTCAGCCTTACTTCTGTTCCTGGGAAGATCCTCTTAGAAACTATGCTAAGACACATGGAAGAGAGGGAGGTGATTTGACATGGTCAGCCTGGATTCACCAAGGGCAAGTCTTGCCTGATCAACATAATGTCCTTCTATGATAGTGACTACATCAGTGGGTAAGGGAAGAGCTACAGGTGTCATCTGTCTGGTCTTCTGTAAGGCCTGTGACACTGTCCCACACAACATCTTCCTCTAAATTGGAGAGATATGGATTTGTTGGGTGAATCATTCAGTGTGTGAGGACTGGCTGGATTGTAACATTCAGGGAGTAGTGGTCAATAGCTCAACATCCAGATGGAGATTAGTAATGAGTGGTCCCTCAGGAATCTGTACTGAGACCAGTACTGTTTAATAGCTTCATCAATGACATAGATAGTGAGATCAAGTACATCCTCAGAAATATTGCAGATGACACCAGGCTGAGTGGTGCACTTACTGTGCCTGAGGGATGGCTGCCATTCAGAGGGACTTGGAAAAGCCTGAGAAGTGGGCCCATGTGAAGTTGATGAGGTTCAACAAGGCCAAGTGCAAGGTCCTGCACCTGGGCAGGGGCAATCCTCTGTATCAGTACAGGATGGGGGATGAAGGGAAGAGCAGCCCTGCGGAGAAGGACCTGGGGGTACTGGTAAGTGTAAAGCTGGACGTAAGCCAGCAATGTCAGCTCACAGCCCAGAAAGCCAACTGTATGCTTGGCCATATTAAAAGGAGCATGGCCAGAAGGCTGAGGGAGGTGATTGTCCCACTCTAGTCTGCTCTCCTGACACCTCACCTGGAGTGCTGCATCAAGCTCTGGGGTGCAGTACAAGAAAGATATGGACCTATTACAGCTAGTCCAGAGCAGGGCCCCAAAGATGATCAGAGGGCTGGAGCACCTCTTTTGTGAAGACAGGCTGAGAGAGTTGGGGCTCTTCAGCCTGGAGAAGAGAAGGCTCTGGGGAGACGTTAGAGCAGCCTTTCAATACCTGAAGGGGGCTTATAGGAAAGATGGGGACAGATGTTTTAGTAGGGCCTGTAGCAACAGGACAAGTTCTGGTGGTTTAAAACAAAAAAAAGGTAGATTTAGACTAGATATAAGGAAGACATTTTTTATGAGGGTGGTGAAACACTGGGACAGGTTGCCTGGAGTGGTGGGGGATGCTCCATCCTTGGAAAAAATCAAGGTCAAGTTGAACAGGACTCTGAGCACCCTGATCCAGCTGAAGATGTCCCTGCTTGTTGCAGGGGGTTTGGTCTAGATGACCTTTAGAAGTCCATTCCGATCCAAACCATTCTATCATTCTATGATCTTCGTAGATTTTACTGGTTTAGGAGTAGCCCATTTGGTATACCCTAATTTTCACTGATTAGGCTTTCTTTGGTCAGGTTATCAGGATTCATGTATCATTGTTACTCTGATTCTTTCTAGGACTTTGTATTTAATTAGCTTAGATGTTGGTCAGATAACTTACCATAAAGGGACAGGAAATACGTTTCTACTAAGGAAAACATAACTGGAGAACAGAGAGAGGTCACTTGGAAGTCTGGTTGCAAAATGAAAGTAATAAAAAGTAATGCAACACAGCTATAGTTCAGGTATGAATTACCCCTGTAACAGATGGTTACAAACAAGAAATGAGCACTAAAACTTTTTTGATTAAAAATCAGCTGATATCTATATCTTCTGATATATACGTCCATACTACTAAGTTCTCTATGACATCAAAGTAATGACAAGTCTCATGTGTAACAGGCTAAAATACATCATGTTCTGGTAATTAGGCTTTTGTTGCTTTTACAGGATTGGTATATGAACAAATAAAGACTCATATGAAATCACAAAGGATATATAGGCTTAATCGGATACTAGACATCCAAGTTGGGTCAGGTTTTGTCTCTGTGTGCCTCCTTCCTTTTCTTTATAATCCAAATTTTACAAGGTTCTTACTTAATCTTGCTGTAAAAATAAACATCCTCACATTCCACATATCCTTAACAATTACTGTGACTGACCAGGTTTGTTCTGCTCACTTCTAGTGGTTACGTTTTTGCCCTTGAATGTTCTTGTTTGTCTCTTCCTTTTTGTTTATAATTTTTTTGCATTGAAAAGGCCCTTGACCAAATATCCTTAAGAGAGCAGATGTTCTCCTTCCGCATGCCCTTACAAAGCTATGTGATTTTCTCAGTTGCCACTTGGGGAAGAATTGGGAGTACTTGAGTACTTTGAATAGAATTGTTTTATTCCTTTGTTGCATTAATTCAGTTCAATGAACTCATTACTTGTAAAAGCCCTTCATGTACAGACTGGATGAAATACAGTAAAAGTGTAATTTCCCCCATAATACCTATCAAATTACATTGTTTTTGTCTAGGACACCCTCTGATAGAAAAGAAATAGAAAAAAGGAGAAAAGAAGGAAAAATAAATTCACTTAATTATGCATTTGACATCTCATCTGTAACTTACTGGTTAGAGATGTTTTATGCTCAGAACTGATTGTGAATTGTCCTTGGGGGTCCACCGAGGAAGCTGGCTCAAGAAATCACCTGGTGAAGACACTGGAAAAAACAGTTTCAATGATGTGTATAAGAATCTCAGATTAAGAGAGCAGTTAGTATGAATATAAAGAAAGAAGCATGGTTAGAACAAATATTTAGCAAGACTTTATAAGAAAGTTGTTAATGCTAGATTAATACAGTCTTTGTCCAATCTTTAAGCTAGTTATATTAAGTAATCAAAGACGTGGCTGCCTCTTGTGAGAAGTTGTGACACCTTGTAGAACAGTCTTTGGTTTCAGTAGCTGCTTTGATACTTGAGAAAGAGCTGGAAGGTGTCCCCTTGCTTTTGTTATGGGTTTGAGGAGACAGTAGATCTTACAATAACTAATATGTGTCTAAATGTTTTAATTAAAATACAAAAGAGTTCTTGTTTACCTCTAAAATTTGAGTATGACCTATTTTTAAGGAGAGCTAATGTATTGTCCAAGAGATCTCTACCATGACACAGGGTAGATCTGTAAGGATGGCTAAAGGATGGAACAAAGTTTGAAAGGACTGCAAAGAGCATACTATGAGTAAGTCTATGCTTGGGGTAATCACCCTGCATAATGAAGATATACATTTTCAGTAGCACCACCAACAGTTAAAATGGCATAGACTTTTAGTGGGGTAAAATTATATATCTTTGCTAGTGCATTTGTGTAAGTTCTTTGAAACAGGATATGATACTCATGTACGCATTTAGCTATAGTTAGAAAATATCTTTTGCAAGAGTTCTGACAAAAGCAAAAGTACTTAGTCACATTTTACTATTTTTCCTCAGGTTTTACTGGTAAGCTAGACAAGTAGTCAGTTTTGATAGCAGCTAAGACCCTATGGGTGCATTTACATTAACCTTTTACTCCTGATGAAGAGTATCTTTTCAAAGTGAACATACTTAATCCCAAATAACTGTTTTCCAGTTCACATTACGGAACATCTAAGATGAGGGGTCGGATTCTCTTCAGATGACAGGTAACCACAAGGTGCTCTTTAGAGTGAAATGAAGGTCTCTTGCTAATGGACATTCAGCTTAGCTCACCAGAATAGAGATTGACCAAGATAAAGACCTGTTATCATATACATTTTAGAGAGCTAAAGTCCTCCCGATACAGCTGTTGTATTACTGGAATCTGATCCTATTAATCAATACTGACTGTTCAGATAGATGTAGACTATGAATTTCTAAAGACTTTAACTTTGTTTTAAGTTATCTTTTTTAATCAAAGACAAAGTAAATGCAATGCACAAAAGCAGCACACACACATAAATATCAAACATCAGCAAATGGCTCTCCTTTTGTGTTGCAAAATCTGAACCTGCTTAAGAACTGTTTCTGAAATTACCACCAAATAAAGCATATGTTCATAGTTCTACTAAACATTCTAATAGACAATAGATTGTCATGGGAAACCTAGTGCTGATAGAAAAATCATGAAAATTCTGTTGAAAGACAAACATCATAATGCATGTGCTATGCTAATGAATCATTGCTTGTAAAAGGCCATTCAATCTTGACATTAATGATATGAAATGAGCTGTAGAATGTATATGAATTAAATTAGAGTACAATGACATTTTTATTATTTAGAGCTACATGACTTACTAAATTAAAAGGAAGAGGTAAGAAAGTGGATTTAGGCAAGGAAGGGGACAGAAAAAAATGTAGAAAGATGAGTCACGTTCTTGCATAGGTCAGATCACCTATGATATTTTAGTTGATTAGGTAACAGACTGTCAATTTATAAAGTGTGTTTCTATCTTAGTAAGGGATGTGCTAGGGTGATAATGATATGCACCTTTCAATTAAATGGTCTGTCTACATGTTCTGTAACTTATGATTTTCTCAGAAATGCACAGAAGTGTTCCCCAACCAATATATTTAATATATAGAAGAAAACGCTATATTTTAAACAATGTAATCAGTATTATCACTTTGCAGAATGCATTAGGTTCAAATTATTAAATGGATTGTTAAATCCAATTAGAAAGAAAATGTAGACTACTAGAGCACTTTGTGCTATCAGAGTCATTTCATGTACACAACATGAACTTCATCTTCACAACAACTGCAGCTGACCACTGCTTTTATGTATATCTTGGCATTATCATATGAACTCTTTTCTCCAATATAAGCAAAAACGTTTTAAGGGTTCATCACTATCTAAAACCCACCCTTGATGACACTCTGATGGAGCCAGCTAGTGAGAGTTTAGTCTGTCCATCTAGCAGTTATGCTTTAAGTGTGTGGAAGAATGAATTAAAACAGGTGTTTTGGTAGCAACAGCTGGGGGAACCCTAATACTCATGCAACCCAGGCCCATAGTAGTGGATAGAGCTTGTGACTATTTTTTTTTCTTTGGCCATCTAAAGACTCATTTTGTTTGTCCACTTACTGGGTTTGTATACTAGATCTGATACGTAGTTCAGAACTCATTTGAATGCTTAATAACATTTAAGGCTACACAAACTTTTCTAAATAATATCTACTTTAAGATCTAAATTATAGTTGTTTGGGTTTTTTCCTAGAGTTTTACCTTAGTTTCCAGGTGGCCTGTTTTCTGAAATCTTGTTGCAAGCATGAATTTTCTGTCAGTGGAGACAATATGGGGGTTTAACATCTGCAAAGCCTAGACTTTTCTGGGGTCTCGGAAGATAACTTTTTTCTATTACTAGTATCTATTTGCACTGACTTCGGGTACATTTCAAGTTTTGTCCTAATTGAGACTAACAATGAGGAGTATTTTTAATACTAGTAACACAGATGGCCCAGAATGAGAATTTAGAGGTAATATCTAGTGTTTGAACCTTTCCTTAGGTCTTTCTTTAGAAGTCAATATAGTTGGTCTTTGATATTCATTGATATATTATATTTTAAGTACACGCAGCTGCAACACTTAATTCAAAGGCTACACAAGATCAAGAATATAAGCTCATTTCAAGTGACCTATTAGTATTTGCTTCTCATTGTAAAAGGCTTTAATCAGTATTCATTCAGCAGATTTTTACAGCAGAGCACAACTGAAAGCAGATCTGAGAAAATAGTAACTAGATAGGGGAAACTGCAAACAATATCTCTTTTACCAAAGTACCACCAGCAGAGGATGTAGAGATGAATTATGAAAGATTTTTATTCTTATGAAGAGTTAATAAGAATCATTCTTTCAAGTCCCCTAGGCAACATTGCAGTGGAATATGCTGACAGTTCAGGTATAAAATGATCAACCACTTGGTTACTATGGGAAAGTGAGCCAGAAGACTAGAGATGAAATAATAATGTTCTATCCAAGTCAAGCTCAATGAAAGGTTCACATCCTTGGGGATGAAAAGGGAGACAGCATTTGTCAACAGATGACTTTTCAAAGGAGGTTTCTGCAAGCATCCAGAATACGCAGTTGTCTTCAGCCCTTTAAAAGCATTACTGGAGCCATCACCTGTAACAAGAAGTACTAAGGCTTACTTCGTGACAGTTCACAGACTGGAAGGGTCTGTAGATCAGCTAGGCTATAGCCACTACAGCAAACTCATTCTGCATGAAAAAGATACCATCCAGATCTCACGAACACTGAATTACAGCTACTTCAAATTATGTAAACTAAAATTTGTTCTATCACATGTTTTTTAAAAATATATTAGGATTATTTGCACGGGTACTGATATGTGCAGAGGCCTGAGGAACAGACTCTTTTCCTGCACTTCAAATGTTTGTCGTTCAACACAACACACTGCAAAGCATCACTAAAGGCAGACTGGGCTTCATAATAATCTTCAACCTGTAAGTAAGCCTGTACATACAGGTATGAAGTGTTTACACCAAATGAATTTAGAGCTTTTCTCAGCAATATGACACTGGATTACTGTAGCAACAAGTCCTGTCCATAGCATGCTCAGTGGCTGATTCTTAGTTTATTAATTATAGTCAGTCTAAATGGGATCATGATATTTTTATAACACCAATGTTCATTGGATGATTAAATCACATGTGATAACCTGCAGCCAATCCAATTACTTTATGGCACATGGAATTTTCTGAATTATACAAAATTCTTTTGCAAAGATTTTTAGGAATTTAGTATAAGCTTAATGCTAGAACAATATACTATTTGTGCCATTGGCAGTGTACCTTGATAAAATTCAGATGAAGTCAAACGGCACAGGTGAAATATTCTTATGCCACTGAAAGGTCAGAAGAGGATGACAGATTCTTAGCAAGAGAAACACCAGATGTATGAGTAAATGTTTTATAAAATATACATGCATGCTTCATTACACCACAGCAAAGGGAAGATTTGCAAATTCAGAAGAATAAGAAGATTGCTCATGTATGTGAATGCTGAACAGAGCTGACTTTCCTTTTCCACCTCCAGGGCCTGGTGGGCACTCACACGTTGCATCTGCCCACAGGACACCTGCCCAGGGCCCCCAGTCCTGCCCCAGTGAGGATGTCCATCCTCAGCCTTGTTGCTGTGCTGCTGCGTTGGGCCCTGCTGAACCAGGCATGACCTTTCGGTTGATGGCCTGGCCTGGCCTCATGCTGTTGCTGTCCCCATGGGGGTCCCAGTGCCTGGGGCTGCCCCAGGCCCACCGGCTGCTCTGCTCCCTGGCTGCTGTGGTGGGACATACCTTGCCCAGAGACCCTGACATGGAATCCCCTGGCTCCCAGCCCCTGGGGAGCAGCCAGCCCAGCAATGTGTGCTGATGTAAACACAGCAAAGCTCATTCCCCCCAGATGAGTTATGAGTTTGTTAGAACTCTTAAATACTTGTCTTTGGAAATGAAGTGCTGCCATCCAAGAGAAAAGTTTCTTATCAGTGCGATTTATGAATTAGGATTTGTTTTCTGGTCTAAGAAAAAAGTATTTGAGGTTGTAGAAAAGAAATACAGTAAATAGTGGAAGTACCTTAGAAGACAGGTAGCCAAATGCAAGTGCCGTTGAGAAATTCTAAAGATTAGCCTTAGTCTTGTATTCTAGTCTAGTTTATTTATTATCTATTTAGACTATTTATTATCTAATTAGACTATTATCTAGTCTAGGGCATTTATTTTCATGGGTGCTTGTTCATGCATCAGCTAAGTTAGGTCAAATGATCATTTATTATGCTGATCATTGGAAGAGTCTTTTTAGTCTCCAAATTGAATTTTCTGTGATATTAATAGATTTTTAAAGGTGGGGGAGGGGGGGGAAATCTCATCTGTAATTAGAATTAACCTTACTCATAAGACTAGTGAAGAGACTTTATTCAGAAGTTTGAGCTAGACACCCAAGAGAGTTTACTGTTTAGTATGTCCTTTTAAAGTATATTCTAAAAATAAAGCCGATGTTACAAAGCCAGATATGTTTTAAGACTTATTAAAAAGGTCATACAATAAAAGTGGGTTTTAAAGACTAAAACTAAAATCTCAATACTGCAGTTCACTGTATGATGACATTTTTAAGCCAGTGGAAAAGAGGAAATTCTAGATAGTGTAGGATTATGGAACAAGAGCATTTTCATTCATACTTGATTGGTTTTGCAAGTTATAACAATATCTTGTTATAACTGACTTTATCAGAGTAGTCCTCTTCCAAAACTTTTCTATCAAACTATTTCTTACAGCCTTATAATGAATTTAAGTGTTTTATTTGAATATGTAGAGGGAATGGAAAAAAGTAAACATCAAGTACTATAAAGATCATAATTATGTGCGTGAAGTCTTATTTAAAGTACGTATCCCCCCCCCCCCCTTCAAAGAAGATATTGTGGAATGTGGAGGTTTCAGAAAGGAGCAATGAAAGCAATTAATGTGAAGAAACACCCATCAGATAAACATAAATTACAGATTAATAGAAAACTATGGAAAATACAGAATGCTGAAAAGAAACAAAGTAGGATGGCAATGAACACTATTTAGAAATTAGATGGGAAATATCTGTTTACTAGTCTTTGTAGTAATACTGAAACAGCAGTCAGTGAACTTGAAAGAGGGGAGCTCAACACTGACCAAAGTGTTCACTACAGTATAATTGTGGGACTGCCATACACAGTTAATGAAGCCAACACCTTACTAAATTCAAAAGACTGGACATCAAAATAGACAAAAAGAATATTATTGCCACATTTGTAAATGCATTTTGGATACTATATTTACCACTATGTTTAAGCCCATCTATTTGCTAGAGTTCACAATGAGATTTAGAATGATGGTTTGATTTCTGTATGCATTCTTACACCAGGATTTTTACATGACCTCTTGGTCATTTGGTACTGTGCTAGGTCAACAACAGGATGGTGCACGAGTCAGGCATAGGTCTGCGGCAATATAGCAATCTGTATATAGGTTTGTTTGTCAATATTTTCTTAGGTAGATTTGACCACCAAACTGAACTTCTGCAACTTTTCCTATCACGTGCTATGGGATCCACAATTCTCTAAGGGCTGGCCAGACTTCCATGTTATGTAATTGCAATCAGAGTAACTATTTATGCAGTTTTCCACTTCTTTCATGCACAGCAATCACAGATGCTTTTCAATGCTTATGCTTCCCAAAGTCTAGCAGTGGCCTATTTATCAGAGATTTTCTATGCAGGATAAGCAAATATCTTCACTTAAAATATGAAGAAAAAAATTGTCAAATCCAAAGTTCTGTTTTTCAGAATCAGTGGAACATAGTTGTAGAGATAAGGAGTTTGGTCCAGATGTTCAGTAAAACCCTTTTTGTGAAAAGAGTGGTAAATCTGTTTGCAATTAGAAGAAATCAGAACTGAGTTATCCAGTAAATATTATACTTGTAATAGCTTGGTATGGAATTAATTCGATGTGAGCATGTGATGTGCTTCCTAAAAATTTATTTCATGCAGCATGTACAACCATCTGGAGTAAATTCACTGAAATCCATAGATTAAAAATAGCTTCAAATAAGACATCTGAGGCACAACTATATGATTTAAATTCTGAAAAGACAAGGAGTCTGTGTGACTTATGCCTATAAAAACTAATTCACACAGATGACCATCTAGTTTATATTACTGAAAAAAAAAGCTATAATTACTTCAAAGTCTGTAGTGTTATCAGCATGACATGTTGTTCTGGATCTTCAGTATTAACCATTTGTTCAGGTTCAGCCTCGTTACTGAGTCACTTGTTCTGTGTCCTCTGGGCACCTGTCAAATTCATTTTTGTACATTCAAAACTAGTAAGTTCCCACCTTAAGTTTAATGTGTTATTGAGCTGGATTTGTCTTTCAGTTTCTACTCTCCTAGAAGCTGAGTTCACTAGGGTTTCTTTTGATGCAAGGATATGAATGCGTTAAGAAGGAGGGTCTTTCATGCGGCTGTCATGTTCTGTACAAATATTCACTGTAGGCTTCACAAATAGGTAGCTGGACAGTCATTTTCATACAAATAATCATCCCAATGCAAGACACTGACATATGCACTCAATCTAGTATGGGATGTGTTACTCGGCATAGAAGCCCCAGAGTAAACAAATTGCATTTAGAAGCAATGCTTTTGAAAGGAAATCTCTTTGGGGGCATTGAGGCAGAATTAAAATTCCTCTTAGCTATGCAATTTATCCCAAAAGATGGCCAATGTTACTGGCAAGACACAGTGGAAAAAATTGCTTTCCTAACATTAATCTCAAAAAGAATCCTTTTAAATTGTGGAATTAAAACCAATAGCAGGGGAGATAAAAGCCAGCCATTTTGTTTTAAGTTAATCTCGCAAACCTCAGAGATAAGGCTTGACAAAGGAACGTCTTAATTGGAGTCTGGCATCTCCTTGCTTTAGTAGCTGTGGGATTTCATTCCTGCTTTCATTCCTTCCCGTATATTACACTTCAGGATCCCAATTACACTACTAATGTAAATTAAAATGTTAATTAATCTGTTTACCAATGCAGTTATGCAAAGCAACTCCATTTCCATTTTAATGCTTTAAAAGGAAAAGAATTCTTTTAAATGTATTGCAAAAGTTATTTTTTTATTATCCTCAAATAAATAAAAACTAATTAAATAAAATCTGGTTACACTGAAATCAGTGAGAAGCTCTTTCAGCAGAATAGAGCTCTACCTGATGATTGACTTCAGTGAGCACAGGTTAGAAAATTATTTTTCCTCCTTTAAATTACATGTGTAATTGGCTTCAGTTAGCAAAGCTATCTTATCTGCCACCATTTCTCTCCTCTAGGAATAAATTAATTTCTTATACTCAAATTCAAAATTCAGAATTTTTGAGGCAAAAGCCAAATTGATGCAATCTTTCTCTCTCAAAGGCATGTGTCTGTTCTTTCCTTCCTTTCTGAAGAATCAAACATACTGGAAGTTACCATGTATCATAGGCATGTTGGTGAGCAGTGCATGCTGGACCCTTACTGCTCTCTGTTAAGGTCTCTGAAGCAGTGGAATAGACCAGGAAGAGCAAATGAGGTGATTAACTGTTCTGGCCATTTCTTATATGGAAGATAGTATTTACTGCATCCAAAGATCAATGAGAAATTCAAAAGGCCTCCAAGGCTTGAATGAATTTAATAAATTAAAATGTTGTAGCTGTAGGTAATTGTAATGATTTGCTTCCTTGTAAACACATTTTCAATCTTATCAACATATTTCTGTTAACTTCCTTTAACATATGGATTTCAATTAATTTCAGAAATGAGAAGACCTGTCTGACAAAGGTGATGCATTAATAATAATAGTAATAATAACAACAACAAAGTTCTAACATAAATAGTTTTTTTATGAAATAAAGCAGGTACTAGCAGATGGCTGACAACGCATCCTCAGCCTATTATTTTTATGGAGTCACTGGTTGATTTTGTTGTGAAAACAACAAACTTTCTTGTTTTTATAGACATTTTAAAACATAATTGCATAGTCACCAGGTTCAATGAATGTTAATAACTGAATAATTTCCTTATTAAGGCTTTTAATTCCTTAAATTTAATGTCCTTATTATGAGATAATTCTTTTTATCTTGCCCTTTATTAACCTATTACATTAATCAACATCTCCACTGCTGTTCAAAATCCTTCCTTTCTGGCCTCCAAAGTAATGAGATAACCTCTGGTCTCCTCCCATTAATACTTCCTGACTTTTTAAAAAGGTATTTCTGCTCAACTTCAGAATGCAAATAAATAATTTTCTCAAAATACCAAGGATCTACCCATCTTTTAAATAGTGGCCCTGTATCTCCAGTCTTCCAGTAGTTCATAGGTAGGGCTTTGCTCCTGAAAGTTTATATTAGTAGAAATGAGGAGACATTCTCCATAATGTTAAGCACATCTCTATATTTCATATTATGATAGGCTAATCATAGAAGCTTAGTGTGAGATATTAATATTTTTCCTTTATATTGCAATATAGAAAATTCCTGTTCAGCTCCAAATTCCTTCAGTATTCATGCTAGTGTATAAGAGCAGTGTGCCGTAGAATAAGGAATACTATGGATTACCTTCTTCCCATTTAAAGTATACTGTGCATTTAGGCAAACAGTATGTAATCAGCCAAACCAGAATTCCAGAGTGGCATAGCTGTACTTCTTCAACTTCTGTCTTTGCATTAATCATTCTATTTTTTAATACTTTTCAATTTAATATGCTTCATACACCCCCACCCCATTTATAGTCAAAGAAAGTTCTGAAGTACTGTTTTATAGTTTGGCTGTAAATTACCATGGGGTTTGCTTTGTTAAATAATTGGGGCTGGGGAGGAGGGTAGAATCTAAATAACTCCTATCTGATCTTGTATTATTGATCAATATTTGTAAAACAACTAAACTATAGGCAGTAATATTCATTGTATTTAATGTCAGGTTTAGGGTATTTTTCCTGTTGGAAGTGTTTGATGCTGAATCTTAGCTTTATCAAAACTCGGGGCATATCTAGCAGAAATTCTAAAGAAAATGAAGGTGAGGTGGTATATATGGGGAATCACTGATGTGAAATAACTGTGTCTGTGTACTGCTGATGTTACTTTTATCATGGTTGCAAGTCCTTACCTAAGCATTGTGTCTGAGTCCATATGCGTCTATGTGTGTCTTCTAATAGATCATGGAATGAATTGTTAAGGATCCTAGAAGAAGGACATCTGTGTCATTAGATTGTGTGAATAAAATATTATTTAGGTGATCAGGAAATCTCAGCTAAAAGGTTGTTAGTAATAAAACTAAAAAAAAGAAAAAAGAAAAAAAACAAAAAAACACAACCAACCAAACCAAAAAGGATTGTAACAGAGGCTCCCAAAATGCAAGCATGAGACCAGATGACTTGAAAGTCCAAGCACAACATGAATACCATAGCCTCAAGGGCTATAAACATAAATCACAGATGTTTACTGACAGAACATATGTAAAATATGTAGTAAATCTTGTATACAATGTTTTAACTTGCAGCTCTATAAAGTAACTGGCCCATCTTAGAAACCATGCAGAGGTGATCTTAAGCAGATTCAGCATGAACAGGAGGAAAATCCCTATGATGACATGCTGGTCTTGGGAATGCCTTGAGATGCTGACATGGTCCACTCAGTGGACTCATGATGGTTCATTTACTATGATCTTGAAGCGCAAAAAAAATCAAGGTGACCATGCCAGCGGGTTATGCTTTGATCAAACAGCGCAACTTTATTGCTTGCCCGTAAAGTGGCATGCGATAGGTAGAGTGACAAGAAGGGAAGAAAAGGAAAAGTAAAAATGAAAGGAAAGAGGATTATAGCTATCACCACAGGTCCAAGGCATCCCTGTGGTCCCAGGTCCAGGAAGCATCCTGCCGGTCCTTCTGATAGTTGTGATCCTTGGTGGGGAAGATCTCCAAAGTTCAGTTGCTAAGGAGCCATCTTTTATGCCAAGCAACACACCTTGCTCCTCCTCTGGCCCATGGTTTGTTGCCAATCTCCACTTCTCGAGCAAGGTTACCAGCAAGTCCAAAGAGGAGGGCCTGAGGTGTGGTTTGCCTTAGAGGCAGGTAGCTTCAGGCCAGAATGTGTGTTTTTGGATTATAGTAATATTATAATGAAGAAAGTTCACCTGAAGTTCAAGTTCTCTGGTTTGTTGCTATGACAGTGGTTGTGATCCATCTTCTGGACGGCGGTTATGCAGCCTTATTGTAGTTGTTCCTTTCAGTCCCAGGTAGCAGGGAGCAGCATAGCACTCCTCGTACCACGCAGTTCTTTTTCCTGGGGTCTTGGTGTCCATGAGGACCACATTCCATCTCCAGGTCTCTGTTGGCAATGTTGAAACAATATCATTCTCTTTGGACCAACTCTTACATTTACGCCCACCTCTCCTTTCCTCCTAAAGGGATCTGGTCCTATTGACCTCAGGACTGAGAGGAACAGGGGATGACTGAGCACAAAACCAGACAGAAGGGTAGAACTGTAAGTGTTCCTTTCACTGTAAAAGGACTAATAATGGTTCTTGGATTAAACCAAAATATCTTTATATAAAGTAAAAAAATCTAGTCTTAGCATGGAAGCTGTGTTTCCTTAGCTCATATAGTATTTCATCTAGATTTGACCTCAAGAGCTATCTTTTAATACTTGGACTCCAGTATTGGTGGAGAACGTGGTAAATCTAAGCTGTAATTTCCAATGCAGCATCACGCAGAAATCCAGGTTTTGGTCCTGGAAACTAGCTGCTTCTGCCCAGCCCTGATATTACTGCCACTGTGAAACCAGCATTTGTCACTGATCTGTGGCATGTAATGTTACCTCATAAATTCTACTTTGATGAAGTCTTAAGCGGTCCTACACACTCTTTCTTAACTAACCCCAAGGTTAGACAATAGCTAACTTCACAGCTGTTTCCCAGTTTGTTTTTGAGCATCCCCGGCAAGTCTAGACTTATGCTTCCAGAGAAGTTTAGAAACACTGTGCCCTCAAGAAAGCTGAACAGCTTGGTATGGTCTTTATAATGCACTGCCAACTAATGAAAGTTTAATATAAACTACAGAAACAGTCTTCAGAGTGAAGACCAGAACAGCATCACAAATACTTTTGCCTCTGGGTCATGTTATATTCCTTGTATTTTTCTCATGGATCACATCAATCTTTCACTACACAGTAGCAAAGCTGCAGACATCAAGACTGCTCTCCTGAAAAACTTAATGACTATAACTTTATGCACTTAGGGTGGGGATGTTGGTTTTCATTCCCTCAGGCAGACGAGAAAATTTATCTCCCAAGCCAGACAATGTTTTTGTGCATTTTATGAAAAGCCTCAGCAAGGCTTTTATAAAAATAGGACCACATCTAAACTATGATATGGTCCCTCTATCCCTTGGCTCTCCTGCCAGTGATATCCTGTATCACACAATATTAGATACTATATCATCATAGTTCCACAAAACCCTACCTCCAATCCATTCACTCAAGATGTTCTTTACCTTGAATACAATCAAATAAGCCCCAGTTTGGGGAAAGAGACTTATAAGAGAAAAGCAGGTGGACAGAGTAGAGAGGAATTCTTTCCCTACAAAAATAAAGTATTTCCTTTAAAAGGCTCCATAACCCCTACAGTACTGGTAATAAAAGTGTCTAGATGTTTTACTGTTACTGTACAATCAGAATATAAAGAACCATCTTTAAGTTCAGTCCTTGGGTATTTTTTTTAGTAAAGTTTGACTTTCCAATTCTTTCAGCTAGCAACTGGTTAAAACAACAGAGTTCTAATCTGAAGAGAGGGTTATGAATTTCAAAACGCTTACAGTCTTTTCCAAGCTGAAGAATATCTGTAGCATTGTTTTCTTATCTGAAAGATGAGAGACTTGAGAGTTTCTACCACTTGTCCAAAACACACCAGGAAAGAAGTCGGTACAGAAGTCAGTTTCAGCCTTGCTTAAACACTGTGGCATTGTAAAACATTAAAGCTCAAGCACAGCAGACAAAATTGTCAAGAGAATAGCTAGTCCCATAAATTAACAGGCTTTGTAATGGCTGGGCACAGCTGAAGGCTTTATCCTTGTTCCAAGGAGATGCATCTGAAGGGACATAGATCTTGCTGTTTTCTGAGAGGCACTTGATGCAATGGCAGAGACCAGCACAGACAGCCTTCCTTGATAGCGAAAGATGGCTTAGAGAGGTAACTCAATACAACTATGCTTTTAGCAAAATCCAGTACAATCTTTATAGAAATGTTCAACCTTCCCTAAATAAAAAATCACAAAAGCAGTTTTTAATTAAATTTCTATTTTCTTTAACAAAGAGCCCTACAGTGAGACTGTCTTCAGCAAGGCATCATTGGAAATGAGCTGTAATGACCATTGCAAAGCTGCCTTACAACATTCTTTGTTTTGTTCTCCGCTGTAATCAACATTTCTTTGTTGTCTCCTGCCCCCACTCCCCCACCCCCCCAAGTCCTTGCTTACTATACAAGCTGTAGTAAGGCCTGAGTATTCAGGGAAAAGGCAGTCTTTCCTCAGCTGTTGTTTATACTGTGTTTTTCCATTGCTGTTTGTTATAGCTGTCTGTCATGCTGTGCTTAAATACCTTGCAGGCATATTTAGCAATATTTTGCTTTGCCATCTGGAACAGACTTTCACCCGACTCTGGGCTGACACACTTGAGTGTCCCATCTGGTGTAATGTCTCTGAAGTATAAATAGGACAATGACTCCCAGTTTGTGGTAGCTTTGGAGGGGAAGGAAAAAACAGTAATGCTTAATAGAAACCAACCAAACAAACCAGAAAAAAACAGTAAATTAAGTGAAGGCTTTTGACAGAGTTCATCTGGCTTGAAGTAATCACCTGCAAGTGCCACCTCCATTCAGGGGGTCAGCACTAAGTTCAATGTACCCTCTTCTCACAGGCAAATTATATAGCCCTGCAAAACTGACAAGGATCTAGCATCTAGTTCACATATACATCTAAAATAATGCAAACAGCTTATTCAAGGAAATATAGTTCATATCTTTAATAACTATACTAGTAACATAGCTGCATTTTTACAGAGTACTTGACAGCAGATAACGCAAAACTTTTATTTTAATAATTCACATATACAATAGAGAAGACTAGGAACAAGCATGAAGGCCAAAATCAGGAAATAGTATCTCATATTTCTTGCAAAGAACATTGAAATTTGTTAGCTTCAGTTAATCAAGAGAAAAAATATTAATTTTTTACATTTTGGTAGTGCATTTTGTATCAACACTCCTCCTGAGTGATCGAACATAATTCTGATTTCATAATGAAGATGTCATAATCTTCTACTGCCTTGGACTTGCTTTAAGGAAAAGCATTGGACTATCTCATGCGTCTCTTGTGTTCTACCTTAGAAAACACTTCAATTCCCTCCAACTTTTTTTTTTATTTTTTCTTTTGTATTCGCATGTTGAAATGATTCTACATCATTAACAACACTCTTGGTACAACCTAACTAGATATATATTGAAAATAATTTTACGTTACAAAAAAGAGCCATCTGGGTCTATTGATAAAATCAAGGAATCATAGAATGGTTTGGATTGGAAGGGACCAATGACATGACAGCCATGGAGGTTCTTAGGGGGCCAGAGCCCTAGGCTGCCTATTCCCAGGAGAGCGGCTCCATCAGGAAGCAGCATCTCCCCTGGGTGCCCATGGCAGGTGTCTGGCAGAGGACCCCAAAGATGCCACGGAAGCAGGGGGTGAACTCCCACTGCCAGCCCCATGATGGGCTGCCACTCCTGTACAAGGGAGGGTGCAGGAGGGAGCAGCTGCCAGTGGCATGTGAGGCACTCACATTCAAAGTCGAAGAGGCAGAGCCAGCACCTTCTCCCCTGGCCAGAGACCCCTGGGACGAGGGGCACAGCACAGCTGTCCCCGCAGCAGCGCCGCAAGGTGCAACGCTGCTGGCTTCAGCCTTGCCTGCAGACCCCACGGGGGAGGCCGGAGCAGCACGCACGCAGGCTGGCCGTGCCCGGGCCATCGCTCCCCAGGGAAAGCCCGTACGGGCTGGGGGGTTGGCAGGGCCTTGCCCAGGGCCTGCCCAGGGCTTCACCTACAGCTCTCCTGCCCCGACAGGCATCGCTGCCCTCCCAGCCCCCAGCTCGCCGGCGATGGCCCTCCCTGGTCGGGTCAGCCTGTCGGGCTCTGCGCCGGGTTTTCTCCTGCAGCTGCCTCCGTGTACAGGGAGAGCAGCGGCACACACCTGCCAGCACCAGGCGCGTCCCCAGAGATGCCTACCGGCTCTGAGGATGTGCACTTCCCAGAAGAAATGGCACAGGGAGGCACGCAATGGATGGATGGATGGACGGATGGATGGTGCCCAAGTCTGTCAGCTGCCCCAAGGATGTCCTGCGGCCGATCCCAGCCTGTCTGTGGCCCATTTCTGCTCTAAATAAAACCTGGGGAAGCTTTCTCACCAGTGCTGCTCCGTGCCAGGTCCAACAAAGTGTCCTTGTCTCCTCGGCTGGCAAAGAACTCGCTTTAATACGCTCTAGGTGGCCCGTGTCAGCCCTCGCAAGCACAGCCTGGGGCGCGGGACTGCCCTTGCTGCCCGTGTGCACTGGATGGGCCCATGCAAACCTCACGAGCTGGAACAGGCCAAGTGCAGGGTCCTGGGCATGGGCATGGGGCATTCCCCCGTGTCAGTACAGGCTGGGGGATGAAGGGATGGAGAAGGGCCTGGGGGTACTGGAGGATGGCAAATTGGACGTGAGCTGGCAACGTGCACTCGCCGCCCAGAAAGCCAATGGTATCCTGAGCTGCTTCAAAAGAAACATGGCCAAGAGGTCGAGGGAGGTGATTCTGTTCCCCTACTCCACTCCTCTGTAGCACTGAATCCAGCTCTGGAGTCCCCAGTACAGGACAGACATGGACCTGTGTCATGATTTAACCCCAGCTGGTAACTCAGCACCACACAGCCACTCGCTCACTCCCCCCTCACCCAGAGGGATGGACAGTAGAATTGGAAAAGGATGTAAGACTGTCAGCCTGGCCTCTGCACAGAGGGCAGTGGTATGCTCTGACCACGCCACCTGCCCCCGCCTCGCTCGGGACATGGCTTCTGCCTCCAGGGAGGCCAGGCCAAGCCTGGAAGAGAGAAGGCTCCAGGAAAACCTGGTAGAAGCCCTTCATTCTATAAAGAGGGAACAAACACTTTGTCCCAGCAGAGCCCTCAGCCCCAGGGTCCGTGCTGCACACCCAGGACCACAAGCCATGGGGAGCAGCTCTCCTGACCATCTCTCAGCCTAAGGGAGTTGTTGCCAAGGGACAGGACAATGCCATGGGCTGCACACGAAAAGCAAAAGCAGGTTGGGATGGCACGGGATCCTTTGGGATGTTTAGGGGAGGAAGCAAAGGCAGGACAAGAGAGAGGTGCAGGTGGTTTGGGGGGGCGCAGGAGCAGGGAAAAGAGAGGCCAGGGGCTGGGAAGGGCTGGTGGCGTGTCGGCAGCTGGCGGGTCAGTGTGCTGGCCTGGCCGTGCCTTGCGCCTGACCAGCGCGGTCTGTCCTCTGTCCCTGTGCAATCCCGTCCCGGCTCTGTCCTGGGGGAGGGCTCTGTCCTGTGTGCACGTGCCTGTGCGGGGCTGTGGGTGCAGATGTGGGGGCAGAGCATGGGGCGGAGGGCCCCCGTGGCCCCGGGGCAGTGAATGGCATCAGTGGGTGTGCTGGTGAGCGTGGGCACCGGCAAAAATCAAGCTGCACCAGCTGTCAAGTAGGTGAAGCCACCTGGGAACCAGAGGTATCTTTAATGGAAAAGCCATGGGAAAGTTCACACTGGGCACCAGGGGAGTCCCAGTCAGCTTCTGGAGAGACTCTAGGGCCTGGGGGTCTCTTGGAATGCCAAGCCACGCATGTGCGTCTCTAAGAGTGAGAACCTGGTGGGGCTTGGCTAATGGGGACCAGAGGAGTCCTGGTCAGCTCTGTGTAGGTGTGTGCACATGTATACATGTGTGATGGTCTGTACTGGCAACTGCAGCCTCAGGGGCTTGCATGTCCAGGGGCATCTACTGGGGAGATTATAGGTCTTACCCATCTGCTGGACGAAACCACGTTGCACATAGATGTCTATAGATATTCTCATTATCAGACCTCTGTTCTGCTCAGTCAGAGAGGGGAGCAGGATAAGGCTATTGGTTATGTCTGTGTTTGTATGCTTTGCGTGTCTATCTATAATGTATGTAGCTAGCCATGTATATGTGTAAATTTGTGGTGTGCATGTGTACCCTTGTCCTGCTTTCAGCTGGGATAGAGTTAATTTTCTTCTTAGTAGCTAGTGCAGTGCTGTGTTATGGACTTGGTGTAAAAGCAATGTTGATGGAACACTGATATTTTTGGTTGTTGCTGGGTGGTGTTTATAATAGGTCAAGGAGTTTTTAGTTTCTCAGGCCTTGCCAGTGGGAGGGCTGGGCGGGCACGAGAAGTTGAGAGGGGACACAGCTGGGTCAGCGGGCCTGAACTAGCCAAAGAGGTATTCCATACCATAGGATGTCCCGCTCACTGTATAAACTGGGGAGGTTTGGCCAGGGCTGTCGATTGTTGCCCAGGGACTGGCTGGGCATCAGTCAGCAGGTGGTGAGCAGTTGTATTGTATGTCACTAGTTTTCTCCCTTCCCTTTGGATTTCAATCTTCTCTTCTTCCTCCTTCTCATTATAACTGCTGCTAGTAGTAGTAGTAGTAGTAGTAGTAATACTACTACATATTATTATTAATAATAATAAATGTATTAATATTTATATAAACATATCTATTAAAATAATATTATTCATAGTACTAGTAGTAGTCGTTTGGGTTTATTTTATCTCAATTATTACATTGTTCTTATCTCAACCCTCATGTTTTACATTCTGACTCTTCCGACCCAAACCCCCTGGGTGAGGGGGGAGTTATCGAACAGCTGAGTGGCACTTAATTACTTAGTACTTAATTAAGTACTTAATTACTGGCTGGGGTTAAACCACAACAACTCTGTGTGCATGTACCTACCGGGAACACATGTCCAGACTCATTTCTTCTTGGACCCAGGATATGGAGCTACAGCAGCATCTTCTGTCTTTGGCTGTCAGACTCAGTGCAATACATTCTCCCAAAATAACTATTGCTGTGTGAGTGACTGTCATTGCCATCAGGTCTGTGTGTAAAGGTCTTGGGATGCTAAACATCAGAGTATGCTCTTCAGGACAGAGGACTGCTGGTTTGGAGTTTTATGGATAAATACACAACTGAGTCATGGGCTTGTGGAACAGTCTTCACCCAGAAGGCCAAATATCTGCTTCAGAGCATTATTGGCATTCTATTTTCTTTTCAGTTTCCCTCTAACAATCAAAATCAACTCCACTCTGTCTTGGCTAACTCTGTGAGGGCTCTTACCTGGTCTTTTCTAGCAGACCTGAAGCCACCCACTGTGAATAGGACAGCTGCTCTATACTGCTGCTCATCCTAGCTTTTAAAATTAACAGCTCCCAGGATAGACTTGAATGCCAGGATCCCCCAGGGCTTTGCTTTCCTCACAAGCTGGAGGAAAAACTCCTTTCTGTGAAGTCTTTTTTAGCTTTGTGCTCCTTGATGCAAAGCCCTTGGACTGACTGATGTACTTTTTTCAGTTCTTTTGAGTTTCACAGGATGAATGACAATTATTTTTGGCCCTTACCTTGCATTGCGCATAGTATCTTTTTTTCATACACAGAGCTCTAAAGTGCTTTTAAGTGGAAAGAGATAAGTATCTGATGGATATACATACTACTTCAACAGTTTTACTGTTTACTGTAGGGCCTCTCCAGAAAAGCTAATATTTGCTGAACTTCTACAAGCAAGGCTTTTAGTCAAACTAGTGCATTAAACAATAAGAGTTAATCATGAACCCAGTTCAAGCTGTGCTAGAGGAAAAACCTGAAATTACAGTCCTCCAAAGAAAAGGTGACATTAACACTTCCTGCAGCCTAATGAAAAGCCACAAAGGATACTGTTCTAATGCATGTCAGGGATATATGCATAGTAAGACTTCAGACTGTATTTTTGACAATGAGAAGAGACTTCGTGCACAAAAAGTCAAAATAAGAAATGAACTGGGTTTTGTTTGGGGGTTTTTGTTTGTTTTTTGGGTTTTTTTGTGTTTTTTTTTGGTTTTGTTTTTGTTTTTGTTGTGGACACTTTTAACACTGCATTTCAGTAATGTGCTCTTTTGCTGGGGTTTTGTATATTTTCAATGCCTATAACAAACTACCTTTAGAAAGCACATTTCAAAATAATAAGCAGCAGTCCCCATGCAGCTGAAGAAAAGGTTTGTTCCACTGTGCAGTGTATGAAGAATTATCTTAGTGTATTTTTAAAGAATCCAAACCTGAACTCACTCATTTCCTTGAGAGGAAAACTCACAGCTTCTTCATGACAAAAATATTAGGGGACTGCAGCATGAAAGGCTGAGCTAATTTAGCCATAAGAAGAACTTAAGGCTCTTCTGATGCGTAATGTCAGTTTCTAAAAAGAAAGCTCACTGAGTTATGTTTGTAGCTATTAATTCTTCACGTGTGAACTTAAGACACTAAACCCTCTGGTGTAATGACAGAGCCCTTTGCAGAGTCCTGCTAAGCTTGAACATGCAAGAGATGCAGTGAAAACATACTGGCAAAAAATGTTTTAAACTAGTTAGGACATTTCAGAAAGCAGCCCAGGATTTATTAAGCCACAGTTGTCTAGTTCAGCCTCTGATGGAAACTTCCTTAGTACCCCTCAAGCAAGTAGAAAAGAGTCAAGCTGGCACAGAAAATCTGTAAACTCTAAACCAAAAAAAGCTGGAAAGGCAAACACTTTGGTCCTTACATTTTACATGTTCCTCTGTCAGCTGGAAAAAAAAGGCATATCTCTAAGTCTGGTGATCCGAAGTTGAAATGGAGTTGCCAAACTGCTGATGCTGATGAAATCCATATCAAGCCACAGGGAGAAATAACAACTTTCCTGGAAGAAAAGACAGTAAAAGATCTCTTAAAACATTTTATATGCATCTTTCTCTGCTGTATCGTGCCCAGGTATTACAATGGCACTTTGTAGGACCATCATTCTCGGACACCATTTATGCTATGAGATGAATGAATTCTTCCTAATCAATATTTCATTGTAAAGGACAAAAAAAGACCTCATAAAATGTCTTAGAACTCAGTTGAACCTGATTTTGATGCTCAATGGTTTTATATTTTTAATAGTTTGTTCATTTTCTCACAAATTAAAACCTTTTGGGTTATTAGAGCTTTTAAAATTCTTTGCTCACCCTCTGTCACACAACTTTACAACTACAACTTCCTTCACCTGTGCTAAAGATTGTCCACTTGCCAAGCAGGCAGTTAATGGAATTTGTGACTGCATTTGAACATTGCTGACTTTTTCTTCACAAATACAACCAAATTTCTTAGTTCTCAAGGTTTTTTTCTCATTAACTGCAAATCTGCACAACTTTTATCATGGTCTTGTCAACTTCATGTTTCAGAAAATACAAGTTCTCTTTTGAAAGAGATACAGAAATCACAAAATGTGGAAGCACAGGATCAGTGTATGTTCTTTGCCCCAGTATTGCTATCACTGACATTACTTGGGAACTCCTTTACTATTTTTGTGAAAATAAATTATTTATATGGAAACACATTTATGAAAGAATATTCTTCACAAACTCTTTTTCAAAGCTGCATTCTCTTCTACCCAAATCATTGCAGACTAGATGCTTTGCATGACTTGATTTGTTCTCCCTTGGCTTTGTGGAATCAGAGATGTGCCATAAAATTATACTCACCCCATATGTTTACACCATGTTGATTTCTTGATATTTTCTGTAATCTAAGGAAACTTTCCCTTTTGCTGGCTCTGCTTCATAACTGATTTTCCTGTATGTTTTTTCAGATTAGTCACTGGAATTCTGCCTTTCTGTGACATCTGCTTGGCCTTGTCTTTCCTTTCAAAGGACTATTTTCAACTAATCATACTCCCTTTTTTGTTATAAGTGACTATACTTAAAAATACCTTGAAAAAAACATTGCAAGTAACAAAAATATTTCATTGGAGCTGTTGACGTATAAATAGTATCAAGAAATTCTTCAAAGGGACGGCAAAAAAAATATAAATATCTAGAAAATCCACAAGTTAATTATTTGGCACTATTTGTAAAGCAGTTTGTGCATTACTTCAAATAAGCTCAAACATTTTCTGGAATTCTTAGTCGTGACGGATTTTGCCCTGTTTCAAAATCTTTATGACATGTACATGTAAGATATTCAGCAAACATAAAAAATGTATTTAGTAGTTTCAGAAGAGTTAAGTATAAGAAATTAATTATTTGCCAGGGTGGGAACAGAAGAAATAAAAATTAAGAGTATTAACAGAGTTTAGCTTCTTTTAAGTTTTGTTTTAGATTTTAAGTGACTTGTTTTTGCTTTACTCACACATGAACTGTGCATCCAGTTGCAAATAACATTTTGTCATATAGACAATGCACTTCCCTGAAAATGGAGGAGAAATCAATTCCTTGGTTATATTCCTCAGAATTTCAGAGCTTCAAGAAAGAACAAAGACTCTGATGCACCAATAACATACACGGATACTCAAAGTTTGAGTCCAGTATTTTGAAGTTCCATCAAATGAAACTTCTTTACCCTTTTTCTGTATAAGTTAGCTGTAAATAAATTAACATAGCAATAACATAATGGGGCTTAAATATGTTTTTGAATGTTTTTCTCTTTGTCATTTTCAGCTCAGACACAGGAAAACATTCTAACTACATATGGTCTGTGCTTACTTACTAAGCTTACGTTTCAGAAAATCACTGGAATCCCTCCTAGTGACTGTCTTCCAGGCAGTGCATCTTTGTCAGTCTGTATCCATCAGAACAGGAAGCAACATAAAGTTCTTGTGAAGCTGTCACTCTCTCATTTTATCTTAAAATGCAGGTTGATGCAAGGAGGAAAAGGAAGTCAGATATTGCAGTGGTGCTTCATGGCAAATATACATTTTATAATTAAAATTTCATGTTTGCATTATCAGAAAAATTAGAGGTGTATCTAGCCTGTGGGCCTTTTGTTGAAAAATCCATTTAAGAACATTTGATATTTGTATAGTCCATTGTGGTTAGAAACAGCAATAATATGGTTTAAAGTGTGGCAAAGGAATCAGAGATAAAAGAAAACTTCAAAATAAACTCTTGGCGCTAATAAATAGGTCATTATATTTTACCTTATAGCTTGCATGCTGCACATAGTAAAGAACACCTTTTCACAGACATTTTGATAAATATTGCAGTATGTATGAGCATAGTTGTAGCATAATACTTAGATTATAACCTAAAATGAAAAGGTTTGCCATTTGTGTTTTAGGGTGGGTTTTGTGGTTTTTTTTTTCTTTTCCAAATGACAAATATGACTATGTTAAAATTGTGGTTTATCTACCCGTGAAAAATTATGTTAACTTAAGAAAGACACTTGCATTTCTACTGTCCACCCTTTAAAAGATATTTCCAGGTGATGCACACACTCTTTTTTTCTCCTGAAATATATCCATCACTCTTGAGCAATACTCTTTTGACAGTACTGAAATAATTTATTAAAAATACCCACAGAATGGAAGTAACATGGGTGAAGCAATAAAATGGAAATGTGCAGCTCGTTTAATCCTGTCCTACTTTAACTGTGGTTCATCTGAAATTCTGTATCTGAGAGCAGATTTAACGCCCATTACTAGGCGTTAGTGTATTTATGTCAGGAAGGTTGCCATGTACAGCAACAAGAAAGGTAGCTTCCCAATGTTGACATTCATCAAAGATAAATTATGAATATACATAATTTAAAGATTTAATTTGTTAAATGATACATTAATAGTACTGCAGTTATACCACACTTGTATTGTCTCACTTTTCATAGTTTTTACCTTACTGTTTAGCTCCTTAATCATAATCAACGCACGCTGCATTTTGCCAAATTAAAAAAGTAAATTTGACCATAACATGGGAATGAAGCAATGTATGGGGATTTTGTGCTATGCACTGAGAAGTGGATTTTTTTATTATTTTTTTTTAATACAGAATTTTGGAACATGTCTAAGAAAAAAATCAGTAAATAGAAGATAGAGTTCACATCTTAAAGGTATTTTACTAGGTGTTGCTTCAGTAAGTAATATATTTGCTTTGTAACTCATGCAGAAGAATCACAACAGCAGAAAGTTTTCAAATTAAGATTCAACACACACCCCCCCCCCCTAATATCTGCAGTTCAGTAAATATTTTTTTTTTTCTTTTGAGTGAGGATGTCATTTACTGAGAGATGCACTTTATCTGCAAACTTCTGTAAACTAACAGGTAGTCTGCTAAGTCCAGTGGACTATATCCAGAATGAGGAAGACATATAAGCCAGAATATTTCTTTACAGCTCCCCTTTCCCCCTCCAAATTACATTTACAGTCTATAGTATTAATTAATGAAAGAAGACTCAGCTGTTGCTGAATTTCAGCAACCACAGTAAAGCTGTGAACGTTTTTGGGTTTCTATCCCCTTTCCATGCTGAGTGCATGCAATAATTCATTTCAGAAGTGATGAGGTAATGGAGTGTCATTGAAACAGCACTTAAAACTATCAGAAATAAGACGAGATGCCAAAGAAAACTAGTACAAAAACAGCAATAGTGGGTTTGTTCATTGGAACAACCCAAATATACAGCAACATCAAGGGGTTTAAAACGTTGGGTTCTAGCCTAAGCAAAAGAGTATGTGGATAGTGGTTCTGCCAAATCAGGGACAGATGTGTAAGAGAAAAGTTTGTTCCTCTGGAAGGGAACAAGATCTGTTGATGGGATGGATGGGCAGTATAATAGGGGAATAATGTGCTTACTGTGAAGCATCTTGAGAAACAGACATTTAAATTAAAGGCCAAAAATAGGTCAATTAAAATTTCTAATGAACAAAAAAAGATAGAATCAATTACATCTGCCTAAAGGAAGGCACATGACTCACCGTAATATCTCACAAGATAATAGAAATGTAGGAGCAGGAAAGGATGCCAAGATCAACTGCTCCTTCCCTCTGCCGATGCATGATTTAGCTAGTCTTGATAGCTACTCTTTGTCTTGCATTCATCTTAAAATCCTTCAGTGCAAGATATTCCAGAATCTTGTGTTTAGCTCTTTACAGTGTTTTATCATCTTAGGACTTAGAAGGACTTTGCTAATAGCTATCTGATGGTCCTTAGCTACAGTATAAATCAGAGTTAAACCAAGTAAAGCCAGTGCTATCGTAGGGGTGGAAAACTGGTGCAAGAGAAAAAAGGATTATGTTTTAGAAGATTAGAAGGCTATTACACAGACACCTATCATACGTATTCTCCAAATAAAGGTATAAATCGCTGCACATGTAACTGTGTTTCTAGCTTGGTCAAAGGTGTGACAGCTGGTAATGTACAGATACTAGATACAGCTTGAGCACCTGTGTTAACAGGAACGCATCTACAGCAGCAGGAACATTTTTGGCATGTACCCAGGGCAGGCTTTGCAGACCACTATCCCTCATACCTTTACAGGTATTACTACTTTATTTAGTTAACTGAACTAAACAGAAGAATATATATATAAAAAAGCTGAAGGCATTCCTGTGACTGCAATATAGACATATCATTCAGTGTCTAGCTTTCCAAGCTTCTTGACTTAAACAAGTGGAATAGGCAATTTATAGGCAAATAAATTAGCTTTTACTGAAAAGCTGACCTACAGTTCAGACTTAATTATCAATCCCATCTCAGAGATTTTCTGTTTTGCTTTTCAATAACAGCAATTTAGTTTTGAATTCCACAAGGGCACCAAGAAATAACTGTGCCACTCATAGACTGTATTTAGACTTCTAATGAGCTTCTGTTGTGAAGATCTTGAAAATGCTGTTCCTTTTTCTGCATTTGTTATGCCATTAAGAGCTCACTGTTCTCTTCATTATGTCATGGGTAATGAAAAAAAAAAACCTACCTCTGAACAAGCTTCCAATACTTCCTGTCAGCTCAAAATAATTTGAAAAGTAATTAAGAAGGAATGTGTACATAAAAAAAAAAATGTTTATTACCAGCTACCTCTATAATATAGATAAAGTAAAAGAAACAGCATGAAAGGTTTTTCTTTGACAATTGTGGGTTTTTTGTTGGTTGGTTGGTTGGGTTTTTTCTTCTTTTTTTCTGACTCATATCTGAAAAATAAACAGCTCTTGACAGCTATAGACACCAATGGAGCTAATATGTTTTTTATTATTTTGTTGACAGTATTTCAATTTGTTCTTAAATTATCATTCAGCTATTCTTTGTGGCTTGAATTTACTTTGAAATAGCTGTGTAATTTGGAAACATAATAGTTGTCTACATTACATGAAAATGTGCAAGAAAAATACTCTTTCTGTGCCTTCATAAGGAAGAACTATAGTGACATTGGTTAGAATCTAGATGCTTGTACTTCCATAGTTCTTGTTCAACCATGGGACTCTGGGAAGAGAGAGACTTTCTGATAGGAACCAGTTAAAATCAAGAAGCAAAAAATATGGTGTCGAGAAAAACATTTATGTCTTTTAATGGCTTTAAAACCCTTGCTGTTGTATGGCTATATAGTAATTGTGTACATGTATTCCATTGTCTTAGTAGATGATGCACATGTTAACGTTGATTTAAGCAGACCTGTCAGCATCTCCTCTGTTAACATCTATGAAGGCATTATATTCTAAATAATTTGGTGTAAAGTTTGTTTGTACATGAGGAAGGGTGCATATTAGTTTGAACAGTAGAAAGCTTTACTTTAGTTTAATCATAATTCACAGCTGAAATTTGTTATAAAAATTGGAATGATTTGAAGAGGTTCACAAGACATAGAAGAATATTTAGCATTTAGTATTTCCTGTTTCATGTAATTAGAAATGTAATTTTTCATATCTCCTGTAAAAAATGCATCTTTCACATCACTCACCCACTAAAATTTCCTTGAGAGACAGCCACTACCTCTAACATCCTGGTTTGAGAAGAAAATTAGGCATATCTTAAACAATATAGCTTACTTCTCATTACTCCTTTACTTTTCCATTATTTAGAATTGTCAATGAATTAAAATTTCTGGGGGTTTTTGTTAGTCAAGGAAATCAGTCATAATGGCAAGTAGAACGACTTATTTTATCACTAATGAGACATGTAGCAAGTTGATTATGCTGAAAAAAGGCATCTATGTATCTCCCCAAAAATATCATGGCACATTGAAGAGAAACTTGTTAGAACACATTTCAAAGTTCCTTTAAAGTTCTTTCAGGGGTTTAAATATGTTTTCTATATTAATTTGTTAAGGTCAGGACTATATGAGAACATTTATTTGTGAGTTTGTTTATATAATTGAAATGTATTAATAGGAAAGCTTGTTATTAGCAGCTGATGCATTAATATAATTCATTCTATTAATGCATTAATTTAATTGTATTGTTATCAGAATATCTATATAGATCACTGTAAATTCACTGCTTTTAATGTAAGCAATCATAAACTAACAAATTGATGTTCAACTGGAAAATATGTACCACAAGGAATATTTAGCAGTGACAGTTTTGTTATTTATACCATACAAAGTACACAATTACAGTTCAAAATTGTTTCAAAAATGTTAGACACCTCATAGCCAGCTGCTACTTAATCTTTTCTTTTTCTCAGTGAATTAAAATGGAAGACTTCTGTTTATATTGAAAGTCTTTGTATCCAGACTGGTCTCGGACCTGCACTTGTCCAGAATAGATGAAGCTTTTAGTTTCTCTGCATCACAGTGCACACAGAAGGGGCAGAGGTCTGCATTTGAGTGTGACTGAAGTTTCTCATTGACAGCTGCTTTGACTTGGTGCACGTTTGAGATGAAGAAAGCAGACCTAATTTGTGCCAACATCCCAGGATTCATCAGGATGTTAACACGAGAAAGAGGAGATAAGGATAACCACCCGTTCCTCTGCAGCTAGCAGTCACTTTCATTTATCCCCGTAGTTCACATGCTAAGGAGGGGGTTGTACAAGTGGTCCAAGCAACAGTAAAGCTGTCACTTCGGCTTACACTGTGGATGAAGAAATCTCCAGACTGTCTTGTCACTTCTTCAGGATCAGGAGAAGCAAAAGAAAAAGGAAAAAGAAAAAAAAAAAAAAAAAAAAAAAAAAAAAGGAGACAATCAGCTCCCAGGACCTTATCAGAGGTTATAGGATCATATTGCTAGATATGACCCAGCACGGTTCAGTAAACTGAGAATGTAAATTAGCATTAACAAGCAAATTCTTGCATGTAGAATAACCTGAAAAATCTGATTACTTTCATTCTTATCCACAGCAGGGGCTTTCGCTGCTCTGTTCTTCATGCTACCCTGTGCCTTGGTTTCAGCTGGGGTAGAATTCATTTTCTCCTTGGTGGCTAGTGCAGTGCTGTGGTCTGGATTCGGTGTGGGAACAGTGCGGTTGGAGACTGTTTGGTTTCTCAGGCCCTGCCAATGGGAGGGCTGGGGGAGCACAAGAAATGGAGAGGGACACAGCCAGGACAGCTGACCTGAACTAGCCGGAGGGGTGTTCCATACCATGGGGTGTCAAGCTTGGTATATAAAATGGGGGTGGGTGAGGGGGTGACCAGGACCTGCTGATCATTGCTCAGGGACTGGCTGGCATCAGTCAGTGGGCGGTGAGCAGCCGTGTTGTGCAATTCTTGTTTTCTTTTCTCCCTTCCCTTTGGATTTCATTCTTTTCTTCTCCCTCCTTCTTATTATAACTGCTATTATTATATTTGTTATAATTATTAGTAGTATTATTATTGTAGTTGTTGTGGTTTTATCACAATTATTAAACTGTTCTTATCTCAACCCCTGAGCTTTACATTCCTTTCCAATTCTTCACCCCAACCCCCTGGGTGAGGTGGGAGTGAGCGAGTGGCTGCATGGCACTTGGGTACCGGCTGGGGTTAAACCACAACACAGTAACAATATAAGCAATGGAGGGTAAAGGCAGAGGAGATGAGATGATCTTATAGATCAGCTTAAGCCAATGGAGCATGTGAGTACGGAAGATGAGTCAGAGGCACCGAAAGTGGTTAGAAATGTGGGTATCAACTGCTCATCAGATCTGTCCAAACAATAGATTATTCAATTTAATGAGAAAACAACAGTTTAAATGATTCCTGTGGAACAAAACCAGAATTATTTTGTTGTTTAAAATCCATTTTTGATCAACTGAGTTTGTAGACATTCTAGTGGGACATTAAGTCAATGTCAAAATATGGAAACATAATTTTTTCTGTGTTATTTTATTAATAAAATTATTTGGTGAATTTAATAGGAATTAGCAAGTAATCTGATCCACCTGAAATGACATTTTTGGCAGATTCCATATACGTAGAAATAAGGAATTAAATTTTCAATAAAAGTGTGAAGAAAAAGTACATAATCGTCACAACAGTTTATATTACACCTGTTGAATAACCTGTGTGAAGTGTGCACTCTATGTCATCTTAAGAGCAGAAGGTGCAGTTGTTTTGTCTCTATCAGTGGTTAACATCTTTTATAAAAGCTGTATCTTCATGATATTACTAGGCAGGAGGCACAAGGATAGTTTCTGAGCTCCTCAAAGAAAGACACTTCGCTGTTATAGCAAAGCATCCTTAATGTAATTATACTAGTCAATGCTGCAGAAAAGAACTTGCTAACAAGGCAAGCACGATGGAGTTTAGGTCTTGCAATATATATTTAGCTGAGAAATGCTGTGAATTATCAGATCCATGGAAAATCATGGAAAAAATACTTGAGCAACACACTTTTCCCTTTTAAGTATAAATATTTTCATATTTATCAACTCAAAGTCACATATACAAGAATCCTGAATTTGTCAACATTTATCAATTCCTTGACTTAAGTTTTAGTAGAATATTTATCAAGACCACTCATCTACAGTCAAATGTGCAAAAGATTTGGAAAGAACAGAGGGAAAGAGAACATTATCTGCTTAGTCTGCTTACTGAATCAATTAATTACTTGCACTAGTACTTTTAGCATATCTGTTACTTAATAATTTATGAATTTTTATGCTCTAAGACTTTTCTTTTATTAAGCACTTGGTGTTACTCACTTTTTTTTTTCTCTTTTTCTCCCTGACAGTTGGAAATTTTTCAGTCCATTACGGAACACAGAGTATGCTGGGACTGCAGATTTGTCATGGTCCTTATTTAGGAGAATATGAAAAATCATGTTACATACCTATTGATTCTACAGGTTCCAAACACTCCATAAATCAGCATCTGCTTTCTTCACAAATGGGAAATACAAGTAAAACTTTGGCCCTTGCTTGATTCATCTCTGTTGCAAATGAGAAGACTGTACAGCAGCTCCAGGACAAGGCTCCTTGGCATCATAAATTAATTGAACTTTTGAGATTTATTTCAGATTTAAATACAAGGGAGGGAGATGGAAACAAGTATGTTCAGATTCTTTCTCTTGCTGCTGCTAAGGCCTTGTGGGAAAAATGGAGGAGATGACAGGCAATATGTTCTAAAAAAAGAAATTAGTTTCTACTTTCCAAATTAAACTCCAGACAAACAGAAGATTGAGGCTATTGTTGTTTATTAAAGAAAATTGCTCTATGGAATAACAAAGGCAGATCAGGAAATGCAGATTGACAGTCCAAGGCCTTCAAATACCTCCTTTGCAAATAACAGTTTTAGTTTAAACCCAACAAAAATGTACAGAGCAAGACCTGTGTTGCATCAACAAAGCAGGGTAAGGCTTCCAACCAATGCCTGATCATGATGTGCATGAGCAAAGGCATGCACAGGTGTGCAAGGGACTTTTCTTCTCCATGTGTTTCCATAGTTGTTCAGACTTTGGCATGTAGAACTCTAGAACCAGATTTCCTTCCTTTCCCAGATGTTGGTTTGGCCAAAAAAGATATTCTTGAAATCCTTTCTTTTTTGAAATATTAGATTAGCGAGGGGGCCTGCTGGATAATCCCGATGTCTCATTATGTTGAACTTTCAAGAAGAATGTCAGTGACTAGAAGCAATTTTATCCTTTAATTATTGTAGAAGATTGTTGAGAATTTAGAAATGTAAATACATATCACTCTTGTTTTGCCTCCCCAGTATTCCTTCTCCTTAGTAACTCAGGATTTGATGTGGGATTCTTTATGCCACACTGAAAAGTTCAACTGTTCACCATGTGTACTGTACTTTGCAGTTATTTTTTTCTCATGTTTTCTTCTTCCGTGCCTTGGTTATTTTTCACCTGCTGCAGATATGTGCAAATGCCTTCACTGTGTCAGCTGAACAATCTGTAGCAATCTTGGCATCCTGTGTATGTTTTTGCTCCTCTAATTATTTTTCTTAACCTGTATTAGTTTGTTTTGTTCAACAGCTATTCCCATACTTGTCTTTTCCAGAGGATTATAATTTGAACAACTTTTCTATCCATTACTACTTAACCACACTGATATCCAATGTCCTTTTTTACTATTCACAGTTAATAGGATTAATTTCCCTTGTGTTCTGAGTGGTGTTTTATTAATTATTAATTACTTTTCTGCAGTAGATGGCATATGCAATTCATTGTAGAATTTCAGTTAACATTTCTGCAAGTATTCTGCATTCCTTAAAAATCTTTGCAGCATTAAAAATAGGGAAAAGGAAAGAAAGAATAATTTTGAAAGATTCCTTCACTGCAGTCAAGTCCTCTTGCAGAAGCCTTTTCCATTCCCATGCTAGCCAGTACCCTTAGAAAGATATAGGGGTTCAAAAATGGTTGTGGGATGCCATATTCCTCCAAGCAACATCTATTACTGACACTAACTGTTGCTACCATATAAAGATTAGCAATTACTAGACAGGGACAAATCAGACAACTACATGCTGGTGATTCTGTTTAAAGGAACTGTCAAAAAGGACTCAGACACTACAGTTATGAAGGTAATATTCCAGAGTATATTAAAAAAATAGAGCAGAAAATATTGTACAGTCCTTTCTTAGTCACAACGTAACCAATATGCCTGACTGATACGAAAGGATGCTGGTTTAGGTTTTGGCTATCTCCCATCTTTAAAGACTATGTGATAATTTTTTTCAAGCAGTGTAAGCTTAGATTACAGCCATATTCCATTTCAAGCAATTATATTCAGCTTACTTAGAACGTCCTGAGTCCTTTGAAAAAGATATGTTCATTTTCTTCACTTTCTGTCGGTGTTTGATGTTGGGCATACCTTAAAAGGATTCCACATTCCGTATTGGAGGTGAGATAATTTCTTTATGTAGCACATTGGAATTTTTATGGATGAAAGTTACTTGATACTGTAAATTTGAGTTATGCTGCTGTTCTGAAAACATGATTTAAAGACAGCTAGTGAAATGTTATTTTTCCCTGCAGCATCCTGACAGGAGGGTTTGCATGACCTGAAGACAGCAGCGGGTATTATAATGAATTATCTCTTTCTTGGAGAAGCTACAAAACTGTTCACATTCCCAAGACTTGTTCCTAGACTTATAGTTGTCTATAATTTCAAAAGATGATCAACCATCTAAGGTCTATCAACATGCTTACAACTAGAAGATCAGAAAATATCTCAAAAGCAGACCTTACAGAAATTATTTGCAACACACAGATTCTATATCTGAATTTATCACTGAAGCCAGGGAAGGAACTGCTTAGAATTAATGATGCAAATCCACTGATTTGAGTACAGGTCCATATGGTGTTTCCAAGGGCTGGGCGTGCAAAATTAAAGTATCTTGGTGAGTTCATTTGGTTTTAGAATGGGAATAAATCTGATCCATGCTAAGGAAATTTTGTTTGCTCATTTTGTAATAATATCCGTCAATACATCCCTCAAATTAGTAAAAACTTAATCACTTGGACACTGTCAATGCAGACATGAAATCATGGCTGAGCAAAGTGCTGACTGGCATGTGCAAGAAATTCTTCCTTTAGAAATGATACCTTCAAAATGGCAAAGATAAACTTTAAATGAAATGTAGCTGTGCTTGGGATGCTGCTAATCTGTGCACTTCTTATGCCTTTCCAGTATGTAATACTATTATAAATAAATAAACTTTTTGGGAGCCTGATTGACTAAGCTGTGACATTTGGTCTATTTGCAACTCAATATTCTGGGACACTCAGTACCTGTACTGATGCCACTTACAAGATGGATTTCTCCATTTAGGCAAAATGTCTGGGGTATGTGTATTTCTAGAGAAATATATCTTCTTTAGCATTGTTCAAGCTATGCAACCAAGACTTCAGTGATCTCATTGACATTTAGAGGAAGCTACATTTGGGTTTAATTCCTAGTGCTCTGTTTATTCTACTGCAGTAAAGTTTGTGCAAAAAGTGCTATACACTTTAAGTATAGATGTTAATATGTAGATGTTCACATACACAGGTCATGGAGGTTTCTAAAAAGTTAATACATATGGCTCTAAGTAAAATAATTTCACACTTTTATTACTATTGTAATCACTTATTTAGAAAACATGAATATTAAAACAGTAAGGAAACCACAATATTTTAAGATTACTTTTCTTTTTTTTTTCCTTTTCTTTTCCTTCCAGGATATGCTAGTAAAGTGCAAAGAAACCAAGAAACGATTTCCATCTCCTTCAAGATTTCCCAACAGGAACAATTTATTTTTATTTTTAATCCTTTCTACTTCACAAAATACAAGAGCTTTTCTCATCATAAAAAGAGAAATATGCAACTCTCAATTGCATGATTAACTGATTAACCTCTATTGCTGGATTTTAATACTTTGAATATATCATTGGTAATTATATACAGCAAGATTTTACATTTGTAGTTTCTACATATTTTTTTCTTAAACATGCAGGATTAGATTATGTATTTGCTTAGACTAACATGCTGTGGTTGATATTTATCCAGCAGCATGTATCAGTAAAATGTAAAATGAGAACACTAAGACATAACATGGATAAGGATGAAATGTCTGTAACATTTCACAAGAGAACATGTATCCTCTAATATAACACCTGGACTGGTAATCTATAAACATCCATTCTATTATAAACCCTATTATCAGGTTTGTTGCTTTTGAGGGGTTGGGAGGTGGGGTGGGGGTGGTAGTGGTGAGGTGTCTCACCTCCTGTCCCCCATCCACTTCCCTGAATGTATTTTCACCAAGCCTTTAGGTTCTAGACTCTTAAAATAATCAGTTTTAGTCCACAAAAACTGAGTGTTTTGCTTAAATTGGAACTTCATGTCTGAAACAGTGTTAAGTAAAAGATTTCTTCAGAACCTATTATTCTATGGTTTCTGTTCTTTAAGCACCTATTTATCAGTACATAGTTTTCCTTCACAGAGAACATTCTGTTTTCTTCTTGTCTCATAATTTACATAACTTGTGTAACACAGCCTTTCTGTTCCATCTAATTTATGCTGTTATGGAGTATATTGAACTGGCTCACAAGTTATGATTTTAGAATATAGTTACTACCTTTGTCTTCTTCAGTGCAAATCTGAATTTAATGATGGGGCTTAAAATTTTGATCAAGTCAGTCACTTCTTTCAACTGGTTGATGGCAAATCAAACCTTGTACTAGCCAGTTATTTTCGTTATCTTTCTCAGCATCTCTTCTTTTAAATTTTTTTTTTTTTTCTTTCTCTCTTTATCTTTGCAAAATAATATTACTTTAAAATATTTTTAGGCTAAAGGAAACATTGCCAGAGGACACATACATTTGTGTTTTATAAAGTATGGTACTACATCAAATAAGACCCTTACAAAACCATAAGGAGGCTCATCTTATGAAGGTATTGGGGGCATACTTTAAATTGAGTATTCAAGCTTTATAGAATTAACTTCTATCAAAAAGTCAAATAGTTTATATGAATAACTTACTTAATACTAATAAATGGTACACAAATAGTCACTGATGTCTTTGTCACCTACCTTCTTAGAGGATGAATTAACTTGGGAATTTGTTATGGTTTGTTTATCTGGGTTTTATGCATACAGCATCCCTTGTAATGCACGGGGGGCACACGTGCTCAGGCTCGGTGCTGGCTAGACATAGGAACAGGGAAGAACAGCATCTTTGCATCTTGTCTGCTTCAGATGTGACTGCCCTTAGCAATTATAACAAATTAGTCCATAACTGCAAGCAATTGTTTTTTTAACCTGACTTCTCAAGCAACAATTAGTTTTTTCATAAATGGTTGCGGACCTAAATGAAAGTTCTTAAAAGTAATTGTAAAAAATGATGACTAACCTTATCAAGCTATTATTCTACCTCTTTGTAGAATAATATATATTTTTATTCTACTATATACATATGCAATACAAAATACTAACCTTTGATTATTTTCACTGCTTGTCCAGTCTATAGATAATTATATGGTTGATACAATGGCCTTTACAGCAACGTTTATCCCAAAATTTAAATACAACAATGTGCTCTGTTACTGAGTCATTTTAAAAACTGATTTGAATGTAATTTAATCGTTAAATGCACAATGTGCTATATTCGTTACATTTTTTAATTTCTTGTGTTTTCTACAATTTAGATTTTAATATTACAGAATGTACTTCATAATGAGCTTTTATTATTTTTTCAGCAAAGATATTATGATAAGTAATGAAAATCTACCAAATAGCTTTTTATCTTTAGACCTCAATCCAACAAAGTCTGAGATGTAATTAACTTCATATATGTATCACCCCACCACTTTCAAAAGGATGTCAGACTTTCTTTGGAGTATTTTTGAGCATCCCAACTACCTTTCATTTGCCACTCTGAAAGGGCATTGATTTTTTCAGATTTTCAATCAAATCTGCCACCACATGGCAGCAGTGGATGAGAATGTGAAGTTGAATGGGCTCATGAAATAGCATCCAGTAGTTGATGTATTTTCTGTGATGTTTCTAAAAACTGGACAAAAGATAATAAATAAAACATGACTCCATAAAACACATAGGTTTACAGACATACTACAGGTGGTCTGTGGGTGGAACATGGTGTATGTTACATTCATTCATTTGATAAAAAACACATAGACAAGGTCTTCAAAGTTATTAACAATGTATTAGCAAAGCACATTAGTACTGACTTTTTGAGATTACATTAACACAAAGAAAACATACTCTGCAATGCTGAGCTTTAAAATTGTATTCTTACTTTATAATTTATTGTAATATTCCTCAGAATTTGTTGTAATCACTGGGTTTGCATTGGAAGGAGACACATCTTAGGAAGACATTTTGGATTAATATATATTATTACGAGTATATTATGTATGGGATTTTAAGAGATGACTTCACCAACAGACCAGTCATTTTATCCCTGCCTCTGCAGCCAGCCAAAGAGTACATAATGGAGTGCACACCTAATTTGGATACTACTGAAACAAAACATTTACATCTAAAGATGCCATTAACAGGGATGTCCCTCCCCTGGAAAGGGCAGACAGAGGCATATTACAAACTGTATCACTGAAAAGGAATAGTAAAACCTGGAGAATCCATACTGAGTTCATATCACTGCTTTCCATCCACCCCATCCTTATCTTAACACATTTGCTGTTTTAATAAAACTTGTCACCTGTCTTTTGCCAGAGGATATTGCTTTTTAGAATCCAGCATTCAGAAATGTTTATTTTAAACGACACTCTTGCAGCTTCTGAGGGCATTTGCTTGCTTCAGAAATCTGAAATACATTCTAGAAATCCACTTTCTGATTTCATGTTGGGTTTGAGGTCCCATGGATACCTTTCATTGTCTATATTAATTTATAGTAATATCTTCAGAAAATCAATATATCTGTCACTGTCAACATCAGACAAAATCATAGTAATTGTGTTATCTTTTGTCAAAGGAAAAGAATCAAGAACATTTCTGTAGAGCTGCAAATAAAATTACAAAAGAGGCAAGTATGACTATATTCAACTTTCCAATGTGCTTTTTGAGATCTAATCTAAACCTTTGGATGGAATGGTCTGAAGGAAGATCTTAGCCAGCACCACTCCACCTCCTGGACAGGACTTCTCAGAGGTTCTTTTTCCACAGTTGATGTTCTTTTGAAATTCACACAGAATCACAGAACAGGCAGGGCTGGAAGGCACCTCTGGAGACCATCCAGTCCAACCCCTGCTAAAGCAGGGTCACCTGGAGCAGGTTGCACAGGGTCACATCCCGGTGGGGTTTGAATGTCTCCAGAGCAGGAGACTCCACAGCCTCTCTGGGCTGCCTGTGTACCATCAAGGCAAAGAAGTTCTTCCTCCTACTCAGATGGAACTGCCTGTGTTTGTTTGTGCCCATTGGACCTTGTCCCTTGTCCTGTTGCTGGGCACTACTGAAACGAGCCTGGCCCCATCCTCTTGACACTCACCCTGAAGATATCTGTAGTCATTGATAAGATCCCCTCTCAGACTTCTCTCCTCCAGGCTGAACAGGCCCAGTTCTCTCAGCCTTTCCTCATGAAAGAGATGCTGCAGCTTGCTCTTGGCTTGTGGTATTTTTCAAACTCAATTTCACAAATTACAAAATATTTTCTAATAGACTATTAAAATATACAGGAATCTTTTTAGTTGCCTCTATTGTTTGCTTTTTATAGACACCATACATATTGTATCAATCACGTCAACTCTTCCCAACTTTGTAAATACTGCTTGTTTTAGGGATCACTGGATTGTATCTAGTCAGCAATTACTCCTATGCACTTCAGAGTGAATGGATAGCATAAATTAATGAAACTACTTAAAGTATTTGTTGACAATGGATTACTGTCAGAGAACATGAAGTAAACCACATTTTATGTGTTGTATATTTCATGGAAATAGAGAACAAAAGTAAAAAAAAAAAAAAACATCTTAAAATACACATGGTACTTTTCCCTTGAGTTGTGATTAATACAGACAAGTACTGGAAAAACTACCAAACTATAAGAGACTGTGAGTATGAGAACTTGATGCTTTGCTTTTTTAAAAGTAGTGCCCATTTTTTCACTTCCACAAAGAAAAATCAGTGGTTTACTGCTTGCATCCTTAAATAAGTAATTTCTGGATAACCTATTTGTTACCAGTAGTAAATATATATATAAAACAACCTGAAAACTTTGTTATTTGTGAGTCACTGAAACACAGGAAACAAAAAGATTTGGAATATACATTACAGCCTTGATCTTTTACAGAAAGAGGTTGTCATTTTTCTTGGAATTGGGGATTAAGATGCAGATTTTCTTGGCAACACTTGCTAAGTGAAACACTGGATGACAAAATGGACTACCATAATTCATAGGAGATGAAAGCTTGTAAATTATTAATTTGCTTTCCTAACTTCTGCAATTTAATTTATAATTGTTCATTTTGTTTAAAGGGACAACCCAGTAGTTGCATCTTCATAATAAACCTTTACTGTAAGAATAACAAGGGCTAGCTTAAAATATGTATTTCATGATTTTACAGAGAAGTAATGGCAACTAAGAATTATATTTTTGATCCTTACACAACCCACTGTATCTTTCATGTAGTTAATGACGACAAAATGGGTCACTAAATATTATCCTTTTTGTCCTCCCATAAGATGGCCATAAGAAAGGATACAGACCAGGTAGAGGCCTGGATTTCCCACTCTGTGCACACCAATTACAATACCAGAAACATCAATATTTCCCTCTGTCATTGGCAAATTCTATCAATTTCTAATGTCAAGTTAGAGGACTATGCCTCAAGTACGGCTGAAAAGGTCAGAGAAAATGCTCCCTCATGGAGTTTGTAGGTGATGATACAAAATTGTGCAGGACAGTTAGTAGTTCAAGGGCAGGGCTTCTTCCCAAGGGGATCTGTGCAAGCTGGAGCAATGGGACCACAGGAACCTGGTGAAGTTCAATAGGAACAAATGCAAAGCCCTGCTCTGGGCTGGCTAACACTTATTAGATCATATTTAGGTACCTCACCAACAAACTGGGGTGAGGTTGGGGCTGGAGCACTTGCCCTGGGAAGTGGGGCTGTGGCAACAGAGCTTGGTCGGTCTGGGACAGGGAAGGCTTCGGAGGGACTCACAGCAGCCACCCTGCCTGCAGGCAGGGGATGGAGAAGATGGAGCCAGGCTCTTCACATCACAGAGGCATGTGATGGGAGACACAAAAGACAATACAAGTAAATTGAAACAGAGGAGGTCTCTGCATAATACAAAGGGAAAAGAACGCAAGGCAAGACCAGGCCTTGGAATATTTTTGGTTCTTGGAAACATTACTGCTTAGAAAGTACCTAGAGCATGTCTTTATAAAGGAAGGATGTAAAGTATAGAAAGGATATAAAGAAATGTAAAACAGAGGCTTATAATACTCCTAAAATTGGATGGGATTTTTCCTAATATCTCTGGATTTTGGCAAACAGGTTGCTATAGCGTAATAAAACCCAAAGCAGCTGCTTCTTAATATGACAAAGTACTGAAAACATATTCTTTTCCTGAGATTTACCGTTTGTGAAGTTTTTCTTTTTAAATGTGTCAATCAGCAAGGTGGAAGTTATTGATATTTTTATTTTCTTTTGCCTGTCATGTTATTATGGCTACAAATTTTCTGACTCAGTCCTTCAACACGACATAGTTTGGTTAAATATTTTCCTATTGGAAAATGTTGACTAGTCCAAATGTAAATGTTCAGAATGTATCAACATATTCCAAAATTTTTAAATCTGACAAAATGCCAGCAGGAACCAGAACAGCTCCTAATGTAGATATTTATATATGGCATGTTATGAAAGCTGATATATTGCAAGATTACAAAACAAACTACCCAGCCCAAGTGAAGAAACATTAGAGCTTTTACTCCCCAGTTCCCTGGCATATATCTTCCAGAAAGGCCACATTCATTTTTCAGTTTACCAGTTTTAGAAAAGGGCAAATGAACTTTCACACTCTGATACTTCAGGAGTAAGAAGCGTGGTACAGAGGACAGCATGATACAGTTGGGAAGGCTGACTCAAATGAGCTGTGATGATGTCAGGACTGACCTTGCAGAACAAGAAGCACTTTAGAGATTTCCTTCTGGGCTTAGTTACCATCCCGGACAATGCAGGAAAGATATGAAATTGTAAGGGTCAGTCTGCAGAAACATGTAATTGTGGGCTTGCCTCCAGAGATCCACCCTTCTGCTGAGGTTTCATGTGCACTACAAGGATGGCAGGGAAAGAAGATAAGAAACAATTATGATGCTCAGGAAACTGAGATTTCAGGAAATCCCCTGCAGCCATGGGATATGCTGGGAGGATGACAGGAGTTCTGGGCCTTGAAATGCCACCAAGGACTCATTTTTGTACCTATCTTTCTTTGCTTGTGCCCGATTAAAAGTTTCTTACTGCACTCCTTGAATTGTATGAAGCATCTGAAACAGATCAAGATATCTGGTGGAAAGCAGTGAAATTTTCATGTTAACAATTAGAGTCTGAATTTCTGCAATTTATACTTTATTTTAATGCATAAATAGTTGGGGGGGGGGTGTCCATCTACGTACTAAGGGTTAAAATATAACCCTTTATACATATACTTATACGTACTTTATATGTACCTTTAAAATTCAAAATAGGCATATTTTAGGAAGTATTCTGAATCAAGGGACTACAGGTATGTATTTTCCTTCCTTATTGACAAAATCGCCAACAAATCCCAAAGATGTACCCGGTGTGTGAGTCTGCAGGTGTCATATTTTAAAATTAGGACTATATATAGTGTGGAAATGATCACATAATTGGGTTTAAGTGTGGCTAACTTTTGTGACAGATTAGAATTAATATGCCTTTCTGATTAGCCTTGAAAGGGCTCATATTATTATAAGCTGTAAAAACAATGCAGCAAATAAGGATTGCACTGTGACTAAAAATAAATATGCCTGTGATCTTACTGTTGTGTCCCTACACAGTAGGGGACATACTACTTCTCACCTTTTAGTAAAGAAAAAGCTGGTTATGGCTTCCTTGTTCGTTTACAAAGCTGAGAAAACCCCACATTTGTGTGCTTTAGGAAATTATGAGGAACCGTATGTAGCCAATGAAGAGGCCTGTTACATCCATAAAGCAGAAAGAGCCTAAGCAAGGCACAATTAATATTTGCTTGGCTAGTAACTAAACATAAGCACGCTAAAACAGTGTAACTGGTGACAGTGTGTAAGCATTTTGTAGCATTGTTAACACCAAGTAATACGTCTGGTGGAACCAGAATAACCCAAGTAAGGAGAAAGAAAAGGTCTCCAGTAAAACCAGAACAAGCTTTGGTCCTAAAAATAAGATTAACTTTGTCAGAAGCTGATGAGTTCACTCTCTTTTTGTCTCTGTTGGTGTGTGGGGGTCTTTCAATGTTTTTCTTCTCTCTTTTCTACATATTCATGCATAAACCTCCTATGTTTCAAGAAAGCATGACAGTACTCAGCTTTTTTATTATTATTATTATTATTATTTTTATTTTTAGTCTTAGATAATAGATAGAATTCATCTGAAAAAGGATTGGGCAGTTGAAGACATTTCTGCTAGCATGCAATTTGCCTCTGATGTCTTAAAATCAATTCTCTAATATGAATCTACAAAGGGAAATGTAAGTTTTTGTGCCCTTAGTTTCCTGCCCAGTTCCTCCTCTTTGTTGTGAAATGTCATGTCAGAGCACAGACCATTTATATCCTTGTAAATCCAGCTAAGGCTGTGTGGAAGCTTCATAGTTAAAGCTTTTCTCTGTCTCGGTTGCTGAACAATGGGTGGGGGGAAAATGCAGGTACTGTTCTAAGATTAGTGTACGGTCCACAACACTGCTGCATGAAAATCAATGCACTTAAACCACCACAAGGAACAAAGATCTTTGAATTATATTAATGGACTGAAGAGGGGAGGGGAAGAAAAAAGACTAACATAATATTACAAGTGTAGTTACTGCCTCATTCACAATGCATGAAAACACAGTGGTAAGGTGTGACTCTTGTATGGCAATCCGTGCACCTAGAATGTGAGAGACATGGTATAATATCTGAAAGGAGTTATTAGTTCTGTTTTAATATATCTGAGGTTACAGATTTGTTTAAAACCCACAAAGTACTCAGATTATGACACAGGGACTCCATTTATTCTTCAAACTGTCAAAAAAAATAGTTTACTGTTCATGCCATAAGACCAGTCACAATGCTGAAACAAGGAAGAACTCGTCTATATGAAGCTTTAAAGAACAAATTGTACAAAATAAGTAAATCAAGGAATATATTGTGGAAACTTGCTAACTTCCTTCCTGCTCCTCATGATTTCAGAACCGAATACTTTCTACATGTGTTTTGTGTGCCTGTACTTTATTTTTCTGTATGGTGTTTTGTTTTCTGTGGTTTTAGAGAAGCTGGGACTGGAACAGCTGAGAGGAGCTGGAAGAGAGAAGGCAGAAAGCACTTCTTTTACTGTGAATGCTACTGAAAGATTTCTATTAATATTCCTTAAAGTCCTATACATTATCAAAAGTGTTCTAAATATCTAATGTGTTATGCTAGATGGATCTGAAGATAAACAAAGCATTTGTATAGAGTATTAATTGGATTGGAAGTAAGATAATGATGAAAAAACAACTGTTTGACCCTTCCCAGTTCTTTTCAGAATGAATTCCAGTCTCTAGAGAACAGAAAATTAGATTTTGCAGATGAAACAGTCTACTCAGAATACACATTAATCTCATATTTATTAGTGGACTGCATTTCAGAGACATGAATACAGCACTATCATTGGTTTACTTTTGTCCATTGAAGAAAGAAAGGGAAATATTAAAGTCTTAGTTTTCCAGGTTGGTTTTGTTCGTTTGTTTAGTTTTTTTGGTTTTGTTGGTTTTGTTGATTTTTATTATTTATTTTTTTTTGTGGTGGTGGTTGTGGTGGGGGTTTTTTGGGTGTTTTTTGGGGAGTTTTTCTTCTTGTTGTTGTTTTTTCCATTCAGCCAACACAGAATTTCTCAAAATAACTACAAGAGCCCTTGTACAGCAAATGGGTTTTGTAGTACAGCACTGCTCAGTCCAGCAGCTGATCAAATAACAACACACCTCTCTTATAAAAAAGACTCCATATTATCATAATGAATACTTGTCACAATAAGTATATGATTACTTAGAGATATCAGAGTCAGTAACATTAGCTTTTGTCAGGGCTTCAAATAATGAATAAAAGAGTAATTAATATGATTGGTTTATCCACATAAAATTATTCTTTGGAATTGTTTCTGTTTATTATAATAATAAAACTAGGCATTAAAGAATGACTCCCTTAAATATTTTATAATGTGTGCTAAAATTTTTATGTCTTATTATTCTTGAAAACTCCAACCCAGCATTATATAATGGCAATATTTATAGTATTGTCTTCCATTTCTTCCTTCTTATACCTGGAGAAGAAATAAAAAAAAAATTATATTCCTTCCTCCTTGAAGAGAAGATTATCAATACAAAAAAAGAAAAAAATATATTCTCTCTTTTAGAAATTTAGTATCTGGAACTATTCAAATTTTATGTAACCTGTAATGTTTTCAGAAGTTACTTCTTTTCCAGGTATCAGTTTCAACACATACGTTTCTTTCCCAGCATTTGGAGCTAACCCATTTCATCTGGTTCACTCTCACTGAAAACAAGAAAATACTATTTTTAACGCAGTAAAGCCATCTAACATGATTTTATAAACAAACACACTGCATAGTTTGCAATACATATGGGTCAACACTAACTCTACTCATTTGTGTTCTCTCATATAAAGTTTTTGTTGTCTTTTCTTATTCTTATATGTCACATGATGAAAGAAAGAAAATTTTCTCCACATTTCTGTAAGTTTGCAGATTTTCAGTATATTCTGAAATATCTCAAATGTAAGAAGACATAAGCAAATCTGACACAAAAAGAAAAGTCAATAGCAACAAGGCTTTAAGCTTCCATAATTAGCCTACCCATGGAAATTAATCTGACAAAGATAATAAATACAGAAGGCAATATCTGCTCACTTCGTTCAATGACTTCAGTGAAACAGAAAAGGTTTTTATTGTGGACAAATAATTTTTTACGTTACATTTGGACTAATACTGAAGTCTATGAAAGTATTGCCTGCAAAGGGCTAGATTTTTCACAATAAAAATTGCATGAATCTTGAAGAAAAAAGGACTGGTGATGCTTGCAGAAACCTCCCAAGGTAATTATGCCTGCTTTCTACAGCCTTTCCAAGCCCCACAGTGGTATTGCCCCTATCAGAGCATCCACAGTATGAACACTTCAGCAGCTTGTAGCAGACCAAATAAATCAGCAAAGTGCTTAACATATGAATGCAACTGCATGACCGTTTACATCTGTTCACGAAACTACCTCACTCAGAGTCAAAAGCAGCCATGCTGATTAAGCAGCATTTTTTTCTAGTACGTGTTATTGACTTCTTCCAGAACAACAATATCTGAGTGTCACAGCAGACACAAAGACTCACCATGTAGCATCAACTTCTGGATTGAAGGGAAACCATAGTGTCTCAGCAGCATGAAAATCTACGGAGGGAACTGATTTGCAGCAGGGAACGTATAGCCTAAAGATGGAGGAGAGAAGGGAATGGCTATGAGTTATGGCTCTGTTTGGTGAAATGCTGCTTCAGCAAGTAGCTGGATAATATAGCTGGAGACTGCATTATCTTTATTGTGGAAATTCTGTGCTTCTGAGAGCAGAGGGGAAGAGCTGAGTGCTATTACTTTACAGTTACTTTGAAGCTGCTCAGAAGATTGTTCACTCAAGGCATATGTAAGATACCCTCTGTTTTTCTAACACCTTCATGAATTCATTGTCTAACATTTAATTTTTCTGGGGCTGGGTTCTGCCAGCTCATTTGGAACTGTGAAATTCCCCAGGCACAGCTGCATTGATTATGTTGGTAAAGGTGGTAAAATGTCATATGTGCTAAAAGCATAAAGCTAATACTGCAGTGAGCTGCAAGACTATGAATATCAGGGTTGAACATACGAAGGCCACTCCACAGTCCAGACTTTCAAAGTTCTCTCCTCCAGAATGACTAAGGTTGCTTCAGATTATATGGTTTAGTGAATCAAACCTTTTGGCCTTCCTTCTGATAACAATAACATTTACACAGAATTTTATTGGTCAGAACACGGGATTGTGTGGAACTTTCCGCTTTTCAGCAGTATGAACAGTGTCAAAGAACTGGCAGAAGTCTTTTTCAACCTGAAAATTAGATGGAAATATATTGAGGGAAAGACAAGGTGTTTACTGAAGGTTTTTGTCTAACATCTGGCTGAATTGTAAACAGGGAAAAGCTAACCCATGAAATTCTCTCAAAAAATGAAGCTGTCAATTGAATTTTCAATTTAAAATTATATTAATAGATTTGAATGTGGAGAAACAGTACAAGCTCTTGCAATTTTCCAGAACCTACACAGTGCTTTTAGGAAGCATCTATAATCAGAAATCCTTATATTCTTAACTCGTTTGGCATACGATACAATGTTCACATTTAAAAAAACAACAAAACAAAACAAAACAACTCAAAGCAGTCCTATATTGCATTATATTAATGTGATAAACATGAAAATCATCTTGAAAAAACGTAACTATCAAATCATTAGGATCACAGTATAATTCAGACTGAAAGAGAACTCAGGAGCTCTGTAGCACAGCCTCCTGTGCCGAGTAGATCAGCTCTAGGATCAGACCAAGTAACTCAGGTCTTGAAAACCTCCAAGGATGGGGATGACATGACCTCCCTGGGCAATGTGCTTGACTGTCCCAACAGAGAAAAAGGGTTTTCAATTTCTGTCCATTTTCTCTCACACTCTCATCATGGACCACCATCCTGCACTTGAAGAAGTGGTGAGAGAAAATGTATATTGGGAAGACAAAGATGATTTGTAAGATCCCAGCATAGAGTGAGTCTATGCCTTTGCAAGCCTATGCAGCTTTTCAAGACAATGCAAAGAGGAAGATCTGGGCAGAACACTGAATGTATGCAATCTTGGATAGATCCTGCGTGGGAAGGGAGGGAAAGGTCTTTGTGGTTGCTCATGCACAGACAGAGGCTGTGATCTTACTAAGAGAAAGAAAGAATGATTGAGAAGAACATTATTAATGATAGTGTGGCTGTAGTTCTCCTTGCCTGGCATGGAGTGAAAACACTTCTGCTCCTTTCTGGGAAATTAATTCTCTCTATTTCTCATGTTTCATCTTTTCTGTAGTAAGCCATCACCAGTCTACTGAAAAGGCGGGTATTGTCAGGAAACACCATCCATATTAACATGTTGTGCAGGAATGCGGCTGTGCCTTTAATGTGTAAGGCTTTAACCAATTCATGCTTTATGTCTCTAGTAGCAGCTGAGACATGAGTGTTGTACGAAGCAACCCTATGTTTCACAGCAGAAAATCTTGCATGATTTTTCTCAGTGCTTGGTGCAGTTCACTGTGATGGTAGGGTGCTGTTCGTGGAGGACAGCTCTGCAGTGGGGACTGTATCACAGTGCAGCCAGCAACTTCAGTGCAAGGGTTTGCTGCAAATACTGTGTTCATACCTGTATGCTCCTACGGGTGTCAGAATCACTTGAGATTTAAGTCCTGTCTTCTGGGACACCTTTGGAAGTGACAGCCTAGAGTTCAGCAGTTTTGAATCTTGACAGCTAGCATCCTTATTTTGAAGACTATCTACAATGAGACAGAAATTCAGTTTCTATGGCCTTTCTGTCCCCTTTTTGCCCACAGTGTGTTAAAACAAGTTATTTCCCAAGGTACTCATTTTTACTCTCTGAATTTTGACAAAAGATATAATACATTAACAATTCATTATGAATGATGCTCCAAGTCAAATGAAAAAGCCCAAAGTAGAAAATTTCAAAACTCCACCTTAAGCTTCTAGAAACATTCATTTTCTTCTGATATTATAATGTCCTAAAGAAAATAATGTATATCTGCATTTTTTTGCATTATTCTATGTGAGACAAAAAAATGTTTTTTCCTCTAAAATCAATGTTTTTTCTAGCAGACTTTATGTGTCTATCAAAAAATTAATTTATGAAATAAAAAATCAATCTAATATTTTGTAGAACAATATAAGCTCTTTTGGTATATACCACAGCTTCAATGACATTTAGCACTTTTATTTTTAAATAGTCCACTAGAGACAGGTCTTCTAAGCAGAAGTCGTTTAAGAACTTTAGGGCCCTTTAGCTAAAATGTGCTAATATATAAATGTGTTAAAAACAGTTTATTAAAAAAGAGAAAATTTCAAACCCAGCATTTTCTGTGAACAGCCTAAGTGATAATTTTTAAGAAACAGAAGTGCTTTGTGATGGTACTCAATTGTTTTCGAGTATCAACTGAAAAAAAAAAAAATCAGTGGCAAATCATCTGTCATCTTTCATGTACAATATTTGTTTCATTGTACAACAAAATTTTATTCCTGTAAAGTCTGCAAGAAGTCCTTCATAAGTCTGAAAGTGCAAAAAAGAAGCACAATTTTCGAGTACAGTTCTGTATTTGTTCTTTTTCTGTATTTGCATCTTTGATCACTCAGTTGTATATCATTACACAATTTCACAGATACATTCATATACTTTTTTCTTTGAGAAATTATGCTAAATTTTAAAAAGCCACAGATGTACCAAAGGAGGAATGCCTCTACAAGGGAGTGTACTGATCTTTTGTGGTCAGCTATTGGGAACTCTAACACCACGTCAGATACAACCTCATAGCTGTCTGATAAAGAAAAAAACATAATCTGAGACTAATCTAGGTTTTTTATAACTACCTCCCAGCATTTAAGAGTAGCTTAGAGAAGCACAACCATCTGATAAGAAATTCTTATCCTGAACACCTTAGAGAAGGGATCTATTAAGAGATAAGGTGGTCATATTAGGCGGAATTATAATGCTTTTTGAAGTAACATCACTTAATTTGGAGGAGATGAAGGAAGAGGAAATAACCAAACCCTGCCAATAAAATAAAGGATAAAGTCAGTGTTTCATACAGAATAAACAGAAAGACAAGATTTTTGTATGGTCCTGAGATTATTGTAGTGACAGTCAAACCTTTTCATAGTTTTCTGACTTGTCGCAGAAAATGTGGGATTGCCATGAGTTTGTGGAACTGAAATGGATGGATGATTTTAATGGATAAATCAAAAAGGTCTGGCTGAAGGAGACTGAACTGTTACAGTCTATCTGGACTTTCAAGGGTTTGCTGCAAGCAAGGTCTCTCATTAAAGACTTCTGAAACTCTTACAATGTCAATCATCAAGAATATGGATAAGAAGGTAAGATCCATTAAAAACAGTTGGAATGAAACAGAAGGTCAGTTTTCACAATGCAAGGTGATAACTGCTTGCACCTGTGGTTTTCAGCATATTCGTAAAGAAACTGGAATAGAGAATGAATGGTGTGGTGACAGGCTGAGGAACACTTGCCGGTTTGCAGGTTTGACCTGTAAAGAAGCTGACTATGTATGATACAACCACCCACCCAGAGGACACTGACACAATCACCTGTAGTTTCATGATAAGCCATCAGTGTGACTAAGGAAGTTTGGGTTTTGTCATTGCCTCCATGCTTGTTTTGTTGAGTCTACATCTCTGTATAATTTGTTTCTGTTTCCTCCTTTTCCTCCTAGTTTACCAATTGACAATATCTCTAATCAGATCATTTCACTGGAATGAACATTCTCACACCCTCACATCCTCATCAATTCGTGTGACTGACCAAATTTTGTTATGCCTCCCTTATCATATGTCTTATGTTTGTGTCCTTGGCATGTTCTTGTTTATGGCTTCTTCATTTTCTTACTGTGACTTTTTGCATTGAAAAAGGTTCTTGACATGATGCACTTAAAGGAGCAGGCACTCCCCTTCCACATAACTTTATGTGGTCCTCTTTTGGCTCAGGAATCTGAGGGGGCGACCAGTAGAACATCACTTGGTACTCACCCTTATCTTGTAGCTTCCTCAGGCATCAGTTTTAGTCTTTTAGTCTTTTTTTTTTAAGTCTTACATCCAGGAAGAGATGTAATTTTGATTTTGATCCAATGTGGCCGTCTTTATGACTATCTTACAGCAGTGAATAAGGAGTTCTTAGTCAGACAGCAGGAGAACTGAATTTAATTCTTTTCCTGTCTGATCTGAATCAAATGCCTGAGCCAACATAGGGAATTATTTATCTTGCGATTTAAGGCTTAATTTTATGCTGATGTGTATAGTTTGTTCCCCTTGTTCAGCCAAAAAAAGTGAAATGCTGTTTCTTGGCTCATCTTTAAACCCTGTTCAAGGTAACTGGTATCTAAATCTCCCTCTGATGCCAGTAGCTTGATCTTTACTTTCTATAAAAGTATTTTTCTTCCATGCCTTACTCTCCAGTTTATTTCTTCCTTTTTGTAAACAAAACATAGCAAATTAATTTTTAAAAAAGTCATCTGAATAAATCCTGCATTTGAAGATTAAAAGCCATGTGTACAAATCCCCCGAGTAACTAAACAAAAAGGCAAGCTTACTAATGTTTCATTACAAAAAACAATGGATGGTATTACTACTAGATTATAATTCTGATATTAATAAAGTCTCACCTCTATCCTATACTATTGCATCAAATGAGGAATGTGCCTAGCCTTTTTTAGATTTTTACCAATTAGTATATGTTTTCTCACACAAGAAACTATAGAACTTCTGAATGCTATTTATACTGTAATTCTAGCTCAGAAGGTTGGAACGGTTCCCGGTATTATAATCTGTGAAGGTTCCATAAATAATAACACTTCGAGGTAAATAATGGCCGTAACCAAATATTTCACTGAAAAATCGGCTACTCTTCCCAAACTGAGAGTCACCAGCAGTACCTACAAATAGATTTGACCAACTCTTTAATAAACCAAATCCACATGAAAGAAAAATTATAAACTGCTTATGGGTAAAATAGGATAAACCGGATATTCTGAAAACAGTTTCTGGGGTCTGTGGAGCACTGAAGGACAACTGTTTTCTAGGTGGTGGACTGTTTAAAGACTAATCTTTTCCCAGGTATTTTCAGTCTTCCTTCCATTTGTTTTTGGTCTCATAGTTCCATCACTGTTTCCCAAGAGTCTACATGAACTGGAGCTGCAGAAAACAAAATAATTCAGATTCTCCAAAATCAGTTCACTGAAAGAAAAAAAAAAAGTATGGTTTTGATAGACAAATGAGCTAGTCCTGCCTAATTATGGTTGGAATTCTAGTTATCCCTGGATTTTTATTATCCTGTTGTAATGTGTTTTTTTTTTTTTTCCCCTGAAGTGCTAGTACTTAACACCAGCATATTTAGGTTCTATATTGGATAAAACAACATGAAAAAGAGGCCATAGAAACCCAAAAGGAAAATGGACTTTAATTTAGCTTATCAAAATAAATAGGTAATCAGAAAACAAAATCAGTGGGACAAAAGAAAAGAAAGAAAAAAAAAACCCAAAAAACAACACCAAAACGTAAGAGTGGCTGAAGTTAAAATCAAGAGAATTTTAATCTTTTATCTGTAAGTTCTTCTTTTAAAAATAAACTTTCCCAAAATTTACAGTTGAATGGCACTCTTTTTATGTTAGTAGACAAGGAACATACTTCTGTACAAACAAGAACATTCAGAAGGTTATCAATATATAGAATATTCAGACCTTATGCATTTATGTCCAGTGTATACTCTAGAATCAAATCCTTATGTCTCTCTACTTTTTTTCCCTTCGCTTAATAATAGCATTTTGCAGAGCTTATTTTGATAGATTATACAAAATCTTGTTACATTTTACACACTGAAAAAGAAATTGAAGAAGATTTTTTTTAAGGGAACCATATATTCTATTTTACTCAAATCTCCATGGGAATTATTACCAGGAAACAGAACATGTATACCTCTTTTTCTTCACCTCCCCTCCCCAACCCCATCCCATCTCTTCTATTAGAAAACAAAAGGAAACCCAAAACAAAACAACAGAATTTTGTTGCAAGTCTTTGATTTCTTCAAGAATGCGCAATTGCTCATTGATCTTCAGTGTCATCCCTTAATGAGCAAAATGGGGGAGATTTTGTAGACCTACACAGGTTTTGGCTATGCTTCACAGAGCGGAAGCAAAAAACATCCATCTGGCAACAAAGGTAGAATCTTGTTGCCCTGGATGAGCTAGTAGCATTGCCACAGCGTTTGTTACAAAATCTGTTACAAGTTAAGTTAACTTGGTTTTTAGCTTGTTTCCATATAGGAAACAAGACTCAGAATCAGCGGCTGTCTGGGCACATATGCCTGACTTTCTGTGCATCCCTAGAAATACTGCTAAATTTTGACTCCTTTGTCCAAATTAGACAAAAATGTAAAGGTCTTACAGCTGGTTAGCAGAGGAGAGACTCTGTCAAACTTTTACCATACAGGCTACATCATAGCCTCTGTCCTTATTAGACCCTGCAAAATCAAGGCATACCTAGAAATTTATTTTACTAAATTAAGCACTATTTACTTGATACTAAATGAGATAAAGAGACGATTGCAAAAGACAAAATAGTCAGGTCATTTGTTAATGAAAGTGCAGCGCATTCCCAATTCTTATTTTGTCTTTGAAAATACCATCCATCTTCAGGCTCTATTATTTTAAAGTTGTATTCATTTAAAAATAATTAATTTGAATTTTTCATATAAAAAGTAGGAAACATCTCCTTAATGAAGGAAAGGAATTTGCAAGAGATAACATTGCCGTTAATGAAGTCTAATTAGAGATCCATTTAAAAAATAATCTCCTGTGCTAATTTATCACAGAGTTCTAATTTAATAGAGTTCTAACTTGAGACAAAAATAGTTCTTTGGAGTTATAAAAATGCTCTTGTCTAAGTTAACTATTTCTATTATTCACAAAATTCACAAAAATTAAATTAACGTGTTAGAAACCTGACTATTAAATAAAGAATATCATTGTATGCCATACATTAGTTTTTCAAAGTTATTTTTGTGAAGGGGGTTGTTATATTTTCTCATCATTGTAGGTTTTGAAAGAAAATACTATACTTTTTCCATGGTTTAGACACACCATTATTCTCCCCTAATTTCTATTGATTTAAAAGCTTCTATATTTCTTTATAGATGACAGGATCAGTCTCACAACGTATAATGCCAATTTAATTTCATTTCCAGTGTTTCATCTTTGATGCTAGCTCGGTGACAAAACATTGTTTTATTCTCCCATTTGGACTGTTGGAATTCTCTTCAAATCCTCTTCTGACCTGGGCTGTAATTTTGTCCATGACTAAGAGACACGTCAAGCTATTTACATGCTATTTGAAGTTAACAGCTGCTAAGTGCTAAGTGAAGATGGCAGAAATTGCTTTGAAAGGCTATCAGGATAACAGAGAAAGATCAGTACTGCTTAGGTGAAGGGCCACTGGTTGGGGTTTGTGATTCAAGATCGGTATCTCTGTACACACAAAACCCACAAAGATCAGAGGACCAGGGACCAGTGCAGGAATGCTGGGAAGCTAACCAATGGAAACCAGTGCTCCCTGACTGATCTGCTTCCAGGGCATGGGTGGATTAGCACATCCAAGGAGAAGGATTCCTCCCAGGTGAGACAGGAGATAAACTCTCCACCTGAGCACCTGGAATCTGAAGTAGGATGTGACCTGCAGGGTATGGGATTTATGAGGTGCAAGGGAAGACCATTTGGGGGGCGTGTAAAACTCAATGTGGTGTTGTGGAGGTGTGAGCCACTTAAAATGGGATGTTCACGAGAAGGACCAAAGGGGAGGAAGTGTGGTTTGGCAGGAACAAAGGTGTAAAAAGAGAAAGATAAGGGGTTAATAAGGACCAGCTGTGTGTGAGCAGGATGCAGGTTAGTATGCTTCTCCTACTAAGCCCTGCACCTTGGTGACTGCAGACTATCCTATATTCTCACTAAATCCTACCTCTGCCACCCGTGTGGGTGCGCTCTCCGAGTGGGTGTGGGTACCGGTGCATGCTAGCAACCTCAGACTGCAGCAGCCAACACGCAGCAGTCTGACAGCCAGCAACTGGCGTGGGAAGGACCGTGAACACCGGGGGCTGTGGACGCAGTGAGAAGAGGGGATCTTAGACAAGCGTTTGGGGGTCCCCTAGTGACCATACACACATGCAAACGTGCTCATACACACATATACAATATTTTCACTGGCAGATTAAAACTCTGATCAGCTCAAGAGCAAGAATTGGATTGGGCCATCTGTGCTGTCTGTGTTTATCTGAGTGCTGTGTGTTTGGGTGGATGCTGGTAAAGGCACCATTTTCTGCCTGAATGGCTCTGTGGGCCTGGTCGCGTATACATATATACTGTGTATATATGCGTAAGCCTATTGGGAGCATGCACCCAACTAAAGTGAGGACAGGGGCCCTCAGTGGCCTGGTACCTATCATTAACTGCCAGACTCAGCAACCTGTAACACCACTCAGAAGTCTTTTTTGATGTGATAAATTGCTACGATTATAACATAGATATACTCAGCCTGGCTGATGTTTTCTAAAACTATCAGCTTTACCATAATTTCCATAATAATACTGTCTGGCAAACAAACAAACAAAAAAAATATTCTACTGATACTTCTGGCTGTTGCTGAGTTATCTTCTCTAATGGGCCCTGAGATTCTTTGTAATGTAACAGATTTGAGATCTGATTAGCATGTTATAAAGAAAAAAAAATATTATAAGCAGCCTTCTACAGAACAGAAAATTAATTTCATGGTGCATCACCATCTTCACTCTAGAAGTAATTTTGCAGGTGAATAATTTTGATGTAACGTGAAGGAAATGGAGAAAAACATGTCCTTTACGATCTCACTGTATTGATATCTAAATGCACACATGTGATCTATATATAGCTGTATGTACTTTTATTTATATATCCATAAATGTATGTGGATATTCACTACATAGGGTAAAATAATATTTTAAACAGAAAAATATTATTTCTTCCATATTTATATTCTCTCATTTTAATTGGATAATCGAAAAGGCACACTATTTAAAAGGATTTCTTTGAAAGGGAGATCGCTTACTAAAATATTGGCATATAGCTACGGTTATATGAAAAAAAGAAAATGTGTTTCTATATTGCATATACTAGATGGCTCTAACTGTTCTGCCACGCAACTGTGTTGCTTTAACATTTGGTCAGTCTGTTTGTAAAAACAGTTAATTTCGTTTTGTGCAGCATAGCTTTATCACAATGTTGTCATTTGAACCTCTCACATACACATCTAATACTGTGCTGAGTAAATGGTGTTTAAGACTATGCATTATTCCAGTTTAGGACTAAATTTACCACAAATTTTAAAATAATAGTTCTGTTGGAACATGTTAAATTAAAAAGAAAATTTATTTCACTATGGACAGAAGTAGGCATTTCCACAGGCAGGCTAGAAAATGTGCAAGATCCCTCAGTCATTCATACAAGTAAAATTCAGTAAACACTTTTCTGCCCTAGGCAATCACCTGCTCTATCTACTTGGAAGAGAGAGGACAGCTTCTGATGCTTCATTAGAAAAGCATTGAGCACATCAACCTAGCCCTGCACTTGATTGTTAAAAGGGAAGGGGAAAAGTACTTCAAAATAGTGTGGTTGGGCTTTATTTGATTTTTTTGTTTTGTTTGGATTTGGGTTTGGTTTTGGTTTTTTTAGCAGAAGGAAATATCAATTCTGCAACCACAAGTATGGAAAAAAGTCTTTTATCTCCCCCTCCATTTAGTTTTTGGATGTTCAAGAGTAAGTTTTAGAAGCAAAACAAAAACTTTCAATTGCAATAAACTAATTCACATAAATTTAAATTATGAAAGTACACGATACCAATTGCTTGGATAAATTATCAGGCAGAGTGCAGGCCTCTCAAGTATGGGAAGATATTCTAAAGGGCTGATGTCTTACAGACCACTTTAAAGCACCTGCTTCAGTTTTAAATTTTCACTATTTTGTTTTTAACTCATTACCATAAAGTTAAGATGCATATACAACAGAGTTTCCAGGATCAACCCTTAGAAACTTATTTTCTCTTTATTAGATGGGGAAAAATGAAATGCTAGGAACTCCAGGTAAGGAACAAAAGCTGAACACTACTGATTTTTGTCCTCCACAGCATACCTCCCAAGCTCTGCTACCCTATCTGACACCATCTGAGAAGCTTGTTTGACTTAGGTCACATCCAGAGCACTGTTACTGCTGTACAGCAGAGATATACCAGAGATTATTTCAAATGTTCTTCAACCAGTATTTACGCTAGCAGTACACTCCCCTGCAAGGGACACTTGCACACTAAGTTCTAACCTCTTAGTTATGGAAATGATAAACTCACCTGACAATCAGTACAAACAAATAATCAGCTCCAGTAATATGGAGCTTTGGGTAAAGTAGTAGACTATTGAACCACTTTATTAGCCAGCATATCTCCCATAAAGTGCTGAAATTTACTTATTGCCATTCAAATGCCAGAGTTTTTCTCCTTTCTTTGATCTACAGGTTTTGATTCTGTTAGGGTCAAATAAGCCACAATAAGGAAGACCTAGGTCAGAGGTGATACTTCAGATAGGAATAACAGTGCAGCCCAGCCTAGAGCTGGCACATTTTCGGACAGAAGACATTTAACTACATAATTGAGCTTGCTTATATAATTCTATATAGGTCTACCGGATGCTACAATCCATTTTAATATGGACAAAATTTGCAGCTTCTAGCTATTAATCAGAGATCTGAGGTCCCCCTGAGTATTTTACCAGTTAGTGGTTTCTGCATAAAGGGATGAACTATATCACAAATGCTCCCCTCTGTTGCTAAAGTATGTGGACAGAAAGGAAGAAATCTTCCCAAGTCAGTGAAACTGTAAAATAAAATTAAAGTGGGTTTTCACTAATGGCCCTCCAAAGACGTGCCAGTAGTTACTTAACTGATTTACATAACCCACTTCTACATGTTATTCAGCAGACTTCAGAGAGCAAACTTTAGCATTGTTCTTAGTTGCAGTAGTAGAATCTTCTGTAATAATTACACATAGCTAAAGGAAACCCTCAGCTCTAGATACTGTTTTGTAATTGCTTTCTAGTTTGCATATGTCAAAGACATAATAAACACCATAACTCTTCAAGCTGCAAATTAAAAATAAAATGGCCTTAAGAGCCTGTTCAAAAATACATTGACTCCCATAATTTCACTGTATTTGTATAATGGTTAATAAGTTATTTTTAATGTTGTAAGACATATATCAGAAGTTCTATTCACAGGTGAGTGAGCAACACATGAATTAAATGCTAAAGAACAGGGTTTGGTTTTCCAGATAACTCCTTCTTAAGAGACTGCAAGTATTTAAATCAGTGAAGGTGTACACTAAGTAGCAACAGTGTAATATAAGATTGGCAGCTCAAACATCATGAAGGAATGACAAAAAGTTTTTGTTTTCCATGACAAATATGGATACTTTTTGTTATATTAATTCACTTTGGTTGGTTTGTTTTGGTTGTGTGAAATATATTTTGGAACTAAATCATTTATGGAAACATTTTTAACAGTATGAAACAAAATTTTATTTGCTGCATTTAAAATGGTGTCAAAATACAAATTCTGATTTGAGAAACACAAGTTGTTACTCTAATTCATCATGACCTGATATCATACAGTCTATTTTCCCTGGAGAAGCTGATTTTTGAGTATGCCAGTGATGATATAATGGAAAAAGTTGGAACATTGTTCCATAACTCGATCCAGTTTGCAGCACTTTTATAAACAGCTTCTTCTGACAGTCGTTTTACTTTCAATGGACATTCATAACCAATATGTAGGGTAGAGTTTCAAGCCAAAACACTTATGCCAAAATATTGAGAAAGAATTACTTGCTGCAAGTTGCCTCAGCCTCTTGACAAAATAACCTTTTTAAAATGAGTAGAAATCTGGATAGCTCTCATGTCTCAGGTTCAAAGTAGGGAAAAAGATATTTAAAGCTTAGCAAGGACTGTCTGGACATCTATGGGTACTGCAAAGACTCTTCATTTAGGATTGCTTGATCAAAAGTTGTTTTCTCCTGAACTGTCTAACAACAGTTCTTTGACTTCTGAATTAAACAAAGAGGGATAAAAAATGATCTGGACTTTCTAATTGTTGCTTACTTGTTAATATTTTTGATGTCCATCACTGAACTCTTGTCATTGATCTTGCTTTGGAAAAAAAACCCAAGTAATTATCTTTATGGAAAATAGCAATGTAGCCTAATGAATAAGAGTAATTTAAGATTCATCAGTTAGTTTCCCACCACAGCCTTTACTAGTTACATGTGCTGAAGCAAGTCAGGTAATCTTTTTATATTTTTGCCTCCCTTATTTTTTATACATTAAGAGTAAGACTTACTCTTACTATGTAGATATTTGTGTAATAGGTTGTATTTATGGGTTTGATTAATTGTAGAGACAAGTATACACTATGCATTACAAGGGAAACTAAATAAATTACAAAACAAATTACCTTCAGTTACCAAATAGTTGTGATATTTTATCACAAATGTAGAAGATGTAGTTATTAGCAAAGCAATATCTCAAATACATCATTTATTGGAAAGGGAGAAAGTGGGTTTTCAGAGGAAATGTTTTCCCTCATTTCAGTTGGGGTAGCACAGGTAGCTATATCCATTGGCTACAAAAGATAGAGGCAAGCTTCGTGGCAGTTGGTGAGAGGCACTTAGATGACAATTTTTTGCATGTACTGTACAGATCTCATGTCTTGAATTCCTGCTTAAGCTTTCTGTACATTCTTTAAAAAAAAGATTAATTTATTGCTTCCAAATATTGAAAGGCTCCATGATGCGTAGCAGATGCACGTCTGGAGGAATACATGAAGAGCGCAGAACTCTACTGTCTCTCTCACAACTACATTACTCTTCTATTCAATAGTATGCACTGGATCCTTGGTCAAAAATGCAGTTAGTCAATCTGTCAGGAGTATTGATTGTTCCTTGTGCCTCAGATTTTCATTAAACATGGCAAAGGGACACACAGCTTATTTCAGAAGAGAGTCTTACTGCCTTAGATCATCGTGGATAGTAATTTGAATTAGAGAAGAGAATCAATTTATTTGAAAAGAATTATCTTGCCATTCAAATTTTGTTATTGTTACCTATTTCGGAAGAAGGAATGGAAGGGATCTTGCCAGTTTCACTCCAGAAGTGACATTGCTACTGGAGTTCAAGATTTTTCCTTTCTCTTGACCCTGCCTGAACGCTCAGCTGAGCTTTAGACAAGGCACCCAGGTCATTGACCAGATGAGTAAATTCTCAGGGGAATATTCTTTTTGCAGTTTGCCAGAACCCTTGTCATCCTCTTCCAATCCTGCTTCAACTGAAGCTCAAGGGTCTTTTTTGCCCTCAAGCTGATCCATAAACCTATCCCTAACCCTCATACCAATGTTTGCCTAAGCCTTTACCAAAGAACCCAGCCTCAGCCTAGATGAAAGATTTCCTGGGGGAGGTTTTGTTAATGTAGCTTACATCTGCCTCCTGGTGTGACTTGAGCTCTAGATTTTCCTTGCTCTCAAAACTAACCCTTATCTAAGCTCTAAAACTAACCCTGGGCTGTTCAACAACACTGCTGGAGTGAGCTCCAGTAACAGCTCTCCCACCCTTTGGTCAGGCTTTTCTGAGCTTCTCACTTGCTCTGTGTTTTATCTTTCACCTTCTAAATGTTTTTTACTTCATTCTGAACCTAAGATAGTTTAAGGTCTATTCCTTATTTTATCCATCCATAATCATTTGTGCCAAATCCCCCTCTTTTCACAAAGATGAGTCAGTGTATTCTTGCAACACAATGTTAGTTTGAGTTGAATGTTTATGCAAAAGAAGGGTACCACTGCCTGGAATATAATATTAGAATCTGTCCTACAGGAAAGATTATTTTTTTGTTTTTTAATAGGAAAGAAGTCCTCTTGGCCCTTTTGCAGTGCTATAGAATGCCACTCACTGGTACTCTGTACCTATAAAATCTCTGTATCTGTACTCTGATGTTAAAATGATTTTTTGAAACCCTTAGTCGCTCAAACCACTGTACTGGATATGGGTCTACTGAATACAGGAATCAAAGAATAGACTCTGGTTCAAAGCCAAACAATGAAGATTTTATGAAATTTCTTCTATTAACTGTTTGAATACAATTGCAGTAATGAAAACAAAAAAAAAAAACCCCTCTCTGTGAGTTCTCTTCCACATTTTAACCAAGTTTGCCTATCGCTGAGCGTAACTCAGTTAAATAGTTGTATCAAAGACACTCCAGCACGAATCATAGTAATAGTTGAGTATTTTTGTATTTAGCAACATTGCACAAGATTTTAAAAAGCCAAAATATTTGAGCTGACACTGAAAATACTAGTTTTGGTATATCTTTTTTTTCCAACAGAACCATTGTTCTGCAAATGTTACCCAATGGGTGTATTTCATCCAATTTTAACAATGTACAACATTTCTTCCTTCCAATTTTCAGGCACCATCCAATATCTAATATCTCATAATCACAGCAGAGAAACTGATTCTATAAGCTTTGATGACTCACACAGCTATTGCTTTTCAACACTGGAAGTGCCAAGGAAAAAGCAAGCTGTTAGCAGAGCTGTTCCTATTTTTTCTGGACCCCAGTGACTTTCCACCAATTAAAAGCCTTTTGATAAAGTAAAGATACGCAAAACTCATCTTTTTTTTTTTCTGTTGTTAATTAAAATTCTACGAAGTGTTATTATGTTTTAAGACTCAGAGTACTGTATCAACATATCTAAATTGTGTCATTCTGGCAGCCTTTTCTTTGCTTTCTTCCCCTTCCTTCCTTCTTGTGCCATAGGCGAACACAGATGAAAACAGAAAGTGAATCTGCTTTGGAAGCCTGCAATTCTTAATGAGTTAAGTATGCTCCTTTCATTAGTGATAGGTGTAACAGCAAAACTGGAGTGTCAGGGGTATTTTGCCTGGTGATTCCAGAGCGCTAGGAGAGACATGCCCAATATGCTAGCAGTGATGGCAGGTAATGTAATCTACCAATGGCATTGATATGGAGAAATAGTGTGAAATGGGGACGCTTAACACCGACTGTGATTGTATATGTCTGCTCGGGAATGTGGGTATGGTGACTGGTCATGGGTGCGGTGTCTGGTCACATAGGCACACAGCTCTGAGGAGACAACTACAGTCTGTGAGGAGACGCCTGCCCCTCTTCCTCTAACAAAGGGGAGACGGGGAGACGCCTGCCCTTCTTTCTCTAACAAAAGGGGCTATTTAAAAAAGAATGAGAAAAGGATGAGAGACATTCAAATGCTATCTAGAGGGAGGGAGTGCTAGGTCTCCTTGCTGGAGAAGATCGGATGGTCACAAGGACATGAATCACCTACAAACCTGCAAGACCACCACATTCCAGGCAAAGGACCGATAAGCTAATTAACATACGAAGCGGGGTTTAGGTAACGAATATGTATAGGCGTTAATTGAATATTCATTTGTTTTATTGTATAAATGTGGGATGGTTCGTCACTTCGGGCATGCACGCTTGTGGAGGAGCGATCCCCCGTGCATCTGCGCGCAATAAACATACCTACTTTATAACTTTCGAGTTATAGAGTCTAATTCCGCACGTCAGTCCTGGCGAGCTCGCACATTAGCACTCCCTCCCTCTAGATAGCATTTGAATGTCTCTCATCATTTTCTCATTCTTTTTTAAATAGCCCCTTTGTTAGAGGAAGAAGGGCAGGCGTCTCCCCGTCTCCCCTTTGTTAGAGGAAGAGGGGCAGGCGTCTCCTCACAGACTGTAGTTGTCTCCTCAGAGCTGTGTGCCTATGTGACCAGACACCGCACCCATGACCAGTCACCATACCCACATTCCCGAGCATATACAATCACAGTCGGTGTTCCATCGTCCCCATTTCACACTATTTCTCCATATCAGCATGACAAGTAAGATGACCTTCTCAAAGCTCCAGGTGCAAGTATCAGGTTCACTAATTACTACATGGATACAGGATGGTCAGTTTTTGCATTAATCCTGCACATGAAGATGGAGAAAGAAAAAGTACTTCTGCATCTTCTTTTGTGAACAAGGTCTGAATCTTTTTTTAACCTCATATGTAGTAAATGTTAGTGTAAGAGACTTAAACAGATGTAAGCCATGCTTTGATTACTCACGTAGGGCTTTCTAGAAAATATTTTTAAAAAGGAAGAGGAGCCACCTTCAGCACTTCCCAGGCACAATGGATAAGTTCTACCTAATTTCTTTTAATGACCCAACATCCTCTGAAAATTCAGCCTGTATCTTTTTACTGAACCAAGCCCAGCAAAGCAGGTGCATGATTTGCCCACAATTCAGACCTACAAACCTGCAGAAACATCTCAGTTGCCAAGTCTTCTGCTGCAGTTTCTCCACCAAATTCTGTAGTTAAAGCAGAAGTCTGCAGCACCTGTAAACTCTAAGTACACTAATAAGAATTAAGCAGTGTTAGCTTGCCTCCAACACAGACATAAGCTTATAAAAATAGTATAACAGCTTGTGAGTATTTTACAATACTGTGATGGCATAGTCAGGCACAATGCATAAATGTTTTACAAAAGTATGTGAGCAATTTGACTCCAAAAGCGCAAATAAAAGAAAGGTGCAGTTGCATCTGAATGACAAAAAGTTGCAAGATAAGGAATAAGTACCAGGTGTGGCAGACTATCATGCCAAATGTGTGAGAATGATGACTAACACAACAAAACCCAAGACAAACAGTATTCACAGCAGGCAAGATGCCCCGCTGTGGGAAGAACAAGCAGCATAGAAAACCAAGCATAAGCAAGGAGGGATGAAGCACAAAGACAACCCATTTATTTTCTGACTTCTTTGATCACCTTCATGGTCACAACTAGGACTCAATGAAGACCACAGGCATCAGTGTTAACTATACCACAATAATGGTACTGTAAACATGCAACTAAGAATGGGAATGTCAAAAATTACATTCTCGTGTTTGTAGGGATGATCATTAAGAACTAGGCATTAAAACAAACTGTGTTGCTAATGAATGAATTTAATAATTTGTTTTGTTTTGATTTGCTTTTTTTTAAAGTTTAAGACTGACCTGGTGAATCTAAATACTCCCATCACAGTGATCTGTAGCTGATATATATATATGCATATTTAGTTGCAGCTTCCCCTTAAAGCATCACCAGTTATTTGTACTGGCTTTAATTCACAGCCCTGTTAGTGGGGAAACAAAGAGAAACTACTGAATGAGGAGACACTGTCTTTACCTGACCTAGCCTATCTTCAGCTAACAACATTTTTTCAATAGCTTTAATTTCTTCCTCCTAACAAGAACCCTTGTGACTTGGATTGCAGTAGCTTGCAGCCCAGTGGTAGCGACTGCCAATGCAGTGTACTGACTACTGCTGCCTGCTGTGGGGCTTAGCCTGGTGCATTTGCACTGTCAGTGCTTGCAGCAGCATGAAAATGTGACTTCAAATATACATAGTGCTGCAAAGTTCAGTTCTGAGAGCAGCTTTGGTGCATACAGATCTGTAGATTCTTATTTGCATTTTTAACTGTGGAAATCAGTTCTTTGCTCTAATGATTAGAGTATATTTTTGTGTAAGGAATATAACTGTTGCATTGACAGTGTGTCATTGTTGTTAACTGGTGCAGAAAATGGCTCTTCAAAAATTTATGCAGCTTATCAGCTTTGAATAAATACTTGAACAGGTATGTCTTTATGATGAATGTTTAACTTGATAAGAAAAATAGGACGGGGTTGTTGTTGTTTGTAATATTTAGGTTCCGGTATCATTATGATGGGACAAGAAACCCAGAGTATAATGTAATTGGAATTAAAAAAATGTAATTACATAAAAACTGCAGGTATAATACTCATAATAACTGGAAGTAGGGGAGCTGGTGAGCTCAAACCACCTAATGAGTTGAGTTGTTTTGCAGTCAGAAAGCACAACTAAATATTAAAATTATTGCTTTACTAATTATGTTACATTTATCTGAATCTTTTACTTTTGAAATACATTTTTACTACTTCTTGATTTGCATTTTAGAGAGCAGTTAATCTGAAAAATATTGATGATAGGAGAAGCTATTTCAGAACTATTCTTTTAGCTCATAAGGATAGATGATGAGCATTTTCACTGTAAAGAAATAAATGTGGAAAGTCAAAAGTTTAATTTTTCCTAACACTTCAAAAGCCACATCATAGCTTATATTCTACGCTAAATGGAAAGGGCAGGTATAAGAGAAGAAACGCAAATTAGAGAGAAGTTACATGATGCTTTGAATAAAAGTTATAGTGATGTGGGTAAAGGGATAAAGAAATATGCTGAGAACTCTGCCTTTCCCTTTCAGGATATTCTGTATACTCGGTTTACAAAACATACACTTAGACAAACTACAGAACTCTATAAAAAGTGGCAGGTGGCATAAAATCATAGAATAGTTTGGCTTGGAAAGGACCTTTAAAGGCAATCTAGTTCTATATCCCTGCAATGAGCAGGGACATCTACTAGATCAGGTTCCTCACAGCCCCATCCAACCTGACCTCAAATATTTTCAGGGATGAGGCGTCTACCACCTCTCTGGACAACTTATGCCGCTCTTTCAACACCCTCATTGTAAAAAACTTCTTCATTATAATTTGTCTAAATCTACCCTCTTTTAGTTTAAAACCATTAATCCTTTCCCTATCTTAACAGGCCTGTGAAGAAAGTCATAACCCCAACCTTTCCTTCAGTGGCTAGTACCGTCCTTGGTGTCCATATTGTTGGTTACCTGATTTTTGACTAAGCTAGTTACAGATATAGTGAAATGAGACTGGATATTGTAGGTACTGAAGGAGAGTTAAATTCACCTCTTTTAATGCACAGCAATCACACACAGCAAAAAGAGAGTGCTGAAAGACAGCTTTCATAGAGGTTAAGATCGTGTACAGTACGATAGTAACAAAGCTGTGGCCTCTGTGGGCAAAATGGCCGCTTTTAGGGAAGGGAGGTGCTTTCTGGGCCTGAAAAGCAGCCAGCCAATCAGTGGGTGCTCTGAGATCACATGGGGTATTACACTGTTGAGAAATGGCAGCCCCAGTAATGAGATGGCGGCTGCCTCAAACTAGGACCACAAAATGGTGGCTGAAGGAAGATGGCAGCCCCTGACGGGCTGTGGGAGCAGCTTTCTGTTGTGATGTCCTTCTAGGTTGAACAAGAAGATGGAGCCAGAGCTGCCATAAAATCACAGGACAGCCTGAGAACATGTGGGTTATGACAGTGGCAGAAAGGGCATCCTCCAGGGGGCAAAAGGAGGCAGGAAACTGGTTGTGTCACCAGGATGGGGACAGGGCTTCCATGTCTGGCAGAGCAGGTGGCTGTGAGGTGGCGTGGCCCAGCCAGACAGTGGGTACAGCGGGCTGCTGCAGCTCCGGGACCTCTCGTGCGGGGCAGCTCTTCCTGCAGGAGGCCGAAATGCAGATGGGTGAGGGCAGGTTGCTTTCCTGGGAACAGTAGGCTTTTCTGTAGAATTGTGAGAAGTTAAGGGAGTAGAAGACTGTCTTTGTTCATTTGAGTTAAATATTCTTAATTCCCAGAAGTTATGTTCAGTGAAAGCTGGTTTTCTCACATGTTCCAATTAGTTTTTTTGCTAATTTCAACAAAGTGAGTGAAATACCTTCAGTGAAGGATTTTATGTATGCACATGGAGTACCTTGACTTCATTCTAAGAGAAAAAAAACACCTAATTGACTGTTTAATATTGCTTTTGTTATTTCCTTTATGATGTTCATAATTGCATTGCTGATTTTTAATTAAACAAGTATTTTGTGAAATATGTCACATAAATAATCCTAGTGAGCCATACTTTTAATAAGTATTCATCATTCGTTTAGTGGGTACAAAGGGCAGTGGAAACAATTACTAAAATGTGCTTATACAAGGCAGAGCAGAGCACAGGAGACTCTACAGAACATCTCATTGTCTGGCTAAATCCATTGATGGGTTTGCAATGGACCCGATTCTAACAGGTAAGACAAATTTACCTGTTATCCTTATTCCTTGTTATTAAAAACAACACCTAATTATTTCTGGCAGGTTATTTCTTAGGTATTACTTTGGTTGTTCATAAACTAAATATTTACATCCTTGCTGCCTTTTCTTTCTTTGGGATTTTTTGTCCTGCTTTGTGGTTAAAGGATACTGGAAACTGGAGTTGTATGTGCAGCTGACTGGTCAGCTATTTAGGTACTTTATCAGGATCTGTGTTTCTGGTGGCATGCAGAACTTTAAGGTGGACAGATAAATTATCTGTATTTATTGAGACCCAACTGGTTTTTCTAATGCAGTGAGCAACTTCTGTGTTCAATATAGCTGAATTTCATGTGACTGTTCAGTGAAGTGTTTCACGCTTCAGTTCTGTTCTGTTCAACCCCAAAGCTCTAATGCAGGAAGACGAGGCAGCCACAGAAGTGCACATAGGGGCATTAATATTTTATTCAAAATAATTTTTAGAAAAGGAAAAATAGGTTTTGGTATATATAAATACATTGTATTATCAGGTGGCAGCAGGAGTAGGGAGGGTCCAGAAGGGAGGATAAGCCGAGAGCTGAGGATGACCCAGTATCCACAGTGCCCTTACTGCTCAGGATCACAGGGCCTGAACATGGAGGTCAGACATGAGTGCTGGTGACCAAGTCCACTGACAAACCCGGTGCAGTGTCCAGCCAGGAGCTGCGGGAGATGAGGCTAGAGACAGGGCTGGAGGCTAGCTACAATACGCATTTCAGGGGGCCACCCAAGAGACAAGCTACCTGCACCATAGGTGTACGGTCCACTGAGGAGTCAAGGCCGCAGACAGGAACACTACAACATACGTGACCCAGGCAGGGACTAAGGTCTGAGCTTAAATGGGGTTCTTGGGCAGTAAGCAGAGGGTGCCAGTCGGTGCCCCACGTAAAGCTACGTCAGGGCTGCTAAGGCCTATCAGTGCATTTTAAGGTCTGACACATATATCTTAAATTCAGAAGTAATGTGCACTTGCAGACCGATAAGAAAAATCAAGGTTTAGCGTGTTAGCAATCATAAAAATATGATATGCAAAAACCAAAAATTCTTCTCACTTTAGTGAGGAGAAAGGAGTTAGCAACTTCATCTTCATCTGCCTCCTAGTGAAAGACTTGGGATGCTGATGACTCTCTGTACTCCACTGCCCTATTTGAATTAACTGAACGCATGAGCTGGTAGGACCGGGGAAAGGCAAGCGTAATGTCAGAAAAAGGAGCAGATACCAGTTTCTGTATACTTTTATTGTTACAAGATATGAACTGTAAAAATTAGAATAATTTAAATTGAATTAATAATAAATCTTTGATTAGGCTTTTAAGCTGTTAATTGTAATAAAAATTCTTGCTTTTGCATATATGATGTGTTTCTCTTGCCTACAATGAGATTTTTGAGTGTAACAAGCTAGTAGAAATTCATGCAATGCATTCTGTATAGCTGATGCAGCTAAATGGCAACACCAGCATGCAGACAAGCATTTCTTTGGCTAACCCAAATCACTCAGTCACAGATGGGAAGAAGGAATAAGTCAATTGTATATGACAACCTTGCTTGTACTACGGGAAATTTAGGAGAAGGTCTATCATGACTATGTCAGGCAGTTCCGGGTTATTTATTGCAAGAATTCTTTCAAGAAATGCATCACATTCTTATAGATTTAGCTATGGAAAAGGATTTATAATCAATAATGAACATTGGAAGACTATCTATGTTTATAACAAATTCAAATACTTGTGTTTTTTTTTTCCATAGGGCTGACAGGTGGTGCTGGTCTAAAAGGCCTGTGAGACAGGACAACTCTTCACCTCTGTTTTGTGTCTGATGACAGTTATTTTACTTACACATGGAGCAGTGTTGTGGGTTGACCATGGCAGGCACCACACAGCCACTCACGTACTTCCCCTCCCTACCCCCAGTGGCATGAGGGAAGAAGAAAAGAAGAGTAAAAGCAAGCAAATGTGTGAGTTGAGATAAAAATTGTTTAATAAGTTAAGAAGTAAAAGAAGAGAGAAACAAAAAACCCACAAGTGACGCAAAGGTAATCACTGACCACTTTCTACAGGTGGACCGATACCCAGCCAGTTCCTGAGTAAAAGCATGGCTAAATTCCCTAAATGCCCTCCTCTCCATACTATTTCTGATTATGATATTATGTGGCATGGAGTATGTCCTTGGGTTTTTTGGGTCATCTTCCCAGCTGTGTCCCTTCCCAACCTCTTGTGCATGCCGCAGTCTAGTCACTGCAGTGGGGCAGAATAAGAAACAGAGAAGGCTTTGACACTGTGCAAACACTGTCCAGCAATATCTGAAACAGTGTGTTGTCAGCATTGTTTTGGTCAGAAATCTAAAACACGGCACCATACGAGCTGCTATGAAGAAAATTAGCTCTATGTCAGCCAGATCTAGTCCAGGCAGACATATACTAGGGAGATGATTGTCTCCGTTTGGAAGCAGAGCTATCTGATCCTGAATAATAACCTATGGCCCAAGAGATTAATTATTTTAGAAAATGCTTGTTTTCCTTGATACCTAAGGTATTTAAAAATGAAAAGCCTTTTGGCTTTGTAACTTGAGAGAAGGATTCATGGTGACTGCTGTGTATGTCTCTGTAAGGAGGCTGTTTAGAACATACCTCTTGGGACAGAATTATTCCATATGTTAAATACTGATTCTTAGGAAACAAAGCCTTGGATTGAAGTTCTCTGGAAAGGATTGGTAGAACCCTTCAAAAAGAGACTGGTGGAAAATAACCTCAAATTTTGGCAGAGTTATAGCTTGACTTCTAAAGCTAAGCATCCTTCTGCAAGTACTCTACTTGAGTATTTTCCCCTAGCTTTTTGTTTCCACAGCAAGTTATTGTTAAATAAGCTGAATGAGTTACAACTCTGCTTTTGTTTCGATTGATGGTAGTTCAACCTTTTGTTTAATTGCAGGTGCCTCTGGGAATAAAATTGTTGAGAATTATTTTCTTTTTTCTTGGATTTTCATCCTGTTCCTAGCACCTGCTAATTTTATGGCCTGTCCCAAGTAAACCTGAACATCTGGCAGCTTTCCTTGCTGTCCTACTATATAAAAGTCTCCAATTTGTATTGAACACTTTCTTTCAGCCTTCCTTCCATTTCAGGCTCTTTACAGTTAAGGTAGAATCCATTTTCATAACACAGATGTCAAACTCTAAAACACAGGGACAGATGGCTCAAATCTAGTTCCATGTGTATCATATATATATTAAAAAAAAGCTTTCATTCAGATTTAGAAAGTTGTCCACAATGGAATTAAAAAAGCAGTGTAGTTCTGAATTTTGCTTAGTCAACTAAACCAGTTAATTTAGCTTAAAGTAGGATGAAGATTACACGAAGAAATAAATTTGACTTTCAGAATTAAAAGGGTCTGGATCTCATTATGCTTTAAACACTTGACAATTAGTAATTTAGTTTTAAAACTTGATTATGTATGAAACTTGGATTCAAAGTGACAGCCAGCCAGCAAATTCCCTGTCCTCTGATGAGCAACATGTTTCTGCTGATAGGGTGAAGGTAATGAAGACCATGCAGCCCTCTTGCTGTCTCCACACCTGAACTCTAAAACTGAGAAAATAACAAATTAAAATAAATGTTGTTGTGGATAATGTTTGCACAGAATGAAATAAGAAAACACACACTGTAAACTCAGGTAATGCTTTATTATGGCTGTAAAAACATCTGATAAGAGCTGTCAAATTAGTAATTTAATTCTTTAAATCCTATTCCATCTGAAGAAAGGGTGTAATATGCAAACAAAATTACTCAAGAAGAAAAAAAAAAAAAAGGCTTCCTTCTGCTCATTTTGAAAATAATGAAATAATGTTCCAGACTCTGGATAAATACAGCAACGCACAGGCTTCACCATTTTAAATGAGTTCAGAGGGTGGTTGCTCTTTTGTCTTACATCCTGTATTTGCAACTTGGATACTGCCAGTACTGCCAGAGACACTTGAGATAATTACACTGATTTATCCTGGATGTTTGACTTGCTAGTGCTGAGAAACAGATTTTGACTCTCTAAGCTGAAAGGTAGAAAACATTTGCAATTCAAGATGTTCATCTGGCTTAATATTAAGTGATTGGCTATTAGGTAAAAAGTATGTTTCTGAATGGAGACAGGGTGAAAATCCAAAATTTTTGCAAGACCCTTAGCTCTAGGTAATGTATCACTGGACTTTTATTCAGAAATATTTCTAAGTGGATACAGAAATTTCCTTTCCAATAGAAGCATCAATACTGTAATATTCTTCAAACAAATGCAGGTTTCTGTTTGTTTGGGATCTGTCATTGGATGAACTGTCATGTTAAAGGCATTCAAAATGTCATTTTGGAAAGTAATGAATGAAATGAAACTTTGGAAGCAGATACCAGGTTAGAATTGACTGTAAGACGCAATCCATTTTTTCTCCAAGATTGACTGTACCTTCTATAAGGAACATTGATCCAATTTTAACTAAACATCAGTAGGAAGAGCTCCATACAGCCCAGGAATTTATCCTAGTTCATCATTACTGCTATATTAAGAATAAACTGTTTCTCTCCTTTTTGTAGAAACTTTATGTGCTTGAAGATTCTTTTTTTTTTCTCCATCTGTTGAACAATCTCAATTTATACAATAAAAAAAAATAAAAAAAAAAAAAAAGGAGAGAGAGAGAGAGAGTCTGGAAAAGAGCTAATAAGATAAGACAAAACATGAAGACCAGGAATTGAGGACATGTAGATGGTGGCTCACAATGAGGATTAACTCACACAAGACACAAGTTGCAATAAAGGAATTTTTATTGGACATAAGGAGCATTGCTAAGCACTGTGACAGGTTGCTAAGACAGATGTATTTACCATTTTTGGTGACTTTGAAAGTCAGTTGGAGAAGCCCTAAAAACCTTAACCTAGCTTTGAAGTTACCTCTGCTTGTAGCCGTAGGTTAGTGTAAAAACTCCAGGTATTCTCCCAACCTCAATTTTTCTACAACTGTATTTATTTATGTTCTCAGAGTTAAAGAAACAAAACACTGAATTATGTCATTGCTTACAGCTGACATAGAATTCTGGAGGAGATTCCCTCAAGAACAGTCCTGGTTGTCTGCTTTAGAACTCCTTAGAGTTTGCAGATCCAGAGAAATTTCACACGTTCCTGGGTTACTGCAGTTCAAAGAACTGGCCTAATGTAGACATAAGCTTTTGTTATTTAAAACATCAGGAACCTGAGTACATCGTTAATTGCCTTGACCAGCCTATACAACCATCTTTGTTATCCTTCCCTGCAACCTCCCCTCATTGCTTCTAGGGATAGCTGTTCAGTCTGCATCTGTGTCACCTCTTAGCACGTTTTGTGAAAACACTTAAGTTGTGAGAAAGAGCTGTGAAAAGCTTCTTAGGAGGCTTTCATCTGTGCACCATCCACCTATTGGTTTGGAAGCTGTTTAAGCTTAGGTCCTTGTCCTCGCTCAATATCCAAGCAGTTTTTTAGATATGCTGTGCCAGGTGTGGCAACTTGTCACTTCTGGCCTTACCTTGCTGGCTTGATTTCAAAGCTTGACTTCTCAGAGAATTATGTGCTAATCCCAAGAGTATTGGCTGGGCCTCATTGCTGTCCCCAGACCTCTCTGCTCATCTCACTTAGGTTCGATGGGACAGCACCCTGGTCAGTGGGGATGCTAACTTGCTGGCCTTCTCATTACCCTGGGCTCACATTTCAGTTCTTGCTGCTCCCTGACAAAAATCCCTAAATTATGTGAGAGAATACTGTCCTTCGCAACTGAAAGACAGTATGTTGTTATTTCAGGAAAAAGTTTATATCATTAGCATTTAAATTAATGGTGGAAGTTGGGAAAAAAGCCAGATTGAATTACTGTCATGAGGACCACCCAAACTGCCGGAACAAAAATCACATTCAGTCAGAAGTGGCAAAAGAAGTTGCAGAGCTGATTCTCTGAACTAAAGAACTGTTGCCAGTTTCAGCATCTCTTCCCTTTTATGTCCTATAACACTGCAGTTCCAGGCTGAATCCTTTCAATGTATGCCTCTCATGCCTCTCAGGATCCAAATTGAAATTATAGATAGTGAATCAGAAACAAGAGGCAATGAGAAAAAAAGTGTGTGGTATAATAGACATTGCCTGAAATGAGAAGATCTGAAAAAAGAGCTTTTGGTTGTTGTTGTGGGTTTTTTTGTTATTATTATTAATAAATACTCATATAAATAATTTATTGCAAAAAAAGAAAATGGAAGTGTTAGCAACAGAGGAAGCTATCGATGATTATTTCCCTCAATTCTGAATGGCTTTCCAGTTCAGCTGAAATGAAAGAAGTCTGAATTCAAGTACTTTTCCCAATTCCAATGAAAATAATTTGCACCTATGGCATTAATTAGTGTGTAGGTTTTAGGGTTTCATGGGACTAGTTGCATTTGCTTTACAACATCTGTAGACCCACTGTGTGATTTCCTCTGTGTAGTATGGTAGTGTCTAACTAAATGGAGAATAACTTAGAAAATACAACATGCTTGAGTGTTACATTTACTTTTGCAATGTCCGATTTGTATTTATACGTTATATCTTTCAGATATGTATAGTCATGTAGAGACTGGAGAAAGGATCAGGGTTTTTCCATACCTTGGCCTTGTTCACATTTTCATATTCAGTTTCCTCTTTGGAGCAATAGTAAAGGGCAAGAGCAGAAGAAAGGAGGTGTTGTATCCTTTTTTATGGAGAGGAAACAAGCAAAGGAAAATTACATTTGAACACAGTGCCAAAGGAAAAATTGCAGCTGAAACAGGTCTTTAATATAGGGAGACAAAGTTAAAATTGTTTGTGATTGTAAAGGAATAATCACCAAATCCTCCAGTAAGTGGGCTAGAGGTTTGTCACGGAAATTCTGTGTTGAAGACAAGCTAATTGGTGGTATAGGTTGTTCTAAAAAAGCTGCATGTGATGCCAGGCTGTTGCGGGATGAGGGGCCACTTAAACTAGGCATTTCATTCTGCCAAAAGCTGACAGATGAAAAAGGAAACATCCTTTAAATGTCCTGGAAATAACAATTCTCGTTTTTCTATAAAATAAATAGGAGAAAAAAACCACCAAACCCACCCTCAGATCCTAAACTATCTGAGGTGAAGCTGCAACTGGTTTTTTTAATAAGCTCTATTTTAATTATTGTACAAAGGCAAGAATTGATGTAATGAGTGTTAAAAGTTCATTTGGAATAGATTATTTTATATTTTAATATTTTAGCCCATGTAATTAAATTTTAAGCTTCCTGTAATATTTTAAAATAAAATTAATTTGGTAGTTTTCTTTAAAAATAGAAAACTGAGAATCTGAAATACATTGTTAATTTTAAAACTGGTGGGAATGAGTTAGGTTCTCATCTACCATCAGTGGAAAAGCTGACCTATATTTTAAATGGTAATGATGCTACTGACATTTGAAAGAGTTTTATTCCAAAAGTTAAGGAAAATACATGACTTAGTCTAGTGTTAATTTTTTATTCTCCATAATGCTGTCTCATTTATGCTTTTAAACTTCATTAAAAATAACTGCATGCTGTATTATTTGAAATGGCCTCTCTGATCAAAGAATGTCATCTTTTTTCCAGTATAATTTTCGTTTCCTTATATTAAGGACTTTCTACTGATTTTTAACTGTCACTTTGCATATAATGTTATTTTTTCTTAAATCATGGATATTTTTTTTCCCTGAGATATCTATTATAGGCCAAAAATCTAACTAAATGCAAAAGAGTAAGTGTTAGGAAGCGGTCCATATTATGCTTACTGCAGGAATTCCTGTAAAAATTCTCTTCTTCATGAATGACAATGCACAATTCCTAGATAAAGCATATGCTTGCCTCTTGCACCAGGAAACTTCCTATAGCCGTTCTAAGCTGAGGAATGGGCATTTTTAACAGACCTTACTGGGTGGCTCCTGCCAAAAAAAGATCTTTTATATAAGGACTGGCACAATCTAGCCATAATCTTTTAAGTATTTTGTAATTTTTAGAAAAAAATATGATGACAGTTCTTAAAGGACTAGAACTGATTTGTTTTCCCTCTTTTTCCAGTTACCTGTATACTCAATTTGTGACGTTATCAGCTGGCTAATTAAAAAATCCAGATAAATGTGTCAGGAAATTGGAAAGCATGAAAACATGGGTAATGAATTGCCATGATCAAAATTCATGGCAAATTCAAATTAGAAAACACTGGAATGATTGGTCAACTGATTCAGTTCAGTTGTCTAGAATTTTTAAACTGGTATCTCTCAGTTCGAATTTCTCGATAACTGTAATTTTCATGTTTTTCAAATAAAACACGAGGTTTTTTACTTTAATAGTTAATGAACATGATTTGCCAGAGCTATTTGAAATGAAAAATAGACCACAAAGGTCCTTTCTCCCTCTTTGTCCTGCTGCTAACTTAGTTACTTTCATGTCTTTAGGAAGTTTTTCCCAGCATCTCCTGGTAAATACTTGATAACAGCAAGCGCACCAAAATCCTGCAAAGGCAGAGCTCTTGTTCTGAATCTGAGAGGTAGAGGATTGAGCTAGATAGATGGTTGATCTGAACAAATATGTTTTTTTAGCAGAGAAAAAGGATGGTGAATTGGATAAAATAGAAGTCTACATTGTGCCTTCTACCAATACTGCAATTAGGAACCATTTTCTGATATTATTCCTCTTGCAGACAATTGCTGTTTGATAGAAATATATTCTTATAGGAGACTAAATTCATGTAATTTGCCATGACTCCGCTAAAATGATGTAATGATTATGATATACCAACCTGTTTATAATCTGTCTTTTATGTTACAGTTAGAAAGGAATAAAAATTAGTTTGGAAAATGTTAATATATATGGAGCTTTATTAGATAAAATTAGAAAAAATAATCCAGATGCAGAATAAAGACAGTGAAATTAGATGACCTAACCCACTTCCTTTTAATGTTTTTTGATATACAGAAAACAACAGGTTTTTCTGTATAAAAATCTTCCAATTTCCAAAATTTTCAAAAATAACCTAAGGGCTATCCAACAATAATCTGTACATTTGACCTGTTCTTCCTAGAGAATGTTTTCTTTAATTATTACTAGGTAATATTAGATGCTGATATCAGAGATATACTTAAACTAGTGCATTTCTGTAGTCTCAAAAGGTATTTAAAATAATAGACATATTTTTAAAATAGCCCAAAATTCAAACTGCTATATTACAAGACCATTCCCCAGGGAATAAGTAGTGGCTTAATGATTTTTAGGACATTGCAGTCAAGTAAACAGATAAATTCCTAATCACTGAAATCTTTCAAAGTTTTTATGGATGATTTTAGGTGGGTCTTATGGCTGAGTGAAATTGCCCTATTAGAAGAACTGTTTTATGAAAAAGAATAACATTTCGTCACAAAAGTACTTAGACTGAGATCTACAAAAATAAGTAACAAACAAAATGCCAAACAAGGAAACAGCTGGTCTTGTCACGTTTGTAAGTTGTACTTCCAGCGTTTTTCTGGGGTTGCTTTGATAGAAGGCAATAAATGTGTTTTTCTGAGGTCTCTTTTTTTAATTTATTTTATTTTCTTATCATATATACTCAACAGTCTCACAACTAAAGTAATCTGTTGATAACCTGCATTTTCTGTAGTTGGTGTCTTGCCAGACTGCCTTAGGTAATTAGATGAGAACAGACCAAAGGCTAGAGATAGACAAAATGAGAAACTTAGTAAAAAAGTAGAAAAATTGGAGTATTTCATTCCATTCCTGATCATGAACAATTAACTCTGGATAGAAATACATTTTAAAAATGTAAAAACTGATCTCTGCTGGAATAGTTTTTGCTTTTGTTTCCATTTTAATAATTCTGGGAAAGAGTAATTTCTAAAACATTATCAGTGCTGTGCTTCCAAGTCTCATTTCAGAAAATAACTCAAAGTTATTGTGGAATAGAAAATGAAAATACTACAGAATTTTATAACTTTCAGCAATGTTTGATTTTTCTCAAAGTGGTCAAGAAAAGTTGAAGCTGTATTTTTTGACTATGCAAATTTTTGCACTCCTTGCACTAATATTTTAAATATTTTGGTTTTTATTTAAGCTCATCCAAATAATAACAGTCATTTTCAAGCAGTTTTGACTTCAGAAAACTCCCGTTTCTTCTAAGGTTTGCATTTGGTTCATGCTGATTTTATGTTCTGGAATGAAATTTGTAGTTACTTAATACAGTTACAAGGGGAATAAATATTCCAAAGTTTATTAGCTTCCCAAACTAATAAATTAATCCTAAATATCCATAAGAAGTATCTATCTTTATATTAGGAATAACATTAAAAGGAATCACAAAGTAAATTAACTTTTGCTTAAAGCTGAAGGCTGCACTAGGTTACACTGTTAGGATACTGGGCAGTAGATATCTGAAGCAAAGATAGCTACTTTGTCTCCTCTGCAATTACCTGTGCCATTTCACAAAGATAATACATGGTAAACATTTGAATGACAGTTCTAAATAGTTGTTATAATATATTGATTGTTCTCTAGAAAACAGTTTTTATTTGCTGAAAAAAAATCAACGGAGCACAGAACTTGAAAATTTATTGCAATGTCTTATTTCTCAGAAAACGGATTATAATGGAACTGTTTGTGCAGCTCTTCATTATGTTCATGGTACAGATCAAAATCTGAAAGAGAATTCTAAAATGAATGAATATTTTGAATGAAACTGATTAATTTCAACAAAAAGAGCTATCTTCCTGAAGAGTTTGTCTTAACAGTTTTCTATAGGCATGGAAAGAAATGGAACACCCCAAAACTATCAGTGAAGTAAATACAATCATGGACATTACTTCTGAAATTTGGCCTGTAACTGTTACTTTAACATTGATATTGGAAAAAAATTTTCATAAAATCTCTGAATGCCAGATGGGGTTTCTCCCCCATAAACCTTCAGATGTAGTTTTATTTCAGGCTGGTGTGATATAACATGGAAATACCCGGTTTCGATGTATGGTTACATCTATCTTATCAAATAGTACAGTAAGACGGGAACAGATCTGTACAGCAAAGCAGTGCAGATTAATAATAAGCACTCAGATTTCTGAGAATTTTTGTTTAGACTGGCTCTAATCTTATACCATAGGTTGAATGCCTGTTAGTGCCTGGAGTGCTGTAGATACACTCCTGGAGAGCACTATCTGGTTTAGATTTTTTCTGAAAAGGATCAGACGTTTGTGCTCCCACACCTACAAAACATGAACTGAATTGCTAAGTGGGGATGGTGAAGATTTACTTCAAAAGTACTCTCCTGATTAAACTCAGAGTCAGGATAGATAAAATGAAAAAAAGTCTATGAAAAACAGCCAGCACTACTAAAGTGAGAGTGAGATTTTGCCTAAAATGCTATTCCATATCATTTAAGGCTACCAGAACCTAGTCCTTAAGCCCTATGTAGTATGGTATAAGTAAAACTATAATTATAAACAAAGTAAAGCCATGTTAACACTGAACGTCAGTTACTATTTTTAAAATTTGATTTGAAGGAATTCCTAAAATCAACTGTAGCAACTTTGCATGGGTCAGGATCACAAAGTACATCTAAACTTTTTTATATCCAAGACTAATATCTATTGTCAAAGCACATTGCAAAGAATGACAAGACAGTGTGTGCAAAACAGCCTGCAGGCATACACTGAACAGCAAAGAAGTAATTACAAGCACTTCAGGAAGAACTAATAAACGTTTCCCAAATCCATTTTAAAAGAAATTGGAAAAGGACTTTGTCAGCATTCAGACAGGCCTCCAGGAGAACACAGCCTCTGACATTTTCATTGAACCATCCTATCCCCACTCCTGATTACCTTTAGGAAAAGGGAGTTTTTAGAACTGTTTGAGTCAAAATGTCGGAGATTTCTCATCACTATTTCAAAAATGTAGCTCCTGAGAACTCCTTTGCCACAAACATTTCTCCTAAATTGAAGAAACTTTTTCTTAAAAAAATTGAAACAGTCTATAAAATAGAAAGTGTAGTTTCTGTCAAGTTAGAAATATGGTGATATTGTGACTATTTCAGGAATAAACTACATTATTCCTATATTTTGTTTCCCAGATCTCTGCTGATTGGAGTAGAAATATTACCTACTAGAGCAAAAGCTTGCAGCAATTCTAATAGACCTTTTTAAGAAAAATGGATAAAATGTTTCAAGTGCTATTATTGTTGAAGATGTGACTAGTTCTAGTTACTGCTGCGTTACATGTGGGCACCAATCAGATTTCAGCCTGTAACTTGGACTCTGCATCCTTCTGCACTAAACACAGTTACTGTAGTGTCAGGCACTAGAGTGCTAACATATAGCATCAGTTACTATGGTGCTGAGCAGTTGAGAATAGTTTTAATTTAAAGTTTCATGTGTTGCACATTAATTAGGGTTCTTAGCACCATATAATCACAGAATGGTTGATTTTGGAAGGCATCTCTTGAGATTCTTTCAAACCTTCTGCTCAAACAGATCAGCTAGAGCAAGTTGCCCAGGACCATGTCCATGATTTTGATTATCTCCAGGGGTGGAGATTCCACAACCTCTTGGGACAACCTGTTCTAGTGTTTGAGAAATCTTACAGCTAAAAACATTTGTTTAAGTGGAATTTCCTTATTTCCGTTTGCATTCATTGCTTTTTCACTGGATACCAGTGAGAGAAAAATCTGAATATTTCTTCTTAACTTCCTGCTACCAAATATTTATACATCTGGATAAGACAGCTGCAGCTTCCTCTGCCTCTCCTCTTTTAAAGATGCTCCAGTCATTTAATCATCTTTGAAACTCCTCACTGGACTCACTCAAATATGCTCCTGTCATGCATGAGGAGCACAAGCCTAGATACAGCACTCTTAGATGTGTCCCACCAGTGCCGAGTATAGGGGAAAGGTCACCTCCCTCAACCTGCTGGCAACTCTTCCTAATGCAGGTCAGATACAACGGTCCTTCCCTGTTGCAAGGTAACATCTCTGGCTCATGTTTAATCTGGTGTCCAACAGGACCCCCAAGTCCTTCTCTTCAGAGCTGCTTACAGGCCAGCTGGCCTGCAGCCTTTAGTGGAGCATGCTCTCCCCTCATCCACAACCTAGTCATCTCATCATAGAATGCTATTGGATTGTCTAAGAATGAATTCCCATTCATAAATCCATTCTGACTACTCCCTTCTGTTTGCAAATAGTTTCTGTATTTTTTTTCTCCCTCAGTTTCCTAGGGAGTTAGGTGAGACTGACCAGCCCGCAGCTCCCTGGGTCATACTTCCCGCCCTAATTGAAGACAGGAGCGACATCTGGTTTGTACCAGTCCTCAGATCCCTGATCCCTTCCCTGATCCCCATGACCTTTCAAAGGTAATCAAGAGTAGCTCACACTGATAGCAGCCAGCTCCCTTAACACTTGTAGGTGCATCCCATCAGATCCCATGGACTGGTATTAACTAGTTAGATACTTCCCAAAGCAGGGAAGGTCATAATTATGCTAGGGGCAGGGGAGAGAAGGGTGCCTGGTGTTCCATATCTACTTAAATACAGACTTGCTCATCCGTTCAATAAATTATGCAATATTTATTTACATTAAAGCAGGTGATTGATCTGGACAGGCTGGATCAATGGGCTGAGGCCAATTATATGAGGTGCAAGAAATACATTGAATTGCTGGAGCATGTCCAAAGGGCAATGAAGCTGGTGAAGGGTCAGGAGCACAAGGCTTATGAGGAGCAGCTGAGGGAACTGGGGTTGTTTAGCCCGAAGAAAAGGAGGCTGAAGGGAGACCTGATTGCTTTCTACAGCTGCCTGAAAGGAAGTTGTAGGCAGATGGGGGTTGATTTCATCATCCAAGCAGCAAGTGATAGGATGAGAGGAAACCACCTCAAGCTGCACCAGGGGAGGTTTAGGTTGGATACTGGAAAAAAAAATTTATTCACTGAAAGGGTTGCCAAGCATTGGAAGAGGCTGTCCAGGGAACTGGCTGAGTGACCATCTCTGGAGGTAATGTGTAGATATGGGTCTTAGGAACATGGCTTAGTGATGGACTTGGCAGGGTTAGTTTTACAGCTGAACTTGAGGTGATCTTAAGGGCCCTTTCCAACCTAAATGATTCTATGATTAAGGAGGTATTCAAGTCCTTACTTATGAACTGTTAAAACCATAGAATGTATTCCTCTCTATAGGTGTATGAAATACTAGGTCTCACTAAAATATTGAAAATTAAAAAATGGATAAGCAGAGTGCTGGTTTTGACTGGGACAGAGTTAATTTTCTTCACAGTAGCTAATATGGGGCTAAGTTTTAGATTTTTGCTGAAAAAAGTGTTGATACCACAGGGATGTTTTCATTATTGCTGAGCAGGGCTCACACAGTGTCAAGACCTTTTCTGACCCTTACCCCACCCCACCAGTGAGAAGGCTGGGGGTGCACAAGGAGTTGGGAGGGGACACAGCTGGGACAGCTGACTCCAGCTGACCAAAGGGATATTGCATGCCATATGATGCCATGCTCAGCATATAAAGGTAGGGGAAGAAGGAACTGGAGGATGTTCAGAGTGATGGCGTTTGTCTTCCCAAGTAACCATTACCTGTGCTGGAGCGCTGCTTTCCTGGGGATGGCCGAACAACTGCCTGCCAGTGGGAAGTAGCAAATTAATTCCTTGTTTTGCTTTGCTTGTGCATGTCTTTTGCTTTACCTACTAAAATGTCTTTATCTCAACCTACAATTTTGCTCACTTTTACCTTTCTGATTCTCTCCCCCACCCCACCGTGGTGGGAGGGACTGAATGGCTGTGAGGGACTTAGTTGCTGACCAGGGGTAAACCACAACACAGAATTAACTTGTCACTACTTGGTTAAGTCTTCCATTTGTCAAGATCTTTTACAGTATTTTTTCAAGCTTTGGAAGAGCTGTGGCATGACATGCATCAACAGCAAAGGTGCACTGCACATATATCATCTGTTACAAAAGTTGTCCATAAATGTTTCATTGATTTCCAAGTCTATATCAACAGGTGTTCAAAGTAGTCAAAATAACACAACTGCTAAGCATTCAACTACAATTGAACATAGTTCAACTATATTTAGTTGTAATTTGTTAAGCTATACAGAATTGTAGAGAAGCATGCTTAGTTACAGCAATAATGTTCAGTCTGCCACTTACCTACGCTGCTAACATTTGTGCTTGTGCTAACACATTACAAACAGGCTTGGTCCTGGCTTCTATAAAGCTACATTAATTATGATAATTTTTTTTAGCCTTTCTTTAGTAGACCTAGAAAATAGTTCCATCTGTAGAGGGAAGAAAGTCTGCTCAACCAGACTGCAGAGCAAGCTAAAAGATTGCCATACTAGCAGGAGAGCTGGGAGCAAGTATACAAAATCCTCTCTCTGGGGGATGTTCCTTAAGAAACAAAGTAAAGCAGATATCCTTGAAGGAAAATGGCAAGTGCATCTACCTGACTGCCCACAAAAGTCCCATACAGTGGGAACAGTGAGAAGTCTAGAACTGCTGAGCAGCAAGAAGCTTCTTTCTTTCTATCATCGGGGACCATTGTACCGTATGCTTTCTAAAGAGTTGAAAAAAACCTGGAGGAAAATTCAGGTGAAGGGAGTGGCTGTAAGCATTGGGAAATTGCTTGCTGGCCTTAATATAACTATTAGTCATATCAATGACTATTAGAGAATGTAGGAATTAAAAAAAAAAAAAAAAAAAAAAGTCTGATTAAAGGAGATCTTTGAAGGGGGAAGAAATAGCAGGTTTGAAAATGGGTAAGCCTAGGAAAAGTGAACCCATCCTAGGCCTTAGATCTGGCCTTCAATTAAGCTATTAGACTTCTCAGCTGGAAGAGATTTGCACATATTTGCATGGGTGAATGTCATGAAACAGGACACAAGTTTATCAATACTTATCCAAAACCCAGTGCTGTTCTTGCTCTTTGTTTATAGTATCAAATCACGTAGCTAGGAAATACAAGCTAAATTAAAGTACTGAAGACCCTTAGCAATTAGAAATTCCTTCTAAAGAGGAGAAAGGTATCACAGAGTTTCTCTCTACCTTTGTTATATGCTAAAATAATCACTCCCTTTCAAACATTTCTTTAAGCACAAGGAAATTTGTTTACCAGTCATGCTGCATGCAGATGGGCTTTTTATCCGCCTTACTAAGCAGAAGGAAGTGTCATAGACATGATTCAAAAGCTATGAGAGTGAGTGAAGCCTGAGACTGGAAGAAGGAAGGGGAGGAGGCAGAGAACTATTTCAGCTGGATATTAATATCATCCATGTTTTATCTCAACCAGGCTTAATTAGGATCAAGCAGTCTGTACATCTTCTCTTTCTGTACTCAAACATTATGAAATGCTGACTTCAGACGTGTAGAATTTTCTGACTTTCATAGGTTAAACCTGAATTTGCTAGAGGAGTCATTGCATCATCTATTGTTGCTTCCAGCCACAACAACATGGACTGTAAGAAAACAAATGGATAGTGTTTTCTGTTTATCACCTGTATTTCATAGACCACAAATTTAATATGTAATCAGACATTTATTTCTCACTGACACTTTCTGCGCTTTGTACTCTGTCACAGACACTGTGCAACCTTCAGCAGGTTATTTCATTTCTCTCTGTCTTAGTTTAGCTAATGTAATATCAAGTCCAAGGCCTTAATATGGACCTGGAGTAGCTAGATCAGTGTACAGGTAAAAGTGTTCATTCGTGTGAAACACTTTTGTGGGTTTTTTTAAGTCACTAACACAACTGAATTTCATAGCATGTGTTGCAAACAGTTGCCTATGTTGCTGACAACTATATGCTGTATGACTATTTATCTAAACTGTTGTACTTGTAGAAATAGAGTGAAGCGAAAATGACCAGAAGTGTCCATTCTTTTCCTCATCCAAACCCTACACCCAAGACCAGACTGTTGACCAGTACTGGTAAAATATCCGTGTGCTAGCAAAACTGGAGATTATAAAATGAGAGGCTGAAGAGATCTTATTACATTGGATGGTTTAGTCTAAGTTTTTCTTTTGGGGGCTTTCTAAATGTTAACTGAAGAAATACCTAGTTAGTCTTTTAAACAGGGTAAACAGTTGAATTTTCTTTACTTTTTTTTTACAGTGAACAACCAGATTTGCATGTAGTCTTTGTGATGATTTGATTGTATGTCTTTGAAATATCATCCCTAATGGTGCAAGAAATTGTTTCCTATTTCTTGGATTTAGAAAGCAATCCTACTTAATGTTTTCATGCCCCAGCTTAGTAAGAAGATCAAAAAATTAATTCAGGGTTTGGGAGCTTTTCTGAGAAACTAGTGTGTGTATTGGAATAAAGGAGGGGAAAAAACCCACATTTCTACAGCTTGAATTGTAAAACAGAAGCTTGTGTATATTATCATTTTATATATATATATATTTGCCATTTCTCTGTACTTTGCGTAAGAAATTTCACACTAAAAATTCCATCTTAAATACGTGAAACCATAACACTCTTCTGAAATGGGGGAGAACAGTGGTTCCAGAATGCTATAGACATGTTATGTTCTTTCAAACAAACTGTATGCTCAATAGGAAATAATAATTCATCAGCATCAAGGCCCTGATGCCTTTGTAGGCTTTAACAACCCTCATGAACCTCATCTGGGGCTTCCATCCACTCCATGCCAGTGGGGTGCCTACCCAAGATATGTTGTAGGAGTCTCCAGTTCAGCCACAGTCATTCCCAGGCCTGGCAAAGTCCCTGTTGACCCAAATTTGACTGGTGTTCACAGGAGTGGGTCTGACTGGTTACTATCAGTAGACCTGATCCTGTCCCTGGCCTGTGGCAAGGACCCCACTTTGCCAGACATGTTATCCCACCTGACACCCTGTCCTTTAGGTAGCAGCTGCCTTCACTGCTCGCTGACTTAATTTGATGAAAGCAGACACCCAGCTACTGCCTTGCTTGATCCAAAATTCCTCATGAGAGCGTGGTAGCCATTTGCTTCAATAGGAGATATGTCCACCCAATAACTACAACAGCAGTTTTAGCAATTACAACAGCATTGCAGCACTGAGAACAGTTCTGTGTCACAAAGAAAAAAAAAATCACAGATGGTCAGGAAATAAGCAAAAATATGCAATACGTTTTTTTTAAACTTACTTTTTTTTTTCAAAGAGAAACAAGAAAAACATCGTCAAAGAGAACCTTTACATTCTTGATACATCTGTAGTACCATACTGTAGAAATTCTGGCACATTTTTCTCGAGTGAACTCTGCTCATTAATCACACTAATACAGAGGAAGATTTATTAGAATTTTTGCTGCTGATATATTATCATATTGAGATGAAGTTGTGAGGAGAATTCAATAGGCATAACATGATATTCAAAAGGAACAGAAAATGTGCCTGCATCAGTAGCACAGATCACCCTGAAACAGGACTGTTTCCAAACAGCTTGGAACAGGCTGTGGTGCACATCTATCACAACAAACATCACACTGCTGCCAAAGCAGAGTAGCACCTTAAAGTGTATTAATCACGTTATAATTAATAGTGCAGTCAGCAGCTACAGTGTACAACACTGGTAGAATTGCTAATACTGTCATGATGTAGCCAGAGACTGTGTATATGCATTTTGCTAAGGAAAAGATAAGCGCAAGAGTTTACAAATAGACAGAATCCTGCTGAATACCCTAAAAGATGATCTGCAAGAAAAAAACTAATTAAAAGTCAGCAGTATCAGGAGAAGATGAGATCTTCTTTTTTGGGAGTGGAGTGGAGATGGGAGTGCAGGAGGAAGTGTCAAAAGAACATCAATCACAAGCAAGGAAGACTGGGGAAGGAAGATGAGCTACTGTGGTTCCCACTTCTCTTGTCAGATAGATCTCCAGCATGTCTGTCTTAACCCCATAACTAAAAGATGCTTATAGCCATGTAATGGTTTTAGCTGGGACAGAGTTAAATTTCTTCATGGTGGTTTGTGTGGGGCTATGCTTTTTTTTAACGTTTTAGTTTTTTATGTTTTAGTTGTTGCTGAGCATCGCTTACGCAGCATTTTCTGCTTCTCACATCCCTCCAGTGAGTAGGCTGGGGGTCCACAAGGACTTGGGAGGGGACACAGCTGAGAGAGCTGAGCCCAGCTGACCCAAGGGATATCCCTACTGTATGATGTTGTGCTCATAAAACTTGGGGGGAAAAAACTCATGGGGTTTGCCATTGCTCAGGGACTGGCTAGGAGTCAGTTAAGAATCAGTTGGTGGTGAACAATTGCTTTCTTTTGCATCACTTGTTTTTCTTGGGGTTAATTTCCTGCTTTTTTCCCCCCTTCTTAAAATTGTTTGTAAAATCATCACCAACTATGCAGCATTGGCTCCACAATATTGTTTACTCACAGCTAGTTTAGAATATGAGTGTTGAAAGCTAATGGTTTTGCACTTGTAGTGATTATGTTAATAATGTGTAACAATTAACTGTTAGCATGGTTTGTTGTAAATGAATGAATACAGTAAAGTTTTCTTTTAGAGCTTAAGATTGGCCTGATCTGTCATTCTTTTGAACATTCCCATCACAGTGATCTGTAATTTCCTTGGTGAACACATCACACTTCTGAAGTACAGACTATTAAAAGAGAAACATTCTGACTGAAGTAACGAGGCTGGTTGACATTTGAAAGGCCTGAAAATGACACAGCTGTTTCCTACTGTTTTTCATTGATGTGCTTAAAATTGTTACCTGCCTGATCTTTTCAAAGGAGTATAACATCCTGATTTTTTTTTTTGTGTGTGTGTGTGTACTAATGTGTGCTGAAGTAATTTTATAATTTTATTCACAGAGGTATTGGTTGGTAACTTGCTAGTAAGACCACGAAGGCATGACTTAAAGTGATGTTTGAAACTTAGGAGAAACAAAAGTCTGCTAGTCTAACTAGCTAATGAAGTGTAGAGACAAGATATATAAAAAATAAATTTCATAGCAAAAATGCTTTCACTGCTGGTTCTCATAATGTTCTACAATCGGCCTCACCCTTGTCTTGTCAAATGCCCTATGTTTTTTGCTGAGGTACGTGTAGCATGGATCCTGTTATGCATGTATAGTTTAAACAGCAAGCAAACAGTTATAATATCTACTTCATGTAGAATCCAAGGACCATCCACGACTACAACACGGTATTCTGCTCTTTTCTGGAAGTGGGAGTGTTAATTAGATCACCTGAATCTCATTTCATGATTTCATGACTAGGCCATCATTTCATGTCTAGGTCTCCCTTTCTTTGACTTAGACTAGAGGTATTGGGACTCAAGATAACTTGTATGAATTATTACTTTTTTTTTTTTTTTTTTTTTTTCATAGAAGCATCTTATTTCCCTGGAATTGTTTTATAATCAGTAGTACCACTGTCATACACATGCTTGCTTTGGTGTGGCAGATACATATTTCTTAGAGAAGTACACTTTGTGGTGTGCACAGAATGGCACTGCAGTGGTTCAAATATGCGTAATGCTGCTTGTTTCAGAAATATGGTTTTGCCATTGAGTTACCTAGATTTTTCAAAACAGACTTGTAAACTTTCTGTTCCATTTCTAAGAAGAAAAGAGGGAGACTGCTAATATCTTTCTTATTAATTACTTTCATTGACTGCTAATTCTTCACCAGTGTTCGTTAGAGTCACAACAGAGGATCTATCTAGTGAGGGCAAGGGTTCAAGAAACTGTTGATCTGCCTTTTGCTTTACAGTGCTGGACTGAGATGTAAACTTATGTGGTACCACGATAAACAGAAGGGAGTAAATTCACCTTTCTGGTGTCCCTATGCCCCAAAGCACAACAGAAGAAACCCCGTAATGCTGCAGTTATGTATTGGATCAATTATATTTGCCTGCATTTATCCCTTTCTATAGCACTTACTACTGGACAGCCTGGTCTAGGCTCATCTTCCATCAGATTAACAGGAGAATAAAAGTCTTGTAGTCTAATAGCTTGGCAAGTTTGACAGTTTTCTTAATGCTATGTTCAAAACTCTGAAATAACAGTGCAAGTACTATATATGGAGGAGGGACATAATCAAATATAGCATTGTAATTAAATTGAATGAAAAAGTAATGTAGGCATTTGTAGGCAAACTATACCTCATCAAAGACTTAAAGAACTTTTGATTTGATGATGTGAATTTGTAAGCAGCTGTCTAATGATTAATCTGAAGACTGCTGTTTGCAGGTCCTACTTCTGGAAAGATTAGATAGCAATTTCCTACCACCCCCCAAAAAAACTGGTAATACTGATAGTGGTTAATTCCTATGTTACTTGCTTTCTGTACGTAAAGTTTCTTTCAATTCCATGAAAAATCTTCCGATTTCACATCAATCTCTGAACTCTTTCATCAGGAATATTGCATCAGTCTTTATTATTATTATTATTATTATTATTATTATTATTATTATTATTATTATTTGATGACATTTTATAGCTAATTGAAAGTCTCTTGTTTTTGTTTTATGTGAGATTTAAGCAAAGTATAACTACACTTGTATAAACCTCTAAATTATTTTTCTTGTCATTTGTACAACCTTTTCCAATCTTATTTTGTCATCTTCAAAACAAATCTATAAACAGCAAAATATTCCAGACGAGGTTTCTCTTCCTTATTTCCTAGTACTCCTCTCATTTTTGGGGAAGTAAATCATGACATTAACAGAAGCAGTATATTCCCAGTTATTACATCATTTTGTGATTTAGTTTATTTATGTATATTGGCAGCAAATAAGATTCTTAATTAGTTGTACTTGCTCTTTTGAAAAGTCATTTGCACATCAGTAATGTCAAAAGCTCTACCTAACCAAGCACGTTCTTCCAAACTTAAATTAACCAGATTAATTGCTTGGATAGTTTGAGGTTACAAAATGAGGGAAGAAATGATTCTCAGAGTAAACTACACATGGAATATTATAAGAGCCAAAAGCACACCAGAGGACGAGTCATCTGGCAAGGAAATATGGCCATTGATTCTGGGGAAAAAAATACTGGCATTCCATGCTTTCTACACAGTAGAAACACTATGGACTGTTCCAGACTAATGCTAAATAACAAACAAAATGAAACACCTGCTCTAGACCAAGCAATTTAAAAGAGTTTCAGACAAGACAAATAGAGCAAAATCAAAGTTTGCCTCATGAATCACTGCTTTTGCAAAAATGTCCTCTTCTTTTCCCCTTGTTCTGGTTATTTACAATGATAAATTTGATTCAAAACTTCTGCATTTAGGTAGGGCAGAAGATAGGAAGGAGATGAAATTTGGTGCATGATTAATATAAGCCCTATCTATTTAGCTCTGAAAAGAAGCTATCACTTTTGTAGTTTGTATTTTTTGCTTGTTCATATGTTTTTTTAAAAAAACCTTCATATTTTAAAACTCTGCCAACTGCTGACAGTAAAGAAAAACTGTCTTTCTTCTGTCTGTTATGAAGAAAGTGACAATAATTTTATTAGTCTGATTTATTACATTAGAAAGCAAGAAGAAGATGAAGAGGCAATTAATCAAATTATGACAAACCAATACTAGGGAAACTGTGAAATATTAGAGTTTTCTTCTCTTAGCAAATAGGACACATCTGGAAGTAAACTAGACCATACCTGATTAGATTAAAAAATAATACCTATGATTTCATCTTGATAATTGCCACCTAGAGCAAATGAATTAAAGGGCCCCCCCAAAAAAGATAATTTAATAATACAGCAGGACTGATGTATAATGAAAACTTTCCAACAATGTATTTTCATTCTGTTAGAAGAGTTACAAATATTCTTTCCTTACTAGATATTGCCTGTTAGATACTATGTATAAGTTTTAAAGGAACTCATTAATGATTAAAGGAGGGCTTTTTGGGGAAGTCACCCAGAATTGTGATCAGTTGCTTACTCTTTCCATGTTCTCTGAAGTAGATCTTGTTCAGTATGTTGCAGAAATATTGTTAGATGGAAAGGCAGCCATGATGATACATATTACTCACTTGTAGGAAACGGACCTTAAATTAGTCTAAAGGGACTGAATCTGTTGCTCATACATTTTACCTTCTGAATTTATAAATAGCAGAATATTTAAGACTTACTGGAATGCAGACCCCAGGCTGAATGAGCTCTAGCTTTTTCACTTGTTTGGGGATGTTTTTAGTTTTGGTTACTTTTTACCTACATGAATACTTGGAATTACCAGACTCTGGGAGGACAATTGGCTACAAAAAAACTCCACAAACAAGCAGATAACCCCTCTCTCAAAACAGCACCTGGATATGCATACACAAAAAATATTTATATCACAGATATAAACCAATATGTCTTAGAATAAAGTATACATATACACATATATATGTATAAAGTATACATATAAGTCTATGGACACATACATATTTATATAATAAAATAAATTGCATTTATATGTGTGTGTATATATATAATACATTATTGTACTTTATAAAAAGTTATCAGTGTCAGATTGATGAAATTGGACCTACCTCAGGAGAACAAAATAAGGATAAAAAGAGCTTCAAGGAAATAGGAAAGGCCCAAGGACAAAGAAGATTTATAATTTGGGTTAGGCCTCCCCAACTTTCTTAATCAGTGGAAGACAGTCACTTGTAGCTGGATTTCAGTGCATTAGGTATGCCTAAAACTCAAATGTGTCACCATAAAACCAGAAAAGGTATGTTTCGATGTTGAGTGAATAGTCCTCTGGCATAGTTCTTGTTAGTTACAGTAAAAAAATATATGATCAGATATTTGTAGAAAAAAAATCTTCTGTAGGTGTTGTAAATATATCAGTTGTTTTAAAAATCAAGCAGAACAGCTTTCTAAAAGTCTTAGTTCACATTTAAACAAAAAGAAGAAAAAATCTCACAAAAGGTCTGGACAATTAGAATATTCAGTACTTTAAAAAAATATCTTCAGTGTTTAAACCAGGCTTTTTACCACTAGAAATACAAGAGAAAAGGAGAATTTTTGTTGGCTGTTTGTGCAGCACAACTAGTGCGGGCTGAACAAATGATTACATAAAATGTGGTGAAATTCAGGTTTTGAATTGTATGAATCATGCAACTCTCCACTATTGCACTACAATAAACACCACCTCTCCTGCTGATGTACATGCAGAAAGCAGGTGATGAGTGCTCTGGCTTTATTTGTTGGTCTGCTCTTATAATCTTGTTGACATTGAGAGATAGGAGAAAAGCTAGCAAGGGACACCTGTCTGAAGGACACCTCCTGTGGGGAGCTAAAATTCATTCTTTTAAAAAATATTGTCAAATTTTGTAAATCAACATGGAGTATTTCATAGCTTTACTTCTGTGTCACCTTATAATATGCTGGGAAAACCATTAATACCTGTGAGAAGCTTGTATTAATAATACTCAAATATTAAAATTGTATTAATTTATTTCAGTGGGACTGGAATTAAAGATTGTGCAGCTTTTCAGGATTCACTGAGTAGTTTAATTGTCCACATACAGCAGTGATCTAAACACGTGCTGACCACACTCACAACAATTGCATGTTCTTTAGTGTAGAAATAGCATGCCAGCAAGAGGAGCAAAGAGGGGCAAGAAGGACAATGAAACCCAGTGAGAATCCTGTACAAAAGAAAATCAATAGCATTATTTCTCTAATAGCTTGTTTCTTATATATTGTTAAAAAATAAATCAGCAAACCCTTTCTGCCGTGAATTCTTACTCCTGGAAGTGATTTAAAGTAGAAGTCAGTTTGAACAAGTATTAGCTGATTAGCCAAGAGCAAACACTTCAGGTCTTGAAAGAAGAACAAAAAAAGTGGTGGCAAACAGTCAGTTAATAGTTGCAGTGGTCATCTATGTCTCATAAAGCAAATAAGTAATTACTAAAGCGTTCAGAAGTCACTGTACAAAAAATGTATATAATCTACAAAAGCTGCCTTCTCTGGGCAATACATTTACTATTATTGCATCTGCTGACAAATGCATATTTTAGCATGTTTCTGCTATGTAGGCTTTTTGGGAATGCTAATAACATTTCAAGGGTAGATTGCTAAATGGAAAATTACAGTGAGATTCAAGAAATGCTTCTGCAATTTACAGATCTGAGTAAAGTTCCCAGAGTTAGCATTGGACTGTAGGGAACAGATTTACTATTAAATATTGAGGTTTACTTTTTGTTGTCTTTTCCTGTTCCAATGATTCTGAAAGCATTTGGAATGTTCTTTGTAGCTCACTCAATTCATAAATCTCAGAAGTGTAGTACAGATACAGTACAGCATCTTGGGGTCATCTAGGAATGTCTCTGCAAACAAATTAATCTTACTGATAACAGTCTGAGTTTACTAGTGTGAATCATTTATTTCTAATTATCCTGATTACACTGGCAAATAAATATTATTTGGCTTATGCTGTCAGGACTGCTTTGTTTAATCCAAATGTAATATATAAGCATTCCTAAAAATACAGGACTGATTTCCCTGTGGTTAATGCAAAGGTAAATTTTGGGAATGCTGATTGCCTGAGGCCAGTTCACTTTCTCTATTTTCTGGCTCAGAGTCTTGGGACTCATTTAATGAAACTTTGTTGTTACATGGTAAGTGGTTTCTCTGAACATAGATATCAGTCATCTTGCCTGAGAGAGAGCATTATTAAATGTCTTACTGGAGTTTTTATAAGTTGTTGGAGCATTTTGTCATATTCTGTGCTTGCTGATTTTTCAAAAGGAGCAGTTAGTGGAAGGGGACCCCAGTGTGCAGCACGCCCTGTTCTGAATAACAAGCCAAAAGAAAATGTCTTTTCAGTTATGTTTCTTCTGTCATACACAAGAGGGAGGGTACTGTGAGAATGCATCTCTTCTGGTGGATAACATGGCACAATCTAAGTTATAATTGTGATATGAGTTACAACATTGATGTAAGGATAAAGTCCATACAGAACAAGTTATGTGAAGAGTCTTTTGTAACTGGTTCAGGTATGTTTTGTGCATAGACTACACTGGTCAATATCAAAAAACTAATAAAACACATGAAACACAGGCCCATGAGCTGGACAAATGACAAGAAATCAGCAGAACATCAGTTGGGTGAATCTAAGCTGGCCCAGCAGAAGATATTGCAAGGATGGTTGTGGCAGGGCCAGCTAGAAAGCTGGAACTGAAATAGAAGTTGTCTTTCCTCCCTGGCTTTCCTTTCCTACCATTGATGTTTTATGGTCTTCTCCCCAAAGAAAAAGATATGATCTCACCTGCCCTTGACATAGTTTAGATTATTTTGGAGACCAGGAATCTTTCTGGTTTCACTGGGCTCCTTTCTTCCTTATTCTGTAGGATGATCTGGTTCCATGTCCCTCCTGCTTCTCAGTTCCCTATTCTTGTTTTGCTGATTTTACTTTTCCCAAGTGTTTTCCCTTACCCTCTCTGTGCAACTGTAGCACAGGTTTCTGATGACCCCTTTGTGGTTACATGTATTTATGTAAATGTATGTATTTATGCTTAGCTGCATCACAGGAGACTGAAGAATGTTACACTCGTGCAAAAGATGTTGCAAAATGCATTTTGTAACATGGCTAGCTACCCTATTTTAGTGTGCTTGTGTCTCCATGCAAGGCAAGCAAATATTAACGACCCTTTGCGTAGGCTGCCTCTGCTTCATGCATGAAACAAGCCCCTGCATCAACTGCTGCATTGGTCTGAGTAACTTGGGAACAGCTCAGTCACTTGATGAAAATGATGCTGATCTGTCACTCCTTCTTACACATCACATGGCTTATATTTCAAAACACACACACGCATAAAAAAATGAGGACAGCTTATTACTATTATGAATTTTAAAGCATGGTGGCCACAGTGAATATGTTAAATTGCCTGCTTTGGAGACAGCCTACGCACTTTAAACCACAATTATCCAGAAAGCACACCTCCAGCTGGGACCATTGCTTGGTTCAGTGTTTTAGCCTCTTAACTCTGTGGATTGAAAACAAAAAAACTCTCTTAGCATTTCAAAAAGTGTACATATCTTTAATGCTATGGAAAGGTGTGAATTAGTGGTTTTTCTGCATGATGGTCTTCAGTTTGCTTTCCGTTTCCTGCTGATTTTTTCACAGTAGTAAGTACTTTTGGAGATGCCTGAGTACTTCAGATTGTGTTTGTTTTCAATGAGTCTGTTTTAAAAGACTGAAAGAACATAATCCCAGCATTTGGATGTTTGGCTGGTGTGCCATACAGTTCCCCTGGCAGCGAGACTGTTGGGTAAGTAATCATCACTCTTTGGACTTTGAAGACTATGTTTTCACAGACTGTGTTAGCAGTGTTTTAGCTTGAAGGTTTGGTTTTTCAGTGAACTTCATGCAAATTCCTCATTTCCAATGCATTTCCCTGGCTGAAACTTCCTCTTCTGTGTTCTTAAAAGCAACATAGCAAGTTTATCTGGTCGTTGTTGTTGTTCTGGACTGTTTGGTGCTTTTGGTTTTGATTTTGCTTTTCCTCTTACAATTTCATTTTTGAGATCAAACTTGTTCAGTGACTGCCAGGCCAGCACTGGAGCAGCAGTTTTTAAAACAATTTGGGAACCTTTGTCCAGTGTGTAAAGGCTAGTTTTGCCTATTCTGTTTTCTCTTTCTGATAAAAGGTAGATGAAATCATTGTGGTTATTTATGGTTACATGGGCTGAGATGTAAGACATCAGTGTCTCTTTTAACTTATTAATTAAAAGAGTAGGAAACTGTTTTGCTTTTTCTTTTTACAACTTCTGCATTTAATGGAGCACAGAAGAATTTTTCTATTCCTAATTTCTTTTGAATGGCAACAGGGTCTAGGTGTACGTGTTGCTAAAATGTAGTAACAGAAGCCATGGAAGAACGTAGGAGGTCCATCAGGTAAAATCTGCAAAGGTATGCAGAGAGGTCACAGATGGGAATAGGACAATATCTCTTAAGTCAGTGCATCCAAATGCATATAACCCAAGATCTCACTCATAATTATCTGTTCATAATGTCTGAGCAGATCCTTGCAGGAGAAAATAACATAATATATATCTAATATAATCTGTTAAAATATGAGTACTAGATACTTAAGGTGATATAAACATTAGATGAGTCCAACTGATTAAAAGCACCTATAAAATAGTGTTTGCTAAATGAATCCCAGTGTGTGCTAATTAAAATAGTACTTTTGCTGAAATACCTGGAAAACTGCTAAGGTGTGAAATTTTATTTTGTAAGGGCATGGCGGTGTGATCATGCTTGCCATACCTGGGTAAGACCGCTGTCCTTGGAAAGAGTAGAACATTGCTTTAACGTATTGTCTCAGGGGAAATGTGTGCCTGCAGGTGAGGTGTTTCTTTGTGACACATACAATTCAGCTGAACATCATTCACAGCTCTGCCAACACTTTTCCTGAGTGTTTGAAGAAGTTATTTAAGAACTCCAGGAGCTGGGGAAAAAATGTTTATTTGAAACATAATGGATGTGTTGAGAAGAACATAAAAAGTAGTGCAGATGACAGATTTTTTTTTTTTTTTTTACCTATGGAATGAATAATGTTTAATCCTTTTCATGGGAGAAGGTGTGAAGGAACAAAATAAATCTCTTAAAGGTGATGCTTAGTCTTCATAATAAAAAAGTTTAGCTTCACAGTTTATAAAAAGCCTTATTTTTCTGCTTTTTCTGCTTTTTATATTAAAACTTACAGTCTTATTGGCGTGCGGAATTAGACTCTATAACTCGAAAGTTATAAAGTAGGTATGTTTATTGCGCGCAGATGCACGGGGGATCGCTCCTTCACAAGCGTGCATGCCCGAAGTGACGAACCATCCCACATTTATACAATAAAACAAATGAATATTCAATTAACGCCTATACATATTCGTTACCTAAACCCCGCTTCGTATGTTAATTAGCTTATCGGTCCTTTGCCTGGAATGTGGTGGTCTTGCAGGTTTGTAGGTGATTCATGTCCTTGTGACCATCTGATCTTCTCCAGCAAGGAGACTTAGCACTCCCTCCCTCTAGACAGCATTGGAATATCTCTCATCCTTTTCTCATTCTTTTTTAAATAGCCCCTTTGTTAGAGGAAGAAGGGCAGGCGTCTCCCCGTCTCCCCTTTGTTAGAGGAAGAGGGGCAGGCGTCTCCTCACAGACTGTAGTTGTCTCCTCAGAGCTGTGTGCCTATGTGACCAGACACCGCACCCATGACCAGTCACCATACCCACATTCCCGAGTAGACATATACAATCACAGTCGGTGTTAAGCGTCCCCATTTCACACTATTTCTCCATATCATTATTACATTCTTCTTAGCGTTATTTAAACTGCCCAGGAAACTATTTTCTTAGTCAGCTTTAAGATATTGAACTATTTTGTACATAGCTGTTTTGGAGCTGTTGACTTTGGAACAGTGAAGTTTTCAACAGTAGTAATATCAATATCCTTTCAATGCTTTCTTTTCTTTGTCTGAACTCCTGCTTCTTCAAAATACTTACAGTTATCAGCTGTAGGTGTTCTAATTAATTAAACAAAAAAAACCCCAAAAACTAATGGATGAAGAAATTTAAGGACAAGCATACTAGTTGTTTGAAAGTATTGTTAGCATGCTTGAGAATAGTGGAGTGGTTCCTGATTAAAAGGAAAACAAAAGCCTGGAGGAAAATGCACAAAGTTTCAGCCAAAAACCACCAAGAGAATATAAACGGAAGTTTCACCCTGTCAGTCTATGTGCTGAAGTTCCTTTTAAAATTAATGACAAGTTCTTGCCAGGCTTGGTTGACTGCGGCAGCAGATTGATGCTTTGTTCAAATTCTGTCTGCCTTGGAGCATTTTTCTTTTTGTCTTGGAAGAAACATTCAATTCATTATGCATATTTGACCCATGAGAAAAAGCTTAAGAAATGTGTAATTGTAATCCTTGGAATTAGATCTGCTTAAAAAAAAGTTTTTTATTTGGAAAACTAAAAAATGAACAAGTCAAGTTTGAATTGATTAATGATTAATTTGGAAATAACCTTGCTGATGTTGACTTTAGCAAACCATTGCATTGACTGCTTAGGTCTGAAAGGTAGCACTGCAGTTCAGATGGCAAAGTAGAAGCTTCTGTGGAGTCTTTTTTAGACATTTGTAAAATGTTTCAAATGCAGTATGAACATTTATTAAATCAATAATTTGAAAAATTAATAATATTGCAAATGGTAATGATCACCATCATTTTACATGACTTTTGACAGTTCATGTAGAATAAATGCAATAGTGATATTTTCCTATCAGAGTTTCTAAGGTGCAGCCATTAATTTCCCTTGACTTTTCTGGCGGAGAAAAACACTGAAAAAGTATTTAAAAAGTAGATGTGGCTTTTTTTTTTTTTTTAGGAGTGAAGAAATAAACAGAATAATCAGAAATAAAAGTATTGACTTTTTCTTTAGCTTATTGGTAACAATCCAAAGCTCCAAATGTTTGCATTTATAAAACCTGTAATTCTAAATTACAGGTTTCTAACTAAATTCTAAAAAACTACTCTGAAGAAATATTTTTCAGGTTGTCTGGATTGTTTATGTAGATTGGGATAATTTTGTAGAATGTTCTTCAATGTTCTGTGCACGTTGACAGCATTAGAACTGAATAGTAGAGCTGCCTTTGAGTTAATAAATAGAATTTGAGTAATCTCTCAAGTTTAGTAATATTACTTAATGTGCTAGTGATTAGACTACAACTCTGTCTGTTGCTTTTGAGGCTTCAAAAGTGTATGGCTCCTCAGCATAATTATTTTCTTTCCCTATTGGCTATGTAAAACATGTTGCACAGAATTTCATCAGAAGAATTGACAAACAGTGCAATACTCTTTTCCTGCTCTGTTTTCTTGTTTGTTTTTTTTTTTTTCTTTTTCTTTTTCTGTGTGTTTTTTTTAATTTATTTATTTATTTTGAGTTCTTGATTTTATTTAAGCTTTTAAACAAACTTTCATCTTGCATTCATATAAAAAATAATTCATATTGTACTATATGTTTTGCTTCAGCAAAATGAATCTCTGCAATAGCATGGAAATTGTGTAGGAACCATGACTCCTCTCTTTAGTAGTAGTATAAGTGTGATGACTCTGTCGAACACACAGTCTTTCTGGTTCTTACACATGCAAGAAAGAAAAAGAAAATGGTGTTGGTGATCTCCTTCCTGTGTTCTCCTGAAAAGCTGAGGGTTTGCTTTTAATTTCTACTGCTTTATTGATATAAGCAGGCTCTTCAGTCCTTCCTATAGGAGGCATTTGAAGGAGAATCATGCAAAACTGTTGTGCCATATGGGGAATTTCCTTTCCACGGCAGTTTTGACAATGGTGAAATTAGCTGGGGTTTTGTGTCATTTACCTTCAGAGGCTAAAAGGAGATAAAAAAAAGGGTGGATCTTAGGTGTAAGTGTCGTGGTTTAATCCTGGCCAGCAGCCAAGGACCATGCAGCTGTTCACTCGCTGCCCCACACTGGGATGGGGAAGAAGATCAGAAGAATAAAAGTTACAAAACTCATGGGTTGAGATAAAGACAGTTTAATAGGTAAAGCAAAAGCCACACATGCAAACAAAGGAAAACAAGGAATTCATTCACTGCTTCCCATCGACAGGCAGGTGTTCAGCCATCTCCAGGAAAGCACAACAGTTACTTGGGAAGACAAACACCATGACTGAACATGTCCCCCTCCTTCTTCTTCCCCTCAGCTTAATATATACTCAGCCTGATGTCATATGGTATGTAATATTCCTTTGGTCAGTTTGGGTCAGCTGTCCTGGCTGTGCCCCCTCCCAGCTCCTCGTGCCCCCCCCCCCCCCCCCCAGCCCCCTCGCTGGCAGGGCCAGAGGAACTGAAAAGTCCTTGACTTGGTATAAACACGACCCGGCAACAACCAAAACCATCAGTCCTGTCAAGAGTGCTCTCACAGCAAATCCCAAACACAGCACGGCACCAGCTACTAAGAAGAAAATTAACCCTGTCCCAGCTGAAACGAGGACAGAATGACTGCAGGTATCTGGTTTCTTATTTGATCTTTCATGATTCATCTTAAGACTGTGCTTATTAAAAACTGTATTGCTCCTTCAAGTCAGAATGGTCTTTCATGCAAAAAGAAACTATATATTTATTAAATATAGAAAAATACGTAAATATTTAAAAATATGTTGTTGAGGATTGTTTTCTTATAGAAAAGCACTTCTTCCTCTCCAACACAAATCTTGACAAAGATATGTCATATTAAACATTATTATGGCAGCTTTTTTATTTTGTTTGGGTTTTTTTGCTTTTAATTCTGGAGTAAAGAACAAGGGAACTGTGTATATTCAGCAAATAGCTAAATGTGCATGTATTTGCATTGAGTGTCACAGTGAAAAGTTTATTTATAAACGTATTTTAAGCCCTCCTTTGTTTTAAACACTAAGGCATCACCAAAGATAGAATAACCATCTACGCCTACAGAACTGAAATTTGCCTCAACACTACAAAAGCAGTGCATTTTCTTTCTTTTTTCTTTTTTTCTTTTGTCCTGTATAAGATAAGTGGTTTACTGTGTTACAAAATCAGATTAATTTTTAGTAAAACATCCGCTTGATATTTGTAAGAGCCTGTTCTCTGACTTCCTTGGAACAAGGTTGACTTCCAAGCCCTTTTGTCATGGGACCGTAGGCTGCAAAGCCCCAATAATTTTACAAAGCTCCTTAGAGTAACTAGTTTATGCTAAATTCTTTACATAGGAGTTCGTTTTAATGGGAAATTCTGAATGCACTACTCAATACAAGGACATAAACTTCAGCTAGATTTTTCAAATAGAAGGTATATGCATTCTGTTCCAAGAATATGCAGAACTCACTTTTGCTTCTGCATCAGTATAATATCAAGCCAGTTTCTATTTAATGTTGTAAAAAAGAAGCACAAGAGTAAATTGTACAAGTTTTTGTATGAGTATAATCCAAGAAAAACCAATTATTACTGATGAGATTTTGGTGAATAGTCTCCATAAGCCCAAACATAAGTAGGCAGGTCACTTATTCTCTAACTCATTACTAAAAATAAAATACAAACACAGTTTGGAAGCTTTCTCTAAAAGTGGCCAGCATAACTTTTTTTTTTATTATTTTTTTTTTTTACATTTAAAGAAGCAATGCTCAAAAATTAAATGCTCTGCATGTCAGCTATGTGAGTAATTTGCCTCCAGTGTCAAGTTCTTACATTTCTGATATGTGCTGGACAAATGGAGGTTGGTGGAAGAAATATTTTTACCTATTTTCAAGTTTGTCTTTTGAAAAGAAGTACTTTGCCTACATTGGATTTAGGCAGAAGAATTTTTTCACTAATATATGTTACTTAGGCATGCATTGCTGCATTGTATAGAATGGACTATAGTCCTAAGTGAAGCTTCTTGTGATGTCAAGGTACAAAGGAACAATTAATAAATAAAAAAATCACAGTGACAATAATGAATTCCTTGTTTATGTTTTGAGATATCCTATTCTTCATTACTAATCTTTAAAAACGGACTTATTTTCTTCCATTCGAGTAGTTTCAGGATCCCTACTGCTTTGCATTTTTATTTCGAAAAACATTTTCAGCTGATTTCAGTTGACTGAATCATGGATTTCACAATTAAACTTAGTCAAAGATGAAGATCCTGAGCAGCATTTGTTACAGAAGTCATGAGTAAAAAACATTGTTCAGGGAAAATATATATTGCAGTTGATGTATCTCTTTAATGTTTGGTTTCTTACTAGTCGTGACCATTGAAGAGCTCATCTTTGTATAAATCAATGGCAAACTTCATTTCATAGCTGAAAATCCTGTTATCTGAAGTTCCCAAGTGTTATGCTTTCATCTGCATGGGAATTAGTCTAGCAATGAAGTCAGAAAGTAAATTCCTTTCTACATGGTTGGTTGTGTGTAAAAATGAAACTGTATTTTATTCTGAAGATGTAGCTTTAACTTTTATTTTGTATTCAGATAAGTAGATAGGTATTACCATGCAGTCAGGTTTCATAATGTCTGTTATAAAAATATATAAACCAAATCAGGATAAAACTTAAAAAATCTTTACATCCATTGAATATTTTGGAGTTTTGTACTGGCTAGCCTTAATTTTTTGGGCATATATGCTCTATATCATCGCATTTACCTTATTTAGAAAAAAAAATATGTTGATTGAAATTATTTGAAAGACATTGTTAATGTGAATAAAAAAAAATTGCAGATATCTTGTAGAAATTAGTGATCATGAAGATATAGTAGCCTGAAAGTAGTCTATAAGGACTGCATATCATGATCCTCTTTTCTAGGCCGATTAGCACACTTTTTGCCACATAGTTTTTTGACTGTTTTTGTATACATCTCTCCCAGGGACTAAGGTTTTCTTTGTATATAATATTACCTTAATTTTTGTCTTGTGCACAGACTGTTAGTAATAAGACTGTTAGAGCATTAGTGGATAACATTAAAATATTAAAACCAAAAATTATACTGGTATTTTAAAAACAACCATTTCAATAATGATGCTTGTTTGTGGCATGATAACGCCCAAATGCTTACATCACAAATAAGTTCTGTTCTGGGTGCTATGCAATTGCAAATAACATATGGTTTTCACCCCAAAGAAGTTCACTCACCCTCCAGTAAAATATGTATTGGAATTGTACAGATTGTAGAGGAGTATATTTGATTTTTGCTATTTTATCAAGCATTAGACTATGGTATTATAATTTACCTTATCCACAATGCTAAGAAATAACACATTAATTGTAAATAGTCTGCTTATAACATGCCAGAAGTACAGGCATTTTCAGGTCACAAAGTAGATCTCCACTGATATTACTAGGAATCATGTCAGAAGTTGGAAAAAAATATTTTAAAAAATATTATCAATATTCCAGATTAAATATCAAATAAAATTATCATCTTATATATCATAAGGCAGGATAATAATGATATCCTTCTGCTATAAGTTACTCTGAGCACTCTTTTTCATCCCAAGAGAGTTGCGCAGCACCTAAACTGCAAAGCTTATGATCAACGATAGGCAAATTAATGTGGACATTTAGAGGCCGTTCTGCAGGTCTCTGGTTTTCAGGTGGAAGGTGTGCAGCTCGTTGCTGGACCACTGAAGGAGCAAGAGGAGTCCTGCTCAGGCTGGTTGCTTTACTAGCCCTGCAGTGTCACCGGCTACAGCAATCCCTCCTCTCTGACATAACATTGCTACATGTCTTTTTGTTATATCACAGCCGAACTACTTCAAATGTACTGTAAACTATGCTGCTAAAAAAGCCGAGCAATTACCTCCAGCTTATGCACAATACAGCAGGGCAATCGCTATGAAGTTTGGGTGGAAGTTTTTTTATCCTTCCCGCTGCTTTACTGTGCCCAGTTGGCTTGTTGGCGTTTTGATGGAGTTCAAGGATGGAGTTCAACGGTTAAAGCCCTTAACAGAGTGGGTCACACTCTCTCGCTGGAATTCTGATCTTTAGGGATCTTTCATCTCACCTTCAGAGATCTGAGGGAAAAGGTTAGTCGTTGTGAGGGGTAGAAAGAAAGCTTCAATTCGGCTTACATCTTTACGGCTGTGCCATCAGATCTGTGAAGTGTCTTACTTTAAGAGGAAGAAGTAGTATGGACTTGGGCTCTTGAAAGAGGCATAAAGACGTTATTTATCTTTACAGATATTGGGGAGGCACCTCTGATTCCTCTTGACTTTTTTTTTTCCTTGAGGCTAAAGGTTGAAATAGAAAGAGTTCATAGCTCTTTCAGTTATAGCTACACATCTGCACTCTTAGGGTATGTTCTTAGCACAGACTATATGGCACCTCATCTTCACACAGCTGAGACCTTGGCTGCTTTCAAAACCAGACGATCTGTATGGTAGGAATAAGATGACTCCTAAATCCTTTAAGTGGTCCTACATCCACACTGACTATTTCTTTCATACTTTCATAACTACACAGTAGGAGGTGAACTTTTTAAATTAGTATTTCCTCAAATAACTGAGTTGTTCCATTTCTCTTTGACTCCTGATATGAGGCAAAGTTTGCTTTAGGCTAAGAAAACAAGACAGCAACCAAATCTATTTTTCTGTTTAGGGCACCTGTTTTTAAGGTAATCCTGTCTTAATTGTAACACAGCTTTGCAGTATATTAAAGCTCCAAGAGCATAATTCTGAAACTATTGAAACTTGAAACTATGAGTATGCAATCCATAGAGCTGTACTTTTGACAGGACCCTGAAGGATGTAAAGATGATAGTCTTTCTATTTCAAAACTTAATGCCTGTAGAACTTTGCAATTATCTTTTGGCAAAAATGAGTACAGTGGCTTGATTTGAAATTTTGATGTGACATCTTCAGAGATCTAGTTTGTGTATGTTTCCATAACTGGTATGGTGATTGATAATTGAGATGGTGAGTTAGTTAAATAGTTTCCATGTAGAAAGATGGCTTCATCTTAGAAATACAGATATAAAAAAATTTAGAAATGCAGAAGTTTTGTGCAAGTCTGTTGTCTTCTCCTCCCCAAAGGCATCAATAAAATTTGAATGTATCTCGTTCTCTAATGTTGATCAGTAGATCAACTAGTTCACATGGTCATGTGGTTTTCTTTTTTTCCAGAAATACAAAACGCATTCTGATTGCATCAATACTTTTAACAGCTGTTCAAGGGAGACTATTTGAAACAGGGTTGGTAGTCACACTCCACTGGTGTGTTAGAATAGTACATTATCTGAAAAGCCACTTCTTTTCAAGATGTAAATAGAAATCTGAACATTAGTTGTGGGTGTGTTAACCTGTAACCCAATTGATATCAGCAACACAGTTGGAAATTTATTCTTTAAGATTCCCTTTGACAGAACTTTTCAACCTGTCAGATTTTGGATAGAGTTCTGGATTTTATGACTTCTGATTTGGTTTCATTTTCTGTTAAAAGTCTGGAAAGAAGACTTCTGTGTGAGCTCATTCAGAGGGCTAAGAACAAGCATAAACTGAAAATTGAAGGCCAGCTGGCATTTGACCACATTTGAGTCTTTTTAGTCATATACCTAGAATTTAGATAATGACCTAAGCATGACTGATTGAAATTCTTACTGTACCATTCCCCTGATTCTGTAGTAGTTTCAAGCACGAGGGACAAGACAATCCCACTGCAAAAAGCTGGAATCATGATGACCATTCATAGCATGTCAACTTCAAGACTTGGTGTTGGGTTACAGTTCAGAAATGCAGACTCCACCATTTAAGAGAAGCGAAAGTCTAAACCCATTTTTAGGAAAACAGTGTGAAACACAACACTTAGGAACTATAGGACTGCAAAGACATTTTTTGTGGAAGCATTTGTTATAACAAGGAGATTTTTTTCAATATAAATAGAATAAAGAGAAAAAAGATTTGAATAACAAGTTATACCCACATTGGTTTTTTGTTTTTGTTTTTTCTTTTTTAATGGTGCAAATAATGTCAATTGATAAGTCAACGAGAAAGGAATTTTGACATTATGCAGTGTTTGGAATCAAAACTCTCAGGATCCAGAAGGCATTGACAGTTTGCATGCATTTAATAAAATTTTGTTGCAATTTTCCTGTAAGTCAACAGCCACCACTAACAATTGTTTTAGTTACTGCACACCATTTAAACTTTTTGTGGCTTTAAAAAAGAATTAATATTGCTTTTTATCCTTTCCTTCTAATACAAACTTTTAATTTACAAATTCTAATTCAATTATAACTTAAACCACTCTAGTCTGCATAAAAAATCATTTTAGCCTTGGACAGCAGGAACAGATTACAGATGAAAACATTGGATAATAAGCCAGGATATAGGAATTATTTTTATTTATGCAAATGAGTATTTTATTGCAATAAGCACAATGTGTTTATGTTCTGAGTGGCTTTAAAATCAAATTTATTTCTGTGGGTATGAGGACATAAATTAAAGTTTACAAGAAGGAGAAGATCAATATTGTCTCACCTGTAGTAGTAAGATTCTGCAAGTTTTGAACAAATGGAAAATGAGCTGAAGAGTGAGATTAATTTACATCTCTTGCCCACTAAGCACTCTGTGAAGTGTGTGAAAGAGACATTTCCATACAACTTTAATGTTTAACATAGACCCTAACATTAATAATATTTACCCATGTACTTAAATGCCTAGGCACAGATGATGAAAACGGTCATCTTAGAAATAACGTTAGCTAGTCTGTCTTGTTTAAATAACATTACAAACCCACTCCTAATCTTTTTTTATTATACTTATGATTTGGGAAATTTTATTTGGTGAAGTATTATTCAGATAACTGTTATCCAATCTGTAAATTATTAAACTGATTACTCGTTATGCTACATGGCCAACATTTTTAAAGACTATTTCCCCATCTTGTGAGAAAATTAAAAATTGGAAGCTGAAACAAACCACATAGACTTATTTTCTTTATCCAAAGTAGTCTTAGAAACTATTTGATCAGTTACTGGCTTGGGGAAGGGATTTCAGATGGGAAAAAATATTTAAACTGAATATCTAGAAACTAACATTAGTCATCAACTTCACTGGAGAAGCTGGATGAAAACTTCTACGAGGGAATGAACACAAAGTCTAAGGGTATTTGAACAGGTGACAAGGTTATGTTGATCTCCCAGGTTTTTGACTGATTGAACATTATTATCTGTTTGAGATGTAATAGATTTGCTGCAAGAATGCTGTGACAGTATATAATTATATATGTTATATGATACTCATGGCGCTTTCCAGCATTAAAAACTGTGGCAGTAATTTTCTGAAGCTTTGTCAACTCGGTAGTTTCTCCTGCCATGATACCCATTGCAAGATAGATAGTTCATAGTTTGAAAATAATTTTGTTAGAGCTTTTTTTGTTGTTGTTTATCTTTCTGTGATAATTTCCATAGCAAGTGCTGGCTCTCCAAAACAGACTAGAATGTGAAATATATGTTGGCAAGGTCCAGGCCAGTTTTAGTGAAGGAAGCACTGAGAATGAACACTGAATATAGAGATAATATTTCTTCTGGGTTTTTGTAAGACTCAGAAAGCCTTCTTGATTAAATGAATTGAATATTTTGATGTAGTCACAGATAATACATTCAGATTAGAGCCAATCCTCAACAGCAGAATAAGAGACTAAAAATAATACTAGAACATAAGGTCAAATACAGTGAGCAAAGATGTATTTCAATTTGAACATCATAAAGTAATACTTACGTAGCAACACAAGGTACCAGAGTGATAAGTTCTCTGTACCTAGTTTTGAAGTCAGGTGCCCTCAAGACATGCACAACTAGTTTCATTGCAGTCCTGTGTACCATCTGAAGTTCTTTCTGCCTGTGTTATTGATCTTGGCAGCTACAAGAGATTGTAAACATGCCTTTATACACTGCCAGGTTATGCTGTAAAGCTGGTTCTATCCAGCTGTCACATTTGCGCTACTGTAAGGACCAGAAAATTATGATCTATTATTTGTTTTCATACTTCGAGGCTTTAGTATCTTCCTGTACCTGCACTTTCAAGTCCTCTGCTATTATGTCATGCTTGTACTCTTAGTGTCCCCTGCAACAATCCTGTTTTTTTAACAACATCCTTCCAGATGTCTCTTTGTAATAACAAAACTAATTTGTAATTAACACAAACTAGTGACACATACATATTGAACAGTTCAATCTACAAATGTAATGGTCAGCAAGAATTTAGTACATACTATATATGCTAATATCACAATCATAATATATTACAAATATCATACCTTGATAGCTACTTGCTATTATTATTTTTTACATCAATATAACTGAATTATTATAAAAATTGCTTACCATGTAGTGGCAGATCTTTAAAAATTCTTTTTCTTATTTATTTATTTATTTAGTTAGTTAGTTATTACTGCCAGGACAGAAGTAATGAAAAACTAGCATGGCACAACAGGTTTTTTTGGTTAAAAATAAACTGTTTGGAGGTATTACTTATGCATATTGTTTGACAGTATATGGTCATTCATTGAAAATTTTATTTCCATGAAAATATTATTGATGGTTTTGTACAGTAAGGAGGTTAAATGTTTAATATAACACAGTAATTATTTGAACCCAAATGAAATTTAAAGGAACAGAATAATAAGGTTGTTAACAAAAAACTGCAAAAGTTAAAAGTACCACTATTTATAATATTTTTATATTTATATATAATTGCATAGAGCATCTGACATTGATCTAGTATTGGGGTACATACATACACTTTCTGTAACCTTGAGGATATTCTCAATAATTTAGAAAAATATATGCAAAGTTGGCAGCTTGATTGAGTCTTGCAAGTAGAGACTTTTTAAAGCTTCCAAAATGTGCAAAATCAGGCTGGTATTTCTTTTGAAATTTTGAAATAGTGTTTCTTCAGGTAGCAGATAGCATGAAACCAGGATGCACTGGAGATTTCTAAGTAAAAAAGCATAATGTATCTTTTTAATATTTTAATTCACAGGCAATCATATTATTTTGAAAGCTAAATAACAAAAATATTCCTTTAGATTTAAATCCCATGTGGATTTGTATGAGAATTTGATAATGTAAAGCAGCATTATAGAACTTCCTAGAAAAATTGGCTGCAATGATAGTTACAGGAAAGAAAGTAAATAATAAGGAAAATAACCTGTTTTAGAAGGAACATGATTTGGTATTTAAAGGTCCTGACAAAAATTGGTATCTGGCCTTTTCTCAATAAATTTTAAAAGAATCATGGACAAGTGAATTTAAAACCTGACAAATTGTTTTCCTGATGGAAGTAACTTTTCTTGAAGAAAAGATACTGAAGTATTTAGCTGGTCACAGCACATTATTCATAATATACATTTGAATATGTAATATTAACATAGGATTCATGCTTTGATTTCATGAATTATTTAAAGTGAACAATGCATGGGTTGTTCTCAATGGGAAAGGTTACTGTCTTCTTCCCAGCCCTGACCACATGACCCCATCCGTAGTGCCGGCACTGCTACTCACATAGGGAGCAGCACAAGGGAATGGGTCTATCTCGGAGCTAATGAACCAGGGGACAAGTCTCAGGAAGAAACCACCCATTAGGGCGGCAGATCACATTTACTTTAGTTTTAAGTTACTGGGACATTGCAGGCACAGCTGCACTTGTCGCTAGGCCATGATTTATGGGATTGTCTATGTGCTTTTGCATGAAATGAATACGCTTCTACCTGGAAATCACAAATGTGCAAAATTCTGCAGTCTATTTTCAATGTGTTTCTTTCAAAATGGCAAACTTTCTTGCTGGTACAGAAATTGCTTGAACTAGCAGTACTTACAGGAGGTCAATAATTCAATATTAACTGAAACATAATTTCTATGATTAAGCTTTGGAGGTTGTTGGGTTTTTTTTGTTACAAGACATTCCTTTACGTTAGAAGTAGACTTCATTTTGCAGAGAGCGCAATGGTTTCTGATTAGTTTTTACTTTTAGCAATTCATTTAGTTGTTCACAAGCACATTTGTTTGCAAAGGTAAAGAAAAAACCAGTAACACTTAACAGGTATTGCGACATCATTCTTAAAAGCTAACACAATGAAATAAAAATTAGGGTTGAGCATGATTTGTTACTAAAGCTGGAGAGGCACACAGAGATGAAGGAAGGTGATGCCCAGGTTCTGAGACCTACAGAGCATTGTTGTACGAAGCAGCAGGTATGCCTGTGCATTGCATAGACAACCAGCCTGTGAACAAGCCCTGTGTTCAAATGTCAAACTGCTATCAGTAAAAATTCCTGCCCAGGTCATATGCAGACTAATGAATGACTCCTGCTCGGTTGACTTCGGTAGAAAGGCTCCTCCATGATCTGTAGTGGAACATATACACGGGAGGAAAAAAAACGGTTTATAACTTAAGGTTTCTCTCTAGAATTCAACCCCTGAAACTTGTAGCTTAAAAAATGAATGAGGCCTCTCTACTCACAATTTTTAATAGAATGTATTGAGATTTTTTTCAAACTATTAACTAACAGAATATTCAGGACTTGGGCTGCTTTTGAATGATAGCTTTGGTAATAAGAAACTAGTACTAAACTTTGGATTTTCATCCTTTAAAACCATTGACTTGCAGTTACCATATAAAAAGTTCAATTGATTTCCATTTAGCTATAATGGAATTTATGCCTAGGTTATATTGAGTGGAGTGAGTGATGTGGAGTGTAGTGAATCACAGTTCCAATGCTCACTCCATCTTGCGTAATGCATGGGGGGGGATATAAACTCCTTAGAAGTAAAATTCCCACATTTCTCTTCAGTCAATTCACTGCAAGTATTGTCTAGCAGAGTCGGTAAAGGATGTTTTTAAGCAGAAGCAAGGGGTAGGAGATCAACCATAAAGCTTCTCTAATGAATTAAATTACACCAGCTATACTTTCTTATTGTTCCAGACAGTAGTGTCTGATATTCATCATCCCATGCACAATAATACTGAGCAAGTAACAGGGTCTCAGCTGATGTCAGTTATTGCTTTCCTATTCCCCTTGTCAGCAAAGTATTCCTGAGCCATAGACTGGGACTACTAGTCTGAAATACATTTAAAGAGGTCAAGAAGTAGTATTAGAGGTCTTCTAGGAAAGATCTTCTACTCCTATGAAAGATAAGCCACATAACCCAATGGCTTATTTCAAAGTATTTTTCCTTCTTTGCTCTTAAAAAAGTGTTTTAAAAAGGTCTAAAAGAAATTTTTAGCAACTTCTGTCATGTTTCTGTCACAGTTTCCCTTGCTGGGTTTTATTTCCATAGCACCAACACTGCATATGATGTGGATTTAAGTTTTGAATTAGTTACTTTCACCAATGTGTTTGTGGTTTACGTTTAATCTACTAAATTCAAGATTTTGTCACCCCATGGTGAACTGATTTAAAATGGTATTGAGCAGCTACTTTATTTTTCCTTTAATTCAGTCAAACTTTGGATACAGGCATTTCCACAGCAATATAACCTTATGTGGTTTTTTTGTTTTGGTTTGGGTTTGTTTTTTTCTTCCCCCCTGTTGTTTTTTTTTCCTGTTTGGGTTATTTTGTTTGGTTAGGGGTTTTTTGGGTGGTGGTGGTTTGTTTGATTTTGGTGGGTTTTGTTTGTTTGTTTTTTTAGATTTGGGGAGAGGAGAATTATGTATACTTAAGTGGTTTTTGCTTTGGAGGTTTTCTTGGTTGTTTTGGGTGGGCTTTTATGGTTTGTTTTGGTTTTTTTGTTTGTTTGTTTTTAAGATAAGCTGCTTTGGAAATTGCTGGGATTGGTTGTAGGACTTTTCTGCTAGACTTCTGCTGAAACACACTAACAATCCAGTACAGAAAGATTTTTCACAGCAATATGATTGTTTTGTTTTCTGAGATATTTCTGTGAATGTTTTTTGTTTCAATTAACTTCTATTTTATTAATGCATCAGTCACTTTTATATTTTTGTATGTCTACGTTCAGGAAAATTCTCTGTCTGTGAACTTTAGTTTTCAATTATATGTAAAAGAATATGTTTCGATAATTTTGCCTATGTTATATGAGGTAACAACTGATGATATAAGAAGGTTGTTTTCAAATTGTAATTTTTCAGATGTCTGGATACACTGACATACAAACCCTTCTTCACATAGTAAGGACATCCGAATAAGAGAAGACAGCTGGTGAAAAGTCTAGAGCACAAGTCTTATGAGGAACTGGGATCGTTAAGCTTGGAGAAAAGGAGGCTGAGGGGGGGACCTTATTGCTCTCTACAACTGCTTGAAAGCAGGTTGTAGCGACATGGGTGTCAGTCTTTTCTCCCAAGTAACAAATGATGGGATAAGACGAAATGGCCTCAAGTAGTGACGGGAGGTTTAGATTGGATATTAGGAAAAATTTTCTCACCTAAAAGGTTGTCAAGCACTGGAACAGGTTGCCTAGGGAAGTGGTTGGATCACCATCGCTGGCAGTGTTTAAAAGACATGTAGACATGTAGATATGGCTCTTAGGGACATGCTTTAGTGCTGGATTTGGCAGTGTTAGCTTTACGGTTGGACTTGGTGATCTTAAAGGTTTTTTTCCAACCAAAATGATTATATGATTCTAAGTATCCACAATTTTCTTATTTCAATAGGAAATATAAGCAGTTTTTAAGTCTGTCAAACTATACAATGACCTCACACCAAAACTCCGTATCTGTTTTATATGAGTAATATTTTTTGGAAGATCTGCATATACCTTCAGTAGGAATCCTAATGATACTTTGTTTGAGATTGACAAACTATGCATCTGGTAGGGTTTGGATGCAAAGTTTAACAAAAATTACAAAAGTTTCCTGAACATTTAGGGGTTTAATGAAAATCTTTTTTCCCCTATGTTAAAAATTCAAAGGTAAAAGATAATAATATTATTTTCTCTTTTACATTGTAAGGATTTCCTTCATGCAGTTGGATTTGTGTAGGAATACCAGTTAAAAATAAACAGTTTCTGCAAGAGAAAGTCAAGAAAGCGGGTTCTCAATCATTAATTTTTTGCACATACAGTAGACCACCTCTGAGAACAAAGTACAGCTGAGATTTTCTTGCTTTTTCCATTCCAAAGTTGTTAAAAATGTATGTATTTCATTAAATACTGCTGGAGTCACAACTGCTCAGAGGCACTGAAATTCAAATCTGTAGTATCCAAAGATGTTCTGCTTAAAAAATAAATTTTTATGAATAGATTTTTTTCCTTGACATCCTCAAAAATTGTAGTCTACTTCAGATCCATAGTCCTCCACCACTTGTTTTTCTGTGCTCATAACTCTTTAAATTCTACCAAAATTATTTCTGAGAAATGTGTTGGATTTTCCCATTGTCAGGTCTATTATATACCCTCCCAAACTCCCAGTGCTCTTTAGCATCAATAATTCATTGCTTTGATGATAAATATGTGTGACATTTTGACTTAGTTCTTATTTTTGAAAAATCTTTTTACAGAAGTGTCCCCAGTAGCTTCACTATATTAAAGAAAAAGAAAGAAAATGGATAGGATGGAAGGAAAAACTTTTTCTAATTCACGTGTACTGCACTTGTCTTGTCTTAAATGTCTTGCTAGAAGAAGAAAGCGAAGGGTGCCAATTTGACCCAAGGAAATAACTGGGAAGTAGTTTCAAATGCTCACTTCCCCAGAGAGACAAAGTGGCTTTGAACAGGAAGACCTGACAGTGATTTTCATTTTTCACTATGGAATAGTGATTTTTGCCTCAGCTGGATCAACATTTTAAGTCAGCCGGGCAGCCTCAGCTGTTAGGTACTCCAGGCAGCCAAAGGCACTAGAGCTATGCTTCCTACATGCCCAGCGTAGCTGTGTTCTGGAAGTAGTCAATGAACAGAAATTGCCTCCTAGACCACAGGGAAGAGAACTTGGCTCTAACTTTTGCCTACCTATGGACCATTCCAGGGCTTAACCAAGCACTTACACAAGATGGAATGAACAATACAGGGCATTCTGGTGAAGTCAATCAAACAGAATAAGAATCTCTTTGAGTGTGAATTTATCAATGAACAAACCCACTCTTCCAAAATCTGCAAAACCAGACCATATTCTTTGTTCAGTCTTCCTGTAATAAGATTCACAGAAAAGCTGAGACTGCAAGAATGTTCCAGGGTCATCTCTCCAACCTGCTGCTCACAGAAAATCAAGTTAGATCTGGTTGATCAGGGACTCACGCCGAGTCTTGAATGCCTCCAAGCATGGAGACTTCGTACTGGATATCTTACAGTATTTGATAACCCTCGTGGTAAATTCCACCACCACCCTGCCCCACCCCTCTTATGTATAATCAGAATTGCCCGTGTTCCAACCTATACCTGTTGCTTCTCATCCTACTGCTGTGCATCTCTGAGAAGAATCTGGTTCTATTTCTCTTTGTCCTCTGCAGACAACAAAAAGTCTCTTCTTTTCTCAGCCTTCTCTTCCCCCGGCTGAACTGGCTCAGCAATCACCCTACGCATGCATGGCCTGTGCTGCAGCCCCCTAACCATCTTGGAGGCCTCTTCTGCACTCAGTCCAGTATGTCAATATCTTTTGTGTGCCAGATCTTTTTATTAGACCTTCTGACTACACTTTTACTAATACACCCTTGGGTGTGGTTGGCCTTTGTATTGGGTCTGGCTGAGATGGATTTCCCCGGCCCCCCCCAGCAGCCCCCAGCGCTCTGCTTTGCACTGCGGCCAGTGAGGTGCTGATAACACCCCCGTGTTGGGCTGCTGCTGAGCAGGGCTCACAGCACCAGGGCTGCCGCTCCAGCATCCCCCCTCCCCTCACCAGCAGCTGGGGGTGGGCAACGTCTTGGGAGGGGACATAGGACAGATGGCCCAAACTGACCAAACAGAGCGGGGGACATTCATTATTATGACATTTGTTTTCTGGAGCAACTGGTACACATACTGAAGTCCTGCTTCCTGGGAAGTGTCTGGCATCACCTGCTGATGGAATATAGAGAATAAATCTTTTGTTTTCCTTCATGTCCATATGTGGCCTTTGCTTTTGCTTTATTAAATCACCTTTGTCTTGACCCATGAGTTTCTTTCTGTCTTATTTTCTCCCCTCCTTTTCCCACTGAGGAGGCAAGTGATAGAGCAGCTTGGTAGTCACCTTAGTGTCCAGCCACGATCAACCCACCACAGCTTTCTTTGCTGCAAGGGCACATGGCTAACTCAGGTTTGTCAAGAACGACCCCAGATCCTTTTCTACAGAGCTGCTTCCAAGACAGACACCCCCAGCCTCTACTGCATGGGGTTGTTGGTTTGGTTTTTTTTTCCCCAGATGTAAGAATTTGCATTTGCTTTTGTTGGACTTGATGGTGTTTGTGACAGCCAATTCTCCAGCTTCCAGTGTATTGAGGTTCCTCTGACTAGCAGCTCACCAGCATATTGACCTCCCCCAAACTTGGTGTTTTCCAAAGTGCACTTCATCCTATTATCCCAGACTGTGAAACATTAAAGATTATTAGTTCCACTATTGATCCCTGAGGATAGGATTGATAGCACAATCTGCTTCATGGTCTGTGAAATCTGGGACTATGGTCCTAACTTACTCCTCTGCATCTGGTGTGTTGCTAACCATTATTAAACCATTTTCATTTAATGAGTTCTCTTTTGAAAGTTTTGGTCTTGCAAAATATAATGAAGACATCCATAGAAAATTCTAGGACCCAAGGATCCAGAATATTCCAAATGCATACCTTGCTTCCTGGAAGGACATTTGAGAATGTTAAAAACTCTGCTTGTAAAAAGCTGATTGCCTGAACAGCCTAGGGAACTGTAACATTTTTCTCAGTGTCAGTGTAGGCTGGCATCCTGAAGTTTTCTGATGATGTGTGGGCTTTAATCCTTCTGGGTAGCTTTCTGGTGGTTCCCAGGAACAAATCTAGCATTATGTTCAACAGCTTCCACCACACAACTGTCTTGGACAATCTGCAGTAAAAATTTTCTTGGCATTTCTGGCCTCCTAACTACTTGAGAGGAAATCTTTATTTATATGTTTTGTTTGTTAGGGTCTTTTGAGGTTAGTCTATTTTATGATTGAAGCTAAAATTGTATCTCCTAACACTGGCCATAAGAGAGAGTCAGAGATGAGGTGCCTTTATGCTAAATACAATGAAAGATGCTGCCTTGCCTCAGGAAACAGATTTGCATTTCAAAGAAAACCACTTAATGGTGATCAACCCTTCTGCTGCTTACTTCAGGAGTGGAAGTATTATAAATACTTTTCATGTATAGAATAAATATTACAGAAAATAAAAGATTTTTGCCACTTCATGACACTTACTTTTTAAATTGACCTTATAATGAGGTTTTATAAAATCCTAATGGGGTCTGAATCATGTCTTGTTGATGCCAGTGGAGCTTTGTGGGGTGATTTTGGTGCTCCATATGGAACTCATTCCTGAACAGAAATCTGCAGTGGGGAAGTGTAATAGCACTTCAGTCACTGTCAGAAGTTAGAGCAGTTAGTCCAATCATCGCCTCACAGTAATTACATTGAGGATTGGGTTAATTTTTGATCACTCTCTCATTTACTCTAAGACACATAGTTTTAATGTACACACTGACACATTGAGATGGACCATTTATGAGGGGTGATGGACTCTACTGCCATTAAGTTTTAATGCATCATTAATTTTCTAGGCAGATGTAAAACAAGGACTATGATATTCTGTTCTTCATTCCCAAGGTTGACTTAAAAGTCAGTGACCTCTCTTGATTGAGTGGTCATTAAAATAGTCTATACTATAGTAATTTCAATCTTCAGAGCATATAAATATTAGGAGTTAAAAAAAATCATGCAAATTTTGTCTAAGACTCCAGCTTATTAATTTCTACATTAAAATAATGCATAGATTTCTCTTCAAATGTAGCTGAGAGAACCTTTGAGATTCCTTTGTCTCCTTTGTACAAGGTGAAATTCTATCAAAAATTATTGCATAATGGTAAAAGTATTTCAGGCACTCAATCTGCAAAGATTTAAGTGTATTCAATTTTTAGGTATTTAAATTATGCCCCTCAGCTGGAAATTTTTGTGGAGGCAAGAAAAAAATACAGTGCTTCACCATATAATAGAGAGGATTATGTATAAGGTGGAATGTTAATGTCCCCAGACATTTAAGGTCCAAGGAGGTATAATATCATTGTACAAAGCTGCTAGTGCAGATTGTGGATTTTGGCCCATTCCTTCACTGTGAGTACAGCTTCTGTTCTGGCACTGGTTGCACAGATGTTCATGGACAGTGTTAACTAGAAAAAAACACACAAGTAATTCATTGGAATTATTGGCATAAGATTAACCTTCACATGGGTAATATACTCCCTTCAACTGGGTTTGCAGATGTTGTCCAGGGGACAATGGGAATCTCCACCTCTAACATCCCTGCAGCGGTATTTTCAGCTGGATTAGCTGAGGCTCACCATGCTACTGTTCTGCTGATATGTGGGGACAGATTTTAATACCAGTTAAAATTTATGTGCATAGAGTTATACCAGTTCTGTGGTCTACTACAGGAACTGCATGGTGTCTCCTAACTTTTCTGGTCTTCTTCCCGCTTCAGGAAGTTCATCAACATATCCTGGTATGCCAGCAGTGCCTCACGGCTCCTCTAAGCACAGGAGAATCTGTTGGAGGCAGTTCCCCAGACTGCCTCAGATCCCTCAGGAGTCCCAATACCCATTATCCAGTCAATTTGTTACAGAGCTGTTGTGTAATTGTACCAACCGCCTTCTTGTGAACATGCCAGACACCCAGTCAGTCTCTGCTGCCAGCCAGTCCCTTGTCTCATACCCGTCCCTGCGGCGAATGAAGAGACGGGACGCAGCTTGATGCAAGCCAATGTCAATTTATTGTACAGAAGCACGAGGGTTTATAGACTTTCAGAAGCTGCGCGTTTTAAACAGATTGGTTCTTGAAGCTAAGCCTTGCATACTAGGCAATCCCCGATTGGTGGTTAACTACCAGCAATTAACAGCAAGGTGTTACCTTTCCTTGGCGCATCCGTCTCCCACTCCCCTGTGCTCTGCAAACGTGCCTCATCATGTTAATTGTCGTCTAGACAAGCTCGAGCACATTCCCCTCAGCTAACTGATTGCCGCGCATGGTCCTAGTTTGCAGACCGCTCCTGCACATCCCTTGTTCCACCTGCGCACAGATGAACTGCAAGGCTCCTGCATGATGCGTGCAGGGTACGTGTGATGGGTATGCATGCAGGCGAAACCTTCACACACTGCTACATCACAATTGTAATTGTAGTGAAAACTAAAAACTCCAGAGCCTTTTTTTTTTTTTTTTTTTTAAATTAAGATACAAACAGGTTTTGTTTGTTCTTTTGGTTTTGGGTTTTTGTTTGGTTGTTTGTTGTTTTGGGTTTTTTAAATTATTATTTTGTTGGTTGGCTTGCTTTGCTTTGGTTGTTGTTGCTTGTTTGTGTGTTTGTTTTGGTTTTGGTACTGTTGGAATAAAATACTGATTTTTGTGTAGTTTGGAGTGTGACCAAAAAAACCCGAATATATCACAGTAATCAATGTGCTTGCTCTTGCTTCTCCTGGCACATGTCATGTAAATTAAAATAAATATTTGCTAGTTCACTCTTTGCAGTGATGATAGAGGACCCCCTGGACGCCTCCTTGGGTATGTCATTGTGCCTCCTTGATCATCCAGTGAGTTAAAACAAAAATAATTTTCAATGCTAAGAATGGTTATTATGGTAGCCCCCAGGAGGGTTTAGCAAGCTTGTCCAAGCAACTTTTAAGACCAAAAGAGAAAGACAAATGTAGGGCAACACAGTGCTACCAGGCTTGAGAACGCCTTATCTGTTATGTTTTGGGAATTCTGGTACATAGTTGGATGGGCCGTCACAGCAGTGCCGTACACTGAGAAGTGAAGATTTTTAAAGCCTTCCTCTCCTTCATGCTGGTATCAGTTTCTTCAATATAAATGTGATGTAATGCCTTAGAGCACGTAAGTGGGCATTTTTCTTTTGAAGTGGGAGTGGTAGTTAAGTACATAATATTTATAGGAATGTCCTTTCAAAAAGAAGAGCAAAAGGTAGTTCGGCTTTCTTTCACAACTGGAGGAAGCATCCAAGATTCTTTCAGTAAGAAGAAATAGATAGATGCAGAATGCTGTTTTTTAATCTCCCCAGATATTTCACGACAACAGTACTGTTATTTTGCAAAGGCTAATTTAACAGAAAAATAGGGAGCAAACCAGCAGTTCTTACAACAGCATTTTCAGAAACTTAATAAGAGATCCTGCTTTCTTATCCTAATCATGTTTAGCAGTTTAGTGTCTGTCCTTTCCCTGTTCCTGAAATACACCAAAATAATTTTCTTCCCACACATTCTGTTAACTGCTGCCCTCTAAAAGCTGAACATATCTGCATTATTTGTTTGGATTTTGTTGTTAATAATTCCCTTTTTTTTTTTCCCCCTCCAGTTGTACTATAAAATTTGAGTATGTCTTGTTCTGAAGTACATGGGACTTGGGAACCAGCATTGCCCTGAAGACTGCGTTGTATTTTAATAGGGGGTATACATCACTCCTCCAAGTGTCAGCTAATCGCCCATGGGCTTGTGTTAGGGATTGTTTCCCACACAATTTCGAAATGTAATTATTGGTAAACACGTATAGCGTTTAATCCTTTATAAAATTACTGAAGTGTGAGAAGGAAGGAGCAGCAGAAAGTGGCCCTTATGCAGTGAGCACAACTCCCCGTTCCCCATCCCTCCTGCACCACTTGGGGAGCAGGGAAGTTAGAGGAACTGGGAATGAAGGAGTGAAGATGAGCCTGGAAAAGTCTGTGTGTGGCAGGAGGTATTGCTATGGTTTGGGTTTCTTTCTCATTATCCAAACATAGTTTAGATGACAAAAAATTAAATTAGTTTTCCTCAAGTCAGACCTAGTTTGCCCGTGACTGTAATTGGTAAGTGATCTCCCTGTCATTAGTTTTTATTGCAACCCATGAGATTTTTCATCTTATTTTCTCCCCTGCCCTGTTGAGGAGGGAGAGTAAAAGAGCAGCTGGCTGGGCATTTGGCAGTCAGCCGATGTCACTCACCACAGTATAACATATTTATATGGATATATTGATATAATATATCAATATTGATATAGGAAAAAACACTGATTTGAAATCAGATTTCCTAGACGATCAAATTTTATAGTGTTGTTGTCAGTACAGAAGGAGGTGGGAGTATCACAGTGGAGGAACTAGAGGCGCATGAGAGTGATGTAAATGGAATTTATTGTTATGCCATTCTTCTTTGTAATGCTTTCACCTTTTATGAGCATAAAATGGCCCTGAATTACATTAGTTAGGAGATTACATCAAGTTTATCAGTCTAGGCAAGAAGATTTTGCTAAAGCCTTCTAAGACTGTGGGCAAAAACTTCATTAGCTTAGGAGTGCTGTATGATTTCTTTGACTGCAGTTGCCTGAGGTTTGATAAGTGATCCCCCAGCAGGAGCAACATCGGTTTTGCTATCATATCTTTACCTCAGTAGAGTGTTTGATGAACACATAGTGGTCCAAAGTAGCTACATATTCATAAATATTTACATGTCAGATAACTGACTCTGACTTAAAAGCTTAAGTATTTATTTGGGATGTTCCTTTACCTATGGTATTTGGGAAAGTTCTAACATAAGGACTGCTGTTGTGATGGGACCATTTTCTGCTTTTGACAGGCAGCTTGAGATTACTAATTCCTTCGACTAGGTTTGGTTATATGTTGCTGTTAAAATAATTATTGCATTAGGTAAATAAAATGTTATCTGGATGCATAACACTCATTCTAAATCAAACAAAACAAGATGACATTAAAATCTGTAGTAGCTATTACATTTAGAATTAAGACCTCAAAGGCTGTTAAGGAGTTCATTAATTAACACATTTAAGGGTTGGACAAGTGGGTTAATGTAGATTCAGTAACACACCTGTTTTGCACGGGTGGGACCCAGATTAGTGATGGTCAAAAGGTATTTGCTATGGCCATTGAGCCTTTCTCGTTGCCTGTTCGCGCAGCAGAGCTTCCATCTACCGACTCTATAAACGGTAGTGGATGGAACTCTGAAAGCAATATCTCAATTTAGTTACTCGTGAGCAATCCTAATCAAAGCTCATCCCTAAAAGGAATTGAGTTGTGGTAGTTTTGACTGATTTTTAAAAGAAGTGAGCTCATTGTTAAACACAATATTCAAGGAAGACTATTCTTAACACAGAAAAAAAAAGATATAAAGGAAAAAAAAATGCATATATAGGTCAGATAGTCATCAAAGCTATGTACAAAATGACTACTGATTCTTGGTGACCTGTTCTAAAACTCAAGGTAATGACTATTTGCTGACTGTTTACCAGTAAACTTAAGCTTACTCTCCTAAATAGTTTTTAAAAAAATCAAACAATTTAAAACTTGTTTTGCATTAGCTGAAGGTTTGTTCCAATGAATGTGTTCCTCCTGTAATGACAAATTCTATTGCAAATAAGAAAACTGCTTAAACAAGATGTTTATTACATACAGTGTATTACAGCACATTTTATGATTCATGTAGCCTAAATATGAATATAAATCGATGATTTTCTTCTTTCTTGTGTTTGACTGAAAATCTGTGTTTTTATTTCTCTTTTATAACCTACCAATGATTTTTCAGAGTAAAGTCTTTCTGTGTCGTTAGACTATGTCTTCTTGTAAAGACGTAAATTCTACCAACTGAGAAATATTAGCATTTGTCTTGGTGTTGAAGGACATAAATACAGCTTTGTGCATTTTGGAGGTGGGGGATGAGGAAAGGGAGGGAACAGTAACAAGGAAACCATAGTACAAGTTTTCAAGTTCAAAAGCTGAAACTAGATTTCCAGAATTAACGTATATGGGTGTTTCTTCATTTCAGGTCAGACCATTTTTTAAAATTACAGTCAATCTTAGCCTCACTGATTTTTAACTTGGTCACATCAGCTATTCTGTTAGGGTTCTGTATAAAGTCAAATATAACACAGACATCTTGTAGTCAAACACAGTAACTTAACTTTGGCATGATGCCAGTTTCTGCCATCTCAAGAGAAGGCTATCTCTGCAGCCGGTTTCTAAAGGCAGAAGAGATGCTAGGTAGATAAATCCTGTACTAGTGCCCTTGGCATCACCAGCTGAATACTCATCGATTTCAGGGTGTGGCAATTTAGTTTTTAAACGACGGTTTCACTTGCAAGATTGTGTACACACTAAAGAGTATCCCAATAATTAAAAGCCTTCTCAGGGGAATCCTGTGAAATAAGACAATGGGAAAAAAAATCTAGTTTTGCTTAGAGTGACTTATGAAACAGTAACTGATTTGTGATGCCGTAGAATCGCAGTCCATGGGATGTGGCAGCCACACATACCAATGTAGGCATTGCATCCCAGTCACTAATGTGCGTGGTGCTGACTGACAGGCTTCGGTGGTATTTCCAGGTCACTGGGTTTGGGGTTGCTTGCCCGTTTCTTTGTTTAAGATGGGAAATTCTAGAAATCCTATAAATATGTACAAATCAGAGTATATCCTGATAATATAAATAGGTGTGTGAATATAAGCAAAATCTAATTAGAATTAAAGCACACAAATGCCAATGAGATGTGGAAAGAACCTGACTTGGTCATACTTCACCTGAGTGCAAGCACTGATTGTGTGCTGCTAAAACTCTCTTTCTTCATGCAATATGACATTGCTGTCTCAACAGAGTAGGTTCTAGCAATATTGACTGATTTTTCAAATAGGGGTCACTACGATTACTGGAATCCTTACAAAAGTAGATGTGTACTTTTGTATGTATCTGAAGGAGGAATGGAAAGTTGAAAAATTACACTTGTCCCAACAAGGAATGCAACAGTGCTCCACAGATTTGCTTATAAATATGTATTTTTTATGTAGACACTTAAGAAACATTACACAAAGGAGTTGCTTTAACATTGCATTTTCTTACTGGCTTGAATGGGTAGGATGGGGAAACTTATGCTTAACTTTAAAAACGGTGGGCAAGAATAACCTGCTTTGACAGTGCCTTTTGTTCAAAATACAATATAGCAGGACAGTCCATAGCTCTTTAGAATTTCCTGGCCAAATACAAGTATGGTAATACACAAGGCTTGAACAAGATAGAAAAGTAATCATTAAACAAATGTAATTTAATATTGACTCCGGTAGGAAAAGCATCGACTCTGTGCAAGTTCAAGTCAAGTCATGAAATGTGCTGGACAACTAGATTTTTACAAGCATTTGCAAGTTCGAGTTGGACAGAAAGCAGAGAAGGTTGTGGTTTTGAATGTATGAAAGTATTTTCATTTGCCTAGAAAAAAAATCTGATATATTTGTTACAGTTCCTAACTATACAATCTTTTAATTTAGCCAAATAGTTTCACATAATGAAAAAATATTGAGAGCAGTACTTAACTAATTAGGTAAGGGATCCTTCTGAAAAAAAGAGGAGAACAACCTGTTCTGCTGAGTAGTAATTGATGAGTAAGAGTGATAGTGATAAATTTACTGAGGGTTTAGGTTAGGCATTTCCATAGTCAGACAGATTCCAGGTGATTTATTTTAGTATGGAATACTTCATTATGGAGACTTTTATGAGCATGTTAGGGAAATATCTGTTTAGAACTGACTTGCACAGAGCTGATACTGCCTTGCAACAGAAAATCAGACTAGATGAGTAGTAGCAGTCTCTTTTAGCTTTGTTTTCTGTGATTGTAGTTCTCTGTAATGGTCTTGGAAAACAAAACAAAGCAGCACTACCTGGCTTGGGAGACCGTGGCTTGGACCAGCATCAGGTGGCACGTAAATTAATACTACATCAGGTAATTTTTATTTCTGGGCTTATGTATTGAAACAGAAAATGTGCCTTATGGTTAGAACCTCTGCAGAAATTCATGTATTAAAAAGCCTGAGAAAGGCTTCAAACACTGACAGAAGATGCCAGAGGGGCTGTTAAATTTCCTGACTTTGAGGTATTTCAAATTTGAGAGGACAAAGCCCTGAGCAACCTGATCTGTGCTGGCCCTGTGCAGAGCAGAGACTGGAACGGGTGACTTCCAGAGGCTCTTTCTAACTTTTAACGTCCTGTGATGCTATGATTTGAAAGGGCATAGCAAAGTAGTCCTCACTTTGTTTCATCTTCTGATGTCTGAGTATGCGGAATCTCATATGCTTCAAGGGGAAGAGATAATCTTGCATGCAACTGTGTATTTCCTTTCCAAATCTGAAGTAGTGAGTCAGGCAAGTGTTCATGGGAATCTTGACTCAAGTAGTATAACACTGGTTTAGTGAATGCATACTGACCGTAAAATACTTTAGACAGAATTTCATGTTTGAGTTATGAGGTATTGACTTAGTAAACTATGATTTTTTAAAAAAACCAAACCTATTTGTTTGTTTATTTAGCATGTCTAACATGCTAAAATAAGCAATTTTTAATGGGATTAGAAAGACTTCAGGTAAGTATTCTTGCATCACAGTCATCTGCAGTCTTCTATATGGATTAATGAATTTGGTTCTTTTTCTTTTTTACTGGATAAAGAAGATCTTGCTTCAGTGAAACACAGTGATAGCAGCTAAACCAGCACTGCAGTTCTAACTGTGGGGAAAGGCAAGTGGAAAGTTAGAAATGATGACTTGGACAAAAAAATTATGCATATGAGGCAGTCAGAACAAAGCACTTCATTCAAGTGGGCCAGGTCTCGGCACAGGGTGGTTTGCACCATGGATGGTACACAGCCTGGAGAAATGCTTTGTTCTAGGATCAAAGTAATAACTTTTTAATAACAACTGAAGAGAATTTTATCATTTTTTACAGGATAAAGATGAAAACCAAACATGCCTTGTAATCATATACGTAGATACACATGATCACTCTTACTGATTCACTAATAGTATACTTCTTTAACAATGAGCAAAAATGCAGGCTAACGTACAAAATGGGGAATAAAAACCTGGTGAGAGGTGTAGGTGACCTTGTATGACAGTAAATGTGAGCCTTCCAGTCTTTGCATAGCTTGACAGGAAAACTAATGTCCGTACAGGAGAGTGACTGGGTGAAGATAGTATTTAATGGGTCATTTTAATCTGAAAGTGTAGCATTGGCTAGCTTGGTGTTGAAATACCATCTACAAGTACATTCTTTACAATGTAAAGAAAAGGGTGTGGAAAAAAATGAAGAAGCTTTAAAGGAACCACAGAAAGGATTGACTACATTGCATTAACATCAGAGATGTAAAGGGTATAATCTATTGAGCTGCTCTAAAAGAAGACTGAAATATGACTTGATCAAGAAGACAAATCCATTTCAATAACAGGTGTTTTGGAGAGTTGAATTTAGCAGAGAAAGTCCCAGTGAAAAACAGAGCTGGGAGCTCAGGACAGGCAGATTCAAACCAGACCTGTGTTGAGGGCTGGGAGAAGAAGTAAGAGCAAAAATGATTTATAAAGGAAACAATCTATCAGGAAAAATAGTAGGATACTAGGTATTTTTCATTTCACAGTGTCTTCACAATAAGTCGTCCAGGAACATATGGTTCAGCTGAACACAGAATATTGGACTCAAATATTAAGTCAAAGTTAATGGTCTGTGGTAGAGATAAAAATTACTTCTCCCGCCCTCCAGATATTCACACAGAACAATAAGGATTGCATCCGTCCCATGCAAGTGGCTTCAGATTTTCATATGTTCTGAAATGGAAGTAATTCCTGTTCCAGGAAACCTGCAGAAGATACTGAAATTAGGAAAAAATGTCCAGGGAAAGAAATGCCATTTTCTATCAAAATACACATGAAGAAATAATTTTACTAGAAAACATTTGGAAACATTTTACCCTTGCTTTTTATTTTCTCCCTCTCTATAAAACATAATGTAACTGTCTAAAAGATAGATTTTTTCTGTTTTATTGATCTGGAAGAAACATTTAGGATTGGTTTTGCTTTGGGGCTTATTATTTCTGTTTGTCTGTTATTTTTGTCATGTGTTCTAGGAAACTAAAACATATGTGAAGGAACTTACTGAGTTCATGCCCTTCAAACAGTCAGCAATTTCGAGATACACAATTTATTGTGCCCACCACATTCTCCTTACAGACACCATCTGGATGATAATTTAGAAAGCAACTTCATCGTCTACCAAAATGAACAAGACCAAACAAAAACGTCCTTTTTAAGCCTAGGTAGTAATTCATAAGAATTCTAAAACCACAGTTATTTGCAACTACATTTTTTGCTTTCCATTTGCAACCTTTTCAAAAGACAAGGATCAAGCAGCGCTTCTAATACAATAGTTCATTTCACAGGATGTTGTAATAAATCCTTTAAAGATGAACGAAATTGCCCACCTATAAAGGATGGTTTTCCTTCACAAGTTGCACTCACACACTGCCATAAATCCTCCTAAAAAAAGTCTTAAGTTACAGGTCTTTTGCACAAATCCTTCTGTGAGAAATTTGACATTCAGATTCTGTTCTTCACTGCTGCTCATCAGTATTGTTTTATGTAATAGGGGAAGTACTAGATCACAATAATATCTGCTTATAATATATTGTAGTTCTACACCCAGAGGTCATTGTGTCTGACACCAGATTTCTTGGTTGCTGGTTAATATGATGATTAAGAAAGAATAGCCTAATAACTTTACAGGGAATTTGCTTTGGCAAAAGAATGAAATGTAATATCTAGAAAACAGGACCAATAATTAAAGCAGCATCTCCTTCCCTGTTATGCCACTGAAGCGTGAAATGTCATTTCACCTGTCCACGTTATTAATTATCTTTTTCTGGTAAAAATGTCAATAATCTGGAACTGTCCATCTTTCCACAGTATGTATTGCAGTGGAGCTCCAAATGCTGGGTGTACTTACTGTCTTGCAATATAATAGAAAAAATATTGTATGACATTCTATTATATCACATTATATTGTATTATATTCTATCATATTACTTTTTATTCGTTAATATCTCATTATATTAATTATATTTTACTTTATACTGTATCATATATAATATATTATGGAATAACATGATATAGTATAACATAATATGATATGTTATAATAGCACAATATATAATATAACATGATAGATTATAATGTAATATAGTATAATATAATATAGTATGATATTACATGATATCATATAATGTAAAAATATCTTCTTTCTGCCATGAAGAGAAAAAAATATGTTTCTCTCACCAATCTTAGATAATAATCTGTCAACAGCATTCTAACTTCTCACATGCCAGGAAAATTTTTTGCCTTTATTAATACAAAGCCTGAGGCTTTCTACAGACTGCACAGTGCAGGGACTCATGACTTTTATGATTTTGTCTTTGGCTGAGCTCATTTAAGTTTTGTTAAGTTTGGTAACAGTTGTTTAACAATCAGATAACTGTTGCCTCATATTTTTTTCTAATTTTACTTCAGTTCATAGAGATAAAAAGTAATTATTATATGTGGATTGCATTGCCTATGCCTTCCAGAATAAAATGTTGTGTAGAGGATTTTAGCTACGGGGTGATCCCAGAAGTCTCACAGTTAATACCAGTCATGATGGCCACTCAGTGGTCATTACAGGGATAAAACCTCATCTTGTTCATGTAAAACCAGCTTCAGAGATAACAGCACAGCTCGCTAATAGGGAACAAATGAAGAGCAGTGTGTTGGCAGACTGTACTAGGAAAATATATATAAATGAACCAAATGGATCCCAAAAATTAGGAAGAAATACCAACATCACCCTTCTCCTGGCAAAGAGGAGGAAGACACCAGGGACATCCTACTCCTCCCAGCCAAGGCCACAGGGTGCTGAAAGCTCCCCACACCACCTGAGCAGAAACCAGCAGCCTCAGGACCCAGAGGACCTCTGAGCAATTGTAGCACTCAAGAATATGAGTCCTAATAGGCTGATGGTTTATATAGCACCTTGAATGGTATTAGTGAGGCATTCCTGTATTAATTTGGACTGTAAATCTTACCACTATTGTAACTGGACCAACAAATACCCTATGTTATAATTTGAATAGAGAATTATTATTTTAATTACATTACTGGTATATTCTTGGTATTTCAGACCATGCCACCTCTATTTAGCTTGTAACTTTGAGTGCCACAGACATAAAATTCAAATACCCACAATGGGAACTTTCCACTTATATACTATATCAAGGTTCAGTTAGGCATACTTATGACTAGGATGAATCAATGATGAGACTGATTTGCATTAATATTGGTGTGTTTTATTAGATTCAGCTTTTACTGTTTGTATTTGTTTACTTGATTTCATGTGGCATCCATTTACTACAGTTCCTTTATGTTTGGTTGGGTTTTAAAAATCTCTTTATTTAAGGAGGTTCAAATATGTTTTTTTAATGTTTGTCACTGGTGAGCTGCTATATGGTAATTAAAGCTGAAAGCGTAAAACAAATTACTTCAGAAATAATCCATTTGTAATTCTTCAATTCTCTGTAATGAACAAAGTATTCATTTCTTGCCTCCCTCTATCCTCACCGCCAATGGAAATCCACATTAAAGGGAGAATAAGAATATTGACCTTTTTTCTTCAAGTAATACCAACTAATTCTGACACATTCTGACCACTTAATTGAGGTATTGTAAGATAATTGGTCTCTGCAAGGATCAGGATGTATTTTGCTGCAGGCAAAATTATTTACTAGCTACAGATTACCTAAATTATGACACTGAGTTCTTGATGTGTCTGGGCTGAAATACAGCCTCTAGACCATGGACAAGGAGCAGAGGTTGGGGCTTTCAGGAGAGGCTGGACATGCTAATTGCAGCCCATTGGAGTACTCAGGGCCATGACACACATTCAAGCCATCTGTCAAAAAATATCCCAAGTTATGCCAACTGTAGGCAAATGGAAACTTTAATTAGCTGATCTTTAAAGTTGTATCTTATTTCCTGCAGAATAAGTTCTAATCCTTAAACTGTTTTGACATTTTTATGACAGGAACTGCATTGCTTTTGCTGGCATGGTAATCTTGATTTCATTTAAAATGATAGTTTATATTTGCTCATTGTTCCTTTTGCTGAATTTAATTGTTGCCAGGATTGGCTAAAGGCTGTTTTTGGGAGGAAATTTGTAAGATAAGCTGTAACATACTGGAGAAACTATAACCTTAGGCTTTTTTAAATTAAATGAAAGCAAAGGGTAAAAATTAAAAGTATGTTGCGAAAAGAATAATTTTTTTTCATGCACAGAAATCCAGAACTAAAATATTATGCAAGTCTTCTTAAAATTTATAACAGAGTAGTGTAGTCTTATTACTTCTGCTGCATTGCTCTGTCCTTCAGCTAATTCCAGTAATGTAACTGAGCATTTGTGTCTGCAGAGAGGTTTGAATTAGAACGATACTAAGCAAACAAAATGTGTAATGGTAAAACTTCTTTCTGTAGAAAAGCTATCCCTAAGACTCTTCAAATTCACACTGAACTGAGCTGTTAGCCTCTATGCTAGAGGACAATGCAATACTAGTACAAGTTAAATAATGCTTTACAGACAGTCTCCACTTCTATTTGCTGAACAAATTTTATTTGGGGTTTAATTTTGCTCTGTAATTACAGCATAAAATCCAGATGCATCACAGGAACACAAAATTATCTGAATAAGCAAGTTTGCCATTCTCCTGAGGTAACTGACTAATGGGTCAGGTGAATTTGATTTTGAAATTCAAAGTAGACTGTCCTCAATTCAATTGCCAATTTTTTTTTTTTCTCAACAATATACATAAATAGCAAATTCTTCAACACTATTGGGAGTCAAGATTGTGTAGGCCTTTTTGCACAACGAGAATGCTGTAGTGTGGACAACCTAATGCTTGGGGAGATAAAGGTATCTCTTGGCATAGCATACAGCTCACCAGAAAGAACATTTTGACCTGCAGAAGGAGCCATCTTACCATTGTTAAGAAGATGTGAAAATTTTAAGAGGCCTGTGGATCATACAGGAATGAGATTATGGTGATGGCTCATCACACATATGAGAAGAGAGGGTTGAATATGTGAAGGTGTATCGCTGGATAAGCTCCTTTCTGAATACTGCAGTGGACTTGGCTTGCATGGCCATGTACCCATTTATGGTCCATGAACCGCTGTGGTACCACTCTCATCGAGTGGCCATCAACAGAGGAAAAAATATTTTACTTCCTATATTCAATGAGCTATGTATGTGGCCAAAAGGAAAAATATTGAAATCTGCCATGAGTTATGAGGCAGTGGGGGCCTGCTTCTTAGAAAGCTATATAGTAACTCATAGGTTGCAGCTTTCAAATGTAATTGGTAACTTTCCTAGAGCTGTTTTGGATGGTACCATAAAAATTACTGGAACCCGCTGGCAGAAGCCACTTTCAGATACTTGTATTACACATCACAACTGAATACAGACCACCTAAAGAAAATGGGCATTAATATAAGGTCTATATGGGAGCATGAATGGGCTGTCATGACAAAATCAGTTGGGGAGCTCCCAGAGCTCTTACTGCAGATCCCCAGAGATGCCCTTTCCAGTGACAGGATAAATGCCTGTGACTTTAGTAGTCACTATCCCTTCTTCAGAAAAGTCAAACTACCTTCTTGGACATTCCCAAGTTATTTTTGAGAACTTTTGAGACACTTGGCAGTCTGTTTAGGGATGGTCAAAATCAAAGTGGACGCAGTGTCAAGGACACACTTTACCCAGGCTTCTCATCAGGGTGAACAGTAAGCTCATGGTTCCTTTCTGCCACCTTTGTGCTGTGCCTGGCCAGGCCTTCTGCAGCCACAGCAATAGAGAAGCCCTTGGGAACACCTGGTGTTCCCTGAAACTGGAGTGGAGAAGAGGGACTGAGCTTGATACCTCGGGGGTTTGGCATTTGAGCAGAGGGATAACAGCCTTTCCTCAGATTGTATAAAAATATACCACTACTAGAAGCAAGAAACTTAAGGCTACCCAGCACAGAAGCTGACAAAGAAGTCAAGTATATCAGGAATTACTGATTCTGCTTTATGGCCAGAGCCTGTTAAGGAAAAAAACACACCACAGAATGCTGAACTGCCAGATAGGCTTTAAATTTTCGGTGGAGTAAATTTGGTCAGTGGTCCAGTCATTCATTGCTGCCACTGTAAATTCCCTTCCCACAGTTTCAGCTGCTATGAAAGTTTAATCTATGAACATCTACTTGCAACCTTGCTGAAGTCTCTGCTTTGTTCTGTACACCACCACCTGTATTAGTGCCCCTCTTTCTGTGCCAAGGCACTAATAGACTTCCAAGCACCATCATAAATTTTTCTACTAGGTCTACTAGGTCCGCCACAGTAAGAATAGAGAAAAGCCTGTTTTAGCAAAACCCCGATCCGTGTGAGGCACCATAATCCAAGTTTTTATATGAGTCATAAAGAATTGCTACTCTATATATTATTCCACATTTTTATTAGCCAAAATATTTTAAACTATATATATTATTATTGCAAAAATCTGTCATTCTGTTTCTGTAAATGAGTTTCCGGGAAAAAAGTGTGTAACACAGCTGTTTTAGGAAAGTCAGCAGCCTCAGCATGGACTGCTGATAGCTTTTGTGTTTGCTCGCTGTGTCTGAGACCTCTTCAGGGTCTGGCAGATATGGGAGTGGACCAACAGGAAACTCTTGTCCTGACAAAGTGACCTTTACAGACAAGCCATGAACTCCTCCTCGATACCTGCATCACCTAAGATGGTTGTGTACCTGTGTTGGGTGAAATCCGCCATTTGCTTCTTCGGGAATGTAATTGTAAACATAGGCAAAAGGCGTCAGTCATTATTAGCATCAAGAAATTGAATTAACGGAAAGTATTTTAAAGATTTCTGGGAAGATTTTAAATTCAATGAGCTTTCTGTCACTTTTAAACACAATAAATATAGAATTGGCCTAAGAGAGTTTATATAGAAAGGCAGTAAAAATGAAGTTCCAGAAATTTTTTTTCAATCGCTATGAGCACAGATTTCCTTATCACTTTAATATTTTTTAATGTTCAGTGAGAAAGCTGCAGATGCTTGGTCTAGCATATATTACTCACATCTCCAATAATTCACCAAAGCACAAGGCATCTGAAGTTAAAGCTGACTGCATTTTTTTTTCTACTGCAATAATATTTAAGTAGGACAATGTCAGGTTCCTGGAATCAAAATGTCTTCCAGAAGCATGTTCTGGTAAATTGTTTCTGAGATGATGTCAGAGTTATGACTTACTTTCCTGAAAGATTTCTTAGGAGCTTGCAGCATGTAAAGAGCTCTGCCATAAACTTTCCTCGTGGATACCAAAAACTGGTCATCTTTTGTAAACTTCATAGCAGCCTTTGGAGGCAGATGCCTAGGAAGTTGTCTTTCCAAGAAACCATTGGGTTGGGGTTTTTTTTAGGAAGGTTGTATGGATGACTGCCTGAGACTTCTCAGCTTGGGAGAGTTTTCTGCGTGGAGACTGTTCATGTTATGCTGAACAACAGTAGTGATGAAAGTGGAGTGGTTCATTATCCTGTGAACCCTCTTACATATGTCCAGTGATGCATACCTGTTGGAGAATAACTGAACTATGGCATAAAATTAAATTACTCATCCTTCAGCTGCTGTAGTAGTTCTATGCTTTTAACCCAAACCTGGCCACTGGCTGTAATGTAAAAATCATTATGGAATTTTAATGAAATTTTGAATACATTTTATTGGGTCATTTTAGTACAAAAAGCTCTGTTATCATGCTTTGATTATTTTGGGCACCTTGAGAATATGAAGACATACATGCAGATTAATGTCAATAACAGTGTGATTCCTTGATGAAGCTGTTTCCTTTCAGTGATTGTGGAACTCTAAAGAAAATCAGCATTAGTAACTTACATGAATGACACATGATGTAACAAATTTATCCTAGCATGGATAAAAATGGAGCTGGTTTTATGTAAAGAAAAACCTCTAGAAGTAAATGTCATTCCAAGTCCATTGAAAAAAACCCACAATACATTTCAATACGTATTTCCATACATATACACATGTATATATTCAATATATATTCCCATATTGTTTCCTTGAAATATAGACTCTACTCGTAAAAACTTGAGAAAATGTTCAAAACTTTTACCTGTGTTATCACCATTTTCTGATGCTGAGACTACTTTTAATAAAATTTAGACTGAATTAAAAGAACATGTAGGTTTATGTACATACACTATATATATGATGTAAAAAGTAGTTGTAAGGAAGGAAAAAGTAAATATGAGCAGAAAATTCACTCCGTGGCATGAAATGAATACACCAAAAGTGGAATTCATATTTCAGAATTAATATTGACAGTACTGAAATACAGGTAAGTTCAGAGGTCAGGTAAAATGAGTCATTTCTTGCACACTGTCATTCTAGAAGATCATGGAGAAGCTCAAAGCAAAATCTGGTAGATATTTTTTTTTTTCCTACTACTGCGTTTAGCAGGCAATGCTTTACTGAACGCTTTAGAAACAATCTACTCCTCTGAAAAAAATATGAATTTATTTCTATTACTATTCTCAAGTGACTTGTCAACCTAGTATTTCAAATAAATACTTATTACAGATGTATTTTCTGCCTCAGACAGCTGTAGTCTTCGCAGTTCAAAGTTGTAGTCTGATGGGCATGACCTCTTCCAAAAGCAAATAAAAGAAACATCTGTCCTAGGGCAGAACTTGGCCCTTTGACCTTGTGTAGCACAGACAAAATTAAGCAAGGAAAATGGAGTCCAGATCCAAGTTTCCAGGCACATATCGAAAGAATGGTAAATAAAAATAAACCAGAGAGGATGAAGAGGAGGGAAAAATGATGGGAGTATCAAATTAGTAACAAGTGGCATTATTTAGTGCTATTTGCTCAGTCTTATTACCATATTTTATGAGGAAGGAAAATTAATTTGCAGTTCATTTTATCTTTTAACAATTGTCATATGAATTGTAGGGGAATATTAATACACATCATATTCTATAAATAGCACATAGCATCTACCTCAGTGACCTTTCATTTTTTTTAAATTTCTACTGGTTAAGAATACCATCTGCCTACTAATTATAACATTACTAATCCATGAAGAAGGGCAAGAAACTATTCTATTTGACTTGGAAAGTGTCAGAAGACTGAGGAAGGTGAAAGGAAGCACCCTGTTCTCACTTTAGCTTTAATCTGTATTTGTTGTAGAAAAAGCTTTAGATGATTAGTCTTGCCCTCTGCTTTGTTTCAGTAAACCGTATACAGCACTGTTCAATTAATATATATTCTTTTCACTCTCGAATTTAATTTTATATGTTCTCTATTAACAAGCATATATAAAAGTCATCTTTTGTGTCACCTTTTCTTCTGAAGGTTAACACCAGGCACAGAAGATAATGACTGTGTTTTGGTGTTGTAAGTTCACAAGCACTGCTCACGTCCCTGAGAGCTGCTCTTTGTACAGCAGTGTTTACCAAGCTGTGCGCTCTGCCTGCAGTCCTGGCAGGGAAGTCATCTTCAGTGGCAGAGCATCACTGCAATCTGGGATGAGCTGCTAATAGGTCCTTGTACAAAAAGGCAATAGATTTCCAAGGTCTCTCTTAATACAAGATTTCTTTGCAAATCTGGAGCTCGGTCTCAGCAGAAGGGAAGGAGGCAATCACTGTAACCCTCTGTAAAAGAGCAAAAATTTTTTTTGTAAAACCCTTAATCCCAGCAAGCCATTTAACATTCAAAAGTTCCTTAAATGTCCCAGGGCATTAACCACACTTTCACAACACTTACCCAGAAACAGAATTTTTAGCTTTGCATTACTATAAGTCCCTTTTATTTTCTTAACAATGACCTGAATGGTGCTGGTATGAATTTATGAATTTACATAGTTTTCATAGAGATTTTTTTTTTTTTAACCATATTCAAATGACATGAACACTGGATTAGGAATCAGATATTTCTGAGCTCTGTGTGATGATCCATAAGGGGTTAAAAATGGTCTGAGAGAAGGATCTCGATATGAACTCTTTATCTCTGTCAAGACAGATATTTACTTCATCCTTAGCACGTAATATAACAGAATTAAACCGTAATACTCAGACTCAGTCCATTTTCCATTGTAGCTGAATTATGTTACACACTTTATTATGTTGTAATATGTTGGAACATAAGAGATGAGGGAAAAAAAAATTAGCTGCATGCTCTAAACTCTTTTTGTTCTAACAATGGGTCTTACCTGACAAAAAAAAAAAAAAAAAAAAAAAAAGAGGATATCGATATTGCACTATCCAGTCCCACAACTTATTTCTTTTACCCTCCTCATCCTTATTGCCTTCATCCCATTCTCCACATTACTTCTATAGCCTCCTCATTTTCTTATTACATATGCTATACTGGAGATGTCGTTATTTCCTAGCCACCCAAAAAGCTCCCTTGCAGCGTTCACACTGCCACAGAGGATCTAATACAGGTTAGATCCATGAGGCAAAAAGGCTATCAGAAGGCTTGCTCAATTTTGGAAAGCTTCTGAATCAGAAGTCTGGCTGGGGTTTGTGTGCATGTTTGCTTCCCACATTTTCCATTAAATTCATAGATCTCTTTTCATGGTTAGTGAGGCACTAATTTCCAAGCCTGATTAACGGGAAGTTTTCCCTGCATTAACCACTTTTATTCCTGAGACAGCAGGGTCACTTGCTGAAGGTTTTTCTTCTCTTTTAAGACCTCTCCCATGAACACAGGCTGAGAGAGTGGATACTCAGGGCCTTCATCCCTGCAGCTGGAACTTTTTTCTCTCATGTTCCATTAACTTTTTTTTGCCCACAGGAGTGAATCATACACTTTTCTTCTTTGTAATTGGGATAATCCTGGAAATGAAATCTGAAGATTTTGGTATCTAAGTTCTATGTTCTACTTTCCACTTTCCTGTCAGGTAGAGCAATTTTTCAAAAACAATGTTTGCAGTGTTCTTTAATTCCCTGACTTATATGTGTATATATATTTATTCAGTTGTAACACAGAGTAGTCACATTTTAATAACCCAAGCTAGAGAGGGACTTGTACACAATGAAGCAGAAATACGATGTATTAATGCCAGATTTCTAGGTTTTTCTACATTGTCTCTGTTTTTGTCAACACGCCTTGTCAGACCCTTGTTGGAAAACAGAGATCTGAAATGTGTTGTTATGTCCAGACTTGAAACGCTTGAAGACTTCTTATTTTGAAGCCTTCTCCAGTGTGAGTGTCTAAAGCTGTGGAACAAACAGCAAATAGTTTTGATAAGACATGCACAAAAATCCAAGTCTGTTCATTGAAATCTGTGTATTTTAACCAAAGCACTCAGAACTTCATTTTTTATATGCTAGAAACATGGCAAAAGAGAAGGCCATGTATGAGAACCTTTAAAAAGGAATATATCTGTAGCCCATACAAATTCACAGTGCTGGGTTCAATGGAAGATCACGTTTTCTCAAGAGCTACACCAAAAGGAAAATTAAAGGATCATTAATTAGTTCCTTGGTACTGGAACCTTATTTCTTTTTAAATATTATGTGCTCATTTATTACTTAAAGGACAAGTATGAAGAAGCCATTTGAGCTTTGTCTTCTGCTGCATTTGGTGTACAAATCCCTTTAGGTTGTAAACTATAGTCTTGCTGCTATTTTATTTTATTTTATTTTATTTTTACTTTCTTTGGAATATCCTTATCAGAAGGCCTTACTCCTGGTTGAAATCTATGTCATGGCATTATGACACTGTTTGTTCCATACTTATTGTCTTTTCCCTCCCACTGAGAATGACTATTTAAATTGCTATACACTACTAAGTATTTTACTGCTGTTCCTAAGCTTGTTGCAAAGAGGAAAATACATGTGATAATTCAAGTTATTGTATAGCAAAGAAAACACAGTTTTGGAAGCCCAGCTTAAGACAGGCTTGAGTTTTCACAAATACTTTAAATTCCTGTTTTTTGCCACATGTAATGTGTTGTATTGAAGGATATGCAGTCTCCTCAAAACCTGCCTTTTAAAAGGTCTCTAATGATCGGTTCCTCCAATTTTTTTAAGGTTTCACAGTTTGCCGTCTCCTTGCTAGGGAGCTTTTCTTCTCCAAGGGGAAAAGCTCTAACTAACATCAAGAAATAACAGTGAAAGAGTCTTCAAGCTCATAATACAAGCAACAGGCTGTGCTTGCCACTTCTGTCCATCTCCACCTGCTTCCCTGTGGTCCTCCTGCTTATTTTGGGTTTCTTACCATAGTGGGAAGAATTTGGACATTTACTGAATCTTTCAAGGTCTGCTCCACTGTAACGTCTAACAGTTATAAGCTGATCAACCAGTCTTTTACAAGCTACTCAAAGCGTTTTGTCCTGACAGCATTTCTCAATGCTTTATGCCTCCCTTGCTGTTGGCTTTGATGAGTCGGTTGCCTAAACGTCCAAGTTCTTAGTAGCTCCTGTTTGGCTCATGGAGGCACCTTTTTACACTCCTTTTTCCACTAATATGAATAAGGCTCCTTTCAGTCCTGTGTGGCTAATGTATCTTATTTTCTTTCTTTATGAAGGTGTCTGTTTAGACCTGCTTCATATTTTCTTTCATGGCAGCGACTTTATTTTTAATTAAGATATGAGTCTATATTTTTCATGTGTGTGCTCTATGACTATGTACTTCATAGTCTTGATGTCTGTAGGAATTTCTCTTTGTTTTCAGTGTCCATAACCTGCTGGAGGGAGTTGATTGCTGCCATATCTAAGCCTCGCTGTTAATAAAGTGAATGGTGTCCTCCTGCAGCATGTCTGGTTGGTATTGACATGTGCTTCACAGAGGCACTCTGCCAAACAAATAACTTCAGGACTGTGTTGAGGAAAATTTGTATAATACCATGTAGCCATCTGGATCTCTGTCTATACATTCACCAAATGCTGACTATACATTGACCGGCCAGTTTTACCCTTTGACATCGATTCTTTGGTTAGCACAGACTGCTTAGTGACCAACAGAGTATCCATACAGACCCATTTGAAAGAAGTTACTTTTAAAGAGAAGAAAAGTTATAGTAAACAGTAGGTACTGGGGTTTAGTCACTTGTTTCCAGTCTCTCTTTTTTACTACAGTTTGCTTCCCCACCCCCCACCCCAGGAATCTGTGTTATATTTCAGAAGTAACAGAAAAGAAATTGGAAATCCTGTAATAAAAGCATTGTTTAATGCTGTGCCTTAGATGAAAAAAAGAAGCAAAAATGCATCATCTGTGGTTAGCATGAGACAAACCTTTCTATTTTTAAGCGACTGAGCACAAATAAGCCTACTCCCGATTAGTGATTTCCATGCAGATTTTTTGAAAAGAGTGGTTACCACTGAGTAACTTTCTACTGACTCCTAATAATACTGCAAATTGCAAAAAATCTTTGAAGTGTGCTTTCTCCATGATGTTTGACTGAAACAGCCACCTGACCAGTAGGATTTACAACTGATTTTGTAAACCTATTCTTTGTTAACTGTCATTCCCCAAATTCCAAATATTATGTAATAAAATAGGTTTCTGATTAAGAACAGGAAGTTAAATAATAGACAAATTACTATGCACAATCTCTCTGTGGAATTTTCTCCTTTTACATGATGATGATTGAATGATTTTTTTATGTGTGATAGTTGCATAGTATTTTAACCCCTCACCTCCTGATAAAATGATATCACAGCTGCCTAAAATTGTGAAGACCTAGACAGTACTTTCAGACAGAGAACTTTAGAAATAATATTAGGAAAATAATTCTAATGAGACAATCCTGATCTCGATACTTTTTCAAAGCTGAAAGAGCACTTGGGTATCTGAGTTTTTGATTGCTGTTTTTTTCTTTAATTTTCAGCCCAGGTTACTTCTTCTCACTGTTTAATTTCAGACTTCTGTGAATATAGTAAAACCAAACACTTTGTCATGAAAATGATTTTGTTTTAGAAAATTAATCGTTGTATTCCCTTCTGGCTCTTCATTACTCTGTAGGAAGTAGAAACTATTCTAAGACTCTTGATGAAATTCTTCAGTACAAAACCTTGTGACAATGAGCACAAAACTTCCAGCTGCCCAATTTATGACTGCAAGGGTCTCAGCTCCACAAAAGGGAACATGACATGCCTGAAAACCTGGAATGTGGCAGCCTAAGGCTCCCTGCAGCAAGGCCAATCACAGTAAATTAGGCTTGAAGCAGGTTTTCTTGAGGCTTGACCCTTCAGAGGAGGAAATGTAATGGTGCAGTGCAGCTGACAAGTGCTGGAACAGTGTCGACTTTGCATTGAGACGTTTGGGATCATACCAATGAAAATAACATATGTTGCTTCTTTTGTAAGAGAATACTGTTCTCATGTTCTTTTGACATCGGTGTGCTACGTAGAGATAGTTCTATTGGAGCTAAGCAGTCTAGCCCAAGATCCATATCTTTTTTTTTCCTTTCTCTCTCTCTCTCTCTCTTTATATCTATCTATCTATCTATCTATAACTCTTCCTGAGTAGCAATAATTGGCAAAATGAGAACTTTTCTTTCCATGGGTGTTGCTTTACACTTGTCTAAACTCAGTTTCATCTATGGCTTGCTTGACAAGATGTTCAGTATCATGACTGATTCTTGCAGTTCCGCACAACTGACTGTTGCCTTTGCTATGCTCAATATTGCAATATCTTAAGAAGACTTTGGTACTTCCCTAATTTTTCTGTATTGTTTATTCCTCCTGAGCTTACATAGTAAACAGCAAGGCATAATAAATGATTTTTTTGAGATATTTATGCCACATTAACTTGCTAAAGGTCCCAGACACTTGTAAATGTTTATGGCAAATGCTTCATGGGAGATTTATTTCTAAGTTAGATACATCAGAAATAAACTCTCCCTTGAAACTGAAGGTGGCACACTAAAATCTCATAGTTTTAAAATATCTTAGGAATGGAATTCAACAGTCTTTCCCAATTCCCCAGTTTTTTTTTTTTTTTTTAACAGAAGTAGACATTACTCAGAGCTGGGCTTCTCCCCAGCTTTCCGTGTAACATTAATTGTGAAGGCAACAACCACTGAAAACAGACATCACACAGACATCACACAAGGTGCAGGCTTCCTGCTCCCCTGGAGATCTGCTGTGGCTTTTGGTCTGGTGACTGACTTGAACTTTCAAAGGCCCACACAGTTCCTATTCCTTGGGAAGAACTGCTTTGTGATTTATACAGCCACAGAAACTTTCACAGCAGCAGTTGTGTTGTTTTCTCCCAAGTTCATGATGAAATAAAATCCTCTTACACTCAAAATCTTGTTATAGGCAAAACCCCCACACCATATGCACACTATGGAGTGAAAAATTTATGGTTACTCTGATTAATGCCTTAACAGTCTAAGAATGTTTTATAGTCTAAATGTTTTAATAGTCCCAATGATCTAATCAGCACAGAAAATTCCCATTAGTAACATAGTGAAAATCACTATATAAAAAGCTTTCCTATATAAAAAAATCTTTCTCTGTCCTAAGATTTACACTTCAGTCTTCCTCTAGAAAAATGGGATGAGGTGGGTTGTCGGTCTTTACCATCATCCCAATATCTCTGACACAAGGAATGCAACGTTTGCTATACAGCGGTTTCCTTCTTGAGTACACTGCAAACTACTGTTTATAAATTCTGTCAGCAGAGGGTAATTCTGTCTCATTGTTTCCACACTGAAAAGTAGCCTCTCCACCCTTGGCTGAGCTCAAGGGCTCATGCTATGTGGTGATTTGTCTATAAGTTGTTCCCAGAATTTAAGGCAAGAGAGTTTAGCAAGTGGCACTTGACAATGAGAAAGTTCTCAAAACAGTTCAGGCCAAGGCTTGCCCACACAGATCCGGAGACTTGGCCCTTCTCACAGCAACACAAAGCCTTTCTGACATTGCGAGGTTTTGTTTCTTGAGTGCAGCCTCAACGTTGCAGATAGTCCTGGATCTGCAGCTAGAAAAGGCAGCATTGTCTGAAGAGCCATGACGGAGCCTTTTGCTGGAAAAGACCAGATAATTAAGAACATTGTCCTGATCTAATCACGTTGCTTCTCCTTGGGTTTCAGTCTAAGGCTTTCTGCTGGTGGCCCAGAGACTATGTGACATAAAGGACTGTGGTATACTACAGGCATCTCTGAAACATTTTGAAGACATGACCCTCAGAGGTAGGAATCTGAATGTGTTTAAAATTTATATACTTATGGTGATTTATTTTTTTTAATTGACTTTGGATTCTTTGACTTTAGGGTCAGCTGTATATATTTTTTCACAAAGTGATAAAAAATTAAGGGAAAAATGGAGATAATGCCTCTGTAGATTACATTTTCAAACAACTTTCATCAAGGTAAATAAAGTAGAAAATGTGCATTTTTTCGTCTAAGGTATTTTCTACACCGTGAAGGAGGGGGGATTCATTTTCTCGATAAGGACAATCTCATTACTGTGAAGGAGCCGTCATTTTTATTTTCCATGTAGAAATTTGAAATAGGCCTTAGGGAATGCTTAGATTTTGTAAAAGATATTTTTTGCCTCCCATAATTATCACAAGTTTTTCCTAATGAATTTGCTTCTTAGATGGTATAACTTACATTAGACCAAGGAAAATAGTTGAACTGAAAATATAAATTCCTTATCTCCTTGTGTACCCATACAAGTATCATAAATACAGTATCTACAGAATTTTTCTGCAGATATTGGCATTTTATGCATCAGTAAGTATCTTGCAAGGAATAGTTGCTGAGCTTTTACTAATTTCATAGTAATGAAATTAACATTTAAATAGTTCATAGACATGTGTTGATCAATAGGTAATGATAAAACTATTCATCTTCTGCACCTTGAAATCATTAAATGTTTTCCCTTTATTTCACAAAATTCCTTCAGCATAAGTGGGCGCACAAAGAGACTCATTGAGTTAAGATGTGGTTGAGTTATTGATGAAAAGAGCTTGGGCTGTTTAATCTAAAAGAGGTATATTGGGAGATACGCGACACTCAGAAAATCCCATTATTGTTCAGTTTATTACTGATAACTGATGACAGCACTCATAGATAATCATATTTATCTCATTGCATATGCTGATAGGCAACAAACTTGCATATTTCATTAATAGTTTTGAAATTAGGATATTTACAGGCATTTATAATACCCAGAGATGCAGTTTTAAAATCCAACAGGTGTAACAGCCATTAGGTTTTAATATATATATGATTCAGTGGTGCATAGCTTACAGTGTGTTAATTTAATTTATAACATCATGTGGGTGATTGATCTACACATGACAGTTTTTGGACTGTCTGATGGTGATCATTTCCATGTTATCTGTTACAAAGCGTTGCACACTTCAACTTACATATACAGTATAATTACTTCTTGTGTATAATACTGTAGTTTTTAATATTGTCATTTTGGTTCTAGTGGAACGAAATTTCCAAATGGAAAATGCAATAGATATCTGTAGGCAATCTTAAGAAGCAAAATTGTGTAATTCAGATTGGGTAAAGAACTGACTTTGCAGGTTCCATACTCTTTTCTCTTCACACTCTCCTGTAACGGCCACAAGTCTCTGACAGGCCACAAGAACGACAGGGTGCAACCTTATTTTTGTTACCTTTAGGAAAATTAGGTTTTTATTGTAAACATTTTTCCTAGTGAATTAACACTATTTATTTTGTACTTTATGTATATTGTCAGTACATGCCTTCTATTCGATGGAGATGTTCCAGAAGCTGATATCAAATAATGGATGTTATCTGAATGCTTGAATGTATTACTACATAAAGCATTCATCCTGCTTGACTAGTTTGGAAATGTATTCATTGTGCTGGATCAGTCAGAGTTAAACACAGAGTAGTGGCAGTCTGAGTATTTGTAGAGGAATTACCCTGTTTCAGTAAGAATCCCATCTCAGGAACTAGCGTGAGGTAATTGATTAATTGTATTGGTTAATATCGGGTGTACAATCTGATAATTTTAGCCGAAAACATTTTTGGTTCTCTTTGTTTTTTCTATGGAAAAAAAGCCAAGCAGTGCATTTATATGAATTTCCTCCTGTCCTCACCTTCTTTAGATGTCTTGCTTTGTATATGATATTGTATAACTTCTTAAACCATTCTTCATCCTGAAAAAAAACAAAAAAACCTAAAAAAACACTACACCACCTTATCTTTCACCTTCAAAATTCCCCAATGTGATGTTCTGACAGTTTTAGATTGGTTAATACTGGTATTCAGACAAACAAATAAAAAGGAGACATTCATAAAATACCTCACTTTAACATGTAGCCTTGCAGTTTTAGTGAAATGGACTTTTTAAAAGGAGAAATATATTCTGTGTAATAAATGAGAGCCTGTAACTACTATCTTTAACAGTGGCATTGAAATACGACATGACTGTAAGCTGTCAAATATTTTTTGCACTTGGTTTCTTTTCCCCATGGTATCAAAAATTCAGCATTATACTTGGAACACAGCTCTGCTGGCAGAGTGATTGTAGGTTCTTTTAGAACAGTGTGAATTCATTCTTCCTACATTCACAGTAGTACAACAGGATAGAGGATTCAGTCTTTCTGGAAACAAAAAAAAAAGGCTAAGGTCTGGAAATATAACTTGGGTCTCTTGTACTCATTAACACTAAATTCAGGTGTAGTGGAATGTTTTAAACACAAATTCTTCTTGCAGTATACAAAAATAATGTAAAAATAACAAATGAGTGTTGTAGGGTTTGGGTTTTTTTTACTTCCAACTCCTTATTCTTACCTTGAGAATAAGAAAAAGGAAAAGTCAAAGTGGCTATAGTTATATTAATAAAAGCTTTAAAAATAACATATTAGATTGCTTATTATCCTTTGAAAAAATCAAGTTGTCTTTCTTTGTTAAGTTATGCAGCTAGGTGATGAGACCCTGATCTGAGGTTTAGCTAGCTGAGTAAGAGGAACTACTGCATGTGACGTGAGAAATTTCTGGATAGGGGGAACAGTAGAAGTTAGAGACAGCACCATCAGGGATAGGTGGGTTTCACTGACGCTGAAGGAGGAGAGCATGAGAAACAGCCAGACCTTGCAAATGTTTGATGGGCCTATTAGAGACCACCTTGCTAGGCCAACATACTCAGGTCACCTTATGAAAACCACCCACATCGTGTACAGATGTTGTAGATGTGGGACCATTGAGGGTGAAGTAATTAGAGGCAGGTTGCTCATGTTGGAGGAGAAAAGGGCATCGATTAGGAAGAGCGAAGAACAAGCATGAGAAAACGGAGACAAAGGGGTAATTATGTTGATCTCTGTGTCTGGCTGTGTGCATGTGTGTGTACCTGCATCTTTGGGATTTGCACTTGCTGCTGGCTAGGAGTACAAAAAAGAATGACAAGAGATGCATCTAGCAGGATAAAGGGAGAAATCCCTTGGCTTTTAAACTCCACTGAGTTGGGACTTTCTCTTAACAATCATCTTTGTTTTCCAGTTTATGCACGTAGTAAATTAGAGACTTTAGACTAAATTTATTCAAGTCTATTATTTTCCTGTAAAGCATCACCTGAAAGAACATTAAATTGGGCAGAAGTGTAAAGTCAGACTCTTCATTAGTTTGCATCATTTTTGCACGGAAACATGAGCATCAATTAGACAATGCTTTCTTTAGAAGTCAAATTCTTAGATGGATTTTATTTCGCAAGCTGGTCCAAATCGGCATTCACTTTGTCAATTAATCTTTAATACTTCAAACTTTGGAAGATTTTCAATGGATAATGATTTTTAATGAGCTTGAGTGTTCCAGAAGAGTCAGTTGTGATCCACTGTATTTTTTTTTAATAGGGAAGGTAAGTGTAGTCTGTGAGGAAGGTGGCTGCTCTGAAATGATGATTTCATCATCCTAAAAACGGTAATTGTTTGGATTTCAACACACTGCACATTGCAAGCTGTACCTATTGCTTTTCTAAGTTCCTCTTTGTCAGGTAACAGTCAGTTGTCTGAGAACTTCAGGGAAACATGATGAAGGTACTCTTGGCCATTCCTATTCCATCAAGAAAATGAATGCTTTATGAAAAAGAAGAACCTCATTTTCAGAGTTCATTACATTCATACGGCAAAGCAAAAGACTAAACACAGCTGGTAGCTGTTCCCTGATGACCCCCACTCTCTGGGTTCAGAAGGTAAGAAGAATCTCCTGAAGAGCCTTGCCATCACCCATGTAAAAACGTGTCTACTAGGCTCCACTCCCCATGGTTTTCTGTGGTTTTACTGCTCTCAGAGCTTAAATTGATTGGGGAACTATGCAGGGCTTTGTTGTCAATAAAAAAGAAGACAAACATGGGGAAGAGAGGAACTGGCGTATAAAAGTATTATAAGCTATAAAGCTCCTAAAAAACAGCATACCTGGTGCTGAACCTCCCCCATCCCTCTTGCAAGTGTAGAAATACCTCTTTTGTGCTTAAATTTTAGCATAAATGCTTTTATTGACTTATTCAAACTTTTACAACATTAACATTTATCAAGAGGATTAAGACCAAAGCAATCCTTTTCATCTCTTTAACTATAATGTGTACCCATTTAAGCAAAGTACAATTCACAAAACCGTTCGTTCTTATTTGATTTTTGATCTATATGTTAGAGTGTGAAATTAATGTGGGATTTAACTGTGACAAATATAGAATAGACACCCATTTGAAATTGAAAAAACAAGCAAAAAGCTGTGTAAAGGGCTTGTAGCTGCTGGTAACACATGCTTTATGTCAGGGTCCTTTTTACTACCTCTCTCTGCTTTAGTTTGTAGTGAATGGGTTAAAGTCAAAATTGCCTTTCCCTGGGTGGAAGCAGGAAGGGCTGGGACTGATTGACTGCCTTTGGTTACTGATAACTTCCTCCATCTGCCCCCTGATGAAGCATAACCTCTGGCTCCCTCTCATCTGGCACAAAGCAAGATTTGGGTTTTCATTTCTGCATTGTTTCTGTGAAGACCCTATAGATGTCCCGTTCATCCTTGTGGAAGCATAGAAATATCTTTTGGAAGAAACACCTCATGGAAGCTGCACAGTCTGCTCGCTTCAACCTGCAGCTTCCTCACCCATTGACCCAGCTTCTCAGAGGACACCACCTCCTGCTCCCCAGCCCCTGGCAGAGGCACCAGGCAGTCTGTAACCACAGACCTATGGGTCCTTGTCTCTACCCAGGGCTCTGCTCCGTGGAGGTCTCTGATGCGCGGGGTTTATTGCTCCTGTAGGCACTGGGAAGCGTGCCTCGTGGCACTTGTCTGCCTTCAGCAGAGTTTCTACCCTCTTGTTTCTGTTCATCCTTCCGCATCCATTAGCTGCTCAGGCTTGCTGCACTTTGTAAAAATGCCTGCAAAAAATTCAGGATAACTAGTCAAGGCCTGACCTAAAAAAATAACTGCTCATTCCCAGTCCTAATTTATTTTGACAGTTGACATTGGAGATTAATAACTTTCACTAATTGTAAGGAAAAAATGTTGTAAGATAAGCACATCTATATACAAGTCTTTTGGGGTTTTTTTTTGCCAGAATTGTGATTTATATAGGACAAAAAAAACCCCAAAACCCCCCCCCAAAAAACCCACAATGCTTGAGCCACAAATCCCATCTGAGACTTTATAAAAAGGTTAAGGAGAGATTAATTTTGAAACTCATAAAATCAAATCTCAGCTTTTATCAGAAATAGACTTAGCACCTTAAACCAAAATTCAGCATTTCTAGGCAAAAAATGGGCTCTTTTGTCTATGGCTAATATTGGAAACAGAAGATTTTGCTTATTGCAGTTCTTAGGGGGAGAAGCAGGAGTGATTGCTTTTAAAGACAAAGCTGTGATTAGATGCTGACAGGCCACTTCCAGAAACAGGAGGCAGAAATACCTGCCCATGTCTGTAAACACATGCATAAACAAGGCAGTTGAGAAATAAATGATGTATAGTTGAGTCTTACGTGTCTCAGTGACTTACTGATCGGGCTGTGCAGCTGACACATTGTTGCAGTGCACAGTTAAAAATAAAGCCTTCTTCCCTAGTTACAAGATGCAATACAAAAGGTGAACCTAAGTCTTGCTACCTGGTGTGTCACGCAGAAGTTAGAAAATAGCAGATTGTGCTGGAAGAGCTCCAACCAGTCAATTGTCCCATTCAAAATCTGACCTTATTGAGCAGATTGTTGCAAGCCACGTCCTTGGTTCAGTTTTAGAAAGCATGCTGAACGAGTTTCAGTCAGACCGTAAAACTTCACTAGAAAATATCCTTCAAGTGATGCTCAGGGCAGACAGAATAATGTACAGCAGGTCATTTGAAATGCTACCTTGAAATAAGTTTCCCATGGATACAGAACATACAATGCAAGGCAGTATTTCTATTAGTACAGTCATTGACTTCCTGGCTGCTCAACACCCAGAGGATGCTGAGGGAGTGGGGTAAAAGTCTAAAATAATCCTACCTGAAGCTAGGTTTTCCAAGAGTAACTACATTAAATTAAATGATGAGGAAATTATTTTTTTTAATCAAATCTTTTATAATATATTCGACTGTAAGTATGGTAAAACTATGCCTTTTGCATCAACAAATTCATTTCTGGTAGAGATCTTTTCTATTCATCTAACAGGGATGTTTTCCCTAGCTAGCTGGAAATAAAAAACACCAGGTTATTATTGTAAGACTCTTAAGACTTGTCCGCTGAGGAGAGACTCTTTGAAGACTTGTTTTCAGCAAGGTTTGAAATGGCAGGATGAATCTGGCCCGTTCAGCTTACTCCAGCAAAACTGATCATTTTTCGCAATATAAACACAGTGGCTTGTGTTTACCTTGCGCAAATGTGTACATGAGCCTTAGATGGAAAAGAAACTCCAAATTGCTCAAAGGACTAGCATTATAACCTGACCATTCTCACAGGCTTCTTACTTGTCCAGTAGCTTGATATTGCAGGTTAATCCTGGCATAGCTGTAAGAGCTGGATTTTATTTGTTACAGTCCTAAATCATGGAAATCATGCTCTTCCATGACAACAGTGAGCTATTGCCATATTATGTTATCACTATTGCTCAAAGAATTATTTTTGGCTGGTTATCAGTCTTAGCCACCTTAATTCTGTAATGAATGTAATAAAACACTTGTATGACTTCTTGTGGCAGTAACAAATTAGGTTTTATGCATAAAAGATTAAAACTCTGACAAACTTATTTTTAGTTGTCTTTTTTATATATATATGAAAGTTTTAGTATTTTAACATCATCTAATTGGAGCTATTTCAGTTGCAGGATAGAATCGTCATATATACTGATTACAGAAAAAGGTAATTCCTTACATAAATATTTTTACTTTCTAATCAAAGCATATGTTGATGTTTTGCTTGAGTCTTTACGAAGGCTGAGTAGTTGGATTATTAGAAGCAACATTCTTTAGGACGTAGAGTGCAGGGGGCTGTGGCTTCCTTGCAAGGTATATCATGCCCAGGAAGTTTTTTTAGAAGAATTGTGAATATAAACTTTCCGGATCCCTAGTTTTCCTTTTTTTTTTTATTGACCCATAAGGCCTATTCTCACATACTCTAGCAGTTAGCCAGATGACTGCATGATGATGGCCTGTAAGAGTTGGCATTAAGTAACTCTCCAGCACCCTTCCAAGTCCAGAAATTTTAGATTTCACTTTACTGTAGACTAAATCATCCTGCATACTGTGAAATGTCTTTTTTCCAAAGAAGCAGTTGTCCAAATGGATGATAAAACTGATTTGAACAACTACTTTCTGTCACGGTCCTTGTGTGAAATGTAGACTTTATGTTCCCTGGAACTATCAGTATAGTAAATTGGAGCAGCAGAGTAGCAGAGCCCTCCATTAAGAAAAGCAAAGTTCCTAAGGTGGACTTACATCACTCATTTCTGTTTCTGGAAGTGACTGAAAGAGCTTAGTTTACAGTGATACAGTAAGAATGTGTTTAATAGTTTTGCAGTTCATTTTTTTACATTTCCTACATACTTTTAAGATTTTAGGTGGTTTTAGCATTTTGCACAATATGATAGATGTATATAGAAGTTTTAATTGTGTAATCTAAAATAACTAGGTGGTGCTGATTTATTATTTGATGTTTGTAAGATTACAGAATGCAATATTTGGCAAACACATTCTTCAGATTTTGTGATCAAGGCTTTCTGTTTATGGCCATAATATATTCATTCTATTGAAAAGAAGCAGTTAGATCTGTAATTGTGGAGCTGATTATGTATGAATACATATATCCAATCACAGGAAGATCAGACACTCAGGGACCGTCAGTGCAAAGTAGGTTGAAAATGACCCTTTGTGTTTTTCATAGTTCAAGGTGGTCATTGGGGACAAAAAACCCCAAAACCCAAACCACACAACAAACCATACAAAACCCAATGATACTTATTACTGAGTTTACAGCAAATAATGGAGCTTTTCCAGCTTTCTCCAAAACTGATGAATAGCAGAACATGGGTAGATTGGTGCATAGGCGGGATGCACATGGTGCCGCCAACTCTTGCATCCCATTTGAAGTTAAACTAGCTGGGTGACGTGGCAAGGGTCTGGTAGTAGGGTGGGGATGGGCTCTGTGAGGGTGGGCTCTGTGAGAAGACACCAGGGGCTGCCCCCATGCCAGCCACAGCAGGCTCCAGCCAGCTCCACAACAGACCCACCGCTGCACAAAGCTGTGCCCACCTGTACGAGTTCCTTTACACCCTACAGAGACTGAGCCTAGGAGATGCTTTAAGGATTAAGAAAACAGACTTTATTTAGTCATAGTTTATTGGACTTCATATACTGTTTCCCAGCTATGATATACAGCAGTTCTCATTATCTGGACCAGCACGCAGTCATTTGTACTTTCCACGCTTAAACACCAAGCTCTGTGTAAGTTTCTCCAGCCCTGGACTGCAATTAAAATAAGGTCACATGTTCCTGGACCTTTCGTGCATCGTACATCTGATGGTTATCACTGTTCATTGCAATCCTTACAACCGAAGTATGCTGACATAGGAGAACAGTGAAGGGTCCTTTTTGACAGATTTCTTTTAAAAATACATTAATAAAAAAGCAGCAGTGACTTTTTAAAGAAGAGAGGGGATTGAAAGGCCCATGAAAGATTCTGGAAGCAGAATACTGGTGTGTATATATTACTACATGACTTAAAATAATCAACACAGAGAGGTCTGTCCTGTCCTATAGTGCCGTTTGTATCTATGTACAGACCTGTTCATACACTATCTATATAAATTCATACAAATTGGGTATGTCATTTCTGTATTGAAATATAGATGAGTATTTTCTTTATTCTTCACAGATGGAAGGTAGGCAATTCACCTAAGCTATAGAATTACTTAAAATGTATTTATTCTGCTTTCCATCACAATCACTGAACACCAGAAGAGATGAATACTATAAATCTCCAGACAAAATTAATTTGCAAATATGTTTTTGAACAAAGCTTAATGTATTATATTTGTGTAATATTTTATAAAGTACCACAGTAAAATAAATAAGTATACAAATTCCTTTCTGGTTACAGGTTTTAATATATTACACAATTTCTCATTATACTTTCCTGCACATCTTCACATTGAAATTTTATTTCAATTCTAAAAAGAAAAAATAATTATGAAAATAAAATAGAAAGTACTTCTAGGTCTGATAAATTGTTTTAAAAAATACAATATTGCAGTATCTTATGATAACAACACTATCAATCCACATCACAATTATAGATATTGATTTCAAAATGGTAGGAGTATTTTGGAATATATTTCAAAAAATCTCAGCCTGAACTATTGTATTCCAAAGTATTGTCATTATGAAGCTGTTCTAAAGAGCTAGCTAGTGTGGGGGCAAGAGAAACAAATCATATGAAAATATGATTTTGCTAGTATTTGCTTCCTGGTGTTTGTAGAGATTGCTAGTACAACAGAATTTTAAATGACCTAAAGTCTATCAGGTTGAACTGCAAACAAGCTGGAAACTGCTAATGCCTGCTTAAGCAGGATCTCTCATTGCTTTCAATCCTGTTCCTGTCAGATGTACTCTGGGTTCAATACAACATGATTTTCCTCATTTTAAGTTTAGCTTGGGATGCTAACACTTTTTCCTCTTGATGCTAGAGATTTGCTTAACCATCTACATGAAGCTACCATTTCTCCTTTCTACACCTATTGTTTATGGGGTAACAACCCTTAATAGCTTTACTACTCCTACTACTTTTTTTTTTTTTTTTTTTTTTTTTTTTGAGATTGTGTAGTAAATAACTGGTTAAAGTAGTTGTTTCATTTCAGAATTAAATCTCCTCCTTTAGATTGTGAAAAAAGCTTTGTACTGGAATTAGAGATGGTTAACCCCTGCTGCTTTGGGCTGTTTGTGAGCTGAAGCCTCTGTGTCTGGAATACAACTTCACACTTCTGCACATCATTATGTGGAAATCGTCTGATGCATTTTATTTTTACTTATTCAGCACATCCTGAAGAATCATGTGTCAAATTGTTTATGTCTCAAGACACAAAGACAAAAGGATACACAAGGCGACTGATGTTAAGAATAGCTTCATAGAAGAATGTAGAATCGGAAAAGATCTCCGTACTTCTTAGGCTGGCTAATTCTTGCAAGAATTAGGTTGTCTGCTCTGTTAATAGACCAGCCTTGTTGCTGGGTAACTGAGGTGTGGATGTGACAGGTTACACATCAGATATGGAACTAGCGTCTGAAACTAACCTCTAAGGTTGACCAGTTTGAGCAAATTTAAGGGCTTAAGCCTTTTGCCCTCCTTATCATAGGATAAAATCCTGTAACCTGGACCAAAGGTATTATTTTCAAATTGTTATAATTTTTCTTTTCCCCAGAGGATTTGATATTTTTATCACCAGCAGTTACTGTTTCTTAAAACCTAGGCAAAGTACCTCTGTATTTTATAAGGAGGAATAATAAATAGTTTTTCAATCCAGAAGAGGTAGTGTGAGGAAGATACACACAGAACCGCTGAGAAAAGCATCAGCCCTGAGATCCTCCAAATACCAGCATTTGTTATAGATTTAATGTTAAATCTGTTTGTGGCTGCTCAGCCATTTCATATAGATAATCTCCAGGATTTACAAGCATCATCTACAGAGGGGATTTTGTGGCCAAAATGTTGAAGGACATTGTCTTTCTCAGCAACTACAGACCAGAGGTTAAAAAAAAAAAATGTTCTTAACTTTCTTATGGGCTATCAAATACACTGAAATACTCTTCGGTTTTTATAAGAATGGGACATAATTTCTCAACTCCAAAGATTTTAACACAGTAATTGTATTGTTTTCTGCTTTGTAAAGAAATATTTAATTCCTGATTTATACCATTCAATACTCAAATGATTTTTTAGGAATAAGTCTTCAACTCGCTTTCTGTGAAATATGAGGTTTATACATGAGATTTTATTTTTCTTAAGTGTTTCAGGGTTGCTTACCATTACAGGGTTTTTTTAAGCATTTGAACACCTATCACAAAACAATAGACTAAAAAATTCTGTGGATTTCCCTCACAAGCAATAGCTGCTGCCTATTAACTAGTAACCAAGGTTAATTTAAAAAATTATTTAGTAAACAAAATTTTTCACTAGTAAAGCCTGGCAAGTAAAGCAAATTAAAACCCAACATTTCTAATTTTAGAAAGATATACAGCTAAATTTTTTATGTGGCTTTAATGGCTACCCTCTTTGCTTCTAAAAGATATGCTGGGTGTCTCCCTACAGATTATTTATTTGATGATATATCTTCAGTGTTTCATGCCCGTAGTTGGATATCTACTTCTGGGAGAAACTGAAGAGTAGAATTGGGTAAGAAATGTTTAAAGCATTTAAAACATATTTAAAAGAAATGTTTAATGTTGTGACATTTTTTGGGTAACCAGCAGCCACAGCAGCATCAACTGCATCCAAGTGAACGAGGAAATGCTCACACATGCTCAGCATTTGGTGGAGATTATAATCTGGATGGCTTCACTCTCTGGGCACTCTCAAAAGTTTATGGGAATATCAAATTTGAGTACCTTTTTCAGGAAGTCCCTGGCCTCACAGAGTGATACCCATTTAGACCTGACTTTTCTACATAGAAGGACTTCCAGGGTCACTAACTTCACACTTCAAAAATTTGCAGCCTATAAACACAGTCAGCAGTGCCAACAATATACTGAAACATTTTATTTCATAGACAGGTCCACAATCTTTATCCTACCTGTTCTAAAATTCTGTGTTGCAGTAGATTGCAAATATATAGCCTTCAAAATGCTGGTACTTCAAGCAAAATGCTCATTCACTTAAGTATGTTCAGAGAGGGATTATTCTGGTTTTGTAGACAGATGTATGCAAATCTTTCTCACTTTGCAAATATGCTTGATGAAGTGTATTTAATATATAATATTTAATAAAACAAAAAAATCTAAGAAGACAATTTAAGACTTTAATTGGAGTAAAATTATTTTCCTCCTAAAATAACAGTTTTTTTTTAAAAAATTACTTTTTAATAGAGGTCTTCCAAATAAGATCTTACCATCTGCAATGAATTTATGACATTTTTTCCCACTGCCTTTTATCTGAGTATTTTGAGATACACTTGCCATAATCCTTTTGGAATGACTTAGCTGGTAGGTGGAAATTTCAGTGCTTGCTGATACTTGCCTTTAAAAACAGAAGGTAAATTGCTTAAGTTGCACTCCCTTATAGTGGATCACGATTGTCATCACAGCATGTGATGCACAGTAATGCACAATTATACTGAATATGCATGTTTCTGAAGGACACTACAAGTTACCTAAAATTTTAGGGATTTTACAGGAGTGTGGTTTATCTTTTATTATTTATAGTGGATTTTTTTCTTTGTCTTTAAAATACATATTTCAAATCACCAATATAAATGTATTATGACTTATAATTATACTAATTCTTATATTTCATTCAATTGTCAAAACCTTAGTGAAACAAAGTGAAACTACGAATGTACATTGCCTCATTTCATAAATAGTTATAATAATAATATATTGTCATTAAAATATAATTTTGCATTACTATAGAAAAAAACCCTAAATTTTACTTATGTCCTTTTTTTCTGTAGGCAAAGAAATGTTTTGTTAATAGAGAGAAGGTTTAATAAATTTTGGGAAGATGTCTGTCATATAGGAAAATGATCCATAGTTATTAAAATACAGCCTTTTACAGAAGCGTGAAAATGCTCAACAGAATCTCTATCAAGCTGTGAAATCTGCCACAAACATGTAGCTCGGCACATGTACTCTTGCTCTCAATATGTCTTTTTTTATTTTCACAGTGTCTTTATTTCAATTAGCTGTGTAAGTATTGATTCTGTTCATATTTTTTTGTTACGACAAAATGCATTTAACAGAAGAAATCTTGTATTATAGTCTTGCGAGATTTAGCAATAATCAATGTTCATTCTTAAAATTTGGAAATGAAAAAATTTTCACCTTATTCAGCATACTTTTTCATATTAATGGAGGAATAATTCAATAAAGCACATGAGAAGAATTGGAGATGTCTGATTCTAAGATGATAAATATAAACTTTAAGTCAGATTCCTTTAATATTTTAGAATTTTAGTAATAAATAGATGATCCCCAATGTGTCTTATTTCTGAGCTCTGGCACTTCCTACTGCTTTATGGACATTTAATTTATCCTCACCTGCTCTCTGTTCATTCTGTGAGTAGTTCTGCATATACAGAGTGGCTGATAATGGCAGATGGACGGTGCAGTCAGGGAACTCATTTTGCTACTTCAGGATGTAATTTATCTTATGCTTAGGTGTCACTACAATCTGCCACTTTTTTCCACGTGTTTCATCTTCATCTACCTAAAGTCCTATTTTTCCAGATCACTTCCAGTGCTTATTTACCTGTAAAAGAAAGCTCGCTGCAAAAGCAACAAGAAAAGATAAATTCACTAATAAACAAGGCCAGACGTATCCTGTACTTCGGGCTCAAATTTTATTGGCCTGCAAACTGTATGGTATCAAGTACAGCAGAGGATGAAAGGACAACTGCTTCTTCTTTGAGAGATCTCTGTTCAAATGAAAAAAGGAGGACATCAAAAACAGTGTAAAAACAGAAGGCAGAAGTGCAGAAAACCCGCTGATGTCACATAACCATCCTTCTGTTTCATGTAGTCCATTAACTCACTGGAAATACGTTACAGCTATTGAACAGCTGAGTACTGTGCCAGGTCATGTTAGTGTTAGATCCCATGAACGCTGCCGTCCTGCTCGGCGTATCCCAAGCTAGGCAGTTCCTGTGGGTTTGAGATGTACAGAGTGGCTGTGAAACCTGTGACTGGTGGTGTTTCAAAGGAAAGCAGTGGAAGGAATTGCGTTTCAGCTAAGCTGGGTATTGAGTAGAAATCCTCCGTAGTCTGAACTCAGCATTCCCTCAGGTACTCTTCATAGCAAGGAAGTACCCGTGCTACACAGATACCAAGAAGATAAGATCTTGTATATTCAAATCACCATTAAATTACTTGTGTCAGAAACATCATTGGGCTGTATTCAGAGAGCAAGCAGAGTAAGAACGAAAGCTTAGTATTGGGCTTCACCATTTTATTTTATTTTTTTATTTTATTATTAGTTTGTATACAGGACTCCATGCACTCCCTGTGAAAATGTCATTGTTCTGGATCTTTGGACCTTAAGACTGAAAAACAGGAAATTTTTGCAAAGTCATTTAAAATTTTAATTTATTTGAGAACAGCAATCTGAGTCTGAAGACTTACCTATCCTGCAAGCCAGCAGAGCTGAGGTGATGATATGAGTGTCTATGCACATATTTTAACAAAACCACAAGGATTTCCTCTGAAGCTTTATGCTAGATGGTTTCTGAAGGTACTTTCTTAAATATTAATTATTGTAAGTTGATCTCTTTTCTTAATAGCAGATGATAAATGATGTGCACCCTTCTGCTTTCTTTTGCTCATTTTACAGCACCATGTGCTATTTCTTACAGTATTTTACTTTATTTATAGTTTTCATCTGGCCGAGTTGGTACCGTGCTGCATTTTGAGGCAAGGATACCTTATGTCCTTCCTTCATTTGTGTTCATTTTGCATCCGTAAATGCAAGTGCCATTTTCCTCTTGAAGTTGCTGGAGATACAGACAGAAGAGGTACGCTACCTGATTTAAGCATTTAAGCTCTTAATTCAGTACTGTTTCAGTAAATTTAAGTTGATGTTTTTAACTGAGAAATCCTTGTAAAATTAGATCAATTTCAGTCTCCTTTGTCGTCATTTTGCTCTTAAGTACTTGGTTAATTTTTAGTCTAAAGTTTTTGTTTACAGATGTAAGATTTCCTAAAAAATTGTCCATTTTCTGTATGAAGTCTGAGATTAAGAATTAGTGTAGTCAATATTTTGAACCATTCTTTATAAGATAGGTAGTTCACATGATGTTGAAAACCTGACTGAAAAACTATGAGGGCCTAAGAAACAGTAATTAAATCAGTAAGTCATTTGGTGTCCAAGGTTCAACAGCTTGTCCTCACTGTACCTGAATTAGGCAAATTTAATGATTTACATTGCATGATTTAAAATTAAAAAATAAACAACAATGAGATATATTAAGGGAGGGAATTAAAGTGTCCTTTGACCAAGTAACTATGCCTTAATGGTTTGAAATGGAATTTAAATGTTATGTAATTTTTTTGCAATTATATACATATAAAAAAAGCACTCCGATACCTATTTCTGGATGAGAAACATTTGCTCTATATGTTGAAAGGGATGTTAAGGTAAGATGCTGTGGTCTGAATTAAAGGACTCTTAGAAGCTGCTGGTAACTGGTGGTGGTATGCCATCGGGTATGGTCCCCAGGCTGGAGAGGAGAAACCTCCTCAGCAAGCAGATGGGTGGCCTTGACTTGGGCAGAGACCTGGGTGGGAACATGGCCCAGTAGGTGTCCAGCTAAGGGACTGCATAGTGCTTCTGCCAGGGGCTGAGTAGAAGGAAAAACTGTGTTCCCCCTTCCCAGAAGGGTTTTATTCCTAACTTACAGGGAACTAAGAAAAGAGATAGCAGCCTGTAGTTAGCTGGATCTCATTTTTGCTTCTTGGACATAAGTGCTTCCTTCTGTTTTCTTTACATGTGTTTTATCAAAAAAAAAAAAACAACAAAAAAAAAAACAAAAAAAAAAACCCTGCTAAAATCCTCATCAGCTAATATAAGTCGGTTTTGTTTTTTTCTTTACCAAGAAAAATAATGCAAGTCATAAACAAGGTTGAAAATCGTGTTTTGGAGAAAACTAGGGGTTTTTTCCTCACCATCTTTAATTATGTTCTGGTAAGGCTAAAATAAAAGCAGAAACACACCCCACTATGTCCTGGCCACCTAAAAGAAACAGAAATGAATGATATGATTGTTAAAGGATGGTAGGTGTTCCTTTGCTGCCTCAAGGAGTTGCTCCATTGACAGGAGCAATGAGGTATTATTGGGATTAAACAGCTGTCCTGTCCAGGAGAGTTCAAAACCAGTCAGTTTTGCATGAGTAGGTCTGAGATACTGGCACACGTCCCATGCTCTTCAAAGGTGAGACCTGCCGTAGTTACATTGCTGTTACTCATGAAGACAACAGATGCGATATACACATATTCTGATTATCAAAAAACCCAGCCAATCAGTCCCAGCCTTGCTACCCAGAGGAAGGCAATTTTGACTTTTTTTTCCACTCATTGCAGACTGGTGCAGAGAGGTAGTGAAAAGGAACCTGGCGAGATGTGTATGTTGCCATCAGCAATAAGTCCTTCACAGGCTTTTGCTATTTCTTGCTATGCAGCAGCCTTGGTATTTCAGAAGAGTGGCTACTCCATACTTGTAATGGTTAAATCCCAGATTAATTTCATACTCCAATATACAACCTTAAAAAATAAATAAGGATGGACTCCTAAGTGAATTATATTGTGGCTGGTTGTTTGTTTAGCAAAATCACTATTGAAAATGCTTGCACCTCTGTGTTTTCAACATTGTCTTCTGAAGTTTGAATTCAGAAGATGTGGCTTATATTAAAATCCACCAGTATGATTCTGAGTAAACTGTCTTGTGGGAGTTTAGAAAGTGCCAAAAAGACTGAGGAAACTAAGCATCTGCTTCCCATTGCCATTAGCGCAGCTGGAATGAAATTAGAAGAGCTGACTCATGGTTTATATAGTCTTGCTGTATTGTCCCAAACTCCCCTGCACAAAATAACTCTTTAAAAAACAGAGTTCCCCAAATATATTTGCAACCAATATTCTGAAATTTTGACAAGTGATTCTTTAACAGGTTTACAGAATTATTTTGTGCTGCTTTTGACACAGATGTCTCAGTCTTTGTCATGGTCAAATTTGAAAAATAACCCTTTTAGTTCTATTAATCTATGCTTAGGGACTTTTTAATTTCTGTCTACTAATAGACAGATGAAAATGTTGTTAATTTCTGTCCTGTGCTTTAAATAGTCTGCTGAGGCAAACCCCTGATCAGTGGGTACCTGGAGTAGAATATTTTTAGAAATAGTATTAGATGGGAAAAAAAAATGCTGTGGGTTTTAATGTGAAAATAATCAGTAAAAGTCTCTTTTAATTTCAAAAGAATGAGTCATGCTCTGACTTACAGAATGTAGCTGAGTTTCTAATGAGGGTGAATATGAGAAGCCGTTAGAGTTACCTTAAGGGCTGGATGAAATAACATATACGTTTTCAAGTCATCCAAAACACTTTCATTATCATATTTCATGCAATGTGAAGCTATCAGAATATTTACCAGATATAATGTTTTTGCTTAAAGTACTTTTGATCAATTGAATGGCTTAACTGAAGAAATGCTAACTCTTAGTTTTTCAGGAATATGAAATGTGTGGAATGCCTTACTGCAACTTCCAAAAAAATAAAACTAAAAAATTGTTCGGACTGCAATAAGAGAAAGGAGTGTATGGGCTCAAATAAAGGTCTCTATGCCTGACAAAAATATTAGCTATTTTAGTTTGGTGTGGTCAATTCTACAGCTGGAACCGCCTGGGGGAGTCACTGGGCTTTGGCGATCTTCATCCAGGGTGTAACTTGACATAAAATTAGGCGTACAAACGTTGCCTGCCGGTTGATCCCTGCAGTACAGGATCTGGCAAGAGAACTTCAGGGACTGTTTGAAAGTCCAACCTGGAAATCATGGGATATTTAATTTAATGCTTTGTTGTGAAGGCAGCAGGAGTTAGTGAAGCATTTTATCTCAGGTTCATTGTCACAGAGCTGCCTGTGGTCTCAAATCCGTTGGTTTTCACAAATCTGCCCATGGTCTCATTTATGGAGAGACTTGCCGGGGGGTCCCTGGACCACCCAGGGAACTGGTGACTAAGAAGACCACAGTTTATATACTATAGCACAAACCTGAAATTCATCCTACCACAGTTATAACTTAAATGCAATACATCCTGCAGCCTCTGAAAAGACAATAAGAAGGCTGTTGCCCACTTGGTATCCACAGCCTGGGGTTAGGAGTCTGCCTGGTTTTTTCAAAGACTAAAAAAAGATTGTTCTTGTTTAATAGGACTGAAGGAAATCCAGATAGTGAAGCCATCTCACTCATTTGCTGTAGCTTTCCCGAAAACCATGTTCATATCTTCCCTTGCCTGAGGAGATCAGCCTACATTCCTCAAGAGGAATGACCAAAACACAGACTATAAATTACTCTCGGATAGGAGCTCATTTTATCAGTCTTGACAGTTCATATAACAAACTTTGGATTGCTCATTACATAAAAATCAATGTCAGAGTTATTGGGTCAGAGTGGGAAAGGCAGCAAATGAGTGGGAATGTGGAAATTCAGAAAAGAAGGAATCTAGCAGCTTCCAGTTTCAGGCTTCTTGATGTTTATCTGAACATTTATCGCCCAGTACGCACACACAGTCCGGGGGGGAGGCAGCACCAGAGCACCCCTTGCTGCTCTATGTGTACCAGGCATGTGTCAAGCTACCAAGCACCCTGAAACACCAGGTGGAAATGGAGAAATATGTGTTTAATGAAGAATTGAAAAATGTATTCCTTGAGTAATGTCTTTTTTTCTTTAGGTGACTGTTTGAGGAGAAGCCACATGGAGATTTTCAGGACTGCTTTTTTAAACTCGGAAGACTTCATTCTATGCATGTCCTCCTCTAGGTATTTAACTAAGTAGGGAAAAGAGTATCCAGCAGGAGATTGTTTCACTTTTTTCCTTTCAGTGTTCCTTCACAGCAAAGGAGTGATGTAATTCATTTGATGATGTATCATTGACTGGGGAACAGGCATCCAGATTGTGAAGGAAGGCCAATCAGCAGTGAAAAAAAAGTTAAGTTCCACTCTAGTCTTTGTACATAAATTTAACCATTTTTTATTTTTTAACCTAGTGCATTCCCTCTTGGTTTTCCATTTGCACCAGCTCTGTGTAGCTTCTATAATGCTAATAGAATAGAAAGACCTAAAACCTCTAAATTTGCTATGAACAAATACCTAGAAGAGAGATACCTGTTTTTTTTTCATGCCTTTACATTCCCCTACCCCTTCTGTAATACTCAGATGCTGACACGGGCACAGATTTCACTGCTCCTTCTTTTCTAAACCCTAATTTTTTGGCTCTTTTGAGTTTGGTGGCTTGAAGAAAGCTCGTATGTCTTTGATACCATCCATTTAAAATTCAGCCCTTCTGCACATCTTTTTTTCTTTCATTTTCAAACACTGGAGGACACCAGTATAAGGCTGTTTTAGGAGTTACAGTCAGAGTTTTTCTGACTTGGAGAAATTGTTGCTCTGACTACTTTTTTCTCTTTTTAATTTTGTATTTTATGACAAAATAAAGCCCATCTGTTGAGGTCAGCATGGTTTTCACTGAGCTTAAACACAAGATGTTCTTGGTCTGTGGATAGTGTAAGTGCTATTTTCTTTAACTTGGCTGCTGTGAATACAGACAGAAGATGATGATTTAACTCAGGGAAAACAGAATTACCTCTTGCAGCATTTAAACATTTGTTTGTTACCTGACAGTTTTTAAGTTCTCATTTTGTACTTGAGTAGTCACTGTGCATTTTAAAAACGTGTTTGTGAACAGCAGTACTGGAACCATCTTCCTTTATCTGCTGGAAGCTCATACATGTTCACATTTCTTACTGAAAATGGCCTTTTCCACTTGAACATGTGACACCTCTAAGTGCATCATGTCCAGAAGTATTTACAGAGCTATATTTCAGAAAATGGCTACTTGTTTTTTAAACAAAGCAGTCAGTGAAGGATGATAAATATAATAACTATTAAATATATGAAATAGTATTAATAAAACTCTAAACAATAAATTAATAAGAAACAAATAACACTTGAATTTTGTAATGAGAATCTAAGTCCAAAATACCAGGGATACAAAAGTTTGTGCTTTGGTGAGGTTTAATATACTGACAGTTCAGCAGAGATTCTTTTCAGAAATAGTTTCTTCCTCATCCCCTGCCAGGAGATAGCTCATCTTGGGATTTCAATAGAATTGGTTTACATGAGAATGAATTCTACACAAAATCAAGATAACTTTTCAGCATTTCCTATTTTCCCAGAAGCGTAATCAAAACCTGAGAACCACAGACCTGAAAAACTGCTTTTCCAGTTCCTCACCCAACTGTCCTAAAAAGTGGTCTCAGCAGAAAACCAAAAGCCAGCATGTAATTTTGTTAGTGACACTATTAATAGCCTATGTTTTTAAACTATATTTTAAAAGTGAAAGGTAAAATCCTTAGGATTAAATATCCTAATTAAACTTCATAGGATAAAAAAGAAAGAAAAGTAGCCAAATGTTTGGGGGGAGAGTGTAAGCATTCCTTTTAGTGGGATGTATTTGTATAACTAATGTAATACAAAAAAACCTCACAAACCAACAAACAAACCAAAAAACCACAAACCCTAACAGACAGTGGATGGTACAAGGTTTCGGTATGTGGGAATGGAAAATATTCTTTCCTTGCTATTCTAGCTCTCAAATTACAAAGCAGAGTAGTTGCTTAAGCCAGAAACATTTTTTTTAATGGAACCTTAGTACTTTATTTATCCACTTTAAATTCATTCTAAACTAGGTAATATCTGGCATACACATTTAAACTCCAAGCACCACTAAACAGGACTAGCAAAATGCCTCAAGATAACTACATTAATATTATTGGAAATACATACGGAAGTTCAGTTTCCAGCATTTTCCACTGAGGAGTACTACATTATTGAGATTAAAATGATTTGCTCTGAAACCTATTACAAGGGAAGACTGTGAGTATAATAATTGTTTCACTTTCAAGAATAAGCAATGCATGACATGACTTTTATTTTCTTTCTGGGAAAAAACATAATAGTCTGAGTTATGTGGCAGCAGTTGTTAATACTTGTTTTAATTATGCATCAACTTTGATTTAGTTATACACTTCAAGGTAACATTTCATATATATATTATGTAGGAAATAATGCAATTCAAGTTTGATAGTGAAACAAGAAAATTAGCAAATTGGGACTTTATCTATAACTTAATTTGTGGAAACCTGTAGGAATCAGGAACTTCATGATATATGACTGGCAAAATACAGGGTAAAGAACTTAACCATTTATACTAATCTTATAACTTTTACTGAAATAATAAATTCAAATATATATGTATCTAGAACAAGTTGCTATCAGTATACAGTTGATAGCTTCTTGGGTACATACTGACCCACGTTTTCAAAGTATGACTTTTTCATAGATACAACTGTGGTTACTTTAACCACTGCTTTTTATTTCAGATAGATGTAGAAAAAAGTTGCATGTCACTACCTTGAAAAAATTCAAGGATGCTCTAACATTTTAAATGAAGGAACTTTGTTTTGGGGAAAATGCACATAAAATGTAGGGGTTTGTTTTGAAGAACCATGAAAACCACAGCCAAAGTAGAAGGAAGAATAAAAACACCAAAAAAAGATGGTACTTGTACTGCCATACAGTAAACAGACCAGGTATAGTTTATGCAGTATCCAGCGTTGGACAAGGAAACTACCTCTCATTTTTTTGTTTCTTCCTGAATTCCAGAAAAACAGGCTATTCCACAGTGAAGAGGTAGCTGACAAATACTTCCTTCAAGTGTCAATTGGTTTAGAAGTCATAAATTTTAAATTCGAAGTTTAGTGATACCAAGATTCAGAAATGTCCAAAGCAGAGAGTTCCTCTGCAATTTCCACACACCCCCTGCATCCCCCCCAATAAGGGGCTTGAGATATGGGATCACCCTGCAGCCTAAATTTGTACTCAAATAAAAAGTTATTCATACATCTTGCTGGGGAAAGTCTTACAGAAAAGCAGGGCACCAGCTCACCGAGCAGGAAGAAATGGGCTCTTATGAGGACAAGGATCCTTTTCCTTAGTATGCACTAGCTCATTCCTGAAGACCTTTTCTATTTTTCTTCCTTGATAACTTTCTTTGATGTTGAAGTTGATGTTCTGCTATTGTTTTGTTTGTTTTCAGAAAGGTTCTTATCAGATTAATCCTTTGCAATATTTTATATTGCCAAATTCTGTTTGGGGCTTGAGGTTTATTTTTCTGTTTGTTGTTTTTTTTTTTCCTTTTTCTTTGAGTAGGTTTGTTTGGGACGTGTGATTGTTACGGTAATGAACACCTTGTCTCTTTATCAGTTGTGTGGCAGAATGGATTTCATGAATGTAGTACTCAGCATCTTTGATCTTGATCAGAAGTATCTGGCCAATTAGTTTCTAATTGGAATAAGAAGTATAGAAATCTGTTAAACATCTAATCTGAGTAATTTTTCCTAACTTTCATTGTTCGCTGCAGGCAAAAATTGAAGGCTGAGGAGAATGACTGCACTGCTTAATAATGAAACAGACAGAGGAAGTGCCAACGCCAAGGGAGCCACTGTTCGGCCCAGCCCTGCTACTGGCCGTGGCTGTACCCCAGGTGGTCACAAAACTCCCTGAGACTGGTTGGCTGCTGAAGCCCTGCCACCTTCTTTAGCCCAGAAGTACCTCAAGGGCCTTGCACAAAGAGGACTTCTGAACATCTCTTTTTTTTTTTTTTTTTTCTTTACTCATATATATTTGTATTTTAAAAGGTTATAAATATATAAAAATATAAAATGTTTTATTTATACATATGGATACAGATTTAAATATCTATTTTACATATAAGCATATATTTATAAAACTGCATGAATAAAAATTACTTAAGAATTAATGATGGAATTCACAATTAAAGTTTGAATGTGAATGAAAGAAAATTGAAGAAAACCAAAATGTAGGCTTGGAATCCTCACTTCACAAGTTTGCTGAGCAAATCTTGACCTGTCTGGGCTGGAGTGAGTTGAAGAGAGCATTGGGAATGTGCCGCAGTGGGGGGACATGAAATGCCTTGAACATACTTGTGGTCCAAAGAGGCAAACAGAAATGGAAATTCATCCATCAGTGGTTCTTAAAACCACTTAAAACCAGGTGCATGTTCGTGGATTTTTAGTGAGCTTTCTGATGGATCAAAGTTTCAGGAGATATACCAGTTCTGGCACCCTTCATGATATTTTAACAGGAATTGATCATGCTAGGACCACTCAAATTCTGTTCCTTTTTTGAAAATATGGCCTGTGAATCCCTAACATGTCTCTTTCACTTTCCTGAAAAACAGTGATAATTGCACTCCATCTTGTCTCCTTTTGCTTATTGGAGTCCATTCCACATTTCAACTCAGCATGGAGGTTTTCATCCCTCACACTACATATTCATGCATTTTTTTGACATTGTAGATTCCCATCTGAGTCAGGGCCTTCCAGCTTCCACAGTGTTAAATACAACATAATTATGCAATGAAGATATCACCAGCCTTGGTAGTCTATAATATCATTAACTGATACTGTCAATGTGCTTTGTAAATGGACTTGTTTAACTTCATCCAAACACTTACCTGGACTCCTCCTTTTTAAAGATGATTAATAACCCGCAGGTGACAGTAAATCCCAGAAAAATCTGTGAAGATCTTTCAATTCTTTTCATTTAAAAATACATGAGAGATTATTTTAACAGTTTGGTAAGCTCCTTCATGTCATAAGTCGATTAAATGTCTAGTTAATTAACATCTTTATCCAGAATTTGTCCCAACTTTCTGACAATTCTTCAGAAATAAGTAAAATGCTGATTTGAAATCAACTGGTTTAGCAAAAATCACACTTCTTCGATTCTTGTAACCTCCTACGATAGGAAAATGGTAAAATTACTATGTAGCTGCCCTTATTTTTACTTGCATAGGTTTCGCCTCTGTATAAAGGAAAATATTTTTATTGTCAGTCTTCCAAGAAATAATACTTTATGTCTAAAGCACTGAGCATAATAATAGTAGCCATTAGGAACAGAAGATCCTCTTTCTGCTAGTATTCTTTAGCAAGAAGTGACTACAAAGAGGCATATGCAAATTAAATTTCAGGACAACATAATATCCATCTCATAATTACGTCTCACTAGCCACCATGTTTCATACTTAGATCCTCAAATATTCACTCCTAGTTGTGTAATGACATTTATGTCTCATCTTTGCTTGGTGGCCAAGCACAGTCCATGGGCTGGGATAATGTTTCTTAATACGTGTTTGAGCCCTCCAGTGGCCATAATTGTTTCTTCTGTTTTGGAAACGCCAATTAGAGCACCAGTGTTTAACAAACTAGACCTCGTGTCTTTGTGTATAATTAGCAATATGTTTATGTGAACCTAACCTGACAAAATATTTTGTTATTTTGCCTGAAAGAGCAAGAGAATCATCTGTCACAGTGGCAAAGCCCATGCTCCCAGTTCTCCCAGAATATCACTGGCAATACCACTACTGCATATATAATTTTCATTTTCCCAACACACAGAGTACATGTTATCTCTGGGTGCTGTGGCTGAAAAAGACCCCTCTCCCAGCCCAGCTATGAGTACCTCTGCCTCCCTCTGCCCCCGTTCAGAGCCCAGGCAGGGAGGTGAAGGGGAGCATCTTGCTGCCGCAGGCTGGTGGCACTCCCAGTGCAGCCACTGCTGGTGGTCGGCATGGGGCACCTCTACAGTGCAACACGCGTGGAACTTCCATTCCAAACACAGGTCTTTTATTTCGAATCACAGAGGGCTTCAATCCTCTCACAATCAGGAGATTTCTTCCTGGCTTCATGGTAAGCGGTGTAGCTGAGTGCAGCCTTTTGATGCTGGTTTTGTTAATGCCTTTCCTGTTCTCTGAAAAAGCACTTTTCTACATCCTTAGTAACAAACCGCTTGGCCACAGAAGTAATTGCAAAACTGTAAGAAACTGACTGAATGTGTCGTCCCCATAGACCTGGGCAGCTGCAGTTCACTGCTGTTTTATAGCTACTTCATCAGCGTGCTGAGCACCTTCTGAGCTCTCGGTACAGAGAAGCACTTTTTCTACAAACATGGCAGGACTGTAACAGCATTGCAAAACCTGCTCTCATTTTAAAGCGAGGGGCTGTTCAATTTATTCCATCTTAATATCCTAAAACAGGTGCTTTTATTTTTTTTACCCCTTCTTTTTTCTTTCTTCTTCTTGTTGCCTATAAGTTCAAAAATTTGGGAGGTAATAATTTATTTCAGCAGTTACAATAAATTGTATAAGCATTTAAAAATCTCTCACTCATTGGCTTATTTCCCATAAATATTTTTAAAATGTCTAACAAAAATCCATGAAAGGAAGAAAGGATTTTCTCTGAGTACGGGAAAACCCTTCATCTCACCTCTTTGTCTGCCCCACAAGAAGAAAATGAAAGGTTGTTCTGCCTGCAGATCTTACTAGCCCCGAGATCTCAATTCTTACCAATGCAGAGGTACACCTAGGAGAGTAGGAATCTCCAGTATCTGTGCGTGGTGGCCTGTGCAAAGCTTTTCCCTTTTTTTTTTTTTTTTGTTTTTCTTCCCTTTTCTTTCTTTCACATTAGCTTCAGTGAAACATTCGGATCATGGCAGGAAAGAAAGGATGTATCAATTGCTGTTACTTCAGTTATCTTCACTTTATGGAGGCTGCCTTCTGTTTCTTGCTTTATTGTTTTCTCCCCACTGTCAGATTTTTTACCTTACTAATAAATTTATTCTGACTGCATTTGCATCACCAGCCATAACTGATGTTCAAATATTTCCTTACACACATTTTCAAAGCTCTCCTACCAGTTCTGTAAACTAAATAAGGAAAACCTGAACTTAAGTCTGACACCACAGTTGAGTAAATGTCATAATAATGTCATATTTCACTTTTATTTGTGTCTGAGTTTGGAAACTTGCATTTCCTAGTGTTATAACTTTGGGCAGTATGTTATAAAATTAAGTAGTCTCAGTTTTTCAGATTTACTTTCTGCTTTGTGATATCCAGTTAACTTAGTGTTATCTCTAAAGCCATAAACAAAAAATGGTAACTTAACAAATTTTAGAATATTAAATACTTATTAAATATTCAAACACTTTTTTTTTTTTTTTTCAAGTTCAGTCTGAATTTAATGCAGAATTTTTTTATGGGGGAAATGTATAGACATTGTTCAAATCACATTGTTTTAGAATAAGAACTATGGCCATTTTTATAAATAAAGCATTTCTCTGATGCTCTATGAGTTTTATTTAAGATAAACATAGGCTTCTTATGCACAGACTTCAAACTTGATTTTGTCCAATTCTTTGTTGCCTGGAAACCTCCACTCTATTTAGCCCAAAGGACTTCTGGAATACATGCCCACTAGTACACTGCAGGAGTTGAGTTTTACATTAGCCGAGTCACGTTATAGGCAGAAAGCTTTAAAATCATGAGAAAATACAAGTATTTGGAAATTTCCTTTCCTTTTGCTTAAGCATTCCTTATCTGATTAGAGTAGCAGTTTGTCACAGGGAAATGAGGACTGAGGTGGATGCAAGACCAAAATCACACAACTATGTTATATAGAATCTCCAATTAATTTTCTGAGTAGGGCAGATATCTGGCATTGACAATGATTTGTTATTGAAGACCTCTGTTCTACAGTATACACACTTCACACTCATGGTAGACCAGCATGATGGTCTCAGAAGAGGATGCTCACTGATTGTTGCATGTTTGGGGTTCTGGGCTGGTGGCCTAACTTCCGTGTATAGCAGTTCCATCAGAAGCTCCACCATTCCACCACCCTATGTGGTGCTGGATGCCCATGGATGTGTTTTATTTTCTCTATCAGACTGTCAGCAGATGCCACCAGTAGCCTTGCTAATCATATAACCAGGCCAATCTCCTTGATGTTCTCCATATCTAAGGCCAATTAGAAGTTGTCACTGGGTTTTCTATCACCTTCTGGTCTGCAAATGTGCTACAAATATGAAATTTGAAACTGTTAAATCAGCAAATTAATCTATTACTTCTCTGTAAGCAATTACTGGATTAATCTAGCTAGTTAGAGCTGGACAGATGTAATCAAGGTCTTTCGAACCTGCAGGATCGGGCAGGCTTTACTCCATGATCTACATTGATCTACATATCTTTACTGATGTCAGGGTGTTATTTCTGCTGCTCTAAAAAACATTCAACAACTTTTATTTATCCTTTTTTATCTAATTAAAGTTGGAGTAGTATGACCAAAAGCAACATCTTAAATTGACATAAGGTCTTCACTAAGGTCATGTCTGGAGAACTGAGGTATTGCCTGAGGTACTTTACACATTGGTTATAATGATGAGGAAATCTGTAAGACATATAGTTCTCATAACTGCTAGCTGAGAAATCATCCAAGGCAAAGTACAGTTAAGAGAAGGAAAAACTCTATGCTGATGGATACCTTCCCCCTTGCATTTATTTTTGTTTTGATCCAAAGAACAACTGACAGGATGGAGAATGACAGATAGACACCCAACACACTTCCATTGCCAGTTACAGGAACTGAAGGAACCAAAACAAGATTTAAGGAGGTAGGAGATCTTTTTATTTCCTTCCACGCTGGGTTTCAGAATCATTAACATTGGACATTCTTATTTTTAAAATGTCCTCCATGAGTCCTCCATGTAATAATCTAACTTAGTATTTCATGACTTAAGAATAAAACACCACATTTAAAACCCGGTGAAAAATGAAATAAAATTTGTCAAAGTTTCAGTCAATAAAGGTAGCAGAACTGGAGCATTATATTATCCAAAATCTAATATTATTCAATATCTAAAATACTATGCCATATTATCCAATTATTTATATTCATGCAAGTTGAGTTTCCAGTGAAATAGGTACTACAACTATATCTATCCACTACTGTGGCCCAGAGCGTATCTGCATGATTTCAGTGATGGAAGTTTGCAGATCTCTATCCTACAGCTAATAGCATCAGCCAAAACACAGGGATCTGAACAAGCACTAGATTGTATTCGTCTAAGAATATTTTGTGAATATTCATCTCTTTGTTTAGAATAAGGTAGAATTATTCTGTACTAATGGGCTTCTATGCAACAATTTTCAAACACCATGCTGCATGTAGCCAAAGCAGAGGCCACAAATAAATTAGAAGTTCGTCAATCCATATATATTTAATAGTGCTTTGCTTTGGAGCCACATATTGTCATACTAAAACAGTATAACAAATAACAGTATACAAGTATTTTGTAAATGTTATGGCACAGCCAGACATAATATATAAACATTTCAAATTGCTATTTGAGTAATTTAGCAACCAAACAAGAAAATTGTGTGTAGGTACACATAAGAAGCATCCAGAAAACAAACAATTGCAAGTTAAGTAGCAAGATAAGCAAAAGGGACTGCAAATATGCAGGACATCCTACTCAATAAACAAGAAATTGAACTGCCAAAAGCAAATACAAAATAAGTAGTATCGGGAGTTGTTGAGAATTCCCTTTTTGAGAGGGATAATAACATGTAACATAAAATCATCAGGGAGCAATGAAAGAGACAAAACCAAAGAGTCTGTTGCAATTCTGTCTTCTCTCGTCAATGACTCTCAAGCCTGATGATCTTGACCTTAGCCACTAAGACCAATATGGACTGTAAGTCATCTGTGGTGTCTACATACCATTAGCTCTGTGATATTCAGGTTATAAGTGTTAAAGAGTAACAGTTTTCTATATGTAGTGATGTTGATTAATAACTCTAAGTACTGTTGATTAATAAGTAAAAGAACTAACCATTAAAACAAAGTGTGGTGTTAATAAATTAATTTAAAAATGTTTAATTTTGAAGTTTAAAGCTGACCAGAGCTCTTGGTTATCTCCACACACCATAGTGCTCTAATTCATTAACTAAAAAAAAATTATATATATATCTCCATATATAGATACATGTATACACACATACGCAGCTACAACACACACACATTGTCACATGACTCATGCATCCAGAAACAGTTCCATGAGGACTCACTCTCTCATTTTTCTAGTGACCAAAGTGAGGCTGACCATCTCATAGCTCCCTGAATTATCTTTTTGACCCATTTTAAAGGTGAATGTAACTTTTCCTTCTCTTCAGTGACTGGAAGACCTCCCCTGATCTCCATAAGCTATCAAAGATGATCATGAGTGGTATTGCAAGGACACCTTCCACCTTTCAGTACCCCTAGATGCAGCCTGGTAGGTCCCATGGACTTGCACGGGTCAAGCTATGTCAAGTAAACCCTGACTATCCTCATCCACTGCTGGTAGCTCTTCTCCTTGAACCCCATCACTAAGCTCAGGGATTTGAGACACCTCACAGGTGATGGCTGAAAGCAGAGAAGGCACTGAGTACCACCTCCTGATCTGTGTCCCTGTCACCAAATCACCTAATGCTATATTTAATGCTTCTTACATATGGTAATCCTCTGTTCTGGAATTCCTGCTGTGTTTTGAGAATGGAACAGCAGTAGATCAACAGCCTGATCTGAACTCGCAAGGACTACTACAAAAACTTATGGAAATATCAAAATACTGGGTTTTCTTGTCACTTGAGCCTTCCAGAAAGTTTGCAGTAGTGTCTTACTTAGAGATTCAGAAACTGCAGATTCACAAGTTCATGCATAAACAGTCTAGGGTCTCTTGCACTGACTTACATCAAATAGACATTTCAGTGAAAATACACTTGAGCTAATCTAGCAAATTCCCACTCCAGAACGGATAGTCTTTTCACCTTTCCCTTAGTCTCTTGGCTACAACTTCCCTCGCTGACCTTTTGCTTGGAGCTGATTCAGTTTGCTAACCCAATGATTTAATTTTGCCAGGTTAGTTTTTTATTGGGTTTTTTTTCTTTTCTTTTTTCTTTTTTCTTACCAGTCCATCAAGTCGTACTGATTGTGCAGAGGATCTGATGATTGTTGACATAGTGGAGAAGGTAAGAGGAGGAAAGAAACTGCTGCCTTTTAGTGGTAGTAAGCTGTTAGATCAATAAAGCTGTAATGGGCAACTTTGTCATTAATGTTCCAAGTTGCATCTATAGCTTGTCACATTCAAACAGAGAAATTTTAGCATGTAGCAAAACAATTTTAAGTAATTATTATTATCCATGTTAGCTGTTTTTCAACTGATTGTTAGCCAACCGCTTAGAAAGGTCATAACCAGATGATATGCAAAAGCCATGTGAAGCTTCTAAGTGACACATTTTGTAGCACCTTGATAAATATTGCTGCTATGATCTGAAAATGCTCATTGCATTGTAAACACTGCTGCATCATTTATTAAAAAATGAATATGTGAAGTCAATAGACTTTCTGCTGCATTAGGCAATACTTGTCTGCACCAGAGTACTGAAATTTCCACAGCAAACAATTTAGAGCTTTTTCACTAGTTGCATTTTGCTTCCTTTTCTCTCCTTAGTTGTCAGAGTTGTTACTCCTTTGTGTCACCACCCTGGCTTCTAGATGAGTGCATGTCCTCTGCTTTTAATTGAACTCTTACTGTAGGAGGGTTTTTGAATGCACATATTAATTCTGGGCCTCATCTTTTAAGTCATCTACATAAAAATTCGATATAATGTCTTATATAACTCTCTTTGCAATTTGTAACATTGCTCAGTTTTTCCATGGCCAAAATGGAAGGAGAAGAGTTATCATCCACTCTACCGAGTGTCTGCAGATGGTGCTGGGAAAATTTGGGTTTAAGTTTCTGCTTCTTTGGAATTTACTTATGTGACTTTGGAACATCACTTAAGGCACAAAGGACTTTACAATCTGAAGGAGCAGTAATTACCCACAGGCAAGGATGCAACAGACATAAAGACAGTGAAACGCATAGGTCCCCACCTACCACTATTCACAGTCGGTACCACTGCATACAGAGCTGAGTAAAGCTCTGCCTGCTTTCTACCCATGTGGGCAGCCTGATCTGCTTTCACTTTCACATTGCCACAAAAATGTATATCCATAAGAAACCCGATATTTTTCTCATGGATTCTAATTTTTTGTTAGATTCCCTTATTGCTCACCTCAGAATTCCATGAGTGTGGTAACCAACTAGGTCAAATGCTGCCAAAAAAATTTGAGTGTGTGTTAAAGAAAAGTTTTTACAAATACTTAAAATTTGGCCTCTGAACCCCTGCTGAGGCTTTTGAAAACATGAGCCAGAATTACTAATGTAGCGCTACTCTGTGCTTGCATGAAAATAATTTATGTAACATAAAATATTTTTCCCCCTTGAAGGGATGGCTGGGGAAAAAACCTTCTAGATGATAAAACCCTGTGACTTTGTTGAGTAGCAATGACTTGTGGTCTACTGCACACCTGCTGATGGACAAGTCGATCAGAACAACTTGCTGCACTGCTTTCATAACTGAGATACAGAGGTGGTTAAATAACAAATCATACTTAACTAATTAGAAGATTCTGCCATCTAGTGACTGGACATGCTATCTGAAGATTTTGCACATGCCTTCAGCTGAGGTTTGAGGACATCCTTGTAGGCTATAACTAGCAGCTCAGTCTCATGAGCTAAAAGGAAGTTTTCCTTTCAGTAGACAGCGTTGCTTTTCCTAGCTGGAAATCATTTGGTGCCATCCAGTATTTATCTGCTACAATTGCTGGCAGAAATCCAAATTCAGAATATCTAATCTTTTTTTTTTTCTTTTTTTTTTTTTTTTTTCTCTCAATAAGTCTCTGGAAAATAACCAGCATCTCTCTGCTGCACCTTTATCTTTAAGCTGTCTTGCTATTTGTTTTAAAATGCCAGTTTTATAGGATAGCTCCTGACAGACAGGTACCAATGTGATACTAATAATATAACTGTATGGCTATAACATGTTATTCTTTCTCTCAAGGTATGTTCAAATAAGAGATTAGATGACAGGCAGTTTTAGATGATCGCCCACTCTCCATTTAAGGCATTTCCCCCTGTGATGTTTGGCATGGCAAGCTATGTTGTTTGAAAGCTGAACATTTCTTTAAAATAATTTTCCATCTTTGATTTTAATATTGCCTCCCCTTCCCCCCAGTTTTGGGCTTAAAAATCAGTTATGCCATCACCAAATTTATTTCTTTGATGTCAAGCTGGGATATGAAGCAATATCCTCCTGAAGATGTTCCTTGTTTTGCTGTTGTAGGTGCTCAGAAAAAGGGGCTTTGATCAAAGTTTTCTGTTAAATGAAAACATCTAAGAGATTAGAACCACATTTATAATTTGTAGAATTAAATTAGTAGCAAAAGGTACTGCTGTTTCTGTACTATTTTTAAATGAAATTAATATTAATATTAATAATAATAATAATAATTAATATTAATAAATCAAAATCTTGACAACTTCATTTTGACTTCCTAAATGCATTGGTTGCTAAAATTTAGTCATAGAAATTGCATTTGACATCACTTGCAAAAAATCTTACTGGTATTTTATGACAAAGAAATAGAACTCAGCCACTGGAGCATACAGTGGAATAACATCTCTTTTAAACCAAACTCATCTGATATTTTTCCCAAACACTATGACCATGGATGATTATTCTTACTCTTTGTTTCTAAAACAGTCAGTGAGGTTGTACAGTACAGCTCGACATGGTGCTGCCAGGTCTGTGCATTGTGCAAACTGCTTTGCACACTCCCTGTATTGCCCCAGAATTGCTCTGGCTATTTGGTTGTTTTGTCTGCAACACATTTTCTTCCTTCAACTTCTTTGCTGTCTATCCTACTCTAATACTGGGTTTAGATGAGTGACTGTTATTAAGATATCTGATTCATATCCTCAAGATGGGGAAGAATGTACAAGATAAAGATACAAGGTAGATTTTCCATGCGTATACAATTTAGACTATTCAGAAAGACATTAGCCAGCAACATTGGGCTGCTTTTCTCTCCTATTTCATTTATATCATTTCATATATATCAAAGAATTTAGCTTATCTCTAATTCAAGCCTAATTTGGGATAGTGTAAAGATACGGTAAGTTTTTTCATGAAGTGATATTAAGAAGCAATTGAATGTGATTGAATAACTATCATTTCAGGCAGTACGTCCTCTGTACTATATAGCTTTATTCCTAGCCTCTCAAAAAGCAGCATTGTGTCAGCCAACATTAAATAGGTCTGTGTATACTTTGAGAAATGATACCTTTCTAAAAGCTTCGTTTTGGAAAGAAAAGGTCCAAAATATCTTGTACAACGTTCTAATTGAATAAGGACACTGAAATTGTGTAAATTTGCAATCTTTAGGCCAGAAGAAGCCCAAGTCAGAAACTCAGGTCAGCAATACAGGAGTTTGCTTTCACAATATAACAGCAACAGACCTGCTCATGTTTGTAGGGCAAAAAAAAACCCAGACATGACTCCTGTATTATCTGAACACTTATTCCAACTTCTTTTGTGAGATGGATTTCCAAGCAAAAAATGCAGCTAAACATCTGATTGTCTGTGTTGTATTCATTTTTCATAGACCTTTGACACAGCAATGTCAGGCAGTGGGTTGTAGCCTATTGTGCTTGAGTTTAAGCGGTTTGCTGTGTGGAGCATGTAACCGCTATGGCTTTACTACTGCTGATGCAAGATCCTGCATGAGATCTGTCAAAATAATAAAGCACCCTTGAAAGGAGCCAGAATCATGTTTGTATTTAGCCTTTTAAAGTAAAAAAAAATACAAAAAAAATCCACATTACTGAAATGAGGCATGCATTTTAACCTCAGTCTTCTGCAGAAAGGAAAGTCAAAAGAACATAATCAGAATTAGAAATAAATGCTGATTTCTGGAGAACTGTGCATACATTGTTATTGATTGATTTTTGAAGAGCTGACCCTGCTCTTTGAAAGCTTTCATTGAGACTACTTAAAATGTGAAACAGTTTGCAAATAGCAGTGGTGCTGCACTGGATAGTTTAATGGTACTATTCAGACTGTTATTTCAGAAAATTAATACTAAGGAAGAAAAAGAAATATCTTTTGTCTCAGTCCCAGAGGTGATGAAATGGAAACTGTCATGGGTTAAATAACAGGAGGCAGTAGCAACATATTGCAGCTGCTGAGACTAGGAATAAGAATTTCTGGTCCACTCAGGAGTTGTTTATCAATTGTAGTGCTAATGTTTCCACAGTGTAAAAAGCAGTACCTGAGTAAAAAACAAAATAATGAATGCTAGGGCATATAGCTATTATCTAGCACTCAGCACTAAAAGAAACATCAATAGAATTTGTGTCAAACTCTCTAATGCTGAACAGTACACTGAACAGTACCTTGTCTACACAAAATTTGCAAGTGGACTGTCTGGCTACTCACATTTTACTCGTTTAAAAGAGTTACCTTTCTACATAATTGCATCACTGTAAGGACTCATATAGTAAAAGAATACTATTTCTGTGATATTTTAAGGTTTCTCCTCCAATATTGGATATTTGTTTGATGACATCTACTAGCTAACTGCTGAAAGAGTGTTCACAGGACACATATATATTATGTGATGTCTTCCACATACTTTCTCAAAAATCAACGCCTCCCTCCCACCCCTGAGTATTAGATTGCAAACATCTTGTGGATTACTCAGTCAAAAGTATGTGTACTCATTGGTGTATAAAGCTATGTGCTTAGCCTGTCCAGCTCATCTTGGTAATGGTCTTAATTTTTCTTAGCCCTTATAAGCAACAGTCTTGGAAAATAAAGTGTTGAAAATAGCTCTGTATAATCACGCTTAAATTATTATGGCTATTTTTCAAATCAACAGAGAAATGTTTGGTAAGTGCAGGTCACCTGTTCAATGGAATGGATTTTTTTTTTTAATCTAATTAGTTAGCTGTCGTCTCTTCTTAAGTGCAGATCAACCAATATTCCTTAGCTGGACCGTGAAAAAAAGTGTCATTTTAATACTGGAAATGAATGGAGAACTAAATGCTTAATAGTGAAATCATCCAACCTTCTAACAGCAGACCATTACACATATGAAATCAGAGGTGTTGCAAATCTTGCCATCCTAATCATATAAAATTGTATTAGAAGAAAGAAATGCCTTCTAGCTTAATGGAAAAATATAAATAGAAACCTGAAAATAAAATTAAAAAAAAAACACAACAAAATACATGCATACATATATTCAATTAGTTTTTCCGGTTCCACTGTACTATTAATACCTACTGCCTTGAAAAGACCTTTTTAAAGTTCTTTTTTAATTTTCTTTCAGGATTTTGTCTACCTTGACTTCAACAAGGCTTTTGGCACTCTCCCACTGTCTCCCCTCCCTTCCTCCCTTCCTTCCTTCCTTCCTTCCTCCCTTCCTTCCTTCCTTCCTTCCTTCCTTCCTTCCTTCCTTCCTTCCTTCCTTCCTTCCTTCCTTCCTTCCTTCCTTCCTTCCTTCCTCCCTCCCTCCCTCCCTTCCTTCCTTCCTCCCTTCCTCCCTTCCTTCCTTCCTTCCTTTGTAATAGAAGGTTTCATTTTTACCAAGAAGTTCCTGGCCATACATATGAGCTAAATTTCCTTTTCCTCCATAAGCAAGATTTACAATTTAACACATTCTTCTCTTGCATTGCAGGCCTTCTACTGCTTCAAGAATACTATGCCAAAGCTATAGCATGCATTACTAAAGAGGCAGATACTTCATAAGCCTAGCTATATAATCTTTACTATATAGTGTTACATGGTCTTTGTTACATTTGAGGGACTTTTCTATATTCTTCCTCTGCAAGTAAGTCTTACTCTTCAACTTAGAATTTGGCTCATGTTGAATTCCTCAGTATAATGGAAAAATGAAGCAGTGAATGAGTAGCTTGTGCTACAAGTATTAAAATTTTCAGCATTTGTTTCTAACATAACTTATGTGTTCTTTACATAGGTGTATTATGAAGACAATTCCCATTTCCAGATACCTTATAGTTTAAATGGCACTGGTGATGGTGATGTCAGAGGTGAGAGAGCTGAAAATAAGTGTTAATATGCAATGCAGAAGGGAATAAAGTTATGTATAAAACATCCTTATTCAACTGTGGATATAAATATACACAATAAGTATATAGAAGTTCATTTATATAAATATATATAAGTTCATCTATAAAAATACATATAACATAAATATATGAACTAATATTAAAGAAGAATAGGTTCAGAATCTATCAGCCTAAACCAACTGGCATCCCAAGGTGTTTAACTACTCTCCTTGGTTTCAGATAAGACCCAGAAATAAACTTGTTGACATATTTGTGCACTAATCAAGTGAAAGGTGTATTATTTGGTATATTCAAGGCACATTGGAGAATGTGAAATAACTGTGAAAAAGAAAAAGAGATTTTTAGAAGTCATCAAACTAAAGGACTGTTTATTAGCCAGTGTAAGACAGTGACTACAATCAGAAATCACTGACATTCCTTGACAAATGCCATTGGCACCAGCATACACCAACACACCACAACTCAGGGAATGAAGTGAAAATTTCAGACGTAGAAACTTTCTCCAGTCAGCAGAGTGGGACTGAATCAGAAAAATTACCAAGAAAGAAAAAAATCTGAGTATGGCTTTGCTAAATGAGATTTTCACAAGTTTGAGTGTTTTTTCATTAAAATAGCAAGCCTAATTGTATCACCCCTATTTTTATTTTACAGCCTTCACTTTCTGAACCACTCTGTTAAAAGTACAGACAAATATTATTCATCCAGTTTATGATGGAAGGAATCAAGCTAATTGTAAACATTCTACAAAGCATAATAAAATGAGATGAGGTTGATACTGCAGAAGATAAATTAAATTTGGAGGTAAAGAGCTGAAGCTGAAGAGGGTGTCTCTCAAATTATTTTCCTAATACTCATGGGCAAAGGTATTTCAGAATCAGTTTACAGGTTGAATAATGGCTTGGTAAATTATCTATCTATCTATCTATCTATCTATCTTCTTAGCTGCCATTTTCTTTTTCATACTGATTCTTCTTTGCTATCTCAGATATTGGCAGTGGTGTAAAATTTGATGTTTCTGGAAGATGCTCTATCAATGTATTAGCTTGAGGGAAAAGCACAAAAAGGGAAAGAAGGATGAAAAGGAAAATTCATTTCTTAGAAATAAACTTTATAAAACATTTTGCAATGAGAAATTTGGAAGGCTCTAAAATGTTTTTATAAAGTTTGATTGGTCTCTGTTTTATTTGTTTGCATATTCTACTTGTATGGTACAAAGTCTCTGCTTACAGTGCAAATCCCACTGATGTGTTTCTTTGTTTCAAACACAATTTAATCTAGAAAATAACAACAGAGGATAATTCATTTGGGAGAAGAAACAGCAGAAATATCTATGGGCCAAAGAGCTACAAATGTTTTAGGTTACATTGTTTTACTAGGGAAATTTAGAACATTTTACCTAAACTATAATAATGCTAAACAATCATCATTAATCTAATTATGCATACTAACAGAAAATCTGGCTTCTTTACCTAGAACAAGCAAGTATTATTTTTACTAATTATGGTGCATTCAAGCTACGTATTCTGTCAAGGAAACTTTGGAAAATTGATGGGATTGTATTATGAAATCATGGAAAAATGAACTTTTTGTAAAGAAAAACATAAGAGCTCACCTTTATTGTAAATTTGGTTCCCTGGTGATCCAGAATACCAAGAAAGAGACTAATACTTTCAGATATCTAATATTTGTGTGATTCTAATGCTAAGTGACCCAAAATCAATTGGATATTTTTTTTATACTTATTTGACAATATCATTCAAATTAATATACACAACTTATATTAACCCAATCCTTATGTGAGTTTTACAGCTGTCTGTAGTAAAATAGTAATGTAGTAACCCAATGACAAAGTGGAATAAGCATGGATTGTGTCCTGTTTATTCCTTTACTTTCATGACCACTGTCTTGGATACACATTTAGTATTCAGTAAATATTCAGATAGAAATTTGACTGAGTTGAAGAGGTAATATTATTGTTCATGAGTGCTTAGAGGGTTTTGGATTGGCAATCCACCGTAGGAATTCTCAGACACATTTTAGCACAGTCACCTCCATAATATCTTTACATTACAGCCTATTAAAAGACCAGTCTACTAAAAATAATATAATTCAAACATCTGATTGCAGTAGTATGTGCAAAATATACACTTATTGGTGTTTAGGAAAAGTATGATGGTGATCTATCTGTTAAGCAGGGACTCCAGGGACTATTTAGACTGCCAAATGTAGCATAAGATTATACATCTGAGAGAAGAAAGTGTAAAACACATTTGGGAATGAAATTCAGGGAAAAAGGAAGACTACTTTGCAATGCAGAGGCAATGATATGTAAGTATAAACTGTGACATATAACGGGTTGAGCATAAGCTTCAAACATAAAACTTTGGGTCAGTTTGGTCCTGGAAGACTATGTAGTGTAACAGCAAGAGCAGGAGTGAGATGATAATCTAGGTACACTGACAGGTAGATAAACTGTGTTCCTAGCTCTAGTGTTTACAGTTGAAAAAAGATCCAAAAAGAGTGTTTCTGGAAAATGTGGGGTAGTAAAAACATGTAGGAACATCTAACATTCAAGATAAAACAAATAGATGAATTGATTAATGTACAGAACCCTAGATGAGAAAGAGATATCTGATGACAGGTACCAGTGTAATGAGCAACGTCTAGGGTAAGACAGGCAAAATTAACTAGAAAAAGTTGTGAGGGACAGACTCTCCCATTGATTATTTTCTTGGAATCCATGACTGGGTAGAAAGGCCCAGAGAAAAAAAAAATCTATTTTGGAAAGAGATTGCAGCTCAGAGTTTGCAGATCAGAGGAGGTGTTACATGGTAGAATCTCAGGTTTTGTGATGTGCTTCAAGAATCAAGTCTCAAAGATTATTTTGGTGCCTAGAAATGGTATCTACTAGGTATGCAAAACATATGTAGCCAGAACCTCATGTGACACGTTGCACATAGAGACAAGTTACTCTTCGTGTTTCCTGGCTTAGTATCTATGGTCTTCCTGGCTTCTAGACAAATCTGCAAACCCACTAGTAGCACACAAGAGTCACAGAGGGTATATACGCCTTTATTACTTTTACTTAGTGGCATTATCATGCAGATTACATTTCATAAATTATTCTATTTATTTTCCCAAATTTCAAATATATTTTAATTACATAAACCTATATCATAATGGATGCTTTATTAAAGCTTTGGTTTGCTTAAAGAATACTTTTAAAGGCAGTTTGATTTAGTATCAGCCAAAGTTAAATTAAAAAATTGAGAGAACCTGAATAAACCAGCTTTAATATTTTAGTGTCTACTGCCTTGAGGCATATTTGATTAGCAGTCACTTCATGCTGTGCTTGAAAGATCAACCCATACATTGCAGTTGAGCAATTCAGTAACCCAGAATACAGATTTTTATATTTTTCCCTGAGTTTTTAAGTGTTCTTAAGATGTTTAAAAAGAAGTAGTCATATGTGCTAAGAAATTTTGAAAGAACAAATTCAATATTCCTACTTTTAACTAAACACCCTACAGTTTTACTGGACCAAATTTTAATAGAAATTGCTACACTTTTGATTTTATCATTAATCTGTAATCAACCACTGACATACTCATTTGTTCAAAAGAGCAGGTGTTGGTTGGGTAATTTTCATGAAATCAAAGTTATAACCGAGTGTCCTCTTTAATTTAATGCAGAGGGGAATTAGAAATAAACTCAGAGTGTAGTACTTAATAAAATATGACATTCACATAATCTGAACCTTTCCTCCAATGAAACTGATATATAAACAGAAATTTCATAAATATGAATGTTTCAATATGCTCTTTCAAGTAACTTTGTTAGACTGGGACATAGCTGTTGCTTTCTCCTCCCTCTCTTTTCCTTTGACTATATTAAAAAAAAATAATAGATGCAAAGAAAGAAAACATAATCAGTGTGACCCTTTTAGTGTAATTGAACCAACCACTTATTCTCAAGGTTTTTTGGATTGTATTGGGTTTTATTGTTCTGAGATATAAGATAATGCAGGTATGATTTTAGAAATGCAATAGCTGTGACAATGTTGCAGTTAAAACTCAAGTATTCTTCATCAAACTGTTACTTCTATATGTTTTTGTTGTTTTTCCTTTGAGCTCATATGGTAAATGTTCTTTTCAAGACTGCACTGATTCTTACGTGCATGACGATTATGTTCATGTTAGTATCTTCTCTGGAAATAGCAGCTGCTCTACCTCCTGAAAAAGAAGATATAAACCATTTCTTCATCCCTAGAGTTGAACACAGCTGCCCTTAAACATTTCTCAGTAAAAATAGAACCATAGTTTATGACAGGAACTTATTAATCATGTGCTACATTAAATCTGCAGTGAGAATTCCAGAAAGCAAATTTTTAATTGCTGAAATTGGGATTTAGCCAGGACACAAGGTTAATAAGCTAATTCCTCGAAGGGGTATTTAACTACTGTGTACCATCAATACTTGAGCTTTGTATTCCATCTGAAAGATGACCCTCAGAAACAACAGAGGTTCCTTAAACATTGCCTGACACCTCTTTCAGAATTGACTTACAGGATGGAGTTCCCCTCCTCAGCTACTAATGACATTGACAGAGGGCTTCTATTCAAGTACTGAGCACAAGTCACCTTGCTAACTTGTGAAACTTACATAAAACTAACACACCATCTTCACATGACCACAATGATTTCTTGACAATATCAGTGTTCATAAAGAAAAATTCTATTTCTTGAAGTAACATTTCAAAGTAAGAGGACTGCTCTTTGCAAACTTTGGATGATCTACTGATACTGCACATTTATTTTTCTCATCAAGTTGCAAAAGTTGCAGCAATCATATATGTGGATGTTCTGCTGCTTTCTTTTTACTTTTTATGATCTTCTGCAGCAGAAAATTCTATACGCTTACAATAGTGTTTTGTTAAGACTTACTCCTGACTGATTTATACTCCATAAATCAAGTGTTTCTTTCATCAGTTTCCTTTCATTTAATAATTTCATTATTTTTAAAGCACACTGTATAGCAGTAGACAGAAAATGAAATACTACTGCAAAACAATAAGACAGAATGGTAGAAAACCATTCTAAGAACAACAAAATCTGATAATAATAAACATCTTATTCTAATTAACTGGATGGTTGTGGAACATGCAACCAAAATAACATGTAGCAAACTGCAATGATTTGTACTGAGAAACCAAACAGAAAGCTTAAACTTATAAATATTAAAATTGCAAAATCATGTAGTAACTGAAACTTTTGCAAATTCACTTGACCAGTGAACATGACCAGCCCTGAGGATCAGAGTTAACAACGAGATACACGAATTTTGTTGCTTCAGAGTCCTTTTTGGGATCCAGGTACTTGGAAAAGCTAAAAGTTTTACATTTGTTGCTGGGAGACACACAGAACTGTGCAGTTATCTCTGTATCTGGTGTTTCAGTGCAGACACAAAACTTAAGGTTTTATATCGTATTTCTGCTATCTCATAGGTTCATAATAGTCAGTAAAGATTGAGAAAAGGAATGAATTCTGTAGTCTGTCCACTGAGCAGCAGGTGGAAGCACTGGTAATATTTGTTCTACAACAAAATTTACAGTGATGGAATTTAGGAATGAGGTACTCATAAGAATAAAATGGCAATTCTTGGTGACATTAAATTTTAGATTTATTTATTAACTGAGGTGACTGTAAAAGGTAGATAGTAATTTCTATTCTAAGATTTCTGTTCAGTGATACACACACATCCTGGGCAGAACACACACTCATACTAACTCAGGCCCTGCCCCTCTGGACCAGTCAGGACACATACCATGGACACAGGGGTCCAGGGAACTCACATCTGAGTACTTGATGCCTCTAGTGCTTGCTGATGGATCACCTGGCCTCTGCATGTAATGGTCCAGGTGCAGGCTTGGACTCCTACAGGGTATAAAACTACAATGGGCAGATGTTCCCTACAAGCAAAAGTATTTTCACTATTTATTGCTTTCTAACTTGGATGGTTGTCATAAGCCACCAATGGCCTCATTGGTCAAGTTGCTCCAAGGTAATCCCTTTAACCATTCTGGTTTCGGCTGGGATAGAGTTAATTCTCTTCATGGTAGCTGGTACAGTTCAGCGTTTTTGGTTTAGTATGAGAATAATGTTAGTAACACGCTGATGTTTTAGTGGTTGCTAAGTAGTGCCTACCCAAGTCAACAACTTTTCAGTTTCCCATGCTTTACCAGTGAGCAGGTGCACAAGGAGCTGGGAGGGAGCAGAGCCAGGACGGCTGATCTAAATTAGCTTAAAGGATATTCCATACCACAGAATGTCATGCTCAGTGTATAAACTGTGGGGATCTTACAAGGAGGCACCAATCACTGCTTGGAGACAGGCTGGGCACCAGTCAGTGGATAGTGAAAAATGGTATTGTGCATCACTTGTTTTTTTTTTTCCCTTGGATTTTATTTCTCTTTCTCCCTCTCCTCTTCATTACAATTACTATTGTTGCTGTTTATATTATTATTATTAATTTATTTCCATTATTAAACTGCTCTTATCTCTACCCGCAGGTTTTACCTTTTTCCAGTTCTCTTTCCCATCCCACTGGGGGGAGGGAGAACAGTGAGCAAGCAGCAGCATAGTACTTAATTGCTGGCTGAGGTTAAACCATGACATTGACTTTCTCCATATTTAATGCCAATCATCTGTTGTTATCTGTTTTACTATCACATATAAGTTTTCAATCATGCCAATAGGCAAATTAAAGCGTTTATGAGCATAGTAGCTCTTAAAGAAATGAAGCTGAAAATAATGAGGACAAGAATTATTGTATCATGCTGCTTTGATTATCATGAACACGAAACATGAAACAGTGCTAGCGTGGAGAAAGTCAGAAAATAAGACAAAGATAGCATAATATAAAATTTAGGACAGAAGCTTCCATTCAGAAGAGTCCAATCTTTTTCTTCCTATGAGAATGTGGAAAATAATACTTCATGTGAGATTTATAAGAATTAATCACAGTGACTGAGTTTTTTTTCTGGAGGGCTGTGGGTTTTTCTTGATGTTTTTAGAAGAAAGACCTCTTATAATCCTCTGTTCAAACCACCTGCTGAAAATGACATCAGCTCCAACATTAGATCAGGCTGCTAAGGGTAATCCCAACAGAGGTTTTAATATACCCCGTTGAATAAAACCAGGAAATAAAATTAGGCTTGCTCATGCTAGAGAAGAGCCTGAAGGCAGGATGCCAGCACTGGAGGAGAGATCAACAGCACAGCTGAGGTGCATCTATGTCAATGCCCAAAGCATGGGCAACAAATGGGAAGCCATCATGCAGCAGGAAGGCTATGACATAGTTGCCATCACAGAAACATGGTGGGATGACTCATGTGATTGGAGTGCTGCAATGGATGGCTACAAACCCTTCAGAAGGGGCAGGCAAGGAAGGAGAGGTGATGGGGTGGCTCTCTGTCAGGGAGTGTTTTGACTGCCTAGAGCTGAATGATGGTGACAGCAGGGTTGAGTGTTTACGGGTAAGGATCAGGGGGAGGGCCAACAAGGCAGATATCCTGGTGGGAGTCTGTTACAGACCACCCAGCCAGGATGAAGAGGCAGATAAACATTCTATAAGCAGCTGGGAGACATTTCACAATCGCTAGCCCTTGTTCTCGTGGGGGACTTCAACTTCCCCAATGTCTGCTGGAAATACAGCACAGCAGAGAGGAAACGGTCTAGGAGGTTCCTGGAGTGGGTGGAAGAGACCTTCCTGACAGCGGGTCAGTGAGCCAGCCAGGGGAGATGCCCCGCTGGACCCGCTGTTTGCAAACGGGGAGGGACTGGTGGGTGATGTGGTGATCGGAGGATGTCTTGGGCATAGTGATCACAAGATGACAGAGTTATTGATTCTTGGAGAAGTGAGGAGGTGGGGGGGGTCAGCAGAACCATTACCTTGGACATCTGGAGGGCCAACTTTGGCCTGTTTAAGAGCCTGGTTGACAGAGTCCCTGGGGAGACATTCCTGAAGGGCCAAGGGTCCAGGAAGGCTGGACATTCTTCAAGAAGTAAGTCTTAAAGGCGCAGGAGCAGCCCGTCCCCATGTGCCAGAAGACGAGCCAGAGGGGAAGGAGACCGGCCTGGCTGAACAGAGCTTTGGCTGGAACTCAGGGGAAAAAGGAGAGTTTGCCACCTATGGAAGAAGGGGGAGGCAGCTCCGGAGGACTGTAATAGGGATATCATGAGTTTATGCAGGGCAGAGATTAGAGAGGCAAATCCCAGTATAGAACTCAGCCTGGCCACCGCCGTAAAAGATAACAACAAATGTTTGTACAAGTGCATTAGAAACAAAAGGAGGACCAAGGAGAGTCTGTATCCTTTATTGGATGCAGCAGGGAACACTGCCACAGAGGATGAGGAAATTGCTGAGGTAGTTATTGCTTTCTTTGCTGCAGTTTTTAATAGCAAGACCAGTAACCTTCTGGGTACTCAGCCCCCTGACCAGGAAGACAGAGATGAGGGGAAGAATGAAGTCCCCACAGTCCAGAAGGAAAAGGCCAGTGACCTGCTGCTCCACTTAGACACGTACAAGTTTATGGGCCAGACAGGATCCACCTGAGGGTACTGAGGGAGCTGGCAGAAAAGCTTTCCAAGCCACTCTCCATCGTTTATCAACAGTCATGGAAAACCGGGGAGTTCCCAGTTGACTGGAAGTTAGCCAATGTGTTGCTCATCTACAAGAAGGATGGGAAGGTGGATCTGGGGAATTACAGGTCTGCCAGCCTGACCTCTGTACCCCACGTTGTGGAGCAGAACATCTTGAGTGCCATCACGTGGCACATGCAGGCAGTGGGGGAATCGGGGCCGCCAGCGTGGGCTTGTGAAAGGCAGGTCCTGCTTGACTAACCTGATCTCTCCCTGTGACAAGATGATCTGCCTAGTGGATGAGAGAAAGGCTGTTAATGTTGTATGCCTAGACTTTAGTAAAGTCTTTGACACCGTCTCCCACAGCATTCTCCTGGGGAAACTGGCTGCTCCTGGCTTGGATGGGTGCACTCTGTGCTGCATAAAAAACTGGCTGCATGGCTGAGCCCAGAGTGGTGGTGAATGGGGTTACATCCAGCTGGTGGCTGGTCACAAGCGGTGTTTCCCAGGGCTCAGTATTGGGGCCAGTTCTGTTTAAAATCTTTATTGACTGGCCAGATGAGGGAATTGAATGCATCCTCAGCAAGTTTGCAGATGACACCAAGCTGTGTGTGGGGGGTGTTGGTCTGCTTGAGGGTAGGAAGGCTCTGCAGAGGGATCTGAACATGCTGGATTTACGGGCTGAGGCCAATCGTATGAGGTTCAGCAAGGAGAAGTGCCAGGTCCTGCACTTGGGTCACAACAACCCCACACAACGCTACAGGCTGGGGGCAGAGTGGCTAGAAAGCTGCCTGGTGGAAAAAGACTTGGGGTTGCTGGTTGATGGCTGGCTGAACGTGATCCAGCAGTGTGCCCAGGTGGCCAAGAAGGCCAACAGCACCCTGGCTTGTATCTGAAACAGTGTGACCAGCAGGACTAGGGAAGTGATCGTCCCCCTGTACTTGGCACTGGTGAGGCTGCACCTCAAATCCTATGGTCAGTTCTGGGCCCCTCACTTCAGAAGGGATGTAGAGGTGCTGAAGCACAGCCAGAGAAGGGTAATGAAGCTTTTGAAGGGTCTAGAGAACAAAGTCTTGAGAGGAGTGGCTGAGGGAACTGGAGTTGTTTAGTCTGGAGAGGAGGAGGCTTAGGGATGATCTTATCGCTCTCTACAACTAGGAGGCTGTAGACATGTGGGGGTAGGTCTCTTCTCCCAGAGGACAAATGATAGGACAAGAGGAAAGGGCCTCAGGCTGCACCAGGGGGCATTTAGATTTAATATTAGGGAAAATATCTTCACAGGAAGGGTGTTCAAGTGTTAGAACAGGCTGTCCAGGGAGGTGGTAGAATCACTATCCCAGGAGCTGTTTAATAAAAACGTAGATGTGGTGCTTAGGGACATGGTTTAGTGGTAGACTTGGCAGTCCTGGGTTAACAGTCAGACTTGATGATCTTAAAGGTCTTTTCCAGCCTAAATGATTCTATGAATGTTGAGTATTGTCTAATCAATCCTTTCCTAATTTGCTAGCAGGAAATTGTAAGAATAAAATGAAGAAGTCCCAAGACCTAATCCAAATCATAATGAAGTCAGTTGGATCCTTCCTGCTTAACAGAAGTTTTAGGGGTTTTGTCACTCAGGCCTCCTGCATAGACTTTTCCCTGACTTTGCTAAGAACTGGAAGACAATAGAAATAAGGGGAAAATGAACGAAAGCCCACCAGTAAATCTTTGAACATCACTTATATCACATCTTTAATTGGATTAGGGGGTTAGCTGGTTTTCTTGTAATTAGTAAGCAGGTGTTAGAACTGGGAAATAGCACCTATCAATTAAATAAAGATAGCACATATCAATTAAATAAATTCCCTGTGTAGATTCAGTTGTACTGTCACTTCCTGAGAATAATGAACGGTTCCTTTGCCTTACAGATATTTTTGTTTCCACTTTAATCATTTAACCTGCAACAAATATAAAATTAATCTTATCTGGTCAGATTCTATGATTCCTCTGTATTGTATTTCCATATGGTACCTAGTCTTTTGTGGAGGCAGTTGCTTTGTTATAACATGCAGAACAATTCTGGAAATAGATCAACTAAAGAAAAGAACACACAAGTTTGAATCTTACTATGTAAGGATACAGATTTCTGGAACAGTAAAAATAGTCTGTGTGATCTTTGTTATTACATTTTTCTACTGGGTATGTACTACAAAATACTGTCAGTTCTTGTGAGTGAGGATGATTTCCCACTGGGTTTATAACCTTACTTCTAATGAATTGAAACATTTGTCTACATCCCATGTGATACTTATGGAGAAATAAAAGTGGGTTTGAGTTTAAGCTACCTGGGTATAGTAATGTTTTTACTTTGTTATGGTTTGCTCAGAATTTGATATCATAATTAATAACTTTCATGAGTTAGACATTTTAATGAAGTTTAGGGGGAAAAAAATAATGATTATACAGATTGTATGGATCTTTATATGACTTAAAGATCACAATTGATACCAGTAGCTTGTTTTCATTACTTTTATTTTTTTTTTAAGAATAAAGTTGGGTGAGAGCTGCCTTGAAGAATTATCTGTACAAAGAACTGAGAGACAAAGTGGAAGGGAGTGTGCAATGGTCTCAGTTTTTTAGAAAATGAGTAACAAGGAAGGAACTGAGAACTGTTTACAATCACAGAGAAAGTTCATGATCATTCTGAGACTTCCAGATGTTAAGCCATCGAGGGCATTAAGAATGAAAACCAAAACCTGTTATTAAGAAAAGCCAGGAGGCTTTTCTGAGGGAAGGCATATAAACATACTCACTTGTTAAGTCTGTGTTTTATAAGGTTTTTTTATGCTGTGACCACTCTTTCAGTTGGTAGTGTCGATTGCTCATTCCCATTTGGGCAGATTCAGTGATCACAACCCAATCCAGCAACTTTGTGTGCATCCATCACTTCTCAGCATGTTGCACACTATGCACAAAAACATCACTCCTATCTGACTAGTAGGTGGCAGGTGTATTGGGAGTCTCAAAAAAGGTATAGAAAGACAGGGAAAGAAACCAAAAACACTGGAGGGAAAAGACGCTTTGGTGCAAAAAAAGAGGAGAAACAATAGACCAGAAGAAATGGGAAACATCATAGAAGTAAAGCAATGGTTCAAAAGGAGTACCAGGGTGTGTGTGTGTGTGTGTGTGTATGTGCACGCACATGCACGTATGTGGGCAGGGGGAAAGAAAGATTTATACTGAGCAGAATCTGAGGTTTACCGAAGCAGCACGTAAATGTTATCACTGAAATCCTTTTCTGAACATGTCTACCAGATGCAGTTTTACTGGAGATGTCATGGCTTTCCAAGTGGAGGGAATGGGATGGGAATATATATAAAATGACAAATGGAGAAAGAACTAACTGCACCAGTCATCAGGACTGGTACTTGGGAGAACAGGAGAAAACTTGCTGAATTTGGGGGCTTTGTAAAATTGTGTTGAAGCAACAAGAAATGTAAGTGGTATTTGGAAGTTGACAAGCAGAGATTCTATAGCTTCATTCAAGCTGGAAAATGCAGAGGAAATGTACAATGGAAACATGATGAGAAACAACAGGAAAAGATTACTACTCCCAAGGATTTAAGGTAAATTGAGTGATATTGATAGTAAAAGTTCAAATAGAAAATTCTGAAACTAAATTTTCCCATAGCAAAAGTTATGAACTCACATCTGAAGATATTTTATATCTGTTTTCTAATAGAATGTTTACAGTCCTCAACCTTTGATTCTGTCTTACAGGCATTTCATCAAGTAACACACAAATCTGCACAGTCAAAAAAGGCTAGTTAATATGTCTTTAGTGTTCTCTAGGCATTTTATGCATCTTTTAATTTTCTGAGAGATGATCAATGGCTTCACAGTGTTCTCAAATAACACTTCCACTGATAACAGAAAATATAATACTTTATTCCTTCATCATACAGCTCCCTATATTCTAAGAGGTTTTAGTCTTTCTGTTCAATTTTTACCAATTTTGTGAATAAAAAAATTTTATAGCATACTGCATAAAATAAAATAAAATGTATAACACTCCTACAAAACTACTTTACAGAGTAGATGGAAACAGAGCATGAAGTGATCTTCAGATAGAGCAAAAGGATTATTTCTTGTGAATCATCAAATCAGACATAATTTTTCCAGTGTCAGAAATGAAAGTATCAATGTAACTGAAATAATTATTGGGAATAGCAATTTGGGTATTCAACTGTCCTGATAAATTTTACTAGAAAGGGAAGAGCAACTGGTAGCAAGTCAGAGGAGAGCTAATGGACTTAGTCTGGATTTATGGGAATAAAATTGGTAGAAATAATCCACCAGCCTTTTTTACACTTAAGTTTTGTTTCTTTTCACACCACTTCCATAATGGTCTAGTGAAAATATTTCTATGTTGAATAATATAATGCAGTTGGATGCCAGAACTCTTTTTTTCTTGCTACAATCAAAACCCGGTTCAAGAATTTTTCACTATTATTATTTATATGTATGTGTGTGTCTGTATCTCTGTGTGTAACAACATGTATTAAGAAAACAGGAATAGTTTCTTTAGACTTCACCTGAAGGTCTCTTTTCTTTTAATAAATAGTTACATCTGTGAAGTCAAATTATTCTAATGTTCATAATATATAAAAGTTTTCTGATCAATGTATTTTTTATTAATAACTTACCACAGCCAATGTAAATTGCATTAATTCCCTTGAATGATAAGAAATTCTGAACTTCAAACATATTACTTCTTTTTTCTGCAGCCATTCATTTCCATTTCTTTTGTACTCTGTCTAATATTCTTCATGCCAGTGTGACAGCTACACGTACAGTATGAACAAATTAGAGTTTAAGAGTTTGACCTATAACATTTTCATTTGATAGAAACTGTATTGGAACAATTCATTGTTACTGACATTTTTTCGTTAAAAATACTGTGTAGCTGTTTAATAACAATGGTGGACAAACGCTTTTTCTTCCCTCTCCCTGGCTCTTGCTCTGTGGAAAGTTAAGTCTCCAAAAAAAAGGAAGACTCCAGGTAAACGCAGTCAGATGCCATGCCAGGTAGAACCATCTGGTTCTCAAAAAGGAAAAGTAATCGGGGGATTCAGCATTACCTCAGCAAAGTCCTCTGCAAATCAGTTGTCCTTGGAACGAGCTCGTATTTCATGTGGGCTGTACAAAGACAACTGAATAGATAATTCCATGTTCCTGAAAGCTTACAAATATGGCCCCTTTAAAAGACTTACTAGGACTCCATGTATACACTTTAGAGGAATCAAATTTGTAAGCTTTCAGGAACATGGAATTACATACACTTTTCTTTGTACATATATATAATGTGAACATATATATATATACTTTAAAACAAAACAAAACAAAACAAGGAGTTCATAACACATGGACAAAGACATCGGAAAAAAGACAGTAAACTTGAAGTACATTCCCTGAAGAAAGATTCTCTGTGAAAATGCAATTTCCTTTATTGTTTTTAAGGTGCTGAAATTTAAGATGTAATAAAACATGAATACCAATTTGGAAGCATTAGTTGCTCCTGGCAACCTTGAGAATGCATTATGCTTTATTTTTCCTCTCCATCATCTCTGCAAAAACTGAGCAAAAGAATGAGTAACAGCACATGCTTGCTGAACCAATATACAGAGCTGACCTCCTTTTCCCCTTCTCAGTAACAATAAATTATCATTAAAATTATGGCTGTAGGTATGATACTATCATGCAGTGCATCTCAGATCAGTAAGAAATTCACCCTTATGCCACCTTTTGACATTATAAAGCAGTCTGTTTTAGCCCCAAGCCAGCTGAGTGTATTTCCCAGAGGACAGTTCTGTTTGCATTTTGAAAGCCTTGCATAAAGATTACCAAATTAATAAAATATTTTTTACATAAATCAGTATCAGTTTAAAGAAAATCCAGATCCCCTTGAGCAGAAGGGAGTACAGCAAACTTCATATAATGAAAAGATAAGTTAAGAAAGGAATATCTGGGCAAGGAAGATGCCAAAATTACTTTTTAACTGTCTTTGAAAAGTTTGCTTCATTTTTTTTTTTTTTTTTAAATACAGGTAATTTTTTTCTGTGGTCTTCCTCTAACACCATGCAGAGCTGCTGTAACTAAAGTTGCAAGATAGGTATATTTTTGTAAACTTAAACAGGCACTTACTAAGCCCCACTGCAAGCCCCACTGCAACATCTTGTCATCAGCCTGTGTTGCATTACTCATTAGATATTCAGAGAGCAACTGACTGGAAAGAACTGGATACCTGCATTAGATGTATATACACATCTAAAAAGTCACACTTGAAAAGCTGTCTCTGCTGAATTAAAAAAAAAGCTGGGGGGGGGGGGGGGGGGGGCAGGGCAGGAAGCAGGATTGCCATTGATTGCTATGGGATTGATATTTCACCCCAGATATTTATGGAAGTTTTGAGAAATTTCTCCTCACTCAGTGTACTAGGACATTTCACCTGCATTGATTTAGCAGCCTGCTTCTGGTCTGTGAGCTCTGACTTGCAGTGGGCTTTTTCATCTTGCAGCAGGCCTGGCCATTTACAGCACACTCTTCCATTTTAGAACCAGCTAAACTGTTTAAATTCTATGGATATACCCAGTAGTCAGAAGATTTGGATTTTAGGTGCTAAAACCTAAACCATTTGAGTGAAGAGATCCTTGTTGCTAGAATCTAAAGTAGGCAATAAAGTAAAAAACATTGCCTTTTTCATTGTGTATCAGCATATGCAGTCATTAGTGTTGATAAAACTTAAGTCAGAAAACAATTCACAGAACACACAGAGATCTTTGAAGTATAAATTAGAGACAGGTACTAATAAGTTAAAACTACATTTGAGAGCTTTGGCAAAGACACTGGATGATATGAGAAGAAAAGGATCCTGATTTTGGGTAAGAAGGGAAATTACTTTTTCTTGAAACCAGAATGTTACACCTGTTATTAACTGTATATAAAAGAGCAGGAAGAAGATGCTTCAGAAGGGAAGGAGATTCAGTCATTGAGTATGACAGTGAGATGATCGGCTTTTAAGAATATCTGTTTAATGACTTTCAGCATAAAAGACAAAGGCAAAACACTGGGAAAGTAATACAGTAAATGCATGAGATGCATAAACCCTGGCAAGCTGCAGATAAGGGAGGTAATGAAGACTCAGGGCAGGACACTGATGGATGGGCCAGGGAAGGAGCTGCTCATGCACATCCTTAGTACGCTTCACTCAGAACTTGGTAATTGAAAGAAAAAGAAGGGAAACGATATCATAATGAGTCTTATAGGAAAAAAACAACCTTAAAGGATGTTTCAGGGGGATTGTGGGAACTGGTAAAACTTCTTATGGGTAAGGGCCAATGGTGGTGGTGTAATGGATATTGAAAAATTAAGAGGTGTAATAAAGGTTTGTTGTTGCAAGTAAACCACTTACACATGTAAGTGTGGCCAAAGTTACTGAAGTGAACTTATGCAAGCAAACAACTGGTGGATGTTTGGCCATGTTTGGTTTAGGGGTAGGATACTGCTTGGGCCATGGAATCAACTGCTGGGGAGACCACAGGTGCACTCCAACTACCTGAGAGACCCACTTGTGGGGAGTATGTAGGTGTGGGATCTTCTTGCATGTTTTAAGCCTTATCAGCTGACAAGTAGGAACAGGCTCAGGCCACTTGTTCTGTTCACACTTACGTGAATGTCACTTTTGTCTATGCAGTGCCTGCAAAGGTACAGCTCTTCTCTCTGTTGGTATGTTTGGGCTAGGTGTTTATCTTCATTCCTGTTCTGACCTAGGGTCAGGGAACCACTGCTGCTTGGCTCTAGCAGGCTGGGACAGGAGCAGACTGTGCCTGAGAGCCCATAGACTCTGGGTTAGTAAGGTGGGAAGAAATACTCCCCTGGGTCTCAAAGACCCCCGGAATCACCTTCCCTGAACAAGTGGGAGGAGGTGTTGTCACTTCTGTGTTTAAAAATATTCTACCTTTATGTGAAGGTACTGACAAACTAAACAGATTTATACTCAAAGCATATGGGTTTACATGAAAAAAACATGCTGTATTATTACAAGTAAGCCTAAAATTGGCCATTTACAAAACAGGACACACGTACTTTCCACCAAGGGAGAAATAAACATATGCATTGTTTTCATGAACAAGTACTGCAGAAAACAACATGAATTTCTAGTAACAGATTAAACCCTGAATAACTTCAGTGAGAAACTTTTATATATTCTTGATCCTTCTTCATCAAGAAAGACAGAAATAGACATGTCAATATACTACAAAGATTTTCTTCAAGCTAACTAGCTGATGAGACAGAACTGGTTAGCATAAATCCTGGGGGAGACACCATCCTTACGACACTTCCAGTTCAATTTTTCAGATTTGAAGTGTCTGGAGTCTTAAAGCTGTAACTTATGGGTTGTTATTTAAGATGAATTTCAGAATCTATTAAAGGTTTATGAAATACCAATTTACATAGGAGGAAAAAAAAAAGGATGGAAAAATACTGTAATAGCAAAGGAATACTATCCCTTGTTATTCCTCTGACTGTGGCACTGATCTTTCCAACCTTCCACTCCTCTCTGTGATCTCTTGGGAAGGAAAAAGCCAAACCACCAACAAAAAACCAGATGCTGACCTGTTAAATTGCATGCCTTCTGCTATCTAATTCGCAGAAGCTTAAACAAAAACAAAGGGTCTGGAAGTCAATAGTATATGATACTATTACAACTGTTTACCTGAATTCTAATTAGACTGTGATTTTTAGTGCCTACTAACAGCTGGGCTACTCTTATGCTTATCAGTTTGAGTTTTGTCAGTGTATTTTGCTATGTGTGCTGACAATGAGCAGTAGAGCAGCTACACAGGTGACCTGTCAGACCTGCAGTCCTCAGGACACTGGAAACTAACTGACAGCTTGGGCTCTAAGGAAGTTATGGTGGGAATGAGACAAAGTTTTTAGTTCTTACTAAGAGATGATACAAGTGAAAATGGAGTTGCCTTGTAGATAGTTCAAGAAGTAATTATCAAGACAGTGTTAAAGATGCTAGGATTTTAAAGGTTTGGTAGTAGACAATAAAATATCAAACTGGGCCTAGAGCAATACAACATGTGGACCTTCTACCATAAGGCAAAAGTTGTGTCAAACTAGTTTTGATTTCATACATGTTCAGTGTTTGCTAAATAAGGATTAAAACAAATGACCTTTCAAGGAATAATAAAATTATTATTTGTTTTTTGAAAATCACTGAATGGTTCTTTGGCCCACTGACCAGTGGACCCATGTTTTTTCTTATCTTCCTTTTGCTGCTAATATATCTTTAGAAACTCTTCTGATTGCCCTTTCCTTTCCAGATTCAAGCCCAGGTATGCTTTAGCTTCTCTAACTACAACCTTGCATGCTCAAACAGGAGCTCCCTTTGGGGTATGAGGAATGCAACTATCAAAATTAATTGCTGAAGCTTGAAAATCATCCAGGTTTTCAGTTGTAGTGCTCTAGTGAAAAACAAACCCAACTGTTTAAAATAAGGGTATATCTTGTATGGCTGGACTTCTCTTGAAGGGCCTGATCAATAATAGCCTTCCCAATATGTCACTAGATTTATAATCACACCTTTTTCCCGACTATTAGTGTTCTACAATATACTTATCCATGTTTTAATATCAATAAGGGAAGTTCATTCTTTTTTTGATTGGTTATTTGAGGGTTTGCTTAATTGTCAGAACCATGTAGTCATATGCACTAGAAGTCAGAACAATGATAATTCATCTCGTTTCCCATAATGATGCTGGCATGCTTAAGTGATTATCTTTGGTTAATGAAGTATTTCCTATTGGTTTCTCTGTTTTTAGCTCTCAGGCATTGCATAGCAAACTTTTGAAATGATAGTGGTAATGAAAAGATACGAGAAGCAAAATCAAGATCTCAAGGGAAGCTGTTTTTTTAAAGACACTTCTGTATGTTACAGAAATCCTTTGTCCTTGATGTACTTGACCATTTAAAGTAACTGCTAGCATAAAGTACCTTTACCAGTGTATATACTTAAAGTAGGCAATATTAATAAGGAGAAACAAAACTGAAGAATCAAATGGGAATTTGCAGCCAGTAATGCCAGGTGTTCTGTTGGCATAGAGTCGATTGCACTCAGTTTCTATGGTTTATATATACTCGAACAGCATTAGCTTAAATATGTTTTATGACATTTTTTAAATTAACTTTTCAGTTTATTTTGGAATGACACATTTCAGTTTAAGCAAGTAAAAATCACGAAAAACTTGACCTTAAAGAATGTCAGATCATTTTCACCTTCATGTGAATCAACTTCTTGTCTTTTCTTTCACCAGAAATCATAAAAACATTTACTTTGATAAAAGCCCATCCTCAGTCTTCCACCATAGACACAGTTTTTCCACTAAATCAATTATTAGCCCAGATCTGCTCTCAGCATAGTACTTTTTCTGGTTTTAGCTAATTAAATTTTGCCAAGTGTTGTGTACTTTCAGTTGTTCAATCTCTATCAATCACTTTAATTGGAGCAAAGAAGTAGCAGTTTGCATGATCTTGCCATTCAGTCTAGTCAGCTAGGCTGTCAAGTAAGTTAGATTTTACTTGTTTTCCATTTTATTTATTTATTTAATTCAAGCAATATTAGTGGAATTACAAGAGCTCATGATTTAGAGCTACTGTTCTGATTGAGGAGTTATGGGCAAATTAACAATTACTGCAAGGTAATATGGAGTATGATATTACAAGTGTCAGCTAATTTTAAAAATCTCCAGAAATTGTTTTTCCCCCTTTATTGCTGCATGTACCCAAAATATATTAGGTAACTGAAACTAGTGATACTGTTGCCTTACACATTTCTACCATATGTTTCTACCCAGCTTCATGAAGCTTGATTGCAATCATTCCCTGCTAAAGTACAACTCAGTTTTGAGAAACAGTATTCAGTCACCTGAACTGCAAAATCATGTTATGTTACTCTGTATCACAAATTCTGCCTTTTATCAAGGAAAAGAAATGGCTATGAATTATTACTACAAATATCCATTCTCAAAGTGCTAGGAGTTAAAAGGGAATAATTACTGCTATGAAGTTAAATTAGAAGCATTGTGTAAGCATGATATTGGCATCTTGCAGATCGGTTGTTGCAAGGCTGATTGTTTAAAAGGCTGGTTAAATTAATTCTCTACCTATTCCTCTTTATAGATTTCCCTCTCAACGTGAAATTTAAACTCATTAGGTGCTTTTCCAATGCTGGTGTCAATTCAAAATGGACAACTTGCAAATCTCAGGTTGACAGCTTGTCAAGGACTTTATACAAGGAAACAGTGATGAACAACATGTTATTTAGCATTATCTATAAAAAATATATTACCATAACTAAGCCTTCCCACTGAAAAGATAGCATACTATCCTACTAGACAGTGTCATACCCTCCTGCTATGTAGCGCATTTCATGCAAGAGCTGCACAATACTCAGTTAGCTAAACAACACACATCTCTTGCTGTCCAGATTAGTTTTGCATCTAGAGATAAACAAGCTAAAATCTGCTGAAGTTGGGTTGACTCCTGGAATACTTGGGGAAATTTAGGAGAAACATATGGTGAAACAATCTGGCTATATTAATTTCAGCAATAAGCCTTTCTCAAAGATTGAAATATTGTGTTTCCCAATATACAGTCCTCTAAATAATTAAAATATTTGCCTGATGCATGACTATGACTAATGCATGAAATTCAAATAGTCTTAAAATTTCCAGAACCAAAACCTGGGAATTATATTTGTTACACTTCCTTTTTACACATTACGTCCCGGTTTTGCTGTTAAAAAACTAACTCTGCCACTGGAGCAAGAGATGAAATAGTAAGGTCACCGCTTTTTAAATTGCCCAGAAGCTGTAACTAACCGTAGACATTTCATTTGGCACACGTGTGCTGTTTGGTACTACTCACACACCATGACTGTCACACACAGTGACAGCTGGAGAGGGGAGGAAAGGAACTTTGTTCTCTGACACACTGGCTGAACTGTAACTGTTCGCATTCAGCTGTTGGTGCCGGGTGTGGGCTGTTCCTTTCCATGATTTGTATTTTGACCCCTTTTCCCCCAAGATTCAAAAGATTATTTGCTGACTTTGGTGGATTGTTGTCTGTGATTATTCATACAATGAACTTTTCTTTCTTATTTTTTGGTCATTTAAAGTATATGTGATTTACACAGAAGTAAATCAGGCGTGCAGGGAGCTTCCCAGGCCTGCTGCACCGAGGGCCTGTGGGGCGCTTTCTGTGAGGCACTTTCTGTGGGGCGCTCTCCGTGGGGCCCTCTCCGTGGGGCGCTCTCCATGAGGCGCTCTCCGTGAGCTCTCCGTGGGGCGCTCTCCGTGGGGCGCTCTCCGTGGGGCCGCCAGCCCAAGCCGCGAGGGCCGGGAGCGGGGCACAGCGGGTGACCCGGCGCCCCCGCCCCGGCAGCGGGAGGCGGTGAGTCCCCGGCGCGCGGCAGCGCTGCCTCAGTGCGGGCGGGGCCGGGAGCGAGGGCGGCCGCGCCCCCACACAACAGCGGCGCCCGGGCCGCGCGGGCGGGCGGGAGCGCGGGGCCGGAGCGCGCGGGCGCCCCCCGCCCCCCAGGGGAAACCCGGTGCCCACCGGGCACGGCCAGCGCCGGGCGGCGTGTGGGGACCCAGGCGGGCCCCCGCGTAACCGTGCGGCTGCCCAGGTCGCGGGCTGCAGGGAGCGCCTGAGCCTGCCGCTGCTGCCGGAGGGCGGCGGGGACGGCACCCGTGTGAGGAGCCGGCGGGTGTCCGGCCCCCTCAGCACGGCGGCAGAGCTGCAAGGGGGAGCAGGGAGGCTCAGGAGCACCGGGGAGTGAGGGGGAGACAGGCAGGTGCGGCCGCTGGCTGCATCCCTGAGACAAACACACCGCACAGGCGCGGCACGAGAAGCGGAGGCTCCCTCCCTGCTCGCCACCGGGCAGACGGAAGGGACCTTAGGGACAGGGAGGGAGGGAAATGGGTCCCTGCTGGCGGCAGCCCGCCATCCCCCCCAGCCTGCTTCCCCTTCCCAGGTGCCCCTGTACAACAGGCACGCAGCTCTGGGACCTGAGGGCGAGGAAAATGATGGTTTGACTGGAAGCCCATCCAGGTCAGAGGAGTCGCCCAGGGAGAGTGTCAGCCCCGCGCACAGCGACCAGCTCTGCTGGGGAAGGGAAGGTGGTTGTCATCGGCAGCTCCACTCTGAGGGCAGCAGAGGGCCCGATGTGCCGTCCAGAGCCAACCCACGGGGAATTCTGCTGCCTCCCTGGGGCCCGGGTAAGGGCTGGTACTAGAAAACTCCTTTGTCTGGTACAGCCCTCTGATTACTGCCCATTAGTGGCCTTCCAAGTGGGCAATGTTGCTAAGTCCAAACAATAAGATCTCTGAGGGCAATCAAGAGAGGCCTCAGGGCCCTGGGGCCACTGCGGGAGGGATCAGGAGCACATGGGGTGTTTTCTTTTATCACTGGCTGAATTTCAGTTTTATTGATCCTGGGTCAGTTAAGACAGCACCAGGCCTGCTGGCAACAGGTGGGGATCACCTGTCCTAAAGACGGAAAAATATTCTAGGTCAGGAGCTAGCAAGGTTATCAAGTGGGGATCTTATTGCTCTCTACAGCTACCTGAAAGGAGATTGTAGGCATGTAGCTATATGTCTCTTCTCCCAAATAACTGGCAACAGGACAAGAGGAAATGCCCTCAAGTTATGCCGGGGTGTGTGTGTGTGTGTGTGTTAGTTTTGGTATTGGGAAAAAATGTCTTCACAGGAAGGGTGGTCAAGTGTTGGAACAGGCTGCCCAGGGAGGTGGTGGAATCACCATCCCTGGAGGTGTTTAAAAAAATCAGTAGATGTGGTGCTTAGGGACATGGTTTGGTAATGAACTTGGCAGTCCTGGGTTTACAATTGAACTTGGTGATCTCAAAGGTCTTTTCCAACATAAATGATTCTATGATTCTATGCATAGAATTTTCCTGTTACTTTCTAATATCTATTGGCATTTATGTGTTGGATTTTGTAACTTACTCATTGACAGTTCTAAAAAGAGTCTCTAAAGAAAAAATCTTTGTTAGCAGGTTGATAAAAATACGTGTTCTAAAATTAAAATTCTGGCTTTGCACATATCTAGTATAGAAAATGGTTGCAAAATGTACTCTAAAAGGTGTATGTATGTACACTATAAAGTATACATTGTTCCTTGAGAATGTAACTGCACTGAATTCTTAAAACATTTGTGATTTCTTTTGGAATCTAAGTATGAGGGTTCTTTATTTTATTTGGAAGATCTCTTTCTATGAACCCGTGTACATGTTTGTATGCATACATAAACATGAAATATATATCTGTATGAAATATTTGTATGCATGAAATATATGCATCATGTGCCTTGTATTTATGCATGCATTTTACATATAATACCTAGGTCCTATGTTGTCAGTTTAAGAAAACAGAATTGATCAGACTTCAGTGACCTTGCAAAAGGATTACATATAATGTAGAAGTCACCGTTACTATAAATGAACAATATGAAATTAATTTGTTTCTAAACATGGTACCAAGTCCACTCCCCTGGATATATATATATTTATTGCCTCTAAAATCTGGAGTAAAATTTGGGGTGTTGTTGCAAATAATTATGTCATTTATTAATTATTTATGGTAGCCAGTTGGATAAATGAACATTTTTCTGCAATATATTTTTTTGGGGAAGGACAAGTCATTTATCAATTGAGTGATACTTGAAACTGTACTTTAAAGAATTAGCCCAACTATAGACTTTTATGAAAGTCTACTGACACAGGTATACTCTAGATAATAAGATTGATAAGTCAGTGATGTCTTGGAACAATGAGCTCAGACTTCCCTTGGGCAGCTTAGTCAGAAACAAGTTTTCCTGGTTGCTGACATAGCTGTCAAAAGGGATGCTGAACAACCTCATGCAGTGAGGTGTAGAACATAACCATTTACAAACAAAAGCTGTCTTTTCTGTGCATCAGATTACTTTTGCTATTCAACAAACTAATTTTTTTTGCCGAGGCTGTGTGTGTGTGCGCGCGCGTGCGTGTGTGCCTGTGTCCCTGTGTGTGTTCATCCTTCCCAACACACCTATTTCAAAGGCTGTCTCTTCACTAATTTTATTCCAGCTGTGTAGGATTAGTTTTTTTATGGAAAAATCCTAGTGCTGGTGTTGCGGGGTAGTATGATGTAAAATGCATCTGATATGGAGAAATAGTGTGAAATGGGGACAATGGACATCGATTGTGATTGTATATGTCTGCTCGGGAATGTGGGTATGGTGACTGGTCATGGGTGCGGTGTCTGGTCACATAGGCACACAGCTCTGAGGAGACAACTACAGTTTTGAGGAGACGCCTGCCCCTCTTCCTCTAACAAAGGGGAGACGGGGAGACGCCTGCCCTTCTTTCTCTAACAAAGGGGCTATTTAAAAGAGAATGAGAAAAAGGTGAGAGATATTCCAATGCTGTCTAGAGGGAGGGAGTGCTAAGTCTCCTTGCTGGAGAAGATCAGATGGTCACAAGGACATGAATCACCTACAAACCTGCAAGACCACCACATTCCAGGCAAAGGACTGATAAGCTAATTAACATACGAAGCGAGAGTAAGCGGGTTTAGGTAACGAATATGTATAGGCGTTAATTGAATATTCATTTGTTTTATTGTATAAATGTGGGATGGTTCGTCACTTCGGGCATGCACGCTTGTGGAGGAGCGATCCCCCGTGCATCTGCGCGCAATAAACATACCTACTTTATAACTTTCGAGTTATAGAGTCTAATTCCGTATGTCACATCCCTTTTCTCATCTACTGCAGCCGCAAACATTAGGTATCACTGAGGGATGCCTTCCACCCAACAGTTAGATTTCTGAAACCAAGCTTGTCATTTTACTAACAGCTGTTTCTTCCTTGCCTTTTCACAGTGATAATCTCTTTAATTTTGGTTCATATTTTGAAGCCCTTTAACCCCCCCCCCCCCCCCCCCCCAGCTGTGTGACTGTAGTCTGTTAATGTGGTACATGGTTATCTGATCTCACTATTTCAACTACTTTGAAAATTTAATCTGTGACTGTCTGCCCTTAGCCATTTTCAAATCTTTATTTTGTTCTAGAGACCCTCAAGATATGCATCTCATCCACCTCATCTAACTTTCTGACTAGAGGCACAGTTTCTTTAATTTTAAACCTAGAAATCTCTCTCTCTCTGATCTTCCAAGTTTGAAGTCCTGTAGAAGCTGTGGTTATAGATCTTCATAAAGTCTAGTAACAAACCAATGCAGCAAGAAATGATGTGCTCAAAGATTTGGTGTGTAGCATCTGTTAAAACACTTTACAATGGAAGCTTTCACTTTGTTCTTGTAAAAAAAATGGTCAGTGTTTTAGTACTTTCACAGTTTGTTTAAAGTTTGTTTTAAAAATTATCTTCCCTGGTTTGTCTGTAATTTGAGATATGAAGCTCCTTGTTAAAATTGTTTTAAAAGGCCAATGTGTTTTGCCTTTCAGACTCATGGCCCAGAGAAATTTTGGTAAAAAGTCTGTCACCATTTATAGGTGCTTAATGCCCTCATTGTGTCTCCAAAACCGTTACACACCCACAAAATCTCCCTGTCATTCATTGTCAACCTCTGCAAAATTGTCTTTTTCTTCCCAAAGGGCTTTTTCACTGCCTTGACCCCGCTGTCATCCTCCTGGTCTGCAAACCACAATGCCGCCCAAACCAACTGGCATAATGCTGCGTGGTCTGCAGGAAATGCACCAGTCCTAGGAGAGCTTGAAATCCTCTGTGGTGTTAGAGGGACAAAATGACAGCTGCAACAAAATTGATGTCATCTGCCTGGACTTGTGCAAAGCATTTGAAACTGTCCTGCATGACATCTTTGCCTCTAAACTGGAAAGACATGGATTTGATGGGTGGATCACTCGGTGGATAAGGAATTGGCTGGATGATTGCACTCAAAGAGTTGCAGTCAATGGCTCAATGCCCAACTGGAGATCAGTGACGAGTGGCATTCCTTGCGGGTTGGTACTGGGACCAGTACTGTTCAGCATCTTTGTTGGTGACATGGACAGTGGGATTGAGTATACCCTCAGCAAGTGTGCTAACAACACCAAGCTGTGTGGTGCAGTTGACAAGCTGGAGGGAAGGGATGCCATCCAGAGGGACCTTGACAAGCTTGAGTGATAGTCCCATGTGGACCTCATGAAGCTCCACAAGGCCAAGTGCAAGTTCTTGCACCTGAGTCAGGGCATACCCCACTATAAATACAGGCTGGGTGGAGAATGGATTGAGAGTAGCCTAGCCCTGAGGTGGACTTGGGGGTGCTGGTGGATGAAATGCTCAGCATGAACCAACAATGCACACTTGCAGCCCAGAAAGCTAAACAGATCCTGGGTCACATCAAAGAACTGTGGCCAGCAGGTCAAGGGAGATGATTCTGCCCCTTTACTCTGTTCTCATGAGACCCTGCCTGGAGTACTGCGTTCACCTCTGGAGCCCTCAACATAAGAAGGACACAGACCTGTTGGAACAAATCCAGAGAAGGGTCACAAAGATAATCAGAGGGCTGGAGCACCTCTCCTATGAAGACAGGCTGGGAGAGTTGGGGTTGTTCAGCCTGGAGAAGAAAAGCTTCCAGGGAGACCTTATAGCAGCCTGCCAGTACCTAAAGGGGCCTACAGCTGGAGAGAGACTTTTTACAAGGACAGGTAGTGATAGGATAAAGGAATGGCTTTAAACTGAAAGAGGCTAGATTTAGATAATGTATTGAAAATAAATTCTTTACTTTGAGCACGGTGAGACACTGGAGCAGGTTGCCCAGAGCAGCTGTGGATGCTCCATCCCTGGAAGTGTTCAAGGCCAAGTTGGATGTGGCTCTGAGCAACCTGGTCTGGTGGAAGGTGTCCCTGACGTGGCAAGGGGGTTGGAACTAGATGATCTTTTAAGGTCCCTTCCAACCCAAACCATTCTATGATTTTGTAATTTTGTAGACAAATTTGCATTACATGTTTTTAGAGGAGATGGTAAATACATGAAACAAACCAAAATTCACAATTTTTCTAATGAGTATTGTACTTGGATAAAAATTGATGCAGGCTACCTTGTACTTTGGGTTGATTTTGGAAACTTATATAGTTTATAGAGGATTTTGCTGCTGAGCACTCTGTGTGGGTAAGTCCCTGAATATGTAATATTTGTATAGCATTTGAGCAAATCCAGGCAGAATGGTATAAATACTAACCCACAGAAACTGTGGTACTCAACCAATTATCCATTTCAAATCTACATAGGTCCTTAATCAGTGGATAATCTCTTGAAATAATTACTGTAATCATCAAAAAAACCAGCTCGGTATCTGATGATATACAGGATTCTCTTTCTGGCAAAGTATACCTTTTTCTTCCTGGATCACTTGGGAGTTACACTGACAGTTCAATGACTTGAGCCCAAATTAATAAACCTGTTAAATGGCAAAAGATCACACTGACATATTTGTTAGCTTTCAGCATTTATCACTTTATTATTTGATAATCTGTTGTATTGGTTAATTAACTTCATGGCATATTTTACAAGAATGCCTTATCAAAAAGAGGAGTCAGGATTTGTAAGGTTTCTGTGGAAGATCACATGTATGACAAAATAGAGGAATGGCTTCCAGAACTATACTGTAATGCAGAAAGAAAATGACTGATCTGGGCAATGACGTGGTAGGAATGGAAAGGAATCATTCTCTGTTCCTTCCAGGACAATCATAGGGAGACAATGAATGAAATGAGCAGTTCATGAGTAATGAAAAACAGCTTTTGCAAAAGAAGTATGGTAGCTGTGGGACCTATTACCAGAGGACATTGTGGGTGATGAAAATGCGAGGGAAAACTGAGCAGATAAATTTGAGTGAAAAGCATTGAAGGGTAATAAGAGATTTTGTAATGACATGCTTTCTCTCCTGATCCTCGTATGGTCAGAGACTGGGACAAAAATTTTTTTAGGGGAGTGTATACCATTGCCTTTTTCTTATCTTCCCTCCTAGGTACCTGCTTGAATACCACTATTGAAAAACAGGTTCTGTCCTAATTTACCACTGATCTGATGCACTGCAGCTATCTTTATGCTTTTAGGGAGTTTCAGTGTGAAACTGTTTCCTAAATTTACTCTGTAGAGCAGTGTTCCAAAAGGTTTATTGCAGTAAGGCTGTGTTGCCAATTACTCCTGTCTCCAAACAAAAAAGCTTAGCAATCCATCTTGGCCAACAGAAATCCATGTTGTAAAAAAAGTTTATCTGTCAAAGTTCAAAGCCCTTATCTAGAGCAAAATCCATGTTAATGTTGCAAAGGGATGTATATATGCTTGTGTGTATGCATTACTGATTGATTAGAGAATTTGAAATCACCTTGATGTGTTTAGAAAAGTGATAAACTAGTTTTAAAATTGAAAACTAACCTTTATGAAGTTCCTCCATTAGTAATATAATTCCTAACTAATTATTTGTTCTTACACATTAATTGCCATCAGTTCTACAAATACAAACTGTTAGTCTTCAAAAATCACATCTTAAATTATCTGAAAGTATATGCTACCATGGAGCTGGTGCCATATAAATGCTGTAGATTGCTACAGTCCTCAGTGGTTCTTAGTCACGGAGCTCAAAGTGCTTAGTCTTGAGAGATCTTTGATGAGAGAGGTTGAAACCGATGTGTCTTTTTCATTCTTTGTTTTTTTCTCAGTTACATTTGTGGTGTTTTTATGCTTCTGGCCTAATCCCCAAAAGGGCAATCTACCTGTTCCTCACATTATTTTGGTTTTTTGGTTTCACCAGACATACTTCTTGTCTGTTGGGCAGAGTATTCTGTCCTTTTGCACTCCCTCAGGCTCATCTTTTCCTTACTCTAGCAGCTTTTTGTCACTTGCATGTCTCCTATGTCTTCTATTTTTTTGTTATCTTGGCAGTCACATTAGTCGTGCTTCAGTAAATAATGTGTCTGGATATGCCAACCATATTATGAAATACTTCCGGTTAGTGGTTACACTGTTTTAGTACACTTATTAGTACTTGTATTTTCCTGCAAACTTCTGTTTTCATACTTCTCACTCTCATCCTGGATCACAGTACTGAGTCTATGCGAAGTCATGTGGTATTCTGAATTTAGCATTTAGTTATTTCATTCAGTGATTAATTTTATGATGGTGTGCCCTGTAGGTGAAATTTCATTCATTCAGTTCTGCCATTTTACAGTCCTTTTCTATGATTTTCTTTATTTAAGATGATGGCCATAAGGACATACTGGAAAGGAAAAACTCCATGTAACCACTCAGTGTTTTACAAACTGGATTTTCTTGTTATAGTGGCTACAAGGGCAGAGAAGTTGTCATGTTCTCTTGCAGAAGACTACAGAAGCCATAATCTTTAAAATCTGTTTACGAAACTGGGTAACCTTTATGTCTGCTTTTCTTACTTCTTCCCCACTCCCCCACCCCATGTAGAACACGTCAATGTAGCCAGCTAATATGAAGTGTTCATTTCAATAGTGCCAGACAGAACTGATTTCTAAAACAATAAGTCAGAATCTTACAGGTCTTAGGATTTAAGCATGTAGGCTTTATTATTCTTTACCTTCCCAGGCTTACAAGTAAATATAAACTGTAGGTTTAGATGTTAAAACATGATTGGTACATAATGTACTCTTTTCAGCTCAATTCAATAACTGCAAGACAAGAAATGAGTTCTTCAAAAGAATATAAAGGGAAGAAACCATAGTGCATTTCAGTTTTACTTTCAGGGGAAATTAATTGACATAAGATAACGTGTTCTTGAAATAACCCCAGGGGAAACTCTGCAAGAGTCAAATAAATAAATAAATGAAGCATAAGAAGAAATCCTGCATGTTTTATGCTATAAGTTTAGGAATGCTTATTCTTTTTTTTTTTTTTTAAGTATTTTTTTCCAGTGCTTTCCTAATAGTTTTCTAATATATTTTTTTAATATGACCTATTAGAAGTATATATTGTGCTATCTCTGTGGTTGTATTTGCTGCCCATTCTAATTTATTACTAGCCAAAAGGCAAATTACCAATGTTTAATTACTTGGCTAGTAGTATGGCTGTTACCAGGTGAACCTAAACAACAGAATCTGTTGATTTAACCATTGCTTTGTTATTTTAATACAGCCATTTAAGCTATTTTAACAATAATGTAATAGCTGTTTAAATATTAATGCTTCTTCCCTATTTTACAGTTAATTTGGCAGTGTCCCTGATGAATGAACTATTATTGCATTAGGTAAACTAAAATAGTCAAGAAATAATAAAACATTCTAAATTAAAAGATACATCACAGAACAGTTTCTCTACTTGTTTTCTCCAGAAAGGTTAAAGAAAATCTTGTACTAGTAAAGATCATCTATGTCCTTCAACTAAATTTGTAATACATTCAGTTACATTGGCTAGGGATTTTATCCAATGCACTACATGGACATTTCTCAGAAACACCAAAAGTGTTCTGGGTTAAGAATAATGCAATTATATCTTCATTCCTCTGAATGGAGATTAGGAGAAAATGTAAGGAACAGTAGCATCACATCCAGTGATGTGCATGTGTGGTTAACTCTGTGGGGTCTTCTGTTTAGGATCCAAGAACAAAGCCTTTGCTAAGTTAATTAATTTTTTACTAGGTAAACACTGTGTGTGTGAAAAGTGGACACAGTATTCCTGATTTGGTCTAACAGTTGAGCAAAGACCTCTAAATAACTGCTTCCCTCAGCTGTTAACCTTCTTCATTGCCCTGGCACTGCATCTCCACGTGTGGATGCACCACGTGCATTTTTATTTTCCTACATTTTTTTTTTTTTTGAATCACAAAAAAAATAATCTCCTCACATCTCTCATGATAAAATTATTTACATTAATTTGTATAGTATCTAAACCCAAGCATCATACTTTGTACTATTTTCCCAGATAATCTATGGTACCTTATTGTTCTATCATGGTACAATACTTGTTAATATTTGCTTGTGATAGCGTTGAGACATCTCAATACATGCCCAACTCTAGATACTGCTAGCAGATCGCTGGGTTTAGCCCCAAAGAACTTTAATCTGTCTCCAGGGTGATTTTATACTATTTCATAATTGTCCATGTATCCATATCTGTACTTTCTTTACAAACTTTTATCATTCAGTTTTACCCCGCTGATGGTAAAAGCCTTGTTGTAGCCTACTAGTTTGCTAGTGCCGTGACAATTGATGCCCCGTGTGAGGCACGAACTCAGGACCTTCAGATTATGAGACTGAGTGTAATGGGCAGTGACAGCGGTGATGGCTGTGCTGGGGAACATTTGAAGTTTTGAACAGTGATGGCAGTGCCCAACGAAGCGTAGACAGGCTGGGGTAGCCTGCGAACCAGATCACATTGAGATAGGCGGGGAGAGCCTGGGGGTCTGGATCAGACACCGGTGAAGGTGAGCCCTTGGGATCAAAGAGAAGGAAGCCTGACTGCTGTGGAGTTAAGAGACAGGGTAGCGAGCGGTAGTGGCAGAGTGCACGGCCAGACGTGGCAGCAGCCCGCAGCGGTGGTGGGTCCAGAGTGGGTCCGGCCAGACAGCGGTGATGGCTGTGCCGAGGGAAGGTGCAGGAGCAGTGAGGTGTTGTGGGTGGCTCCAGTCATTGCTGCTGCTGCTCCTTGGCCTGGTGGTATTCTTGCCGGCATTTATGTGCTTGTTGAAGCTGTCTCCACTTGTAGAAGAAATGGGTGACCACAAGGGTGTTAAGAAGTTTTTTAGGACACAGAATGATGTGTTAGTGCTGTATTCTAGATCTGCTGCTGCTGAAAGTTCACGCAGGTTACTGTCCAGTGTGACCCAAGAGGTGAAAGGATAAGGTACCATAAGCTCATCAGAACCCCGCTCTGAAGAAAACAAAATCCCATATGTCAAGAAAGCAGGTAAGAAGAAAGGTGATCAGCCTGCAGAAACCGAAAAGCCCAAGATAAAAGTCAAAAAGGAATATGTATATGAGTTCACGGACAATTTTTCTGGACTGTATGAAAAGTTTATTTGTGAAAAGGTTTTGATGATCGTTAAATACATAAGGTATGAAATGCTAAGAGGAAAAAGAAAAAAGAAAAGAAAAAAGAAAAAAAGGGGGGAATTGTAGAGGAATGAAGCTGGGTTAATTAACATTGATAACATACAGCTGTGGGCTGGCTTCAGGGGCGGTGGGTCGGCTGATGTGGGTAAGGTGCAGCTGTGGCTGGTTCCTGCCAAGTAGTTAAATAGCTCCAAGGGGTATGGAAGAGGAGTGGCCAATGAAGAAAGACTTAGAAGAAGCAGAAGGAGAAGAGAGAGTGCACACGCCCTGGATGTAGGAAAGACAAGGAGAGGGGTGTGGCAGAGGCAAGAAGCAGAGTGGATTGGACTGGACTGAAGAGTATGAAGGAGCAGCACAAGCAGTAGATGAACTGTTGAAACCTTGTGGGGGCTGTGCTGGGACAGTGTGCTAACTGCTTATTGAAGCTAACCTGGTATGTGACGGTGAAAGCCTTGTTGCAGCCAGCTAGTTTTGAGAGTGCTGTGACACCCCACGAAAGTTAGATTTTCCTGTCTTATCATAGATATTTTAGATAGATGTCTCAACCCTCTTATTTCAGTTTGTGATATGCTGATTTTTTTTTTTAATCTAGCACTAGTAACTTCCACTCATCCATTTTCTTGCTTTGATTCCTCGATTTATAGAAATCGATTCCTACTTGCCAAACTACTTGATTAGAGGAACCCAGTCACTGCATGATCTACGTAGTGATGTTAGTATTGTCACCCTCCTCATTCTGTGTCTTCCTAATAATATTCTTTTCCTGTTCACTTACTCATTTTATGTATTTTATTAATTTAAATGTTCTTCTAAAGTTCTGTGTGCCTTGCCTTACTGAAGCAATTTTCTGACATAGAAAGGTGAAAATTTCTTGTAGAAAAAGGAATGCTTTTTTGAAAATGCATCCTAGTGGTCAAACATCACAAACTTCCCATGTAACAATAACCAGGAAATTGGCTTATTAGAGCTGTTGAATTTAGTCTAACACATGCTATCTTTTTGATGACAGTAGACTTGCAGCACTATAAATATTAGTCAAAAGATACATCTTGTGTGAAACAAATTAGGAAGACTTATTTAATAATAACAACCAACCATTAGAATTTTTCAGTTTTTAGTGACATATTCCAAAGACCTCACTGGGTATCTTGCTGGAATGGGTTGAGAAGGGAACAGGATTCATGAGCAAGGTCTGTTGAAGCTTGAACAGAAAGTGTAGATATACCTTAATTTTTCATCTTCCACAGACGTGCTCTTCACTGGAGTATCACAACTGGTTTCTTTGCCATTCCTCACTAGGACTAAGGTTTTATGACTTTTGAAAAAGAACATGTAACAGGAAAAATCCTACTTGAAAAAGGAAGTGGGTTTGCTTATGCAAGTGGATTCTACAGATTTGGATGAGCTGCTTAAAATCACAGAATGGACAAAGCTGAAGAAACCTTTGGAGATCATTTAGTCCACCCCCCTACTTGGTTAGAGTTAGCTAAAGCATGTTGTCTGAGACCATGTCCAGCTGGGTTTTGGATATCACCAGACACAGAGACTGCACAACCTCTCTTAGCAACTTGTTCCAGTGTTCGACCACCCTAACAGTAAAAAGGGATTTTTTCTCATTTTTTAAATGCAATGTCCTGTGTTTCAGTTCATGCTCATTTCCTCTTGTCCTGTCACTGGGCACCACTCAGAAGAGTTTTGCTCCGTCTTCTTTACCCCCCCTCTCCAGATATTGAATCACATTGGTAAGATCTCTTTGAGCTTTCTTTTGGCCAGACTGAATAGTCCCAGCTCTCTCAGCGTTTCCTCATTTTTCAGATGCCCCAATCCTTTAGTCATCTTTGTGGCCTTTCACCAAACTTGCTCCAGCAAGTCCATAACTCTTTGGCATTGGGGAAAACAGAACTGGACAAGGCACTCTGGATGTGATCTCAGCAATGCTGAATAGAGGGGCCTGTGGGCAAATACTGTGGGTGGAGGCCCTGGTGAGGTGCACAGGGCCATTAAGACCTATTAATACCTGCAGGGTCCTGACAGAACCCTTGAGATACAACTCTAGTGACTGGCCTCCAGCAGGATTTTGTGCTGCTTATAACAATTCTCTGAGTCTGGCAGTTCGGTCAGTTTTCAGCTGACTTCACTATTTTTTCTGGTTTGTCTTTGAGGAGGTCGTGTCTAAAGCCATGCTGAAGTCAAGTTAAACACCACGCACTGTTCTTCCCTCATTACGTGGCTAAACACTTTGCTGTACAAGACTGTTGGGTTAGTGAGGCATGATTTCCTGTTCATAAACCCCTGCTGACTATTCCCAGTCTACATTTTGTCTCTCATGTGTCTGGAAACTGTTTCCAGGATTAAATGCTCTATCACCTTCCCCACTATTGAGCTGAGCTGATGGGCCTGTAGCTGCCCAGATCCTCCTTCTTGCCCTTCCTGAAGATAGGCACGGCATTTGTTTTCTTCCACTTCTCAGGAACCTATCCCAACTGCTGTAACCTTTCAAAGATAATTGAGAGTGTCCATGTAATGACATCAGCCAGCTCTCTTGGTGTTCATGGGCACATCCCAGCAGGTCCCTTGGACTTATGCATGTCCGCTTTGTTTAAACATTTCACACATAAGCAAGATTATACATCCCTGTAACTCTGGAAATGTTCAAGGCCAGGTTGGATGGGGCTTTGAGCAACCTGGTCTAGTGGAAGGTGTCCCTGCCCGTGGCAGTGGGGTGGGAGCTAGATGATCTTTTAAGGTCCCCTCCAACCCAAAGCATTCTATGATTTCCTAACCTGATCTTGCTCTGCTAAAGGCAAGCTGTACTTGCTCCAGAATTTCCTTCTATCCAGTCTGAGAGGCCTGGGATTTCTGAAGGCCAGTCTAACTGTAGAGGCTAAGGCAAAGAAAGTATTGAATAGAAGGCCGTTTCCATGTCCCAGGTGTGGGGTCCATTTTGCTATAAAGCAGGAGGCCAGCATTTTTCGTAGTCTTTCTTTTGCTTCTGGTGGAGCTGTAGAAACACTTCTCATTTCCTTGCATGTTCATTGACAGTTTTGAGACCAGGTGCCTTTTGGCTTTCCTATTCCATATCATTTGTAAAGAAATGGCATTATGTCTGGATAACCCTCAAGTATCTATATCATTTCTAGTCTGACATAGTTACCTTCATGCCAACTTGAAAGGAGGATCATATGCTCATCTTATGAGTCTGCAACAATTATTTTACTTATCAATAATACATGTGGTAGCAGAGTAGGACTTTCAGATTAATATGCTTTTAATGTGAACATAAAATTCAGCCACTATGGAGTAGTTACCCGTTCTTCTTCAACGTAACTTTTGATCAGTTACAGCTTTTGCTCCACCAAAAGTAAGGTGTTCCTCAGTCGTTCTGAGTTCGTTCTTTTAAGATTGTTGCACAGGAGTCCTGATCTTGTCATGCACACCTGCCTGGCTTAGTATAGTTCTGCTGACCTGGAAGAGAGACTGGGCCAAAATTCTGGACAAGCTCAATGCTTTAAGCAGTATTATTATTTTTCAAAACATGCCTACAAATGTCCTAAGTGTAGCTAGTCTCTTCTCAAGATCTAGAAAATCTGGACTGCACTGAAGTGCTTGAACAGCAGCTGAGCTTTTCTGAAACCTCTACCTAACTCTGGGTCACCCGGTATCCGGTCCTTAGGAAAAAGTGTTTCAGTTTCGATGTAACGGTGAGGAAAACCTGTTTCCTTTTGTGACAGTTGCAGGATTAGGGTCTAAATATTTGCATTTGTCTTGTAAAGATTGCCATGTAACATAAATAAATGAACACACTCCTGAAAATTAAATGTTATGTTGCAACTAATTCATTTGGAATCATTTAGCAGTCACTGGATTTTACACTAATTGCTTTATGAGATTAATGAATTTACATAGCTATTTGAGTCTCACATTTCTTGGCAAAGCATGTTGTAAGAAGCTAATAAAACTGGCTTGCAGGCTTCATTTGATGTGAGACAACTTTAAAATGTCTGCTTAGAGACAGGGAACACTATGCAGTGAAGTTTTTCGTGAATAGGCTGCTTCAAATGTAAAAAGTCAACTTAGAATTGTTTACTTGGAATTTGCTCAATTTTCTGATTATTTTAGTGGATGACTCAGAGTGAGCATATAGATCTTTACAGTGTGTGCTGTCTTTTTCACATTATCAGGGTAGAGTGCTGAGTCTTTCCGACTGTTTGGAGAGTATATTTTAACAGATCTGTTCATGGACAAAAAAAATGGAGTTTTAAAAGTCAGGAGTTATAGCAGAGTTCATCTGGTAGAAACCAAAACCATATATATTCAAAAGAAAAGAATGTTAGTCTAAGTTGTAATTCTGTGATTCTTGGTTTTCAAAAAAAGATCGAGCATGTTTAGATAAGGAACATAAACAACATGCATGTCCCTGAAATGTATGGCTAAATTGAGATCACTGCTTTTATTTCCATTGGAGCTTTTCTTTTTAAGCCACAAGGAATTCATGTTAAGAAGAGATCTGTGTGTATGCGTATGTTGTACTTGGGGGGTGTGTGTGTATGTGCATGGCTTCCCGGTCAGGAGTTTTGTAATCAGAACAGCAGTGTGTGTGCCAAGGCTTTGTATACTGTGTAGTCAGAATTGCCAAAAGGAAAGGAACACATGTTTACAGAAACCCTGTAACAATGATGTAAGGGTTCCTGGTTCCCTGTAACAATGATGCTAGGGTTCCTTGTTCCCTGGGGTTTTTTATTTCTTGCCTATTTAAATGTAAATCGTGCATGACAAGCTACCTTCCATTTCCAAAAATGACTGCAAGTTGGTTGCATAAATTTCAGTGACTTCTATTTCAATACTTAGACATGCTGGCTCCAAATTCATATAAGCACTTTTCTACAAGATTAAATTAAACACTTAGATTTCTTCCATTTAGTTTTGCAGTTTTAACACAATTCATGCTTTTTTAAACAATTATGAAGAAACAGGCAGAAGATGCCATCAAGCACATTTTTTTTTTAATGCAAACCCTCCATGTTTTTGTTGTAATTGACCTTTCTCCTGTAGCTTGCTGGCTTTTTTTTTTGTATAGAAGCTTCTAAGTATAGCTTTACCTACATGAGAAGATAGTGTGTGTATGTAGGGGATTTGTATCACTGTGTCGCCTCTAGTCCCCCAGTCCTTTAGACAAAGGATGACTTAAGCAACGTCTAGTTCAAGGCTAGGAATAACGGCCTTAAGATGCAAAAGAAAAGACTGTAGCTTATCATTTTACATGCAGTTTAAATGACTGGTTCTGCATTGAGCTGGTTCTGGAAGTTGTTTTCCACTGTGTTTTCATAACAATCAGTAGCTTTCCTTCTGTATTATACTGTTTTCTAGGGGAAGTAACTGGCTGCTAAATTGCTTAATACTTACTGCTGTTCATCCTGTTAACATCCTCAGTTGCTGCTTAGAAAGGTATTTTCATTTATTATTGACTTCCAATTTAATATTAATTTGCAACAGAAAGAGCTGATCAGAATCATATCAAGGGAAGACTACTTGTATCTCAGCACAGTGCCCTGTTGCTATGGTGACTGAGAAGAACTGAGGTTTACACAATTACCAAAGTCTAGAATGATGCTGGATGTTGTATAATGTTAGGTATGTATGCACACGCAATCACTAGTTCACATACACACACACAGAGACACAGAAAATGTCTATATGAAATAGTTGTTGGCCATGATGTGAAACTAGTAGACTGCTTGCCCTTGTATCTTACCTGGATTACTGTTTGTTCCTGAACAAACAAGAAATTGGCATTTCTCATGTCTGATCAAGTAATTCTCGTTGCAGAGCCCTCAAGTTTGTAGAAAGCCTGCAGTGCTGGCATTCACTTCAGGCAGGATTTAATTTAATTTTGAGAGGCCTAGGGCATATGCTTTATCCCACTTTCAGCTGTTCTGTACTACAAAAGTTTAAGGGATCTAGAAAGTAGCCTAAAATAGCAGAACGCACTAGCATTCATGGGATCATCATATAAAGAAGATTCTCCGTGCTCTGGAATATGTGAGATGAGGGCAAGTTGTTTGAAATTAATTTCTCTGCTGCAGTTTCACATTCTATACTTCATCTGTTTTACTTTTTACTTAGATCAAAAGGTCTTCAGATCATTGCATGCTGAAAAAATTAATGCAAAAGATCTTGGTGTTGGATGGGCCTTCAGTGTCACTGACCTCAGGATCATGAAGGAAGATTTGTCTCCCACAGCTGAGGAATGAACTCCTATATGCATGCAACTATACTGATCTATTGTACAATTTTTGCTAAAGTCTTTCTTCCCATTCTATTTTTCCATGCTTCATCTTCTTTGTATATTTAAGGTAGAAAGTAGGCAGTGGGGACACTAACTGTTTTTTGAAGCACATTATGCATTAAGGTTTGGTTAGAATGGCTTTTCTGTACCGGTTCTCATAATCATAGTAACTATGAAATTATGCTGTTACAATGTACACCAGTGAATAATTTAAGTTATGCCATATTTTGCTATTTTTTCCATCACCACTTTTCTGACAAAGCTCTGTGAATTCAAGGTTGTATACGTCTATTGTTTCCCATGCATGTTGACATAATTTTGATTTTCTCTAATATAGTTTCAAAATCTTACTTAATATCATATCTTACAATTAATTATCAACATTAGTTAATGTTATGTTATATACTTAATGTTAATGTGAATGCTAGGATAGCATCATTTACAGTGATGTGAATGAGGTCAGTGTCAACATGCCCTATCTGTTTTTTTCTGAAAATAGTAATAACCATTTCACTGAAAATTCCACACAGAAATGCCAGTAATACTATTGGCTAGAGGAAAAAAAAACCCAAACAACTTTTTGAAATTTGTTTGAAGTTTTAACTGATTTTTTTCTTTCTTTTTCATCCCCCTCAAACATTTTATTGGTAATTGTTTGTTTTGTGGTGAGATGTGAAAACAAAACACACAACAGATAGTCAATGAGGCAGTGAAATTCAATTGATGAGTGGTTGTACATCAATGCATTGCAGAAGAAAGGTTTTTTGTAATTTGGCAGGCATAAAGACATAAACATTATGGAGGGCTGTTTCTCAAATCTGAATACTTTAGAATGTAAAATATTGTTCTTTTCCTCTTCAAAAGCACCAAAGTCTTTTGGTGAAATTAAGTTCTGGAACTGGTTGTAACCATGTCCCCCTCTTAGACTGGCTGAACACTGGGTATAGTATAAGTGAAATTTCAGAAATTTTGAAAGTAACTCTCAGCAGAAAACACTTTCTTGTTAAACATGGTATTTCAGAGCTTTACCTCCCACCATGACCCCTTTATGGCAACACCTAAGGCAATATAAAAGGGGCTTAAAATCTTCTGTTCTAGCTAGTGAATCATCTCAATCATTATGTGATCTTTTAGGTGTTTTTAGCAGTTGCAGTGAATGATAGACGGGGGCTGAATATAGTTAGTATATGTACTGATGAAGAGGGATGGCAAAGAACAAGGATACCAAATAATAATCTGTGAAGAATCTAGATAACTCTGTGGCTTGTAAAAACAGTCAAGAAAAGCTGCTGAAACTTAAAAATGCTTTTTGAATCTCTCCAGATCTGAAGAAACTCAATAATAGATGAATTCAAAGCCACATTTGCCCCTACATCACTTGAACAATTACAATGCACCACAGAGAACTGCCCGAAATCTATCTCTAAGCAGATAGCTTTACAAATAGATATGCCTGCTTGCATTTTAAGTTAGTTAACTTAAAATACGGATCTGGGTATAAACACACCTGAAATAACAGCAAAGTTGTTTTAAACAAGAAGCTTTAGAAACTTACACATAAATCCCAGAAAGTTCTAAAATTGCACTGAGATAACTGTATCTTACTAAATTTTGTAATTAACTTATTCTTAGACCTTTTGTTAAAAAAAACACATAGCTCTAACTTTCTCAAGAATACATTCTAAAACATTCTAATAGATTCTATAACTGATAGATACACACTATAGGTGACTGCATTGTCAGAGTTGGTTCATGACAAACCCAGTTTTAAACACACACACACATATACATATATCTCCCACCTGATTTGTGCTGAAATTAAATACATGTGTAATACCTTAAAGGACGGATAACATTTGTAAACTTACAGCTGTTAAGTGTGTTTTAAGAAAAGTTCTCTATTTTTTAACAATATTGTTTAGAGCATTACTTGAATCTAAATTGCGTGAATAAAAGATACCCTGAAAGGAGAAGGGACTGAGTCTGGAAATCTATGATAATTGCTGTTTATAGATTACAGGACTGTGTTAATTGCTTTAATACATTATCACAATCATAAAGGAGACACATAAGATGAAGGAAAATTTAAAAATCCCAAATTTCTAGCCACAATGATATATCTAATATCTGGTATTGATTTTTTTTTTTTTACGGTTGCATATGTTGCCCCGTTCATTTGAGTCCAGCGGAGCTGCCTCTGAGTTATTGTGGTGATAGCTATTAGACTGTATGTTTACATCATAAATTTTCCTGGTTTTGCACTTAAAATGCTTTCAGTCTCTCAAAACACTTTTTTCCTCCCTAGAAAACCCTCAAGATATGGAATTAGGGCTTTGAAAATGACACCGTCGGAACGTAGTTTTTGAGTCTGTTGAGTTGAAGACAAATGGGTAAATGAAAGCTGTTAGTGCATCACTTTTTACCGATTGACATGCCCAACTCCTGAGAGATAACAAGTTAAGGACAAAGGGCCAAAGAGAAGGCATGCTTCCACACTCTTTGAACTAGGACAAAAAAATCTGCTAGGGGGCACTCTAATTTTAGAAGTAATTTTAAAAGGAGAATTTAAAGCAATGGCGATTCTGAAATGGCTGGTTCACTTCACTGTTGTGTCTTTCCCAATTAGTCTCTAATCAATAAAGCAAATAGATACAAAAAACATGAAAAAAAAAGGATGTATATGTTTCTGATATATTGATTAAAAATTGGCAAGGAAATATGTGGTAAAATGAGTCCACAGATATGGAGATCAAATGACCAGGTTTCTACCTGGCTATGTAATCAATTGTATTTGTAGTTAAAAAAAATGTGACAGAAGAAATGGAAATTCCCCACATCATCTTGGCAGTAAGCAGACTTGCTGACTGGCCATTTATTGTTTGTTTTGTCTTGTTTAATGACTTTTTTTTTAAAAAAAAAATTATTAAACATTGGCTGTATCCCAGAAATAGAAATCAAAATCCTTTGAACTTCAGGACTACACGTACTGATCTCTTAATCCAGGTTCCCTTTGACAATATGTTTTATGTCACATCCAAAATCAGACAAAACCTTTTATCTGGTATCAGAAAAGTTACTGGCGTGGAAGAATACAGACTTCTTTCGTAGACACAGGACCTGCTACTTTTCTTCAAAACACCTTGTCTGGTTATCACAGCTGCGTGTGTCAGCTGTCCCAGAGATGACTGGGAGAGTGGTGAACTTTACTCCCAGTAAGTCTTCAGAAGGAAAGTAATTAGCTGCTTTCTAAGCAATCTTTGTGCAGAGTCTGGTGATGATGCCAATGCCCTGAAAGCTGGAATGGCTCCTGAGTACCCCTGTGTAAGCGTGCTGAAAATTTGGATTCCCTTGTGGTGTAGAGTATCAGCACTACTTTCCCCTGGTGATGGGGGGGGACCAGACGTAGTAAAGCATGCCCAGTTTGCCTGGGAGAATATGAATTGTTTAATTCCAAACTAGGCCCTACCTAAAGTAAGAACAACTTCATAAATATGAGGAAAAAACAAAAGATAAAAGATATCAAAATAAGGTCCTATGAGATGTATTCCCAATATTTTGGTGACATTGAGCATATATCTTATTAAAGAAATTCACCAATTCTTTCACCATCGTGTTGTGGGAAATAAGCACGTACTATGAAAGAAAGCACAAGCAGGTCCACACATAATGTGTGCAATGCTTACTATGACATAGTGAGAAATGAACCTGCAAGATTATGGATCTGATTGCACTTTGCAGCATAATAAATGTGATATAACTTTTGGTGTGCTGTAGGACTACTGGGAAATAAGGTAGCAGAGATGTTACTGTTAATTTGTGTGGTCCTAATGCATTGTCTTGACACTGTACATCTAATATGTAAATATTTACTTCTGGGCATATGTCACGGCCAGGTATCGCATATATGTGGAATACCCCTTTGGTCAGCTGTCCCAGCTGTGTCCCCTCCCAGCTTCTTGGGCACCCAGCCTACTGGCTGGCAGGCTGATGTGTGAAGCAGAAACTGCCTTGATGCTGTGTAACCACTGCTCATCAGAAACAAGAACGTCAGTGTGTTACCAGCACTGTTTGCATCACAGATCCAAAACACATCACCATATGAACCACCATTAGGAAAATTAAGTCCCTGCCAGCCAAAATCAGCACATCCAGTTACAATGATACTAATGTTCAATGGTTCAAATTATATCCATATCAAACTATACAAAAAAATTTCCTTGTATCTACTACTTTCTCTCATTTTATGTTCACCAGTCCACTGCCTCACCGATTCCCAGAGTTGATGGCTTAAGCTGGTGAGGGGAGGATGGGTTACTGACAAGTCATCAGTATCTTGAATCCTTTGTGGAATAGGTAGGGTGTTGATGTTGCATCTTCCTTCTCCCTCTTGGGTCTGTTTGGCATCATTTTTGTGTTTGCTGACACACTCTGCACCTTGTTCTTTTTTCAGAACTAATACCAGCTTCATAACTCTTCCAGGTCCCTTTTCTTATCTATTATTACAGTATAAGTAAAATATCCACATTTCATAGGAAAAGACTTTTGTGTGTGTCATTTCATGTTTCCCTTTATCTGTGATAACCACTGCAGTTTGAGTCTTCACAAAGAGTCAGTTCTGTTTATTTGTTTTGAGGCATATCTTATTCCGTTAGTAGTCTGTTATTTCAGTGATTGTGATTTAATTATGAATGTTGATAGACCTTTCTAGTGAGCATAAATTCAGGAGGCACTAGTCCTGAAGAAATGTTTCCTCCAGCAGCTTCAGGTACTGTTTATTTTATAAAATAACTATAAAATATAATATTTTATAATATAATTCAATTTGTACATTTTTAAAATCATCGGATTTTAAAAAGTTCATGCTTATGTTATGGAAAGGATTATTTTCTATGTCTCTTTAAATAACACTGCAAAAATTCCAATTTTGGGTGCCCATATGTTTTCTGTGAAGTATAATTAAAACATTTCTTAAACAAAATTAAAAGAAATTACATTAAATGGATGGTGAGTAAAGCACATAAATACTTGGAATTCTTAAGATTTCTCTCACACTTACATTTCCTATTGCATTTTCTTTCTTAGAGTTCTACTTCTCTTTTATCATTTCCTTTAACTGCCATGTAGGGATAATGTTTCATGAAACCTCAAAGCAAGCAAGCTACATCACAAAAGAAAATTTCCTACAACACAGATTTTAATTTTCCATGGTGCTTTTGCTCCTGTTTTCTTATGTTTCTGAATTTGAATGGCAGAGTCCTACTAGTTACTGCTACAATATTAAGTGCCTTCCACAAGAGATTTAATGTCATACAAGGCTTCCAGCCTACAAATAACAATACACATGATTAATTAACTAATAAAATCCAGCATGTAGAGGTTTAGGTAGCAAATACAGAAAATCTGAGAGGGCACAGTGCAAGTCTGAATGTAGGGATTAATATGCCTAAACAATTGCTAATAAGCACTATGAAAAATAAACTCAGGATTTTCTTTGTATGGCTGAAATGCCTGAGAAAGAAACTAATGTTCTGATTCTTTTTCTCTCCTTTTATTACTAATTTATATCTATCTTTCTAAAGACCAGACACAAATTTGCTAGACAAACATAAGAGAATTAAGACTTACTTGGGGGGGGACAGACAGATGTGAGCTTTTCTCTGGTTTTGCTTCATACTGGTTGATCAGAAAACAAGCTGCTGTGCCACATTTTGAATCACATGTTCTTGGAGTTGATTCCATAATTCCACCAAGAGTTGACCTTAGGTTTCACTATTGTCTTTTATGTATTTGGGTCTTAGATATCTTTAGCACATTAAGCAATGTTCTTAGAAGGAGATTCCAGTTTAGACTATACCCTCAATATATTTTTAAATTACATTTTGAAACACTAAGTTTTCACATAGAGATTGGCCTCTATATTCTAAAATATGAATTTATTTATATTTATTTATAAAAATAAAATAAAATAGAATTTTAGGGATTCACATGGAAAATTGTTCCTGACTGTGTTTTCCTGTTACTGCATAAAAAATGAGAGGAACAAAGAGAGGTATTTTCAAACACTGAAATACTTGACCTAACATTTTAAACTAACAAGATTCTGGAGGATGTGGTTTATGGTAATCTATGATTGGTCCCTACTTATTGCAAAAAGGAGTTGGGAACAACTGTCCCTTTGTCTCTTTCTAAATGTGCTCTACGCTAGGTTTGAAAAGGAACCTCATCTGACTTGTGATGGATTCTCTCACTGCAGAAACAAAATCAACTATATATGCCCAGAAGTGCACATGTATTTCATAAGATACTGTATTAAAGAATGCAGGAGAAGGTCGAAAAAGTTTCAATAATAGGAAGTGTCATAGATACTATAGATATATAGATTTATGGAACAACTAATTGACAATGATAAGGAAACATTTGGCTTCCTCTGGTATTTGTCCCATGTAGTTCCAGTCTGCAAATGGACAAGTTTTACACACAGCTCATCCCTGATAATTTTATTTTATTTTATTTTTTTCATAGATGTGCTTTTGATGTAGTCCTTTACAAGTTGCACTGGTGTATGTAATGTATCTTAGGCTTTCTTGGTGGAAGGACTACTCAGTACAGGAGTTCTTACCCTTGCACTCCCCACACCAAGAGATAAGGATGAGATGGAGGCATGATCTGTGTCCTGTTTCATGTAGGTTGAGCAAGCAGCAGAAGAAATAAAGACAAGCATATGCATTTATCTTTCAAGATTTGATAATATTTATTCCTGCAGTACAGGCTAAGAAGCTATATGAAATACTGTACTTTCTAAGGAAACTCAGAAAAAATAATTAAAAAGACAAAGGTCCTTATTTCTCCTGCATCAGTCTTCTCCCTCCCTAAGTGTAAAGGTGGTGGTGGTGGTGGTGGTGGGGATAAACAAAAAAAAACCCTAAAAGCGATTTTAACAGAACTTACTTCAGATATGACTTCAAATAAATACAACAGCATCAAAAAGACCAATCCATGTCAACTCTGAATAATATTTTTAGTGTTTTCATTCTTACAAGTATTTTGAAGTCATCATATGCAGAAAAAGTAACCTGTGGTTTGTTCTTTTTGTGTGGTTACAAAAATGATATTTTCTCATGTTCTGAGATACAAAAACTGAAACCATAGGCAATTTTTACATGATTATAGCCGAAGGCTTAAGGCTTAACATGACTGTAGAACTTCTGGAATATTTAATGGGTAAGCTGGTTGACGCTTATTGCGGGAATTATTCTTGTCTTGTTAATGTTCTTCAGGACTAACAGAGTGGAGGTTGACATTTATTTTTAAATTCATAACATATATTATAGAAATCAGTGACATAAAAATTGAGAATTTGCTTAAAGCTTGTTTTGTTCAGTACGGATTGTTGCACAATACTATTCACATTTGCAATCACTGAGGCGCTGAGTCTTTCATAACAATTGCTCACCTAAGTTCCTGTAGGAGACACAAGAACATTATCCTCTGCATTTACATTAATTAGAAAAGACAGAATGCAGCAAGTTTTCTTCCCTTTTTTTCTTTTGGGTTAGGTCTATTCATTAAGATTTGTAGAAAACAGATGTGATTCCACTTTAATGCATTCAGACTTCATTGCTTATTGAAGTATTTTCATTACTTTGAATTTAGAAAATAAGCTTAAGCTGGTAATGGACTTTGAATAGAAAGATACAAAGAATCTCAGTCTTCACTATTTCCTACTAATTACTAATTCTCTTTCCATAAGGAGGTTTAATGTTTCTGCCTAAAATTAACCATGCATGCCTTTTAGAATGTGTATTTAAAAGAGCTCCTGCTGCTATGGTAGAATTTTATTTTGTAGAATTCTTTTAAACATGCAAAAATTAACTTGTACATCTGGTTTGCATAACAGAAAATTTCTATATATACAGACAGGTAGATACAGACACAAGTGAGCGTGCACACAGAGACATACAGACATACACAGATGTATATGTTGTATGCCTGCACAGAGTATGTGTTCAAACCATGCAAACTTAACATACAGTGTTACACTAATTTCAGAGCATTTTGGATGACTCTGATGAAGAGCATTTTGCTTCTTCCTTCCTTCCTTGTATATGAACAAGGTCTCTATATTATAGCAGAATGACCTGAATGTCATTTCGGTAATTTGCCTGCTGACTTAATTTTCAAGAAATAACAGAAATCCCCGCTTCTTTCAGTAATCCTTTTCATTATGTACCAAGCTGACTCATCTTAGCTTTAAATAAATTGAATATAGATTAAGTTACGTATCCTGTTTGCACAATGAAAGTACCTCAGATTATATAGTATGTGTATGCAATATATATTTACTCATCCAGTGCAGGATTTGGATGTCTAGTAGCTTTCAATGCAAGTTAAGGTAATTGTATGGGACTAGTAAAGATAACGTTCCTAAATATCTCGAACAATTAGGATTGTGTCGTCAAAATCCCTCCAAAAACCTAACGCTGGTTGCTCTTTCTATGGATTGCCTTTCTCATCTGCCTTTGGCCTTTGGGTCCTACTAGTCAGCACTGGCATACAACAAATCCTGAAATGAAGTTTATTAAATAGAAAGTGATCCAAAATGCTTAGAAATTAATGTAGTAGCTTATGCTCAGTTTGCTTGCGTTGAGCTCATGCTATATACTGGTGAGTGGTGTATTACCCATGTAAAATGTCGATATGTTTGTGTGCACATGCACTCATATGGGTATACTCTGGCATCTGAGGGTGAAGCAACTCCACCAAAGATCATGTTGGGTGATCAAGAGCTGGTTTCTAGTTCCATCTCATCCAAGAACCCTGTGTACGCAATCTTAATGTGCTTTCCAACTTGATAGTAGATCTGTTTCTCATGTTTCTTCAATGTACTACTGCATGTAGCAACCCTTACACAGCAACTAGGAGAGGTTTATCTCTCCTGCTTTACCTCAAGTTTATATCAGCCTGCATCCAAGCAGTCTTGTACTCTTCTCTTTCTCCATGCATTTAATCAATTCCTAGTCATGTATATATTGACTTTCTTCTGTCATGTGTCTTTCCTGTGCTTTTAATTGGTTAATAACTTTAGCAATAAATTAAGCACAGCAGAAAGTAATAGTCTTTAGCAGCACCATGTGTTCAGTCTGTAGCATATGTACCTAAATGCCATATTTAGAGTTTAGGTCTGCATATCATCCTCCAAAATTGTCTTTAATTTGTAACTGACTATATAAACCTATTTTGTCCCAGTCTGAGATCAAACAGGTTAGCAAAAATTACTGTTAGCAGTGGCTTAACATACATTGTTTGGCTTTGCACTGAAGTGAGCTGGGAGAATTTATACCACTATTGCACTGGAGAAGCTAATAAATAATAACTAAGAATTAAAGTCTAGCTGCTATAACACAGCCAATTCTTATGTAGTTAAAACTGCTCAGGTATCTTTTGTAAGGGAGAACTAAAAAAGGCACCAGTGGTGTGAACTGAGTTTGGGAAATTATTGCTCAGCTCTTGACCTGTCAGGTCCTGGAGCACCCACTCACCCCAGCAGGGCTGCCTGGGTTTGAGGACATCTCTGACAGACTGAAGCTTGGCTGTGGACCAGCCTTATCGCTGCGGGTTGGGGCTGACTCCAACCACCCCGGCAGAACCTGCTCTGCTCTTCCTGTTCAGGTCCTCCTGTGGGACCATGTGCCTTGTCAGCGAGGTCCCTGCCATTGCTGCCTTGCTGTCCAAGACCAAGACCAAGGCCACCCCCAAAACACACCACCCAAATGAACAACAGACCCATGAAGATTATAACCACCCTAACAAAGGCTTTAGGACAGTAAAAGCCTGTGGTCTCCCTTGTCTGTTCTTCTTGAGGACTGGTGTTTCAACCACAGGATCCACAGAGGCAGGGAAGGGTGAACGCAACACCCAAAAGGCATAGGTTCTAGGAAGGCTTTCTGTATAATTATTTTAACTGCACTGTAATGAGGTTTTTCTGTAGTCATAACAACTGCTTGTGTACTCATTAAGTTGTTAAGAACTTAATTAGGCTGGCAGCAAATTTTTAGCTCATACACATGGTAAGTTCTCTTTTGCTCATAACATGATTTGTGAATGTAACATAATCCTGCAGCCTAACTTGTGCTGGCTCTAGTACTCATTGCAATTTTTAGTGATATAATTTACATTGCTAATCTAGAAAACAACTACCACAGGAAAACAAAACAAAACAAGAAAGTGAAATAGTGCATTTAATTGCTCACTAATGTTTCAGATGAGTACCAGACCTGGTGAGTGGCAGCATATTGACATGAGCAGAAGATGTCAGGAAATAAAACTGATCGCCTTTGGTGGGACTAGTAACAGTTAATTTTTTTCAGCCATGTCATCTGAATTCAAACTCATTGGTAAGATATAGACAAAAATTGGCCAAAGTAATGCTATTTCTTGAACCATGTGAATGACTGTTAATTTGGGCATAACAGAAGCACTAGAGAAACTATTATTTTTTTAATTGAAAATTCAGACCTATTTATGGTATTCTTTCATTGTTGCTTTCCTGTATTTTTCCTTTTCCACAATCACAATACAAATGTCCTAACATTTAAATACATCCTTACTGATTAAAAAATGTAGCTTGTGAATATGTAGGAAAAACCATGAGCTACTTTATACAGTGTATTATTCAACTGATCTATGTAATTTTATTTTCTTTTACTCAAGATGACAGTTTGGATCAAATAAGGAAAGACAAAAATTCTGCCTCTAAAGGAAAGGTAGCTTAACAAAGGCAAAATCCTACCAGGAAAAATGTCTCAGCAAAACATAGTCATATGATCATCTGGATACTCATTCCTCATTATTTATAGAGTGAATTTTTTTATACATATATATATAAAAATATATTTTATATATATTTATACAGAGTATACACAATGTGAATTCTTGTATTCAAAAAGCCACATATGGATAATTTTCTTCTTTTTTTTTAATATTGTGTCTCTTGCTGTTGTTTATAGGAGGCATTTTAATACAGATAATTGAACTTAGTTAATTCTGCATATGTTGTTCCAGATTAGTTGCTTACTACTGCTGATATGGGCCTGTCACCATGCTCTCATTGCCACACACTCGGTTCTGCTTGACCATTTTTTGAGTCTTGTGTGAAGACATTGTATTTATATATATATATATATATATATGTAAGAATATGAAGTGTTTTTATGAAGTTCTTATGAAATGCCATATGAAATTCTTATAAACCCAGTTCCCCATACAAAACATTGTGCTCTTCTATTAGTTGGTACTGTTGTATGGCCAGTAATAAAATTATTTTAAAGAAAATGGGAGATTTATTTCTGAGGAGTAGAGTGGTAGTGGTCGGTTGTTATATCAAATGTGTTTGTTTTCAGTAATTCTCTAATAATGAGGGATGGATGCCTAAATAAAACTGAGAATCTGAGCCCAAGGATTTCTGCTGCCAGCTTTTCCTCAGCTAAATTACTGTAAAGGACTACCATGCATAACACTAAGAAATGCTCATCTGAGATCTAAAACCAAGATCTGTTCAGTGTTCAAAGAATAAGACAGATGTAAATTTTGTGAAATACCCATATATGTTGTAAAATATCCTGGTAGAGAATCTGGGGGAAGATGATAGATGTTAATGTTAGAATACATTTCACACTAAATTACATCTGGATCGTGTTGCTCTGGTGTTGAGAACTTGAGGTTTCAACTCCTTTTTTTCACTGTTATGCAGGAGAAAACCTTTCTGTAGTTAAATGTTTTCCTCACATTATCATAGAGACTTTAGAGAATACTGAAGTGTCAGTGAAGAACAGTCCACTTTTTTCTGTATTAGCTTAGATCTTGAAAATACCATCCTCTGAGAATTGGTTGAAAGTGAATTGTGCCTGTAAAAAGGAGCAGAGGTGGAACCTATTGAAATTCTTCCTAGTCAGAATTTAAATTCTAAAACTAGGCTTGTAATAAGAGACACTTCTTGCAAAAGGATTAAAATCTGGAAAAGAACATTGTATTTTCTTTTGATATATTCCTGTTCAAAAAATGCCTATAGGTATTATAATGAAGACAAAATACATTAGTTCATTATCAGGATTACAATGACAACCTCTAAAATACATCATTCATTTACCTTACATAAAGATCAATGGGAATGAACCAGGTTTCTCTAATTTTCCTGTGGGATGCTATGACCCTGCACTTGCCTCTGTTCCTTATAGTAGCTAATTGCCACAATCTATCTTGATTGGCGAAATTAAAGTTTTTGTTGAAATGCATGCATTTCATTCAGAACTGAAATTACACTACATCAGAAAAAAAAGTCTGCAATATTTAAGCTAAACAACTTGCTGCTTCAAGTGCCCCAATTTTATTGGGTAAAACTTTTGTAACATTCCCAAATGGTGTAGGTTTATACTCTGCTGCACTGCATCTGGAGGTGTGACTGGAGAACACGTAGACATATTGAAGTAAATTTTAGTTCCAGTGCAAGAGCACCGAATCTTCAGCAGCATGTGTGTCAGTGAAAAAACAAGATGAATCACAGCTGGAGGGCAGTAGTCTCTGCATGCAGCCCTCTGAAAGATTCACTGGAGGGTAAAGGAAACAGAAACTGAGCCTGTTGCCAGTAGTGTCCTGAAAAACAATTGGTTGGATCTTAAATAAGCTTATGTATACCTCCTGGCTTACACATAATTAAACAAACAAAATAATTATAAACCAACCCTAGAAGCTTTAATGTTTCCATAAGACTGTTGTGATGAATTACTCTATTCAGTCTGTTCAGCTGGCAAAACTGAGACACAGAATTTGCTCAGTCATAATCAATCATAAATTACTAGTAATTATTTCAAATAAATATATCTAGTTTGATTTCTTCTGAATCACAAGTTATTACATTTCACTAAGGTGTTCTCAAGAATGCAGTAGTCCTGATACTAGAAGTAGGTTATAATTTATTCTTTGTTAAATGATTCTAAAATTCTAAAAAAAAAAGTTTTCTTTCCTTCCTTCCTTTCTTTCTCTCTTTCTCTCTTTCTTTCTTTCTTTCTCTCTTTCGTTCTTTCTTTCTTTCTTTCTTTCTTTCTTTCTTTTTTTTTTTAGGAGAGTATCACTGTTTATATATTCTTGTGTAAGATCAAAGTTATATTTTCTCAGTTTAAAACTGACTAAAACTATGACTTTCTAATGTGACTTCCTGCATAATAAGCAGGGATCAGAATTTTACCCAGTGACTTTTATAGTGAAGGGATTTGTATTTCCTAGCTATGTAAGGGACCATTATTAAGAATGATAAACTGCAGTGAAGCAAGACCAAATCTTTTAGAAAAAAATTTAGTCATAGTTTAAAAGCTCCGGTTATATCTTGATTTCATTAGGTGGGTTATTCCAGTATTAAAAAAATCCTTGCCACAAAAAAACCCCACAAACCAAAACAACTCCCCAACAAACAAAACACAATTTGTTCTCATTTGTAATTATTAAAGTGGGTTTTTTTGCCATTTTATATTTTTACTATGTTAACCATGAATTAACATATAGCTATTCTAAGGATATTGAAAAGAAAGAAGAGCAACCTGGGCAGCTCCTGCATCAGATGAAAAAGAAATCAAATTTGATGAATGTTGTTTATGTCTCACTAACAGCCCTAAAGGCATCTCATAATTTTGTGATAAGAAAATATTTCCTTGTCAAGCAACATTAACATCTGTTTTTTTGAAAAGTTTAGTCATTACATGCTTTGTCTGACAACTCAATGTAGTATAGCTTGATGGATAACCAAGTGAAAGGCTTGAAAGGTCTCCAAATGAAGTCAAAGTTCCAAATTCAATGAAAAATACTGAAGCACAATACAATTATAAATATAAGCCCGCTGATTGAAAACCAAAACAGGGAGTCTTCTTGTTTTGAGCAATTTATTGGTATTAAAGGAATAAGTAAGGATTGCCAGACTTCAACCTCTTCTCTGCCTCTCTTTGTTAAAGTTGCTATTTCTACCTCATAGATTGCCAATGTTTCAGCTGTTGACTAAAATGACCTTTGGGAATATCTACTGCAAAATTAATAGGACTCAAAAATATTCATTACCATAGAAAAGTTCCACTGTGGACCAAAATTTAGCTTGTGGGGTGTCAGTCTTTAATTAATTTTGAAAACAAATTATTTTTACACAGAAAGAAAGAGGTTGAAGAATCCTCTAGTGAAAAGCATGTTGCAATTTTAGACATAGAAAATTGTTTACCAAATGTACTTAAAAAAATTGTACATGCCTTTGTTTCCCTGCATCTTTGCTGCATCCAATTTGCTGCTGTATTCAACCAATCACAATCATGTATCACAAGGTTGGCTTGGCTGACCAGGGAATTCAGACCAGCCTCTAATGCACAAAGGAGGTAGATATACAAGAAATGGATGTGAGGGCAGGTGGCAGGGGAGGGGTATAGGAATTCACGGATATGAAGGGATAATGTTAGAAAAGCTGAGCTCAACTAGAGTTGAAATTTGCAAGTTTACAAAGGCAAGAAGCAGAACTGTTACTGCTCCATCAGCAATAGAAGGATGAACAAGGAAAATATGGGCTTGCTGCTGAAGAGGGAGGGTGATTTAGAGCCAGAAGACATAGGGAAGACAGAGGCAATGAATGCCGCCTTCGCTTTGGTACCCGCTTACGCTGTGTCGCAGACTTTTGTGCCTAGACACAGTTCAGGAGGAGAGGAGCTACCAGCAGCAAAAGAGGTTCTACTCAAGCAGGGACCTCTTCAGAAGCCCATACAAGGAGTCAGGTGAGTTGCACCCAAACACTGTGAGAAAGACAGCTGCTGCCATTGCAACTATCATCACTGTCTTTTCTTACAGATTGTACAGAGAAGGTCAAAGATGTTGGGGAAAGGCAAATGCTGCATCCACCTCCAAAAGGGCAAAGGAACGGTCTGGTGAAAAACAGACTAGTAAGCCTTGCTTCAGGTTTTTAGACAAGCTTTGATCATGTCCTGCTTGAAGATATTTCTGGGGATATGAAGAAGGTGACTAGGAATAGCCAGCGTGGATATACCAAGTGTAAATGATGCATACCAACCTGTTTCCTTTTGTGATGAAATGTGTGGGAGAAAAGCAGTAGGGTTAAAGGGTGAGGATGGTTGGTCATACTGTACTGGGGTTCAGTTACAGATCAGTTCTTCGGGTATCTGCTTCATAACATTATCAATAAGCTGGAGGAGGAGACTGAGGGTAACCTCATCAAGATTGCAGATGCCAAAATCCCTGTAGGATGTAGTCAGCATGCTCCAGGACAGAGCCATCATTCAGAAGGACCTGGACTGCGGCCATGGAGAGACAGGACACTGCTTGATGCAAGCAAATGTCGATTTATTGTACACAATCGCGAGTTTATATATGTTTTCAGAAGCTGCGCGCTTTAAACAGATTGGTTCTTTAAGCTAAGCGTTACATACTAGGCCATCCTTGATTGGTTAACTACAAACAAAGGACACTTTAAGTAAGATTTTACAGTCATCAATTAACAGCAAGGTGTTACTTCTTGGTCTCATCTGTTCCTCACTCCCTTATCTTTTCTCAGCCTGACTCACCCTGTTGATTGTTATCTGTTCACCCTCCTTGTCCTCCCAGGGTTTGTGACCTACAAGCTCCAGCACATTTCCCTCAGCTAACTGATTGGTACTTATGGCCCTGATTTCCAGGCCCCCTCCTGCACTGGACAAGACAGAGGAATGGCTCAACAGGAATGTCATCAAATTTGATGAGCACAAATGCGTTGGGACAGGCTGAGGGCAGCCTGGCTATGGGGCAGTGCTGCTGGCAGGGACCTGTGGGCTCCTGACAGACACTGGCTAAACACAAGGCAGTAGCGTGACATCAGCAAAGATCAGCAACAGTCCTTGGGGCTGTATGAACACTGGCACTGCCAGGAGATCAGGGAAAGTGACTCTTCCTCTTTGCTCTGCACCCATCAGGCTGCATCTGGAAGTGTGTCTGGTATTAGGCTCCCCAGTACAATAAAAATATTGAGAAGCAAGAAAGTCCAGGCAAGAGCCATCAAAGTGGTCCTGGGCTGCAGTGTGTGCCCCACGAGAAGAGCCTGAGGGAGTGAGGCTTGCTCCAGCAGGGACACAGAAGGCTTTGGGGGCAGGGGGGAACGAAACTGCACCTGTGCGGTTGCTAATGAGAAAACAGGAGAGTTCTTTTGTGAGGTGCACAGCAGGAGAACAAACCAGGCATAAACTAAACCAAGGGTTGTTCCAACTTGATATAAAGGGGGAAGAAGCTCACTATCATGCTAATTAAGCATTAGAACAGGTTGTCAGAAATATTGTGGCATCTCTGTCCTTGATTTTCAAGGTGTGACTGTTGTATGGGGTGTGTGTGTGCCACACACAGCTGGTTCCAGTGGGCTCCAGCTGGCTCTGCAAGGGCCCCAGCACAGCCCCAGCTGAGCCCGTCAGTGATGCTGGCTGTGCCTCTGGGAAAACTTACTTAAGAAAGGGCAAAGCACAGCACAGGCAGAGGAGTGAGGGAAAAATAAGAAGTGAGAGACAGCACTAGTAAGGCCAAAGTCAGTGAAGTTCACACAGCACTTTCTGTGGAATGCTACAAAAGAAATAATGTTTTCTAGAATGAAGCTATGAAGCACGTTTGTTTTTACTTTCAAAGATTTGTAAGCTAAAAAGGTCTATTTTATCAATGGCACAGCGTATTAATGGTCTTTTAATGTGCATCTCCTTCATATATCAGTGGGATAACGGAGTCACGAGCAGGCTTACATGATAAATTATTACAGCTTTAAAGAAAAAGTTAATGCTTTTGTTCATAGAAAAGGTGTTTATACTGTGTATATATTTGCCCTGTCCTTAGAAGCTTCTATGGTCTCTCTTGTCAAGTCAGACTTTTAATTCTTTTTTTCTATATATGCTTCTATACTTCTATTAACAAAAAGTAAATTCCCAGACAACCCAAGGAAATTCCAATTAATCAGAATTTGTATGTGAAAATGATCTGAAAAGCTTTAGAAGGAAATATTTTAAACTGCTTAAAATGGTAAATTAGCAGAGTACATGGGTAAGTTCTAGCTTTACAGTTATATATGTATATAGGTAAAATCCTGTGACACTGGCTAGAGCCACATATAGTTGCTATAACTGGATTGAAAAACATCCATGTGAATTCATTCGTACTATTATTTCTGAGGGAAATTCTAAAAGAGGTTTTCCAGTATGTCCTGTATATCATGTCTATTCATATGTAGAGCTGCACTACATGTAAGGAACTGCTTTGGGTTTGGTTTAGCTTATTAATAGCAAACCTGAATAAAGTGCATTGGTTAGCAATGTATTCCTTTATTTGTCAGTGTAAATAATTCCTTTCAAACAGTGAGCATTCCTGTGGGACTGCATGATGTAAAAATGGATGTATTCTTCATACTACAGGAAAAGAGCTATACTCCTGGGGAAAAAAAAAAAAAAAAAAAAAAAAAAAAGTACTACAACAGCATAGTATGTTTTCCTTTTGAATGTACGGGGAACATAGGATAATGCTATGAAACCCAGTACTGTCCCTTCTCAAACTGAAGAACTGAAAACCACGTAGTTAGACTTAGTGCAGTGACGTGTATCAACTCATTTGCTCTACTAAGAAACGTGGTCAGGCAGCAGCTAAACTGCTGTCTTTGTACTGCCCCGTATGAACTTAGCAAATTTATAAAGCGGTCATAAACAATCTATTTGAAGCTTTTGAAAGGATCTCTGTGCCATGCTACATTGCAAGTTGTTTGGCAATTAGAAATAGTGCTCCCAAGAAGATCAGAACAAACAAAAAGATAATTGAATGTGAGTGTTTCACAGGAGACTTTCAATGAAATGAGGAGAAAGAAAATGTATTAATGTATTTTTTTTTAAAAGGTGTTTTGATGTATAGCAGGTAAGGACAATGCTACTCATCACAAGATCTCACAGAACAGAATAGTTTAACAGAGTGACTATATATATGTAAAATGAAAATGTGTAATGGTTAATATATTGAAAAGACCATCTTACAAAGACATTAGCTAAATTACAAGTTGAGAAAGAGGAACATACTTTACAGGACAGATTTAAGTCGTAATTGCCTGCCACAATTTTTTTATATCTCTCTCTAAAGAAGAACAATTGCAGATCAGGAAAAATAAATCAACAAATCATCATCATCATCATCAAATAACTAAATAAATAGAAAGTATATTTCTTGTAGGAGACTATTTTTACAAAGAAGGTTGCAGCTACCTTTTCTTAGCATCTGAGAAGAGCATTATGATTATATTAATATTGAAAGTGATAGCTGTGCAGATCAATGGGGCATTTTCCTTATGTACCAGAAGTACTGAAGTCTCAGTCCCAATTTTTTTCATCCCTTCATTTTTTAATGAAAATTTTCATTGTAATATTGTCAATTGATCTTATCTTCAGAAATCATGTAGTAATTAAGAAACATGAAAGATCTACTCTAAAGGAATGTAAGTTTTTTGAGTATGAGAAACGGAAAGAAATCTGCAAAATGAACAAGTAGAAGTTAGGCACTTAAATCCAATTGGTACTGTAGTTTACCTTTTGCTGACTTTCAGAATCTCCCCCCAAAATGTCTTGTTAATATATTTTAGTAAATTTATTATGAATTGTAAGTGTTGTAAAGTACAGTATGCTCTATTTCATGCCACACATGCTATGTTTGTGAAGTTCAGTATGGCCAGCTCCACAGGCTCCATTTGGGGTTTCCGTAGTTCTGTGAGTTTAGTTATTTCTGCTTTAAAGTCATCAAAATGATGCATTTTGATTATGAACTACACTATAGTAGCTGTAATTGAAGGAATATAAAGCACTAAAAAGAGTCCTAATTTAACTCCTATTTATTTAGTTATTGCTTATCATGCCAGAATAAATCAGGTTGCATCTTTTTATTTTTTTAAATATTATTTATTTCTTATGTAGATGGAGGAGTGTACCCATCTATTTTGTTGACTGGAGCAATATGACAATGAAATACAATATTTACAGACTTAAATTAATATACAGGAATCAATAGGGTGTGTTTTGAGTATCTTGAAAACAGTAGGAACTTATATTCTGACAACCAAAACATGGCTGAAAAATATAGTTTTCAAGAGAAGATCTTTTTAGATTGAAAATGGACAAGGGGAACATTCTAAGATTGTATTTTTATTTATTTCCTCTGTGTAAGTTGGTAATAATAATGCAGAAAGGTCTGTTTGTCTCAGGTTTTTTTTAGATTGCACATAAATGAAAAAATGTGCATTTTGTCAGACTCTGAGATGCTTTATGGCATTATTAGTACTAAGTCTAAAAATTTTGACATTATATAGGTATACATGAAAAGGCTGAATTTTTTTTAAAAAATGTTATTTGTCATTTTGTGTAATGAGATTTTTGATGCTACTGAATCAATTCAGAGTAGCTACTGAATTTGGAAAAAATCAGATTTTTGTTTTCAGGAATCTTAAGTGGCAGTGTTTTATGTGGAATGAAAACTGTTTTCAAATAGATTTTTATCTATAAATTTTCTAGCCCAAAATCTCCTCAGCTTTCATCCTATTTGATCTCAATACGAATTTTGTTAGATCTCACAGGTTTGATTCAATTTGTAGTTTTTATTTTCTTTTTTTCAATAATGTAGGATGAAGGTCATCCTCATAATTTTACTGTCATCTTTCCCTGAATGCATACCGATCAACTATCAATTCCAAGGCAATTTACTACTATAAAAATAAACCCTATTCCACTTTTTATCTCTCATATACCTACAATTACCTTGATCACCAAAGGAAGTCAAAACTGAGTATCTCAATAGCTATATGACAAATTTTCTTTTGTGTACAACTACACCTGGGTTTGTTCTAATGTGCATCTGGCTCGGCATGTACCAAACCCCTTCACTGGACCAGTTTTCTGCCTCTTGGCACTGCTTTGAATTCTGGTTTCAGTCCAGGGTATCTTCTGTTTTGTGTAAAAGCAAAATGAAATATCCTTTTCTTTCTGCATCTGTAACGTATGAAATTAAATTATCATTCCCCTTTCTCTAGGCCCTAATTTTGATTCCTGTGGTGTAAGAAGCTTCACATTAATTCAGTTTAAAGTAAGGACTGTCACATTAGCCAGAATCAGATGGCATGAAGCTGTTTTATTTTCACTCAGGTGAAACCGTCACTTAGCATAGCTGTAGGGTGAATTTCAAACATTGCAGGAGTTCCATCTGCTTGGATATTAGTTTTCTGACAATTACACTTAGAGAAAAGATGATAGGTCATGGGAAGAGGGTGAAGAGAAAAGAATACCTTGATGATTTGCAGGGCTAGAAGCGGAGGACAAAGAATTCACAAAATTGCCACTTCCCCCCCCCCCCCCCAAAAAAAAAAAAAATAATCTAACTTTTTAAAATTAATTAGCTATAGTGGGGGGAATCAAGAAGTTGTAAGAATCTGGACATCACAAAAAACAAAGCTTTGCTTCTTGCCACAATATTAGATGATTTAGATAGGGCAGAATAGTGTGTAATTCCAGGTTTATGGGGAGAAGGGTGGAAGAAGTGTTGGCAGTACTCTATAACTGTAATTATGTTGGAAATCAAACCAATTACATGCACACATGTAATATATAAATTAGTATATTTATCTGTATTTTAAAAAATTGGTTTTATGACCATTAACTTTGTACAAAAATCAGTGCAGAAAGGCAGGAAATGATAATTAAAATTATTGTTTCATTATAAGTTTCAGTGTGAAGAACACAGAATGCCCTGAACTTACTGCAATCAACTATACACCTAATTAATAAACTGTAATAGTTGAATGAACTCATCATGTTCCTCTTTTTTTTTTTTTTAACCACCCCGACACACACACTTGAAGTATGTTTCCATGGAATGAGGTTTAAGTCAACCTGTGTTTCGTGTTGGTTGAGAATAAAACCTTTTCAGGCATTTTTTATGAGAAGATTGACTTGATTTTACAAATAGATTTCCTAATTCTGAGCCCAAAACAAATTCTTGCTGTTAAATTGTTTCCAGTGACAGGACAAGAGGCGATGAGCACAAACTGAAACACAGGAGTTTCTATCTCAGCATCAGGAAACAATATTTTACGGTGAGAGTAACTAAGTGTTAGCACAGATTGCTCAGGGAGGTTGTGGAATATCCATCTTTGGAGATGCTCAAAAGCTGTCTGGATACGGTCCTGGGCAACTGGCTCAGTTGCCTAGTGGAGGGGTTGGATGAAACGACTTTCAGCCTCAGACATACTGGGATTCTGTGCAAAACCTTACATGATCCTAGTGTCCTTCTAGTCCAGCCTCTAGAATACCAATAATTGACCGTTCCTTTTAGGATTTGTTTTGTTTTGTTTTGTTTTGTTTAGATTTACTTTCAGGATCCCTGCTTTTCTAGAGTAATAGGATTCTTTGACAGGAATCTTTCTTTTTGCATAATCGTCTCCAAAAAGTATGGTTTTACTTCACATTGAAGCATATTACTTTACTCTGTATACTTAAGTACCCTACTGACGTGCATTGAGCCTTATTTTTTACTCTTAGAAATAAACAAAGAGATTGTCCAAGACAAAGAGGCTGGTATATTCTTATACTTCCTACATAGTTACAAGCCAAGTATGTCTAAACCAATTCTTTTCTAGAAATTTGTAAAAGCTGTTCAAATTCTAACCCTTATCCCTCAGTCAGGATACAGTAAATAGAGCTTAAATGCCGTGATTTTTCTTCTCATGGGACAAATGGCAACCTGTTGTTGTCTTCAGTCTGCCAAATCAAAATTAAAACTGCATCACTGGCTTGAAGTTAAGCTTGAACTAAATTTGTGTAGGTCTGGAAAGTTAAAACAGAAATTGTGCTGTGTCATTGAGAATACAAGGAAAATAAAATAAATAAATGCTGCTATCTCATTTAGTTGAAGTTTAATGTTATTTACAGGTTCTCAAAATATTGTCTTCCATTGGAGTTGTAAGACTGTTATTCAGGATACTGAAGCTTTTGCTAATATGGAACGCTTTGTCTTAATTAAGGACTCTCTCAATCACAGTCCTTTTTTCAACTTCTTAATATTGTAAGTCATATTGTTTAATTTGTTAACTCAGTTTTCCAATCAAGTCCAGAGTTTGACTGCTATTTTATGCTTTGTCTTTTTCATCTTCACATTGCATTGAGCCTTATTTTAATTTATTTGAGTATTTGATAAGATTGTCAACATTATCTTGTTTCATTTATAATAAAATATGAAGATTTTCATATGCATGCATTTTAAGTTATTTCTTCTATCTGAAAAAAAGAAATTTCTAGAAAATATCCCAGCAAAAATTAATCGTTTTTTTGTTTATAGTCCCATTTGTTTTTTCTCTTGTCAATGATTCACCATACTTTTAGGCAAATGTCTGGAAAATGTCACTATTTTCACAAGACTTTTTTTCAGATGCATTTGTCTTTAGAAATATTTACCTGAAGGATTCAGTTTTGCAATTAACCACTTTATTTTTCTCTCCTACATGAGAGCAGTATCTTTTGGAAATTTATTCAGTGAGATTTATTTATCACTAAGTGTCTTATTTATGTAATGGAGAAAGCCAGATTTTGTAAAAGGCTTCTGCTACAGCCAAACCATTTTGCTTTGTTTACAGCAATTTGACTTTTAAAAAATGTTCTTGATTCCTCTTTCTAATGTGAAAGACAGGCAAGAGTTTTAATCTCAAGAATGCATAGAAGAGGAGTTTCAATGCTCATTGCAAGGGTCTCTAAATTCATAAAAACATCTCACTGTGTAACATTTTCGTTGAATGAATTGTCAGATTCAAATCTGATTAAAATGATTAGGTCATCAAATCCTGGCCTTTTCATTGATATAAATTCAGATTAGGTATTTCCACCCTTTCCTTTCTACAAATGTAAACCTTTTGGATTGGAAGGATAGGCAAGAACAGTCTGCATACTTGATATAGGCTAAAATGGTAACAGAGAGTTTTTATGTAATACAGAAAATAAATAAATAAATTAAAACATATTTGAAACTACTCCCTGTGTCTGAGGTAGAAGAAATTGTTTGGGTCCTGCAGCAAGCAGAGCAGGGGCAGCTGTCAGGGACAGAGTTGTTCTAGCAGCAGCTTTCAGACTTTTCCTTTGGGAAACAGTTTCTCGGGGATCTTCTGGTGACTTGCTGTTGTTGAGGGTACCTTCTGCAGAGTTTTGTGTTTGTCACACCTAACAGGAAACATTTTCTAGATTAGAGAGTAAGGGTTTGCATCCTCTTCGACTGACACCTCTTCAGCTGACAACCAATCACCATTTCAGGCACTTAGTGCAGGCTGCGGATCCGCAGTCTAACCAGTAGCAGAAGCTCCCACAGCGCAAAAACCAGCTGTTGAGAAAGGCCCAGAAACTCTGGTGCAGATAGTGTGAGCCTGCTAGAAGCTGCGTAACAATGGTGTCCATGCACGTGGGTTTGTAGCTAGCTGGAACGAATTTTCCTGGCATATGTGAGGTCTCAGTGCAGACAGAGCTCCCGAGACTCCAGGTCTTGGGCTGCAAGAAATCCCTGGTGCCTTGTGCTGGGGGGAAAAGTGATCCCCCCTGTGGGTGGTGTGCTGTGGCTGAGGCGCTTGGTCATCAGGTGATGGAGCATGAGACGAGGTAAGAAGACTGCATAACATCAGGGAAGTTTAAGAGATCTAAAGGTCTTCACAAAGATCCTGCAGAGCCAAAAGTTTGAGTCCTGTGATGTGAGGAAGGATGGACAGCTAAAGACTATACTCATAGGAGTAGGGGATGAAGAACGGAAAATCATGACGTCAGGCAAAAGAACAGTTTCCTTCTCCATTTACACTTTCTGCAATTACAGTGTAGATATATTTCAAAACAAGCTTGCATCACTCAAGTAACTTATTACAAGTTAGTATTTTCAGCTGTGCTTAATATACTTCTATGTTTATGAGTGAAATAGTCCTCTGCTTTGGTATATCATGTGCACACTTCCAGAAATCTTCTGTTGCGTCTTTTAGCTCAGAGGGGTGCCCCGACGTGTCAAACCACTGTGGATTCCAGCTGCTGTGCTTCTCAATTATTTTCTTAAAATTTGCTATGAGAAAGGGCAACATCTACTAATTCACCTAAGTGCGTCTCCTTAGTCTTATGTCTTATGAACTGTGTATGTCCTGGAGTTAGCCAGAAGCAGCAGCTTTGTATTAAAAAAAAAATAATTTCTTCTTCCTGGTATTTATTTTTTTTTTTTTTTACAAGACGTATAAAACTCAGAATAAAATGCACAATGATTATGTAAAACCCAGATATTTCCAATAGCAATAATTATCCCCCCCCCCCCCCCCCCTCTTTTCTGGTGGATTCCAGCCCTAGTGATTATGGCAAAAGAATCCATATGGAATAAAAAACCCAACCAACAAACAAAAAGAACCCAACTGCACATTGAACCATCTCAAGTAGAGTTGAAGTGTATGTGTGAGACAGACTGATTAAAGAACTTCACACATACTTATCATAAGAAATATGCTGCTGGGTACAGAAGATGTGTTATCCCCCAGACAGATCATTTCAAATTTGTGGGTGTCTAGTAAAACGTTTTGTTTTTCCTTAAGAAGCAAATTACCACCTATGTTAAAACACAGGAACAGTTTTCTGAACCAAAATAATGAGAGCAGATTTGTGATTCATTTATTCCTAAAAAATCTGCGCTGAAGTTCTTCATGAAAGATAAGGTCAAAGATTATGCTATTGAACTGCTGAAGCCCTGAGAGGGATGCCTTCTTTCAACTTGCTCATAGAAAAACTTTCAACATGGTTCCTTATCGAATTTAATTTAAAAAAAAAAAAAAGATAGCAAAGTTTCTGACTCTTAAGGAACTTCTAACTTCAGTTTACTGTAAGGTTTCCTTTAGTAAATTTGGGTAACTGTCTACTATGAGTCTGAGGAGAGACCTGGGAATGAGAATTTCTAAATAATTTCTGAACTCTGTTATCCACACAGAGAATAGCCAGCCCTGGGCTTGGGAAAGATACAAGTGAAACAATATTTTTTATTTGAAATGATGATTCCCTGTGCTGTAAGAAATTTTTGTAATAGGGAGAGAGGCTTTAATTCCGAAATCCCCTTAGGAAGGTCAGTCTAGAAATTTAGCAAATATTTACTTTAACTTTCCTAAATGAGTCTACCCCTCAGCCACTGGTAGCTCATGTGTCTCTCCACAGCGATATTTCTCCTCTCAGTATGCAGTGTGTGGGGGGTCCTACTGGATCCTGAAAAACGTGGTAGTGCTGGGCTTCAGCCCTACGGCACAGAAACAGGAGCCACTCAGAACCCATTGCAATCCTGAGTCTTCAGGGTTTACATTTTCTGAAGTTAGTGCGTACGCTACAACAGAACTTTACTTTTTTTTGGCTCTTTATTAGAACTTCTGGGAGCATTGAACTTTCTGAGGCAATCAGGATCTTGGGACTGTTTTGTCAAAAAGGCAACAGAGAGTTTATCAGAAGGAGTGGCAAGGAAATATGCCATTAACCTTGCCTGTTTTGTCACCAGTTAATGTTAAACAAAACATTTTCTAGGAATAATTTAAGATTTTGGGAAACAATTCCTTTCTACAAGGACGTTTTATCAAAACTTTATTTCCCAATTCTAGTACTACAACAGTCTAATTACTCTAATTTGCACTAATAGTAAGACAAATATTCTAGTTTAGTGTTATATCATAGTTTTAAATTTGGATTTGGCTTAAAACATTGTATTGCGAAGAAAAAAACTATTATGGTGATGTAGGAGCCGCATATAGAAGCAATGAGATTATCACAGGAAAATAATGTAAAACACTAAACAGTGTTCTGTTTTTCCCATATCTATACACAACTGATGCCTGGTTTGGAATAACCCCCTAGGCAATTTTTAGATGTATTTTTATATGAATCTGACATGCTGATCAGCTATAGAATGTGATTTTTGTTTCCTTCATTCCATACCACATATAGATTTTGTAAATGTTGTAAGTGTTCAGTCAGACAACACTAAAGCAGAATTTTTATAAATACTGGTTTTAAGGGAAAAAAAAAGGCACAATACAACAGTTTGTTCCCCATGTTTTAGAGGCCTCACTGAAACGTGTATGTGTGTTTAACATAATGAAATAAAACCAACCTTTCCTAGAGATGCCTTTATTTTCTCTCCTGTCCTGTAGCCAATAATTTATACAGTGTAGTTTCATAATTTCTGATGCTTGCTTCGTTCTTAAAAAGGTAAATACAGTTCTCAGGAAAGAATGTCTCAACTACATTAAAATCTTTTGCTTAGTCAAAGAGTTATCCAAAAGACAGTCAATTTTAGAGTTATCTTTCATTACATTGACTAATTCTTTTATGATTGATCCTGATTGTTCTGCATCTGCTTTCTGTTTGCCCTCAAATATAGTGTCCTTGAGTACAGATTAATCTTTACATTATCTTCAGTTTTATGTGCCCATACTTTTTCTCATTGTGTTCTCTGATTCAACTCCACACTCCCAAGATCAAGGAAAAAATGCTGGCCAATAATGCTGGCGCTTTGCCTAAGCTGTGCTAATTTCACACCATACCCATCCCACTTCCTTGAGATAACGCTGATGACAGGACATTGTTGCATAGCAAAATCAGCTATAACCTAAGACATAACAAATGACAATTGACACATCTAGGTTTGTCAAGCCTTTAATGTGTTATTATTTAAAAGCTGCATAGGAGGAGATTGGTGAAAGACATACAGCTGATGGACTTCAGTCTGGATCTCTCATAAACTTTGACCCAGGAATATACAGCAATGATTTGCTTATGCGGCTAAGCCTCCCAAAAATCCAAACCTATGTGCTGCATCTCCTGCCATCTCCAGATTGCTCTCCTTTTGTTGCATGTATATACAGTGCATCTCATTTGCCTCGCTGCCTATTAAAGATTTCTCTTCACGATACTGTCTTGATTCACAATGTCCTCCTATCAGGATAGGGTGTCTTCATAGACCCTGACTATTTTAAGGGAGCTTGCCCCTTACTGAGTGGGATTCCTGCATTTTTTTCACTATATACCAATTATACTAGCTTTTGTTACTTCAGAGGTAAGTTTGAGCAACATATAAGTCGTTAATCTCTTGAGCCTACTGCTTTGACACCGACGTAGAGTTATAAATGGTCAGTTAAAGCAATAAAAGATATCGGGCAGAGATTTCAGGTTAGAAAGATTTATTCTGGATGATTTTTAGGTTCATTTTAGTTTGAATGCTGAAATAAAATCCTGCACTGCCATACTTCATAGAAGAATTGGTAGGACATGACTATTGGAGGAGTATTAGGAGGATTACTAGTTCCTTGGCAAAGGGTTAGAAAGCAAACATAACCCAATTAATCAGTATTAATTAGAATGCTATATTCTGGTCAGTGGCTGCATTTGACGAATATAATTTGTGCAGGTTTTTCAGGCGCTTTGTAGCAAATACGCAGGAAAAAAATGAAAAGTGGAAGCTGACAAGTGCATAAAAAATACATTCTCATTAACACAGTAGACTTACATGAGAGGTTTTAGAGGCAATTAGTTGTGCTGTATCTTCGGCTGATGTGAAGCAAAGATAGTGCTGTTTTACATCCATGTTATCTATCTCAGTTTCTAGAGATATGCAAACCCCACAGTTTTAAACGTTTTTTATGAGCTCACAAAACTCATCTGTCCTTTCAACTAAGTCCATTCTAATCTGTCCTTTCAACTAAGTCCATTCTAAACCCATACTTATGAAACAAACAAATGATTTTTAAAGTAAAATTTGTATATGGGTGATTTTAATAAAGGTAACTGAAATAAAAGTAATACCTTATAATAGAAGTACACAAATAATTTTAATTGGAATTTCTGCCCTTCCAGGCTTGTACTACACTGCAATAAATGGGTGGGGGTTTATGTCTCATTGACTGAGTCATGTTGCTTTTGTTTTTCTTGTCAAACTTGTCTTTTTCTTGTTTGGAGACCTGCTTTACTGTACATTCTTTATTTCAGAAAATGTCCTCTTAATCAATTTCTGTTTAAATACAAATGCATGGATTACTTTTCACTCATAGATTGCTAGTAACTCACCTTCTTCAGGGTGAGCCTATATTTATTTAATAGCTTTTGACATCAAGGTATTTAAAGAACTTCTCTTCCTCCATAATAAAAAAGGTAAATTTATGTAGTTGGAAAACATCTAGATTTTACTTCCTACTTGTTTTGCAAACAAGAACTCAAAGAACATATGCAAAAGACAGACATAATTCCTTAGCTTGTGGAAATAGAAAAAGTAATCTCATTATGTGCCTAATGAGGTTATAGAAATGAGTGCTAATCTCATTTCCTCTGAAGGACATTTAAAACTAAATTTCATACCATAAGCTGAAAATAAATATTACCTAACAGGTGATATGACTAAGATTATGCCTGGTTTCTCTTTTTTCTCTTCATCCCTGTTCCTTTGTCTTGAAAAGAAAAACACTTTGGATTTAATCCTGCTAAAATAAAAAGTTTTTAATTGAGATAAAAAAGTGAAGCATTTTCATTATTTCCTTTCAGAAATATTTTTTGGTTTCTCATTAATTAATTTGGATTGCTTCAGATTTTGAATTCTGTGTCATATGAGTTGTAGGTCAGTAATCACTCAGGAGTGAAATAAAAGGTTAAGGGTATTGCAGCCAAATTGTTTGTAGCAGCACTTACACCCATTTTCACAGGCCAGATGGACCTCCTGTGACAGTGGATGCCATGGTCCTATTTGTCATGGAAGTATAACACATCCAGAAAGCACTCAGCCATCATTTCCCTGGGGATGGAAACAGAAGTGAGTCAAAAATAGTTGAGTTTGGAGCATGTAACATCTTTACCATCCTCCAGTAGTGAAGGAGCAAAAGAAGGTTCTGATGGTTAGTGTGCTGGTCTTGAAATGCCAGGTAAGTAGTTAAACTCTTATTTTAACACCAATAAATCTTGCCATCTTGCTTATCTATTAAAAAAAAAAATATTCTAAAAAAATATATGGTGCTATGCTTCAAGCTAGTAAACATCAAGAAAAGATATTCAGATGATTCATTAGGTTAATTTTTTCATTTTAATCTTGTAAGATTGAAAAAACCAGTTAGTACTCCAGCTGAAAGAGTCAGCACTTCCAATGAGTTAAATATAAACAGTAATTTCATGTAAGATGAGAGTACATTATAAAAAATTAAATACTGAAATAGCTAAGCTTTATATATATATATATATAAACCTTCTATGAGAAGCTGCCATTGGATTTTACACTTTAAAACTTCTCTTGGAGTATTTTAGTTTTCTTGTTTGTTTCTTTCAAGCTGAGGAAAATGGCTCCTGAATATGATGTATTTAAATTACTCCTCCTCACCTATAATTGTGTCAGACTATTTCATTTTGCTGGTTCAGATGCCTTGGGATGAACTCTAACTTCCCCATTCTTTCACATGCATCTGGTTAAAAATACTAAGACATTGTCATTGCTTAGAATTGAACAGGGGCTACTAAAATAATTTATAAAAGGATGTTGCAGCAGTTAGATCATTTGCCTGAAAAAAAAGAAAAAAAAAAAGAAAAGACAAAAGACAAACCAAAAAGAGCAGTGCTGCTTGCTTCAACAAATTATTTGTGCTGTGCTGCAGTAGCGAGTCCTTTAGCCTTGTAAACAATGATTCAATTCCCTCTTCTACTTCCCTTTTTCTGAGCATCCTCAAGATTATGAAGAATCCTGCAGCTTTTGAAGCCACCTGAACAGTACAGCCATCTAAATCCTATTATCATGTATGACTACGGAATTTAAGCATCATTAGAAATTAGTTTGCTCAAGTCCCTATATCACTTATGAAAAAAAGTGTCATAGCATTTTATCTTCATAAATTTTCTGTCTAGGTGTGTCTTCTTTCTATTCTTACTATTCTTTACTTTCAAGCAGAGATCAATATTGATTCTGAGGTAAAGAAACATTAATAATTCTGAAATGCTCAGATGCTGTGGTAATGGTATTTTCAGATACACTGTAAAGGCTGATCTGCCCTTGCTGCTGTAGTGGTTGGCAGAGCAGAGGCACAGCCAAGGAGCCACCTGCACTAGCTGCCACATAGCTTAATAAACTGCACTCAGAAAAGTAGCAGAAATTCTATGGAATACTTACTCCGATGTAATGTGACTGCTCGCTTGTATTGTTTCCAATATAGTCAATTTAATTTGTATTCTAATCCATTGTTGCTCTGAAAAAATATTTAAGTACATTGATTGATACTGAAAAGCAGTGAGTGCTCAAACACCCTGCAGATTTGCTAAGTACCCACCAAGAAAATTGTTCTTGGTTTCTACTGAAAAAGGTAAAGTTTGCAGAACAATGGTAATATATTTTCTTTTCCATAAATTCATAGTATTTTTTACCATTGTTTTGTCATACATTGTCAATATGTATCTCTGCTCCTGCAGAACATGACAGACCATATTATATATGCACATTACTAACACCATATTTATAGAAAAACAAACAAAACTGTATCCAAGAAATTTAAAATAAAGTACCCTTTCGCCTAGCATATGATATACTTAAGGATCTTTGTTATTCCTGTTAAAAAGATGAAATAAATTATTCTTGCTTACCATCAAACCTTTGCTTAGATGTTTATCCTTTGATGGCAGAAGCATGGCAATGAATATGAACTAACATTTCAGTATTTATTGTATTTCTGCTTTGTTTTATTTTTTTTTCAAGAAAGCAGTCCTTTTCTCACATATTTTTTTAAAAGAGTTCTCATAGGCCTGAATTAGGAAAAAAAGGTTTGAAAAGGAAGCATTTGAAGACTTTTGCATATTACAAGTTAATAGTGAGCTTCAGCAAGCTTGTAGGTTACTTGACAAATCACTAAGCACAACGTATTAAAAACAAAGAATAAAATCCTATGGCCCATATGTATTCTTCTCTGTATTAAATTTATCTTTTTCACATGATGATTTATTTGTTTGTGGGTTGTTTTTTTTTGTTGTTGTTGTTGTTGTTTGTTTGTTTGTTTGTTTGTTTCAGAGCAAGGGGGAGCCATTCTTGTTCGTTTGTGTAACATTGGCAACTGATGTCATATGTCATTATCTACACGGTTTTACCAACAGTATTCAGCTGATATACATATAGATATATATAAATTTGACACAGACTTTCTATTAACTGTCCTTGTAGGGAAGCTTTCTTAAAGTAGTCTTAACAGAAAAGATCTTTGCACATTTTCCCCATGTAAATTATTCTGCTAATCAACAAGCTTTCCTCACTGGGATGTCATTAACAGAAGAACTGGAAAGTAATGGTGATTTTGATGATTTATTTACACTGTAGCTTATTTTCATTTTACTTTATAAAGTTATCTTTATTTTTACCTAAGAACAGATACTAAAAACAAAGTAGCAATAACATTAAAGATCCTTATACGAAAAAGCCTTTTCCCCTGCATGGAGCAGACTTTTTTTTTTATTATTTTTTTGGTAATGCAGCAACCTCACTTCTCATAGTCTTTAGCAAAAGATTATATTAATGGTATTTTCAGCTGAGACTGAGATGGTTTGGTCTATTACTGTTCATTGTCAGTATCTTATCCAGAAGCAAGTAGGATGAACTCTGACTGCCTCTAATGCTCAATTTATGTCTCTCTGTGTCTTTATTCCAGCAGGAGAATGTGCTAGATAAGATAGAGAAAACAGATGTACAACACCAGATGAAAAAATGCTGCATCGTGTTAAATTTCTGTGGGTAGCTGGTATTATAGGTATTATACCTTTTAAATGTCTCTTTATGTTTGCCAGAATAGCATAGTAGTCAATTCACTCCTCGATAACAAGCTGGCTGTTCTTGGTAAATAAAAGGTGTTACATCTATTGCACTTTCCACAACAGAGGCTTTCTAGTTCGCCCATTAGTTTCACACTTGAATTAAAATCTAAACAAATGAAGGAAAAAGCCACCCACACTAAGTTTTGCACAAGTACTGAAAACAAGAAAGCTTGAAGGGACAATTTCTGCTTGTAGTACATTAAACAGATTGCAGTGTTTTATTTGTGTTTTCCTTTGTTGGTCTGTTTTTTCCTTGAATTATTTTGTGTACTTATTTAGAGCATTCTTTCAGGGCCACTTTTCCCTGAAGATGCCCCAGTATCATGCACGTAGATATAATGGACTAGAACCCTTTGTTATAACACATCGTAATTCCTTAGACATTCTTTATGACATAGTATAAAAAGTCAAACAGAAAAAAAAGGGTAGAGTTTATAGCAACACCCCTTTAGTCTTAAATCATAATTTTCCACATTTTTTCCTCCCCCCCCACCCCCCGTGCATTTCTGTACCTTATTTCTTCAGAAGAACTTTAATAATCAATTACTGTAATCAGAAGCTGATTCCTGAAGCTTTACTTATGTGAGTGCCATTTCATTCCTTATGTTGCTATATGAACTACAAGATCACAGTGAAAGACATAATTAGCATTCCTAGGGAAATAGAATTTGACGGCTGAATAAAGTACTAGTCACTGTGATTGAACTGTGCAAAGCTTGAACCAATGAACAATCCCAAGCACAGAGAAATTAATGTTTTACCCTTAACCTGATATAGATACTGTGAAAACATTGTTTAACTTCCGTGGCTGTGTGTTCATTGTTGTAATCAGAGGCTTAAATACCTTGCACAGAAATATGTTCTAGAACATACAATATATCCATGTCTCTTATCATTTTTATTGATTCCTACTAGTAGTAGAACATACAAGGTGAAAAAGTACGGAGAGGCACTTTTTATATTTAAACTCATTTACTGCTGGTTCAAGTCATAGGCTGAACAGGCATCAGCCTTGAGTGGCAGCTAACAGTGGGCAGCAGAGCACATCTGCCAGCAGCTGAGGTGACTGATCTGGTCTGTCTGAGCCCAGTTTGTCCTTCTGATGCATACTGGGCAGCCATTACTTAGAGGTCAGCTCTTTGCAACAGTCATAGAAACTACCTCCACCCACTGCTAGCAGCAGTGGCAGAAGGATGCCTTTTCCTCTGTGTTATTTTCTGTAGACTTTCATCTGTTTCCCTTCCCCTCCTGGTGACAGCCACAGACCCAGCTTCTTCCCCTTCCTACTTCTCACAAAGAAGTAAATAGAAGCTCTTGATTAAGAAAGGAAAATGAGGTGATGCCTAATGTGGATGCTGGGTAAGAAGATTGCACTGGTGGCAAGAGGATGCATCTCTGGACCTTGGAGGAGGGAAATCAGCTGGAATTGGACTCTAGCATGCAGGAGGGAGTCAAGATGTGATTCAGAGAGAAATTTTGCTCCAGTCAGTCCTGATGACAACCCCACTCCAACATCCCTTCTGAACTCTCCATTTACACAGACAGTTTGCTGTGGACAGCAACTTGCTTTTCATATCTGACTGAGAAGCCTCAAGTGGGCTGTACCAACTGTAAGCTAGAAAGAAATAATCAGTTCTGTTATAACACTCAAATGTTATGAGGTACATAGAAAATAGTAATTGTGAAACATTATAATGTAATATTGCAGATTTATGCTTTTATTTGATTTTTTTTAATTGAAGTAAAATCTTGATGGAATTCTTGCTTTCTGCTTATAGGTATTACCTACAACACAGATTTTAGACATGTTTGTAACCCAGCAGAAACCTGGTGGCTTGTAGCCTAAGCCAATTTCAAAATTTTCTAATATGATTTTTCATTTGCACTATTTATAATCAGCTAAGGATTTGCATAATATGTTATCTCCTTTCCTTCTTCCTCAGGGGTATATGAAGGACGAGGTGAAAAGACCATTGACTATAGCACAATTCCATGGCTAGGAACCATGACTATGAAATCATGTGCCCTCCTAGTTTGTCATCGTCCTTGACAATGCTCCTGACATCAGTAGCCCCTAGTTCAGGTTAGTGGGGAGAAGTGCGAGCAGACTGAGCTGGCATGAGGGCTGCCACGTGAGGTGTTGGTTTCAGTGCCAGCCCATGCTACACGGTGTAGGAAATATGCAATGTCACAGAGTGCTGGCGTTTTCGCCAAAGGATGTCACAGGTGACACAGTTGTACAAGGGTTCAAAAAGAAGCTGAACAAAATAATGGATTAAAAGTCCTCTGAGAAATATCAATTATGTATAAAACACAGTGAGCTCAGGAGGTTTCTGAGCCCTTAATTAATGCCAGCTTGAAAACTGGTCAAGGGTGTGTAATTTAAACTGGGATAATTATGCTGGCCCCTTCCTTATAGCTTTTATCTGAGCATTAGCTTTTGGTGACCACTTATATGTCATAAGCAACACTGAACACATGAGCAAGTGGTTTAAGTGGCAAATGTAAAAAATTATTAAAGTGTCAGCCACAAGATCACTTTATCGTGGTTTCCTGGGGTATGAGTTAGAAAACAAAGTTCATTCTTTTTTTTTTTTTTAAGACTTTCAGGGATTTGTAGGGTTAATATGCTCCCTGAATGAGAATGATTCATTCTTAAACAAAGTTCAATAGAATTGGCTTTGGTTTAGAAATACAAATATGTTTTGTATAATTGAAATTTGCCCAAATATCTTTAATCACTTTCTTTGATCTAAATAAATAAGTATTTGTTTAAATCATGCAGAAAGCCTTTTATAAAACTGGTAAAAACTATTAATTTTGCATTTCAGGTAATTAAAGCTTGTTTATGTAGAACTGTGCTGATCTGACCCATATTGGACAAAAATTAAAAACCTGTTTCACTATACAAAAACTTGTGAGATACTTTTTTATTCTTTGCTTAGCCTAGATTTTAGTGGGGATCTTATCACTAGTATAAATTAAATAGAAAACGTACCTATTTCAGTAAAAAGGGAAAAGATAAGCCAGTAGACATGGACATATTTTCCACAACAGGAGGCCTTTTCAAGTATTTTAGTAATCCTTTGAGGATGTATTATCTTTGTAGCTAGCAATAATAAAATAATAAAAGGTATAACAAGAATTACAGCTTAATTTTTAATTTTCCTGAACCTGAAAATTTATGGTTTTTGTCTTCACCATTGTTTTTTAATATAGAAATTGTATGTACCTACAGTGGCAAACAAAATAATCTGTAACTTAACTTGTCTTGCAGGCAAAGGTTAACGGTTATCCAAGGCATCTAGAACTTAAAAATGTACAAATATTCTCTGCAAATACGTGCACATATTTCTGTGGCTGTGTGGGGGGTTTATGTGTCCAGGTGCCAGCCGGGGGTCTGCCGGGGTGGCCTCTGCGAGAGGAGAGCAGGGGCTGCCCTGAGCCCCGGGCATGGCCAGTCCCAGCCAGGGCCACGATGGCCGCGCAGGTGCCGTGGCTGACCCGTCCGCCACTGACAGCACCTCTGGGAAAATGTGTATATGAAAGGGCACAGCCCGCCACAGCAGGGAGGAAAGAAGTGAGCGCGCTCCGTGACAGCCTGGTGGGAGACGGCGAGGCCTGTTGCAGCTCCGGGATGTTCCCCCGCGGCCCGCAGAGGTACTGTGGTGGAGCTGGTGTGTTCCTGCACCTGTGCAGGAGCGGGTTTACCCTGAGGGACTGCAGCCTGCGGGGAACACCCACCCTGCGGCTTGGGAAACAGGTGAGGAGGAAGGAGTGGCAGAGGGGAGCTGTTACAGACTGACCGTAACGCCTCCATCCCTACCGCCTGTGCCGCTCTGGGGAGAGGAGGAAGAGGAGCTGGCAATGAAGGAATGAAGTTAAGGCTCAGGGGTTGGGGGAGGAGGGAAAGGGGCAGGGTAGGCAGAAGTCGCTTTATTTGTTGTCTTTGGGTTTTACTACCCAGACTTACTTTAATTGTCAATAAATTCAATTAGTTTCCCCCAAGTTGAGTCTGTTTTGCTTGTGAAGGTAATTGGTAGATTGTAGAGGAATGAAGCTGGGTTAATTATCATTGATAACATACAGCTGTGGGCTGGCTTCAGGGGCGGTGGGTTCCTTGATGTAGATAAAGGTGCAGCTGTGGCTGGTTCTGTTAAGGGGTTGGGCAGCCAAGGAAGAGAGAGGAGGAAGAAGCAAGAGAAGAGACAGTGTGCCCTGGATGGGGTAGGATGAGGAGAAGAAAGCAGAGGGACTGTATGAAGAGAATGTTGGTATGAGATGGTAAAAGACCTTGTTGCAGCTTGACAGTTTGGAGAGTGCTGTGACAATAGATGATCTCCCTGTCTTTATCTCAGCCTGTGAGCTTTTTCCTTTTATTTTCTCCCCCTGTCCTGTTGAGGTGGACTGAGAGCAGCTGGGTAAGTATCTGAGAGCTGGCAAAGGTCAACCCACCACCATAGGTACTGCAAAGCAAAAATCAATATTCCAAACTGTGGAGACATAGATAGGTAACTAAGATAGTAAGTAATGTTGCTGGTTTGTTGTTTAAAAATAGAGAGCAAGAAATATGTGCAAAAGACTTTTTTTCTGGCATTGCATCATTTTCATGTTTATCTGCTTAATTTAACAATGATTTATTTGAGGATAAAGTGCAGAAGCAGTGAAAGCAATCAAAGTGAAATAGCACAGAAAGTTGTTGCATAAATTTTATGGCTGAAAGCAGAAAGACCCTCAGATTTGTAAATATTTTTTTTTAATAATTCTTCTTTGACAGCCTCTGACTATTCCTGAAAAGTTTACAGTGATTAAGAACTAATTTGTGTTGCTTCCATTGGTAGTGCTTTACAGCCATGAATAGGTTATATACTTTTTGTGGTTGGTTTAGGCTATACGGAATTTCGTAAACTTACTCTGTTTCTTTTGCTTGGTGCACTGGTTTTATCTCTACTGACTTGAAAAGAAAAACAAGTAGAAAAATAAATATTTCTGGTATATATGTTTGCAGAATTTTTAAATATTATTTAAACATTATTTACCAAAACCTCCCCCAAACTAATTACCCTTTAGAATCATTATTATTAAAAAAATCTGCTTGATTTTCTTATTTAAGCCAGGAATTTTGCTAAACATTTTTCCTTCCCTGTAAGATCAGCTGAGAACTTCTCCCTGTCCACAAGGCTATCTTTGGACAACTTCGTATAACCTTTCTCCTCCATCTAAAACCTGTACCAGTTGTGCACCAGCCCCAATAAGCAATTCTGTTGCTAGTGGACTACTGCTCATAGGTGTACGGGGAAAGGAAATAAAGGCCACATTCGACACAGCTGACGTAAAAGGAAGAATTTCAGTTAATTTCACTGGGATATAAATATAGGATTATTTCTTATTTATCTAAGAGGGCATTGACATTAAATAGATTACTTAATGTTTGTCTGACCTCATTAGATGCAGAAAGTGTGATGTGTGGGTACCATCCTTGCTGAATCAGTCATCCTTTCTTCCTGCTACCCCAAATTCCTCTGAGAGGGAATAACTTGCAGGATAATGAAGGAATAGGTCTCCAGAGTGATGCAACAATGACCTGTGGATTTTTATTTCTACCAGGTATAGATGATTAGATGGCTTCTTGCTCTTGTATTTGAGGTAAGAGTAATGCTAAGTGAAGAGATCACAGAAGTCTAAAACAGTCTGAAATATCATGAAGCTGAGTCTACAATTGATCTCACAGGTGAATATAGTTTGAGGTATTATTTATGCATGTGTGTATAATGCATGTAATATTCTGGTTTCTATAATCTCTACAGAACAATATCTGCAGTCCAATTACTTCACCTTTTGGCTGCTTATTTCAGGTAAATAATGTCTCTCCCCTGTATGAGATGTAGTTGGAAAAGAGTAGTGTTAAGTAACTCAGAAAACTTTAAGACAATAATAAATAAAAATTAAATTTATGTTGGAAGCAGGTGTTTTCATGAATATTTATACATTTGTCACTTTCTGGTTTTTTATTGATATTGTAACCTTTGGAGGAGAGGACTTTACTGCTCATCTTCATGATTCATTGGCATACATTGGTTCCTTATAGTCTTGAGCCAGACATTCAGTACCCATATTAATGTGTGATGACTAAATACTTATTTTTCAGAAAACACTATAACAACTGGAACTGCTAAGAGCTCCAGAGCCGATGAAGTGCAAGGCTTTTAAAGTACTTGGCATTAGAATATAAATTTTTTTACCATTGTAAATTCAGATTAGGCCCCAGTCTCTGCCTTCAGAAAGAAGTGCAAGAATTGTCTGCCCATTGTGGTTTTGTTGTTTTTGTTTTTTTTTTCATAGTTGCAAAACATGTGAATAATGGCTCAGCAGCACATCCTTAAGAAAAGCAACAGAAATTATCTAAAAGAAATGAGATACCAGTACAGTAGTACAGGTTAGAGAATCTAGTGAACTTCATGCAATTTCTTGGCAAGAAGATTCAGAAGTGATGAATGTCTTGTAATTACCGAGATGAATGCAAAAAATATTTTGCAGGTGTAGACACTACTTAACTGATGTTATTCCTAAATTTCACTTAGAAGTTTCATTGATTTAATGGCCTGTGGACCAGGAGCTCTCAGCCTTGAAAGAACATCTGTTGTCAATGTGCTCATATTTTTAAATTCATTTTGATGCTTATTTCATTGTAATTCATTCCACTTACTAGGTTTGAAAGAATTGCTATTAATGGAAGCAATGGACACTCACAGATGCTTTCATCAAAATATTTAAAACATTCACATGTTTTTAGCATGCAAAGGTTATTATCAGGCATTTTAGAGCTATTTATAGGAAAACTTGCTTGGTGCTTCACTTAACAAAATTTACACATTCAGGATTTTTTTCCACATCAGATGCTACTTTGATGGAATAACATGCATTATCGAATGACAAGATCATAGAGTAGTTGAGGTTAGAAAGGACATATGGAGATTGTATAGTCCAACCCACCTTCCTTAAAGCAGCACCAAATAGTCCTTTGTTGGACTTGCCCCAGCACGACCACGTCCCTCCTATCTTGCAGAACCCAGCACTGGACACATCACCCCATCTCTGCCTCCACCAGTGCTGTGTAAAGGGGAAAGACCACTTCCCTTGACCTTCTGGCTGTGCTTTTCCCAACGCAGCCCAGGAAGCTAGAAAGTACTTTGTCGGTTCATGCTCAGTTTTGGTTTTCACCAGGACCCCAAGTCCTCCTCAGCAAAGCTGCCTTCCAGCTATGTGGTCCCCAGTGTGGACTAGATCATGGATTTATTCCTCCCTGAGGACAGAACTTGGCATATCCCTCTGCTGAATTTATTGAGATTCCTATTGGAATTCCTGCAAACATGAGGCTTCTTCCAGTTGTCTGAAGAAGGGCTCATCTAGTTCTGCCCAATCAAGTGGTATGTAGCAGTCACCACAACATTGCCCATATCGGTCTGCCCTCTGCTCCTGACTTGTGAGCTCTGAGCTGACTCATGAGCTCCTTCGAGGCAGAACTCCATGCATTCCCTTGCCTTCCTGGCCTGCCTTCCCCCATGAACCTCCATCCATTGCAGTCCTCCAAGCATGTGAGCTATCCCACCACTCTTCCACCATCCCAAGGAGATTGTAGCCCTGTAACTGCACACAGACCTCAAATTCATCCTGTTTGTTCCTCGTGCTGCATGTATTACTGTAAAGGCACTTCAGAGAAGCAACGAGTCCTGTTATTTCCCAGTTCCTGGTTTAAAGGTCTCTTTTACAGATGGGCCAGCCTTTTGGCAAGGACATTTTTGCCCCACATTCTCAGGTGGATCCTGTCTCTTACATGAAGGTGTCAGTCTTGAAAGATTGCTGTGTGGTCTTAGAAACTAAAACACTGTTGCCACCATCAGATGTACAATGATTTGACCTCCAGGATGGTCTGGCCATCCTCAGGCAGATCCCTCCCATTGTCAGTAGCAGGGAGGCACAGCTCTGTCCTTGACTGTCGCCTCCAGAGCAACATACCTAAGCTTAATACTTTCCGTTCTTCCTTCAAGCAGTATCACTGGTGCTGACATGGAAGAGCAATAGTCCAAGAGTCAGATTAGCCACAGGAACCTCTTCACTACTTTCCAGCAGTGAACCCCAGGCAAGACGAAAACATCCCTAGATGACAGGCTGGGTTGGGAGATTGCATCCTCTGTTCCCTGCAGCCTCCCACTACTAATGCCTGCTGCTTCACCACCATCTCTCCCATGCCCCTAAGTGGCTCAGAGTCAGCTGACAGAGATGCTCCATTCAACAGCGCTCCCAGGTCTTTGTCAGCTGGTGGTGGTGAAGCTGTTTGATAGTTGTAAGGCTTCAGGTGGAGCAGGAACCTTCCTCCTGGTGCCAGAAGTCACAGGCTTCCAGCCTTCACCATGGTGGGAGTTTCTGCTTTGCAACCTGATAGGCAGTAGGCTCTGCCTGCCTGAAAGCTTCATCTGGATGTTTGCACTCTTGAAGTTACAAGGTTTCTGAGGAGATCCAGTTGATCTCATTCTCATTATCTCTGAAGCTGTGCAGTCCCCTGACCTACTCCTTGAGCTCCTCCTCTTAGAAACACAGCCTTTTGACAATTGCACACCTCCTGCAGGTTAGAAGACCATCTGTCCCAGGCACAGCAGGAGGCCCTAGGTGCTCCCTGCAGCCTGGAACGTGCAGAGCAATCTTCCAGCCATCTTCCTTCTGGACCTCCATCTGCGGCAAGGCTTCAGATGTTGCAAGAGCATCTTGCTGCAAGGGCAGGTACTCCAGCAGCTGCTGTGAAATGTGCCCTGTGGCGCATCACCACTGCTGCTGAGGTTGTACATAATGGTCTGAGCAGTGTTACTGGCCCCTTCTTTGTGCCTTTCTGTATGAGCTGCTGCAAAATTAACTTATTAGTGTTCATCCAAATAACTCCCATTGATCTTGGCTCCCATTGACTCTAGACCTGATATTCAAATCAAGAAAAAATACAGTTTCTTCACCTGAAAAAAAAACCCTTCTATTTATCTTTTTGGAGACCTCGTTGCCCACTTCTTTTTTTTCTTCTTTCCCCCCTCCAAATACAGTGTGATTTAGACTTTTATGTGACAGATGGTGGTGGTTTTGAAGTTATGTTCTGTAAAAGGTCAAAGAATTCTTCAATGTGTGGTTTAACTGGCACCAACCAGCTGAGGGATATATCTGTGCCAGTGAAAACCATGAAAGTACTAAACTTTTAACTTAGTCTTGTATTTCTCTGGGTGAACAGAAGGATCTGAATGAGGAAAAAAAAAGTATGCTGAAAGATTAAATAGATTTCCTTTTAAAGAGTGTCACTGATATGTTAACAAACTTTAAAGCTAATTGGAAAGAGTTGCCAAACAAAATGAATTTGGGTTCCTCTCAAAAACAAAAGATGGTAAGTTATGGGTATGTGTTCCTTCACGAAAAAAGGAAGGGGAATGAGCCAAAGAAATATAAAATAAGAACGTGAAAATTTTCTAGCACTATAACTTTAATTTTTACTCTGTAACTTTTTAAAGCCCTTAAGGAGTGCTTTTTTGTGTGGGTTCAGCATAGTGACACTGTGGCAGTATACTTTGTAGAGTTAACACAGATGTGTACCACATTCCCACAAAATTCCAGCTGTGTTGTTTGATTTTATGAAGTTAGCTTACGTCTGCTATCAATTTTAATAGCTAATCTGATGCTCAGTTTTAGAATTAAGAGTTATATTGGCATAGAGCAATAACATGTCTATCAAATGAAATCTGAAATAAATTGTTCCTAACAATTATATTGTATTAAATAAGACAGTACTTAATCTGAACATGTGAACAGATGCAACACATTTGAAAATTACAGTTTGCATGGGCAGTTATCATTTTCTGTCTTTGAGTTTAATGAGGTCAATAACATAATATAAAAAAGGTAATAACTTCATAGTTTTGGAGGTGCTTTTTGTTCTGATCATTAGCAGTGTAAAAATTAGCTGTTCTTCAGTTCTTGTCCTAACCTGTTGAGCTGTGTGATTATGGACTAACAATCATTTGCTGCATTTCATCAATGGATAAAATTAGGCTCAAGTACGCTCCCTAATGTTGCAAGGTGTTTTGGAAGTCATGTGAACATGGAAATGGCCTTGCAAGGTGAAAACAACAGTCTGCCTATCTACTGTCACTTTTACCACAGGGTACAGGGACTGAGAGAGTCGTCCCTCTTGTGTGAGAAGGATAACCCCAACATATGTGACGTTTCTTCCTATTACTATGCTAACCTTCAACTGTTTTCAGCCAGCAGAGCATTGCCAGAAGGTCAAGGAGGTGACCTTGCTCGTTGCTGGTGAGGCCACATCTGGAGTGCTGTGTCTAGGGCTGGGCAGGAGGGTATGCTGAGAGAGCTGGCACGGTTCAGCCTGGAGAAGGGGAAGCTTGGGGGGGATCTTATCCATGGTTATAAACACCCACTGTGAGGGTGTAGAAAAGATAAAGCCAGGCTTTTTCACTGGTGTCCAGTGACAGGATATGAGGCAGTGTGTCCAAACATAAATACAGGAAATTCCATGTAAACATTCAAACAACATTTAGCTATTTATGAATTTATTACTATGAGAGGTATCAGCCACTAGCACAGGTTGCCCAGAGGGACTCTGGATTCACCATCCTTGAAGACACTCAAAGCCCTACTGAACACAATCCTGGGAGACTTGCTCTAGCTGACCCTTCCTGACCAGGCATTTAGGGTGAATGACTTCTAGAGGTGCTTTCCAACATCAGCAGTTCTGTGGGTTTGGGGCAATGTTTAAGATATGCGTAAGGCTTGGATTTAAACAATGGCGCAACAGCATACATTATTTTGCTCTTTCTGCCTTCCCTAATAATTTCAAACATTTTGTCTGACTTTTGACTCTATTGAGATGACCTCCTTGTAGGCCCGTCCATCACAACACTAATATCTGCTCTTGAGAGATCAGCTTAGAGCCAATCATAATTTTATAATTGTCTTTCCATGTACATTACATTTATTTATAATGAATTTATAAAGTACTGTACTTGGGAATGCTCAAGTGCTCTATTTTCAATACTGGAGCAGAGGTATCACCTAAAGAAGCATTAGTCCTGACATTGAAACTGTAGCAATAAGACCTTTTTTTCAGGCAAATGTATGAAAATTAAAGTCCTTCTGGCATCTGTCTCCTCATATACATAGGAGTAGATACAGCTGCTCTTCTCAAACCAAGGAGAGCACTTGTAGTGCAAGCACTTGGAATGAATGAAGAGGGAGGAAGTGTGATTAATAACCAACTACTGTTAATTAGCAGCCTCTCTTGTACTCTATGCCAGAGGGTCTGGTAGTTTAAATGACTGATTCCCTACAGTGCCATACAAACACAAGTTCATTATCTTTAATTTTCAGTTTCTTTTTACAATTTCCCTTTCAACAAGAATTGGGTTGGCATATGACGTCTAAGTTCCGTTGGGTTCATAGGTGTGTTCTTATTTGAGTGTGGCCAGCACAACAGCAGAATCCTATTATTTGCACGCCCAGGTAAGTTTACATAATGATGTAACAAAAAAAAAAAAAAAAAAAAGGACAAAACCAGTGAAAAATATCAGTGCAAGCCGGAGCATTCTTTTACTAGTATGAGCTGGTATAACCTTAATGGAAGGTGTGTCTCTTCTCCATTGATTTTAACAACAAGGACAGATTGGTGTGCGCGATCTACTTCCTTTCTGTGTTTCTGTTGATTGCTTTTTTGGTTTTGTTTGTTTACCTGTTTGGGGGGAGGAGTGGGTGGAAGTATGTTTGCATCTTTTGCAACTCGTATGTTAAAACTCAGATGTAATTTTTCTAGGAATCTTGTCCTGGCACTGTGCTATAAATATTTACCATGAAATAGACCAAATCTGAATGAGTTTATAATGCTGCAATTTCAAAGTGCAGGCAGAACTTACCATCAGCTTTCAGTTTGCTGAAAACCGCTGTGATCCTTGGGTACATTGACAAGCTACTGATGTATTTGTGCACTTACAGGTCCCTGACTCCAGCCTGCAGAATCTGGTATTTACACCCAACTGTCTCTAGGAAATATATAAATGGCAAAACATCTTTTATACTTGTATTGGCTTAGGTTTATTTTCCAAATGTTATGTCAGGCATGAAAAATTTTCAAAGCACTTTTTTGTATACATAGCCCCAGATCATGGCAGCACAACCCTAGTTAATTCGGGCCTCTTGAGAAGAGGTAGAACTCTCTCGGAACTGGGCACAATGTTTTAAAGATTATTAAGTTCATTAAAATGTATATTTTGTGTGAAAAAAGCTATTAATAAACATAGATAAAATGCAGCCAATAATTTTATATGGGAAAAGAGGGTTTTGTAAGTCAAATGTTTAATTTCAGCATTTTCTAAATGAAACATATCCTTTCATTTAAAAGTGTTTTCATTTTTTAATTGATAAAAAAGAAAAGTTAATTAGGTCTAAAATGAAATGCAGCATTTAATTACATGTCAAATTGAAAATATTGAGTTGATTAAAACATTTCCTGGTCCAGAATTCTTAGAAGGATCTCATTTCTGAAACTAATTTTCTCCTTGTCATCGAATGCTGATCATAATGTCCTTGTTGTAGGTATTTTGGAAGATAAAACTGCCAGGGTGAGAAGTGCAAATTCTGGACGCAGCTTCAGGATTTCGACACACACACCTTTTTATACACTTTCACAAGGCGGCCAAGGGCAATGGAAGCATGACAGAACTGCAAAACACCGTAAACATTGCCATCCCTTTGAGCTTGATACGCAGGGTATTATACATAAAAAATCAGGCACGCTTGCACGCTGGTATGCACCCCTACACCTCCTCTCAGAGGGGTGAAGTTTTCCTCTCCGTTGCAGTGTCACCTTCTCTTTTGCGTGGCAGGTTATTCACAGATTTGTGCATACAAACATCCACACGCTGTTTCTGAGCTTTCCCATCACGTAGATGCGCTATATGCTTCCCCTGGACCTTCAGCATTGTTTTAGACTTTGTTTTCAGACAGATGTTTTGTTATGCCTTGGCAAATACTGGTGATTTCTCCCCATTTTATTACAAACCATCAGGAAATTATGTAACTTCCATTCACACTGAGTTTCACACTGGGGTGTTAGGCAGGCCGATCCTCCGACGCAGAGCGTGCCAGCCCTGCATGGGTTAGTCCCAGCTTTCTCCAAAGTCAGTATTAACCTTCACTGAAGGCTCACCGGCCTCTTTCTAATAAGTGCATGTAAAATGAATAGTATGCTAGATGATCTCACCTGATCTAGGAGCTGCATCAAGGATGAACCCCAAGATAAATAGCAATCTTCATTTTACTTGAGAACCCTTAACCTACAAAGCTATTGGAAGTAAACAGAGCTTCATTACTTCATTTTACAAAATGGCTCTTCATAGTAAAATAGCAGGAGAAAAATCTTTGAAAATAAATCACTGCACTGAGAATTTTAAAAATACTCAGATATCAATAGGATGATTATGTTGCTGCCATGTTGCTGTTGCAAATGATTAATGTTCATTTTTTTTATTTGTCTTGTATACTTCACAAGTTCTTTTGAGTAGTAACCTCTAACACTGCTGGACACATTACTGCACTTAAAAGGGTCTTAGGAAAATGCTGTTTAGGAAATATTCAGTTGTTTAAATATGCATTTTAAGCATGAAACAGATCAGCATTACCTCTGTGCTGACACAGTTTGCAGCTCTCTTTAAATACTTGTGTAAAAATTATGTCTTGCAATAGGCTGTAGATAGTTGAAAATGCTTCTGATGAATGCATGTATCAACTGACACATATTTATAGATAGATATACACACCTCAACTTTTCTATGTACAAATAGGGATGTTTTGGTTTTCTGATAGAAATCTTAGGACTATTAGGGATGCAAATGTCAGAGTCCTTGAAGGCAGAAGCTGTTTGATTCTACATTCAAGTTTATTTCCATACTTGCAAGCTGGGAGTAAAATGTTGCAGTTATTTTTTTAGTCAATTTTAAATATGTTCATGTTGCAAAATTCCTGCAGATTTGGCATTTTTCCCTTGCTTTGATGGCGTAATTTATCTTTCCTATCTAACATTTGTCAGTAGGAGAAAATACATTCATGCTAAATTGGGTAATGTACAAATCTCAAAACGAAGCCTCTGTATAAGCTGAAACTTATATTCCATATGGACATGCAAACTGACAAGTGTTCTTTATGCAAAACTTGGATTAATGGGCAAAATATGCAAAAAACATGGGATTAATGCATGTAGTGACTGGAGATTAGACACAGTAAACAGCCAGCTTTGGATGGCTATGCTATCCAAACCATAGCTTAGAGGTATACCACAAAAATACTGGTATTAGAACAAATATTTTAACATGATTTCAATCTAACAAGTGGAAAACCTTGCAACAAAGGTCTCGTGTTCTCAGTAAATATCTTTTCATTAAGTTCAATGACACCACATCCATTTTTATTACGCAACAATGTGGGTTTTTATTTGTACAATAATACAATTGATAGTGAATTTAAGGAATGAAAGATATTTTTTTCCTGGAAAAAAACCCAAACCACAAGCACACACAGCACTTAGTTGGTAATCTGGGCAGAAACACTTAGGAAAAACTGCAAGTTTTATCCGAGACATTGCCTCCATGGTAGAGTTACAGGTCTAAAGGTACCGCAGTTAAGGGAAGCTTGCATTTTTGCAGTCGCAGGTTGTAAGAGGTTTCCTCTGGGCTTTCTTTTTTACAGTGTTTGCTACTCATAAAAATGACACAGTAAAATATTCATGAATAGCAGGTGTAATGCATTAAACATGATGAGCCTGCAGTGGACGAATAATATTGTTGAAGTAATTGAAAGTTGTCAGCACAGAGACGTACGCTGTCTAAGGATATCTGGGATGTAAGGATACATGGATTGCAATGACATCTGCTTCATGAGGATGTCTGGTTAATGACATGAAGAACTACTTTAAGTTTTGATTTTTCTTAACAGTTTATACTCCGTTCATCTCTGTGCTTGTGATTCACCAGCAAACTTCAATCTGGACTCGCAGGCATGGAGGAAGAAACCTCAACCAGAAAATACTCAGATTTGGAGCTGACAAAAGGAGCCCACGTTGTGGGTATTTAATATGCCCACAGATGCCGGACAGGATTGAGGTCGGCTCCAGGGGCTGAGCAACTTGTGGATGTGAGCATGGATATGAATTAAGACAGTGAGGGTGTACCTGCACCCCAGGGGCAAAGTGCCATCCTGATCAGCCAGTATAGCCAGTCACGTCTCTGCTCTGTGTGCATGTGGGTACTGGGAATGAGAAAAGGAGGTGGCTGGCCTGTGCCACCAGGCTGAAGAAGGGATGGGAATTCTGTCCTCTGGGCACAGCGTTGCTCAGCGGTGACACTCCACATATCCAGAGTGTGGAAGCTTGGGGGTGACTGTGGTCACGGTGTTGAGTAACACATTTTTCTAAGGTGGCGTTCCTCTCTGTTTCTAAAAGGTTTTCAAAATGTAACTACAGAAAACAACCTGTTCGGTAACCAATACTTTGCAGTACAAGATGATGGATATTTTGCAGTTGACTTTTATTTAAATGTTACGTTTAATGTTTAAACTTTTTTTTTCAGCTGTTCCTCCCCTCAGCCTTCCAGAGTCTTAATAACTGAAGCTTGGATAAATCTGCAAAACAGCTGCAAGCTCCATTTAACACTTCTGTACTTTTTTCCTTATATCACAATAACATAGGGTTCATTAAACACCCCATGAATTTTGTTATTGAGTTGTTTCAGACACCTTGCCCTTGCCAAAGGCTATTCTCTTTATTAATATGCTAGTCTTCCCTCCCCCCCAAAAAAAAAAAAAAAAATTATTTTTATTAATCTTACTTATAATGTTGTTTATCTCCAGAATGCATTTGGAATCCTTTAATATTTACCCCGTTGATTCTCATTTGAATACATATACAACTTAAGCTTTCTAAGCCACTGGCAATACTAGCTGGTTGCTGTGGAGAACTTCCTAAGCAAAATTATGTAAAAAGATAGAAACCCCCCAATACTTAGCACTGAAATCTCTTGCATCTGGTTCTCCATTCATTTCTGGTGCTTGTGGCACTATATGAAATGAAGTGTGTGGTTTCCAGTAAAGGCAGGAAGCAACTTTGGGATTCTGGAGGGGGAAACAGTGCACAGTAAGAGATACATTACAGAGGTTTTGTGTAAAAGTGGATGTTGAATAGAGGAGCGATGCCACAAATGCACCGCAAACAACGGAAGATTTTGGAATCACAGACTCATAGAATGGTTTTGGTTGGAAAGGCACCTCAAAGTTCATCTAGTCCAACCCTTCTGCTATGGGCAGGGGCATCTGTCACTAGATCAGGTAGCTCAAAGCCTGTGGAGAGGCAATTCCAGCCCTCTGACAGCTTTTGTGGCCTTCCTTGGGACTCTCTTTAATAGGTTGATGTTTCTTGTACTGGCAACTCCAGAACTGGATGGAGTTTTCCGGGTGGGGTCTCATGGGGGTGGAGTATAGGGGCAGAATCACCTCCCTGGATCTGCTGTCTATGCTTCTTTTCATGCAGCCCAGGACACAACTGGCTTTCTAGGCTGCAAGTGCACATTGCTGGCTCACATCCATTTTTTCATCCACCAGTATCCCCGTGTCCTTCTCTGCAGGGCTGATCTCAATCCCTTCAGCCCCATGTCTTTATTGACCACGAGGATTGCTCCTGCCCCAGTGCAGGACCTTGCACTTGGCCTGTTGAACTTCATGAGGTTCACGCAGGCCCGGTGCTCAGGGTCCGGTCAGGGTACCCCCGGGATGGCATCCCTTTCCTCCAGAGTGGCAACAGCACCACTTAGCTTGGTGTCATCTGAAAATTTGCTGTAGGTGTGTTTAGATGGCTATGAATTATCACTGTTTTGCAGTATCCCGAGACTACAGAAAACAAGAAAACATGCACTAATAATGGTTTAGGTCAGCCAAAATTTATTGACATATGTCAGGAAGCAAATATTGAATATTTTTCATATAAATTTACACTAACACATACATCTGATAATTGTCTGCTTATTTCATTGTTAATGCTGCCTGGATAATTTTCAGCCAGTCCCAGGTGGTGTGCCCCAGCCTGGCAACCAGCTGAACATAGACCTCCAGAGAGAGAATGAGAAGAGCTGTTCTTTCTTTCAACTCTCCCTATACATCAAGCAAAAGACCACTCTCTGTTATAGCACGTTTTTTCTTGGTGCTTCCCAATTCTCAGCTGCATGCTAGTCAGAGCTCCCAGCACTGACAATAATGTTTCATTTTAAAACACTAATATACAGGTTTGAGGCATCTCTCAGTGGTTTAGGAACATATCCTTCATGCTTTGAAAAATGCTTCCTTGTAAACAATTCTATTTTTTACATCTTTTTCCAAGGCTGTATAATGTCATGCATGACTCTAGTGTCACATCTGCGTCCATGTCTGATAGATGCACTGATTCTTTGTTACATGCCCACCTATTAAACCAATTGAGCCATGACTTTAAAGCCAGTCTTTAGTCCAGACTAAACCTTTCCCTATACAGGAACAGGGAAACCATTCCGAAGCCCAGTGACAGACTGACCCTGGTGTTTTAGGCTATTTGATGTAAATACGTTACCACAGCCTGTGTTTAGTTTAGTTTTTAGAAAGACCATCCATATTTTTAAAGCCATGCATAAAATTATTTTGTTTATTATGGACAGATGTTTTAGAAATTAAATAAATGCATAGAAACCTTATTATTTCTTCCTTTTAACTTTTTGCTTGCATTAATTTAATACCTCATATCTGCAAGAGTATGCTGAAACTCTTCAGCTTTCTGTAGTTTTGCAAAACAAAGAAAGCTTGAGAACAAACCACAATTAATTAATTTAAAAATATACTCACAAAAGGCTCACTTACTACAATTTTGAACTTTGCTGCTGATTACAGAATCATTTTGTGGTTAGTTAAGAATGAAACGTAAACATTCTGTCAGCAGCAGCAGATTATATAAAAGAGAGACAGTCCTTCCCTCCCAATTTAGAAGTAAGAATAAAAGAACAAGGAACCGCTTGGCATCTTCAGCGCATAACGGCAGACTTTAATAGTTTCAACTTTTCACTGAAAATAACTCAGCTGGTGCATTTCAGTAAATTCACGTATGTTAGGCAGACATTTATGAAAGTTTTCCAGATATTAAAGAGACCCACAATAATAAAAAAATCTCCCCAAACTGCAAAGTTATTTTTTCTGTATCTGGTTCACGCGCACACTTAAATCGCATGCTTAAATCTTTGTGTGGAAAGTCAAGGAGATTTTAGTGATTTTACATACATTTTTCTTCCTTTTATGTATTTAAAGCTTATGCTGGACTATAGACATGTTAAGTAATAATTGATAAAAATTAAAAGAATCAGGTGGGGCTTTTTTTGTTTGTTTGTTGGTTTGGTTTTGGGGTTTTTTTTGGTGCATGCAATGTTACTAGGAAGCACTTTGGGGCTTTTGGTGATCGTTCCATGCACATGTTCCTAGGTGGTTGGGGGTTTGTTCCAGCTTTCTGGTTTAGTGGGCCGGGCTGCCTGTTTCAAGCAGCACAGCTCAAAGACCATTTCTGATATTTCACTGAGGCTCCATCATCCATTAACGTCAGCCTTTGTTTAAAGGTTTCATTCTGTAGCCCTGAAACAGTGTAGAAAAAATGGCAAACCTGATCTAGAATTGTCTGACTAAATCTAGACCTAATTTCATCCAAGAAAACATCATTTAATGTAAATACTATTTTGTTTACATTTTTAGCACTCTCTTAATGAACAATTTTTTTCCAATTTATGGTTCTTTTCTAAAATTCATACAGAATTTAATGGCAACCTTATGAATAGAGCTATTGCATCAGCTTCCATAATTTCTATGGCAGATTTGAATGCTTCTGAGGCCATTTTACCTGTTAAAATACTTGAGGACGTTTTTATATTTAGCTTGTTTTTTCCTTATAAGAAGGCATTACTCCTCAAGAAAGTATTATGCAAGACTACTAAGTTATACAGCGTATGTTTTACATGTGGTTTGATACTACATTTAGCTATTAAAGAGACTTGTTCATTCTGATTTGGGAGAGGAAATCGGGGGAAAAAATATTCCATGTAACTCAAGAAAAATTCTGCAAAGAAAAAGGCAAATTTTAAACATAAAAACATAAACGTATAAACATAAACATAAAAAAAAACCCCAAAACATAAACGTGAGTATCATATTCCTCAAAGCAATCTGTAATGGAGGAGCAGTGTCCCACAATGCATGAATTTCATTCTTGGTATAAAGTCTCTTCAAAGCCAGGAAAACTCCAGGTATGTATAGATCTTCATGTTGAAACACAGTCAATTAAAGGAACAAGAACTTGTTAATTTTCTATTGTGTACTAAAATTCCAGGTGATTTAAACAATGCAAGACCAAAACTAAATTAAATATATAAAAATTGCCGTTGCTGTTTTTTTAGGTGCCCCACTAGATGACATGAGAAGAGTTGCATGGATGTTCAGCAGAAGGCAGGTGGAATATGCTCATGGTTTTTTTGCTGTTAAAGCAGAGAAACAGGGCCTTGCTTTCTGAGAAGTACTGCCTTCTATTCAACCTGAGGATTTTGATCAGTGCTATGAAAAAAGAACACAGCTGGACAGTTGGAGATTTTTTTATGAATTTGCTTCTTTAAGATTGACTTCCTTTTTAAATTTTAACATCAGAGGACAGAGAATTTGCTGCTGCAGGGATTCCTTTTTGTTTTTGTTCTGCCTGTGTGAACATGAAAGTGCCTCGTTTACATCATGTACATGTTTGGAATTTCTATGTACTCCTTTTTTCTTTTCTTTTTTTTAAATAAAATATATAAGTAGTTCATGCCTTTCTTTCTTTTCAGTTGAAGATGTAAAACTCCCAGTGCCCATCTCAAAGCCTATGAAAGATGAAAGATGGGGTTAAAAGGGATACCGAGAATTGATGTTATTTTTAGTGAAGAATCCTATATAATAATAACGGATGGCACCTCTTCCATAGATACCATTCTTGGCTCCATATATTAGGAAGATGCTAATTTAGTTGGTCATAGATTTCCAAGCACGTGCTGTTTAAGGATAGTCTTCTAAGTACCCTGAGTACCTACATGACTTTGTAAGTAAAGGTTACCTTAATGAGTGAAGTGATTAGAACTTTAAAATAAATTCAGACCATGTCCACTGAGACACATAATTTTACTTATTATCTTCTTAAAGTATCTATGTTGTATCATGTACTATACACTTCATAACATAGTCTTCAGGGGGATAAGAGATAGTAGCATCAGTGCTCTGGAGAAATGCAGAAGAGAGAACCTAAAATAATCTCACATCAGGTAATATATTTTTCTATGAATATTTGTTTTGATAAATATATCTTAATACTGGATTCTTATTTACAGTGAAACCCCTTTCCACCATAAAGCATCTTCCATTACATTTATGTTGATTTTGAATTCCATTTTACATTGTTAAAGGAGTAGTCAATGGTGGCATCTTACAGTGAGTTAAACCAAGTGCTCTGGTTTGTTTTGTGTTGCAGAAGTCATCGTCTGTGTTTTGTTGTAAGCTTAACAACAAAACAAAATATATTTTTTAAAGTATTTTTTAAAAAGCAATATCATTGTATATTGAGTCTATATTATGTTTCAGTCAACTCCTTTTATCTTAAACCCTTTGAAATATGGAATAATGTGCCTCAAAGTAAAGTGAATAAAGAAGGGTGATTATTTGGTAATCCACAGAATTCAGTTATACACATTCAGCAAAGGAGATAAAATTTACTCATATTAAAATATACATTTCCTGTGACTATTCATAAACCGCACCAGTTGCTATTTGCTTTTCTCTTTTGTTTTTCTTCTAGTAAACACCCCAATTAAAATTTCCAGGATTAGAGCAGATGCTAACCTTACCTGCTATTGAAAAAGGGTGATTATTTGGGGTACCTTAGCAATAATAAGCAACACAACAGAAATATGTTAAAAAAGAGAAGAGTAATTTCTCTGGACCCCATCATTGAAGAAGGATTTGAAGGGCCTTGAATGCATCCAGAGCATCCAGATGATTGTTGTAGGTCTTTTCAACTGAAATTTTTCTCTTCTCTTCTCTTCTCTTCTCTTCTCTTCTCTTCTCTTCTCTTCTCTTCTCTTCTCTTCTCTTCTCTTCTCTTCTCTTCTCTTCTCTTCTCTTCTCTTCTCTTCTCTTCTCTTCTCTTCTCTTCTCTTCTCTTCTCTTCTCTTCTCTTCTCTTCTCTTCTCTTCTCTTCTCTTCTCTTCTCTTCTCTTCTCTCCTTTTTTTGAGTCTTGGCTGGAGAAAAACTCTAGAGAATTGTACTAGACTATAATGTCAGAAATATTACTGAATTAATTGGGTAATCAAGTTGCCGTTCCTTCACGGTCTCAGTTGTTAACTGTAAAGATTCTACTTATTCATAACTTGGTATCAGATTTATTTTTTTTTTACAGTATATTCCCCCCTATTGATTTTATTAGGTCAACAGAAGGAAGTCAGTGTTAAGTCCATAGAATGTTCTTCACATTTCAAAGTATAAAAATAAAAGAAATCATTTCATATGTTGTCTGACTGGTAGTCCTGTGCTAGTAAATATCAGCAATTTACATTCTTGGTGAGAAAAAGAACCTGATAAAATCCTAGGTTTTACTGTATAGCTCAAGTATCATAATTCTTTTGACTATAAATTTGTGGCACAGTAATTTAAGTGATAATTTTGTTTAAAATACTGTGGTTAAAAGGAATTAGACCTCTGCAATAAAATTTTGTTTAAAAAGCTGCAACAAAACACTATACAATAACTCAGGTAAAAGCTAAATTTTCATTTCTCTAAAGTACTGCATATAGTAATTGGGTTTATTTGACAAATGAAATTCATCAGGTGAAGTAAGAATATATAAGAAGTTTTGTTAAATGAGAACAAACATCTGTATAGTCCAGTACTTGGTTTTGAACAGGAGGCACACAAAGGTAAGGTAAGAGTCATCCCTCCAGGGTTCTGCAAACTCTTAATTCATCAGACTGGCTGAACAAGATAGGCATTTTTATCATCTCCTCTTAGCTCTTCAAACCTGCCTAGAGCATTAAATTCGATGGGGTGTTTTGACAGTGAGTTTGAATGAGAGAAGTTTAATTTTTTCTTACTGATTTAAATGTACTACAGTGATATTGTAAAATGCTAAACTACTGTTCTCAGATTTTGTATTTTGACCTTCTCTCCCACTGATACTATTTCCCCCTCCCCAGCACATCTTTTCTAGATGAGGATACTTCCCTCACTATCTGAAATAATTAATTCTATTGCCATCACCCTCACAGCCCATCTCCATATCTCTTCTAGATATATTACTTTTTTTTCCCTGAGATTGTAAAGCAAATCTACACACAACAGACAAGAATTCTGATACAGACTTAGCAGCATAATGTTGCATGTATGTTCTCCATTACTTGCTCAATTTTTAAACATCATGTTTGTTTTTGCCTGCTACTGAGCTGGCTTAATGAACTCTATAAATGCAAGAACTCTACTTATGCCAGTGAAGTTTTGTTGCTACCTTTAAAACAAAGGTAGGTTTTCTGGTTAATATTAACAACAGATCAACACTGGGCATCTTCAGGTGCAGATTTATTTACAAGTGGTGACAGAAAGATTTGGTTTTGTAGTTAAATACTCATTTCATACAAAGCAGCTGCTTACAACTGCCTAGGGTGAAAATGAGGATTGGTATACTAATAAATTATTCCAACTGAACTCTGACCAGAAAGGTCTTTTCACTGGTAAGAATTATGTTGAGCATCTGTGTGTCCTATAGTAGTTTAGAGTAACAGTCCCCTGCCCTCACTGGCCTGTGGGCAATGTTACAGAAGGCTAACCCTGTGGAAACATCAGGTTTTGCTTTCCCCCTTAGCTTCAGTTTAAATTTTTCATTTTCTGTGGGTCCTGGCAATAATGCTGTCTCTTGCAGGCAACATGTTCCTAGAGGGCTGAACGCGAAGGAGGAGCATGCTGAAAAAGCCAGTGATCGTCCTGCTCTGATTCCGCACAGCCTCTGTCACAGCGATGCTGCCTGGAAGGGATCACTTATGCCTTGATAAATCTGAAGTGTCAGTCAAAACCACTGTGTACAAGGACAAGGTGGAACTTAAATGTTGGTGCTTGTGAACACCATGAACAGTGTCGTGTGCCTGCCACATGCCTAGTCATCTGTTTTACCTGATGTGTGTACCTACATGTACAGGAAATCCTCTCTTAAGGGATGAAACTGTGAAAAAGTTGAAGAGAAGAGCTCTTTTGTGTAAGAGATACTTAAATACTGTCTTTGAGTTATGACTCATGGGGTGCTTTCATTGACCAGCTGCTCCAGACAGAGATGCTCACCTTTGGCAACGCACCTTGGAGCTCACATCTCTGCACAAAATGCCAAGGGTGAAGCATTTGATTCTGTCTTCAGTTTCTCTCAGCCATGTTGCTGAGTTAGAATTTTTCCTCTATGGCTTATCCAGACTTAATAATTCTTTGAGGTTTGTCCTCTTTGTATTTTCTATTCTTTGTTTTCTCTCGTCTTTTCTTTCCTTTTATTTGCTTTTCTCTTTTTGCTCATCATGTCTTCCCTAGCTAAGAAAATAAATTCTCTCCTCCTTATGGTCTCTATGACAGACTCACCAGATGTCTTTCCCTTCTTGTGGAAGAATATATATATGGAAAATGCATTTTTTTAATTCACGAGCCAGAAAAAAAAAAAAGGAGGAGAGGTTGAAATTTATTTTTTTCCTGGTCAGATTCATCAGCTTAACCTCAGATCCTGGGGTCTCAATTAACAAGCTTTATCTTGACAGTATACAGTCACTAAAAAGTGAAAGCAATATTGGGATGTTTTTTGAGGCATGTTGCCAACATGCTTCATACTTCAACCTCTTCTTTCTGCTATTAATCTCTCTTGGTTTTGCTATGTATTATACTTTATAATAAGATAAGAGGATTTAAGAGTGGACTGCGGTGCTGTGCCTCTTAATAGCACTTGTGGCTGGTGGGAAGTTTAGATGCAAGTGAAGTTCTCTGGCCTCAGTGCATGGGAATATCCATCTGTACAGTGTGACTCTGTGAGCGGGCAAAAAGCCTCAAAGAATATTCACTTATTAGCAACCATCCTTTCTTTACCACAGAGGCTTCAGGTAAATCAGAATGGATCCACTAAAAGCAGATAAAGTAGATAAATCTTCCTTCACTTGTTGTCTCTTTATTGTTGGGTTCTTTTCTTTAAGTAAAATAAATAATCTAGCTTGGAAATCCATGTTTTTTCTGTTTGTGTACCCAACAGAGAAACTAATAAGGCATTGAAAATAAAAATGCAGATATAAAAAGCCCTATCCAAATCAAAAGCATCAAACCCTATAAATACAAGTAATTAATCAAATATATATTCAACATGGCATGCAATTTTGACTAAATAAAAAAATTCTGATGTTGGTTTTTTTAAGGCTCTGATTGCAGGGTATGCTTCTTTTTGGTGAAAGAGTGTGTGGTAGAAAGATTTTAATTACAAAGGATGCTGGTTTCAGTCTCCAAGGAGAGGAAGTTCTAACTTGCCTTCCCTTCTGCCATTCTCAGTGGCAGAGACATTTAGCCAGCCACTCGAAAAGGGCCCCGCGTTTTACACAGTAACGTGAAGCGGCAGCATCACTCCAAGGAGGTTACTTTTGTTTCCATGTTGATACTGACATAGTTTATATAAACCCAGGATTAACAAATACTGAAACATTGCTAACCCATTTCCTGTTTAATAAGATATAAAAAAACTTTTAGTTTCATTTAGTAAGCGAGGACTTCCATGCTACATTTTCTTTTGTATTGCATCTGGCATTTGTTCTTCCTGGTAGGTGAAACCGGTGCAAGGTGGGTGGCGCTTGCTTAAGGGAATACTATTGCAGTCTGAAAATTACACATACTGTTTGACCACCTAGTGAAACACTCAGGGCTTGGGTTGTTGGTTTTGGGTTTTTTTTTTAATCACATTTTCCTGTTTGAAATTACCATTATTATGCTTAGAACACAGAGAAACGCAGATACCTATATATAGCTTTCTAAAAAATATCAATGCAAATTTTTCCAGAGAGTCTTTTAACAATTACTAACAGAAATTAATTGTGGTATTTGGACAGTTTTCTACTTTTGTGATACTTGACTGCTCACTTGATATTTTTGATGTATGTTATAAAGGTGAATTTTACAATTGCAGAAAAAAAATTAGAAGAGGTGAATCATGCCAAATGATGTTAGCTTTGCTATGCAAGAAGAGAAAAGAATTACCTGGATTTCCCCAGAATTGTGTGATTGCAACTGGGAGCCAGTGCTAGGGAGGGATTATACACACGTGACAAGAATGTGTTTGCACCAGAAAATTATATCATACTAACAAAAAGTAGTAGATAATAAAGAAACATTCATGGAAGCAAAGAGGAAAAGTACAGTTGCAAGATTTCTTTTTAGTAATAGTCACATTTAATATTATCCTGCACTTGTTAGTGACTTTAGGAGCAAATGGCATTGGGGTTGAATGCAGACAACAATGAGAGCTGGTCCAATCAGTTCTGATAAAAATTCTTTAATTACATTGATATTTTTGTCAAAATATACAGTGTACTAGTTTCAATGACCATTTTCAGTTCTACTGGGAAAAGTTCAGAGCATTCCTTTTGAAGAACATGCTGTCTGTTTCTTTGTTGTTTGGATTACTTTCATTAAATTGCATATGGATATAGTAAATATATATATTATTTTTATAATCTGATAAAAACTAACCAAAATTACTGTATTTAATGACATGTTTTAATGATACCTAAATTGTCCTTCCTTGTGGATAGCCATGTTTTATTATGTTTGTTCATTAGCTAGCGCTAGCACGTGCAACAACATTATCCAAGATTAAGATGTCTTCCTCCTGTAGTATTACTTGAAGACCAATTGGATTATAATGCAGGTATGATGCTTGGGTTTTCTGCAACAAAAAGGGAAAAACATTACTGCTGAACAATGAGTTAATAAGGTACTTCACAAGCAAGGATGAAGTGTCTACATGGGACCATATGAATTTTCAAATCAGGAATGCCATGCCATCAAGAAGACAATGCATTTGCATTCTGTGTGAACTGAAGACATTTTATTTCAATCCCTATTGATGCATACAGACTGTAGAGATGCTGTGCCTCATGCAGAGTTCTGGTGCTGTCATTGCCTTTTCAGAAAATCTTGTAAAATGACAATCTGTTATTCCCAGGAATTTTAGCAATTGTATTGTAAATAGCAATGCATATTTTTTTGTAATAAAACTTTCAAAAAAGAATCTAATTTCAAGTCATGCAATAAACACTAAGTTTGCTCTATACTTATTTCAGAACTACAAGAAAATATATCAATTTCTCAGTGAACATGAAATGAGTTTCAAAGTTTATGGGCTTTTGTTCATTTCCCTCAAACTTTACCAGGGACAAATATGTGATTTCAAGTAAAAATTGTAACAGGATGGCTTTTTCATAATCTCAGTCTTAAAATGAAAACAAAATTTGGTTATTGCAGGTAATATTACTGACTCAGGAAATATATATTGTGTGAACTGAAGCCAAAATGTAAGTCATAGCATCCCCCCTACACACCTTCAGAGCTAACATGCTCATTGGTCTAGTCGCAGCACAGCTGTGTGGGAATTCTTGGCACCCAGGAGCACTCCGTTTTCATTCCATCTCAACATTTAAGAGCAGAAATCTTTTAAGGCAGTCCTGCAATACTCATTTAGAGTTAATAACCAATTCTCCTGGGGTCTAGCATCGTGGGGAGAGGAAGAATGCAGTATTTTAGTATTGCAGCTGTAGTGCAATAAAAAGCACTGCCAAAAAAAAAAAAAAAAAAAAAAAAAAAAAAAGGAATATCTATAGCATCACTTTTCCTTCTGCTTGAAATAAATAGCAAAACATGCTTCATTGGGTTGAGTAGATAATAGCATTAAAGAGTATCACAGCACTATCTTTATATGCTCCTGTGCCTGAAGGGTCAGAATTCTGTAGCAGTGCTGGGCACTGAAGGGAATGTGCTCAACAGAATTCTTTAGTTTTTTTCCCTTCTATCTAAAGCTTAAAAACTCCCCACCCATTCCTGTTGGAAGTGGCTTGTGAGTTTTAATTAAAAAATTGAAAATTATCTTTTTAGGCCTCTCAGCAAAAGAGAGCTAAGCTAATAGACTAATATGCCAAGAAAACGGAACGCAACGCTGGCCTTGATTTTTACTGTAGATTTTGAAGCAGACTATTTTTAATCATAAAATTATGTCTACATATTTAATTCTGACCATAACTTGTTTCTTGTCTAAGCACAGACTTTCTTCAGGAACGAATAGAAAATATTATTTTTAAACATGGATAGTAAAAAGGAAATTTACCCGTGCATTTCCTTTTCAGGGGAAGGTTGTACAGAGAACTACACCACATGTTTGCATATAGTACAAGCCATGTGCAAACCCGCACCTGCTTCCAAACAGGTTTGACTTTCGGTGGCTGTATAGGACTTCAGAGGACATGTCTTCAAGTTTATTTTTATTTTCTGAAAACCTAAAGGTCTAATTTTCTTGATTATCTTACAGTTTTCCTTTAGAAGTTACACTTGGTGACTGCTTTCTTTAGACAGCAAGAAAAAAAAAAGAAAAAAGAACCACTCAGATTTGCAGCTAAATCTTTTTCAACAGCACAAGGATAGCTTGGCAATATCCTTAATTTTCTAGTAAGCAGAGCAAAGTGGTTACATAGTAACAAAAAATTTAAATCCTTCACATTTGGTATTTTTTTGAAATACGCTTTCACAGATCTGCATTGGAAAAGGTAATTTAGGGTTTTGATGCGTCTATAAGTTTCCTCAGGTTTCAGCACTCAAAATTTTGGGGCTATATTTTCTAAAGCTTGACAGTTCTACACAGTTCTATACATAGAATAAAAAAAAATGTTCAGACAAATGTTATGACCTATGTGTATATGTTTGTGTATTTGAGGTAAGTACATACTTGGAAAGTGAAAACTGACTTGTTATTTTAGTCTTTCTTTTTAGCCACAAACATTTGTGAATAAAGTTGGTCCTTTCTTTGGTTTGTTGGGTTTTATTTTTAATATTTATTTTTAATATTTATTAACCAGCAGAACCACAATGGCACCAATCTAAGCATCTAAGCAATTTTCATGGATCATTCTGAAACATAATGTTAAGTACATCAAGATCCACTGCTGGATGAAGGATTATTTGTAATTGTTGCTGTTATTTATTCATTCTATTAATGTTCTGTAACAGTCAAACATTCCAGACTCTGAAAGCATTTTAAAGTAGAATTCACTTTAAGTGTTCTCCATGCTTCTTTAATATACAAGACAACCTTAGGAAATTCAACCTTCTTACATATTTTTAAAAATATATTTTCAGTTAAGAGCTTCAATTTATTTTCCTTAACCTCTTTGTGATATGCAGTAACCTGATTAAAGTCTATTGCCTTTGCTTTAGAGATAATAGGTTTCACTTAAGAGAGAGCATGCCCTCTGCCAAAGGGCTATTAAGAGGAAAAGTGCTCTGAAGTACATAGGCATTTATGTCTTAGATGGAAAAAAACCTATATGTTATTTCCTTAAATCAAATCTTTGGCCACAAATCTGGCAGACATGTATTCTAAATATCTAAAACCGATACGCCTTTATATTTGTTAACCACATGCAGTCTCAAGCCATCCATTTCAGTAAGGCATTGAGTGTTGAGTGCTAATGAAGCACCAAACTTTAAAAAACTTGCTTGAATTTCTTACAGAAGTGTCAGAGAAAGCATACAGACAGATTTTAAATATTTTTTGTAATGTAACAGGTTATCGGTGAAAGCCTCCAAAGAGCTATGCTGAAATCTCTGGTGTTCAGAATGTTTATTCGTTATCTGAAAAAGGAAATGAATGGTTTGCTGATGGTTTACAATTGATTCAGAGTAGTGAAATATCCTGTTCCAGCCCAATGGAGGTGGCTGTCACTGTTCACCTTTGCAGGTCTGACCAGGGGCCAGGATGAACATGTAATCCACCAAGATGCTCAAACATGCCAGCACATGCATGCACACAGACACAGATGACTGAAGTTCACTGGGGAAACATACCCACACCCCAGTCCCACCAGCTGCTGGTACCCAGACCTGTGGATCTGGCACTGAGACCTCTCCCCACCTCTCTCCAGGTAGAAAGTGAAGTCACACGGGAACTATAAATATAAATATATAAATATATAAATATATAAATATATATATATATATATATATATATATATAGTATTAGGAATGACATTTAATGAGAAGACAGGGTGGATGGCAGTGATGAGGTGCAGGGCTCAGCCAGACAAGCGTGTTGACCTGTGCATGCCCACGTGGCACGAGCCCCTCCCATCCCTCTTCTTTCCATTTACCCATGCTTCCTCTCATTGATTTTCATCTCTCCCTTTCTCCACCTCTGTCTCCTGTATCATGCCCCTAACTACTTTTTCCCATTCAATCTCAGTTTTGGTACATTGACATTTGGTATTAACGATGCTCTTAGCAAGGTCATCTTGGCCTTGTATGGTGTGACTGGGACAGTTACCCAGGAGCTGTTGGCCTTGCAAGATTTTACCCCTGAAGGGTTCCCAATGCCCCCACCCCCAAGTTACCTGTGAGCTTGTCTGTCACTCCCATACATAGCCCTCCTCCACCACCCGGGATATCTGACTATCCATGGTGCTCTCTGTAACTCCTGTGAGCTTCTCTCTCTCTTATCTGCTGTACCCAGCAATTTTTATATCAGCTGCAGTAGCTTCCCATGGTCTGCTCAGGTAGCTAAAACTCTGGCCAGGGCATAGTCATTTGCCTGCATAACCAGAGGGTTATGCCATGATGCTAACACATGAATCTGAAATACAGTGATTTCCCTTCTTGGAAAGTGACAGTAAAACTAGAAGTGAAGAATGATAGGAGTTGACAATGATACTGAATGATTTCCATATAGATGAATCAAAGAAACCAACCTTTTCAGCTAGAAAAAAAAGGAAAAAAAAAAAGGGGGCGGGGGGGGGGGGCGGGGAGGAGGAAGAGGAATAGGATTCAAGGAGTTAGATAAACAGAAAAATGCAATTGTCTTGATACAAGAATGGGGAACATTAAGAAAAATTATTAGGCAGCAGATTGATAGAAGGCATTAAGAGACACCTTTCACATGCAAAAAAAAAAAAAAAAAAAAGGTGCTATTTTTGGGAGCTAGCGCTGTGTCAGAATTTGTACAATCTGCCTGTAGATGCTGCTTGTAATGTGGCCTACGAGGAGTGAACATCTGTGTTCTATGGGTGGCCTGAAGTCCACAGATTTTTACAGATCTCTTCCTATGGTATGAGAAGGAAGATATTGTCACACTGGGTGGCATTTGAGATACGCTAGAATAATATAAGGATAAGTCAGTATTTTTCAGCTATGTGACCAAGAAAATAAAATATATCTTCCAAGCAACACGTACTGTAATTGACCTGACTGCCTGAAGGTGTTGACTTCCCAGCACTCCTTCATCGGCTTGCTCCGGTCCTGTGGCCAAAATCAGCCAGTGAAAGGTGGTTAATAATTGCATTGTTTTCAGCAACAATGGGCTAAAATGTTCTGTTTTAATCGGTGAAGGAGGCTCTCCTAACTGTAGCGGGGGCTGTATAGGGTTAGAGCTGTCTGCATTATGATTTATCATTTTGAATCAAATATAAATCAGAGCTTGAGTGGTCTATTTTTAGTTGTCCTTAAGGGGGCAGGAAGAGATTAGCTGTCTATGTTTGAAATTTCCTACTCTTCAGTACAGCTTTGGGACTGAAGGTAGCACCAAGAGAATATATCCATCCCTATTTATTTAGCCTTTTTGCTCAGGAAGCTTACAAGGTAAGAAACATTCATCATCAAGAAAGGACCCTGACAATAAAATACAGAAATTAATGTGAACATGCTGTGAAAGGATAGTTAGCTTTCTGAGGGAAAAAAAGAAAAAGAAAAAAAGAAAAATAAAAAAAATAAAAGCTACTACTGCTGTAATCAATAAAACTGGGAGTCATTACTGATTTCTAGTAATCTGAATGTCTCCAAAATAGTCTTTGTCATCTGAAATAGCTGTTAGGGAAGGAGGGGTACACTGATGTGGCAAAAAGTGAAAAATTATACTTCTTGGTTCAGATTCCAGCTTGGATGAAATTCCTGAAGAAATTTAACTAGGCCACATTTTGATAGCAGCAAAAATAATAGTAATGATTACTCACTTTTAGTTTTAGTGCAGTGTGCATGTCCTATAGAAGTTCTTTGGGAAAAGGAATCCCTGTGAGTTTGTACCTGCCATAATGCAGCTGTGTAGAAAATGAAGCCACAGACTTGTCCATCGTCTCTAGCTTCACCTGCAGGAATACTGCTTTCAGGATAAAACTTTGTGTAAAATACTAGACATTTAGAGTCTCCCGCAGTACTATTATAGGAAGCATTTCCCAGGTCCACTACAGAGACAGAAAATATTCTGTCTTTAGTTGGCTTTGGACCGAGGTTTGAGCCGGTGAGTTTGACTCTCCCTTGCCTTTCATGAGGGTGTCGGTTAACATGAAGCAAGTTTAAATTTGACCAGTGGGTCATAAAATCCTTTTGGGTTCCTACTCATCTTCCGTACAGGTAAATGATGGTATAACAAGGACTGTGGAAAATACTTTGAATTTTGCATAGAACTATTTAGTATTATTTTATTCTGGTGTTAAGACAAATAGAATTTTTGTACATTATTTTTAATTGAATGGACTCATGCCAAATACCTGACTGTCAAATTCTTTTTCCTAATGAAAAGAAAAAGTAAGCCCCAAATGCTGCTAGTAGCTTAAGCTAAAAAAAGAAAACCAATTAAGCTCAGTTAAAATAATTTTCCATTCCAGGAATATTTGAGAATTCAAAGGTGTTTTTTTCCTCATAGCAAGACTCCATAATGTAAAAACAAATAGTTACTTACCCATCACTGGGGAAAGGTAAGCTATGATAAATCTAAAAGTTCTTTCAATAATTTTTAAATATAGGTTATTTATATAGATTTAAACTAATTTATTTTACTGCAGTGCTATATTATTTTTTATTATTTTATTATGACTTTATGGTAATATGTGTGTCAGTATTTAGAACATTTTAAAGGGTAGTTTATTTTGCAGTTGTTCAGTTTGTGTCATTTACAGTTTCAGATTTTTTATTTTCTTTCACCTTAGAGAAGTCATCTGTATCTCCAAAAAGGCTTTTTTGAAATGTTCTTAATGAGATATAGAAATTACAGCCATGACTGTTTGTGTAAACTCATGGTAAACCCCTTTGTCAACATAAATCTTACTGGGTTTTAGTTTCTCATTTACCCCATAACTTTTTGGATTTTTTTTAATACCAAGTACATTATTCCCTTTAATCCTGGACATTAATATCTTATAACTTTATTCCTCAAATAAAAGAGTCAGACAGCTGACACTAATGGGGCAACTCATTCACATGACATGAAAGGATTTTTTGGTTTGGTTTGGTTTTGTTGCCTATCACAAACCTGGCATAGACAGGCGTAGGGTTTGTATTTATACAAAACATTACATGCAAATAATACTAGAAACTGCAAGGTCAAGAAAGACTCGGAAACTTTTTGCTTAGTGTAATCAGTGTGTCTTTGTTTAGAGAAGTTTAGGATCTTTCTTAGCTACAGCTATGGGAAAATGTTGTCAAATGTAGTTCCATCAGAAGAGTTTTGTTCCCCATCATTTGATTATTGATTATGCATTCTATTTTTTTAATTCTACATGATTAAATGTAAATTCACTACACCTCCTACCTTCAACCTTGACCTTCATTGAAGTTAATAAGTTGTGTTAAAACAGTAGACAAAGCAGTTTACTCATTAGTGAATGTGGTCTTTCCTATGTAAATTTTCATGTTCCTTTGCTAAATGAAAGGACTGTGGCTGTTCTGAGATATCTAACTTTGGTTAATTACCTTAAGTTTGTTCACTGACTATTGAGACAAAAAAAAATTAAGCCTTGCAAAACTCCTGGGTACATAAGAATGTTAAAATAGTTTTAAATTAAGACAGCAGATGAGAATTTACCTTTTCATCTTTGAAACCTCTGGTCATTAACAAAGAAAAGGAAGCTCTAAGTGAGGGAAAACAGTTTATTTCTTTATCAAGGAGTTTAGTTCCTCAAAAAGACACTACTCACGTGCAGTAGGGCTTTTTAATTAAGCTCACTAAACAAATGCTAAACCTTTCTGTGCAAGTATTCGTATTCAGTAAGCAGCACATTTTGCTTTGTTAAACATTGATTAATATCATAGGTATCTCACATGCAATATTGTAGAAAGATCTGATTAAGTCTGATTATTAAGTGTGGGAGCAGCACTCAGAGCCACAGCAGTTGTTGCAGGTTTGCAGGCTGGGGGTGAGGGCTTGCTCCTGTGGTGTGCCGAGTGAGAGGAGAGCCTTGCTCATTGCTGGCTAGGTAGGAACAGCCTCACCTGCTCCACTGGATGCTGCGTAGCACAGGGATGTGCCATGTGTTGTGGCCAGCGTGAGCTGGAGATGCAGTGTCCTGAGCTCATCACTGACCTTGAAACAAAAGAGCTCCTGAGAGAGGAGGTGGATGTCCCGGCCCTGGCTGCAGGGTGTGCTGGCTAGCTTCACTGGGGACACTGATGGCTTCATCCCTGGGAGGTGTGCTCTAACTGGGGTCCTGAGGCAGCAGGTGAAGGAGCTGTGAGGTGATCACTGGAAAGGATGAACAAGAAGACCAACAGGGTCTTTGCAGAAATACAACAGGGCTGGGAACCCAAACCCTGTCTTACTAAGACAGAGGAAGGCAGGGGACAGATAACAAGTGACAACTCCTGAGATATGGGAGGGTGGAAACTCCTTGCTTTTGGTAACACATGGAAATCTCCTTCTCTAGCTCTGTTTCTGTAGAGGGTTCTGCCAGTGGAAGGACCTTGAGTGCATCAGAAGTGACTACAAGGCTCTGGGTGTGAAGGTCAAGGCTGAGGGAGTATCTCCTTGATCCTGCAGGTGCAGGCAAAGGGTGTGAGGAGGGACAGGTTGATCCTGCTGCTTCATGCCTGCTTCTGCTCCCCCACCACAGCTTTTGAGGAACTATTGCCCCTGATAGATGAGTAGGGGCACATCTATCGGGGCAGTAGGCACACACCTCTCCTTAATAGCTGTTGCACTAAAATGGAAATCTTGAACTAGAACTAGATAGAGAATTATATTATTGATATTGAAAATGCTGTCAGCACACTCACTCATGACCGTTGTTAAGATGGATATTCCTCCTGGGATTCCCCCCCCCCCCCCCCCCCCCCCCCCCCCCCATACAGTGCCTAAAAAGCTTCAGTAGTGTTAACAACTATACTGGTATTTCCCCTATTAATATTAACCTACATTGCTGGATTTTTTAATTGCCTTTTCTTAATCACATCTCTTTCTTTGGTCAAGATTAACATTTGGCAGCAAAGTGGACTTGGCAGTAATTATTTAGGAATTGTTTGCTTATACTTCCACACCATTCAAAATTATCTGTTTGTTCATAGTAGCATGATAAAGTATTGAGTTCAAATACAGAAATTCACTTATTTGAAAAGTAGCACAGACTATAATATATTCCCTCAAGAGCTGTGCTTAAAAAAAAAACACAAACAAAACCAAAACCCAACAACAAAAAACTCGTAAATAAAATAAAATAATAATAATAAAATGTCTTAATCTAGATTGGAGGCTTGTATGCTATTTTCTCTTTCTGATGTTCTCTTCACTGGAATTTATTCTTGTATGCTTTAGATGTTTAGTATCTTTTCTGTATTCCAGATGTGCCAAAACAAAATTAAATACAATCAAACCTCTCAGTCCTCATTATTTCCTACCTCCCATTCCTTTTCTTTTACAATAAACTTTTAGGGCATCAATATGCATTTGTGAATTCTAAATCTCTACTGCTTCCACTTAAAGGTAAGAATCTCCATTAGGAAAACCTTACTTTTTTGTTCTTAGGTTTTTGTTTTCTTGATTTTTTAAAGCTTTGTTTGATTATAAATGTCAGGACATCCTTTTGGGAAAATAAGTACCCTTAGTGAACAAGACACAATCAATTTATTCCAGTAGTCTTTCATGAAGTTTTTATGTTAATTCAGCCCCAAAATGCCATTCAAAATATGGAGAAATAAAACAATGAAAAATATCAGGTATTTTCTCCCCACAAATACTTTCTTTCCAGAAAACAACAAAAAAATATACAGTTTTTTTCCCTAGATGACAAAAGCAGACTGTAGTATCTTATCAGATGTGATTTTGATGTTTTTCAAGAAGTTTAAGTAAAGAAAATTTAAAATGTGTTGTGCAATTCTTCAGCGTTTGCCACACCTCTAAAGTGAATCTTTTTTCATTAGTTGAGGAACTGCCTTATTTCTGTCCAGGGAAAGTAATCCCAAAAGAACAGAGCTTGTAAAAGGATAAAACTGTAATATTTCAATTTGCTGCTTTTGTGGAAGCAATGTAGTCTCATGCTAGTATTTTCATCCCAATTCACCTTTTGTCTCAAATAATACCCAACACCCAAATAAATACATAAGTTGAAAACCTGTAAACAATATGTTGTAGGAAAAACAATAGAAATGCAATCATGGCATAGCAATAATTGGATGGGTTCTTAGTCAACTCCTATCTGATATTTTTTTTGCTTTGTATTCTATATGTAGAAAGAATGAATGTGTTTCAGGATCTTTACCCCCCCCCCCCCCCCCCCAATCAAACCCACTTTGAAAGAAAAAAACCACATTTTATTTCCTTTTTTTCCACTGTGTATTGTAACACAGATAAACTCACAAGATGGAATGCATATGACATACATCTTCCCTGAAGGAAGCTGCTGAATTTCAGTTCCTGTCAGGCCATCTCTTTCCTAAAGGTTTGTGCACATTTTTTTTTTTTTTTGTCTTTAAAACATTTACTTTTTTATGGAAAAAAGAACAACAAAAAAATCCCTAAGATCTCCCAAGAACCAGACAAACCTCCCATCAAAAAATTGTCAATTCTGTTGTAACAAATTAGGACCTATAGCTGACAGAAAGAAGGCAACAAAGGTAAGTAACTAAAAAAATTACAATCTAGAAGCCACATCTGTGTGATTAAAATACCACATTTTAGTGAATAGATACAACTGCATTATAGGGAATAAATTAAATAAAATACAGGTGCAGTAAATACCTCTCACGCTGAAAGATTAATGCAGTCTTTTACAATGTGAGTAGGAAATTGTTATATAAGCTAGACATAGTGTGCTAATTATGGACTCAAAGAACCTTTTCACTTATACCGTTGAGTTCCAGAGCCCAATCACAGAAAATGCAACCAAAACAATGGTGAATCATTATGCTGTTTGAAGAATTTCTGATGCTCCTAGAGGTAAGACCCTGGAGCAGTTAGCAGAAAGAAAGTCTGTTCTGCCTGCCCTCCTAGTTAGCTGCCACAATACTGCTGCAAGGAAAGAACCTGCTAGTTCAATATAATCTGAATTTGTTTCACTGGCTTATCTAGAGCTAATTCAGTGATTTGCTAAAACAATAGCATAATTCTTAATCTCGTTTTCCTCAGAGGTAAACAATTACAAATGAATTGTGTGCAGGTAAACTTTTAGGTGCTTTCTCTCCAGGAGTAATCTCAGGTCTGGAGTATGTTTCCCTCCAAGCTGAAGTGCCAATTGTAGTCCGATTCGTGGTGGCAGATGGTCAAGATAAGGTTTGCAGCAGACACTACAGACTATGAACTCAGAGATTCTACTTGCACAGCAGTGCCTCTATTACCCTTCTAAAAGAGATTTTCATGGTTGTTAAAACTTTCAACTTTTGTACATAACTACTTAATCCTTTCAATATTCACACGTATTATTATATCCCTTCTCCTTAATTATCAGACTCATCACTGTTTAAACAAGGATTTTTAGTTTTGTCATGGTGGAAACTGATGTAAGAGCTAATCATTTAAAGTTTGTGAAGTAGAATGGGTTACTGCGGGTGCCTAACAATTTCTGTTCTGAGATGTCTGTTCCTCAACATTCACACAGTTCACACATAGCCCCAGGCTCTACTGCTCCAGCCAAGTTAGGATCAGCATCATGGACCCAGAGGACCAGGCATTCACATCCAACTGCTCAGTGTGTCCCATCCTTGCTCGTGGCCTGGCCCCTGAACGGAACAGTCCCACTGCAGGCTCAGACACTAAAACGATGTTGGAAATCCATGTATGGATGTTCCCCAACAAAATTTACTGTTTTCACTATTTCATTATGTTACCAGCTTTCTATCTGGATCAATATCGCTGTCTCATGTCCTCCCGCAAAAGTGTTACAAGGGCTTAAAATTGTTAACAGTCCTCTGCATCTGTTTCTTTCCAATTTGTTTGGGCAAGTGTCACCATTGCAGTTATCTCTGCTTTATCATTTTCCCAGGACACATTAGTGTCTTCTAATGTGTTAGACTGGGGCAGATGTAGTCAAGACATCACCTACCTGAGGGGTGTTTTCAGAAAGGCTTCAGACCCTTATCTTCAGCACAGTTATAGAATTTTTTTTATGTCAAACTGCTACCATTATCTCCCTTTTTATTTTCATTTTTCTTATGCCAACAGACTGATACTGCCCATAGAAAACCTGCTTTTTTCTTGCAAGATTTTGTAGTAGGAAAAGCAGGATTCAATAAAGAGGGAAACACTTTCTTTCCTTCCACACAAATAGCTTTAATATTAAACAATGGGGAAAATGGGTGAAGCTGGGACATTAAATTGATCATTCAGGTTTGGTTTTGAGGCCTATTCCTGTGCAATTAACAAGACAATTCCTTTCTTTAATGAGATAGTAATTTCCAGGGCTAGACAGAAAAATAACAACATTGTGATGCAGGTTTTGCATGTAAGTATTGGCTCACATGCAAAAAACCAACATAATTATTATTATTGCTCACGCAATCCTTAGTGTAGAAAGGAAACAAAAATAAGGGCCAGAATGTGGTCAATGCCTAATGAGACTGCTCTGCATAGCCCCCTTCAGCCTGCCCTGTATCTCAGTTGCAGGCCATACTAGATGTTCTTCCGCTGAGATGAATCAACAAAGAAAAATAGTATTTTAGCTTCTTGCTCAGTGTGCTAGCAAGAATAATGGGGGCAGTATGAACTAAAGCAATATGTCATATTCAGGAAAAGGCGGGAAAGATTTGTCTCTTTTTACTATCAGGAGCAAAGGAGGAATTGTGGTTGAGCTCTCTGTACAGAACAAAAAGCTAAAATTGTCAGCTAGGTCCAGAAACATGATACAATAAAACTTCTGCAACTTACAGCATGTGACTTGACCCCAAATTCATCCCTGCACTGAAAAATTAGGTCTGTCTTTTTCTAGTTCTTTCTTGAATTCCTTATTTCTCATACTCTGTTCTCAGCCTTAAACTGAACTAGTTTTTTCTTCCTTAACAGAAACACAATGAAATTACTTATTCAGATGATACAGCAGGAAAATGGCAGAGGAATGGAAATTTGGCTCCCTGGCTCCTGGCAGAAAACTTTACTTGTTGAACAGCTTATTCCCAAGAAAAGAAGAAATACTTTGAATATTTCTAAGGGAAATCTTTAAGAGCAAGAAAAGGTATTTATTTTGTACAACTGTAGATGCCTTCTCCATTAAGTTTTGTTCTCTGACAAGGGTGTTGTTTGGCAAGATCTGGGATTGTTAATACTTCCTTATTTTTCATATTAATAGTTATTATGTGGTAATGAGCCTCTGATGAAGTTTTTGTTATGTTTGTATAGTGATGCGAAAAGTGCACTGAAGAATTCAAATGTACGTGCTAGGAAAGGTCATAAGTTGGAAAAGATGAAGAATTAAAATTGTCTTTCAACAATGAATGGAACTGTGAAAGATTGGCAGATACCAGGAAATGGTTTTGTTCTCAACTGGTGGCAAGATACAATTATGTTAATGCTAATACTTGGTTTGCACTGCTTGATGTTTCCCCTATGATTAGTAGTAATAAAAATTATCCTAGAAGAAGAATTAAGAAATAAAAATACTGAGTTTGAGTTTGATAGACCATAATATTAGACCAGGACATTTTTACCAAGAATTTGTATATAATCGTTATTTCAAAACAAATATCCCAAGATAATGAAGATAAGAGGAGTTAGAAGAAGGTTGAGCAGCCAGGCCAGTTCTGATGGGGTACTGTAAAAGGAAAAAATGAAAAGAGCAAAATGCTCCCAGTTGTGAGAACCTGTAATTACCAGAGTCTAATACTCTCTGAGGGTTCAACAGATATTTCACATGTGGAGGTTCAGTGTTCAATACAAATTTACATATTTGAAGCTATTTGGCATTATGTAGGCTTCAGTTTTAGCTGTGACACAAAACGAACCACGTCCAGGAGATTCCTGGGTCCATCCATTGACCTCAGGAGTAGATCTGACCGCTGCTGTGAAGCAGACAGGGTAATCAGTCAGAGCAGAGCAGGTGCCCTAAGGAGCCCCACCAGTGATTTCTGTATAGAGCTGCTTATGGAGCTTCAGTGGCAAAAGAAGCTTCTAAAACATACTATGTTATATATTAAAGCTTTGCGATATTCAGCTTTTGAAGTGATTCGATAAAGATGGAGGTCATTAATAGAATATCATAGGTCCTGGGGTCACAAACAGAGCAATTTTCTCTTTCTTAATAGGCTTGTACAAAAAACAGCGATAAAATTTAAGTGGTACAAAATCAAAGGAGAGAAAGTATCAGGGAACATTTTAAGAAAAACAGCTGTAGTTTTGGTGATGTTCAGTTGTATCTAGGACAGACTGGAAACATCACTAAACACAAAGGCTTTGAGATTTCTCATGGGAACATATAAGGTATAAGGAATTTTAGAAATTTAGAAAAAAAATAGAAATTTAGAAAAAGAAATCCAAGAAATGAGTTATACTAAACATTTCCTATTAGTATAAAAAGCTAAGAGAAGCTTAAGGAGTTCCTAAAGTGAAAACTTGTAAATTTTGAAGCTATTGTCAACAGTATGTGCTGCCTTTGTATCTTGCCACTGATAGTAATTTAGTAATTATTTGTAGATATACCTAAGGGTATGGAAATAAAAATACACTGCCATTTGAAATGAAGGTTGTCCTATATAAAAGACTGAAGTATGTTAAAAAAACATATTTTTGAATAGCATTTAGCATTAGTATAGCATCAAATCCACCAAATACGCAAACAATAACCTTGTTGTTGAGCTTGCCATAAGAGATAGTTCAGGGTGATTACATCACCAGAGGGGAGAGATTGCTAGTATCCTGCATTGAGGAGATTAAAACAAAAAGAGGCGTGCAGGTGAACAAGATTATTCAAATGAGAGCAGCATGAAGGGAGAAGGAACAGTATCTAGTGGAAGAAGCAACACTGTTTTTCAGTGTGAAAAGGATGACATGAATTCCCATTCTGGGTTAAAAGTCAATGACATTTGTCATTTTACAGTCATAGTATTTGAGAGAAATTATAGTAATCTGTCCCATTTTTTTTTGCCTATGTTCCATAAATGAGGCTCAAACACGCCCAGCTTATTACAACTTTTATTTAATATTGTTTTATTGCATTTCACTGTTGGACCTGATGTCCTTACATTTGGCTCAGTGATACAACAAGGTGTGAAGGGCGTGGACTTCTTTAGTCAATGCCACTGACTTCGGCTTGTCAAGGAACAGAACTGCAGCGGAGCGGGACCATGCTCACTTGAACTACTCACCTGATAAATGTTCCAATGCAAAGTATAGCTGTCTCCCTCTCGAATTGCTGTGGAAAGGAGAATCCTGTGGAAGAAATGAGAGACACACAGTAAGGACGTGACATCTTCAAAGTTACTGTATCCCTCATATGTGGTTGGGAAGATGTGTCCTAGATACGAGAGGATCATGTATACAAGCAAAATAGACATAGATCCAAACTTACGCATCCCATTACTATTGTCAAGAGTAGTGTGTAAATCCTCTTTTTTCCATCACTATATGATTGGCAAGTGGTTAGGACATAGCCTGGTGATTCTGATTTTTTCTCTGACTAGTAAGAAGTAACAGGTTTTGTACTGACCTGACAATGCAGATGTTGGGGTTGTCTGGGCTTGCCTTCAGCTGAGCTGGTTTTAGTATTTTTTAGCTGCAGTAACATTTGTGTACGGTCTAGCAGCTATTGCCTAACTACCGTTATTTCAGCTCTGCCAATACCACATACAATAACAGTCAGGCAAAACTAGGTTGTCACTGAGTAATAAATAATAGCCCCCTGGGTTAATTGGACTGAGGGAGACTACTTTGCAACTTTCAAACTTTAGGTGTATGTCAATGAAAAGGAAGCAGATTGTGTAAAAAAATTGTCTCAATCCAAGCGTACCCATAGGTGAGGAGGAGGAAAACACCACCCCCACCATCATACTTCCTCACAGAGAAGAGTTTGTTACTCTGATTACTCATAACTTCCATGTCCTGTCCTACTGCATCCTCCTAGAGGAAGATGAAAATGGTGGCCCTTGGGCTCTAAGGAGCGCTGGAAGAGTGACCCTAACACCAGAGAAAAGAGGCAGACACCAGGAAGTTTCTGCATATAAGCTTTAATTGTACTAATAACTAATATATTGTATTGTAATTGAAGTACAAATAAAAGCTGCTGAATTTTGTTTAGACAGTCTGAACATTAATTGGGCTAAAATATTTTTTTAGGTCTACAAATAAAATTTGTACCATTTTGCTTGTAACAAAATTTTGAGTTGTAACAGAATTTTGGCTGTAATGATAGGTACGTGCATGGAAAAACCTGGGCATATAACAAGGAAGTAAACCAATATACTGCTCCAATCAATGCACTTCTTGAAGAATTTGCGATGCCAAATCACTCATTGTTTGGTAGATAATAAATATTATGCTAAGAATAAATATTTCCCCCATGAAACCATGGCTGGGGAAGGCATCAGCAAAGGTCAGCAAGGGTCGTTCTGTCTACCTGAACTCCTCTGACCAAATATTTCCACTTTGCAAGTTATGAGAAAAACTACCTCTTTTTTTTTTTTTTTTTTTTTTTTTCCCTGGTTGTTTCAAGAAAGGCTCCACATGGTGAGGGATTTACATTTTATCCTTGATCAAAGCTACAAGAAGTCTACTTCATCTAATGCTAGGGAGGGAATGGGGATTTGAACAGGATTTAAAGTAGTGAAAGGCATGAAGAGATTAATGATTAGAAAAAACAAAGTAGGAAGGATTCCTGGAAGATGTGGGTTTAATGAATTATTTGAAAGAGGAGAGAGAGGGCACTTGGCAAAAAGACACAGAATTGGATGTTCATTGCGCATTTAGCATTAGGAGAATAATAGCATAGAAGGACTTTAAAGATATAATGAAGTACATAATCCCAAAGCATGAGAGTTTAGAGCTGAAATGTACTTTGCCTGCTGAATGGGGATATGTATGTGGAACGTCTATTAAGTTATAAGGGTAAAAAAGGTAGCTGCTTAAAAGTCCTCACCGCTTCTATTAGCTCATAGGCACAAAGTGGATTCATATTTTATGGACCAGAAGTGACAGCAAGTGTATCAAGGTATATTTTTTAGAGTATTTTATGTGATATAGTCATTGCTGCTTCTTGAACTCTAATAATATTTTATGCAGGGTGAGAATTTGGTACCAACAATTTCATTTAATTTCATTTTTTCAGGGGTGGAGGGAGAAGTAACGAACATTTAATGAAATTAACATCTTAATGAAATCGTAAATTATTTCATTTGCAATGATTTCATTTTTTTATAAATCATGTGGATGAAATATGCCAAAAAAGCAAGATGTTAAAGTATTATACATATCATACATGATCTTTCAAATGGCACATAACTGTGTTCATGTATGACCGCATGTTTGGCTAGAAATTTCTAGTCCATTAGCTAGAAAATATGTTTCTGAGTGCTTTTCTTATTCCCCTCCCTCCCAAAATCCATGCTTCTTTTTTGTGCAATCATGTGCATTCAGTAATGTTGCTGTATGAAGTGTATACAAAAGGAAAGGGAAGGAAGGGTGAGAACTGTTATCACTTTAATACATTTGCTTTTCTTAAGACAAAAGCCTAGCAGAATAAATAGAAGGCAAAAACATCTCTTATGCAATGTCTTATGATATTTTGTGATTTTTTCTGCTTTTTTTTCAAGTAAAACTTCATCCTAGCCAAGCTTTTTCCATTTAATATTTATGCACTTAACTGTAATTAACTGTCATAAATTGTTATGTAATGAGTTTATTGCAGTTAAACTAAATTCTACAGTTTGACTAAATGATGCTTTTGTATGTAGGCATGTAGTTTTCCAAATGCATGTTTCTAAACTACAGAATGACGTTATGAAGAAGGACATATTTTTTATTTCATTGTCTTGTTCAACTGACCGTTGTCAGTCAATTCCCGCTTAGATCCATGTCATCTGTTACATTAATCAGTCACAGGATTGTTAAACGGTGCCACAACAGAGTGATATTATCTCAAGTTAGCACCGACAACAACTTTCCATTAGCCTTGCATATTTAGGTTGTTTTTACAAGGAAATGCACTTCCTCTGTTTATAATACTTAAGTCATAGAGAAGAATCCACATTTTTTCTCAGGAGGAAAAAAGTACATGTATTGCATCTGCTGTCTTGAATAGTTTGGTAGTATTGCTACCAATGATTAATTGCAAGAAAAAAACTGCTCTAGTTTTATTATAACTGTAAAGAGATGATGACGTAAAACAAATAGAAATTTTTCTGACGCCTTGTAGAAGTATCTTCACGATCGCTGTGCAGTCAGGCTCTGTGAACTCTGCAATATGCCCACTAATCAAACGCAGATGGGAAAACACCTTTTAAAATTAACCTCTTCAGGCATTTTCTCAGATCAGAAAGTCATCTTATTGATGAACAAAATGTATTATAGATGAGAAAATATTTTGCATTTAGGGGTATCTTTGTTTTTGTGGTTTTATTTGGTTTTTGGTTTGTTTGTTTTTTCAACTTCCCATATAGTTTTCTCAGAAGCTATAAAAATGTGCTATTAAACAAAATTAATTTCTTGCTGTGCCACCTGGTAAGACCAGTCTTTGCCAGGTATGGGTATAGAAGACACTGTCCTAGTTTTTCTGCTGTGGTTGGAAAGACACACCCCAGTGTAAGAGTCCCCAGCTCAACCATTTCTGAACTGGTTCTAAATGGGACAGGCTGTTATGTAAAAATTTCAGTAGGACAGTGGTCATTGCCACTTGAAGCATGATGGATTACGACTGACATCCCTTTAGCTCAAGGTCAATGTCATGTGAAAAAAGGTGTTAAAAACAGGGTATACCTCTAAAGTTACTTTTAATTGATGGAATTTTTTTCTACCCCTTAGTAATCCAGAACACATCAATATGAAAGCTGACAATGTGGGACAGTAAGACTAAGCAACAGGCATGTGTGGATATAAAAAAATTATGAAGACATGTCTCTCTCAAGTGGAAAATTGCTCTTTTTTTTTTTTTTTTAATATATATATCATGTCCTGTAATGAACTCGATTTTCAAAATTCTAAACATTCAAATTACTAGGTTCAGGTTTGGGTTTTTTTTTTAAAAAAAGAGAGAGGCAGAGAAGGAGGGAGTGACTTCAAGAGGAAGAGGGAGAGGCCAGGATGCAATAGTGAGTGGCAATAAAGGACATTTACCTGTGTTGTGGGAAATCCAGTTTTGAATACTTGTTTTGCCCTAGTGCCATGTTATTGTTCTCAGCTGAGTTGCTTTCAGTCTGTGTTCCAAGCTCTATAAATTATTAATTACAGGCAGAAGAAATAAAAGAGACCTGAATTTTGTATCTTAAAGTGAATGTGGAAGTGTCAAACTACTAGAAATACAGAAAGTGGTCACAAGAAAACATTTCCTCTACATATTTATAACCAAGTGACAATGTTTTTCAAATCTTAACAAAAAACAGTAGCTTTGCTGGAGGAAAATTTATTTCCTGCCACTTTGATTTGCAATTCTGTTTGTCATTAAACATCACCTTTAGCAGTTCTTAGCTCAAGGTATATGTTTAAATATTTCTGATATCATCAATTTAAGCAAAGGTTTGGAAAGGACAAGTGGTGACTCTCAGGCGGAATGAATTCTAAACATCAAACTACTACCCAGAACAAATGCATCACCACTCCTCTCTACTGCTTCCCGAAGCCGAGCATAATTCTAGCTACTAAAACTGATTTGAGAAAGGCAACAGAAACAGGAGCCTTAGCAGCAACTTTCTTTCTGGCACTAATTTGTTATCATGATACCCACTGGAAGCTGTTTTTTCTTGCTCAGAAAGACATTTTATTGTCTGTTGTTAGAAAATACCACTCTCCTGCATCATTGCATTATAATGGAAAAGTAATTTGCTTCTCAGGAAGTGGAGGACTGCCTTCATTGACAGGAAGGAAAAAAAAAAAAAAGTAATCTAAAGCTTAAAGCATTGCGCATTGCATCGTAAGCATGAAGAGTAAGGTAATATTTGTACTGTGACATTGTACAAGTCATAGTGAAAGCTAATTACAGTGTGATTTCCTTGATAAGACAGCACACTGAAAAATGTTGGAAAGAAGACTAATTTTAGGGCATTAAAATTCTGATGTTACTATTAAAATTGTCATTTTGATGTTTGATGGCAAGGTTTGGCAATTTACTCGTAGCACTATGCTGTAATGCTATTAGATACCTCAGTATCAATGATGGCATTCCATTAGCATTATGTAAATCACAATGTGACAGTTTCTGACAACACATGATAACTAATAATGATGGAATTTTATGGATTATTTCTCCCCATTCTGTCTCAAAAATTGCCAATTTTGACACCAGATGAACAAACGTCTATTGAGACTTCCTTTTTCTGCTATGTGAAATTTTCAGCTAGCATTAAAATTTATGTTAGAGTTAAATGATTGCAGTTTTAAGATCTCCAATGGAAACACTTTCTTTTATTTACAGTGGGCACATGCAGTTTTTCTCAATCTCCAGTATCTTCCCAGGCAAGCAGGCCCATAGAATAGTGATATTTACATTAATCAAAGTAGCAGAATATGATTCAGCATGAAATTGCAAAACTGTATGGCACATTATATAACTCTGTGTGTCCTCCTCCAACACTGGAATATCATCTGAATCCATCTATTTTAATGGAATTAAGACTTAACTGAAGCTAAGAAAAAACGTGCAGTTGACTGTTGAGTGTAGTGCATGTTATTCACAAACAAGAGCCTGGGACTTAAGCCCCACACGCATTTTTCTTGAATGGCTGTCCCCAGCCAACAGTGCTGGTCTGAAGAACCTCTGTTCTGCCACAGCTCCACAATTGCTAACCCCTGAACAGTCAGCAGGCTGACGTGCTGTAATACTATAGCATATATTAGGACCTGATGAATAAGCAGCAATATTCACATCACTGTATGTACATGCCTGTACTTTTTGTTTGAAAAAAAAAACCAGCCCACAACTCTCTTAATAAATGCAGCTTTACATGTAAAATGCCTGTAGGTCAGTGCCAGAATGCAATCTGGAAAATGTGAAGGTTCCTTGCACTAAAATACCATACCAATGCAGAAGAGTAAACCCACTGAATTATATAAACATTCCAGGGTACTTAGCAATGCTGTAATTATTGTAGTAAATGAAGAAAATCACATCACCTCCAGGGCTATGACTTTAAGGAAGAGAATAATTATCCTGAAAAGCATAGAAACCTTCTCATTTATGGTAGGAGAAAGCAATAGGCTTATTTAGTTTTCAGAGGGATTAAAAAAGAAATGAGATATGACATATGAAATTTCAAACTCTAAAAAAGTGACATTTTTTCACTATTTCTTACAATATTAAAAATGTGGTAACATTGACACGTAAAGGCAATAGCAAACAGAGAAGTCTTTTAATGCCTTTGTGAATAATGAAGTTTTTTCCAAAGTAAACATAGAAAATGACCTTATAAGGTAACTAAGTCCCCATGTAAAGAGATAGAAGTTAAGCTAATACAGAAAACAAATAAATCCATTGTCAGTTTTGCATGATATTCTGTGTTACAAAGATGAAGCTGTTCTTTATCAAAGACTTGTATGACTATTAATTACATAACTATTATGATTTGTATTCTCAGATTCTTAGGACTAGGAATCAAGATCCCTGCATCCTAGACCTGCTTGTTTTCATTCTCTTTCAAACTGCCATATGTTGGCTGAGACAATAAATATGGTGTTCAGCATACAATGACTCCCAGTCACTCCTGTCTAATAATTTTGCTTATGGCATACAAAGATGAAGAAAACCAAACTGGGCATAGTCACCTGGTCTTTAGAAACACTATTGTTATTGCTTAAGAAGCCAAAACAGAGTACCAGGAAGGCCAAGGTAAGTTCAGTCAAAACCTGACCAACTTGGGTGTTGAGTCCTTGCAAAGTTAATACAGAGCCCAAAGCCTGTTACTAGCAATAGCCACACAGTATTTACTGAGCTACAGGGCTGCATAAAATCCAGGTTTTATCTTTGCAATTTAACTGCTACATAGAGTTCAGTTCAATAAAATTTTAACATAGAATACTTGAATGAATAAAACCAGACAAACCTAACTCCTTACTAAATATTAGTAGGAAATCTTTTTTATTAGGATTGTTTAAAGCATAATCTGGCCACTGTTGAGTTAATTAATGTATTTTATGTGGTGTTGCAAAATTGTCTGCATAGTCTGCCATTTCACATTGTTATTGGTGTTAAGAGAAGTTTAACTTAATCAACATATCCCTATGGCAGAGTAGTCATATGTTTGCATATTTAGACATGTTTTATTTTTTGACAGTATTACAGAGGTGACACATGGTTTCATTTCCCTCTTCCTGGCAGTAGATCTGCGCTGATGCCAAATGTAGTTCAGTGTCTTTTGGAATCAAGGATCTAGATGTCAATGCACATATATAAACTTAAGCTAAAACAAAGTACCAATCTGTGACTCCAGACATTTGCTATCTTACATTTACTTTTTGACGGTTGTTAAACGCATACAGATTTCTGCAATTTAATAAGCCTAGATTCAAAGCCTTCTTTGGATCTCCCTGTACCAGAAAATGTCTTAAAATCACCTTTTTTTTCCTTCTCTTTCTCTCTTTCTTTCCCTCTTTAGGAATACCTCCAAACATATATCCATTCTTTCTCCAAGAAATCTGTAGAAAGACTAACAGCATTATGAAGTGATGCTGGACTGTTGTATTTCCATATGCAGTGTTTGCTATCATCAGAAAGCAGTTCCTAATACAAATTGCAGAAAAAAATCAATGAAAGCTCCTTTCTCCTGTGTAATTTAATAAAGTTTGGTGTCCTAGTGTTTGAATAGGATGCCTTTAATGGTACAACCTATATATGGAGATCATAATGTAGGTTACCATAAATAATTTCATGAAGGGAAGGATACCATGCTGCCAGTGGTGCCAACAGTAAGTTCCAGGGTAGCTGTGGACAGTGGAAGGGCAAGATGGGCACATAGCTCCTTGAGAGACTCCTGCACAGATACCACGTGGTGGGTTTTCGCATCTGGTGCACCGGTTGAAAATGACTTGGTGTGGCCGTGGTTGTGTTAGGGAGGTAGACTTGAGAATTATGGATTAATATTATCTGACAACAAAAAATGCTTCCTCATGGTGGCTGGGCCTGTGGGCAGATGTTCCACAAGGAACATTGGAGGATCTTCCCCAGAATTTGCTTTGCCACACAGCATTATGCTATTGCCTTCCCAGTGTAGGCATCACGTGGGTCACCTAGCCAAACATTCTTTATTTGACCTAAGATGACTTCATCCAATCATTGCTCTATTTTTATCTACTTTTGCAGCTTAGTTCCTTGTGTTGTTTTTGGGTAAAAATCTTCAGGCCATCTTTTTTACTTCTTCATGCCATTTTTGGACCACTGCCATCATTAATCTCCAGGCAAATATTGTTTACTTACTTCCTCCCACCAAGCAGGCTCAAAGTCAGTCTTTACTTCCTTTCATTATGTGCAATAGCTATAAAGTAAACTATGTGCTTATCTATATCTATATCTCTAGCAAGGCTGTGGTTCCATGGAAGAGCTGTGCAAATTCCTCCACAAAGCTTAGTTTTTTAAACAGCAAGTTTACCTGATTGTTTCATTATACCAGAAAACAGTTATTTAATAATAGTTCTTTAAAATATTAATATTTCATTTGCAGATGGGGCGGGGGGAGGCGGGGGGGGGGAGTTTCTTTAACATTTAGGATATGCAATTAATTAATGTTATCACCTCAAGTTGTCTGCCACACAATATAAAGAAAAAAAGAAAGTGCATTTAAGTGTCTATCTACAACTTATAATAGAAAAAATGTGGTCCAAACTCTTCCTGTCTATCTGTCTATGACTGTCAGTTCTAAAATACCTTTTGCATGGGAGATTTTTTTCCCTGTTAGTATACTGTTGTGTTTATGGATGTTATAAAAGTAAATAATACTGATAATGATTGTTAGCAATAGGACAGGCTTTCTATTGGAAAAAGGTATGATTTTAATACTAACTAGACCTAGTAGAATTAGTGGAAAGGACTGTATATCTGTTGTCATTACAGATTTCTTCTTTATATACACATGCATGCACATGTCCACCAGATTTTTAAGTGTCTAGACTGAAATATGTTCATTTATATGTACATTTTACAGATATATAATTTGTACTTATTGTTTGTTTGTCTTTAACTAACAACTATTATTTGTCTTCTATATGGAAATATCTCAACCTAGATTTTTGTAATAGAAAGAGACAGCTCTTTAAAAATCCCGCTGTAGAGTATATTCCCTACTTGCATAACATTTTTTGTGGGATCCTAATTTTTCTTACCCATTATAATGCATAGAGCTCACAGCTTATATCCACATACCTATAAAGATATCAATAATAATGGATAATTATTATGTATAGTACTTAAATTGAATATATTTTGAAAACAATGAAGGACTTACTTTTTAGCTTGTAAAATGTTCAGTCTGCAAAACTTATTGGTGTTACTTTTTCCTAAATGACTGCTTTAACAAAGAACAGCTATTTCAAAGTTTGCAATGCAGTAGGTATACGGTTGTTCATTAATACTCTAACTGTTAGTAACAGAGGTTTTACTTACATGATATGCAATTACTTTCCTTATATGTGCTATATAAAAAAAAAAAAAAAAAAGAAAATAATCCAGGGACAGTCCATAATATAATTTGCTATGTTCTTGCTGCTATGTGCAAATAATCATAGCCAATCAGAAAAATGCCCAGTGCACAGCAGATGATAGCCTTTCGGGTCCTTGAAAAATGTAAAACTGCTACAAGCATTGTTGTTCATACAAAACAGATTTCATTTGAGGGTTTCTGTGAACTTTACTCAGAACTATACTCTGTTCTAGTTTTTCATGTCCTTCCTGATAGTGTTTCCTATGACTTAACTTGAATCTCTGTTGTTACTGTTTGAACGTGTCACAGTTTGGCCATGGAAGATAGACTATTCACTACTATTTCACATAGGTCTTTTATGGCTATTCTCATAACCCAGGTATTTACTCTCCAACATAGTTTTTCTCTTACAGTCTCCAAAATCTTAGCAAATGTAAGTCCTCAAAATATCAATAACCCTTGATTTCTTTATTTTTAAAAATATTAATACTGCATTGAACAAACAATAAGTAAAGACAGCAAAATTAGTTAGATGTAATAAACCACACAGAGAATTCTCTGTTACATGTACACTACACATTTTTGTGTTCAAGTCAGCACTCCTACCCTTTCCATAGAAGTAACACTGTTTTGCACTAAAGTTCCCAGAAGCTAGTCCCCACGCTCATGAACTGGGTCCACCCTTTCCACAGAGCACACCTTATGACATAATAGATGGATTTTACAAGTGCTTTAGTCTGAATCATACTTTTGTGACTTCATAGAGTGCTACATTGTAGTAATTTCTAGGCACGTGAAAAAGGATCATACGCTGACATAACTGAGTTTGGAGGGCACATCTAGTCCAACCCCATTGCTCAGGCAGGGTCACCTAGAGCAGGTTTTCAAGGCCATGGCCGGTCAGATTCTTAATATCTCCACAGAGTATTCCAGTGTTTGACCAACCTTACAGTAAGAAACTGGGTGTCTTATGTTCAGATATAATTTCCTGATTTTCAGTTTTGTGCCCATTGCCTCTTCTCCTGTTGCTGGCAACCAGTGACAAGTGTGGTTCCAACTTTTTAACATTGTCCCCTTTCTCATCAAGTCTTTATATAGATTGATAAAACTTCCATGAACCTTCTCTCCTCCAGGCTGAACAGTCCTGGCTCACTTGGCCACTGCTCACAGGAAAGATGCTTCAAATCCTTCAGTCACCTCTTTGCTCAATTGACTCCAATAAGTTTGTATCTCTCATGTACTAGTGAGCCCAGCATTCCACAGGTGCCTTAACAGTGTTGAGCAGAGGGAAAGGACCACCCCCTCAACCTGCTTTTCACCTCCTGTTCAGCTTGCTGTCCACCAGGACGCCCAGGTCCTCCTCTGTGAAGCAGTTTGACAGCCATGTGTTCACCAGCCTGTACCAGTGCCTGGAGTTATTTCTCCACAGTAAGACTGCATTTCCCACTGTTGAATTCCATGATGTTTATGTTGTCCCCTTTCTCCAGCCTGTCCAGTTTTCTCAGAATGGCAGCACACCCATGCTGTGTAACAAGCTCCTCCTAGTTTTGTATCATCTGCAAACTGGCTGAATGTGGATTTAAACCCCATCATTGAGATCTTTAATAAAATGTCAAACAGTTTGATCCCAGGACTGACTGTGGGTGCACCACCAGGACTGGCCTCCAGCTGAATGTCTTGTCATTTATGACAAATTTTTGAGGCTGGCAGCTCAGCTGGTTTCCAGCCCACCTCACTGCCTACATACCTAGCCCAAGGATCATCAGTTTCTGTAGAAGGTTGTTGTGGAAGACAGTGTAGGCACTTCCTTAAAGGATTTGTAGTGGGATAATATAAAGATTTATGTTTCGGAGAAAGATCTGTAAGGATTATATTTGCAGGTCATACTTAAATGTCTATGACAAAAAATCATACCTAATGTGTACTAATGTCATTTGCAATTCTACTGTTAAATTCATTAATTTCAGCTTAGGGTCCTTAGAGGGACTACTTTCTGTGCAGCTTAATTTGTGACTTTGAGTGACTGTTTTTAAGCTCAACAGGAGTGCTTATTTATACTTTTAACGTGTTATATTACTACTTTATCTTCCTCAAGTTGATGAGGAAGACAAGTATATCCTATTTACCAACAAATACCATGACATTTTAGTCTACTTGCTACTAATCTGAATGGAGAAAAAATTATTTTAAACGTCTATAAAAAAATCTGTTGCATTTGGCTGGAAAGCAAAGGATCACAGACCAACATTATTGCTTTGGGGATATATATTTAACGCTTTAACAGATGTCACCAATCTGTTGCCTTTTAATGAGTTTCAGTATGTGCTTCTCTGAATTAATTATCTCTTGTCATCAGTTCTATTCTTCTGTGCTGGATTTTCAGATTTTAAAAAATAATTCTGTAAAAATGCATAATTATAAAACAGAAAGAGTACAATATCCCTGGGTTTTGAATAGTACATTGGTGATAAACATCCTTGAACTTGAATCCATCATTTTTTTTTATGTAATGGCAGCATTTCATTTGGAAGGACTCAGTTCTCAGAAATTCTATACAAAACATTAACCCGACTAAACAAGCACTAATGGCATTTTGCATATATAATACACAATCTGTAATCCTCTCCCAGCTCCTTACTCCTGATTACTATCTGAAAGTAAAACATAATTTGTGCTGAAATTAAATGCTTGACCCTTTTTTAGAAAAAAAAAATATAAGAGTTTTACAAGAAGGATACACTGGAAAGAATCTACTTAATGTGGTTTGGCATTGTGCTCCATTAGCTGCAAGTTAATGACTCTAAGTATCAAGGAACCTTTCCTAAAGCTTGGTGATGCCTTCAGATATAATTCTTCAGCACAGCAGCTGATGCTACAGTTTGAAAAATTACAATATATGTATAAAAGATGAGTGTGGCATCAAGTACAATTACAACATTTTTATTGTTGCCCAATTCTGCTGCTCTTTCTTAAAATGAATAATACCTTCTGTTACGAATAAAGACCAGAAATGAGAAAAAAATGCGTCTATCCCAGTGGAGAAAATATTCAATATGCAAAAGAATAAAGATCTCAACCAAATTAATTTATAAATATTACTAAGGAATTTACATTCAACTTCATGCATGTTTATACCACTCCATAGAGAGAGTAATGATTGTCCTAACACAACACCTTTTTTTGTGGTGGTGGTGGAATAGATCCCCTTGTTATACTCAGGGCTTGAAGGCAATGGACTTTTAAATTCATTGTTCTGCAGGCATTTCACTGCTCATTCCTTCCTTGGGACACTTCCATTTCAGTGCATTCTCTCTGTACTTCAGTGAAAAATCAAATTTCAAAAAAGTGAGGGTTTTTTTTTTTTTTCTGAATTGGAATAAATATTAAATTTGTTCCATGTAAAAGAGTTTGTGGACCTGTTTTCTTTAGAATAAAGTACTGCATTTGGAAGAAGAGGGTTGTTGTTGTTTCCCACCCCCCACCCCCCCTTTTCTCCCAAGATAGTCTCTGGAATTAGGAGAAAGTACTGAGGAAGTCTAAAGACTCTGTGAAGACTTCAGATTTTGAACTATGGGCAGAATTCCCAGTTTTGAGTCATAGACTTTGTATATGTAAAAAGTAGTTTGGGCAGCTTAAGGATCTTTTTTTAATATCTTTATTTGCGTTATTATCTAAGAACATATAATTTTGGAGCCGCATGCAGCACTAGAAGGTTTTCTAGATTGCTGATAGGGAGCAAACTAAACATTTTATAGATTAACTGGTCATCACAGTAGTCTTAAAACAAAAGCATTCAGATGTCAGAGTTTATTTAAGACAATGAACCTTATAAATGAGGGCCTTTGATTTTTAACATGAAAACCACAGGATTTCTTGCAGTGATTTCCCTGCACACTGAGGTAAGCTTGTAAGAATTATCAATTGCAGAGAAAAAAACCAACCCACCTTCATTGAATCTATGTTGAAATTGAAATATTGGCTTCAAACATTAGCTGGTCTTTCCTTAGCAAAATATGTACTCAGAGACTAAGTTCATTCAAATATCAGACTTTCTTGGTATTATCTTTGTCAGCACTTTGTTCTTTCATGTCAGCATGACTTGAAAATATCAAATTTCAGGAAAAAAAAGCAAATATCAAACAACCCTCCGCATGTCCTATTTCAGCTTGCACTTGCTTTAAAATGATAATAAAAAAAAATAACAAACAAAGAGACCTATTTGCTTAAATGATGACTCCTAAAGTAGCTCACAATAATGGCCAGTAATGGTCACAATAAATACTTCTCAAAGCTTTTCAGCTGGTACTTCTTGTGCAAGTTCATCTGAACTTTATATCTAGCTATGTGCAGAAAAATACCCCAAACACATGAAGACTCAATACGTGCTTAGACAAAAGGTGGAACATTTTTAGAAAACATATATTACTTAAAAATAAAGAAAAAAAACCCCTAGAATCTTCAACAGTAATAATTCAGTAGAAAATGGAGACTGTGATGTGGAAAATGGCAAAAGAGAGCCTAGGATGTCAAGTATAAAATGAAGATTCAGAAAACTAAGTAGATTATGAATTCTTTTACCTCAGAGAGGATCTGTAATCAGGAACCTTGTTGCCGTCACGTAACTCTGTTACTAACCTAATTTCTGTGTGAGTGGTGTCTGTCTTATGGAGTATACATTTATATAGCATTATGATCACTTAATGACTTTATAATCCTTAGAGCTGTTTAAGTACTTCAATTGGTAGTTTAAATACTCTTTCACTGTTGCTGCATTTTGAAACGAGCAGTCCACCATTCATCTAGATGGTATCACTTCTATCCAGCTGCATTCTGTTCTTGCAACATTTCTTAACCCAAAATATTTTTTTTTCTCCCTAAAAGCCATAGTAGTACAACACCAGGGCTGCTTGATTACTGCCATAGTCAGCTCTTTCCAACAGTGATAATCCTTTTTCCTGCTCATACAGATTCACTGGATGGAACCAAAAGTTACTTCTGAATCCTGAACATGCCAGCTGTAAAACTCATCATTCTGTTTAGTGTGGTGAATGACGATGGATGAGCCAATTGTACAAGAACTGACATAAAATATCTTCTCTTACGCTGGTAAATATAATGATGTGCACTAACATAATAAGCTTACACTGAATTTTCAAGCAGCATCCCTAATCATGAAAGCTCTTAAGTGCTCCTAATTGCAATTATTCTTAAATGAGTGGTTAACTTTGCAAAAAAAGTTCTGCAAAATTAGGCCAGCCTAATTCAAAATTCGTTTCCAGTCTCATAGAAATTACACTTATAGAAAACAAGTATACTCTAAAAGGTCACTGGACAACCTCTTAGTAAAAGAGGATGTGGGTATTATCAATGACAAAATGCAGAAGATTTCCCCGGAAGGTCAGTTTTATGTGTGCTACTTGAAAACCATAGTATTACAAGAAAGTATCCAGGGCTTCACTTTCTTTTTCTTTTTCCTTCTTTCTTTCTTTTTTCTTTTTTTTTTTTCTTTTTCTTTCATATATCATCTTTTTAAAGCTATGTAGGATGTGAGGAAGGTAAAAGAGATGTGGAATGTAAAGGACATGCGGATCCTTGGAATGTAAGGGTGTCTGGTTTGTGAGGATATCTAGCTAGCGGCTATCCAGTATAAAAATAGATACAAAACACAAAGAAGTGAATAAATGACAATTAGAGGCACAAGATCTAATGAACAGGAGAACAAAAGAGATAATATTGAAGATCTGAGCTCATCTCCCTCATAGGCAGGGAGCAGAATGGACCTTTCAGCAGCTTGGAGGGGCTCAGGCAGATCAGGCAGTTGGTAAGAAGAGGAAAAACAGAAGTATCATGGACAAGAGTAAACTTATCATGGGGTGTAAGATGGCAGTGTACAAAAATTATATGAGATGCTTTAAGGGGTGGTGGGAATGTACAAAATTTATTTATGTTTAGTGTAACAGCCAAAGTCAGGGAAAGAAGGGATCACGTCTTATGCAGGAGGAACAAGTGTAAGAAAATGGAAAGGAGGGAAGACAAAAAGGATCAATGGAATGTAAAAAGAATGCTGGTCAGGAAGCAGTTACAATTTTGCACTTCTAGAGAAACATAATTATAGGAGTGTGGTCATTCATTTATTTCTTTATTTTTTGTGAAGTCATGCAACTTATGCAAGCAAAAAATACATATAATGAATGAGTAATATAGAATTTTATGAGGAAATGAGGAAAATATTACCTTTTGGAAATAAAACATTTAATATTGGAAAAATGTTTTTAAAGCTTCTGTATATTAACATTAAAAATAAGTACTTCAGAAACTGCCGATTAAAAAATAATGTGAAAAAACATTATGTTGCTTATACTCTTTTTAATACAAACAATGGTAATCCTGCTCACATATTTACAAAATTTTTCTCTTTATTAGAGCTACATGGGCTTGACTGACAGTATAACTTATTGCAAGTTTTTGTGTAAGCTTTTTTGTGTTCTTCACATAAGTTACACTTGCCACAGGATTTACAGTCCTCTGAGGTGTGACAAAAATGAATAAATAAAAAACTGTGAAAGCATGACCTAAGTAAAATTAAAGCTCAGTAAAAAGTCAGAAATAATCCCACATATACTATATAAAAACTGAAAAAAGATGTTATTTTAAAAATAATAACCTTAGGACTTTGTTGCACCCAGTTGATGAATTTCACATGATGAAAACTACAAAAACAAATAGAACATTTAACATGATCAAGCTTTTCTGTCTTAGTTTCTTAAAAGTATAGGAATAAAAGATACTTCCTCAGTCACTGACTGGGTTACAACACCATATCCTACAGACTTTCCTCAAATTAATAAAACTATATATACACTTCCAAAATACATTATTTGTTGGAAGATTCTTTAAATTCTGCCTCAAGTTGATAAAAATCTTTTAATAAGTTCTAGTCTAAAATTATTCAAAACCAAATAATATGCTTGTTTACTTGTGACAGCATTGTGCTTATATATATTTTTCATGTACGATATGTATCCTTTGATGAGTTTATAGGGTCATCTTTACTCCCAAACACACATTTTTGCTGGGAAAGGCTTAAATTAACCCATTTGTATTAGTGAATTATATGTATGTTCAGCTTGAAGTCCTGATCCTAGAAAAGTAGTGACAAAATTAGAATTTATGTTAAAGATTATTAAAATTTGCATTGTACAGCAGATCATTGTTTCTCTAGGTCTACCAGAAATTACACACCAGCTGTTTACTAGGGTCACACTTCCTTTGATATAGCCATTAATGGTAGTGGGGATCATAATTCTGCTTTATGGACTAAAACATTAAGCCCTCTTTTCTCTAATCAGCTTGTGTCAAAATCCTTTACCTTGGTCTTGAAATGTGAAATTTGGCAGAATGATACTTCAACCCATTCCTGTTACTTCAGACCTGTCTCAACTGATCCTGGCACAGCTGTACAATATCCCAGTCATCCTCTATACTGCAGTCACTGTCTTCATCACAAGGAAACTGCATCCACCTTATTTAAAGTAGCTTGCTACTATTTCAGGCAACATTCATGACATCTGAGTCTCATTCATTCCTCATCAGTTTTACCCAGTGTGATAGAAGTAACTGTAACAAGCTCCATCTTCACCTTCCTTTAGTCAGCTCTGTGCACTTTGCTTGCATTGCTTTTGAGCTTATGTGTTTCCTTTGTGTGAAAATCCAGAATTTCTGCTGGATTTATAATTACAGTCTTACATAAAATAACTCTAAAGCCTTAAATACTTGCTGAAATGTTGGTCAGCCAGGCTGGCTGAAAAGCAGGAAAGGGGGGAAGCATAAAAATATATTACAATTTAACAATTTAAAGCAATTTTTTGTGACATTTTGCAAAACCAGATACCAATATATGCTATGCTCTCAATATAAACATATAACACAGCACAGGGAGATGACTTTCTAAGCCTGTTAAACATCTGGCTTGTAGTGTAGTTTAAAACCACCTATGCAGTTTAAATGACAGAAAATAAATTAAGGAGTAAATGTAATGTTCCCTCTAAAGGAAACCAATGATGCCATTGTAGTTCTTCCTTTTTCTGTCCCACCAGAATACCTGGAATGTCAGAGCTGCCAAATCTGTTAGCCTGACAAAGGTGCTGCACCTCCATGTCCCCAGGTCCAGCTCACAGAGAAGCTGGGCATGTATTTTGGCTCAGCACATGTGCATACCTACATCCTACACACACATACATGGATATGCATATGGCCAACACAGACCAATACCGACAGACACACTCAGCACTCATGCAGACATCAACAGCACCACTGGCCGCCTCCTGTTCCCCTGTTCAACTGCTCAGAGTGAAGGTCCTGTAGTGGGAATCCTACACATACACAATATGGACTCCTCCAGTAGCTGAGCTTAGACAATTTTTGCAATGCTTGGCTCCCAAGGCTCTACCCTATTCACTGGCCAGTCCAGTTGGATGCTTGCTAGTGATGACACACACCGACACCCTCACCCGCATGTCCTGTCTCTACAGCTGGTGTGACCCCAGATGCACAGACTCCTATGACCTGTTGTACCATCTCCAGTGGCTGGCACTTAGACCTCTGTATGCACACATGTGCACAGCATAGAGACATATACATCTCACACAGAAAATAGCCATAAACAGCTTTCAACAAGACAAGACAGAATGCAGAATCAGAAAAGAATATGGAGCAGCAATATGTCTACATGCAAAAAAGCCCTTTTAACCCCCTTTCATTGTTGTCCACTTGGATCCCTCCCTTTCCCTGCTTAAACATCCTGGCACAATCCCCATATGTTACCAGGTCCCTTAATAAGTCCCATGGCCCTAGGCAGTAACCCTCTTCTGTCTGCAAGACGTGAAGGAAGCCTGTCCTGCTGAGATACCATTATGGGTCTCACACATAAGCCACAGACTGCCTATCCTCTTCTGGCAGCCCTGGGAGCAGATGGGTCAGCATGTTTCATTAGCTCTGATAAGGTGTTCCTCTGCCTGCCTTGTTCCTCTGTGCATTCGTGGAGATGAACCTTTAATCATTTAACCTAACAACATCCACAAGGAGGTGAAAAAGCTGAAATGAAATTAATTAATGAAACAAGGTAACAAGAACGTCTATACAGTTTGTCCTAGATTACCATAAAATTGATTTTAGATCAGATTCTATAGCTAATCTTGATGCTTTTCCTCATGATAGAATGAGGTAACAGGAATCTGTAGAGAAACTGTTTAAGTATTTCCTCACTCAAATACATTTCTGAGAGGAGTTCCTCAAGAAAGTTCTATTCCATCCTTCTGACCAACTGTTTTCTAATTTAAGAGTGGAATTATGCAGAAAGTAGCAAAACAAAAACACATGACCCCGAGCAGTGTCACATGCAGGATGTTGAGACAGGGTCACATGCACAAAAGTTTACTAGTAGGAGTCAAGGGCTTTCCAATACTAGGGGAAGGGCAACTAAAGCAGTCCTCACCTCCTGGGAGTTTGGCAGCCTGAGATAAGGTCTTCCAGGCAGCAGTGGAATGTTCTCAGGGCCCCAGAAAAAAGGGACCATCTAATTCAAAGGCCTCTGAACAAAATTGTGAGAATATTACTGCTGCTGATCTAATAAATTTCCTTTAGAACAGGACCATCTTCGGACAAATGAAGAAGGTTTGCAGAACCAAAATGAGCTTCAATGACCTAAAAATCTCCTTCTTTCTCCAGATTGTGCTCCTTTGCCTGCATGTATGATCAGAAATTAGTTAATAAAGACACTGATTAAAATGTGTGTAACAATTCAGAGTTCTCTTCATCTGAAGGGCTGTTCAGGTGGCCAGCTTCAGCTTTTTCATTCACTTATTGCACAAGGAGGAAGAGAGATTCTGCTAGTAACATACCTCCTGTGAGAATATTCCTGCAATGAATACTACCAGTGAGTATATAATAATACATTTCAGAAAGTGGACTAAGTATCTGCTGTGCTTAGTATAATAAAATAATCCATTAATTTCCAGTTATACAAATTTAATTTACTGTAATGTGGGGGTTTTGTTACTTGAACTCCCATGAACATTATCATCACTTCAGAAGGATCAATCTCAGTTAAGCAGTTAGCAGTTAAGATGAAATGAGAACTGGATTAATGGGTTTATACTGTCTTATTTAAGAGCCATTGGCAAAACCCCTGCCTTCAGTTTGTGTGTATAATGTAACATTTCTCTTTTGCCCCATACTTCCTCAATAACTTTAAAATAATAACAATAAACATTGACTAGGTGGAACCTGACAAAAGGTAGCAGAGATTTCAGGTTGCCTGGACCTTGCAGTGATGAGATGTAGGTTTATCGTCTTTCTTGTCTATTGTGCTCTGTATTCTATTGTCTGTTGTGCTAGAGTTCCCTTTTGGAACTTTCCTTTAGAGATACAATCTGGAAAAATGACATAATTTAAGTAGCTGGTAAAAATGGAAATTGATACATATAGCCATAGCCTGACAAGTGCTGGATTATAAACTGGTGTCATTTGTAACCCTCATTGGATAGTGAGTTTTGCATCTTCATGTGGCTAATGGAGTTATTACTCAATACTCCCATTTATTGCCTTCCCCCCACCCCCCTTCCATTTAAGTTGGTAAGAATATCTTTATGTTTTAAAAGCTGTTGATGGTCAAATCTGCCATATTACAAAGGCTATATTTGCTCTTATGTTTTGTTCTTATCCTTTTATTTTGTAAGGTGCTGATTCAAAAATATCTCTCTTGGTGATTTCTCTAACAATCAAATGGCATCATATACTGCTATCTGATGGGAAGCTCAATGCAACTTTGCCACACTGACTGCGCTAATAGGATGTAGTTAATGTTAACCCAGCACTTTGAAAATATAAAGTAGCATCTAGAAGTGTCCAGGTGCCACTGAGCTAAGACAATTCATTAGACCCAGAAAAAAGTTTAACTCATGGAAGGACATAGTTGCTTTTCTTATAGCAAATGAAAGGATAATATGTTAGAAGTTTCTGTACTTGTATAAATGTAATATTTTGGTTGGCCTGATAAATGTAATGTTTTTATTGACTTGATCTATTTATTCTTTTTTTTCCTGCAGATAACTAGTTTACAGTATTATGGTTTTTCATTATGATCTTGGAAAAGAAAAAAATCAGGTGCATCAAACATGCCTTGCTAGATCTATGAGCAGATATTCTTTCCTATACCTCGAGTGCAAAAATTGTGAGTTAGTCAAATACAGAAATTTGCAGATGATTATGAAGAAATAGTGGCAATGAAAACAAATATCCAGTTCCTGCCTGTCATGCAGTAGTTGAAAGACCTTACTCAGGCAATTTGGCTGTTGTTGCAGAGTGGGCTGCTCCAGCTGGGAGCCCAGGCCTGCAGAGGCAGAGTCCTCCCCGGAGGCGGATGCAGTATCACAACACCCATGGAAGAACAGAGCACACATGATGCATTTTCTCAGCCTCATGTTACCTGACATACCATAACCGCCTGTAAATATAGTGACATCAGAAATATTGGACATTTTGCTTTAAACTCTACTTTTTGATTTACATTGGAAAGAAACTTACTGTGTGTAATTATCAGGTTCTGCACAGAAATACCTTAGTATTACAGTAATACCTGCAAAGCCTTCATAAATGTTTCTTCTAGAATATGGGAAAACAAACAAGATACACAATCTGTTAATGACTATCAGGATATGCTACTGTGAAGTATATACATGAGGGTAGTAATCTGTTGATTTATCAAAGATTAATTAAAAAGCAGGAGAAAATATATTTTCTCATAGAATTAAGTACCCCTAAAGCCACTCAGGATCTTTCATTTTCCTGTCTTTTCCATTTTTTTTTTCTGTGTTGCTTTTATTTCCCTACTCCCTTATCTTCCGTTAGTTTATCCTTTCTCACCATCTTACTTATGTGTGGTTTTTAAAGTATACTTCAAAAGGCATGGGCATACTGACTCCCCTCCACACATATATCTGCACACACGTCTCCATCAGAAATATCGAGTTATCCTTGCCTTTCAGCCTTTTCTCTCTTTCTTCATAGATCAGAAAACTTACTGGTCTGTTACTAGAGCTGTTACTTGTTCAGTCTGTTTTGTGAACAATTTAACTGTTGGATGAATTTATCCCTAAAGAAGAGCAGCTATTATAACTGTATCTGAACTTCAGTAAATCCTCAGGGTCTGCTGGTTGTTAAAAAGATGGATTTATATCTGCAGAGATTCTGCACTGGTTAAGCATATGGCTGTACATGTTCTTGTAAGGTTGGTTAGTATTTCTTCATATGCATTTTCTTTATTGTAAAGAGTTTGCTGCATACAGAGACTGAAAAGGGAGGGAAACATTCTCACTGAGGTCCAGGAATACTGGTTAAGCTCAAATGGCCTGTTGCAATACACACACACTCACACCAGGAATTTAATAATAATGGAAGAAATATCACAAAGCTTGAAAAATTATATTAGCCTCATTTTCTCTAGCACGATAGATTTAATGATAAAGCTAAGAGGTGACCTTTCCTTTTTCCCTCTCCTCCTTCCTTCAGTAGCACTGGCAGATGGGGTGCACATTTCTGCTTATACAGTTACTCAGACTCTCTTTCCTTTCCCTGTTTCACAAACCCCATTTAGTTTCAGGTTTTGTCTATACAATAGAGCTGTGATGTTACACCACAAATGGCTGTTTATCTGACAGATAAAGCAGCTAGCATTTTCCCCCTGCTCTCTCTTTTGGTCCATCTTTTGCTTTGTCTTTCTCTCCCTTTCTGCCATTCTGTCTTATTGCCATTAAAATAAATTATATTAAAACAATGATGTGAAGTTTTATATTAACTCTATCATATCTAGTGTGATGTCCTAAAAATGATGGTTCATTTCCTTCTTACACTAAGAGACAGCACTTCGAGGGTGACAGAGCCCTGGCACAGGCAGCCCAGAGAGGCTGTGGAGTCTCCTGCTCTGGAGACATTCAAACCCCACCGGGATGTGACCCTGTGCAACCTGCTCCAGGTGACCCTGCTTTAGCAGGGGTTGGACTGGATGGTCTCCAGAGGTGCCTTCCAACCCCGCCTGTTCTGTGATTCTGTGAAATATCATAGCTCAGGACAAGGATTTGTCAGATAAAATTCAGGAACTCAGTTATTACACAATCCATTTGGTTGCAGAAGTCCCTGAAGTCCTCCTGACAGTGAATGAGAGCATGTTCCAATGCTGATGGCTTTGTTGGTCGCATCCAGGATGTAGAGACATGTCTTTGAGAAAAAGAAACTTTTTACAACTCTCGTTTGCTTCATTTTAGGAAAAGAAAGAAGGCAAAAGTACCTAAAAATATGAAGAGTGATACTTTCAGTTGTGTTTGCAGGACAATGTGTCTGATAGCATTATTTTCTTTGTATGCTAAAAATATCCATACCTGAAAACAAGATTAGGAAAGGAAAAAAAAAAGAAAAGAAAAGAAAAAAAAAGATTAAGATTGGTTGCTGATGTGCCTTGGTTTGTTTTGTTTTTGTTTTTGTTTTTTTAACTAGGAATTGCAGTAATCCAAAAAGAGTTATCAATAAACTATATAATAAAGTCTAATATCAATATACTCATGCTTAATTTTATATGTATGAGTAATTCTGTTGAACTCTGTCAAACAGCTGGCTTTGGTATCTGTCTTCTTTATAATTTCATCCTGGAACTGGAGTGTGTAAGGCTTGGGTTTGTCTACTGTGTTCTTTGACAGGACAAATATTTGCATGTGTCTCAAAATCTTTATACGCTGATCTGTGGGTGGCTGAAGTACTTCTAAAATCTGCCTCACTTTACATAACATGACAATTATACAGGCTGAACTGTCCTTTTTCTCAAAAAAATACAGTAGCAGATCCTCACAGATCTTTACACTGGGTACAATGTGGACTTCACGACTTCATTTATCTTTGTCTTCTCCCCTTATCTCTAAAAGCAGTAGCTACCTAACTTGAAATGTGCATATATATAAATTTAGGCTTGTCTACATATATTCAATAAAACAGTTTTGTTGTGTTGAGTATTGTTGGCAAGGTGTTGGCAGCGAGGGTGCTGCGGGTTGGCCTCTGTGAGAGTAGGCCAGGGACACCCCATGCCAGACTCAGCCGGTTCCAGCCGGTCCCAGCCAGTTCCAGCTGGCTCTGCAACAGCCCCAGCTCAGCCTGTCAGTAGCATTGGTGCTGCCTCTGGCAACAACTATTTAATAAAGGACAAAATGCTGCAAAACAGTGAGTGTGAGAAACAGCCCTGCCAGCAGCAAGGCAAGGGGGGGAGGAGGAGGAGGAGGAGGAGGAGGAGGAGGAGGAGGAGGAGGAGGAGGAGGTGGTGGAAGAGGAGGACGAGGACGAGGAGGACGTGCTCCTGATGCTGGAGAAGAGATTCCCCTGAAGGCCATGGGGGACCCCACACCACAGCAGGTGGATATTCCCTGAAGGAAGCTGCAGCCTGTAGAAAGGACCCACACTGGAGCAGAGAAGTGTGATGTAGCAGGAGTGTGGGAGGAGCTGTTACGGACTGACCTACCTGCCCCCCAGCCCTCCTGGTGAGGAGAGGGAGAGAGCAGCTGGGTGGAGGGCTAGTCAAGTCCAATCCACCACAACTGTTGATAAAGGATATTAATTAAAAGTGGCACATACTTTACACCCTTATGATATGATATAGATTTCACAAGATACTTCTCTGGGCTGTGTTACTCCTACTGTTTATGAAGTTTGATCAGTTTAACTGCTTCACCTTAAGCATTAGACCTTCGTAAAGACAACATATTAACCAATAGTCTCCTATTCTAATACATGCTGCAAATGTTAGAAAACATGTCTAACATGAAAGAACAAAACTAACGATTTAAAGTGTCTGAAGTGGTCTTTTATTACAGTCCTAATATCATCCAGATAGGACAGAGCAGCACAGCATGAGTTGTCTTGGGTGGGCAAGTAGATTGCTTTAGATCTGATATTTCAGTGTTTGCTCTTACTTCTTATATAAAACTGTGAACTTCCCCAAGAAACTAGAAAATACAGATCTCTGCCATGCAGTTAAACCTAAATGAAGAAAAAAGCACACCCATTCATCTTGATTCTTCTTTAACAGGAAAAAAAAAAAAAAAGAGACAATAGTTTAAATAAATGTTACTGCCATCATCTTTGAATATATGCCTTCATGGACTGCCTTTAAGATCTCATACATTAATTAAAATTGCTTTGCATATCATTGACATTGCTAAAGAAAGAGAGGTAAAATGGTAAAGTGGGTCAAAGTCTGAATCTACTCCAAGCCAGAGAAGAAAAATAAAATTAAAGTCTCCATAATAATAATAAAAAAATCAATAAACAAAGAAAATGTACTTGCTAGAATAGTTCCTTTATTAGAAGAATATCTTTACTTCCTCAGGAATTTAAAGCAACCATAAACTGGGTGTATTTTTAATCTAATACCTACAAAAGTATTGTGTCCTGCTCAGGAAGGACTAAAACCCTGAATCTGAAGTTGAAATCATCATATTATTGTAGTTCCCAATATGTCCTTCCTGAGGTCAGTTAGTTTAGTTCAGCATATACATTGCTATAGTGTTAATACCACAGCTATTAGATAGAAGGGGCAGAGGGATTCCTTGTGGTATAAGGTGTTAGCCATCATGATGCAGGTATCTAGATTTGGTTCGTGGTGCATTCACTCTGCTAGATCTCATTATGGGGGAGTCTTTTCAGAGAGAAAAAATCAAACCCATTAAAAGAACTGATTCTGATAATGTATTACTTTATGGGTGGCTGTATTACTTCACTACTGCTTTGAGATTTTTTTGAGTATGAGCTCCATTTCACAATCTATTTTTAATGTAAAGAAAGGGAAGGACTCAGTACCTAACAATCATTACTTTTATTATATTGTTCTACATTTCTGTTTGTAAAATATGCTGAATCCGAACAAATAAAAAGATGATACTTAAGTAAGGCTTTGCTCCATTTAAGCCAAGCTTATAAGCTCTAAAAGCATTTGGATTTTTATGCTGCACTTTATTGCAGTGGTGCCATTTGGGCTCTTAAAGCTATTTCAACATTTTCATTACCAAGCCTCTGTTATGTGAAGTTGGCAACTCGACCAAAAAAACCTCCACAAAAATCCCCACTGTTCTGGGATGAAAGAGTTTATCTAATTTCACCCAGCAGCAATACTGTTATTTGCTAAAATTAAGTCAAAATCTAAGTATTCAGAAGCTATAAACATTCAGAACTTGGTTATTTCTAAATTTCATGCCTCTATTACTGAAGCTAATATGACCTCTTTTCTTTCTGTAGAGCAAATATCCATTAAATGGGTGAAGGCCATTAAAGGAATGCATACAAACTGGTTCTTTTATTTATCTCTTTGCCTATTGGGACCTACAGCTCATAAGTACAGAAAGTCATAGCAACACTTAATTAAAGTTTTTGATAGATCACAACCTTGTATATGCAGTAATATCATAGCAAGGTGAACACTAAGAGTATAATAACATCTATTTCTCATATGAAAGAGAACTATGAAAAAAGTACAAAAAATAAGTTGAGATAAAAATAGCAGGGACAGCTTCACTACAGAATCACAGCTAAATCATTGCTTTAACAAAGATTTTTTATGTGTTCATCTGATAGGTTTATCTGTTTCTTTTTTTTTTTTTTTTTTTTCCCATGTGCTGGGTATTTTACATTGTTTCTTCTTCCAAGTAAAGCAGCAAGGCAGTGCTGGTGGGAGGCAGAGATTTGATATATAGTGTGTTGCTTCTTAGCCTCTTTTATATTTAATATTGTCATTGGGTTAAATTGCCTTTTGGTCCTTTATTAGGAAATAAAGGATGTAGAAAACCTAGCATCTTCCTTTCCGTATCTTTTGTGTAGAGGGTATACTCTCAGGTCAGTGTGCCTAGCCACATTCACAAGGTTGCTTAAATATTTAATATGGAACAATCCTTAGAATATGTTTTCTGCATACGCCCAAAAATGCTTTTTAGTATTTTATAGTAATTTAAGTTCTGTTATGAAAGTTACAGTGATTGCAATTGATTAAAGATTTTAGGACAGATGTTCTCTGTGCTGCTTTCTAAAATCCTGCTCCCTGTATTTGCACACTGGCCACATTTAGTGTTGATAGTAGGACAGGGCAGAGGTAGACATCATCCCTACACCTACTGTCATCCTCATAGGAGTAAACATGGATGCACGAGCCAGAAAGTCACTGCAAAGGACTCCAAAAAAGACAGACCACCAAAACAATCAAGACATCAAGCAGATGACCTGTCATATGTCAGTAGAGCAAATATTTAACCATAAAAGGCTGAATTCAGTGGCCTCGGTCCCTGAAACAGGGAAAACATTTGTAAAACTCCCAGCTGAAGGCATACCCATGGAGAATAGTTGAAAGGACTCCTTGGCAGTCTGAGGTTGGTACTTGCTGCTAAATTCTGGTTTTTGTTTGGAAATGGGAAGTTCTTTGGCCTGTAATATCTTTGGTATGCTTCATGGTTTTTATGAGCTTTTCCTAAAGCAATTGAAGTTAAATGAAAGAAAATAATTACCTTAATATGAGAGTAAACAAGTTATTCTGTTTATGAAGAAGATATTTTTTTATCATGAGCATCCAGGATGTATTATAGAATCATAGGTGAGAAATTTAGGTGAGAAAAGACCTTTAAGATCATCAAGTCCAACTGTCAATGCCAAGTCCATCTCTAAACCGTGTACCTATGTACCACACCTACATGTTCCCTAAACACCTCCCAGGGATGGCGAATCCAACACCTCCCTGGGCAGCCTGTTCCAATGCTTGGCCACCCTTCCCATGAAGAATTTTTCCCCAATATCCAGTCTAAGCCTCCCCTGGAGTAACTTGACGCTGTTTCTTATCTTTCCACTAGTTATCTATGGGAAGAGACCGACCCCTATCTCGCTACAACCTCCTTTCAGGTAGCTGTAAAGGGCAATAAATAAAGTTTCTCCCTTCAGCCTCATCCTCTCCAGACTGAAAAAAAAAAACAAAAACCAAAAAAAACCCACAAAAAAACAGGTCCCACAACCGCTCATCATAAGATTTGTTCTTAAGACCCTTCACCAGCGTTGTTGCCCTTCTCTGGACATTCTCCAGCACCTTGACCTCCCTCTTGAAGTGAGGGGCTGAAAACTGAACAAAGGATTCTGGGTGCAACCTCACTTGTGCTGAGTACAGAGGGACAATCGCTTCCCTAGTCCTGCTGGTCACACTGTTTGTGATAAAAGCCAGGGTGCTGTTGGCCTTCTTGGCCACCTGGGCACACTGCTGGATCATGTTTAGCCAGCTGTCAACCAGCACCCCCAGGTCCTTTTCCAGGCACAGCTGTATGATATCCTATGATTATGATTCTGTTATTCTTTAATCTTATTATGAACTCTATGACACCCTATTACTTCTCAGACTTCTGTATTTTCACAGATTTCATCCAAAATTTGGAGAAAAACAGAAATGTGCAGTATTCTCCATCATTTATAAACATATGACAAATGTGTCTGCCTCTTAAAAAATAGTTTGGATACAATAATATAGCTGAATTAAAGTAAGAAACCCATAAGAATCCAGCTGACTCACAAACAACTGAGGTTTTAGACCAGATCTAATGCTTTCATTGGACAAAATTAACTTCTTAAATCCAGTGTCTGTATTGTATGGATTTGATTTCTTATTTGACTATGGTTTCATTCCTTTCAATGACTAGTTCTACAGTCATTCTAATTTAAGGTATTTGCAATAAAAAACTCACGTAATTCATTTTAATGTCCAGATGCATCTGTTTGTATTAAAAGTACTTTGAAAGACATAGGGAATATGAAGAGGTGATAATCCGTTTTTATTACAAGTACGTACAACAAGTGACTGGCGCTATGCCACTCTCTCACTATGCAAACAGAAGCGGTGCTTAAAATCTATTTAGTACGCTTTTATTCCTAGCTGATAAAAGACTTGATCAAAATTTAGAGAGCATTTTTTAGTCTCTGGGTGGATCTTCGAGTTACTGCAATAATAATTTTAAACAATGCTCCTTTTTTTTTTTTTTTTTTAATTGGAATAACGAAGTAATAGCTAAAAAACTAAGAAGCTGTTTAGGAGATATTAGAATTTCTGGGACCTTACTGGATGACCTCATCATACTGATCTATGTCCCTAAATACCTTGCTACGTCTGATCCCTGCAGTTCTACAACTGACTGTCAATTCCAACACCTTCTTTAAGTGGTAACCTCAGTGAGGAACGAAGGAGGAAAAGGTGTATGAGGATCTGTATGTAGATTGTCATATATGTCTGTTCCTAATCAAATTGAAAATAGCTTGAAATATATACCACTAGAACCCTGTTTTCCCATTCTTAGATCCCCATCCCCATGTTTCCATGAAAGGGAAGAGAACTTCAAAAGAAGTTGTGGGTAAAGGGACACCAGTCCATAGCACATTATGGAATTGCTTCTTTGCTGGGTTTCAGAATGATTTGGTGGCAGGGGCAGGTAGTGAGACACTGCACATCGTCCTGGTTTCAGCTGGGACAGGGTTAATTTTCTTCTTAGTAGCTGGTGCAGTGCTGTGTTTGGATTTGGTGTGAGAACCCTGTTGACAGGACTGATGGTTTTGGTTGTTGCCAGGTCATGTCTATACTATGTCAGGGACTTTTCAGTTCCTCTGGCCCTGCCAGTGAGGGGGCTGGGGGGGGCACAGGAAACTGGGAGGGGACACAACCAGGACAGCTGACCTGAGCTAGCCAGAGGGACATTCCATACCATATGACGTCATGCTGATTATATATAAGCTGGGAGAAGAAGGAAGGAAGGACATTTAGCATTATGGCATTTGTGTTCCCAAGTTTGGAAGTGATGGAGCTTCCCATTGGGAAGTGATGCAGCCCTGCTTTTCTGGAGATGGCTGAACACCTGCCTGCTGATGGAAAATAGCGAATTAATTCCTTGTTTGTTGCACTTGCATGTGAGGCTTTTGCTTGATCTATTAAACTGTCTGTCTCAACCCATGCGTTTTCTCACTTTTCCAGTTCTCTCCCTGACTCCAGTGTGGGCGGAGTGAGTGAGCGACTGCACGGTGCATGGTTGCTGGCCGGGTTTAAATCATGACACACATACGAGTTTTGAAAAATTCTGTTTCCTGTTGCTAAGTGAATTAGGGGTGTCTCTTTACAGTTGATTTAGTGTAAGATGGACTACTTTAGCAGGTGGACATGCTTTATTCCTCAAACAAAATATAGTCATTTTAATTGCTTGCATGGCAGTTTAATTTGTTTTCCTGAAATTATTCAAGCTGTTACGTAAATCATGTTGTTCATATTGCTGGGCATCTGTTTAGGCACATTTGAGAAGTCAGTTTATGCTATTCTATATATAGATTTTATATTTATTTATAGTTATATATATTAATGTTTTACACTGGAACTCATAATTGCACATTGAAGCCTTTTTGATTATCAAGGCATTTGTCTGTCTGTTTCTGAATGCATGGTTGATGAAGTTTATGCCACGTGGTAAATGACATTTGTGCTGGATTCTAAATCTAAAGGACTAGGAGGATCAGGTAAGACACTCTTGTTTGGTAGCTAGCAAAAATGTTAGAGTTGTTTGTATAGGTATCAGGCCCAGTTGCATTGATGTAGTGTCCCCAGTTATTTCATAAAAAAGGAAACAGTGAATATTCCATTTAGTCTTTTATAAAAGTAGCATGAACTTACTGTGTACATTTTTATTTTTCTAGGCCACAACGTAAACAATAGATTTTCTCTGCTGTTTGCAGAGTCATACACACCAGCAGAAGCTCTATGGTGTTATCCCATTATCCCATAAAATGGGATCATGTGACTCTGGAGAATGCTTTGCCTTATTTTATTGTCAAAGTGAGTTAGATTATTTTGTTGTTGTAAACTTTCTGAATAGTTCAAGCAATTGAAGGACAGTATCAATGATTATTTCTATCCATAGAATGCACATCAAAACTGAACAGAAGTCAGGCCATTTCTTCTTGATTGAAGAAAACAATACTTTTGCTGAGCATTTTATTGTGTATATTTGATCCCTGTTTTTATGTAAGAAAGAGGAATGCATTAAATCCAACTACTGCTTTAAAGGAAGAGTAAAAAATTAAAAAAAAATAAATCACAGGATAAAAATTTCATTATCTTTCTCTGCCAGAAAAAAAAAAATAAATCTTGTCCTCTTTCTTGAGGTAAATCTAGTCCTTTGTCATTAAATTCCAGTCAGGGAGAAGGCTTAGGCTTAAAAGACATCTATACCAGTGCTTTGGGATCAAAGACCTAACAAAACAGTAACAGTTTCATAAAAGAAATCAAGAGACTATTAGCTCACTATTATCAAGTTTTAAGATCTTGGAGAAAGTCTTCTGAGGTCCAGACTGACTTGGTTTTTATTCCCTTGTGAGGTTACTTAATTTTTTTCAGCAACACAGTAGTCTGTAATAGATCTAGGATTTCTTGAAGAGTCTGAGCAGCACATGAAAGTGTGCTGAAATAATTTTCAGTTTTATGCTGGAGAGTACACTTTGCACATTTCCCTTTTATATACAGATTAGTAACCCTATTGTTCATAATGTTTATTTTCCCTTCTTTTTAAGTGCTTCAACAATTACTTTCATTAATGTGATTTCACAATATTTTCAACTTGAGCTGATCAGTATCAACAGATCCCTAGCCTCAGCCCTGGCCTGACTGATGCTGCACCATCTGCACAGTCAGAATGTCTCCAGAACGCGTGCTCACCTGACTTCCCAGTGAGCTATTCAAGATGCTCATCTGGCATAAAATGAACCCATGGGAATAAAAAATAATTCTTATTCACAGAGTTTTCTACTAACTTGGTGCCCTTAACCAGCTTATTGAGGAGGCAAAAAAGCCAACATAAGAAGCTATCACAGTGTTGATCATGTGGAGCTACCCCCTGAACGCACATTTCCCCTCGTTTTAGAAACACCAACATTGTAGGACGACCTTCACTGGCTGCCAGGTGCCCACCATGCTGCTCTATCACTCTTTCTCTGTCAACAGAATAGGAGGAGAAAAAAAGATGAAAAAGGTCATGTGTCAGATAAGGGCAGGGAGATCGATCACTAGTTACCATCACAGGCAAAATAGATTAAAAATGGGGCAGATTAATTTAATTTATTACCAAGTAACAACAGAGTAGGATAGCAAAAAAGTAAATTAAACAAAACTGAAAACACCTTTGCCCTATCCCTCCCTGCACAGCAGGCTCAACTTTACTCCTCACTTCTCCTCCTTCTAGGTGGTGCAGGGAGATGGGGTTGTGGTCAGTTCATAATGCTTTGTATCTGGCACTCTCTTCCTCACAGTGTTCCTCTGATCCTTGTGGGATCCTTCCCACAAGGTACAGCCCTTCATGAACTTCAGTGTGAGTCCTCCCCCTGGGCTGCACTTCCTCAGGAATGGTTCCAGCATGGATTTTTTCCGTGGAGTGCAGTCTTCCAGGAACGGACTGCTCCAGTATAGGTCCTCCATGAGCCACAGGTCCTGCCAGAAAATCTGCTCTTGCATGGGTTTTCCATGGGATAAAGCTTTGTCCATGGTATGTTTACCTGCTCCAGTATGAGGTCTACCATGGACAGATAACTGCTTCACTGTGGTCTCTCAATGGGCTGCAAGGGAATGTCTGCTCCAGTATCTGAAGCACCACCTCCTCCTCTTTCTTCACCAACCTTGGTGTCTGCATAATTGTTTCTTCCACATTCTGTCACTCCTTTCACACAGCTGCTGTGCAGTATTTTTTACCCTTTCTTAAATGTGTTATCACAGAGGTACCACCAACACCACTGGTGGCTCAGCTTTGGACAGCTGTCTTGGACCTGACTGGAAGAGGCTTTTTCTGCCACATGGCCAGCTCCTCGCCCCTTCTCACTGAAGCTAACGCTGCAGCCCTACCATGACCAAAACTTTGCCACATAAACCCAATACAGCTAGTTGTTTAAACAGTGTAGAATTCTCAGATTTGTGTTGTGGTTTGACCCCAGCTCGTAACCAAGTACCGCAAAGCTGCTTGCTCCCTTCCTTCCTCCATCCCTAGTGGGATGGGGGGAGAATAAGGAAAAAAGGTAAAATCTATGGGTTAATATAGGATATGTAATAACTGAAATGAAGTAAAATAATAATAAAAAATAATTATAATGAAAATGGAGAAAACAAAAAGAGAGAGGAATAAACCACAGGAAAAATAAGTGATAGACAATACAATTGCTCACCACCCACTAACCAATACCCAGCCAGTCTCTGAGCAGTGATCTACCCCTCCCAGCCAGCTCCCCCCAGTTTATACACTGAGCATGATGCTCTGTGGTATGGAATATCGCTTCGGCTAGTTCAGGTCAGCCGTCCTGGCTCTGCTCCGTCCCAGGTGCTTGTGCGCCTGCTCACTGGCAGAGCACGGGAAATGTGAAACATCCTTGACTTGGGGTAAGCACTAGTTGGCAACAACTAAAGCATCAGTGAGTTGAAAAATTTATTCTCATGTTAAATCCAAAGCACAGCATTGTACCAGTCACTAAGAAAAAAAATTAACTATATCCCAGCTGAAACCAGGGCAATTTGACATTCTTTTTTTCTGATGGTAGTGCTGTGTGAGGTTGGAGGTTAGAAACAGTTAAGTGTGAGATGAGAGCAAAAAGCTGCTGTGATATGAATGTCACTAAAGAATTCTAAGTTGAAACATGACCTTAAAGTAAAACTTTCATAACAGTGAAGAACAATTCCAGTTTTATTGGATTTTCTCTGTACGTTGGCCTAAGCAACCTTTTCCATGTTATTGTAAGCCGTTTAAATTCTCAAGGATAGCATTTTAGCAATAATTCATCATATAATTCCTGTGGAATTCTAACCTCTTAAAAAAATGTCTATGCAAGTCAAGGAAAGAGTTTACTACTGGGCAGATGGAAACTTGGCAGAAACACAAAACATTAATGTCGAATTATATCAGTCTGTTGAAAGTCAAAACAAATTGTATGAGTCACCAGTATTAGTAAGAACAACTATGATGTCAATTGTGTGTTTAAGAATAAAAATATAATTTCATATATCAGCATCTTAATAATATAGATTACAAAAGAAATACAGCTATAAACATTTTTAATGACAATTTCAATGTATTGTCACATAATTATAATGTTATTGGAAAGTTTACATTAAATTCTAGGGAGTCTATCAGTAAATCATACATTGAAATCATCTTTGATCAATACAAAAGAATGACTGATATGCTGGTGCTTCTGCATCTCAATTATGAAAATATTCTGATAAGAAAAAATGTACATAATATTTAATTGACATAATTCAACCACATTTCATTCCCCGTATGTTTTTGTTTTAAACATAGTTCTTTTATGCCCCTTTGGGGAAGAAAAAAAAGTGGTCATTTCTAGTTTAATTTTATTTTAATACCATAATATGCAAAATTAACAATAGCTTCAAGCCTTAAAACCAGTATTGTACATTCCTTATTCTGTGGAGGAATAAATCTCAGCATTAAACTGAGAATACTTTTACAAGTCCTGGTTGGTAGTACAAAGCTAATATAGATTTAGTAGGAAAAGTTTCCTAGGTATTATGTTCTGCTGTGATACAACTTTACCTTTAATTAATTAATCCACCATTCCAGTAAGCAAACTCACTTGCTTAATACTGAAGAAAAATATAAACATTCAAGAGGTTATTTATAACATTTATGCGCCATAGAACCTTAAGCTTTTTAAGAATAAAATCCAATTTTTATTACAGTTTCCTTCTTTTGATGGCTCACTGCAGAAAAAAAGAGCTCAGGAAAACTTTTTGTTGAGCCCTGAATTCAGCCCAGTGGCAATTTTTTATGTTCCAGATCAAACAAAGCCAGAAACCCCACTGAAGGATTATAAAAAGGACTAAAGATAGCATCCTGCTGGAATGGTACCCTCAGAGGGGCACTGAAATCATTTGGATATGGAAAGGGAGAGGGAGAGGAGGCGCAGAGCAGCGAGGGGATTTCAAGACAGAAGAGTAAACTGCAGCTGCTGCGGGAGTGCTATTGTTCGTGCATTTAACTGCTTTATAGGATCCTTCACTGCTTGCAAAGACCTCTTTTTGACCATTCCTTTTAAAACTTTGATTAGAAGTGAGGTGGATGTAAAGTCAATACTGACTTAGACTTTGTTATCTCTGTTTGCTTTGTCTACTTTTATCTTGAAGTTAGCAGGCTTTAAGTTAGTCTATATCAAACTGACATTCACGAAGTCCTGGTATCAAATTGTTATTTACTATTGACAAATAACAGTGTCTTTTCACATGGTTACCACTGACAAAGACTGGCTTGCTTCCTTGCCAAACAATGCCCCCCCCTCCTTTCCTCTCCTTCCTATTTTTTTTCTCTAAGGGTGATTTTTTCTGGTTTATCTTAAGTGCAGCTTAATGTCAGCCTCTGTGTGACAGGCCAGAAACCCTGTTTCTGCTTTCTTTTCACTTGTTAAATGTCTTCCCTACAGATCACTGTCCTCTCTTTTTTTGTGACATAGTATGTGAGATCTGAAAGGAAATATACGTAACATTCAGTGTTCATTTTAGCATTCTTCACACTTACATAATCCTGTGTCATATATAGTATTTTCTGTCACCAATCATGAACTACTTTTGATAGTACTAAACAAGGAGAGATGTGCCTAAATCCAGAGACTTTTATCGTGCTTTTAAGTCTACGAATGGTGATTAAGAAAAAGAAGTCAATAAGCTTAGAATCGCTATATGTGAAGTCCATTTGTCCTATGGAAAATGTTTTGTTGTTGCCTTTTATGAAAAAAAAAACCAAAACAAAACAAAACCCAAAGACAACAGAACATAAGTATTGTAGCATTTTGAGGTTTCTTTTACGAACTGTTTTGGTTTTAGTTCTCTTTAAATCAAATTAGTACTTCCAAATTTGCATTACTTCATACTTTGCATTTAATTGCAACTGGTTTATTACAACACAACAGTACTAATATCTCTTTGATTGGATTTTTGTCTGTGTGTCTCACTCTGCTGTAAATAGTGGATTACTGTAAAGTTTTTTCTGTAGAAGAAACCAGAAAAGTTTATCTGAATTTGTTTCTAAATAACACTAAATCATTGAAGATTTGCCTTAATTTGGACAAGTGCCCATGGAAACATTTAAAGACATTGTAATAACATACTTTAATATCACACTTTAGTTTTATGTAGTTTATTTACTACAAACATATAATATATCCATACCTTTTAAAATGTGCCATTCTTGTGCTTGGAAAACTTGCATAGTCACCAAATTTGCCTGACATCGAGCATACACCTCAGCTGCAGTAATTTGTTTCCTTTGAAGCTCTTATTTTGCTATTCCAAAATCATAACGAGAAAACAGCATGTGATGATTACCCCTGTAATCCAAAGATTAACCCAAAGACTCAAAAATGCTCTCTGAATTTTGATTCAGAGCTTTTTAAACTATTTTTGAGTAAGGCTATAGCAGCATAAGACAAAATAAAAGAAAACAAGAAACTATATGACTAAAACCTTTGCTACTGATGTTATTCAGGTACTGAATCCAGATTTTTTTTATTGGTTATTCATTAATCTTTTTTAATTAAAAAAAAAAAAAGTATCAAGCATGAGTGACCAGCTAGGTATTCAATTTTTTATAAACTCTCCAAGGGATCATTAGGAACACTCTTACCTGTGTGTTGGATAAAGTTTCTTGTTCTAATGCCCTAGCTGTTAATAAGACTAGTGTAGGTCACCTGGCTATAACTTAATCCATAGTAAGGTCATGAGATCACTGCAGCCAGTTAATTGCTTACTAGTTTCAGTGAAGTAGAGAGATAATTCATTATCGCCACCTGAGTTATGATTAATTACTGATGACTTTCAGGAATGTTAAACACTACTTTTGCTAATGTATCAGAATATAATAATGAAATGAATTTAATACTCACTTTGAGAATGTTTCCACAAAGCTCTGGAGAAAAACCTTCAGAAAGTGTGTCTCTTATTATGCAGATTCAGTTCAGAGTGCTTCTGAGCTTCCCAAACTTTGAGATACACAGAAAGAAACACAGATGTAGCTATTTTCACTTTGATGTTGGGTTATTGCCTCAAAATTGTGACCATTGTTCAGTATCTGTTGACTTTATTAAATTTCGGGATGAGGAAATAACAAAATCATGATTACCACCATGACTTAAGTGGCACTACAAGTTTAAGTCCTAAGACCATTGATATTTTCTGACTCTCTGTTCCATGTTCCAGACATTTAGTCGGTCACTAACAAGCATTTTGGAGAGGGTCAGTAAGCCTTTTTGGTGATATGCATCAATGTGATTTTTTTTCTTTTTCTTCATTATCTTCATCAATGTGAAATGTTTTCAAGGTGTACAGAGAAAATGTGAAAATAATGCGAGTGTGGTAAGGTCATTTATCTTAGTATCTCTGCATTTGGATAGTCCTATTGCTCAGATTGGCTTAAAGTGGATAATAATGCACAAGAGTATGGTGTATTTAAAGCCTATATGAATTGCTGTATTTTTATTTCTGCTTCCAGTACAATGCTAGTAATTCAAACAATACTCATTTCATATATGGAAGCTTGTTTTAAACTCAAGATACTTCAGGGCAGATGCATATAACCTAGTAACCAAATAATTAAATTAATATTTAAGTTCTGTTTTGCTTTCCCTTCAGACAGGGTAGAAAATCCACACAGAATTATTTTCCTGTTAACAGGGATTAAAAAGTCATGGCTTTTAAAGATTTGAAATTTTCCATTCCCGTGGTCCACTTTTCACTTGTGCTACTCAGCAGAGATGGAGTACAGCTCCTGCAGGGAAGATTCCAAGGAAAAGTTATTGCACTTGAACATCTACTGTAAGATATTTTTAATAAATTCTTAGAAGATCAAGAATTTCATGTTATATATTTTAAAGGAAAATATTTACTTGGTTTTTTGTCTGCTTATCAGCAGTGTGAGCTTCTGAATGCTAGAGAAAACTTCAGAGATAAGAAAAACAGAGCACTAGCCAGGAATAACATACATCAGCAAAATTACCAAAGCTAAAGGATACAGAAAATATGCTGTGCAAAAAAACACTGGAAATTTATTTCTCAAAAAAACACCTTTTTGCAGTTCTAACATGGTAAACACAGTTACAGTAAATGATAAAGTACAGTGCATTACATTCAGCTTTTTCTCATTCAAGTCAATATGTGTGAAAAAAGCTGAAATTGAAGTAAAAGGAGTAGACATTATAAACATTTTTATTATTATTTTAAAAAGACTTTGAGGAGTTTTAACTAAAAATCCATTCCTGGTATTCTTTAAGTGTATATGCTTATTAGTTTTATACAGTCATTTACATTATCTTACAAGACCGAGTGGTCTGTTGTGCTGCATCTCACTGTGTACCCGCTCATTCACTTCAGCTTTGTGTCAGGCCCCATTCTCTGTTGAGGGGGCGAGGAGTAACTCCGGTTCCTGGTTCCCCGGGCTGGGTGAAGGTGAAATGACAGCATAAGTCTACAAACACAAAGTCTTTATTCTGGGCTCACACAACGATGTGACAATAACAATTTGCAATTATCAACAACTTATAAGGGTGGTTTGGGGGGGCGCAGGAGCAGGGAAAAGAGAGGCCAGGGGCTGGGAAGGGCCGGTGGCGTGTCGGCAGCTGGCGGGTCAGTGTGCTGGCCTGGCCGTGCCTTGCGCCTGACCAGCGCGGTCTGTCCTCTGTCCCTGTGCAATCCCGTCCCGGCTCTGTCCTGGGGGACAGCTCTGTCCTGTGTGCACGTGCCTGTGCGGGGCTGTGGGTGCAGATGTGGGGGCAGAGCATGGGGCAGAGGGCCCCCGTGGCCCCGGGGCAGCAACTGGCGCAGGCGGGTGTGCTGGCGAGTGTGGGCACCAGCAAAAATCAAGCTGCACCAGCTGGTGATGTGGCCTGGGAGCCAGGGGGTGAGTGGGTCTCTGACAGCCAGCCCCGGGTGGGAGAGTCCCCGGGTGTCTCTCAAGCAGTGAGAGCTCAGTGGCCAAGCTATGGGACATGGGGAGTCCCGTCCAGCTCGCGGGATGTGGGACAGTCTGTACCAGCAGCTGGAGAAGGGCTGCAGCCTCGGGGGCTCCCACACCCTAGGACCAGCAGGGACCAGTAAATGGGGAGAGTGGGACCAAGGGGCCAGGTCCTGCGCAGGCGGTGTGCCTGAGCCTGGCTGCCTGAAGGGTCCACCTTGCCCGCATTCAGTTTCAGCAGTGGATTTCCATACTGTCCAGCCAGAGAGGGGAGCAAGATGAGGCCATTGGTATTCTTTATATCTGTGTATATGTAGTGTGTACTTCTGCTTTGTGTATGTGCCTGCTGGGAGCACATCTTCAGCCTTGCTACTGCCTGGACCAGAGGATGCAAAGCAGCAGCAGCCTCACTGCTCATGGGCTGTTGGATCCTGCTGGAGCAATTGTCTTCTAAAAGTGACCACTATTCCATGTCATCTCTGAACACCATGTTGTTTATTGCCCATTTCCTTAGATTAAGGAACCCTTCTTATGTGCATGAATATATAAAAAAGACTGCAGAAAAATGTGGAATGGTATAATATATGTATGTTTGCTTATAAATGTATAGTTATTATTTTATAGATATAGCAGCATTCAAGAACAAAAAGCAAAAAGTCTGGAGATGCCAGACTGCCAGCTGTCACCCCAGATAACTGACTACTAAACTTTCTTTGACTTTAGAGTTAAATTTATTTCTCATCTATGTGTGGTAGGCATGTGTTAGTAGATATATGTATGGAACAGCTTCTGATAAAGGAGATTAAAGATTATTGTGACAGATGGAGATGCTGAATGACAGCAGATTTGGTGACTAGGCAATAGTTTTCAAAAACAGTGATGGTGTTAAGCCCATTTTTACAGTTCAAGACATACTGTACAAACATTCCCAGGCACAGGCTAAAAGGCAAATTGGTTTCTGAAGGAGCCAGAGATTTTTATAACATTTTTAGCATCTTTATGCCTCAGAAATTATAACCAACCAATGGAAAGGATTATCAAACCAGCTTTTAAATAGGCTGTTAAGGCAAAATAGTGTTCAAAACTTTCTTACTAGTAATGAATTAAAGCCATCATCTTTGAGCATTTTAACAAGGCACTCAAAACCAAGATACATTGACATTTTACAGCACATTCTGAAAGGGAAGAGCTTGCCCATGACTGTATAATATTAGCCTTCAATCTGTCTCCAGACCAAGAATGTGCTGATCACAATTTCCTGAGTGAAACAGAAAAACTGATAGCAAAAATACACTTTGCAGGGCTTCTGGCCATCATTCCCAGGTAAGGTGTGTTTGACAATGTGGCAGACATTAACTGGAAAAAAGTTGGAGTATTTAACTCTATATGAACAGATGTCTTTTTGTCTTTTTTTTTTCTTCAGCACACTGCTAATTGAAAGCAGTCATGGATAAAAGTCGTACCTTAGCTAGTAATAGATTACATCTATTAGAATGATAGCTAAGCTATTTGTTTTCAACCACCTTATCTTAAAATTATTTTTAAAAATCATTGTTCTTCTACTTACATCAAGTACTGCACATATGTATCATCCAGCATTTATTAAGAAAACTAAGATTTCAGTCAAGAAAGGCTCTGTGAGGGTCTAGCACAAAGAAATAAAAAATTTACAAAAGCTGTAAAACCAAGAATGTAATGAAGGCTCAACCCACCAGCCTGCAGGCATTCAAACTCCCAGTGACTTTAGTGGAGGTTTCCAGTGGGGCAGAAATATTGTACCAGGCTAATAAGGATGTGCGAGAAAGCGGGTGTGTTTCAATGAACCCATTGTTGTTGTTTTCCTACAAAGGTTCTGATGTGTAGGGATTTTTAGAAGTGAATCTCAGATTTTTCTTTCATTGCAAAAAAGACTTATCGAGGGTTGTAACCATAAAAATGTGCCAGTGTTTCAGCTGGGTATGATTTAAACTTGGAGTACCATAAAATCACAGATGCTTGAACTATGAATCAAATATTACAAATGGTCATGTATAGTATAAAGAAAAGTTTCAAACTATCACCGTAACTTATAAAGTGGCATGTATTTTGCCACAAAAAGTAGAAAATTTATAATTATGCGTTGTAGCTAACTGTTGGGTTTGTTTGTTTGTTTGTTTTCTTTTTTGGTGAAAGAGGGAGAGAGAGATTATATTATGTTCATTATTGTAACACTGTAAGTTGCTTCCTCAAATGCAATTTTTGTTTCGTTGTTACTGGAGGGGATACTTTCAGTGCTGATGATCTACTTCATTAAAAGTGTCTTCTAGAATATGCATGAGGCTTTTGTTAGGTATTTTGCTTTGCTGCTGCAAGTTATAAATGTGTCTATGTCCATAGCGACGCCAGCCAATCATTATATATGTTTTGTTCATATGTCATTGAGATCTAAGGAAGGATTTCTGGCAACTTTGCTAAGCTATTTTGAGCTTTATAATGATCAAAGATGTTACTGACAGATAATATATCTCTTTAACTATTGATACTCTCCATTGAATTACTATAATTTCTTTGTGGAGATTATGGCTGTATTCCTTTCATGAAAAAATGGCTAAAATGCTTCAGTGGTGGAGTGGAAAACTAGAATATATATATATGTATAGAAGGCAAAAGTAAAGCAACCAGGATGTTGGCATCCTACTGTCTATTCAAACATTTATAGTTGTACATTTCTACTCTTTAGAAGGAACAGGAGAACCACAATTCAAAGTTACTGCCATCATTCAAAAGTCAAAAGTGTAAAAATTTATTCAATTTTAAATTATCTTGGCATTTCATTCTTGATTTAGAAAATCCACTGTCCAGAAGTGTCACTTTTTCATGACAATAGGTAAAGACGACAGTTGATTGCAGTAGACAAGTGCTAAATGAGACTTGAAAAACTTTGACAACGTATTATCAGGATTTTTCTGTCATTCAACTAAGGGAAAACAAGCATTAAAACAGATTTTGTGCTTTCTGATCAAAAATATTAGGAAAAACCACATTATTCATAATGCAATTTATCAACTCACAGAATAAAGACATCCATGTTAGTTTTCTACCTAATTGTTAGTTTTCTACCTAATTGTATTTGCACTTATTTAATTAATGGTTTCCTCTCTTAGGAATTTATTGTGCTGGAAACTGTAGAAACACACAACAGAAAGTTGGTCTATGCCCTAAGAAACTTTGACTCACTCACTCCGCTTCCTGATCACCACAGTTTCTGTCTGTTCCCTGCAGTTTCTTTCCGTTCCTGAATAAAAGATTTGTGCTTATGAAATCACAAAGTTCATTTCTGTCCACTTGACCTAATAATTTTTGACCACATTTAAAGTGTTCAAAACTAATTAAAAGTCTAATTAGTCAGACCAGTGAAATTGCAGTCTCTTCTTGTATTGCTCTTTGATTTTGTAGTTGCTCTTGCCATTTTTTTATAACACCAAACCAGCATACATAGTCACACACAGGTGCAAATATATATTGAGAAAAGAGGAAGAATATGTCATATACAGATAAACACACCAGGAAAGAGAGAGCATGTGATTTTCAAATGGGGAATCTGTGCACTTGTAATTGATCTGTACTATTCCCAATAAAATGAGGTATGCTGTTCTACAAGGAAAAGCAGAATATATATATATATATATATAATTTTCAAATAAGTTTTCCAGTAAACATGTTAATAATTTTTCTATTCTATAGTTTTTCTTCTAATAGAGTTCTGAAAAAGCAAGGCTGAAAAGGATCTTAATATGTTACCAAATTCATCCCTCTCCTCTAAACTGGGATCAGTAACATAAACCTTATTCAGGAGAGATTCTTTTAATACCTCCAGTAAAGGAGAGTCCACAATTATTAGGTAATTTATTTCCTTGCTAATGACCATCTTTGTTAAATAATTGTGGGCTTTTTTTTCCGTAATGTCTCATCTGTGTTTTTCTCATTCTTGATTACTTTTTGTTCTACCCATGTGATCATTACTCTTGTCCTCTGCTGAATTTTCTCAAGATATTCTGTAGTCGTTCAGCTTTATACTGGCTGATTGGAGAACTGTTTCATGTGCATTTAATATTCTTCTTTATGTTTCCTATATGATGTCTGCCTTTCCACTACAGTGACATTATTGTCTCCTGTTCTGTTTGTGATTCATTTATTTTAACTGCTACTGACAATAAACCCACAAAGCCATTGAGAAGACTTTAAGAAATGAAGCACAAAGAAACCTACATAAATCTGCTCCATGTCATAATATTTTATTTATTTTTTGAGCAAGAACACATTGTAATGTAGTCATACAAATATTCTCATTACCCAAAGATCCCTTCCTAAAGAACTGGTTTCATTAGTTGCTCCCCATTCTGCACTCATGATGTCAATTATTTCTGTTTAAGTATTTTTAAGAACAAATCAAGGCTGTTTCTGGTTTGAGCTTGCAGCATTCCTCATACTCCTTATCTGTCTTCGCTAATGGATGTAACTTAGATGTGCTCAAAACTACAAGTAAAAAGAACTTCTACTTATTTTATGCAGTTTCAATTGATATTTCTTCCTGAATTAACCACTAATGAAACTTCTATATGTTTGATTTGTCATAAGTCTCAGCAAAAGCCTTGCCACAGTCTTGGCCTGCCCTACCCTCCATCAGCATTATTATTCTGTTAACAGACGACTGCCCAAACTTTGAAAAAAAGTGGTAGAGACTTGTTGAGTGTAATGTACTGGATACATGTGTTATTCCTGTAAATGCCATGGAAGCCCCTTATAGAGTATCTCTCTCTTCTGTTACTAAAAACTCAAACTAATGATTCATTATCCATCATTAGCTCTTGTGGTTTTGTGTAAAGTTAATGTACAGGAGTACTTGGAATACAACTGTGCTAGTGTAATTTTGTGATATTCTTAATACTGTGCTGAGTCCAAGCAACATCTTTGAGACAGCTGGTAACTTTAATATGAAAAAGTAGCATTTGAGGACTGTTGGAATTTCTGGGGAAAAGAAAGGGAATTTCTGTTACCATACACATAATCAGCTGATGGGTAAAATGAGTGACTGGCAGTAAGATCTGGTGTCTTTTCATTCTACTGTTTATTAAACATTATTGTTGACGTTGAAGAGGCCTCCAAGAGCTTTGGATGCCTTATTGTGATCTCTAATAATAAATACTATTTGCACATTTATATGAATTTCCCACCACAACTGGATTATGTGAAAGCAACTCTAGTTTCAAAAAGGAACTATATTGCTCCCAAAATATTATTTTTATTTATTCAAAAAGAAAAAATAATGTCGCTATTACACTGATGACTTTCATAGGTAATTGCTACATGTGAACAAATTATGATGAGTCAAGAACCTTTGTCTCCAATATCTGTTGCTATTAGAACAGTTAATGCTTTTGTAGTATCATTATGCACCTATTTTCTAATAAGTGTTTAATAAACACTGGCAACACAAAACTAGAAAATTATCATTAATGAATCTTAAAGTGATAAGAACAAATTAATAAATGAGCTGTATTTGACTTCCAAAAGCTATATGTACTCCTATGACATGAAACAGGCAAAGGAATGTTAAATTGGAAGACGAGCCGGTTCTATATAATCCTGGGTAACCTACATGGTTATTGTTAGTTAGCTAGTCCATCAGTTATTTTTTTTTGGGGGGGTGGTGGTTTACAGCCTACTTCCAACCCTGTCTCTGTCATTTGGCTGTTATAGGTTAAGTTTTAGATAAGTGTTTAGATAGTAGTTTTAAATTCTGACCAAAAATGCATTAGTGTAAGAACTACCATAAACTACATTTTGCAGGTATCCCGGGCTTGGCAATGTCTGCGATTTAGTGTTTTGGCTTTACCTGAGAAGCACAACTTTAATTTCTTTGTTATATTTTTTATTCTAATTAAGGCCTAAATAGGGGTGAGGATAAGGAATTCATAGCTATCCTGCCTCTGCTTTTTTACCAAGGTGAATGGATGGTGAAGTCCCAGATTCTTGTTCATCCCACTCAGATTTTGAACCCAGTGTGCTGTCAGAAGTTGGTGCTGTTTTCTGCAGACCTCCTTCTCAGCCATGTGTCATTCAGTGATGGATAGAGACTAGGAAGTGCTTTACTCCACTTTTATGTTTATTGCTAGGATGTTAAGGGTTACTAGATTACTCCCATGCTGAAGCAGGTGTACTATTTGAACAATACTGTTTCTGAAGCAGACCTTTGTTTTTGTTTTTGTTTTTGTTTTTTTTTACCATAGTCTGAGTTAGCCTATGCAGAATTACAGAACAAGTGTTTGACAAGGCACTGTGCAGCAAACTATTTCTAGATATTCAAAGACATCATAAAATGTGCATTGATTTAGCTTGCAATTGTCCAGAATAGAAATGTCACACTACAATAGTCCCAATTTAATGTACTTTTACATGTACAGTACAGAGAGAACACTCCAGTCTCTGATAGAACAATTTCATGCCATACCCAGGAGTGCATGACTCATTGGTCTTAGCCACTTCTTTTGCATCAATTGGTGTGCTTGTTTAAAGTGAATAGTGCAATTGAGAGGGTGCTCTGTTAACTGAAATCCCACTGCTTTTCCTTTATGCCTCATCCTTGCTGGGGCAAAAATATCTGACCTGACAGAGAAGAAAATGTACAGTTAAACCGTTCAGTATTGTATGCTGCACAGAACCAGATGCATCCCTCTGGTCACGACACTGAGAAAAGCAGTGTGAGGAAATAATGCTTTATCTGAAGAACAGTTGCTTTGTATGTCTTTACATTTCCTAAACTGTCATTCATAATGAATATGAATGCTATCATACTTTTCCATTCCATAAAGCCAGAAAGAGAAGCCAGAATCTGCCTGTTTTACATAAAAAAGATACTAGCTAAGAGTAGTGATGCTTCACCTATGTAGATCCACTTGTGTTCTGATTTCAGATGAAGTCTTTGAATACATTTGTGAAGTAGTGCCTGCTGTGTTACCACCCAAAGAAAACAAAGATGGAAGTGTGACCCTTTCATTTTTTATTTCCACGGTCCAAAGAATAAATAGTGTGTGTCTGTTTAATAATCAACAATTACTTTGAACAAGCAAAAGAGCAAAACAGAATATGTCACTCCTCCCAGTTTCTGACTTTATTTGCTCCTGCACCTACTTTCCTTGTTTGCTACTGAGGTAGTACTGGATAAGGAGCCATATTTCTCCTTCTTACAGTAAATGTTAGAAGCATGCCATACAGGGGAGAAAACAGGCCAGATCCCTGGCATTCTGATTACTAATCAATACAGTAAGAGTTTGAAGGACTTTAATGAGTATTCTGTATTTTGAATTATTTTGTATTGACATGCTTAGTGTGACTTTTACAAATCTTCGTTTGTTCTGCCTGTAAGTTGTTAAAGTACAGGTCATCAGTGCTTTAATCTTGATTTTATCACAATTTGAAAAGATAATTTTGATGAATGATATCACCATTGGGATCATCATTAAACATAAGCAGTTTGATGTTAATAAATTTTATTGTGGGATTTGGTATTTCAAAGGATATCAGAGCTGGCCGGACACATAACCCATGACTATAGATAGCTTCCAGTACAATTTAGGGGAAGGGGCAAGTTTTTTTTGGCTCAAGGAAATTAATTTATCAAAAAATGCACCTGCTCAGAGTGAGCAAAATGGGAATAATCCTTCATGCTCTGGACTGCCTTTCTTGCATTTTTTTATTTATAACAGGGACAGAAATTTTCAGAAAATAGAAAGCAATATTCAATATCATGTTCAAAATTTATCAGAGCCAAAAAATTTGACTAGGTATGATGTTTTATTTGATGAATGAATTTAAAAATTTGTTTCATAATACCAAAGCTTGGTATTCTGGGCTTCCTGGTGATTGATTTGGCTTAAAAGCAATTTATTTTCTACATCTGTAACTTCTAGTTTCTATTCAGAAGGAATTAATTCTTTGTGTGTGTATGTCCTTGTCCTTACCCATCTCTTATCAGCTGGAAAAAGAGGACTCTGCTTGAAACTGAAATACATTATGCTTAATACTTTCAACATTCTCCCTTTCTTTCTTTCTTGTATATAGGGCTGTGGTAAAATTTCTCTAATTAGCTGCAGTGTGCTTTAAGATGAAACATGTCATAGAGTCGTAGAATAATTCAGGCTGGAAGGGGCCTCAGGAGGTCTCTGTGCAACCTTCTGCTCACAGCACTGGGGTCAGACCAGTTGCTCAAGACTTGACCCAGCTGGAGCCTGAAAATCTCTGAAGATGGAGATGGCACAGTATCACTGGGCAGCCTCTTCTGTTGCTTCACTGTCCTCATGGAGAAAAAGTTTATCCTTACATGCAATCTGAGCCTCTTTTGTTTCAAACTTTGTCCATTGTGCCCGATCCTCCCTCCATGTACCCCTGTGGAGAGCCTGGTTCCATCTTCTCCATCCACTCCCCGCAGGCAGAGCACTTGCTGTGAGTCTTCCTGAAGCCCTCCTTGCCCCAGGGTGGCCAAACCCCACCACTATGACCTCTCCTCCTTAGAGCAAGTGCTCCAGCCCTGACCACCCTGCTGGCCTTGCTGACTTTGTCCCAGTTGGTCAACGCCTTTCCCATACTGAGGGCCAAAAACTGGGTGCAGTATCTGGACGTGTTCTAGCAGTGCTGAGCAATGCTCCCCTTGATCTGTTCATGCCCCTGTTCATGCCACCCACAATGCTGCTGCCCTCACCAGGGCACGCTGCTGGGTCATATGCAGCTTGCTGTTTGCCAGCCACACGAGAGGGCCCCATTGCTCATTCCTTGTCATCCCTGCCTGCCTTTCCTGAAGAGCTGATCCATCACAGCACTCCGGTCACGTGAGCACACTTGAGGTGGGTGCATCTTTGCCCTATATTCCTCCTTCTTCTCATCACTCCATACTCTTTGCTTTGACCCTTGCTCACTGTTACCTCACTTAGCTGCAGGCTGTAGTCTCCCCTAGCCCCATCATTCCTAGTGATCCAAGAGTATCCTCCGTCCAGGAATTGGACTGAATATAAGCCTCTGATTTGTTGAGGTAGTTGCTCCCATCGGTGTTGGGGACGATGCCCTGTTACATATCATCACCAATGTTCAATCCCAGACTATCTTCACTGGTTTGCAGCTACCTTTAGTGTGCCTTTCTGTAGAACCTGCCCTGCAAGCTTCTGCTCCTGATAGCTGCACTCGGGGCTGGCAGTTCTCCTCCTCCCCCTCTCTCTAGCATTAGCTTAAAGGACTCCTGTCATTCCCTGACCAGGAGTCAGGCTTTCCCAGTGGTAGCCTGGCTCTGAACACCTCTGGAGAAGTTCCCAGAAGATCAAGAAGCAGAAATGAGAACCTCTACACAGACTGCAAGCACCAGTCACAAAGAGAAGCCCTGGGGACTCTCCATGTGGCCTGTCTCAGCCCCTCTCTGCATCCCCCATTGCAGTGTTCCAGGTTGCTGTGATCCCCAAGGGCCAGTTAAGTAACAGATGGATGCTGAGCACAGGCATCTACCCCTCCTGTGCAAGATTTGCATCCCTGGCAGTTCCTTTCTCTCAAGACTACAAATTCCCTGAAAGCCTCCCGAGCACGTGTTACGCAGCTTGTGAATTTGCCACTGCCACACACTCCAGCCATGCTCACAGCAAGTGGAAGATCAAATAATCATAATTATTAATGATTTTCACCTTATCAAATAGGGTGCAATAGTGTTAAGCTAGCATTAAAGCTGCCAGAAATGGAAATCTGAAGTACAGGAGAAAGTACTGAGTGATATCAAATAAACCTAAGAGAAAACATAGTACTGATAATAGCTAATGTTGCTGAAAAGTGAATATAATCACATTCTTCAAGTCTTAGACCAATTAACTACTATTAAGTAAGAAAAAAAAAATGCTGCTGTAGTATGTGTAAAGGTGAAAAGGAGGTGAAAATAAATGCCAAATAAACAGCAGGTGCGAAAAGTAAAATTGTGCAAGATGAAGAGAGGGAGAGAAGAAAAAAAGGAAAATCTCATTAGAAATACATCTGGGTTTAGATAATGAATATGAAATAAAAGAAAAATAATTGATCTTCTGTTCAAGAAACATTGTTTTTAAACACATCAGTGGTTGTGCTTTGAAAATATGCAGCAAGTTAGAGTAGACTGGTATATTTCTGCATAGGTACTGCTGCTGTTTTGGTGGTCTATTAGAGATAACGGGGAAAGTGAAAATTTATTCTCTAATTCCAACTGCAATGTGTAGCTATGCTAATTTTGTTGTTACCTAATGCACCATTACAGTTCCCTCCTGTAGCAGATCTTTTGATGCAGAAGGAAAGGAGGAGGAGTCAGCGCAGCCCCCGGCTCCAGGGCACCGCTGCAGGCAGTGCCAGCAATGTGAGTCCAGATGGTGGAGCGCAACGTCAGATGCCTGGTCACCCATGTGGGAGCTGGCATTATTACACTTCTGCCAGGCAGGAGTTTATTGCATTGGGGTAATCTCATTCTATATTTACAAAGGTACTACAGCACTTTTAAGCTACCGAGGGGTGCAAAATGGCAGCGAGATGACTTTAGGGTCTGTCATTTTCTACAAAGAAGAAACATCAGTTTAAAAAGTGATTATATAGGACAAAACCCCCACATCTACTTTCAGATTTTAGGGTAAATTTCCTTCATTTGTAGCATTGGAAAAGAGAACAAATAAATAAATAAATAAATAACTAGATGAATAAATAAATAATTAAAAAAAAAAAGAAAAGAAAGAAAGCAGTCAGAATACCGGTATTTTTCTTATGTCATGATAAAGAAAAATGCAGTAACAAATCATTTATCAATAATAATGTCAAAAATAAATGGATACATATGCACGGACTTGATATAGTGAAATAGCAGTATATTAAAAGTAAAAACATGTGCTTCAAAATATGCAAATCTTTTACATTAGACTTCTTCACAGGGCACTAGAAAGAAAGATTTAGTTAAAGTTGAACTTTTATTTCAGAACAAACTGCCAAAGTACATCTGAGCAAGTCACTATACCTTACAGTGTCCAAGGAGGAGTCCTAGAAGGTCTGAAATGGTAATTGGCTGATAAAAATCTGTTGTTTAATCCACTTCTTGGATTGGCCTCCACACAGAACAGAAGTTACTGTGGACAATAAAGGTGGCAAAGGCTGAGTGACACAAATTTTCTTGAATACAAAATAGAATGAATACATTGGTGAATTCTTCCAGAAGGCTTCCACAATGTTGTAGGATTGAACAAGAATGTGGCAAATGAGGTTCAGCACTGATAACTGAATAAAGTATTTGTTGAAAAACATCTCTGACTGTGCACATGGTAGATCCTAAACTAGTATTAGCACTCAGAAAAGTGCGCTTGAAATCACTGTGAATAATTACATGAAGATGTCAGCTCTAGTGCTTAGTGGTGGTTCAGAAAGCAAGTATTATGTTAAAAATTATGAAAAGTATAGAGAACAAGACAGAATGTATCACTGTACCACTGTGTAAAACCACAAGGGCATAAAAGAACTAAAAATAATTAATATAGAAAAGGAATGAATATGACTGCAAGTACAAAATTTAACCTATTTCATTCTGCAAATGGATACATCAAATGAAGTGAGATTCTTCTGTTTGGAAAAGATATCAAGAAGACATTTAAAAAAATCTCAGATCTCAAATCTCAAATAGAAGGTGAATAGGGACCTATTTTTCATTATTTTTGTATGAGAAGTAAGAAGCATCCAGTTAAACTATAGCATACAAATTCTAGAACCAATAAAAGGAAATAATTTTTAAATACTTTTTGGATTTCATTATCATAGATGCCTTGGATACCAACAGTATTCCTAGTACAATATAACGTTTAGAGATATTTGTAGAAGAAAGGTATACTAAAGACTATTTAACAGAAAAATATGGATGCAATTCTGAATCAGTGAGTCCTTTATTCAGCAATTTGCAGAAAATGGGGGGGGGGGGGGGGGACGGACGACATTGCAGGAGATGTTTTATTTTTCATTTTTCTTTTCTCCAGCATAAGCCACTGTAGGAGACAGTGACATGACTTTTTTCCAAAATCTTAGCTATTATAAATTGAACCCAGTTTTTTGAAACAAGGGAAAAAGCTAAAAGCCAGTATAAATGGGACTTTTTGAATGCTGCATTTATCCTTTCTGAAACAGTAATGAGTGTAGCACAGGAAAGAAAAGTAAGTTCACAAATGTGAAGTAACAAATAGGTATTATTCTTTAAAAAAATGCCCATTATGTTGGAAATTATTGTGATAGTGATGCTAAACTGCTCAAACTTTCCTGTAAGAAAATATCATAACAGTTTTTAGTCAGTGGGTAAGAGGACATTTCTGTTGTAGATATATTGTAGTGGGTAAAAGCCAGACCTTCTTTTATTATTCTTATTCCTACCACTCCTCTAAGACTTAACTTCTTTAAATTTCTCATATTTTATGGCTACCTAGGAATGTTGTTCTACCTATTATATTTCATTGGTATTTTGGTGACCATTGACTCTTTAGTTACTAGATATACAATAAATAATCTAACCTTTGTAATTAGACAACCCTTTCAGCTGCACTGCCCGCTCCTGTGCTGCCGGCCGTGTTGTGCTCCCAGCATTCCCAATCATTCCCAAAAGCTGCAATCTGACTGTCCCCCAGCCTCTGTGCCTTTGCCAGTTAGACGGCGACTAGTGTACTTTTTAATGGGAATGTTTAAATTTCTTTTTCTTGATAACACTATGGTAAAATGGTTTTCAAATCATGTTCCAGGGCACTCATATTTTTAATACCTTTTTTAAATGAAAAGCTCTCCAGTCCCCATGACAACTAGTGAATTATTTGCTGTATTCTTCCATTTTTTAAAAAAAGGCCTTTTGTGTTCTGAATAACAGTTATATTGCTATCACTAATCACTTTTTGTCTGAGAATTCTCTGCCCCTTACTCAACAGGACAGGCAGAGAAAATAAGATGAAGAAGCTCATGGGTGGAGAATAAGAGGGAAAGTACTTACCAATTATAATCATGGACAAATGTTCATACCTGACTCAACCTAGGGAAAATTAAATTATTCACAATTAAAATAGGCATGGATATCCAGAAAAAAAAGAGAAATTAAAATTATTTTTTTCTCCACCCTGTTGCCCAGCCTCAGCTTCACTCCTTCATTCCCAGTTCCTCTACATTCCTCCCTGCTCTGAACAGCACAGGGGTATTGGGAAATGAGGGTTGTGGTCAGTTCATAACAGCTCTTCTCTGCGGACCCTTCCTCCTCACATTTTTCCCCTGCTCCAGTGTGTCCTTCCCACAGGCTGCAGTTTCCTCTGATGTGTCTTGTGTTGACTGCAGTGTGGATATCAGCTCCATCATGGTCTTCTCCGTGGCCTGCAGGGGAATCTCTGCTCTGGCACCTGGAGCATCTCCTCCTCCCTCCTCCTCTGACTTTCCTGTCTGCACGGCTGTTTCTCACACTGTTTGGGTTTTTTTGGTTGTTTTGTTTTGTTTTTTTTTTTTTTTCCTCACTCCTCACTGATGTGCAATATTTTGCCCTTTCTTAATTATGTTTACCCTGAGGTGCTACCAGTGTGGCTGTTGGGCTCAGATGCATTGTGGTGGGGCTGTTGCAAAGATGGCTGGGACCAGCTGTGTCTGGCATGGGGCAGCTTCTGGCCTTTTTTCACAGAAGGCCTCCTACACCTTCCACTGCCAAAACCTTGTGACCCACACCCAGTAAAACAAGATCTTGCCCCCCCCTTTGACACAGGTCTTCCATACTTTAGTTTCCTTATACTTTATGAAGAGTCTTCACTTTGCAGTTTTCAAATGCATGGAAATAGGGCTTCTCACCCAAAAGTATGTAGGACATTGGAATGGAATGGAATGGAATGGAATGGAATGGAATGGAATAGAATAGAATAGAATAGAATAGAATAGAATAGAATAGAATAGAATAGAATAGAATGGAATAGAATAGAATATTGGAAGGAACCTACGATTGATCACCTAGTCCAACTGCCTGACCACTTCAGGGTTGACCAAGTTCAAGCATGTTAAGGGCACTGTTCAAATGCCTCTGAAACACTGACAGCTTGGGGCAATGACCATCTCTCTAGGAAAGCCCTGTTCCAGGCTTTTGCCACCCTCTCAGTAAAGAAATGTTTCCTAATGTCCAGTCTGTGTCCCCTGAAACAGCTTTGAACCATTTCCATGTACCCTATCACTGGATAGAAAGGAGAAGAGCTCACCACCTCCCTCTCCACTTCCCTTCCTCAGGAAGCTGTAGAGAGCTATGAGGTCACTCCTCAGCCTCTCTTTCTCCAAACTAGACTAGCCTAAAATCCTTAGCCGCTCCACACAGGACACGCCTTCTACCCCTTTTGCAAGCTTGGTTGCCCTCCTCTGGATGCATTCAAGGTTCAGTGGAACACAGCACTCGATTGAGGCTGCACCAATGCTGAATAGAGTGGGACAATCACCTTTTTTGACCAGCTGGTCATGCCGTGTTTGATGTACCCCCGGGTGGGGTTCGCCCCCTTGGCTGCCAGGGCATACTGCTGGCTCCTGCCCAGCCTGCTGCCGGCCAGCACCCCCAGAGCCCTTTCTGCAAGGCTGCTCACCCGCCACTCCTCCCTTAATCTTTATTTGTTTGGCATTGAACTTGTTAAATTTCATGCTACTAATGATTGTTCGGTGTTCCAATCTATCCAGATCCCTCTGCAAGGCCTCTTGTCCCTCAAGACAGTTAACAACACCTCCCAGTCTGGTACCATCAGCAAACTTGCTCATGATGCATTCAACTCCTGCATCCACATCATTGATAAATACATTGAACAATACTGGCCATAAGATTGAGCCTGGAGAAACACTACTGGTCACTGGTTACCAGTTAGATGTAGCCCCACTCACTACAACCCTTTGAGCTCTGCCCTTCAGCCAGTTCTTCACCCAGTGCACCATCAACCCACCCATCCCACAGCTGGACAAGTTGTTCAGAAGGATGCTGAAAGGAACAGTATCAAAAGCCTTATTAAGATCCAGAAAAACTGCTTTGACTTTCCCTCTAAAGCAAGATCTAGCTCCATGATATCTTCACATCAACAGTAAATTATGACTTAATTCATTCTCGTTAAATTCTGAATACTTGTTTGCATACAAAATCTAATCCCCGTGATCATCCAACAGTTTTAAAACAGATGGCTGTCAGTCACTTGTAATCTGAGACATCTTAAACACTGCCAGTTTCACTATTCATTTATATCCTGTCTAACATATCTGAATAATGAATCTCTAGAAGTATCTTACGGACTAAATAAATAATTTATAACATGCTTTATTTCTTCTTCCCCTATTCATGATTTGGCATGAAAAAAAATACAAAAAGGAGTATGAATTTCATATATTTTGTTTGTAGCTCAGTAAATATGACTTTTACTATGACGAGTAAGTCACTAATCTTTGTATTAACCTGACAGCCTCAAGAACTAGATGATCTTTATGGTCCTTTCAAACACAAATCATGATTCTATAAAAATATGCACAATTTTATATCATTGTTAATCTTATATGCAGAAGAGCATGGACAAGGTGTTAAAGGCACAGGGGCATCCTGTGGACATCACTGGATCATCGAATTCCATCATAAATCAGTGAGCTGACATTCCTTTCTTCCTCCTCAGATCAGTTAGGAAACATGATCTTTTATGTCACCACTATTATCACCTCATCTTCAGCACTGGTCTTGTTCATATTGTTTTCTCCTTTGTGTTGCAGCAACCAAGCTGCATTATGCTGATTACTCAGAATAATCAGTTAAACCATAGGCAGATCTTTCTAGATTGTTACTTTAGGTACCAAACCTGCAGACTGAAATGTTTGAGCTATTCTGTCAGTAATTTAGATATCTTCAGGGACTGTGCTGTAGGCAAGAGATACTTTAGTTTCAGAAGGAAACACAATGCAATTAAGCTACCAGGAGTAGTAACTTTCATTTTTCTAGTGAGTTGCTTTTACCCCTCAGCTTATTTCATTACTCCTCTATCGCAATGTTCAGTGCAAGCAATCACAGACAGCTACTGTTTACGTGCACTGGGACTTCTGGAGTATTCTTCCTGGAGTGGAATTTCATACATGCTTTGAAATAATAATGCAAGAGTGTCATTGGTATGCACTATAGTCACTTCACATTGACCTGTACTAAGTTGTGGGATTTTATTTTGTCAGGTTTCCTCCCCTGTAGGAGCAGTCACTGAGAGAATCAACTGTCCTACCCTACACATTGTGATCTGCAAAGTTTGTCCTATTTTCTGTGTCTGGAATATCTGACCAAAAAGATATTGCTGGGAATTACACTACAGTCACTTAATTGAAATAGGACCCCCAAGCTAGCCTCTTAAAATACCAAAACAGTGTGCTATCTGCCATAAAGCATGTTATTTTGTTCTTGGTTTTATGGAATTTATGGAAAACAAAGTGAGAAAAGAACAGAAGGACTACAAATAACATACCATCTGCAGACACTTAAGGGTTATTGACAAAAACTATATCAACAAGAAAAGCCTTGATTGCAAAAGAGCAAAGGGCAGTAACAATTTAATTAGACTTGCTTAATGATCTCAAGGCTTCCTTGGCTCTCTTCTTTACTTATGTTCTGGTTTCAGCTGGGATAGAGTTAATTTTCTTAATATCAGGTGCAGTGCTGTGTTTTAGATTTAGTATGAGAACAATATTGACAACACGCTGATGTTTTAGCTGTTGCTAAGTAATATTTATATTGTCGAGGACTTCTCAGTCTCTCGGGCCCTGCCAAGTGAGGAGACTGTGGGTCACAAGAAAGTGGGAGGGGACACAGCCGGGTCAGCTAACCCGAGCTGGCCAAAGGGCTGTTCGTACCAGATGATGTCATGCTCAGTATATAAACTGGGGGGTGGCTGGTGACTGCTGCTCTGGGGAGGGGGCTGGGCATTGGTCGGCAGGTGGTGAGCTTTTGCATTGTGCATTACTTCTTGTTTTTCCCCTTCCCTTTGGATTTTATTCCTCTCCCTTTCTGTGTCCTTTTCAGTACAGTTGTTATTATTATTTATTTTATTCTTAAATCTTATTTCAATTATTACATTGTTCTTATCTCAACCCTTAAGTTTTCCCTGGTTGTCCTTCCCATCCCACTGAGGGTGGGAGGGAGCAGCCGCATGGTACTTAGTTGTCAGCTGGGGTTAAATCACAAAACTTAACAATCTTCAAGTGAAATGAATGCACACTCTAGAACCTTCTCTCTCAAAATGCCGTGCCCTCACTGTTAAACAGTACATTTATTTATTGGTTTCCTGTATATTACACCAGAGATAAACATCCCAAGGAAATAACCTAGCTGTCTTCTCTGTTCAAACTGATTTTTTTCATGGATTGCTTAACTAGGCCTGGTCTAAAAGTGAGAATATTCACAGGTTTTTTCTCTTTGACAAACACAGGATTGATGCCTGATTGTTGGATCAAGAGTATTACAGAAATAAAAGGTCCACAGTTAATTTTAGTCTGTAGTCACAACCTTGCAGCACTCTAGATTTTCAGGCTATGAACTAGTAAAGTCAATTCACTTACACACATACAGAAATGTACTGGGACTAAAATCGGTTCAAGGACTGGTAAATATTCTTATCTTGAATACAAAAACATCGAAGGAAGAATAGACATTATGAACAAATGCAGTTTATGGTTTTAAAGGCTTTTGCCTTTTTTCACCAATTAATTAACAGTCTAAATCATTATTATTTTTCTTCATTTAACAGTATCTGCCTATGCATCGATGTATAGCACATCAATCCATTACAATTAATTATGTCTTTTAGGAAAAATAACAGTAGCCAATTTACCAATAAATGTTTTGTGACATTCATTGGCTGCATTTGTGGACACACACACACACGAAAAATAGATTTTGTTTACATTGAAGCACATGGAACACCAAACTCAGGGTATTCAAGATTTTGAATATGTTATTGCTTTAAGATTTAACAGATCAACTAACATTAATGAAGTCTTAACCAGTTTGAGTTTCAGTAGGTTTTTGATCATGCCTGTGGTGCTCTTGACTGTTTCATCTATAGCAATAAATTACAGAACACCATTGACAAAATGTGTCGCTCTCTAAAGATGTTTTGTCACAACTATATAGTGACTCAATCTGGAAGAACACCTTAAGCATATTTCAGCTGAGTGTAATTGTTTCACTGATATTTGTTGTTCAATAAATATAAATAAAATGTACCAAACATCTAAAATGACATAGACTAATTGTTTCTAGAAAACTGACTGAATGTTCCATTGTATATATTTAACCTTTTAAAGCAGAGAATTAAACTGATTGAATGCAGAAATGCTTATCACCGGTTACCCAATTACATTATTAGAACTGGAAGCCAGTATGATGTGTATAGACTAGGTGCAGTCTATGATTACTCACATTGGAAGGACCTTTGCTGTCTGTCTGTCCCAAACTGCCACTAGAAGCAGAGACAACTTGGGTCAGGGCCTTTCCCATCAAGTCTGAAGTATCTCCAAACACAAAGTTTCCAAAACTTCTCCAGGCAACCTGTTCCAAATTTTGATCAATCTTATTTTTTCTTTATCACATAGGAATTTCCTGTGTTCCAACCTGTGTCTGTTGCCTCATGTCCTACCACTGTGCACTTCCAAGAGGAATCTATCTCCACCTTCTCTATACCTTTCCATTTGGTAGCTGAAGAAACACTGAGGTCTCTTAGTCTTATCTCAAGCTCAAAGTCAGTTCCCTCAACCTCTCGTCATATGTCATCTGCTGCAGGTGGTGAGTCTGACTGATTTGCACTTCCTAAGTTTGTAATTTTTGCCTTTGAGAACTTCAAGTCAAAAGGAATGTCCCCTAGTCACTACAGTCTTTGAAAGATGATAACAAAGGGCCTCACAATGGCGTGAGTAAATATGCTGTCTCCAAGAAAACTGGTTGGATTTGCATATACAAAACATTTATGCAGCTTTGGCATTTGTCACATCTCTCTGTACACTTGTTCCAATAAGATTCATTAATCAAACCACAATTTCAGCTATCTTGTCAGAAATTATAGTAAGAACAGCTCACAATTCAATTAAAAATATCTTGATTTTTTGATTGCTTTGGATTTAATGCTCCTTGACATCCTTGTAAATGTCAGAATCTATTTTTATTTTAATATGTTTAGATATCTATACAATAGGCAGTGACTGTAAGAAATTGTACAGTCTGTGGAACTGCTAATTTGATCAATTAATTTTCAGTAGCAGCAAAAATCTACTTTCATTTTGATGACCACAGGAAGCAACCCAACATAGGTAAAAGACAAATCAGTCTCAACATTTTACTCCATTTACTATGAAATTGAAATTCACAGGACTAATTCCACAAACTGAAAGTTCAATTTTTTCATATTAATGGACTTGCAGATCTTTATTGTCTATTCAGTAGAAGACCTCACAGATGTCATAAGACAGAAATAGACCTGGGACACATGTAATTTACAGGCTACATTCATGGGCGAAAAGTTATTTACCATTTTATATTATTTCTCTTATATAATTTTTTGATGGAATAAAATATCTATTAGTCCCATCTGCATACTTAAGAAAGGAAGTGATGACCACCAATGACCTGAATAAATTTTAAGTAGTTAATTCAGATTTTGAAGATAGTTTCAAGCATAGAAGTGCATGAGGTGTATGAAATCTAAACATCCACATAATGATAGGAAGTGTCACTGTTTGACAGTATTTTGTTAAAAGGAATCCAGATTTTGTAGTTTTTTGTAAAGTGCTGTGGAGTTCAGAACTGATTTAATACAGTAGGTGAAGTTCAAGCAGTTAATGGCTCACTGAGTATATATTGAAATTTGGAGGACTAGTTTGATTTTTAGACACTTCTAGACATTATGTTATACTCTCCATAACTATAGTAATATTTTTAATAACATTATCAGCTCTGTATGATTTATTCCATCCTTTTTCATAAGTTGGAGTTCATTTATTCAGGTATTTAACTTTATTACTATGTAATTGTGTTTTGTTTTGGTTTTTTTTTTTTTTTGGGGGGGGGGAGGGTTCTACCATTTAATTACTTTTTTGGGGCACAAGACGTTTTTCAAAATATTTTAAAATATTAAAAATCATTTTGAAATAATTTAAATACTTTTTTTTGGTCTTCAAGTAATTTGAAAATATTTTAAGGTGAAGTTTGTTATAAGTGAGTAGTCACTCCTAGTACATGTGAATAAGTTGTTTCGCAGAGTATGCCTGGAGCTGACTGACATTTCGTGAATGATGCTTGTCTGTTTTATTTGAGCATTTTTATGCTACTGACATATGTCAAATAAAATCAGTGACTCTTCTATCTTTACAGCTATTCTTGGAAAAAAACACACCTCCCACATTTCTTATTTACAGTTCTTCATCTTCAGATTTTCTAGATACATTCTGCACTTTTTTTGACAGTCTAGGACTTTATCTTTTTTAATATTCTAGCATTTTCTGGGGTCTAGTGCTGCAATTAGTGTCATATAATAACTAGGTTACCACTTGGATGTTCAAAATTAACTAGACTATGAATTCCACCTGATTTCATTGGGTAATTCCCAACAAAGTTAACATGATTTCTTGCCACAATAGAGCCAGCATCATTTGGCTCCTTGCATCTGTTTTATTCCTCTTGTAGGCTGAATTTGTGTCACTGACTTAGTAAGGCAGCTAATCATGTAACAAAATATTATTAACGTCCGTACCTAAATGTACTTAGAATCCCAGAATTAGGATCTCATGCCTGATTTCAGTTTTTGTTTTTCTTTCATGCCAGCCTTACTCAATACTTTGTTAGCAGTATACATACAGTGAGTTATCAATTCCTTTCAAACATCTGCCCAGTTGTGTTTTCAATTAAAAATAAGTGAAGCATATTTTTTGTTTGTTTGTTTGCTTTAGTCTGAATAGGTTCAGATGAATATTCAATACTTATTTAAAGTTTATTCCCATTTTGGCTAAATTATTTATAAGCCAATCTTATTTAACTTTTAGGAATTATCAACATTTTCAAATTTGTAGCATATCTATAACATTGTGCATACTGTATCTGATATAACAGATGATATTTAACTAACTCTGTGATGAACATATTTATGAATATATCTATTTCTGTCTACCCCAGACAATTTTATGGCATTATTAAAACACAGAATCAGTGGTTAGTCTATTTTGCTGATGTGCTTTTTTGTAATTCAACTGAAGAAGCAATATACTATCTACTCTATTTTTCTTCATTTAATTTTTGTAAATTACTCTATTGTTCCTCTGCCAAAAGTTTTAATCCAGAAACAAGTTCAGTAGCAAATCTTGCCTTTGTTTACTCAAGCACTCCTGCGTTTGCAACACTGTAAACCATAAAGCTTATTATTAGTACGTACATATACATGATGCCTTGTGGTCCTTTCCTTTTACTTCACTGGAAACGTAAGATCAGCTGAGCAGGGAAGTTATCATATTTCTAAGCTTACTGATTTATGAATCAAAGGGACACCTTCATTAGATCCTATTGTCAAGAGTAACTGTATCAGCTATCTAAACATAGAAACTTACAAGGGTACCCATGAAAAGCAGGACCAAATCCTCAAAAGGAGCATTTTGAAGTCTTATACCTTGACTCTCACAGTAGGGATGGACTCCTCATTGAGTGCACAGAAAGAAATAGGAATTATTCCTTAATAATGGATGCATCTCTTTGAGATCCTTGAAGTAGCAATGGCCTAATATTCCAAAGGAGGATAAAAAGTACAGTATAACCCTCAGATTCATTGGGGATGAGCATAATAGAAAGATACACGTTTATATTCATTTGGCAAAGCAGTCTGTAAATTATGGAGACCAAGTTGAGTTTCCTTTTTAATTAGGTCGCCTATATGACAATTCATTTAAGCATCAGTATAAAGACTGTGCAACCAAGGGGGATAAGATGCTTGGGATGAGGAAGGGAGGAAACTTGGTCCTGAGGCAGCAGAGTCATGTGCCAGGTGTGGTCTGACCCTGCAGTACACTGCTGCTGTAGATGGGCTTGTGTCCAGCATGCCTCACAGGCAGCAGCACTCTCAGTGTGCTGAGGTCTCTAGACTGAAAATAAACCCTTCTCTAATCTTCTTTGGGCAGGTAGGAATGCTCTTTGGTGATCACATCTACCTAGCAGTAGTCCTATTGGCTTTTTGAATGTGTAACAAGTGGTATAGCCAATGTTTCTTTCTGCATGGGACAGAGTAATGTCTAAATCCATTTCTGCAGACTTCATTTGGTGAAGTGGTACCCAAGGCATAGCTGTATTACACATCTGTGTCAATCTCTTTCCTCTTAAAGGACCTGCCATATGATGTCAGGAAGATCCAATATTTCTTGCAGGAATTGAGTTTGTTCTGCAGAGATGCCTAGAAAACTAAGTCCCTAAATGCTTCCTTGTTGCCCTCAGAAAAAGGCTAGGCATGTGCAAAACAGTTTACTTAACCTCCTTCAGGTCATGATATTTCTGGGACCCATGCAGACACGAGCAAAGAGCAGGCTGTGAATCGGGTGAATTTTTCTATTGAGCTTCATTCTTTCTCTTGATATCCTGTGTGTTATGGGATATCATAGTCACATTGCAGCCACCTTTTTTTCTAAAACAGTGACATTTTGATTCATCTGTCCTGCATTTAGTCCTTCGCAAAACCAGCTTACTCACATGCTGCATAAAGAGGGAAAGTGCAAAATGGACATTTGAATTGGATGTTTTCCATTTCAAATATATCACTTACTCTATTTGGCTTGATTTTTGTAGGGAAATCTTGCCTAAAATTTCAGAGAGAACACTCAGGTGCAATTATTTTGCCAACTGAAGCAATAATTTTTAACCTTTGCATTAATAAGGAAGTCAGGAAAAGCTAGTTATTAACTTTAATCTGTAGAAAAGCATCTTTTGAATGAGCTGAGATGTTTGTGTAGATTTCTCCTTTTTCTAAAATGTACATGTATTGTGAATGAAATAGTTATGACTGTAGCTGTTACATTTTTGTGGGGTCAGGTGGTGTTTATACTAATCTATGCCCAAAGTACTGCTGATGACATGGAGAATAAAAAATTTTCACCTTTCTTTACAGATGTGTAATCTAATACCCTGCCTATTTTATTTTGTATTATAATGGTTCTGAAAAAGGGTACCTTGTGAGGTGTCCCTTTCTGGAAACATTGCATCATGTGGAATTAATTTTTGTAGTAACACAGCAGGAACAATATGATTATTAAGAATGAAAATATATGGAGTCTTAATTACCATATAAACCTTTCCTTTACTGGCTCCATTTGCTAATGCACAATTTCTTCCTGCCTGTTTACCAGCAGAAGAAAAATGCTGATGTAAATTAGCAATATATTATATTCATATCATCATTTGAGAACTAACTGTACATAGAGATTTTAAAAAATCATTCAGTTTTTGGGGTAAGTGAGCACCTGCTGAAATAATTTCAAATCAACGTTGAATAGAACATGACTAATGTTGAGGGTCTTTTGAAATTATATGCCTTACAGTGGAATTAATTCTAACTAACTTTTTTGGATCATGGCTCTTGACATATTTAGGTACCACTCTGTGTAAAGTGATACTCCCACTTAATTAGCTATTTCTTCTTGCTTTTTTTTTTTTTTTTCTTTTTTTTTTTTTCTTCTTTTGGGGAGGATAGAGAGGGAAGGAGAGCATAATTGCAGTATCTCCTTAGTTGTCTTCCCTCCTTCCTTCTTTCCTTCTTCACTTCTGAGCAAAAAATTTTGCTACCATAAATGTCTTCCTCAGATATTTTCGTAACATGTTCTGCTTGATAAATACCAGTTTTAACAAAAGCTTGTAATGTAATTATTAGATTTTTCACTTGCATTAATATAAAGTTGATTATATGATGCACCTGTTTAAGAAAAGTGTTTTTCTCTACCATGTTTCCAAACTTTGCAGAGCTATTTTTCAGGTACAACAGAGATATATTAAGCATATTATTATTTTTTTTACTTTTTTTTTTCTTGGGGGGACAAAAGTTTTAAATTAACCATCAAACAAAAACCCCCATAGGACCTAGGCATATAGTACTAATCTACTGGTTTCTAGGAACTGCATTTTGTAGGCAATTTGTTGAGAGACCTCTGAGAATTTTGTTATTTATAAGAATGTTACAGTTCATTTATATTTTATGCAGACATAAAAAGTCTTATTCCCAGTTGCCAAAAAGTAAAAAAATATAAACCAAACAACTCACCCTCTCCCACTCCTCCAGGCAACTTATGATAATAGTATCTTGTGTATTCCTTAATTTTAATAGAAATCTATTGAAAACTGTTTGTTTTGCAACTTCAGAGATGATATTCTAACCCTACCGAATTTACAAAGACCATAGTAATTTAATCATTTTTCTGGGAGGGAGGATTTTTTCATTGCTGTATGTTGAGTCTGGCTTAGGTGCTTTTTTTACATTTTGGTTTATAAAATAGGTAGAGTATGGAATAATCACAGGCCAAACAGCCTTTCAGACCTTTTTATTGGCATTTTTAAGGTCTTTGATGTCTGTAAATCTAGATGCACAACTATGTCAGTATACTGGTTCTGGCTGGGATGGAGTTGACTTCCTTTAGAGCTGTGCCTGTGGTGCTGTTCTTTGCATTTGTGGCTAAAGCAGTGCTGATAACCATGCGTGTGCTGTCTGTCGTTGAGCAGTGCTTTCATAACATCAAGGCTCTCTGTTTCTCACTTTAAGCCCCCAGCAAGCTGGCCAGGGATAGGCAAAAAGTTCATAGAATCAGAGAGTGGTTTGGCTTGGAAGGGACCTTCAAAGATTGTTTAGTCAGTCCAGCCCCCCTTGCCATGGGCAGAAACATCTTTCACTAGACGAGGTTGCTCCAAGCCCATCCAACCTGGCCTTGAATATTCCAGGAATGGGGCATACACAGCTTTTCTGAGTGACCTATTCCAGTCTAAATCTCCTTTTTCAGTTTAAAACCATTGTCCCTTGTCCTGTCACTACAGCCAAAAAAGTCTTTCTCTGTCTTATAATCCCCCTTTATATATCAAAAAGCTGTGATAAGCTCTTGCCAGAGCCTTCTCTTCTCCAAACTGAACAACCCCAACTCTCTCAGCCTGTCTTCATAGGAGAGGCTTTACAGCCTTCTGATCATCTTTGTGGCCTTCTCTGGACTGGCTTCAACAAGTCCATGTCTATCTTGTCCTGAGGATGCCAGAGCTGAGCAGAAGGGTAGAATCATCTCCCTTGACCTGCTGGCCACACTTCCTTTGATGCGGTCCAGGATATGTTTGGCTTTCTGGGCTGTGAGCACACTTTACCAGCTCATGTTCAATTTGCCACCTACCAGTGCCGCAGTGTCCTTTCCACAAGGCTGCTCTCAATCCCTTCATCCCCCAGACTGTACTGAGATGGGGGATTGCCCCTGCCCAGGTGCAGGACCTTGTACTTGGCCTTGTTGAACTTCATGAGTTTCTCATGGGCCCACTCTTCCAGCCTGTCCAGGTCATTCTGAATGACATCCCTTCCCTCAAGTTTATCAGCTGTACCACATAGCCTGATGCAATCTGCAAACTTGCTGAGGGTGCACTCAATACCATTATGTCATTAATAAAGATATTAAATAGCATTGGTCACAGAATGGACCCTTGAGGGACCATTTGTCACTGTTTTCTACCTGGACATTGAGCTGTAAGTCTTTGGATGCAGCCATTCAGCCAGTTTTTTATCCATCCAACAGTTCATCCATCAAATCCATACCTCACTAATTTAGAGGTATGAATGTTGTGAGGGACCACATCAAAGGCCTTACAGAAGTCCAGGTAGATGACATTTGTTGCTCTTGTCCATTGATGCAACAACTCAATTGCCAAAGGCCACTAGGCCTTACTGGACACTAAGGTGAGGCTGACTGGTCAGTAGTTCTCAGGGTCCCCCTTTGTAAAATGGGTATGATATTCCCTTTTCTCTAGTCACCGGGGACCTTGCCAGTTGGAAGGGGACACAGCCAAGATGGATGACCTGAACTGACGAAATGATACTTCGTACCATATTACATTATGCTTAGCAATAAGATCTCAGGGAAAGGAGGAAGAAGGGGGTCATTATGGTGTTTGTCTTCTCAACTACCTGCCATGTGTGCCAAGGTCCAGCTTTCCAGGAAGCAGCTGGACATCTGACTCCCAATAGGAAGTATGAATAAGTTCTTTTTGCTTTGCTTGAACAAGCAGCTTTTGCTTTCCCTTTTAAATTGTCCTCTCAATCTGTGTCTTCTTGTGTTCCTCTATTTTATTCCCCATCCCGTGGGAAAGGGGAGTGAGCAGAAACTGGGTGGGTGTTTAACTGCTGGTCAGTATCAACTCACCACAGCTGTGGATCAAAACGCAGAAAACAGGGAAAAAAATCATGATGTCTTAAAGAAATTAAGCCTAATATAGGCTAATTCAATGTATGCAAATGATAAAATACACTTTCCTTTCAGCATATATGCATACATTTCTATAAAAATATGTGAATTATTTTAATCTTTGGGGTTGTTTGGTTTTGTTTTTTTTTAAAAATCTTCAGTGTTTTACTATAATGTTGCCTCTTCTTCAATTGCTTTGAGGTTTTCAGCTTAAAATATTGAACAAAGCACAAGCTGCTATCACGCCAGCTTCAGGATTAATCTCCAAAGCAGTGACTAACTCAGCTGTCTTCAAGGACTGGGTCTGAAGATTGGTAGAAAAACAACCTGACCCTTGCATAACTCAGTTTCCTTAATGTATGTCCTGCTCCGTTCCCAAATGACAGTGAACAGGACACAGAAAAGACACTTTTGAAACTGTTTGAATAATATTGCATAAACAGGTTGCTTTTTTCCCCTTCATTTCTGTAACTTCCTCAACTAGTGGGCCATTTTCAAATTATTCTTGGGAAAATGAACAAACATCCATTTCCTAACCTTCTCTATTAAAATGAATAATACTATCCCTCGCATGCTATAGGCTGACTTCACTAAGAAAGATTTTTTCTCTATTGAGCATTTATCACTTCAGAAAGTATTACAAAATTATCTGTTTACATGACAGAAGAAAGAGTTGCTTTGCAGATCTTCATGATGAGAGCTATCAAGTAGTTTAAGTATGAAAAATTATTCATTCTCTGAATGCCAAAGGATTACCTTGAGTGCAAGGTAAGCAACAGTGACAAATCCAGCAAAAAATATTCTTTTCCCTAGAACTTGTGAAAATACACAAGTTATTAACACCTTGGAGGATTATCAACACACTAAGATAGAAATTGTATGGTCATATAATTCCAGCTGCAAGCTACCAGAAATTCTACAGGGGTGAGCAGAGTTAATGTAGGTCTCATCATTCAGTCTCAGTGAAGAGTTGATGGGAGCTCAGTCAGCCTGCTTGCTGTGTAGGTCAGATGTTCTGTCAGCTGATTTCTCTTTGTTGTTGTTTTGTCACAAGCAATGAAATTTATCTTAGGGGCATGAATCTAAATCCCAGCATGGTTGATCTGCAGTGACATGGTGGCACAGTTGCCAACGGGGGTTAAAAAATTTGTCTCATTCTGTGTCAGTTTGAACACAGCAATACGTATCACAGTTCCAAATAATCCATTTTCTCAGCTGATGCATCATTCCTGAGCAAGATCAATCAGATATGAGCTGTGTTCGTGTAAAACATTATACTAACTCTTCTTCTGCCTTTGATGATAGAACTCTTTTATTTGCTTTGCAAAAAACACTTTAGAACATTTCAAGAAGATTAGCAAAATCTTTCAGCCGTATTGATTTTACACGTATGTGTTTAAGGTAAAGATATACTGATGCCTAGTGCTTATAAATGTAGTAAGTTGCTGAATTCTAACATTGTCCTTGACTTCACCATGCAATAAACCTTAAAACTGGCAACTTGAAATAGAAAAGACCATGAAATTATGTGAAAATATTTTAAAACTATATGGAATTATTATTTATAATAATAAAAGATTAATTATTGTAGCTGTCATTGTTTTCAAAGTCTCGTCCTAATTTCTCAAACTGAATGAAGCCATATATTAAATTTGATACTATGTCTAATGGGACTTTAAGCCCAACTGGGTTTTTTCTTTAAAAAAAAAACAAAACACAACCCCCCCCACTTTTTATAGTCTGAATAAAGGAGATTCAAATTTACTGCAGATCTATATCACTTCTGGCAGAGAACTGCTACCTGCTTGATCCCCATTAGTACTACTCAGTGTAGCCTGTGTACTTCAGGTCACACTGGCACAGTAGCAAAACATCAATCATGTATTTCCACTCTGTGGACTTCTACACACTTGATACTCAGAAATGTTAGATGTATACCCTGCACTTCCAATGAATATGAAAAACAGTTTCTGAAACAACTGGACACAAGGAAAGAGAAAAAATTAGGTCTAGTTGTCCAAGTCCTTTACTGCTACTCACAGTCTCACCGCATTGGTGGGATTCCTGCTATTCCAGAAGTTAAGTACGTGTGTGCCCCCTGGAAACACAAAAGCAAGGCGGTCTTTTAAATTAGCTGCTGAGAAACAAGAAATCAGGAGGAAATAAAAGTTAATTTGATCTGGGGAATAATAGAAATTATGGTGTCAGATCTGCTTAAACTGATGTGGAAAAGCTAACATGGTTATTGGAAACTAGGTCAAAGGATTATAAGCATGGACTAAAATTCCTGATGTATGAACATCAGGAATTAATAGATTCTTCTAATTGTATCCATTTGTAATGAGTTTTAACTGGAATCACATGCAACATTGTAATGGAAGTATATGATTTCTAAAATACTGAAGGAATTCCTATATATTTTTAATGATATTATCTTGTCACTGATATAGAACCTGCATTGAGGAGAACAGTATAAAGCGGAAATTATCATTTGCTTTGACACTGTGGTGACTTTTGTGGTAGCCTTAAACCCTTCCCTTATCTAATGCAGATGCCTTTCCTTCTTTCTAGTTTTCCTCCTGTATCTGTGTGTTAAGTTTTAAAGTGGATAAACTCAGTTTAGAGCAGAATCAGTGTCAAACTATTGCCAAAGAAAAACTTTTGGCCACCAAATTTATTTTTTAAATGTTTTATTATTATTTTTAAGTAGAAATATATGTCAAACATCTTGAGATTTCACTGTATCAAAGATAGGTTCTTCATAGAAACAGTACTAAACTGGATTGCTGCAGGACTGATGTCCTCTTATCTGGAACTCTGGAGTAGTCAGTATGGTAAGCTTTCTAGGCTTGTGGTCATCAACCAAGTGCTGAAGTTCAGAAGTCCTGAGTCAGACTCTGAGTTTGACTTGGAGTTATATTTGGGAAGCATCTAGTTCCGTGACATAAAGGGCCTAGTATCAGGACATATGTGCCAGTGTTTCTAGAGCCTTATGTCTAGAACCTGGTGTCTAAAAGCTCTGGAAATGTCAAGTTTTTGTAGTGCTCACTGTAGAGTTGGTCTGAAATTAGGGCATCTTTAGACTTGTCAGGACTGAGGAATCAGTAAATCTTAAATTCCCAGAGGTAGTCTCCATGAGCAAAGTGACTTGAGAAGAAAGTAATTAAGATTAAACCAACAAGAATGCTCATTTTCCCAGGACTTTTACAGGATTTTCTCCTGCCTTAAATTATTTTTATTTGATAAATTAAAAGTCTGACCCTATATCAAATTTTAAAAACAGAAGCCTTTCCATGAACTGGAACACTATTTTTCAATCAAGTCTATCCTACTGTATCTTCTGAAAACAGCCACAGGAAAAAGAAAAATATCTTGTAGGATCTGACCTGATTGCATAGATATCAGGTGCATTTTTTAGGTGCCTTAAATGGGAACATTTGCGCCTTAAGTGGGTCGTATTTACAAAGTTCTAAATATCATAAACTCTTTGGGATCTCTCTTTAAACTGATTAGAAGGATGATACTTTGAGAATAGCACCATGCCCATTAGTGCAATTTTGTAAAGACTAAATGTGTTTTCTAGCAAGGTAATTAATGTCCTTGAAAAGAGGAAGCCTAAACCCCCATTTGTATGCACTGTAAGACAGTAAATTACTTCAGGCAATATACTGTGTCAATACAGTAGATAAATACTCTTCCTCACTTAGAGGAACCCAAATTTTCCACTTAAAATGGTTTTACAGCTTCAGTTGTTTGCTTGATCTCAGTGTTTTTAGGTGTACTGTTGTATGTGGAAGATGCCAAAAAATGAAGGGGGTTTTGTTTTCTTTGTTTTGTGTTTGGATTTACAAAATAAATCCCTCTAGCAAAAGCTTTGTACTTGAGTTCTCTCTGTAGTGGTGTTAACTAACACAGCAAACAAGGTAGGAGGAAGGGAATTCTCTGTCCTTCAGGGAGCAAGTGAAGTAGATCTGCATAAGCTATATCAGCAGCTGGACTTGTGACAGTTCCTGATAATTAATGTCTCTGCAGAGCAGGGCTCAACAGGTTGTATACTTCAGAGATAATCACATCTGTGTGAGTTTCAGTTTCTAGAACACATGATAATTAATGCTTTGAATAAGCATGGGAACCTTAGTAGAACAACAGAGTGCATATTTATGAACAACTTTTTATGAAAATACTTTTAGCCCTGCTCATGGGCCATATTGGCACCTAAGAATCTTTTGTAGCCAGTACTGATGGAGATAAACTGTTTTCCAGTTCACATTCTTTTCTATAGAGCATGTTTATATTGTTTATTTCTGTAATTGTTTCCAAGTGCATTTAATTAGCACTAGAAAATTATCACTTTGGAGCTTGAGTACTTAAAAGTCAGTATGGTTCAGCAAAAAAAAATTTGTTCTTCACTGTAGATAATTGAACACAACCTTAAAGGAAATAAAAATTACTGTGATCATTTAATATATTTTGCACTGATTTGATGATTAAAAAAAAGATACAGCACCTGATTTCAGACAGTATAGCTTGTAAAGCTCATAGGAGGCTTGCAGTAATGCAAATGCTTTCCAGCCTTCACCTAAGTAACACCTGCCACCACACCATAGTTTATCTAACTTTTTTAAACCTGAGAGTCTTAGCCCACCATTGCTTCATGTAATGTGCTTTATAACTGATTTAGATACTCTTTCTGAGTACAGCCCTTAAAATTTTCCAGCTGTTATAGCTAGGTGACAGGGATCATTCACATTTTAACAAATTCTGTTTTCAACATTAAAAAGGAAAAAGGTCTTCTCTGTCTTCCATGAAACATAACGAATTTAGTGGCATACTACTTTTTTTTTTTTTTTTTTTTTTTTTTTCCCAGCCAGTTTCTTCTAGCTGCTATTCCAACAGCTAGCATTCTGGATTATTATCTGTTTGTGCCATTTGAAGAGTTTGATTCCTGTGCTTTCTTAATTCTGTAACTATTGTTTTGTCTACAGTCTTGCATGCATAAGATTGAAGGGTTTGGATTTTTGTTAAGGAAATGGAATTTTACTTAAAGAACCGTTGAATAGAAGCCAGATATTTTGTATATAATTAAGTAAATATTTGGCAAATCTCATTTACTACTGGAAGATTATTTCCATGGAGGCTGAAAATGTGCTAACTCCTTTTGGAGGAAGACACAAAACATAATTTGTAAATCAAAATCTTCTGCAAATGAAAACAGAAATCATATATCATGTTTATAGAGCAAAACCAATTAAAGAGTTTTAACTAATCTCCCTAGGAGCTCAGTCCTTTTGAAAAACACTTGTTTGTTAAGTGTCTGAGATGGTCACTAAATGTTAGATACTAGGTATGTACTTTTTGGAAACTCACTTTATGCACATCCCTTGCTCTCAATGGCATGCTAAAATGAACGTGGTATTCCATGGTTTTTTGTACAATTGCTCATTACTCTGTGAAACAGTATTAAATAAAAAGAAGATTTTTAATGAATCAAAGTGTTCTAATCAGAGCTGCTTTATAACATTTCTGTGGAGTACGTGTGCTAATGACTGCATAATGTTTGCACCGCAATGTGATTTCACTTCAGTTTGTTTGAAAGCTTAATTGTGCACAGCTGCCTGGATTTTCATGATGGACAGATGATACTTAGTGTCTTCCTGCTAATCGAGTGTCCAGGAGGGATTTGCAATGTATTTAAAATTGTTTACTTCAATTTAGTTCTGATAAAAGGGACTGTGCCATCATCAGCTACTGTTGCACCTAATGAATTGGTGCTGTGATTTTACTTTGTGTGCCAATTAAATGCTAGATGAGTGTGAGCCAATGCCAGTATTGTGAAACATTTATTATGCAAATTAAATAAGAGTGCATTCTTCATAGTATTTCATATTTATAGAGGGATCTCAAAACCAGTTTAAAAGTTTAGGACCTTCACTATCATCAGGGCACTGAAGGGAAACTGAAAGACACTGGAAATGGCTATGGTAAAATGGAAAAGAAAAATAAAAAGAAAAGAAAATAAAAAGGTAGCCTGTGTTATGCAGAAATACAGTGGAAATAAACTGCAATTAATGTTTCTTTACTATTGTGTGATTTATAAAGAACAGGGAATTCTTGTCTAGTCCAACACCCAGGTACACTTGGACTCCTGCAATGTATGTCAGGTCAGCTATGGAAACTGATGACAAAGCCTTTAGCTAGCAATTGTTAGTTAAAATATTTTAGTTTAAATACATACCACTGAGGATAAAGCAAAGAATTTACAGGAGTTGTGCATGACTACACAAAACCAGTAACTTGGCAAACCATCATAACTAAATTGTGATTTGGAATTGACAGTGTCTTCAGGGGCATATTTTATAAAACATTAATTAAGTAGTCATTGAAAGGGTCGTGAGAATTGTCTTTGGTTGTCATACCAATTAAGTGGACATTAGCTAAATCTTTAGTTGGAATATCTAGACATGCAGAGATGTTCATCTTCTTGTTGGTTTTGAGCATTATTCCAATATATCTTTACAAATAACTAGATTCATCTGTCTCTTGAAACATAACTTTTCCCAAAGACGTACCTGTCAACATTGTATTTAAGGTAAGCACCTGGTTAAAAGTAGTGTAAATAAATGTAAGGCAAGTGTAAGAAGTGTAAAACAAGTCAGATAAGGCATAGATATCTCAGTCTATCACAAAACTAGAAAACTTCTACTAGAGAATTACTAAAGAAAGAGCCACTCAAAAATATTGGATTGGTATAGAACTACCTCAAAGTGCAGCCAGTAAAACTTAAAAAAAATTATAATCACTGTATATTCAGTAGCTCATTTGACCTTATATAACTTCATTGCATCAAATGGAAACAGAGTACTAATGTGGCTGCAGTGCTGACGAACTATTAGAACTACTTTTTATTCACAGAATATTTTAAGCACGAGAGTTATTTGCTAGTAGTATGCTCAGTCAGTAGGTATAAAACCAAATGAAGTTTCATTTACTTTAGGCTGGTATTCAGCACACGTGCTACATAAGGAGGATATTAGACATGATGGCTAATCCAAGCATTTTTCAGTATATTTCAAGTATGTTCCAGAAATTCTTGTGCTTTTAGCTGATTGCTGCACCACACTGTGTGGTTTCACAGGTTTTTTGAGCTTCAGATACCCAACTGAATGGGAAAAAAACCTCTGCAAGGTAAGAAATAATGCTAACCTGTTGCCACGTCTTTGTTCCTTTGAATTTCTTTGCTTGCTATATGTACTTTTCAATAACCATGGGCTAGACTCACGTGGGGGCAAAATGCTGATTCTATTCTACTATCAAGGTACAGGTCTCTAAGGGACAATTTCCTTAGCAGTCTTGTTATGTAGAATAACTGACGCTACAGGACAAGCATCTCCAGCTTTTTTATTTCCATGAGCTTTCTGGTAAAGCATCACTAAATCAATTGTCTTTGAAGCCAAAGTCCAGAAATGAGCTCAGAAAAGACTAAGCCCTCACCCATGTAGTAGCCTTTTAGATGTGAGGCAGATAAAAAGACATCGCTGTCAAGATATCATCTGGATAAGGCCTTGGTGACACCTGCCCATCTCTAGCTGGCTAGGGTATCCTTCTTTGGAGCTCATATCAGGGAGGAGACAAGAGGGGAGGAGAAACCTCTGAAGTAATTAATAATTGGATTAAAATATGGAGAAAGTCAAAGAGATTGGATCACCTATGGGATTAGCAAAGCCATTGGTTGCTTGTGCTGACAAACTAATAGAGAAAGTAAGAAATTGTGAAGGCAATAGCCCCTTTGGGGAGGGGGTGCTGGAAACGACACACCTGTGGGCCTGTGAAACTATGTAGATGTTTGTACTTGAGGTGGAAGCACTGTCCAACATGGTGGCGCCACCAGCCAGGGTGTGGCACATACACCAGTGGGACACAAACGTTCCGGAGAAGCACTTTCTGGGTCTGTGGTGCAGGCCTACATGGGACCAGAGGGGCAGGGCCTTAGCTGACATGTTATGCGTGTGTGTGTGTCACAGAATGTAAATTGCTATACCCCTTACTACATAATTTTTAGATTTTATGTCACTTACAGAGGTGGTCTGTTCTTGTTGCCGCCCACTCAAACTACTCTCTGATGGCATAAATGGAAAAAACTGAGGTGCAGTGTGAAACCAGAAATGATTCTTGTTGTTCTGGGGGTGTTGCGGTTGTGTTGACATGTGCGCCAAGTAACAGGCATGGAGAGGGTTCTGTTTCAGTCTGAGAAACTAATATCACTTACATCCTTTGGGGACTGGACACACATCAAAAGTGATGTGTAAGTAACGAATAAACTTTTTTATCACTCATTTAAATTCTGAAAATAACATTAAATCACTGCTCAAATCTGCACGGAACTGGAAGTTTTTTTCCTCAGATTTCAGCCTGAATGTCAATTTGTTGTTCTCTGGGGGCCTGTTCTGAAGCTCATTTTGAAGTAAATAGGTATCCATCCATTAACCTCAATCAGATTTGTTTCTGACCTGCACCTTGCCTCCAGAAAAACTCTTGTTTAAGATTCTGCATTTTAATGCAACAATCAGTACATGATTTTTATTCTTCCAGTGTAACTATTGAAATGTAAATGAGAACTGTCTGTATCTACCTGCATGTCTGAGTTTAATTTTTTGCATATTCTAATTCATTAGGTTAAAAATAAATGACAGTATTCTATTTGCTTCAGCAGACTGGGCATATTAATACACCTTTTCTATAGCATTTACTGATAAATAATGTTGATTTACTTTTCATTTGCATGATAAAATATTCAAGTAGTTTTTGACTGGTAATGATCACTCTTGAAAGGATTTGAAACTGGTCAGTACAGTATTTTCTTTTTTACTGACAGCTTAAGTGTCATGAGCATGCACTAATATTTATTGAAATTCAGCTTTTCTCTTCAAAAAAGAAGTGGAAGACCTAGACCTGCTACATTTCTGTACCTTTTAAAACACTAATTCTTTGTTCCTTTGTCCTGAGTATGTGTGACATTTTCTTTTTAAAGCTGAAACATGGGAAGGCAAATGTACCCTGTAGACCCTGTACTAGTCAAAGAGCTGTCTTCTTTTTGTTGTTTCTTCCGGAAACAGTGCTTTGAAAGAAATCACTGTTGTAGAACCAATTAGGTTCTTTAAGTGGATCATTTCTCAGTCACTGGAATAATGAATTCCCATTTGCTCAAAGGGTTGCATTCACCCTTCAGTGGCAAAACAAACAGGAATTCATTGCCACAGCTAGGCAACCAAAATTATTTATACATTCTTTTCAGAATCTTTCTTTTCTCATCTTTATTGGAATTCACCATAAAGATTATTGTTTAATGAGGGGGAAGTTCAATTGGAGCCAAAAGAAAAGGCACAAGCCTTCTAAGCCAGGGTATGTTTTTCAGAAGTGTCTTATTTGTCAGGCTGCTACAAATTTGCATTTGTTTTTTATCTGGTAGTTAAAATACAAATAAAACATTTGTTTGCTGGATTTTCACATTCTTTAAAAGTTTTCTGGACAGAGAAAGATGAAAGTTTGTTCCTCAAAATCAATAAATTTTAACGTATTATTTAAAAGCATTCACAGGTTGAACCATCACTGTAGTCATCAAACCTTCCTGCTTTTTCCCATTGTAGCACTGGTAGGAACATAACAGTCTCCTATATCTGCTTAGATTTATTGGGAAAAAAACCCTTGTGGTTATGTCAGGGTTAATTGAATCATAATCAGACTTATGGAAACAAAATTTGTGCCTGAACTGTAGTTATCTGACCATCTGTAATAGCTATCTAAATACTAAATTGAAAATGTAAATTGTGGTGTTTGCTTCTTTTCAGTTTGCTATTTATACATATCATTTATGAGTCAGAGTTCAGGGAATTCATAGTTAACAGCAAGACCACTTTATAACATTAGTGTCTTTTGCATCTACTTTGTAGCTGAACTTCCCAGTAAATTCAGTAGCTACAGAAATACAGCAAATTATATTTGTTTTCTAATAAAGGTTAGTTTAACTTGAAAACTTATTAAAAATATCTTTATGTATATGATTTTGTATAGTTTGATATTGAGTTTAACTAATTTTAATTTAGGCATTTATTTAGATCACTAGCAAATGAATGTTGTAGGGTTTTTTTTCCCATTTTTTTAGATAGTCATTTGGGATATGTCTGTCCTTGCTATACACAGTTTGGATAAGTTAGTTAAGGTACAAAATTAGACTGGAAGCATGGTTTATATTTTATAGAACCTGTGCAGAAAAACTCCTAAACTCTGTATATGATCATACAGTTTAACTTTTTAAATTCATTCACCTGCAAATTCTCTGCCAATATTCTGCAGAAACTGAAGAAAGAAATTAAGGAGTGAATTAGGCTTCAACTCCACAGCTGCTGCTCTTTAAGAAATGGTTTCCCCTTTAACAAATACTTTCAGAGACTAGACACTAGTAGAAAAGGATCTTGTACAGATGTATGCATACTTTGTTGTGGGAAAACCCAATTCTTTTAAAAGATTTTTTTTAAAAGGAATTTTTTTAAAGTTTAAAAGCAAATTCCATGCAGCAGGAAAGAGTGAATATATTGTTTGCATATTGACTAGAAGATAGTGAGTTTACCTGAGCTTTGATAGTCCAATTCATATCTCCCAACTCTAAAGAAAACAGTATTTCCCTCTTGTGTTTAATGACACAGGAATTTTCTTCCCCCAGTTTCTGCCTGTGAGGCTATGGCAACTGCAGTCCCCTAATTCAGGAGTTTATAAGTGTGACAGTGACTTGACAAAGTGCATGCAAGATGCTGTCATCCTTTATCATTGTCATTCATTGGTTCCAACTCAGTCAATTATTTTACCAAAGTCATTTAAAACATTAAACAATTTCACAGAGTGGACCCATTTGCCAATTATACCTTTTACTTCCCCTGCGTTTTCCCCCCATCACTTCTTCATGTCAAATGACCCCTTGCTTTAGAGAGGAGTAATTGTTTTTTTTCAGTAACTTGTTCAGCACCAATCAATGAATGGCTTCTGCCCTGCACTCTTGATTAAGCATTAATTTCCTATTGGAAAAAATGGGTTTGCTTTCCTGTAACTTTTCCACAGTTTATTAGTGTGATTGAACTAGGTTTATAAGAGTGTGTTATGAATCTGGATAGTTCTGCTACATGACTTCAACACACAGATGATTCTTTGCATAATTTTTATTGATCTGCACAACAGTATTTAGACAAAAGCAGTAGTTATAAAAAAATCTGTGACACTGCTCCTCTGATGAAAGGTTAAAAAGAAAAAAAATCACCCACCCCCCCCCAGTGTTTGATGGAAAAGAGCCATTTCCCACATACGCTTGCCAGCTGTGTATCTCCATGTGCAAAATGTTTCAACTTCATTTGTCTTTTTGCTTCTGCTAGTACCTTTTTTTTTTTCTGACAGAAAAAAATTCTACCAAGGGTGGACTTCTGTATACCACTAATGATAAAATAAATTTAAACAGTCCAAGTCAAGAACCAGGGTTTGTTTGCTAACTTCCACAGATAAAAAATAAGTAGACTCTGCTTATCAAAAGACTATGAGAAAACTTTCTCAGTTGAATTATACATTGCTTTTATACAATTAATTCTTTCTCCAGAAATATGACTAGAGAAGTCTCTGTGACTCTAACAGATCTTTTGATGCCAGTGAGAAAACAAAGCAGCAAAATCCGTGCTTAGAGTCCAACAGCACACTGGGCACCTTTCTCATGTCATCACTATAGATACCATACAGACCTAACAGAAAGCAATTTGTCCATATGGTTTCTCTTGTTTTCTAACTGTACTTTTGTCTTGTTTGGTGTGAAAATGCTGAAGGACTGTCATAATACCTGTTCATGTGTTTTGTAAATAGTGTAAAACATACCAGCCATACGCCTGCCAGGGATTTTAATGGGAGTTGAAAGGCTGAAATAGCCTTCTTCAAACATCTAAAATCAGTTACTGGAGAAAGAAATCAATTGTGGGGGAACAGTCTAATCTACTGCTTGCTTTTCAGTGCTTTTGATGAACCGTATTTTATTAAATTACAGTAAAAGACAAAAAGCAATTTCTTTGTCATAGTTTTATTATATGTGACAAATATTTTGGATTTTTTTAATTATTTTTATATATATATATATACTGGGTAGTTTTTATTTTGCTTTAGAAGAAAACTTAATTATTACAGAAATATATGTGGCATGAAAAGAGCATAGGCACAGCGTGACGCAGTATGGCTGTAGCTCGGCTGGGCCTGACACTAGAGGCTTATCCAAAAACAGACCTCACAGGAAAGGGTCAACCCTCCCAGTTACAACAGGGCTCCTATAAAACCTCCCACAGACTCCCAAACCACCAGAAGCTCTATTGCATCCTATAACATATGTTGCAACAGTCAAGAGAGATGATGGGGATCATTACTTTTTTCAAGGTCACATACGTAGTTCCAAATATTTTTCTGCTACAGTCATCATTTTGTTCATCCTAATTGATCTGGAGGGTCTTATTTTGTTGATTATGCATCAAGTGTAGTTCACTGCGAGAATTTATGAATTTTAAGAATTTAAGGAAAGAAAATCTGTAATCAGTGTCTTCCATCCAGGGTAAAGAATCATATTTGTGTATTTTAAATCCCATTTGACAGCAAAGTTACTCATGAATTCCATCAAAAAGCTATGGTATAGCATTATTATTATTTTTTTTTTTAATGCTGTGGTTAATCTCAAAGCTATTTAAAATGAGGAGGATTCATGTGGAAATCTGATAGATGCTGAATTTTAATATCCCACCATAATTAGCAGCACATTTAACAATAGTGGGAGAGCAGCTACAGCTTTCTATAGAATTTAATATCCTCCCATGTCCTTTGTAAGCTATAGTCAGGATCTCTCATTTCTTTTCTGCTATATATAATAAACAAATTTATTGGTTCATCTTTTATTATAATGTCCATATGAGATGAAGAAAAAACAATATCAGACAAACAATAACAGCAAAAAAACCTCAGGAAGAATCATACAAAGGCAGTTAATGTCCACTTTTTATTGCCTTGTGTCTGTATTTGAACGTAAATTTTTGGAAAAAAATATTTCTCTTCTTCTGCCCCATTACTCAAGCCACTCTTGTGAAGAGTAAAGCAGTTAGGGAAATGCAGGTACATATCTTACTTAGGAAGGACAAGAAGAAAGAAAAGAAATTTTCAACTAGGAATAATAGATAACATTAATCTAAATGAATCTAGAATCGTCAGTGCTTTGCCTCGCTGTCGTTGTCCACGTCGAAGCATTACTAGTCCTTTTCCTCATGTTAAGACTGAGAAGTATTTCCCCTTTTTATTTGCTTGTAACATTATAAAATCATGAAAAGAAGTTGTTGAAATATAAGCTAAACTGCTTATAAACTGCTCAGGAATACTTTTGATTTCAAAGATCCCACAAGACTGATGGATTCCTACTTGCTACTACTACTTTTTGATTACATTTCAGTTCTTTTATAGTGGTTGGTTAGAGAAGAGGGTAAATGAATTTTACAGACCTGCTGGAGGTTCTATTTACAGCACTTGATTTGGTCTTCTTTTGTTCTTTTCTATATGTATTTATTAACTTGATGGTTTTCTAAATGCAATAGCAGGCTATTTTAAAAAAAGGGGAAAACTGAAAACCTCCAACAAAACAACATGTTGAGGTTGTGAGTACTGTCTAGGTGTTGGGGTTTAACCTCACCCAGCAACTAAGAACCACGCAGCCACTTGCCTACTTTTGCCCCCACACACTCCCAGAGGGATGGGGAGGATGATCAGAAAAAGGTAAAACTGGTGGGTTGAGATAAGAACAGATTAATAATTCAAATAAAGTAATAATAACAACGACAACAATAATAATAATATTAATTGTAAAGAAAAGGTAAGGAACAGAGAGGAATAAAACCCAAGGGGAAAAAACCCCAAGTGATACGCAATACAATTGCTCACCACCTGCTGACTGATGTGCAGCTGGTCCCCAAGCAGCCACCGGATCCCTGGCCAACTGCCCTGGTTTAGATACTCAGCATGACATCATCTGGTACGGAATATCCCTTCGGCCAATTCGGGCCAGCAGTCCTGGCTCTGTTCCCTCTGTGCACCTCATCACTGGCAGAGCATGGGAAACATGAAAATTCCTTAATTTAGAGTAAATATTAAGCAACAACTAAAACATCAGTGTGTTATCAACATTATTCTCATACCAAATCCAAAATACAGCACTGTGCTAGCTGCTAAGAAGCAAATTAACTCTATCCCAGCCAAAACCAGGATACTAGGATATTCATGTCTGAAATACAAGACAAAACCTACGTACTGATATATAAAGAGCACGATTAGAATATAACTTACCTGTAAGAAGCAGCTAGAGCACAGGATAAAAAATTGGTTTGAAATAACTCATTTAATCCATATATTATTCTAACAAATATTAGACTTTAAAGGTCTGCAGTGTGAAGTGAAGTCAGTAGCCAAATGAGTAAACAACGGTATTCAAGCTTCATTACCCAGCCTCTTTGGGAATTCAGTACAGGCTGTTTCTGAAGGTTAGGGTTGACTCTTTACATTTATTTCTTGGCAGCAATGAAATAACTGATATTATTAATGATGGCTTTCCATGCATGGACATGTTCACCAAGAGCAGAACTGAATTTGCCAGTGGCAAAACTCAGATTCTTGTGTTGCAATAACCTGTGTGCTGTCTATTGTCCATCACAGCAAATGACAGTGACAACAACATGGGTCTCAGAAGTGTGAAAATAATTTAGTAGAATAATTTAGTATGGTTATTCGGGCTTTAGTTTCAATTATATTATCAAACAAAAAGGCTGAGTGGCTATGAGCATTTTTAGAAGATTCCTTTTTTTTTTTTTTTTTTTTAATGCATGGATATTAATGTTCCTGTAGAGGCCTGACCCAAACTCCACTGAAGTAATATTAGGCATATTTTTTTTTCATTTTCTTTCATTCCAGCCCTAAAAGGACAATAGTTAGTTAGGGGAAAGCTATTTTTCTTTTCCCTGATTTGATTTACTGTTATCTCAGTTTCTTTTACTTTCTTTCATGTATGTCTGAATTTTTTAATAATGAAAATTATGGATCTATTTGGGGTATATTTATTCCTGTCACGATCCATTTGCAGACAAGTACACTGGAGAGGAAACAGAGAATAGTTTGTAACTGGATAATGAAATCATGACAAGTCTAGAAGACATGGACTGTGAGTGAGATTATTTATAGCTTAGTTTACAGTAATTTGTGGCTTTTGAGTGAATTTCAAGAGTCACAAATCAACAAGTATGAGCCATCCTTCCAGAGAGCTGTCATAGAACAAATGGAATGACATTTCACAGTCCTTTTAACATAGAAAATCAGTATTTTGGAAGTTTCAGAACATAAGTGTAAAGTGATATTTCTTCCCCTATTACAAAAAAATAATATCTAAATAAAAATTTCTATTTAAAAAAGAATAGAATAAAATTTTGTGAAAAAGATAAAAATCCTAGTGCACATTCAAACAGTATGAATTAAGCTATGGGGTTTTTAATTTAATAAAATAAAAATGTTACTTTTATAATTACACAAACAATGCAGACTATCGTTGAAGAGCTAACGAATGTAGGATTCTGTAAGGTTGTGTTAAAACAGTACTTTTACTGTGCCAGTAGTAAGGTAATGGAAAATTAGAAAACAGTGATATGTGAGATCACAATATAATTTAGGCCAACTCTTTCAAATCTTCTTAATGAATTAAATTTGTCTTTTATATAATGGGAGGTTAAATTTCAGTCAGAACTGTAAAACTTAAATAAATGCTATCATTCTGGAATAGGTAACTTCATTGCTGGTTGCTAGAATATGGAAAAATCCTACCTGTCTTATTCTTTAGAACTATTTGTGAAGAAAATTTTGAAGCATTAGCTTTCTATCGCAAAAATCATTAACAGAACTTCAAACATTTTGGTTTTAAATACTTGTAATTCTTAAGATAATGCATGCTTGATGTTCACTTAAGTCCAAAGCAGATTTTTGGTAGGAAGGGAATGAAACTGCTTCCTTGCTGGGCTACAGTCTTCAGAAGATTAAAGGAAATAAATGGATTAGTGTTGGGTCTTTGAAAACTGCCAAGGAGTTTCGTTACAGACTTTTCATTGTGGCTGTTGTGGAGTCAAACTCTTCAATTTCTATAAAGCTGCAGATCAAGAGATTTATTATGGACACTTTTAAATGTGGCTCAAAGAAGAAGTAGAAAACATGCAACTTGTAATCATACAAGAAATACATAGAAACAAAGTAGTAAAGATATTAAATAACAACGTTTGCATTCCTTTCCTGAAGATTGCATTTTGGGGAAAAAAAAAAAAAAGTAAAAAAAAAAAAGTAAACCCAGTTCTACTGAAAGGATGATAAATTATTTTAAAGGTGAGCTAAACATTGAAATCTGTTTATTTTTTTTTCCTCTGTTTTCATCTGAATACCTGGATGCTGCATGGTATTTGAGGTTTTCATAATACTTGTTGCATTTGTGCTAGATCAGAGGTGATAAAAGCAGGACTATTGAGTATGAGAAAGTGTTTACAAAGTATGTGGGGATGTTATTTTTATTTGTATTTTCTACTTGAGGGGATTATGTTTCCACTGATGGAGAAAGTGCCTTACTCTTCCCATGCTCCATCCGTATCAAGCTGTCTAGATTATGTTTCTGTGATCTTCATTTTGATTCTCATATCCCCATGAAAAGGAATACAAAAATCCTAAGACATGTCAGATCTTGACAACTAATGTTTTTACATGGATGATCTAAGTGACAGAGAGTTTGGGGATCCTTTCTAATTCATTAGAATACAAAAGCAATTCAACTATTCAGTACAGTTAAGAGAGAATATATTTGATTTCAAGCTTTATGTGCTTACTAATATCATTTTTTTTTTTTTTTAATTTTCCCTCAGGTATTCAATTATAAGTATGGACAGCTATCTATATAAATATGTAAATCTAAAAAAAAAATTACAAAGATATGCAGACCTTTAGGAGAGGTTAGTGAAAGAAACTCTGCAGCTTCTCTGATAAAGACAGGAAAAAAGCTGTATGGCTACTGTTACTGTCTCTGCAGAATGTTCTTCTCTCTGGTGAATAAATCTCAATTTGGCTGAACTACAAGAGAATTTGCTATGATTTTAGAAGTTACTAGTTGAGCTGGCTGGAAAAGAACAGAGATCAAGAAGCAAAGTGATGTTTGAAAACATCTTTAGGCTGTATTAAATGGGGACCTGGACCTTCTGACAAAGGGAAAAAAATGAAAAATTCTAAACCTTAAACAAGCTCTCAGAACAGCCAGTAGTCTAATAATTAGAGCATGCATCCGCAACCAGGATTCAAGTCTGTCCCATTTGCTTTACAGCAAATGCTTCCATCGACATCCTCTATATCCCACATAAATGCTCTATACTCTTGGTTTCCACTGAAAAGCTTTCTTATCAGAAATGCCATCCAGAACTGGCAGTGAAAGAGCCGTTGAAATCAGACACTTACACAAAGTGGTCTGATGTTTTGGTAATTTCTAAAATTATATTTTTTTAAAAATCAGCTCTGTATATTACATAGATTTTTTTTTTTATTTGAAAGTATTTCAGTTTTGCAATTAATTTCTACATTTGTTTCAGTAATTTTCATTTGTGTTATCAGCTGGATCCCAGTTCCTTTGGGACAGGAATTATTTGGGTTATATTGCATGTTTGTACATTCAGTGTTTTATGCAAATTGCACTCTCATAAACAGTAATGAACTGTTTGAAAAATATTAACAGGAAGTAAGTCTTTATGTTGTAAAATGCTGTGATTTTTATCTTACCAGCCTTACCAATAAAAAGAGAAGTCTGTTCTATCAACTTTGTGTAATGTTAAGAAGATACATTCTCATATAACCTAATGGGTACATTGCAAATGCAGTGTTATGTCTATTTTATTATACCAGGGCAGTGAAAACATATTTTTCCCCTGTAATTCATTAAATTCCCTTGTTTCCATTGGTGACCTAGAGATGATACAATCAGTCAAGGAGATGAAAAACCTTATTGTTCATAAATTCTGTCTCAAAGATTATAAGGTGCATATTCTGTGATGATGAATCATGAAGTAAACATAGTGGAGCATAGCTCCTGCATCCTCATCTGCAAGCTGCTTGGAGGTGCTTCTCCACATACTTACTCCGTTGGGCCAGAAGGCATTGAAGCAATGTGTTTCTCATTCCCCTTCCTCCCATCAAACTTGTTACTGAACAGCCTCAGATTCCCTTCAGATCCATTCTCCTTTGTTGATGTAGGATTCCTCATGCCAGACAGCCTCCCTCTGTGCTGCACCAGCGAAGGCAGCGCTGCCTGTCTGGCTCTGTGGATGGACGTGTGTGTGCGTGCACACCCCTTGGAAGTTCATGCTCCACCTCACCGCCTGCTAGACCTGGGCGCAGCAGCCTCACATCTGCCGGGCTGCTGGTGTCAGCAGTCTCCAACATCTGGAAATTTATAATCACTTGTGGAGCGCTAACCCCTAACTGAACTGGGCTCGGCTAGGCTAGCTAAGCATCCGGGCAAGGCCGATTGCTTCACTCTCAGAACCTCTGCATCACTCGTTGGTAACATCTCCAGGCTGGTTGTTCATGGGGTTGACACACAGTGATGCACCCCTATTACAAATACTAAGGGGGGTGGAGGGGAGGAATAAAGGGGAAAACAAAAAGAAGAGGGAAGAGAGATACTTTGTCAGGAAGGCGATGTTTGTTCTTTTACCTGTTTTTTATAATGATATTTCACTGGGTAGCTACTAAAATGCAGATATTGCTGAATGAACAATAAAATAAATGTCATATTTATACTTTCGGGAATTTTTGTTTCAAGTACATGTTAGTTATTATAAGGCTAAAGATTAAAACATTAATAAAATATTTTATCTTAAAAATGAATCAGATACCCGTTGATTTACAAAAATCCAGCTTTTAAAAATCCTTTTAAGCAGAAGGCTAGTAGGAGATTTTCCTGCAATGTTAATTGGTATAAGATCTGACCTAATATAAGGGAAAACTATTTTAATATAAGCAGATACTTGTCTGTCAAATCCAAGTTGTGAATCTCACTGCTACCCTGATGGTTCCAACTCACAGGAGAATTAGGTACAAAATGTAATGAAGGAGCCTTTTCTGGGATATTTCTGAGTTCAGCAGGTTAAAAAAAACCAATCACGATATTTTTGAAAGGTCAGAATTTTCCAAACTTTTATTCTAATAAATTTTCTTGCAAATAAAATAACTTTTTCTTTTAAGTTATGATGTAATAACGTAATAGTTTGGTGGGTTTTTTCGGTGCTGGTTGGTTTAAGGGTGTCTAGTTAAGACTTTTATTTGTTCTATGTGATGTGTGGCATGCCAATTACAGATGATTGGATGCCAGAAACTCCTTGAAATTACTGTCAAAGCCAGCTCAAGATTTCATGTCTCAGGACTGTTTCTTGGAAAAAGTAGCAAGTGTTACTCATCACAGAGTAAAATCTAATACAGTACAGTGAATGAAAGAAGCATGAAACTATATTGCATAGAATTGAAAAAATGTGAAATGAACTTCTGCAAGCATATTTTGCTGCTGAAATGAGAGAGGCAGTTGTACATGGTACCAATGTCATTAATAGATTTTGAGCATGGTGATAGCAATTGCTAGCAAAACTTAACATGGAACCAGTTCTATATCTAATAAATATTCATCAGTTTTCTTAAATAGGATACCTTGTTCAGTTACAATCTATTTCACATTTATCAAAAATTATGCAAGCTGGAGGGGCGTTAGCTCAACTCATGGATGTTTTTTTCATTTTCTGTAGTCAGGGATTTGTAATCTCAGAGGCCAAGATGATTTTTGTTGGGTTTTTGCACTTGGGGTGCAGGAATAGGTATTCTCACTGTCAATTCCAGTTATTAATGCTGTTCTGATTTACAACAGTTTTACACTTGCTTAGCACTGATACAAATGGCTGTGCAACTTTCAGTGCAGTGGAGATTCAAAACCCACCTCTCTGGCCATCACATCCATATGGAGGTTATGGAGCTATCTCAAGGGAGTAAGGAAAAGTGAATTCAGCAGTATATCTGTTGTGCATCCCATGAAGGAAGCTGAAGAGTAACTCTTCTAGCACAAATATGTCTGCTGCCATGAGAGGGACAACAATATCTGGGGACAGCAGAAGCTGCTCCCCAACAGGATGGTTTCCCTTCCCCTCTCTCACTTCCACCACCCTACACAACCTCCAGTCCTTGAAGACCCTCCTTTCCATCTGAGGGTCCTCTGGTAAGTGTAACCTGCCTCTGTTTCTGAACCCATCAACCCCTGCCGGAGGTGCTGGACGTAGAGGCAGAAGACACTAGCAGTAGAAAGACCTGGGCTACTTGAAATACTTCTTAGGTATTTCCATGGGGAATGATGAGTGACTGTGTACAGGGACTAAAGAAAGAATGATTCCTTGGTTGATTTCCTCTGTGCTAAATACTTAAAAGGAGAGAGAGAAACCAACAAAATCATGGAAAAGGGGTATTCCCACCATATTTTGTAGCACTCCAGCTGTTATTTCCCTTAAGCCACTCTAACTATTTTAAAGTCTTTCTATTGCTTCCTCTTTTTTCGTCAGGAATGAATGTTGAGCTGCCAAGACAGTTTGAACTGCCTGTAAGAAAATATTCATTCCAGTCTGATTCCATTTATTTTGAGGGGCAGTGTTTATTGCAATAGGCCTTCCATTATAAAACTCTTGGCGTGTTCAGTCATAACTGTGTGGCAATCTCACAAGGGTTTTAGTTCATCCTTTTTTCAGTGGGGATGTAAGAATAAGCAGCTTACACTTATGTACTTATAAGATGAGGTACAGTTAATTTAAATGCTAACACATAAAAATGAAAAAGACGTCAATAGATCTTTCATTTTGGAATATGTAAAATAAACCTGTCATGATACATATTATGGCCATAAAATGTGATCTGCTGTATCCTTAGAAAGCAAGACCCAGGTTAATGATTAAGAGGAGAATAAAGAACTTTCAGATGACTACAGACTATAACACACTTAGAAAAAGTTTACATGGTTTACTAGGGACAAGAAATACTGGATGTGGACTAACAGAGTAGAACTTGAGAGATGCGTTTGTTACAGTGACATGTTCACAACACGGACGTTAAGGGTTCCTTAGAGTATTTTTAAGAAACTTGCCAGTTTTTGTGATTTAGAGCCTTCCAAATCTTAGAACCTTTTTAGATTCAGGAAACGTATTGTCAGTTTGAAGGTTGCTTACTTTTTAGGGATTTAAAACTGATACATATTTAATGTGTATCTTTCAGTGATTTTTTCCCTATTTTTTAATAAAAAAAATTTTCATTACTTCAGGGGATCAAATTATTTTTCTTTTCTGTCAGACAGTACAATAAGTTGATTTACAGAAAAAAAAAAATTACTCTCACCAATATGACAGCTGTTTTGAAAGATTTTATTAAAGGGCTTGCTTCTGAAAAAGAACATAATTTGATGAAATCCAGTCTCTAGCAGTAAAGCCAACTTTAAATCTGATCTCTTGTCATATCATTTTGCTGCCTCAATGTGTTATTCCAGTTTTGAGAAGCCACACTATACCGGATTACCAGACTGATTGGTGTTAAAAATAACTTTATCCAATATGTTATTGTTAATCTGGATTGCTTCTTTTCTGTTTGTTTTGGTTTTACTACTGAGCAATAATATGGGAAGTGACTGGAATAATGGGAAAAAATGAGTGGCTGGCAGCGGTAGGTAGAAGTGAAAAGATTTCAGAAACTGAAATGCTAAATCCAGTATCTCTTCAAAACACCACCTTGCAAATTCTTGCTCATAATTATTGCAGCTGATTGCACATGTCTAGACACACAGATAAATATAAATAGAAACAAACCACTGAGTGGTAACAACATATTATATTGTTCATAGAAATATCCTCATGTATCTCCACAAGATTGTCTCTAAATATGCAAGTAAGTTAAGAATTCATCTATCTATGGACTTTTCATTTTCCCTTTTAGAAAAAAAAAAATAAGATTTTTCAGGCTGCTCAGCTGGGGAGTCAATAAAGTAAAAAATCCCATTAGATGTATTTAGCTGGGAGGACTTCACTGAAGCTCTCACCTGTAGATAAACAAACTTATTTCAGCAACTTACAAAAGGACTTGCGATATGAACTCCTGTTGCTGCTTTTTTTTTTCTTACTTTTTTTTTTCTGTCTTGTCAGTTGTGCCTGTATTAAATTATTGATCTAAAGTGTTTCTGTGTACCACAGGAACTGCAAATCAGCAACAGAGTGTAAATTCCAATGGTTTTTATATTTCTCAGTGCATGTCTTTCTTTTCATTATAATCTATTTTATACTGTATTTTTGCTTTTGAGCTCATTTTTCCTATTATGCTATTTCCATTTATGCTATTCATATTTTCTGCCCTGGGTAGTTTGAGTTTTTGTGTCCCTTTCTAACCTATCTTCAATTAATAGTGAATTTCCTGTCCTGCTCTCTAGATCGCTATTTTTTTCAGCCATGCAAGAATCCCTGATTACAGTGAAAGTGTGTAGCAGCTGAGTCATTACTCCTTTCACTAATTTATCTGTTCTCACTTTGCTGAACATCCCCATCTTTATTTCTGGATTGATCCTGGGATTAGTTACTCACAGCTAATTCTCAGCTGAAATCACTATTATAGTCTCTACTATTGAATCTTTACTTCGTTCATTTCTTACTTCCTGGAAGGAGGCATATGCCATTATATTTCTGAAATCTTGTGAATAGTAAAATGAACCTAATGCATTCTCAGTACTTTCTTTAATGTCAAACAATTTGAATAATGAATGAATAGGAGTTTTGATGACCAAGAATTTAGTCCTTTCATCATGAATTCTGCTTCTCTTCAAATGAAATTTAGCATTTACCATAAGAGAATCAAATTCCTAGTGACAATAATTTATAACCTCTTTTTGTTGAATTATTAATGACCTAAGAAAGTTCACCAAATCAGTTCAATGCATGGTTTCACAAAAATTGTACCAGCAAAAAATGAAGAAATTATCAGGATACAGGTAGGGATTAGCAACTATGCTAATGAAATTTAGTTTTATGCTTATGGAATTAAAGGTTAATAATGGTGAATGCAATCTTCTCAATGACAGAAGATGTCATAAAGAACTTAGACAAAAATCAGTAAAACTCTTCTTAATTATAATGAAGCACACCAATCTATCATGTTTCTTAAAAACAACAGACTGGAAAAGTGTATTTATCCCAAGGAAAATCCTGTTGGTGTTTTCTTAAGATAGTAATTATTTTCATGTTTAACAATATATTTTAAGTTCTCTGAAAGCTGTAAGCATCTTTTGTGTTCTTAAGTATGTGGTTAAACATTTCAAAAGTATGGACTTTGAAGTAAGATCAAATTCTTGTGAAGAGCCTTGGAAATGAAACTGAGGTCTTGGCTTTTGGCATGATTTCTGTACTCCTTGCCTTCCCTTCTGAAGGTTTAAAAACACCGAGCAAATGCGAGATATTTGGGAGAGAATTCTGATGACTGAGAAAAGATCTGTAGAGTGGTATGTTTCACAAGACCAAGGAAACATGGAACACATTGTCAGTAAGGAAAAAGGTCACTTTCTGCCCCTTTGTAGACTTTAACTTTGTTGTTCAGGAAAACATAGCATCTTGATAAGCAAAGTCCTCAATCAATTTGTACGAGTCTCGGTCTGTCAATCACTTAATAGGGCCAATTTACATCTGTTAAATGGTCATCTCTCAGGCAGCATCACACCATTATTTAAACTATTAAACTTTTAAGAATAATTACACATTTACAGTGAAATTACTTTTAAAAAAATATTTCATTGTACTGGAGCATAGTTCAGTTTGTTATAAATGCTTTTTTTCTACAAAAAATCCGCCCCAAACTAGTGTCATTTAAATGTTTCTAATTCACTTTCTGAAAGATAGTCTTCCATCAAAAACTCTCTGTGCTTTGTTTTATTTTGGTTTTCATTATCAGTGGGTGTTCTTTTTTATATCAAAATCTACATAAGCAACAAAAGAGGAAGAGATTATGGTATATTTTCTATATAAAAATAATTTAAACAATTTTAAACTATTTAAAGATACTTGGGGGACAGAGAAGTAGCGGAGATTTTTTTTAATTGGGAGACATTGAACCTTTCTAGTAATATACTTATTTTGCTTACTTTTAGATTAAAAGTTTTGGTATAATGTAAAAGAAATAGAAAAGTCTGAATGCCTTTACTAAGATTGTAAACATGGTAAATACTGTCCCTTTGAAAAGTAGAAATTAACCTGAGATTTCTCTATTGGTCTCAGAAATTTAGGCCAGATCTGTGTATTTTGAAGACAAAGCAAAATTAATGTAAAGGAAATGGAAATGAAGATGGAACATGCATCTTTTTCTGGCATTCCTGTTACTTGGAGTCTTGCTTCTGAGGAAGGGCATACTTTCCAAGTGCTTGATCACCTACTAGGCAAGATAACGATTTTACTTGTATTTCTGGTGTTAGGTTCACGAGCAATATTGCAAAAAAAAAAAACAACAAAACCTTGCTCACTTCATCCAGTTTGCCTGGGGTTTTGGTATATTTTTCAGTTGTATATTTATATATTCAGTTGTATGCTTGTCTATATGTAAGTTGCATATTCAGATGTTCAGGTATATTTTTAAACAAAGAAAAAGAAAGGGGACAGAGGAAAAGGCATGCTGGCAGAGGTAATATTAAAGGTCACATTCCAGATTTTTCTTCAATATTCAGTTTAAGTGAACATAGGTATTCAAGTTTTCCAGAATCAGATTTTCCAGGTAAAAATGTATGCCAAAGTAACAGAAGCTTAACATGCACCCTGATATCACAGGGGTGTTTGGGAAGTCAAGCATGAAAGCAAATCTCACCCTAACGAGTTAACCCATTTTGTCATATCATTACAAATTTTAAAAAAAGCATTTAATTAATTTGCTAAAAAGCCCTTAAAAGTTAATGGGCAGAAAATCCTTTTCTCCCTTTTTTTTAAATGTTTATGTATTCATTAAAATTTCCTGAGCAATTGTCTCTAAATGACCGTTCTTGACCAGATGAAATCTGTAGGTCCCTTCAAACTTCAGCCTTTCTATGATTCCTTCTTTTGTATTAATTTTCGATCACAAATCACATTTCTTAGGTTGTCCCTTGTACTGGAGAGGAGTTAAGAACAAACACATCCAAGGCTGCATCATATATTTTCTGATACCTCTTAAAAAAATAAAAAAATAATTTGGTACACTGTTGGTAAAACTCAATGGCAGTTAAGCTGTTACGTGTTCAGATTACACCCTATCAATCAAATCAAATCCTTGATTTCACAAACACACCCAGTTTGGCAGGAGTATTCTGCAAGATGTACCAACCTCTGCACTGCAGCTTGCCAACATACTTCTTTGTTAATCTATGCTTGAACAGGATCAGGAAAGCTTTTCTGGACGTAAACCCCACAGAACTGGTGGAAATTGGTTAATATTTTACATAATTTTCCTGGAATAGTTCATAACGAGGGTCAATAGTGCTTGGTAGTATAAGCTGAACTATGGGAATATACAAAGCTGATATTGTCACTAAAGTATGAGTGATGATAATTGATTATTTTCTCAGGATTTCCTTTGCTCTTTCTTTCTGTCTGTACTCCTCTGTCGTGTATATACATCTACCTTACAGGTAAGATGCGCAACTCTTATTTTATAATGACACTGCATTCCATCATTTTTGCTCTGTGATAGGTCTTGTAGTATTATAAAATCACAATATCAGAACTGTGGGAGCTGGGTTCCCTCTGTTGAGGTGAAGCTACTGAAACCTGAGGGCTGACACTTGAGTGACACATAATTAGGGATTCCTCGCATTGGCGGACTGCAGAATTAGGCTTAGCTGTCCGTTTTTACTGTCATTGGGAAGCCATGCATCAAATTGGTAGCATAGACTTAAAAAAAGTAGTATTTGCTTTGGCAGAACATTTCCAGATGGTTCTAGTCAACGGTGCCATTGGGTCTGATTGTCACAGAGAACAAGTCACCTTCTGTACTGTTGCAGCCTCTTATTTTTAATGGAAAGGAATAGAGATATATAATTGCAGAGTATATTTTGTTATTAATTATGTTTCAAAAATATGGAAAAGGTACCTGTAATTCCTTCTCCACATACGTGATATAGTTACCACAGGTTATGAAGAATATTATAAATTGGACTTGGATTACAGCAACAGAAGAGATCACATCATTATCTGCACCTGTTTTATGAGAAAGTAATGTGTACATGACAGGGTGATGAGGAATGTTTTAAGGTTCAGTACTGGACAAGTCCCCTTGCATCACCTTTCCAGCACACAATATAACTACAAATCCAGAGCTTTCTAGTTCTCTTCTTTCCTTCAATAATCTTGCAGAAACGTCAAAATTCATATCACAAAATAACCTGTGCAGGAGCATGTCCCATAGCCTTTCATTAGCATGGAAGTATTAGGATGTGATTTTCTTGCGCTACAGAAATTGATATGAAATCTCAGACGGTATGAAGTCCACCTGGCTTTCCTGCAGATATGGGATATGCATATATCCATTTCGAAGGATATCTTCCAGGACCGACATTCCCTAGTATAAGAATATGTGCCTTTTGAGAAGGCACTGAGGAAAGCATGTTCCTTCAGTGAAAACATATCCATATAGACAAGGAGGACATAACCACATCCTAGAAACTGATCTTTGCACAGGCCTTGCTTCTCTTATACCAAAGTGTTTTGCTTCAGCCTCCACAAGTGGCATTATCGAGTACAGTCAAACTATTCAGAAGAAAGTGCCATACATGTACAACACTTCTCATATTGAAGTAAATGAAATAGCAACCACAGTAAGAAGAGATTTTAGTAAGATTTAGCTTCTGTTGAATAGTTTACAAAGAAATACTATCAATTTCCATGATTGCATTACTCTTCTGAAGCATTTTAATTTTCATAGATATTTCATATTTTTAGAAGTTGAACGACCTGCTTATGAAATACATATATTGTTCGATTTCTAACATAAAAGGTTAGATAAAATTTGTGGACATACAGGACCTGTAGGAAAGAGGAAAAAACAAGCCAACAAACAAACACAAAGGAGGAGGATTTATGATAGCCTGATCATTTTTAAAATTGTTTTTATTAATTGGCTCAAGAAAAGAATTCTCAAAGGTTATGTAATATGAATGCTCAAAGGAGATGTAGAGCAAGATGCCATCCCATCCAAATCCCTTTTTATTGAGTTTTGCATGTGAAAAAAATATTCCTTGTCAAAAATGGCCCCTGTGGTCATATGCAAACTTAAAATTGACAGGGACAATAAACTATGTATATCATTGCCAAGAAAAATGGTGATTTAAGAAAAAACAGAAGAATTTGTTGTTGCTTACCATAAATCAGCATGGAAATACAAACAACTGTTTCGATCACTGTCCTATGCTTTGAATATGTGGCTTGAATATATGTAACTATGTTCTGAAAACACACTATATTCAAGCATTGACAGATTATATAGATATACTGTAAAAATTATGTGAACATTGACTTTTTCTGTTGTCTAAAATTGAAAAAATGAAAAAACCCTAAATTTTGGAAAATTACAGATTTATAAAAGTTCCACTGATTTGCAGAATTAAAGAAAGAGAAAATAGATTAAGTTGTGTCCACTTAATTTATTGTCACAATGTAAAAAGAAAATTCCAATGAATTATCTCCTGCACAATTCTATAACATCTAGAGGAAGACCCAAAGTCTAATGGAAGAAAGAAGAACACAGTAGAATCACAAAGAAGAACACAGTAGAATCACACATTAGGTAAATAAACAATGCAGATCCTAATAATTAAATGACACAGTCAGTCAGGAATCTTGCCTCCATACCCTGGTAGCATTTAGAGATGAGTCTTTCTAGCATTTCTCTTCAGACATATCTCTATGTCCACATGGCATAATGTTTCTATATCTAATTTAGGATATAGAGATCTTTAGGAGATAATTTTATCCTCCAATGTTTTTAAAGCATATCAGTGAAGAGAAATTACATTCCTTTTTTCTGTCCCTCTTCACTTACGCATAATAACTGCATAAAAATTCATGCAAACAAGTGGATTGCATAAAGTACTGAACAGCTACAGTTCTATTTAACCTTCAAAGAACAGTGTCAGGAGAGCACTGAGTTCAGTCATATTCAAATTTTATTATTCTCATTCCTTTTTCATTTGTATTGTTTGATACATTCACAGAGACATAACGTACACAAACTATAACCTTTGTGAAATGTAAGCCTTGAAAACTATAGCCTTTGTGAAATGTGAGCCTTGACCCTGTGAAACAAGCTGTTTCACCTTGCTGCTCACTCACTGGTCACTCTCAAAATTATTTTTTTTTCTCTCCTTTTCCCCTGGAAACACTCATTTTCTTTCCAAGTTTCTTGTGTAGTCCATGGCTGTGAAGTTGGAGAAAAATTTCATATTGCCAGGATACATCTGTCTCATTGGGGATACAGGATACAACCTAAAACTTATCTTGAGGCTTCTTAATACAATGTATTTTATGTTGAGTGATGATATGGGTGGGGTTCTTTCGCCCTGGGAAATAAAGAAAGAGCAAACAAGTAAGAAAGCAAACAAGCAAACTGTATTCTGTACAATGTACAGGTTGTTAAGATTCCTGTGATACACTCAGTTACTAAAAGTTAGGATCTTTTCCATTTCCCTCACTAACAGAATTCTTCAAATCATTGATCACAATCGTGTACATTTTATGAGGTGAACATAAGGGGTTATTTCAGAGACTTTTAATAAGTTCTCTACCCATTTGGTGAAAGGATATTTACAGAGCAGCCCCTGATACAGCAGTTGCTGACTACATCACTCTGCATTCTTAGGCATAATAGAGAACAAGTCTTTGGCATTCTCCAAAAAGCTTTCTCCCAAATTAATATTTTCCACATTTGCTAAGCCTTACCAGAAATGTGGGGTAAGCATGCTTTCAGCACATGTCCAAAAATTGCAGACATGTTTAGAAAATACTCACTTGCCATGGACCACTTTCTGTGCCTGGAAGGGGGGAGGCTGGATTCTTTTACCCACTCCTCCTGGTTCCTACTGATGGTACGCTGATCTATGGTGATCATTTTAGAGGAATTGCTGTTCTGGATTTATGTCGTAGTCAAACACAGTTTCCCTCAGTGACAAACAATTGATCTTTTCTTTGCTGATTGCATTTAGAGTGAAGTCTTTAATTTCTAGACAAGACTTTTCCATTGACTGGAGGTAGCCGTAGGATTTCAGACCTGATGACCTGAACTCAGCAATTTGCTTGTCTGATGCCATTCACCTGAAAAGAGGTGGAGTAGCATGCGGCCACCCAGGCAACTCATTAATATCACAGTTTGTGTTGTGACAAAGGCAACAGTCTTGCATCTAAAGAGATCATAAAGCTGTAGGCATATATATGCTGTGGTGCAGTAGGCTATAAAAATGTTAGTGCTGTGTTCCAGGGTTACACATCCTTTGGAGACACTGGCAGCATTCTCAACATGCCAGGAGACAAAAAAAGAGGAAACTACAACCGATCTGGTTCTTTTACAATGGTGGTATTAGGAGGATTGAATTTATATTTTCTTATATACCTACAGAGAAGTTTAAAACCATTTGACATTTTGTGGGGGTTTTGTATATGCACTCAGGCCACAAAACAGTGTTGTCTTCTGCCCATAATAAGTAACATATGTAGATATCATAATGCCGGCATTTATCCAAGAGACTGGATAGTCTGAAGCTTCTTGCTTTTAAAGGTTTATGTAATCTCAAAAGAAGTTGTCAACCCCCTGTTCAAAATGTCAGATGAATATCACCAGCACCACCCCCAGAGACGGGTTCAGACCTGGGATAGACCAGGCACCCATAAATGATCTTTGTTCATCCCTGAGGGTGCAGATGACCGGGCAAGTTTCAGCAGAAGAGTAGCACAAGGAAAATGCTAGTTTGATGCTAGTCTGTCCAGAAATAGTGAAAAAAGAGTGAAAAAGGGTCATCACTGTAATCTCATTCCTGTATGATCTTATTGGCAATAATTTTTCTGCAAAGAAAGAATCTTCTGATTAGCTGTGTTGCATGAAAAGAACTAGTTTTTTGGCTCAGGCACATTACTGTCCACCCCTCTAATACACTGGTAATGGAAGAGGGTCTATTACATGACTTTGACTTTCAGCAGTGTTGAAAAAATGGGTGAAGTAACCTTTGCAGGCCTTTAATTCCAAAATCTGGGGAGGGCTGCTGAGTTCAATGAGTTTAATTGTTAAAAGATGTAGAGTCTATGAAATGCTGGGGATGTACACCCAGGAGTTTGCCACCATGGGGGATAACTGCTTATCCATTGTTTCTTTCAGAAGCTGTCTGGCAAAGTGTTGCAGTGATACTCTTTGGTGTTATGGACAATGAATGTGCAGTCCCAAAACCATGCTTATAAACAATCAAACAAAGTTTAGGACGTAGATGTCTTCTTTAAAAAAATGCATTCAGCTTCCCTTTTTGCTTCTTCTTCTTCAGCCCACGGTGCTTCCAGTGCTAAGTCCAAGGCAGAAAATTACTTCGGGTGTGTTCCAGCTTCATGGAAACACTCCGTATCACAGAAAACATAAACCTGCTCTGCTGCGTGGGTTTTGATCACAGGCTAAAAAACTTGCTGCTGATTTATGTTATAAACCTGCTCCAGCCTTTAAAATCGCGACGCTTTTGCATGTAGGCCTTTCTCATCTCATATACAATCATAGCCCAACACCCAATTTGTTCTTCAATAGCCAGGGCCTACTTGTACCTCCCTATACATGTATGTAAATATACATGTATGTAAATATATACACACGTGTATATATTTACGCATATGTGCGGTGGTGTTCCCTGTTGGTAAGGATGGGGTGACCACTCAGAGGGCCTTCTGCCATGCCTGGGTTGCTGACAGGATGGGGATCACACATTGTTTTCCTGACCTATGAGTATCACTAATTTTGTTTATGTTGTGCTGCACCAAAAGCAAAGGAATCTTCGTTCACTGTTCATCCAGCTTCTGAATTGGCTCTTCCTTACTCATCTAGTGACGGTTGCTATGCTGGGTACAGATAAGAAAAAACCCACAATACTGTTACTGTAATAATAAATCTAAGTGCCAAAACCCAATCTTCACTCTTGCATGGTATTTTATGATATTGCCTTTCTGTCTCCTTGATGAATAAGCTAGCACAGTTCTCAAAGGAATAGTATTTTTGAGACTTTTTTCTTTTTCTTTTTCTTTTTTCTTACAGAAGCCTAGATTTTCAAAATATGCTGAAATAAAACACACATTAATCTTCTGGAAATGTATTTCTTTTTAACTAATGTTGCCAATTAGCTGAAACCCTAGTGTAAGAGGCTATAGATCATTAAAGATTAATAGAGATTTATATTTCTGAGGGAGAAGAGAATTTAAAAAATCACTTTGGAATAACTTTTGTGAACTTAATTCCAGATCGTTAGCTTTTACCCTGGGCATATTAAAAAGAAGTTTCTGTCATGTAGGTAGTCACATGTAAAAAACAAGGCATTTTTATGTTTCTTACTAAGCCTTTATTACAGCCCCATTGTTGAATCACATTTTAGCAGAAAGTTTTGCCTGCAGTTTCTGAGACAAATCTTAACAGGGACTCTTGCTGCCAGTGCATGAGACATTATTACAAGGCTTACACAAAGCAACCGTGAAATCCATATTTTGCAAGACATTTAATATTTGCTTTACTATACCTTTTCATCTGTTTTCTCTAATCAGTAAAGAGAAATTTATAAAAGCCTGTGTTTACACCTGTGGTCAGAACCCTTTGCCAAGGAAAGCCAAGTGCTGGACAGCTAAATGAAGATGGTAGAGGTTGCATGTGCTGTGATTGTTTCTCTGTTTCTCAGTCTACTTTCTACATCACAGGTGGGAAACCATATTTAAGGTGTTGTGGGGCATAGTCTGTTTTAAGAGCTATTTTAGATGTTACGTAGGCAGAATACTTCTAAATTTTCTGCATCATTTTATCTTCATGTTTTATTCTTAGAATTTAGAAGTAGAAAAAAGAAGGTTTACATGTGCTGTACCCACAGAACACTTTGATCCCATTGCAATTCATGTAACACTCAGGAGTGAATTGTATTGTCTGTTTCTGTATGCTGGATAGAGCCATAGCGCTTTACAAATAACATTAAATACAAATATGCATTGAGAAGCAGCAGTAAATAAGCTCACCTCAAGTTTTACTAACCTGGTCTGTGTTGGATGTGGCATGAAAGTACTTGTCTTCTTACTCAGTGAATCTACTTTTCTCATGCATTTCAGTCCAAATTCCCCTAAGTGCCATATCTCATAATGGCAAGAGACAGAAGAGTGAGGCAAGTGTCACCTTATTGATAATACGTTTTGAATTAATTAATTCATCTCATTAGCAAACATACTTTCATCTTTGTATTTTTCCATCAGTTCTAAAAATTATTTTTGCTGATTTCCCTTTAGTGCTACTTCTCATGGTAACAGCATCAAAGGCCTCATGATGAGATTTTTTAATACTACCTAAACTACTTTTGCTGGGATTGATGATTGGATTAAACATCTTTATGTTTATAATTTCTTACAGGGTGTTTTTATCTAGTTTAAAGTGGCAATTAAAATAAATAAAAAAAAAAGTCAGATAATCAGAAGCATAAATATTTCAATAATCAGCCAATATAACTTGCTTTTGGCCATCTAGGTCTTTTGAAAATCTTCCCTAAAATACTTGCTCAAGTGAAAGGATCCATAAAAGGAAAAAAAATAGAAAACAAAAGATACTTTTAATCCAGTGATACCATTTACACTGTAAAGAGGGTATAAAATCTATCCTTTTCATGCCCCTTTTGCTGAAAGACATTTTCAGAAATGTTGTTATAAATGGTGATACCACATGAATATCAATGAAGCCCTAACTAGCAGTTTTCCTACTCCACATGCCTACCGGGCCCACTTTTGGCTAACACTTTTCATTGCAATATGAATGATTTCTCTTAACTACAGTGTTTTCCAGTGATTAATCCCTTGTAATCTATGTGATTTTACACAGTAAATACTTGTTTCAGGATTTCAGGCAGATCCTAAAGATTCTAAGACTAATTCTGAATAGTTACAGTTATTAAACCGTCTCTCAAGGATAAAATGAAATTGAGGGCTGACAGTACTGCCTGCTTCCATCCAAGCTGTCTGAATTTTGAGGAGACTGAAAATAAGCATTTGTGGCTTATAAACTAGATCATGCAGGAGCCATAAGAAACATCTAGTTATTAATTATTATTTTTAGTAACATTTTTCTGAATTTCACATGATTGACAGAATTAAGGTTATAGATGATTGAGATTGTTTACAGAAAATTTGAACCTCAGCTAAACCTGGTGGGGTTTATAACCCAGTGAGGAAAGTCAAGTACTTCTACCAAAAAGTAATAAAAAACTAGAAAGTCACACTATTCATACACAGGCAATTTATCTAAATTACCACAGAATTCTTCCAAAGTGTGTTACCTTCTCCAGAACAGAGAACGGAATTGTGTCAAATGCTTAAAACCATTCCAAATAACATAGGCATAATAGTAATTGCTGAAGATGGAAAGGATGTTGCTTTCTCTATGAATTTCCATACTGGCCACAAAAATTATTCAGAAAGCAGATGCCATACTTCTGACAACCTTTCTAAGCTATTTAAGGTTGAATGAAGTATTTGAAGCACCATAACCTGTATTATGGTATCACCGATAAAAGGAGTGAGGAAAGGGGTGGCTGTTATAAAGCCATTGAACATCATCTGTGCAAACTACTGATCTGAGCTGTTTGGTCCAGCAGATAGCAACCTGTCTGTATATTAATAAGTCTTGGCATTGTCTCTTCACTCTGCAGGACCATACTATCTTTTCTACTGACAGAGGTTAGGAGTACAACGCATATGTCAAAATATAGCAGTGAAAAGCAGGTGCTGTGATTTTTTTTTGCCTGTAGAAGACATAAGGAAGCAAATACTGTGGATAGACTGAGCGGAGAACACTAAAGTTTAATACTTTATTATGCAGTATTATGCAGAAAATATGCAGAATAGATTTTACCCCACAGGGCTGAGTAGCAGCTGTGTGTTGTAAATGCAGCATTGAGCAGCCTGAGCACAACCACAGGCTGCCTGGTGGTGCTTGGGGGGACCTCCTGGCAAGCTGGCCAGGTTGTGCTGATGTGACAGCATTTGAGAACACTATCCAGCTCTAGTGAAATTATCTTAGAATTCCAGCAGTTGTAGCCAATAACGTAAGAGTAGTAAAATTCTTGAAACATAGGTGAAAAATAGAAAGAGATTAAGATAACTAAGGGTTTTTTTTCCCCTTCAGACAGTTCGGCAGCTGAGTTATTTGTAGATGTTCCTATTGAACTATTCAAATGTCTGATATATATAACTTGTATAAAAAAATCTGTATGTTTACCCTAACATATAGGCATAAAGAAATTTTAGAAGTCTTGAAAAGCACAGAGGGGGGGAAAAAAGCCTGAGAGGATTTGGAATAGTAGGGAATTAGATTTTTTGAGTAGTATGAACATTGTACATGGTGTCAACCATTATCAGCACAAAGTTATTTAGCACAGGTGTTTATATAGTCGTGATACCTTCCAAAAATTAGCAGTGATCAATGGGCCTCAAGTATTTCTGCTTTTATATTTGAATACTGTATTTTCAGCACATAGAGTTATGGCATGAAACGTGTACCATAACGTACCCATATAAGAAGACCTTCTAATGGGTTTTTAGGGCACGTATTTCTTCAGTTCTTCAGCTGCTGTATTACTGGATTTTGTAAAAGACAATTTAGTATACAAAAACGCTCCATGGATTTTCACACACTGAGTTTGAGCCAAAATGTTCCTCAGGCTATTGCAGTATTGGCAATGTTCCCTGAATATGACTAGAAAACATGCAGCTGAAAACAATACAGATGTAAATGAGTGAAAATCTTGTAATTCTAATTCCATAATACTTTTATCACTCAATTCAGATGCTTGTGGTTCATTAAAAAACACAAAAGAATTGCCATTTTCTTTCAAATCTATGTTATTCCTAAAAGTCTTCCAGTCATTTGGGCACACCAATTTTGATCTACATTCTGAAACTATAATAGAAAATGTTACCTTAGTAAAAAGCTGTGAACTGCTGTGTCTGGGCTGATTAAAACTTACTATTACAAGTCAGTGATAAGCTGTATAGGGAATGTGTTCCATTAAAACGGCTGTGTATATAGCTGGCACAGCTGAGGGGGATAGGAATGGCTGAACTTAATGTCAGAGGTCCTGTACCGATATCAAATATGATTTTCCATAGTTCAATGAGTAGGACCTACGCTGAGCAAGAGGATCTTACTTCTATCTTAACAGTCACCATAACAATTTATTCACAATCATAAAGTTGTGAATGTATCTCCTTTTATCATCTACTTAACTGCCCAAAGCAAAAAAGCCAAGGTGCTGAGGGCTTTTCATCACCACGGCAGAACTCTGCTTTACCATTTGTAAGTGCCATGTAGTTGAATTTTGATAGGCTTTGTTTAGTTGGCTCAAAGTGTAGGCTATATAAATCCCAATGGCCTCAAAATCCTTCATTTATTTTACAAGAATTAGAGCAGTTCATATTCATATAGAATATTTGTTTTGTGGAAAAGATCCTTCAGCTCTTCAATGGTTATGCTCTTTCTTTTGCCAGCTCATGATGAAATGTTACTGGAAAGGAGAGTTAGTTAGCTTTAGCTGTCCGTTCTAAGAGAAGTTGTTTAATCTTGAATAATATTTATGTTGATTTAATAGAAATGCCTTTTAAGAGCTACCCAGAAAAAGAAAACAGAGTTGCTAGTGGTGTCTGCTTGTGTACTCACACAGGGAGGGGGAGAACTCTCTAGGCTGTTCTGGGTTACACCGTGTTTCTCACCTGCAATCCTTTAGCAGCCATGCTGCTGGAGGGAAGCATTCGACTCACCAGTGGAAAGTACTGCTTTCCCCTGCGAGAGGCAAACTATGTGACAGCACGGCGAGAGTAGTCACTAACCCTGATGAGCAGTTTTCAGTTCACAGACTGTGCTTCAGAACTCCTTCCTCTGTTTGAAGTAGAGATTTTTAAATCAGTTTTTTGCAGTTATAGCAAAATTTTCATCATGGATTCTCTCTGTTCTTAAAAGGTTTCTGCTTATGACACTTAGGCTACTGATGGATAACACTGAAAAAATGTATTTAAATTATCTGTCTGAGTTATCTGGGTATTCCTCTTAAACAATATTAGCATGAAAATTTTCAACAATTTTCCATAAACATTCATACAAACATTTACATTCTCAAATGCTTTTAAAAACTCATGGAGGAGTGACAAATATACTATTATTGACATTACTTTTCTTCAAATAAATTTTCCTGAGTATATTTTGTGGGGTTGGCCCAATTGGGTTGTCAATATATGTTCATTTATTTTTCTTGAAGTTCTGAACTTTAATTGTTTCAAAGAAATTATAGTGATGAGTACAGTAAACACCACTCACAGGAAGAAATATCAGTGGTATAAAGATAGACAATTTATTTACACAAGCAGTAAATAAATTAAAGGTTGATATAGCTATCAGAAATATACACATGGAGAAGATTAGCATACTAAGGGAAATTACAGGTACAACCTCTGAAGACTGATATCCCAAAGAAACAAAATATCTTCAAGGAAACTATAGCAAATGTATTGCTTAATTACCAGTTACAGGAGAGAAAAGACAAATAAGTTTTGTATTACCCTCTAGTATCAAGCTCTAGACAAGAACAGTATACTGAGCAGCTGTAATTTCCTCTAATGCTGCACCAACGGAGATGTAACAGGGGGTGAAACTGGCTTCATTTTAGATAGGGAATAACAATTTGCAGTTCTTCAGTATTTGGATTTTTTTTGTGTGTGTGTGAATTTACAGAATGGACATCTTCTGGCAGGAGAGAGAGAACCACCTTGTCTTTGGCAAAAAAGACCTGGATTTGTGATGTTCAGCAGAGTCAGGTGGATTACTATGCAACATAAACTACTTAGAAATATACCACTTACCAGCCTCAAACTCACCCGGTTGTTCATTTCTTAAATACTCAACAAAATATAAAGTAGTATTAGCTGCAACGTTGCTTGGGAAGACATGATAAGATTTAATGTTGATGGTGCTATTAAATCAATTAATAAATAAAAACATACATAGACTTTAGAGTCCAGACATTTAAAATATTCTTTATCTATAGCTGCAGTCCTGCTCCTAATTTCTATCTGAAAACCATTCTCATACCACATTCTCTTATCCATTTATGTTTACGCTACTGATGTCTTTAGAGGGGAGAAATCATATCCTGGTCACCACCTTTACTTTGCTTTGATTTTCATTGAAAGGATAGATAATATTTTTTTCTCATCATTTGATAATGAAAAGTGCCTGTTCATTAAACAGTCCAATAAACTAATTTTATATCATTGTACATCTATTGTATCGAAGACACTGCTGTAAGTTGTCCAGTTCTGTAAACTATTGTGGTGCAACAATGATTAGAAATAATGGATCAAGACAGAACCACTATTCCAAACTCTGCCCCAAAAAAGCATCTGAAAGCAAATAGTCCTGAATGAAATAGGTTATGATCAGTAAATAGGAAGTTTCAGCCACAACGAAACTTACTCTTCATTGGCTATAATTTGAGGATGATATGCATCCTTTGTGTTAATCATATCCTTTTGTTTCCAGCAAGGAGATGAACATGAAATTATCCAAATATTGACCCTCTGAAAAATCAGGAGTACGGGACTTTAAATATCAGAAATTCTGTCCTCTGAACAGGCTTTTAACTGGGTGTAATCTGCAGTTCCTCGCACTAAGCCATCCAGGATGCTGTCTCTGATACCTGAACTGAGTGTACCACTCTTTTCTGTATTATTAAGTCCTTGCAGAACCAGTTGCATATTGGAGAAAAAAACAAAACAAAACAAAACAAAACAAAACAAACAAAAAAAAAAAACCAAAAAAACCCAAAAAAACCCAAACATGAGTGAAGGAGAAAAGAGCTCATTCTGCTTTTAAAGTAAGATTTTTATTTCAAAGTCCTACTTTTCCAGTGCACATAGTGTAGGTTTATGGTATGAGATCGTTCAGTTTTAGGGAATGCTACTGTCTGTTGAATGTATCTTTCACATTACTGAAAAAACTAAATAAATGGTCAGGGAAATGAAAGAAGAGAAAGAAGACTTTCAAATGAAACAGTAAATGTCCAAAGAATTGGATTCTATCTGTGAGTGTGCTATAAGATTATACAAGATGTTAAGATACTCACTTAGATGTTTTGGGGGTAGTGAGGAATTGTGTCTTCCCATTTTTTTAAACGCTGAACTGAACATTCTGAGACTTACCAGTCTCATAGAGGAATCAGCTTTTCCCTTTAAGGATGCCTGAAGGATATTTCAAAATCTCATTGTTTCAGTGGGTACCTGTATGTAATGCTCTTAGAATACTTTCCTTCAGATGAATAGTACTTGGGATTCAACTAGGACCTTCTAGCTTTATGCAGGTAAAAATAAAAATCCTGCTTTAAGTATGTTGGTATCTTCAGTAATTATTTCTATTGTAATCTAGTAATTGTGCTTTCTCAGCAAACAGAGGGATTAACATCCTGTTAACAGGATTAATATTCCTGTTTCTTTTGTATACTTTCTCCTCATCTAATACCTTTTGAATACTTTAAAAAAGACAACATTTCAAATCAAAATATAGGCATGAGAAAAGTGGACTAAACACATTTATTTTTCTCCTGCCCTTTCCTCTGCATGTCTTCAGTGTTCAAAACCAAAACCAAAGGATTAATGTTATATACTTAACTGTACTAGCAAATATGTTAAGACAGATTTTAAATTAAGAGACTGGTTGGTTGTTTTTGGGGGGATTTGTCTTTCTTCATGCCTGTAGATATATGTAAAACTTTAAATACATACTGTGAAAGTGAACTGATCTATCAAATTTTTGGTCACTGTATAACTAAGATTAAGGTGGGTGGCATTCAGTTCAGTTCAATTAGTTCAGTGTAACATATGTATTAAATGAAGAAGCTATAAGTAACAGACAAACATTGTTTTTTTGTTTTTTTCAGTGTAAGTGTGTATTTACAACATCAAAGTAAATCAGAAACATTTAAAAAGTATGTTGCTTGAAAAAATCTTGTAGATGTTGACTGCAAAGCCCTAGATCAGAAGATAACATTGATGACAGCCAAAGAGGCTTTTTGGAGAATGTAAAAGCTTAACAAAAATCTTCATCTGTTTCAATTAAAGAAAAATTTTTTTTGCACCCCCACAAGCAGAAATCTTCTGGAAGCTTTGCCTTCTGGCTTCTCAGAAAGAAGTAATTTTTATTAAAAAAAGACTTGACTTTGACTACATATGCTTTGGACAGGCCTTGCTTTATGTTTGATATTGATAGAGGGTTTTCAGTATTACACCTGATAGATTTTCTACAAATACATTCTCAAGGATTAGACTTGCTTTATTGCAGATCTATTTTTTGAGGCAAGCAGCAATCTAGAGATATGTCATTTATACTATTACAGCCTTGCTCTGCCACTGAAATGAATGGTGTTATTTTCTTTGATGATTTGTTTTGACAGTAGAAAAATGTATTTTAAAAAAGAAAGATCGTTAATACTATTGTTTAAAAAGGCTATCATCACAGTTCCTTTTTTGTTTATTTATTTATTTATAACTCCTAAATAAAGCAGAGCAGATATGGAATTGCTAAGTGAAACACACAAGAGTTATTCTGCTTGGACTAGGAAAGTCTGATCCAGAGTAGAGAAGAAAGCAGCAGTGCGAAAAACATTTAGCACACACAGTCCCTTTCATCTTTCTAGTCCATTGAGTTATGACCAAAAGTGATGTAGAAGCATAAGGAGTAAATCGATAATCTAAGTCTTACCATTCCCAGCTTGAAGAACTTCATTTGCAGAGGAATTTCCATTTGCTGTTTGCTACGTTGAGCTGCCTGAAGTAACTCATGGCCACCAGTCACCACATGAGACTTCAAGGATTCTCTGATGTGCTGGCTAGGATTTCTGCAGCCAGCACTCTTACCTGCTCTCCATTCTTTATAGGTAACTTTTGGAGAAAATGCAGTGGTAAAAGAAATTTGAGGAGGAAATAAGGCTTATCTGTGAAGCAGGTACCTGATAAAATACAGAAACAGAGCATGATCTGACTTCCATGCAGACAACCATTTACACATCCTACCTTTGTTTATACCAATTAATCTCTCATTTTTGCATCCAGCACAATACAGATTATTATCATCAATATATTAAAAGGAAATGTGAGGTAGTGATTTCCCTCTAATAATTTTTAAATAAAAGCCCTTTGATCTCTATTCATTGTGACATTTTGTCTGGCTTCTGGGCATGAATGTCTTATGTTCCCTCTGACTCAGCGACAGGAAAAGAATCATCTCTTTTTTCAGACTTCTGATGCCAAAAATCTTGGAATGAAGAAAACTGCTAAGAGACTTTTTGTACTTTTAGCAGCAAGGTATTTATTTTCTGTGTAGGGGAGGAAGTGGTTCACACCAAAGAAACTCACTTCAAAGTACAGATGTGAAACAGGCTGATTTATACATTTGACATACATGATTGCAACTTCTTCTCATACATTATTCATGTAATTACAACATCTTGTTGCATATTAGTGATGGGCAGAGTCTAAGCAGGGCCTGGGCGGAGTTTAGGTGGAGTCTTCTCTTGGCATCAATTTTTAGAGGGTTGTTCCGGCCTTTGGCCTCGCTCAGGTGGTCTTCCTCAGAGTTACACCTTTCAACTTACTTTCATAAGTGACCCTGCCAGGATCTTGTACGTGAATCTTGGCTTGTTACCATTTTCTTCTACTGATGTGTCTAACTCTACCTAATTTATGATTTCTAGTACCTGGTACAGTGATTTCCAACAATGGCTTAGGCCTGGGTACAGGGAGCAAGAACAGGGTGACTCAGCACTACACGCTGTGGTTCCTCAGGAACCAAGGTGGGCAATCTTGTAAGGCAGGACAGAACTTCTACCTGAGACTTTTCTTCGGTGGGTCTTTAGGTTTTTAGGCCTTTTTCCTTTTCACTTTTCACAGCTCCTAAGGAGGTGTGTTTCATTGAGCCAATATGTAGTCTCAGCTTTGTTGATACATTTAATTGCAATTATACAAAACTTGTACTTGGTTAATAGACCTAATTGGTTAGCACGAGCAGCAGCTGTAATAGAATTATTTCTCAAATCTATACTAGGAAAAATGCTGCTGTCTATTTGTTAGCAGAGTAGAAGGCTCAGGAAAGTCAGGTGGCTTGACTAAGAGCAGAACCATGAATGCTTCCTATGAAATTAGTTTATTGATTCATGTAATTAGATTTTTGCTGTGAAGGATTTCCATACAGAAGTCATATTGTGAAGTAAAGCCCATGCTCTTCACAGATGTGTTGAAAAGTATTTTGCAACATTGCTTTCTAATCTCAGTAAAGACTTTTTATTTTTCATTTTATCAACTCATTATTAGGACTCCACTAGTTTTACTATTAGGGTTCCTATTAAAAATGATAATTTTATTTTAATGAGTGAGCTACAGATTAAATTGTTATTAGTGAATTTACTATAGTATAAATTAACCTAAAAACTGGTCAGGCAATAAACTACATCTCCACAGTACTTGGCAGAGGGCCTCCACAAATGCATGGATGTTTTGCAGGCATTGGTCAGGACAACAGCTCTTAATTGTTTGTTTCATAATTCTGCTGTAGAATAGTAAAAGATTTTTTTAAATATACTACAATTTTTGAGAGAAAGAGGGTAATAATTGGATTAAGAAACAACACTGATATATATTAGGGAAAAATCAAATTCATCACAGAAAAAATGCACATATAAACCCCACAAAATGTCTTTCATTACCTGAAATTAATTATATTTTTCATCATAAAACATTGTTGTGCAACTTTTAAGAGACACTATGCTATTCATGCTTTTCATTGACTTTTAACAAAAATGCCAGTAACCACTGAACACTCTTTGGGTTAATTTGGTCTTCTACAGAAAGAACAGTACTTGTCTCTTTGTTCCCTTTCTTTCTTTTTTTATTTAAAGGATAGTAAACTTTTTGTAATAGGACATGGTAACTGCTTTCTAACCATATTACCATTTACTGTCGATAGGAAATAGGATATTTATCATTGTTATAGACAGATCAGAATCTATATTATATATAGATGTAGGTTATATATCTATATATAATCTATATCTATATTATATATAGATAAAATCTAATTAATTAAAGATTTGTTATGGTAGAGGAAAGAAATACAGCATTTCTTGTCAAAATTTTAAATCCATTGTTTTTCTTTTAACTCTACCATAAAATCATATAGATGGTAAACTAATATGAACCAGTCATATACAGTTGATCCAATGTAGCTTTTGCTCAGTGTTTTCCTTCATGAAGGTAAGCATATTCCATTAACTTGTAAGGGGTCTGGGTTACCATGAATGACTTCCAGTCCCCCAACAAAGTAATTTTACAACGAGCACAATTCGTCTTAGCTATGTTGCACTGTAGCCTGCAGTGTAGTCAAGTCAGTGGAAATAAATCCCCTTGCAACCTGGGAAAAAACGTTGTGTTCACATATGAAATGTTAAGCTAGCATTTAAAAGAAAACTAAAAAAAAAAACCACCAAAAACCTGTGTTATGTAGCAATTCCACCTCATTAGTAGCAATCCATTCTGGTAAATCTTTATGAATGCTGGTGCACAGTCTCATTTTCTTTACATGGAAATTACTGAGGTACAATAGATATATTGTATCTATTGTATATATACAATAGATATCTATAAATTGAATGGAGGTGGGGGAATCACATTTTGGAAGTAATTTCATTTTTTTGGATATTGTTTTGCTTTACATTAAAAATAATAAATACATTCATTAATAAATAACCCCAGCCCCCTCACACCTCAAAAATTCCAAAGAGGACTCACTGCAGGAAATATTGGAAGATATTATTTTGCAAATAAAACATGAGCTTTGGGTCTAAACAACTGGAAACTTGGAGTGCATGTTAGTTCTGTGTATGCTTCAGGGTGTGCAGCAGTGAGTAGAAGGACTTACGACAAAGACCACTTTTGATACATAATCATGGATCTGGGATGCTCCATTAGGCAGCTCCAAAGTTTTGGATTCTGCTGTTCCTGGAGTCCAACACCATCAGCCATCTGAAGGCTGTGGTTGCTATGTGGTGCATGGACTCTGTGTTTGTTCCACATTATCAGTTCCAACTCAACAGTACAAAATGTTAACTGCTATCAGGACCCCTTCAGCTGAATCTGGCTGACGTTTCACACCGTATGCAGCCTCCTGCTTTTCTGGAAAGTTGTGCTATATTTTTGCAGATTTTTGAGGTTCTCTTTGGGGACTGAAGCCTCTGAGTTTTGCATAGAAGAAAACAGGTACCTCTTTGATACTCTGCTCTACACAAAATGAAACAACAAAAAAACAAACAAACAAACAAACAAACAAAAAAAAAAAAAAAACACCCAAGAGAAAAATACCATAGTTCATATGGCTTCATGTTTTATTTCCTATTTTCAGAAAGGACCATCTGGCTGAGGGGAAAGGAAGACATTCAGAAATATCTGTGTATGTCTATGACCGATTCAACAACCTGGTAATTTCACAACTGCTGCATATTTGTTACAGGCAGGTAGGCTATGCAGTCAAGGCAGTTCAGTCACACGGCACAGTTTAATATTTCTAAAACTGGGAGTACTTTTTCCTCTACAGTGCAGTGTGTCTTTGACCTAAAGATATAGTAACCATGTCACCATGAGATAGGTAACAGTTAATCAGTGTGAATTCCACTTCTGCTGTCATTCAGATTTGCAGCAATGGCAAGATGATAATATTTTATCACAATCCTCTTTTTATTTTATTCCTTTCGGCAGCATACAGTGCCAACTTGAACTGAATTACTAGATTAATAAATTATATTAATAAGACATGATATAGTAAAGCAGTCAATCACTTACCAGTCTGGAGGGAGCTTAAAAACAGAAAATTGCTTGCAGTTCTCAAATTATGTACTTCTCGCTCAGGGATATCTCTCCTCCTATTTGAGAGCCAGGCACAGATGCACCTCCTAAGTAGGAAAAAGCATAACAAAATTAACAAACTCCTTAAGTCGTTACAACTGTTTTCATCAAGTTTGAAGGAGCTTAAAAGTCAATTTATAGCTAGTTGCTACAAAATGCTAACGTTCAGTTCTTTTGCTCAGATCTAAAATTATTCCATTCATTAGTGGAATAATATAGCATCATAACTCATCATATCAAAGACAAATCACTTGTTCTATAAAAGGTGAACGTTGTTTATAGAACTTTGTGAAACTTTTTGTTGCTTTATCTCTATAACTTGAGGTATATCAGCCCTAAGTTATCTGATTTCAGTTATGCTTGCTTCCTGGTCTCTAAAATCAAGGTAAAAACACATGACTGAAAATTGTATTAATATGTTGATGTAGTGACGTATGAAAATGTCAGTTACATCCGAGGATGTGTTACATGCATTATCATCCACCTTTCCTTCAGCTTACTATTGCACTGGTAACGTAATCAATGCATGTAATTTGCCCGGCTCCTTAAAAATTATCACCCTCAGGAACTTTTAAACAGCCAGCCAGAAAAAACCCAGGAAAAATCTTTTGCCTCAAAATGTTTCTGCCCCAAGATAAATTGGAAGACCTTGCTCTGCCTTTTCGTAGATAGTATATAGTAGTAACCTCAATACTTTTCAATAACTATGCATCCTAGAATTGCTATGAAGTCTCTGGTTTCCCCAGTCTTATTGTTTTCTGGTCTTGTAAATAAATTGAACTGCTTTGTGGCCAATCTAAAATCAGGGTGTTGCACACTGACTGCAAAATAATCCTGTAATTTGTGCCACTGGTTAAACTAACAATAGGATTAAGGAAACATAAAAGCTATCCCTCACAGCTGCACTCAGCAAATTCTGATAGACAGGGCCCAAAACAGAGACAATATCCAGGAGGTCTAATCTACAGTTGTACATATGTACTTGAATAATGACTTCCATTTGACAAGATTTTCACAGCCATCTAATAAGGTTTCTCTCAGTTGAGAGTAATTTTTAAATGCCGAGTATTTCCTGTCACCTTTTCCTTACATATTTATAGAAATTTTAAATTTAAATACCGATTTCACTGTGCTACAAGATATTTGTAGTTTACAGAACTTGAAAACAATGCCTTCACCACACTGTATGTGTTTCAAACTCACTTTATATTGAGTGATTATGTAGTGTGAGACATCAGTGATTTGCCATAAACTTAGGAGGAAACATTCTTGTCTTGGACTTACTCCTTAGGGAATTCTTTTGACCTTGCTTGTTAACAGAAGGTTTGTAGTGAGATGCAAATGAATGTAAATTGTTGACATTATGCTACACAGCATCAGGCAGCATAATGGTCTTGTGTACATTGCAACACTCTGAAAAACCATAGCACAAGGTATGATTTGCATTCTTTAATCTTAGATTCAGAATTTACTGCCTTCCGTCTGTGAAATACAGCTCCAGCTACTGCATGTGGGAGAAATGTGCCAGTGGTAATTAATAACATGCTGTTTAATAAAATAATGAAACTCAAGCCATAAAGTTGTGGTACACTTAAATAACTGTAGGAATGTTTTTCATTCACAAATTATGTTTTGTTGAAAGAGGAAAAGCCCCAGTGATTTACTGATGAAACTGAAGCTGTGTCCTGCTGCAAGCAATTCAGCTTGCTGTGGGATATCCTGCGCTTGCTTCGTCTGCCATTTCAGTTATGGCATATGCTTGATTTCTTTTCTAATTGGGCATCAGGACTGCCACTTGCCTGAAGTATAGTCTTTATTTAAAATATCCAAGTGGAAGATTTTAAATAGAGTTCTAGAAAATGGTTTGAAGTAGCACGTACTAGGAGTGGTTAAAATAAGTATCAGTTATAATAAAGCCATGGGTGCTGGCTCAGATCCATCATTGCCACATGCCCACAGAACAGCTTTCAGTAAGCAGTTTAGTTGTCTAGCACATTAAATGATTATTGCTTCACCGAACACATTTGGGGGGGGGGGGGGGGGGGGGGGCTGTGAGAGAAGGGAGAATACCAACCTGTTAATTACGTTCAGGGCTCAGTGGAGCTCCTTTAAGGTTTATTGAAAGAAAAGAAGATCAGCCATATGCATACCAACTTCCCAATATCTGGAAACAAGAAGTCCTTACAATTTAGAAGAGCTTGTTCTAGATTCCAGTCCCTTACGATTAAGTCCTAAAGCAAACAGACTGAGTAGTCTTTGATTCTGGTGGGAATAAACATGCTCAGCTGGTGTGTGTGGGTCTGGGCTGTTGGTGCCTGCCTACTGCCAGGAAGGCTCACTCTGCGCTGAACCTGACACTGGATGCTGGCATTTCATTTATGACTCTGAAATGCTGATACACATTTTTGTTCTGAGAAAGCACGGTTTTCTGTCCACCATCACTATGATGGCACTGCTAACCTCTTGATTCTTATGGATGATAACTTTCCCATATAACCTGTTATTTAACATACAGTCATATACTTGTATAGAGCTTCATCCAAATGTTTACTAAATGAAAGGAAAAGTATCTTGCTCACAATAGGATAGGTTTTAAATCCATTTTAATAAGGTGCACTGCAAATCTATAGGATTGTGTTGATTTCATAGCTCAACTACTTCAGGTTTATTATAGTTTGGGGGAGGCTGGTTTTTTTTATTGGTTTGTGGTTTATATTTTGGTTTTCATTGGGGTTTTTTTTGGTTTTGGTTGGTTGGTTTGTTTTTTTCCCCCTTTTCTTTCTTTTCCTAGTATGGAGAGCCATAATGAAAATAATTCATAAAAATTTTGGGGGACCTTCAGATAAAAGCACCAGAGCCAGTCTATTCAGAAAGCTCAGCACCCACAATCAGTTAAAGGGATGCAATCGCTTTGTGGGATTGATTCATTAGTAGTGAGTGGCAAAATCCCCACTGATTTCACAGGAGATGTGATCTCATTGTGCATGTTCAGATGGGCTCATGTTTAGGTTACACAGCTCTTTGAAAATTTGTCTAATGGAATTTCAGTGGCTGCTGCTGAGTGCTGAGCACTTTTAGAAGACTGGTCCCTACCTAAGTATCTACATAAGAATCTGATTTCTTTTGAAAATCTGTCTTCCCATAGGCAGTGCTTATCACTTGAAAAACTGGGCTTGTCTCAAATTCTGATTTTTCATAAATACCTCATGGACAGTGACTGTTATTATCAACAAAGCACCACTGAAGTTAGTGCTTTTAAAATATGTAGGAAGTAGAAAGAAGTGTAGCGTATATAATTTGTTTTTGCTTTTTCTTATCTTTGCATAGTGCTCTCCAAGCAAAGTAAGAGCTCAGGCCTTTGCTCCTTCCTTTAGGAAAATGATTAAACTGAAACAGAACTTTGTCTGGAACAGAACACCAGGATTCGAATCTGAAGTCATAGCGTCTGTGAGTGTATTTCCTCCTATGAGGCAAACTCCTGTTAGGAGACTCTTCCTTGCTGCCTGTACCTTATTTCTGTAACACAAAGTCCAGTCGTTACCTGTTTTTTCCTTCATATAATGTCACCCTTTTGTGAGATGGCAATTTCCCAAGAAACAAAAAAATGTGACATTTTATGAAGCTGAAAAGGTGTTCTGATAGCAGAGTATGATGCTGCTCTGTGTAGTTACCCTTTATGGGCTTCATTTGATGCTTTTTTCCCCTGAGATGCAGGAGGGCTTGATTTGATTTTTCAGTTGCTCAGACATTTGGTACAACTATAATGAGCATTGCAATGAGATCCCTGGTGATTTATCATGGTTTGGATTCAGCTGTGTTCTCATTGTGTTGCCAGAGTTTTACAGACCTCCTTATGAGGCTGATTACTACCACAGAAGAAAACTGTAGGAAGCCTGGCTAGATCTGCATGATTGAAATATTTGTTAAGGTTTCATTATTTTTGAAAAGCTGTTTTACCTTTCCTGATATTAGCATATGAAATACTCTAGCTGAATGGGTCAGGTCTTTCAAATATAGGTTTCTATAATACAGTACTATTTCCAATTAATTCTTTGCCTTACATGTGAATATAAGTGCAAAAGAAAAGAAAATAACACTTGTAAGACCAATATAGGCTAAAATGAAATATTTAAACAAATATGTGTATTTTTAAAAAGTTAATTCTTTTGCTGAATTCTGCTTTTGAAAGCTGCCGCATAAAGTCAGAATAAACATGTTTTTTAATCAGAGTGCTGCCAATTTATAATAATATGACTTGGAGCAGAATTGTGGTCTTTGGGGCCACATCTTAATGGAAAAAAACTATGTTACATGGCGAAAAATAATTTTTCCTTTTTCCCACCAAACATCCATGAGAGGAAGCTGGGCCAACAAAAAATAATAGGAATAAAGGTATAGGAATTCTTTTGAGTACAAAGAGGAGGTGAGGGAGATTTTGACTCATAGGTTTTGCTCCACAGACTTTTGATATTTTGCATTAATGTAATTAGTGTTTGAGGAAGGAAGCGATCCCATAGTCACCATCGAGAAACAAGTAGTTCACATAAACGTGCAGGCAAGTCATATGTTCTTTTTCATAAAATGAATTTTTAATGTTATAGAGTTTGGTTTTATTTTTGGTGCTTGACAGACTGAGGATGGATGAAGATCACCTTTGCTATAAGAGCGCATAGGCTCTTTTCCGCAGAGATGGGAAAGGTGCTACCTACAGCTTTTGCAGATCCATTTTGTTATCTTTGGAGTAAAGTTGAACCAGGAAATTGAACTGGGATATCCCTTTGCCTGGGTTAGAGGTCTCACCATGAATGTAATAAATAAAGAACACAACTACATATTATAAAGAGACTAAGCACTGGTCCCAGATGTAACATCTCAGCTGTGCAAGAGATAAGTAAAAATGTATCTTTAAACTTGGTCCTTTGTGAATATGGAAAGGAGGTTAATACTAGTTTACAGTTTAGAAGTGATAAATTCTGTTTACATGAGTTCACCAACAACAGCGCTTCTGATTTCTCTTCACTAGAGACTGTGGAGTGAAGGGGGGGTGTCTAAGCCCGGGGTCAGTGTAGGTTGTACATATAGTTTCCACAGAGAACTTCAGCTTTTTCTCTGTCTCTCCATAATGCCCGGTTATTATGGTACTTATGCCTTTTGTTCACTTGCAGCAGCTCTGGAAAGTCCTCCATTCAGCCTCCTCAACAGGGCTTACCAAAAGAAAAAGAGGCCAGGGAAGGAGGAACCTGAGACTTTCCACCAACACACAGTGGGTTTTATTGCCTGGTTCTGGACAGATCCTCTGCTCATCATGAAGGCTGACTTAAATATCATTTGGAGATAATTTGGGAAACTCTGGCATCCTGCACATTACCTTGCACATTGAAGAACAGACACTGAGATGTTGCAATGCCTGTTTTCATAATACTGGGTAGTTAAGCCTTTAATTGTTCCCAATTTATACTGAATATAAGGTAAGAAGAGGACCAAGAACAGTGACTACAACCTTAAAGCTTGGGAAGACTTCACTGAGACAAAAAGCATCAACGGCAGAGCTCTCACAGAAATAGGTACAATATAGAGAAAAACATCCAAAATATTTTCATTATTATGGTGTGACAATTTTGAGGAAAGAACATGTATTAACAGTCTAAATTATAAAGAAAGAAAAACAGTGCAGAGTTGCACACAAGGCAAATTGATCAATGAATGTAGAGGAGATGTTTCTACAAAATGTGCTGAGAAGTCTCTCTTGTTAAATTGAATTTGGAGTATGTCCCAGGTACAAAACAATGTTAGCCAGAGTGTTCCAGATGGATATTATCCTGCGCCAACAGCTAACTATATCAATGCTTTTCATTGACTTTGGTGCCGCAGAATGAAATGGCAGCAAAATGTCCAACATATGATTCCTTTTATTAGTACTGATGCCATAAATGATACTTTCCCTCACTATCAACTCCTAGTAATTAGTATTCACCACCATCGGTACTGTTTCCACCTGTCAAATTGTGAGTCTTGTTCATTAATTTGGATATTTTACCAATAAGCTCTGCTATCTGATTTAATCCATACTCTTTTCTGTAGCTACTGCTTCATTCAGAAAAATTGAACCAGTGAGGAAATAGCTAAAGTTTTTAATCACAGTTAAAATTACGATAGTAATTTCTAGAACTAGAGCCACCGACTGTATATATTATATTAATATGAATTCCTCAGTCTGACAGAAAAAAATACCAGGAGGGAAATCCAAAATGAATAAAAGCTTGATGTGCAAGCATGGAAGATATACGGTCTGTATTAATGCATGTTGCTGTAAAAACTCCTGGATTTTTCACAACTCTCTAAACACACTGTCATTTCACTTACTATAATCCCAGGAGCCATAGCTAGCAGATAATTATTTTTGATAACTCTTTCTTTCCCACCCTGGAGCACTTTTGTGTATATACTGAATATATTTACCACTTCATTATTTAGCAGCCATTTGTCTTACCTATAATTAGTAGTTAAATAAGTGAAAAATACCAAACAGATTTTTAATAGAAACTTAAAAATACACACAAGCTGCTCTACTAGTCTTGATCCTTATTGGAAAAAATAAATAAGTAAAACGTATTCTGGAGAAGTAAAATCAAATCCTGGCTGACAACTTTTGTGTCTGTTCAAGCAGATACAATTTTGAAATTACTGACATATTGAGTTCTCATCCACCTTGGAAAAAAATGGATGTGTACTGAAAATGCTGACAAACCCCTTTTGATTGTGTTGCCATTGGATGCAGATATAATTAAGTCCCAGAATAAGGTACAGCATGTTAGTGATACAACCTGTCAGTAATTTTGGAATGATTTATGATCTGCAGCTAACAAGAGAGCACCAACAGGACGAGCCATATTGCACACATTGTTAAGAGGAAACATTTTCCACTGAACGTTAAAGGGAAATGTTATCGTTAGGTTTCCTAGATGAGATCTTTTCAAAGATTTAGGTACCTACAGGTACAAATAGGTGTCTGGTATAATTCTAAAAGACTGTAGGTAACTCGGTACCGCTTTTTTTAGTAAGCATCAAGTACCTATGAATATAAAAAGCTCAAAAGTGATGTGGTACACAAACAAAACAGAATGAAAAAGCTTTTGTTTTCAGTTTAAATGAGTATTGGTAACATGATTTGCACAAAAATAGTAAGAAGTTAAATACAATTGAAAAGTGTCCACTTCTCTAATACTAGGTTTCAGACAGCTAGTAGTTTGGCCTACTAGCAGGTGGAAAACATGATTTATGATATGTCAAGAAAAGATAGTAGTCATAATGAATAACTCAAATCAAGGGGGCTCTTAAGGAAGATAAGATAATGGTCAAATACCTTATCATATTACATTGTCAGCAAGAAAACTTACCAGAAAAACATGTAAAAATCACTTCAGTCAACCTTTAATATTCAATTTGTTCCTCCCTCCACTTCCTACTACAGTTTCTCTTCTCCCACTAAATTCTGAAAGATTCTCATCTGCCAATTTAGGTCCTGTTACACGTTGCTAGATTGTGTCTGTTTATGTAGTATGTTTCTATACATATATATATATATATATATGTACTTGTTCTTGGTTTTCATAAAAACTGTAGTGATCTGATACACTATTTGAATGTGCGAAGGAAAAAAAATCATTAGAATTTATTTTATTGAAAAAAAACCAGGATATACATTGCTTATTTCACTGTGAAAATTAGCCTGTAAAAGCAGTTGGCTCATGACCTGATCCTTTAAAAAGACCAGATGACAGCCAGGTAGCCCGGGAAAGACTAGTCGGACAGCCGAGCAGGTATAACACATCTTGAGAGAGACTTTGTAATAACATTCCTAAAAAATGTTATATCACTCAACATGGTACAAGGGCAAAAAATATAGGTTTTATCACAAGTAGTGATACACATTCCAGTGATAGCTTCCACTTTGTCTGATGGCATTTGTACAATGAAAAGAGGCATTTTATAACAAATAAGGTGGGTTTTTTCTGGTTTTTTTTTTAAGCAGAAAAAATGATTTTTTTTCTTTTTTATGCTCATTGAAAAGTGCAACATACCAAATCTTGATGCCTTTTTGAGAAGAAGCCAGGGAATACAATTTCTTTTAGAACAGAACACTCTGCAGTTCCAGGGACATCTTGGTATGGATCCAGACAAAGCAGTTTAAACTTTGCTCTAGATTTCCACTTCAGCTACTTTTGTTTGGCCCAGTTATAAATAGCATCCTGAGCTCAGCTTGGGCTTTTTATCAAAATAGACCAGCTGTGATTTTGGTAACATAATTCCTTCATGTGCCACTTCTGATAAAACTTTTTGCCCAAAATACAACCTAGGTCATATCACCTGTTTTAATATCAAAGGAAGTTCACAGTAAATTGTTTCTTGCTTCAGTTTATCTTTACCAGCAATCTATATTTTGTGTCAAGAAACAAAATCAATGGATGCACAACAATTTAATTGTTCTGGTAAATATTTTTCAGTTCAGTTCCAAGATAGGCACTGCTATTTACTGCATAGCTTCTCTTCTCTTCTGCCTTTTTGATCTTCCTGCTCTTATATTACATTAATTCCAATACCCATTTGCACTTCTGATCAGACTGTGTTCATTCCCTCTTCCCATTACTTGAGAATAAGTAAAGCGTGGTGTGTGTGTGGGGGGGTGTGGGTGTTAGAGAGGGTCCTTTGTATTTACTAAGTTTTAACTTATCTTTATTCTTTTGCCTTTTATTGATGCTGTACAAAATTATGTAAGCAGTGAAAGCATTCCCTTCAGCTTTGTAATGTACAAGTACATATTTCAGAGTAGTTATACTGCAATTACACATTTTGACGAGAAAGCACTTACATTACTGGGAATAAATAAAGTGTAACTACAATCTTTGTAATGCAACCTGGGTTCTAATAGATATTTAAAAAAATTAAAATATCAAATGGAAAATAATAAAGGCATCTGTCATATAAATATAATTCAATTTCTGTGAACTGGAGTTACAAAAAGCCAAAACAAAACGAAAGCAAAAAACCTACCAACCCCCCCTTCTAAAATGTAACTATATTGTATCTTACATAAAACTACCATGTAATTGAAATGAATGTATTAAATTTGTTTTAATGGCATTACGCTTCAATGAGTGTAATGAAAAATCTCATTCTTGCAAGGTCATGAACTTCCAGTATGAAGGGCAGCATCCCTCTCGGCAGCTTGCAGCCTGCAAGGTAAAGTATTTCAGACTTGAGTAAAATCATTAGTCCTGATTATTCACTGACAGGGCTGTAAAAACAGAGCATTTGATTAACACAGCAATTGTACAAGTGTCAGCATTTTACAGCATGTTGCTTTTACACTTGTCCTCTCAAGTAATAAATTATTTCTCAGATTAAATTATTTGCACTAATCTAGGCCTGTCATCTACTTTTTGTTAATACCTGTGTGAATAACTTATTTCTTTTCTTAATATAGCAGCTAAAATCATTGTTTTAGAAAAAGTGGATTCTGTTTTGCCTTTGGTCAGGAATTATCATTGTATATTTGAATGCAGCAGACAACAAGAATACTCATTGTAGACATTAACCTGGGAAATTACTTGGAAAGACTAGGGCTTGAGAGGTTAACATGTCTTTAACAGGAATAGCATAACTATTTTTCAGATTATAGACTTGTTGACATTTCCATCATTTGTAGAACAGTGATTTTCACTCTGAAGTTCAAAGTACTTAATTTTCACAAGCATTTATGTATGCATGTGTGTAACCTTCTATTCTATAAAACTTTTACAAAACAACTGCACTTTTCTGCAGACTTTGTAAACTGCATGCAAACTATTAAAACAGACGTATAACACTTAGTCTTAGTTTTTTGACTGGTGTGACCCAAAACAACTAACCAATTAGTATGACTGACTGTCAGAGCTGCAGCATGCAATTTTGATCATGTTGATAGATATGTAGGTGCAAAAATTCAAAAGTAACAGATGAAAGGTTGTGATGAAAATTATGTAAAATAATAATTCATGAATTCATCACTATCAGCCCAGGATTTGTGCTTGATTTTTTAGGAAAAAATCTGCCATCAGGGTATCTACAGAAATACATAGCTGCTTCATGAAGTGTTATTCCATAGAGCTGTACTAGGTTAGCTGAGAATTAGTTCATTGGGATAGAGTCATGCTCATTGCTGTGCTTAACAAACAGTTCTTTAGTCCTTTTAGGGAACACCGGAAATTCCTCCTCCTCTGCTTGTTGAAAAGGAGGAAAGAAGATAAGAGTTCAGGGAAGCACTTTAGGCTGTAAAGCCCGAGTGTGCAAGAAACACCTCCATTGGCCGAAGCTGGGGAAGACTCCCTGCTTAACATGTTCTTTCCCTGTAGCAAGAATTAGCTTTCTTCACTGGGAAAGAGGTGTTTCAAGGATGCTTCAGGATCTTGAGTATTCCAGAACAGGGATCTGAAGGTCTGATGAGGTGATATCGCTCACGATTTGGTTTTTTTGTTTGGCGCCAGGTTTTGAATCAACTCTTGAGAGTGTTGTGGTTCCTGTAAGAGGATTAGACTACTATAGAGAAGACAGTGCTGCTGACTTGCTGGTGTACAGAAGTTTAAAAAAAGTAGAAACTGTGCTGTGAAGTCCTATATTACTTGCTATAAATGAGCAGCAGCATACACTTTAATGAGTATGTGAGCATCTGAACAAGGCTATGGCCTTTCTAAATGTGCACAAAATCTGGAGCTACTTTACTGAATTCATGAGTAACATTCAATTTTGTTGGTGTGACTAAAATTAAATTTGTTACACAAGTTTAGTTTTCATTATCATCCCCAAAAGTATAAAGCTTACCAGTACAGGAGATGAGTTCTGTGCTGTTGTTGTTAAAGCTTTTAAAAAAATATGCCTTGGTTGCTAACAGCTGGCAATCAAAATCCCTTTCTCCTAGGAAAGGCATACTGCTCTATGCCATGCAAACACAATGCTTCCATGGGAGTCCAGCAGATAAAACAACAGAGCTGGAGTAAGAACAGTAAGGCTATTCCCAGTTTTGCCATTGATATTGTATTTTCTATGAAATCCTTATCTCTTTTTGCCTCAGAATTGCAACTGTGTCTTCATTTCATTCTCTTCTCTGCACAACTTACTGTTAACATTCTGTGCTGCAAACTAAAAGAACTGTCAAAACATTTGTTTATTTAAAAACTGCAATTCTAAGAGCTCTGAGAGTTTTGCCTGCATTGTAGTTGAAATATACCTCTCTCTCTCTATATATATATATATATCTATATATAACCCCCATATTTGAATTATGAAGTCATGGTTTCAGGTAATGGCCACACAGCTATTAATTTCCTCTATTATCTATTGGCATCCATTTAAACATTCTGCACTCATTTGATATAAATGTAGATGTCAGAAATCTGGTGTTTCTTCAAGGTTTCCACAGTGATACGGTGCTGATCAAATTCAGAGCTTTGGCAGAGGGTTAGCTGGTCTCCAGCTGCCTAGCCAAAGAGTGAAATGGCATCATCATCACAGAGTACCATCTCTTCAGTGCGTAAAGTACTCATGATTTCAGTGAGTGTCTCAGCACATTTCACTGGTTTTTGGGGGTTTCTGCCTTTTATAGCACCCTAATTGAAAGATAAGAAGAAAAGGAATTTTGTTAAAGTCACTTTAAGTGATTTACTGTAGCGATGAGGTCTGAACTAAGAACAGATATGATTGTGCCCCTATTAAAATAGGTTCTTTCACTGTATTTAACAGAACATAAACCAGACCCCAGTTTGGTGGCTGTCATGTTATCACAAAACTTGAAGTCAGTATGAGATGCAAAGATAAAATCAATTTCCAATTGTTTTAAGAGAGCCATAATGAGATAACAGTACAAAAATTTCATAACCGAGATATAATAAGTAGTCCAAATTATGTAAATGTAGACATGAATGAAATGATCGGTAAGGATGAAAAAATTAGAAGCTGGCAGTAAGACAAAACTCTTTAAAATCTTGTCACAGTTGATCTTATAAGGATAATGACACCCCCATACCTTTCCTGGTTCCCCCTGCTACTTTCCTGATACATTTCCTTCACCTGCCTCCCAACTTCCTAAACTTTTAGTAGTTGTATTTTAGTACTATAAATAGTACTAACCTGATGTTGTCTCACATAGTTTCTTTTGTTTAACTTCTAATAAACCTGACCTGTGTTCTGGTTTAGTGCTTAAAAACCTGCAATTTTGTACTACGTTATAAAGGACTGAAATTCATGCATAATTTTGTCACATTTTTAATTCTGGTGTACCTATGAATGTTTAGATCAAGTCTGTTGATGCTGATGGTTACTTAGTTTAGATTGCAACCTGAATTGCATAGTAAAGACTCAACAGGTTAAAGGTGAAGCCATGATGCATCATTATGCTCTGCAAGATCCATTGTTCAGGAAGAGATTTATTCCAGTTACCTGTTCTTAATTCGCTTAATTGAAATTGCTTGCCGTGAACAATTTTAACATAAGCCTTGAAGAGATCTGACTAATGACAACCTGTATCAGTTGCTATAGGGTAGAAATGAATAATGTAGTATACATATAGCCAACGGCTAGGATTTGTCACCATGGCTTTGCAAACAGGAATGTGTTTCACTTCACAAAAATATCATAAGGAGAAGTAACGTTTTCAAGGCCTTTTTATCAATGGTGAAACTTCAGTGTGCCTTTCCCAGGACACAGCATATGTTCTCAAAGCAGGAAGGTATTAATCTGAATACAAAAAAACCCCAAAACAGTTAGCTACAACTAAAGCCTAACAATTTTGATGCAGAAATAAGCTTTTATTCTGAGCAAATGCATCTGAAATTTAAATATAGTAATTACAGTAAGGATTTTGCTGAACACTAAAGTGTTATTCCACTGATTTCTACTGATTTGTTTTTTTTTGTGACATTCATGTCTTGTCGAACTTACATGTCATCTCATGTACGGCCAATTTAAATTTCTGTTTAGTCCAGTGCCTGATTCCCCTCACAGCACCCTGTCTTGCTGATTTTAACCCATCCTTGTATGTCTTACATTAGTTTTTGGAGATACTGTTAACATGAAATAGGACTGCTGAAGGCAAATAATTTATTAAAATTCTATTCATTCTGCATCTACCTTTTATTCTTTGCTGTTCCTTTTCCTGCCAATGCAAACTACTTAGGCACAGGAGGAAACACTCTGAGATCCCCACAAGCCCACAGTTATTGCAGAAACATCAGGCATTCCCTAATTTCCTCACTCCATTTCAAAAGCGTACTTATCCTGAAGCATATGAATATAGCTGTTTAACTGATTAAAGTTTATCTGCCAAAAAATGTGGTATGTAGAGCAACAACAATGTAAGAAGATTGGACTAATAATCTGCTGTCAACAAATAATTGGGAGTCTCCTTAGCAACAAGAACTAAAATGACTTGGCTATTCTTGATTTAATTGAAAATCAGTGACAAACTATTTTGTTCAAATAATTTACTTCTGTTTCTTGTATTTGGTGAGTGTGCAGCCCATAGAATAAATATAAATTGATTTAAAGAAAAATTCTAAAAGCCATCAGATAAAGAAATGTTTAGATTGGGCATAAGGAAATACATTTAAATGTGTAATTATGGATTTGGTTTAGCAATGGCTACATTTCCAGTTTTATGAATTCTCTCATCAAATGTGTCTCACTTAGAAATTCCATTTAATGTTGCACTGGGCAGTTACCATTGGGCTGTTTGTAGAGAAGTACATAAAAGATGTAACAGAAATGCCTAACTAGCTATTTAGAGGACTCTGAAGAAGTTTTGTTCTGTATTTTTATCCATTATTTAAGAAAGTAGCTCTCATTCTCTAATAAAAAGGCATTTGCTAACAACCAACAGCTACAGGTTATTGCTATTTAATTCTGAAATAATTTTACAGCAAATGATCACGTGATAAAATAAAATTAGTATTATTAAAATGTTTCTTGTTCTCTGTTAACTCATATGGAGATCTGTAGCAACTTATATGGTTTTCACCAATTTTACTTATTATTAAAATTGGTATTCTAAATTTTTAAATTCATGTTTTACTTCCATTCAGAGGGATTCATTCTGGAAAACTGCATAAGTGCCTTAACAGTATACATCACAGTTATTAAATTTTCTGAGACCTGAATTTTTTTTGTAAATTTCATCTAGATTTCAACCTACACAGACAACCAATGACTTTGTGACTGTTCATGTAACAGAGGAGAATCTTCTAGCAATGATTAAAAACTTAAGTTATTTACTTGTTGGCTATGAAGATGGAAAAAATACCATCCGTCTGTGTAAAGAAGTTCAAAATTCAGAAGACTTTCAAGAAAACCATGTTCCTGGGGTATAAGAATGGTTCATTACAAACCTCTTTGGGAATCTGTGTTTGCTCCAACAACCTCTCTTCATCAAATAGCCTTCCTCTCCAAGGGATATTAGAAGCAGAATACAGAATTTTAGAAAGCCATGAAGAGTCAGCGAACAAAGATACCTAAATTCTCTGATTACCTGATGAATACCTGCCTTCATGGAGATTACAAAGTCAGTGTAGGAGTACTTGAGCCACATCAATCCTTTTTGCTCGAGCTCTGGCCTACTAGTAATGAATGCTCTTTTTTCACCTGCAACACCTACATAGGTGCTACATGTAACATGCATTTGAGACCATTAAAGCAAAAGACAAGAAATTTGGCCTAAGAACACTCTATTTAAGAGATATATTCTTTGCCTCATGGTTGCTGAAATCAGCAATTACAGCTTTTGTTGAAGTCTGTATTATATCTATACCTGCATTATGCCTGTATCAGCCTTCAACTTGCGGCAACAGCAAGTGCTTGAAGACACTCTAGCTATGAATATCTATGGGATGATTAAAAAAAAAAAATGTAGCAGCACCGGAAATGTATAATACAGAATTTCTTAATAGGTTCACTTTTGTCTTTTAAAGTATCTGTCTTAAGCAATTTACTACATCTCAACGACAAAGTTACCTAGTTTTGGGTTTTGTTTTATTGTACAATTTTTATTAGTTATTGTACTGTGTCCATAAACTCTACTCCTAGACAGAACGAGACATAGTAAAAGTGTCATATTCAATTGAAATATCACACTGTGGTGTAGCCACAACTATAAACGAAAGCATATCCAAAATGTTCCATATTTGAAAAGGTCAAGCTAGCGAAAGAACAGTTCAGGAACAGTTACTATATCAGTGGACCTAATATAGCAATGACTGTCAAAACAAGAATTTAATCAAATAAAAAAATTAGGTATTAGTCCTATTAACTGAGTAGAAGTACAGCTATTTCAGTGATTAAGTTCAACAACATATGATATTATGCTGGTCTCTTCATTGATTGCTTTTCTAGCTGGGTTGTGAAACCAAGGAAAAGAAAAAAAGCTCTTTCTAATTGTCTTGTGGTCCCTGCTTATTTCTCCATAAAGATCCCTTTTCTGCAGTAAGACTCAACCATTATTTTCTGTTGTAGTTCAGAGAGGTTTTGACTCCTTTTTGGAATCAGGTAAGAAGTGTGGTGACTTGCTCTACCCAGAAAACTCTGTGAGTGCAGAAGTAACTATTCAAGTATTCTGGTTTTGAATGATGGCTAGAATTCAAGGACATGTCCAAAATAAAACCAGTTTAATAAAAAGACCTTTGATATTTGTTTTTCTTTTCCATATTTCTAGGAAATGTATTTTGTATTTTATTAGAATAGTCACTAAGCTTGACATAAACCTAGATGGATTTCTTGTGTTACAGAAATGTTGTATATTTTTGTTTAGTTATTTTTACATTCTTAGTCTGTCTCTTAGTTGTTGTTGCTGGTTTGGTTTCTCTCTTTTGTTGTTGTTGTTGCTAAAATTTAAGGAAGTACTACTTTTATTATTAAGTGTGCACTTCAGTTCATTTTAGTCTTTGGATACCTCAATCTTTAAACAGATTTATAAGAATCAACTAAGTTAAAGAATGTATAGCTGATGAACAATAGATATATGTGAACTGTCATTGGAATTTTACAGTATGTTCACAATACAAAGTTTATCTGGAAGGTTTTCAAAATAACAATATGACGTCATGACTTCTGTCCCATTTTTTTTCTTTTCTTTCCCTAAAAAGATGTAAAGTAAACTATATATAACTATTTCTAAGCCATTATTTTGTCAAGGGATCAAGTTGTGTTTTAATGTACATGGAAGGTGTAACATTGAATGAAAATTAAAAGGAAGGGAAACGAAAACTAAATGGAAGAAAACTGAAATATATTGGAAGAAATGGTGTTATATAGTGAAAGTTATTGAACAGCTTACAGTTCTTTCCAGTAGGTGTGGAAGGCTTTCTTCAAGCATGGGCATTAATACTTCAGGTCTCTGGATTTACACCACCTTGGATAGTAGTAACTCAAAGCAATCCAGCCAGTCTGTTTCAAAAATGTTGTATTATGGCTGGACTGGCCTGTAGTGAAACTGAAAAATAACATTAACATGGGGTAGGAAAAAGCTAAATGAACTATCTTATCTACAGATGCAGTGAAGCATTGAAATGTAATCTGTACATTTAATTTGGAGCATACAGGCTTGCCTCAGCTCTAACCTGTAAATTCAACGGGCAGATGCTCTGCTCTCCTTTGTACTATACCACCATGTCAAACCCAAGCAAAATAATATTTTAGTATTGGCTAGCATGATCAGAAAAAGAAAAGAGAAAAACTTAAATCTTTATAATAAAAATTCATAACAAAATTTCTCTTTAATTGTTTGAAATCAGTTATTTTTACAGGACAGGTATTAGCCTTCATTTTCTTCCACTCACATGAATATGGGCAGGACTCACGTTAAAGACTATGAAACCCAAAATTCTGAAGTTCAAGTGATCAGCTGTTGAAGTACAATTTTGCTTTAAGTATGTTCCATTATGTGCAAATTAAAGGTATTTTATACCTAGTTTGTTTTATGATGATATATTTTATAAAACATGTGTTCTGAGATTTCATTGCTCCTACAACTTTCAGTACATCTGGGCTATTTCAGGTTTGTGAATGTTTCCATTTAAATGGTAGTGAAAAGTGGCAAAATATACAAATATGGTGCAATCTAATGGGTCTTTGAAGGTCAGAATGATTGAGAGAATGATGAGCTTTCTCCAGGCTAAGCAAACACAGATCCCTAAAGCTGTTCAAATTGTTCATTACTGATTGACATCCTAGACAACTATCATGAAATGAGTCAGCTTACATGGCTGTAATAAAGTAATAAATTGTTCTAGAGCATTTACTTCTTTAGTACATATATTTAAAAATGTTTTTCTAAAGAACCCAGGCTCCTGAGAAAAGAGGGAAAGTGTAGAGTAAGGAATACTTACATGTGGTGGAGGTGGATCAGGTTGAGGAGCACTTAGACTAAACATACCTAAGTAGGGGTCTGACAGGTTGCAGCCATGAGTTCCATAGGAGCTGGCTGTCATTGCAAGACCAGTCTCAAGTATCTTGGAAAGCTCTGGGTGACTAGGACAGGTTCCTGAAGATTGGAAGAGAGCAAATATCACTCCTGTCTTCAAGAATGTCAAGAAGGAAGATGTGGGGAACTAGAGGCCAGCCAACCTCACCTCAGTCCCTGGGGAAGGGATGAAGAAAATCCTCCTGGGAATTATTTCCAAACATGAAGGGCAAAAAGGTGATGGGGAGTAGTCAGCATGGTTTTGAAAAGGGGAAATCATGCCTGTCCAAACTCATTGCCATCTACAATGGGGTGTCTAGGTTGGTGGGTGAGGGGAGAGTGGATATTGCTTACCTAAGCTTCAGTAAAGCCTTTGACTCTGTCTCCCATAACATCATCATAGAAGAGCTGATAAAGTACTGTGAGATAAGTGAGATGGATTGAAAACTGCCCACAGGATCAGGTCCTGAAGGTCGTGATGGGTAGCACAAAGTCAAGCTGGAGACAAGACAGTAGGTTGTACCCCAGGGGTCAATACTAGGGCCAGTCCTGTTCAACATCTTCATTAAAGATCGGATCACTGGGTTAGAGTGCACCTGCAGCAAGTTCACAGGGGATATTAATCTGGGAGCAGGGACTGACAGACCAGATAGTTTTGCTGCCATTCAGAGGGACCTTGACAGTCTAGAGAACTGTACTGAGAAGAACTTCACGAAGTTCAACAAAGGACAATGAGAAGTCCTGCACCCAGGGACAAATAACTCCAGGCACCAATACAACGTGGTGGCTGACCAATTGGAAAGCAGCTTTACCAAGATGGACCTTGGGGTCTTAGTGGCACTCAAGCAGACCAGCAATACGCCCTCACAGCAAAAAAGACCAAGAGCATCCTGGGCAGCATCAGGCAGAATGCTGACAGCAGGCTGAAGGAGGGGATCCTTCCACTCAGACTGGTGATGCTGCATCTGGAATTCTGTCTTCAGTTCCAGACTCCCCACTACACGAAAGACAAAGACTTATGGAATGAGTCCAGCATAAGATCACAAAGATTATTAAGGGACTGGAGACCTTCCATATGTGGAGAGGCTGAGACAGCTGGCAGTGTTCAGTCTGGAGAAGAGAAGGCTCAGGGGGCTCTTATCCAAGTTCATGAAAAATTGATCAGTAGGGAATGAGGGAAATTGATCCAGACTCTTCTCAGAAGTGCCCACTGACAGAACAAGAAGGAATGTGCACAAAGTAAGCACACAAAATTAAATCTGAATACAATAAATGCTTGTTTACTGTCACAGTGGTCAAACACTGGAGCAGGTTGTACAGATATGTTCTGAAAACTCTGTCTGTGGATACATTCAAAATCATAGAATCAAGGAATTATTTAGGTTGGAAAAGACTTTTAAGATCATCAGGTCCAACTGTTAACCCAGGACTGCCAAGTCCATCATTAAAACATGTCTCTAAGTACCATTTCTTCGTGTTTTTTTAAACACCTCCAGGGATGGTGATTCTACCACTTCCCTGGGCAGCCTGTTTCCGTGCTTGGCCACCCTTCCCATGAAGAATTTTTTCCAAATGTCCAGTCTAGACCCTCCCTGGCATAACCTGAGGCCATTTCCTTTTGTCCTGTTGCTTGTTACCTGGATGAAGAAATCTACCCCCACTTGCCTACAACCACCTTTCAGGTAGTTGCAGAGAGCAATAAGGTCGCCCCTTGCGCCTCCTCCTCTCCAGCCTGGACAAATCCCAGTTCCCTCAGCTATTCCTCATAAGACTTGTCCTCTAGACCCTCCCCCAGATTCATTGCCCTTCTCTGGATGTGCTTCAACACCTCTATGGACCTCCTGAAGAGAGGGGTCCAAAACCCAACACGGGATTTGAAGTGCAGCCTCACCAGTGCCCAGTACAGGGGGACGATGACTTTCCTAGTCCTCCTGGTCACACTGTGTCTGATACAAGCCAGGGTGCTGTTGGCCTTCTTGGCCACCTGGGCACACTGCTGGATCACGTTCAGCCAGCCATCAAACAGCAACTCCAGGTCCTTTCCCACCAGGCAGCTTTCCAGCCGCTCTTCCCCAAGTCTGTAGGGTTGCATGGGGTTGTGACCCAAGTGCAGGACCCGGCAACGATCCTTGTCAAACCTCATACAAGTGGCCTCGGCCCATTAGTCCAGCGTGTTCAGATTCCTCTGCAGACCCTTCCTACCCATAAGCAGATCAACACTCCTGACTAACTTGGTGTCATCTGCAAACTCACTGAAGGTGCACTCAAACACCTCATCCAGATTGACTGGCCCCAGCTTGTGAGCCCTGGGGAACACCGCTTGTGATTGGCCACAGGATGTGACCCCATTACCACCACTCTCTGGGCTCAGCCCTCCATCCAGCTTTTTACCCAGCTTAGAATGCACCCATCCAAGCCATGATCAGCCAGTTTCTCCAAGAGAATGCTGTGGGAGATGGTGTCAAAGGCTTTACTAAGGTCCTGGTAGACAACATCCACAGCCTTCCCCCTTCTGCTACACGGCTCACCTTGTTGTAGAAGGAGATCAGGTTCATCAGGCACGACTTGCCTTTCACAAACCCATGCTGGCTGGGCCTGATCCCCCGGCTGTCCTGCACATGCCACTTGATGACGCTCAGGATGAGCTGCTCCATAAACTTTCCAAGCACGGGGGTCAGTCTGACAGGCCTGTAGTTCCCCAGATCGTTCTTGTAGACCCTTCCTGCTCTTGTAGATGGGTGTGACTCTGGCTAACCTCCATTTTCTGGGACTGCTGATAAATGGTGGAGGGGGCATGTGCTGGGATGTTGTCTTGAGCAGCCTGCTTTAGCTGACAGTGCCTGAACTGGGGGGGCCTGGTCTAGAAGCTCTCCAGAGGTCACTTTCAATCTAGTGTATTCAGTAAGATATATACATAGTGTATATATAATATATGTGTAAATTTTATGCATATATATATATATAAAAACCCCAACTTGTACACATATGACACTTCTTTTTTTTCCTTTTCTTTGGCCATGGTCAAATGTGTATATAATCCTTCTAACAGGGCTTTGTAGTATAATTAATATCTCTGGCAATTACTAGTGATCTTTTGAAGGGCCCACAGGAGGCTTCCTTTGATTTCTGATAAACCTGACACTTACAGAGAGCAAACAAGTAACAGAAGATGTTTGTAATCATTTCCAGGAACGAGCCAAAAATCTAAAAGCATTACAGACCTGTGGATCCTCCTCACCAAGTTTTCTAGATCTGCATTTCAAGATCTGTATCTGTAAGAGATAATGTGTCCACAATCTTTAAGTGAGCTAGGTACCTTTCACACACTTTGAAATGTCAGTTCAAATTTGTATTTCCTTTAACCTAGTAAACTAAGTCAGCAAACTTCATAATATTTACAGAACTGGATTTGTTATCCATCAAATAACAAATGTACTTTTAGATTTTTTCCTTTTAGTTCTCTCTGTGAATTTCATGAGCATTTTAACTTTCTTTGTTATTGTTATAAGCTTTTTATGATCGAATGCCACCTTCCTTCCTTTAGCACTTCTTTTTCTCTTATTTCTTCAGTTTTTATTTTATTTCTGTCTTTTAAAAATTATGGTTATTTTGCCCTCATTTCATTTTACAGTTCATAATATGATGGAAAGAAGAGGCAGAAGAGGCTTGTATATTGCTTCATATGCATTTTGTTCATTTAGAATTGCAAATACAGTTTCCCAGACTCCCACAATATGTGACTGCTACAGTCATGGGTTTCATGATAGCATTTCATAGAACACATTTGCTGATGCCTACTGCTTCTTTCTTTTTTATGTCTGTTCATCTCTCATTCAGGGGAAACTGAATCCACTAGAAAATGTTTTGGGTTTGGTTTGGTTGGTTTTGTTTTTTATTATTATTATTCCCAGCATGTGTATTCTCCCTTCTTTTATATTCATTCATTTCTATTATTACAATATTTTTTGATCAATGTATTTGAAGCTGTTGGTTGTTAGCCAATGAATTTTAGCCCATGGAAGTAGCATAGAGATAATGACCCCTGAAAAGTTGCATCAGTTTATGTTTGCTTTGTCACTTCACTTCATAGAGTAGGTCAAAGTCTTAAATTTATGTCTTGCTAGTAAAATTAGAAGATATCTCTGTCCCCAATATTAGGAGTCCTATTTTCTTCATTAACAGCTCTTCTCAGCTATTTTTGTCTTCTGGTAATCTACTATGTCCCTTTTCCCCCACAGAAGTAATGAAAATGCCTGTATCGTTAATTATATATAGTTTACAGGTCAAAAAGGCAAGGTGGTGTAAATAACTTTGAAAAAAGTTCCTTTCCTAGCACTTGATCATTAAACCTATTTTTTCCCTCTGCTCCTTCTTTTGCTTAACTTTATCATTATCTGTTTGCCATTTTTTCCAGATTTTTAATCTGTTGTGTTTATTTATAAATAGCCCCTAAAATTATTCAGATTATATTCATTGTCAATGACTTTCAAAAGAGACATAAATTCGAGGCACCTGGGCTCTAAAATGATAAGGTCAATACAAGCAGCTAAATAGAAAACAAAATTTAAATGGTTGATTTAGTTGGTGAGAAAAACATGGAGGGTAATGCCTTTCTATTAAAAAACCCAGATAATTGTTAGCAAATAACATGTTAGCACAACCGTTATTAGCTTATAATCTTTTTTCAGTCTATGAAAGGAAACAAGTCAGGGATATTGCTAAGAGTAATAAGCATACTCTCTTAATGAAATCTGCCAGAAGTGCCTAGGATTCACAAAGAAGAGCTCAGTGTTCCTTTGGCACTTGTGAGGCTGCACCTGGTGCTGTGTGACCTGTTGTACATGAGGGATAATGGTAAACCGGAGGGGGTCCTGCAGAGGATCAACGAAATGCACCATGGTCGGAACATGTGAAGTATAACAAGTACCTAACAGATCTAGGTTTGTGGAGCCTGAAGGGGAGAAAGCTATGGGGCAGGAGGTGGGGCAAAACTTTCTGTCTTCAACCCCCTGATGGACGTTACAAAGGAGATGGCTCCAGACTCTTCAGAGAGGTGCCCCACAAGAGGTGGTGAGGCAATGCACTGCAGCAAGGAGGAAGGCTTTTACCATCAGGGTGGTTCAGCACTGGCAGGCTGCCCCAGGAGGCTGTGGGGTCTCAGTCCCTGGAGGGTTTCATAGGTCTAGGAGACAAGGTCTTGGGTGGCCTCTGGTAGCTTTGGAGCTGGCCCTATTTGGACAAGGAAGTTGGACTAGAGAGACCCTCCTGGGGTCCATGACAACCCAATTTATTTGGCAGTTCTAGTATGGTAAATAAGGCCTGCTAGGCATTTAAGAGCAGAAATAATAATCTGCAATAGCTTTTGTGAAACTGAAAGATTTTAGTAAAGGGCCCGCTGGGGTGGAGTTCAGGCCACCTCACGTCAGGGCCTGTAGTCTCACTATAATGCTGTGGAGGCATGCTATATTTTGGTTCAGACCTTTCCTAAGTTGCAAACTTTTTTTTCTTTTTTTTTTTTTTTCCCGATGTCTAACTCATTCTCCAGACAATTTCTTAATACTTGCAGGAAAAAATTTCTGTCTACTAATTCACCAGTGCACCATGGGAATCCTCATTTTTATATACTTGTGATTGTTTACAGAGATGTTAAGTACTACAAGCAGTTAAAAGAACTTTGGCCTTTCATATAAAATCAGAACATTAATTTTTCAGAGCTTTGCATAAAGTTCACAGTATTTTCACTTAACAAATAAGATGAAGCTTGATGTGCTCGTGCTTCACTAATACGAAATAATTAGATATCAGAAGAAAAGCAGTGAACTATAGCTGTATTTTCCAAACAGGAGTGTCATTCATTCATTTTCCTTCTTACTCTTAATACTATATTCAAGTAGCTGTTCTTGGATATGGTTCTTTGTGTAAAAGTTAAGCTGATTATAGGAAACTTAGACTCTTAGGCACTTTATAGCAATACAGATTACAAATCCTCACCCTATCTGGCTTATTTTCTTTAGACCTTAGTCACTTATATTAAGTAAATTAGCTTTATAATATTTGTGAAGTGTTTATAATCTATGAGAAAGGAGCCCTTTGACATTACATGTTTTCAAGAAACTTTTCAATAGTTGCTTTCTGCTTGTATAGCTGTTGCAGCATTTTAAAACACATTGACCCCTATGGTGTGAAATTTGTATTTTTCTTTTCTTTTGTAGCAGTAAAGAGGTAAAAGGCGAATAAATTTTTAGGTATGAAGCCTCAAATTTTTCACTGCCTATATATCCAGCCTAATATTATACCATAAAAATATACAAAGTATTCAACATTTTAGGCCTGATTAATTTCTGTATCTTCATATCTCACTTGTCAAAAAAAATTGGAGTGCAGGGCAACAAGTCAGAATCTCCTATCAAGAACACTCTGTTTTTCCAGGTATAGATGAAAGATTCATGAAGAAATCACACCTCCTTTTTATCAAAGTAGTGTAATTTACTTGTAAGTAGTACTTTTCCTACTCTAATTCATGGTTTAGGCTAATACTGCCTTAGACTGTAAGTTTTCACCATAGTCTGATCAGACAGTCTAGGACACACCGTTTTGTCATTTCTTTTTATTACTTTATGCAGTTAAGAAACTTTGGGAAAAAGTCAGTTTAATCATTGGTCTGAGCGTAAAATTGAATATCTCTATATATACTGTTGATATATGGATGTATTAGGAGTAAACATATATATGTTGTGGTTACTGCTCAAGAAATAATTTTGCGTATTTACATGTTCTCTTCGGTTGTAATCATCCATCCACAATAATTTTTCCTTGAAATCTTCTGGAACAACTAAATAAAATTAAAATAGAAAGTTGACATATTTGCTGATGATTTATAGATTGCTCTTAATGTATATATTGAGTTAGCAACACTACACTAAAGAGAATGTTCAGGTTGTTTCTGAGAGGTTTGGAAGTATCTGTCATCATTAATAAACACCAAATATAATGAAAATTGTTTTTCCAAGTTCTACATTCTACCTACTCACCAAAGGGGGATTCCTTTCCTTTCATTTCCTTGCCTTGCCTTGCCTTGCCTTGCCTTGCCTTGCCCTTCCCTTGCCTTGCCTTGCCTTGCCTTGCCTTGCCTTGCCCTTCCCTTCCCTTCCCGTCCTTTCCCTTTTGGTTCAAGTGTCATAGAAACCTACCATGTTGTCTAAACATGTTGGACAAATCTCATAAAAATTTCCATCCTTAGTCCACAAAATGCCAACACATACACTTACATACAATATTTCACATATTTGATTTACTCTGCTCATAGCTTTTATGACATTTGTTTCCTCAGTGATGGACTACTGCAGTATTTTTTCTTAAAATGTAATATAGCTGTGGAAGAAGTTTCCCAGAATATTAACAATCAATTAAGTTCCATGGCAATTTTTCTTTTTCTTTTTTTTTTTAAGTAATAAAATGCAACTGATATTAGTATGGCCTGCTCTTCCTCAGAAGCCGAAACTGAAAACAAGTGTTATTTTACCATGCACTTTTCCATCTATCTTAACAAGATATCATTCAAAGAAAAATAAGATTAAAAGCACATACTAATGAATCCCTTGTCCTCAAGGTATTGTATCACAATGCTCTTTATTGTCTTTATTAACAAAGAAGTAGTAATGTCTAGCCTTGACTGTTTATTAACTCGTTGGCTGGAGCTACTGCAACCTGGCCCTGCAAGATTGCCTTGGCCTGTATCTAAACTGGGAGCTAGTGAACACTTTCTGAAGTTCAGGATTCAGGTGTGAGCCTTACTTATGCTACTCCTTACTGTGTTACTCCTCTTGAGGATCAGATACAATTTTTTGCTAAATTCATTCCTTTATTTCTCAGAGGTTTTGTGGATTTTGATTTGGTTTTGTTGGTTTGGGGTGGGTGTGTGTGTGTGATTTTTTTTTTTTTTTTTTTTTTTTTTTTTTTTTCATAGGAAGGAAACCCAGATGCTCTGGTAGAATTTCATTTTGTCCTGTACTCCACACTTTGATCAGGAGACCAGGATTGAAAGACAGGCTTTGACTTTGCCTTTTCTTGACTAGATAATGTATCACACTAACCAGCTTCTCTCCTGATTTTCTGCCAGTTCTGGTGCAAATCATGCAATAAATCAGTAGCTAGCGATAAATTAAATTCATCATGTAATTTGGGCAGCTTCACTTACATTCTGCCTACCAATCAATCTCCTGCAGAGCTTCTTATGCCATTTCAGACTTTCCAACAGCTTCAAACACACATGGAAGTTTAAAAAATATGCCAGATAAATAATTCATTGTTTCCCCTCTGAACCAGCCCATATGTGACAGTGGTCTGAGGTACAGGACAGAGAATATTCAGTTTTGTCATGATAACAAGATTAAGATCTAATGTTTTTGCAAGTCATCTGTAAGACCATATGGAGCCTTAGACCCCCAAAATGGTAAATGGTTAACTTACCAGTGGGGTATAAAATTTGCACCATTTATCCTGCAAAAAAGCAAGCTAAAAGATCTCTTCATCTGTAAGTTTTTCAGATTTTCAGACATTCTTATCACTAAATCATTACCTCAGTAGTCATGCTACAGCGTATGTAGCATATGCAGAGAGCATAATGTCTAGTTATGGTGTATGAGTTTCCTTGGCATAGCTAAAGATGATCTGAAAACTTAATAATGCATCTTTCTAAAAAAGGTCTGATCCAATCTTAGTGTGTGTGCAACTATGACAAAAACCCCTCACACTCAGAAAGCCATTGTGTTTTATTAGATCACTTTTGAATGTTACCTTGGTTTAATAATAGCAATTATTCTTCTGGGGTAAAAGAAACAGTTTCTTAGCTCTAAATATGTTCAAATATAACTAGATTCTTTTTAGTTTTGCCTTACAATACTGCATCAACTGGAGAACCAGGTTCCACTATCGTTACACATTCAGGACATGGAAGGCTGACTGAACCTCTGTTCATTGCCGTGTCATCACAGGTAAGATCAGTGGGCAGCAGCAAGGCCACTGCCACAGCATACACAGGTTTGCTTATAGTTCTTTTTTCTTTCAGAATTCCAGTTTTTTGAGAGATGACTGCATATGAAGAAAGTTAACTCAAACCACAATCTAGAAGTAACTATACATTTCTTATTCTTTTTCATCTTACTGTTTTTGTGGTGAAGTATTGTTTAAATTATATTTTGTATTTTGATTTTGACATACCTCCTGATTCCACTCAGCAGCTTCAGGATAAATTAATAGTTCATATGGTAAAAAGTAAACTATCCAAACTGTGAGCATAAAACTTGCACATACTCGCATATTTCATTTCAAAACAATTAAAGATAAATTAGAATGATCTTTTTAGAACACCATAAAATTAACTGTAGTATTAATATACTCCCAAATTTTTTCTCTATTTGCATTTCTTATGCAGAGTACATTCAATCTCCATTTCTTCTGACTATAATTAAGGATGCTTCAAGATGAAAGTATGTTGTGCCACCAATTTTAACAAGGCTGTGGGCTTAAAATGGAACCCAGTTTTAAGAACAGTAAAAATTCCCAGTTTGCTTTCAGTTGTGTACTACCTTAAAGTTGCTTAGGACTGTTGAATGCACCTTTACATTGGAAAGTCACACAGATATGGGCTGTTCTCAGAAACATAACCATTAAATGCAAACCAACAGAAGTGTTTTCTTCAATAAGAAAAAATAGGAAAACAAAGTCAATGGTACTTGTACACAATAAAAGGCATCTTTCCCCTGTTCTTTATTTTGTATACAGACAACTTCATGTATAATATACTCATATTAATTTGCAAGTAACATAAGATTGTGTTTTTATCAGCTTCTCCTAAACAATATTCAACTTGCTTATTATTTGCTTTCCTGCTTTCCTCCCTGTCTGTCGAAAATAAGCTCACTCAGCACAACAGTTCATACACAGGAAGATAGTGACACCAGCTCCTGCAAGAAGTCATTTTAAGAAACCATTGCACAAGTAATGAAACACAAAATGTCTTTGAGAAAACTGTATGATTCTACATTGATGCATTAAACAATTCAGGGCCTCAGGAAGTGTTCTACGTTCAAAAGTCTTCCTTTAAGCTTCCATTCAGAATAACTGACCACTAAATAATTAAATCAGTAAAATTCTATCTTTCTGGATTGAATGAGGAGGTGGGGTAGTTGAAATCTTCTGACACACAAGTTTAAATAAATTACGTGTTTCTCACAGTTGATTTTTGCAGAAGGAAATGGCAACTTTGAGGGTGGGCTGTTATTAACCAAATTGCATGCTGCTTTTTCTATAACTACCTTTCACAAAGCAGTAGGAAACTTCTTTTTGATTCCTAGGTCAGTTTAGGCCCCTTCCCCTCTTCCCTTCTCATTCTAGAAAAACAATTAAAATAAAACACTTTAAATAACGGAAGGTGAGTAATGCTTTATGCCACTTTCTATTTTCACTGTCATAAATCCTCCTCCATTAAACTAGAAAAAATAAAAAAGGAAATCTAGTTTTCCTCTTTTAAATTATTTTCATTTCCATAACTCAAAATACATAATGTGGAAAAAAAGTTATGGGAAAAATAATTAAGGAAGATCAAAGCCTTTCTCATATTTTCTATGTTCATGAACTGCTGCTACAGATGGCTGGGTATAGTTTCAGATGTTCATTTTAGAATGGCCATGGGTGCTTTGAGCAACAATCAATGTCTTTAAAAATTACAATAGAAAAAGGCATCTTGATGTTGCATCAACATAAATTTAGCGAGGTGCTTGTTTAGGAGGTTGTGTTTCCATATCATTTCTGCAAGCACTGACAAATAATTCAAGTATTAATGGCCCTGTGCAGTTCATAGAATCATAGAATGCTTTGGGTTGGAAGGGAACTTAAAGATCATCTAGTTCCACCCCCCCTGCCATGGGCAGGGACACCTTCTACTAGACCAGGTTGCTCAAAGCCCCATCCAACCTGGCCTTCAATGCTTCCAAGGCTGGGGCACCCACAGCTTCTCTAGGCAACTTGTGCCAGTGTCTCACCACTCTCACCGTAAAAAATGTCTCCCTAACATCTAATCTAAATCTAGTCTCTCATTTTAAAGCCATTCCCCTCTATCCTACCACCACCTGCCCTTGTAAAAACTCTCTCTCCCGCTTCCTTGTAAGCCCTCTTTAAGTACTGGCAGGCTGCTATAAGGTCTCCCCTGAGCATTTTCTTCTCCAGGCTGAACAACCCCAACTGTCTCAGCCTGTCTTCATAGGAAAGGTGCTCCAGCCCCTTATCACCTTTGTGGACCTGCTCTGGACTCATTGCAACAAGTCCATGTCTTCTAATTTTGGGGGCTCCAGACCTGAATGCTGTACTTCAGATGCAGGGTGTCATAAAAGCAGAACAGAGCGGGGAGCATCACCATGCTTCTTGTAATGCAACCCAGGGTTCATTTGGCTTTCTGGGCTGGAAGTGCACATTGTCAGGCCATGTTGAGCTTCTCATCCACCAGCACCCCCAAGTCCTTCTCTGCAGGGCTGCTCTCAACTTATTCTCCACCCAGCCTGTACGGCTACTGGAGGTTGCCCTGACCCAGGTGCAGGAACTTGTGCTTGGCTTTGTGGAACTTCATGAGGTTCGCACAGGCCCACCTCTCAAGCCTGTCAAGGTCCCTCTGGATGGCATCCCTTCCCTCCAGCTTGTCAACTGCACCACACAGCTTGGTGTTGTCAGCAAACTTGCTGAGGGTGCACTTGTTCCCACTGTTCCTGTTGCTGACAAAGATGTTGAGCAACACTGGTCTCAGTAGAGACACCTGAGGAACGCCACTCATCGCTAATCTCCACTTGAACATTGAGCCATTGACGGCAACACTTTGAGTGCAACCATCCAGCCAATTCCTTATCCACTGAGTGATCCACCCATCAAATCCATGTCTCTCCAGCTTAGAGACAAGGATGTAGTGTAGGTCAGTGTCAATACCTTTGCACAAGTCCAAGTAGGTGATGTCAATCACTCTTCTCTTATCCACAAACACTGTAATCCTGTTGTAGAAGGCCACCAGATTTATCAGGCATGATTTGCCCTTAGTGAAGCTGTGTTGGCTGTTAGTGATCACCTCCTTATTTTCCATGTGCTGTAGCCTAGTTTCCAGGAGGATCTGCTTCATAATCTTGCTGGGCACAGAGGTGAGACTGCCTGGCCTGTAGTTCCCTGAGTCTTCCTGTTTACCCTTTTTAAAAATGTGAGTTATGTTTCCCCTTTTCCATTCAGTAGGAACTTCATTAGATTGTCACGACTTCTCAAATATGATGGATACAGGTTTAGTCACTTCATCCACAAGTTCCCTCAGGACCTGTGGATGCGTCTCATCAGGTCCCACGAACGTATGTGCCGTCAGGTTCCTTAGATGTTCTTGTAGCTGATCTCCTACAGTGGGCAGTTCTTCATTTACCCAGTCCCTGCCTTTGCCTTCTGTGACTTGAGCTCTGTGGCTGGATTACTTGCCAATGTAGATCCAGTAATAAAAGTCATTGAGTACTTCAGCTTTCTCCATATCCTGGGTAACCAGGTCTCCTGTTTCCTTCTGGAGAGGGCCCACATTTCCCCTAGTCTTCCTTTCATCATCAAGATATCTGTAGAAGCATTTCTTATTGCCCTTGATGGCCAGATTTAATTCTATCAGGGCTTTAGCTTTCTTAAATTGATCCCTGGCTGCTCAACCAATTTCTCTGTATTCCTCCCAGGCTACCTGTCCTTGCTTCCACCCTCTGCAGGCTTCCTTTTTGTGTTTTATTTTGTCCAGGAGCATCTTGTTCATCCATGCCAGCCCCCTGGTGTTTCTGCTGAACTTCCTTTTTGTTGGAATGCATCACTTCTGAGCCTGGAGGACATGGTCCTTGCATATTAACCAGCTTTCTTGGTCTCCTCTTCCCTCCAGGGCTTTATGCCATGGTACTCTACCAAGGAGATCCCTGGAGAGGCCAAATTCAGTTCTCCTGTAGTCCAGGGAAGAAAGTTTGCTATGCACCCTCCTCACCATCCTGAGGATCTTGAACTCCAACATTTCATGGTCACTGCAGCCAAGGCTGCCCTTGAGCTTCACATTCCCCACCAGCCCCTCCTTGCTCGTGAGCACAAGGTCCAGCACAGCACTTCTCCTCTCTGGCTTCTCTGTCACTTGGAGAAGGAAATTATCATCAACGCATTCCAGGAACCTGCTGGATTGCTTATGCCCTGCTGTGTTGTCCCTCCAACAGATAGCGGGGTGGTCGAAGTGCCCCATGAGGACCATGGGGAATGTGAAGACAAGGGTACTCCTATCGGTCTATAGAGGACCTCATCCACTTGGTCTTCCTGGTCATCTGGCCTGTAGCAGACCCCAGCACAATGTCACCTGTCCCTGCCCTCCCTTTAATCCTGACCCATAAGCTCTCAGTCGGCTCCTCATCCATCCCGAGGCAGAGGTCCATGCACTCCAGCTGGTCATTGACATACAGGGCAGCACCCTCTCTTTGTCTCCCCTTTCCAGTTGAAACAGGATGCTGCATTACCATTGAGCAGAAATACAGAGTTTGGGGGGATGTGGAACTGAGGACACAGCTGAGTGTGAACATGAGGTTGGATGCTCACTAAGAAGTTTGGACAGATAAATAATCACAGCACGGAAAAATTAATCACTCTTTAGGAGGGGCTAAGAGAAGCTTCCCAGGGAGGATCTTTGTACACATATATAACCGGACAGGAACCTGTTTTATCCAAAGTTTGGTGAAGTGCAAAATGTATGTAAAATTAGGCTCAACTGTTTAGCTCTGGAATGTGTTACAGTAGCTATTCCTTACATCTTGGTTTCTAACGTACATAAAAAGTATGATTATTAAAAAGATAAAGCTGTTATTTTACTCAGGTAGGTTAGACATAAGTTTTTTTTATATAGTTCACACTTTCAGTATTATTTCTTCTTCCTTTCCCATAATTAATTGAATGGAACAACAACAAAAAAAAGTAAGCTGGGGTGAAATTGCTTCTTGTCTTTGCTTTTACAGCAGGAGTACTGTGCCCCAGTTAAACACCTGGAGACAGTGGAAGCTGCAGGAGGAAAGCTACATTTAGGGTTTACAGCTGAACATGATATAATACAGCTCCTTTGGTGAAAATCTAAATGACAGAAATTACTAATGATAACCTGATATTTCTATTATAAGCAGCCAATTGCTGAGAACTATGTAATAACTTGGGGCATTCTTTATGCATTAGAAATAACTATAGGGAACAGATTTGTATGCATTTATTTTGCAGTTAAACTATATATAAGGATGTTGGCATCCTGTATGCAATCCATTTGACTGACATAGTGACTGTACTGCCATAGTGTATAAATAAAACAGCCTACTTTTTAACTCAAGGATCATGTCCCAAATGTGAAAGGAGACCTTTGTATCAAATTGTCAGCTGGTGTAAATCATCTTATGCTTTCTATCACCAGCATCAATAAAGTTAGCTGAATTTTAGCAAATGAATATTCAGACTATTAATGCCAGCAGACCTGTAAAAAGACGGCTTGGAGAAAACCCTTAGATTCCTCAAAAGCAGTGGGCAGGAATACTGTTCTAAATTCTAAAAGTACTAAAAAAGAATTACAGAATTCTAAAATAAATGGGGTTGGCAGGCACCTTAGGAGGATATTTAGTCCAACCTCCTATTCTGTTTAGAGACAGCTCCAGAGCTAGAACAGGTTCCTCAGGGCCTTGTCCTCTAGACCTCTGAAGACCTCCAAGGGCTGAGATCCCACATGTCAGCTTGGATTAAGAAGGAATTGCTATCCACAAAACATTTCTTCTTCCCAAGGAATCACAGAAGCTTCCTCAAAATTCACAAACATCACCTGACTTCAGTAAGCTGCTCAGTTCAGCTTGGATCATTGCTGGGAAAACGATGGTTTAGTACATACAATATAAAAATAAATAAATAAATAAATAAATAAATGTTAAAAATATAGCATTTGGCCTAGAAAATGTGCATATAGGCATTTTGCAAACATATTTAACATTCAGCAAATAAACTCTGTCTTTTGACAGATCAGTATTTGAATTCCTGTGGAATGAAGAGAGGTGTGGTTTTGGGTTTTTTTGTGTGCTTTCTTTTTCTACAGGCTAAACTCGAAAGTATAGATAATTCATGAAGTTTTCTCGTTGAAAGACCAAGTACAACAGACTTTGACAAAGAGAACAGATGTCAGCATGATATTCAGCAAACATGTACCAAGGGCCATGTTTTGAATCCCAGTTTTATCTTAAGCACCAGGTCTCAAATTAACAAGACTATTAATTTTTAATGCACTGTGTCAGTCAAAGGACCATTTCCTCATTGAAGAAAACAGCAAAAATCTGTTAGCTCCTTCAGAGTGCCTTTAGCAAGCCAGATAACATTTGTTTTTTCCTTCTCACTATAAAGAAAATAAAAATATTACATTATGGTGTTACATGAATGTGCTAGGCATCGTATATTAGCCATATGAGAGTCTTGTTCCAGGGATCTGCCTGGCATGCTTCATACCTGAACTTGTAATCTAGACATCTGAGTTTTAGAAGTTTGAAAGGTTGTTTGGATGTCACAAAGTTAAAAATGTTAAATAAAACTGTTTCTGAACTGTTAAAAAATCGGAGAAAAAAATATATTGAACTCCTTGCTTATAGCTGGACTTCTCATTTGACCTTTATGAGAAGTGACCTTCATGCTCTGTAACAGACAACCCACTTCTAGCAGCAAGTAGTAGTGGAAAAGTTTAGTCTCTGATGAGCCCACCCTAACTATAGGCGAGAGTTCACTGACACTAGTGAGCTGTGAGAATTTCATTTGGGTTTTTAAGAGATTTTTATAAGCCAAACTAGAACTGATCTTAGATAAAGGAACCATTTTTTTCTTGAGGCTGTCTTCCGTCTAAAAAAAAAGGTTAAATAACCGCAGCAACAAACATACACATTTTGCCAATTACAAGATTAATTTTCCTACAGAACAATGAAAGTAATTGGTCGTAATTTTGCATGCCTCCATATTTAGGAGCTCCATACAATGTACCTTCTGAAACACCACAGCTCCTTAAAAAAAATCAGTGTATAAGGTAGATATTGGCTTCAAAGAAGTAAGATGATAAAATGTCCTATATTGTTTACTTCCGTTAGAATGTCAGGAACTCAGCTGAGGTTATTTCTGAATTGTGAAGCTTTATGTTTCTTTAGCGGTTTTAAAGTAACAAACAAACTCCTGTTATTTACGGTCAGAACCAAATTACATAAACAGTCCATAAATATAGGGCTTCCTGCCAGCTGCAATACTTTGTAACCTGACAGGTATTCCTATGAAGGAAGCATTATTTCTGTTTATTTTTTTTTTTTGTTTATCTTCTAAAAAATCTTCAGGAGCACTTCTTTGTCTATTTTAATATAATACGCAGGCTATCATTTAAAATAAAATTCTCATTTAGATTTTTAGTTTGATAGGTCTGCATTTTTTTATGTCTATAATATATTTGTCTGAAATAAACATGAGCAACTTTGTTTTTTCCCTTTAAAATGTAAATAATACTAAATTAGAAAGTGTTTTTTTGTAACCAGATCAGTCTTGCATAGTAAGAATGTATGTCATGAAAAGGTTCTTGTATAACAAGTTGTTGAAGAACAGCTTTATAATTACAAGAGACCATTACTAAATCTGGCCCAAAAATCACATCTGTGGTAAACCCCAGTGTTCTAAATTAAACCTGCTGCTGGTTAGGGTGTCCAAAAAGGAGGCATCTTTACAGGAAAGCTCTGAAGAGAAGTAGAAATAATTTAAGCAAGAGGAGTGGGAAAGAAAACAAGACCACAATTTCTATTCCATAAAGCCCCACTGTCTGCTCCTTTACTGTTCCTTACCATCCATCTCAGCCCCACTTGTCACATTGCCTTCCAAATCCATGCTAACTGGAATCTGAATATCTCACCATCACACTTTCAGCCCCCTTGGTTGCCACCATAAGATTTAATTTTATCTGCACTGCTAAGAAGCCTTAAGGTATCTCTACAACTGCTAGGGATGGGTTTAATCCCCACTGAGTCCAACAGCTTTAAGCACTATCCTTCATTGTGGAAATCTGAGGTATAATATATTTCTGTCAAAGAGAAAGGCAGTAGAGCAATTTGTATGCACTGAACTCAGAGGTTTTTATGGATTATTTTTTTTTTAGTCTTCATGTTTGTTTTCTTTTTCCAGCTAATTAGATGAAAGAATACTTGAAGCAGAAACCCCTTCAATATATTCTTCAAAAGGTATTTTATCACAGAATAATATAGTCTAGCTGTTTTTAAAACTATATGTTTTCAGGCTCTCTTAAAGTAGTCCATGGTCTGAGAAGACAAACACATACAGCAGCAGATTTTTCAAATTTACAATTGTATACTTTATAGAAAAATATATCTAAAAATTCTGAAAGATCAAAAAAGTCAGATCAAAGTGGCATTTGCATCCAAATCATAAAAAGATACATTCTCGGTAGAAATAGATCATTTCAATAAATGAAATCTAACATTTGTATCAGCTGAAGACAAGGTCACTTATGTTCATGGAGATTAAGAAAGCATACCCTTTTCAATAATCTTTGATTACTTTTGGTAGTACTACCATTGCCAGTGTATATATTATTGTTCCTATGTTATGCTGTATTCTATATTTGTCTCTGTCTTTGTTATATAAAAGAAACACTGGAATGACAAAACTTTATCAGTCCTTTTAACTGTTGGCATGTGCTTTACTGTAGTACTTAGAACCTGTTCAATCATCTGCTGTGAAGTTATGTGAAAGCTACTCCGATTGACTATGTATGTTCAGCCTTAATAAAATGTCAATTCTGATAGAGAAGTGAGCTGGCTTAAGGACAAACTTTAAAATAAAATTTATTCTTCCACCTCATTATATATACTTCTATCTTATAATGTTTAGGTGATATTTTTACAGACAGTAAGATAGGAAATGTTCAATTTTCCTTATTCTGCAGATAAATACTTGTGTAACTTCATATTAGTTATTGTACATTCATAAATGAGCAGCTTAGAATGATCAAAGCAGTCCACGTGGATGACCAGATCCTGCCATCAGCTACAGCAGAGCAGTTTTTCTGAAGCACATGGAATTAGCTGAGATTTACACAAGTATACCAGAATCAATTAACTCAGACCAGAGTTTTCAGATAGCTAATTGGGGAAATATATGCAGCGATAAAAAATGTTAATTATTGTGGAATAATGTACTGCACAGAAATGGTTTCTTCTTTCATTCATTATTTTTATTTCCTCAGAGATCATTCCCTGGACTTTCTTTACCTTAATTACAGATTTTCAAGGCTGGTGCAATCAGCTTTTGAATTTATGTTTATCTATACTAGTCTTCTTATGTAGCATACTGTTACACTTACTAGATTGAAACTTAAGGAAATCTGTCTTTGCTGATGTTATTTTACTTTCTGTCAGAGAATGTCCCTACAGTGGGGGTCTTTTTGCTTTTAAAGGTATATGGTTTCTATAGATTATTTTTTGTGTGTGTGAAAAAATACAGAGAAATGAAGCGTTTATAAGAAATTCCATATAAATGGGATGATTTTTTAATCTGTTTTGAGGCATATATTGTATTCAAACCCGAAAACACCTTTTTCCAAGGAATGGTGAGGAACTGAATAGGTGAGGTTAAAAGGATAATTCCAAGATACTGACTTTTTTTTAAAATGTATGTAAGTATGAAAGATTCTGTATTAGAACTACTGAAAGTAGTCATTGCACTTTATTTGCCTGTAATTTACACAGCAGGAATCAGGGTTTGACAAGATGGCAGAGCTATGTGTGAAAAGTAGTTATGAATTATTATTCATGTACTCATTGCAGCTAGTAGTGTTCAATGAAGCTAGAGCCCTTAGAGAAAAGTAACTCCAGTGCCAACAAATTATCTATCTAGTTCAGGAGTTAACACATTATCTCTGATAGGGTGTTGGATATTAGCTAGAATTAATGGGCTTTGGGGGCAATATTGACCTGCAGGATCTCCCAGGATATGCTCAATAAATGGTGTAACTGGGTCTCACCAGAAAATAAAGGGCTGAGCTGACCGCCTCCACTCTAGATCGAATGGGACAGGAAATAGTTGTGCTGGGACCAGACTTATCAGAGGTATAAACGTGGCTCTTATGCCCTTCAGACTTTTTAAACAAAATTGACCTGCATGCTAATGAGAAATTAGGTCTAAGGAGACTGTTAAGAGGACAACAAATAAGAAAGACAAAAGCAAGGCACCTTAAGTAAACAAGGTAAAAGAAGACATTAAGAGGCAAAATCTCAGCTAGGCTCCTGCATGCCTGATTTGCTGTGATCTTCCTAAGGCTGAAAACCTTAAATTCCCGGATCTTTAAAGACTTCTAATCCCAGACCAAAGAGGGAGCCCCATCCCCAGTTTCTGACCAGGAGAGAAGAATGAAGCTATGCCTGTACTTCACGGCCAGGAGGAGATTGCCTTTCCCAGGTCTGAGCGAGCACCCTGCTTGCATGCCTGTTCCAGAACTCTCACGTATAACCATAGCCCTTTCTGGCCCGTGCATATAAATTGCTGTGTTTCTTTCCGGGAAGATCCCAAGGAGAGTGTTTGACAGGTGAGAAAGGTTGAGGTACACCCCAGAGCTCTGCATCCGTGGGGAAATAGCCAGATGTGAATAGTTGCTAAGAGCAAAGCAGAGAGGATGCTGGCAGGGCAAAGACAGCACACAGAAATGACAGAAAGTTAGTGCTTCCTACCTGGAAATAAGATGGGCCTGCTTAAAAAGGTTGGTTTATGGAGAAATGGGGTGGCATTTTCACAAATCTTTTCAAATGCTGTATTCCTTCTTGCCAATAAAACTTTTGTTGTTTTGAAAAGCTGACTATTTCACAGATCCCCTGAGAGGACATAGGCAATAAAGCCAACGGGACATGTCTAGTTAAAGAAAACCAAACCAAACCCAACCACAAAAAATCAAAAAAAAAGCCCACAAACCAAAGACAAACAACAACAAAAACAAACAAACAAATAAACCCCCCCAAAAAAACCAACCAAACAACAACAACAAAAGAGATTTCAGCCCAGGAATCTGCTCCAAGTAGCAAAGCAAAACTGTGTATAGTGTGAGATACTGAGTGACTCCTAGATAGCTCCACTTGAGATTGTCTGTATTGCCCCAGACTTGTAATTCAGATTTACCAGAGGACTGGGAGAAAGCTGTTGTAAAGAATTATAGAAAAGAATTGCACAGAACTACACAACCCAAATAACTTTCATTTTTAATCATGAAACTCGTAACATCTTATCAAATTTGCATCCACCAATATAAGACAATTAGTTTGCACTGAAAAAAAGGCTCAATTTCCAAGGCAATTTCTTTTTGAAGTTAAAATTTTTCTTCACATTAAACCCCTAGCATTTTATAGGACTTTTAGGAATAAATATATTGTTTAGAAATGGATTGTAATCTTTATTTATGATCAGAAATTACTTCATCAACACTTAAAGTGATAGGTGTATAAAGCCTGTGCTGTCTTTGTGGCTGGAGATATTAATTCCTTTGCTACTTAATTAATTCCACTACTTCAATTTATTTATTTGTTCAGGTTTAGTAGTCTGTATTTTTCTTAATAAATTTCACAGTAAATTTGTGTTTTTCTTAATACTTTTCTTAATAAGTATTATTTAATTTTTATTATAATAAATAATAAATATTTAAATATCATTTAAATATTTAAGCAATTAAAATAATTTAAATAAGAAATAAATAAAATAATAAATAATTTTAAATTATTTCATTTTAAGTTATTTATGTAATACTTAATAAGTATTATATAAATAACTTTAAAAAGTATTTTCTTAATACTTTTCACATTAAAATTATTTGACATAATTTAAGATACTTCCAATTGCCATAAAGGAACACAGCTTATGAATCATTAAAAAATGTTGACTATTATTGTCTAAGTAACACAATTTCACAGATAAAATGTTTACTTCAAATCTCAGACTGCCAAAAAATGTTTTTTTATATATGTCAATATTTTGATTTTGAAACTTAGAATTTATATTCTGCAGAGTGGGGTCCTTAACGCAAATAGTTATGTACCTTTTCAGATACATAGCTTCTTATTTCAGCTGCCTGAAGCCTGTTGGTTTGTTTTTTTTTTTAAAGCAGTACAAATTGACTTGTTAATATAACCTGAGATGGGTTAAATTTGGTTGCATGCCAGGGCCCACCAAACCCCTGTTTCACTCCCCCTCCTCAGCAAGGCAGGGGAAGAAAACACCATGAAAAATCTTGTGGGTCTAGATAAGTGTTTCATAGTGATGGAGCTTTTATGGCTCTGCAAATGCCAAGTAAAAATGAGGTTATTAGAGGAAGGAATCCTGTGCTCTCCGTAAGCATTCCAACAAGAGGATAAGCTTCAGAACTTGCTAATTCAGAGTATAAAGAAAACTGCAGAAAAAAAAAAGCTTTTTTTTTTTTAGTTTTGATGGTCATGAAGCTTTATTTTAAATCATTTTATCTTTCCAGATACACACGAAAAAAATAGCATATTCCTTATTTTGTCTTCTACACACAAGACATTTTTTATTGCTCACAAAGGTATGAGTCCCTTGGAGGCAATCTGCAGCATTGATCTAGGGTAGGTTAACACTACCGATTACAGTTATTGCTCACTAATCCGTGACAATATATAAATAATGTCTCAATCCCATGAGCAAGAACTAGGAAGGATTTCTTCTTTTTATTTAGCGATCTGAAAATATTTGGTATTTCTTTAGCTTAAGAACTGTTGAAGAGTAAAAAATCTAGTTTTCAACATCTTGCCATTTAAATCATACAAGAGTTTGACCTATCATTAAGAGTTTGGCCTACCGTTACTTCCCAAATTAAAAATTATGATTATATCACACACAGCTTTGAGTAAATATGAAAATAATACTGATGGTTGGGGGGGGTTAATATAATAAAGTGGCTTAGTGTCTAAAAAAGTGATGTGGGACATCACATAATTGCTCTAGGAAGCAAGGGTAACATACACTGGTGTTAGTTGTGTGCTAGGACAGAGCAGGGGCCAGCAGGCCCTCAGGACTGGGAGCCAAGGGCAACCCCATGGGGCCATCCAGCCAGGGCCTGTCCCACCAACCCAGCCAGGGAACAGGGCAGCTGGTGGGGGTTGTGGCATCCCCAGCCCCTGGCATCAGACACTTCCATGGGGACAGGGATGGGATGGGATGGGATGGGGTGGAATGAGGCATTGGCCCACGGCTTGGCTCAGCAGGGCCTAGTAGGGTGCAGCAGTGGTGAGGCTAAAGATGGACATCCTACAGTGGTGTTGGGATGGTACTGAGGTCCCAGGAGGGATGAATTGGGGTTCTGAACCCCAGAAGGAAGGTTGATGAGGTTGTCGGTGCCCTCAGGATCAAATGAAAAACGTCCTTAAAACCTTTGCTAAGGTTAAAGAGCATACTGAATGGAGTAGCCACAATTTAGTCACAATTGACCTTCCCTCTCACACCTTTCCCCTCCATGCTCTAGTATGGAATTTTCATGGGCTGCAGTCCTTTAGGATGAACCTGCTCCAATATGTATGATCCACAGGCTGCAGTTCCTTCAGGAAATCACCTGCTACTCAGTGGTGTCCTCCATAGGCTGCAGTGTGGATATCTGCTCCACAGCGGTCTCTCCATGGGCTGCAGGGGAACCTCTGCCCTCGTGCCTGCAGCACCTCCTCCCTTCTTCTCTCATCTAGGTGTTTTAAGGTTATTTCTCACACTGGTTTTCCTCAGTTCTCTGCCTGTCCAGCATTTTTGCCCTTAAATACCTTTCCCAGAGGCACAACCAGTGATGTTTATAGGCTCAGCTGGGGCAGGACCTTTGCAGTGTCAGCTGGACGCTGGCTTAGGCCAGCCCTTAGGCTCTTCTCACAGAGACAACTGCCTGTGGTTCCCCGCTACCAAAATACAATTAATTGTTAAATACACCCAGTATATGGGGTCAATGGGGGAAAAAGTGCAGGCTGTTTATTTGGGAACATTGGGAATACATGTTCAGCATTGCTATTGGATAGACCTAAAAATGGGAACAGCAGCAAACAAAGGGGAGCAACCTCCTGTGTCCTAAAGTCTAACACATTTGATTTTCTTTACCATGCATTGGTATGTGAGGGTGTCTTTGATTTTATGAGGAAATTAGTTCAGATTAGGTGGAAATTCTTCTGCTTTGTATTTAAATGAGAAACAAAACAGAAGAAATACACTGATGTGGTAAAATTACCATGTATACTGTAAGAATTCTGTGTAAAACACTAATGATGACAAATTCCAGCCAAGAGACCTCTAATTTAATGGAAGTCAGGTATTGAAATAAGTGGTACATGAGAAAGGGCTCTCAGGGGACAGTGTAACTAACCAGGATTTTAATTTCTGAAGCAACTGTTCGACAAGGCTTAGTTCTTAATTCTTGTATCTAACCCCAGATCATCCCTTAACGTTTATAATAAACATGTTTTCCTTAAAACAGTTTGCAAATAAGTCAGTCTCCATCAAGTTGTCATTTTGCATCTTAACATGCTTTATAACTCAAAGTACCCAACAGTTTGATCTGATATGCTACATTTTACTCTCTCCATGAGTACAAAATGTAAAAATACTTTCTTTTGGGAATCTTAGCTATGGTAACCATGGTTTTTAGAAAGTGAGTCGTTCACAAAAGTGATGAAAAGATTTAGGCTTGACTATTCCCTATACACATGCTGTGCAAAATGTGGATCCTTTTCTTTCTCTTGGTTGGTAGAGCTGAAATTATTACTTATTTGGAGTGTATTCAAAACAGCATCTGTTATTATTATAAAAAAAAAAAAAAATCCAAATGAGCAAAGAAGGTGCACTCCTTGGTTTAAGAACTTACCTCAGGAAACCCCACCTCTTCACAATATAATATGAGGTAGTCTGAAGGCTGCTAAACTTAGTCCCCTGATCAAAGGCCATGTTCCATACTTTCTTCTTGCAACATTCTCTCTTCCATTTCTCCGTCAGTGATTCCATCGCACCACACCCTGCATTACTTCTCTGCAACTACTTCTTTCTATCTATACTATTGTTATTGGATAGCATCACATATACCTCTGCCAGCACTCTGGGAAGACTAGGATGTTTCATTTCAATTTTCATTCAATCGGAAGCATGGAGACAGCGAGACTTAAGAACTTGCTTCCCGGTTCTATTAGACCAAATTGATAGTTCTTGAGGAATTTTTTTCTGGGTATAAGCAGCAAGATATGACTTGGAAAATAAGGTTTATTCTATATCATCTTTATAGCATTACCTGTTTGATGCACTCTGAGGCTGAAAGGTGATTATTGATATTTCCAGTTCTAGTGCATCTTGGACACATGCTTGCTTCTCAGAAGATGCTGTTTCTTTCTCTGCCTTGTGAAATTCATTTCCCCAGTAACCATAAGTAAAGATACAAGTGAACCATCTTTGGGGGATGAAATTTACTGAAACTTTTAGTTATAGGCTAAAACCAAGCTTATAGCTGCTTGTTTACCTACAATTATTATAAATACTCATTAATACCAATAAAAGATGCTGGAGATGGAGTTAGATGAATGGATAAGAACTATATAACCTGTCTCAGTCAATGTTTTCCAAAGTTATTTTAAAGTTGTAGTGGATTATTTTGTCCTCTTATGAGATGACAGAGCTTTTTTTGACTCCTCTTTCTCCTGCACAACACCAAGAATGTTATCCTTGCAAAAGGATGTTCCAAAATCTACAATAGACCTTAGAGCACCAACTCTCCATGGACTCACCTTTGTCAAACTTCTGAATCCACCTTCCCCACTTGATCTGTTTTGGAAGCTGTAAATAGGAAAAAGCATTGCAGGGCCTAAGAAAGAAATGGCTCTAGGGCTCTACAGTTCCTGTGAGCACATAGCAAAAACTGAAGAGCAGCAGAAATCAGCAGAGGAATTGCTGGAGCCCATTAAATCAAATATCACCTCTTGTTGCTATAGTTGCCCTCAGGCACAGGCAGTCTTCTCTTTAAGGCCAGAAAGTTTGTTCACCCCTAACCAGAGTATCCTACACAGCATGAAAATTTTAAGGGAAAGAAGAGTTTCTTATTAGACTGAATTTTTCTGTACTATGAGGTTATTCCAATAGTTCTGGGCAGTTGTATCTGTAACACTAAGAAGTGCCTTTAAAAAAGAAAGAAAAAAATAAAACCTTTTGAGCCAAAAGTCGTAAGACAAATAATTTGCTGTGCAAGTCCTCCCTCATATAAATCTTAATAATTTCTCAAATTATGAGACTGAAACAACCAGGTGGAATATTAAACATATTAAATTATATTTACTGCTTTAAAAACGCCAAAATGCATAGAATGGTGGTCATTAAATTGTGATGCTTCTTTGCACAATATTTTTTTTTTTAAAAACAAAACAAAACAAAACATAATAAATCATGAGCTGAGTGAGATGCATAGTAAAATGGACTACTCATCATCAGTGGACATCACCTTTATATGACCCAATAGCTGGCTGTATCACCACAAGAAACGGACTTCTGTATCAGACAGAAATGGACTCTAGTTCCCTCATGCTACCTTGACTATTTTACTCTTTGGGGCTGTGAGTAGAAGTCTCAGCCCTCTGGAGTGGAGGTAACTTCCCAGATTTTAACATTTTTCTTTGGAAGTCAGGAGAGTCAGTTGCTCTCAGGAGGATCAGCTCTAGTTAAATCTCCTGTCAGTAGCAGTACAGCGATGCTGTGTATGGCTTTTTCAGTTAAGCAGATTGCAGCACTGATGGAAGATAATGTGATTATCTTGGTTACATATTTCTTAGCAATAGTGCAGCCAAAAAGCAATGGCAGGAGAAAAATGGATAATAAATGTAAATAATAGAAGACTCTTAAATATAAGGCATTCTTTAGATCAAATATTAATAATCACAAGTCTCCAACAATGAATGAATGTGCTTGTTATTAAGTCCATTTTCTAAATGAAGCTTCTTATATTCGAGGATGCAGTTCACATTCTTTGTCTGTGATCAAACTTATCTCTTAGCAATTAAATTAACAGTGTCCTACTTTTTTGATTCTAAGTACTCTGAAACTTTTTATATTACAAAAAGGCTTGTTGACATCATAGCTCATGGGATTGTTTGTCTTACTCAAATAGAGTAAAATAGGGTAGTTCTATCAGTGTGACAGAGGAGTATTCTTTCTCCACAGAAATGTACTGAGTTTACATTCATCATACCAGTATCATTAGATTTAGAATATGTTTTTCAAAAACTATGGGTTTTTTTCATACCACGTTACAGTTTAAACAAACAAATATGGATCATTTCCAAGTATACAGACCGAGATATTTTGAACTAGTGTATCATGTTGCACCTTCCCCTACCTAATGCTTTACTTTCCCATTTTCTAGAAACCATTTCTGTATATGAGCTGGAAGATAAAAATACTGAAGGCTGAAAAATTGCAGTTCCAGAGGATTTTCAAACAAATATTAGTAGTTATTTATACTGTTTTAGGGCTGTGTGGATTGTGGAGGTAGGGGTAAGAAGATTTCTATTAACTTAAGCTTTAGTACTCTTAAATGGAGCCCACTCTTCTACTATACACCTCAGAAATGTTGGAGCAGGACTGGATCAGAAATACAGTCCTATGGCCAATTCAAAGATGTTTAACTAATCTAAACATAAAGGTTTTGATGAACAAGGTTGAAAATGAGTAAATCTCACTTTCAAACCACATTACCAATACTACAAACAGGTCTCAGCTTCCCAGAAGATTTAGGTCAGCTAGAAGATGGTAATTTGATGAACTGCTGTGCCAGTAGCTTAAGAGAGATGTTTATTCATTATTTTTTTTAATAGTTGTTTCATGTTCTCTATCAGTAAAAGACTAAATTATCTCACATTTACTCTAACATATAAAGACGAAAAAAAAAAAAAAAACCAAAACAAAACAAACGTGAATGGAGGTTACCTCAAATTCATATACTAGGTTTTCCAATGAGGAATAGTTCATATGCCTGTATTCTGTACCCTACTTGCTATGCTAAAACTGTTTCCAATGAAGACATATGCTAACTTTTGTCACTACTCAAGGATTCTCACTGAATCCTGAAGGAAAACAAGGTACCTCACACTTCTGTGAACTAACAGATGCATAAGAGATCAGGCAGAGTACTAGTCATGGTGTAATATTAAAACCATCCCTAGATCTTGAATTAGAACAGAAAGAGTCAGGATATCTATGGCATGAGGAAAGGCTTCTGGGTCTAAAAGGGGGGAATGAATTATGTTGACTTCTATCATGTCATCACAAAAATCTAAAATGTCTCTGCAATCATCCCAGAGCTTTGAGAACTGTTTGCACAAGTTCATTTTACTTTACCACGGCTTTTTTACTTGGAACAAAGAAAAGCTCTAACAGGACAAAAAACAAGAGACCAACCCATTAACACTGAACTGAAGGAAAACAGACGATAAAATGCAAGAGAAAAAAAAAATAAGAACAGTTTTACTTCTTTCATACAACTAGTGACTAAATAGTTTGGGAAAATGCATGGGTTTTGAACAAAAGCGCAGTCTATTTATTTTCTTATTGCTGTTATTTCTCCATTATTAGTCTATTCCCTTATGATGACATTCAAGATGCCACTTGTGAAGGTCAGGTCATTTTCCTGAATAACCTGCAAGTGTCTTTTAGAACCATACTAGGCTGGTTAGATTGGTTCATTGCCTAAGGGTTGCTCTCAATTTTAGATTGCCCACCTCATCTTCTAGTATCTGAGGCTGAGAAGGGAGACAAATGAAAATGCAATGTCTTTAAGAGATTCCAATCACTTAAGTATTAAGGTCAACTTACCTTTCCTTGACAAAGCCTAAAAATGCTATTCGTTAGGAATTAAAAATCAGTAGAACCTTAACAAAGAATATTTTTCTTATAATTGAAAGTGTCTCAATTTTTGTTATAATTCATAGTTCTATTACTTAATTAAAAAAATATCATTTTGAGCAACATGTCTAGTAATGCTTACCTGGATACTCGGACGAATTTAACAGAACTCATAGCAAGATGAAAACTGAGCAATGCAATGCAGAGACAATGCTATTTTTCAAAAGCATTAAAAAAACCAAAAAAAACCCAAAAAACAAACAAACAAACAAAAAAAAACCCAAAAGAGGAGGGAGGAGATGGAGACATTTAAAGTAACAGCCATCTCTCTTTTGTGCCTTTGAAAATCTCTTCCTTAAACCATGAAGTGCCATTTCAACAAAATGTTAGATGTAATTCAGTGCAAAAAAGCAATGTGTTGAGTATTGCAGAAATCTTGACATTTCTCTTATGAAAATAATTAGCATGGAAATACTTCTAATACCAGAGTGATGCTAATTGCTTCCCAGTGGTAAATGTCAACTGTAGTCAACTTTAGAGTGGTGACTCCAAATGTCCATACTGTCAACATGTGCTTCAGTAGTGGTTTCATGATTAAAAAATATTTGGGCATAATTTCTAGGGTCAGTGACTACCGTGAAGACTAGTTAGTTGTAAACATGATCTTTCTCCTTCTGAATGCATCCCTCATTAACGTAAAATGATATCTAAAGCTGTGAACATCTCTAGATAGCATTACTTTAAAATTTCTATTCAGTTACTTTGCCTTTTACAGCACATGATAATATGGAGGAAAGATTAACAAGTAGGGCTGTTTTAAATACTTATCTTTCTCCAGAAGACACAAGTCACCCAATTTAATTAACAGCTAACATTTAATTTAAGTGTTCTGAAGTTGCTTTCAAAAACTTTAAATAGCTAGTCTCCCCCCTTCCTCCTGTCTGCATGAATTACTATCTTTCATAGACTAATGAACTAAAATAAATTTTATGGTATGTTTTCTTTAGGTAACAATTACCACCAAAGGAACACATATTCATAGTAATATAATGATTGTATCTTTAAAATTACAGATTCATGTATGAACATACACCCTGCACCCCCACCCCCATTTCTAAAAGTCAGTATGAGATGGTTTTAATATTATTATCATGTCTCTGGACTCAGTTATTCCAAAAAAAGCATTTGTGTTCATAACATAAAGACTTCCCTTAAGTCTTCATATCATGCCATTTTACATGATACTTTTGAAATCACTAAAGGAGATAATTTCAAGTTCAAACTTCACTTTAATGTGTTACCATGACCCCAACTATGCTGCAGATACAAATTTTTTCCACAGTAAATACTTTATACTCAAAAGCTGTTCTTACTGAATTCAGTGTTACAGAACTAATGACAAAGACCCAGTTGATATAGTAAACATATTGTTCAGCTGGATGGCATTTGAATTGGTTAAGCAGAATGAATCAGAGTAACAGAAAGGAAACGTGGCAACCAAAATGAGATTCCTGATTGTAATTTGCCTGCAGATTTTTTGGTGCTTAGCCAGAAATCAAGAACCAGCTTTTTAACCTGAGATAACTTCAATAGTCTGGTAGGCAATGATAAGATGGAAATGACAAAAGTGATGCCAGAAAGAAATGGAGGCTGTAAGATTTGAGTAGGAAAAAATACTTATTGAACATGATCTTATGGAGTCCTTTGTGTCACGGCTGTGAGTGCATCAAGTTCTGCTAACATGTTCCACACCCTCTCCTAAGGGCTTCACTGTAGTGTTGAAGGTCAGCTCTGATATGGTGCAGCTGTGTAACTGCTGCAACTGAATACATGTACATAGATTCCTGTCATGGGAACATTTAGGAGAGTGATACATGTTAAGCCAGTTCTAAATTGTAGAATTAAACTTTACTAAACTAATTCATTAACCACACAGTTTATGTTGATAATTTGATCTTACACCTTATCACTACATATAAGTGTTACAGTGAGTATACAATACTGTAGAGCTGTTGTCATATAGTTTGCACTGATGGTGGTGATCCTTGATGCTCTTAGTCACTGAGTCAAGATGATCAGCCTTGTGAGCCTCTGATGAGACAAGTTCGAGATCACACAGGCTGGTCTTTCTCAAACATTTTTTCTCCAGTCATCTTTGGTGTTTTACACTTCTCATCCCCACCCTGCTTCCCTCCCAAGGAAGGAGTCCCATCTGCTGATATGGGTTATTTTGGTTATGGTTTCATCAGTCAGTCTTGTGTATTTGACAGAATGTCCTGCCCATTTAGAGTGTTGTACTTATGTTACTACTCATTTTTCTGTCACTGGAATGCCTTCTATGTGCAATCACAGGCATCTCTGTCTGCCCCTTTGGTCACCACATTACTCACATATTTATGTTAATATCTTAGACATTGCAAATGATTATGCCATCACAGTGTTATCAAACAGTAAACTGAATATTGTTGCACTGTTGCTAGGTTCACTATTTTAGTGCTCATAGTAATGTTTAAGACAAAATAATATTAATTAAATCCTAACTACTTTGTAATTTATAAATTTATAGGTGTCTCAGGTGTCTGCTTTGGCTAAATAACCTTGGATCAGGATTCAGTGAGAACAGCTGCCTGAGAATTTGCTGGGAGGAGCCTCATCTCAGGCTTCTGCCCATGACTCGGGAGCTGTGTTCAAACTCAGGTCATTGGTCTTTGCCTGAGCTACTCTGTAGGATAAGCTTCACTTGTTTTACTTGGACTTGATAGCTTAGTCCTGGACATGGACTAGCACTACAGACTTGTCTGCTATTCTGGACTCTTGGATGACTATATTTATTGTCAGTAGACCTGCTGTGCTCACTCGGGCTTGGTGGTACTGTATCCTGGTCCAGGGGCCACTGCCCTGATGGCCTTCACATGAGAACCAATGCTGGCTCTCCTTCCCTTGCAGAACAGCTGCTCCAGCTGCTTGTTGACAGATTCAATTATAAGTTTAATCTGCAATTTTATTCACCCACACTCCTACAGCACAATAATCCTATGTTTCAAAAGACTCATGCTGGCAATGACAACACCCTTAATCAATGAACTTGTAGTAAAATATCTAGAAACAAGCTCATTGCAGATACAGTTTAATGGAACAACTTATTTTAAAACATCAATAGGTTGTTCTACTAATAATGCTGTGAGTTTTCTTCACCATTTTTTCAGTGTATATCTGATTCCCCATCCCAAATTATTATAGAATACAGGCTGTGGACTAGAACTTCAGCTGTTGCCTCTCAGGGTAGTTATTTTGTTTAAACTATGCCAGCATGCATCAGCTGAGGATCTGACTGTAAGGAGAAAGGCCCATACAAACATGTAGACATACCCAGACATGCAGTTTGGACAGAAGTTTGCTGAATATCCCAGATGTTTACCTTTCAAGAGTCAGCGTTGCAAGGGAAAGTGACCAGCCTCTTTTGGGACTCTGTGCTTGGAGCTCTGTGGAGAAACTTGAAAAAGCTTTGAGTCACTGGAAAATTATTCTTGCCCACTGAAGAATGATTCTGGAATCAGTTGAAGCTGTCACCTCTTTTGCTGTGAGTAGAAGTTACAACAAAAGTACAATTAAATGTTCAGGTATTTTCCCCTCTTTATTGTCCAGAAATTATTGCCTGTGTGTTGAATAGACACTGTCTTAGCTAGATGCTAGATAGAGAGCATTGCGTTTGTTGGTTTGATTTTGTTTTGTGGGGTTGTTTGGTGTTGTTTTTGGGTTTTTTTTTTTTGGGGGGGGGGGGCAGGGAGGGGAGTTGATGGGTTTGTTGTTGTTTTTTTTTTTTTTCATTTTGATGTACCAATACTATATGACAGTGTCCTCGATTTCATAGGCATAAGATGACAATTCAGGTTGAATGGGATGTCAGGAGATCATCTAGTCCAGCCTCATGTTAACTGTATTTCTTGAGATAGATATTTTCATAGAATGGGTTGGGTTGGGTTGGGTTGGGTTGGGTTGGGTTGGGTTGGGTTGGGTTGGGTTGGGAGGGACCTTCAACGATCATCTAGTCCAACTGTCCTGCCATGGGCAGGGACATATTTCACTAGAACAGATCTTCAAAGCCACATCCAGCCTGATCCTGAGCACTTCCAGTGATGGGGCACCCACAACTTCCCTTGGCAACCTGTTCCAGTGTTTCACACACTCATCAATTTCTTTCTTCTCTCCAGTTTAAATCTATCCTCTTTCAGTTTAAAACTAATGGAAGGCAAAAGTCTCAATGATCGAGATTTAGTGATCTCTTTGTCCCTTACCCTGCCTGCATGGATGAATGACTCCTTATCTCTGTAGAGATTTTCTGAAGTATAAAATTCAAGCTCAGTACATGAAACAGAATGTGTGTTGAATTAATCGTTTCCTTATCTGACAGCAGAAATATGTCTCTGAAATGTAGTATTTTGGAAATTGGACAGATCACCATTATCATTTTCCATCCTCAATAAAACTGGTTTAAAATGTTTGCTGCCATGTTCACAGTACTTCTGCTGATTCTGCTTGCAGAAAGACTTAACAATCATCATTTACATCTTTTGTAAACAAAGAGCAAACTCTAATCCAGGAGAATGTGCAGTTCTCAGATACCTTTTAAACACTTGATAAGCTTTTTTCAGAAGTCTTGGAGATGTAAGCACCCACATTACAATAAGAAGCATGTTATTCTACAAAACCCATGTCTGTCTTTAGTCCCAACCTTTCTGTGTACTAAAGGTAGTGATTTAAGTGAAGTATGCCCCTTCCATCTGTGGATATTCAAATTAATAAAAAAAAATTACAAGTTGGCACTGGAGGACATTTTACCACCATGTAATGGAAGGTGGCAAATCAAGCAAAACTTTGTTACATCATTTTGAAGGTCATCATTGCATCTGCCCATCTTTCACAAGGACAGTGTATATATGAGCAATAAATTCAAATGACATTAGCAGCAAAGCTTGTGTTTAATTAATTAATTATTTAATCCACAAAAGGTTCTTGGTAATAAATGGACAATTGCTTATGTCATCTTGAATACATCAGTTGTATCAGTCATCACTTATAAATTAGCTTTTATCTAACTTTAATAAAAACTAAAGGGAAAATAGGATATATTTTCTCGCAATTTGCTCTTACACTGTCACCACTGTCAACCTACACCTAATGTCTGTTTCTTAGTCTTTGGTTAAACAAGTATACTTCTCACATCATTGCCCAATCAAGGGATCTCTATGCAAAATATATTTGCCTGTGTAGCAAACATACCATCCAGGCAGAGAAGAAGGGGGTGGGGGTTCAGGGGGAAGTATGAGAAACCTCTCTGCGAGCACTAAGGTGAGAACAGAAGGAGGGGAGAAGGTGCTGCTGGTCTGCTGGAGCAAGGATTCCCCTGCAGCCCATGGGAAGAAACTGTGATGAAACAGGGGGGAAGCATGAGATGGAAGGGAAGGCAGAGGGGAACTGTTATGGACTGATCATAACCTCCCCGTTCTCCCCTTCACTGCTTGGGGTGGGGAAGAGTCAAGAGTGAAGGAATGAAGTTGAGCCTGGGTAAAGGGGTACAGGAAAGGTGTTTTAAGTTTGTTACTACCCAAATATATTTTAATTAATAGTAATTTAATTTCCCCAAGTTAAGTCTGTTTTGCCTGTGATGGTAAATGGTAAGGATCTTCCTGTCTTGATCTAATCCATGAGCTTTTTCATCCCTGTTCCTCTTATTTTTCTCACCTTGTCCCGCTGAGAGGGGAGAATGACCAAGCTGTTAAGTGACAGCTTGGCCCTTAGCCAAGGCTAACCCACCACATACGCACAAAAATTTCTCCTACAGTTTTGAAATACAAGTGTTACCAGGAAATTATGGGTGGGTTGGATGCAGGAACAGAACCACACTGGTCAGTGACAAATCCAAATTTTTTTTCTGCAAAGCAGGATGGGCAGTGATTGATCTCTGTTCTCTGACACAGTCTCCTTGATCAAGGCCATGCCCCTGTGATCCAGTTGAGACCAGCACCACAGATGCGGGGAACAGAACACCCACTCCCACTGGCAGGTGACTGGCTTCCCAAACTGAAAATGTTTAACCAAGTGACGGCTAAATCAAGTCATGCTCTGGATGTCATGTATTTCTTCTTTCTCTGGTGTCTGGTTTTGTGTTCCCCGCCCCACCCCCCCACCCCCCCCCCCAACCGCACCCCCCACCCCCCCACCCCCCCCATTGGACACCACTAAGTTGTTAAAAATATCATGGTCCTGAGAAATGCTGAGCTCAGTCTGAATTGTAACATTTCTTTAAATATATTGGAATTTAATTTATTAAACAATAAACACCCTTCAAAACTCACAACTGTGTTTTAAATGAGAAAATTTAAACCATGTAACTTTTTCTGTGCTGCAATATAAATCTGGAGAAGGCCACGAGACTTCTTCTGATCCATCACAAGGCTACATGATGTACCAGGTAACCTTAGCTTTTCTAATGAGGAATGTCTGTCATTTGCTATTCTGCAGCCTGCCTTTGGCTTGCAGCTTTGGTATCATTTCTCTATTTTTTTTTTTTTTAAAGCATCATTTCAATGCCTCTGTGGAAATATTTTCCCCTTTTTGTTTTCATGCTGTTGTTTTTGTGCTGTTGTTCTCATGACCTAGCATGTGCAAATCCTGATTATATGTGTTTCCATTAAAAGAATCAATCACCTGAGGATCACACTGTATTTTCTCCTCTCATCATTATCCATTAGCTTGCAACAAAGACTTTTTTCTGCCTCTCCCAAACAATAAAATTATTAGAGTTGAGGTATTAAAATTAAAAATTATAAACAACTATTAGAATTGAGGTATGTCATCATCTATGGATGCTGCTAACAAAACCTTGTGCATGTAAGGCAGTCTCAGCATCCTTTAGGAAACAGAAGGTCCTCATTTCTGGTCATACTCATGTCACTGCAGAGCCCCGTAGTTTTCCCAGGCTGCCTACTGCAATACCTCACTGACCCAGCAGTTTGAACTTCCCCCACTTTTCTTCTACCTCATTATGTCTTGTCCTCGCTGTACCTCATTATGTCTGTCTGGTTTACCCTGGGTCATGACAGAAATAGAATACAACTTTTCAATTTCCACTTACAACAATAAGGGCTAGAAGAGCTAAAAGAATCAACAAATATCTTCAAAACTTACAATAAAATGTAACTGGCAAACTGGTAATCCATTTACGTCTTTGACTTGGATTTTAGTATCTCCAGTGTTAAAAGAACCATATCTAAAGAATTTCTGAGTTTTATGGTAGCAAAAATAAGATCAGAACCTGGCCAAGCTCAAGATAGCAAGATAAGAACTATCAGAGTGATATTAATTACAAGAGGACATATTTTAATAACACAGATAATCATTCCTTTTACACCCTAATTATATGAAATGTTACAAATCATATAGCATCTTATATAGTCACCTGGTAGAAACTGGTATTTTTTATATCATCATTCTTCTCATAATACTGCCAGCACATTCTGATAACAAATTGACCTTATTAATTTAATTGATCAGACTAAAACCAGAGTTGCCATTTTAACAAAGGACTTAAATATATAAAAAAAATATTTTATTGATACAAAAAAGTACTTAAGTAAGTCTTGATGAAGATAGCTAAATAAAACACAATTTAAAATTACATTAAACAGTGCATTAAGTTAAGCCTGTCTTCTTTGGTACTTTATTGAATGAAAGACAAAATAAATTGTAACAAGTCAGAAGCTTTGACAGTCTCCAAACAATGTCACTTCTGCCATAAAGTCACTTCCACTCTCAGGGAAGAGTAAACCACATCATTCAAATGTTTACAAGTAGAATAAGATGCAGAACTGAAAAAATGGGCTATAGAAAACCAGTCTGCCTTTGCAGTGGCATGGGTTCTACAAGCTTGCTTCTGGGGATGTAGTTTTAGCTTCTGACTTTTAACATTTCAGAGTAGAATTTCCTATGGCTGGTTAATATAGTCCAATATCTGGGATAACTATTCTAACCTGAAGATTTGATAAAATTAAATCTTGACCCTTCATTGTAGCTTCAATAAGAAGTGATGAAGAATGCAGGAACAAATGAAATTTGACTCTTTGGGGCAAAATTAATAAAACCGAAATTAATATCCTCCCTGGGGTAGTCATCTGCTTTATCTCTCTGCCAATTCAGACTCCTAAATCTTTCTCTAATTGAGGCAAAACCTTTATCTGGAGTTTTTATGGGGTAGGAAAAAGAGAATGAGAATTTCATGTTTAGAAATTTCATTACATAGAGAGTAAAGTGACTTTAGATTTCCGCATGTTCTGATTTATAAAGCACATCGTTCTCTGGATTATTGAACTTCACAGGGAACACAAAACATTCTGAGTTAGTATAGTCATTCCCTCTCTGGGAATAGTGTTGCTTTGTTCAATATGAACATCTTTCTTAAACTTTTTCAATAATAAAGCAAAGACTTTCTTAATTTCCTAATTCTTTGTTTATTTTCTTTTTATTTAGTATTTTTTTAATGGTTTCAGAATTTCACTGAGCGTACACAATGTGACATTAACAGGGAACATAAACTGATATTGCCCTGTGACTTAAACTGCAAAAATGTAGCAAATAACTGCAAATCTTGTTGAGAGTTTGCTAATATATTTTATTGATTCACTGAAAAGAGACTTACAGTTGGAAAAAAATTGCCCTCTTAGTCCAAATGATAAAGTCTCCTGCTTAATGTAATGCCATAGCATTTATACAGAGATGACTAATAAAGTACATACAGCAAATCAGTACTGGCAGGAAAAGGGTGCACAGGCACCAAGATAGTTTTTAAAGTGAAGATCTGTGAGTTGGTTCATTTTTAACTTTAATGGACTGAAGGTGGCAAGAAGAATGACAGAAAGCAGGCCTTGCTAGTTTAAGTCAATCAAAATTATTCAGTTCCTTTTGCACGTGGGAAGGAACAGCAGGTTTGGGTCTGAAAACGTACATCTGAGAAATAAAAATATTTTGAGTCCCTGCCTGAATGAGAGAAAGACAAACTATTGGCATTCTAGCAGACTCTAATCATATTGCTACCGAGTAATTGCTGAGTTGTGTTTGACTATTTCTTCTTCCTGACTGGTAATGCCATTTTCTAGGAACACTTCCCGTAACCTGTAACTGGAAGTTCTGACTGCAGAAGATTATCTGGACCCCTGTGTGGAAGCTCTTGGGACTGCCACCTCAAGAGTGAAGATCTACTAAATACTGAACGTAGTGACAACACAAATTAAGAACTATGTGACAAAGGAATCACAACTGTGAGATCAGTATTAGTTTTTTATTTATCTCCTCACACCTAAGCAACTTCTGAGAAATGTTTTACATTTCAAAATGTTTTGACGGTTTTTGTGAATGATTGTACACAAATGTGCTCCTGTGTTCTAAGGGTTTAACGTAAATGTCTTTGAAGTCACTTAAGAAAACTTGTAAGTCCAGCATACTGAATAGTAATACATCTATATATAGCAGACATAATTTGCACTCTGCATGTAGGAGTGCATAACAAAGCAGTAAGTTTCATTAGTTCAAGATATTTTACCATTGGGAATTATGTACTTTTACATTTATTTATGTTTTAGTTTTGTAAAGAAAGCTGGAAGTTTTATCTGTCAATTTAATTAGAATAGGGTTTATATTGTTTAGATTGCTGCTATTCCTTTGTAACCCATATTTGACTTATTGCCCGTTTTCATCCATCTCATCAAGAAAGATGTCTTGACTCTAAATGTAGCTTATTGCCAGATGTGTTGGCATTGCCAATAGAGAAAAATAGGCTTAAAAGGACATGGAAGCTTACTTCTCTTCTTCTGCTAAACCTAGTAGTCTAGTTAAAGATACAGTGAGCAGCAGGATGATACAGGAATAATTATCAACTATTTATTCTGTAACAAAACAGCAAAACTCTTTATTCTGTAGTCCATATCTTATATTTTTTTCCATTAGAACTGAATGAATGTTTACAGAAAACCTAAAAGTATAAGCAGAAGGTGAATTTATTAGTAAAGTTCATGTTTGTTCTTTTGTCAGGAACATTGGTTTGACTGAAATGTAAATGTACATAGTCTCCTAGGCTTGCCATTCACTGTTATTCATTGCCTTTGCTCTCTGGCTCATAAACATTTGCATCTCACTTTTCTGAAGGTATGGATAGAATAAATTAAAAGCTTTTTTATGAACCTTACTTTTTATGGCCTTTTAAATTGTATATTTCCATGTAGGTGTGTGTATATACATATATACATGTGTCTGTGTGTGTATACATGTGCTGTATATATTTATATAGCTACATATGCACATAGATCTCAAAAATTCCCTACAATCTGTTATTTATTAGGAGTTCATAAGACACGGCATCTCATCTTAAGCTTCATTACACTTTTTTTTTTGCCAAGAGTTTTCAATGTATTTCCTGTCTAAGTACCAGAATTATTTTTGGTAGTAGAAATAGGAATGAAGCACTAAAATGGTCAGATAACATGATTGTCGGCCAAATGTTCATAAATGCATTTTCAAACCAGCTTCTGCTTAACTAAGAGCTTAGTATGTAAAAGATGTAGAGCACATAGTCATCCAGTAACAAATAACGATTAATAGAAATGGGCAGACTGTGTTTGTGTTGAATAAAGGTTTAACAAATTTAGTCATTCACATTTCCAAATAACACCTTCTTTTCCAAACTCTTCATTAACAGTAGAGCTGGCAGAAAACTGGGAAAAATATGAAAATGTTAGGTGAATGGTTATTTCTAATATATTGCCTCCTTAATCATTAACTGATACCAATCTCTCAAATCCTTGCCTACACAAATATTTAGAAGGCCTAACCTATAGATATTACCGAAGTTGCTTGGGCCTTTTGCTCATGAATTTTTCTTTAGGAGACACAGTAATTCATATTCATACAAAGTAATGTCTGCTGTTTGCCATCCATTATTTCTTTCTAGGAAATTCCAGTCACTCATCAAAACAACAGCAAAAACATATGACCTCTGTTGACTAATAGCATTTAAAGTGTAGTAAATTGTGAACAGGTTAAGTGAGCAGTTTATCATATTCCCATGGATAGAAAATTTTATTTGATACATCATTTAAAAACAATAAATTGTTTTCTTTACAAACACTTGGTAAAAGGTTTCTGAAACCTGGAGTGGGTATTTGAAGAAAGTGAAGATTTAATTATTTGTCATCAGGGTATGTAAGTTGAGCCAGGAAATATTAAAGCACAGAGAAGATTTAATTGCATATGCTCTTTATTAAACATCTAAATAGAGATCTTTTCCATCCCATGATGGAAATGGCTGCATATACCTGCACTCTATACTATAACTTTTGAGCAGACTTACATCTTAAACCAGTTTGCAGTTTCCAGACTAAGCTTTCCATATATAGTTTCTATTAAAGGTTTTATCCAAATTCCAAAGAACTTTTCACTTTTCAAATTGGTAATGTCTAATTAAGCTGTTACACTCCAAGACAATTATCTTCTGGATAAATAATATACCATGTTGAAATGTATTTTCTTTATTAATGGGAAGAGTAGGGGTGAATGAGAGTCATATTAATAATAAAAGTATTATTTACGATGCAATGTACATTATACACTCATTTCTGTGGCTCTGTAACTAAGCAGCTAGCTGAAGCTGCTAGAGACTTTTTACCTTTTTGGAAAGATTTTGCACTTGTCAGGGTATTCTTTAAAATGTCTCTATTGTACAGAATTTGCACTCTGCATTTTATATTTAAATGACTGTGCTAAAAGGTGTGATCACACAATTATATTCTCTACCTTTCTGAGCATATCTGCCTTGTCAACCTTTTGAAATGTCATACTCTGAAACCAGTAATGCAAGAACATTTAAGATGACTCCTTTGTTATGAGAATGTATTTATTTATTGTTGGAAATATTAGATTTTTTCCCTAGTCTTATAATGTTGAAATAATTTATATCTCTATAGTCATCAGTAATATGAATATCTCCTCTTGAACAGGGAGCCCAAGTCGTGACTAACACAACATAGTACAACTATGATCAATTCTTAGTGTGTCATAAAATTGCTAACAATTGGTCTCATACCCATTAAGATCTTTTTTCCAACTTAAGTAAATTTTGGACTACTGAAAGCCACTGTGTGGTGTCTCTTGAGTGCATTACATTTGAGGGCCATGGAGACTGGGGGAGCTTTCTACCTTCAAGATTTCTAAGACCTGCTAAACACATCACATTTAATATTGATAATTGTACCTCAGAAACAGAAGAGACACCCAAAATTATTTCAAACTCTTTCTCAGTTGCTATAACCTGAACATGTGGGCTCTACCTCTTTAAAGCAATGGATTTTGTTATCTTTACATTTTATCTATTAGCTCTGTCCCTTTATTCAGCCAAAACTCTCCAGCAAAGAGATTGTAGGAGGGGAAACCTGCAAAAGTGTATTTTAAGCCACGTTGTTTTCTGTTATCATTTCTTTACCAAATCCAGAACTTAGATTGCCAGGTTCTTCCTTTTAAAGTGCTCATTAAATGGAAAGCACAACTATAGTTGATTCTTTAATTTGCACCAGTTAATCTCAGCTTTCTCACTATCTCATTAAGCTTCCTAAATCTCTTGTAACTCTAAATAATAATATATATAAAAAGATATTTGTCCATTAACAAGGCCTGTTATCTTTGTTGGTCTTTATTCAAAGAGTTTAATATATTTGATGGGAACTGTCAGCTGTGCCTAGCGTACAGATTTTGTTATTTTCTTTTCCCATATCTCTAACAAAGATGAAAAAACAACACACTGAACACTACAAGAAACTGGAACATTGAAGCAAGTTTATTATATTTTGTGCATTTTATCTGTAGGGTTGAGGAAGTTTTATACAGACAATAAAATTCAATATAACCACGATCACATTAGGTGCTTTCAAAGGAACAAAACCTATCTCAATAAATGGAATTTCTGTAGTCCACCTGCACTCCAATATTACCTTGCTGAAAAAGGGTGGAGTATTTGGTAGCAGAAAAAGTAACCATAGGTCAAACTGTAGTCTAACCTCACTAAAAAGACCCTTTGGGATCTGGATGAATATTTGCCAAATTGGGGCATGCCCCACCATAGCAATGCTTGATAATCTGCTTCAGCATAATACTAATACTGGTACATGTTAACACTAATAATAATAATAATAATAATAATAATAGAAAAAAGGCATAGAGTGAAAAGAAATATGACTTTGGGGCATTGAGATATGTCTGTGAAAATTGCTTTCTCTGGATTTCACACTGGAAAACGTTTTTAAATGATGGAAAAGGAAAAAGGTTTTATATTGACCAAGTGGCTGGAAGCTGAATTGTCAGCAAGGGCCTTTAATGAGCTCAGGAGGATAACAGGATATCAAACACCAGCAAAAAGTATATTTTGCTCTCATAAGGCTATTTATGACCAGAGAAATAGTTCTTCTTGTTGCTATTGTTGTAGATGGGAAATCATTATACATAGAGTTTAATGCGATGCAGGTACAGTGAAGGTTCAATGTCGAATGCTGCTGCTTGCAATTACATCCTCCATAAGAGCATTGGCCCACATTCCTTGCCCTTACCAGCTTAAAGTAGCTGAAGCTGAAATAAGGAAAAAATAGAACATGTGGTAATTTTTTATACATTCCATGTGCTTGCATAGTGTTTGTGTGTGTATATTTATACATATTACAAACAAAGACACCTCTATATACCCCCACAGACACACAGACTCAAACACACTTTCTACGTGTAAGAAAACTTAATAAAAACATCTTCTACCTGAGTACTGATCTAAGGCTCAATTTCTGAGAACATCTTACTACATTCTGAAATCGGACACATTGTGTGGCTGTAAAGAAACATCATTATTTTGTGAATTCAGCTGTATTTATCTTAATACCCCCTATCAGGCAAAATACGTAAGCAGTGGAGTAGGATTAGCCAACTTGCTTCTTTTAAGATAAACTAAGCAAGTGCTTAGCTTACATGTACAGCAACTTGTAAATAATTTCAGTTACCTAAACTATCATAAGGTCTTGGGGGTTGGTTCTGGCCTGCCAGATTCGTGATATCTAGCTCTGGATTGGCCATTTTCGTGACCTCCAAAATAAAGATTTCCCATCAGAAATTACACCATACACATTGCCAGAAGTTAACTCAGATTACCAAAACCCAATTTAAAGTCTACTTCAGATGAAAATAATAAACATTCTTGAAGGATAATTTCAGTAGCACTTGCATGAATATAACAGAAAAACACGTCTTTGTTAAGGGTGTAAAACTATATGTAGACAGAATCTACTAGACAGAAAGATTACCTGGGAGTGAGATAGGGAGGAGAAACTAAATCAGTTGTAATACCAGCTTCAGTAATAACCACCACTACTGTTTTGTCCTGATTAATTCATGCTTTGCACAAGTTGATTCCAGCGCCGATTTGCTCACAGCTAGTACTGATGCATCTGCTTTCTCATGCCTTGCATTATTTCTTTGCTGCTCTAAAATGTTGCTTCCTGACAATTCAAAATAAATGTTTTTCTCTAGACATCTAAGATGAAATTGTTTTACTGGTAGTGGGTCCTGTTCCTTACATGTCACAGAATCACAACATCACAGCATCACAGAATGGTCAGGGTTGGAAGGGACCTCTGGAGATCATCTAGCCCACCCCTCTACTAAAGCAGAGTGACCTACAGCAGGTTGCACAGTCACATCCAGGCAGGTTTTGAATGTCTGCAGAGGACATCACGACCCCTCTGGGCAGCCTGTTCCAGTGCTCTGTTGACTTCAAATTAAAGATATTTTCCTCCTATTCAGATGGAACTTCCTGTATTTCAGTTGTGCTCTGGTTGGCCTGGCTTATTCCCCACTTGGATGCAATGGCATGACCATTGCCACTTTGGACCCCTTTCCCCCAGTCAGTTTAAAGCCCACCTCACCAGGTTGGCCACCCAGAAGTTGATGTGCATTATACATCTATTTCCGTTTGCACCCTTTCTTCTTACTGGTAAAATGGAAGAAAAAATAACTTGGGCAGCAAAATTTTCCATTTGCATCCTTAGGGCTTTATAGTCTTCCTCAATTCTGCCCAGGTGTACATTCCTTAATATTTTTTTTCACTTTTTTTTGCATCATACATTCCTTCTTAATTGTATTTCAGTTCATAGGACACAAAAACTTATTTCTGTAGTTAGCCTTAGTGCCTTGTGCATCTTTGATTTTTTTTTTCTGTTCCATTGACCTTGTGTATAAGATGTAGGCTTTCAGTAAGAAGCTCTGAATGAGGATTTCCTGGTTTGTATTCCTCAATGACACTGCACTCAGCAGTAATTTTCTATGGAAACTCAATTACTTCCCTTTATTGGGGGCTATACTCACTTTGCTACTTTTGGAGGAGTTTCCATCCATGACAGAGTAAAGGTCAGGAGAAGAAAATTGTAGTTCAGTGTCTGAAGGTTAGGTTTCCATTTTACTGTACTACAGTCATAACTGTTGGCTGCTTGGCCATTGCATGATAGATCTAACAGATGTGGAAAATGAATGGTTCTTCTTTTTTGTGTTCCCAACAGGACGAATTTGAAACACACTGTAGAAGCACTATGGAAAGGTTGCTTGTGCTGTGGTTGCTATTAGAAGCATTGTCATAATTGAAATATATCTCTGAGCACTAATATTTTCCTGAAGATCGATTGCATGCTAACATGAGCTTCAAACTGGCAGTGTAACTTGAAGCCACAGTGTAGTTGCCCTTTACTCCGTCTCCTCACGAGAAGCATATATCTGATTATGTCCTATGAGCTAAGGGCAAGAGGCCGTTGTTTGGGCTGTTCTGCTTGCGTTTTAAGCAAAGGTCACCGAGAACGTAGCCTTCTCTTGCTCATTTCAAAATGATTCTGACTCATCTTTCCATTTAGCTGGACCTCCTTCACGCTAAATTGTGCTACTTAGTGTTGCTGGGCAACCCTGTACCTGTTAAGCAACAACATCCTTAACTCTTCTCCTGTCACATTTTCTTTTTCACAGAAGAAATAGACACAACATAAAATACATGATGCCGTGAAATGAGCAGGTTGCCCTGGTGGACACAGAACTGTTGCTCTGTATTCAATTCCTGCCTCGCTGACTCTGCATTAACGTTTGACTGCCCAGCCCCAACACCTGTGTGCAGGTTAACTGGGGGTCGCTGCTGGGAATGGTCTTTGCGGTGGGAAACTTGTGTTGCAGCCAGCAGCTGATCCCGAGACAACTAGGTTGTGAAAAGCGATAAGCCATCCTCAAAGCCGACTGTATTGGACTGAAAAGAAAGGTTTTGACACTGTTTTCAGCCAAATGACGTATTGCTGAGTAATAACCACTAAAGGAACATTTACACCACTATTTGTATATTTGTATTAGTGTTAGAAATAATTCTAAGGGTTAATATCCTGCAACCTCACGCTGGCTTCTGTGCCTAAGAGTGTTTGTTAACCTGGGAAGAAAGCAGAGGCTCCAGATGTGAAGAGATTGCCCTGAGGGATGTAACGGGAATAGATGCTCATCTCTTGTAAAAACAGCTTCGAGTTGCCAGTTTTGGCTGGCTCCCGGCTCCTGTGGCACTTCTATGGTGTCAGCACTGAGTATCTGTGTTGTGTGGTTTTTTTTCAAGTAGGGGAACTAACAATGATTTTAGCTGATGTCTAAACTCATCTTTCTGCAATCATAAATCTTGGATCAATTTTAATGATTCCAGTAAATCAGTTAATCATTGTTTCACTGGAAAATTGACTACTCCCTCCTTTCATTGTTCCAGAATGTTCTCAATCCAACCATTGCCACATCTCAAGTACAATTTACTACAATATTGACTAGAACTTCTTAGATATTAAATATTTAAAACTTTGAATGTATATTTACAATACATTCCATTAGTTGTATTGTAAAATATATACTGCCTCAACTATGATGCAGTTTTCAAGTAATCTACAGAGATAAGAACATTATGCTGTATATAGTGTAATAAAAAGCCAACTGTATCTCCAATGAACACAATCCAATCCATTTTTCTATATAGTCCCATGTGAAAAATTGAGATAATTTTGTGAAGCAATTCAATAATCAATTTGTAGTATTAGTTTATTCCATGACTCATTGTCCTTTTTCTTCCTGAACTCCAATTTAAAATCAGCCTAGGCAAGTGACTAAATAGTCCATCTGATAATTGGTTTCTTAGGAGCTCCACAGAAGGTATCTAGTGAGTATAATTTCAAAGCCCACAAACTAAGAAAATATATGTGTTAAGAAATTCTGAGCAGACCTGGCACTTGGGCGGCAGGGGGCAAGGTATGTTTGATATACAGATGAAGAATGAGAAATCAATCCCATTTAAAACTGTTCTAAACACAGACCAACAATGATATCCCTCATTTCAAGCATATCTATGTTTTGCAAAATCGGCTAGAATTGTATGAGGAATGATTGATTTTCTGTTATTTGAAAGTACAAATATTCCAGTTGTGATAATTTGTTATTTCCTGACCAACTGATTCAAATGAAACGTTGTATAATTTTGTCAGATTTATAACTAGTTAAATTTCCTTAATTGAATTTCTTTGATGTGAGCCAAGTCTTGAATGAATCACTCTGTGAGAACAAAACAGGACTCACATGGATTTTTATCTTTCTTAGAGTAGTTCAGTTACTTTGCCTATTTATTTTTTCAGTGTTTCCTGCTGCTAATATTGCTTGACTAGAAAGGCCAGTGATATTTTCCCTCTTGTTATGATTTAATTAAGATAGTAGTAGAAATCTAGTACCTATTATGAATGTTTTGTTAGAACTCTGATTTTCTATCAGGATTTTTTTGTGTGTGTTTTTCTGTTGTTGGTTTGTATTTTGGGTGGTGATGGCGGTTTGGTTTTGTAGGTTTTTTTAAGTGGAAGAGTATGTAGAGGACCTTTCCATGGCACAAATAGGCCTAGAAGGATAAGAGATCTACCAACTGCCAGCAGCTGAAGCCAAGAATAAAATGGCACAAAGAAAGGACCAAAAAGATAGAAGAAAGAAAAATGTGTTAAGAGAGTAACATCTGAAGATAGGAAAAGGGAGTGTCCATACCAATGGGATACCAAGGTGGAAAGATCATAAATTAATTAAATAACTTCAGATTGGTAGTATATTAAAGAAGTTAACTAATCTCTGCTTCTGAAGTTTCTGTTTTGCACAACAACCTGCAGTGAAATTACTTCACATATGAAGTTTATTCACTTCAGTAAATGTCATGCTCTTAATACAGTCATTTTCCAAATACTATTATATCATAAAATGTTACAGAAAATAATAAGGTTGTCTTATAATTAGAACTATGCAGGATCACAATCTGAGATTACTCATTTGCTTGAACATTCCTGTACCACCAACTGTCTGTATGACATTTGAATGTCACAAAGCTTCATTTATTAATATTTGCACAGTAATGTGGAATACTTGGATAATAGTTTGTATGTTTGCAATGAGTTCTTATTAGATCCCCTGTAAACCAGAGATATACTCGGTTTCCTGCAGAGTTTCAGAAGCAATGTCTATAGGACTGTATAAATAGCTCATGTTCACCGATGAGTAGGTTAAAGTTTTTAAGAGGAGGTAAGAAAAGAAAAAATGAACCAACTTAAACATTAGTCCAAACACACCAAAAATAACAAAAACATAGCAGTAATGACATAAAAAGACAAATTCTCAGATGTCACAACGTAGCACTTCCCATTAATTTGACGCAGGACAAGAAAACGAAGGGACCAGGTTTAAAATGGGGATAACAATGCCACCACTATCGTCATTCTTTGCCATTACAATTTTACGGTCTCAGGCCTCAGATAGCTGTGCTATAAGAAAGGTGAAGGGTGTATCACCATAAAAGTGATACTAAATGTGTGACTACGTGGCTAAAGAGGTGTTTCAGTATTACTTTTATGTTCTTGTGCATAAAGAACATTTCTTAAAGTACTAAAAGTAGGTTTGCATCTTTACAATGTTTGGGGGTTAAGATTTTAGTTGTTTTTATTGAGTTTTCACAGAATTTGTTCCTGGAGTGAATCACAGGCTCTGGAGTGACATTCTTGTTCAAGAGAGAAAAAAGAGGAGGCAATAACCTGGCTCCTGTGACTGAACGCTGAGTCAGCTATCTCAGACTGAAATCACTGAATATGTTGGGATCAGATCTCAGTTCAGTGGGTTTTGACACAGACGTGCACACCTGTTTCTGTACACGGCAGGATAGAGATTTTTTTTTTTTTTTTGAAAGCACCTTTTTGCAGCTTAAGGAGTCCTGTTTATTTGGTGGTTTTTTTCTTTTTATCTTTCATACCTTAACTTCCGAGTATTTCCAGTGATGTTATTTCATGTGATATTTCATGTGAAGGTATTTCACATGAATATCTAAAGGTAGATCAAACCTTACAATTGCCCATTGCCAACAGTAGCACATACCTTTTCCATGCAATGTAGAAAAAATATTTGTCAAGCCAATGTTCTTGTTCATCAATTAATTACATTCAATAGCTTCACTTGTTTTTATTTTTTCTATTTTCCTTATTTATTTTTCTTACTGTATAAATTCACAGTTGCCTTCTTATTTTTCACAAAAAACGTGGCTCACTTACACTGCTTTTTTTTCAATGTTTTCTATGACCAAATATTCTGTATTAACATTTATCATGTTACTGGAAATATTTGTGTTAACTCAGGAAACTAAGACTTCACCTGCTGTGCTTTTATTGTGAATTCTGATCACATTGAAAAATACCACCATAAATCTAAAAAAGTGACTTTGCGGTAATCTTTCTTCTTTAGCAACTAAGTCCTACAGTTTGTTTACTAGGTACAAGATCTAGATATATAACTTGTGCAATTTGCCACAGCATGTACATAGGTGTTTGAAAAATTGGCTACTACAAATACAATAAATATCTGCTAGCAGTACTGAAAAGAAGTGAACAAAAAAATGTTCTATATAAATAATGCATTTAAAAATAAAAGTACCATTTTCCTTCTATGCATCTTGTTAAAAAGAGCACAAATTGCTCATTAAACTTTATAAACAATATAAATTATTCCTTTGTGGATGTCCAGCTTAGCTCTTTCTAATATTTCAGTATAAATATATATTAAAATAATAGTAAAATTCACACGGGATCTTATTTTATTTGTAAAACATAGATTAGAATAATATTTGAATACTCTTATGTTGTGGCACTCCTCTAGTGTTCAAATAGAATGAAATTTGTTACAGAGAAAGTATGTCAGGTCTGCTGTCTTCTGCAACATTTCATGATTGAAAATTTCATGATGTCCCCTGCATGATTTCATGATGGAAAAACACTTCCTTTAAAAGTAGGACCATTAGGAAATTGTTCCTGAAAAATCCTACCTCCTAATGAGTAAAATTCCCTCAACTCTGTCTCAGATGGAAGCGTACCTGATAGATTTTTTATTCTAAGATCTTATCATAAAAATTGATTTTGTTCTAATCAAAACAGAATTATTCTGAGGACTGAAATCTATTAAATAAAACATATGGACAGGCTCAAACTATTAATTCCTAAATACCAATTCCAGGAGTGATTTAATATTTAATTTAACTTTTAAAAATAATTAAAATTGCTTTTGAAGGAAGGTAGAAAAATAGTTAATCTATAGCAAGAAAATTTATCAGCTTTTTAAGGTCAAGCCATTACTGGAATTTACCAAAATTTGTCAGTGGTTCTTTTTTTGACTACCCATTAATAAGTATTTTTAAGTATTATAAATAACTAATTTTGAATTCACCATAATTTACATCTTCTTTATTTGGGATGTTTTCTTTATTGCTTCAGACAGACATTAGGAATCTCACACTTGCTGACACAGAGTCACTGAAAACTTGCCGGAAGCTTCAGCTGGATGTTGAGCCTAGCTGTGGAACTGTGTGCTGTTAGAGCCGCCAGCTTTCCCTTTGTAACCAGAACATTCATTTTTTTTTCCTTTGTTGTCAAAATTTCACGGTAATTTTAATTTCTGATTTCACTTTTCCTTTTCCATTTCACCTGGTGTTTTTCCTCTCATGCATATAACACATTTTCTTTTCTTTACATAGTTTTCTTTATCTTCCAGATCTTCACTTCATGTTATGGTTTTGTCAGTCTTGAAGCATTTCAATTTGCTGTCAGGGTGTGAGGCAGGAACAAAGTGTGTTGGAAAGACAGCTTGCTGTATCACATTTTTTCACACAGGTATTTTATTTGAGCCCTAAGTGATATTCAAATGTCTTTTCTTCCTTCTAATTGTATAATCTCTTTTTTGAAGCAGAACATTAAAATGACATTTTTATGTAGTCCAAAAATATCTTCCAAATGATCATTATCTTTTAAAGGTGTTTGTATTTCTGTGCATTAGTTCAAGACACCTTGTCTTTCTTTTTTTCTAAGCACTTTATTTATCAATTAGTTGTACTTAAATTTCAATGTTTTGTTATAGTTATTGTTTCAAAAGTCTTGACAGCAATTATTTATTATCTGTTTGTATCACCTTCTTCCATATACTGCACTGTTAAAGGCTGTTCGTCTATCTACTGTTGTTGACCATTTCTGTAAGTTTTTAACTTCATCTGTGGGTTCATGACTCTACATTGTGGTCAGTGCTGCCTCTTTCATTAGTAGGGTGTTTGCTTCTTCTTCACCAAGAGAAAGGTTAAAAGCTCATTATGTAAAATTAGGAATTTTGGTACAATTGCTACCTGCTCTAGAACAGTTCCAGGCATGTAGTCCTATTGCTGGTCGCTCAGGGTTCATATGCTAGGTTTTGATTCAGTTAACAATATAGCAAGGTCATATTGTCATAAATATTTAATACAATTTTGGTATGCACTGTATTCAATTATAATCTAACTTCTATAGTAAAGAAATTTTCCTTTAGAAAAGCTTTAAAAAAACCCTAAAAATACATTCCATAAAGCCTTAAAATACAAATTGGTATCATTCATATTTAGATATTCCTCCAGCTGCTCTAGCAATTCAAGGTTTTTCTGTTCTTGGATCTTCATATAACAAATAATTTTCAGTTGCATTTTCCTTTCTCTCTTCTATCACTCACCCTCCTCCCATCCCCCAGGCAAACCAGGTGTTTCATAGTCCTTGGGAAATGACCCATGGAAGAATTTAACAAACTGATACACCATACTTCTCATAGTTATCCATATTTCTTTGGAATCCCATCCTTCTACTTACATAGGATCTTTAATCCGAATAGTTTATAAAACCTTTAAAAAAAAATGTCAACCATGTTTCAAATTGTGACTGAAGTTCCTTACTCAAGAAACCATCTTAAATGAATTCTATGAAATGTAATAATATTAGCAAAGTCATTCTGATGTCCCCAGAATAGTGTTCTAGTCAGATCTGGCAGGTTTTGGAGGGTTTCTTTTTCTTTTTTTCCCCATTCTTTTTTCCCGATTTTTTTTTGTTTTCTTAAAAAATCTTTTGCTAAAAAAACCCGGACATAATTCTAAAGGTTGCAATGACCTATTTAGAAAAGGGTTTTCACAGAGTGTCATTAACTTTGATTTTAACTCTTTTATTACTGATTCTTCATCTGATATTGTTGCAGTAATGTATTTAATAACTGTCCCCAAAATAAATCAAAGTTGAGAAATGTTTTCCTTGACACCCTACAAATACAGGCAAATATTCAATTGCATTTGTAAAACCTCTATTGAGCAATTAATGATAGAGAATTTGGAAAGAATATGCTTAATCATGGCTTGTAAATTTGCATTCTGAATTATTAAATACAGAAGACTACAGACATTCACTGATAATAAATATCCTGCCTAAAAGGCAGGTTTTGCAACACAATGAAATCAGACCAAAACCCCAAAACAGTATAAAATTATTATATATATATAAAAAAAAGCAGACAAAGGCTGGTCTTGCCCTTCATTTTTGGGGGGAATGTAAGTGATGATAGAGATCACTTCTTTAGAGATCTAATTATTACTGGCAAAGGCCAGAAAAAAAGTTGATTTTGAAGAGCATTCACAGGGAACCCAGGTTAGCATTACTAAGAAAAAAAACAACAAACAAAACCCAAACCAGTACATTTCTCTGAAAATTAAAATATCCTTCTGATGCTATTGTTCATGAAGTTCTATTTTTTGAAGAAATTAATCTGTGGTGTACCAATCGTTACATAACAGTGCAATTTTTGGCATTTCTTGGATCACTGTTAACATTTTGGGAGCTTAAAACCAGTTTAAAATGCAGTCCTCTGTACAGGGCTATACATAGCATAACGAAGTATTCCCTTTTAAAGTTCTTTTGGTTGTGATATGTATAATACTATTGCTGACTTTCTTATATATTCAGCACCTCATGATTTGTGTTTTGACAAGGAATATCTCACTATCTGGAGTCATTAAGTGTTTCATTCCTTCATTCTGAAGATATCTAACCTTGTTCAAATCTGTAAATGTGACTTGCAGGAACAATCACTTGTGTGTAAAGTTAGGAAAGACCACAACCCTGCCACCCAGGGAACAGAGGATATTAACAGTGATGAAGAAGTGCTTATTAAAAAATGGTCTGCTTTAATACATGTTGGCTGGCATCAGAAAGAAATAAATCTGGTGACTTGGGGATGTTAATGGGCTTTTTCTCCTGTGAAATGTACTGTAAGATCTAGTCCCGTGTTTGGCTGTTCATATCTTCTTTACAGTATTTATTATGGACATCTATTGTCAGTAGCTGGATGTCAGTATTTGTAATCCCATCTGTTACTCACTTTCATTGCCACTAGGATTATTTCCCAGGAATAAAGGGGTTTAGGGTAAATATCCATCTTTAAAGTTTCAATATCCACTGACTTCAGACAGTATTTTTTACCTCTGTCACTTTTACTTTACAGATACAGCTGAGGAATTGGCATTTGCAGAGGTTAAAAGAGGCTCAGCAACAGAAAATAAGGTTCAGTGTTCGTGCAGGAGGCAGGCACAGTTCGAGCTGTCCTACCGAGAAACCAGTCCACTACCATAGCCTTCAGCAACACAGCTCCTGGGGGGTGAACATTAATGTGCCCTTTTATGCTCTTTTAAGACTTAGGCTATTATTTTTCTACTGAGAATTCATCCAGATTAAATTTTCTTCAACTCTGTGTTACTTTCCACTTGATGTTGACAAGATATGAAATCAAATGTTAACGTACAGGTAATGACTCAGAAATTATATGTTTACACTAATGGATTACTGTTCATTAGCACACTCTAAGAACACATCCTCATCAATCACTGAATATTCATCACTTTTGCAAGTGCTCTGCTGATTCTCAGATGTACTGCTTTAGCACAGCAAAACATCATACTGATGCTGTGCCCGGCTCCCTGTGTTTAAAGGCTTAGCAGGTGGTTTCCCGTCACACCAGGGGTTTAGGAGGGGATGTGTGTATGTGTGTCTCTCGGGGAGGGGGGGTTGCTTGTTTTACTTGTGTTTCTGATGAATTGCTTGCAGGTTTGAAATTGATATCAAATTGTGACATCATCTTGATAAAGTCTTCAGAGTTGAGTACTCATTGCAATTTGTTTCCAACAGTTTATTCTAAACCTAAGCATTCTAATCAAGCTTTCTAAAATAGAAATATTAAAAAATAACATATTTTAAATAATTCATTTAAAATATTTATTTATTTTATTCATTTATTTCTGCACTGGTAGCATGTACTTGCACCCAGTGCTACATTTTCCAAGGACTAGATAGCTGCTGACCTCCACCATCACATGGATGCAAGTATTTAAAAATACCAGGTTTGTTGCTGACACATTTGGAACAGGTGAAATAACTAAAGGCTGGGTGTGGGTAACTGGTGGCCAGTGGGAAAGTCAAACTCGTTAAGTTGCAGGTATATAGGTCAGAAATGCTGAAGTGCAGTTTGAACTGGGTTCTATGGACTATGATTTTAATAAGATACTAAACAGGTAATTAAATACATTTATGAATATTCTAGTTAAGGACTGGGAGATTCTACATATATGTCTCAGAAGTAATCTATGTTGTACTGCAAAAAAATGACCTCATTTCCTGACAATTTATAATGCATATTTTCATAAGTGTGTTTCTCTTTGTGTATGTACATATTTTTTTTTATTTTTATCTATTTTAGCACCCACAATGCTTCTTTTGCACTTCAGTGTAAGAAGCCAGTAAGTAAAGACTAACTTCAGGTCTTAAACTACCAGTGGTTATGTTGCTGTGTGTGCTTAAGCTTGCAAACCCTGATGAAGCTGAAGGAAGGGCTCACTCTTACAGATTTGTATCACTTTCCTTTCAGCATTAGTAAAAATAATGCACTGATAAGCCACACATAAAAAACCAGCTTAATATATCCATCATATTTTTCCATTGAACTCTTCTTGAGCAAGGTGGCTTTTCCTATGGAAAAAAATCAACCCTAGAAGAAAAATATGGGATTTGGGGTTTTTAACAATGCAATTAATCCTAACAAAGATGTAAGTCACTTTGAATGCTTGATTGTTTATGACTGTCTGAAATTATCTATTCTGATGTAGCTAGAAAATACAGGCTTGAAGGTTAGAGTGCACTACAGTTTTACTACTCATGTAATACAAGAGATCTTACCAGACAATGGAATGCTTCCTTTTTTCTTTTTTTTTTTTTTACCTATAAATCTATGCATTTTTTATTTGATTCATTTAATTTCTGAAGCTGCTTATGGAAACATGACATATCTTCTACATTATTCAACTAATTTTTACTTACACAGCCTAGTATCTGCTCTACTTATGTATTGCTTTTATGTGTTTGAATTTTTTTTTTTTTTTACCCCTGCAGTAGTTTTCATAGCAATGTTATTAAAGGACCTATGAAGAGGAAGAAGCCCAAGACAGTTCTGAAAAGGTATGTCCATGACAGCAAGACAAACAAATGGAAAAAACCATAAAACTATGGATGTGTTTTTGTTGCTGATTTTGGGGGTTTGTTTTAGGATTTTTTTTTCTGTCTTTTTTTCTCCTTCCATAGTAAGCTGGAATTGGAGAAAAGGAAAATGAAGACTTTTCATGTACTAGTTAGTAAACTGTTTGACAGGAGATGCAATCTTGTCTTTGAGTTATATTTAGTCTTGTGTCATTACTGATGGTATACATCATCAAAGCATGTGATTTCATGCAAAAGAAGCTTGCTCAGGGGACAGGAAGCAGAAGGTGGAGAGTGTTTGCTGCAATGATAATATCTGCATTCCTAATGCTAACTTTCTCTCTTTCTGCGATAAGTAAATAGCATGACTCCAGACAGCAAAACGACTGAGTGAAGAGAGGAGACAGATGGTGAAGCATTTTTAGTACTAATGATAGGAGCTTCTAGAAAATGCCACTTGTCGTGTGAATCACAAAATTCTTACCTATATTAGCTTTATTTTAGGGGGAAATATAGAAACCCTACATTTCATACAGATGTTTAAATCTAAATAATTTTGTGGAGATAAATTTATGACAGAAGTAGATAAATCCCTTAGTTCTTTACAATGACATACATTTATAGTATCTGCTGTGAGAAAGCATGACTGGTTTCAGTGAGGATTGTGTGTTATGGTGGAAGTTTGGTACATAATCATCTTTAAGGATGGGGGCTTCAGGACCTCATGCTATATAAACATTGTTATCAATGCAAGTATTTCTTATGAAAGTACTACATATATTTTCTATGACGTGATGTGGAGGAATGAAGAAAATAATATTTATGCAGTCTGAGAAAATAGTGATATCTCATGAATTAATAGCATAGTAATATCTCTTGAACTAATGAGATTCCAGGTTAAAAGGAAACTTTAAAACCTTTTACAGCCTCATGAACATTAAAAATGCTATTACTCTTTTTACTTTGTACTACATATAAGGGGAGAGGTGTTTATTTCTTATATTTTAGTTGTACGCCTGTTCAACTCATTTCACTTACCATATTTTGTCCCAGAAGCAAGCACAGAAGGCTGGGGTTTTTTTTCAAATGCCATAATTACAAAGACAACATACTCTGTTTATTTTTATTACATATAATACATATATATATAAACACAAACACATACATATGTATAGACATATTACAAATCCTATCTCTGGTGTGCATTTGTTTCCATGTATTTTTATACATTGCGTATATCTGCATCCAGCTCTGAGTGTCCCCAGTACAATAAAGACATGGACTTGTGAGAGCAGGTCCAAGGGAGGCTTATAGAAGTCGTCAGAGGGATGGAACCCCTCTCCCGTGCAGAGGCTGAGAGTGGCCTTGTCTGGTTTGGAGAAGACAATGCTCCAGGGGAACCTTACTCTGTGGGCTTGCAATTTGTAAAGGGGGTTTATATGCAAGAGAGAGAATTTTTTCCAGAGCCTGTAGTGACAGGACAAGGAGCAACGTTTTTAAACCAGAAGAAGGTATATTTAGATTGCATGTAGGAAAGACATTTTTATGATGAGGGTGGTGAAACACTGGGAGCGGTCACTCAGAAAAGTTGTGGATGGCACATCCCTGGGAGTGTTCAAGGTCAGGTTGGACGGGGTTTTGAGTGACCTGATCTAGTGGAAGATGTCCCTGCCTTTGGGCAGGCCCTATGCTTGGAACTGGATGATCTTTAAAGGTCTCTTTCACCTCAAACCACCCTTTAATTCTATGATTCATATCTATGTTCTCTGTAGATACATACTTACATAAATATATCTACTGAATGCCTTACCAAATATTTGCAATAAATAATTACAATAATTCAGTTAAAAAAAAAAAAAGAAAAAGAAAAAAGGAAAATAAATAGTTAGGTTTCATTAAATTATTCTTTCACTCCCAAAAACAGAATCACATTTCTACTTTCTGCTCAGAGTTGTTAGGAAATCTGTTTAGTAAATTGAATGTGGCTATAGATTCAAGTCTTACAGTTATTACAATAAGTATTTCTAATTTTGAATATATTCTGATAGCAAAAAGAATATAATATCCTCATTCTTAAAGAAAACATCAAAGTTTAGGAACTACAGAGAAAAAAGCTATCTGGAAATCTTGTGATAGAAAGGATCCAACTCATTACCATAAAAAGATTTGTTAGATCTAATTTATTAAACTGTCTGCTTAGATATTCTCAAAGCACCTGAAATACTGGGTCTGTTTAGTGAAGATTAAAGGAGTCAGTTTAATTTTAAAACAGTTTTTTTCCTCTACTGTAATGTAATCCTTTGAGGAGTGTGATATTTCTGTTTGATGGCTGCATCAATTCAAGCATCCAAATTACATCGTTGATTGATTTTACCTATTTTAAACAAGAAGAATCAACTTCTGAGCTAATCACTATGAGCTTGCTAAATTGAAAGCCAGAATGTGCTGTGGATGCTGTATATTACAGGCACTGACATTTTTTACAACTTAAGAGAAAACAGGAGTTCGCTTGATTCTCTGCAGTTTCTGCACATCAGGTTTCACCTGAAGATAGAGAGTACTGCAGCATAGCCAGGATCAAGCTACTTGGTACCAAATGCTGTGTCAAGCTCTTTGACATCACCTTTACACTGAGTCTGCAGTGGCACATGAAGGTGCTGGAATTAGTCCCACTATAGGGAGTAGTCAAATGGAAAGAACTTCATGTAAGTTAATTTACCTTGGATTCTGGATATTGGGTAGATTTAGTGGCTGAGAGTACAGCCTGTTATTATTTTCTTTTCTCTGACAGTTTTGGTCATTCCTAAGCATGGGCTGAAACACAAGCTGAGCTCTACATGCTATAAACAAACCTCTTGCCAGTCAGTAATAAAAATTGCAGCCCTTTTTCCTACAAAAAACATAATTGGGTTAAAAATTTGAGACTGCTGAAGATAGCAACCAAATTATTGACAGCAGTGAGGGCAGGATTTTACAGTCTTTTGAGTCTTCTTTAAAATGGACTAGCTCATTATTGGAGCTATTACCAAACATAGCCACAGAAGATGGTGTCTGCTGACTAGACAGTCTTTGGAACCACATAAATCCCTGCTGTTTTTCAAAGCCAGATCTAAAAGCATTTTCCACTAAAACTCAATAACATGGTAATGTTAGAAAGTGATATTCTGTATAGGCAGAATATTTAGAGGCAAAAGGATCTTTCAGAAAATTAAGGATAACCACTTATAGGTAGCCTTTTATGTTTTTTCAGAAATATTGGAAAGGATGGAGCTTTACAGAAAAGCAAAAAAAAGATCCAATAAAACCAGCTTCCCAGAAATTCCCTACATAAATCACTCCTTAATGAGTTCAAAGGCAACATTCCTCATTTTGATGAAGCTTTAAAATATACCCATACTTGTTCCCATATTCCCTGCACACACAGTACTCCAAGGTTCAGAGCTGTGGCAAACAATAACAACAAAAAAATAGCAGAAAGCCTTTTTATATGATTTTCTGACATGAAGCAAATGCAATTCAGTGCTGACAAATGTGTGGTGTAGGAGCTGGGCTGCCAATAGAATAACAACTAGAAAACGAATTAAGTGTGCCGGACTGAGAAGACGAAAGTCATCTTAGCATGTATAGACATGCTGGCTTTGCAGACCCTTTGCCCTCTTCTTTCTGTGTCTAGTGTCAATCTTTTTTATTATTATTTGGCTTTGTCCTCTAACAAATCCTTTGACTTTATTTGTTTGTTTGTTTGTTTCTTCAATGTGCCCTTTCCCTTTCATTGAATAGGTGACCACAGGTTACATAATATATAGTCTGTCTCAGAGGCTGGTATAACCTGCCATAGTATGTTTGATAACCCACTCATCACTGAAATTGAATATATTTTTAATGCCATTTTACTCCAAAGGCTGGATTTAAAGATGGCCTTACAGTATTCTGTGCTTCTATTTTTTACAGTACAGAATGTGGTCAATTTACAAATAGCAATATATATGTTTTATTTCAAATTGATCCTGTGTTCACAGAGCCTAGCTGTTTTTCTTCCTTCTCCCATGCTATGACAAACATTACATTTCCTTAAGCCACATCACTCACCGTATGGCACTTGTGCATTTGCCATCTTTATTCAGACATGATTCAACATAAAACTACTGTATCTATTGGACCAGGTATATAAAAAACTTTTATATGTAGGTCTGCTAATAATTCATTTAAAATAACTGTAAAATGACAAGTTGTCACAAAAAATAAAAAGTAATTTTAAAAGATGCACACTTCTCTTATGACTATACTACAGTCTAGGTGTTCCATCCCACCCACTGGGAGGGGGAATGGTTGTTTGCAATTGTCTGCGCAGCAGCTCAGAATAACTACAGTTACTCAGAGACTTCGCGTGATGCAGTGATGTTTACTGGCTGGCAATGGGCTCGTGGCAAAGAACAGAGATCTGTAAACTTGAATTCTTAAAACATAAACCTGAATTCTCAAAATTCAGACACAGGGTTATTGTACGAGAAAATAGAAAGGGAAAGAAGGAAAGAAAAAGAGAGAAAGCGTTCACCACCCTCAGATCCCTTGTTGTCTTTATCCACAGTTTTCTATGGGTCGCAGGTAGTCATTGGGTAGTGGGTGCACACGTGTGCCCACGTGAGGCACATTTCTTATCCTTTGTTTCCATCCGGTTCCTCCACTGAGCCTTTGGGGTATTAGTGCACATGCATATTAGGCCTTGTGGGATGTTCTTGAAATGAGTTGGGGTGTGGTGTTGGGGCCTCCTTTGGCTGACCTTACCTTCACCACACAGGCACTTTGTCTCTGAGCCACACGGCTGCTCGGCTAGGTCATGGGCACAGAAAAGTGCCACCCCACCTCCACAGTGCACCTCTCTGTACTTTTCAACTCTTTGGTATGCTCGGGCAAGGCAGATGTTTAAGACTTTCTGAGGCTATGGTCCCTCACACTGAGGAACTCAGAGTTGTATAAAATTGTGTTTCAAATAATGTTATCCTTATGTGAAATGCTGGCCTGAGTAGAGACATTGCAACCAACTATAGCACCCTATGAGGATAAGTTTTGGCAGTGAATCAGTGAATCAAAAGAGTGTTTTGGCTCATATGGATTTTTACGAGGTAAGGTTTGCCTTTCTAATATACAGTTTATCTGCAAATAATTTGCATGCCTGCAAATACTAATGGAAACCAAAAAATAATTCTTTCATTAATCTGCAAATAATCCTTCCTTAATTAAAATTATTTATCAAACTCTGTTTTTTAAAGGTAAGCTATCATCTTGTATAGTGCTTCTTTTTATTGTTGTTCTCTCTGCATATTTATTTTCTTTTCTTTTTTCCTGAAAAGAATTCCATGGATCAGACTGTATTTTAAAAATAGAAAAAAAATGGATAGTTTATTTTTGCAGCATATACATTGGTTATTTTAATACAGATGCAGTGTGGATTTTGTATAAAAACAAGAAAGTGGGTTTTCTTTCTTTAATTCTGTGCATTAGTCTCCAAGTGTGGAATTGTAACTTTGATAGCATTTCTGAACCATCATAATGATATGCCATTTGATAATAATGAACTCTGTCAGATTTAATGGATATATAATTAATACTTACATGATAATAACAGTACATCATGTCTGTAAATAGGGCGAATGTTTTTGAAGCAGCAAGCCATTTCAGCTGGAAAGTGGTAAGTTTAGCAGAGAAGTTCAAGACACCAAAACCTGACAAGTCATTACATTGTTTAATTGGAAGTCTGATGGGTTTATTAATTTTTTTTAAAATCATATTAAAGCAGAGAGCTTTTTCTGGTTTTGTAATGCTTTCACTTTCCTTTCCTCTCAACTTCATGTATAATTATAAAATTAAGATTTTCTTTGAAATAACATGTGCCAAAAGAATCTAATGTGTCTTTCTTTATGTTCTGGTTTTATGTCTTAGAATTAAACTATTGCAATCCTCAGTTGATATACATATAAAATACATCTCCAAAACCCCCTTGAACTTGTGTAAACCGATCAAGGAATAGTTTGTTTTACCTTTTAAATGCTGAGGTTTTGATGGCAACAGCAAATGCATTTGGGTAAAATTTTATAGCAAAACTAACTTTTTTCCGAAAACAAGTCTATAAATGATAAAGTTGAAACTTAAAAGTCCTGTTATAACACATTTTGAGTAGTTAAAGTGACATGTAGATAAGAAAAATACATTTTTTTATTATAGCATGTTTGTTATGATATATAGGTTTTTGGTCATGAGAAAAAATAATTATAAATTTTATCTTTGCTAAGAAGAATAATATGGGAAATAATAAAGCTTTCTCGAACTGATCCTAAGATATGATGGACAGAACAGTGGAAATAACATAAGCAAATGCAAAGTTATTTAAAAAAACAAACAACCAAACCAAAAAACCCAACAAACAAAACCAAAATTAATTCAGTATATAGACAGGTAAATGAATATCTGAATTCTAGGAGACTAGTATTGCATTTACCTACAGTGACTGTACCTTAATTTCTGCATATATGTTTTCATTTTTACATAGAAAAATAGAATTTTATATTCAAATAATTTCAGTCTAAATTTCCTAACCATACTCGGTATATCCAATAATTTTAAATAATTTCTGTTATTAATAAAATAATATTTAAACCCTTAGTCAAATCTAAACCAAAATATTTTTTCTGATACCAAGAAAGGGATAAACAATAGCTGAAAATGCTACACTGTAAAACATCGCTTACATATTGAAAAAATAGGTATTATGACAGTTCAGTTTTAAAAAAGAGAAAGAGTAGTCAAGAGGTTCAGTGAAACTGACAGGATTTCTTTTAATTGTAGCTTTTTTATTACTGAAAACTAAAGGTAGAAGTTTGACTGCCCCATAAAATAAAAGCCTTAAAGGTCTTATTTTGAAGGGTTTTTTTTCTAATGCTGGATGAATATCACACCTGTATCTGACATTTCCTATGGAACTGGTATTTCAGATTTTGTCAAGATTTTAACATTACAGTCATCAAATTTAATGTCATTTGTGACACTCACATAAGAGTGACACTAAGTAAACACTGCACAGTGAAGAATATCGTACTTTATTAAGAAAAATGTTCTGTTAGTCTGGAAAGACGGAAAACTTTCACTTCTGTGAATGAGTTTCTTGTTTGCTTTTCCCAGAAGTTAATCTCTTACAAAGAGACTGGATAGATCTTGTTTCAGTATCTACCCAATGAATTTTTGTATCTTTTTCTTCTAAGTTTCAAATAATTTTATTTTAGAAGTGCATTATATATTCATCTTTTATGGTTCATATTTATATAACATAAGTTACTTTATAAACAGATGTAAACTAAATGACATAGGACATAGCTTTGGTTTCTTAAAACTTACAGTATGCTCTTCAGGAATCTTACATTTTTGGTTCTCCAGTCCTTGGAATCACTCTCATGTGAGCCACTTTTTCAACATCATTTCTGATGGGTGGGAATCTAAATTAAAGATATTACACCAGTAAAACTCTTGACTGGTTTATGAAGGCAATACCGCTTCCCTGTTGCTACTCAATACCATTTGTACTCATAGTAATAAATATTTGCATTAGGATATTTTGTTTACCAAATACCTTTGGGGCAGCTCAAACCCATATGTGATTGCACTACTCGGAGAAGAACACTGTATTAAGCTCCACATCAAGTGAAAAAATCAAAGCGGACTTATGCATGCTATGGCATTGAGCTTGTCACCGGCATTTCTTGAACAATTTCCACTTTTTTTCCATCTCTGCTTAGCAAATGAGAAGGAAAGAAAGACGACTCAACCAAGATGACACTAGACGAAGTGCTGGCGGGAATGGATCTCCCAGTCTCCACCACAAGAACTGCCCCTGGCACTAGTAATTCCCAGATGATGATTCACCTTCAACTAGTTTCTATGCTGTACCTCTGAACATCTTTTTATACTCTTCTGTGGGCATCAACCCAATGTTGATACTTAAACAAATTAAACTGTGTTATAATCTAAAGCATAAAGTTTAAGTATACATGCACTAACACCCCTTAGAGTACATTTTTATATACATATAAAAGCTGTGTTATACAAACCCAGGTGATTGACATTCATAACAAAACTACTCTCATTTTTTGTACAGTACATTCTGCATATTTGATTGCTTTTCCCTGTGATTAGCATCAAAGTAACTGACTTAAAAACTTGGCAGGTACATTTTTTCTTTCCCACCCTTTTGAAAACTGTGTGACATTAGCTTCCTACCCCTTCAGTTTCCTCAGTTTTCTAAAACTTCATAGCAATGTACATGAATGATAGAAAATTCTCCTTGGCTGAGTTTTTAATAACCTTGGATGTAACAAATCTGTCATCTACAGATTTGGAAATGTACACCTATCTCCTGTCTGGGTCTTAAGTACTGCATGCCAACCTTGTCCCAGAAAGCAGGAGCTTGACATATTTACAATATTAAGGACCAGCATTCACTGGTGTTGGGTTGGGTTGGGTGGGTGTTTTTTGGTTGTTTTTTTTTTTGTTTGGTTTTTTTTTTTTTTTTTTGCAAGGTAGTACAATTCTAATTTTCCAAGCTTTCTTATTATACATATCTAGAAATAGGGTTGAATCAAATTTTAAAGCTGAACAATCTTCAACTTACCGCAAATTAAGCAGTAACGATGCCAGACAGAAACCTGAACTACTACTATTATATTAACAAGCAAGAGTTGTTTATTAAGCCTAACTGCAAGCTGATTTTAAAAGAAAAGGGGAAAAAAAACCACAACAAAACCCAAACCAAAACAAAACCCCCCACAACAGCTGTTCATCAGTATATTTCTACCTTTCTCATTTTAGTTCCCATTTAAATTCAATCTGGTTTGTCTGTGTCTGAATCCAGAAAGGCAAGTATACAGATGCTGTAGCAAGCAAAATACAGAGCAATATTTGGTGCAATAAGTAGCTCTTGTTAGGAGGTGTCACAAAAAAAACTTTTTTTCCTCTGCTTTTAAGACAAATTGAGCCCAGGTCTCCATTCCAGGCCCACTTTGACCTTCCCTTACCTGCTGCCTTCCTACAACTGAACAGATGCATTAAGTGCACTGGTAAGGTCTGGTCTGAGAAACAAGATTAAAACAGAATGTACAGAAAACTCAAATCTATGTCTTTATGAGATATATAATGAATATTCTTGGGCTATCACCATTGTAAACCAAAATACATACAGAAATCAGTGGAAAGAGGAAAAATTATCAATTCAAGAAAATGGGAAAAAAATCATCAAGTTTAACTCAAATATTTTGAAGCTTGGAACTCCAACAGATAAGTATCTGGCATACCCTTTTTTATTATACTGATCATCAAGGGAAACGGTCTGTGTGGTTTGGTAATTTTCAAGAACTTTTCCCTAGATACATTGGAAATTGGTTTCAACATACAAGCCAGATTTACAGAAGAGAATGTGATCTTACTTGCAGTGATAGTTAAAGCTTTGAACCAGTTCTCATACTGTCTACCTGTGGGCTTGCAGAAACTGTACTAAATCATTAGGTTGATAAAGAACCCTTGCATTCTGGAAGACAAAAAACAAAATAAAAAAAAAAGCTAAATGTCATTAAAGTACTAAGGATTATGATTACTCTGCTATTTGTGATGAATATATGAATCTTTTGCATTTAAAATCATTATCCGTCACAGTCAATGTAAGTTGTCTGCTGAATTCAAATAACTTTAGTATCCTGCCAAAATCTTTGTGAAATTGAAATCAAAGGCTCTAGCTAGAAGAGTATCCTTTTTGAATGAATAATGTTCACATATATATTTCAGAACTTAGGGTTCCTCATGTGCCACTGAGTAAATCTTAATTTTAATAATTCTTTTGTTATAGTAACTATTTTAGGTGATGCTATGGTGTTTGTAAACATTACCTAATGAAAATCAATTCGACACAGCAATACATGACAATAAGATGTTTTGAACTTCAATTGAATTAGTTCACTCGGAGCCCTTTGAAAGGTCAGGTTATATTAGGAGGTTGAAGTTGAATGACAATAAGGGAGGAAAAAACACTGGTTCTGAAAACAAAAAAAAAGGCAGGGTCTCTGAAAGCACTGATTAGCCTAACTCCGAGAGTCCATGTAGCCATGAAAAATTGCACTCACTGCTTGGTACAGGCTTTATGATTCCCGATATTTAAATGAAAAAAAAAACCATGACATTTGATAGCTGCCAGATTGGAACACTAGCTACAAAAGTGATTTTTAGGGGGGGGTGTTGTGCTAGTGAGTTGCAGCAATGAAATTGGACTTATATTGGAAGGGAACAGCATAAAGGACTAGCAAAGTGTGTGTTAATCCAATTGAGAGTTAAAAGAATCTCAGAAATTTGGGGGTGTTTGGTTTTTTGGGTTTTTTTTAATTAGCATACTTTTGATGTGGTGTTTAATTCCATAGACATATGAAGTCTTTTAAATGGTGAGTTTACCTAATACTGAAAAGCATTATCTGTCACAGAATCCTTTAACAGCTGTTTGAAAGACACCTCTGGGTGTCATCTAGATCAGCTCTCCCGCTGAACAGAAACTCCACAACTTCTCTGGGCGACTTGTTTCCATATTAAAACACCCACACAGATTAAAAACCATAATCAACCCCAACCAATTTTTTTTTTTCTGATTAAATGGAATTTCCTGTGTTTCAGCTTGTGCTGGTTGCCTCTTGTCCTCACACTGGGAGCCACTGAGAAGAGTTCAGCTACTTCTGTACTGCCACCCTTCCATCAGTTATTTACACACATGGGTGAGATCCCCCTGAGCATTCTCTTCTCCAGGCCGAACAGTCCCAGCTTTCCCAGACGTTTGTGTAACATATTTCAAAACTTTGAACATCTTTGTGGACCTTTGCCAGATTTTCCCCAGTATGTCTATGCCTCTCTCGTATTGGGGAACCTGGGCACTATTCAAGATGTGATCTCACCAGTGCCAAGCAGAGAGGAAGGATCACCTCCCCCAGCCTGCTAGAAAAGCTGTGCCTAATGCAGCCCCAGAGGCTGCTGGCCATCTTTGCTGTGAGGACACATTGCTGGCTCACAGTCATTTTGATGTCAAAGAGGACCCCCAGATGTTTTTCTGCCAAGCTGACCTCCAGCTGCTCACCATCCAGCCTGTACTGGTGCTTGAGGCTATTCCACCCCGGGTGGAGGATTTTGCATTTCCCTCTTTTGATCTGCATAAGATCATTACTGGCCCATTTCTCTAGCCTGATGTGATCCCTTAGAATGGTAGCACACCCATCTGGTGCATCAGCCACTTGTTCCAGTTTTGTATCTGGAACGTGCTATGAACTTCATCATCTAGGTCATAAATGAAGACATTGAAAAGTACTGATCCCTGGAGTACTCCACCAGTGACTGGCTTCCAGCTGGACTTCATGTCACTGATCATAACCCTTTGAGACTGGTTTTGAGACTGGTAATTTGGGCAGTTCACAGTGCATACCACTATCCACTTCCCTAGTCTGTACTTCATCAATGTTTCAATTAGAGTGTTATGAGAGACAGTGCCCAAAGCCTTACTAAAGCAGCATGTACTGTTCTGCCCTCATCCACCAAGCAAGTCATCTCATTGTAGCAGACTTCTTCCACCTGTTTGAAACCTCCCCTGAACACCATGGCTTTGCAAAGATAACTAAGTGGCTATGCAATGACATCAGCCAGCTCCCTCAGCACTCCTGAGCGTATCCCATCAGAGCTCATGGACTTGCACATGACTTCCACAGAGGGTAAGTCTTTCTTAGTCAAGACATTACCCATTGTCTTAGGGGTCTGAGATTTCTGAAGGAAAGTTATACTATGAAATATCAAAGTGAAGAAGCCATTGAGTACCTCCACCGTTTTGGTATCATTTATCACTAAGTCTTTAGTCTGATTCAGGAAGGAACCAATATCTTCCCAGTTTTTCTCTTGTTGCCTGTGTACCTGTGGAAGCCTTGCTTGTTGCCTTTCATGTCCCTCACCAGGTTCAAGTCTGGGTAGGTTATGGTTTTTCTAACCCCATCCCTGATTCGTACAATGTCCATATTCTTTCCATGTCACCTGACCCTACTTCCACCTCTTATATGCTTCTTTTTCACATTTGAGTTTTATCAGAAGCTTCTTTTCATCCATGCAGGCCTCCTTCCATCTTTACTTGATTTCCTGATTGTCAACATAGGCCATTTTTAAGCTTAGAGGAGGACATCCTTGAAAACCAGCCATCTCCTCCTGGACCCCTCTTCTCTGCAGGACTATCTCCCATGGGATTCTTCCAAAGAGATCCCCAAACAGGCCTAAGTCTGCTGTTCTGAAGCCCAGGGTTGTGATTCTGCTTTTTGCCTTGTTCCAGCCTCTCAGGCTCCTGAACTTCACTCTCATGAAGACTAGGCTGCCCCTAACCATGACATTCCCAACCAGTCCATCCTTATACAAATTCATGTGGACCGGCAGAATAACTCACCTCATTGGCTTCTCGATCACCGGTGTTATGAAGTTATCATCAATGTACTCCAGTAATCTCTTTAATTGCTGGTGCTCTGCTGTCCTTCCAGCAGACATTACGGTGGTCCATCAGCACAGGCTGAGTCTCCCAAGAGGACTAGGGCCTGTGAACACGAGGCTTCTTCCAGTTGTCTAAAGAAGGCTTCAGGAAGAGTATGAGAGCTTTCCCCATAATGCTGTCTGATAGTCACTTCCTTAATTATGTACATACATTTGGGGTAGCCTCACTTCTGTCCACTTTTGCTGATTACAGGGTCCTTCAGGTTAACATCATCCCACACTCTATTCTGGCCTACATGGTCCACCACTTCCTCCTTTGATGGTTGCTTATTGTCTCTCTCCCCCACTGTTCCTACTTCAAAGCTCTACTGAACAGCTTGGACAGTCTGTTGGCAGACAGTTTTGCTCCACTTAGTAACATGGATCACGTCTCATCCAACCATTCCTTGATTGTATCATAGTTATATTATGGCCATCATCCATTGATACAATATTTAATTTTTCTAAAAAACTAAGCTGAAGTATAATAGACCCTAGCAGTCTGAGCTAAGGAAAATTCATAAATCAAATAGCCTTCTCTGTTATTTTAGCAGCAGTTACAGACCCAGTAAATTTCTGAAAGAAGAACTCTAATTGGAAACTACATGACTATTTGCTAGTAAAAACAATAATGGAAACAAATGCAATGAAACAGTGTGTGAAATTGCTTCTGGTATGTCATCATTCAAATGTATAATTTGAAATTATGAAGCTCAAAACAGAATGAACAGTTGCATGCTAAAGGAGGCAGAGGAGGAAGAAGAGCTGTGGGAATGAGTAATAGATATAGATTTTTAAAATATTTTTTTTAATTGAAGTTGCAATTAAACTTACCTGCTGAAGAAACCATGTATTCCAGCTTTGTGCAATATGTTAATCTAAATTTGGGCATAGATGGTAGCTGTGGATACAGACAGCTGTCTTAAAAGCAGAGAGAAGATGATAAAGTTTGGATAAGCTGGGACCCCAGGATCTCTCCTGAAAACAGAGCAAATCTGAATCTTGAAGTTTGAAGCCGAAGGTGATGACACGCTATATAGTCAAATTCAGTAAGGTTATGACCTTACTTTCAAATGTGCTGACAATGAGCAGTTCCCACTGAAGGAAATGGGAAGGAAAAGTCATTTTCTTTTCCTACGGTTAGAATAATTACTTACTTGTAGTGTAAGATAACATCTAAGTACTGAATTTAGCTACAGAATAATGTCATGGTGTGAAATAACATAAACCATTGTCCCTTCATTTATTTTAACTATAACATTACATGGACCAAAGTATCTTCTAGAAATAGCTTGTAACAATGAAATTTGTTTGTTTGTTTTAACATGCAGCCTTGTATTGATCCTAGTAACTGACTAGACGATATTCCATATCAGATTTTCTTCAATATATACATGTTTTATTTCTACTTCTGGATAAGTGTGATGCTCAAAAACACAACAATAAAGAGCAAAGTATCCTTATGTATAATAGCAGAAAGCTACCTGCATAGTTTCTACTTAGTCATTAAAGGGATAAATTGTCAAAGACACTTTAAGAATTAAAGCAAAATCAAAGAAAGTGGCAGAAAGATTTCACTTCAAGAGTAAAAAGGAAAAATTAACAAGTTCCTAGAGGTTACCTGTGATCAACTCCCTTGCTTTCACTCTTCTTTATTTAGTCCAAACCTGTGCCAAAGACTGGTTTAAAAAAATTAAAAATAGAGCCATTCAAAATGGATTTATGCTACAGGGTTTTTTTGCAGAATAGAAATATATTTATATGTTTATATTTATGCTTATAAAATTATATAATTTTTCTAGCAAATTCTATTTTTTTGCCCATTTCTTTTTTTAAACATATTACCAAAAAAATTGCGATGCAAATTACTTAGCAGTGTATCATGCAGTTTACCATTTGAACATAAAGATTTTATCATTAAAGCTCCTGAAATTACATGTGAAACACTAGGTAAAGCAGTTTTTCAAATGTATTTAATTTTCCTGTCTCCACTGTGTGTATTATTTGATCTCTGGGCCTTCAGAACTGCTGTACTAAAGGTTTCAAGCAACCAAATGTCATTCACATTTACTGTGTAACAAATTCAAATTATTCATATAATCAGATAAAACCTACAGAAAGTAGGTTCCTAATGTTTGCTTTATTTTCGATAAATAAAATCATAAAGAGAGAAACCATAAAAAATTAATTTTAAAATTATCTTATTAGATTAATGTTATTCAGTCAGTACTAATGTGTATTGTGTTAATCATTTATCATCTGATAATGGCAGCAATTGTTTCTTAAAATATCCAATGACTGAATTATCATATTACTATACGAATGTACATGAGTAGAATACTACTAATTTTAGCAAGTCATAAATATGGACTGCCAGAAAACAAAATTCATCATTATATTTCCATGGTTATCTGTTAAAATTTGTATTATGCATAGTTATAAATACACATAATTGCGTTCTCATTTTCATTTAAGAAAATAGAAGAATTTTACCATCAAGGAAAGGTACTGTGACCTAATAGTGGGAACTTTATAATGTTTATTGAGAGATGGCAATCAGGAGGTGTGCGAAAACAAACTCCTTCCTTGATTATGCGTGAAAGTCATCTGAATATAGCATGTGTATCAGAAATTAACACTTGAATGGTAAAGGATTAAGCATCAGAACAGTAGTTCTGTCATCCACAGAGATGTTGAGATAGTAAGCAATTCTATGAGAGTTTATTTTCAAGCAAAACAGTATGTTTTGTTTTCGTCTATGTTCCCAAAGGTATGTGCAAGTTCAAGAGATCCCCTCCACCCCACCCTGCATCTGAGTAAGTACAGCCCCTGTGGGAACGAATGAATTTGGAAACAGTTTTGCCCACCTGCTGTACGTGCAGTTCTCTTTCTGAAAACAACTCTCAATGAGAATTCCGATGGCTCCAATCATTCCTTCCTGAAGAAACTTCAGAAAGACAGCATAATTAAGTTTAATTAAGGAAAAAGAAGCCTCAGGCTTATCTGGTTCTTTGCTAAATGTTGTCTTGAGACCTGATGATGTGTAGGTTGCCATGCGTTGATGCTGTTTTCTGATAGGCTATTATCGTATCCCCAACTGTTCTGTGCCAACTCACTAACATCAAAGTCATCTTCCCTTTGGGGTAGCAATCTTTAAAATTGGAGGCACTTTCAGAGTAATCAGTATCCCAATACAAAGCCTCCAGAGTATCCAAAGGCTACATTCCTCCAAATGACTGCATGACCCAGTTTGAAAACCAGTAACTCAGGAACCTTTTGGGAGGCCTTTCCACACGCCCAGGACCAACCACGTAACAGGAGACAGGATGCTGAAAGACTTTACAGAGGCACAACTGAGTCAGAGCTTGTGGCAGTTTACCAGTCCGTATACTATTCCAAACAGCAATAAAATCTGTAGGTATATAGGGTTTATTTTTTAAATTATTTTGGGTAGAGAAAAACAGAACAAAATAGATTTTATATACGCATTCAAATGCACATACACACAGAGGTATGTATATACCAGAAACACTCCTCTCAGGAGTAAAATGTCTACAGAATAGAAAAAAAACTGTCCTCAGGAAAGCATTGTTTTTCCTATGAAAAAATGTTGGAGGCAATCTGGGACCGCTGCAGGGTTACAAAAAATGAAAAGCAACCAAATGCTTGCAGAAGAAGCTAAAGAAGGTGTTGATGATCCAGTCTGGAGCTGACTTTGACAGACCTGAGTATAAAACATTTTCCTTTGAGAGAGGCATATGAGGCAACAGAATTCAAAGCACTGCTAAAACGTTACTATAAACAGATTTTGGGGTATTACTTTCCTCCATCCAGCAGTACATTTCTTTTTTGTAATAGTCAGAAGAGTTTTGGCCCTTAGCCCTTAGCCCAGCTAAATGCAGCTAGCCTATCATAAGAATTTTTGCTTGATTTAAAAAATAAAATAAAAAATAAAGCCACAGCAGATGAGAAAGATCAAAAAGATGCACTGAAATTACAAGGCAGTATCAGAAACAGGAGTCACAATTGAGTGATGATTGCACTCAAAGTGTCCTAGACTAACATTTTAGGGTTGCCTCATTATGACAGGCTCTGAATTTGGCACCTTCAGCAGTCATATGGTATCTAAGCACCCATAGAGCTGCAGCAGGCTTCAAGATTTCTCTTTACACCTCAGATGGACAGTGAAGTCCTGCCAGTTTGCAGCTTAGGGAGGAAGGGAAGTACTTAAGAGAGACTTTCCTTACAAATTTTTTACTCATTCCAGAAATGATGAGACAAAAGTTCCACTGCAAGAACTAGCCCATAAATAATGCAGGACTCTGACGAAAGCCTCTGCCTAAACCTCCTAATTGTGCTAGTATGTGGACAAAAAGACAATGGCGATAAGAGGAGACACAATTGTTATGTCGTAATACCGTACAATTCCAAAAAAATTGTGAGAAAGTAGTAGAAGAGGTTGTTTCCAGTGGAGTTCTCAAAAGCTTTGGGGAAGTAGCTGGTGAGATCGATCTACAGAGGGAAACCATGATATATTTAGAACTCAGTATTCAGGAGCAGGAAAAAGTCAAAATGGAAATCTCAGTAAGAACATAAGAACAGTAATAAAAACACTCTGATGAAAGTTTCTAAAGAGTGGCCGAAACCTAGAAACTTCAGGAACTGTGTAAGCCTAGAGACAGCACATAGTGAAACTTCATCAGGTACTCTCCCAACAACAGTGTCCTGCAGTGATTTCCTGAACAGTCAGAAGAGATGTTTTTCAGTTGGCTTCAAAAGATTTATTTTTCATTTACTTCTTTAGACTTCCTATATATAAACTCTTAGCATCTATAAAATCCTGGGACAAGGAATTATGCAGCTTAATCAGTGCTGAACTGAAGAACCTTCTCTTTTTCTACGTTTATACACCTTCTAGCACCACTTCCTGCTCCTCGATTTTTCTTTTAGCAGAGACAGTGAAGAATCGCTTTCTGTTTACCCTTTCTGTGACACCTTCAGTATGCCTTCAGTAACCTTTTTTCCTTGCTGAAGAGTCCTAATCTACTCACTGGTTCTTAGGGAGGTCATCCCACACCTGTCACCCTCACCTTATTTTTTTTTCTCAGTTCTGTCACACCCTCTTTATGATAAGAGAGTGAGAACTACAGACAAGATGCAATACTTGAGTATATAATTGTCAGTATTTCCTGTAAGATGTTGATGGTTGATGGTTTTGTTCTACATGTCAATGGGATGTTACACAAAGTGGTGGGCTGATTGGGAAATGTTTGCTTGTTTGGTTGGTTTAGACCAGCTTGAGTGCTAGCCCAAAAAGGTTTTTCAGACAGATGAAGTACAGGAAAATTGTTCCTAAAGATTCTTGAGAAATAACGCTGGAAAAGTTGTTACCAAGGGCAGGTATCTGCTGTAGGCAACTATTGTGGAGACCTATACAAGATGACACACAACTGTACACTGGAAGAGTCAACAGTTGAAGAGAACTTCTGAAAACTTCAACAAAGAGTTCTTCTTGCTGACCATGTAAATTGCATTATGGGATTACTTGGTTGCTGGGCACAAGGTCTCCAAGTTCTCTTTTTTAATTGATGTCTTCAAAGGAGAGCAAGCAAACCCTCCATTACCTCCATGAACTGTTTTGAGAGTTGGTAGAGTGAGGACACTGTGTGCACCAAAAGGCTTTGCAGACCTTCTTTGCCTTCCTGGCCATTCAGTTGTCTGTGCTTACGCTCAGCTGTGTAGCCTTGGATCAGGTCTGCATGAGGATGACTTGGAGAGACCCCACTCCCTGACAGTGACACAGGGTCTACTTGTGACATAGCCTTCTGGTGGAAGAAAACTAAACAGAAAAGGTGTCACACAAAGCAGGAGGGGTGGGGAATCAGTAAATCTGAAGAGTCTAACAGGAATATTTGATTACTTTTAGAAAACTTGTCACGTACTTGAGCACTTTCTGCCATAGCCCTGAATATATCAGTCTCACACTTTTCTCCAAACGTGTGTGAGGCATAGTGCATTTTCCCTGGGCCGTCTCTGATGCATCTTAAAAATAAAATAAACAGATATTAATTTTCTCATATTACCTAACATATGGTGCTGAATTAAGAAGTATTTTTTTCAAGATTAAATTTTGAAGAAATCCAAGAAAACGATCATAGTTATGGTACACTAAGGTTGAATAACAGGTGACAAAATCTCATGAGAAAAACCTGCTCAACATGTTTTTGGATTGTCAATCTTATTCATTCAGACTAAAAAAAACATGGGAATGCAGGAAAGATATCAAGGAGGAAATTAATTCAGGTGTAAAATTTCAATAGTATCTTTGAGTTTACAAGATGTGCTTTTTCCAAAAGTGACATGTGAATTTAAGTCTTGTTAATATGTAAATTGAACTTACGTTCCAAGCTGATTCTCCCCCCAATAATATTACGATCCTCAGGTACTAGAACAGTGGAGATATACAACAGTAAGCATATGGAATTTGTTTCATCTTTTCTTAACCATAATGACTGAATATCTTCCCATCTCAATTTTCTTATAGAACAACCAAATAATGTTTTGATAAAGCCTGATGTGCCCTGTTATTTCCTGTCTGAATGCCTGTTGGACTCCCATAGAGTTCACAGGAGATGGAGATAAGAATAAGCAATAAATCCAAAGCTTAGCGTAGACAACTTTTTTTTTTCTTTTTTTTTTTTCTGATCCTTCTTAGACTATTTAAGGCAGTATCAGATTTTTATTTTGGGGTTGATAGTTAATAACACTGTTCTGATGTTCAGGGTCCACTTGTTGCACTGCTAGTGACATTGCTATAGCTAATAAATAAAAATTAAAACAAAATATCAATTAATTAAATTCAATGTTCCCTTAGATTTCCATAATGAATTTCCATGTTCAGTTAGTTCCAAAAATTATTTATTTCCTAAATAAGTTAACCAACCAGAAAAACTAAGCCTCAACTCATTAAATTCATTGCATTATGTGAGGACAACCTAGGTTCGCCCTATACTGATTAGTTTATGTGAAGTTTATACTGCCTTGCTTGTGGTTGTATACCGACAAAGGAATACCAAGAAAGAAGTCCAAATTTACTGTCATGTTTTGTTTCACTGTCTTGCTTTGAAAGTTTTGACCTCCCTGAAAGCATGAATTTCCCTGATTATGCAACAAGTTTTCTGGCCAAGACCATTCAGAAAGCGGGCTGCAGCCATCCTCTCCTTCTTGTCTGTTGTAGTCCCGTAAATATGATCCTCGTTTTATTTAGTAGAATGCTGTGGGCTCTGTGTTGACCTGATTATGCAGGATCTCAAGATTTTCTGGGCTTGCCTTGAACTTAATTGATTTTGCTTATTGTAACAATTGTCTAATGATCGAATGACTATGACTTTATAACTTTTTAAGCATAAGCACTGTGAATGTCACCTAGGGAACTGGTCTAACTAACACAGGGACTCTAACAAACATCAGTCCTTGACATCAGCTAAAGCTGAGGGATGCTAGCATACAGCTCACAAATTTCAGTTTGGCATTGATGTGAAAGAAGGAGACTGAGTTAAGAATACATCGAAGTAATCCAGGTGGACCCAGGACGGAGGAAGAAGGCACTCACACCACCATGAACATCACATTCCTCTTGACAAAGATATCAGGATGCCAAAAACTTGTTACGCTTCCCTGAGCCTTATCTTCTGGAGGATGCCTGAAATTTTGGCCTCAGGATCTGGAAGGACGCTGGAAGGATGAGTATAACATCAGAATAAAGGTGTATATGTTGGCAGGTTTTCACTGGAACAGTTGTAACCGTACAACCAGTGAGGCCTCCGCACTGAGTTGGGCTAGGGGTGGTTTTAGTACTGTACTGGACAAACAATATGTATTTAAGTAGACTGTTAAAGCATGAGCCAGACTAACGCTCTTTTCTTAGCTCCTAATGTAAATTCCCTTTTGTCCATAGCAGGGTTGTGACATTGTGCAGCTTGATTAGCAAAGTCAGCAGCACTTGGGCACATACCCATAATTTGGTGGGCACAGTGATTCCCCAGAGTGTGGGGGTGAAGCAGTCGTGGCCTAATTCACACAGCATCACATCTTTTATCAAAATAATGCAAAGTTACTCTCTATCACATATCCAACAGTGATCAGTGCTGACAGTAGGACATATTTTTAGAATAATTTAATATAAATAGGCCAAATGGAAATAATGGCAGGAGTCTATTGATTCAGCTTATTAGAAAAAGGAAATTGAATAGCATTTTGATCTGTGAAGTTTGCCTGTTGGTAAGTATAACACTGTATAATTTGACACTGTTGTCATTATGTGATCAATAATGACACTGAGGACCACTATCCATCTTTGTCTCTCCTGAATTTCAAAGCTGAATGTCAGCTGATCGTTTTTCAACTCCATTGCTCAGTTCCTAAAACTATGGTGTTTCACAAAAACTAAAGGAAATTCATATCAAATACTTAGATCTAAGTCAGATTAAATAAATGTTTTTCCAATTAATAGCTCAAGTGGTGTAGCAATTCCTGTCAGCACAAGTGAAAGATTTCTTAAGGAAGTAAATAAATTACTAAATAAGCAGCTCCTCAAAATAACTAAAATCATATTCTAGAAAATAGGGAATTCTGGAGAATTCATAGGGAAAAGAATCAGAAATTCACATAAATTCACTCATTGAAAAATTATCCAAGCTTCTATAAAGAATCTACTTTAGCTATTCAGATAGCATCAACTACCTTTACTTTCTAAACAAGCTAATTTCTGAGTGGCATAATTTCTACACATGGAAACGTACCTCAGAATCATTTTGACAGACACCCAACATACTCCTCAGATATTCTCTTGTAGCTGATTTGTAGCAAATGCTGCAGATGTTGAATTCTGTACAGCTGAAGTATGTACAACAAGCAGCTAGGAAAAGCCGGCAAACAGTGAATTACAGTATTCCAACCTTGATGTGGTAGGACATAAATCAAGAGCCATAGATCCTGCTGAAACAGCAATGTCCTTAACCTTGCTAAATTCCTGACATGTAAATATGAAGACTTAACAATGTGGCCCTCAGAACAAGTTTCAGGGTCAAATATAACACCAAAATCATTCAGTGAGGAGGCAATTTTATATTCCTAACAAATGGTACCATAAATGAGGAATTGCTATTTAGCAGGCAATGGGCCAAATAAAATCAATTCTGTTTTAAGCACCAAATGTTAGCAGACACTCAACACTTAACATCTAATAAGTATCCTTCCAGACTAGAGACAGATTTATCTAAGTCATCATGAACTGTTTGATATACCTATTATATTTGGATCTCATCAGCATAAAGATAGTAATTAAGATCCTGCTTATAGAATAAATGACCCTACCAGGAGCACATACTGTGCATGTTAAATAGGATAATCATGCTTTATAAAGTCTATAGTGGGATTTCAGACTTTATCAGAAAGGCACCTCAATACTTGTTAAAAGGAATTTTAAGAACTAAAGAAATATAACCGAACAAAATACCCATAATTTCATTGTGTTACACCCAATCAAAATAAGTACTGTGGAAAAGACTATTAATAATCATTCTTATTGTGGATCTAAGAAAACCTGTTGTGTATTATCTTAAGGTTTTGATCTTGGTTGAGAGGGGGTTTTAATGTGCTTTGCTGTCTGCCAAATTAGGGTAGTCATGTGCACAAAAAACAGTGAAATCCCACTCCCTATTCATGTTGAATTAGTCAAAATTCCTATTGACAACATGGAGAGAGTAAAGCTTTAGAAAAGGAATATGTAGTATTAAGATTCAGAGACTGCTTGCTTTGCAGCTCTGCTTTAGTTGTTACCATCTAATTAATTATCCACTATAAAAAAGCAGAGATTAAGCAGACATCTCTCAAAAACAAAACAAGAAAAAAGTCTGTTTAGAGCTTTGTCTTTTATTAACCTGTTGAAATTTGGGGTTAGTTTTTCTACACTGTATTGTTATTTCAGATGTACAAACTATTCAGCACTTGTTCATGTATTCCTAACCTTCAAAATTAGAAGTAAAAACAAAAACAAACAAACAAACAAAAAACCCCCAAACAAATAATAAAAGAAGAAAAAAAAAAATCAGAGCAATAGATTAATTTATTCTACTCCATTTTAGGTTACAGGCAGTTTTTTGGTTTGCTGAAATTTGCGTTCTTTTAATTAATTGCAATGGGAGCTGTGTGCAGAGGAGAGAGGATTTGGGGAAAAGCTCATAAAGCAAGTAAAGCAAAAGACAACTTGAAATATAGTATTAAACTTCTGAGTTCTGTTTTCTGAAAGAAATACAGCTGTGTGTTTAATGTATTCATCACTCAGTCTAACCTTTATATACTCACATGAACAAAAATGTATGTGGTCTAACAGCTTTTTTAGTTTTATAAAAAGAAAAACCCCTATTTTTAAGCTTTCATTGTAGCTGAGCAGAAATATTCTTCCTGAATGCTCTTTCCTTCTTAGTGGAATCTTTTCCTCCTTCTTATATGATTCTGATAGAAAAATAGTATAAAATTGTAGCTTGTTTTGCACAGCATGCAAAATTAATCAGAATTCTTATGGTTGTTTATTATTATTATTATTATTATTCACTGTTGTTATGGCTGGTTTTATCAGAAACATGATAGTTCTTTACTATTATGTTACATGTACCAAAAAATAAAATACTTTCCCAAATACTTTCCCCTGCTCCCCACCCCCCAAAAAAAATGGGGGGGGGGGGGGGGGGGGAGAGTGGGGAAAGGGGGGAGGAGGGGGGAGGCGGCAGGGTGGGCAGGGAGAGAGATACACTATAAAGGTTCCTAGCTCAAAATTAAAAGAACTGAGATGAAAGCAGGATGACACCTTTAAACGCCTTAACTTCACAGGCAAATTATTAACTAATACTCTAAAGCCTTTTCTTTGTTTCTTTGTTTCCCCAGAGAATAGTCAAGAAAAATATTTTTATCTTCTCTTTTTTTTTTCAATTCCTTGGCTGTATGTTTTCGGGGTTTTTTTTTCCCCTAAGCCTATTGTGATTCAAGATATCAACCAGAGTTATTGCCTTGTCAGATCTCAGCATGAAAATCAGGCAAATTCAAAGTGTTTAATATGACTCAGTAAGGAAATCTGTTTGTTACTATGGTTTTATGACATAATAGTAAAAGTACAGTAACAGAACTGTAAAAAAATTTGCAAATTATTTCTTTTTTCTGATGTCTCAAAAATAATTCTGGTGAGAATTTGGGAATTTTTCTAGGAGGAAAATTTAACTGAAGTTACTAAGATTAGTCTATTTAATTAATGCAATTCTGAACCATTAAAATGCAAGCAGGACAAGACAGAGAATGGAGTTTGTGTCTCCTTTATACAGGGAAATTGAAGTTAATATGTCAACAGTAGAGGTAACTGTTGAGAAATTCTGATTTTGACAACATTTTTTACTCAAACTGACTTTACTAAATACTCACTTTAGAATGGAGCAGTGGCTCTGTTTAGAGAAATACCATGTTCCCTACATCCAATAAAACAAGTTCATAGTTTTTAAATTGTTAATAAATTCCTAATAATTGTTAAATATTTTCATGTAAGTTTGAGAAATTGCAACATTAATTACACATCCATAAAATAAACTTATTTACATTTAATATCTTGTGCATATATGAAAATTATTCATAATCTAACAGAATGCTGTCTAATAACTCACAGGACAAAGGACAAGTACATTTTTACTTCATCTTTATTCTCCTAAAATTTGCAAAGGCAAATGAGGATTTATGAACAGAATTACATAAGGAAATGTTTTAAATGAGCCTGATTCAAGAAATATTTATATAAATACATACAAGATTACTAGCATTGTGTTTGATGCTATTGTAGCAAACAGGAAGAAATATGTTTCTCAGACTTCAGCACTGGCAGAAGGTAATACAATTTTATATTAAATCGAGTCCAGTACTTGTTTTTTAGAGAAACGATTATAAGGATCAGAATCGTGATTCTGTAATTCTAGTATCGGTTATAAATACTTTACAGATTTTGCAGAATAAAAAGCATTAACCATAGATTCTACCATAAATGTTGTTGATGTCCCTCCTGAGAAACTGAACTCCAGGACTCATGGATAATTTAATATTCATGTATCACAAAAAAAAAAAAAAAAAAATCACATTATTGCTGGTACTATACTTTAGTTACCCTGATCTGACAAAAATGTAAGATTTTTCTCATTTTTCTCAGGTATAACTGCTGAAGTAAACTACTTCCGTGTTTCAGCATATGAACATGGCTGCATATTAAAGTCTCAAGATAATAACATTATAGATGCTATGATAAGTTCTTTTTTCAGAGCAAAAAAAATTATGAACCAGCCTTCGTGCAGTTCTTATGAGGTGCACTTTGTTCTGAATTGCCTACATGTCACTTCATTCCCTTGTGACTTTGCCAAGTAATATTTACAAATTTTGTCATAGTTGGAGAGATCAAAACATTATTTTCTTATGCTTTTAATGTATTTATTGCTATTTCAGCTTGGGGTAAAAATTAGATGAGTTATGGAAATTCTTACTCAATTGAGAGCTAGTTTTATCATCTGATAATATTCATGCAAAGCTTGATAATTTGTTTTTAAGTGCATGATTGTACAAGAAAAAGGCTATCAGAATTTATGCATGGTTCTGTTTTCATTTGATTCCAATTTAGAGAACATTTAAATGGGAACAAAGCTAGATTTCTCCCGCAAGGAAATAATTGCCAAAATTGCCTTAGTGTGCTGATTTTTTTTACAGTATGAGGAATTTTCATGTTTTACATATGAAGACAGTTTTTTGATTGCTCTATTCAAACATAAAATACTGCTAGGAATAGCTAAAAATGGCCATTAACTCATTAATATTTATACAATAAAGAGAGATAGCAATATTCACCTTGATATTTATGATGTCATTATTGTCAATATTTCACCAGTCTTATAACACTTTTAAGATAAGATAACAATCTGTGTTCGGTTCTAAGCTACCTTGGCATTGTATCAAGTTGACAGATAAATCAATATAATTGATAATCTGCTTTCTAGTGTAACTAAGTATCAAGTGGACCTTAAAACATATGAGAAAAAATGATAGCTTTTTTATATCATGAATTGCTTTAACTGTGTCACTCCTGCCCAGCAGAACTATGTTCTTAGAAAAGATATGAGTCATAAAAATTGTCACTGCAGTTATCAAGTGGTTATAATAAGAGCACTGCCAGAACATCAGGACAGAACAAAGAAATTAGGCCCTCCTCTTCAATATTTTTCCTTTTTTTTCTTTTTGGAAAGAAAAATTGTAAATTTCATGCAATCTCTAGCACAGAACAATACGGAGATGAGAGTAAAAGCCCTATATACGCAGCTCAGCTGTGCAGAGTTCCAGTTACATATCTGTTTCCATTGATACACGGTCACCTTCCTGTGCAGTTATTGTTGTCCCTTCAACATTTCTAAATCACCACGGAAAAAAAAATGGGAAGTCCCCCAGATGTCCCATCTCTGCTCGCTGACATGTCCCATCACTAGCACCTGAGCACAATAAAAAGGCACCTCATGCTAAATCTCCCTCCCTAAAATAAATATTTAACCCAAGCCTCTCAGAAATACACCGGAGACTACTCTTATTTGAATAACATGGTCAGAGGCAGCCTGCTTACTATACCGTTGTATTGTAAGTGAGCACTTAGATTTTTTCACTCAGGAGCTTGTTGATCCAGGGTAAGTTTTTCACTGCCTGAAGAGTTTCAAGCATGTGACTGCCACAGGAGCTCGCCAGCCATTAGGCTGCACCTGATCTCATTGTGTATATGAGAGATACACTTAGCCTCTCCTGTTCTGAGGAAGTCGTTATATTTTGCCTAAAAAATAGATTCACAGGTGTAAAAATGCAACTAGGAAAAAACCTCAACACCCCACTACCACCACAAGCACCACCACCCCCCCCCCCCAAAAAAAAAAAAAAAACAAAACCAAAAACAAACAAAACCAACCAACCAAAACCTACAACTACAAAAAACCCCACAACCCAAACAAACAAAACCACAAAACAAAACAGACCAGCAGTGAGTGAGAATAAGCTTTGTTTTGGAAGACTAAGCCCTGAGATTTAGTTTTTGCTTGAAGTGCTCTTACAATCCATTTCATTATGTGTCTAAATCACAGCAAACACACTTGTATAGAAAACTCTAGCTCTGTATCTCTACCAGTCCTTGCCAGCATGCCTAAATAAGGGTTTGAGGATTTGGTCTTTTGTGACCTTGGAGGAGTTCAGATTTATATCTCAGGTATATATACACATGTGAAATATGCAATTTTTATTTAGGGGCTTCTATTCTGCTCAGAACTCTCCTCGAGTTCTGAAGTTCTTTTGTAGAAGTTTATGAAATTTTCCACTAGCTACCTACTACATCATTATGTGTATAAGTATCTGTAGTATTCAAGGTTTCAGAAGGCTGAATCATGCCTAATAATAAAACTTTTTTCATAGTGCTCAAAATTCTGGTTAATTCTTAATAAAGCCAAATTCTCCTGGCTACTGGGTATTCTTACAAATACTTTTTGTATTTTTGGCTTTTCTAAATTGTTGGTTGTTTTTTTTTTTTTTTTTTCAAATCTGCATTTATCAGTATTCAAATTCTTTAGTTTCAAGTAAAAATTCCTGCAAAGGTTAGAATATCTGTTCTCTTTAGGGACTTTAACAATCTGCCTAATTATATCATTGTAATATTTTTTCCAGTCAAGTCATAAATGATAAATCCTGTTCTCTCTATAGATGTTGTTAGATGCTGCTTTCCTTCAAAATGATAGGACCAGGTTTATTCAAATGATTTCTAGGGTTCTTGCTAGATTTATGTAGCATTTCACAAGCAGATTAAATACTTTCCGAGACTTTTGCAATGCAAGACATTTTTTGCCTTATGTTTTCAAAGTATATGCATTTATTTTAATGAGAGGAATCACCACCTTGCAGAGAGCAAAAACATTTCTGACAAACAGTGAAGACCTACTCACTTTTTATTAGGCAAACAGTACACTAAGTATTTAAAGTTGTTTATTTTAAGGACAGTAAACCATCATACAAAATCAGACAAAATATTCAATGGATTTATGTAGAGAAAAGACAAAGAAGGACTCAAGAGAGATGTATAGGTGAGAAATACCTTACATTTTCTGTTCTTTTCCAATGAGCATTGGACAAACTGACAAAATAACAGACTAAGAATGTAGGGGTTTTGAGTTTGCTAACTAATGAGATACTTCAAATGCTTTTTAAAATTAAAGAGGTTAAGGTTTTAAAAATACCTCAAAAAGACATTCTACTAAACTCAATTTTAAGAAAATATATGTCCCAAACAATATTATTTTTTGGTGAATAATGTAAAATGTATTCTACCTGGACAATACCTATAAAATTTATGAACGACCTTACTTAGAGAAATGATGTCTTTTAGATGTTTTCTGTGTACTTTGAAGCTGTCGTGAAAGCTGATAGTGATGTACCTGGGAAGCACAATAAATGCTTGATTTATTGGGATTTTCAAAGTATTTTTTGAAAGTATTCAAATAAATATCAGAAAACTCTGACATTAAATTTACCTATGAGTATTTAACAGTAGTTTTCTCAAGAAAAGGCTATTCACATGCCTGACCGTAGTCAGTGTATAGGAACAGGTGTTTGTTTTGCCTATAACAAAACAGTGTATTCAATGAGTTCTACATTATTGCTTTATTTATTCTCTCAACTAGCAGATGCAAAACACATACCTATTTATTAGGAAGTCAAAGATGAAACAGGTATTTTTTTTTAGTGTAACATTTCTTACCTGTAACCTAGCATTTCCATGTCACTCAGATGTTTAGGATCACAAAAGGAAGCAGTATATTTCTGTATGCCAATAGTTGTTGCAGTGCTTGGAAACTCCAAGGACAGACCAGAGAATTTTAATAGGTAACATTTTAATTAGTAACATGGCCTTTCAGAAAGATCTAGATAGATGGGAGCATTGGGCAATTATCAATGGCATGAAAATTAGCAAGAACAGATGTGGAAGTGGAGAGGGAAGTGTTGATCTCTTTTTCCTGATATCCAGTGACAGGATGTGTGGGAATGGTTCAAAGCTCTGACAGGGACTCACCGTTCTCTACCTTTGAGCGAGTTCATTCCACTGATGTTGAATTTTCAATTCAGAGTCATAACTCCAACGAACCTGCAGCCAGCACAAGATAGTTAGCTCACCTAGACATAATGACAGGGTCACAAATGCAACATTTAAAATACAAGATACAACATGTTTTCCAGTCCCAATCCCTTAACTGTTCAGATTAAAGTCCCAGGAAAAGAGTGAAGACATTGTTTGGATTGTATGCTTCTTTGTGAAAGCCAGGATGTTCATCCAGGCATGAGAACAGAGTTTAGGGAAAGCTTCAGTTTGAAATATTTTAACTCTGAGCAAACAGTGCTTAGTCCTATGAAAGCTAAATAATTAAAGGAAATCACTCTTAGTGTGTCAATATCTACACGGGCAGTGTGGACTATGCAACTGTGCAGATCCTTGCAAGCACTTTCTGACTATGTGCACTTAACGATGATGGCTGCCCTTACCTAAATGAAAATGTCAATTTTACACATTTTAAGTATCTAGTCTGCAAAAGCAAATCCTTCCTGGCATTTTCAAAAGACTTGATACCAGCATTGTTTCACCTTTCTCAGTATACTTAAATTAATAACATTCTGTATCTTTAGTTTCTGCAGGATGTATGTACTACTCTTCATCTTAACCAGCAAACCCGTAAAGGTACTTCTAAATTTATGACTGACACAATACTCTCTGACTATTCCATGATTCTGTGGCACCCTGTCTGTCAGAGAGGCAAGACATACTGTCTAACCACCTAATGAGGATTCTTGCAGTGCAAATCAAGTCTCTGAAAACTGTAAGTGAATCATCTCTTGGAAAGCTTTGTTCCCCTGAACTCCAAATAATGCTTTAATCATAGATCTTCAAAGTCACATGTGACTAAATTAAAGGTATGATAGTCTTTGTGAATAAAATTAATCATGATTGGTTTTTGTCAAGAAAACAAACAAGTACTTATTTTTTTCTGTAGCCTGTAAATTTACAGAATCCTAAAGGATGTTGGTTGTTAGATATACTAATTGGACTCAAATATCTGATTGGAATATAAAGAAATCACAGAGAACACCTCATCTCTAAAACATCATGAGCACTACACTATCAGACCACTAGCAAAGTCAGATATTGGAAATTCATTTATGCAGTAATTTCGATTTCTTACTAGTTAGCATTACAATGATGCTAATTTTTTACACAAAAAATCATATACTTAGTAATGCCAGTGTGATTTTTTTTTAAATTGTAATAGAAAACCTGAACAAAACTGGTTTAGTTTTCTCTAAATTTCTCTAAGTTTATCTTATATGTGATTAGTTTTGTGACACAAATGTAAATCCTGTTGATCATTACAGCAGTTGCTTCATTTTACTTGCTGTGTTTAGTATCCAGTTTGTATGTTCTCATGTCATATTTTTCTTACTGATTTAAATAAATCTCATGTATACACAGTAAAATAATTTATGCCAAAACTGAAAAAAAAAAAAAAAAAGCATCATTCACTGCTTAAATTTATATTTTGTTCCAGAAAGTCAAGACTTTTCTTCCAAGGGCTTACAGCATATCAATAGTAGTATTTCTACTGGGGGATACCATACTGCAGACAATAATATTGTCACATTAATATCCCTTTTCTCACGAATTGTCATAAAATGCCAATCACTTTTAAAATTTCTGTAGCCCTCTAATAGTCCTCTTCTGCATTTATTTGAAGGCTTCTATTGCTTTCCAAAATTCTGAAGGGTAGGCAGTCAAATTAAAAAGTAATCCTAGGGAGCTAGACCCAGAAGCCAAGAGCCCTTTGTCTTAATTGCAGTAATCATTAACTCATAGTTAATGGCTCCCTTTTCCTTCCTGTCCTCACCTGGCATAGCGATCTAGTTATCTCTCTACACGGACCACTTGATAGTTCGGTGACGACGTTATGTTTCTGAAAGGGTAAGTTGTACATGAGTTTCAAAGGATGCAGGTATTTAGGGCTTCCAGACAGAAGCCTTTCCAGAAATGTCTAAACCACCATGGGCTGTGTTTTCAGTGAAAGCAACAGTGACTTTGTGTTGGGCATTCCTTGAACATTCCTCTTTGGGATACAAATGGACAAAAGGCATAACTCTCCCTGGTGCCCAGTTTGCAAAGGAATTTAGATCAGGACTAACATGGATAGAAACCTGCATATAACCACACAGAGAACTCTGTGATACAAAACGTAGGTGCCAGATTTATTTAGGTATGCGGTGGGTTTTGTTACATTTGGAGTGGGAAGAATCTGGATCTCAGTTTTAAAGACAGGTGCTGACATTCTAAGCCCATCTTAAACGTGCAGTAATTCCACCCTATGACTTTATTCCTGCTTCTATTTTATATTGAACAACCAGTACACACAGTGCCCAAACTGATGTGTCAAATAAAGGTGGAAGTAGTATTTGGCTTTAACCTTAAGTAATCAAGTTGTTTGCCAAAAGAATACTAAAGCAAAGTCAGCAGAATACTATTCAACGGATATTAAAGATGTTTATTTTAATTAATTCATCCAAACTTTTTCTAAGGTTATGATTTGCCTTGTAGCCATGTGAAATCAAAAACTTATTTGTATTAAATTACTTAATCACTAGGGTTTATTTGATTTCAGATTTCCTTCCTCCATTTCCACAAGGGAGTGCTATTTCTGTCTGAATTTCAGAGAGTGTATTGTAAGAATTATTTAGCAATTGGCATGTTTTTAATGATAAACCATTAGGGAACACATTTTCTCTTTTTAAGACATATTTTTTTGGAAAAAAATATACCTGTTATCTCTCTTCTGCTTTGCTACTTTCTGCAAGGAGCTAAAGACTTGGTTTCTTGACACCATCCTGGAGGACTGTTGCTTACTTAAATGAAGGCCACCTTGTTATACTGACCTGTTCCTACAAGCATTTTACTTAAGAAATCTATTTAGTATTTCCAATTATTTTTCTCCCTTAAAGATTCTGTAATTATGTAACTAGCTGGAGCTTTTATATCACACTGAAATTAACTGTTTTGTTTGAAATATGTAACCTCTGAAATACATGATCCTTTGCAATGTAACTGTTCTGTAGAGACAGAGCTGCTACCAGGTCTAATGAAATATCACTTGATAAACAAATTGCCTCCTGTCTTGATATAATAAATGTTCTAGGGTCAAATCCTGACCCTACCTACACAAATCTTGCTCACAAATGTATCCACTGACTTAATGTTCAACAGGGCTACAAAAATCAGTTATCACCACATTAATTGCTGTCAGAGAAATACAATTCAATCTTCATCTTCTTGTACATTTAGTAGGTTCAGTGTTTACTATTTTAAAAATAAGTATTTATCAATGAGATTGTGTCAGTGGTTTAATGTTCCTTTCCAATAACATGAATGCAGGTGTTTGGGGTTTTTTTTCCAAATGGATTCCTAATTATGAATTCTGTCCAAAACATATCCCTTTTAATAAGGTAAATGCGTAACTCTCCATCCTTGTACACACTCTTCTTTTAGAGAAATAGGAGAGAATCTGGCTAATATAGTTATGAAAACAGAAAAGTTTTTATTGTACCCCTCTATTTAGAGTTATTTATAACATATGACCGTGCTTTTTATAGCTGCCTATCTCATCTAGGATAGGTGCAAACTCTTCAGCAATGGACGTTTTCAAAACCTCAGCTGAGGAAAAGTATCATGCTAGGACTGGAAAGATGAACTGGCTGGTTTGTATTAGGCAAGGAGGAGGATATTCCATACACTGATGTTATTTTTAACAGTCACCTAAAATACTGAATAGTCTCATACATTCTTCCAGGTAATAATCATCCCAAGAGAACCTTAAAATTCAATTTTAGCATTACATTTTATCAAGTAGCTTTTATTTGTCACCTGACTTAACATCCAATGTTTGCTTCATTATACAGTTAGCCATATATCAAGATTTTTATACAGTTTGTTAAAAGTTCAGCCAGGCTGCTTTAGCTGATGTTACAGTGATTTGCATTGGAAGTTTTTCAAGAACAACTATTTCTCAGACAAGAAACCAGTATGAAGTCTATCAACATCCATTGTTTTGCTAATAACATTAATTGTATAGATTGCCAGATAATATATTTAGCTCTATTTCAGTGGTTGATTCTGCAAAATTACATGAGTAATATTATTTTTAAAGTCATTTCAAAATAGTAGAACTCAAAACCAGTTTACCAGTTTACTACAGTTGTACATGTTCTTAGAGTGAGGGAGTGATGGGAGACACTTTTTTTTTCCCTTTTTTTTTTTCTTTTTTTAAACAAGGTTCTCCAAATTTCTGGTGGTTTTGGAGCTGATAATGGGATGCATCCTATTTTCCTTTTAGGTTATCTATGATTAAGGAAGGAAATAGAATTTTATGGAATACGTTTTTTACATTCTACCTTCAAATCTGTAAATAAAATTTGTGTAATGAATGTTAATTAAAGGAAGACATAGACCTGTCAGAATGGGTCTGGAGGAGAGCTACAAAAGACATCAGAGGGCAACACCTTTCCTATCTAGAAAGACAGAGAGCTGAGGTTCCTTAGCTTGGAGAAGGCCCTAGCGAGACCTTACTGCAGCCTTTCAACGTATACATGGGCTTTAATAATGATGGAAAGACTTTTTACTAGATCCTGTAGTGACAGGAAGGGGCAGCATTTTTAAACCAGAAGAATGTAGATTTAGATTGGGTGCAATTAAGAATTTTTTTATGATGAGGGTTGTGAGACACTGGCAGAGCCAGAGAAGTTGTGGATGTGCCAACATTGGAAGTGATCAAGGTCAGGTTGGACAGGGTTTTGAGTGACCTGATCTGGCTGAAGTTGTCCCTGCCCATGGCAGGGGGGGTGGACTAGATGATTTCTAAAGGTCCCTTCCAAGCCAAACCATTCCATGGATTATGTTTTCCAGAGCAGCATCTACTGATTACACCTGAAATTGGTTGTACTGTGAAAATTATAGATAAAGGATGTCCCAAATTATTTGTAATCTAATCAAATATTTTTAAAAGGGCATATTAAAAAGGAGGGTTTCTAATTTCCTATTTTACAGGTGATGAAACAAGACAAACAAGAATTTCCTCCCTATTGAGATCTGGCTTTATACTAACTGCCCTGAAGCAGAATTTTGCTTGTTACAATTTCAGTGCATACAGTCCATGAACCTCATTTCTCTCATGTAATGAAGGCAATAAGTCTGCCATTTGAGCATTGTTGCATATGTATTAGACATGTGTAATTTAGATTCTTAAATGGTCATATTCAATAAAGATTAATTCATAAATTATATGCAGTAATGGCAACCTAGACCACAGAAGCTAATGTCTGGAGAAATACATTTTGAATAAAGTAATGAGAATCAGTTGTTAGCGTAACCTCTTATTTCTCCTGTTGAACATGTTTTGTCAAAATAAAATAAAAATAATAAAAATTGCATTCCTCTCTGTACTTATTATAGATCTTGTAATAAAATGTTTTTCTGTAGAAATATAGTTCTAGACTCTTTAATATCTGCCACCCTGTAAATCATACAGCACACCGGAAAGCTTCAAACTGTCATTGGTGATGTATTAATTAGTAATTATCATCCTACTTTTAGTATAATAAGAATAAAGAATTACCAACAAATTATACTTTTTTTGGGGGGGAGATGAATATTTTCCACCTTTTTCACTAAAAAAAACCAAAACAAAACATATCCAAGACTAACTTATATATTGCCTTGATTTTCCAGGGATCTAGTCAACTTTCAGTTTTTCCAGCATTCTGGATATGGAAGAAATGCAAGGCCTGCCCAGAAAAGAAATGCAACTAAGACATTTTCCTCATAGTTTCCTGATAAGCAGTATAAGCTTCTACAAATAGCAAAGCACTTTACAGAGGAATTAAATGTTAACCCAGTTTACCAAAGAATAAAAACTAAAGCACAGAAAGCAACTCATGCAATGTTTTGTAGGCCACTAACAGAGACAGGAATGAAATGAAGCCTTTTAGACTTTACCTCCATTTCCTAAATAATTGTAGCTGGCAATTTTCTCTCTTTCCTATTAAGTATAAAAAATGTACAATTTATATAGGATTTGTATATAAATATGTAAAAGGTAATCTTTATATAATGAAATCAAGCACACAATATATGGAAATAACTGAAAAGAATTAATCAATGTATAAATATGACCATTTAATCTGAATTAAGAAAAGATTATCAAGTTTATCATGTTATTACTCATCTACCATGAAAAAGGCACGTTAAAAATTTGAGAAAGACTTTTGAAACTCCATTGTCCTATCTTTTCTCACTACTATAGAAAAAACAGTTCCTAGACTCTGAAGTCTATTGACAGAACTGATTTAAGCATGGATTTTCAAAGGCTTTTTAGAAACTGCTAGGAATTTTGGTGCTTAAATGGCTATTAAAAGGTAAGCTAAGGCAGTTGTGATTTTTAAGCTGAGCAGCTCACCTGTTGCTTTAATTGTAATCCCAACCCGGAAGCATGAGAGCACATAACTTCTCACAGAAAAAGGTTTTGTACTAGATGTTTTCCACCAGGAGAGCTAAAAATATCTCTCTGAGAAGGGCTCTTATAATGCAACACCTAAGACCACTGAGCAAACAGGAGGTGAGCACAAGAAGCTCTTGTAACTGATTCACTTAATCAGAGCAGATGGCTATAGCTATTAGCTCATTAAAGCTAATTAAGGAATGCATACAAGCTTGTCTTGCCCTAAACAGAAAGTAAGGAGCATGGATCTGTAGCTGCCTGTAAGGTTAGGGAGATTCACAAGTATATTAATAAAATTTAGAAACAATATTTAAAAGGAGCTTTAAGGATTTTTAATTTATATTTCCCTCTTACACAAGCAGAAAAAGAAAGTCACAATATGTGGAAGATTCCTGGCTTGTCTGTTTTTAGACTTAACGGGCTTAAACTAAACCTCTTATACCTTTGGTTTCTATGTAATGTCTTCCTTATACATAAGAAAAAATGGAATATACTTTCTGTATCTGTTCTTATTAGCATTTAATGTTAATGCAGTAGATTGATTGAGCTTTCCTAATGTGTTTTTCATTTGTTCTACTTGTTCAGCCAATTGATTCTTTAGCAGCTCTTATTTTCTCAATTCCAAATGCTAGCTGGTCTATAAAAGCCAAGAATTGGGAAGTGGTTGGTTTTTTTGTGACTGCAACAAATTAGCTGTAAGCAACTAATTTAGATCAGAAAATTTAAATACATCAACAACAATCTTAACTGAAGCTTTGTCTAGTGAAATCAGTGGAAAGACTTACTGACTGGAATGGCTTTTGGAGCAGATCTTTAGCAGGAAAGAAAGAGGGCAGAAATTAACTAGAGAAGAAAAAGGAATAAGCTGATAAATTTAAAATTTACTTTCACTTTGAGTGTAAGCTCAACCTTCTTTTTCTGTTCCTATTTTTAAGTAATGTGATAATTTATATGAAAGGTCTAATGAGGACTGTGTATATCTGAAGCTTAGAAGACTTAGTGAGAAATTAAGTTATTCTAGAAGCTATAGAAAACTTTCAAAAAATTCCAGTTCTAAAAACCCCCACAAACCCAAAAAACACCCTTCCTCTCTCAGCTATAGTTCAGTTGCTGCAAACTAATGTTTGTAACATGGTATATCATATTAGAGTACATTTCATTTGCCAATAGATCTTTTTCCTGAGAAGAAGAGGTGTACAGCTCAGCTTCAGGCAATTTTCAAAAAATACACAGGAAAAAGAGCTCAGCAAAATATTTGACTGAGAAAGTTTTTTAAATCATCTATGAAATTTCAATGTGTGGAGGAAAAAAATAAAAACTCTGAATAAAAAATTCAGAGCTTGGCTTTCTGGTTAAAATGTTTTCTGACTACACAGAAGAGAAGGAGCCAAGGATCAAAACAGTCGGTTTTGCTAGTAAGAGTTTTCTAGTACTGTGCAGTTCTCTACAAGTCCACGTATTTAGAAACTGTCTGTCAGAAAGGTAGTGTGTATTTCTCCCTCTTTGAATCTAATAGCAAACAAATATAACTAATGATAAAAGGACAGCTTCATGTTTACTGACCAGCAAAGCTAACTTTTTTTAAAACAAATTAATCTTGTCCTCCAAGACTGACAGAAGGTGCATATCCAATATACGTGAGAATCTAACTGTCAATGTCTTCTTCAGGATGGTTCCAAATCATCCACTCTATGCTAAAAAGTTCAAAGTGATTTTATAGAAGGAATCTTGTGTGATGTGATTTTAAAACCTGCAAGTCAAAACATTAATGAACTACCAGAAATTTCACACCTAAAACCATTAAAGAGACTTTGTCTTCATTCCCTGGCACAGCAACTCACAAGCTATGTTTTGCCAGAGCAGGATCTGGAAGATTGAACAGGAGAGGTAATAATATGCCTCTGGGTTTATGAAGGGTGAATAAACAACCAGAGGTCTTTGTTTAGAAACACATCAATTTCTAATGCAGCTACTTTTGAAGGCTATATGCCAGGAGTCTGCCTGGGATGCAAGAAAATGGCCTTCTGAAGCATCTTTCTCAAGGCTCTTTTTGTATCTCTGATCATTTATAGTAGTAATTCTCTAATAGAAATACGATTTTTAAACTGTACTGAACTGCCATGTTTAGGGATTGCTACCGGCAACTGAAAAACCAGAACAATTCAACAAAAATTGTTTATTTTTTTTTAATGTAGCATGATTAGTACCTGGTTTTCTTCCTTGGTAAAGGAAACCTACAAAGGTTGTCCTAATCTGAGAAAATCATACTGCTAAGAACAGGGTGGAAAAGTGCTTCTATCTGAAGAAAGCTACTCCATAGCAAATTAGGTAATTTGTAAAGTACTTCTAAACTTTTCAGGAAGGAATCATGGCACTAAATAAGATACTCTTCACATTTATTAATTGAAAATTCTTTATTCATCCAGGCTGGGATTAACCATTCTACAGAAGACATTTTTACCTTATTTTTGTCTAAATTTAAAGCTGCATGTTTGTAAACAGTGACAGCATAGAAACATTCACCTTTGTAAACTTGAAATCTCTCTTAAAACACAATATTCTGTGTCTCCTTGCCTGGTAAACTTTGACTTTCTAGCTAAATGATCACATTAATCACTTAATAGGCTTGTCATTACTGTTATAAAAGTAGTTGAGAGTCATTTCAAAGACTTGTTTCATAAAAATAAGTGAGTGCAATAGAAGTTTTAATCTAATCTGGCACACATGTCTTAAAGATACTTGATTACCTATTTAATTTTCAGCTCTTCTGTGACAGGGAGAGGACATCCAGCAGGTGTACAAAACCAGAAACTAATGTAGCCTGTAGAAGAACTTTCATAGTAGACTCTAGGACCTGTGACAGTCCAAGACAGTAACCATAGGCAATAATTGTAGGGATTTGAAGAGACTGGTTTCAAGAGTGGGCAGATGGTGAGAGGAACAAAAGCAGCTTTCTGAGGCTTCCTCACACTGCTGTTGGGGTCCATTAAGTTAAAAAAGGGTTTATTGCTGCTAAAAGGAAACTTCTCAGTGCTAGTGAGACAATTTGATGTTGAAATAGGCATCAGCAGATCACTGCCATTGCTGGATTGCTGACACTCGAAATTTCTTAGCTGAGATATAACAAAGGAATCACTGTAGTGTGTTCCATGTGTGACGAAGGGTCATTGCATGCACTTTCTAATAGTATGTGCTGTTGCAGTTACCTTGACGTTAGGTAACCTATTTTACCACATCTCTACGGGCTAGTGTGGCAACAAGAGCAAGATCTAGATAAGCTTATACTAATTATTGTTAAGGGCTGCTCAGTTTACTAGCATGATATATGTGAGGCTACAGCAGCTCAGTGCCTCCAGCCGGAGTCTGTAGCAAGGCTGAGCAGGTTCCCAGCTGGTGCATATACACACGTGTGAGCAGCCAACCACACTGATAACACCAACAGAAAACTGTGCTTTGGCACTGATGTAAACATACGCCGTACTTACCAACAGCATGGATGGCCCAATCCTGTTCCTTCCTGCTAACTGACCAGCACCGAGGGCCACTTGTGGGATATACATGTATGTATATACAACTTGCACCACTCCACCAGCTGCCTTCAGATGCTCAGCTGACCCCTGTGCTCCCCAGTTCCTAGTATCTGAACACGTGAGCTTCCAGCGTTTGTTGCCACACTCTGGCTGCACGGAGACCTCCTGTCCCACTCTCTGACTGCCCCAGCCTGATGTTAACTAGCACTCACCCATACCCATTCAGAATAGAGAACACCCACACAGAAAGTAGAAACAGACATTTCTCAGCTACTTTCCCATGCTGCTTGCCTCTCACCCACCCATCTCCCAGTACATCTTGATCTTTCCATTTCCTTGCATTCTGTCCTTCTGAATATCCCCAAATCTATGCCACATTCCCACAAAATTCATAATATATCCCACAGTATGTTTTGTACAATCCCTAAACACTCTTCAGCTGCACCTTGCAACCCAAAGGGGTTGGCAATAACCCCTGCATGTCTGCAACACATTATGGGAGTTTCTTTGGCTGGCTCACATTGGTGGTTTCCCAGAAGAGACAAAGGACCAGTACCTCTCCCAAGGTAGCCTCAGGGGAGAAGGAAAAGGCAGTGATCCATTTACACTGATTAGGCTCCTAGGGTTCCCCTGCCTGTCATCATTCCTCTGATCCTTGCTGGGATTTCTGTTTATGGTGATTAGCCTTCAGTCACATAACCCAACAGTTGCACTTGGTTTCTGTATCATGCATGCTTCCCATTTTTATACTTGGTCCTTCATTGAAAGTCTCATGAGATTTTACTAATGTAGAATTGTGTAGTTTAAAATAAATGGGGGAACGTGGGGAGGTTAGAAGAAGCGAGAAGAAAGCAAGCAACAGGATTAGAGCTAGTAAAATGTTTTTTTCATTAGAACTCTAGCTTTTTAAAGCTTATTTGCAAAACTTAGGGAATTAAAAATGAAATTGCTGATTTGTCTGTTTCTTGTTTTCCTTTTTAACCTCTAACACACTTAAAATATAGATGAAAGTGAGAAACATTTACTCTGTTCACTGCTCAGTAAATGTTTGATAAGTGCTCAGCATTACTGAAAACTCCTGGGGAAAAGGGCTGATAAAGGCAGCCCATTTTCAGCCCTCCCAACCACAAATAGATGCCTTTTGGAAGATTGTGTGGATTATATTTTAAAACAAACAAACAAACAAAAAACAAAAAAACAAAAAAAAAAAAAAAAAAAAAAAACACCCCCCCAAAAAAAACCAAAAACAAAAAACAAAAAACACCACAGCAGATAGAAATAGAGATAATGTCGCTCTTAAAAAATCTTATCTCCCATTTTGCATGTGTTTTGGGGCTGGGGAGGGTTGGTGGACATTATATGGCTGGGGGGTGTTTTATACAGGCTTATTGACATTTTCCTAGTGCAGAAAATGTCACATTAGACTTATTTAAAGTTTCTGTGCATCTGTCATTCATTCTGGTGACCTGATGTCATGGTAGAAGCTTCCATTAAGTCAAAAGCATGAGTATGGCGTTCTGGGAGTGAGGTGAATCTTTTGCAGTAGTGGCAAAACCCCCATAAGTTCTTTTGTCAGTTATGAAGGAACATGAAATTATGGAATATCTGCAGGTGCCCTAGATCCAGAGGCATTTTTGCCAAATGAAAAAAACTGTCATATGAAAATGCTTTTATTCTAAAGAAAGCATCAAGATAGCTTACAAGTTATAGTGGGGCACCAAGCCATTTGGGAAAGGGTAGCTTAAGAAGAAAGCATTTTTTGAAAGAAAAAAAAATAATTCCTTGGTTACTGCTTTTTGTCAAATTTGATGAGTATTGAGCTACAACAGTCACATCCTTTCATGTTCTAACATTGTGATTGCAAGAAGAAATCACAGGATCACTCATGGGTCACGGCCACTGTCTGTAGAATTCATTCACTGTTTGTATAATTCATTCATTCTAGAGAGCTCATAAATATTCAGCATAGTGAAAACAGCGACTCTCCCTTATGACTACAGCATATTTTGATTTTTATATTTTTGCTATAGATCCTTCTCAGCTTAGTTTTTTTCCCCATCAGACTGTAAGTAATTGGTTTGGTTTAACATTTTCGTTTTTTCTGAATGTGTATACTTTATCATTAACTTAATGTAAAAGTGGGAGCAACACGTTGTGACTATCATGAAAGATTACTCAAAGGAAAATGCTCTTCACCCAAGACCTTTCAGATGTCTCAACAGGTATGCTTACATAGGCAAGTACTGCTCCCTTTTTTGTCATGCTTCTTACAAAAGCAAATGTTGCTTACATCCCTTCCCTGTCCTCCAGCCAAGCTTGTACATATGAAGACAATTGCACAGGAAGCCAACCAACTTCCGTGGTGATCAGTAGCATGAAATCTAGTCAAAGCCAATATCTGGCACTTTAGGGGTTAATATTGAGTCTGATCTTGTTCAGCATCTTCATTAATGGTGTGGATGATGGAACATACTGTACCCTCAGCAAGTTTGCAGATGACAAAAAAGTGGGAGGAGTGGCTATTTCACCAGAGGTCTGTGATGCCATCAAGAGGGACATCCACAGGCTGGAGAAATGGTCAGACAGGTACTTCATATAGTTCAGGGAGGAGAAATGCAATGTTTTACACCTGCGGAAGAACAACCCCAAGCACCAGGACATGCTGGGGACCATCCAGCTGGGAAGCAGCTTGGTAGAAAAGGACCTGAAGGTCCTGGTGGACACCAAGTTGAGCATGAGCCAGCAGTGTGCCCTTGCAGCAAAGAATGGTACCCTGGGCTGCATTAGGAAGTGTTGCCGGCAGTCTGAGGGAGGGGATACTTCCCCTCTGCTCAGCATTGGTGAGGCCACATCTGGGTACAGTGCCCAGGTCAAGGCTTCCCAGTACAAGAGAGACAAGGTCGTACTGGAAAGAATCCAATGAAGGGCCACAAAAATGATTAAGGGTTTGGAGTATGTCTCCTATGAGGAAAAACTGAGAAAGCTGGGATTGTTCAGCCTGGAGAAGGGAAGACTCTGGGATCTTACCAATGGATGTCAATACCTGAAGGGAGGGTGCAAAGGGAAGCTCTTTTCAGTGCTGCTCAGTGACAGCACCAGAGGCAGTGGGCACAAACTGAAACACAGGAGGTTCTCTCTGAACATCAGGAAACACTTTTGCACTGTGAGGATGATGAAGTATTGGCACAAGTTACCCAGGGAGTGTGTGGAGTCTCGATCTTTGGAGGTATTCAAGAGCTGTCTGGACATTGTTCTGGGCAACTGGCTCTAGGTGGCTCTTCTTGAGTCAGGGGAGGTAGGGGTAGCAGTGTGGGAGGCTGAACCAGATGACCTCCAGACCTTGCTTCCAACTAGAATCATTAAGTGATTCTGTGTGGTTTGGTGAAAAGAGAATGTATTAAACATCGTATTTAACTATTGGTTTCAGATGTAACTGTATGCACCAGAAGATTGTATTCATGCAAAGTGTCCTGATTGCTAACTTAAGTGAGCTTAGGACAGATGAGAGCTTTTCTTTGGATTCCCACTTGCTCTTGACACATACTCCATGTATGTAATGGAGTTTCTGATTACTTAGCAAGCTGAATTTCTTATCATACTAAGACCAGAGACATGCATAAATTCTGAGCAACTTTTTCCTAATTCTTCACTTCCTTTCATTATCAAGGTGGCCCCACTGGACAGCTAGACACTAGATTTCATTGTTCAGTCTGAACAAGATCCAAAGCATGTTTAGAGACTTATGCTCAGATTGCCAAGAACAAAAGGGAACAAATATTTGTGAAGTAGCTATTTTCAGATTCTGAACATAATAGATGCCCGCAGATGAGGACCAAAAATATATTTTATGTAACAGAGTAAGACTGGAACATAAAACTGGAAAGATAAAACTTATAGAAAATAATTACTGGATTTTTCTGTATTTCCTTTGAAAAGTAGATTTTATATTCTTCTCAGAAACTAATATTGAGATTAAAAGAGGCTTGTTACGCCTTAGCTTGATGTCCAAGATATTACAGCTCTGTCTGGAGTATATGGCAGAAAGTGTTGTCAAGCATTGGAACAGGTTGCCTGGGGAAGTGGTTGAGTCACCATCCCTGGAGGTATTTAACATATGTGTAGAGGTGCTGCTTGGGGGCATGGCTTAGTGGTGTGAATGGCTGGATTAGATTATTTTAAGGTTCTTTTCCAACCTAAATGATTCTATGACTGTATTCTATGATTTGATGACTAAGTGACACCAGCAAAGTTACTTCATTCAAAATTAGTATTCCAGAAGGTAGTTCTTAGAGCATATCTACAATTAACTTGGTTTCATCGATATGCTGTGAGGGTAATAAACATTTTATTTCTGAGCATAGTCTGAAGTGCCTGTTGCACTGATACAACACTTAGGGTAAGTTTGTCTTTGTTGTGACTGACACAATAACATTCAAAGAGGAGTAATTTCCTTTAATTATTTTACTGGTAGGGGTATCCACTGCTAAATGACATAGCCAATCCTCTGATGCAGAAGTTCAGAATTAGAAGGGAATATAAACACATTTTTTATTTGTTGAATATTAAAAAAAAAAAAACAACGATAAAAATAAAAAAAAAACAAAAAACAAAACAAACCAAACCAAAGGAAGAAAAAACTACTGCTCTGCAAGAGAATCTTATCCAAACAGGATCCACATGATCTTTGATTTCAGAGCTGCTTGCGGGGGGGGGGGGGGGGGGGCGGAAGCCGGGGCGGGGGGAGGGGGGGGACCAACAAAATCCCCCAAATCCATTGTGCTTTACATTATCCATTCCTTCATTTTCAACTTGCCCGTAACAAAAACAGATCTAATTCTTTATCAATACAAAGCGGCTCACCTAATGTACTCAGAATAGTCTTCCCCAAATTAAATGCTCCAATAATGACCAATGAATGGCACAGGGTCACATTCATGATTCCCTGGCTAAAGCAACAGCAATCTTTGTCCAGAGGGCACATTTTGCAGACAGTAGTAGTTTTGTGCAGCAGAAATGATCCCAACTTCCCTGCCCAGGTCCAAACCAACCCAGTTCTCAAAATCCTAGTAGCATTGCTAGTTCATAAAATAGGTTAGTATCAACCTCCAAAGACAGCCAGATTCTCTCACCTTTCCTGCTTTTCCTTTTGACTTCAAGAAGACCAGTGAGTTAGTGCTATGGACATTTTGTGAGTAGTCTTTGTCCAAGGATATATTTATTTTAATGGCCTAAGTAACAACTAATTCCATGTGTTAGACAAGTGCCTTAATATTCAGTTGTGTCAGCTGGACACTGAACAACTTACATGACGCTGGGTTTATTGCAACATCTTTCTGTGATCAAATTTCTCCTGCCTGCAAAACTTGGCATTTTTATGCATACTTCCTACATTTGAGTTCACATCAGTAAACTCATGTTTTCTCAGTTGCTGCCGGAAGTTGGAATGATGAATTGTGGAAATTACTTTTCCCTCTGTTTTTTAGGACAATAGGTTTATGATTAGCTAAGATGTCAACAAATTCCATCGATAGTTAAATAAAGCTGCTGTTACCAGATTTATAACAATATCAAACCAACATGTAAGAGGCAGTAATGAAAGAACAAACACCTGATGTATCAATCTGGCTTCCTCCCCCAAAGAATCCAGCAGACAAACAACTTAAAGGCCTTATAACAGTCATCTCAAAACACTTTAAGGTGAAAACTTTGGCAGCATTAAAAGGCAGCTTTGATATGAAATGTACTTTAAATAAAAGTAATGAACTTCTAAAAGGATCGATGATTGTAAAAAATTATCTCCATTATTAACAGACTACATTTCATTTTCAGATGCTATTTTTTTTACTTTTTTTTTTTTTTCATTTGGACAAAAAAAAATTTGAGAATAAAGTAAGGAAATGATTGATCTCCATTTTGTTCTGAGCTCTCATTTCCTTTTTATATTGTCCTGAAATAGTGTTTTGTTGTAGACTGACTTTTCTAGCTCATTCATTGTACTGTTCTTCCTCAAACTCCCACTATTGTTATATTGATTTCAAATGTGTATGCCTTAAAACTCATATATTGGCTTATCATTTTGTTCATAAGAAACTAAGTTTCACAGGTAGCTCACAGCTCATGGATTTGGCAGCATGGAAGTGTTAGTGCTTATATTTCAGGTATTGATTCGCTTGTGGGAAAGCAATTGTAGAAAGAAAAAGGAAAAACTGGAAAATGAAAGTGATCATAGGCAGAAAGGTACCTTTGTTAGCAAAGAAGTATATTGAGGCAAGGGGCAGTTTAATTAAAAAAAGTACAGAAAAAAAGTTTTTTAAAAAAAGAGGAAATAAGGCAAAGTTATAGAGTATTAGTTCACAGATGCTGCTTAGGAGAAAGAAAAGGGCACTTTGTTATATAGATTACATATCAATTTATGGAACTGCACATGGAAATATGTACCAGAAATAGATTCCTGAAGCAAATTAGATTATGTTTATAGAAAACAGGTATACATGTGTTTAGAATAATGCCTACTTTTTTACTTTAAAAAAATATTCCCATTTTAAACCTAAATTCTAATGAAAATTTTTCTGTGGATCTCTATTTCCTGTTATAATATTACAGTTCATTTCTGCAGTTCATATAAAATAGACCATCCAAGTGACTCATGATATTTTTTAGAACACGATCACAGTGTACTCTAAAATAATGAGAATTGGTTTACAGCCAAGGAAAAGGAAAGTGGAGAATCATTTTAAACACAATTCAGAATCACTATCCTGATTGCAGGACAGGGAAAAAAATACTTTCTTTGGGTTGTGTCAGCATCAATTTAAATTGACACTGCAAAGCTAAGAAGCCATCTGGGAAGATGGAAAAATAAGTGTCAGCAGTCCTTTTTGAACTGGACAAAAGCATGAAGCTCATTTCAGAGAAATGGCTGATCATGACATATCCATTGTAATACTGTTTTATGAAGGGATGAAAAATCTCACTTTAATGATGAATTTTTTGATATCTTCTCTGGATGGAGGGACAGTTACTCTACTATATCCTTGTACTAAGATGAGAAAGGAAAGTAAAAATGCTTTTCCCCCAGGAACCGTCAGATCTGGCCATGTCTGATTTATACTGAAAATCATTGAGTAAGAACAACCTCCACCACCAGAATATTTTGTTGTATTGTTGGGTGTATAAGCAAGCTTTGTTTATAATCATCAGGTCACTGATGAATAGAGGAATCTCATTCTGCTTAAAACTTATAATTAACATTTTATCATTTTCTATCAGCTTCTTACGCTCAAAGGTACTGTCTTGGGTATTTAAATAACAAAGTTAGTTTGTCATAGTCCCTGCAGACATGAATCATTTTAATTGTTGAACAATGTGGAAGAGATGATTGATGTGAAATCATCTGTGGTAAACTGTTGTACCTATGTGGAAATCATAGTGGCAAACTATTGTACCTTAAACAGCTCCTTCCCACATACCACTCTATACACAAATGCCCTCCAGATTAGCCTTGTTTAAATATTATTCACATTTAAAATGCAGGATGTGTTATAGACTGTATTTTATGAACGAGGCTAAATGCTAAACCCAGCAGTTACATATTCTTTTAAACAGTGAAATTCACTGGTGTACTTTGAAGGCACAGTTTTAAGCAGACTGGAGAGTCAGGGACATAAGAGGAAAATCTCTTTTGATGTTTGCAAGGTTAGGGGCTAAAAGAGAGTGCAGAAATGCACTGACTGTGGGTTCTGAATTGTGACTAAAGGAAAGTATGCCCATGTTCTGAACAGTGCCTTTGTAAACACATCTTCATTCAAGTATTGTACAGCTTTAATGGATTTTCTATACACTGAATTGTTTTGTTATTTTGTAGTTAAACTTCAAAATATTCTGCAGAACAGCAGTGTGGTAATAGAGTGCTGCAATGTCACTTCTATCCATAGCTTAAGTAATGAAGGCTCTAACTGTATATTGATGCTAAATACCATCGTTAGGAAGCCCAATTATATTTTTTTCCATGCTCAGTTTGAATAAGTGCAGTAGGTCAGTCATTCTGAATAACAAATCAGCTTCTTAGCCTTTCCCAGAAATAATTCATTATTCAAAAAATCTATTGTTGATTTTCATTTTCCAAGAGGTGGTTACAAGTTTTGTAAAAGGACAAATTTCTTTTCCAGGCCTTTCAAAATTCAGGACCTATCTATTTAATAGAGTGCCAAGAAGCTAAGATGTGCATTTCTCTTTAATAAATAATAATAAAATAAACCCAAACCAAAACAAAAATGCTATCAAAACCAACTCGTTCATACAATATAAAATAAAATTAAAATTTCTTTGTATCAGTTAATATCTGTGGGGTTCACTTCATTGTGCAACATGCTAACACAGGACAATGTATCATAAAATGCCTACTGAAATTTGTTAGAGAAGGGTATAGCGATGTTCTTAGGAGAGTAATAATATTGAAGACCTAATTTTGTATCAAAGGAGTATGCCAATACAGAGTGTTATAGGTGAGATCTTGGAAAACACTGGCTGACAAAGAATCTGGTTCTAATCCAGAAAATAATGAAAGAATGGAGGGGGTTGTGGGCAGGGCGGGGGGGGGGGGGAGTGGCGTGGGATATGAAAAAATGGAGTTTTGGGGTGGGGGATGGATACAGTGGCAAAGGTGATTATTCAAAGACTTCATCAAAATAATTAAGCTGTGTCACTGGTGTGCTTGCTATGACTTCCAGGGCACTAGTAATTGGGAACAGAGCTTGGAAAATCGTTCATAATGAATGAAGAGTTCATATGAGAAATATGAATTCTTTTTTCCATGAAGTTAGAGAATCACTCATTTGAAATGTTCAGCTAGAAAGCTGTAATATCTCATAAGCAGCTCAACAAAATTACTTCTACTGCATCAGACACTTTAAGGGTAGAGAGTACATTTTACAATATGTTTGCATAGGCCATTTGGATGCTGCTCTTGATTACAGCCTTTAAGACAAATTGTTCATCATGGTTTCAGCTGGGATTGACTTAATGATCTTCTTAGGAGCTAGTGTGGTGCTGTGTTTTGGCCTTGATGCAAGACTTTTCAGTTCCTCAGGCCTTGCTAGCACAAAGGCTGGAGGGGCAGAAGGAATTGGGAGGGGACACAGACAGGGCAGCTGACCCAAAGTAGCCAGAGAGGTATTGCGTACTGTGAGCTCCCCTGGGCAAGCTGCACATACCCAACGTTGGTATTGACCCAGCAAATATGATTATTTATGATTTCATGCATATGTTTACAGTAGGTGGGTGAAATATTTTGAGCAATATATGTGAAATATTTGGATCACTGTTGAAATTCAGTGGTTATTAATCCTGGTAGTAATTCAGAAAGTGTCTGCTCTTTATTTGTATCTCAAAACAGCATCCCAGAATAATAAGTTATATACAAAGTCAAAGGCACGGGGTTCACTGACGCACCAGCTGCTCTCCCAAGTGGAATCCTTTACAAACAGCCAATAATCTGGTCTGCAGTGAGAAGCTTACAGCACTTTTTCTTAAACTAGAAGTGCTAGCATTGTATATAAAACATATCTTCTGGTATTTCATTAAGGTTACTGACCTTGTCTCCAGGCAAGTAACAAGACTCCAGAAGGCTGCAAGAAATGCAAACAAAAATGATGCATTGTTCTGGGACTGTTTTTTGCAATACTACAATGTTTTTAATTCTATAATGCTATCATTGGCCTAAGAATAGTAGGCTAAAGCTGAGGGTTACTGATACATGTCCTCAGTCACAGGGAGATTTTTAATGTACTTCTTTAACCATTTATCTAATGGTCTATAGCAAGATGGTATGGAGTAGACATTCGTATTGCCAAGTTTTAGACTCCTAGCACAGATACCTCAGTTAAAAAGCTAGCATGCTAAAGTACACAAGTTTCCTTCTCTGGTTTATGCTATCAGGAAACCTGTCTTTCTCCTGTTACTATAAAAAGAACCCAATGTTCACTAATATTTAAAATCAGAAATAATTTTGTTCTTTTCTCATTAATTATTTTAAATCTGCAGAACTTTAGACTTCATCTTTTGTGCAGTGTATTTAAATGGGAATTTCTGTGTACCTTGAGGAGAAGACTACAATGGCTGTTTTAAATTCATTCCAGAACAGCATGTGTTCAGGAACTGGCTCATTCTACAGCAGTGGTAAGGGAAACGTGATTATTTTAATCCATAATAATTGTCGAGAGCTTTAGTGGACTGTGCCAGTAGGTAAGAACTGGTGAGATTCTAAGGGTACATACCACAGTGCCTTCTCCTGCCAAATCTTAATCTTCAAAGGGATGACTCTTCTATGAATCTTCCAGTGATCAGTCAAGACACCTGCAGGACAGCTGTCTGCTGCAGAGTACCGCAGTACTGCAGTCTCTATATGTCAGACCACAGAACGCAGCTCCAGATGTAAGCTAGTCTTAACATTCAGCGTTGCTTAAAAATATTGTGTACCTGATTCTGAGACAGTAAGATGAAGAAACAACAAAAACGTTTCAAATGCCTTCTAGGGAGACCATATAAGCTCTAAACTATGCAAGACAAATTTTCTCTTCTTCAGCTATATCATCATCATAAGGGAATTCTCATGCTGTTGGTGTACTTTTAAGAGTTGTGTTTGTTACATTAGAGTATATGAAAACTGTGCGTGTGATCAGTTACAAGGAAGCGTACTATTAGAGAATGCCTTCTAAGGTTTTTCAGGTGGGATATTCTTGACATCAAATCTACTTTCACTTTCAAACAGAAATATTACCTTTTGACAAGATAAAAGAGTCTAGCTAATCAACAGAGAGGCAACTTTAGTGGAAACTCCAGAAAACACTTTTTTTTTTCTTTTCACATCATCCACTACAAATTATTCCTGCCCTAGTATGAGGGCTTTGGACTTCAACGTGGTTGGAATATTTAATGATAATAATGACAATAATAAAGACTGTAACAACTGATGTGGGCAATGTATTCCTAGATCAATAAGAAGCATCAAATAGGAAAACAGTATTCTGATTAGTAGTATAATGAAAAAGAGAAAGAATTTCATAAATACTGAGATACAGTGAAATTAGCAGAAATTAACTAAAATTTCAATTTTAATTGTAAACACTTGAGAATGACAAAGACCTTGAAGATGAAAAAGGCCATTAGGTTGAGAATGAAGGGCAAACCTGTCAGGGAGGGATGTTTTGTTCTGATGACTGCCCTATTCAGAGGTGTTATTTTCTTTTTCTCTTTCCTCCAAGTAATGGAATAAATAGACTGCAGCATTGAAAGGCCATTTTCAGGGACCTGAGAGCACTGATAGTTCTCAAAAGCCCTGATTAGCCCAATACATGTCCCCCCAAACCCACCCCTGGACCCAAGACCCCATGCCAGCCCCACTGCGTCCTGCATGACGGTAGGCCCTGCTGAACCAGGTCCCAGGCACAGGCTGCTGCCTTGCCACAGCCCTGGCCATCTGTCCTGGGGCTGTGACTGACCCTGGTGCTCCTCACTGGGGCAGATCCTGCCCCCCCTCTGCACAGGTGGACACCCCAGCCTGCCCTCAGCTCGTCCCCATTCATACGCAGCGATGGGATCTGGACATAAGGACCCATGATGTTCAACAACACATCAGCAGCAGGGTAAAACTAACCTGTCTCACAGCGCTCTAATCCCAGCTCACGTTCCCTATTAGTGGGTGAACAATCCAACGCCTGGTGAATTCTGCTTCGCAATGATAGGAAGAGCCAACATCGAAGGATCAAAAAGTGATGTAGTTATGAATGCTTGGCTGCCTGGACATAAAGACCCATTTCTTTTGAAAGTTGACAGGCATATTCCATATTTGCAAATGGCACACAAATGTTTAATTTGCAGCTATTACCACAGCCTAGCTGGACAACAGTTTGTATGTCCATCTGTGCACTTCTCCAAGCAGCTGTGAGCATACAACACATAAACTCCTCAAAGGTTACAGTTTGTAGTCTCAGCACCCAATTAGAGTTACGTTCAGCAGGTTTCGTATCAAAGGCCATCACTATTTTATGTAGCCAGCTTTTCTGTGTTGCTCTGATCTTTCCAAATGTCTTAGTTTGTTGAATATTTTTAAAACACAGTTACGACCTTGCAAGTACTTACACACATTCTCTCACTAATGACATAATACATTTTCTTTGGTTATTGCACGCTAATTGCAATATGCAGCTCAGCGGTATTATCTCAAAAATGTCTCAGCACATATACTGCTATGTGTCAGGGAATGCCGTTAAAATGTGTACACCTCTAGTCATTCACTGAGACAATTGGTTTGCACACATATACACAGGGACATCTGTTCAAGGTATGAAAATAGATTATTTTAGGTATGTGTTTACAGAAACAGTGGGGGAATGAAAGGTCACATAAACTGTTACGTAAAATACTATCTGCAGTATGCATCAGCTGGTTAAAAAAAAAAGGGTTTGATTGAGAATTCTATTAACTGTAAACCTTCCAGTTTAGCATAACAGTTTGCATTTCTAATTTACACTGAATTAAGTAAGAAAAACTTATATAGGTATTTCTAAATTACATATACAAGAATAGACATGTCAAAATTAATATCACTATATAATATAATGTATCTTATTAAAAATGTTACATATTATAAATTATTAAATATTATAAAAGGACAGAAAAAAAGAGAACAAATTTATTTAATCATCTCGTCCCATAATGGAGAAAACTTCTAAAGGGCTCCCTGTAGAAGAATTCCTCTAGGTTTCATTCTTCCATTCATTCCCATGAAACTGATGTAAGGCAGAAAGGAGTAAAAAGGATCAAAGTTCATTTTAAGAGTCTAAAGAGATATACAGCTGAAAACTCTGTTCTAGTACTAGAATTCACAGTTCACATAGAGACATGGGAGACATGGTGATTGTTTCAGTAATCTTTGTGTAGTTTTTTTAACATTTCCAGGTTCTGATTTTCTCAGTCCATCTATGTATATCCATCACACAGGATTCATCTCCCTAGAAGAGAACTCATCCCTTTCAAATTTAGTATGTTACTGGGTTTTTCAAATGTAGTTTGCTTTTTTGCTTTAAAATACATAACAGCAAAAAGAAATGTCCTATTGCGCCTCCCATTCAGAAGTGATAGACATTAGCAACCCATTAAAACAAGTGAGTTACGTGTCTTTAATCTATAATACACTTACAAGTAATGCCAAGTCACACAAAAAATAATTTGTTTTTATGAGATCTGTGCTTTCTGCTTTATCCTCCTTTTCAAATACAGAATCTTTTCAAGAAATATCAGAGGAGTTTTTTAAAGACACTTGTCCTGCTTCTTTGATACCCTTCACTGACTGCTCTGAGTTCATAACGAACTTCCTTAGACACAGGGGACAACATGGTAAAATAGAACAACTTATTATCATTATGAACTCCTATTTTATTATTTTTGAAAATAGAATTATCAGAATAATACTAAAATTTATAACTTGTGAGGAGAAGAGAAAAGAAATAAAAAAAATAACCCCAACTTAGAAGCCAGAGAAGAATGAAAATATCAAAAGCTCCAATAGTTCACTTTTTCTTCATAAACTAAAAAGAGCAAGAGAATGATTGTTACAGCAATACTGGAACCTCCTCGTTCTGTCTACATTGTTATCAGAGAAACCAGTATAGGAGCAAAGACAGTGAAAATGTCAATGCTTATGTGAAAAGTGAACATATGGCAGGGAAAGTATGTGCCATATATCAGTTTTTCTTTGCTTCCTTTTGTATTTAAAACAAGAGAATGAGGTGACTATATTACTCATTTATATTACACCAACATATTGCTACCCTCCCACTCCCCAAAATTATCAGCAATCTACCATCTTTCAACTGCTGCTGTACACAGTGTACTGTGAAAAGGAGAGGATAAAATAATTCAATCTGCTAAGCTATTCCAGTATTTGTAGTCTTTTGCATAGTTTGTGAGAGCAATGTTTCATGAGAAAAGGAATTGTATTGATGATGGGCAGAAAGGCAGCAGTAAAACCAAAATCCTAACCTCCCCTATTACCCTTTTCTATTTTTTTTTTTTCACGTGTGATGACTTTGCAGGATCCTTCAACCTTATGGGCTTGAGAAGCTGACATGATATAGTTCCCTTTACACAGAATTTATCACCTTGTGGTTTCCTTGGTCAGAATAAGTTTTGGGTCACCCTTAAGTGCTTATTTGATTAAAACCTATAGACGGTCCCATTATCTTGCCCAGAATACCTGATTTAGCAATGTCTAAAACCAGATGCTGCCATCAATGGTGCTAGTAGTAACACTTAAAGTTAGGCAACTTAGATTGCCCTCCTGAGTTGATCCCAACAAGGTTAGCAAGAGAAATCCTATTTTAGAATCTTACAGAAACAACTCCTATGAGTAGGTCCTATGAGTAGGGTCCTATGAACATCACATCTCAAAATACTCTCTTCATAATAATTTTGTGGAATTATTCTTGTTCACAGAAATAACTTCAGCAGTGAATTAAAGCTTCTTTTAAATTAAATGTCTTTTCTACTAAAGATCACGACTACCTGTTGGAAATTGGCTAATAAATTCAGTTTCCCATCTGTGTATCCTTACTGAATTTAATTACAAGGAAAACCCAACACACTATAGTAGCAGTTGCAGGAGCCCTGCAACGCTTGGAAGTGTTGGTTGTGATACTGTTTCTAAAGTTTTAACCTTTACCTCTCTAGTTTATATCATAGGATGTTTCAATGAACTGAGGAAAATTTGTTTTGATAGTTGATGTGAGTTAATCCAGTTATATTTATGGTCATCATCAAGTCACATACAACCTCAAAGGCAACTTGAGCTCTAATGAAGAAAGAAATAAAAAAAATATCAATTGATTTAATATAATTTTTCATATGGGATATAAGTATTCAAAATGTCTGGAACTCTGACTATATGGGTAAATATTTGAAAAATAGTCTACACTACTAGATTAAACAAAATCAGGGCAATTTTCTGTCTTTGCATTCTTGGTAGTATAAATCTATGCTCTAAAATAAGTTGAATTTGCCCTAAATAATGATCCTTTGTCTGTGTTAACTTCTGGTCAGTGGTCATGGCTTCCTCTGGGCTACTACTATGAGGCCCATGCCACATTCATGATACGCAGTTCTACCAGAGTAACAGCATCAAGGACTGAGGTCTTATGCCCAGAAAAGTTTTCTAGTGTTTAATTTTTCTGTTATAAAAACTTATATGTCTCTATGTGATTAGCATGTTGCTATGTCAAAAGTGAACAATGACGTATTTACATGTGGCTGTGCTATCTTAAGAGCTAAAGCAGAATGTCAATATTCTGGAAAGCATCTGTGAACATAGAATCACAGAATTATAGAGTCATTTATGCTGAAAAAGACCTTTAAGATCATGAAGTCCAAACATTAACCTAACACTGCCAAGTCCACCACTAAACGATGTCCCTAAGCAGCACATCTATGCATCTTTTATATACCTCCAGGGATGGTGACTCAACCACTTCCTTGGGCAGCCTATAACCAATAACCCTTTCAGGGCATAATTTTTTCTTAATATCCAATCTAAACCTCCCTTGGTGCTACCTGAGGACATTTCCTCTCATCCTATCATTTGTTACTTGGCAGAAGAGACTGACACCCACCTCGCTGCAACCTCCTTTCAGGTAGCTTTAGAGACCAATAAGGTCTCCCCTCAGCCTCCTTTCTTGCAAGCTAAATAACTTCAGTTGCCTCAGCCATTCCTCATAAGACTTGTTCTCTAGACACTTCAAGAGCTTCATTGTCTTTCTGTGGATGCACTCCAGCACCTTGATATCTTTATTGTATGCAGTGAGGGTCCCAAAACTGAACATGGGATTCAAGGTGCAGCCTCACCAGTGCTGAGCATGGGGGGACAACCACTGCCCCAGCCCTGCTGGCCACACTGTGTCTGATACAAGCCAGGGTGCTGTTGGCCTTCTTGGCCACCTGGGCACACTGCTGGCTAAGTCAACCAAAATACAAAATATACTTAACACCGTTTAGGACAGATCTTATAGGACAGATCTTAAAGTAACATAATTATGAACCAGTAAATATCTCCAGTACTAGTTCCTGAAGTAAAATAAGCATCAGTGTGCCAATCCTAGTAATTTTTGATTTCTAGCCTTGATCAGACAACTCATTTCAAGGGCCAATCCCAACAAAGTGCATTTTCAGTGCAAGCAAGGTTGAAATGTTTTCTAGTTACTTCAGTTTCTGGTTAAATTTTTATTTGCAATTACTTTCTCTTTCATACATCTTTTTCCTACTTGTAAATTTTTTCAAGTGTGGTGTGGTCTTTGCTTTATTGCTGCTGGCAAGGACCATTATTTTCTCCTGCATAGCTACTGATCCTTCTTTCCTTTCAAATATTCTTTTTTCATAAGAAATAAGCTTAAGAGGATTTTAGAGCCCTCAGCAAAACCAACATTCACCAGCTACCAGGATGATGACTTTCCTGCCTACCCTTTTCTGAACAACAATATTTCTGCATTTCCCTTATGCAAAAAAATCACCAGAAAGGTTTAAGCAATGTATTTTTTTCTCATTTCTTTTGAGACAGGAATAGAACCAAATCTGTCCAAGCTTCTTCTTTGTTTGTTGGTTTGTTTGTTTTTAATTTTACAAAGGCCCTTACCATTTCGCAGAGGGAAATAGTCTGCTTTACTATTGTTACGATTTGCTTAGTATTTTTTATTTTATGATTTTGGTTTTTTCATGGGTAGAAGTAAAAACGCCACCCATGTGGATGTTTATTCTTTGTAGAGTCTAACAACTTGAAAAAGTCCAGTATTTGAATATATAGAAAAAGTAGAATTAGTTCTTTTCTAACCCACTAGGAAAAATGCATAGTTTTTGTTTGGTAATTTCATTATGGAATCATTCCATATAAGCTGGTCAGTTTAACATACAGTTATAACTTATTTTCTTATGCATTTTCCAATCTTACCTAGAAGCTATGGAAGAAGGAGTGGCTCATCAGAAATGAGAGAGCATAAGATGTCAAGTTAAGCAGGATGTAGTTAGTAAACAGTAGAGGTCAGATACTTGCACCTTTCCCAACGAATTAAACCCATAAATAAGCAATATAACTAATAAAAGTTACTCTAGATACCCATTCCACAAAATGCTTTGAGTCCCGAATCACCATTTGTAAGCCAACTGCTTATTTGTGGATGGCTGGTTGGTTGCTTGACTCCTTGCTTTTCCAGCTTTTTCCTGCCCTTTGCCTTCAATACAGTTATTTTCTTCTCAGTGAACCTAACTATCCTCTCCCCCTCACCCTGTTCACAATTTTTTTCCCTCCTGTGATTAGTGCAACTCAGTGACAGGTCTTTAACTCTCATTAGCAGCAGAGATGCCTTTCTCAGCAAGGACTGGCAATGATAACATTAAAAAAGCGTCCTCAGCTTCAATGGACACGATAGCTGTGCCTTTTTGAATATGGCCCTGAAATTTTTTACCTCATTACTTCCATCCTGGATAATAGATTCTACGTGAATAATGGTCACAGAAACAGCTCCATAAAATGCATACTCTAAATGTGTTTCTTTGATTTGGTTAAATTACTATTCAGCAAGCTGTCGCTTTTAAAGCTAAAAACACACAAAGCGAAGGTCAGGACCAGCTTTGTTTTAAATCAAAGGAAATCATTACAGAGGAAGCCCTTCTAAAGACAATCATTTTATGAATCAAGAACAAATTAGAAGCATGCACTGGAGTATTGAAATATACAAAGAACTTCTTTAAGCATCTTTGGGAAGTATGGAAAAATATTGTAGGGCTGTAAGTAGTTCAATTGCCACTGATTTAGAAGGCATGAAGTGCAAGGCACCCCAATCCCAGCTTCCAGCGGAAGCCTGCTCCCTTCCAGCGGCCTTAGAGCCCAGTCACCCCCAAAGCCGCTCCCCTCTCCTCTGGTCCAGTGGCCAGTGGTGACTGGCGATTGGCTGGCAGCTGGGGGTTGCGGGGGGGGGGGGGGGGCGGAACAAGCAGCCGCAGATGACTGCCTGCCACTTCACCTGTGCCGGCCCCCTGTGTAAAAAGTTTGAGGACTCCTGGCCTAAGACATAAAATTATGTTCATTTATATACAATCCGTGCATAGACAGATTTTTATATGTAGACAGGTATATTTATACACATAGATTGATTTATATACAATATGTGCATATATTAAATATATGTGGAGTGTAGCAATGTGTATATACATTATAAATTTAATATTTAAAAAGTAAATATAAATATTAAATAGCATACAGTTTTATTTTTACATAGAAACACAATGTTATAGAAATATGTAAATATTTATATGTTTAGATTAATGTGTATATATATATTTATAGAGCTATGAAAATGAAATATCAACAACCATAAAAGCATAGGTATAAAATGGATAAAACATTAGGTAATAAGAACTAATATAATAATTAAAGTTTAAATGTGAACAGAAAGTAATTATACTAAAGTAAAAGTCTGGATTAGGATGCCCCACTTTAGCAGACTGCAGAACCAAACAAAATGGTGCCCCCACCCCACCCCCAGATTACAAGAAGAGATAAAAATTAATGACTAGGGAAGAAATCGGGTAATAGGTATGATTATGAAGACATAGAGAGTGTAAAGATGCAGAGATAAAGAACTGTATACCTTTTTTACTTGCAGTCCCTACCAGGCTCTGTCAAATTAGTAACTATGGGGCAAAACCTCTGAGGCAGATGAGGAGTTACTTGGTGAGATCAGAAAAAAGACCCCACCACTGGTGAGAGGTAGAGCCTCATCTTCCACTTGATTACAGAGATGGCAATATGCCTCAGTAGTGCAGGCCTGCTGTTGGGGAGAAGCACATACTCTCTGGTTTTGAGTATCTTGCAGATTCTTCCCAACTTTCCCTTGTTTCTTGTGATATTAGAGGAATCAGGGGGGTCCGTGAGTTCCCTGTCTCTCTGCAAAGGAATTGAAGAGGAAGGTTAGTAAAGAAAACAAAAATCCTTAGAGCTTCCTTCCTTTCTACCATAAATATGCGGTTGGGACAGAGGAAAATCCATTATTCCTGTTTCCTACACAGAGAACTGAAGCACAAAGGGACTAAGTGATTTGATTCATACAAATTATTAGTATTATTGGAGAGATGGGAAGTGAAATCTAGGAGTATTTCTGGTTTGGGTTTTTGTTTTTCTTTTCCTGTCAAACTAAAATCCTATCTTATTTTCATATGCATTCCCTTCCTGCTTCTTATCTTTATAGTGTAAATATCTTAGGATGTGGGCAATTTAAAACATCCATATTTCTTTGCACAGCATGACTTTGGTCTAGCAGCATCTTCTAGAAGCATGTTTCTAGATTGTGTAGAATAAATCATAAATAACTAAACCACAATAAAAATACAATAGAGGACCTAAATAATGTAATGAATTGCTGTCCAACCAGCTTCTGTAAAACTTCAAACCTTCCCACTGGGACAAATCTTCAGGATCTAAAAAAAAGCTGTTATTTCTTACAGAGTTGTGGAATACTTCTGCTGATAATGTGTGTTCAGCATTCATTTAAAAAGTAAGCCAAACTACATCATAAATTTTTGAAGGAGACAATGGAAACATGGAATTTATGATCATTGACTCCTGCTGAAGGCTGATCCTGTAGATCTGTATTTGTCATTTCAATTGCACAAAGTAATTTTTCAGTTTTTCAAGCCTGGCTGAAGGGTTAGAGTGCCAATGGAAACATCACATTGAAATAACATATGTCAGAAATATTGCACAAGGAACTAGAAGCTGCTTTAACAGACCTTGTAAAATACTGCTCCTTCTTATACCAAACATAGGGATGAGAGTATTTCTTATCTGCCTTTTAACTCAATTGGCACTTTGTCCAAATTGGAACCATAGGCTTAGGCTATGAGGGAATTTCAGTTTGTGTCAGCATATGTGAAGATTTTCTTTAAAGGCAGTAAGCTACTTGCATTGGCTTTTACTAAACAATAAATAAATTGGCTATTTTAAAGGTCCTTGAATAGTATAAAACCATTGAATCGCTCCTTTAGCTGTTCCACTGAAAAATATTTAATTCTTGTCATGTGTTGAATTTATTTAAAGAAAAGTTATTAATTTTCTTTTCAGTTATACATTACTCAGGGAATATTCTCCCATGCTTTTCTGGCTTGAGCTATGCTTGAAGGTTTTGCCAGCCTGAAGTATGTCAAACAAGAATGTGAAAAATCGTTTCCCTGTCAAGTGCATCTTTGCTAGAAAATAACAGATTGACAAAAGAGTGTGTCTGAAAAATGAGTGAGTTTTTATTAGTTAACCAATTTTATGCAGCAAACTAGTGTGACCTATGCTAACAAATACATCCCTTTGATGATCAGGTTTGGTGGCATGGCTGTTAACAATCACTCTAATAAAAGTAAGGTATTGTTTCTACACTTCTTAGGTCTCCTAACTAGTTGCTTGCATGATACTTTGGGGTTGTTTTTTCGTTGAGGGTTTTGTGGGTTGGTTTTTTTGGTTTTTTGGTTGTTTTTTTTTTTTTTTTTTTTGGGGGGGGGGGCTTTCTTTGTTGTAATAAATTCAACTTGTTATTTGTTTTTTATTTCAACATGAAGTGAGAGTATTGTGTTTACAAGGGAAAGTAGGCATTTGTGAAGGATACTGTTGGATTTCCTGGCCAGTTCCCTATAACTTTTCTGGTATTACCTGTAGATTTGGTTTGTTACACTCTGACTGCCTGGGAAAATGAGGTATGGATTTCCAGCAGTCTCCCCTGGGCCTGAAGCACTTTGCTAGACACGTGTCAAATCCATAATGATGCAGTCAATACTCTGACAGAAGTAAGCAGTATGACTTGGGAGGCTATAGTCAAGCTCAAATACAAGCACTGGAGTTAATGGGAAGTGTGTGCGTAACTCCATGAGACCAGGATGACTTTCTGACTAAGGGATTGAGTTACCTGAATTGGAAAAAATTGTTCCTTCATAGAAGTGATGTGAAGCCAGAGTACAAGTGTGTTGGTGTTGAGATGAGGCAGATGTGGTTGAGATGTGGTAAGTTGTTGAGATACTGTGGTAGAGTCCACACATATTTTCCAAGTCCTGAATGGAGGAGAGAATACATTAAGGCAGCAGTATGAGTCACCAGTGATGTTGATACAAGTGATTAAAGCACATACATGCAGCATCCCAAAGGAGAATAGCTCTCTGTTGATAGAGCCTGGAAATGTCTCCTGTCACAGCCATCATGGATTATTGAACCTCTTTTTTCTTAAAAGGAGTCTAACAAAGTCATAATCTTTCTACAGTGCTAATATATGTGTTCAGTTCAATAAAAATGTCATTGGATTTTTTTGTGTGTGTTTTTGTTGCTTTTTTTTTACAGGGGGAGATCAGTGTTTGCCTAGTACTGCACTGGAAAAATGCAGTTGTCCGTATATATTACATGCTATCACTGTTGAACAGTGCTCCAGACAAGCAAATATTCTATTTTTTTTTTCCTGTAAGAGAGATTTGATTTAGAGTTTGTTCATTATGGATTTGGTAAAGAACCTGATTTAAAAAAAACAAACAAACAAACCAAAACCCCCAAAACAACAACAACAACAACAACAAAAAACCACAACAAAACAGACAGGTACTACAATGAGAGAAAACAAGAAACAGAAATTAAAGTACTATAAATCCAGGTAACTTCAGGTTCCTCTTCTGCAGAAGTAAGAAATCAGGAATGGAACTCAAATGCTTAAATTCAAAAAACTTCCTGGCATTTTAAACATCTTTCTTTGTGGAACATTTTGAATAAAGTCTGTATAATCTTTTTATACAACTATTGAATATTGTAACAGGAATCAAAAACATTATTCCTAAAAAAAATAGTAATTAACCAGTGTTGTGGTTTAACCTGGCAGGCAGCTAAACAACACACATCCATTCATTCAGTCCCAGTGGGATAAGGGAGAGAACTGGAAAAAAGGTAGAACTCATGGCTTGAGTTACAGTTTAATAAAACAGAAAAGGAAGGGAAAATCATAATAATTATAAAAGAATATACAAAACAAGTGATGCACAGTGTAATTGCTCACCACCTGCTGACTGATGCCCATCCAGGCCCCAAGCAGCAGGCTGAGACTCCCCCCCCAGCCAACTCCCCCTAGTTTTTATTGTTCAGCATGATGTCATATGGTATGGAATATACCTTTGGCCAGTTTGGGTTAGCTGTCCTGACTGTGTCCTCTCCCAGTTTCTTGTGCACCCCCAGCATTCTTGCTGGCAGGGGAGTATGAGATGCTGGAAAGTCCTTGACTTAGTGTAAGCACTGTACAGCAACAGCTACAACACCAGTGTGTTATCAACATTATTTTCATCCTAAATCCAAAACACAGTACTGTACCAGCTACTAGGAAGAAAATTAACTCTGTCCCAGCTGAAACCAGGACACTCAGCTAAAAGGGGTATTAGATTGAAGCTCTGGGTTAGATGGAAAATAAGCAGGAGAGTCTAAAATCAAGCAAAAAAGTGGTTCCCTAAAAGAAATAGAGTACTATGCTGAACCTGTAAGTGTCTGCAAACTCAAAGGGCATCTAGAACCTTTTATAACTTTCCCAGTATTTGAACAGTGTTAGGACAAGTGATGGCCTCTGTTTTTCAGTGTACCCAAGACTGAAGCAGTAGCCTTGATCACAGGTATGGCTAATTTACAGATTCTAATTTGTCTTAACATCAACTGTTTCTTCCTCGCCAGCAAGCAGGAAAGTCTGGTCTGTAGGTCTCCCTTGCTGTGACCTGGTCACACAGTGACTCAAGTTAAAGTGATAGGGCATCTACTCAGTCTACAAGGCACTCAATCCTAGTGGGTATCATGGTGGTTCTACACTCCTACAGAGCAAACCTTGCCCAGGAGGCATAACTGAATGAGAAAAACATAAGGATTTTCACAGTTATAATTTATTAACTACAACATCTATTGTTCCTCTCCTTAGCTAAGATCAACTAATGAATACACGAAATTAGAAGTCAATACATGTGCATTATGCATTTAATCTCTGAGTACTAAGAAGCCTGTGTGTTCATACATATTTTTGCAAAGACCTTGTAGGTTTCGAGTTGTCACAATAATGTTATGGATTTTTTTTTTCTTTCTTACCTAGAATTTTATTTAAACACATTAATAGTGAATCTGTCAAATAAAGATGGAGTAAACAAAGGAAAAAAAATGCTTCTACTTATCAGAGGGGAAAATCATAGGTTGTTTTGGGTTATTTTTCAATAAGAGACAGTTAAAAAAAAACTTCATTTTTTGGTAGTTTTTTTCTCTTATTCATTTAAATCCCCACTGTGCATTCCAGTAGGCATCAAGAGGTGAAGAAGGAGAAACATTTTCAAATCTTAAAATTAGTGTTTTGGTTTCTCCTCTCAGGAAATGTACCTATTTCACTGTACTGTCCCTTTGCATGTAGGTGTTTATGACTTCCCTTGTCCATGCTATATTGTAATCTGTTGGCCAGCCTTAAGCAGTTTTTGGCAGAGAGCAGAGAGTATTAAATTATTCCTAAAATAGATGACAAGACAGAAGACAGAAAATTAACTACTGCCTCGTTGAAGAAGACCACTGTATTAGGCACCAAAGAATCCATATAAAATAATTATATCAGGAATTTTCATCCTAATGAGTAAGTTTCACTCTGAGGTTACACCTACTGTGGATACCAAGAAATCTGAACATAAAAACACAAAGCCAGAGGAAACTATAACTTTGTGTATTGTAATAACAAAAGAACCACCTGTAGCATAGCTGAAATGAGAATTTGTTTTACTTAAAAAAATGTTTTTAATAAAAAATTGGAAATAAAACCCTCTCCCTTTTAAATGTGCCTAAAAGAAATCCTACTAAACAAATCTATGCTAAAGGTAGAACTTTACCATTAGAAATTAATAAGAACCTAAGCAAATTATACATTTAATTTTACATTTCCAGACTATTTTTGTTTAGTTTGTATTTTTATTTTTTTAAAAATAACTTATCTCCTGTATTCTCTGGATTGATTGCTTAAAGAAATGCTGTGCTAAGGACCATACATAGTCAAAATAAAATTACTAAAAAATGCCAATACAAAGGTTAGGGTGAGTGATTGTAAAATAGAGATGAGAACTGTTTCACAGTTTTCCACACTGATGGAAATGAACACTAAATATCTAAGTAACTGCAACTCTAAGTTTTGATCCTGAGTTGTTCTGAAATCCTATACAAACATAAACTCTAGAAATAATTGCATTTCACTGTTGATTCATATTGCTTTGTTCTGATTTCTCTGTTTTTATAAGAAATTATATACCATATTGAAATATCATTAAATGAATTTGAAATATTTTGAAAAAAACTTGAAGTATTCATGAACTTAATTTGCACTCACATTGTGTTACACCCTGTAAATCTGATCCAAGTATATGGTATGTATCTGATCGTTTGTGTCTTTAAATTCTGAGCCTTTACAGTGAGTCATGGTTCTTACATGTACATTTCATATTACTTTGAAAAATCACTACCCCAAGTGAGCCATTTCTACAGTGAATAGAATTCTAATTTCTTTGGTTTTATGAAGAGACTGTTTTGGTTTCTTTAGAAAGAGAACAATGACAAAAAATATCTGAAACATTAATTAACTGAGGCAGGAAAGTTAACTGGGAGGCAAGAGACTGTCTCAGATTAAAGCATAGTATTTTGAATTATCTTTTACTTGTTTCTGAGGAGAGATTTTTTAGCTACAAGCAGAAGAAGACATTCCATCTTCTTTTCTTTACTGTTAATTTTACCATTTTAAATGTAATGAGAGTCTCTGTATATGTTTTTGGGGGATTTTTCTTGTACCGTTTGAGGCAAGTTAAACACACATTTGTGTTTAAATATTAGAAGAAAAACCAACAAAAACCTCGAAGAAGAGAAAACAAAATAAAACAAAAGAATAATGCACTGAACAGAGTACTACTGCCATAAGTGGTTCTTATGATACATCATGAGCTTATATACATTTGCACCAGCACCAACAGTATATGAAGCATCTCAGCCTGGCCTTAGGTCCATCCCCTAGCCCAGCTCTGCTGCCTGAAGGTGGCTGAGCACCCATATTCCAGGATGGCCCTTCTTGCCCTCCATGCCAGATCATTTGTGGTCACAAATTACTACTGTTGAAGCAGTTACAATTTGGATGTCTGCTTCAACATAAAGGTCCAAAAAAAAGTAAAAAGAATAAAAAGTAAAACCCCCTCATATTTCCTACCAAAGTAACTTAACATTTTCTTCTGCAATTAAATATTTTGTCATTTCTTTCCTTTCTCAACAAGATAACTTTATGTTGAGTCTGTTAAAAAATAACTGTATATCATATACAGTCTAACTTAGTGATAATAATATTGTAAACATTTGTATGTTTTCCAATTCACAAAGAACTTGTTACCTATTATGCATCATCCATCATCCTTTCTATACCCTTATCAGCCTTCTGAAACACGAAAGACAGAGTGTGAATTTTCCATAAAATGCTGTCTTCTTTATATACTTTCTCTTGACTTACTAATAAATCATGGGACATTATTTACAAAGGAAATTTTGTTTTCAAACTATTCACAACCCTTCCATCACAAAATCCTATGACTAAAATAACAAAACAAAACTAATGAAAAAAAACCAAAACCATTCCAGCCATGCATCAGTACAATTCCCAATGAAACCCTGAAGAATGGAAGCCAAACAGAAGTTTGGATGCAGGGAAATGAATTAAGAACACAGGGAAATGAATAAAAAAATACTATGACTTTGTCTTTTCAGCTCACATAACTTGAAGTGCAGTAAATGAAAATTATCTAAATATTAAAAAAAGAAGAAATTACTCTATTGAATTTAATGTCTATCGATTTTGCTCAGTATGTGATCCAATCCTACTTAAAGTCAATAAAATTATTCTATTGACTTCAAACTGTTTTCAACCAGACCTAAAACATAATGCATGTAAGTCTTGTTAATAAAGAAGTGCATGATTTAATAACGTTGAAAGGTTCTCTCTTTATCAAGAAACCTAAAAGTTATGAATGCATTTTTATGTACTTCAAGATATATCTAAACCAAAATATATAGCAGCAGCTTTGCAAGACAATACCTTAAGGTATATTGAAAGCTACCATAGAAAACTCACCAGCTACTGCAGGTCACTTGTGCATAGGAGCGACAGACACTTCTCAGAATGTCATTTCCATCAAATTGTCACTAGTAACTAGATTATTTCAGATCGGATGAAAGATCTTGCTAACATAGCTTTTTGCAAAATGAAACTACCCTGGTTAGTTACCTATGAATAAGTTGTGGTTTAAAAATAAAGTTGGTGGGTTTTTTTTAGTATTCTGTGATTTAATGATTTTTTTACATTGCATGACAAAATAGTAATGGTGCATACTATGACTTAATGGCATAGTATGATATAATAAGTCAAACTATGTATTTTGAAAATAGCAAAAAGCTGCTGCTTCACTGACAGGAACCTCTTTTTGTATTAAGGTTTATCTGGAACAGGTAACATATTCAATATATGACAGTCTAATTCATTCAGCACTGTTATTGTATTATTCTGCTATGTCATCTTTAGTATCTTGTTACTTGCTGAACAATTATGAAAGAATATAAAATGTAAATGCAAGTTCACAGTCTTTTTCTAAACAGTTTTCTAAACCTATTCCTTAAACCAGTTGAAAATCAAATGTTAACTGTTAAAACAACATTTTGCTGGAATGACAACTTTTGGAAATTTGCTGGTGGACAAAACCCAACACCTTCCTTTCAGTTCTGTGGAAAAATATTTTAATTCTTGTATATCTTTTAATCATACTCTTCTTAGAAGATGAGAGGGATTTTTAGAAAATATACATAATCTTTCAATGGTATGATTTTTAATATGAATGTTTGATTTCTTTAGTAAACAGGGAATTTCTGTTCACTGGTAGTCAGGGAAGCTCCTGAACAGAGCTGGTAACCAGAGATTTTTAGGGAAGTCACCACCTATTTTAATTTGACATCTAGTTTGACCAAATCTGATGAGGTTTTAAATGGAAATACTTCAGGAAGAATTTAGACCATCAAACAGAGATTTGCATACTTGTAGTTCTGTTTCTAACCCTACTCCAATAGTTGAATATTTTTAGTAGTGTAGTATTGGAGACTGAGAAATTGTATTCTATTTTTTCATCTGAACTTTTAACAAACATATTTAATATGCATATTTATATAGACAATTTGCAGAATAAAACCATGATTACTGATGCTATTTTGTTAAATGCTAATGATACTGTTGGATCAAATAATTTGTAGGAATTAAATAAAGATTTTCTTTGCAGAGGAAGGAATCAGCTAAATGGGATAGCAGGAAGCGCTTACCTTTGTACTGATAATACTCTTGCAAACCCATATTGGTTCAGAAAGGTTTTCTCCAGTTAATACGGGTAATAAGCCTAAATTGTGATTTATTCAGTCAGGACAATGCTCCTGGGTATCTAAATTGTAACTGTACCTCATGTCTTTAGAAGTCTTGGCAAGCACATTCACAAGCTACAGCTTCTCCCCAAGGGAGACTAGAGGGTTTATAATATAAAAGATGGGATTTGTGATGTGAATAGTATCAATCTTTTTCTCTTGAAGATATGGATAATAAACCAAAAAAAAAAATGATTTATGTGATACATTGAAGCCATTGCTGCCTGAGGTTTCCATTCATTGTATAGACAGAGAGAGTAGAGTACCACTATGAAAGGATTGCTGCTGAGAAAGTGCTAGCTATGTTGCTCAGGAATAAAATCACTGCAGACTTTTAGAGCTCTCCTTCAGGAGAAATTGCATATAAGGTAGTAGCAGAGAAATTCAACTTAGAAAGCAGACATGAATATACTGGTGCTTACTAATATTATTTTTTTTTTGTTTATTTTTTGGCTACTTCACTGTCTCCTTGCATCCAATTATATATATTCTACCACTAGTATTAGCCTAAAAGATAGCAGTCTTAGACATCCAGAAAAGATGTAATTATCTTCAAATTGAAGAAGAAATGCAATTCTTTAACCTGATAGCTTTCTTGCTCTCCTATTAGACATGTTTTTTAGTGTATTAGAGGAATAATTCCATAGCTAAAGCAACAAAATGAGCTTTTCCCAGTTATTTGTCAGATCTACAGCATGCATAAACCAAGCAGCCAAACCAACTGTGAATACAGGATAACTAAAAGTGGTTTTCATGTAAATTGTTCCTAAATATTTTTTTTTACATGTTAGTAACATGGACATCTTTTTCAAAAAGACAGTGCTCCTTACATTTATTCAAATTGAATAAATGTGTCCATTGTGGCTACTCTGAGGAAGCTACCAGCCTCCATTCAGTGTAATCCTCATCTGTATTTTTAATCTTTTCTCTAAGAAGTATAACATTAGAACAGTCAAATGTACATATACATTAGTCCTTCCTAAATAAGGGCTGTCACCTCTCTATACTATAAATAAACAAGTAGTAACATTCTTTGCAATATTCCTAAGCACTGACTTGCCATTTATAGCCAATCACAGCCTTTCAGCTAGAGCCACCTTCTTTTGATTTCCCGGTGTATCAATGTACTATAGCAATAGACTAGTAAAAAATAAACTTAAAAAAAAAAAAAAAAAAAAGGTGTCTAAATCTCAGTCTTCTCTATGAATTCTGTTGCTGAGGATAGGAACTCTATATTAGTCTCGATGTTGCTTAATATTAAAACCAGCTCACAAAAAAATGATAACTCCAAAATTTCTTACTTCTCCAAATCTGTGCAACCAGTATGGTTCTGGCTATACTTGTACCAGTAATGACAAAAACCAAAACGTAACTTCTTACATCATGGTAATGCCTAAGGAAACTGTTGGCTCCATTACCATTGCCATACTACTTTAGCTTTGTTTAAGGCTGAACAACAATTCAGAGAGAGAATTCCAATTTTTGGTGGGAGCTGAGCTGTTACACTGCCCATAATTCAGAGAATTCAGCATAATTACAATAGTTAAAAATGCAGAGATATGTGCCGTACCACTTCTTCCACAACTTGAGCTAAATAAAAGATTTAGCCTCCCCTTTCCCACTTTGCCCCCCACCCTTCCCTGCTAAGGAGCACAGCTGATGCTGACAACATGCAAAATCATGAATTTCTAAACAAACTGGGCTAAGAAGAGAGAAATAGGAAACGGGGCTGAGAAAGCAGGGCTGTTAGCCTGCAGGAGTGCAAATAATTTACAGGACTAGCAGTGGTGAGAAAGAGCATCTTTTTAACCACTAGAAAAGGAAATTTGTCTTGGATCACTGGGATGAAAAAATAGAAAAAAGTACTGTATTATATCTGCAGAGAAATTTTGTTTCGGCTTTTGTGAGGCCTTTGCCGATTTTCATCTAATTTCACTTTGGTAATCAAACAGTGAAGGTGAAGTGCAGTTTTTCACTAGGCATGTCAAGCTTCCCTTGTGTTGTTAGGAAGCATTTCTTATGAACAATTTTTAATTAGACAAAGTTCAATAATTAATTTAGTGAGAGCTACCTAGGTTATTTCAAAGTCCTTAGAGGGACTGTGAGATCATTAATTCTCTGTAACTTTCTTCTGCATATCTGCTTTGGAAGGAAAACAACGGTCTTTGTAACAAACTTCAAAGGGAAAGAAAATTATCTACTTTCCCTGTCCATTGTGAAGGAAGTAGAAACATATGGCTTAAACCGTAATCTTTTCTCACTACAATTTGATATTAAAAACACGTTCTGTTAGCTAATGTAAGAGTTGTGAAGCGCTGGAATAAATTACATGGGAGGGTTGTAGAGGTTCAGTTACTGAAGTTCTGTGAGAGCAAAGTAGACCACCATCTGCCAGCAACTGCATTTGGATAGTTAGTGCTGCCTTGCTGTGAGAAAATGGACTACATGGCGTTCCAGCCAGTCCCATTTTCTGTGAGTCTGCACGTGCTAGTCATTATGATATTGTACAGTGCATAAAAATATACAAGCAAGGAGATAAATCTTTATAGACAAGATACAAGGACCCAAAAAATAATTGTTTATCCTTTGGTGCATTTCACTAGAAGAGCACTAGGCCCTGTTTGCAATTGCATACTCAATGGAAGAGTTAATGCATGTTCTCTTGCTGATTTTGGATAAGCTTTACCCCTCAAAAAAGTTATGTCTCAATATTTTTTGTGGGTAAGGAGGCCACATTGCAAAGGTTTTGCTTTAGTGTAGTATGAGGAATGGTGTATATTTAGAGTTCTTGAATGTCTAAATCAAATTTAAACCTTTCAAACCACCAGATCTTTCTTTCTTTCTTACAATATGATTTTGTATCCTTGGTTCTTAACTGTCAATATTTTTGTTTTATCATGAATTTGCATGTGTATGATGAGATCTGATGGGAGTTTCTGTTCCCATAAAGGGGAGAAAACTTGGAAGCTTCTTGGGTTTTGAAGGATTGAAGTAACCCAAATTTTTAAGTACTGCATTGTACTGTAATTACACTGCTTAATGTTTCCTTTGTTTTCATCAAGCTCTGTTGAAAGTTCATTCACTTGGGGTTTCAGGCATTATTTTTGCTGTGGTTATTGTTAAAATTTATTAGCCTTCCCTCAGTGAATGGTGATAACACTCTTATTTTTGTGAGAGTTAGAATTTTTAAGCTGTACTGGAGGAGGTGTCTGTTGCCTTATGGGTTGCAAGATACAGTGGAGCTATATCACATCCAGGTTTCCTATGAGTGCTTATGGCCAGCTTCTGGTATCAATGGCAACATCATAACTGAAGAAATGCTACTGGACTTATGCTAATTCTAGGTGTGAGGCTGTTTTAGGACTGAGCTGAATTCCAGCCGAGGTTGTACAACAGTTATCACTGAATGAGGGACAAAGACCATTTTCTCCCTCATCATTGGATGTTGAAACTTAGTAATAGAAGTTTTGGGTGCCAATTGATTGATTTCATTTCCTAATCTTCCATGCACTGCAGGTGCTTTCAATGAATTATTCATTAGATACTTCTGTCAGTTGTGCATACAAAAAGAGGTAGAAAATCTGAGACACAGAGGGATAGCTGCTGAGTGACTATTTAACATGCTGGTAAGTTCTAAGTATATTTTTGAACACACTATAATAAAGCTGATGTCTGCCTTCCATTGTATTTTCTTATATATAATTTTTACGCTTAGGATTGTGTCCCGCCCTGATTAATGGGACTAGCAAAAGGAAATTATCTTCTAGATGTAGTGATGCTACTGATCCCCAAAATATTTTTCCTATTTATATATATATATTGCCAAGATTTGTTAAGATAAATTAAGAAAAATATGTAAGACAATCCTAGAGGTACACTTAATGCTCAGTCTGGGCCATAAGTAATGAGTGGGTTTTTCCCATATTTCAATGACTATTATTTATTGATGACCAAATATCTGAGCTTATTCCTAAACCTGCTCAGATTCTTGTTACAATAAATCTGAATTAGAGCACTTCATTTACAGTGTTCATAAATGTCAATGCCTTGAACAGAAATTGTTAGTAATTGCACTGAGTCTTCGAAAAATATTCACTAAAGTTCCACAGATCTTAAAACAACAACACAACAACAAAAACCTAACCAAACCACAACCAAAAAAAGCTTTCATAAACTCTTATTTCTACAGGGCTCTCTCTAATCTACAAGCATGTCACCACTTGAAATACAGTTACTCCTGACAGAGACTCCGAGATTGTCAGGTAGAAAAAATGATGGCTCAGGGTCATTCCTCTAGAAATACGTGGTCTTGAAAGGAAACCCTCTTATAGATTTGGTCCTTAATAAAAGTCTTAGTGTCCATGGAAATGCTTCATACAGATAATCCTCTTACAAAATTTCTGTGTGTATTCTGCAAGCACCCAGCATCAGTCCTTAGCATGCTGGACTTTGGCATCTTTTCCATACAGCTTTTTGATGGAAACTAATTTTAAGTAAGAATATGTTGCTTATGTAAGTATTTTTACAGCTTCAAATGGTAAGATCCTGGAACCTTCTCATGTATTTTTCATATTATCTTAAATAATTTCCCTGTTGTTTTGGGATTTTTTTTTTTTTTTTTTTTACATATAAAAAGCTGAGAAGGGAAGGATTATTTTACAGTTTGTAAAGTTTTTGCACCCCCAGCAATGAGGTGCTGAGAGACTCTGAGGGATGCCTGTACCACTTAAATTCTTTGTGACTTCTCCAGAAGTACACAGAACCTCAAAGAATGAAGCTGTAAATGTTTTAAGAAATGCATGGTTTTCTAATATTAATGGAAAGTTTTCATTATGAATGAATAAGATATTGCAGAGAAGTTCTAACATTTCAGATCTGTTTGCCTTTCTTTTGTGGCAACTTTATCATGAGTTGTACTGAATTACTGAGTTTGACTGCCATCATGCAGTGGCAATCTTGTATGCTGCTTACAGGCAGCATATATGTATATTTTGCTATGACAAGGTAGAAAAGGTGCTGTGCTGGAACAACATAGCAGTGTTTCTGCCACTCAGCCATTCGTTTGAACTCCTACAGCTGTTTTGTTACTAAACAACGAATGAAGTAATGAGGACACCTCCTGCTAGTTGGCCTAGCAGGAGAGCAGAGAGACTCAAATGTGTTTAACAGTACAGAAAAAAAGAGTTAATCAGATACCTTCTTGGTTGTTGGCAGTTGAAAGCTCCATATTGACAGAATCACAATCAAGCATCAGGCAAACAATCATTGCATTTCTGCATGCACAATGGAAGAAATTACCAAGTAATAACAGCATTATCAGCAGTGCTGTTAGACAGCTTCATCGCCATTACATACCGCCAGATTATAACAGCCTGACTTTCATAAAAGAGGCCATAGGAAAGAAAGGCAGCAGTCACCTGTGCCCTGTGTTTGGGGAAGGGAACACAAGTCACTCATTCTCCCTGAGGAGATTACAGAGCTCATGGGGACCAGGCTCTTGCAGTCACTGGCATGATTTTGCATGTGTCCAGCAGTTTTAAGCAACATTCACTTTCTCCAATTGATTTTGATGCTAGATGGTCACTCCAAATATTCCAGACCACAAGAGGAGCTCAGTTGATGAGGTCTGCCTGCAATATCACAAATCTACTAGTCACCAGGGCCAGTGATTACTTTTAGGTTGAATCAGCAACAAATTTGTGCACTCCTCACGGCAGTACAGTGTAATAGTATAATAGTATAATATTCTTCTTTGCTTTTCCATCTGGATGCAAAAGAGAATAAAATGGGGCTGTACTTTTTCTCTGCTTTTCCCCAAAATCAAACTGGTTCATGGTGGTGTTCCTCCTACTTAATTCCTCCTGCAGGTCTGTAATCCAAATTAGAGAAGCAACATTTTTCTCATACTATTTTAATAGCACAAAACGGGTCCATTACGTATCCCTCTGGACTTCCTGGAAATGAAGCAGGCATTAATTCAGAAAGATTAATTGAAACATTACCTCTGGCACAATTACAGGTACTTCAGCTCTTTATTGATTTGAGTTTGGCATTGACACCTAGCTTTCCTTGCAGGTGATGATGTAGAGCCTGGTGAGGGAATAAGAAAGATCTTGTTACTACAAGAACAAGGAGTTACTGAGGTGAATATACATATGACACATACACACTCTTAAATCTGCCCACGTAAGAGAGATCTGTCACAGCTGTTATCATTCACTGAGGTTGGTCAGAAAGTTTTTCAGTAGAAAATTCCATTACATTGAAAGCTAAATATCTCTCAGAGCTGTGTCTATTTTGACAGCCTTTCTCACTGAAAGTTTTACCACTGGTAAATCTACTGGTTGAAGAGAAGATGAAATGAAAACCAAACCTCTCTGAGCAAAAACTAGACACATGCAAAATCAAGGTTTTCTGAAAGCCAATTGAGTTTTAACATTTTCTCCAAAGTGGAATGAAAAAAGAATTTAAAACATCACTAAATTATATTTCTGGTCTGTTTGTCTCTGTTATTCTCATAGCTGTTGAATAGGATCTTCCTGCAGTCCCTTGTTAACTTAGTTTGCAGATGTGCAAGTAAGGATTAGTACAGATGATTTTATCTCAAACATTCAAGAAAGAAAAAAAATATCAGGAAGAAGAGAGAAGGAGAAATAGGACACTTGTCTTAAGGAAGAGAACAGCTGCATAAGACTGGGGTAGATGCTGCACCTGAAATAAAGGCTAATGCAGTCTAATTCAAGATTTAACAATGAAGCCAGGGAAATGGAAAAGCTCTAAGACGTGTTTGGAAATTAATAATGCAGCGTTGTGGTAAAACCCAAATTAAATTCTCAGTTCTCATTGTAAAAACACATTTAAACTAAAGTATTGCAGGATAAGGCCATCTCATGTTGGTGCATTACTCCTCCAGAATGTTGGTGGTTTGTTTGGTTTTGGGGTTTTTTTGTTTGGTTTTTGGTTTGTTTGTTTTTTGTTTTTTTTTCTGCCAAGGAATGACAAGATACTTACTGGGGTTTTTTTCCTGCTCATACTGCTAGCTGAAATTTTTCTTAGGACAAAGACAAAGGAAATAATTCTGAATTACTGAAAATATGAAGTGTAGAAACTTTGATGCAAACAATGAAGAAACGTTACTATAGAAGAATGTGTCAAAGTATTTGCTATAATTCCCTGAAATCATGAGCAGAAAAAAAAAAACCACAAAACCCAAACAAAAAAGAAAAAACAACCAAAGACTCAACTGAAAAACAAACAAACAAACAAAAAAACCCCACAAAACCACACCACCAAAAAACCAAACAACCTGCAGTTTCTCAAGCTCCTGTTTTCTGCAACATTCTCTTTAACATTCAGGATTATGATTTTTACAGAGTCCATTTAATTTCTGTAGTTCTGTGCATAAATGTTTTCTTTCCTTTGAGCCATCTAAATTAGAGTTCCACTTAGGGTTAGAAAACCCAAATATTCAAAATTATTCATTTCTGAAGGCATCCGATTTTATATAATTTTATAATTGTCTCCACAAAATCCAGATCAGAAAGTACTTTATGGATGACATTAGTGGTCTCCTAATGAAAAGAGATGCTTACATCCCACGTCAATAATTTTCTATTTAATGCTGAAAACATTAAATATTTAAATTTCTTTCTCCCTTCATACAAGAAGTACACATGGAAAAATAGAAATTTTCCCAAAGAATTAAAATAGAGTCTTGTTACACTTCAACAGATTTGAGTAACAACAATATATTTATAGCACCAATCTCTCAGGTCGTTGTAAATTACAGCAAGTATACAGTTCTATCTATCTCATCACAAGTTGTTTACTAAAGCAGTATCTTAAGACAATGGTACCAACTCAAACAAATCAGAAGACAGAACAATAAACCTGCCTTGTACCTTCTAGGGAATGAAAAAATGTGGAAAATAAAAATAAATATAATATAAAATAAGACTAAATATAGTATATAACTCTTTATAAAATAATGATTAAAAATTAGTGCATAAATACTTTGATATAATACTCTCTTACTCATTCTGCAGATATACTTTATTTTTGTGTAGACTAAAGTAAGGATGACCAGATCATAGACAAGGATAATACACTATGTTTAGTGCCATATGCATTGCTGTTATGAAAAATCTCAACTGAAACTATTGTGCTTATACAGTCATTGAGTGTGTGTAATACATTAACATTGATATAAGAATCACTTAAGTCACTTAGGTGAACGGGCTGCAGCCACACAGATATGTAAACTCAATATTTCTCTCTTCCTCCCCACTTTCAACAAAAAGTTAATAACGGCTAAACTACTACCACCAAAGATTTCATCTATCATATGTTTACAGGGATCCAGATCTCAGTGCCAAGAGAGGTCTGTGCCCAGGCTGTTCCCTGCTCAGCGCAACAGCTTAATAAGATTTGCTGTCTGCAGCCTCACCCTGTAATTCTTCCCACTGAAAGAGAAGCCTTTTAAAGTCTTTTAACAGCCATAATAACACATAGAAAAAAATCTTTTCATATCCATTAGGATAAAAAATGCTAGTTGCCAGCCACCAGCTGCTTAGTAATTTCAGGACTTGGAAGTCCAATTGACTAACAAGCTGTACCGGTTACTAAAAAGAGCTAGCAATGATTACCTTATTTATTTTATTTTGATTATTTATGTTATGAAGTCTTTGTTTCACTTGTAGTTGAAATACATTTTAACTATTGGGTTTTCTTTTCTTTTTAGTTACAATTGACATTATAAATTTGATGTACTGATATGAGAAGGTAATTGGTCTCATATAAGTACCCTTCTTTGTCCAGATTGCTTCTGACATTATGACCGGCTTATAACTGACACTCTGCATCATTATTTAGTAACCTAGAAATAATGACCAAAGCAGTTTGAGTTAATGGAAGTTCTACCAGGTTTACCTGAATTGTGCAGTGTTATTAGGACAGAAGCTTAAGGTTTCTAAAGGTAAAAAAATATTGTGTTGTTTTGAATTGTCACTGTACCCATGCAAATAAGCATAAGAATAAAGAATTGGTATTTCCCTGTTTGACTTTAAAAGAGTTTTCTCTGACTTTTATCTTCCCCTTTCCTCCTTCCCTCCCTCTCTCCCTCCCTCGTTCCTCTGTTCCTTCCTTCCTTCCCTCCCCACTCCTTCTCACTCATGTTTTCCTCTTCTGGAGCTGGCCAAAAGCATATGCTTTATACCCTAAGAATTCTCTCATTTTGTGAATCATTTTGTATCATGTAAGTGAAAACACATACAAAATTAAAAATTATGTTTGCAAGTTTTGCTGTTTAATCTCTGAAACCTTTTAATTCCCTAATAATCTTTGCTGCTTCTTTTTCAGAGGTGTCTCCTTCAGGGACTGGGTTTTTTAACTCAGATAATAATTACCCTATGTTATATTTAGGATGAAACCTTTGATAGATCTCAGACCAGGAAAAGCAGCTGCGCTAGAAACAGAAGGTGTCCCGATGAATAGAGCTGGCCCTTTCTTCATGGATGAACTTTTGACTACTTGAAAGTGTTATAAACTGCTGTCATCCATAACCATATTTTAAGTTACAAGAGTGGTCCTGTGGGAAGAATAATGCTAAGAAATTTCTAACACAAAAACTTCTATATCTCACAGAAATCTAGAAATAAAGTTCTACCTTATGTAGTATCTCTATTGTTATTTATAATTCCTCAGTTAATATTATGGCGGGGGTGTTGATGTTAATATTTGAAAATTGGGAGAATTAAGATTTTCTAATGAGGAATCTGGAGAAAAGGATGGTGAAATAAAACCTTTTGGTTTATAGCTTTTCAGGCACTTTTTCTACACTTAGTTTACTCAAAAAATAATAAGCAATTACTGAATAGTATCTCCATCATAAAGGATTTTCATATTGAGTGGGTTAGTAGAGAAAGTTTGAAACAAACCTTTAAAACAAGAAATATCTCTGTAGAGAGTGAAACCACAGTAACAGAAAATTAAGAATTTCTTGAAAATTGGATCTCAATACCTATCAAAAGGTTACAGAGGATTTAGGCAGCAATATATGATATAAGTCATGGCTTAACACCGACATGAAAGTCAAGTGCAGTGTCCCCTGCAGGCGACGAACTGGTGAGATGTTTCAACAATGTCCCTTGCAGTAGGGGCAGATGATTTGTAGACTGCTATAAGCTCTCTTATACCTGTGGTTGGTAGTAACCTGTTATAAATCTGATGGTATTGAATGAGTAACTTTTGATTCAGATATTAAGCAGAAATAGAGGCCATTCCCTGAGCTTCTGTTTAGACTTCAGTTTTTACCTACTGAAATTAAATTAATATGTGTTTCCCATGTGGGGATGTTGTTTTACTGTGACATACACGTAGCAATCTGTTTTTACCCAAGCCTTGTTTAGATTTGCTAAAAATACATTGCCTAATTGCCAGTGTTGTTGCCTCTCCCAGCTGCCTGGACAGCCTATAGAAGGCAGATACTCTATTTTAGGCATGGAGATACCTACAGATCAGACAAGATACTGAGAAAAAGTAAATTAATCCTGGGAAGATGTAAAGCAAAAGATGACAGCAATGGAGAATCAAGCTCTTTCCATTAAGTAAGGCTTAAAACTTACAGGTATTTTAAAAAGACAGTTAAAATGTTTCTGTTCTAACAAGTACTGAATATATCAAACAATAATTATAGATAAAATCTGCTATTGATCTGCAAGGCATAGCGGAGTTTAGCTTCTGTCTTATGTGTCATTGAGGAGTTCTGATTTCAGCAGAATTGGGTTTATACTAGCTGAGAAGCAGTATATAGCTCTTCTCCTTTGAGCAGCCTAAAACTGTATGTGTAACTCCAGGCTGGCCCCTATCTATAAGGATAGAATGTCATTAGCAAGGAAATAAGGATGGCAAATGCAGAACTGGAAAGGGGAGGGACAGGAGAATTGTTCTCACCAGCTGGTCACAGAGAAAGGTTCTTTTCTTGGGAACTTGAAAAAATCTCCATTTGACAGCAGAGCTGAAAAGGTGGTCACAAAATAAACAGTGCTGCTAATAGGAGCTGTCACCATATTTAAGGCTGGTGAGTAGTAATTAATGCAGATCCTTTCAAGCAAGTCTTGCAGGCTCAAATGGTGCTTAGTGATTCATAGAGGAAGTGGAAAGTGAGAGAGACTCACCTTGAATTTGAATTTACTCCCTGTGAAAGTCTGAAAGGGATGGTGTATGGGTCTCCCAAAGGGACTGGTTTTGCAGGAGGCTTTAAATGCAAGAGCATTCACAATTAGAGGTGAACCTAATACACATTCTTACTCTTTTACAAACCTTCAGATCTGAGGATAATTTAGAACGTGATAGAACCCAGAGGGCTACAAAGGTGATTAGGGGACTGGAACATCTCCCTTAGGAGGAAAGGCTGAGAGAGCTGGGACTGCTTAAACTGGAGAAGGGAAAACTGACAGGGGATCTTATCAACGTATACAAATATCTTAAGAGCAAATGTCAAGGTGATGGGGCCAGGATTTTTTCAGCAGTGCCCAGAGGCAGGACAAGGGCCAAGGGGCACAAACTGAAACACAGAAGGTTCCATCTGAATATTAGGAAGAACTTTGCCTCAGGGGTGACAGAGCCCTGGCACAGGCTGCCCAGGGAGGGGCAGCCTCCTTCTCTGGAGACATTCAAACCCCACCTGGACATGATTCTGTGCAACCTACTCTAGGAAAACCTGCTTTAGCAGGGGTTGGGCTAGATGATCTCCAGAGGTCCCTTCCAACCCCAACCATTCTGTCATTCTGAAACTTTCAGTTCCCTGGCTCAATCCTCAGTATTCATAGTCCTCTTATTAAGATCACTGCAGGGTTTTATGAGTTGAAAATGTGTTCGTCTAAAAATGAATGGCTGAGAAAAAGTTGACATGGATGATGATGATTGAAAAGTACTAATTTAACACCTTCCATTTAGCTCAAGTGCCAGCTACCTGGAGATATATATCTTAATAAGAAGTAAGGTGCAATATGTAAGATATAAGACACAGAAATGATAGATACAGGTATTTTAAGTATGAGAACCATATATCTTCTATCAGTTATAATTTGCAAATTATGTAATTCTCAAATGTTAGATGGAGGTACACTATGTAAGGCTGTGGCACATTGTGTTCAAACAGTCTGTCATGCTGTAGAAATGTTTATAATCTTTGTAAGCACAATGCGAAAGACCACAGATGTCTTTATTACTGGTTGTAGCATTGATCTTTTCAACATATGGATATTTTTATTTATAACAACATAGAAACTAAAAAGGAAATATGTTTTACATTACAGATGGGCTTTACAGTCACAGTACACAAATGTATGTATCACATAAGTGGTTAAAACATAGTACCACTGATGTCAGGGGAGGTAACAGCTGAGCTCTTCCCAGATTTTTATTTAGCTCTTGTCGGGCTACAGCTATTCCAAGTAAAACTTCTCTACCCATTCTCATAATAGTTAAAACCAATGAAAATCCACTGCTTCACCACACACACAGTTCAACTAGTTGAAAAGTGTTCAGGCATGTCCCACCTTTTAGATTCTCTGAGCTTTTATCAGTCTGGAAGATAAAAAGCATGTCTTGTCAGGGAGTTCTGCATGGGCTATGGAGTTATTTCACGTGATTCACCCTTCACTTTGCTCAGACACACATGTCCCCATTGAACTGTAATATATTACAGTAAATAGTAGCCATCCTGTGCTATCTGTAGGTTGTATGTGATTTGACAGCAAGATTTAAGGAATGGGTATTTTCCAACCTAAATAATTCTATTACTCTGATTCTGTGACTGAGATGAAGTTTTCTGGCAAAGTGACCTGCTGGTGAATTATACCTTGATTTAGTAAACACAGACAACCCCAGGTCTTTGTTCTCTGTATTGAAGTCAGATCGTGTATTTCCTGATTTTAAAACTATTTGTGGAAAACTAATTATTTATTACCAATTAAAATCAGAGTTGGATAGTACAAAACCAAACCAAACCAAGAACTTCCACCCCCCTCCATCCTTCCTTTCTTCTCAGGCTCAACTTCACTCTTTCATTGCCAGTTGCTATACCTCCTGCCTGCTGGAGTGGTGAAGGAGGACTGGGGACGTTGCAGTTATTCCATAACAGTTCCATTCTGTAGGTCTTTCCTCCTCCTTCTTTTCCCCTGCTTCAGCATGAGTTCTCTGGGCTGCAGTCCGTCAGGGTAAACCCGTTCTGGTGTGGGGTCCTGCAGGGCTGCAGGGTGGCTGTCTGCCCCACTGTGATCCACGTGGGCTGCAGGGGACGCTGCCCGGAGCCCTCCTCCCCCTTCTTCTCTGGCCTGGGTGTCACAGGTCCATTTATCACACTCTGTTCCTCACTCTGTTTATTTTCAAAATACTAACATGGTAGTATTTCACTAACAAATTTAATAGTTGTTCTGTGTGGTGCAGATTAGATGCTCCATTGTTATAATAATTAATTCTATTGAAGTTCCTGTCCTAATTAGCACAAAGTAGATATGAACTAAGACAAAAATGCTGAATATGTTTTTATGTTGAATGAAGAGTTTACTCTTCTCCAAAACCAGTATCTTCTTCTCAAGGAGGCAAGAACATTCTAGCGTGTAAAATTTTTTGAATATAATAATTAATTTTCAGCCTAGATAGAAATAGGTTTTTGATTAGTTGTGAGCTTCCAAGTAAAAAACCACACAGTAATCAGAGAGATATATTAGCATAAATTACATATACTTAGCATAATAACAAAAACAACAAGCATTTGAACCTCAGAATCAGGCTTAAAGAGCATGAGACTGCATCGTAAATTTGAGGACTTGGACTTGTTTAGTGTATTGGGTTTGATCTTTCATACCAGGGCATTTCAGCCACAGATTTTAGAGCAAGAACTGAGAAGAATTTTGTCTGTTACAGAAACAGGAAACATTATATATCAGAAACTTTAACAGCTTTGGCAGCTTGAAATACTTCAGAATTTTCTTTTAGCTTGAGCCTGGTATGGGACATGCCATCTGGAAGGCTATGGCCCACTGTATTCTTCTTATATTCCCAATTATTTTTAGACAAGTTTGAGGACTAGAAACTTGTGTGTGTGCATAGTGAAGACTCATTTAATGACAGCTTTCCAAGACCTGGACTTTAAAACATAAATTAGATATCATCAGCAGGCTTACATTAAAATCCCTGAGTTGGCAAAACACCAATATTTCCTAAATGAGTCAGATCAGTCTGCCTGCTAACAGGGACACTATACATTTTCTAGAGGGAAATACGTTTAAAAAAAAAAAAAAAAAAAAGCTAATAAAAATGGTGATTTATTTTATTTGTATGATCCATTTGGAAAAATGTTAATTCATTCCCTTAAATAAACAGCAAGTAAAACTCACCCTCCCTCAAGCCGCAAATTAGCCAAAGCATTCATAGATCACTCTTGATTGCTCTTGGTAGTAGACTTTTTCTGTGGAGTCCATTTCATCCAGTGTGCAAAGTGCAGCTCCTTACTCTCAGCTTAATGCATTTAATAAAACTTAATGAACATTTGTAAACTTAATGAAGCACTCTGGAAATGAAAACAAAGGCAAGCCAATGTCCTTCTAAATGGAAACTAGACCATCATACTAGTACCATTGGATTATCTGAAATTGTGTTAAGCTTTTAATGTGTCCTTTGGGGTTAATAGGGTAGACCAGAGTATCCTGAAAATCCTGTTACAGTAAATAATTTATTTGGTTTTTATTAGTATCTCTGAAAGCTTCAGACAGATATAGGTATTTACATTGCACTGCGTATTCATAGTGATTTTCTAGGCAAGTAGGAAACATAACACTGCAATAAGGTATTGACAATGGTAGTAACGAGTCACAAACTTTGTACTGAGCTTGCAAAACCTTAGTACTGAGCTTTATCAGGCTTTCTCTGAACTTTTATTGAGTTGGCAGTAACCTTGATTTTACTCAGTTTCACAGTAACATTTTTATGTTCCCCCTAACAGCTAGGTGGTTATCGCTAATTCCGTTTGCTTATCTTTCAATGGTACAGTCAGGGGGTTTATATAAACAGTATTAAGAAGTAGGTTTTTGGTGTAGCAGAACACAACTTGAACATAATGATATGATGTGGAGAACTGCAGGCTCAGTATGATAGTTGAAGCCTTGAGACACAGTGACACAGGTTATAGGGTAGAGAAAGCCAGCACAGGATAAGAGATAGGTTGGCACTAGAAAATTCACCTACAGTCAATTAAAATAATAAAAAAAAATGAAGACCTGGAGTCTGACAAAATTATTTTAGAAGTTACAAAGAGAACAAGACACAAACATCTAACCTATGCAAAATGCACCATATGCAATGGATTCACATGTAGTATGAACTTTCACACCAGTGAAGGAAGAGTAAGGTGTATAAACTTGTTAGAAAACATGTGAAAATACCAATCATGTCCTGGGGGTGGCTGCATGGTGGAAAATCTCACCCTATTCCTCCCAGAAAAGGAATTGGGAAGTTAGTAACTTGCTGTACCTCTCTCCACATACATTTGCCTGAAGCCAAATAATACATTTAGCTATTGTTGTTGTTGTTCCTGTTATTATTTTCTGTGTAGTAGTATTCTACTCTGGTTTTATTCTAATAATTTGATCTTAACTAATATTAGTTCTCTGATTATTCTGTTAAGGTTTTAAATATGCTGACAACAAATCCCTTGCTTTACATATAATGTGTGTTTTGCTGTTTTGCTGTTGTTTATAACAAGATTTTGAATATTAACAGAAGCAACTAATAATTAGTTATAGGCTGCTTTTTCTTTGCCCTTTCCTGTTATGTCTGAGCGATTAAGTACTTTGTCTGGAGAAGTCATGATTTTAGCAATTTTTTTATTTTTTTATTTTTTTTTTTTTTTTTTTTATGGAAGGAGTAAGAAGATAAATTTCTGTCTTCGAGTTTGTGTGTGTGTCTTTTTAACAGCCAGGCGTAGGTATGTGCATCAAGATGTAGTGCTGATTCTTCAGAAGACATTCAAATTGATGTGGTTTAGAGCATAAATTAGTAAGGTTTTCTACTATCTTGGATTCCTTGGGAAGGCTCCACTGACCCAGATGAGTTTGTATAAAAGTTCTGTAATGCACTTCACTGGGTCAAAGGAACACTTTTGATGGACTTACAGACTTTGTATCACAAGGTTTTGAAAGTCAGTGGAATAAGGTGTCTGTAAAAGCAGAAGTTAAAAATTACCTTCTAATTATGAGGCTGAATTTCTGCTCTCTTTCTAGGTATAGGTGGGAGGGAGATCACCCATCATTATCATAAAGGGATTTCAGATTCGTATCTTTATCCAAGCTGTGGATTGGGCAGATCTTAAAATATCAGATACTGTCAAATGAATCTGTAGCTATTTTGATGGACTGGTGCACACACTTCTGTTGATCTACCTACAGTCCAGGATTGAAACCAGTACTTTATAACCACAAATCATAGATTATGTCTCTTTCCACCATGCCCTAAATTCTTGATAAAGTATTACATATAGCTTGTGGACTGCAGATTGATTGTTTAGTAAACAGATAGGCAGAACAGAGTGATATTGTTTCAGAAAGCCATCTGATCTTTTTTTATTTCTTAAGCCAAAGTTATGGATTTCATTGGAATACTTGCATTTTGATTTTTGTTTGGGTTTGGGGGTCTTTGGCTTTTAGTATTGTTGAAGAAGGTTTGCATACTAAGTGGCTACTTCAAGTAGCATTCAGCTTTGTGTCCTTATGTTAAGATTTTGAGTATGTAAGTCTTTGACTGCCCACACTTAAGCTTTCATTCAATTCATTCTCTCCAGCCAGCATACTTTGACCAAGATTTAAGGAAAGCTGTCTGTTAAGTGGAGAGCAAAGGCATTATCTGAGGACTTGTAAGTTGCTTGTCATGTGTGCAGTAATAATTTGACAATTTGTCAATTATTTTCTCAGCTAACAGACCACTGTACTTTTTCCCTCAGGTCTGAAATTTTCTTGGAATATGAACATTTCCACAATGTTCACACACTTGCTCTTTCTTCTTGTCCAAAAGCGGAAAGGTCTTTACACATAGCCTTAATGAAGCTGTGGTCTGGGGGAAGATGCCCACCTACAGCAAAAACTGAGTCCTGATTTTAGAAGCTGCTCCTGAGAAGAAAAATTCTTCTGTAATATTTTGTGATTTCCAAAGAAAACATGCCTTTACACAAGAAAAACTGTATTGCTGATCTATCCTTTTTCTTCACATGTATTCTTGTGTCAGTACCTTACAGACAACAGGACTTTTGCAGAAATCTTCCTACAAAACCTTCCAGGTTTTTCTCTGCAGAACTTCCACACTTTCTCACTGTGTTTTACAAATGATTGTTCCTTTGAAATGTGCCTTGTAACTGCATCTAGTGAATCATGGATTTTGAATTAGAAGCTATTCCAGGTTTCTTGGGTTCACAACATGAATGTACTACAGGGATAATTCACGTTGATGCATCACAGGAGAATCCAATACTGACAATACAAGCCAGATAAATTCATAAACTCTATTTCCAGTTTAAAATTAGTTTAAAAATATTTTTTAACATTTCTAATACTGGGCCAGTTCATCTTGTAGTGCAATCAGAAATTCTGTAACGGAAGTGACATGTATTGCTGAATCTGTAAGACTTAACTCCTTTAGCCTTACAGAAACACAGAAAATTCCAGCTTGGGATCACTGAAAGGATGTCTGAAAATCCTTCTTTTGAGACCAAGGCCAGCTTATCCAGGACCCTGCCAAGGCCAGGCTTAATTCCATCACTCTTCTGTCCAATCCATTGCAATATTTATTGTCATGATCAAGATTTTTCTCCTTATAATGTATTTTCCCCTGAAGCATATTGTGTCCATCACCTTTTTTCCTTTCATCCTGCATGTTAGGCAGCATTCCTTCATCTTCTCTTATGCAGTCTTCTATTGAAAGACTGGGATTAAGTCTCCCCCTCAATCCTTTTCCTCTCGAGGCTGAACTCCACTTAGAAACATAGAATTGCTTAGATTCAAAAAGACCTTTGAGATCAAGTCCAACCATTAACCCAGGACCGCCAAATCCATCACTAAAGCATGTCCCTAAGCACTGCAGCTACACATCTTTTAAAGACCTTCAGAGATGGTGATTGTACCACCTCCCTGGGCAGCCTGTTCCAATACTTGGCCACCCTTTCTGTGAAGACATTTTTCCCAATATCCAGTATACACCTCCCCTGGCACAACCTGAGGCCTTTTTCTCTTGTCCTGTTGCTTGTTATCTGGGAGAAGATTCTGATCCCCACCTGCCTACAACCTCCTTCCAAGTAGTTGTAGAGAGCAATAAGGTCCTCCCTGTGTCTTCTCCTCTCCAGACTGAACACCCCCAGTTCCCTCAGCTGCTCCTCACAGAACTTGTGCTCCAGCCCCTTCCCCAGCCTCGTTGCCCTTCCCTGGACACGCTCCAGCCCCTCAGTGTCCCTCCTGCAAAGAGGGGCCCAAAACTGAACACAGGATTCAAAGTGCGGCCTCATCAGTGCTGAGCACAGGGGGACAATCACGTCCCCAGTCCTGTTGGCCACACTGTTTTGGATACAAGCCAGGGTGCTGTTGGCCTTCTTGGCCACCTGGGCACACTGCTGGATCATGTTCAGCCGGTCATCAACCAGCATCCCCAGGTCCTTCTCCTCCAGGCAGCTTTCCAGCCACTCTGCCCCCAGCCTGCAGCACTGCATGGGGTTGTTGTGACCCAAGCACAGGACCTGGCACTTCTCTTTGTTGGAGCTCATACTATCGGCCTCAGCTCGTCAGCCCAGCCTGTCCAGATCCCTGTGCAGGACCTTTCTACACTTTTTTCAACCTTGCCAAGATTTCTACCCCTCTAATCACATTAGAGGCCCACCACTGGACCATCTTCAGTCATTTAATGTCTCTTTTGAACTGGAAAGAATTGGACACAGTATTCCAGTCCTAACATACTAGTAGTCTCTGCTCATTCTCCCTACTGGCTTTGACCTGTTGAGCATGAACTGTTGGCCTAATTGTCTCTTTCTTCCAGCAAAAAAGAAACTAATTCATTCTCTCCACCTTCCATTGCTAGGACCCCATGTCTCTTCTCCACCTGTTTCTTTCCATACAAGGGAAGAGCGGCTGTCTTGATGCTGTGGATACCAAGCTTTGTTTTGTCCTGCTGCCCTGCCCCTGCCTGAGCCTTGCTTTTGACCACCCTGTTCTGCATCCTGAGGTCTCACCTCTTGTCTTTCAGCATCACTGCTAGCACCCTATAGATTTTCTGCTCAACTTCCCATATAGAGAATCATCCACCAACCTCTTCTTGCATCCCTTCATCTGACAGTTCAATGATTGAAGCGACACCTTTCACAGACAGGGTCTGCCCCCATCTCAGTTCCTGGGAGAGCACCAGGTACTTTCTGGACTGCATCACGGGAATGATTAACGACATCTCCACACAGCAGCTCTATCTGGTTTGATGCCCCTGATATATAAGAACAATCCAAGTGTTGCTATAGATGCAGTATCCTGTGTTGTGTCACCACTGTCTGAAATGATCACCGGTTTTTCTACCAGAACACCAGCACAGATCTCACTACCTCAAAGTAGCTCAAACAGCATCCTGGACATTTTGTGTGCCACACTGCCCCATCCCACCCAAACTGACATGCAAACTGCTACATCACTTTTGGCAGCCCCTATTTGCAGCAGTCCAGGTCACTGTGCTCCCTTAGTGCCAATTAAATACTAATTAGGAGGCAGGCACAGGTGCTTTCACCCGCCAGGCAGGTTCTTTCTTGCAAGACTATGAACCCATCAAACAGTTCCCAAGTGAAGTTCAATTACCTGGCAAGTTCCATTGCTGCTTTCTTAGCCAGGGGAAGCTGGTTACAGATGCCATCCACTGCATCTATTTGTTTTTATATGAAGCCTTGCACAGTCATATAGTGTAGCTTTACATTGTGAATTAGTGCTATTTTTTTAATGACAAAGAAGATGTCATTCTTACTCCAGTGATAAACTCCTTAAGCTAAAGGGGTTTCATTCATTGCATTTTGCTTGTTCTCTAGTTGCCTCCTTACTGCTAGCACAAACATTGGAGAAGTAAATATCCAAGACCTGATACTTATTTGAGCATTTTCAAAGTTTTCAGTAACCCTCAAAATTATTTGAGCAGAAGTTTTTGATTATGAAGTGGGACTGTAGCAATATAGCTTGCACATGTGGACACTTCATCCTATACTTTACAAAAACAAGCCTCATTTGTAGTTGTCTAGGCAAGGTTTGAAAAGTGCCTGTTCACAGTTTTATCCTGGTCTAACAGGCTCATTTCATGTCAGTAACTTTATCATCATGCTTCCTGACTTGGATATGCATCACTTGAAGCATGCCTAGTTCAGACTAGTGATTTATAAGGCAGGCTGAGCTCCCTGAGTTTAATTTGATTTAGGGAAATTTCCCAGAACTTACCAGGGGAAACTCAGTTATAAGTCCAAATATCATATTTCATAAGAAGATTTTATATTTTCTCCTAATGTTTTTAAAAATATTTCCTTAAGGCCTGATTCTGCAGAAGTGTTCACATTAAGCTACATCACAACATGCTAAATTGCAATGCATTGACCAAGGAAACTTCCTGCATAATTATGCAGTGGCTAAATGTGGCCCTTAATGGCTTCTCACTGCTTTTCTTTGTTTTGTTGTACTTTTTTTAAATGATTCGGATATTTTTAATCCCTGCCTGCCTGCTTTCCTTCCTTCCTTCCTTCCTTGCTTGCTTCATTCCTTGCTTCCTTGCTTCCTTGCTTCCTTGCTTCCTTCCTTCCTCCCTCCCTCCCTCCCTCCCTCCCCCCCTTCCCCCCTTCCTTCCTTCCTCCCTTCCTTCCTTCCTTCCTTCCTTCCTTCCTTCCTCCCTCCCTTGCTCCCTCCCTCCCTCCCTCCCTCCCTCCCTTCCTCCCTCCCTTCCTTCCTTCCTTCCTTCCTTCCTTCCTTCCTTCCTTCCTCCCTTCCTCCCTTCCTTCCTTCCTTCCTTCCTTCCTTCCTTCCTTCCTCCCTCCCTCCCTCCCTCCCCCCCTTCCCTCCTTCCTTCCTTCCTCCCTTCCTTCCTTCCTTCCTTCCTTCCTCCCTTCCTTCCTTCCTTCCTTCCTTCCTTCCTTCCTCCCTCCCTTGCTCCCTCCCTCCCTCCCTCCCTCCCTCCCTTCCTCCCTTCCTTCCTTCCTTCCTTCCTTCCTTCCTTCCTTCCTTCCTTCCTTCCTTCCTTCCTTCCTTCCCTCCTGTCTCTTAATTATTTTGCAGATTTCTCTAGGGAATGGCCCTAGGTTGAACAGAATGGGTAATAACAGCCTTAGGACTTCTGCCTATTTTTATGCAAAGCTTGATTATTCACGCTGTTCAACACTATACATCTAACCGAGGTTAGGAGACTGGGATCTTTGGATAGCTGCTGGGCAGGTGTAGGCTACTAAGATGTCTGAATTTCCCTTCAGAGCTTCATTGAAAATAGAAGAAGCCTATGCTCCTATCTTAAACCCTTAATTTTAGATGCCTTAAGATTTACTAGACAAATGTCTCCATGTAAGTATGGATGGCTGCAGTGATCTGAAACATGTGTTACCTTATGTATCAGTGTGACGAAGAGCTTGCTTACAAAGCAACTTCAGCTCCTCATGATTCGCTTGTTCCTAGAGAGCTTAGGTGGAAATGACATCTATTAACCTTAAAGTCAAATATCTGGAATTGCAGGGGGATTACTGCTCAGCGTATTTGAGCTCTTATTATATAATAGCTTTTCCCAACCTTACCAAAGACACTAAAAGTTGCCTTTTAAAGAACAAAATAACTAGTCAAGTTCAAGGAATAAGTATGTGTGTGGTGTGTGTATAATCCAGCTATTTTAATAAGTAATCACATAAAACATTTCAAATATATCTGGGATGAACTGAAGTGATAGAAGTAGTCCAATTTATTCTAATAAGATAATATGACAGGGATTACATTGCCTTTCCTGATGAAGGAAAAAAAGTCATCAATATATTCCATTTAACCTAAGCCCTATTAGAAATAACACTGATATTTTAAACTGTTAAAGCTGAGAAATAATACATGAAAATAAATGTTTGGTAATTTTCCATGTCTGTAACTAAGTTCTGGTTGTCTAGAGACTTTTAGTCCAGATAAAACTTCTAATACTTTCCAGTTTCTATTTTGTGTTGACAAGTCAGCATTTTAAAATGCTTAGTAGCTTAGTCCTCTTCTTAACTTTATAGATCCAAATATAAAAAGATAGCTGTGATGCTATCTGATGTCCTGCTGTTAAACAAGAACTTTCATATCTGATGCTTTCAATCTAGTCCCCTCAACAAATACTGATTTTGGTAGTGAAATCTTAAGCATTGGAAAGCAATAGAGGAACTAAATTCACAGAACATCAATGGAACAATACCAGTGTGGTGTGTTGGGTTTTTTTTTTTGTTTGTTTGTTTGTTTTTTTTTTTTTAAAGAATCATTTTCAGATCACTAACACAGTGTAGAATTACTGCTTAATCTATGGCATGTATTTTAACATTTATATGCACCAAAGCAATTTACGTTGTTACTAAATGATGTGATAAATTTGTTACACTGTTAGAATAGAATATGAACTGCTTTCAGCTTCTGCAAACAGAACTGGTTGAATTAATGTTATTATTTGAGCAAGATCTATACATCTTATATCACCTGTCATGTGCTTCTGGAAATTGGCTTAACTACATTTTATTACTTCTAGGGTTTTTCTTTTTGTTTGTTTTGTTTAACAGTAAGGAAGGATTTACTTGGAAAATTTATACTTATATGCGAGACATAGAGTTATTTAAAAATATTTGGTAATCTTATTTACACAACAATAATTTTCTCTCATGGTACAATGCCTTAATTTTGTAGCCAAAGTAAAGTCCTAATAAATAACTGACATACTGAAAAAATGAAGTGGATGTGGGGAGGCTCAATAAAAAGGACACATAAATGAATATCTACACATTTGTAATACTAGTTATCTTTTGTTGTTCTCTTATGCACGTTTAATGCTTAAAGTTTCTTCTCTGCTGAGACAGAGATGTAAGACAAAATTTTGTGTGTTGAAAACTAATTCTGGTCAATTTTCTCAAGTCATGTTCATGCTAAGCGATTGTAGCTCATCTTTGTATTTCTGGTCTGCTGCTGCATTTATCCCTGTTGTATCAAAATGCTCTTAGAGTGAGTTACACAGATGCGATGAGATCCCAAAAGGCCTTCAAAGATTCTTTGTTCTTCCCCCTTCCCCCTCAGAACAATCATAGTTTGATACGCGTACACCTCGGTTTTGATCCTCCTCTTCTCCTTCCACTTTCATGTCAGCTGAGAAATGACAAAAAGCCTGTTTTAAAAAAGAGAAATGTCTTGTAATGTGCTTGAAAGGTGGTCACTCTCCAGATTAGGCACCCTCGGGGGAGTATTGTTTCAGAGCAAAACCATCTCTGCCTCCCAGGTGGTTTTACCCTCTTTTCTATTTGCTGTACGTTGAAGAGAAGATCGTAGGCAGGCATACAACAACCAGTGCATCCGTGTCCAGAGAGCAGACAACCCCACATCAGTTATCGTTGCTAACATTGCATTTGGCTGTATTTCTCTTTCATATATGCATATGTTGTACTAAAACATGCCATAAAATTATGAGGAATATGTGTGTTGACAAGAGGCAGTGATAGTTTTAGATGTGCATTGTCATCCAAGAAATAATCTGTAGGGAAAGAAAAATTTGCACCATTTCTGGGTGGTAAAACTGTTTCCTTAATCCTAATTTGCACCTTAATGTTGTTGATTTGGTGAGGAGAGAAAGAAATTACAACTCCTGCTCCTTGACGCGCCCTCGCTCCCAAAGCAGTGTAGTCTCTGGTGTGGCCACCCTCCCAACTGTGTGACTCTAGAATGTCTCAGAAAGCCATATGCTCCTCTGTCATGTGGGTAAGTGAACATTATATACGCTGTGTCCCAGGGTCATAGGTTGCTTCATAAGTGATATCTGTATGCCGAAGAACATTAGATTACTATGTCACACCTAGAATAGATTTCTTGCTTAGAAGACGAAGCTGGGCGAGTAGACCCAAAGTCAGTCATGCAGCCCTAGAAACTGCCTGTGCTGTAGGTCTCAGTCAGTGGTGTGTGGCAGGAATAACACCATATCAAGGTCTCTCATATCACTGATTTTCATTTAAAAAGGAGCCATGACATGTTTTGTTGCCAAACTCTGACCACACACAAAGTGATCTTGGTCTCTTGAAGTACAACAGAACATAGGGGTTCTCTTCCACTTCTTTAAGAGCCTAGTAAAATGAGATCCTGGTTCCTTCCCTCTCTCCACTTTTCCTGGCTTCCCGTTTGCACTCTTAACTGTCCTGGCAGGAGGCAGGAGCCCCTATTGCCCCATCTAAAGCATGCTCCCGTTCATAAGGGTGGCTGTGCTAGCACAAGTTACAGTTCAGATTCTGTCATCTGCAATAGCTGCTGCATTGTAAAAGACTGATCCTTCACCTTATCACATTTATCTCCACTGTCATAGCTCTATTGCCACGCAGGGCTCATAGTTTAGATGTAGCTCAGTGAGGTAGTGATGTGGGTGTTGAACGCTTTTCTTCCTCAGTGCTCTGCTATGTTTTGCTTTGGACCTGGAGTATGTGCTGTATTTTCAAGTAAATGACCTTTTGACAGTTTTAGCATCCTTCTGCATATCTCTGGCCTCCCTCCTGCTCAAGCTGCCTGGCTGCTTACTCAGCCTGGGAAAAACCGGCTTCTCTTGGCTTTTGCCTCTTTACTGACTTGAAGTATCTGCTGAATAAGCACTTTCTCAATAAATACAGTCGATATGTGTATACTTCTGGAAACAAAGGCTCTTCCTCCAAATATTTGTACAAGTATAACTGTTCTGTGGCAAAGGAAAAAACATCCTGAAATACGACTACACTTCTCCCCTACACCACTAGAACTTGAACATATTTTCTTTTTGCCTGTATCTTTTCAGCAAGAAATGAGAGAAATGAAAGTTTATTCATCTTCATGGTATTTTTGATGTGATTCAATTCAGCCTGTGTATTCCAAATTGTGTCATTCAGAGATTTAGATCACTCTGGCAAACCTAATTCTGGTTTCTAGGCTTTTCCCATCCTTATTACAGTTTGTTCCTGCAATTGAACTAGATATCAGTTTGGCTTCCAGACTTCAGATATGATCTGAATTTTCTTTCCTTGGAAAATACTGTTATAAGAGTTTTATGTCAAGTAACAGTTGCCTTCACTTAAGCAGGAAGGTCACTGTGTTATAATTAATATCTACCTGGTTATTATACCTGTAGTCACTAAAGTTTGTTCTGAATACTATTTTAGGTTGTCATGGTACAGTTCCATATATTACTATAATTTCCTTTGGGGTTTTTTTTCAGTTTATAATGGCAGGTAATAACAGCATTGGTGAATGCAAAGGGAAATGGACAGCAAAAAAACAGTCAGGATCTGGTGTACAGCATACACTAAATATTATCTGCAATGTCCAGATGGAAATGAGTATACATAGATGCAGACACAGTTCCTTCTTCCCCACAATTGCATTCATAACTTATTACAAAATTTTGTTATGGATCAGGTCCTTGACTGCTTTGATTTATTCAGACCTCTCTTTTTTTACACACCCTGAAGTTCTTTTTGCTTTTTGAGAACATAGAAAGATTTTAATTGGAAAAGTATCAAAAGGGAAATACTGTTGGCTCTTGTTTGGAACTCAAGAACCAGATCAATTCTGTGACTTTTTATTTTCACTATTCACTTTTTAAAAAAATATATTTTATCAAATATTTTTCATATTTCTCATTACAGAATCTAGTTTTGGTAAAATAGAAACTCTCACTATTGCAAGATTCTGCAGGTTCCAAAATCTGAAACTAGTTCATGATAAGTAGGTTAAGAAAGTTGTATCACACTTCTAATTTGGCACAAAGTTACAGTAATGACAAGGGTTTTGCACTAGTCCAGTCAAATACACTTAATGTGTGGCGTGGCAATTAAATGATGTCTCACTGAGACCTTTTTCAGCTTCTTCTTATTTTTATATTCTATTTGGGTATAGCAACAAACTTTCCATCTTGGTAGAGAAAAATATTTAAACCAAACCGAAACCAAACCCCAAGCCAAAAAGAGAAAAATAGTCATTGAGGAATTATTTTAGGAAGGAGCATGAGAGGCGAAAAGAAACCCTCAGATAATTTACTGTGACATATTAGTATTTTTACCTAGTGAAGGAATAAAATAAGCAAATTATTTATTTATCATTGCCCCATATTTCTATTGTAACTTTTACTTTCTATGAACAGAAGACGATATTTTGCTTTTTGTTCATTTTATACATCGTAGTCTTGTTTATTTAAAAAGACTACAGAAGGTACTTAGTAGTAAAATCACACTAGTTCTTCTATTTATTCTAGTTTGCAAAGACATAGCAAAGGAAAGACTTGGAGATGAATACGAAAATAGTAAGAATCTTAACTGAGAAGGTCTTACCAATGCAAGAGCAAGCCAAAATTTTGACACATGGAAAAGGGACTGAGATACATTATTTATCAGCAAAAGAAAGCTGTAAGTAGTGAACAGAAGTTCATCTAGAGGTTGATTATAAGTAAAAAATACTAATTTTAGTTCTGGGGGGGATTCCTAATATAGAAGGTCTGAGGAATTTTCTGAATGTGTGATGGTGAAATAGTAATCCTTATAAATATTTGGTGAAATCAGCAAAGACAGGAATCAGTAAAGAACAGAAGATTTTCCTTGGATTTCTGAAGTGTTTCAGGACTTGCATTTTATTTTGCTTACATGTATTTATGAAACATTGCATTTCTTGTGCTGCTGTGGCCTCGCTAGAAACAAAGTTAAGAGTGTACTGTACTTTAAATTCAGACTAGGCTACAATTCAAAATTAAATTGTAATGTAACTAAATTGAAATTAATAAAATGGAAATTAATTGGTATTAATGTAAGTCTACTTGAATTAAAATTTTAAGTGAATTAAACATGAAGGGTTTTTTCTTTCTGTGCTTGCACATAAAATGGTAGTTTTATACATTATTCCTTACCATTTTGAAAAACAGGTTGGCTTTTACACTAATGACACAGATTAAGATTTAATGTAAGGATACGTTACTAAAAGACTTTGTATCAATTTCTTTCATTTTACCCTCTGTTTACTAACAAGGACTTCTGACAGCCCGGCCATTTGTTCTATTCTCTTGCAAGAAGTAGCAAAATCTTTTTGAGTTCCAAGTTCTGCCATCCTAGATGTATTTTTTTCTGCTAGAATGTGTAATATTCCAAAGAACCTCATTCTGATCCAGAGTAATGCACCCTTAATTAATTTCATTAATTGATAATAACATTTATTTGCACTTTTAACTTCATAAACTAGATTTCAATATCTGTAATGCATCTGTAAAAGGGTATATTCTCTGTAAATTAAAAACCTTGCACTGAAAGGATATTATCTGTACCAATGAAAAAAAAATATCACATATTAAACAGTTGCATTGTCAGGGAAATGTTTTAAGTTAATTTGAATCTAATCAGTGTGGTAGTTGAAAACAGATAATTCTAGATTAATATTATAGTGTATGTATTTGGGATGAGGTAATGCATATATGCTTAATTCTTGCTATAAATATGCAAAGTAAAAGATTAGGGAGACTTTCAAAAAGTACTTTGGCTAGAAAAGGTTGTTTCTTTTGTAGCATAAGTAGTATCAGTTGCAAAGACAGCTTCTCACCTGCATCCTATAGTGCTAATGCAGCCTTTTGTTACTGTGCCTCTCCCAGTACCAACCTCCTGTTCATCATACAGCATTCGATGTTACCACTCTGGGAGTCCGTATGTCACGTTAAGCGCCTAGAGAAGGGCATGCCTTAGGAAAATCTCAGACATAGCAAGTAAAGCATCGCTACATTTGTCACTTCAACTCAGCCTGAACATTCAGATCCACATCCTAAGAATAAAATACTCTATAAATTTGACTTTTCTACAGTTTCTGTTAAAATCTCAAGTCATTATCTTCTCTTTAACTACACCTCCTGTGTTCAACACACACAAAAGTGTATGAAGTTTACTACTTTTGTGTAAGAAAAAAGAATCCCACAGCATTTCTTTTTAATAACTGTTCAGCTACAAAATTTTATTGGTATCCTTCTATGTTCCCTCTAGAGGATGTAATGCACAAAAGCATTGCCACGGAACATATAAAATTACAAATGAAATTTATTGTAAAAAGTAGAATGTCTTCTAGACTGGTGTCAGTATTTATTTCATTCATAAACCAAAACTGCAGGTATAATATATTCATTGTCAGCAAGTTCATGTGTGTAAATTGCCATCCAACAGTATTGACTGATATAAGACAGATATTGAAAAGACAATTTAAATTTACTCTTCCAAACATAAACTGTTCCACAAAAGCACTGTAAAAACTCCTTCAAGGTTTTGTGTTGTGCTTCACATTTATGGTTAACTACATAATTTGGTTGTGTCATAATCCACTGTGTTTGGCAATTTGGCATTAAAGGCCTGCAAAGCAGATTGAATCCTCACCACTTCACTGGTAGACAGTTTGAGTCTATGACGAAGCAAGCAAGAGAAGAGGTCTAGACGACGTTGACCAGGTGGAGAGAGTTTATTTACACGATCCCGTATCTCTAACAACTGCAAAAGTGCTGAGTCCTGTGATCCCTGCGTATAGGGGTAGTCGAGCTGCAAAATCAAGTCTCGAATTGCTTCTGGGTCAAAGTGCATGCTGTAGCCAAACACTTGGATGTTATTGATTTTCATGTAGCCCAGATTTCTTGAGGGATCAATAAATTCCAGGGGTTCATAGTAGATGCTCTCATTGCCATTTGGACCATTTGACTTTATTCGACTCCTCAAATAGATGTGTACAGTTTCAAAAAATGTCTTCCACTTGTTGCCCAGAGTCAGCGTCCAGTTATAACACTGAAGGGGTAAGTCCAGTTTAGTCCGCTCCCAGTCTGGGAAATTATTTTCATTCACAGGCATAAACCAGCTCTCAGAGTGGCTGCCCCCAAAAGGGTTGACATAAACAGCAAGAACAGGCTCTAAGGTGCTGTTTTTAGTCAGGCAAATTTGAAGGGAGAGGCCCAGTATCATATGGACCAGGCTAGACTTGTACTTGTTACTCTTAAGAGTAAGGAGCATCCGCTTGCGCCAAGAAGGATCAAACCAGCTGTTGAGGCGCATGTCGTTGCTGATGAAAATGGCGTGGACCTCAATTCTCCGGTCTGTCTTCTGCAATAAATACTTCATTTCCAGGTCCTGAAGATCCGTCTCGAACCCAATGTAGTGCTCTGTTGATTCTGCCACTTCAGGCTTGCAAAGCCCTTGGCTCAGCATGTAGCCAGCATTGCAGCTCCCACAGCGGGTGCGATTGTCAGGAGCACAGCTCAGGCACGCCGAGCCATCTCCAACCGTGCAGGGAAGGAACCCGTGGCAGGCAACCTGGTCATTAGGGCACGTGCATGTGTGAGTCTCTTCAGAAAAGCTTCCCAGGAGGCCGTTTTCATTGCAGTAGAGAAAGGACTGGATGCGGTTGAGCCAATAGTTGGAAGATCTGCAACATTAAAATAATTTTTTAACACAAAGAGAGACCTGCATACAATAAATGCAACCTTATTTTTTTTATCAGAAAGAGAAAAATAAAGCTGTTTTTAGTAGCAGATTAAGGCACTAAAGTCAGATGACAGCATCTGCCGTCAGATAAATACATGTATAAATTGCCTTTTAACAATGCAAAACCACAAAAGAAGTTTCCTTACAAACTCACAGGCACAACAGGAACATTTGGTTCATGTATTTCCTCTTTCTGTATCTCAGGAACCCTGACAAAGATCCACTTTTCTGTAATTGTCTTCAGATTAACACCTTGAAATCCTAAACAGTTGAGATTATTTTTCCTCATACTATTTATTCAGGGAGGTGCTTTGTATTTATCTAAGTGTGTATAACTCTCTACTATCTCTCTATTTCATTATGAAGATTTTTGTAAGCTTACGAGCATTCTTTTTTACTGGTTGTAGCCACTTTGATTTACAGACAGTGAGCCAAAACACTTTTCTGGAATAACAAATAGGACCATGCACCCTACTAAAACAGATTCGGTCTTCATTCTTCAGATGATTTCCAGCACAACAATATCCTTACAGGAAGCCTTGCATGAACATGCTGTGTTTACTTTTCATCTTTGGAGATGAAATTAAAGGATCACTTTAATGTTCTGCTTGTCATCTCATTTTGGTTTCACCAGAAGCAACAGTTAATGTCTTGCATCACACTGGCAAAACAGATACTGAAAGCAGCAGTCTAGACTGATGAGGCACACTCGCTAGAAGAAAGACAATAAGGAAAAATGGAGTTATATGGAAACAGTAAAGAGAAAAATTATCTTCTTTCTTTGTCTGAATTTTTCAGTTCTTATTAAGCCTAGCAATGCACAGTTTAAAGAAGCTGTTTTGGCTGCTGCAGAGTCAGATCTATTGTTGCCACATGAGTGATGATGGTTGTACAGTTTCTTCCCTTTTCATTGCATTTTTTCAAAAAGAAAATGCAAAAGCCTCATTTACTGCTGTCTTACTTTAAGTCATATCTGTATTTGTCTCAAATGTTAAAAATCTTATTTTTTGTTGTTTTTTTCCTGACTACAAAATAAATACTAAAACTGAAAATCTATGGCATCTCAAAATCTAATTATTTAGAAACATGAAAATAAAGATCAGTAAAATTAAATCATTGTATACTCTGGTGACTTTGTTTAATCTTTTTTTTTTTTTTTTTTTTCTTTACCTTCTCTTTTTCTGGTTGGCAGTGGAATCTTCTTGTTTTGAGTTGTTTGGTTTTTTTAAATACATATAGTCTATCAGTATTTTCCAGAAGTATAAGTAAATATAATAACACCTATTAAATGTATTCCTTAATGCCATTCTTCTTTGTGCTTATTTGAAAGTCAGTGTTAAGCATAAATATTTTGGCAAATTTTTCCTTCATTTCCTGAATAAAAATCATAATGTCCATTCAACAAGAAAGGTCAATGTCACAATATAAGTTATTCCAAAACAGAGTAGAACATTAAAGCTATTGCTCTCCCAGGTAGGATGGGGAGTTCCTGCATACTTTCTCTGGGTTGCCTTGCCAGTAACCCGTACCTGCTGAGCGTGCCCTGGCAGCTCACAGGATCGGCAGATCAGGTGTGTTATGACCCCGTTTCCCATTATGGGATGAACTTTGCAGCCGGGCAGTGTCTCACATGGTCTATCCTGTTGCTATTAGCCCTATGATGCATCACAGCAATCAAAACAGAGAGGATCCTTGTCCAAAGGAGTGAAACTAACCTTTCAAACTTCTCTCATTACAGCTTTTTCCTAACTCTTAACGGCTCTCTGTACTTATTTCGGAATGGACACTGGGCTTCAAAAGCTGCTGGATGTAAGATATAAAAGTCTGGGCGTTTTACTCTCCTTTCGATTTTTGGGTTATGCCATTTGCCTCACAATAGCCTTTCATAAAGTTGTTATTTTGGTTTGTTTCGTTGGACAGATGACTGGGCAGATTTCAAGAGTTTGTAATTTACTTTGTAATCTCCAAGTTTTCTGCTTGTACTGTTACTACCACTTGGTACCACATGACTACTGCATTAAGGTTAACAGGTTTGTTAATATGAATTTTAGCATCGTCTTCCACTGCTCTTGTGAACAGAAGTCCATGCTTTTGAAAAGTTTTGTGATGTATTAGCAGTACCTTTCCAGAAAACTTAATTTTGCATAGAGTAACCCTGAGCTTACAGTTGTGATTTTGAATTCATTGCAGTGAAAGATAAACATTTGAAGACTTACTGTAAAGATTTTCCATATATCACAAAGTGTTGCCCACAAAGGCTAAATCTGTTTGGCTCACACAAAGCATCAACCATGCTAGGCAGTTTGTAGCGTCTAAGGATAGGTTTGAATGATATATTCTAGTCAGAAGAAAGATAAGAGTGCCTGAGCTTCAAAGCCAGACCCACAAGGCTCCATTATTTTTTCAGCAGAGATTAGTACCTGGATTTGGCATTGTGCTAGTATGGACAAGAGATTTCTGTACGTCTTGGAGGTTAAGCATATACCCTGGTTTATAGTTCAGACACAATCAGCTTTAAGCTACACAATGGTTATGAATTTCTGGAGCCTAATATTTAGATATGTTATGATAGATTTTAATGAGTAGATTTTTGCATGTTGATTCATTGAGGTGTACTTGGTGTCACTGGAAAGGTGTTGGCAGTGGGAAGACAGGAACAGGAATGCCCTGTGTGAGAAGAAGCCAGGGGCTGCCCCATACCAGACACAGCTGGTTCCAGCTTCAACTGGATCCAGCCAACAGTTCTTAGCTCGACCTACAAGCTTTTTTTTTTTTTATTTCCCCCTCCCCTCCTACTGAGGAAGGTGAGTGGGAGAGCAGCTGGGTCAGTAGTCGGTAAGTAGGCATCTGGCAGGCAGCCTGTGTTAACCCACCACATAAGGTAAAGGAGATAATTTGCATCTCTAAGTTGATCCCTGTTATGTTTCATCTACCCTCTCTTCCTCTTAGATATAGTGGATAGGATTACAGATTTTTTTTAAAATATGATATTATTACTTATTATTCTGCTTATTATTTGGCATTAAAACAAGTCAAAGAATGAACTTCACAGTAGGGTTTTTTCATATAGAAGAGGTTTTGGATAAAGATGGGGATTATTTCTCCTGTGACTACACATGATCATTAGATGGCACAAGTATTATTTCTCCTGTGAATACACTTGTCCCATTAGATGGGACAAGTATCTGGCATACACAGGCACCAGGCTAAGAAAGAGAGACCGGCATTACTGCAGACTGATGAAGAGAAGACGGCTGGGAAAGCAGGGAAGGAATTCTCTCAGTCCACAGAGGTGATGGAAAGAGAGACACCTGGTGAGGAAGATAGCACTGTTGGAAAGGAAGAATTTTCTATTGTTAGAATTAGCCTATTTAAACCAGCAAAATTAATTTGCTGGCAAGGGTTGATTTGGTTTGGGTTACTCACTTCTTTAGTCACATGGTCTTTAAAACATTTTCTTTCCTTATTAATGATCTAATCTACTGTTTCCATTATTATGAGAAGCAAAACCTTTAATGTCACTTTTTTGTTCTTTTTATTTTTAATGAGCCTACCTTCCTTCTTTTCTGTTAAGGGATAGAAAAAGCAGTCTAAAAGTCTGCATGAAACTAAATAGCTGCACAATTAAGTTTCCTTTCTAAAACTTAGTTATCAGTTTATAAGTTAGTATTTAGCTTATTAATATCTATCTATCTATCTATCTTTGATCATAACTGTTGCAAGGAGACCGAGAACTTTAGAGGGAAGGAAGTTTTCGACTTATTCCAAATAAAGTTCAAAATAATAATCTTCTAATATTTTTTACCTTATTTTGATTTTTTTACCTGATTTTAACCAGAGAGCTGTCAAGATGATCTACATATACTTGTGTTTGAACAGTTTACAACATAAATACTTTTTTAAAAAATAAAATCAACTGCCTTTATAAATTCCTTTTTAAAAAAAAATCATTATGGAATACTGTGACACTTTGTAAATTTATTGCTTTCACTCAAGTAAATTAACTAAATTAAGTGAAAGTACATAAAATGTCAGCAATAGCTAATTTATTTAAGCCACTCATCCTTCATTAGATAAATTCAAACTGGAATGTCATTCTGGAAGCTTTCTTTTTCTCCTAGAAATAAAAGATCATTTAAAATTCTGGACCCTGCAGTCAAGGGGAAAGGCTTGGTTAGAAGCAGATGCCTCCTGCAGGTCAACACCTGGCTGAACAGCTGGTGCAGCCGGATAGGCAGGGTTAGGATTTTACAGCCACCAGATCCTCTTTGAGGATGGATGGCAGCTGGGGAGAGATGGGATTTAAGAGAAAATAATGGGTGACATCTTAGGCAACAGATTTGCTGACCCAGTGAGAAGGGCTTCAAGCAATGTTACCTTGGGGCTGGAGTCAAAATGAGGACTAAGGAAAAAAAGCATCCAACAGGTCAAGGACAGCAAATATTCTCCCATGTTTGGTACTTGCAAAATGGCATCTGGGACATTGTGTCTGGACTTTAATCATCTGTATGAGAGAGTTATCAACAGACTAGAGCCAGTGATGAGAAGCCATCAAGATGATCAGAGGGCTGAAGCATGCAACATGTGATGAGAGCCTGAAAGGAACTGGGTTTGTCTAGGCTGAGGAACACAAGACTAAAGGGCAAGCTAAATGCTGTCTCCCAATACATTCTGGAAGGATGTAGGGAAGTTAGGCCCAGACATTTCTTCAAGGTGAACAGTAAAAGGACAAGAAACAGGTGCAGAAGTCATATCATAGCAATTTTGATTAGAGAAAGGGAAAAATTCTTGACGGTGAGAGTGGCCAAACACTATGAGAAGTTGATGAGTGAGGTGTAGAATCCCCATCACTGGAGGTATTAAAAGCTTGGTGATTCAAGGCCCTGACCAGACTTTGAACATGAACCTAGTTTGGGCAGATGACTTGCAAAGGTCCATTATAACCTAAATTATTTTTTGATTCTATGATTGTTTCCATTTTAGTGGAAGTTTTGAGAAAATTACAAATATTATCACAAGTATTAAAAACAGTACATAACTATACTGCTTTAGATTTTTATGTACTTTTACAGCTTCATATTTTAGAGGTGCTGCTCTCCCTCAGTGTCTGTTGCCAGTAGAAGCAGGGTGCATCTCTACTACCTAGGGAGAAAAATAACCTCTCTTCCTGGATAATGTATAATCCATCCAAGATTTTGCTACTGAATGAGTGCTTTGTTGTTTAAATACTCTATTTGAGTATACCAATCCTAATTGCTTTTTTTCATTATTCATTATTTGATGTATTCAAGATCCAAACCCTAATCTGATGCCAGAAAGAAACACGCTTATTAATTCTGTCATAGGACCTAATTGTATTTTCCCACTAGTTCTTTTTTTCTTTTTTTTTAAAGTTGTATTGATACGTGAGGTCTACAGGAGTCACTAAGAAAACCTTCTGTTTACTTTGATAGTGATAGAATCTGAATCTCTGACTTTAAGCTCCTCAAGTCCACATTAAAGTTAATAAGAGGCGTTGCTCAAAATTTATTATACTTCTTTCTTCTCTTCAAGTATAATAAATTCTTGGTACTTCATTCCCCATGACATTGTTTTGTACACATTCCCAGTGTTCTTTTACCTTTAATCAGCTTTATTTAATCATTTATATTCTCATTGTGTTAATGGGGGACTAGTGACAAAAGCTTCTTATCTTGAGCAGCTGCTTCTTGTTTATAGAAGTTAATAAATAAATAAAGACAATTAGCTTCTGAGGAAAGGTTGAAGGAGCTCTCAAATTATTCTTTTAATGACACTGCAAACATTATTACTTGATTTGGAAAATTGTATTTACTTGCCTGATATGTCAGTTTTTCAAACACTGAGATATAGAACTTCTGACTTCCAAACCTAGTGAATCTAGCCGGAATCTTCCTAGTTACTTCAATGAGCTTCAAATCAAAATGGGATGCCTGAAATATCTGTGCCTTCACCATCATGCAAAATTACCTGTTAAGCTATAACCAAAAGCTATTTTTGCTGAATCATACATTTGAAATCACAACTTTACTTTAGAAATCAAGTATTATTTAATTTAATGAAATAAAATACTTGATAAGCATAGGATATTTTTTTATCAAAGTATATAATTAATTACAGCACCCAGGAAATTCTTTAAATTTTTTAAAACGCTTTTTTTGTTTGTTAATATTGGCCCATTGAAACCAACTTTTTAAAAGCAGCCTGAAGTTACAAAAGAAGTGTAAAACTCATGACAGAATTTCTATGAAAACATAAATACTATTTATTTTCCTGTTAATTGAATACCTGTTGTCTTTATAGGAAATAGACCATCAAGCCTCTGCTCTGACTTATGCGAAGCAGAACACTGAGCCAGGTAACCCATACAAATCACATACTCCTACCCTTAAGTTAAGACCTCCAAACTGGCTCTCCCATATTCTGAGGTTTCAGTCTCACCTTTGACTGCAAAGCCTTTGCAGTCATGTGAACCACATCTCTTCTGTGGATGATCGTGTCCCTCCATCTCTGTTTAATTTGCTTGATCGTATACATCAAAACGAACATACTTAGTTGTCTGTGACAACATTCCACGCATTTTCTCAATTCTTAAAATTTACTAGGAAACACATTGTTAACTAATTATGGTTTAATAACAGCTCCAGCTCCACCTTCTTACATTCAACCCTTCTACTATACTACAAGAAGATCAGGCTGTTGTTGCTGGATGATGAGACTCTTTTATGGGTGAATCTTTTGCTGCATAGGATGCACTAAAGAGTTGGCTACCGTACTTTCAGCTAGAATACTTACAGCGTAAAGAAAGCTTTCCATATAATCTTCACATTTAACAAGCATGATAAAAAATAGGATAATCCTATGGAACTTAATGTAGCAGTTAACATCAGCCAAGTTTCTGATGAGAATTGTCTTAAGAAATATAAATCTTCATGTGTTTATAGGTCAATTCTACATGAAGTTGCACTGCATTACCTCTTTATAAAATATTCTCCAATTCTGAATTCTAAAGTGCATTTAAAATATTTTGTAATATTTTTTTTCTATGAAATACTTTACTTTCAAAAAAAAATAATTTGAACAATAGCAGTTGCAAGTTTAATCCAAAATATGTGCTTACTCTTGTTCAATATACTGTAACATTAAATATAAGAACAAAGCAGTATGGTCACCCTATATAATAGTTGTAGCAAGTATTTAATCATGATATGACACTTTTACCTCCTTCCCTGCCTCACTAAGTGCTTAACATCTGTTCTACATCAGATGGCTCAGTAGCAGATGATGAGTACTCAGTGAGGCACGTGCTAAATAAAAAAATGAAGACAATTTAACAAGTGTATAGGCAGTAAAATACCCATTACCTATTTTTCCCTCCTTTGGAGGCCAAGTCCAGTATAAATCTGTAAGACAGCAACATCAACATCAAATGCACTTAAAGGCATCTCTGAAATGTCCTACTCTTGATCTTGTGGGTTTACCTCTTGGGAAGGACAAATAAGACTCCAAGTACTTTGTTTCTGTGCTGTGATTCATAACAAGAACATTAATTGCTAATAAAGTTGATAATGGCCTGCATTTTTCTTCTGGGAATCAGGGTAAAACTGCCAACTGTACAGTCACCAGGCGGCCAACGAGTGCTTAGAAGAATGAATGTTTGAAGTTCATTCAGCCTCCCAGAATTAAAGAAGTACTATAACCACCCCTCAAACAGACACGCTTGAAATTATTTTGCTGTGGCTCACGTTACAGGCATGTCACCGAGACTCCCAGTGAGAGCTGCAAATCCTACTAAAAAACCATGACAACCAGGAGCAGCACAGCTGTTCTGGGTTCGCATCTTACACTTTCACAGCTGGGTCCGCCTGAGCCAGGTACTTTAAAGCTGATCTAAAGGCCTAAGCTAGCTATGTGGACCATGGTGAAAACAAGGTAAGCGTGCTGTGAAGTAGAGAAGGAATTTAATACTTCCTCTAAATTTATATAAATGAAAGAAAAACCTCTGTCTAGAGGGATGCCTTTGCTAAAAATCCTGTTAGCATACACAGAAAGGATATTAAATAGCTATGTGATTGTTATGGAAATGTTCTTTCCATATGCTAAAATTGCTTCTAGCAAAGAAATGGATGGGGTAACTTGAGAAATCTAGCTCAATGTGGGACTCCTCCATGGTGGTTATGCTACAGGAGAAGGACTAGATGAACCAGGAGGTTGATTGTGGGATTTTGTTGCTGGGATTAATACAACCTAAAGTGAATCTATGTTGACAGATGAAAAGAAAATACTTTGTTCTGTCCTGTTAATCACATTTAAGAAGAATCTTTACAGATCATCCATCCCTTGTGTCACCATTCTGCAGCTCTTTCCTGCCTTGCCCCCTCACCCCCCTACCTATGCTGATGCTTTATATTTTAAAACCAATAACGCATGTCACTTAAGTTCCAGATAGTCTTTGCATTATAAGAAGTAAAGGAATTAAGCCCCTATAGTAAATTATGTAAATCTCTCACACCTCATAGGACAAAACTGCTATGAGTTGTATGATATTCCAGAATAAAGATTTTGACATTAAAACACTTATTATTTCAGAGGATATATCTAGTTAGTTATAAATTTACTGACAAAGTTTTGTAGCTGTAACTACGCTAATATTGCACCCTTCTAATTCTCATTGCAAAGTTTTTCTAGAATGAAAAACTTTTGCCACCCCTGCCAGCCCCCAAAGAATGGTTCTAGAAAAAAATGTTAAGATAACATGCCTACAATTTTTTTGACACAGCTATAATCATAATGACCATTGTGCTATGACGAGATAGGAATCAAACTGCTTTGTAGTACCACCTATTTGTTTAAAGAGGTTCAAATTAGAGACAACCTTTAAGAGCTTTTTCTAAATAATGATCCATAGTGCAGCAGGGACAAAGGAAATACCAGTCACATTAATTAATGCTGTGAAAAGCAGAATGAAAGCAATTGGAGGTGTTAGGAAAGAGAGTGTTCATGTACAGGAGAAAGAAGGTGTCACGCGCACACGCACACAAAAATTAATTAAGCAAAAACCCTGAACAAGCGAGCTCATCTGTGGCATTCTATGTGGCTATCTATGTTTGTAGTGTTAGATGACCGAAAAACTCATCTTGGGCCTCAGGTTATTCGTTAAGTCAGTGCAATTTTAGGTGAACTTTTCTAGATACATGTTAAAGTGTTATAATAAAAAAAAATGAAGTTATAAAAAGCTTATCTAGGTGCTTCGGTGACAGATGAATATGCCCCTTTAAGGCATTGGAAAAATAACAAATTTGCTGTAACATGACAAACTCTTTTGTGTGAAAGAAAACCAAGGAAATGTCATAAAATTGGACGAACTGAAAGTAGACCCCCAACTCTACTTTTACAGAGATAGGTAAAAAGAGGGCATGATAATGCCACATACACAACTGTACACAATCACAAAATCATAGAATGGTTTAGGTTGGAAAGGACCTTTATAGATCATCCAGCCCAAGCCTCCACCATGGACAGGGATGTTTTCCACTAGACCAGGTTGCTCGAAGCCCACTCCAGCCTGATCTTGAACACTTCCAGTGTTGAGGCATGCACAGCTTCTCTGCGTGAAATGTTCCAGGGTCTAACCATACACATCCTAAAAATAATTATTTCTTATATCCACTCTAAATCTACTCTCTTTCAGTTTAAAACCATTTCCCTTTGTTCTGTCACTACAGGTCTTGGTAAAAAGTCTCTGCACCTTTGTTATAAGCCCCTCTGTATACCGAAATGCCACAATAAAGTCTTCCTGGAGCCTTCTCCAGGCTGAACAACCCCAATTCTTTCATCCTTTCTTCACAGGAGTGGTGCTCCAGCCCTCTGATTATTTTTTGGCTCTCCACTAGACCTGCTCTAACACGTCCATGTCTTCCTTATGCTGGGTGCCCCAGAGCTGGATACAGTACAGCAGATGCAGTCCCACAGGAGCAGAGTAGGGGGGCAGAACCATCTTCCCCAGCCTGCTGGCCATACTTCTTCTGACGCAGCCCACGATAGGTTGGGCTTCCTGGGCTGCAACTGCACATTGACAGCTCATCTCCAATTTTTCATCCACAGGTACCCCCACAAACTTCTCTGCACTGTTGCTCTCTGTCCCACTCATGTCCCAGTCTGTACTGACACTGAGTACTGCCCTGATTGTTTCCCTGCACTGTTACTAGCCTTTCCATCCCGGATTTATTAGATTTGAAAGAAGTTCACATGAATGTAGCTTAAGCAACGGCCTGTTGAAGCTCTTTGCTCTCTGTTCAACTGCCCACAAGGTAGATGTAAGAATGAATAAACTCAGCGGAATGAAAACTCTGGCTTAAAACAAGGAGAAAAATTAAATGGGATTTTTAAGTGAAAATATTTTCCAATTAATAATGTAAGATAGATGTGTAAAAGTAGCTAATTTAGGGATGTCTTTGGATCTTAAAATACATATAACATTGAAGCAATTGTAGTATAATTCTGAGGACAGGTCACAATGCTTGTATATGCTGGCATCAACCTAAATTGAATACTTAATCTATAGGAAGAAGTGAGCCAGCAGGGGCTGCTAAGACTAACTGGATTCCCAAGACACACCCTGAGGCCAAATGCACGAGTTCAAACTTAGTCTAAAATGTAGCTATGAACTGCATTTGAAACAATAACAAAATGTACCAGCAGCTCTAGTTTGCAGTGGAAATTCCAGAAATAATTAAAAAATAGCCTTGACTGCAAAGTCTTCATATGTAATGCAGCAGGTCACAAAAACTATTGAAAAATGAATAGACAGTACTGTATATTTTTATGTTGTACTTAGGATGGAGGATGCAATATCCACGTTCTTGAAGTATTTTATTCAAAATAAGAATAAAATAGAAAGTCCAGAGACTGGAGATAACTTCTGAGCTTGAAGCTTTCAAGTATTTTGTAGGATAATTAAAAATCATGTGAAAGGGTAATTGGTATTGTGGCTTACACCATAGTAAAAATGCAAAAATACTGTGCTGACAAAAGCATCTAAAGTTTTAATCATTATGGGGGGTAAAACTGGATATGAAAAGAGATTTAGTGCCACAAAAATCAGCCATCAATTGTATGATTTTCTGGAATTAAACCTCATTAATACAGGTAAAATCATAGCCTCATTAACAGCCAGTAGCAGAAAGACAAGTCCATGATTACATCTGTGAAACTGGTAAACTGGTATAAGACCATTATAGTTTTCTATTTTTCTGCTGAATTTGTAACCTCTATTCCTATTTTAGGCATCCTTTTTCCCAGATACAAATAACTGAAAATTACGTGTGTGTGTGTGTATGTATGTATATGTATATCTGTTTCTGTTCCTGCAAAATTTGTTACAGGTATAATGATGGAAGTATAGAAAATGGGGATGCTGTTCATGCTATTCCTGGTTCCTTCACAGTCTTTCCATATGATCATGACTACGGACAAATCACTTGTTCTTTTCTTTTGAAAATCTTCTTATATCTTTTCCCTGCTATTTGCTTATTTAGATTATAAATTCAGTTGCCTCTAGACACTACTGTAATATAAACAGCAACAATCTGTCATTTTCTTCCTTTGTGTAGGATCAGAAGTATTATACCAAAACAAGAATCTCCCAGTAAAGAGTAATGGTTTTAATTAAAGAATACAAAGCCTAGTTCTGTATTCATACCTCACTTATCATGATATTAAACAAAATAAAATAAAATAAGATTCTGAGATCAATGTGCTTTTTTTTCTCTCTTGTAATAACTGAAAATAACATAATAACTATAATTTTGAGCAAATCCTTAAAGTTTTAATATAGGCACAAAATACATTACAGAAGAGAGGTTTGGTTTTCTGCCATGATATGTTTGAATAAATTGTAAGAACACCCTTACATTTCTGAAGGAAAATTAAAGGCTGTCTAGAAAAATTGTATCATGCTGTTTTTGAAAAAAGCATGTATTTCACTCAATCGTATATAATTTTTGTAATAAGATGTCACTTAGGTGACAGTCATAAATAGGGAAAGTATTCATTTAAATGACCAGATGTTGCATGTATATAATACAAATTAAGAGACAATATAGTAATAATGCTTATAAGGAGATATAAAGTAATTGCATCCTTCTGACACTTGTGTCTTCCTTAAACAAACAAAAAAAAACCAACAAACAAACCCACAGTCTAAAATGCAATGTATAAGTTAATAGAAAGGCTTACACTGGGTCAACGAAAGAACAATTTTCTGCACATTGATCTGCAAAAAAAAGGAAAATTAGAATACATAACTGAGAGTGAGGAAGCAAAGTCCCACCTTAGGAAGCTGTGAAAATTTCTTTTGGAATGTATATAATTACACAAAGATAAAGTGATTTATCTTGTAGAGCTATTCTCGCTTCCTCAGAAACTGTTAAATGGTTGCTGAGAAAAAAAGATCTGCATACGCAATTCAGAATAACAATCCTTGCAGGTTTCTGAAATCTTTGTACTTTCTACTCATCAATATAACTGGCTCACTCTGGTTAGAATAACCCACAGGAGCCACAAGTGATTGTGATGGCGGTGGCTGAAGCCAGGATGTGTAACACCCCTTGGAAACCCCTCAACATTTCTCCTGGTGGAACCACGTGAAAATATGTAATTGTGATATATGCCACTACTGAATCTGTTTTGGTGTTCGTTAACTCCTGTACAATACTTTGTAACTCTGTCAAAAACTCAAAGTTGTTAGGATCTCTCACAGATACATAATTGAATTTTGGGGTTGTTTGGTGGTTGTTTGTTTGTGGGGTTTTTTTTTAATTATTGTTTTTTCTGGACATTTTATTTGTTTTAGAAAACATAGTTGGGACAAACTGTTTTGTCCATAGTTTTATTTTCTGCATCAGTATGTTATCTGTTAATGTCAGTCACAGACGCTGGGATATAGTGGTGGGACTGTGTGCAAATCCCCTCCCCCTGAGAAGAGTTTATGAAGGCTAATGAGCTATGCATCATATCCTCAGAAATGACAAGTCTGCAAAGAAAGAACAGATTATTTCTGATAGGCTATTTATCCAGATATTTAATCTCATTCTGTTGAGATGGCCCCCTCCTCATTATTACGCTTTTATATAAAATAATACTGAAAGGTAGAAAGAAAATCTCCCCATGCAGAACTTAATACCTTGAAATTTTAGTTTAAAGGGGTATAGTTTAAGAAAAATAAAAGCAAAACAAAACCCACAAACATTTTAGTCCCTTTTAAATTCCCTCTTGGTGAAACTAACATGCTGCTGCTGGAAGGAATTAGTTTAAGGAGCTTGCCTTTCACAAAGAATTTCTAGAAGTTAATATTAAGAACCCTAAGTGGATTGGAGCAGGCAAGATTTCCTTCTAGGGGGGAAAAAAAAACCAACCCAAACCAAATGTCTTAAAGAATGTATTCTTCTGACAAGTGACATATAACGTTTCAGAGCGTACAACAGTGTATGTTTTAACACCTATTTAGCATTCTTAACACAGCTATTTTAAATATCTTTGATTATAAGCACTGTGGGATACTAAAGGCTCTGGAGAATTCTATCATTAATGAGGTCTCTAGTATTCTTTCTATATATATCTGTGTGTGTATATATATATGTAAGCACACACACCCCTTCTTAATACCCTAGGCACTTTCTGAAAGATTGTTCTGTCTCTTCCAGAAAGACCAGATGCTCTGACCTGGGAAATAAAAAAAAAAGGGGAAGAAAAAAAAAAAAAAAAAAAGGGGGAGAGCTACAAACATCCCCTGGAAATGTCATTCCAGACCCAGTCTCAGGGGCTGCAACTGAACCATAGGAACAAGGGTCATGACAGTATTAGGGGAATGATGATTATTCTAATTAATGGAAATGAATGATAAAGTGAGATAAATTTGCATTTTTTTATTGGGGAAAGAGAAATTATGTTTCCCACATACAAGAAGCAGTGCAAGACTAAATCATTGTGTAACTTGCTGGTCACAACCCCAAACTGTGGAGTTACCATGTACTGTATGCTGATGTCAAGCTGTTAGAATGTACTTCTCTTAAACGAGGTTTCTTATATGAAATTTCCATTGAAATGCAAGCAGCTTGCTTATTTCTGGAGGGTTACTTGAAGGGAGGTTGTTGCACAAGCTGCAGAAATGTGCAGTGCTTTCCTGTTTTTACAGAATGAAATGCCATGCACAGCAACTTTCTATCTTTTGCTTGATGTATTTGGATGTCATATGTATTCAGCTTGGAAACTATATACAGAGTAAATAGCACACTTTTTTTCCCTTTGTACAAAATTATATATCTCCTGTAGTTCAATATATTTTCACTTTTAACTAGTTAAGCTCAGAAAGGATGGTTAACCTTTAAGATTGTGAATCAGATCATGAAACATGAAGAATTTCATAGGGATAGTTTAAAAATTGTTAATTATTAGGGTGACAGCACTACCAAGATATCCCAAAAAGGATTGCATCCATTGTCTCAACACCACAAAAGCTATTGTACTTTCTATTGAATTTATAATAAAAGTGACCACAAGAAAAGCCTGAAGACATCATCTGTAAGGAAAATGCCAATCTGCCTCAAGAGTCTTTGCCTTGAAGAGTTTCCAATCTAAGTGCAAAACAGACAAAAGGAATAGAAATAGGATGTAGGATGTGCTCACAAAGGTTTTAGAGACATAGTGAGGGGATGATGAGAACTGGAGGTGGATCACTGCAGAGCCACTAGCTAAAGTACAAGTCTGGATCTTCAGTATTCCCTCTGTCTGGCAAAGGATTTCCTACTGTGCACAGTGAATACCACTGAATAACGAGGAATAGCCACAAAACCAGCCCTAATGTCCCCAGGCAAACTTACCATCCATTATTTCTCCTATTATCCAATACACAGTCTGTATACACGGGGCTTGAAGTCATCTTTTACATGGATTTTGGCAGATAAGGTGACTTAGCATTTATATTAAAGGAGCATTTACAGGACAGAGATGTTTTGGTAGGCTCTTTTTCACCCTGCTTGCCATGGCACTTTCATTCAATGCATTTATGCCTTTTCCCTCGTCTCCAGGTGCTACCATTTCGTGGTGCTTTTGACTGACAGTGAAGGTAAGCGGGCTTGTCACTGGGAGAGTAAGCAGGGCTCCAACACACACACACTCTCACCTTGATGAGTAATTACACTGCCTCCGCAACACAATCAGTCTCTGCTGGCAAACGGACTGAGAAGCCCAAATCCACATATAATCCAGTGTTTTTCGCAAGGCTGCTTACAGCTAAAATTGACATTACCAGAAAGTTAAAGAAAAATTGACCCTGCTCAAATGTTGCTTGCTTGTTTGATTTTAAAGTTAACTCTTAACAGCCCAATATTCATTCAAAGCAAGCCAAGCTGTATGTGATATAGGGAGTGCAACATAATGTTAACCTTACATCTGGCAGGAGCTTTACAATCATCAGTAGCATTTGCTGCTATGCAGTTTTGTCAAGCATTGGTATTATCTGAATGCTTATTACTCTTATTCTATTTAATTTACCTCATTATGGACTTAAAAAAAAAGAAAAAAAAATAATCAGTAAAAAGGACCCTTTTAACTTCAAACATTCATGATCAACCAGTTACACAGTCCCAGCGTTTTCAACACCAACCTGTAGCCCTGTGAGAAACCATATGCCTGACTAGTAGCTGCATCTCAATGATGTAATTTTAAAAATATTTAAGAATGCCACCTGTCCTTGAAAACCGTTGTATGTTGCAAATGATCCTTATTTACTCAAATATAACTTGACTGAATTCTTTTAATACTATCTAGCAGTTTCCACTGGGTGTTTTTAGTTTCTATGGAAACAATTTCAATTATTTTTTACATAGGACTGAATTGCTGCATATACTACCTGTCCACATATGGATATTTGAACTCTTGAATGAAATATCTATACTCTTAGCTCGAGAAAGAAAGGATTTGTTGGGTACTCTAAGTCCATTTAATTTCCCAGGATCAAATAATTGAGATGGGTGAGAAAACTTGAAATGCCATGGTGTAAACTCTAGTGCATCCTACTATATCCTGCAGGTTGAGTATCTCAACAATTTCCCAGCTTCTTTATGAAGATATTAGGGTAAAATTAACCATTACAAAAGAGGAGGAAAGGGTTGCTGTGGGAGAAAGTCTTATTTGCTTGTTGAGGGGGTTATTGCTTCTGGTACATACTGATCTGTAATTTGATTGATTCTTTCTACTGACCTTAAAATTTCCTACTGAAGTTGACCATGGTTGTCAAGGAGGTTATTTTGCACACCTTTTAAATTTTGAACTTTAACATCTTCTATATTTTCACCTTTTACAACATACACCATGAAAAAATGATTATGCTTTTTAGCCAACTTGTATTCAACTGATGCTGTTAATCACATAAAACATAAAGCCATTAGAATCCATTTAAAAGCAACGTCTGTAATGCCAAGACATAATCTCCCACCCCCAAATCAAGGTACTTATCCTTCAGGTAATCCTAAAGACAGGTATAGTCCTCAAGTACATGAACAGAAGGCGGCAAGCAGTAAGGCTGACTGAATTCTGACAGGATGTCTCAGGTAGTTAATTCCTCTGCCCTTTGCTAAAGTACAAACCATGACTTGGAGTCAGGGAGCTTCAGTTTAGGAACAGAGCCACTGGACTTCAGACAGAATGGAATCAAGGTGAAGAACACATGAACAAAAAAGTAAAAGCCCTCTGCAGATGCCTAGCTTTAGCTTCTACAAAAAGAAAAATAATGTTTTCTGAGCTCTCATACTGTTCTGCAGAAAACTGCTATCTTTTTAATGTTGGAAAATATATTTATTTTCTTCTTGACTACTTTTAATGTCTGGGTTTTGTTTTCAGTTATGCATGTTTCCTTTGGAATGCAGAATTGCAGTATCTTATATAAATGCAGTGCTAATTATGGACACCTTGCACATAACAGTGACCAGGCTTTCTTCTAAATATCACAGGGACATTTATTACTAATAAACGAAAGACAGTCTACAATTTTTTTTTTCTAGGGAAGCTTGGCAAATGTTAAGGAAAATAGATCACTTACATTACACTAAGTAATGTACCTTTTTCTAGGTCTAGACCCAGAGCAATTATGGAATAACTGTCTTATCTGAGAGGAGGGTGGAAGCTGTGTGTTGTCTTCACATCAGCTAAAGAGAGTGGTTAAAAGATGATTCTTTTTCTTCTTTTGCCAATGACTACTTCAGACATTGGACGTAGCTGCAATTCATTTTCTCCTTGAGCAGAGATCTTTCTCAGAAATGATTGATGGATAAGACTTTCTGCCCCCAAAGTATACTCTACCACGGGCAGAGTGAACCAAAGCTACTTCTAAGGGTCATATGAGGTCACATCACAATGAACTCAGAACTATCACTTCATACATTTTTCATCCCCTTTCCTTTCCTCATCAAATAACAACCTTAAAATAAATCAGCAGCAACAACAAAAACAAACAAGAAAATAAATCATCCAAAGTTTAGAAATGCAAGCATTTGAGGTGGCCCCTACACCTGCGATTTCCCTATGTTGTATGCATGCTCTGGAAGTCATCTTTTATTTATTTGTCTTTTCCTGGAACCATTTCTTAATTTCTTTGCACTGAAAATCACTCATGGATTTCCTATGTCTCACTGTTTTAGAGAGAATTTCAGACCATTCTGCTCTGCATTGAGCCATGTTGAATCTATTAGTCATTTGTATAATAAGTTATCAGAACCTTTGATACAACAGTGATTGAGCTCAGCTGTAGAAATATGCAGCTTCTCTATTCAGGATCCACTAAAATGTAAGTGATTTGTGAAGATGTTTTCAGACTCTGCTCATGATTCTCCTGTTTTGCTACTAGAGTTGTGTAGGCTCTAAGCAGTGAATCCAATTTAGTGCATGAGCAGCACTTGTGTTCAGCATGACAATAACTTGCAAATACTTTTTTAGATGAGCATGCACACCACATTCACAGGTTCAGGAAGCCCTCTCCAATTAAAAACAGATTGTCCTTAATAGAATCTATAAATGTGAACTAGAGTATCTGCTCTATTTTCTTTTGCAAGTTTTTTTCCTTTGTAACAAGTTTACCCAACTGTTTTCTGCTTTATTGTCTTGATAAGGCAGCAAATTCCATTTCCTGCCATCTGTTGCTAAATTCACAACTTTCCACAAGATCAGTCTGTATGTATAGGTGTTTTTTTCTGTTACTTTAGAAAATTTACTAAATATTGGCAAACTGAATGTTCCATTTTTGATTTAGTAAACCCTACCTTGATGGGCTGATTGGGAAAAAAAAAAAAAAAGAAAAAAAAAGACTAAGATTCTCCATTATCTACATTGTGAGGTGATTTGTTGGTTTCCAATTTCACCTGTCTCTTCAAACTTACAGTCTATTTCTTTTAAGATGTTATCATTTCTAAAGCATGTTTTTTACTCAGCTTAAACCAGGTCTGTTGCATTCCTATTAACTGCTTATGTGTCTGTTTTCAGTGGTTCATTCCTTTAAATGTCCAAGAACCTGTAGAGACAAAAGTAATTTTGCTGCAGTGCTGTTGTATTTACTCTGTACGCATGTAGAGGTATGTCTGCTATTTCTTGTTGTTGTTTTTGTTTTTTTCTAAATCTGCATATAAATGCTTGTCAAATTTAAACCTCCCTGGTGCTTGTTGGATGCTGAAAAAGATCATAGGAAAATCTGTCCATGAGGATGGTAGTGATAATTAACAGAGATCTCAAAGGAAAAGGAAGAAGTAGTGAATAGAAGTTCTGCTTCATAAATAATTTATAATTGAGGGAGTTTTAGGAAAAAAATCACGGTCATATATGAACACAGAGAAGTTCTCAAATATGTATGCACAAATCTCATTAGATGAGATAGTTATGAAGGAAAAATCCTCATATTTTTTTTTTTTTTCTGGTGCTGGGACTTTCAATATTCTCACTGTCATTTAAGATTTTTCATTTGGGACTCTAAAGGAGCCACTCTTGTTTGTTTGGTTTTCATGTTGCATGTTTTCCCACTTGGATTCTGAAGAAAACAAAACTTCGCAGTATTATCTCTCAGTCCTTTCTACCATTCCTTCATTATTTCTGCCAACAAGTTTTGGAAGTGTTCAGCTAGTATCTACAAAAATTTGCAAAGGGGAAGATATATCAAAAATATTGAGTTCCTCCTTGTTTTATCAAAAGAAGACAGTCCATAGGATGGACAGCCTATTAAGTTGCAGTGTGAGCCCAAATATTCCATAAATTCACATAGGAATTCAACGAGAGGCTAATTTATAGGTAAACAGGACATACTAGTTCAGTGCTTACAGAGCTATTTTCTTTTTTAATGATTTTTTTTTTAGGCAACAACTGCTTAGAAAAGATAAAGATTCTTAGGTGGAAAAAAAAAAAACAAATCAAAACAATAAAAAACAAAAAGGAAACAGTCTGGTAGATGCCTGATGTATTTTAAATTGTGTCTTTGTCAAAAATCACATCTTTAACAGATCTTCTATGAACACTGAAGTCAGTCAAAAGCCAAAACCAGTCTCTCTGAAGTCATTAAGATATATCACCTTTCTCCCAAGGTAATTTGTTTATGACAAATGAAAAATGACCGCAGGAAAACACTACTCGCTCATGCCAATAGCTTCCTTGTTCTCCAATTCAGTATAACCAGCATTTGGTATATTCAGAAATCCACCAGTACAGTGCACTTCTATTTATCACAGGGTGCCACGGAAGAGTTACAAACTCACAACTACAGCCAGTGTGCAAAGCTGAACTATTCCAAGGGGGGATAGTCCTTAAGAATATCCTTGTTTTCACAGCCAACGTTCTCTAAAGCAGTGTGTCAGGGTTTGAGCAACTGGAGTGAAACTATTATTTAGGTGTATTTTTGAAGCATAAAGAACGAGTGTATTTTTTAACTGTATAACACAATTTGCTAATATGTACTTACATTATTTATCATGAAGATGGTTTTATTAAGGTTAGTATATTTGCATTATTCCTATTTATTGTCAGGTAAAGCAATATGTTGCTTAATATTATTCATTTCCTTCTGACCTGCTAAAGTATTTCTTATTAAACTCCATTTTCTCCTAGCAGGATCTGTCCTTGTAAGAACTTGAGGAACACAGAAGTGACATTGCATTAATATATCGAAAATACTGACAGTGTTCAGTGTTAAGTACATAGTCATTGCCTCACAAAGATACAGAATATCATATACTAACAAATAAAAAGCTGAACAAAGTTAATTTTCTATAGCAAGTCACAGTTTTAAAATGCATTCAACATTTTCTCTTATTCATTCACTGAAAGCTTAAAATATCCATAACAAATTAAAAATTATTACAGGAAAGTAGTATCTGAGCCCATGCCAACAGCTTGTTTGGTCCTTAGCATACATACTGAAGAACAAAGTTCAGAAATGTGGATTTAATTAGTATTATTCTTCTATTAAAAACTGGGGGGGAAGAGCTAAAATTGTACTCAGAAAATTTTATTTGTGTAAAGGAACTTCAGAAAATTTTTATTTCTTCAGTGTTAATTTTCTTTTTACCTGTATCTGATACCTGTCAAGTTGTTCTGTAGATCAACACGATTGCTGCTGTAGAAATCAAACTGAAACATTTTCACTATGGCTACAGTTAAAAGTAATGTAATTAAATTGTTAACATTTCATTAATGGTAAACTTTCTGTCATAAATAACAGAAAAAAGAATGGGACAGAAGTTAAGCAATAAGAAATTTCTCTTCTTGTGACTCAACTGGTCATAAATAATAAAATTTTGGGGGAAAGGACTATTAATCAAGGAAATGGCATTTGTTATAAAAAGTATCTTAATTTGGATAGTTATTATATTTCTGAATATATATAATATTCAGATAGATGTTATAAAGGAGAACTCTTTTCTTTCGTTGTGAGATCAGTGGGTATCTTCCAGCTGATGCCAGCAGCCCGTCAGATGAACTTCCTCTGTGAGCCAGATTTCACATGACACATGGCAGCAGTTCTAATTCCGGCTGAGTTTCAGCAGAATTTAGATGGTTGCAAATTTTTGTCCTGTAATTAGTGGGCAATAAAAACCGTAAGTCAAATACCCTTTTTATTCAGAGTTGTTAATACGCTTTCGCCTCTCTATGGCTGTCCAGGTTATTCAGGTGCCTGCGTACACCCAAAGATACTTCCCACCGGGGGGGCTGCTAGCGGTACCGCAGACACCCCGGGGCATTTCTTTAAGCTCAGACAGGACATGGAAGGAAGATGCACTCGATCTTTAAAAGTACATAGGCCCTTTCTTCAGAATATAGTTGTGGCTTCGTGGCTAATCCCGTCGCCATGAAGTACAGTAACAACTATGTTGCTGGTCCTCAGAGCCCCAGTGCCCCACCGCCAGCCCCCCCAGCCCGGGCATGCCCTGAGCCTCTCCTCAGCCCACCTGAGCCACAGAAGTTAAGCAGATAATCCTGTTTGTGTGCTCCCGGGCTCAACCAAATATTTACATCTCTTCCAATACTTGTCTAATGACCTCAACGTCCCCTAAAGAGCCTTCCAGTGTTTTATATTCCTCATCTTGCTTGAAGGGTGAATTCCACAGAGGAAGACCGAGTTTCCGTGCAGTATATCTCCCTTTGTAAGAGCATGGGAGCTGTTAAGACTCCAATCATCAAGTAGCTATTCAGAAGTGCTATGCTACGATAATCTACTTTTATGGGAGTTTGGAAGATGAATATAAAATAACATAATCCCCAGCTGTGCTGTTATGTGTAAAGCCATCCCATTAATCATACTCAGTTTTACTTTATAGCTTAAAAGTATGCAAAGTGTTACTGCCATTCAGGTGCCTTAATACTGTCAGTTGCATACCTTAACTGCATTTTAAAAGCTATCTTCTCAAGAAATTAAGCACTCAATCTTTCTTTCCTCCAGTGGAAATGTTAATTCAGCACCTTCTGATGTCAACAACATATGCAGAACAACCTAGAAATCTATGCAAGCAAATGAAACTTCAGAAGCATGCCAGTTTCTATATCCAAATATAAAGTGTTAACCGCACAAAAATAAATAAATAAATATTAAAAAAAAATTTCAATGATTCTGTTTCTTTACAGATTGTCCAAACTGATGTAGCATCTGTGTTTTTCCATGAGGATACTGGGCACAAAATAACAGCAAGTGGTTAAACTACATCATTGCGGGGAGAGGGGATTAGATTATTTGGGGTTCAGAAGAATCCATGCTAGACTGATGCTGCCAATAAATAAATGAAAATCTTATTAAGGTCCGGGGGAGCTTGCAGACCTAAGAGTGCAAAGAAGTAAATAGTCAGAACTGCTGGCTTTTTTCCTGGAGCTGATAGCATTGATGTGATGTTGGATTTGAATTGTGATCAAGCAACTGAGTTCAGATCTGAAAAAAAAGGAGTATGTAAGAAGGTCAGGAAGAGAGCAAACTGCTGTAACTAGTCACTACTTTTTATCTGATAGTTGAAAGCTCCAGTTTTCTACTTAATCATCAAGGCAATACATCAGATCAGAACCAAGGAAATGTTGTGAAATAGAGCCTTTTCTTCCAAAACGTGGAAAGTGCTGTGACTCAGAGGGATTAATTTGTGATGTACCTTCCTAAAACAAAGCTTCCCAGAGTGAAAGAGCAGAATTCACAAAGCAAGACAGTTTTATAAAATTCCTGAGGGTAGGTTTAAGAAGCCATTTATTTATGGTTGTGTTTTTTTAAGATACAAAGTCTTATGCATTTTAACTTGTGTGCACAAGAAATTTCTGCTTCACAGTTTTGAAGGAAAGTTGTACAGTTTTGTTGGAGAGAGTTCTGCAAATGTTCTTCTTAATTTTATTCATTAAATTTCTGTAAATGTGTGAATATGATTTTCTGTGTGCAGAGTTGTATATTTTATGTCAATGATTAGGGTTTATGATCTGCAAATATTGCAAGGTATTTCTCATTATGTTTACTATCAAGGCTAGACTTTTAAATTAGGAATTACATTAGAATTATGTGAATTTCACACACACAGAATATGGGTTCCATTTCTCTATCACCTTCACACAAAGTGTGGAAAGGATATAGTGAATGCTCTTGCAAACTTCAAAGACAAAATAGATTAAAAGAGGTTTTTTGTAAAATATATTTGCAAGTTTGGGTGAGATGTCTGATCCCATAAACTGAGACTTGCAATGTCATCAATTTCACAACTGCATAGCACCGTTCATCTGAATTTGTCTATAGACCTCTATAACCAGATGACTGTCTGCTATTCAGCAAAAAGAAGAAACAGGCTCTGGAATCATTATATGCCAAGATTCACAGGTGCCTCCTGCAGAAAACTTCTTTATAAAGCTTCAGTCCTCTGTGTCAGGACACTAATCTCTATTCAGTACAGGGACATTTTGCCTTTCGTAGACAGAGGGTCTATTTTTATCTTTGAAGTTAATCCAACACCAAGTTAGAGCAACATTTAGAAGCACAGATGCAGATATTTTGTATAGACTTCCTTTTAAATATTCATGGGTGGAAACCTGTTTCTCTACTATCATTCAAAGCCAAGGATTCTGGCTTTCATGAACTTTTGCTCGTCTCTTAATCCACAAGTAAAATGTTTCCTCTCCAATGCAATTGACATTATATCCAAATGCGGATATACATAGATAAGTAGTCTGCATATGCAGCAGATGGTCAGCAGAAGAAATAAAAAATCACTTAATGTTGAACAACCTCATACCAGTGGCAAGACTCATTAAACTGTGGACTGGACACAGCAAGACAGAAATGCTGCTCGAGTGTTTTGCAATGTATTGAGGGCTAAATTGATGAAACAGAAAGTCTGCATGCTGTCTTGGGATTTGCTACATTGGTCTCTACTCAGAGCTTATTTAAGTGAAGTTTTGTAGAGGAACATTAGGGACAACACAGTCAGCAGCTTAGCTATCCATTTCACAGTACCTTGCTCACATCTTGGATATATTTGCCAACTATCTCATTTATATTTATACTGTATCTTAGCCATCACTCCAGGAATTATCTAAACCAGTAGTGCTTTCTGCAGATAATACACTGATGAAGCAATCTACACAGATGGTAAGCTTTCAACTTACATTAAAAAAATCATCAGTTATTGTTCCCATTTTTTTCCAAAATTAAGGTAACTTTGTTCAAAAATATGTGGAATAATATATGAACAGTTTCAAGGGCATGATGCCTTTGGGTTATTCTGAGGTCAATTATGACTTTTTTAGGTTTCTTCTTAATTATCAACCAGAACTTTCTTAAATTTGGAAGACTAAAAAAATAAGAACTCATAAAATTTTAAGATACTGATCCTGATTTCAGATTCTATCGGAAACGTTGCTCTTTAAAATAAGGAAGAAGAGTCTTAGCAAATATAACGAACACAAACTAAATAATGTTGCAAGAGATTTCTAATTCTTGCTTTTTAGAAGGGTAGACATTTTGAAAAGTGAATTTATTTCAAAATTTCTTAATACAAAGGCTTATACATTATTTTAAATTGATGCAACAAATCCTGACATTTGCTGCACTTTATGTAATGAGGAGATGTTTGAATGCATATTGAAGTTATTCCTGGCATATTTATTTATTTATCATACTATTTATCTCAGAATCTCAATCACCAAAGAGCCAGATAACCAAAGGAAAATAAAAAATTCAAAACTTTCTTTGTTTTTTCTTTTTAACTAAAACCTGGGGAAAATAAATTTTGTGGTAGATATGACAGCAGCTGCGCAATGGGGAAAAAAGCTTGACTCTGTAGAGATTGTGTGTATTATCATCGGTTCTTGAGTTTTGAACAAATACATTTATTTATTATTGAAAAGTAAGCAAAGAAAAAGTGATTCTGGGTAGAATTCAAATAATGGTTTAGTTTGGTTCAGTTTGGGTCATCTTCTTACTGTAATAGCTCAACAATTGAGAGCAGTCAGTCATTAAGGATGATAAAATAAAACTACGTTAGAAAATCAGCAAGTGTCACTTTCTGTCTGGAGTGCCAAAAATTTTTATTACTTCTGCTTCTTGAAATACATAAATCCTTTATTTTATACTTACCGTCTGTGGTTCTATATGTGGGTTTCTAGAAAACTGGTAATTCTATGACTGGGATAATTTCCTGACAAGTTAATTGGAATTAATGCCTTCTGCAGCTGTGCTGTATCATCTGCTACTTGAGGGATTTTTTTAATGATCTGTGGTCATCAGTTTTAAACTATACTAGTGATTGTATCCCTTTAACATGCCTTAGAGTCCAAAAAAACATGCCCTAGATGAGTAAACAGATTACATGTTCTGAATCAGCGCTTGCTCTCCAGCTGCGTGGGATAGGTAGAGCACGTGGGATCCCGGGATGTGATTTCTATGTTATTTCCTCTTATGAATTCTGAAACTTGCCTGTTGAAATAAAAACCTTCCTGCCATTTTTTTCAGAGAGGTGCAGGTTGAAGCCATAGGATGCAGATGTCTTAGACATTTGACTTTGGCATTTCTTATGCAGTCGTAAGATATGGAGACAACTGACTCCAGAACACTGGTTGAACTGTGAATTTGGAGGAAGGAAACCTGACAGAAAGGCAATCTTGTTTTCATTTTGCATGTTGCTTTAAGGCCCTGGTCTCCTTCACTTCATGAAATAAAGCTTCATGCGCATCCTCTCAGCCTGAAGCATTTCTGTCTCCTGCCTTAAAAAAAAGACTTTAAAATTGATTTTTTTAAAGTATGTTCCTGATAACGCAGTGCTTTGTATTCATTCTCTGTGTTATATTTATTGCGCTTCTCCAAAAGAATAGAAATATCTGGGGAAAAAATGCACAACTATAGGTCTATGCATTTTTTACAATAACATTTTATGGAAAATCTCACTAATAAAGAATTATTGCTTTTTTTCTTTCCAGAACCACATAAAACATATGACCTAAGTTTATACGTCATTAAGATAATGAGTTCCTCATAGATTATAAACATCCATGGCAGTTAATAATTGCACTGAAAATTAATATTTCTAATGGGCAACTTCTGTCACTCGTATTTTCTGCTCTCGTTTGGTAAGTAGTCTGAATGAAAATGATCTTCTTCCAGGGAGAAGCAACTTGGTCAACCTGAACAAGGATAGCAGAACCCTCTCTTGAAATGTTTCTAACCCTAATGTTACCCAGAGTAAAAGATGATAATCTGCTGCTTATTAAATACTTGGAATATCTTTTGAGATACAAAAAAATATCTAAGTTGTATATCATCATACTGGACAGAAGGTTGTACCTCACCAGATAATTGCTACATAGCAGACATAAGCTGAACTGAGAACTCTGGAGCTGGTTTGTGTTAGCTGGGGTCTTCGAGCGCAGCTCTTGAGCTACATTAAGTTTGCAAGAAATCTGTCAGGAATGTAAATGTTTGACAACACAAAATATGAGGTGAATACCTCAACAATAAAGCTTTTCCCTAGGTGACATCTGTCCACACAGCACATGTCACCACCACAACTGGCGACCTTGCCGACGCTTTCAGCCGAGAAGCCAAAGAATAAAACGCGATGGAATTTATTATTTGTCACGAACTTGCTTGCACACCCTCCAGCGATGATCCCTCCCAGTGAAAGCTGAGACATGTTGGCAAGAGAGTGCGAGCCTGGGCCTGCTACCACCCCGACTCCGGCAGCACGTCAGGGGGCTGGATGCTTCTGAGCTGCCTGACGGGCACCTCTCTGGAGTACCAAATCCATCAGCAATGGGGGAAGGCACGAAGGGAGACAGACAAGGGGAGGGGACAAAGGCAGCTTCTAGCTCATGTCATATCGCTGCTGTCAGCAGAGATGTTCAGTTTGCTGCTTGGTATTCTTGGGGGTAATTGAACTGTGCATTGTCACTGCCAATCCATACACAGCTACGTGCATAGAATACCAGTATTGAATTCATAATTTGAAATTTTTGATTTTTCAGAGGTTTGGGGGTTTTTTATGTTTCCAAAAATTAAGTACTGTTGTATGTACTTTTTTCCTACTGTTTCTGTGCATACTCTACCCTTGACAGTATCCATAGCAATTATGCACAAACTGAATTCTTATCTAGCAGTTCAATTTCAGAAAAATTAAATGTGCCCCTACCCTTTACCTTTCTATATGCGCATTATTCTTTCTATTCATTTATTTTGCTGATATCAAGAGCACATAAGAAAATACAGCAAACATATCACACCAAAAATTAATGTATTTTTGTTTTATAAAAGACATAATAGACTGTAAATATGAAAGAATGATCATCCAATGACCTGGAAGCTGCTGTATTAGAGTTATGTCTGTCTTTGTGTTGCAAATGAAAGGACTACATAGTATGAAACAGGCATATCAAACTTTGCATAAGTCTTTTCATGATCATATATGTGCATATCCGGGAGACCTATTCCCAGAACTGTGTCATTTGGAAGCACTTAGGACACAATGGAATTGCAGCATTCTGCCTGTTGAAAGCAAAGGATATATTTCTTTATAAAAGGAACAAAAGAGTAGACATGAGATAATAGGAACAATTCAGGTGCAGGTTTACAGTGCTTTTCAAAGCATTTCTAAAAATCAAAAGCTTAAAAATCCACTATCTGCAGGACTGAAACTATCCAATCTTCAAATTTATCTGAAGGCAAAGCCATTCTATGTCTTTAACTAAGATGACCCGAGGCACAGCCCTGAAGGTTAAAGTGTGGTGTTTGATGTCCCCTTGGAGCGCTAGTATATCACCTTCCCAGTGAGCTAACAAGTAAATTGCATGTGCACTAGAACAGGTGAGAAATATAACATACTTGCTTGTATGTGTCCATTTCTGTGTCAATGCTTAACTTACAGTCCTTTGACTTGTTAAATTGCAAAGTTTTTGATTCAGAGCCTGAAAACCTTGTTTTCAGAGTGCTGACAGAAATGACCCGACAAGCAGAGACCTCTTTGTCAAAGTGAGGCATCAGAGTGATGAAGGGGTTTGCCTGAAATATGGATATGCATGGCAGTATCCCCCCCACACACAGAATCCAACCGTCATCTTCCCTTTCGCTCTGCAGTCATGCCAAAGCTTTCTTGTGCTTTACATCAATACCACCTTCTCACAGAGGAGACACATTTTCACTATAAACAGTGCAGACCTGAAAAGCATTTCTGTTACAGCAACGCATCCCAGCCTGAGCCGAGGCTGGGGCCCTGCCGCGGCACGTGCTGTACAAACACAGAGCGAGAGACAGCCCGTGTATCGCTCTAAAAGAAGCAAAACAGAAGCGAGCGAGGAAGATGTGATATGTCAGCCTATTGTCACTGTTCTCTGGTGGTGTCCTGGCTTCAGCTGGGATAGAGTTAATTTTCTTACCAGCTGGTGCAGTGCTGTGTTTTGGATTTAGGATGAGAACAGCGCTGGTAACCCACTGATGCTTTAGCTGTTGCCAACTAGTGCTTACCCCAAGTCAAGGACTTTTCAGTTCCCCATGCTCTGCCAGTGAGCAGGCGCACAAGCACCTGGGACGGAGCAGGGCCAGGACGGCTGACCTGAACTAGCCGAAGCGATATTCCATACTATACAACACCATTCTCAGTATATAAACTGGGGGGAGTCGGCCAGAGGCCACCAGTCGCTGTGTGTTGGTCAGCAGGTGGGGAGCAATTGTATTCTGCATCACTTGTTTTTCTTAACGTTTTATTACTCTTTCTCTCTCTTTATTATCTCAAGTTACATTACAATTATTATTAGTAATAGTAGTAGCATATTTTATTTTATTTTATTTTAATTATTAAACTATTCTTATCTCAGCCTATGGGTTTTACTTTTCTTCCCAATTCTTCTCCCCATCCCACCAGGGAAGGGAGGGAAGCAGGGGGCAGCGAGCGAGCGGCTGCGTGGTACGTAGTTGCTGGCTGAGGTTAAACCACAACCAGTGGGCACAGATTGAGGGACTCTGGGGACTCCACAGAGGAAGTCTTATGCTGGAGACTGACTATCAAAGATCATTCGTATTTTTCTCCTACCTTACTTAATAAGTCATAGATGGTAAAAGATATGTCCTTATGGTACATTTTACATGTTTTGATCAGATAAAGCAATGTTTAAATATGCTCTTATTAGGCAGGTGAAAACTGGAAGATACTGCCACTTTCTTGACCTGGGGACAGCCTGAAGCCCAGGATGCTCCAAGATCCAGTATCTCACTCTGGTGTCCTTGCCTGACCTCTGGTTGCAATTGTGTGCATTACCATGATGTTTAGAGGTGTGTGTGGGTGCTATCTAGAAAGGGTCATGGCCATCGTGTCACATGTCCTGCCTACAAAGACAGATGGTCATCAGGCTAGGAGCAAACAGAAGCTGCCAAGACCAGAAATGTGTGCCAGGATCTATCCACATGTCAAGTAATTATTTTAAAGTGTAGGCTCGCAAGCCTTGTGACTCACCACAGTGTTGGCTCTGATGTTTCTACAAGTGATTCATGTGGATAGGTGATTAAGATACCTTTAAATTTGGCCTGAGAGAAGGTCCTTTACAGCATTTTTTTCACAGTAAAAACCAAAAGGCCAAAACCAAGCGCCTCAGTATTGTAGATCTGTGCTGGGCATTAAATGTGCTGAATACTGCATCTTTATAGCTGAAATTCTGCAGCAGCTTTTTCTTAATTTGTGCTTTTATTTTTTGATACGACATCTATAAAATAAAATGCTATTTCAAGCCACTTGTCTTCTAATTATCAGGCTCCAGTACTGATAGCATCAATTGCATTACAAATTTTTCCTGGGAATAACAAGGAAGTCTGGACACTTGGTTTGGAAACAACAAGGAGGTTTGGGAGGTAAAAGGGGCCAGGGAAATTTGTAGTGGAATGAGTGTTAACACGTCTGAAACAAATGGATACTCTAGATATTCATGAGGGAGAAGCAGAAACTGAGCCCAGTTTTCCACTTCTCAGAACCAGACTGTTTAGAGGAAATTGGTCTCCCAAAGTAATATGGGACTTCTGTTCCTATCACCCTGGTACTCTTAGAAGAGAGCCCGCGAGAAAGAGGTCGACACTGAAGTAGTAACTCTTGAGTGAAATTATTTCCTTGACTCATTTGCTGTTTCACTTCTGAACACTGTCTCCTTTGAAGTGTTGTCTTAATATTCACCAATAGTATGTAATATATGGGCAATACATGGAATAAAGTCGAATCTCTCATGTCACTGTTTTGCCCTTTTAAAGTACAGACCATTCGCCACTGCAGCAGTACTTACAGAGCGGGTAGGGATTCATAATTCATACTTCGGTACTGCAAGTCTCAGAACAAGGTGTAATACAACATCCTGCAATATTAAATTAATATCATATCATATCATCCTATATTGATATAGCTCCTTTCATGTCAGATGATTCTTGCTAAGATTATTTTCTTTCTTTAAGAGTTTGCATACACGACAAACTGTAAAATATGATTGCTAAAGCACTACTATTAGGGTACGGTTGTACTGGTAAGTAGTCCACACTTCAAAAGGACAAAACATTGGCATGAGAAATGTGGACTTCATTCCACATATTGCACATACGGGTTTTCTAGAGCATGGAAGTTCTGGCCTTGGGGATAGCCTGGCATACTCCTGCTCTATGACCTTAATGTAGCCTGTCTGCTAGTTTCACAGTGCTTTATAATATCGTGAAATTACTTCATTCTAATATTGCTATGCATCAAAAAAGCAAAAGTGGAGCTGTGGGGAGGCTGGAAAATTTCTCCTGTAGAGCATATAATCAAGAACAGCCTCTATGACTATGTAATAAAGTGCTGCAACATTACAAAACCAAACCTCCTTGAAAGAAAATGTATTACAAGGACAGATGCTAAAGAGCAGTGTAGCCTCATGTATATACAGCTATTAAAATATGTGTGAAAACACACATGCACAAGAGTTTATCTTAGCTTGTCATTGTTATCAAACCTATTATTTGCAGGCCTCTATGTCATATTTCTATGTCTGTCACGTTAGTTTTAAATAACTCTAATCCCCAATCCAATTAAAGGTATCACCTCAAAGCGGATCATTTTATTTCCTTCGAGAAAAGATGCAGCCTTATTATTCAGCTTAGTAAAGCAACCACTACTAAACTGACCTTCATTTTATCTCACATACTTTCATCTTATCACCTTCCTTTTCTACAGCATACAACTTTCAGATGTGCACCTGGTGTGTTAGATCTAATCAAAGTTTCCACCGGAGAGGTGTCCCTTTACATTGAAACCTGCAAATCCATTTTTAACTCCTACATGCAATATCTTAACTGAAGCAGATCAAAAAATTTCTGGTATTTTTTATAATGCAAAATTATGTGCAATCTAAGTACATTTTTCTTTGTTCTTTCTTGGAACGACTTTTGTTTAGAAACATCTTTATGATACATTGTACTCTATTAAGAGGAGACGATGTTCTAAAACCAGACAGAATATTGCTTGTTTAGCACCTCTGGTTCAGAGGCATCATACACATTAGACCCAGTCCATTCAGCTGAGCTTTAGCTGTCTTACATTGCCTTTCCGTACCACGATTTTCATCTAGACTCGCTGTTCACCTTCATTCTAGCAGTCTGCTAAGTGATGTGTAATTAGATTTTTTCCCCCCTTACATCCAATGCCACAAATGTGCTTTGAAAATAAAAATCTCTGCGTGATGCATGGGGAAACTTCTATGTATTGAACTTTGTGGCTTCCTTGGTGGAAGATTTTATTCCTTAGTAATTTTGTGCCCAGGAATCAATTACAGCAAAGCAATCTAAAGTAGCTAATAACCAAGTTTGGGATGCAAGGAATTAATCCTGTGTAACATCCTGAGGGTGTGGGATCAATCTACACTATCTTTTTTCTTTCTTTCTTTTTTTTTTTTTTTTTTTTTGTGTGTGTGTGTGTGTGTATTTCATTCTGAAGCATTATGAAGTAAACAGCTTTCAAGCCCTCAGTATTCTGATGGACTGCGTTGCAGATACTATAATAGAGTCAGATATCTTAAATCTTTCTTCTGCATATGGACTGCAGAGAAGACTAAGATACAAGTCCATTCTCCAAAATGTTTTTACAGTATTCAAGCCCTGTTGTGCTCCTAGGACATGTGAATTTTTTGCTCTGTGAAATTCAAAAAGAAGATAAAAATGAGAAAATGCAAAGTCATAGCTCTTCCTCCTTTTATAGCAGCCCGTGGTACATTCAGTGGGAAATTCCAGGATAAATTCTGATTTTGAAAACCAGAATTCTTTCTGCAACAATTTTGTTTGATGCAGCCATTCACTGTCTCTGGCAATGAACTCTTTTGAAGGCTACACTAGCTTCAGAGTATGTTTCTTATAGAAAATCCTTTATGAAGGATATGCTTCAAACATAGGGCTGCTGAGAATGGCTTTCCTTTCACAAATAAGGGTTTGTATACCTTACTTAAAAATATGGTTTTATAGATATGAAGTAGTTTTGTCTAAATTTGCTTTCAGCGTGTGCTACCAGAATAAGATCCTTTAAAAAATTGGCTAGAATATTGGTATAACCAACATCCTCACTGTAAGTTATATGGTAATATTAAGCAACCAGTATCTTCAAAAATTCAAATACTGACATTATATTCAAGATTACATGATTTTGTGTGTAAATGTTGTACCTTGGTCTTTTAAAATGAAAATGCTTATTTACTTGAGTTGCTCAAAATCTTCAGTTGGAGTTTGTTGCAGCAGATTATCATTTTTTTATTATGCTAAGGAAGATGTCATTTTTTCCACTGGCTTATTGTTTATTTACACCACATTTCTGCTGATAATATCTTTGTTTGTATCTTTATTAAATAACAAATTGTGCTGGTTAAATTTGGGTTCAAGTGATGCTTTTTCATTATGAAGTGATTTTAAACAGCATGCAAATAAGTTTTGTACATACAGCAATATACTGTACTGAGTGCATTCACTCAAATGGATAACGTTAGCCAAGAACCAAATTGAATGATGCAGAAAAGAATGAAATCAAGTGCCAAACTGGCACTTCTGAAGGAAGAAATGAAAGCTTTTCCCTGTTTTCAATGTCTTTCAGTAGTGTTTGGATATTAAATCCAATCACAGCAAATCATTCCATTCTTACTGAAAAATATTTGGGAAAGTGAAGCTTCTCCTCCACCAGCATTGTTTGTATTCCTTTTATGCTCTTAGGCATACGTATTCCAGTTTTCTCTTTTTGCTTCCATAATTTGGGTGGATGTTAAGTGCCAGTTTACCCTCAGATCTGGTTCAAGTCAGGTATTTTACTGACAGCAATCCATGGGTAGGATCAGGTCTTCTGTTCCTGTGATTTTCAGCTTTTCAGCATACAGTCATTACATTTAAAAAGAAATCTTACTGTTAAGTTAACCAAAACAGAAACCGAACCAGCTTTCCCTGCCCATAACACAGTGGCAAATACATAACCACAACTTTGCTTGCTGCTTTACCTCTTTCTATTGCAATATGTGAGCTACAGTGTCCTGTATGGACATTCCTTGTAAGTAAAATTGATTTTTCTTTATTTCCTCCACTTATTTTGTTTGTGAAAAATTAGAATAATCAATCCGAAGGTGATATTAACATGAATATATATATATAATATATGAATATACATCTACACACACACACACACACACAGATATAACATGAATAACACACATACAGATCTAATTTAGTGCAGGTATGACTCGCAAGGCTCAGCCTAAGCTGTAAGGAAGCCTGCCTTTTGCTGCCTGTAACAGGGCATCACTTTCTCACCTCATTCCAGAAAGATTCTGATGAAATGGAGAGCTGGGACTAACTTAATTACTATGTCCTTTTCTCAGTGTAGATACACTAGACCCCAGATACCATATGCAAACTGCTTCCAAAAATTAACAATTGTTCCTAGCATGATGAGCTTAGAGCAGACATATGGGTTTAAACCTCATCTTGATCCCTACAAGGCAAAATGTATTGTGCTTCTAGCACTGTTTCAACAACCTCTTATATACATTTTACAACACCTACCGATTCCTGCAAAGCAAAATGCATTGTGCCACTAGTGGCGTTTCAACAACCTCCTGTATAAAAACTGCAGCAAGAGCTGGCCATCTAGTGGAATAACAATTGCCAAACAAACACAATGCATGAGCATGTGGTACCGCAGGATTTTAGGGCTGATGTGTCAATGCAGTAAGAACACATTAGTAATAATCACTTGAGCCTTTTGAAGCATCAGAGCTTCAGATTCATGGAGGCAGTAGCTCACCTGGTAGCATAAATCCACGGGATATCACGGGGTTTTTTTAAGAGTGTATTTTTTATAATTTTGTTTTTCTCTTTATCTCTTGAACTGGAATGTTTTATCATTCCATCCCTATATACAACATGGGAATAGAATATAATATCTACATGGGAAATCCTGTACTCCTTGTTGGTTTTGAATTTTTGGTTGGTATTTTTCTTTGAACTCAGACAACCAGTAAATACTTCACTGACTACAGAAAGTGTATCGATTAATTCAGGTGAAGCAGTACTGTAACAGTTTATAATGGAAATCTACGGAATTTTAATGTATCTTGGCATGATTTGTCTTTCAGGAAAAGGAACAATGCTCTTTTTCATGTTAATGAAAGAAAGCTTAAAATCTGGGAAGAACATCTGGAACTTGAAAAGATTTTCAATGGACAGAATAGAATAAAAATAGTAATCCTGTTCTCATCCCCAGTGTATACAAAAGTGCTGCAGTAAATAAGACATTGTTCTGATTGCTAGTGCAGACTGAAAGAAAACTATTTATACATTATTCTAGATGAAGAACATAAACTGTTTTAGAACGGAGACATGGAATGTAGTTTCTTTAACTTGCAAGTTAATTGACTCTTTTCTACTATGAAAAATGATGTTAGAGGATTTAATGTTATTTTGGTTCAAGGGTTAGAAAATTAAAATATAAATGTAATCTAGTCCTATGATTATTAAGTGGCTTGGTTCTTCAGGAAATATGGAAAAAGTTGTAAGCAATTCTGTGTAACTGATTAATTGAATCCCCTTTAAAAAAAGTCAAGCACGAATTTGTTTCATGTTCAGTAACAAAATTCTGAGGCCAGTGAAAAGAGACAGGTATTTCCAGTAATTAATTATAAACTTGACCATATGTAGGAGCTCTTTCAAGTGTAATGAAACAATTTCTGGCAGAGTACGTAGATAAATCCCTATAAAACTCAGTCTCACAGAAAGTTTTTATAAATTATATTAAACTTTTAAGACATAAATCCCAGTTTCATGGAAGAGGAAACCAGCTCCCACTTTCAACATATTCCTTTAAAAATCCTTTGTATATAACTTCTATTGACTTGTGAAATACATACTAAAATTAAACATTAGCACAGTTACTTTGCTTTTACTCACTGTCAGCATCGTGACCTTTATTAAAAACTGAAGCATTGGATCTTTATCCTGTATCTGAAAAGACAAGTGCCCATAAAATACAATTTTAAATAGTATTTATATCTCCAGTAACTCAGTCTAATTTCTCTTTCCATAACAAAATTAACACTTAACTATAAATAGCAGAGCCCAAACACTAATCTGAGGGAGCTGTGTGAAAAGCCTTTGGAAAAGATTACACTTTGTTCTAATCCCCCCTTCTTGTTTCTTCGGAGACTAGAATATCATTGGCACATGAAGCTGCCATTTCTATCTTCACTTAAACACAAGAATTTTCATACTTGGTTTCAGTTCTGTTATTCCACTCACTTTCTGCTGCGCTACCTGTTCAATAATTCTGTCTGAGTAATAATTCATGTTTCTCCACTGCATTACTCAGGTGGTCATTCTCCATTGCATTACCTGCTCTTCATGTGTGTACTTACCTGTTAGCAGTTCTATATTGAAAAATTCAGTACCTTGTTTGCATTAGGTATACCGTCATCATGAGAAGTACCTGAAGACTATTCTAGCAATACCTGTGGGGGTTTTTCTCCTCACTATCTGCCTTTTCACCACTGATATTCTTTTATCCATTCATGTATCTTGGTCTATCAGATTTTTTTTTAAACCAGGTTTGGAAATTAAACCAGTTTCTTTTGACCTTTTCCCTTCACTTCTCAGTTTAAAGCTCTTCTTATCAGCCATAAAAGCCTTGATGTCAGAAGGCAATTTTCCCAGATAGTCAGATGGAATCCAGCCTCCAAAAATGCTCTCTTTTAGCAAATGCATCCCACTGGCTAAGTATTCCCAAACCTGCCTTTAGCACAGATCTTTGAGTCATCTATTGATCATCATTATGTCATCATATGTCAAATCTCCCTCTGTACTGACTAGAAAAAAATTTTATGGCAGTCACTAAAATAGGACATAATTATCTTAAAAGTGAGGATATTCCTAAATTAGGGATACATTGCTAAACCAAACTGTTAGGAAAGCTCAGCACAATTCCCTGTAAAACAGGCAAACTCATTGCTAGTACAATTTATTCTCACAGAAACACAGAGGTATAGAATACCAGGTTGGAAGGGACCAAAAGTATCATCTGACGCAACCTTTCTTGGCAAAAGCATGGTTTGGACAAGACGGACAGACAAATCTTAAAAGTGTCGTGTTGGGGAATCCACCATTTCCCTGGGGAGATTATACCAATGGCTCATTGTTACTGTGAAAAATTTTCCCCTTCTATCCAGTTGGAATGTCCCCAGGAGTAACTTGTACCCATTACTCTTCATCTTTTCCATGTGACTCCTTATTAAAAGGGAATCTCGGTCTTCTCTGTAGCCACCCTTTAAGTAGAACATGGTGATACAGTCTGACCTAATCCTTCTTTTCTCAAGGCTGAACAAACCCAGGTCTCAGCCTCTCCTCATGCAGCAGGCATCCCAGTCCCTTGATCATCATTGTGGCCCTTCTCTGGACCCTCTCCAGCCTTTCCACATCTTTTCTGCATAGTGCCACATCTTTTAATTAACAAACAAACCATGAACTCACAAGTTCTGCATACCTTTGTATAACAAGAAAGGTGTATTTTGATCAATCGTTTCAACTGATCTTTGTTTTTTGTACCTCAGCTCATCTGTACTCTATCATTACTGTTACTGATGGCAGCCAAAGATTGCCCCAAAACCCTATAGGAGTTACTTTGGACAACCTGATTATTTTATATTTTGGTAGGGAAAAAAAAGGAAGTGAGGTTAGAATCTTTATTTTATTTTTAAAAGCTCTGTGTTCCTGCTGAAGTCTTTCGTGCTGAATCATGCCTTTGGCAGGACGTTCATTCAGGTCATGCCCAAGAAACACAAGACATGATGTTGAAGCACTGCAGTGACTATATAACATTTCTTAGTGGAATGTTTTCTAATTATGAAATTACCCCAGAAGTGAAGAAGACTTTTTTTTTGCTTCAACTAGCAGATCACAGAGCAAAGCAAACTATGTAGAAAAAAGGGGGGCATGGGAGCCATAACAGCTGTCTCCTTCTGCAAGAAAAAGGGGGAGGATTAGCTAAGTGCCACCAAAAGGCAAAAAGCAAGTGATGGAGCCTTAGCTTGCAATAGCAGAGCTGAATGCAGGGGAGAGGAAAGTACCCTGGAACACTGAACCTAAACTAGGTTTCTCTCAAATCAACGAAGATATGTGCTAGCTACAGGAGTCACTGTACCAGGCTCATGACGCTGGCAGTCAGAAGAATAACATCCTTAAAAGCTCATTCATTTCAGGTTTACTCTAGTGTTATTCCACTAATTTCAATAAAGCCATTTTCGACCAGCAATCAACTATAACCACTTTATGTTAATAAAGATTTGACTAGCTAGCTTTCACGATCTCTGTTTCTAGGAAGGACTAAAACACTCCTATTTTCTTTCCCTAGGCATCCTTTCAAACGTAATTCATATCTGACAAATGAGACAAGAAATCGATAGTATGTAGCATATACTGTATAATGACCTGGAAAGTTCTTAAAATAGCTGTGCTTGCTTCGGAATAGGTATTCAGTATTCAGTATACAATTATTTGGCACTGTTACACTTGGCCGAGTTCCACTGAAAATACGGTTCTGTAAAAACAGAGGCAGACCAAATGGGATGGATTTGTACGCTCATGTTATTTTTAAGTTGCCTCACATAATACACAGTCATATAGAAATCAGGTTTTATTTTGACCTTTCCCGTCATATTTAGGAAAACATGAGTGGAGCAACATCGAAAGCTGGGATTGTTCAGCTCCAACAGATATAAAGATCACACGCTGTGCATGTGCCATGTGCTGCACCCATTCCAGCATCCATGCTCCTACGGAGATTTTAGTGTCAAGACAGCAGTTTGAGTTTCTCAGGTTTTCATGGGCTTTCTTACCTCTGCCTTGGCATGCGGATGAGGGGCTGTTTATGGCATCTCTTACTAAGTCCAAAGAGCTTGTGAACAGTTTTCTGTGCCTTGAGGAAGAGTTGCTTCATGCTGTTTTCTAGCTGCTCATAGCGACGCTGAAAATTAGAATCCATTGTCCACAAATGCATTACAGTAGATGTGTTCAGGAAATAATTCATGGGCAGCCTTTTCATAAATAATTTGAATTCATCTGAAAAAAAAAATAATTATCGTCTTTAATTATGTAGTTATGGCTATTGTTGCAGCAAAAAACAACTTTTAATTCTTTTCTTGAACTTTTAGTATTTTTGAACTTGAATTTCTGCAATTTTAGAATTGAACACTTTAACTCTTTCAAAGTAGAAAGGTAATTGCATTTGTAGTGGTAATATTAGAATAGAACCAGCAAAAGTAAATATTTATATATTTTTTTACATTGATGTTGCAACAAATTCAAGCATTGTCAGCATTTTTTAATGGATAATATGAAGATTAAATAAGAATCAGGGTTTCTTACTTTCAAATCTCAGATCTGAAAGTAATCATGCATTTAAAGATCAATGTATATTGAATCATTTGAAGAAGATAGGAAACTGTCTTAAAAGGAGTATATTCCAAAATTTAGGCAAAGCAAGTAAATGCCATTTTACAGGTCAGCTCCCTTTCAGACTTGTTATTTCACGTGAGACAAGCCATGAAGGATCAGACTTTCAAAAGTATTTAGAATTGAAATGGAGCCTTTCAAAGCATTTTATGGTAATTTGACACTTCAAAAATGTCCTCATAACTTCTTTTTGACTCGTATCTCCACCTCTAAAGCGGTAAAAAGGGGTTCTCAAATCACAGGACCACTGTTACTGTGGACATTCTATGTTTTCTGCTTGTTCTGGTAGCTCCATCCCCACAATATGTAGACTGAATCTTATTAACAGAACTGTATTAATCAGTGAATCTATTTGCATAAGTAGGATAATTTACATGTTGATTAATAAGTTTTGAACCTAAATAAACTTCCATTTAAAAGGGCTCTAATTACTGGGGAAAAAAATGAGAAAATGAGCAGCACACTTGAATGCAAGTTTATCCCTTTTCTTTGTTGTTTCCATAGATCAGTACATTTTCCTGCCTGCCTTCCTGCCTGCTGCTGTCCTCCCATCCTTCACAACCCATTTTTATTTTTTTTCCAGCTTGTTCCTGCAGTGAAGTCACTTATCCCACAGTTTAGATTTCACCCTGCCAGATGCTCCTTTTGGGTAGTCTGCACTTCAGCAGACTCTGTGAATGTAATGATCCAACTGACTGAAGCAGCCTCTCTAAAAACTAGAGTTTATCATAATATTTAACATTGCTATGATTTTAGGTTGCTTGTGGGAGAGAGCTGATTGGGGAAAATGTCTGTTCGCATGAAAGAATACTTGATTACCATCATTGTTCGTAAGCCTTTTGGTTTTAGCTTTGGCTTTAGTTTAGCTTTTTTAATAATGTTTTTACACATAGAAGGCCAAAATATTTTATTTTTATTGGTGGAGAAGAAAGATCTTTTCTAAACGAGCTGGAGTGACCCTCGTCCACATCCTGAGGGGCACAGGGCCATGATGAAATAGGACAGCCCTATTGTGGCATAGTATTTTCTGTGATGGATGAAGATTCATCAGAAAAAAAAAAGCATTGAAAGGCCTTCTGGAAAGTAAAAAATTAAAGGTAAGGGGCAAAGATGATGACTTTATATCTAATAAAGTGGTTTTAATAATTCATCTGAGAGCTCTTTGGAAATGTGTTATTCATTTTCTCCTCATGCCTCCCTCTGGGTATTAGTTGTCCATTACTCTCCCCTTGAGGACAACACCGCTGCCCCTCTGGTGGACCTGCGTACAAATTAGGGGACCGAGGAAAGGAATTGTTTCTTTATTTTATCAAGTATTCTGAATCTCTAATCTTTTGATTTTTCCCTTTCCTAATTTTGTGTAAGAAGTGGGCTCTTACCCTCTGTCCAAAAAGAATAAGTATCTGTTCCTGGGTTTGTAGCTTAATAATTGGAATTAATAGGAGTATTTAATAAATTCTACATTATCAGATGAGCATCTCTGTGAGTCTTACTGTAGTTTTGGGAAAACCAGTTCCCCGTTTTCCCCTTCTCGAGTGACAATTTTGCCTTTGTCTCCTCATACTACACTTCCCAGTCCTCGCTTCCATTCAAGGCTTGCACAGATGCTGTGGGAGAGGGTCATGTCTGACTTGTGCAAAGTGTAAAGGAAGGGAAGCACGGTCCCGTTGCTTGGGAAAGCCTTCCAAGACTAAAGAGTGCATTCTGAAATTTAACAAACTGGTATTAAAAAAAAAAAAAAAAAAAAAAAAGGAATTAATAGGAAGTAAGGTTAACTGAACAGCTACAAAGTGTGTCCTTTGGCAAAGCGCAGATCTGCAGATTGTATAAATCGGCCAAACTCTACTGACTTGAGAGGAGTGTACTGATATACCTAGGGAGGATCAGATCCAAAAGCCACATTCCTGACTACCTGTTTTAATCACTAACTTCTTATTTTCCTTCTGTTCCTCTGAGACACTGGTATATCTACTTAAACTCCATTTCATGAAGCCAAAAATAAACCCAAATCCCTGAGGACAGAATTGACTCAGAAGATGCCTTTTCAGTTTTCATATTGCTGTAATAACTTATTTAAGAAACATTGTCAATTTGCTGTCCTTTGCACAATGGCAATAAGCTCTACAGCTAACAACTAATCGGATGCAGTGTTTAGAAGTGATAAGGATCCTTAACTTGTAATGCAAAAGCATTTTCAATAAGAAAATGCTTCTTTTTCTCCCTGTAATAAACATCGCCTTTGACTATCCCTGCGCCCTGTATGATCATGCTAATGAGCACCATAATGCAGGTAAAAGAGAGAGAGAGATAAAAAGAGCATGGTTACATAGTGCCTTCTGCAAAAAAGAGAGGAAAAGATAATGTGCTCATATCTTAAACAGACACATTTCATGATCTGTGAAACTACAACATGAACTCCTAACACTGAGAGATGATTAAACTATTACACTCTAATCAACACATTGCACCAGCCATTCCTGAGGATTAACAGCCAGTATTACAGTGCTGGGGGCCATAGAAATTGATACTTTGAAAACACTATACTTGATACCACATATGATATGATTTCAGCACTTTCTCATATATTTTCACATGGGTTCCACATGCAATACTATTTCTTCATATTCTTAACTAATTGCAATTAACAGAGGAATATTTAAAACTATATGCAGTGGTTGATCAAACAAGTTTAACTTTCATTTGATGGCTGGTCATGTCTGTTTTTCACTTCCCCCTTTCTGCAAAGTAAATCTTCTTTGTATTAATGGTGTCTAGAAATTGAAATGGCATACTATATTGCAGCAGCAAAGAATAAATGGAAAATATCACAATGGGAGCAAATATTATTGCTGAAATCAGATGAACTTCAGACATATTTAGGCTGTAAGAAATACCTGGAGCTACTTAGCTTCTAACTTGGATTCTCAGTGCTATTCAGTGTCAGAGCAGGGCTCGGTGTTGAATACAACGATTAACATTCTGCATACAGAGCTAGCAAAGGCCAGAAAAATACAAATCAAAGGATTTGACAATGCTTTACTGCAAGGAAAAAAGGTGCCTGATCTGCATTGGAAAAGAATAGGACCCCTGATTTCTCTTCTATGAACATTTTTCATAACCCTGATATTTTGTATTACAAGACCTGTGCAAGACTATCACCTACACGACCATGCACATTTCTGTTTTCATTTCAGTTGAGGATGAGTGGGGTTTTTTAACTTTTCCAGGCTATCAAAATGTTTTGTGTTAGCTTGTTTCCTAACCCTTTTGGAGGATCTTTGGAAGCATCTTGGAAGTCAACATATTTATACCAGCCTGGGAACTCAGAACCCTGGGTTAATAATGGTACCCCAGGCTGACGTCTGACTGTGCAGTGCAATGCTAGCAATATTAAAATGCCATATACTATCACTGCTCTTTCTTCTGTTACTTTCTTTACATTAAACAAAGTAAGTCCATGACTGAGCCTTTGAACTGTCATTCTTTTTTTCTTCTTTTTTTTTTTTTTTTTTAATTATATAGCCACTGTTTCCCCAATCAATGTAACAGATACTATTTCTAGTCTACAGGTGTTGGAATCAGAGGGGTTTCCTCCTCACAGCCCAAGACACACCCTGTGTAAAGGCAGAGAACAATCTCAGCTTCTGCAGTCAGGATAACATGAGCAGTAGTATAAAATAGCTTCTTTAAGTCACAGCTTGTGTCTGAGGACGTCTCAGTAATGTACTGTATGGAAGACCAAAATTCCTGAGTCCTCTAATAAATAGGAACCTTCAAATTTGACATGGATTTCTAAGAAAGAAAAAAAAACCACATAGATCTTTTTTTTTCTTTTATTTTTTTTTTCTGTTGGCTCTGTATTATGGCTGAAATGAATGACAGCATAAATGTACAAGTGAAGAAATTAAGGGAGGAGGCAATCTAAATGCAGTTTGGAAGAACGTAAAGCAAAACACAATTTGAAAATATCCTGCATTTGATGATGTGTCAAGAAAGACATTGTTTCACAGCAAGGTAGACTGAAAGAAATTTCATCCATCTTTTCTCAGTCTCTAGAAAAGACCTTCTGGGATACTAACGTTCGATCAAGTTTTATTCTGTCATTTAATTTCATGTCACATTCTGATGAGCTCTTCTACCTAAAATGAAACAGTTTAATCTTATGGCATCAAAACATTTAGTATTGGAGATTAAAACATAATGTTTCAGTAAATGTAGAAAGCTGTCTAATTGTGGATTAGATAGTCTAACCTAAACTTAATTTTAATATATTTAACAATATTCTAATATGGAAAAAGCAATGATATTATCTCAGCAAAAGCAACCTGACAATAACTGGAAAAGTATTTTTTTATGGCCACTTTAAGAATCTTTTATTGAGTGAAACATACCACTGAAAATAGGCTTATATATATGCCATGTACTTTCTAAAGTAAGTAAGAATTTGGACTGTAGCAGTTTTTCCATGTAATGAATAGTAAAAGGATGTCTGCAGAAGAAACCCCCTTTTTAACATCTTATTATCATGTCAAAATCTACCATGAGGCAGCAATTGAAATGGGCTTTGTCATTTCTCTAAATGATGATTTAATGAAACAGTTTTCTCCCTTATTTATCTAACAGTAACAATAAAAAAACTTTGACAAACTTTGGAGTAAATAAAATGGTGTATGTTCATTAGTTTAATTGACAGTGTTTGTGACACTTCAGCGTTGTCTGTAAAATCTATGCATCTGCCATTTGTGCATACATCTTCTTCTATCAAGCTCCTTTAACTTGCTCTGAAGTTATTAAAATTCTGCCATCACAGTCTAGAAGTGTGCAATACCTCACATAAAAACTGGTCTGCTTTGGCTCCAACAATGTTACAGTGAGCTTAAGGAAAATTGACAAAAATTGGCCAGTCTTTAACAAGGGTGGGATAATGTATGTCTGAATGAAAACTTGTGCAGTCTGACATGCTAGTTCAAATGAGAGTGTTTCATCCAATTTCAGAATTAGCTGAAGTGATTCCACGTTGTACATTGCATTTAATCTTTTCTCATATTTACAATGAAAACTACTTGCAAATGACTGGTGCTTTTTATGGACCACTACTACTTTGAGATGCCATCTCCCTTCTTAAAATGTAATTATATGATCAGATGTTAATTCAGGTTTGATGTGACCTTGGGTGGTCTCTAGTTCAACCTCCTGCTCTAAGTAGGTCTTCTCTGACATCAGATCAGGTTGTTCAGGGTTTGGTCCAGTGTGGTCTTGGAAACTTCTGTGGATGGAGACAGCACAACCTTTCTAGGTAACCAGGAATCAGCTGGCCTCATGGAGAAAAGGTTTCTCCCTATTTCCATTCTGAACCTCTCTTGTTCTGGTTTATGGCTGCTGTCTCTCACCATGCAGAGCCTGTATGCTTGATTTCCTCCCTGCAGACGAAGGGACTGCTTTGAGTCCCCCTGAAGCCTCCATGCCCAAGGCTGACCAAGCCTTCCTCCTGTGGCTTCTCCTTCCAGGGTGGGTGTTCATGCCTCAACTGCTCTGGGGACATCGCCGACTGTGCTTCAATTTGCCAGCGCCTTTCCCGTACTGTGAAGCCCCAAACTGGGTGCAGTATCTGAATGTGGTCTAACAAGTACTGAGGCTAATCCCCTTCTTCATGTCCTGGTCATGCTCCTGGTCATACCACCCAGGATGCTCTTGCCCTTGGTGCTGTCAGGCCACTACATCCTCCCCTCCGCCTGTTGCCAAAGGCCCTAGGAACTTTCCTGCAGAGCTGCTCCTGACTAGGTAGGTCTGAGGCAGGGCTTTGCATTTGTCCTTGTTGAACTTCATCAGGTTCCTGTTGCCACATTCCAGAAGCCTGTCCAGGTCCCCCTGGATGGCATCCCTGTTCTTAAGCATATCATCTAGTTCTGTTCCTGTCCCCCAGCCTCAAACTCTTATCATCTGCAAGGCTGATGAGAGTGTACTTCATTTCCTCCTCCAGGTCAGAAGGTAAACAGAGCAAGTCCTGGAACAGATCCTTGCTGTATTCCACTTGCCACTGGTCTTCAGGTAGGATATGTGACCCACTAACCCTACCCTCTGTCTCCCACAATATTCTGGTATCCAAGTTAAGATACAGTGGTCTGGATGGAAGGACAAATAGATGGGTAAAAATCCAGTTGCATGACCAGGTTCCATGTCCAGTGTCTTGTTAAAACTGAGGTAAACAACATCCATCCATAAATCAGCATTTTATCATAGATGGAATGAGGTGGGTCAGACATGATTTACCCAGTCACCATCTTCTCCCTCACATCCCTTGTGCTAGTTTAACCTTGGTTGGCTGCCCGCTGCTACCCAGCTATCCTGAACACCAACACACAAGGTTGCCATTGGTTATCCCACCCTCAGACAGCACTTCCTCATTAGGGAATAGCCAGCCCAGCTCTGTGCCACTCCTGCTGATTCATCCAGTATCTGTAGCAAAGTGTTATTCCTGACACCTTCCAAAACTTCCTTGACTACTTATGTCCCACAGTGTTGGTTTTTCAGCAGATGTCAGGGAGGTTATAATTACCCACAAGAAGCAGAGTCTGTGATCCAGGTGTATCCTTGAGACGCTTAAGGAAGGCTTCATGCACTTCTTCACGTTGACTGGGTAGTCTATAAAACACTCCCACCACAATGTCCCCCCGCTAGCCTCTCCTCTGACCCTGACCTACAAGCTTTCATCGCTGTGGTCCAGCCCGTAACATAGCTCCACACGTCCGAGCTACACCTTAACACATAGGGCAACTACCACCCTCCTCGTCCCTGCCTGCCTTTCCTGATGAACATGTCTCTACACCCCGCAGTATCACAGTCAGGCAAGATGTCCCACCTGCCTCTGCTGTCCTAACAGTGCTGTGCCTCTCTGAACATGCGTAGAGTACTGATTCGTTCTGCTCATTTCACAGGCCGAGTGTGTTCGGGTAGGCGTACTTGAAGGGCATTTCCATCTGCCCTGTTTAATCGTTACTCTTGTTACTGTCACCCTGAACTATTGTATTCCTAAGAAAGGTTCTCCCTTTACTTGGTAGAACCAAGAAGACACCACATGGGCCTGAGCCATGTAGTCACTCCTGATACACTCCAGCTCTCCTCTGTCAGTACTGATCATGCTCGTATGGATGAGCAGCAAGGGATAATAGTCTAAGATGAGCCAAATGAGCCTCAGCAGTCTCTTCTCAACTTCCCAGCTCAAAAGTCCCCAGAAAATCTCCCCAGAGAGCAGGTCAAGTTGGCAGAGGGGTATCTGCATCTTGAAATGCCATTAACCATTGCTGTTCAGTACATGCATGTGGGTCAGGCTTGGCTGGTTCTGATGGCTCCCCAGGACACTGAACCTACTCTGCAGTCACAGATCTGCAGCAGAAGTCACAAGGCTCCTGTTCCCCTGTCCTGACAGTCTGCACCTGCCACTTGATGGAGTACAGACTCTGGCCACCCATCACGTGCAGCTGAGGGTTCAGGTGCTTGATGAAGTTCATCATGAGATGAAGTTCAAAAGGCAAGTGCCTGTAATAATGCCTTTCCAGGTTCCTGCCTCTCAGAGGAAAAACTACTTAAGGTCTTTGAAGCATTACATTAAATGAGAAATTTCAGCTGCAGTTTTAATTCAGTTGGGGTGTGGTGTTTGGGGTTTTTTTTTATGTTTCTTTTTTTTGTTTGTTTTGGGTTTTTTTTTCTGAAATAACCTGTCCCCTTGTCTTTACTCATCATCTGTCTACACCTGGTTTTAATATCGCTCCAGCCTTCCTTTGGCACAATTCATTTTAACAGCAAGCCAAAATAAACAGATAGTTTTACATAAGGAAAACCAGCAATGCTCAGAGCCAACAAGAAATATTCAGACCAAAAGCTTTCATTGAAAAACACTAAGGAAATATCTCTAGTAACTCCTGCAACCTCTTCACCTACAGAAAAGATGACACGCAGCAGCAAAGAAAGTCATCCCACCCTGCTCTGCCAATTTGCTTAACCTCTGTGCCTGTTTCAGCACTGACCTTATCTGCTGATGCTGTAAATAAGCCTACTATTTAATATAAATACTGGTTTATATTTGTTATAGTTTAGAAGCGGGAAAGAAGGCTATCCATTAATTTCACACAAAGGCTAAGGAACGCTGCAAACGCTATTCATTTCAGAACAAAGGCAGCTCTTAAGTATAACTGTGCAGAGAATAGAAAATCCATTTTGTGAAAGGATTTTTAGCCTTCCAAAATCAGAATGCAACCTAAATATTTTGAAATTCTCTAAAATTCTCCAAATGTCTCTAATTTATCTGAAATCCTCTAAAAGGAATATTGCAAAGTTTTCTTGTTTTACTTTGCTTTGAATCAGTCAAAATACTTCAACTTGACAGCAAGAGATTTTACATTTTTATGTCAACCTTTAATTTCCTGCTATAGCATGAAAGTTATAAAGTAAGGAATGACAAAATAAATGAACATTTCTAAATGAAGGTCAAAGCGCTTTACTGTATTCTGTTAAAATAATATTTTGCAATTATTGAAAGATTATTCCTGATCTGTTTTTGTTTGTGTTTTGTTTTTTTTTTTTAAAGAAACAGCTTCCTCAATATTTTGTGATATTTTTTAGATAAATCTTTGTCTCTCCTGCACTTCAACTGTCTTCTGTTTAGACTGCAAATTCTTCATAGAAGAGCCTGTCTCTTATTACATCTTTATAGGGCAGTTGGCACAATAGACCTCAAGTTTAATTGTTGTCATGTATTACAAATAATAATAATAAATTTGCTTATGGCTCCAGGGAACTGCATACTCCCTGGAGTCCTCCATGGTAGCTGCAATTAGCATGAGGAGCAAGAGTTCTGGTAGGAAAGATCTCATAATCCCCAACAGTTTATCACACTTTTTATATAACTAATGTATGTGAAAAACCTTCTACACTAAAACAATGTGACAATGGTATTCTAATTCCTTTCCCATAACTATGCCTTTAATTGTAATCAGGGCAATAAATATGACAGCAATTCAAATACCAATGTCAGCTGTAAATTGAAACCTCAAACCACCAAGCTGGTAGTCTGAGAGAATAAAAAGCAATAGGACCTACATTTCAAATGGCTGGATACGATTGCTGTTCAATAAAGTGCTGCCTCAATATGGTGTAGATATTACTAAGGAGATTTATAAAAGATATATGTTTTTTAAAATATCCTACCATTATTCAAAAGCCTGGAGAAAACAAAGTACTAAAATGAACATATATTTGTTTTTATGTTTCAGTGAATTTTAGCTGTTCATGATGCATTACATAATTTGTCAAAGTAGCAGCTGTGTTCCAAGAAATACATGTTTGAAAATAATCCAATTCAAGGAGGCATAAGACTGCAGCTTGAAACAACCTTATTTCTTCACAGAAAAGATAGTAAAGCTGAATTTTCCTTCCCTTCTCTCCTCCCCATGTAGACTAAATCATTCCACTCTCCCTATAATTAAAACATTTGCTCCTCCAAAGTAAATGAGCTCTCCTTTAAACTTGCTGAAGGACAAAGGGAAGGAAAGAAATGTATGTGCTCGGAAGATATGGGCTGCATGTGTAAGAGCAGAGAAGCTCGACCCTTACTATGGGACAGGCTACTTGAACTGGTGCAATCCAGCTGCTGTGTGAGCCTCAGGGGAAGCAACTTTTTATGATTCTTTCAGCGGGATAGGCTTGTGGGGCTTTTCCAGTTGGCTTTCCTTTCTGGAGTGAGGAATCCTGCAGGGATAGCTCCTCCAAAGCCCAGGCTTTGCCAGGAGGAAAGCACAGGTGAAGGTGGAATCAGCAGGGAACAGAGATCTTCTGATGGTTCATTAATACATTGTTTGTGAAGAACTATTCTGCAAATGTTACAGTACTGCTGGTTTTGCATATGTGTTACATATGTTTTTATATATAGGCATGTTATACACATATATATATAACTAATGTAAGTAAGGTCAACCTGTCATAGGAACAGGACACCACAGATCCTGCCCTCACAAGCCTTGGGATTCTCTTGGTGCCCAGATAACAAGGAAAAAATTGCAGAGTCAAAATTTGTAGTAAAGATAGAATATCATCATGCAAATCATGGATTAATTCTGAAGTTTTACGAGGCAGGAGACAGTAACCTTCCCTAGACCCTGCTGAGAGCTAGAAGGACTCACATTTCCTATAATCAAGAAGGACTTGTTTCTTATTCTGAATTTAATATGACCTTGACAGCAAGTTCACTTTTCAGAAACCAAAAAGCCAGGCTCCAACAGCTGTCTCTGTAAATCTCAGCATTTGAAGGACATTCCCTTAATCCTGTCAGTTTTTCTTTTGGGTGTGATTTTGGTTCATTGCTCTTTTAAAAATATTTGTATCGCTACCCTTCAAATGGATGTTCCTTGCAATTCATCGTAAGCTTTCAAGAAATAAACTCTCAAAAATTTATCTATGGGTTATTTTGGAATTTTTTGTAAACATTTTGATCATTTGAACATGGCTTACAAGTATTCCTGCAATATGATTGTTCCAATTTCTATCTAGTGCTAGCTATTATTAACTTTCTATAGCACTGTAAATGCATATAATGCAAAGGACATAATTCTTATGCGTAGATTTAGACATAACCTCTGTCACCCCAAAAGTTACCTTACTTGTTCTTGGTCATGCTGGCAACTCCTGCAGTTTGAAACCTGGGTAAGCTGCATAAACACGTAATGTATCACAGAAGGATAGTTCAGGGAAGAGAATGAGTGAAACTGAAAAGTGTTCTTGGAAAACACATTCAAGTAAATAACCCGTGTTAAGCGGTTACAAGAGAAGATGTAAGAAGCTATGAATCAGAACAGACAACGCTGCCCTAGAAGAAAAAAGGGGCCACAGAGTGACATCCCTCTTAATAAAGAAAGTCCAAAGCTGCCAAGGCAGATTGGAATTCCACCAAGAATGAGGTTTTTTGTCACTAGCTTTGAAGGGAATTACATTATGTCCTGTACATGGTGGACATAAGCAGAATTATATTAGATCAAACCTTCTGCTCCTCCTCTTATTACAATGTCATCACAATGTTTAAAGTGCCTGAGAATGCAATGCCATATAAAAGTTTTGTAAGTTGATTTGCCAGGTGCTGGTTTAGCAGGAGTCATATAATGCTTTTAGTTCTGGAACAGGGGCAACAATACTGATGGCACCCGCTTGGCTGTACCTTCATTTTTGGAGTAGGAGATGAACAATTTAGACACGGACTCCCTGAAGAAATTATGCACGTACCACCTGTTCATTTTATTAAAACAGTGACACCTCCACAGGGGTGGGAGAGGTGGGGGCAGGGGGGGAGCATTGGTCACAGAAGGAATGACAGCTTGGTGTATCTGTTCATGCTATTGATTACAGTTCCTGACAACCACATGGGGAAGTTAATTACTGGGAGGCAAATTAACACCCTTGCAAGATAATAGAGAAAACAATAATTATATTAAGAACTCAGGGGGCTAAGTTTTCTTGGCCTTGAGCCTGAAGCTGTAAGCACTGTTTTAAAGAAAACCACCGCTCTATTGCTCAGGGGCAAATAGTTTGAGCCATATTGATTGAAGTCTTTATTCGCAGTGATTAAAAAGCACCTTCAACTGCCAGTGAGTCTGTTCGGACTTTTCACAACGAGTCTTTCAATTAAGATTTCAAACGAGACTCACTTTGCATCGCAATCGGTCTGTTCTGGTCAGCAGAGACAGCCCGTGCTACCTGGCTGACCCGTGCCGCCATGCCTGCTGCGCACTGTGCACAGCGCGCTCACGAGGGCCCTTGCGCCAGCATGTTCTCCCACCCTTCTGAATCAATGGGAACAAAGCTTCTTGGAGAGCCAGATTAACTTTGTTGATTTTATATGAATAGGAGAAATCCTCCAGCATTCAGTTTTACTTCCAGATTTCGCCTGAGCATACGCTACATGCATTGGAATTGAAAGATGGTAACTGGAAAAGCTGTAACGTGTCACCAGACTGTGGTGACAGGGAACTTCCAGTGGAAACTGTCCTCACCGCAAATGACAGCGTGGGGCTCTAAATCTACACTCTGTCTCCAACGCCAAATTAAACCTGGTCATCTTGCAATGTTATTTAAGATTTGGGATCTCAACACCGAGTCTGAAAGTCAGTCTGGGCACTTTTCTTCCATTATAAGTGCAAGAAGTTTCTTCTGATCAGAGTGTACATACAGCAACATCTATGTTTAAACTGACATTTCCAAATAAAAGCTGCAGTTACCTTCTGTCCTTTTAATCACTTTTAGTAATATGGAACAGGTGTAAATGAGACATTTGGTGCACTACCTATGTTTTCAAATGTCTATCTGAGAATGCAGTGCCTCTTTTTCCTTTGTTTTTTTTCTTTCCTGCTTTTCTCCTGTACCAGAAGGATGATAGGGAACCCTATAAACATCAAGATAATCTTTACCTAGCGATTAAAAGGTAGTCTGAAAATTTTTAAAATAACATCACTGTAGTTTAAACAAGAATTATTGGGGGCATTGCTTAGATCTTAGGGTTCCCTAATTACTCCTATCTTAGGGTTCCCTAATTACTGCTGGTAATAACGGAGAAGGTTATTACCCAGGTTGATGCCTGCATGATGCAGTCACTCTGCAGGCTTGGCAGCTGGGAAGAATTACCTTTTTACTTGTCAGCTAGGTGACTTTGATTTGACGATAGTGAGAGGCAACAAAAGGGAATCCCATGGTGCCCACTTTTGCTAAAGCAGTTTTTGGAAAGAATTTGTGCCAGAGGAATAGCAAAAATCTGTGACTTATTGGGATGGCAAATAAAGTTTTATTGGATTTTTCTGACTACACGGAAGGATTGTTAAGGTTCAACATCACAGACTAAATGCAGACATGCTGTAGTTTTGCTGGATTCATCCATCAGAAAGAACCTGACACACAATAATCATAGTAATATTTCAAAATGCTTCTCTGATGCAGAGGAGGAGAAAGAATGAACCACATGATTGACACTGGTTGCATTCCTTAATGCACCACTGGGATATATTAATATAATTCGCAATTAAGATGATCCCAGAACTTCAGCTGACAACAGTGTATGAAATTATGAAAAAGCAAGTAATTATCTGATGATGCAAACTTCTTTCCCCCAGGTTTCCTGTGTCTTTATGCTGTGATTCACATTTGATCTTGAAGGTTTGGATTTGTCCTTGGCTCTCATCATAACGCATTCTATCAACCAGATGTCTAAGATTTCTGTCTTCAGCACTGGACAATCTATTTAAATTTATTTACATTATTTAAATTTTTAAAATTTTAACTGTAAATTTATTCTATTTAAATCTATGTTAAAAATTTAACTTTACATTTTCTTTAACTACCTGGTATTGTTCTGCTTTATTTAAGCATATTTTATTTTTTTTTAGCAAATTAAATAAGTTTGATTACTCTATCCATGTCTGCTATTTTTTATTTGTTACTCAAATCGACTGAAAGAAAAAAACTTGAAGAGAAGTATTACTATGTGCTCGGCATCTAAGAGTCTCTACATGCAGGAATAATGACTATAAAATTGTCTTTCCTGAGAAAAATTAGGAGAATGGTGTAGATTTTGAGATCAAATATGATCACTTGCTACGGATGTATGCACTGACTGTGTGATTGTCATACCCAGTCTTTGACTTTGGAACAATCTTAGAATTCCTCCTTTACAGCTTCTTTACAGCCTCAATAATCATAAAGACAATGTTGCCCATCTGTAGCAAATTCATAAGGCTAGCAGAGGGTGTAAAGACTTTTCCCCTGAGCATCTGCACTTCCACGTCAGTGCCAATTGTCATTTCCAGTCTTGATTTTACTGCATTTTAGCACAGTTTCCAGGCTAAGCATGGGAAATCACCTTCACTGTGAGAACAGGATCTTCATCCTTCACAAGAATCAATAACAGAGTTTTGAAGCCTGGAGTCAGCACACAGTGCTATTTTATAAAGACATGGAGTAAGACCACAAATGGTGGGTCAGTCTTTTGAGAAGTTGTGACTCAGATGACTCAGATGTCTGTACAGCAAGACCACCATCAATCCCAAAATCCAAAGTATGAATTGAAACATATTCTGTCCTTTAGGAGCATTCAATAGTAAAAATATCGGCCACGTTTGCATATGAGTTTCAAATTATTCAGGTCTAGATTAACTTCAAGTGAGAGAATACTAATTCTTCATTTTTTCCAAGACCAACTTCGGATTTCTGTTGCACTTGATTTTAATAAAACAGGTTTGCATATCTATGAAGTAGATGTGCTTGCTGAAGAGAGCCTTTCTTGTTTCAAAGTTGGCATTTTAAAGTATTCTTGTATTTTGTGTAGGAAAATATGAACTGAAGAAGAGACACAGCTCTGTAAGTGTATCATCAAGACATGATGGCTTTCCACATTTTGCAGTTTTGAAGATGGAGACATAAATTCATGATGCTATTAAGTGGGTAATTCTCTAAATCTCACTGAAGATTGTGGAATGGTGGAGATGATCTCTCCTATTACTTTCTGTAGATTTTACATAAAAGTAATTATATACAACGCAAATGCTACCCCCCAAAAAAAAGAATGGGATGCCTGAACTTCCTCATCTTCAGTATTACTGATATTTAGTTCAGTAATAAGCTTGTCATCTCCTCTATTAGAACCTGCTTTCTTCAACCCTTTAAATCCCATTCTTTTCTACAAGGGATTTTGGGAACATCATTAATTCCATCATTATAAAGAAATGGAAAAATATAATTGAACTGAGGAAGCAGGACTCTAAAGTCTCAAAAGCAATCTATGCTGATGCAAACAAGAAAACTTTGGTAACTTTCTGTGTAGTGCTATATATTAACTGAGGATTCAGATCTAATTTTTAGGTGAACCTTTCAAAACTGGATTTTTGAGATGATTTAAGTCAGTACATGTAAAGGGTAACCAATGCTCAATAGCAAGACATCCTGGAGTTATTAAGGAATTATGAAATGCATTAGACATGAAGTCCAAATCCAGTGAATCCAGGGATTTAAGAAGAAATAGCTTGCAACAGCAATTCATTTCAGCTAGTACTTTACAATCAAAGCAGTGATGCAGGATGGATGCACAATGAAAAATAGTTTCAGCAAATATTAATGTGAGAGTTAGTATTAATTTACTTCGGTTGCACTTATACCACTTGCACTTTCTGTGATACTGAAAATTACCTTTTGAAATATCTCTATAGACAGATACAGAAGTGATTGAAAAAATCAGAACCCATATTTTGAGATGTTTGTCTTTTAAAGCTGTAGGATACATTTCAAAATAGTTACAGTATAACTTTTGATATTTAATTATGCCTATGAAAGAAGCACAAACAGTTTTTGTGTTTGGTGGGTCAAACTCTTCAAGGTCCTAAATGGCTCAGGCTCTGATCTAGTTAAGCTGATGCTGAACATCTCAGCACACAAGTCAAATCTGTGAAGTTAATGGGCTACAAATTATTAAAATAAGCACATATTTCACCGCTACACTGAATCACCTTTAAATCCATCTGTGACAGTAAAATTTCTGTCCAATTTGTTGCAGGCCTGCTATTTCCTTCCACAGTATTTTGTATTTAAACTAAATGTTTGAAAGAATAAGTTTTCAATTTCAAAGCTCCTTTGAAAATATACCTCATTATATTTGTTACACGTCTCCTCCTCCTATGCCTTTCAAGGAAATATTCCAAAAGAGATTTTGTTGCCTTCAAGTGCAAAAGGAAATCAGCTCCTCAGCACTTGGGAAATATGCAAAGACAAGGCAGCAAGCTGCCATTGCATGTGAGCTATGTGAAAATAAATGCTTGTACAGAAGATTTTATTTTCATGTTTCCAGGAGGTCTCATAAATGCTAGCAATAAAAAAAGAAATTACAAAAATGCACTTTTGCCATCTTCTATTGTTTGAGCAACCCTATCAGCCATGTTCGTATTTATTTTTATAGCCTTTTTAATTTAGAAAAATGAAATCAAGTTGCAACATGGACTGTTACAAATTTATTTTAGATATCACTGAGCAGACCACCTTAAAAGAAAATTGCTGTCATTTAAATTGTTTAAATGAAGAGGCCAGATTTCCAAAGGCACATAGCAGCCAGTCACACCAGGATTATGGCACAGACAATGCATGATCATATTCTTATCACTTGCTGTCAGAATCCAGAGCCTGTGGATGTTTTTGTGCGTCATGTGGGTCATAATCTCTGTAAAATGCTAAGTTGCCAGTCACTCACTGACAGAGTTAGAACTTGCTTCTTTGTGCGTTAAGTCTTGCCAAGAGAGTCCCCAAAACTTCCAAAATCAGTGATGTTTAGCAACACAGCATATTCACTAACACCATCTCCAACACAGCTGTAACCATAGGCTGTGAGAGTCCTACATATTTCAAAAATTTTAGATTTTTTCCAAGGAATCTTTTGACCCTCTGTACTGTGTGAAACTAATTACCACTTGAGCAGTTCGGTCAAAGCTTGCTCCTGAAAGGGCAAGATAAAGTTTACTGATAGGATGAAGCAGGAGAAGGAGCTGGACAAGTACCTGCTCCGACTATTAGAGGCAGAAGGGGTACAGGAAAATAGGCAACATTAAAAGAACAACACATTAAAAAGGTGGGGAGGGCTGCAGGCATACTAGTGAGGATTGCAGTGCTTTAACGTAGGTGGATTCCATATTCTGGAATCTCAATGAAATGTGGTTTGTGATAACAGCAAGTCAACTAGATTATCTAGTCATCCTTTTAAGCTGCACATTGCTGCAAAAGCCTAGTTCCGTGAACATTAAGAAAGGATAAACGAAACGCTGCTTGTCTCCATTACAGGTGAAATGTCTAGGCCATGTGGTAGATGATAAGAACACAGCTTCTTGGAATGATGTTCTCAGAGAAAACTTTGTTTTCACATTAATTCAGCCAAAGGCCTCAAGAAACTAATGAAATTTGTTAATAAAGGTTGAACAGCTTTAGTATAGATTTTTGATAAGGAAACAGCTGCTCTTTTGCAAGGGTACTAAGCTGAGTCTGGAGGCCACAAGATATGGTAAAGAATAAGCAGATGCTTCAGACTAAACAATTCAAGTAGCCCTTGAAACTTCTTTGAGAACTTAGTACATACCCTGATGTTAAGAGGTTACACGAAGCTCATTGAGTTAATAGTGATCAAGTATGTATTGCTGGAGGGCAGCTAGAGAGATGAAAAAGGCAGCCAGATTTACTGAGAGATAAATAACATACTGCTCCATGTCCGCCAAAATAAGATTTGAGTAGTTAAAAGCTGCCAGAAGAGCCTGAGTGAAATGAAATCTGCACATAAGGATGGATGAATGACACATTCTGAACTGGAATGTTTGGTCATCTGATCTGTGATAATCAGGGTTGCTCAAGAGGAAATTGTCACTACCAGCAAATCCAAACTGCAGACCAGAGTCCTTCTATGTGAAGTCAGCCTGGTGTCCATCAGGACCCCCAGGTCCTTTTCTGCCAAGCTGCGTTCCAGCTGGGTGGCCCCAGCATGTCCTGGTGCCTGGCGCAGGGCTCCATGGGTGCAGGGCTTTGCATTTCTGGCTGAACTTCACGAGGTTCCTGATGTGGTACATGCTTTCTTTTCACCCAACATTACATTCACCTCAAAGGACCCCTTGTTGCAGCTCAACTTGCGTGTATAGAGCGGTCATACTAGGTTATTGCCTTTTTGCAGCTGTAATTGTAGTGTTCAGGACCTTTGACTTTTAACTAAGTACACACATTTTTCTTTCACATCTCATAATTTAAAAGGTAAAACAATAACATAAACTGCCTAATTTGGAAGAGAACAGTAGGCTGTAGAGAAAAGAGTCCTATTCATGGTTTTGGAGTTTCTTTTCTTCTGTTTTTTTTGTTGTTTGTTTTTTTTTTTTATTATTATTTTTTCCTCTGGAAATTCAGATGGATGATTTCAAAGACACAAACTAAATTTAGCTACCCATTGATTTCAAATGGGATTTAGGCACTGAAGAAGTACCATTTTTTTGTTTTAAAAAATCTGTTCCTCTGTTGTTTTATCTTGAACAGACAGAAGGAGAGATATCACCGACAGTAAACAAACCATCTTAAATAGAATATTTTCTTTTTCCATTTAGGTTAAATTCTGGCCACAGATAATTTGCATGACCTCAGGTGAACCCAGTAAGTATTCAGGTCTCCATGAGGGGAAAAAATTTGTTTCTGGATTCAGAGGACTATTTTGTTATATGTAAGGTAAGGAAGGGTTTGGAAGGCAGAAAAATTAGAAAGTTACTACACTTGTATTTAACTTTTCTTGAACCTGGAGTTCATACTGTCAAAGAATGGAATTCATTCACTCACTTTTCTGCAGTTAGCAGCAGATTATATGAACCAGTTGTCAATGATCTGTATTATCCTGTCCCTTGTCGACTCAGACTCTAATTACTAAATAATCTGCCCTTCTTTTATCACCTAATTTGGAAGAAAGTAGTAGGCTGTAGAGAAAACAACTCTTTTCTAGCTAATTTATTTTTAGTTTAAATTGATTAGCATAAAACAACATGCTCTTATCTCAGAAGCTTTAGACAAAGACTGAAGGATATATATCCCACATCAAAGTTATAAAACATTAATTTCATTTAATAAAGGGCACTTTTGTTCTCAGAATATGCTATTAACATGAATCAGATCATGCTGATATTTGTTAATAGTGTTTTTCATAGTTTAAATGTTGCACAGGCTTTGAATTTCTCGGGATGTGTCTCAGCAATCACTGTGGCTAGAAATGCTTGCAGACCATGTGTGACAGTACTCGAAGAGCTGTTCAGATGGTAATATATAAATTATAGGGGGGGGTGAATGGGCATTGACTAACCTATCTATCAAAGGTTCACATGCCAACTGTTTTTTGACAAAATACAAATCCATACACGTACAAGGTTACCTATCCCATCTTTCCATTATCTGAATTCAAAACAGTTTATAAGGTAAAAGCAGAGATTTTGTTAGATACCTATGAGATGTGGAAGTCATGTTTTGTATGTTTTTTAGATTAAAAATTCTTTCAATAAATCTAAGGCTAAAAGAATGGGTATGGCATATGCTAATAATCTCTATTTCACACTTTTACTAACCACGCCTACTAACAATTACCTAATTGACAGATGTATGTGAAGTTTCCATTTTAGTGAATCACACGGCATAGCTAAAGAGCCTTTTTAAAAATCTAACTCTTACCCATTTTTCCCCTGACATTCATGTCTTGATCCTAAATATAGGACTATACGTGTAGCTGACAACTATTCAAACTTGTAAGTGATGTGATGCCCCTATACAGCTTGCTGTAAGAATCCTCCACAGGTTCAGATATGTGTGCTCTTTCTGCTTAACTAAAATTGGTATTAAGTAGGTGCCACCAAATGACATTCTTCAGCCGCTAAACAGTGTAACAGCCCATTCAAATAGGACAAACTATGGTAAACAAAACTGTGCCCTTCTGCAAAGTCGGTATGTTTGTCCTAATTTGCAAAGTAGTAAATGAGAGCATGGCTCCATAAATGCTTAAAGATGCCACAATAGTCATCGAGAAAATGCCACAAATGTACATAAAAACAAAACATGGATTCATGCTTTTGTAATTAAAGAACTCTGTGATCCTCCGAGGAGAAATGTTGTAAGTTCTGATGTTCTCACGTAAAAAGAGACCAGGCTGAGAAAAGCTCCTGAGATCTTCCAAACACTCAGATGTAGGCATCAGATCTCACTAAAGGTTATGATGGCAATTTCAGCTGATATAGGGACTTCTGAAATTCTCAACCTTGAGCTGAGAAATCAGACTTTAACATTAAAACAATGGCAAAAAAAATGAGTGTATACAATGCACTGTTCACAGTTAAGTATTGTACTGATACTTCTTCTCTCCTAAACTCACCATGGCCACTGTACAGTCTTCTTCCCTCTCTTCTGCTGACTCATTCTCTTTCTCCAACACAACTCACTAAAAATTGTGGGGTTTTATATTTTTTTTCTGCTTCTTCCTTATCTCCCTCATTTTTTTATTTTTTTTTCCCCTCGGTGATTTTTCCCAGGTCTGCTGAGCTCTCCTTACTTTTCCCACCATCTGGCTAGACAGCTGTTGCTGATACTACTGAGTGAGTGAGTTGTGAAAACAGTTGTTCAGAAGCTGATTTTACCTGCGGTTCCCATTCTCTACGGGACTGGAAGTTCTGATGATCAGGACAGATGAAATGATGTATGAAACAAAGCTTGATGCTTTGAAGAAAACTCATGTGGCACAAATGTGTTGTAGTGACAACATGGATAAATCCAGTTTAAACAGAAATCATACAAAGAAGCAAGCTGCCAACTACAATGAAATGAACTATTAACTACTTGGTAAATCAAGGGCCGGCTATGCTTTCCAAGCCAGCTTCATGGTATTGCTGGAGGGACAGGATAAGGGGGAGGTGCAACAGAAACTTGGACCCAACACTGAAAAATGGATGTGAAATGAATCAGCTCTTTCAGCTGCATTACAGAACAAAAATACAGAATACCCATATAAAGTCTGCAACCTGGCTTTGTTCCTCATTTGTTCTGCTTTCTGCCTGCTCCAGTAAACCTCTTGCTCCAATAGGGACCAAGTTCTCACAGGCTTGGACTCCACAAAGTATAGCAGGTATTGTATAGAATCACAGAATTACACAGTTCTATGAATTCTAGAATATAGGAGATTACTCAAACACAGCTGCCTAAATCCTAATGCAATTACAGACTGCTGATCATCACAATGTGAGGACACTTACTATCAGAAAGTTATAATAAATAAGACTGAGATCCAGGATACACTTAAAAATGTTTAGCTCTAGATGTACAAACCATGCTGGAAATTTCAGATGGAGTCTGTTGTATAAATACTTTTTCTGAGATACAGCCAAACAGACAAAAATTTTATAAAACATCTCACCAGATTCTTCAAATTCATTGTTGTATGCATTCCAAGTCTCACTTATGCGGAGCAGATTTTCTTCCATGGCTTGAATGTCCATGTAGGGACAGTTGCACTCTGGGAATTTGGGACCACACTGGCACCAGCAGTCATTATCCTTGCAGATGAACTCCCCCTCTGAATTGCAGGCAATATAGCTCAGAGCTGCCTGGACAAAATGTTCTTGCAGATACTCAGGCAGGATGACCTGAAGACCTGAAGGAGATAGAGTAAGCACTATGTTATGAAATGTAACGGAATGCTTGAGCCAAGCATCTTCCCTGACCCACGTGAAAAAAAACGAAAATACTGTATGGCTGATTTAGGACAATTTACTCATCTGTCTAGCATTTGCACTGAATCCTCAGAGCATTTACTGGTGTGATTTCTTTCTAGGGGGATTGTCAGGAACAGAAAGAAAGGATTACATCAACTTTTCCTTGTAAAGAATTGCTGAATGAACAGCCTCAGCAGTAAGAGCTTTGCAGTAGGGAAGCATGCAGCTGAATCATAATCTTGCTACCGGCAGCTAATGCAAATTTTGAGAGTGCTGATGAAAGGAAAGCAGCCCTGAAAGACAGAGTAAAGAGACAGTATAATCAGAAAAAGAGGTGTGAAGGTAAACATTCCCATTCTGTATCGGACTTGTTTTCCATGTTGCCTGTGAGACAAGATATAGTTTGTCTAAATAACTCTAGTTATCTCTTCATCATTCTGTAGAGACAAATGAAGATGAATGGGAAAAATTGGGTTGGGGGAAATTTTAAAGAAATAAAATTCAGCTGATATTTCTTTTCTTATAACATTGGTATTTCATTGCTAAAAGACAGTCAATTGAACAAGTGTCCTGGTTTTGGCTGGGACAGAGTTAATTTTCTGCCTAGCAGCTGGCTGGGTGCTGGGTGCTGTGTTGGGATTTGGGTGAGAACCCTGCTGATAACACACCGGTGTGTTTGGTTGTTGCCGGGTCGTGTTTATACCAAGTCAAGGACTTTTCAGTTCCTCTGGCCCTGCCAGCGAGGGGGCTGGGGGGGCACGAGGAGCTGGGAGGGGGCACAGCCAGGACAGCTGACCCGAGCTAGCCAGAGGGTGCTCCACACCATGGGACGCCATGCTGAGCGTGTGAGCTGGGGGAGCTGGACAGGGCTGCTGATTGCTGCTGGGTGACTGGCTGGGTATCCACCAGCGGGTGGTGAGCAATTGCATTGTACATCACTTGGTTTTTTTTTCCTTTCCCTTTGGATTTTATTCCTCTACCGTTCTCTCTCCATCAATATCATCATCATCATCGTCATCATTTAGTATTAGTATTAATTTTATTTAATTTCAATTATTAAATTGTTTTTATCTCTACCCGCAAGTTTTTTCTTTTTCCCTGTTCTCCTCCCCACCCCTCTGAGGGTGGCAGTGAGCGGGCGGCTGCCTGGCACTTAGCTGCAACCTGTGGTTAAACCACAGCAAATATAAAAATACAAAAAAATATAAAACCTTGAGAAATAAAAGTAATTCTTAAATCTCCTAAAGGTTTAACATGGAGAAAGGGTGCGACATCTAGCTCCCATAGTGTTCCAAAAAACCTCCTGCTATATCACAAATCCCTTTGCAAAGTGTTTTCACACTTTACCCTGCAATGGCACACAGAAGCCTTGCAAAAGCATATCACGTTGATGTATCAGAATCACAGAGAAGGTGAATCAAAAACTCAGACCATTTGTGACCAGAAATTTATACCTACTCATCTGAAAATTCTGACTACTGTTTACATGATCCCAAGGATGGGAATAAGTATTTTATATACAAGCATTTTAATTTACTATCTATCAGTTACTCTAGCTACAATAGTAATCAACAATCAAAAAGCCACTGCAAGGTACATGGTAATTTTTTATTTATTATTTCTTGCTATCTTCCATGGCAAAAACAGTCTCTCTGGAACCAGTGGGGCTAACTTATGGGCCAAGTAATTTCTCAGCATATGGGTTGGTTATTCGTGACATAGGTTTCTTTTACACAGGCAGTTGCATGATTTCATAGAGTTTTATCCTTTATTTTTAGGTACATAAAAATGATGCCTGTAATAGTAATTTCATAACCCTTCCAAGTCAAAAATTATATCATAATTGCTACAATCAGGTCTGTCTGCTTTCCTCTATACGAAAATTCACCTGTTGTTACCCAAGTAAACTTCTCAAGTACTTATATACTTATGAAAAGCCTTGAAATTGTGAAAGGAAAAGGAAGCCCAGATAAGCAAATTTGAGTCTTGATAATTTCTTCCAAGATAGGTATGAAATAGTTTATGCAGTTCTGATAATATATTTCTCATAATGACAACCCAATGGCATGTGTCAAACCACTGTCTGAGGGATACAAAGACTATTTTCCAGATTTTAACTGACAAATGTTGTGCATATGCTGGTGGCCATTAAAAATTGCAATTTTTTTCTGGAAACGTTTAACTGCACCCCCCTGGAAATGACCGTTTCTTTTTTTAAAAAATATATACTGTTTCTGAAATCACTGTATGATTTTATGGCTTTTAACCTGTGCTGGGGAGGTAGAAAAGAAAGGGAAAAAAGCACATGGATGTTTTAAACAGGAAGATAATCTTTCCCTGACAGCCATTCTTAATAGTCAGCAACTTCACACTATATGTCCAACTGATTTATGAACCAATATGTTAAATTTTTAAAACTGGAAATAATTGTATAGCTACCTGTAACTGCAAATTAAGAATTGTATCCTTCTCCTGTTGTGTATACACAGAGGTATACAAGCCCATCAATTAAAGAGAATTTGGTCTGTTTTTATAGAAATAATAAGTTGTTCATGCTACATTTGTGTAACTGAAAAAAGCCATTACTTATGGCCAAGTATCCTAGAGGGTGACTTTTCAAAAATGTTCATGTGCTTAATGTGCAGGCTGGGGAATGTATTTACTGGAATTAACAGAAAACAAATTAGAAATGATGCCTCTTTTCTTCCTTTTCCTTTCCCTTTCCCTTTTCTCTTCCTTTTTTCTCTTTTTTTCTTTCTTTATATGTAATTATTATTTTTCTAATTAGTGAGATGCCTAACTTTCCATGTTTTCTTAAAAGTCCCAAGAGGAGTCTTTGGATTCTTCATGATTTAGAGTCTTTGCAGTTCTACATCCTGCTCATCTGGTGACTCCACTTATTTCAGTGGGACAACTGCATGAGGGATAAGCTGCTGGTCAGTGTGTGCAGAGCAGGCTAAGCACATTGAATGTCACTCCCTGCTTGGCGGAATCCATAGGAATTCAGGCTGTTTGAGAGGTGTGCAAGCGGTTGCTAAATAGGGCTGTAAAATGTTAACGGCATTATCCAAATTATTTTCCGATGTGTACAGAAATTGTTTCTATTTCAAAGGCAACACGACTTACTGACATTTCCTTCGCTTTGTCTAGAATGTACTTATTGCACACACAAATAAAATTAGGGAAATGACCTTTTATGAGGTGGAAGAAAGAAAAACAAATAGTTTGATAAATGTCATCCTGTTCCAAAACAAATTAATGAAATTGCACCTACATACCTTGCAACTGAATCTTATTTTCAGGACTCTGAACCAGAACAGAGCTGACAGAATCTAGGTTGTCATAGTTACTGCAGCCAAGAGGACCAGTCCGCGTTTCTGTTACCTGATGGCAAGGGAATGGAAAAGTATCTGCTGTGTTATTCAAAACAGACTGAGTTCAGAAGCTCATTTCATAAAGTTTCCCTTTAATTCAGGTGGTGGTACATTTCAGACTTAATTAAGGTGAGATTGTTCAATTTAATTACAAATAGTATGACTGCAAATATTTTACCAGTATCGCAAACTTTGGGGAGTGCTATTTCTATTGCAGAGAATCCTTACCAATACTTCAGCTGCCCAGCAGTCTAAAGACAATTCATTTCTTCATAGCTATGGGAATTGGAATGACTTCAATAAACGTGGTTCATAAAAATAAGGAGCGTGATTTTCAGTGATAGAACTTGCACACATGACAACTCCTTGTTGAAATCATGGAAAAAAACCTGGTTTTGTCTGTGTAGCGCAGCAGGATTCAGAAGTAAAAACCTTTTACGAGCTCTGTTTATGGGGGTAGTGGTGTTTATGGGGGTAGTGGTGGGATAATTTTTCATCAGGGAAAGGCCTAAGGTAAGTTCAGACATAAAACTCTTGACGTCCTGCCTATTGTAATCACCAAATCCATAAACACAGAATCAAAATACAGTTAAATTTATCAAAACAGAATCACCACAAGTAGAGCTTTGGCTTAACAGTTGAGACTCGTGCTTGGCAACGAGCAGTTATTCAAATGACTAAATACATTAAATAATAATAAAAGACAAGTAATTTATATGTTTCATGGAATATTATAGATAAGTTTTAAGTGTTAACAAAATAATTATAAAAACTAACGTCGTTTTTAAATATTACCCACACACACACACACACACAAAAAAAAACAAAAAACACAAACAAAAACCAAACAAGTAACCCCCAGTCTAATGTAATTTCTCAGCAATGAAACACACGGATTTTGAAGTGCTGCTGTGATGGCCAGTGCGTGGGTGAGCAGCTCCACAGCTGATCAGGCAGTGCCTCAGCACTTCTATTTTTATTTATTTTTTTGCCTGTACAGGGAGCCAAAGAAAAACCTCAAATCATTAAGAGAGATGAGTATGCAATGATCTCACATGTTTTAAACTGTACAAAATTCATGGTTTTGTGGTTCCTTCTCCTTTATACCAAGACCAGGTGGAAAGAAGAAAGTGAAAGTGGAATAAAAGTAATACAAACCGGGCCACAGCAGAAAATGCTGGCCATGGGATATTGTCCCAGTCTACTGCCAAAGTACAACCAGTTCCTCTATCATACCCCCTCCCAAGCTGCTCCCAGCCACTGCCCTGGGGCTTCTGAGCTCTCTTCCTTTTACCACCTCAGAGGCTGTGGCCAGATCTACCCTTATCTGGTGATCTGCCTCAGTTTTGAATACAAACACTTTTATTTTCTGTTACTTCAGGTATTATGTTCAGCTCTGGATCTCCTGGAGAATAAGCCCAAACTATAGAGTCAAGTTATCATTTCCAAAATGCACACCTCCACAGAGCAGCCGATTGACATGCAGTCTACTAACATTAGTTCTTGTGAGCAGAAGGAAGCTTGCTGTTTTAACAAACTGTTTTGAAAAGAATATGAAGGTTTGCTAAAATAATCCATGAATTTTCATGTTGCTTAGGATTGTCTGGCTCTCTTGCAGTCTGTGCTACCACCAGCACGTGTGGGTGGCTGCAGCTAGATCATGCTATTCTGGAAACCACCGAGATTTCGCGTTTTCCAGGATCTCTAGCACTTTTGCAAAGTCCCTACAACATCTTAGTCTATTCAAAGCTCTTGACACCATTCAGTCACTTTGAACTAGTGGAGAAGGAGACCCTTTACAATGCCAGTAACCAGTGGAGAGGACACGCTGAGCTGGCTCTAGCCAAACCTGTTAGCAGAGTGCCAGCTGTGCAAGGAAACGAGACAGTCAGGATGTTTCCTCCCTGCACATATTTGGCAGTCTTTAATATTTATGCCAAGGCCAGATTTACTGTGGTTTTTTGCTTAATCATCCTGAATCAGCACAAAGATTCTTACATGGGCATCAGATCTGGCTTGGACATGGCTGGAAAGACAATTTTGATTTAGCTGTGATCCTTCTGTCCTCTCCCTCTCCTAACAAGTGCTCTAAAATTCCATTCTAAAATCTCATTTTTGTGTAGTATGCCCAGCCAATATACAGAATCCTAACCTGTTTTTTCAATAAGACAGTCACCTACATGAAATAAGATAAATAGCAAGAAGACAATAAGAGGTGAATGTTGTTGAGTTAAAACTCAACTCCTAGTTCTGAAAGATTATTCCCAGCATTTATCTATGCAATTCTTTATTTAAAGATCCATTTATTTTAGTGTTGTTTTGTTTTGTATATTATTATTATTATTATTTTCAACCACTTGTCTATAAGGCAAAGCAGCTTCATAAAGTTGTAAGAAATGCATAAACTATAAAGCAAATTTTATAATTCCTATCCATTCTTATTATTTTTGGATCTCCTGAAATCAGAAAATGGGGAAGATTAGTAAGTATCTTAATTATTATTTTGTCCCTTTTCATGCATCTTCATTCTTCATTTGGATTAAGTAAAACATAGGTAGAGACTACCACTGTTTTGATTATGGGGGTAATAGCACTTGGTGTATTTAGATGGGCCAAGAAGCACAATGTGGAAAAATCATAATTAAATGGCTTTTTGACTTTTAGAAGCTGGCTACATAAATCCACCGATTCAACAGAAGACTATATATATATATATATATGAAAAAAACTGAGCACGGTTAGATTTTGAGATGACTTACAGACATTCATGATTGTTATAGGTCAGCCATAAAATATTGTTCTAATAGTAGCAATAATAAATAATACTTTATAAATAGAGCAATAAATAAGGTCTTTTTCCAAACATTATATTTTCACCCAAATCTATATATTTGTATTATTAATTCTTTTACTTCTCAAGTACTCTTGCCTTCCTCTGTCATGTCCTTTGCTCTAGTACTCTTCTTTGGCATAGAAAAAACATTGCAAGAAGAAAACCAAAGTCTATAGTCTTAATATACAACAAAGAAATACTAAAGCAGATAAAAATCATCCAAACTCCAACTTCCCATGGATGACACTTCTAGTCAGAGATCAAAACAATGTAGTTATATATGCTTTTTTATACTCTGTACAAATTCTACTCAATAAAGACTGTAAATAAAAAGAAAAATTTGAGTAGTTGATAAAGGAAAGCCTCAAATTTCTGTCAAATTTTCTAATCAAATTCAAGCTTTTCATTTTGGGGTAACTCATTTTGACAATAAGGCAGACTACAGAGAGAAAACAAAAAATGTCCAGACGTGTTAAATCCCCTTTTGATTCACATGTTACCGAAATCACTGATGAGTTTACATTTTTTGTTTCAGGAACAGTAGAAATGGAATTGGAAGGGCAATGGCACTTCTTTAATTCTCTTCCAAGCAGGGAAGTGTGACTATGCTTAGTTGCAAGATCACAGCTGAGAAGTATTTTGTCTTACAGTGTACAATAAAAGATAAACCCAAAAGAGGAGAGGGAGAGGTAAAATGTAAATGCAGAGTGCGCTAAGATGCTGCCCTAGTTGGGAAGCGATTGTGTATGAGCAAACAGCTTCATAACCACACGCTTGTTTTGGAAGAGCTAGACCTGCAATCCGTAAAGAACAGTAACTCACAAAGCAAAATGCCACAGAACAAAGTTATTTAATAACCAAAACCCCCTAAGAACCAGTAACAAAATATGTGTGAAACCATCTGACATGAACCAGGCAGGCTATTCTCAAGTGCCTTGTTTTCAAAGATTATCACAGAACAGGTTTCCCTGGGCAGCAGGATTTTCGGTTCCCAGAAATAAACTATAACATTTGGCATTAATGAGACAAATGCCTACAGTTTTGAGTCAGTTAAATCTTATAACCATGGTGATAACGACCCGATTATAAGTGCACTGAGAACATACCTCCTAGCACTTAAGCAGGACTGAATTCCTGTGATATCAGTGGGTAGTATTTCCCTGGGAAACAGCATGCTTTTTTTGTCCATGATAATTAAGCCTATAGAAGGCTTTCCTAATAAAAGGGAAATATATTTCTGCAGAGATTTTGTTCCTGGTGTGTCCTTTTAAATGCACATAGCTGATATTCCTAATTACATGCCCATGCAGAGGTGGTGTGCTGCATTGCATAAAGGTCTATCTTCTTCAGCAAGACTCTTTAAAAATGTATTTGGCTTCTAAGGAAGCTAACTAAGCCAACACAAAGGAGAATGAAACAATGCTCATCACTTCAAAAGAGGCAGCTGCATTCATATTTGTATAAACCTCTTCAATATTTTAAACATTAAAATAATGATTTAGAGCAAACTCATCATATATAGATGACTACTCATGGGAGAAGGTCTCTTCTGAACAATTGGTGCAGACAGAAGAAAGGGCAAAAGAATGGAGCAGGGAGAAATATGAGGTCTTTAGGATTCTCCTGTATGACTCTCCTATCAGCCTCACCTTCAGGACTTGTCTTTCAGCCCATGTTCCCACACATTGTCATCCCTGCACATTCTGCAGTCAATGCTCATTTCACCTAAAGAAAACCTGATCAAACAAATAAGAACTAGATGTACTTTCTATTTAGAAGTGAATCTCCTGCCAACTTTCTTTTTTTTTTCCCCAGGCTCGACAGTTTTTCACAAAAGCACCTTTCTTCAGCACTTCCCCTTACCACACAATAGTTGCTGCTCTGCTGCCCTACTTGTGTCATTGAGCATATTAAAAGACTCCCACTAATCAGTGTGTAATTAAAATAAATCAAATCTTCTGAATGTTCCAAGCACTGACATTTATCATGCTACCAGCTAGATGAAGATTTCTGAAGGAGGTACAGACAAACCGACAGCACCACAGTGCCAGGGGTTGGAGTAGTATTTTCAGGTTTTATATATATATATCACCACCAGCATTCTAAAACAATATCTCATAGGCATGTAACATTTTCAACACATTTTTCTAGTAGCAGTATTGTTAGCATAGGACTGACTTTTTAATTTGAAGATCTCACTAACTCAGAAGACCTGGAATTGCTCCCATCATAATTTTCTGTCATCTGCTGTTGTAAGATGGAACAGGAACAGTAAACTTATCTTTCTGCAAATGAAACAAATGGCAAATTTTCCATTAACTTCATTAAAAGTGGAATAACGGCTTCTTTCAAGTTTTTGGGCCAGGAGAAGACTCAATGTCACTGAATACAGTAATAAAGCTTCCCAAGAGATCAGTGTAATCCCTCCATCCCTTCTCCTTTTTTTCTACACTCAGGAATTTACTGTGAACTAGACTACTACATTACAACAATGAAATTGAAATGTATTATCTCCACATATAACATTAAATAACTTGGAAATCAGAATATTCTAGGAATTGGAAAATTACTCAGACTACTTGAATTCTGGTCTGATGTTACATTCATTAAAAATATGACTTTTTAAGGCTGTTTAGGTTAATCTGATAGGGAGCAATCACCTGTCTGTTCAGGTCTATTTCCCACTATCTCAGAAAGCAATTTATTACCTGGAAATTCCAGGAGAATCCACAAGAACATTGGGAAAAATCTTTGAATCTACGCTGTGCCACAGAAAAACTAGACAAGAAACCAAGACTGTCAAGAATGCCTCAGCTCTGCACTAGCAGGAAACACACATGGGCTGAGCTGACTTCTAAGGGTACTTGAGATAGGGGTCAAGTAGGGAGGAGAAAACATTTACTCCTTATGCTGTTCTGTAATGCCGACTCTGCAGATCATGTAATACACCCGAGGCTATGGAAATTAAAAGTGAAATTTACCTCAGCTGAAATCACTGGCAGCATTGACAGTTCTGGCGTCGGAGCCACTATTTTCCCTTTTCAAGGACATTTTAAACCTGCTGCATGTCAGATGCCATGTTCCCATGCAGCCTTCCGTAAAGCAACAGGGAAGGCTGCAGGAAATGAAGCCACTGGAGAAGCAGTCAGGGCAGCAGTACTAGAGACTTTATTTCCTGCACTTTCAGAAACCAAGGGTGCATTAGCCTCATGCCGAGAATAGGGACGGGCATTTTTGCAGAAAGAACAAGTTATCTCTTTTAATTAATCTTGAAGAGTAAATTAGAGTGAAGTTCTCTTATGGAGAAGTAATAGACTTAGCAAAAATGTAATAAAAGCTGAGTATTTTGTTCCCTTTGCATTTAGATATTTCTGCTTGCCCACATCTTATTTAATGAATACTAATATTAATTTCTCACAACTTTTATTGCCTGAAGAGACAGCTGAGCAACAAACAATAAATGAAATCTATATATTTTATTTAAAAGATAAAATTAGAAACAAAGAGGACAGCACAGATAAAAATTAAAATAATATTTCATGTTCATAAAGATCTCAAGGTATCTGCAGAAAGCAAAAGCAAAGAAGCCTACTGAAGTAAAGCCCAATTTGTAACCTTCTGTCTTTTTCCAAATATAATTCCATTACTACATAAAGGACAAAAAGCTCTGAAGAAATCTTGGGGCACATACCATAAAGGGAGACCATCTACCTACATTTACTCCAGCTGCACAATCCCATGCAAGGACTTCCCAAGAGTATTAGGAACAGGATTTATATCCTCGTGGCTCGGTTCCAATATGCAATGCTGAGGCTACGGGGACTTTTCACTGTGTCCCCATTAGTTTCAAGAGGACAGCATGATTTGGCTATTTATAAGACTCATAGATATTATTAGTCATAATAATAACACAGCCGAATGGGAAAGAATTTTCTGAAGTTATGGAAGTATGAATAATAAAAAAAAAAAAGTCCATCCTAAATCAGAATTAAAAGTTTATATGTTCTTTTTCTTTGTGAAGGGACATGAAGAAGAAAGCCTAGGTGAATATAAAAATTATCTTTGGATAATCTGAAACAGTTTATCTTTATCATGGTCAGTTTTAAAAATTATGATTTTAAGAGGAAAAGTAAGAATAATTTGTGCTAAAGAAAAAATAACTGTTACAGGTTAACATTAGGACCTAAAAACAACATTAAAAGATTTTAAAGTCTTTAAGCTCAAAATCAAAGTGATAAGGGCAGGTAATTAAGATCCAGATTTTCCATGGAGCTCCTACCTATGATTATTTATTCCTGTGCAATTCTAACACTTAGTTGCAATATCTTTTCAGTAATATCTCTAAAAATTTACTAATTTCAGCTATACCCAGATCTTATATTTCTTCCCCTAGAGTGCATGTAGACTCCTGATTTATTTTCACTGTCCATACCACTACAGCTCCTAACACTCTGCACCTCAGTCACTGTGACATCTGCAGCACGACATGTTGAACGTCCGTTTTATTTTACCACGCTCCAGTCAAACTACCCCTTATGGGACTGTCATTCTAACCTCTCAAAAGAAATCACATTACTGTCCACAATGTGTATGTCTGCTGGCTTGCTCTCTGCCTGGGTCACGTATATGTTTCTAGGGATGTATTTTTAGGTTGTATCCTCATTACTTGCCACCTATTTATTCCCTCTGGTAAATCGATTGTAACCCATTTGCCCTTTCTGTCTCATTGGTACTGCCAACTCTCAATTTATGGTGTTGCAAAACTCTTACTTTTATGCTACTGGTTTTCACATGTTTTCCTGCATATTTGGAGGCCTACCTGCAGCATAAACAATTATCTCTGATCTCTAACTTAATTATTAAACCCTATCAGATGTTCAAACTAAAGGGAAAAGCTTGACTAAACTTGTTTTAGAAAAAAAAAAGCAACTTTATACTGAAGCTCTGAACTTCGTTTCATATGGATGCTTCCTCAGTGCTGGGTGACTAGTTCAGGTGTATTGCTCTGTAACTTTGATTGATTGTGCTGTTCCATTAATATTGTGTAGTTTAATCCGTAGCAAAAGCCAGTCTTCATTTTTAAATCTCACAAATTTATGAAAAGACATGGAAAGAACACCTGAGACTGGAATCTGATTCCAGATATTGCTGCAGTAAATATGTATATCATGCATAGTGCAAGGCTACAGATTATATGACTCGCACTCAAAGTGGGATAATAAGACTGGCAAACGTGTTCACTGTATATATTATAATAGATTTAGGATTAAGAAAATCTCTGGTACTTACCTTTTGAACTAAAAGTGCATGTTGCTTGTTCATTATTGCATAGCAAAAAGCATCTTCAACTATTTATTTGCAATTGCACTTGAAACTCCAGTCAAGGACCAACACCAAACTAGCTAAAGAGTAGTAAACCACAAAGGACTTACTGTTGAATCTATTCTGAAGCACACAGATGCTGATGTTTTCTAACCATTTAAGTGAGTTAAAGGAGCAATGCTCATAATCAAAGCTAATGTAAGAGCCCAGGAACTCACTGCAAGACTCATGAGTTTTAGGTGCTTGCTTTGACAAACGAGCCACAGCTTTTTATATTATACAAGCAGCTCTGAGAGCTTGACTTCTGAGATTCTTGCAGGATGTAGGAAATCTTAGTCATATTTTGGCTCACTGTCATCCAAACTGCTTCTGAATTCACTGCAGAGCTGAAAGTTAAAGAAATATTGCAGGGCTTGTCTGCAACAGTTTAAACTGCAGCGGTCAGGAAGGAATAAAGTTGGTCCTCATTTACCATGCTTAGTCTTCATATGGAAAATACTCATCGCAAAAAATCTCCCAAGTCTCCCTATTTCTATTCCAGCTGCTAGTCTGGAATGCAGAACCATCAGTGTTTGCAGGCTGGGCTGGGAAAGGAGCCAGGTTATTTGGGATGTGAGTTTGCTGCGTTAGGTCAGCTTCCTGCAAGCCCGAGGTGAGGGTAAATACACCAAACCTGAGAGTATATTTGATTAAGATATAAATAATCACACAGTTCTACCTAGAACTCTCTACTATGAACCAACAAATTATTTTAGTAATTAACTATATGCACGTAGAGAAAAATAACTTTTCAGGCAACAGTTTTTACAGAAAACTTGCAGCTGTGATAATGAGCACTATTCTAGATAAAACCGAAAATCACTGTGAAAGGCAATGCTGGAGGAAAAAAAACAAATCTGCAAGTAAATAACCATATGAAATAAAAATGTTTGGTTAAAAATAAAACATAAACTCCCAATGCTTTTACCAAAATAGAATAAATTCCCCTTTTTATTCCCTCTGAAACTAACTGTATTCCAGACAGTTCTGTTGCCTGTCTGTTACAGATAGGAAAAAGGGTCTGAACCCAGGTTTCTCATTTCAGTGAAAATTTATTGGAAATGAGCGTTGGTAGTTGTGTTCTGTATACAGTCTGATATTTCAGATTTGGGCTTTCAAAATACTTGCAAAAAAAAATCATTCCCTTTACACCTAAGTCCTGTCAAATATGCACAAGTCAGGTGGAGACCCATGTAGCATAAGGTCTGAGATGGTTTTGGTTGTGCCCACTCTTAAATGTAGAAACTTCCAGTGTGTCTATATTTACTCTCAAAAATAACATATAATTCTCAAAAGTCTGGAGATGGCAGAAACTGCCTTTAGTGAATGAGAACTGGGAAGGTGTGGGTGCCAAACTATATTTTCATTATATCCCTTAAAGTTTTAATGAACACACAAAAAGTGAGTGTTATTAGAATGTTTATCTTGTATGTAGTGCGTAACTCTTTCTAAGCTATTGTCCTGTGATAGTAGTATGTAACTCTTTATATCATACACTATCGACTTGCCAGCTTTTTGTATTTTCATCAAGTAAGGACAGATCCTGCCCAGTGTAAACTAACATCAAAGTTGATAAACTCGATTCTATTATGTTAAGTAACTTTCCTTATTGCTTTTTTTTTAGCATTGTAATCTCCTGATGCTGTGGAGTTTAAGAAGTGAAATGCCTTTGTCCTTTACATCAAGAAAAAACAGTATGATACTTTACCCTCCTCCTTGTGCAATATACCAACTCCTTTCTACAGGTTTATTTTTAATATATTGGGGTTTATGACCAAATGAAAATTTTCAAACATAGATTAAAATCATAATGCTTCAGTCCTCTTGCGTATCCTAAAAAAAAAAAAAAAAAGAAGAAAAAAAGCAGACCCACATGTTTTAACATTATACTTTAACCAAGTACATCAATTGCTATGCTTGAGGGAATATAGGGCATTTATTTCTTACAATGATACGCGTGGCTCAGTATTGCTGTCAATGTCATATTTCAGAGAATCTGAGTAAGAATAAAGTCTACTTAAATAGACTAAAATATGACAGAAAAAATATTGTAACGGTCCTCTTCAACTGATTTTCTCTGTTATCTGCAACATTTTATCATTACTTATTTTTACACATTAAGGACTTAACGAAAAGTTGAAGGAAAAACATGGAATGGTTTTTCATTTTCAAGCCTCTAGGTACTCCTGGAGAAGATACAATTATATTTCCTTGTAAATCTATACACTAGGTAGGAAACTGTATACCAATATCCTCTATTTAGTGGAATTATTATAAATGTTGGAACATTATGAACCAGTATAACTGTGACACTATAGTTACTTTATGATTTCTCCCTCCTTTTAATTATTTTTATATTACTTTTAACAAAAATAAAAGGAAAACTACCCAAAGACCATGAAACATATTAACTATTCCCTGGGAATTAATGGGTTAATTTGTGTAATCTAGAGAGAGAAAGAGCAAAAAAATAGTTTGATAAATTAGCAAGATGATGGTTGGGGTTGAATGCAGAAAATCCGGATCTTAATGACAGCAATATATATGTGAAGAAATGTATATATATAAGGTCAGAATCTCACCATGCAAAATTAGAAACACTTTTTATTTTGTACACTTGATTCAGCAATAAACTCTGTAGAACAGAGCTGAAACTACCAACCTTTCAGACATTAAAGATCTGAAAACACTACAATAATCACTCAATACTATAGGAAGTCTCCTGGATAAATAACAAAACTTTTCTTAAACCCAGCTTCTGCAACAACATATATAGGCATTACAAGCATTATTGTCTTAGAGATTACATCATAGTTCTGCTGTCAGAAATGTAAATCCTGCTGAAATACTGTGAGAAGCCCTACAGGTAGAAATAATTGTGAGCTGCAGAAGACAGCAGTGATGTACCTCTCAGTTACCTTTAAAGGATTCTCACATTAAAGATATTTTTTTTATTTTTTTTTTTTTTTTGGGGGGGGGAGGGACACCATTACATTAATAGATTGAAGAGTATGACTTCAGTTTGAATCATAATCTACAACAGCAAAACATATGAAAATTATTATGGGTATAAATTCTACATTCCATAGGAAACATAATATGAACACTGAAACCTTGCAACAGCCTTTTATTATTCTCTGAGCTTATTTCTTCTTGACTCTGAGTCTCTATTACCCTGAGATATTCCTCCAAATCTGACCTTTGTGTTCATATATGTTGTTGATACATGCTACCTCATATTTCTTAGGGTTCAGAGGTAGGGAAATGTTCTGTGAATTTTATAGTCCTTGCTTGACATTTTCTGACCTGCTGGCAGGCAGTAGCTGTCAATTAGAGAGTGGAGGAGATGGCAAGTGCTGAAGTGTCTCAACCCATGCACAAGCCACTCCACAGCCAGAACACAGACCAAATGAAGATCCATACAAATCTGAGTGCCTCCAACTTAGTGCTGGAATGCTCTGCTCCGACTGCATTGTTCAATATGTTCACTGTGGATCTCTCAATATTAAAACCCTTCTGTTTTCTGGGCTTATTTGCTTTAGTTTCACTTTTTAAGGGGAAAAAAAAAAAAAAAAAAAAGAACATGAAACATTTAAGAAACTACAGTCTGAATTGTTTATAGGTTTTTGACAACTGTGATGGCAAGTGTTGTGTGAGTGCTGTTAAGGTCTCTTGTTTACACATGTATATTTATAACCTGCTTATGGTTTGGTAGTCTTTATTTTCTTGGGGTTGTTTTTATGCTTCTCTCTTTACTAAATTACATAACTGATGTAACAAAGTCCTTATATTTGTTATGATCTATCGTGTCATATGGTCTATCCTTTTTTTGTTGTTCTTTTGTGTTGTTGGGTTTTTTTTAAGGGTAGAATAGTTATCTAAAGTCTTTCCAAAATGCCTATCCTAGCATCTCTATTATGTGCTATTTTGTTGATTTGAAAGCATTTCATGCTGTGTTACCAACTAGCTGGCGAGGTTATAACTTCTTGCACTCATTACTCCTCTATGCACATTGCTGAAAATATAATGAGACAGAATAGCTTGTATTAGAGGCTGCTAAAACACATCCTTTTACTAGTGTCATACTGCAGCTGCTGTGATGTATCGTGTCAATTATGTTGCTGAGTATGCATTCTGAGAGTGTTTAGTAAAACATGTTACTGCATTAACTTGCTGGTCTCTTTTCCCCTCCCCCTTCTCTCTCACTCTTTGGAATAGTGAGGGCCAGATTCTCAAAGGAATTGTGCTGTTTTACACCAGCTGAAGAGCTGACCTCTACATTACCTTTTAGAGAAAGCAGCCCTGGAGTTTCAATTTAATTAAAACTCAACTGTCCAAATGAATTAAAGTTGTTTTTAATATCATCACCTTCAAATCCTGAATAATAAGTCCCTAACCTTTACAACTGGTGTATTCTTACAGTTACTTAACAGTCCACACATGGCAGCCAGAAGATTTTGTTTTACCTATGATGAATTTGATCCAAAGATCTCCAACAGTTCCCAGACATTAATGTATAAAACCTCATGTATTTCAACTTTATAATGAGACAAACACAAATTGTGTGCTGCACAGTAGAAGATGGTACAGAGACTTCTTAGTTACCTGAAATTGGTCTAGCTTCAGAAAAAGGAAGGGATATAGCTGTGGAACTCTGCTGCTCCTGAGCAAAGAAACCCCTGGAGAAACACCATGTATTTGCCTGGGCATAGCACTGTGGTGGTGCAGCTTTCTGGCCGTGTCCTGTGTGTCACTTCGTACTGGTGTTAGCACCATGCACTATACTAGCACACAGCCTCTGCATGGTGCTTTGTGGCATGATTTAGCCAGGCTCAAGCACCACCACCTCAGCATTTTGATCCCAGCTGTCTAAACTTACCTATCCAAATCTGCAGTTCAATCCAGATTACTGAAAGACCCTTAGGAGATAGATTATGCCCAAAATGTAATGGAAAATAGATAGATGTTTAACTGCAGGTCCCAGTTCCTCTGGTAAGGTTAGTTGAAGACCCAAATTTAAGTTTAGAAATACATACATAACCATATAAATAGTGAGCTGATTTTGTGAAGCTTTTAATGATGAGTGAGACTTTCAAAATAACTTGCAAAAGAATTCAATTCTCACAAAAATTTCATGCGAGTTTACCACATCAAGATAAAGATTTGGTAGCACAATCTCTATGTATTTCCTGAAAACCTTAATTTTTAACTCCCTCTGTGAAAAATTGCAAGATTTGGTCTTGCATGAAGGCAATTTGATTTCCTTAGGTAGTGGAGAACTTAGAGTTTTATAATGGAGCTGAGCAATACCTGTCCTTGAAAATCTGTGCTGTGTTTTTTCCTTGACATGCATAAGTAATGTCACCACACCAACACAATAGGGAAGCACCGATTTTTGAAAAGTTATGGTCATTTCTAGCTTTTAGTTAGCTAGATTTCTTTAATTAAACTTAGATTGACTATTTAATTTCTTCAGTGTAGTCAAAACATATCAAAACCTGATATTACAGGTCTTTCCAACCCAACATTTCAAACTCTGATTCTGCAACTTGAAGATCCTGCTGTGCACAATTTTTTGAGCTTCCCAAGTTTTGGACATTTGCAAGGTTTCTCAGCTATAGTCTTAAATCCTGTCCACAAAATTAATGGGGAAGTGAGGAAGAAGGAAGAAGGATTCACGATCCAGATTTCAAAAGCTTAAAAAATTTGGCTGCTTATACAAAATTCTGAAAACTATTTACATTTTGAATTTGGCAGAAATCTGACAATAGTGCAAAGCTTTAGTATTTCAGCATTTCTATTTTGATTATAGCAATTACTTGAATCCACAGAAAAACACATTCCAGCATGAGGTATGAAAGAAAAAAATGAAGCGAGAAAGCTTTTCCAGGCAAAACAAAAAAAGAAAGAAAAAAAAAGTCTGTAGTCCAGTCTGAGTTTTGAGTAAGAAACTAATTTAATTACACTTTCCTGTCTAACACCTCACCATGAGTCATTCATGGGTTAATTATACATAATCAGATATAGTTACCATCACAATAGAGCCCTGTTCTTGGAAACTATTCATAATCTAAAGTTTTCAGAGACAACCAAAGTGCTTTACTCTTTCATTGAAAAAAAAAAAAAAAAGAAAGAAAAAAAAAGAAAAAAACCACCCACCCAACCAAAAACCAAATAGCACAATAAAATTTAATTGAAATTAGAGGGCACATTCTCAAGGATGTTTATTCTTTCTCACTCAGATGGAATAAATGGGCTCTAATGTGGCTGTAAATAGCTGGTGGAAAATTCAATTTATGCCTCTGTTCTGTTGCCTCCTGTTCTGTTGTTGCACTGTGTCTGTCCCACAGCTGCTTGAACCTTAAGATAACACCTGCACTGTATTCACCTGACCCAACTCCCTTGAAAGAAAATGTATTCTGGAATGGAAGAAGATATCCTCCACAACACAATTACTGTAACACTTTATTAATGGCGATATTATACTTGCCTAACACAAATGTGTTTATCCTTTTGCAGAATGCAGTAAAAATATGCAATAATATTTAATTTACTGTGTAACCAATGTGTTCCTTCTGTGTTCTGCACAATTATTTGGAATTAGTGCAGAAGTTTATTAGTGACAGTGGTGGAATTATGGCTTTTGGTGAACAGGAATCAGGGTCATTTGAGTAGGGGTATACTGCTGTCAACCATAGAGTCAGAAAGCAGAATGAAACCTAGATGTACTATGCATAGCCCTCTTCCACCTACCCACCACTGGAAAAGTCTCCTAATTAGTTTTTAAGAGTGTGAATGCACGATCTCAGGGTGGTACACCAATGTCATTCTGCCAGTGGGCAATGACAGGACGTGTTGTCAGAATCACTGTAGATGCTACAGTAACTTGTGACCTTCATGTCTTGTTCACACCATCCGTCAATCAGCAAAGGAAGGGAGTCAGTCATATGGATTAGGGTCATTGCATAGTCTTAGGTCTCAGGCCATTTCACCTTCCCCTGGGCCTCCAGCTGTGGGTAGATCTTCAAGAGGTGCAAAATTAGCATGGCTGTACAGAAGCCAGAACGACACTGAGCTGGAAGAGCTGAGGTAGATAATGGAGAGCTCATTAAAGATACCACACAGGGAAAGAAAAACATTTGCTGACTTTATTTGTATTCTGCTTCCATGACTGTACAGGATTTTATTAAACAAGAGGAGAGCATACCCCATCATCATAATAGGGATGTTAATAGGGAGAGCTAACAGTCATCAGTGCATCTGAAGAGAAATTTTCATAGGAAAAAGCTTCTAAAATGAGCATGCAAAGGAAGTAATGTTGGATCTGTAATATTTCAAACACAACAGGATGTACATTCATGTAAATGTATATGCAAATTAGATGCAGCCCTCAGGCGCTTGGTGAGTTTCCAATGAGGCCCTTGAGGCTGCAAACTGTTGATTTAGCATATGAGCCTAACCACTCACACTAAAATGCATGCATTAAATTAATATTGAAAGAATGTATGTATCGGGGACTTTTAAAAAAGTTAAATATTGATACAGTCTCTGGGTAGCTCCCATGGACGTTTGGTTTCCAACTGGAAAATGTTGTAACATGGTGATTTTACCTTTTATAATATGGAATAAACAATGTGTTGTCTATGTGATTAATGTGAAGCCTCAATCTGTTTTACTCATGTTATTTTCAAGGATAATTATGTCACAGCTAACAAACTTGATTACAAACAAATTTGATTAAGAAACTTGATTCATCAAATACACCTCTCTCACTCCTTTCCTCGTGTTGCACTTTAATATATTTTGCTCTAAATGGTACTGGTTTTCACTAGATAAGTAAGAATTAAACATGAAGATATTAATGTTAATTCTCACTTCTCCCTTCTCAATGCTTTCCTTTCTCTGTGACATAACTTAGCGATTTGATAGAAAAACTTAATTATAAAATTTATCAAAGTATTATCTTCCTGCATCAGTCCCACAAAACAATGTATCAAGGCCTGTAAGAAAAAAAAAAGAATCAGCTATCACATATCTCAATGAATTTGAATGAAGAATGTAAGAAGTGCTCAAGGATTAATTGTTTTGATTACATAAAGGAGGAAAACGTTTCACTATGTGTTACCTTCCAAAGAGAACTTAGAATTTGTGAAAACACATATTTATTGCTGGCAATTTTTTTTTTTCCTGAGAAGACTAATTGAACTTGATCATTCTCACCGAATATTTGATCTGTTGTTGACTTGGTTCTGTAACTCAAGAGAATTCATGGATTCCTCTTCCTTAATCTATTAAGGAAGCACCAGACAGAGAAGCTGGAAACGTTAGAAACGGAATGGTCAAACGGAGACACAGCCCTGGTTTGTGAATGGATGAGCTGTTCATTGCTACCCTAGCATACGGCTGACTGCTGCTACAGCTCTGTGAAATGCCCATCCTCTTTCCTGTCCTACAGAAATCCCCCCTTGGTGGAGCTTTCAAGGTAGTATCAAGACCCCCTTTGCTACTGCATGCTTAGTTTTTCCTTACTATTTCACGCTCCTGTGGACAAGGGAATATTTCCTCCCATAATGTTCTTATTACATTTTTGTTGCTAAATTATCGTTAAATCTTATAAATGTGCTACCAATTTACAATGCCCAAACCAGATAACCAAAAACCACAGGTAAGTCAGGAGGAAAGAAAAAAAAAAAAAAAAAGATAGTATCAAATACTAAATAGATTCTGAACATGATTTTTTTGTTGTTGTTAACTAGTCAGCAATCCAGAAATGATCATGTATCACTTGGAAAACTTCTAATATAAACTCAGAATTTCAGGGATTTCTAAACCTGTTCCAATACTTTTATATTTGATTTCTTTGCTGGTCAGAAAGGAGTTATGGTAAACTGAGAAAGCTTTTCGTGGACTCCCTTTGCAAATCCCCAGCTCGACCTCTTGTGCAGAGGAAGGCTTTGAGCAGACCTGTGGTGAGCAAGCCAGACACAAAAGGTGCTGTGACTTAATAACCTACCCAGTATTTTATGATGTAAAAAGCACAGGGTTTGCTCTCTTCCCTGGAGCAGCCCAGCAGGTGAAGGCACAGAGCTGGCTGGTAGCCACCCTGGTCCCCAGGTTCCCCAGGGGTCACTTGTCCCGAATCAGCCCTTAAGCTGATCCACTTGAACACAGAGATCTGGCTCTGCAGCTCCAGGGAAAGTGGTGGTCTAACCCCGATGCCACTATCTATGTTTTAAGAAATTATTTTGAAAGATGCTATTTACACCAACGATCTAGAATCTAGTTAAAAACCAACAGTATTTAAAATTTCTGTGGAGGGGAAGAACAAAAAAAATGCCTTCCCTGGCTGCTTTTGTGTTCCTAGTTTTCAACAGAAAAGGGTTTTTTGTTCAGTTAAGCATTCTGACAATAGAAATTTGTAATGCAAATGCTCCCGGTCTGTCAATGGAAGCAAGCTAAAAAGTGAGCCTTTCACCTATCAGCACTGTTGCATCTGATGTGAGAACCATTTTCCAGAGACTACTGCAGTCAATTAATCAAATCAGATTTGCTGATGGACTACAGCTTGCATTTGTATCTACCTCAGTGAGAGGGGGGAGAGAAAACTTAGTCATTTTGTACTGTTGGTAAAAACCTTCGGACACGCAGAAAGTTCATTACATAAATCGTTAGCAAGCAGGGTAGAATTCTGCATTGTGACACAAATCTGCTTTAAACATTTTTCAGTGAATAGAAAAGCGAAAATTCTTTCAGACACCATGTTTTCTCTACATTTCTATGTTCTATCACTTCAGTTACCACTGGTTTCAGTCATAAATTATATCGACATAGAAGGAGCCTAGTTTTAAGGGCTGCTGTATGTCTACATGATAAACAACTAGATTATGAAAATTAGTCAGATCAGATGGATGGGTGGTGTGATGTTCTGCAGCAAGACTCTGTGATCAGATGGGTAGCCCTTACTGAGATTGGACTCTGTCAGTTCTGCTGCATTTTCAGCTGTACTGCCTAAGCAGCCAGACACCATCCTGCACCTGCGGATGACCAGCTCCGAGCTGGGGGTAGCTGCCATACCGCCAGCCCACCACGGAAGGGACGGGGGGAATGTGCTCCATGTACCAGCAGCCAAACTGAGCAAGTGCTGCCCAGCCACAAATTCCAGTTCCATCCTTCTCACTCTAAGGGTGCTGGCACTCCCAAGGAAGTAAATCTATATTTACTCGAGTAACAGCTAAGGTACTGGGAAACTGCAGTGGGTTCCAGATGGTCTTTAATGAAGACCTTAGTTACCAGTGGAAAGATACAATGAGTGGAATGAATTCTCAATCATATTTTACATTAAAAGCTTCATAATTAATGCACATTCAACTGCAAGTTAACATTTTATTTGCCCTCCAATGCTGGAAATGGTCTGAGAGAAGTTATTTCAAACAAGCAACATGAGGCTAGAGAGCTGCTCAAAAGAACAGCACTCACAAGAGTACTATTACTATGTTTAAAAAAAGAAGAAAAAGAAAAAAGAAAAGTATGAGGGAACTGTATTCTCCTGTACACAAACATAAGTCTGTCTATAAATGCAGTTGCTGAGTACATACGTAAAAGAGATTGTCTCAATGATGAAACAGTTCTATGAGGGCCATCTGTATCCTTCAAATTATGCATCACTCATCAAGAGTAGCATCTTTAGTGGGTTAGACCTTCTTTTAAAGTAGAATCTTCATTATCAATTGAATGCTTTGAATCAGGCGAAAAAGTTTACAACAAAAAGCATTGTTCTGCTAACAAATCTGTTTTTACTAATCAAAACACCTTTCTCCAGAGGAGAAGCTGGTAAATCTAGAAACATATCTGCAGGCCGGTATTAGAGGGCTTCCCCTACCTTTATGGCAGTGGAGGCAATCTGGATATGGTGGAGCCTGCGCAGCGTGCTGTCCCTGTCAATGAAGTAGGATGCTGCGAGCTGGTGCAGGGTCTCCAGAGTCACTGCAGAGCTGTTGGTGCTGGGATCACTTCCCTCTGACCTCTTGCTCAGCTTCCGTTTGTCCACAAAAATTGTGAGTGACTCCTCTCCTGGGCAGGGAAACAGAAAGCACAGCATTCATCAGGGACATCTGCTGCAAGTCTCATTTTGCCAGAAAGAAGGTGGCAAGCCAAAGTTTTCCCTGGCTGTTGCCTAATGTTTAGATATCCCTCCCTGGTGGCAGAGGCAAAAACTTCAGTGCTTAAGCACATGGACAACAGATACTATTCTAGGTATTTATTCTTATGGTTTGGTGCCTCATATGAATAACAATTATACAATAGGAACTATTTATGCCTAAAATGCAATGACACTGGGCATAGATCTGCTATACTAACTCCTATTTACCCACAACAGAGAGATACTCTGTAGACATTCAATTTAAATCATGCATAAAACTTGTTTATTTCCAAAGTTGCTTAAGACCTTCAACTTTTTTAGTATTTAACATTAGCATTTTAAAAAATGGAACCAGGGTAATACCTGAGACCCCCTTTTTATTATTATTATGTTTCTTTCTTTTAAAACATGTATCATGTCTGATTTCAGAAGATACTTCATTACAACTTGTTATAAACAATCTTGTTATGAGCAATCCTGTGTTGTCTGATCAATTCAGCAATGCCAAAATGCCTGAAACCTTATAAAACAGTTGCCTTAAACAAAATTTATATAACTGAAAAGTATAAAAATATATTAAAAGAATGTTAGCTATTTTCTTTTAAAAAGGGGAAACATAAATAGCACTTTCCTAACTCCCAAAGCAGAGGTGTCTTTCTGAAAGCAAAGAGAAGCTCCAGCATCTTACACTGTGGATTTATCACTTTCTTTGTCTTTAAAGAGATGTGCAGAAATACTATTGAATTTAGACATTTTCATTTTTGTAGGATTATTGAAAACAAAGCCAAAGCAAAATCTCACTTGTTTAACTAAACAAGTTCTTAAGAACCATTCCAGATCAGACCTACTGATACTGTTAAATTTGTAAGGAATTTTCCATGTTTATAATTTATTCCATGGGTATTTTTGTCCTGTGTTTCAGACCAATCAAGACTTTGTTCATTTAGTAATGTGTTTAGGCAAAACTCTTCAATTCAGAAAATGAATCAGAAAAGTAATTTTTTAACTCAGTGTTTTCTTCAGTGCAACTTATGTCCAAAGTAACTACAAAAACACTTTTCTGACTTTCCCAGCCTGTGTTCGGTGACTTGCATTCTTCAACATTAATCTCAAGAACCAATGAATACTATCATTATACCTGTATTTTAGGTGCTGAACGACTCCACTGAATGTTATTCCCTTGTTCTTGGAAAGGAAGCTACCCAGATAGGGTCTGCCTCGCCACTCGTGCTACTTTCATTGCTCACCCATCTGCTGCAGTGGCATTTTGCCCATTCAGAGGGTGGGATGCCAGCTTTGGATGGGTTTATGTGCCAAAAAGTAATAGCTGTAGAGGGATAATATGTAGGATGAAAACATGACATCATCTTCAAAGGGCGATAATGTTGGTGGTGAGCAATGCTAAATGAAGAGCGCGTGCCTCTGTGCAGGAGGCCACATCTATTGACAAATTCGACACACAGCTACCTCCACTCGCAAAATTCATTTCTGTTTGGAGAAAGAGTGCATTCGTGGTAATCAATGTACCTTACAGTGTTTCCCAATCCCTCACAAATTCAGAGGACAGTCAGGCCTTTCAGACCTCACATAGGAAAAACTGCCATTATCCAGGAGCCTCTTATCTAATTAGACCTGCCAGGCTTGTCCAGTATGCTCATTTTGTCCTGGAAGGGACAGCTGCTGCCCAGGACAGCTGGCTATTCCAGCTGGAGCCTACCTCGGCTTTCACCACTATATTTATACTTCTTCTCCTACAGTTTCATAATGGGTCGTTTTTTTGAGCATGCAGTCATCAAAGCAGGGATTAATTTCCTGAACTCCAAAGAACCAGGAATTACAGCAGCCTCCGTAAGTAACAGGATTTCCCCATCCAGTTACCTAATCTCTCTGCTCTAATAAGTAGACATAGGTTTGCATTTTATTTAACTACTGCCAAAACCTCCTGCAAAGCAGCCTACGGTTGCTTGGCAGGGCAGGTATGAGCACGTTGCACTAGCGCAGACTGGAGCACCACCGTTTGCTACGCTGCGCTGCCGTGCGTTGCTGACGGCCCGGTGGCCAGGTGGGCCGTTATTCACACCGTGCTGCATCCATGCCAGCTGCCATGGGTACAGAGCTGGAAAAGTACAGCAAAGTCTAATGACTTGTACTCTAAGAGAAATTTGCCGTCAAAACCTGGTCTAAGTTCCAACATTGCTGGCATTCAGCTGTGCCCGCACAATAAAACCTGCCTCTTCTAAACCTGCCTTGTGACTCTGGCCAGCGTGAAAGATGTTTCTGAAATGAAAAGTGATGGAGTGGGCTGAGAGCTGAGCCAGGGGCCACAGGCTTGGTGCAGCTGTTTGTGAAGCTATAAAGGCACAGTCATACCAGAGCAGACGACATGAGAACTCCCAGGGGTAAATACTGTGTCAGTGACCAGTTCAGGCTGCGCAAATAAAGTGTAAAATTTCACTAGGAGATCCCTCCCGTTTTTCCCCTTTCCAGAGGTCTTAGTTAATATATTTATTTTACAGTGACCTTTGCAAGCTCAACTGGCTTTCCGCTGGAAATAGCTTATAATGAATTGTAAGATACAAGAAAACAAGCCCTTAATGTTGCAGAAAATCTCTGCAAAGCGGAGAAAAATATTTTATTTATTTTTTATGTTTGTTGTGTTTCATTAGCCAGCATGCCGCCCCATCTTGCTCTGGTGTAAACTCTTTTGATTGGTCTGTATTAGTTATTAGTAGAGACGGTGGGACTGCTTCTATGTCAACTGAATTCTGGTAAGATTCATTATTAAAACAGAGTTTATTCACTTTTGTTCCCTTCAAAACCATTTGTTTTCCAGGGGGGTGGAGAGCAGAACTACAATAAAACCTCCTGTTTCAAAAAAATAACTTGAAAAATAACAGTATTATGTTGCTTTGATTAGAAAATGTCAGGAAAATAACATCTGAACTCCCTCACAGTTATCACATCATCCTATTATCCTAGTCGTGCTTGATCCCATGCTTGCCGTGGCAGTTGCTGGTGGGGGTGTTTTGTCAGGCAGGATCCCCCAGCACCCAACCCCTGCCGTCTCTATCCCCACTCCGTGACAGATATGTTTTCTTTTTTCATGCTCTGTAACCAGGTTGAAATGATTTTGAATGTTTACTTTGACTCAGATCACATCAGATTACATCTCCCAAGGCTGATGAAAGCACATAGCTGGAGTGATGGGGGCCTTCAGTGCAACTGTGACGGAAGCCCCTTCTCCTCAAAAGTCTCTACATCGCATTTGTAGGGCAGCTCACACAAGCGGGTCCTAGCTCATCACTCGTCTTCTCAGGCACTATGCTAATACCAAGTGCAATCAGGTAAATTTCAAAAATATTTCCTGCTCAAAAGACATCTTAGAGTTTCTGGAAGTTTTTCATCTGTCAGAGGTGATTTAGCACTTGCTAGAAAAAGTGGATTAAACCCCAGAGAACTCCCTCATATGTTAGCACTCAGGCATCCATGTCACTGCAGAACTGTAACAGGGATCCCTTTCACACTCAGAACTCAGGGCTTATAAAGTAACATCACTGGCTTGTATTTAATTTGTGGAAGATAATTAACATTTTAAGTTCTTTTTTCTCTGTCACATCTGAAACATGGATGGGTCTTGGTTTTTTACTGGTTATAGTCTGCCACCATGAAATAGGCTAAGACAACACCCAAGCATTAGCTAAAAGCAAGTGTGATTTAAAAAACTGTTCAAAGTTATAAATTTTAAGAACTGAAAATTATTAATGCCAGTGTATACTAAGAAAACATGAATATTCAGCATTGGATCCACACAGCTGTATTCTCTCTAATTCACAAAATTCAAGAGTCAGTTAACTTCACTTTCTCAGGTTTAAAAGAAATAGCACAAAAACATTTGGTCATGCTCAAAACAATGCTACATAATCCAATGAATAGTTCAGAAAATTACCAGAGTCACTACAGTGATGCTTTATAACCATGTAGCTGATGTCACTGACAGATACTCACTGGGGGGCAGGAGACTGACATTCACACTATAGACTGGCATTGGCACAATATATATTAATGTCCCCCTGAGCCCTGGAATTTGCTAGCTTATAACTTAGCCTATATATTTAATTCTTTCTAGGTTTGTATAAACATACTTTCCACTATTTATATTTATAAGTTAAACTAACTCCTGAGTTGAAAAAAATATTCTACATGCCATTTTTCAAAAACTAAAGCATAAAATAAAACAGGTATATAGGAATTTACCTAGACACATAACCCATCCGTGGCCATTTAGGTGGAAGACTTCTAAACAATAGTTTAGAAATGGCATTCAGAAATTAGAAGTTAATTTTGTGTACATATTAAGAATATCTTCACAAATTATTTAAGTAAAAAATGCAAAACAGAATCATTGACATGGTAGAGTTGGAATAACGCTGTAACAATTGTAACTAAATATAACCATCTGTTGAAGGAGTAAATATATTTTGTTATACATAATAACACATATTATTTTGATTTAAATATTTAGTGCCATTTTCTAACTCAGTTATTGAGAGATTGTTCTCCTGTACCTACATCTTTGTAACAATGAAAAGATCATATGCCTTGATGCTTCATATTTTTGTCTGTAGATGGGGAGTGGTAGGAAAAAGCAGTGATCCAAGCAGTACCCATCACTTCGTGTCAGAGAGTGAGGAAACTAATAAAAGGAGAACACTCAAAGGAAGATATATCTGAGCGCCATGGACAGTTACCTACCTAGAGCTCTGTCTTTATATACATATATGTATTTTACAAATGCATAAAGGTCTTTGGTCTATGAATGCCTCAAAAGTTTCTGATTAAATAGAACACTCAAGAACACTCAGCTACAATAGCTGTAATGCATTATAATAATAATAATAAAAAAAGTTATACCTTTGTTATAAAAAAATAGCTTAGTGCTAGTGGAAAATCTATTCATGTATGGATAGCAGAATGTACTGTTAAGGTTTTAGCAGGTCATTTTCCCAAACTTAAGCAGATGCTAATGGAATTGCACAGGTTCAAAAAGCATATAAATTAATGCTAGGCCAGATGTGGTATCATTTCTGTGGTTCAAGTGAGTAAAGTACTCATTAATTCCATACATACAATCTGTTTTAGTACTTAAAATTTTTCTTCTTTAAGTGGGGAGAGAAAAGAAAGAAAATATATTTCTACATTTTTCTTTTCCCCTTAGCTTCCATAATCTTAAATGCTGGAAAGTTTATATACCTGGTGGGTTACAGGTGGGGCGGGTGTTTGTTTTCAAACCTGAGGCTAAATTTTCAAGTTTCTTTCTCACATCAGTCATTTGAGACAGGATGCTCCTCCCTTATTTGCCAATATTTTGTCTTTTACATGGAAATAATTGTTATAGAAAAACAAAGGTCATATCAGCAGTTAGTGCGAGCATAAATCTTTCATAAATTATTAAGATTCACTGGTTTACACCACCTGACAATTTTTCCCATCTCTGTGCAGAGAGTAATATACTGCTTAAGAAGACTATTAATCAGCAGCAGAAAACCTGACCCTCTATTCAGTGTGTAGAATAGAATAGGTGTAACTATCCAACTCACCTGTGGGACTGTAATGAGTGAAGAGGAGAATGACAAGAGGTCGCAGTTAAGCTGATCTACTGACACCCATTAAGATTGTCTGTTGTCAAGACCAAACTGTTTCTTTTTGTTCTCAAAGACTCCAACATTATCAAGGGATATTTTGTGACCCAGAGAGGCAAGTGTATAGATGGTCTGGTAATGAAGACTTTAAGCAATTACAACTGACAATAACAGCAAAAATAAATAAATCTCAAACACTCAAGATTACCGTTTAGCCAATTGCCTAAAAAAAGTTCTAGTTTCATAAGAAGCCTTGGCAACCTCCTGCAAATTTGTTTATACAGAACAGTTACCATGTTTCCAGATGCAAGTAGGACTTATTTGCAAAGTCCACTATCTTCATCTTGCAAAGCACGCAAATCAGTCTCACATCACCCAAAAGCTTGGAAGGCCCTGTCATTCCATTGTAGTATGTTAGTTATCTGTAATTTTCTCATTGCCAAGCCTATTGGTTGGCTGAGTAGCCTTTACATCTATACATAGCAACAGCATTATAGTGAATGCCTTTGAAGTAGGATCCACTGATATTTTTCTCTTCCTACACTTATTCCACAGTGGTGCCCTAGGCTTCATGATAACTTCCAGTTCTGAAGCTCACCACTGTACACTAATTTTTGTAAACCATTAAAGTGTACAGCAGCTAATGCTCTTGCTTATTATTTGGCAAGCTGGACCTTAATTGCATCATGCTGTATGTTAGCAAAACAGAAAAGTGTAAATGCAGAACAAAAGGAGAAAAAAGTAATACTGTGTATTGTCCCTCATTTAAATGAGGACATTTGCTTTTTGGAATTGCTAGGTGAAAGCTGTTAAAGAGTTTAGAAACACAATTCATAGAGTCAGAAAATAATTTAGGCTGGAAGGGATTTCTGGCGGTCATCAAGTCCAATTCCCTGCTCAGAGCAAATCTGATTAAATGAGGTGCTCGGGGACTTGTCCAGTAGAGCCTTCTCTCACCTTCAAGGACAGAGTTCCCTTGTATGAGTCCTTTCTTACCTTTTCCCTAAAGCTGCTCTGGTCAGTGTTGCCTGGGCTATGTAAATTTGCAATTTTGCTAACACAAACAGGAGATGTGTAGTCACAGAGGAGTGGAGGAAACTTCTTCACCTCCTAGTACTGGCCCAGCCCAACAGAGCATCCCCATTTGTGCACAAAATTTAACAAAAATGAGCAGCCATTGCTCTCCTTTCCCTGCAGATTTGACGCTGCAGATAGTCAATGTAGATGCAGTAGTTACTCCTGTGCACCGGCACGTGAGCACGCCCATGAACCCACTGCTCAATGCAGCATTTGCTGTGCAAACAGTGGATTACATAGGGTCCTTCTGTCAGGCAGCTTGAAGCTGCTCATTATGGACATTTGGTTTATGTCACAAGAAGATAAAATTTCCATAAGAAACAGAAGCAGTGAGAAATGTAATTTTCCACATTATCTTGTGGCAACAAGAAAAATAGAACTTCCCTAAGTTCTTGTTTGAGAATGCCCTTGAGGAGTATATATCTGCATTTGTGAATAAAGATTTGGGAACATATCACAAACAACCATGTGCAAGGGTTCCCTTTATGGTCAAAAAGGGATATTCATGAAAGCCAAATGGTCACAGAGGCACACAAATCTTACCACGGGATTGTTCATTTGCCAAGCTTTCCATGTCCATGAATACAGATGACTGGGGATTCATTAAATAAAAGTACTATGCACACACAGTTTGGTCTTCTGCTTTTAAGGAGCTACGTAAGTGACAAAGGTTTCTGAATAAACCAACTTTCAATTAAAGAAAAAGGAGGAATACATTATTGAAAGTGAAAAATATAATTACATGTTATAAGTGTGGACCAGCATCTCTGGGAATCTCCATTCAATGTAGCACCGAAATGAGAACTAACACAGACAGGAAAGCATAGGGTTATTAGCTACCTCATGAAAGCATTCTTAGATATTTCTAATTCCCTGTAATTATTTTAACTGAACCAAGTTTTTGAAGTCTTCAGCCCCCATCTAATGATAATGGAAGGCAGCAGGTGTGCCTGAAATCATGCCTAAAAACTGAGGCTAGGGGCCTAAATCAAAACCCATCACACTTGATATAAAAACTCTCTTTGACTTCATTAAGTGTTGGCAGAGCCCAGAAGTCAACACTGACTCTCTGTGTGTGGAAAATTTTTCCAAGCGTGTGGCAGCTACTGCATTTTAAGGCCTTTGTGAGGTGGTCTGAAGAGGGATGAGAAAAGGGCACCCTGCCCCAGTTTCCCTGCAGCAAAACCCGAGGCTGTGGGGACAATATCGAATGTTCACACTACAATTTTCAAGTGTCTTCAAAAATAATACCCGTGAGTTTAACTTTTTACTTAGGGCCACGCTTCCTAAAAGGTGTCATGTCTGCAGCTCTTTTGTGATCAGTGTCATACTGGTGTCTTTTACTTTTAAAGAGCAGCTACTCTCGTTTTCCCAGAGCTGTTGGGCCCAATTTCACCTTGAAAGTGAATTTCACCATATGGCGGTTCCTACTGAAAGTTATGTTAGTTAGTCACCAGCAAATAGCTAATAATACTAAAAAATATTTTTACCATTGCATAATCCTTGCATTAGGATACATGCTTCAGCCAAATCTTTAATTATTAAGCTTTATATTTTAAGAAACATTTTCTTTCACTTCTGCAGTTAGTTTTTCTGTTCAGATGTGCTATGTGCTGTATACACAAGAAAATCGATGGTAATATATAAGAAGTGTACTTTTAGCATGGATGAAACGTACTGAGTAATTAAAAGAAATTCTGGGAATTTTGTTCCAAATCACTGGTCAACACATGTAAGTTGTTCTTCAAATTCTAATGGTAATGAATTTGCTGTAGAAACACTAGTTTCCAAAATAATGGTAGGAATTAGTTCTTTATTATTTGAAATAACCACAGCAAAACAGAAGTTCACCTTGTTTCTAGAATGGTCTTTTCCAAAAGGAAGCTACTGTGAGCCATTTCAGCTCTTAAAGATCTCAGATATCAGCCAAAAGAGAATAGGAAGAGTGTCATTTCCTTAATATATGGTAAAAATTCAGTTATGAAATGTATTAAAGAGAACCATTCCTCAGGTGAATAAAGGATTTTGACAAGACTGTTCTGTTGGAAGGATACTCAATCACCAGAATTATCTTTAATATAATCATCCACCAAGGGATAAAACTGCATTTTGAAAATGTCATTTCATTTTGAAATGTCTAGATGGGTAATCACAGGTACTAATTATCTTTCATTCACAACAATTTATGCTCTCTCTTGAACATTAGGCCTCTTCACTGGATTTCTTCAATCCATGTAGTGACTGGATCCCAATGATACATCGGGCTACCTTTTCCAAATTAGGCTGTGGGGATTTAGAGATGCAGATTCCATTATATTAATAGGAATCACATGGCAAAATCTCATCATCCTATTTTGAAAATTTAGTCACACCGGTTAAGTGAAGACTAGTTCTAAAAGGGGTAGAGTGACAATACAGGGGCTTCCCAGCAGCCAACGTCGTTTAAAAGATTCCTGGCTGAAAAGATTTGTTGGAAGTTATTGTTACTGGTTTTCTTGCTTCATGTCTGCAGTACCGTGATGGACTTGTGTAATCTGGTATTATGTAAATTGTAAGGACCTCTTACAGAAAAAATGTCACTCTCCTTAATGACCCCTTAGTGCAGAGACACATCCCAAGAAGACCAGAAGCCTGCACACCAGGAACTCGAGTAAAGTACCTCAATCTTAGCTATGGGATTTCTTATTTTTTTGTCTGTAAAATTCTTTACACAAGGTAAAGAAATTTCAACAGCAGAAGATGAAGGAACCATGAGGCTTGTAGACAAAAGCTGCTCCCATGCTTCCAAGCCCAGCCCAGGGAGCGCTGCTCAGCCCAGCTGCTCCGAGAAGGAGCATCACAGTTTACAGAGAAATCAGTTGTGACCACCACTTTTAGATCAGTCACACCAAACCGATGCACGATATTTCCAAGCGTTAACCCTACCTCCCAAGGTAGCTGACAGTAGGAAATGTGTCCCATATTTCTTGATAAGGTTTTCTGTGATCTGTTGCAGGGTCGGGCGGCGTCCGAGTAGCCTTATGTTACGGAAGAATTCAGGGGCAAGTGGCAGTGGGGAGCCAAGGAAATTTCTTCTTTCGACAGCAAGATTGTTTACTTTCCAGCGGCCAAACTCTCTGCAAAACAAAGCAATTCTCATTCAGAAATATGTCATTCGGACAAATGTTCTTCATTTGCAAGCTACTCTGCTCTGTTGACTAGCTGGAGGCGGCTAGCCGGGTACTATAACAGGCCTTGACAGTGATACTCTGTCATGTGTTATAGGCATAGGACAAGCAACCAGTGTTATTTATTAGAAGTGGAGGCAGTACTCCATAATAAAATCATTGTTTGGAAAAAAATAAATAAAAAATAAGCCACTTATGGTGTTGCTGTTCCTATTGTTTATGTTTAGCCTCTGATGTGAGTACAGCCCTAGAACAAGCAGATTTGCTAGAAAATGAAATTAAATGAATAATTTCCCCAAATGTGGACCAAATGCAATAAATGTTTTCATGACACAAGGCAAATTTTAAAAACATTTGAAGAAACAGGCCATGCTCTTTGCTTTTGATGGTAGGTCACTTAGGTACATAACTGGCTAATTTGAGCAATTTGGAGAAACACTATCACAGCACATTTGACCTTACTATGGTATTTCCAGTTTTCTGTACTTTTGACCTCTATTTTGAGGAAATATGTAGACAGCGGGACCGATTCCTAAAAGTAGATGACTTTTCAGTTGTAGGAGGGATATAAATGAATTCAAAGATTTGTCCCCTTCCCCTCTCCAAAATTAATCGATGATAGCAGGGAAAACAAACAAGTCAATTGCACAGCAATAAACACATTTTTTTTATTCATTTACTTACCAATTAAGATACCAGATAGAGTTATTAGTGGAAGAACTCATTGTCCTCAAAATCTAGCCAAGGTACACAGCATTTGTAGTAACTTTGTGTTTGCAAGGTACACCAAGAGCTGTTTTGGTTAAAGACTTGAGTACTGTGAGAATTAAGTCCAAGGAAACCTCTGGACTGTGGTTTAGCTGCCACTTTGTGGAATCATTCATATAGCTATATCAATTAAGATTTTTCTTATATAAGATTATGGAAAAGCAAAAAGATTAGCGAGCTTGAAAGATCCTGCTTAAGGTTCCAGCTAAATATAGAACAACATTCATTTACAAGATTAACACAGAAGGCAAAAATCAAGGATGCAGTAGGAAAATAGCATTTGAGGGATAGCTGAAACAAAGGAGTTGCCTGTGGCTGACTGACTAGGATGAGCTATGTAATACATAATCAACACTACTATTTTTCAGTATTTTTACATCCAAAATTATTGGTAGAAGCCAGATAAATACATTCTTGCATAGCCCTTCTACTTTCCAGCACTTTCCTGTTTCACTTGCGGATCCAAACTGTCTTATATCCAGTCTAGCTTAAACTTGGATGCATAACATGGGACTATTTGGTGCAACATCCATGGATTGCCTTTCTTCTCGAAACATGCCATTTTTTATCAAAAACAAATCAGAAGAATTACAGTAGAAAGAGATTTATGTAACTTACCTGAAATATAATGTAATTTACCAAACAAGAGCATGAGACTAAACAGACCCCCTGGTTTCTTAAAGACTCTACACATCACCAGTGTGCCAAATTAGTATTTGGAAATCACTATTTGAGGGGGTGTGTGTATGTCTTTCAATTCAGTTGTCAGGTTTTGAAGTTTTCTCTCACAAATTTAATTTCCTTTTAAAAAGGTATAAAACCTATTTTTTTCAGCTTTTATGGAACTACTGCATATCAGTAGAAAGAAATTATAGACAAACATGTTTAATTCCTAAAGTGAAAAAAATATTCACTGGGCATATTGACCACATTAATACAGGCACTAAAACCAGTGAATTACCCTGCACTGTAAATGTACTTCTTAAGTGAAAATAAATAAATAATAAATATTTAAATTCTGTGCTTTCTGGGCATGTTTGAGTGGTTGGGGGTTTTTTTTCCCCTTTGAATATGTCAGAAAATATAGGTCAAATGTAATTCCTGAACAGACCATCAAGACAGAATTGCTTTGACAACAAGAAAAGAATACAAATTTTATTACGTAAAATAGTCATTTTATATCTTGTTGAAACCTTTTCTTCTAAACGAGCTATCAGATTAATTGTCCATACCAAAGCTGAGGTTCAAATACAAGAATAACAGAATAGTTAAGATTCTTATAAATGCTAGTTTGCTGCTACTCTTTCTTTGATTTTCATTGCCAGAATTTTTAAGGACAGAGAAGACCACCATAATCCCCTCACACGTCCCCTTTCTAATGCAGGCAAAGGACCATCACCAAATGGCTCTTGCTGCCTATGTCAGAAAGTTTGTGACTGAAGAAGAAACTGTCTCCCAGAAAAACACCTCTTCCTGACTTAAAAGCTGATGCTGAAGATTTCTCAGAACTTCAGAACAATCTGTTGTAGCATTTAACTACAGGGAGTGCATTTTATTTTCAGTTTTAACATTGCTAATTTCAATTTCCAATTTTGGGAGGTTTTAATGTGAGGTGTTTTTTGGGGTTGTTTTTTTTTTCCGAAACATTAGGTATGTTCTGAGTAACTAATAACAGCTCTTGTTTGAATCTCCTCTTAACCTTGGCCTAAGCTGATTGCCTTTGTGTTTCTTTGTGAATTGTGGTTTTAGATATGTCCTACAGCTCTTCTCCAAAAGTCACAAATGATTTCTTGGAACAGTAAAGCTAGAAACAGCGGCCTCTTCCATACCAAATTCAGTAGTATTTCCAAGTTGACCTCCTCATGTTCTACTGCAAGTCCTTTATTTACAGAATCCAGAAATGGAGTTATTCTAGCACTAGGAGAAATTTGTTTGGCTTAGCTAAGCAAACTAATTCCTCCCACATTTTTTTGCTATGGAAAGGTTGTTTTGCTGTATCTTATGCTACTTCAGAGAAAGCAAGTAGGTTAATGCTTCTGTGAAGGTTTTGGCATTCTTTTTTGATTCAGAGCATACCAGTTGGAAGCCATTATTAGTGTAGCAAGTAATCACCTTTTGAAATTCACTGCTGAGGAAACTGAGAAAGAAGAATATAGAAGCTGGATTATTATTATTACTTTTTTTTTTAAAAAAAAAGATGTCAGTTTTATAACTCTGCCACAGACTGAGCTGAAGCTTTTAGAGAACTTACAAACCAACTTTTATGTTTTCCTGAAGCTTTTCTTAAATTAAGTATTTTAGAACCTGGAGAGAAGACAACGTAAACCCCCTGGGAGAGGCAAGAAGAAGTGCCATCTCTGAAGACAAAAAAAGAGACACAGAACACCAAAACTGAGCTGCCTGGCTGCAAGAGCAGCGATATCTAGATGTGGACAAGCAAGAAAGTGACTAGCAGCTTCTCCAACAGAACACCAGAGGAAAGACAGCAGACCTGAGAAGTAACTGGGTTTATCAGAGCAAAGCATACCAGCAGGGAAACCTGGGCTGGAGCTGGGGGGTTGGGGGGGATGTTCGTGCCACATTTTTTGTAGCATGTTGAGTGAGGAAGCTTTCACAAACTCTCTCTGGGTATGTGAGAGTCACTAATAACTGATATCCTAAAATTAGAGCTTTTTTTTTTTAAAAAAAAAAAAATCATTGTAAGTAAAATCATATCCTTACCCTCCTTTTATATGATTTATATAGATATGTATATTTATATACTTATAAGTTCTCTTTCTTCTCTTGATTTCACCTTGCAAGCAGCAGTATCTTCTCTCCTGTTTCCTTCTCCCCTGTTTTATCACACAGCAAACCTCAACCTTTATTTACCTGTTTGCCTTGCAGTCATTCTCTCTAACACAAATTCTCCAGCCCTCAAACGATTTTCGTTACCAAATGTGCGTTACTCTCCTTTGGAAATCATGTTCCTGTTTGCTGCCAAAGGCAGACTAGCAGGCCTGACACAGTTAATGATGATCTTTTTAGTAGAGAAAATACTGCCTTCCAAAGTCACTGGAGTACCATTCATCAGAAGAACACCTCCCACAGAATAACATAGTATCTGTGCTGGCTGCTGGTCAAGAAAACCAATGATGCACTAGAGGTATTAGAAGCTTATTCTTTCCTCCTCTTCCTCTTCTTCTGCTGTGTAAGAGCCAAGACTAGCAGCTGTCATGGCGCTATCAAGAAGAAAAGATTTAATAGCAGGTGGTATCTCCTGTGCTGCCCATCTATTTCCAGCCCAAATAGTATGTTAAGCATTGGACGGAGTTCCTTAACGCTCAGGGCAAAGCCTGTTGCTGAGAAGGATGATGGCTTTGAGTTCCTGGGCTTGTATGAGAGAGAGGAAATAAGTCAGTCTGGCTCCTAGGATGAAGCCTATAATGGAACCTCATTATTATCATGAGTAGTGCCAGAGGCCATGGGCAGCATTCTCTCCATCTTCCTACATATCAGAACTGTGTATTTGTATGTCCTACCAAAAAGCTGGTTCCTGGCTGGTTGGTTAATGCATATGCAAGAGCCCCAAAGGCCAACGGTGCCAGCTCTGCCCAGCTGTACCGCATGCACGCCACAGCCCGTCTGCGGAACGGGGTCTCCTGCCACTTGTGCTGCTTGGAGGAAGATAGGCTGAAGAATGATCAGTCAGGGAGTCAGTGTGGGGTAAAAACAAGCACAATTTAAAATGCAGGGTTTATTTCAACACTATTTCTTTTATTATTTCTTGCTGTTTCTCATTTGTGTTGATACGCTATGGCTTTCAGAGTGATGTTTAATCTAAAAATACTGTTCTGACATTAAACACTCCTTACTAGAGTATTGTACAAGTCGTGGGCATGTTTTTATCTTGAAAGAAGCTTAAATTGCAAGTGGATCTGAAAGCAATTCTAGAGCAGCAGGCCAACAAGGCTGTGAATGCCTCTTTTGACTTTAAAGCCATAGTTGGTGTTTTTTTCAAATGTGTATATAAATTATACATTTTCTTCTACCACCGCATTCATTTCAATACATTTTAAATAATACTTTATAGGAGAATATAGGGAAAGGTCTATATAAAACATTTAGTTGAAGGAAATTAAAAAAAAAAAAAAAAGACATTGTACTCTAAAATTGTAGCATGTGGAAACTTTGAAATGGGAATATAATCTCTGCTACTGCAGATGGTTAAATCAGAGCCTGCAAAGAGATTTACATTGAGTGTGATGGATTCCTCTTAACAACAACAGTCTCTCCTAAGGTCAACCATATGCAAAATAGAGCCCAGGCAAATTAGCAATGTTAGGCCTCATTGTAAGAAACTTAGATGTTTTGTAAAACAATACTAGTACTGGTAAGCATAAATGTTAATGAATACCATCGTGGCATAATTTGGAAAGCATTATTGGAAAAAAAACCACTCCACATCATTTTTAATACTAAACTCTTCTGTGTTCCTTTCTCTTAATGTCTTCTAAATGAGACAGCTCCAGCCTTGGACGTTGAGAAGGGGACTGCTTCAAATGGGCTGGAATGACAGTGGGATTCTGAAGCCAATATTTCCCATGCAGCTGCAAGTTAATCTGTTGGCAGAACAGCTCAATGAAAGAATATACAGTGTTTTTCTCCCCCTACCTTCTTTAAAGGGCTGAGGATTTCTTAATGCCTAAGGCCATAGCTCGAATAAGACCAAGATGATATAAAATGAAACTACTACCATATCAAACTTCAGAAGAAAAAGGTCACCAAAACGTTATAACGCTCACGACTTGCATCACGTGCTGATCCATGACCGGGGCTCACGCAGGCTGCCAGCTGCACAGACACACACCCCAGACAAGCTCAACTGCCTGGCTCTGCTGGGGCCAGAACACTATCACACCACCATCAACCGCAATTCCTCCGTTCCGTTCAATGCAAAAGCTACGTATAGCTACGGCTGTTGGAGGAAACTGCACACAGCCTCATTCCTCTACAGGAGACAGGTTCAAAGCAGATCATACACACACCACCTGGCCCCAACTAGACCACATTCCTACAGATTTATAAAAGGATCCCATGGCAGCAATGTCCCATTACTTTGCAGCTACCTACTAGTAGTCCCACAACAGTAAGACATAAGTAAAAAAAATATTTGCTAGCAAGAAAGAAAGAAAGAAAGAAATTGATAGATAGATAATAAGATAGATAAATAAATAAATTGGCTTTTAAAAGAAGATTCAGCCAGATGTGGACAGAACCAGAATCAGGTAATAACCAAGGCCATGTTATTCAGAGACTGTTGGGTGAAAAATCTCTCCTTACCAGCACAGGTCATAGAACTTTCAATATTTATTAAAATCACTTAAGCGATGGAGAATCTGCTACAACATTTATGAAAATGTTTACTACAGTTGATTTTTACTATTCACAGTGAAGAAGGAGGGAATTAGTCATATCTTGACTGAGCAGCCTTCTGAAAATATCTGCCTTTGTATAGAAGCATGATAATAGGGACAAATACTGCAATATGGGCAAAGTAAACATAAGAGCTTCCCTTGAGGGGAAGAAGAAGCAGGGCCTGATACCATATAATACATCTTATCTATATCTCTTAAAATTGTCAATTATCCAGACATGTTGATTAAAAAGAAAAAAATCAAGATATAATAAGGTCCTTTTAAACTTATTTCCCGTTGCTGAAATAGAAAGAATTTCTTCATTAATCATATCCTCATAACTGGCATTTTCCCAAAGTCAGAACGGGAATGTTTGCTGAACACATATATATTTCCCATATTATTGCTTATATTTATACTGGGTTTCATCTTATAATGAATAAGCTCTAACATTAGGATTTCTTTTTATCATAATACACCATTCTTTTGAAAAGTCCTAGTAATACTCTTGCCTTTCTATGTCTTTTTCACCTTACCAGTATCCTAACACCTGAAATTCTACTACCAGAACTAGTATCAGCTTCACTATCTTCCTACATAATGCATATGAAATATATAGAAATCTATGAACAAATTCTAATAAAAAATATATACATTATATAACTAGAATGTACTCAGATGTATTTCTTTTTTATGACTACTCACAGACAGATTGTTTTACCAACTACTGTAACATAAATAATTTGAAACGTCACCTGTCATGAACATCAGAGTTTAGTGCACAAAAGAAAGGTGGCTTTTCTTTTGTCCATGACTGATGGACATTTAACCCCTGTAACACATATACCAAAAAAATCCTCCTGTAATGAAATCTGAGAGGGAATTATTTCTGTATCTTGTCTTGTGGCTTTACTCTAGCTTTTTACCTATAGTTTGTGATATTCTTCCAAACACACTTGTGAACATGCATTCAGTCTTACTGTTCACATATTTGACTGTGCTTGTACCCATGCAAAGGTATTTGCACAAAACTAATAGCTCTTTGTGACCTGATCGTATTTGCCTTCTGCCTCAGAAGAATCTCAATAACCCAAGCATTATATAGCAATAGCATGAAGAAATGCACTTATAGGGATATGTTGCAAATTACACAAAAGATAAAGAGCAAGAACTGGCAGAACACAAACACTTCTAATCTGAAACATGTTTGCATGAACTGTCCATCTAATAGTGAGGAATTGGTGAACTGGGCAGTAAAATTGCAGCACCTTGCACAAGCTTTTAAGACAAGGATTAAATTCCAACCAAATTTTACATTGGCCCTACATATGACAATAATGAGTCACAGAGCGCAGAAAGGAAAGGGAGAATGCCTAGTAAAACTACTCTTGCCTCTACTACATCTGAAAAGGAGAATAACTGGGATATTTAGGTGTTTCTTACAGTCTGAGTAAGCAGAACATAGATATTTTACAGCTTTTTCATATTTCTGGGGTTTGAATATTCAGATGTGCTCTGACCAGTAGGTATTCTTTCCCGTGTTAATGAAATAACGATACGGATTTACAGCCTACTAAGTAAGAGGGTGGCATTTTTTGAGTCACAGGTAATTGTCCATTCAATTAATTAAGAAAAGTCCAGGTCACTATTCATTATCACTGGTTTCTGTATTTATTCTTCCCTGCAAGAAGTACTGATTTCATGGTTTGTCACATGTTTTAGAGGGGTAAGAAGACGGTTCGTTTTCCCCTTGACAGTATCAAGAGAGTTTCTAACATCTTGTACCAGCACTGCTCAGTAATCCAGCCCTTCTAGTCTTGGCAAGACCAAAACATCCTTTTTTTTTCCTAGTTCATATCTGCCCATAGGAATCATTTATTATCTAGGCAATGGGTTTTATAAAATGGTGCATTTGCTTAGACTTGTGGAATCCAAAAAGTTACTCTGACTTGAAGATTCTCATTTCTTTCAATTTATTTTCAACTGTTATGAAAGCTGATGTTGTCTAAAATTCAGTATGGATTTAAATTTTGTTAATGTGGTAGAAATACCGTTTCCTATGCTTTCCACAATGCACTTTTTACCTTAATTATGTTACCCAGAACATTTTCAGAGAAGCAGGTATCTTACTATCTTAGCTGAAACAGTAGTTAACCTTCAAAATGGAGAAGACTGCCTTGGAGTTTTTTGATACAATAAGGAAAAAAGTTATGAGAAAGAGAAACAGAAATGTATATTTACAGTCTTTTTGTCTAACCTTAAGAGCCAACAGATATCATGGTCCTGTAGTTGATTGTACATGAACAAAACCTAACAACTGTGGGATTTTATGACTGTACCTTTTACTGCTTCAAAATCAACAAAAAAATCAGATTACTCTTCTTTCTTTTCTTGTACTGACTAAAATAGAAAAAATAGAAGCAGATTCCTTGTAGAGGTGAGGAAGAAGAATCTGTGGAAGTGTTTTGGTGCAATAATCAACATACAAAAATACAATTTATCAAGACTGAATCAACATAAAGATCTGTGGGAAAAAATAAAACATAATAGAGGATTCATTGATTCAGTGTTGGTGGATACTCTCAGGCGAATTACAGGGGAAACACAGAGTGCTAAAATACTTCATTGTTACATGCCACAGCTAATACTCTCAAAATCTTTGAAATGTCTTTGATTACTATTTTAATAATTCCTGTTTCAGAACTACACATTGATCTGTTGTACTGGGTAATAGAGATGCATACAGACAAAATCAAACTGTGATAAATAATTTAAAATTTAAAGATTGTGTTTCTTAGTGACCTTACTTTGCATTTGGAAAACTGATGCACAGTAAGGCTAAGGGTATAGAGTACTGTGAGTAGGCATGACCTCCTCTTCCATGTTCAGAGGAGACCAAAAAGCTTTATGACTTGGCTGGTGTGGCAAGGGATGTAACATCTTAAACCCTTTGAAAACTGTTTCTGGGACATTACTGATACTCTGTATTGGCTTAATGCTCAGTGTCAGGGAGACACCAAATTCCTGTCTACTCAGACCAAAGGCTGATGTTGCTCCTGTCTGCCTGGAACTGGAAAAAGGTACATTAAATGATTAGCCTTAGACAAAATATATATTCTTAATCTAGTCTCAAATACTGATCCAAAGCCTTATCTGTGAAGCTATACATAATGTTTAGAATTGTTCCTTTTCCAATAAGAATGTTATATAAACTTAAATAATCTTCTATAGTGTAGATTATTTATAAATATATCCTTCCAAATAAGAGACTTTTTGTCACCCATTTAGTTCCGCACCACTCTTGCAGAGTGCATTCCAGAAGTACTATTTACAGCACTGATGGATGACAGTTACTTAACCTGCACTTGAATTTATAAAGGCAGTTCTTTCTACCAACACTCTGGGACAAGTCTGGATTTACACAAATGTAAATCTCAGAGACATGTGCCTGAATGCTGTTTTGGTATTGTGAAATATAACAACTTTACTGTTGCTGTTTGTAGCGATTCAAATTGTTGAAAGCAGTAGAATGTAAACCAAAATATTTTCTGAAAATACTTTAGTGTATTATTTGGGGGTTTTGTTGGTTAGCTCTTGGGGGAATGTGCTGCTGGTTTTCTTTGTATCCAAATGTTACCCTCCTATCTAAATGTTATTCCACTGGTAGCAGGAAATGCTCAGATCTCTACTTGGACATAAAAAATAAAGCCAGGGATTCTTACTCAGCAAATAAAAAATGTTTCAATTTTATTTTCTATCCCAACAAAAGATGCTTCTTCTTTATCACAACTATTTGTATTAATTCCAAAATAATTTTGGAGCTGTGGTTTATTAAAAAAGGTCCCTGTGTTATTTTTTTCCAGTAGTGTAAATTGTAAATGTCTCTAGAGAACCAGTGGAATTACAACAGTGAGCTGAACAGAGAGTCAGGGCAGTAAACTTGTCAATATAATTCCAGATTACAAACACAGAGCTTTCTAATGCTCTTAACTAAATAGACATTTTGAATGGGAGTTGAGTTACTAACTTCTGCAACAGCAACAGTTAAGCATTAAATGTATTTTCTGAAAAAAATAAAGCCTATGTATCGGTTACGTTTAAATTCAAGTCCTTCTTGAATGACATGGATGTAGAAATTATCCAAGGTAGAGAAAAAAACCTGGAAACAAAATTTCCAGGACTCTAGGATTTGTATAAAGCTGGGTAGGTCAGCTTGTCGGAGACTTTGTATGCAACTAGGTTTATTCTGAAGCTCAGACTACTATACCATTAAAAGATTAAATAAAATACTTAATCCCTCTACAGAGTCCAAATATGAACTATTTCAAGAAGCTTCAGATAGAATGAAGGCCTGCTTTGACTTCTACTATTGTAAAATATATGTATTGAGAATGCTTTATTACAAAATTTCTGTGCATCTGCGTCCTTTTCATTATCCCTCACAGCACCTTTATAGAATAGGACTGAGAAAGAAAAATAAAAGTGATTAGGAAAACTTCAAATGGGTTATAAGCACCAGTGAGAGACAAAATGTTATTTATAATGTCATCTAACTATCATATACCCCATAAATTTTATTTGTAATACAATGAACACCGACACAGTTTAGGCAGGAGTGAGACTTTACGCACCCGACAGAGGTTGGAACAAGAACCGCAGAAGAGGGATGTGTTTTACAGACAACTAAGAGAAGCAATACATGGCTATGCTCACGAACATCTAGCTGTGCTCAGAGTTACTCTGCCTTTAGACCAACACAGGTGAGCAAAAGCCTGTTCTGTATCACCAGTATCTGTATTATCAGTGTCATCACTGTGCTTGAGCTATCAGCATCATCATCGGGAATGGCTTGTTGGTGTAAGAGGAGCACCGTGCCAGTGCAGCTGCATTGCTGGTTCATGTCTTGCCAGCTTGCCGGGGTCAGAAGCCTTTCTTTCTCTTTTCTTCCATTTTATTCATGAAACAGGAGTTTTGATGTATTTGGGAGTCAGTGTAAGCTATGCAGGCTAGTTGCAATAAAGAAGAAATATAATTATTAAATTAAAATGACCAAAAATATGATTATACACCTTCTAGATACACTTCAGCTTGAGGTTGATCAGCCAATAATTTCAGATTATTAGCCACGGTATAGCAACTGTGCTTAGGACCCTGTTGTTCTGGTTGCTGTTCTGCACTAAGCTAAACATAATGAGGGCTTACATGAATGTTACAGTATTTTCCTAGAAATGTCGCTTAGGAAGGAACAGACTGCAACATGGCTGTAAAGATCTAGAAACAGAGCCAAGATTAACTGGCTTTCCAAGCCATATGCCCAGCAGACGTAATGGTATGTTTGTCCAACTTCTTTGTGTAAGGAGTAATGCCGGGCAGTTACTGGGGATTCTGTTTTAGCGACAGTAAACTTAACCTTAGTGATTAATGTCTTGGCCAGAATAATTTCCATCCTATTGTAGAACACGCCAGCTTTGCAATGCTGCCATGAAAAAATACCAGCGCACCTCCACAGTGTGTGCTGTTTCCCATAAATCAAAATTACTTTTTAAATATAGTGTGGTATTTTATATATAACAAGAATCTTACACAGAATGAAAGAGGTGAGAAGATAAATGAAGTAATCTATATTGCAGTTCTGACCAAGGGCAGTGTGTTACTACAGAGCCATTCAAATAGGAGCCCGTGATGAGTTACAGAGCCTTGACCGTCCAGATTGCCAGCTGGAGTACAGTTCAATGCGGTACCAAAGCAAGCATTTTTATTATTTGATGGTTGCCTAGTGGCCATTGTGAAGCTCCAGTTCCTAGGGCAAATGTAGATATCTCACAAACATCACCAGAGGATGCTAATCAGCATATTCATAAATACTCTCACTGAAAACAATACAGCAAACAGATAATAAAAGGCTTTGCTTTTCCTGTCTCAGAAAATGTAAGTAGTGGGGAAAAAGACAGGATGGTCAAAAAATCTTGTTTCACAATGCTAAATGCTGCCTTAATGTTGCTTGTGGATCGAGTTGGCTCGGGACAAAGCTGTTCTATAACATTGCTGCAGCAGCATGGAACTCACACAGCCATCAACATCTGTAGGTAGGTTCATCTTCTCCAAATCAGACCTACTGTTGTGTCACTTGACAAGTAACACTTGATGTGTCTTGGACAAGGTCAGAGCAAGTTACTGTACCATACGTGAATTTGCTTCACCCTTGAACCTGGGACCAGCTGAAAGCTTGTCAAATTTGACAATAAATTAAGAGTAGAAAATGAGCAAATAGCCAAACACCACAGAAACAGAGATCTTCCCTCCATAAGAGTCCTTGCCTTACTTTTCCTGTAAGAAGTTATTCACACTCAAAGCAAGCTACAAAAACAACCTTCCTATCCCCTCTACACATCAGTTACTTCTCTACCAGGTAGGAAGAGACAGGGGTAGACATTTCACTCTTGTTTTTCTAGCAGGAGTTCAAGCACCGTGCCATAAGATTAAAACAAATGCTCAGACAGATAAAATAGAATTAGCCTCTTGATTACACCTCCTTTTTGCTCATCTTAAACCTAACAATTCTGTGCAGTTGAGATTTAATTCTACTCACCACAGTATCACCTTAGAGCAGTGGAGAGATTTCTCTCCTGCAGGGGTCACAAATATCCACAACTAGGAGCAGGCTTTAACAAAAATGGCTTCACTCCACTGAAACCAAGGTTGAAAAAGTAGAAAAGCAGGTTTCAAAAAGAAATGCGTAGCTCCCACAAGAGCACTTGGTTTCCTCAAATATACTCCTGGAAGTTAGAAGAGATGCCTTACGTGGAACCTGTATACTGTTGGCTCTTGGGGGCAATCTTGTCTTCAGACCGAGCTGCAGGGAAGTACAGACCGACACAGAAGTCGGGTGAGACTTCCAGCCTGTGTTCACGGGTCTTTTCTTCCAAGGGTATTAACACACAGGGAAAATGCATGGATGAGACCAGGCACGTGGATGAGGCCAAAAAAAAAATGCCCTTAATATGAAGAATTAGGAATCACTCTTGTATCCAACAACTGACATAGTCATGAATCCTTCCAGGAGAAACTCTACCCAGCAGCAGCTGCACAGACAGGAACACACACATCCTTCAACTCTTCTACCTAAATAAGATCACAAGATTCACTGCCAAATGGAGACTGTTTAAATGCTAATTGTGACAGCAGGTGATTTAATTTCCTTCCTGATTTTTCTGTGAAACAGAAATAAGGAGAGTTACAGCAATGCAGGCCTTTTTTGTTTGGTTGTTTTTTTAAATAAAATGCTTGATTTTGTTGTAACTGCTTTCTAATGCATATTGCTGCACCTTGTGAAAATTAACACAATTGCTGAAATTGAAGGAAGTTACAGGAAAAGTATTCTCCACATATTTACATCCGTACTAAAGTTAATTTACTGAACCAGTGGAAAGTTTTAAGTATAAAAGGCAAAAGTACTTGAAGTGATTATAAATCAAACACTTTTCATGTACATAGTGATTTTTAATCTCTTTGTTCTCTGTCCAGTTAATAGTTTAGTATACTTTGGCTTCTATGAGAAAAACATATAAAACTTTGGAGGCATGCAAATTTTGGTTCAGTAATGGAATTCTTGTAGCATTCTGTATATATAAATGGTACTTTTACAACATAAAAAAAGAGAAAAGATTTTTGCATAGGATAATTTAAGACCTAACTGCAGGTTCCCAAAATATTCTCCTTTGCCATGAAAACAAACTTCGTAGTCCCAGTAATCATCATGAAGTGCAAAAACTATGTGCTATGAATCAGCTAAGATCTTTCATGCCACAATTTGGTCTATTAGTATTCATCTACAGCACAAATAAATTATGAAGTTTTTGCGTATCTCTCCAATGGAGGGGTGATTACAGCTGCTTGTCTGAATCTAGCAGGACCTAGATCCCTTTCAAAGGGTGTGGTGTTAGTGGTACCTTATTGAGTTAGAAGGGTTTTATATGTGGGATCCTACAGAAATTATTCTGAACCTGATCTTTTTTTAAGATTTTTATTATTGAGTAGGATGATAGAAAGTATATTCATAAAATATGCAGACAGAGCTAAGCTGAGGGCTATGACAAGTGGTTCTGAAGATTTATAGAAACCAGAGAAATGGTTGAGAATCAAAAAGATGGATCGTGGTAAAAAGCGAGGTACTATGCTTAAGAAAAATAGAAAATACATACAAAATAATTAAACAAGTAGAAAGATGGTAAAATAAATAGATTTAAAAAAAAAAAAAACACACCTAAATCTGCTTGGAATTTCACTGCAAGCATGCAAATTCTTACATAAAACAAGAACATTTGATGTATGACAACAAAATAGCTATGTTACTTTCCAGAGTTGTGTTAAGATCTCAATGAGAATAATGCCCCCTAAGAAAGATACTTAAAAAAAAAAAAAATCTGTTTAATTTCTTTTGAAAAACATCAAAGAGAGAAAAAAGTAAAGGAAATTCCTCAACAGGAAAGGCTGGACATTTTGTTTTTTCAAGAAAATACAAGCTTTTGGAGATGACTTCTAATAGAAAATGTTATTCAGAAACAGGAGGTGAACAATTGCTCAGCTAGGGAAAACAAGCTTTAGTTGGGGCAAAGAAGGCTGAACAAGAGATCTGCCTCATCCCTACAGTTCTGTGAACCCAGCACTGTAAATCTGAGTAAACCTATTGCGCTGACCAGCACTGCCATACAACTCGCTATATTCCCTTTCTGCTGACATCCATCGACTGTCTCTTCTTTCCTACTTAGTCTGCAAGCATTTGCCAGCATTGCAAGCATTTTGTGGGCACCTTCAGTGTCTGTACATACTCTGCTATAGGGCAGTCTTGGTCTGTTGGCAATGCCCAGTACACAAACTAATAATAGTAGCAGCTATTGTGCTAACCCAACCGAATAGTTCCTCGGAAAACGCAGAAGTATTATTACTGAAGGAAAATAAGGAACTCTAAGCAAAAGAACTGGGTTTAACTATATTTTAATGCAGGGTAAGAATTTCCTACAAGTGGACACAACATGAAATAAAAGAAGTTTTAAAGTGTTAAATATAATTTTTACATTTCAGAAACGATTGATCATGGAACAGATGTGTCAGTATGCAGGGAGCATTATTGTGGAGTGCCACAGTGGAGCTGTAGTCTAGAGCTATGCAGTCAAGAAAGTTCTGTTCAATGAAAATGTCAAATACGCGGTAATTACTAGCTGTTTCAGTATTTCAGTAGATTTACTATACTTGGATAAAATGGATTGTTTCAGTGATATTAAAAATACTCCAAGATTTATTTTTTTTTACTAATATTTTCTGAAACTAGTATGTTTCCAAACCTTATACATTTTGAGTAAGAGATAAAATATCATTGCAATGACATAGAGCTTGTGTAATTTAAAATAATATAATGTGATCTTTATCCTCATGGGGTTAAAAATAAGAAAAAGCATATAGAGAGGGATATAATTTTTTTTGTTATTAATATTCTTGGCCAACTTTTAGATAACCAGGTTATCATTTCATCTCACACCCAGGAAGAGGAGGGGGAAAAAAGTATAATTCTGCAAATAACAAGTCAGAAAGAAAAAAGTGCCACTCATCTCTGAAACCATGAAATTGTTTCTTCTTTGCAGTCACAGAAAGAGGAAAAGTTGGTCCTGTCTGTGACAGCAGGCGTACATGCTGTCCTTCACACATGGTCTTGCCCTTACAAAATATTCAATTATTCCTGTGTGGTTTGAGGGAAGTACAATAGAAAACTTAATTTGTACTAAGTATTTTTCACCTTTGGTTCTTATTTGGGTTACGTTGTTGTATTCTCCTAGTACATTTTTCAGTAATTGCTTGAAGCATGACCATGTAAAGTACTAATTTTGTTTACACCACTGCTACAAACTACAGTGCTGCCTTGACAACTAATAATCACTATACGAGTCATAAAAATTCCTACAAAATGTTAAACTATTTTAAAAACCTATAAGCATTATTTCAGGAGAACACTGTGAGAACAGGTGATTCTTTAGAAGCCGACATCCTCAGCAGGAAGGAGAACAGGAAGATGTATCTTTGATACATTTGATACCACTGAAGGAGAATTATTTATTAGGAAACTGCATTTCTAGACTTTCTGCAGGACAGCTGCGAGTCTTTAGTAAACTACAGCTGTAGTGATACCCTGCCCTTTCAGTCCCACAGTCAGTAACTCAAATGCGCCTGTAACTCAGAGATGATAGCTACCCTGACAGCTGGAGACAGGGTGACAAATAGCTTTTCCAGTTGAGACATTGACATAATTGAAATGTGCTGCCAGGGGAGAACAAAAGAGAGAGCACAGAGGCACAGCACCAAAACCCACGTGAAGGGTACAGCCCTTCCACTGTTCTGATTTTACTGGCACAGCAGGCTTAGGCTGTTCAGGTCGACTGTGATAATTGCGATCCCCTAACGGGATTGCCATCACACTTGAAACAGAGTGGCTTGATCTTTCATTAAACATTAAAAAAAGCTTACAAGCTGGCTGTAGAAGATGAAATGCAAAAACATTGCAAACGTGCTAAAGTTTATAGGAATACCCCCCTTTCAGTCTTTTATGACAATATCTTGAGAAAGTATAACTGAAATGGTATTATAAGATTGTATTTACCTTAAAATAGTATTAACATTTCTGATCAAAACACCTTTCTACTGCATTTGTTCAGCCAAAGACTAGGATGCAAATAGTTTCTACAGTGGAGAAGGCTTGGCATTGAAAACCAGAACTGTAAGAGATCTTACCTTATTTTCATGGGTGACTAAGCATACTCTTTATAGGTCTTTTATATCTTAAAAACCTTTACTCAGTAGCAGACCATATATATTTTCATTTTTCTAGCAAGTGTTCAGGGATACAAAATAAGTGACTAATCGGCATGTACCTGACCTTATGCTGTTTGGGAAGGGGCTTTAGGGATTTTAAGATCAAAATATGTTTTAACTCAGTCATATAGCCATTGCAAATTACACTTCTTTAAACATAGAGAATAACCTATTTCAGCCATGGTTTTCCCATCTGGAAAAATGATAGGTATCAAGACATTTATTCTTTACACAAGGAAGTCATAATAGTTCTATTTGTAAAATATTATTCAAAGCACAATTCTGTGCCACTCTGTAATCAGAAATGTCTACACTGGGAATATAATTAATGCCTTTCTTCAGTACAAGAAGAGCAGGATTTTATAAGAAGCTGCTCAGGAAGAACATAACCTGGTAAATGAAAACTAGGAATATTTGCAGAGGAACTTATTTACCCACTGTTTTTTTTTTCCTCTCTTTAATTCTTTAGAATTCAAGACAGTGAGATTTTACATCTCTCTGCTGAAGGCAAACTTGGCACTGCCAATATTATTCTTTTTTTGGCCAGTCATGATCATTCTTTATTAGCCTGACAAACAGTGCAGAGGTAGAAATTCCACAGCCTTCACCCCGATTATACTGAAAAATGCACTTTCATGTTATGGGGACAAGAAAGTACAAAGTGACCCAAAGCCTCTGTCTAGGGACCAGCAAGCATAGAGCTAATACCTTTGCTCTGATTAGAAGAAAACTACAGCTGCATATAGAGCTAATCTGTTGAAGGAAACCTGGCTGGAAGCAGGTGGGAGGAATTAGAAATTTCCCCAGGGCACTTACAAAAGGTTGTGCTTGAGGAAGGGCTGGTTTTAAATGACCATATGTTTTGGGGCAAGTAGAAATGACATACAGGGTGAAGAAAGAAAAGGGATGCTTAAGAATGGATTTGAAACGTCTCTTCCAACGTCATTCTTTCTGCAAAAATAATTTTGCATAAGGATACTCTGAACTTTGTAGAATAGTTAGTGGGAAGGTTTTGTGTTTGCCTTTGTATTTTTAAGGGGCCTCACTGCACTTCCATGTGGCAGCAGAGCTTCTCTAGCTCTAGGCAGTCATTGCTGCCCCTAACAGCCATAGCTAGTTTGTTCTGGAGGTTTTCAAGTTGCAATTATCTGCATTTCTGTCCAGATGTACACAGACCTATGAGCTTTGTTCTGTCAGATAATGAGACAGGAATACAGACCTGCCAGCATAACTTCTTCTAGCAAGGTAATAATAGTGGTATCATATGATGATCTAAGCCATATAACCTAAAAAAAAGTGCTGGCAGTCAAAATTGACAAGATTCAAGTATATTTAGTTTCATAGGCAAACAGGCTATATCTCTTATACAACCCTTGAACATTATTGGGGAGGTGAAAATCAGTATGGGTGGATGGATCAGTTGCTTTTAGCGTCTTTGCATCAAGCTGTCAGTCAAATTGCTGACAGCAGAAAAGGTCTGTTACTCACAGCATCAGAGTTGAGATTAGAAGGCATGCTTGATTTTATTTTTACAATTGTATACACCATCATTTTAAACAGAGCCGTATCTGTCATAGCTAAATTGTCCCAAACAAAAATGAATCCCTCAAATAGATGATGCAAGACAGAATAAGAAGACAGCAATATAACCCTTTGCCTGCTGAAGCCCTTTGGGTTTCTACCCACTCTTTACTGCAACAGGTCTCTTACCTCAACCACGTCAAAGCAAACTTAATTGCTTGGCACTTTGTGCTTGTTGGCCAAACATACCCACGTCTGGAACACTTCTGTGACCAGTTTGTTGACAAGATAAGAAAAAAATTGTTGGCTGTTTTAGGGGCTCCTGTGATAACTTTAGCATCTCTTTCCATATAAGACACATACAAACACAAGTAATGGTAAAAACCAGAAACACACTGCAGAGCTGCATGAAACATCATAAAAACATCATAAAATAATGAACCTGCTTTTATCTGGGGGGGGGGGGGGGGGGGGGGGCAGGGGGGGGATTTGCCCATAACTTACCTTAATCAAGACAAATCAAATAACAGAGGCATTCTATGGAAATAACCCTCTCTGCAAATCCTAAGCATTTAAATTGTGCCAAAACCCACAAAAATTAAAGTTGGAAACAGTGGATTTTGCAAAAATCTGTAACTTTGCTACTGTAAAAGGAGATAATTATTAAATTTAAAGATAGAATAATTGTAATTTAAGGTAAAGATCTGATCTTCTAAATTCAGTGTGTGCTTCAGTAAGTAGTGAATATGCTAAGTGTCTGTAATTCTCTTCCTCTTTTCCATGTCCCACCTGGCCTTTGACTTAATTGATTAAAGACAATAAAAAATAAGTATAAAAAACGGAAAATGCTCACCTTCCTTTTTATCTATACCTAGACATTTGAATATCTAACTACTCCCTGAGGCATCTTCAAAAGGATGAGCCATCAACATACTTTCAATAGCTCAAAAAAACCCCAGTAATCTTCTAAACACAAGTTTGGAAGCACAACTAATAAAGTAAATAAAGAATAGTGTGAAGCAGTTCAGAAATGGCTGGGGAATTAGAAGTGAATAACGTTTGTTCTGCGTCTGTGATAGGTATGAAATTTGCCATGAGCCACTGGAGGCTTCGCACTGGGACCTGTCCTCAATAATGAGACAGGAGTTGGTGTTTTGTTTTGGTTTTTGGGTGTTTTTTTTATCTTTACATCAAAGACAGTCAACTTTTCAAGCTTATGTAGTGGCTGATAAACACACTTCAGGATATTGATATTGTGCAAGACTGTTATGAGCCTTAGGATTCAAGACCCTCTGATACTGTTAATGTGTTAGTTTTGCTACATGATGTTATGCACAAAGTTATCCAACATTGAGGAAATGCCAGCAGCTGAAAAGTTTTCAGCACTGAATGGACATCAGTCACTAAAGAAAAGTGAATCTATAAGTGTACATATAAGTGCCTATTTATTAATTTGCAGTAGGTGTAAATAAGTGTATATCCATATTTAGGAGTTTTACAGCTTATGTAAGAGATGTACACTTCTCATACACTAAAATGCCTACATTAAGCACAAATAATATCATTAGTGAGCTCTGTGGATAATCTTGCTGTCTCTCTAAGTAAATTTAAAACCAGAATCTGTCAGAAAAGCTGACAATTCCATGTTAGAGCATCTGATTTACTGTATTTAATAGAGATCTTAACAGAAGAAGTCAGTAAATGCAAACAATTGTTCATATCAAGTCCTAAAATTATAGAAGCAAATGGTAAAATGTACCTAAGTTTAATGATCTCTAATATAAGTCTTCTGTGTGAGAGCTCAATACAAAGCCCACTGAAGTAAATTAAGAGACAGTCAGAAAATAAATCCACAAGCCACCAAGATTTTAAAATGGTATTTCTATTATTATGGTCTTAAAACTGTATTTTAGTAAATTATTCAAATCAATGACTGATCAATTTGAATTCTTTTGGTTCACAACATGTCCATTATCATACTATTTTTTGTAGCTTATTCAACATTTGAATGTAGTGAGAGTTTTTTCCTTGTATTTTGTACTGGGGATAATTCATTGTATCTACTTGACACCATACCCAGAATGCCAGTTAACTATGGTCACTACACGCATCTTCTTTGATTGGATTAATATAACTGATAAGTAAGCAGATACACATCCTAACTGAATCACACAAAAACATGTTGGTCTGCCCATTTTAAATGTGGCTTTGGGGAGAGAACAACTTAAATTGAAATATTTGTTTTCCAAAATTGTGCAAAGAAATGGGTACTAATGTTTACCTGGTATACACAAAAATAAGATTATTGTTTCCAATCAAAAAAAAGAAAGTTATAGCTTCTGAAAAAACTCAAAGGAGAGGATATCTGAACAGGCCATCCCATCACAAATTATGAATCTGAAAAATTGTCTTACATGTTTGGTATCAAATTGTTCTAAAAGAATTGGATCAATATAAAGTTACCCAGGCCAGAAATCCAGATGGTGTTGATTTCAGCCAACTAAAATTAGCTTCACTGCTTTTGACTCACTTATCTATTCCTGTTATATATGTGAATTTATGAGGAACTGGCCAACTGTCGAAAGCCATACCCCATTCATTACAGATGTGACTCCATCTTTTCCAGTTAAAGGATATTACAGTAGATCTTTTTTTAACCAAAGTATACAAGAAATTCAATTTTATCCAGGAGTTGGACTTTCTGTGATGAAAATAATAATCTGCTTGTTAATCAATTTGCACAATAGAAATATTAAATTTTTACTTTATCAATCAAAATCTCAGATGACTTTAAGAGAATAACTAATGACCTTTTACTTCCCCTCTGAATATATCAGCCTTGAATGTTTCAGATATGATTAATTCTCCTTTTTTATTTATATTTTAGCAGTGTCCCAGTACCTTAAGCTACAAGGTTTATTAACAACAAGGTTTGTTATATAAATTACATGCCACAGCAAGCCACAACTAAAATTCATGCAGTCTTCTATTAATAGACTAATAAGTAAAAGTAAATTATTTTGCTGTCTTATTTTACAAATAGTGTGCCACTACCATGTGATGATACAGCATGCATCTACAATATATGTGAATGATAGAAAATTGCCTCAAAAAAAACCCCAAAAACAACCAAAAAAAGGCTTACTGACTTTACATAAAATACATTCCCAAATGAATCCATATCAAATTAATCTGCAGAGATGTGAATACTGCTCAGTGATTACTAGCATACAATGAAGTTTTTAAGGTTTCTAGCAAGCAAGTTGAAAGGTACATTTGAAGTACACCCATCATGGGTTTTAACTTATAAATCTGTATTTATTTCCAGCTGTACTCGGTCAGAATCAAAGGCAAAAAAAGCAGAACTAAAAATGCTTGAAGTTCAAAGTGCAGGTATGTTGATTCAGAAAGGTCATTGTCAGTTAATCTGAGTTTCTCCATTGCAACCTGAACTGTGGTTTGTTAGAAGTATTTCTCAATACTCACACATCTTCTTAAGCGGTATCATAAGAAGATAAAAGGCAGAAGAGTTCTGTCAGAACATCCACTGGAAGCTCCCTGATAATGAGCGAGCCTACTAGCAAGGAAAAGCAAGAATGTGTAGTCTTTGCCTAATTTAATTTTGTATAGAACAACAAATTTCTATATACTCTAACACAAAGCATTCACAAAAGTTTTCTTTTGAAGGAAGGATTTAAAAGTTGTTGGCTTGTAATTACTGAGTTAAATTTGTCCAACAACTTCTGAATGGTAAAGGTGAGGCAGTTCAAAGCTTGACGTAAATGGACAAAATGCTACCGGTTTTATTTTGACATTAAAAAGAGGAAGAAGAAAACCCTTCAAATTGTCATTAAAACTACAGGCTGGCTAAATGCATTAGTCACAGCTATATATATTAGGTTTAAATTGCAAAGTTGATGTAACTTCTAGGCAATAGTGGAGTCTACTCAATTGTGTCCACTGCATACTACATTTATATTACCTGTGTGTTCTGTGCGTCATCTGTTCTACTATTCCATAAACTCAACTTAGAAGGTGAATACAAAATTCAGGATGAGCTTAATGAAGCAAAATTCCATTTGTGAAGGCAGTTCTTTCAACAAGTATTACAATCTGATATGACCAATTACCTTTGTGTCTATTCTCAAGTTAGAAATTCAAACCATACATTGCACATATCATAGGAGATTACACTGTAATATAAATGCTGATGCTGAAGTGATAGCCAGGTCAGGACTGTAAATGAGGTGTGGTATGTCAGTAGATCTGTCCATAAAAAAAACATTTTCAATTAATACAGCATTTCAGACCCAGAACAGAGAATACAAAGAGTGAAGAAGCAAAACGTACACAGAGCTAGGATTCTTTTGAAGCTAAAATGGGAGGAGTATTGTTCTTTACCTCCATCACTATTTTCTATTTATAAGGTTTTCCTCTACATTAGAAAGTGATTACAGATTAATTTCTAATACTAGTGCTTCTTGCACTTCATTTCTCTGCATTCCCTGAGTGCACAGTTGACACATGGTAGCAAGTATTATCCTCTGTTACACTTCAGTGGAACTTCTGTCTTTTTAGTCCAGTACCCAATTTACAGTAGAGAAGTAGCTAACAGCAATCACCTTCTTCCAGGTGCTCTGTTTATCATTTCCCTGTTTCTGTGCTTGATAGCTTCCCTGTGAGGAGGTGCAAGATATTTCCGTCTTCTTTCATGTGTATTTTCCTGCTATTTCATTATCATCTGCTAATAGCATTTCAGCAAATACTTAAATGTGTTGTCTGGAATAACGACGACTACACGGCTGAAAATGTGCTGAGATTGCAGCGTATGCAGCAACTGTGTCGTTGGTTCAATGTTATCTTGTCCTCCCCTCGGTTTGTTGTGCTCTTTTCAAGTACCTTGTCACCATAGTTCTAGTTTGGCAAAGAACTTTTTGTTTAATTATTGCATTTCTACAATATTTGTACCTTGATGAAGGCACTGAAGAGATTCTCTCCTTCACCATTAGGACTGGTGAGTTATTTCTTCAGTCCCCATTTGCCATTTGCATCGAGGCAATTACACACACCCCTGACAGAGTTAACTGTTGTCCTCAGGTAAAAGGCTTGGCTTTATCAAGCAAGGGAATTCACTTTAAATCCTCTTACCTTTTATCGCCACCAGCATAGGCACATAATGGACTGGCAACAGCCCGTTCCCAACCCTTCCCAGGAGCTGTGCTGAGGGGCAGGATGAAGGCCTCATCTCTAAAGCTATCCAACCTTTTTCATGTAGGTGGTAATCCCACTCAGGTTTGCTTTAGCTGCAAGTCTTACTTTTCTCCGTTTGCTCTCAGTCAGCTTTCACAGTGAGGAATTATTTTTCTCATTATAATCACTAGCTTTTCTTCGTAAGATATTACAGAGCTCAGAAATGACTTTGAGCGTGCCCTTCCCCCGTTTTACCAATCAGTTGGCATGGTGACACCACAGCTGCTGCAAATCACAGGAAAGATGAATAACGGGTACGTTTTAGATGGAAGTTCATGCTGAAGAAACCAGTAAATTTGCAATCATAGCACTTGTTCTTTGGGTGGCTATGCTCTTGTGGCTGTCGCTAGAGGAAAAAATATTTTGGAAGTGTTGTAACTAATGTATGAACAAGCTTGTGTTGAGAAACAAGCTACGATGTGATCTGAAGCATTTACATTCTGTGCATGAGGTGGTTCTTGGCTTCACGAGCAGAGATGGAGCCCACACAGGTTGGTATCACGCAGATCCAGTGACACCAAGGTGCAGCTGAAGGTGCTGCCTCAGCTTTGAACTCCTCTGGCCTTCCACAGTGTCATGACACCTCCAGCACTCCAAGCTGTGAAAGTTTAGAGTTAAGCCCATCTCGTCAAACTGTAATATTCATTCTTTCTAGGGCAGCCACAGCTCTGGAGATCACTAGATGACAGGGCAATGAATTAAGCCACAATGCCTGTGACAATCCTGTATGCCAGAATCAGAGCTGGGCCGCTTCTCCTCCTCCCATCCTGCTCAGAAGTAGATGGAGATGGGCCAAAATACACTGCCAGTGCTTTCTACCGCTGCCTTTTTTGGATTGGTTTGGATTGCAGGATGGTATTTTTGCCACATAATTGCCTTATCTGACCTTGTAGCTTGCCTGATCAGACCTTACATAATTTGTAACAGTCCTGTGGGCACTCCCTTTGAAGATCACTTCTCATACATCCCCTGGGTCCCATTTGGAAATTCCCAGTGGCATCTTAGGATCAGAGCCAACTGTATTCATTCTTTTTACTAGATTTTTTTCCTTTCCCCCTCAGTATCCTGCTTTTTCAGAGTCGTTTATTTCTTGATTTGTGTTAACAACCCTGAACAGGTCTAATAGATCTTTTCCCCAGGCCCCTCCTTCCCCTGGTAGCAGGTATTTCTCTACAAAGTGGTTTATGGACCATTCAGATTTGCAGCCAAGACTTAAAAAATCTTCAAAAATCAAACTGAAATTTTCGATGCTTGTGTTTTTGAAAAGCAGCAAGTGGCTCTTTTAAAATTACTAATACTCCTTTAACTGGCAGTGTGCTTGAATTTGGTTCTGGATGTTCCAGTTTTCTGCCTAGAACACGCTTTTTGCAAATGGAGAGCATTCCCATTAAAATGAGGTTTTCAATGGAAATGCTGACACACTGCAGCAGAAAAGCTAGTGCCTTTGAAATTATGCAGGACTTAATAACCAGAAAAGTAAGCAAGACCTGAAAAACTCAAGGCATCCAGGTGGGATATATTCGTTGACACAAATTATGTTCTTATAAATATGAAACTGTCCTTTTGCACTGATGAGGTGATGATGGGTTTAGCTTATGTTTTTTAGAAATGTTGTACCAAGTGCAAGGAAGGGTATTCCCAAGCTCAGTTACTTAGCAAATCAACCAGTATTAAATTAGACAACCATACTATTCTTCAGCACAACCGGGAGTTCTAGTCCTGACCTTCCTCTCATGTCTTCAACTTTTTTTTTTTTTAATTGGTGAATCAATTTATTATTTATAACAGCAATATCTCATGCTTTGCAGGAGCAGACTGAAACACATTTCAAGAAAGGGTTGCCTTTGTAAATGGGGAGATACAATTAAGCAAAGTGACCAAGGCTATTCAGGAGACAATTGGCAGACACAGAAATGGACCAGGTCTCCTTGGATTTGTTTGTAATGCCCTCCTAGCTAGGATTAGGTTTTGTTTTAATTCATAAAAGTTAAGATGGTGAAAGTGCTAACATCAATAGACTTTAATTTGACTTTCATTGCTAGTATATATACATATATGTGTGTATACAGATATAGTTGGCATGCTACGTATATATTCATACATATTCTTGGAAGTCAAAGTCAACTAAATAATGCTTTTTGAAAAGGGGTCTTTTTCTCCTCCTTTCTTTGTGTCTTCTTAAAAGTGCTATATCTGGGAAGAGCATCTAATAATTCCACCATTGCTAATGCTGATTCAATAACTAAAAATGAAAACAGAATATATGTAAACTGTGTTCCTGCGTTAGAGAACACAAATATACACTGCATGTCTGGACAACTCTTGTGGGGTTATTTTGCTTTTAACTGTGAGGTTTCCACTATGCCTGCTGGGGAAAAGCTAGACTGGTGTTTTCATGACATTGAACGTAAGTAGCATGGCTTCACTGTGGAAATCCTGATCGAACTAGACAGCCAAATCTATCAGATCCCAATCCCACATGTATCCATGAGAAATAGGAGGTGGTTTCTAGCTTTATAAAATTCAGTAGGAATTCTGACAAGATTTGCAGTTACTTTTAAAATATTTAAAGTGATAAAAGCGTTCAAAACAACACATTAAAGAAATTATACATAGAAATAAAGTGTATCTGAACCTAAAGCGTGTCTACCTCGTGACTCTTCCTTGTCAGTTCATCTTAGAGCAGTTTACAAGGGAGCTGAGAAGCGCTATCCTCATTTTAAAGGTGCCACCCATAGTTAAAATGTTCAAAATCATCCAGCCAGCTAGCAAGACACCTTGTTTCTTGTCTGGCCCTACAATCACTTAATTCCAAAAAGAGGATAATAAAAGCCAGCCCAGTTGCTGTTCTGTCTGTAATGAATGACAGGGTAGCAAAACTAGTGATGAGAAAACAGAAAAAGAGCTGTAACTGTTGCTTTTGTCTTGATTTTTTTTTTTTTTTTCACTGCTTAAATACCTATGCTATATCTGAAAAGGAAAGGTAAATGGAAAATTTTAACTGCTGTTTACTTTAGGCATGATATTCTGCCTCCTTGGACTGTGTCAGTAGTGCAGTGCAGGCTACCACGCATGGGGCTTGGGGACGTCTGTAACTTGGAGGCATGTGTGCACATGTACCATAAGAATTGCACAGCTATAAGATCGGGGAAAGATTATCTCAGAATAATTTCCACAAAATGTTTTATTTTATAAAAGAATCTCTACTTTCAGAGTCCTTCAAAATTTTGAAATGTTTGGAATAAGAGCTGGAATCTGCAACTCTCCAGAGAAACAGAAATTTTTTAGATATATGATTCTTAATATTAGTATTTTTATTTCATCTTTGTTGTTTTGTGAAGTGTATGTTTCAGGGATGTTCTAGGTTGTGATCTATTTTTACATTTGTTGTGATCAGTCCGAGCTTGAATAGCTTCTGGTACTCTGGAAAAGCTTAAACTCTGAACTGGTTGGAAGGAGAAGGGAGAAAATGCAAACTGAGAACGGAACCTGCATTAACGAAGACTAGAAGATGACAGGAACTCAGTGGCTGGGCTGCAATGCATGTTTTCCCCCATCTAATTGATCCTTCCCTTTTCTGTGCTGGCAGATGAGGTTGTGGGAGAAACAGAAATAATTTTCTGAAATAAAAATATTCGCTGACATAGAGGTAAATACTTTCCTACAATATTTATTAATATAATGATAATAATTACTAACTAAAAAGATATTTTCCTCTTCAAAGTCTTCTGAATGTTGTATATTAATCCTCACAGTGTTTTAATGAGTTGCTCTAGAAAGCAGCATATAACGGACACTTCTCAGATGTTATATGCATTTCCTCACTGTCCCTGCTTACTGCTTCATGTACTGAAGTGGAAAGTCCACCAAAAGTGGAGTGAATGTACAAGGACTCATCCCACAGTACTCTGAAGGCTATGACAGGAACCTCTTGTAACCTCAGCCAGCTGGAGTAGCAGGGTCCATTTTCTGGATGAAGCATCAGCAAAGCCTGTTTAGTCCCACGTCAGGGTCCTAAGCACCAACTAGATACAAGAAATCTCAGTAAGTGCTCATATGTACTTCCAAGCATATTTTGATTATGATTTCCTCGAAGGAAAAAATGATGTTCCACATACATGTGTAAAAATAACCTCACTAGCAAGGTCATCAATGATTGTGAAATGACGTTCCAAAACATTTAATTACAGCAATGAGTTTAATAGTCCAAAAATGGTCATAAACATCTACAAGATTTAGTCAAAGGCCCAGATCCATCAGCCTTCCATCTGTATTCCTTTAAGTTTTGGCACAGGCTTTTCTGCCAGTTTTAGACATCCATGCTACAGAGGGCACACCAGCAGGTATAGCTCACTCCATGAGGTTCACTCACCTTAAGTGAGCTTCACTCAGGTCCATAAAAAGTGTTTCAACTTCCAATTGGTATGCCTCCTTCATAAGAATTAAATATTTTGTGTTATGACTTCACAGCAAAAAAAAACAAGGTGGAGGAAGTGGGTAATTTCTGCTGTGTGGCAATAACAAACCATTTTCATTGTAATCACCCAAATCAGTTATTTTGCTTAGCTTCTTCAGCACTCTTTTTCCCAGCTGTGCTGTGGCTGAATGACAGTGTGACACTTCTGGAGAATGTGTTTGCCCAATTATGAATGCTGTTCAGTTTTGTGAATACTATTTGTAATTGCAATAACCACAGTGGATTAAATCACACTTTTTTTTTTTTTTTTTTTTGTGCAAAATTGCGACACATTGTGGGGATACAGTCTGAAAGACTGTGACAAAGTAATCAAATTTTATCAACACTGAATGACTCTTCTCAGCTGGAATAATGGTGCTACTGTCAGCAGGGCTTTTGATTGAAATGGATTTTAGACAGAAAATTAACCAAGCCTGGCCTGGCTTGAGATACGTAGAGTCCTCCAAGTTCCACTTCACCCAGTAACCTGGAGAGCTGATTTACACCACGCAGCCAAGAAAGCACGGGAGCTTTACCTGTTAGCTGCAACACGGTGTGGAAATACTTTGGAAAAGCAAATGCTCTACATGAGCTTTAAAAATAAAATACTTTAATAGATTTCAACATGATAACACAGAAAATGCTGTCAATGACTGTTAGCAGCCTTTATCAGTTCTTGGCTCTGTGAAAACAAAGATTTTGCACCTTTTAAAAAACCTGTCCTGGTTATGAGAAGCAGTGTAGCTTCACAGCATGAGTTACCCCACACTGAGTAAGCCTAAGTGCTGTCTGCCTGTGTGGCAGCAGAGGCTGTGGAGTACTGAAAGACTAGAAATGTGGTTGTCCTCCATTTACAGAGGTCTTTATTTACACGGCATATTGATGTCAAACTGCATGGTTTGACGAGCTGACTGAAGCAGGCTATCCTACCAGAACACCTTCCACCCCATGTTCAACCACATTTAGTTCAAGTAAGCCAAGACAATAAATGAAGAAAAATCATGTATGCAGCAATGCAGTTCTGTGCATGTCTTTCCTATACACTATAGCACATTTATTAAAGAGTGTGATGTCAGTTATAGGATACTTTCAGGCACTAATGACTAGTTCCAACATATAGTCAGGCTGTGATGGGTTTTTTTTTTCTGCGGAGTTCAGTGAGCTTTGGATTTCATCCCACATCAGCAATTTGGATCTCTTAGTACAAAAATTAAATGCATTCCAAAACCGGTGTTAAAACTAAAAGAATTTAATAGCTGTCAAAGCTGTATACAGAGATACAAATTGGCTGAAGCACAGGTAGGAAGATGGTAACCATCTGGACAGCTTTCATGTGTTAACTACATGTTCCTCAGGTTAGGGATTTGGCATTTTTTCTGAGTTTACAGCCAGGCACAAGGCACCTGAGCAGAACTCACATTTGGAGCTTTCCAAAGGTCCAGACCTCTTTTATATGGCCTAAAGTTCAACACCTTTTATATGTTGAAGTATTGGCAAAACCAAACTTTGTAAGACTTGGCTTACTATTTCTGCAAGGTACAGGACTGAACAAGGGGATCAGCATTGCTTCGGTGCCTTAGCCAAAGCGACAGCCTCGTCACTTCAGTTACTCAGGAGGTCATGCTGGTTGATCCGACAGCCTGAGGAAACGGGCTGCCACGAGATTGGTATTTCGGTTTCATTAGCTTGCTGGGCAAAATTGAAGGCAAAAGCTGCTGTGGCAGTTGAATATTTCTGACGTTCACATATGATGGTACCAAGCATTTATGATGTTCCTGGTTATGTGCTCCAAGTCACTGTAAAACCTCCTGTGATCGGTATCTATTGCATGTCAGGTATATTTTAATACCAAGGGAGACTAATGTGTATCCCTGGCAATTTGCACGAATGTCAAAGTGCAGGCACCCGGGATGTCTCCAGCTTAGATTCTCTGGATGCTGCATTGAGGTGACAGCACAGAACTACATCAGACTCCTGGCTCAGCACCTATTCTTGATCAGATGATAAGCATACACAGGTTTCACTGAGGTCAAAGGAACAGTATCTATAGATTGCTGGGGTGACAGGGAACTTTTTGAAAGCTCAACAACTGCAGCTGAAAGGTAACAAACCACAAGCCCTAGTAAGCTCATTAATCCAAGGCTGGTCTTGTGGGAATTTAATGTCAAGAAGCTCTAAGTCTTTGCCTTTCTGGGTTGACCTTGAAGGGTAGATTTCTGGGTTTCAAACTGTTGATTGTACAATCTCTGTGAGCTTACTAATTGTACATTTGAGTTTTTTGATCAGATGTTTGGGTATTTTGAGGTCATTAACTCTTCAGCATCGATATGACAGAACAAGGTTCAAGGAGCCAGTGTATTCAGTTTTTTCTGCTGTTACCAAAGTATAATTTTTTTGTAGAATCACTGGGATATCACATTTAGCTGCACAGTCTAATAATGAGCTTTGTTATTATTGTCGTGTAAATCAATATATATAGGACAAGTGGAGAATTTTATTTTTTTTTTCATTTTAAATCAATTTGTCATCTATTTATTGTATATAGCTACTGATGGAGAGTAGATATAATATGACCAATATTTTACCGTCTTCATAATTTTTTCTTAAGCAAAAGACAGTAACTGTTGGCTTATACCCTTTGGAGACACTTTTTTATCAGCCTCCTGACATAGCAGTCTGTGCTGAAGTTTGGTGTAGTGCAAGGCTGAGCGTGGGGTGAGGGGAAATGAATCACATGGCTTGTCATGCACAGTCAGAGCTATGAGGAGCCAATTTCAATTACAGAAAAAACATGACAAACACATAAAAGCAAAGACATTTCTGAAACACTTTTGAACAGAAAAATTATTTGCATTTAGAGTCTGAAGAAAAAGTTGTCCTTTGCTTTCAGTGTATTGCTCCTGTAAAATCACTCATAATGCCTTTTTGCTAATAGGTTGAAAGTGGCATTAAAATTTCTGGTGTGCATCAGGAAGATTTTAATCATGCTGTAACAAAGATGGAAACAAAAACAGACTTATCAAAATATTTTCTGATAAGTCTAGCAGTATGCAATAAAGGAAAAAAGATATTAAAATCTAACTGTTACTTTAATTCTCCATTTTTCTTCCTAGTTTTATGGGTCTTTTAACTTGAGATATTCAAAGTGTCTAGAGAATTAGGCATGTTAAGGTATACAGGTAGATGACTAAGCCCTGACGTGAGATTTGGGTGAGTGAACAGACCCTGGGAAACCACCAGGCATGACACGAGAAATTGCTGGATGTGACAACGTAGTAGAACAGGACAAAAGTTACAGACAGTGCTGTTAGGAATGGCCAGGTTTTACAGGGGTTTAATGGGGTTTATTGAAGAGAAAGATGCATTTTATAAATATTTGGAGGGGAGCACTGGGGACCTTTGGAGGAGACAGTCTGACGAGTCAGCAAGCACCTAGGGAACTGTATCAGTAACACCAAGATTGCCCAGGAAATGTTATCAGAAATACCAAATTTCTGTACTGATGTAGAAAAAAATAATGTCTATAGGGAAAAGTAAGTAAGGGCAAGTCATTTATTTAGGAGGAGCCCAGGGCAGAGAGTGAGAGGTTATGGTAGTTGCAGGAAGAACCAGAGTGGGGAACTGGTGGGAAGAGGCTAAAGGAGAAGCCTGTGTGGGGCCTGGGATCTGCCTGAGCAGCTGTGCCCCTGCAGTGCAAATGCACCCACACCCCTGGGAGAGGTGCTAAGCCAGAAAGAAGGGGGTGTCCCCTGCATCCTGCAGTCCACCGGTTTTGGCTGCCCAGAATTCCTACAGAATTTCAATACACTGAGATTTCATTGAAAAAGTTCTGAAGTTTTCCTTAAGAAACCACTTGCATAATTTAGAACATTAATAGCAATGTTAGGAACACGGTACCCTCTAATATTTTTCTGGGGAATTTTCAGAAAGAAACTAAAATTAAAACATATGTTTTATCACATTTAGAAAAGATCAAAATTTAAACTTTCTCTGCTTTTTAAAGGAAAACACTGAGATCCCTTTATAACCTGAGCAGATTGCATGTAAGGTCAATTTTTCTCTGATTGCTACTCTGTTTCCCTAGGTGCATAAATAAGCATTCTTCAATCCTTTTATAGGAGCTTAGTTGTACAAATAATTACTCAGTCACCCATGTGAAAGGTGCTACAGGTTTTACAAACTGAAAAAAAAAATCTAGGGAGATTAAAAGCAAGCATCAAAGAGAAATACAAAGAGCTTTTTATTTTGAGCTTTTTTTGTAGTCTACATAGTAGGGGCATTGTTTTTCTTCTATATGTATAAGGAACAGGATATGTAAACTCTGATTTATCTGGGTTTTTTTCTGTAGCAACAATACCAAATTTTGCTACAAATGCATTATTTTAACTTTGTTTGTAAAAATAAACGGCATCCCCCACCACCTACCTGATTAAATCTAGTATTAAATAATTATTTCAATAATATTATTTCTCTGACCCTTCATACATGTAATCACCCAGTGTTCCTACCCCTCCTTTGTTCTATTTTTCCCAAAGTTTTAGATATTTTCTATTACAGATTTTTTTTATTTTATATAAAAATCAAGGATAATTGCTAAGACATCTCTGTCTTCTGATTTGCTTTCTTGATTAGTTTGGGGGTTTTTTTAGGTTTTTATTATTATTATTATTGCATGGGTTTATTCTCCTTCAGATCCAGAATAGCAATGTTACTGTTTATTACTTTGGCTGCACTTTCCTCCCAAGCAGTCATCCTTTTCTATGTATGTTATTTCACATTCTGCTGGCTTTCTTCTTCCTGTCTTTCCACTGGCATGAACTTTCCCATTCATAATAATGTGAGGATAAAAAAACTCCAGACAAAAGAGACAGAGAGAAATGTATGTGTAAACAGTGTAAATGGACCATCTGAGAGGACATTTGCCCCAAAACTGATAAGGTTCAAGAGGAAGACAGCTGTCAGTCGAGTTAAGCGGTAACCAGACATTGCCCCGTCAGCATCATAACCACCACCCTGGCTGGCTCTCAGCCAGCATCCACCTTGTGGGGTGACATCACAAGGACAGCACCCAGGGACACTACTTGGGTGTGTGGCTCTGACTTCTGGGGAGCCTGGGGGACAGGGGAATTTTTCTGTTGGTTTGTGGAGTCAGTTGTAGAAGTGTACATGGAAATCAGAGGCATATATTTACTGCTTGTAGGCACCTGGCGCTGTGGTTTATCCATTGCATTACTAGCATTGATCCTGAATGCATCCTGACAGTTAATCGGTTAGCATCAATAAACTATTTCAATTCCAAATTGATTTAAATCTCATGAAATCACTTTTTCTTTGCGACGGGTATCTACCCCACTGATGTACAGAAGCAGGTGCTGTAAAGCCCATGGGATGGGTTACACAGGATAATCTTTCTCCCATGATCTTTTCTTCCATTCCTCATCCAAGTAAGTTTTTAATTCTTAAGACTGCAGTTTAGGGGGGCTGTTTTCCTGTTGGAAGAGTAGAACTTCTTGTGGTGGAACAGACATGCACTTTTGCCAAATGTTTTCTTTCAGATTTTCTACAGTAAAAGCCAGTCCTCCTCAACTTCTGGCTTTTCTTTGTGTCCTTTAAAATATCTTGTGCCTTTTGAATGTGCCTCAGCCTTCTTTTGACACTGGGGGAAGTGTACTATAGTATCAAATTTAGCTCAGAAGATAGGACCTCTTCCTAAAACACTTCAAACTAACCTTATTTCTGGAATGGGTTTATAATTTTTATGTTATTCAGTGGGGTTTTTACCCCCACGTGCTTTTTCTGTGGTTTACCTTGTAACCTCATACAGTAGAAAAGGGATTCATTAGCTTCTTTATTCAAGCAGTACATAAAACAGCAGCCCCAACTCCACTCCACTTACTACATTCATTTTTACTACTGTCATTTGAAAATGTTAGGAGCCAGAGATCTGAACAGTCTGAGGACTAAATGAACAATTTGTTTGTGATACAAATAAATGTTTCCAGGCTGCTAGACAACTTCCAGCACCTGCATTGCACACTTTCCAGCGTGTGACCTTGACAGATCAGACATCAGCTTCTTCTCAAAAGGAAAAAAAACAAGGAGAGGAGGAAGGGGGTGGAGTGTGATATTGCATCTTTATTTATCTGAAAGCATATTTCCATTTTTTTTCAGCCAACTGAATGGAGGATGGTAGAAATAAATGTCTGTGACAGCAAGAAAATTAAAAGCAATCTGTAGGTCATACTCGGTGCATTTTAAGATGACTTTCCAGGGGTGCATATGGCATATCTCCAAGGCAGTGCAAATAATTTTTTTCAATTTGTTAAGTGGGGTTTTTTTATGTGGTAGGTGAAAATACTGTGGTCACCCAGATACCCAAAATGCAGCGTGAAGCATGGTTGCTTTCCATGAGATACACAGCTACCCAGTAGCCCAAAGAGGTATGCTGCTGTGGGAGGACATACTTTGCATGTATCTCAGACTGCAGTTGGTGTGAACTGTGGCTGAAGTCTTCAAAGCAGAAGACTTTTTGGTTTGCATTAAGGCTGATGATTTAAGAGACTCCCGTATCATGACTCCTGTCACGCAGATTACACTAGGAAGAATAAGCACAACAAGAAAGACAGGAGCATTAAGCAGCTGCATAATTGCATGTCAATGCAAATTGCTTTAGCTACAATTTTTTGAGGACACGAAAAGGAGAAGAGAATCCTATAGCAGGATCAAATGGGAGCCTACATGAATAAAAATGCACAGGAAGAAAATTTATCCTACAAGCAAGAAATAAGATCAGAAATTTATAACATTCAAATAAACAGGAAGAAGAATGACATAACTCTTTGAGGAGTTGTAGAATCTACCGCAAGCTACAAGATTATCACCAAGCCAGGCACCTGGACAAAAATGTGTTCACAAAATTTTTATATGAGCACAAGCCTCAGTCCTGTCTATAGTATCTCATCATCTAAATTGTCTGTCTTGTGCATCCAAAATGCTAACTCAAGGCTGGAGTTGGCCATGTGGGACACCTACTGTTGGGAAGCCAAGACTGAATCCAAGACAGAAGGAAAGGGACTGTTTGCTGGAAGGTTTTTTTTGGGAAGGAGGTATCTGACAGTGAGAAAGAAGAGAAAAAATGGGAATGGAACTGACCACACCCTAAGATAAATTACAGGGCTTTGAACACAACAAAAAATAGCCTCAGATACCTGTCTAGAGCTTTTGTCTTTGTTTTTCACTTTCCTACTCTATTTTAATTGACAATAAATTAAATTAATTTTCCCTATTTCGCCTGTGGTTGTAGCTGGTAAGTGGTCTCCCTGTCTTTATCTCAACCCTACACAATTTTTCATCTTATTCTCAGCCCCTGTCCTGTTGAGGAAGGGGAGTGTGAGAGTGGCTGGGGAAACAGCTGGAAGCTGGCTAAGATGAACCCACCACAACACAAACTAACCCCAACATTTTATAGTGAGATTTTAACATTGAGTGTTTAAGACCACCACAAATCTCCTGGCTTTCCTAATCCTTCCTGCTTTTTTATACACCCCTTTCTTATCTGAAACAGTTTGTAGTGCTCCTAATTAATGTTTTCTTGCATCATATTTCAGTTACCTTTATTGAGTTGCCTAGTTCTCAGACATTGTAACCACAAATCCTTGCTTCACTCATCCAACTTTTTTGTTGACGTTTTCTGTTGTCATTTATCCTCTGTGTCCTTTTTCTTGTACGGACTGCTATAGAGATGGAGTTAAAAAAAAAGAAAAAAAAAAAAAAAGAAAAAAAAAGCCAACCTCACAACCTTACAAAATTCTGAGTGTTGACAATTTCCATCAGTGTAACACAGAGTAGAGAAAGCTTAGCTTCAAAGCAAGGTTTCTGCACTAACATGACAAGTAATGTTTTTCCTATTAAAATCTACAACAGAGAATTAAAAGATTTTAAGATAAGTGGGGTTTTTTTCCTCTTTGATTTAATAAACATTTTATTTTCAACCCCCTTTTCTTTTTTCTTTCAGCACTCATTGCAATGCAAAAATTAATGTAGATTTGTCTCTTTCCAGCTGCAGTGCCAAACAAAAAGGGCTCTCAAAGTCAAGCCAAAGAGGCACAAGAATTACATAATTTTATTTTTTTTCCTAATTCATGACCTCAATTGCATAGGCTTGGGAGATGAAAGCACAGTAGGAGATTACATGCTTCCTTTAGCTTTAGCAATAAGGAAAAGAAAAATTTAACATCCAAAATTGTTAATGGGGTTCTCATAATTTCTAAGAAAACACCTAACTTTTAATTGTCTAAATTCATAATTTACTCACCTTTGGAACTTACGATGACATTGTGGATTAAAATAATCCATAATATTAATTAATAATAATCCATAATAATAATTGATCTGTGGTATGGAACCAGGTATTTAAATTCAAATTTTATAAAGGATGTATTACTTAAGTGCAATGTAATTCCTAAATGTGTGATTTTCTAATTGTGAAGGGGCGTAACACAGCAGGCCTTACAAAATATTATTAGAGCACACACCATTCACAGAAATAACCTACAGAAGCTTCTAAAAAGACTTACTATTTAAAAGCATAAGAAGCTTCCATTGTACTACATCACTCCTTTTGCTGAGTGCAGGGGACTGCGCTGTTCCCATGAATTGCTGCTTGAAATAATAATCTTTTACTTACAACTTTAAAAGCTGGTTTTCTGCAGAAGTTTGTAAAAAGGACAATACCTATAGGTGATTTAGTAAACATGGGGAACTCTTCAGAAATAAGGGCAATATTTTCAGCCAAAAGTTATTGAAAAGGTGTATTAGAGAGTAAAAAAAAAAAAAAAAAAAAAAAAAAAAAGTATTATAGCTGTGAAGCATTTCTAAATAACTACATTTTATTGTGTTCTGTGAGATATTAGCCTTCAGAAAGTTCAGCACAATAATGCCTACAGAGAACACAGCAAAGAAAATACAACAGTAAAGAAATCCTTTCGTGTATACATCACCTATACAAATACCTTCCGAGACACCACAAGGTCTAGAGGCAGGCTTTGTAATTTCTCTCTGCTTAAGCTGTAAATGATTAGCTTTCTGTATGCTGAAATGTTTACTACTAGCATTAAAAGTCAGCACCTCCATTAACCTTGTATCTTCTTTGTCAGGGTTGCATACTGTTTTGCTGCAGGGGAAATAAGGCAACTAACAGAAAATCTTCTGTGTATCATTTTTTTAAAAGCTATTTGTTTTCTGTAAGGTCAAAATTATCAATTTTTTAGTCAATCCATATGTGGACATGTAATTAAAATATAAAGATATAGTTTAGTGACCCTGATGCTGTACTTGATCACGGCACACCAAAAACAAATGAGCAAAGCACTTCAGCTACAGCAAGTTAAACTTCTCACTAGATTGATGGCTCCTATCATCTTCAAGGCATAAGTTACACAAAATTTATCTCAATCACTAAAACATATATGGAGGCTAGAAAGAATCAAACTTGCCTACCTCAAAAAAAGACAACTTCATACTCAGCCTTCTTTTTAAGAAGCTTCAAGTTCAGAATTCACCAGCTTATGTTAGCAGTAGATGTGCTGTAGGGGATTTCGGGAATTGGAGATTCCTGTAACTGGAAACTCTTTGGAAATCAGAAACTCCTGAAAATTGTCAGACTAATAGGTATGAATGCCTTTCTATCCATCCTTATGATTGCACATAAATAAAAAACAAGCAACGTCATATAAATTAAGTAAATGTAACATTCTGAATACTCATCATTTCACCTTTTTACTTGTGAGTTGGGACAAATCTAGTATCTAAGTTCATTCTTTCTGCACTAGTAACAAAAATGAACTGTCTAATTCCTGATATGATTTCCTGCTTTGCAATAATTCCCTTGATCAGTGGGTGACTAGTGCTGAGAGTGTTGCTGGTTTCCAGCCATAACCCAAGTACCACAATACATGTCAGCAGCCGGGCATCCTCCAAGACTGCTCTTACTGTGTGACATACCATAATATTTCCCGGATGACCTCCTCGAATCAAATGACCTGCCACTCTTTTTCCACCTCACCTCAGGAGATGACAGAAGGTTCTTCCCCAGAACTGTTTATAACAAATCTTCTCCTCCCCTTTACATTTCCTTGGCACTTGTATTTCACCTAAGCACTTCATCAATGCCCATTGTGTGGTATCTGCTGGGCTTTCTTTCTCCAAAATGATAATGAAGGAACAAAGTCTTATCAAAAAGGTGCGGGTGGCATTTGCTTTTCACTAGTGGCACCACGGCAGCTTTAGTTTTATTCTGGCATAGAGTGAGCATTGCCAATTGTTGGCAGAGTATTGTAAAGGTTTATAAAATATTCTTTTAATTTATTAAATGCACCTAGAGGCCTCCTAGGGAAAATAATCTAGCTCATGTTTATATGCAGGTACGTCTAGAACTATTACTATTCAAAATCAGAATGTCAGCCAAAATATCCTATAGTCGCTTATAGCAAAGCACTTTGCAAACACTATACCGACTCTGAACTTACGTGCTTCATCCCTTGAGCAGGATAAGGGACTACATAAGTGACATTAATTTTATTTTCATTCTGAGGTCTGGGATTGACATGATTGCTCCCTAGATGAACTACTTCCTCATAGACATTTACATTTAAGCATTTTTAAGTATAAATTCCTCCAAAGGGTCACAGCCAAGCCAAGAGAGATTATTTTCATGAATAATTCTTGTGAGCTATGATATCAAATGCTTTACTAAGTTCAGATATTAATCTAATGCATTCTACTGTTCTCCCCAGAATATGGAAATTAGAGTCAGTGGTTCAGAAAATTCCTCAGTGAGCTGGAGGTCCTTGTGGCTGGAGCTATGAAATATAATATGTCTTTTGCTTCAAGGATGGATGGATCAATGAATAAAAATGGGATAAGTAGCCTACATCTTTTCAAATCTCCTGGAGGGGTAGGAAGCCTTGTTACAGCATGTGTGTGTGTGTGAATTTGCTTGCACACACTCTGGTTAGACAATTCTACATCAAAACATAAGGCATAATGTGCATAGGAAATATGTTGTATTCAAACATATTATAAATCATTTGGGATGGTTGTTGAGACCGTTTCCTCTGCTCAGCATCTTCTAGAATTTAACTTTAGGGATGAACTCAGTGGAAAGCACCTGGACTTAGAGGAAAATCAACCATGAAAAATCCCCATTCTTACACTAAGCAAGGCCAGATTGTGGCTGAGATTTGTATAAAAGTGGAAGGGCTATTTTTCTTGAACCATCAAAAGAAAGCTCTAGAGTGACAGAGGAGTAAAGCCAGGCTCTATCTTTAGAAACATGCACGCATTCGTTTCTCAAAAGTAGAGGGAACATATATGGATGAAGGTAAGGCTTCTGCTCCCCTACTTACGTATGGATCAAGGCTTGCTATTAGCACAGTGCTACTGAATTTAGTAGTGCTATTACTGGAATAGTGTCTGCAAACTTTACTTGTAGGAGAAGACTTCAGTCTGCTAAATGTTCTGTAAAAAACATCTTTTAATCCACAAGGATAGTACAGGGAACACAACTAGCTCCAAGACAAACTTTAACTGGATTAATTGGAAACCTGACTGCGGGATTATGTCTCTTAATCTCTTACACCCTTCTCTCCCATTCAACAGTTTCCCATAGAACACCACAACAATATAGCCCTCCATGAAAAACTGCTGTAGCTCTTGAGTTTTCTTATCTGGGGGTTATTTTGCGTGTCTAATTCAGCAGAAGAGCAACCACTCTACCACTCAAAACCTATTCAGCTATTGTAAGATCCTGATTTTACTTGCAAGCTGTCATCTTTTACTACCTTTGAGACAGGACAATGTTTGTGAGAAGATCTGCTTTTCTGAAAAGGGATCTTAGGGAAATACTTATTCCTAATATGCTGCATTAGTGTCATATATGGGTTGCTTGAATGCACATGTATTTCCATTACTGGAAATGAATTCACATACGGTACTAAAGTAGAATTATATATCTTACAACTGAATACTATTTAAACATGTCCAAAGAAATATAGCTTATGAATAATCTTGTTCCAATACTTTTGCAATGAAGTATTATGTTCAGAATTCTAAAGTTATGGGGAAACAAGTTTGGTTGTGTTGCTCTTTTATTTGCAATATGCTAGATTTTAATTAAAATTACATCACTGAAAGCTGTTTTAAATGTGAAACTCTCTTGCTTCAATTGCAGGAAGTCTTTTCTCCCTTTTGAATTTCAGTTTAGCTATAACTCTCCAGAATCAATGGGGACTCATTTTTCTCTTTCCAAACAAGGATTACACAGAACAGTATCAAACATATATCTCTGTGTGTTAAAAAACTGAGATTCCAGTTTCTTTTCCTAATGAAGATTAGAAACCTTATCAGCTTCTGTTGTACTCCCCCAGGAACATTTCCATTAATATAACTCTAGATCTTCTGTTATGAAAAACAAAGGCAAAAGCAAAGGCCAAAGAAAGCCACAACTAAGAACCACTGGAGATGAAGTCATTGGAGATAAGACCCAAAGCAGGTGAAAATTCAAAAGAATGGCAGTAGAAGTAAAGGTAGCAATTTTTTGTGCTGAGAAATAAAATAAGCTTCGCACCAGGACCCATCCCATGAGGGGTTCCATGAGGTGCCTCAGCCTGGCCTTGGATTGGACCCTCGTCCAGCTCTGCTGCCCAAAGGTGGCCCCTGAGCATTGCAGGTTGGCTGCACGAAAATAAACTGTTCCTTATCTCATCGACAAGGGAAACCTCACTTCCTTGCAGGGAATCCTTCTTTCTCTGGCACCCCAGCTTCCAGCCAGTTTAACCCTTTCTGTAGCAGGGCCTTCTTGTCCTCTGAGCCGGATCATTCCTTGGTCACAATTTACCACTGCTGAACAGTTACAGTTTGAATTATCCCTTCACTGTAAAATAGTGACAGCACAGATATTCTGCAATATTGTTTAACCCTGTCTTATTTGTATGCATCTGGAAATTTTCTAGGAAGTAAGTAGAACTTGCCCTTACTCAAATAAACCTCAAAAGCTCTTTTGGGTCACTTCAGCAGCTTAAAATTAAAGTACTGATACTCTTATGCATGTATACTTTTTGATGGTATTTCCACAGTGTTTGCAATCCATAAGCACTTTTAGCACTGATGTAATACCTTCTGTTTCACAGATGAACAGAACCAGCCCTGGCCAGTTATTCAAGATCAAGCTGAAAGTAAATTATCTCAGACAATAAGGGAATACTGTGAAAGTTCTGTGCAAGTGTGACCTGAATAAAACATGGTACAAAGTGATGAGGAAAAGAAAGCTATTCTTGGTTAAGCCAGCTGGACAAGTCTTTGAACTTAAGAAATTCTCCCTTTAGAGAAACATTTTCAGCTTCTGTGCTAAACTACAGATTTGTATCTCTGCACTCTAACCAATTCTAAATGGGCTGAAACACTTTTATCCTGTCAAAAGCATCAGCTCAGTCTGCATTCATTACATTCAAATTTTGGAAGTGCATCTCAGTAATGCTACGTTGTGCAGGAAAGGAGAAATATTTTATGGTGATAGTAAAAATATACTTTTAGATTTTGATTCTAAGAAACTAATGCTTCATTATCGTATTTCATTTCAGTATGTTTTTCAGTCCTGTATCAAAAAGTGACCACACAGATTTGCAACAACTACCTTGAAACTGTTAAAGCCCTTCGTTACCTTTTGGAAGCTCACAGTTTTTATTTGTGTGTTTATGGTAGCAAATGTTTACAGTGATAACATTTCTATACGCCAGATCATTTCATAAACATTACCAGCTAGTTCTGCTCCTGTCTAAGTGAAAACAGCTTTTCACCTCAACTAGATCAACTCTGTAATGAATAAATTGATAATGACAATGTGCATTCCATCACACTTGCAAATAATGAAAAAACATTGGGGCTTTTGTGAGTGTGGGGTGTGTGTGTGTGTGGACAGAAATCTACGGTCAGGAAGGTTAGACTAACCTGAAGTTTTCTGTCTCTTTCAATGCACCATAAAATTAAAATAAAGCAGAATATTTGGGATCAGCTTATTTTAGATTCTGTTTCAATCCCTTTACACCATTTCATCTGGAAGCAGGAGAAAGTCCGTTGCAGTAAGTGTTTCTTTAAACAACATACCCTGGCAAGAAGCCACTACTTGTAGCCCCTCAGTTGACTGCAGCCCCTGACCAGAGGTATTGAGAAAAAACCTACAGGAGATCCCATGGTCTGCCCCTGCTCCAGACCCACACCTCAGGATCAGCTGCATTGTGGTCTCACACCGTATCTCTATGGTGTGCACAAAGGTGCGTACAGACCCTATTACACTGTTACAGGTTTTTGTTTGGCCTGCAGGGCAACACTCAATGATAGAATTTCTCAGGAATGTGGATCATACTTCAGTCAGCTTGAGTATTAAAACTGAGTTCTTCCTTTTCTGGTGACCAGCCTTTACCATGAACTCAAGACCTCAATATATAAATTGATTTTTTTAACAAAAGTAATCTTCAGCTTCAAAAGGTGAGTTATGTGTTTTTGGAGATGGACCAAATGCCGAAATGGAGGTGCCCAGGTCAAGATAAAGACATGAAAAATGCTGATGGCTCACTGCAGGACTTCAAGGATGACAAAACGTGGGGAAACAAAGGCTGTTGTTGCTCTCTGTGTCATCCTCTGCGCATATTACAGGGCATGAAAACCCTTAATCCTTCCTTTCTGATTCAAAGTTCTACAAACATTTGCCTTAGCCATACCAGAGGGTATTGTGATCAGTTTAATAGATGTCTGTTTGAAAGAGGTCCAAAACTGAAAGACATGTAATCTCCAGGAGACATGATAGCAGTCCCAAGACCTTTTGATAGTCCTTTAATACTACACTGCTAATATTCAATCATAGTGTAACATCAACAGCAAAGCTGTGCATCGAAATGCCCTTTTAAAGAGAGCTTATTCTAAACTTGTGCCTGCACTACCCTTCAGTATGTCTTCTGTGAGTGATAGTACTTCAATTAAGTCATTAATTGTATGTCCCCATTTTATGTAGGCAGAATTATTTTCTTAGTTGGCAATTTAGACAAATGTATTACATAAGTTTTTATTTCACTGGCTGTGCATCAGCTTTCAAAATCTATGATGTTTCAGAAAAAGTATGAAGCGAATATTAAAAGAAATAGCAGAATTTAAAACCTGTTTGCCTATGTACAGCTTTCCATACTCATGGTTCATGCCATGAATCTTGTCTCTCCTGCTAGAATGCCTCTCCTGTTTTTCCTCTCTGAGGAAGCATATGATAATGTATAGCCCCATATTTGAAACAGACTAATAATATAACTTTAGAACGACATTTGTTAAGCCCAGTTTTCTGGATTTAGTGACCCAAAATAACAATCACATTTAGCTGGAAATGCCAAGATGAAAAATGCTTAGAATTTGCTCATTTTCTGTTTCCTGGACAATTATTATTTCAGTCTTTGACTCGTGAAAAAAAAGTTATCCACCATTTTGTGCAACTGCAAATGTTTTCCTAGCATGGTTTTGAAATTAGTTTCATCACACATAAAACATAGTACCTGTATTCAGGAAGAACAAATGCAAACTTCAAGGCAATGTTCATGTCATTACAAACACAGGTGACACTAGAAAATGTACTAACAGATTAAAACACGTAATCTCTTACCTCTGTCTCAGAAATAAAAATCCATGAGGGACCAAAGGATGAAAGTATTATCAATGAGCTGCTAAAACAGTGCAGACTGATCCCATTGAGGCATGTCAGCAATATCATCTGTTTGTGTGCTAGTTTGTGCTCCCAAATACTGACATAATGCTGAAGTTTTTCTTACTGGTAGATGTAATTGTATAGTGAAATAGCCTTTTGATTTCCTAAGAATGTGCATCATGACACTACTTCATTGCACAAGACATTAAGATTAATACCATTAATAGCATTAGTAGCACAAGATTAATAGCATATGCCACGTTACTGAAAAATTACACCATCTAGGCAGCAACTTCTGCATTTACAGCATACTATGATGCCAGAATATATGGTAAGTGCTATAAAGAATGGTTCAGTTTAACAAAGTTTAGCTAACGTTACCCTAAGTCCTTCTGAACTTGTTGTTGCATATATCATTCCTTCTGCACAAAAACCGGTCACTATATGTCTTTCAGATAAGGAGGAAAACAAAGAAATTGTCCCAAGACAATATAATTAACAAGGTTATTGGTGTCTTATGCTCACATTCTAATTTAGGAAGCAATAAATAGTGAAAACAATAGTCTACCCATGGGGAGCTCCGTACAGGAACACTGTGTTGAAGACAAAGCCCAAGGTGGCACCTCTACAGCCAGGGGCTGGACCAGCAGCCAGAACTCAGGCATGCCAGATGTTGAGAGTGACTGTCCTGTCCCCTTGGGTCCAAGGTGACTGTTTGAATTGGATTGGAGGATCTGTGGCCTTGGCAGGCATGAGTGTGAAATGTGTGAGTATCCAAGGACAGAAATCTGAGAGCAGAAACCACTGTCCACATGCTATTCCAATCCCACTAAGATAAATTTTAGATTTTGTGACAGAGTGATGAGGTTCTGTTCTTGTGGTTAACCCATGCTAAATTGCCCCATGGCAGTTCGTGTCGAAGTTCCTATTACAGGGTGGAAGTGAAATAGAAATGAAAAAGTGATAGAAATCAAACTGACGTAAGTCCAAAGCTGTCAGTTCTGGCAAAGACTTCTTGGCAAGACAAATTTCAAATAGAAATAAAAGCCGAAAAAGCTACTGATCTGTGTCTCCTCAGTCTTAAGAACTAAAGTCTCTATATTCCTTAAATTACCCTATGAGACAGAGTTCTTTTCTCTTTTTCTTTTTGTTTTTTAGCTAACTTTAGCAATAAACAATTTAATTTATCTCAAGTATAGTACTGCCAGTCAACCAGCCATTGCCAGCCCCTTTGTAAGGCCTTCCTAACAGTACCCTCTTTGCCAAGGTGATGTGAGGATGATGCATTACAGACTGAAAGATACTGCAGTAAGAGGCACATTTTGAATTTCTATGATAAACAGAACATTTAGTTTTAAAGATTAAGAGATTTAGGTAGTCATTCCTTAAGTCAGTCGGTGTAGCAGCTAGTAGCTGCAAAGGGATTGCTGGAGGGCACAAACAGAACCTCAGGGGCTAATTCTTCATTTTTTTACCCTGTCACAAAGCAAAGATGTAAAAACAAGACTAACAGCTCTTAAGGTAACTCAGAGTGAACATGAACTCAGTCCTAAACGTGACATTTCTGCTAACGAAAGGACAATCTCTTTTCCATGATAGCTGAGCACTTGTTTCTGCAATGAAACAATGATAGGGTTCCCAACTATGCTGAAGCTTGGTATTTTTACAAAGTACTTTTCCCTTTGTTTAAAAGACAATAAGGAAGACAACTTCATTCAGACAAGTAATTCTCAGAAGGCATATGCCATCTTTAAAGTTTTACCTTCAAGGTCGTAACAGCTGTTTGATTTTGAGATGATACTGTGTATAGAAGGTTAATTCAGTGACACTAGAACAAGAATGGAAAGTGGCAAGCTCAGAAATATACTAGAGATGACTTGACATGATTTAATGGAGAAAGATACACTACTCTTGAAAACAGTTGCTTTTACAGGATTTTTTTTCTTTTTGAAAGAACTTGTTTATAAAGTCTCACCTTCTGAATCTGAGCAGTAATACAAAATAATGAACCTTCAATACAGTCTTGGGCTAATATTTCTTTCTCTTAATAGGGTAATTGTATTTGAAATATTGAATAACAAAAGCCAAACACAATATTATTTGGTAAATATCACTCTCTAAAGTCATCCAAAATTTAAAGAACAAGGAACAAACCAGACTACAATATGAACAAGGTGGTAAGTTGGAAAAATCATATTGGATATTCTTTAGAAAAGTATGGCGAGATGATCGTTTTTTTAATATATATATTTCAAGATCATCTATTTCTGAAACAGTGAGTTCACAAAGCATGGACTTTATATCATGGATGTTCATCTGTTGATACAGGAGCATCAGGTAGAGGCACAAAAAGGGTCTAGTCAGAACATTCCACAGTTCTTACAATCAAAAATAGCAATTTAAGCTGGATAGTGCCAAATGTGAAGTACAAGAACCAGGCTGCATTTAACTGCAATAATGCAAAAGTATGTAATCATATTGTTGTCTTTGGAACTAACGCTAACTCAGTGGACCAACCTCACCAATAAAGTATAAAATTACTACAACTATTGAGTTCTGAGATTACAGCAATGCAAATCTTTATCAGATTGTGAGGAGATAACTATCTGAACAGAGTTCCAAAACCTCAAGAAAGGCATTCAATAATTAAGCGCAATCAGAAACTGAGGACAGCTTTTAACTTTTATTTAATCTGCTTCCTAAGCTTTCAGACAAGTTCTTTCTAGCAGAGAAGGCAAAAAAGAATTATTTCATTAAAATAATCTTTGTCCATCCCATCAGTTATATTTTTGTTTTCTTGGAGTGAATGAAATCTGCTGCCTCCCGTTCATTATCATTTCAACATTTTTCAATCTGGAAAAGTCCATCTGTCATAAACTATACAACTGCTGACGGTACCCAACATACTGATGTACACAACCTTATGACATCCTCAGCAGCTTTGAAGATACATCACATTTTATCCATAAAACGTCTATTGCGGAAGTTTACAGCTTGGTCAGTCACTAATCAAGAAATCATTCACCAATGATTTTCCAAAGCAGGGCTAGGTGCTTCAGATGTATCAGCAGTATTTATTACTCCCTGAGACAACAGAACATACTTGGTTGTACCAAAAGGTGTAATGTAACCCATTCTCACTACTCCCAGTCTTAAGTTGGAGCAGTTCTGCTGGAATCAGTGCACAGCTAGAAAGCCAAGTTGGAGCATGGGACAAACCTGTCCAGGAGGCCATTCACAAGCATCTGCTGCCTGAAGAGCTGCTCCCAGGTACTTTTCTCCCACCAGGCAAATCTGCCAACAGATTCTAAATACCTCAGTGTGAATCACAGCTGGGAACCAAGTAGGTTCCAAGTATTTCAGTGGAGTATTTCAGCGGAGAAATTCAGCACTGTTTCCTTCCCAGTCAAGCGGATGACAATGGCAATCAAAACTGACAATATTATTTCATTAGTTGGTCCCACTAGCTTAAGTAGTGCAAGGTCCTAACTACAGCTGATAAGCCTCAGGGCCCGCTACACTAAAGCCATGTGATCAGAGGCTGAAATAAACCCTATTGCAGGGCAGCGGCCTACCAGGATGCCAGGGCTCTTAAAAGCCAATCCTAAAAAACTGAGGAATGAACCCTAAAGTGAATGTATCATCTCCACAGAGAAAACAATTCCAATTGAATGTAATTAGAACAAGTCCAGTATCCATACAGATTCTAATAAGCTTGCTCTTGGAAAAAAAGAAACGGAGCTTTAAAGTCTATAACCTATTAATTTTTCTTTTATGTTGTCAATAACTTCAGCTTGCTTTTAATCCAAAATATGTTAGTTTGTCTCACTTATTCTAGTCTTATGCAAACATGAGCCCACTCAATGTGTGTCTGTACTGCAGAAACAGATGCTACTACGTATATTTCAAACCTGAGTCTGAATCAGATGGTCTTTGTAAAGCGTCCTACTGGCAAACATGCATTTCAGAGAGAAGGGGCAAGTTTTCCACAGCTTTTTCACCAGTGTAAAATATGTGTCTCTTTGGACTGGTTTTGGCTGGGGTAGAGTTAATTTTCTTCATAGTAGCTGATATGGGGCTATGTTTTGGATATGTGATGAAAACAGTGTCGATAACACAGGCATGTTATTGCTGAGCAGTGCTCACGCAGCATCATAGCCTTTCCTGCTTCTCCCATCACCCCACCAGCAAGTAGGCACAAGGAGCTGGGAGAGGACAGAGCTGGACAGCTGCCCCCAGCTGACCAAAGGAACATTCCGTACTATATGACATCATGCTCAGCAATAAAAGCTGTGGGGAAGAAGAAAGAAGGAGGGGGGGTGGGGGGTTGGGGGGGGGGGGTGTGCTGGTGGAGAACGGGACATTCAGAGTTATGCCATTTCTCTTCCCAAGTAACCGTTACACGTGACGGAACCCTGCCTTCCCAGAGACGGCTGAGCATCTGCCTACTGATGACAAGCAGTGAATTAATTCCTTATTTTGCTTTGCTTGTGTGTACAGCTTTTACTTCACTGTTAAACTTTTATCTCAATACGTGAGTTTTCTCACTTTTACTTTTTTGATTGCCTCCTCCATCCTATTGTGGGGGGAGTAAACAAGCAGGTTTGTCAATCACAATTTGCCTTTAGTAAACCCATGCTGGCTTTTCCCGATCATGCACTTCATTTCACTTGTGATAGCCCCCAGGAGGAGTCATTCCATAACTCTCCCAGGGACTGAAGTAAGCCTGATGTGTCTACGACTTTCCAGATCCTTCTTTCAGCCTTTCTTGCAGATGGGGGTTGACATTAACCTTCTTCCACTCTTCTGGGGCATCCCCCAATCTCCACAGCCTCTCAAAGATTACGGAGGGCAGCCTCACAATGATGTCAGCTAGCACTCCTCACCCCTCGGGTGGATGTTGTCAGGGCCCATCACTTTGTAAGGGTCAAGCTTCTGTAACGGTACACATTCACTCCTTCGCTGGCAGCAGGCCTGTGTTTGCATCAGCCTGGATTTTTTTCCCAAGGCCTGGGGCCAAACAGTGCTGGTAAAGACAGAGGTGAAGAGTGTCAAGAACCTCTGCCTTTTCAGTGCAGTCGACTAGCTCACCCCACCTGTTTGACAGTGGACCTTCTGTTTCTGCTTGTCGTTTATATACCTAAAGAACTCACTCTTGTAGTTTTTGACATCTCTGGCCAATTTCAAGCTGAGCTATTGCTTTCCTAACTGCATCTCTGCACACCCTGACAATGCCCTCCTAGTTTGCAATGGGTATTCATCCACTTTTTCCATCTCTGGTGTGCTTCTCTTCTGGTTTCAAGCAGACTCAGAAGCTTGCAGTTGAACCGGGGGGGTCTCTTGCTCTGCCTCCTTCCCTTACCTTTAAAGGAGATGAACTGGTTTGGGGCTTCCACAAGAGCGTTCCTGGAAAACTCCCAGCACTCACTGTCTCCTTTATCCTCCATGGAAGCTCCCCATAGAATCCCTCCCAGCCGAGCTCTGAGCAAGCTGAAGTTTGCTCTTCTAAACTCTAACCCCTTTGTCTCAGTAGCAACCTTCAGCATGCTCGGCAGGATCCCAGACTCCACGAGCCCGTCACCGCTGCAGCCAAGGCTGTCACTAACGGGGCACTACAAAGCGGGTTCTCCTGGTTTGCGAGCAGCAGTTCCAGCAGTGCCTCATTCCCGGCTGGCACAGCCAACAGCCCTGTGAGGGAGCAGTCCTCTGCGCCTCCCAGGAACCTGATGGATGACGTGCCAGCTGCTGCGCTCTTCTTCCAGCAAATGTCTGTGTGGCTGAAGTCACCCATAAGAACCAGGTTCCGGTGACCTGAAGCTTCCTGAAGTGACCCAAGTATTGCCTCATTTGCCACCTTGTCTTGGTTTGGAGGTCAGCAGCAGATACCTACTGTAAGAACCCCCTTGGAAACAACTCTCTGGTCTTGACCCAGAGGCATTTGATAGGGCTTCCACAATCACCGTAGCTGACTTTTATACATCCAAGGTTCCCCTTAACATAGAGCATGACTCCTCTTCCTCTTCTTCCCTACCTGTCTTTACAAAACAGCCTATACCCATCCATCGCAATCCTCCAGTCACATGAGTTGTCCCACCACGTTTCAGTTATTCCTATGAGATCATAGCTTTCTGACTGGGCACGGAGGTCCAATGTTGCAGCACTCTCAAAACTAGCCGGCTGCAACAAGGCTTTTACCATCCCATACCAGCTTAGCTTCAATAACTAGTTCCTGCACCTTGCCCTGGCACAGCCACTGATCCCCCACAAGGTTTCAACAGTTCATCTACTGTTTGTGCTGCTCCTTCATACTCTTCAGGCCAGTCCCCCTGCTTCATCCTTCTCCTTGTCTCTTCTCCATCCAGGGCACTCACACCCTCTCTCCTCCCTCTGCTTCTTCCAGGCCTCCCTGCATTGGCCACTCCTCTTCCATACCCCTTGGAGCTATTTAACTACTTGGCAGGAACCAGCCACAGCTGCACCTTACCCACATCAGCCGACCCACCGCCCCTGAAGCCAGCCCACAGCTGTAAGTTATCAATGTTAATTAACCTGCCTTCATTCCTCTATAATTCCTCTACACTCCAGTTCCTCCTGTTCGTTCCCCAGGCTGCATGCATTGGTGTACATACACTTGAGGTGGTTGTTCTTCTGGTTCTCATCTTGGGAGGCAGCTAAGGACCATGTCTCACTGCTCTGGCTGGCCTGGCTTATTCCCCAGTTGGTTGCAATGGTGTGAGCATTGCTGCTTTGGACCTGCCCCACAAGTACTTCTGTTTAAATCCCACCTCACCAAGTTGACCAGCCTGCTGCCAAAGATTCCCAAATAGTTTTATTTATAGTGGATGAATATATATTTATGCTGCAGCACAGGCAACTACCAAGTCCTTGTATCCCCTGCAAACTCGTGTTTACTCCTGAATGGCTTTGTCTCTGATCACAATCTTTAACAGAAAGCTAAACCAAACAGTGTTTGTTTAAAAAACTTCATTATGCAATTTTTTATGGTCCAATATTAAAATAAAAGAGCTATTGAAATAAAAATAATTATATCTATTAGTTTTAAAAAGCTTTTTGTGAAAATTACAGCCTTTCCATGTCAATTTTGAGTGTATCATTAGTGTTTGGGAAATTTGGTTGCATCGATGATTTTGTTTTAAAGATAAATGGTGTCCTGAAGGGTTGTTTATAAACATTTTCCTGGATTATTTTATGACCTTGTGGGTTCACGGTTTAAGCTCCAGTTATCTGACAAATCTTTGTGTCTCATTTTCTGCTTGCTTTTTCAGGTGAGCCATCCAGGATTATTAGGAAAGTACTTCTATCCCTCATTATCCTTGGAAAATGACAAATCTGATGAATCAGAAATGACACCAAAAAGATATATATCTCTTTTTTATCTTTAATTGCAGATTTGTATGAAGTCATGCCACTTTCCTGTTACCTAAAGGCTTGAATTGCTGATTTTGTTGGTTTTTTAGCTCAGATTTTTTTTAATCCTTATTGCAGCAAGAAGATATTTGCTTAATCTCTGTGTTGGTAGTGAACCAGTTGTACTCAGCTTGTAGTATCTGAATTTTATTTAGCTATTCTTACTGAGCTAAAGCTTGGTCAGCATTCCTACGTATACACATTTACATCCATTTGCTGTTGCTATCCTGTTGCTCCAAATTAACCATTTCCCCCAAACATCTGAGGGCACAAAGGAGTGCCCAAAAATTCAAGTAAGAATTATTCCTTGTAAATAATGATGTAAACCTGTCCTTCAAATACAACTGCTTTTATGGGTTGCAAAACTATAGAACATTTCATAAATATAAATAGGCTGTTTACATAGTCCTCAAATGAACATATTTAAGATGATGACATGCAAGCCACAGTACACTTTTTCTAACAAAAATACACATCATGCTTGGAGATGTTCATATTGTTCCCTGTCCAGCGTATATTCATGGCACTGGTTTAAACAATATAAATTTCATTATTGAATAGAGGAAAAGGTATTGTCTTGGTAATGCATTAAATTCAGCATATGGCCTACAAGAGTTCAGTGGTTTGGTCTCCCAGGAAGCTTTTAGATGACCTTTGATAAATACGTCTGTGCTTCATTACCACCATCTAAGAAAGAGGGGTGGTGAATGTGTATTTTTTCCAACTCCCTTTCTGGTTTTACCCATTCAGGTACTAAGCACTCTCAGACTGTATTCTGCCATAGGAAGCATTGGGCATGCACAGGGAGGAGATACTAGGTTCCTACAGTGATGCAAATGCTAGTAGATACGTCATGCAAAAAATGCAATAGAAAAAAATTATGATTCAAGTAATGCAACAGAGCTGAAAAACTGTGGATGAGTCCAGTTTTATTATCAATATCTTGCTTGCTTCAGGACAAAAACTGCTTCTCACTAAGACACAGGAGCTTTGTCTTATGAAATGAAGAATTTCACAATTTAAATGTGGCAACAGGTATGAGTGGTAAAAATCTGTGATCTGTTTTCTTGCACTGGAAGTCAGAATAACATTCTGGTAAACCTATTTGGCACATTCTAGATCAGGGGTTTAGAGCAAGTGATTGCTATTCTCACTGCTGGACACTGATAATGTGTGAAATAAAGGATCATGCCCATGAAATACACACAATACAGAACAAAAAACTGAGGAAATGACAGGTTCAAACTCAGCTAAAGACTAGTTCAGGAAAGGATCTTTTAAGAATGTCTGGAAAGTGCGCTTTCAGAATCCTTTGCAACAAAATAATCATGTGCTTACTGCTTACTGGTGGTCTGAGTACTCAGCATGAACTTTAAGTTCCACAGGTTTCCACCTCTGGTGTTAACTCTTCAGCGTGTCCTTGAATGCTTGTAAAGCCTTTGGAATGACCTGGAATACAGGCTGACCCTAAGCTTTCATATTCCCAGATGTGCGTTACAGAAGCTGCTTGTGTTTTCATAACAGCATGGGCAGCTTTTGGTATATATCTTTTATGCATACTAGCACACTGAAGTAATTACTTAAATATATAAATTTTAATATGTATAAATAAATAAATATCCATAATTTTATATACCTGGGTATATGTTCCTTCTCAAAATAAGTGACGTTTCTTACACAGCTCTTAGAGTTGTGCTGTCTGTACTCTGGTCAAAGACTTACCAGATAAATGGTATAGATCAATCGAACTACTTTCCCTCTTTCTGCGTTTATGCTACTATTGCCAACTCACAGTTTTCTTCCTCTTTTCTTCTTGCCTGCCTATATGAACTATTTCTCCTTACCACTCCCTGAACAATACTTTTTTCTCTGAACATAGAAGATACCTTAACAGCCTTATCACCACCCTTTTGTGGTGTAGAAGAGAAGGCTTTTTAGAAGGGTAAACTATAGGGAACATCTAACAGCAAATACCAAGGGAAAAAAAATAAATCGATTCAAGGGAAGTTACCTGCTGGATTCAAATTCTCATCTTTCGCTATACTAAAATGGTATCTTTAAGGAAACCACCCTGATCTCCCATTAGCTGTAAAGGGACAGATACCATGGGAACACTAATTTCCAGGAAATATAGCAAATTGTTAAATGTATTCCTTTAGGTATGAGCTAACATACCCTTTTGATTACTTGTTAGGATCTTGCTTCATCTGTTAAGATCACTTATCTCACACAAATTTATCAAACTTTTCATTATTTTTCTTCTATGCAGGCTGTCCATCAGAGCTGCATTTCCTTAAGTAACTCTGCCAATGCAGTTTGGCTAACTATCTGGTAGTACTAAAAGCTAATAAATCTTTGCAGGAGGACAGGCAGCCCTGAGAAAGTCCTGAATTTAAAGTCTGATTTATGTCCATGGCTCAGCAAAAAGATCCCCTCTGTAAGAACAAAAGCTCCAAAACCTAAGTGGAGCTGAAAATTCTTTAAGTGGCAAAATACTACCTAAGTCCAGGTTGAAGTTTAAGTCGAGATAATAAATCACAGCTGGGCTCTGTCTGAGAACCTGAACCTTAACTGGCCTGTCTTTTACTTTAGGCTTTGAAAGCTGATCTAACTGCCAATTAGATTGCCCTTCCCTGAGCGAAATAAAATTGCTGCTTGGTGTGAGATTTCATATTGGTCCATTGCAAAAATCATCCAAATTACTGGAAGTCTGGAAATCAATAACATAAAGTGTCAGTGAATAAAAACCCATTAAGGAAGGAGAAACCCATTTCTAACCCCCTCCTCTTTTTTTCTACCACCCCCCCCCAAAAAAAAAAAAAAAAAATCTTTTTGGACAGTCTCATAGAAAAGTGATTCTAGTAGGTTTAGAAATATTTTGTTGCATCTTTCCTTCTCCAGATCTGGATCATGTTAGGGCATCAAAGAAAGAATTTTTATAATGCCATGCATGTATGGTTTTTTGAAAGAAGAACCTCAAGTGCCTGTATTATTTCACAGACTCACAGAGTAATTTAGATTATGAGGAAACTTTGGGGTCATTTAGTCCAATGCCCTGTTCAAAGCAGGTCCCATTGTCTCAGGCTGCTCGACTTCTACAGTTGAATTTTGAATGCTTTGTCCCATTAAATTTTTGACTATTCCCCAGAAGGTACCAGTATTTCCACTTTGTTGACAACATATTATGCTGTTTAACCACTCTCACTGTGATTCTTTTTCTTCTATGCCCAACTGAAATGTCTCTTGATGCAACTTTGATCATTTCCCTGTGGTATTTTGACAAGCCTCTGCCTGCGCCCGGCTTGGTTGTTGCCTCAGTAACTACAGGCGATGTGTTCAGTTATCAGCCAGCGTAAGACCTGGCAACTTCAGACAGCTATGCCTCCTCATCCTGTGGCTTTTCCACTTCCATTTGAAAGTGTCCTAAATATATCATAGTTACTGCACTTGTATATCCACCTCGTGAAAACCAGTAACAGAAGGGTGAGTCGGGACCCAGCTGTACCCAGGAAAAGTGGCAACAGGGACCCAGTAATTTCTAACTGCTCAGGAGGGAATATTCCAAGTCTTATCAATATTCTAATGATGTTTGTCCTGTGCTGCAGATCACTGGTTTCTAGCTTCTGGCTAGGAAACAATGTTTTCAACAGAAAAAGCTGTTGACAGCAGGACGATAAGGATAAAGGTCCTTCCCCCCCTGCCCCCCGATACCTTGCTCCATCTCAGACATGTTTTTTTTACGGGACTGTGACTAGCGGTAAACAATGCTGGGGTTCCTGCTTTTGGGGAGAGCTTAGAGCAGAGACAGGTTTGGAAATTTATCACAAGGAGACTTCTCCAATGTACCAAAGAGGCACAGCTAACAAGATTTAAAACCAGTATGCCAATATTTTATGTATTCTTTTAACATCTAAATGAATTTAATCTGTTTTGTCTGTATGGGGATTTCAGATATTTATGAAAGATGATTTCTTTGTATGGCAGGCTTTCTAAAGCTCACATTTCTTGCACTCTTTAACACATAGTACCTTTTCTATTGATGAAATATGAGATTTAAAATAAGCTATTTGTCTAATAATATTCTTTACACTCGGATGAATATTATGCTTATTCCTAAATTTATGAGAAAATGAAGGACTTTTGTAGTTACAGAATAGAAAACAGAAAATAGTTTTCTCATTTTAATAACTTGAATTAAATTTTTGTATGTACTATAATATTAAAAATCACAAACAGGAATAGATAGACTAGCAAGCAATAAATCAGCCTTGCCATTCTTCTGTTGTTACTAACCATGAGTGAACATTACAGATTTATGTTCTGGTAATTCATCACTTTCCATCCATTATCCTGTGGATAATTTGTTGTGTTTATAATAACACATTCTCAAACTCATTATATTACATCCTCAGATACTAGAAAATATATAAAATTGAAGGTAAAAAAAAATCCCGGTTATGCAATCTGCTGCTTCAGTAAAATATGGATCCAAAGTTAATTTTTTTTCTAATTTCAGAGGTAATTAAACAGTATTTACCTGCTGCATCAGAGCGAGGGATGATGGTTAAAGCATCTGTCGTGACAGCTAGAAGCATATTAAGAAGCAGAGATCAGCTAAAAACTACAAGCTCTTTCTCCTAACAGTTGTTGCTTTGATTTATGTTAACTTCAACACATTAGTTCTATTTGGCATCTTTTTGTCATGTGAAAATTTAGTCAGGTTTACTATCTAACAGCAATTTACATATAATACACATAATGTTGTGTTTCCTGTTTTGAAAATGTTGTTCTCACCAGCCTAGCTGGCAAGTCTCTGGCTAGCCTTGCATACCTGAACCACACAGGCACTTTTGTGAGCTGTGTCACCAAAGCAGGGGAGAGAAAAGGCTGACTTCTCAGCTCATCACCAAAAGCAAAAAAAAAGAAAAAAAAAATTGATTAAATTGTTTCGACTTTCACACGTGGGAAACAGGAAAAATAGAGTTTGTCACTAACAGCTTCACCTCCTGTTTCATAAAAGCGGACAGGCTGTTCTTCAGCCTTTCATGGTGGCATGAACTTCCCCAGACAGCTACGCTGAAGGCAGCGATCCAGACCCTGCTGCACCATTGTCTTGAATTTATCTGTCTTTTATTTGCTTCTTATTGTTATAAATTTTAAACAACAATTCTATTAATGCAAAAAAAAAAAAAAAAAAAAAAAGAGTAATTGATAACCACGGTACAAAACTTCTGAATCTTGTAAAGCAGTTGTTTTATACCTCAATTCTGAACCCTACCTCCCAATGCTCCAAACAGGTGAACCGGCTATCAAAGAAGGAACCTTGACTAGTTTAGCCAAGCTTCAGAGACTACCCTGTCCATGAGGCTGGGCCACTTCAAGGCATCTTCTGATGACAAAATCTCTAAACAAATAAAAGTTCAGTACATGGCAACATTGCCTTTATGGTGATATTTGCAATCATTTTTTTTATTTTTGCAGTCAAGTCAGTTTTCTCTGTGTAATATAATTTTTTTCCAATGGGAGCATTTTGCAAGGCTTGGGTACAATTTCAAGTACAAAGACCTAAAGGGATGTCAGCAACATACTATGCACCTGCTAACATATTTGTCACAAAAGCTTAATGCAAAATTCATTACAGATAGGGGAGCAGAGAGGCTTCCCTCCTTCTATACAGGTGTGACTAGCACTGGGGATAATCCATGAATGAAAGACTGAAGAAAAGACCTGAGAAAAATTAAGCCGCTGATGTGCAGTCTACAAAATCCAGAAAAATTAAGTATATTTCTACAAAAAATATAAAAAATCAGTAATAGCAAATAAATGAAAATATTCAAAGACTTCACTGCTGAAAACTAAACAGAAAGTGTTAAACTCTTGCTAAGCATTTATTATTTCATCCTTTTCTGTTAAGAATGTATTTAAAAAGCAAGCAAACAAACCTCCAAACATTTTTTTATGAACAGTTACTGATTGTCAGTAGGATCACAGGCTGGAAGGGACCTCAGGGTATCTCTGTCAGGACACCTCTAGTCCAAACTCCTGCCCAAAGCAGGGGCAGCTTTGAGGTCAGACCAGGCTACTCCAAGCTTTATCCAGCTGAGTGGTGAAAACTATCAAGGATGAAGCACCAAAACAAGGAGTTATCTTTCATCCTGTGCAAATTACAAGCAATACTACATGGTATATAGAAAAGTATCCACTACTTTTCTTTCAGAATTTCATTAAGATCCATGAGTTTATTATTGTCACACAAACTGTGGCAAGACATTTGCATCCAAAGATGTAGCCCCAAAGACTATCACAACACATCAAAGACTTGTTTTGCACTACTACCAATATTGGATAGTAAAGATTACTCTTCAAAAAACACACTTCATTCAGGAGTGTACAATTAAAACATAATTTTTTTCAATAACATTGACCTTAGCTGATAATGGGGGGTTGGCATATTTTTTCTAATTGCAAATTCTCTTTCCAAGTGACAATATCTGTATAGCTAATAAACACCAAAACCAGAAGCCTTTGAATTTGTCACAAAACAATTTGTTTTCTCTTATCAGCACATTTTATATAACAAACCTAAGGCAGGGGTAGGGGTTGTAAATACTCTAATTCTATAGTATCACTTATAACTCTACTACAGGGAGATGGATTAAACTATAAAAATAGCTGGTCTAACAGAGTATGAAGAAATTAAAAATTGAATGCAATTAAATGAAAAAAGGTGAAACAGTCCTTCCAGGTCTGTTTTTGGTTTGGTTGTTTTGGTTTTTTTTTTATATATATCCCTGTTGTCCACTGTTCAGTAATTTCTACTCTTTGTTTCATATTACCAGGAATACATTTTGTATATTATATTACAGCTATTCATAATACCTTTTCTTTAACCTCCTTTCATCTAAAAAAGTTTCCCATTCCTATAAAGAGCTGTCTCTGCAATTCTATGGCTTTGTCACAGCTACAGCTTGTCCTCCAGCAGAATGCAATGGCATATACAATGTATCCTCATTTTACTGAAACTAGAGAGAGGGAAAAGATTTGTTTTCTACTTTTGTTTTAAATGTATCTAAACCAAAATCAGTTTCTAAATCAAAAACCGGAAGGAAAATACATGTGCCTGTCTACAACATGAGGTTTAATACTTTGCCACTGGAATTCATTTTTCTCTGAATTGAAGAAAAGGGAGAAGTTTTATAGTTACGTGTGTGTGGTATATATTAGTTTGACATAGCAATAGCCTATTTTGATGAGATTGAATTAATCTGAATATTGAACAAACATGCACAATAATATCCTTTAATAAACTTGAGTACAGGTTTTATAAGTTCAGTCTTCCAGTGTTGCTTTATTTCAGGTAAATAATGCGCATTTCTCCTACCTATAGTTGCACTGTGCTGGTAGTGGTTGTTATACAATGATGACAGCAGGAGGAACAAACCCACCAATATTTAAAAGTATTGAAAATATTGCTGTCTTGATGTCAACATACAATGTGCAAATAAAGAATTTTGGAAGTGCCAGATTGAATTTCCTTTTAGAAAAAGGAAAATAACCAACTGTCTGAAAGTATAGCCACGAAGCCAAAGTTAATTATATGCCTAAAAATAAAGCCCAGGTTATCTGAAATTCTGCAGCGTCATACAAAATACTCCCGAGAATATCCTCGGGTAGGTGACTGAAAACCAGATATTCTAAAACGTTCTTGTAAATCCCCTGATCCCAGACAGTGAAACTGGCATCCACAACTGGCTGCACATACGCTGTCATGTGGCATCACTGAAAATACCTGAAGCAGATAAGGGCTTAGTTCAGAAATTATTGAATTATTAAATTACCCAGGAAGCCAGACCACACATTCATAGATTCTCTTTCCTACTTGATAAATGTAAACATTTTATTTGTTTTCGTTGCAGGATTCACTAAGACTGAGTGAGGTGTCCCAGTGGCTTAGGCTGGTGACGCTTGGGTTGCTACCAGAAAGGGAAGGGGTGCCTTGTCTTCTCCTGCCTGGCCAGGCTGGCCGTGACAGTGCAGAAGTGCTCAATCATACAGGGCAAGCAGCAGAAATGCAACTGCAGAGCACAGAGGTAGGGCAAAAATATTTCTTTCGGCAGGTTAAGCAGCATCCTTCATCAATGTTTTCGGCAGAGCCACAGTGAAGCCCAGAGTCTCACTTTTGCAGCTCAGCATGTCATTCACCAGGGCACCGAGAGTCAGAGCACTCACCTGTTTCCCTTCTATTTCATTATTCTTCCTCTGGGACTAATTGTCTTTCATTAGCTTGGCTAAATGATAAATCCAATCTCTTCTGATGGAATAATGTATGTTTGAATAATAAGAATAAAAAGTGTTTTATTCTTTGCTGTGAATGAATGCTCTGATCTCTTCTGATGGGCTTAGCATGGGGTGTGAGGTGGTCCACTGGAGCCTCATTAGATTGCTGCTGAGATACTAAGATGGAGTTAGAAACAGCTTGTGCTCCCCATCTTCTGTCACACTTACTTGATATGAACTGATATGGCTCATGTTTCAGAGCAGATTACTGGTTGTATTCATTTCTTGGTTTATATGGCCTTCTTTAACCTGAATAATGAAGTATCCTACACATGCTGCAAGATATACTACAGAGACTATAATAACACCCAAGATTCTACATATTCTCCTGCACTGACATAAAAAAGGGAAAGGAAAAGAAGTCTCCAGTCTAAAAAGGGAAAGGAAAAGAAGTCTCCAGTCTAGTGCCTTAAAAAAAAAAAAAAAAAACCACCACCCCAAAACAACAAAACCAACACCCCACCACATCTTTCTCTGCTTTCATTTTCTCTGCTTTATTTTCAAATATCAAGAGATTCTATTTTCCCTTGTATACCAGAGACAATTTGAACTTATAGCCCCCTTATGTGTTACCATTTTAGTTAATCTATACTATAAACTAAAACTATTTTCATTTTTAGTTTTTTGGCACAAGCAGCAATTTTTTTATTTTTTTTAAATGTTCTAGTTCCTAGGAAGTAAGGGGGAACCATCCTTTACTGATGCCTGAATATGGGCTTAAGCTAATCTAACAATACAAGCAGGGATGATGCTATTATGGCATGGTACATTGAAATGTGAAGAAAAGAGAGAAAAAGAAAAAACAAAACACCTTGACAAAGCCACCATTTTTTGGCTCAGAAAGGACATTATTGAAAGGTTTCACTGTTTGACTTCGTATTTTCCTCCACTGAGAATAAAGCAACTAAAGTAAGTAAACATTTTGACTGATTAATACGGAACTACAATTTTCATTTATGTAGTGCCTTTTTAACATCAAAATGGCATTAAGCTCTTAGACAAACTTGAACATATACAAGGGCTCAATAAATGAATCACTTCATCCACTGCTGGAGTGGAACTACTGTGAATACAAAATACGAGAGGCATTTAACAGGTGATGCCAACAGTCAGGCGCAGGAAAGGAACTGAAGAATAGCTTCTCCATCTCAAGATGAAGGGAAAACAAACTTCATGAACAGAAGGTGACCCAGGCCTTAGGGCTCACGTCGCTTTCCTCTACCACTGCTTGGCTTTTTGACCAAGACAGACAGATTATGGGTCATATGTCTCCCAGTCATGTGTGATTATTACTATAGATGGGATTTTTTTTCATCTATATAAACACTTCTTCTCTCTCTGTAATAAGTAATACCTGAAATGTTCACAACTATTAGAGCAACAGTTCAATACTATTAATCTGTACCGAATACGCTGCGGTAATTTGGCTCATTGGTAGCTTTATTCACCAGCCCACAGTGGGTGAGGTGCCGAACCGTACGGCTGTGTTATAACTTCCTGATGACTCAGATACCAGCTCTCTTCAGAGCACCTGGCCCAACGGAGAACTGCATGTGCTCACCAAGACAACGGACTCTTTCCTCCAGCTCAGGGAGCTGCTCCTCCCAGTTGGCAGGTGGGGGAGGTGGGCTGAGAGGCTGTACACCCCCCCCAGAGCGGCAGCCGTGACTGCCTTTTGCCCAGGCAGTCAGATGCTCCCTTTGTCTCTCCCATCTCGGATGGAATGTCTCTTCCATCTCAGCAGGTACACAGGGGCCTTTTGCTGCTCGAGTCCAATGTGTCAGCTTATATTCTTTGGTCTGAGCATAGAGGGAACTTATTAAAACACGTTTTGTTTAACTTCTCAAGTGTGCTTGAGTGGCAGTAGTTTAAAGAAATGGCAGCTGCATGGCCCCAGGACTTTTTTCATATGTCCTGCCACTGTGATGCAAATAGCTTAAGTGCCTAAAAAGACATGGCCCAGCTGGGCACATTAAGAGGCACAACACTCAGTGGCTTAATAAAGACACACTTCTATTACTGGCACCAAAGGCGAGGTCAATTCAGGAAACACTCGATCTCTGATTCACAGCCTACTTGCTCCTTGTTTTAATGAGAAAACACAGTATGGCTTAAACTGAAAGTGAGATCTCGCACTGCATCTCACATTATATTTTCCAATAGTAGATATATTTATACGGTTCCTGGCTATAGTTGCAGAAAACAGGCTTTGATTCCTTATTATGTCCACTGTTCATTACATATTTCATAAACAAACACCTACTTTCACATCTGGAAGCCAAAGAAAAGAATATTTAAAGTCTAATGTTACATATCTGGATCCTGCAGTCTACTCCAGCTAGCCTTTCCAGCCTCACAAAGGCACAGAGAAATGCATAAACATTTCTACAAGACAGAAAATCCAAGCGGCTTGGAAGATACTTCCAAAGAAGAGAGCATTTAGTGAAGAACACCCTGCTTTGAACAATCAAATGTTCTGAAGTATATGAATACATACATGGAAAAGCAGCAACTACAGCTATACCTACCTAGAAAGAGTAAAGTGGCATTATATAATTGTTGAGACTTTTAAGCAGTTCACGTAGAAAAAAGCTGGTGGAAATCTTGTTCCAGGGAATGGGAGGGTGAACTAGATGCAGAAGAGTCACAGTCAGCTGGATTGGGTCTCATACAAAAAAGCTGTTACTGTGGTTATACATCTATCTAGTTTTGTATTTGCTGCATTTCATTTCCTTGCTTTACCTATTGGTGATAAACGTGTCTTCAAACCAATGGCATGAAGATCATCTGAACTTGTTAGTAACAAAGGTGATATAGCTGTCACGACTGATTTAGCATCTGCCACTGTCCAGTGTAAGAAGATTGAAAAGGAAGGTTAGTTAAAGGAGCCTTTGCATAAGACATTTGAGATCTGTAGGTATCTCAGCTAAAGCAATTTGAGTAACAAGAGCAAAAATAACAAATTCTATTTGCAGTATAATAATTTTGGGATGAAGGGAAGGGGCATGTTTCAATAGACAAAGTTCTTGAATGTTGTAGACTGTGATCATCTCCCAGAGAACCGCAAAGCAAGTGACTTTACACGAGCCCATCGGGTTCTTTATGTTGGATGTACCCAGCTAACCTCAGAGGCATTCAAGCTATTATGGAAAAGTCAGTATGGCGCAGAGGATTCACAGAATCAGAGATTCAAAGAACTGCTGCTGCTTGCAAGTGAAGCAAAAACTTCTGCCGTGACACCAAGCTTCATTATTCCTTGCACAATAGAGGAGACTTGAAAATAAAGTGAAAATAAAAAACAAGCTAATGAAAACTTACTGTAGCAAGAGTCATTAACTGCTTAAATAAATGTGGTTTCTAAGATTATTACATTAGAGTAAGTGCTGTTTTTACTGACTTGAAAATGTGTGGAGCTGCTGCAAACTACTGCTGCACACCCATAAAAGATAAAGGGAAAGAGATTTTATAGCCTCACAATTATGTTTACCAGAGGCTAGAAAAAGGAAAATGTGCTGGTCAGATAAAAAATTATGTATGCATGTTTGGAGTAAAGAAAAGTAATCATCTGATATGAAGATAAGAAATAGAAAGCCTGTTCAAATTCCTTTACTGCAAATGTCCTTATTTGTCAGTTTATATATTTCCATCTTTTATTGGAGGATACTGATAATTATCAAAGGCTTTCCAGCTTGTCAGAAAGACAGAGATGTTTCTTTTCACTTATAAGACCAATTTTTTTTTGTGGAATGAGGCAATACATCACTTTTCTCCCTCTCACATTGTGGGGTCAGCTCTGCATGAGAGAACTTTGCTGTAGTCCAACAATATATCAAAAGTATATCAAAAGAATGGGAATGTTTAGTTATGGCTATGCTCAAAGTGTCTCATCAGCGTGCTAAGTGTCCTCCTCTTTTCACCTTTCTCTGCTGTGTCCCAGCTGTAAAACTTCTAGGTGTGTTTTCCTTCTGCTGTCTTCCAACAGGCCTGGATCAGACCCCTGAGACTGGGTAGAGCAGCAACTTTATTTGCTATCTGGTAACAATTCAACAAACTCTTAGGGGGACATGCTTATTGCATAATTCTCAGAAGGTACAATAAACGGAATGGAAAAGTAATGGAAAAACTATGAAGTTATTTAGGGTGGTGCTGAGCTGCAAGTCTTAGAGAGATTAAAGAACATAACCTATTACACCATTTCTCAACTCCTACTGAAAACAAAAATGGGAAACATCATATGAATTTCTTTGCTTGACTGGGGAGAATTATTACTGAGCTCTGACAGTACTCTGTAAAAGACAATTTGAATACGCTTTTAATCATGACCTCATTGCCAGGTGCAAAACTACTTTAAATAGAACTGAGATGTCCAAGGCAAATGGTGTTTTATATTTTTCAGTAAGCTTCATTGCTTTATGCAGCATAGCTTGAAAACCAAAGGAAGTCTAAAGCCTGTAAACAGCTTTTCTTCTCATTTAAATCTGCATATTTTCCTCTTACCACCGAAATAAAATATTAGACGAGTCTAAAGGAGGACACATATCAAATTCTAAAGCATCAGAGGAAAAGGGAGGGTGAAAGGGTAGAGATTACTGCATGGAAAAAAAATTAAAAGCTGGTTTCTGCAGAAAGCATAAAAAAGTTACCAAACAGTGGAGTCATATGCTTTACTCATATATTAATTTTCCCAAGGTCGAGTGGCTCTTTTAACATACCTGTGGCTCAGTCATAAGGCAGTCTGAATGAAATTCAATACTCTTAAAAGGTTGGCAGCTGATGATGATTCAAAATCAAAATATTTTATCTGTGAAATATTCTCCTGAAAATTAGCAGCTGACAGTCACTTGATTTGTTTTTTTCCTGGCAGAGTGAAAACTGTAAAGTGAGCCTCACCTCACACAGACCCCAACTTTAAACCCAACACTAGCTGGCTAAGAAATAAAATTATTTCTGTTTTCTGACTCTTGAATTCCAGTTTTTCAGTAAGAGATCTTGCAGGCACAGAAAGCTGTTTCTGAATTGAGTATGACTTTCTATTCTTCCCTCATAGTCTCTCCCCTTGTCCCCCAGTGCACTGCTGTCATCAGTGCCACTGAAGCAGAGCAACAGGACGCAGCAGAGGAAGACTACACGTGTGCCTGAGCCTTTGTTTTCTTCTTTTTAATAAAAGAGGGAGTTTGTAAGTAGAGTCTGTCACTTTCAAGAATTCTAAATGAGCTAAATAAAATAAATAAATGGACAGTAAATTTACCACATTAATATTAGGGGAGAAAAATAATAGAAATAAATTGCAGGTGTTAGAAATCCCTTAAATATCTATCCCTGTCTAGAAGTTTCCGTTGGAGAACTGGGCTCATAACTTAGTTATGTATGATTTTGAGGCTGCTTCTATGATGAATTTGTAATTCTCCTCCCACTTCATTTACACGTTCCTCCTTATACTCTCTTTGTCTCCTGCCACATATTCCAATGCAAGGATACAGAAAGGACCCAGCTTAACAGGCTATCCTTCCAGTCTTTTCCGTATCTCACCTCCAGCTGTGGCAGAATGGATGGTTCACAGATGGGTGGATTAACAACCACAAAGCATCTGGCAGGGAATGCAAGCCGGCGAGGTATCCAGCCTCACTAGAAGCTGAAGGCATTCAGCACTCAACCGATAAGCCTTAATTGTGCTATACTTCACCATGGAAGCAAATTTCTTCATTGCCCGGTTGGTTACCAGTTTAAAAACCAAAATATGAACACCAGCAGCCTTGTCAGTCTTATGTTAGAAAATCTACAGCTGTCGATGCTGTTCATGGAATTATCCACACCTTCTATGCAACCTAGATAATATATTTCTCCTGCTATCATGTGACAGCATATTCCACACATTTAGTTGTATGTTATCCTTTGCACTTTTTAAATATCCTGCCTTCTTTGTTTCCTTGAAGGACTTACACTTCCACTGTACAAACGTGCGAAGCAGCCTGGTAAATTGAGCAACATCCCCGCCGAAGCAAGAGGGGCAGAACGGCTGCCTGACCAGTGGAGCTGCACCTTCAGGTGCATGGCAAGTACAGGCAGCACTTTCCATTTTCCAGCAAACCAGCCAGTACTGTCCCTGTCTTCCTTCTGGTTTTTGTCTTCGATTCTATGCCTCAGAACTACGGAGACCTGTGATTGTGCAGAATGGATTCATCGGTTTTGGCAAACAGAAAATAGAGAATATCACAGGGCCACTCCCTGGTGGAGACATTATATTCTTCAATTTGGGGCAACACTGCTGTTTTTCAGATGAAGTATCAACTTCCCAAGAAATTGGTAGGTCATATTTTCTCTACCTTTCCCTTGTATTCTCTCCTGACTCTATGAAATCTTACACACATAAGTAACTCAATGCTACAGGTATCGCCTTGGAGACAGCAAAAGGCATGAAGACAGCAAAGCCAGGAGTTTTTGCACAGCTTGTGCAGAACTACAGCTTTCATTTCTAAATCCAGGACATGAAATATGTTTATATTCGGTGAGATCACTGTGTACCATATGAATAATAATCTGGCTGATGACAGCATGCAAAATAGTAACGAACTGACATTTCGATAACAACACAAACAAGTGCTTTGCTCTAGAGAAAAAACATGATTGCCCAAAGATAAATTTGGCATCAAAATTGAGGTTTAGTCGACTCATTTTTAAAAGAGGGTTTCAAAATCTATGGCATAGAAATATGGCGATAATTCAGTCTTTATAAACAATCTGTATAAACTGTCACAATGCAATTTTTTTCACAACGTTGTGTAAAACCCATGTACTAACTTTTAACCAGAATCACAGGGCACATGAAAATAAACCAGTTTTTAAACAATGCCTTCCTGTAGTTGTTCAGCGCAGTCTCCTCATATTATACAACACTATTTGCAGAAAATTTCCTAGAGAAGAAAGATATACCTTCTGTGTAAGTTTTTTTGATTTCTCTATTAACTGTTGGTTCCACTTTTGTCTCATGGTATTGCAAGGGTCAAGTGGATTTCTCTGCACCATAAATAAGACTGGAAAGGTACCGAGATCTGTCTTACTATACATCTGCTACTAAGCCTACAGGCAATCTGGTTTGCCTACTGAGTAAAACTAGAAATTCAATTTACACTCTTTATTTACAACTTAAATCTTATACAGCTACAAATTACATGAGACTGATGTGATCACAGGGGGTTGCAAAGACACGTGTTCACCTAGCACCAACTCCCCAGTTTGGCTCAGGATCTAAACCCGGGAATCAGAATTGTGCTAGTTTGGTTGACAATGGTTTATTACTGCTTAGGATGTGAGCCATGATGAAAGGTGCTGAGAAAATAGGAACAGCGTCTGATCGACAGCACCAGAGAGTATTATGTGGATACAAGGTAGAACGTCTCTGGTGAAGCACAAATATTTGTTATGCCTGTGGCAGGATTCGTCCCAGGATACCACTGCAGTATGGAAAGAAAAATGGGCAGGCTTTGATGATTTTGCAGTAGTAATGACACTAGCTGTGCATGGTCCCATTACAGCTCTTCTGGAGGGGATTACCAGAGGAAGAGTGTTCTTTCCTCATCCAAACAAAAACAGCTTCACTTTAATCTTGGAACATTCAGCTTTCCAAAGACATTAAAGAAGTTTCCTAGCCAAAATCTCATAAAGAAGCCATGGTGCGATGGGACATAACAGAAGATCCTCTAGTGGATTAATAACTTGCTAAAAGACAGGAAACAAAACCAGGAAAAAAATGATGGGCTGCGCACAAGGGAGAAGATTGTCACTGTGTCCCACAAGGATCTCTCTTGTTCAGCATAGTTCTAAGCCATCTGGAAAATGAGGTGAATAATGAGGTGGAAAAGTCAAAATTCAACATTTTAAAAATGTAATAAAGATCTTCAGCTGAACTGAGTAATTCCTTTTTGGATTGTTGGTTCACAAATACTTTTTTGTATTTAAACTGTTCAGATTTGAAACCTTTTTTTTACCACAGGAGAATATTTTCTTCCCCAGTTCCATTTCTGCGCATCTACTAGGTTTGCTGCAGAAACAGTCAAATTGTGATGGCAGTTACCAAACTCACTTGCCAGTCCTTTCCACCTTCCTAAGGGACTACTTCATTATCTTACGCTTCATGCACATTCTAAGTCAGAGGCACAGTAACTCTTCATGCTTACAACTGTGTTTGTATTATTATTATTTTTTTTAAAAAAGCACCTTTTCTCTGCAAGGAAATGCAGGAAACAGATAAACAAAGGAATTTTTTCCCTTTTGCTGCCTGTCTCCAAAGTCATTAAGTCACTGTGCTGCAAAATCTTGATCCTTGTCGTCCAGGTAAATCAATGAGAGAAACTTTGGTAATACCCCAAAGCTGTGCCTGTTTCTCCTCTGTCCAGTGAATAACAAATGAAATCAATACTGTTTTGCACTTGTTCTTCTCTGATATACGAGAACACTTTTTAACCTCTGAAAATGCAACAAAGTTCAACTTACAACTCCAGAATTTGCAAAGTAAAGTACCTGAATTCTAGAATGACTTTATTATTGTTGTCATCACTTTGGCTGGGTATAGCAAACAGATATTCAAAAGGTGAACACAGTGAAAGCAATCGATGTGAACTGTTGAAATTTGTCTTGGCTATGGTGTTTTATACATGTTTGTTGATTCCTATTTTAAACACACCGAAATAAAATCATGTGATGGTAGCTCCCGGTTGTCTCAAACTGTCTCCAGTGATTTGGAGGAAAAAAGCGAGCATCAGATAATCCCTACACGGTGCTCAAGTACTTCTAGTGATGAATGCGGTGTAAATACTGGAGGAAATGTAAGTGCAACATACTGTATAAAAAGATATGGAAAGCACAGCAGATGCTCTCATTGTGTGGACTATCCCCTCATTTCTAGTGACATGGTGATGAGCTATGGGCAAGATGCACCCTTATTTCAGAGATTCATATGTTTTAAGGCTAAAAGGGACTGTTGAGTTCATCTGATCTGACCTACTACAGTGTAGGGCAGTGAGTTGTGCCTTGTAATTTGTCTATTAGAGAGAGACATTCCTCTTTCCTGTATAAGTGAATGATATTACTCCAGGAACTGTGGCTGAGCAGCAGTCTTTCTCAAGTACAACCAATCATGGATTAAACGGTCTGGATCTAATTCTTACTTGCAGTGCTAACAGCTACAGAAGACAGTGACAAAGTCCTATAAATGCCTACAAATTCTTAAATGCGTTATGTGACCAGGTTACATCGGAAACTAATGCTTATTGGATAATCCACAGTAATCCTTCATTCCTTTCAGCTTTCAACTTCTGAGATAAACCTTCCTTCTTCCCCCTGTTAGTCCAGGGAAAGCTCTAATCAGACTTTCCTGATGTTTGTATGTTCTCTGTGACCCTGTACTTTATCATCTTCAGCTGCAAGAAATTTATCAAAAGATCTATGTGGAACTGTGCTTGAGCTACAGGTCGTTCGCAGCTCATGTCTCACCATCACTCCCTCACAAAGCCATCACATGGCAGCCAGATCATACTTCCTCATGGGTGAAAGAATTGGAAAATTTGTCATGAAAACTTCCATCCATCACTTTGCTTTTCCTTCCACAAAGAGCAAGCAACACCTTGAAACAGAAATCAAACCTACTGTTGGTATGTTGCAGTGTGTATTGTATGCTGAAAATCAGAATGATGTTGTAATACCAATAACTAAACCACGAACATGGTCTTGAGAATGCAAAAGTTAAATTCCTCCCTCCGTTCTAACAGAATTGAAACTTATTAATCATAAGCTCGATTTATAATCACTAATAATGTCTTCTGCTATGTTTTTCAATTCTAGAGGATTCAGCTGAGGAGAAACACAGAAACATTTACGGGAAACAATACCCTTACATCTGTAGAAGGATTAAATAAGAAGGCGTGCCCCTTGTTAGCTTAATGATCATGTGCTCAATATTGGAGAAAATATTATGGACATTAAAAAATCTTCTGATATTTATTTGCATATTTATAGTTACAATTATGTATTGTAACCCAGAGAGCTCAACTTCGACACATTGTGGTTTAAATGGGAAAGGTCAAGCAAGTACCAATTCAGCAAAAGTGGTATTCAGTTAATCTCCGTGCCCCCTACCCTTGCTGTAGCACCTGGACACATTTACATGTATTCATTCTGACAGACTCCTGTGAGGCAGGAAATTGGTTTTATCTGTTGGAAAAGCAGACTAAAGGATTTGTGCATGGTCACACAGTGAATCTATAAGGAGAAAGGGATTTAGGCATAAGTTTTCTAAGCTGCAAAAAGCACCCAAAGCCCTAGACTCTTAATCTACTTTTATTAGAAAGGCAAAAGCCCAACTAGAACTCAGGCTGGCCACTGCCATAAAAGATAATAAAAAAATGTTTGTACAAATACATTAGAAACAAAAGGAGGGCCAAGGATGATCTGCATCCTTTATCGGATGCAGGGGGAAACACTGCCACAGAGGATGAGGAAAACGCTGAGATACTCCGGTGCCTTCTTTGCCTCGGTAGACCTGGTGGCACTGGCTGACAACTGGCTGAACAGGAGCCGGCAGTGTGCCCAGGTGGCCAAGAAGCCCAACGGCACCCTGGCTTGTACCAGACAGTGTGACCAGCAGGGCTGGGGAAGCGATAGTCCCCCAGTACGCAGCACTGGTGAGGCCGCACCTGGAATCCTGTGGCTGGTTCTGGGCCCCTCACTGCAGGAGGGACACTGAGGGGCTGGAGCGTGTCCAGGAAAGGGCAACGAGGCTGGGGAAGGGGCTGGAGCACAAGTTCCGTGAGGAGCAGCTGAGGGACCCGAGGTTGTTCTGTCTGGCAAGGTGGAAGTTGAGGGGAGAGACCTTATTTATGCCTCTCCACAGCTCCCTGGCAGGAGGCTGTAGGCAGGTGGGGGGTGGTCTCTTCTCCCAGATAGCAAGCAACAGGACAAGGTGAAACCGCCTCAAGCTGTGCCAGAAGAGGTTTAGCCTGAATATTAGAAAAATTTCTTCACTGAAAGGGTCATCAAGCATTGGGAAAGTTTGCCCAGGGAAGTGGTTGAATCACCATCTCTGGAGGCATTTAAAAAAACACGTAGATGTGGTGCTTAGGGACGTGGTTTAATGGTGGACTTGGCAGGCCTGGGTTAATGGTTGGCCTTGATGATCTCAAAGGTCTTTTCCAACCTGAATGACTCTATGAGTCTATTTCAAACAAAAGCAGATAAGATTAATCATCCATATTTTCTTAGGTAGCGGTCAGTTCTGAGTCCCTTAATGAGATGTATAAATCAGCACTTTTCTAGAACTTAATGAGGAAAGACCAGACAGGTCTTTCAGGTCAGACAGGTCTTTAAACCCACAGGGCTAAATCTCCTGGAATTCATGCACATACCACTGCCTATATTTTTTTTAACTCATAAAGCAGATATATATATAAGCAATACATAAGGAAAATACAGCAGAATATCTTTTCTCTACAAGAAATAAACAATGAAGCTAGACAACATTTTTTGTGCACTTAATTTTCAAAGGACAAATGCTTTTGATCAGAAGATGATCAGAGGGCTGGAGCACCTCTCCTATGGACACAGGCTGAGAGAGTTGGGGTTGTTCAGCCTGGAGAAGAAAAGGCTCTGGGAACACCTTATAGCAGCCTGCCAGTACTTAAAGGGGGCTTATAGGAAAGATGGGGGCAGACGTTTTAGTAGGGCCTGTAGCGATAGGTCAAGGGGGAATGGATTTAAACTGAAAGAGGGTAGATTTAGGTTAGATATTAGGAAAACATTTTTTTTCTGTGAGAGTGGTGAGACACTGGAACAAGTTGCCCAGAGAAGTTGTGGATGCCCCATCCCTGGAAATGTTCAAGGCCAGGTTGGATGGGGCTTGGAGCAACCTGGACTAGTGAAGATGTCCCTGCCCGTGGTCCCTTCCAACCCAAACCGTTCTATGATATATACTATAGACATAAGGACTGAGGACAAATAAATTGGGGAAGCTTAGTAGCATGCTATGGAAAAGTAACACGTAATAAGAGGCTCTGTTCTCAATAGCAGTAATTATCACATAATGGAAGCCACATAGACAAGTAATATTTTGTACCCTTTGTTAAATGATGGGAATGTAAACAAAGATGATCTGGCCAGAAGTATTTCTTAGCCAAAATTCAGAACCTTTGCAATATCTCTACATGCCTGTTTTCTTCTAAAGGGAAAACAAAAACCCTCCCTAACACAGAGTAACATATTCCTTTTCCAGGTTATTCACCATACTACTTGGGTTTCAGCAGGAGATAAAATAATCAGAAATATGTATGTTTCTGCCAAGCCTCTGATTGCATGTGTTAGCCAAAGTGATAGCATGGAATCTCATTTTAGGGAATGCCACAGGTTTTTTAAAAGTTCATTTGACTGCAGACACATTTAAAATGTAGTGTTGTAATACAGTAAATATTATAGCAGCTATTGCACAGGATAACAGTGCGTGCAAGGCTACTGCCCTAAGACGACGCACACACACACACACAAAAAAAAAAAAAAAAAAGGAGAATGTTTCTGCAATATTATTTACCCAAGTTGAAGAAGCCTTTCTATGACCTTAAGGGGCTGCACTAATTAAGAATCATTTCCCAAACAGTGAATTCTGGGTACAAACATTGTTAATTTGTGCCTTTATTGAAAAGTAAATGGTTGGAAAAGCGGTGCAATGAATCATTCATCTGTAATGGTGCCCATTTCAGTGTGTGGCTTCTGTACTTTGCATTCTTGAAGAGACAAAACCCTAAAACCAACAAGATTTTATTTGCAATCTGCAAGAATTTTGCTTTTGTTTATATATATATATACACACACACACACACACTCCTTCATCTGTTTGGTTTTTTTCAGGTTTTGTTTGGGAAGTTTTCCAGGTTTTTTAAATGAGTAGTACTAATGCTGACTTGTATACATAGAGGTTATTTGGTTGGTGTGATTTTTTATTCTTAAATAAACTGTAGGAGTTTTACAAAATTAAAATCTGAACTAGAACAAACAGGTGGATGATTGTTCTCTCTGGAGGGTAGCTGAAATTAGGATTTTAATTACTTTTTGATCAGAATTGTGACTACTCCCCACAATCTAAATCTCTACAGAATCACAAAACATCTTTTATATACATGTTCACTTTTGCAAGTCATTACACCATATCAGTTTTACACATTTTGATGTTTTTATAATTAAATAGATAATTCCAGAAAGTGCCATGAATAGCTACGGCAAAAAATATTTAGGAGAGATTTATGTTTAGATCATGTAGAAGTATTTAGTTCTTGACAACCCACTGATTTAAATGAGTGCCTAAATAAAATTTGAATTCCAAAAATAATTTTGAGATAATTTTTAAGTGCTTTCAAAATTAAATCTTGTGAACGTTAAATGATACTGAACTTCTGTGTTTCAGATGGTGAACTTTTACTTAGCTGCACAACCTAAATCATCAATAAAAGTGCTTAAAAACTGCAGTATATAATCTTTGCAGTTACTGCTTAACCAGAACTGCTGCTTTTTGACGTGGCATGAGACCAGCAAAAATTCCATTGCCATTACCAGAGCTATAACAGTATCTGTGAATACACAAAAAATTCAAAAAAACCCCAGCACTTCTACTGGCTGTTTGTCTGACACATTCTACAAGCACAAATCTAACTTTCAGGAGAGGTAAAGACGTTGAAATTAAAAGCACAGGTGAATACTACATAGCTGTGGATAGAACAAGTTGTGGTGTTAGGAAGCAGCGTGTTTTGGGCGGTCAGGCCCCAAGAGGCACGCTGTAGGAGATGTTTAAATCTCATCTATCAGTCCACCTTTCCCTGCTCAAAGCAGGTTTAAGGCTGCAAGAGTGAACTTTATCATGCATGACAGGAAGGTGAGTGGCTGCATCTGCACGTGGGTTTTTTCTTCCACTTAACAAAACAGATGCCGAGTAATGTAATGATATAGTAACGCTAGGCAAGATCCTTACAAAAGCAGCTTCCATTCTAAAAAAGAACGTCAGATTAGCTTTCTCTGCTAAAAGACAGTTTTTGTAAGGAAACTAAGGTGATAAAAAGCAGACAGGAAAGAAGGTTGTTCTAGCAGAGAAGATGGAAAACCAAAGTCTGTCTAGGGTCTAACCTGGCCTTTCACCTGTTGGTGCTAAGAATTCTGTCAGATCTGTAGCGTACGTGACCAGGAAAGGCCAGATGGGCAAGAAAATCTATAAGCCATGCTCAAAGGGGTCCCTCCAATCAATGCTGTACTCTATTTTCATCCAAAGTTTGCAGTTAGAAAGACATTCCCCAGTCAGAGTAATAGTCTCAACAGCTTTTTAATGACACATGCCAACACATCAGAATTTTTGAATAATTTCTTTCCCCTCCAAGGATACACTGTGACCACTGCAAAACTGTTAAATACAGATATAAATACCAGAATACCTAGCAGGTGAGAAAAGAGCCCCAGACCACTGAAGAAATTCTGCAGTTTATCTGACAGACATGCCAGTAGCTTCCTGACAACTTGGCTTTAACTTCCATTTTCTTTCTCCCAGCGCCAAGTACCATATGCTAACTGTTACAGTGAAATGACACATCCCAAAAGTCTGCAACAGAGATTCTATATTTAAATTCAACTGTTAGGTGAAAGTGTGTTTTATAAAAACTCTAGGAAGCTCTATCCAGATGGTTACAGAGAAAAATCTATATCTAGGGAATTTGGGGAGGATAACAGGTTACAGCAGCATCACTTCTAAATTTGGGATTATATAATAGCTATTCCCTTTCCTTTCAGGTAGAACTAAAAATATTGCATAGTGCAGTGTTTGGTGTACACCATCTTGACTATTTTAGCAGAAATGAATTAATAAAATTGGTTTATTTGGGATTCTCCATAATTATTTCTCCCTGCATATTATCAGTCTCAACTTCTTACTTGAAAATAACCTAATGAACAAGAGTGAAATGTTAATACCTTTATTTCTACATTTTGTCAGTATAGCTTTACTTATAAGTGGCAGAAAGACTCTGGAGGAAAGATCTTTAACTGTTGGAATTATCAGCATTGAATATTTGACATTCTGAATTAGATTATTTCTAGCATGAGTCTGTTCTGTGAAGGGAGAGATGGCACTCAGGGAGCTGGTGATGTTTTTCAGATATCCAAAGCAAATGTCAGTCCTGACAGTACCTAAAGCTGCTCAACAAAGCTGTGACATTGGTACAGACTATGTGTCTTCAGGTTTTGGAGGAAATGCTTTAGAGTAGCTGAGAGTATTTATGAATGAATGTTGAAGAGTTCCTTAGTCTGGCTAATGACTGACTATTCCTTGTAAAAATCTCAGAGGCTGAGAACAGCCCACCATGGGAAAAATCTTCAGTTTGACAGTTTGCTCTTTAGATAAGGGAGACATCAGAACTCCAGCCCTGTGCTACTGATAGGACATCACATATTTTCTTCTACAAATCTCTTTTAAAACAAACAGATAAAAAAGGTGAATGAACACTATTTTCTGAAATTCTTTCAGAGCAGTATTTTCCCAAAGTAAGCTCAAATTTCTGCTGGCTTTGTTTAACAATACTGTTGATGTTATCATAATGATTGCATGAAGCTATTAAACTTCATGTAAAGTGTCCTGCAAAATTGCACCTCTTTATATACATCTGTTCACATCTTGTATTCACGTGTGCATACACATACGTGCTTACTACAAAGGGTATTTCACAAATATCAGCAAATTTCAGAGAAGTCTAGAGCTTTTTTACATTTACAAAACAAATCTCTACAGTTCATATGAAGGCAGGATGTTCTCAAAGCCCACATAAAGCATCCAGCAAAAGCAAGATAATGAAAAATTGCATTATGCAGGTAAACACACACGTACACACTCAAAGTGGCAAACAAATTTCAGAACAAGTACATTGTGAAGCATTGCAATTGGGAAACTGTCAGTATGCTTCTTGTAGGGAAAATCGCAAAAGGCTGTCAATGAACAATGAAATAACACTGTCTTGAAAAAATAAACTTCTAAAGCTTGATTGAATTGACCAACATTTCTATTTGATCCAGTTACTCCTCAGCACAGCAGCAACCTCACACCAATCAAACAATAAAGCTACTGGTTTTCCTCAAATATTTATGGGGTGGTTTGTTGGGTTTTTTTAGCAAAAGTCAGGCAGGCCTCAGTTCTGCTCTTCCTAAAAGGATCTGATCTGCAAAATTCAGTTTAAGAAAGCTCAAGATAAATCTTTTAAGATTTGATGAGCAGACTTGTTCATTGGTGCCTGAGTTCCTGCCTTGCTGCAGGACTGAGGTTGTCTGTACCCACCTACCTCTTGTCACAAGGTGTTTTCCTGATCTACACCAGTCCAGGGTCCCCACTAGTGCGGAGTGAGAGGGGTTGGGGTGTACAAACAGCACAGGGTCAGTGTCACTCACTCCCTGCCAGCTAAGGGCTCTCTATTGATTTGTCTCAGTTAATGAGGTGCTGCAGCCTGGCAGAGTACATTTTTTATGAGCAACACTGGACCTGAAACACATCTTGTGTAGAGGAGTACAAGTTCCCTTGTATCTGCTTATGTTCCAGTGTCAGGCAATCTACAAATCTGCCATTAATGTATACAGTTATTTAGCTATGCTATGCACTCAGCCTGAATCTAATTTACAAATGAGTGTCTGCGCAAGGAATAGCCCAATTCACTTTCACTCAGTATAGGAGTGGAGATCTGCTTTTTAATGACAATTACCCTGAATCAGTGGTTTCAGCAGAAGAAAAATGGAGAAATTTTACTATGAGGTTCCAAACAGGCTACAGGGAAGAGAGATATTACCATCCACAGTCCCATCTATTACTAACTCATCTGAATGCAGCTCTAGACACCATTTGCCAAAAAAAAAAAAAAAAACAAAAAAACCCAACCTTAAACAATCCCCATCTGAATGCATATTCACAAACATATTAAGAAAAAACGTTACACCGTTACGCTGCCTTTTAGCTGTCATTATTTTCAGGGGGGTTTAATCCCTCTTTCCCATGTGGCAATTTCTTCTAGAGCGGAGCATTACGTGCATGACTGTTCTGCCTTTATGCTCCTGCACTATTAATGCAGGATGCTCCCCATCTCCTTGATACAGGGCGCATTACAAGACCACTGCCCCCAATATATTTAACAGGAAAATAAAGAACGCACAGATTTGGTGAGTAACTTACAGTGATATTTCAGCCAAAATGTTTCTCTCCTCTCAGAAATATTTAACCTGTTCAGAACATTTGAGAAATAAACCAGTCCCTAAAGGAAAGCAAGCAAGCACCCAAACATGCCATCACACAACTTGTTAGATGTTCTGGTCTACTATTTTATTAAAAGTAAAATAAGGGCAAACCATAATAATCAGAACAGATAAGTTGACTGAACTGTTCACAAGCATTCAATATTTTTTTCCTTAGCCTGGAGAAAAGTTTTAAACAGATTGCTCTGTGTTCTACTGACAGAGATCTGCTCACTCATGGATTTGCATTAACATTAACTTCTTCATGAAAAGCTAATAGAATAAGTAAATAATCAATTAACATACCACCCACACAGCCATGTAAAATCTTGGTAAATGCAGTGGTATCAGCTAGCATGTATAGATACTTTACTGTGCCAAGACTGCTTGCTTTTTTTTTTTGAAAAAGTTACAGGAGAAAACAAACATTTTTGCCTAATTACTCAGGTAGACCATCATAAACTATGAGTTTGCATCTTTCTAGAGCAATTAATTTATAGTTCTAGCTGTTCAAATGTGGGGTATGCCATTAGGAACCAGAACAAATAGAAATCATCCTACTCTGCTCTACCTCTACCACCGGGTCAAGACACCTCTTTGCAAGTGAACCAAGTAGGTCAGTGGCAGCGCCATTGTCAGAAGCCAATGCCAATGGTTCAGAGACTTAGGAAAGGTGGAGGGAAATGTCACCTCCTAATTCCATAACAAAAGGTCGTTAATAGCAACACAGAAGGTAGCACGTTAGCAATCTATGAAAGAAAAATGTTGGGATTTAGCTGAGTGATATAATGCCATTCACTACCACATTACTCAAGGCAGGAGACATAAGCTAAATAAAATGACGATGCACCAGTATTATGTACATCATATTATGCAAAAATATACACTAAAAATAATTTTAAGTTCAATGATAGATTTCTTGTCTGAGCTTTTCACCTTTAAATTTTTCCCCAATTCTGTTTACAGACCTTTTAATTTCATTATTCTCTCTAAATGCTGGTGTTCTGCGCTCTTCATGCTCCTTAAACTTCAAATGCATAGTACTAGGTCACCCCCTATAAGTAATTTATACCTGTGTATAAAACTCTACGTCACAAAGCCACCAGGGTTTCCTTCTGACAGACTGAACTTTTTTCTTCTATTTTTGTAGCCTCACATCAGCATTTATTTTGTTCCTCAATCATTCTTTATCCCAGACATTTGGCAATCAGGATCTGAGCCTACTAACCCAAACTGCTAGGCATAATCTTGTTAAACATATCAACTGTTTACATGAATTTAATGTGTTAGACCACTAATGACAGCAGAACCATCCTAGTTATTAATTTGAAAACTGGTGAACCATCTTCATCAGTACAGCTCTAACCCTTAGGTTCCTTTCATAAACAAATGTCACACCAAGGACTAAAGTCTTTTGAAAAAGATGACACTTTTGAGAATCTGGTTCTGTGTGCTAATGCTAAGCTATACAGAAAACTTCAAGAGCAATTGACTGGTGAGAAAAAAAATAGTACTTAGCCTATTTAATTGTTATGGCATTAGCTTTTATGATATTTAGAGAGCATCAAAGACAGAACATATCTGTATCATGAGAAGTGAAGCAAAACTGAAACTTCAGCAATATGATCAAGTTTAATTCAATGAGCAACAATAGACAGGATAACAAAATATTCTATGAAGCAAGTTTACTCATCCTCTTAACTTTATTTGTGTAGCCTGAAATTGGATTCCATAGAAATGCAAAGTTTTCCAGATTGCTGAGATCTGAACCTTTATCTTTCCCTGCAGGCTATTTGTATTAATCTACTTTGCTTTGAAGCACAGAGCCGTTAAACTGTTAAAGCTCATTTAAAATGTGGCTATATTTCTATCAATGGACACAGCTACTTGAATTACAGATTTTAATTATGCTTTTTATACTTTGGAGATGCTTACTTAGAAATATGTGTAACAAAAGTATGCAATTAAAGAGCCTTTATTGCTGCTGATCAGTGAATTGCGTCTATATTGACAGCAAGATGTGGCTTAGTATTTAGAAGAATTTACATGGGCCACTTTTTATTACTGATTAATATGAAACTCAGTCAGCTTTGTTCCCTACCTTTATTAGTATTTTGTCATGAAATCAATGCAGAGCAGAAGATGTGAATACGTATAACACCTTCAGCTTTAAAAGTGAGATACAAGAAAACTTTGTACTTGAGTAGCACCTAGCCTACAAAGTCAGTTAAATACATAACTGGTAAATTAGAATTTATGCTTACAATTTTAGCTGCTATATACCTGACACATCTGGCTAACTTTTCCAGTTTTGTAAAATCAGAGCAGGACAGTTAATATCATGCAATATTCAATCATTTTTCCCAATGAACCAACCAACGCATCAATAAAAGCCCCCTCACCAACTGAAAGGGCTGCAGCTATAGTTAGCGTGGTGTCAAGACTTCAAGTCTTTAAACAGAAAAGGCAATGCCAGTTACAGCTGGTGGAGGGAACCTGCTTCTGCAGTCCATTGCATGCTGCAGCTATGGGATGTCTACAGCTCGGGGAGTGGGGTGAAGAAAAAGAAAAAAACAAGCATAGCAGGAAAATTATAAAGGTGAACTCCATTTCCATTTCAGGGTACTACTGAGTAGCAAGGAGCGTGCTACTCTCTGCTTTGCCAGAATTTGAATAAAAACCCCATCTTGTACCATCAAATACCCCTGGCAATAGAGTGGAGACAGATGCAGAGTAAAGTTAATTCTTTCACAAATACCACCAACCTGACAAGATTTACACAGCAGAAACAACATGGGCGCATTAGGGAAGGCCAGGAAATAGGAAATGTTTATACTAGACAGTTATGTTCTTTCTTGAAATTGCCAATTTAAGCTTATCAGCATTTAAAAAAATGTTTGAAAATAGAAATTACTACAAACTGCTTCAGAGGAAACAAAGCGTGTGTTTTAACATCTGCCTCAAAATGGGTTCTAAAATCTGCATGCACATACACATATTCTCAAACTTCTATTTCTTTTGAGCAAAACTTTAGTTATATCATTGACTTCAGTGAAACTGATGGTTTAGAATATTATTTGGTATGAAAGAGGTGTTCAAACAGCCTGGAAAGGCCCTAGAGAAATGCAGCAAACCAGAAGAATTTAACTGCTTAGTGGTAGGTATTAGAGTGTGCTGCATTGCACAGCATTTGTACCTGCGCCACACAGTATCATCATCACATCACAGTACATTTGGACCAACACAACTGGGATGAAACTTCCCCCCTGATACACAAACCACCTTCCAATTTTTCAGTTTCCTATACAGAGTATTTTGGTTTCCAGCCCACTATGGATAGTCCGTAGACAACAGGATAAGAACAGAAACCAAAATTAAAATACACTGTGCAGTTTTTTTCTCTATATTCATTTGGGAATAGCATTGGGACTCCTAGTTACTGGTATTGTATGGAATTGTTCCTAGGGAGAAAAAAATTATCTAAGAAAATCAGATGTCTGAGCCATTTGGAGTGGTGGTTGGGAGTGAGAAGCAAATTCTTGACAGTCTGGTATCTTGGATGCAGAAATAAATTCCTGCTCACTTTCAAGTTTTCAAAGAATTCTTAAAAATATGAAATCTTAATTCAATTTGCCATTGGTTTGCCATTAAGAAAGTATTTTGATGGAAAATTATTGATGGCTTAGTAACTAGTGGGGTAGCTATCACATTTATGTACTGCATTCATTAGTAGATGAAGATCTCATAAAAAGTAAATGTGTAGTCCTTGAGCACATTAGTTGTGAAGGCCACCTTCTACTTCCGCCTGTGAGGAGTGTGACCATTCCTCATTTCACAGCAAGAGAATTAAATCTCCATACTAATGTTCTGAATTCCACCATTTGTTATCAGTGATAAAGACATATTTCTTTGTGTCAGAAATGAGTTAAATCCAAAATCCTAATCCTTTTGCTGGATTAGTCTCAGCATCAAGTCTACAGCAGACACATTTATACTTTTATATACTTTCCTCTGTGTATGCCTGTCTCTATTTAGAATGAAGACCAACACACCATTTCATGCTAGGCTAAACCCAGAAATTTCTGTAGTCAGACAGTTCAGACCCTTTGCTTTAACCGAAAATTGATTAATTCATCTGAGATAGTAGTTTACTACCACAGAAGACTAATTCACAGGTAACTCCATGTCATTTTTGCATATCATTGTTACAGAGATAGTGTGGTTCCTGAATTTCAGCATCTAATAAAAGCCAAAGGGCAAGTAACTAGAGGAGCTTTGCTCAGGGCATCTGTAATGTGAAGTCTTTAGCTTTGCTCCATTGTTGCATTTCAGCATTGATTAAAAGGTATTACCTAGACTTGTGACAGGAGAATAATTTAACGATTGTTTTTTTCAGCAAGGCAGAAGAAACAGCAACTGTATTTGATTCCGAATCATATGCTGCGCAACACCTTCCACTGAACATTTTTCTAAGACCCAACAGGTGAGACATTCAGTGACATATCTCATGCAATTATAAAGTGATAGGAACTATATTGATTAACAGTGTTAAGCTGAAAAGGGAAACTGCTCATCTTTGTCTGATTGCCTGAATGGTGAAAGCTTCTCACATTCATTCTTAGAATCATAGAATCGTGGAATAGTTTAGATTGGAAGGGTTCCAACCCACCTGCCATGGGCAAGAACATCTTCCAGTAAAGCAGTTGCTCAAGGACCCATCAAGCCTGGCCTTGAACATTTCCAGGTATGGGACATCCACAACTTCTCTGGGAAACCAGTGCCTCACCACCCTCAACATAAAAAAATTACTCCTTATATCTAATCCAAATCTACTTTTTTTAGTTTAAAATTATTACCCCTGGTCCTATCAGAACAGGCCCAACTAAAAATTCTCTCACCATCTTTCTTATAAGCCCTCTTTATATATTGAAAGGCCACAATAGGGTGTCCCTGGAGCCTTCTTTTCTCCAGGCTGAACACCACTGACTCCCTCAACATTTCTCCATAGGAGAGGTGTTCCAGTCCTATAATCTTTTTCATGGCTTTCCTCTGGACCAGCACCAACAGAGCCATGTCTTTCTTGTATTCAATGCTCCAGAGCTGGATGCAGTACTGCAGGTGGCATCTTGTGAATGGCGAGTAGAGGGGGAGAACCACCTTGTTCCTTTGATCTGGGAAGAACAACTGATTCAATGAATGTAGTATGTCTTAGCAACACCAGGAAGCATGGGTTAGACCAGTAGGCAGTGCAGCAGACCGAGAAGTGGCTGAAGGGCAGAGCTCAGAGGGTTGTGACCCACAGTGCAGAGCCCAGCTGGAGGCCTGTAGCCAGTGGTGCTCCCCAGGGTCAGTGCTGGGTCCAGTCTTGTTCAGCCTGTTCATCAGTGACCTGGGTGAAGGGGCAGTGTCCCCTCGGCAAGTTTGCAGATGATACAAACTGTCAGGAGCGGCTGACACACCAGAGGCTGTGCTGCCATTCAGCAAGCTGGGGACATGCTGCAGAGCTGGGTGGAGAGGAGCTTCATGAAGTCCAGCAAAGGCAAGTGTTGTAAGGCCCTGCACCTAGGGAGGAACAACCCCCCACACCAGCACTGGCTGGGGCTCACCTGCTTGAAGGCAGCTCTGCGGAGAGGGAGTCCTGGGGGACAGCAAGCTGCCCGTGAGCCAGCAGCGTGCCCTTGTGGCCAAGGGGCCAGTGGGACCCTGGGGGGCATTAGGAGGAGCGTGGCCAGCAGGTCGAGGGATGTGATCCTCTCCCTCTGCTCTGCCCTGATGAGGCCACATCTGGAGCGATGTGTCCAGTGCTGGGCTCCCCAGTTCCAGAGAGACAGGGAACTGCTGGGGAGGGTCCGGCGAAGGGCTACAAAGATGAGGAGGGGGCTGGAGCATCTCCCTGATGAGGAAAGGCTGAGAGAGCTGGGGCTGTTCAGCCTGGAGAAGAGCAGACAGAGGGGGATCTTATCAATGCATACAAATATCTTAAGAGCAAGTGTCCAGAGGATGGGTCCAGGCTCTTTTCAGTGGTGCCCAGTGACAGGACAAGGGCCAACGGGCACAAACTGAAACACAGGGAATTTCATCTGAATAGAAAAAAAAATTTAATTTGAAGGCAGAACACTGGAACAGGCTGCCCAGAGAGGTTGTCTAGTCTCCTCCAGAGACTTTCAAAACCCATGTGGATGCAATCCTGTGCAACCTGCTGTAGGTGACCCTGCTTTAGCAGGGGTTTGGACTCAATGATCTCCAGAGGTCCCTTCCAACGCCAGCCGTTCTGTGATAGGTCATTAGACAATCTCCAGAGCAAAAATTATGAGCATTAAATCCATGTTCCCTTTCTATAATTAGAAACAAATGTATTGGGGAGGGGGGAGTGGGGCAGAGAGACAGACATAGACACAAATAAACTTCACATTGTGTCCTGCTGTTCTTGGCCCTCAGTTGTTTAGATGTCCTTCACAATAGCAGGGAGTACAATGGGACTCCAGTCAAGTGTGGTCCTGAGTTTCCCTTTACAAGTCTGGCCATGAAAAGCCAGCCTGCATCACCTTCTCAGTGTCAGTTGAGGCCTAAGCTCCTGTCCTACTAGCTTAAAATCTCACATCAGTAAACTGGTGCTTTTTCAAGTCAGTGGCATTAGTGACCCTTACCAATCAAGAAGGCAACCTTTCTCATTTAGGCTGATTCTAGATTTGATTGGCAACTGTGTCGTGGTAACAGATACAGGTGGGTGTTACAGGCATATGGCTATACCTCTTCCAAATAATTTTTGAGCTCACTGGCCAACTTCAAACAATTTTCACCTATTTTTAGACATGTTAAACCATAAACTACTTTAAAACCATTTTTCACATTTTGTGGCCATAAGTCATAATGGGCAAAATAATGTGATCACAAAGACACACCTGAAAATGACCCCACAGAGCTGAGTATGAGTGCCACTTACATTTAAATGCCTTGAATGCAAGATAAACTCCAGTCAGACCCAGCCATCAACCAGGAAACACAAAGCTGTAGGAAAACAATCTTCACTCTTTATGGCACTCAAAGAGCAGCTGGTTCCCTGTCATTACCCTGTGGGTATTAAGCTCAAGCTCTTTTCCTTCTGCCCCACACTCAGCAGATAGTGCTAGCAGGCAATCGCTCCAGTGGCCTTTCCACACCTGGATTGTTACCATCATTTTCATTTGTTTTCTGGCCTTAAGGGATGTCACTTGCCAGACTATCATCTTCTGAAATTACCGTTTTGTTAACGCATTTCAGGATGATCTCACATCAAAACAGAGAGGAACAGCACACGCATTTTTTTCACGGCAGATCAGAAACACAGATTTCACAAGGATAAAATAACCTCATACTAGCTAGATGACACCTTTCAACACAGCTATTGGCCACAAATGCATTTAATAACATTTAACTGGACTTCCCTCTGTTCCACCCCACCCTCCCTCTGAAAAGATCTGGCTAAGTTCCGAGACAGAGTTACAAAATTTACTTAACTAAATTTGACCTTTTCCTACTAGTTTATTCCAATTATTGTGACAGAACCAGTACTTCTCAGGGAGAGATAAATATCGATTCATGCATATCAACCATACATGGGAATTTCCAAAAATTCAAACCTAATTAGAAACTGGAGTCTGTCACCTCAGTTTTTGTTGTGTAGAAACTTGCCAAGTCTCTCTTTGTATTAGCATAAATACCAAATTAATACTATTTTATTGAATATGTCAATGATATAAAGTCTTGTAAACCAGCTCATGGTATGGAATGGTCATGTTTTAACATGACTAATAATATATTTCTTATTTACTTATTAAAATTAATAAAAATAATAGAGAACCAGAGAGAAATAGAGTGAAATAAGTGTGACTTGCATATAAAATTTTGTCTCCTGATAAATATAGACTAGGTACACAGAGGCATTTTAAAAGTGGAAGTACACTTATTTTTGTTTCATTTAAGTGGCTTGTGAACTAGGACATTAAACTTTAAACATTAATGCTCATCACACTCAAAAAAAGTTTTGAAGTGTTTGTTGATTTTCTGTTTGTTTATATTTTCTCTCATTACAGAAAAGGTGAGAGTCAGGGGACTTCAATATGTTGTATTGATATCTAACACTCCTTGATGGCTTTAGTAGCAAGGGCATGCATACCCAAGTCACACAGAACCTCAATGTCGGAACCAGGGAACAAGCACACATTTGTTTGTGCTCATCCAGGCCAAGGAGAAAGCAGTAAAAATAGACATAACTATTATTTCTTCAGGCAAAATTCTAAATAAACAGATGGACCTTCAAAATCAACCATATGAGAAATAGATTTATTAAAAGGAAAAGCAAATTTCAGAGCCAACTCAAATAAAAATATCTTTCAGATATTATTCAAACCCTGACATTAAAAACAGTTAAAAGACAAAGCTGTCTAAGCAGGAAATTGATCCTTGAGAAAATTAGCAATGAAACAGAGCCTAGTGAGTCTTTTAAGAGGCACAGGAAAGACGTGATCAGGATCCAGCTTTTGTGCCATGTTCACATGCTTCTTCTAGTCGTAACTTGGGCACTGAACTCAGCACAAACTTCTTTCAGATTCCTTGAAAGTTAGGAGTTATGCACCACAGACTACATATTTTCCACTTATTCTAATTTATTGAGTCTTGTTGTTTGCTACCAAAAGCATCACTAGATATTTTATAAAAGAAAAATGGCAACAAACAGTTCTTTGTAGCAAGAGACTCACTACAGGTCCTTCACTTTTAATCAGTTGAAATTTTTTTTTTTAAATTTCCTTTACATGGTTAAATACGTGAAATGTAGCCAAAAGACTTTAATCTCCTTGTTAACACAGATTATCAGTTTGGTTATTCTGTGTAATGTTACTATAACCTATACTCAGTATTCTCTGTAATGGTTAAAGACATGGTTTAAATAAAATACAATTAGATTTACTGAATAAAACTGTGTTGCTTCTGTTTACTTTTTATTAAGAGAGCATGTTTATTACTAGGAAAAGCTGATATTGAGTTCCTAGCAAAACATCCAAAACTCTACTAGTAGTCAGGGTATAAGTTAAAAATCCCAATTTGTTAAATTTCAAGAACTGTAATAATATAGTTCAGTATTTTAAATTAATCAATTCTATTTCCTCCCATCTCAGGTTCTGCTGACTTTTCAGAATATTTGGTAGAATGCGCCTTATGTTTTTCATTTTAAGTATAATATTACTCATACAAAAGCTGTATATATGTTTTTCCCTTGAGAAATTAACATTCATCACTTAAAGCCAGATGCCCTCTCTTTACGCATGTGAGACCTGCATACACAACTTCTAAATTGCTAGTTAGCTTTGTGTGTGCATTTTTCAGAGCTCTATATATATCAAATTGTCTGGTCACTAAAAGTATCTTCTCTTCTCAAGCTGCATAAATAAAGTAGAAATTGAGAGCATCAGAAGATGAATTGAGATATGGAGACATTAATGACCTTAAGAACACTATTATCCATAACAATCATATTGGGATTCTAGGGAGAATTGAGCAACAAGACATTATTTTGAAGTATTGCTTTTCTTCACAAGGGTCTCTGTTGGAATGAATCTGTAGCTACACAATAAAAATTCACAACCAGCATAATGACTAGTAAAACCTGTCGAATCAATCAATCAGAGCTAGAAGACAACTAAGAGTTGAATTCTGAGATACTGAACACGACCTTAAGTCAACGACAGTAGAAGAAAATAACAAAAATTCCTGAGTGAGTACATTTGGTGCCAGCTGTTCTTTTTCTGTATGGAAAAGGCACAAATACCCTTCTATACAAAGAATCATACATTCTAGTCAGTACTGCTGCCTTTCTATACAGAAAAGGTTTCTGTGCTCTTCAGTTCTTTTCTCTATTTAAGATATAACATGCCACCCATATAGACTTAACATATGGACAAAAAGAAAATCCTGAAAGCCATTCTGTTTGGAGACAACTACTGACCTAGCAGCAGTAAGGAAAAATAACAATATAGCACAGAGCATGAAAGCACAGAGAACTGATTCAAGTGATAAAAACACATCTTTTCTTAAGTAACCAAAAGAAATCTTGACAATTGTTTTTCCGCTGTATGAAAGTCATGAGCATTTGAAAACCTCTGCATCTTGAATATCAGTGATAGTATTGGCAGGGATGTTTAAACAAAAACGGAAAGGAAGGGCAAATGAAAGAACAAAGTCCCAACCAACCAAAAATCTTCACAGAATTAATGAAAATGACCTGATTTCATGCCCAAGATCCTGGCAGACTATCCTGCTGACTGAAGAATGAATCTATTATTAGTGTTAAACAGCTTTTATACTACTTCAGTGATTGCATGAAACCATTTAAGTTACAGCCTCTATTATCCTAATTTTTTTTAGGGCAACTTAAATGATTTGTGAACTTACTAACTGAAATGATGACACACCATATCCTCTAAAGAAATGTTCTTTGTTCTAGAGAAACATACCAGTAGGAGGTTTGATCTAATAATTATCCTTAAAATATTAGCTTTTGAAAGTAAGTGTATTCTGGAAATAGATTATTATAATGTTTACAAAAAATTATATTTGCTATCGCTCTTGCTATTTGAGTTGCCTTGGGATCTTTGATTAAATACACCAAACAAATAAGAAGAAATACAAAGAGAGGTTGTCAAAACACAGACTCCTGCAGTGTATTATAAATAAAAAAAAAAAAAATACAGAAGGCAATCTTGGCATCTATATTTGCTTTTGTTGCCAAGCTGAAACGCACTTGTGGTGTTGTCAAACTGACTCCCGAGAACACTTAATCCTGCTGGCCTAGCCAGCACCGTTCCCCAGTATCCTTCCTGGTGCTAGCACCTGTTTCTCTCACAGAAACTCCACCACTGTTTTAGTACTGAGCCAACAAAATGAAGTGAGGGGATATGAGGTAGGCCTGATACTTGACAGTGGCAAGGTAATTTGGAGGGGGTTGAATGCAGTAGGATTCAATTCACTGATAAATTTTCTTCCTGCAAGATTCTGCAAGCAGCCAACATCTCTTAAAAATACACTGTTTCAGCAGGGTTTAGTCATACTTCCCCCAAGACCTTCAAAGGTGGACTGAGGGTTGATGTTGTGGAAAGAGATTTCTCCAGTGCTCTTGAGTGATAAGTGCTAGCCCCTTTACCTAGGGCAGATCACTTTGCTGTGCTGCCTCACATATGTGAGGGAGCTGGGAAGAGAGGGACATTTGGGGAATCAGAACTCCCTACCTCTCTTTAGTCATTCCTGCCCACCTCCGAGTCCCTCATATCTGTCTGCCCTTCTTCCTGGGCCACAAGTATCCAACTCAGACTCTTGGAGGTATCTTTTATCATTGCCTGCAGAGATATTTCTTCCTGGGGAAGACCTTTTGCATAGCTGGGACTGAGGGGACAGACCTAAACGTGTGTCCAGTCCTTACCTCCTTCACTTCTGGTACCCATCTGAGGGACCCTGTAGGCTTGCAGTGCCACTGGAGATAGCCCATATGTGGTAGCCATAGGAACACCAATGAAGACTCCTTTGCCTTTGTGAACATTCATTCTACATACTTGCCAACGCCTTGAGACTACTGGTAAAATAAACTAGGCTCCAGTTATAATTAATCTGAAAATATTTTTTAAAGCTTTCTCTTACGTATACGTAGCTTCTTAGGTTAAATTATTTGTTCCTTTATTTCCATCTTTTCACAAGCATGTACCTTCCAGAGAATCCCCTGGATAAACAGAACAAGGAACTAATTTTGATAATAAGAATTGCTAATTGTAAAGCATCACTACCTCATATGTGTTTAGGCCCTAAAGATAAAACAAAAATGAAGGAGATTTGCATTTGAAACTAAGGGCTGGAAATTAGATGATTTTGGAGAACATTGTCCAGGTATTGCTAGACCTGGAAATAGTAATCTAAAGCTTTCATTTAGTGTAGCTATGTACTTACACAAGCAGGTTCACCAAAGCCAGTTATTCAGCTTGCATCATGTCTTAGTTATGCCCAGCTACCTAGACTAAGACAGGCTGCTAAAGTATATCACAATCAGAAATGGAACCCATTGATATTTTTCAGACCCAGACAGTCTTAGAAAAAAAAAAAAGAAAATCTTTTTTCTTTAATTTTTCTTTAACTTTTCTTTAATTTTTTCTTTAGTTAAACTATTCTTCCACTGTAGGACACTATTGCTGTTTCATTCCTCAGGACCCAGATCAGCATCCTTTTGTTCTGTGTTTCTATACTGCTTGTAATAGAGGCCACTGTACTGGACTACAAATATTATTTTTCCAGTAGCAATCTATCAACTCATAAGCCCAGAAACTCTCTTTGAGCTGCTCTTCTCTGTTCCTAGTCTGTGAGCCACCGGATTTAAAAAGAGGACTTTGTGCATTCAGTAGTCTGTTCTTTTGTAAACATCCCAAGAATGATGACCCATCCGATTACCACACCTTTTATCCACTAGGTTGAATGGAAAATTCCCTAAAGCAAGCTGACCAATTACAATGCAGGCCAGAAGCAATTTACTGATACAGTGAATTTCTGGAAAAGGCAGACAGAACTGTTCCTGCTCTTTATTCCCTATTGATATGGCAATTGTGGAAGATAAACTTGTTTGCTCCTTGGCGCATTTATAATCCCAGTTCCCCATTGCCCAGCAGTGATACTGCACATGCAATTCAGTGCCTAGGGAAGCAAAGGCTCTGAAAAGTTGAAGGCAATGGCTGGCCAGTTTGCTAAGCTACCTTTTGGAAGCTGCCTCATTGCCATCCGATACAGTTTACTGACCACAGGCCAATTCTTTCCTCAGCTTCTACAGTACTAACTACAGTCTGCCTCATTGCTTTCTCTGATATATCCTGTTCCACTCCTCTGTCAGTTCCTCCCTCACCCTTTGGGGCTTTTGTATGTGATGTTTTTTGTTAACTGAGGTCTGTGTCCGAGAGATGAGCTCCTGTCTTAGCTTCCAAAGAATCAGTTTTATTTTAAAAGAACAACAGCTCTGATGCTTCAGCTACCAAATGGTCCTTCCAAAAAATAGTCAGTGATGATGGTTCTATAGTGTGATCAAACATATAGGAAATAACAGCACCAAGAAATGCCATAACATCATTTCCTTAGATTTTGAAAGGTGTGATAGCAGAGATGTCTCTTCAACCTTCCATTTTACTGAACATTTCTATTGGAAGAAATTGTTGAAGAGATTTCATTAGTTCTTCTCAATGCCTTAAAATCCCTAAATTATCAGTTCAAAGCAACCTTGGGAAGAGCACAAGAAAAAGCCATTCGGGACTGTAGAGTGGGGTGAAAATGGCAAATCAGCACATGTTGATGTGTACCTCCACCAAAAATAAAAAACAAAAACAAAAAAAACAAAAAACCACTGGTTTTTTTATTAACACTGACTGTCCAGTGTATACATGTATCAAGAAGTCTAGTGATAACTGTTGGGTTAAAATATGTTGATAGGGAATAAAAAACACAACTGACTTTAATGTTGGCTCTACTTAACTTCACATACAAGTGTTAAAACATATTAGTGAGTGTTCTACTACAGGCTTCAGTCCTGCTCACTTTACCCTACAGGTTCAGCTACCAGAGGATTCAAAGTATATGAGAGGACCCAATATGTTCTAATACAAAAAAAAAAAAATCTTTGATATAACATTATTTTCTGATAATTTTATTTTTCAGTTGTTCATGAACAAACAGAATCCCTTTTAAAACAACCTCTGAAGAAATACTTCTTAAGCTGCATGAGTACCATGTTCCTCACAGCTAATCAATTCTTTAGGAGATATTTTTTTTTCTCCTTTTGCAACTAGTATTCTACACTTGCTAGGGATACCTACCTCAAAGTTATTTCAATGGTTATTAAAACCTAGCCTACTATCATAAGCATCACATCTTATAACCCTTTCCCTGTATTCACAGGATTGGTAAGGTTTTGTATCTTAGTATGTCCCAGAACTATTTTACTCTAATTATTAGAAGCCTTTTTTATATAGCCAGCCAAAATTTATTCATAGACAGTTTATACCAATTTGGTTTTATGACAGTGATGGCTTTTGGTTTAAATAGTTCATCTCACTTTATGTATATTGACAGGAACTGCATCCTCTTTCAGCTTTCTGGAGTTTTGGGGGTGGGGGGTGTTTGTGGTTTGTTTGTTGTTTTTTTTCCCCTAAACGTGCTTTACAAGAAAAAGCTAGGCTCTTTTTTCCCTGATTTTTCACATCTGTTTCAGATTTAAAATCATTTTGCTTGAACAAAACTACACAGTATCCCTGAGGAGATTTCCTCGGGACCTTATTTGATAGCATGAATACTTCCCTATTTCTGTAGAAATTACCTCTTCTGATACAATGTAAGTTCTTTGCATAATTTCACAATCACTCTTTCCATCCTGGTAACCTCTCATCTTATTCTGTTTGGATTTAAATTCCTTTGTCTGGGTAGCTGATTTACATAAGAGGCACAGTACTCCCATTGTGTGTTAAATAACAAATTATAAACTCAGCATTCCTTGCCAAAATATTTACTGATATTAACTACAGGAGCCACCTTCCTTAAATGCTGACACAGCATTCCAACTAAATTAGCGGTTTTCAGCAGCCATCCAGGTGCTTCCCTGGCACTTCTCTTCATAGATCAGTGGCAACGAACGCCACCAAAGACTGTGGCAATCACTAAATTTCCTGCAGGAGGGTATTTCCTTTGAACAGCTACAGGGAATACCACACTGCCACACCATCAACATGACCAGCCCACCAATCCCAATTATGGCAATGCTGGTAGCATCAGTTGCTATTATTTAGTGTTCTGCAATACCCGATTAAAACGTTATTACATATACATTTGTCTCAGGTCTATCCTGCAATGCTGAAAGCTCCTCTCCTTGGGGAGCTAAGCACACTATGGAATCACCTTTGTTTTGCCCATGGACATAACTGTTCTTTAACGTTTAGATTAAAATATGGGTGACAATAGATTATTTTTTTTTTACTGCTACCTTCCCATAATTTATGCATCAGTTGTTTTTATCAGATGGCTGGTCTATGCTCTGAAGCCAAGATAGGAAGATATGGCAAAGTGTAGCTTTTATCTTTAAAAAACATACTATGCTTCAGTTAAGACCTCTCATAAGAATTTTGGATTAGTTCATGTGTGCTCCTCAGTGCCAGTCTTCAGCTTCACCTCTCCAATGTATAACAGATGCATGGTCAGATGAACACTTGTTTATAGTGACCACGGGGCAGGGATACAAAGCAGTTGCTTTTTGCCTCATGGCATACGGTTAGGGGGAAAATAGAAATGCTAGCACAGAGTCTATACAGTAATATTTTTTTCTTGGTTTAGTCTAAAACTTGGATTCCATCTATTTTAAGTGCAAACAGGTTATGTAATTTAAGAACAAAAAAAAATAAGGCTACTGGACATTATGGAAAGCAATTGCCATATATGTCCAGGTGAAACTAAACTTTAAAACAGCCCGTCTCCTGCCATGCAAGTCACAGGAGTAAAACAAGAAGCACAACATTCTTGTACTTGATAGCTAAGAAATAATGACAGTGTTTCAAATAATCTTCATTTTAATAATCTTTCTTGTTCTCTTCTAGTATGTGCTTTTCCAGTTATCTGTCCTATTATCGTGGTTTTATTAATTTTATACCTTTCACGGGCCTGCAGTATGTGACCTTGTCAAGTCAGCGCCAAACAATGGTGCAGGATAAAGGCCTTCACCTCTAGCACTTCATCATTTACAGAAATATGCATTGCCTGATTCACCAAAAGCAGAATAACATGCATTCTCTGCTTTTTAATATGATCTTGATTATAATAGGTCATGCTATTTTGAAATATTTAAAAAATTTGGGAAGTTCATGGTTTAATTAATATTTTATTTTTTCTACATCATTACTGACTCTCCTGAGACTACTGAAAGAGGGGGGGGAAAATAATGAAATCAAAATATCATTCTCGTCTCTGTATAATTGTTCCACTGTTGGGGAAGATAAAAAAAGTCATACAGCATTTTCCTGCCACAGTCTCCAACACATTTTAAAATACTACATACAGTACGTGCAACTCACTGCTGGTTTTGTGTTATTTTTACTGAAACCATTTAATTGCTGTTAATTGCAAACACCTAGTCCCAGCATTAGGTTGGTTGCCCAGAGTTAGTTCCCACTGGCAGCAGTACCTGCTAGGTTTTGGCAGAGAGATATCATGGGTCATCTTCTGTATACAGCTTGGATGCCATTAGTTTGGAGACATGGAAAGAGCTGCTACTGGTCACAATCCCATCAGTTCTTTTTGAGCCAACTCCTTCCCCAAAGGAGAGGCACGCTTTTAGGTAGTCTTCAGCTACTTGCCACATTTGTACATTTTTGTTTTGAAAAAACAAAACAAGAGTCTTGTCTGACCCTACTGTGCCAAGCATCTGACCAGAACAGATTCAAAATGGAACACTTACCCTATACATTTTGCTCTCCTTCCATCCCATGGATTTTCACCTGGTACAGATGTTACAGTGAAGCAAGAGGAGTTTCCTTTCCCATGATTCTTAAAACATCAGGTCTCAGGTGTAGGCTTTAAGGCCTGATGTGAAGAACAAAGGGAAAGGAGGCCCTCCTTATAGCACTGTTTGGAGTGGCACCTTTCTTTCTTGTTAATATGATTCAGCTGAGCCAGTGCAGGCCTAGTGTTTTCCCCTTCCTTACCTCTCCATTCAAATCAGGACTACGTCCCTTAAGGATCGTTTTCATTAGGTAAAAGATCGGTGAGGGAATGAGCAGACCAATTAGACTCCAGATCCCTTAGCCTGGGAAAGCTCATAGAAAAGCAACAGGGATTAAATTTACAGTATGTGGTTCGTAACAAGGTCACCGTGTTCTGCACTGCTTTCTAATGGGACCATATTTCACAAGAGAACTTTGCAGTAAGGTTTCTATTTGGAGGACTAAATAAAAAAATGCAGCTTTTCTTTTGACTCTAGTAGCTTATGCCTCTTTTAACTTCCCAGCTCATTTCTTGAAGGGAGTAGGCAAAGGGTAGATATAAACCGAAGAAACACTTTCTGTGGGATTTTGTAAGTTAAAGTCAATTGAGACCTATGCACAAACTCAAATAAATGCTAGTGATATGATTACAGATAAAACTTAACAATGTTTCTGTAATGATGGCTGAGAGGAGAAAAATTCTCAGACCTCAGTGAAAGAGCTGAAATGAAATACAATTTCATCTTTCATGTTTTTAGCAAGATAATTTTGGTTTTGTGTTGACTAATACAGAATAATAGGAATAAAATATGTTGCCTCAGTCTCTGCATTATTGGCTTTACGTTATTGGTCCTGACAGCTGGCTTTTAAAATGCAGTAAATATTGGGCAATGCTGTTCTGTTAAGACAAGCCACTTCATCAAGCATATTTCAAAATCACACTTTATTTTCAAAATGTGTTTAATTTCTCTATATATGGCAAATGAGCCCACTGAAAAATTGACCTGCAACAGAGTGCCCTCTACTGCATGTATTTAGGAAAAGAAAATAAAGTGAGTTCCTTAAAAATAAATCTTTACAGACTGAGACCAGAAGTTTTGTCACAGGCCACTGGACATTGAACTAAATATAACATACATATAGGCATATATCACTAATAGTTTAAAATAGGTATGAGATTTGCACAACCTATTTCATGATTTTAAATGAAATCTTGTATGTCTTTCCATACCAAAACGGTCTGTGTTTATAGCCTGGAGAGTTACTAAGGAAGTTAAAAATCTGTCCTGCATTGCCCTGCTGCCACCCCTCTTCTCTCTGTTGCCAGGAGGGATCTATAACATGAAGTGGAAAAGTCTCTCTGCTTATAGATTTGTTTTCTCAGTCCTTAATCTCTCATGCTCCCTCATTTCTATCCCTTCTTTCTAGTTGCCATTAGGTCACTACTATTAAACTGCACTCTCCTTTTCATTCCCATCTCGACAAATCTATTCAATGTTACTGAGTAATACCTCTTGCAAATGATTAAGAAGACTTCACCAGTGCTGTCTCAAAAGAGTAGAAAGTGATAGGTTACAAATGTATCGTGAAAGCAATTCTACAGCAAGACACAAATTCTCAAGCAGATCTGTCCTTTTGAAGTCTTCTGCTTTTTTCTTGTCTCAGTCTGAATTGGGCCAGCCTGATGCTGAGGTTTGTGATGGACCAAACACCTGCAACTTCTGCTAAAATTCCCAGTGGCTCTTATTGTTCAGTCCTTCAGGGATGAGAAAACTGCTTCTCAAAACAATGGTATAAACTCACATTAAACTTTTCGAGTCACTTTTGAAATGCCCTGATTTGTATAATGAGGCCCATGCTTTGCCAACAGTATCTGTGGAGCCACAATTCCCATTCTTAAAGTCTCAGCTTATGTCTTATGACCCACATTTAAACCAACTGAACTGGAGTTTGCTGCATGATCAAAGATGGTCCATGGTAGCTCTCTGCAATTAAAGATGGTGTTTGAATACCTTAAGGGTATGTCCCTAGGACAAAGTAGAGGTAGGTGGTAAACAACGTTTTCCAAAGCAACATAATCAATTACCAAAAGTTCTTTAAACAAAACAGAAACAACACAAGCAGGCATTTCCACAGTACACAGTGCATATATGATGGCCTTGCATATATTTCAGCAATGAATTTTGTGTCTATGGATTTGTTCCCACACTGAAACTTTCCCTTAAAGAAACCCCTGTTGATAATTTACAACTTCTAAGGATGATATCTCTTAATTGCTTTCCCTTTGCTTCATACCTGTAAATCTTGTATCTTGTGCTAAATCCCTGTCGACTTCTTTCCACAAAATCTGTGTATTCCTGTGAGCGATGGAAGGGTCCCTTATCAGAGAGGAGCCAGTCGAAGGGGCTTGTGGCATGCTGATCCGAAACAGCAGCAACTGCTAAAACCCAGCAATGAAGACTCAGTGCTATCCACTCCCATAGAGCCATCAGAGAGAACAATTCAGCACCAGCACTGCATCGCCATATCATGCTTCCACTGGGGACTTAGAGCCTTCATTCTCTTAGCTTTCCCTCAACACCTAGACAAAATACACAGTCAATTAGATAAGCACACACTAGGCATCCCTTGGAAGTAGAAACAAGTTTCCTTTCTTTCAGCTTAAAGAGATAGTGGCCTCTACTTTATTACTTTTACATTAGCATAAACCCCACTAGGCTAGTTAATAGTGGAGTGTTTCAGTACTTCAAATGCTGTGAAACTAATGTCTTCATTAACATCATCAGTGATAATATTTACTGTTGAATGGAAACCTTCACAAATGTCAGGGGAGGGATTGTTGGGGTTTTTTCCAGTAATGCTAGTCATTAATGAAAAATATGCAACACAAGAATTATTGCCTGTTAGCATCAGTACAAAATCATTCAACAATGTCTATGCATAAGGTTGCAGTTCATATATTGGACAGAAAACAGAGGAGATTAAGAAGACCCAGATTGCTTTCTTTTTTTATGTCCTTGGAAAAGTCACTTAATGGCTTGTCTTCACTACAGACGTAGTTAACAGACTCACATTATTCTGTTCAAACTAGCATGGCTGGACAAAGAGTGACTGCACTGATCAATAGCACTGGAGCTACCCATAGTGATGAGTTCAATGAGTTATTCAAGCTCCAGACGCTGCAATTTTGAGTATCCCTAACAGCACTTGTCTTTCAGTCCAATTCACTCCAACCCAATGAATCAGCCCAGAAACACTATTTAAATGGAGCCTAAACAATTGTTTGGGTGCCTGAGCAAAAATCAAGTATTACCCATAGCCTCATGTGGGAATTCAGTGAAGACAAGCCACAGTTTCTCTCTATACCTCGGTCCCATACCTGTGAAACAGGATAATGATTCTACATCCTGCTCAGATTTTGTGAAAATATCTGTGCAAGAGCATGTAGTTCTCATAAATACTGAAATGACCAAGATCATGGAGATACCTAAACATATAGAAACAATCAGTTCTAGTTTTCAGTCTAAGGTAAAACAGCACAGAATTAATTAAAATATACTAATGTGAGAGCTTTCATTTTTCTAGGTAATGAATTTACAGGGAAAAACACTTTTTAATTCACATTCACTCAAAAAAGCACACATTATGACATTTTTACAGTGCCCCTTGCTATGATTTTTTTTTCTTTTTTACTTGGTGGGAATTTATTCTTTACCATCAGTAACTGAATTTGTAAGTGTACCATAAATGAAGGATGCTTCCAATAGAACAGTTCTGCAACGGCACACTCAGTACCACTCGTCCATTATAAGGGAAATGGTGTAGCTGAATAAATATGCTCTATGCATACATTTGAGACATTAACATTTTGAAGAATCTTTTGTATAGATGATAAACATTACAGCTGCAGAAAGTTAACTGCCTCCAGAAGAGCACAGGAGCTCATGTGAACCAACAGGAATTTAACGTCTAAGAATATAATAATCTGTCTATTTGTCTATATAACCAGAGAAATAGTCAGTTTTACTGTCTTCCTAGGAACAACTGTAATAGTTTGTAACATGATTTGGACCTGATCCTGCAAACAACAAATGTGTAAGCAATCTTACTGAAAAAAGGACCTTATTCATACATTTCATGCTGAGCATATGCCAAGGCACTGACTCGTAACCATAAATGGCTACAACCATGCAGTAGTTTATGATCATAAAACACAGATTGCATTAATTTTACAAATCCTTTTGAAATGAGATTCCAGGAGTCTACAACAAAGAGTTCTCTAACTTTTATTTATACTCTCAAGCAATCACTTAAATTCAAAAAGCCTGCAGATCTGTATATATTGTATGAAGTCTCAGTATCTTCTCCCTAGATTGGTGTCTGCTTTCCTTTACAGGTTGAAGTTCATGTATGGGAGGTTTAACTATTGTGTAACTTTCATCACATCACATGAAAAAGCATGTATAGATCTGAAGCAGGACTGAAAACCAATAGATTGCTCCCCTAGCCCGTAAGAGACATGATGATAGTTTGAGCATCATTTCCCATTAAAAATTAGCTCAGTGTAAATGAAGAAGATGTCAGTCACTTCCAGACTTCCTGGCCAGCTGCAGGCCAGCTTTTGCATCACAACAGAGTGAAAATCCACAAATACTTCTGTCTCTCTTCTTGACAATCAGGGAAAAATACATTGCACAGCATACTCGTTCCCCTCCATCATCCTCTTCATTGACAAGGAAGACCCTGGGCGTCATTTCTTGACATTATGTAAAGCTACGAAGAGCATAATAAGAATTTTAATTTTCAAACCTACTGCTGTTATAAAATGGCTGGCTAAGACATAAGGTTCTATTTTTCCTAAATTATCTTTTCTGTTGAAAAAAGCTGTAATGGTTTAAATAGCAAGAGGTAGGAGTTTACTTTTTTCGGGTGCTTATTAACACTGAAGTGTTTCAGGCCATTAAACTGTAATGATGACTAATTGGGTCCCTTTTGAATTCAAATTGATAATATTAGGATTGGAAAATTAGTTACTTTGTATATGTAGCATCTGCCTAAAACTAGACCAAATGAGCGTCTGAAAAGGAATAGTGAAGATCCCTGCTCTATGCTTGTCTTAATGCTACACCTCATGGCATGTCATAAATTAACCACTAGCAAAATAAACTTTAGAGAACCTGTGTAGTTACAGAAGAAAATAAACTCCTTGTTGTAAAGATATATGAAGGTATTTTCCAAGAGTATAAATATACAGCTAGTCCTTAGGGAGAGTAAAATAATGTGTGCATTTCTAACTGATACTTATCCACTGTCTATATTGTCCAATCATTGTAGAATCAGTCTGCATAACATTAATCCTCATAACACCCTTGACAAGTAAACTTTTACCTCGATTTAACAAACAAAGAGATGAAGCATGAAAAGACCAAGGCTAAGGTTGTTTTTAAGCTGTTAAAGGGATTTAAATGTGTATTTCCTACTGAAAGATAATTTAGAAAATTTCAGCCTAAGGAACTTTCCTAAGGATACGGTGTGAAAAATATCTCAAAATTTTAAATACTTAAATTCTCTAATGAATGCAAATGCCCTCAAAACATTTTTCAGAGACCGTTATAGGCATGTGGAACATACAAAGGTTGTAGTTACCACAGCCATCATGGAACTCCATGGAGGAACTATCTGAATTAAATTTGTGGTAGAGCACCTGCTGATTTCAGGGTGGGATGTGAGAACTGAAAAATAAATGAACACCTGTTAAGTAACAGAGCTAGCAGATTTTAAAGTGAAGAAGACACTCTGTAGAGAAGACATCTTCAAATAAAACTGTCATGTCAACATGCTCCTTTTTTGAAGTGCTAACTTAGAGGACAATTATCAGGTATAGATACTCAGCACTATTATGTTCTGTTATCCTCAGGGTTTCACCCAGCTACCACTTGCAAGTGCTAATAAGTTTCCAGCCCTTCCTATTCTAAATTCTGAGGTTAGAGTGAGTTCAAGAAGCAAAATGGGGTAAATTCTTCTTTGTTAGAAATCTGTTGTCCCCTCACTGGCATTAATGCAGAACTAATTTGACTCAGCATCTTCTGGAAATACCATAGCTAAGTCCTAGGTTTCATGAACGTGTAAAGGGTGCTGAAGACTGGTAAAATCCATGCATTTACACCATCTCAGAATATAGTTCTGGCAAGTGCAAAACAAACATTGTGGCCACTGGGACAAATTTCATCAAGCTTCAGCTGCTAACAAGAATGCAGAATATCTGTAATCTTTTTCTTGTCATCCTATTGAAGGGCAAACCCCAACAAATTCAGTCTTCCTTTTAGCAGATCATTATTTTTTTTATGTTAGAAATGGTATATAATTACATATGGGTGGTTTATGAACTCACTAAGCTACTGTACCTAAAATAGTACAAAATGAAATGTCTGCTTAATTTGCGGGTTGAGCTCTCTTGCTTACAGAACATGAACTGATAAATCACATGTACTAAGATATACAGAACAATATAGGGCCAGCCCGGATGTGTGGACAGCAATGTTCAAGAAAAAGCAAATCAAAAAGTTTAAATCCATTCCAAAATGTAAAGAGTATAAAATTTTCTCAAGGAAAAAAATTAAATTTGTGGTAAACTAACTGCATGCACCTTTTTGTTTTTTGTAAGAGGCAAAAGTCATGTATAAAACAGATGTTCTAATATACAGTAGACATATAGCTACTAAACAGATTGCTGCTGTTTAACTGGTGAAGTAATTTTTTATATGAGAGTCAATAAAGTTGATGTTAGGCATCATCAGTAGCTTTCTTGGGCCAGATCTATACCTGTAGTTCTCAAAATAACTGTACACTAAATGTACAGACATTCTTAATAAGATCGGGGGGGTGTCAATATTTCTCTCTATTAGGCAAGTCTGGGAGGTATTGTATCCTTGCTCTGAGGTGCTCTTTCCTCTGTTACTTGTAGAACAACATCCCTGCAATCTCTGTCAGCACCACAGAAACGAACACGGCCTTGCCTCTGGTATTCCCTCTTTCTCTTTGCATCTCACAGAGATCTCCTTTGGACAGTGGAAATGCAGAACACCAGGATCTCACTGAAGCCCTTTCGGTTTTACACTCAGTAGAATTCCATAAGAATACTGAAATGTCCCAGCTCTCCATGGAAAGTTGAGAAATCTCTATGCTGAAGTGGGATTCTCCTGGCTGTAACTTCCCATCATGAATAAATAAAAATTTAAGATTGTTATTCTCTATTTCAAAGAAAAGTAGTATAGTAACTTATCAGGAAACACTATGTTACTATGTTCCTGTCTTCACAAGAGTTAGAAACTGTAATGTCTCTAAAATGGTGCTTTTTTATGCAAAACACAAAGCCTAGTTTTCTTTGAACTAACCAAAATAATAATTAATAAATATATATGCCTTTAAAAACAAACAAAGAAAACAGATGGAGGAATACAACCGATTTTGTTTGTAGGTAGTTAGATTTCAGTAAAATAATAATTTTATCATTTATGAGGGTTTTGCTATTCCATCTCTCCATTCATTTATAAGCCTTAGGGATTTCAAAGTTACTCCTTTTGATGTATCATACTAGTAACTGTAACAGAGTACATTTGATATTTCTTTTAGATTGCAAATCATGGAAAACAGGTATGAAATAAATTATTTTCTATAACACAAAATTCTCAGGAATTCTATGAGTGACTTCAACATTAAGCAATATTTTATTCACAGCAGCTGGATGGAAAGCAGTAAAGCTCATAGAAGACAAGACAGAACCATTTTTTTCAATGGTATCTTGGCACTGAAAAACTGAAATTTTGCATAAAGAATAAAGCTTATCTGCTATAAGACCCTGTTTTTCTCACTCTATGTCTCTTTGTTTTCACTTCCTCAGCTGAAGTGTGATGATCATATTGTCCACCTTTGTAAAACACTACAGGATACAGGACCTACTCAGAAGAACTTTCTTATAACCACTGATTTTTTAACTTTTATTTTAATTTTTCACATGTTAACAACTTTAAATGAATGAGAACTGGGGAGGCACCTGTCCTTGAGTTTCTCACACAGTCTACTGTGAATGAAATAGCCATGAATTGATGACATGCAGTGGAAGAAAAGAGCAGAAAGTGCTGCAATCAGTATCAGTTACAGAGGAGGAGGGTGCAGCTAAAGAGCATCTCACTTGTGCTCTGCTCTGCTCTCAGCCACCACACAGATTCTGTTCTTCAAAGGAAGATACCCAAATCCACAGCATAAACTCTTCCAATCTGAACTTCCTGAAGGACAGCAGAAGGACTCATGAACTGTAGTAGACTCTTCTGTCCTGTGCTTGTAGGCAGCTGTTTGACAGTAGTTAGCTTTCACACATTTTAAGAACCACCAGAAGTCTGGTGCAATAACAAAAGAGACAATTTTTGGTACATGGAGAACTATGCACATTTGGTAGAGCAAAGAAACAGAAGAGGAGTTTGGGGAGCGAAGGGATGGAGAGCTCTCCCTGCCATCAGATCCAATACACATGAGCTGCAGGGTACAGCTTGTGCCATTATGCAAGAAGTAGAAGGCATCTGGAGAGACAAAATATAGTTGTCAACAGATGATTTTCAGTGAAGGGGGTTGAATCAGCTTGTTCTCTGTTATTCATTGTGTTTAACAGTAAGTCCTGACCTAGGAACTCTCCTCAGCAGAGGCTCAAAAGCAGAGATGTTGGCAAATCTGAAAGGAGAAAATAATTCTACATCTAGCATCCTTAAGTGAGTTTTACACTCCGGGCTTAAAAATAAGTGGAGTCCTCGTATCAGGTCCTGGTACCTGCCTTTGACTATCTGCACCCTAAAGCAACAGCTTTTCTTTGTTCAAATAAAGCTTCGTCCAATGCCAAATTTCAGCTTTCTTCTATCTTCTCTATGTAAGATAAGGACAAGACCCCTGTAACTATGTCCTTGAAAGCTGAAACAGAGAACTAATAAGTTGTCTGATTTTTCTTTATTTATTTTTTTGTAAAAGCAATCCTGCTAATTTTTCCTTATCTCAGCCTTCAGAGAAGAGGAACACAAACAAAATACACCCACAGAAAAAGAACGCCTATGTCAGCCCAGCCTCTGCAGCCATCATTGAGTCTGTCCGGAACATGAGAGTTAATTGCCACAAGCTACAGCTCCTGCCCATGAAACAGCCTAGGTGTTTGCTCTGTCCCTGCAGAATTTCACTCCTGCAGGTGCCTGTGAGTCTTTAATTGGATGTACCCACGTGCTTTCTATATCATGCCGCTACAGCTAGTGCCAGTCTCCTTAGCCCTTGAAGTACACACTGGCTGTCAGATGTACCAAGGTAATTGTTTTAATGCCTGATATTTGTGAAAGACCTAATTTCTTTCCTTTGCTGCCCTGATCATGATGTATAAATTCCCTCAGGTGTTTTTTTCAATCTGTTAATCTAAGTTCATCCTCCTGTGCAAACGGATTCTTACCTGTTTAGCTGATGACATAGGGCAGCGTCCCCAAACTGCAATTACAGTCTTTCTGCCTTAATGAGTAAATCTGTTCCTGCAAGGAACACACTGAGGGGAAGAAATTCTCTGTCAGGGCCCTGAGTGCACACACAGGCCTCAACGACCATGACTGGCCTCATCCGGGGCCTGCACCCATCCTGGGGCCTGACCGGGCGCTCCCTGATCTCCGGTCCCTGCCCGGGCGGTGCTGGTGCGACTGCCCCAGCTCCTGCACCGCCGCATGGCCTCCCCGGCCAGGCCTGGGGCTTGGGGCACTGGGCCTGGCCATACACACCTTTGCTGGGAAGCCACCATGCCACACTCAGCTCCTGGCCCGGCTGCAGACACTGGGTGCTTTAGCCCTTGTTCTGCGCTCGTGAGCCAGAAAGCTCCACGTTCCTCGACCGTGGCAGAATGCACGGTTTATGACAGCAGTGAGGTGCCTGGATGCCTCAGACGTGAATTGTGTAGGTGCACAACAGAGAGAAGGCGGCACCCAGTCTTCATGGTATCTCAGTTCCTCATCTTTACACGGGAGCTAGTAGCTAAGTGTTTGGCAGATAAAATCCATCAGTCCTACAAGAAGCTAAAATTAAGTTAATTTCTGGAACAGCTAGGCAGGACCCTGACCGAGGCCCGGGTTTCAGCTGACTGACACTCAGGGTGCCAGGAAGCCACAGAAAAATCTGCTGCCTTGAGAGCTTTAAACCTGCTCCAGGCTGACTGACTGTACTTGAACAATCTTAAAAGTTTGTAGGGGATTAAAACTTTATCTTTCCAAGTCCTTGAGTGCACATGGAGTGTCCCATGTGCAAAAAATCTTTGCATGTAGAACTGTGCACGACATTTCAGTCTTAAGTCACTCTTCCACTGCACAAGTTATGCTAAGAATTCGCCCAACCTGTCCAAAGGTTTTCAGCTGAAGCACCTAATGGTATGAAAAGAGTTAGAATGGAAACAGAACAAGCTCTCTTTGAATAAGTTTGAGATCTGTGCTACAGGAAAAGAAAAAGAACAGCGCAGGGAGAGTTTCTGGTCCACTGTTTCCTCAGGTTCAAGCTGACATGCATCACTGTGACATAAAATTTTGCATATTGGAGCATTCAAGTTTGTAAAAAAATCTGAACAGAAGAGAGATATTTAGAAGCTTGCATTCCAGCTTACTAGAATTTTTTAAAACTCAACAATTAATTTTAAAATGTTTGATATTCTCTGCTATTATAATCTCATTGACTGTTTTAAGAGTACACTCTAAAAATAAATATTAAACTATCACTGGAAAGTCATAAAGTGTGTTCTAGTTCTACCATTCTAGTAGTATGTCTCCTTTTCACCCATAACTGTTCCCAGACAGTTTCTGGCCTAATTTATCAGCCAAGTATCAGTTGGTTATGAAAAGAGCATGCATATTAAGACACATGTAAGTTAGCTATATCCAGTAAACCACATCAGAACAGCAAACAGCTCTTACTTAGTCAGTTTCATCCCTCTACTAATTTTAAACCCCAGAGTTGTTTCAGTTGTTGCCATCTAGAATGGGAGGAAGCAGCTATTTACAGGTTGTACGCTAAGGTTTGAGTTCCAGGTTTTCCAGTCTGAGGACCAATCCAAATATGACTGATTGTTCCCTAATGGAGGACTCACATCAGGCTAAAATGAGATGGAATGCAAAGCCACTTTGCTCACCAACAGATTTTTAAGCTGAAGCAGATTCAGTTTATAGAGGAAGGAGAGTACTGGGAGCAGAGTTACCTTGAAGTATAGCTCTGATTTTACTGTATAAACATTGACAAGTCCCTTAACCTTCTTTAATTATAGTTTCTGTTCATACGACCAGGAAAGAAGGGTATTGTGAAGCCTGAAGAATAAAGGTCTATAGAATACTTTCAAATCATTGGATGACAAAAGTGTTATAAAATAAAAGGGAGGATGTTCACTCTACTAATGGAGTGGCTGTTTATTTTGGTTGCTACTTAGAATTTCTGTTTCTGGAGATTCTACAACAAATGTTCAAAAACGGATGGAGAGGAAAGGAATTGTCAGTCTCAAGTAAAAATAGTTTCTTTGAAGCTGTTGAATTTCTAATATTCCTTGCGTAATAATGAAGAAGAAAAAATAATGGTGTGTAGCTGTTCTCTGGTCTTTAGAAGAGGGCCAAAGAAGCAATGAACTCTATTGACTGTAATGGGGACATATTTATAAAATCTGTCTTCCAGCCTAGTTTCTTGTACTTCCATCCCTTCAGATATTACCTAATCTAATCCATAATCCTGTTCATGTTTCAAAATGTTCCCACGAAAACAATGGAGGTTTTTTTATTTCTAAGAATGAATTTCTCCGTTTAGAGCTCTGGCTGAGGCATGGGAAATAGCCTTGTAATTTTAGCTAAGTGACACCTGATCAAGGATTTACACTCTTCTTTACTTTATTTTCCATGTGAAAATGAGTGGTTACACTTTAGACCAGTAGTTAGAAAAAATCTCCATGAAGATCTAATGGCACGACAATTTTCTTTCAGTGCATTTTTCTGGATACATTGCAGTAAGAATGGAAGATTTTATATATTTTCTTAACATTGATATCTAATAGAATGGGAATGTTTTTGTTTTGCTCTTCTCTTATGTCTTTCAGACAAAAGTGTTCCAGACCTCATTAGCATATTTTACAGCTGATTTCACAGATGGTGTAGCTGGTTTTCAGCTGGTATGAATGGATGGTTAAAAATCCTTTTGGGTTCCTAAGCTTCAACATATTTAAACTAGCAGAAAAAAAATATAAACTTACACCACTGCTGTCGTGTCTGAAACCACTTGTCACCTGTTGTGCAAGCTCCTTAGACAGAACCTAAAGAATTCAAGAGACCATGGTTCTACATCTGATCCTACAGTAAATTGTTGTGTGACTTTTCATAAGTCCCTTTGCTGCAACACTTTCAGCCTGTAGCTAGTATATGGGCAGTAGCCAGATCCTCTTAAATGTTCATGTTATAGCTATTAATTTTTTATAGTGAGAGTAGGGACTTTATGGCTGACTGAGCAAAGATTCAAGCTTCAGCAAGCCAGTCTGGACCTAATTGCATCTCAGGATGGATAACACACAAAGCTTGACTGTACAAGTAATAATTATGTCATGTGTACTGGGTAGCCTGCTGTCACATATAAATATAACACCAAAGCTTCCTTGTAAGTCTTGATTTTTAACAAGTTTAGAAATATTGCAGAATTTGAGAGAAAAAAAAGTCTGTTTGCTAAAATATGTCTTTCTTATGAATATCATGTTACATACAAGGAGATAAAGTCTAGGGTTTAGAGTCTCACCACAAGTTATAGTCTCTCCACTGATTTAATTTAGCTACGTGATACTCTAAAACCATGTTAGTACAAAATTATCAGTATTTCTTGTTGTAACTGAAAGAGAAACACATTCCGATTTAGTAGAAAGGTGTTAAGCTAATGCCGAAAAGCTTTAAATTTTCAGCTAGGATCTTTTCAGTGCAGAATTAGAGACACCTAGTCTGTTTATTAGAGATTACAGATCACAGCAGTCTAAGCATGACGAACATAGGGTTGTGTGGTTTTTTTTTTATTGCAGCCTCCTTTTTTTCTCCAGAAAGACTGAGAAAAAGAAAATGTTCTGGACTGCCTAGCCAAGACAAACTAGTATGAAGAAATGGAACTCTTTAATAAATAAGAGTACCTTTCAAAAAAAGCCGCTACTATCTCTTCAACTAATGTGACTCCGAGTAGTAAACTTCTGCTAATAGATAGCTTAAAGGGTACTTAGTAAGTTAGTAAACCTCTTACTTTTTAAGCCAATCAGTCAGATTCATATCCCACAGGAGCAGTGATTAAAAAAGAGAACATCACCAACTAATAGCCATCACCATCTAATGGTTCTACATGAAATAAATTCATAGTCTCCAGAGGCTGGCAGCAGGATGTCTCCACTTGCATAAACATTGCTGCTTTACATAAACAAGCATCTTCATAAGAAATGTTGGTACAAAACTAAGGAATAAAGTGATTAATCCAAGAAATGCTGAGCATCTGCACATTCTTGAGGACAAGAGGTGGGTATCAGCTCTGCCCTGTAGATCAGCCAGCAGCTCAGGATGGAAGAACAAAAGGTTGAATGCCAACATTGTGCTTGTACTGTTTTCAAACCTTTCCTGTAAGTAAATGCAAGTGCTGATGTGATCACTCTCAAGATGATAAAGTACACATATCTATAAATTACATGTATGTAAAACTTCATGTTCAAAATTCAGCAATTCTAACTTTTAGGAATGCACATTAACTACAAAACAAACAAGATTATTCAAGATAGAATTTATTGTAAAAAATATTTGTTCTGTCTGTCTTCCAAACTGCTAATGAATAAGGATCAATATTGTTTTAGGTGAAAAATAGCTAATTAAAAATACACTCTCGGGCTGCCATCTCAATCCACAATACCATTTTTCAGCATGCAGTGGTATTTTTCACCAGTGATGTTAAGCCTCCTTAGAAATAGAAATTTCTAACAAAGAAAGGGGAAAAAAGGCAAAAAAATAATGAAGAAACATATTTAGATCAGATTTTAATAATCCTATTTAACTTTGGAGTCATCATCCATGTCCAGTTAACCAGGTGTTTTTGTTATTTCCAGTAGATTTATAAGTACTGAAAGAGCTAAATTAACTTACAGAGTTCTAGTAGTCATGAATAATACAGGATTAAAGGTATAGAGTTGTGCTTTGATTCCCCAGATTTAAGTCCTTTACTTGGCAGTGTATAATAAATACCTTAGAAATCTCTTTTCTCATTAATCTAGGGCTGGTAGATGTGGCAGTGAAGGTGTTACTGCAAATTAGCAGAATTTCCTAATCACCATTAATGTGACTGCTACAGTAAAGGTATCTGACAGACAAGCCATAGGATCTCACCTCATTATAAAAGAAACCACTACGGTTTAATAGTCTTAATTTAGCTAACAGTATATATTGCCTGGTCAATCTTCTTTTGAAGGTGCAACAAAATCTGTGGCCTTTGTGAGAGGCTCATTAGTTAAACATGAAAAGCTTTGACATGGCAGAGTGTCCTTCTTTCCTCTTGTCAGCACGTTATTTTGTGGCATACAGAGCAAGTGGAGACTGTCAATGGGAGACAGGAAAAAGACTGTGCCAAATAATTGGTCATATGAGCCAGGGCAAAAGAGTAATTACACATACCATGTGTGTGGAGGGAAGCATGGGTGGATGTGTGTAGCGAGTACAGTACATATTAAGTCTATGTATGCATATGTATATACAAACTATGTTTATGTATGCACAGTTACTGTGGTACATCTACATGATTAATTTCAGAGCCAGGAGACCAAATTATTCACATTATAGCTTTCAGCAGTACGATGACTTGCGTCGCAAGGTACTGAATGCCTGCAGCTCAGTGGGGCACTTCAGAAAATGGAGCTCTCTTAATGTTCCTCAACTTCATACAGAAAAAATGTTTATTTATCAATGATGATAGAGTACTGAGACCCAAACCAACATAAGATCAGGTTAAAAATCCTTCAGTTCTTTAGTATTTTAATGTTATTTGATTCAAGATATGCAAAACCTTACACTGCTCAGTTGCTCAGTATGCAGCCTGTAACTTCCTGATGCTCTTTCTCGCCTTTTTTTTTTTTTTTTTAATAAATCTTAAGTTCATTTTGGTCCCAAATTATTGTCTTGGAAATTGATCTGGCTTTCAGTGAAGTTAATAGCAATGTTATGATCTTCTTTAATTGTGCAAGATCAGGCCCTCACTGAACAGCAGACATATTGAACAATAGGAAAACAATGCTATGAAGAGAACGTGGCTGCATTTTATTTTTTAAAAATGCTGTCTCTTATGAAGGTATAGGATGAGATCAAGAAGAAGAGTAAGATAATTTCCCCATAAAATTACTAGCTGTAAGTTACTAACTGCAGCAGTCTAACAGGACAGTTTTCTTTAATGCAACCTTTCTGAAAGAGTATTTTGGCTCTATTTGTCAAGATGTATTTCTGGTGATTTTGCTCCCATATGAGATTCCTAGTGTTTCAGGAGAGAAAAAAATCAATGTCTACCTCTGATTTTGAGGAGAGCTGTAGCTCTGGAGGAACAAGAAAGGGCTGCACTAGGCATATATGGCAGCTAGAAAACAACGCTTCCAGAAAGTATAACTTAATACGCCCCATCACTCCCTTTTTCTTCTAAGTAACAACTTAGGCAAATTGATTGATCCTCCAAATTTCCATTTACATTTTCAAAAATTGCTAAAGAAGTAAGCTTGCTGCTAAAAAGAGCTTTCTTTTACTTTCAATAGGTGTTGCATCTCAAGCAAGAAATTTCTTAGATTGATCGTAGTCAGATACGATCACTCAATTTCACATTAAGCCAACAGAAACAAAAATATTTTAATATCATGAATCATTGTCTTTGCTTGGGATTGAGAGGAGCAAAAAGTCACTGCAATCTACGTGACTATAGAAATAACTTTTCAAACACACAATCATGTAAACAATGAGCAGACTTCTATAATGAATTTTTCACAATAGCATTCAGACAGCAGTAGAAAAAATGGGAAAGGATGATGGGGTGATTACATCACTCAAAGATCCTCAAGTTGTTTTGTTGGCTTGTTGTACAAATGCTGCCTTCTGCAGCAAGATCTGTAAAACATTCAGCTGCTTGTTTTTATGTTTCCTAGTTAACGTTTTCAGTCACAGTGTTTCAGCATTTCATGAACACCCCAAACACAGCAACTCTGGTGAACTCCGCGTCTGTTGGGGAGGTTAGCTCTCACTGGTGGTGGATCAGCTTACTGAAAATATAGCAGATCTTTTTTTCTTTTTCTCTCCCATGCTTAAATTATGTACATGATTTAGAGAGAAATGGTGAACTCAAGAATCCGTAGGTAGTTTCTTTATGGAACTCTGATAGACAGTACACAACGGTTCTGTTGCTACACTTAAATACAGAGAGGAAGAGATACAAGACAAATGTTTCTACTCTCAGAGCTAGGTCTTACGGTAAAGCTGATCGAGCACATATTTAAAATGAGTAACTCCTTGTACAGTTGGAGTTGAGCATTGACAGCAGTCTGTAAAGTCTGAAACCTAAATGGATTGCTCCTCCGAAGTTATTCCTTATATCTTGTAAATCTAAGTGGGGCCACTGTAGCTTTATCTCTGTATACTTAATGTGTCAGTCACTCATCTTTGAAAATACAGACTCTGTAAGGGTTTGACTTTTTATAGCATTCTTTTGTGATGCCATGTTTAAATAAAGTCAGACGTGGGCTTTTCGAGGGAAGAAGTTATTTTTATTTCTTCTGTCAGATTTGATTGTCAGATACATGTCTCTGAATTACTCTATGTATTATTTTTTTTTTCAAAATCGGGTCTATCTCACATTGGCCTCCATTTGATATGGATCCATGACTGATTTTGGCATTACAATAGATCATCCTTCACTTATCACATACATTACATTTCTCTGCCGGTCATAAATTTACTTCACATGCATACACATGCTTAATCTCTGAAAGAAATTATTAAAACTTGAAACTGACATAGCCTTTCAAAAAAATTCCCAAACAGTAAATCACACCGTATGCCACTTTCTTCCCACTCTGTGCTACACAACTTAACACTTAGTGAAAGGTACACAGAAAATACACCAAAATTCGGAAGTGAACCACAATACAGACTTAGGGTAACAAAGCCCTTACCTCTTTAAATGCATGATGGTCTCTAAATGGCACAGAAATCGTAGCACAAAAATGCAGCTCTCCTGTCTTCCAACACACAGTCACAGTTTACACTATTTTCTTTACCTCTCGCCTTTTACACCATGCTACACATAGTTCATGCTTCCGTTGCCTGGGATTGGCTGGTGCATCTATGAGGCGCACACAGGACTCATGCTCGGAGCACCCTGCAGCCCTTGGTTAACCCTTCGCGGTGCAGCCTCTCCCCGCTGCGGGCAGCCCCGGCAAGCCCGCGCAGATGGGTGGCTGCTGGGCACCCGCTTCCCTGGGAGGCTGGATCCCTCCCTCCCCTACCCAGAGGCAGGCGAGGTGATGGAAGCAGCGAGCTTCCCTCTCTGCGGAGCCTGGGGGAGGCTGGGGGAGCCTGGGGGAGGCTGGGGGAGGCTGGGGGAGGCGGGGGGTCCCGGCAGCCCGCGGCCCGGACCGGCGCTGCCGCCCGGCTGCAGGAGCTCGCTCCTCCCGCAGCCCCTCCTGCTGTTGCGGGCGGCGGCGCGGTCCGCTCGCCCCCCCCACCCCCACCCCCCACCCCCGCATGCTACGTCGCCCCGGGGGCGCGCACAACTTGGAGGAAGGGTGTAGGGTTAAGTCCAAGCGGATGACCAGGCAGGCATCTTTAAAGGTGTTTCCTCCGCCAGAGTCCCCTCCCTGGGTGTCCACCCGCCACTGCCAATGTTTGAAATTAGGAAATTTAACTCCTGGCCAAAAGGAAGTCCCAAAGCCACACAGCTCCGGAGGAGATGAAGGTAGCAGAGGAGGTGGCAGATAATCCTTGACAGTGAAGCCTGACACAGACATGCAGGGAGACTGGACACCTAAATCAAGAGGGCTGTTGGGGACCATTCCCTCGGGAATGGGTCACGGGGCTTGGGAAGTATTTACACACGACCAGTCTTATGTACAAAAAGCAAAAGAACCAACCAAAGCAATGCAAAAAGCCGTCAGGCTGCTGCCTCGGATTCCTGGTTTTTTCTGAGTCATCCAGCCCAATGTGAGCAGAGGGTATCCTCTGGTCTGGTAGTGCTGGCCACTGGAGATGAACCACCCAGGCTAACGGGAACCTTGTCTATTAAGAAAACCTCACGCTGGCTTGTTGCAATCGCCCATTAGGCCTACATTCATTGAATTGATTTATTTGATGTTTCTATGCAAAGTGTTTGGTGCGTGTCCCCCTGCCTTATGCTGAGTATAGAAACGCCACCCGAGCCAACCTGTGTCAGTTTTACTGCCCAAGCACCGTTCTGCTGCCATCCATCACAGTGACCGTAATCTAAACAACTCCACTGCCCTCATCCTGTGTCCTACCATCTCCCACCCCCGTCGGCACAGAAGGAATATAGAGTGCTCTTAAACCCAGGAAACATTCCGCTGATGGGCACATAAATCTCTTCTGCAGAGCGCTATCATTTAACCGGCACAGCGAGTTGATGCTCACCGGCTGAGCTATTCCCACAGCCAGATAATCCCGCAGGACTCCACGGGTTGGGTTTTTTTTTTCTCCAAGGTTTGGGGGTGGGGGGTGGGAGGAGAGAAGGATTAAAAATCAGGTAGAGCTTTTGAAACGCACTTACCTAGGTAATCCTCTATACCTAGGAAGGGAAAGGGGCATGACTACGCGGAAACTTTCCGGAGCAGCCTGGTGCGGGAGGATCCCAGCAGCGGCAGCAGCAGCAGCGGCAGCGGCAGAGGCGGGTATTTCAGGAGAAATGGCGGGGATTTGGTTAATTACCCCAGTCCCGTGCGAAGGGGCCCTGGGCGGGAGGTGTGTGCGGCCGAGGGGCAGGCGGGGCAGAGGCGGCAGGTCGGCAATGACGGTAATGGGAAAAACCTCCCGCAGGAGAGACTCTGGGAGAAAGAGGCTTAGCTGTAAGGAGAGTAGACATGGGGCTTTCGCGCTGCTGGGAGAAGCGAGGAGCTGGAGAAAGGATGAATTTTGGATCCCACGCTCGAAGGGCTTTTTCACTCCCCCTTTCCCGACATCAGCCAGCAATTTGGAGGGGGAGAGAGGCGGGGGAGCACTCTCGGGAGTACGCTATTGAAGGGGGTATTGATCTTTTCTATCCTCTGCTTACCACCAGGCAATAAATTCGGATCTCATGTATTTCTCACTGGCATCTCTACCTGCTTGCAAGCCTTTAGCACCTTCCTTGTGATCTCTGCATGTATTGCTTTGGAGACATGACTGCACACAGACACACACACTTATCCTGCACACCAAATGACAGCGTTAAATGGAGCCCAATCAATACCTCCCCATGAGAAGTAACATGTTCCCTCCCTACCTTCTGCTGTTGACCGTGGGTGGGTCTCTGCCGCTAATTAGAGACACAGAAATACTGGAAGTATTAGACATAAATAGCACTCTGAAGGCACTTGTCCTTTTTTTCTTTTTTTTTTCCCTCTTTTTTTTTCTTTTTTTTTCTTTTTTTTTTTTTTTACAAAAGCTGTTTATTTCCTTGGTCCCCTTCTCTATTTTTCTTTCAAAGCAAAGAAGCCCCTACTTGATCCAAAAGATATTCTACGCTTCAAAACGCGGCAGGTATCTCTGTGGGCATACGTTTTGTGAAGACGGCGCCTCACTCCTACCCTGTGCTCCTTAGGCCAGCAACAATACAGGTATTCCCGAGAGCAGCGATAAATAAACCCAGGAAGTGCGAAGGGATGCCGAGATGCGGGAAGGGCGTGCAGCGGAGCGGGCAGCGGCAGGGCAGGAGCCGGCTGCAGCCGCACGCCGCTCCCCCGCACCCTCCCCGCGCACCCCGGCGCGCTGTCACCTTCGGGCACAAGCGACAGGACAGGTGTAATTAGGGCTGGAAATCCTTTCCTCTCTCTTCTGGAGGGAACTTCCCCACCCCAATCCAATCCAAGCTTTTTCAGGGGATCAGTAACCAACTTTTCCACCTTATCTCCCTATGCAGACTTCCAGGCACTCCTTCAGACACGCTCACGACTTCCCTGAACCGCCAGCGGCTTCTGTCCATCCTCCTACACGGGGAGGAACGCTGAGCCCCTCCAGCACCCGTGCGAGCAGCTGTATCTGCAAGGGTTAAACTAGGGAATGTAGCAGGTACAGTGCTTCATGAAAGCATTCATAAAATGTGATGCATAAGCAGCAGAATGGTAAAGACTGCGAGCGAGACTCCGGTGCGGACTGCCAACTTGGTGCCGAGAGCGGCGACTGACGCACGGAATGGATGTGGGCAAGCAGGGCTGCTGCTTCCTAATTCTTCGAGTTCAGAAAGTGGAGCCAGCCAGGCTACTGAAAGGTTCAGAAGCAAGGCGAGGCAATTAGAACGTTCCTTTTCTTGCCTTTTGCTTTTCCTTTTTTTTTTTTTTTAATATTTTTAAAGTATCCTCTTTGTTGAAAACAAGCAACCTGAACGTGAAATAAAACCTACTCACCGGATGAAATTGCAGGAAGCCAAGTGGCTGTGAGCAAAATGCATCCCGACTCCAAGCATATAGTCCATGATCTTCGGCTTCAGGCTAGAGGAGGGCTTTGCATGGTGGTGGGACTTTGAGAACCATCAGCAGTTCTGTGCGGCACAGCAGCAAGTGTAACAGCCCATTCCCACCGCGCGTCCCTCCGTGTGTGTGTAGGGAGAGAAGCTCCAGACCCAGAGACGGGGCGGGGGAGGGAGGAGCAGGAGAGAGGGAAGGAAATCGGAACGGCAAGAGGAGTTGCGGGGAGGGTTAGGCTTTGCTGGGCTTGGGGTGGGATTTTTTGGTGGTGACGGCAGTGATCCTCAAGGATAGAACAGCAAATTGTGGGAACTGAGCAGCGGGCAGGAGGAGAGGGGTTTGCCAGCCGGGCGGGGCAATGGCCGGAGCGCAGCGGGCGGTGTGAGGGGCGCCGGGCCGGGGCGGGCCGGAGAGGGGCGAGCGCGGCCCCGCCAGCGGCGGCAGCGGGGCGGGCTGGGGGCACCGGCCACCTCCCGGGGCTGCTCCGCACCGCTCCGCTCCCCGCGGCGCCGGGATTCCCCGGACATTGCCACCGTCCCTCGGGGAGGGGGGCGGGGGCGGCGGGGCGCGGAGAGCTGCGGAGCGGGGGGAGCGGCATAGCCGGGGGCGGGGGACACACGGTACGGCCGAGGGCAGCCCGCGGGGCTGGGCGGGCGGCACAGCCGGGAGGGGCGGGGGACAGGCAAGGCATGACCCGTGGGCCGGGGCGGCGGGGGGGTGTATGGGGGGGCACGGCATGACCCGGGTGGCGGGGGCAGCCCGCGGGCCGGCGGCTGGGTGGCGCGGCACCCGCTCCTCCTGCAGCCGCAACGCGGAGAGCCACGGCGGCCGTACCGACCGGGTAAGCGGACCCCTGCGCCCCGCTTCCCCTACCCTCGGCCAAGCCTTTGTGTCAGTTCCTTTCTGTTCCCCCCCCCCCAGCAGGCAGCTTTCCCCGGCGCCCGCCCGCCCGGCTGCGGCAGCCCCACCGCCCCGGCCCGGCCCCCTCCCCGCCCCCGACCGCGGAAGGCGGCGGAGCCCCGGCGCGGCTAGCCGGCCTGGGGGCGCACGGGGAGACAGACCCGCGGCTGTAAACATCGGCGGGGTGGGGTAGGGGGATGAGCGGTAATGTTCCTGCTAATCACCCGTGCCCCCCTCCCCGCTCGGGGAAAGCAAAGCATCCCCCTTCATCCCCCCCTTCCCGGCGCTCCTGGGCTCTCTGTATGGAAATCACGAGCTGGCTCGGTGGAAACATCTCCCTTTTCCTCGCACAGCGGCTCCGGGGTGTGCTGATTGTCAAGGTGTGTGCTGAATGGGGAGGCAGCGCCAGCATTTATGGAGCTTGGGTGTCATCTGCCACCCACCCCCCACCCCCCGGTCCCTCTCCTACACACGTGCTGTAAGCAGGCACGTGCGTTTATGGCTAATAAAAATGTGTTTCCCTGTGTATAGTTAGTCTGAGAGCTCAGTACCAATAAACTGAAAGCCAGTCCGTGTCAGGGCACAGCCTGCAGATGAACAAGAAGCTTTGGCATCCTTGCGTGTGAATAAGATAGCCTGGCTGTGTTCACACCATGCTTTCCAGGATCTATAACCACAGTGACCATACAGACTATGTGATGTATACATTGGACTATATGGAGTAACCACCAGTATTGCACTAGCACTTGTCCATTGTGCTACATGTGGTCAAAAGAGACTAATTTCTGTTTAGCTTTTTTGATCAAGAAGGTTTTTGTCTCCTTCCAATTATCTCTTTAAGCACCAGTGTGAAGTGCTCATGTACCGGTGTTCACTTGCCAGCCTGGCAGTTTTACGTTTCCAGAATCTGTTGTGAGAGGTTTGGCAACTGCAGAAACCCAAGATTTCTCTGGCATCACATTGGTTTGTTTGTGTCAGTGTATTTCATCATTTTTATACTAAAGAATTGTGCAGTGGTCTGATCTTAGTAATGATTTAGCCTTCTTTGGGTTTTATTGTCTTTTTCTTTAGAGTGGAGGGAAAAAAAAGAAGTGAGGGAAAGATGTTATGGTCAGTAAAGGAAAAAATGCAGTGTCCATTTCAAGTGTAGTAGCTGTTAAATATGTAGGCATATGCATGATTCATTACGCAGTTATAAAAACAAAAGGCTTCCCATCTTGCACCTTTGCCTCAGAATACATTTTCTCTTACAGCAACAAGTAGCACAGGCTCCTCCCCCCCCCCCCCCCCCCCCAGTTGCCTTCACCCCATCCTGACAAAATGCCAGTTACAAAGGTCAGCCTGTTTATGTAAAGATCACTGTGTTTCTTTACAAAGACTGCTGCACATCAAGCCTGCAATGACTATCAAATAGACTTTTGGATTCGAGACACTCAATAAGAGTACTGTCCATTTTCTAGAACTGATAAAATCCCAGAGAAAACAAAAGACAAAGAGACATAGTGTATGAATGGGATAGATCAACAGTGCCAGGGTGCACATGGGCAGCAATATCTTCTTAGCAGTGTTTTTTACTGGAAATGCTAGCAAGATCCAATGGACCTTTATATATAAGTGTGTGTGTGTGTGTGTGTGAGAATATATAAAAAGAGATCTGCTGTTATGCTTTTCTGCTCTTCTCTTTAGGTTTATTGCTACCTCTAGTGATGTCCTAGGCTTAACTTGTTCTGCAGCCACTTCACACCAAAGGTAGTTTAAATCGGACAAGGAGAGTTTTGAATCTGACCAACCTCACCCTCCCAATAAAAGAGGTTGACTTCTCTAGACCTTGACTCAGACCTTTCACAGTTAGGTTCAGTTTTTATTTCATACCATCCAGAGGTGCAGTGGACAGTCTGATCTATACTGTGCTCCCTTTTCCTCCCTGCCAACTTCTCTAATCTAGAGAGCAGTACAACTCTGTTTCCTCAACTAGTATCACCTCTTCTGATCCTTTCCCACTTTAATAAGCATATTCTGCCGTTATGCACTTGTGTATATCTGTCTAATACTTAAAGGTTAAAAAAAATTACCTTGGAGTAACAACACAGATTTTCCACTGTGGTCAATTCCAAGACCTGATTGCCACAACAGTTCCATTTTAGCCCTTAAAATAGTCTTGAAGCAGGGTTAAACTGCTGTAGTGGACTATGATGCCTTTTGTTCAATTATGTTAATAAACTATGGCCTTAGAATATAATATTATGAAATCTCATGATAGGGCAGAATACTGAAATTGCAAACAAACCGTACTTGAATGGGGCAGAAACATAGCAGCCACCGAAAATACTAAAACCAAGCTTGGGACCCCGTCTTAAATGCGGAGCTGCACAACATCATGTGAGAGGGAAGAGTCCTCCCATGCCAAAAGCCCTGTGGTCCTGAATTACAGGTCATTACATTCCTTTGTCCTGTAAATCTGCATTAAGTAGTAGTGTATGTCTGTGTTGGTAAATGCATATTTCAACAGTGTATCCCATAACATTTTATTTTTTTTTTACTTTCTATAATCAGCCTTTTGACCCTCTTTCTTCCAGAACCTGCTGCATGCTTCTCTTTAGCTACTGAAAAATGTATGTAATTTATTAAGCCAGTTCAGCAGTTACCCTTAGTTTGCAACAGGCAAACCTATTAAGCAAACAATACTGTCACCTTCTTAAAGTGCCTCACTTCTCCTAGCTATAATGAATTCTCTGCATGCTACTCTGCTGTAAATTCTCCATCTAAAAATTCCATCCACTATGTCTTTTGTCAGGGGAAACTGTACTTGACTTTTGAAACAGTTGGGAGGAGCAAAATGATAACCTACTAAAGTGCCTTGCCCTTAACTGAAATTATGGTGAAGTAATTAAAGTAGAGCAAAAACGCCTAAGCTCTGGATTGCTTATGTTCTTAGTGTTTTTGCTTGGGTAAGGTTTTTTTTAGAAGTCTGGTTTGAATGTCAAATTTGCATATTCAGCTAGAAAACATAGGGAATGCTTAATTGCCTATGTCCAGTGTCCATATTTAGCTTTGAAAACAATGTGTCACATATTCCTGGGTTTCATTTCTAGTTACTATTTACATCCACAAATTGAACTGTGTATCTAAACAAGTCATTATAGAAACATTATGCTGTATTTAGAATTTTGCTTTATACACATATCAGAGAAACATAGAACTGCAGAACAGCTCAGGTTGGAAGGGACCTCAGAAGGTCGTCTGGTCCAGCCTTTCATGGGAAGGGGAGTCTAGATGAGATTATCTAGCACACTGTCCAATCACAGCTTGAAAACCTCCAGCAATGGGGCTCTCCCTGTCCCTGAGGAGGTTGTTCCAGTGAATGATTGTTCTTACTGTGAAAAACATTCTTTCTTATGTTGAGATGAAACTTCTTCTGGTGCAACTTGTACCCATTGCCCCTTGTCTTCTCCATGTAGTTCCTTGTGAAGAGCCTCCATACTCTTTGTAGCCACCCTGTAGGTACTGGGACACTACAATGAGGTCCCCTTGAGCCTTGTCCAGGGAGAAAAGACCTAACTGTTTCTGTATTTCCTCACAGGACACATTCTGCAGCTCTTTGATCATCTTCATGGCTGCCTTTTGGACCCTTTCCAGACTGTCCACTTTCTTGAATCGTGGGGACCAGAATGGGACACAGTACTCCAGGTGCAGCATGACAAGCAATGAGTAGAGTGGGATGATCACATCTCTGTCTGTCTTAGTAATGCTCTGCAGATGCAGCCCAGGATCTGATTTGCCTTTGCTGCTGCAGTTACACACTGCCGACTCATGTTCAGCTTGTTGTCCACTGACAACATATTTCAACGTATATTTTTTTTTGCTTTAACAGAGATATGATTCACTTGAATAAAATTATATCCACTGACTTTTTCTTTTCTTGCAGAGGAGATTATTTTTAGCATTTTCCAACATTTCACTTACAGGGAATGAACTAGTACTGTAGAATGTCTTTAATTTCTCCCCCAGAATTAGATCTAAGAAATACAGTTTTAACAATGATTGAATACTCACTGGCCCTATCCTTTGGCAGCAGAGGACAAACATAAAGGGGTTGCTTTTCTATCATTAAAACACCAACCTTCTGAGATAGGATAGCCTCTTTGAAGAGATGGTATTTCTCTACTGCTTTCAGAAGATACTAACTGCAAGACCTCTAAGCTCACGTGAACTCACTAGGCATAGCTAGACACACGTCTAGAAGGGTTACGACAGCAGTGGAGATGTAGAGGCATGACATTCTCTAGAGTTTGACAACCTACTGCTCCCTTTTCTTTTAAGATTTAAGTTTATTCTGTAGAATCTTCACAGCTGTTACTATCTGTGCAACATATGGGTACTACAGGACTTGCACTGCAAATGCACACAGCAGCCTGAACCAGAAACAATGTCCCTCAATGAACAGAGGGATTTAATGGCTGTACCACGATAGGCATTGTTAATAATTGTAAATTCTCCGTAGCACATAAAGCAAATGACGACTGCTATCATACAGCTTGCTAGGTAAAAATCAGATGACTTCTTTAAAGTGCTCCTAACCTTGACGTTAGAACTGAAGTGTGCAACAGAAAATGAAGTAATTGTCTTCAAATCCATGGGACAGTAATGTGCTACAGTACCGTTACTGACTTTTTAACCTATTTTTTTAAGTTAGGGTATATTTTGGCTATGTTTCCATGAACAATGGCAATGCAGGCATAAATATGGGCCTGGCATTTTCAAAATAAGCTCTGATATATTCAGGTATTCACTTTTTCTTGCTAGATGGATTTAGAAAATCACAAAAGATTCTTACTTTCAAGAAAATGAAAAGATAAAAATAATTGTAGAGAAAAAGGTAAAGGAAGAGATGCATTTGAATTCATGTTGAAGCATGGTGTGGAGATGCTTATACATCAAATGCCTGGTTTTCTTAGGGAAAATTTATCCTCAGTGGCTGTAGTAGCGCAGTACCAGAAGGAATGTCCTATGAAAGCAGTGCAATATTTACTTCCAGTAGTTGATATGATGGAAGTGGAATAGAGGCCTCCGTCCCACAAACGCTGACTTTACAAGCAGTGTGAGAAGCACTGGTCTAATACTTAAGCAGATTTGCAGAGGAATGGAAGTGTATTTTTAGTGTCTTTGTGTTTAAATACAGAAGTCGTGCATCTTCTATCCCTATCTGGTTTTAGTGTTGTCACACAGACTTAAAGTCTGGCTGTTACTGTTGTGTTACTTCTGTGTAGTCAGAGATGAGTCCCTTCCAGACTAGGCAAGGTATTAACACAAGAAATCTCTGTCCCAGAGAGGTCAGAGACTGAAATGCATTTGAAGTAATGATGTAGGACAGAAGAAGTGTTGGAAGGGAATAGAAGACTCCTCAATGCATTTTCTGTGGTGCACATAAAAAAGCAAGATCCACTTTCAGACAAGATGAGTTTTTAGAAGGTTGATGGAGTCAAATGAAGTTCTGTTATATCTGATGCCTGGTACAAAAGACAGACTTACTGTAAGTTACAACAAAAGTAAGTCTGTATTCAACGTGTAAGAGAGCCTGATTAGAATCTATGTACTTTCCCTTTATGAATGTTTGCAGAAGTAAACTATATATTTGCCAGAACATATAAAAGAAATTTTTCATGGACTGAAAAGGGAACAACTGACAGGTACCACTGAAATTTTCAATGCTTTACAGTGTCAAGGAATTACACACTAGAAAGGCAGAGTTTTACAGGGTGGTTATGCTGGGAAGAAAAGGGCATGTAGAGAAAGCAATTTGCATTTGAAAAATAGATTATTTTACAGATACTGGTTCAAATTGATAGTCATTCCCTGAATAACATCTGTTGCATTATCTCAATAGATGTGGTTATCTCCCTTAGAAATGAGATCTGTAGTAAGATTTGAAAATAACCTTTGTTATTATATGTCATTACCTCATAAGAATCAAAATACATGGGCCACTAATGACAATGAACAAGAACAGCACAGTTTCTTGAACAGTCTGTTCAATGCATTTCCAGTCTCTAGCATGCACTTAAAATGCAGCAATATTACAAGCATTTATCATTTGCCTGGGCTATGGAGCTAATGAGATAGAAAAAGCATGAAGAATTTGGATGGATGAACTCCATTTACCTAATTTCCAACTCAAACATAATTATATGAAAACTAAGTAATATATGTATAAAGTCTTTTCTTTTTTCTTTTTTTCTTTTTTTTTACAGTTCTTATCTTGCAAGAGCTTGGGTTGGGTCATTCTGGTGCACAACAGGTATGTTTTCCTGTTAGCAGCAGCCATCACTGTTGTAATATTTCAACTTCTTCCTGACTGGTGGGGGACCGCTACTAGGAAGACGTCAGGTTCTCTTCTCAGTCACAAGGAAAGGAGGCAGTAAAAAAGATGTCTCTTACATCATTTATTTGATTATGTTCTCCATTTGTCAAAGCAGTAGAGCACAAAGCCCAAATGTGCTTTGTGAAGCACTCTGGAATCTGCTTGGTTTTAAGCATGCCCTTAAAAACTTCAGCAAACAAGGGTGGCTTTATACCTTTGGTTACTCTTTAGCATGTGTTTTGCTGAATCACATGACAACAGTAGTTTATACATTTTAGGTGGTGCAAATGTCTTTTCCAGAAAGCCATATTTTCAGTTGCATTCATTTGAATGACATAGGAGGAAAAGTAAATAAAATCTTAGGACCTGATTCATAAAACATGTGCATCCAGTTTTGAGTTAGTTGTCTTGATTTTGCTCAGCCTTAGAAATAACATTCACTTTTTGGCAGAAATCTCTGACACAGCGGAACACTAAGATGTGTTCCTATTTTGAATTTAGGAGACCAGACATCTGTTTCCTTGTTTTTTTCAGATAAACCCAGGAAAAGCAACACTGGCAAAATGTATTAACATAGGATAATCTCAGTGTCCCCATTAGTTGTGCACTTCACATGACTAAGTAATAAAAATACCACCAAACAACAGAACCCTAAGGTACCATTCTCATCGAGTACTGTTTGGATTGTCTAGAGGCAGCAGAAGGTCTTCTCAACTACTGACATTTATCAGACAATTCATTGTCCGTATGTAAGGTAATTGGCAGTTGCTTTTTGAGACAATTAAGCACTTAGAGTCTGAATAAATTTTGTAGCTGACATGTATTAATCCAAATATGGTTGGTATGGAGTTAACCAGTCTATACCTTACAGTTAAAACACCTGTACCTACAGTACCTTACGTTAATGCTCCAATCGCTATCTACTCTTAAGAAATAACCATAGCATGATTTATATATTTTTTTCAAATGTAGTAGTCAACACTTGTCTTGTAGTCCAAGGAATTGCATAAATAGCAAAAACCAATGCAGATACGAGTACATGAAGAAAACATTTACAACTTCTCTGATTTCTGAATGAGTAAAATGTTTTCCTCTGTAAAAGTGAAAAATGAGAAAACAAGGACAAGGAAATTTAACTTGGTCTACTCACAAAAATAAGAATTATCACACATGAGTTTTCCTTTCACAATAAGAGAAAAAAAATCAGTGAAGTATAACAAAATAAACACCTTCAAAACAAGTTACTCACTAGATAAGTGGGCCTAACTCTTGAATACTGCGATTGGAAAAATATACTGACTCAATACCTAGTGTATTTTTTCATAGAATGTTCAAACCTGTTAAGAATACCTAATTTTCTGCAGGCCTCTGGGCTTGTGTGCGATGGTGTGGATGTTCCCGGTGTCGCACGGTGTGTCGGGTCTGTGGCTGGAGCGGTGCTGGCGGCGCGCGGACGCTCCACTGCTGCGGAGTGAGGCTCACACAGTGGCCAGGCTGTCCCCCCGCACGCCCCCGCACCCCACGGGCCAGCAGGAGGGGACACCCCCAGGCCAGCAGACCTGAACTGACCCAAGGGGTATTCCGTACCGTGCCATGTCATGCTCAGCAGTAAAACCGGGAGCTGAGCTTTTTCCCAAAGTAGCCATTGCTCAGAGACCAGCTAGGCATCGGCCTGCTGCTGGGAGGTAGCCAGCGATTGCCTTGGAATCACTTGGGGTTTGGGGGTTTAGTTTTTTTTGTTGTTGTTTTTTTTTTTGGGGGGGGGTAACACTTATTAAACTGGCTTTCTCTCAGCCCATGAGTTTCTCATTTTTGCCCCTCCTATTCCCCCTCCTGTTGCAGAGGAGTGAGACAGTCTGAGTAACGGAGTGAAGAATGCCCAGGTGGGGGCTTAGCTGCCTTCCCCCTCAGTTAACCCGCTACAGCCCCCAAGGCCAGTTTTGGAAACATAAGTTGTTCTGCCTCAGCAGTTGTTGAGTTTTTGAAACGGAGAATGGTCTTGCCTGCCAAATACTGTAGCTCCACACAGCTATCTTTTTTCAGTAATCTCAAATTCTGTTAAATAAATATTTATCTATGATCCTAAGAAATGTAGGAAAGCACAGAAAATGAGAACAAAAACTTAAGAAGGTGGGAGTAGATTCTCATATGAAAAGTACTAATATTATTAAGCTGGCTTTTGCTGCGATGTTTCGTTCCCTAAGTAGCTGTCAATAATCATGGGTCTTTGCTGGGTCAGTTTTCTTTCTTTGTGTTTGTCCTTTCACTTGGTCATTTATTTCCTTGAAAACTGAACACGGTTTGTAATTTTCCTGCTACTCTACTTGTGGCTGAACACACACAAAAATAGGGTATTCACAGAAACATGGGGGCTCTGATGGCCTCACCTTGCTCTGTGATTTTGCTGGAGAGTATATATGGGAGCAGTGAACCCAGTAGGGGTTATGTAGAGCCCCTCCCTGCTGGAGGTGGGTAATAATATTTATTGCTATTTGGCATCTTAAGTGAAGCTAAAGTCTTATGTAATGCAGGTAGAGATTTATTTGGGAATGTAAAAGGCTTTAGCATCTTTCAGTAAGAGCCCGTGGGACCCCATGCATATGTGAAGTGGATGTGACCGTGCAGCATCCAGCTTGCTTTGGTTGTAGAAAGACTGTGTCTTCATCATCCACTCAGGCACACAACTGATAAGTATAACTGAAGGATCTTATCACTGCCTTAATCCTCCATCCGCATTGCCTGCTATTACCTCTCATGCTTACTTGTTATGCTTTGATCCTAGTGAAGCTGGAACTTTTTTGGTTAAAGAATTCTGGCTTATTGTAAGTCTGCACCCATGGCCCCTGCAGGGCTCCAGTACTGCCCTGTAGTATCATGAGAGTATGGCAGGAGAGGAGAGCCTGCTAACCTGTAGAATGCTATCACATAGAGATTGAATATACCTGTAAGACCAGCTGTTTATAACTTGGAAATATTTTATGTGGTTTGTATTTAAAGAATTATTAAAATGTGAAAACCCAAGCTTGTATGGAATTACATATTTTTCATGTCAGCAAAATTAGATCGTAAAATTGTTCCTGATTTTCTTGCAAATTAAAAGTAACCCAAAACTTACAAGGTTTTGATTAGAATAATTTCTGTGGCAAAAGTAGCTAACAGTTCAGACACTAGGTCATTTCAGTTTTCAGTGGATATTTGAGTTACTGAGTCATCCTTTTTCTGAACCACATGGGGCAGGCACTTGTTGCTGGATCAGATCCTCTATACCCTGCCTTGCAGATTGCTGGATAACTGAAGGAAGCCTGCTAACTAAAAATTGTACTCTAGATCTGAGAAAATTTTCTGATTTTCATCTTTACTTTCTATAGGTCAATTTCTGACAAATTTTACCAGGCATTTCCCTGATAACTTGCAATCAGCTTCAGATGTAAATACATGTAAAGACTGTGTTTTAACTGCACATAATATAAACCTGCCATTAAACTAAAAAAGCATATGTAGACTCATATCTTTCAATTATTCCAAAATGCAAAATTCTTCTTATGATAACAAGCCCCTTTCATTTCTGGGAGCCTGTGAAGAAATGCACTTAGCAACATGTATTGATGGCCACCGGATCTTAGGGGTTTTTCAAACGTTAAATGTTTCTGTAGAAATGCAAGAAAAATGTCTCAAATATATTTTTAACATCCCGTTCTTTCAGCACTGCATTTCATTCATCTCATATGTTTGCATGGAGATGATCTTATTCTGCAACGTACTGTATGCAACAGTTGAGAAAAAGGGGCTTAATAAATAGTCATATTTTATACTTGTCACAGGTAATTGTGGTGCACTTTTCAGTGGCTTAGTTAAACAATTTCTCTTCCTGTAGGGCTGTAAAGTTGGTAAGCAGCAAAGAAGAACTATTCAAAGTTTGCCAATGTATCCACCGTTCATAATAGTACTGGGAGCATTTTCCTTTCTCAAATCAGCAATTAGAACAATGAAGTCATTTTAAGTTATGCTGTTTCTCAATGTGCTCATTGCACAGTAATTACTGTATCATCACCTGCAACATCTTGCAGTGCTGGAAAATGAAAGCCATTATCCTAAGAAGTTTTCTGTAGGATTTTTCATTCAAGTTAGCTAAAGCACATGCAGAGTGATCCTACTAGCTTCTTCATTAAAATCTACTCCTACACCCAAAGTGATTCTCATCCTATTCAGACACTCTCCTGTATTATTTAAAGAATCCTCTCCTAAAACGTGTCACTACAATGACTGGTGTCTCTGGCCAGTCTTAAATAGAGTCCTATTTTGGTCACAGAAAACTTTTCCTAGAGGTAACTACATACGCTCTCCCTCTCCTCCACAATCACAAATATTTAAACCTCGGTCTCTAAGTAGCTTGCGAAAAGATTCTTTAAAAAGTCTTTTGGTAATGTATCGTCATAAAGGTAAAATTTCAAAGCACATTCACAATGACCTAAGTCTTTAACCATTGAAGCTGGTAAAAAATGTACATGAATCATGCAGAAAGTGCTCCATGTACCTCCTGTGACAGAAATAATTTATACTTGTGATGGGCTGACCTTGGCTGGCTGCCAGACGCCCACCTAGCGACTCTCTAACTCCCACTCTCCCAACAGGACAGGCAGACAAAATAAGCAGACAAAGCCTGTGGGTTGGGGCCAAACATACCTGATTTGGGGAAAATTAATTTAATTTATTGCCAGTTAAAATTGAGTTGGTAAATCAGAAACAAAGACAGAAAATCAAAATAACACCTTCTCCCCCTGCTTTTTCCCATACTCGACTTCAGTCCTTTATTCTCAGCTCCTCTACCGCCTCCCCCACCCCTGACCAGCCCAGGATGGGCAATGGGGGTTGTGGTCAGCCCATGACAGCTCCTCTCTGCTGTTCCTTCCTCCTCACACTTTCCCCCCTGCTCCACCATGGTCTTCTCTACAGGCTGTGAGGGAATCTCTGCTCTGGCATCTCTTCCCCCTCCTTCTTTACTGACCTCGGTATCTGTAGGGCTGCCTATCACACTCCTCTGCCTGTCCAGAATTTTTGCCCTTTCTTAAATACGTTTTCAGAGAGGCACCACCTGCATTGCTGACAGGCAGCTTTGTATATGCCTTTTCTTTGAAGGAAGAGGAAAGGGGAAAACAGAAGGGGAATTGACTTTCCAGATGAACTTCTGTCTGGATGAAGAGAGACCTTTGTTCAGGTCAGGTTTTGAGTTTATCTAATGCTTCTGTGCTTCTCATAACACTTACCTGTGTGTTTATCTTCACTCAGGTGCTTAAATGCTGTCTCGATGAGAAATGGATTCAAAAATATACGTGAGTGCTTTCCTGAGCCATGGCCAAAATCTATACGTAACTGAAAGAGAGTCTGTTCTAGTTTATTTTAAAGGTATTATTGAGGAAAAAAATATTGGCAAGCACATTCCATAGTTGTCAAGTTAGGCAATGAACTAAATACAAAGTCGAGAGAAGAGGTCCTCCTCTTTGTATGCCAGTTGCTTCAGCTCTCATTATAGGAGGCACAATAGAATTTTCTCTGGGTTTTTATCAGCTTTGTTAATTTACCTTTATTCTGAAATCCTTATGAAAGAAAGATCAGCATAAGAGTAAAAGGTAATTTCTGTCCAGTGCCAAAGTACAGTGAAACGACAAGGTAATAACAAAGTAATTACTACAGGATAAAGGCCTAAATACTCAGAGGGCAGACACATTAAGAATGTACGAATGTATTGCAGCATGGCATACTGAAAAAGACACAAAGCAGCCTCAAGTTTATTTCCCAGTCTGCTTTTGAGAGTGTGAGGTGCACCAGGAGTACATGACATGAAAATGTAGTATCTTCCCTTTGTATGCAAACCATAAGAATTTGAGTAGCTTGGGGGCTGTAGTGGTTTAGATTTTTGAAATTTTGGACTGGAGAGTAACTTCCACTCCCTGTTAAAAAAAAAAAAAAAAAAAAAAAAACAAACACTACCAACAAATAAAGGTTTCAAAAGAGAGGAGGAAAATACAGACCCTTGTACCTGTACAGTGGACTGTATACTTTGATATATACTGGCAACACAGTGGAAAATTATGCCTTGACCTCATCAAATTTCCTATACAGTAGGGGTCTTTGAGGGTTTTAGAACCATCTTAATAGTGCCTATATTAATTCACATTTTTTACATTTCATGTAAACTGAATATTGAACAATGAATTATCTTTGTGGCTGGATTTATAACACCATTTGCAGTCACACTTCCAGAGGCACGATTTCTAGTTTGGGAGCTGTTGGTTCAAGGGAAAGACCAGATGGTCACTGTCCTGACACAGTTTAAATTCAGAAAAGCACAAACTTGGCTTTGTGTGATGGTTCTCAAATGACACATGGTGCTGCTTCACTCCGCTTGAGGGCTGGGGCCATAATTCTCTGTGGCAATCTGGGTCAGAACAGAACCACAAAATGGCAAAGAATTCTAAGCTTCATGTGCAGGCTCAGGATTTAGAGATGTAGTTCATACTGCTTTCAGCTATATAGAGCAAAATCATGCTGGTGACTGAGAGGTGGTAGCCAGCACAGGCATTAAACCTGTCTTCCATCATCTCCTGAGGAGTCATTGTTGGACTGGTGGTTTGGAGACATTTAAATCCCAAACCAATGCCTCATCGAGGGTTGGAAGGTCCTGTATCTGTACTACCAAAAGTTTTAGTGCAGCCAGAGAAGATCTGCAGAATGAAAGATTTGGTGTTAAGGACTTGAAAACCTCACCTTACATGTTTCAGAAAAAGGTGCAACGTTACTTTAGACTGGTTAGAGTTGTGGACTGACTGTCCATTAACACTTGCAATAAAGTTCTTAGTTTAATTTCATTAATAAGGATTCCAGTTCGGAAGGTCTGAGATTGCCTCATGGTGAAAACCAAAGTGTAGTAAGTGACAATGATGACCAGATTGACTTTTAAAAAGCACACTCCTGTTCTGAATTAAAATGTTGTCCCTTATTTTATTTAGTTAGAGCATAAAAAGCTCTTGGGACACCTATTCATTGAATCTAGATGTCAGTAAAAATTGTGTAGACTGAGAGCACTTGACCATCAGAAATTCCAGTCCTAGGAGGCGCAGTAAGCACAGACTGATCAGAGAAACCTAACCTTTGAAACCCTAACAAGCTCGTAAAATAAGTGCCACCATCCCACCAGAAACCTCTTTCATTATTTTATCCCTTTGGTTTTCTATACATCTGCTATGATTTTCACTTGTTTGTTTGTTTTCTCTAGGGATAACAGCTCTATGGTATGTTGTTCTTTACAAAATGTTTTCTCAATGCACTGTATGTGTAAGAATCCTATACTGACAGACAAATGCCAGAGTCTGATGTCAGTCTTATCTGTACTTGATTTACCTCTGGCTTTTTCACTATCAGTCATAATGTCCTTATCACCTTTCTGTGTCGTATAGCAGCTGGCATTCAGTCTTCCCAACTTCTGATTTTGGATTAGGTGGAACACATACCTTAGGACGAGCAGTATAACATACAGAAATTGTAATGGGGGGTGCAGACTCTTAGGGGCTTTACAGGGGCTGTCCAGAGATGTGCTGAGCTGGTTTCTACAAAGAAACTTAAAACTAGTCCTGTTTCATTAAGAGGTCTAATAATACTGATGGGCATATGACAGCTGGAAGCCATCAGGTGCTCTGGAAGAGCACTGCAGTTCACAGAAAGGGTTCCTACCTGTCCATCTACTTTGTGCTTTCCAGTGTTATACTGAGTGTATGTAATATGAAATATACATTAAAATCTTGAGAGAGAAAAAGCTGTGAGCCAAATGGCTACCATTTTTGTTCTTTACTCACTTTTTGGTTTTTTTTACACTGGATTGGATCAAACATGATCTAGAAAGCAGCCCCTCTCTAGAACAATTTTTGATCTTTTAGAATCTCTGTTTCAATGACATTCCAGATAATGATACAACTGAAAATGAATAGTATATCCTGTTTACCTGTCTTTGTGGATCCACTAAATGTCTTACTTGCACTGCCAAAACTGTTACCTCATGACATCATGGTCCCTAGCTTTTATCTAGAATTTCTTTAAAATCCCAGCTTTCTTTACAATGCACTATTATTTTGAGGTTTCCCAATTCAGAATAACTGATAGTGTAAGAGACCAATGTCACTGTCCGTGAGAATAACACTGAATAGCATGACACACAGCAAGTATGTGAGCTAATGGAATATGGCACAAAGACATGTACATAGTCATTGTGGCAGTGTTTGTGGTGGCTTCCTAGCTTGTGAGAAACAAGGCTTGTAGAGTCTGCACCCACCTGACCCAGACCTGGGTCAATTATATCCACGTTCCTTCTGGTAGGATTTAGCAAAAGAATTCTCTCTGCAAGGCAGCAGGCAGCGAACAGCAGGCAAGCAGCATTGATAGTCAGGAGGCTGGGACTCTGCGGAAAAAACAAGGAACAAATCAAAATGACAGGAGTTGCCATGACACTCATCACTGTAATTTCACTCTCTGTATTTTTTAAATAAATGTGCTCTCCAAAGCCCTGTCTTATTGTTTTGGGTTTGTTTGGGTTTTTTTTTTCCTAAACAGCAATATCCTTTTTCTAGTGACAGAGACATTTTCTGGAAGTTGTGGAAATGTTTTAACCACTTCTTCTTCCAGAAAGGATTTGATCCTTAAGTAAAAGCATATAAACATGCTGTTTCCTATTTACTTCAGCCTTTTGGTTCTGCTGTAGAAAGTTTCATAGCCTGGAGTTTAGAACATGTAGTGGAGCCGGTACATTACATTACACTGAACTCCAATAAGGTTAAAACCACTGTGCTGTTTGTAACATAAATATATTTTTCAAACTAGTTCGTTGGATCAATTTCAACATCACAATTATTTTTTCTTCTCTTTATTGGTATAACTTGACAAATCATACCCTCCAGTAATCTTGCGGTATTCCCTGTTCTACACTCTAAGAACCATTTGCCCATCTTGAATAAGCTTAAGATAATTCTTCCCATGTTTCTTGTCCAAACATCGCTGCCATGAGTAGGTTGTTCATTAAGATTAGTTGCTTTGGGGGACATGGGACAGCAGAATCGAAACTGAGGCTTCTTGTGGGGAGCCAGCTGTATAGGAAATACTTACGATAAAAGAAGTAAAAGTGTCACAAACAATAATAGTTTCTTTGCAATGGGTGTCTTGTCTCCATCCTCAGCAAAAGTGGAACTACTTAGTGGTACTTCTCATCTGAAGTATTTGTGCCGCTTTTCTAAACTGGGTAGACCTGTATATACCTGTACAGACCTGTTAATATCCATACTAACAGAATAAGAAAGAAATAATTTCATTTATGTTATAGTTTCTCAAAGGAAGTGTTATTAACAAGACAGATAAATTCTTTGTTGCAGGCACTAAAATTATATCTTTGACTCACATGATTATGTATCTACTTGACTTTCCTTTCATGGTAGTTGCTTTAGAATTAATGGGGTCTCTTCATGGTATCAAGGCTAAAACATGTTTGTGTTACAACCTTCCACTGGAGAAAAAGACTTCAGCTACTGCCAGGAAAATGCTTTTACTGAACACAATGGACAAAGTCACCCAAGTTCTTATCTCTGCTATCAACCATTTGACATAAAAAGCAACTGTTTATTTATTTTTGAAAATCATATTTATTTTTAAACTGTTAAAGAGTGCAAATTTTTAATTAAAATGAAGAGTTTTGTAAGGAACATAGGTAAACAGATTCCTTATTAGATGTTAACATTAAGGTCATGCAATAATTGTTAAAGCTTATGAAAATGAATGTATAGCACATACATGCTACAAGAATGCTAGAAAAAGAAATTAGAACGGGAAAAGCATAGCAATCAAACAGTATGTTAGTAATTTGTATACTTCCATACATTATTTTATACATTCAAGAAATTAACAAAGATTGAGTTAGAAATTTGTCATTTCAGCTGACAGATCCAGCAGCTCATAAAATTCAGCCATGAAGAGGGAAGAAAGTAAGACAGCCACAGTTAAAAATAGAAAGTCTTTAAAATTAATGTCTTATCTCCATCCTCAGCAAAAATAATTGAGGGTTTTTTACTGATCATAGGTTGGTAAAATTGTAGTGGATACAATCCCACACTGGTATTTTATCAGATTAATTGACTTTGACAGAAGTACATGGATTAAACCAACTAAACATCTGGCCCACTTGAGGTACTGAAATTAAAGTCTTGAAAAAAACACCAATTTAAATGCACTAAAACATTTAGATTACCATGGGATTAGTGTGCTGAACAGTATGGTAAAAGCTCAGCTTCTTGTAAAAGTGTTATGAGTGAGTTGAAACTGGATAGTTAAACATGTTCACCAGTTTGTAACCCAGTAGATAAGATTTTTACCATTACTAGTAAAAAAAAGATCATTACTAGTTAAAGCCTCGGGCAGACCCCAAGACTGGGGAGAATGAAACCTTCACCACAGGCATCATAATCTTCCCAGGAAATGTCTCAGGGTGGTCACTGCACGTGCTAAACCTCGTCTTCCCGAACCCTTGGGGAAGTCCAGAGCTGTCAGCCTTGGGATACAGAGGAACGCCGGGAGGCTCGGCATAGCATAAAGCAAAGCAGTAGGTACTAGGACATGTCTTTCTATATAATAATTTTCATTGCAGTATTAATGAGGTTTTTCTGTAGCAAGCAGAAAATTTGGGCTATTAGGCAGTTAAAAGATTAACGTGACTAAAACCCAAACTTAGTGTCATCTATGCAGGTTTTCTTTATGTGTACGACAATATTTTGATTATTAAGGTTTCATCAGTGGTCTGAGCTCCAAGATGGGAACATGCTTCCTAGGATGGACTGCTCTTGGGTGGAAACATGGCATGATGGAGGCCTTTGAGGAGTGCAGAGCGCAGGCCGGCCAGCGTGGGTGGCACCGTTGAGTGGGTGAGTTGAGTACCCGATACTCTTGTTTTGCACTTGGTATAGCTATCAAACGATTGAGCCACTGTTACAAGGCTAACAAGCTTGGCATTTTGGAAGGTTGTACCTTTTATTGTTACAAGGTTTTAAATCAGGGACACAATGCTTAATACCGCAGGACTAGCCTGTTGCTTTAGGTGAAGTACCTTCCGATTATGTTTTCAGCCATCTTCTCAGACTTACGACAATGCTTCGTATTCTTAAGTGCAACAGCTTTTCAGCATGGTCCATTATAACTACATGATTGTATGGCAAAATAAATAAGAACTAGCTTCTCACGATTTATATTAAAACAGTATTTTTACAGCAGTGGCTCAGAACACTACATCTTGCAGTAGCACTTCTTTAATGCTCTAGGCCACTACTGCAGAACAGTCTTATTTTTATAAGCTTGATGGAAAGATTAGGTGTCAAATTTAATAAACCCTTTGGCTCTTTTTCTATTATTCTATGCCATGGGTCCCCTCCACTTTGAAATAGAATATTTTTTCATTTCATGGTGGCAGTAATCCAAATATATAAACCACCGTATATCATTTGATATTATTTGCATTGACTGGCAGGTTTAAAGCTAACCTGTATTAATGAATTTCTGCATATGTAATATAATTGGTTCAGACAGACTAGGGTAAAAATCTTATCAGTGAAGTATAGGGAAAGCTGTATTTGGATGAACAAAAATGTCATTTCTTCTGCACTGAAAGACTCTAAAAACTGCGTATGACTCCAGGTTTAAGGAAAAGAATTCAAATATTTGCTAATAGTCAAAAGTATTCAGTAAACTGACTAGCCAATGCCTGTAGCTCTTCTTTGAGAGCAGTCCTGTTCCCTCACTTCCCCAAGCCATTCAGACGTGGTTGCGTTCACTCTGAGCTGCATAGGAATCCTTTCTCAGTGTGGTGATGCTGACTTCTATAAAATATTTATTTATCCAAGACTGAAATGTCTCAATGGGAACATACTGGCTCTGCCTAAACTTGCACAATGAAAGATCTTAGAGGGGGTCCCTGTATGACTTCATGATCAGAGAATAATTAATAGCTTGGTAGCTGGATAGTCATCAGGGCTATATGAAATTATATTTAGGCCTGTAGTTTTAATCAGGTAGAACAGAGACACGGGACTCATTTTCAGTCTGTGTGACCAGATTACTAGCCTGTTAACTATTTATTTTACCCACCAAGAGGTCTTGGTTTCATCTAAGTTCTGAATAAAATCAGGAAATCTCCATTTTTTCAGGGTACAGTGTTTTACGCATAGCTTGGAGGGTTATATGGGGTAGTTGCTCAAAAGGAATGAATGACCTTGACATGGGATGCAAAACTGAAATTCGTTCGGTTGGTTTAGGTGGAATACAAAAATATCACCAGGCATTTCTGGAAGATCTTAAAGAAAACATGATAATGCAATGAAAAAACTCTCCAGAAGCAATGCTGAAGTCTTGCATGCCATGTGTGTGTGCTGCTCTAAACCCTTAGAGACTGTCATGACTGTTTTCATGAAAATAGCATGACCTATTTGTAAACAGGCATAAATGAGCAGGACTAAAATACTGCAATAGGCAAGGCCTAATGAAAGGACAGACTTCACAGGGGTAAAAAAGAAGTGGAAAGTTGAAAGACAAGAATATTCTCCAGGTAGTACATTAAAACAGTCCTTTGAGTTTGGGTAGCTGGCTGGAAGAAAAGCTGGTTGGAAAACACAGAATCAGAGGACAGGGCACAACAAAAGTGTTTTCAGCCTCTTACAACAGTATCTTAAGCATCTCTACATCTACTTGGAAAATGAGGCGGAATGAGAAGAAAGCTGACAATTCTTGTTAATTATTTGTTGAAATTCAAAATATCATTCTACTACATTTCAAAATTTCTGGGATACCAATGACTTGCTCAGAAAGGGAGTCATATTCACCCCCTGGGGTTCCTGTCTCTGTCTTCACTGCCCTTGTTCACTGTTCTTTGCTTTATTTAAGGAATCAGATTAAAAGAATCAGTTTGTCATGAAATAGCATACAGAAAGTATTTTTGTTTCCTGGCAAAAACTTGAATAATACATTCCACTTACAAAAGTCTTTATAGCCTGAGAGCTGAGCAAGGTCAGAAGACACTTAGACAGCAAATGTGCCTCTGACCCTGTTTCGTATAAAGATTCAGTGTACTTCTTATTCTTAGTTACACATTTCATCCACCAAGTTAAGCCTTAATTAAGCTTGCCCATCTAACACAGTTGCCTACATTTTCACAGGCTTGATACCAGATAAGGTGAATTTTTTCTACACTTTAAAAAAAATTAAAAAAAAAAGAAAAAAAAAGAAAAAAGGAAGAAATAGAAAAAAAGAAAAAAGAAGAGAAAAAAAGAATGAAGAAAGAAAAAAGAAAAAAAAAAAGAAGAAGCTGTGATAATGGAGTACAGGTGGAGCTCATTTGGAGTAATGATGTTCTGAACAGATATTTTGCAAACAACACATTTTGTGACCTAACAGCTCAGCCAATTCACATGCTGTTCCCGAATGGTTTGTTTTGTTCCTTCTGAACTCAAGTGGAAATGAAGATTTCTTCTGGTGATGCTGGCGCTTCAGAAAGGGAGGTACAAATTAGCAGGCTGCCATTTAAAGATTCACTTATTCTCCCTTTTTGTGCTTGAGCTGCTCTTGCTCCCTGCCTGCTCCCTCGGTCAGAGGGACTGAAAACCTGCTAACAAGCAAATGAGTGTGACAACTGGAATTATGGAATTATTTTAGGCACACAAATAAAAAATAGTCGCTCAATTCTGTCATGGCCACAGTGGCTACAGGGCTGCTCACAGGGCTCTTTAATACCATATTCAGGGAGCTCAAGTTCAGAGTTCAGCTTGTACAGAGTATTACTTAAATCCATGGTTGCTATCCTTCTGTGTAAGAAAATATGTTATGATGAGGGGAACAAAGATGTTGTGATAGCTCCTGTGTATAGAAATTTAATATTAAAGCCATACAGGACACAGAATGTTACACCGGGCACAAACGCAGGCACTCCAGCAGGACTTCATTCAGTACACCCTGGCAACTAGTTTTGGGGTTTGTAAATATACAGTGGACTTCTGCCCTCTGGCACTTCTTCGTCTAGTAAGTCCTGCTATTAGCTATGAAACATCTGTATACTATATTATTTGATGTAGAATACATTCCCAAACACCTCTAGCCACTTAATTTCTGAGTCATCAGCTGGAGTGACTGGTTGTATTTCTCTGAATGAGAAAAGGAGGGGAAAGATAGGGAGTATAAATGCAGAAACAGCACTTGCAACTTTTTCTTGCAGCTCTAAGGAACCTGCAACCATCCTGCAACCACCCCTATGCCATGGTCTTAAATTCCAGTCTGATTCAATACGGTATGATTGTCCCTTGTGTAAGGAAAAGTGGAGATGGAGACCAGAACCACACGATACAAATTTTAGAGCACAAATAAGAACACTTATCTACAAAACAAAGCAGTAGCAAGACCTGAGAGTGATTAAGGATAATGCATTAGCCATCTGCACAATGTCTGGTAGCAGCAAGAAGGTAAACAAAGTCTTGGCATGTCTTGGCATGTATTATGCCTCTAGCAATGAGATGTATATATAAGAAGCTACTACTCAGATATAGAACAATAGTAAAGCCTCATTTGGGATATTCCGACCTTTTCTTCTTAGGATATTATATGAAAACTATATGAAGCTGGAAAAGATCAAAAAAACATGACAGAAGGTACTTAGACTAACATTGGAAAAAAAGGCAATGCTTCATAAGGAATGAGAAACCAGGCTCTGTTGACATGCACAAAGGAAACTGAGACCTTGGAGAAAAATCTGGGATCTAAAATACCCTAACATGGAAAGACAGATGCCAGTAGAAGGCATTTAAATACAATAACAGCTAATTGAAAAACAAGCATGTAAGAGTTTAAATGAAGGTAGACAGTAGCCTGAGTAATTTGGACATAATTAGGACGTGCACAAATAGCTGTTGCATGCTGCAAAATAAATAAAAAAAAAAAATGCATCAACTCAAAGGAGTACTTAGCTAAGGAATCATAGCCAGGTTGTGCCCATGAAAGAACTTTAGGAAAGTAAACAAATTTATCTTCCCATCTTGCATATAACCTATCCATGCTAACAGGTTCAAAATGTGATTTGTTTTCTCTGGAACAGATTTGATTTAGCTTTGGTGATGCAGGACATGCATGTGACGTAATCTGCAGTTTAACAGTAAAACCCATCCCTAACAAAAATGTTAGGACCCGTACTCCCATGTCCTTCTCCACAGGGCTGCTCTCCATCCCTTCATCCCCCAGCCTGTGTTGATACTGGGAGCTGCCCCAACCCAGGTGCAGGACCTTGCACTTGGCTTTGTTGAACCTCATGAGGTTCCTGGCCCTACTTCTTGAGCTCATCTCCGATCACGGGGCAGGACTACCCCTCAGAGCACTACCCCTACCAAACACAACCCTCCACCTAGCAGCAGGGGAAGTAGCAGTCAGCAGATGTTTAAGCTACCACAGCTGATCCTTGGCACCAGGGAGTAATGTCATCTCACTTTCTACAGGTAAATTGGTACTCTCCCGACTTGTCTTACCATCTTGTGTGCGAATTGTTATCTTCTGGCTTTTGTGAAGTCCTGATTTATACCTTTTTCTTGTACATAAGCTTGAAATACCTAATTGTAGGCATACACAACAAAATGCAGCTTTATGGTTAAAGCAGTGCAAAGCCTCAGGTCCACTTGATATACTGCCCTTGCAAACGTAAAAATAAAAGCTTGATATTTTGTTAAACTTATAGAATAAACACATCAGTTAAGGGGCAGGGGGAAGATTAGAAAGAAAAGGTGGAACTCCCAATGTTATTCTCTGACGATCTCTGACAGCTTGTCTTTGCAAAAACATTGTGGGAGGAAGAAAAGTTCAGATTTTAAGATGAAAGCCATGATTAAATATTTTGGGTAATATAACTGTAAAAAAAGTGTATCTGAGGTTGTGCATCATCAAATAAAGCCAGGTTTCCCGATCTTTAACATCCTTATGTAGAATGCAGGAACTCATTTTATTTTCACATATTAAATTTCTTGTTATGTTGATAGGTTTGCACTTTCTACTAGAAAACAAATGTGATCAGCATCAGTAACAAGAAGAACCATCTGCTACAGAAATGGAATGTGTGCCATAAGATCATAAAGCAGTCTTTTAATAAGTGAGATCTATTTATGTATCAATAGATGTTAATGTATGCTAACGGCGAGGGAGAGAGACAGCCCATGAAGACTAAAATCTCAAGATTTGCAGTACTCACTGGTCAAAATTAGGAACCTCGGTTATTAGACTATGCATACAAATTTTCTCTTCACTTTAGAGATGAAATTATGTTTCTACCTAAATCAATAGCAAATAATGTTTCCCTGCCAAAGCTGTAGCGGCAACTGCCAAATAAATATTCGGTTGTTACTGGGGAAGTCTTCCACTAACCGTATGATCTGTATTCCCACTCAGCAGTCAGACGTGGAGTCACAGCTTACTTGTGTTGAACTGGAAGGCTGCAGAGGTTTGGAAAGACGGTGAGTAGAAATGTTTATTGCCAACATCTCCTGCCGCTGTCATCCCAGAGACTGCAACATACACAGAACTAGGAAACAAAGCACTGCTTCTTTCACTGGCAACATATCCCACCAAGATGTAAAGTTTTGCAGTGGGAAAACTGGAAGCTGACAAAATTTGTGTTTGTGTAAAACACTGTGTGCATTAGTCTGAGTTATTAAAATGCTGGTGCTTGGTCTTATTCAATAACAGAATTTGAACTTCTGTAGTTGGCCAATTAAACACTATATTTCAAGGGTTACGGAACTCCCTATCTTTGCCTTGGGCATGACTTTATGAATGAAATAAAAAGAGAATCTCCTGCCATTCCGTAGAGTTGGTTTTAAATAGATAGTTTCATTTTTACACATTTCATTTCTCAAGCAATGAAAAATAGAGAAGAGGTGGAAAAGAGAATAAATGTCCATTGTTTTCTTTGATTCCTTAGTATCGCATCAATTGACCTCCTATAGAAAATTAATGGATCATTTTATTATGGGTTTGGGCCTTTCTGGGTGAGGGAGAGAATGGAGAGGGAAAAAAACCCTGTATATCAACTCTTTAAAGAACAAAAAAGTCAAGAAAGATTTAGTGATGATTCAGAAGAAAATTTAATTAACTCCTTGCAGGTGTAACTCCAGTGAAGCTACAAGAGTTTGGGACTGAATTTTGCTTAATATGTCTAAGGTACTGGTAATTCTAAGGTAAAGTACCCTGACTCCCAAAGGGTGCCATATGTTGCTGTGTTTTGTAATGCGATGTGTATGTGGAATTTTAATAACAATAAAGTGACAATTTTATTCAGAAAATTTAGCAGTTTGAGCTTGCCACTGAATGTGCTAACAGGCTCTAATGCCTTATGAGTAGGACTTGTGGGGATAATAAGTTCAACATTTTGATTTTCTGTGTCTTGTTTTGCTTACCTTCTAACTGAGCTCATGGTACCACAGGCACAAACTAATGTTTTCTCACACACATGTATTGAGAATACAGAGCTGGGTTTTGACAATTTACAGTGGAGGTAAAAGAGTGCTGATATTTCCATGCACTTGCATATAACAAGAAAAAGAAGTAGCTTTCTAAAAACACAGATGCTCAAGTTGATCATTTACACACACTATCAAAAAAAAAAAAAAAAAAATCTTAAAAGGGCAGTCTTATGTCTTTTCAGTGATCCTTGGTAACCTAAATAACCATGAACAGTATTAAAATGCAGCAATGTCAATTTATGTTTGGCTCCTTGTATACTGACAGGCCTAGAAATGCTGGCAATAAATACCAGCTTTAAGGCTAGATTCCAGTCTCCTGCAGACTGTTAAACTCTACTAGTTGTCTTTGACCAAAAAAGAATACAAAAGGACAGATGTGCGAATTTTGTGCTTCATTTACACATTGGAAAGGAAAACGATACTTTTTTTTACTCCCCTGAGAAGACTGAAATAGTCATTGAAGTTAGTAAACAAACACAAGAGAGCTATAAGGATGCTTTATAGCTTTCTGGTCTAGAATTGGTGTGGAAGGAATTAAAAAAAAAGGAAATAGTTAACATTGAAACTTATTTGTCAAATTATGTGGCCTCTGATTTGTTTCTGTTACAGATAAAAGTGGCTGTGAGGAAATGGATATTATGGGTTTTTAAGCTCTTTTTAAAGCTTTTACTCTTTCCATTTGTGAGAACTTTTACTTGGGCTCTCTATTTCATTTACTGGGTTATCTGTTAGGGTCTCCTTTCTCTCAGCCTCTCTGCTGAGGGTTTATATGATTTCTCAGATTTATATGATTCTCAGATTTCTGTGTGGAGCAAAGGCCTTTTTTCATGTGAACATTCAAAATGAAAAATCTTTAGTGTTCTGTGACACTCCATTTTCTTTTTCTGAAAAGTTAGAACTCTGAAGGTAACCACTGCTACTACAAACACACATTACTACTTTTTTTACTACTGTTAAAAAAAAAAAAAAATCTGCCTCACTTAATAGGGTGAAGAAGTGGGTATGTCAGGCTCAACTCAAAGGTGAGGTGGTTAACAATAATACCACATAGTCCTTCACGTGCACTCTGGGCTTCCAGACTGGCAGCCCTGGGACGTGAGCGTCGTGTTGCACGGTGCTGTTTCTGGGCAGCCCATGATATGGGGCCGTGAGGCACTGCTTGAAGGTCCATGTGCCTGTACTATGGCACCAACGATCCTCAACTCTCCCTCGTATTTTCAGACTACACACCTTACATTTCTCATGCACTTTTGCCTTCAGTAGACTCCTCAATTAATGGATTCTGCAGGGAAGGTAATGCTGAGTAAAGCGTCTCAGAGCTAGGTGGTTTGAGGGATGTGTGAATTCCTGCAAATTTATTTCTCAGGTTTCTCTGTGCAATGGGCTATAAGTCAGTACAGGTATAGTATCAAAGCCTATTTCTCTTGGAGAAAGTGAGAATAAAATCAAGAAGAGTAATGGAACATAAAATGCTTGCTTACATTCCCAAGAGAGCTATCTGTGTTGCTTTCCCTCTCTCAAGTATATGCAGGCATAGGTTATGTGATCTGACCTGTGCTTTCTGAGGCACAGCATTTGCTATCCCATGCAAGTGAGTAAGCTAGAAGAAAAGAGTATAAACTTACTCATGTATTAACAAGCTGTCCGTTCTTCTTTGCACACCTAATTAAGCAAGACAGGAAGCAAGAACAACTAAGTCCTAAAGTCTCAGTGCATTCCCTGGACTAATTTTAGGGCAATGTAATTTCGTACTTGGGCAAAGTATGTTGCAGGTGACTGATTAAAATAATAGTAACAAAAATAATAATAATGTGAGCTGAACTTTGGATTGAAAATGCTTTACCTAATATGAAAGTAAAATTTTGGCTTGATTTTATTTTTTCATAGAGGAGAAAATTCATGATGTTTCATTAACCCTTTCTTTTTTTAGCCTTTTATGGGCCTCTTCCCAGCTGAGACCCTTGAACCATTTTGCATTAACATTTTCATGAACTGCAGACCATCTTCCTAAATTCCTCTCTACAAAAGCCATATTCTGAAACACTTGTAGTCACAGTTCAGCCTGAGATGGAAAGAGATGTTGGATTAACATATTTTGACACAATATTTACAAAGAAATTATAAATTTGGACTGTCAGGGGTAGGAGCAAAAGAAGTAATTTGAATCTGTGTGCCTTTTTCTGGTTTCCTTGACACAGCACAGCAACTTAAGACATTCTTTAAAGGGGTCCAGAATTGCTTGTCCCTCCTTTGTAATTCTTGTCATAGTATCAGAATTGAGCAAAGGGGCCGCTTTATAGCTGGAAATAACCAACAATCATATTCCTGTTTCTCACAGTATGAAAAAAATCAGCAGATAAAACTCTCCAAAATTACATATCCCCAAAAATAGTGAAGTCCATGCCGTTTTTCTCAATCGCATCTGTTAATATGACTGCTTTAAAATAGTCAGAAGTACCATCTGCTGCTACGTGCAAGAATCCCACTCTCTCTCACCCCTGGGTAAAAGGGACTCATGATGAAGCACTAGCATCTGTGTTTCTAGCAAAACAGTAAACCCAGTCTTCAGCTCTTACCAAAGTTAAGTGTAGTCCACTGGTTGGATTTGCCTTTGTTAGGAATTTAGCCACACACTTGCGGATTTTCCTTTGCTTCTATTAGTATGCAATTTGTTGACAAGGGTTTTACAATGTACATATCGACAGAAATCAAAAGACTTTCCATGTTACCACCAGGCTATGCTTCAGAGAGGTTATTTTTATATAGCAGTAGATGAGACAGACTGAGAAACAGAAATAACCCAACAAAGGTTCTTTGTAGTCTTCTGTGAAGGCATCTGAGAACAAGAGGGAATGGTAAGTACAAGAAAAAAAGAAAAATGCACTGTACAGACACACAGCTAATTTGGAAAGATTAGGTTGTACTGCAGTACTTCCAACACCTCCAAAAGAAGAGGAATATAACTTTGTTTTTCCTCTTGAGCAGCTGTTACTCATTTTTGTTGAGCTTGTACTAAGCTATTATCCTAAATTTACAGTGGTAAACTCAAAATACATCTCTAGGAAGGAAAGTCACTCATCAGACAAGTCTAGGGGAAAACCCAGTCAGCCAGCTATAATCATGTCAATGAGATGCCCATGGAATTAATCTTTGCAGTGAGAGAGTAAGAGTATTGAGTACCTAAGCACAGCTGCTCAGCTTCTCTATTGCGGCTGTTCTGTTTTATTCATGGTAATTCCTCCACCTGCTGTCATCTCACCTGTGATCTTACTGGAATCCCTTTGAAGAGCACAAGCACAAAATCCTAGCCTTACTGGCAGATAAAATATTTGCCTACATACTCTGCAGTAATAACCCAGTTAGACGAGTGCCTTTTCATTTTCAAAAGACAGACTACTTAGTATTGTTGGCTGAACTCACATATAATAGTTGTATTCCCTTTTCCTTAGTGAAATATTCCCTACTGAAAAATAAGCTTTTCAGTACCATAAACAGTGAAAATATGTCAATTTTACTTAGCCTCAGTCAGAAGATAGGATTGATTTTAAGGTTACAGTATAGGTATAAGAGTGTCTACCTGTAATAATTTGTTGTACTAGCAAATGAATTGATTTTATAACTGAAAAGCATAACATATATTGGGTTTTATTATGTTCAGCAAAATATGTCAACTGTATACCATAAGAAAAAACAAATTTGTTGATAAAGGTCTACATTTAGTACAAATAAGTTAGCAGTTTTTAAGATGCAACAGTATTACTGGTCGGATTAAGTTCAGAGAGGATTGTGAAAAGGCAGTTTTCAGCTCAGTGAAGACGAAGATGCTACCTGCACCTGTTAATTGTTGCATCTCTCTGTTAAGTGAACGCTGTGGTCCTTGGCCACTCATTCACACGCAAAGCAAAATTAAGGGCAAGGAAAGGAAATGCAAAGGGACTTGGCAATATTGGGAGCCAGGAAAGAGTACCACAATGAGACTGAACTTTGAAAATGTCAAGCGAATACACATAAGGAAGAATTATTTCCAAACTTCAGAGATTCAGTGTTGATGTGGGAGACATGAAAGAAAAGTAGAACTCATAAAAGGCAACAAATTAAATCTGCATCAGTAAGGCAATGTGCCAGATGAAAGAAAAAGTGCCAATATGTTTTTTGTGTTGCATATGTTAAAATCATATCATGATGGAAGGCAGAAAAAAACGCCAGATTACACCACTGTTGTGCAACCCACCTGGAACATCATATCTGACTTTAAGGATGTAAGAAGGTATCAGAATTAACAAGATGCACCACATGGGTAAAGTGAAGTTGATGGAGCTCTGCCAGCACAAGAACTCCAAGCTCTTCTCATTCAGGTTAATAACATTTTGAAAATATAATGTTACTCATTTGTATAAAGTTGAAAAAGTAATTAATAAAATCTCTACTGTTTCCATATGTCTCTCCATCTTTTACTTTTGGGCAATCTGCATGGCTTCCTCTGTTGGGCTGACCTTGACTGGATGTCAGGTGCCCACCTGCTTTATCATTCCTTCTTCTCAACTGGACAGAGGAGGGGAAATCTGACAGAAGGACAGGGACATCACTCACTAATTACTGTCACAGGCAAAACAGACCCAAGTAGGGGAAATTATATTTATTACCAATTATAATAGTAGGATAATAAGAAACAATAAAAAATCTAAAAGCACTTTCCTCCCACCCTTCCCTTCTTCCCAAGCTCAGCTTCACTCCCAGTTTCTACATCTCTTACCTCCAAGCGGCGCAGGGGAATGGGGAATGGGGGTTGTGATAGTTCATCACATGTTGTTTCTGCCACTCCCTCCTCACACTGTTCCCCTGCTCCAGTGTGAGGACACACCCATGGAGACAGTCCTCTCTGAACTTCTCCAAGTGGGTCCTTCCCACAGTCTGCAGTTCATGTACTGCTCCAGCATGGGTCCTTTCCATAGGATCCTTCAGGAATTCTTCCACAGTCCTTCAGGAATGTCCTGCTCCAGTGCAGGTCACAATTCCTGGCAGAAAACTCGGTCCAGTGTGGGCTGCTCTCCATGGGAAAGCTGTGAAGCAGCTTCCAAGGGAAGGTAAGGGCCAGCAACAGCTTTCACTGAACTTTGGTCAGTGGTGGGTTCATCTTGGAGCTGACTGGAACAGGGACACAGGGGAATTTTCTGATATACTCTCACAGAGGCCACCCCTGCAGCCCCCCCACTACCAAAACCTTGCCACATAAACCCAATACACCTCTTCTTGGTAACGTGACCTGGATAGCTCAGGAGCAATGGGAGTACCAATGGTCCGTGTGATGGGAATACCCAAACTCTCTCCTCTGAAAGGGTGCTTGCCCCAACACCTATGATGATCAAAAGCAAATTAACAATAACAAAGCTTAAGACGATGATCAGTCAAATGAAGCAGTACATGGAGCATGTCCAAGAAACTTTAGATTAAAGGAAGAGTCATCTTAAAAAGGAATAAAATTAAGGATGGAAAATATATGATGCAACGACATACCTAGGATTGAGAAGAGGGTAACAGACAGCAGTAAGTCTGGGTTTGACACACCAGAAGTCACCCTTCCAGCAACCCTCCCAGACCTACGTTTATGTCTCACAAACCACCCTCCCTGCCAGACTCTGTGAGATACCAGCAACCAACTTAAGGGTTGACAACACAGGAGGAGCACACAGAGACCTCCCTCGGGCGTGCAGCTGTGACTCTAGGTGGTATTTGTCACCAGCATGTGGGGCAGTGGGGTGTGTGAAGCATCAGGGGTACACATGAAGCTGGAGCACCTGTATCTCCCGCAGAAGATGTTCAAGAAGAGGGAATCTGCAGTGCCAGGAGAAGGGATGTTTGCTGGTAGCACACACAGCAACGGGGATGGATCTGAGTATGTGAATGACTGTATGTGTGTATGTGCATACTTAAAACTTTTGGAAATAGTTATAAAAAGGTCTTTAGAAATTTGTAGGCTTTTATTAACAGCTGTTGAGTGTCTAGTAATGTCATTTATAAGCTATATTGCTGAGATTGATCCTGAATGTATAGCTTGTGATTACCATTTAATTATGTGTTGTTCCAAAAAATCAATACATTCTTGTGCCATTCTGTAACTTTCACATCATATATGCCTACATGGCTGGCATGAGCACCAATTATATTCTGGTAGCATCCTGGAAAGCTCAGTAAGGACTCATTTACTTTATTTCTTGGCACTTCTGTTTTTATAATATGACCATAAGTTCTGTTTCTGATTTCATTTCTTCAGTGCGAAGCAGTGATGACAAGCAGATCCCCAAGTTCCCTGCAATTAGTTTGCAGAATTTACTGCTGAACTACTGCCTGCTGGAAAGAAATACTCCAAAAATTCATATTTTGTTTAAAGAAGAGGTATTTCTAGTTGAAAGTCTTCAAAGCACTAGAAGTGAGCAGGGAGATACAATAATATTTGGAGGCAAGCTTGCAAAGGTGTTCCCTTTTTAGGTCAAACAGGATAAAATGTTTTAAAAAATGTTTAGCGACACCATAACCCCACCACCACCACCACTCCACCCCCTTGTAGAAACAACTGTTTGCGACGATTCTCCACCACCCCCTCACCTACACTCTGCTTGGTGCAGATCTGAGTGGCTTTCTGAGTGATGGCATGAAGGGGAAGGATCTGGGCTGTTCAGGAAGCACTTACTGCTCAAAAGCCATTCTCCTTTCTCCAGGTGCATGAAGTGAGCTTGATTAGGACTCTTCCACAGGCCAGAAGCACCCCTGTTCTTTCTGGTAGGATGTATACTTCAACTTAGTTATTTAATGACTGGGTTTGACTTGTAATGTTTTTATTACTTCAGATTGTTGTACCAGCAAGACCACTCCTGCCACGCCATGTCATCAAAGCCTCCAGCTTCAAACCAGATCACTTGATGGGGAGTTCCTCAACCAACCAGGGAGATAATGACTAAGTGTCTTGGGTGTGAACACAAGCAAAGCCCTCATATCCAGCTATCCCGTGGTTGTAACTATGGCACACACCTGGATTTCACTCTGTTAACACACTTATAACATGAATTCCTTAGTTCTTGTCATACAATTCCTGTCGCAGATGTTAGGTACTCCGGTGCCCCTGGCTGGGTTGCTTCACAGGAGTGACTGAGCTTGTGGACGTGACAGGTCCTGAAGTTCAGGAACAGGAGGAGAAAGTATGTCAGTAAAAAGATAAATAACAATTATCTGAAACAGGTGATTCTACTGAGTCACGTATCTGAAGACAAACTACAGTATCCCCAAATACTTTTGTTTCTGGGAAGCTTGCAGAGATTTCTGTGCAAGCAATGTCACACGTGGATGCTTCCTGGATTTTGTTCTATGTAGCTTCATCTAGAGGAGGATAAAAATAGTGTAAAAAGAAAACACCCAGAACCTAGCAGAAAGTCTTAATATGATTTTCCATATTGTGGGTCCTTAGATCAACACAAGATGTTAACGTAGAACTCCTCAGAGTGTTTTAGAAATCTACTCTAAGAACAGGACTAACAGTTCAATGCCAGCTGTCTTTAGTCCCTGTTTCTCAGAATGTGGAGTGTGGAAGGGTGGGTTCAAGGGCAAGAAGAGTCATTTCAGGGCTATTCAGAAAGAACCGTCTAGAGTGATGTACTTTTTGTGGGAACAGGTCTGCCTGCTCTAAACTACTGCAGGGTAGTGATTGCTGTAATTTACTTGCAGAATCAAGGGAACAGTAAAGGAGACACAAAATTAAGCTGAGCTCCCTTTAACACAGTGAGCAGTCAGCAGATTTGCCTTTTGTTTCCTTGTTTTCCCATGAATTCTGTGATTACTGGGAGCGTAAGTGTCTTCTATGTTAATTTAAAATGAATAAATAAAAGAGGTTATATATTCTGTGTTGAGTGTATCTTTCTTTTATTTTCCTTCAGAAGTGGGTAAATAGAGACCACTTAATTGCTTCAGTTGTTGTTATGAAAATAGACTGTTTTTCAAATGAATCACTTTAGTGAGGCATAAGAAGTGCTGTTAGAAGATTGTTGAGGTTTACTTCTAATTAGGGACACTGAGAATGATGTTACTTTATTTATTACTATGTTCAATTAATATTTCATATTTAACTTCAGGTGTCTATTTCAATGATTTAGTCTGTTTTAATCATTACAAAATATAAAAAGGAAATCCCTCCTTCTCAGAGACATACCACAGCATTTTTGCCCAAAATCTGTTTCCTGCAGAAGAAGAACATATATATACACTGATTTTCATAACTAGTTAAGATGAAATGACATTCCAAAGATATCTAAAAAAATAGTAGTCTTATCTTATATTTTTAACAAATTGTTTTTGAGACTCATTCAGACATGCAGAGTTTCTCCCCAACCTGAGAGTCCAAAGATGAAAAGAATAAAATAGAAAGGCAATTTTAAGGGTAATTTAAAATTCAGCGGACTTAATCAACTCCATGAAAGCAAATTTCAAGAGTTTTGTGCTGTAAATAATATCTTTTTGGTGGTGTTGGGCTGTAAATGGTGCTATCCTAGGAAATAAAAGACAGAAGAATCTGAGGAGTGCCTTGGGCTGGAGAAATGCTTCTCTCTAAGGTATTTCTCAGAGATCTTTTATCCTTGCATGACACAAGTAGGATCTTGGGTGTTTCTCTTTTCCTATACACGATATTGGTCTCTTTCTGCTACTCTAGCTCTTGCCCATGTGTCACACTTTCTCTTTGCTCCTCCTTCATTCCTTCTCTTTAGCACGTAGTACGCAATATGCACACGTAAGAAAATACTTTTTATTTAGGCTAAAGGAAAATATACACAATCTAGTGGTGGGTTTACACTTGTGATTGTTTAATCTTTTTGTGTTTTTCTCTACAGATTAGAACAAATCTTAAGGTCTTCTTTTTTCAAGATTGTCTCTTGGAGTTGTTAGTGTGAACCCCATACATGAGGCAGCAGCTAGAGCTCTGCTGTGAATGCTCTGCTTTCTGTTTGTGAACGATTAGCCATTCTCCTTTGGAAACATTGCAGGGAGGCACTCTTTGATCCTGACTGCTTTTTGGCTAGGCCTCCAGACTTTGGCTTAAAAAGATCAGAACTTTTGATCCTAGAATAAAAAAATGAAAAACGTTTTTAGAAGCAAGTGTACTTTTCCTCATAGAAAGGTCATAAAGACAGATTTTTAATTCTTCGTAGTCTAGTGTAAAATTAAATGCATTTTTGCATTTTGTCCTACATCTTTATTGTGGGCTTCAACATGACTCAATTCAGAATAATTGTACATAAAGCAATTATTTATTAATTAGAACAATTTGTCCTTGAATTATCAGACTGTTTTGTTCACCTTCTATCAATTTTTCGGTATTCAGTATGTTTTCTTTTTGGTGTGAGACACGAGCATTGATTCTTTCCATAACAGCAGCCTGAGGAAGTACTTTGGTGGTAGGAGTTGCTTCGGTTTAAAGAATGATAAGCTATAAGTGCATGTGAACTCTTTCTGACAGTAAACAAAATATTAGGTGATTATGTCTAATATGAAAATATTACTCTTTTATATAGTTTTCTTGTATTCTTATAAATAGTCAACTACTAAAGGAGCTACAAATGAATGAAGAGATTAATTGGTAACTCGGTTATGTTTTAACATGTTTATATGATTTTCTGCATGTCAGAGAAGCTGAAGCAACAATATGGGAGGGATATGAAGTAAAAACGGTTTTGTTAAACCGTAACAACCCCCCCCCCCCCCCGAACTTTGCACAAATAACCCATCTTTTTGTTGTTTATTTATCAACATCTACTCGAATTTTAAGAGACAGGCTCCCTTTCAAATTAGATATATGCAAATCCCTTAAGGGTTGGGTTTTTTCGTTCTTCCCTACCCCTCCACCCGCCACCCCCTCTTTGTGTTGTTTTGGGTTTTTACTTTGGTTTACTTTGTTTCATGTTGGTTTGTTTTTTTTCTTCAGTTAAGTTGATAGCTGTAAATAGTCACTGGGTATAACATTGGCTCTGTTTGTCCTAAGTAGAAAGTTTAATGAAAGACGCTCAACATGTTTCTATGAGGGAAAGAGATGGAACAACACAGGATGTTCCAGCTGAGTTCTTTTATGGAGCAGAGGTCAGAAAGAGAGAGAAAGGTTCTCCATCCAAAGGACATCTAGCCTGGTAAGTCTCTTTTTCTTTTAAGACCTTTAACGAACTACTTTAAGATAATGGATAATATTTTTCACTTTGGCCTACAGTGAAAAATTAGTTTACAGCCAAGCAGGACTAGATAGAAAGCAACTGACTCTGACGGATGTCTTGGAGAGCTGGAACAATGTTATGAAAACATGCAACATTGGATTTTTATTTTTTTTCAACCATTAAATTTATGTTAATGTTGTCTGCAGGGAAGCTTTTTTTAATGGAGTTCCTGTTGTTTGTTTAAATGTTCTGTGACTCCATGTTACTTTACCATTTGCCTTACTGCAATTTGCCACTATTGAGAGTGGTCTGGGTTTTTTTATAACCTTTACTTTCCTAATCTCTAATTGCACAAGTTATGATTTCCATACATATGTTCCAGTAAGAAGTAAAATGTTCTTTCCATCACATGCCACAATCTGACAACACAAGTAACAACAGTCTCTGTATCCTGAGTAAAAACCACTTTCTTCATTCCAGATGCCAAAAGATGAGTCTAAATCTAGAATCAGATTTTACACATGAGAGAACAACTTGTTGTCTATCTTTGTGCTCTTTAAACAGACTGAAGAGAAATGGAAAACTTAGAAAAGCTATATGCATGTGCATTCTTGCATCTGGACATGAGTGCATAATTTCTTAGACACATTCTCCCTATGTGTATAGGGTGACATAAGCGATTTGACCTTGTTTTTGATCAGTTCCAAGAATTAGTGAAACACATTTTCAAGTGAAAGAAGAAGAACATATCTCAAATGGATGTCCTGCCCCAATCAGTTCTTAAAACCAAGAAATCTGAGCTCCAGATTTAGTTCCAATAAAACATTGTGAACATCTCCTACATTTCCCAGTTCACTGAAAAAAAAAAAAAAAAAGAGTTGTCACGTTTCACTGTCACATTACAAAGAGTTGTCACGTTTCACTGTCACATTACAGCAGTATTGTGTACTTCTTACAAAATTGCATTTGATAATTTATTTTATAGTCATGGATAATTTTCATTTAAGTCTTTGTTTGTATTTGTAGTAATCTAATATTTACTTTACAATTATTTTTCACTTTGGCATATGGTGGAAAAGGAGCTTCCTGTTAGTTAAATTATGCTGGAACCAAGACTAATAAAGCTGGAATTGCATTGTGACTTTCATCCCAAAGTTTTCACAACCGATTTAGAAATTTCTAAAAGCAACATACAAACTAGATCACCTTTTCTTGATGCAAAGACAGTTTCAAGGTAATACGTGCCAACTGTCTTATGCCACATGAACATTTATTTAAGAGTTAACAGGGAAGATTCAGCTTTCAGTTATCAGTATACAATCATTTTTTTTGTGTGTGTGTAATCTTTGTTTTATCCTCTTATGCACAGTAATACTGTGGTCTATGTTGGATATAAAATGCATTGGGACTGGGGGTATTTGATCGTAGGTGCTTCCAGGAGGGACTCAGATTGGCATGCACCCAGGACCCGTATATCTATAGGTGAGTGTGTGTGTGCACTTGTGAATGGGTGTTTCCCCTGTGTTTGACACATCTAAGCTTCCTGCTTCAATTGTTGTTCTCAATAAAACTTAACAGATTGTCACTTGAATCCACCTAGTTTCTTTTTTGAGTAACAGGAGAAGAACTGCAAGTTCATCCACTGATACCTACAACCAAATAAACTGATGCTGTCTGTAACAAAATCCTTTTGGTAAATTTAACATACATTTAAGGAAAAAAGAACACTTTGAAGATGTTTGTATCCTGGCCAATTGCACTCTGTAAATGCAGAATTATAAAATCACAGATTAGCTTAATCTGGCAGGGGCCTCAGACTAAAATTGGACTCAGATTGGACTAGTCCAGTCCTCTGCTCAAAACAAGGCTTACTGTGACATTAGCTTAGGTTGTCTGGGGCCTTGTTCTGTTGTATAATAAGTATCTCAAACCATGGGAGTTCCACAACAATTCTGAAAATTTCTTGACATCTTGTATTTATGAATGAAAAGCTTAGAAAGAAATGTGTGCAATTTACCTCCATACGTTTCTGCAGAGGGGTTGACTTGTTGTCTGGATGTGGGTATGGTGTATTATAAAGATCATTATCAACACTTTAAAAAATTAAGAGTAAAGGTAAAGAGATTTTCATACACATTTTCTTTGACTGTTTCATTTGATCACATTACCTTTTTGGAAAGGGATAGCTCCCTAGCTCTAAAGAAAGGAAGTTTCTTTCTGAAACTGCAACAAGCAGAGCTATCAGTTCTTGGTAATAAAAGCTATCAGTGACTTCCACAATCCAGCAACAGGAGAAATTAGTGCTCTCAGAATGAAGCTTCGTAAGTGTGCAAAAGTGGGTAGAAAGAGACCTGCATGAGATCTCATTTCTTTTCTCAGAAGTGGAAATAGGTGAGGGAGGAAGGCTGTGCTGCACTGTGCATTTGGCATTGAACTGTTTGGCCTATGGAGGCCTCAAAAGAGTAAGGGAAAGACTAGTTCTGCCTAAAACATTTATTAGGATTGATTGAATTATTTCATTCAAAATTATTTCACTACAAAGTGGATTTAACTTTCTTATTTTTTTGCTGAACCTATGAGACAGAACCTTTTTCATCTCTGTCGAACAAGCAGCCAGTGTGCTTAGAATTATTCCACACCGTGAAGTGTTACTATGCATGTGTTTCCTTCTCCTGTCATAAACTGCATTTGAAAGGGGAAAATAATTTTTAAGCATTTGACTGATGTTGTTGAAGGTTTTCTATATAAGTATGCATGTGGAGTGCGTCTGAAACATCCCACAGGTCTCTTGTGAGGCACCATTTATTTGATTTGAGGGAGTTAACACCTACTTTCTTTAAGCTGTTCTGAAAATCTAGTTTCCTATCATCTTTTTCTTTTGAGTAAGGAGAACTCTTAGAACAGTGGACAATTACACTATAATTATGTACTTATAAAAGTGTACAATTATGTAAGTGTATAATTATAGGAATAGCTAATATTACGGACCTGGCAAAACTGCAGAAGTCAGTTCACAATGCCTTTGCATTTTGAGAGTTTGCAGTTTGAGCGTCCTTTACAGTGCCTTGGGATCTTGGAAAGAGAAGGCTGAAGGAGTCAAAAAAGATGAGTGTCAGTGCACTGAGTCCATATCACCAGCCTGTACTTTCTGATAGGATGTTGGGGGCAGGCTTTCTACACACTCATTTTTCCCTTCTCTGAATTAAACAGTTGAACTTTATGATAAAATTAATTTACTTCCAGAATTTTCAGATAACTTAAGGCAAGTCTTTCCAAGGTTACCTTTTGCAAGTATTACAACATTGCAGTTTATAGGCTAAAAGAAGACTATTTCATCCTTATAATAATGTTCATTCCTTTTATTCTAATTTCTTTTCCTCATTTGCTCACTAAAATAACATGGCCTTTTTGTTACCTTTTGAACTCAAAGGTGATGTGTTTTTCTGAATTCCATATTCCATTGATTGATGGAAGGCATGTAAGAAGGCTGTTTAACTAGCCAGTACCATAAACTATTTTAGCAATATATTTAATACAGACAGATCTTTGAATACAGTTTATCTCATCATTTTGCAAGAAAATTTTGGGGTTTCCATATCTCCTTCTAATTATCTGTACATGGAGATGTATCATGCATTATTTTACATAGATATTAAAACTGAACAGTAGTTATTCACCTTGCCATGACATAGTAGATATCAATGTTCTTTCCCAGTCAAAACTAAATTTGAAAACAGAGCAGCCTGATCCTGTTCCATTGAAGGCACTGGGAGATTTTCAATTGCCTTAAGTGTGATTTGATTAAAACTGATAGAATAGTTACAGCACTGGTAGATCTATATGAATAAACCTAATTTTATTATTTTTCTTAAATCCTAATTAGTGGATAGAGTAACTGTAGTATATTTATTATATTTGAATCTTAGCAATACATTTACTACCAGGTCTCAAAACCTTAATTGAAAAGTTAATTTAAATTAGCTTTCATATGAACTGTCTTGAGGTTTGAAAATGTGCTAAGTGACCATCTTCATTTTTAAATTCTGCTATTTGTCTGAAAGCTCTATCAATACTTAGAGAGCACTAGAGACCTATATGAAGTTCATTGTACAGAAGCAGCTGAGCTGTGCAATAAAAGTCTTATGTAGTCTGGGATTTGCTAGTTAATTACATATTATTGTGAAGCAAATTCACTTATTTTAGCCTATCTCCAAGTATGTGAACATGTGTCACTTCTCCATAAACTTCATTACTTTTCATTACACAGAGGTCTGATATAATCTGATGGTCATTCTTACCTCTGTATTGATTAGTAATGCTACATCATTTTGAAATACTGACGATTAAGGCTTTTTCTATGAGAGCTTATGAGCATATTGAGTTAGAATGTTTTCCATTAATATTTTCAGTAATAACCTTGGTCCATTTGAGACATTGCTTAATAGTCCATAACTCCTACTTTAATAGGAAACAATAATTGATTTCTACTTGTACTTGAGTACTGTAGGCTATAAATTTTAACACATTTAATACCCAGTTAATTATACACCTTTGGAAATACTAATGGAAGCAGAGTCTGGACCATCATTGTTTGCGTAAGTATCCTTGAAGATTTACAGGGTATTTACTCAAACCATATTGACTACAATGGAGCTAACCATTTTTCTATAGGGGAACAACAAAAAAAGAGGTCTTAATCTTTTACCTGGCTTCCATCCCCACAAGTTTCATGTATGAGTCCTGGACGTAGACAATCTATAAATATGATATTCACTCAGTGACAGCAAGCTTCTCATTTACAGGACATGCATTCAACTATGAAAAGGTTAATACTATATTCTAGAATATCACTTTAGAAGTTGTAAAATTCTATCAGCCTATAGCCAAAGTAGAAGCTTTTAATACCCATAAAGTGGAAACAGACTAAACAAGAAGTGATTACTGTTTTCTTACCTTAGAACCAGACCAAAGTATGCTGAAACAGTAAAACCAGTGACAGTACTTTGTAACATTGTAACTTTACTAACAAACATGATCATCATCAACCATTTTGTAACACACAGCTGCAAGAGGTCAAGCAAAGACTTGGGAAACAATTGCACAAAAGGGGTTCAGGATGTCACCTGCAAGCAGTAAAATCTGCAATATACAAACAAAGGTTGCAGAGCAGGTCAATAACATCATCGCCTTTGCTTTTGCAGAGGAAGGCAGGAAACAGGCTCATTATCACTACTTGTTTAAGAATGTAATGCTAAGCATTATTATTCAGTAAGAATCAACCATTGGCAACATGTATTGTTAATGAAAACCACTCTAGTAAAATCCTTATGTTTGAAATGGATCTGGTTTATCAATCTTTTAAACAGTTCTATCCCACTGATGTCTAATTCCCTACGTGATATATGGATATACATAGATTCATAGAAAAGCGGAGGGGTTGATGTTGGAAGGGACCTCTTCAGGTCATGTTGTCCACCCCCTCTTCTCAAGGAGGCCACCTAGAGCAGCTTGCCCAGGACAGGTTGTGGTTGCAGTTGTATTCAGTTCAACAAACCTATGCTATAGGCAATTCATGTGTAGTTAGACTGATTTTTCAAAATTCGTTTGCTTGGAGCATCTTTATTTTTTTTTTACATACTTTGCTGCAGGATTTTATTGGGATGTGTGAGAAACTGTTACTCCAGATGAGTGAAGTGGGCAGAGAATTGAGTTCCAAATACAGTCTGTGTCTTCCTACTGATTGAATAATGACGTGTAAGCTTAAAAGTTCTGTTATTCTTCTTGCTTATGATCAAAATGATAGCTTTGAATACTATGGATAAACTTGAGCTTCACATTCCCTTAATTGAAAGGAAATTTACTACAACATAATATATTCCTGCTTGCTCTGTGATAGACAAACAGAAGGGATTAAAAATATTGCATGTAACTTTACAAAGTTGTGTTTTCTGTAGAAGTTAGTAACTTCTATGCAGTTTACAGTTTGGTGATATTATTTAATTGAACATCCACAGTCATAAAAACTAATGATTGTATGTGAATCTGCAAGTGAGTGCTTGCATTTAAATAAGCCTTGAGGAAGCATCAGGGTAGCAGGCAGAATGAAAATGGGTAGCTGATTCTACCTGCTGTAATAGTAATCTAAATCAATAGGGTGAGATCAAGATACAAGAGTCAATCCAGTGCTCTGGTAAGGGATGGATGAGGAAACACACAAAAGAGATTGTTTATGCTATTTTTCCTTAGTGTTATATCTGTTTCAGATTTGGAGAGCAACCACTTTTAATGTGCATTGACAGTCTCATTGCAATGTAAATAAAATGATGTCTCTGCAGCTAAACCTTTTAGATGAATGAAATATGATACAGTTTAGAAGGCAAAGGTAGCTTATAGATTTATAATAAAAGCAGCAGCTAGTGCCTGTAAAATTATCCAGTTTTCAACTTTGCATCCTAATAATTCACATATATCAGAAGCTGACATTTTATTAAAGTGTAGGTAAGCCCATGGCTTTAGATCCGTAAAATTAAATTAAATATCCCTAATGAGTTAGGGAAGTTATGTCAATGGTTCTGTAAGATTTTCAGATGTGGTCTCCTATTCACCCTTTGATAAAATAGAGCTAACAAAAAAAAAAAAAAAAAAAAAAAAAAAAAGCAGCTCTGGGGAATTTTAATATTTTAGTGTTTTTGTCATTATGCTCAGTGTTAAGATTTTTTTTTCTACTTTGTTTTTGATATATTATAGGACTGAATTATTAAAAAGAAGAAAAATTATGTTCTACAGTAGGGTGACAATCTTTATTGATTAGTCCTTTTTACTATTTGAACAATTTTTTGATGGTAGAATTTTTGTCTTTTTTTAATATTAAATTGGAACAAATATTTTGTTGACTGTATTTTATATACAAGTCCTATTTTGGGACAAGCATTCAGCATGGTGATTTCTTGAGATCTCTCTCTGATCCATTTCTTACATCTCTAATGCGATTTTCTTTCAGCCAAGTTCAGTTATACCAGTTTTTCTGAAGGTCTATAAAATCAGACTTACAGTTGCGCTTTTTCTATTGAATTAGAATTGTGCTATATAAATATGATTGACATATTTGTACTAACAATGGCAGCTTACATTACCTGCAGCATCTCTCTAGTCACAAGGTGCTTTTGCTGAAATCACCTGGGAAGATAGTATAATTGTCACAATTTTTTTAGAATCTCTCATTTCAGTAGCGGATATCTGTGAAAATAAATAGCTTTAACCCCGAGTATCTGTTGTTTATTTCACAGTTGCATTTTCCTTCAGAAGTTTACAAGGGAAAGGTGCTGGAGAAGTCCATTCTCTTTACACTAGAAGTTAACTCCTGAAATCTATAGAGAGTTGTTGCTTGTAAAAATTATAAAGAACAAACATTTATGCTTAAGTTGCTGTCTTCTTGAGTATGGTTTACTTTTTTTAAAAACTAAACTGAAAAGGTAGAGCCATCCAAACAATTGGATCAGAGATGGTTTGGTTTTATTTCATTTTGAATGAAGACCAATTCATACCATTATTTATTTCAACTTTGAATTTATCCTGAGGACATCTTATGCTTTCCTACATCTGCTTTTCTATAATGGCACAGTAGACTATTATAGTTCATCAGCAGTCAGTCACTTAATCTGAAATGATGGATCATCTTCCAGCAATTTCATGCACAGCTCCCTGTGTAAAACCTCAGTGGAAGGGTATGGATAAGAAGGACATCCTTATTCTTGGATCTACAGGACTACCTCAGAGAATGTTATTGATAAAAAGGATTCCCAAAGAGCAGAAAGTGAATAGGAGGAGAATAAGCAGCAAGCAGCCAGCTTCTCAAGAACAAGTAGAACTACTCAGGCATTGAAAACCTATGCTTCGCTTAGTGATGGCCAAGTTATTTTTGTAACATTTCCTTAAAGATTACATAAAGTGGAATGTTTTCTGTTTTTAAAGAAGCATCATCCCCCCTCCCTAAGAAAGAACCTTAGTGGTTGGCAGGTAGATTTTCTTTTCTTGGAAAGAATTGTAACTCTAAACTGTAAAAAAGTAACTATTGAACCTCTGATTATTAAGGTTAAACTTAAGCAAAACGAATAAGAAAAGTTTGGAGGAAAGAAAGGATAACAGCTTTTCCTATCATAAAACATGCATAATACTGTGTGTTATTTTGCAGAAAACCAACTTTATTACACTTAATCTTCAGGCATCTTTCTTTTCACAATGTTCTGCGATACAGCAGATATGATGGTAATTAAAAGGGAAGAGGGGGGCTAGGAAAAGTAAGGAATGATAGCGATCTCAATATTTCATTCCATTATCTTAACATTTTTCTCTGAAATAGCACATCAATACTATATGGAAGAGAACTGGACTCTGATAGAAACACTATTTGGTGACAATGGCATTATTACCCTTTCTGGGTCACCAAGAAAACAACTGAAACACTTATTCACTGTACTAAGAACCTGTCCTCCGTGGACAACGTTGATGTGCTTGCAAATCATTGTACCAAATCCCCTTATTTTGGCCAAGAGTAAATGAACATATTGCTTTGATACAGGCTGGGGAGAATAACACATCAGCATCAAGAGAGCACTTTTATTTTCTTAGTTGACCTGAAAACTGCACTGGAAAACCTGCAGCATGTTAGCTGCAGACAGATGTGTTTAAAATAGTCTTTTGTAAACTTTTCAGTCTTACTCGGAGAGAGAGCAAAGCAAAATTTGTTTTTCAGATACAACAAAATAAAGCAAAGGATATTTAATTCTGTAGGCAAGTTCCTTACCAACCTGAGGCAGGTTGTTTCTCTCCTGCTGTTACGGAGAAGTAAGAAAATCTACAAATAACATTTACTGAAGCATTGGTAGACCTCACTTAGAGTGTTTACCATCTTTTGTTTTCAACATCTCCCCCAAAAGTGAGGGGTGGGGTGGGGTGGGGATGGGGATGGGCACAGAGAGGGACAGAAGAACAACTCTCATAATTGTTTAGTTTAGATTTGCTTTCATTTTATTTCAGATGAGTCTGTCTTTAAAAAAAGCACAGTGGGACCTGACAGACTGCCACAATTTTATTTAATGCATATGAAAGACCATTTAGTTTTCATCTTGCTGCCCTGGGAAGGTATTTGTCCTGTGGAACCACCTTCCATAGGATAGCTTTTACATCAATTAATACACATCAATCAATAATAATAAGATACTTATAATGCATATTGGTCACAAATCAAAATATGAAAAATTCCATCTAAGCATAAGAAAATAATTCTCTTTTTTTACTCTGAAAGCAGTCAAATATTGGAACAGGTTGCCAGAAGAGGCAGCCTTTGGAGATACTAAAAAACTGACTGGCCACAGCCCTGGGCAACCTGCTTAATCAAGGGGGTTAACTGGACAATCTCCAAAGGTCCCTTCTGACCTTAAGTATTCTGTGATTTTGTTTATCCAAGAATGAACAAAGTTTCAAACTGGGTAAGAGGACGAAAGGAAACAGTTATACCTACAACCAAAATATGATGGTAATGAAAGGCAACAGTATGCCACTACTACTACTGCTCCATTCTTCGAAAGCAGCATACAATTAAAACACCAGGGAATTTAACCAGGCTGAAAATCAGGCTTTTTAGCTAGATTTAGCATTTAACCCTCGGGACATTTCTCAGTTTATTGGGACATGTTTGTCAATATCTAACCTTAGTGTTCCCAGCAAAAGTAACGCTTATATAATACTTACCTGTATTATTTACTGGGCACCCATTATTCTTGCTGTGAATAAACAGATTTACTACTCTAACTGTGTATAACATGCTGGAGCTGTAAATAATGTCCACTACATGAAAACAGGAAATAGCTCTCCTGGAAGCTGTCCATGTTTGATTCGGTTCCTTGTTAGAGCTAACATTAATTCTTTAAGTACAGATTGACTGCAGATTTGTCCAAGTGATGTACTGAGGAAGGCTAGTTTGATATCCATGGCTATGTCACTGATATACCTCTAAGAAAAGGTAACTAGTTGATTTGTACTAACTCAGTAACTTGATAAAACCTGCGAAGAAATCACTTCTACCAATTTCTCCAATGTTTCAATACTTGGGAAATGCAACATCTAATGCTGAAAGATTCCAATTTTTGTTGTGATGTTGCTCTTTAATAAATAAATTAATTAAGCCATTGCCTTAAGGAGAAGGACTTGGGGGTACTGGTGGATGAGAAACTGGACATGAGCCAGCAATGTGCGCTTGCAGCCCAGAAAGCAAATCATATCCTGGGCTGCATAAACTGAAGCGTGGCCAGCAGGTCAGGGAGGTGATTCTCCCTCTCTGCTCCATCCACTCTCCTCCGATCCCACTTGCAGTACTGTGTCCAGTTCTGGGGTCCTCAGTACAAGCAAGACACGGACCTGTTAGAGCCGATCCAGAAGAGGGCCATGAAAAAGATCCAAGGGCTGGAACACCTCTCTTGTGAAGAAAGGCTGAAAAAGTTGGGGTTGTTCATCCTGGAGAACAGAAAGTTCCACAGAGCCCTTCGGCGCATAAAGAAGCTTTATAAGGAAGACGCAGAGAGCCTTTTTATCGAGGTCTGTAGTGACAGGACAAGGGTCAATGGTTTTAAACTGAAAGTGGGTAGGTTTAGATTGGATATAAGGGTGACAGTTTTTATGATGAGGGTAGTGAGACATTGCGACAGGTAACCCAGGGAAGTTTGGGATGGCCCATCCCTGGAAGTGTTCAAGATCAGGCTGGATGGGGCTTGGAGCAACCTAGTAAAGTGAAAGATGTCCGTGCCTGTGTCAGGCAGGGTTGGACAAGATGATCTCTAAAGGTCCCTTCCAACCTAAACTATTATGTGACTCTACGATTCTATCGCAAATGAGAGGTTACAGTGTATGGAAAAATAACTTTCACAACTGTTTGTTTTCATGCTGTGTTTTCATACTTATTGGCCAAGAATAGAGCTTTACTTTCATTCTACTTTCAAGCTATAGTGGTTATTGAAGTAGACAAGAAAATGAACTGAGTGACCAAGAAGAGATAAAGCAAAATAATACTGATCTGTTGTGCAGGGGCTTTTGATAAATAGGTTAACAACTCAAATGACCAATCAGTCAATAAATAGTCCTCTCTGAATAGAAGTGTTATGAACTTCCACTCTTGCATTAATTCAAGAAATGACAAGTAAAATGAGAGTGAAACAAGGATCTAATGTAGTTACTTGTTACTTCATGTAAGTTCCTGAGTACAGAAGATACCATGATATCCAAAGCCTTTATACGAGACACCCAAATAATTCTGGTACTTTGGAAAAGTACACTGGCTTATTAGTTCATGAAGAATTATTTGAAATATATTGGCCAGAACTTCCTCAGTTTGAGGTGTATTTAAGTATATTTATGTTTTCAACGTGATTTTCCCATTTCCTCATGCTCAGATGTGCTAGAAAGATCTACACTTTTTCTACATGTTACATTTAAGAATCAGTTTTCACTGGATATAATTTCCACAATATGATGATGAAGTCAGATCCATATATCTGCTATCATTTCCTTTGCAAAAAAAGTCCCGAGACAAAAATGTTCAGTGAACATGAGGCAGATGCAATACCAAAACATACATTAATAAAATACGGTACAGCAAAGTTGTTAATCTTGTTTTAAACAGAAATAGTTTACTGAATCCCCAAATCAGCATAGCAACCTATGATCATAAAATAATAGATATGAATATAGAAAAAAGCCACAAAACCTGTAATAAGATTAAACTAGAAAGATTGTAATGATTGTGAGAAGGTAAGGTAAATCAGATTAGTTTGCTTAGGATGATCGGTGTGTCTGATAATTATGAGATCGGCATCACAGGTAATTTTGTGATCATTTGTATCATGAACATCCACTTCTGAACTTTTTATAACCTTTGTTTATTGTTTTATATTGGGAGGAATCCACTAAAAACAGTAATTGGATTTTATTGGATCAAGTTTTGAGCTCTGTTAAAAAAGAAATGGCTCAAAACCGGAAGTATGAATCCAAACTTGATACTATGCTTTTAAGCTGAAGACAAGACTTTCATCTAGTAAATAGTCAATTTTTGCTTAACAACCATCTTACCAGTGGCCCAAATAAAGTTACAAGATTGTTTATATTTGTTAGTTCACATATTGGGGCCTTTGTAGTTGACCGTGACTTCAGAAATAAAACAAAAAATAGTATAGGTTTCCACAGCTGCATGAAGATCTCAATGTAGAAGTTAGTTTTATAGCTTAGGCCATTGTCCACTTGGAAGATATGTTTTAATATCTATTCTACTTCTAAATTTTTAGATAAATTATGATTTTTTTGATTATTATAAATCAATATTATAGAAACTTTAAGATATTGGAATATTGATTTATTTTACATGTAATTTTCATTGTAGCTTTAAAGAAATCCAAATCACAATGCATCCAGTAATGCTATTAAAAATTTTATGATGTCTCCCTATTTCATTGCTTAAAATACATATTTTCTTTTGAGAAAACTGTAGCTGCTTTTTCATAAGAATATATCAACCTGTGGTTCAGTACATCAGTTCTTCTAGACCTGTTTGGATTACTTTGCTTTAGATAGATCAGATTAAGTGTTTTTTTAAGGAAATTTTAAAATATGAGCATGTTAATCCAATAATATACCTGAGATCGAAAATTTAGATCCAGATTTGATTTTTTTTAATTGATGTGGTGTTCCATTTCAGGATTATAGACAGAAATATTCATGTTAAAAGTATTCAAGGAATTGCTGCCTGATTGTATGTAAGGAAAATCTCTAATTGTGTGTACGTATCCATGCAAGAGGGTATAAATGGTCAAACGACTTCTTATCCTTTATTGCTAATTCTGTCCTCTGCCTCCCAGTGTGAGAGGCGAATCAGCCCTTTACTCACGCATTAAATATGATGTTTAGGTACTTGTGTCTGGAAACAGGTAAAATTGAACCACATCCCTTTAGGGTGTCACTTACCTCTCCTTATTGAGCAATTCTCTCTGACAGAGGGTCATTTCTTTTGCAGTGTGATCACAAAAAGATTCTGAGCTAGAATATTAGCACTACCACTGTAATGACTTTATTAAATACTGTGCAGAAAGTGGGTTTTTCCTCACAAAAAAATGGGCCAAATAAAAGGGATATGACTACTGTATGTTGAGTAGATGGCTTATTTTCATCTTGTCAAGGACGGAATTTATCAGTTTTTAGCTCCCACTGAGAACCAAGACCGAAATATTATTTTGTAGAACAATATATGTCTGTGCTTCTCATCATGGGCATCTATGTACTGTTTTTAGAGTACACATATTTCTGAATTTACTAAATCTGGTCTTTTTATAACATGTAGAATCCTTATTGCACTGTCATCTCCAGCTTTCATGTCCTGTGTTCCCTAAATGAATGCCATCTTATAAAAAATAGTATATAACCAGCTGCAAGAGCCAAATTTACCTTTAGCAAAACCAGAAATTAATTCATATCTATTGCAATTGACATGTTAGACGCTGAATAGTACACCTTTAAAGTTATAAAACATTTGGAATTGCTTTCTCTCTCCACCTTCCATTTAAGATGCTTTTTTTCTGTATCCAAAACAGTGAAAAAAAGTAAATCAAACAGTGTATTAAATGGCTAGAGAAGAGACTGAATATCATCTAGTATGCAGTACTGACGAATTACAGCCAGAATTTGGCATATAGCTTACCTCTAATTCCCGTATGCATTATTTTGTTAACATATATATACCACTGTCAGCATAATTCATTATGAATTAGAAAAATGAAGGAAATTCATCCAAAACTAAATGGCAAGAGTAGCAAGTCAGAAGGGAATCTGGATTGCTGACAAACTGGGACAAGTAATGACTGTGGCATGGTCACTAATGCAGGTTGAAATGAGGTGCTTGTCCTCTCTTTAGGGGAGAGGGGGAATTAATGATAAGATCTGGAGCCAGCACAGTCTGTGCATCTGTTAAGTGGTTCAAATGCAGCAGAAACTGATTATAGAACTTCTCTATATATATTCTTAAAAGGAGAAAAGACCCTGAGGCAATTCAGTGAATTCTCGAAGTAAGCCTGGCAACACATGACGCTGTGCCTCCAATTTAAGCCAAAGTCTACTTCTCGTGGATAATGGGTCTGTTCAGCCTTTCACGTCCTTGCTGAAATCCTTTCTAAAAGTACCCAAGTACCAAACCTTGAAGATTTTCCATCTAATAGTCATACCTACACATTTCTCAGTAACATCCTGCTCATCTATATCTAGTCTGCTGTTGACTTCAGATTGCTTCTTTTTGCTACCCATAATTAAACCAGAACCTGATATGGTAACAACAGGAAAAGAAAAGAGAACACTAACTCAGGGTAATTCGGTAATGTGTGTTGAACTGTATCCAAGGCCACAATGAAGTATGGAGATTTGAGTTTTCTATTTCTTCCCAAAACCAGTAGAGATTCAGTGGAGACAGATGTCACCTCAGCGTATGAACTCTGGTACTTGCTCTAGGTGAGGTCAGAACTCACAGATTATCATGCTTCTCAGCCTCATCTTACTGCATCAAAGCCTATATAAACTACATTAATCAAACAATACTGATCATTAATTAGCTGTGAAATTTAGCTGTGTTTGAAGTGATTCTGACAGAATTTGATAACGTTTCTGAGATAAATCTGTTATTAATTTTGACTTTGTTTTCTGTACATAAAAAAAATCATCAGAAATGTTTCTATTTGTCCTACACTCAAATGGAAGAAGAATAGATTGTGAAAGAAATGGACAGGAACATTTTTTAAAATGTCTAAAGTACCAATTTCTCACTGTATTCTCTTGTGGTTTACCAAAAATCCTTGCTCAAATGGAAAAGCTACATTTTTTCTACATTCAGAAAATTAAAATTATGCCTATAATCTGTTTCTCATGGATGTTATAACTTATAGTTTAATGGAAACGGGCCACCATTTTTAACATATACCTACCCTGTAACACTTCAGTCCCTTTTTTTCTTTTGAAAAACCAGTATTTAATTTTGGTACATATTTTTGGGTGGGTCTGACTGTTACAAACAAGACCATAAATAAACATGCAGCAGTTAATATATCATTGTTTTCCTAATCACAATACTGTATTTCAGCTGCTTATGATTGCTGTTATTGTAAATTATTCAGAACTTGAAAACATCAATCAATTGTGAAGAACTAGAAATTAAAAAATGCTTAATTTTAAACTTTGGATTTTTGTAAGATGTTATCTTCTGTATGAACTTTAGAGCTTGGTTTTCCAAAAAGAAAAATGAATAATAATTGAAATATTAGGGCTTTCCAATATTTTTTTCAGTCATATTTAGATATACTGGAAATTAAAATTCACCCATGGTTGACTAGAATTAGCCAATGCTCTGAGTAGCTATAGCTAATTTAGGCAGCTAGTGTCTTATTTCTTGTGATTTATAAAAAGGTCGGACTAGTCTGTTTGCATTGCATATCTAATGTCTTGAGACTTCTCTAGTAGTTTGTTTTGTTTCTGGTACTGGATTATCATTAAAACTATCATTAACGATTTGGAGGAGCATAGCATTAAAAGACATGCAAGAATTATTCTTTCATTTTTGTGTTTTGCTTATACTTCACCTTTACTTTTTCTATGCTGCAGAAAACATCTCTACAGCTCATAATTTACATCTTTAAACTACTTTTCCCTTTAAAAATATAACAACAATAACATTTATACATTTAATGAAAGGTTTTGAAAGGTCCCTGGCTGTTGCATTTCAGCTGTGGGAGAGTAAGATTATGGAGACAAACAATACACAGAGAGGTTGGGGGTAGGTAAAGCACTATTTCCAGCCAAGGTGTTGAAAAAACTATGACAGTTGCCATGACAGTTCAAAGATCATTGAAAGTGGTCTTGGAATGACATCTTCTAACTCAGTCACCACCTGTGGCTTCACCCCATCAGGGCCTATGGACCTATTCATGTCCAGTTTGCTTAAGTATTCCTTGACTTGATCCTCTTTCACCAAGGATGCATTTTGCTTGCTCCAGACTTTCCCTCCATCTCTGGGACCTGGGATTCATGAAGGCTGGTCTCTCTAGTAAAGACTGAGGCAAAGAAGGTACTCAGCATCTCAGCCTTTTCAATGTTCTGTGTACCAGGTCTCCCACCTTGTTCAGCGGTAGGCCCATATTTACCCTAGTCAGACTTTTATCGCTTATGTACTTATGAAAGTCTCCCTTGTCTTTGACATCCCTGGCCAGACTCAATTTAATTTGAGCTTTGGCTTTTCTGACTTTGGCCATGGATAATCAGACAATGTCTCTGTATACCTCTCAGGTTACTCATCCTCACTTCCACCTTCTGTATGCTTCTTTTTGTGTCTGAGTTTGGCCAGGAGCTATTTGTTCATCCATGCCAGCCTCCTGGCATTTTCGCTCGCTTCCTGCTTGGTGGGATGTACTGTTCTTGAGCTTGAACTAGGTGATCCCAGAATATCAATCAGCTTTCTTGGGCCACCTTTTTCGCCAGGACTCTATGTCACAGGACTCTTCCAAGCAGATTTTTGAAGATGCTAAAGTCTGTTCTCCTGAAGTCCAGAGCTGTGACCTTGCTCTTTACCCTCCTCCCTTTTCTCAGGATCCTGAACTCCACCATCTCTTGGCCACTGCATCCAAGGCTGCCTTTGACCTTCACATTCCCAACAAGGCTCTTGTTGATGAGTATGAGGTCCCACAGAGCCTGTCTCCTTGCTGGTTCCTCTATCACTTAGGTGAGGAAGTCATCTTACATGCACTCCAGGAACATCCTGGATTGCTTATGTTCTGTTGTGTCGTCCCTTGTGCAGATATCGGGGTGGTTGAAGTCCCCCATGAGGACCAGAGCCCATGAACATGAGGTTGCTCCTATCTGTCTATAGAGGACTTCATCCAGTTGTTCTTCCTGGTCAGGCAGCTTATAGCAGACACCCACTATAATGTCACCTTTGCCTGTCCTCTCTTTAGCCCTAGCCCTTAAGCTCTCATTTGGCTCCTCATCCATCCCCAGGCAGAGCTCCATACACTCCAGCTGCTCTCTCACATAAAGGGCAATTCCCCCTCCTCCTCTTTTCATCCTGTCCTTCCGAAAGAGCCTGCCTCTCTCCATTGTAATGCTCCAGTCACGGGAGCCTTCCCACCACGTCTCCATGATCCCAACAAGACTGTAGCCCTGCAATTGCACAAGTTGAGAAAATAGGTAAAGTAGTGCACCTGGGTTTATTTCTGTGCATCGGTTGGGCCTCCAATCAGGCATATTAAATAATTTCATTGATTTATTTTTTCATCTTGTTGTATTTTAGCACAAATCATCTCAACAGAGTCATTGAGACATATAACACACCTTTTCATCTCATCTCATCTCATACAGTCTGTCTCCTTTCTTGTATTTTTTCTATTAAGATTCATTCCTGTAGTTGTGAGATTTTACGGATCTTCATCTACTTACCAACACCTAAATGTAAGACTGGGGTAGGCCAAGTAGACCCTAATTATAACAAAAGGTGTATATATATTCTCATTCCTTTTTATCTGTTAATGATATGCTACGCTTGTCTTGTAAAAGAGTATTTGATGCAGATTCAGCTTACCACACTTGAATTGGAGGAAAATCTATTAAAATACCCTTACATCTGTATGCTGGCTATTGATCTCAGCTATCATTGCTTCACAATAAACATCTGAAAAAAAACCCATTAATCTCTCCTGGGGGAAAAAAACACTGGCTTTCCAAAGTAACTAAGCAGTGACAGATTTGGGTTGTTTGGCTCATCTTCTGTGTTTACATAGAGTTTAAGATATTGAACTATGTGATTAATGATTTGCTAAAATATAATCTCCTAGGCTTACCTTTCATTGTCAGTGCAGAAGAAAAACATGATCATTCCTCTTAAGGAGTTACCAAGAGAATTATCTATATTTTAAAAAGAGTTAAATTCATCACTTGCTGAATTTTTTTTTTCCAATTGCCTTTTATCTTTCTGCAGTTTTCCATTAGAAGGTAAAATAACATTATCTATCTCTGTTAGGTATCACAATCCAGGAAAATATTGCTGCCTGGATGTCATTAGGATTAAATATTCTTTCTCTTCTCTTCTTGTTTTGGTGAAAACTGTTACCTACTTGTGAAAACATAAATATAAGTTGGGTGTCACTTGGAGTAATTAGACCTCGGCCTGTTTTCTTTCCTGTCTTAAAAAAAAAATAAATAAATCTGAATTAACATTTTTAAAAAGGTTTACCAAGCTTAATCCATTGCATATTTTCAGAGACAGAAAGCTGATATGTTTAATAACTTTTTGAATGATATAACACGTTTTCCCTCATAGTTTTAGTGTAAACTCTAGCCACTCAAAGTTTTTTTGGTTGTTAATAGATGGAATAAAAGGGGTTTGTGTTACGAGTCAAAACATCATAGTTAATATATATTAGATGGTATAGTTAAAAGCACAAAACCTGAGAGATTTTTTCAAATCATTTTGTTCAAAAAAGAGGTTTAAAAGAAATATTTCAGGATGTGGAATTCCATAACAAGCAAGTCCCTATCAGCTTCAGTAGGTTCTGGTTGCATGGCAAAAAGTCGTTTTATATGTATATATATGATACATGTCTGTGTATAGTATGCAGTGTATGTATATACACAACATATATACAGACAATTTACAGAAAGACTGAAAAGACATGTCAGCTATCTTTCTTACTGTAATGCAATGCTGGCTTTGAAGCTCCAAAATGTCAGGAGACATTGTTATAATCATTAATACAGTTTTTCATCTTTTTGATGTAATACCACAGTATGAGTTAAATTTTCATCTCTATCCAAAAAAGAAGTCAATTTTCCTTAGTTAATGCTAGTAAATCGTGTCCTATGTATCCACAGCGTGTAGTTATTTAATGTAAAAGTCAGTGATCCCTTGGGAGCCGGTGCAGGAGTCTTTCTTAAATTATGTGTGCCAGGACTTTGCCATGGCTAGTTTCCAATAGCTTTAGTAACAGACTTCTGTTACTTCCCTTGGGAAATGATTCGGCAGCTAAAATCCCTCTATTGAGAAACTTTCTCTGATAACTTTAGTCTGCTTTTTTTTTAACTGCTCAGCACGAGCCCGTTTGTCCTTTTATGTCTCAGTGCATAAAAGACTTAACAATTATCAATCAAATGATGAGAAAGTAGGAAAGTGTGACACAGGAGTGAATTTTCTAAATAAAAGGGGAGAAAGAGAGGTGGAAAACCATGAAGGCTATGGTTCAGGAGACTTTCCAGCCTTTTTTCAAAGTTTCCCTAATGCATAGAAACCGAGGCACAAACTTACGTACTCATCTGAATGTAGGTGGCCTTTGAACTGTGAGGCTGACCAAAGATTTACTTTTGGTTGGGGAAAGGAAACGTATATTCCTTTGAAAACAAACGTTTGTGTGATGAACAAAGTTGTTTTGTCTTGTATATAAATGTACACACACATTTTTGCTCATGTTTTCAGTGAAGTTTTATGCATCTTTTTGCTTTTTAAAATATTAGGGATGTAATGGAATGAGATTGCTTAGAGCTGCCCTACACAAAGTATACATTAATAGGCATTAGTTAATTATGCTTTTTCAGATCATGTAGTCCAAGCTCTGTCTATTGTATTTCTCAGCACTTCTAAGTGTGATATGCTTTAACATAACTATTGGCATTCTTAACAGACAAGTGAAAAAAGTTCTCCAATCACAGTTTAGGCTCAGCTTTGCACTTTTCAGGATTGCAATGTTTATAAAAAAATATTTATTAGGCAGGAAAATGTATAGTTAATGTGAAATTTACAGCAAGCAGATATTCCTTGTGTACCTTGTTTTCAAAACCCAAGCCATCTCTATTAATCTTACAGTGCTAATATAGTGTATATTCTAACCTGGAAAACAGTGAGGTACTTACTTGTACTCTACATACAATAAATAATGTACTGCTTTGCTGATGAGACCGTATATTACCAAAATTCTTCCACAAACCTAAAGAAGAGATGAGGGTGACTTCACTATTTCAAATAAAGTTCAACCCATCTCTGGATGTTAAATCATTCTTGTTAGGAACAGCTTTTATCACTCCAACATGAAAATATCTTAGAAAATATAAAATACCTTAAAGCACAGTGTCTGCCACTGTAAAGGAACCAGATTGATCAAAATATATACATATTTTACTATTATGTTTAATATATTTATAAAAACATTTTAAATGCACATATGTACAAAGATGCTTTGAGCTTCCTCTTCAAGTTCCCTCCAGTTCATTTTGTTATTTAACAAAGTTACACAACTTAAAGACTGTGTATTTTTAATGCATTAAGGAGACAGATTTGGAATTTGTCCATGTTAATACTGAAATTCTTAAGACTGATTACCAAGTGATGTTAACTCATTACTTAGATTTTAACTTCTTTCTTTAAAAGTATTTCAGTGATAAAAAATGTTATTGCATTAATGGTTCTGTATCTGTGATATTAACTAATGTAACCTTTATGTCAAATGCTAGCAACACATGGAGCTTATCATGGACAGAAAAGCCACTGAATTACATACCAGCAGCATATCACTGAAGACCACTAACACAGAGATGTTGTATAATTAAATATCTCTGGTACAGCATGCATGTTTTATGGCATCTGAGGTGAAAGTCATGCAACTACGTGTTGAATTGGTGTTGATTCATTTCCCAGAGTATGAATGAGCAAACAGGCATAGGAAGCTTACTCAGCCTTTCTAAATTTTTTTACAACAATTTATCCACTATCTATTAATAACGCTTGTTCTTAGAGTATACTCATAGAGTAGTAATGATAGGCAAAATGCAAACAGTGACGATGATGGAAGGCAGTAATTAGAGCTTGTCTTGGCCACAGAATTTTTGAAAAGTGCCAGATAATGTATTTTAAAATAGTTGGCGTGGGTTCCACAGAAGACTTGCATTGACTTCACGTAGATCAGAGGGGGTGTATGTTGTTATTTACAGCATATTTCAGGATATGACAAGATGAGCATATATAGATGTGCAGACATGCAGACGTTTCTGTAGAGAATGTTGCAATTCCCATCTGTTGCATCGTGACTCCCACCCATCTCAGACCATTTCCTGTGACTTCTCATTCTACTTGAAAACAGATTAATCCCCAGAATGTATTCTTTTGTAAAAAGGTAAATTTTTGAGAAAGACAGGAAAGGGAGGCCCTGAAGCAGAGGCTGTTTCCATCTGTAGTCATCCTCAAGAGCTTCCCCACGTATTTTTGTACATATGTATATATGGAATTTGTATGTGTGATTACTTTTGCCCTTAAATTCTCTCACTGCTGGTTTGTCACCATTTCTGTGCATCCTGCAAACAGCAGCTTCTTTTTTTCCTGTCAGAGGCATGATGCATGAGAATAGGACAGGCAAACAGTGGAACAGATTGCACAGAGAGGTTGTGCTTTCTCCATCCTTAGTGGTTTTCAAGGCCTGACTGGACAAAATCCTGAGCAGCCTGTTCTGAACTGCACTAGAGACCTTCTGAGGTCCCTTCCAACCTCAGTGACCGTATGGTTTTCTGAAAACGAGGGTGAGAGGTGGAGGAGTGAAGAGTGCTCTAATGAAACAGCTAATCACATCCAAGTACAGCTGCTGGGAACAGAGGAGTTACAAGTGTTTTGCTTAATGAAGTATGTCTCTCAATTTACCTGTATGATGTTCCCTGATATATCAGAATGATATATCAGAATGCCTGAAATTAAATCAAAGGAGATGTAAGAAGACAAATACAGGTGGCAGACACAAATTCCCTGACGGAATGAATACCAAAAGGTCATTAGAAATGCTTCTGGCTTGAGACCTGGTAGATTTGAAATATTTATAATAAATCAAACTAAAGATCCAGGATTTGATGATCCAAGGGCATAAGACAGCCTTAAAGATACTAGTCAAAGCTTGGCAGTGAGTAGAGGTAAAGGATGAGTAGTTGATTGAGATGTCAGGAATGCCACTGACTTGGAGACAAGGAATGTGCTTCAACAGTGCATGCTGTGCCTCCCAAGCCAGAGACTGAGGTCACTAGGCTAACAACAGCATAATAAACCTTGTCAGGAAGGATAAAGACTTCGGAGAAATATAGAGAAAACTTTTTTCCCCCAACACATTTCTTCAGCTTGTCCTGTACCTTTCTAGCTGAAAGGTCTGTAGAAAATGTCTGTTAATCACTTTAAACAGCTCATTATATACTGTCTCAGAAAAGAGAATTCATTAAGTGTTATGCTCCACTGAGTATGTTGCATTGGCATAACTGGAGATAGAGGTGGCTTGTACCCAGGAATGTCTCAGTATGGTTCTGAGGCTGCTCTTGAGAAAGGTGAGACCTGTCACCTGACTAACTCATTGAGACAAAGGAGAATTTTACCATGTAATAACATGAATCACGTCATGCATGCCACCTACATTATTTTTACTGAAATTTTGTTTTAAAGCTGTAGCTCTTCTAGTACTATGGCTTACTGAGAAACAAAGAGTATTCACAGATCGTTAGGCAAGCTGAGATAAGCCTCACAGGTAGTTGAGAGAGCTTTAACATGAAGAGATTGACATGATCTTCAAATGCCTAAGATACCATTTGCTAACTTCCCTTGGGTGATGGTCCCCTTTGAACTGAAAAACGTCCTTCTACTGATCCACCAGAATGAAAAGCAAGCTGTCAATTCTGGAAGCACTTCTGTAGTCCAGCTGAACTTTTGCAGGATGGGGTTTTTTTAGGAGGAGGGCAAAAAAAACCAAAAGAAATCGGGTCAAATGTGAGAAAAACTGCCCTTTCTGTTCTGCAGTTGTGGAATTGTAATACATTTGAAATACTTTAGTAGCTGTCCTGAAGAGGAGTTCCCACCATTAGGAAATCTTACTGACACTTCATTTTCCTTGTCAAAGAATGCTGAACTTCAAAGCATGAATAACCCTCCCTATTACCCATCTTCTTGGGGGTGGATCGCCTGGGACCACCATGACTCTGTCAGGGATTCATTAGAAGAATTGGAGAAAATATTTTTAACTTTTAGCACAGTGGATTTCGACCGTACACTGAAAAAGGAATCGAAGAAGAGATCAGAAAATTCTGCTTCTTCTGTTGTTGAGGGAGGTGTCACTTCTTGCTGTTCTCTTACATCCTTATGCCTCATGGTATAGCAGATGTAATATTGCTCAGGCCAGGATGGCTCCTACCCCTGAGGGAGGCTCTCCCTGGAACTCTTTTGAGAAGGGGCTAGACTGCACGACATACTGGCATCCTTTCCAGACCTGTTAAAAAAGACCTTTTTATAATGAAGGGAGATTGAGCCTTTATCTCTTTCAAACAGTATAAAGCTTAACTACAGGTGAGCAAGGAACTACATGATTATTTTTTTTCCTCTTAAAAAGAAATAGCTGACTTTAATGCAGACTTTCGGGGTTCTGTCTCATTTTTAAAGTTCCTTAGTTCCACTGTGTTGACCTGGGAAAGAAACCAGAAGACCTTCATAATGTTGGGGTGATTCCTCTGAAAACTGTATTGTCCAAAATCTGGACTTGTTCTTTTGTCACTCTGTGTGCTATTACACCCAGATGATCTTCTTATCAATGTGTCAGATTGGGAGGCAGATACAGTTTTAAATGTGTCAAAAATCTCCTCTGAGACCCTACGTGTGCAATAGGTGTCTGTAGAATGGAGATAATCCTACCGCAACAATTTCTCATGTATTTAGATCCTAGCATTGTTAGGGAAGTGTTGCATTTTCAGAAGTCCATGCATAGCTGCTGGAATACTGAAACACTGGTCTGGGTGGGGCCTTAACATATAAGTGTAAAATAATAACTTATTTTAATGCAATGTAATAATAATTTAGACGCTTTCAAATAATCAGTAAATGGATATTTTTTTCTGTGATGGAATTTGAGTCTTCTCTTTTTAATCTACTTTTTAAAATAGTTCACACATAAAGCAGAAAAACTTTATTATTGTTTAAAAATATTAAAGCCCATGTTGGTTTTGCACAACATGAAAACAGCTTTTGAACAGTTTCTGATAGTTTTCTTCTCATCTGTAGAGTGAAAAAGACATAGTTTTAATTAAATAAGAAATTTGGCAGGCAATTCCTTAGTCATTGATCTGGTCTGGTGCTTTCTGCTATTTATATAAAAAATGGCTTTGTACAATTATGAAATTCATTCTTAATAAATGGCCAGTACTTATGTAGGTTTAATAGACTCAAGCCTCTAGTGCACAGAAAGCAGTCAAATCCTTTTGAATTAATTGTATTCTTCACTACAATACAGTAAGTTCCAGTATGATAACAGATGAGCATCCAAACCCTGTGATTTTTATGGTTAACCCAACAGATTATGTTCATAATCCAGTATAAATCAGGTTAGTTCTGTCACAAACAAAAATACTGCAATATGGGGAAATAAATATCTAGTAATCTCAAATGTCTCTAATAATCTCAAAATCTGGAAGCCAGAACAGCAAGGGAAGAGTTGCTTTTCCTGTCTTCATTAACAGTTGACTGCATCCGTGCATTCTCGGCTGCAGTGCATAAATATTTTTTATTTTCTGTTATATTACCCAGTGGCAAAAGTCTTGAGTTCATGTAAAATTTTCTATCCCAGATTATATACTAACAAAGGATTCTGACTGAAAATCACTCGGTTTTGTGAGTCGATGATCAAAGTTTAGACAAATCTGTCATAAAGCTCCTGTTGACTTGGAGATCTGTCACAATGTTATTGCTATATATTTTAAATCCTGAAATTACAAATATTTTGGATAAAAAACCCCTAATGTTTTCCTCTAGCATGTAGAACTTTGGTTTGAGATCTCCCGGCAATATTTTAGCAATTATTGGCAGACCTAGTATAACAACACTCTGTGCTAAGTGACAGTGTAAAGTCAAAGTAAAAAGTAAAGTGCCTTTCTTTTGATACTAACATTGATTTTGTCAGTGCCACTGTTGTATGGGTTTCAGTAGAGAATAAGGTACCAGTCTGTAAAGGTGAGGGACCCACCATGCTTACCATTTTCAATTCTTGATTTAAAGTTTGATTAATCCCTCCAAAAAGTAATAGCTATTGCTAGCTGTTGGCAGTATACTGAGTGCACTTTGTTTACAAATATGATGATCTATATCACGATGTGCTAAAAGCAAGCTTAAAATGAGCCTTTTGTTTCTAGCAGTGGTTTATCACTTCCTTCCTCCTCACCCCTCCAAGGATGAGTGTCTTCATTTTCACAAGACTTGATGCCTTGATGTCACATAAAATATTCTGTAGTTCAAAGGGAGGCAATAGTTCTGTTCATGATGCATGAAACACAGGAACAACCTGTTATTTGTCTCACAGCAGTATCAACTGTTGAAGAGTTGATGGTACCATAGAATTATTTTTGAATTGTCCATAACTTAAGTGCTGAACAGATCTGACTGGACATGCGCACAGAGCTGGTGTGTTGAGGAAGAAGATTTTTTAAATAATATTATTTTTATAATTATCTTATAATATATATAATTAAACTAAATAGCATTTCCCATGTACTTATAAGCCTTACAGAGGTAGCTTCTCCTTTTTCCCATGTGACTAGGCATGTGGGAATGATCGCAGTTGGAGACTTCACAGGCACTGCTGAGGGAGACTCGATAGTATTTTGTCTCTTGAGTAAGAAAAGAAGAAAAGAAGCCAGAGCTACAAAATCTCTGACAGTGATGATATGGGACTGGCAGCTCCTCATACCTTGTTTTCTGTTAGTTGCTCCTGAACAAAAAGTTATTTTTCAAATGAATGGCTTCAAAAAATAATTTCTCATGTAAACTGTGTCAAAATTTTGATCAATATCAAGACTTTCATATTCTCACAGGCAAAAGCTGCTTAGATCATGTAGATTACACTAAATGAGGATTAAAGTGTTTTATTGATTTAGTAAGAACATACCATTAACCAACAACCAGGAACTATGTAACCATGATCACTATCAGCAATATAACAGAGAAACAAAAATTCTACACATTTACAAAATGTTAATGAACACCTACAGAATTCCCAATATCCTTCTATAACTAATACCCAAAAGATCCAGTTCCTCGCCACACCCACATAGATTACATGTCCACTTCAATGTGATCGGTTTTGGAGCCATACCCTTTCAAGTCACGTCTGCATTTTCAATCCAGACACTGACAACAGTCACACTCTTATATTTCTTGTTATCCAGCCCTTTTTCCAAGGATGGGTCATGGGATCAACCATCAACCACAGCACAGGTCTTCCTGCTTAATACAGCATCTTCTGAAATGGGTTAATTCTTCTGCATCCCATTGCTTTGCAGGCTTTTTTTCCTATAACAGGCTGTTAGCTGTTTTTGCAGGCTTTTGTTGCTATTCCACAAATTCTGTCTGTCTTTTCATTTCAGCCTGTTCTTTTATATATTTCTCATCAATTTTTCCAGATAATTCTCAAAGCAACAGCAGCAGTGCAATTGTGGTGCTGGTCTTCAATGAGATACCTTAAAAAAAGAAATATTATTAATTATTGTATAGAGTACTCTGGCCACCACACAGAAGACGTGAGGGACAGAAAATTGAAAGGAAGAGAAAGAGACAGTAAAAGTCTCTAAGGTGCTGACTTTTCACACAAAGCTGTGGGGAAATATAGTGTTCTTGTAACCATATTGACAGATCCGCAGAAGCAGTTCAGTGCAGTATTGAGCATTAAAGACAGATTCTATTGATATAACTAGTACTAGACCTGCACATGCAGCCTCATAGGTTATCGGACACATCTCTAATATAAAAATAAAGCTCATGTTGTTGTGCAGAGTTCAAAGCGTATGGAGAACAGGAGCATGTTGTGCACAAAATTTGGTCTGTACAGCTCAAAACTGAGATGTTTTTTGAAGCATGAGGTCTCTTCTGGAAAACTTGTGGATGTTTTTGTCACTTCTGATATAAAGAAAGAGACTTTTCAGGACTCAGAATTCACTTATCAAAAAACTCAGCATTTTTAAATGTACTTTTAATTGATTCTTATTGAGGGTTAAGGCATATCAATGAAGTTATATTTGCATTCATTCATGCAAGGTTATAAATTGAAGCCTTTGTTATCCATCAATATGGTAGTTCAGAAAAAGAATGTGACAAAATTGCTGACACTGGAAGGCACCTCCAAAGACTGTCTAGTCCAATTCACCTGCTCAAGCAAGGGTCATCTAGAACTGGTCACTCAGGATTTCATCCAATTGGGGTTTTAATACGTCCAAGAATGGAGACTCTACAACCTTTCTGGATTGATTGCTTTTACAGCAAAAATGTGTTTTCTTGTATTCAGACAGAAATTAAAGGGTTTCAATCCCATCGGGTTTTTGTATACATAGATAAGATTCCTCTGAGCCTTGTCTTCTTCAGGCTGAACAGTCCCAGCTCTCTTATACTCTCCTTGTGTGATAGATGCCATCTTTTTGGCCCTAAAAGAGGGTAACTAATTTCTGAGAATCTACTGTAAAATTTGCCTGCTGATAGCCAAATTTTGTATATAAATTGCATGGATTTTTTTTTCTTTTTTCAAGGCTAAACTTGACTTCATTTGAAGCCCCAGAATCTTTGCCTTTTTGTTTAATTGATGATGTACCAGCAGTGAAGAAGGAACAAATATTATTAAATATTTCTAACCATCAGAACTGGATCATGGGAGGTTCACTCTGTGGTCTGCTGTGCACCATCATCCAGGTCTGTTTCCCTAATGGCTCACATCGCAGAGAGTGTCTGTATTGACCATGGATTCCCACTGGTCCAAGCAGTCAGGTAACTTTAATCAAACAATAGAATCATAGAATGGTTTGGATTGGAAGGGACCTTAAAGTACAGCTATTTCCAAGCCCCCTGCTGTGGGCAGGGGCACCTTCTACTAGACCAGGTTGCTCAAAGCCCCACCCAATCTGACCTTGAACAAATCCAGGGATGGGGCACCTACAGCTTCTCTGGGCAACCTGTATCAGTGTCTCCCCACCTCTCAAGTCTGTCAAGGTCTCTCTGGATGGCATCCCTTGCCTCCGATGTGTTGACTGCACCACAGAGCTTGGTGTCATCAGCAAGCTTGCTGAGCATACACTCATTCCTACTGTCCATGTTGCCAACAAAGATGTTAAACAGTTCCAGTTCAAACATCAGCCCCTGAGGAATGCCACTTGTCACTGATCTCTACTTGAACATCAAGTCATTGACTGCAACTCTGAGTGCAACCATCCAATCAATTCCTTATCCACCAAGTGGTCCACCCATCAAATCCATGTCTCTCCAGTTTAGAGAGAAGGATGTCATGCAGTATGGTGTCAAATGCTTTGCACAAGTCCAGGTATATGATATCAGTTGTTCTTCTTCCATCCATTAATGTTGTAACCTTGTCATAGAAGGCCACCACATTTGTCAGGCATGATTTTCCCTTAGTGAAGCCATGTTGGCTGTCACCAATCACCTCCTTATTTCCCATGTGCCTTAGCGTAGTTTCCAGGAGGATCTGCTCCATGATCTTGCCAGGCACCAGGCACAGAGGTGAGACTGACTGGCCTGTAGTTCCCTGGATCTTCCTTTTTTCCCTTTTTAAAAATGGGGGTTACGTTTCTTCTTTTCCAGTCTGTGGGAATTTCACAGGACTGCTGCAACTTCTCAGATTTGATGGATACTTCCTTAGCCACTTCATCCACCAGTTCCCTCAGGACCCATGGATGCATTTCATTGGATTCTATGGACTTGTCACCTTCAGGTTCCTTACATGGTCTCAGACCTGATCTTCTCCTATAGTCGGCAGTTCTTCATTCTCCCAGTCTCTATCTTTGCCTTTTGCAATTTGGGCAATGTGGCTGGAGCACTTGCTGGCAAAGACCGAGGTGAAAAAGTCATTGAGTACCTCAATGTTCTCCATATCCTTGATAAACAAGTCTCCCGTTTCCTTCTGGAGAGGCCCACATTTTCCCTAGTCTTCTTCCTTTCATCTATGTATCTATATGTATACATATATATCTGTATGTACCTATATGAGCTTTTCTTGCTGCCCTTGGTGTCCCTGGAAAGATTTAATTCTATTAGGGCTTTAGCTTTCCTAACCTGAACCCTGACTGCTCGGACAATTTCTCTGTATTCCTCCCAGCCTGCCTGTCCTTGCTTCCACTCTCTGTAAGCTTCCTTCCTGTGTTCGAGTTTGTCCAGGAGCTGCTTGTTCATCCATGCAGGCCTCCAGGCACTTTTGCCTGACTTCCTCTTTGTTGGGATGCATCGATCCTGAGCTTGGGGGAGGTGATCCTTAAATATTAACCAGCTTTCTTTGGCCTCTCTTCCCTCCAGGACTTTATGCCATGGTACTCTACCAAGGAGATCCCTGGAGAGGCCAAATTCAGCTCTTCTGAAGTCCAGGGTAGTGAGCTTGCTGTGCACCCTCCTCACTTTCCTGAGGATCTTGAACTCCAACATTTCATGGTCACTGCAGCCAAGGCTGCCCTTGAGCTTCACATTCCCCACAAGCCCCTCCTTGCTGGTGAGCACAAGGTCCAGCACAGCACTTCTCCTCTCTGGCTTCTCTGTCACTTGGAGAAGGAAATTATCATCAACGCATTCCAGGAACCTGCTGGATTGCTTATGCCCTGCTGTGTTGTCCCTCCAACAGATAGCGGGGTGGTCGAAGTGCCCCATGAGGACCATGGGGAATGTGAAGACAAGGGTACTCCTATCTGTCTATAGAGGGCCTCATCCACTTGGTCTTCCTGGTCATCTGGCCTGTAGCGGACCCCAGCACAATGTCACCTGTCCCTGCCCTCCCTTTAATCCTGACCCATAAGCTCTCAGTCGGCTCCTCATCCATCCCGAGGCAGAGGTCCATGCACTCCAGCTGGTCATTGATATACAGGGCAGCACCCTCTCTTTGTCTCCCCTCTGCCTGTTCTTCCTAAAGAGCTTGTTTCTCCATTCCAACACTCCAGTCATAGGAGCTATCCCACCATGTCTCTGTGATGCCAATAAGATCACAGCCCTGCAGGTGTGTGCATGTCGTTAACTTCTCTAGTTTGTTCCCCATGCTACATGTTTTTGTATAGGGGCACTTATGTTGGGCTCCTGATGAAACTGACCTACTGGCTGAAGCAGCTGGAATTTCTTCATGCTCCTTTTCAGGTGGACGTCAAACTTTGAATGGGCTCAAGTCTTATCCCAGTTTGAGGCTAGATCACAGACGGGATATGGAAGGTATTTGTGCATATGAATTATATGTAACCAGAGATACAGCAATATGTCACAGGGAAAGCTAGGAACAAATCTTCAGTACTTCTAAAAGGAAAACTTGCATTCTTTAAAAAAAATACTCTTAATATAACTTCTGAATATGAGCTGTAGGCCATGCCATTTTCCTACCTCAAACCATTCATGTCCAAAAACATTTTCATGTTCTACTTTACATTATCATTTTCTGTAAACATCTGCAACCTACAATGTGCATCTTCCTCCACCTGTACCTACTTTCTGCTAATAATTAGTATTCATGATTGGTGTTAAGTATCATTTCTAATACTTGTGACTTCTACTATGATATCTCTTATTCCAAAGACAATCATTGATAGCATCCTAGTATTTCTTCCTTCAGATTTCTTCATAAAGCATAGCTTTTCCATGGAGAGTATGATTTTAAGTAAAAGTATATGTAGTCCTTTCCTACAGAAACATTTATTTCTCATGCTTTTTGATTAGTTTTCCCCAAATCTTGGTGATCATGGTACATCACAGAGTACTTTTAAATATTCTGATTGCAGTCTTTATTTCCATTATAAGTTCATACAAGAAAAAAAATATTATTTAGTCTTTTATTAACTAATGATATATTCATAATGATGACTTGTCACATTAAGAAGGGGGGTTTCCTTGAACCCTTTATATTTGATCAGCCTGTCAGTTTCCCATGAAAGACGAGACCGTTGTGTCCGACCAGTCTGTCCTCTACCTGCATTTTGACAGCCCACTGTATCGGAGGGTGATTCGACTAACCTATTCAGGAACCCCCACTGACAGCGTCACTGAGTCAAATCCCTTATATCAAATACCCATATCCCTGGAGATTTACACAAAATGAACTTCAGCTGAAGAGTTTTGTTATACAAAATGGAAATTTGTGAAAGAATAAGGTTCAAAGATTGCTGGTGATAATACACTGACTGCAAAACAAGCTTAAAACAATACACCTAATAACAGCTAGAATGAATTAATCATAGAATAAAGTTCATACCCAGTAGGTGTCCTTATAGAGGAGAAGACAGGTTCAGCCCATCGACTGATCCTAGAAGTTACGATGGAGTTTTCTCTAACTTCTCCCTTCCTCTGCTTACTTTTTATACTTCATAGTACATTGCATATTCATCATCATACACAGGATGAGTTACAAGTTTCTCGCTTCTAATGCAAATTAGAAGCATCCTCAGATAGCACTACTGAAGTTTTTCACTAACTACACATGCTCTCCAAGTGGGGTTTTGCCCTCTTTCAGGGAAGCTATTTGAGTTGGAGGTCATGATCTCCCACTACCACAATTACCTTTGTCCTACTTTCACCTTATCAGCTTGACCAGAACTTTCTCACTTGGAGGCTTCTTTCTGCACAATTTAGATAACAGTGTTCTTTCCCAGCATCTGTTCTTTGTTTCCCAAGGTTGACTCCCTTGATTAGAAGTCCTTTTGTTAATCAATTTTCACAACTTTAGAGGATGGGTCAACTCAACCTAAACTTTGTGCACAGAAATGTTTAACATCTAGTTAAACACTACATCAATTTGGTAATTTGGGAAGGCAGACACCAATTCCCTCCTTTCAGACTTATTTCAGTCCAATACCAATTCATTTTTTTTACATTTAGGTGGAGCTTGAGCGACTCTAGTCATACATGGTTTTGTTACTGATTGGAACTGGATATGGCAGTACCTTGGAGGCAGGTAACTTTGAGATGGAGGCGTGTTAGTATTACAATGAGATCATCTTATCTGAGGAAAGCAATTTCACCACATTGTTGGCTCAGCAGCAGACATCTTCTCTTATATCAGCTGTGTGTTACCATCAAGTTCCCATTCTTGCAGGGAGTACAACAAAGCCTGGCCACTGTGTCTTCACTCCACCCTCTGTTACACCTATCAGCATGTGCTAAGCTGGCAAGGGGTGTTGCTTAAGGAGTTGTGGTAAAGGAGATTTTGTGCATGTCAACTATACTGAAAGCAGGAACTGTATTTTACCCTAAAAAGCTTTCTGTAATACTCTGCTTCTATTATGTCCCAGTTTTCTCTAATTCCCCCCCCCCCCCCCCCCCAAAATGATTTTCCCACATGATTTCATAGATCTTCTGTAGAAAGTGAGGTTCTGAAGACAGACTTTTATATTCCTTTAGATCCTGGAAATTTGGAAAAGTTGGTCTGTTCTCCAGTGTAAGAAGCTTCCACTCAAGCATGTTTTATCCCTGAAATTTTAGCCATCAGAAGTCATAAGCATAAAAGAAGTCCTGGTCATTTCTTTTTTCCCAATTCCTCCCTAAGTAGCCAGCTTATCTGGAAGTATAAACAAATCTCTGTTCTCCTTAGAAGAGATCTTTATGCCAGCAGGATTCTCCAGTAATCTGATTCACAAAAAACCCCATCATTTTCCTCCAAGCACTAATATTAGCCAGTGCTGTCTAAAATGCTGAATCATTGAGTATCTTTAATATTTTGAAGATAGTGCAGCTAAAATTATCTCATTGTCCCCAAGTTTGCTGGAAAGTATTTTAGATTGATTCAATTGCTAATGGTTATGTGGAACAAGAGCATACTAGCCCCAGTGAAAATTTCTTTGCTGGGTGTACAGTTGATTAACCATTAGAGTTGTCAGTTCTCTTCCTTAATATTTAATTGTTTAAAAAAAAATAAGGGAAACTTTTTACGTATTTTTTCCCCAAAATGAAAAGCATTCAGCTACAAATGTACAAAAACTACCTGGAAAAATCTTGATAAAAATTGGGTGGTTTTTTTTTTTTCCTGACTGGGGAAAGGTTGGTTTAACTTGAACATATTTATTTCTTTTTATTGAAATCTACTCAGTTTCACAGAATTCTAAAAGTGAAAACACTTGAAAGATTTTTTTCCAGTTCAAAAATTTTACATTTTATAAACTCATTATAGGCTATTATGTTTAAAGAAGTTTGCATCATGTTAGTGACAATGTTGTGTGGAGTGACTTCTGATATAGGAAGTGAAATATTTTAATTTCATTTGTGAAGAGCTTCCACAATATCAGTAAAGTCGATAGATTCTCTGTCTCCTAATTTAAAAGTCTTAATAATTTTCTTTTCAAAGTATCTGCAGATTTTGGGTTGTAATGAATAGGTTTAAAATTTTGGCACCAATGGGTAAAAATGTGTCAAACGCTTCATGTGCTTGTACTGCTGACATGACGTGCCATAATAGAAAAATACTAAAATGACAAATAATATTTGAATTAATTTTTACACTCTCAAATGAAAAGCTTTTAACTGTTACCTTTGTAACATTAAAGAAGCCAGTTCAGAAGCAAAACAAATGTAAAAATACTGATTTCCCACAAAACAGAACGTGAGTTTCAACCTGCTATAACTTATATGTCAATTAGTACAGTGTGACTAAATGGTTCTGTGTCTGTCAGTGGCTTTAGGTATTTTTATTATTATTGTTATTATTTATGAATTTGAGTTTCCCTTTTTTAAAAAAAAGGCATGAAAGAGATACAAAACTATTTCTCACACATCATTTGCCTCACTGCCATAACTCACAGGTGTATGTGAAAGGAATACCTTTCTATAACTCAGTTGGAAAGGATGAGACCATCATTTGTGCAGGGAAATCTGCAGAGGATGGGGAAGGAGACAGGCACAGGAGGACATAGAGGCCTAATTCCATAGTGTGCAAAGATGATGAAAGCATGTGGGTAAGATCTGCTCAGGGTGGCTGATGAATTCACAGTCCTGAAGAAACTGTGGCTATGTTGCAAGGTAGAGCACGAGGACAGTGTGTATATTATGAGAAGCTGTAAAGATATGTGTTGCTTCTGCTATGTGATCTCATGCAAGGCAACTTTATCAGGATGTGGCTTCCCTGAGATGACCTCTTTTGGGGAGGCAATAAAGGCTGTGGAGCAAAAAAGGCAATGAGAAAATAGATTTTTTCCTTCCATCCCTTCTGTCTACCCCATTGCAGGCAAATAGTAGAGAGTCCACAAGAAAGAAAAAAATAATATTTTTCTTCTGGTTTATTTTGGTAAGGTAGGAGCTGGACCTGCTGTGCCCTGGTAAGAACTGTATGTTGGGAGCACAGAGACCTCCTGGAGTCATGTCTTTTCAGAGACTGTCATGGTCACCATGCCTGAGATGAGCATGCTGCTAGCCATGGCAACTCAGCTGTGTTCTTTTCACTGACTCTGCACCAGCTGCCTTGGCCCTGCATGGGGGCATGTTTGCTACTCACAGGTAATGAGAAGCCAGTCTTCTCATGACTTCTTGTACATGAAGGTACAGATGTCATGGTCAAAGAAAGACAGGTGGTGATGGTGAAGGCAGATATCTCAGCAGTTTTTAGGAAACACTCCCTGTTCCAGAAAGTAGATGTCAAAGCTCAGAAAAGTACAGAACCTATGTGTACTGAGCCTGTCCTTGAAGCACGTGTATTACATGCGGTGATCAGTGAGACCTGGGAGTATGGTCAGTGATACCTTTCCTGATTATATCATGCCTGGAAATAAATACTAGGTAAGACTTCTGTCAAAGCTGTGCAGCTGGTCAATGGTGTGTCTCCTGAAAGGCTTGGACCTGTTGTGGGTGTCTTCCAGACAAAGCTGCCCGTAGGTAAGGTAGTTGGGATAAATTTGTGCAGATCCTTGTGGTGATCACACCTTGTGACCTGCCTTGTCTAAGGTATGTGCACTAAGTGATTGTGAAACAAGTCTGTGGGGGCTTGTGACAGCTAAATGGATGAGTCTATTTGGTCTTGGATGAAGATGGGGGTGTCAGAAATCGGTGTTCTTTTAGGAAATGGCACTTTCTGGCAGAAAGGAGGAAACACAGCTTTCACTTTGTAGATCATGTCCCAGTGTCGAGAATTCTACCACAGTGCTGGTAATGTGTATGTAGAACAGATGAAACATAGTAAGCTCAGAAATTTTCTTACTAAACAACATGCCCTACAACTCATGCCTTAACTAACAACACGCATAGGCCCTGAGAGAAGACAAGTGCATTTCAGCAGAGCCTCTGAGGCGCTGGAGGGGCTCCAGAGCAGAGTATCACACTGAGGGCCTGTAGGGCCCTCTCCGTGGGGCCCTCTCCGTGGGGCGCTCTCCATGAGGCGCTCTCCGTGAGCTCTCCGTGGGGCGCTCTCCGTGGGGCGCTCTCCGTGGGGCCGCCAGCCCAAGCCGCGAGGGCCGGGAGCGGGGCACAGCGGGTGACCCGGCGCCCCCGCCCCGGCAGCGGGAGGCGGTGAGTCCCCGGCGCGCGGCAGCGCTGCCTCAGTGCGGGCGGGGCCGGGAGCGAGGGCGGCCGCGCCCCCACACAACAGCGGCGCCCGGGCCGCGCGGGCGGGCGGGAGCGCGGGGCCGGAGCGCGCGGGCGCCCCCCGCCCCCCAGGGGAAACCCGGTGCCCACCGGGCACGGCCAGCGCCGGGCGGCGTGTGGGGACCCAGGCGGGCCCCCGCGTAACCGTGCGGCTGCCCAGGTCGCGGGCTGCAGGGAGCGCCTGAGCCTGCCGCTGCTGCCGGAGGGCGGCGGGGACGGCACCCGTGTGAGGAGCCGGCGGGTGTCCGGCCCCCTCAGCACGGCGGCAGAGCTGCAAGGGGGAGCAGGGAGGCTCAGGAGCACCGGGGAGTGAGGGGGAGACAGGCAGGTGCGGCCGCTGGCTGCATCCCTGAGACAAACACACCGCACAGGCGCGGCACGAGAAGCGGAGGCTCCCTCCCTGCTCGCCACCGGGCAGACGGAAGGGACCTTAGGGACAGGGAGGGAGGGAAATGGGTCCCTGCTGGCGGCAGCCCGCCATCCCCCCCAGCCTGCTTCCCCTTCCCAGGTGCCCCTGTACAACAGGCACGCAGCTCTGGGACCTGAGGGCGAGGAAAATGATGGTTTGACTGGAAGCCCATCCAGGTCAGAGGAGTCGCCCAGGGAGAGTGTCAACCCCGCGCACAGCGACCAGCTCTGCTGGGGAAGGGAAGGTGGTTGTCATCGGCAGCTCCACTCTGAGGGCAGCAGAGGGCCCGATGTGCCGTCCAGAGCCAACCCACGGGGAATTCTGCTGCCTCCCTGGGGCCCGGGTAAGGGCTGGTACTAGAAAACTCCTTTGTCTGGTACAGCCCTCTGATTACTGCCCATTAGTGGCCTTCCAAGTGGGCAATGTTGCTAAGTCCAAACAATAAGATCTCTGAGGGCAATCAAGAGAGGCCTCAGGGCCCTGGGGCCACTGCGGGAGGGATCAGGAGCACATGGGGTGTTTTCTTTTATCCTGCCAGTTTCAGGGAATGATGACGGGTGTAACTGGAAGATCACACATCAATACCTGGCTCCAGGCCTGGGTCAGTTTAGACAGCACCAGGCCTGCTGGCAACAGATGGGGATCACCTGTCTCAAAGTGGGGAAAGGATGCTAGGTCAGGAGTTAGAAAGGCTCATTGAGAGAGCGTTAAACTGGATTCAAAGGGACAAAGGAATAAAAGCCAGCTTGTTAGAGCCTGGTGATGGCATGCCAGTGTTGGAGGTGAGATAGATAGCACAACTGACGTGCAGCTGTGACAATTCCCGAATCATGGGCAACAAACAGGAGCTGGAAGCCTTCATGCAGCAGGAAGACTGTGATATAGTTGCCATCACAGAGACGCAGTGGGATGACTCGTGTGTCAGTATTCTCAAGGGTACTCATCCTTAAAATAATATGGATTTACCTGGGACTGCCTGAGTTTTTTTAAAGCCTGCATTACAGATGAAAATTGGGAAATCTAGCCTGGATCCAGCTAATTAGAATAATCTCAGCTGTTCTGTCATTATTGCCTTAAATAAGTTAGAAAGGTCTGCTTTATCTGCTAGCTTATAGTTTATGTTTGTATGTACTGTATTGGCTGTCCGTACAGGAGATAAAAATGAAATAACAGAAATATTTTAAAAGGAGTTGCTTTAATAGAGAACTGCAAAAAAATAAACATTTCTCAGTTGGAAGTTTAGTTTTTTACATGTTTCTTTATATGTAAAAAGGGAAACAAATTAGAAGCAGTATATCCAATAAATAAGTGGCCAGGTTGTAAACACATGAAGAACTGTTTAAGAAAACCAGAGTGAGCCAATTAGTTTCTGTAGGATATTCCTCATAATATAACTGCAGCTCTTCAGGTGACTGAATAGTTCAAAGAATGCTGTTGGGATTCTTCTTCACATGAAATGCAGTTGGAGGCAGAGCTCTCTCAATTAGTCCAAAGTGCACAATTTTTTTTTAAAGCCTGTTTGATACACTTTTGTGCCTCACAATTAGATCTGTTGATATCCATACAAATGGTGACTGTGTAAAGATCTGTTCAGGGGGAATATGGTTTTCATTATTGAACCTGCATCAGAGAAATTCTAAAATCCTTTCTCATACAAATAGTCCTCCACAAATAAAATAAATGCACTGCCTTCCTGCCATGTTTCTATGTATTTCCTTCAGAAAGTCGAGGAAGTGCTTATTAACAATGAATATTAGCCAGGATTTGGTTTCAGTTTATCCCTATGTAAAAAACATGGTACAGTAATAATTTTTTTATCCCATTTAAATGCCATGGCAGAAAAAAATATATGAAGGAAACAATAAATGTCAAAATAATGAAGGAATTAGGTTGATGAAAACATCTACTGTTTATTACTGTTGCAGTCTATAGCACATTATCACTTTCCAAAGAAAAGAAAAAGGATTTTTAGTCTTTTAATGCATTTTCAGGGTTTGTATTTCTTAGAACGTATTACCTACACACAGTTTTGGGCTTTTGTAATTTATTTCTCCACAGATTTTAGTAGGGAAGCCATTTAAAATACTGTAATAATAAAAAAAAATATTGTCAGCAGCTTGGCAATTCTAGAATGAAATGTTCTAAAGTTCTAGACTATTTGAAAATATTTATTACAGTTCTGACAATGGTCAGGTTCATGATTCACAGATACAGCAAAAGAAAAGCTACTGAACATCTTTCATTACTAAAAGTCTGGTTTGGCTTTCATAACTAGAATAAGCTGCTAAATGTTCTTAAACTGCCTCTGCAGATTTTTGAGCCAAAGCTATACAATAGAATGTTGATTGAAATGTCATGCTGAATGTAAAATTTTAGATTCCATAATCAGTGTAAATTTAAGGAGTGGATAATCTGATTTATTACTTTTTTTTTTTTTTTTTTTTAATTTTTTTCCTTTCGGGAGGAATTAACTTTAAGATAAAATTCAGATCCATAAATTTGATACAGGCATTTGTAAGAAAAATAGTATACTTAAAATCCACTCTTCTGTGGCACATATACTGTGGTTTCTTACCTGGATATGTAATGGTTTTGATCTAGACTGGTTTATAGACTGTCTTTTGCATTTCTTTCATTTTGTGAATTCCAGTACCAAACTGAAATTTAGCTAATCTTGTGAAATAAGAACACTGTTAACATAAATGCTTTCCTTGTCTTTCAGTTTTACCTAGAATAACACCACTATTCACAGCGAGGGATTATGTCGCTTTATTTGAGTATTTTAGAATTTTACTTCCTTCATCCTCCAAATAAGCAGATAAAATACGTTCATGACAAATCACTGGAGTATCACTGAGCGTAGATTGCCATTGAGCTGTCTACTGTGACATGCTGATCTTCCTTTCTGCTTGTCTGTTATCACAAAGCCTTTCACTGAGTGAATAATTCAAATTCCATGTGATGTCTTGACATTGTCTGTAGTGAACAATTACCTACTTTTTATTGGGTCCTCCTGAAGTAAAATCCAGGAAGGAGGAGCAACTAGCTCAATAATAGTGTGTCAGTCTGCTGCTCCTTCACTTGTATGGTAACCACATAAAGAATATCCTCAGCTCATGTAAAATGATGTATTTGATTTCATTGCAGGGATAGCTCTTACATTGAGGATGCTGGCTTCAAAACTCTTGCTAAGATTCAGAAAGATTTTATTTCCCTCTTGCACTAAGCACTGATAGCACACAATACTATTACCAAGCTTGGCATCATGACATGCCAGCAAGAGGAGGACATAAAAACCCACAAAGTATGCTGTGTCTTCCTGCTGTGATCCTTCCAGAGAAAAAGCTTGAGAGCCACTTCTGTTTCACTGAATTCTCTACTTTTATATAAGCAGCATCATATCTGGTTTCCTGTTTTTACAGGTAACAACTCAGTATTAAAGTATTTTGTTCTAAGAATTTTGATTACATATGGGTTTCTTGGGAGCTTCTAGACGTTTCTAGGCAAAGCAGAGCGCTCAGGTTTTAAGAAAAATAGTTTAATGAAATATCTGACCATTTTTTCCCTGCTAGTATCTTATTTTAAACAGGTAGGTATTCCTGTGAATGAAAGCAATGAAATTGCATGCTTGCTTAAGTAGCTCATTGAACCAGGTTGTAATGAATAAGCAAAGTGATGCTGTTCTGCTTTTGTTTCATGGAGAAGGCAGCTGTCATTACTCTGTTCATCTGCATTTTTATACCCATTTTTATGATCTGCATTTGTGAACGCATCTCTTATTCTTAAAGCTTCATCAGTAATTCTTGCAATAAACAATTCTGGGCAGACATTAATCATTTTGTCACACTTGTTAAAGTCTTTATGTATCACTTTTCATTTTGAAAGACGTATTTTAGTCCATATCCATGTCATTTTTTGACCAGTCAAAAACTAAATATAGATCACAGAATCCCGCAAACACAGTTTTCGTGGCAGAGTTCATGTAGCAATAATTTTAACAGTAAGAATGCCTTCATACAGACCACAATCAGATTTTAGATGATTCATAACTAACTTCAGGAGATAATTTATCCACTTTGATAAAATTGGCCAGCTAGGCACATATATGATGTGACATGGAGAAAATTGTCCAAACCCATATATTTTTGATTAAATTAGTAGTTAACATTGATTAGTCTATTACAATGATGACCCAAAGAAATGTGAGTGGCACTGCCAAGGGCCTTCATTAAAGTGAGCTATAGTTTCAATATTCATGATAATAAAATAGTCTTCTACAGCAATTCAGAAAAAAATTTCTAAGAAAAAATACCTTTTGATTATTTACGTTAATTAAATTATATTAGCAATGCTTTAGCATTGTATGCCCTGGTTTAAATATGCACATTCAATTCTGTATTTATCAACACTACAAAATGTTGTAGATGTTTTTATTTTCTATGATTTAATTTTAACTTCAGTGTCCTCTCAATATTTCTATGGCATAGTGCCATCTTGGGGATGCTGCAAGCATCTGAAAGGACACAAGCCAAACACAGACTGAAAGAGAATCAAAAGAATTTTCCTGCACTATGTTTTTGGTGTAGGGCTCTAAAAATCAAGGTGACTGAAATCTATGATTCTCTAACCTACTGAGAGCATCAGCTAACGACATGTCTCCAGAAACTGCTATGGACTCCTGAATGCGGCAGGTTAGCTGGTATTTAAAATCTGTGAATTCTAGAGTCTATGACAATTGAGAATCTCAGCTTTTCCTTTAAAAAGTACATTTATCACTCCCCTAATTGAAGAGAAATATTGATATTATTCTAAAAGGCTTGGAAGCTTGAGGGGAGATTGTATTATTTTAAAGGCAATGTCACAATTTGGGGGAATTTTTGTCCAGATTTCCAGTAACTGGTGGATTTATGAAGAGACCTTTTTTCTTCTCAATGTGTAAAAGAGGAGCAAAAATTCATCAACATTGTTTTAGTCACATTCTTGACATGTTTTACGTCAACCTTTATTAGTAGCTGACAGAAGTAAAAAGCATAATTTGGATTTTCAGGATTCTGCCTCACTGCCTCCTTCATTCTCCAAAGCAAACCAAACTGAATCTGCCGACAGTGTGTAGTAGATGTGTGGGCTGTTACTTTCCTCAAAACATATCAGGGTTTTGTGCCTATGGTACAACCATACAGAGTGAATATTGCTCCATCATCAAAAGCAAAACCTAGATTTTGCTGTACATTTTTTGTATAACATTAAGAAATGTTCCACTGTGTGGAGACTGCATGTAAGTCCTATGGATAGATGTTTATCAACATAGCTACCTGCACCATAACACAGACCCATATTCTGCAGCTTAAAAGACAGTTGAGAAGTTGCAGCCTGAAATGGTTAGTCCTGCTGCTGGTGGGTTTGCTGTTGAGTGAAGGGCTGACATAGGTAGAGGAAACAGCTCGTTTAAGAGATTAGCTGTTTAACTAGCAGCTTTGTAGAATACCCTTTTGCCTTCTCCAGATGCAGCTGCTTCTTTTTGCTCTTAGCAGCTCAAGTAATGTGGACTTGTGGCAGAAATTGCTCTGGTGGCTCTGAGATCATAACTAGTTTGAGGAAATAGAAGACACAAGGTAGGATGTCGTCACACTAGAAAGTTAAGAGAATAACAAGGCCCCAAAGGAGAAGATACAGTAGAGTGGGGAGAAGACCACTTCTGGTTCATCCTCAAGCCTCTCCTTATGTCATCTTTGTGCCACAGCCTCATTATCACTTTCCTTAGCCTTTCTTCCCTCCTCTCTCCTCTCCTGAAACCTTCTGGGTTCATACTGTGAAAAATAATGTTGCTGTCCTAAAATTTATGGGAATGGTGAACTTACCTAATTCCTTGAGCTGACCTGGGAAGATACTGACTACATGAATTATATCTATTCCTGAGTGATCTCACCACTGTGGCACAAGAAGGGGTTACTGGACTCTCGATCATGTTGGGAGCTTCAGCAACAGGAGAAGTTTAAGGAAATTTGCATTCATATATGAGAAGGGAAAGACCAGAGTGCTGACATTATGAAGCTTTGATGTGAATCATAGAATCTTTTAGGTTGAAAAAGAGGTTTAAGATCATTGAGTCCAACCGCTGACCTAGTAGCACTGCCAAGTCCACCACTAAACATGGTCCTAAGTGCCACATCTACATATCTTTCAAACACTTCTGGGGGTGGTGACTAAACCGCTTCCCTGGGCAGCCTGTTCCAATGCTTGACAACCTTTTCAGCGAAGAAATGTTTCCTAATATCCAATCTAAATTTCCCCTGGTGCAATTTCTGGAAGTTTCTTCTCATCCTGTCAATTGCTGCTTGGGAGAAGAGACTGACACGCATCTCACTACAACCTCCTTTCAGGTAGTTGTGGAAAGTGATAAGGTCCCCCCTGAGCTTCCTTTTCTCCAGATTAAACAACCCTTGTTCCCTCAGCTGCTTCTCTTAAGACTTGTTCTGTTCACCAGCTTTGTTGCCCTTCTCTGGACGTGCTCAAACACCTCTACATCTTGTAGTGACGGGCTCAAAACTGAACACAGTATTTGAGGTGCCACCTCACCAGTGCTGAGTACAAAGGGGTGATCTCTTCCATGGTCCTGCTAGCCACACTATTTCAGATACAAGCCAGGATGCTGTTGGTCTTCTTGGCCACCTGAGCACACTGGCCCTTCTTCCAAAGGTCATAAATTCTCCTTGTTTTCCTGACCTCCGGCCAAGGGAGCCTAAGCTCCCTTTTCAGCCAGGCTGGTCTTCTTCCCTGCTGGCTTGTCTTTCTGCACATGAGGATGGCCTGAGATTACCTTCTTGAAGAATTTCCAGCCTTCCTAGACTACTTTGCCCGTCAGAACTGTCTCCCAAGGGACTCTGTCAACCCGTCCCTAAACAGGCCGAAGTCTGCTCTCCAGAAATCCAAAATGGCAGTTCTGCTGACACCCTTACTTCTCCAACAATTGAAAACTATCATTCCCTGTTTACTACGCCCAAGACAGCCTCCACCCATCACATCACTCCCAAGTGCTTCTCTGCAGACAGTAAACCCAGCTGGATGTGTTCCCTTTTTGGTTCACTGACCAGCTGCATCAAGAAGTTCTCTTCCTCACAGTCCAGGAACCTTTTAGACGGTTTCCTCTCTGGTGTATTGTATTTCCCGTAGACACTTAGTAAGTTCAAGTTCCCTATGAGAACAAGGTCGAGCGATTGTGAGACTTCTCCCAGCTGTTTGTTGAATGCTTTATCTGTCTCTTCATCCTGGTTGGGTGGTCTATAAGACTCCCACCAGGATATCCACCTTGTTGGCCTTCCCTCTGATTTTTACTCATACTCAACCCTACCGTCACAATCATTAAGCTCTGGGCAGTCGAAACACTCCGTGAGATACCCCACCACCTCTCCTTCCTTGCCTATCCCTTCTGAAGTGTTTGTAGCCATCATTACACCACTCCAGCTGGGCAAGTCATCCCGGCATGTTTCTATGGTTTTCCTGCTGTAGGAAAGTGCTGGTTGGAAAGAAATGGGCCCCAATGAAAATGAGTTAAAATACTAACTGTGATTTAGCTGCTGGTTTTATGATGAGTGTGTTGGGGGAAGGATTGCAACAAACCCCATGTGTTAAAATGAAAAAAGCTAGTAAGCAGCAACTGTGTGTTTAGAAACCAGGAGAAGCTTCTTCTTCACTGCATGGCCTATATCACAGGTAAACAACTGATTCTGTCGAAAAGGTTTGTGTTGATTCTTTATCAACACAAGGTTGAGGGTGAGGATGCCCACCAGTTATCCAGGTATAATTTGTTCCTTAGAAGTTAAACAATTATAAAGTTAAACATTAAAAATCATATAGGAATTATAATATATATATATTTTTAGTCTGGACTATAGCTCTAAAAATGGAGGTCATGCATGAAAATATGTGGAGAAAGAGGCAGGGGGCAGATGTGGAAAAGAAAAAAGAGCAGCACCCAGGGGTTGTGGCAAGAAGAAAGGAACATTGATGTCTGCCTTCAAAACAGCTCAAAACATTACTCCTGAACCCTGTTGTAGCAATATATAATTACCTAGTAATCATCTGCTTAATTTAAAATTATGAGAGATAATTTTCCTTTTAAAATTATGAAAGCTATGGTATTTATAGATAAGAATTTCAAAAAACTTTTGGATGTCAGAAATAAAGTTTTTATGCCATGCGTGACTCTTAAAAGTGTCTATGAAATTCCCATTGAAACTGTCACATATAGGTATCCAAAATGCAAAGATAACTTAGAAAATTCCACTGGATATATATCTGAATAAGTTAGGGATCTGAACTTGTTGCTCTTGGTGGGTAATTTAGAATATTGTCTTAAGACACAAAACCAACTAAACTTTTTTTTTTTTTTATATGGATGCAAATCTGTTTTCCTTCCTAATTTATAGAGCTATTTCAACCATGATATCTCTATTTTCACAGTTCAGGACATTATTCTGCAATATTAACATATGTTTAATCATATTAAATTAGAGTTTGTTCTCCAAAACAAATGAGAAATTGTTATAATTAAAGAAGGCATTTGTAACTGCTATTATTTAAAAATTACTTAGGAGTTTCTTACCAGGCATTATTAGAGAATTTGTACGAAGCATTTACCAAACTGTGGTGACAGCATATGGTGATACATACTCTTCAACTCAATTGTTCTGCTTGTAACACTTGAGAACTGAAGTACAGTTTAAGTGCATATCAAAGTATGATTAATGACACAAACTACTATCACGAAGAGTACTTAAGTCATAAGGTGGAAAATGGGAAACTACCAGAGCAATTTCACAACTTAAATACTGAGTAACACTTAGTTATGCACATATTCCCAATGCCTTTTTTTGATGTAGTTACCAAAATTATACTAGCAACAGGTAAAGCAAGCTGTATTATGCTCTGTGAACACTGATGTAATAGATAGTGAATTTCTTAGTGATAAGAGAGAATTTACTTACCGCAGAGAAAGTAGGATACTAATAAGGTACAGAATGCATGGCAATGTTAACTTGGGTAACTTCCCCTTCTCTACCATTAATAGTGTGTTGAAAATGGTGTCAAATGATTTTATGACATTATATATAAAAGACTCACAGTTAACTTTAATGTGTTTTCCATTTTCTCCTCTTCTTCTGCTGCAATGAAAATGGGAATAAGGAAGCACGCATTGAAAATGGGAATGAGGAAGCACACTTCTATCTGAATGTTATTTATTTTCAGGAAATGATACTATACTCTGCACAGTATTGCATTCCAACTATATAGACATACAGAAATACATATATAATACGTGTGTGTGGTTTTTCTGTTTTAGTTTTGGTTTTGTATTTCTTTGTATCAGAGAATTAGAGATTGCAGTGAGTTTGGAGTGTTTAAAAGACTAAAAACCCAAGCCAGTTTCAAACTTACACAACAGTTTATAAAATCCATATTTATTAAATATGCACATCGTAAATTACTTCTTACCCATTATTAATCATTATCATGACACAATTATCAAGCTTATCCAAAATTACCTGTGAGTATACAATACCAGGAAGCTGATGCCGTTAACACTTACTGCTATGGTCCTCGATGGTCTTACCAAAATCGAAGTGATAAGGCTGGAGACTTCTTGATCAATGGAAGCTGGAATCCAAGCAGACATTTTCTTTCTTCCCCATATTTCCTTCTCATCACTGATATTTTGTGCTGCTTAGCCACCTTCTAAAAAGAAAAGAGGTCATCTCATCTGGTCCCGGCATTGTTTCTCCTATTTTGAGGTTCTGAAATTGTTCTGGTTTTGTTACACATCTTTCTTCATTATTCTGCAGTGTTCATTCAGTTCCATCAAGTATCTTGCCTGCTTGTATGCCAACCCTTGTTCTTATCATGCAGATTTTACCACTTGCACGTTTTTCCTTACCTTATTTGGGTGACTATAATGTTAGCCTCTGTTTACCCCTTAGAGATTATATGTTCTTTCTATATTTGTGCTGATCTGTTACAAAAGGCTTATGAAGGAATATTCAACTAGTTACAAGGTGACAAAATATTTATATACTGTCACTATGCTATTTTTGTGTGTTCATATCTGGTTTCAAGGCAAGTTAATTTAACTTCCTCGGTGTGCTCTTCTTTTCTTGGTCCAAGAGACTCTTTCACCTACATATGCTTGCTAAAAATTATATAGACCATGGCTACCTGTCAGTATATTGAATATTTATGCAAGTAGACCTTTGGGACTAGGAGTACGGGTTACTATTATACATCAAAGAAGGTTCAGAATAAAATCGGTTCTTGAGGTTGAAAACTTTTCTAGAGTAGTTTGCTATTTATAAACTATGGTGTGGCATGAATTGTGATTTGATAGTGTTTCTGAGATTTGAAATTGTGAAATATTTGCAAAATCCTACATGCAGTAAGTATATGAAAGTGGCTGATAAGAAAACTCTCACCATGGATCAGAAATTCATGTTTTACTAATCTACATTGTTGTATCTCTCAACAATGAGGAATATGTATTCTTTCTGCCTGATGAGGTATATTTCATAAATACTCATATTATTGACAAATTAAATCATGCCTTGTAATACAGAGAAAAAAGGATCTTTGAGAATGGCTAAAGGACAAAAAACCCCAATTGTGTCTACATTTCATTTTTACTTATATTACTGTCTGGTATCTGGGGCATTCCCTGCTGACTGACTTTTTCCCAGCCATGTATTTTGAATTAGCCAACAGCTCCTGCGCTGGCACAGCCACGCTGTAGATTAATGTGACTATAGACAGGACAAGGGGACCTCACTTGAATAATTATTAGCTTTTCATATAGACTGGGAAGATAGGTAATCCTTGGGTTAACTTTTAGGAAAATTTTATGTCCAATGCCAGGAACACATCAGATTGTGTATGAACTTTAGCTCTACTTAGGGGGTTGTATACTAACAAGAGGTGCTTATATTTACTTTTTTTCCACAGAATCAGTGATAGCTTGATATGTTTAAAGCACTTCTTTTTATGAGGCTGCGAACAGCTAAGAAACACAGCAAATCAGATTCTATTTATAAATTTTCTAGATATATTAGATGATCCTAGAATTCCTTGATAACTATTGAGCTGGCTGCACCACAGCAATCATCAACCTTATTGATGGTTGTAATTTTAAATAAAGCTAGATTAAACCAACTCCCCAAATATTAGGAGCACAACTGGGCCCTGATTATTTTCCAGCTTTCCTTTAATTCATGAATGTCAAGGGAGATTGTATTTTCTTCAGGTCTTCAAATCTTTAACTTTCTCTCTTTGATTTACCCTATTTTGAAATGAAATTAAAAGAAAACAGTGAAATAAAAGTTACTTCCTTTTCAGTGCCATCTTTTGACTATACACTCCAGAACTAATGCAAATAAAGCTGCTTGCATCAAGTGGTTTATTAGTTTTTCCATTATTTTCTTAAAGGTAGTTTGGTGTTTTCACAGGGACAGCCTTAGCTGCTTTTGCTCTCCACCACTTTGTCACAGTGCAGCCATGGGTCTGGAAAACAAGGATGGAGTCATGCAGAACCTTCAACACCTTCTGCCCACAGACTACAAAGATTTCACCACAGCATGCTGTGACATCTGGTTGGTTAGTGTGGATGTGGATATGCCAGGTAAATAGGTGATCCTATGGTTAATTTAAATACATTATTGACTAAATTTAAGGACACAATAGCTAAAGTTAGTAAAACATTACTACTAAATAGTACTAAATACCTAACAATGACAAACAGTAGCATGACACAAACACACCTAATTCATACCTTGTTCATTATTATGTAGTAGTATTTACAGCCCACATCACAGATACACCAGGGAAGACATGCTCAGACAACCCTGAAGACAACTGAAGAGGGACGCCTGTTTCGACACAAATCACCGATCAGGAGGGTTGTACTGACTACTGTCCAAATATAAGTGCAACACTTCACTTATTATATGCTATGTCCAGTGAAGACAAGGCTCCAATGTTTTGATGTAGCAGTCAGGTCTATGGGTGCCTGTTTCTGTGGATTTTTCAGATCCCCAGATTTGTTTTACCCTGCTGGGTTTATACCACCAGTCTCTTGGTCTGCCTGTTACATGGATCAACCAGTGAAATATTACTTTTGATTATTTCATTCAACCATTATCCTTTTTATTTACTGTTGTTACTTACTTCCTAAAATTATTTAGAGTGCTAATCTACTCTCATTTGTTTACTTTTCATCTAGATTTTGCATCACTAACCTCCAAGCAAAGAACTGTATACTTCCGTCCAGCAATATCCTTTAGTTCTCTTTTCTTATGGCCATAAGGACTATAGCTGTAAAGATTACTGTGTGTATTTGTCTCTTGCAAGGTCATAGTGCCAAGAGAAAGTCATGCAGACCCCTCCACAGGTATTTGAAGGGCAAATGTTAGATTACAACTAATTAACTTTCTTTTATTTTCAAATGGCTGCAATAATTCTCCATGTGGTGCATTTGTGCAAGTTAATGTTTTTTAGTTGCTTTTATAATTAACAAAAACAAGGACACAGAAGATGCTGTAGCCTGGAAACAGCAATTTTGTCATTCCTGCTAATGCATGGCTAGAAATATTTTTCTGGTTTTAGAAAAGTATACTTTTAAAAAAGTGATAAATACAGTATCTTACCAGTGAAAGTAATTACATAAAAAACACAGACCCTGAAGTACTATGTACAGTTTGAAACTTGCTTTCACAGATCACTGAAGCTTTTCAAGACAAAGTTCCCTTCTCTGAATATGTCTGTTAGCAGTAAGTCTTCCAGAGCTTTATATTCAGCAAAACTGAAACAGTTGCAAGACAGTCAAAGAGCATAGTTGCTCTAATTCTGTCCAGATTGATCCGTATAGCATTTTGATATGCAACATAGGCATTTAGATTTGATATATATCATTATTTTTGCCTTTCCAGAATAAAGTTTTGCATCATGTCCTCAAGAATAGTGCATGCTGTTTTGTGATGGAAAAACATCTTTCACTAGTAGATGGATGTTTTAAAACATGAAATCTTTTTCCCTCATGCAATTTGAGAAAAAGAATTGAAAGATCATCTTAAAACTTTTATTATCCCCCTGAAGAGGAGAATCACAGAATAGTTGAGGTTGGAAGAGACCTCTGGAGATAATCTAGTCTAGTCCTGTGGTCAAGCAGGGCCAGCTAGAACAGGTTACACAAGACCGTGTCCAGTTGTGGTTCGATGCTCTCTAAGGATGGAGACTCCACAACCTTTCCGGGCAACCTGGTCTATGCTCACTCACCCTCACAGTACCAAAAAGAAATCAAACCAGAAAGCAAAAGGAGTGTTTTCTTATGTTCTGATGGATTTTCATTATCTTTCAGATTGTGCCCATTGACCTGCTACTGGGCAACATTCATTGACAGGACTCTGTCTTCATCTTCTTCGTTCTCTCACATCAGGTGACATGGATACATACACATGGATAAGGTTCTTCCTGAGCCTTCTCTTCTTCAGGCTCTTCTGAGCCTCTCCTCATATGACAGGTGCTTCGATTCCTTAATCATCTTTGTGGACCCTTCCTTCAGTGGATTCACTCCAGTATGTCCATGTCTCTCTTGCACTGGGGAGCCCAGACCTGAACATAGCACTCCAGATGTGTTCTCTCCAGTGCTGAGTAGGGAGAGGAACGGTTCACTCAGCTGGCTGACAATGCTCTGCCAAATGCAGCCCAGGATGTTGTTGGTCCTTGCTGTGCAGGAACTTTGCAGGCTCATGGTCAACATGTCCACGCCCAGGTCTTTTGCTGCAAATCTGCTTTCCAGGCAGCCATCCCTCAGACTATACTGCTGCATGAGATTATTCCTTCCCAGGTGCAGGATTCTGCAGTAGCCTGTTCTCAGGTTGCTTGTGAGTTTTGTCTGCTTTTCTTACTGATGCAGTTAATGTTTGAAGAGGCATTAATATGGCTACTTGATCTCCATTTTAGGGGGGGCAATTTCAGAAGATGTTAAGACATCAAAGCATTTGTTATGATGCATAATTTTTTAATTTCCATTTCTTATTTGCTGGATATTGATTGATCTTACGGTCTTTGCAATTTATGTATAGGAAAGAGGAAGTTCATTCAAAACATTCATCACTGCATTGCCTACAGAGTAATTTAGAGTGGTACTTGCAAGTAAAATAAGCAAAACTGAACTATTTATTTTTTTTTCATCTCTGGATAAAGCACTGCGTAGGGTATTTTAGATTTTGATGCAGAATCATTAGAATTTTTAAAAATAGGGCTTTTTTTTCCAGTCAATGTAAGCAGCAAACCCCATAAACAATTGAAGGACATTCCAATAATTTAGAATTTCTGTGTTACAAGTTAATTATTTAGATAGAATATGGATATGACTGACTAATGGTCTCTGCAGCAAGACATGATGTTGATTGAATGAGCTACTTTTGGCATTGTTCCAGCATAAATATTCCCCTTTTTATTTCTTTTGCCGAAAGTGTAGAAGCAAAACAAAGACTTGGAAAAGTTCCAAGTCCTTTGGGACACTCTAATGAATTATAAAAAAAACCAAATAATTACTTAGCTTTCTGTAGGAAAAATTTAAGATGAGGCATAATAGGTAAAAGCAGCAAGGGGAAAAAGCTCAGATAACGTCTGTAACACAGTGATTGAGAAGAGTAAAACTGTGTTAATGAACATACAACATATTGTTTGATGATTTCCAGGAGATTTTAACACTGCCTTGGAAGGAAAAAGTCAGTCATATTCATTTACCAAGGAGCTTTATTTGTATTAAACTGTGCTTTGAAGATCAATGATAGTGACATACTTCAGCTTATATTCATATTTAGCTCATATTTACAATGCAAAAGAAAAAAAAATCTGTTGCATCTGAAAAAAGCAGTAGCCCTGATTTTTTTTTTTTTTTTTTTTTTTGCAATGTAACTTCTTCAACACAAATGGATACTTGGTATCAGATGGATACTTGATAATGAAGACCTGTACAGCAGTTATCTGACCTAAACCCTACTGTTCTCAGAATTTTTTTATGCTTTTTCTGTCTTTGGCCAGTAAGGCTCTTTTGCATGTATGTTATAGCATCAGACATGTATTCTTAGGCATTCCAATCATTCCTCAAACATACAGTTTAAGAATAAAAAATAAAAATAATCTGGGCCATTCTTCCATAGGTTGTCTTGGTTTATTTGTTTCTTTTTTTTGCTTATGTTACAAATGTTAGTATCTTGCTGAACCAAGCGCTTGAGTTAGGGCTGCCTCTAAACCAGCAGACAGTGTGTGTGCCATCTGCTTGTATACACATGAAAAACGGATCTTGCTGTGTGGGAAAGTCATATAGTCCATCTACTACAAAGCTTTGACTGACATGAACAAAACTATATCTTTCTGAGGAAGAAGTGAAAACATTAAAGTAGTTAAAGCTGGGGTAACTTACTGCTTTGTTGTAGGTCTCATGCCTATGATGAGAATAGGTGATAGCTGTGGAGTTTCTGCCTCAATAGAGTTAGCACAAATAGCAGGACTAAATATGAAGACAAACCAGGTAAACAGAGGAAGAACACAATTAAAATGCCATTGAAGATAGTGTAACTCTGAGGGAAGTTTATAAACCAAGCTAAAGTACACAGTAAAGACAAATAAATCTGAATTCATGAAAAGTAGAACATGAGAAAAAGGACTAAATCCATTAAGCTGTAGGAGACAGAATAGAAAAATGTCAACTAGATCAATGATACGTTGCAGGGAAAAGCAACAACAACAATTACTTCAGAAAGGTTGGAAAGATTATCAGTTTGGGGACGAAATAAAAAGGATCTGTCAGAATACTGGTCACATTCTAAAACGAGCATACTGAATATGACAGTAGATCTGCGTAAAGAAAATAAACACGTTTTTCTGCGGAATAAAACATAAGGATAGAGATATCGCTGCTTCTACTCTAGTAGACTGTAAAGACTATTCTTTAGAATAATTTTTGAGATAGGAATAGGAATTAATTGCTATACAGCTAACGTCACCCAATGTCATTAAATGTAGTGTGATCCCAACAGCTGGCAAAAGGTAGAAACCTGGCACATTACCTGATACTGGTGATGAGAAGCGGACAGCTGTGAATGTGGTGCCTGCAGAAAGAGACTGAAGTGATGGTCTGAAATATACTTGAGCTATTCACAAGACAGTCTATTGAGATGGTGCTCTATGCATTTAGGATGACACGACCATCATGCTATGAACTACTAGAAATATGAAAAACCTACTGTATTAAGGGGTTTTAACAATGTATTATATCTTTCTTTCTTTCTTTTTTTGATTTGGGAATATTTTCAGATTTAAATTTTAAAAATCCATTACATTTCCAAATAGACTTTACAATAGTGAAATGAAAAGAAGCATTTACGTGAAAAACTTAGTGTTTTGATAGAACAATTGGTGTGAGTTAATGACTAATGAATAATTAAATATCCCTGAGAACATTTTAATGGTCCATGACTTTGCCGTAGGCTGTTAAACTACAGTTCAGTCCTTAGATAGCAAATGATTTAGAGGTGTTGATACAATATTATTAATGTCTTCAAACTTCTTTTAAGACACAGATGTTCTTGGGAACTGTTGCTATGTAAAATATTCCATAGTAAAATTAACTGTTGTAATTCATGATGTGCCTGACATTCCTGTGGTTTGAGAAAAGTCTGACTTAGCAAATAGCTAAAAGTAACTTTTCCTGCTTAATATTATTTTAGATCACAAATTTTCTGAAAGTTTGTTCAAAATACACACTTATTACATCATGGGTTTACTATTCTGGTTGTTCATAGGAAATTATGATTTAAATTCTAATACCAGGACTGGCAAGAATTTATCTGAAAGCAGGCATGCTGAGTCTAATAAAACCCAAACAAACAAAATCCAAAACTTCTCCCCCCAAAATATTTGATTCCTGCTGCCTTAACAGGTAAACGTCACTGTCATCTGAGCTCATATTTTACTTCTGTTCACTAGTCTGAGCTTTTTATGGTTCAGCCAAGTGTTCCCTCTGAAAGTTTTATTTTCTGTTCTAATTAAAACAAATTTAAAGTTTGAATCTTTAAATGTTTTAAAAATGCTTGTTATTAAATAGCTTGCTTATATTCTTATTTTGATCCATTTATTCCTGATTTGTTTTGGGTTACTTTGTTTTTATAACAAGTTATTAAAGTGTTAAAGGAGTGCTTAGGACTTTTCTAAAAAATTATGAAAATAGATGTGGTAACAATGAACTGTAAAATGCCCCTTGCTGTCCTTGCATGCGCATTGCAGAGTAGTCCTATACCATTGAACAGTCTTGGGATGCATACCCTCTACAGCATATTTTTACTTTGGAAGCAAGATTAAAATAGACTGTGTTAAGTTCTTCTGTAGCCTTTTTATTAAAACAAAGCGGGAAGGGGGGGGGGGGGGGGGAAGAATGGCTTACTTTGTATGCTTGAAAAGGAAAGTTCTGACAGGCTGCCAAAGGTGTGAAAGGCCAAAATGGAAATCTCAGTTCATTCTTTGTGTATTGGTTTCACATCAATACAACTGCACTAAAATCAGCTGTGTAAGAATGTAACTATGCACTAGCAGAACAGGTCCTTGATATCAAATATTAAGTGACTAGAGGACTGAATAACTCATAGCAATTTTCAAGGATGGACAAGCGAAGAAATAAAGGGAATACCTAAGAATGATCTTTCGAAGTTCTTATGATTTAATAGTCTGATAAAATTAGTTCCTAACAGTTTGTTTAGGACAGGAGGTTTATGTATACAATGAATTTAGATAATTCTCTGTCAGAACTTACTAGTCAGCCCGATAGTCTAATTGCATAAATAAGAAGATGAACAAAACAGAAGAGTATTTACATTCCAATGTGTACATATCTTAAAAGATTACTTGTTTTTTATTGAACATCCTGTCAAAATTAAGGCACAGCAGCTGTTACACGATGACGAGAATGACAGACAAAAAATATTTCCTGCAGTGGGAGCTGAAACCAGTCATTATTTAGCAGAAAAAATTCATTGCCTCATTGACTTGACCATGAGCCAGAACCTTACCCTTGTGGCCAAGGGGCCAGTGGGATCCTGGGGGGCATTAGGAGGAACGTGGCCAGCAGGTCGAGGGATGTGATCCTCTCCCTCTGCTCTGCCCTGATGAGGCCACATCTGGAGCGATGCTGGGCTCCCCAGTTCCAGAGAGACAGGGACTGGGGAGGGTCCGGTGGAGGGCTACAGAGATGAGGAGGGGGCTGTAGAGCTGGGACTTTGGCTTGGAGAAGAGAAGACAAAGAGGATCCTACCAATGTCTACAAATATCTCAAGGGTGGGTGTTAAGAGGATGGGGCCAGACTCTTTTTGGTAGTTCCCAGTGACAGGACAAGGGGCAACGGGCACAAACTGCAACACAGAGAGTTCCATCTGAATACGAGAAAAAAAACTTCTTTAATGTGAAGGCAACAGAACACTGGAAGAGGCTGCCCAGAGAGGTTGTGGTGTCCTTCTCTGGAGATGTTCAAAGCTCATCTGGATGCAATCGTGTGCAACCTGCTGTAGGTGACCCTGCTTTAGCAGGGGGTTATGCTAGGTGGTCTCCCAAGGTCCCTTCCAACCCTGACCATTCTGTGATTCTGTGATTTTTTCCCCTACACTTAATGGCACCCTTCTTACTTAAATCACTTCTATGCAATAAATTTATGGATTGAACCCCAGTGAGTGCAAACTGAGCTAGCTCTCCTGAACTCAAAGATATGTAAGTTTATGCAAATAGAGAATCAGTCTGTGATTCATACATTTAGGTTATATATATAGGATGTACTTTCATTCATAGCTAATAATGAGTGTAAGACTTTTAAGTAATTTCCAAGTTTCTCAAAAGCTGCTGATCTTTGAAATCATTCCTTCATTAGTACTCAGTCACAACAAGAAGGCTGATTGCATATTCTCAAATTGGTAATTGGCAGATCCAAAGTAGGAAAAGTTAAGAGACTACAAAATCAAATGAAGTTTCAGACATACTCTGCCTGTTGTGTCTCTCACTACTGTTTACAACTATCCATAGTCAGTGCACATAGTTTAATAACAGATAAATGAGAAAGCAGATCTGCAGTTTGCCCTGAGGAAGAAAATAGAATATAAAAGATAGAGTAACCTGTAATTTTGGTATCATTGGTTCTACAGTCAAATATCCCTGCCTCACACTACACTTAGTGGAAAAAACAGGCCAGCTGAAGATAATCACTCAGAGAATTGCTAGAAGGAGATAAAATCCAATCCAAACTTCTATGTGGCTTAAGACTTTAAGAAGAAATTGCACAGCTTATATCGTTTCACACTGAACCAATTAAGAAATCAAGAAGTGAAGAAAATAAAATCCCAACTGAAAGAAAAAAAGGATCTGCTTGACTTTTATTTCTTTGCGGTCTTTATTTTATTCTTTAATAAAGACCAGAGATTCAGAATTTTGTATGGTTGCTGAGAGAGGAAAACTAAACCTTAGGAACGGGTCTTTGAAGTTAGACAATTGTATTAACTTCGTCCAGCTCTCAGCAATCTTTGGGAAAAATCATAGAGGCACAGACAAAATTATCATCTCTTCTAACTCTGTTCTTACTTTCCATTGACTTTTGGTGTTGTTTTCCACAAGAGCCCTTTTTATGCGATCTACCTTTTGGCTCAGCTCTTATTAAAATGCACTTTTGCTATTATTCTAGATGTTACTACAACGTTTTTTTAATTGTGATTTTCATGGTCAACTCAATATTTGTCAAAAACCCTGTTATACCCAGAAGTTTTTCTTGCCTCTTTTTGTTAATTAGTTCAGTAGGTTTTAAATCAGGGTTTTGGGGAATAGAGATGACAATAAAAATGAGGATTTAGACAATGAGCTGCAGTTCTGTAGAATCAGCATGTCCTCTAATTGTTCCTGCAAGGAAGAGAGGATTAAGCTAAATTTTGGTTGCACACTTATACCTGTATCTGTACTTCTAATTTTGTAAGTTTGGTTTAGTCAAAAAATGTTGCTTGAATAGCTATTAATTGAAAGTAATTTTGATTTATGTGAATAAGAATGTCATACCTTAAAAATATCTAGGATTCTATATGCATGGAAAAACACCAGATCCATGGAATTTGCCAGTTCATTATAATGAGCATTTGGAAGATGCAGTTTTTAGTTTAATGCAACATCTATATAATGTAACTATTACTTCTTTTTATTAGAATCGCAGCTTTTTCACAAACCAGTGTCTAAATGCACCATGTGTTTCTCCTGCAGGTTAGTCAAGTGAACGCTGATGTTTATATTGAAATGAAGGTGATCAAACCAATTCAGAAAACAATAAACTAGTCTGCTAACTCATGCAGTACCCAGTGAAATTTGAACCTTTGTCAAGTTATGTTCTCTCTTATTTTCTAACAGTGCTTGAATACCTTTGAAATCTCAGAGAATCCATAAAGCAATATGAGTAGAAATAGGATCTTTCTATACCCATGAAGCTGGATTTTTGTCATGCTGCAGCAAAGACAATCTTTCAGCAGTAATAGCTGAATCACCAGAATAACATGGGAAAGTCATATACTATTTAACAGGAGTCAAAGTAGCACAACCAATGGGTATTTATTGGGGAATCCTGGGAGGTCAGTGATGCCAGACATAGGCATGGAACACTGAAGAAGTTCTGAAGAAGGGAAATGCTAAAAAGAATGTACAGACCCCACCACATTCAGCTGATGTTGCAGTGCTCTCTAGCAACTGAAAATACCAATCCCAGCAGATGTAAGGAACATATTCAGGCCCACTGGCTAGTCTTATACGCTGTGTAAAGGCGTATGGTAAAGTAAAAAAAAAATAAATAAAAAAAGTATTAACTTAGTAAGAGTAAAAATTTCTACCAGCCAGTTCTTGGGATATGTTTTTATAGTAAACTTTTTACTGCTGAAGTCAAGATTTTTCTGTCCTGCCGTTCTAATGAAGCACAGTGAATATAACATGAAATAATAACAAGAGTTTTAAAATTTAGATTTTCATATATTTTATCACAATTATATTTATTATAGTTTAATATTAAGTATAAAGAATAATAATTTCTGATTTAATAATTTTTGTTTGATTAAAGTAATGAATGGAATAATATTCTTCCTAGATATTGCTTTAGTGATATAATTATATGTTCTTTTTAATATGCTGTTCTGTAGCTCTAAAATATTAGCAACAACAGAAAATAGGACGCAGGAAAACTTGACTCTGTAAATAAGGTAATGACTTTAGCAAAGCCTGAAGAGGAAAGAGTACACATTGATTTTGTGTATGTGTATATAAATGAGTAAATGATCAGGGCATCAGCAATTACCATGTATATATATGTGTGTATATTTTAACCATTCCTGTGTAAAGATTGTGAGTTTAGACTACTGATACCGGTAGAATCATCACTCCTTTTTCTGTTGTCTGTTTCAAGGTACAGACTTTGAATTGAAGGCTGTGTCTTCTTTTGGTTTTGTATAGATCCTGTGATAGACATTAGTGGAAACATCTTGCTGATTTGCATTGCACTGGAGCTGATCCATCTCAAGAAACTTGGCTTGAGAGTGTGCTTTGTACTGTTTATTAATCCATTAAAGAAGTATGTGTACAACTCAAAATTCAAGGAAACTTGCATTAGCAATTAATGGCAAAAATAAGTAAGGTTTTAGGTTGATTAAAAGTCCTCTAATGACAAGTCCATGAAATGGTACACTTGGATTAATCATCAATAAGAAAGCAGCATTTGTGTTATTTGTGTTATCAGTTTGGAGTAATGTGGTCTTAATACATAGTGAAAAACACATGGAAACAATGGGTACTGTTAAGTTATTAGAGAATAAATATTTGGTTTTACAAATGGATACTGGAACAAATAGAAAAAAATATTGAATTCTGTAATTATTTAAACTATGTATTTTTCCTTCGTAAAAGGTATATGATGAGACTATACTTTGCAATGTGTTGTGGAAAGAAGCTGAAATCTTCTGAACCTTTTGAAAGCAACGATACACAGTTGCTGAAAATTTATGTTTCAGAAGAGCTATGTAAATGGGGCTAAGGGCTTATCTTCTAATTTCAAATGTCTGTGTCTGAAAACTCTGAATCTCACACTTTTCAAAGGCATACATACTATCCTGTTTGGTAGTGTCATGTTCAGTGTTCAAAGGTGGATATCCAGCCTTCATGATTTAGCCCTGTATGGAGGACAATACCTGTATTCCTTGCATGTTGCAAAACACTTCTAAAAAAATTATCTGAGTCTGCCTCGATTGTCTTCTTTCTAAGAGATGTCATATTGCTATCATAACACCTCAAAACTGAGATGCTAAATGCCATCAGGATTGGGGTTACCCTTTCTCCAAGCAAGATTACATCAGCTCATGTGTCTGCAGTCTAAAATGTTCATTTGCTGTATTACAGAGTGGACCAGAGTAGACTGTAAGGGCTCTTTCTGAGATCTGTGCAGGCTTTTCCTGCTTGCTCCGAAGCCCTGGATGTGGAGATAAAAGAAAGGCTTTGCTCATCGTCTGGGTGCCAGGCTGCGGAGTGCTGGTGCCTTAAGGTGTAGTGAGGAAGCCGCTGGCACTAACTCTGGCTCTCTGAGCTCACCTGCAGGTTAATTCTGTGCACACCTGTCTGCAGTGAGGGGCTGCCCCAAGCCTCCCCCAGCTTAAATCCTGGTCTGAGCAGGAGAGCCCTCCCCAGATGGGCACGAGGGAGCAAACAGCTCGGTGGAGTGTGAACCGGCTGTGAAGGTGCTTTGCTGCAGGTAGGCACGTTCCACGGAACAACTTGGGCTTTTTTCTTGTTCTGTATTAATTAGTAAGTGAAGCAAATATAATTTCTTCAAGTACATTGGACTTTTAATTGGTGTGTCACCAAACTGATATAAACCTTGGTTTCCTTCATTACATTTGAATTATTTCAGATAAAACAATGGTTCTTTTAGATAATTAAATTTTGTTTGCTAGGAATGAGAATTACACTAAACTCTACCATAAAAATATAGCAAAGTTTCCTGAACTACATAAAGCAATTGGTAAACTGCACATATCATGGGTTTACAGTTTGATGTATAATATTGGTTTCATCTGAAGTGAAATCTAAAAATGTTTTAGGAATGACTGCTTAAAAATATGTCATATCTTATGAGAATAAACTTATTATTGATATATTTGAGATCTTGGGTTGAAAAAGTAAGGATTATGTATGATACTTGAAATTGTGAAAAAATTGAATTAGCCATGTGAACAACTGGGTCTATAATGGTTGCTGAGAATATAACTATCTTATTTGTAACTCATACTAAGTACAAAATACTTTTCCTCTTGCACTTTTTTTCCCTTTGAGTTATATAATGCCACTAATGATTACAGGATTAGACCTAAAGTATTTGGGAAGTGTGATAGAATGATTGCTAGAAGGGTGGCAAATCATTATTAATTGCTTTAGGATGTAGAGACATGTCTTGGAGGTGTAACTTACGATCCACCTTGGGACCACTAAATTTTTGGTCAAAGACCTGGAACTGAGAACACTCTAGTGTTGTGTGTGAAGTCTGCCTGTTTGGTCACAGGGCGGATGTAGCCAGAAACATGCCTCACGCTTTTTCTCTGTTAACTAATGGAAGTGAAAGTTCCCCTAAAAAATGGTGTCAGGAGAAATAGCATTTTGATCTAGCCAGCCTGAATCTGACCAGTTGAATCACTCTAATTAAACGGCTATTACTGTAAAAAAACTTCATAGGAATTTCATGTACTCATCTAAAAGCCCCCTGTTAAGTTACCTGAAGAGGTTATGGAAGAGCACAGCTTTCCATCAAACTGCTCGTAGAACTGATCAAACAACACAGGCAAAAATACTTCTGTGGGGGATGCAGCCGGGCAAAATTCTTTTTAAGAGCTGTCACCTTGCACTAGTGGTCCGGTTGCTGGTAGAACAGGGATGGACCTCTATGGGGAGAAATGAAATTAAGTAACTTAGTAAAAGCTATCATAAGCCTCTGGTAATTTCTTGAACAACCAGTGTAGAGCTCCTTTTGCCTAGAAACTACTAGAAGTTATAACATAGTCTTTCTATGGTGCCTTCCAACCAAAACCATTCTATCTTTCCGTGTGAAAGACTTGCCTGCCCATGGGGGGGGGTTGGACTCAACGATGTTTAAAGATCACTTCCAACTGAAATCATTCTATGATATATTGATTCTGGCATTTCTGCCTTCAAGAAGGCATATAAATCTCATGGGTCAGCTCAGTCTTTTGAGGAAAACCTTGTCCATGCCGTGTTACTACTACATTCCTGTTTGGTTTATGCTCTGGAAATTAGTAGATCCATATGAAATTTTATGTAAACTCAGTGTTTTTACTGTTTATACAGAAGGGACAACATTTTCAGTTCAGCTTTCAGCTGAGTAGATATGGTGAAAACAAGCCTCAATGAGCATATTGGAATGTCTCTCCCGCTGATCTTCCAGTTCTTATGCTGACGTACAAACCCTGAATGTGGTGTGATGGGAACAAAGTAGTGGACACATGGAACTGCTAATGTATGAGGCAGTACAAATTCTTCTGTAATAAGCCCTGTGTTCTCATAGGCAGTGTGTTTTTATGAACTTTTATTTGCCAGATGATTTTTTTTTTTAAAAAAAAAGATAAGTTACCCAACTTTATATGCAGTTAGCCTTTTATTTTTACCTGGAGATATACTACTTTGAGTTTATATAGCATAAGCACAAAGAAAAATGCCAACTTTTAAAAATATACCCCTTTTTTTCCCTATTTTATTTTTGTTTGTTTGCAGTACTATTAGTTCTGTCAGGCTAGGCTATAATTCAACTATAGGATTCTGCTGTGCATTTGTGGCTTCTGAAGGTCAGAAAAAAACCACGCACTGTGTTCTCTCTCACCTGGCACCATGTCATTTTCATATATAAATAAATATACAGAGCTTCATATCCGAGACTCCATGTGACATGATAATTAGGAGCTGTGGGACAGGAAGGAGAGCACACACTTGTTTTACGAAGACTGTCACTTTGATTTTTGTTTTTCTTGTGCTCTAAATTAGACGTTGAAATAATTCCATATTCTTTTATATTTGAAAGATATATAATGAAGAAATTCATGTGATTAAGCACCTCAATTTTCAAGCTGTCAGCTGAAAGGAGAAAGGGAAAAAACGTAGCTCCCGGTCTTGTGTATAGATGCACTGTTATAAAAAATCCTCTGAATATTGTATTAGTCATACATGCAAATAAGGAGACATAGGAAGGAAATTGTATCCTATCTGTAGATTTCAGCCTCGGAGTGAGAAATATTCCATCTAGATATTACTGTGGTACTTAATTGAGTGTGTTCTCCCTCAGAAATCTGTTTTAAACAATAACAGTCTATTGGCCTTGAGGTATCTGCACTTAGTGAATTATCTCTGGTTTTTAGTTTATTTCTCAATCACAAGCATCTTAATTCAGGTAAACTCCTTCCCTTTAATCCAGTCACTCTCTGAGAAATTCTTCTAAATTGCATTTATGAGAAGTGGCTACATTGAGCTACAGGAGTAAAATTGTTTTATTTTTGCAAACTAAAAACGCAAGGATTGATGCCGTTTCATTACTCCTTAGGTATGTTGAGTAAAAGGAAGAGTAGTATATCATCTGTTAGTTCCTTACTGAAAATATTTTTTTGATGTTTCCTAACAAGAAAATCAGTCATGTTATAGGCAGATCATAAGAGAAATCATGAAGATATCTGGTATGAATCCGTCCTCCAAGGAAACTGAGAAATATGTGTTTATAAATGCTCAAATTAAAGTGTTTTTTTTAGTGCGTTGTATTTCAGTGTACACTTTGGGGACTGTTTATCTATGACACCTAGAATCTATGCACAAATGCAATGAAATTATGAACAGGACAGACACAATTCTATTTGGATTACTGTTCCTACTGGTAAAAGGCAGCAGCATCATCCACCAGGTTAAGGATGTGCTAGTTTTTGGGTTCAGGTTATCATTATCTGAATGAATACAGTATAAAGGCTTTTGAATAAAGAGATTATTTGCTTTATTCTTCTCAGGGCTGTTAATGGTAATCTCAAAGTGTAAAGCATGATTCTTCAATGATTGCGTTTCACTGACTGCCAAGAGGACAGTACCTGCTTATGCTAAACATAATTTTCCTATAAAGATGGCTCCAATGGTATCAGTACGACTGCTGTGTACCAAAAGGTCTGGATTCAGACAGCCCTTAATTTTCTGTGTCACTGAATAATTACAAATTATAATCTGTTCATTAAACTTTTTATTTTTCTATGGTATTGAGTTTAGGAAACCCAACAATTCACTTAAAGAAGAAATATTTTTGTGGTTTTGAAATAAACATCGACATCCACTTTATTTCAAGATGATGTTTTTTATAAGTTCTAAAAAAACCTGTTTGCATTGAAACAGATTTGGATGTATGTAGGAGTAGCTTTCTGAAAAAAAAAAGGAATAATGCAAATCCTTGTAGGCCTTAAAGGCACCTAAATAGCTCAGGGAACAACACAAGATTGAAAGCAAGACATTAAGTGTTCATAGTAATAGGTTATTTATTGTGCTGTGTCTAGTAAAGCTAATAGCATTAGCATTTAAGGTTATATTTTGGTGGCATCCCTCCCCGCCACCACTGTATTTATCTCTTAAAAATGGGATTTAAAATCAGAAATGTATAAACTTGAAACTTCTTGGAACTACTTGTCAAAGAACATGTGTCATTACATTATGGGCTTTATATTAAATAAATGAAGTTTGTGAAAAGTACAACTAATGTTTCACTACAATTTCTTTCTGATAGTGACTTGCATGGTGTCTACATTTTTAATTAGTCTGTCTTCTATGTGCAAGTCAGTTTATATGACTAATTGACTATGATCCTTCCTGAAGCTCACAATAATTGCATTCAAAGATTACAAATTCCAGCAAGTTTTAGGCATTTCACCAGACTATTTTTGGAGATAAGCATACCAATTTGAGTTTCCAAAGCAGCTGTTGTACTGAATCACCAGTACATACACAAGAACGGGACTGACAGACTTCTTTGTGCTGGTTAAATAATAAAATAATATTTTACAAACAACCTGAGAAAAAAGCAGCACTGGCTTTGGTTTGAAGTTCACTGGTTCATGCTACTGTTACTGAAGAGTATTCAGCGTGCTACAAGGGCACCTCTGAAAATGTGGACATATCCCCTCATATTGTGAACAGATTTTAACATACTTGCGCTCGAAATCTGAAATGAAATGATTCATTAGCTGAGGTATGTATATGTAGATCTCATGTATATAATTATGCAGTAGATATGTGTGTACATATGTGTATACCAATTCAGTCTAAAATGACTGCATGCACAGCTCTGAAATACAAATGCCAGGATAAGACCAAAATGTCTGTTCAATATAATTCTAAATTCAAAACTTTTCCCTGAACAGTTTCTCCTATCTCCACAAAATTAGTGTCACTGAAGTCCAGTTCTTTCTTATGCACTTGATATCTGAGCTCAGCTTTTAAAAGGTCGTATATGAGAGATCAGACTACCCAATTATCTAATTACACTTAAATACACACGCACAAACAAAACAAAAGAAAAATTATACTTTTGCTTCTTGGTAGTATGAAGGAAAAAAATACTTTAAAAGCCTGAAATATACTTTTTCTTTGCCTTTCCTGTCAAAAATTCATAGTTTGCAGGACTGAATTAATTCAGTTATTTTGTACACATATTCAAGATAGTGATCATTGAAGCTGGTAAGAGAAATGGCACAGCCCTCACTGGTTATTGTAAGCAGTAACGTATCTAACATAAACCTTACACCTTCTTCACTTTGTTACAGATACCTACAAACTTTTGTTCCATCATTTTAAAGGACTGATTTGGGTTTTTTTTCTAAGTCGTGGTTATTTGCCTTTAATCAATCCATATCTGAAGCAATTACTTTTAGACTTCTAATAAGAGAGTTTTATGGTATTTTAAACTTCAGAAGGATAAATGCAACATCCAGAAACTATCCAGTGGTTACCTCTCTGTGTAGTTTGCCTAAAGCCCTTCAGGTTTGTTAAGTTAACGTGCAGATCTGCCTCCTGCTGAAGTGAGTGCCCTTTTGGACAAATTGCTGTATCATGTTGACCTTCCTTTGGCAAGGTTACTCAGCATTTTCTTTGGGGCTACTTTGGAATATCTACAGTTAAAGGAAATATGTGAGTTGGTTTTGTTTCTTACTCAGATTCTGGCCAGATTCTGCAGTGTTTTTTCCTCAGCTACTGTGTGGTTGCATCAAATGGATGTAAAGTCTCTAGAAACTGGCATTTGAGTTCACAATGGAATGGAGTAGAGACACGTGTATAATCGGAGGATGATAATTTGGTTTTAGGATATTTGAGTGTTGCTTTTTTTTTTTTTTTGACTCTTACTCATTTTTAGCTGAAGATACTGGTTATGAAAAGCTAGCCCCAAATCAGAGGGTCAAAATGAATCCTTCGTTGCTGAGAGTTCAACGGTCCTGAAATTGTTATCCCTATATCAGTAGGGGTTATTAATACTGTAATTACAAGAGGTCATGTATTTTCAGTAATTTTGCTGTATCTGTTTGGCAGAGAATGATAAAGAGATTAAAGGAAACTTGTAAATGAGGTGATCAGCACAATTCAGCACTGCGTTTTCACTACCAGGCTGCAGGTTGCTCTGAGAGACTTGAGATAGAGAAACAAACAAATATAAATCTTACAAATCAAACTTATGCTAATGGAAATTTGGTTTTGTTTTTAAAATATTCCAGGTTTCCCCATAAAAAGGTATATATTCAGAATTGCTTTGGCTGATGTACCTGGAAATTCACTGAGGCAGAGGCCCACTACTGACAAAGATCACGCCAGAAATAAAAACGGAAAGATTTATTTGAAAGAAGGGGTACAAACCCAAGAAGAAACTAGAGTTACAGAGCAGTATCGTGGATGTTTTATTGGCTTTTTCAAAGACATAGGTAGTCTTTTTTTTTTGTTATTATTATTTTTAAATTACTTCTCTGATAAAATTTACAGGAAGCTTTAAATTAATTCAGTTCTTATTGGCCTTTAACTTGGTTTTACCTCTCCTTCTCTCCCATAAGATCAACCGTATAGAAAACAGAAGCTTCTACTGCTCAGTGCTTACAGCCCTTTATAGAGAACTACTGCATGATTTGATTTCCCCTCCATAAATACATATATATGTCTTGAAATTCATAAGGAGGATTTAACACCTTAGCAATATTTTCAAGTAAATAGTCCTTTGAGAGCAATGGTGGTGGAAAGGATTTTCAGATTTGAATAATGTGAAGTATGAAAAGTAAGCCTGCATTTGATGGGTTCTTAATGGGAAAAAGTACAGACCTTTTCTACAGCACAGTGAAATGTTACAGCAATAGAGGTGAAACAGTTAGTGATCTAAGAAGGAGATAATGTAATAGTCCTTGCAGAGTATGTGCTCAGTTCTGTTTCGTGAGAGGCTTGAAGTTATCTAGCCAGAAGAGTAAGTAGCAAGGTGATAAGATCCCAGGCTGAAAAAATTAACTCATTGGAAATGACAACCTGAGAGAGTGCTGGAGACTGTCAATCGAAACCATCTAACTCCTTAAAAATATGCTTCACTGAGCCTGCTGCAAGCATGTGAACATGTAAGTTTGCCTTTAAAATATGGAAAAATTAGAAAAAGCTTTAATTACAAGGCATAAACATGAATTAAATGTGACATCAATGGTATAACCAGAAAAGCTGCTCTGAAGTGTGTTGCTAGATTTTTAGCTCTATTCACATAGCTTAAGGATTCTATAAACTAATGAAAATTCAACAAATACTCATTTAGATCACTGTATAAATGGATGAATGTACTTCAGAAATATATTTTTATTTAAAGTTGTGTCTGTCATTTTTTTGCTGATGTTCTAGTTTTGTTCTGGCTCCATGTTTTAGTCGATATTTGACACCACTAAACAGAGCCTTCTGCTCTTATCTGTATCATGGCCATTGTTATGTAAAATTGTCTGTACAAAAGACATTTTACTTTTGCCCTCGGAAAATGTTCTTTAACATTAGTGTTTTTCATTTGAATTCTACCTTTTAAAAAAAAAAAACAATCAGAGAGCAGATAACATGCTTGAACAATTACCTTTCCTACTGTGCCTTTTAAGCCTTAGTTACTGTTTGAGTATATTTTCCTCTTAAATCTGTCTTCCACTTGTCAATGGAACTATTGAATAGAACATCAAAGAACATTTAATCTCATCCTTACTAAGGTGGCTAGTGTTTGGATTCATGCAGGTTTGCATATGTAAACTTTTGTATGCTGTTTTATGCCAAAAGTCATATGAGCACAGTCCTTTTTCAGAAATAAAACCTTTTTCTGAAAACTTCTGGCCTCTGAACTGCTAGACTTTTTGAAAATATGATCCAAGCTTGAAACTATCTTGCTGTACCGATCAGAAATGTACCTTCCTCTTAATATTGTTTATCTGCTGCCTGCAGATATATTTATTTTTAATAGATTTCATGTTTTTAATAGTCTTAACCTAGCCTATCAGGTTGTTTGACCATGCCTTTATACATCAAAGAAATGATTTAAAGATCACTATGATATAGTTGTTTTCCTTCTTTTTTTGTTTTTTTTTTGTTTTGTTTTTTTTTTTTTTTTCAAATATGAAATGCTAAATGTTTTGGAGTGATGACTTCCTGTTTGAAGCGGATGTTTGTTTTGTTTTATTATACTTTGTGGTGGAGTTTCCCATAACAGTCAGGAGAGATGGAGCACTGCCTGTGTGTTTCTGGGAACAGCAAGCCAAGAGTGTCATTCTTAATGAGTGCACGGATCTGCTGCTGGCTGTGCGGATGTTACAACCTGTCTGTCCCTTACAAGGGCTTGATCCTGAAACAGGTCGTCGTGGCCTTTTGTCACTGCCAAAAAAGTCCCAACTCAAGGAATTTTAATTAAATTAACATAAATTTGAAGAGAAGCCTGCCATTTCTGTTCAGTGTACCTTGATGGGAATTAATCATAACTGAGGTCTCCTGTAGAAACAGCTACCACTAAATCTTGGTTTGATACTTGGGTTCAGGAGAAGGTATAAGCATCCTTTTTTCTTAGATATGGGGTGATTTTTTTTATCGCTGAGGTCTGTTGGAGAGTCATGAACTACAAAACATGTAATACTTTTACTTTTCTCTCTGTTCAGTGCTTTAGAACTAAATTCTTATGCACAATAATAAAAATTTAATAGAGAGCTGTGTTGTAGGAGGCACAACACTTTGGAAGCTTGCTCTTGAGTTGCTTCACTTTGCATCTTATGGCTAGGTTATAAGTTAAAACTGAGTTAAACTAAGACTTAATACAAAAAATTGATTGTATATTCACCCTTATTTAACTTCGGGAAGCTACCCTTTTCTGAATTAAAATTTAATTCCTAAACAGTAAAATATGCAGACCTGTATAACAGGGAGTTTATGTATTCTGTGGTGTGATTATTTATCAGCTGCCTAAGCAGTTTCAAGTGGGTTTCAAATGTTAGACTTGTGGTGGGTTAAAACTGGTTTATATTGACTCTAATGAAAGACCCTATCAAATATCAGTGTGATGTAATACAACAATCACCCAGAAACAATAAGAGGCCTTTGTTAATGGCCCTTCCTGGAGTAGCCCATTTTTCTTGGCAGAAATATTTAGAATATACAGAGTGAAAAAGTAGAATTGATGTTTATAGACAGAAAAAATCCAGAAGAGATAAGTTTAACATCTAAACAGGTATGCTCACAGAAATACACAGTTCTTTATTCTGGAGAATCTAACCTAAAGGGGTGCTATGGAGAGGTCTAAGAAACTGTTGGGCTCTGCTTCTGTGAATCTCCTTGAGAAATTTTCAGTTGTGTCTTCAAATACCAATATAAGTAGGTGTCTTGACAGGTTTAAAAGCTTTGGAGCTACCTCATATTGATAAATTACACATCCAAAGATTAACTATACTCTGCTTTCCAGATGTCCTTTCAGTTCTGGCTCAAAACACCAGCTTTACATGTCTACCATTTGGTATGGTGACATGCAAGTTATTTAAGTTGAAATCTGACTCTGTCAATGGAAGGAAATCTCAGTTATTTTTGACCCTTTCTATCAGTTGATGGTTCAATGTCCTCACACAGATTGCAACCACTTTAATATTTCTGTAAATTGTTCACTAAATGAACCATTTTAATATCAGATGTATTTAACTTACTTTTTCTATTACTTTAATGCATCTTTTTATACCTAGCCAGGGTTATATATATCTAATTGCTTGACCCAACACTGCCAACTGTATTATTATATGCTGGAAGCATTTTGCTTTACTAAATTATTTCCAATTATTTATAACGTATGCTATGTGATGCAAATCACTAAAAGACAAATGTCAATGGAAATTTTAATACATTGACAGAAGGGGAAGATAACGATTCAGGTCCTGAATATGCATCATTATCAGTGTCTTAATCATGTCAGCCTAAGCAGGTTTATCTTTAAGGCTCTTGCTCTAAAAAGCTCTAATAGTTTGATACAACAGAATACCAAAATCATAAGGAGATGGTTTGCAAGAATATACTCATCTCTTCCGGTCTTTAGAAATATTCTCACTAAATGCTGGGGTTTGTTTTTATAACTCAGACTTTCAATTTTTCAGGTATACAATATGTTTATCTGGAAAAAAAACCACATTCATGTATGTGTGTGTATATATATACACACACACATATGGTCAGGATGATCAGCTCCATAACCATCACTGAGGTCAGACTGACAGGCCTGTAGTTCCTCAGATCCCCTTTCTGACCTGTGTAGATGGGTGTCACTTTTGCTGACCTCCAGTCAACTGGGACCTCCCCAGTTTGCCAGGACTGCTGATAAATGATGGAGAGTGGCTAGGTGAGCTCCCGTGCCAGCCCACTCAGTACCCTTGGGTGGATCCCACCCAGCCCCATAGACTTCTGCATATCTAAGTGGTGAAGCAGGTTGCTAACCAGTTCCTTTTGGATCATGCTATGTAAGGTACAAAGCATCTTTTTTCAGGATAGCAACAAGGAAAAAAATGTTCTGTCTGGAACAACCTTTATAACATTAAAGTCCATTCTCCATCAAACTGTTAGAGGAGGTTAATTATCTTATTTTTCTTAGGAAAACATAGATTAATAATTTTTGGAACATCAGATTAGCATTTAGTATATATTCCCATTAAGGTAACACTTAATTAAAATTTCTCAGCCAGTATGCCCAGCATGAACCATAGTGGTCATAAAACTTATGAGACAGGAAAGGAAATAGCAGCAGTTTAAACTTGGAGGAAAAGAAGCTCTCTAGGCAAAATAACTCTGCTGGTGAGTAATACAGCTAACTATCTAAAATTGCCTCAGCGAAGACAAGCTGCACAGTATACATAGCATTAGTATACTTGTTTCATAATATAACACAGAAATATGAAGTATTCTAGTGTGTACTGTCTTTGCTCACCTAATCGCTGTAGTTTGTACTTGCCTAATTCTAATGAAAGGATTAAACAGGTCACAGTAATCCTTAATAATCCTTAATAAGATAGTTAAATGTATCACATATTTGATCTATGATGTAATTTTTCTGACTTCCGCTGTGTGTCAGCAAATGATAATCAGACTCAGGGTCAACCTGAATTTCACTGGGCACATGCCCCAACTTTCTTCTCAGAGATATTTTTTTCTGAAGCTTGGGAAAAACTGCATTTTGATTACACATTTGATATATTCCTTAAGAAAAAATGTTTATTTTTTCCAGCCTCTCTCCATCCTTTATTCCAGTCACAACAACCAAGTTATTTCTGGGTTTTTTTTGCGTTTTTTGGGTGGGTTTTTTTCAGATTTTTGGGAGTTTTTATTATATTAGATAACCGTCACTTTCTCTGGTAAGTGATGCTTCCTTCCTCTCAGCCAAGAAGCCTTTTTTAATATCTGTAACCTTCCAAATTTTATGTCGTGTCAAAAGACTCAGATAAGGATAAAAGTATTTTTTTTGTCTGGAATATGAGACCTGATTTGGTGTAGCTATTCTTTTTTATTTCTTGGTGATGTAATATTAGCAGATGTTCGTCCAATATATTTTTTCCTGTATTTTATTCTTCACATAAAACATAAAGTAACATTCTCTATTGTTCCAGTCTTTTAATATCTCAAATAAATACAACCTAAGATTAACCCCACACTTGTCAAAAACTACAAGTTTTATTTTTTGGCTAGGTTACTTAGAATTTGTATGATTCAAATATTGATAAAATTTCCAATTTTATTTTCACAGTTCCCTTCTCAATGAAACCTACTAAACAGAAAAACAAACCAAAAAGCCTTTATTATTAATTAAAGAATTTCAGCTCACTTTTAATTTCATATATTCCTGCCTTTGGATTGTTTTGGACATTACTCTAAAAAGAGTTTCCATATTTGTTCTGAAGTCAAAGCAAAAGCCTGTTGGACCCAGAGAAGTAAAAGGGCACTAAGCAAGGTGCAATTAAGACACACTCACCTTTATCACAGCGTTTGGGGGTGCTTGTGCTAGACGGCATAACCATTGGCAGTGTATAAGCGTGTTGTAACTTTGTAACACTAGTAGCAGTGTTTCATAATATATCCATAGGTGCTATATAGCTATAAATAATTTACACATAGAAGAGAACAAAATAAAGAAAATAATAGAATAGAATGTTTAGATGATTTGGGTTGGTTTTTTTCCACTTTGGTCTGAAAGTGTAAGTCAGTAACTTTAACTTATTCATGCGATTTACCCAAACTGAAAAGTTAGATTTGTCTTCACTATTTACCTATTATTTCAGATACAGGTAAACGAGAAACTTAGTTGCAAAACAGCCAGCAACCTATTCTAATAAACAGTGTTATAGTGAAACTCTATTGATAAATTTTAGAATGAAGAACTTACATTTTTTTCAGTACTTCTAACTGTATTTCCAACTAAAGACAATCCACTTAAAGCTCCTCTGACATTTTTAAGTGGAAAAAAATAACATACTTGTAGAAGGCCTGACTTTTCTCACAGTTGGACTTTTTGTATTACATGAATAAAAGAATTGAAAGTATAAGGCAAATTTTAACTCCACACTGTATGAGGGAATGAAGGAACAGAAAGAACCATTCATCCAAGGAGATCTAGGCTTTGCTTTATTTTGATTTACGTGGAATTGCCCTGATTACAATTAATATGAAAGGAGAGTAGGATGAGGTAGTTACCAGGAGGACATACCTGGTTGTATATCTTTTATTTTCTGCAACATTATACCAATTTACACTACTTGAATGTTTTAATCAGAGCAGATTAGGAGTCATCTTGAAACAATTTTGTTTGCTTCTGCACCAGGTAAAAAAAATAATAAATCCAAGATAAACTCTGTTCCAAATTCTTTAAATTCTTTGTATGCTCTGTGTAGCACATTTGAAGATGTAAGTGGATTACAAGTGATCAAGTTACATGACTTTGAATAACTGCTTGTCAGGTCAGTAGCCATAATCAAAATTTAAGGTGTTTACCATGATTGCCAACAGTAAAAGTACTTTATACCAAAGTATATTATGCCAGAGTTGCTTCCAGCTAAGATTTCATCTGGTGAACTGCGTTAACTATCTCACTAACATATGGTAATGTGATTGCTTGCAATTTTCTGTCCCTTGCCTGAGATACTACTTAGCTTTCCTTGAAACTGGAATTGATCTTTTATGAAAAGCAAATGAGCTATGCTGCTTCTTTTTGTGGTTGTGTATAGCAGTTATTTTCCTAAGAACTTACAGATGAAAGCATCATTTGTTAATTTAGACTTAATATAAAACTAAAAAAAGTTCCATTTTTCTTATTCTGATGGTACTGGCAAATCCACGTTTATGATTTTAAAGTTCAAAAACATGAGTCTGTAAATCTAAAAATTATACTGTTTAATTCATATCATTAATTTTTTAATGTTGTGTCAGGAGGGACAGACCCTGTAAGGTGACTTGCATGTGTACAATAATGAGATACAATTGTACAGAAATCAGATATCCATGATAAGAAACCGGGAGCCAGGAGGCCTATAGGCATTAGGCTTTGTAGCAAGTTTTAAGACTGGGAGATGCATCTCAGTGGTAGCACACAATAAGCAAAGAACACTTCTAAGACCACATTTGCCACAGTTTGAGAAATTATTAAAACTTTGAACTTAAAAAGACATTAAGATGGTGGACAAAATCACTGTTAAATAGTCTCATTGAACTAATTTTTCTTAAGTAGACATTGACCATATGCAACCATTGCCATCTAAATTACAGCCATGGAGTGATGCAGGACCAGTCCCACTCCTTAGCTACAGGTGTGTGTTGCAGGGATTGTTAAAGTCAGCACAGTAGAAATTTGCACACAACTGAAAAGGGAGGAAAAAGCAGGCACCTTCTTTATTCTTCGGTCCTCCCAAAATGTAATTTTGGATTCTAAGAGCTGTCTCCAGTGGTTGGAAAAAAGACTGTTTATATCCAGTGTGGAAGAATAGCTGGACATTGCAAATGCTTCTTTAAAGGGATACACCGCTACAGAAAAATAGTGGAAGGACAGTGTGTGTGAGGTGGGGTGTCTGTGTGGGACTGCTGAGCTTCTGGGTGTTGGAGGTGATGGCCAAGCAGAGTTAACAACCTGCTCATAGTGCTGCTGATGCCATCTGCAAATATTACAAAGGGACTCTGCCCACATGATGTTGATTAAATAGAAACCACACAAAATTCTGTTGGGTATTTCAGGATTAAGTGATGCTCAGTAAATGGCACCAATACATAGATTTCTTTCTGTGCTGGAGAAGAATTCCTTTGCCATATAGAGACATAAAATCGTAGAATCATTTAGGCCAGGGGTCCTCAAACTTTTTAAACAGGAAGCCGGCGCGTGGATGAAGTGGCAGGCAGTCATCTGCGGCTGCTTGGTTTCCGCCCCCAACCCCTGGCGGGGGGCGGGGGTGGTGGTGGTGTCTGTAAATACCAGGGGCCAGATTGAGGACCCTGGGGGGCCGTATCTGGCCCGCGGGGCATAGTTTGAGGACCCCTGATTTAGGCTGAAAAAGACCTTTGGGCTCATCGAGTCAAACTGTTAACCCAGGCCTTCCAAGTCCACCACTAAACCATGCTCCTAAGTGCCACATCTGCGTTATCTTTTTAATAACACCCAGTCAACCGGGTCCTCTCTTGTTAGCCAAGACTTCATATAAATGATTGAAAGGGGCTCAGTGAGCACTTCTGCCAGCTCCCTCAGTACCTTTGGGTGGATATCATCTGACTACAGATGTCTAAGTGGTGTATCAGGTCACTGACCTTTTCCCCTTGGATTACGGGGGCTTCATTCTGCTCCCCATCCCTGTCTTCCAGATCAGGGGGCTGAGTACCTGGAGAACAACTGGTCTTACTATTAAAGACAGTCAAAGAAGGCACTAGATTACCTCAGCCTTTTCCTTATCCTTGGTAGCAGTTTCTCCTTGCATTCCCTGCATGAGCAGGTTGTTTGCTGAACTGGTGCATGCTTGAGACAAAGCACTTTTTTTGAGGGCTGTGGCAGAACGATTAGCATGAGTGTATACCATGGGCAGGGATTACAGAGAGGAGCCAGCCAATGGCATATGAATTCTGGGTACTTTAAATCAGTGGTTGTTCAGTAAAGTAACTCTTATCATCTGTGTGTATCTAAAGAATCCATTTTTCTTTTGTAAGAAGTGGTATTTAAGCAAGGATTATCTGTATCTGTTTTACCTTCAAGAAATGAGTCCATCAGAGAGAGCAGAGAATTGAAATTGGGAAGACTAAAGCACTACATTGTTCCCAGTGGCTTTTCATAGCATGAATTGTGTACGTTACTGTTGTGCATTAGAAAAGGTGGAACTGAAGCATCCTTCTTGACAACACTTATTGTGTAGAGAAGAAAATAATAAACTGGGATTATGTTGTTACCTTAAATACTGATGTGTTGTCATGTATATAGGAATCTAAGCTTCCCTAGCATGATTTTTACATTAATGACATAGATTTTCAAGATCTTGTAGAAAAGATGTATATTTACTGTTCACAGTACCTTATTTTTTTAATTACATATTAGTTTTAAAACCTGCATTTCTTTAATCTCAGTTTAATAGTATCCTTTCGGTTTCTTTTAATTGCTATTAATTTTGCACTAACAATTCCAAAAGAAGAAATTAAAAGTATTAACATGAAATATCTTCAGGAAAATAAACCTTGATTTTTGTCTACCTGTATGACTGCATTAAATTGTGTTCAATAAAACTAAATTATTTTGTGAATGTGTTTTTATTCTGCAGTGCTTATTCACTCTTTCACTCATGTATAGTGTGACAGCACTAATAACTCAAAAAATGTCTTGTAGAAGTCTTTCCTCTTAAAAGTGTTTTCTTTTCACACATAGAGGAATGGCCTCAGTGAAACAAATTATTAGGATAGTAATTCTGCTGGTGTTCTCAAACAATGAATGCATCAGCCACTTGTCTTTTTAGTAGCATGCTGAAAATGTATAGCATTTAGCAAATCTAGGCAATTTCATTTCTTGCCTTCAGCTGACACTTAAACAGCTGCAGTAACCTGGGATGCATGCAAGCTTGATTCTGGGTTGTTCTTCACCTTGATGTTAGCTTATGCCGTCAGGTGAATGGCTGCGCTTAGGTGCTGGTGATCAGTCTAGTTGGAAGTCAGTAACTAGCAGTGTACCCCAGGGGTTAATACTGGATCTGATCCTATTTAACATCTTCACTGGGTGATGGGGCAGATGCTGTACCCTCAGCACATTTGCAGTGACAGGAGTGGCTGATATGCCAGAGAGTCGTGGTGCCATTCAGAGGGACCTTGGCATACTGGAGAAACAGGGTGACAGGAACTTCATGAAGCTCAGCAAGGGAAAGCCCAAAGCCCTGCACCTGGGGAGGAACAGCACCTGGGGAGGCACCAGGGCGTGCTGGGGGTCACTGCCAGCTAGAAAGCGGCCTGGCAGCAAAGGCCATGGGGCTCCTGGTGGGCACTGGGCTGACCGTCAGCCAGCAGCGCGCCCTTGCAGCAAAGGCGGCTGAGGGATGCTCTCCTGCGCTGCCTTAGGAGGAGCGCTGCCAGCAGGTCGAGATTCTTCTGCTCTGCTCAGCACTGATGGGGCCACACCTGGAGTCCTGGCTCCAGCCGGTGGTTTCTCAGTGCAAGAGAGACATGGAAATACTTGAGACAGTTCAACAAAGGGCCATAAAGATGACAAAGGCGCTGAAGCATGTCTCCTGTGAAGAAAGGCTGAGAGAGCTGCAAGTGCTGGGCCTGGAGGAGAGGGGCTCAGGGAGGTATATTACTAATGTATATAACTTCCTGAAGGGAGGGTGCAGAGAGAACGGAGCCAGGTTCTTGTCAGTGATTAGGGGCAATGGCTCAAACTGAAACATCCAGTCCAACCTGAACATCAGGAAACACCATTTTACTGTGAGGGTGACCAAGCACTGGCCCAGGTTTCCCAGGGAGCTTGTGGGTTCTCCATCCTGGGCCTCGGGGGCCCTGCCTGAGCAGGGAGGTCGGACCAATGGACCCAATCTTCTGTGGTGTGTGCCCTTTTAGTGCACCCTCAGTGAGTTTGCACATGACACCAAGTTAGTCAGGTGTGTTGATCTGCTTGAGGGTAGGAAGGCTCTGCAGAGGAATCTAGACAGGCTGGATTGATGGGCTGAGGCCACTTGTATGAAGTTCAAAAAGGTTAAGTCCCAGGTCATGCACTTGGGTCACAGCAACCCCATACAACACTATGGGCTTGTACAGTGGCTTTCTAGCCACACAGTGGCTTCCAGCTTCCTCTGTTTGTTACCTGTGCTGTGTGTATTCATATAAGGACACTTCAGCTAGACTGTTGACCGTCTCATCATTTTGGTGGAACCTGTTTGGTGGGTTGGTTAGCATTACTCACTACCCTGGTCAGTGTGCTCATCCACTTTATTGCCTGTGAATACAGAAGTATTTGGACAGCATGCCACAGGTTAGCTTAAAGCATGATTCACCCAGTCAGCCAACCTGCCAGCAAAGATTTTGCTACCTTTTCTAGATAGGTGGATCTCATCTCTTCCCAGTAATCTGTATTTGTTGAAGAACACCCAATGATCATAAAAGCCAAAGCCTTAACAACAACATCAGCCACAAAGTCAGGTGTTGAGCTGCATGATGCACTGCTCCCCTCAGGCACCATTCCCTGGTTGCGCTCCCTGGTTGCAGAGATTTGAGTAGCTGGTGCTCCCTAGGGGCCAGTTACATGTGCCCTCCCGCAGTCCGAATTGGCCTTGGGGACTGCCAGCACCACCCAGCCCCCACCCACCTCCTGTGAGACCTGATGCCTGCTGGCTGATCCCTACACACGCACAGCCCAAGGATGCTGGACCCCCAGAAACCCCCTGAGACACATCTCGAGGACTTCACAAACCTCGAGCTCTTCTGAGTATGTGGCACAACTGCTGCTGCTGTCTGCTGCTGTTAGTGTCAGCTTCCCACGGTCTGAATGGTTCATGCTGCACTTTAATGGAGCCATCATGTTTTTGCAGATAATACCTTTATTAATTTGCAGAAATTTGCGGAAAAGGAGGAATGGGATTAACTTTTAGTGTCTTCCCATAAATCCAAAGTACACATGCATGCAAGAGAGAGACATACATGGAGTTGCAGTTCTGATTTCAAGCCTTTGCCTCAGGATGTTAAAACTACATCTATTCTTGGCTACACAGAGCTTGTCCTTCCACAGACTAAGAAGGCTGCAGAATTGTACATAGGAAAATCATTGCTTTAGAAATTAGAGTGGGTATTCATGTCTGGCTACATACATCCTTCATTTAAAAACTGATTCGTCGTTGCTGTCACGTGTATATTTCTAAAAACTCTGACAGCTTTGAACTTGTTATAACTTCATCTAAGCTGGAAACAGCCTTAGCCGATTCTGGCACACCAAAAGAATGGTAAGTTTCTCATATCCAGTGCCTACAATGCTGTCCCACCTGTGGCCAGGTGCTTTAGGAGGCAGCCAGTGCTCTACTGCCGCTGTGTAAAAGAAAACCTTACAGTATGTTTAAAAAAAACAACAAAACAAAACAAAAAGCCAAAACTGCAAGCTTTTTGAGATGCTGAGCATTTTACACACAAGATATTGTTATGAGCACGAGGCAACATGCCATATTTACATAATCAACAATTTATTCTTGTCCTATTAGTATTTTCACTAACAAATTGCAGCTTTATAGTGATTTGTTTTACCAGAAAAGGTAACTAACTGTTGACTTGTAGGGTAACTGATCAAAGGTAAAAGAGCATTGCTTGCTGAAGGTTTAGAACAATTGGATAAAAACATGGCAAGATAAGAAAATACCTGACTGGTGTCATTGTGACATCTAGATCACAGATCACCAGCACAAGCTGGGGCAGATTATGTATGGGGAAGTTTCTCTGAAGACCTGGGAGACGATCCATTGGAGGACTGAATCAATGGTCAGAGACACCCACTGGTGTACCCAACCACCAACTGGAGAAAAAAAAATAATGAAAAGGGCCATACCTTCACTGTGTATGAGGCAGACATGCTATGTGTGGACCCTGGTCTGCATCAGGGAGCAATGCCCGTAATCATCACTGTGGGTGCCTTTACCCAAGCATCAGCTGGGGAGTGTGTAGGAGCATGGCATTTCCCTCGGTGTTGCTACACTGAGATGGGAACAGCTGGAAAGGTGGTGAGGCTGTCCTGACAGGTCAGTGTGCAATTGAACAGGCACAGGCTGTGCTTGTGTGACTACATTTGTTGTTTTACTAGGTTAGATTGTCTGCTAAGTGAGTCCCAATGTTTGTCAGATCTTCAGCACACGTGGTGTTTACAGACTACGAGTAACAGCCTAACCACTAGACAGTTGTTGTAAGCCGTAACCAGCCCGGGCTAAAGCAATCTCAAACAAATTCTGAGACCCTGCACTGGCAGATCAGTGCAGAGATGTGGTCTTTTACTAGAGTGGCAGATGGAGTGATGCATTTTGCTTGCAAGAGAGAAGCAGCAATATGTTTATTGGTATAAAACTGTGATTTAACACAGTTTGATAGTAAATGCAACAGTGGTTTAACAAGATTTGATTACAAGTTACATGTGATTATTTACTGCACAGAGGACAGGGTCAGACAAATCTGTCAGGGAGACCCTCCTGTTGAGTGCTGAGGTCCAGAAAGGACCCTTTGTGCCCTGAACTCCTTCTCAGAGGGGAGATTAGGTGCGGCTGCATCCAGACATAGTCTATTACTTGGACAACAGTTTATGTCTATAGGGTTATATGTGCACAATCAATTCTTTATACCACTTAGCTAAGATTCCAAAGTTTAGCATGCTATTAATCAGTTACTGAGAACCTGTTGCAGCAAGGAATCTCTCAGCCTTGAGGGGTAACCTTAAGAGGCGTCCCTACCCAAGGGGAGATCCTGTCGTGCAGCCCACTGCTGTGCAGGAGAGCTCAACGGGCTCTGGGCTCCACTTAAGAGTTTTGACTGTCTCTTTATAGTCTAATTTCCACTTCTAGTGTTTGCCTTTTCATAAAAGTGAGTATAATGGATGGGAAATGACAGAAAATGCAGGTACATGCTTCCTCCAATATCCTAAAGTTCTCATTAATTGTTCTGGTTTTTACTGGGATACGGTTAATTTACTTCTTGGTGGCTAGTGCACTGCTGTGTGGGAATGGTGTTGATAACACGCTGATGTTTTTGGTTGTTGCTGGGAAGTGTTTGCACTGGGAGGGGACACAGCTGGGTCAGCTGATCCCAACTAGCCACAGAAGTGTTCCATACCGTGGGATGCATGCCTGGTATATAAACTGGCAGGGGGTTGGCCAGGGTTGCCGATCACTGCTCAGGGACCACTGGCCATCGGTCAGCAGGTGGTGAGCAGCTGTATTGTGGATCACTAGTTTTCTTTTCACCCTTCCCTTTGGATTTCATTCCTCTCTCCTTCTCCCTCCTTTTCATTAGAACTGTTATTGTTATCATTACTATTGTTCTTTTGGTTTTGTTTTATTTTATTTCAATTATTAAATTATTCTTATCTCAACCCTCAAGTTTTACATTCCTTTCTGATTCTCCTGTCCATCCCTCTGGGTGAGAGGGCAGTGAGCGAGCGGCTGCATGGTGCTGAGTTACCAGCTGCGGTTAAACTGCAACAGTGTTGTAACTCTTTCCTTGAATGGGGCATCTTCTTAATGTATCTAGAAGAATCACTGCACTACCTGCCATCCACCAAGTACTTAAAAATTTTACTTCTTTACTTGATCCCTGACATTTTCCAGGTGGAATCTCAATTTCTGCTTTATTTAGTGCTTGCCATACTGCTGCTGCCTCTTCCCCCACCTTCTCAGGGGGAGTTCCCTCAATCAGAATATCATCTGTGTATTGGTACACTTTCACATCTTGGGGAAGTAAGACTGTAGAAGTTCAGCAAGTGCAGCATGAGCAGTTGTGGGTGAATGTTTATACCCCTGTGGTAGTCTGTTAAAAGTATATTGAATTCCCTCCCAAGTGATAGCAAACTTGTCTTTATCCTCCTTCTTCAAAGGAACCATAATATATGACTGATATAACATGACTGGTGCCCAGCCAGTCCCTGGCCAGCTCCCCCCAGTTTATACACTGAGCATGATGCTCTGTGGTATGGAATATCGCTTCGGCTAGTTCAGGTCAGCCGTCCTGGCTTTGCTCCGTCCCAGGTGCTTGTGCGCCTGCTCACTGGCAGAGCATGGGGAACTGAAAAGTCCTTGACTTGGGGTAAGCACTAGTTGGCAACAACTAAAGCATCAGTGGGTTACCAGCGCTGTTCTCACACTAAATCCAAAACACAGCACTGCACCAGCTGGTAAGAAGAATATCAACTCTATCCCAACTGAAACCAGGACAACTTGTTTTTCATGAAGGGACAGTAAGAGGTATTTAATTTCTAAGATAGTGACTGAGATAACATCTACTTAGATCTTAGAAATACTGTAGAACTTGCAGATTTTTTATGTCCAAAATCCTACTCTGGAGAACACTCCTCTGATGTGAAGCCTAAACCATACTTTTAATGTAAACAAATGTTTTAACAGTGTCACCAAAACACAACAAATAGTTGTTAATATTAGAATTTTATTAACACACAAAGTATTGCATCACCTGTGAAGTTCAGATGTATTTAAAAGGGTTAAAGAAGAAAAAATGCAAGTAAATATGCTTTTCTCTGTTATTCTGGTTAAAATTCCATTGTCAACTTGGACTGACTGCCTCAGTCTTCCCCAGAAAAGAATGAGGGCTACGATATGTTTTTAGCATCCTTAGGTCTACCTGGGAAAAATGTAATGTTCACAATGGAAGTTTTTTCCTTTTTTTTTTTTTGCTGGGAGGAACATAGTGATAATGCTGATGCTTTCTTATTCCCAAATCTCAGACCCACTTGAGCTTTCTAAGCACAATCTACCTGCATGCTTTTTCTTTTCATCAGTTGTGTTCTGTAAAATCAGTTCACTTAACTAATAAGATTGTACTCTTGTAGTGACCGCTGATATCTATTTTAGTCTGTAGCTTCTGGTATCATCCAGTGCCTGCACTCTTTCTGCAAAACAACTTATTCTAAAATTACAGACAGCGTAATCCACAGAAAACTAAAACAAAATTAGGTAATTGTTATCTGACTGCTAAGAAAATGCCAGCCCAGATAAAGAAGGTAAAATTATCTTAAACCAGTTCAGCTCAATCTAAAATCAGCCAAGAAGATTCCAGATAAGTTCTGAGACACCATGGTATTTTAGAGACAAAATTATCCCAATTTATATTACACTGTTTAATATAATAATGTAAAATTGATAATAATTCGTACAATTACAATAATACATATTATACATTTATATTATAATCATAATATATATTTATAATATTATTTATATCACAAGTATACCAACCTTTAAGCCTGCTGTAAAAATAATCCTATTAAAAATACTCCTTAACTATGAAATAAAGTACTCTGAGTTGTAAGGCATCTCTTGCCAATTCAGACAAAATGTCTTTAACAGCAGTCATATACAGGAGATAAAAAAAATATAATGTGTTATTTACAATGAACAGAATGGACACCAGATAAAGAAAATGTATATAAACCCAACATTTAACATAAGAGGTCTGAATCCAGGATTTATTGGTTTAAAATGAAAGCAAATGCTTCCAAGAAAATGAAATCTTATGACAGGTTTCTGAAAATTTGTATATCCTTGGCAAAATTACACCAGCTGCTGCATCGGTAAATATGGTTAAAACACCCCTTAGGATTAAAACTAGACGTTTAGAGGAAAGAAACGCTTCTCTGGGTTTGAATGCATCTAATAACTGTTCCTGTTTCATTTCCTTCAGGAGATCATAAACTTTAACAGCAAACCTGTAAAAAGTAAATCTTTTTTTCTTTAACAAACAGAAGAAATCTGTACATAAGGAGGCCCAGTATTATTTGTCACGAGAACATTTGTTGTAAATTGCTGAATAGCAAGTGTTAACTGCAGCAAAAATATATTTTAGACCAAACCGGGTACTTTTCTTGCTATGAAAATCTTGTGGTTGTATAACAATTGATATTCTTGTCCTACTGTCAAGCTATGAATTTATTGAAGTGATCACAACTATCTATGGCACAATGTCATTACTTGTGAAGGAAATGTATAATGAATATCATTATAAATAATGAATGTGTGTGAGAAAGACTTATTTTCTCTTAGTTTTCATAATATTCTGTTCTTAGAATCACAGAAACAGAATGGCTGAGGTTGGAAAGGACGGCAAGAGCTCAGCTGGTCCAATGCCCCTGCTCAAGCCGGGCCCCCGAGGCTGTGGCCCAGGATGGTGTCCAGATGGCTTTTGAGTATCTCCGAGGACAGAGAGTCCCCAACTCCCTGGGAAACCTGGGCCACTGTTGGTTGCCCTCATAGCAAAAAAAGCGTTTCCTGATGCACGGATGGGGCCTCCTGTGTTTCAGCTCAGGCCTGTGGCCTCTGCCACTGTCACTGGGCACCACTGACAAGAACCTGGCTCCGTTCTCTCTGCACCCTCCCTTCAGGAAGTTATATACATTAGTAATATACCTCCCTGAGCCCCTCTCCTCCAGGCCCAGCACTTGCAGCTCTCTCAGCCTTTCTTCACAGGAGACATGCTTCAGCGCCTTTGTCATCTTTATGGCCCTTTGTTGAACTGTCTCAAGTATTTCCATGTCTCTCTTGCACTGAGAAACCACCGGCTGGAGCCAGGACTCCAGGTGTGGCCCCATCAGTGCTGAGCAGAGCAGAAGAATCTCGACCTGCTGGCAGCGCTCCTCCTAAGGCAGCGCAGGAGAGCATCCCTCAGCCGCCTTTGCTGCAAGGGCGCGCTGCTGGCTGACGGTCAGCCCAGTGCCCACCAGGAGCCCCATGGCCTTTGCTGCCAGGCCGCTTTCTAGCTGGCAGTGACCCCCAGCACGCCCTGGTGCCTCCCCAGGTGCTGTTCCTCCCCAGGTGCAGGGCTTTGGGCTTTCCCTTGCTGAGCTTCATGAAGTTCCTGTCACCCTGTTTCTCCAGTATGCCAAGGTCCCTCTGAATGGCACCACGACTCTCTGGCGTATCAGCCACTCTGCCCAATTTTGTTTTATCAAAATTTACTATTTTTTCTACAGCAGTATCTTCATGATGCTGAAGGGTTTTGTACTCCATACAAAGCTGGAGGTGTACTACTGAGTGCAGTGGAAATAAGGCTATCAAAGTATATTTAAAATAGTATTCTGTACTTTTTAGGAGTATACCGCTTGTATGTTTCTCATATTAGTTTGTAGTCATAATGCTTTACCATACCTGCTTTTTTTTAACGGCCATATACAACACTGCAGGTCTGTAAAAAAACAAACACTGCCTGATACAAATTTCACTGCTCCTCCAGTTTAGCAGCACCTTAATGTACTGGACACGCTGGATCTTCTTTTTGTTGATGTTTGGGTTTAGCAGTTTCTTTTTTTCGGAATTATAAAGGACAATGCCACATAGGAATAAGTAAATATAATCTATTTTTTATTTCAAAGCTAAAAAGGGAGTAATTTAGTTAGCAGAAATGCTTATTTTGTTTTCATTTCTTTTCTATACCATTCTGTTTGATGAGATAATAGTGCTAATGCTTAAAAACAGCCTACTTATCAGGATACAGGTAAGTGATTAAAATTTGTTAGTAATTTTCTCAAAAATTTACATATCTGGCTCTTTAATTAAAAGCAAGGTATTTGCAGTCAGTTCTGAATGATGATGTGACCTGGATGGTTTTATCGTATTTGACAAATATAGCAGAAAGATTTCTATCCTTGTTGAAAGTTTCAGAAACAGATGAGTTTGAGGCAAGTCTTCCACAAGGGGGCTCAATATTTCAAACTCAGCTTTGCCAATTCTCATTTGACAAACTGCCCAGCAGAGTAAAGCCACAGAATTAACAGGAATTTAGTTTTCTCTTAGTAAAATTATTTTTGTTAATATTGTGAGTCTTCCACAGTATTGCTTAGATATGTCCATATAACATTTCTGTCTCAATGTTTATTTACTGGAAATAATTCCAAATTCTGAGTTAAACTAATATTGTTTCTTATTTGTTTGTTGCCATTTTATGCACAATTTATGTGCATTACAAACACAATCCAAAAAATAAGGACACTTTTAGTAAGACCTCAGAAACAGTTGACATTCTCAGATGTAATATCAATATGTTCTATTACCTCTGTAGAGAAAACCTGTATATAGCTGAGATAATTTTATGGGTTTGCAGGGTCTGAGTTTCAAAAAATGCTAGAAGCAGCCTCTTCTATTTCGTTCATACATTTAACATTGTTATGCTTCTAAAACCACTTTAAGACAAATTTGAAAAAAAATACCTTTTTCCTGCATCGTGTAAGCATCGAAGATGATATTTTAAAACACTCCTGAATTGACTGCTTCACTGTCATTGTCATTATCTACAAAACGTGAAATTCCTTGAATTGCCATTGGAAATAAAATGGCAACTAAAGCAGTTCTATGTCTCCAGTTCGGTTTTGGGGTTTTTTTTAACTGAGAGATAAAACACAAATGACAGTGTAAGAATTTAAATTTGAATGATTACTGAAAAGGTATAAACTTGTCGGTCAGTAGCTTTTTAAACCCACTTGCTGCAGCATATGACTCAAGCCAACAGAGCTGTTCCCTATTTACTGTAACGTAATGCGAGGCAGAATCATACCTCTGACATGTTCTGGCTGTACAGAAGTGAGTGTACATAATATTTTTTCAGCTTCTTATGGCTTAAAATACTTGCAGAAAAAAAAATAATTATCCTTCGATGTTTAGATCCTCTTGCTGGATCTCAGAAGTGCAGAAACATCTAAAAATGAAAAATTGTGGAATGGAAGAGTAAGCTAAATTGTTTTCAAGACTAAAAAGTAATGATTAAAAAAGATTCCTGAAACTGCTTCACTTTAGCAAAAAGAGTAAAGTTAATTTCATTTTATTTAATTTATTCTTCCTTACAAAGTTCTTTGATAAATGAAAATAAAATATGTAGAAAAAGTTCCTTGTTTCTGATCAAAGCAGGGAATCATAGTCTGTACACTGCAGAAATTAATACATGGGCTTAAATTAAATATAATTTCAAAATGCTGCTTAGCATTTCTGAGACTCTGTGTGCATTTTGTTGGAAATAGAAATATTTTGTGTATACCTTGAAGTAATTTTTACAAAATAGCCTGTCTTAATACGAGTTTATTTTTAAAAATCGTGCCCCACAGCACATTTGCTTCCGGTCTATAACTACCATCCCTAAAATCCTTACAGCTGAGGTTTTGTAACAACAAATGCATTTGCAACAGCAAATTAAAACAATTAATTTGGTATGATATTAAAATGTCTGTTTAAAGAAATATGATTCCTGAAAGTGCCTGCTTGTTTCAGCTGTAACTAGAGGCTGAAACTGCCATCACTGTCTGATGCACTGGGACGCCGGACCACGCACTTTACTGCCTCTGGGTACCAGAAGCTGTATGGTTGCCCGCAGTGGCAGCGAGTGTCTGCATGTTTGCCAATGGCTGGTTATGAACAGACTTACTGGTGAGCAAAGTGGGTGGGGAGGACACGCCACTGGAGGAGTTGCTTTCCAGAGGGATCAGTAGGTCTAGGCCAACTGCTAGAGAGGCTGTGGGATCTGGGGATCAGTTGAGAGGCCCTCTTGTACGTGTGTCTCTGGAGGAGGGGCGGGGCTGTCCGTGCATAAGGGAGTCTGGACCGGCAGATGGGCTGGACTGTGGCCACCCACAGCCACAGCTGGCATGCCCAGGTGCCAGCAGCTGGGGAAACCAAGGATCCAGGGGTCATTACTCGCTGGACTGTGTGTCTAAGCCCTGTTTCTGGAGGGATGTGAATTGCATGTATGTGTATGTTTCCCACTGACAGACCTTTCTCCTGACCAGCTAGAGAGGGGAAGAGGATGAGGCTGTTGGTGTTGCTTATCTTTGTACGAGAGTCCAGTGTTTCTGCCTGTGTTGGTCTGTGTGGCTGTGTGTACAATGTATTCTTTTCACAACCTAGAGTTTCTCAGAGAGACACTCCCTTTTGAATAAAAATTAAGTCCTTTTATATCACAGAGATATAAAAGGGCGTGGGATACCACCACTTCAAGCAGCCGATCGATGCTGTTAATCTCCATTTTTCACCTGTAACAGCCAATAGATGATGACATATTCTGTTCTTTTAGACCAATTTTATTTTCCCAGACTGTTTCCACCCTTTCAGATGATAACTTGCCGTTGCAATTTCTGGGTTTTGCACTTATCAGTGGTATCTCAGAAAGTGCCTTGTTTCCAGGTAAGCCTGCTGTACTCCGAAGAGGCCAGCTGTACTTTTCAAGGGTGTTTCTGGTTCCTGAGCCCAGTTTCCAGGCTGGCAGGCATTTTCTTCTGTTCAGGAATTTCCCCCTTTTAGCCAGGCCACCTTTCTGGCTGCTGGCATTAATTGTATAAACGTGTTTGTGTGTGTGTGTGTGCCTATTTGGAATCTGTGCTCAGCCTTGCTACTAGTTTCACCTTAGTGGCAAGGGGCTGTGGCAGCCTTACTTCTATCAGGCTGCCAGGTGCAGCACCTGCTAAAAAGTCTGTAGTCCTGGAGCTGGTTGACAGCAAAGCTGAACAACGTAAAACGTATACCTAAAGCAGTGTACCTCTTTAAAGTAAATGTATACCCAGTTGCATTTCCAACAGCAAAAGGGCAGATACATTTCACAACTTGTACTGAAGGCGAACTTTAGAGATAGTTTGCTGAATAATTCAGCAGGGTGCTGTACGTCTTTTTCTTCATTCATGATGAAAGAAGAGACTATTGCATGCTATTCATAGAAAGCAAGGCATGTACAGTTGGTTTAATGAGTTGTGTTCTGCAGGGTCATAAAAAATTTATGTGCATTACAAACAGGATACACAATTCAGTGCAATAATCTTGTTCCCTTTGTAATGGTTCCCTTCACAGTGAGGTACAATAAAACAATTCTGAAAATCTTAAATTAATATCACTCTACTAATTAATTGCATCCATTGTTCTAGCAGTAGTCTGGAGAACTTGGGTGAATGACTCCAGTAGCAGTTTTTGGAAAGTGTGTGGTGGGGTAGCTGTTTGAAGGTGGGAATAGGAGCAACCTGATTGTCTGCAGGTGAGTTTGATGAGAGAAAACAACTACTTTCCACCAAGGAAGAGGAGCAAGGTGACTATATGGGTCAGCTGCTGCAGCCGGGATGACTGGCTGTCGGGATGCAGGACCAGTGCAGCTCACTTCAGAAGCGTGAGCTGGCTACAAGGACTCAGGGTAAGAAGGGAATGATGGTAGCATGTGCCTGAGGACCCCAAACCTTCGTTTTCTTGTTGTTTAGTTGCATACAACCCTGTAGCCTGAAGGCTGAAACTTAATCTCTTTACATCCAGAAATCATCCTTCATATTCTTGACATGTTATGTATTTCCAATCTATTCTGCAATTATTCCTGCATGATGATGGTATATTATCTCTAAGAAAAATGTATTCTGATTATGAAAGTGTGGGTGCTTAGTAAAAGAATACATTTTGTGTCTTATTTTAGTAGCAACATGTGTGGCTGTTCTCCACTATTTATTAACACCTCATAGAAGTCCATTGCAGCACCTTCTTTTCAAAAATAATTACCCTGTTGGCAGGGCCCTGTGTAGTTTAAGGTATACAATCTTTGCAAAATCCTTATTCCCTGTAATGAAAGTCTGATTCTTGAAAATGAGTGAGATTTTAGGGGATAGATTGGTAATCTGATCACAACATCTATATGTAAATCTACTTTATTATCATTAGTGCACAGATGGGTCTATTGAGCTCACTTGTTGGTACTGTTTTTCTCTGATGAAGCACTTCCAATTCCAGTTAGTGATACCTCGTTCAATCAATATGTAGCACTGAGGTAACACATCCAGTGTCAAGTTGTTCAGGGTATTTTTTAAACAAGTATTCTGCTATAGTGTCCAATGTCAGAGCACAAAAATCATATATCAAGTTATAAAATGCCTTAGTAGCTCAAAATGCAATAAATTTAATTTTTGTGGAATGATAATTACAAGTTTGACTTACAGAAGTTTGCCAAAGTCTTACTCTCTTCTTCCAGCAAAAATTAAGTGCTTGGGTCCCTCTTTAATAGATCATTTTTCTATCTGTCTGGCATCTTACAGAAAGTCTATCAATGTGAGCAAGCTTCTATGTGCCTAAATTTAAGAAATACCTACTTTTCCCAAAGGAAGATGAAACAAACTATGTCCTTGATTTGGCCTCATAATTTCATACATTCCTTTAAAAAAATGTAAAACAAAAAACCTACATCCTTTGAATTACAGGATTTCTACTATCCAGCTGTCAGAAAATAAACTGTTATGTCAGTAAAAATAGATCTAGAGGTAAGATATATTTTATACCTAGGTAAGAAAGACTTGCTTGGCTCCCTGAATTCCCAGCCAGTGCTATAAAGGAAATTATTTCTCCTTGTTTGGTTTCTAACAACATTTCAAGAACTGGGACAGAAAATTACTGACGGGGACCTTGCACTGGTGTTAGTGTAGCAGACTCCTTTTATGTGTTTCAGTAACTTCTTCTACCCTTTTTTCAATTGCTTGTGACTTGATCATATTTAAATTTTTTAGACTGAAGTTGTCTCAGGGTGATCTTTTCCCGAGCTCCCCCCCAACACTTTCCTTTACCAATATTACCAAAACCAAGGCTACTGAAAAATAAACTATTCTGTATTATTTAAAGTTCTGCTGATTACATTTTTAAAAAAAAAAATAATGTCACCAGGCAGGCTTTGGAGCACATGATTAAAATTTCATGGTGGTGTAGCACCTGTGATGCCTCTGTGTCTCTTATCATCTCTATAAACCCTGTCCAAATTTGACATGGTTTAATCCTTAAAAAAATTATGATTTGTGTGCCATCATAAAAAAAATTTAAGAAATGGATGGCCTCTACACACCCTGTCCACACACATATATCTCAGCCAAGGACTGAACAAGCTGCACCCAGCAGCTGCAGCTCAACTGCTACAAGCATGATCTAAGTAACACAGATGAAAACAGAAAATTACCTCTTTTGCAATGTACCTTACTTCGGTTTTAACATCAATGATATGATTAAAGAAGTTGCCTGACATGAATGCAAAGGTAAAAATAACAGAAATGGGAAGATGAGATTAGATCAAGAAACCCAACAGGAGGGAGAAGCTGGTCTGGTATTTAGGTGGCTGGGGAGAAGAAGGAGAAAAAAAAAAAAAAGTAAAAGGAAACAGTAGTTAAGACTTGGGATTCTGGCAAGTAGACTGTAAAGGGCAGAAATGTTTTAATTTGGGAATATAACTTCTGCATTTGCAACATTAGTAGTGAATATTTAATTTTGGAGGATTTACTTGTAGGCTGAGAGGCTCTTTTATCATTCAAGAAAATCTGATCTCTCTTTTCATTTGTTCAGTACTAAGTTTAAAAAAAAAAGTAATCCAGAGGGAAAAGTTTTGGTATAATAATGATAAAATTATCAGACTATTAAAATTAATGGGAACTTTCCTAGAAAACATATTTAATTCTCTTCCCAGCAATAAATTACTGCAAACTCTCCAATTTTCAAAAGTTCCTCTCAGTAAAGTATTTGTAAAGAATTACTTTAATTAATTCTTATTACATCCCCTTAGGCTTAGTTTTTACTGAGTTATTAGAGAAAATGCTAAAGTTTATGTTCATGTAGATTTATTTGCCCTTGAATATGCTTAATTAAGTTTGAAGAATGACAGGTTTTTCAATTCCTTGTGGATAGATATTGATGAGATACATAGAATTTATATCACTAAGAGCATTTATGGTCTGTAGTATACTTTTCATACTGGAAATGTATGCTAACTCTTTTTACTCTATAAAGCTCTTTTCTTTTTTCCTTTTTTTCTTTTTTTTCTTTTTTTTTTTTTTTTCCTTAGCAATTACATGGCTTTGGCCATTCAGCAGGCAGTGTGCATAGATCATGAACACACTCAATGTAGGCAATAAGTTCAACTTGTTTGAAGCAAATTTTACTGTCTGCACCATAAACCTGAACTCACTTTGAAGTTCTGGGAGTCCTTAGCAGTAATTATACACAATCATGTATTGCTGCACCAAAATTTCAAGCCTTGAAAAATTAATACAGTGCAAGAAAAGCCATGGTTGGTGTGAGGCAGCTCTTGTTTGATTATACGGAAATGACTAAAATATTTAATTTCAGAACTTCCCAACAACAGCAACATTTGACTTCTACTTTTGCCTGCATTGTACACAGAAACAGGGAGGAAACAGAGCAGTGCTGTGTATCCTTTTCCTCTTTCATTATCACTGTTTAGATAGTTGTTCTTCTGTCTTCCTCACAGTGTTCTTTAATGCCAAAATGTAAATTTTAACTGAACTTCCAGCTGTTACATTGAGTAGTTACTTAAAAGGTGTGGTAATTCTTTGGTGATAGGCGAGGGACAAGTGCAGCTCTGAGATCTTGACAGGAAGGATTTTTTTTGCTAGTATGAGAAATTCTTGCAGGAACAGAAGGATCTCCCTTTGAACTTAAGGCTTCATCTCAAGAGAGCAAGTGTATTGGGGTGAATGTGTTAGTGACAGAAGATTAGTTTTCAAGCTTTAGTACATTGCTGTTACCTAAATGCTCCTGTCTGTCTTCCAATTTATAAATTGAGTGGTACGATCTGCAATCACTGTTTTTAGCTTTAGAGTTCAGCAAGACCAAGTTTATTCACTGAGAATTAGGTATTCATTCAAAGGAGAGCAGCAGAAGCTTGAGTCCGCAAGAGATCCAGGCCAAGGGGCAGTATAGATTGGTTAGAATCCTACCAAACATATGGCATGCTGTCCCTCATAATTCCTGCAGTTTGGACTTCAAACTGTAAATATTAGTACTGGAAATATTGATGTTGATCAAATGATGTAACTTTTGCCACCCAGAAAAGAACAACTGTAATAAAGAAAATTACAATTATTCTGAAGTTTCTTTTTCAAGCCACTTTGCTTCTTCAGACATCAAATTCTTCTCCTTTGGACAGCCCACCAGTCAAAAACTGGTGGAGATGTGAGCTTAAGATTTCTGTGTAAGTTCGTTAACTAATATAAACCTTTTTTCTACCTATACGAAGTAGCAAATCAACATTAAAGACTTTGCCTAATATTTATCATATATTTGCTCTCTTAACAGCAAGATGTCTGATATAAGTCTATTATCAGTTAATGTTTTGATTCAGTTCAATACTTTCTAGGTCAGGAAACAAGCACTGGTATTACCATACAGATTGTGCAAACATCACAGGACCATATTGAAGACATTGTATAGGGACTTCCACGTGCATTTGAAATGAAGTTGCCTTGTATGCAATTCTCCTGGTATAGAAGCAGGAATGTTGTTAACTCCAGCAACTGTATTTATGCCCAGTCCAGCTAACAGCAAAAGAGCTTGGTCACCTCAGAACAGTGCTTATAGTTGCACATCACTAAAATCAACAATTTTAAACAAATCTAGCCTTCTTTTAGTGCTCTGCAGCATGTTTCCCCAGTTTGCATGGAAATCGATATGGATTTGAGGTCACAGTCTATTCCTGAGCATTCAAGAGACCAGCGTTTTATCCATCTTGGGCCAATTTTTCAACAATGTGGTCAACAAAGGAAGTCCAGAATGCCTTTCCACTTTTCTCTTGTACATTAGTTTGCCCTAGTTCACAGAGATTTTTACAGCAAGAAAGTAATCAGTGAAGTCTTCTGCTTGTTAGTACTATGTCTCACATGGACTACAGTGCGCTGTTTCTTTTTTCTGTTCCTTTAAAACCCTGCAGCCTCAGAAGCTGGTGTTCGTGGAATTGGTGCAGAGGCATCAGACAGGAGCCTCACTGGGGGGGAGTGAATAGTCTCTTGATTGTTCCTTCTGAGCAATGGTAGAGAGGAACACGGGTCTTTTTCTTAAAGCAGAGACCTGGGGTGAGAAGAGAAACCAGGTTCAACAAAATAGAGAAAAAGTTCCATCCCTGGATGAAAGACAGGAGATAAACTAAATAAAAGTTCCATCTCACAAATCGGGTTACCTTGTAGCTATATCTTAACTCACTATTTTTTATTTTGAAATGACTTGGAGTCCTGTTGCAGTTTGTTCACATTTAAGAGTCCTTGTTGATAACTTACATAGCTCAAAACTTTCTCATCCAGATGTCGGGGGGGGGGGGGGGGGGCTTACTGCTGCGTGTGTGCTGTAAGGATGTTGGAGAACTTTTGTGGTGCTCTAAAAAGTACTTTATAAAGTGGTACAAAAGTATAACTTTCTAAATTTGTTTTCCAGATAAATAGATAAGGGAGCTTGTTAAATGGAAAATACAATAGGTTTTTATCAGCAATGCTTCATAAACTGCTAATTGGGGGTAATTTATTCTAGTATGATTAATTAAAAATGAAAATTAAGGATTTACCAAGCTGGAGAATAGATGACTGAACTTGATGCAAAACCCTATATATCAACTGAGTTTTCTTTCTGTGCTGACTGGAGTACAACCCACTTAGAAAGCAGATGCAAAATCACTGCACCACATACTTTCTGGTAATAAGACATAAATGTGTAGAGGAGCCTTTGTTGGTATCTTGCTATGACATTTTACTCGCCTCATGCAATACTGTGCAATGTCTGGTTATTTGTAGGACATCTACTCATTATTTAAAAAGACAAGGCAAAAAAAAGATCTTAAGGATAATCTAACTTTCTAAAGTACAGGCAAACAAGCTAAAAATCCCAATTACATAATAATGGAATTAACAAAATACAATTCTGCTATTGAGAAAGTTAAAGATCTATGAGAGCGCAACCCTCGCTAATTCAGATTGAGAATAGATTGAACATATTTGTCCCCCCCTGCTCTGCTCTCGTGAGACCCCGCCTGCAGTACTATGTTCAGCTTTGGGGCCCCCAACATAAGGACACGGACCTGTTGGAATGAGTCCAGAGGAGGCCACGAAGATGATCAAGGGGCTGGAGCAGCTCTCCTGTGAGGGCAGGCTGAGAGAGTTGGGGTTGTTCAGCCTGGAGGAGAGAAGGCTCTGGGGAGACCTTAGAGCAGCCTTTCGATACTTAAAGGGGGCTTATAGGAAAGATGGGGGCAGATGTTTTAGTAGGGCCTGTAGCGATAGGTCAAGGGGGAATGGATTTAAACTGAAAAAGGGTAGATTTAGATTAGACGTTAGGAAGAAATTCTTCACTGTGAGGGTGGTGAGACACTGGAACAAGTTGCCCAGAGCAGCTGTGGATGCTCCATCCCTGGCAGTGTTCAGGGCCAGGCTGGATGGGGCTTTGAGCAACTTGGGCTAGTGGAAGGTGCCCCTGCCCATGGCAGCAGGTTTGGAACTAGGTGATCTTTAAGATCCCTTCCAACCAAACCACTCTATGATTCTATGTTTAGCAGCTCAAAATACCAAAATTTAGAAACTGTAAAACTCAAACTGGTTGCTATGGCATGTGAGCTGATATTATGCTTAACTCCCAACTTGCTGTTTCAGATTTCTTCAGTAACACAATAAGCCAGTACAGAAACATTGAAAGCAAAAGATTTGAAAGAAACTTCAATACAGAAAAAGTACTAGAAACTTGGCTGCAACAATAAAGTTCACTTGGTAACACCAAACGTTTTTGTAACAGGTTGTTTTGGTGTAGGTATCCTGGATGCATAATCTATATTTTCTACAGAGAGACCTTCCTGCTCCTCTTCTGGAATATGCCATGGTTTTGTTTTTTTAAAAAAAAGATCCCTTCCACAAGCTACAGACATGAATTAGAATATTTCATTGAATATTTATCCCATTTGGTTTAGATCTATGATGATGGAATCCGAAACAAGAAATCTCTTGTCTGCTGCCAGTAGCACCTCAAAAACAAACAGAAGGCTTGGGGTTCCTGAAAGAAGATTCTTACAGAATTAGAAATGCCAGAAAGCAAAGGAAAGGATTTGTCCCCCTTCAGTCCTTGAACCAGAGTTCACGCTGTGCTTTGCGTTTGCTCCTGTAGAGGTATTTGCAGAAGCTGCGTAGCTAATTCATTTCATTACAACCATCTTTAATGCTGTCCTCAATGTCGTCTTCTTCTGCCAGTAGGTGAAGTGCTCATTAACTGGAAGTGATAATAGCAATTTAGGAGGACTTTCCACCATTAAAAATAAATTATTTTATTTATATTCTTTCAATCTTATTGCCAAGGTAAGAAACATGCTCAAAATGTGGTAAGATGGAGCACTTAAGTGACATTCAGTATTATTTAAAGGAAGATCTATGAAATAACTACACAGTTCATCAAGCAGATGAATATAAATAGTGCTTCCAATGTTTTATGTTGGCATAAAACTAACAAAAGATGTCAAAAACAGCTGAGTTAACAAAGAAATAAAGCAAATAGCATTCTAAGTCTGAATTACAGTGCCAGTGGAATTCTTAAATTCTTGCTCTGTGAGCAAAACATTGAAGATGCCACATATGAAAAAAAATATTCCATATTCATTACAATGTAGCAGTTTCTAGAGACAACATTGAAGCTGAAACAAACAACAACAAAAAGCACAGTTTGAGACGTATGGGGGTGTAGTTTGGAGTGTTTTTTTTAAAAAAAATTACAGTACTTTGGGTGTGTAAAGGTCAAACTTCTTGCACAAAACTTGCCATTTAACTTCATGTAGCTTTGGGGAATGCTTAGTTTGAAAACATGCAGCTTAAGCTGTAAGGATCTTCTTTATGACATCTATTTTAATTTCTGCTCAAAGGACTTTCTCTCAGGGTCAGGACTTTCAGTGCACCAATAGATCATAACTGCCATGACCAGCCTGCCCTGGGACCCCCGCTCCTACCTGTGTCCCAGGGGCTTCATTCCAGCTCAGACTCGCAACTCCCACCCTCCCTGATTGACGTTTGCAAGAAAGCCTGTGCACCTTACTAATCCTCACTTTTTGACTGGGCTCCCCTCAGACCTGACTCATCACCTTGCATTTGTTGGAAGATGAGTTGACTATCAAGGGAACCCGTTTCTCTCACCAGCCCTGCTCTGTCTGCCTTGGGAGGCTACAGCAGGACTGCATCCTTTCTGGAGACGATGATGCCCTTCACTGGTGTTGTGATCACTCTGAACTCCTGGCAGCCCTACTCTTGCTGTTCCATAATGCTCAAGAAGTTAAATTTTACCTTTTTGCCTGATGAGCATTTCAGAAAATTATCTTTTTGTGCTTTTTATGCTTTTCAGTAGTAAAGTTAGTTCTTTAGAATAAACAGGAGGTATCTTGAGGAGATGCTGATTTTTCACTGGATTGAAATCAGGTTTTGCAGTATATGGATTTTTGTGCTGTGATTGTTTTTACTTCCCATTGTGCTTGTGCAATAAAGATTCTTTATCATTTTAGCTAAGTTTAGGAGTGTGAGTAATTATCCAGCTTTTCTGTTTGCCCCAAATTCTTGGCAGGAAACACAGGTGCACATAAGAATTAACACAAAATCTAAATCTGATGACTGTGTCTATGAGATTTCAAAAGCCTAAGCAATTTTTAGACCTATTGTGAAACAGGCAGGAAAGTTATTTCAAATGTGACTTTCTTTTTTATAAGCTATTCATGTCTCATACACTATCAATGAAATACAGAATAATCCAAAATTTGTATTGTGGGCTTCACTAAGTGAATACTTGAAGAAAGACTGGCCCTGCAGAACGTTTCAGTAACATGAACATACATTTTATTTGTAAAGCATTGTCTTCCCTGGTTATAGCGCTCATAATCTTCATAGAATGAATCACAGAATGGTTGGGGATGGAAAGGATCTTTAAAGGTCATCTAGTCAAACCTCCTTGCAATGAGCAGGGACATCTTCCACTGGATCAGGTTGCTCAAACCCCCGTACGACTTCACCTTGAATGTTTCCAGTTATACTACTGAACTTCTTCACAATTACATACATGAAATGCCTTCAGAAAGGCATTTGAATTTTCTCCTCTTTAAACAAGTAGTTTCAGAGTCACTGAGATCCTCTAGAAGTAATTTTAGATGTGAGATAGGGAATAGAAGGAACAAGTTAAAATCTTATGGCTGTGAAGACAATAGTATATTTTTATCTGTATGGTGCCTAATTATCGAAGTGTGTAGAAATATAGCACATGTATATCTGTAACATTACAGAATCAGAATTTTATCAGTAGGATTGTCAGGATTGTCTTTCAATGGTTAATTCCATGGCACTTAGGAAAGGCATTCAAAAGACAGAAATATGAAGACAACTTCTCCCACAATTGTAGGCATAAAAGTTTATGCTCCTCAGACCTTATGGAATTAAATTACACAGACTATTCCTAGCTCAGTGAGATATGCATATTGACGTATTGAGAATAGCCCAGGGAATTTAGATACTTCCTATTAATTTTGGCTGCTAAATAAACCTCTGTTCCACAAACTTCTTTGAAAATCTCACTATTGTTTTTCAGGGGTCTGAAGACATCTAGTAAATATTGTTGAAAAACTCAAACATAAGAAAAACATAAGAAAGAGAAACATAAGAACAAATATAAGAACATTACTTTAAAACCAGTTCTACTGTGGATGATAATTTGATCTTTTCATACCAATATTTAAAGTCTTTTTAAAGATGTTCTTTAAAAAATCAGTATGTGTTTTGCAACTATTGCAGCGATTTTTGCTTTTAATGAACAAAAACTTTTCAAAGGTTAAAGCGGACTCATTTACATGACTTGTAGTTTACTACTAGGATTTTTTATTTAATTGAATAGTTCTGTTCATTTTAATGTACTTCATGGAATCATAAAATGGTTTGCGTTGGAATGGATGTTTACGGATCGTCTAGTTGTAAGCACCCTGCCACGGGCAGGGACATTTTCCACCAGATGAGGTTTCTCAAACCCCCATACAATCTCACCTTGAACATTTCCAGGGATGGTACATCCACAGCGTCTCTGAGAAACCTGATCCTGTGCCTCGTCTCTCAGCATTGTAAAAACATCTACTCTCTTTCTGTTTAAAACTGTTGCCCTTTTCCCTGTTGCTACAGGCCTTAGTAAAAAGCCCCTTTCCACCTTTCTTGCAGGTGCCTTTTAATCATTGAAAGCCACAGTAAGATTTCCCCAGAGCCTTCTCCAGGCTGAACAATACCAACTCTCTCAGCCTTTCTCATAGGAGAGGTGTTCCAGCCCTCTGACCATTTTTGTGGCTACCCTCTGGAAGCACACCAACAGATCCATGTCTTTCTTTTACTGGGACCTCCCAGAACTGGATACAGTACTGCAGGTGGGGTGTCAGGAGAGCTGAGGAGAGGGGGAAAATCACCCCTCTTGACCTGCTGGCCATGCCTATTTTCATGTAGTCCAGGATAGGATGGGCTTTCTGGGCTGCAAGTACACATTGCTGGCTCATCCATCAGTACACCCGGGTCTTTCTCCACAAGGCTGCTCTCAATTCATTTTTCTCCCAGTTCAATGATGATAGTTGGGATTGCCCTGACCCAGGTGCAATTTGCCTTGTGAACTTCATGAGGTATACATGAGCCCACTCCTCAAGCCTGTCAAGATCCCTCTGGGTGGCATCCCTTCCCTCAAGCAAATCAACTGGACCACTCAGCTTGCTGTCAGCCGCAAAACTGCTGAGTGTGCACTGAATCCTACACTCAATTCTTAATATTTTTTTTTCAGATATGAAGATATGAATGAATAAGTACAAAGCATTTTCAAAAATGCTTTTACTCATAGATGAGTAAATTCTCTACCTTAATAGCACTCTGCTTTTCAGTCAAGGGGGAGAAAATGTGAATCTTGGTAATTAGTCAAGCTAGTGGTACTTGCTTATTAAATAATGAACTCCTGCACTGCACCAGGAGTACTAGTTTTCCTTTTCTTTTTGTCAAGCTTAGCCTTGAACTTAATAGTACGTTATAATTTGCCATCCTTTGAAATAGCTAAATTGCTTCTGCAGACTCCATTGTATTTCTCTCCATTTTGAAAAAAATGCATTCTTGAAAAATTCGTTATTACTGCTGCTACAATTAAAAACCTTCTTTTGTTTTGTTTTCTACTTGTAAATAAGTAGAAAAGTAATAAGTAAAGGCTAAATACCTTATTCTTTATTGTTGTTTTCTTTTTGAAGACATAAGGGCTCTATGCCACATTCAAAAAAGACCTTTCTTGCTGTATGCATTGATACTTTCAAATAAAGATAGAGCACCCCAATGAGAAAGCACCTTATGCAAAAGCTGGTGATTCAGTTGAAGGTTAATGGCTGGCATTGCAGGAACTCCAATGCACAAGCTATAATTAGGAGTGTCTGATGGCAGCTCACACTATAATATAAACAGAACCCATCTGTATGCTCATAGTAATGACAGTCTCTGTCTCTCTCCATACCATTCTTTGTGTTTTAATAGCATGTTTCTCACTAAATCTTAGATTCTTATTAAATTCCAACCTAAAGGGAAAAATAAGTTTGAATTGAAATTGTGTAAATGGATGGCATGGCATTGTGCAGCATTTTAGGTGGTAATGGAAAGGAGATTCCACTACACCTAAAATGCTACGCATGCACTTTGCTCTTAACAATGTTTTTGCCTCACTAGGGTGAGGGATTGTGAAGGGTGTATATTTTTGGCAGAGGCATTTGCACATTTCAGAATAGAAATATGTACAGGCAAACTTTGTCATTCCTTTGGTGACTGAGTAATTTGAGATAGCGTATTTATAGATGAATTTCCCTTTCTCCACCTGCTAGCAGGCTTTACTTTTGTTCTTGTGCTTGTAAACAATTGTCAGAGGAAGGAATAGGACTCAGGTCTCCTGCTCACAAGTAGTGCCCTAATCAATACTGTACACCTGCAGTATCTTTCTCTGGCTCAATGATCCCTGATTTTTCTTTTCAAAAGTTGCATATCTTCCTAGCTGAAATGAAGAAAGTGTGACCCCAGAGCAGTGTATTGTATAATCTGGTGATTATGGCATTCTAAGAAAGCACAACAAGCTGGAAAACTGAGGGCACTTCAGGATCAGATGCCCATGATGTAGATGGATGGTCAAGTCATGAGTTACTGGGGACAAAGCTGATTGTGTCTGTTATATTTTTTAAGTAAGGAATAAGCTTCTGCAAGGGAACAAATTAATTATGATGTCAGAGTCAAGATTCAAGGCAACAAGAATTTATGAAGATATGTCGGTATGTGGACATATGCAACTTGTGTTTCTCATTATGAACTTGAGAAAGAGTTTAGGGCCTCACTGAAGGCTGAATTCCTGAGGGTGGGCACGTGGGATTAGCCGTGTAAGGAGCACTGTGAAGCCTGAGACCCACAGTGTCCCTTGGGCACTGCGCTGGCACACTGCAACTCAAATTCTTCACATTCTATCTAGTTATCTATAGTTCTAAATCACCTTCTATGAGTTAGGGTTTTTTTTTAATGTTATTTATTAGGCTAACTCAGGTACATTTCAGTCCACCCTCCCTTTATCTGCACATTCTGTGACCTGGAGGGGACAGCTGCCCTTAATATTCAGTCCTGTTGTTTGTGACATGAACCTTTTTGCTTTCTCACGTGCCTTCTTGCGAGGTGTCATCTGATCACTTCCCATTTCCACCCACCTTTGAGCATTACTGCAGGTGTGGATTCTAGATATTTTGGTGCATTTTGATTTTAATAGATTCCCTGTCATTGTCTTATTTTAATCCTTCAGCTGTTCAATGAATTTCATTTCACTAATCAGCTTGCTTAATTTCTCAGTCTTTCTTGTTGATTTCCTCAATTTGAGTAATGTATCCTTTTCTCAGTATCCAGGTTCTCAACACTCACAAGTGATTGAATATAATCCTCACTTTTTTGGTTTTGGAAATATGTGATTAATAAATTCCTACGTTTATAGAGCTGTCACCAGTTGCATTATATGTACCTATTATTGTGGCTGCACCTCATCACACCCCACTATGTTAACAACTGCTTTTATTAGATTTACATATATGTAAAGCTAGAACTTCAGCTAGTATAAGTTAGAATATGTATCTTTAACAGCATTGTGCCAGTTTGCTCCAATTGCAGCACAAGTAACAGACTTAAACCTTACAGACTAAGGACAGTTACTTAGAATTCAGTTTGTGTTAATTTGTGTGTGGGAGTTACTGCCTGTACTGTTTTCAAGTCTTTGTTTAGGTTTTTACAGTGTAAACAGAGAGGTTTGTATTTAGAGATTTGATCTAGAGAGAGAAACTCGGGTTTTTTTCCTTGATGCAGTAGGTGTTACTGTTGTATTCTGTGATAGTTTCAACAAATACATTAGGGACAAAATACCAGGCTGAGGTGAAAAGCAGAACTTACTGTAATGTTAAAATAATGTGTGTAGTCAATTTTCACAATACTATGAAATGCGCTGTTGTAAGTGCTATAAATACAGGTCTACAAATACTTCTTTTGTTGTACGTGCATCCTTTTTCAAACAAACTGCCAACACAGCTCAGTATGCAACAAAAGTTAAACACAGAACTGTCCGTCATGAAATGCAGATTCTATTTTAAAGAACAATGGTCCCATTTGAAAATACACTTCAAAACCACTTTTCTTTCTGTATGTCACAGAGAAGCACAAAGGCATTTAATTATCTCTTCATAATTTAATCACAGAATGTAATGAGAACTCATGATTTATTTTTTTTTTTGATACAAAAGTAAATGACTATTCAAGGGAAAACCCTGCAAGAAATGATGTGTATTGTTCCTACTCTGGCTCAATCTGCAGCTCAATCCTGCCATCTCCTTGAAATTTTAGGGTGGTTTTATGTCTTAATCTAACATTTTGCTATCTTAATCTAATGTCTTAATGTCTTAGTTTTCATGTCTTATTTTTATGTTTTAAGCTTAAAACGTAGTCTTTGTTTGATCTTTATGTTTAGAAGTGCAGTAGAGATGACAGTCTTCATACAGGCATAAAAATAACTCATGTTTTACTCTTTTTCTAGTGCCTCTCTACCTGTAGCAAACATGGTAGCAGCCCGTAGTTAATCACTAAGTGGTGGAGTACTACTGAATTCAAATTATGTTCCTTTCTCTAAATGTATCTTTCTCTCTCACTTGGCCTAGTGGTTAAATAAAAGTGGTTAGGTTATTGAATGTCTGTTCTGTTTTGAAAATGGACACTGATGTTCAGAAAGATAGAATACTTCGGGTTTATGTTCTGCTTGTTTTTTATTATACTGCTGTCTCAGCTAGGCAATACGCACTTACGGGCAACTTCATATTTGTCTTTAGCAGGTTTCAAAGACATACCTACAGAACTCCATTTACTTGTCTTAAAAGATGAAGAGATGACCTAATTACAGGCAGTACGTATCTATACGGGGATAGACCTAGTAATAAAGGGCTAATGAAAGAGAAGAAAAAAATATGGATTTAACTAAATCTGATAGATTAGAAATGAAAAAAAAAAAAATTCAGATCTGAAATCAGAAGCAAATTTCTACCGGGGAATTCACTGTTGAAGAAGCCTTCATCTGTGGTGAAGGATACATGGTAAAGTGTAGCTTCATACTTTTATACATCTCCTTATCTCTTAATACATGCAAGTGACATGGGCAATTCCAATGGCAGGTGTTACTATGAATAGGTCACCATTTCTTGCATAGTAAAATTACCTGTCTGAAAATGTTCTACTAACAGATATTCAAGATTTTAAAAAAAAAAAAAATTAAATAAGATTTAAAATTTTCCAGAAAAAAATTATGGCTTCTTCATCTGTTCATATTGGCTTATGCATACCCAGGGAAAATGAAAACATGTTCATTTTACAGAGCTCATTTTTTCAACTGAATAAACTAAAAATCTCTGTAAGCTATTCCTTGCAGTGGCTGTTTGGGGGTAGGAAAGAAAAGGGACAAACTTCTATCACAACATATTTGAGATAGTGTTCTTCTTACCTTTTACAAACAGATTATAAAATGTTCTTCTTAAAGAAGTGTAACATACAATTAATCTTGAATTTTCAAAATAAAAATTATTTTAATAGTATTTTACAGTAGATTTTATAAACTAAAGAGCTCTAAACCACAATTAACTATTGTATTGCTTTACAGAAGGACAAAATATACTTACATCTTTTCTACAGTGGATGGAATAATCTATGGATTACAATAGTTATAGTACTACTTCAAACAGTAGTTTTACCTGATACAGGTACAACAGATGATTTTCTACTTATTTAAGTGTGACTAGGGTTCTCCTGACCAATACAAATCAAAGTTGTTCATTAACGTTTGTGAATTATAAATGTTATTTTTAATTCATGGGGCAGAACTGCTGAGTTTAATAAGTTCATGTGTAAGCAACACCCCCTAACCAGAAGATAATAGGTCTGAAACATTTTGTTGTGGGTCATGTTGAACCATGCTATGGTTTGACTTAGCAGGTGATATCAGAAGAGCTGAATGCAACCGGACATCTGCAAACACTATGTATAATATTGTCTGTGTGTCAAATACATCCTGTTATATTTTGGATCATTAGCTAACTATATGTGACAATACAGCCAGCACAGTTAAATCTTAGCTAGATGTGGCAGCCAATCAACAACAAATCAAAGGAAAAACACTGCTCTGCAAATGCTTGATTATACCAATTTTTGTGAAAAAATACAAAGTGTTTAAGTAACCTTCATGTTTTAAGGAGTCATACTTTTGTTTTAAAAAGTTAACACTTCATGGGATTTATCACATAGTTTACTTCAGTCTGGAACACGTCATTGAGGATTATTTTTTGTTATTTCTTTTTTCCTACTTGATAATTTTTGCAAGCTGGGTGCTTTAGTCCATTGCAGAACAAAGGTTCCTGTGATGGATGTATATACTACCTTTCATCACAATCTTTAGAGTAAGGTGAATTGTAAGCTTTGTTCTGAAATATAGATTAAATCTTCTGAGCTGTTTGTGGTGATCTTCAATCTGCTCAAACTTGAAATTTAGCAGTACATTATTAAAGCGATAGAAGGTCATAAAAAGAAAAGTTTTGGACAAATATTCCACACATGAAATTTTCAGCTCAATAAAGCTTTAATTTTACCCTGTGTACGACTCACTTTGACAATAGCCATCTTTTTTTTCTTTTTTTTTTTTTTTTTTTTTTTTGGTGGTCTAAACAATCTGTACAATGGAGTGAGATATTTTAGTATATTTTTGGACTGAAAGGCATTTTATGAATCCTAGATGTCATTGTTATTTTTTTCATTATACTATATTAATGATAAGAACATCAGTTTTTAAATATAGGGGCCAGTCTGTCTTGGTGAATTAATGTTGAACTGCTTGTTGCTAAGAAAGGACATTGAACAAGTTCAGTGCAGAAACAAGCCAGACTGTGATGTGATAAAACTGGTAACTCGGAACATATTAAAGGTATCAAGGATACGAGACACTCCTGAGCACTGGGTCTGCAGATAATTCTACTAATTTTCTGTAACAATTTAATGGCCTTTTGAATGTGCTATACATTATCGCCCCAGCCTTGATCAAAAGACTTGAGGTCAGGTATGTTTGACTTTTGTAATTACAGCATGAGATAGAAAGGTCATGTAAAAATCATGACCATGTTATCCAGTGAAACCCTGGGAAAAAAAAACAGGAACAATAACACTGCTATTATGTTCAGCACATACCTTACTTAGTACAGAGAAGACCACAAAAGAGCTGCAAGTAGCAATTGTGAAGAATACTACTTGTCACCATAGTTAACTACAAATTATAAATACCTTGTCCAGTCCTTTCCTTTTCAAATGTAGTTGCACAGCTTGGCAGAAGCAGGATGTAAAAGTCAAAATGTCTAAGGGAATTGTTAATGAACAAAAGTATCAAATATGCCTTTTATATAATGAATCTATTTTTACACAACCTATCATACACTGTTCAAATGCTTCCTAACAACAATCACTAACACAACTAATATGTAAAAGGTAGTGGCTAAGCATGTCGCTTTAATCTATCACATTAACAATTACTATCAGACAGATTATTATCATTTCACATTTCTTTGCTAATCCAAAAGAGTTCTCACAATCAGCATAAACACTTTAATTTTAAACTGTTACCTTTTTTCATTTTTTAAGAAGAAACAAGATTATTAGAATTCTTCTAGGTAATAGAGAAGTTTGTATATATATAAACATATATTCAATGCCATTGAATCACAGCTGCAAAGGCCAAATTTTTCCCTTTATGCCAAATTAAGAACTCTTGATGGTGGGCCAAGACGAGATGTAGAAAAAAACAATTTCTACACTTGATGGAATGGAAGACCGGTATATTTAGGCTAAAATCTTAAAAAGTCTTTTGGGGACTTTTCTGATTTGTAATTTCACAGTTGGACTGAACAAGTACTGAGCATGTACAGATACCTCTGACATCAAGTAGACCTCAGCTGTTCTGAAGATCAAGCCTCCTTCATAGCCAGTTAAAGCATGAAAATGATGAGCATTTTAGAGTTACTCTTGAAGGTACAGCTGCTGGTGTTCCACTCAGAAACATAGAGTCTGCAACATCTCTATTGTTCCATCTTCTGCACTGCATACTGCTTATGTTCACAGGGATGTCTTAATGGGAGTTATTTCTCCTGAAACAATATCTCAGCTACCGAACCATGTTATCCTTGAAGAGTCATTGCTTTTATGTAAAAGTAAAAGCTACTTGCTTTGATATTTGTTTTGAGTGTGAGTTGTATCACAAATTCAAAATTTTGAATTATTCTTTGCCTGTCCTATCAAAATTATCATCCCAAACTCATAAATTCCTGACTTAAAGCATCGCCATTTCACGCTTGACATATGGGGGGAGGACAGTAGGGGCAAAAACCCTTCTCAAGGAGAATTGCAGTAATATTAGTGGATGAGATTTAAAGTACCATATAGCATAGGTTTTGAAATACTCTCACCGTATCATAGAGGGCTTTAACTCAGTTGCCACTGGAGGCCAATATCTTGCTGAAAGGCAAGGTAATTTTTTCTCTCTACTTACTAGCTGTACTTCTCAGATAGCATATATGCACATGAATTACGTTAGAAAACAGACTATGAAGCTATAGTAGAAAGACAGTTTCAGCGACATGAAATACAAAGGGAAAGCAACACGTAGGAGTGATAACATTTGCAAAACCTGAAGCATATAATATGGGCTTAAGTGCTTCACTGTTCTTTCACCAAAAGCAATTTTGGTACCACAAACATCAGGCATCTTTGAAAATGAAAATTGATACTAGGTTAACACATATCGAATCTTAGTAAGTTAGCTTTTGTCAGTTGCATTCCAGAATGATTTTGATACATAATGAAGGTTAAAACTAGTATTTTGCTTTGCACACATGATCATTTTCTGTTGCTCATCTGATAATTTGCATTTTGTCTCTTCAGACTCTATGTTTAGAATTTACAGCCACTTCAGGACTTCTGAAGTGCATATCCCATATTCTCACACCAGTTGCAGGTATGGAGACTTGAAAAAAAAATCTACCATGAAGATTCTTTCAATAAAGTTTATTTTAATTCAAAACCAGTTCAGTTAGAAAATTCCCAGTCAGTTTTATCTGCTGTCGCTTGGGTTCATAATTTGAAGTATGAATAACCCTTCAAAGGTAATGAAGCAAGATGGTTAACATCCTGAGATTTAAAATGCAGCTGCAATAAATGCTTCTTAAGATTTTTACCATGAGACTAATACTATGTTCCATCATGTTTTGGATACACGGTACAGATCAGCAGTATGAAAATTGTGCTGTTGTTCAGTATTGATTCACAGGATACTCTCTAAAAGCTTCATAGGATCTGCAGTGGCAGGCAGTATACTTTAAAGGTATTTTAAGAAAAATAAAACTTGGCTAATCTCTGTTATCTCAGTAAAAAGCTCATATTGCTTTGAGTGACTTAAAATACTTTTTAAATGCAAAAATATTTAGTATTTTCTAGGAATATATTTGATATTAAATGGAATGAATGCTTAAAGATAATTTCTGATTTGCAAGAATATTTAAGATCCTCTCTTCAGCAGTTTTATGGTTACAGCTATGTGCTTGTACCATGTGGAGGATCCTGCTAAATGAATTGTATTAAGATAGTCTTTGACAGGAAAATCAGACACCTGAGTTTATTCATCAATGAAGTTTTGCATTTAAAACATTTCCTTGTAATTCTGGTTCTTTGTTCAACAATGTTATACTCTATCAATACTGTATCTCGATTCATCTATGGAAAAGTTCAAATGCGGTAGAAGGGACTTTTCGAAGCACAAAATATAAGTACATATTTATGTACATATATGTATGCATATTTTAAGCAAATTACTGCTTTTATTGAGATAAAAGTAGCAGAAGTACCAAGTTTTGATACAGAGTTAGCAAAATTCAGGACAGCTGGATGAAATTAGTTAGGTTCAGGTTGCTTATTTGAGAGAAGACTGGGACAGAGAAAGTGAGCTACAGGGACGGCAAAACAAAAGGGTAAAAAACCCGCAGAAAATAATAAGGTATGCGGATGATGCACAAAACTGTAATAATTAACTAAGGGTAATTTGCTGATCAAAGCGGTTTTTAACAAAAGGAATGATCTTGCTGTAACAGATTTGAGAATGTTTTTTCTGGTGAGAAAAGAGTTAACTGTTAACTATAAGGTTGGAGATGTACCTCCTCAAGGCCAATGTTAAACAATAATCTCATGCCACTATGACAACTTTGTCTTCGTCTAGACTTTAGTGTAAAAATAGTTTAGTTTGTAATATACAGGTTCTTGCTATGGGACTGAGAGCATAACTGTTTGTTTAAACCAGCCTTGAAGTTGAGAATAAAAGGCCTGTGTTACTTGTCTGAATTTGCGAGCCTGGATGGAGCTGCGACTCCCCAGCCACCCAGCGCTGTTTTTGCTTTCCTGCCTTAATAAATACTTTGTGAATTTATTTCGAACTCTAGCTATTTCAATTTCAACTATAACAAAACCATTTGGGGTTACCTACTGGCAGCCTTGCCCTTGATGAGTGCAGAACTAAATCAGGACAATGAACCATAGGTTTTGTTTTGACCTTACTACACAAGTCAAACATGTTTTTGTGATTAGGAAGGTTGGGGAGCATAGGGTGTTTTCTCTGGCTAATAGCTGGACAGGCAGATCACACAGTGTGGTATCACCACGTCAGTGCTCGGAAAGCATCAGCATCTTCCACCTTTTCCTAAAACATTACTTTGGACTCGGTTCTGTAGGAACTTAGGCTTTGTGGCAGGTCAGAGCCATGCCCAGTGCTACTTTGATGGTAGGGAAGCTTCAGACACATCTATCCCAGAACATGCTACAATAGGAAGTGAAATGCTGTGTTAGGCTAGTTAACTATAGGTTAACTTGAGCCAGCTAGCCCTATAAGTCTACCAGAGTGTCAAACACCAGCTCGTGTGGTACTATGCATCTTTAATGCTCCAGCATTTACATGTTATCGTAAATCTTGTATTATTATGTTTGTTTCTTTTATTCCCTTAAGAAAATATGAATATAGTAGACCTTAAGCTTGGTAGCATAAGCAAGTGAACATTAGTTAACCTGCTGTATTAACCCAGCAACTAATTTTTCATCAGTCTGAACAGCCTAGTAACTATTAACCAGTGTCTTATGAACAAGTGTGAATAGATACTCAGGTGTTTGTGGCACTCAGCCATATAAATGGCACCAGAGGCAACACTCTGAGGGAGATCCTGGAGGACCTACTAATGGACCCCCCCCATACCTGCAGACTCCAAGAGTGCCCAGAGATGTCTAAACACAGGGGTACAAAGATACATGTGGATGGTCTACAAAAAATCCTAAATGGTTAGAAGTGACCTGCCTCAATGTTTGACCTCATGACCTGGTGTCTCCTTGCCTAGAAGGTAGGTCTTCTGCAGGGAAGTTTGCAGAAAAGTCAAACAGCTATAAATACTGCTTTTTATCACTCTATGTTTATCCCAATAAGTAACTGAACTTCATATCTTAAATTACTTGCCTCTAAAATTGTGTATCTGTCCCTTTGGGGAGTTTTGCCCATGAGAAATTCCATCTGTCCTTCTGTGACTGTACAGAAAAAGCTTGATTCCTTTATGATAAATTATATTTATTTTGAACAGCAGTGCTAATGACACTTCCACTGACAATGATGACTTCAGGCGTATCAAGTACACACAGTAAACAATATGTTATTTTGATTTGTAAGTATTCCCTCTTGGGTTTCCATAGCAGTGACTTTTTCTGGATCTATTATGATTATAGTCACATGAAGGTTGTGATCAAACAGACTAAATCCCAAAACCAGATTATTGGTTTACGCAAAAACAGGGGGAAAAGAATAATCAGAAAATGTCACAGTTTCTTTGAAATTGAGAATTCTTCTAAAAATGGAAGTGAGGGGGGGCTGCCTGATAATGCTGAGATCTTTCTCTTTTGACAGAAGAAACCTAAGATTTGGGTTTCCTGAAGTTTATTCTGGAAGGAAGGAGTGGCATGTTCTGACATTTTTCTCTGGCTCTTTGGATCTATAAAGTAAAGTTCAAAATGTATATAAGCAGCTTTCTCCTTAGATGTCCAAATATTGCACAGAAAGATGTAGACCAAAATTTTGGAGTTAATACATAACTTACCTTTTTGTAGAGGTGATGACAATCAGAAAATTAAAGGAGTCTGTATTGGCCAAGACATAAGGAGAGAATTGGGATTTTCTTTAGTTTTTTTCAAAACTGACTAGTTTTATATTCTTTTTTTCTTTCTAAATCTTTTGACAAGTTAGTTGATTGTTGCAGTACTCTTAAAACTAGCCAGCTACAACATCATCTTTTATCATCGCATACTGGGTTAACTTCAATAACTAGCTAGCACACCTTGCCCCGGCATGGCCACCAATCTCCCACAAGGTCTCAAATGTCCATCTACTGTTCATGCCATTTCTTCATACTCTTGTGGCTAGTCCCTCTGCTTCTTACTGCTGCTGTCTTCTCCTTATCTTTCCTCATCCAGATCTCTCTTCATTAACTGTTCTCCATTCATGAGCTATTTAACGACTTAACAGAACCAGCCACAGCTGCACCTTGTCTACATCAGCCAACCCACCGCCCCTGAAGCCAGCCCACAGCTGTATGTTATCAATGATAATCAACCCAGCTTCATTCCTCTACAGTTGGTAATATAAGATTCCAGTAAAAATACTGGAAGCAGCTTATAGATGTTCTAACAAAAGTTTATTAGTCTTCACAGACAATGGGTCCATCTGATTTAATTTCTGAAGCAATCAATGAAATTATACTGAGAACTGAAGTATTGTTCATGTATGATTGCAGTATAAATATTAAAGAACCGCTTCTTCAGGTGTTCTGTTTTCAGATCCATGGACACTAGGAAAATTCTCCTGAGCTATGAAGAAGAATTGCTAGGCTCAGGATTTGTACTGACCTATGTTTTTTCCGTTTCTATCTTTAACTGAGTTTACAGAAATTGCTTAGGGACAAGCTTGGAAATATAGATAGGCTCTGAAGGGCTTTGTAGGTTTAAAATGCTAAAGCTGTATGGGCCAAGATGTTGAGTGTCTACAGGGACAGTTCTGCATTACACCAGAGATTATCCTGACAATCTCAAAGCTCTGGGGTCCCGTGCAGCAGGTATTTTATATTTTGCTTTAATTTAATTACTCTGCCTCTGAACCATGACCTATTTGCTTTAGTCCTTTACAGTGTTACTCTGAACACAGTAAAATTAATGTCTTCCCTGTCTTTTCTAAGGCTGTGATATGAATGCTGCTTTCACAGTACATCCTTATGAGATACTAATGTTATGATTTTTCTGTTGCATGGGAATGAATGAAGACATTAAGGCTGGGGCCCTGTTTGCGATGCTTATTCCTTCTTCACCATGTGTTCTAAAGGGCAGCTGTGTTCTAGCACTTCAGTGTACATTTCCCATTGACCAGCTGCAGTCTTCAGCTATGCGGGATCTATGACTCTGACAGGGTTTTTTCAAGAATTGATGAACACTGCTTCTCAAGAATGGGCTTCTATGACCTGGAGACTTCCCGTTTGACAAAAATACAAACTATTTCCAGCAAAACCAAAACACTTCCACAAGGTTTCTGCAGTCCTTCCACTCTTTAACTACATCCTTTCTAGTAGGTGAGCTATATGAGCACAGACGTTTACATACAATGCTGGATCACAAGCAAAGTCCGTCTAGCGTGACCAAGGAGATGTATACAACTCCTATATCACTAATATGCCAAACCCTATAATTTGATGACATAATAATGAATACGTCTAGATAGCGTGCCTGAAGTTGCTTAGCACTTCCTAACTTGGAAACTGCAAACCCACTCTTTCAAATTGTTCTGATTTGTGTTCTTTTTACAGTGTTTCACATATCATTTCTTCAGTTTACGTTTGACTTCTCTTGCAGAATCTGGGCTTTGTCCGTGTTCTCCGAGAAACTGCACTGGTTGTAGGTGGCATTATTTCAGCAGCTGGGGGGCTGCAGAGGTGGCCTGTGAGGACACCAGGGGCTGCACCATGCCAGCTCCAGCTGGCTCTGCAAAGGCCCCACCGCAGCGCACGGCAGAGCCCATCACAGGCACTGGTGGCACCTCTGGGAAAATGTATTTAAGAAAAGGCAAAACGCTGAGAGAAAAAAGGGCACCACCAAGGCCAGGGTGGTAGGAGGGGCTCCACTGCGGAGCTAATGCCACTCCAAAGGGACTGTGGCGCATGGATGGGCCTCTTCAGGGTGAAGGAAACAATATGAAGGAAGAAAAGAGTGAGGAACAAGGAGCAATACAGAGAAACCATGGTGCCCTGAGCCCAACCATCACCTCAGGAGGTGATGCAGTGTGACCTGCAGCTGTAACAAGGTTGGGGGAGACAGGGATGGAGAACGAGGGGCAGCTGGTGTAACGTGGACCCTGGGAAAAGGGGCGGAAAGTTGTTTTCCCTCTATGTTTAAATGTTTGTCTTCTTTGGTTCCCAACACCCAAGTCAGTAATTGAAGGTTTATGTTAATTGGCAATAAATTAAGTTCAATTCCCCTAGCCTGCTTTGCTTGCATCAGTATTACAAATAACTCATGTAAAATTTAAAAACAAAAATTACTGGGCTTAGTTTATCTTATGGACAACATACCTGTGTTCTGCTGGATTTTACTTTCAAGCTATATTTTTGTCAGCTTTCACAATTAAAAGCAGAAGTGCAGGCTATTATTTTTACTTTATGTAAATATTGTATTAGGTTAACGCTGTATATAATGCAAAGACTGTAGAAAAACAATGAAGATAAAATGAGAAACAAAGAAAATACAGGGCTCTCACAACCACAGAAATGGGGACTGTGTTTTGCTGAAGATTAATTTGAGCTAAATTACCGGGTTTCCAGAATAGAAGCTAATTGAGTATTTTAGGAAAAAGTGAAACCAGAGTAGAAGAAATAAATTTTGGAGATCTGAAATACATAAATTGAGCGTAGCAGAAAAGTGAAAGAGGCATGTATCCCTTTAATTCACATTGTCAGTTACTCTTCTAATAGTGAAAAGACAAGACATTTTTTTTTTTACAAAATTTATTTAATAATTTACTGCTATTAATGTGTGGGCACCCGTTTGTATGCATTTATAGGCTGATTTTTGGTTTGATTGTTATAAGCTTTTATCCAAAATAAATTCCTCCAAAGTATGGTGATTTTTTGAAAACTGCAGTTTATCTCAGCATTTGCTAGGAAATAACTATCGATCCTTCAATTTTCCTATACTATATCAGCTTTTTTTCTGTTAGTGAAAGATGGCTCTGGCTTACCCGATTAGAGTGGGTCTTCCTGATCCACCTTTTTTTCTAAGTGACGAGTCAAATATATAGGAAAATATATATATTTAGTCCTGATAAAGGACTTTCCAGGTTTACAGTAAGGTTTTTGTATTATTTTGGTTTATGTTTTATACATTATAAATGTCTCATGGTTCCACAGGCTTTAGATATCTGGATGTTTCTTAGAAGTCTTGTGTACAGTCCTGCCAGATTCCTACTATAGGAAATCAGTAATATCTAAATTGTGATAGGCAGTAATAGTTTCCATCTGTTTCCGACATCAGGCAGTTTTGTCTTATGTATGCATGTTAAAAAGACACCATTACTAAAACTTTAGCTTCCATCTGCTCTCACACATCAACATAATCTTGACTTTACACAAGCCTTTTAGGACCACACAGGGTAAACAATGAGTGAAATGAATACAAATACTGGCAGTATTTTGTCTTATGCTGCTTAGTGGGTATTTTAGGGTTACTGCTAACATGGTTGCTTCTTGCATGTCATTTTATACAATGCTACAAAATGTGTCTGCAATGTTTACTGCATATTAGTCAAACTAAATGGCATTACTGGGACAGAAAAATTTATGACTACACCTCATAAAGGACATCAGAGAGTTAAAATATTGTATTTTGCTGGTTCAGTAAGAAAGGGTTAGGAATTATGAGTGGATTGCACAGAGAAAATTGCAGCTGTTAAGAACTACTTAAAGAATGTAATGCTGAAAAGCATAGTTTTAAATCTCATTAAAATTGTAGCACAAACTGACAAAATCAGAAAACTCAAAGCTAAGGTCATCGCCCTGTTGTTAATGAAAGCTTCTTCTGTAAAAAACAAATTGCAGGAGTGTCACAACCTTAACATGATGGATTCTGATTTAAGTGCATTTGAGGAAATTTATATGAATCAAATGACTGTACATGAGCAACCTAATTCAGTTGAAAACATATTTGAATTACAATACTTAGTCAAGCTGAGGGATTTGTATAAAGATTGTTGAACCTGATGTATGCAGTTTATTATTTTTTACACCATGATGTAGGGTATCGCATCAGATTGGCACCAGCCATAAGAAAGAAGGAAGGAAGAAAATTTTACCATTTGCTACCCATTCATATACAGGCATCAAATGGTAAAAGTAGAGAAAAAATACGTAAGCATTCTATGCATTCCATTTTTACAAGGCAGTTGTTAGTTATTTGTGAAATAATGTATAGTATTAACAGCTGACAGTATAGTTAATGCCACATTCCAGCTGACTAGCAGATTGCAGAACTACTCATGACTGCAAACTGTATTTGGAAGAATATATTTGAGTAAGAAGACCAACACATTGCATGTAACCTGAGCATATGATAGTCCTGTTGTAATTTAAAATGATGGGGATTTAAGACTTCGCAGAAAGCCTAAGCTGACATTTTTCAGTGTTCATTGGAGTTACTTTTGCAACATTGAGAGAATTCAAACAACAAATGACTAAGAAGGTACTAATCACATATGTCACATGTTGCATATACTCACATGTAGTGGGTTGTCCCTGGTCAGCAGCTAAGCACCACTTGGCCACTTGCTCACTCTCACCGTTCCCAGTGGGATGAGAGAGAGAATAGGAAGAGAAAAAGTGAGAAAACTCATCCACTGAAACATAGATAGTTTAATAAGAAAGTGAAAGAGGAAGGGAGGGAGGAGGGGAAACCCTAACAAAAGTGATGAGTGATGCAAAGGTAATCACTTGGCACATCCTGGAAGTAATTGATATCCAGCTAGTCTCTGAGCAATGGCTGCCTACACCCCCCAACCCACCCCCCCACCCACCCCCACCCACCCCGCCTCTCCTCAGCAATAAAAATTGCTGGATATGACATTATATAGTGTGGAATACCCTTTTGGTCAATTTAGGTCAGCTCTCCAGATTGTGTCCCTTCCCACCTTCTTGCACATCCCCAGTCTACTTGCTGCAGGGGCAGAGCAGAAAAAAGACAAAGCCTTGACTGTGCAAGTACTGCTCAGCAATACCCAAAACACGCACATGTTATCAGCACTGTTTTAGTCACAAAACCAAAAAAAGAGCACCATATGGACTGCTAGGAAAAAAAATAAATTCCATCTCAGCCAGACTCAGTACATCACATTAAGAGAAAGCAGACATAAATGTTGACTTAAGAACTTGCATATTTATGTAATACTGAATACTTTTTCAATCCATTGGTCCAAATCCTTCAAGTTTGACATTAAGATTGGAGTGTGACTAATGCTTCTGAAATACTGGAGAGAAAATAAGACAAGTGGACTAGGTGTCACACAGATATTTATACCCACATATCCATCTCAGGGGTGGTTAAATGTTTCTAGAACCCAGCAATGACTCCAGCTTGAAGCACAGTTTGACTCTGGGACTCAGTTCTGTGTGAAGATTCAAGTCATTTCACAAGCTACTATATATTTGCATGTAAAACAGTTTATCAAAAAACACATGACAAACAAATACAATACATCAGTTATTTAAGATTTCTTCTCCTTGCGTTGAAATACAGTCACTTCTGAGATGCAAGTTAATTGCCACAGGAACCAAATAAATGAATTTCAGACTGCAGTAGAAATCTGACAGTTGGTATATAGTCGTCAGAACTCACATTTAGCTGTGCCACTCATTTCTTTCTTTTGAGCTATAACAGGATTCCTGTAACAAAAGGATCTGAAGCCTTGACCCAAGCAATCAGTACTTCAGTGGACAGTTTACTTAGAAGATATCACAGAGTAATTCCTTCATGTGCTGGGATACTAGCTGACATTAGTGTGTCAAATCACCACCACCTCTTCAGGAGTGACCCTAGCAGGCTGCTCAGTCAAGAACAGACAGCCTATCCCTGGAAGTGTTCAGGGCCAGGTGGGATGGGGCTTTGAGTAACTCAGTATAGTGGATGGTGTCCCTGCTCATGGCAGGGAGGTTGAAATGGGGTGATCTTTAAGGTCCAACCCAAATTGTTCTATGATTTTATGATTCTATGCAGTTTAGACTAAGGGAATAGATGAACACGCTGGACACAGCTGTAAGACTCCAGGCTAAACTGTGTGTGGATGCCAACTGCGTTAGGTACTTTTACAAGATGCTGACTGGGACCTGGACTAAGGACTTTTGAAAACGTACCTCTCAATGTTTTGCCCAAAATAAAACATTTAGGAATTATACTTTTGTCTCCTATTTTTTTTTTCTGATACTTTAACCATAAAATCAACCTCTCAGCTATTTTTTCTCGGTTGCTATATATATTTAGCATGGAAATTTTAAAAGCCTTGTCGATGCCCACAGGTAGAAAGTGCAAAATGCATTTCCAATAGAGATTTGAATTACTAAGGCAGCACCTCTACAAACCCAGCTTCCTTGCTTTACCCACAAAGGTACCACAGCATTTGCAGTTCAAGTCTGCCTTCAGAAAATGATCCGTTGGAACTTGTGAGAACATTGACTGTCTTCATTACTGTGGCTACATTTGTTAAAGATTTTAATAATAAGAGAAAAACTGTAAAACAATCTTGACCATACACTTGATTTCTTAATTACTACATTCAAGTTTTTTTTTAAGAAGTCATAGGCGGACATATTTTCTACTCAAATAAAGTAGGTTTTTTACCTTTTGCTTTGCCAAGAACATATGCATCAAAACCAAGAGCCTATTTGCAAAATATTGTAGAGGTCATTTAGAAATCATAGCAGTTTACAAATGGCTGAATTTTGAAGCTGTGTGTTAGCGAGACAATTCTCCTTACTTTTCCAGTGAAGAGTACCTTCTCCTTGTAAGGTGCAACTGTGTATAGAGACATATCTCCTAAAATCTGTATCAGAGGCAGTGTAAAAGGTAAAACTAGCCTATGCAGAACTTTGTAGTAATGTTGCTATACAGCTTTTGATATCCAGTTAGCAAAGAACATTGCAGGATTGCCGATATTTCATAAGGTGATTTTTATATTCTTTTTGAGTAAGTATATCTGCATTGATTTGGAAAAACAGCACAAAAGGTGCAAAGTTGTCTTGAAAGTTTATTTTTCTCACAATCTGTCTGCCACAAATTGCTCTGATATTTGAATGTTTTGAATGCTGGCCAGACCCAATCTTGTTTTGTCTTTTGGCAAAAATACCATTCTTTTCAAAAGACACAGCACATGGTCACCTATGAAGCTAGCCTGTGAGTCATGACAAGTCCCTACATGTGAAGTATGCTTTGGCTGAGTGTTGCTATAAATTGCAAATATCAACTAGTATGAATTACAAGATGATTTTTTTTTGTCATATTGCAATGAGATTTAAACTTTTCAAGGGCTAGAACTCTTAATATTCTGGCTGCCAATACACATAAAGGTGAACCTGACATTTCTTCACAGCCTTTATTATGTGGCTAGTCAGGTTAGGCTCACTATGGTGCATACTGCACTTGTTACAAATTATTGGTAGAGATACACAAGGAATAAAATGCTAATTGTGACACATATAGAAGGGCCATAAAAGGAGAAAAAAAAAATACTCTCTAGGAAAAGAAGACACAAAGAACATTTCTTGCCATGGTGAATTGACCTTGGCAGACTGCCAGCTGCCCACCCAGCTGCTCTCCCACTCTTTCCCCTCAACAGGACAGGCAGATAAAAGACAGAAAAGCTTGTGGGTCGAGATAAAGACAGGGAGATCACTTATAAATTACCATCATGGGCAAACCAGACGATTTGGGAAAAAAGTAGTTTATTGCCAATTAAAAATAGAGTGGAATAATGAGAAGCAAAGACAAAAACTGAAACACGCTTTCCCCATCCCCTTGCCCCCTTCCCAGGCTCAACTGTACTCCTTCATTCCCAACTCCTCTACCTCATCCCCTGAACCAAGCGGGGGTTGTGGTCAGTCTATAACAGTTCATGTTTGCTGCTATTTCCTCCTCACACTTCCCTGCTCCAGCATGGGTCCTTTCCACCGGCTGCACTCCATGATAAGCCTACTCCAGCATGGAATCTCCACGGGCTGCAGCTTACTTCAGCGCACATCCACCTGGTCTGCTGTAGGGTCCTCCATGGGCTACAGCTGGCAAATACCTGCTCCGGCATGGTCCTTTCCATGGGCTGCAGGGAGAGAACCTGCTGCACCGCGGTGTCTCCAAAGGCTGCAGGGAAATCTCTCTCTGGCACCTGGGCACCTCCTCCCTTCTCTCACCTTGGTATTGCAGGGATGATTCTTACACTTCTTTTTTTCTTGTCTATTCATTCTTGAGAAGAGTTTTGCTCTTTCTTAAATAAGTTTTCCCAGAGGTGGTACCAGCTTCACTGACGGGATCAGCTCTGGCCTGTGGTGGGGCCATTGAGGACCCATCTGGAAGCAGCTGGAAGTGGTTAGAACTGGCTGCGTGCAGCACAAGGCATCCTCTGGCACCTTTGCACAGAGCCCTCCACACACCTCCCCTGCTGCCAAAACCTTGCCACCCACACCCAGTACATTTGCTTTCTTGATCTGAGGAAAATACTAGAAAGTATGCTGGGTTTGGCCAGGACAGGGTTAATTTTCTTCATAGTCACTGTGGGGCTATGTCTTGGATTTGTGCTGAACACAGTGTTGGTAATACAGGGATGTTTTCATTATTGCTGAGCAGGGCTCACAGCATCAAAGGCTTTTCTACCCCTCACCCCACCCCACCAGTGAGGAGACTGGGGGTGCCCAAGGAGCTGGGAGGGGACACAGCCGGGACAGCTGATCCCAGCTGGCCAAAGGGATGTTCCATACCATAATACCATGTCATGCTCAACATACAGAGCTAGGGGAAGAAGAAGGGAGGGGCAGACATTTGGAGTTAGGGCATTTGTCTTCCCAAGTAACTGTTACACACGATGGAGCGCTCTTTCCTGGCGGTGGCTGAACACCTGCCTGCCCATGGGAAGCGGTGAGTTAATTCCCTGGTTTGTTTTCCCTGTGTGCATGGCGTTTGCTTTACCTATCAAACTGTCTTTATCTCAACCCACGTGTTTTCTCACTTACTCTTCTGATTCTCTCCCCCATCCCACATTTGGGGAGGGGGAGTGACTGAGTGGCTGTGTGGTTCTTAGTTGCTGGCTGGGGCTAAACCACAACACAAGGACAAAATTAACATTCCCTATAGTCAGTAAAAAAAAAAAAAAATCTTGTCATCTGTTCTTCACATTACATTTGCTGATATGCATTTTGATATTTTAATAGTTTTCTTGTAATAAAACAACTTATGGAAACAGAAATCTCCTAGACCTTTTGAAATGATTCACAATAAAAGGAGTATGTCTGCCAAGATGCCTCAAAATAGTTGGATCCCCAGGTGTAGTGTAAATTTTTGAAAATGTTTACAGATACTGAGAGTTTCCAACATGGGATAAGTGTCTAATCTTTTTGTGGAACGTCTTGTCCTAGTTCTCATTATTTCTGGCACAGGAGGGTAAATTGCATGCAAGGTTCATCATTTCCTCCTGCTGTTGAAAATCACTCTCTTTGAAAAATAATGTATGGAAATTACTTTCTACCCATAGCTTCCCTTAAATTTGCTCTTGTTGATAGCATCCTTCTTTATGCAGACCTGTAAATCAGTACTTGGAAATGGGGTAAGTGGACCTTTTTCTTTCAATAAAGCCTTTCCTAAGGCAGTTACCTATACTGTGGAGAGCCAAAACATGACATTCTAGTGGCAATACCTGTAGAGAATGGTGCCAGCATGTGGGAAGTTGAGGGAGGACAAGGGGAATGAACACTACCTCTGTGATGCCATACCTTTAGGAATTGATTCAACTACCTTTGCTTCCCCAGGGGTGGATTAAGGAGTAATTACTGTAATTTAAGGTCAAGAGGAGGAAAAGACTGTTATGTCAGCATGTGGAATGCTGTTGAACCCTGTCTGTTATACTGGAGACAAAGCTTTGTTTCATGCACTAGGCTTTTCAAACATTTGCATTTACAGATCTTTCATATTTATAGGGCCCTCACCTATTAGCAAATACAATTCTTTCCTGGAAGTCCAGTATTTCCAGTTTGGAATGGGTTATTTCCATATCCTTCTTAGGAGTCCTTCAAGCCCTCTCTTTCTTGCCTTTTGGGATAAAGAGAGGTCTCTATCTGGTTTCATTCATCTGTAGTTTACACAATTTTTGGTTGTTTACCGATGTATACAGCCTCTTGTTTAGTCAGTAAGCATTTATATAGCCTTTCTGCCTTTGTGCACCTTCTTTTCATACCCTCCGTATAGGCAGCAGGAAGAAAGAGAGAGAAAATGCCTTGCTCCTCCCCGGTCCACTCTTCTCAAGTGAAGAAGAGTGCCAGCAGTGAAACAGAGAAAAGCAATATAGTTTTGCTTGAAGGTCTTATTACAAGGATTAGTAATACCTGCTTAAAGGTAATAGTATCAAACGTGCTCTAAGGTCCAATGCTATTTGTTCCTGGATCTTCCCATATATTTAGGTTGCTACTTTATTTAATTAATTAACTGCTGTTAAGCAGTCGTCAAATATTAGATATTTCATTTATGGATGCATTCATATCTCTGTCACTTTTGGACAAGCTGTCCAATGCATCTGATGGCTTGATATTTTTACCTACTATTTCATGTAAATCTTCTCCATTGCAGCCTACAGATTAAGTAATTTTTTTCCCCTCCTGTTTATTAGGTGTTACTACATTGTCTTAAATGTGATTTGGTTTTAATTATACAAACAACTTATCTTCTGGTTAAGTATTGCAGATTTTCAGCTGAATGCTTTCAGTAAAGCCAATAAATAAAGCTGACTTTCCCACAATTTATCCTATAAAGAGATGGAGGAATAAAAGCTGCAAAATGGTCAATGTTCTTGCAGAAGAATTAATCTCCTTTCTGTTTACTTATGGCAAGAAATCCATCTGGATACTTCTTGCCAACTGCTTCTTGCTGACTGTATTCAGTGGGCACAAAAATAATTTATTTTGATGGCATGTGCTTTTTAACTTGCAGAAATGCACACAGTAAGTTGTTTTTTAAGTTGCTGTATAAGTTGCTATAATTAATATTTCTCACCAAACATACTAATTTAAATTTATAATGCAGATGCCTTTAAACATGGCAATTGCAATGAGACCTGGGCAAAGTTGTAATAGCTTTCTAAGGATTCAGAAGAGATTTGTGAACCCTATGAAACTCTGCAAACAGTGACGTGATACTGAAAAGGCAAGTGATACTGCCCCACCGGTGGCTGTCACCAGTGTGTCTGTCCCATTGCAGCCATAATGCTTTGTTGTCAGTGTGATGGGGAAGTAAAAGCCACTGCATTAAGAGCTAATAATATTTGAGTGCGCTGCATAACATATTAAAAGCAGTTTTAACATGGCAGCAGTATTTATGCATCTTTAAACTGGCTGGACTTCATGTTGTACACCTACTCGAAGCTAGGAAGCTTCTTGCAATCAGCATTGCTAGCGCAGAAAGGATTTTGAAAGTACTTGCTTACTTGCTACTTACAGAAAAGAGTATGTGGATTGTTACAGTGTTCTAGTATTGGAAATATAATTGCTATGTCTTTCTAAAAAGTTGTTTTTAGAGATATAAGACTTTTTTTGTCTTCGCAGAACTCAAGTTGATGATTTTATTTGTTTGGTTTTAATATTACATAAACTCTATAATTCCCTTTTGTCTTTGTTTCAAATTGAAGATTTTTAAAAAATACTCAAATGCAAATTAACATCACCCAACATTTTGTCTCCATCCATGCAACTTTGTAGATTACCTCTGATAATAGAATTCGTATGAATTAGGTTTATTAAGGTTTCGAGCACTTCTTAGCATCTTTAAACAACATACTTTGTTGTGTGTTCTAGCATAAAGACAAAAGATGTCATTCAACACAGAATGGTATCATGAAAATATCAAACCACTCTGTGATAAAGGGGGAGATTTTGTATGGAATGTCCTAGACAACCTTCAGTTTAGCCAGGCAGAGGCTCAGATGAAGAGGTGTGGGATTACTGCAGTGAGTCCCTACTACCTAGTTGTTGTGGCACTCAGTGAATGCTTTCTCAGTTCCTGTTTTGCAACACACAGCCTCCTGACTGCTAGTGACTAACTGTATTTAGCATGTTTGCTCCAAAAACCAGGAAGGATCTGCTGTTCATGAGAGGTCAAACGCCTATGGCAGCTCTTTGTCTGCATAAATAGTGAGCTTTTAATATTTTGTAATTACATTTTACCGAAATAAATTTATTTTCTAATTAATCATGAACTGTAACCTTGGTTCTTCTACTAAACATACATGTATCTCTGTTGGGCTTAGTACTTTCAAACTGTTGAACACACACAAAAAAGGACAAGTTTGCAAGGGTCTTAGATGAGGGAGCTTTGGATGCGAAGATGGAAATGAGTAAGTTTGGGGTTTGGTTTGGTTTGGTTTGGTTTGGTTTGATTTGGTTTGGTTTGGTTTGGTTTGGTTTGGTTTGGTTTGGTTTGGTTTGGTGTGTTGGGGGGGGCGGGGCGGGGGTTAAAGTCAATCTTATTTTCAATGTACTGTTCTTATTCTGTGCAACAGAACCTGATTTTCTATCATTAAATTGAGACAGTATCTCTGAATTGTGAAACTGAATCTCCATGACCAGATCATTAAATTTTGACTCTGCAGGTTTTCAGATTATGCTCTGCAAAGGTAATTTATACAGCCTCTGTTGTGGCAGCTACACCTTGAATGATGTTTGCAATTGTAATGCTCCTGGCTGGAAGACTTTGGTACATCGAGGAATTAGTAGCAGTGAAAAAATCTGTGTAGCAGCTAACCCGCACAGGTGCTGCCTGGGCTGTGCTGCACGTATACTTGCCCTCAGGGTAAAGGTATCAGCTAATGTTCCCACCTGGCACCTGAGGATGATGTCCAGATCTTGTCCCTGTCTTCATCTTGAAGTACAGCAACCTGTTTTCATGTGAACATCTTTTTGCTTTAGAGTAAAAAGTAATGTAATTAATTACTTCTAAGAAAAATCCTGTCTGACCTCTGGAGACCATAACGCCAGTGACCCTCGGTGTGCGCAGGATCTGCACGGCACGCCTGCCCTGACTACATGCCCCTTTGATGCTGCACGACTTGAGGCTGTAAGATTATCTTTGCTATCTCCTTTCTCCTTCCCATACTAGCTCTTATAAGTGGTGTTTTAATTGATACCTTACAAAGCCTGAGTGCCCTTCTGCTTGGATCTGTACTGAATACCTGCAGTGATTCCTTACAGCCGGAGAACGGACTGGTCTTGAAGAGGCAGTTGTTAAATGTCAGACTGAGATAAACGGTTCAGTGATATGATAAAAATTATAATGTGCCTTATCTTGCCATTTAATAAATAATTATTGTAGAAATTTAATCCAACATTTTTTGAGACATTTTGATTGTGTCTTAAAAAACGGGACTAGCTAATACACAGCTCAAGAATTTACGTGTAACTCTCACTTCACTGAAATATATTTGTTTATGAGTCACCAACATAGAAGAACATCTGACAACAAATATTCTCACATCTAAAGGCTCATATTGTTCTATTGTTTCCTAGTAAACCCCAGATACTTTGCTAATGATTGTTTCTTGATAGGCTATATATAAATACTCTAGGCTTTTAAAAGTACATATCTGGAGTAAAGAATCAGAAGAATTTTTGTTACTTTTCAGAATAAATTAATTATAGTTAATATTTGTATCAATAACAAAATTAATATTGATTTTAGTGGATGTTAGAAGCAGCTAACATTGAAGAAAATGGAAAATGCTTTTAGGGCAGTTTTATGATCAGCAATGAGATTATTTGCAATCTGAGGTGAGAGTGTAATGCACAAAGTGACAGTATTGTTGGCATATGGACTACAGGCAGCATGGTTGTCTTTAGCCAAGATTTTCAGTCTTTGATCATGAGTTTCACACACATTTCTCCCAAAACCATTTGAATTATTATTATTCGTAATATGTGTCTATAGAGACAGTTCTTATAAACTCTCAAAACCCACCTGTTAGTTTTAAGAAAAAATGAGTATTTTTATAGCACAGGGGAAAAAATTCTAAACTGTCATATAAGTAAATTTAGATAATTCTGTCTAAGTGCCAATATAAGAATTCGACTCAGATAAGCTCTTCAGATTAATATAAAAAGTCAGTCTAGGTTTGCATGTTATTTATAGACATTTAGGGCTGGAAAAGACTTAAGGAAAGCTGGCCCTTTCTCTTGCTCTTAAGCAGGCCTTATCCCTGACATATTTATATAATTTGGTTTTATATTGCATGCTCCTTTTCTTTATCACTAAAGATTGATGATCATCAGTTAGAAATAGTTCTCTAATATTTAATTTGATCTCCCCTGATGTAAAAAAATATATATATTTGCTATGTTTTTTGTTTCTTTTTTCTTTTTTCTTCTAACCTGAGTAAATGTGAGCATTGTCTGATACTTGTTTTCTTTGTAGCAGTCTTCTATATGTTTGTTCATTGGAATGTCTTTCACACGTCTATTTTCTCTTTTCTAATTTTTCATATCTATTTGCTGTACTACTTGCATTGGTGTGTAACTATCTTAGAATTCTATCATGCTGTCTCTTCTTCTGAGGCAGACTGCAAAATTACACGGCTGCCCCAAGGCTGTGTGCAAGGCTTGCTCAGGGAAGCCTTGCAGCCCAAGGTGCAATACATCATGCCCCTCTCAGTGGAAGTGTCGTCTTCCACCGAGGCTGAAGGTGAGCCAGAGACTCCGCGCAGCAGGGGCAGCCGTGGTGCAAAACATTTTGTTCCACTTCTCATACATTAAGCCACAACATTTATAATCCAGTCCCATCAACTGAATGAAGACAGCTTTGTCACCCAAGGGAAATCTGGTTCAATTTTATAAGCGGGGCCCATTTCAAACACCTATTAAACAGATAATATGGTCATTTTGAGACAACGTTGAGTCCTCAATTTTTTTGTTGCTTAGCTACCATAGTTCTGCGTGCACTAAAAATATCATATTGGGTGATGGACAAATCTGCAGAATAGCTGTGACAAATTACGAAAATCACTGCAGATGATGGTAAAATTACAAAACGTGGCCACAGTAGGTAAGAATTTAAAATAATCTTGGAAGAGTGAAATTGTTTTTTCATAGTTATTTCTGAATCTGGGTTTATATTTCCATACCTGGCAGTCTTTTAAAAGAAACAGATGGCATCATTTCATTTGTGGGTTTTGTGCATCTGTGATTAATATCATAGTGAAGTTGCCATATTCGTTCAGCACTTAATTTCAGCAGTACTTTTCTTCTGATGTAGTTGAGGGAAAATGGTTACGTGTGAGAGCCAATGCTATTCTGCATACTGTTTATTATTGCAATCAATAGAATTTATTAGTAATAAATCCAAAATTTCAGGACCAAACTAGTTGAAAACTGATTTGAAAAAAAACAACAAAACAAAACAAACAAAAAAAAAACCACAAAAAACAGACAGTATTTTGGGGTTTCTTTTTCAGTTTATCTTGCTGATTTTCTTTCAAAATGTCATGCTGCCTTTCAGGTTAGGAAAATGGCTGGAATTGTAAATGTACAGGTATTTTGGCCAATTCTTACTTATTTCAGTTAAATTTTTACCATAATTCATAAGTTAGTTCTGCCATGACTTCATAATCTTTTTGCTTTCTTATCCATTTTTATGTTCTAAATGCAAAAACTACTTTTCAGAACATAATTTCTTTCTTCATTCTGAAGTCTTTAGTATTAACTGAACAGCTCTGGAGATTATTTTATACCATTATTAAAAGATGTAGCACTGGACTTCCTTTTAGTCTGTAAGAGAGAGTAGTCCTTAATATATAAACACAGGAATTAAAATTTCCAGATTAGACAGCATGCTCAAACTGAGAATGTTCAACACCCACATTTGTTGGACATTGTCACAGCTCTGCAGTCACTGAAATTTGCTTTACATACAGACTTCTGTTCACAAATTAGGTCTTCTGTGGGATTATTTTTAGCATTCCTTTTATTATGCAATAATTAGCAATACTACCTGATTGGCTAATATTTTGGGTGTACTTCAAAAAGTAATATAATTTGTCCCAGAGGGAAACTAAAGACATTCTAAAATGGTATATTTCATTAAATTACAATTTTTTAAGACTGCAATATCTTGTAAAATATTACAAGGATCTATAGAAAAGATCCATTTCTGATGCCAGATTTTCATTTTTAAATTAGTGGTGTATCACTGAATAATGGCTGTTATTACATTCAAGATACAATTGTTCCCTCATTAAAGCACTTTTGATGTGGATAGAGGCCAGTGTAAATTCTCAGCTCATGTGTAAGGGGCAGAACTGAATGCTGACACTTTTATTGAGACATGAAATCAGGAAAAGAATTTTAAATATGGGTTGAATTAATTATCACATATCTGTTTTGTAATTTTCTCATGAATGAAATCTAAGAATTCCTGGTGAAGTTTTGTGTGATGGAAGCAGAGCTAAAAGCACAGTATTAGAGCAATGCGCTTTTTTTTTAGTTTTTTTTTTTAATGCTGCTTATTTTAGACTGAAAGAAATCACAGTGGCTATAATACACATACATGTATAATGTACAACTGTACTTCTTTTGCACCTATTGTTTTTATTATCGTTAGCTATAAAATAATGAGCTAATAATGATTTATCATAATCTTTCAGTCTTTTTATGAAGAGAATAACTATGAATTTTGATTGATTTTCTGAAGCATCTAAAGGATCCAGATGGTGGCATTTAGTGACATGTAAAGAATTCTTTACTCCAAAATTCTTTCTGCCATATAAATTAGTACTAGGGCTGATCAAAGCATCAGTCTATAAAAATGATGAGAATATCATGAATGCTTTGAAGTAATTTATATTGAAATATTAAGAATCATTATATTTATACCAAGGCACTTAATACTTCTTTGTTTTTATGATGGGAGAATTTGTCAACAGATCTTAGTATCACACCAATATTAAAAAAAAAAAAATAGTGATGGGTAAATCTGTGCTGTATTCCTTCTGATATTTCTGTTTAGTGGGCTGAAATTGTGAAATGTTGTCTGTGTTTGATTTATCAGACTTAAAATTTGCATCTTAAGGGTACCACATAGACATCTCTAGCAGTGGGAAACACACATCAGCACAGGTCTCAGGTAAAGCAACACCCTAAAACATGGCAGCTGGGCCAAACTTGCAACCAACTGGCTTCAGAAGCTGGTTCCAGGCAAATTTTTTAAATACAACAGTCCCGGAGCTGCAAGTCCCAGATATCCTGAGGTGTCCCAGACCCAGACAATTCCTGAAAAGTTCCATGAGTACAACGGCAGGGAAACAGTGGTGTGTGGTCATGTCCCCATACACGATTTCAGCTCTGGCAAATGGTTATTTTCAGATGGAGGAGGTTTCCAAGAAAGTTTCTCTGACCTAAATCAAATGAAAAGTCAATGAACTAAGATTACATATAGGAAGGTTTTGTAGCACCTGAAGATTTATAGAGATGTTGAAGAACACTTAGAAAATTTATCAGTGTGGAAATTTGGGGCTCCTCTTCTCCTGGAAACCCTGTAAACATATAAATCTGTCTGAACACCTGGTTTGCTCTGTAAAATGTGTGTTTGATGACAAAGAAAATAGTAACATACATTTTTCTTTTGCTCAGACTGCAGCATTTGAACTTACTGTTTTCCAGCCACTGACTAACTTTGCTGCAAAGTTAAATTATTAAAGACAGAAAATCTTGTGAGGCTTTTATTGTCTCCTTTTAGACAGTGTTGTCCATATTTATGAAGTAATCTGAATATTTCTTCTCATTTGTGGGTGCATGCTTTTTATTTTTACACTAGGACTGATCTCAAAAAGCCACACATGTGAGATAATAACATAGAAACTGGAATTAAATATTTGTGTTATGCTCTGCAAAGATAAAGATCTTAATCCGTTTCCTTGTCAGAACTGAAATGAGAGGATTTGTCCTTGTGTGACCAAGTAATATTCTCGTTGACTCCAGGTGACACAGTTCGGTTTTATCTTGTTTTTCTGGCAAGTCAACGGATGTAAAAAATGTTAATTCCAGGCAAGATTTTTTTTCGTATCAACCCAGTATGTTTTCATATCAACCCAGTAGGCTGAAGCAGTGGTTCGTGGTGGTGCTGGCTGTGTGCAGCACACAGAGCCACAGCAGCCAGTGCCCAGGGTGGGTGTGCTGGGAGCTCCAGGTGCTCCCTGGGGATTCAGAGCCCTCGGTGCTGTTTTCCCAGCTGCCCTTCTAGGCGGGAATGGGGGAGGGCACTGACCTTGAGCCTAAACCAAAGAACAAATGTTCTTCCTAGGGACGAGTCTGTGTCAACCGGTTAATTGGGAGCACCGTGGGATAAGTTTCTCACAGGGCAGGAGTACTTAGCTGTACTTACTCTGTTGTATTATTAAAGTCTTGCTGGGTTATTGAAACCATTCTAGACTACACTGCACTGTGGGATTTTACTTTTAATGTGTGGCTATACCTTTGAAATAAATCATGATGTGTGTATATCCTTGACATATCAGTATTCACTATTATTTTAATCACAATTATTTAAGTTTATCTAAACTTTTTCTCAATAATTCCAGTAAATCTTAAATATATCGAATATTAGTTAACAAATTTTGAGCTAAGCGTCCTAGCTTTCTGAAATACTATACTTGAATGTACTACATTGCCAGTATAGTTGCTGTATATCGGTAAGTATAATTGCTGAATACGAACAGGGCGGTTATTATGGTTTGCAGGTTCATTTTCACAGACTCAGTATATTCCAATAAAAGGTGGTTGAAGGTGCTGGTATGCTTTTCAACTGAGAGAAGAAAAGCCTACTTGAAGACCTAATAAACCTTGAGAAATTACGTTTCTTACAGTTATAATGTGGTCAGAACTACAAAGTAAGTGACAAATTCTACTCCCAGAATAGTCAAAGGGAAAGCTCCTGTATACCTCAGTGGTTGCCTGGTTTCACTCATAATCTAGTTTGCCACAGTTTTCTGAGTCCAAATATTATTTATGTCCCTTATAGCCTCCCATTATTTTATCAAGTAAGACAGTTTATTTGTCAGAGCTTTTGTTTGGAATTAATCACTCTAGGGTTTTTCCCCCTCTCCCTCTTTTTTTTTTTTTTCTTTTTCTTTCCGGCCACTCCAACCCACACCCTAACAAAGAGACGGACAGTTATTTATTTTGGAAGAAATTACAATTACACAGCTCACTTTAAAATAACCATTTTTTTTATTTGTATTTTGTCCTTTTAGTCCATAAATCTTCATAACCTATCATAATGATTTTTTAATCATGCTTTTCACTGAAGTTTCAATAATTTTTAAATTATTCGACTGTAGGAGAAAAAAGATCTCTACCAGCAACTCCAGTTCTGTCTTTTTTTCCTGATATCTGCCATTCTTTTCATCTTTATAAGAATATTACTCAACCACAGAAATTTTGTGGTGAAAGGAAAATTGATCTTTCCTTGGATGGTCCCCTAAAATCATTGTTTTTCCTGAGTGCTATTTATTTTCTTTAGTCGTAAATCATGTTAATTTTTGATGAGCCATTGAGGCACAGAAAGTAACTTTTTCTGATTATATTTTCGTATTTTGTGTTGGTTGCTAAGTGGAAGTAAATTAATACCACTTCAATTAAACCACTGAAATTACGACAGCTTATGTAAACTGAGGATATAATATTTGGGAAAGAAAGCATTGAAGTAACAGCACGGCTATAGAAGATGTCCTGCTGAGAAGCTATGTGACGAAAATGATAAGAAAGCAATACACTGAACTGTCCATTCAACATGTTAATCTATTTTTTAAGTTCCGTAGTATCCTCCTTCCTGTAACGCGTGTGGTGCCATGCTTGATCTTGAGGTACTGTTCTAAAAAAGATTAGACAGGGTCTAAATGCCATTTTTCTCAAGACCTGTTTGATATGTGGAGCAGGAGTGGAGCAAGTGAATGTAAGTGATGAGTTAAAAGCTACAGTGAAGCTGCTTAGGGAAGGAAGCAGAGTGTGAGTATTTAATAAAGCAGGGAAGTGAAGAGAAGGCAAAGGAAGCAGAGGAACTGGCCAGGAGACGTGTAGTTAGGAGCAGGGTTCATCCTTCTGACAGAAATTAGCAGACTTAACACTCTGTTTTCTGCTGCATCCTTTGTTGTTCAGCTGGTGTTTTTTCCTTCTGGTAAACATAGCATGGTGTCATGTCCTACCTTCTTCCCTGTTCTGAAGCAGCACATCAGGTGGAAATATTCAAAATTGTTATTTTTCAGAAGCCAGTAATTATTTAAAAAGAAAACATCAATCATATTGTACACATATATATAAACAAATAATAATACATAATAAATAAGTCAAGAAATAGATATAAACACACCTCTGTCTCCTGTGTAAACAAGCGGGAAGCAGTACTGATGCCCGGTGCCAGAGGTGCAGTACTGGTGCTCTGTTTAATAGGATATTGCCAGCCTTTGAACTAAATCAAGAGGAAAAAAGCCCCCATTTTCCCACAGATGTCATTTCATGCATTGGCAGGTAGCGGCAGCTTCCTTGGCCAACATCTGTGTTGGTTGCTTCAGCTTTCAGGGAGCTGCTATTGTACCTAAAGTCAATTCTGTACAATAAGACCACATTAATCCTTATCTCAAGCAGTGCCAAGCGTGCCCTTCAAAGCCTGGGAAAATCAAATAAAAGCTTCTTCTAACACATGTAAATGATTTTACAGTTCCACAACTTCACTTATCTTTGCAAAAACGCTAAAGTTCTTCAAATATTAGACCTATGACTATGCTGAAATTAATTAAATACAATAAAAGAAATACCCATAAACAAGGAGGGGGAAAAAAAAGTAAAAGTTTTGTTTGCCATTAAGATAAAGCTAAGGGTATTTCCTAATAGGCCACCAACCAAGTTCTCAAAAACCTGGACCATTACAAAGCAACCTGGAAGAAGTAGCTCACCATTCTCCAGTGGGGTATGTATTGTTCAAACAAAAACAACAACAAAAGACTTTAAACTGTGAATAAAGATATGCATTTAATGTAAACATAAAACACTGGCATTTAATATGTCTGAAACATAAACTTTGGCATTTACAATAGAAGAATCAAAGTAAAATGTGCTATAAGCATATCCACAATAAAGCTGCAAAAGGCATAATTAGCAATTAGAATAAGATAATTTTTTTACCAAAAGAAGTATTCAGTTAATTGAATCTGTATCAAAAAAGCCATTAGCATTTTCCAGCCATGTTTCATAAGAGAAGAGGTGAGTAATTCACTGTAGTTCTCTAAAATGGCTACGGAAGTCTCATTACAGAAATCCTGAATACATAAAAATCTCTGAACTTAGAATATAATTTGTCAGTATGACAGTCAAAAGTGTAGATTTTAAAAGCCTCCTAAGGTAAATGATGCTTGATTCTTATTAATTTCTCTATAACAGGCATTGTCCTTTTCATGTGTCCCTTATACTGTCTTCAGAAGAGGCATGCAGCTATCAGTTCTTGCAAGAGAATCTTCATCTTTTCCCTGATTTCAATCTAGTCAAACAGAGTGGTCCGGAAAGCTGTGTGTGAAGCTGAGAGAGAAAAACCCTTCAAAAAATTTAAAACAGGTAGAACAGTGGTATCTGTGGAAATACTTTATAATGAAAGACAAAGAGAATAATGAGCAGGATACAAGATAGTTTAAAATAAAACTGGCAATTTTTTTACAGCCAAAAGTTTAACTGATAATTGTTCTTGACACCATATTCACGTCAGCAAGATATGTTTCTGTGGTTAATTCTCCACTCATTTCTGCAAGCCAGATATAAACAATGCTGACCTTGTGCCACTCTAAATGAGTATACCACAGCAGATTAATATAGAGACTGTTTATCATTCTCATTGACTATTCCTGCACAAATTCCCTTTTTCTTTTCCTCTTTTCTTCTCTTACCCTTTAAATGAGTTCTTTTGCTTTTTTATTTTGTTTCATCTTTGGTATATCTTTTCAAAAATACAAAAATAGGAAAAAGTATATCAAATTTCCTAAATTAAATGACTAATTTCTACTCTTTAACATTTTTGAGCTCTAAAATCTGGGTTTGAACTTTACAATATCCCTTTTTGATTCCTCTGACTTTGTGATTTATAACATAATTTCTCATCAAACAGGGAAATGGGAATGTAACTTTGAGAAAAATGTAATATTTTTCATTATGCTTTTTAAATTCAAATATTTTAGATGAGGAAAAAAAAGAGTAAAGGTAGAGAAAAATCACTTCAAATGGTCAAAAGAATGGAAAAAGAAACAAAAGTAAACAAAATAATATCCCTAAATATGACCTCTAACACCATGTTGCCATGAGGTTTTTTGAAATGTTTAAAGAATCAGGCAAATTACATATGAAGAAAAAGGATGGCATTACTATTTAATAATTAGCTGCCATTGTCTTCAGTATGGCAGAATTTCATCCTTTGTATGTGGTGAAAACTTATTCTAGCATATCTAGCATAGAAATATTTCTCATCTCCAGTGTGATCTTCAGGAGATCTCATTTTCTTAGATACTATGTGTATAATAAAAATGTTACAAATTGGAAATAAAATATGTGAGAAGGTAGGCTTATGTAAGGATGTAGAAGTTCAGATTCTAATATAACTATCAAGGTTTTTGTGTAGGTCAGTTTAGAGGGGTAAGTAAACTGACATTTGAGGCTTTGGTTTTATACCGTTGCTGTTTTAAGAACACATTGACACAGATTTTGAACAGATTTATTTTAAACTGATGTAGATCCTTTAGGATTTTATGGGGTTCAGGGCTGTATTTTTTTCTATTTCATACTTTCTCACTTGCTTGCTTTCTTCCTCTTTGGAATGATAGAGTGGGAAGAAGATAAATGTGTGTATTTCATTAGTTTCAAAATTTTTGGTGACAGCAAAACAAAAGTAAGTGTTTATGAAGTTCTTTTTGCTGCAAAGTTCAGTCCACTGTGTCAATGACACCTGCAAATAAACAAGCAAGTAAAATTACATTTTCAACCCAAACAGCTGGGTGAGAAGAAGCTTTTGTCATATGAATTTCCAGGCTCATTCTTATGAAGTATCCTTTCACTTTCAGGTTTGACTGGCTCCACAAGACGTTCAGAAGTTCAAGATGTTACCTTTCCCAAAGCCCCTGAGCTTCCCAAGCCCATTGAGCATGAGCATTCCCTAATAGGGTGAGTTAGAAGGACCAAGTTGTTGATAGCAATCCTGCACCTTAAAACCTAATGCTTGATGAATCAAGACAAATATATATGCATTGGAACTATATTCAGTCTGTGAGACTGACTGAGGCCACATCGGTTGTAGACTACATGCCATGGCCGGTGTAAGACGTACGCAAATACAATACGAAGACTAGTTATGTTGCTTTAACTCCTGTTCCTCACGTGTTTGCTACTTACTGAAAACTGTATTTTGTGCTTTTGCTGAAAATGAAAAGAGAGTTTTTGATGATGTCTATTTTATATTTTATTTTAAGGGGACACATTAAACTCCATAAAAGTAAAACAGTGAAGTTGTTAAACACTTGCCTTCAGTCACTAAGCAGGAAGTGATCTGGCTGGAAAGTTTTTTTTTTACAAAATTAAATCTATTGAACGAGTGAGTTTACATTTGTATGTGGGAAAGGAAATTCCTGTGCTTGTAAGATTTTATGAATGTCTGGAAAGACTAAGAGAAAAATATTGTAGGAGTGATGATCTTGAAGCTTTTAATATCTCTCAAATGAAAGTGGCTTTTCAGTGCATCTAAAGACCATCTGAATAAAAATTATTTCTGTCTTGCATTTTGAGGACACAAGGAATACATCGGGATTCTTTTGAATAGATACTAGATGTTGTTTTGGCTATTACTATGAGGGCAAAATAGCCTATTTGATTGTACAGAACAGAGCATCTCCTTTATATTATGCACTTGAATGTACCCTGTGCAGAGGAAAATAATTACTAAAATACCATCTCTCTGATATTTTTGAAAACCCTGTTTACTTTGAATCTGTTCCTGAAGACAATAGATTGCACAGGAATGTTTCTAGTATTTGTGAAGAGGTTCTAAGTTCTATATAAACAATTTCTGCACTTTGTATAGTCTTGCAAACATCACCAAAGAAAGACAATTCCACTTCATGGAACTATTCCTAAAACAATACTGGTCAACAAACATAAAGGTTTTGTAACTCTAGCTCTGTGCTATTGGTTCTGTATCTTTGCTGGACAAAAGAAAAAATCTGTTGTTATTCAAGAATCAGCATGAATGCTGTTGCAAAAAAAAAAAAATGCTGGCTTGAAGACACACAATTTAACAAATAGAGCTACATGTGAAAAAGAAACCATTAGAAAACGAAATCAATGTAGCAGGAATTTGTAAGAGTCTAAAGAAAATTTGCATTATAACACATTTTTTTCCCCTCCTACTTCCTGCAGAGGGATGTCCCAGAACAATCACACTTCTCTGATCTCACCACTCCAGTTTTTATCAGTGCAGAAGTCCTGTTTCTAACTGCATACATGAACCACTTTAGAAAAGGACTTTCATAACAGCTAATGCCTGTTGCCTTTAAAAAATGACACACTTTTTATTCCAGGTTGTGAATGAAGTTTTGCATAGAAGTTAGTCAGCAAATACTGGCTCAGGGACTGTTCTATACATCTAGTACCATTTTTGGCTAAATGAAGGACAGTGATTCTTTTCCTGCTGCAATATAAAACAGACAAATATATTTCTTATTACATTTGGTGTTTTGGTGTTTTGGGATTTGTTTTAACTGTATGCAGTGTTCATATGCTATAGTGGGTTTGGCTCAGAAAAACATCAGGTATGTGACAGATGTTTAGAAAAGGAAATGCTTAAATAATGCACAGCATTTTGAAGCTCTCCCTATAAGTGTTAATGTCAGATCTATATAAATTTGAAATTAAGTATTGCTCTAAATGGTATGAAATATGTGACCTTGAAAGAGAAGTTGAAGGGGGAACAATTTTTATGTTAAGGCAATTTAAACAAATAAATCTATCCTCTCAGGCAAGTTAGTTCATAACAGAGTGTATTTGGCACTAAGAATGCCAAAGTGCTTATTTTTGTTGTGAGGATGGCTGGGCTGCAAAAACAACATTGAAAGGTTCAAGGTGCAGAACGCTGCCGAGACAAATACGTGCCTACTGCAGGCATTCTCTTAAATAATGTCCTTGGCAAACATGAATAATTTTGAAAGTTTAGAAGCTTTCAGTATCCCTATTCAGTACAGTACACTACTTCTACAACTAGAAGTTTACAAAGGACTTAGAACTTGCTGTATTCTTAATAATTTCAAAGTGCAAAAACACATCGGGTTTTGCATATAGCAAATGCTGAATAAAGATCAATACTGTGGCAGGACAAGTACATAATTTCACATTATCAAAACTTCTGAGTTTGTCAACTCTTTTGAGTTCACATTGGCAATATTGGGGTGAGGGGAAGGAATAAGACTACAATGATAAGGTAAAAATCCTTAGGAATATATGTCACTGTAAGAATATATGTTCTGTGTAAAAATATATGCCTTATACCTTGAAAAAGGTTAATAATTACCTGTATTCCTTTCGCTAAGGATTCACATCAGTAGCTGCAGACAAGCTGCACTGGGAGTAATTTTCCTGAGACAGATTTTTCTAATGGCATATTAGTGCCCTTTAAAAATAATATTATTATATATTCAGATTTCATTAGATGACCTGTATTTAATGTGGTTACTTTTGGTTTACTGTATGGAGTTCTTTGAACTGAAATGCCATTGTTTAGGCCTGATGAAGCTTACCCCTTTTAGAGGTTTACATTGTTCTAATAGAAATTAACACCATCACAGACAAAGATTGAAATTGTAGTGGTTTAATGTATTAATTTCCTCCAGCATGGGAAGTTTGAGGTTAGTGGAAAGGCATTGTTTTAATCAGCCCTACTTACTGTAAAGTTCACGCTTTTCCACTGAGATTCGGCTGATTTTGGCTCAGTGAATGGCTGTTGGAAAATTGTCCCCAGAGCTTTATCGGAAGCCACAACAGCCATAGTAATAAATTGTTTTAGTGTGAAAGTCATACCTAGCATGTTGATTCTTTTCCTAAGTTACATTGCTGAAGCTTATCGTACATGTAGTTACCTGCCTGACAAGTTGTCAGTTTAACAGGAATAAAAACATTCTGACAGTGCTTGATGGTGCAGCTGCCCCTTTTCAGCAATAGGGAAAATAAGCTGAGCTGAAGTAGGTCTGGCTACAGCACGGCACTTCTCTGGTTACTGCCGCTTCCTCGTTTCTCTTCGTTTGGATGAGGTGGCTTTGCTTTGAACACAGTTGTTCCCACGGTCTCCTATCTACCAACCACTGTTCTCAAGCTTTCTTCTTTTTTACTTTGAAATTGTGTTAGAGATATTAGTCTGTACCAGCCTACATTAAAAAAAAAAGGTTTTTTAATCATTCCTAGTATGTGCTCTCCAGGTCAAGGAGAACAGCTTTAAAAATAAGAGTCGTTGGTAAGGACTGGATAGTGTCAGTCACCCCTCAGCTTCACTTTCCCCTTTGATTATGACATTTTGTTTCAGGCTCTGCTTTCTCTGTGCTGATTTCTTTGGTATTCTGATTTGGCATCTATCTTAACATTACAGAAAGACCACAGGGACATTGAGGTAGCGCAAAATATATTTGAGAACGTGCCTGTAAGGGGAAAGGGGCACAGTCATACACCAGAGAGTTCAGCTTCTGCCTGGGAGGCTTGGGGGTAAACCTGTAAAGCCGTCACTAGCTTTCCATTGGCTGCACAGCTCAACTGGTAGGGAATTCTGCACCTGAGCGTCTCCCAGTGTCGCTCTGGCAGTGAAAAGGCTGAGCTTACAAGGAACCCAGTGATGCAATCCATGCAATCACAAGGGGTATAAATAAAAGATATAAAGCAGGGCACTTGCGAGTGGAAGTGGGGAAATTGTACCTAAAATTCATATATTTCACAATTTGGTCTGCAGTTTATCTGACATTTACATTCAAACACAATGTGAAGAAGACTCTGAATTTATATCAACATAATCACACCTCCAGCTCATCTATTGCCTCATTTTGGTGGAAGTTTGAGACAAGCCAAATACAGATTTAGTGGTGCAAAGAGCAGCATATAATTCCTATTTATATCTTCATACCATTTCTAGATATGCCTGCATATAAAGAACTTCAGCATGCTTTCTTATCCATGGCACCACTAAATGTTTGCATTTGTTGGTGGCTGGATGATCTTTCCAGATGCAGAGGTACATTTGACAAATAGGAAACAATTCTGAAATAATGGAAAATGTTTATAAATTAACTTCTTTGTGTTTCCCTATGGAACAAAAAGTTGACGGTATCAGACTGAAGGTTTTGGATTTAAGGGAAAATTTGCTTTCCAGAAGAAAAGAATCATACAAGGACAAATTTCTGTGTTTTCCTCTTCTTAAGCTGCAAAAGTAGAATAATGAAAGAGTAAGTTCAAGCTGCTTAAGCCTGGTTTTTTTTGCATTTTTCTAATTGCAGCAGGGTCTTCAGAAGTTAATGGCATTCCACTAAGAAAATTTTGGATAGCATGGGACAAGGAATAATAAAGCCATGCATGGCTCTTTTGTGAACTGGTTGCTATGCTGATGAAATGTTAACTATATTGGAAATTATATCACTGAATTGTTTTTAAACCCCAGAACACTATATTGCTTTCTTGGTTTGTAATGATCTCACTCAGAATTTTCACTTTAACTGTGACTGCTAAGGAAAGAGTGGCTCTAGTTTGATCTCTGGGAACAGTAGAACGGTGCTTGGATAACACGTAAAAAATACAGTTAGAATGGTAAGAATAGCCAGAAGAGGAATCAAGAACAAAACAGAAAACGCTATGGCCCTTTAAGCTTACATGCTGCCATGGTTTAACCTTGGCCAGCAACCCAGCCCCACGCAGCCGCTTGCGCAGTCCCCCCACCCTGAGGGATGGACAGGAGGATCAGAAAGGGATGTAAAACTCAGGGGTTGAGATAAGAACAATTCAATAGGTAAAGCAAAAGCCCCGCACACAGGCAAAGCAAAGCAAGGGATTCATTCCCCACTTCCCATCGGCGGGCAGGTGCTCAGCCATCCCCAGGGAAGCAGCGCTCCATCACGCCTAACAGGTACTCGGGAAGACAAATGCCATAACGCCAGGTGTCCCCCCCTTCCTTCTTCTTCCCCCAGTTTATATACTCAGTCCCAGGGTATGGAATGCCTCTTTGGCTGGTTCAGGTCAGCTGACCTGGCTGTGTCCCCTCCCAGTCTCTTGTGCCCCTCCAGAACTCTGGCTGGCAAGGCCCAGGAAACCAAAAAGTCCTTCACTTAGTAAAAACATCACCCAGCAACAACTAACAACATCAGTGACCTATAAGCATTGTTCTCACATCACAGCCAAAACACAGCACTGTACTGACTACCAAGAAGAAAATTAACTCTATCCCAGCTGAAACCAGGACACACGCATAACAAGAGTGTTGGTATTTTGAATACCAGAAAAGCAACTCAGGTCTTCCATGTACAAATGACACAGAAAACTTTCCAAATTATTCTGGAAGATGATCAAAACTAGTTGAACAACTTCCATGCAAGGAAAGAATAAATTAGCAAGATTTCTTTATTCCAGAATAAAGATGAGGAGAGCATTTAGTGAATGAGTGGTGTGCAGAAGGGAAAGATGAAATTCTCCATTTCTTACACAGAACAAGAAGGCACCCAAAGAAATTGCCAGGTCACAGTAGTAGAACAATTTTTTAAGAAAACACAAGTTCAATTCCTTCTCATGGAGTGTTACTGTGGTGAAAATTATAAATTGATTAGAAAAAAATATAAACGGATTAGAATAAAAATTAGTAAGGTCAGCTGGTAGATAGTGCAGATGTAAGTTTTGACATATACCCATCATATAATTAGGCACTTGTTTTTAGCTACTGCCGTAAAAAAGAGAATCTTGACATGCATCATTGTTATGATTCAGCATGAATGTTTTTATACTCACTCGTACACAGATTCATCAATAGATTTAACTGTCAGTTGCATGCCAAGACTTGACTTTAGCATCAGATGTGATGCACTATAACTTAAAATCTCTCTTAAAAGTCCACAGAACTAATGAGAATAAAATAGAATCGCTTTTATAGACTTTCCTACTCCGAGCATCTAATTCTCCAAAGTGCATCACAGAGTAATTGGATAGATATGAGCAGATAATAACTGTGTCAGCATACAGCGCCTCCACTGCGCACTCAGCAGTGCTCACACGAAGCCCTTTGTTCTGCAGGTACTTGCACTGTGATAGGGAAGGCTAGCCAAGATCCCCAAACAAAAAGAGATTTTTTTTCTCTCTCTAATTGGGAAATAAAGACCCTTTACCTTCCCCTTGTTCTTTAGTTATTAAATTTACCTTGGTATACTTTCAGGGATGTGCTCCTGAAATTATGTTTCCAGTTCAGCTTGGGTTGAACCACTTTTTTTAATATGTGTGTCAACATAAAAGGTGCTGTGCTAAAGGTGTAGACTGTATAGGAATGAGTAGGCAAAGACTCAGTTTTTTCAAAAGATGTGGCTACCTCAGGTGTGAGGTACCGAGAAGAAGGAAATGCAGCGCATCCTGCTGATACTTGCAGCCAGTGCCTGGAAAGCGGGAAATAGGTTTGAGGAGCTTGGGCAGGTGCTACCCAAACAATGAAAAGAATCTCACCCAATTCTGTTAAAACTCAGAATTCAGAATTATATTGCTGATTCTTCTGGCACCAAAGATATCCTTTTGCAAGTCATTTGGCTTCCTTTATATACACAGCACAGCACTGTGTAACACATGTTGGCTGCAATAATGCCATTTATGAAACCAGAAGGATGAAAACTGTTGTCAAAGCTCAGGGCTTAATTTTTCAGTGTCAGAAATAGGTCACTTATCCTTATGATTAGTAGGGGAGAAATTTATTGACATTGAAAAATAAAATATAGGCATTAATATTTATATATTTTTAGAACATAATGGATGGAATACATCACTGAATGTGCGTAAGAAGAAGTAATGCTTTCCATTACAAATATACCATGAAATGACTGATGGATTTGTGTAATGAACCAGTAAAAAAGCAACTAGTAGGAGTAACTATTAAAATAATAAATTGCAGAAGTATTCTGTACATGCAAGGGTTATGATACCCAAGAAAAGAAGCATAAATACACCCATGCCTTTACCTGTGTAAACAAAAAACAAACCTGATGGAAACTTTTTCTCCATAGAACTTTTGTTATTCACAACAAGTACTAAGGAAAGACAGAAAAATACTGAGTGGAGTGGAGAGGAGATATTTTGGGTTCTGCATACAAATAGCTTGAATCAATACTGAAGACAGTTTGGAAATGCTTGACATGAATCATAATTGTATATTTCAGTCTGTCAATAGCAAGGAAGAGATTAACATGCTCAGCTTGCTCATTTGAAACCAAGAACACTTAGCTGAGCTAAACACCAGTCACCTTTCCTCTGACCATTTCTCGAAGGGGAAAATCATTTCCCACCCCCAACAAAAAAGAAGAGACAGGAGTATTTTCTTTACAGTAAGTACAAATTAAGGTTTTATCCAGAGCATGATCCACAACACTTCAAAACCATAAAAAACGTGCACGCTTTTGTTCTGCCTCTTCCAATTTCCAAAAGAAAAAAAGAGGTATTTCCAAGGCTATTTTCAAGTTCCTAACTTCAGGTGCATGATATTACATTGTTGTGAGCAGTACACGGTTTCATGACATTGCCAGAAGCCAGATCCTCAGAAAATAAAAATAATTGTTTTGTTTCTTTTTTTGCAGAGCATGTTATCCTTTTAAGATCTTTCTCAAACAAACTTCTTGGTTCTACCTGCAAGTTTATGTAGCATATTATCGAATCTGACAAGTCTCCGTGATCATAATTGTTTGAAGTATGAATATGGATCTTCCCTTATTTCTTGTAAAGTCTAAACTCTTTGAAAAGTGATTAAAGAAATAAAATTAAAGCTTGTTATAGTTTAAATGTTTTCTTTGTATAGACATCCTTGTCAAAATGTACATTTAAGCTGTTAAAAATATCCTGGAATAAATACCAGACTTAAACCCATCAATCAATGTCTTTCTTGTTTAATTTTGTCACATCAACACATTTTTGGTAATTTATAATGTTCGCAGTAATTTTATTTTTACATAACATTATACTGTTTTCCACTAGTCGCTGCTCTTGTAGAACATGCAGCAGAGCTGTGAACTAGTTTACACACAGGAATAGATATGCCTGCAATTACTTTTGAGAAAGAAAATCACTGCCGTGTCTGTCTTCTGTTTCCATATTAGTCGTAAAGAGAGAAAATACAGCAGAGATTATGGGGGACTATAGTATCAATGATATATAATTTAGATAATTATTTCCTGTGGGGAAGGAGTAACTTAGAGTTCAGGCTTAGCAGTCCTGTTAGCGCTAAAGCAATCTCACTTTTAGGGTCTTCTTCCCTGCTTTTCTGCTACATCATTTTACTCTAAACTTGCCAGATAGAGGGCTTAAATTATTTAACACTTCAGCTTGTTCTAGTTAATTTTAAAATTTGCATGTGCTACTTTTCAAGAAGGGTATTGAGAATTGTTTGTTTTCCTTTAAGCCCCATAAACTATAAGCTTATTTACTACGGATACAGAGTACCAGTGTCCCTCATGAATGTCAGCTGGGTCTGGGGTGCTCAGCCCTTCTGCACAGTAGCTGTAATTATCCCAGAGAATTAGCCAGTTCCCTAATAAACATTCTTAACACATCACTGTCTCTTGCTCTTTTGTTTGTTCACTGCAATTTAAACTGCTCCTTAGATGCTTTAGTACGATTCTACATTAGTCTTCCTTGTGCCAGATGCAAACATTGGTTAGACTATATTTTGCCAAACTACATGTTTTTAATGAGAAATACCTATTCGTAAAGCCTTCTTTTCCTAATGCTCAGAGGCAAGTAAACCTCACATTTTGCTCCAAATGTTCACTGCTAACACGGGGCATAATGAGAGACTTAAGAGTCTTAAGAATATGGAAAGGTTTTCCCCCATCTTTTTTTTTTTCAAATAGTGTTTGAACTATTTATTTTTAAACTTTTTTCAAAACTCATGTCTTGGGCAGACTTCATCAACTGCTAGCGGATTAAGCTAATCAGCTCTTCATTAACTGTTTTCAATGGCCTGTTTTGTGCCTTACCATCATATGGTTTTATAAAATGTTGTGCACTTGTTTGGAGCTGTATTATATGCAAGAAAATACAGATGAAAAGCAGTCCCGAGATGATTCTAATAACTCTTTGGTCAATATAAATATAAGTATCTGGACTGAATAGCTTTACCTTGTTGTGTCTGGTCAAATTCCAGCCTCATAAAAAGTTGGTTTTATTTTGCCTTTTCAGAATATTGTACTTTGGCTCTTGAATTGTCTAGTAAGGCAGTGAAACTAGGTAGGAAGCAGATTTAGAATGTATCCATGTGAAGGGAAAAAATCTCTTTTTGCTATAAATATGTTGTGGTATTGCTTCTTTATATATCTTTAAAGACTAAACATTTTTCTGGCATAAAAAAATATCTAGTGTGTTTATCCCTATTATGCCTTTCATATGCAAGAAGCGACCTTTCACTGTTATTCAGAAAGGTTATTATTTAGTTTGTTCTAAAAAAAACCAATAGCAGACAAATTTAGTTAAGGATAAAAATGCAAAATTAAATCATTTCACAAGTTGCTTGTAGTAACTTGCCAGTAACTTCTTTAATTCTCCTCCCCAGTGCATAGGGAATGTGATGCATTTTTGATTGAATGCTTTCATCCATGTATTTTGCAGAACTGCAGTCTCATTCACTGCTAACACAAACTTTTTTAAGGTTAAATCATTATTAGTTTTTAAACTTCAAAATGTGTTCTTGCCCTTTTTTTTAACTCCTGAAAATAAAGCAACAACCAGTACTCAAATGCAGATGTTTCTTTAAGAAGTGATTAATAATTTGTGCTAACTTTCATCTACTACCATAAAAGTCTGACAAAATTATAAATCTTTGTAAATGACTCCTTGGAGTGAATCTCAGTATCCAACCTTAAATTATAGTTGCAATTAAGAAAATGAGGAAAATGTGAAATCTCTAAGTTGAGTACACAGTTTTCATCTAATATGGTGTCTCAAGAATTGACTAAGAGATTTAAATCCACTGCACAGATACCAACATGCTAAGTATTTTATTTGCATTTTTAAAGACAACTCTTTTAAACTACTGTGCAAGGTCAAACACATTTGGGAAGGTGGTGCAATATTCCAATACGATGACTTATCTTCAACCAAAATGTAATGCACTATGTAGTTATGTACTTTATTAAAAGATATTTATGAGGCATGTTATCATTACTTTAAGTCTGGATTCTAGAAATGGTTTTGTTTGATGTGTAATGTAACTTCAGTGCATTTTTATAATACATTATACCACTGTAACACATCACGACAGTTATTATTGTGCAACTTACTATTAGTATCTCTTCCTCTTTGTATACTTCCTGACAAAGAGTGGTGTCACCTAAAAAGACTGGTTATGGTTATGGTTATGGTTATGAATGGTTGACTGTCTACTTTTTAATCTTTTGATTTTAGCACTAATACATTTTTCCTAGTCTATCTTACAGTTTTAGATTTTTGATGCTCTGTAGTGTGTGCTTTAAGTAAATAGAGTTAGCAAGAAAAGAGAAGAAAAAATAAAAAAGAAAAGAAGAAAAAATGAAATGAAATGAAATGAAATGAAATGAAATGAAATGAAATGAAATGAAATGAGGAGAGGAGAGGAGAGGAGAGGAGAGGAGAGGAGAGGAGAGGAGAGGAGAGGAGAGGAGAGGAGAGGAGAGGAGAGGAGAGGAGAGGAGAGGAGAGGAGAGGAGAGGAGAGGAGAGGAGAGGAGAGGAGAGGAGAGGAGAGGAGAGGAGAGGAGAGGAGAGGAGAGGAGAGGAGAGGAGAGGAGAGGAGAGGAGAGGAGAGGAGAGGAGAGGGGAGGGGAGCAAGAGAAAGAAGAAAGAAAAGAAGACAGAAAAGAGAAAAGGGAAAAAAGAAAGGAAAGCTAAGGCAGAAAAAGTATTAGGGAAGGAAAAGATACTGCACAATGACTTGAGCTTATTATTGTATGTTAAACATCTTTACTGCCCTGTTTAACTCAAATACCTTTAATTTGATGTCCGATCATGAATTTTCTTCTTATTCATTATAAAGATAATTATAGCTTAACTTATTTATATACTACTAACAATATGACAGGTACTTAACAGCTTGGAAAAAAATAATTACTGTCGAAAGGTTACAGTGAAATAAGCATCACAAACATAACAGATAATATATAAATATTAGGACAGACACAGAGGAGGATAACTGATTGTATAACAATGATTGTTTTGTCTCTTAGTAAACTGAAATTTGTGCATTTCTGTTTTTTAAAAAACTACTTTATACTGCTAGTATACAGTGTGGTCATATAATGAACTTTCTGGCTATAATATGCATTTACAGCAATCCTCCAGCTGCATATATTTTGCAGACAGTTTTAGCAGCCCATAGTTTAAGGTACATCAAATAACAGTGATGCTTATACTATGCATTTAGTGTGTTTTTCTATTGCTGACTGAAATAACTCGGTTATTGTGCATCAAATCGATACTTCATGTTTCCTATCTGAAATTACTTAGCATAAACAATGTATAACACTAATGTATGAATTTCATATAACTATCCAATATGCTGTTTTAATCAGGAGTGTTAAGTCTCTAAAATTGTGGACTTCCCTGAAATCATGCAGGCTGAGCACTCCTTATGACAAAGTTTTGTTAAAATAGTGCCTTTTTCTGTGTCTTGTTTGTGGACTTCTGCAAAATCATTCTTAAAGCAGAAGGCGGCAAAACAATGAGTTCAGCCTGCTGGCAGACACCAAGGGAACCGTACTCTACAACTTCAACTGAAGAAATCCTCGCTGATTTTGAAGCTGAAACTTTACATGTTCTGTAATTGTCATACCTGACTATAATACAAGGACTATACATGTTTGCATGTTCTTAGTGATACAGCTAAGTCCTTTTAAAAGTCAATGAATGACTGTCATGGTTTAACCCCAGCCAGCAACTAAGTACCACTCAGCTGCTTGCTCACTCCTTCCTCCCTGCCCTGGTGGGATGGGGAGGAGAAAAGAAAAAAAGGTAAAACCTGTGGGTTGAGATAAGAACAGTTTAATAATTGAAATAAAGTAAAAAAAATGATGATGATAATAATAGCAACTATCATTATTGTATTGAATTGTAATGAAGAGAGGGAGAGAGAGGAATAAAACCCAAGGGAAAAAACCCTACGTGATGTGCCGTACAGTTGCCCACCACACACTGTCTGGTGCCCAACCAGTCCCGGAGCAGCGACCACCAGCCCCCAGCCAACTCCCCCAGTTCATACACAGAGCATGATGTTCTGTGGTGTGGAAAATCCCTTTGGCTAGTTCTGGTCAGCCACCCTGGCTCTGCTCCATCCCAGCTTTGTGTGCACCTGCTCACTGGCAGAGCATGGGGAACAGAAATCCTTGACGGTGGCAACTAAAACATCAGTGTGTTATCAACATTATTCTTATAGTCAATCCAAAACACAGCGTTGTACCAGCTACTAAGAAGCAAATTAACTCTATCCCAGCTGCAACCAGGAAAGTGACACGGAACCCTGATGGATGGTGGGGAGAAGGGGGAGATACATGGGTGAAATTCTGACTATACTTGAGGATTAGCCCTAGAGGTTTGCGAACCTGGGAAAATCTGAGGTAAAACAAGGTGCCAAGGGCCTTTTGCTCTTGCAGAAAGAACATGAAACTGAACTGAGGACCACCAGGTCTTAGAGTTGATAGAAGAAACCTTCTGACAACAAAAATGGGGAAGAGACCAATACATCTCAGAAAGTGAGCTAACAGGAAAAAAAAATTATGTGGAAGGAAACCCCTGTCTTGTAAGGACAAAGTTTACTGGAGAAAAGCTGTTCAGAAGCCTCGATTTTGTCCTGTCTCACCTAATGTATTTGAATTTCTCCTTCTGTAAGATTTAGATATTCTAATACAGCCTGACTTCAGTAAGTCCGAAAGTATTTTAGCCACCTTTGAGGAAGCAGCCATAAAAAGTATTCTGGAAAGATTCTCCACAATACCTCAGGTCAGGACTTTAGGTCCTATTCCAATCGTGGTGAAAATAGTGTCTCTGTATAGATACTGTTTGGTTTGCAAATTTAATTTTACCCATACATATGTTACAAGATGATATTTTATTTCAAATATGGGCAGTTTTCTGGGCAACTGAGCAACCTCAGTCGTTTGACTCCTGCAAGAAATTTTAAATTTGTCAGTCTTGGACTGCATTCTTCACTATTTATATATACAACCATCTCAAAGACAGTGAGGAGAATCTATCAGAACTGTAAATGGCTGGTGATAGGTATCCAAATGCAAGGAAATAGTGACTTTTGAAGTGGCAGTGACAATGCAGTTCATATAAGATTTCATGCCGTTTTGAAAAGTTCTGTGGAACTTGTGATTCTGTATCTTGATTTAATTCTTGATTGAAAATATTCTTTGGTCACCTGAAGAATACAATTTCTGTATTCTTGGCCAGAAAGACTGGAAAATATCCGTCACAGTTTGCCACCTCATTAAATTCCTTTGGGCAGAAATATTCCCTGGAAACATGATCTTGCTGAGGCTTAGTCCTAGGACATTATAGTATTATCTGTATTGCCTCTTCCATAACAACATACACAAGAGCTTAGTAAGAAATAAATAGTGGAGCAGCCTTCAGAGGGGCCATACAGTTCCTGAGTGTCAAGTCACTCATTGACTTAGCATTCAGATTAAATGTGTAGGTTTTGCTTTTCCCAGCTTTAAAACTTCAGATGTGAAGTGAGAGTTACTTTCAGAGTTTTTTGTTGTGTTCTTGGTGTGTTGTGTTTGAGTATTTGGTATGAATGGTGCCTACAAATTTTCTAGCATCAATAGGAAAATGATGCTTTGCACAGACTGATGTTCCTTCCTGCTCCTTTTGCTTTTCAGCTAGCTGCTTCACGTCTTTATTCACCTCTGAATGCCAGGCTTGAGGGAAAAAGAATAATCATCTTTCCACAACAATATTTGGATCAATAGTTCACATTTTTCAGAAACAGCAGGGCAATTTGACAATGTCTGCCATTTCCACCAAATGTTCAGCATCCCATACATAATTAGGGTTTTATTATTATTATTTTACAATTTTCCCCCATAGAAGTAGGATATTTTTCTTCACTTTTCATGGTTTTCTGTGTCTTAATGGTGGAAGCAGATTGCCTTTGTATGGTGTTCAATTCTGCTTTAATATAGTTAAGGTATAAAGAGGCAGTTTGGAGTGAAATGATCAAAATGCCTCATTTTCTGCCTTAGTTACCCAAGTGTTTCAAAGTGAAAGCAGCTTTGCTGTAGCAGACAGATTGTATTTTCACTCACTCTAGTGAGTACTTCACTTTCCCAGAAACTACTTCTACTCGCTTTCTGATAATACAGTACCTCATCTAACGTATTACTCAGAGGGAAAAACCTGAAGGTGGTGGTTGAATTTGACAAGGTATCACTAAGACAGCAAAAAAGCTGCTGTGTTCTGCCTTCCATGTCTGTGATGATTTGTTTGCAAGAGGGAGAAACTCTGGATCGTCTTAAAATTATTTTCATGCCACACTAAATAATCAAATCAGTAATCCGTATGTCTCATTCAGGTTGCTGTTGTTCTTCCAAGACATTGTATTATTATTTAGAATTCCACTGGTGGGCTATTTCTGTGCTGAAGAAGAACATAATTTTGTTATAGCTGATGGGTCTGTGGACATATGTCCCCCCTACTTATCCATCTTAGGTGCTCTCTGTTACCACCTGGTAGTACTCTCTTTGACTGAATGGAAAACTTAGGCTCCTCATTCGTGGTTATCCGACTGTGCCCAAGTTTTCTGACAGAAATGGTGTGAATGCCTTCTCTGGGCAGATAATACAAATTCCGTATGTTAGAGTGTATTCAAGATTCCACGGGTTTCCTGTTTGTCATTCACTCGCTCTTGTTTGTATGACACTATTCTAAAATTACAGACCTGATCATCTGTAATCTCCATTCAGTTCTTGTCTGGAAGTATACTGAAAAAATTCTGTGCATGTTTTTAATCTTCTTTTTCATCTGAACAAAACCAAGACTTCTCAATATTTATTAAAAGAAGAAAACAGGGAAAGAGGAAAAATCATGTATGTAACCATCCATCCATACTAAAAGCCACTGGTTACACCCTCACCAAGTCTTGTATACCACCCACCTCATGTCCTTGCTCAGTCTAATTCTGGAAAAGGAGTCAAGCATTTAGTGTCTCACAACTCAGGTGAGCACTCTGATCATAGTGCCATTGCTTACATAGGGCCATACTTGTCTTTCTATTTCCAACCAGAAATTCCAGTGTAGAAAATAAATTTTCTTGGAAAATCTCAGGCTTGTGTTAATTACAGTCTTTCTGAGGGTGAGGAAATACCCTGTATGTCAACATCTTTCCTCTCTCCACAAAATATTTTTTTTCCATACAAGATGATCTGTAACTGCAGCAAAGTTAGTAGATATTGGCTTTCTTCCCAAAGCACTAGATATTTTCCTATGGAAAATTACTACAGCTCAAATTCTGTGTATTCTATGCATTCTATGCATTTTCTTCTACGTCTGCTCCTATGGACAACATACTTTGTTCTTTTACTGTTGCTGAAAACTGCATATTTTATAGTCTGGTCTGTATTTTTCTTTTTAAGAAACCATCCCATGTTCTTCCAAAACTAGTTTATCTGATCGCCTAATGTTACACACAACTATTATGAAAAATCACTTTTAATTAAACTTAATACATCCACAACACTCTTCCACCCCAGATTTTACCATTGCTGAGAAGAGGGGAAGGACCACCTCCCTCAACCTGCTGGCAATACTTTAATACAGTTGAGGATACCAATGCACTTGTCACCTAATTATTTTTTTATATTTTTTTTAATGTAAGTAACTGTTGCAGAGCCATAAGACATTCAAGAGTGTCCCTGTTCCTGGACAGATTTTTAGGGCATTAGCTACCTTAGAAAGTAGCTGAGGAAATTTGTCATTTCTGGGAGAACAAAATTCAATTTACTAAGTGGGAAGTTCCTTGCAGATCCACTCATTTGTATTCTGAGAATTTAGAGGAGAATAAGGTCCTTTGATTAAAAAGTAAGCTGTAGGTAATCCAGTGTCATTAGCCTGCAGAGAGTGAACTCTCAGAACAAGAATCCAAAAACCAGAAGTGGTTCTGTTTCAGCCCAAGTATCTGTGCTCAACAGTCTGTGTCTGACTCCTAGACTCTACATCAGCAGAGTATTGGAGGAGATATATGATAGTACTTAGCATATAAATCTATAAATCTGCCTGGTAGTTTATATTTATATATGATAGAATTGTAAATGACTGTGAGCTACAAAAGCCATGTTAAAGCCCCCTTGAATAGATGGTTTCTGCTGCAAGTTCCTCCACTTTTTCTGACGTAGAAAGGATACTGAATGGTGTTGACATAATGTTAAAGGCAATAAATTGTATTTGGTTTTCGTATTATGTCATGTTTCTTTAGCCTGTTTGAGGAAAATTTTTGTATAAGCTAAACTTTGTTCAAGAAAAAATAGCGTGCAGATTCACCTGAAGAAATAATATGCCGTACTGTAAAATACTTACTATTTTTTTAACCTTAACTTGACTTTCCCATTTTAAATATGCCTGGAAGAAAACCTTATTTGGAGAGAGCAGGCAAATTAGTATGAGCAGAGTCACAAACTGCCAAATTGAAATTAATTTTGTTGATATTTAAACAAGATAACTTCAAAAAGAATATGTCATTTATTCTTGAAGTATGAGTTTTGAGACATACAGGATATTCAGCTCTTTAAATGATATCTGGGAGAAGTGACACATACTGCACAACACCTTTATAAATAAAATATCCACAAGTGTGGACACTTCAGAAACAGAAAAACCTGATAAAATGAAATTTGTGCTGAAACTCTTCTCTTTCAGGCTGTATTTCTTAATTTGCATCATGTCCTCATGTATTAGCACAGCAACCTGTAAGAAACTGAACGGAATTAAAAATCTTTTAGAAACACTGGGCTATTTATTCAGTGTAATTTTAGCTGGTGCTTCATATTTGAAGAACAGCTGGGAGGCAGAGCACTCAAAATGCAGATAATTTCTGGAAAATTCTTATGCAATGTATCGTCTAACATTGCTTCTTCCTTACTTCATCTATTCTCCTTAAAGAAATACCACTGAGTGAACCTCTTTTCAAAATATTTCCATATAAATTTTCAATATATTGTACTTAAGACATGCAGGCAGTAAATTAGAATATCTGCTGGAGACCTAATCGTTCATACATGGGAATGATTTCATTTTCTACACTATCCATTCAATTATTTACGTCCCAAGATAGGAGCCTTGCTCATCGAGCTTGCCCATCTTTATTTTCAACTCACCAAGAAGTGAAATTCACAAGTTTAGGAGGTAGGGTAAGAATGATGATAGCAAAACTTCCTTAAACTTCAGCACAATAGTTTAAAATGCCTAATCCTTAGATGAACTGAAGACCAGATATAGCTCTTGCAGTTCAATTTAAGAGTTTGACAGATGGATTCATACACTGTTGAAAGTAGGAGATCCTTGGGAAAGGTAGAAGGATTTAAAGTAGTTTAAATTTAGAGTAGAAGTTAAGTTTGGAAATGAAGATGAGTCCAGGAAAGTCCCAAAGAAAGAGGAATTTGGTGAAATTACTAGTTACCCCATGCAGGAAGGATACAGAAGCAAAACGGCTGAGAACCTCTGGAGTTCACTTAGTACAACCTCCCCTGTTCAAGCAGGACCACCTAGAAGCTGGTTGTGCAGAACCACATCCAGACAGCTTTTGAGTATCTTCAAGGATAGAAACTCCACAGCCTCTTTGGGAAAACTGTGCCAGTGTTCACTCACCCTCACAATAAAAATGTTTCTGTGTTTCCTAATGGTCAGATGGAACCTCCTGTGTTTCATCTTGTGCTCATTGCCCCTAGTCCTGCCAATGGGCATCAAAGAAAAGAGCATGGTTCCATCTTCATATATTTAAATGTCCCTGTACCTTGGTGGATGATCTTCAGGCTGCCCAGTCCCAATATGACTTTAGGAAGCATTTCTTTACAGTGAGAATGGTCAAACACTGCAACTGTCTTCCTGGGGAGGCGGCCGATGCCCCAAGCCTGACAGTGTTTAAGAGGCATTTAGACAGTGCCCTTAATAACATGATTTAAATTTTGGTCAGTCCTGAAGTGGTCAGGTGGGTGGACTAGATGATCATTGTTGATCCCTTCCAACTGAAATATTCTGGTTTGTTTGTTTTTTTTCTATTCTAAAACTCTCAACCTTTCCTCATAGGAGACACGGTTCAGTCCCTTCACCACCTTCAGACCCCTTCGTTGGATTCTCTCCAGTACGTCTATGTCTTTCTTGTACTGAGGAGCCCTAAACTTGACACAATATTAGAGATGGGGCCTCAGAAGTGCTGGGCAGATGCTTTGCTGATTGACTGGATACCAAGCAAAAATGAATTCCAATTCAAATATAAGAATAAATGCAGTTTATTATATTACACTATAAAGGAAAAATAACATGCAATATGATAAAAAGAAGCAGTACTAGTTATTATGCACAATATGGTACAAGAGCAATAGGAGCGAAGCATTGGCTCATTACTGCAAAGTGTTATGGAGACTAAGAAACGGATACATCACCAATTGCCACCTTAACATCATCCAGGGCCAGACTTTGGCTGGGAAGCCCCATTGCAGCCGGCACCAGGAGTCTTCTGGTAACTGGCAAGAATTCCTACATGGTGCATCCACCCGTAGGTGAGGCTTCTGGTCCAGTCCTGGAGCTTGCCCGCTTTTATACTTAGTGAAAAACAAAAATAGTTTACACAGCTAGTGTATGTAAACCTTTAGGTTTAGGTTAAGCACAGAAGTGCACTATCTCATGATTCAGTTTCACAGACACCAGGGACATTGGCCAGACACCCAAGTGTGGTGGTGTCATGACATAGCTGCACACAATATTTATTGTCTGGATGTTCCTGCTGGTATCTTGCTTGTTCAGGGGGCTCAGGACAAATTTATTATCTGAGAATAATGTGTGCAATGCAAGTTGAACTGTACTCAGACCTGTATATAGAAATCGTGGTATAGTGTAACTTGAGCTTTAGACTAGGTTTTTTTAATACAAAATCTCCATCTATTATTCTAATCCAAAAATAATAGTGTAAAAGCAAGTTAATAAGACATATAAATCTTTTGTTTAAGTCCTGGTGAGACGTTTGAACTTAATGTCAATATTAACTTTTCCCTGTGATTGCAAACGAAACATCCATCTAGTATGCTTCTGTCATGCATTTGGGTGAACCTGTCATGTTCTGATGTTCCATTAAAATGGAAGGATGTTTTACAAGAATAAGGTTTAAAGTTCAGAATATAGGAAGGGTTTGGCAATTGTTTTCATTGAGACATTTTACAATGTCTTTATAAGTTAGAGAAACAGTGGTATCTTCAGTTGGAATGCAATTAACTCCTACAATAAAAATCACTTATCTAAGAGTTGCCAAGGCACTATCATTTAAGCTTCTACTGGCCTCATCCATGATAAATAAAACATAAGAAGGAAAAACAAAGATGAAAACAGTGGAAGAATTCTGCTGTTAGTGTTGACTGGGATGCACAAGAAGTAAGACTAAATCCCTGTCTCCAAATCCTGGGATAATCAGTGTCCTTGATCCCACAGAATTTTACTTTTGCTTTTGTCTCCAGTTATCTCTTCATGATACTTATTTTTATCTACTGTTTCATCCAGCCTCATTGAAAGACTAATATTATAGAAGAATACCTTTTGCAAAACCAATTTTTAGCTGAGTTTAGTTGATGTTGGACTTGATTTAGTGCATCACATCCCATATAATTCCTGTTCCAGGATGATAATTTCCCTTTTGCTCTTACCAGTTAGGAGAAATACTTAAATGTAATATGACTTTTAAATATATGATAAAGCTCTGACTGAGGAGTAATTTTTTAATATCAATGTTCTTCATTCTTTTGTATCCTGAAGTTGCAGGGTAGTAAAGAAAAACTACAAACTGAAAGGAAAACCCTGCAGATATGATTTTTTTTTTTTTTTTAATCTGGAGGAAGGTAACATATTTGCTTGTGCTGTTACCTCTGGCATTTAAAGTGAAGGCTTAGCATTGTTGCTCGGGGAAAAGTTTCACATTTTCATGTCTTTACAAGACTTTTGTTCCATGGGCAACAGTGAAGTCTTCAACTTTTTTGGGTTAGTATTCGAATACATGTTGAGGAAATTACTAGATGCAGTAAGCTCTGGTTACTGGAGGTAACCTTGAAAGATGACTCTCTGATCTCTGTGCCAAGCATCGTGAGTGCTAATGGACTGAAGACATTTACAAAGTTAGATTAAAAAAAAAAAATCCACCCAAGAAACCAACCTGAAATCTCTTACTTAAGAGTTCTTGCTTTTACACAGAAACACATAAAATAGGGAAAAGCAGATCTGAGTACATTTCCTTACAATCACATGCAGGACATAAAGCGTGTTAAATCCACAAGATTACAGAAAGGCTGCTTTGTTTCCCTATCCCAGTCTGTCTTAACTTTTTCTTAGCCACGAGTATTCAGTACAAAGCAAAATCTTCAACCACCATAACAGAGATGCAGAGGGAAACCACCACCTTCTAAGATCTGGGAGGTTTTGTCGGTTGAAATATGCACTAGATGGCTATTTGGTTTCTTACTTACACCAAAGAAGAAAAAATAAAACTGTCTGACATTCTATGTCTGATAATAATGACATCTCTCTCCTTGCCCCAAATTTTGTGATCAGTAAAATACAAGGAAAAATGTAAGAAGCAGTCTCTAAAAATAGCAGAATGTGTTTAAACTAAAATACTGAAGTTTTCTCAGCCTTGTCATATGAAAGCAATAAAAGCACAGGGTATAAAGAATTATCACAGCTTGCAATTATCAGTAGAAGAAGGTTAATCAGCTCAGTTCCTTCCTTTCCATAGCTGAGTTTATCTTCATTCAGGCAGTAGCCATAGAACAAGACTGGCAGACTTCAAAGGCAAATATAAGTTTTAGGTTTCACCATTAGCGTTATTTTATAATTTTCTCAGTTTCCCTTTTTAACCCTCACTAGATAAACAAGTCTTTCACATACAATAAATAGGAATTCATAAAATTTCTTGTGTAGGAGTGAAGGAAATAAGGTGGAGTTTTTTATTATCTGAGAAATTACAGATCTTGCTTCTTACATTCTGTTAAACTCTAGTATTTACAATGAAAAAAATGGATGAACAAGTAGCAGCAGATTAACTGGTTTTAGAACAGAAGATTCAGTAATAGTTTCCTCCTTTTTTAGAGCACATGAGCAGTTTTTATGCTTATTGACCTCTGATTTCATTCGCTGAGGTTCAACACTTTGCAAAACAAACAAAAAATAGAACTCAAAAAAGGTAGCCATACTCTAAGGCCATTTTAAAAACTTCAGACATTATTTTGTTAGTTGCTTGTAGTTACTATTTTGCTTACATACTTTTTTGTTTCAAATAACTGGTACCATTAAATGTAGTGAATATTTTTGTTGTCAAGATGTCTATTTCTTAATGTGTATTTCTTAAAACACATTCCACTCAGGCAAATTCAGTAGTTTTTGAGTGAATTAGCCCTCTGAGGCATTAGTGTCAATATGGAAAACTACATGCTGAGGAATTAATAAAAATCAACAAACAAGTTATAATAAAACCAGGAAATATGATAATGCTTTGAATATTTTGGAGTTTCAGGGGGAAAAAAATAATTTTATAGAAGTAGTCCTTTAAATTAGATTACAGTTATAGTAATAATCTAATTACTTCTAGAGATGCGCACAGTGCATAGTTTTCTTTTATCCTCTGACAGATGGGAAGTTTTTTTAATGACCTACTGTTAAACTCCAGGCATGCTCTGCTCATCTTTCACTCCAATGTTAAAATTAGTTGAATATCCATCAATATGACAAAATGATGGTCATTGATAGTAAACACTTGTATCTAAACAATGCTAGTTAAAATGCTAGTACTCAAGACATTATCAGTGCCTAGTGTGGAGAGCATACAGTTTGACTATGTAACTTATGGACTGCAGGTGCCAGAACACCAGCCTCACATAGCTTATCACATAGCTAACAAACCACCGAATAATACCATAGCCTGTAACTCCACATGAAATGATGATTTGTAAGAATCAAGGGGTGTAATGACGTCCTTCCCCTTAGCCAGTGTTCTCACATAGGCTTTTTTTTTAAAAAAATACATTGCTATCGGTGGTCGGTTGAGTCACTATATGCATGCATTGTTGCTCATCTTTCTGCCTCAATACATTTTCACTTATAATGTGTTGTCAGACTCTGTTATTGTTCGGACCACAACTGCATGGTTTTTCCTAGGTTAACTAATGAAGGGCTGGCAGTCCAGTCCAGAGTCCTGTTGGGTTTGATACTATTTCAGCTAACCATTTTTAATGCCACAGTTTGCTCATAAATTCATCAAGATGTTGAACACAATGTATCATAATCTGCGGTAATCGCTTTGATTAATATTTTGTCACTCACCTGTATTTTTTTCAAAATTATACTTAAGAACTTTTATTTCCTAAAAAAACAAGGCACTTTCAAGGGTAAGGTCTGAGAGGTGAATTGGTTTTCCACTGAGGGAGTTCAGTTTCCTCTGAATTCCTATTGCTAGCTTTTTTTCCCACTAGAACAGAAGATACGTATAAAACACATCCTGTAACTGCTTTGGCATTATACAGATTTGTCAATGGCTTATCAGATTTGTAGTACCATTTATGATTTAAACCTCAGTTATGTTGGGAGACAGGAAAGAATTGACTGGATTAGAAAGACTCTCAGCTGATATAAAATCCACTGACTTAACCAGAAATATTCTGATTGTACTAGCTAAAAATCTATTTTCTAATATTTAAATATCATTGTGGCATCATCAGCTTTCTTACTGCACATTTAAACGGGAGTTTTAACTAATAGACTATAACAAATGGAAACAAAATTGGAACTGACTTCTTATACAGAACCAATTTATGCCTCCATGTAAATGCCTCTGGAAAATCTCCACAGAAGCTGAAATTTAATTCTTAACTCTTTCCCTAGCTAGTAAATGGGTTCCTCAGGCATTCCAGCCTTAGACTGAGATTCTTCTATACAGTGCAATGTATTTGATTTCAAAATTGTAACTTGGAGGTTTATTACTCACTGGTCACAGGTTCTGTAGTCCATACAAGTTAAAAGCAATAAAACTGAAAAATAAATAAAAACTTCTTTCAGCTCATCATCTTGACACCTTAGGCTCTTATATTTCTTCCATTACAACCTTGGCTAAAATATCTGATTTAGTACTTCCAAAAGTAATAATTGTATCTCTAACAAATTCATCTCCAACCTCCCTGACACCATGAATTTCCCTGACCTTCATTAACAGTATATTTTTTATGCCCTTATATGCCTCCAAGAAAGGGTCACAGTGCATGATAGTTTGTATTCAAAAAGTTAAAACCGCCTAACTTTTAATATGGATTAAAGAGTCACAGTTAACAAATCTTTTTTTGTAGTAGGGCTCATTACTTTTTTTAAAACATTTGTTCTATTTGCTCAGGATGTCCACAGTTCCCCTATTCCATTCCAAGGATTTCTACTATTTAGACACATGACTTGCTTGGGGAAAATTAAAACAGAAAAGGAATCTTTGCTTCTGATGAAAGATCCTGTTTGTGTTCAGCTAGAAATTCTGATGACATCAGAAAAAAAAATTTAAAACAATGGAAGAATCAATTACTGGAGAAATTAAAAATTCAACATCCCTTTCTGCACTGAGCACATAATCCTGATTACAGTTAAGTCTCCTGGGGAGAAAAAGAGAGGAAGTATGTAAAGACAGCAGAGAAGAGGTGGTACAGATCTAGTTAGGGATATAACATTCCCATTTAAGGCAGAAACAAGAATGGTGAGTAATGAGGGAGAATACAGACCCTGGTAAGACTTTGTTGGGCCAGTGATCCAGGAAGGTTGGTTCTGCATTTTGGAGAGGTCTATGCAACCTGAGCACCTGAGGCATGCTGAAACGTGCAGTGGTTTAGAAAAGATTTTTGAAAAGGGAAGAGTCCCTTCCCTGAAACATCATGTAGCATTTCCAAAAAAAATAAAGGTTGATCCATAATCGGCATGGTACTCACCTGTGAAAAAGAATAAGCTCAGAAATATCCTTTTTATATGTTAATCCACCTAATCTACCCTGGTAGCTGTCATAAAAATCAGCAATGAATTTTTTTTCAAACAATCTTCCCAATTAACTAGAAAAGGGCAACTGAACTGTTAGCTGAACTTCACTGAGCAGATTTTGCTGTAGTAACATTTACTTTGCATTTTGTGTGCCCTTACTGTATGCTTGTTCAGTATTAAAAAAAAAAAAAAAAAAAGAAAGAAAATGACATTTCGCTATTAAGGAACTGCAAATACAGTGCCATGTATTCCAGTATATAATGAGAATCACTCTTAGCACAGTAATAGTAGAACAGTTCGTTAATCTTCCAACGATGTAAGACAAAAGTTGACCGACTCTAAAAGTCAAAGTTTAAATTTTCTTGGAAGCCTTGTCAAAAGAAATAAATGACATCTACACATAGGAAGAAAAAGACTTGGTAGATTTAAATATCATTAGCCTTTTGAGAAACCAGCATAGTGTCTCAATAGGATGACTGTACTTTATTTTCTGGGATTAATAGAATCTATCCACTTTTCTTTTGGTTTTAATAGGTACAATAGTTCTCATGTCTCTGCCAAACACTGCCTTAAGTTGTACATACGAATGTGTTTTGCTTCAAAACCTCACAGAAAGAAATAAAAATATTTTTACCTCTTACATACATGGTCCCTCTTTCCCAATACTGAGTCGGTATATTTAGTCTGTATTTACCAGACTCTGTGTGTTCAAGAGGCTCACAGAAAACCTGCAGTCAGTTCACATCTAACCAAATTAGTACATACCTGAGAATGACCAATGCATCTTAGTTACTTTAGTTGTCTTGTGTAGAGGGTATTAACCAATGCAAATGTTTTTCAGAACAGTGAGCCATGTGGATAAATATGTCCTGAAATTTAGGAGGATATTCTTTTTACATTTAAATCAGTACAGATTTATTGATCCTTGTCATTAAAAAGCGTATATTAAAAAGTGGTTTAAACTGGAAGCATTCTTGAATCAGAATGTCTTTCCAACAAGGACTCTCAGCATTTACAAAAACTCATGAAATGTTGATCTATTTAACTCTGTAAAGTGAAAATAAAAAGTTGACTGCTGTCTGTAAAAAGACACACATTTCTATGAACATATATATTCACTGCTCAGTTAATATTTAGTGGTCCTAGAAGCATATATCTTAGAAAATAGATGTTCTTCATATAGCTACATGGTAGTGAAATGTCATGAGGTCAAATGACCTGACTTATACAGTCATATTCAGATTACCAGTAATTATTTCTTTGCACGTTTCTTCTGTTAACATAAATAAGGCAATTTCATTAGATCAAGCCTGTGGTGAAATCTCCAGTACTTTCTGGTGAGTGATGCTATAGTGATGACATCATATCAATGCCAAAGATTGCTTGTGCCCGTCATCAGATATATGATGAAATTAGCCATTTCATACAAATAGTATACTCTGTTTTGACTTCAAATAAAATTAAACACTGTGTAATATTTATTTTAAATACTTCTTTTAAATGTAAGTATGCCTTAACTGTATCAGGTTTGGTATTTCCTTTGCATTTCATTAAAGTGTTTAACATGTAAAAGGTTAAATGTGTTGTAACATCGTGTTATAAGCTTTCTTTTTTAAACATAGTCAGCAAAAGGAAAAACAGATTCTTAGAATCTAGTATAGCACATAGTACATAAGAGCTTAATTTATATGATCTTTCAGGACAGACTATTTCATGTTTAATATTTGAGTAAAGGCTAAGAAAACACACAAACTGTAATGTCACACAAAACAAAAATTTATCAGGTGTTTTTCAGTCAATACCACGTTCATCTCATGCCATTTTTATTTAAGTTGGTAGCTATAGGTGTCACTGGAAAAGAGGGTTTCAGTGGTCTTAAGCATGGTGACATATCTGGTGTTTAAAAAAATATTTTCAAAAATGTGATTTTGACCAATTTTTTACTAATTTAATCAAATACTGTGTGACACTTGGCTGTCTCTTTTCCCTTTTTGGTCTAAACCACCATCACCTACTTCTTTGGAATATTATAATAAAACATTTTTCAAATATTTCAGAAATATCAATAAATCTGGGTGCACACTAAATATTATTTTTTAAAAATTAATTAAACAAGGAGAACACAGAGGCTATGATCGTCTTTCAAATATTTCTCTATCCTTTGAACAACAAAGAATTACTTTCTGTCATTTTGAAAGAGAATAACTTGCCATGTGAAATAACAACAGCAGTACTTAATTTACAGAGAAACAGATTCTACCATTGGCTGAAATAAAGTGAAGAATTATCTATGAAAATATGTATTTCTTATTGTCTCCACAGAAGTCCAGTGAAGGCAACTACAAGTTTGGAGAAATTAAATTTTCAGTGAATGCTGAAATTCATGGTTGTTACTTTCCCAGCTCAGTCTTTCTTTGCAAATCAAATGCTACATTAACTTCCTTTGAGTAAGCAATTTCTTTGTATCCATGCAAATCAGCTAAAATAATTGAGTAAATATCTAGTGCTGGATATACGCGTTATTTGTATTATATTTCACCCACTGGACTCTGATGGAGAAGGTTTTCTACCATTCGCTACGCTTGTATTGACATGTATTTTGATTTATTGATGATAGTTTTGAAGGCTTTTGTGAATTAGTAGAATCCAGGACCTGAAAGTAGAAGTACAAGCTAAATCCAGAAGTCAGCAACAGCAGAAATGTGACAGGTAGTTGAACCTGCTCCTGGTAGTAACAGCTGACCCTGCACTGGTATTCATTTTTTACTAGATTTCAAATGTTGACAAGATTATAACTTTTAATACAAGATTTAATATAGTATTCTTGGGATCTCCTTTTTTATAGTGGTATCCCCAAAATCTTCACTGACAGATTTAATTCCAGGGTAGACCTACAGAAATGACTTCTAGAATTTTATAAAAATCTCAATTTAGTGATATGATTTTGGGTCCAATAAAAGACTTTATTATAGGAGAATTCACATGGCTTCCTCTTGATAAAACTCAAGAGGAAATGAACTATGCTGAAAGTGACCTTCAATCAGGTTAGACAGTGACCAGAGGAATACCAGAAGACCTTGGAGCGAGTAGGTCAGCGGGTGTGGTGAGCCACAGAGGAACACTTGAAGCTGAAACACCTGCATCTCCCAGGGTATGCAAATACAGGGACCCACAGGACTTTGGGGGGAGGAAATTTTGTGGAAGAATTTCAGAAGGGTGTTCATTAACCTTTTGTAAGTATCTACAGTTCTGGTTTATCTGTTGTGTTGCTGATAGGAATCTTGAATGTATGGTTCAGTGATTGCCAGTTGATTACATGTTGTAATTAAACCAAGGAACTGCTTTGATCCTCATCTGACTTAAACCATTTAAGTAGTTGTGACGCTACAGTTAATATTATTTCTTTTACTACTCCTTAAATACTTTTAGAGTAATATATCTGTCCCTACAATTCCACATAATTTACTGAGGACTGCTGGCCTTTATTCTAAATTTTTTCAAGATTCTAAGAGGACATGTACACTTCCAAGCATAAATAGATGATCTTGTATACAAGAAGTGCAACTCCAGTCGCTGTACTGATTGTTTTCACTTCTCACAGAAATATTTTGGAAACAATAAAAAAGATGTAGTATTTAATTCTTGGGTGACATATATTTAAACTGCTCCTTTGATCCTTGGCCCTGCAATTAAGACTTCATCCTGCAGTCACCTGACAGACTCGAGGGGACGATACACAATAAATGAGAATCTGGGCCTTGGCATTAAACAAGAGAAAATTTCAATTCCTACCTAAATTCTTATTGCTAGTCTCCTAATGGAAATGAGTAAAAGAGGGAGGACCTTTTAGGCTTCTAATAGGCTTCTTGAAACCAGATAATAATTTTTTATTGTATCCCATCAAAGAAAAAAAAAATGTGCCTTCCTCTATATCTTTTCCCTCAAATTAAAAGCAAAATCCAAATGTATAATCCAAACATACAAGACCATTCATGTTTAAAGCTCTAATTTAAATCTGAAGAGATTCAGTGGTAAGAGTTTTCACACACAAAGCCAACCTAGCATTTACGCTTTAAATTATTATTTTCATATGTGAGCAGTTGTTTACCTTAACAATACCGCTTTGTGCAAAGATGAAACAAGAACAAAAAGTCTTCTAAACAAAAGATGAGTGAAGCTTGAAAGCTTATTGCATCTGTATGACAAACAGCCTTGCGCTTCTGTGATGGAAGGAATTTGAAGAAGAGGAACACAAAGTTTTGTTACTCTTTTTTTCAACCTTTCAACTTTGGAGCTTATTGCCTTCTACCTAGCTGTGGATCTCTGCATCAGCAACAGTTCCTTTCAGCTGCAGTTGCCGTATGGATTGACAAACAGTATAGTGTGAGCAAAACAGCAGGATTAACCCTCCCCCATTCTATAAACTGAAGGCATGTAGTATATTCTAAGAGATATAAGAAATTCTCATAGCTTCATTGTTTTACTCCTGCTTCTTCTCTCTTAGGATGGGAGAAGATTTCAACAAAAGCTTCATTGCTATTCCCATTTGATAGTGTCTTTCATCACCCTTATAAAGACTGTATTTTCTTTTTGTCTTATGCTGATGAGAAGTATCTAGCAAAGTCAGTAGAAAGACCACATTAGGAAATTTGAAACTGTTCTACCATAATCAATCTTTCATTTTTGGTTTCTTCTCCTTCTGCTCATAAATTGAACTTTTCACTTCAGAAGGATTAAGAATTTGTGAGGTGAATTTCAACATTGTCCTTCAGTGTTGCAAGGAATGCATTTTAGATTTTGAACAATGAAAAACAGCATAAATTTTTGGTGGCTGAGCACACATTCTTTGTCTTGCTCTGCACTGAAAGAGTTCATAACTCTTGCTCCCTGCTAAGTGTAGTGTAAGGGTGCAATCACCTGAAATATCTGTGATTGAACTCAGCATGTAGAACTCCAAAGTACTGAAGAGGAAACTGATTTTTACCTTAAAATATATATCACAAAAATGCCACACCGCTTTCCATAGCAGGCAACCATAAAATGGCTCTCTCTTGACTCTAAAATGTTAGGGTTGCTTCTGAAATTCTGTCAAACAAGATATAATATGATGTGCTTCCTTAGGTGACTAACTGTGGGAAAGTTTATGGCTGATTCTATATTGCATTTGAATGTGAGTACATCAAGGTCTGCATACCCAGTGACACTATGTCATACGTTCTACAGTGCTGAGCAGCACTGGTTTAAAAGTACACCCTCCATAAATTCTATTTGTTTATTCATGGTACTGTGAAAATAGATAAATATTTTTACCATTTAGTAATTGAAAGCGTAAGATTTATTTTGTCCACACATGGATGTTTAGAAAATAGTGTAATTAACATATACTTTAACTTCATATTTTGCTGAGGTTTTCTCTGAACTTCCTCTTTTAAAAATATAAATTATTTGAAAAGTCTTACAATATTTATTCATGATTAAATCTGGGGAGCAGTTCAAAGACAAATCCCACATTATGTATCAATCTGTAACAGTTCAAGTTAGTCCCTCATAAAATACTGCTAAATGCCTGGTCTCTAAATAGAGGAGTTTTGTACCTTAAGATTTTCTTACTTTGTGTTTTATTAGACTAGCAGTGGGAAATTACTACTGCAACTGGAACTGCACTGATGTCAACTCTACACCCTGGTCATTCCCATAAAGTGCAACCCGAGGGACCACTCAACTATAACATCATAGATTTCGATTCCTAGGTTTATTTATGGGAACTGAAGACACTAAATTAAAGTGCTAGAGATGACCAGAAGCTCTGAAAATATAAACAGCATTTTGTGAATTTCATGTGCACTTAAGTCAGAAAATGTTGGCTACATTTGCCAGTTAGTGCCTTGCTGAAAATTGTGCCTTTTGAAGTCTTTTTTGGGGTGAACAATTTAAATGTATCTTCTGGTGAATGGAACAAATACAGAAAACTTCACTCAGCTACAGATAACTTGTTTTAGGAAAAGTCCTTGTTTTAGGAAAAGTCCTTCTGTTAGCCTATTTGACATTTTACTGTTCATAAAGAATATTTCAGTGGCATGTAAATGTAAGGATAAACTGCCACGTTCTTCATAAATGTAGTCCCAATTCTGGTAAAATTATTTTACTCTTCAAATTACAAATTTCTTTAAATTTGCTCTTCTTACTAATTATCATATGCTGATTTACTTTTTCTGTACTTTTTGGTCTGAGACATCTTCTGCCATAAGAATTCAGGTTTAGAAAGTTTTTTTCCTCTGCATTAATTTCAGATGCGATTACTTACTTTCAAGATATATTGGACCTCTAATATTGAGTAACCTAACAATGGAACATCTCTTTTTAATCTCCTGGTCATGCTAAATATCTGCCCTCTCTGATTAGCTGTTTTCAGGCAAATGCGAAAGATTCAGCATTACATTATTCCACTGATGTTATTTCAGGATTAAGCCAATTAAAGTTAAGCTTTAGTGAGCACCTAGTTTAGATCTTAAGGTCATTAAAGAATTTTGAGGGGGTTGGGCAAAGATAAACAGTTAACACAGTTCAAGAAGTTTTGTGAGTTCAAGTAATTGTGAGATAAAGTAAGTGTGATTTGTTGATTTTCTAGCTAGAGGTAAAGGTACAAATGTAAAGGTCAAAGTTGTTTGCCTGAAGGCTCAGTTTCATAATCTGCTGAAGACTCAAAAACAGAGATCAGGTTCACATTAATTCTTCTGTTTAATTACATTCCAGGTCTTGAACAAGGTAATTGACTGTAAAGCTGTGAGGACTGTTCTAATGCTGTATAAGCAATCCTTGTTCTTCCTGCAATTTACAATAATATAACAGTCAAGTTTTTATGAATAGTCAAAGGAAAATAGGAGATCCATACCCAGTTCACCACAAGGATTAATGGACTATGTCACTGCTAAAATGCAATGAGTTCTGGCATAAGAATTCCCACCCTGCAGAGGAATCATTTGCAAAACAACTTGTCAACCCCTCACACTTCAGTGAGTGACTTGCTAGAATATTCATTAGGCATAGCCATTTGCTTGAATATTTCTAGAAGGAACAATTTTTGCATGCAAACTCCTTATGAAAGATCTGAAAATACATCATAAAAGTAAGGAAATGCTTTATTCTTACATGTTAAAAATCACTTTCATGAATGCAAGTCTGAAAGCAATTTGAGGGTACCTGATTTTTAATGGGAGCATAACCTAAGCCTTTAAGCCGCGGATAATGCAGGCCATTTATTAATCTGATCACAGGCTACAATGGCTGTTCATCACTGAATATATTTACAGTTTTTTCTTGCTGAGCATTTTCCGCACAATTGCAGTACTACTTTTTAAGACAGTTTTGTACTTTTATTTGAAAGGTTGTTTATTTTTCCTTCACTGGAGCAGTCATCCATAAAATGGTAAACTTGGTAAATACTGTGTCTTTGGGACATCAAGCTTGAAAAGTTTGTCAGCAGAATCAAGTCTTCCAGTTTTCAGACTGTTCCAGTTCACTGGCTGGATCCATGAGGAAAGAACAATCTGAGCATAGGTCAAGATCTTGCTGTCATTATTTTTACAGCAAGTTTCACCAGCGTGCTTGCTCTGTAGTGATACTCTGAGAATGGCAGAACTGGTGTGGCACAGAACTAGTGTGCGTGGAAGGAATAATTTGACTAGATCAGATGTATAGGCAACCACTTAGGTAGTGTATACATTAGTAATTATAAATTTTCATAAGGTTAACTGTTCATTATGTATTAAAATCAGGCTATTTAACTAAATAAATGTTTGATTTGACATAAAGTTATGGGAAACAAAATCAATGGGATGATGGAAAATATGTTCGAGCTATCACATTGAATTCTTAGCAAGTTTTCATAGGAGGGAAAGTACTCTTGTTGAAAATGTGGCAAGAAGGGAGAAGAGAGTACCGTAGCATATTTCATATAATGAATTGTGGGTACTCAAAGAGCAATATTCAGGTTTCTCCTGGCAAATCAAAGAAAATGGGAGACTCTTATTATAGTATATTACCTGCACAGAACATATTACATACCTGCCTCTTAAAGTAGACATACCAGATTCATCACAATATTATCATATTTCTTAGATATCAGGTTCCTTTGAACCTGAGGAAACAGACTTTGAGAGGAGTAGATTTCACCTGTTTTGGCTGTACTTGCTTTGGCATCATTAACATTTTTTATTTCACTTGCTACACAGAAAGTCTTCAAAAATCTGTATATTTCTTGTCTGCAGAAGGGATTAAATGGACATACTCAATCATGCCTTATGGAAGTTAAAGAAAGAATCACCAAAGCTGAGTCATTGTCCACTTGTTTCTTTCAATCTACTGATGCTGAGTAGAAATGGGTGAATGGCTTAAGTGCAAGCAAATATTTTCTTTCTTGTTAGTCGATGCTTGTTCTTAATTCCTGAGAGCATTTTCAGATTTCTGTAGGAATGGCTTATGTTTACTTCTTAAATGGCAAGGTGGAATATATCCCTTTCTCAAAGTAGATGTGCTTGTCATTAAGAACAGCTGCAGTGTTTACAGAGTCAAAGACTACCAAACTGGAACTGCCAAGGCTAATAGCACAAGGAAGGTTGGCAAAATCATGGATGATGACCAAACTAGGTGCCAGTCACAGGACTGCTTCAAGCTCTCTTTACTGGCAGATTTCTTCCTGCTATTTCTTTCCTCGTATCAAACCATGCAACCAGCCAACCTCCCTCTTCCTTCCCTAATATACTTCCCATCCTGCTATATAAATATTTTATTGTGCTTCTGTGGCTTTGCAAAATGATTTTCTGAGTTTTGAGAAGAAGACCAGAACAGGTGTGGTAGTGTCACTCTTGGACCTACACCTTTTGTCTCTTCCAAAACCAACTTCTCTTGTGGTTAACTTCCACAGGCAGTATTCATAGGAAGATCTAGGTCACCTTCACTTATTTTTTTGTTCCAGACCAGTACCTCTCCACCTTGATTGGTGTTCAGTTTTACAGTTAAATGCCTGCCTAATTATCACCCAACTTTGAATTATGATTCAGTTCCATAAGCTGGCCCAAACAGGCAAAGATAGAGGAGGAGGTGGGCTTTGTCATTATTGCCATCAAGGAAAGATCAATATTGGAATAAACATGGCAACTGTCTGCTGATAAATCATTTACTTGCAAAAGAACATAATGTTATTAAAAGGCAGTAAGAATTGTGGAAAATGCATGTGAAAAAAACTTGTATGTTCTATCCAACCAAATAGCAAGTCAATAGTTTAATAACTGTGTATTTGCACAATATATAATCTGTCATAGGTTCATCTACCAAGGATTTTAAGGCTGTAAAATCAGATTTCATGTGGAGACATATAGATGTGTGTATGAATTAAACTGTCAAAAACCGAAAGCATAGTTGAAAAAACAAAAAACTTAGATCTTTAAGATGAGAACCCATAACTGAAATGCAGAATATTTCTACCTGCCTTCTCTTTACAGGAAGTCACGCAGCAATAAAGATGAGCTGCTCCAAGTAAGGAGGCAGGACATGAAATAAAAATGAAAATAACTAAACCAAAAAAAAAACCCAAAGAAAATGTCAGTCAGAAACAAAGGAATGTTAATCCCTTGAATCCTGAACTGGAAAGAACACTGAAATACTTGATTGGTAGCTTAGATTGAGGAAGAAGAGTAATCAAAAGATGGTTGTAAAAGTTCTTACCAGTCTTCTCAGTTCTGTAGTACTAGTATATATTTTTCAAATGTTTATATATAGAGACAGTTTAGGTTTCTTACAGCAGCTGTTCACCATCTGAAGACCTGAAGCAGTGCTAACAGTCTGCATTCTTGCACATTTTTGAACCCTGACCAGACAAGCCCTGAGAAATCTGAACTAACTCATAAGTTAACCCTACTTTGGGTTCAATTATTGTTGTTGTTGTTATTATTGTTATATTCTATTATTATTATTATTTTCTATGCCTTTGCAAACATAATTATGTTTATATTCCTGTCTTTATTTCAGTCATACTTTAAGGTTTTTTATTTGTACAGAAGGTAAAGTATGTTAGATTCACCAGAAATAGTCAAACCTTCCTAAGGCTTTGGAAAATTGGTGATGATAGGCACATCTGAAAAAGCTAATTGCACTGTATTGGAAAAAGCATGCCCTTTGGATTCTTTCCAGTGTTTTTCAGAGTTCCTCAGGGTTATTTTGCCAAGTGGGGGCAAACGCTATAATTTTTTTGATGATTATTTCATCCTTTTACAAAGGTTTTTATACGAATAGCAGATGATACATTACCAGCTATTTCTACTATAAAATTAATGAGTGATATCTGTTCATCATATGTGAGTACACACTATGGTTCCTTCAGCTGGATTGCCTGTGGTGGAAGGCCAGCAGACATCACAGATTAATGAACTCCTTGTTAGTAGTCAGAGTGCTGTCCTAACAATACCATCTGGATGTCTGTTGGAATCAACTTGAGTCCTGCTGATGAAGGCTGGAGTTCAGTCAATGACTACTGTCCTCTACAAGAGTCTTTAAAAAGGGTGATTAATCAGCCAGATGGGGTGAATGGTTAGCTTTTATCATGTAGTTTTGTTAGGTCAGAAACTTAGATAATAAAGACAGAAGACTTAGGTAATAAATGCTTTAAAAACTCATTGAAATTAAAATAAGCTTTTTAGGCTTTTTTATTTCACCTAAAAAACAGTGCCCCTGACAATCTACTTCCTTGTTCTGCATAAATTGCAGTCCTATATAATTTCATCAATTTAAATCCACAGGCATAGGGTCATTTATGCAATCATTTGGTCTTCTGTTTCCTAGGTAACAGACTCGTCAAGAGATGAAATACGGCCACCCACTTTCTTATCCTTTATTATTTTTTCTCATGATAATCCATATAATTCATTAGTTTCTTTCTCCTCCTCCTCTGTCCCCATTACGCTCAGTCATTTTGTTTAGTTAAATGTTGAACAGAACATTATTTATCCCTTCGTTTAAACAGAAAATAAGCAAGTATTCAGATGAGAACATTTAAAACATGACAATTTAATATACTGAATAATGTATGTAATCTACAGGTAGAGTTTTCTTTTTATTCTGAGAGAAGGAAGAAGCATGTGTTTGCAAAATTTAATAGTTCTGCAGGTAAACTGAGGAGAGCTGAGAAAATTTTAAATGTGTTTTTTTTCTTTGTTCCTCTTTTAGATCAATATGTAGAATTTAGAACCATCATATCTATAATTAAATTTCAGTTAGCGTTTGCACTTGAAAAGAATAGTAACCAAAATTTGGCGATCACGTTCTATACCAAGTCTAAATGCTTTTATTGCTTGGAAAAATGTTTCATCCTCTATACCCAGATAAAGATACATTTGGTATTCTATATCAAACAAGCATAATTTTGATATCTATTGTAACTCTTTCCATGTTGATACTTTTGAACAAGACGATGCTATCCATATTTTATAAATATCCCTAGAACTTCTCCTTTGAAACTTTTTGTTCCTGACTGTTCTAGCATTTTCCCCAGGGAACAAGAGGGGGTTTTATCATTTAACAACTCATTCTCACAAAGTCTGTGACTCCTTTACTGGCAGTTTCACAAGGCCATGTTAATTGCTCCATGACAAAATGCTATCATAAACCTTGGATCATGGCTGTTGTGTATCTTTCCTCAGAATCACTGCTTTAACAGTTGCTGTTGATCACCAGATGATGCAGCTCATCAGCTCAAATTAAGCTCTGTTCAGCACTCCTTTAGTATAGTTTCATATTAGTTTTATGCAAGTCACGGAAATCAGGTGCAGCTAAACCAGCATGAAAGTTATATAACACAATGGTGAATCAGATGTTTTGGTTTTATCTGCTTTCTCAAGCCTTTTCATTTTGGGGTGCAATCCAATTATTTTAAATGTAAGCACATTAATTGCAAGTATGAAAAGCCCAAATGGTGTTCTCTAAACTTCTTTGGAGAGAGTGACTCACCCAAACTACATTCAGCTTTAGAACAGAACAGACATCCAGAATATTCGCTGATAATTCCTATTGATGAATCCAGCTATTAACGTTATTTTACTGTGCATTGAAATAGCTTCTAAAACATGAAAGCCCAGGAAGCAAAAAGGGAAAGCCAAAAAAATATATTCTCTCAAAGATTCTATTTTTATTATAAATATTCTTTCAGAATAAATAAGGAATAAAATTAAAAGTTTCAAAGAATGCAGAGGGGTTGCATGAAGACTTCCCCAGAAGAGAAAACAAAGCTTGATTATGAGTTATGTTTTTATCTCCAAGCACATATGAAAATAATTTCTAATTTATTACATCATATTTATATAAAATTCAACCCATACTTTAGACTTTTCATTGATGACCCATATGTAAGAATTATTTTCCCTTAAAATATAACAAGGCTTTTGCAATTTTTCTCTACCTTCTCTGAAGTATGGGATGGTATGTGGTTAAAACATAATACATATTCTGTATCTTTAAGTCTTTCTAGGAAAAGAATTCTAACCGCAGGATACAAATGGATTTTTGAAGCAGCCTTTTACGTTTGAAATTCGCTGAGTTTATCAAATGTATTAAAATTAAGTGGCCTCAAGCCTATGTGGCAAAACACCAATTTTATCTTATTTATTATTAGAATTTTTTCATTGCAAAATAACTGAATTAAAACATTTGTCAGCTTTCATTAAAATATGTGATACTCTATGTTTTGGTGGTGTGAAATAAATAACAATTAGCATGCACTGTTTCCATATATGCCAGTTTTAATTTACAGTGTGGGATATCTTCCAGGCTTTGAGTATTTTGTGTCACCTAAGCATGAATAACAGAAAGTACAGATTTCCCCTGGCATTCTTTATAATTTATACAGTGCATATTGCAAATACTGTGATATTTCTTGTAGCAAATATACAGGGATTACTGAAACTAGTGTGACAACTTATTTCTCTAGCAAGTGTTTCTCATAATACCAGATCATGCAGACTTAATTTGCAGTTGTTTTCTGAAGTTTGAGACAAACATGTTCTGATACAAAGAGGACAGCTGAACAGAGGAAATAGAAGACAATTCATAAAAATGGAATAATATTATAGAACTAATTGTAAAAAGTTAAGATTGCTAGTATAATAAGGTTGTGCATTTCTGAGCAACCTTTATTGCCTTCCAGAGATTCAGATTCTTCTCTGGACTTGTTTTTAATTCTTCCGCTCTCAACAGATCATGGAACAGATCCTCCTGGAAGCTATGTCAAGGCTTATGAACGACAGGGAAGTGATTAGAGACTGACAACATGACTTCACCAATGGCAAATTGTGCCTGACTAATCCAGTGACCTTCTACAATTGAATGACTGCATTGGTGGGTAAGGGAAAATAAATTGATGTCATCTATTTTAACTCTTGTAAGGCTTTTGACAGAGTCTCACACAACATTGTTGTCTCTAAATTGGAGAGGCATGGATATGATGGATGGACTATTTGATGGATAAGAAATGGGCTGGAGGGCTACATCCAAAGAGTTGTAGTCAATGGCTCAATGTGCAAGTGGAAATCAGTAACAAAATGTGTCCCTTAGAGGGCTGTATTAGGATTGGTACTTTTCAATAACTTTATTAATGACAAGGAAAATGGGATTGAGTATACCCTCAGCAGGTTTGTGGATGACACCATGCTGAGTGGTGCAGTTGATGTGCTTGAGGGAGGGAATGCCTTCTAAAGGATCCTTGACAGGCTTGAGGAATGGGTCCATGCATACCTCATGAAGTTCAACAAGGCCAAGTGCAAGGTCTTGCACCTGAGTCACTGCAATCACTAGTATCAATAAAGACTGGGGGATGAATTGGTTGAGAGCAGCCCTGCAGAGAAAGATTTGGGGATACTGGTGGATGAAAAATTGGGCACGAGCCATCAATGTGCACCTGCAGCCTAGAAAGCCCAACCTGTCCTGGGATGCATCAAAAGAAGTGTGGCCAAGTGGTCAAGGTAGATTATTATTTCCCTCTACCCTGCTTTCATGATACCCCACCTGGAGTACTGCATCCAGCTCTGGGACCCCCAGCACAGGACAGACACAAATCAGAGCGAGTCTAGAGGAGGGCCATGGAAATTATCAGAGGTCTGTGGAGGGGAGTGAAGACAGTGGGTTGATTGACATTGATAATATGCAGCTGTGGCCTTGCTTTGACGATGTGCAGCTGTGATCCCACAGCAAAGTGGTTAAATAGCTCTGAGGTGTGCAGGAGAAAAACCCTGATGAAGCAGAGATGAGGAGGAGCGTGATCTGGCTTCTGGAGGACAGAGGAAACAGTGTGGACAGTAGCATTTGACCAATGGTAAAGCTTTTTGCTGCTTACTATTCGATTTATGTTGTGTTATTTCCTGACCACTGTAACTCAGTTGCGACAAAGGGTTGGAGCACCTCTCTGACTAAAAAAGGCTGAGAGAGTTGGGGTTGTTCAGCCTGGAGAAGAGAAGGCTCCAGGGAGACTAATGTGGTCTTTTGATATATTAAGAGGGTTGCAAGAAAGAAGGAAATATTTATTACCAGTGCTTGTAGTGGCAGGATCAAGGGTGATGGTTTTAAATGGAAAGAGGGTAGCTTTAGACTGGATATAAGAAACAATATTTTTTTTTAGTATGAGCATGTTGAGGCACTAGAATAGCTCATCCAGGGAAGCTGTAGATGCCCGATCCCTGCAAGTGTTCAAAGTCAGGTTGGATGAGGCTTTCAGTAACTTGGTCTAGTGAAAGATGTCCTTGCCAGTGGCAGGGTGGTTGGTCTAGATGATCTTTAAAGGTCCCTTCCAATTTAAACCGTTCTATGATTAAATGTTTGTATGATTCTTTGATTCTCTGTTCCTATTTTTTATTCATCACTTGGTATGCTGAGCTTTTATATCCTACTCAAGTGTTTTTATATGTCCAGTTTGGCTAGCTGCAATATTGAACACATTGTACCCTTCCAAGAGACGTCTCTCAACACTTTCTAGCTTTATTTTTCATAAGTAAATTCAGTTGTGCCCATAATTTCATAATTTTACTTTGTCTTTGAAGCTCTAGACCATCTCCTTGTACGATATACTTTTCCTAAAATCCAGACTGTTTCTGTCTTTTATTTTGTAGCTGATTAATTCAAACTGTTTAATTTGTAGAAGACTATTTGTTCTAAAATTGATGTTCTCCTAGTTCTCTGTCTTTGCAAGGTTTCTGTGTTTGCTTAAAAACAAAATATGTAAAGTTTATATGGGAGATGAAGGTGTCGATGTATTTTCACTCATGTTTTCTGGTATATGAATGCCAACTGCTCCATTGGAATTCTCTTAAAACTACGAAGCATCAGTCTTGATGTGAAATTTTTCCCCCCTTGCTTTAAATAATTAAAGCTTTAGTTATTGGTGTAGCCATAACCTTGTGCTCTGTTGTCCTAAGTCTCAGGGTGCTACCTGCATGACTATCACCCCTTGCGGGTGGTTTTTATTGTTTTCTTCAAGCCGTTCTTTTTTCACACTGAGAGGAGTTATAGGTCCTTCAGAAATTCTCTTTACATCATTGATGAAATCTTCTGTAAGCTATATAGGAAAACCTTCCAAAAGTGTACATCTTTAATATTAATATACCTGAATTTATAACCTAATAAACTATCTAATAATATATAATCCATTAATAATATAATAGCCAATAATCAAGAAAATAGTCAGAATTCCCAAAAACCCTGTATGGCCATCTTTGTTCTTGCTATCTTTATCATTTTCAGTCAGTCTCTCAATTTAATCAGGAGAGATATGAGTCAAAATTGGCTTTTGATGCCCTGAATATACCACCCACACCTAGCCTGCTAAAAATAATTAGAAGCTTAAAAGTAAAATAAAATGGGTGGAACTGTATAAATGTGTTGACACAGAAAACATGATAGTTATCTTTTCTTAAAGGGCACAACACAAAAATGCAAGATCCACAGGGGCAGAATGATGGTACAAACACATCCCCATTCTGCTTAAGTTCTCTGACTGTCCTCATGGGGCTGCAGAGAAAGTGGGAGTGAAGTGAAAAATATTTTGTTTAAAAGTCTTCTCGCGTGAGCGAAGCTTCTAGCATTACAGGGGATTTTTCTTCCTTGTTCTGCTTGGGAAGGCATTGTCTAAATCTGACAGTCGTCTTGGTATTGTGGGTATGTAATTGGGAGTGGGGAGGATTTTTCTGAATGTTTGCTCACGCTGAGTTGTCGGAGAGGTGGCTTTTGCTTGGGAGCAGTCTTATCACAGAAGTGCCGGTGGAGGCATCCCTCAAAGAGGATTGAGGGATTCTGCCTGTGTGTAAAGTGAAGTTGCCCAGTACAGCAGGGAGAAGGAGCTGCCACCTTGAGAAAGGAAATTAAACCTCAAAGGGATCCTTGGGAGCTTCGTTAAGCTGTGCTCTGCAGATTCAGCAGGATGAGAGCAGTGCTAATGAAAAATTGGCTCATAGCCTCTCTTATCAGTTTGTGGACTATGGTTTGGCTAGGGTTAAAGATTAATTTCCCTGTAGGTACTTGGTGGTCTTGGGTATTATCCTCTGTTGCAGTTAAAGTTCAGCTGAAGTCAGTGAGCTGGGTATGGGTCCTCCTCTTCTTGTTTATAAATTCAATCACAGGGTATTTTTATTCCCTCTTAACAGAGGTTGTATGTTCAAGCTCAGGAAGCACACACACCACTGAACCTTTTCCCTCTTCTTCCCCCCACCCCCATGGTACTGCTTCCCAATGACATTTGTTTGTCACTCTCAAATTATCTCATTTCTTTACACCTGGTCTTCCCCTCTGGTGACCTCTGCCTAGCAATCACATCTACATGAAGTCTTTTATGTAATGATAAACAATGTCTCCGCTGGGTTCCTTATACAATAATCTAAGGGTGCCCTAATATAGTCCTGCGTAAATGTGGCTGAATTGTGAAAAGCATGTCTTTACATGTTTTCAAGTGCCTATCTAAAAAAAAAATGTTGAAAGAGAACCCAAAATCTGAAGGGGCTTTGTATATTTTTCCTCTAGTGAGGAAAAAAAAAGTCTACTAATCATTAACCTTCAGAGGAAAAGAATAAAGTCAATTTTATATTGAAAAAATTAACTCGGATCTTTTTGTTTGCTTGCTTGGAGCCTCAGAAGTGTTACTCTTCTTAATGTTCTCCTTGGGAAAGATCGTCTGTTACCTTGCCCCATATCCTGCATTTTTTTCCTCTCTCTTCCCTCGGTGTTCCCTAGCTGGTGTGTCTATCTCTTTATTTAACCCTGGAAATTAATTGTGGACAACTGACAACTATTGTGTTGAGAGAGAACAGGGACCGTTTAGTGAGGTGAACCCAGTGAGGCAGAATTAAAGTTAACAGTAATTGGCTGTTTTTCTAAGCACGCAGTCTTCCAATTCTGTTCCTCTCTGTGAACCAACTATAACACGTAGGAGTTAGTGAAATTATTTATGCTGTTTCTCAGGTTCTTTAAGCAGCTCCTCAGTGTTACAAGTTTTTTAGGCATGTATTTTCACTTGCTAATTTTTTGTGTGTGCGTGAACTTCCCTATTTGAGCCTCCATCTCTTCTGACTCAGAGTGCAAATACCATTGTTTTTGTTATTAAAGATGCTGAAACACAATGTAACAGAAAATGTTTCAACCTCTTACGTCCTCAACTTTTATTATTTTTACAAGAATAATTGTACTTAGAATACTGTTGTTAATGAACTAACACGATATTCTCTGCTTCACAGTAACTGCTTAAAATAGGTTTTTTTGCATACCAGTTTAATTTTAACAACACAAATTTTAACACAAGAGTGTCTATTTGCAGATTTGCTTACTCGCATCCTTCCTCTAACAGATTTGGTTAGTAAGAGACTATAGACTTGACAAAGAGAAAGAAGAATGGCAGGCTAGTTGAGAGTAAAATTAATTTAGTTCAGTACCCAATGCCCAAGAGTATGAAATAAATTAAAAAAGAGTCTATAAAAATTTCCTCTGATGCTCTCTCAAATTCAGCAAATAGCAATTGGAAGAATTTTATTCTTTAACTCTCATACATTTTTTTCATACTTTTCCACTCTTTCACATGATGCAAATTTTTGACATCTTTTAGTATGGGTCACTTGGATTAACCACATACTGCACTAAACACAAATTCTTATTTTTTTTAATTGGCTTTTACTCAAGACACTTGTAATTAGATACTTAACAGCTCAATGAAAAACCTCAAAACATGAATTGCAAAGGCTGGAACTTCATGATTTTTCCTCCAGGCATGGTTTAAAACCAATATTTGATATTTCAGATATTTTTATAACTTACAGACTTGGAGGATAATGTAAGCAAATACATTGGCTTCGGTGGAATTGAAGACTACCCAAACTGAATTGACTTCTAAGGAGTCTAAAATGGGTATAGCCAAATTTCTGCTTGCTTACATTGCATAAATTTCTTGTCAGGGTTCCCAATTAATACATTTCATCCTTCATTAATTAGTAGAATGAGTTGCAAGAAGAGCACTAGCTAGAACAGATACAATGAAGTAATTGGGGAAACCTACTGACTGACCCGTTTGTGATATTTTCAGGGTAGCTATGCAGTCAGTCAGAATCTCAATTGACAATGGCTATCCAATCGTAATAAAGAATCACTCTCAAAAAAGAAAATGTCTCCTTAAGATAAGTGTCTTCTACTTCCAGGTTTTTTATCAATACTTAATATCTACTGCAAAATTTGGCAACTGTCAGATTTTTCTGAGAAAGGATGTAACTTAGTAGTATCAAGAAATATTTGCACAAGTATTTTGTTTTGAAAAGCTCAAATACTAGAGGACTAGCACAGCTGAAAAGTGTTGTGCAAGATATACCTTTTTAGACATTTCATGACACCTCAGTTAAAGGATCTTTTAAAAGGTTTCATTTGGGAAGAGTTATTAAAATTTACTGTTAAATATGGGTTAGGAATGTGATGAAAGATGAGATTTTTTTTTTTTCCTTGGTATATGAATCTACTTAGTAACTAATATATAATTTCCTGAATTATAATCTAAAAAGAATCTAAATTTGAAAATTTAAAAAAAATTTAGCTAGTATGTATTTTCTACTTCAAAGAGAATTCAAACTGCTTTAAAAAAAATCCTGGTTTCCAATGTTACCTTACATTTATGCATAATATGATACATGTACATAAGAGGATGATACAGATTTCTCACTGTACTTACTTCTGTGTATGCCATATGGTAAGCCTGTAAGTCCTTTTCTAACCAGAGTTCTGTTCCAGAGTTCTTTGAATTGTTTGTGACCAAATTTATTACACATCAAAAAGTTATCTCTCTGAATTAAAACAGTTTTAGTTGCAAAGAAAACTCCCAAATATATTGTCATCTCAAAAGTGAGTTCGTTATGCAGTTTGCTCAATCAAAGTCTAAGAATAAAAGATCTTGCCTTTAATACAGAGACCATAAGTCTGGGGGCTAGGTGATCTAGCACACCTTGGTAGTTTCCACAATTGGATTTATGCCAAATTACATGAATATTCATGTATTTAACTTCCAACCTTCTGACACTGATTGGATAGTAAACTACTTGATGGTTACACAATCTTATTTAACTACGCAGGCTCATTGAGGAAGAGTTTTTTGGGGGCTGGGTTACCTGGTGTAAGGGGTGTGATTTTTAGTATTGTCATGAAGGTCACTTAAGAACACATCATTGGCTATTTGTTCAACAAGTATCAGATACCTTGATTGCAACAATCTTGTGTTGCCAGCTTTCCAGGATATAACTGTTCTCCAAGTTGCCTTGTCCTAAGCAGCAGTTACTTTGGTTATCATTCTTAATAGCTCTTTGCATGGGGTATCCTGAGTCAAAATAATCTGTGCATTCTGTATCTTAAGATGTGCAAATTGTTAAACAAAACCATATGTCCATACAGTATTTGTTAGTTAGCTTATACATTCTGGTTATAAAATTTGATAACAATACAGCAAAGTAAAGTTTCATAGGCCAATACATTTCTGCTCCTTCTGACAGGCTGAAAACTACTATTTAGAGAAATATCAGCACTTCCCATCTATCTCAGCAAAATGTTCACTCCGAGCAACTAGAAATTATGTTCAAATTATATTTGCCAAGTGAGCTGGTTCACATATGGCATAGTAGGTGAAGTGTTTCCCTTTTAAAAGAATAGATTGTGCTTTTTTCTTCTGATTCCTGATCACAGGCTGAAACACTTTTATGTGCATGCTTAACTTTACTCTCATAGTTTACATCGCATGTGATCTGCTTATCTGAATAACATTTACATAAATAAAACATGCTTTTTAGAGGCTGTAGAAGAGGGGGTCATATGCTAATTATTGGTTCTAGTCGTCATGAGTTTGTTCAAGGCTCCAGAGACTTCAATTACCTAAACCAACTGGAGACAAAAATAAAGGTTAAAAAGTCAATTGTCTTGACTTAGGAAAGCTGAGAATCATACAGACTCAATAACTCTGTTTCAGGTATCAAAACTTGAGCCCCAGTGACTACTTTGGGGGAGGTCGTCCATCTAGAGAAAGACAATGCTGTAATTTAATTTAGCATTTATTTAGCATTAATTTCAGAAAAGCCTAAAAGAGAATGACATAATTTAAGTAGCGCTGCCAAAAGAATTTTAGGACCTGTTTTCTTTGCCATATTTTTTTCCTGCCGAACCTCTGTTAATATCTGAATGGCCAGAGTGACACCCAAGAAGAAAAGATAAATTTAACTTAGAGGGAAATTTTGATCTCAATATTTGGAAGGTTTGGAAGATTGAGGAAAAGGGTGGTTTGTGGACTAATATGTAGGATTACTTTCTTAGTCTTCTGTACTGAACTGACCAGGCAGATATGTGCAGCCAGATGTATTTCTAATTGTGATAGGTTTCCTCCCAGGGACTTCAACAGAGGCTGAATGAGAAGGCTAATCTTCCTTTGCTTATCTGTAAATTGAGAAGAATAAAAATAATTAATTGCTTTGGAGTTAACAATGTAGATATTTATGATGTGCTTTTTGAAACTGAGGAAAAGTTAGATAAATGCCAGGTATTACTTACTGTCACAGGAATATGCTTGGACATCCTCTGTGTGATTCATAGAAGAGAGCACTTAATTTGGTAATGTACATCAGACTATCAGAGTGAGAATGGAAACAGAGCAACTGCTTTATTTACACTGCAATAAAACAATTGAAATTAGAGATTCTAATTGGTTCTCCTCTCATAGGAAAATCCTCCAAGAAATCAATAGATTTACTTGAGGCAGGAATTATGAAATGGGTGAATAGAGATGACATATTTTGCTAAGATACATACTGTTTTCCCATCTTCCCTGGTTTACCATAAATTTGTCTCTTAAGATTTTCATTGTTGATTCTGATTTTTTTAAGTTTAATTGATAGAATTTCCAAGGGAGGGGGGGAAAAAAAGGGAGAGGAGATCATAATGGATGAGGTAGGAGGGATGCAGCATGTGTGTGTATGCCTTGGTCATGAAAACACAAATATAGAATATGACAGAGCTGTACCCTAACAGACTGGAATTTTGTCATGTGTATGGAGGGGTCTTAAATAGCACACCTAAGGTAGAACAACTTTTTCAGGTAAAATAGAAAGTTCTTTTTGTACTACATATCTTTATTTTTTTCAATGAAAGTACAGCATTTTTGTTGGCTCCATTCTGCATGTAACACTTCTTATTTAGTCCTATCAAATGCTTAGGTTATTAGTCACAGGTACCATAGGTCTTCAGAAAGAAATATTTTAATTTTGAAAGATTATTTTATACAGATATAGAAACATTTACATGTTCTACTTTTGTATTAGCTGAAAATATAAATTATAGATTGCACAACGATTAGTTGTTTTGTTCTCCTTACCTCTGAAGAATTCCTCAACTGTTTCCACAGCTGCAGGTAACTCTGCAATTGAATTATGTGCATCTATCTCTATAAATATTATAAATGTCAAGGTCACAGGTCAAAATATTACCTGTAAGGAAATACCAATATGAACACTAAGAATTTCTTGTGTATACAACCTCCAAGACCAGCAGATATTTATTTGGGAGTTTATCCATGCTATAACTTCATGTCCATATGTCTCACCTTAAAATTGAGGAAGCAGATTCATATTCCTTATTCCAGCTTTCAGAACTGCTCAAAAATTCAAGTCTCAAAAAAGAGTACAGAATAAAACAGCTGAGGATGTTTATAGCTCATTGAGAAGACGTGTATGGATAATGGTTAGGCAAGTGCTTTGAAATACAAGAAAATTAAGAAAATTAAAACTTTTCCAATGTTTCCATGTTTATAACAAATAATTACTTCAAAAAGTATAGTGGAATACTCATGAACATACATATATAATTAAGATTTCCGTATTCAAATGAACTCAATAGTACTATGCCATGCTGATCATTCATACCATATGCAACATAAGCATTTCTGTGATTAGTTATGATACAATTTCCACATCCTGGTATTAATGATGTCTTGTGCTAGCACAAGACTATAAAACATTTATTTAGGTGATGTAAAATTATCAAAGTTCACGCAGCAGTTTGCTTTAATAATGAGTGTACTTTGTAGAAGGTTACTTGTGGAGACAGCTTATTTAAACTAAACTATTGCTGTAGATTTGTATGCAAAGAAGTTCAGTGATGTAGCTTATCAGGTAAATGTCTTGTTTTCTCATATTCAATCTACTTAATTGCCAGCACAACGTTTTTTTATACCATAAAAGATTAAGCATAAAGAAAAACCTATATAAAGAGCTATAAATAAAAACTTATGATCAGTAGTAGTAATAAATTATTATTCTTCATCATATAAACTACATGGTGATTTTCATTTTTAGTTCTAAATGGACCTTCTAAAAAAGTCATTTTTACTGCCTTTTGGAAAACAGGGCACAGTGAGCTCAAATCTCTTGACCAATTAATTCAGCAAACCAGAGAAGATCCAAAGAAGGAATTTGGTTTACTCTGTTTGTTGTGCCTTGTATCATTGAACAACTGTCACCTGTATTTACTGTTCATTTATTTGCACAGTAAGGGGTGAGGGAAAAGAAAATAAAGGGAAGTACTTACTCAGGAAAAAGTCCCTAATACTCCTTCTCCACTACAGAAACCAATAATAAATTAACCTCTAATAACAGTCACTGGCTTTTAATGATAAAAAGTGCTGCTTTCATTGAGTTCACATATGAAAAAACAGATGTTTGAGCTAAATAATTCTGAATTGCATATAGTCACCCTAGGAGCTAACTAGTACTACAAATCTGCACATCTCAGTCCCTTAAGATGGACAACATAACTCCAGTCTCAGATGCAAGGAAGCTTCTTGGCCACTGAGCTGCCTTTATTCTATACCAACCTTCTCATTTAAGAAATTCAGTCTAGAAATCATAGAATATCTTGAGTTGGAAGGGACCCATAAAGATCATAAAGTCCAACTCCCTGCTCCTCATAGGACTACCTAAAACTAACCCATATTTCTAAGAACATCATCCAGATGTTCCTCAAACTGAGTGGCTTGGTGCCATGACCACTTCCCTGGGGACCCTGTTCCAGTTACTAACCAACCTCTCAGTGAAGAACCTTTTCGTAATGTCCAGTCTGAACCTCCCCTGATGCAGTTTCATTCCACTTCCACATGCCCTTATTGTTGGTCAACAAAGAGATCAGCACCTCTCCCTCCGCTGCCCTGCTTGAGGAAGCTGAGACTGTGTTGAGGTCACTTCTCAGCCTTCTCCAAGATGAGCAGGTTAAGTGACCTCAGCCACTCCTCAAATCTTGCCCTGGAGACCTTTCACCATCTTGGTTGCCCTCCTCTGGGTACATTCCAATAGTATGATGTCCTTCCTATACCAAGGTGCCCAAGACTGCACACAGTACTCAAGGTGGAGCTGCGCCAGTACAGTGTAGAGTGGGACAATCTCCTCCCTTGACTGGCTAGCTCTGCTGTGCTTGCACCCCAGGACACAGTTGTCCATTCATGGCTGCCATGGCACACTGACTCGTATTCAACTTGCCATCAACCCAAACCCCCAGACCTCTTTCAGTGGGGCTGCTCTCCAGCTTCTCATCCCCCAGTACATATATATATATATATATATATAAAAAAAACCAGGATCACCCCATCCCAGGTTCAGAATCCAGTGTTTTCTCTTGTTAAATTTCATATGGCTGGTGGTTGCTCAGCTGTCTAGACTATCCAGATCAATCTGTAAGGTTGCTTTACCCTCAAGGGAGTCTACAGCTCCTCCTAGTTTAGTATCATTGGCAAATTTATTAATGTACATTTGATACCTGTGCCCAGATAATTTGTGAAAACATTAAAGAACACTGAACTTAAAATTAAGCCCTGAGGAACCCCACAGGAGACTGACTACCAGCCTGATGTAACTCCATCTACTATAAGTTTTTGAGCCCAACCTACCAGCCAACATACTCTCTAGCTGTGTGCTGGACATTTTGTCTAGAAGGATGCTGTGAGAGATGGTATTAAAAGCTTGGCTAAAATCCAAATCCACCACATCTACTGGCTTCCCTTGGTCAACTAGATGGGTGACCTTGTAATTAAAGGAAATTAAGTTAGTTAAGGAGGACTTTTCCCTCATGATCCCATGGTGGCTATGACCAATGCCTCTCAAGTGTTTTTCATGAACTCCTGGAATAATTTTCTCCATAATTTCACCAGGCACTGAAGTGAAACTGACAGGCCTGTAATTACCAGGGTCTTCATTCTTTCCTGTCTTGAAAACTGGGACAAGGTTTGCCAGCTTTCAGTCAACTGGGACCTCTGTTGTGGATTCCCAAGACTACTGAACAATAATGGAGAAAGGTCCTGTGGCGACACTGGCCAGTAGCTGCCTTTTGAAGAAACATATAAAGGAAACTATGACAAAGGCAAGGGAATCAAAGAACTCCCTGGATATGAGCCAAACATAAATACATATAAGAATGACAAAAGCAAGTTTTACTTCAAAAGGCAGGACAGGGAAAAGAAATAAATGAAAAAATGGGAGAGAACTTTAAGGGATCCAGTCTGAACACTATGTCAAGTAGTACCGTGAAAAAAATGGACACAATTTTGGCTTTTTTATGGTCTTGAGTGACTTGCCACTCATAAATGTTCTTGCTGATTTGACTGAATTTACTGTAGCCTAGTAAATACACTTTTTTATCATTACTAGGCCATAGAAAATTGACCAGAACAACAGAAGAAAGGGGTAGGTACTAGGAAATTTCTGTTTAAAAATTCTAACTGTAGTCCTAGTGAAACTTCTCTGTATTAAGTATATAATTTGGAATTTAAAGCTTTTAAAACATTGATTGGGTTTGTAGTAGAATTTTAGCTCTGTTATAGTTGATTTGCTCGCTTTTTCCCTGTAACAAACTTTTGAACATAGGGTAACATATAAAAATTGTAACAAAAAAAAGGAACAGAGATATTTTATTTAAAATAAATGCACTTAGTTAAAACCTGCAATGGCAAATTCTTAATTTTCCTTTATTACATGCCGACATTTTCAGTCTATCTAGGCCTTAATGTGTACCTACAGTGTTTGGCCATTGGTAATTTGTCCAGCAACACCTTTATTCTGAACAATATGGGTCGAAATTCACTACAGGCTGTAGACTGAGTCAAGTGCATAATGGTGCACAGGTAGGCCAGAAGTGAATATGAATTTATATTTCAAAGAAAACATTTAACTGTAGCATTTACAAGTAGATTAACAATAAAGAAAAAATAATGAAGCCTTATTTTCTTTCCAATTCCCACTGAACAGCTGTTTATCTACCACAAGAAAAAAAATTAAAATACAAGGTATTTTTTCCAAAAGACAATATCATTGTTGTGTGAGGCCTGGGGGACCATGCTGCAACTATAGGACCAACAACGTAGCACTTATTCTTAATTGATGTGACTCTTGTTGTGATTCAGTTGACAATTGCTTGCTTAGTATAGTCTTAAATTTTAGCAGAAACAACCTCTGACCTTTCAGGTTGTGTGTATGTATAGCCAAACATATGTAGTTTTACTTTTGTGAGTGGGTTATTAGGAGTATTGTGAAGCTAACAATCAATCAAACCAGAAGCAAATTACATATATTAAGTTTCCACAAAATTCTTGGAGTATGAAAGATTTTTCACTCACTTTGCAAAAAAACCAGTTATATTTCTCTTCAGGGAACAACTTACAGACTTACATGTAAGTGTGCTGGTTATTATGAAAGAAATTCTAAAATTTAACCTATTTATTTTATCCTGCACAGGTCGATTTTAAAGAAATCTTCAAGAACTCTAAGATTCTTATTTTCTCACTTTAATTTAAGTATACATGGAAATTTGTGTTAATTGGGTAACAATTTTGTTGTCTGAAAAATTCAGCTGTGCCAATACATACAATCATCTGAATACAACAGAAATGAGTTGTTGTTATGGAAATGCATTCTGTTCTGTAATTAAAATATGTGAATTCTATAATTAAACACTGATGTTAAATGTATGTCAGTATTTTCCATGGAAAGTTTTTTTTAATTTTGCAACCCAAATAACCTCCAGCTAGAACTTGGATGTTAAATTCCCAACTCTCATAAAGTCTTCCATAAAATTAATAATTTAAAAAAGCAATTATACTAATTTATAGATAAAATTTTCAAGCGGTTAATGTCTCTGTAGGGCCATGCTTATTTGCTCATGAGGCCTGGAGCCACCTGGGGAGGTAAATTATGTTGAAAATTCTTATTGAGAATTGTGACTACAGATATTTCTCTTGCTGGAAACTGGTTTGTCATAATAATATTTTGTGGCAGGGATTAAGGACTTCTCTCTGACCTGCCTCTTAAAATTATAATGGTGAGATGTACATAAAAATGCATCTCTGGTAATGTTTTAGTGTTCTCAAATGTTGGTATAGCCTGACACGTTCAAATAGTAGAAATATAACTGTGCTAGGTACGAACACACCATTGCGTCTGTGGTGAGCTCAGTACAGTGGTCAATCTCCTTTTGTCTCAATGCAAAGATAACTTGAAACTCCTTGTTCACTTTGGTCACAGAATATTCTTAGATTGACTAGGAGGAGAAGAAAAGTATGTGATGTAAGGTCACTTCAATGCTACACAAGACTTCCTTTTGGGGAGGGAAACACAGCTAACTAAAATTTGACTCAAATTCAAAGGTTACTCCTACATTGCACTCAAAAAGATGATCTGGAAATACAATCTCATCTTATGAAATATGTTTTTAAGACCAGGTTTTGTCAGTCTAGTGATATTACAGAAAAGAGAAGGTAGTATGGCATTATTGAAATCATATTTCAGCTTCTCTATATGATCAAAAAGGCCTAATTTGGTACCTTTAAAAAGATGTGGAATTCTAAAAAAGCAGGGTCCAGTCAATGATATAACTTAAAAGAAATTGTCCATTCTAGAATTCTTTAATAAAAATGTTAAAAGTAGATATTTCACTTAAAATTAATTTGATCGCAACATGTTTATATACCTAAGTGTTTAATAGTGTGACTTATTTTTTTTAGAAGACACATGTGACATAATTATGTTAGTTTCATAATAGAAAGGTCAAATCTTAGCTGTGAACAAACAAATTGCAAAATGCATACTGGGCATCAAATTTTAAAGGCACATTTCATTTCCAATTGGAAAGCATGAGTGCAGAAGAAAGTCACACAAATGTGTGTGTTATTTGTTCTTAATTGAATCACCTGGATAGATAGAAGAAACTTATAAGAAATTAATTTAAAATATTCATGGTATTTAATAAAGAGTCTTCATTGTTTTCACTGAGTATACATAAACTCCGCAGGTTCAAACAAGCTAAGCCATAAATAGAACTTACAGTGCTATATGAAAATCCACTCTGGTTTTTTATGTACTGTTGGAAAATACACAGTGTTTAAAGAGCTAAAAAAATCTTTATTAACTATTACCTGTTAGTATGTATCTTCTGGTTACACTCTATATTTAAGTACGGAACACAACCTGTATCTACAATTACTTTTACTCCTGTATGCAGTAAATTATGTATTTAAAAGCTTAGCTTTAGGCCACAAGGTTAGAGATTCTGTGTCCATGGGATTATAAAAAATACAACTCGGGAACAGAAATCCAATCCACCTAACTGTTTAGAAACCCTCCACAAGCTTAGAAAAATCCTGGTAAATTTGTATGGGATAAAATTGGTTTGTATGGTCATAATCCAAAGCCTATTAATGTTAGGGGAAGTATTCCCAATGGTATCTGGTTTAACTGCATGCTAACTGGATGAAAACAGTAAAGCATATATTACAGCATCATTGCCAAAAAAGGGCCAACAGATCATATAGCCATAATATGAGAAAAATCATTGGTAAGTTCAAATACTGTTCGAAGCAAGGCGCATTTGTGCAGCTGATGCCATGATCTTTTGCTGAGCAAATGATAATACCACTGTGTGATAAAAGTGACTGATGTCTAATAGCGGTTAGCAGTTTCTCTTCCTCTAATGGATCACCCTCTTCACCCGCTCTAAATAATGAAACTAGAACAAGTCATGGAATATGCAAAGCTCAGCAGCAACTCTTACACAGTACATGAAACTCTGGCATGCACAGCTGTTTAATTTTATGTTTTGTCAGAGCAGTGTTTAGGGAGAGAGGATAAATTAGCTATAGCCATAGGGGAAAGAGAAGGTGCAAATGAGATTTATTCTATTCACTGAAACTAATGGCAATATATCAAATACGTAACAGGCTCAGTGATTCATCTTAGATAACTGTTCTCTATTTTCTTGAACTTTAAGACTCCTTTTATTTTTTTCTTTTAATCTCCTTTTCTTTTTCATTTTTCTAAAATGGCCTTTAAATTATCTGGGAAGACTCTCAGAGATACAGATGATGACACAAGGTACAAGTGGTGAAATTAAAACACTTTTTAGTCCTCTTCTGACTTAAATAGTTCTTCAGAGAAAAAGAAAAATACAGTTGTTCTTCATAGTATTTAGCCTGTACGGTGGCATCTAAGCATACTGCAAGGTAAATATTTTGCTATTCTACTTTCTAATGTATGAATAACAACTGCAGAATCAACTTCCATATTTCCTTCACAGAAGAAAACCCATCTGTTGCTGAAAATCTTTCTGTACCTTACAGTTTCATCTTTATTTCTACACACACCATCAGAACTGGATATCAGTCCTACAGACACACTGAATCCCAAGGGCTGTTTGTGATGGCAAAATACAAAGTAGTTATTGGCAGGGGTGTAGTTTTCTTTGCCACTCTTTCGTCTTTTAGCAAAATCTGCCAACACAGTCCTGCAAATACTGCTACCCTAAATTAATTATTCTATTACTGTCAGCCAAGTTGTTTCTTGCTGATATAAAAACATGGAGTTGATGTAAGTCTGAACAACTCAACCTTGAAGTCAGACATCCTGCTGGAAATCTAGTGTTCTGCTTTGGGGGAAAAAGCAAGCAAAGCCAACCTTTTATCTATTTCTATATTATCACTCTCGCCACTCACACTTTCTGCAATGCAGCCACTCACCCCTGTGAAGAAAAATTTTGTCCTTCCTTTCCAAGTTCTCAAGCTTTTTATGTGACAGTAGATAGCAACATTTCCTGTGAATTCATAGTGTGTTGCATGAATTATGTCAGATGTTTTTTCAGAGTCCTGTTGTACTGCTCATTGTGCTACTAGGCAAGTCAAACATCTAACAAGAAATCTGATCAAGCAGAATTTTTTTTGCCCTTGTATTAAGTATTGGTATTCCACTAACTATAATAATATAAATTGGAATTATCAATGATTACTGGGAAATCTTTTCTAACTAAGAGTAATGGTCACATTTTGATCTTTTCCATCACAATTGTATTAACTGACATTCACTACTAGATATTAGCTTGAAAAAACATTATTTCTGCTGGTGAAATCTATAATCATGTGTTGTTTTTCCCGTTTTGGGGGATGGTGCTGAATGAGCTATAAAACCAGATATTTTCAAATTACAAAAAGGGCAAGAGTTAAGATACAGTCCATTATGATGGTAGGATTATCAACAGTCATTTAGTATGACCACATTACTTAGGAAAAAAGTAAGAAGTACAAAGAGAAATGAAAGAAGCTACAGAAAATAATCCACTGTTCAGCTTCGTGGGAAAAAACCCAACTATTTCCTTCTGGAAAGCAAATAATTTCTACTAAAGGCCAACCTGTGTCATCAAACAATCCTAAATCACAGATCCTAAATCCTGCAGATTCTTCCATCACATGTTTTATCTTGGCTTTTGTCAAAGTATTCAGACTAAAAAGAGATAACAGAATTATTTTTTAAAGATTTCACTTGTTTACTTTCCATAAATATTCTACAGGATGCGAAAGCAGGCTGTCGGTAGCTGTGTAGCACAGAATAAGGGGTGCTGGTAGGTTAAAGGGATTTTCACATCTTCCAATAGACAGATGCCCTAAATTTTCTCCTGGAGGAACCTCCCTGTTTTCATAGCCAGCTACAGAAGATTAAACTCTTCTACTTGTTGAACAAGTAGAACTCTTCTAGTGTTGAACAAGACACATGTTTTCTTCTCAGCAAGAGAAGCTTTGCTTTGTTTGTGATGTTTCAAAAACAATGGCAGTTAGAACTTGTAGATGTAGATTTGAAAGCTGCTCTGGACTCAGCATGTTTTATGTGATGGTTCTTTAAATGGTTTTCCCTGTAATAGCAGGCTCTTACAGCTACATACAGGTAACTTAACCAGATGCTTATTTTTGAACTGTAATTAACAGAACATTTCTGAAGAAATAATTTTTGTAATGATTGCAGTAACTACACTTTCATTCTCATGAAGTGCTAAGTGTTGTAATCATCACCTGTTCACTCTCATGGTTATTGCTCCACAGACTGTTAACAACTGACAGCACCATTTAACTAAAGCTCGATTCCTAATGAATTACTAGTAACAGATACCTTATAAAATGATGAGCCAAAGCATCTGCTGAACTGTCTGAGATGTAATATATTCTCAGTAAACAAGTCCTGCAGGAAAAAAAAGAATTGTTTGCTTTTTTCAAATGCCTTTAATGCCTTAAAATAGTTGTTAAAAACTTACACAGAAATAATGATTATAAAAAGTAGATATAGCTGAGATTTAACAGTTTTTTCTGATCTTGTCGGTGATTTAGTTATGATGGAGCTGTGCTTGACAAATAAAGAGTCTGCTCTCAGTTCTCTTGATGTAATCTTATAATAAATACAGTGAAGCTATACAGGAATATTTCCAGAGCTGTATCAAGACAGTTGAGAGCAGAATCAAGTTGATGATATTTAAATCCACTTCTGAATATAGAATCATGTCCTTGCTTGCAATTAGCCAGATACTGTATGTCTGACTGCCATGTAGTTTGGGTATAACAGCATTAGAAAGAGCATCGTTATGGTGTCCAGCAAGAGCCCTTTTAAGACCATTTGAAACCTTGCTTACTCAGGTAACAAATCTACACCTGCTCTTAAATATGCCTTCATATCTTCGCTGCTGTGGACCCGGTACACGGTCATCACTAGTTCATACGGGCCCCTACAGGCACTAAATCTGAAATGAAGACATCCTTACAGTTTAGAAAGCTGTCCTAGTTTATCAGTTTAAAGACTGATTATTAGCCATTTATTCCAAACTTTGAGTAGCTATTACCAAAAATAAAGATGTTGGATTACTCATACAACTACCTGCATGCCCATGTGAGCAGTGCAGTACACAGCTCTTATCAGACCAAATATTCAAATGTGATTTATTGTGTTTGTAAGCTAACAAATTTTACAGTGTCCTAGCCAAGCAGCATTGCTAATTTGATGTACTTATAATGAGCTGACAAACCTTCATTTTCCCTGAAGTTGTTTATTACACTAATAGGTCCTCTTACTCATTTAATCTTGTCAGCGTGACTGATGCTTCATATAGTAGCTAAAAGATTAAGAAAAATTGCTATCAAGAACATAATGGAATGAATAAACCCTTCCACTGATGGTTTCTTTTGAGGAAGAGCCTCATTTCAATACCATTGTGGAATTCAGTTAACAGTTGCCACCTGAATACATGTCTCCCAGAAGGCTCCATCAAAAGGAAATTAAGAGACTGAAAGAAAGTTGAGCAACACAAAAATAACACTGCAAAGCGTACAAAACCAGTAAGGAGAGTGAAATGATTCAGTGGAAAGGCAAATCTAAAGCAGTGGGAAGGTACAGCTTTCAGCAGTTGTTCAGCTACAACTCCTGTCAACGTTAGAAGTCAATCTGAAGCTCTATCGGGAAAGTCTGCCCCACTCAGCAATCACAGCAGCACCTGCAGCTTTCGGCAGCAAGTGCCACAGCTCTCCTGAATGCCTCTTTGTTCGCACCTTAACTCCACAGTGGTAGAAGACACTCTAAGTGTAGCATTAATTAACAATAAATTGTTATTTGTGTGGTTTTGATCGTTCTAGGCAAAAAACTGAAAAGCAGGTTCAAGTGAGGGAGATAAGCAACATTTGAAAAGATATCTGAAAACAAGTTAGGCGCTTTCATACTTTGCAAAATGCTCTGCTTTTGCAAATGAATTGTGTTTTGCTGACATGCTTGACCAAACAGTTTTACCGTGTTCATCTGTTTATATTAACGTGCTATTAATGGCAGGTTTTTTCATTTTTAATGCTACAATGTACAACCGAACTCATTTAGGTACTTTCCTATCAGTCTCCCTCGGTTTGGAGTTCACGTAGCTGATTAATAGACGAGATATCACTATTAGCCATACTATATTCATGGTGTGCAAAGCTTACATTTCTGAATGTGCAGTATAATGTGACTTCAGAAAAGGGTCACAGTTATTTTAATAATGACAGTATAATCAGTATAACTGTGATTTATTAGACATGATAATTCAATATTCACTAAATTTCAGTAACCTTTATTAATGAAAATCCAGAATTGGGCTAACATCATATATAAAGGATAATATTTCAGGGTATGATCTGGGGAATGGTATTGATCAGATTCTTATCTGATGTAGTTTTGGTTACAATAGTAATTTTAAATTATTTGAATTGAGAAATTGGCAAACAATTGAAAACTGCTCTGGGTTTATGGATCTGGAAACAGAATGGGACCTAATTTCTCTCAAATAATTTTAACTGATTCATTAGCTGCTATTGTGACTTTAACAATATCTTTTTCAGTACTCATCCTATTTGAGGCTTCCTACTGTTGTCTTATGAAGAGTATTAAACCTCTGCTGAGACAGTGTTGAGATCACCCTGTGTTACCCTTTTTTCTGAGTGCATGTACCATTCATAATGAAGAAGTTAACACTCCTGTTACTGACTGGTTTGCAATAATGCACTACCATCAGAGGATTTGTCTGATATTTCAAGGTAAAGGAAATGCTGACAGATGCCTTGAATAATTTTTTGTGTCATGTCCGTACTGTCTGACAGCCTGTGCTATCCTGGAGCATCCTGTGGTACCTCTGGAATGTACCCAGTCCTAATGGCTCTTCCATGCAGATAGCCTGTGCCTGAACAATGGACAGGAAGATCAACCACAGAAACTCTGGCAAGGGGAGAGGATGCTAGGAGGGGAGAGTTTCCTAAACATCCACTGCAAGACCTATTTCTTCTCTTTTTGAGACTTGAGAGTCTTGTTGCAGGAGCCTGAGACAAAGATGGCACCTGCAAAATTCTGTTATACGAGTTCCACAATATTTCTGAGTTCCTCCATACACATCTCTTTGCCATTCAGACTATTGCTGGATGCTTATGGATCAGGAGCTTTAACAAGGCTTGGACTACCAAGAGCTATTTTCTTGCAGAAGTACTGAGAGCGGCAAAATGTCGTTATGTTTCTCCTTGGTAATGTCCAGAAGCACAAAATACTACACTGTTGCCCCAACCCTTGTGTCCAAGCCATCTATATCCAAAGCCAAGTTATGCAAATTTGTATGGGAAACTGCATCCATTTAGGCTGTGTTTCAGAAGTGTTTCTCTGAGATATGTTATGTGAACATGACAGCACACTAGTTGCTGGTAAGCATCACTAAATCGGGGGGGGGGGGGGAGGGCTCAAGGGTCAATCCTGTGACTTTCACAGCTCTGAAGCAGTTTGTAATTAAATTTTATCAGAAAGGAAAGTAGAAAGATGTATTAAGGAAGATAAGAGGAGTGAGTTTGGTGCAATCTTCTCCATGAGTGATACTGTTGGCACTTCTCTAGGTGTTCTTGTAGCCTGCTTTGGGTGCAAATGCATTAAGAAATTCTTGCTGCTTCAAGTACCATACCCCTCATTAAGAAACAATCTACATCACATCTTTGGTATGAAATAATATAGATAAATTGTGAGTTGTTAGAAAATTAGGATCCTGTGCAAAACAGGAGATGTATCAGTGTGTTAGTATAGATGGAGATTTTAATAACATATTAAAGAGTGTACGTGGGAAAAAGAACATAGGTCACATTAAAATATGACAATTGGCACCAATGTTAAAATACAGCTTAAAATATATTTCTAAATTTTTAATCAGAGTGATGTTTTTCTATAATTTTCAAATTAAATTTTAAAATTTTGATGTACTTGAACAAATGCTGTCAAGGTATTTTGAACAGTGACTCAGAATCCTCTGGCATACCAAGTTGCAATAGGCAACGTATTTACTCATTATTGGTAGTTATTTTACATTTAAGGTTTTTAATGAAGTTTTGTTTTCCTTAATAGTTCGATTATGATATTTTAAAATCTTGTACATATACTGATTATTTTTATAAAGCCAGATTATCCTAATTACAGTAATTCCTTTTGACAGTCTCAATCTTCTTCTCATTCCTTTCCAGTGGCTGTTGGCGAATGAAATGAAATCCTCACAGGCTGGAATACTCCACAGGCAGATCGTTACCTTTCTATGGCTGAACAGGGTCAGTGCAGAACAGTATATGTTTGGGTAAAAAAGTGAGCAAAAATTACATGAAAGGGCTTGCAATGTGTTTCAAGTAGTATTAGAAGTATTTTAAAAGTGATATCTAGACAAAAATTCAGTGCAAATATATATATTCTAAACTTTTTAAAAAATAATAATATTGGTTTCCAAAAAGACAGAACCTTCACCACAGCTGTACTAGCAGAACGATTACTGATTATTGTATATTTTCCCAGTGAAAATCACATTAGCCAAAAATATTTTTTCCTTAAATTAAACATTTGAAACATGAGGAAATTTCAGACACCTACATCAATAAACGGTAAAGGTAACTATTTTGGCCAGCTAGACAGTTACAATGACAAAGTTTATTCCAAAATTATCAATTTATTGATATTGTCACAATTAAATTAACGTTACACTTATGTGAACTTTATATTTTTATTGCACTGGCAAATTGATGCAATGAACTCACATCTGAATTTGCAGAATGAAGGCCTTTAAACGTTAAAGTACATTGAATGGTAACTCTGGAAGGTTTGAAGCAGTCATTAATGCTAATGACAAGAATAAGGCCAGTCTTGGGAAACATTATTTCATTATGGATTTTCTCTCTCCAGCAAGCATCAAGTATGACATTCCAAGAGTAGGTCCAAATAGGTCTTTTGAGTCCTATAAGCATCGTTGTACTGGATGTATGCGTCCAGGTTTTCGCAGTGGGGGCTGCAGGAGGGTCTCTGTGGGAGGTCAGGGGCTGTCCCACATCGGACACAGCCAGCTCCAGCTGGTTCCAGCCAGTCTCAGCTGGCTGCACAACAGACCTACCACTGGACAAAGCTTAGCCCAGCAGCAGCGCAGGTGGTACCTCTGGGAAAACCTATGCAAGGGCAAAATTCTGCACGGGCAGTGAGGAGCAAGGAAGAACAAGTGTGAGAAACAGCCCTATGAGCCGCAAGGTGAGAGAGGAGAAGAGAGAGGAAGGGCTGTGGGTGCTGGAGCAGAGAACTGAGGGGAAAAAAAAAAGAAGACAGAAGAAGACTGAGAAAAAAAGAAGACATAAGCAATTAAAGAAACACTAAGGGAAACAGCTTTCCTTCCCCCCCCCCCCCTCGCCCCAGCCTTAGTCAAACAGCTCTCCTGCCCCCTTTCCAGCCTCACCTTTCGGTTTTGCTGTATGTCTTGGTCACTGGTGAAGCAAAAAGTGGTGCCGGAGGCTGAAATCAGTGTGTAATGATTTTTTTTCTGCCACACCTTGTTACTTACTCCTTTGCCTACACTGATCCTTACTCTTTACTTGTTTCCTTTACTTCAGCATGGGTCCCATGGCTGCAGTCCTTGAGGCATGGTGGGTCACCCACACCTGCAGTCCCTCGGAGTCATCACTGCCTCGTTATGCAGTACCTCATTCCAAGAACACATCTCCAGCTATGTCCCCAAAAAATTCCCATTCCACTTGTCTCCCCATTCCTCCTAACATCTCTCTTCCATACCTCCTTCCTCCAGTGGCTCCCACTCTCAACACGTCTGAGCAGAGACACCAGGTACTCCTATGGCTGGTTGCAATCTTGGCGTATGGTAGGGTGTTCAACCAGCTTCAGAGGCAGCAGGCTGTGAGCAGCATGGGGCAGTCCATGGTGTCCTCCCATGCAGGGCACCCTGCAGCTCCAGAGACCAAAACTGTACGTATAAGGTATAGGCAATTCCTGTGTGTAAGTGCCTATACCATCTCCTTGGGTGGCAAGTAAGGAGAGAACAATCAAGGACAGTGTGATCCCACTTCGTGACTTGTTGGAGTCAAAAGCATTTCCACTAAAATTAGTTGGCATGGAGCATGACAGCTGGGTATAGAGAATAGAAGGACTGAAGGTAATAGAGAACAAGGAGGTGTGAAAGCTAAGAACTCTTGCAAGGGAAATCTGAGAAATCTAAAAACTCTTTTCTGGATGTTCTGTATTTCCTTTCACTTCTTGCGATCCTGGGACTCAGGGGAACTATATTCTGCTTTGTCACCAGAGAGAGCAGCCTGTGTGAGCTCCCACAGCCTCCCCAGACATTGTTCCTTGTTGCCATGGCTGTTCCATCTTTTTTTGTTTCATGGGTTTTGAAGTCCCTCTTGTGGAGGCTATCTCTTGCTTTTATTTGTTCCATGCCAAGCATGACGTTTTTAGAGACTTGACTGAAATCGCTAATGATACAGTCAACTTCCACTTACTGTGAATGGGGTTACCCATGTCCCCAACTCCTGACACAGAACTACCGCCCCTACCCAGGAACATCATAAACGATACCCTCGTATCATGCCTGGTAATTTTTCACTGCTGGTTAATACTCTCTGCTCACAGAATTTGCAAACAAGGTTTTCCAAAAGTGGATATACTAAAAATGTTAATACAGCTTAATCTATATAGGTTGTACTAATTATGTCTTCATGCTATCATCCTGCCATGGTTTAAGCCCAGGCAGTAACTAAGCAGCATGCAGTCACTCGCTCACTCCCACCAACACATCAGGATGGGGAGAGAACTGGAAGAGTAAAAGTGAGAAAACTCGTGGGTTGAGATAAAGATGGTTTAATAGGCAAAGCAAAAGCTGTGCACACACAGGCAAAGCAAACCAAGGGATTCATTCCCCACTTCCCATGGCAGGCAGGTGTTCGGCCATCCCCAGGGCAGCAGCGCTCCAGCACAGGTAACGGCTGCTTGGGAAGACAAATGCCACAACTCTGAACATCCCCCCTTCCTTCTTCCTCCAGCTTATATACTCAAAATGTCATCCTACCGTATGCAATACCCCTCTGGCTAGCTCGGGTCAGCTGTCCTGGCTGTGCCCCCTCCCAGCTCCTCGTGCCCCCCCAGCCCCCTCGCTGGCAGGGCCAGAGGAACTGAAAAGTCCTTGACTTGGTATAAACACGACCCGGCAACAACCAAACACACCGGTGTGTTATCAGCAGGGTTCTCACCCAAATCCCAACACAGCACCCAGCACCAAGCCAGCTGCTAGGCAGAAAATTAACTCTGTCCCAGCCAAAACCAGGACACATCCACATCTGTTATACTGGTGCGGTGGGTTCATGTTGCCTGGATGCCAGGTGCCTACCAAGCCGCTCTATCCCCTTCCTCCTCAGCAGCACACGGCGGGTGGGGGGAATGGGAGAGAGGAAAGAGGATGAAATAAAGTGGACCAAGATAAAGGCAGTTTAATGAAGCAACAGCAAAATTCAGGCACATGGAAGCGAAGGAAACCAAAAGATGTTACTCTCTCCTTCATGTTTGGCCATTTCCCAGGAAGCTGGGCTTCGGTGTGCTGAGTCATTGCTGCAGAAACATCACAAAAAAACAAATGCCCCCCCCTTCTCCTTGGCTTTTATATGTGAGCAGATGTCATATGGTATGGAATATCCCTTTGGCCACTTTGGGTCAGCTGCGCTGGCTGTGCCCCCTCCCAAGACGTTGCCCACCCCCAGCTGCTGGTGAGGGGAGGGGGGATGCTGGAGCGGCAGCCCTGGTGCTGTGAGCCCTGCTCAGCAGCAGCCCAGCACGGGGGTGTTATCAGCACCTTTCTAGCTACTGATACCAGCACAGCACTGTGGGGGCTGCTGGGGGGCTCAGCAGCCCTGGTATAACTGGATAACGGAAATATGACCAATGTAATTTTGAAGTGAGCATTTTTAAACTAAATGACTATAGATTAAACCTTTTTAAAGATGTAGGAAAATAATTCCTAAAAAGTCGATCCAAGTATTTTACTGCTAGTTGGATTTGTTATTGAAATATTCTCTAAAAGTAAAAAAAGAAATACTGAGAAAAAATATGCTGGAGGAATATCAGCAGAGATTGAACAGGATCAATCAGTCTTGAAAGGTAAAGAAAAGATATGGAACCTAAAGCAAACAGTGACCTTTAAAAGGCAGAAATGACAAATCCTTGCATGAAAATGTTGATGCCCTCATAGCCATTTGGTGACAGCTACCCAAACAATCATAGTATCCCAGTGAAGTGAATACACTTAGTGAAAAGTGAAGCAGAACTCAGCATAGCAATGAATTTGTATATGGATATTTCAGCCATATGGGTTATCAGGGTATATTTCTTCTGAGGATATAAATTAATCTTTTTATCACAGGATGAAAAAAAATAGAGGCAAAATATCCGAGTTGCTATTACTGCACTGATTTTTCAAGCTAAAACTTTCAATCTGTCCTTCCTGTTAATACTTTACAATGCCATCATTTATTGTATCTTCATCTTGATTTTTATCATCTCGAAGTATTTTTAGGAAAACTGTAACTGGTCATTGGAGAAAATGGTTTCTCAGACAATTAGGTTTTGCAATAGCATAGAAAGGATCATAATGTAATTAAACAAGCAGAACCTCTTTTGCTTTTTTTTCATTTTTCTGTGAGTGAAACAGAAGGCTCCTGCAAAATATTGAAGTAGTTGTCAGGATTTTTTTCCTAAACATCCTGGTGTTGTGCACTTCATGTCATTTGCTATCATTTCTAACTTTCATGTTTATGCAGAAAATACTTCTCAGAAAAGCCTCTAATATAAAATAGATCTTAGTCTCATGGTAGATTCTTGAGGCAAGTTACAGAATTCAATTGAGAAATATACCCCTCCTACAGAATAATTTGGAATTAATTATGTAGTAAATGGCTTTACTGAAGTTGATGACTCCCAAGAAGTCCTTGAAATAAACAAAAGCTAAAAAAATCCCAGCATCTGCATTAAAAAATCATTTCTAAATGTTGATGACAACTTAATCCCTATTAAATTTTACCATGTGGATTCTGTCTGTTTACATATCCATTTTCTTTTTTCCTGTTTATATTTCTACTAATGTAATTTTACTTTCATTCTAAAGTAAATTCCAGGAATTTTTTTGGATAGGCCAAAAAAGTAATTTTTAGTTAAACACACACACACATATATATAGTCAAACTGATTTGATGAAATTTGTATTATCTCTAACCTATACACACCATAGACTAAATATACAAAAAATGTAATAAAACATGGGAGCAAAACTCAGAATTGCAGGTCTTTCCATCAGTAAACCAAAAAAGAAAACACATATCAGTAAAACAGCATTATGTCTTCTTATGAAATGTTCGGATATGCAACGCTTAGTAATGCCGATCTCAGGTAAATGCAATGGTATACCTTGTTCTCTGTAAAAAAGATATTAAAGCAAAACAGGTATGTTATGTCTTTAAGTTTTTTAATTAAATCTCTTCTGAGAAACAGAACAATATTGAGATCTAGAAGACTGACTTTGAATTTTGGATTCTCTTTAGCAGTACCTGGAGTATTAAAGAATATAACTTTAGCAATTGCATTAAGATATTTTTAATTGTGAAAAACTAAAGCAATTAAGTAAAGTAATAAAATTATAGGATCAGGTCCAAGAGTTTTAGGCAAGCACTGAAATTTTCAGGCCAGCTGGGGCTGTAGCAGATCTGATCACACACATAAGTACTTAAGTTTTGTTTTAATTCAACTTCAGACCTTAAGTCGTATTGTGGATTTGATGCTCTAAAAATGAAAAAGTAACCTCCCAATGTAACAGGACTAAACAAGTGCAGACCCTTTTCCATAAGCCGGAGGACATGCACTGCTGGCTCTTCGTAACTTTGCCAAACAGGAATGAATGGAAATTAAGAGATTCTGTTCAGTGTTAAAAGTTCTGCTCAAATCATGTACACAATTTATTGCCAAAAATATAAAAAACTAAAAGAAAATAGGTGAATAAAACATGCCTTAAAAAAATTCTGACTCCACAAAAATTTTGATTTGGGAGTTGATATTTTGAGGGAGTTTGTCTTTAAGTTTTTTAGATTAAAAATAATAGAGAAACCACAGCATTATTTTTCATTGAAAACTAAAAGATCAGTGGTTTTACTTAAGTTTTGTGACATAAAAGAGGATTTTGCAGGTTTTAAAACATAAACTTTAGTAAAATCAAACTGAATTCATGGAATGTCTTGATGTTTTCAAATTTGCTGCCCCTGGTTAGTGAAAATGAAATTATATGATCATAAACATTTAATTCTAATGCTTTGGGAAGTTACTAATGGGACGAGAGTGGTTTCTGAAGTCTCCTCATACCCAAGCAGGTAGGAGGATGTAATTTTATACATGTCTTGAATAAGGAAGTTCTAATCTGGGGGAATGTCTGTGCTGGTGCCTAGAGCACCTCCTCCCCCTCTCCATCACTGACCTGGCTGTCTGCGGAGCTGTTTCTCTCACATATTCTCATTCCTCTCTCTGGCTGCAATTCCACAGTTTTCTTTTATCCTGTCTTAAACACGCTATCCCAGAGGTGCTGCCACCATGGCTGGCTGGCGCAGCTTTGGCCGGTGGGTCTGACTTGGAGCTGGCTGGCGTTGGCTCCGCTGGCCATCAGGGACACTTCCAGCAGCTCATCACAGAAACCACCCATGTAGGCTCCTGCTACCAAAACCTTGTCATGCAAACCAAACACATTCGTACAGGTGAAATAAGTCTATGTTTTATTTTTTAGTACTGGATTATATCACAGAGAATGATGATATAATTACTTTTAAATGGATTTTGAAATGAAAAGCTGGTGATAGGGTTCATCATTCCCAGTGGAATGCATGCTTTGTACATTATTTGATCATTTATACTGAAAGTCAATAATTACAACAGTAACAGAAAAGAACACTAACTCTTGGAGTACTAATTAAAATGTACCAACTCCATAGATCTTAGTTCATTTTCACGTGGAACCTCATTAAGGTAAAGTGTTCTGTACAAATTATTCTTTCCAAATAGAACTACTGGCAATTGGTAATGAGGTTTCCCTGTGAAGTATCATCTGCCAAATTACAAAACTAAACAAATGAAATACATACCATGCTAGATTATGTCTAATGTCTATTTGTTTAATTGGGTCATTGGTTCATTTTTTAAATACAATCTTGTATGTGCACATGTGACTTCAGGATTTGGTGGCTTGCCTTCCTTGGTGTCAATATTTGAATGTTTAAACAAAAGTTTATTTAACCTGATATACAGAACTTAACAAAATGGACTTTCATTTCCATTCTGTTTAGGTTTTAGGCAACTAACATCTTTCTAACAGACATGTTAACAAAGCAAGATAGAAAAGATTAAAAAAACACAATTGTGAATATATAAATCTTAAAATTAATGGAAGATGTAGAGCTTCTTAGGTGTCAAGTGAAAAGAACAAGACTTTAATACATTTAGGACCAGATCCTGTGTTAGATATAATGAGAAAAGTATTAAAGCCTTAAAATGTTGTTCTGGTTTTAAATAGTGGAACTAGAAGTAGAGGATCTTAATTGTGTGTGTGTGTTAATGCATCATGTTCTTTAAGATTATGGATTTTTTTAATTGAAATTTTATTCATATTAAAGTTTTCAGTCATGCCCTGGATTATGTTAGACCAGGCTTAAGACCCACTTATGCCTTTCCCATCACCATACATATATAGATTACAAAGACCAATTGTGGAGAAATCCCTGTAAACAGAAACCTCTCAAATTAGGAATTAGGATTCAAAGTCTAGAGAAGGGTCTAGAAAATAAGAGTTAAGGAACCAGATTGCTCTTTCAAGCAGTTATAATGCATTATTATCCGGTTCTATGCCATGAGAGAGCAGACTGCTGGCTGCCTCTTTTTAAAAATTAAATATTGCTAAATTTCCAAACACAGTACTTCAAGGAATGAAGAAGACATCAATACAATGAAGAAGCATGAACAGACTGACTTGGTGCCATTCTGGGAGCTGGCTAATGCATCAGGCTGCTGTCGCCACATGCTTTGCCATGTTCACAGCCAGGCTGACCTGATGCATCCTGTGGGAAGTGGAGGGAGGGATGAACCAGTGCAGAACCTTACCTCTACCTTACCTCTTACTGCTTGCATGAAGGAAAAGGAGGTGGCTGGGGACATGGATTTAGGAATTATTACTTTTTTCATTCAAAGGTGGTTAATCGTTGTTCCCAGGCGATATGTAGCTGGATTTCAGAGATGTGTGTTTGCATCTTGTGCAGTTAGGTGAAAGGCGTAGTCTGATTAGAAGAGAAATTCTCTCTAATGACCCATTAAGAGCTATTGAAAACAAAATTTGTAATGTAAGTCCAGCTGCTTCTCTATTTCTCACTTTGTTTTCTTTTAGTATACCAGGATCTAAAATTCCTTTAGAAAATGTCACAAAAGCTGCAATTTAATATAAATATTGTACTACAACACTTTGTAATTTGGATATTGGATTTAAAATATTATTTGCTTGATTTTAATGAGGAGCTGATTAGCTTTTCAAACATATTCCTTAACACCTAGGAATTGTTCCTCAGAAAGGAAAAATAAGGGTACAATGCAGCTTTGTAGTACTTCTCTGAACAAGACAATTTTAAAAAACATTCCATGAAATACAGGTAAGTATTAATATACATTGTCAAATTTGGTCCTGAGGGCCTTTTTCACTTTGGAAAATATTTTTTCTTTTTTTAATTTTCTCAGCTATATAAGTTTGTCTTTAAAGAATTCCTACTGCATAAGTATTTTCTTAGCTTTATTTTTTTTCATCTTCAGCAGCATGCAAATAATTATTTGGTTTGGTAGCTGAAACCAATCAAGCAAGCATGTTCTGTTTCAAACTGAAAAACTTGTTTTTCATTTACTTCTTCTGATATAGCTCTGTAATTTGTTATTCTGTTGTTTTGTAGATCTTTTTTTAGTTGCTTTTCTCTTGCAGTGATACTCCTGTCTGATCTGATATCTTGCTGTTTCCATCCTTTTGTTTGCATGATGGAGAGGGAGTAAGTAAGCTGTAAACATTTCTTTTTTCACTTACGATTATAAGATGTTGCAACATTAATGTTGGTAGAGTGTTGGCAACTTACATTACCCGAGGGTTTGGATTTTGCAGGGGTTTAATCAGATAAGGAAATTATTTAGTTTGTGGTTGTGTAGAACAGCTAGGTATGCCAAATGGCATCCTCTCTTGCACCAGACTATTGGGTTCACGCAGCAAGGTTTTGGTGGCAGGGGGAGCTGCAGGGGTGTCTGCTATAAAAAGATGCCAGAAGCTTCCCCCATGTCTGACAGAACCAGTGCCAGTTGGTTCCAGGACGGACCCACCGCTGGGCAAAGCTGAACCAGTCAGCGATGCTGGTAGCATCTCTGCTATAAGATATTTAAGAAAGGGTAAAACCTGCTGCACAACAGTAGCTGAGACAAGAGGAGTGAGAATATGTGAGAGAAACAGCCCTGCAGGCACCAGGCACCAGTGAAGAAGGAGGGGGAGGAGGCGCTCAGGGCACCAGAGCACAGAGGACCACCGATGCAGCCCCATGCAGCCGGTGGAGTTGCCCGCTCTGGGGTGTCCATCAGGCAGGCAGCATCGGACCGTGTTCACTGACGACATGTGCAGTTTTGCAGGATCACAGGACAGCTGAGGTTGGAGGGTGCTTCTGTTGTAGGGCTTAAAACAGGCATCTATCTATATGATACCTGCAAAAAGCAGTAGCCTTTGATAATTCTGGTTAATATGCTAGCTAATTTGTTTTTTCATAGTGGTATCAATGTAAAAACATGAGATTACTTAATATATTTAAATATTTAAACTACTAAAGTATTTAATACTTCCATGATATTTGTATGGGGTTTGATATTTCCTCAACCTAATGATCTTCTGATTATATGCATTTTCATTTTTAGAGAGTCTCAAGTTATTCACACCTGAATAAATGAATTGCATTTTTGAGTAATCTGTTATGTCTTCACCTTAAAGAAATATTACCACCCTTTATCTTGTGTTTTAAGATCTGGGCTTAAAGAACAATTTTGCTGCTGTCAGATTCTTCCTGAGTGAGTGTACATCCAGAGCAAATTATGCCAGCTATTTCTGCTGTTGCCTTAAACACAGCATTCCTCGCCCATGTCCTGCTGCAGAAGTTGTGCTTTCACTGAGCATTACCCTCCATGGCATTTTTAAGGTGTTATTTTTTTTCTGCCTAACTATCAGCTATTTCTAATTAAATTTATTTTATAGCCACGAGATTATCTACCCTTTCTGTTCAGATTCCTTCTCTACATTTTAGATAGAGAGCAAAATTTCTGTTCTTTCATATATTAAATTGTAAAAGACTGCTGTGCAAAATATTTCCCCGGATTTTACAACTATAAGCCTGGGTCCTGCAAATCCCAACTAATGTTTACTTTTAAGAATGCTATTAAGCTACCAATTGCTGGCTAAGCCAATCTTTTAACATGCAGATATCTTGATTTAGGTGTGGAGACACCAATTTACACGGTGGCTTTTCAATCTCTTACAGTTTAAAACAGGAATATAAAATTTGTTTTAAATTCAGCAGAAAGCAATGCAAAACAAGACCAGGAGCTACAACTACAAAAGTAAATGACCCAATTTCTTTTCTGTTAAAAATTTATTAGCAGTTCTCCTAAATAAAATACACAGTACACAGTGATTCCTGCTTCCTATTCACTATTGTATGCCAGTACGTTAACTATCATTCCAATATAGATTATACAGGTTTTACATTTTTTTATGTTTATACAGTATTTATTTGTAGTTCTGTTCACCCTTTATTCCTAAATCAATGGAATGATGAAAAAAAATATTTTGTTTTTCTGTACAAGAAAGGGTAAAAAGTATTTGTTGTGATCAAATCATCTGTTACAGAGCAGAATACAAAACCAGAGATTTTTACTTTCAGCCTGAAGTAATCTTCATTAAAGAAGTAAGCTTCATTAAAGCCTGGCTTTAATCTTTGGATTAATTTCATTCAAATATAATATAATATGTCCATGAAAAACTGCAAATCTAGCAGATTACTTAAAATCTTCTGATTAATGTGAATTATAGTAAAAATTCAATATGCAAAAAAATAAAAACAACAAAATACACTCATAAAGACAAACAATGTTGATAATAGTGAGTACATGAAAAAGTTCATAATATTTAAGTTACTAAAAATCCATACATTATATAACTACAAAGACACAAACTGAGAAATTATTTGAGTATTAAGAATTCTTCAGAAATAATACCATCTTCAATAACATTTTTCTTCAAAATTACATTTCTGGGACAATATGTTCAGAATTTCAGTCCCCTGCAGTCTTGAGGCTGGGTTCAAAGTCTGAGATTTAAAATTCTAAAGTTTTACTTCAGCTTTTCTCCTTCCTCTTTTCCTACAGGTTATATTCTTTATTGTTTTGCAGGTTACATTTTTAATCTTTTCACCACAATTATGTTGGTTATTTTTTATTTTTATCTCTTTTTACAACTTCCCATAAGAATAAGCTATCCTAGCATAACTGCAATTAAACTAGAGGTTTTGCTATCAAGGGTAGAAATTATCTAAAACTTAACAATGACAGTGGGTTGACTCCCTTCTGTGTGCCAAGCTGGGTGACACACATGATAGGTTCTGATGGAAAGATCCCAGGTCTGTCCTCTAGCCCTGGACAATCCTCCCATAGCCCAGGTCAGCTTGGGTATAAAAGTGGTAAGATGCATTATTGTACCAGGTGAGTTTCTGGATAACTTGTACATTCAAAATCATAACAAGAAAAACTATGGAAAGTGTATTCATATGGAAATACATCTGGTATGCAGAACATAAATAAAATAGTTAAGGAAAGACAGTTGTAGTAGAAACATGATGTAATATTTTAATGTTGTGACATCTGCACAACTCCCTCTTATTTCTTCATTCTTTAAAATCACTTAATGTAAGTTAATTCTCTATTTCCTACTCTGATCAATTTTAGTTGTTTGCTTTGATGTATTTCTTTTTATTCGGTGGGGAAGGATATTGTTCTTCTTTAGCTTTTATCCCTGGAAACCAGCTGAGGTCCATTTGTAGGGCAGTGAGAAGTTTGAATTGTCAGTAGTCTGCTTGGACCTACTTTGTAGATAAATGTGTATTTTCAGTGCAGATGGATTGGCCTATTTCATATGCACTGTCACTTTCTTTAACATAATAACAATCTCCACCTTAATTTGGATAGTTTCAGACAAGTCAGGAGAGTTACAGGAATATTAAGGTGAAAAAAAAATAGTGACTCACTCTGCCAGCGTTACTAATGGAAAAATAGTTTAATAATGTTTACATTGACAACTTGAAGAGCAGGAAATTGCAAAATTAATTTAGCATTAAAAACCTCAGTAAAATTAAGATACTTAAAAAAAACATCTACAGGAGAAGCTATGACTCAGAGTGTGGGAGACGGCAACCATTCAGTATTCCTGTGAACTCTGCAGTCGGCATAACCAGCCACAGTACCCAGCAGAACAGCAGGCAGTGTGACAGGGTGGTTGTGTTTCAGCAGTCATGCAGTCAAAGTTCCATACTAATAGAAACGTGCCCATTCAAATGACCGAGTCACCCTGTTATTGAGAAAAAGTTACGAAGATTCTTCCTTTCAGTTTATTTACATTTCTTTGCATTTTAAAGTGAGTTTCTCCCTAGCTGTTTGTTTATTATCAATTAAAATAATGTAATCTGTGCATTCTTTAGTCTATGCAGACAAAAAGACTAAACAAAGTTGTCAGTAGGGAATGAGGTTATTAGTGGCAGGTTTGTTTCTAATATATATATAAATTTCAGGCAATAACAGTTGCCTGGGGCTTTGCACAATTTGATCTTTTTTGCTGACATCTCTTCTGAGAAGATTCAGGTACCAGTTTTCACCTTATCAATGAAGGATGAAGTTTAATGAGCAGAAGTTCTTAAGGTGAAGAGAACCTTAGTTCATGAACAGAGCTGTGAAACTTGTAAGACTCCTTCCAGAATAAGGACAGGTTTTGTCATTTATCAGACCTAGACCTGATATTTCAGGGTCACTGTATTTCTGCTTGCCAAATCACATAATCCTGTGTATCCAGACTCCTCACTGTCTCAGACCGTGGGATTGCTGTGGTCTGCTATTAGGGACTGGTATTTAAGGTTGTCTTAACTTGTGACTATAGTATCATGGTGGGTGGGCCTTCACCAGCCACCAGCTGCCCACCAAGCTGCTCTTCCACTCCTCAGCATGACAGGGGGAAAGAAAAAAAAAATCTTGGGTCAAGATAAAGGCAGTTAAATGAAAGAATACAAAGGCTGCTCATGGAAGAAAAGAGAGGAGAAAAAATAAAAAGAAGAAAAAATAAAAAGAAAAATTCTCTACTTCTCATCAGAAGGCAATGTCCAACCACTTCCTGAGAAGTAGGGCCTCAGTACACGTAGCTGTTGGTGCCAAAGACAAATGTTTTAATAACAAATGTCCCCACACTCCTCCTCCTTTGAGAACCAGGATTGCCTCCAGAAGAAAGGAAGGGGTAAGCCTGTTTGACATGTTATATGGGAAACTAGACATGGTTAATAGCCTAACCGCGAAAGAAGATCAAATGCATATTAAAGGTGAAGAAATGTTAAGGAGGTATTTAATCTCTCTGTCATGAACCTTATCTTCATTACATAGATACGTAAATCAAAGAGCTCCTCTGCCTTTGGATACACCAGTTTCAACCAGGAAGTTTGGTTTACCTCAAAAGTTGGAAAGATGAGCCGCTAAAAGAAAAGTGAAAAGGGCTATATACTGTTCTACTGACCACCTACACAGCGGTGAGATTAGGAGTTGGTTCCTGGATACGTTATGTCCGGCTGAAGAATGCACAGCTATAACAGAACAGTGGACCACTGAACAAACTGGGGACTGTAAATTAAAATTTACTGAAGTTTAATAAACTGTACAACGGATTCTGGAAAACCATATCTTGAATTAGATTGTACTTCAGAATTTAATCCTTTGTTATTGCATGTTAATAACAGTAATAGGAAGTAAAAAGAATAGTAGCAGTAATGGAGTGCATACAGAAAAATGTTAATTTTCTTGTAGCAAGAAATGGTACTAGGGATTGCTGTCCTTTAGTTTGTTATAGTGGTAGGATGATGCAGGAGCCCTGAGAGGCAGCCATGAAAGGACCCTTGGGAGAAAAAATATGCATTTTTAAACTAATACAGGAAACAATACAAACAGAAAACAGAACCAAATACTGGGTCTGTACACGCTTCCCAGAATGGGGAGAATTATGGACAAATAAAGCCTTTAATATAAGCCCAGGAATAGAAGAACAGGAATGGGAAGTAACTACCCCTGATCTCCCAGAAAATTATTGTACTTGTTTCCAAAGATGCAATTCCCCAAAAGGAACAGGTAAATTAGACTGACATATTGTCAGCATCTAGAAGGCATGTGTGTACCAAAGGAATAGACTATATAACATGAGACACAAAAGGATGGCATTGGCATTGACTTTGCTGACATGTGGAAATGGCTGACCTCTTAGGTAGCAGGTTAATGGTCATGGACAAAGAAAGTGATACGCATTGTGATTGTATAAGTTCTAATATTTGTAAGTATATATGTATTAATTCCATATACATGGAGATATTGTTTGATCTTGGGTGGACTAACTAATGAAAAGATGAGACTAACATAAGGGAAAAATATAAAATCTTCCCTTATACAGTCTCAAGGGGTATTTGATACAAGAATTATTTACTTTAGAAACAAAAATAAATGTGTAAATATCTATAATGAAAAACAAGAACACATTTGAAAAACAGAGGATGTTGGTTAATCCTTGCAAATAGTTAACAAAATGCAGCCTTGGGAGAAGGAATAGATGCCATAAATACATCAAGCTAAGAAGTAACAAGAGAAGTTCAAGGAGAACCGAATGATTAATGAGATTAAACAGAAAATGACTTGAACCACGTGTGAACTACTAAGTAGCACATTAAAAGATCCACCCTCGAGCAAAGAAGGCCCCCTACTAACAAAGCCCCCTCCCCACAGAACGTCTGGTGAAAAAAAAAAGAATGCTGCACCTTTAAATGGAGACGAGGCTTATCAGAACCAGTGAGAATTAAGTGTGACTGCAGGTGCACAGGGTTATTCCTCCCTAGGTGCAGGACCTCACACTTGCCTCTGTTAGTGCTCTGTATCAAGCAATAGGACACTCTGGGAAACCAGCACAACTGCCTGCAGCTCTGATCTGTCCACACGCTAATGCAACGGGCATGGAAAGCGAACAGGGAGAGTGACAGAGCTGTGTGTAGCTGCAGAGTGATGACCTCGTGGGCATCAGACAGACATGAGGGTGTACATCATGCTGGTATGCTGCAATGAGTGGATACAAGTTCTTTGGGACAACAGGGCAGGAAAGCCAAGAGGGTCCATCACACTTTTGATGAGAGGGAAGCAGGAACACATGGAGCTCTGCCTGGTGAGGTGATGAGCCAGCTGAACAGTATGAGTCAGGATTAACAGGCAGGTCAGCATGGCTAGTATTTTAGTAGATGTCTGATAGAAGAGGGAGGAGAAGCAAGAAAGAAAAGAAAAGAAAAGGCCTTCTTTACACAACTGGAAGAAACCTAACATTGGTAGCTCTGGTCTTCAAGGGGCTGTAAAAACTACCATGGTCCTTGCTGTAGCAGTGGGCCACAAGCAGTTTAGGAGGATTATGGAGTGCATTGATGCAATTTCCTGACACAAGTGATCAAGAAGCCAATGAATGGAAGTGCTTTGGTAGACATTATGCTTATTTATAAGGAGGAACTGGTCTGGGATGTGAAGCTTAGTGACAGTTTTGCCTTCAGTGATCATGTGATGGTGGAGAGAGGTCATGATCTTGAGAGTAGGAAAGATGGAAAAATGGGGATCACAGCCCTGAACTTCAGGAAAGCAGAATTTGGCCTGCTGAGGAGCCTGCTTGGAAGAAGGAGCAAATAAACCTGGAAATCTCTTCCAAACATGAGAAGAACAAGAAGGCATTGGAAGCAGTCAGCATGGATTTATGAAAGAGAAATCATGTCTCGCCAAAATGATGGCCACCTGCAATGAGACGACTATGAAAGAGGTGAGTGCTGGGCATGTTTTTTATCTTGGCTTTAGTAAGGCTTTTGGCACTTACTAGATAAATGGACAGTAACAGGTATTGAAAATGGTTGAACTGCTGGACTGAAGAGGTTCTGCTTAACAGCAGAAACTTCAGCTGGAGGCCGGTCACATGAAGTGTGCTTCAGGGCTTGATATTGGTACTATTACTATCTAATGCCTTTGTCGGTGACCTGTGGGGCAGAGGGTGCTCTTAGCATGTTCCCTGATAATACAAAACTCAAAGGAGTGTCTGATACACAGGACCTCAACAGGTGGTAGAAATGGGCAGAGGAGCTTCTTGAAGCTCAACAAAAGTGAGTTCCTGTGGAGGAATAGTTCCATGCTCTAGTCAAAGGATGGAGGCCAAGGGGCCGGGAAGCAGTCCTGAAGAGAAGGACATGGGGATCCTGCTACACACCAGGCTGAATGCCTTGCTTAAAAGTACAGCTGCCTCCATTCTCTTTATAAAGGGGAAATAATTAACAAGTAACTTACATGCTAACGGTAGTGCTGAAGTTTTGTCCACATCCATTTTTTTCCAGAGCCATGTTCCTTCCCCCCGCCCCAGTTAGTCTCTCATTGTGTTTCAGGTCAGCAATAATTTTGTGTAACAAAAAAATGGTTGAAAGGTTTCAAGCTGGAAAGACTAAGTCTGATAATGTTACAAATGTAAAACTAAAATTTTAAGTAGAGATTAAATGATACCCTTTTCCAGTTCTAACAGTTATGCTATTGATGCCTAGGTATGTACACTGGCTTTATCCATTACATCCTAAATATACTTTAGTAGACCTTCTTGGTTACGATTTGTCCATTCATATGACACCAGCAGTACACAAGATGGCAGTAGGCAGCTGCAGAGATGGAGAACTATGAGAACTTTCTAATTCTCATCAACCCCTAGGAATTCAAATGCTTTTCTGAAAAAAAAAAAAAACAAAAAAAAACAAAAAAAAAACCCCAAACAAACTAAAAAACAAAACACGAAAAAAACTAATAAAAACCAGAACAAAACTGTGGAACCATGTTAACCTTTACCACAATGTAGGACATTCTAAGTTGTTAATATTAATCTGATTTTTTTTCTTATTTAACAATATGGAGATGTAGCTGTATCAAACTATGTGGACTGCAGACCTCTTCTCCAAATGCTAAGTGATTTAGAAAACACGTTGATTTTCAGTTTAATTTAGAGATACTAAGTTTTTAGACTTCTGAAGAGACATACTATGACAAACTTTTACTGATGATATTCTTCTGAAAGTGCAGCACTTCAGGAAAGTGTACACGGTATTCTTATGTAGTTTCAGAAGCATAAATAAGTCTACAGACTTTTTAAAACTGGTTTTATTTAAATGAATTTGTGGAAAGTTTGAAAATTACATGTTTGCTTTTAGTACTGGAGGTTTTGTTGGGTGTTCTTTTTGCCTGTTTTGTTTTTAATATGTGTCTGGCTCAGTTATTAGTAAAAATACATTGGAAATGCTAACAAGAATATTTTAAGGAAATCCTAAATTAAGCTGTTCTAATACCAGTTTGACAGATCTAAGTAGTATTAAATTCAGGCACCTTAATGTTATTTCTTTTACTGACAAATGCATTGACCTTGGTTATGGTGTGTTTTAATGTATTGCTGGATGGTAAAGAGAATTGCAGAAACTGACATCCATGTCATACTTAAACAAAAACATTTTTAAATAAAGGCAACAATCTGTTCTCTAGAAACAATAACATCTCCTAATACTCCTTGGAAACATACGAGAGTGAGAAGAGATGAGTTTATTTTTCATTATATAATAAAGTAGCTTGGTTTTTGCTTTAGTGTTCTAAAGCAGGATTTAGTAAGCATAGACAAAACTTGCCTGCTGTCATCTATCAGATTCTAGAAATAGCTTGATCCAACAAAAATCAAAGTGAATTAACTTACTGTGGATTGAAGACCGATTTTAAATGTGGTAAGAAACTGGGCAAGAAAAAGTCTTACAAAAGTGTGTTCTGCTGTTCTGTTGTATCAGCCAGTGCTAAATGGTTCCTGCTGCTACAAACAATAAGCAGTAGGGCACCGAGTGCCAGGCGCAGACAAAACCTGTGGGTTGGGATAGTTCTAGTCAGTCTTGCGTATCTCACACAGTCAGAAGAAAAGTATTTTTGCATCTTGCTTTGAAAGATATATTCCCACGTGCAGTTTAGTAACTGTTAAATTACTGCCTCTTTATAATTACAAGAGCCCTTTATATTTCTGAATCTTTAGTTATGTAATTATATAAAAAAAAAGTATAATTTAAAGATTCATTTTTAAAAGGCGACGCTTTAGGCAATAGTAGTGTATAATTTCACTTTATAGAGGTTATTAATATAATTTAAGTTTTAACACTGTGTTGACTCTATTTCTTGCATTCAGTGGTGAGTGGAGAAGAAAAGGAACACTGTTTTAAAGTTGTGGGTCTTGGTTTTTTATCTCAATACCTCTGCAATTAGAAAGTGCTAGTCCTACAATATCTGTAGTACGAAATTCCTCACAGGCACCTAAAAACTTAACACCAGCAAGGTGGAGAAGGATCTGCTTTATAAATGACTTTCCTATATCTAAGGATTAAATTTGAGATTGAATGGTTTTACATTTGAAATAAACCTGAGATCAGATTTTTATTTCAGAAAACTTTATATTCTAAACTGAAAACAAAACTTAATTAAAAACAATAAAACATTCAGATCTGAGGTTTAGACTAAGTATATATACTGCATAGAATAATCTGATTTTTAGGAACAAAATACATTTTAAAATTCCGTGCTTATTTATTACACAGAAATATGTAATATCTTGGCATATTAATGAACTCCATAGAGTAAGCTGTGCAAAGATAATTCTTCAATTACATACAATCTGTACACTTTTAGAGCAGTATATTAGCATTTCTGTTAGGCACATAATTTTTTTGTATTTATTAAAAGTGTGCTGGTTCTGCCTGAGGCAGAGTTAAATTTCTTCGTGTTAGCTAGTATGATGCTATGTTTTGGATCTATGATGAAAACAGCATTGATAACACTGGGGTGTCTTGGTTACCATGCAGCAGTGCTCACACAGCACCGGAGCCCTCTCTGCTTCTCGCCCCACCAGGAAGGAGGCTGGGGGGCACAAGGAGCTGGGAGGGGACACAGCCAGGACAGCTGGCCCCAGCTGACTAAAGGGATACTCCATGTCATATGTTCAGCAACAAAAGCTGGGGGAAGGAGGAAGGGGGCACATTCAGAGTTATGGTGTGTGTCTGCCCAAGTAACCATTACCCGTGCTGGAGCCTGGCTTTCCTGGCCATGGCTGGACACTGCCTGCCATCGGAAGTGGTGATGAATTCTTTATTTCGCTTTGCTTCTGTGCACAGCTTTTGCTTTACTTATTAAATTGCCTTTATTGCAATCCATGAGTTTTCTCACTTTTACCTTTCCAATTCTTCCCCCTGTCCCACTGTTGGGGCAGTGACTGACTGACTGTGTGGTGTTTAGTTTTCTAGCAGGGTTAATCCACACCAAGGAGGAACACATTTTTTTTTTTCTCCTATGTAGACTCAGTGGTATATTTCTTAATTGTAAGACTAATAGGATACAATCATTGGAAGACAAGTTAGGAGACAGTAATACAGGCTCAAGTCATCCTATGGTAGGTCTGGAATTCAGTAACTATGGCAAATCAATCATGTACTTGGTGGTTCTGATGATAGCTCTGGCCTTGAAAAGAGTTCATGTTAATCTAAAAAAAAATGAATTTACATATAATGCAAACAAGGTGTATCTAAGTATAGCAGTCCACATTTGTTGTTCTTGTACTTTTTTTTTTTTCCTTTCCCTGATCCAAAGAATAGTCAAAGCACTGCTCAGATAATAGTTAGAGCTGATGTAATCTTAAAGTATGGCCTGGATAACTCTTGTATACTTGGAGAAAAACAAATAAGAAGAATAAATATGATTTTGTGTAAGCATCTTTCTAGAAGCACTGACAACTTTTAAAGGGAAGACTGACCTTACAGCAGTGCTGTGAGATCTGGGCTGCATGTGCCCTGCCCTAACTGTTTAGGTTACTCCAGTATGTGTGGGAAAGAGACAAAAAAGCTCAAGTATAACTGCTAACAACTTGATGTTCTAGTGAAGCAGTTGGTCTAGGAGGCCAGAAAGCCATCGCAACCCAGAAAACAAATGCTAAATGGGTTTTGGTAGGGGGAAGTCGGAAAGAGAGGCTGCATGACTATTGAGGCTGCTGGCAGTTTATGCTGACAATCTAATTTAAAAGAACTATTAATAGTTAATATCTTAACTCTTTGAGGGGAAACTCGATACAGTCTATGACAAATGCTGACCTTCAGGGGGAACCATGACTTAAGGACTCAGCCACGCTGAGTGGTTGGAATGACTGTCCTCTTCCCCTGGGACCACAGTGGTATCCAAACTGGATTGGAGGGACAGAGACCTTGATTTATGTGAATGTGAACCCTGTGAGTTCCAAAGAATACAAAATTATAAAATACAAGCTACTAACCATCTGCTACCTGTTTAGTTGGCACACTTCAGACACATCGCTGGGGAACGTGTATTTTCTAGCAGCTACCCCGTCCCAGATTACTTTGTGATACTTGTAATTGAAAGATGGATCTAGTATAAAAATCTACATTCCGTAGGAAACGGAGGAAAACTGATATATGAAAGCCTTATTTTTACATGTTGACAAACAAGGTATTCCTATCACATGACCTAAGTCCCCATCTATCACCAGACTATAGAAATGAAAATATTATTCTGTTTGTGATAAGCACTCATCCGTTTCTTCATTCTTAACAACTTTCTTACTTCCCAGACTAAATAATAAGTAGTTCAAGATTGATTAAGCAATGGAATTAATGACATTACAGCTATATTCCCCAAAACAGAGTTTCAGAGACTGAATATGAGGGGTCACCTATGGCTTTCATAATATACTTTTTTTATTCATTAATGAAGCTTCATAATTTATAACGCATTACTAAGCAACAATAATGTCATATACCTTACTAGCTCAGCTCTGAACTTGGCAGAGTGCAATTTAAAATTAACGTGGCCCAAAAGCAAGGTGCTATCAAAAGAAAAGGAAAAAGGTTATTGTATGATCTCATGGGTAATACGTGGTTATTATATTTTCTGTTTTTAGTGATTACACAGGAGATGTGATATGTGTAAATGTAGCCAGGGAGATGGCCAGACAAAGCACTAACTGAGGACAGGATCAAGAGAATGCAGTTGTACACCTTCCACAGTGGAGATCTAATACTCTAATTTAGCACAAAATAACTATGATAACGTAATGAAGGCTTCTTTGAGATGCCTTTTTGTTCTTCTTTCTGGCGGTTGCCATTTGAACCAAAAGGAAATTTGTGTATGAAGTCTTACACTCTTTCTGTAAAGTGAATGCATGATTACCCTGTGACTTCTTTGAATCAGAAAAGGTTCCTCATGGCAAACACTGGAACATTAAATGCATGACATGCTTACTTCTGAAGAAGGTGTTACAGCTATAAAGTGAGGCCTTTTCCTCTGCATCTGCAAGCCAGCCACTGCCTTGGGACTTGACTTCTGCTGAAATCCATCTTCTTCAGACCTTTACTAGGTCATGCTCTCCAGTGGACATTTTGACAGCTATGTTTCAGATAGCCATATGTAAGAAAGGGACTTGAAAGAATGGGTAAAATAAGAATATGCAGTCTGTGGGGTTTTGGTACATTAGCAAGAAAATCCAGTATAGTACAGATATTTAGGTATTCAGGCTCATCTAGTAAAATCTTCTCACTAAAGAAGTTACCAGAATAGATTATGGATTGATGCACGTGGACAAGGGCTTAAGTAATCTGGGGAAAACTGAGAACTGTCTGACAGCATAGTGTGTTCCATTTTTCTCAGTTTTGGTTAAAAAAATATTAAAATTAAGAAAATATTACAGGAATTTTCTCGGATGTTATGCTCCAGAAAATAAAAATGTTCTGTAATTGGATGTATTATCAGGGACAAATTTAAGATGGAACATAACAAGGACTTCTCGCATTAGAAACATCTTTTGTTTATATTAGGAATGAGACTTTAAAAACTGGAAATTCACTATTTATCATCTCTCGGGATGAAAATGGCATTGTTGAGTAGGTAGCAATAGTTTGCTTCCGTCATGGAGCAAGGCAGACAGGCAGTTACAGCTTAGTTATATTTTAAGTGGCTGCACTTAAATCCATTTGAGTCAGTCTAGGAAGTGAAACATCATAGCACTAGTCTTCAGCTAGAATAAGTACGAAAAGATAACGTCTGTGGCCAAAACATCACTTACCTGCCATGATACAGAACTAATCCTGTTCAATACTTCCAATGATAGATTATAATGAGGTTGAAAGGTAATAAAAGGAAAATCTATGATCCCAGAGTAGAAAACCTGATTCACTGTGAGAGCAGTAAAGTTTGATTTGTTTTGAAGGGAGAACATGGAATCTCAGGGTTTAGATTCGTGTAGGGATGACATTTTGCTCAAGGAAACTGTCTCACAAAACTTCCATGAGACACTGAACACCCTTACAAAGTGAACATTCCTCTCTTTCACTACTTGTGGTCATAGAGGCAACTGCACTGTAAAAGCTAAATTTATTCAAAATGCAGATGTAGGCATCTTTTCCATTTTTTTCTTAGATTATTTCACACAAGCCAAGTGACTTGAAAGCTTTAGCTATTATGTTTATGGACCTGACGGACAAGAGCCAACAATACTCAAAATTGCCTTCTGTTACTCTGTGCCCATGAGCATCCTCAGTCATTCCACTGCTCCTGCATCGCTATTGGTGAATTCTTATCCACTATATTCAGTCTTGGTGCTGAGATCCTGAAACTGCCCCTTAAAAATAACTCTTCCACAAGAGTTTAATATCATCCTTTCTTCTACTTTTTTTACCTTTAGTCAGCCCTACCTACCACCCCCTGAAAGCAAACTAAACCCCAAATACTGTTTAGGTCTACAAATTAAAAGAAACAGGAGCTAGAGCTGTTGGTATACTTACATGGGAAATCTAGCTCTCAGTTCCATCTATCGCTGGTTTGTTCTTAACACTGGAAGTTCATCATCCTATGCTTCTCTTCACATCCTCAGATTTAAGGTTGATTTATTTACTAACCAATAAAAAGGCATTTAGTTGAGTATCAAAATGAGAAAATAGATTAAATTATTTTTTAAAATCTTTGCTTTAATTGAGGAGTATTGGTTTATTGAAACAACCCTATTTATCCACAATTCTACTTGAAAACCTCCTACGCAGTCTGTCCAAATAAATTCATTTATCTGTTAATCTGATGTTTAATGGACACCTTAAGCCTGTCATCATATCTTACTGACACGATACATTATGAACTGTGTGTGGCTGGAAGTTGAGAAAAACCAAAGCCAAAATATTCAATCCTCTGAGCTGAAGACTTTTCTAATCTGTTTAGGTGGGGTTTTTTTCTTGTTATGTTTACCAGGAATGTTTGAAACAATTAAATGTAGTGAGTGTTGTAGCAAAAACAAAGGAAAAGCTTCCATTTCTACATCTGTATATGCTGTATGGCCACATTTTCTTTTAATATTCTGACTTAAGACTTTAAGTAATTAAACACATGTAACTTTTCAGGCTCAGTGAATAGCAGGCCTCTGTTTCTGAAAATATTTGTTAGTAGTTTCAAGGATGAAGACGCATGTTTGATCTTGATGATTCTTGATTTTGCAAAATGTCCCAGATACCAGAGAAGTTGCATGGAATGCTAAACAAGAACAATAGCTTACTTTTCCATTGTCAAAACAAGTATAGTCAAAATGACACAAGAAAAGCCACGACATAATGCTGTTTCTTGGGGCAGCTCTGTTCAGCTCTTCAAGATACACGTCATAGTTCTGTCACATTCTCCACGTCTGGTTCTGGGCTCAATGTTTACCTTATTTGCATTGATCTAACAAGGAGAAATAGGCAAGGCCTAAATTTAAAAAAAAAAAAATTGTAGTCCTGGTCGTGAGCTTTATATGTATAAGCATGAGGCAAATATGAAAGGTCATGATGCTGCTCTGTATTCTGGGGTATTGTCCTGGTCATGATGCTGTACAGAGCTAATGCTCTATTATTAAGGATTAGCTCTGAAACTATTACACCTTACAAGGAAATTATTAATGTCCTCTAGAGTCCCTGAATCCATACCCTCTTGTGCCTCCTTAGAAGGGTAATTAAAAATAAAAGCTAATTACCTCTACTAATATTTGTGGGTTATCTCAGTTAAATGAAAAATAAAATTAGTAAGTTTTACTTTAAAACTATAACACCCAAGGTAACTTTTTTTAGAACGCACAGTGACGATACAGAAGTCTTGCCAGATTTTGCTTTCCCGTTATGATTGTGGCTAAGTCTATGTGGTTGTAAGAGCAGATGCTAAACCACAGAGCACAGAGCGGCACTGCACACAGCCATCTGGTATGCACAGACTAGAAATCAGGGCAGAAATTCAGAAATACTAACTGGTAGAAACCAAGGCATAGACCTCTGGGTTGAAGAATGAGAAAGTATCAGGAAAAGCCTGAAACAAGAATTTTTAATGCCAGTTGAAAACTTCCATTATCAGGTTTTGAACGAGGATCATCCAAAACTGGCTGGGCATGACATTCCAATTAAAAGTTGGGAAGACCTGTCACTGATGGAGATTAATAATTTTTGAAGATAGCAATTATCTCATGTAAGATCCTGTGATTCAAAGCAAGGCAAAGTTCTTCTGGTAGGCTAAATACACAATAATGAGGAAAAAATATGGCATAGTGCTGTGTAATTATTCACTAGGTAATTTCTACAAGTATCATTTGTTTCCTTTTTTTTTTTTCCTTCCCCCCCCCCCCCCCCAAGACTCCAGGTGCACTGGGCTGGCAGGTGTCAGGCTGCTGTTCCTGTCCTGCTGTACTGGACAGGCTGGAATTGCTTTTTGAACTTGAGTTAAAGGGACTGTGACCTGTGGACCAAGTCCACATGGGAGCAGGACATTCCAAGTATCTGTGGTCATAAATAAATCCATGCCAGAGCAGGTACACCTCAAAGTGTCTTTGGTTGTGGTTATACCTGTGCTGCAGCAGGTATATCTCTGCAGGGATTGTGGGCCAAGGATGTGTCTGCTCTGGAGAAGGTAAGCCTCGAGCCATCTGTGTCCATGGATAGGTCCATTCTGCACTTGGTACACCCTGAAGCATCAGTGGCTGTGTGTGAGTCTGCGCTGTTACACCTTGAGGCACCTGAGGCTGTGGATAAAGCCATGGCACAGCAGGTACGCTCCTGAAGAGACTGTGGCTTGTAGATAAGGCTGCACTGGAGCAGATAGACTCCTGAAGAACTGTAGTCCATGGATAAATCCATGCCAGAGCAGGGGAAAGGGGAGAAACACCAGTGGTGACATAAGAACTCTTCCTGGTTTGTCCACAGACAAATGAGGGAGAACAGTGTTTGCTTTCCCCACCAGGGATCAATAAAAGGACTCGGAGAACCTTGTGTACTGATGCTGGGAGAAATCTAAGTGCCTAGGGAACTTTTTTCTGACAGAAAGGTAGCTTCCTTGAGGGACAGGTAGGGGTTGGGTAGCACCTCCAAGCAACAAAGCTTTGAAAAGATTCTTTCAACTTCTTTCTTTGACCTAGACTCCTATATGTTTTTTTTTCTGTTTTGCCCTTTTTCTCTCAAGTTAAACCAATAATCCAAAAGATCCCAGATATTGATCAGGTGTACGGTGTCTGCATCATAAATGGAGATATGATGTATATCTCATTTTCCTATATTGTGTGATATATGAGCTTTTTGTTTTAGAATAATCAAAATTCTGAGGGTGTTTGTTTTTTTAATTTCATAGCTCTTACTGATAATTTTGAGTATTCGTTGCAAAGGCGTAAGACATTTTTTCCCTCCTCTCCCCACTCAGTTACTGTTCACTCTAGTTACTCAGTATCCTGCAGCCAATATTTGAATGTGATGTTCATGTTTACTTGATAAAATCGGGCTGGAATATGAATTCCAAAAGTACATGAAAGTGTATGATTGAATTAGTTTCTGAATTAAATATGTTCATCAGCAGACTACAAAAAATGACTTAACAGCTGTTATTTATGACAGATAATAAAATCTGAGGGAAAACATGACAAAGACCTTCTGATATGCTGAATGATGTGCTAGAAATACAGATAGCTCAAAAATCTGCAAATGCAAGTGTAGAATATTACAGCAATATGTCCTCCATTTTGTCAGATAATTGTTTCATTTATTTGTGGATTAGGTTATTACTTTGGCCATCTCCTTCCAATGTGGAATAATTCCTCAATGGGAGCCAGAATATTACAATTAGGTAGTTAATGAAGTTTCCTTCTATTTTTCAATTCTTAAATAGCAGTTTGTCATAAGTTTTGACACTGCATTTCACTTTATTCAGGTTTTGCATGCACACTTTATATATTAGAATGGCATTGAAAGCTATGTACACAGACTTTTTAAAGATCCCTGTGCCACACATGACATCTGCAATTCTACTTGAAATTGTAATTGTCTGCTGATTTGTTGTTTAATTCAGAGACCACAAAATCAGAGCTGAGTAGGAACTGTATTACTGAAGAAGTATTATTCTTCTGAATACTGAAGAAGAATATATTATTCTGTATATCCTCATGCTGTGGTTAACCATGCTAGCCAGCCACTTATATCCACACAGCTGCTCACCTGCTTCTCCTCCCCTCCGCACCGCTGGGACAAGGGAAGAGGAAAAGCAGAATAAAACCAAGAAACCTAGTAGATTGAGATACAGACTGTTTGAAGTGAAGGGCAAGTGGAAGAAGAGAGAAAGAAAATTAAACAAGCAAAGCAAAGGTAATCAATCACTCGCCACCTCCCACGGTGACTGATGCCCCAGACCGATGCCCAGCTAGTTCCCAAGCTAGATGGCAAACCTCCCTCAGTCCCATCGTGTTGACGTGTAAGGTTCGGACACAACTTATACGACCAATATGATCAAGTTAGTGCCACTTTATTAAGGGATACACAGCAATTTATACACTAGCACAAAGCACACACATTGCTTCTAGATTGCTAATAGGCTAAAGCTGCTTGTCTATTCACTCTCCTGCACTCTATGATTGGTATCCATGCTCCTCACCCACATTCTGTTTCAACATTCTATTTTCTTATTTTTCAGTCCAACTCCTTTATCTCTTTCCCACATACAGTTCCTTAATAGTCCAACTTTATTATCTCTCTGCCAGTACACAGTTTCTTTGTCTCTCTTGGCCTTGCATATGTCCTTCACAACAGCTGTGGCCTGTTGTTACAATGAGGCCACTCGACCTGGATTGCTCATAATATGCCCATTGTCTTCTAGCCACATAACACCATCCTTCCCCAATCTATTGCTGAGCATGATGTTATATGGCGTTAATGTCTGGTTAGCTCAGGTCATCTGCCTGGCTGCATCCCCTCCCAACCTCTTGCACATCTCTCAACCCATTCTCTGAGGGGGCAGCATAAGACACAGGGAAGGCCTTGATGCTGTGCAGACACTGCCCTGCAGCAGCTGTAACATCAGTGTGTTATCAGCACTGGTTTGGTCACAAATCTAAAACGAAGCACCATAAAAAACTATCCCCATGCTAGCTAGACCCGGTACACCTGTTCAGTTGCTATTATCTAGGATTATGAAGATGCCCATCACCACTATACGTCCATATCTTTCAAATACAGCAGAAGGGAGTTAAGTTCCATGGCAGTAAAAATGTTTATGTTGAGTCAGCTTTCTGTTTCATGCATTCATATTGTCGGTTTGAGAAATTTCATCTGTAGACAAAAACTGTGGTAGAAATGAGTGTTTGTGCACTGTTTTTACCAGAAGAGATTTAACTGATGAAGGTAGTAGAAAGACCATGTAAAATTTTTTAAGTCGTAGTCATAGTCTGTAGTGTATTAAATATTGTCATATAATAATTAAGATTCCATAAAACTGCACATCACAGGAGAGATTCAGTCCCTCTTACAGAACATGAGGAAATTTCAGTCTCTCACCTTAGAAACTCTTTCCAGAACAGAATAGCATCACGCAGGTGGCATTCTCAGGCTGCATCAAAGGCTATAGCAGGGCGCGGACTCTTTTCCTGCAGCGCTGCAGCTGCTATTGAAACAAAAGAAGTATCTGGTTTGTATTATAAGCTTATTAAGGAGTTTTTTCTAAAATGACTAAAAAAATTATTAGACATTATAGTGGTTTATCATCTGCCCTGAACTGCTTCCTATTTAAAATCCTTGTTATGGGAATATGTTTTCACATACCAGTTCTTTCAGAATTTGGGGGTGGAGGTTATTGAGTTCCTTTAATTGAATGCACTGAGATTTTTGAATGTTATTCTAGTTGCAGTCATTTCCATAGCCTCATTCTCATTACTGCTTCCTTATTGAAAATTAAAGCAAGATATCGATTTGGGAGCCTTCTTTTTTAAAGGCTAACTTCATTTCAAATGCCACCATATACCAGGACATTTTCCTTTCTTCCTTATTTATTTTAATTTATATGACCACAGAATCTTTCCCTATTCGTTTTACTATCTTTTGCAAAGACTGTTTATCTTGATCAAAGCAATTTGCAAATTCTCTTTGTCCTCTTGACTGTTAAGGTACAACTTCTTTGCTTTTCAACCATTTTTTTTTTTTAATCACTGTATTCTGTTTACTATTAACATGATTACTGGAAGACTAAGTCACCTCCTCAGGTCCAGAGTCCTTTGCACTGTTTTCCCTGTGGTTTGTGATATGAAATTGAAGCAATATGTATTTGGAAATGAAAATTCCTGTATGACATTAAGCTCCTTAGTTGACTTCATCAACTCATTCCCTGAAACTCTCAAAGGCTGGCTTTCTGAAATAAAAACTCTTATTTAAAATCCTTAAAACCAAACAACCCCATACAACTTTTTTTCATTTCACCTATTCTTACAGTAAATGAGCAGCTTTTCTACAAAACTGTCACTTAGTAGACCCAAATCTGTGCTACCATTATTTCTCTTTAATGCTTAGATTACTTGAAAGATTGGAGCAGCTTCAGCAGTAACTGTTTTATCATCCGCACCTGAGACACTAGGTGACACCCCCGCACCCCTCCACCTCTTATTTTACTTTGGTCAAGGCCAGACAATTAAATCTGATGTTATTGACCCTTTATTGCTCAGATCCATCTTTCTGGTACTGTTGAGTCTATGTACATGCAGTAATACATTTCTGTGATATAGGTTTCTGCTTACAGCACTACTAAAACTCTCTGTCTTTGCATCTTATTTCTTTCCTTTTGGTGTTATTTTTTATCTGTTGCAATATCCTTATCTAATTTATGTGTTCCTGTCTAATAAAATCAAACAACATATTTATATAACTCTTCTAACTATTTTTTCCTCCATTTCTTTTTGTGTAAAATTGTTTTCAGCAGTCACAGTAGGTTCAGACTTTGGGAAGGCCAGTACATCAAATATTCAGATGCAGCATGTTCAGTTAATTCTTCTATTTTTTTAAAGGCTTTTAAGGCCCAGACGGTGTCTAAACTTTCTCACAGCCCTGATCCATAAACATTATTTGATTTTCATATTTTCTAACCTTTAACCCTTTGGGAGATTACCCGAAATTCCCAGAGTTTACAGGAAATATTTGAGTTTCTGATTCCCTGATATCCAGCTTTGCTTCATGATGGTTGATCTATTCTGCTGGATACTTAATAATTTTATCCGTTATACTGGAGATTTAAAAATTTCATAATTCTTTTGTGCTAATATGGACCTCAGTCAATAGACCTCTAACATGTCTGCTAGGATACAGTTTGGACTTTATATTACACATTACTACTTCTTAGATTGATCATCTAGTAGTAGTCTAATACTGCCCATAACACTTTGCATGGAAACTCTTCACACAGAGAAACACAATTTTTCCCATTAGTGTGATTACTGGATTCCCCCTGTCTGAATTTTGTTATCTGCAGATAGAAAAAAAAAAAAAAAAAATCTCTTATGAACTCATAGATCCCAAATTTCAGCCTTTCATGGGCCTGGATATTTTCACTTCTCTTGTGGACCTAGCTTTTCCTACTCTTTTAACATTTAAAACACATATGTAAAAAGCATGGACGAGTTATTTAATTTCTATTGTGACACAGTTATAAATCATCTATTTTGACCACATAGAATAGATACCTTTACTCAAAAGTAAATTGATACACATTAGCGATTTTGAAATTAATTTTAATGAGTTGCAAAGCAGAATCATGGAGGTTGTCCAGATACATCTTTTCTTTGTGAGCCTTGTAACAAATAATGTAAATTTGCACTTACAGAAGGGAGGTATTCAGACTGATATCCAGTCAAGGTCTTAAGTGCTGTACCATTCCAGGCTGAGTATAGTGCAGACCTTCATATGTAACAATTGTGTGTATGGGAACACTAATAATTTGATTGCTGTTGAGATCACTTCAGAAGATTGTTTCCTGGTTTACCACCACAAAATAAGAATGAGTTATAACAATTAGAAAGACTGAAAGGTAGTTTAAGATGGCTTTTCACTTTTATGTCACACTAAATGGAGCTGGAGAGCTAAACACAGTTGTGCATTGTCAGTGATTAGAGTTCATAAGAAGTAATAATTCCAGAGATCAAACAGAAGACTTCCAGATATACTTGTTCCTTCATTAATACCATTTTATGTTAATTTGCCAATGATTCCTAATGGAGTAGTCACAGCTTTTTTTGTAACTGCAGAGCTCAGAAAATTTGTTATATATCTATTTGTTATGGAAAATAATTTGAAAAGACAATTATAAAGGTTTTGTTCCATATCAACTTTGGTATCTTCTAAACAATTCTGCATTTTAAAAGCCCCTGTCCTAAACAGAATAGAGATAATGTTGTTTCCCATGGAGTTTCACTCTCCTGTTGCATTGGAAGGAGACATGAAGTAGAACTCCTTTCCAATCCAAAGTATTTCTCAGGCCATAGTTCATTGTCTCCCTGTGACTATCAGCTTGTTGGCTAGCAGCAAAAGAATGTGTGTATCAGAGAGGAAAACTTGATGCAAAGAAAACTGCACTGCAAGCTCAGTAACCTCTTCTACCTTGCTGATAAGCAGGAGTACAAAAAAGGAAAGAGGCAGAGAGTGAGGAGGGAGGGATGCTGCCTCTGAGATTGCTCTGAAACAGCAACTACAGTGCGCACCACTGAACAGGCAGGAAATTCTAATAACTATAAGCACAGCACATAAACAGCTGTTAAAAAATATCGCTGCAGTATCATCTGCTTCTGAATACGAGACTCCATGTAACCCAGAGATGGAAAGAATTTATTAGGTCATTTAATACAGTCATGATGAGCAGTACCAGATGGTCATTGCAATTTCATCTTTGTTTTCCTTGTCTCATATAATAATCTAAGCAAGTTTACCATTGCATTTTTAATTTCTGAATGGTAGATTGCTGACTTTGTAAGTATTTTGAATATATGGTGGGTGCCATTGAAATGCCAATGCACAGTTAACAAAGCTTTTATTACCGATTGTTTATATTATAATGATAATCTATGTTTAAGGTCACTTCTCAAGACCACTTGAAACCTTAATACAGTAATGAATATGTCTCCCCACTTATACAGCAGTGTTTTTGCATTAAGGATATTCTATCTTCAGAGAAAGAACAGATTAAATTATTCTCTCTAGCTTACATCTACATAGTGAAGTCAGTTTGGGTTCATCTGCAAACTTCAGAGAACACATTCCTTCTGTGCTTTGCAGCAACATCTGAAATACCAGCAGTGTCTATGCTGCCTGTTTGGCATCAATAGAAATTTAGTTTAACCTCACACATACCTAATGCTTTCCATATTCAGTTCCTGAACCTGTGCTATGATCCCCTCTGGTCTGTGTCTTGAAACCTCCAGGCCACCACATGACTCTAGGACTTGCTGTTCTGACCTGGCTCACCCTCCTATGCACAACTAAAAAGTAGTGTTGGAAGTTGCTATGGGCTAAATTATTAACTGAGCCATTGAAGGCAACCCTGTAGACCCCTGCTAGCAAAACCTTACCACACAAACCAAATACATGCCTTTATTTGAATCAGAAGTTCCTATATGCTTTATACTGAGATTTCCTCTCAGCAGAAAGCACTAGACACAGCTCTTTTTCATCTGAAGAAATTTTTTTACTGTGAATATGCTCTGTTTTTTTCAGTTCAATATTTTTTAGTTTGGGTTTTTTTTCCATTAAGAGGTATCAAAGTAGTTAAAACTAAAAGCAAGTTTCTGCAGGTACAGCTGATACACTCTTTAATGCATTAAAACATGTTTCAAAGGGCAAAGTGTTTATGGAAACAGAGCTTTTCTATAGTCCTTTTGTAAGACTTAATGAGAAAGCAAATCTAGTATCTCCTAGTCTGACTGAAGTATTCTGGAGTACGTTGGAAATGCTGTAGTAGATATGCCCTTTCACTCTAAAAGCTGGAGTTCTAGTTATGATGTGTCCTATCATGGCAATTTCATGCAGACCTCACAGTGGAAATGGAAATTACCAATTTGTTTGTCAGCTGAAAGTGTTCATCCTCGAGAAGAGCTTGACATTCTCAGTATCCCTGAAGAAAGTGCATGGCCCAATGAAGGACAGGTTCTAAACATTTTGTTATGAACGATCATACGCAGGGGCTGCTTCTGGGAAAGGTAGTCTTGCAAGACCTATGGGGTCTTTCTCTTCTGGCTTACATGGAATAATTATCCTGGTGCTGATGGTCATACTTGCCAGTCAGAATATCATTTGCCCCCTATTATATATATGACTGCAATAGATTAATATTGTATTATAATAATAATAGTAATAATATATTGTTCCCTTCTGTATATCTTAGCCCCCGAGTTTATCATAAGAATATTCATCATTTGCCTTAATTTTTTTTTTTGCATGTTTGTATCATGTGCTCTATTTTGTCAAGATTTTGAGAGTTATGTATCTATTCCCTTGTTAACTATTTTTAGATTTGTGAAAAACCTTGCTAATATTTATAAGTATTTCTTAAGGCTGAGATGGGTGCTTATTCTGATAGTTATCTGGCTGTTCAAGAAAAAAAGAAAATCACTACCATAAACAGGAATATTTTTTTTGTATCTTGTTGGTATGCATGCGTCTGTTTAACAGTGGAAAGAGTGTGGACGAATGACATATGGATGAGGTGAACAAAATTAAATACTGCTTTTCTGTTCCATGAGGAGAAAAAAACAGTTAGACAAGCCTGCTGGCCCTCTGAGTTGCACATGTTATCCTGATTTCCCTGATCGTGACTAGATTGTCATTTTTCATAAAAGGTCAGAGTTTAGGCTTCTGAGCACCTCTTCCAGCCTGGTGCTTCTTATAGTTACTTGTTTTGATTTTTCCTCAGGGCTGATTCTAACATGAGACAGGACTGTAGAGTGAGTCAGCAAAATGTCATGGCCTTCTCTGCAACCAAAAAGGTGTTAAACCAGAAAAGCTTTATCTTACTGAAGGTCTGCACAGGAGTTACTTCATTTGTTTCTTTACACAGGATATTTCCTGCCTCCTCACAGTTCATGAAAGATGTTATTCATCCCTGGAGGGAATTTACAATTTGCTGACTGGCATTACTACATTATGCTTATGTTAGGTAATAAACATGGAAGAGAAAGGGAAAAAATATTTATGAAATGTTTAAACAATGAGTTTGTACATCAGCATGTTATCTTGGAAGATTTGAGGTCTTTCTAATCATTCCAAAGGTCATTTTCTAGCTGTCTATGAAAAAGCAGAGCAGAAACTTGTTCACAGTGATCAATGCTCTCCATTTTTTACAAATTTCTAAGTGTTTAAACAAACAATGGAAGCATTAACTCAGTATCTTTAAACTCCAAGCATAGTTCCTTGGGCATAGTGTAATCCCCCTTCTGGAGGATGTTATTCAAAATGGGTCAGGATACCAAAATTTCTCCTACAGTCATGTGTTTTGGACCACCTTCATGATAACAAATTCCATGGCATCCAAAAGCTAACAGCAGTAAATCACTGAGTGAGTTAGTGTTCACAAAGTTAGTAATTACCTCTCTACTCAATGTATTTTAGCTATATATCTTGAGGCAGGAGAAAATATACCTGTGCAAACTCATGCATCTGTCACCCAACATACACAGAGCTGGTTTTGAAGAGGGACAATTGAGACTTCAATCTTAACCTGTCAGTGTATCTCCAACTACTGTTTTAAAAATGAATTTGACTGATACTCCCTTACTTCTCCATCATGTTATAAAGGCAAAATCCATTAGATAAAGATTAACCAGTGCATCAGCCTGTGGTAGTGGGGATTGTATAGCTATAGTAAAAGGACATAGAGGTATGCAACAGAACACACGGCAGTCTTGGTGATTCACAGATGCTTCTCTCCTTTTAGTCTTTACTGGTTTCAAGAGAAAAGCAAATAATGTTAATGAACACAGTCAGTAGTCTGTGTCAGCAGTGGAAAAGAATTGCCATGTTCCTCCATAATCAGATACAGATGTTTTAAACAGAAAGAGATTGCATACCTAATTACTCACTGAAGTTTTCACTACAATATGAATGGCATTAGCTTACCACCTTGCTCTGAATGTACCTACATCAACTAGAGGGGTGAGCGTGGTAGGGATGAGTATACCTGCACTGTCTCTTTTCTAATCATCCTGGTAGCATCATAGCAAAGTTCCACTAATGTGGATTTGATAGCTACTCCAGCACCACAACATTCAAGTTGGTTTTAAGCAAAGACAGAATTAAACAAGATGAGTAATCAGAAACCCATTAACAGAACAAACTCCAACTCTGGCATAACAACTGAGAGGGAAATCAAATACAAGGGAAAACCACATGTACTTTCTGTAAATGGCTGCATTGCAATAATGTTTTCATGCATGAATGACATTAAAACTCTCAGATCAAATGTAGATATAGCAATGGTCTTTCTCAGAGAGCCAGATATTTTGTGTTCAGAGCGTTTGGACTCTAATTAGTCCACTGGCTTGCAGGTATGTGATTGATAGAAGGACAGTCTGTTATTTAACTTGAAATTTAGACAAAATATGTGAACGTCTATAATGAAAAAACAAGAAGGAATTGGAAAAACAAAGGTGGCACAGTCAGTTGGTGGAACATGGCCTTAGGAGAAGGGATGGGCACCATAAATACATCAAGCTGAGAAGTAACAAAATAAGCTCAAGGAGAACCAAATGGTTAATCAAAATTCAATTAAATTAAACCAAATTAATTAAAAAATGGCCAACACCTTCTAGTTCAGTGAAGTGATTGCATGCAGAAGGGAAAGAGTTAAGGAACAGATTCATATCTATTTATTTACTTAAGCTTAGAGCAGGCTCTTGTTTGAGAAAATGTGACAAGTTCCTGCAGAGCTCAGGCTTTACCACGTACCCGAGTACTATGCTGAACTTGGGCCATCAGCTGTGATGCAGTTTATTCCAGTCATCAGAGTATTCTAGTCTCCTGCCAACAAGCTGGCCAGATTTGTGAGGAGACCTTTAAGCTAGGTTTAGCAGGGGAAGTGGATTGAGTTTTGGGCAACAAAGCAGGGCCAGAGGACATTAGGAGCCAATACAGAAACACCTGCTTCATCTTTCTTAGAGCATCAAAACTCTTGACTCCCATGTGTAAAAAATCAGGCAAGGAAGGGAGGAGATCAGCACGGCTGAGTAAGGTCAAACTAAAATGCAGGAAGAGGAATTGCACAGGCAATGGAAGCAGGGTCAGGCATCCTGGGAAGATTACAGGGACACTGCCTGGATGTGTAGGGATCTTGGTTGTCCAGGGGTATCCTTTATCCACAGCACTTGCATCTAAGAAGCAAAGTCCTTATTTCCAGGGCCTGGCTGTCCTTTAGTTTTACTTAAGCATGAACAATACCAAAGTCTTCAGTAAAATTCTACTACTTCATTACTATATATATATATGAACAAGGTTAATACATGTTCATACTATAAAGACCATTTGATCTAATAGTTAGGGAAGGGAAATTTCATAATGCATTTCCATAATGCTTTTTCAAGTGCTTTTCCAGGATCCTAGCTGTTGATTCATAAAAAGTACACTTTCTTTTTCTTGTTTCGCTATAGAATATAGCCTTTCTCCTGTATAATAGCTGGTGCAAATAGGATATTTGCAGTGAGAAGGCTGGCTCCATTACAAATTCTCTTAACTTAGGAGGATCTATTGTGCTCTTAGATTAAATATTGACCATAATATAAATGTATTTTTATATAAATAATAAATATACATAAATATGTATAACTGCTTACACAGACTTTCAAGTAATTGTGGATTTTGACTGTCGTTATTTCTTCAGTGGTTAAATTTCATGTAATTTTGCCTTTCACTGCATTTGGCAAATAAAACTGTTTTAAACTGAATTATTTTTGTTATGGTCCTTGTATTATAGGTTTGTAGCCAGTAAACAAGGTCCTGTTGGTGGTAAGAGGTCACAGTCTTTGTGTTACATGAACACCACAGGCCTCCACATCTCAGGCTTTGTCAAGACTTGGGCTGCCTGGAGACATGTAACTGCAATTATCTAATGACTGAATAACTATAACCTACTCTGGGTTAGCTTTTTCTTTGTTTTGCACAATTCTGTTATGTAATACCTACTGTTTAATCTATATTTTAACTAACAGATAGTTAGTACCTGTAGGTAGCATGAACTGAAATCAGTCATGAGGACCTCGAGGGAGGCTGCAATGATGAGTGTAACACCTAAAGAAAGGTATAGACACTATGTCAGTTTTAATTGTGCATAATCTGAAATTTAAGTATCATTGTAAAAGGACTTGTAATTCTTTGATTAGTCTAATTGAAGTCTTAACACCCTAATGACAAAGACTTGGTTTTGCATATAAAGTATATTGCTTTTTTCCTATAACAAGATCTTGAGTGTAGGAGACTGGTAAGAGAATTCAAGAAAACTATTCTTCAGTTTGCACACAACAAAAGGAAGAATTTCTCTTCCGCTAATGTCTAGATCATATTATCAATTCAACTTAAACTACCAGTGATACTTACTTACTAGCCTCAAAATAAGTGTTGGAAAATGCTTTATTGTGTCTTGAACAACTAGAAACCTGTTTACTTGCTCTTTTCAGTATTTGTAATCTTCCTTGTAATTCACTGATAATGTTCAAAGACACGTTACGCTCTGACAGCAGCTGTTGTTTCACCCTTGTTCCTAGTTTCTTTGCTTTCAGTATGTCAGCATACATAAAATACTTTGGAAAATCCAAATGACATAACATCGCATGGGAATTCTAGGCTGCCTTTAAGATATATCAGCAGAAAGCAAAATATTTGTTTTGGAGGGATTTTACACATTAGATCTAAGTATCATGGTTTTTCGGTCTTACCAGACTTTTCAGCATAGAACTGTAAAAACATTTGGCCAAAATCAATTTTATCAACACATTGGTCACAAGAACCTTTTCCAACTACTGTGAGAAGAAGCCTCTCAAGTTTCTCTAAAATACAGCAGATCATAACAAGGTACATATGTGGCATGTTAAAAAAATACCCCAGTAATTCATCCATCAGAGGTTCAGAAAAAATGGAATAATAATTTAAAGGCTTGGGAGAATGACTTGATCAGGATCTGGAAGCATCTAGGGAACAGAATAGCTGGTGATAGAGGATATGTTCAGTCTAGCAAACAAAAATCTTAGTAGATCTATTTATTGTCAGTTGGAGCTAAATAAGAACTCCGGTGTAAAATCAGAGTAAATAAGCACTGGCAGATGACACAAAGACTACAGAACAAGGTTTTCCAGAACCTTGTTCACTCAGGCTGTACAGCTGTACTCAGGCACTTGCGTTCCCTGCAGTGCTGCAGGTGAACTGTGCCCCAGGAGGTAGGCAAAAGTGAGTAATGCAAAAGGAGGTTTGGAGAAGGACAGTGGCAAAGCATAGTTCTAGGAGTTAGGGAGAGACAATGAGGCCGGGGGAAACAGAAGCTTACAAATAAAAACAATATGACAGTTACCTCGAAACAGATCTGACAAGGTTGGATAAGAACATATGCAGAAAGTGAGGAAAATGGTGCAAATACACTGTACACAGCTCTGTAACTTTTCCTGAAACTATTGAGACAAGTTTTTTCTGAGTCTCTGTAGTAGTTATTTTTTTTTCCTTTACTGTGCTATTTTTCTTATATTGTTGCTCTCATGGCCTTGTACCTGTAAATCCCAAGAGTGTCATTATGGTAGGTTCTCATAGGAAACACTATCAGTGGTCTGAGAATCATCCTTAATCCTCCCTTGCCCCCTGTGGTTTATTTCTTTCATAATTTTTAATTTGTGTTTGAGAAAACTAAATGTTGTGCTTGGCAAAGTAGATATTTACTGAGTACTAAATAGTTAACTGTCAGTATATGTGCACAGAAGCTGAACAACCATTCCATTTGCACCTGATTAATGTTATTAATTAATGTAATTAATGTTAATCTTATCATAAAACAGTAGGGAGTTTTAGAACATCCTGGCAAAAAAGTATATAGTCCTAAGGAAAAAAAAAAATCACTGTCACCATGTACTCGACTGGAGATAGTGTCCAGACAGCAATGTTTGTTTCATGACTGGCTTTCCTAGGTGGCAACTGGGAAGACTTTTCACTTTGCTGCTTCTCTGCCCTTATTGTTTCCAAAAAAGTAACTTTCACTGTTAGAATTAATATATGCCATCATCTACAGATCCCACTAATCTTTTTTCATCCCGTGCTAGCAAGATTTCTCACTATATGTAAAAATTGTGTGGTACATGGTAGTCATGTGAATTTCTCTGGCAACAGATGAATGAAATTAAGTTGCAGCTCATCAATGGTATTGAGGTTTTCATAATATCTAAACAATTTATGCACTTAATCTTAAAGCTGTGAAAAGTATGCTTATACGTTTTGTCCATCTCAGTATTCAAATTTTTCTTTTCATATAGCACTAAATCAGTCCTGAGAAGGAACATTTCTTTTCCTACAAAATAAGAAGAGACAGAACTACTATTATATGCTTTGGCAATCTTCCATGACAGCTCATAGGAATGAAGATTCGTAGTGTATAAAAATCAGTGCAGGCAGTGAACACAGCTTCTGGTAGCTGAGATACAAAAACATCCTTCTTAAAGATGCTTGTTTCAATGCAAACACTAACTTTAACTCAATCATGTCTTGAATCATGTTTGCATGAAGCAGACTGTGATTGCTCTGAGTCTCCATCGCTTTCCCTCTAAATAATGAAAATGGCAGGACTGATTGTGAGCATTTTCCTTCTTTACCTTGTTCTTTTCCCCTTTCTTCCTTATAAAGTTAACTTATTGTTAAATAGAATATTTTCTTTCACACGTGTTATCCTCTGTAAATCTTCAAGTGCTTTCTAAGGATATAATTTCTATTAACTTTCCCTTTTTTTCATAAAGCAAAACTGTAGCAGAGGAAAGGCATAAAGGGAAAAGTATAGTGGAAGTTGTATAAGAATTCAGTTTTGCAGCTTCCTAGTCACCTCAAAAGGTCCTCCTTAACAATTTGTTTCTAGGAATATAAACAAATATACTGTAATAATTTAAGCATATATGCATCATTCTATGTATGACAGAACAGACTGTCACTTCAGGTGACTAAAATGATAATGTAAAGCCCTGACAGTCTGAATTTGCTCTAAGCTGCTGTTGCACAACTCATGGGAAAGTAGCTGAAGATCCAGAAAGAGAGAAATTAAGGATACTAATTACAGTAAATTAAATTATTCTACAAGCTAAACTTTCAGCAGCTTATTTACAAATAAATAACACCACTGTGCCTCAATAATCAACTTTAAATACAGAGGCTGTAATTGGCATGACAAGATCTGATGCTTGAAATCTTTTGCACAGAGTAAAGAGATAAGAAATAGAAAAGCTCTAGCAAACCGGATTAATGATGGGCTGATAGCAAACCAAGTCAGATAGGTAAGGGTGTGGTTTGTATTAAAGTAATCAATAAAAATGTTTAAAAATATTCCTATGAGGATCTGAGGACAAAAGCAGACCTGCAGTTTAATTTTAATTGGGCACTGCCTGCTTTCCAGAATCTTGCTTGTTTTTGAATGTCTGAAAAAGTATGAGTAAAAGTAAGGGTGCTTTGTTGCTGATGTTTTGCTTGTTTTCTGAATCAATTAATTTAAAAATAAATTTATAAAATTAATGAATATTTCATTGGTGAACTAGAGATGCTTCTACTTCCTTTAAATGTAAATATAAACATTTTTATTTCAGGACCTTGATGTAATTCTTTCACCCAGTAGTAACTCTATCTTTAGAGTTACAGCTTCATATGGAACCATATTTAGAAGTTGACTAGGCAAACACAAAGTATTTAAGAATTTCATATATAAGTATGTACAGAAGTATAGCTAGTAAGAATACATGAATAAACAATTCTTGCACATAGGGTAAGTAGAACACAAGATGAGCAATTACATTTTAAAATCAGGAAGATTCGATTTAGACATTACAAAAGACTTCATGATGAGAAAGAATAATGAGAAGGTTGGTAAAGCAGTGGTAGAACAGTGTTCTTTATACACAGGAAAAATCAAGAAGTACTTGGAAAGAAATAAAACCCCCACATGAACTGCATCTCCATATTACACTCATTAGAATGAGAAGTCATTTGTCTTCTGCTACACAGAATACTTTCCATTGCATTTGCTAATTACCAAAGAAACTTGTAGGTAATGACAGTTTGGTCTCTCCCAGGTCACCACTTTTCCTTTATACTGCAGTAAAGTAACCATCATTGAGGCATGGTGCTATTAATTTCCATGGTAACCATTAAGGTACTGGAATTTCACTGCAGGGAAGAGGGGAATTACATGAAAACAAAAGTTTTTGTCAAATATAAATATTTATACTTTTGGGCAACTCTTGGGAAGTACAACAGACAGATTTTTCAGAAAGAGTCAGCTATACTGTAGCAATACTTCCACTGGTGAGGATTCCAGCAGACTTTCATGGAAGCTTAAATAGGAAGCCTGGAAATTTTCAACCACCTCATGTTAAAGTCTCTAAGATCTGAATTTTTAACTGTATAAAAACAACTGTGGAGTTTACACTCACCATTCCCTGCTTCCCAGGTTGCAATGTTCTCAGTGTCATTAGGTCTCAAAAATACATGTCCCAAAGTCTAAGAAATAAGCATTTCTTGACCTCAGCCCACCCTATCAGTTTATAGTTAATTGATCTAATAATTCTGTTTGCAGATGCTTTCCCTCCTAAAATAGTTCATGTATAAGTGTCACCTTAAATTACAGACTTTGATTTCCACTTTTCTGTGAATTAGTCTTGCAAATTTGAATTTTACTTCAATCTGGGGGGGGGGCGGGGGGGGCTGGGGTGGCGGGGGGCAGTGTATGCAGTGGTAATGTAACTATTCTCTGGCTACAATCTATTGACCATAGCACACAAGCTGGTGGTTACAGAAAACAGTCGCTAGCTAAAAAGAAAAAATACAACCTCTTCATATGTTTGGTTTTATTGAATTTCATAGAGCAAGCACCTCAGTGTATGTCCATCGACTCGTTCTTTTCAATAACTTAAAGTTAATTGACTTTGCTTTATATATTTCGCTCCATTAGCTATACATTAGATGGCTGGTAATAAGTCACTAATATTTTTGCTGGTCAGGATATCATTGCTACACCTGGTAAAAACAACATTCAGTTCTTAACTGTCACCTGCTTTTTGTCATTTCTGCAAACATTCATACAGGAGGAACACATTATATATATACTACATATATATAGCATATATATAGTTTGTGTGTGTATATACATAAAATACTATAGAAATCACTGCGTAACTTACGGTTGTGTTATCAGCACTGAACTCCAAAATAAACAGAAAAAATTAACATAGCTCACTTAAAGATTTGAACCCAGGAGATGAATTCATGCTTATCATCTTGTGCATGCCAAAATATTCCTTCACAACTTTCTGTTGCTTAAGTCAAGCATATAATAAACAATGTTCTAGCTAGCCAAACCTATTTCTCCAGGTGATGATTTTGACAAGTTATTTTCCTGCTGACACTTATAAAGGACTTCTATAGTTTGAGGCAATAGATAAAATATTCTTGTGTTCTACTGCTACAGGTACGTGCTGTTTAAGGTCTTCTGGCTCTCATAGCATAAGTCCAGGGTCTCTTACTTTTTTTTTTCTTTTTTTATATTATTTGTCTTACATGACACTGACAGAATTTTCATTCTACAGCTTTCCCCACCCATACTTTGTACTGTGAGGGCAGACCTGCATAATTACAGAATAAACTATCCAGAAAGGTGCCATCCTTACAGAATAGGGGACTGTACTTTCATTTTCACTAACGAAAAAGATGTAAGGTTTAGAGGGAATGAAAAAGTGCATATACCATCCAGTGCCACGCTCAGTCAAAATAGGTTTATGTGATCTTTCATGGATCATGCAGTAGTACATAATTAGTAGGAAAAGAAATATTATTTTTAACTATGTATGATATTTAAGTCTAAATATGTTTGGGAAACTAAACTTGGATACTGGATGCAGTTCTATTGCCTGCATTGCTATATGGTTGCTGATGTCTAAGAGAAGCTACATACACAAATATTAAATAGCCTAAGAGTTAGGTAAATGTTTTCTACTCTGTAAGAATGGGGAAATGGCTCAGCTCAGGCAGCTTAAATCAAATCGGGATCAAAGCATTTTGTTTTGTTTATAAATGACACAGTCAACTGCCAATCAGTGAACCCTCAGGGTCAATATCAATAGTACAAAAGGTAATTCACAATATGAGGTACTTATAAAATGTTAATACATAGCTATAAACTTGTGAACACTGTTTTATAAATTAATCCCTTAAATCTATCTCTTTCCCCTCTCTGCCTTACACACACAGACATGCACACACGCATCCTCCACCCCATCACGTGTGCTACCAGCACACATCCCCTCACCTGGCACTGAGGGGTCCTCCCCTTGCGCATCCTCTGTGGAAGGTGGGGGTGTTTCAACTTCATGTGTACCCCTGCCACTTCTCACACTGCACGGACCCACCCAACAGTGACCAAGTCCCCCAGGAGTCACAGATGCCCACCCCAGGTGGGTCCCTGCATGCTGCCCCTGTCCTGTCACCCCATGAGCTGGCTGCCAGCGGCTCATGGCATCTGGCAGGGAGGATGCTCTGCCTGGCCTGGGATGAGGCAGCAGTGTTGCTGGGGAGAGGTCTGCCAGCACCAAGCCAGCTGTTGAGACTGTTGGTGTGCTACCCTCTGCTCACTCTAAGGTCTCTATTCACTCCAATTTTTTTACTTTTTTTTCACTTGCTTTCAGGCTCACTTTCTCTTTCAAAAGGTCCTGTGCAATCCCCTTGGTTACTATTTAATCCAGATGGTGGTTGTCTTTGGAAACCTTTCTCACTGTTAATTTCCCAGTTCTTGAACAAACATGGTCTCAGACTAGTGTTTTTGGTATTCTGTTCATGCGAGCTGCTGCTGACAGAATTTCGATGACATCAGCTGCTCTTATTCAAGCTGTGTTACAAACTTACAAGATGTAACTTTACTAAAACGATGTAGCAATGTAACATCTTCATCTCATTTGAAAATTAGCCTGTGACTGGGAGCTACCCCTCACCTCCTGTCTGACAAGGGCAGGGACCTGTGCGGTGGAATGCAGAGCAATGGTGTGTTACCCACCGCAGGACTCGCCACCCTTCTGAAAGGCTGAAGCACAAGTGAGTGAGCCCAAGACAGAGCTCCTCCATGATGTGTAAGGAAATGGGCAATTTCAGTATTCTGTTTGGTCTTTGGTAATTATAACTGAGGAGGTCAGGGAGCGGCAAAGGCTGGCTGTCACATCAAGGCTGGGGAGCTGGAAAATGAGGGGCACAAGGCTGGCAGCACAGGGTCTTCTCCAGCCAGGGCCCACCCTGCAACCAAGACCTCAGATCATCAGGGAAATTCATGGTGACGTGGCAGGTCTGGGATGAGGCCAGGATGTCGGCTCCCAGCAGCAGGGCAGTGGCAGAGCTGGAGGCCAACGTTCTGTGCTCTTGTTGAGGCAGCACTGCGGGCCCTGGGAGAGCTGGGGTATGACCTCCACCACGACAGCAGGTGGGGACAGTGGAGGCCAGTCAGGGCCAGAAAGGCCCACAGGTGCCCTCAGGGCCCTGACAGAGTCATCCCATTGCCTGACAAAGGCCAAAGTGAAAGTGTTTCAAGAGGAAGTATCCAGGGAAAACATGTTTGGTTTAGGGTTAGGAATAAATTGGACTTTCATGCCTTTTTTCCACCACTTGTCAGCAGGTTTTGTCCATTCTTTAGTAAAGCACAGCAATTAAATAAATTGGAGAGCTGAGCATCAAGGGCAGGTCTCCACACAATTCACATACATTGCTGCTGGAGGGTGGCATACCCTTTATTTATCTTCTATATCAATTCTTCCAAAATCAGGGCTTATTTTTCATTACTGTCCGTGGACAGTAAAAGAGAAATGCCCCAAACTAACTCAGCTGTACTACTTTTGTAGGTGAAAATATATATTAGTTCAGTCTCATTATCAACACCTGACTAGCTTTCCACAAAAATTTCTCTACAAAACTACACACTGACTTGCAATTTCTTCCTTGTGAATTTTCATTGCTAAAATATATGCCTACATGCTTACACAAACAAAAAAACACCAAAATAAACAGAAAGAAAAGAAATTTTAAGCTTGCTTTCTGGTAATGCCTGCCGTAACAACATGATAGATGTGCATACAACACTGCTTTGGACTCTAATTTCAAAGTTAAAATTCAAGGCCAGGTCTGTAGGCCAATGCATTCTGGGGTTTGTTTGTCCAGGTCTAGTTTACGCACAAAATTATTTAATGTAGAAGCCTGATGTTTTACAGCAACCCGTCCCCACTTAGATGTTAATATTCACTGCATGAGATGATGAACACAGGAGTAATACTAAACGTACTTCTGTGCTTAGGTTAACATGAACTTTTTTCTAAATGCATTGACACTATGTTTCCAGCTCTTAATCTCAAAATTAATTTTATCTAATACAAGCAAAAGATTACTGCCAACTGCAATGTCTTTAGGAAGCTTTTGATTCTACCTCAGGCAATGTGGTTGTTTGTAATGTAAAACTGCCAAATGCAGCCAGTTATGACCCACTGCTCAGAAGTTAATTGGCATTCCCCTCTTCCCTTGCTTGCTTATCTGCTTCTGTAAAGTTATTCATCCTTCTGCTCTTCCTTTTGAGTAAAGAATATGGAATAGTATTCATCCTTATTAATTATGATCCATCCTTTTAATCTTCACACTGAAGGAAGTGCAGCAGAATTAAACATTGTTGATATGACTGTATTTATTAAACCAAAGCAGTTGTCATAAGCATCTTGAAAGTCTTCCCTTATATGTAATATCTTATTTTCTCCATTTTCTAACATTATTTGGCATTTGTATCAACATGACTCATACCCTGTAATTTGATATTATCCCATTTCTGGGTTTAGATATGAAGATTAGATTTAAGAAGATTGAAAGAACAAATATTACAGCAAGAAACAGGTCTTCAATGTCTACCATCTCCACTTGATGAAAAGAAATACTTTTTCACCTATGTTTGCAAAATTCAGTGATGAATTCTAAACAGTCTCTCTAAAATTGAATTCTGCTAAATTTATTGTTGTCAAAGAAATTGAACCTTGATGAGTTTGTAATTACTTGGCTTTGCACTCTTCAAATCATTTTAAATATAATGGCTGTCTGATAAATAAGAATAAAAAGTTTCAGGATATCAATAATACAAGTCTCTTATAATTGTAGAAGCTTTTAATTTACCTCCTAATTCTACTTCAGAGTTAAAAAATAAGAAGTTCTATAGTATTGCAGGTATACTTAATGTAAAATAAGGTTTCTAATTATAGGAAAAGTCACTACAATGTCACTACAACTGAAAGCAACATAATACCAACGACCAAAGTTTTGATTCCTATCACGTCATGTTAAAAATAATGGTAACTTCCTCCCAAAAATAATGGTAATAGATTTAACAATAAACTAGAATTAAGAATGTTAAAAATGTTAAAAATTAAAAATGTTAGCTAGCTTATTGTAGTTCATTTGTGGGAGAATGGCTGACTATGCTTAACCGTGTTCTTGTCTATGCTTGCTACTACTTTGCATGATCATGAGACTTTCATGCTACTACCAAAAAAGACAGTCTGACATCTCAGTTTGGTTATCTGTGTCTGGTTTCAGGGTGATGTGGGAAATGCCAAAACTCGTGATTATCTTAAATTATCTATCTGCTAAGATGAAATTTTAAAGTTAATAGATTTAGCAGTGAAACTTTTCTGGATTTATTCTCTGTCTGATATTGCCATACACTTTCACAGTCTATAGACATCACTTGGTAACAAGTTTTGATTTAAAAATTTTAACATCCTGAGTTAAAGTTACTTACAGCTGATGAGCTTTGGAGCAGCTATGCTAGGGCAAAATTTGTCAGGCCAGTGGAATTCTCCAATCTCAGTCCAACAGATGCTTTTCCTTTCTCTTAGCTCCATCTAGCAGTGAGGCCAAGCACATATTCCTATAGGCATCCCCCTCCCCAAACACAGACACACAGAAACAGTACAAAACAGGCGCAGCCACACTTGAACACCAACAGTACTCACATAAACATGAACAATTCTGATGATCTGGCCCTGTTTCTTCTTTCCAGCTTTTGAAAAAGTAGATTATCATAAGGCATGTAGAGGTCGGGATCTTAAAGATAATTTTGCACAGAAACACCAGCAGTTGAATTAGATGTCAATCAATGTACGTAATATGAGTTATGCTATGCTTTGCTAAACAGAATAGTGTTCCAACAATTAATGTTATGCTTACTGGCCATGATTCAGTTGTACACAAAGTATTTAGTCTAAAACTTACAGGGAAAACATACATGATCATGGAAACAATCATGCTAATCTCCCTGTTGCTACAGGAACACCCATCTTTCACCATCCACAACTCAGTGCAGCAACACCAGGGAATTCCCACGCTCCTGCAGTTGTCCCAGGGATACTGTGGAGGAAAGGTGTTCTCTCCAGCCAACAGTCAGGTCCATAGATGGGTCTTTTCCTGGGTCTTTGAAAGAAATTCCCAGGCATGACGTGACACAGTCAGTGCTTATATCGGTAGTCTGGTCTTAGCATTATACCGTTTGGCCAGTTAGATATTTCCCCCTTTATCTTACCTGATTTTATCCAACAGCCATGAGTTTGTGGCACACCAGGCATTCTGCTGTTAGAGTTAACAGTTTAACTTTAACGTGATTGACTGTATTTCTTTTCTACAAACCTTGTCTTAGAGCTCAAATTTATTTATTTTTCTCTCTCAGACATCAGATATCATGTGTATGCTCTCCAAGCAGAAGTTACTTTTTCATGTGTTAGTCTGAGTATCTGCACTTCCACTCTGTTGCCTTTCAAATAGAGCTCGTTGCCAGTGTGCAAAGAGCCAATTGCACACTCGGAGCCAAGACACCATTTACTGCAAGTCTGTGCAGAGATGGGTGCTAGCTAGTAGATCCACAAAGCTAGTTTGCCTCTTAACACATGCTAAAACACTTTATGTGCTTTGAACTATTGTTTTCAATTGCATTAGTCACTATTTAATTCTCACTGGTTCTTACAAGTCTCATCTCTACCAAAAGGTACAGCTTTTTTTTTTTTTTTTTTTTTTTTTTTACCAGGCTGGTTCTGTGGGGAGGCAACTTTGTTAGTAGGTATGATAAACGCAGTCATGATTCATGTCAAAAATAGAACGTACTGTGATAAGTGTAATTGTTGTACCCTGTGTAAATCTGGGACCTGTATCGCAGTTGTGGTGAGTGGGTGCGTGTGGTTCTCCTTTAAGACAATGTGATGGCTTCCCCTTCCCCTGAGGCAATCGCTGCCTGGAAAAGCCCTCCAAAGGAGATAAGGAAAGCGAAACCATGCCAGGGAAGGCCCACCAAAGGAGACAAAGACCTTGAGATTTGAGAAAGTGTGCCAAAGGCGAGCCAGTAGGAGGAGGAGGTGGACCCTAACGGCCCAGTGGGGAAAGAGCTGGACGAACAGCCGGCGAGAAGAGATTGGTCAAGATCCGGGCATAAAAGACGCTGCTTTTAGGACTCAGGTGTGCGTGTGGTGGAACTAATTGAGTTCTCCGCGCACCCAGCACTGCTTTTGCTTGTTGTTTCTCAACCTAAATTGATTAAACCCAAAATAAATTTGTTTTAATTTTTATCGTTTATAACAGTAGGGGGCCTTCTTTACTCAAGGGTGGATCTTTTAGTGTGCTACTTAGGGTAGTCCACACGTAGCTGAAGTGATTTTCTGTTTGGTCTCATTAACCATTTGGTTCTCCTTGAGCTTATCTTGTTACTTCTTGGTTTATTGTATTTATGGTGCCTATCCCTTCTCCCAAGGCCGTGTTCCACCAACTGCCTGTAGCATCTTCTGTCTTTCAGACTCTCTCCTGTTCTTCACTGTAGATATTCACATATTTGGACTAAATCTCAAGTTAAATAACAAACTGGCCTTCTATTAATCACATACCTGCAGGACGATCAACCACAATTCTATCCTGTAAGCTTTTAAGTGCTCTGTTACAGGGTACAGTTTGTTTTCCATATACTTAATTTAAAGGAAGAAAGAAAGAAAAGGAAAAAGAAAAAAAAAAACAGCTTGGCAAAGGAAACATAATGTCTTCCGAAATATTAGCCAAGACAACTGTGAGACTATAGTCATAAGGAAATTACATGAATTAGTTTACGAGCAGCCATTTTTCTCTTGACTCTAAAGAGCATTTCTTTTACAATTAGCAAAAATTTCTGAAAGGCTGTCAGTGTTGTTATTTTCCTAGGATAAAGTTTTGTCTCTTGAAAGGCAAAAATGAGACTGTAAGTGTATTTTATTGAAGCAGTTGTGTTATAAACAATAATACCATCTCATGTCTGTACTTTGTATTTCACAAAAAATACTTTATTGGTAGATTAAGAGAGAAGAGCGTGGGAGAAAAATACTTGAAACATACTTGCTTATCTTAATATTCTTCTACAAGTTTTTGAAATCTTACTTTCAAATTCAAGTACTGAGAAATGGGGTGGACGTTTATTTGCTGAGTGTCTGTCATAGCTATTCTGAAAGAAAACAGGAAAGCTGTGATTTCCGTGTACTACTTCAGTTTTTTGAAGTGTCTTTACAGACTTCTGTGACCACAGCCCCCGTTCAGAGGCAGCAGTAATTGTTAAGTTTGAGTGCCTAGCTGCTGCTAACAAAGCAGCAAGAGCCAGTGTTCTGCTTTCAGTGAGGTATTTACATTTGCATGTTTTTCTTTGTCCTGAGAATATTGAAATTACAGCTTTATCAGAGCCAAAGAGCTGGTGTTTGTATTCCTTGAGCAAAATGACGCATTAACTGAGGAGAGGAAGCTAGGTATTCACAGCTTTCGTACCGATTTCTCCTCCTCTGCACAACTGATTACCACCCTTTTTCAAGCATGAGGTCTGTCATCCAGATTCTGGAGTGGAGAGTTCTTGCTGGGAAACTATTATTGTGACACCTGCAATGTCACAATGCTTTTGCATGGTGCGGTTTTCTAGGATGTTTTTTGTCTTTACTTTCTTTGGTAGGAACTTAGCTATTCTGAAAGCCAGGGAAAGAGTTTTCTGTAAAAGAAACACATTTGTTCAGTGTATATCATAAAATTATGTGACTTCGTTTCTGTCGTGGAGTAAAACCTGATAAATTGTTTTACTTTTCTTGAGGAATGTCTATAAGCAGCACAAACATGGTAATTTATTAGTCTTGGTTATCAAGAAACCTTGCTGCACTTCAAAGGTAGTTCTTAGGTTTACTGGATTCTTTGTAGATCACCAAGCCAGAGTCAAAAGTCTGAAATCTTGTATCCCAGCCTAAACTGAGTTCAGAGTAATGATTGCAACTTTAAGATGATAAAGTATTTTAGCAAACAAAAGGAGTAAAGGGAGTAGATTCATTGTGTAAGAAATGGTCCAGCAATTCGTGTTAATGGTCCAGCAATACGTGTCAATAGAGTGTTTAAAAGGTAAACATTGGGACCTGGATCTAGGGGACAGGAGAGCAAAGGAGTTTCAAAATGACTGTTAACTGTCGCACGGGACGCTACACGTGTCTCTGACATCCAGCCAAGAGATTACCAAAGGAAGAAAAGGAAAGTGAAGGACTTCCTGGGAGGAAGACTGCAAGCCTTCAGCCCAAACGACCCCCAGAGAGACCACTGAGAACTGACACGCATGAGCCAGTGGAAGGGGTCGAATTCCGGAAACTAATTGTAATAACCCTGCCTTACTTAGACGTAATTATATATTAGCTTAGGAACATAAAAATAAAACAGCTGCCCGATGTAACCCGTGCACGTGTTAGGGGAGCCCTGACTCCCCACGCACCCAGCGCTGTTTACTTGCCTTTTATTAAATCATATAAAATTAAAAATTGACTCGGAATTTATAACAATTGCAATCTAATTATATGAATTTTATTATATATGGCACCACTGTTCTGAGTCTTTTCAAATTACTTCATTTTGAATGTTCAACTAAAGTATGAAATTGAGGGGGAAACAGCGATGGATTTCATTTGTTTACTCTCTGCCATTAGAGGTGGAATCTAATTCCCTTCGTGAAGTACGGAATTAAACTCTATAACTCGAAAGTTATAAAGTAGGTATGTTTATTGCGCGCAGATGCACGGGGGATCGCTCCTCCACAAGCGTGCATGCCCGAAGTGACGAACCATCCCACATTTATACAATAAAACAAATGAATGTTCAATTGACGCCTATACATTATCGTTACGTAAACCCACATACTCTCGCTTCTTATGTTAATTTGCTTTTCAGTCTTTTGTCTGGAATGTGGTGGTCTTGCGGGTTTGCACATAATTCCTGTCCTTGTCGACCATCAGGTTTTCTTTAGCGAGGAGATCTCTAGATAACATTGGAATGTTTCTCATCATTTTTATAAATAGCCCCTTTGTTAGAGGAAGAAGAGTAGGTATTTCCTTAAAACTATATGGTTATGTGACCAATCACCATACCTACACTCCTTGAGCAGACATATACAATCACAATCGATGTTTATTGTTTATTGTCCCTATTTTGCACTATTTCTCCATATCATTTGTTCATAACTTCTTTCCAGGTCACTGTAAGGGAACCTTCGTAGCAGCTGAAGTTTTGCACATTTTAAAGCCCAGTAACAGGGAACTGGAGAGTAAGAATAGAAGACAGTTGTATACCTTGATCTCAATTATTTGCAGAGCTTTGTCAAATAAAGGCATTTGTCTGTCCACTGCATCACCTCAGAATCTCTTATTAACTTATGTGCCGGTGTACTTGAAAACTTGCCAGCAGAGAAAAATATGACTATGGAGAAAGGACTAGTGGAATATAGACATCAGAAATAAAAACACAGTAACAACAAAAGAACAGAGATCAAGGTGTTATAAAGTCACCTAAAAAGGAGTGAAAGTAATGAAAGAAGAGGTAAATTGGACTTATAGCTGTTTGAAGGACAGGAAAGAGAGACAGTAAAATAAAACAAAAACAAAGCACTACCTATGTGAGAGCTACCTAAAAGTGCAAAGATCAAGTACTGAACAATGCTATGGAAGAGGGGCATGTGCTAACAGAAAAAGATCAATTACTTGAACGCGGCGATCTATGAGATAAAGGCACTAATGGAAAGAAATTAACTCCTGGCATACTGCCATTCAGAAAGAAAAAAAGATGCTTACAAAAGAACTGGAGAGCCAAAGAACACACAGATTGTACAGTGTGGAGAAATGTAATGAACAATAATCACAAACAAAAATCTTTGGAAATATGTAAGAATGATACAAACCTAATTTTTTATCAGGGTCATTTGTGCAAATGTATGTTATGTATACTGTATATATAGGCAGGAAAATGTAGGAAACCAGCTAACTGGCTGTGTAGTCTGCTTTTCTGTAACAAATGATGGTCAGTACTCACTTGCCATCAATAGGAGCCAATTTGGAATCAAAGAAGCAGTAATGATACTTTGATGCTTCTCCTCTGCTCTGACCATCAAGGTCTAGTTGGCTATGCCATATTTTGTGCAGAAAATATGCTTATGACATCAACGTGTAAAATAGTAGGTGTTGTTCATGACGTATGAAAATTAAATCACTACAGTACATAAATGGCTGTGTCCCAAAGAGTGTCAGGACTACATAAATATCTTTTGTTGCAAACCAGAATATTATAGCTTGTATAGCCCCTAACTGACAAGTAAGGCAGAACATGTGTAAAATACTACACTGGAGAACAGTTTTGTAGTGATGCTAAGCAAAAAATCGTTTTTCATCAATTAGTGATCCAAATAAGAGTTACTGTGAGTAGCTGCAGGTCTGTGCTGTGCTGGGTACAAAGCGTGGCCATCAGTGGTGCAGTGCGCTGTGCACACCCATTGGCGACAGCACAAACTTGGCAGGCTGGTCCTAACCCTGGAGCCTACAGGCAGCTTCCATATGATTGATTCATGCTGACTCCTGAAATGCATACTGAACCGACACCCCCGCTCCACAGGGCATTTGAGAACTCCAGAACGCAAAGGGAAGGAAATGCATCTGCTTTGTGTGGCCTGTAAAACAGGTCTGTTTCGTGATACCTTTGTGACAGTGTAAGTGCATGCTAGTTACAATGAAAAAGCACAGAAGACAGAATTGTTCAGATTCCACACAAGATTCAAAAGGAAACTTTTGGACAAAATACAGAGATTGGCCGGGAATCTAAAACTGTTGCAGCACTGTAAAAAGAACCAAACAAACAAGGAAAAACCCCAGTTCCCCTCTACCACTAAAGCCAGACAGACACGTGGCTGCTTGCATGGGCACTCTGCTACTGCTTATAATTTTGGGCATTGAGGTCAAATTATAGGTGAAAGACAATTTTGTTTAATTTATTGGAAAATAAGAAATCAGAAGGGAACAGAGATATGAAACAAACCCCATGTGCTCTTCATATCAGCTTTTGAGAAAAAGTTATCAATACCTCTTTAATTAGATGCTGATCACCATGTTGGGATTGTAAGAATAGTATCTAGAAACAGTGGGATGTAAAATTAGGCTTTATTGTATTTGTAGCAGTGAACAGTGTGATTAAGATTTTTTATAACTTTTTCCCTTTACATTGAACCTTTTTTCTGTTTACTGATAGTTTTTTATCTTAAGAACTCCTTACAAAGAAATTGTACTCCTACCCAAGGCAATATGCAGTTCTATCACTTGCAATTCAGGGTTCTACTCTGCATTTAAGGCATTAAACAGCCCATTTTGTTGTGACTAAATATATTAAAAACATGTCTTTCAAATCTGGAAAACAAGGCCTTATTTTTTTTTATTTATTATTTATTTTGCTTTGTTAATTGTTTGCATCATGGTGATGTCAACAGATTCCAGCAAAAGTATCAGTCTCCGTTTTGATTGTAAGTGGACATAGTAAGAGACAGTAATTCCAAACATCTTACAGAGACAACTAGTTGTTGCAAGAACATGTTAGACAACTGAAATGTTGTTTTATTAAATGTTTTGGCATTTCAGACTATGCTGAGCTCCCAAGGTGGCTGCCTGTGGAACCCAGAGCAGGACTACTGACTTTGGTTATTGAAAGGCTGAATTATGCTCATGAGGTGCTGAATTTCCTATGAATAATAATTAATGAACATAGAATTAGGTAGAGTAGAAACTTGGATGGAAGTATCTAAACCACAATATCATTCTGTTAACTACTGTATACCTTCCAGCGGAAATCTTTCTGCTGTTAAAAGTTCAGTTTGATCACACCAGAGATTTGTACTGCAGAGGTTAACCAGGTGTGTTGAATTTCTAGCTAAGGAACTGAGATGAAGTGGTTGAATGACCAACCCAGTGTCACAGAGGAAATCTTTCATCTTTAGGATAGATGAGATGTGGACACAAATTTTCAGATTTCCACAAAGGAATTTTGTCTCTAAATATCCCGATTTTCATTATTAAAATTGCAGTTTATATGCTATGGTTAAGGTCTATGTCTTCCAATGTAAAAGCCATCCCTTTTATTGTGAAATTAAGTAGAAATATATGCTGAAGGGAAATGGAAAAGCTCTTCAAGCATTCTAGTCTTCCATCTATAAGTTAGTAGCTTAGAAAATAAAGTAAACAGCCAGTTTTGGCAATTTAGTTGGGTGTAATTTTCATAGTTCTGTTATTTCCTTGAAAAAGTGAAGATAGCGCTTTTAGGATTATCTACTGAGTTTTATTTATTACAACAATTATATAGAAATTCATGTATTCTGAAAAGAACATGTAGACACACTGGCTGAATATCAACAAGGTATTTCTGCAAATCTAGTTAGGTTTGGGTTTATTTTATCATATACTCTTGTATTCTTTCCCTCACTCCTGTCCCTCTTCCCTCAACTCTAGAGAACATAAGCTATAAAACATCAGTGTTAAAATATATATATAATTTTACTCAATATAGCATATTATTTAAGCACTAAATCACACCCAATTGCCATGAATGTATATTTATTATTCTAGGTACGCTCTCACTTGAATTCTGAGAAATGAGAGCCTGTATTTCAATAACACTATTCTACAGTTGAAACAGAGCATCACATATACTATAGGTTGTCATGAGGAAAAAGCTACTCGATGTACACAGTTTGAACCAAATTGGCATACAAGTAGTTTAGTGATTTGTTAAAAGCACATCATTAAACAGCAGTGAAGTATGCATTCAGGATCAATATGAGCAATGCACCAGATGAACCATAATACCAGAAAGTTACCAAAAGTTAATAAACACCTAAGCATTTATAAACATCCTTCTATAATTAATCCCAAAGCTCACAAATACTCACCTAGTCCTCCACACACACACACCCTCCACACTCCAGCAGTGTGTGCTACCAACAAATGTGCTTCCCCTGACACTACAGGTTGTACACCCTCTGTGGGTGTGCTTCATGTGTACTTCTGGTGCTTGCCACACCCCGCTGACCCACATGCCAGGGACAAATCCTTCCAGAATTTACAGCTGCACACCCAATGTGGTTTCCTACCTCCTACCCCCGTGCTGTCACCCCATTAGCTCATGGAATCTAGTGAGGAGGATGCTCAGCCTGGCCTGGGCAGTGGCAGTGATGCTGGTGGAGAGTCACCTGGCAGTGCCAAGCCATATTCCTGTTCCTGCTATTTCCACTCCAACACCTCTATCTACCAGTTACAAAAAAATCTTGCTTCTTTTACTACCGCTGGAAAGTTTTCTTTCAAAATTCTCTATGCAATTCCTCAGTTACTACTTAGCCCAGCTTATGGCCGCTTTCCTCTTTAGCATGACCAATTTTTTGGCAAATGCCCTCCAGACTGTAACGTGTATTTTTCACACATAAACAGAGTGAACACTCACCTTACTAGGTGGTGGCATGCAAGCCATTTGCCAAGGGTTGGCTGTGCAGACACCCACATATATGCCTACCTTGGTTTTCCCAGTAGCATCAGGAAATGTTTTTGTCCGTGTAATTATGTTTTTTGTTTTTAAATGGAATTCTTAAATAACTGCCCAATTTCAGCTGTGTTAATTAGTCTCATCAGAAACAGTCCCTGATGAATCAGTACACAGGTACACAGGAGATTAAATCTTTATTTGTGACACACATGATTATTTTACTATAAACAATAGAACAGTTCAGAGCAATATGAAAACTCCAAAAAAAGAACCACTAATCATCCTTAAAATATGAGTCATAATTTAACTCTACAAATCATTTGAATGTTAGACTCTGCACATAAATTGCTTCGTGACTGGAAAAAAATCCTAATTATTAAAGTTTACACTAATTTGAGACTGTTTGTAACAACAAACCACTAGTTGCTAGAGGGGAATAAAGCAAATGCCATATAGGAAGATATTTAGGTCTTATTCTGCTCCTAAAGTCAAAACTTCTGTGCAAAACACACCTGACTAACCCACATTTTTGTGGCCACTTAGGACAGGACTACGAGATAAACACAGATACTTAGCTATCACACATTTGCCAGCAGTCCAATGGGACTAGGTAGCTCTGAGCACTGTGCCGGAATGCACAGTTCATTCCCACAAGCTAGTATAGGTATATGTGAATTCACACATATGCAATGGAGAATGATTTTATTCTTACCAATCTATAATGGGCCTTACTTTCACTTCCACCATGATAATGTAGTACTTTTGGGTAGTATAGTAAGCGACACAACTGACTTTTGCTGCACCTTTCTCTTCCCTTTGCTTTGGAGTTTTGGCATGAGTCTGCTTGCTTCACTGCTTGTAGGCAAGTACTCATAGCAGAGAAACCTCAATGCATCTTGCATTGCAAAAAAGGTTTAGTCCTTAAAACCATTCAATAATTCATTCAAAAGATTAATTCCAGAATCTAAGACTACTACTAAAAAAAAAGAAAAAGATCTTTCCTAAAGAAGACAATAAACAAATGCAGAATTCATCACAAGATAGAGCAAATGTTAGTCACAGTGTTGGCTGCACTAAAGAATGAGTCCGAAATAGATGGTACATTATCATGTGTTTGCAATGGTGCATGAATGCTCCTAAAATTCCCCTTAGTAACTAAGCAAAGGAAACCACAGGATTATTTTTTTATTATTATTTTGAATAGTTCTGTGCCTATTGTGCAAATGATCACCTGTGTACAATAGCCAGATTTCCAAGCAGTGAACCATCTTGTTTCTTGGTCTTGTTTTCCCCTTCCTCAACGTTATTTCATGAGAAAACTCTTGGCTTTTAGCCCTCACAGCTGTTTGACAAAAATGGTTCTAATTTTATCAAAAGTAGGTGTACTTCTCACCTCACTGCAAAATAAATAAGCTTTAATCAAACCTAGACTCAGAGAACAGGAGGAAAATTAGGGTTTTGCAGGTATTTACAAGTAATAGGCACCTCACATTGATTTGGACACACCAAATTAAATTGTATAAGAGGTGCAAACATGGACTTCAGCAACGTATCTATTAATCTATCACATATTATGTAAGAGGTGTAATATACTATAGAATATAAGTACAGATGATATATGTATCACAGAAGATGAATATTTATGAAAAACTAAACTGTGATCTTGCACTGTGGAAGCCATTGTTTCCTTAGACCTGCAGTTTTATGTGGAAGCATGTAGTTTGTGAACAAAACAGCTGTAAACATGATGGTGAGAATGATAGATTTTGTATGCAGAAATGGAAAATCTGAATGTGTGCTATCAGAGAATGAAACTCAGCAGCTTGCTACATTGAGAATTCAGACCAATGGACTAGAACATCTTCACTGTGTTCCAGGTACTTGTGACCCCTCATAGGTAAATGCAGAGCCAGGCTGAATCTTTGATCATGACCCCTGTGTTCAAATTGCTTAGCTGTTATTTTAGAACATTAATTGTTTCCTGTATTAAAAGCCTGTTTTTCACAAAATGAAAGCAGAGAGAACAGCTTTTACTACTTTCCTGCTCCAAAAAGTAATCTTACTAACTTTCTCTAATAACTGGTAATTATGATATGGAAATACGCTTTGCCAACAAAACATGCCACAGCTACAGAACTACTTGTAGTTTAATCTTTTTTTAATCTATGTAAAAGCGTGAAACCTTTTAACGGTATGGTTATTTTCTAAAGGTTTTTACTGCATGAAGGGCAAACTCCATAATGCAGCCTTTCCTTGCAACACATCCACATCCACACATTACTGTTCTTACAAGAACTTATCTTGCACCTTCCTAACCTGAGAACTGCCAAAGTGACCAGATTTAATTAACATATTAATCACCAGAATCCATTTATGTATGCAACTGTTGTTGTATTGAACCATAAAACATTTTTGAAAGACATATTCATACCAATGCCTATTTAAAAAAAACAAACAACACACAAATCCCCAGCAAATAAACAATAAACCCCACTTAAGATAATCAATATATAGGTACTTACAATCTTATGCAAGTGAATGGCTAACATTCATAACCAGAGCCCTTTTGCCTAAGCTGGGGTCCAATAATTCAACCATTCCTGTATTTGTTCCTAGCCATGGATCAGAAATAGGTTTTTTATTAACAAGAATGCATGAAGTGGCCGTATTTCTTTTTAGATTATATGACAGTGTAGTTTTACCCTATGCAAGCTTACCAGGAAAAATGCAGAAGTTAGGAGACTAACAGGAACCAAAATTCGGCAATCTACTGTCTACAGCACGAGGAACTGATGGACTACTGGTGAAAGTTTTTGCATTGTTCTGTCTATACCTTTCCAAGTGTCTACTTATTAGCAGAGTCAGTTTAAATCCATGCCATTTAACATTAGCATAGCGACTCCTGAGCTCCAGCAAAATTCCTGCGCAGCACCTCACAACACGACAGCTTGTCTTCTGTTTTCTCCATATAGTGATGGGTAAAGGATGCAGAAAAATGCTGTAATGCTGATTTGGAAAACTAAGTAATGCCAGTAGCATGCCAAAGACATAAAAATTGGCTAAAAGCCCTATGGCTCATAGCCTACTTGGTTCACCTTCCCTAGGATAAATTTGTGAAGATAAAAGTATCTTCACCTTCAGTCTGCTTATTGTAGACCCTAAGCAGTCTGAGCGCCTAAATGAACCACTATGCAGTTAGCTACCATCCATACCAGTAACAGTTTAGTAAGTAGGTATCCAATACTGCAACAACCAGGTGTTAAAAGACCTTAGGTTGGCCTTCCAGAATTCTGACATGAATGTAAAAGGAAATGTTACAGTAAATACACTGGAAAATTTTAAATCTTCTCCCCAGTCTTCCCCTCTGGAAGGGAGCTACATAGCATCCATGTATGATAAAGCAGGAAAAACCTTATTCTGAATTTGTCCCTTGAATTAATAGGCATCAAGGGAAAGGAGGTGACACCTATGAAATGTCTTGAACAATTTTTACCCAGACAGCAGGTGTGTATACCTTGATATTTTTATTCTTTTTTTCAGTGTAGATCTAAATAGTGGACTCACCAACCTTTCTTATAACTGTGGGGGCTCAAGAGTTTTAAAAGAAAATTTAGAACTGCAGATAGTTGCACATCTCTGAACAGTCGCTGTTCACTGAGAATTAAGAAAAATGCCAAGTATCACTGACGTGCGGAATTAGACTCTATAACTCGAAAGTTATAAAGTAGGTATGTTTATTGCGCGCAGATGCACGGGGGATCGCTCCTCCACAAGCGTGCATGCCCGAAGTGACGAACCATCCCACATTTATACAATAAAACAAATGAATATTCAATTAACGCATATACATATTCGTTACCTAAACCCACTTTGTATGTTAATTAGCTTATCAGTCCTTTGCCTGGAATGTGGTGGTCTTGCAGGTTTGTAGGTGATTCATGTCCTTGTGACCATCTGATCTTCTCCAGCAAGGAGACTTAGCACTCCCTCCCTCTAGACAGCATTGGAATATCTCTCACCTTTTTCTCATTCTTTTTTAAATAGCCCCTTTGTTAGAGGAAGAAGGGCAGGCGTCTCCTCAAGGCTGTGTGCCTATGTGACCAGACACCGCACCCATGACGTCACCATACCCACATTCCCGAGCAGACATATACAATCACAGTCGGTGTTAAGCGTCCCCATTTCACACTTTTTCTCCATATCAACAGATACACACATGCACCCTGGCTCCCAGCACACTTTCTCTTCTCACTGGCTGGTCTAGTCTGACGTTTGCTGGCCATTGCGTGCTTGCACTAGCTCCAGTTGTTGGCACCGCACATGCGTGGGTCTCTGATCTGATGTCCTACCCCACTCAGACAGTATGTCTGTTCCTCTGAACACTGTTCTCAGCCTGCTGCTCTGCTCCTCTGCTCCTCTGGGCTTGTCAAGATGGGCCTTTGATAGGCTGGTCAGTGTCCTGTGGTGGGAGTAGCAGGGGCAGGGTACTACTTGGGTTGTCTGTCTGTTGTTCTTTGCATGTGCAGACAAGCTCTTTATCACTCCAGCTCATGCTCAGAACCAAGATCTAGTTAAACTTGTCTGAACACCTAAACATTGAACAAGAGAGCCGCCCTTGTGCTAAGCTCCACTGGATTCAGGTTGCTGAATGTTTCAGCCCTCCACTGTGCCCATGCATGGCAAGTAATATCTACCTTGAATCACCTCTCTACAGTGTTATAAATAAGCACAAGGTGACTTTGTGCTCCCAGCAGAGTAGGGAGGACCACCAGGGGTTAACAAAGTTTCTGTTGGGTGCTGTAGGTTCTTATTCACCTTCATTGTGTATGGGAGCGAGGGGTGGAAAGTCTTCCTGATACTATGAAAGATGAGTCTTCATATTCTCAAGAGATGTAAAATCCTTCATGTCTTAGAACATCAAAGGGGGACATACCTTCAGGCATGAAACATCAGGAAATAACACTTCCTAAGTGTCCTCACAGGGTTCACTTCAGCACTGCTTCAAAATATATAGCCTTGCCTCTGACCAACACTGCAGATTTGGGCTGCTCAAAAATCCCTTATACCAGGCTGCTGATGCCATGATACAGCTTTGACATGGCATCTACACTTAGAGAGAAACATGTAGACGGCCCATAGCTTGGCTACTGCTGGTATTTTGAACTCATGTGTCTAGGTTGTTAATGATCTCAAATTAAGCAAGATGGACTTGGGCCTTATTTTTTTACTGGATGCCTACACAGATACTCCTTCTCTTCTGTTTTACTGTCTTAGTTTTCTTCAAAGCCCTGGACAGCAATGCTAATGATGTGTTTGTAAAGTAAGATGCTTATCTCAGCAGCAATTCAGGGTGTTGACAGCAATTTATGAGACAACGTTGATTGTTTTCCTGATGAAAGCAGCACTATACTACTTTCCAGAAGCATATCTGGCTACTTCCATGCAGTTAGCAATGAACAGAGCCCCTCTCTCTTTGAGACCTTATTTTAGCAAAACCCATGACTGCTGATTGAGTGATGACTTTCCATTCCTGAGTCTTAAGCAGCATGACAGGACGTTCAATAATCTTATCTTGTATACCCAAGCTCCAAGGGATTGAAGTGTCCTAGATTAGCATTGTGCATTAAACCAAATATTTTCAGGGCCATTGTACCTATATCATCACGAAGGATATGCTGAAAAAGTAGTCCTAACAATCTCGAGAGGACAAGTAATGCAAATTTGTGAGTCTGCAATAAAAATGTGTGAATATACATTTCCATGGAAATTGGTGAAGGGAAACACCCAAACCTTGTTTGTAACTCATTCCAAAAAGGATGTCCAATTCCAAAAGTAACTCCAGTAGACTAGTTGAAGAAGATATTTGGTGATAATCAGTATGGATTTCAGTGTGTAGAACAGTAGGAACCAGATCGTTGTGAGGACAGACCTTAGAATACTTTATCTTTCCTTGGTTTTTGTAACAGATGATGAACAGCTGAATGATAATGTAGTGAAAAAATCCCTAGAGCAAAACCAATCTGTAACACAGCACATAACCTTCAGTATGCAGGAGCTACACCCCAACCCAAGCTAGACAGGAAAAAGATTCAAATCTTTCAACAACATACTAAGGAGTTTAAAGTTTTTAAAGTTTTAAGATTCCCACTACTGTAGTATCAAAGTCTGGTGAAACAAAAGAAAATTACCTTTGTAGTAACTGTCTTTTCTTTTCTCATTCCTAATGTTCACATAAAATTTGTCGCTTGTGGCTTGTTCAAATTAAAAGCATCAATTTTTTCAGAACCAAATATGTAATTTTCCAACATGATTTTTGTAAATTCTTTACTAGAAGAAATATATTATACACATTTTCATTCTTAGGCATATTTCAGAGATCTAAGTTGAAGAATGTTCAATTCATGTTTGACCTAATTTTTCTGGCTCCTTTTGCAAAGTCCATGTAATTATTGCAGTTCTTTTTTTGAAGAAATTCAATATTTTTACAACATCCACGTAAAAATAATGATAAATAAACAGTGTTCTATTTGTGATTTATAATAAATGGAAGTACAACAAATGTTAGAGGGCAAGTGTTTAGAATAAAAACAAGATTTAACTTCCAAAGAGATTAAATAGTTTGCCTGTGTTATGTATAGCATATATATATATGTAAGACGGAAACATTCCACACCAAATAAACTCTCTAAATTAATACTCTTTTTCATTTAAAAGCAAGTAGTTAAAATATAATGGTTAACAGAATTGAATGCTTAGATATACAGGTTTTCTTCTGGTTATTTGAAAGTGACTAAGTTTATAGAGCAGAAAATTGAGTGTTTGAAAATTTCTTTAATACATGCATTTTTCTTTGTGCTTATGAAGGATATTGTCTTTATGGGTGAGAAGTATTTACCTGCTTTTTCATAGTCTATGAGATATTGTGCCTGGGAGACAATGGCAATCACTGAAATAAACCACTCTGAAAGTATGTTAAACCTTTCTCAAAGGGAAAAGTTTACTTGAGATAGTTTTCTTTTAAGTGTGGGGTGGGGATTTTTTGAGGTGTTTTGCTGCTATCTGTATTGTAGCTTGGACACAAATTCACCTCAAAGGGCTCTCAGCTGAAGTCTTACTTCATATCACAGAATCACAGAACGGTCAGGGTTGGACGGCACCTCTGGAAATCATTTAGCCCACCCCCCTGCTTCAGCAGGGTCACCTGGAGCAGGTTGCACAGAATCATGTCCAGGTGGGGTTTGAGTGTCTCCAGAGAAGGAGACTGCCCAGCCTCCCTGGGCAGCCTGTCCCACAGCTCTGACACCCTCAAAGTAAAGTTTTCCCTCCTATTCAGATGGAACCTCCTGCGTTGCAGTTTGTGCCCATTGCCCCTTATCCCGTCACTGGGCACCACTGAAAAAAGCCTGGCCCCATCCTCCTGGCACTCGCTCTTAAGATATTTGTCTACATCAATAAGATCTCCTGTCAGTCTTCTCCAGGCTGAACAGCCCCAGCTCTCTCAGCCTTTCCTCATCAGGGAGATGCTCCAGCCCCCTCCTCATCTTTGTAGCCCTTCGCCGGACCCTCCCCAGCAGTTCCCTGTCTCTCTGGAACTGGGGAGCCCAGCACTGGACACATCGCTCCAGATGTGGCCTCATCAGGGCAGAGCAGAGGGAGAGGATCACATCCCTCGACCTGCTGGCCACGCTCCTCCTAATGCCCCCCAGGGTCCCACTGGCCCCTTGGCCACAAGGGCACGCTGCTGGCTCACGGGCAGCTTGCTGTCCCCCAGGACTCCAAGGTCCTTCTCCACAGATGGCGTAGCTTAAATGCATAGTACTGAAGTCTGTGATAGCAAAATTTGGGCAGGAGAAAGCTCAACTCCTGTTGTGAAGGATATCCACATTCTCTTTTGGGGACTGGTGAAACTGAATGTATCATTATCTGGATGTATATTAGGGAATTAGCCATTGCTGTGACGGGAGTGTTTAGAAGACTGACAAATTAGGCCAGTTTTAAATTGTGAAATAAAACATTACTGAATTCATTCATTAACAGCAGACTTCTTTTTCATGGTCAATACCTGCACAATATCAATCTTCATAATTACATATAGAAGACTGTTACTTTTCAAAAAATGACATTTGAAATAGCTGTGAACATACAATACCACAAAATCGATGCCATACTGTTAGTGTTGGTGGCTGTGGTCCACACTGTCTCTTGGTCACAGTGGTCAAGGCATTCTGCTGAAAAACATGTTGATGAGAGACACTGGAGCCCATGCAGACTTTTCTTCCTTCTCTCTGCTTGGTTATGTCTGGTGACGTTATGTTATTTCTTCCTTCACCAAAACGGGAGTCCCCTCTCCTCCTAATACTTCTTATCTTTTCTTTTGTCTTGTCAGTCTTCCTTCTGTGTGTCTGGGTGGATGTTCTGCCTGTTGGCAGTCCCTTGTGCTCACCTTGTCCTTTGCTGGCAACTTCTGCTACTGGGATGCCTCCCTATGCAGCTATGTCTGTCTTTGTCCTGTCAGTGTTCACATTGCTTGCATACTTGGGTAAAACTGCACCTGGTGATACAGTCAGGTTACCTGTTGTGAGTTACACCATTTTAGAGGAGTCAAAAGGCCTCTTTTTTTGGCTACAGGACCCTTAGATTTTTGGGCACAGTTAATGTTTCAGTTCATTGAACAGATTTTACCCAGTTCACCCATCTATGTTGCTTAAGTAAACTTACAACTTTTTTAAAGCACTGACTGGAGATGTATTCTAGGGGTGAAACAGAATCAGTGCATTTCAGTAAGGCCTATAAGCAAAGCGTTATGAAAGTGCTTTAAATCCTTTCTATATTAGTTTATAAAACTGTTTTGTAACATAAATCAGAATTTGGCAGCATTAGTTTTTCTAGAGGCCAACCTGCTGCAAGACCAGGACATTCTTAGACTTGTTTTCAATAAATACTACCAAATAACAGGATCTGTCATAATCTCAGAAATGGAAATACACAAAGATGTGTCATTGGAAAAAAGACTTGAATCAAAGATAATTCAGGCATGAGATAAATACATTCTTAAAGATGATTTAAGTAACTGAAAATAAATCTTTTCACAAAGTAAATATTAGTGTAGTAAGAATAATAACAGCTAACGGTTAAACATGTAGCTTTCCATTCTAACAGTCTTCATCCTCATAAGTTGTAAGGCTGGCTGATATTTTTGAACACTCAGCATACAAAACCAAAAGAAAGTCTTTTTGTTAGGAACCCTGCTTACAAAGCAGATTTATGTACCAAAATATCTTGACCTTTTACTGTAAAGATTTGTTTTGACTCCAGCTTTAAAAGAAGTGACTGAAAGTCATTCTGAAGTAGTAATTATGAAAGGTCAGAGAAAAGTAGCTTAAAAGGTGACTAGCCAACAGTTGATTGGGCATTTAAAAATGGAGGTTCAGTGGGAGATAGAGTAGGTGTCTATTTTGGTGGTAGTCTTGTGAAGTTACATAGGTAATTGACTTTTCTTTGTATTGAAAAAATTCATTTCTAGACAACTGACAGCAAGAGTGATTTCTACATGAACTTAGAAGATATGAGCTTGAAAACTATAAAGTTACAAATACTTTAAAACTTTTAAAAAAACCTTTATAAACTGTGTTCTCAAGATGGATCGCTTGTCTCTTACAAGTTCTACAGGAAGAGAATACTATATGACCTTGCTGTAAATCATATTAAAATATACTTATCCTTTTAAAAAATATTGGAGCTTACTGAAAATATTTCTATATTATAAATTAGCAAATAACTTCATAAAAGTGATTTATTTTTTTTTTCTTTTAAGCATGTGGTGCTTTATTTCTTTTTAAATCCTTATTAGAGATTCTTTATATAAAGTGCTGCAATATATAGTGTGAACCTGTTTTAAAAGAAATAAATTTCAGTTAACATGCATCTCACAAACACAGGTACCAAGAATACTTCTTGGCATTGTACATCAAGATAATTTTATTGGTCTGTTAACTAGGAGGTACCAAATGGCATCTGTATTAGCACCTTGCAATTTTCAGTTATAATGAAAGATGGTTTGCATCATCATTTTTCTGGGTGGTTGCCTTAAGTTCACAGTTACCTTTGTTTCATCTTAATATGGTAGTATCAACAGCTTATAACCATAAAAATTATCTTTATTGATTTTTTTTTGTTATATGGGTGAGTGCTATATGATATTAGGTATTTTACTATTCCCCTCCCTCCAGATCTAAGCTGTCAAAAAAGGTGTGGGTGTTTGGTTGTTGGGGTTTTTTTAATGTAAAACTTACCCATTCATTTCTACCTTGATAAGCATTCATAGGATAGTGCGTGACCTGTTCTTTAGAAACCTATATGAATACAGTTCTCCTATACAATTACATTCATTTATACACAGAACCAGTTCCTATGCTATAAATTTGGTAACACAACTCATAAACTAAATCAACAGGTTGGATGTGATTGTTTAAGACACAATAAGATTGTATTCTTTTAAATTGTGTACAATTTTTTTAATGTGAAATTTATAGTTGTCACGTAGTAAGAAATCTGGTGGGGTTTATAGGACATTTATGTGATTTGGAAATAGCCATTTTATTTGACCTTTGTCAAGTCATTTAATTGCTTTGATATTCTATTTCTTGTAAATCACATGAAGGTACTAAGATTTCCTTTATTCCATCCTTTATGAGCTTTGTCATTTTGAAAAAATACTGTTGCTTCTAATGTATTTAATCACCTTAGATCTCAAATTCTGCTAGAATCTGTAAAAACCTGATTACAGAACTAATAATGTTAGAAATATTTAAAATAGCTCTTACTCACTAAGGATAGAAAAATAAGGTAAAACAGATATTTAGCTCCTCCAGTAGAACAGAGCAAATTGTAGAAAGGGATGCAATATTTTTCAGATCAAAATTAGACGTCACCTTTTCATAAGCAGACTTTGTCATTGGTTCTGGGATAAGCGCACCAAAAATAAGATATTTTTTCTTACTACTGCTACCTCCTTGATTGCCATATATCATCTGTGGAAGCTGTTGGTTTTGGTTTTCTTTTAGACAAATTGATTGATCATTAACTAAGAGTTTTTCTTAAATAGAAGACACTCAGTGTATACATTCCAATTGTATAAAGTCATTCTGGTAGAACAGTTTTAAGCAAAGGAGGAACTACAGTGCATGGCAATAGAAGCCTTAATGTGAAACCTTTTAGATGAAATCTCAGTTATGCATACTGTACTTTTAAAAGATGCTATTTCTTTGCCACTTTCTTCTCCTTTTTTTTTTTTTTATTATTATTATTTCTATGTAGTGTGTTTGCATGGCAAGGTTTTGATAGCAGGGGTGGCTACAGCAGCAGCTTTTGTGAGAAGATGCCAGAACCTTCCCCCGTGTCCAATGGAGCCAATGCCAGCTGGCTCCCAGATGGACCCACTGCTGGCCAAGGCCTGAGCTAATCAGCGATGGTGGTAGCGCCTCTGGGATAGCATATTAAAAAGGAAAAAAAAAAAAGATAAGCACTCCAGATGTGGCCTCACCAGGGCAGAGCAGAGGGGTACGACCTGCTGGCCATGTCCTCTTAATGCCCCCCAGGCTCCCACTGGCCTCCTTGGCCACAAGGACACGCTGCTGGCTCCCGGGCAGCTTGCTGTCCACCAAGGACTCCCAGGCCCTTCTCCGCAGAGCTGCTTTTCAGCAGCTCAGCCCCTTGCCTGTACTGGTGCATGGGGTTATTCCTCCTCAGGTGCAGGACCTGACACTTGCCTTTGTTGAACTTCATTAGACTCCTCTTCACGTAAGTCAGGCTTTTCCAGGTCTCACTGAATGGTAGCACAGCCTCCTGTTGTATCAGCCACTTCTCTGATATTTGTTTTGTATCAGGAAAGTTATACATAATCTTCAAGTGATATATTTTACATAAGATATTTTTTCTGGGGAAATGGCAAAAATAACCATGATCATTAGTGAATTCAGTGGCAGAGTATTTTTCCCACAATACTCATGTCAGAAATGTTAAAAAATCACAGAATAATCTCTAATTAGTTTTAAAGATGACAGGTGGCAAACAGTCTATTCCAAAGAAACCAGGTATGTTCTGTTTCTTTTCCTCATTTTAAAATTAAGAAACCATAAAGGATTTCCTGATCTTGTAGGGCCTCACAGTATTACTACATAGACTTGCTAGTAAGGATAAATAGCAGTCATGTTACTGAACTCCAGATTGGAGAGATCTCTTATGTGCTACAGCAGAATTCAAAAAACTTACCAGAAATTGTCCATAAACCTGCAGCTTGTGTTTGTGGTTGATAGGTGGTGAGATTCTGTTGCTGTCGCCAAAATTGGAATACTGATTTTTTTCTATGTAATCATTGGGAAGGAAGGGAGAAAAGCCAAAAATGCAGGATGGGGGTGAGAGGAGAGAGTAAAGGCTTCCCACAGGTAAAGAACGAGGGTATCTGTATATTTGCATCTGCAACACACCAAAAAATGGTACTTGGTTATGTATTTGCACACTCACTACCATTATACTCCTGCCTGAATTATTATTGTCTCTAAACTCCGACTCACATGAGCTGTAAGAGCTGACATTAATTTCTGTTAGTTCACACCAAAATGTGTGAAGAAAGAAAACTTAGCTCCTTCCATATCAACATAACTTATGAGCCCTTACATGAATGTGAATTATGGAGAATGACTTCTGATTTCCAAAGCTACAGATTAAGCTACCAACATATAGCAGGGGGAAATTCAGACTTGGAAAGTTTCTGCCAATCACAGCAACAAAAGTCTTAACAAGAACAGGCCTGGAGGCTCTTATTGGCCTGACTGTTCTTCAGCAGTTCCTACTAGAATCAAAGCTATATCTAAGTTTCTCAAAATTAATGTTATATGCACAATTTATGTGATTCTAAAATGAAAATGTTGACGTAACTAGGCACCAAGTCAGAAGTATCTGAGAGACAAGAAGTTTCATTATTATGCAGATCTGTGTATAACATATGCTGTGTTATAGGAAAAGCAGTAGTAAGCAGTAAATACACTTTTTTCCCCTGAGATTCCCCTAAATTTGCAGGAAGTTTAATGACTTTACCATAGTGAGGTTTAGCTCAGTTATAAAGTATGAGCTCATATTTGTATCTGCCCATACTATACAGCTCATTAAAGCTGAAAGGATCCCACTTACTACATGATTAAATGCATTCTTGATCAGAGCAGCAATTATTGAATACATCTTTTTGAATAATCAGTGATACTGAGGAATACAATTGTTCTTCTTTTTGCCCAGTGGTTAACATCGGACCATTTCTCACATACCCTGCCAACAAAGTCACAGCTATAAAGCATCATCAAATCCAGTTAAACAACTCATTCTCTTTCAGGGGAAAAAATTAATCAGACGAGAGGACACTCTGATTTCATCTATTTCTTTCTCATTGCAGAAATGTATGGGAATTAATTTAACATTCTCTAACTCATTGCTGTCCTATGCAGTTTAATATTAAACATTAAGAAATCACTGTCACCAGAGATGGTAATTTTTGTTTCTAGAGTATACTCTAACCCCAAAAGTTCTCAGTAATAGCGATAAGACTGGTATGTATATACGCTACCTGAGCAACTTCCTTAGCCATTTCATTGTCTACAACAGCAAACCACCATGACATTAACAGTATGTCATCAACTTACACAAACCACTTCAGTGTCTAGCCTGAATCTCTCACACTGCTTCTCTCTGCAGTTTCTCCACTTTTCTATGTAGCAGTAAGATCCTGCTGTAATTCTGTGCTGACACACAGTGTGACATTGGTATAATAAACGTGCAAGGTGAGGTGTGAATGTTACAATTCATTTGAATACAACCATCAGTTGTTGGATAGCTGTTATGGCTGAGGAACAAGATTGTTTTATGTGAGATGCATATAACTAAGCTTATTTTTTAGTTGGGGCTTCTCTTACAGCTGGTTGAAAAACAATTTTAAAAAAAATATTAAAAAAAAAAAGAAGAGGAAACTTCACTATAGCAATACCACAGTGACAGCATATTTGTCAGAAAATACTATGTACTGGCATGCAGGGGCTTTTATTAAATGTGTGTTTCTCATCTGTCTTTGTAGACAAAATACCAGAAATTGGTAGAATACAAAAGAATGTTTTAAAAGTCCCTCTTTTTTCTATTCTTTCATTCATCTGTCATTTTTTTAACTGGGTAGAGTATCTTAGATATTCCTAGTTGAAATGTTTGAAATTTATTTACTTTCCAATATAGATGGGATTTTTTTGTCAGTTTTAGTTCTTCAAATAAGTTCTCTTTGCCCTTCAGGCTAAAAGTTTAATATTTAACAGGCTACTCTAAAAAGCCAATCAAAACCAACCAAAAATGCAGTTAAGCTCATCTTTTTAAAACCAATCAAAGTGGGAAGTGATTGTTTACTGACACACTAAATGGGAAAAAAAAGGAAAAAAAACAACAAAGAAACAAAAAACCACAAGCAAGCATTTCTACAGTATATAAGTCCTCAAATTTCCTTTGTTCAGACCTTCAAACGCGCTTTTTCAAAAGAAAAAGCAATTATACTGGAAGCACTTTCTTTTTATTTCTTTCTTTTTGAAATCTTGGCATTCTGACTTCTGGAATATACTATATATGCCTTTCATGTCTGAGTTATATAACACAACTTAGTTACAGGCATGCAGTGTTTTGGTCTATTTAAATATAACTGTTTCCCTGAAAGGCAACTGCATCTTTTTATAGTAGTATGTCCAAAAGTGAAAGCTATTTCAAGACCTCATATCAAAAGCAATACCAAGACCCTGAATTCTAGGAGAGTGAACTTTCAGTTAAGGAATTAGCAGATGGGAGCCCCTGGGGAACTGCCTTCAGGGGTAAAGGAGCAGAACTGCAGCTGTCAGTTCTTTATGGACATTTTTCTTAAAGCACAAGACCTCTTAATTCCCATGTGTAAAAAATCAGGCAAGGAAGGCATGAGACCAGCATGTCTCCTGGTCAAACTAAAATTCAGGAACAAAAGTGCTTAGGCAGTGGAACCAAGGACACATATCCTGGGAGGAATACAGGGACACTACCCAGGCATGTAAGGATGGTGTCAAGAAAGGTAAGGAAAGGTTACAGATTGATTGAGCAAGGAATGTGAAAAATAATAACAAAGGCTTCTACACGTATGCTGGTCAGAAAAGGAAGATGAAAGAAAATGTACCCAATGGTACCCAAAGGACACCAAGCCAAGCGATGCAGTCTGTTTGCTAGAGGGAAGGGATGCCGTCCAGAGGGACTTGAGGAGTGGGCCCACGTGGAGCTAATGAAGTTCAACAAGTGCAAGGTCCTGCATATCTGTCAGGGCAATCTCTAATATCAGTACAGACTGGGGAATGAATGGATTGAGAGCAGCCCTGCAGAGAAGGACTTGGGGATACTAGTGGATGAAAACCAGGACATGAGCCAGGGCTGTGTACTTGCAGCCCAGAAAGCCAACCATGTTCTGGGCTGCATTAAAAGCAGTGTGGCCAGCAAGTCAAGGGAGGTGATCCTCTCCCTCTCTCCCCTCTGCTCTTCTGAGACTCACCTGGAGCACTGTATCCAGCCCTGGGGACCCCAGTAAAAGAGAGACATTGGCCTGTTAGAGTGGGTCCAGAGGAGGGCCACAGAAATAGTCAGGGGGCTGTAAAACGTCTCCTGTGAAGAAAAGCTGAGAGTTCGGGGTTTCAGCCTGAAGAAGAGAAGGCTCCAAGGATGTCTTATCGTATATAAAGCAGGCTTCTAAGAAAGACAGAGAAAGACTTTTTGCTGGGGCCTGTAGTGTTTTTACTCATACAAATTGGTTTTCTCATATTTTTTTTTAAAACAGTTTAGGCTGTGCTTTTGAACTATTCTGTATTAGGAAAAACTAAACCAATATTAAGGTACTACTTTATATAAGTCTGATGGGTGGTAAAAAGATATTCAATTCATCAATAAAACTGTGAAAAGATATTCAATTAGTATTTCTATTACTTTTCCCTAGTCATGTAACAGAGGAATGGCTTTCACTAGCTTTGCTAATATTTTCTGGAAATATGTTAGAGGATTTCTTACACTCTAAGAAGTCTTTATTCTATGCCTTTTTTTCCAGAAATAACATACTGTTTCTTCAGCCTTATTGACTTATCCACTGCATGTCTTTCCTTACTTTCTGTGCACTTCTCATCTGTACGTGAGGTTAAATTAGTGGAAGTTGGAAACATTATAACTCTACAGGAAGGGATGGAAAAATGCTCAGCATATTTTTTCTTCCACTGGATTTTTTTGTAAGAAACAAGGTAGCAAAAACTGCTTTATGACAAATAAGGGTTGTGCATCTTGACACACAGGATTGAACATTTTCACATAGATGTAAAGACTTACAGATTTGCTAGACTAGAAAGTAAATGAAGATTTTTAAAGGCAAAAAAATAAGAAAGTAAATGAAGATTTTTAAGGGCAAAAAAATAAACTGATCATTGATCAAGTTGAGATGAGAATAGAAGATGAAAAAACTGTCCCAATAAAGAGGAATCCATTGTATTTGTGGAAGACAGAAATGTGAAGGATATAATTAAGGATTCTGGTACGGAAGATTAAGGGATCTGAAGGGCAAGTAACTATTCTCCATTGTCTGAGTGTCAAGAGGCTTTTGATCCTCCCTTATTATCTCTAAAGAAAACAAAACCTGTTAGATTTTTCTTTGGGAAGACACTTTCAAACTGTGCTGTGTGAGAGGGAGAGAAGAAACCTGACAGGTCTTCTGAGAGTTTAATTTCAGCTTTGTTTAAGTACTGACAGAGGAACACAGTATTAACACTCATGAAAGAAGAAAACACAGCACACTATCATTATAAGCAAATGCATTTTTGCTCAGATTAAATTAAATTTTCCTTTTGTTGATTGACTTTATATTTTTGGCTCAACTTTCTAACACATAGACTGATTGTAGAGTGCCACTTTATTTTGATAAGTGCTTAACTGTAGGAATGGACAAGTCGGGCATCTTTAGCATCACTTCATGTAATTGTGACTTGCATGATAACAGCCATAACCTTTGTGGGTTTTTTTATCTTTTATGTTTTCTCTCATTTTAATGTTAGCTCCATGCTGTTGCACCATTGTGTCTGTTTGGAGTGAATTACAGAATTGAGGTCTGCATTTTAGTGTTCTTATTTTCTGAATGATCTCTTTGGCTGATCTGGCACTGAGCCTGATATGTCTCTGAACAGTTTTCTTGCCAGAACAAATGAAAGGAGTTCAAAACACAGTAGTCATCTAAATTTCAGTTTGCAGAGAAGTAAGTAATTTGCAGAAGTTTCAGCTGGGGTTCTGCCCCTTTCTAATCACAGTGTGAGTTTCAATCCAAACTCTCAGAAATCTTGATCAGTAGCTGATTTTGGAACAGGCATAAGTGTCACATGCTGAAGCCCTTGTCTTTTCAGAACTTCATGAAGTAAGACCCTCCAACTCCTGTTTCCACGGTGTAAAAGCTTGAGACAAATGCAAACTTATGCAATAGGGTTTGCCTAACTGAATCACAAGAGAGCATGCCAGCAAATATTAGCAGCAGGCCAGTCAACCTATCCTTGACACAGAAGAAATGAGTTTGGTAGAGGAACAGAATAGTTGTGAATAGAACTCACACATGTGCACAGACAATCAACATGTATATAGCACATATATATACATGTATTCATACATAAATAATTTCAGAGTCACAGCATATTTGAGATTGGAAGGGACCTCTGGAGATCATCTTAGCCCCATGACTTCTGCTCAAGCAGGATCAGCTAGAGCAGGCTGCCTGAGGCAAAGCCGTTTTCCAGCCAGCTAGCTGGACACCAGTGTGTACTGGTACATGAGGTTATTCCTTCCCAAGGGCAGGACTTTGCACTTCCCTTTAATAAACTTCACAAGTTTCCTGCCTGCCCATTTCTCCAGCCTGTTGAGATGCCTCTGAAGAGCAGCACATCCACCTAACCCATCTATCACTCCTCCCAGTTTTGTATCATCTGCAAACTTGTTAAGCGTGCACTCATCATCTAGGTCATTAACTAAGAAGTTAAGCAGCGTATGATCCAGTAGTGACTCCTGAGGAACACCACTAGTGACGTTGTGCTGCTGATCACAGAGCCTGGCAGTTCAGCCAGTTTTCAGTTCACCTTAGATTCTAACTCTTATCTAACCTGTTCCTCACCAGCTTGTCTATAAGAATGCCATGGATGACAGTGGCAAAAGTGTTGGTAATGTTGAGAAACAATATTCGCTCTTCTCCGCTCATCAAACTGGCCTGTCATCTTAAGGCAGAAGGCTGTCAGACTGTTTAAGTACAATTTCCCCTTTGTAAATCCACACTGACTGCTCCCAAACACCTGGTCTCATACCTATCTCAAAATGGTTTCCAGGATAAGTTGCTCCATTACTTAGTCTGCCACTAACTGAGATGAGGTTGGCTGGCTTGTTGCTTCCTAGACCTCAGCAAGGCCCTTCTTGAAGCTAGGAGTGACATTTGCTGGTGTCCAGTCCCAGAGGCTGCCCCATCACCCTGGGCCTTCAAAGACAGCTGAGGGCGGCCTCGCAGCCGACCAGCCAGCTCCCAGCACTCGCAGGTGCATCCCCTCAGGCCCCAGGTGATTGTTTATGTGCAGCTGAAGTGTACTCTGACCTGATCCTTCTCCAGCCAGTATTCCTTGCTACCAACTTCTCCTCTGGTCTCAGGGACTTCGGATTTCTGAAGGTTACCAGCCTTCAGAGGAATGAGGAGAAGGCACTGAGTAACTTGGCCTTGCCCATGTCCTTTGTTACCAGGGCCCCATCCCCACCCCGCAGCAGGTCCACGCTTCCCCCGGCCTTCCTTTGGCTGTCGAGGTACATGTAAGGCCTTTCACCCTGTCACGTTGTCCTTCACATCCCACATCAGGTTCAGCTCCGAGATGGGCTGTGAGCTTTCTAGCCACATGTACCACTCCCTGAGAAATCTTCCCAATTAAGGAATTAGAAATTGCTGTTATGAGGATACTTTAAAAAAAAGTCAAAATAGTTTTTGAGAAACGGGAACTGAAGCAGAATTGTCACCTTCTCATTTTCCTTGCTTATGCCTGATGGCTTTATGCTATTGCATCTCTCACAAAAAGGGGGTCTTTTCTACTCCTGTCACTTTTGCCAGTCATGCCTCCTGTACATTCATAATGTTGTGCTTTTGGGAGTCTCTTATGCTTATTTTGTCCTTTCCCCAGCAATTTATTGTTACTTGGATGGCTTCAGTGTGCACCTACACCAATCTGTGTTTGCAACTTTGGTGGTCATCTTATTCACATATTTAATGTATTTGGTGTGTTTGGCTCTGTCATTAGAGAATTACAAATTACTTATATACTGTTGCTGGTTACACTGCTTTCATATGCTTAAATTTGAGTTTAAGCAAAAATAATTTTAATCATAACCTAACTAATACATATGTAAACTACAGGTGTCATGGGCCTCCGATAGGCTGCAAAATGCACTCAGTGATGAGTCAAGGACAAAAAATCCATGAGACACTTTCACTGGTAAACTAAAGGAGGAAGAGAGGCCAGTTTCTGTCCCATTTATGAATATTTTTCATGACAACAAATATTTGAAAAATCAGCCTAGGATCTAAAGTAAATTTCTACTTAAAATTAAGGACATTTCATCAAAATGTTTAATAGTTCAGTAAAATCATGTGTCACAGTCTGATTAATGTTTATTTGAATGTGATATTAGCTACTTTTCTGCTATACTGTTTGACTCTCTTCTTTGTTGTTGGGGTTTTTTGGGTTTTTTTGAAGTGACCTTGAATCTTTCTGTCTGAAAACAAATGTTGAACACTTTGCAAACAGAACAGTGGGCATAACTGCGAGCAGATGGCAAACTCTGCTACAAAGTTTGAGTGCTGCTTTCTGAAAAGTGACAGATGAAAATGTAGTTTCTATTAGAAACTCAAAAGAGAGAAAATCCATTGAAAGTTCCTCCCTTTTCCATCAACAGACTGATAACACCTCAAGTGCAAATCTATTCAGCATTTCACTGTCATGCTGTAGAACTGGATGCTGATGCAATGGTTTTATTTTATTGAGAGGCCAAGATATTTCTTTTTTTAAAACCTCATTAACATATAGTATGAGGCTCAGATATTAGAACTGACTTATATAAATCAAACAGTCATGATAATAGAATGAAGACCAACCTAAGAACTTTCTGTTGTGAAAGAATGGGGTGTGTGGCACACCATAAACAATCAAATGAGTAAATATATTTTAAGGATTCATAAAGCAACTTGATCTGTCAGATTCAATTCTCAACTAAAAATTATCTCTTTAAAAAGTATGAGAATTGTTACAGTAATAGGATTTGGCAACTCATGCAATTATTTTCTTAGCATCTTTGGGAGCTCCATATGTATCACAACTAGAATCTCAGCCGCTGTCATTTTCTTGCTTGATATAGACTTTCCCATAACACTTGAAAAAGTTATTTTTTTTGTAAAGTCAAGCCATAGGGACACATTCAATACAATTAAAATAAAAATACTAAGAATAAAAATAAAGATATTAAGAAATAAAGATACTAAGAATAAAGATACTATTTAGTAATAAAACAGCCACTACATGTTAGATCCTACCTCTCTAGCGCATCTTAAAGTTTTGGGTCAGCAGAGTGATTGTGGAAAATGACTCTCTGTTTACTAGGGAGAATTAGATGCCCTATAATTTTCTTTTTTACAGTGAGAAGTATATAATGCTTCAGCCCTGTTTTGAACGTATTTATTTATGTACTGATTTACTCTTCATCTGAAATATGTCAAGGTCACAAAATATTGCTTGACTCTCAGTGTGCCATCAAAAGCAATAAGTGCTAGTAAATAGTAAAAAGACTATTTGTAGATGTTGATCCTACAAATGCTATCCTCTTCCATATATTGCCTGCATTTTTGAAAGGACCTTTCTTCATAAATTGTTAATTTCTTCATTTGTACTTTTAATATTTTTTGTAGAATGTCTCTTATGATTGTACTTTGGTGTTGAAAAGAATGTTTGGATGTGACAGTATCTGTGCATTCAACAAATAAATATGATAAGGACCATATGCAGTTATGCACTGATATTTAGGCAGATTAATAATCTGTCTCTCTTAGGATGTTTGTTTGAACTTGTTCATTATTAAAGGTGAGATGCTGAATTTCTAGTAGAAGGCAGAGGGTGGCAGTGAAAGAAAGAAGAAATAAATAAATTAGAGTTTTGTGCAATCTTTCTTGGAGATTTCATTCCAAAACATTGCTTCACTCCTTTTCATTACTGTTAAACAATTTTAAGAGTTGAAAAAATCTACTGGAAATTCAAGATTATATGTGATAAGGATCCTTGGGAATAAGGAAAGGAAAAACGTTTGGTTCAGGAACACTTCTGTTGCTTAGCTAATAAGAAAAGATCAGACCTATTAGTAAATTGTAGAAACTATCTGTATTTATACTGCAGCTCTGCAAGATGTTGAGAGGAAGAACAGTGAGAGGAGAAATAAACTGCTAAGAATACTTTGCATGTCCCGGTATGACGTTTTGTCATAAGAAATGGTCAGATAAAGGTAGTAGCATTAATGCTGAAAGTGCCAGAGTTACCATAATTTTGAACCAGATGAACCTCTTAAGGCTTTAGTGAAGTAAATATCACTGAGTTTTCATTTATTTTTTAAGAGGTAGCTGAATCCAGAAAGTCCATGGAAGTGAGGCTACTACAGCTCCATTTATTCCCAACAGGCACATGCAGAAACACACGTGCAACACATATACACATGGCCCACCACACAGAGCAACACAGAGAACACACCTTTCAACCAAACACAAACAGTACCTACTGCCTTACCGTTTCTCTTCTTTGGCTAAGCTAGGTGAAGGTGCACTACTGTATATGTGGGTCTCTCCAGCAGCTGGGTCCAGTCACTCAGCCTGCCTAGTAGCTGCCCTTGAAATCCAGTTTCCCCAGTTGCTGGCCGTCAGGCATAGGAGCCCCTGAGGCTGCATTACTACTCTAGCTGCTGGTACAGACCCCCCCTTACATACACACACCCTGTGAATCCCTCCAGCAGCTGGCCTTAGACACACAGTCTGTCCAGTTGGTTGTCCTAGATCCCTGCTCTCTCCATTTACTTCCTGAACAAAAGCACAAGTACATCTGCAAAGGGATGCAAATTGGAGCACACTCTTTCCTTCAGACCCTGCAGTCTCTCCAGCAGCTGGTCAGGGACCCGTCATCCCTCTGATAGCCATTTCCTTCTGTTTGCACTCACAGACATACCCAGACACCTTTGCTCCCAGGCCACTTCACCCATTATCACTTGCCCCTTAAATGGCTTGATCCGTGATAGTGTTCACATGCTCACCCCCCTCACTGGCTCCAGTCGTTGCCACCACAGATGCACAGTCCCCTTTGAGCCATGGTCCCACTGCAATTCCTGGACTCAGCCTCCCCACCAAAACACACAGATGCATACTGCACAGGGAGCCTCACCCAGGACAGAGTTAGGGAGGAATTTAAGAAGACAGAACAGACAGTGCTGGTGAGGCACAGGGCATGGCTAAGCAAGCATATCAACGTGTCAGTCACGTGCTTACACAAGACCCACCACTCTTATTCTCTTTTCTCTGTTTTCTCATGCTTGTTCCTCCCCAAACCACCTTAATCCCCCTGATTCCTCTACCCTTGGCTCCTCCTCTAAATATCCCATGAAAAGTTCTTGTGCAATTGCTAAATGCTTTTCCTATACATTTGCTAATATGTCCCGTGCTCCTGGGCATATTCTATTAAACTCAATACTGTAATAAATGGAGTGCAAGAATGAAGAACAGTTTCTTCAGTCAAAACAATATACTAATTTAAAAAAAATTAATAAACCCTCCCTGATAAAATATAATTCCTAGAATTGTAAAGTTGGAGTGAGGCATAACGATCCTATCGTACATAAGGAAACCTCAACAATATGTGCTACTCAGCCAGTACTAGCTGTTTATTCATTAATCTTCAAAAAAACCCTACACTGCCACAAGATACAGTAGGTAGATTAATATAAAATGCACAAGAAATTTATATAATCAGTTCCACAGGTTTCTATAGCAGATAACGAGTTGTCATGAAACAAATTTGAAAGGCTGAAGAATACATGAAAGGAAATCCGTTCCAAATTCAGTGTTTGTCATAACTGGATCAGACGGCACTTATTGATTTTATGCAAGTTAAAGTTAAGACAGTGCTTATTAATTTTATGCAAGTTTATGTCACAATTTTATTTAGCATAGATTGAGCCTCAGTGAAACATTATTATTCTTGACTGGTATTCACCACCACCCAAAATTAATGTTCTGATATTGAGTTCTTTAGCGTCTATTGAAAAAAGGCATTCAGACGCAGACTGAAACTTGGCTAGTGAGGTTGATTGTCGTGTTTGTGAAAGGCAGTTTAGCAAGAGCTTTATGTTGTCTGACACGCTAATATTCATCACGCAAAACTGATATCCATTTTTTAATGGCTCAACTCTATTTAGGTACTTACATTTAAGATAATTAACAGTAAATGGCAGATGTCTTTGGGACTTCTAGACTCTAAGTTTACTAAATAATTCAACATGCAACATTTGAGAGTTCTAAGAAACCTGATTACAATTCCTATTGCCTATAGAAGACTTAATTTTTTTAAAATATCTTGTCCCAGTAATATGTGCTTATTTCAAAAGTCTGTCTGTATTCCAATGTCTTGATGCTTTGAATGTGTTCTAGTTGTTTTTCTGTCTTCTGATCCACAGAAGAATGAGGTTATGATAATTCATTGTTACTCATTCTCTTCTGTTTGAGGTTTGCCAGAAGCTCTTTGCTTATCCATGCAGGCCTGCTGCCCACTTTTTGACAATCCTTAGAGATTGCATGTGTTTCTGGGTTTTGCTATTAGACAATTTATCCAAATTATTATTACTGGATGATAATGTGATAGGAGTTAAGCAATGCCCTGCTTGGAACTAGTAGTTCTTCTCTCTCCTCTACAGGAACAACAGTTTTGAGACAGCACATAATCAAAAACTCAGATTACTTGTTTCGCCCCTGAAAAGAGTCCTTGTATATTTTTGGTGGACAAGGCTGCCTTTCAAAAAGTGTTTGGATTTTTTTATTACCCCTTTCTCTTTTCATAGCTCTTCTGCAGTTGTAGATGTGATTGCAGTATCAGTTCACTGAATATGTTGCGAGTGCTAAATTCCATAACTAAAGAGGTGTTTCTTCTTCCAAATGCTTTTTTCATGATGGCTGTCACCCCTCGTGAATAGCTTCACATGAGTGGTAACTTTTTAGAAATCTTTTATGTGGATAATTTTATTATATTTTCTACCTACTTTTTAACAAGCTACTTTTTAGTATATTTTCTCCTTGCTTAAGTTGTAAAGTTCTAAACTTAAATCTTGTCTTCCAGTCAGCTACTGAAACAGTCCTCCCTAATTCTTTTATAAACTTCTCTAGCTTGTACGTTTGATTCTTCTTCAAAGCTACCTGCATTTTTCAGCTTGGTAGACAACCTAGCTTCCTTCTGCCATTCAATTCTGTTTGTAACATATGTTCTTCATAGAGCATTGTGTTCTTTGTATACTTAATTGTTAACCACATTTCAGGTGTTTTGATCAAAGAGGCTATTTTGGAGATCAGTATATTTACAGCTTTTTTCCCTCTCCTAGTCTAGTATTGCCTTTGCAGCACAATCATTCACATTTCCCAGCACTGGAGACTCCTGTTCTTCAAGGCAGATAGACATCTTGGGTACTGAAATATAATAAAACAGTAGTGATTGCATCTTGTGGATATTTGGGTGTCACGTAATAATTTCCATTGCTAAAGTACTAAAGAGTGATGGTGATAGCGCTAGTGTGAAGAAGTTGCAAGCTGCCAATAAGCAGTCCTTGAATCAGTTTCCTAACATGGTGATAAAAGGTAAAACGGTGAGCAAAATTCTGTCATTTCAGAGATCTGTTAAAAACATACAGGTGAACAATTATTAATTACTCCTCTAAAAGGTGATTGATATTAAAAAATTTAATCTTTTTACTGAATTTCTTCACTAGTGTTGTGAGTGTGAGGGTGCATGAATGATAAAAGACATTAGAAAAAGGGGCATGAATCCTGACCCCTCAAGGTGAAAAAAAAAAAAAAAAAAGAGGCTCCATTCTTCCATGGAAAGGCACTTCCAAAAAAGCAAAGTATTTCAAAATCTTTAGGTTAAACAGGGAAAATAAACAGTGAGTCAGTAGAAATAGTGAAATATCAACCTAAATTATTGGTGGAAGCCATTCAAGAAAAGTGCTGAGAATTATGATGTAAGCATCAAACTTCTGAATATAAACATGGGCTGATGCAAACCAACTCCTCTCTGTCCCCAGAGCTTTCAGCTTTGAAAGGTAAAACCCCATTTTCAGTGAGATGTGGAAATGAAGAGGCGTTACATTGCATTCTTTTGGGTTACTAATTATAATGACATAATTTCAGGAGTAATTGAGTTTTCCATCGCACTAATTAAAACCTGAAATATAGATTAAATGAAAGAAATCAGACTCTTTAGGGACCTGCAAGTTTATTACGTGTAACATTCATAATCCAGTTCATGTAAGTAGAGTCAATTAAAGTTTCTCAGCAATGTGTTTTTGTTCTTGTGCCCTCTCTCTGCAGGACTTTATAATTTGGGAAATACTGGAGCTGGCTCCAATTAAGACACATTTAGCACTGGATTCTTTACAGTTTAGGCATTAATTTATTTGCTAATCCCACAATGGCTGGGGGGATCTTATTAATTGTGCCTTTGTAGAATAAATGCAACCATATTTTAAAGCACAGTGATTCTAGAAGATGTGAAATAAGAGACAAGTTTGTAAACTGAAACCTGATGTGGATGAATAGTTCACAGAGATTAAGTTAATGAGCCTTCCATCCTAACTCTCCCTCTATAGTTAGAAATTGGAAGAGAAAGGAGGAGAGTGACCTTCCTAAATAAAGTTTAAAGGTGAAGCCTGTCTCTCCCTGCAGCCCACAGAAGGATTACACAGATATTGGCATAACTTAGATGAAGTTGTTAGCCATTTTGAACAGTTCTCCCGACTTCATTTACCCTCACTTAACATTCTTGGCTACTTTTAAATATTTGCATGATTTGTGTTAGTAATTAAGAAAATTTTTAATGTCTCATACTGCTATAGTAACATATATACACATTGTATATGCTATAGTAAACATAGGTAACATATTTATAAAATCAGTGTGATAGAATGCTCAAAATATACACACACGTTAAGGAAAGCAGTATTTGAGTATGCAGTTATATATATGAATATATTCAACACAGGAACCTATACAGCATAACCAGCAGATATGTTTGCATGCACATTGATTATTTAAGTATTTTCCTGTAATAATATCAAAAATATTTTAAATACACATAAATTGCATTAAAAATAAATCCAAAAGTTAATAGGAAATACTTATATTTTACTCTCCGTACATTTCTGCAATCCTTATGAAAATGGTTTTCTGAACCATTTTGATCATTATCCATGGGTGCCTTCTGCTAAGAACTGATAAGTGACGGAGACAAGCTAATAGCCTGTTAATGAGCTCTTTCCCCAGTGGAACTTTAAGTCTGATTCAAGAGGGTCACTGCCAGCCAAGTATTGAATTATTAAGTATGGTAATTAATCCAGCCAAAGGCACCTATTTGTAACATTTTCAACTCGAAGATTACCAGATAGATTTGAATAAACTTTACTTTGTTCCTAGTTTGCATTGGAAAATTAATAAAATTAATTATTGTAGAACAGCAAGATATTTAATTCAGACTATGATAAATGAGTTGATGTTTTAGTATTTTTCAGTCACTTCAAGAAATATTTCTATTTTTCATTTATTAATCAAAGTATGAAGAGAAGAGTAAGCTGGACTTTTTTTCAGTCTTTCCTGTTTGTAAAAGGGCTTTAGCAACAGATCCTAAACAGTTTCTGTTGCCCAAAAGAGTTTGAAATGAGATTTACATTGTGTAGGTATTTGGGTATTGTAGCGGAGTGAGGGCAGAGGGTTGATCAGCATTGACAACATGCAGCTGTGGCCTTGCCTCAGCGGCAGCAGGTTGATTGACATGGATGCTGTGCAGCTGTAGCTCATTCCTGCTAAGTGGTTAAATAGCCCTGAGGAGCAGTGGGGAAGTCAGATGTTGGAGGAGCAGTGTGGCCTGGCCCCTGCAGGAAGGAGATACAGCATGGACAGTAGCATCTGACCAATGGTAAAGCCTTGTTGCAGCCTGCTGGTTTGATTGTGCTGCAACAATTGGTGCCCTGTGTGAGGCCCTTCAGATTATGAGACTGAGTGTAATGAGCAGTGACAGTGGTGATGGCTGTGCCGGGGAATGTTTGAAGTTTTGAGCAGTGACAGCACCACCTAATGAAGCAGAGACAGGCTGGGGTAGCCTGTGATCCAGATCATGTTGAGATAGGCAGGGAGAGCCTGGGGGTCTGGATCAGATACCAGTAAAGGTGAGCCGTTGGGATTAAAGAGAAGGAAGCCTGACTGCTGTGGAGTTAGGAGACTGAGGGTTAAGGGCGGCGGAGTACATGGCCAGATGTGGCAGCAGCCTGCAGTGGTGGTGGGTCCAAAGCAGGTCTGGCCAGACAGCGGTGATGGCTGTGCTGGGGGAAGGTGCTGGAGCAGCGTGGTGCTGCAGGTGGGTCCTGCCGTTGCTGCTGCTCCTTGGCCTGGTGGTATCCTTGCCAGTGTTTATGTGTTTGAAGATGTCTCCAGTCGTAGAAGAAGTGAGCGACCACAAGGATGTTGAGAAGCTTGTTAGAACATGGAGTAACGTATTAGTGCTGTATTCTAGATCTGCTGCTGTTGAAAGCTCATTCAGGTTACTGTCTGGTGTGACTGAAGAGGTGAAAGGACAAGGTGCTCTAAGTTCATCAGAGCCCCCCTCTGAAGAAAACAAAATCCCAGATGTCAAGAAAGTAGATGAGAAGAAAGGTGATCAGCCCCCAGAAGCTGAAAAGCCCAAAATAAAATGGAAGGGATATGTGTATGAGTTCAGGGACAAACTGTCACATTGATAATATATAACTGCAGGCTGGCTGATGTAGATAAGATGTAGGTGTGGCTGGTTAAGTTAAGAGGTTGAGCAGCCAAGGAAGAGAGAGGAGGAAGAAGCAGAGAGAGAGAGTGTGCCCTGGGTGAGGAGGGACAAGAAAGCAGCAGAGACTGGCATGAAGAGTATGTTGGTATGAGATGGTAAAAGACCTTGTTGCAGCTTGACAGTTTGGAGACTGCAGCGACAGGGTATTTGTGCGTGCATGCACGCATTTTTCAGGTTTACCAACATCCTGTGTCGCATGGAGGAAGCAGTAACAATATGCTAAATGCTTAGTATCATTCGACTTTGGTTTGTAGTTTCCTAAATGGCTGAAAGCAAGGTTTCAGTTTCCTTACCCCCTGCCATTGTTCTCCAGAGTCTGTAAATCCTGTAAGACTGATGCAAGCATTGAGCAGCTGGTCTTTTAAATTTATAGAAAGAAAAACATTTGGACATTTATTATTAAGTTTTAACTTTGGAAGATATACATTCAGTCTAGGAAGAAGTTCTTGAGTCTAGTAATGAAGGAAAATCGTACATGTTCAGTTATGTTCTTTTTTTGTGAGCCCAATCTATTTAGTGCGTGCTTTAGCAATTAATTAATTAATTTGGACAATTTAATAATTTAAGAAATGCTAGAGGAAGAGCATTAGGGATTTTGAAGAACATACTCCATTAACTGTTGTATAGGCCATTAATTTCCTTGGGGGTCTTATGAAGATTAATTAGTTAATGTGCTTTGAAGATCCAAAGTTGCTATCTAAATGCAAAGTTATAACTATTACTACTTTTCAAGTACTACGGTTATATAAAATTTTATTAACAAATATATGCTTTCACTTGTATTTTTGTTTCAGTCAATCTTCCAAGGAAAGAAAAATAAACCACACAGAATGCATTTCAAATAATCATTCCTTTGCATTGCGGATAAACAAAACTAATTTTGAAAACAATATGAGGGATATAATATGCCTACAAACATCTATTGTAACTATCCATTAACAAATATTGATGCAATACCACCTTGAACTTTTTTTCTAAAGTCTAAATAGTCCCAGCTCTCTCAGCCTTCCCTCACAGGAGAGATGCTGCAGTCCATCTCACAGACCTTTGTTGGACTTTCTTCAAAATGGTGCCTTGTAGGTACTTCCTTGCTCACGTGTACATGCTAGAGTTGACCATGGACCCTTTGTTGATTTTGACATCCATTCCTGTCATAAAATCATAGAATCACAGAATCAATTAGGTTGGAAAAGACCACTGAGATCATCAAGGCCAACCATTAACCTAACACTGCCAAGTCCATCACTAAACCACGCTGCTAAGCACTGCATCTTACACATTTCTGAAATATTTCCAGGGATGGTGATTCTACCACCTCCTGGGCAGCCTGTTCCAATACTTGGCCACCCTTTCAGTGAAGAACTTTTTTTAATATCCAATATAAACCTCCCCTGGTGCAACTTTAGGATGTTTCTTTTTGTCCTATCACTTGTTATTTGGGAGGAGAGGCTGACACCCACTTTGCTACAACCTCCTTTCAGGCAGCTGTAGAGAGCAATAAGGTCCACCCTGAGTCTTCTCTTCTCCAGGCTAAACAACCTCAGTTATCTCAGCTGTTCCACATCCAGCTTGTTCTCTAGACCCTTCGCCAGCTTTGGTGCCCTTCTCTGGACACACTCCAGCAGTTCTAAGTCTTGTAGTGAGGGGCCCAGAACCAAACACAGGATTTGAGGTGCAGCCTCACCAGTGCTGAGTACGTGGGGACAATCACTGTCCTTGTCCTGCTGGTCATTCCATTTCTGATACAAGCCAGGGTGCCGTTGGGCTTCTTGGCCACCTGGGCACACTGCCGGCTCCTGTTCAGGTGGCTGTTGATCAACAAGCTCAGGTCCTTTTTGGCCAGGCAGCTTTCCAGCCGCCCCTCCCCCAGCCTGTAGCGTTGTGTGGGGCTGTTGTGCCCCAAGTGCAGGATCCAGCAACGTTCCTTGTTGAACCTCATACAGCTGGCCTCAGCTAAAATATCTTCTCAGAGATTCCCTGTTACTTTACTGTTCTTTGAAAATTCATTGGTAATGAAGAGATTTGGGAAGTATTTCAGCATATCCTCTGGAAAAATGCAAAGAGCATTTTATATGGTTACTACCCTAACATTGAATTAAGAGCTTTAAATCTCTGTTCCCATCCCATGAAAATCCATTGGCATTTTGATCCTTTTTCATTTGGATGGGAGTGCTAATGTGACTGCTTCTCAGTCAGAGGACCTGATGTGATGTCTAATACTTCCATGTAGCTGCTGTTAATGCTAATGGAAACTGTGGACAAGTCTCAGAGGACAGAATTTGGCACAGAGAGACAAGTAATGGAAAAGCTCTTTTACTTTGGGCATAGAGTTCTGAAAAATGATATGCTTTATGTCTTCGGAAAATCTGTATCCATAAGAGAAGGGATGAATAGTTTACCCATGCTACTTCCTCAACTTGGCAGAGAGATCATTCCTAGGAATGACAGTGTTATTCACTGTCATCCTCTTGATGTGCTTTATAACTTTAGAGTTGATCAATGACAAATATATTGGAATAAACCAATAATGTTATTACTAGTAACTCCCAAAAAATCCCGTGTAATCATCACCTACCAGCCTGGGACTACAGGTTTCATGGCCTTTACTAGGGACCAAGGCCTGTTAAAGAAATAACCTCACAGTTTTTGAAGGGACACAATTTTTTAGTTTTTCGTAGGGCAGGTAAACATGAGCCACAGCTCATGTTCCAACACCTTCAGTTTTTAAAAATGCATAATGAAGACCCAGGTAGCTCACTTGTGCTGTGTGTGAATCTGTTCAAATACAGTTCCAAGCACAGTTTTTCTTTGCTTTTGAGTAGCTTCCATGTGCAAATTTTATGATATGTGTCATAGATTTTTTTGAACAGACATGTCGTAATTGAGTCTCTTTATATTGCCTTAGTAATCAATTTTGATTTTAGTAGGACAATGTAGAACCAGCTGACCTTATATCCCCCCATTTTATTCTCATCCACCACATGCTCTACCAAAGAATTGAAATAATACAGAGGATCAGAACTGCAGCTGGATAAATGGTTAATCTTTACCATTTGATGGGAAACTGTACAGAAAAGTACTAGTTTCATGCAGATTGATTGTAAAACAGTTGAATGCCATGGGACTTTAAGCAGTGATGAGATTTGACACATCTGTGAAATTAGTTAGAACCGTAACAAAGAGACAGTGCCACTTATAATGAATCCTATTTAGAAAGCAAATAACACATTTACTTATTTCTATAGAGAGCTGATAGGGTGAGAGAATGAACTGCAGTAACAAACCTTCAGGCATACAGGCTACTGCTACTTTATTGTGTGGCTTACCTACAAGAATAAATAAAAGGCAGGGATTGAGACAAGTCAACAAATTTGCTCAGCTTTTGCTTGTTGCTATGAATGTAAGAGTGATGAATTAAACGGATTACATAAGTAGAAGATCACTTGCAGAGATAATTATGCTAATGATATAGCAAGGCTTTCCGTTATAAAATATTCTTTCTAATTTCTATCCTTACTCCTGGATGAAACCTGGCTGATGGATGCTGCACTTTAAAGGATGTTTTTACATAAAACCACAATATTTTTTCTGTAATCCTTGTATATAAAGATCTCAGTAAGATGAATTTACCACTTAAATACTTTTTCACAGTACTGTATTATGATTCACTAAAAATTGCTCCGCACTAATGTAATGGGACTGAAAATACTGAGACTTAATATTTAACTATTCTCATTTACACTTTAGTACTAGCTTGTACCACAAGTTTGCTCAACAAAGTAAGAAGGTTATTCCTAGTATTTCAATATGCTTAATAGAAGTAATATTTAACAAGTATGCTGCAAGGATTTTAATTGATCTTCATTAAGGATTGATGAAAAATCAAAGGCATAAAAGTAAAGGAAAAAGGTCTTTTCTTATGTCAGAGCTGTAATTCTGGAAAGACACCAGAATTATAAAATCTGTGGTGAAACCTTCTGTGGTTTGGATATCTAATTTACCTTATTACATGTGTTAAAACTACAGATTCTGTTTTATATTTCTCACTGCTACTTAATTTACCATCATCTGGTTAAACACTGGGAAAAGCATCTTGGTATGACCCTCTGGATAATTTCAAGGTTTCTTCTTTTTAACAAATATGAATGGGGTAGCTAAGTGCGGTTCTAGACTAGTATTTTAGGGCCCTAGAAGGTGCTTTGCGCACCTGGGTATACTCACATGACAGTGACAGACATCAGGTGTGAGATTTGCCATCAAAAATACTCCTTATATATCATATTGGAATGCTGTTGAGCTTACTATGTGATTGATACATATAGCAGGTTGTTTGGAGTTCACAGTAACAGCATTGTGGTTAGTTATTTGGCAGAACCGAACAAATATTTTAAATATCTTGCTATTCAGTGCAATTGGGGTTTATATTTATAAAAATAAAAGTTAAAATTGAAGATTGCAAAGGTTTTCTTTGCTTTTGATCCACAGAGCCATTGATGATTTGGAATAAAAAGAATAGAGAATAATACATTGCTTAACAGCTGAATTGTTGCTTATTAATAAAGGTGCTATTTGTGTAATTTGTTTTTTGAGCTACTGGTAATTGCTTTTTCTATGAACTGCACTGAGTTAAGCATGATTTATGAAGAAGGAAATTTAACAAAGAAAGAAATGCTTCCAGAGTGTGCAGGGCTTTAATATAATTTCCTATTTTTCACAAGTGTATAATGATGATCCCAATCCCTTGTGAGGCATATTTTTACATTTGATAAAGTTTAAGTAGTAACCTAATGAATAGATTACTCATAATAATAATGAAATATTTCATGTATGTTAAGCCACCCTTGGAGGATAATCAGTGGTGGTGAGATTTTCTTTTTCTACACATATCTGATGTAACCACTAGCAATTTATGTTTGCTAATACTCACTTGTTGCAACTAGCTGATCATGTTTTCTAGAGGGAAAGCAAGCAGTGAATGGTAACTCTGCTAGCCCTGCTGCTTGCAGGCAATGTACCAATGGAAAAATTTGCAAGAAAATGGTATCCGATAATTCTGATAAAGTGCTGGCTTTTTTTGTGGTTAGGGTTTGGTTTTGGGGTGGGGGGGGTTGGTTTTTGGTTGTTGGGGTTTTTTTGTTTGTTTTTGTCGTGTTTGTTTTAAAAGAAAAAGAAAGCATTAAAGAGCTTTGGAAGATCACTTTGTTTTTTTCAGGGTAACTAATGAGGCTGTATTCACACATTCGATTGAGCAGATGCCTATCTGATTCCATATGCAGGTTTTCTTTGTGATTAAAAAAATCTGTGATTTATTTCTGCCTAGTGTCTGCTCTCCATCTTAGTCTAGTCCAATGTTTCTATTGGATGGTCTTGCTCTGACACTAGTTCTCAGGAAATTGATGACAAGTTATATTATATCACTAGTTAATATTGCGCTCCTGATTCTAGGTTCAGAAACCTTTGCCTGTGTGTCTGCATGGGCTGAGTGTGTAATTAGATTTACATAGTCATGTCAAAGTGCGGTGGATTGACCCTGGATGGCTGCTAGACCCCCACCCAGCTGCTCTGTCACTCCTCAAGAAGACAGGGGAAGAACATAAGATGAAAAAGCTCATGGTTCGAGATAAAGACACATCAGTCATGAATTGCCATCACTGGCAAAATAGACTCGGCTTGGGAAAAGTTAATTTAATTTATCACTAATTCAAAAATAATAAAAAAAAAACAAACCCTATTGATGAGAAAGAAAAGCAAAAATGAAAATACCCCACCCCCTTTCCAGGTTTAGCTTTACTCCTTCACACCCTACTCCTTTACCTCCCTAACGTGCAGGGGAGCAGGGGAACTGGGAATGGGAGGTTTGTGGTCCATACACAACAGCTCCTCTCTGTTGCTCCTACCTTCCCACACTTTTCTCCTGCTCCAGTGCGGATCCTTCCACAGGCTGCAATGTGGACACCTGCTCCACTATGGTCTCTCCACATGCTGTAAGGGAATATCTGCACCAGCCCCTGGAGCACTTCTTCCTCCTCCACTTCCACTCACCTTGGTGTTGCAGGGCTTTTTTTCACACCTTTTCTCCTCAGACTTCACTGCCTGTGCTGCATTTTGCCCTTTCTTAAATACATTTTCACAGAGGTCCCACCAGCATGGCTGGCAGACTCATCGGTGGCTGCAGTGGGGCCACTGAGGTGCTGGCTGGGACCACCATGGTGCAGCTCCTGGTCTCTTCTTACAGACACCCCTTGAAGCCCCCCCACTTCCAGACCTTGCCATTGATACCCAATACACCAAGTCAGGTACTAGCATTTTTTTTTCTACTTTATGTTTTAGCAGGATCCCTTGGATCAGATATTTTATTGCTGTTGTTGGCAGCAAAAAACATAGGAATGTTGTAATATTATTGGCTTATGAATTAAGTTAATTTCCTTAATCACCTTCATACAGAATAATTTGAAGGCAAAGCATTCATAGTCCCAGCCCCCAGCAGTATAGACACTTGTAATAATTATGCCTGTACCTAGTTATTGGCCTGAGGCTTTCAGAGTTTAGGGTTTTTCTCCTGTATTAAAAACTACAACATAGTACTTCGTCTATCTAGCGTATGAATTTAATTTCATTTTCCCATACTTACTATTACAAAAATGATGGTCACAAGCTTGTTAATATCTGAAATACGTACACAAAGATTAATATTTGGTGAAGATTTCAGTGGCTCTTAATTTTTATGTCAAATATCATCAGTTTCTCTCCTTCACAGCTGATTATGAACTTAGTCATTACATCGAGCAGCAACAAAAGCAATAGACTTCCAGACTTGTAAAATACTTGGAACCAAGCATTTGTTTCAAAACTGTTTCAAAACATAATGCAATCAGGCAATTTAACAGCACATATTAAACAGAAAACACAATGAAATCATAGCAGCAACTGTTATCACAGTAAAAAACCATAGCAAGTAACTCAAATACATAAATCTCTGTTGTACTATTACCCTCAAATCAATTGGTACTAAATAAAGCAAAGGCATTTCTGTTGCTCCATAACATTCCCAGGGATGGAGGTAAGGATGCGCAGCCCTTAGTTTCCTATATCCTGCTTCTTGGAGATAGAAGTGACTTTTGCTTTCTTCCATTAAAGAAATACAGTGAACTATTATGCTAAGAATATGATGAGCAATTGCATCTTGAATTTCATGGTTTTCTTTTATAAAATAGAGGTGATAGGTTTCTGCCTGTCCTACTGTAAATTTGGAGGAGTGTGATTTATTTTTTAAAAAGCCATATAAATATGAATTTTATATGCACGCATATAAAAGCAGAGTTGGTTCTGGTGTTTTTTGTTGTCATTGCTTCTTTTTTTTCTTTCATACTGTATAGTTTCAAGAGGTGATTATGAATAGCATGACTTCATTTGTGAGTAATTTTTACCATTTGTGATTAATTAACCAAGCAGCGTGTTATCCAGACTGTATAGTAACACACCCCAAGGTCTCACTCTAAAAATCCCATCCCACTGAAAGACAGAAAAAGATACTACTGCCTCAGGAAAGAACAGTCTTCCATTTTTCTGTACTTTCTCCACTCTCGTCTGCATTCCACACCACTAACAGCAGAGAGGAAATAAAATTGCACTGTGTCAATACACGCACATATGTTCTGTGTAAATATGTGTAACATTTATAATACAAGCACTAGATAGGTATACTACATGAATGTACTATTTTTGGTATAACACACAGTTTTTATTTTAAAGAAATATTAGTGCAACTGCATGCTATGTTCAGTATTGATAATATTATGTTTTACTAATCTGTGGGATTTAGTTACTCTGGTTAGGTCTCAGAATCAACATAAGTCTCAAAACAATTATCATCCTCACAAGCACATACGAACCCTGAAAATTACAAATAACTGATAAAATCCTCAGAAACTTAGAAATATGAAGCTTAAAGTGATGCATATTTCATACAGAACATTGAAAACCTACTAAGTATATAAAGAGAAACTCTGGACATTTTTAACCTCAGAGTTATTTCACAATAGCGACATTGCATACTGACAAATTTGTCTTAAAGAACAAATATCTCAAAACAGGTTTTTCAAGGAACACTGCATCTGTCAGGTTGTTCTGGTGTTTTTGCATACTGAAACTCACATGTATTGTGCCACCTTGGCTCTGTCAGAACACACATGCCTTTTGACTCTCAAATTCACACTCAGATGGGTTTTTTTCAACACAAAATAAGCAAAAATGTGAATGTTAATATAACACAATCTATCCACATCTCTTCCAAGTTAGCACCAAATTCTGTGTTAAGTTCATGCCATAGCAGTATATTAAGCTGTCCAATGGGAAATAAAAAGTCCACTGTTTTTATAGGTTCATTAGTTTTCCAGACCAGCCCAGACAATATAGTCTGAGACCTTTTTAACCCAATTTTAATGAAAATCATCCTTCCTTCCTCTGATTCCCTGTTGGATTCTTATTTAGATTGCAATCACTCCTGATGAACAGATGTGAAAGAGCAGACCTTGCTCCAGCTGGACACTTCAGAAAGTTTAGGAGGGCAGGAGGTTCCCCTAATCATGTCTTAAATTGAGTTATATGTCTTGTAACAACAAATTAATGATTAGCTACCAATTATTATCAAAGACTTCTTTAGACTGAGACATTAAATGTTCATCTGTGGAAATAAGAAATTCTGAAAACAAAATAACTTACACTTTTAGATCCTAACTTAAATAGGTAGGTAAGGACAAAATGGATATAAGGAGTCTTTAATACAGAAATCAGCAAATTTTTGGAAAAAGAATTCTGCAAAATAGGCTGATAGTTTAGGTTATTTAACTATCATTAGACTCTCCTCTGACTCCAGTTTCCTTGTTAATATAGCATAATTTAGATATTTCTGTTTAGAACTAAATTCCAACTAAATTTATATACGCTAAACAGCAGAAGGAGTTTCAGGATTCTATTTTCAAGGCAGAGTCAAAGTGATGGGACATAGTTTTTAAACAAGTTAAAGGTACAAAATATGTGGAGGTAAATACGTGTGTGAAATGAGCTGATTGACATCTCCTTCAAACTTTTGGCTTGAGTTTGGTGAAAGCCTTTGGCATTGGAATTGTATGCAATACTTGCAGGACTGAGTCCTGACTATCCAGAAGTAAAGCACATAAGTAAACAGAAGGTTTTCGAGACCAGTCTACAAATCCCTGTGCAAACTGGTCTGACCTCATTGCTGACCCTGCTTTGAGCCAGTGTTTGGACTAGATAACTCCGGAGGTGCCATCCAACATGAGTTTCTTATGATCCTGTCATTATTATCCGTATCAGTTTATAGCAGACTGCTTTGCTGATGTTATCTGACTTACAAGGTTACAACGACCCTTTTCCTGCAGTCCTGCTGCGTGTCATTCATAAATCAATAAATTGCTTGAAATGTGATTTGGTTAAACTACGTGGATGGAATAGTTTTTCCTTGACACAGACTGTAACTTGAAAATGCTTAGTAAAATGGTTGATAATTTTCTGGAATGACTCTTTACTCAGATCACTTGGTCAATCTCCGTATAATAAACCATGGCAGCTTGTTAGGGCTTTGCCAAGTTGTCCTGTCTTATGTGAGCTGAGCTGTGTGTAATGATTAACTAGCACATCCATTTGTTAATGAGGTGATTAAAAAAAACACATGGAGGAAGACAGGAAAAATCCTGATACAATTTGAATGTTGGAATTGACACTGCAGGAAGTTCGGGACCTAGGTATTTGATCGGATGTCCCTCTGAAATTTTTAATGCCTGTTGCCACCTGATCTATGGATTGGTCATCTCCAAACTTTATTTCCTCTTGTTGCCTGCCTTTCCCTAAACCCAGAATACTTTATGTATTCTTACAGGAGATGTGAGTTTTACTTGAGCTCTGCAAACCTAAGAAATTAAAGGCTTTTGCAGATGACATTTCACATTGACTTCTCCCATTTTTTTTTTGAAGGAAAATAAAGAGGAAGAATCACCATCTGCTCAGGGTAGGAATGGAAACAGTCTTGAATGATTGTTTTCCTGAATAAAACATGTAACTCCCAAAAGTGACATGAAAGTGGGGAATGTTTACTCTGTTAATTAGCTAGGTCTACTTAGTCTCATACTTCCATTAGTATGTCAGAATAAGACCATGATATTACACTTCATTGAATATGCTATTTTATTGATAGGGTTTACCGTATATATTTGACATGAAATTTCCTTTTACATAAATGGGAGTCTCTTCCCCCTTTTGCTCTCATATTCTACAAATAGAGCACATATGAGAAACTACTAATTATAAATTTAAAAAAATACTTTCCCTCCATATTTTCAAAACCCAAAATAATCTCAATGGCTTGTATGAATTTGTCTTATCATAATTTGAAATTAATTTTTAATGTGATCTCTAAGGACAAGAAGTGACATATGGTGATTTATTGCATACATTCTAAACTAACCGTCACATGAAAGGGAGGAGGGGGCAATTTTCTCAACCCCTAGCGTTTGATCTGTCTGTCGGCACCCCAGGAAAGTGGAGACCCTTGTGCCTGACCAGTCTGTCAGTGTCCAGTTATAGGGACCCTCCACTGAACAGTCCTGCTGGATCCGAAGGCGAGACACAGACTTGTTCAGGGAAACGCACCAACAGCACAAGGGGGACCCCTCAGCGGTTCTTGGTTCCCATGTTCACGCTTGGTTCCCAAGCCCACTTGGTTCAGATATGTTACCTGCTGCCAGCGACTGCTAGTGCCCGCGAAGGACTAACACTAACAGTTTATGGAATAACACTCTTTATTAATACTACATCCTGACAGAATAAGGTTTGAAGATTGCCAGTGATAAATACATTGACTGCAAGCAAGCTTAAAAAAATATATCTGATAACAGCTAGCATAAATTAGTCATAGAAATACGTCATAGAACAGTCATAGAAAAAAATACCCAATAGGTGTCCCTATGGGGGAGAAGACACGTTCAACCCATCGACTGGTCCCAGAAGTTACTATCGAATTTTCCCTAACTTCTCCCCTCATCTGTCCATTTTTTATACTTCATAGTGCATTACATATTCATTTATCATGCACAAGATTAGTTACGAGTCTCTCGCTTCTAATGCAAATTAAGTGCATTATCCTCAGATAGCACTACTAAAGCTCTCCACTAACTATGTGTGCTCAGGTGGGGTTTTGCCCTCTTTTGGGTGGGCTATTTGAGTTGGAGGTCATGATCTCCCTCTACCACTATTTGTCCTATTTTCAACCAATTTTCTGTTGATGTCAGTGAACTGCAACACCTTGTCATCCTTTTTCCTCTTATATCCAGAACTTTCCTCACTTGAAGACACCCGTCTGCCTAGAAATGGATGTTCATAGATAACGGTGTTCTTTTCACTATCTGTTCTTTGTTTCTCATCCTTTCCCAAGGCTGGCTACCTTGACCAGAAGTCCTTTCTAATTCATAACAATTTAGAGAGTGGGTCAGCTTGACCTAGCTTTGTGAACACTAAATCAGAGTTGGGTAATCTGGGAGTCTAGACAAGAACTGCCCCCCTTTGGACTTATTTCAGTCCAGAACTAGTCCATTTCCACCACATTTAGGTGGAGCATCAGTCACACATGGAGGGATATTCAGTCGGAATCTAGTCATACATATTGTTGTTGCTAACTGGTGTTGTGTACGCAGCAAGGTGTAGTAGTACTCTGGAGGCAGGTAACCGAGGTGGAGGTGTGCGTTAGTATTGCAGTGAGATTATCTCATCTGCGGAAAGACATTTCACCACAATGGCTGGCTCAGCCACAGACATCTCATAGATTCTTCATGTGACAAGGGGTATGCAGCTTATCAGCTGTGGGGTGCCATCAAGTTCCCGTTCCTGCAGGGAGCATGACAGAGCCTGGCCGGCTCTCTCCACTCTGCTCCGTCCTCTGCTACTCCTATCAGTATGAGCTGAGCTGGCAGGGTGGGTTGCTTAGGGAGCTGTGGTGATGTAGATCCCATGCATACCAACCATCCTGAAAGCAATAGTTGTATTTTACCCTGAAAAAGGCTTTCTGTAATACTACATTTCTCTTAGGTTCCACTTTTCTCTAATTCGCCCCTCAAAGTAATTTTCCCACACTAACCTTTCTGAGATTTATATTGACATATTCATTAATCATCATTTCAGGATGGCACTGAAGCAAAGTTGAATAACTCAAATAAAAAATACATTAAAATTCCCTATCTTAGGTGTTTAATACTCTCAGTTCTAGTTGTCTTGTATTCAGCTTTCATTTTTTGAAACAATATCAAAACAATATTCTGCTAAGGTACCTCAAATGATTTGTATGGAAGACTGAATGATGGACTCAGCATAAATATCTGATTAAGTACCCTATTTCAAAGATATTTAAATAGATCATAAATAATAATAAGTAAAGGGGGAGATATTCATAAAAATATATAAGCATATAAACATAAATGTTTCTGAAAACATTTTTGTCATTTCTATTCTTAAGCTTAGGATTTTTTTTTTAAAAAAATTATTAATGTACATGTCTTTGCTCAGAAATTGAACTAGAGGGGAGAAAAAATAACCTACTTTTTTTCAGGATATTAACAAAAGTTTATATTCAGTTACCATATGGGAAAAGATTGATGGATATTTTATTCTCAGAGGCAACATTTCAGTCAGACTTTCACCTGGAGTAGACCAGCATGTGTTGATGTCGATGAAGTTACATAAATTCTTCTTCTTCAGTATATAAATACTTAAAAAGACAAAGACATCTGAAAGTTTTTATTCAGGGTTTCTGAATATGACAAAAATATCAGCATAGTGCAGAGGGCCAGCTTTCTGAGTAATACTTTGCAGACTAAATGTATGTGCATACCACAATAAAAATACGAGGCTGAGCTTCAATATTCTAATGAGTTGTTGGGGGTTTTTTCTTCAGTTTTCACATCAGTGACTTTCTGTATAATTGAGATATTGAAATGCATTTAGGAAAGGCACAAAGAGTCATGATGATTTTATTCTGTCAAGGCTAAAGAAATCCTGACTGAGCTCTTCTGAATGAATTGGTAAATAGCTCACTGAAACTCTACTTCTATGCTCGAGTGCTTTGTGTAAGAGTGGAAGGCTACGCATGAGGATACAGGTAGGCAGAAAGTAAGGCAGATGGCCTTGCAATGTGGTAGCTGGTTATGTTACCATTCCCAGCTCGTTTGCAATGCTTACTAGGGAAAGTAGACAAAATGATGCATCTTTAATGGGTACATAATCTACAAATCTGCATCATGTGTCTTTACATTTTAAGTGTTTAACTATCCATAGTTTGTTACAAATAGAAAAAGAATGTAGTTTCATGAACAATACTCTTTTTTTTTTTTTTTTGTATGTGTGTACTTTTTTCCCTTAAAGGAACATGACGAGTACAGACTGGGTTTTTCTATTATTTAAGGGAGGAAAGTCAGAAGGAATAAGATAAAATCACTATTGCCTATTTCAAAATGATGTTTTTTTCTGCCTCAAAGGAGAATGTTCTCGAATATCCTTCAGTAGCTGGACAGTAGTTGGCATTGCTGAAGCACAAACATAGCTGTCTACTATCTGTTTATCAAAAAAGTGTACATATATGATATGCATATCAGCATAAAATATCCTTTCTCTGTTATGTTGGTACAGGAAATAGAGTATCTATCCTGAAAAGTTATGCTCACTCACTTGTAAATCAATCATAATAATTATGCTGTGCCCATAGGCTAAGAGATTTTATATAATACATCAAACTTTTCAGTTCTTTGTTCACTACTGAAGCTTTCTGGCTTCCATTTCCTTTCATATGTGCAGACAATATATTGCCCAGTTGAGATTTCAAGATTTCATGTGGTGAAAAGAAGTATGAAAAGAAATATATATTATATCTGACATTCTATTGCAAGCACAACCCATATTGAATTACTCTAACAAAAATCCCACTCCATCCACAAATCCGAATTTTTAACTAGAGGTGAACTCCTACCATTTGATTGCATCAGAGCAGTCAAATCAGCTAGGATAAATAGCAGTTCACTTGGCACGTTGACAAGCAGAGGATGAATCTGTTGATATCCTTGGACAGCGTTGCCTGCCTCCTTGAGATGAGGTCTGACTTAAGTCCAGTGGAAAAGATTCCATTCATAGGACAGGGAGACCATTCCACAAAGATGCTGATTCATAGTTGTCCTGAGTTTTTTACCTGCTGGCTGTCATCTCTGTTGTAAGAAGGACGGGTGAAGCTTTTTTGTTTACAGCCGCCTTATTCAATTCCTGTCAATCAGAACTGTTTGTTTCTTCAGACAATTTTGAAAACATAATTTTGGTGTCTGGATTGATGGATAAAGACTCAAAAATATTATTTACTTTTAGGTTGTTTCAGGTAATCTAGTATTTCAAGGGCAGAAGCACACAACAGAGTTATGTAATTCTAAATGTAAGTTAAGCATAACTATAAGATGTTCATAACTGTGAAGAATAATTAGTACTAATTTTACTTTAGCCTATCAAAACTTTTCACTAACTCTAAAAAAGTTTGTCCTACAATAATAGATCACTTATACTTCTTTGTCTTCTCTTATAGAGCAAAACCAAGAAAGAATCCAGTTGAACAAAAGAAAGGTGCCACTATTTATTAGCAAGATATGCGACAGTTAAGCTGTCTGTTAAAGAAAAGTTATCATACGAAAGTGACTGTACATTGGTAGCAATTCTTGATTCACATTTTCAAATAGAAAATAAAAACTAGCTTTGTATGATAATGAACAGAACTATGAAATTATGTTCTTGAAAGCAAAGGCATATGTATCATGTCACAATCCTTCCCATTTTTCACAGAGATAGTGTAATGTGCACTGCAACTAATGATGAAAAGTTTAAAGGGACATACTGAGGCTAAAAAAGAGCAGCAAAATCATTTGGACTTAGTCTGAACTAATAATGTATTCTGTGCTGCAAGTAGCAATGAAATTAATGAAAGAAATCTACTGACAACCTCCTATAATGAGTATCTCATTTTCTTGAACATGAATTTTGAAATATTGCTTGGTTACCTAAATTCTTCAGCCTGTCTTCTGAAATTGAAGCATAAGGTGTAGAAGATTGAGATAGAGAGCAAACAACTGGAACCCCCTACACAGAATATAGGAGTTCCCAAAACAATTTAATAATATTTTGATGTATAAACAGTAGAAATTTCTCAGGGATGCATTACTTTTGTGTTTGGTAAGGAAAGCGTACTATAAATTGTGTGGCTTAAAGAAAAATTATATTAATTTTCAAAGGAAGAAATCAAACCTGCAAATACATTTTTTCCCTCTCGTGTTTTTTAGCTGTTACATTATAATAAGAGTACAGTATTTGTATCCGGGTACAGAAGCAACATCTTTGCAGATTACTTACAATGACATTTGAAAAGGCAAGGGAAGTAGAGGTAAAATTCTGTAGTGTTATAATCACTTTAGTTGTACCCTTTTTATAAAACCTCTCTAACCTAAATATTGTTTTGTTTTAAGACAATTTAACAAGAAAAAACATATAACTGCTTTAAGGTAATGAATTCTGGTTTTAATCTGTGACTGGAAAAAATGTCCAGATTAAATTGATTCAACGCATTCAAATCTTTAAGATAGCCTAAGGTTCTAGCAAGCAAAACACTTGGAGACCATGCTGATCCACACAAGACATTGTTAGAAGAACAAAACTGCCATAAAACAAAACTTCTCCTTAAAAGTAAGCCAGCAGAGGCAGAAGCTGTTCTCATGTTAATCTTGGTGCTTATTGTTAGTATGCCTTAGAATAATAGAAAAATTCAGGTTGGAAAGGACTTTTGGAGGTCATGTAGCCCAGATTCCTGCTCAAAGCAGAACTAACTCCATAGAGTGTGAAGCGTTGCTCCACAAAAATGATGTATGGCGCTTCAGTAGCAGTTACATTTCAACATGAAAAGATGCTAAGCTGTATAAAACCTTTAAATTCAGTTGTATTTCAAAAGCCTATGGTCATATCCTTTGCCTCTGTATTATTCTATATCAAATATTCTCATTTTGCTGGTGTGATGCTGTGCTCACAAATTCCCCTTCAGTTCCTAAAATATTTTTCCTTTTTTAGATGTTTTGAATAACAAAGATCCTACAGGCAAAAACATGAGTTCAGTTATACTACCTCAACACAAGAACGCTGCTACTGAGTTTCCAAGTAAATGTATGCCTGAAAATATTAAGATGTGTTCTCTAGGGAAATAAAATATAGCAAACCACATCTTAATAGCCACTGATTTTTTCTGAAAGTCTGTGCAGGATATGACTTTCACTGTTTTAGTGACAGGCCTGAAGGATACTGGATTGAGGCAAGTGAAATAATTGCAGGTTGTTATCTGTGCCCTCTTTAGCATAAAAAGGAAAGAAAGCAGGGAACAGTAAGTGCTCACGTTCTCCAGAAAAAAAGACAGAAAAATGGGTTTGCTTCCTTGGATTTGATTCTACCTTCTCTGTCTCCATCTGATAAGATCATTATATAAGTTTTTGATAACTAACAAAACAGTGAGTTCTACTTTGGACAGGCCAAGTGTTTAATTATATATAAAGAAGTCTCATTTCATCTGCCATGGCTATATTTACAAATGAGCAGAGGTAAAACATTGCAAATGCAAATATTTAGGTGTATAAAAGAATGCATGCAGGTTTTGAAACAACAAATAAATATTTATGTATTGTTCTATTCTAATTCAGGAAGCCTTTATAGTCTTTTGATAAATACGATATTAGGCAATTAAGGTAAAATTGAATTGTACAGCTTGAGGATTAGAAAAAATAACTCTGAAATAGGATGTCTGTGTAATGCCCAGTCTTTCTGCTCCTCCTGAAGGCAGCTACTGCAAGGTTCCCTTACTTTTCCCAGGACTGAATGTCCCTCCTTCCCTACTCTTAAGCTTTCCCCTCCTTTCAATAGGACCATGTTGGTGGCCAGTCCAACCATAAAATTCTGAAGCCATCCCTGTAACCCTATTTCTGCTTCAAAAGGAGAAAATCATGGAGAGTTGCTCAGTTTATTAAACCCCTTGCCAATTTCTGCTCTCCTCCTGTGCTGGTTGAAGGGGATACCAAGTCAAAGGTGCTGAGCAGGATTTGCTGTATGGCCCGTGGCAGAACGTCTGACATTAATGGGGCTGGTTTCCCCCTCCCAGCAGCCTGCTCCTTGGGGCAGCTGCCTCGCCTGCATGTCAGCAGCCCTGGCTCTGCTGGCATGTGTTGGCAGCCTTGCAGAAGGCATTGTCTTCCAGGAGTTAGTGACCTTAACAATCCATGTCTGCTCAAGTACAAGCCACGTTATGCCTTGCGCTTAGGGCTTGAGAAACCTGCATGTATATAATCTGTAATATATATCTTTTGGAGAGATAAACCGTATGTGGGTCAAGGGGGAGGACTGTACTGACCCTGACTGACAAACCATTGCACATTTAGGCGTCGATGATACACAAAACATCAATCTGAGCCGTCACAGGCCCATGCCATGTTGCTTGTCCATCGTGGCCTTCAGGCCGTGTTGTACCTCACAAATCCCACAGCCACGGGACTGGCCCAGCAGCTCGCTGCAAGAGGAGAGCTGCAGGCAGATCCCACCCAGTAGAGGCCCTTATGCCACTTGTGTGGCCCTGTATTTATTAACGGTGCAGCTGGAAGTTCTCATAGGAACATTCCTTAGGAATAGCAGTGTTTTTGTAAGAAAATTGTATGATGGCTCCAATGACCAAAAAGGAGGAGGTTCCCTCTCCCATGGATGGGATCTGCACAGACTGCCATGGGAAAATCCATCTGGAGTCCATCTGATGTTGCACGAAAGCAGGATTGTCAGCATCTGGAGGGACGTAAAATTTACCCCCTATCTATATTCCTCTTCTAATTCTGCCTTATTAAAACAGCTATTTTACTGAGCCGTTTGTTGTCAGACCTTTTTATTGAGAGTCAGAAAGAACCCTGCACTGCCTCTCTCTCTCACCACAAACCAGTCCTTCCCCGGTCCCCACCGCCCCCCCAACGCAAACCAGCTTGTTAGCCGGGCTTGAAGTAAGTAATGCAAGCAAAATAATTTCAGATTTTAACAGTAAACAGTATTTAAGCAACAAAAACATTTGAGTTTTTCATGAAGATCATCAGAGGGGAAAACAACAGATGCAATTCTTTGACAGTGTTTTGGAAAGATTTTTGTGTAGAAGTTCTTGTAATATTGAGACGTTGCAGAGTCAGTGATGTATTGAAAGTTTTGTTCTAAACATGTGAAGTGGCTCTATTTTCCTTTCTGGCTTCACTGTTCCTTTCTACATAGGAGAATAAGTCTAACAGACTGAGACAAGATGGGAACGCTGAGACAGAGAAGTTGAAAGAAGGGAGTGCGAATGCTTCTTTCTTAACTGGGAGGGATTTACAGTCTCCATGTTGGATTTGCTGGAGGTTCCACACATGCATCTAAGAACATACTGTAGTTTACTTGTCATCAGATGTCACCATTTTGCTAGGTCGTACCCTTCATGGACAGTTCTAGTTTGGTCAGCACAGTGTGAATACTCATTCCAATGGCCATACAATAGGGCAGAATTCTGCTTCTGTGTAGGAAACGTGATGGTCCCCCTGTGCTCAGCACTGGTGAGGCCGCACCTCAAATACCATGTTCCATTGTGGGCCCCTCGCTGCAGGAGGGACACTGAGGGGCTGGAGCGTGTCCATGGAAGGGCAACGAGGCTGGGGAAGGGGCTGGAGCACAAGTTCCGTGAGGAGCAGCCCAGGGAACTGGGGGTGTTCAGTCTGGAGAGGAGGAGGCTCAGGGGGGACCTTCTCACTCTACAGCTGCCTGAAAGGAGGCTGTAGCGAGGTGGGGATCGGTCTCTTCTCCCGGATAACAAATGACAAGACAAGAGGAAATGGCCTCCAGTTGTGCCAGGGGAGGTTTAGATTGGATATTAGGAAAAATGTCTTCACCAAAATTATTATCAAGCATTAGAACAGGCTGCCCAGGGAGCACTCTCCCTGGAGGTATTTAAAGACATGTAGATGTGGCGCTTGGGGACATGGTTTAGTGGTGGGTTTGGCAGTGTTAGTTTAACAGTTGGACTTGATGATCTCCATGGTCTTTTCCAAGCTAAATTATTCTATGATTGTATGAAATGCATAACATTACCTAACTCTAGGTATTTTTATGAATGTTGCGTAATGATTTTGCTTCAGTAAATGTTCCGAGAATAAAGTAGAACAGTTTCAGCAGGTTAATTTGTGATTCATGCTAGAATACTGAACATAAAGTACTACAGATACTCCTTTGGAAAACTGCCCAAATAAAGCAATGTTTACTTGAAAAGAAATATTCTGTATTTCAGGAGGCTGGGCGACTTGGTAGGATTTTATACTAAGACATAATTATGGGATACCTACTCACTGGAAAAGTATCTCTTCCTGGAGACCTACCTTCCAAAAAACTAGTTTTAGTCCTCTTCTGTGTTCTGTCATGGGAATATTTCCATTTGAGAAAACTATCCTTTTCATCTGATTAAAAAAAATATTAATAATTAAGAAATAATAACAGGAAAGATAGGAAACACTGAGGAATTTCCAAATGTTCTGTTTTCAGAATTTGCACTCATGGGTATTGTTTTAAGTGATTAAAATATAAAAACAAAAGGAAGAAAAAGCAACCCTCAGCAGCACGTTAACTTAAAAGTCGGCTTATTAAATTATTTATTTAAATGCAGCAAATGAGAAATGTGTACTGCTCTTGGCATTAAATGAACATTTGTTAGAAAGTTCGTATTCCAGAGAACTGTTTTGTTCTTTTCTGGCTCTCATTTGCTTTCCACCGTCGACTATTCAGTCTCTCACTTCCCATTTGTTGTTTTCTGTTGTTATTTTTTCCTATGCCTTGCATTCTACAAGCTTCTGTCCCTGCAGACATCTCCCCATATGCTTTGGTACATTCAGATCTGTTCCTTCTGGAGTGATATTTTTTTTCTTTTAATTACTTGTTATTTAGTAGCAACAAACTGGACAACAGTAAATACTTCAAAATAAATTCTAAAAATTTTCATTAATATTAATGACCTAAAGAAGGTCTCACATCTTGGAATATTATAAACAGAACAGTGTTTTAGGAGAAGGCACATTTATATTTCATAGCTTCTCTCATTTTTATTGCTTTCTTTTCCTTTTCTGTTCTATTTATCTTTCACATTTTTTCACTCTTCTTTGCTGTTGATCTTTCTTCTTTTTCTGTTTATGTCACCTTCAGGTTCTTTAACATTTTATTCAGCATTTCTTCTGCTACTTCTCTGTTTATTTGTTTCTTTTGAAATTTTCACTTTTCCCTGATTCTTTTGAATACTCATTTTTCTAGTTTCAGCCCTATCTTTTCTAACAGTCCTCTCCATAATTTTCTACTGCTTCCTTTTTTTTCCTCATTAGAGTACTTTGCTTTCGAAATATATATAAATTTGTAGTTTCCATTATAGTTCATTGCAGTTACTCTGGGCCTCATCATTTCCAGTGATACACTGGGATGTGGCTCCAAGTGCTGCAGTCAAAAAAGCAATGTTTCTACCTCTTCTTAGTTCTGCTACTTAGTACCTTACTGCAGCATGTCCCCTGTAGTATCCTGCAGCTTCTGCACTTTTCCCTATAATGTGCCATATAATGATGGTAATCTTTCTCAAAGGCCAAGTCAGCTTGAATTAAGTCTTCTCTTGGACTGAACATTCACTGAAGTCTCTCTCATCTTCCTAGCAGTACCATTCTCTGTTGTGCCCAAATTCTTTGATTGTAGTTTTGATTAATGTTTGCCTGAGACTACAGGAGACAATAGAACTTTAAGAGACAGATAAACAAGGACAGTTCACATGCAATCAAACTACATCAGGGTTTAACAGTGGAAAATTTAGGCACACATCCTTTAAAGTAAATCCCTGTTATCTTCAAATGGATCAACACAGCATCACAAAAAAGACTGTTAAGAGTCCCTGAATTTTTATGCAGCCACTTCTGAGAAGGCATATGACATAGCCCTAATTGAACCAATTGAGAACAAATGCAAAGTAAATATAAGGTAAAAGATGCATTACTTCATCAACACTACATTTGGAAAATAAGTCAACCTTAACTGTACAATGCTACATAGAAATAAGTTGTACATACATTATAAAACAAGATTTATTAGAATTCTAGATGTATTAAAAATCTGTATATAAATAATAATAGAGTAAAAAGTAGTAAAGAGCATTAGTTAATGAAATTGCATAGAAATTACTAGCTTTGCATATTTTATTTGTTGGTGTTTATATGATACACTGGCCAGACAAAAATAGCAATACCTATGAAAATAAATGATGCTAGGTGTAAGCACTATTAGAGTCCTTGAAGCTATTTGTTCATTTCCACAGCCTGAGAATCTAATCTTTATCTACCACTTTCATGTTTTGTTGTTGTTAAGCACATCTAATGCCACAGATTTGTGGATTTTTTAATAGTTTCTTTAAGATTAGTTTGAATTTTCATTGCACTATAAAGACATTCTGATTCCTTCCCTTTTCACCATGCGTATGTGAACATACAAGTCAGGAAAAGTTTTTGGACTTCCATAATTTACACTAATGTAAAACTGTTACAAGCAGGAAAAGAAACAGCATCTGATCAGTTATCAGTCCATGTTTTAGCATATTGTCCCAGATTCATAACAGCTGCCTCTTAACTGGCCACCACAGCAAATTCTGTCACACTCTGTAGACTCAATTCCACTGTTGGAAATTAGAAATAGTAACTCATGTCTGTCTATAAAATTCTCTCTTTTTTTTTTTTTTAATTAAGAATAAATTTACAGTGTTACCTATGTTGTTTTATCAGTAACAAGATGATGTAGGTTAGGAATCAATGGTTCGGAACAATGTATTGGGATTCTTTAAATATTTAGGAGCTATTGCACACATAAAGTCTCATTTCCTTCATTTTCCAGGAACATTTTATTCTGATTTGCTTCTTTATTCTGTCTTTATTCTTTATATGAATTTATTTTCTAAGTCAGATAGTTACATAGTGCAACAAGGGGTATATGTCTTTAAAAAGACATGAAATTCTGGTATGTTTTATGTGTTAGTACACATCTTCATAGCTGGCAGTAACCTACTGTACACGCAGTTCAGGGCTGTGGGTTACAGCAGTTTGTATCAGTACTCAGTGACACGGCATTATATGCTCAGACTCTATCAACATGATACGAAAAGACAACTAAAATCTGACCCTAGACTAAATGATTTTTTAGCTCAAATGCTTCATTTCAGTAGATAAGATTACCTAGATGCACCACTGTATTGCAGTCCTTTAACATATGCATTCTTTAAAAGAGGTATAGGTTTATTAGGTTTATAAAAGAACTGTTGTTTCAACTTTATGATAAATTTTGGAGACTACTCCTGCTCTGGGGAATTGTTCAAAATGTATTTTAAACTAAAAAAAGTAGAAGCACTGTATAATTTAAATTTACCTCCATGCACTCATTAACTTTGCTCCTTAAAAAGTGTGATTTTTTTTTTTTATCTAACCGTCTTAGTCTTGTTTTTCTAACAATGCCTGGAGGCCTTTATCTAAAACAGTGTTTCTAACTTGCCAATGATGGGGATAACACTCTATGATTCCTTCTCTGCTGCAATGAATTTACTAGAAAGAACAAAAAAAGCAAGCCACCTACCACAGAACAGCTTGGAGAGCTAACCCAGGAACAGAATTCATAATTCTTAAAAGTTACAAACACCCACCCTCTCAGGGTTCACACAGCTGTACTGTAAAGCGTCTGCTGGACATGCATGCCTTCTCCATACATTCAGTACTTGTTCAATTAGCATTCTTTTTTCAGGATCCTTGTGGAAATCTCATTGAAGAGAACTTGGAGTTTGTAATGACTTCCACAGAAGACAGATCACTGTGGATATGGATTTGAAATTGGTTTGCTTTTTCAGGCTGCTTCATCATTATTTCACATGAAAAGGAAAAGGAGAAGGTTTGCCCCAAATCCTCACATACAGAAGCTCCATTTTTTTCTCTATGGGGAGAGGCGTTCCAAATGTAATCTTGCATTTATTCACAAAAAATGCTCGCTTTGGAGGATTGGAACCAATGTTAATCATTTTTCTCTCTTTGGAATTCAATGTTTGACCTGTGAGCTTTGTGACTGGCAGGAAAAATGGACGCAGCAGCACTGAGCACTGAAAGCTGTAAGGATAAATACTGTATTTGTTTAATAAACCTTTTAACCTTTCAAACCCTAAGTTTATCAGGTGGTGACATGCTTTTTTATCTGCCAGCATAAACAATGTCACTGGAATTTAAGTCACTACTTGTGGTTGGGGGCTCATTTTACTTGCTATGAAGTACCTTGAGACTTATTAGAAGTCTCTTACCTTTTAAGGCATCTGCTATTTGATAGTGGTTCAAAATGTACAAGTATATCTTATACATTCCTACATCATTTTGACATAATGATTTATTACTGTCTTATGTTAGTGCACACTCAACAAAGTATCATTATGGTTATCAAAAGATTAGAGTTAATTTTAAGAACTATGTGAATTTATGGAGAGGGTTATGTGCTAGAAACTGATCAAAGGATCGTCTGATGAGAGGAAATAAACATCAAGACCTCAGAATACTTTTGTATTAGAAACAACAGATTGCACCATTTTTCAGGTTTTGGCAAAATTTCACAGCTGGAATTTATCTTAGGTTTAGAAAAAGTAACAATATGTTTGTCTCTGGAATGGTGTTGTGTTTATTCAAGACTGCTGGACTGGGCTTGAAAGTAAATTTATCGATTTAGGAGAGTACAAGCAATCTTTTTTATTAGTACAAAAAGAATTAAGATTCTATAATTCTCTTGCTAATCTAAAAACATTTCAAGGCTTTTGAATCAGTCCAAATCATGGATCATGAGAAATTTCTGCATGAACCATGAGTTACACCGAGTTGACCTTCACCATTAAAGTCTTTTTAAAGATTTATCTTAAATAATTTTCCCTTTAAGCATCTACAATCAAGCATTTATTCTGAAATGTAGGCAGACTTTCAACTGATATTTTTATGAACTTTAAAAATCTTTTTAAGCTTATGTTAAGGGCATGTAGCAACAAAGTAATCACACCCTCCAAATCACAGAAATAATTACTTTTTTTAAGAGTACTTTGTCTTTTATAGCATAATGCCAATTATATAGTTGTGTGCACAAAGAATTAACATCAAAACTAGCTGTTAATGGAAAAAGTGAAAACTCAATATAATTAAAAGCAAATAGAGTGTGGCCTGGTGTATATAACCATAGCAAAACACATGTTTGTCAGCCTTACCCAGTTTGCAAGTTAGCAAATAGTTACCAGCCTATAAATAATGCAGGTAACAGAACTGGAAGGGAAGAAATGAATTGGTACTGATTTGATTTCATTTTGTTACTCCTCATGTTTGTACATTTCCTTGTTTTCATAGGGATTATTAAAGAATCATAAAATCATTAACTGAATTTGCATACTCCATTAACCTAGCATTGAAACCAACATGACAGAAAGCCTTAACAGCCTTAACTGTTCAGAAATTCCACTGTCATTAAATCATATACATGTGATCCGCAGTATGGGTGGGGGAGCAAGTGAGAGACAGCAGGGCAAGATGGGAGGGGGAGAAGGGTGGTGGGGAAAGGGAGATGTCAGGTTGCCTTTGGCTCTTGTGGAGCTGGAGCACTCAAAAGCATTCATGTCTTATGCAGAACATTAGGCTGCCTCAGAAATGGCAAGGTTAAATAAAAATCAATCATTGCAATGGTATTCAATGCAAAAAATATGAATTAAAAAATAATCTTAATTTTTTCTTGCCCATTGATATGTTGTGTGATTTGAGCATAAAGCCAATATTTGATTGCCTTAGTTTGTGACATTTGTGTATCCAGTATAAAACTGAATGTTCCTATTATTATGAGCGAGTCACCAGTGATAGCTTCTCTGTGCCTCACCTGTGAATTTCTGGTAAGCAGAAGTGCAGCTGGCAGTCAGAAAGACTCCCAAATGCTCTGGTTTGGTCCTTCCCTCAATTTAATTAACATCCAGAGAGAATGGATGATGCAAAAAGCATCGCAGGCAGAGTGGAAGGCTGCAGTCCTTTGAGGTTCTCAAAGGCATTCTTATAAGAGATTTTTCAGCTGTGTAAATTGCTGTACTTTCAGGTACTTCATTAGTGCTGTGACTGCTTACAACAGCAAGAGCTGCTCTGCTTGCCTGACAGAGATTTCTTTACATGATTTATGGGCTAGTTTAATAACCACTGGCTCTTAGAATAGCATCCTCAGAATTAGAATTCTTCTGTTCCTGTAAGGAATAAAAGGTGTTTTCTAGGAGAGACAGAAACAAAAATGTTCTAACAAAAATGTATTTAGTGACACAAATAAGTCTTCTTGGCACAATTTAGGGTATTGTGATCTTTGTGAAAGCAACCCACAATAATATGGGTAAATACATATTGATTTTTTTCTGTTAATCCTACTTGCTCTATTTTATCCTATCCTTGCAAAGTAGTGTAATGTGCAATGTGCAATGAAAAAACATGAAATGCTACATTCGCATGCATGGTTTTTGTTAGTTAAAAGGATGAAGTATAGAGAGGATGATGATCTGCAGCTATTTCTCACAAATTTCAGATTTTCCGTTATGAAATCTAGCACCACTGAATTTTGCCAACATAGCATAACATATTCTATTCTCCTTGGGAACAGACTATGGGAAAAATTACCCAAATGAGAACAATAAGAAGCAAATTATAGCTATTCCCAAAGGAACTGTGTCAGCTGTAGGTTGTCTTCTCCCTGGTGAATACTCTGTCTCATTGGCCAGTCTCTGGATATTAGTAAATGAAAGTTTTAACATTTTTTTCCTTATTCTTTCAGTTGTTCTCTCTTTTCCCAAAAAAGCAGCTTTAAAAACCCAGGGAAAAGATCAGAAAAACACATTGCTGAGGTGTAGTATCCATATACATAGCTTTTTATTCCATATAATTTTCTAGGATCTGAGTTCAGCCAGCGCATTTTTCTTTGCCTACAAAAATCAAATGATATCAAATCAACTCTTTCTTGCAAAAATATTATTTTCCTTCTGGGTGGTTTAAATGATTGCTGAAATGACATGATGTAAAACTATTTCTATAAATAAATGGGGATAATTTATTTACTTCACATAGTAGTCAGCTTTATAGTCATGTGGAACAATGTACTTATCTCTTGGTTTAGTTCAGATATGACAGATTGATATTTACATGTAATTCTGTATGTATTTGACACATGGAGAATTTGTTGCTATGCCTAAAATTCAGTCCTGTTAGGGAGGTAACATGCATAGCATTTTGCATGCAATTGAAGTAAAAGAAAAAAGAATACATCATTAATCCTTCAGTTGGTGATAAATATTAAAAAAAAATAGCAAAAATAAATAACTCATAATCAGTCATGATATACGTATCAAATACACAGGACCTCTTGCCTGTGACTTCATAAATAGGAGCAAGCTAGTATGATTGCTTGTGCTGACATTGCATAAACACATAGAGAGCAACATGAGCACCATGAGCAAGTTTCTCATGCATGGAATTATCACACCTTACTTTATGCCAGGAACCCAATGCTATTAATTTCATGTTTCTCACTTTTATGCATGTAACAAAGGTTATGCTCTTTTTTTATGTAACCTAAAAAATTATTACTCTTTATCAATTCTTTTCCTAAAATCACAATTCCCTGTATCACTGGGTCCTCAGAAAGTGCTAATTATTTCCGCAGGTATTGCTCACGTGCAAAGATGTAGGAATGTCAGTCAGAATCAGCAGATTTGCAGTGTGGATAAGGCACTAACTGCACATACAGAAGATAGCGACGACTGAATACATTAGATTATTTTTGTGAATAGCCTGGGTAGCACATTAAAATGCATCTGTGCTGTAGAAATATATTGGACAATTGTCCTGGTTTTGGCTGGGACAGAGTTAATTTTCTGCCTAGCAGCTGGCTTGGTGCTGGGTGCTGTGTTGGGATTTGGGTGAGAACCCTGCTGATAACACACCGGTGTGTTTGGTTGTTGCCGGGTCGTGTTTATACCAAGTCAAGGACTTTTCAGTTCCTCTGGCCCTGCCAGCGAGGGGGCTGGGGGGGCACGAGGAGCTGGGAGGGGGCACAGCCAGGACAGCTGACCCGAGCTAGCCAGAGGGGTATTGCATACGGTAGGATGACATTTTGAGTATATAAGCTGGAGGAAGAAGGAAGGGGGGATGTTCAGAGTTGTGGCATTTGTCTTCCCAAGCAGCCGTTACCTGTGCTGGAGCGCTGCTGCCCTGGGGATGGCCGAACACCTGCCTGCCATGGGAAGTGGGGAATGAATCCCTTGGTTTGCTTTGCTTGTGTGTGCACAGCTTTTGCTTTACCTATTAAACCCTGACCTCAACCCACGAGTTTTCTCACTTTTACTCTTCCGTTCCTCTCCCCGTCCCACTGTGGGGGAGCGAGCTGCATGCTGCTTGGCTGCCTGCCAGGCTTAAATCACGACTATGATTCATAGATGAAAATGCCAGATTTTTATGAGCGCAACATGTTTAGAAATACTTTTAAATTTCTTAGGTAATTTCATGTTAACTCACCAGGAGTGTATCCAACAGCATCTCAGTCTTGGCAGAGCTTTGTGTTGCCCTGATTGAGCCTAAAATCCCATTATGCTCATAATTATGCTTTTTTATGAGCTGTGTCTCTGATAACACTAATTACTTGCTTCCCTACAGACCAGGAAAAGGTCATAGATAGTGTCCTTCTTTGTACAGAGATGTACAGAGATGTCCATTTTTGTAAAGCAGAGCAATGGTTTTCAACATCTTCTACGCTCTAAGGCTCTTCACAATTTCTGAATAGAGGTGCCAGCTGTACAGGTATAGCAAGTTTTCTGACTAGTTTGTGGTTTCATTAGTTCTCTTTCACACACCTTTTATAAATAATCCGTGGTCCTCCTAACCCTGGGATCTAGAGATCAGAGGTGCTCTGCAGTAAGTGGCTGGCCTGCATGCTCTGTTGCAGTTGCCCGCCGCTCCTGCTTTCTTCAGAGTCACATCTATTTTGTCTTCAGCTGTATGTTCAAAGCACTACTCTAGAAAGCCGTGTTCACTCTTTTTGGTCTGCTACAATGAAATTTTAAGTACTCCAGCACTCCAAGAATAGTAGCTCGACAGAAAGGCACAAAGGCCTTCTGTTAGAACGGCATAAGGACAAACTAAACACAAGGCACTGCAGGCAGGACATCCTCCAAACACATGAGACTGGAAAAATCCCGCAAGATAAGCAATACCAAAAGGGAAGGAAACAACCCTTTTTTGGGGGGGGGCAACAGCATATAAATCCTACAGGCGTGATTGAGGAAAATTGCAGAAATACGAAGACATGCCCACTTCATTTCTGAGTTCTTTCGTCTAAGTGTCCTCCACCATGATCACCTTGACCAGTAACTAAGAACCATGAAGGATCATGGCCAAGATGGATCACTACATGGTATCAGCTCCATGGAATTGTGCACTCACAGCTAATTGGGAACAGGACTGTTAAAGACTATTATCTTTATATACTTAACAATGACAATTAATACTGAGTAAGGCCATTTGAATGAGCTCTGCTGTAGATGCATTTAGTGAAGTTTGAAGTCTGAAGCTAGCTTTATTGGTCAGCCTTCCAAGCACACACATCACAGCTATCACTTTTTCACTGATGTATGTATATACATGCACACATATAGCATTCCAATATGGTCATAAGATATCAAATTTCTGCATGTCTTGAGAAATAAGATGCAAGGAGGAGCAAAGAACCTTTTGAATTTTTTCATCTATAAGGAAAATAAAGCATGAGTTCAAATCTGGCTAAATACTTGAGAATCTGTTTAAGAGAGATACAATGAATGCCTCTCAAAAGGCATTCATAACAAAACTTGTTATAATTTGTGGTTTGCTACAAAGCTCAGATTTTTTTTTTTACATATATTTCTCCCCCCACCCCCAATCTGGTAAGGTGGGAATGCTTATCTAAATACCAGAGTACAGACACAATTACACACTTGTACAGTTGCATGCCATTTACTGCAAGTTTTTATGCAAATTTGTCAAAGGATGTTACGTGGCTGTCACCTCCAGCAGCTCCACGACCTGGGGATTCCTCTTGCCCAGCTGCTGGAGCCCAGCCCAGCATGCCTGGAGACCTACAGACATCCATCCTCGGGCTGATGGATGTGGCTGTTGCTGTCCTGGTTGCAGGTTCATCCAGTAGCAAGGCTGAGCGTGCATCCCAGACACAAGCTCACACACATAGAGGACTGACCTGCTCAGCTACACAGACTGTCACAGACAAGGTGCTGCCTTCAGCAACACCCAGAAAAAACACTGCCAGGACTCATACAATGCTACATCTAAGCAGCCAAGTCCTCTTTCCCCTTCCAGATGGTCAGCACAGTGAAAACTCACCTGTCCTTACTCCCTGGATCCCAAACCGCACACGCGTTTGTGCATCTCCTGAGTACCAGCATGGCCTGGTACCCCTGCCTGGATCCCAGCACTCTGGCCCACAGGTCTCCTACTCACCTGTCAGCCCAGCCTGACACTCACTAGTACACAGATAAATGGGCTCACACACTTTTTTCATGGACACCCAGCTCCTGTGGGTTCTCTTGGGTACCAGCATGGACCCCTCTATCTGCCTGATACATCTTCTGGGACTCCCACACATATAAAACCTATCTCCATTTTAGGAACCCATTGAATCCCTACAGTCCTAAATCACTGACACCAGCCTAATTACTATATCTATAGTGCAGTTTCTCTCTTCAGTCTTAGGCTATTTAATACAAATTACTTAAACCAAGCAAGTAGGAAACTGGAAGTTGGGAAAATTCTAATTACAAAATATGTGTAATTATTGCTCCTTGAAAAAAACAATTTTGAATATAGTATAGCTGCAAATAGTGATGGATGTGTTATTAACAACGATGATATTATCTGTTGTATACAGTATATGTGAAATTTTTAACTGAAGAGTTTCTGGCCAGGTATAAGAGACAGTAGGTCAAAATATTTCCTGAGAGGATGCAGACTCCCCTCCTTAGCAGCCCTCTTTGATTGCTGCCTCCTTAATGCTCCCTGAGGTTTTCTTGGAAGTTGTCAAATTTCTTAGAACTAGAGGAAAGAATTAATTTACTACATGGATATTAAAGGAACTTTTTCTTTCTGCTACACTGAGTGTTAAAACATTGAAAGGCAAGTAACTCCAGATGAAACTAACGTCTGGTAAAGGATCAACTCCTTTTTCAAGCTGACAACAAAAGGTGCTGACAGTGCTGTAGCAGCCTTTGAATAGCTTGTTCTACTGAAGATGGATTAAATCATTTGACTCAAAGAGACTATGCTGCTGGTAAATTTAGGCATAATGAAACTGCTAGAGACTTCTGGATTTAGTTTTGCTAATATAGATCTGGCTAATGCATTTGAAAGAAAAAAAATGCAGAGCTGTTAAGTAGACAAGTGGGTTTCACTATAATGGGATTAAAAAGGAAACATTCTGATGATTTTCTGCTGGGTTGGTAGTTTCTGATCATTTAAAGAATTAGTGGAATCATATGTTTAAAATAGTGTTAGCTATGAATGCATATGGATTAATCTGAAATTATAAGTTGCACAACAGACACGTCTCACTTGTATTTAAAATTTGAATGTTTTAAAAACACTAGTGATGAAGCTTTTCCTGGAACTCAGACTCAGTAAAATGCAATTCCTAATTTTGCAGTGGAATCAGAAACCGTGAAAATAATTAGAGGACAGATTTACCAATTTAAAACATTGGAATCCTTCAAAAGAAGTATCAGCATTTATTTTCTTGACCCAAAATTTATCTGATATCATGTTTACATACTCATTTGCATCCTCATCAAATGCTCAGCAAAACTGTCGTTAATGTGATCTGTGCCTTTAGTCATATTTCATTGAGTGTTTTCAACTTCATCCTGCAGAATGCTATTTCTTTCATTTCTGCAGCATGCACCTGCGTATTCACTGGGTGCCTTGTAGGAAAACTAAGGGAAATGCAGTCTCCTGGAAAAGCAGTTGCTGCTTGAGTTATAGCTTGCAGGAAAGAGATGTCAGTAAACTAAGTGATCAGCTGTGAATCTATGGCAGATGCGAGTCTGTGTTAGTTTGTGTTGCGATCTTTAGTTCTCACCTCTCTTTTGTGAACTGTGCTGATAAATATATAGGAAAAATAAGACAACTGGCCAGCACTTTGGTTTATTTATATGAGGTGAATGAAATAATATCAGATGAGATTCTAGATTACTCTATATTTAGCAAGGTGATTTTTACTAGTAGAAAGATGAAAACCAAGTACTTAGTGTTGCAGTTCTATCTACAAAATATGATTTAATGAAAGAGTTCTGTATTTCTGTCCCTCTTGACTTGAGATTGATGTGACATCCTAAGTGAGATTAAAATTCAGACAGTGCCTATTACAAATAAGACCTCTTTTCAATCACTTTCAAACTTCTGGAAAGGTGAGATAATCCATTAGGGAAGAACACTTAAAATACTTTTAAAGTAATTTCATTTGGCAATTTCCTTGTATCTTAATCTGATTTTTCTCGATTTTCTATTGCACCCACCACTCCTGAAATGCTTAAATTTTTTTATATGAGCAGAGGAAAGCTCTGCTGATGAAAGACTTGAAGCTTTTAGGATACTATATTTTAATTAGAGAACCTTTATTAAATTTGATATATTGCAGAGATGATGGAATAGAATAGAATAGAATAGAATAGAATAGAATAGAATAGAATAAATAGTTCAGTTGGAAGAGACTTATCATGACCATCTAGCCCAACCTCCTGACCACTTCAGGGCTGACCAAAAGTTAAAGCAAATTGTTAAGGGCACTGTCCAACTGCCTCTTAAACACTGGCAGGCTGGGGCTACCGACCACCTCCCTGGGAGGCCGGTTCAGGGTCTGACCACCCTCTCAGTAAAGAAATGTTTCCTAACGGCCGGTCTGAACCTCAGCTGGCGCCGCTTTGAGCCATTCCCATGTGTCCTGTCGCTGGACCCCAGGGAGAAGAGCTCAGCACATCCCTCTCCGCGCCCCCTCCTCAGGGAGCTGCAGGGAGCCAGGAGGTCGCCCCTCAGCCTCCTGCTCTCCAGCCTACACAAACACAGCGGCTGCAGCCGCTCCTCACGGGACATGCCTTCCAGCCCCTGCACCAGCTTAGTTCCCTCCTCTGGAGGCATTCAAGGACCTTCACATCCTTCTTCAACAGTGAGGCCAAGAACTGGACCCAGAGCTCAAGGTGAGGCCGCACCGATGCTAAATGCAGCGGGACAATCACCTCCTTTGGCTGGCTGCTCATACCATGTGATGCACCCCAGGATGCAGTTTACCAGGCACCCTTCTGACTGCTATTGAGCCTGCTGTCAGCCAGCATGCCAGATCCCTTTCTGCTCTCCAGCCATTCCTCTCCCAATCTATACTTGTGTCCAGCATTACGCCGTCAAAGGTCCAGAATCTGGCATTTGTTCTCATTAAATTTCAGTGATTGACAACTGCCCAATGCTTCAATTCCCCTAGATCCCTCTGCAAGATGTCTAGTCCCTCAGAAGAGTTAACAGCACCTCTCAGTTTAGTACCATTAGCAAACTTGTTAGTGGTGCATTCAGCTCCTGCCTCCAGATCATTGGTAAAAATATTGAGCAGAACTGGCATTAGAATTCAGCCCTGAGGAACACTGCTGGTGGCCAGTCACCAGCCAGATGTAGCCCCATTTGCCTTTAAGCCCTGCTGTTCAGCCAGTTCTCCACGCAGCGCACTGAGTACCTGCTCATCTCACAGTCGGACAACTTGTCCAGAAGGATGCTGTGAGGAAGAGTGTCAAAACTTCCTTATTAAAATCCAGAAAAAATTACATCCATTGCCTTCCTTTCCTCTACTAGGCAGATGACGTTGTTGCAGAAGGATATCTAATTACTTCTCCTTTGTGAACCCATGTTGTCTGTGCCTGGTGGTTGCATTGTCTCTTAAATACCTTTCTGTATCACTCAGTACGACCTTTGCTATAAGTTTTCCAGGTGCTGAGGTTAAACTAACAGATCTGTAGATACATGGCTTGTGCCTCGTGCCCTGCTTGTAAATTGAGATAACACTGACTAGCTTCCAGACAGCAGGGACCTCCCCAGACTCTCAAGACCTTTGGTAGACGATTGAGACAGGTCTTGCTGTAACATCCATTAGCTTATTCAGCCCTCTGGGATGAACCCCTTCAGCCTGCATGGACTGATGAACATTCAGCAGATACAGCAGGTCCCTTACAGTTTCGATGTCCACAAATGGAAAGTCACCGTTCCCATACACGTGTTCCTCCAACCACTCAGAAGACCAGGCAGCCCAAGGTCTATCAGTATTACTAAAGATGCAGGCAAAAAAAGCATTGGATGTCTCCACTTTTTCTTGATAGCTGTTTGCCAAGTGGCCATCTCCATCTTCAACAAGTATCAGTCCAATGTTTTCCTTAGACCTCCTCTTGCTGTCACTGTTCTTAGAAAAGTCTTTTTTGTTGTCTGACACAACACTGGACAGTTTCAAACCTCATTGAGCTTTGGCCTTTTGTGTCTTCTTCCTGCATACATGAACCACAGCTCTGTAACCTTCTTGTGAGGCCTGGCCTTGTGATCAGTGGTCATAAAATTTCTTTTTCCTTCTGTGCTCCAAAAGGAGTTCTCTGTTCAGCCAAGCTTGTCTTCTCCACTGCCTGCTTCATTGCAACAATGGTGTTTCATTACTTGGGGATTATAGAATTTAAATAAGTGGTCAGAGTTCCCAGGTCCATGACATTTGAGACAAAAATAGGATCTTGAAAATTAGATACATTACTTTCTGAGTCAATTCAGTATTTTCTGACTCATATTGGTTTATCACTGTAATACCTATTAATAATTGATTTTGTTACTCTCCAGTGTTTATGAATTTAATTAGTTTGTTAGTTAGTCATTGCAATGTAATTGGTATCAATTACAGAATGGAGTCATTAGAGCATGGAAACCTACATTGTACATTAAGTTCCTAGAGAATCCTATAGTCTCTGTTCATGACGGAACAGAAGTTCTGGCATAGCTGTGGAGCTGCAAATTGAGAACCTGTGCCAAACAGTACACATTTACTGTGTATATAATTTGATTATAGAACTCCATCTTTCTAAAGATAAGTAACGCATTCATAGTTTTTCCAACCACAATTTAAATAGGTAGGATTTTACTCTCAAATTAGGGCTACAGTTTGATAAAGAATTTAAGCCTGTGCCTAAATTGATCTCTATTTAGAAAAGCGTGTGGACAGATATGTAAAGAAGATTTACATTAGTGTTAAACTTACACACTAAAATTATTTTATGCTTGGACGATTCCCACAGTAGTTTTTGCAAGGCTGAGGCTGCAACTTTGAACTTAGTCATAATTCATAGATTGAGAAACTGTTATGGTTTTGGTCATAATCATGAAATTCTTCATTATGCAGAAAAAAAATTAAAAAGAGCTTTTAGTGTTATTTCGTATTTCATATTGTTATATTCCCTATTCCTTTACAATCTAGGTCCATAGCAGTTCCGCCTCAAAATATCTTTCTATAGAAGAAACCACCTGAGAAATGAGATCCCACCTTGAAGGTACGTGACATAAACTGAGTGCATAAAACAGTAGGATAATAAATCCAAAGTGAGATCTCAGCAGATTCTGGGACACCAGACACTTCTGTACCTCAGATCCCTTTGTTTGGGATCAACAGTTAAGCAGATCGCTCTGTACTCTGTACACTTGCCAGACACCATTCTGGCGCTGCCTCTCCCTCTCTGAGCAGTTTAAGTGTGGTGCTCGTTTTACAACTGTATTTCCCGAGGCTGTAAAGAGCAAGTTAACTAACTGAGTCTCAGAAAGGCACCGTTAAGCCTCTGCCCTGTATTGCTGTATGCAGCTGTTAGCATGAGCTCTGTCTTTGGCTGATGTGGAAAGAAATAAAACCATTTGGTCATCTCTTTATCAGCACTGATACGCATTGGTTTGGGTGCTGTTAAAACACTTTTGCCACTGTTACTTCGTGCATAACAGCACTTCCACTTTTTGCATGTAATTCTGTAGAGATGTTACTGTATTAAGGTTTGAGGTGAAAAGGCCACTCTGTATCAGATGCAGAAGGAATGCAGAAGAGTTGTGGTCAACAACTCAATGTCCAGGTGGAGATCAGTAGAAAGCAGTGTCTCTCAGGGGTCCATACTGGGACCAGTATTATTTAACATCTTTGCCAGGGACATGGATAGTGGGATTGAGTGCACCCTCAGCAAGCTTGCAGATGACACCAAGCTGAGTAGTGTGTTCAATACGCTGGAGGGATGAGATGCCATCCACTGGGATGTAGGATGGGCTGACTAAACAGCTTTTAAACAATTAGTGAAATTTAGTGCTGTTATGCATGTTTTACTTTTACTAGCTCCCAGGAGGAGGTGTATGGGTTGAAGTGTACCAGGGAGTGTGAGAGAGAGACAAACTACTGTAACACACCCCTCCACCCCTGGGACAGGCCAAACAGGCAGGCAGGACACGTGACAAAAAATAAAGCCTTTGACACTGTTTCCCACAGCACCTCCTGGGGAAACTGGCTGCTCGTGGCTTGGACGGGCGTGCTCTGTGCTGGGTTAAAAGCTGCTGGAGGGCTGAGCCCAGAGAGCGGTGGTGAAAGGAGTTAAATCCCACCGGCAGCCATTCAAGAGCGGTGTGCCCCAGGGCTCCGTACTGGGGACAGTCCTGTTCAGTATCTTTATTGACAATCGGGAGGAGGGGACCCAGTGCACCCCCAGTGAGTTTGCAGAGGACACCAAGCTGGGGGGGAGTGTTGATCTGCTGGAGGTCAGGCTGGCTCTGCAGGGGGGTTGGACTGATGGGCTGAGGCCAGCTGTATGGGGTTCAACAAGGAACATTGCTGGGTCCTGCACTTGGGGCACAACAGCCCCACACAACGCTACAGGCTGGGGGAGGGGCGGCTGGAAAGCTGCCTGGCCAAAAAGGACCTGAGCTTGTTGATCAACAGCCACCTGAACAGGAGCCGGCAGTGTGCCCAGGTGGCCAAGAAGCCCAACGGCACCCTGGCTTGTACCAGACAGTGTGACCAGCAGGGCTGGGGAAGCGATAGTCCCCCAGTACGCAGCACTGGTGAGGCCGCACCTGGAATCCTGTGGCTGGTTCTGGGCCCCTCGCTGCAGGAGGGACACTGAGGGGCTGGAGCGTGTCCAGGAAAGGGCAACGAGGCTGGGGAAGGGGCTGGAGCACAAGTTCTGTGAGGAGCAGCCCAGGGAACTGGGGGTGTTCAGCCTGGAGAGCAGGCAGCTCGGGGGGACCTTATCATTCCCTCAACTCCCTGGCAGGAGGCAGGAGGCAGGTGGGGGTCGGTCTCTTCTCCCAGATAACAAGTGACAGGACAAAAGGAAATCACTTCAAATTGTGCCAGGGGAGGTTTAGATTGGATATTAGGAAAAAAATCTTCACTGAAAGGGTTGTCAAACATTCGAACAGGCTGCCCAGGGAAGTGGTGAGACACTATCCCTGGAAGTATTTAAATGATATGTAGAAGAGGCACTCAGGGACATGGTTTAGTGATGGACTTGGCAGTGTTAGGTTTATGGTTGTACTGTGATCTTACAAGTGTTTTCCAACCTGAATGACTCTATGATACTATGATTCTATTCTATGATACCTAAAACCCCCCACAATGTGCAGAAGGGACCTTGTTTTACATGTGACCAGCCCCTCTTATACCCTTTTCTGTCTGGCCACTATTTGCTCGTCCCAGGTCCCTTCTGCACATTGCCTCATCAGTCTGCACAGTCCAACCCCCTCCAACCCCCTGGACCCTCAGTTTCAAATGACTATTCGCCAAGCCTGGGTTTGCAGCCATTTCTTGATAGACCATCAGTTAGTGTGGTCTGACCTGACCAGGTTTGTTTCTGGTTATTGTCTTTGTTAATCGGTCAGGTTTTATGACTCTGTGTGTTTGCCTCTCTCCCTTTCCTTATCATTCAAACAGAAAAAATAAACATTTTCACCCTCCGCATCCCCTTACCAACTAGTGCCACCAACCAGGTTTGCTCTTATCATGACTTCCCTTATCATCATTCCCTTATCATTCCCTCAGTCAGGTTTGTCCTTGTACATTCTTGCTTATGGCTCCTTTGGCCAGATACCCATAGAGGCAACATTCTCCTTCCACGCACCCTTCCAGTCACGGCCCTAATTTAGCATGAAGCTATTGGTGAAGTGTCTTATCTTGTGTAACTTGTGAACTTCTAGACTTGTTTTTCATGATGTTACAGCTTTGGAAAAGAGGGAAAGTCATTCATATTGAACAGGTTTAGAAGGGATTTTGAATCTTACTGATTCTGAGCTTGGAAAGTCTTGAAGAGTGCATTATCCCTTGAACAAGCACATAAAGAGACAGAGTCAGTGAGACCTTGCAGCGAATCAGGACTGTTTCACCCAACAGAGCTCATTGAAAAGGGAATGAGAAGGAAGGTGAAAAAATGTCTAGGATAGAATTTTTAAAAATATAAAAATGTTTTTCAAACCTCATTTTCTTCTGCACAGTGTGTATATGAAGGATATTTCTTCCAGTTTTGGTTCAGTTAGCTCAGAGGCTTTGTGCTTTCTGTGTAGCAGCGTTCTTGGCTTTGTTTGCACTGGCAGTTCCTATACCCTTGCTAACAGTTTCTAAATAATTCTACGTCAGCCTTCACTTTGCCATACTCTCAGACAATTATGCCTAGTCACTCTCACAGAAGCTTATCTTCTCCATCTGGAGGGTTCCACCTACCCCAGACACTCTTCTCTCAGATGAACTTAATATAAAGATCTAAAGAAAATCAAATTACATTGCCACAGACTAATTAAAGATAGTCTTTCTCGGGTTACTGTTCCATCCCTGAAAAAATATAAATATGTTTTGGTTTAAGGCATTTTTTTTAATTGTGTTGCTATCAAATCTCGATTGGGCAATTTCAGAGGAGGCTTAGAACTACTGTGCTTGGTTTGCTCAGTCATATTAACATTGCTGGAATCAGGAATATAATCTAAAGCTGTTCTTTCAGGGTGAAGCCAGGTTTCAGCTGCAACATGCTTGACAACAAGAAAACAGGCAGCATGTAGAAACAGAAACTGAGTTTTTGACGACAGACTCAAAGAGAAGAGTGCCACAAAGTACATTACTGCAGCTATTGCAGGAGTCCTCTTGCAAAAGTACTTTGAAATACGTGTGTTACATGAAGCTCATCACTCCACATGGATTCCAAGATAAAAGGCACAAATATCTCCCATTTGTATTTTTTTTTTCCCCAGAGAAGTGTAAATCCTGCCATGGTTTCCTGTCTCAATATTTCTTTAATATCAGTTTATTGAAATGTACTGTGGTTAAAGGACCTGTTACCTATTTATAAAGTGCTATTCCTTACCCTATCTTTAGGGCTGTTGCATTGAGATTCAAATTATTCATAGACCTGCACCATTAACGAATGTCCACATGACAGGAATGCAGTCAAATAAAACACAATGTGGAAAAACCTTACAACTTCCAAAAATCCCTCTTTGGAAACCAAAAAGCTCTTTGAAATGTAAATAATAAGCATTTGGCTTGAGTTTCAGGAACAACATTTTATTAACAATAATGGGCCTTGAGTTCTTTGGGGACTTTGTGTTTATAAAGCTATAAACCTGGAAGTTTCATAGCAATATTTTCTAATCTACAGGGAGATCCAGAAGGACAAATCAGTTTAGCAATGACAACTTTCTAGAAGGCTGATCCATGGAGAGGCAGAAACAACAAAATAGGTGAGCCTTCTTCTGCTAGGTCATTTCTCTAGCCCACTGAAAGATGATGAAAACCTGCAGTGACCCAATGGTTGCTTGCAGACTCTTCAGAAAGAGGCTGGAGACCCAAGTAAAATTCTGATGAAATGAATGACCTGATTCCATGGGGAAAAAAATCCAAACAAACAAAAAACCCCAGGACCTAGTACCAACAAAAAAATGTCACAGGGAAGGCACTGTTTGGCACTTTTGTTTAAAGTCAAAGTTTGCTGCTTTCAGCTGAAGAAATTCAGTGCAACATCATTTACTACAGAGGAGATATGCCATGTTACCCATGCCAAGGGTGGGGCATGCTGCTCTTCCTGAAGCTGTGAGGACTTTGGGTTTTTCTGGTTTGGAGAAAAGGAGGACAAGGGGTGCCCTCATTGCTCTCTGTGGCCTCCTGAGGATGGGAAGTGGAGATCTGGAGATCTGAGATCCTGCCTGGGATCCAGGGACAGGACACGCGGGAAGGGCTCAGAGCTGCACCAGGAGAGGTTCAGCCTTGACATAGGAAGCATTTTCTTACTGAGAGGATGGTCAAACCCTGGGACAGGCACTGTGACTGCTTCATTGCAGGCTGGTGGCACTGTGGCATGGGGGTGACGCAGCCCTCCCTGCCGCCCCTCTGCCCAGCATGCTTTGGAGGAAGGTCTTTGGGGTGCTGCCTCACTCCCTGGCTGTTGAGGGCCTGCCCTGCCAGCCCTGTCACTGTGCCCAGCTCCCTGTCCTCTAGAGAGTGGCCACCCCTCACTATGCCTTGGCAAAGAACTTAACAGAGAGATCCCACTTTTCCTTAAAATTCAAGATGCATAGCTTCCTCCAGCAGGAGATTCCTCTTGCTGTTCCTATTTTTCAGGCTGTTTTTCTGGTTGTATCACTACAGGCTCCATCAGCACAACCAAGTCATATCAGGTTTTTTTGTATATTCCAAACTATAGGGTCTACAGGGTGCATTCAAAATCTACAGGATGCAAATCAATAAACGGTCATCTGTGTTTATAGCCTGAGGTACTCCGGTTTCTTTTTGTGCTGGTGCTTTCAAGCCACTGGTATCATGCTGTGATAGTTCATTTGATATTATTCAGATGGCCCCTCAGGGTGTTTCAGATGTCTTTCTTGAGAGCACCAGCACACTTAAGCATGCTTGGTATACATTTTTGATATAGAATTCCCAGGTTTTTCAGGGTCCCTGGAAATTTATGTTACTTAGCAATAGAAAAATAAAATTATATATATCCCAGCATTTGTACACTCAGCATCGATCATACATATTTTTTACTACTTGTTAGTTAGTATCAAGTTAATTATGGCAATTACTGTAAGTTAGAGATTTGCTCTTTCTGGGAGGTAAGGGGGTGAATTAGACATGTCAGAATGAGCTCAGAAACAGACGGTGATATGGGAACCAGCAGAATCAGTCACTTCACACAAAATAAAAACAAACAGATTTCTTCTTTCATTCTTCCTGAGGGTCTGAATTTTTTATTCTTTTTTTGTACAGTGACATAGCTTCAGTAGGATGCATAACTTGATTAACTTCCCAGAATGGCAGCTTGGCTGATGGCTTATAGGACAGACATTCCCTGAAGCAGAGGACAAGACTGTACTACAGTGTGTCATTGTCACAAGCCAATGTGACCAGTTCACATAGCTCAAACAAAATCAGGATTGAAACAGATGGGATCCATTACTGGCATGTAATTAACTGGCATTCAGTAAACTATATATTCAGGATCAATATCAGCAATAGAGCAGTGAAACCAAGTACTATACGTTTGAAAAATGCCAATAAACACCTTCAAGTTTCTAAAAACCCTTCTGTAGTCTTCAGAAGTTCCAATCACACACATTCACTACATGCACACAGGCATATACCTCACCTGGAATTGCAAATTCTCCTCCTTACTCACCCCTTCTATGTGTATATGTGGCTGCTCCAGGCTTGTGAGTATCACTTGATCCACACACTGGTGTGAAAGACCCCCACACATTCGAACGCGCACTCCCAAGGTGGGGAATCATATTAGTTGCACCCCAAAGACAGAAGAGTTCTACTGCTAAACATCCTGTTCTTTTCATCAAGGATCAGACGGATAAGCAGAAATTAAAAAGAAGTTTCCATGTCCTGGGATAGCATTGTAGTTACAGTATCAGCAAGCATCTTTAGCCATCACAGAATGCCCAGTTTTTCAAAAAAACCCCTTATGATGGAAGCATGTTATCTCTGCATCCTATATTGCCAGTCTGTGTCTTGGAGAATTTTTCCTAGGCTACTACATAATTGCTGTAAAACAGTCTGAATCTCATAGATCTGAAAGAACTTTTCTCTCTTCACCTTCACTGCAAAACAGTAGAGGATGAAGCTTACAAGGAAAGGATGCTGCAGATCCTTACGTCCGAAATTACAGACGTTGCACTACAAAACAGTCTTTTCTCACAAATGTTATTAAATTCAGCTTGAGTGACCTATTAACATACTTAACTTGCACACGATGGTCAATCATTGCTCCATTATAAATTCCCTTAACAATAAAAGATTAAATGATTATCCATTAAATGGTCTCTGGCTTTGTTTTTCACTTGGCGTATCATTAAGCATATTCTTATTGTGTAATCTTGTATGGCAAGAATAAGAGTCTGTGTTTCACAAACATTCAACCCAAGAATATACTGTAAAAGAGGTGTCAGGGGGTTGTGTTCTACTCCTTTTTTACGAAAATTCATCTCTAGATCTATTTAATTATAATGTGTTTTTTTAGATTACTGATTGCACTAAAAATTATCTCACACAAAGCCTTACATAACATATCTAGCTTTCTTTTTCTTTTCTTTCCTTTTTTTGCCTTTCAAGGGATATAATTAATTTTAAAATAATATAGTGTTATAGTTTACTGTAGTCAAAACCTTAATTTTGTCTATTTTGTGTTAGGAAAAAATTATGTTTGCAGTTCCTCAGTTCTTTGCTTTCAATAGGAAAAACTAAGTCTTTGATTGTGAATATATATTTACTTGCAATCATTTGGATTTTTATATTTATTTAATACTTCATTTGCTTGGATGTGATGGGCAAGCTTAAAGTTCAAATTGTGCAACACATCATGAAAAAACAAACAAAACTAAACCAAACACAGAATTTTTATATAGGCTCAGTTACATATTTCCAAGATCTAAATCTGTTTGGTTGAACTTTTCAATACTTGCTTGCTGCACATCAATATTTCCTGTTCTCTGCTTGAATACAATCGTGTCTGGTATTTTAGTTTCCACTAAAGGAAATGCTTGTAGCCTTTTAACAAAAAAAAAAACAGTCACTGAGTAACTGTTTCTCTTTCTGACAAGAAACTCATCTGCAGTGCTAGATTGCTAATTCAAGACCTAAAGTTGGTTTATATCTTACAAGTTCATCTAAAAAGAAATATTACTTCTCCTTACAAATCTGGTATTATCTATGACCTTATTTATTTGTCAGCAAATAGCCCTGAGACCTACAGGTAGAAACAGAAATGTGAGTCCCCTTCTGCAGAAAAAAATATCATAGACAACAGCCCTTACTAGCTACTTAATCTAATGAAATAGAGATTATTTTATTCAGATAAGCCCCTTTCCTTATTATCCCAAGGGCTTCAGAATAGTTCACTGTAGTCATTGTTTTTTTTAATGTTTAAAGTTATTTTAAAGCTCTGGAAAGTTATATTTGAAAAAGGTGTTCAAGAGAACATTAGGATTGCAAAGTCAAGCACTCAGAGTTTGGAAATGTCAGTATTAATGCTTCTGCAAATTCAACATGTTATTTTGTGCATTTGCATAAGAATTAATTAATCACAAGATCACACTTTTCTCATACACAAGGGGACACACAAGTCTTGCACAATTTTCTCCCCTTCTGCTATACTATAATCCATTAGTACCTCCTATCAACTTTAATTTTCTATTATCAGCTCTTCTTTAGCTTATCTGAATATATTGGCTTTGACAGGTACACAACCTGAGTTTGTTAAATTAGCTTTTATGTTATGGTTATGAATTTGCATGTCAGAGCAATTGTTTAAAGATTCTTTCAAATGGCAGGTTCCAATCCATTATTCCTAATGAGTTAGTTTGCTGAAGGAAAGGAGTGTGACTACACCAGATAGATCACACAATGCTCTATTAGTAATCCTAAAAAGATTTTGTATATAGCTTTAAGCACAAATTCTAGCAAGAAGAGTGACTACATGAAGAGCAGGGCTCAAAGTGTTGTCATGCACGGGGCTACATCTCACTGGTGACCGGTGACAGCAGTGTTCCTCCTGGCTCAGTCAGGGCCAGCCCTGTTCGATGGTTTTGTCAATGACCTGGATGCAGGAGTTGAACACACCATTAGCGAGTTTGCTGATGGTACTGAACTGAGAGTTCTCTTGAAACACAAGATGCATTTCAGAAGGATCTAGAAATACCAGCACATTGGGCAATTATCAGTGGCATGACATTTAACAAGACCAAGTGTGCGATTCTGCAGCTGGGATGGAGTAACGTTGGACACAAATATAGATCGGGAGGGGAGGGCTGGGAGCGGCCCTGCAGGGGCTCTGGGGGTGCTGGCCGGGAGCGGGCTGGGCAGGAGCCAGCAGTGTGCCCTGGCAGCCGAGGGGGCGAACCATGCTTATCATCACATGTGTATGTACAGCATCCATACTTTTCCTGGATGACAGGATAATCTGCATGCAACTATGAGATGGTCAGCTCTTCGAAGCAGTGTGTAGAACAAAAATGCAGTGAAGCAAACGAATTTAGTAGAGGGTATAGATCACATTCAGGCAAATTACTTCGTGAAATTGCTTTACTATTTAGATCAGCCACCACATCTTTTTTGGTGTGCTGTATTGTGTACTCTATAGATACATAAAAGTCAAAGTCTATGTCCTTTTCAGGCAGAAAAGAGAAAAAAAAGAATGAAGGACCTTTCTGATGTCACTGATGGAGTATCACATTTTATATGATTCATCCAAGTTCTTTAATGCTCTACTGTCTCCTAAAGAGAAATGGAACCCCAGACACTACTTGCAATCAATTCCACTAATAAGCTACTCCGTACAGATAATTTCATGCATAGTATATATCCTTCTTTGTGTATAGTTGGCAACGTGCAACCTTTGTGATGCCATGCATTGAGAGCAGCCCTCCGGAGAAGGACCTGGGGTTACTGGTGGGTGAGAAATTGGACATGAGCTGGCAACATGCACTTGCCGCCCGGAAAGCCAAATGTGTCCTGGGCAGCATCAAAAGAAGCATGGCCAGCAGGTCAAGGCAGGTGATTCTGCCCCCCTACTCCACTCTAGTGAGACCCTCCTGCAGTACTGCATCCAGCTCCGGGGTCCTCAGCACAGGAAAGACATGGACCTGTTGGAACGAGTCCGGAGGAAAGCCACGAAGATGATCAGAGGGCTGGAGCCCCTCTCCTGTGAGGGCAGGCTGAGAGAGTTGGGTTGTTCAGCCTGGAGGAGAGAAGGCTCCGGGGAGACCTTATTGTGACCCTTCAGTACTCAAAGTGGGCTCATAAGAAAGATGGGAAAAGACTTTTTAGTAGGGCCTGTAGCAATAGGACAAGGAGTAATGGTTTTTAAATTAAAGTAAAGTAGATTCAGGCTAGACATAAGGCTTTTTTTTTTTTTAATGTGGAGGGTGGTGAAACTCTGAAACAGGTTTCCCAGAGAGGTGGTACGTGCCCCATCCCTGGGAACATACAAGTTCGGGCTAGGCAGGGCTCCGAGCACCCTGCCCTGGCTGAAGGTGTCCCTGCTCATCACTCCGTGGTTTTACCAGACAGGCGGGAATTCGAAAGACCTGTCTGTGTTTACGGTAAGGGGTTATCTTCTAACAACCTCTTAGTTTAGAGATAAGCTGTTTATTTCACAATTCTAATAGCACCTTGGTCCTTGACCAGAGTCAAGAAGACGCTCAATATGAGTTATACATCTTGCTCAACTTTATTAGTTTCTAACACTACTTATATAGAACCGATACACATGCATATTTGTAAAGCAGAAATATAATTGGTTAGTAGTCTCTAAACGCGCGTGGTTCTCACACCCCTAATTATCATGACTGAAATAAGCATTCTATCCATGTAGCTAATTGTGTTGCTGTGCTTCAGCCTTGTAGTTTGTTACTCCCTATTTTCCCATACCGCTCCCTATCTTTCTTGGCCCCGCACCTGCTTTCCCAGCAGCTGCAGCTTGTTACAGCCACGGCCTGTTGGCACAACATAATTACTTGGTCTCAGGATTCAAGAATAGCTCAAGGCTACCTTTCTTGTTACCTTCAGCACAGCAACTTCAGCACAATTCTGATTACAGGCCTATTCTAATACCAGGCCTGGATTGTGCAGATCTTCAGAGACCCTAAGGCCATGCTTCTGCAGCCATTCTTCTACACTTGACAATAAACATTTGGTCGTATACTATATTACTAAGTTATGCTTCGTCTTCTCCAGAAATAAAATGTTTCTTTTGTAACATCAAGTCCCAAACATAAAATGATTTTCCTTTTGGGGAACATGTTGCTTTTTTTCCCTTGTTTTTACCCTTATAATCTGAGTCTTTTGTTGCATAATCTGTTTCTAGGATTTGTTCTTTACTTGTTGGCAATGTTTGGAGCTTTGGGCTTTTTTTCCTGTGTTGTATATTAATAGAAATGAACAAATTGAATAATGCTCCATTCATTCTATTGGTGATAGAACAATTATGAAGTGACATCTATATTTTACACCTGTACAATATGTTTTGCACATTAGCAAATATTTAATTGAGATATTATTTGTTAATGTGAGAAATCAAGAGTACAGTTCAACACATGATTAAAATAACTATTGTGGATTTAAAGGTACTGCATATCAACTTAGATTATGATTTGAAATAAAAATGTTTCTTTTTCTTCTCTGTCATTAAATACATTCATTTATAAATAACTCATAAAGTAGTTGGCATTTGTGATGCAGCAGAAAATGACTAATTAAGGATGAAATGTTGATGAGTTGTCAGTTTTCTACTTGTCCTTTCAGACTCCCACCTGAAATACCGTTGTAAGAACATGCCCACGATGGATAATATGGTGAAAGTGTATTTAGTGTGTCAGAAATAGATAATACTAATAGTTACTATTCCTGCTGGTATCAGATGTATCCCTCACTCCTCGCATTCATATCTGTGCCTGCTCATCATGCTCTCAGAATAAAAGAATTTATGTTTAGCATTCCTGGACTCCTTGGTGGATCCATTATATTAAGTCACTGGGTGAAAATACATTAAAAAGTTAATGATCTGTTTCAAAAGAGCAACAGTGAAGGAATTTCATAGTTAAGTCAGAAATTTACTGCCTGTTGTTAATTCCCAGGCATGAGGGGACACATTAAGGATGTTTTCGATTGTTCATGTTGTACTTAGATACTGGAGCACAAAATAGAATTTTGCTCCACTTAACCAAAACACTCCTATATGGCTTTCTGTGTGATGTAAAATAATCGTAACTAAAGGCCAAAATAAATCCGTCCCGCCCCGCTCTGCGCGTATAAACCGCCGGCCTGGCTTGGCTTCTTTCCTCCCTCCCTCTGGGTTTCGTGCCCCTCCCCCACCCCTCTCAGTGCAGCTCTCCCTGCGGTCACTGCTCCCTCGCTGCCGTACCTCCCCGTCACTCCGCTCCTACCCCCGCCCTCAGCAGTGCGTTCCCCGACCGGGAGGGGGCGCTCAGGGACCGGCCGGGCTTACACCGGGGAGTAACGGGGTAGCAACCCACAACGCAGTCGGCTGCAGCTCTGGCCTTCTCTTTGCTCTGTGTGATACCGTAGCAAAAGAAAAGAAGAGAGGAGATGTTGCCAGAAAGTCTCTTTGTTGTACTCAGGTAAGGAACAGTGAACACCGAATTCATACTGCTGAAGGGGGGCTTTGTTGGTTTTTTTTTTCCTGTTGTGCTAATGTTTAAATGAAGATGTGAATTTTCAAGTAATTAGTGTTACCTAGGCTGGCTCTGGGAGGAGCTGCAGCTCTGAGTGTGCATTACCCCAGGTGGCATCCGATGAGGACTCTGCTGCTTTCTCTGTCTCAGCATATAGATAAGGGACATTGAATATGATGCTTCTTTCACTTCAGATTTTTAATAAAGGCAGGCCTTCTTAGGAAAGTCATAGACCCATTTTTATGTATCAGTGTTTATTTCTGATGCTCTCCATTGATCTTTACAAAATGCTAGTAAATTAAAGCAACCCCCTTCCCAAACCATTCTGAGAAGTCAGAAAAATAATTCAGTAAACCTAGGCAATACAGAAAACTTTTGAGCCATCTACTACAGGATTTTAATATGAAAAAAGCCACTCAATGTTTTATTTATATGTAAATTTGATGCCTTTAATTGGCTAAGAGAAAATGATAATATCTTGTTACCATATGAAGGGGTTATAGCTCTGCTCAGTTTAGACCTATTGTGTTACGAGTTTAATGGTGTGCAGAATTTACCAGGGTGGAACTGGGGAATAACCAGCTGGGTATTAGTAACAGTAACTAATGGCAGAACAGGGAAAGGTTATCGTGGGCTTGCATGCACAGCTTTTAATCACCAGCAGCCCACTCAACCCCCTTTTTAAAATTACATATTAATTTTTCTTATCCTACGCATCACACATCTCTACCTTAATAGGGACTGGAAATCGGTTAGGTGCCATTGTCGTCAGGGGTGTCACACACACAGAGGGCAGTGAGCTGTGTGGTAGAACGGTGGCTGCATTTTGCTTTCCAGGTAGTCTGGAAGAGGTTTAGATATGAATTAATATTAATGGTTGCACAAAATAAGGTAGTGAGTACTGATGCTGGCTTTCAGTACCCCAGTACATCGGAACCCTAACAGTCAGCCAGGTACTTTGAGGAATGTCAGTAGGTCTGTTAGAGAAAGCTGGGAATTGCTAGGAATCGGGCAAAAAATTTATTTTTTTAAACAACCATAAGGAGAAACATTTTCAGCTGAATTAAAACATATCACATGTATTAAGACATACATGGACTGAAATCAGTCTCTATGTTCCTAACACGTGATTTCTTCATTTGGCAGCAGTTTGTTCTGTGACCCTTTGAAGGTACACTTATCAAATAGGAATAATAATTGCCACAAAGATTTATGATACTTTATTTGAAATTAAATTACCTCTCCTGCTCCTTCTAATAATCTTCTCTCAGTTCCACACATCCTAATATTTATCTTCCATTGCTTCAGGTTTCTACTTATTTTACGTTTAACATCACTTCACAACTTCACTTGAATATTACTAATTTAAATTCACATCTTTGTGTGACTTTCAGCCTGCAAGCCACTTTCCTGCAGGCCCACTGACACTAATTTTACGTGGTGGTGTCCTTTATTGGAGAAATAATCCTGCTGAAAACAAACAATGTCTTTGCAGGTAAACATAAATTGTGATAAGAAAGGGGGCAGAGTCAGAAATGCCCAGAGAACCCTTCTCATTTCGTTCAGAGAGGAACTCGATGCCTCTGTCATTGTGTCCGTGTGACCTGGTCGTGACTACAAGCAGCATGTGGAGGACTTTCTTGTACTTTGGCCATAAATGACTGCTACCTTACGCTGGGTTTTGATGTCAACATCAATTACAGATAGAAGAAAGAGAATGGCTCAGTGTGCAGTCCGTGGAGGCAAGTGAGCAGGAGATGTTTCAGGCTGATGCTAATATGGTTTTGTATCAGAGACACCTGCTGCCCGAGTGTCCCCTCCCCAAAAAAGGCAGTGCATAATTCTAGAATGAGTGTTTGATGACAAGATTTTCCCCCTGCTGCTGCCTCAGATTATCTTCGCTACTACTGTGCTCTGGGCATTATAAGCTTTCAACTGCATATTTGGTTTGTTCTGGTATGTTCCGGTATTAAAAAAAAAATAAAATTGTTGAGGTTGGTCGCTTCTACAACCAAGCTTCAGTGTAACTTGAAATTAACTGAAGGCAATAGGGTATTTTAAATATATTTCTGATTTATTGACTGGCTTTTGGAGGAAGAGGTATTTCTGTTTGATGTTTAAGGGGTTTTTTTCTAGATGCCCTTCTGATTTTCTTCATTTACTATTTTTGCCATTGTTTAGGCTCTCTCTTTTGGGCAAATAGCCATTCCTACTATGACTGGCCTCTTTTGTTAAAGACTAAGGACTTTTAATGGACAGAGTCACTGAATATTATTCATGTCTCTGTTGATATCTTACCTGTTAAGACCTTTCCAAACAAGAAAGATTTATGAAAGTACTAGATTCTAGTAGGATGATGGCATTTAGTATCAGCCATTCTCTTCTGAAATTCTTTTATTTCCTTTCTGCTGCTCATTATGTTCCTAGTGTCCCAAGTACTCAGGGATATCCCGACACTGCACGCTCTTAAATTCCTGGGAAAAGTAATAGTATTTGAATTGAAGACCGTGCTAGTCCAAAGACAGTGCTCCACTAGCTGGGATTGTCTCAGTATACTCAAGGAGCCAATCTCAAACTATTAGTCATTACATCAGTCATTGTCCTGCTATAATTAAAAGAATGGGTTTGAATGAGGAATTTTTTTCAGTTTCAAACTGTTGGTGAGCTTTAAAATGAATTGCTAGTATTGGAGGACAAATATAATGTGATCAATGTGATATAAAAAACGGGAGTGTTATTTGTTTATAAATTTTTTTACAAGCTGAATTTATAGTTACTGATGTTTCACAGAGTCATGGAATAGTTGAGGTTGAAGTGACCTCTGGACATCATCTAGCCTGACCCCTTAAAGTGGGGTCAGCTAGAACAGGCTGTGAGTATCTTGAAGGATGAAGAGCCCACAATCTCTGTTGATGACATGTTCCCGTGTCTGATCCCCGTCACCCTAAAAAGGCTTTTCTCATGTTTCAATGAAATTCATGTATTTTAGTTTGTGCTGATAACCTCTTGTCCTGCCACTGGGTACCACTGAGAAGGGTCTGGCTCCCTCTTCACTGTCCTCCATCAGTTATTGATCTACATGGATGAGATATTCCCTGAACTTTCTCTTTTCCAGTCTGAACAGTCCCAGTTCTCTCAGCCTTTCCTCAAAGAAAAGACTGGAACATTCCAGTCTCTTCATCACGTTTGTGGTCCTTCACCAGACTTTGCCCATGCCCCCATTGTGCTGGTGAGCACAGAATGGACACAGAGCTACAGACGTGGCCTCAGCCAGGCTGAGCAGAGGGGGAGGGTCACCTCCCTGGGCTCGCTGGCCGCGCTCTGCCGAGCGCAGCCGAGGATGCCCTTGGCCACCTTTGCTCTAAGGGCTCATTGCCGGCTCGGGTTCAACTTCCCACCCAACAGGACACCCAGGTCCTTCTCTGCAGAGCTGCTTCCCATTCAGTTAGCCCCCAGTGTGTACTGGTACAGGCAGTTACTCTTCCCCACCTGCAGGACTCCGCATTTCCCGCTGTTGAACTTTATGAGGTCATGTCTGTCCACTTACTTGGCTTGCTGAAGTCTCTTTGACTGGCAGCACACGTCTGGTGTGTGCACCATTCCTCTCCATTTCATTGCAAGAACATGCTGCTCAAATACATCTTTTCTGTTTATTGTCTGGTATTGCAATAAGTGATTCACTATATCACCCTCAGGGCCAAAACATCCTTTGCATTTTGAACAGCCTCCTTAATACAAATGTGCCCTAACAGATGGAGATGTTGGATAATCCAGGAAAAATACTTACCCAAAGCCTGATTTCTATTCTATTCAAACAGCTTTTGACCAGTCAATGATCATTCCTAAGGACTACTGGCTGCCTCAGGATGGATACAGCTTGTCCAAATCCAGAGTTCACTGACTGTCTGAGCTAAATATGTGTCTCCATTCAGGTTTTTGTGAGGGTCCAATCCATTTTCCCCTGGAGGGACATCAGGATGTTCCTAATCAAATAAGAGTATTACCCGTTCTTTTATCAAGTTTTCCACAGTACTTACCAGTGACAATTATTACTTTAATTAGGAAAGTTTATGGTTTACTTATCTGTTCATTCTGATACCCACAGCAATGCTTTAGAAGGTTTTTTTTCCCCCTTTAATAGCACACTCCATCATCTGTGCCATTATTTTTCAATATTAATTAGTCAGCCCCCCAAACAACTTGGTGAAAATACAGGGTCTTACATTTTCAAAATAAATCAAGTGGTCGCTGTTAGACAATCATGTTTTACTGTAACCCCAGAAGCCCGTAGCATCTAGAAATTAAAAGAGCACAATTCAGGATTTAATCAATACTAGGTTGCCTTGTACCCAAATACAGGTATATTAAAACAGGGTATTTAACAGCTGTATACAGGTAGTTTATATCATTCTAATGGCATAAAAAGATGAACTGTATAAGCATTTACATAAGTATTTGAACATTCCTAACAATCAAAATGGCAAACAAAGATGTGTCACTGAATGTAGGACACATCCAAGACAAAGAATAGGATAAGTACAAGGGACTACAAAAAGACAGAACATCCTGACAAATACGCAGAAAGGATTCCTAGCAAAACCAATAGAACCCTATGAGAATCAGCCCTGCAAACTAGTTCTCCCTTTCAGGAGGTGATGAGTAAGATAAAAGGAAAAAGAGAGATAGAGAACAGCTGGCTTCATTTCTTACTTCTCACATGTAAGTGACTCATTATCTTGATCTCTGCAACTAAGAACCATGAAGGATAAGAGCCATCAGCACTAACTTCATTACACCAGCTTTGTGATACCGTACACTCACAGCTAATTTGGGCTGTGATGTTTTCAGGCTAACAGTTTTGTATATGTAGTGGAAATGATAGAAATGGTGCAAGAACTAACCATTATGCTATAAAGTTTAAAACCAGTTTAATTTTTGAGCCCTCTAAGCACATGATCACAGTGATGTAATACCCTACCTGGTGTATAACACACGTATCAGTTGCAATGGTTAGTATCACAGTGAAGTTGCAGTCGAAGCTAAAGGAAATCAACTTACCCCAGAGCCATTGTGATTATTTGAAAGTGGGAGCATGTCACTGAAGCCCATTACATTAAAGTCCAAGTGCTGTCTGAAAGGAATCTGTAATGAGGCTGTATTCTACTGTGTTATGACACTAATTCACAAATTCCCATAGAAATATGAATTAGAGGCCTTTTGACCACTGAGTTCTTCCAGTGTGTCACTGTCACCTTTGAGTCTGTAATTTTTCAATTATGATTGCATTTCTTTACTTCTGTTTGCAACTTGTACAAAGTAATTGCTTACTGTAAATTAATTGCATAGGTGGTCAGTATTCTGTCTGGACACAGAAATTTCGCTTTTGAAAGGCGTAGAGACATTTTTTTGTTTGTAACGTATCTGTCTCAAAGTGAAGCCCTCTACCACAATTACATATATTTTCAAAATTCTTCAGATGTAGAACATTCCTTGGAAGAATATGAATTAGGGAGGAGACATATTAAAGCTTGTAATTATAAGGCCATTCTTTAATTTTATGCTGCCACATAATGTGAAGTATATCAGAAGGCGGCAGTCAAAGGAAGGCTGTCTTCCAATAACACTTTCAGGAACCAACCTCTTTTGCAATGCATCAGCTGCTCTACCAGCTGATCAAAACAAGACGGTCACCAAGATGGCTTGGCTAAGCTGTGTGTCCTCACTGTATAGGCACTATTTCTTGATTTGTCTAAAAATACCTTTATTTTACCAGCACTACACTCCCGCAGGAAGAAGCAGGGTCTGTGGTAGAGCTGCAGCGCTGTTAAAGACAGACATGCAATTCCATGGTGAGAGGCTGGAAGAAGCTGCAGAGCATCACGTATCTGAGCTCCAATCAGTGGAGAGCATCGTAGTGACTGTGTCATACTGAAATGTACTATTCAGCACTTACACATCAACTAGCATGAATACTGTACAGCGATATGGTTATCTGGATATAGGTCAGGATCCGCTGTATCAGTGATCCCAGATCAAAGATCTCTCCACCGTCAGCTTCAACAACAGTCCCTTCAGCTCACCACCAAGCAGCCTTTTAGCAAAGGGAGCTTGAACACAATATAAGCTGCAAATGTGAAATGCTCAGGAGTAAGAGCTTATTACTACAGACTTCAAACCATAACCCCCTTTCCTCTTAGGCCCTGCGGAATGCTGCTGCAAAGGGCGAATGGCATTTATTTGCACTGTAAAGCTTGCCCTGAGCTTGGCAGGAAAACCTTGCTTTCGTTTCTGTTGCATTCATAAACATTTCAACTATTTTTACGCAGAAAGTGATCCACTATCCCAGATATACTGGAAATTACTCTTAAACAAAAAAATTATCAGCTAATTCTGGAAGTCTTCCATCTATCGTCTCAAGACCAGTGATAGCTACAGAGGTGAGAACTGGGTGCTGTGCCGCAGTGTGGGGGTGCAAACCTGCTGCTCTGGAACAGTGCAGTCTCTGGCCCATTCCAGGCTGTGTTGTGGTGGTGTGTTGTCACTGGTCACATGATATGACTTGTCTTCTGGCTAAGTTATTTTTATCAAATAATTGAGATGTTGGATTACCAATCATGGGAAGAGAATTTGGGGGGTGGGAGTGGGGGTGTCCCTTATGCAATTCAGTGTAGAGAACTGAAAATGAAAATCTGTGAATGCATTTGGGGGAAGGATGGTGGGGTAGTACAAAGTTAGCACAAATATTTTTAAAACTTACACACATTGATATGAACTTCCTTGCTGCCTTTTCCGTCTCAAAATATGAAAAATTTCTCTTTAGCAGCAAGCATTAGTATTTGCACTAACATTAACAGTTTCGATGTCCTGTTGACGCAAGAGCTTGGCCCCTCAGGACCAGTCTTTATTATCATCCCTGATACCCCTGTATCTCCTGATATTAAAGAAGATTGTTTATTAATCTCTAGATTCTGTTTTGATCTTTTCTTTTAAAACTCAAAAAAAGGAAAAATGTCATCTACAGAAATTGTTAGTTTATTTCTAAACTCTTTAAAAGTATTGATGGACCTACAAAGAAATTGACTTTAAGCAAGCCTTTTCCCAAGTCTAGACACTTGAGTTCATTTTAATAATGTCATAGCAGACAGTCAATATGTTGTTGCTATGTTAATGGATATAAAACTTGTTCATCTTCTGAAATGCATGGATAAGGCTTTATAGTTTTGGTTTTATTAAGAAAAACGTGGACAAAGCATTGATGTTCCAAACACCCTGGGTTTCAGCCTGTAATTAATAGCTTGTTTCCTTCTTTTTAAATAGCAGCAATCAAATTCTAAGCTAATTAGATATGGGAAAACCATAAATTACATCTCAAGTTGAGAAAAAAAATTTGGCTTTGAAGTAAATGGAATTCAGAAGTTTGCAAAAAAAATTAATGAAACTTAATGTCACATGCAAAGACCACTTTTGGTTTTCTTTCAAAGACTATTTTTTTTTAAGCCAGCATACTGTGGAAGCCATGATTTAGCTGCAGTGAGACCTGCGCTTCTGTAACTACATTATTTTCTCAATAAGTGTGGCCAGCAGTTATAATAAATTGTCTTTTAAGATTCCCTGTACTCAACTTGGGGTTGCTGCAATCATAAAAATGTAATATCTTATTGCACTGACATCATAAAGGATATTTCTTTAATTTGCTGTGGTCAGCATTAATTAACAGGTTTCTCAGCTTCTAGGAAGAGTCTAGCAAACAAGCAATCTATTCCTTTTTGTGTATTTATTGATCAGTGCCATGCTGCTATATGGAAGGTTATTCTGTTTATGATTAAATGATTCAACAGACATTGAGTGAACAGTGAAGCAAAAATAATTAAAAAAAAAAAAAGTACAAAAAGGATGGAGAATAGCTTTGATCAGATCAGATATTCTCCTAACACTGAATGCAAGTTGTCAGTAAGTGAAATGGAAGACGCAATATAAGCATGTGTCTTGTTTTGGGCATACCCAACAATAAGGAAATTATGTTTTCACATAAGGCAAGAAAATGTTCACAAATGAGAGTGTTCATACACTGGAAAAGGTTCCAAGAATGTTTGTGTAACTACTGTTAGGAATCCTAGCTTTAGCAGTCCGCTCCGCCAAAGTAATAATGCACACGCTTAGTTTGGTCCGAGTGAAGTCTGAGACATTGTGGTAGGTACCAGGTGTGAGCAGCAAATTAAAAAAAGGGGGAAAAAAGAAAAAAAATGGGGAAAAAGAAAAAAAGAAATATCACAAAATGTCACCTGTTGTCTTTGGGTTTGTACTCTTTCAGTAGTTTGACAGGTGTTGAGCTTCTTGCAGATAAAGGTTTAATGAAGTTTTACTGCTGAATAAAAATACTTGGTGTCCTAATTGGGGTCATGTGATAAAGCTCCTCTGCACACTTGTCCTGGTTTTGGCTGGGACAGAGTTAATTTTCTGCCTAGCAGCTGGCTTGGTGCTGGGTGCTGTGTTGGGATTTGGGTGAGAACCCTGCTGATAACACACCGGTGTGTTTGGTTGTTGCCGGGTCGTGTTTATACCAAGTCAAGGACTTTTCAGTTCCTCTGGCCCTGCCAGCGAGGGGGCTGGGGGGGCACGAGGAGCTGGGAGGGGGCACAGCCAGGACAGCTGACCCGAGCTAGCCAGAGGGGTATTGCATACGGTAGGATGACATTTTGAGTATATAAGCTGGAGGAAGAAGGAAGAGGGGATGTTCAGAGTTGTGGCATTTGTCTTCCCAAGCAGCCGTTACCTGTGCTGGAGCGCTGCTGCCCTGGGGATGGCCGAACACCTGCCTGCCATGGGAAGTGGGGAATGAATCCCTTGGTTTGCTTTGCCTGTGTGTGCACAGCTTTTGCTTTGCCTATTAAATTGTTCTTATTTCAACCCTCAAGTTTTACATTCCTTTCTGATTCTCCTGTCCATCCCTCTGGGTGAGGAGGCAGTGAGCGAGCGGCTGCGTGGTGCTGAGTTACCAGCTGGGGGTTAAACCACAACAGCACGCACCGAGGAGCTCTGGGAGACAGTGGCATGAGGAGAAATCCAAATCACAGCCTGCCAGGCTACCCCCAGGCCCATCACACGGGCCAGCAGCCCATCGAATACCCAACCCCGGAGGAGTGCAGGGATGCACAGTGGAGGTGGGGAGCTAAATCAAGGACTCCCAGAGACCGAGCACCTTGTCCAAGCACCTCCCAGGGCTGTCCCAGCAAAGCCCCAGCCCCAGTGTCCCAGCCCCACCACCAGGAGCCATGGGGAGCAGCTCCCTGGACTCCTCTCAGACCTGGGGCAGTGCTGCCAAGGAGCGGGATACAGTCGCGGCTGCGTGGGAAAGCAGTCCAGGGTGGCACGGGATCCCTTGGGATGTTTAGGGGAGGAGGCAAAGGCAGGACAAGAGAGAGGTGCAGGTGGTTTGGGGGGGCGCAGGAGCAGGGAAAAGAGAGGCCAGGGGCTGGGAAGGGCCGGTGGCGTGTCGGCAGCTGGCGGGTCAGTGTGCTGGCCTGGCCGTGCCTTGCGCCTGACCAGCGCGGTCTGTCCTCTGTCCCTGTGCAATCCCGTCCCGGCTCTGTCCTGGGGGACAGCTCTGTCCTGTGTGCACGTGCCTGTGCGGGGCTGTGGGTGCAGATGTGGGGGCAGAGCATGGGGCAGAGGGCCCCCGTGGCCCCGGGGCAGTGAATGGCATCAGTGGGTGTGCTGGTGAGCGTGGGCACCGGCAAAAATCAAGCTGCACCAGCTGGTGATGTGTCCTGGGAGCCAGGGGGTGAGTGGGTCTCTGACAGCCAGCCCCGGGTGGGAGAGACCCCGGGTGGTGGTAGGGGCGAGAGCAGCGGGAGGTGGCTGTGGGACCGAGGGAGCCCCATCTAGCTTGGGGGGTGATGGTCTGTACCAGCAGCCGGAGCAGGGCTGTGGCTCAGGAGCTCCTGTGTCCAGGAACCAACGGCTGGGGAGGCTGGGATCCAGGGGCTGGCTCCTGCGCAGGCTGAGCACCTGAGCCCGGCTGTTGGAGGGATCCACTTTGTCCACATGTGCACAAACAGTCTCACCAGTGGGCTTCTACCCTGCCCAGCCCGAGAAGGGAGTAGGCTGAGGCCATTGGTGATGTCTGTATCTACACGTATATGTAGTGTATACGTATGCTCTGAGTGTATGCCTGCCAGGAACATATCTTCAGCCTCACAACTACTTGGACTGGGGGACAGAGAGCAGCCTTGACTTTCTCAGCCTGGTGGATCCAGCCAGAGTTATTTTCCTCAAAGAACTTCAGTTCTTTGTAATTTTCAAGATTCAGACAGACATGGCCCTGAGCAAGCTGCTCCAACTACAAAGTTATTCCTACTTTGAGCTGCTGGACTAGCTGATCTCCTGAGATGCATTCCATCTTAACTTACTCCATGATTATGTGGAATAGTGAAAAGTAGGGTTCTTTAGCCTGGATAGGGAGACGTTATTGTGGCCTTTCAATGTATAAAGGGGACATAAGAAACATGGAGAGAGACTTTTTACAAGGGTCTGTAGTGACAGGACAAGGCACGATGGTTTCAGACTTGAAGAGAGTAGATTTAGATTGGATATAAGGAAGAATTTTTTTATACTGAGAGTGGTGAGACTCTGGAATAGGTGTCCCAGAGGAACTGTGAATGTCCCATCGCTGAAAGTGTTCAATGCCAGGTTGACCAGGGCTTTGACCAACCTGATCTATTGAAAGATGTTCCTGGCAGGGGGGTTGGACTAGATGATTTTTAATCATAGACCATTCTATGATTCTATGATTCCATGAAAAATAGAATGCAATAAAATTCACATTTCAGTGCAGATATATTTATGACTTGTCAGATTATACATCTTTGTAATTATGCTTTGTTAGCTGCTGAAGTGATTTGTTGGGAAGGATTTCCTTCCTTAGTTTCATTTTGCTTGTTATTCCACCACTCTGACTTTTTTCATCTTTCCTCATTCAGAAAACTGCCATTAAGTACCACTTTTCTTATGAACTAGCTTTTTTTCAATGTCAGCTTTTCAATTGTTTGTTTTGAGGCTTTATTGCTTAAACAATCCAGCAGCTGCTGCTGTGTTGTCTGGACGTTGCTCCCTGACCTGTTGCATTAGGGTGCTAGAGCATACGTACCTGTGTGGAGCTTTCCTTACAGCTCATCAATCACTATGCAAAAAGCCATAAACGACTATGTTGCATCTCACATACCATAAAATACTGTACAAATATTCTCTCTCCTGAAAAACTGGTTAACGCATTCAGATCAGCCAAACACCAGGAAATCCAGATGACAGTGAGATTCTCCTAGACTGCTCCCACCATTCTTTTAAATTCTGCAAAGGCCCTGCGAGCTGCTACCTTGTTTTCAAAAAGTTGCATGTAATCTAGGAAATGAATAAAATTAGGCTCTTGATATTATCATGCGCAGTCATTAGTTTCTCACTAGATTTTTTAGTGTACAAATTAAAATTCAAACTCAGGCATTCTGAAATTATGTAATTCTGAAACAATTTGTCAAGAATCTAAGTGTGATGGAGTTACATAGGCTGACTCATGCTTTTCCCCTACTCTGCTACTTTCAACTTCATGCTTTGAATATAAAACAAAGAAAGACATTTCATATGCCAAGGGACTTGGAGCGATACAAGAAAAGATAATATTTTGATATATTACAAAGATAAAATAGGCTGAGATGAAAATAGAATATTACTTTAAAGAAGATTTTTTCCTATTTTTACTAGTATCTTCATGACCTAAAGAGTAAAAAATAAGAAAGTCTTGGATTGCCTTCACTATCATAGAAAAACATTTCAGAACTAGTCCTGAAAAATGACACAGATTTCCAACAAATGAGTAGGTGCTCAACTGTTTGAAAAAGGTAGGAACACAACTGACGTATGCTATACATGCATTTTACTTTTTCGTGAAACCACTGCTGCCACAGTATTTGATAGTACCCAGATTCCAGAACGAAAAAGCGTATTTTCAGATACAGCTGCTGTTATGTGGCATGTGTCCAGATTCCATTCTTAAATGAAATTTACCCACCAGACACAAAAGCTTCCACAGAGTTTTGCTTTGAAACAAGGCTTGTGCAGATACACCATTTATATAAATGAACTCAACTTTCTGGTAAATCTCACACCAATGAGGGAGAATGGAAGTCGTACAGATACTGAATTTCTTAAGAACATAAAACCAAATATTCAAGTTCAAATTAAAGGTTCGCTACCTTTGTGGGAGGATTCCTGGTATTCATGTTGGAATAGACAAGTAGTCTTCATCCACTTTGTCTAAGCTATTCATCAAATTCTAACCCTCTATGAAATAAGCCTTACTTCATTCTTTACCAGATTGTAACCTTGCCTACTCAGATATCCGTTGCAAGAAATCTTTCTAAATACTGTGATTATCCCATCATTTGAACTTTTCCAGTTCTGCTATACACATTTGAGATAAGGGAACTAGAACTGTGCAGTGTTAAAAATATGCATTAACTGAAGATTCGTACAGCAGAACTACAATGTTCTCGTATTTTATTTATTTAAATATTTATTCTTTCCTAATAATTACTAACATTTGATTATCTGCCTGGTCATTGATGTCAAATGCGGAGATGATTGCTTCACTGAACTGCAAGGTCTCAGTCCTGAGTAGCAATGACCAGCCCAGGCTGTCTTATCATTTTGAATGTAATTTGTTTTCTTCCCCTGGACATCAGTTAACACTTAGTCATACTCAATTTCATTTTGTGGTTTATTACCCAGTCATTAATTCTCAAAAGATCCTTCTTCAAGTCTTCAAAAGATGCATACATCCCTACTCACCTTTAAATTTCATATCATCACAATACAACATGTGCACCAGGAATTTCTGACTAAATCAAGTCATTTATGAAGATACAGAGAATTTGAGGAAGAGATTGTGAGATTATGAGGATATAGAGGATTTGTGTATAGACTAAGGATTTGTGAGGATGTGGAAAAACACAGATCCCAGCAGAGACCAGTGTTAAAACCCTAAGTTGTGAAAACTGACCATTTATTCCTATGCTCTATTTCCTGTGTCCCCTATCCACATGTTCTTGATGCCTACAAAATAAAGCAGGTAGAGAGAATCTTCTAACATTGCAATAAACTCCTATTCTTGATTCAAGTCTGAATCCACAGAGAAATGAGCACTTATAACCTTCAAATCATGGGACAAATCCAGTCTGAACTAACACTTTTTACAGGTTAACTGTAGGATTGCAATTATTGGGAAATTAATTTCCCATACTGCTGAACCTACTTATTTTTACTAAATAGCGCTCTGACCTCAATGACGTATAGCCTTGGGCCTAAGAGTGATACAAAAATTTCAAAATTTCATAATTTCAGGTTTTATTTTCCTCTCATTAATTCAAAATTCACTGGATGTGTTTTACTCTGCTTTTTCAAAAAGTCAGAGGATAGTGTGTCTTTATATTCCAAGGGCAAGCAGAAAACCCACACAGAATAGAAGGTAAAATAGAGATGGAAAGGAGATACAGAACTTCGTTGGAGAGTAAAAGAGGGAGTAAGCAGAAAACTACTGTTAATGGAAAATATAATTTGAGGGAAGAGATAAGAAAATAAGTTAAAGGAAAGCATAACAAAGCTCTAAAGAAAACAGACAGACTTGTAAAGAAATATCTAGATTTCCAGACTACTGGATACTGGTCCCTTTTTGCTCTGTAGTTTTGGAGGTGGAGGACTGTTAAAGGATTTGGGTCCAATTTCATAAATGTCAGTAAAAAAGTAAAACAAACAACTAATAAATTGTGGTCTGAAATTTTGAAAGCTTGTTTGAATTAACCTCCAAGCTGATGGAGAAGTTGAGCAGATAGAATGTCATGCTAACAGTGTTAAAATGCTTGCAAAAATATTGTTGTCTGTCTGATGCAACCATTTGCTTTTCTACTGTGACTTCATACTCTGTTTAGAATTGCTCTGTATCGATGAACTATAGTACACAATTGTTTGACACATCAATATTATTTGTCTAGGGAAAATATGGTGTGAAGACAATGTTTTAACTATGTAAGGCAATCATTCAGCACTGATGGAAGCACACAAAACCATCTCAGGATCAATGCTGACTGTGGGAGCTGCCCCTCTGGTGCTGCCAAAGATCTTTAACACCCACTCGTCACCTATTGCCCAGGCAAGGCCCGAGACCCAGATCTCTGCTTGAACTAAATCTCTCTTTTCGATAAAAAAGCTTGAAAGGATGAGGATGGATTCTATATTTCTAGAGAAGTAGAATTTCATTCTAATAAATCGGTAAAATATGACAAAAGTTTTAGATTTCTTTTCTAAAGATTAAATCTTTCCCAGTGTTTTGAATTTCTCATAACTTGTCCTAACTGGCATGAAATAGTTTTAAATTAAGCGGCTTTTTCCAAGTTGTGGACGAGTTTCATGGTTTCTTAGTGTAAGTCATAAGCTACACTTTGCTTATAGATTTTGACTTCTGTAAAAGATTCACTAAATTCTCACTTTTGAATTCATCTTGACATTAAACATCACTGTTCATTTGCCAATATTCTATATTTTCTTCCCCTTTTTAAATACTGTTTCTCTGTAGGAGGCTTTTCCATTACAGCATTCAGGAACCTAACGAAGTATTAAATTTGCACTACAATTTTATTGATTTAATAATATATGCCAACTCTTCAGTAATTTTTGCCTATGAAGAAGAGAGATTTAGAATGTGTTTGGGATTGCCTTCTGTCATAAAAACAAGAACTCAAAACCCTTTTTTTCTGTTTTCCCCCCTTTCTTCTCCCTGTGGGTGCAATACTGATATCTTAGAGTCGCACTGAGGAAGATGCCTATGTAGATGTTGCTGCTTTTGCATGGTGAACAGATTTTGTCAGTGAGAATTTAATTTACTAAAGACTTGAAAATTAATCTAGAAAATGAATCTTCAGTAAGGATTTCTGGAAGCAAGTATATGGCATGTAGGATCTTCCATAACTGTTTTGTAATATTAGAAATGCTTCTGGTAGCTCTGGTTTTGTGTCCAATATCTCTGGTTACAGTTATTCTAGTGTTTATTATATCCTCTTCTATATTGTTGATAAAGCTATGTTTAAGAATTACATAAACCACCTATGTGAGGTTTTTTGTGGTACCACAGGAATTTATTAGGCAGCATGATATCATTATAGAGATTTAACAGTAGGGATGTAAGATTAAAACAAAAGTGGTAAAAGTAAAATGAAGCACTATTTTATGATAAGTCAAAGATCGTAGAATCATAGAATGTTTGGAGTCGGAAGGGACTTTAGATATCATCTTGTTCCAACCCAAGCCCCATCCAACCTGGACTTGAACACACCCAGGGAGGGGGCAAACAATAATAATAACATATTGCAAGCAAACATATTTTGTTATTATCCTGAGCCAATAACCCATGAAAATGTAATCTGTTTTAAGGTAGAAGGGATATTTTTGTTTTGGAGTATTTTAAATGGGATGATTTCCTGTTTCTAATTTATGTTATTAATAATTTTTATTCCCATAGAACGTGTGGCACAAGATTATTCACTAAATTAGAAGCTTCAGAAGTTTGCTTTTCTGTTCTTCTATGTGTCAGACTGATTTGAGATCCCAAATAATATTCTTCATTTTTCTGTCACTGGTACTTATGAAATTTAAACTGCAAATCTTTGGAACTGTATAGGTAATACTTAGTACTGCAGGAATTTCATAACATGCTGGCTCTCCTAAAGTCTGTGAGAAAGTTTCCAGTATCATTGGCAGGGATCTTGGCCACGGTTTATGTTACAAATGTAGAAATTATGTGCATGTGTTGAACCTTTGCTCTTCATTGGTCTGTTCTGAGTAAGTTTCTCTAGAGCAGCTCTATGTGATTCCTTATTTGTTTTGTTCAAAAACCTGTAAGACAAGTGTTGAAAATATAGAAAGTAGTAAATTACATGTGTTGATGCAGGTGAAGGTAGAAGCTCATTCTGTCGCTAGTTTGCGTGATGCCAAGCTTCAAGATGCTAGAGATGAAAGGGAGAACAACTGTACTTCAAACTGTAATTTTCTGGAAGAAGGGTTCCATCTTACCACTACCTGTGATTGTGTACTTGTTTGTTCATCCATGCAGAATAGCTTTAAGATGATATTTCATGATTTTTATGTCCGTTCATTGATGAGTCAGTTCTGTGTTGGAAGTTTTCTGTAAGAATACACGTAGTATATGATATGATAGAAATGTTTCTGCAACACTAAGCCCATAAAGTGCCGGTTTTGCCATCAATATCTCTCGGGGCTTGCCAAGACCCAAGACTATAATTTTACAAAATCATAGAACATAATTGCTAAAAATAAATATATCAAAGTTTTGGAGCAAGGAAAGGGTTCAAGCACGTGAGGAAAAAGCAACATGAAATAAAACACAAGGTAATTCACTCAGTACAGCTGGACAGTGAACATGTATCTTTAACCTTCGTGCAGATTGTCCTGTTTTCTAGTTGGGGGCAAGCAAGAGAATTGGCCCAACAGATATTTTCCCTTTGCTGCTGCGGAGAATGAGTGAAGGGCTTGTTCCATCCCCTGCCCTCTTTTTATCAGTGATCTCAAATCTCTGTGGGCCAAGAAAAGGTCAAAACAAGAATCTATGCCTCAAAGGCACCTTTAAAGTGTCTCCTGGAGCAACACAGAACCAGGAAAGGAACTGCATGTTTTGTCACCCTTTTCTTCCCAGGAGCTGTTAAAATGTTTTATAGCAAACAGTGCAAGTTTTCCCATAAAATTAAAATATCAAAATATTAAACTGAACTTGCAATTCCAAATAGTATTCCTAATTTAATTTATATCATGACTTCATTTCTCTTTTATTAAAATTCATGAGTTTCTGGTTTAAAATTTAAGATGCCTTCTTGTCACACCGAGTGCTCTAGAACAGACTGGGCCCTCAAACGTCTGTAAAATTCCGACTGAATTCAGCACTCCTACGACCTCTTCCCTGACAGCCACAGGAGATGGGCATCTTTCAAATTACATCCACATAAGGTTTGCTCATGGACTTAGATATGAAACTGTAAAAGATAGAATAAACATGGTTAGTAGCATCAGAACCATGTACTACTGCTACTGAGGACAGAGTTACAAAGGCATCTTTTCCCTCTAAATAAATAATGAAAACAAAACCTCATGATCTTTGATAAGCCAGTGCTTCACGGATTGTGATGCTGTTCTGAGCACAACTGGGAATGCATTCTCAACTCCCACACCATTTTAATTGTGAGGTATGTCAGAGGCATTTCCAGTGTTCCAGGCAGGAACTACAGAAACCAGCAGCTTTTCCTATTCTGAAATATTTTCTGTATCCTATTTCTCTATATTTATTCTTAAAAAAAAAAAAAAAAAAAAGTAATCCTCTTCTTATTTAATATATCTGTCAACATCCCTGATCAGTATAGTCTAGCTACAAGAAACCTTGTGACACTGGAGAAATTTTCTTCCAGAACTTTAAGACACATAGATGAAAACTTGATTTTGCCAGAAGAGACTCAGGATAAAAGGCTGGAAAGGCTGAAGGATATGTGCAAGAACATTTTGCACGTTTAGAGGTTAGTTTTTAATAAGGGTAGAAGTCCTCACTGGATTTCTGCATTCCCTCTTTGCCTTTTGCTATTTCAGCCTGAAACTGATGCTGGTATCTGGTTTTGTGATTTTGGTAGGATGAGAAGCCATGATAAAAAATGCATAAGGTGTTCCTTTCCTCCCACCCTTTTCCAGGGAAGACTACCCTGAAGAGGAGCTAAAAGTAGCCCACAGGTTCTATGAATACTGTTAACAAATAAGAATAGAAAAAAATTATCGTCAGTTACTTGGCATCAGGTGTTTCACATGTGTCTGGCTTCTCTCGGCAGCAGATTTCAGATCTTAAAAAAGCTTAGAGGGGTTGCCTGATGGTGAATTCTTCCCTTGGTATTACCTTGATAGGAAACTTCATGCAAAATTAAATGGAGAGTAGTATTTTAAGTGTTTAGAATTTTGCCATTGTGCAGATTCTTGTGAACCTTCAATTCAAGCCTCTCCTATAGTTTTATAATAAAATCTTACTGCAATACTATACTTTAGGACTCAGTGGATCAGATACAGGATATTAGGATAAAGCCCTGTAGGAAGTTGAAACCCTTTTCTGTCAGATCTAAGCAGGTTTTGCAATCACTTAGTAATGCCTACAAGCACATTGGGGAAGAGAATATGCTTTTTTTTCTCCTAATATGGCTTTATCTCTATAGTTTGTGAACTTAGTCCTAAAGCATGAAGGACCCCTTATAAAGAAAATACATGTGAATGTTGGACTGGTCATACTGGACCAAAGCATCATGCCTAACTAATCTGTATTGTCTGACTAATGATGGCCTTCTACAATGCAATGACTGCACCAGCGGGCAAGGGAAGAGCTATGGACATCGCTTAGCTGGACATCTTTAAGGCCTTTCACGCTATTCTAGACACCATCCCTGTTGCTAAATCAGAGAGAGATAGATTTGATAGATGGCCTCTTCGATGGATAAAGAAATGGCTAAATGATGCCCTGGTTTCAGCTAAGATAGAGTTGCTTGTTGGTTTTTTTTTCAGTAGCTGGTACAATGTTGTGTTTTGGATTTAGTACAAGAATAACGTTGATAATACACTGATGGTTTTAGTTGTTGCTAGGTATTGTTTGTGCTGTCCAGGACTTTTCAGTTTTTCAGGCTCTGCCAGCAAGAGGGCTGGAGGGGCACAAGAGACTGGGAAGGAACACTGCCAGGACCACTGGCCCAAACTAGCCAAGGGGATATTCCATAGCACAGAACATCATGCAGAGTGTATAAACTGAGGGGGGGTGGCCAGGAGCTGCTGATAGCTGCTGGGGGGCTGGCTGGGCATCTGCCAGCTTGTGGTGAGCGGCTGTGTTGTGCATCACTTGGGGTTTTTTCTTTTGGATTTTATTCTTCTCCCCCTCTCTCTCCTCTTCATGACAATTGTTATGGTTGGTTTTATTATATTTTATTGTATTGCAATTATTAAATTGTTCTTCTCTCAACCCACAAGTTTTACCTTTTTCCTAGTTCTCCTCCCCATCCCACTGAGGCAGAGTGGGATGTGAGCAAGTGGCTGCCTGGTACTTAGTTGCTGGCTGGGGTTAAACCATGACAGTCCTTTTTTTGCACCCAGCGTGGGGCACGAAGGCTTGACATAACAACAGATCTGACTAGAACATGTTAAAACAAATTTGTTGTAAGTATTCATTTTATTGGTTTGATAATCACTTTCTACAATGCTGATTGCTTTGCTTTCAGAGTTGCTGCCTGTGATCTCAGGGTTACATTATTTACTTTACTTGCAATATGTGTTCCCTGTGGTGCTATTATTGTCCTTGGGGTCTGGGCTGAAGTTATCATTGTGTTGTACTTTATAGTGCTGGCTTCTGATATGATAGACTCGCTGGTTATGAAATTAATCTTGTCTGTGTACTCAGCATTGCCATCACCTCCGTACTTCGGGAGTCATCTAATGGGCACTATTAATAGTTACACCTTTTGCCTTTTCTCCTCAGTGAGCCAATCTGTGGAAGAGAGATCCTTCCACATCTTGCCCTTCCCCACCAGGTTAATTACAGTAGCGTTTGAGAACTCTGAAAATTTTTAATATCCTTGGGATGTTGAAACCAGCATGCTATTATTGCTAAGAATGCTGAATGTGTTCCTGGTCTTGTTTAAGGTTAAACAACTATTTAAGAATACCACCCAGAGTTCTGTCCCGAAGTTGGATAGTTATGAGTGGCAGTATGTATGGGATAGTATGGGCAAGTACCTAGAACAGTGGGCACCTCCAGTGTTTTGAAACTTCACCTCTGAACAAATGCAGAATCCAGAAAAACTAGTAAAATATTTGGAAAAAATATGCTGTCACCCTGGAAATTCCAGAAAGGCAGAAATTACTACAATGTGCTGGGGCCTGGCCCATGCCTACCAAGCTCTGCTACCAAGCAACTTCTGCTCACTTCTGCTTAAAATAATCCCAAGTTGTGGTGGTGGCATCCGTAAATTAGATGAGCAATGTAGACTGGATAACTCCCATTGACAATCATTGTCCACTGATTTGTCTTCCCCCAAGGCAGCCCACTTCCATGATTTCAAGTCCAATCAGGAAATTATTTCCTGTTTTGTCCACAGAAGAAGTCACCAGTCATCTCTGTCTTCCACTGTGAAGTTTGTAGGTTTTTCTATTTGCTGTCAAGAGACCAAACCTTTTGCCTGAACGCAACAGGTCACTGTATATGGCACAATGGTGCCCTCCCCAAACGCACTATCACCCTTCCCCAAGGAGTAATCAGCACCTTCCCCACCAGAACCCGTAAGGCTTGAAGGCTGGTCTTGTTGTACAACCTCTTTGCCCTAATCTGCAGTCATCACGTCATCAGGGACCCTATAATCACAGGTTATTTTTAGCCTGATCACCTACTCCTGCAACATTCCTTGTTGCTCCCTAAGGGTAAAGCAAGTAAGTACCTTTTTTATTACACACAGTTTTGATTCTGGCCTTCTGTGCTGCTGCACGTTCAGTCCGAGGATGGGATCATCATTTTCACACGCATCTCACAGCTGGAAGTAATCAAAAGAACTGAGAACATCAGTATCTCTTCCCCACCCTTTCAGTGCTGTGATCTTTTATATAGTGTTCCTTATTACAGCTTCATGAATTTCCTCATAAAATACCTATTTTCTGTCTGATCTGATAGCTGCAAGTTTCTAAATCTTCTGTTTTAGCTGAGCCATGCTTTGTTGTTTATAAGCAACAAATGCAGCTTTGGGCAATACTGTGATCAATACTGACAGCTATGCCTTTCAGTATTATACATTTTTAAGTGGGTGCAAGGTAAGGATAAGCAATCCCTTCCCAGGGAGAGGTGTGTGTGACTGTCCCTGCTCTACGCTTCTTTCTATTTTGCCTCAAACAACGTATTGTTTAGTTTTAGATAGGTATACCCATTTTCCTATTCTGTAACTGGCTGCTTTGGCCCATTACGTTCAGTTTATGTGCTGTCTGTTTCTCACTCTTCTGTCAAACGCAGACGATGTGCTCTCTGTGTAAGACATCCCATTTTGTGCAGTGCAGTGCATTTTCTCCTGTAGCTAAAGCATGTGTAAGATCCCTCTTACAGCGGCACGTAAGAACTGAAAAGCTAACCTGCTGCGGAGTACCTTGAAACAGATCACCAAATACTTTGTGTCTCCGTGTCTTTTTATCTTGTCCCAGCTACTCTGATTTCCTTGACAGTATATATTTTTTTCTCTTATTTTCCTTGGTTCTCAGATGCCTTTTATGAAATCTACTTCTCCATCAAGCTGGGGGTTTTTTGGGTGTTCTGAATCTTATAGACCCATATCTTTAAGCTCTTTTCATGGACGGCATTTCATGACTGATGTAAATAGGAAAATAAATCTGGATTAGTTTTGAAAATTAATTTAAAGCATTTCTGCTTTAATTTACTCTGATTTTTTCACATTCAAGACTAATAATATATATTATATTCTTACCACATCTAGTGAAACATGTCCCTGCCCATGGCAGGAGAGTTGGTCTAGGGGATCTTTAAAGATCAAGCCAAACCATTCTATGATTCTATGATTATATTAAAGTGTACTTATTAGAATGGAGAAATTCTATTTTGCCAAAATGTAAGCAAATGCCCATTGCTTCCAGAAAGTTTGCATCTTTAATCAGAGTTCTTTGGCTCTAAATAATGTAAGTGCCATGAGCAAATGCTGATACAGAAAATGAGGAAAATGTGAGCTGTGATGTTAAACCGACTTCCTTCCTCAGTTACCATGGCAATATAGTCTTCCTGGGGGGGGAAATTTCTCATGTTTCAGCTATATAATTGCTAGTCTTCTCTAATATTAGAGCTATATTGAGCACACTCTGCCGGTTTTCTGTAGTATACTGCAAAGCTAAAGAATATTTTCTAAACTTAAGTGTACTTGATTGTCTGGTTGTTTAAAAAGAGCTGGTTTTGTGCTTTACCCCCAGCCAGTAACTAAGTGCCACGCAGCCACTCACCTCCTGCCACTCTGCCCCCCAGTAAGATGGGAAGGAGAATTGGGAAAAAGGTAAAACTCACAGGTTGAGATAAGAACAATTTAATAATTGCAATAAAATAAAATAACAGTAGTAATAATAATATCAATTGTCATGAAAGGAAAGAGAGGAATAAAACCCAAAGGAAAAAACCAAAACCAGGTGATGAACAAAACAATTACTCACTACCCACAGACTGATGCCCAGCCAGTGCCCAAGCAGCAACCAGCGGCCACCAGCTGACTCCCCCCAGTTTGTCTACCAAGAATAATGTTCTATGGTATGGAACATCCTTTGGCTAGTTCTGGTCAGCTGGCCTGGCTCTGCTCCCTCCTAGATTCTTGTGTGCCTGCTCACTGGCAGAGCATGGGAAACGTGAAAAGTCCTTGGTTTAGAGTAAGTGCTACTTTGCAACAACTAAAACAGCAGTGTGTTACCAACATTATTCTCACACTAAATCCAAAACATAGCATAGTACCAGCTACTAAGAAAATTACCTCTGTCCGAGCCAAAACCTGGACAGCTGTGTATAAGGATGGGATTCGGCAGCTGTGGATAAAGCACACACTCAGATAGAGCATTGATTTCAGGAGCATTCATTGTTTCCTGATAGTAAGAGCAAGGCAAGCTCTGAGCATTAAGAAAACAAACCAACAAGTAGCCTACTGAGAAACAGCGGTATCTTCATTCTGCATTCGCTTGGTGCACCGAGTTTAATGTACAACATGAGATGATTTTTGGCTTGGTACAAGAAGCAAACAAGTCTCTTGGATCTTGAGGTTTCTGAAAGACCTGTTGGTGTTCCAAGACTGTGAGGAAATTTGCTCTGTGCTGTAGCTTGAAGCACCTGAGCATTAGGGATGAACTCAGTATTGCTTTTATCCTTTCCTGACCTCTTGGTTGTCTGATGAATCTGTAGTCTCAGTCTCCTTCCTAGGCATTTTCTAACTCCAGGTACAACTGATGTAGTGACAGATGTCATCTTGTACATGAGAAACCCCTGAGCTCCATTTAGTCCAATTCTTTATTTCCCTTTCCCCACTTCCTCTCACTCTTCTTGATTACCCTCCTGTTTAGGTGTATTATTCAGACTAGGGACCACCTATTCTTATTCATTTGCAATGCCTGTAGCACGTCCTGGGGCATTTCATAAAGATCAAGTAATCCTAATTACATTGTTATTGATAGGATATGTTTCCAAGCTAATTCCAGTCTCATTATAGTGCACACTATCATGCAAAAGCATGATAGCAGTCTGCTATTTGCCTCAGTGATCCCGTTTTCATTTAGTTTGAAATGCTTACTTCTCTGTTGAAGGATATATTATTACTTCTAAGTATTAAACTATTAAGGAACAGATTTTTTCTTCCTTTGTCAGCTATAGCAGCAATGATTTGTTGTGCTTGACAACCAGAAATAAATTATCCCCGTTTTCCCCTTTAACCTGTAAGATCTTGCAGGAATATGCCTAAATGTCAAGCCATTTTGGTAACATATACATGGAGTCACCTAGAATCATTTCAGCACCTTAGCATTCAGATGTAACATTACCCAGAGGAAATCTTTGGATTATACCTCATTTCTTGTCTTTAAAAGAAGGTGAGAAATTCTTCAGTTATAACTCAGTTTACTTATACAGGGCCACGGCTGAAATGCTCTGTTGCTCTTTTACATGTAAGCAAGAAATACCAGTTTCTTCTGGATGCATAACAATAAATACAGCTAGAAGCAGTACTACATTGACTTGCCATTTTAAAATTAATTAAAATTGTTTTTATTGTATCTGCCTAATGTCATAGATACCAGATAAAGGCAATGGAAGAAATACTCAGTCTGAACTATTTCCAACTGAAAGCAGCCACGGTATGTTTCTGTATTTCTTTCCTTGGGAAGAGACAAACATACCTCCATGCAGACCCGTGGGCATCCTACCTCCAATAGATATGAGGCCAAATGGTGCAGAACTCTGAATCCACAATGGGTGAGGATATAGGACTGTGGTATGGCTACGTAGCAATGTTAGGGCTCCACAGTTTACATAAACTGCCTGACCACATAACCAGTTAAATATGTATTGTCCGTCTCTCCTGTATTTGATGAGTATGCTACCTGGAATTCCAGTTGCACTCAGTTTTACCTGCTGGCCTAAAGAAAGGCTTCCAGATTCATATTTTGAACATGTGAACAGTAATGTAGAAGAAATGTGAAGTCCCAAGGACATGATCTGCTTTGAATATTAAATAAGTGACTTATGATCTCAATTTTTGACAATGAATGCATTTGTTGAGGTTATTATTGTGTATATAGGTTATTAAGAGCCAAATGTTAAATAAGGACTGTAAAAACTTAAAATTCACAGGTATCTTCAAATTATAGGCTGTAGTTTACAGTGTAGTGTAGTGTAATGGTTTGGGGGAATGATGATTACAGATGGCTGATTAGTTTCAGAAATTTCAGAAACAGAAGATGCTTATTTTAAAGCTAACTTTCTCACCAGTTTTGTTAGGGTTGTGAATTGCACAACCACATGGGATTTTCTTTCTTTCTTTACATAAGATTAGGATCGAAAGCAGTAAGAACTGGAAATCCCAGAAGAAATGCTAATCTTATGAGAAATCTATCCAACTCTTGTGAGTCTCAAAGGAGCACAAATCTTTCGGATAAGCAAACATTCAGGTGTTGCTTTTTTCTAGCTTCCAATATATCTTTTCAGGTTCTTTTACAAATATGTGCTGAAAAATATTTTGCTATTTTAGGCACTTGTTATTTAATGTCGTGTTCTTAAGATTTGTAAGAAGATACAACCTTCAGAACTACCTATCTTGCTCGTGCAATTTGCTTTCTAACAGCTAATACCTTTGAGTTCCTAAATATCTGTGTAGTTGTGGAGTTCCATTCTTCTTCACCTTCAAACTCTGTTCCAAAAACACCTAAACCAGAAAGTCCCAATTTTTCATAAGCTTTAATATGCCTTAATTGTAATCTTTATTTAGAGGCTTCTTCTGAAAAGAATAAATAATGAGCAGTAGGGGACACCATCACATTGCATCTTTCCTGGAGGCTGCCTGTCTTGCTCACTGAGAGCTTTCCCAGCCCTATCTTTTCTCTGCCTTTCCTAGATCTTTGAGCATGTTGAGAATATTCTTTCACAACAGTTCTGTACCATTAAGCATGGGTTTTGTTTTGCTTGCAAGTTGACTTTGTCCTTTTGCCGACAGTTTGCTGAATGTGAACGGGACAGCATTGACATTGTGGATTTATTTGAGTTATGCTGTAAATGTTATCCTGTAATTGAGTTATGCTGTAAATTCTGCTTGCAAATATACCTTTATGCCAACTTTTAGTCAAAGGGTTGTCCCTAATCTGGGTTCTTCACCAGGTATGCGAGAGCCAGTCCACACACGGAGTCAAGATACTTGTTCCTTGCATGTCTGTGCAGCAGTGGGTGCTAGGTGGGAAATCCACAACGCTGGCACACGTTGTACCACATGGCAAAACATTTTATGCACTTTGAACTTTTTCATAATTACCTTTAGTCAGTTAATTGTCATTGGTTCTTATGAGCATCATCCCCATTTAAAGGTACAGCATCCTTTCTTTCCACCAGCATGATCTGTGTGGCTAGGGTTTTGTTAGGAGGCCACTTTCTTTGCTCGAGGGTGGGACTTTCAGTGTGCTAGTTAGGATAGTTCACACATAGTTGCAGTAATTTTCTGTTTAGTCTCATTAACGATTTGGTTCTCCTTGAGCTTATCTTCTTGTGCCCCATCTCCGCATATTTATGGTGTCTGTGCCTCCTCCTAAGGCCGCGTTTGGTTACCTGTTTGTAAACACTAACATCCCCTGTTTTACAAATTATTGCATGTTTTCCACTGTAGATACATACATATTTCTTTTCTTTTTCTTTCTCTCTTTCTTTCCTACAGTAAATAATTCTTGTATCATAAGGAATTTAGGAAAAGTTAGGGAAATACTCCTCTTAGATAAAAAGATGTACATTGGAGCAAACACTTGTGCCTCCTTTTGCAAAAAGCATCTAGCTATCTTTTTTCATCTGTTTATTTCCCTTGTCCCTTCAGCATTTCTGTGAGGAACAGATAATGACTAGTGAATCTGTTACTAACAGGCATATTGCAAACAAGACTGAACGACTTTCCTTCTCCTCTTTAGTTATTATCTTCAGAGTCACATCCTACAGCCTCATGAACCTACAAAAGCTGACTGTTCCAATGTCAAATATCACTCCTGGAAGAAATAAATCAGGTCCAAACTATATAAGGGGAGAAAGCATGGGAATTTAATAAAGGAATTTATTCTGAGCATGTCAACATGACCTCAGAAGTGTTTATCCCATACCTCAAGACACAGGGTTTCAATAAGAAGGTGTCTGAATTGCTAGCTTTAATGTCAGCAAAACTGGCTTAACAGAGAGATGCCGTCACCTTTTAAGCTGGAATATATCTCTTCAGTAATGATGAGGACTTGTCATACCTTTTAGTTCACCAATGTATATTTCTTAGCTTATCCATTTATGATTTTTGAGGAAAAATTTAAAGACCCTAGCTTTTTTCTCCATCAGATATATAAGTAATAGAAAGGATATATTGAATCTCAAAATCATGTTGAAATAAATGCTTTCTGTAGTAAATGGGAACATGAGGGTGGACATATCCAGTCTCACTAGAAATAAGCTTGCATTTATGAAAATATTCCTGAACAATTCCCTTCAGAAGCATTTTGTAAGCCTTTTCATTAGGTGTCACAATTTTCTTACAGCATCTGAACAACATTTTGTGTTGTGATTTCTCTCTCTTCTCTGAAACAGGAGTTCAGTAAAGCTTTTTTTATTGGCTGAGGCATAACAGAAGATAAACAGCAAGCAAGTGGGATGAACATCTTTCCCAGGATGCAGAAGAATAATGAAGAGGAGAGTAAAGCTTAGAAAAGTCTCTAGCAAAGGATGATTCATTTCAATACCACAGCCCTTTGAGTAGTCAAAAACATATATGATAAAGAAAAGAAACTAGGGAGCCTGATTATCATTTTTACTCTTTAATTCCCTAATGCAGCTTCTGAGGTGGGACTGGTCCACAGAGAGCTTTTGCCTTCTCTTGTGTCCCCTTTGCACCATGCAAGCAGCTCTGGGAAGGAAACCTCGCTCCAGTGCTTCTGCTTCTTGGCTTTTGACCTTTATGAAATCATGCTTTGAGTCCTTAAACCGAAGCCCCAGGACATTCCTCTGCTGTGGATGAAGAAGCTGCTACATCTATTATAGTTTCCAATATGTAAGTAATTGCTGTGGAATAACTTACGAGGGTATTTTAATTGGGCTGTAGTTTCCTGTTCCTTCTCCAGACTTCTCCCTCAATAAGATGACTTACGTTATGTTTTGACAGCAAATGATTACTCATGTATAAATTCAAACTGGTGAGAAGGCATTAGGTGAGAGTGGCTAGATACGTGAAACAAGAGTGACATCTAGTAGTCAACTCTGGCAAACACAGGTGTATTTATCCGGTAATTATATTTCATATCCTGCAATGAAAAGCTGTAAAATTATTTATCTTCCACTTAAAATGGAAAGCACCATTCATTTGTAGAGGTAAAGTACACAAGAATTATTTAAATCTTGTAGCACTCTTGTTAGGAATTTTTAAAACCAATTCAATTTTACAGCTGGGTAAACAGAGCAACTATAAACTGGCTCATCCAAAGTCCCCCCAAATTTCTAAGAAATAATTAAGAACATAACCTAATTTTGACTACAATTGACTTACTCTTTCCATAAGTTACATGCAGGAGGGGGCCTGGAAATCAGGGCCATAAGTACCAATCAGTTAGCTGAGGGGAATGTGCTGGAGCTTGTAGGTCACAAACCCTGGGAGGACAAGGAGGGTGAACAGATAACAATCAACAGGGTGAGTCAGGCTGAGAAAAGATAAGGGAGTGAGGAACAGATGAGACCAAGGAGAAGTAACACCTTGCTGTTAATTGATGACTGTAAAATCTTACTTAAAGTGTCCTTTGTTTGTAGTTAACCAATCAGGGATGACCTAGTATGTAACGCTTAGCTTAAAGAACCAATCTGTTTAAAGCGCGCAGCTTCTGAAAACGTATATAAACTCGTGCTTCTGTATAATAAATTGACATCTTGCTTGCATCAGGCAGCGTCCTATCTCTTCATTCGCCGCAGTTACATTATCTTGAATTCTCAGGAATGAAATAATTTCCACCATTGCTGGTGCAGTGCCACAAAGAACCATCTCCTGACGGCACTAGATTTAGTCTACAGCTGAAAACGAATAGCATGGGAATCCATAACATATGTACTGAAATCCACATGTAGGCAAGTACAACCCCAGTCTGGCAGCACCTGCCTTTTCAGAGGAGTGCAAGGATTGCAATGACAACTGTAGTTTTCTGTGCCGTGAGATTCATTATTGCTGTAGCACTTGTGAGTGTCAGCTATGAATTCTAAGTATTTGCTTTTGATCCTTGGGATGAGAACAACTTTTTTTTTTTTTTTCTCCTTTTGTTCATTCAAACTACCTTTTGAAAATGTTTGTCTACATACTGACTCTTATATGCAGTAGCACTTAGAGTTTGACTATGATTAAGATCCTAAATTTTAGGAGAGCAAACTTTCAATTGTCTAAGGTATTGGTGGATGTGACCCCCTAAGAAATTGCCCTGTGGTATAAAGGAGCTGAACAGAGCTGGCAGTTATTTAAAGACATATTTCTTAGACCACGGTAACTCTCAATTCCTATTTGTAAGAAATCAGACAAGGAAGGCAGATGACATTGGCTGAGTAAGGACCTTGTCCTGCTTTTGGCTGGGATAAAGTTCATTTTCTCCTTAGCAGCCGGTGCAGTGCTGTGTTTTGGATTTAGTATAAGAACAATGCTGATAGCAACAACTAAAACATCAGTGTGTTAAGTCGTGCTTACTCTAAACCAAGGACTTTTCATGTTCCCCATGCTCTGCTAGTGAGCAGGTGCACAAGGTGCTGGGAGGGAGCCAAGGCAGGATGGCTGACCGAACTAGCCAAAGGGATGTTCCATACCACAGACTAGGGGTCCTCAAACTACAGCCCACGGGCTGGATACAGCCCCCCAGGGTCCTCAATCTGACCCCTGGTATTTACAGAACCCCCCTGCCCCACCCCCGCCAGGGGTTGGGGGAGGGAAACCAAGCAGCTACAGATGACTGCCTGCCACTTCATCCATGCCGGCCCCCTGTGTAAAAAGTTTGAGGACCCCTGCCATAGGACATCATGCTCAGTGTATAAACTGGGGTGAGGTGGCCAGGGGCTGCCAATCACTGCCTGGGGACTGGCTGGGCATCAGTAAGCAAATGGCGAGCAATTGTATTGTGCATCACTTGGAGTTCGGGGGCGGGGTTTTTTTTCCCTCAGGTTTTATTCTGCTCTCTCCCTCCCCTCTTCATTGCAATTATTGTTGTTGTTATTGTTACTTTATTTCAGTTATTAAACTGTTCTTATCTCAACCCCACAGGCTTTACCTTTCTCCGATTCTCCTCCCCATCCAACCCGCTGGCAGTGGGGTAGGAAGTGAGCAGCTGCGTTGTACTTAGTTACTGGCTGGGGTTAAACGACAACAACTCACAGTAGAGAACAGAAGTCCTCCTGCTTCAAGCAACTGAATATCCTAATACTTGTGGCATGTGTCAGTTAAAGGTCTAATTACTTGCTAAAAGTTAACAAATCTTATTTAATATTTTTAAAACCTTGTTATTAATCTTGTTAAAAGTTAGCAGAGCTGCCAGGATCTGAACATAGATTTCCTCTAGGCTATTTGTGGCCTCCAGCCTGACCCATAGATCTGCTTTTTCCCCATCTATAGGGGAAATCTCAATTCTGAATACGAGTCTCTGACAGGCCAGGAAACACTGACATAAGCCCTGGCCCCTTTCTGTAGTTTTAGTTCTATTTGCCCACACATTCGAAAGAGTATTTTAACTTCTCTGACATTCTTAAGGGTTTTTTGAAAGTGTTTAAAAAACAATACAGTTTACTTACTACTTCTCAGGCTTTGAGAAAAATGGTGTAGACCAGAATATGGAAATCACATTGTCTGCCTTTAAATCATTCCCACTTGCAGATCTGCACAGTCTTACACTCCTGCGAACCCATGCTCACACCTGCTCTGTTAAGCCATCTGGGCTCGCTGTCAGTACCTGGTGCAATAGTTAAACATCCATGACTAAAGTGTTACAGCAAAAATACTAGAGGTACAGGTTTCTTTTCATTCACTGCATATAGGTTTACCAGTAAACATTTTGTGTTTAGAAGCAATTTTTGTTTGGGGCGTTGTTTTTTTGCCGATTCCAATGGTAAAACCAAAGGCACCACTGTATGATACACAACCCTTAGAACTGCTTCCTACTTCCAGGACTCAGTTTAATTTTAGCTCTGTTTTGGGTATTCCCTACACTTCACTTCCAAGATGCAGTGGAATGAGTGTATCCCACAGCCAAGATGTAGCCAAGAAGCAGAGAAATGCATATAATATTCTTTCTATTATGAGTCACTCACTTTCACAAATGAATAGAACCTATAGATTAAATGCTTTTATAATCTAAAAAAGATAAAGAATTTTCACAGCCTATCATAACTTCAAAATATTTTGCATTAGTCAAGCCCAAGTAAGTTATTCACCCTGGAGTACAAAAATGATACATCTAAAAAAATTTAGAAAATAAGTGAATATAATTTTATTTTCCAGAACTGATAGTCAATTCTAGCTTTTCCAAAGTAGTGTTTATATTTACCATGTAAATCATGTAGCAAGGGAGTATACAGTGTCTTTGCTGTCATTCAAATACTTCTTGTAATTCTCAGAATATTTTATCAATATTCACCTAAACAATGCTGATGAGTACAATAACAATAATTATAATTTCAAAAGGGTTATGGCAATCATCTTCAAGGAACAACATTCAAGAGGAAAACATTCTTGGAGCAATGATGGTTCGTACAATTATAATCTCTTCTACAAGGTTATGAAATTAACATTTATGTTAATTACAGCCTATGGCAATGATTATATTAACAAACTGTTCCACTAATTATATATTGCTATTTAGATTGCATTAGTTTGAGATATTTTATGCAAAGATTTGAATATTGCCTATATCTTATAAATAATGAAAATATTAATGGAGATAACACATTTATCAACCCACAATTACAGTAATACATTTTAATTCAGTGGCTTAACACAGAAGTATAAGAATGGAATTAGGAACGATAGATACCAATCAGTACTATGAGATTCCTACCCGTTTATCTTTGAGCTCAAGTTTTTCTGTTTTTTTCTTAAGGAAAGATGGAAATAGAGGAAATGGAATATCCTGCCCTTTCAAAACAAAAGGTTTGTCTAAACAGCTCATTGACCCTACCGCTGAGCAGACCAGCCTCAGTGCCCGGAAACCTGTCGCCAGCGGTGTTGCCACCATGCCCGCACCCTTGCCTGGCCCCGGCTTGTGGCTGACCCCTTTGCTCCCCAGCTGCCCAGCCTGGTTTGCTCAGGCGCAGGGCAGAGGCCTGGCTGCGCGGCATGGCCACGCTCCGCGCCCCGTCCCGCCTGGAGCAGCCAGCCCTCCCCGCGCCTGGCAGAGCTTGAACCGCCTTGAGCCCTGAGCTCGGTGGGGCTAGGCCCACGTAGCCCTGTGCCTACGCCTTGCTCTGGGCAACGGGCCTGATCCCCCCGACACACACAGACTCCCGAGCCAGCCCAGACCCTCAGAGCTGGCCCAGGCCCGCCACTTCACACCCACCCTGGGGGCTTGGACCTTCCCTCTCATCCCCTCAACCAGGCCAGGACCCCGAGGGGCAGCCTGAATTCTTCCCGCTTCCCCCAAGCCCGCCTGGCCTTCACAGGCAACCCAAAACACCTCCCAGCTGCTCTCCAGCCCCAGGCCTCTCACGGCATCCCCCTTCCCCAGTTCCCTGTCCCTACCCTGGCCCTGTGTCCCCCAAAATAGCCTGTTCACACCCCAGAGCGATTAAATCGCTCTACAGCAAGACCCTCTGAACGAAGAGCTCTGTGAAGTGTGCAGGCTCATCTTGCTAGGAAGGGGGGCTGCTGTGGGGGCACTGATGAGTCTCCGTGGCCTTGACCATCCCCACCGGGGGTCTCCACCCACATGCCCGCCCAGGGCCTCGGGGGCTCCATCCAACACATCTGGGCAGCTCATCAGGGCTGGTTCTGTGTGCAGGTTTGTCTGTACACAGCTCAGCCCCACCAGGGCCTGCCTGTGTACTATCGATCCTGACAGGATCCTGCACACGCCAAGTTCCTTTCCTTGAACAGTTCCTTTCCTTCCTTATCCTTGAATAAGTCTTTTCCTTTAGTAGCTCCTCTCCTTGAACAAGTCTTTTCCTTTAATAACTCCTTTCATTTATGTCGCGGTTTACCCCAGCTGGTGGCTAAGCACCATGCAGCTACTCCCTCACTCCCCCCACAGTGGGATGGGGGAGAGCATCAGAGGAGTAAAAGTGAGAAAACTCCAAATTTCTGCACTCCAAATTGCATGCACTTGTATTAACTTCCATGATTCCTGAGACTGTCCTTGCAATCTCCTCCCAATTTTCTTGCAAGACGGTATCCAATCTGTACAGATAAATTATGCAGTTGTTGCAAAAAGACTTCGATACTTTCACAAAACATTTCAGACTGAACTGACACAGAAGCATTACAAAACCCATGACCAAAATCTCACGGTGTGTTTATAATGTACAGTATAATGCACTTCGCTTTGCAAATGTTATGACTTCAGATTTTATTATGGTCAAAACCACCTTGCATGTGAAACCCATAATTTATTATCAGTTTGCTTAAGATTTTAACAGCCTAATAAAAATACTAAGTTATGTTAGTCCTATTCCAATAATGCTAAAATTCATAGTCCAAGTTAATGCAAGAAAGCCTCAGCAATGCAAATTTTTAAGTGTTTTACAGAAAAACTGTACTAGTACATGTTACACGCATCCTTCCACTGCTCCTCTGGTTGACAGCACCAGTCTTTCTCAAGGAGGCCAGCAAGGCAGGAGGGGAACACCACAGTGAACCACAGCTGGACTGGACGGGGCTTTGAGCAACCTGAGCTAGTGGAAAGTGCCCCTGCCTGGGGCAGGGCGTTAGACTAGGTGATCTTTAAGGGTCCCTTCCAACTCAAGCTATTCTACGATCCTACAAATTAAAGATAAACTAAAACATGTTTAGGCAGCTAAGGGGGTGATTGCTATCACAGCTGAACAAGCTAAAATCAGCCTAAGACAAACACAGACAAGCTCAGAGATCCCATGCCATCAAGTCAATGCAGAGCCTGTGTTTTTCATTAGCCATGGCAAAAAATTATATTTACTGGGTTGCACCAGCGGGACAACTGTGACTGAATTGAGTTCCACCCTCACATGACAAAGATCATTCTCAAGATGATTTTCTGTGGAGTTTCTTTCACAAGCTTCTTTCTCAAGACATTCTCTTTTTTCTCTCCCCCACCCACCCCACACCCCACCCCCTCCACCCCGCCCCCATGCACTTGCTGCTAGGAACTAACATGAAATACAATATTAACTAACATAGCAATTGACTTTGAGTTGTTTTTCCTACCGTCAAAAACAGACATGGCATTGTTTTGTTTACTGAATGATAACATCCATCTGAGGACCAACAGACATTGCTATGACTACATACACCAAATGAATTTCATCATCACTGATATGCCACATCATACAACTAGCAGAACTTCAAAGCACCTTGCAGACTAGCTTTTTTTTGTAAATATAAGTCCACAAAAGTCTCAGTGACAAGTATGCAATATTAACAACCTATATTAACAATTTTTTAAGGAACTAAGCACATTCCTTAGAGAAAACCAGGAATATAAGCATGCAAGTAGTATTTCTAGAGGCATATAGCATTGATTTGTATTTTAGATTCTTACATACTAGTCCAACATGACCTTAAGCACTATTGTTTATGGAATCCTGGCAGTTTTGCAATATAAAACAAACCCCACAAAGAGTATCTAACAAAGCTTTTTGGATTTCACTCTGAGTCCAATCTTTGTCTCACTTCTTCCCCACCTTCTAATCCTGTGATTTCAGGAAGACTGGTCCCTCACTTAGGAATGTTCACTTTTAGCATAGCACTAAGAACAACAAAAAAGAGGGAAAAATTATTAAATTACACACCACTGAGTCACATAGCACTGCTTTTGTATCCACTCTACCCAAAATCCCCCAAGACAACTATCTTCCCCCTCTGATAGCAGATATTGTGTCAGAGGCTATTGATACCCGAGTGACTTTATAACCCAGAAACTTCCTAACAGGACTCCAGAAAGTAAAGTACCACTTATTAAAACACAGGAAATTGCTGTGAATTCTACTCCCAAATGTTCTGGAGACTGACTTTTAACTCCTTTCCGTCCATATTCCCCAGTCATGCCCTTTAGAGAGAAGGGTCTTCTTACATTTACCAAATATTCTCATGCTTCATTCAGAGCTCCCCAAAGGCAACAGGTGTGGGCCACAAGCCCACCAGCTTCAGTACATCAAACATTTTAAAGCCAATATAAGTTGTTGAAACTTCACTGGGCAACAGGTTCAGCTTGGTTAAATCGTGCCAGTCCGAATCAGTGTGCACAGCACCGAAAACAGGCTGCTGCAGGAAGCGCCCCATCTACGACTTCACATCCAGATCAAAGCCTATATACAATGCACTACATAGTATTATGTACTACAGAGGTGAGAACTTAACTGGAAAACAGAAATTACAGTCTGCAAAATAAATCCAAATGCCTTTTCAGCTGATGTTTGCAAAAAACACATGAATGTGAGGTTGGTAAGGCAAGAGGAAAGGCCTCTCTGTTGTGACGGAAGAATGGTTTTAACTGAAAGAGAGTGGATTTAGGCCGAATATAAGGAAGAAATTTTTTTACAGTGAGGGTGGCGAGACGCTAGCACAGGCTGCCCAGAGCAGCTGTGGATGCTCCATCCCTGGCAGTGTTCCAAGGCCAGGCTGGATGGGGCTTTGAGCAACCTGGTCTGGTGGAAGGTGTCCCTGCCCATGGCAGCAGGGTTGGAACTAGATGATCTTTAAAAGGTCCCCAAAGTATTCTGCGATAAGACATAAAGGGCTGATCTTGAAGAAATGTGCACAATCCAATCTTGCTGCAGAAATGTTATAACATCTACCTACCCCCAAGCCAGCGCTGTCACTGTGAAACGTCAGAGTTGAGATCTATTGCCATTCTGAGGGTACTGGAAGGCTCTGCTACACAAGGAGAGGCACCAACAGAAGCATAAAATAATGATTTTTATTATGCCCCATATGACCAAAAAACCCCCACGTTCTTTTCTGAATATTTCTTAAAAAGAGAAGGCTGAGAGGAGACCTTGTTTCTGGTTTTGGTTTCCTAATGGGAGAATACAGAGAAGATGGAGCCATACTCTTCCCAGAGATGCATAGTAACAGGATGAAAGACAACAGAGACAAATCCACAGCAAAAGAAGTTCCAGTCAGATATTAATATCTATTATCTAATATCAGTTAGATATTAGAAAAAAAGATTCACCACTAGGGTAGACAGTCATTTGAATAGGTTAGAAAACATCTCCCTGAAGATATTAAAAACTCAGGCAGAGTCCTGAGCAACCTGATTCTTATTCTACAATTCCATGACTACCTAGGCAGAAAGCCAGCAAAAGTTCAAGACTGTTAAAGGTTTAAATTAAGGTCTTTGGTATGTTGATGGTTATTCTGAAAGTTATTCTAGCACCACTGTTTGGTAAGTCTAAGAAAATACTGTCAAAGATAAAAGTTCTGTCTCTGCTTCCAACTTTGGAGGTCAGAAACGTTCCTGGGCTTGTACATCACTGGCCCTCACTCACACTGTACATTCCAGTCGCGGGGAGCACAGAGTTTTGGCAGATGCGCTTTCAGCATCCCAGCCCCCCCCGGACAACAGCATGCCCTAGCTGTGAGCCTGCAGCAGCTTCCCCGCTAGCATAGCAGCGCGTGTAGCTGATTTGTGCCTTCCCACACGGCCTTTTGCGTGAACTTATTCTGGGAAAATTAAGGTAGTAGAAAGGAAGTAGAAAAGAAATTAACAAAGCTTCCCTACCTTCCAAAAAGCAACTTCATTGTTTACTGTGTTTTCATTAACTTCTTTAAGAATTCCGTGTTCAGTTGGTTTTGCAATGTTCACATTGTAAATCTTTCTTTTGATCTTTCATACAGATGTTTGAGATTTTTCAGAATTTGAAACCCAAGCTATAACTCTCATTTTCCCCCACTTAATTCTGTTGTGCTAATTAACAGAAATAACATAGCCCGAGATTTCAAACTGCAAGCAACAAAGTTTGTTTTCAAATAATTCATGCAAGAAAATTGAGAAGGGGAAAATGAAAGAAACTCACATTCTTTTTACCAGAGAAGATACCTGGATGCTGTTCTGAACATGCTGCAAAAGAACCCAAGAACAAAATAATTAAATACACTAGCACAGGGTGGTGTTAGGAAACAACTGAGAAGATGCTGACACCATCAGGTCTGGAAGGGCACCACCACAGTGCTGGCTAAAGAGCACGCCCCCATCCCTGCTCTGAACAGGGTTTCCAGATCATGGAAACCGGTTTGATCTCTGTGGTATGGTCAAGGCTACAGATTGAGGGTCTCAGCCTGATCTAAGCAAAGGTGATCAAGCACAGAGCTCCTTGACTAGTATACCTGGAGAGCTTCAATTATATCACGTGCATACCTTATCACACCCTTCACATTCAAGGGAAACAGAGCGGGGTTTCTACCTTTCACAGACACAGAAATGATTAGGACATAAAAACTCAAGAGACTGAGATGAATTCCTATGTATTTGGCTCAGAACAAATAGTTTCTGGATGCACAGCAAGCCTAAATGGCAGCTATTAAGGTAACAACATTCAATACACCAAAACTTACTGGTTAAAAACTTTTCACCAATCATTTTGTTTAACTGCTTTCTTACATTATTTCTTAACTGAGAAAGACTCACCAACTCACATTACAAATGCTTCTCATAACATAACCTAGAAATAAAAGCGGTAGTGAACATCTAGTTCAGATCTACAAGTCACACACTGAAAGTTCGTTATGTTAAATTACTAAATCTCATTGTTATTTGTCTTCATTTTTAAATACGACTTTACAAAGCAATGACTTTTTAATCTTTTGAAAGCATTTTGGAGGGCTATTGTAAATTGCATGTAAAATGCTATTTTTATCAACCTCTTTTTTCCCCCACCAAATGGTTGACTGGGTTTTGATTAAATAAGCAGAAGTTTTGTATTCCTTTAATGCTTTAATTTCTTTTTTGATTTATTCATGTAGCAGTCACCAAAGCCTTGCAAAACCATACAGAACACAGTACATGCAACAATATCACAGAAAGATGTGATTTAGACATAAAATACAGAAGAAATCCTTATAGTGATTTTTTTATTAAAATATACTAACATGGATGCAAGGCAAACTGTCCATTTTCCTGGATTATCTTCATATCTTCAGTCACACACGTTCACAGACAGAGCTCCAAAAGTACCAATGTTTAAGTGTCATAGGAAATCATCCACAGTAGCTGGACTAGATATTTTAATAATTTCAGTGTTCTTAATTAGCAAAACAAAGATGTTTTCTTGAATTTTTTTCTTCTAATAATAAAAACCTACTCAGTAGATTTTGCATATTTTTCAATTTTAAATGTTTTCACCAATCCCTTAAACTTTTTTTTTTACATGCTTTTTTTCTTTCAAAGTCTTGTCCTATAGAGGCTTCTTATCTGCAAAAGGAAACACGAGTGCTGTTAAGATGTACAAAATAATAGGCCTCTCCTTTCCCACTGTAAAATTAGGAGTTTAACATCCATTTGAAGGGCATGAAATTAAATCGCAATTTAGCTATATTCTGTAGTCACTAAAGCACTCATAGTATCAAAATCACAAATATCCTCACAAAGGTCATTACTTGCTCAGCAGCTTCTCCTTGTGGTGCTTTGTTCAAGTCCTCCAGATTGTGATGCATCTCAAGTTTATCACTGCAAACCTTACAAAATTATTTCATCCTAATTTTTCCACCGGTATGCCAGTATCACATCCTTCTGCTGCATTCCCAGTCCTCATACCATAAAGAACTTTCACTTCCCTCCCCCTTCAGCTCAGGCCCAACAATGCCACTGAACACTCATTTCTCAAAGCTGACTGTAGTGGTCTTGAAAATACAAGGCTGTCTTAATTCAGCTGTTAATACTAGATTGAGAACGTGTACATACCTTTCCTATAGGCTTTCCTAAAGTCCATACTTATTTTGCTCTTTCAATACACCTCGGATATGTCAGCTGTCCTCTCTTACACTGCACTTGAAATAAAGTTGTACCAGATTCTGCTCCAAAATGGTTCTGCTTACAGTAAAATCCAACATAATCTCCATGATAAAAATAAACTTGATTCTTATAGAACTCTTGCAGCAGCACATTATTTTTCTCCATTTCATTTTTTGACAACATACATGGCTCTAAAGAAGAGAGATTTGATCAGTGTTAATAAACTGATTATTTTTGAAATAGCATAATTTTGAGTAGTCTACAGTAAGACTAAATTATTTGCCATTCTCTTAATATAGCATAAATTATATCGCTGTATTTTTGCATGCTGCATGTATGCCATATTAAAGAAAATAGCCAAACTTACACTTGCTTCTATTAAAACTTTCATCTCTACCTGAAAAAAATGAAGGTGAGATCAAGTCCTAGTTGACAATACTCGATTTATAAATTGTAACTATGTGAATATAGTGAGTTGGGGTTGTTCAGCCTGGAGAAGAGAAGGCTCAGGGGAGACCTTACAGCAGCCTTTCAATACTTAAATAGGGGCTTGTAAGAAAGATGGGGGCAGGTGTTTTAGTAGGGCCTGTAGCAATAGGACAAGGAGTAATGGTTTTAAACGAAAAGAGGGTGAATTTAGAATTAATATAAGGAAGAATTTTTTTACAATGAGGGTGGTGAAGCACTGGCACAGGTTGCCCAGAGAGGTGGTAGATGCCCCATCTCTGGAAATATTTGAGGTCAGTTTGGACAGGGCTCTGAGGAACCTGACGCAGTTGAAGATGTCCCTGTTTATTGCAGGGGGTTGGACTAGATGACCTTTAAAGGTCACTTCCAAACTATTCTATGATTCTATGAATTACAGAGAGAAATAAACACTTATCTTATCACACCTACCTATACAAACTGGTGGTGAAGTCCACTGTCCTTCAGAACAGTAGATTCTCTCAGATCCTTCCAAAAAGTGATAGTCAGAGCAACTATACTGAACTGAAGAACCATTGTCGTACTGGGTCAGAGGTGGGCGAGTAAGAGCTCCGTTCACAATAGAAGGGGGAGAGTCACATTTTTCTGTAGGAGCTGGAATAACATTAAAAACATCTGAGAAATATTCAGCTCAAGCAACTAACAAATCAGCAGTTTGAAATGCCTGTCAACACTAGATATTTAGCAGCTCTGTGTACTTTCTTACTACTTTATTATGTTTCAGACCAGGATGCAATCTCCAGCTTTATGCCAGCCATAAGAAATGCAGAATGCAATCTCCTGCTTAAGTGTAACCATAAGACATCCTTGGGCACATTTAATTGTTTATAGCTGTCTTTCTGCAGAGCTTTGAGTTCCCTGGGCTTGAAGAAGAGCTCCTGCCTCCTTCCTACAGCCTTCACCGTCAAAGGAAGGTGTACTGGTTTTCCATGCTTGGATATATTTAATAATACAGCTGTCTTGTGCAAGGGTAGCTGTGTTGTTGAGTCCTAAACATCTATTATTCCAACAGATTCTAGGCCCACACTGCCAAAGGAAGTTGTTTCTAGATATGTTTGAGATGGATCAATTTAAAAAGGAATATAAAAAAAAAGTATTGTTTTACCTTGCATAATGCATTTTGGGTATTTCAGTCTGCCATGGTTACACTGCGTCCGTCCAGGAGAGGGAATGGTAGTCTGGAGAAAACTGTATCCCTGTTTACATTCAAACTCTACGAGATCGCCATGTAGGAAAATTAATTCTTCCTGTCTCCATTTCAATTCTATATTGTTGCTGTTCATATCAGTTACGTTAAGACTGCACGGTTCTAGGAAATAAAAGTGTACTTCAATAAAACGCAACCTTACATGATTTCTTAGCTCCCTTTTGTAGGGGTCAAGAAAGAGGAGTCTGTATCAATAATTCCAAAATGTTTTCAAATATTGCAAGAACTATAGATGCATAAAAAAGAAAGCAAATGTAAAAAAAATGACCCAAAGTAACAAAAACAACATGATAACATATTAAAAAAAAAAGCCTAAACTGGGAAGAGTAAACCCCAGAACACGCACACTTCTGAACAAACCTGGTTTCTACAAGTATTTGTAAACATATGGCAGTCTAGGTTTACCATTCAAGAAGAAAATAACTTCCTTACTGTAACTTGAAAGGGTTTTTTATAATTAAAATAGTCATCCATCAAAATTGACCCATCAGATCTGGCTGACAGATTTGGTAAGCCCTTTGAAGGCAGTAGTAGTTAACATACAGTAAAATTTAAACTACTACCTCAGGAAGTGTTTTGACAATTTCATTTTCTTTGCTTTTTTGCTTTGTTTTGCCATTGTTAAAAGAAGTCACCGACCTTCCAAAAACCTTCTGGAAGTTTTGTATACTTCTCTGGGCTTTTTCAGGTTATTCAATATTGGTTTCATTGTTTTCTGACTTTTCTTAAAATTTAGTGCCAGGATCACATCAGGTAGCCTAGCTTTCCGTTAGACAGTTAACCTCATTAACTTTTGAAACCACTGTTCAACTTCAGTAAAGCCTGACAGGGGGACAGTTATAAAAATGCATTTCTACAAGTTCACAAGAATCACTGCCTGATCGAGGCCTTATTAATTCTCTGCTGAGGGTCAGCTGTCATCAAATTATCCATTCTGATGACAGCACCATGACAACAAATTGGTATGGATATTTTCCTGAAATTAACTACAGTATGTGCTTGCTCTGGTCTGATTAGCTAAGGGTTGAAAAGAAATCTATGAAAGCATGGAAAGGATATTGTGGTTATTTGGATGCTTAGGAGACAAATAACACTCATCGGAAATGAGTTCTCATTATTTCACAGGATTTGTTTGAGTATTCAGATCCAAGAATGTTGATCTGGATGTTTCAATCCAGACAAGGCACGTTTTATTCATTTAAAAATAAGTAATTAAAACTGAACTGGTTGTTTATCTGCATTTTCAGAGAAGATTACAAACTTAAAGTGAGTCAATTTAACAAAGGAGGCTAGTACACCAGAATTATTTCATTACAGGAAGGAAAGAAAGGTAACCAAACAACTCTTGTAGAGCATCAGAAATTGTATTCCTGCTAGTATTGATAAATTCCTAATGGAAGTTTTATACATTGTTTTGAACAGCATACTCAAGAGCAACATGGAGAAATTAGAAAGTCCAGAATGAAATGATAGATATAAAGACACATAATAAAAACAAAGGTTGAAGGTTTAAAAATGTAAGTCCAAGAAATCATTGTATTCCTTGTTACTTGTATCTAAAAGCCATTTTGGCAATGGCTACAGTCATTCCTTCTGAACATCTACTGAAGGGTAGGAAGGAATTCACTGAAAGAATGGGAGCAGAAATCAGCTATCCCTGTTACCTAGGAGGATTCTTTATGTTCTAAATAGCTCGCTCAGGAAAACAGAGGAATCTGTTTAACTGGGTGTTTGTAAGAACAGGCCAGAGGACACCTAGCAGGAGTGGCCTAGGCGTGTTTGATTTTGGTTCATCTTCATGTTTCTGGAATCTTTATTAACTCAACCGAAAGAGAAAAGGCAGTTATGAAAGGATTATCTAGAAGTCCTTTCCAGTTTTATCTTTCTGTATTACATATGACACTTTCTTTTTCTTACAAGACTTACCCAAGCAAGCTGGTGGTTCCGTCCAGTTTCCTTGCTCACAGTAAACAGTACTAGGTCCATCCAGAAAATGCAAATGCTGACAAACATATTCTACTGAGGAACCATTTTTGTAACTTGTCAGTAACGGGCCGAGTACACCACCATTTTTAATCCCAAGTGGAGGGGTACAGTCTTGCTGCATTTCTGACACAAGGTAAGGAGATCGGTAATTAGATCTTTAAAACAACGTTAACACTGGCAAATGTATCAGACTTACAATAGACGGAGCAAAAAAGTTACGTACAAAGAAAACGTAAACCAATATTGTTTCTTTTTCAAATTTCATTTTCAGAAACACTACACTCGCCTTACTGAATTGCAAACAGGCATTCTATTTCATTGAATCATAGGACCGGTTAGGTCAGAAAAGCCATTTGAGATCATCAGGTCCAACCGTTAACCCAGGCCTGCCAAGCCCATCACTAAACCACGTCCCTAAGCACCACATCCATGAGGTTTTTTAAACACCTCCAGGGATGGTGATTCCACCGCCTCCCTGGGCAGCCTGTTCCAATGCATCACCTCCCTGTCTGTGAAGACATTTTTCCTAATATTCGATCTAAACCTCCCCTGGTACAACCGGAGGCTATTTCCTCTTGTCTCGTTGCTTGTTATCTGGGAAAGACCAACCCCCACCTGCCTACAGCCTCCTGCCAGGGAGCTGCGGAGAGCAGCAAGATCCTCTCTTCTCCAGACTGAACACCCCCAGTTCCCTCAGCTGCTCCTCACAGAACTTGTGCTCCAGCCCCTTCCCCAGCCTCGTTGCCCTTCCCTGGACACGCTCCAGCCCCTCAGTGTCCCTCCTGCAGCGAGGGGCCCAGAACCAGCCACAGGATTCCAGGTGCGGCCTCACCAGTGCTGCGTACTGGGGGACTATCGCTTCCCCAGCCCTGCTGGTCACACTGTCTGGTACAAGCCAGGGTGCCGTTGGGCTTCTTGGCCACCTGGGCACACTGCCGGCTCCTGTTCAGGTGGCTGTTGATCAACAAGCTCAGGTCCTTTTTGGCCAGGCAGCTTTCCAGCCGCCCCTCCCCCAGCCTGTAGCGTTGTGTGGGGCTGTTGTGCCCCAAGTGCAGGACCCAGCAATGTTCCTTGTTGAACCTCATACAGCTGGCCTCAGCCCATCAGTCCAACCCCCCTGCAGAGCCAGCCTGACCTCCAGCAGATCAACACTCCCCCCCAGCTTGGTGTCCTCTGCAAACTCACTGGGGGTGCACTGGGTCCCCTCCTCCCGATTGTCAATAAAGATACTGAACAGGACTGTCCCCAGTACGGAGCCCTGGGGCACACCGCTCTTGAATGGCTGCCGGTGGGATTTAACTCCTTTCACCACCGCTCTCTGGGCTCAGCCCTCCAGCAGCTTTTAACCCAGCACAGAGCACGCCCGTCCAAGCCACAAGCAGCCAGTTTCCCCAGGAGGTGCTGTGGGAGATGGTGCCAAAGGCTTTACTAAGGTCCAGGTAGACAACATCCACAGCCTTTCCCCCTTCTGCTAGTCAGGTCATCTTGATGCAGGAGGTCAGGAGATCAATATACTCATGAATTTGCATGTTCAAACAACATTAACAGGAAGGGTACAAAATGACTGAAGGTAAATGCTAAGGTATGAAATAAAATTACAAATACAGAATAAGCATATAGGTGTAGTTTACAATCACCAGGAACAAGCAACAAGGCCACTGCCTTTCATTCAATTCAGACTGCTACACTGACATCTGTAGCACATGCAAACATTTTCAAGAATAAGGAAACATACTATAGCAAAAAAGTAGTAAGAGTAGTCATAAAAAACCTATAATAGCATTGGAGAGTACTGAAGTCCCTTTTAAACAGAAAGGCAATGTTCTCCTACCTGTATCTTCATTGCGATATGTTTTGTTTGCTCTCATTTCTGCATCTGCCTCAATTGATGGTGGTGCCTCAGATGCCCACTTATCCATCATTCCTATAACTATAGCAGAAACTTAGAACCAGTTTTCTCAGAAATAACTCATTTTCAAATACCAAAACAGACACTGATGCGTTGTAAGATGTAATAAAATCAATATTCCAGGGGAAAAATAGATAATACAGGTGTCAGCTGAATTCACCTAGCTCATACTTTCACTTGAAACTATGAACACAGATTGTCTGCAAATTATGCAACACTTTACCTCTCAAGCATTTGAACAGAGGAGAGCATACACAGTTTTGCAGATATGGATACTGAGGCTCTCCAGAAAATTAAAGCATTGTTTGAAGAATCTTTTCAGTTCAGTTGTCAGTCTTCACAAAGGTACTAACCAATACAAATAGGGGGTGATGTCCATTTTCCTTTTTCACACTGGATTTCCTCAGATCCTCTTATTTTAAAGGTCCTTTGACACTGTATAGAAACTTTGTCTCCATTATGATATGTTCTTCTAACTGCAATGGTACGGGCATGAGGAGGAAGTGGTGGTGGAGGACATTTATTTTTTACATCTGAAAATTAAAGCAGCATATTTTTTTCTCACTAATCAAAACCATGTACACAGTTCATTTTACTATATAGCATGCAAGCCTGTCACTCAAAAAACATTTTTTGTTGATCCAGAAGAAATGCTCTCATTTTCTTTAAAATAATAGGAAACCAGAACAAAAAAGTGATTTTGCATTCAATAAATATAGAAGTATTACGCTACTGCACTGCTATAAACAAATCTGTCATTTCTCCACAGAGACTTAATAAAGTGTTCTTTAAAGGACTTCAGGAAATAGAGATTTCCCATACCCTCCATTGATATAATATTTAAAGCAGCTTATGTATTAATTCTAATGCTACAAAAGCAGCAATAAAAATAACCCATTTCCTATCCTGAAATTAAGTTTGTGATTACTGTATTCTTAAAACAAGATTTAGGCCTTGTTTTCATACTCCTGAGCACCCCACCTTCTCTGCACTCACTCAGGAAAAAATCCTGCTGTGTCATCAGAATAAATACAGGGCTGGGGTCCCAACACGTGCCATTTAATTGAGAGATTCCAGTGCATTTTAAATACTACTGTGCCTGCTAGGAAGGGAAGATGAATTTCACCTTTGTACTCAATCACGTATTCTTCTACAAGATTAGCTATAAAGGAATTATAAAACACTGATTTTACTGAAAACTGTGCTTAACACACCTATAAATTTTAAAGGCTAAATATAACTTTTTTAATCTCAAGCATCCCACACACAATGATTATAAAATTTTGTTTAGAAAACATACTTCATGGGAAAAAATCCTGAGAAAAATATATTGGAGAAGAGATTATCTTAGATTTATCTTAAACCAATAAAAATGATTGATTGTCCCACCCTCCGTCATCAGCAGCTGGCATACCTTACACATAAAGCAGAGATTTTGTTACCATGAGGCAGTGAGATCTCCTAAAGCTCAGATGAAGGGAACAACATTAAGATAAAATAATGACCTACAACAATCAAGGTATGTTGAACAATATTGTAAGTTCTCTATTAGCCTAAGTATTGATTTATACCGATTTCTGCTGTATACTGTATTTCACCTGTCTCAGTAGACCTTTCATTCTTTTGAAAGTCTCTTTTCTGAGAATGTCCGTTATCCCTCAATGACCGGGGAAGCGACAGTGATTGCTAAAGGTGTGGTTCAGTCCTCAGAATGACCTTTCTAGCTAATTCTGTTGAAAACATGCATAGTTTGGTGAGGCTGTACTCTGAAAAGTACCACAATCCCCAAGAATTCAAGAGAAACTTGTTACAAATTTTATTTTTAATGCCTTTCAGGAGGCAGGTTCCCAGCTCACAAGGCAGGATTAAACATGCTTCATTAAACCTTCATGTAACCTGAACATGGTTAAACTCGAGCTTCAGGGGCTGAACAACTTCTGCATAATTGTTGATTCTTGCTTCTCCAGAAGACAACGTCCAGAGGAACAACAGCATCAGACAGTATCTGCTCTATTGTTAGATGAAAATTAATTCCTATTCTCATTGCTTCCTCCTCTGCTACTTTGGCTCCATACCTGTCAGCTAACACTTGATTTCTATTTAGGTGGTAAACTAGTACAAAAAACATATTTTTATGTTGTATTGATAAAGCATTTCATGAAAGAAGTTGCTCATCTTTCACTAAGAATTTGACATGTTAAAACTATAAAAATAAGGTACCTTCACACACCGGAGGCTCTGGATACCATCCAAAATAATAACATTGAATTAAATCAAATTCACTGACAGAATAATTTTCCTCACAGAAAAAGTGAACTACGTCTCCCTCTTCATAGATTTTCTTCACAGGATAGAAACCTCCATGTGCTATTGCACTCAAAGAGGAGCAAGTTATTCCTAGGAAGAACACACACAGCGGTGAAAAGGCTTCCCCCCCTCCAGCTTTAAAACAAGCCTTTTTGCAAAATTTTTGTTCATTTGTGGAATAAATCACATTTTAAGGAGAATTATTTTCCAGCCCATTACGTACTAGTGCAGTTTGGAGTAAGGGACCACCCATGTGTTAGACACACTGCTTCTTCTGTAGTGTTTCCTCCTGCAGTGTGATACCCCTCATCACATTTATATAGCAGCCTCTCATTCAGTCGAAGTTCTTGTTGGGCTGTGAAGTAGCTGCCGTGCTGCAAATTGGGAACTTGACATGACTCTTAAATAAGTAAAGCATATGCATATTAATAACTTCAAACAAAAGGATCAATTACTGTAAAATTTTCTTTATATATACCTTAACAGTGACCATATCCAAGGCAAAATCTTTGCAAATAATATATAATTACAAATGCAGTAGTTTACACAAGTTACACAAGCCATCATTTGGGAAGAAAGTTTGAATGGCAATGGTTTTATTTGAAACAACATGATTTCATCTATAGTGATTCCTTCTACATATAATTTTATGTATACAATTTCACAAAACTAGCAGCATGTGGAATTTGGCAACTTCTTCCCAGGAGTTACAGCTGAGAACCCACATTAGTACTCCTCAGACATGCAGTTTGGCCCTACAGGTACAGCAAGAACAGTAGAATTCGATACGTGTAAGACTTTACGAAGGAGAAAAATGCAGAACCCTACCAAACGTTTTAGCACAGCTTGGCTGGGAGGACCATCCTTCTGGTCGACATTGTACAGTAGCTTCAGTACCACCACCCGGAGTGTGGTAGCCTGGATAGCATTCGTATCGCAGTTCGTCGTGTATTTTGAAGTACATTTCTGTACCATAAAAAACTCCATTTTCCAAAAGAGGTTTGTTACATTTTTCTAAATGAAAGGAGACAGTTTGGTTAGAAAGAATGAATTAATGGAATATTTTTGTTCTCTAACAAGCAAAAGAAGGGTTTTTTTAGCTGTTCTGATCTAATTTGTTTCTTGGACCTTTTGAAGGAATCTACTACAATCATCAAATATACCAAACCAATAGTAGTAACACTGAGCATGACAACCAAGGAACCTAGAGCTAGGGAGGCTCTAGAGGATACACATCTGAGAGGAAACTATTCATTAGTTTTCCCCCAAATAAGGAAACTGGGCAGCTTTCTTGGGGTTCTTACAAAAATATATATGGTAAACCCTTTAAAATGTGTTTTACTATAAAAATTATTCCACATATAAACATATGTAGTTTATATACCTAAAGGATTAATTTCACTTTGTTGTCCTAACTTGCACATTTAGTCCCTCCTATTAGGCAATTTCTGTTCCCGTATGTTCCAGGAAATCCAGCCAGAAAAGTTTCCTGCTAGAAGTAATGACGAGATTAATAAAGCTAACTCACTGTAGCACCGTGGCACTGGAGACCATCCCTTTGCTGTACAAGTTATTCTTCCATCTTGGGTCCCAGTTTCTGTTGTATAACCAACCATACAAGAATAGGAAAGTTTTTTTTCCTTACGCATAGGGAAATAGTAACTTTTGAAATTATAATAGTACTGGGCAATCTTTCCATTGTCTATGTGTGGCAAATCACAAGGTTTTTCTGCAAAAAGACAAATATATTTCTCACTAAAAATCTCAGACCAGATATGAACTTTTTTGCATTAATTTATTTACTATCAGTTGGATTGACCAGGCTTTCAAACAGGTGAATGACTACTTACAAGCATGGAGGGTCTTGTAAGACTCACTGAAATTAAGACATGTTACAATTATATCAGCTTTTGTTCTTCAGATTCACAGGAGTATCAGCTGCAGAATGAAATTTCCTAACGTGAACTGGCAAAACTGATTTGAGCATTTAGCCCAGAAGATGTAAGCATAAGCACCCCTTTGCTGCGTAAACATACCGATGCCTGCTCCGAGATCCAATGGCAACAGTGTCAAGACTAGCTATGCCATCGCGCCTCAGTTCAGCAAACGTTACCAGAACAGCGAGACAAGCTGCCAGGAGGCAATACAGCGGTTAAACACACTGAAGAAAGGGAATTTAAGAACAGTCACCAGAAAAGAAGAAATGGAGGTTAAGGAAAGAACAAATAGAACTGTAATTAAAAAAACCCCGACAAACCAATAATAGGAGAAAACCTTTAAGGGGAGTTGTGCTGAATATGACATTAAGTCAAAAAAAACCCAAAAAACCCAAAACCAAAACCCACCACAAAGAAACAATACTTATGTTCAGATTTCTTATAAAATTATCCTTTGGGTCTCAAAAATTGTCTTCATAGCATTACAAGAATACTGAAGAATCAAGTTTTAAAAACTTAATCACCATCTATGAATCTCATTATAATTGGGCAGAATTATCCCACAAGTTGGTACTGCTGCATTCACCCTACACATTTTAGAACCGAAATAACAAACTATTGCTCCTTCACTCAATAACGTGACTAGAATTTACTGCATTTAGTAGAATTCTCTGCAAATTTAGTGTTTTTAATAAATAAAAAATGCCAAGATAATTTTTTTTTTTAACTAATTCCCTTCCTCACACAGCTGCTGTATCACATCTAAATAAAACAAACAAACCTGGGGGTACTGAAGATTTTTAGGCAATTAAGACAGAAATGGTTGCTACCTACATACCTTTCATTTGACTTTCCAAAGGGTATCAGTGTAATTTCAACTGCTTTGCATAAGGACAAAACTCTAGTGAAGACAGAAGTAGTTGCAACAAATATCCTGGAGTTGAATATACATTAGTAGATACAAAATGAAATGCAAAAAAAAGGACGCCTTTTCAATAAATGGATGTACCTTCATATACAGTCCACAGCTTTGTGAACTTGCAGTTCAAGTGGTAGAACTGTATAAACCCAATAATTAAGTGCCGAAGAAAAAAAGGGATAGGAAATGCAAACCCACCCTAGATTAGCTTCTGCAGGTTCCATTTAACTTCCACTCCCTTGCTTCATGGTAAAGCCAAAACACTTCAATACATAAAATGTTTTCATAGTACAAAATGCAATTTGTATAAGTGCCTCAATACCACTTAAATATATTCCAAAATAATTTTTTTCTGAACCTTTCAATATTACTTTGAAGTTTAGATATGAATCTGTAGCCCTGAGCTACAGCGACAGTTGAATCATGATCATCAGCCATCTCACAAGAAAAATGTATTTCAAAAGCAGTGTTTACCTTTGGTAAAGATATGAAAGACAATGCACTTCAGTTACTTCGACCACAAGTTCTAGACCCAACGTACATTGATTAACAATAGAATTGTGTATTTACCTTCTGCAAAGAGTTTGCCTGAATACATCATAACTAGGAAGAAAAAACAGCTTTTAAATCTCATCTTCATTACTGTCTCCATGAACAGTTTCCACCACTTGTGAAAACTCCCCGAAGTATTACTTTTGTAAATAATTAACTGGATTTTTAAAGGAATTCACAAATGCCTTAGTGTCCGCAGTATTTTGTAACAACTTATTTCACTGAAAACACTTCCATTCATTTTAGTTCTCCAAATACCCTAACACCAGACTTGCAGAATTCAACTTCCATTCGGTATATTTTACACCAGTAAAGAGGACAATGTATCTTTTTACGGTGAAACCAGGCAACAAGCTTATGGAACAATTTAAATTAACTGAATACTGTTCCTCTCAGAACCTCATCAGTTGCAAGTTTAAAGGGCATTCTGTTATCAGATTATTTACCTTGGCCAAAATAAGAGTAAACTGAAAACTCTTCCCTCCTCCAGCCTACCCCTATCATTGCATTCTGTATGTTATTCATTCTGGGGGCTCTTCCATGAAGAACACAGCCACTACTATTATCTGTCTGTTGCATTTTGTTGTCTACAGCTAACCCATTTTGAGTCTTTTTTTAAACAAACCCAAAGAAGAACCTCATTGACAATGCATTACCACCTAACTGACTAATGGCTACCAGTTGATTTAGCATCGTATTCCACCCTTGGAAAGCATTGTCTTTAAATTTGGGGGTATTTTCTTGGCCTTGCTCCAAGAAAACACAATTCCAAGGCACAAGAGAACAGAATTTAAGGGAGCTGCTGTGATGAACACCATCTATTCAGCCAGATGAGATGCATGCTTGTATGTCCTGCTCACTTGATAGGAAGAAAGCACTCACAAATCACCAGATTCACCCTTACAACACCCTGCTGTAATTTTGTGGTGTTTAAAAGAAGTAGGAATTATAACAATTTTTTTTCCTGCAGTCACACACAAGCCCTCAAAACCGAAGAAAGTAAACTCAAGCCCCCCAAAAAAGTAGCCAGTTTTGAAAACCAGACTATCCCTCTCCAGATCACAGATCAACATGACTGTCCCACACAAACTGTTTTTAATAGAATTGTACAGTATTTAATCAGTGAGGAATACCATGCTCTTTGTAAGATCCATAGTTGTGTAATACCAATACATTACTGCACAAGTGAAATTTCCAAGGCTTATAATTTATTGTAAGATTGCTTTTGTTAACAGTATGAAGTAGGATTTTAAAAGCTCTATGCAATACAAAAAAGGTTACAAAATATAAATTGCAATCCAGAAAAAAAATTTCAAAGGGTAGTTTGACACTAACTTGCTTTCTTTCAAAATCGTTTATCTGTCTACTACATACATGCTGTACAATACATTTTCATATACATCATTTACATTTCAGTAGCAGACAATACCAAGTGTATCCATCACCATCAGAATTGCTTGCAGAGGATCCACAATTTCTTGCATGTTATCTTTCCTCAAAACCCAGTCTGGTTTAATTCTGTGAAAATATTAGTGGCTTGTTAGTAAAATACAACATCGCCACAGCAAAAACAGCAGAGTCATTTTTAAGCTCTTACCTTGAAACTGTTTTTATTCTTAGAGGAGTTACTGGAACAAAGTTGGTTCCACTTAAGTGTGTGTTTATTTTCTGCCTCACAAGTGTTCTCTCTGCATCCATTTTGTGTTTACGGGCTGTCAGTTTGTACAGGCTTTGAATGCAAGTAACAACTCTTGGCATGCTTCGGATTTCCTGAGAGAAGTTGAAAACAGTACAGAGTCAATACTAGAAGTTGGAAAGCAACTTAACAAATCAAGAAAACTGTTTTAGTCGATAAAATCTGAATGTTTATAATTTAAGCTGAACTTTTATCCACAAGTACAGTGAAACCATCTTAAAGCACACCTACAAGTCAGTGGCCTAATACTTTCAAAATACTTAATTGATATGCAACTTCGTATCTCAGAAAGTCCAAGTTCTTACAAGTCAGATTTTAATAATTTCTCATTAAAACAAAATTTCACATGTCATTGGCATATGCCTCCAATGATTGGACAGAGACATAAATTAGTGTTTATACCTGTTTTCATACCAATGAAAGAACAATGCAGTGGTCAGAGGTGACTTGATAACTTAAATACTGACATCTGATGGATACACGGTTAGTAAATTTATAGCATAGAACCCAGACTACCCTAATAATCTCATGAGGGATTCTAGCAATAGATATGAACAAAGGAAATTTCTTTCAGAAACAGGCAATGTCTCTGTTAGAATAGAGTACACAAACAGCAAGTCACGGATAATTGTATGGCCAGTTTTTACTGACAATAAAGATCTCAACTTCATTTGAAAAACAACGATAAACTTTCAGAAATAGAATAAAATTAAGTGGCAACTAAACTATGTCTAATGCTAAGCAATTAATAGAAAGTAATCAAAACCCAGTGGAAAGTAGGGATTGCAATATCATAATCTTGCAAGGATCGCAGGATCAGATATTATTCAATAGATCTGGGTGACCAGGACACACAAAGCACAGAATAATCAGTGTTTTCACCATCTTGTAAATGCATTTTTTTTAATCAGAGTTTAGTCCTAATTAACATTATAGCCCTAATAGGTATGGTACAAAGGGAGAAAAAAATAATTTACAAACACCACCAAAACATGCAAGAAAAGCATGTTAAATCATATTATTAAACCCAAAAAATTTAAATCTTACCAAAGCTCTTTTTGAGTCCTTTGAAAGGATGGCCAGCAAGCAACAGGTCTTTGTGAAAATGCTTTCTCCTTTCTCTGAAATTTTGTCCCCAGCCTTCCCTCTGTACGTTTGCAGTAGGTCTAGTAATGTATCTATAGAATTTTCTACTTCATAAACTGCCTGAGTAGTTCTTTCATACTGTTATACAAGAATGAGACAGGAAAGGTTATATAGACAGATCTTTAAAATATCTTTCAGGTTAGAGGAAAAAGCAAAATATTCTACCTTAGATTAAATTTGTAGCTGATCTGGAATCCAAGCAATAAAAATCACTTCTGTACATTACATCATCATAACAGGTTACGAAAAGCTACCATTTGTGCTTCCCCCCTTGCTTACAAACCCACAGAATTGGATTTTACATTTAAAATAAAAGAACAAATTAGAATAAGTTTAGAGAAATTAAAAATAAGTTTAGCCTGAGTGTTAATTTTTTGTCCTGAAATAAAAGGAATTTGAATGTAAATGCCTGTAGGATGGCTAAAATCCAAAACTCTGTTTAGCAAGCATTTTTGAAATTTCAAAGTAAAAATCTGTAGAGCAATGGATCCGTAGTTAATAACTACAGTACTGAAGCAGCTTTAAGTATTTGTGAAAATGAGTTCTCTAAGAAATTGAAAGTGTAAATACAGTCTATTCTATGACATGAATTTGGAAAAGTAGACTGTCTTCTCAAACACATACATTTCTACCTTAAAAAAACTTCATAGCTTACCATAACTATTACAGTTTTGCATTTCTACAGTTTCATGCAATACTTGGGACACCTTGCAATGTAATCAGTTAAAAGTAAAATTATTACTTTAAGCCCATGAAATCATTTTCTTTTGCCAAAACAAAACTAAATCATAATTATTGCAAAGTAGATAATTGGTTCCAAAATAACAGTTAAAATTCAGAAACTTTTTTTTATTGAAAAATATTACTTTTGTTGTTACAAATTTATTCAGAATTTTTGTGAATAAATAAATACTACAATAAAGTAGTATCCAGCTTATAAATGTGCAAAAGAAAATATTAAAGTTACCTTTGAAACATTAAGCAGAACCTGAACTGAATATCTGATCACTTCCATGCATGGAACACTCCGGTTGCAACTTTGAATCAGAACAAAAATACTGAAGATCGCTCTGCTCTGGGCCATGTTTTCACAACAGAGTGGGGACAGCCTGGTAGCCACCTCTATGAAAATTAAAAGGGAAAAAACCCCACAACCTGTGAAGCTCAAATAATTTAATTGCAAACCAGGGTTTAATCTTATTTTTAAAGTAGAACTGCAAAGAAAAAACCCAGAATTACTGATTTGAAGTTGTATTACTAAAAAAAATTAAGCAGCCAAAACAATCCACAGAGAACGTGTACTGATAGGCAAACATAAGTGACTTATGTAAGCCATAGTATTACCAGAACTTCCAGGAAATTAGAGCAATCATATAGCATCTTCCTTTCTCTACATAACCATTTTAATATTGTTCTTAAATCAATACGCTAACTTTAGTCTGGAAAAAAATCCTCCATCGTACTCTCCAACATGTTTCCATTTCACAATCACACAGAAAGCCCTAATATTATTATAGACTATTCTTGGCTGAAAAATTCCCTTTTCTGTCATCCTGGAAATCTATCAGTTATAATAAAACAAAATACTCACCAAGATGCTTTAATGCTGCAAGAATGTAAGAGAGATGTTTGAATTTTAGAAGGTATTTAATAGCAACTGCAGTTCTGTTGCTCAGTTTGTTTTCTTCTCTGCTCTTTTCATTAGCCTTTAATAAACGATATCTTAAAGCTTTAGTTTTTGCTGTGTCGTTACTCTTTCTCCAAGAATATCCTCTCCACAATGCCTACAGAAAAGGAATTTCACAAAGAGAAAACAGAAAATAGAACTTCCATTACCGTTCCAAAACAATTTTACACAAGTCTGACAAAGTATTTAATTACCTTGGTGATTAATTTTTAAGTAATTACCATTCAGTGTTTCATCTTCCAAATACTGGACTTTCAAGACAAAAGACCAAACCAAACATGCATACATACTCCACACACGCTCCCAGTCACCCCAACCAGTATCTGCTTAATACTGCTTCCTGATCTGCGTGCATTTAGCTTTGATGTCTACACTTAAGATGACCTGGCTTGCAATTTAATTGATGAATTCACCAACCAAAATAAACATCTTTCTTCTCCCCCAAAAAACATCAGAAAAATCAAGAATTAAAAACAAAATTAGAAAAAAAATACTGTAGTTTTCTTATAAGAGGTATTTACCTGAAGTTTAATTATTCCAACTGCAAATTTTCTCCTACGTCTGCAGGCAAGGAATCTTCGTACATTTCTCTGGATTATGGTTGCTGCATTATTTCTGTGGTTTAGCCAGCCGCGAATCACACATTGTAATTGAATAATTCTTTGATAATCTCTAAGGTATCTCTTTCGTTGCATTTTGGCTCGGAACCACCTCTGTTTAAAATTAAAGTACCTGTTTATTTATATAGGACTTTTCCCTAAATTCCCTTTTCCCCATCATAAATGAGCATCGATAAAAACTGAAGAACTATTTTAACAAGAAGTTTGACAGATGCAGTAGGCACTATAAACATCACTAGTGCTCACATAACCACCACGACACAGCCCTGATTGGCCTTGGGGTAGCTGAAATGCCAGACTGCAAAATGAAATCTTGGGCAGGAGCGGTTAGGAAGCGTTCTGTGTAGAACAGAGTATTTTCAGTGAGAAGTGACCTGCAATGATCGCGCAGTCCAACCTCCTGACCACTTCAGGGCTGACCAAAAGTTAAAGCAAATTGTTAAGGGCACTGTCCAACTGCCTCTTAAACACTGGCAGGCTGGGGCTACCGACCACCTCCCTGGGAGGCCGGTTCAGGGTCTGACCACCCTCTCAGTAAAGAAATGTTTCCTAACGGCCGGTCTGAACCTCAGCTGGCGCCGCTTTGAGCCATTCCCATGTGTCCTGTCGCTGGACCCCAGGGAGAAGAGCTCAGCACCTCCCTCTCCGCGCCCCCTCCTCAGGGAGCTGCAGGGAGCCAGGAGGTCGCCCCTCAGCCTCCTGCTCTCCAGCCTACACAAACACAGCGGCTGCAGCCGCTCCTCACGGGACATGCCTTCCAGCCCCTGCACCAGCTTAGTTCCCTCCTCTGGAGGCATTCAAGGACCTTCACGTCCTTCAACAGGAGGCCCAGCACTGCACAGAGTACTCGAGCGGAGGCCGCACCAACACTGCGCACAGCAGGACAATCACCGCCTCTGACCGGCGGGTCACGCCGTGTTTGATGCCCCCCATGGGGTTCGCCCCCTCGGCTGCCAGGGCACACTGCTGGCTCCTGCCAGCCCGCTGCCGGCCAGCACCCCCAGAGCCCCTGCAGGGCCGCTCCCAGCCTCTCCTCTCCCAATTTATACTGGGTCTGCCATTACTCTGCCCGAGCTTTCTTTCTCTTGTCTGGCTTTTAAGGAGAATCATCAGTCCACTTTTCTCATTTCCCAGCTCTGTTTCTTCCCATTTATACACAGAAAAGGGAGACAGGGAGACAAATCCAAGCAAAAAATCTCTTCTACCCATTCGCTCTTGCCTTAAGGGGAAAACATAACCTATGGGGACAAATAACAGATTTGTCTATATGGAGAATTAGCAGAGCAAATTTTGCCATAAATCCTTGACTAGAAAACAGCTGTTTCGGGGTTCCCTCCATTTCGGTCTCTACATTTCTCTCATGCTGACCTTCTGTTATCGGCACTAACCTAACGGTCAGTTTAGAGACCTGCAGAGGATTTTTTCTAATAAGCAGTGCTGCAATACAGACCTGATTTTCAATCTCTCTTTTAGAGAAGTAAAACAGGATTACTTTAAAAATGCTGCACCTTAACAGGCTCTGGTACCACCGGCAGGTTAGAAACACAGAACGAAATAAATCACTGTATCCCATGCTCGTGTAAATAAATGCTCTTCATTTCATAAACCTTACAGGGTGTCATGTCTAACCTTTCCTGCTTCCACTAGGATGTAAAGTTACAGGCTAAGACAGCACTCAAGATTCCTTTAGCAAGCTTGAGAATCTGAAGGAAACAAACTTTCCCAACCATCCTTGTCTTTACAGTGCTTAAGCCTCCAGAGCCTGCTGAGATCCACTCTATTATGCTTAGCAGGGTATAAGCAGTATTATTTAATAAATTACAGTCTCTGTAACTTAGCTTTATTTTCATATGTGAAGGAACTACAGTGTCTTAGTGCTACAGCTTAGCTGACAGAAAAGAAATCGTGTAACATAGTCTGAAGTCATTTGTCCTTGGGTAGACTAACCTGTATTACATGAACAGACGAGATCTGGTTTTGTGCGAGTTTTAAAATGAGGTGAATCCTATATGCCCTTTGAATTTTAATTGCAGAGATATGATGATATGCAGCTGCTGCAAAATAAAGCAGTCTCTTCTTTTGTTTCTGTTCTGAAATCTGTATAAGGAAAACCAAACAAGGAGCATCATTAATTCTGATGCTCAGAGGTAGCCGATTGTGTATCCAAAGACCATAGCTCATAGCAATACACTATTAGATTCTGACGTATCGCCTCAGAAGTCATTACCTCAGAACCAAAGCAAGATACCTTTCCTCAGTATTAGCTCTCTAATCTAAACAATAACACAGAAGTGATTGTAAGCAACAACATTAATATATAGCAGAGAATTGTTTCATTTTAAGTATGTGTACGTGCAGAAGTATCAGTTACAGGTAAGCCACAAAGATCTCAAAAGCTAAAAAAAAAAAACACTCAACAATGAAAGCTTATTTTAGTACTGAAGGATTGTGAAAAAAGGGTCAAACTCTATTTTCATCTATTCTGACCCACCCAATTCTCAAAGCACTCAACAAGAATTTGAGTTCAACAACAAATGATTAGGTTTTCCTTTTCTTGCCAGCCAGAATTAATGTTAAAACAGCTCTAGAGATAGTACACAAATAGTTTTAGTTTCAGGTATACCAACCTTTTTCCTGACTAAATAACCCCGTATAAATACCTGCAGTTTAATGACAACTTTTCTAGTTTTATTGTATTTCATAAATTGAAGCCTGCCTGCCTGCCAGGCCCTCGGATGTTTATGGATAATTACAGCTGCAGCTTTTTGTTGAACAAATTCCCTTCTTGCCTTGAAACTTCTGTATGCTTTTTGGATCAAACATGCAGCTTGAAGCTTCTGAAAAAGATGTTTAAAGAATGCATTGATAACTAAACTTTTGTTCATTAGTGTCACGGATCAATATACATTTGTATCTGAGTTCTAGATTCCCTCCCCCCTCATCATAAGAGCAAACAAAAATAAAATAGGAAACACATGCAAACTTGTGCAATACTAGCTTATATAAAATGCACTTTCACAACTTGGAAAGTCTTTTCACTTACCTAAATGGGGTCTAAAATATGGGCAATTTAACTTAATCCTTTGTAAGCAATAAAAGCCAGCAGAAAATTTTACATTTTATCTGTTATCAGTACAGACAGGGGTAATTCAACAACTGGAACTGTTTGAAAACAAGAATCAACCTTGTTGCTCAAAGCAAATAGAAAGTTAATACTTTGAAGATTGAACAGTTTTGATTTGAACAACCTTTGTTCTAGCTCCTTTCTATGCTTCTGCACATTGATGACAAAAAACACTCACATTGAAAACTTTAAAAACCATGTTATAGCAGAGCACAAGTGAAAACATACCTTTCTTAAAAGTTTCCTAGCCCTGTACCGTCTATATGCCAACTGAATCTTAACTGCAGCGTTCTTAGTTGCCAGAAACTGATGTCGAATCCTTCGTGCAGTAAGGGTTGCTCTCCATCTTCTTTGAATGGTAAGTGCACTGAACTTCATTTTCAAAAACCTAAGAGGAAAATGCATTCTAGTTGGTTTTTTTTTTTTTGAAACTTGAGAACACTTGCATTTTTAATCTAAGGAAACAGTGACAGTTTACAAAATTCTTAAGGTAGATATTGTAAAAGCAGAGCTGTTATCAACCAAATCTTGGAACACTAGAACAAGGGAATAGTCAGCAGTGCTGGCAGAAAGATTGGTTTAAAATAGAAGATACTTTCTGTTTTCCCACAGCAGGTACTTAAAGAACTTGTGGCCATAGAAGGCTGGGGAGGAAAACAGCAGTTTAAAAGACACTAAATGGATTGACATACAACAGGTCCGTAAAAGGATAATAAAAGGGAATCAGCAAGGATGCAAGTTCTAACATCCATAATCTAACAAGCATGGATCCTGAGGGAGGACCTTAGAAAGCGGTCAGGGTTAACACACTCACTAACATACAGCACCTCCTACTGCTACTGGCAGAGGACACAGTTCTGAATGAGATATCAAGCTGATCTAGAGCAGCATTTATTGTAAAATCAACTCACAGCAAAACAAACACAAAGTAGTTTAACTATTCCATTATGCATTATAACAAACTAGCTTGTCATCCTGTTAATTTCATGCTGGAATTTTAACAATATCCAGAACATCTTTCCTGTAAAAAAATGTAGGTGAAGAAAAGATCAAGGCCTACTCTTTCTAGATCCCCAATACACAAAATTTAAGTCCATAAGGTAGCTTCCAGTCCAGAAAAATATTTAAACATGAAGTATCTTCTGCAACAGAATAATCCCACCTGCATTAACAGGACTATGTTCATGCACATTACATGCATGCTACAGGGTCAGAACCTGAGAATCTATAAGCATCTGCCTGAGTGCAAAGGAGCACTACATAATTATGTAATAAAAGCTTTGAAAATTAGACAAATTTATACTAAATTCAGTATTACCGGGTCCGCTGCTGTTTTGTTTTGAAGTGACTCTGAATAACACATAGAGCTTTTGCCACAGACGCATATTCTTTTTGTGCTCTGCAGCCTCGAAACCAGGCTTGAATTACTCGTGCTGCTTTTGTTCTGTTAACCCACTGCCTGGCTTTATATCCTCTATATGATGCCTATTAAATATATAAAAATAAAAAAATAATATCAGAATTTGATTTTTTTGTTTGTTTAATGGAACAAGCAAAATTAAAAGGAAGAAAAGTTAAAATTAGCATGAAAGGCTTTTAGGATTCCTATCTCTACAGTTATCACAAATATGTAACTTCTCACATCTAGAAGATGTTTTCTAAAGCAAGTGAAATGCATTAAGGGAAACACCACAAATGCCACTCTCTTTATAGCCTGTAAAAATAATTATGTCATCAAGAAACAAATACAGGAGATTTAAAAAAAAAAACAAAAACCAAACAACAAAACCCAACAAAAAACATCTTCTGGGAGTACCTGAATTCTAATGGCAGCTCTTTTCATTTGATGGTATCTTTGTTGTTCAGTATTCCGCATCTGATGGGCTCTGTAGTACTGCTGTATTAATACAGCAGAAAACTTGCACTGAAGGTACTTCCGTCTCTGAATAAATCCACGGAAAAATGCCTTAAAAGAAAAAGACATAATCTTCGAATATTTTCCCACTTGCACTGGCAGTATTGACTGGGAAGATGCTTCTGTATTTTTAAGTACAGCTGTAGTCACTGGCTTGTTAGAATAACAACAGTCTAAGTAAATATATTTCAAACTTCCCAATTAATTATTTTTCCCCTACCTTTTAAGCAATCATACTTACATCCATCAGAAATAACTAAGAAGCTGCCAGTTCCCCCCAGAACATGGAGGTGAGGAAGGCACACTTGTTTTCTTATCTGTTAAGTAGACCATGTGCTCTCCAACAAGATAGTAATAGCAATCTAAGAAATTATTATGAGAGATCATTTATTTCCAAAAATCCTTTCATCCCAATACTACACTGAAGAGAAACTCCTTCCCTTAGGGTAAACTAAGCCCACCACAGAAAATCACTTAGAGCTTTTCCCAGAAAGAAAAAAAACACCAAAAACAAACAAACAAAAAAAAGCCCACCAAAAATGTACTTCCACTACTTCCAAATCAAATTAATATAAAGAAAAGGAAATACACCTTCCTCCCTCATCCTCACAAAAAAAAAATAATAATAAATTGAAAAAACAATTCAGAGTAACTATTCTAAGCTTCTCTGAGACTCACATTGGATGGATATTTAGCTTGCGACATGGAGATGAAGAACAATTTTCATTACTTGTTGCTCACCATGTTTTTATTGCATCAGTGATGGAAGAAAGAAACAACAAACTAAATACTTCCCACTTTTAAAAAGTGCCCCTGAGAAAACACAGATACAGTTTCACACTAAGTTTCATGTGGGGCCACTCAAGGTACCAACTGAAACATACAATAAGAATGTAATTTCTCTCCAAAATGTAAGCTAGGTACTCAAATTAGTCTACAGCCATTTAATAAATCTAAAAGAACTAACATGACTGATCTACTCGCACCTTCCTAAATGTGTCCTGAAGAATGTAGCAGTCATGCCTTTTTTGCCACTTATGTCATACCCAGCACCAGTGCCCACTCACTTCACCATGTCAAGACAGCTTTCATTCACGTTTGAATCAAAGAAAACATTCATTAAGCTACTATTTATATAGGTGAAAGCCAGTCAGAACAAAAATAGTCCTAAAAGAACCACAGAAACACACAAGTATCAGAACTCATTTGTAGTAGTAAAATTCTAGGGGAAAAACAAGGAAAAGGGAATGTTAATTTTTAAGATGAGTACCTCAGCAGTCACACAAAACAGAGCTGAACTGAGACTCACTTCAGTACACTGTGGTAGTGTTACACATCTCCCATACAGGATACTTCAGAAATTGATTCTGCTTTAACATATACCTTTAAACTGTTCCTTGCAAAGGCAGTAATCTTAAGCACAAAAACCCAACACCCAAAACACACGACTATACAATCAAAAGTACCTGAATTTTTATTGTGCTTTCTTTAATCTTGCAAAACCTCTTCTTTTCAATGAATCCTCTGACTCTAGCCTGCACAATGATAATGTTCCTCTGGGTTTGCAAGTAAGCTGTTCTTTGGTATTTCACAGTCAAGCGGGATCGGTAGCATCGTTGTAAGACAACTGCTGCTTTTTTATAGCTTGTATACTGTGATTTAGCTTTATGCATTAAGTAATAGGCTTGTAATGCAATAGCTGCTGTTTTAAGTTGAATAAATCTTTTACGCTGCACAGCCATCTGAAGAAAAGACTGAATCTTTCTTGCAGCTCTTATCTGTCTTGCTTTTTTTCTTGCTTTCATACCACGGAAGGCAGACTGAATAATTACTATTGCTTGTCTTTGAGCACAATACTCTGCTTTCTGTAAACGAGCCTTGTGACATGCTCTGTACCATCTCTGAATAGCAACTGCTGAACTCTGAATCAATTTATAGTGACTCCTTGTTCTTTGGCATCGGAACACAGACTGGATCATTATTGCTGCTGCTTTCTTTTCAAGAAAACGCCTCCTCTCTACGTGCATTTTGAAGAAAGATTGTATGTACCATGCAGCAACATTGGTTTTATACAACTGCCTAGCTTTTTTAGCACGAAAAGAGGACTGAAGGCAAATGACAGCCTTTTTTATTTTTGCATAGTTTTCCATGTCAGCGTCTTTTGCCCTTTTGGCTCTGAACCTTTGCTGTGTAACTCTGACAGCCCAGCACAACTGTTTGTAGTATCTATGTTGTATATGCATGCGATAAGTGGACTGTATTACAATTGTTGCGGCATGCATGGCTTTCAGTTTCTGTCGTTCCTTCATGCCTCTATATGATGCTTGAATAACAATAGCAGAATTCTTCATTGTCAGGTATTTCTTTCGTTGATTCTTGCCTTTAATATAGGATCGATAGTAGCTCTGTATAACAATAGCTGCAATTCTCAAATTTTGATAGGACCTTCTATTTCTGTGCATTTTGTAGGCTGATTGTATTGTACTAGCAGCTAAGTGCATATGCTTAATGCTCTTCCGCACCCTGATACCTCTGTACACAGCCTGCATATGAATAGTTGCTCGGCGAAGAGAAAGATACTCCCAAGTTTGCTGTCTTGACAGAATCAAGGCTCTGTATCTTCTCTGAAAGACAAGAGTAGCTGCTTTGAGAGAGAGATACCTTTGACGTTCTCTAAAAGCTTTAAAATTTTTCTGAACAACAATAGCAGCACAGTGCATTTCTTGCTGCTTTTTTTTTGCTCTCAGATGTCGAAAAGCCTTCTGAACACAAGTTGTTGCTTTCTTTAATGAAGAGTAACGCTGTACTGCAATTTCCATTAGGTTATTGGCTCTGTATCTCGTCTGTATTAGCTGAGCTGCCCACTGAAGTTTTTTGTAATGGTGGTACTGCCTATACATTCGGTAGTTTTTCTGTATTGTAAGTGCTGCCTCATTTCTTTTCTTCAAGAAGAATCTTGTTTTCATTCCTCTATAGGCAGCCTGAAGAACTAGCACAGACTTGTACAGTTTTAAGTACATTTCCCTCACATGCCTCGCTTCCCTGTAAGCACGATAATGTCGCTGTATGATTACTGAAGCAAGCCTGACAGCTTGATAAGAAATGTAAACTTTACGCATTCTTAACATTGCTTGAATAACTGTAGCAGCTTGATGCATCCGTTTTATTTTCTTTCTTACTACGAAGCCTCTATAAGCAGATTGTATGATAACAGCAGCATTAAGGAAAGAGAGGTATTTTTGACGTTGAATTTTTGCCAATTTTGTTGCTCTGTATTTTCTCTGAATTACAATAGCAGCTGTCTTAATGGAAAGAAAATGTTTTCTTTTGAGAAAAGTTCTAAATCTTCTTTGAATAAGCTCAGCTGATTCGCTCATAGTTCTTATAAGTCTTCTTGTTTTCATACCACGGAACGCAGCCTGGATACAAAGTGCAGCTCTCTTAATAATCATATAGTTGTGAAATTGAGTATTTCGTTCCTTACAAGCACGGAGCCACTGCTGAATTCGCCTAGTGGCCAGCAACAATTTTCTGAAATCCCTCTGTTGTTTGTACATTCGATAATAAGACTGTATTATTGCTGCTGACTGATCCATAGTTTTTAAATCTTGTCGGACCTTCATGCCTCTACAGGCAGCCTGAAGGATGATGACAGACTTCTTTAGTTCCAAGTACTTTTTACGTTGTATTTTGCCTAAAAAAAATGCTCTGTATTGTCTTTGAATTATAATTGCTGCCATTCTCATTGCCTGATATTTTATGTTCATACGATGCATCTTAAACGTGGCTTGGATACAAATAGCTGCTTGATGCATACAGCGAACTCGTCGTCTAACTCTTACACCTCTATAAGTCGCCTGCATTTTGACTGTGGCTTTTTTTAAAAACAAATATTTCTGCTTTTGATATTTACCATGAATAATTGCACGATAATGCCTTTGAACTACTATAGCTGCAGATCTAAGTCTTTCATAGTCCTTTTTGACCAGGTAAGATTTGAAGGCAGCTTGTACAGTTGTAGCAGCTTTGTTTAGTTCATTCAACTGTTTCCTCACAATCATCCCACGGTAAGCAGACTGCAAGACTAACACAGCTGCCTTTGTTCTTAGATAAACTGCACGCTGGGTTTTTTTCATACAGTAAGCTCTGAAGTATTTCTGAATCACTAGAGTGGCTTGTTTTAGTTTCTTATATTTGTGTTGATTTACATGCATTCTGTAATAGGACTGAATAATTGTTGCAAAATGATGTTTCTTCTGAATTGTTTTTCTCACAGTTTTCCCCCTCCATATTGCCTGAAGACGCACTACAGAGTTACGCAGCTGAACATATTCTTGCCGTTGCTTCTGGCCTATAACACTGGCTCTGTAATGCTTTTGGAGAGTTAGTGCAGCACGGTTCATAAGTCTGAATTTTTGCAGAGCCATGAATCTTCTGAAGGCAGACTGTATCTTAGTAGCAGCAACACATTGTCTTCGAATATGCTTTCGTACCTTCCAGCCACGAAAAGCTGCTTGCAAAGAAAGCACTGCCACTCTTGTCATTAAGAAGTTCAGTCTTTGCCTGTTACCAATCTTACAAGTTCTGTACCACCTCTGAATCACAATGGAGGCCTGAACCACTGCCTTGTATTTCACTCTGGCAGCATGAGCTCTAAAAGTAGTCTGAATTTTAATAGCAGCTCTATATTCAAGTTTAAGTTTTTTACGTGCTTTATAGCCCCTGTAGGCTGCCTGTAAGCACACAGCTGCTTTTTTAACTTGCAAGAACTCCTGCCTCTGACGCAGTTGCTTTTCATATGCACGATAATATTTTTGAATGACAACAGCAGCACTACAGATGCTTAAATAACGTTGCCTGTCCCTTCTCATTCTGTAGCATGCCTGGAGAAATACTGCAGCCTCTTTCCATCTTTGCACTTGTTTCCTGACAAGGTGGCCTCGAACTACAGCTTGAATTCTTATGCAAGCTCCCTTCAATTTCCTATAATCTTCTTTAAGTTGAAGAGTGTATCTGTGAGACCGATACCTTCGCTGGACATAAAGTGTTGCCTCCCTTAATGCACAATAACGCTTACGTGCCTGCCTCATCTTTACAAAAGCTTGAATCTTCACTGTTGCTTCTTTCAAGTTTTTAAATATCTTCCGGATAATATAAGCACGATAACTTGACTGAATTTTTATCACGGATCTCAATATGCGAGCCTTTTTCCTAGCTTCCATTCCTCTGTAGGCAGACTGTAGGACAACAGCAGCCAGATGCATCCTCTGCAAAGAAGCAGCTGCTGTTTTAGAAGCAACACATGCCCTATACCAAGTTTGAATTACAGAAGCAGCCTTTTTAACCTCCTTGTATCTTCTTACTTGTTGGTATTTTCTCACATGTGACTGCAATGTAATAACAGATTTTTTAAGTTGTAGAAATCTTAGTCTCTCTTTTTTCATTCTCCACAGTGATTGAACAACACAAACTGCTTTTGTTTGTCTGTATAATTTATGTGCCTTCATGCTTCTAAAGGCAGCTTGGAGAACTATCACTGCTGCGCGCTTTTGCAAATAGCACTCTCTTTCAATTTTTCCTAGTTTATAAGCTCTGTAATACCGCTGAATTGTCATTATTTTTGCCCTGTGTTCCTGGTAAATACATCTAGCCAGATGACATCTGTACCAAGCCTGAATCTTGATAACACTTTGCTTAATACATAGATACTGCTTCCGATCTCTGTGCATCCTATACCAAGACTGTATGACAAGGGCAGCCCTCTTTCTTTTAGCCAGTTTTGTAGATTGCCATTTTCGGAAATAAGTCTGAAGGACTAAAGCTGCTTTAATTTTCTGTTGCATTTTGTATTTTCTCCATCTTCTGAATGCACACTGAATAGTAAGTGCTGAAGACTTTAAGATTTCATATCTTTGCTGATCCTTTTTTGCCAACTTGGATGCACGGAGACGACTCTGAATTGTTATAGCAGCCCAAACAATTTGTTTGTATGCAGCAACAGACTTCACCATCCTTATCCTTGCTTGTACAAAAATAACGTAGTATCTTAGCTGTAAGTATCTTCTCCTAGCAGAGTATCTCCTCCAGTAAGCCTTCAGGAAAAAACAGAAAATTTAGTATTTCCTTCATGGTATCCCAAGTTAAGCCTAAATTTAGGACTACCAGCTTCAGACTTCTTAAGATTTCTTTATTCCTACTTAATCCCCAGGAAGAAGAGCCCAGTATCTATGTTAAAAAAACCCAGAAGCCAAATGCTTGAATCATTGCTTTTTTTAAATTCTGGGACAAAGTTAAATTTGCCCTGGCAACAAAATATTCCCTTTTAACCTGTTTGATAATCCAATGATTCTTTACTCTCCATTCCAAAAACTCTTAAGAACATAACATTTAGCTTTGGTTAATAGGGGGAAAAGTATCTTGAGAAACAATTAAGTGCCCAACTACCAACCAGTAACTAATGTCTGCCATTCTGAACATGGCTACTGCACGTGTCATTAACACTAGGAGGGTAATTTATGGGTTTTTTTAAAGCTTAAGTAGTGTTCAGTAGCTGCAAAAAGACAAGCCAACACAATCTGATCAGTCCTTACATTAACTGGTTTAAGGTCCAATGTTTTAATGTTTATGGTATACCAAAATATTCACTAAGAAGGAACAACTGGTAGTTTAGTAGCGCATTACCAATTCTCTCTGAAGAGAGAAAGTTACCAAAATATCTCAGCGGGCTGGGGGGTGGGGGTAGGGGTGGGGGCAGACGGGAGGAATTGTATTACATTTTCATGAAGACACCAATTGCTGTAAGCAGAACACATGACCCCACATAAGCCTTTTTTTGTAGGTTGCAGAGTTTCCTTACAGTATAATCTCACTTTAGATCATGTTACCTGAATGACTGTGGCAGATTTATTTCTGGCTTCCTCCAGTTTTTTCTTTTTCAGATTTAAAAAAATCATCCTGGCTAAGTATCTTCTCCAGTGCTTCTGAATGAAAACTGCTGCATTCGCTTTCCTCAGTGTGCGTTGACGAGACAGGAAATTTAATGCAGATTTTTGAATTATCCGAGCAGCTCTGTCTCTTTCCTACAAAGAGTAAATTTCCACTGAACCATCAGGATTAGAATCGTCACTCAAATTTTTTGCTGTATTAAAATAAAAACCTAAAGCAATCTCATAAAAATTAGGCTTGTTGATAACGCAGCTTTTCTTTATTCTAGTAAAATAACTTTTCAGAGACAGAACACTTATTTCAGCACCAAGTTCTTTGTAAAAGGGTTGTATCACTTAAATCTGCATCCTCCCACCTTCACAGTTCTTTGTCTTTGATACTCGATTCTTCCGCACTCCTAAGAAACCCATTATTAAGCCTCAATTTTAAGAATTCTCATAAGATTTTAAATACCCTTACTAATAGAGCATTCTAGAATGCTTTCCAGCTATATTTAATACAAGAGTATAAAGAGAGCCATACCAGCTCATGTCCATCTAGCCTAGAGTTTTGTTCGCACATACCATCCAGCGTTTTTGTAGTAACACAGAGTATAATAACAAAATGATGTACATCAAAGTAAAAAGAAAGAGCAGCTAACAAATGTAAACAGTCAATATTTAGATCATCTTATCAGAACCCTACTGTCTATCCTACCATAGGGCAAAGTACACATACGCACATTGAAAGATTAAATAAAAAACAATGCCTGCAATGCTTAGGCTTTGATTCCCCCTCCACCTACCAGCATCTTTACAAATATTTAAAAACATTTATGAAGGGAATGTTTTGTCATCATTATGACGGTTGTATAGTTTTTATACAGTAAAGAAACTGGAGATGAAAAAATCTACACAAATATAACCTCTGCCCCCTTCTACACCACAGATTCTCAGATATTTCACTTGAACACTGCTCCAACATAGAATATGTATCTCAGACACAGCAGTAGCATTTATAAACCTTAATGGTGCCATAGTTTTAAAACCATCACAAGATCTGGTGTAACTAGAAAAGCAAGAAACAAAACACCAGAACTCATGAGATTCAACTCAAAACACTGGTGCAGTTTAGTTCCTGAACAAAAAGAGTAAATTCATGCAGAAGCTTAATTACTCTTCATCTTGTAGACATTAATATGAATTAAAAATTAACTGCTCCCTTTTTGTTTTAAGGAAGCAGTGCAACTATTTTATGTTTGATATACTAGGAAAAGGCCTTAAGAACACAGAAGAAAGAATAGCAGCCTTTAAACAAATGTAGTTACTTCAGAAAAGCCTTAAATGAAAGTGGGTTTTAGTAGATTACACTATCAAAATATACGTCCTTGGTACTAAAAATGGAACTTATTAATTTAAATGCCAATATTATTCTAATAAACCTGTATACTCCAAACAATACATTTATATTCTTTATTTAGTATTTCTCAAACCAGAATCTATAAACATTGCACGGACAAAGAGTACCTGAGAAAGTCTCAGTTCCCTTTTCAGCCTGTAATTCCTCCAAGCAGACTGAATTAATCGTGCAGCTTTAGCTTCTTGCTGAAGATCTAGAAGCCGCGAACACAGAAATGATAGGTAGGTAATAACAACCTATATAAACACAGAACACAACAAGTTAAGGGCTATACAGAAGAGCAGCCCACACTGACAAGAGAGCAGAACAGTTGGATGTTTACATCCAACTTGAAAAAAATCTTACCTTCTCATCAGGAATTGTATTTGACATGTCTGAGTGATGAATCATTGCTGGTATTCCACCTAGGTCAGAAACTGCAGCGTTGATCAGCTGGAAGTTTTTCCTTTCATTGTCCAAGAGCTCCTCGTATAGGACTGCAGCAGTTGTAGCTTTGTACAGATAAAGTGTTTGTCAAATCAGATTGTGCCCACAAGAAAGAGATTTATCATGAACTTCTGTGCATCAAATAACTCACCTTGGTCAAACATTTCTTCCATAACATTTACAGAAGTATCCGACTCTGAAGAGGATGAGGAGGAAGAGTTTAATCCCACCGTAACAGTTCTGGAGCATTCTACTGTTTGAGTTGTACGTTGGCACACAGCTTCCAAAGGCACGTAACATGGATGATAATGATGAATCAAATGACATAATACTCTACCATCCGAGAAAGACACTGTGAAATTTTCCACCTATTCAATAAAATACAGTAAGATACAAGTTCCTTGAATTTTTGTTACCAGTCAATTGCTAGAAAGCGGATACAGAATTTTGTTACCTTGTACCTTTGAAAGTGACCAAGTGCAATTTTTTTTAAACAAAAATTTATGCAGCTAGTGAACATTCACTATATAGTGACATATAGCTGTGAGAAACCAGAAACGAGGTGTGAATCACTACAGACCGAATCTCCAAGGGAAACATTTAAGAAACCAAAAAGAAAGCAATCTTTCTACAGAAGAAACTTCTTTAGATACCTTTACAGTAGGAAGATAGTGCATAATAAGACTGATGTAAGTTCAGAAATTAAGTGCTTTATTTTACCCTTCAGAAAAACTAGCAGGTGTGACTGTATTCTGACCAGAGACAAGTCTCTGAACAGGGCTTCTCTTTTTGGAAGGAACAAACAACATGTCCCAAACACCTCTCTTGAGGACAAGAATTCCCCTTATCCGAAATAGTAGTTTAACTCTCACAGATCATATAAATGGTGAAAATTTTATGTACAAATACTTTTAGGAGAAATGTTTGTTAAAAAAAACCACTCAACCTCATATTCCACAAAAAATGTTTCATTTTTAAAAGGTATTTTTATGTGTAAGACTAACTGCAAGGGGAGATCCTTTCGCTAAAATTTGTTTAAAAAGAGAGCTGCAGCTAAACCCACAAAAAGACGGTTATTTCAAATCAGATTAAACAAAGTCCAGAAGGATATTTAAAACTAATTACCGTTGGCTGCTACTAGATATTTGATAGCTTGAAGAATTCTGCTCTATAACGAGTAAGTATTCTTTAGACAGTAAAGGATGCATTTACTGAAGTGTACACAAAACTAGTTACCTTGATATTGTAAAATCCACAAACAGCATTAACCCACGCCATCAGCAGCTTCACATTTTCACTGTATCTTTGAGGTGAGAAGTTACTACTATTATCTGGTACTCTACAGCAATTTGGAAAAGTCTTGAGAGCACCCAGTTTTGTTTTCTTCTTGTGTACATTCTTTAAATACTCAATTTCTTCTTTTAACTGTTCCACATTAAGAAAAATGTCCACCTATTAGGAAGAAAGAAAAAAAAAAAAGATTTTATTTACGTCACCAACAGTCTGACATGTCATGCATTACAGCAGCTGGACACTGAGGCTTTAGATACGGCATTTTAAAGAGAAACTACTATCAATACTCAGCAGGACCTGCCACATTGAATCAGTAGTGGATAATCTGGATCTTCCAGCATAGATAGCAGTGTCTGCTACCAACTGCTTCAGATAAAAGAACACTTCTGCTGTTCTGTGTAGAACAGTTCATTAGTTAATAGTTGGGGAAAACAGAGAAAATCTCTGTAACAGCCTGTGTAAGTTCACCATACTTCCAGAAGAAACAATTTCAGAGTCTCGCCTGCATTTTGACTGAGTCCACACACCACTCCTCAATTTAAGGGACTCAAGGGGACTCAAGCTGTGATGGTCTGAGAAGATCTGGAGAACAATTAGCATATCCACAGGGCTTGGGTAAAGCTCACTGAAATTATTTCTTTAATCAAAATAATGCAACTGTGACCCACACATGCATCAGGAGAACTAACCAGAGGAAGGCAACTACTCAATACTGTGACAGTAGTTAAGAAAGAAAACAATTAATTTGATTTTTACTGTGTTCTTATGGCTCTCTGATAGTTCTGTGGATACTTATTTTCAAAAGACTACCTGACTCAGTTAACTCTTAAAACAGTCTTAAGAAAACTGGTTTTGCCTCCTCTACTATTTTTTTCCAGTAGCTTTGAAATGCCATTGCATAAATGCTTAAGAAGTCTTCACTCTTACTTCAAGAATGTTTCTTCAAACTGACTGTTTCAGACAGATGGAAAAAAGTAGAAGAGCTATAGCTTCAGAGCTTACTCTGTAACTGTCAGCGCAACCTCAAAAAGTCTTTTCAGTTAGTAAGGGCTTACACCAGCAGTCCGAGACCAACATTATTTTACTTTGAATTATCAGTTCTGCTGGCATACAGCATAAACTCAGAAGTTACGTTTTTTCACGAATCTTATATGAATTTACATAAGAAAAAGCATGTTATCTAAACGGTATCGTTAGAGAACAGTTAGCACATACAGGTAAAGTTTGCATGGCACTTTGAACATATAAAGCTGAGCACCTCTCAGTCTAAAATGTGATTAGTAGAGGCTTTCACAGACAACAAACATTCCTGAAAGACTGGTGTCTTCATTATCGCTCATTTGTAACTAGTAACAAACAAACAAAGTAATTGAATAGTACCTGGAAGGCAAAGGCAATTTTCCACAGGAGTGCTAATGTTCGTTCTCTATGTCTGTCTACAATATCCCTGGAGTCAATTGAAGCACCTATCAAATAAAACAAGGAATTTAAAGTGTGCACTAGACCTCCAACACACTTAGAATAACCCTGATTTCTAGGCCTTACCACTTTCATCTTTCAAGTGAATTCCTCTCTCTTTAAGTACATTAAGAACAATGTTGACATTATGCATCTTCTGTAGACGACTTATTGCAGGAACTCTCAGTTGTTTTGAAAGATTCCAGTTTTTGGTGAGAAGTTCCATTGTTCTCCTATCAAAGGGAATTTCACAGGTTAATGCCTTGGCTGAGCCCATATGAAGTTATTATATAAAAGAGAATAAATAGTTCAAAGTAATTCTGTATCAACGCACACAAGACGAATGCCACACTGTAAGTCCACAGCCAGATTTGTTACAGCAAAATCAAATTCATCCAGTGGAGTTTGAACATGACTGACGGGTAGTCCTAAGAAACCAAGATGGCGGGAAAGGTCACCTTCGCCACTCAGGAAGTCCCGAGAAAATGCAAGCAGAAGGTCTTTGCTAGCCTAAAGGGGGGGTGGGGGGTGGGGGAGAAAAAAAAAAAAAAAAAAAAAAAAAAGAAGAGATAAATCTTAACACTAAAATATTTGTCAAGCAGAACATAATTCTCATCTTGTCCTCCAAACTACATTCCACATTTCCTTGCCTAATACTTAAAATGATAAATTTTATTTATTTTTAGCCAGTTCACACAGCTTTAATTTTCATCATACCCGACTACCGTGTCACTGAAATCACCGTCAAATTCAGGAATGCTTTTTTCTCAGTCTGTCTACACACTACAAACCAAAGAAAAAATGATTTTATTTGAACATAGCATATTTCTCTGTAAAAGCTTTTGTATGACGAACATTCCATAATCTTTCTTATCACAGCAAAATAACAGAAAACACCAAACTTACAGTTTAAGATCAGCTGCAGTACGCTAGAGCAATATTTAAAAATAACGCAGAAGCTTAGCTTTAGAGAAGGAAGCCAGATAACACAAGATAACGGAGTCCTTCCTACAGGATCAACACCTCAGCATTTCCTTGGGAATTCCTTTGCATGACTGCGAGATGTGTTGAGAATGTTCATGTAAAAGGTTGAACAGCCAAGATTTGTTTAAGAAAATTACATGGTCAGATAAAAAAAATACAATACAAATTCTACTTTGAGTCTTAGGACAATATTGGAGGGAGACATCAAGTCACAGCTCTCTTACCTTGAACTCTGCATCCTTACAGAACAGGCAAGGGTCATGGTCAATCACTCTGGACCGTTTGGCACAATCCAGAAAGCAAACTAACAGCAGTAATTTTTTCAGTGTGAACTCTGACAGAGCTTCTTCATGACCTAAAACAACAGAACCCATTAAGAGTGTGTTCAAAAATAAAGTGCCAAAAATAACCTATTTTTGGAAGTAGTAGTTACCTTCTCGGTAAAGGTGAGGCACAGTGGGATGTCTGTATTCAGCTGCAATGTCAGGATTCCAAAGCAAGCGATTAAGGATAAAAATTGCTAAACCCCTAACATCACTATTACTCTCCAAAGCTATCAGTTCTCCATAAACAGTCTGATGTGAAAGGAGGGGAAAAAAAAAAAAAAAAAAAGCAGAACAGTTAAAAAATTACCTTAAATACTAAAAGTTTATTTTTTAATACCATACATTACTGAAATTCTGAAGTAGTAAATGGTAACTAATCACTAAGAAGCCATCCGTTTTTCAAACCAGTCATTGAAGGATAAAACCAAAGCAAATTTCTGAAGTCTCATTTCAAAACATGTATGATCATCCTGATTGATGACATCTTCAGATGCAGAACTTTCGAACAATTGCATTTTTCTCCAGCTTAGTAAAGAAAAGTGGAACTACTAGGAAACTGCTGTTGTGTTTTTGCTCAGGGAGTTAACTTCCATTTTCCTTTAGTAAATATTTTCCTCTTTAATGAGGTAAAGCACTTATTTAAAGCAAGTCTTTTGTAATAATTTAAAAGCGATGTAAACATGCTACAACTAAATTGAACCTACCTGAATTAGTAACACAGAAAATACAAAACATCCCCTACTAAAAAAAATATGCTAATGTCCTTTAAACTTTGATTATGGACCATAAATACTGCACTTACCTCCAGACCTATGCGCAGCCACAAAGGGTTGTAAGATAAAAGCCAGTTAAGGATTTTCTGTCTCTCTCCTGCAAGAGAGCAGCTTATAATATTATACCCAGCAAACACTTCGTATTTATAGCAAAAATTTCTATCAACCAACTTTAGATTATATCAACTTAGCATGTGAATAATCCTTTTTCTACTTACAAGAAAAGAGAGGATGCAAAGTTCTAGTATTCTTACCTACATCTTTCCAGAGGTGTCTGTCTCTACGAACTAGCAAACGTCTACTTTCAATCTCAATTTCCAGTTTCTTGATTGCTTTAGCCATTGTTTCAGATGTAAACAAACGGCAAGCAGCACGTCGCAATTGATTCAGCTTACGCTGAGCCGTATAAGCTCTTAGAGATGCTTCATCCTTTGTCGGTGCTTTAGGAATACTGGTTTTATGGAGTTTCTCTTGTCCCAAGACAAGAGAAGCTGCGTTTACTGTTTAAACACACACAAAAGTATACATTTACATCCCAAATAAAGGTCACTTTGTCCAACTCATTTTTTTTCTTCTCTAAGTTCATATTTTGTTCTTTTCTTCTGACTAATGATTTTATCCCTCAGGAAGCTTATCACCTGTTGCACTAAACATGTATTGTCAAGTACATACATATTAGTCAAATATTTAATATAACAATGCTTGTTTCATAAGTGAGCAGTGCAAGGAATTCGGTTTTAAGATCAGTTGTACCATCTTCAGATTTTTAGATTGAAACTGAAGACAGAGGAAAAAGTACATTAACATTATTTTAGTAAAGTGACAGCTATAGGGTTTCTCAGTAAGTAGGGATTCCCCACTCAACACCCACTGAGAATTGCCACAGCCACATGCTCCAATGTGTATTTTCTTGCTGCAGAGCACACTCCCCATTCAGGTGTGTGGGATGCTGCGCTTGGCATGAACAGTGCACCATCCACACTTATCACAAGGGGAATATAGGGCTCTGAAAAGGGTTATAAAACTCTACTGGGATGGACTGCCCTTCTCCAATGCAAGAACAGCTTTTGGTTTACGATATTCCATATTTTCTAGAATAACTGCTACTGAAGCATTACCAAACATTTGTTTTGTGATTACCATAGTATTAAGTCAAATACTAAAAAGGGAAACACAGGTGATACGTAAGAATTAAACACGAAAAATCTAGTCTTCCCCAAGAGCTTGATGTTACACAAACTAAAGTAACAAGCTGGGACTAGTCTTAAGCTAGTACTACTATTCACTAATATTATAAAGTACATTATATAATGTTTAAGAATATTAAGAGACAAAGTGAAAATTCTTGTACTCTTACCTTGTGAGGTGTTTGTTTTTACACTGAAGTCATCAGGAGTGAGTACAAAATTTAACCACCAGGTGAAACCTCGTTGCTGCTTCTCCTTCCAACGTTCATCATAAAACATGTTTTTAGCAGCAAAAGGCATTGGGTGCCTAGGAATGGCTGAAAGAAAATAAAAATAAAGTCTCTGTAGTTCTTGAAATGTTTGATAACCAATATACATTTCATTGTGGAAAGGATTAACATTTGGCACTCCATATAGCACTACAGCAGAAAAAAAGCAGACTATTAGCATCTTCAGTGATTTGCAGATCAGCCACCATTAAATAGATTTCAGCAACAAAACATAGATTGAGTTTTTAAAGCACTAGAACAAAGACAAGATTTCTAGAACCCAGGCCATTTGCATTGCACATCTCAGGGTAAAACCAAGTTGAGCTGGATTATATCCAGGAAAAACCTTTTTATAGATGTATTTTTCTGATCAGATCAACTTAGTATTATTAGCTCTGCAAAACTAGTATCTTTTTGGTAAGAAGTTTTCTCTTCTTAGATATTCTGTGTATCAGATATGGAAGAGGCATTTCACTGATAACCATCAGTCAGCTGGGAACACATCTGTACTGTAGCTTTTACGCTTAACAGGTAAAACTGGAGGAAAGTGGTATTTACCTTCAGCTGGGCAAGCGTAGCAACCAATTTTATTACGAGCAGTCAAAACGGAACACAAAAGGTTACATATGTTCTTCTACTAGATACTGATTCATTGTAGGTACAAATCTCAACTCTAACCAGTTGGGTCTTACCAGCTACCAGTAGTACAACTGCAACCTTCAGCTCAGTGTATGCTGTTTTACTGACCCCCAGAAGCCTGCCTACCTGTTCTCAGTGGTTTCACAAATGTCAGGTGAGATTGGGCCAATCCAGGGATGGGTTTACTAATTCTTTTGGTAGTTTTAGATGCTTTCTGAAGTGAAGAACCTACAAGCATTAACACACATATATCAACAGTGTCAGTGAAAGTAAATGTATTCAGGTTCTCTTGCCTACAAAGCATGGAACTAGAGTAATTCCCCATGAACCCACACAAAATACCAACAATCTCCCCTTGATGGAAGAAGTTAAGCAAACCAGCCTAACTACAATTAAAAGTGAAAAACAGTTAAGTAAATAAATGCTACTGTATTTCACAGTTCTTCCATACTACGGAAATGTACTGTTTGCAATTCATTACCCTATGGCTAGAAACACTAAGCTAATTGGTAAAAACATTTATTAGAACATGTGAAAGTGTATTCTATAAACATCTGGGGTAAGAGGTATGAATTTTAGGGCTTGACCCACCTCTTCCCACAGTTTGATAGCATATTGCATTAATATTCATTTCTGGGCAGCCTGACTTGCATTAGTTTAGGCATCGAGGCACTAGCTAATTAAGTTTTATCCACTACATGCTGGTAGGAGGACTTAAAACACAAGGAAAAAGTGCAGATCCAGGCTGTCTGAACTCTCGACATGTAAAAGTTTACACTTTTAGCATAGTAACTTTTTATGTTGACACCAAATGAAGGACTAAAATAGTGTGCTGTTGCAGATGGACTACAGTGGCTACCTGATACCCCCTGACAAGATGATACTTCAGAAAGAAAAAAGGTAAGATCATAAATTACAGCCTGCACCCTCCTGCTTAGCCAAAGCAGTGCTTTTCATGGAATTTTCACTTCTAGAGAAGTGAAGAAGTCACTCCAATCTCTCAAGCACTTCCAATAGATTTTAGATACATTCTAATAATAAAGATTTCAATAAAGACCTCAAATGGATTAAATTAATGATTGGCATTTCAAAGTTAACCTCTAGTAGTGAAATATGATTTTTCTCTGTGAAGCCTAGAGACAATGCCTGTGCAATTAAAACAATAACAAGTTGTATTTCTTGAGAAAAATTGTCAAGAACATAACTCAAAGCTGGCATCATTTTTGTGTTTCACAACTAGGATTAAAAGTCTCCTAAGTAATTTTGGGCTCACAGAACACTCCCTTGTCCAGCCCACATATCCTTACCCTAATGGATGAATAGAAATAACCTGGTGGATAACTCAGCTTTTCCTGCTGCACACTAACACTGTTAGCGTGTTATGCTTGTACATAGACTGTCTTAAAAAGCCTGAAACCAAAGCATGTTACTGAAAGCCCCAGATCAAATCTAGATAACAGAAGAGATAATCTGAACTGAAGAAAGCAGCATATGTTATTCTCATCTAAAAGCCATGATGATTTTTTCCTGTTAAATTGCAGGGACTGCATGAAGATTCTGCAAATTAAATGCACAGACCCTCATTCTTTTTGTATTCCAGAGCATATCTGGGAATGGAACATTTTAAAAAAACAAAATACGCTGAAATAGAAGAAGTCAGCTTCTGATCTTCAAGGAACAAAGTACTGGCAAACTACAAAGGCAGAAAGATCTACACATGACCTGCCAACAAGGTACCCACAGATAGCAAAAAGCAGGCAGTGAATGAGATTTGGGAACTGCCTATTTGAAAACATGTGACAACAGCAATGGAGTCATATATTGACAGTGGTAAGCATACATATGACAGAAATCTCACGCAGTTTCTAGTAAATTCAAATTACATAACAAGGGCTCTGCTCGAGAACTGTCAGATACTTTTCGTGTTACTGTCATTAACAAGGTTCACAAAAGAATAAAGTAAATTTAAAGTCAATTACATAACCAAAACTCTGACCAAGTTTACAAATTTTTAAAATGCAAATAATGTCTAACAAATTGCAAAGGCCCACATTTCAGATATGGAGTATACCTGACTACTGCTAGATAGTTCAGTTTGTTATACAAATCTCAGAAGGCATCTTTCAGTAAGTGGTAAATGAAGGAAACAGTGCTCACCACCTTTCTTCCTCTGCCCTACTCGCTCTCGGTTTGTGGGTTTGAACGCTGATGGTCTCATGGTAACATGCATTTTATTGTCTGCACTAGATGTATGAGTTCTTTTTCTTTCCACTTCTTCCACGTACGCTGGAGCTGTAACTCTACTATTTTCTGCACAAAAATCACTCTTCCTCTTACGACACAAAGAAGTTGATCCAGTAGGAGATGAATTTACTTTGTCATTGTGACACTTCTTTTCAGCTGAAACAGGACCTATAACTGGAAGGCATTTAGATATTTCTGCTTTTGTATGTACAGGCACCACATTAGCACATTCTGTTATCACTTTACTAAGGCATTTTTTAGATTTTGGCTGGAGAGTTTTCATGCTTTTTTCTTCAGCGGCATCAGAAGTCTTTTTTATCACAGTGGCAGAAAGAACTGGACGCTTTTTTGGTTGTTCTTTCCGAGAATTGTGAGTCTGAAGTTCCTCTGTAGAAGGAAAATTGAAGTGATTTTCTTTGGGTTTTTCAGAATTAAGTACCTGTGATTCTACATTATGCACTTCAAAGACTTCATTTAAGTTGTGTTCTATATGAACATATGGTTTTGTCTCTACATCTCCATCTTCTTTCCATCTTGAGGGCAGGAATTCCTTTACAATGTAAGTCTCTGCAGTAGACGGTATTAAAGCTGCCTCGATCTTAGGAGTCTTTGACTGCTTATCTGACAAGCTGTCTTTCACAAACTGATCAGGTGACAGAATTGGAACAGGCTGCTCTATTATATCTATACCCGCTTGAAAACTGCCATTTAAAAAAGAATCTGGACTTAAAATTCTCCTTGTACTTACAACAGGCACAGATGGTGAGTGTTCTGGACTGCAAACCAGTGAGGATATACAGTTAAGTTGTGCTAATCCAGCAGAATTGTAGGCACTTTCAGATTTTAATTCATTGTGCTCATTACAGTTGTCTATTTCAGGCAGTAACTTCTCATTTACAGCAGTAGCAATATCCGAGAATGCAGTAGATCTTCTCATTTCAAGTGGTGTGCAAACAGTACTACAATGTTCTTCTAGCACTGGTGCAATAGGAGATATAGGCAACTTATTTTCCGAGCCAAGAAAAGAGTCATTTCCTGGGGATATATGATTTTGCACTGTGTTCTGATTTTCACATGGCTGAAGTGGGCTTCTATGTCTATCCACCTTCTGGAAAACCTGAAAGGTTTTATTAACATTTTTAACTTCTGAAGTACTACTTTTAACTTTTATTGAAGCAGATGTTTCTGAAGACCTTTTCTTTTTTATAGCATCCCAAAGACTCTTCTGAAAAAGAACCATAAATAGAAGTTAGTATGCTGACTTTCTAAGTAGTTGTCTGCAAAAGTGAACATTACCAGTGTATTCATTCGAAGTCTAAAAACACCGTAAAAATAACACGTAGTCCAAAATCCACCATTAAGTTATTTCTAGGCTTGAAAACAGCTTTTTTGGTCACGTTTCAGTTTTATTCTCTAAGCTGTAATATACCAGTATCTACTTTCCAACCCAGCTGAAAAAATTTGAAGACATTGAGAAATGATACTGTCTATGGGATCGCCCAGTGTTTAGTTTGCCTTCACTGAATCTTCTACTAACAAAGAAAAACATGTCAGCTACACCAAAGTAATAGAATTAAGACACATAATAAACACATACTCACCTTTTTCTTCAGAGGCTGCTCAGCAACACCCAGAAGCACAGCCTGATGCTTTACAATGCCATTAATAATAAAAGTTACCAGTTCTCTGACTTTTCCTTCTTCTAATGGTGTCCATGTTACAGAAACAAAGATTCTTTGTCCTGACTATTGGAGAAAAGGAAACGTTTAATACCTAGCACTTAGGTATGCTTATGTAACGTTGCAGATAAAGCAATCAAATCAAATGAGAAGCAGTATACAGAAGTAACACATATTCCCACAACTCTAAATGATAAACAACTGTTAAACATTTAAATGTCATTTTTTTCCCCTCTGATGTGAATTTAAACAGCCTCTATCAAAAATGTCTTACTAAAAGGGCATATACCTCTTAATGAAACAGTAACGCAAAACAAGCAAGAACACACAGAACAGTAGAAAGGACAAGATTTGAGTAAAAGTAAGTAGAAGAAACTACACACATTTTTGCATATTAACCAGATATGCCCTCTAAAGTAATTTTGAGAGAATTACAGTTGTCAGAGGTTAATTTTTAGGACTTTAGCTGAATCTAAATACATGTGTCCGTTTTTTTCGTCAATTGACCTTCAAAGATAAAATTTGACATGCAAGTTCATTGAATGAAAGTAAAGACACTGCAAATGAGTAAGAAAGTCAGGAGCTTTGCACAACCTACATGAAGATTTTTCGTGCACAGTGATGCTCAACCAAATCATTTCGGTGCTCTGCTGATACCAATACTAACAAAAACCGGCTATACCTCAGACAAGATCAAAACAGAGAGTGTGAAAACAACCAGTGTCTCTGGAGCACTTGAGCAAGGAGTTCCATCGCCCGGGGCAGGTGCATTTAGTGGAAACGCGCTAACTAATTCAGTAGGTGCTTACACAGTACAGCTGGTTGGCGATAGTTAGTATTCTTTAATGCAGGAAGTTGTTATTCAAATATTTCACAGCAAGACTCCAGCTTATTCTTACAAGCACACCGTTTCAAGAGATCTCCAGTTTCTTCCTCTTTCACAACGACCGGAGACTCTACATGACCACATATATGTTGGTCTAAGTGGGCCTTTTAAAAGTTGGAATTGCTGGGAAAAACCACAGTTTACATTTCCTTGGGAACTGTAAACATTTACGCCTAGATTTAGCCTGCTTTGCTCTCTATTGAGTTATTAACATACAGAACAGTGGAATTAGCATCCTTCTCACGACGAGCTCCCTCGGCCTCTTCCCGACACACGCCCGGAGGTCGCTGTTCGAACCCCACCCCCACCCCCGGAGCCCCACGGCGCTGCGGCTTGGCTGGTTGGGTGCTGTGCGCCCTCCTTCGGGACGCCGCGCAGCGCTAGGACCCCCCGCCTCGGCAGCCCCCGCCGCCGGGAGGCTCACCCCGCCACCCCCGGCCCCGCTGTGACACCCCCCCGGCCGGCGGCGGGGCTTTCCCAGCCGAGGCGGGCAGCGGCCCGGCCCCCCCCGCCGGCAGCGCACGGCTCGGGGTCCCGTCGCTCGCAGGCAGCCCCCGCCCAGCCCCGCTCCCCGCCGTACCGGCACGAAAAAGCGGCGACTCTCGATGCCGAAGCCCCTGGCGGACGGCGGGAAGCGGTCGACGACCACCTCGACGTCCTCCGCGTTGGGGTTGTCGACGGCCAGGAGACGCGCGCGGGCGGCGCCCACTCGCAGGCGGCCGAAGCTGAGGAAGGGCGGCCGGCAGAAGTGGCTCAGCACCAGCACGGCGTGGGCCTCGTCCGCGGCCTCGGCGCCCCCCGGCGCGGCCCAGCACCGCCGCCCGCTGGGGCTGGAGCCCAGCTCCCGCACCGCCGCGCCGGAGAAGGCATCGGCCATGGTCGGGGCAGCACCGCGGACCGGGACCGGCGCCGCTGCGCTCAGCGCCCAACTGCGGCGCCTCCGCCCGGCCGCTCAAACGCGCCCGGCCCCGCCCCGCGCCGCCCCGCCAATGAGCGCCGGGCGCTTTATTTAAACGGCCCGGCCGCGCCCGGCACGGGCGGAGGGGGTGGCGCTCGCAGTGCGGCAACGCTCGAGTCGCGCTTCGAAATTATAAAAAAACAAACCACGAATAATTAAAAAAAAAAAGGGGGGGGGGGATTTAGCAAACCTCCACGCTATAAAGCTCTTCCCATGTTATAAATAAATAAATGGAGCAAAGCCAAATATTTTTCTAAATAAATTTTAATTTACAAAATATTTTAAAGTAAGAAGCAGAATGAGACATGACCAGATTTCATGAAAAATTTGCTGCCTCTGCTTATCTTTCATGAGCTTTAAAACTGAAAGACATACAGCATACCGTGTTTCCATGCTGTTTAAACAAAAAAAGGGGGGGCAGAAATCAAATCGTGGCGCAAGCATCCCTGCAAAAAATCCTGTGAAGCAAGCGATGTTAAGACAAAAGAACTTTACTTTTCCATAACAAACAAAATTACACATAGGACTGAGTACTTCTACATTTACAGTATACTTCCTAACTTCTCCTTAAAGCGAAGGATTTCCACTAAAAAGACAACTTTACTTAAAGACCTCCATCTAAAATACCAACCTATACAGATCACACTTAAAACACATTATCTCATATACCAGTGACAAAATACTGAGTTTATCTCACCTTATTCTTTCATATAAAAGACCAACATTTAAACATTATCAAAATGGTTATGGGATTAAAAGAATATGGGGGGATTCAAAGAATCTTGCCATTGTCACCCTTAATCCATCAAATCCTGTAAAACAAAACATTTCTTACAAACCCTGAAAAAGATCCTTCTGGGCTTAAGCGAAGTGACTGCCCTGCATTACATCCTGCCAGTGTCACTCTTCAATGCATACGATGAAACAACCGAAACCACCGTGAGATGACGCTGCAGAAGACGCCCACGCGTGCCAGCGGTCCCAAGGCCTTGCAGGTAGACGCACTCTATTTCCCTCACGCTTCCATCACACAGAGAACATGCAACCCGGGTCAGTTATGCGTGGATGCTCAATACAGAACACTCTCACATCTATTTTACTGTTTTCAGGGGGCATAAAAACTATTCATCCACAACTGCCTTCGCAGAATCCATTCGTAATTCTACATTCATGAACTTCTACACAGAAACTATTTTAAATTTAAAAACTTGAGGGTCATTTATTCCTTAGCACTACGTAACACATTTCAGGTTCGACCAAGCACCTTACGAGGCAACTCCTTTGAAGTATTCTTCAGAGTTCTGGATGCTCGTTCACATTTGTTACTAGGGAAACAAACTTGGCTCTTTGATGATAACAAATAAATCTTTTGTCATGGTGTTCTGGCATGACCCATCAAATAACTAAAATAGCACTAGATTTTTAAGGAAACCACAGCCTTACAGAAATACATCATCACCATTACAATTACTGATGTTCAGCATCAAAAGAACCCATGAGAGCCATACTCTGTAGGGAAAGTGTCAGTGCTCAAAGAGGAAATACCAATATAAATAAATAAACTGAACATAAAATCCACTTAAAAGAATTAAGGGCAGTAACCCAGTCAGCAACCAGAAATTTGTTTAGCAAAACCCACAGGATTCCATGTTTACACAGAACGAGTGCAGTAAGTTCTCAGATCCACGTAGCAGTTTCGAGTACCAACACGGACTCCACTCGTCTCCCCAAAGGTCAGCATGTGGAAAAGACCAACTTTTTGCAGTGTGCCACCGATTGTTCCTTAGAGATATTTTTACAAGACACCTGCTTCTGCCTTCTTTAGCAAGAAACGGTCACCCAAGTCTACGACTGCCAGATAAAACACAGCCTTTACTGTAAAAGCGCCCTCCAGACCAGCAGGACGTGCACTTGGGGATGAGCACGTACACATACTAAAATGGAGGCATGAGACACCCAAGGAGTTTCGACGCACGCAGCTGTGAGTGCAGATCTCTGCCCTCCAACTCCAGCCCTCGCAGGAGGAGCTGCCCTCCGTCACGCAGAGATCACCTGCTTCCAACCCCACTGTTACAGATTTGCTAATGGTTAGAATTAATTAACTTTATTTGATCTTATACAATCATTTTAATAGAAATATAGAGGAATAAGAAATATATTTTAATGAAACTAGTATTTGCACAACAAAAGCTGCTATGAAATCCTCTGTACAGCCCTGTACCAAGGCCAAGAACTGAGAGCAACCGAATGAAACAACTCGTAGTTACCTGCCAAGAAATCGTGAACTTTAATAATTGATATAAAGAAATTGTATGGAATAGGGACAATAAGTTAAGTGTAAATATATTTACTCAAAAAATGTAGGTATAGTAATTAGGTCATGTAACCATAGTTTGAAAGAAATAATTAATGAAATAACTAATGAAAGGAGGGGTCTGTTTCTCTAACTTTCTCTAACAAGGGGCCCGTTTATAAGTTATCTAGAGGGAGCGACTAAAAGAAACAAGAAGAAGAAACAGATGGTCAACAAGGACATAAATTAGCTCAGACCGATAAGAACACTGCGAACTTGCAAGACCATCATATTCCAGGCAAAGGGTGAGAAGTACACCATGAGGAAGACCTACGGCCTTCCTCCCAAAGACCACTGCCCACGTCCCGGAGACCCCTGCCCACAATTCTTGTAAGAATTTGTGGAAGCACGAAGGACTGATAAGCTAATTAACATACGAAGCGAGAGTATGTTAATGATTTTTGGGAAATACTATGTTTATGCATGAATACTTAATGAATATGCACGAATACGTTCTATATGAGGTGTATGATTTTGAAGCCTGGTGTGCATTGATCGTGAGGAGCCTCACTCTCGCACCCGGCCGTCAATAAAGAAGTGTCTGCTTACCTACATCGCATTGGTGTTGGTAAGTTTTTCATTCCGAGATTTCGGTAACACCACCACATGAAGCACCAGTCCACAAAAATTTACTTTGCTCATATATGAATCTTAAATAGATGTAAAGCCGTAAGAATTATAGCTTATGATATTAAAAAAATAAAAACTATGTATCTAGCACTTAAGCTTTCCTATTTTCTTTCACTGTCAACTGGCAATGATCCAGCCTGACCAGCAGGTAAAAATACTAACTAGTAGGGTTATCTGCAAACAAAAGAACGCCAAAGAACTAGTAGGTCATTTTTTCCAGGAATGACTAGCAATTCTGGTCACCCAAACAGCAAAGACAGCGCTCGTTTTTCAGAAAAACAAGTCCTTTTACAGTCTGTTTCTTATTGGGCACCCAAAACCATGAAGCCCTTTGGATGATAATTGACCTTTATGTTTTTTGAATAACCAACTGAACTATAGAACAAGCCATTATTCAGAATATATATATAAAAGGCACAATCATGAAAGAATCTTAAAAAGGACATTATCAAGTAAATATGCTCCAAATTCCATTTTAGTTCTTTTCCTAGAGTGCCTTCTGAAAAGACTGGATTTTAAAAGAAAAATTTAGTTACCAACTATTTTTAAGCCACTTCTTTGTAAAAATCCTACAACACTTTCTTCTACTGTAGGACAGAAAAGACAAGAAATAAAAAAAAATAGGCTTTTTAGTCTGAGAACTGCACTGACACCACCAATGTCAGGTATTTTTGACAGTACAATTACAAATGCTGGAAATCATGATTCACGTCCACACATGGTAATACGAATAGGATACATGCATGCCGACTTGAAAGTTACACATAAACCAGCTGTTTTCAAGCCACGGAGTGTAAAGATGACAAAGAGTTTTATTTTGAAAGGAGATGAAGGTGGAGTCAGAAAGCAGGAAGGGTAGTACTTGATAGTGTCCTTTCAGAAGGTGGCATTCAACGGCCTCGTTATTGCTGCGGATTTGCTAGTATTCAGCTTCTTACCAGATCTATTTACACCATGTCAGTCTGAACATTCCCAGAGCACAGCTCTAAATTTCACTTTAGAGTACAAACATAGAACAGTTAAACATATGCAGTCCTGTTTTAGAAACTGAACTTTTAAAGTTTAGGACTTCTATTGTGCTTCTTTGGCTAAGTCCTATTTAAGTATCGATAACACTTAAAATTCTATAACTCTGCCACTATTTAACAGCTAACAGAAATCTTTGGTGTGTTTATGTTAAGAATCCATTAGGGTACAAACTTCAAAATATGAACATTCAGGCAGCTCTGGCACCTCTCCTGCAAACTGCTCAATGCTGAAGTAGAATGGGGATTAACAGAATCTAACACCAAAGTATTTGAATAGGATTTAAAAAGATCCGTGCCACATAGGAGTTTACAGAACTGTGATGATAAAAGAGCTTTTCACCACAGATCATTTGTGCTCAGGTCACTGGATAAATTTAACAGTTACAATAATACACACACATCCAGTTTCCCATTTTAAAGTTTCTTTAAGATAATAATTTAAGAATAGGGAGAACTGGGGACAATTTTGCCTTAATACGTAACTCTTATGAGGAATCATTTGGATTGTAAAATTACTTCAGGTACTTTCTTTGGCATAATATCCACCAAACACAAAATAGTCATTTTTAAAATAGCCTTAAAATAGAAAGCTTGATGAGGTTAAGTTACACTAGATTTCATGGTGAATTACACTAGACTTGTAGCTCAAAACGGTTCTTCTGGGAAAAAAACTCTTAAGCCTAATAAAGAAAAAAGCTAAAATAATTAAAGACATAAAATACTCTCAAGGGGTTGACTTTGTTTTATAAACACAGTACAAGAAAGTGAGAAACAAAACAATTCCATTAGCAACTCACAAAAGATTTATAATTACTGATTTTTTTGTATTTTTTTTAAATAGAAGTTGGGTACTGTTCTGGAAATAATAGCCTTAAAATTTCTCCTCTATCACAGGTAACCTGAAAATGGGGATACTATGTGGGGCCCTGGTATAACTTATGCTCTAACACGGATAAACCGTGCCAATCCTTTATGACTATTCATAGATTAAAATGACGTCACAAATACTCCCATTTCTTTCAAAGTTAGAGTGTGGGGCACACTTTAGAAGACAAGATTGAAAGAGCAAGGAAAAAAGCATATTAAAATTATATAGGACTAACTGTAGAAAATTAGACAACACCATTGTCTAAATCGGCCCACATTATTCATTATTAGAGATCAAGGAAGAATTAAAAGGCCAAATTTAGGCAGCCTAATTATACTCAGGGGGATCACCAAACACCCTGTTTAGTGTCTTCATAGACTATATGAATCACTTTTCAGAATAATTTAGTTCCTGTGTCCATTGGCTAGGCTCCAGAGCCTGCCAGACTTTAAAACCCTCCAAAAATGCCTGAGGGCTCAAGTAAAATTATATTTTGTGTGAAACATAATTAGAAGTTTGAGTTTTATATCCCTGCCTGCTCTTACAACTTTTAATGAATTTGATATAGTCCTTATTCTTCCAGAATGCTTTCTATTACACTTATAACATTAACTCAAAGTGAGATGCAGAAAGGCAAAATATTTTTTTAAATTAATAACCAGATATGTAATTACATTTTTCAGCCACTATCCTTAAAAGATATTTCAGAGCATAATTTTTTAAAAGACCATCTATAAGATTTTTAAAAACTCTTAAAATCACAAGAAACACACTTTCAGTATGCATCAAAATGTGCCTAAATGTTCAAATATTATGTAAACAAACCTGTTTTTCCAAAACTATGCAGAAGACTCATGAGTCCAAATAAAATATAAAATATAAATCTCAATTGCCATATCAGCCTTCTGTTGGCTAATGGCTTAGTAAATTAGGTGGAATGTTATGGTCTGGTCATGAATGTTCGTTGTTTGAAATATTCTGTACAGTAGGAGCTGTATCTAGCCCCAGTAAAGTTCCAAGATAGGACTGGTCTCTGGGATCCAACATTTGCTCAGGCCTTACAGGATGAACAATATTTGCAGGTTGTGGAGTAAGAGTGTATTTCTCTAGAAACGACAGATCCGTGGCTCGCTGATAATCTGCCTGCTCGGGCTGCGGCGGGAGAATGCCATGTGACGGAGCAGTATGCTGCACCAGCTCAGCCTGCGGATCAGACATCTGAACGGGCACCAGAGTCACAGGCACACACACCTCCGTAGACACATTCGGTAGCAAACTTTTGGCTTCTGATTGATACGCTTTGGACTGTTCCACATATTGTTTAGCCTCAGTCTGGTAAACTTTGTCATCAGAGGTGTACTGCACTGGTAAGGAGACTAGCTTTTCCTCTGAAGAAGACGTCAATGTCTCTTCTGCAGCCTTTGATCCATGGACATGATCAATATGGTATTTCAGCTTGTCTTTTCGTTTAAATGTTGCATTGCAGTGTTGGCAATTAAAAGGTCGAGCATCTGAATGAATAACCATGTGTTTTGTTAATGTCTTCTTAATTCTAAAAGACTGATTACAGATTTGACATTTGTAGGGTTTCTCACCTGTAAAGACAGAGGAGTAAGAATTAGACATTCTGTGTAACACCATGTCACACATAAATATGCAAATACGTACATGGATTATGGCATATATATATATATATAAACATATAATGTATAAAACAATTTTACTAAAAAGAAAAAGCATATGTTCAGCATCAGTTTTCGAATCAAGAGAGCCACTGAATGTTTCCAGAAGTTATCTTAGCATACTCTTCTTACATACAATTCTCTCAGTACTTGGGCTCTCTGTCAGGTACGCACAGAGGTAATAAGAATATAAACCAAGTAAAAAAGTGTAGAGAAATTTTTAAAGGACCGAGGACATATGTTGCCATTGTCAGGGTTGGACAACCCAGGCCTGTTAGTTGAAACTGCAGAGCAGCTTTAAATTGTCCTGGGAACAAGCAGGGTGAGAAAGAAAACAAGCTATGCAGGAACAAGAAGCCAGGTGCAGAGCAAGTCCTGGGAACCGCGAAATCAGCACCCTCTCATCGGCACGCTCTGATCCGGCGCCTGCAGCATGCCCACCGATCAGCGACACGGATGCCCGCGGGACCAGAGACCTTTATCCAATCACCTGTGTGTAAAGTCGGGGGAGCGGCTGGTTTAAGTTATAAATATGACCTGTTTGTTTAATGAAGTGAGCACAGCATGTAGCCATATTGGTGTGACTGTCGTGACTTGGCCGACTCTCCACAGGGGACCCTCTTCGAAAAAGAACATTCTTTAAACTGTTATGATACTGATAATAAATGAGCTCAAATTTTACTTCTATGTATTTTGAAAGGATAATGATTTTCCTAAACATAAAGCAGGAAAAACGAAGTCAAGGAGAGAAGGGCATAAACCTTTCCAAAGACATTTCAAATCCTTGTTTAGATTCCCACTTGAAATGCAGTATTCTCTGCACCACAAAAACGATTAGAAGGTCTGGGAAAATTTGGCAAGAACATACACCAGTAACCTAGAGGAAGAGGTGAAAAGATTATCACAAACCTATGTTGAGGATTATGAATATTTCAACGGATACATTCAGAGGGTAGCACTTGGGAATGACCAATATATAAGAATAAAAAGTCTTGCTGCTTCCTGCTACTCTTGCCCTGAATGCTGTACAACCTTAATGCATTAAATAATTCCATCAATGCTGATACATAAAAACGCATTCCTACACGTTTTGGGGTTTATTTTATTTTTACCTGAATGTGTCCTAAAATGCATTTCCAAACTTGATTTCCCTTTAAAAACTTTCTTACAGACTTCACACTGGTGAAATGTTGCTTTATACCTTTAAAGAAGAAAAGACATTTCATGTTAGATAGTTTTATTGTTAGTTGGTTTAAGAAAAAAAAAAAAAAAGTATGTGCACAGTCCTTTCTAAAATCTTTAACTGCAAAATAGCTGAATATCAAAGCTTCCAAATTTCCTCATTTCTGTTCATCTCTCCTGGCATATGCGTACCAATAAGGTCCATCCGATTCGTTTTGATATTCAATTTTATTCTCTGCTGGGATCGGCACTTAGTATTTAAAGAGCAAATGCCACTACAGCTTCTTTTCTGACACCAAAAATAGCCTCAAATAATAGTTTTTGCCCGGCATCCACAAAAGGCTTTCACTCTGGCAGAGTTACGTTAAATAAAGTACTAGGAATGGTTTAGGCTACTGGCTACCAAGAGAAAAACCGACAGAATAAGCAGACAATATACTATAGTTTCAACACAGATGTCTATAACTACTTCTACGCAATGCTAGTGAGTACAAGCAGTTAGAACACATCATTTGAAAAACAACTAGGTCTCAGTTTATTTGAAATCTCCGAAAGGCTTATTTTTTGAACTCAAGAATTTAAAAATTCTATTGCATTTTCAATTTATAGACGTAACTCAGATCTCAAAGCTTTTACCTACTTTCAGAGTCACTAATCTGCTACCAGCTTCTAAAATATCCAAGTGTGGGATAGTTCTGCCAGTGCTTACATGATGTCTAATAATGCAGTGTTAACTGGTCTGCAATGACAATGTCACAACAAACCATCAATTTAGAACAACATTAAGACAGCTGACAGGTCAAAATTTGATCCTTTTTTACATATTTTTTTATTTACTCAATTATGCTACAAAGCAAACATCTTGCTTAAATTATGAAGGTAATTTTCTGACATCCACTTCATAAAAATGTTTCTATCAAGAACTAAGGCAATAGGCATGACAAACACACAGATTACTAGAATTCTGCACAAACATGCAAGTCCCAACAAAATCAGTTACAGTACACAACTATTTACACAGTTGTAAAAAACCCACACTTACTTCTGCCACACTTTTTCTCCCAGATGAACACTTTTATAATGAACAGTAAGGTGATCTCTGCGGCCAAAACATTTTCCACATTCCTCACACTGATGTGCTTTTTCACCTACAAGGGCAAAATTTAATAAAACTTGGTTAAATCTTCTGGAACTTATGAAATGTCTAAGAGCTATAATTGTAAAACATACAGTACAGACCCATGTTCACAAAGTTCAGCCAATCAAGCTCTTCCATACCTTACTCAGAGAAGGATTCTCTGGTATCCAAGAACAAAATTCAGGATTGTATAATAGACATTTGGTTCTATCAGAGTAAAGATTTTTACCACTTGTTATATATGACTATTACTGATCATTTGTCATTTCTACAAAGAAATCCACATTCATGAGTTGAGATACTTCCCAAACATCCACTGCATGAGAGGTACAAGGGAATAACTAAGAATCTGCTCTCTTCATTATGACCCAAAATGTGGTATCTTCAATAATTTGGGACTTTAAAAGAGAAGCTTATTTAAACATACCAATTATTTTCAGCTACCAATATTTACAACTTAAAATTACATCACAGTATTTATCTTTTTCATTACCCTGATTCACATAGTTACCTTTTTCTTTTATGCTGCTGTTTAAAAGTATCTTGATTCTTTTTAGTCATCTTGGTATCTTCCACAAAATGGCAGAATATTTCTTCTCATGTAAGTAGGAGTGTGGACAGTCAAAGAATGTAACTTTCTAGAGGAGGAAAAGCAAATAGAGTAGAAAAGAGGATTTTTTTTTCCTTTTTGTACTTGAGTTTTCAAAGATTTCTTTATTTTATAGCAGACATTATGATTTCAAACACCAAAAAAAGAAGCTGTCCTTCAGAATAAAGGCTCAGGAAGTTTAGAGACTGATCACTTTCATATTTTCATGCTGCCTAGAAAGTATTTTGCCTCCTAGAAGTCCACATTCTCTTTGGATCCTGCTCTGAAAAAGGAAAAGTCCCTAGTGAATCTTCAGTCTTCCTATACATTTGGTAACCTTTCTGCTCTCAGTGCAATTGATCTTTTTTTCCTTCCTCCTGATTGTCTCCATCTGGCTGTTCTCAGGGTCGACTCCCACCAACTTCCTTCCTTCCCTCTGCCCCGTAACAGAGACTTCAGGTTCTTACATTAAAGTGATCAGTGTAAAAACTCTGAGAGACTGCGACAGCTTCTTCTGTGTTGTCGTAATAATGTTTTACACAATTGCTATTAAAAAAAGAAATCTGAACTCAAAAAAAAAATCCTCCTTTTTCACTTTTGCTTTTTTAATTCTTTTTAAAGCAATTCATTGTTACATGTTTTTGACTGTCCCTTGGCTTTCTATGTTAACGTGGTGGAAACACTTGGCTTTTAAACCTTGACAACATGTAAGATTAACCCTACTTTAGTGGACCTTAAAAACAGTGTCAGGAACTTTTATCAGGCCTAAAATATTGCAAATACTGGGGGGAAAAAAATTCCATAATTAATTTTTTATTTGATCATATTTCAAAATAGTAACGTCAAAGCCAGTTTTCAAAGAAAATGCCTACCTGAGTGTATTTTTTTGTGTTTTGTCAGATGGTCATGCCGAATAAATGTTTTTCCGCATTCTTCACATTCATACCTCTTGTCATCATGGTGGACTCTTAGATGAAGTCTGCATAATTATAGTCATAAATATAACCATAAAATGCAATTTTGTTAACATAATCTGTACCGCTAATTCAATGCAAAATACCAGAAAACACAGTCTTTACTGCTTCACACAAATACCAGGAAGTAACTTGCAGCTGAGGTATGGTTAAACTGCTCTTAGAAAGCAAGAGAACAGAGCTAAACTCGTATGTGACACTAATTTAGTAGGGTATTTTAGTCCTCCTCTTCTTTTGTCTCTTAATAACAAAGATGCAGAAGTTTTAGATGTGCAAGAAAGTCAGCTTTGAGACAAGATTTGTATGGGATTCTGCCTGTGTTTAAACCACTAATGTATTAAATAAATGACTTCTCACAGATCATTAATATATTTGCAATATTTAAGCACGTATAAAGCATTTACTAATGCTCTGAGTTGGAATAAATAAAAACTTATACATTATGAAGAATTATGTTGATAACACCAAGGCACATATATTATCAAATAAGTGAGATAGTTTAGCAGCTTATTTAATAAAAATCTGTACCTGTAAGAGCTTCCATGACGAAAACTCTGCCCACAAATACTGCAAAGGTGAGGCTTCTCTCCACTGTGAATTCTCAGATGTTCTTTCAAAGTCGTTCTGTTTAACCAAGTCAGTAAAATTTAATTTTAAGCAATGTCACTGCCACTTTAAAGTGAAACAGATCACTTTCTCAATTTCTTTAACTCTGATGGATCATAATATATCCAGATAACTGCATCAATTCATTCAGATACACACACACATACATCAAAAGGCAGTACAGCAATCTACTATCTACCCAACCAGCTGCATCTAAGACAAATCTAAAGCAAACAAAATACTGTCCCAACATATATTTGGACAATGTACATTAAAGAAAGTATCAATTTCAACACTATTTTCTATGTAATAATTTCCTTGTTACTATATGTATATCTAAGTTACAGCTTTAAAGTTAGACGTGAAGTAAATTTAGATCAGACTTGAAGGAAACCAATCTAGAAAAGGTAATTTAACTTAACTCTACACAGAACTTATTTAAATATATATATTTATACACACACACATATACATACACATGTGTCTACATTTACTACTGCCTTTCCAGTGTAAAAAGAAAAACATTACATGCAGATGAAAATTCCTCTTAAGCAAAGGAATTAGACAATAAAATTTACTGTACACAGAGCTGGTTAAGTGTGTGAACTAAAAAGAGAAAGTCCTTTGATCTCCTCCCAGTACAGATAATAAATATTATTTTTCAACTGTGTAAACATATTGCATTTTTTAAAATAGAAATTACTCTTGCAGTTCAAAGTGAGCTTTATAGAACTGGAAGACTATCTGTGCTTTATAGCTTGTTTGTTTACTACTTCACTACCACATTAATACAATTTCTTTTAACACATGCATACCTATTGACCAAACTACTAGAAAATACACACAACCACCAAAACCCACTAGGGACAAATCTTCCCCTTACAATACTTCTGGGGTTTTTTTAATAGTAATTGAAAAAAACCTAAAAATCAAGAATACTGCAGTACACAAAATCGGATCTTTTCATATTCGCCAATTAGAACACAACTAGAATCTTAGTCACAGTTACTGCGATGAAGCTGTATTCTGTCAAAATAAAAAAAGAAAATACAAGGCTTATTTTTTCAGAACCTAAACATAAATCACTATTTGGAAAACTTAAAAAGGTCTCCTTTACAGAGCAGTGTAAGTAAGACACCTGCACTGATGCTATGTTGGCAGGTTTTTTAAATTCACATTTTTTCCCCTGTGTAAACAGAAATGAACAGAAATGGGGGGGGGGGGGGGGGGGGGGGCAGATACCTTATTTCTTCGTCCTTGTTATGCTCTTTTTCTATATACTAGAATTTATGAGCCAACTTTTATAGTTTCCATTTTTCAAAACACCAAAATAACATTTTTTCCTCCGTTTAGAGAAGCAGCAGCAAAGGCTGTACAGTGTTATTCAATCTTCCATGAAACTGTCTTTTAAGAAGTCCAATTTCTTCCTAGTCATTCTGTGTTGGCAAGTGTTCCTGATCTTCCTGTCCTCATCTAAGAAAACATGTATGGCAGAAAACGCTTTCCCAAACAAATGCAAGATGTTCTTGCACAACACAGGAACCCTAAATGAAGTGAATTAGAGGTAAGACTTTTCTAAATACACTTCCACCTCATAACTAATTACCTACAGCTGTCAACTTTAATTTTAGAGGTCATCAAAAAATCACATGCTACCTGTGGCTCCGATGCTACCTCTTAATACAGTAGCCCTCTAAAATGGTCTCAACTTATGTTGAAAACTCAAAGCCAAAACATACTCAGAATCGAACAAAGCACGGTATATACTCCTCTGTTCTGCTGAAGTTCAAGTAGTCACGCAACTCCTTACCGTTCCCTCACAGATTTTCCACAGATGAAACATGTCCATTTTCTCTTTCCTCCATGAGTACATTCTATATGGCGTTTCAGATTTCCTGTATCATTAAACTGGCGGCCACAAATATCACAAGGAAAGGGCCCTACAAGGAGACAGACACACACAGTAATATTAACTGTCAGTTAAACCAAACAAGATGCACAGACTGGTTATTTGTGAAACCCCTCACCAATTTACAAAGCAAAAGCTTTGTGTAACAAATGATTCACATTTACTACAGTCAGCATACTGTAGTTAGACTTTGTGCACTTTCTGCTCAGGTAAATTATTTCTAGTACCTTGTATTTTGGCAAGTCTCATGACTGTAAAGCAAAAATTTAGAATTGATCATCAAAAGTAATTAAGCCCAGTTAAAACTGAAAAACAAAATTCCCATTACTATCACCAATCTAATTCCTACCTGGCACAAATAACCAGTAGTAATAAAAAACTCCTTGGAATACCTCAGAGGGAAAGAAAAAAGGCATTTGGAAAACTTCAGGATGAATCTGACTTAGTTGAGAATCAATTTAATGCAAAAGAGCTTTAAACCAAAACTAACATTAATTCTTCCTCCCCTTACCAAATTTTGCATTTATTTAGGTACAACACAATGCCTCCAAAAGACAGCTGAGCAAAAAATTAAAAAAACAGCCAACAAAAAAACCCAAAAATCAACTTGCCCCCCCTAAACAGGAAAGATACAACTGGAAAAAGAAACCAGACTGATCAGGACATACAATGGTGGAGGAAGGTTTTACTTTAAATCTATTGTTTACATGCCAGAAGAAGGTTTCTATACCAAGATGGAATTTTTCTTGGTGTTTCAGTCTTGCAAATCGGGATTTAAAATGCTCTTCACAGTATGTACACTTAAACGGTTTATCCTGAGAGTGGAGGATCATATGCTCTTCTAAGTGAGGTCTTCGAGTGAAAGATTTCTTACAAATCTAAAAAGATAACACACTTAGTCAAAGATACAATAGTTATGACCAGATTTTTTTTTTCCTATTCATACACTCTGACAGTTTAATTCATCTGCCCTCTGCAGATTAAACATGTATTCTTCCAAAGCATATTCTATCCCAACTTGGAAAGCCTTGCAGTCAACATCAAAACCGCTGTGTTCTACAGAACCCCTAGTGGATCGCACTCTGTAAATTAGGATGCTGATCCATGGCAGCCTAAATCAAGCTACTGGCAACTCCTGCAGTTACGTGTTCAACCCCACTTCTTTCCACTGACTCCAGCACTTACCAGACTCTTTTCCTAGGGTGTTTCAACATAGTAACCCGGCAGAAAACAACCCAATGGAAAAAAAGCAAATAGCTTTGGCTTGGTTTGGGATGCTGAAACAGCTCAGTTGGACTGCGGTAAAAGCTGTTGTTGTATAAGCTACTGTAGAACTAGAGTCATACCTGTTCTTTTATTTCCTCTGTGAAATTCTCTTGACAGCATGTATTAAAGAGAAAATGCCAATACCAACAAATAAACGTAACTCAAAATACATTTCAGAGATACAGAACTTTTGCAATAAAATTATGGCAGTTTTTTTAGTATTATTTTCAGATTAATCAAAACCTAAATGTACAAGAATTAGTAGTAGTCATTAAAGCGAGCATGCAGTTCAATGACAGAATTGAAGTCACAGTTCAAATTTAGGCATTTAAACTAAGTATTACAGTTTAACATCAGGGTCCTATACTTTAACCTAAATCAATGCAGTACTCACTGATTTCACGTGACTGTTGCCATTGTGTACATTAGCTGAACCTAGTTCTACCTAACTCCCAGACATTAAATCGTGCAATCACTCTCTCAGAGCACACATGAATAACACTCTTAGCCTCAGGAAATCAGACTGAACAGCTTTATTTGTTTAAAAACTCATTAAATATAAGTGTAAGAAAATCCCATACCTGTAAAAAGTATAATAGCCTTCTTGCTTTTCTTTACTATTTATACTCTACTGTTTCTGTGAATTTGCTCACATTCCTCAAGGGTTAAAGTATGGTCACCAAATCCTGGTGTTCACACACGGACTACAGCATAAACCAACAACCTGAAGAAATCCTGCAGCTTACATCTGTGGCACCTCAGCCCTCAGAACATACTAAACAACCTGAAAACAAAGTCACAGTTCCTAAGGGTCTGTTCATTTTCCAGCTGCTATTAAAAGCTAAGATTCTACCCCTGCTTTCAATTCATGTCATTAAAAAAAAATCACGAGCAGTACAAAGGCAGCAGCTCACTGTTTAAAAATTTCTACTTAACATAAATTCAGAATTTTCAAGAAAAAAAACCCAAACCAAAACCCAAACCACAAAGTGGTGTTTACCAAATCATTCATCTGTTAAAGAGTACTTTCTGAGAAATGAACATGAACAATGTTGCATGATTGTTTCCCACTATTGAAATGTTTATCTCGTAACAAACAGAATCTGTAACATCTTCACAGAATATATCTTTACCTGGAAGATAAGACCCTTTGGTCAACCATGTAATACCTCCAGCCATGGTACTATCGCCAGCAGAATGAACAGTACAAATCCCTACAGCTGGCATCTCCCAACCTCCTACTATATGTTAAAAATTGAAAGTTCACAAACAGAGCAAGGTTAGTAATTATGTTACCGCACCTAATATTAGGACATACAGAAGCATACAGCAGTTTGCATAAAGAGCTGCCCTGGAAAAAAAAAGTAAATAGATTCCCTTCAGAAAAAACAACAAAACCTCACATCTGAAACTTTAAAGCATTATTTGGCAGCAGATAGATAGAGAATGAAAGTTCTACAAACTCCTTTTTACAGCTCTTTATACTGCTTCTGGGGAAAATCAAGGAAAGAATTCTATGATTTTACAGCTAGATATAAATTCAATACAAATTTACAACTTTGTTGGTAAGTGTATGCAGCTTAAATGAGAAAGTGTTTCATATTTAACATACATTTGCCTCAGTATTGACAGAGCCAAAGAAGTATACTTCATGGTCAAGTGTTTGATGTGCATAATCAATGGAAGAGCAAATACTCTGTTTTTAAAGTATCTGCACCACTCCAGTCTAATAATCGGTAAATTAATGTATTTTAACAACAGTAATAACTGACCACATTAAAAAAATACTGCCTTCATCTATTTTAGAATTCAATTTGGTATTATCCACCTGGTCACAAGCTGTACATGCAGAAAAAAGTCAGTCTTTAAATCAGCACATAAAGAGGAAATTTATAGCATCACTTATGAAGCTTACTGAGATTTCACAGAAACGCACACTATATTTTCACTTAAGTGTTCAAGTCACAAAGCATAGTACCTATATGAAAAAAAGGAAAGTACTGAGGTATTACTTACATCACATTTCCAACCTTCACTCTTTGTCTTCTTGATAGAAAGAAATTCTTGTACGTTCTCTGGATGAAACCTAGAAGACAGACAGAAGCTGAAAGCAGTTAAAACTTTCTAAGATGAAGATCACCCAAATGCTAAACAGCCATTCCTAACTTTATGCATCATGAAAGTTGATCACCAAACCAGCAGAACAGAATACTCTAAAGGCAAAAGTAACTGGAAACCAGTGTTGACTATAGACTGCTGTAGAATTTCATACAACATATTGGTAAGACGGGACAGTTTCAATTATAATGATTTATGGATATTTACAAAGAAATAAAAGTGGTATGCAAATAAAAATACCTTATAATTGGACCTGTCATAAACAAATTATTCACCTAAAAGAATCTGCATGGAAATGGTTTATCCACCTATTATTAACAGTACAGCAACAACACCTAAAACCAAAGAAGATATTTTATTCTTCCTCCAAATTAAAAGCAACACAGATAATTATTAAGACTGTTGTGTTCTGACTGTGATAGCTGATCTGAACATTCCAAAATTTACAGTAAAAATGTATGGCAGAATTCCTACAGAACCACTACTGCTATTTAGTCAGTCCCTATGCACTCCGTATGGCAGGTTAGTTGATACCGCTAATCCCCATGTCCTTTGAAAAGATACTTACTTGAAAAAAAACAGTTCTATAAATAATGCAGAATACACTGTGTGCATACAAACATTTATCTTTGCTTTGAACATAAAAAATGATTCTTTAGAAACGTGAGACAAATTTGTCATACTTGCCTCTTCACATGCTTTGCTAAAGTCTTTTTGCTTGCATGCAGCTTACTGCAGTAGGGACATTTGTGTTCCTTTTTATGAAAGTCAGTGTCACTAGAGTGTTTCTTTCTGTGCACTGTCAGGTTGGACTTTGTTGAATAGCGCTGGTGACATATATCGCACTCAAAAGGCTTCTCACCCGTGTGTACACGTGTATGGCTCTCATATTTGCCTGTAAAACAGCAGCAAAAAAAACCTGTAACAGGTATCACCTACAATATACATATCTGGGGTTTGTTCTACAATCTCTTTCAAACGTGGTCAAGACCTAAGTACCTTCGACACTTATTTGAAGATTTCTACTGGTTTACACCACTGAAAACTGTACAGTGATCATATGCGTTCGATACACCGGTCCTCCACACAATTCCATTATAACTATTTTTAAGATAAAGAGCAAAACTAAAAGGGCTTTGTAGCACTATTAAATATGTGTGAGGGTTACGAATCCCTCTTGTTCAACCCCATAGTATACTCTGTTCTTAAGTACTGAAAGTTAAATTACTACTTTTTCATTACACTGATTGTGAAGCATGTTTTCAAAACAGGCAATAGCCTTGCAACAAACTGGTATTTTCAAGGTACTTTGCAATAACAAAACACTAAATGAATGATACAGACCCTTGAAAATTTTCTACATTTGGGACCCAAGATATTACCATAAACAAAAATACTACTGTCTCATTTCTTTCACACCGCTTGTATTCGCTCTCCTGTTTGCCAGTTTTTTTCCAAGGACAGAATTCCTACCTACCTCAAGTCAACAATAGCAGGCTCTCTGCTTTGTACTAGGTAATTTTTTTTCTCTGTAGAATATGCATCATACTTCTGGGAGTCAGATAAAGAAAAAAAAAAAGTACTATAGTTGATGAATCTAAAATACACATCGATTATCTACTGTAATAGAAGCTTCTAAGGAAATAACTTATGTATCGCTTGTTTTAATGCAATTTCTCATTTATTTTTTGAGCACAAACCTAGAATTTTCTGAAAGTGCAGAGAAAAGTTTCTAATGTGTTTAAAACTAAAATGTACCATTACAACCCTAAATACTCACAAGCCATTTATTTATGCACAGTAGCCTTTCGATATTAGTAACAAGTTCCCTAATTCAGAGTATTTCGTTCGTTAATTTTAAGACATGGCATTACAAGTACAGTTAAGTTCACATTTTTAATGTTAACTAGCTTCTGTGATACAATTTGTGACCCCATAAAACTCATTTCATGTCAGCAAGCTAAATACACTGTGTGTGAGTAGGAATTAACACGCACAGCAGCCCCAGTCCATTTTCGTGAACTGCTAAAATTTCAAAATAAGACAGAGCCAACACATCTCCTGTAAGAACATCAAAAAAATGCCTAACACTATGAGGAACCGTTTCTTTCCTAACTCCCATGATCGAAAGGCAGTGAATACCTTAAGTGACCATAATTCAATATTTATCCCAGCTGAAAGAACGCAAAAAATTCTGGAGTACAGTAGAAATTTACTTCTAATGTGGGAAAGGAGGACAGGAAGGCACTGGATGGGTCAGTACTGGAATTCTTACTCTTCTGATACCTCAAGTAACCATATACCTAGATTTGACTGTAACATAAATGATCCTGACGGAACAGATTAAGCTGACAAAGCATTACTTGGTGCTGCTCACAGACCAGAAAAATCAAGCTAGCAGTCAGTAGGGACTAGGTCCTAGGCATCTACACATCATGTAGAATAATTTTTGGCTGTTTGACAATGGTGCTGTTTTACTACAGCAGTGACAGCTTTGTATTTAAAATTAATTTGGCAGAAAATACAGTAGAGGTCTTAGACTTCATCCAAGATATTTCCACAGGCTTAATATCTTGATATATTTCCCTCCTTTTTCAAGGCTGCTTTTGCATACCATTCTAACAACCAGAATTCAAAGCAGTGAAATAAATAAATGTAGCATTTGCAGATTTTTCAAATAACGTACTCCGTTCATTTATTAAAACTGTTTAGCACCACAGACATAACTTCACACACTTAGAAAAATTAGCAGCACACTGGATCAATGAGACAATCCAGAAATCCTGATCTTCACTCTCTGGGACAGAGAAAATGCTGTTTATTTCCCATACAAATAGCACCACCGTATGGTAAAAAGGGAAGAGATCAACCTAACTGCTCTTACCTATTCGATCAAATTTTTTGTCACACTTGGGACACTGTAGTAGTTTTTTGCTACTGCTTTGAATGATGACTGGAGCTAAGCCTTCAGGAATATTTCCCACTGAATCGACTGCCTCAGAACCCTCTTCAGTATCATTCTGTTCTTTTTCACTTTGTTCTTCAGACTCTGAATCTTCAGCTGACATTTCCTCTTCCTGTCCCTCTTCATCAGCGTTGCATTCACTTTCACTATCCTCAAATTCACTTCTGTCAGATGTTTCCTTGTCAGAACTGACTTTTTCCAAATTGCTGTCAGAGGCATCACCACTTTCATTGTCACTGTTTTCAAATTTAGCTGGACATTTGCGGTTTCTCGTAGAACGTCTAGTGGAAAAGCTGGCCTTCTCAACCATTTTTAACCCATGTTTTCTTTCCAGTGAAAGGGATCTGTGGGCTTTAGCCAAATGATTTTCTAAGGACTTCTTGTAACAGAAACTTCGACCACAAAAAGTGCACTGATGACTATTTAATAGTTTACCTGTCAGTTCATTGAGTGTTTCTACCGGTGTAGGTGCATCAGTTACATCGGTCTGTATGTTAGAAACACTTTCGTTATTTAGTAACTTCACTGCATCTATGATATCTAAAAATTTTGCCGCTTCCAGCACCAGCGGAATTTCATTTTTATATACAAAAAACTCAGAGGTGTATAGAAACTCAAGCAAATGCTGAAAAACAGAATGAGTTACATGATCTAACGTGACAACATCAGTGCTTGGATTTTTGCTCAAACAGGCATGAAAATAACTACTCCCAACAGCCACTACAACCTTGTGAGCACTAAATTCTTTTCCTTCTACAATTATGAGTAAATCACAAAATGATGGATGTTTCTGTCTATCGTCATTTAAGTATTTAAGTAGATTTCTGTTATACTGTAATGAGCTTAGAAGCTTTCTTTGTTCCGAAGACGGTGAAAGTTCTTGGGAAGCTTCAAGCTGATCTGCAGAAGCTATTTCCGCAGACTTTGAGACAATCTCTTGTGCACAGTCTACTACAAGAATCTGTTCTGAAGTATCTTTCTCATGGCCAAGACGAACCTTTTCGTTTAGATTTGCAGCGAGCCGTCTCCTTTTCTTCATTGCAGAAGTGCAACTTCAAAACCAGGAGCTTCATAGGTGATTGGCCAAAAATTCTTGTGAAGACTTGGTTCTGCTCCAGACCATGAGAAAATGCGCAACGGTAATTTCATAATCTGCAAAAGAATGACGATAAAAATTACTCTTTAACACTTAACTGTGATTTCCTTTGTTATTAACCTATAGCTTTTATTAGGTCACTAACAGCTCGCCCCTGCCCGCTGCAGACCGCGGCGCTGCTGGGGGCGTGTGAACCGACCTGCCCGTTCCCAGGCCCGAGGCGGCCCAGGCCGCGGTGCCGCCCCCCGGCTGCGTACAGCCCGTCAAACACCCGGGACACCCGGCCGCGGCGGCTACGACCCCGCCGGAGCGCGCTCGCCTTGTCCCCGGCCCGCCCGGCCACGCCGCTGCCCCCGGCGCCGACGGGCCCGAGGGCCGGCCTGAGAGGGCCCCGCGGCACCGAGCTCGGGGGCACAGAAGGCGCCCGGGACGCGGACCCTCCGCTGGCTGGGGGCGGCCGCGAGGCCCCCCCGCCCCTGCCGCCCGGGACATAAAATGGCCGCGCCCCCCCCCCCGCTCCCCGCCCCGGCGGGGCGGCCTCACGCACCTGCACGGCGCTGGGCGCTCCCCGGGGCCCGCTCGGCCGCTAATCGCCGCTGCACCCCGCACCGCACCCGCTTCCGCCGCTTCCGGGTCCCGGCGCCGCGCGCAGCCGCGCTCCGTGCGCCGGCGTGAGGGGAGATGGCGTCACTTCTGAGCAGGCGCGGCGGTGGGGGCGCCCGCCACGGGCCCCCGGAGCCCCTCCCGTGCCCCTCCGGCCCTCAGCTGCGGGCGGGCGGGGAAGGGGGCGCGGCGGCCGCCTGCGGGGTGGCGCCGGCAAATGGCCGTGAGCGGCAGCCGCCGGTGGCGGGGGGGTGTGAGCGCCGCTGAGGGCGTTTCCGAGCGGGCGGCGCCTGCGCGGGGGAGAGGCGGGCGGCGGGGCCGGGCTGCCCGGGGCGGGCTGGGCGCTGCCAGCGCGGTGGGGCAGCGGGAGCGCCGTGCGGGAGCAGCGGCCCGGCGGGCACGGCTCCGAATTGCCAAGCTGCCCGCCGTGCTCCTCAGCAGCGCTGCCTCGCGTTTGAGTTCTACCTGAGTATTTGGAAGCACTTCACATACGAGCTTGGGAAGTTCCCAGCTGCCGTCCTCCCCGGCGAGGAAAGGGCAGCAGGCCCACGCGTGGCCCGGCCGTGCCGGGAGTCGCTCGCCCTCGCTCCGCCGGGTGCGGCCGCCCCAAGGTACCGGCTGCCGGGGCCGGTGTCGGACGCCTCGAGGAGCCGTCACCCGGCGCAGGGCTGCGCGTCGCTCGGCGGCAGCTGCTCAGGAGGGAGCTGTGCGTGGGCAGCCACTTGGCACAACCCGCACCGCCGACCTCCAGGCATTGCGTTTTCCCACAAAAATACTGAAAAGTCTCAAAGCATTTGTCACCTCCTAGTTGTGACTGCACCGGCTGTGCTTGCAGCGCTCTTACACTTTTTAATTGAAGCCTACAGCTGGCTAAATTTTTTTCACTGTAACAGTACATTAAAATCGAATTATATTTTAATATCCCACTATTTCAAATAATACCTTAATTAGTGTCAGTTTCTCCATTCAGTTCTTACTTCCGAGGCGAAATGATGGCACCAATCAGCAGCAACAGAGCAATCCGTATTGCTATGTTTTTCTTGCACTGAAGGCAAAGATCTGCTTACCTTCAGGGCATCTGCTCTTTTAGGATGCTGTTTGTGCCTGCTTGACTTACTTTTCCATACAGTCATAGTTAAGCTGTATGTAAACTGTAAAAATAAGTTTCTCTTTTGATTTTGCATGGAAAAATGAGGTTTTGAGAGCAAGGAACTCTTAAGTTTTAAGCTGACTCTTACATTTCACTCTCATCTGAATAATACATACATAAAACATGTAGCCGGTAACTGGCTTCTTGGGTATTACTGTTCCCATAGCAAATATATCATCAGTGCAGAAGTATAAATCTACGTGCTCCATGAGTTTTCATGAATGAAATATGCAAGGAAAACACAACCTTGATGAGAACTATTTTGCCAGCAAGTGTATCCAAACTAGGAAACTGTTCTGTGGAACAGGCTTGAGACTTGCTTTGTTGTCACTTGTCACTGCACTGTAGTGGGATTCAGGTGCTTCTCAGTCTGTAACTGCTAGATTGCCATGGACCAGCATTTCCATACCTGTTCCCTGGCATAGAAAAATTAATGCAGATTCAATTTTTTTCTTGAGATTTTGTATTTCTGCATCTACTTGGGAGACGCTTCAAATGCAGAAAGTTGAATTGCTAGTAGAAGGCATTTATTCCCATTTGAAAACAAACTTGGTGCCTGTCCTTAGATACAAATAAGTGATGAATTATACCCAAACAAAAATATTCTGGGCATAACTACTTCCATCAGCATCTAGTTTTCCCACAAAAAAAGTAGAAGTTGCATCTCTGCATTATAGCATGGACTTTGGCCCGGTCATAATTTTCTTCCCACTGCTCATTAAAAAGTAAATTCAATGTCTTCAACCATGTGGTTCGTTTCTTCTGTGTTGTTGGGTTCTGCGTTTGTTGCTTTGGTTTTTTCTCTCTGGATAACTACCCAATTCTTTTCCCCCCTGATATTTTTTTTCTCTGTGTTGGGTACTATATGGTTTCTTGGCAATCTACAAAGCAGCTACATCTGTCTTAATTGCCAAAGTCTACAAGCTCAGCAGGCACTTTGACTTAGCACAAGCCTAGGTAACACTTTTTCTCTTTTGGTGTTTTATATTACATGAAGGATTTAGTTCAAAGAATTATGCAATGCTAAGTGATCCATTACCATGACTGGCATCGCTACAATAATTATGCTCTGGAAACAGAATGTCCTTGAACTCTCAGCTTGTTATGATTCTTTCAGCATTAATTCTTTTATAGTTGAAGTGGTACAGGCAAAATTTAGCTATATTAATCCTTTTTGTTCCAGTGTTTATTCATGCTAAATTTTCTTGCCAGTTAATAGAATATCTCACGTAGATTAAAAAAGCTGACTTCTATGTTTAATTAAAGAAAGACAGCATCAATCAAAGAAAAATCACTTGCTCACCAATGTGAGACTGTATATAATTAGCAAATGCAGCAGTTTTGGTTTGCCCAAGAAAATAGTATATTTATCAGATGAATATTCTTGAATTGTTGGAAATTCAGAAGTAGGTTTGTGCAAGAGGGTTTGGTGTTGGAGGAGGTGGTTTCATCTTGAAATACTTTTTCTCCAGCTCAAGATCTTCACTTCTGAGATACGGCGAAACTAGAAATGACATATTTGAATCAAATACAATGTAAACAATAAGTGGACAGGGGATTGACTCTGATGTTAAACACTTAGCTGCCAACCAAAGAGAAATAAAATTACATGAAAATAGCATGCAAGTTTTAGGACCTGGCTGAGTAATTTCAGTTTATTCCCAATCTATTCTTTAACAGCTGTTCACTGTGAGTACCCAGTTACAAATCTAGTGGCGTACACATTCACATCCCCTTCTAAACAGCTGCCTTCACTTTGGCTGTGACATTTATCTAAAGTAAATCTCTCTCTCTCTCCCTCTCTCTCTGAATTTTAGAGGTAATTTGCCATGGGTTCACAGCGTGTGATGCTGCTGAAATGACCCATGCTGTCATTCATCCTTTTTGTATCCCAGATGTGTCAGTGATGGGTGGGACCTAGGGAGGAACCCACAAAGCCTATGCTTCCTCTCTTCTTGGATTTTTCTGTATTTTATTGCCAGTCACCACATAGGCGCAAGTGTTTTAGATTAGGCTGTGAAGTGAAAGGGTTATAAGATTGTCTGGAGACTTGAACAAGTTTTCTAGCCAACAGTGCTGAATAAAGTCCATTGCTAGAACCATTGCCAAGAAATTCTTTCAAATAGGCCATGAAAAGACTACCCCAGTCTCTCAATTCATGTCTCTCTGGGGCACTAAACAACTGGAGGCTTATACTATTATGAACGTTTGACATGTGAATCCTGTTGATCAGGCTTTCCCTCTTGTCTCCTCTCTAAAGTGCAGCAAGCGAAATGTGTACGAAAGGTCAGGTCAGCCCGGGTGCCAGCCTGCCTCTCTCCTTCTGAGAAGCTTAACACAGGGGAGGGTGGGTGCCGTACCTCCGCTGGGGCTGCTCTCTCCACTCTTCTGTCTCTGGGTATGGGCTGAATAACAATGACCATGGCCGTTGCCGTCTGTTCCTGGGGGATTAATGCAGCGTGGAAGTTGCAGAGAGCTGTAAGGCTAAGGACTCCACAGAGAAGATTTCCTCCTGGAATGCTATTCCAGCGCAGCCCCATGATGAAATTAGCAGGGGCTAGGAACAAGACATTCACTGCTGTCACAATAATGCAGAAGTTTTGTTAAGTCTGTTACGTCGGAACTCAGTCCTAGGCTTGCTCTACAGGTAGATACGTAGGTGCACTGCATTGCCTTTGTGCTTTGAAAAACAGAGCAGCTGGATAAGTCCTTGGGTAGAGAGAAATTGCCCCTGTACATTCCTGCCAGTGCTTGCGGCGCTGTCATCCGTGCCTACTCCACTGGACCCCCCAGTGCTCGGCAGCCCAGGAGAAGGGAGGGAGAGCGAGAGGAAAGCTGAATGAAAGTAGCACTGGAGGAAGTACCCGGTCTGCCCCTCTTCTGATCTCAGACTCAAGCAGCGTTACAAAATCACTGCAAATTAGAGCTGTACTCCCTGCCTGAAGCTGCGTAAAGAAGAAACAAGGACTTACATAATTTTTCTGTTGTTTTGGGCCATGCGTTCAACAGAACAAATTAAACCTGTTGCAATACCACTAGCATGGAAGAGGTATTTTCCTATAAGCAAGGCAAGAATTGAGTAGAAATGTCATATCTTTTGTTAGGTCAGGTGGTTCATGTGACCACCTGAACTAAAACCAGACCAGCTTTGGGCATGTGACTGCAAGAATACTTCATGTGCCCAAAATCATCTTTATTTTTCCGGCCATATCAGCTGGATTACTAAAAGGTATTGCCTCTGCCAATAAACCTTGCCTTGTTTATAGACTCAGACCATCATGACTGCAACAGTGTTACCAAATTTCCCATAGAACAGGCAAAACCAGACTTTGCTGCACAGAAATAATATTGGTTCTCAAAAATGTATCACAAAAACATATGGGATAAACAGCTTGAAAGGGTTTCTCTGTGTCTTACGTTGCTGCATTTCCATTGCACTGCATGACGAGAGACCTGTGAAAGCTGCTGGAGCGCCGTGTGCTGCGGCCCTGTTAAAAGACAACAAGAATTTCAATAATGAAGGGTAGCAGAGAGCTGATGTCACCGTCACTTTTTTCAGTCAACCAGAAACCAATTAGCCCTGGCTGGCAGGCCCAATTAAATCATTGGACATAGGAAAATGCCAGCTACCCTCCCCTAGAGTTAGGTAATTGGGGCTTTATTACAGTCAGACTTGGTGCTGTTTGTTGGGCCACAGGATACAAGTAACAGCCATTCTGCTCTCTCTCTCTGTAGGCATTCATGGGGTTTTACCCCTAAGAAAAGTCGTTGTGTTTTACATAGAAAATGCTGATCTTTTAATATATATTCTCTGTCATAGTAGGAACCCAAAGGTCGTTCTGTGTCTTCAGATTTATGGAGAACATGAAATTAGGAGTTCTACCATGAAATTCCTCAGGTGAAGGGTTTGCACTGATTTATACTTAAGATTCCAGGTCTTTTATCTAGTACCCTTGCAAGGATGTAGAAAGTTTTCAACTCATACTACTTTGAAACTTGAGGCACGTTTGACATAGCGTTAGACTGATGTACTGAGGGGCTGCCTGGTTTACTGTGTGGATTGGTTGGAGCTGAAGAAATGAGACACTGAGCATGCCAAGGTCTGTTCTTGTTCAGGTTAACACTTGGTCATGGCCCCCCAAGGTCTTAAGGAATGCGTTGCTTGCAATGACACAAGGAAGAGGTACTGAACTAGCTAGCTCACTTACATTACCAAGTTTAAAAGCTTCTTTGATGTTATAGCAGTCCAGCTACATTAAGTTCCATATGAGCTAAATGCTGTGCATCTGTTATCCAGCCTAGCTTGTTTAGGTTATGGCACAATGCAACCGGTTTGTTTGTGCCTGGACATACACATTTTCTTGAATCACGCATGAAACAGAACTACATTGCCAGGGAGAGCCATCTCCTGCGTCTTTCCACAACACAGCTTGGTTGCACACTGGTCCATCCCGTTGACGCTCAACTCCCTTGCCAAGGCAGAAGAGACCCCTGCTATACTTACAGCACCTCTCTAATTGCTGCCAGAGCCAACTGACAGCTGCTTGGGCTGGAGTAGACAAATGCTGTCGCGTCTGAGCCATATAGTCATGCACCTGCAGAACACTTACATTGCCCAGTAGAAAGCAGAATTTGGCGCACAGGTTACAATACAACTGTATATGCATGTAGAAACATGTGTACAACATGCTTAGTCATTTTTATTTAAGGGAAAGCAACACTTGCTATTGAAGACATTTTCAGAAATAAAGTATAATGCATAAAAGATTCTGAATGGGGAAAAAAACCAGAAAGCCAACGATGGTATTTTGTTGGAAAGTTAGCGCATGAAGCTGACAAATTAACAGTACCTTTTAAGCCTGTGTGTCCTTGGCTAATACCCGCTATGTAGTTGTAAGGACAGCTAGAAGCAGTCAGCTAGGGCTGCCAGCGCGGTGTTTACCAAGGCTTTCCAGAGCTCTCCTCCTTCCCTTTGTGATGAACCTCCACATGGTTACAGTTGTCAGGCAATCAAGATTCATCTCTCTGCTAGAAAGGCAGGGTGCTGCAAGGTGTAGGAGGAGATTAAAATGCTATTCTTTACTCTCCTTAATCACTCTCCATATAATTTGTTATTCGTTTTGAATTATAAAGTTAAAGGTATGTATAATCTACAATACAGTTTTCCTTAAAGAGACTGAACTGTAAAAACTGAAGGATATTTTCAGGTTATATGAGCACTTTAACTTTCATTGTTCGTTTGTCTGAGCCCAATTTACATATTCTGTGGTGCGTTGCCAGTTTACTTAGGATGAAAGGCTGCAGTTACAAACTTATGGTGTGTATTACTTCGCTCACTATAAGAAAGAAAAAAACCCACGTACATAATGAAAGCATTATATCTGTTTCTGAACCATCTCTACAGTGTAAGTGAGAATTTCAGGACCCTGTTTATTTTAGGTGACATTTTATTATCTGATTTCTTAATTATATTTTAATAGTAATTACAACATTTTCCCAAGAAAATATAATTAGATTTTGATGTCAAGAAGCAGATTACAAGTAAATTAATTATGCTTTGACGCCACTATTAAAAACATGGAACAAGACAAACTGGCTTCCAGTCAAAAAAGCAGTAGTTAGAATATGAACCATGCAGGCACACAGCACAGAAGAAAAATGTTTAACTAAAAAAAACCTGGAAATACAGAATTAATTCTGATTTGTTAGTGATTCAATATGCATAAACAGCCAGCAAAGAATCTTGTACAAGAAATCTCTACAGGAAAGTTATTTAAAAAAATCATACTAAAGAAAAGAAACAAAATTAATGACAATTAAATGACAACTGAGTTAGAAAAATGTTCTATAAATGCAGTAGCAGGATAAGGTCTTCTTGTAGTGATCGCAAAATATAACACTACAGAGTAATCCTGCAACAATCACATTGTAACAATGACCTTCCCCAATGAAAACAAATTGACAAAACCAACTTACTACCTGGGGTATCACTGAAGCCAAATCCATTTCAGTAAATTTCAGTACAACATTATGATCAGTTGTACATGTCTCTCTTGGTGAGGTTACTTGTTATCCCAAGATTAACGTTATTTCATTTCAGAAAGAAGCATGCTTTTCCAGTAAAAATAGCTGAAGAGGAGAACCAGTTCTTAAATTAATTTTACTTTAATATGGCAAAGTTGATAGGGCACTGTAACACTTCTAAATGAAAGGCTAGCGGCTTTACTTCTGGAGGAGTTACGCTTACTCATATCCTTTCCTATAGTTGATTTTTGTGCCACACAGCCACTTGCTTACATTGGAGCATCTTTGCCAGTCTTGGCCACAATGCCCAGGGGTGCTCCAAGAGCTGTTGGGTTTGGTGATGAAAGGGCTGACAGATGTGTGGGTGCATTTACACGCCACAGATTCACTATTGCTTTTCCTCTTAGGAGTGTTTTTTAAATTCTGCTTGCACTAGTGTACTTTATTTGACTCAAGATAGGGAGAGGAGACTTCAAAGTAAATCTGGGAGTGAGAAAGATTTCCTCCTCATGGAAAATATATTCCTTTTGCCAAACTAAACCACAGACTGGAATCTTTAATATTTGTTTCTTACCTTGAATGTATTTTATATAAGAAGTGCCTTGGATTAGTTGAAAGGTTTGGTTGGAGGAATAAATTCATGTTTCAAACTTTTGAAAACACTTTAAAATTATTTCACTTGTCCAAAAGAAAAAAAATAATAGCAAGAAGGTCATACCTTCTAAAATTGTCAAAACAATTTTTCCAAGCAATTTTAAAATAAAAGATAGTTAAAAGGAAAAAAAAAAAAAAAGGGAAAAGAAAAAAAACCACAACAAAACACCAAAAAACCTCAAATCCATCCACAAAATCCCACCCTCTTCCATCTAAAAGGCTCCAAAAATTTCTTACCAGATCCACTTCAGAGACTGGGGGGTTAAAACAAATCACCATCTAACTTCATATTCCTGCCCAGTTTTTGGAAAACAGTTCTCACATTTACAATGGTATACAGTCCAAAACAGTTTTTGCCCATGATAAATGTGAGTAGATAAATAGATAAATTTGTCTCTTATCTTTGTTACAGACTATGTTAGATTTGCATCAAGTTTGGCCAGATACAAAAATTTTCTTCCTGTCTTGTATTACAAGTGCAACACCTATTTTCAGAATCAGTGGGACTTCTGACATGTAGCAGGATATGGTCCTGAAGAAATGCCAAATTATTAGAGTCACGTTAAGTGACAACAAATGGTGTGGTCCACTAGGCTAGTTATTTCCATAGCTTCTAATGCAATGAACAGCAAATACAGTAAGTTCTGCGTGGCCAGCCTTCAGAAAGTTAGCACCATTTCCTGACTAATTAGCCAATTGCAATTGCCACATCATAATGAAATTTGGTGTAATTATTTAGATTCGGGTTACCAGTTTCCCACCTTACTTAAAAACAGTGTTATATAAGTACATGTTAAATTTATCTACTTCACTGAATTAATACTGAAGTCTGACTTTGCTGCTGCAGGAGTGGGGTCAATGTTAACGTGGTTTGTGTTTTATCTGTTCGCCAGCAGTCGGACACTGCCAATCAATTCGCTTGGATTGATCTTAGTTAAGAAAAGAGTGAGCAGTATGATCTGTGTCTTTAGGCATCAGTTCATTTCTGCCATTTAGCAACATTCAGGGCTACATTTCTGAAAGGGCTCCGCCTTTGCTGTTCTTCAGGCACGTGGAGTTGTTCCTGTAGGTCAGCTGAGGACCTGAAGCAAAGGTCTTTTGAAAGTCTCGTGAGGAAATGGAGTTCCTCCTCACTCTCTCACACCAGTGCTTAAGGTCCTCAGTTCTGAGTGCAGCTGAAAGATGGGAGGAAATCTTACCCTGCCAGCATGAGGGGCTCCTGCAATACACCAGGGCCTTCAGATGGTGGCTGCTGGAAGGATGTTGTGTTCCCTACTGCAAACACGTTTTTTTCCCATAGGTTCTTCTGTATGGGACAAAACAGCTTGTTTATAGCCAAGGTACTGAAGATGAAGTTTCTGGTAGCAAAATGGTATTTCTCCGGTAGTGGCAACTACCTTAGAAGTGCTGGCTTAGAAATTCTTGTACCCCGGAAACTCAGGGTCTCAGATTTAGAAGTCTGAGTCCCACAAAACTACGTTTGGTGAATGCTGGTGCCAAAGTACAAATGTGGGTGCTAAGGCAAGTCCTCTCATCAGCTGCCTATGCACAGCAATCATATTCACCCAGGCTTTCACTGTATTGGAGGAAGTTACTATGAAAATGCTGTATTTTAATAAAAAATGACAAAGTTCTGATACCCAGAAAAACAAAGCACTGTGTGAAATTCAGCGTATGCAAAGATCTCAGCATGCCCACAGACAAGATTTAAGATGCAGTTCAGCAACTGAATTCAGCAACAAACCACCTGGTGATTTAAGGGGCCCCCAATTACAGTAGTACCTTTCACTCTTTCCCCCTCACACATCCAACATGATGCTTAGAGATCAAGCTGTGCCGTTCTCCATCCAGGGGACATTTTCCTTTCACTGGCATGGGAACACAGTGACATCATGTATGTCATCTTCACTGAGGTCAGTATTGGTGCCTGTGATTGAAATAGGTGTGAAATGTTCTGAATCAACACAAATTTGGAAGCCAGACTATTTCATTGTACCTTGTGGAGAATATAATTCAAACTGACAAACTTTCAGGATTTAGTTTGGTACAAAACCGCAGCCTTTGAGGAACGCATTGGCATTAAGATGAATGCTGTCTTAACCAATACTTAGCAGGAACTTGATATCTCTTTGGGGCACTTACTGTTACCTATTGTTCCCACAATACTGTCTAATACTTTAACACAGAGGCCAAGATTTCCAAGAGGAATTTAGTACTTGCCAGGACCCACACTGAGACACTTCAGAGGTGCCTGCAGGGAAATTTTGCTTTGCTCTTTGTGAAAGTCATGACCTTCAACTGGAAAACTGCAAATCAAAATGCTCCAAATCGTCAGATGCTTTTCAAAACCTTGTCACAAAAAATCAATACAATGACTGAATAAAGGAAAGGAAAAAATTATAAGGGATATTAGAGAGCAGGAAAAATTAAGAAGCTTTTCTGTTTGGCCTTTACAAATACTATTAATGAGTGCTGTGTTTTGCATTTCCGTTGCAAATTGCAGCACCTCAGAATGATTTATCACTGAAAACAATTGTCGCGCCTCACCTGTGAGCACAGTGAGGCAAAACTGGGGAAAGAATTAGTCTCTTGGCCCCCAGCCCAGTGCTTGGCCTGTGAAACCAAGTAGGTTGTCAGCTTTCTTTGTTTGTGAAGACCAAAAGTTGAACAACAGTTTCAGAATCACCTCCTCCTTCCCAGTCTGTCCGTGTGTCTGTAATTATCATTCTTCCCTGTCCCTAGGATGATTACAGTATTCACCAGAAGTAAAATGTTTACATATATAGCGTGTGTTAAACTCAACCAACCTCGGTTACTAATCCTCCCTTCCTGGTTCTTCCTCTTTCTCCTCCTCTACTCTGTTGTCTGCTGGAGTTTTTGGGTCTGAATTCCTTCTGAAACCACTTAGTATTGATCAGGTGAAATGATGCTACATACTAACTTCAGTCTTTCCCAAATGCTGTTGAAACTGTTGCTTGCCTATACAACTACCTTCTCTGAAACAGATTAGTTTTTCAAATTAATTCCAATACTTACAGTTTTAGGACTTTCTGCTTTGTTGTATGAGTTATCTCACTCTGAAGGAAAGAAAAAGAAGAGAATTAGAGGGGTATTTGTAAGTCTGTTAACGTCTACTCTGCTGAAGTGAAAAACATAGAAGTAAAAAGTACATTTACAACCCATTTAGCATTTAATATATCAGTGCTTTTGTAAAAACACTGCCTCATTTTGTCAAGCACTCCTGTAACCTTGACACTCACAGGAAGATTATTTGTACAGACAGAAACTTCCTGATTAGACGGTTCATTAGCAGCAAGGTACAGAATACTAATTGCAAATTTTCATCTGCATTGACAAGGCCTGACCTAGCATTCATCTGACAGTGGAATTGCTTCCCTGGTGATATCAGCCACACACAATACAATAAAACCATGTTATTTTGCAAAAATTCATCAAAGATGAGGATAAGTGAATCACACGCTATTGAGTTCTGCAGGTCCCAGGGGAATCTTGTTGTACCTTACAGAGTCACTTTGTTTTGCCTACTTAAGTGTATAATACTCAGGAGAGACTTCATATGAAAAACCAAACAGCTTAAACTCCTTGCCAGAAATGCAATAATTTGAACAGCATGCACCTTAACTAGTACCTGACCATGAACAAGTGCAAGGTGCTAGCAAACACCGCTTGAAATTCATGTATTTGAAAATACAGTTGGAAGTGGAGGCTGGGTTATCACTCTGTCTATTTCTATCATGTCCAAAACCAGATATATCTGAGTGAATCCACTTGACACTTCTGTAATCTTTGGTTAAAGAAATGAGGGTAGAAATCCCTCATTACTCAGTAGGAAAATGGCTACAAGGAGAAGCAAAAAAGTAATCATAATTTAAAAAAATTAATTACATTTAAGGGAGTAACAGACTTGGCAACTCTTGCAAAATAACTACGTTTTCAGATAAAGCCCCTCAGTTTCACAAAAACATTTATAATTTGTAAATTGGCAGAACTGGAAGCTCATGCTCTGCTGAGTCATCTGGAAGAGAATGTTCTGCTTTGAAGTTCTACTCAGGCTGAGGAAGGAATAAAAATAGCCAAGCAAGAGTTCATTTTAAAAAAAAAAAAGATTTGTACATCCTAAAAGCAATGAAAAAGAAGCTCAAAAGAAGTAATACTTGTAGACTAATACAAGGCATTAAATATAGTCATAAAATATTTATCTGTGGCAAAGCATGGGCCAAGGGAGTTTCCAATTGTCTCTTGTAGGCAGTTAGCTTTGCAAGTGTGGGAAATCAATGCACATAGTTGTTCTTGTTGCAAGTTGCCTAATTAAAATGCAAATAGATCTATAGCAGTTTTGTTAAGGAGGTAAACAACTTCCTGTTACAATACAACTCTCTATCCACAAAACCTTTTAGTCAGCCCTTATTCACATTGGTTTGTCCATTGTCTGTTGGTTTGTCCATTCAAAGAGCAAAAAGCTAAAAAAAATACAGTCTATGAGCTGCTTCATAAAGAGGGTACAAGTACCATAAACAGGAAGATGATCTAGTCAGGTCCATTGTTCTAGCAAACTCCATTGTCCTGAGTTTTCAATAAATATTTCAGAATGTATTTTGAGTGTCCAAACCATGATGTCAGACCACAGTGACTTCATGCTGTCACGCTCCATAGTTCTTTGTAAAATGAAATTCTCCCAACGGTGAGCAGTGGCACATATCTGGTGACGAAATCCAGCAAGAACTTAACAGAAGGTGTAAGCAAGGGGCACTGCTGAATGCCAGCAAGGAAAGCCAAAGGCCCTAGGAAAATACAAGCACTGGTTTATAAAGCAGAAGCTTTCTGCATTAGGTATACAAAACTGGGGACTGAGCCAATATAGACTGACACTTGTGCAGAAAATATAATGCTATATTCAGAGAATCACAGGATCGTATGTGGGTCTCTAGTCCAAGCACCTGCTCAGAGCAAGTCTAGTTTGAGCGGGTTGCCCAGGACCTTGTCAGGCTGAGTTCTGCATATCCAAAACCTCTAGGCGATATTATCCTTAGCTCAGTCACTCTTCCACTGCCATGAAATCACCTACCTGCTCCTGACTAATTGTCAATGGTTTAATTGCCAGTGAACAAAAAGGTCTTAATAAAAGCTTTAGGTTAGTCAGCCACGAGCATTTTGTAAACCCACCATCTTATACTTGCAAGGGAATTTGACACTTTATACGAATTATTTAACTGCTCTAATTTCTGTTCATTTTGTAGTTCGGATTAAAACTACCATAAGATTTTACATACTGGAAAAGAAGTACCAGTTAAGGAAATCACCTATAAACGTATTTGACCTAGAAGGCACAGGATGCTGTCAATAAAAATTGCACTTTAAATTGGAGCAACATTGAACAATCAGAAAACAACAGGCCTAGCAGTGAGAAGCAGAAGATACACAGTACTGCTGTCATCTGAAAGTTGAAAACAGTGCTTATATTAGGCAACAGGAGATGTTAGATGATGAAGTTTTCTGTCCAGAGTTGCAGTAACATATTTTAGAGGACTTGACACTGACGAGTATAGTCTGATATGATACCACACTGTAATTATTGCAAAGAAGCAATCAGAATGGAAAAGGCAAGCACTTAAGTGAAAGAAAATGGCAACACGAACCCTTTCTCCCTGAGAAAATGGCATAGCTTCTGAGATATATGACTGAAGAACCTCATCAAAGCTAAGCTGTGCTGAGAAATATGGAAATTACATTAGATGTTACGCTTCACTGAGTACAAATGATGTTCAGGAAGTGCCAGTGCTGCAGAAATCGAAGCCTTTCCTGTAGGCAACCTCAAGGAATTGGGGCAGTGTTAAGTTAGTTTGTTCCCCATTAATTCTGGGATATGAATAGCTCATGAAGAAGAAGAAACATTTGAAATAGGTATTGGGAAATACAGAGCACAGTTTCAAACAGAGTGAAAAAGCAGCTCTTTTGGCTATCCTGAAAGCAATTACATTTTAGTAACTTTCCAAAAGCCTAGGATTTTTCAATATACTTTCTATATTGGCTTGTAATAACTACAGAGTTACTTGGCAGATCAATTTAAATATCAACACATGTTTACCTACAGTATATTCTCAGAGTGGTGGCATATCTTCATGTCTGAGGACTGGTAATTTTGTTGAGGGAACAGATTTTACACATGCTTGTGTAACTATCAGAAAAACATTCCGATTTAATAGATGTAAGTGCTTCCATGCAGTACTTACCATATATTCCTCAGAACTGAATACTTCATCTTCTCTTATCAAGAATTTTGGCTCTTAATTTCTGAATAGTTGAAGGATTTCTTTTTTTAAATTGGCTGGTGTATTGAACCTGTAGGTCTTCAGACCAAATATATTCTAACAATTGATGGAAGTATGCCGCCTTCCTTAAACTTCTAGATCAGTGCAGTGTGTTTCCCTAATAAAGATGAAGTTAATTTAATCAGCAGTTATAACCACCATATGATGACATATCAAGATCCTGTTAATGGAGACTATTTCTACAAAAACAATTTTAAAATCGTTCAAAATTATAATGGGAAATCTTGTTTCTTTAAGTAAGTTACATAGTAACAAACTTCAGCAATAATGCATTTAAAGCAGAAAGTCAGCACTGAGCAAAACTGCATAGTTTAGCCCAATGGAAGAATTCCCACGTGGTAGAATAGTATTTTCATGTTTTTGTTGTAATGCTTCTATATTTTACTAGGTAGCTTTAAACAGAAACTGAATAGACAGATGGCAAGGAGAGGACAATATCCAAACAACTCTAAATGTACATATACTAAAAGCGAAACAGCTGAAAAATACAACTAGCCATTTAATTGTATTTAACTTTATAGTTACCTAAGGACTTTCCAGTAGGAACCCAGTTCCTTCTAACATTCCTAGCTCTTGACACTTGACCAGGAAATCCAGCCTGGGCTGTCATGGGAGAGACCAGAGCTCTCCGAAGCCCCTGCAGGACAGCAGGTGGAGCAGGGAGGCTTGAAGGGGCTGGAGGGTGGATGCCCTGAGAAGCAGAGGTGATAGAGCTGCTACTGCCAGGAGAAGCGAAAGAGTATCTGAAAAGATGCGCCACAGAGACCGGGCGGGTGAGTGCAGTTGCACATGAATGAGGTGGGAGAAGAGGAAGGGCCCTGCAGCAGAAGAAATGTTAAAAGTACTCAGTTCACTGAGCTGAAAGAGTGGATGTGAACGTACCTTCCCATTATAAACAACTTTTAAATTCATGTTGACATCAACAGTCTGCTCCCCGCTCACCTCAGGCCTTAGGCATATGCTTGGCTGTAAGTCTGTGCTTGGTTCAGTTAAGCGTACAGTGAAGTTAAATGTATTACCAAAGGCTTCCTCAACTGCGGATTAAGATTCCACTGAACTGGGGAGGACAAAAGACAGCACCAGATTTATTGCATGTTACCTGTTTTACAGTAGTGTTAACGTAGCAACAGCTGAGTGGATTTTCAGGGCTGTTCCCGGGCTGGGAATGCCTGGGCTCTGCGTGGAGGCAGGGAGGGCAAGTGCGAAACGCTGAGGGCCAGGAAGGCTGGTAGGAGCAAGGGTGGTGGAAAGGGACAGATTCACTGCCAGACAGGCAGGCTGTCTCTTTCTTGGCCTCATGGCCTGAGTGATGCTGTGACAATCATTGTTATGGTGCAGCTTAGCCATAGCAGACATAGACTTCATGCCTGGATTTGTGAGGTGCCAGAAGGCCAGAGCTTGTACTGGGACTGTGGTATCTGAACACAGCTGCTGGGGCAGGTTCTTCTTCCCTTCTGCCAGCCTAGACCAAGGCTTTAATATCTGTGGACAACGTCGTAGTCAACAGTTCAGGCATTAGACACTGAGACAACTTTCGGCAGCTGGGGAGGCTCCTCTAGCTACGGGCAGGCTGACTGCACCTGCGGCAGCCACGGCCGTCTAAAGGCCAGCTCTGGCTAAAGAGAAATGCTGCCATACCCTGCCCCCATCCCCTTCTCTCATCCATCATACTGTGTCATCTCCTGAGTCTGTAAGTGACTGGTTTCTCTAGGAGCAGTTCAAAATTAAAGACAACCTGACGAAGGTCAGAGGACCTGTGCCACTTCCCAATTATGCTTTTTAGCAATGGCAAAAGCATTTAAATCCAGCATAAACAATAACAACAAAACCAAAAAAAGATTGTGGAAGAGAGCAGGCTAATATCTACCTACAAAAAAGATTGAGAACAGGGATGTTTCATCTTTTTACTTCATGTGCTAATGGGGTGAGAAACAGAAAGTGCTTGTTAGCTGACTTTATGCAAGAAACATAAAGTGTTTGTGCTGTGAATCAGGAGGAGTGTGATGTAACGGAGGTTCAGTAAAGGGTAATGAGTGATTTGGTTTGAAAGGTTAAGGGTGCTGTGCCTTATGTGCTGCGCAGTGCCAGGCAGGCAGAGCACACCGCTCCCAGCACGGTTCTGCGCCAGAGCCAGGGGAAGACTCCAGTCCAGCTCGCAGACAAATCTGCACCAGGTTTGAAAAATCACTCGGACCTGCTGAAGTAAAACCTTAACAAGCACCACTGCCTTTTGAATCAAAGTCTGTAGGTTTGCAGGGAAGGGGCTGATGAGGGGCACAGGCAGAGATGGCTGGTAGGGGACTGGGTGCCTTCATTGTTACCTTCGCTTCAGAGATGAGAAAGCAGTGAGGATCAGCACCAGCCTTTGGACAACAGGCAACTCAGTGGAGAATGTCCTATCAAGATGAATATGGCTCATTCAAGAATTAACTCTCTACTCATCTTCTACCTCAGTTTTTTGCTGCTCATCCATTTTAAAAGTAAGCTTTGCGCTTTTTCTTATTGTTCTGACATGTCCCCTGGGTAGATGGCTAGACGTGCACCTCTAGCAGGAAGCCTGTGTTGTCAGAAGGCTTTACAAATTTGATGGAGATGCCAAAAAGATTTGGTCCATGAAACTAAGTTGTATGTACTCGTTGCATGATAGCTTTCCTGGTCTTCACGCTTCAACTTTTTATTTAAATGAGGAATTAAAGCATTTTTAATACCTTGCTTCACATACTGAAAGTGCCATAATAAAATATTCTGTTAAAACTGTTAAAGTCTGCATTTTGATAGCATTCATTCAGTAAATTTAAACCTATGTGATTAAAATTTAGGCTACTTTATCCATTGCTAAAGCTGTTCATGTTATATATTTCAGTAGCACTCGTTGCTTTATCATATAAGCTTTCGTAATTACAACTTCTAAAGAAATCAGTTATTAAACAACTGCAATATATTTGGTGTTCTAAATATCTCCATTATGAGGGAGTGTAAAAGTCCAACTATTTTTATAGAGACAATATTCTCAGCAAACTTCCACATAAACAGAAGTATGCAAAATATTGGAAGTCACAATGGGTTTCCTTGATAATTGTGTCAGATGGTTGAGAGTAAATACAAGCCAAGGAGGCTAAATGGCCTCAGCTGGTGAGGCTGATATGTGTGTATGAAAAGCAGTAGCTCTTGAACGTGTTTAAAAGGAAGACAGGCAGGATGTGTGTCTGTCTGAGGAGGTTGTTTGATTTGTGTCTGTTGAATGTGAATCACAGTAAGACAAAGCTCTGAGCAGCTGCCATTAAACAAGAAGATTTGGCATTAGCATACAGTGTTGTGTAATCTGGGTCACCTTCTGTTGCTGCATCACTCAAATTGTTACTTGGACAGTTTACAGCCCAACATAAATCAAAGACTGAAAAGCAAACAGATGCAGTTGGATCAACCAGTACTGAAAAAAACCCACCATACTTCAAGAAGATATAGGAAAAAATACAGAATATCACAGAAACATTGTTTTATCCTAGTAGTTTTCTTCCTTGGGGATGTACTGATGTGAATCAGGGGAGCCAAAGTGTTAACTCACAACAGGACATAACCTGAAAAAAGAGGGGCTGAATCTTCCACTTTCAAAAATCATTTTTTAAAGTCTGTATACTGTAGGATGAACGAGAAAGTCTCTGAGCAAGAGTCTGCTATCTAATTAAAAGAAAGTAACAGGAATGGGTTTAGTTAAGAAAAATTCATTTATATGTGAGGCAGGCAAATTAGAACAAAATTTAAAATCTTTGGGAAAGAGAATAAAAAGTGAAGTGCTTATAAAATTAAAAAGGACACATTAAAAACATGCACAAAGAAAGCATTCCTAGAATGTAAACAAGGAAAAAATCCCCCCAAGAATCAGTTAAAAAACAAGAAGGTAAGCAGAAGTTTGGCTTTGACCTTGGGTGAGCTTTGCTCACTGCAGGATACCAAAGGAGGGAAAAGCAGTTGTGTGTCATTTTGTGCCTCTGCCTTAGCACATTTGGCTGGGATGATGTTTCAGAGGTGGCCTGACTTTTCCCTGGGTTATAGCCGTATGACTTAGTCTCAAGGAAGAGGCTTTTCAGTCTTGGAGGACTCTCTTTTCAGGTAGATTTGTGGCTGTTGCAAATTGCTGTGATAGAAATTGATATACCAGGATGGAGCAGCTACAGCGGGAGCTGTAATTACAGATTCAGACTCAGGACCGTATCTGTGTCTATCGATGCCGCGTGTTTAATGATCTTGATAGATATTTTCTCTCAAGAAAGTTTGTACACCATTTGAAACTGCTAAAAATTTCTGTTAATAAAAACATAACTGTGAACAGATACCACAGAAATAGAAGCAGAAGACAGACGGAAATTACTTCCTTACTTAAAAATTAAAGCTGAGAAAGACCAAGACAGAAAACCTGAGAATGAAACAGAACAGAGACGACTGCTGATAATTTTAAAATTTACATCAGACATTATAATTTTAAAATCGATTTACTGGACTTGTCGTCCCCCAAAGAATTCTAATCTTAGGTCCTGATTGACATCTTCTTTATAATTATTTATTCTAAATAATTTGGGAAATAAATAGTATTTAGAAGCCAAGACTTTCTAAAAATGTATCTGCATATAATTTTTTCAGCTTGTCCACTTTCCTGACACGCAGAGAGGTTTGCATGCATTGAGAAGTGTCCCATACAGACAGTAGGTCTTTTAGTAACAGTTCCAATGAAATTAAAGCATTTTTCAGGAATGTTGCCCCATGAACACAAAATATTCGAATATATCATAAAATGAATAGTTGAACTAAAAACAAATACAAAGTTGTTCAACATTATTAAAATAATTGTGTGCCCTCTTATTTGTAAAATAGCGTGTCATGGGTACTTTGGAATATATTATGAGATACTATCCTTTAATTCCTGTACAAGACTAAGTTGTTAGACTTTTAATAAAAGTCTTCTGCCTGCACGTAAATCTTCCATCAAGCTGAAGACTAAGGTGTTAAAGAATGTAGTCCTGTCCCTTGTGGTTCCTTTTGAATCTCCTGGATAATTAAAAGTGGTATTTTACCTTTATTATCACCAGGAACAACACTTAACACCAAACTGTACAGAGTGATGGGCATTTCAACCTGTAAATCACAGCCTTCCTACAAACGATATATGATTATTATGTTTTATTTCAATTGTATAAAATGATTTTGGAAAGACCATTTGTAATTAATTTAGTCTACTGGAGCCCCAGCTGATATGTGATGCTGGCAGGTGCAGCATCTGTACAAATATGAGTATGTGCACTCAGAATTACATGTACTTGATAAATAAAAGAACAGGTATAAGTTTCATCCAGCAAAGTTACATTTCCATAAAGATTGTGGGCTTAGTCCTGTCTTGGAACAGAAAAAGGAGCCTGTTGGAGAGCCCTTGATGCCTTCTGCTTTGTACACCGGCCTGCCTTGGGCAAAGGCATCAGTCAGGTTACTCTGATGTTGCTGTCTGTCCCTGGGGGGAAGGGGTGCTGCTGGGGCAGGTGTGGCTGTCTGCTGGCCCGCCCTGTTCATCCTCATATACATTCTGTCTTTGACATCACCACAACTACGCTACAGCACAGCAAGCCTGTGGAAAGGTGTGGGCAAATGGTTAGAATCTAGCCCCAAATTCCTGTGTTACACGTCTCCTGGGGCTCTGCAAAACACATATTCCCCAGGCTGTTCCCTTCCCATACTGGCTTACCGATGGAGCTATGAATCAATTAAAAGAAAACTGTCCCTCCTTTTCTTAATTATCTTGTGCCTCTTTCTCTGTTGGAACTGTCTGGTTTGTTTACACTGGCAGATTTTAGTCTAGTGGGGCAAAATTAAGTCAGATAAAATACACTAATTATCTTTCCATTGCCGGCCATTACTTTCTATACCAAAGAGTTTCTCCAACCCATAGGTGATCAAGTATTATATATGGTAGTGTATATATCTTTTTTTATAATTTCTAGGTTGCACACTCTCTCTCTGTTGTTTTGTTTTTTTTTTTTTTACAATCCTCAAAACACAAAGATATCAGACTACACAGAACCAGTTATTTTTGCCTAGGGAGTCTCTATGAACAGGGGGAGTTTGAGGATTTCTCTAAAATTGCAATCAAGCGAGTATGTGAAGTAGCACCTCCACTCCCTTAATGAGAAGATAGTGGTACAGAGCTGCAAATTCATTTATGTCTTGTGCCCATGGTTCTGAGTATTGTATGCAAGCCCTCGATACAGGTTGGGTTTATGTAGTGTATTGTGAACATAATTTGTTGCCACAAAATATACCAAATGAACTAATGTAAGATTAATCTGGGGGGGCATCTAGAGACAGTCAGCTCTGTGTGGGGAGGGACCATGGATCATTACCTACAGCAGCTGACAGGAGGCATGTTCCAAATCCAGAACAATGTTGGTAACTAATTGCTGCCATATTACTGTCTAACAGAAATTGTTATCAGTATATCAGTATATAACTCCAGGCAGACAGTTAAGAAGAGCAGCACTGGAAATTATGATAAATACAGGTTTATTTAGGCATTGATCTTGGAACTGATTCTGTCTAGGGTCACGTACAAGTTCAGAATATTTTATCTTAATCCAACAACTCTTTTTTTATTTTTTTTAACAAGCTTTACAATGGATTATCTATCACTAATGCAAAATTATCTTTTCCTTTTGTCAAAAAATCATTAAAAATAAATCTTAATTTCAAAACTATTTTCCTCCATTTTAATGACTTCATGATCCTTCAGCAGAGCTGAATAAAAGTACTATTTACTTCATAATAGTTCGCCCAAATGTTCATAAATTAAGAATAAAAGTTAATCTAGGATTGCTGTCAATGTGGTCAAAATATCTGAGCTTTACTTGCGTCCTTTTTCTGCCCCTCTGAGATGTTAGCACTAGGCAATTTTTCCCCATGGACAAGAACATTTAATTTCCTGCAACTATTCCCATTACTCACACAACTTCTAATTACTGCTTAATTACTGTGTTAGGAATAAAGGTCTACTTACAAAGAGATCTGTGGTTTTGCTCATAGTTAGTGCTCATCCCTCACAGACTCTTAGATGAGGCAAGTAGCTTTCCAGCAAGGCATTGTTAGGATGTGCATCTGCTGAGTTCAGAGCAGATTTGGTACCTCAGCAGACCCTCATTAGCCTGTCAGAGCTGCGGTCAGCAACGGCTGAGCACCGGCACCAGGAACCCTGCAGCTTTCCCTCCATCCTAGCTGTCTCACAGTGCATCTATATTATATCAAAAATGAAATACCTTTTAGATGCTTGCCTTCCTCTTAAGTGAGTTTAAAGCAACAGCTTCTTGACCCAATTATAAACGTGTTGGGTTTGGGTTTTTTTCCTTTTCATTTATATATTTTATTATGGATATCATTTCCATCTCTGGAATCAAACAAAATCCTAGGAACAGAAAGTAGTAATACAATAATTTTTAAACAAGAAGGTAACATCTGCAAGGTGGATCCATTTGCATAAAAGTGACATTAAGAGCATCCCAACACCACCTGTATTTGAGCCTTTCAATGCAAGTTCTTACAAGGCATCCTTAAGGTGCTACACCTACCATTGCAATAGCTGAGCAAGACTGCCCAGTCAGAGGACCCCTCTGCTTCGTACTTCGTAAAATGGGAACCGTTGACACCAGGTACCTCTGGAGGTTAAACGCTTCCCCATGTCCTCTGTTAGTCATCCAGAAATTACAATGCAAGAAAATTTAGCCCTCAAATGACACTGATTTTGGCAATATAGGATAAAACACAATGATGTATTCACAGTCGAGAAACAGAAAGGGAATTCTGTAGCAAGGATCAATCTCTATAAGCGGGTGTTGTTTGTGACTAATGACCTATTATGAAAGAGTCTGATGGGAAAGAAAGGAGGTTGAACAGGAGGGTGTTTTATCACTCATGCTCAGCCAGCAGCAGAGACCTCACAGGGATCTTGAAACACTGATATATTGTGCAGCGTCGGTGGTAACGTACTGGAGAAACCGATGCTGGAATGTTAAAGCGTGTCATACAAGCAGAGGACATAAACCTGATGTTTTAGTATATACATAAACCTTTCAAAGGTATCTCCACCCAAAGTTTATATCTCTATCTATGCACAGGCTTTTTTCCCCTGCGTTGCCTTTGATGAACCCGGGACACTGCAAGAGCCCTATCCCTGTGCAGCGGTCTGCACCGTTTCCTCTCTGCAGGAGGAAACTCAGGAAAAAAATAACACTGTTTAAAGAATGCTCAAATCTTGATGGCCAAACTGAGTACTTCCCTATTGAAAAGTTATATGGAAAGGCAAATATTTTGCTGTTATGTGTTGACAGGAAAATAACACATAAGATGCAGGGGAGTAATCAATCTGCTATTCAGCATGGGCTATATCCAGTTCTGAGTGCTGCTGTGAGTGAGAGGCTGGCAACTGGGAAAATGCTGGAAAGGGACAGCAAAAATAGGCAGATATTTAGAAAGATATGCCCTGTGAGAAAGGGTCATGGGAAGAGAAGCCTGAGGGAGGACGTGATTACAGCTTTACCTCCACAAAAGAGAACGGTAATCAAGGAAGATGATGAGATCACTTGCTCCCCGTGACCTTTGGAAGGGCAGGCTCTGCAGAATAATAGATTCCACATGCATCAGGGAAGACTTGAGTGAACTTTCCCAACTGAAGGATAATTACATCTCTATATCAGAACTTTTTAATGAGCAGGTTAGATAAATATCTGCCAGAAATTGGCTAGACTGCTGTTTTGCAGCTGGCGTTAGACAGGTGAAGGGCAGCCAGCACCACCCTGGGGGTGATCAGTGAGGATCTCCAGTGATGGGCTCCCAAAGGAGCACAGGTCCCTCCCTGGCCCGAGGGCTGCGGTGGCACCGAGGCTCCAGGGCAGCTCAGCAGAGCTCTGGGCTGGGCCAGCAGCTGGGTTCCCGTCCCTCCTGCACCACCAGTGGGGGTTATCTGCTGTTCAAAACAAAGGCAGCCCTGAACCCAGCCTCCTTGGTTGCATTAACAAAATTGTTGCTTTAATGTCAGTTTGAAAATAGTTTACTCTCATTCTTTGAGACATCAAGTACCTACTCTTCCTTTTTTGGTGTCCTATGCTTTAAATAAGCACTTTGGCTATTGAAGGCACTTATTATGATGGGGATAGATAGTACCTCCATGCTAGAGATCATGCAGTTTGATTGCCAGATTTTGGAGTCAAGTCACTTATATTTTACTTGCAATTTGAGTATACTTGATATATTGACAGTACAATTCAAGAAAATATTAACGAATGGATTATTAATAGTATAAATTTTATGGTAAAAAAAAAAAACTGAAAAGGAATGGAAAACATGGATTACTTACTGAACCTAAATTTTACAGCTAGCTTCTCCCTCCATATAAAAAGGAACCTACTACACCAAAACAAATATCAGGAAATTTCTAGGAAACCCTTTTAAGTGGCATTTCTGGACATATTATAACAAATTAACATTGTTCTAGGAGCCTTCACTGTGATGCTTCATCTAAGACAAGTTTAACATTTTCTTTTTATGACAATAAAAATCACTTATTTATAAAACATTAAGGTTTAAAAGAAAAAGTATATATTCTGCGAGCTAGCAAGCAATGAAGGGATATGCATTAGTCCATTTTCCTTAGCTCCTGATAGTCAGTATATTCCCTCTAATAAATAAGTTAGAAAAACAGCAATCTAAGTGCATTTGATCCTGCCTACAGGGTTTTGCAGCCAAAGACCTCTCAAGGATACTTCTACTCTTTGGGGTTTTATAATTCACACCTCAGCATTAAGAAAAGAATGCCTCAGTCTCTAGGCAACCTTGATTATTCTCTCTGTGGTGGTCCAAAAAGGAAAAAAGGTCCTGATATTTACATTTTCTAAGGGAAGCCTTTAAACCTAATTGACTCATCTAGAGTCACAGAGAGTAAGCAGCAAGTAGATAAATGATACATATAATTTTCTAGATTGATGTTACAGATTAATTTGTTGGTTTTAGAGACTGACATGTTTCATCAATTCTCGCTGTACTTTTCTGTTTCCTCAGCCATTCGTATGAAAGCCCTCTCACACCAGCAAATAGCAAAAAAAAAACCCCACAGACCCAACCCAGATAAACCTTTCTCCAATGAGATTCTTATGTTTACTTTATATTGATTATATTTTATTCACCCATAAAATGAGCCAACAGGAAATTGCTTCCATCTTTTGACAAATACCCCAACTGACAATGCTTCTCTGCAGCAGCCTGACAGACGGTGACACACACCACGCAGCTGCCACTGGAGCTCTAAAGGTCTCCTCCAGGCTGAGCACAAAGCGTTCCTCTCCAGGCATCAACAAAGCAACGCTGCAGTTGCTGCTGCAGCTTCAGGGTTAGGTCGGCTTCTGCCAGCCTGAAATCTTATCAGCAGAGACAGAAATCAAAATATTTCTGGGGCTAAATATTTCTAGAAAAGGGGCATGGGCTGCTAACCCATTACATACAGTGTCCCCGCTCCAGCAACCAAGGATCAGGGCACTTGTCTGGTGCATCCTTCGGTGCTGGGAAGTGCTGTGCTTGAGTAATTGTGGCCTGGGTGGATGCTCAGGGTGAAAGGGGGGGTGGGGTGGGGGAAGAAATTCCTTGCTTCTTTTTACTGCTCTTGCTTGCTTGCCCCAGGCTGAGCATACTGGAATCCTGTTCTCTTAACCTTTCATTGAATAGAGACAGACAAAACATCTTTAATTGCATTAGTCAGGGAGTCTGCAGACAGGTTTCACTTTTTCAAAGTGCCCAACCTGAAGTACTCAGGCATGGACACAAGGGCCTGACATTGCTTCGGTGACGGTTCCCGAGGTACCCCTACGTTCCTGCGTTGTGGGACTACCAAAGGCTGACTGTCCTCTAAAGCAGTTAAGCCCAGAGCTGCTCTGACTCATGTTCAGACTGCCAGGCGAGCTGGAGGAGCAGCTGAAAGGCAGCTACTTGGTCACACTTCCCTTGACAGTTCCTGTTTTCCCTTGTTGGGAAACAGTTCCTGTTTCCCTTCTGCCATGGCTGGCCATCCATGAATGTGAACATAGTCAAACGTCCACATAGCTGAAAGAAAAGATCAGGCTCTGTTATCAGCAAAAGCCTGCTGTATAACACACCAACCTCGTAACGGCTGGTGAGAGAGCTCCTGAGAGTGTATCTGAGCTAACATGTCGCCTTGCTGCTGCTTGGACATCAGCCACCTCCAGTGCAGAAATGGTGTAGTTGTGCTAGCACTGTGCTGGCTCAAAGAACGCAAAAAGGAGTTTTGCCTGCGCCCATCTGCCTATACCTTGTTATTTATACAGGCATCTTTCCAAGATCTCTTTCCTAAATGCCAGTTGGCAATGCTAAATATACCACAGCAATCTGCTGGTGATCCCATTTTGGTGGGTTGGAAGAGTAAACGGGAGTTGAGAATTACATACAGAGTTCTGAAAATGTTAATTATGGGCCACATGAGATGCAATTCAATTGCAATGGCCGAGATATGGCCACAGGGTGTGTAGCTCATCTTTGAGTCTGCTGACTCCAAGAGCTGCAAGAAGGGCAAAACCACTGCTGAGGTCTAACAGAGTGTAAAGAAGTCCTAACTGTACCTGGTCTTCTCCAGCAGCCCCTGACCTCCCCTTTGATAACCTCATGGATAACGTACAGAGACAGAAGGCTCCAATCTTGTAAATAAGCAAAGAGAAGCTGCATAACAGAAGCAATGACAGTGAGAGAAGAAGCCAGAGGATGACACTGTTATATCAGAGATTACATCAGAGCTATTGAATTGGATGGAAATGTGTAAGGCCCTTGTAGGCTCTACCTGTCCCTGTTCAATCTAACAAGCAGAAATGAAAACAATGTTGAAAGTAAAACTCCACTGGTTCCTACCTTAAACTGCAGGAAAATACAAACAATATGTTTGTAGGAATGATAATCCAAGCCTCTTTGATCACTATCTGTCTATGGATTTGGAGCAGGACATATCATGACAGCAGAGTACAAATAGGTGCCTCTGCAATGCCACTGGGAAAAGAAAATATTTGGCCAATATTTAGTAGCACCCACCAATTCAGACTTCCTAGCTAAACCCATCCCTTCTATCACATTAAACACAGCTGACATTTGTAATTCTTTATTCACTACTAATGGTACTGAACATTTGCAAGCCTCAGTCCTTGTAAAAACGCTCTCTGCTTGATATAACAAGAACTATCTGCTCTGTTTTCTCTGGAGTATGTCTTAAATGTCTAATTCAATTTAGTCTAACATCTACCTATTTTGGAGCTCGTTGAAAGGCACAAGAGTAGAGTGACCATAATCAGTTGCCATTTTCACATCCAAAAGGGTGTTTCCAAAGAACACTGGATTCCCTGAAGAACAAGTAGACAACTCAGAACTTCCACCACTGACCATGGTAGTGAAGTAACAAGACTGAGAGGTGTTTGGAACAAAACATTCATGGGATTAAACAGGAGAAGGAAGGATTGACACTGAACACCTTTGAAGAATCTGGATAAAAGTCTTCCCAGCAGACTGATCTAATGATCTGATAAGCAATGGAAAGAAGTAAGAAAGGAAGAGCATCCAGTTCTGTGCACTCAGCAGAACAAAACCAGATCTACTTCTACCATAGCCTAAAAGCAGTGAACACTTCTTCACATTCTTACAGATTTTGCATTTTGTTTAGGGAAGTGCCCACTAGTACACAGACTCATGTGAACAAATTTCTGTTCCCACAGATCTCTGTAAGCATTCTCACTGCCCAGTGACTGAGTAATAATGCTTACAGTGGACCTGCTGAACCCCCAAGCTGTCATCTCCAAGCCGACAGCGGGTTTGCTGCAGTAAGATACACATGTGCTGTAGGTACTTCCAATAGTCTACAGGTAGCACTCCGCAGAGTTGATTTCAGTTTTGTTTATTCTAGTTCAACGTTGTAAAGACACTCATTTCAGTGAACATGCTGCTGTGCTATGTCCAGTCAGGACCAGCATGGCTTTGCTTTATGCAACCAGGAACTCTGTGGTTGTAATTAAGAGTGGTTTCTTTTCAAGTAGGTTGAGAATTACACCTTTTGAGATACTTGGGATGCACCAGAAGTAGGACTATATTCTTTAATCTTAAAGAATTTGATTGGCTGGCAACAATGACCTCTGCCCATTATACCCTAGCTCTTAAATTAAACTTGAGGCAACTGCATTCTTCATTACTACTAAAAGCTAATGGAGACTTATTACACTTCACAGGGATTTTTATGTAATACAGAAGCAGCACTCAAAAAATGTGTTTGCATCCTGAGTTGCATCATTTCTTCTTCAGGCTAGTGTAGAAACATGTTGTTGTAGAGGAAACCCACACAACAACTTGCCAGTGCTGTTTAATTCTGCCTCAGTTTCAGACATGCTGAGTCAACTTTTCTACAAACAGGCAAACCCTTTCCTTACTTTTATTAACACAAATGCAAATATCCAGAGAACTGAGAGACCAGTTTTCCTGCCTTTTTTTAAACCTGCGCATCTCTTATGCCACAGCTCTGAATCAGCCTAAAGAATTCCAGGTCTTCATGGGTGACTGCTTCTTTTCGGCAGTCACTGATGAGCACCAACACTTGTAGTAACCACAGGCATGTGGTTACACATGCTTAGAGTAAACCTGGCTTCCCGAAAATGAGGTTTTTATGAAATAATTATGTAAAGCACTGAGAAGTAAACATATCATAAGTAATAGGTGCTGAGCTTTCTGCTCTGGTTGATACAGATTTGAGCAAGTGGGTTGGATTAGATTATCTCCAGAAGTACTTTCCAATCCTGTCTATTCTACATGAACCATTATATGAGCCATTTTTAGTTTAGCTGAGCCCATTACTACAGTGCTGGTAAAGCAGTCACTTTAGGGAGTACATTAGAAGTGCTGTCCAACCAATTCTGGAACATTATTACCATTCAGTAATGAAAAGATCATTAGAGTTTGTGGGAAGCTGGTTAGTAACAGGAAAAATTGGGAGGTGGAAAGTATGAGGAAAAAGTCTGCAAAGTATACTTCAGACTCCATTTGAAAAAAAAAAAATGGAAGAAAAATCAGTTACTAGCTTCATAAAAAAAATTAAAAATCTAAAATCACCACTGTGCTACCACTGTGGTGCAGACTTGGTGACTTGATCTCTTCAGGACGCCCTGCAGAGCAGTAGGAACATGAACATGGTCCTGAATAAGACCCCGTGCTCAGAAATGTATCTTGATATCAAGGATGAAAACAGTCTTAACACAGAGGAAAGTCCTATGTGCAGAACTGAGCTTGAATGTTGTAATGAATGTTCAGCTGCCACAGGAACATCTGCAAAACCTGTCACTTGCCTTAAAAAAAATTCTAGTGTTTTTTAGTTCTTGACCTCAAGGAGAGGTCTAGTGATTCAGCCTTTCATACTGCAGTCATGCCCTATTCCAGCTATTACATGCCTCATTTCTGTTAATCTTCTCTAATTAGCTCTGCTTCTCAAGTGAAGTCTTGGAATCTAACGTTCTTCTGTGCTAACAGTGAGGGCTTTGCTTTCATGTTCAAGGTCAGTCCAGCATTTCATCTCGTAAAACTTGTTTGTCCTCCTAGCAGTTACCCTTGTACATTGAGTTTAAGTTCAGATATCAGTTTAGAGACTCAAATACTTTTATTGACTTTAAAGTTCTGTTAAAGGTGTGATTGTGCCCAAACCTGGCAGTTGTGCCAGTGTGGAGGAACAGGCTCCTTTTAGGTTCTCCCTCTTCCTTGAAAATGAGCAGAGAACTTTTTTTTCCATAAAAATACTTTCAGCTTTTCCATCGTGAGGTGTATTGCATGTTTCACAAAACGTAAGCAGATTGAACTCACAGCCTGCAAGCAGGTATTTTACAGACGAGAATGCTGAGCTGGAGAAGGGCAAGGTGAGTATCTCGCTTGCAGTGAGAGAGCTGTGAATACAATCCAAATTATCTTCCTGTTCAAACCACTAAATTCAGATCTTGTGTTTCTTACTTTGTGTTATACACACAAATAAATAGATTTATTTATTGGGGGTAGGGGGCACAAATTTTTCCAGATTTTTGCTGAGTCTGAGAAATCCACAATATGGCAAGTATTATTTTTCAAAAGATAAAATCATTAAGCATTTATTCATTCTTACAACTAAGGTAGGCTGTCTTTGCATCTGTGATTTTGACTGCTAACTGTAAGGATTTACTTTGCATATCACTCCTTTTATTTGATAACTCTTAGCTAGCTCACTTTTGTGAAGGGATAAATAGTCTTTGTATCACTGACTCGCCATCCACTATATTTCCCTTTGTGAGGACGGGTGAGACCCGGCAATTACCAGAGGCACACGATGGCTGAGGTGTGAGCACTAATGGGAGGAGGCGTCTGAACCACAGGCAAGAAGCACGCTCTTCTCTAGCTGATGCTTGACTGAGAATGGCAAACTATTTTCAGGTTAGAAAAACTTAACTGGGCAAGGAGGAAAAGTCAACACTCCACAATATATAACTGAGACTACAGTCCGTTTAAACAGCTTGCTTAGAGCACTGCTGCTGCACCTATGGATAAAATTTTCAGTTCATCTGAAAAAGTCACGCAAGTTTTATGATTTTTAATTCAATGATGTCATAAATTGCAAATAGGCATAATACAGGAATAGGATAAAGGATAGAATAGCAAGTATTTCTATGGTTATTTTCAGTTCTTTCATAGGCAACAAGTAAGAAAATCTGTTAACTAGTCAACTTACTCAAACTAAATGATCATAAATGTGAATGCAATATATAGAAAATACTTAGCCTTTTCTATTTCAAATAGTTAATAACTGATTCTTGTATCTGAAAAGTACTACCCCTGAAGTATTTTGAGGAGTTTATGGTATGTTATTTCCTGTCAACTATTTAGAATCATTTAGGATAGAAAAGACCTTTGAGATCCAGTCCAACCATTAACCCAGGGCTGGCAAATCCATCACTAAAGCATGTCCCTAAGCACTGCAGCTACACGTGTTTTTAAACATTTCCAGGGATGGTGATTCCACCGCCTCCCTGGGCAGCCTGTTCCAATGCATCACCTCCCTGTCTGTGAAGACATTTTTCCTAATATTCGATCTAAACCTCCCCTGGTACAACCGGAGGCTGTTTCCTCTTGTCTCGTTGCTTGTTATCTGGGAAAGACCAACCCCCACCTGCCTACAGCCTCCTGCCAGGGAGCTGCGGAGAGCAGCAAGATCCTCTCTTCTCCAGACTGAACACCCCCAGTTCCCTCAGCTGCTCCTCACGGAACTTGTGCTCCAGCCCCTTCCCCAGCCTCGTTGCCCTTCCATGGACACGCTCCAGCCCCTCAGTGTCCCTCCTGCAGCGAGGGGCCCAGAACCAGCCACAGGATTCCAGGTGCGGCCTCACCAGTGCTGCGTACTGGGGGACTATCGCTTCCCCAGCCCTGCTGGTCACACTGTCTGGTACAAGCCAGGGTGCCGTTGGGCTTCTTGGCCACCTGGGCACACTGCCGGCTCCTGTTCAGGTGGCTGTTGATCAACAAGCTCAGGTCCTTTTTGGCCAGGCAGCTTTCCAGCCGCCCCTCCCCCAGCCTGTAGTGTTGTGTGGGGCTGTTGTGCCCCAAGTGCAGGACCCAGCAATGTTCCTTGTTGAACCTCATACAGCTGGCCTCAGCCCATCAGTCCAACCCCCCTGCAGAGCCAGCCTGACCTCCAGCAGATCAACACTCCCCCCCAGCTTGGTGTCCTCTGCAAACTCACTGGGGGTGCACTGGGTCCCCTCCTCCCGATTGTCAATAAAGATACTGAACAGGACTGTCCCCAGTACGGAGCCCTGGGGCACACCGCTCTTGAATGGCTGCCGGTGAGATTTAACTCCTTTCACCACCGCTCTCTGGGCTCAGCCCTCCAGCAGCTTTTAACCCAGCACAGAGCACGCCCGTCCAAGCCACAAGCAGCCAGTTTCCCCAGGAGGTGCTGTGGGAGATGGTGCCAAAGGCTTTACTAAAGTCCAGGTAGACAACATCCACAGCCTTTCCCACATCCGCTAGGCGGGTCACCTTGTTGTAGAAGATAGCTCGTCATGCTGGCTGGGCCTGATTCCCCATTTTCCTGCAGGTGCCGTGTGATAGCACTCAGGATGATCTGCTCCATAACCTTCCCTGGCACTTAGGTCAGACTGACAGACCTGTAGTTCCCTGGATCCTCCTTCCTGCCCTTCTTGTAGATGGGCATCACATTGGCTAGCCTCCAGTCTTCTGGGACCTCCCCAGTTTGCCAGGATAGTTGATAAATGATGGAGGGAGGCTTGGCTCCCTCAGTACCCTCGTGTGGATCCATCCAGCCCTATAGACTAGTGCACATCTAAACGGAGCATTAGGTCACTAACTGTTTCCTCCTGGACTCTGGGGACCTCATTCTGCTCCTCCTCATCCCTGTCTTCCAGCACAGGGGGCAGGAAGCCTCCCCCAGAGGGAAGCTGATCTTACTACTAAAGATTGAGGCAAAAAAAAGCATTAAGTATGTCAGCCTTTTCCTCATCCTTTGTGGCCATGTTCCCCGCTGCATGCAGCAAAGCAAGCAGGTTATCCTTGGCCCTACTTTTGTTTCTAATGTATTTCTAAAAACATTTTTTGTTATCTTTTATGGCAGTGGCCAGCCTGAGTTCTAGCTGGGCTTTTGCCTTTCTGATCTTTGCCCTGCATAAATTAGGAGTTAATTTTTCTTAAACCTCTTCAGTGGCATTTATGAAGTCATTTAGAAGTCACTAGCAGTGGGGTGTTTATTTTTCCATAATTGCAACGATATTGACCAACACATCCAAACTTTTATATCTGATTAACTTGATGTTCAGTAACAGAACAGAAATAGTAGGACAATCCATCATTCTTACCTCCTCTAAGGCTGAGGAGGAAAGCACAGCATACATGCACAAAGAGCAAATTCACAGACTTGCTGCAAGACCAATGCTTAATTTTAAATCCTAGAAACTGCTTTAAAGATGAACAGCACCTCACTCTGCACAAGCCTTCAGCAGAGCAGAAATACAGAGCTTTGGTGCCAGAATTTAGCGCCATACGAGATGTACGTCTGTCCCTTATTTGCCCTTGTGAGAATGTGCCTCCTTTCCAAGGATATTTCAGAAAAAATAAACACACTGTGGGGCTGAATTCAATATGTGCCTTAATTCTGCACTGACTTGGGAGCAGGATACTCAGCACCTTGCAGCACTGAACTCTAAATGCATCCCACTCTAGACTGTTGCCACAATCATGGTGTGCCACAAGCAGAGGTCATCGCTCATGACATCCAAGAATGTATCTTGGAATTACATCAAGTGGGAAAACCCCTCCACCTTCCTCTAGGTGGGTAGTGGAATATCTTTCCATGCTAAGGTATACTGTTTAGACAGAGGAAAAAAAACCCAGATTTCTGAATCCCCATTTGACTTTCTCAGAAATGTTCTTGTTACAAATTAGTGTGCCAGAAGCTTAGATCAGAATGATGCCCTATTGATAGGATATTAGGGACTGGAACAATGTCTAGAAGATAATATGGGACAAGAGTTAAGGAGGAAAGGCAGCCTTGCAAATTGCTTTTTTAAGTCCTTCTTAAGTCCAAGTTGTCATCTGGACATGTTCATAGTGCAGTGACTTAAATATCTCCACTTTATTCTCTCTCTCTTGCTTAGTGCATGATGACAATGGTTTCATCACTGGAATATTTTCTCTATGGAGCACTCTGAGTACTGACAGCTCTTTTCTCTTTCCCTCCTTCACAATGTCACCTTTCTATACTTGCCTTGACACTGTCTTCACATCGGCTTGACACTGTTCTGACAGTTATGAAAACTCAATCACCGCATCAAACAGCCATGACAAAGCAGAGAAGAAAACGGAAGCGTTATGAAAATTGTTAAGGAACTGCAAAGAATTACAGACCAGTGAAAACAAGATCTTTCTTTTTCAAAGCCATATTCCTAGTGAGGTTTTATTAAAAACGGCTTTATAAAAACTTCAGCCAAGGGTGGCAAAAGCCATTTCAGAGAAGTCGCTGACAGTTTGGGATTCTGTACCTGAAATTCAGCCATTCCTAAATGACAATCCCTCTTACTGTCATGAGTTCAGGTCTTTTACAACAGCTACTTCGGCCCACCTCCTGGGGAGGGGGGCACGCTGGATTACTGTGACATGCTGCCTCTAGGGCCTCTCTAGCTACACTTTCTCCTAAGTATGCCATGTGAACTGGGATCCCTTTGGGGAGCAGCCAGGAGAGAAAGGGGGCAGAAAAGGAAGAATATTTCAACAGGTTAACTGAACTGGTACTTCCCTTTGCTAATAATAACATAAAATTTTGTTTTATTGGTTCACAACTCGGAAAAGAGTAGCCTAGAAAGAAAGCATCACTTCCGAGCGATCAATCAAACAAATTATGAGTATTGTGGTAACAGGCAAAAAATGCAGCACAAGTGGGGTAAGTTTGGGAACTGTTAAGTGTTCCTCTAGTTGAACTAAAGTTCCAAGCAACTTCTTAACTGTTTTGGGATAGTAGGGACACACTGAATTGCTCAGACCATGCATGTACTTGACAAGTTAAGCTTTTTTTGGCAGATTGCTGAATCACATTGTTACTGATTTGAGTAGGAATTCTGAAATTCTGATCATCAGGAACCATATAGGGGGTTAGGGGTTTTGGTTGGGTGGGTGGGGTTTGGTTGGGTTTTTTTTTGTTGTTGTTGGGTTGTTTTGTTCTCCACCCATCCCCAAAAAGATGTGCCTGCATATATGCAGTTTTGATGCTAATCCAGATTCTTGGTACTTACGAGAATACCTAGGTGTTACAAAAAATACTTTTAGAAACTACTTTATATTACATTTGCATGCATACAATCTTAGCTGAAAAGCGTAATGAAAGTGCATCCATCACGCAGCAGAACAGAGCTCATCAGTAGGGCAGACTACGCTGCTCCGCAGGTGATATGTAGTGGTCCCTGCAGATCAGACAAGCACTAGTTCTCCAGAAGGAGCATACTTGTCCCGCTCTTGCTCCGTTACTGCCAGTTGGCTTTCTTCCCCCTAAGTTAATTAGGGAAGGAAGACAGCCTGAAGCTTGTTCCCTTTGCTGCCAAGCCCCAGGCCTTCCTCAGAGACCCTAAGGACAGCAGGGCTGGTGGCCAGGCACTGAACCTCTCCCCACAGAGTGCAGGCGCTTCACCAGGATCTCCCAGACTGCAGGACTAGGCTGGCAGCAGACACCCAAATGATGTGGCACAGACTTGGGCTCCAGAGCTGTAAGAAACCTCAGCCCACCCCTTCTTCAGCCCCCTTAGGTCACTAAGGAGCCATGGAAGGGCAAGGGGTTAGAGGTGCTAATTTGTAGGGCTGATGGCTCTGCACCTGGCTCTGTATATCCACCCCAACAGGAGTCTGACTCACATTGCTGGGGAGCTAATTTCTGCTTTTTCAGATGTAATCCGTGAATGCAATACATGGAAAATACAGTAGTTCCTGCATATGTCTCTAGCACATATAGTTAAGATTGCACGGTGAAGAAAATGTTAGTAAAAGCTTTTTGTGGCACCAGAACTTACAGAAATAAACCTCTCTCAGTCAACAAATGTAATTTGTTGGTGACAAGAATGAATCAACGTATCTGATAATGAACACATGATGCTAAGGGTAAATCGAGCATGCACATGTACAAACTGATGCTCATCTGATTAATTTTGTGGCTAATGTATGTTCTTTCACATTGACTAAAGCACTGGTAAGATAAAAACTGAACAGAGGCAAAATTAGCCAAAAGAATTATTAGCAGAAACAATGTGCTTCCATTTATCCAGAGAGAAAATTAAGCTTTAAATGCATCTGCCTGACATCACTTGATAAATCATGGGCTGGATCCAATCAAGAAAAATGGCACAAAGGAGGGGGCTCCACAGAAGTGTAACTGCTTTTGGGCTATAGATGATAATCCATAGTCTAAATGCTATATTGGACAGTTATACTCCAAGTGCTCTAGCAAGCTGAATGACAAACATTTTGGCACTTCTTTCCTATGTTGTTATGCCTACAGGCTCTCTTGATTATTAATAGAATATCTGTTACAGTAGGTTACCACAGTCAAATCAATTACGAACTATCTTGAAAAGATACCACAGCTGAACCTCTAATTAAGTAAGATATTTTATTCCTTTTAAATGAGACACTGTTTGAGTAGTACAGTAACAATGCCTGGTTCTGTTCAAGGCTATCTATAATTAATAATCCCAATGATCAAAGGAAATGTGATCCTAAGAGAAAATTGCTTTTGAGAATCCCCAGGTATTAAGTACTGAGAATTACCTCCCAATCTGTTCTGCAGTCTCTCAGCACAGTGTGTTGTATAATGCCCTGTGGGATCATAAAACAAGCCCTGCCATAGAGCTCTCTGCAAAAAATGCTCCCAGCAAGATAGGCACTAGATATTTATCATGTATTCATTATTGCCATCAAATCTTATTTTTTTCCCGGTCAGACTTTTAGTATTGCACAGATCTCATTATTTATATAGCATAATTTAATACAAAGCAGGGTCGGCATGCTGCCCTATATGTAGTCTGTACTGGTAAGTCTAGACAAGTATCATTGTGAGGAAGGTCTCTTTCTGGTATTCTTTCTGTTTTTTCATCATTGTGTGGCACCAAAGCTTCTCCAGATAGAGAAAGCTTCTCGGTGTCAAGCTGTGGAGGCTTTATTTCTCTTGCTTGCTAATCTTATCTTCCACTCCCCAGCTACTACAGCACCAACATCCTGAGTTCTCCCTGTGTCTTCAGAGCAGATTTGTTGACACAAACTCTACTGTCACCGCAACAGGGATGGCTAAAGCTTATCTCCAGGGGAATAGCAGGCCAGAGTATCTTTATTGTTCTCTGGATCATTTTGTGGAGTGTGAGCACTTCACAGCTCTAGAGGCATCTGTGTTACCCTGTCAAGCTGGTGCCAGGAGTGACCTTGTGTCCTGGGGCTACAATTACTGCAGACTCACCTACCAGCCATGCAAAGTTACTGTGACTTCCCTTTGCTGCCCTGTAAATCCAACTCTGCTTTGGATCAGGCCTCAGAGGAAGAAAAGAATGCATGGAAAAAATCGAAGACGTAAAAGTGAGAATTAGGAAGGGAAGGAGACAAGGAGTGAGATCTACCCCTTTTCATCTCTGGCACCATTTTCTTCATTTTGCCAGGCGTCTGCTTCCAAGGTGTACATTTTAGTTGAGCCTTCCTCCTTAGCATAGTTGTGAACACAAGCAGTATCTTTCCAACTGACAGCATTGCTTTCAGTTTTTTCCACTTCCCCAGCACCACTTGGACCCCTCACCAGGTTTTGATATCAGGTTTGGGAATGCCAGATTATGCTTCCATTAATTTTAAAAGGCTTGATGCTGCCATGCTTGTACCTCTTGGGAGCAAGGCAGGAGCAACACCTTTCACAAAAGTATTACAAATCCACCCATCCAAAGAAGTTCATCTAGGCATGCTGAGAACTTCACTAAGGGCAAGCAATACAGGATAAAGTAGAAGACATAATTCACACTGCTAACTAATTCACCTAGGATGCCTCTTTTTATTTCTCTATTTCTGCAAAACCTTTTGTCTCACAGGACAGATCTTTACACACACGGCTCTGTATCCTGAGTTATATACTGAGGATGTCCCCAGCTTTAATGAAGCCCGAAGAGCAGTGCAGGCAGGAAAGGTATTGATTGAATCCTTGGGACAAAGGCATTTAACCTGCAGAATCGCCAAAACTTTCCTATAAGCAATCACATTTATTACCTAAATAAATCTGTTTCAGATTTTGAGCACAACAAATTTTCAATGTTCTTTGCCTCTGAAGAGCTCACAGAATACAAAACTTGAAGCTGGCCCCCAGGTTCCTACCACTGTGTATCACGGTTGTTGCTCACCTGCCTATTTATCTCCCATGTGCCTGTACGGAGAAATCCTGTTCTGTAGGATTAAGAATAAATTCTGCTGTGTGAATTAAATGAAAAAGAAATGTCAATACTTCTAAAGGGAGAAGGAACACCACATTTCGCTCACGTCTTTATTCTTCTGCAAACTTAGAAGATAAGAATGTGGAGACATGTCATGAAACGACTTATGAGGAAAGTTATGTTCAGATGAAGCATATACAGTAGCACAGTATACCCTATATACAAGGATCCCTGTATACAGGGATTGCACAGCAGAAGTCAGTTTGGTTTCTACATCAGTGTCTGCATCATTGACTGTAATGGGTACCAGCTGCCTTCTGGGCCTTATCAGCCACTGTCCTGCATTGAGGAGGGGGCCTGGAAATCAGGGCCATAAGTACCAATCAGTTAGCTGAGGGGAATGTGCTGGAGCTTGTAGGTCACAAACCCTGGGAGGACAAGGAGGGTGAACAGATAACAATCAACAGGCTGAGTCAGGCTGAGAAAAGATAAGGGAGTGAGGAACAGATGAGACCAAGGAGAAGTAACACCTTGCTGTTAATTGATGACTGTAAAATCTTACTTAAAGTGTCCTTTGTTTGTAGTTAACCAACCAGGGATGACCTAGTATGTAACGCTTAGCTTAAAGAACCAATCTGTTTAAAGCGCGCAGCTTCTGAAAACGTATATAAACTCGCGATTGTGTACAATAAATCGACATTTGCTTGCATCAAGCAGCGTCCTGTCTCTTCATTCACCGCACTGCATCTTACACAAATAAAACTATCTTGTGCATAGTAAAAGTACAGTGATCACTATGCACTATCAACTTAGACAGCAGTGCTGTAGTCTTAAATGTAAAGGTAAAGCAGCAGTGGATAAACTCTTTTATTCACATTAGAAACCAGTCTGCATTGCTGAAGTCCAATTGAACTAAAAATCCTCCAAATTCAATCTGTAGAAGCCCTGTGGGGCTCCCAGGCCTGATTCTGCTTCTGTTCCCAGCACAGACACTGGGGTATGATCCAAAGGAAAGCAAGAACCAAGTAAGATTTACTTTCAGAAGTAAAGAAAATATTTACCTCATTTTTGAGATGCTTATTTTTCCACTGCTGACAGCACACCTCACAGGACACTGAGCTTCACCCCCCTCTCCTCTTTTCTCTAGCACTTTGCGCTGGCTGCAAGGCAGCCGTGTGTGCGTGCACGCCAGGCAAGTGCATTGGAACTAGCACACCTCACTGCAACAGGATAAACAGCCATTGCATGGCTGCATTGTGGGAAAGCCTGCCAAATTGTTGCTGCGTTTAGGATAACCAGTCGGCACTGCTGTAAGGACTGTGGCTGCTGAAAAGTGCTCAAAGGTTAAGGAAGTCTGGGATGGCACAAAGGCAAAAGAGAGCAAAGGAAAATGACAGCCAAGAGTAACCGCCTTCATTCTTGGGGAGCAGCACCAGATCAGTGTGAGCTTGCAGAAATGTTTGGAGAATAGTGAAATGAAAACATTAGTTTAATAACCAGTTCTGTAATTTGAATCACAGGTATTTTATATATATATATATATATATATATATGTCTTAGAGTGTTTCCTGAACAAATTTTAAAACTGCAATGCTATTCAGTTGTTACTCTTGCACTATTATACAATACTTCTGCCTCAGCAAATTTTTTAATTTACTTTCCTTGGGTTTGTCAATACAAATGTACTTGAAAACATAATTGGCTTTTTTGATAGAAATGGAATATTTGTGTAACCACCTTTTTTCTTTTCTGCCTGTGTGCGGTGGTGGTTACTATGGTAATAATTGTGATTCAAGATTTAAAGCCTGAAATTGGTTTCTATAACAACATGCTAGGATGTTTTGGACACACAAATTAAGTTAAAGATTCAGGATTAACCCTTTATGACCACAATATTTGTAGGCACACTGACAAGTGCTTGCTTATTTGGCAGAAGTTTGTTTGTGCCTTCGCCAGGGTATGCTTTTTCACTGAGCAGACTGAGTAATAATTCCAGCTGTGGATAGAGCAGGTTAGGTCCTAGGGCTGGAGCTTCCCTCTCAGGTGGAGCCCGCAAAGGAGAAATGGCACCACAGTAACTACAAGTTGCTCATTACATTAAATAAGACTGTATCCAAATGCACTGTGAGATGGGAAGTGCTAGAATAGCACTATTACAATATCTAAGAAGTTTGAGACTTTAGTCTGGAAATCAAAACGGCATGGAAAAACTGAAATTATTTATTCATAGAGATCTCAATGGAAAAGCTGTTTTGAGGGCTAAGGTAGCCCCTTACCTGGCTCTGCTTTATCCAGAACGGCATGTTTTCATGTCCTTTTCTTCCCCATCTGCCAAATGATGATCCATGAACAGCATCTCTGCTTTTCAGTCCATGGTGAAGGTATCTGATCCTGATCTCTGTCACTGCTGATTATGCAGCTGTGCTTACCTCTTCCTTAGTTCTTCAGGATACATCAAGATTGAATATATATGCACAGCCACAACTTTCTAAGACCGTCTTTGCAATGATGTTATTGTCATAGTGATGAACTGTATTTTCTGTGTCATGGTGTGCTGCAGATAAATGGAGATACACTTAGTTACACCAAACCAAGCGCTCCTCAACACAGCCCTAAATGCCTTGGGCAATATTTTTATAATTCTAGTTAAAGCTAGTTATTTCAACATGTTACTAAAGTCATAGAGCTTGATATTTCACTGACAGAGACTCACACGCTTGTTTTAAAATCCCAGGGGTAAGTTTTAAACAAGAATGAACACAACCGTTGAAGTTTCTCATTTCAAACTCCAGACACTGGGCTATTTAAACCCTTGCTACCATCATGTTATCCCATGACTTATTTGATGAGTTTATTTGATCATAAAGTTAAGCCTTCAATTGTCAACAAATGCTGTATGCTGCTTTTGATTCAACAGAAGACAGACTGAAGTACTAGCACTAAGAGAAGCAATGATTGCTTCATTTATCCCAATGAAATTTTATCTTTCTTGTAATTGATGTCTTGGTTGTGGTCAATCACAGAAGCTATTTAAGCAAATTGGAAACAACAAAAAGAATCCTATTGACACACATTTTCTGGGTTTTGGCTTTTTTTTTTTTTTGTTTTTAAAGAAGAACACATTTTTTTTTGCTATTGTAATTAGATCATTTTTTTCCTTAGGAGTATTTTCAAAGTTTCATTTCTCAACTCATAAGGCTATCATATTGGGGTTTTGTTATATATGAATTAATAAAAAGTCAGACCTTGCTGTGAACTGCTTTATCTGCATTATCTGGCATAGCTTTTTAGCTTTAATTCAAATGTGTGAAGTAATTACTTTTTTTTTTTGCAAAGAGTTAAGAAATAAAAGAATGAAATCCTCCTCAAAGCGCAGTAAACTCATCAATGTTGATGACTATATGGGTATTAAGAAGTTCTCTATCTTTGCATAGATTTCATAGATTTTCACCACCGCTCCCCCCCTCCCCCCCCCCCCCAAGAAAAAAGTTTTGCTTTGTTAAAAAGGTCAGAAAAATCTCTGCAGCACATGTAATATGTAAAAGACTCTGAAGCCATTAGTGTTAAAAGCTTCTGTGAAGCTTATAGTCCTCCTTCAGGGGAACAGGGCACATTTGAAGAATAGCATTGCAAATTGCAAGCAGCCTTCAGGTGCGATGAGATGATTAGAAAATACACACATGACCACAGTCAAGTGAACTCCAGTTCATAACAATGTGATTAGCAGTGATTGAAATTTGATTTTAAATTCTGCTGCTGATTGTGATATTTCACCAACTTGTAGGAAGGGTCATGTCCTGATGGAGATTTCTGACACAAACAATCCAAAACTTTGGCAAGTTTGCTTGTGGGCTTTGAATGGCTGAGATGTCTAATCAGATTCTCAGAACTGGGGACCATCAATTCACTTTACTTTTGATTTTATCAACTTAAGATAACAGAACGTTTAAAGAAGCACACACGAACCCTCTAGGTCTCCAATTCAAACAGGATCTAGAAAAAAAACAAAAACAAAAACAAAACCACAAAAAACCCCAAACCTCCAAACTGCCAGGAAAGATATACAGATGAGCTCTTCAAAATTACCTGCTTAACTGAGGAATGCTAATTTCCTCATCAAGAGTCAGAAGATCTGTGCCAAATTGCTCTGGCCCTTTCAGAACTCCTGCCCTATTTATGTTAACTTTCCCACTAATTAAATTTTTCCCTCCTATGCTCATTGTCATACATTTCCAACATCCTAAAAATTATTTTGTATCACTACAGGGGTTTCTGATCACCAAGGAGAATTCACTTGTCAAAATCACGCATTTTTAGTGCTGATTAGCTACACAATCTCAATTATTCATACACTAACAAGATTACTTTAATGACTTTAAATAAGCTTATCCAAGAGGACAAAAATTACTGTCTTGTTCTCGACTTTTCTTACATGTAGTAGTTCGTGGCAGTTTTTGCAAAGGATGCAGGTAGACACGTTCCCGGTAGTACTGACGATTGGCCAGCAGATGGCAAGCTTCACTGCAAAGAGATTTACGGCCACACAGCCCATCTGCATCAGAAGTCTTTAACCATGGGGTATAATGCTTGGCACCAATTCCTCTCGCAATTAGGTTAATGTACCAACGTTTATAAAGAGACTGATAGTTACTCCAAGCGTCAGTCAGTGTAAATCCAAAGTGATCAGCGTTTTCTTTCCATTTTTTCTAATGTTATCGGTTTAAGACTCTCTATCAGAAGAAGTCACTGCTGAAGTGACCTTAATTGCTTAAGAAAGAAAATGACTCTTCTGCATATCTGAGCTAGAGCATGAGGCCTTCTCAGGTATTCCTCTGCAACCTCACCAAAAACCAGGCTTCCCAAAACACTGAAACATTTCCATCCCTTCGAGCTCTTTCTGCAAACATAGTAAAGAATATTCTTTAGCCATCAGTTCAGAGCCAGCCTTTGCACCAAACACCATCGCACTCTGCCACATCACAGAGCATCCACGAGCTATGATCTTCTTCCTCTCTCATTTCCACATAGCTCTCAATAGGTTCCCAAATCCATCCTTCCACATCACTCCAGAGTTTCCATGGGACAGGAGGGGAGGTCGTATAAATAACTGGTCTCAAATAGGTGAGAAATGGTGCTCTAACTAGCAGTCCAGGATCTAAGGATTTTCTGAAGCACTCCTGTCATACAGGAATATGATTTTTCTCAAAAAAAATCATGGGAATGTCCTGGTGAACTGCCTGCCATTTCATAACCACAGTATGATAATTGCATACCCTGATGAACACCTTTCTTAGACTCAGTTTTGCTGTAGGGAAAAAACTACTGTATAGCACCCCCCTAACGAAAACTCTTGGTCCTAGCCTGCAAATCACAAGTAAGCTAAAACTCAGCAGTGATTAGGTTTCTGTTAAGACCTTTGTAACTCCTGTGTTCCTCAAGAATGATACAAATAATAAAAACCATGGCACAGCACATTAGAATGAAGATAAAACTCAAAAGATTTTATTACTTTGCTGTAAACTTGTGGTACAAATCAGACAAAAGCATCCTCTAGGGAGTATTGGATTTATTAAATTGTCTGTTGGCAATTTCTGCGTAAGAAATTTGTTTTATGAAAGCCAGGAGTTGAAATTAAGATACTAGTTTAGAAAAATCCAGGAAAGGTTTTCTGTTTCATGTTTTTCCCATTGTGGTGTCACCTTGGAGACAAATTGCTTGCCTTTACTACAGACTGTGCTTTTAGGGCTTTCTTTCCTCTTCTCTCATTTTCCAACCACTGCTACTGCCTCAGAGAGAGCTATGAAGATTTTTAACCAGTGCTCAAAGCTAGTATGTCACTACCAAAACTGCAGACTGGCAAATGTTTCAGCTTCTCTCACACCAGTCATTGCAACAAATTGAGTGGTTGCATGCAAATTATCTCCGGAAAAGTAGTAATAATTAACTAAATTCCTTTTCATGTCACAGTGGTCCTACTTAAGAAGCATTTGAAAGATTGACCTCACCTCTTGTAGTTTACACAGTACAATAGTTATAGTTAATTTCTTCCAATTGGCAACATTTCTTCAAACATGCACTTTTAATGAATTTTAAGGAGGTAGACAGACTGAAAGGAAAGCTCTTTAGAGTTGTGCAATTCCAAGAAACATATGGGATGCAAAAGTTCCTAAGGAATGCAGTTGCAGTTTTGCTTATTTTAACTGTAATTAACAGATTGCAATAAGCTCTGTAATTTTCCAGGCTAAAGAAAAGAAAGTAACTACATGGGTAGTATAAAAAATTATGTAAGCTAGGACATCAGAACATACATGAGGGTGAGCTGAGGAAGAGAAAGGTAACATCACAACAGTAAAAATAGATCAAACAGAAACATTTATCAGGTTTTACTTATACCTGCAACACCCAAAAGTAAGCAATCAAAAAACTATTTCTATGTAATATTTAAGGCCACTGTTAGTTTGTTTTAAATCATGATGTCATTGTTACTATTGATGTAACTACAGAAATCTCTAGTCTGCTTGTTCAAGCAAGTATGTATTAGGTATTTGACTCAGTCAATGTACCTGTTCATGAGCATCGAGTTCATTCAGGTTGGTGCTTTTTATTCTCAGAGGCACTGCTGCTCCTGTGTACAGTCCTTCCTAAGCTGGCAAAGCCGCCTGAGTCTTTCCTCCTCCACTTCCCCTTCCTGGGAAAAAATGGATTAAATTATATTATGTATTAAAATACACATAATGAAAATGCATCCTCACAGTCAGTTTATATTCTGTAACAACACCCAGTAGCTGGTTGTTATCCTCAGGTGACCAACCCTAACCTCTCACTTTCCCAGCCAGACGGGAATGTGTCCCAGGACTTTATCAGCATCGGTTTAGCTCCAGTTACCGATAAGCACCTCTACACGCCGCTTCTCTTTCAGTACCCCATCTCCTTCTCTATTCCCTCCAGAATCTCAATTCCAAAATCCAAGAAGAAATCAGAAACTGTTGGCAGATGGGTCTGAATTTCTCGGAGAAGTTAGCTCATCCACAACAGCCTGCTTGCACAAACATACACTGTTCTGCCATTCAGTTTCAAGTAACTGCTGTAGAAGATACATACCCTTCATATTTCCAAACAAAACTCAAAAATAAAAATATAAACTGAAAGAAGAAAATAGGATGTTTACAGGACTAATGCAACTTTCATTCTCCAGCCCACTGGTCTTTCCCTTCTGAATCATTACCTTACCTCCAAAAGGAACATTCAGCTTTATTTTATAGATTCTTGGCCAAGATATGACTGCTTTTTTTTCCTCCTGTGACACAAATAATTTTTTTTTCTCAAGCAATATCTAACAATTTGCAAAATATTTGTTCACAGTTTTGCCCTCATATTTTGAGGAGCATCACATCATAATCACATTAGAAGTCTGATAGTATTCAGATGGTTGCTATACAGTAGAGGATTTCTTACAGTGAAAATCAGTTGCAAAAGAAAAAATCGTACTGGACAAAACCCTCCTTACACTTCAGATCAGATTTTCCAATTTGATTAGTAGGAATTAAAATACTATACATGCATTTGGCTTTTCAGGTCAGTATTTATATGGTCCCTCTCTTCTAATTGTTTTATGTCAGTAAATAATTACTTGCCTTTCTTCTCTCCATTAATCACTGTCTATGAGGTTTGGTCTGACATTGTTTCATTTTACTAGCATGGTATTTGGAGGCAACTCCACGATTTCTTCCACTAACCTCTCCTTAACATTCAAAAGCTTGGCCTTTAGACCAAGATAGAGGTCTAGAGCAAACACACCATTTGCAATCATCCCTTTCGGTCTTACCATCTCCACAGCCTTGAGTCAGTTTATATGTGAGTAACAAAATTCCCAAACATTGCAGGATGGGTGCTGATGATAACGCCATTTCCACTGACCCATACTGAACCCGATACTGTGAGAGGAATTCAGTGTTCAGTGGAACCCCATTGCACTCTTCACCTATGACTGTGCTGCATTTGGGAAACCTGATTATAGCAGACACCAGTGCACAGGCTCCAGTCTAGCTCACTTGATGTTGTTGGCAGAGAAGCTGTGACTGGGGAGGATTCAGCCCAGGCCAACATACCTACCTCAGGCACTCAGTATTTGGCACCTTGTTGCTATTGCTTAGTATGCCTAACAAGGAGTTTAAGGCAGCAGGTATATACCTACATATGTATGCTGTGCTTATCTGAATACAGCCATTTATTTTGTTACGGAGACAATTAATCATGATTTTTAAAATTATGCAGTTTCATGGAAAATTCTTGGGTTTTTTTACTAGAAAGAACATCTCTCACTACTTTCACTGCTTTAAACTCAATCACTGTTTCTCAGCTGCAAGTTATGAGCAAGGCTGGTAACACTCCTTGATTGGGAAATGAGAAGTAGCTGTTGTTATTGTTATCCACTCTTTACAGCAGCAAGGCAACTAAAGTGGCCTTCAACTACTGCCAGGAGATCAGTTCCAGGAGAGTAAGGAACATGTTTACACCATGTTCACCATGCCCTTCCTCTCAGAGGATGGAGGGCTCTTGGAGGGCTATTTTGAATCTCAGGTGTTTGGACAATTCTCTGCGGTGGAAATGCTGCACAGCTGTCAAATTACTATTTATAATCAGGAAGTGAAAATCAAAGTGCATGATGGTTTGAACCACTTGAGCTATAACTGCATCCAAGTCATTTAGCTTTGTTGAAATCTAATACAAAAAACTTCCACCACAAAAGAATATAAAGTGGTATTGAACTGAAAAATGTGGTTCAACTCCTTTCTCTAGTAAAAACAATAAATTTGTCTTAAATATACCTAAATGCATTCCATATTGTTGGATATCTGCAGACAACCGCCAATACTGTTGCAACTGTACTCGTAATATAGTGTTAAGCGATCCTGACACTCCAGGCCATGGTTGTTGGAAGAGGCGAGAACAGGAAATTACAACCTACTCCTATTTTCATAATTGTTTTCATTTTACATTTATTAGTCTACTAATATGTCACACAGTTACCAGCCCTGTTTTCTTCTCAACAGCTAACGATCGGAGCTGTTGGGTTTGAAGTACAGTTGTATTGAGTTGCACTTTCACTCTTGGTTACTCCCACTGCTGTGGAAGTCCTCAGGATTTTTTGTGTTTCCTTTCTAGAGTCAATTTGCATGAGGAATGATTCCAGGTGCCTGTCAAACTCTTGCCAAAAGAACTCTACATGTGTTGCTGGTCGTAAAGACGATACTTGCCATTGTGCAGATGGGTCAGTGGACAGCAAGGAGGAACTCTGCAATAAACCCTCTGATCCTTGCTCTTCAAACCCTTGTCTCCAAAACGCTACCTGTTTAAGCTCTGCTGGAAACCTCAGCTTTACTTGCAAGTGCCCTGCTGGCTATAATGGACCTACCTGTGAAATAGTTATCAGCGTGTGTGACACAAACCCTTGTGAACATGGAGGCACCTGCCAAAACGGCCTGGCTGGGCCCACCTGCCTCTGTAGTGCAGGATACACAGGAGCACTCTGTGAAATGGACTTTGATGAATGCATTTCTGAACCATGCCACAACGGAGCAGTGTGCAGGGATGGGGTTGATGAATACTCCTGCTACTGTGTCCCAGGCTACCAAGGCAAGCACTGTGACCTGGAAGTGAATGAATGTGTGTCAGATCCCTGCCTGAATGGGGCAACATGTCTCAACCAGATAGGACAGTACGATTGCATCTGTCCATTTGGGTACACAGGTAAGCACCGTTAGAACAACTTTTTCTTTGCATCATGGAGAACCATCATAATTCATGTTCCAAGTTCAGCTCCCCCACCTACACACCACCTTGCCTTCATCCACCATCACCAGTGTCTGTTGGTGCATTATGGGTTACCTTATCACTGTAAACTACTGATATCACATAGACAAGGATTAAAGAAATCTCACATTTACCAGAAACTACAGAGCAGTTTTGTGAACATCAAGCTATGTCACAGGGCAGGTTATCTTTCCTTTTAAAAGAAACATTCTCAAAATGCATCTCCTCAGAGTGCTGTACATAGTTTTTGGTCCTCAGACAAAACCTATCTTTGACAGGGTTAAAAATTAGGCCTAATTAGACTTGCTTGATTTGCTAATCATGACAAACTGTACTCTTAAACCTAGACATTTCACGTAAACTTTCTCTCTCTGCCCTTCCCAGAAACAGAGGATTCATTTCCAACTAGAACATTATCTAAGTTAAATAGAAAGAAAAGTATCATCAGGTTCCTAAACCGCTCATTTTTTTATAATCCCATTTTGTGTGACTTCATTTTTAAGGTACGGGTGTGATTTTTCTTGCCTACTTCCTTTACTGGAGAGCTTATAATCCTAGCAGGAGACAGCTCCCTTCAAATTTCAAAGCCATATTCAGGGATAGGACTGTGAGAGATAGCACACTGAATTATTAAAAGGAGAAAAGGGAAGGCATTTTAGTGATAGGTTGCCAGTCAGGTAAGCAAAGAAAAAAAAAAAAAGTCATACAGCAAAGTGTGTGTGTGTGTGGAACAGCTATTGCTTCAAGTGATCCAAATGAATAAGAAATAAGAGATGTGGTTTACAGCTCCATCCCCAAATCCCCATGCAGAAGGGGAAGTCAGGGGTAAAAAGCAGCTTTCCTGTGTCTGACACAGCACTCGTTGGAAGCCAGCCCTTGGTTAATATCCCTCATGAGCACCGAGAATGTTATTTGAAGGAAGCTTGTTACCTTCCCGCCACCCCGCTGCTGCCAGCGGGTGTCTGAGCCCAGGCCAGCTGAGGAGAAAACTACACAACTGGGGGAAAGCCGAAGAGCAGAAGGAAGGAAAAACCTATTAACAAGCAGCATGGTTACTCTGCAATGATCAGACTCAGCCCAGACCTCCTGTTGTATTCAGGAAACTGTATTTGTTTAACTGGCACTGTTAGTGGGGTCCAGGCCTGGATCCATACCATAGCCCAGGAACTCAGTTTGAAAGAGACAGAATATATACCTTAGAGACAAAGAGAGAAAACATAATAAAATAGTAAAGCCCAAACAAAAAGAAATGAAAATTTAGATCAACACAAACTGCTGGAAGAAACTTGTTCTGCTGGAGTCTCTCCACTTTCATCACAAAATTCTGCCGTTTCCCAGGCTGATGCTCTCTGCTCTCAACAAAAATCAAACTGTCACCAAGTGCTCCACACTCAGCACAAGCAGAGTTAAGAAATGAGGAGAGAACCAAAAAAGGAGAAAAGGTCTAAAATACAAAACAGAAGAGGCTGCAGTGTTTTGACATACAGCCTTGACACTGCTTCCAGGAGCAGAGACTAATCATAATAATTCTATAGAGGAGTAGCAGACTGTTCCTTCAGCAGTAAAACACCAGCTTATAAAGGCTACTTAACAAAATGATTTATCAGAAGCATTTTTTTTTGTTCTTTTCTGCACCTTGTTGTGAGTTGTGCTAAATGCACAAGTCAGAGGGATTACTGGATGAGAGCCCTGAGGTGGCCCACTGGTAATAAAAACTCTCATTTACTCTGTCAGGGGATCTTGCCAACCACTATTATCCCGGCCTGACACTGTGAATTACCATGGGAAGTCATCCAGCTTCATCTCATTTCCCTAAGATGTTAAAAAGGTTATATCTCTTGATATGTAGGTAGGGAACGTACAGTAAATCTACAGCAGTAATGTTAACCAAATGCTTGAGTTACTGGCTGCAGTTGCTACTTGTTTCATGGACTATGACTGCTATTTTGTATGATTGGTATGCTGCAGCACTTCTTAAAATAGCTGAGAAATGTCACACATAATTCTTACACAAATGGAAGAGGTTAGAATGCACCAAGAGCCAAAGACTGGAAAATTTAGCATGAAATCTGCAGTTTCTATGATAATGTTCTGCATGTGTGAAATTATTTACAAGACATGTGTCACACAGCTGTTAAATAATGAAGCTCAATTGGTTTGTTGAAGTTTTGCTGGCTATCTTAATCAAATGCATTTTTTCCTCCATTGCACTAATTGCACTTGCTTTTAATTCACCCCAACAGAGAACAGTGTAAGAGCCTGTTATCACCCACGGCTAGGTACATTAATTGTCTTGCTGGACACAGCTGAAGACAGTCTTCCATGGCAAGTGAGAATTCTAGTGTGAACTATCCAGGGTGCGTGGCAGTTCCAAAACTAAAAACAGCAGCAGGAGAAAGTATTTCAGTGACAGACAAAATAGGTGTAAATTCTTTGTGCAATACCTTTTACTATGATGCAACCATATCTGGAATGAACCCTACAAGATAAGGACATTATTTCTGGTAGATTTTTAAGTTCTCATGCAGTATGGATAGACCATGCAAATATTTAGGGTAGATGCATCATAAGTCTTAGGCACTTAAAGGCAAGCAGAGGCACAGCAGCTTCTACCATGGGGATGAAGTACCTCATGTACAGATGTCACCTCCCAACAAACTCAGGACAGTATCACTGTAGGTATCAATAGCAAACAACGTTGTCCATCCAAGAGCATTTCCCAAAGTGGAAAGCCTGTTTCCTTCCTCAGCTTTCAGGTTTCAAATCAGCACTCCTTGCCTTGTGCCCCAGCAAGCCTGAGCAGAGGATTCAGCCCAGGTTATCAGTTCTGCTGAGATTCCTAAGCACAAGACTGTGACGTGGGACGAGCCCAGCAGTATTGGCCACATGTCAAAGGGTTTTCAAAATAAACATTAGCAGAGGGTGCATACATCCAAAGCATGCTTGTCACAGTTCATAATTTCACTGTGCTGAAACCTTTGATTTAGCGTCACTGTCCTCTTGCAATTGTGCCTGCATAGTGCAGTATTGTAAGACCTGTAACAACTTACATCTGTGCATGTGTAGACCTGCACACAAAAAGGATGAGTCTTGCTCCAAGAAACTGAGCTCTTCCCTCTGTCTAATTTTTGATGGCTCTCTCCCTGGCCCTTCAAAGCTGGTGCCTAGAAAATAGCTATCTGACACCCTCCATCCAAATGACAGCAACCAGGATTACTATATACAGATTGAGGAACATGGGGACAGTCCTCTCTACCTGCTATGCCCGAGCACAGCGCTACAGCACATGAGGGCAGAAGAGGTGACCTGGAAACACATTTCCAGCCATACTAAGAACTTGCAGGTCTTTCCGGAACTACACTGAACCTGCAAACCGTAGTATCTTTGACCAGAAGGTGATTTTACAATATATCTGTAGGCAGGCAAGTTTGAAAATGCTGGCTGTATTTCTTTCATCCTTGTCTGCATTTACTTTTTATTGACTGGGGCTGTACAAAGTGCACAGTAGGACTCATTTGAAAAGCAAGCAGTATAAGAAATAATCTTAGCTCTTCAAAGAAACAACAAGAGATATAAATATCACTTATATCCACCTTCCCAGTCTTTCAATTCAAACCACTTGCGCTGTTCAGTGTCTGCTGAAATACTCTGCCTGCTCTAGGGTGGGATGCCTTTGCTCACGATGCTATAGCCCCATGCAATAACTGTGGCAGGGCTTGTTGGTGCTCTTTTTCCTTTCTGGCATATGATATTTGGCATAGAGCATATTTATGACAGAATGTTAGACTGAGGTGCAACTGCAGATCTAATCTTTTCATCTCTCTTCTTCACATATAAGAAAGCCTGACAGCACACTCAGCAGAGGCTAGGAAGGAATTCCCCCCGTTTGCATGGCATATCACATTGGCTGGGTGCATTATACAGAGAGAAGTTTTCTTCTGAGGCAACGTTGCCGAAGGCAGGTTACTGGGCTTGATAGATTAAAGACATGAACCAAAACAACAACACTATGTTCTCATGTTAATTGTCAGGCTGTTCTCAGGCCTGTAGTTTTGAATTTGGCTGAACTGAGGATCAGTTGAACAGGGCTTGTTTTGTCACATGATTTTTAGTGTTCACAGTAAGCTGTTAACAAGCTCTGGCAGATTTACGGTCACTAGACATACTTCTGCAAACACATTGTTTATAATTACAGTGAATTCACAGGGCAATGACCACAGAGGGATTGCTTACTGTATCTTGATGTAATGTACATTACCATAAAGCCATAACAGAGCGTTCCTGTGCTAGGGTCTCACAGCAGGCTCTGCTAAAAGTAGCAGCTAGATCAGTGAACCTTCATCTGGAGGCACAGAACTAGCAACTTCACCCATCCAGCATTCTATACATAGTCTCAAGGAACTATAAAAATATATTCTCTATCATTACAGACGTAATATTTCTCAATGACTGGAAAGGTGAACTTGCATTTTAATGTTTAAATACAATGAAAAGTAGTTATAATTAGCATACTCAAATTTTGTTTTGGCATTTTAAGATATTTCCCAGTGTTTAACCATAATATGGATTTTTTTTTTAAAAAAGAAAAGTTGTCACATTCAAAAGGGTGAAAATAAATTAGTAATCAACAGTGCTAAATATTAGCAATCTCAGTGTTTTGAGAAAGAAATTCTGAGTTAGAATATACAAATTTCACAGCAGGACAGAGCTGGCAAAAACAGCATAAGGAAAGAATTAGAGATGAGCTCCTAAATAAATTGCCAAGATAATATCCATCATCAAAACGTGTCTGCTCCCATCTTTTGAAAGCCTGCCCCATCATCTTGTACTGAAAACTTCACCTCCCCCCCCCCCCCCAAAAAAAAAAAGGAACTCAATCTCGGGGCTACAGATTCTTTTTCAAGTAGGAAATTCCCCTGAAAACTATTTACAATATTTTGGTAAGCCAAATAAAGAATACGCAAGTACACTGAAAAGTGGCCTCTTCATTATAATTTGCCATTTTGCATCTGGTTTGTGGCTGATACCATAGCTGTTAAAACAAACTGACTTGGAAGGTGAAAATTATTTTTAAACTATCAGTTTTTACTAATACTAATAATATCAGTAAAACTATTAGTATTACTCAAAATACTAAATAAATGCATAAATATGCAAAACCTTTAAATAATCGAAGCAGAAGCAGCAAAACATTAAGAAATTTTCTTTGTGTCTCCTGGACTGTGCTAGAGATAAGAAAAAAGGAGCGTACGTTTAACCTGCCGACTATCATAAGTAGCTGTAACTAATATTAGAACTGATTTAGTTCCATTATTTCTAAAGAGCAGCTCTGAGATTCTGACCTGTTGCAAACATGGCATCATAGACCAATTTATTTACACATTGCTAAACCTTTAAAAAAGTGAAGCAAAAGGCACAGCTAAACTGGCAACTTCCCAGTGAATTACAATGAACTGTGCAGCTTTAAATGGACTCTTCTGACATCATTAAATTACTAGTCACTTCTGTGTTATACAAATAGGACTGTAGCATGGTTTGAATAATCTGAAAATTAGTTTGTTCTGTTTCCATGTGCAAGCTAACATAAAAAGTTATTCTACCTGTTCTTGTGAATAGCAGCTGGTTTGTTCTTTTTTAAATCCTCCCAAGCCTTGAAAAAACTAGTCTTGCAATGCACACTAAAGAAAAAATGTCTTTTAAAAATAGGCAATTGCTTAAAAAAAAAAAACAAAACAAAAAAAACCCCCAAAGATTATGTGAATATTATGCTTAAAACATAATTCCTTGCTGAGATCTCCAAAACTATTTGCTACGTCTGGGGTTTGTTTGTTTTCTTTGCTTTTGAAGGTACAAACTGTGAGCTGGAAATAGATGAGTGCTTTTCACAGCCGTGCCTGAATGGTGCGACCTGCCACGACTTCCTGGGGAGCTTCGCCTGCTCCTGCGCGCCGGGCTTCCTTGGCGACCTCTGCGAAACAAACATCGATGAGTGCGTCAGCTGGCCATGCCTCAATGGGGGCCAGTGCATGGACCATGCCAACGGGTAAGTCTTCTACAGCTGGGTAACGCTAATTTGAGTTGCTATTAGCTCCTGTGTTTGCAGACAGGAATGCTAGGAGAGCCTGCACTGCAAGGTAGCCGATTGCATTTCAAATTGTGGATTTCAGTCCTGGATCCTGCACTGATTTCGGTTTAAATTTAAAAAGGGTTAAAGAATGTAAGTCCAATGTCAAAGCAAATAGGACAACAAAATATTTATGGCAAAGACTGACCAAGAAGTAAATTTTCTATATTTATAGTTACATGTTGATCCTCTGGCCCTGAGGACTGTCATTTAGAGATTAATTCTGTTTCTAACACTCATCAAACTTCAGTTTCCAAGAGAGATGTGACAGTGTATAAAATTGAATTTGCCAAGAGCAGCTGCTCACACCGATGGACAGAAGCATTAGAAAAGAGAGGCAGAGGAAAACTGTAATAATAGTAACCATAGTAATAGCTATCATTAGCTGATGTGTCAGGAACTTTACAGGCGTATAGGACAACAGTTCCTTAGTCAAAAAAACCTGCAGTCCATGGGCAAAGAAAAAAATAAAAACCACCCACAAATGAATAGAACGCAAGGCAGCAGAAAAGTGAGCTTCTCCACCTACTGTTAATAACCCTATACAGAGGTCCAAGCATAGCCTAGGCAGCCAGAGCTCTGGCATTCATTCACCAATACCGACTTTGCATACTCAGCGTGAGATTTCCAAACTGAAAATACATACGTATAAGCTCAGTCTGAAGGATTACAAGTGTATTCATGCAGATGCTCCTCTCACCAGTATAAGATTTGTCCTCTATTGTGTATTTTCCGTTTTATAAAGTGGTTCTGAAGATTTTGGTGCCCCAAAAATCAGTCCAAAAGTCACATCAGCAAAAGGCACGCTTGCTTTGAATGAGAAAGAAGAGATCATGTTCTGGGAATGAACTTTTGTACAGTGTGGTGACATGGCACCAACCTTGCAGAGTTCCTTTTCAGCAGCGCTGAATGACTCTGAATAGGACAAAGAAATTTACTATTTTCCAGTGTAGCTAAAGCACGACAGCAGGGAGAGGGAGGTCACCTTGCACCTGACTAGTTCACAGCAGACCCATTTAGTAACCTGCATGCCTTTTGAGAATACACACATGAGGTGAGCAACTGGGATGCTCATTCAGGCCAGACTTAATCCTACTCATTTTTCTTCTAGCTGCTAAAGCTGAGATACATGTAAGAGCAATTTTAATTGGCTTGTAATACTGCAGGATATCTGCAGAACGATTGAAGCTCTTACCACATTCGTTACATGATGAAAAACGTTTGACAACAAAGCAATTCAAAACAGAAGGGTGTCTAGCAGTTTCCTTTCTTTTGTGTATTTTTGGGGTTAAATGAAGAACTGTAGTCTTTAAACAGTAGTTTTCCTTTTCTGACTAATGTTACAGTGCAGCTGAGTCTTTTTTGTGTGCCACCAGCTCTCACAGAAATGTGTGAGGTGGCAGATTTAACATTAAAAGCCATAAACACGAATACTGAATCAAATTCTCCCCCAAATTCCAGATTGATCTTCCAATGATATTTCATGAATGCAATAAAGTAGAACTTGACCTCTTAAAAAAAGTGCTTCACATTATTGAACATTTCTTACTTAAACTCAGTAACTTACAGAGGTGCCTTAGATGGACTTACAAAACCTGGTGTGCATAGGCACAGAAGATGCCTCTGCATGCTCCAAGCCTTTTTTCCATAGGAAATAGTCCCAGGACCTCCAATGTTCTTATGATTGCATAGGAAAGAACATCTGCACGTATTGCTTTCTGCATATTGTGAGAACATCAAATAACCCCCCCCCCCAAAAAAATATGTTAGGTAGAGTATCTAAGAGTATCATTCCTAATAGAAAAACCCCTCTGCCTGCTCAGTCATAGCCTGCCCACAAGTAGGGCACCCTCCAGAATCCCTGAAAGTCAACAGCAATGTCAAACACTTACAGATACCCGAGAAAAAAGTCACACAGGTGGGGCTTCACATTAAGTAGCGAGCTGTAAATATTCCTCACTGCTCTGTGATTCTGGACCAGAGGGAAAAAGAAGCATGGACTATGGCAGAAAAAAAATATCTTTCACCACAAAGCTGAACAGCACCAAACCAAAGGCACATGGAGGAAATGTGTGAGAAATACAGCAGAAGAAAGAGACTTCTGTTTTGAGAACATACCTTGGAATGAGAATAATTTTTCTGATTCACATCTTCATTACTTTTTATATCCTAAATTCATATGCCACCTGATCCAAGTAATCTCTGATTTTGATTTAAGAATAATCCATACACTAGTAATAAAGTGGCCTGCCAGAAGTTTCTGCTTATGTACACTTAAACAGCATAGTAAAAAGTTTACGCTTTTTGGTCTGTTAAAGTGCAGGAGCCAGTTGTTCTCTGTTGTTCTCTTATGTTCAGCAACTTTGCTTTCTCTCCATGTATTTACTCCAAGTCTAAGACTTGGATAGTAAACACAGAAACTATAAAATAAGTATACTTATCTCTTGTTTAGCCAGATTCCTCATGACTTCAAATGTACAATAACCAGTGTACCATTTTAAGGTAAAATAAAATGTAACAATAATTTTTTGTTTCTGATAATTTTTAGACAAAGATCATCCAAGCATGCATATTTAACATAAGTTACCATGCAAAAGCCTATCTTTTCTTATGACATGTACAAGTTAGCCTTATACCTTATGACCTAAGCATAGGAGTCATACATTTTATAATAATTAGCTGACTTGGAAAAAAAAAACAACAAAAACACAACAAAAACCTCCAGATGTTACTGATTATCTGCACATTGTTGATTTATATATGCCACTTTCTTTACTTCTAAACCCATAATAGTAACGTGGCTATCAAAAGGTAGCTCTTGTTCCTGTTATTTTGTGGAACTATTCAAGCAATTGACATTTTTGTTTGAACCTAACAGTAAAATATTGTTTTTCAAAGAAAAAGTATCACTCAGTTGAGGAACAGAAATCACCTTATTGTTTTGCCAATTAAATTTCAACCAGCCAGTCCAAGAGAAAGGGATGCTAATACACTTACTGCCTCTGCCCTTTTCATTTTGTGAATAATGTTAGGCCTACAAAGATTGCATTGGAAATGACAGAAACTTTTTTCCCCAAAAAAAATTTAAAAAAAAACCAAACAAAAAAACAATAAAAAAGAAGAAAAAAAACCTTCAATAATTCTTAGAAAAAATTATGTCAAAACCAATTTGAAATCACAAGCAAGATTTTTCCCCAGACAAACCACATATTTCAGGAAAAAGCTCATTGTTCATTCCCAGTTTCTGCGCTTTCTCCTAGAGCACCAGATGGAGATCTTGAGCCTGGACTCAACTGCCAGCTGCTAGCCAAGGCTACACAAGCAGCTGCGCAGGTCTGGGAACAAAGCCCAGATCTCCTGACTTCCAGCTAGATTGAACATCGCATTCTGTGTTGCAGGTACAGCTGCAACTGTACCGGTACCGGATTTATGGGCCTACACTGTGAGACCTTAACTCCCTTATGCTGGTCACAACCATGCTACAATAACGGCACTTGCGAGGACAACGCTGACAATTACACATGTCACTGTTGGCCAGGTAAGGTCGAAGTTTTCCTATAAACACTCTCTTTCCTGGTGTAGTAAAGTCCTTTTTTTTTTTTCTTTGCTGATACAATAAAATGTTGAAGCTGCGCAATCTTAAAAATACTCTATGGGCTTGTGTTTAGGTGGCCTTCACTCACCATGGGTCAGAGCCCTATGGGCAAGTTGCTGCCTTTTCCAGCCAGGGATTGATTTCCCTGCACAGCACAAGTGGGCAAATCCAGAAATGCCAGTACTGAGGAGCCAAGACAGGAGATAAGTCAAAGTTGGGATCCATCTCCCAGTTGCTTAATACTTCAACCTGTATGATATCTGAATCACTTCTGTGGCTGACCCTTTTTTAGTCTTTATTACCACGACCTTTACACCGTCTAAAATCTTACTTTTTCAATGCAAAATGTTGTCTGAGTAAATTTTAAACTAGACGTTGCGTTGGAGAAACTGGTCTCTTTCTTATCACCAGTGCAAGTTGTTCTGTCTAGAAGCATAGGGTGAAACACGCTGGGCTGTGTTCTCTACCGGCAAGGCTTGCATACCCAGCCATTTGCTAAAAGCTCTCAGACCCCTAGTGGGGGCACAGGCCCTGTGAGACTTTGTAAATCTTTCTTTCAGTGTGAGGACTAACTGCAAGTCTCCACGGAAAGTCTAATGTCCACGTCCTCATTGAGGATGCACGAGCGCAGCACACTGTAAGGAGCCACAGTGTTGGACTACATGGCTCTTGGTGCATTAGAAATCGAGAAGTTAGGCATAACCCTTAGCATTTTCCAGAAACTGGGGAGTTTTGTGGCACTTTTCAGACAAAGCCCTTCACAGGCACCAAATAATTTATGCTCCCTGCCCTCCTCTGTCGTAGGGAGGTGGTGCAAAAGCGAATGAAAGCATCACACAACTGGAGAGCATATCTGTACCACAACACAGCGCCTGCTTTTCCACACAGATCTCTACGTTATTTCCTAAAAAAGGACGAGACCCCAAGTCCGCCCAGCCCAGCTAGCTAAGGCAGAGTAGCCTGGCAGTGCCCTGCCGCTGAGCCTGGGCAGAGCGCCGCAAGGACACAGTCACGCTTGCAAGCTGTGGAGGACGCCTGTTAGCCCGTGACAGTCTGAAACCAAGCACACCTAATAATATTCACAGCATTCACTCACAGTAGTATTCTCAGGTCTGGAATGAAATGACTAATGCATCAGTTAAAGGAATTCTCCTCACGGCTCTCCACAGGCTACACGGGCGCCCGCTGCGAGGAGGACATCGGGGAGTGCGGCAGCAGCCCCTGCCGCCCCGGGGGGCACTGCGTGGAGCGCTCCTGGGCCCGCCACTACGGCAGCGTGCCTGGCCTGCCACCTGCCTTCAGCTTCGACAAGGCCGAGGGCTATATCTGCAGCTGTAAGCCAGGCTTTACCGGTAAGATTCCTGTGGTGAAAGCTTAGGAAGTGACATACCGCCATATCCCGTAGTTGAGGCCTGGCTGTCAATCAACCTTTAAAACCAGTTGTGTGTTTTAAGGTGCCATAGTACAAAGGGTCCCTCTGGTTGGTCACCATGCCACGGCCAGTAGCCATTTGTATGGCACCAAGGGAGTTGGTTGCACGACTTGTAAGTGTATGGAGAGAGCGGCGGGCCCAGGTAGGGTCCCAAGGCCAAGGAGAGCCACCAGGCCTCTGCCACCACCCGCACAGCTCCGTCACTCCTAACCGCGTTTGCCTGAGCTACGCAATACGCTTCAGTGAGCGTCTCTTTCATCACGAGCTTGAAATTCACTTGTGCCCAGGGACTATATTACATGAATGAAAACAATGAATACTAGGTGAGAGAGTATTTTCATAAAACATCCATGAAGCAACCCCTGAAGCTCCAGGCGTTTCTGTTGACACGCTCCTCGGGCAGCCCTGCACCACAGCACCAGGCGCTGCCAGGAACACCCCTTCATCCGAGCAATTTTTTATGCAAGTTTGGCAGCGGAGCGTGTTGGTGATATCCTACAGCTTAAATCAAAAGTAATTCCAAGTGGTGCACATAGCTGTACTCTTAAGGGAAAAACCCTATCAAAGTTACAGACAAACATAATCCTAAAAAGGATGGGGTAAGATTTCCATTTAACACAGACTGCACTATTTAGCACAGCTGCAGACAAGTTTGGTTTGGATTGTACACTTCCAAGTCTACAGTGTTTTTTCTGTCAACTCCATTCCCTTGTTCCTCCTGAAGGAAAAAATAATTAATAGCTGGATTAATTTAACCAGCCTTCAATTTCTCATTCCATTCATCTCCTGAACAGCTTATAAACTTCTGTGTGTCTCCCAGTGACTTGTATGACCGCTGTCTCCAACGTAGTGGATACAAAAGTATATGAAGAACACAACTTTCTCTCTGAATTCCCAACTTGTTTTTCTTCAAAGTGGCATTGAGACTTTGTTTGCTTTTGTTCCATCCCTTCCCCTTAACTGTCTTTCCCTGTCCTGTCACTAAGTGTTGCTGTTGTTCTTTTGTTCTGCCTAGGAGAGCATAATGTGTAGCCTCTCTACTAAGGCTTGGGCTATCCCCCAGGCTGGGCTGAGCACCTTTACTTCCTCACATGCCACTGCTTCCTCTTTGCTTCCTTCCAGTGATAACCAGCTCTCAAGTTTCTTTTCCTCCCCTCTTGCCCTAATTTAAAAACTCGTATGCTCTGTCAGACAACCCAGAAGGTACCTCCTTGTTTATTCATCATCCTTTATCCTCTTATTTCCTTATCAATTGCCTTCACCTGGCTTGTTTTCTTGATTTGGGTCATGATACTGATTTAATTCACATGGAGTACTCCTTTACTCTCAGGGAGTACAGGCAGACTCTAACTGATCTGAAAAAAGTGTCAGAATCTATTTAAATCTATTCATCTTAAATCATTTTTTTCAATATATAAGCTCCTCAATCACAATGCAAGACTCTCCAAAGCATGACTGAGAAAAGCCTTGGAGACCCTGAAATTTCTGCTAATTTCATATGCAAATTACATTACATTTTTCAAAACCTTATGTAAGTTTAGTTCTCCATGTACCTGTTGGATGCTATATATAACTTTCGTTATTAACTGCACCCCCCCGCCCCCCAAAAAAATAGTTATTCTTACCAAACAGCATGCCCAGACAGCTGGAGGCAGGAAGAACACAATCTTTAACAAGGATGGTTGTAAAAGCTGCATGTGAAATGTCATTCAGTAACATGCTGAAAAAACATGGTTAATCTTGCTACCCTTTTCAGGTCCTTCCCTGCCTTTGTTTTTCAGGAGGGGCTAAATTTTAAACTTCTTTTTCTTTTCTTTTCTTTTTTTTTTTTTTTTTTCCTGGCCCGTGTAAGGCACAACTTTGTCAAGCAATTTGCATATTTACTGAAAAAACAGCAGGATTGTTTTCACAGGCACCTAGCATCTTAGGCTCCCAGACTTTGTTCTAACAGCCCTTAGATATAATGCAGCCAGCCTCCCCAGGACACCAAGCAACGCTGCAGATTTCTCTCTGGCCCTTCTCCTTCCTCCAGATAATCTGGAAGTAGAAAGTGCTCAAAAGGAGCCTCAACCTCCTTGTATGTCAGAAGCTTTGACACAAAAAGCCTATAGGGTGGAGTGGAAACATTCACTTCTGATGTTGATAAGTAATTTCTCTAATTATAGCCAAATTAATAATAAGTAAACCTCATGTTTTAATGGGAATTAAAGAAGATTTAGGATTAGAGTTGATAACAGTAGTATGAGTCAAGGTAGCAGATGAATCCCTGGTCAGGATCTCTCAATATATGGGTGCTTATCTTATGTGTATGAACTAACAGTCAGCTGGAAAAAAGGTCAGATCCTTTCATCTGAGTATCAGTACATTTAATGAACAAAGTCCTACATTTGTGTGGCTGTAGGTCAGGAGTTCTTCCATCCCTTACACCTGAATTGTTGTATGTGCTTTAGATATAAAACCCCAGATTCCTATTGAAACAGGATGAAGATTTTCTTTAATAAATCATATTCAGTATTTTATTATGCCTCTCTCCTCAGTAAAGCACTCACAGAACATCATAATAATACTTCACTGTTCAGGGTAATATGAAGAGATAATAATCGACATACTCTGTATTGTTAGGGCCCAATCCAAAAGCCATTGAAATCAATGGAAAGGTACCATTAAATTGAGGATGTTTTCCAATTTTGTAACAAGCATAAAATGGCATCTTTGAACTTACTGGATAAGATTGAGAACAAATTACCGTAATTCAACTGAAAAACAGAATATCTACCTTTCAGACTACAGTTTTAGCCCCAAGGGCAGGAGATAATAGAGTCTAAACACATGCCTCTGTCAGGATGAAATATTTCCTTACCCAGCTGAGAGAAAGGAATAAATATTATCTGGCAGTATCTTGTTATAGACAGTGATTGTGCAGGTGACTTGAAAAATAGTCAGTAGTCCTACCAAATGTCTTGGAAAGAACAAATCTGCAAACAAAATTATTTACATAATTTTATTCTTAAAAATAAAAAATAAAATCCCAGTCTGGAGACTTTATCCCAACTAGGAAGTCTTTGAGACCATTGGTTATACGCCTTATCCCACATCCAAGATAGAAAATTTCTGCACAGGTTCTACAAAGGGTTAAACTTCTTCAGCTCTTTTTTAAATCAAAGAGTTTGGGGATACTCAGATTTCAAGAGGTCTCAGTACTTCTGTGGTAGCAAGCCCTCGATTTTTTATATTACCTTGGTATGCTGGCCCCCTAGCACAACAGTACTTTTAATAGATTGGGCTTTCGTTTAAAGGGCTTGTGATTTGTTACTGCTAGCTAAAGGCAATAGTTACCCTAGAACTGTGTCCCTTCATACTGTGGATATATTGTATTGCTCTAGCACTGCACATTTTTTAAAAAGATGGTTATTTGAAAGGTTAAACTTTTCACTTTGCTTATGAAAACACGTGGGAAAGGAGGAGGGCAGAGCTATGGATTTGGTAGTGACTCATTTCACCAGATTGTAATAAACTTCACACCATGTCAAAATTAAAGAGCTTCTGAACTTGCAAGGTCTATCAAGTGACACATTCCGGTGCTGAACTGAGCCCAGAAGCGGTAAGTGTGCAAGGCAGGCAGGTGCTCCTCATGCCTCGAAAGCAGCACTGCCCACGGTGCCCGGGTGGGTGGGACAGTGCTGCCAGCAGGGATGAAGAGCATCCATTTAGCTTCAGCAGAGTGTAAGAGGAGTAGAGATCACTAACCCGTTTTTAGGCAGGGTGCCTGCTGATGTGCAGACAAGTGCTGGCAGCTGAGGACCTTACCACTTCTGGTGTCTTGTTATGCACTACGTGCCAGCTGTGCCACCAGCACTGCTGCTTGCTTTGGTATCATGAATTCCTGAGTGTTTTTTGGCCTTTTTGTTTATTTGCTTTGTTTTCTGTTTTTCCCTTTTAAATTTCCTTGGCCCCTTTCCCAGCCTGTTGGACTGTAGCAAGAGAAAATGATATGATGAGACTGGTGTTGTATGCATATTCAATTCCTGGCATATGCATGGGGGAAAGAAACTGTCTCCTGGAGCCAGAAGATGAGGCAGATAAATGGCCAGTATGGGAGAGTACTGAACACTCAACTAACTAAAGAAAACCTAACCCAGATACTGAACTGTGGACACCATGGGGTTGGTGCTTAAAATTTGAATCCTTTGGACTCTCACTCCACATTTAAACCAGGGTGAAAGTAACACAGAAGGACACAGGGCATTGGGAATCCATTTCCCTGCATATCTTTAGATGCTGCTATAGGCAGACCATCCAGCAGACAACAAAGTAGGCTGTCACAGCCAGCCATACTCCTCTCCCAGCCTGTGACAGTATTACACAGCTATAAATATTATTTATGACTAACGGGTACGATAGTAGGCACATTATCACTGACTTGGGAAGCTTAAAATACAAACATATTGTTTTGGTTTCTTTATTTTTTAAATCCCCTTCTTAATCACCAGTACAGTGATCACAGAGCTGCCATCTTTCTTAGGTATATAAAGTGATACGAGTCTTGCAAAAAAGAAATGAAGTAGGTGAATAGCAAAGTTATCATCTTGCCCCCAGACTCCAAGTTTTATTTTTTCGTTTATTTCCTCCTCTGTCCTTCAGCTGTTCACACCTAGGAGTCAATCATTCCTCCATTACACTAGGTTAATTAATTTTATTTCGTGGCCTGTCATCACAGTTTACAAGGTTATTTTCTCTCGATTCTGAGACCTTAGAAGAAGACAAGACTGTTCAAGAAAAGAATGAGCATTAAAAAGGAGGAGATACAGAGAGAAAAGAAAATTTTGAAATGAAGAAGGTTTCAAGGGCACCAGTCATCTTTTCAGTGGGACTCAGGCTTCTCCCACAGGCAAGGCAGGCACTCAAGTTCAAAATCAACAGGTCTTGGAGGTACTGTTAGCTAATTATTACTCCTGCACAAGCAAGGGTTCAAGAAGAAAAATGCTGCTACTATCAAGCACCCATTCAAGGTTAGCTGATTTAAGGAGAAATTCCAAATACAACTACTACACATGTGAATTGCTGAAAAACAGAATTAGGGCTTGATGTATGTGTAGGCTTCTTACCACTCTGGAACTGCAGAAAGGCTGTAACTGGGATGCAAACAGCTATCTTTTCTGCCTAAGTTTGATTCACAATGAGTACAGCATCCCTCTTACACTGTGAGACTGCTGTGAAAGGTTCCCTTACAAAATCAACTTTTGTGCCGGGCAGCTGTGCAGTAAAACATAAAAAAGTATCGCTGTTCTCTGAGCGTGGGGAAGTTGTTACTGCTTTCCTAGAGATATTTCTACAGTGCTGCCCTATCTCTGTTCCAGACTCTATGATCTCTGTATATTCCTGTTCAAAAGCTTAGGGGGGAAGGAGTAGGAGGACCTTCTCTCACTGCTCCCAGCCACTCTTTAGCAGCTCCAGCATTTGGAGACCAGTGCAGGCAAGGGCTGCACCAACACAGAATGCCCTCAGGGCCTGGCAGGCACTTGCTGCCTGTAAAAACCCTATACAAAAAAGACAATTAGCATGTTAAAGTACTTTTTCCATCTCTACTAAAGCCTCTGATCTTGAAAGAACTTTTGCACAGGCTTTTCATGATTTTATCCAATAATATTATTTAACATTTCTTCAGTTGGTAGTATCCTGGTAAGGAGAGTCATCAGAATTGGTTCCTTCTCAGTTTCCCCCTCCTCCTTTATTTTCACACAGAATTCTTCCTTCTCCTCTTTTTTTTTTAAGTTTTGGAAATGGTCAGGATATTCTTTTTGCATGGCAGAGGGCATCCTTTAGGCCTGGTCTGTCAACTACTCCAGGGAAAGAGGCAGACAGCTCTGCAAATGGTTTCAGGCTCTGAGAATGCAGCATGCTCACTGGTTTCTTGCTTGCTTCTTTATTCACTATTGATCAAACTGCTTTCACTGCAATAAGCACTAATCATTTCTCACATGCTTAGCTCCCAGACCAAGCTCATTGTTAGGTTAGTGTAATTAGTCTTTTTCTGGATAGTCTCCCAGAAGGAAGGCTGAGATTGAACTCACAGTTTGCACACCCTAAATCGTGTAATGGTCATATGAAGGAAGCATACCTCAGAACATTGACGGCAGCGCTGAAATAAGCTGTATCTGGAAGAATTTGTGAATTCGCCATTCCTTTATCAGTTTCCATTTCAGAATTCATGAGACATCTCTACTTCATTTCTACTGAAGGTAGTGCTCCTCTTCAACAACTGTAAGAAATACCATTTAGTGCAAGAAGGTGTAATTTTTACATTCTTGAGCCATATAAATCACCACAGCAGCTAAGACTGAATTATGTTATCCATGACAGCTCTTTCCCTAACAGCCTGTATCTTGAGATACTTTGTGAAAACCTAATAACATCATTTGCAAGAATTAATCTTCTTAGGACTTAAGTTGCCCCCCCTGCATAGCAGCGGACTGTAAAAGCAACTGTTTAAATGCTCCAGCTCTAGTTGTAATGGCTACCTAGTTTTTAGCACTGGCTAAAGAATTCCAGCTTAGTGGGAGACACCAGAAAACACCAGCATGTATCTCTAAGTGATATTGAAACCACTTGATAATCTTTCTGTATTTACCACAATATTCTGCAGCTTGGGTTTCACCTCACTAAAATCTGAACATTTCATGAATACAAGCAAATTCAGTTGTATTTGACGTATGACTGTAAACTACATAAGTATTATCCTCACTTCAGAAAAACAGAAAAAATTACTAAGGTCCAATATGATCATAAGGTATGCCAATACCTTATAAACAGTGGAGTTTCACAACAACCCGTGAATGATGTATTTGTACATCATCAGATCCATTTACCATTTTTAATGTGCTCCAAGTAGAGACTGAAATAGTTTCATATCACAGGTACAAAATATGAACCTAGCATGGGCACTAACTATGCAGAGGACTCCTTTTAATGAAATAAAACTCAGTTTTGTTGAAAAGTTCAACTTGTCCCTATTATTCCTATTGTACAAGGAAACCTTTTGACCAAAGAGTATTTTCACTGGAAATGACAATCTGTGTTAAAATTTTGTAAAAGCTAAACCATGGTCATTAAGAAAGGAGTCCTTGAGTTTTTCATGACAACACCTTACAGAATTAGCCCCCAGACTTGACAATTTGTTTGCAACTGTGAGGATGATACTTAGGGTCCTGGTATACCTTTTTTTTTTTTTTTAATGAGAAATATGTGTTATTATGAGAAATAACTCCTTGTGACAAGTTGCAATGGAAATGCAGAGATCACAGCCATCACTTCTGCATCATTCAGAACCAAAAGAATGCACAGGTATCAAGATAGTTTGGGGTGTTTGGGGTTTTTTTTGTGTTTTGGGTTTTTTTTTAGTTAGAAATATACAAAATTAAAACACTAGGAAGCATCTACAAATACTATTTTCAGAACATGTATAGAATTTAATGCTTTAAAATTTGACAGCTGAGACATCATTACTATGATCTATTTTCTCTAGTTACACTGATACGTTAAGTTGTGTAATGTAGTCCAACATGATTGACAGAGCCTGCAAGCAGTGGATATTTTGAATCTGGCACATCTCTCTGTGTTAAACAGTGTTGCACATAAACACTTTTTAGCATGAAAAGCTTTTTTCCTTGAAGGGAAGGAGAAGGGGATGAATGGCCTTCAATACATAAGCTCCCAGATCTTCCAACACACAGACAGATGTCCTTAGATTTAAGGAATCTATAAGTCCAGAACCTGCAGAAAGTGCTTTTTTTTTTTTTTTAAAAAAAAAAAAAGGCAGTTGTATATTATTTGGCAGCAGGAATAATGCTTTTCCAGGCACCTATTATTCTCCTGACATTCTTTCCTGGTAGATCATTCCACCATATGATTGACTACTTGTTAAAATGAATCTAAATATCCAGTCAGAATTTTCCTTCTGGGGCCTTCTTCAGGCTCTGCCTACTTACCTTTTTGATTTCTTTCTTAATACTGTGAATAAACCTTTCCTAGCCTTTTTAATTGGCATACCTCAGATGTTTATAGTCTCCTACAATTCAGTTTTGCCACCTCTTGGCTGAGCTTTTGAACCCACTCAGTTCCATCTTACCCTATTGAACAATGTCTTGGGCTTTTTCATTTCTTTGCTCCAGCCCAGCAACACGCTATGCAGTCTGGAACCAAACAGGACTCATTTTGCACTACTCTTCCTGTTGTTGAAAAAACAGTAATCCTCATTTCCCTACTAGAAACAGAAACTGCTGTATATCTGTATATCTGTATATCTACATATATATATGTGCTAGGTCTGCGTGTCTAGCGCACCTGGGCATTACAGATAACCCTACATGTTTACTAAAGAGAGGCGTTTCTTGCATATACACATACATCCAACGGCAAAGACAATCACTATGGAAAGCAGAGTTTAGTGTGTGATCTAAGTGATAATCATGCACAAACCCTGCTGAAATCAAAGGTATTGGACATACTAAACTGGTAGCAGAGCTTCGCTCAAATTCTTAAGAATTCGATTGTCCACCTCAGGAGCTACTATACAGCATATGCTTTTTAGCATCATATTGTATAAGCTTACATCATTTTGGTTGAATTACAGTCAAATTGCAAAGTCAAGCAGATGCACAACTTGTCCCCAAACAGGACTGAACTTTGTTTAAAGGTACACATTGTATAGTTTTCACTAATCTGGAGAAAAGGCTTAGCAAGTAGACAGTGAAGAGAAGACTTGTGCTGTGGGACTAATATATTTTACTTCCTCAATACATCCTAGTTTATGGAATATTTAAGGTCAAACGTCAAGCGATAAAATGGCCCAATTTAGTCGTTCAGTGTTTTACTCAACAGGTGATTTCGAAAACAGCTTTAATAATCTCACCATTGTGAACCCCATTAAAATCCTGTTTATTGGAAATACAGTAAATTATACAACCAAACATTTAAGAGACATTACTTCTCTTTCCCCCTCATAACGGAGGAACTCAGGATTGACTTTGGAGAAGCTGGAGGAGTTCAGTCAGAAATGGCACATGGACAAGTAGTTCTGAACCATATGCATGTATGTATAAATGTGTGTACACATGCGTATATGCACTAATACACATGTGTATATATATATATATGTAAACACATGCATAATAGCTGCTTCACAGTACTTTATTGCTCTGCTTATAGAAAGCCTTTCTTTGAACACTTAATTGAAAAGGTCCACAACTTTCATCTTTTCTATTTGAAGTGTACAGTTTGCTGGCTAGGTTGTTTTGTGGTAAGAATGAAAGGTTTACCTTCATTCCTTTCTGCAATATTTGCAGCTTGCCATACGTATGCTTGTTAATAAACAGAGTTTATGTTAGTCTTCATTACTAATTAATTATTGTAATTGCATGGCTTCTAACAGTGGGAAATGTGTGATATTTGCATGCCAAACCTGTATATACATTATGAAAACAATATTGGTCTATATTCAGATAAAAAGTCAAGATGCATGAGTGAACTTATTTAAGATTAAAGTATGCAGGCTGCTGTTAGCTTGCTATAGCATCAAATATAAATGGTATAATGCCATTCATCACATCAGTCTTGTAGAGGTTATGGCTTTTATGTAGCTTAGCTACTCTATTTTCACATTCACAGATTTTTATATGCCTTTGAAATACCATTTCTCGCATATAACCATCCCCAAATAACCCATAGCAGTGGGATGGCATTCTCGTTACTTGGTAAAGGGCTTCACTTGGTAAACTGCTATTTATATTACCCCGCAAAAAGATATGCTGCCCTATGCAATTTATTTGAACTAACATCAGCATTTAGGTACCCCCAGAGCCCTGAGAGATCTAAGAGCTCTTAGAAAGCCAAGCTCTCTGTACTCCTGCTGTACCTATTAGCCAGTAGAGGGAGTATGAAATACTATGTGTAGCATCTGCTACACATTAGTAGACTAGTTTTAGCTGCTATTTCAATGCAGTCATTAGACCCTGATCTGGAAGATGCTATTTCTCAAAGACTTTGTGATGCACTGGTTTTTAGTCCAAATTCTTAACATCAATTTTTAGCTTTTGCACCACGCAGTTTGATTAGCAGAATCTTCCACGTGGAGTTCAGGAATATTGGTCTTTGGCCAGTCATGTAAAGTGCACTCAGGGCTATAAGAGCTATGGAAAAAACAAGCACAGATCTGATGACCCAGACTGGGGCTATTCCTAGTTAAGACCTGTTAGCACCTTGGAGGTCTGGCTCTCACACAAGAAGAATAACATAGTTTTCCATCACAAAGTATTGGGTTTTACTAATTATGCCAGTGGTCCTGCTGACGGAGCTATTGGGGTGAAAGGAGGCATTCCTGTCCTGCTAAAGGCTAAGCACCCACAGCGAATTTTGCACCCTCACATGACAAAAAATATGTGTTTGGCCCAAACACTGTGCAAAGTAGTCATGCTTTCCGCTTGATCCTTAAAATACCAGCAAAGGACTATTTCAGACCCTTACATAAGGTTCCCATAATGCCAGTGGCATAAACGACATCAGTTTTTAAAGCATAAAAGGCACCTCATCTAGGCTCAGAAATGTCAGTAGTAATTACAAACTTTGTTTTCAAGTATAATCAATTCTTTATTTATGGTGTGAAATGTTTTTTACCCTTTTGAACTTTTGCTATTCTAAGCCAAGCAATATTGTTGGCATGTTCCTTTAAAAATAATTGCTTCTGGACTGAGAAATTGAATGTCAAGTTCCAACTTGATGTAACTTAAATGGGTTACATTAATAGTCTGGCCCATGGTAGAAGTGAGTGTTTCGATCCTGGGTTTGACTTCAGGACATGACCTCTTGATCACACAGGTCAGCACAGATGGGAAATACTGAAGAGGTACCCTAGGCTGATGTGGGGAAGAAAGTGTCTTGTACTGATGTATCACAAACTGTCTGATCTATTAAATAGAAGCAATGTCAGACTCCACAGAGAATAAAGCTTAGTTGTCATAGGTCATTATGCTCTTCGAAAACAAAAAAGAGTTGGAAGGAAAATCACAATGATGGAAATCCTCAGGGCTGTCATGTACACATAATCTTCTAAACTTTCCTGAATTAACACTGCCAAGCCTGTATACAAGGCGAATGGAGTAAAGAATCCAAATGTTCTTAACTTTTACAGTACAAGTATGTCTCAGATTTCCCACCTGTACCTGTTATAAGGGTTTATTTAACAATGTACAGCATTTTAAATTTAGAAGCAGGATGTCTATATAGCTGAACCTCACACTTTTGTGATCAGGTCTTAAGAAGAACTGCATGCATGAGAGCAATCATGTTTGCAAGAGCAGGCAATATGTAGTTCTTCAAGGGGAAGGAACAGGTGAATTGGGGAGGTTTAATTTTTTTTTTTCTTTGAAATGGTATCTCCTGCCTTTACAATTTACTTTCATTTCAACTTCTGAGCAACTCCAGCTTGCTCACCCTCTCCTCATGACAGATTTTCCAATCCCTTAGTCATCTTCACAGCCCTTTGCTGGACCTGCCTCAGTATGTCCACTTCTTTTGTGTACCTGGGGAGCACAGACCTGGACTTGATGTGGTCTCACCTGTGCAGAGTAGAGGTGAAGAGTCACCTCCCTTGACCTGCTGGCAACAGGTTTCCTAATACAGCCCAGGTGGCTGTTGGCCCTCTTTGCTGCCGGGGGGCACTGCTGGCTCATCTCCAACTTGCTCACCACAGTGGCTGAGCTGCTTTCCAGCCAGCTGGCTGCCAACATGTGCTGGTGGATGGGGTTATTGATCCCCAGGCGCAGGGCTCTGCAAACCCCTTTGGAGAAGTCCATGAGGTTCCTGAAGATTGCCTATTGAGGTCCTTCTGGATGGCAACACAGATTCCTGGTGTATAAAGAACTCTTCACAGTTTTGTATACATGTATCCAATTTTAAATGTTAATAAATAATAAAAAAATACTTTAATGATTTTGTTGGATTGGACTCAGGAGTTATAGTTTGCTGGCAATTAACAATTATTAATTATTAACAATTATAAAATATATTATATAAGTGATTATATTATTATATAATATATTTTATAACAATGATCACTGATGAGTGATCTAAGGTCTAAGGTCTTCTCAATTGCATAGGGTATGTTTGGACAGCGAGTAATAAAGATAAGCTGGTAAACTGAGCACCAAAATTAATTTTATGTGATATACTACATAAAAGCTCTTATATGAGTTGTTCCCTGTAGCATCTAGCTGTTATTTATTCAATGCTTGCTAATAGAACAAAAAAGTGATAAAGCCTAGTATTTTCATGCCTTCTCTTTTGCACTGTTTGAAATAAACTCTGAGGTGACTATAGTAAGGCACAACTTGCTTCTCTTTAGGTACCCGGACTGATTTTTTGGGTACAAGGATAATTTCAAACAAGGTAAATTAGCCTTTTACTGATCATTTGAGTGCGGATCCCTTTAAAAAAAGATAATTCTTTGGAATTAACTTGAAAAAGGACTTTTGCTGACTGTGTAGGGAGAATCAGTTTAAGGAAAGAATGCTCTTTCCCAGCTGACAATGAACTTTGCATTTTCAATAAACTGTCTCAGAGAGAAGAACAAAAGCCTAGTATAGACAGCTAATTTATGCTGATAATTAACTGCTAGAAGTAGATTCAGTGGATCTGATTCAGATTGCTCTCCCAGAGCTGTAATTTTCCGAGTCTGGCTGCGTTAACAACACGACACTATTACAATCATAAAGATCAATACAATTATGGCTGTAGTCACTGTCCTATAGGCACTATTTTTTTCTTAACAAAGAGGGGTCAGGATCTGTTATTAGGCGTGTTTGTGAGGCCAGAACATCACGGTAAATCACTACCTTATAGCAACAAATAAAGGAAACTATAGAAATGCTGTACTGTGAACGTGTCTACACAGATACCAAAGTTAATTGTACCATATAAAGACATACAAAAACTAGATTTAATCTAGCTAAATCACATACCCATAGTATGATGCAAGAAATCCTGTAGTAAGATAGCCAGCAGACCATGGCAAGCACGCACAACCACAGCTGAATTCCATGCTGTCTCATTGCCGTTGGGATTGTTACGTGACCTAGCAAAAGTGAGTATAGTTTGGGTCTCACACTTCTCAGCTTCAAGGTACGTTACGCATATGGAACCTTGGATAAACAAAGCCATCGTTTAGATGAGTCTTCAGACTGCAAAAGAACTGACATTGCAGGGAATGACAGAAATTAACATCACTGCTGAAGTGAAAAGAGATATACCATCTTCTGCCATTCCCACTAATATGGAGCTGGACTGAAAGATCTCCAGTCCAAAGCTTGTCTTCTGTATCTATGTCTGCTTTATAGCAAGTCACAGCTATTTACACAGGAAAGAATACATACACAAGGTAGAGTAATTGTCTTACCAAAAAAATCTAAAGTGGATAGCTTAGGGTAAACCCACACTTGTTTTTCTGTATTTAAAGTGATATAAAACCAGGTAGAAATATATACTGTAGGAATAAAGAAGTGTAGTTATACACAGCATAAATACAGATCATATTCATGTTAATTATACAGCTATGCCATGCACAGCTCAAAATACACACAGCTTAAACATGTTACACATGTTCACACATTCATATTTTATATTTTTCTAGTCTCGGGTCTCCATTTTCAGCTAAGGTCTATAGACCCTATTAAAACTATGATTTTCTAGCCTACTGGCTTTTTCAGTTTGTTTCAATATGGACTGACAATGGAGTTATGTAAATACAGTCACTTTTGTATGCTGAGGAGATTCACATTAGTTTTAACAAAATGAGAAATCTCGCAAATGACCGAAATTTTTCACAGCACTGTTTCCAGGGCAGAAGCCATTTCACACTAGACAGCACAGGGGCTGTGCTTGCCTACCTCAGTTATAACAAATAGAAAGCAGGCAACAAGAGACAAGGTAGAAAATCCCTTTTAGGGGAGACTAGACACAGCATACATTTCTCAATGGATGTGTTCATCAACAGCAAGCACTCTTTTAAAGCCCTTAAGTATTTGTAGGACTGAAAATTAATTTGTTTTCCAATTCCAAAGTGAATCGTATGCTCCAAACAGATTTTCAAGTCAATAAAACATGACCTTGTATGATCTAATTAAACAACTCAAAGGTATTGGTTGTTTTAAGATCCCTCTGGATATACTTCAGTTTAAATGCACACACATCATCCGTATGTACAAGCTCATAAATCTACAAAAAATGCAAATCAGATCATTAATGCTTTGAATCTGACAGTCTTGACACAGTTTTCTAAAAGGTAAAACATGAAAAATTCCTGAATTATATATACTCTTTTTACAACTTCAAGAACACAGGAAAAAACATACTGGAAGCAGAACATCAGGTCTCTTTCTTTGGCTTCCAGATGTCTGGTCCATAGTCAGGTATAAAATAACCAAATTCTCTGAAACCTACTTTTCCAGTTTCTTCACTGGGAGATGACCTGAGCCTTTGAGTGGTGCATTGGACTAGATGATAGCCTTTGAAGGACTCTTTCAATCTAAATTTTTCTATGATTCTATCTTCCTTACATTTTGTGAATTGACTTTTCTGCTCCAGTGCATGTGACTATCTTCAATGACAAAAAAATCTATGACCATTTTTTTCCAATTTTTTTTCAGTCTTTTGTCTTTGACATTGCTTCTGTGGCCTCCTTTCTTCACTCCCAACTTTAGCTCAGAGCTCTGTATAGACCTTACCTCTGATCTGCAGTCTTTCTAAGCATCCCTCACATTTCCCATATAGATTAATGGTCATACACTTACATACTCACTCCTCTTACTACCCATGAATGCCTGTGTCTAACAAGAACGCTGTCTCAAATGCCAACACAAGTATCTTCAAGGATATCATTGATTCCTGTATTCCCATTTCCTTTTTTCCATTCACATTTTTATCTACTTTTTCATCTGTTTAATCTCCAAAATCTTACCTGCTATTTTCTCTTCTTTCTTAATGGTATCCTTCATAAATCACCTTTCTCCACTTTAACCTGTCACACCCGATAATTGTGCCCAGCCTCCTCTCATTGACCCTTCCTAGCTCATATCAGTGATGTGGCCACAGCTACAGACATGTTCGTGAAGCCAGAAAACCCGCTTAGGAGGGATTCCGCCTGGGAAAACTGGGCTGCCACTGTTTGATTTTCTTTCTTACCACCATCAGTCAAATGCAACAGCAGCTGCCTCTTTTACCTATATATAAAGCTAACTCTAGAAGTAGGGAAATTAAAGGAAAATGAGTGCCATGCAGGGACATATTTCTTCACCAAGTTTTTCTTTACCCCAGATTCAGACCCTAATCCTACAATTGGATCCACATGGCTGGCTGTGTTAATCGAAATATGGGATGAAGGTGTAGGCTACAAGCAACAGTTTTGCCATGCTGCCTTTCTGGGACATGGCCCCTTGCCATCCACGGGCTATACGTGCCTGACCCCTGGCTGCGCTGCTTACGCAGCTTTGCCCAAGGAGCGCGCACGGTCTGCAGAGCAGCCTCATGAAAAAGGCTGGCTGATCTACCCAGAAGCTGAAGCCAATGCTTAACTCAGTCAGCTGTTTCCAATATTTATAAAATAAAATAAACACACCAGATCTCACTAAACAACTAATCACCTACAGCATGTACATGATTTTCTTTCTTTCTTTTTTTTTTTATTCAAATGAAAACTATTTTAGGTGTGACAAAATATGTGAAACAAGTGGAAAAACATTTCCAAGTACTTTTGCTCTCAGAAAACATTTAATGATTGAAGAGATTAAGGGATTGGGAAGTTTTACTACTTTAAAAAAATCAGTTTTTACTGAAAATTCAAACTACTCTATGAAGCTTCAGGCCAGCAACATTTAAAAGGGTTGAGTTACAGCATGCCATTCTGAATGTAGCACGTTATGAATTCCATATCCCTCAGCTAGAGTGACATATTTAATGATTAAGCCAAGTCACTCAACTCTATTTCTATTTTATTTTTTTTTTCCTAGCCAGTATTAACTTTATATGTACATTTCAAATGGCAAGAGGAAAAATAGCAGAATAGTGAATTTGTCTCCAGTAAAGGAATAACTAGCAAGGTCTCACGACTTTACAAAATTAGAGTTCTGTGTGAAAGGTATCATGTGCAAATTAGCCCAATGTTAGCAAACGCTTATTGTCCTACTATTTTAAAGTATCCAGTTTTCCATGTGCTCCAGCTCTGCCCTGTATTTTGTCCTTCATTTTACATGAGCTTTTCTTGCTAAGACAGCAACAAAAATTGCCACACTAAATCAGATCACTGGTCACATTAAGTTCAATATCCAATATAAGCCAGTTCTTTACTGAAGAAAATAGGAGGGAAAAAAAATCCATTTAAATGCCCCTCACTTGCTCTACACTGATGTACATAAGAGTAAAACCAACTTCCTGACCTTCATGACAACTGATTTATGCCCAGAAGCATGAGTTTTAATTACAAGGACATAGAGATGGTCAATTTATTTCCTTGCGCTTACTCACTCATGAACATGCATTTCCTCCTTCCAGCAAAGAGTAATTATCTCTTTGCAATTATCAGCACAGATGTGGCAAAGTTAGAATTTTCATTATTGTCTGCTAAGACCTGGAGCCCTGAAGAATATATGCTCTGCCAGATCTTTCCGCTGGCCTCAGGATTAATGAGTCCCTTGAAAAAAGTTGTTTCTGCCCGAGGTAGGATTTTGTAACAGACATTTCCAAAACTGTAAAAAATAGGTGGAGGAAGCATTATTGCAAACTCTTTGTCTTTGTCACCCATAAAGCATATTCTAAAGGGTATGCTACAGTCTGAGTTTCTCTAAGGTTTACTCCTACTTGTATAGTTTGACGCATCTACAGCTCAGTTGCTGGGAAATGTTTTTTTCAAGGAAGTCATAGAAATATGGAAGTAGAATTGGAAGGGATAGACATGCAGGTATCATTTGGGCTATCTATGTGTCTAAGATAGGACCAGCTGACTCATGTCACACTGCACTTTCGTCTCCAAACTATTTTTAAGGATCCAAAACAGACTTTATGGTTCCATAAGCGGATATCTTATGCCAAAGTTTTGTTGCCTTATTGTAATTAGAAATGTTTTCCCAAAGTATGACTTAGATCTTCCTTGGTGCAGCTCAAACCCATGACCTCTTCACTTGCTTACTGTGGTCTCAGGGAATGGTGTGTTATCTTTTTGTATTGCAAGACTTACTGAGTTCCATTTCCTCTGATTGTCTTTCAACCAAACAACCCTACTTTTTTAGTCTCTCCTCACAAGCCTTATTTTCTAGACCTGTGATTATTTTCCTTGCTCTCCTGTGAATTCTTCCTAACTGATCCAAATCTTCCTTGCAGTGCAGAGCTAAAAATGGACTCAATATTCCCGCTAAGGTGTGACCAAGGGTTTGTGAACTGGAACTCTTGTTCCACCTGATTGCTGGCCATTCTGGCCTGAGACCATAGAAAGCGAACAAGTTCTTCCAGAATTTAATCCAGTCAGGCCTTTTCTCCAATTTCTGATGCTCACCTATAAAGCTAATTTTAACACAGTCAAAAGTTTCACTTAAACCTGCTTTATCAGACAACGTAATAAGTGAACCAACATCCACACCTTTCATGAAAATGGTGACCAGAGCAAACCCAGGACAATCCCAAAACATAATCAACAGAGGCTCCTGGTTTGACAGAAATCCTCTGACAATTACCATCTGGGCAGGATTACGCAGGTTTTATACCCACTTTATGGTGGTTTCACATAGATTTTTCTGCTTGAAAATGTTATTAAAGACAATATCAAACCCTTACTGTAATTAGAGTAACTACCGCCTTCTGTAACCTAGGTTGTTCTTGACAGGTTTGTTCCAAACACCTGCTGGCGGTTCTGCCATGGCCTCAGGCCCTTCGCTAAAAACCTTGGTATGAAGTTCCTCTGTCTCAGCGTGTCACCAGCTCCGTGTTTTCACGGAGCTGTAACAGTGTATGGCTGTCCCAACTTGTTGACAGTGTGTATGTTCATAATCTTACCTTGGAACATTTATCAGAGTCATATTGCAAAAGGACTGACAGTTACCAAGAACCTCCAACTTTCTTTTTATGTTTTCAAAATAAAAATGCATATTAATCTTCAGGCTATAGCACGAGACATCTGATAAGCACTACTAATAAAGTCTATGCACCCTAACTTATCAACATTAACTTCATTTTGTTTAAAGCTTGTTTACTTACCTTTCGAAGAGTCTGGGTGACATTCTTACCCCATGGTATTTGAATTTATTACACAAAAAATCACCCAGCACCTGTATCAAAGGCTTTTTTCTAAGCATCGCCATAAAGGCAAGAGTGAACCGTAGATTAAATGAATCCAAAATTGTGTTTGAGTCTTTTGGTGAACCAAGAACCAAATTTGATACAACATCAGGAATTTCCCAATTAATGAATAAATGAGTGAGGGAGAAGAAGGAATTAAAAACCACGTTTGCTACAAATCAACATTTTCTTGGGGATAGGCTGAGAGACACTTCAGGGTCCATTGTGGAATTTTACAATGGGAAACTGCAAAAACAAAGATCTGAATCCACAGTTTGCCATATGCCAATTGGATGGTATAAATACCAACCCCGGGAAAGACTCTCTTGTTTTATAATTATTTCACTAATTATACAAAGAGATATTGCCCTAGCAATATTTTAAGGAATTCATCAAGTAAATAAAGTATAATAAAAAGAAGAGGACCCCCCCCCCCAAAAAAAAACAAAACCAAAAAACCCTGCTGCTTAAATTATCACACAAATAAGTAGTTCAATCTCCTGAACTCTCTTTTCCTCCCATTAAATTAGGTCCAAATCAAAATGTCTTGTTTAAGAGCTGAAGAAAGAAAATGTTTTGATAAATTAATTTTTCCTGTCTTCAGCACATTTAAAAATATACAGGCATGAATTTCCAGTAAGTAGGATAATGAAAGCCAATAGAACAAAAATACTTTATAAAACAATGACATAAGAAACAATTTTAGGTCTTTTATCTGTTTGTTTTGATGTACAGTTCCTCTGAATGACAGTGACTGTGGAAGAGTTCATTTGGATTAACAGACACCTTGAAAATGAAATAAAATATGGTCTTAAAAAACACCTTGCAAAACCACAAAAAGTGACAACTCGGTTTTGAAGGGATGTTAAAAATGTGCCTTTTTGTGAAACATAATCAAAGTTAATGTGAGCACAGTCGGACAGAACATGCTGAAAAAGAATTTATGTAGAATACATATCTATTGCATAAGCAGTTTAATGAGTCTTACTTTAAGCCTTGTAGATCTGGCTTGGGCAAAACACACCATCAGCCTCCATCAGCAGGTACAGAAGTGGAGCAAGCTAATCCTGGAGCGGAGCCTTTGTACCAAGAACTGGTTTGAATTTTCAGAAACTTACTTGGTGGACTGCTTAAGTGCTAAATCATCTTTTTCATTCAGAAAAAGATGGTTGCAACTAGGATGCAAGTTTACATCATTTTAATGACAATGTTTACAGGTAAATATTTCTTTTGTGAAATTGTATGTGCACTTAGACTGTATTGAATGGGTAGTATCTATGCCAAGTGCTTGCTTGTACTTGTTTGATCTTTATATAGTGTCAAGGAACTGGAAATGCAGAAGGCTGTAAACAGATTTCTAACCAAAGGTGTGTATCAAAAGTGTAACGTGGGTGATAATTTTATAATTGTTTAATCAAGATGAAAATTAGTGGTGTTCAACAGAATTATGCCTGAATAATTGCTTTTGTCATCCTGCTTCTGCAGGAAGCCTTTGCTGCTAAATTTGAAACTGATAATTTAATTAAGAGGTTAACAGAAAATAGCTACCCTGTAGTAATTATATGTAAGTGAAAAAAGGAGACAGATATGAGTGGTGTTATCAAACTGAGTCAAAGGAGCTGTTTCATTTCTGTTTTGAATACTTCACAGGAGGAAAATGTAATCATTATCTATAAAACCATGATGAAAATATTCAATTATCTGAAATTTTAGGTTGATGTGTAATATATTTAGTAGAGAAAATGCTGAACGATTTAACTTTTTACTTTAAAACCACAAGTATATTTAGCTGAACTAATGCATGTAAACACTGAAAAGAAAATAATAGTTACCATCACATTTGCTTTTGGTATGTTATATCTTTTGAGCATTTTTTATTTTTTTTACATGCTAAACTTCTCCAACCTGAGCTATTTGAACTGCTTATACAGTTCTATAAATATTGACTAATCCTTTTATCTAGAGTGCTTTTATCTTGAGTGACAGTGGTCTTTGCTTGTATAGCAACTGGCAGATAACAAACACTGCTTGTAAGAACAGCTGATTTATGCTTGATATGAAAAAAATGGCTTATTATTTGTCTTTTGTTGTGACCTATATTTATGTTTGTGATAATCTTTTATGAAATAGTAGGCATGCAGATGTTAAGTGTATACATGTGTGTGTATATATACACATAACGGTACAAAATAATTATTTTGCAACATATTATGAATATTATTACTTTATAATTACACATTGTATTCAGACACTGAAATGCTTATGAAATTACACATATTTAAATGGCTCTATGACAGTCACTTTGCATTTAATAACTAGTGCTATTCATTTTCTATAGGCAAGGAATACACTAACAGCAACACGTGTACCTCCTCATAAAACTAATTTCATTGCTTTGTTAGACATTGATGCTTTTGTTATCAAATTTGTTTTCTAAATTTAAAGGTAGAAACATATATGATTTCCAAAGAAGTTTAGTATCCTTACAAAATTGTTTCACTAGTTTTATGTTAATTTGATGAAGCAAAGAACAACACAGACAGTAAACATTATATTGTAAATTCGGTTTTAGTTTATGCATCTGTTTCATCCTTTCCAGAGACAAGCCACTAGTGCAAGGTGTGACTCAGACCACAAGCTACAAGCAAAGGTTATACCTTGCAGGTTCCGTGGGATAATTAAGTAATATAGACAGAGTCATCACACATTACTGAAAATGCAGCGACTAAGTGTCTAGCCGTTCACTATGCTGATTTTTTCTATGAAAGTTTTTATAGGAGCTCCCAGTCTGTAAATCCTTAAGCGTGTTCTGACCATTCAAGGCTAAGTACATCCCTGATCCTACTGCTTCTTGGCTGCTCTAATTTTTATCTGGGACACAAAACCCTAAAGAGACCTTCATTTCTATAGCTGTCACATTAAGACCGAGTTGTATACAAGACCCGTGGACACATTGTTCTCAATGTCAAAGCAGGGAAGGGAGCAGTATCAGGCAAGACATGGATTAAAACATTGACCAGAACAGGAAACAGCTCACGGTAACTTCACTTCTCATGTACTGGTATAGCAAAAGCAGGACAAGTCACTAACACAGAAATTGCCACAAACTGGGCGAAGCAGACATCATTCTGGCCCCCAGTCAGTAACAGTTTGGAAAGTGCGCTTCACTTTGAGAAAGTCAGTCCCAATGAGTCATATTTCTGCCAGATGCCACTACACATTAAGGTACACATAGACATCTTACATCAGAATAAATATGAGCCTGGCTGCAAAAGAGAGAGAGAATGCTGCTGTAAAACCCCACTGCCAGACCTGGAAGATAGCACTAGCTGTGTCTGATAATCTGGAAAAGTGGAAACTGTATGCTATAACTGAAGACTGGTGAGTGAGGGGAATCGCTAGAGAGAGGCTTTTATATACATGCTACGACCAGTTCACTCTGGCTAATCTTTCAAGCAAATCACAACCAATTCTCAGTTCCCTTCTGGCTCTCCTGTAACTTACTGCTCTCCGAGATGGGGTCTAGTTACAACTGTGATTGAATAAAGTGGACAGGCAAGGAATTAGCCTGAGTAACTACATTTATCTACTGCTATTTGAAGCAATTCATTGTGGCTGAATGCTGCTCTGTAATTTTCCATGAAAAATGGCTGTGTTTTGCTGTAAAAATAAAGCTCAATGCAAATTTGTAAGTAAAGCTGAATGTGGTGCCTGGTACCTAGCTGCAACTCTGTGAGTCTCAGCATACCTCATTATCTAATTTACAGGTACCAGTTTTGCTGTGGGAAGAAGAGGCATAATTATGCCTATTAACTGCTTTGTGCTAACGACACCAGTTTGAAAACTGACTGCAAAGCATTTCTTATTTTTTTCTAGAATAACTATGAAGGGAAGTGGAAGAATTAGGAGTTGCACTTAGCACGAGTTTTCAAAAAAAAGTATTTGGATATTTTGACTGCTTCCAAGGGAGATAAGAAACAGATTTTCCCTGATCCATTGCATACATATCGGTCACTTGATTGCTCAAGGGAGAAGTTGCTATAATTACTTTATAGATGAACAACCGTGCAGAAGGATAAACAGATTAGTTTTACAAGAGGAACAGATTTGTTTTTATTTGTGATGCCTGATCCAGTAGACATACTTAGGTCACATTTATCAAATTACAATTAAGTTGAGATTAGGAGCTCTCCTTTCACCCAGTATGTCAGAAGCCAAGCATTACACGAAAGCAGAGGAAATATGAGTCTGTATTGTCCATCTCCTATGGAATTGCTGTCATCACCAAGCTCTCAGACATTTGAGAAAATATTCCTTTCATCTTTTCTTGCTTTATAATTTCTATATAGGAGAGGTAAAGAAAGTTCCACTGTAGATACAAGGCAGCAGAAATATTCTGCTGGGACGTACAGGTTCAACCCCCTCCAACAGCTTCTCTCAGATCCTCAGATCCCAAGTGAACTCTCCTCCGAGTACGAGACCATGGCTGATGGACCAGAAGTCACTGCTGTCTTGGTTTTGGAAGAATTAATATCAGCTGTTGATTTGTGAATAACTGCAGTAGGCACCTAACCCTGAGCTGTGGCATTGCCCACTGATTGTGGCCGGGGTGCTCTCACTGCCCAGACCGCTGGTAGGGTGTAGGTTTAAGCTCTTTGCATTTCTTATTATCACACCACGCAGCTCCCTGCTGTGAATTTCATTCTTCAGATAGCCAGCTTGTTGTACATACATTTTGCAGGTATATTCACCTACTTGTCAGCCTGTCCTACTATAGCCCATAGTGCTTATAAGTCTTGTGGCTCTCAGTAGAAGGTTGTTGCTCCAAGATGTTTCATATGGGACCAGGAATACTAGTCTGTAACACTTCTACTGTTTGAATGAATGTGAAAAAGGAGAAAAGACCAGCAGACTGTACTCCAGCTCATCAACATACTTCATTATGAATATGAATTAAGCAACAATTGTTGCCTTTTATACGTGATAAATAATTCAGTTCCTCTCAAAGCATTCTAGATTTCTACCACAAGATAGGTGGGATACAATTACTTGGTCACATCTTTTGGAGGTGATGTTTATCTCAATTTCATCACATTATCCATGGCAAAACTGCCACTTACTTCGGTTATTTTCTCCAAAATGCGATTATTGCTAGGGTGTTCATATAATACTTTGCACAAGAAAACTGTAGCATGTGAATGGCATTTTTATATTTAACATATTTTAGACTTGTGAGTCAGTCAATCATCTATTTCTCAAGACACTCCCCTCTAATTAAAGATAATTTAGCAAAACAAGTTATTAAAAATGTCATTCAGGGATCCAGTTATACAATTCAGAGTGTCTAATTCTTTGTTTTTTTTTCAGGTACTCACTGTGATGAAGACATCAACGAATGTTACATGAACCCTTGCCAAAATGGTGGAACCTGTGAGAATTTTCCTGGGAATTACACTTGCCATTGCCCACCTGCAGACAAAGAAGGGATTTATTACGGTGGCTGGAACTGTACAGAAGTTCTGCATGGCTGTACTGATCAGCAATGCCAAAACAATGGAATATGTATCCCACATTTAAAAAATGGCCAACATGGATTCAGCTGCATATGTTCACCTGGGTATACTGGAACACACTGTGAAACCTTAACCACATTTTCGTTTCAAGGAAACAGTTTCCTTTTGTTGAAGAATCCTCTGGCCCCTAAAAAGGAATTTTTCTATAGTATAAACCTGAGGTTTCAAACCGTGCAACCTACAGCTTTTCTATTTTACCGAGGGGAGAAAAATACATTTGCGAAGCTGGAGTTACTGAATGGCTACTTACACTTATCTGTGCAAGTCAATAACCAGCCACAGGCTCTTTTGCATATTTCACATAATGTCAGTGATGGAGAATGGCATTCAGTGGAGGTAACCTTGGCAAGAGCTGTTACTCTTAATTTGCTTGACAGCTCTTGTGTAGAATTCTGTCTCAATAAAACATCTGCTATGATAGAGAACGATCACGTGATGCTTGCATTTCGGAGCATGTTTTTGGGCAGCTTACCAGTGGGGAACATTAGTGGCAGCTCTCTACTTAACATCTATAATACACATTCTGCACCTTCATTTGTAGGCTGCCTTCAGGACATTGAAATAGACTTGAATATTATTACTCCAGAGAATGTGTCACCTGAATCATCTTTCAATGTCAGGACAGGATGTACTAAAAAGGACTGGTGTGAAAGCCACCCTTGCCAGAACAGGGGCCGCTGCACCAACCTGTGGCTGAGCTACCACTGCGATTGCTACCGGCCGTACACGGGGCCAAGCTGTGCAACAGGTAAGGGAGTGCTCCTGGCATTCATGTTTTAGGTGGTTGCTGAAAACATGATCATAAACAATCCTGTTTACCTGGTGATAAAGCAGCATGACCCTTAGGATCTCTGGAGCTTAACGTCAACTGGTAAGAAAGTGCAAGAGGTTAGTAGTAGCATGCCTTTGTTATTTCCTAGTTACTATCCCAGGAAGGCTGCCTTTCAGCCTGACAAAAAAAGTCAGGCTAAACTGGTGGATTCCACTCCTCCAGTTTTAAAATCTTCTTAATGTCTTAGCATGCCATAAACTCTGGAACACTAGTTCACTGGAGGTTATGCACCCCGAGTAAAATTTAGAAAGCAACCAAGTCACTCAGAGTTTAAGTTACTTTCAAAGCATTCTTTGAAAATTTTATCCTCCAGCTCTCTAGCCTTTTATAAAGAAACTCCTTTAAGGCAATGAAAGGCCAGCATAAGTACTGCAAGTTAAAAAAAGATTCCAATTTTTAAAAATGAACAAGATTATACTATTAACTTAATCTGATTAGCTCAAGGAGAAGGCAGGGCTTCAGAGGCTGCAAACGGGGCCCATTCATCTCCCAGCTGCTCCCAGGGCAGCTCTGGGCAATCACTGGCAAAGGTGTCCATTACCAGGGAGCTGTTTAGTGGCCAGAGGGGAACAGGTCCATGTCTCGGGAAACAGGTCAGTGTCTCAGCAAACAAAAGAGCACATCTCAGCAAACAGCCTCCCTGGCAGTGATGAGCAGGAGTACAAAAGCTGCAGATGCCCGTAGTGCTTTCCCTGCTACGAATGATCTTTCCAAGTGCAGGCTGAGGCAGAGTGGAAGGACAACAGGAGGTCCCTGCCCAGTTCCTGGCTGTACCACATCTGGTGTGTGAAACCCTCAGGGGCTGTAAATACAGAACCCCTCAGGAGCATTGACTCCTTTATTAACTAATATTATATTAACTAATATTATAACTAATTATTAACTCTGCAATTCTTCCTCAGCAAAACTTCTAAGGATTTCAAACAAGCAGTTATGGTTAAGAAAATTGTACAGGACTGAGTCTTCCAAACAGTGGCTTTGCCCCTGCTTCCCTCTCTGCCCCCTTACTAACCATCCATGCATGGTCAATCACAGCAATGCTCAGGGAGGAAGAAATACATACGTACATACACGTATACATACACACATATATTTATGTACATATATTTGCCAAGTGGACTGGAAAAAATTAAGTGCAACAGCAGAGCCATGGTCGGATTGGAACGGACAGATCCTAAACTGGTGTAAATTGGCATGGCTGTGCTGCCGCCAGTGAAGCTACGTTGATTTACATCAGCTGAATGACTGGCCCCAGGGGCTTATTGAATGCATTGCAGCAGAAAGCTGTAGCTTGAAATACATTTCAAAATGTTTAAATACAATTTCATTTTGTGTGCTATACTTAATAGTTATCAATACTTTTCAATAGTTTTTCTTTTTGGTTTTATTGCAAAATGACAAAGTCTGAGAGGTAATTGTAACAGACTTCTTTGAAGTCTAGCTGTAATTTATCCAAAGATTTGGAAAGCAACTTTGGAGTATAGGACAACATCTGGTAAATATGTTTGCCTCCTTATATGAAGCAAAATTAAAACCAGTCAGGGCCAGGAGAGGTTTATACTGGCATTAGAACTGTTGAGAATGATTAGAAAGCATGTTTTTTTTTCTTTTTTTCCCCTGCTGACCACAATATTCCTTGAAAATCATGGCACCATGCCATTTTGATACATAGGTTCTAGCTATATGCCATATTTAAAAGAATGTGGCAGGTTTCTTAAAAGCCAAAGTGGGGGAGACTTGTGGTAAAGGATAATGTAAGAAATGCTGGTGTCTTTTTGAAGAAAAGTTGCTGCCAAGTATTTAATTGACAAGAGGCAATATTTTCTCTACATATACAAAATAACAAACAGATGTTGACTCATTTTGATCAACATCCAGATGTTGTGACCTAAGAAGTTAATATTGACGAAGGTGATACTAGCCATCTCATCAAACAGAAGATCAGATTGATGACATATATATATATAAAAACAGAGAGAAATGCAACAAATTGTAAACACAAAATACCTTTTTTAAGATTGATGCTTCCTTCTAATGCTGCAAATGTGCAATCCTCATTCCAGCAGAAATTTTCTTTTTAACCTCATGAAAAAATGTCTTTCTCTAGTACCACCTTACAGAGAAGATATAACATAAAGAGATTTAATGCCTCAAAACACCCACTTCAACAAATATTTATTTCTACATACCAGAGTTTTAACAAGCAGATGTAGATATATAGGTAATCTTATTCATAGAATTAAAATGTTTCAAATTGAATTTATTTATGAAATCCTCTGTTTAGGAGCAAGTAAGGGATTTATTCCTGTTGCTAAATAATATTGCTGCACCACATAGCAGTGCAGTGTGATTATTAAGGGCCTGTTGGGGCTTCACAGTCAGTCCCCTATTTTCATTGTTTTTTTTTAATGTAGTCATAAAAAAAAGTAGTGCTGCAGGCGGAAACTTGGCCGATGAGGTCTCGCTCTAGGAATTTTACTGCACGAAAGAGGACTGACTCTTTAGCTGTGTGAGCATTTCAAAAAAGCTTAGTTTATTCTTTCTATGAATTTGATATATTAAAAATAGCTCTCGAAAGTGTTTAGCCAGGAAGTCAATAATATTGAAGACAAGATCACGAAACTTGAAGTGTAAAAATAGCAACACTTTGTTGTGCTTTAACAAGATGATTTATCAGAATAAAATACAGTTTGGACTAGATATTTTGTATTCTTACAAGTCTGAAAATCATTACTGAAAATAAAGACTAAGGGAGAGAGAGACAGATGGTTTTGGTTTAATCATTTTAATTGATAAGCACACACAAAAAAACAAAAGGGCTTACTCGATCCTGGACCCTTTTCCTGCTGTGACACCACAGCGTTGTGGGCACTCACAGGAGTGAGCAGGATTCGTAACTGTATACGAGTTAATGTACATGGTGCGTGTTTAGCCCCAGCCACAGAGAGTTTGTTGGAGAGCTAGGGAGTCCTTACAGTGTCAGATAGGTGCCCTGTTCAGAGGTTTTACACAAGAGAGGTTTGCTGAGGAGCTTTCGGCTATTTCTACAATTGGAATCAGTGCAAAAAATATCAAAAAGTTCCAGAATTATGTTAACTTCCATGGTCACCCTAGGATCAAAGCAGCTAGGTTCTTTTCAAAATGATCTTTCTGAGGATCAATCCAGGAAACTATAGAAATCTGTGCTTGTTTAACCATTTGAAAACACCATTACACAGAGCAGATAAAGGGGAAAAATATGCCAAATAATACAACATCTGGTCCTGTACTGGTGCTTAATGCTACAGCCATGGAAGCCAACGGGACTTTTGAAATAGAAGCTGTTTACAGCTGGATCAAGTCTTCATTCATCCATAAATACCAGCACAGCTTAATACCATACGTAAATAATACCAGAAGTAGCTATTTAATCATTGCATTGGCTCCCTTGTCATAAAGTCCTAACTATGTTATTTCTCTCCCTCTTCTCTCTCTCTTTTTTTTTTTTTTTTTTTTTTTAATCTTTTCCCACTTCTCTAACCTCAAGAGTATGTTCCAGCCCGGTTTGGATCTGAGGACTCCTCAGGCTATGCTGCTTTTCCTGTTGATGCCACTCAGACTGAAAATTTGAACATATCCATGTTTGTCCGAACACGCAAATCTTCTGGTTTGCTACTGGCTTTGAGAAACAGTACTTACCTTTATGTAAAAGTCTACTTGGAAGGTGGGAAACTCACAATGTTAGCTCTAAATTCCATTAAGTTGTTAGGGAAACACTCCATGAATGATGGAAATGTTTACTTAATAACACTAAAAATAGAACCAAATAAGATGGAATTGTTCCAGTCCTCTCAATACCTAGGCTTTATTTCTACTCCAGTACTAACCATCCAAAGGAAGGATATTCTTTACATAGGGGGTCTACCAGGTAACACAGAAACTGATAGAAACAGCAGGTATTTCAAAGGCTGCATCCAAGATGTAAGAGTGAATAATCAGCCACTGGAATTCTTTCCCATCACCAATCCACTGAATTCTCTTATCAACCGAACTCTGATCAATGTCACCCAAGGCTGCACTGGTGACAACCTCTGCAAGGTAAGCATTGTCACTTGTTTATAATGGGGAATTTCTTTTAATTTTTCATATGTTCCCATGCATTATTTGATGATAATGACACCTTGGGAAAATATGTAAAAACACTAGAAAGAGCAGATTTTGTTGAGTTATGCTACATATGATGAATACCAGCAGCAAGTTGTATTTGCATTGGAGAGAATTAAAATACTTCAGGGTTGAAGTACTGTTTTTCACCAATTATTGAACATGCTGTACTGTCATAGTACTGGTCTTTATCACTTTCCATGTAAAATAAACAGAATTATTTTTGCCAGTCACCCACCCTTACAGCTGGGAGTTCACCAGCTTTTATTCATACTTAGGTTGTCTCCTCTCTTCCCCCACAGTCCAACCCTTGCCACAACAGTGGTGTGTGCTATTCTATCTGGGATGACTTCACTTGTACGTGTCCCCCTAACACAGCAGGGAAGGCATGTGAGAAAGTTAAGTGGTGTGAGCTTGGGCCCTGTCCTCATGAAGCGCAATGCCAGCTGGTGCACCAAGGATTTGAATGTAGGTACATTTCAGTTATTCCTATCATCTTTGGAGATTAGAAACAAATGAAATTTTCATCAGCATTTCCTTAAAACTCAATATTCACTGCCTTTAAAGTTCATTCAGTTGTTACTTCTGTATTAAAATAATAATAATGTCAATTGTAAGTAACAGTAATGGGAAGAGCCTGCCCTATGAAACCCAGAAATTTTCAGCCAGACCCCCTGACACAGACACCGATGTTTACAGGACCTTTTCTTTTGACTTATTCAGCACAACTTGTCGAGGTTGTACAATAGATAAGTACATTGCCAGAGTATAAGTGCATCCCTCCTACTTCCACCGCAAAGAGATAAGAGGATATCCAGTCTTGGATTAACCTTAGGATGTTCTCCATCCTCCTGAAAAGACAAGCTACATGACATACCTTGCATCATTTGATTTTCTTAAATGTTAAATATCTTTGAAAAAAGTCACCTTAATACCAGCAGTACAGTTATTTAACTAGTATCTCCATACGAACCACCTGCACACTGAGCAGCCTATCTGCAAATGGATGACCATTAGCTGTCTTAAGAACATTAGCTACTCTGCATATCTCTTTCCTTCTCCACTTTCCTTCTCCTTCCCACCCTGGAGTGGAATTTAAAATGAAAGGAAGGATTTTGAAGCAATATTTTTTCTTTTTGCTATCAAAGAAAGCCCTAAGAATGCTGTGAAGGAAGATAAACACACACACAGTCTGATGGAAGCTATTAGAATGGCTGACCCTTAGGAATGAGAAGGTTGGTCAACAAAAAATTTCTATCGTAGACAATTTGCTGACAGACCGATATGGTGCTATTTTCGTTGAGACTGTTAGAATCAGCATTGCAGTACTTGTAAAAATTTATAACTGAAATGAAAATAATTGCACCTTCTCTAATAGACATCTTTAATGATAACATCAAAATATATTCTTTCATAAACTTTACTGTTGCATATTATGGTACAACATAAACACACAGAGGGGGGTGAAAAGTATCTGAACTGTTTCCTTTTGCTAAACTCAAGGTCATTTACACTGTTAGATTACCTTTAGATTTCTGTTCTGTTCTATGTGGCAATAGTGGGGAGTTTTCCTAATACATATGCAAAAAATCCTACACTGTAGACCTGTATTTTTAACTGGTTGTTTTCTTAGCTACTTAGCATAGACTACTTGTCGTTCAACACAGAGTAATGAAAAAAAGGAATTTTCTTGGCCAGTGAGCTCTCTGCCAGCCTGGTATCTTATGCTCTGGATACCATTTTAAGCTAAGGCAGAAAAAGAGCTTTTTTCCAGGGGCTGTGTCTATAGTTCCACCTGGATAGCTACAATTAGCCAGCCCTTTAGGAAAATATGCACTTCAAAAAAACAAAAACAAAAAAAAAAGAGAAAAAGCCAATACAAAAAGGTGATGTGGAGAATATTAAATAACAGCAAAATTGTATGCCCGGTGTCACAACTGAGAATAAAAGCACATTGAGATGGCTTGCTGTGCTCAGGACATGAAGTTCTACAGTATTTTAGCTTTATGAGCTTCGAAAAGTCAGCTTTGTGAGACTTAAAAAATGAGAAATAATTTTGAAAAGCTCTGAGTTTTATTTTTAGTATGGTTTCCTCTAAGACAAGTTTTCCTATGAGTAAGGTACCACATTTGATGAGCCAGGCAGTGTAGTTACAAACCCGCTGCCTTAGTATCAGGATATACAGTCAATAATTTCATGCTGGGATTCCCAGGGGGTCTTTTCATTAAGATATACTGAGCCCAGAGGTAGTTCAGGAGCCCACCTTATCTCAGTGCTAGGATCTTCCAAAGCTAAATTTGTCTGAAATATAGAGAGAAGCCATTCCTTCCTGTCCCTCCTCCCTGTCTATAACCCTTGTCTGTCTCCAAACGTGCAAATTTACAGCCCAGCGAGTTAGTGCATTTTAGTAGAACCCATGCTAATGAAAGATGTCAAATACCTTTGTGAAGATGTCCATAAAACTGCCACAACATTGCCCATCAATTTTCACTCACAGCAGTGCAAACTGAGTACTCTGCTGTCCTCCCAGTCCCACCAGCACCAGCTTGGAGCCATTGGTAGGGCTGTGGCAGTGCATACCCAGCAGGAGAGTCTGGCTTTAAATGTGACAGGCACGCCTCTTCTTACAGTAATTCTGAAGGGGCTTTTGGCCAACTGACTTCAATTAAATTCACCCTTTTTGCATCAATGATAGTAAATGGGGATCCAAGCAAATGCTTTCGAAAAGCTCTTCAGTGCTTTACCTAAGAAAAGAGTAATTGAGAACAAAGGTTCAGCCCGTCCAGATCTGTCATCAGAATAACTATCTGCCCGTACATAGGCGACAAACATAAAATGACAAATACGTATCTTCTTTGAAATACCCTCTCAGCCTCAGGTTTGAGATGTATACAGTCATGATCACCTCCTTCTCTTTGTCTAAAGCAGAAAAAGAGAGATAACTCTAATGTACACTTGTATCTTTAGAACGATAACTTGAGCTGGTGAAAAGCAGCACACTTTTGATGGACAGATATCTGGTGCTGGTGCTACCCTGTAATTTCTATACCCGTAAGGGGCAGGCAAGGATAACTGAAACACTGGTGGAATTTGACTGTTTTTCAGCAAACCCAAGAGGACTTACATGACAGGGAGCAGGGGGAACTGGAGAGACATTGTTCCATGTGTATTGGTTTAAAGTTAGCCTGGTTTCTCAATTATTATCTTTGCACAGGTCTTGCTAATGCAGTGTTTAATGGCCGAAGCAGTGCGATATTTTACAGAAGCAACGGAAAAATCAGCAGAGACCTCACCAATATCATATTTGGCTTTCGAACTAGGGACACTGACGTGATACTGCTGTACGCGGAGAAGGAGCCAGAGTTTGTTACTATCAGTATTCACAACTCCAAATTACTCTTTCAATTGCAAAGTGGCAACAGCTTTTATAAGCTGACCCTTGCTAGTTCACTGCCTGTGAGTGATGGGAAATGGCACCAAGTGATGGTCTCTATGGTAGAGCCCCTGTCCCAGTTCTCTAGGTGGCACATTGATATAGACAACAAGAAAGACACTGCAACTAGCACAACTGCCACAGGAAGCCTCAACTTTTTAAGAGAAGAGACAGACATCTATGTGGCTGACAGGGCTTTTGACAGTTTGGATGGCCTGCGAGGATGTATGAGCACCATAGAAATCAGTGGCATTTATCTCTCGTACTTCGAAAACGCTGACATCCCTACTAAAAAACCTCAAGAGGAGCAATTTCTCAAAATATCTGCAAACCCTGCTCTTACTGGATGTTTGCAGGCAGATTTCTGCAGCTCAGATCCCTGCATGCATGAGGGGCTATGTGAAGACTTCTATACTTCCTACCATTGCATATGTCCCAAAGGATGGACTGGCACTCATTGCGAAGTCAACATCGATGAATGCTCTTCAAACCCTTGCATTCATGGAAACTGCACTGATGGCATCACCTCTTATGAGTGCAGTTGTGAACCTGGTTACAGAGGGGTAAACTGTGAAGAGGACATAGACAACTGCCGTGGCCACCAGTGTGCAAATGGGGCCACTTGTGTTGATGGGATTAATGGATATTCTTGCCTGTGTGCTGCTAACTTCACTGGAAAATTTTGCAGGTACTATAAACAAGACAGATCCATATAATCTTGTCAGGTTTCTTCTGAGTTATTACATCACTAATGTGTCCATTTTAAACACAGATGTTATGCATCCATCTATATTTCAACCATGGCTGCAGAATTATTATAAAGAGTCTGCAGTATAGAAAACTGTACAGATCAATTAGATGTGGACCCAGGCAGTGGAGAGCAGGCAGCTCAGGCAGCGACTGGTGAGGCAAGGAGGCAGGGAACAAGGCACAGCTCCACTGCCCAGCTCTACTCCAGCCTGGCTCCTGCAGCTCTCTGGTAACAGTATTACAAGTCTGCCAGAGCTCAGAGACATGCGTTACATCTTTGTTAAGAAAAAAGGACTTTAAGAGTTTTGAATCTCTAAACCTATACTTTATTAGAGTAATAGAGCTCTAGAACTATAAGTAGAGAAATTCAGAGTTGGTGGTTAAGAGAAATAACAATGGAAGGGCTTGCAAAGACATTTTTCTCCCCACTGACAGTACCTTTTCTAGGAGGGTCTTTTCCTCCAGGCTTGCTCTCTCAGCCCAGCAGTTCTGGTGGCTGTAAACACCACACAGCCCACTCTTTCCATCACTTCTGAGACTCTTCATATGCCTCTATTCTATTCTTCTCAGACACTCCTCTGTAAAAGCTACAGGCTCTTCCCTGGCCTGTCTCTCCTTTAATTGCCCTTCTCTGCACACCATAAACTTCTCCCTTCTCAGCATGTCCCATTGCTCTCAGAGAAGGCAAAAGCCTCTTTATCCTCCAGAGGACTCCAGAAAACCCAGTCTGCTGCAGCCTGAAGGTTATAGATAGGCAATTGTCTTCATGCTACCCAACCACAGTCTTTTAGGCTATAATTACACAAATGCCAATTTTTGTTGAGGTTTTTTTTTTTTTTAGTGGTGAGGACATCCTGAGATTTGAATATGCCTTATATTGGCCTGATATGGTCTTTCTTCTATGCTAGGTCTCTCTGAACTCTTCTACTAAGTTGTCCCAGTATCACATAGAGCCACATCAGTAATGTAGGTAGAGTGTTGTCCCTTTCTTTCTTTTTTTTTTTTTTTTTTTTTTTTGCTTGCTAAGAAGTGAATCATTCACTTGCCAGTAAATACAGTTCCTGCTGTCTTTCCTTTGGGTGATACCCCAGCCAGTAACAATGTTGGTCCCCACTTCAGTTGCTGCCTGCCACTAACTATAAGCACCCCAAGTACCGCAGGCAACAGGCATGTCAGTGCATACAGATGTGAGGTTTCCTTTCCAAGGAGGCACTAAGTATGTGCAGCCCTGAAATTGTGTTCATTTACAGGTAAAATGTAATGCCTTTCCCATTGGTATTGAGTAGCATTTGCCAGCAGGAGCACTGCTGGATATTATTTGGATACTAACAGTACTAGATTCTGCATTCAAACAACAAAATTGGAAGGGCGATCTAAATATTTTCCACTAAAGCAGTGGACTAGAGTCAAATGAAAAGCTGAGAGAGCACGAGACCTCTAGAAACAAAGAATGTGCAAGTAACTGCCCTTGCCTTCTTATTTACCTAGATACAGAAGATTACCATACACAGTTTGTGGGAACGAAGAGAGAAACCTCACATGTTTCAACTATGGCAACTGTACTGACCTCAGCGGCGAGCTGGCATGTGTGTGCCTGCCAGGATTTGCTGGAGAACGGTGAGATGCTTCGCCCAGCAGATCTTTGCAGAGCAATTCTTCCAAAAGCTGTTCCAGAAGGGTCCAGAGGGTAATGGCCACAGGGGTTTTGACCTCCTGCAGAAATACATACAAAGCAGTTGTTTAGGTTCAGCAGTTCCTTGTTTGACTGACTTTGAGGATCTGAAAGTATAGCAGCTTTACTTAGACAAAAATCACAAATCAATGCAGCAGGATTCAATCCAATATAGCACCATTAACACCAGTGCAAGATATTTCTTAGCGTTATAAGCTTGCTTCTATTTGCCTGCTTTTTGGCTTCCATGCCCATTTTGTATATGACAAGCTAAAATGTTATCTTTCCATAGGTGGGGACACATAAACACACATTCTGCTCACATATAAAAATCAGACATGAATATACAAAGCTGTTTCATTTTCACGTGCATGTGCTGAGAATATGCAATCTGTTCTTTCACAGGGATGGTATGAGATGAAATACCTGGTGGTATTGCAGTTTGTTACTTTCTTACTGAATGCTGAAACATGAAAACTAAACTCTTATTTCAAAAAGAAGTCAAGAGATACTTCTTATGTGTTACAGTTCAGCCTGAAACAGAGGCGCCTTCCTCCCAGTGAAATTTGTGTCTGGTAGCATGTTGTCGCAATTCACACTTACCATGATAACATTCTACAAACAGCTCTGGAGCAGGGAGGCCTGACAGCCTCAGGGCATTTAGGTGCTGTAGAAATGTAGGAAGACATTGTCCCAGTCATAATATAGTCTGAAAAAGTAAGGGCACCTTTTTGGATAGGACAATGGAAATACTGTATGTGCTTTTAGTGAAATTAGCATTACACCAGAGTGTGATATCCAAAAGTTCAACAGGATCAAGGTATGCTGGCTCTGCAAATCCAAAGAAGTTTTCAACAAAAGGTTTTCTTTCAAAAACTTATTAACCCACTGATCTTTTGCAAACAGTACAGTAAACTATAAAGGATAGATGAAAATTTCTACCTGCTCAATCTACAGTGTAGTTGGCAGACAAGTCTGCTTGTACTGTTTCACTCAGCCAGAAGGTGTGTGTACCACCTCACAATATTAAAAAAAAAAAAAAAAAAGAAGAAAAAAAAATTATTAAAAAGTAAAAGCATATTTTTAGACACTTCTTTGCTATGTATATTCCTTGGGACTTCAAAGTAGGTGGAAAGTACATTTCCCTTCTTCCTTCCCCTGCCAGGCAACTTGCTAACTGCAGCTTTGGGAATGAGCCTTCCTCACATCCATCCCACTGGCTGGCAATAATCTCTATTTTATGATTCCCATGATTCTCATATTGAACAGCAGCCTTGTACCAAGCGTGCTGCACTTTAACTGACTGTCGCAGCAAGGCGTTCTTCTCCAATGTCTAAAATGGACTATTTGTCCTCTTTTCCTCCAGGCTGCCAAACCATAAACCAGTAGTACTCCCATGCTTGTAGAACTTAGTATGTCAAATGAGAAACTGTCACCTCTTCTTTTTTTCAGAACGAATGCAAATGTATCAGTTAATAAGTAACCAAAACTCTTTGTATATTTATGTGTTAGATTGATACAGCAGGCTTTTTCCTTTAAGACAGTATTTCAAACCCTCAGAAAGCCACTGATGCACAGTATGCAGAAAATAGTATCCTTCTGCGCCAATCTTGGGATCACAAAAAAAGAGCCCAATAAACTTAACAGGCAGAAAGGAAAATGTGAAAGGTTATTCTTCATTAAAGGAGATATAGCTGTCTCTTGAAAAAAAAGTTTTCATTCAGTTCAGGCCAGGATTTTCAAAATTACCTAAGGAGTTAGGCTTTTAAGTGTCCTGAGACTCAGTTGGGTTCAGGTGCCTAATTCCCTGAAAGATTTGGGGAGTTGTGTTGTGGGGGTTTTATTTGCATAGGTAAGTTCATAGCTATACGATTTTTATACAATGCACAAATACTTTAATTTAGCTTTGGGAGTATATGAATATAATTTACTACTGAAGGGAATGGTTGAAACACTTTAGAGATTAATAAAGAAAATCAGATAAAACGTGTAATATAAAGAACTTCTTTTCTCTAATGTAACACTAAAAATGCATTACATGGTTGTGAATATGACTGAACAAAGCAATTCCTTAAAATTCAGCGGGTGTTTCTCACATTCTTCTTCAAGAATAAACCTGCTTTTTTATCTGGAAAGATTAGGATTAACTGTTAGCACTGTTTGAAATAATGGAGCAGTGAATTGAAAGAGAACATTGTCAGAGCAGAAAATCGCCAGATCATTGCTAGTTTTCAGACAATCTCACACATCCCTCATTAAAGTGCAATTTGTTGTCTTGAGAAATTATGAGAACTCCAATTTCGTTTACAACCAGAATTAACTCAAAAACATTTAGCAATACATATTTAAGCTTAAAGCCCTGTGCTGCACCATTTTCACCATTGTTGGGGCCCATCACAGAGAGTCCAAGTAGGATATTATGCTGGGATCTATTGGCATTTTGAATTGGGGGGGTGGGGGGGAAGCAGGTGAATGTTCCCAGGAGCACTCAGCTGGGAAAAACATGCATTTGTTTGACTTGCATCCAGACTCCTGAGAAGGAAAATGTGCCTTCAGCTCCCGGGAACAATGAAAATGAATAAGCAAGCTGTCAGCAGGACTTGTGCGAGGTCCAGCTCTGAAATCATACACAAACTTTCATTTCACCTTGCTAAGCACCATTAACCATGAAATGCTTTACAGAGTTGAAATTTCCAGTGCAACTTTTTGTGTTCGAAAAGAATACAGGAAGTGCAGGATTTGAGTGTGGCTAATCAGGTAGTTAATAAAATCATAAACACATGTGGAAATAAACCACAGGTTTCAAATAGAGCATCCTCCTCTTCCGTTCTCCAAAAGCTTCTGAATTGAAAATACACCTGTTGTATGCATTTGGCTTGTGGTTTGAGATGCTCACTGCTTGCAGTCTTTCTTTAGGTGTGAGAAGGATGTTGACGAGTGCAGCTCCAACCCGTGCCTGCACGGGGGCCTCTGCCAGGACCTGCTCAACAAGTACCACTGCCTCTGCGACGTGAACTATGCCGGAGACCGCTGTGAGATAGATGTAAGCGACCTCTCCTTTTTTGTCTCTTTACTGTTGTGGCAGAATCTGTTTCAGCTTCTCTCCTATCTTATTCTACGCATGGATGACGATCCAGCAGTTGAGTGGGGTGAACAGGAAGAGTATTAAGCAGGCTTTAAACTTTTGTATTTTAATGCAGCAGAAGATGCCTTGACCAAACAGCTTAGCAAAGCAATACAAACATCAGTGTTTTAAAAGCTGTTTTATATTTCTTTGAACAATTTCCTATGCATTGCTTTGAATCTGGTTGGATTCTTTCACTTAATTTTAGAACAATCTGCTAGCAGATCCTAAAATATTTCATCCCACCTCCACCAGAGCATTTCACCGCATACACACTGCCAGTGGGCAGCAGCGGGACACGCCAGCAGGCAGTACATACTAATGAGAACTGTCAGATTTACCAGTAGGGACATGCAAGCCCTACTGCAATGAGTGGCGAAGACCCACTGCCTTCAATAAAGGTAATTTTCCTTTAAATCTTACAGATGGTCACTATCTTAGCACCACATACCATGTTCATTGCTGAGTTTTTAGCAGTTAAGTCTCACATGTGTGAAATCACATTGGATATTTTGGGATAATGAGATAATGGCTTGGATTAGCAATTGGGAATATGCTGAGGACACTCTCACATCCATTTGAATTAGTGTCAATCCTGCAGTGTTATCACTAATCCTGAATCTCTACTCCAGTAGCCTGTACACCTCCAATATATTATACTGAGATAAAATACAGCTGTCTTGATCTTCATCATGAATCCTCTTTCAAGAAAGGCCCAGTAAGTATATCAGACTATTAAAATCACGGAGTAGTTGTTTATTCAAAGGTTTCTACAACTTAGTAAATCAATGTTATCCATCAATAATTCTGAGCATCATCAGACAAATATATGAGATTTTTCCTTCTTAGGAAGCAAACAGGGTAATTCAATTGAACGCTTGTCCATGGATTCTTTAAAGAATGAAAATAAGGGGCCTAAAAAATATGAGTACGGGAGGTTCAGCAAAAAATATTACAGGAAAATATCTGTATAGTTGCCTTTGGGAGTGTAGACACAAATGAAGTACATTGTTAAATACAAAATAGTAGTAAAAAGTGAGTTTTTGTTTTTCTGAACAATTCGTTAAGGCAAAAATAATTTACAAATGGTGCAACCATTTCTTTGGGCATTCGAGATCATATTTGTATACAGTCTGTACGCCTCTTACCTTGAGTGATGATTCAAAGAACGACTAAGTATAACGTGTTGTTTTATTATTAAGTGATATGGCATGTAGCAGAGTTATAGCAAAGACTAACATTATATACTAACACTATACAAGGTTTTATGACTGCAGAGAGAACAGCTGATCTCTTGCAGAAGTCCTTGAGCCCACTGATATGTTTCCCCCACGTTAAACCTGACCCCATTTCTTCAGTCCTACCCAGCTTGCTGTGGGTTGGACTTGGAGGGCTCGTGAAGAGCAAATCCCACCTTTAATTCTACAGTTGCATTAAGACACCTTAAAATGTGTATAAGCGAGACATTAAGGTTCCCATTTTGGCACAGCAGGATATAGCAGAAGTCACTGCCTGGGGATCAAACCTCAATTTTTTTATTTCCTGCCTTTCATAAATGTCCTGAAGTTATTTTTTTGAATATCATTTAATGCATAATTGCAGCAACACTCATGTTATTAAAAAACGTACTCCTATTTTCAGAGGGAAAAATCCCGAACACACACATTGTTTCCACAAATTGTGGACAAAATCATGATTAATCCCTGTGGTATGTCACATATTCCTGTCTCAAGCACCTGCCTTGGTATGAAAACTGAAGCACAATATAATTACTTACAATAATTGTATTACATAAGCATAACTTCTCTGCTGTCTTTACCATACCAGTAAAAGTGATTTGGGTTGTCTTGTTAATCTCTTTAAAATAAAGACAGTAAAAAGATTATTTTTTTTTTTTAAATGGTTCGGCTAAACAATCCTTTCCTCTTTGTAAGCAATCAATAAACACAAGATGGGAATGCATGTTCCAGCACTAGGATGAAATTAATGTCGCAGTGTCAGATACAAAACTGTATATTCTATCAGAGGTAGGGCTTAGTTTTCTTACTGGGAATCGTATGTAATGTTGTGAATGATATAACACAGGCAAAGACAACAAAACCAAACCAAACTGGATATCTTTTTTCCAACGAAAATACAGTTTTTGAAAATTGTTTTTTACTCCAGATAAATACTGTAGTCAATCTTACAGTGTCAGAGGAAAAGATTATTTTTTTTTTTATTAAATCAATATTTGTGTGAAGTGTTTGCATTTTGGTTTAATATTTTAAAGTAAGACAAACCAAAATGAAAACATTCACCTTATTTTGAGTTAAAATGTCAATTTTATTTCATATGGAGAAATTTAAAATAATAAACAAGATATTATGTTGGATATAATATTCCAAACTGTAATTTAATCATAGCTAAAAATGTTACTTGGTTCAGTATTATTGAAATGAAAAATGAAAAATTCAAACACAAGTACTTGAAATAAAAGCTATCATATCATTTTAGAATGCTAAGTAAAAGCAAAGAAATAAGAAAGTTTGAAAATTCAAATGAAAAAACTGATGTTACTAACCAAAGCTGTTCAAATCAAGTTTTTTAACAAATTTAAAATTAAGAAAACCACAATAAATTTTGGGGGGTAGTTTCTCACTGGGTTTAGTTCAGCTCCCACTTAAGTAAATTGAATTATTATGTACTTTAAAGACTAAATGCTACAGGATATACTACAACAAGCAAAAATTTCACCTTGATATTAATGTTGAAGAAAACTAGAAAGCAATACATGTAATAACACTGTCTGACATACTATAGCTATATGCGTAATACAAAAAACCCCAAAGAATAAATCTGTATAGAGATTCCAAAACTCTTTATCTTCAATAGTAGACACTTGATATAAGAGTGTCCATACAATATTAAATACAGGTTTTATATGGATTTACAGCAGTATGCAAGTTACTAATCTAGAATATGTTAGCAGAGTATAGGTTCACTCTTTCTTTCACTGAATACATACCTGTAATTGAATTCTTTCCTTTCTCTAATGCCTTGTCATCATGAAACATCCCCTGACTTCAGAAATGCTGCTCCTTTCTTCTTTGTACTTCTGTATTCTCAACCACATTGTGCATGCGTACATAACTTTCCTACCTTTATACACAAAATAAACCTTCTGCCTTTGTCTCTATATGTCTGCTCCTCATTTTCTGCTAATGACTCTATGCATTCGCTTTAAGTGTGCCATGTTTTCTGAACATTTGCACTTCACAGGTACTTCCCACAAGGAGTAAGGTTGCATCTTTCCCATGTGTTCCCCAGGAGCACTGACAGTGCAGGGCCTGGCAGCAGCTTCCCAGGGAGGTGGTTCAGCCGCTCAGACCACTTCAGCTGCGCTCACGCGTGATGACCTCTGCTGGGTACCTCTCGGTACCTTGTGGAGCACAACTAAACAAACATGCCCCCAGATCAACAGTTCAGAGAGGAGAGGGCTTTATCCACATGGCTTAAAGTGCCTCTCATTACTTGGGTCCTCCTTACGTCCTGTCAGTGCTTACACAGCCGTTGGCCGTGACAAGGTCTCTGATGGCATTTTGCTGGGTCAATCCCTTCCACTGAGCTACCATAGCCCATAGGCTGGACCTGTCCCACGCACAGGTCTTCCAGCACATCCAGTGGAACACAGACTTAATATTTCTAGTTTAAAAGATTAAAAAATAAAGAAACAAATGCCAGACTAATTAAAATAACTTTCTTGAATATAGCTTTTTAAAAAAGAAATGCAGGTGCAAGACATTTAAAGGGAAAGAGTTATAGAAGCAAACATGAAAAACACAGCTGGATGAATAATCACACTGATTGTTTTGCAAAACATACAATTGCTAAGATTTTTCAGAACTCAAGGGGTTAATAAAGTCATTATCCATGTCTAATATTAAGGTATTACAGCAACGTCTTCATACATCTCCAGTGTTGCAATTTTATTGCAATTTTTTTGATACTTGATTTTTTATTTAGAACACAAACTCCCAGACAAGTTTCATGGTTTTGTGAAAATCTCAGTATTCATTGGGGAAAAAAAAAAAAAAAAAAAAAAAAAAAAAAGACAGTATAAAAAAAAAGGATCATACCACTTTGGGTGTTAAGAAGAGCTTGGAAAACCATGATCTCCATATGCTTAGAATTAGAGGACGTATATAAGACATGCAAATGAAAGAAAGTAAACAAACAAGGTCGTGATTTTTGGAGGTACAGCTTGTGATGCTGAATACTGATACTATCTGTAATGGATCCCTCTATATTTTGATACTAAGATTCAAATTGTTTTTCAGATGCCAGTGACTATCATTCAGAAATACAGGTAATGAGAAGTAACAGTGTTAGGGCTTGAGGCAGAATTAAGATTTCTGAAAAGAGGAGAAAGACAGCAGTGATAGAGGTACTGAAAGGGAGAGAAAAGGGATTTACATGAGCTGTGGGGTGAATGAAAGTGTAATCTTTAATGTGTTTGGCAAATACATGACAGTTATTTCACTGAAGAAGTATTCACAGGGAATGACAGATTTGCTTTATTGACCATAGTTCCTACTTCCAACTCTTAAAAAAGAGGCTCTGACTGATCCTCCTCTGCAGGTGCTTTTATGCAATTTGGACTCTGCCAGCAGTCTCCTATCACAACCCTAACTACAAAGAGCCCATGTGTTTGTGAATTTGAAAATATCCTTGATGTTGTATGTTTATTTGGACTCTCTTACTCCAAGAACTTTTAATTTTTAAGAAACTAGATCCAATGCTCGATTTACTGAGTGCATGTGACTACATGCAGTGAAACTGAAAACAGGAGGAAAATCTGCTTCAAACTGGCAGTGCTGAAATCAGGTTTCAATCCTTCATTGCAAATATTTTTCCTGGCCTGAGAGTCAAAAGTTCATCCAAAGGGACACCTTACTTGTATCTATTAACTTTTAGCACCTGAATTCACATAATAATATCTTGAGTTTGTAATTATCTCTAAAAATAAGGAAACTTTTGTTGGCAATAAAAAAAAATCTTCACAATTTCTACTTCAAGAACCACAAAGCATAGTTCTCAGAACTATAAACTAAAAAGGCAACAAAAAACTCTAGTAAGTCTTCTGTGTTAGATTACTATTACCTGAAATAGACCTCCAAAGACAGAAAAAAAGAAATAAAGCGCAGAGACTGGTTGGTCATGTTACTTTGAGTTTCAAGAGTGCCCTGAGGCCCCATTAGACTCAGGAGCACATCCTGCTAGTGCTGAGTTCTGCTTGTGTTCACAAAAGGCAGGTGCTTCCCTGCACCGAAGGGCCAACAGCTCCATCTGTACTTTGAAATTGTTTCCTGAACCAGCTGCACCTGTGGGACAGCAGTTCCTACCAAAGCACACCCTCTCCTGTTGCGCATGTGAATATACATGAAACTCGAAATTGGCGGTGGATTTTCATGCCCCAGAATTAAAGTTCTGCTTAAGGTAGCTCCTGCTGTGTGCTCTGATGTGCACCACTGCTGCTTTCATACCCTCTTCCAGCTAGTAGCATTCCATCCTCCCGGGTGCAAGGACAAGCATCATGCACTGGAGGTTATGATTCACAGTTAATGTAATTAAAAATACACTGATAAGCATGTAAGATACGTTCAATATTGAATCTAAATTCAATAAAACTCTCTCAGGCTTCCATAGAACAGACATACAGAATTTTGATTGAATTACTTTACAACGATTAACTAATGTATTCATTAACTGCAAGGGTTAGTAATATGAATGTAGCAAAAGATACTTAATTACAATAATTAATGCCTGGTGATTCATGAATAATGCATTCCATAGCTATTTACATATTCAGACTTATGAGGGTATTAATGGATAATTATCATTTGACTGAAAGATGTGGCCATCAGGAATGTAACAATGACACCATTTTCCCACAATCTCACTGTGGCTTTACCTGTTTGTCTTGCTCTTGTATACCTCTATCTTGCTGCTATACACAGAAATATAAACAGTATTTTATTTTCAAGACCTGTAGAGCAATATAATGGCAAATACAGTCATGCAGGTTAGTTTTCATGCTGCACCAGTTCTGAGCCAGTACTCTCATCAGTTTATGCCCTGAGGTTGTAAAACAATTTAGAAGACTTTTAGGATATTATTTGAAAAGGGAAAAACAATGTTTCACCTCCTTTTTCCAGTAGAAAATGTCTCAAACATTAGGAGATGGAGTGCAAGTGCAGCATTAGCATTCTGCTTCTTCAAATGTAAAAAATAGAAACAAAAAGTTCCAAAGACTTTTACACACTTGTAAGGGAAAGTATTTGTTGAAAGAACTTTGCTGTCTTTGTCATCAGTATATAGTTGTTCTTGCCCTGAACTTATGCTCTTTCCTATTGCAGATAGTTAAGACACTTCCATACTTCAGACTTTGTTCACTTGTGACACTAGGGTACCAGTATTGCCACCTTCAATCTGGACAAATGATTCTGCTCTAGACGGACGGTGTTTATGCCCCAACACACAGATTTCAGCGTCCATGAAAGTAGATAAGTCACTAGCCCTCCCAGGCTTGGAGGAGACTTTAAGAGCCACAGAAAGGTGCGCGCACACCCCCCACCCCCCCCCGAATTATTTTAAAAAAATATTTTTATCTTAAAATATAATTGTTTTAAGGCAATATAATTATTATTATTATTAACCTAAGCTTGAATGCTCAGTGTTGACAACACTAAGACAATAATATTTAGCTGCCAGCCTCAGGAGTGTGGTAAAATGCTGAAGTAGAGCTTGGTAAGTCAAGTGAAACTGGGAAGGGCTACCACCCCCATTTTCAGACAAGCCACTCACTGTTTCTCCACAGCATCAGCTGAGGAGCTGTGGTTGCCCTGTGTCACTGGAAAGCTTATACCAGTGGTCATAACCTGCAGAACGTGAACAGAGGGTCTCCCCATACGTGGGGGTCAGCTCCAGGTTCCCCTCGTGGTGTGGCTGAGCAACTCATGACTCCAGGCAGTCAGATGACATCCCCAAGACATTGGGGAGCATCAGACATGTCTTAGTAAGTGAGCACATTTTTACCTCCTGTGACTTTGGTCTTCTCCAGTGTTCTCACAGCCTGTTGAAAGAGACGAATATGTACAGTAAAATATTTTCAAAATTAAATCATTTTGCTGAAATTCCCTGTCCTGCATAGCTAACTCCACTGGTGAGGTCCTTACCTCACACCCCATAAAATCAGAGGTATGTAAAACCACTCACTCACATGCTTGAAAATCATCCTGAAGCTGGCAGTGCTTGAGGCCAAAGGAGGGAACTGAACCCCTGTTCAGAACTGATGCCCTCAGCCTCCAGCAACCGCAGTCGGCACAGCCAGCCCATGGCACGTTCCTGCCGGCTTTCTTTCCCAAGTGGGGAGCAAGCCGTGGGTCAGAAGAACTGTCAGTGAGCAGAAGCCAGCTCTCACCTATCAGTGTTCTTGATGCCCCTAAGATCTAGGCAGGGAGCAGACCGTGGGAAAGACATAAGCCGTCTGGTCAGTATAACCTACGTGACATAAGGCTGCTGCCAGGAGCATAAAGGGTATTCCCTGATACTCCTGAGTTACTCTCTGTAGCACCTTACTTCGAGAAAACCCTCATCATGTCAACCATGTGGAGAAAAGGGCTGTCCAGCACCGGTAACGATGATTAGTTCGATGATACAGTCTGATGATAGGTCATTGAAATAATATTATTTCGTCAACTGAAGCAAGTTTTTGCTATTTTTATTAGCCTAGCAGAGCCAGTGTAACTGAGCTGGGGGAAAGATGGAATTTGTTTTCACGTAATTCGCGTGGTTGTAAGATCACCCACCGTGGCAGAACTGTTACCACTGATGGTAGAGGCCAGAAAGCCCAGCTTTATTTCTGTGCCAGGTCAAACATGGGATAAGAACAAACACCTTTAGATTTGTACAATGAGCAGCTCTGCTTTGGAAGTAATTGGAAATGTCACAATGCCATTTTTACAGCTGTTTTTCAGAGCAGAACAACCTCTTAATATCCTTTGCTATTTTCTATTAGTCTGCATTCAGAACACAGGATTTAACTAAAACTTCTAAAAGGATATTGCAAGAAACACATTTAATATGTGTCATAACATAAGGTACAAAAACATCAGGATGTAAAGACAATAAGGTTATCTGACGTGTCTTAGCTGGGAAAGACAAGAAAGCTCCTCACAAGGCCAGCATTACTGCACGCATCAGTGAAAAACAGTTGAATATTTAATGTGTATGGCAAATTTAAGCAGAAAAGGGAGCCCAGATGACATATGACAGCATAACACTGCAGTATAGGAATCAGCTCAAGTACGGTATTCACATAACACATTCAGTATTCAGACTAACACATTTTGTCTGTATACCATCCTTTATGTTGCAGTGGCATTGTTTTGCTTTTCTCACCTTCTGATGTTTTCCCTGTGGGCTCACATTCACATCACATGGGCATTTACTTCAGTCATTGCTCACTTTATAACACATTCATGCACTTCATGCCTGCATTGTTCAGATACTAATTTTTACATTTTTTTTCATACAGTTCTTGAGACTCAATGTTCTTTTTAATCTATTTTTTCTATCTTCAAATAATGCAAGACCGAGGCAAGGTATTCTGAAAGTTGCTTTAAAACAATTAACTCATAAATATAAAAATAATACTCTACTTTTATTTCTTTTTCTTTTATTTCTTCTTTTTTTGGTAAGAGCAGGAACAAATACTCCTGTCTTTGAGTTATCCCTGTAGATAAAAAGTGTAACTCTGATCTCATCCTAAGAACTATCCAAATGCAAACAAAAATTTTGGTAATTCTGGTATTTCACTGAATCGCAGAATGGTCAGGGCTGGAAGGCACCTCTGGAGACCCTCTTGTCCACCCCCCTGCTAAAGCAGGGTCACCTGGAGCAGGTTGCCCACAGTTGCGTCCAGGTGGGTTCTTAATGTCTCCAGAGAAGGAGACTGCCCAGCCTCTCTGGGCAGCCTGTCCCACAGCTCTGACACCCTGAAAGTGAAATAGTTGTTCCTCATATTCAGGTGGAACTTCCTCTGTTTGTGCCCGTTGCCCCTTGCCTGTCACTGGGCACCATGGAGATAGCCTGGCCCCATTTCTGACTATTGCTGTCATCTCATGTGGAAACTGCACGTTTCCATTTGCTTCTTAAAATACAATTGGACCAAGGTGACCTGAAATGAAGCTCGTTCACAACCATTACAAGTAGAAATACCAAGATACTCACACCTTAGGTATGTTTATATATATATATATAAATATATATATATACACACACACAAAGGATGCCAGATAAAGGGTAAATATGGAGATTTACCAGGTACTACAGTTTAAGCCCTTCAGAAAATCTACCCATATTTATTCAGGCCTGGATGGGAACCATGGTCCTCAATTCCAACCGCTACTTTATATACACAGCGATAGCGCTGTAGCTCCTTAATAGTGTTGACATATTAGCTCATAATAAATACATCTTGTAGGCTAGTGTTAATGACTTAGAAACTAAGCATATGCTTAAGATTACTATCAAAGGTCTATGACATGACAATGTCTCCAGACAAAACAAGGCCAGCATGTTAATCTGCCCACGTGTCTCTTGATGAACTCTTAAAGTACATTCTTGTGCAGAGCATTTTTCAGTTCTTGTTATGAAATTCTCTACCTAATAATGTCTGAAAAAAAAAATTTGCACTATTTACTAAGCTTATAGAATATTTTCCAGTAAAAGCAATAAAAATAATTCCTGTTTCTGAGGATCTGAGAAATATTTTTGTTTTCAAAGATCAGGAACACTTATCTGTTTTGATACAGAGAGCCATTTAAATGAGAGGCAGAGCTTGTTACACAAATCTCTGAGCTTTCTACCAAACTAACTGTGCACCAAATACAACAGTCCTTAAATGTATTCAAACAATATTTGTTAGAACAGATTATTCACTTTTAAAGAAGAATAAGAGCACCAAAATACAAAAGCCATGCAATACTGCTGTAATTCATTGGAAAGGACAGAAGAATCAGCAGCTTTACAAATGTTTGCAAATTATTTAGAGTGAGCAGATTCTGCACCACTGCAGACGGCTTTGGTAGTTGTTGGACCCTGTGAAATACTGGGGTATTTATATATGTATATATGAGACTGTCGGGCACGTAAATAGTGTCAGGTCTATTTTATCCATTGCAGAAATAAATAGAAATATTTCTATTTCTGTCTGGTGCAGCACCAGTAACATTCACATGCTGCATGCACCCTTCTTACCTGCAGGGGCAGGCCCCTCTGTTCCCCTTCCCCAGGCAGTAATCATTTGGGGGTGAAATCAAAGAGGCTGCTGTTTCCTGATCATCTCATGACAAGATTTTTGCTCTCCCGTTGACTTTTTGCCAGTTATCTAGAAAAAGGGTGCATGGGCTGAACACAGTAAGCCTGGCTGACACCTGGGAGCTGCTAATCCTGAAACACAAAAAAGCCCCCAAACCTGCTCACAGTTCAGATCAATGAGGACATAGCGAGTGGGCACTGGGGGTGGGGTGGGGGGGCTGGCAACATTATGTCTTCTCCATGGCTACTTTCAGTTTGTGTTCGCAAACACCAAAACGTAATGTTCGGTCCTCTTACCTGGGCTGGCCCAAATCCCTCAGTGAAATGCAGGCATACATCTCCTCCACAGAGTTTGTATACCGATGTAACAGTTACCTTTTGTTGTCCCAAAGTCTGCTGTTTTGTGAACTGATACGGTATATCACACACGAGAGCCACACAAGATTCTGTGCTGTGTCTCGTGGAAAATTCCATTTGGTCCTTTCTTACTTTGTTGTTTCCTTTAATCAGACTCAAAACTCATTCAGGCCAAAAGAAAATGCTTGATTTCTATACATACGACACTGTAACACGTCCTTCGTGGTAGACCTAACCCCACTAGCGAAAGGTGGTATCTTCTGTTGCTTTCTACAGATCTGGAAGTTATCATTCCCATACAAACTTTTCTCCATCCCTTGTCAGGGAACCTCAGTGGCTGCTGAGGATCTCTCTGGAGAAGCCAGAGCAGAGATGAGTCCCAAAGAAAACCTCAGTGCTGTCAGTGTTGCCTATCATCCCTGGAAGCCATCCAAAAAAGGTGGTTTTGGAGGAGATCCTGGAGGCAGAAAGAGATACTGAAGGAAATTAAATTACACAGGTAGTAAAATAGATTTGTGGAAATCATAGAGACGGGGACAATACTGAACACTTGGGCTGCATCCTAGCTCGGTAAGAATGATTTCATGATAAGTGAATTCTTGTGGCACATCTGTAAGGTACAGAAGTTTTGTTATCTTGCCTTTACTAGGAACTGAGCAGAGGGAGAGAGACCACAGTCTACCCCAGGATATTTTAACCACGACACTTAAAAAAACCAAAAGCATTATTGGTATAACCTGATGCTAAGCAACAGTCACTGAAACAGTGAAGTATTCTTCCAGAAGAAAATACTAATGTGTGACACTTCTGCCAAAACTATACATAACTTGCTTGATTTCATGGTTACCTTACTGACCTTGAAATAAGTGTAAGACTGGGAAAAATTTAAGGAAGCATGCAAGTTATCAATCAAAAGAGTTACTTGGAGACATAAAGAAGCATCTTGGAAACCACTGATTAACTTACCAGTTGAATTAAATAGTTTGTGGTATAAAAAGTGAAGACAGTGAACAAGCAAAGCATCAGATCTGTGGGACTTCAGAATGGGATTTTGGCAGAGGATGAGCTATCCCCAAATATTGCAACACAGCCACAGCCAGGTGCTCTGACAAAATGGGTCATCACTGGTTTGAGGCACCTACAGGCAAAGACAGTGATAGAGTTAATCTGTTCAATATCTAAGTATTTAAAATCCAAGCAAGACCCTTCAGTCATTTTTAATCTGTAACGGTCCCAGAGGCATGGAGCTGAGCCCTGGGGCCCCAGCACGGCGGGGCGAGGTCTGCACTCGAGGGTGTTTGCCTGAGGGGAGCGACTGGCCAGCCAGCCTGGGGAAGAGCATCTCTCCTGGTGCTCAGACAATAACTAATGGGTCACTCATTGTGGACATGGGAATTTAGACTGGTTTCAGAATGTAAACCTGTAATAGGTACCTACGAATAATTTATTGCTAGTGTAATGCAATACTCTTGCAGTTTAAACAACAGAGAATGCCATACTTCAAAAAAAGAAAACTTGTACAGTAAAAATGCCCAATTGCAACAGCTCCATAAAAGTAGACCCATCGGGCTCAAGTTTTCTTGCCCGGGGCTTCATGCCTTGGTGTGCCAGCAACTGTACAAACGCCAGGCCAGTGACAGTGCCAAAGACGGAGACTGGGGGGTGATAAACCCTAAGCCCGACCTTGCTAGTTCTGGTTCTCAGTGGGGGTCAGAGCCCAGGCAGGGCTGCACCGCCCTGACACGACTAGGGGCTGCTCATTGTGCGGGCAGCATTTGGGCAGGACATCAAATCCACTCACCAGTTCCACCATGGGTTGCCTAACCATCATAAGCCAATGGTGTTGCTAGTTTGTGCTTCAGTTTCTCTCTCTGACAAAAGGATACTGGCTTGCTTTAAAGGTAGTCTCCAAGCTGAAAGGTACTGCTTCAGAAATGAGGCATCAAGGGTGCAGTGAGAGGGAAGAACTGCTGAGGCTGCCTGTTCAGGAGGGGACAGCTCTGGTCTCTGAGAGGGGCCAAATCAACAGGGGGGTTCTAGCAGAAAAAGCTTTCACCTGCAGATAAAGGTGGATTTTGACTCAACTCCACGCACTGTACAAAATGCTACTTTCAGCCTGTATTGAAGAGCCCCCAGATGTAAATGAATCATCTGGCTAGAAATGGGGTTGAGTTTCACATGTAGCCAATGCACCTTGCCTTGGCCTTGGAGGACCAGGGATAAACTCAGTGAGATAAACCAGCAGATCTTTTACTATCTCTAAGAGGTATGATCTTCAAGAAAATCTTCTGAAAATGTAGAAAATCTTAAAAGAAAGACATTGATAAGGCTGCCATTACTTCCCAGCATCCTAGAGTAAATCTCTCTAATCTGAAGTACAATGTATTTTCTGTTAGCTATCTTTAGGTGGCAGTAAGGTAAAAGCATGGAGTAGAAAGTTAGATTTCTAACACATTTTTAGAGACTTTTTCCTCATGTTCTATGCTAGGTATAACATAGAAAGAGACTTCATAAACCACTTGCGTCTTCAGCACATATCCAAAAAGCAATTATTAGAGTTGGTGTCATTCAGATCACATTCAGATGCAAACCTGTTGAATGCCAGCAACATCAATACAGTGGGTAGATACTGCGCTAGGTATGCAGTCCTTGATCAGGAATCCCTGAGGACAGAGGTAAGGTTCACAGGTAGAGACACGCTCATGTGTTCCTATCAACAGGATGGAAGTACACTTAAAAAAGAAGCCAGAAGACAAAATACCTTCACCAAAAAATCAAAGGTCTAGATCAAGATTAAAAAAGGTTTTAAGGAATAATTATTGACATAGAGGTTTATAAATATTTTTTTCCATTTAGTTTTTTTCATGTATGCATCTCTTCCAAAGTCTTTCCTGAAGATAAAACATAATGTTGTCTCTAATCAACTCTCTACTAGAAAAAAAGCCAGTAGGATAAAAACATACTCAAAATTTTTATCAAGGAATATAATTAGCTAAGTAACACAACAGTGTCATGTAGCGTGCTAAGGCAAGTATTATGTAGCCAATAAAGGTCTATCTTATACCATTAATATTTACAGTTGGAAGCAAGAGATGGCTGCAATCGAAGTGCTGCACCCAACAAAGGCTAGCTGTTGACTTGATAACTTGTTGTCTGACAGTGTGAAACAGTCAAATAGCTACTTACTTCATCACCACTTGACAGCACAATATTAATGCTAGGTAGCAACACATGGCTGTTTTGTAGGCGCTTAGCACCAAACAGGGAGAGGAATTTCATGGAACAGTTTTGAGAGTGTAGGCCTAGCTTATTAGCAGAGAAGTAGGGATGGAAAGTGTCTGGCAATTACAAAATAAAACAGAAATCAGAACCCTGGCTCTGCTATACCGAACACTGCTGACCCCTCTATTAGGCGCCACTGGACAGAGCTGTTTCATATTCTCATGGCAAGACTGACAGTTCCAGCACGGGCTGCACCAATTCGTATGGAGAACCAGGACCTGGGGGAGACAGACAACCCCGCTTCACGTTGTCACAGTCAGGGACCAGAGCCCACAGAAGGTGGCTGCATCTGGAGGTGATGCTAGTCTTTGATGGGGACCAAAAACTGGTGCTGTTCTCAGAAATAAAAGATCTACCACTAGCATCACTAATTAAGGAAGGGATCTTTAACCTTAACTGTTGTGTGCTGGAAAGTAGAGTTTTGATGAACCAGTTATATGCCCACAATTCAGAGTGTGTAACTCTATTAAAGTTATTCAAAAATGACCATACAAAACATGGGCGAATCATGCCTGGTGAAAACAACATGCGTGGAAACATTAGTGAAGACAAACAACATACATACAGGTATGCACTTAGATAGGCTTTGTGCTTCCAGATTGCAAATACCTCAGCAAAATTTCTCTTTTTTTTCCCCTGATACAGAAAAAAATGGAATCTAGAACGAGAATGAGAGAGAAAATATGTGCAAAATTCAGAAAATGAGAAGTGTGCACTAGAAAAGGTTTAGCTTCACCCTTGACATAGCTGTTGATAGCCTGATATCATTCCCTGCCCCGTTCTCTTATCAAAACACTATCAGCCCCATCTTGACTGTTACAGCATCACCCTTCACATGCTGCTCTGCTCAACACCTATGCAATCAACGAAGAAAGCGGGTTTGAAATTAGTTCTTCTCACCGTTTTAACTATTCCACTCTGTCTACTGGAAGTCTTTTCACCGTTTTCCTCAGGAACTGTCCCACCCTCATCTTCCGTGCTATTCTTCTCTTGCTTTTGCGTTTAACCTCCTGATCCCCTCCCATCCTCTCTCCCATGACAACTGGAGCGGACTTCCTCAAAAGTCCACCATGGTGTGTCCTTGCAAATCCCTCTTCAGGAGTCATTCCTACCACGGCAGCTGTGGGGATGCAATTAACACAACCTGGCTACATGCAGGGCAATGACAGAAAGTTACTGTTCCCAGTGATAGTCTTTTGATTCAAAATATCATCCTTTCCTTCCTGCAAGATGTTTGCCTGATAAGGCTTTTATCCACCACCAAGATTTATTCATATCAAATCTGCTGTCTCAAAGCTGTAATGCAGTTATCCCCTGTAGAGAAACACCACCTGATACACTGCGCCGTTATCCATGTACGAAAATAATTCTGTATGATACCCCAAAGCATTTCCCAAACTGGAAAGGGATGTTGCACCCCAGAGACTGACACCTTTACTAAAACATTTGTCTAGTCTATGCTTTAGCAGCTACGGGACACACTCCTCCTCAGCATAGTTTGCTGGATTTGCATCAGCTATAGGTTTTCCCTCTTATCCTTTCAGACTGCAGCAGATGGTGAAGTTCCTATACCAGAGTCTGTCGATAGAATTTTAAAAGGCATCTCATAACAACACATTGGAGCTGCACATCTAATCAGTGCTGCATCACCAAGAGGATCTTAAAAAGAGCTGGAGCACACTTACAAAATTAGCACTGGCAGTTGCTACAGAAATGCCATCAAGGAGTCTTCTCAAAGACCACAGTTTGATGGGAGCTTGCCTCCCAAACTGCCAGCCAAATCACTCCTCTGTGTACAACCAACATTCTGCTGTCTAAGAGAAAAGGCATTTAATACTCTGTCTTGTGAGATATTGATCCAGCAAAATATCTGATAGAGATTTCAAGGGGCTACTTCTGGCTTTTTGGGGTTCATGGCTCAGCTCACGTAAAGCACAGTGGCCAAAACCAGAAATATTACTTCTGCCTAAGGCAGAGCATCCCAGACCTACCACCTGTTTTCATGGCTGGACCACTTCCATTCAACTGTTGACATAAGTTAGATATCAATACGACAAACAGTTAAAGAAAATACAGTTACTGAAAGTAGTCTGTTCTTTAAAGATTAATTCCTAAAAGCGAGTCTGTGAGTTTAGAAAGCTGCTCAGCCCAAGGGCTAATGCTGCCGATGGAAGGCCATCTGCGCCGGGCATTCCTGCAGGCACTAGCAGTGAGGAGGGGGCAAACTGCTCCGATTTAAAGGCAGCACTGTTTCCAGGTAATCCAGGAATGGTCCTGCAGCTGAATGTGGGGAGGAGGAGGTCTGCGTATGCCAATCTGACTGGAAGATCAAGAATAATGTGAATAACACCTTTGTTTAACTGGAAACCTACTTTACAATTTAGTTGAAACACTTTAGAAAGCTCCATCTCCAATCTCCAGTTTCTTGCTTCACTATAATAAGAACAAACTTCCTCGTTAACTTCTGTAGTGTCATATCAGTGCAACTTCACGTGCCAGGAGGGAAGCTGTCAGAATTTCTTAATGAGGCACTTTCCTTGCAAGCCCAGCTAAATCCTAGACTTCAATCATCTCTGTCGTCTTCATTTTCTCACAAGACACCAGAGACTTAATTCTTCCTTGATAGCAAAGTCTGCATTTTTCTGATCCATAACTGGTCAAGCCAGTTATCATTATAGCTGCTAAGACTAATTCCTTCTACATTGGTGCTTTGATTTAAAGAAGAACTGTCAGACAACTAAAAGTTGACATTTTCCAGGCAGGAATTCATTCAAACTGTCACATTTCAGCTAAGACAAATTATCCAAACCACATTTTATAAAAAACATATAATAGATAGAAGTGGTAGCAAATGTAATTTCTTTGGAGGCATAGAAAAAAATATTCAGATAGTAGTATCCACCAAAAAATAGAGAAATAAAAAAAAGATTACTTACAATCCTTATTCCTCAAGGTGAGCTGCCTATGTAAATATATATATATTATACTGTGGATCTTCTGCACAGGTTGGAAGCAGACACCTCATTTTGTGTTGAGCGATGCCCACAGAGCATGTACAGCCCCCAGGGTCTCATTCAGGCCTCCAGCGGTGGGACCTGCAGATATCGGGAAAACGACTCAAAGGCTGATGGCAGAAATGGCAACGGCAATGATGAAAATTCATTATCTACAACTCTATATGTAGTATAGACAGATTTTCAGAGAACTGCAGACATAGGCAAGGGACCTGCCTTCTCCCAGCAGACACGGTGTCAGAGGGAGAAGTCCCCAAGATGTGGGGAGAGCAGCAACCACGCTCACCCTGGGGTGGCACCTGGCACACAGCGAGCAGCGCTGCCTGCGTCAGCACCAGACCCAAACGTGACAAACCCAGCCTGAAGTGCAGCCACGGGCTGGCTGGTCTCAGGGAGAAGCAGCCACATCTCCAGGCCCCAGAGATCTTCATCAGGTGTTCAAGGCTCCGTGTCTGAATCTGGTCCTCCTACAAGCCAGTCTTGTTCTTATTCACTAAGGAAGGAAAACTAGAGGGAAACGCTCCACCAGTCTTTCTAGGTCTGGGGTTTTTCCTTTTGCTTTCTGCTTCTCCGTTTCAGAGAATTCAAACGCTTTTCTTACCAGATAATTGTGAGGCTTGTTAGGCACAAGGTCTGAAGTACAGCAAGCATCACGCCCCTCAGGAACAACATCCTTCACAGAGAGGGACAACAAATGGCTGGGCAAAGTGACTGCCACAGAAAACACACTTCTGAAGCCCGCAGCACAAACTGGAGCTGTAAGGTGTGCAGGGGAAAAAGGAGCTGGTGGCCTGACTGGCAAGAAAAGGTGGAAAAACAGCTCAGGTGCAGCACAGCCTCCTCTGCTGCCACAGGCACCAAAGTAGGAAGGAATAAATTATTCTGCAAAAGGTGAGTGCCCACATGTACAACAGCACAGAGCAGGAAACCAGGATAAAGCAATTCAAGGAAATAGGTGATATGCATGGAATCTGGAAAGTAGTTCGCATTTCCAGTGGCCTGTGCAGTGTTTGGCTCAGTGGGAGATGAATCTGTTCTCTTTAAATGAGCCTAAAACGATTAGGTGTTCAACTCGGCAGCCCAACACCGAGGTCAGTATGGCTCTCAGGACCCGACGGCTGGCATTTGGCACAAGCAGAGTAGCTACTTTTTACAGATGATGCGAGGGAGAGCCATAGGTATTTGCATGTGAAAGTAAAAAAAAAAAAAAAATCATGGAAAAAGGGGCTTCATGTGCTGCTCAGTCAAGGTACTTTTATTGGAACAAAGTCAATCTATAGATTTATGGCCACTTTACTGCTGTTGAAAATAAACTCTAGTCCCACAAGCTGGGGTTATCAATGCATCTCATTATAACAGATTTGTGCACGACTGACCGGATTTCTTCTTGAACTACTGGGATTCTTATTTGAATTCAGCCTGTAACAGAAAAAAAGTCCCACAAGATGGTTGTAAATCCTCAATGAAATAAACTCAGCGTATCTATGGGCTTTTTAATCAAGTTGATGGCTTTTCTTCGGCTGCTCAGTGTTATTCCTATATGCCCCCAAATCTTTCAAAGTAATTCTGACATGGATTAGGACCACACAAGCCAATTGTCCCTCATTACTATAGCAAATGGTTTTGATTTTGAGGCAGTAAATCTGGATGGTGTGGATCAGATGTTCTTACCATGAATGAAGTGATACCCTTGTGAGTGGTGTCAGGACTCGGGACCTGGGGACTTTGCCGCCAAAAGCCCTAGTGCACACAAGCAGCTGCAGCATTCCTAGACAGCCCAGCATGTGGCAGAGAAGGGAATTCTCCGGGGTTTGGCAATCCCCGTGTTCTAAAGCTTGTGCTGATGTCTCTGTCTTGCGAAGCATCTAGAACCAGGCACGATTCTATGCGAGTGCCGACATGAAGGCTGATTAGCTCCTAATCCCCAGCAGCGGAGGCAGGCTTCTCCTTTCGGGGCGCGCTGTGCCTTTCACCGCCCGAAGGCACCCCCTGATCCACGCCACACTTTCACATCAAAGCTTGTGCCTGGGTGGCAGCGTCCCAAGGAATCTCACGCTACTTCTCCCGCACCTTCAGTGACTTCTCCGCCTGCACTGCAGCTCACTCTTCGCTCTCCCCGATCTGGCTCAGCCTTTGGTGCCTGTGACCATAATTCTCATCCCCTGCGTCAATATCAGGCAGCACTAGATCAGAGAAGCCATGCTGATGTAAAACACACAGGAGGAAGAGGTCCTGTGCTTTTTGCTGGCTCCCTTGTGCTGTGCCACTTGCCTTTCACATTTGGCACACATGGAAACGTTCATCTACAGTAAATCTCTAGTGTTCCCCTCTCAATAAAATAACTGTTTGAAAGACAGCTTGTTTAAAGGTAAGCATACCTATACTAGATTGATAAATGCTGCCGAGCTTTGACTCGTGAAGAGGGCCCTCCTCATCCAGGCTGCTCACCTACAGAGCCAGCCAAGGAGCCAAGGCACAACAATCAATCTATTTCAATAACCAAATGAAAAGCAAAACCCAGCTTTACTATGCAGTATCACTCTATCTAATCTAAACATTTAAAATCATATTTAGTTAATAAGATTAAAAAAAACCTAAAAAATTAATCTACTTTGAAATGGACCCACCCGCAAAAAGCCAAAGACTTTGTTTAAAAAAGAAGACAAAAAAAGATTTTCTGCATTTCCTCCTGTCTTTGCAGATGAAGCTATTCACTACATGAAAATTAAATACAAGAATATTTTCTTTTTCTTCCCCTTTTTTTTAATTTTGCCAAAACAACTTTGTCTTGCTCTAGCTGACATCCAAAGACATATAAACAAAACATGCTACGTAAAGTATCTTGGGGAGAAGCAAATTGGCCTTCTAACATTAGCAAACTTCATTTTGTCGGTATTACCATGACACATGACATCATCTTGCCATCAGCATCCATTACCATTAGGGATACAGCTTCTACTGACAGCTACTGTATATTAGGGGCAGGGGAATCCCCAACTGTTCTGTCACTGACCACCTTGTAAACAGGCTCGTCAGATAATTCAGGTTGGAAGAGCCCTCAGGAGGTCTCCCAGTCCAACCTCCTGCTCAAAGTGTGATGAGAATCTCTGAGGCATTGCTGGTATCACCAGTCAGTATATGAACCCTTCTTCAGTTACCCTACATGTATTTAGTTACTCACAAGCGGTGCTGAAGCGTGGCTGCCATTGCCATCTGGTATTTATTAGCAGGAATTATTTCTGAAGGACTATTGCAGCGTATGGGGCTCTTACAGGCTTCCTGGGCAACAAAGGTCTTAGCAAAGTCTTAACCAACAAAGGTTAGCAAAAAAAACCCAGGAACTTGTTTTTTCTTCATAGATTTCCAGCTGTCCTTTGGCTTTTTTGGTTTGCCCTGAGGCAAAGGTTTGTCTCGCTTTATCCTTTGCTTTCTGGAGCTTTCCCATTCTGCTTTTGAAGCTCTAGGCCACAGAACACCCCTTGCGTGGAGCTCTGCCACGGCTTTGTGACAAATACACCAAAAAACTGCACACTCGCCACAAGCGGCCACCTCCCCAGCAGCCAGCTCATAACCAGGTCTTAACAAGCCAGCAGGGGAAGGGCGCAGCAGCTTGCGTGGTGTGAACAGTAAAGCGATGCCGCAGAGCAGCGGTCCATCGCGACACCAGCCGGGCATTGCCCACCGTCCAGCCCACGGACACAGCCACGGGTGGCCCACCAGGCTGCCAACGTTGGGATGAGCAGCTACACGCATGGGCAGTCCCGCGGCAGTCAGGGCGGCTCTGAGCTTCAAAACATCATCGAGGTCCACAGCCTAGATCCAGCTATGGTGGAAGAAACAGGCAAGGACTTACCAGAAGAGCCTGAAGCAGTGACGTGGGGCTTTTACATTCAAACTGCCATGTGTAAGCCTACTCCCTACCGTTCCACAAGATGCACAGGAGGGTCAGTAGCAGAAAACCTCTTTTCCCCACTGTCTCAGCAGCACTGTTTCTAAAAATGCTGCTCAGTCCTCTTGCTTTTCAGGATCACCATCCATCATCACCATCGAATAGTGCAATGAACAGACTGAGATGATGGGGGACAGAACTTTTCAGATTTTTTTTTTTTTTTTAATCAGATCAGCCGGTTGATTTTCCAAATTAATTTAACAGTTCAGCCATTAATTACTAAAGAAGGAGTTGATTTTGATGGGACCAGACTGCAGAGCCTTCTGGCAACTCTTGTTATCAGTTCAGTGCTACTGCTAAGGGGGTTACCTATATTGTAAGCTTGAGCAGTGATCTGTGGGCTGATCAACCAGGGGACAGCACTTGAATGGTAGATTTTTTTAATTTTTTTTTTTAGCAATAGAATCCACCCGAAAAAGATGATATAAAGGCCATTTCTTTTCGTATTTAGACATCAGAAACAACATAAACACAGAAATAAAGTTAGCTTATGTATCTGATCATGGTAAAACCCCCAACTCTTTAGGTTTTAGTCAGTGGGGTAACTTTTTTTACATACTGGCTCAAGAGGAAGTCTTTTGTCCAGCATAGATACAGGTAATAAGGGGAATTTTAAGTAGTTTTTTCAAGTTCAAGTCACTGGTTGACCAAGCAAAATCCAATGAATGAACAAAAGTTATGGAACAGAAACAAGAATTGGAACAAAATGGGTAGTGGACTGCTATGGTGTGCTGTGGGTAAGGTTTCTGCCAAGTAACTATTGCAGAAGAAAAAAATGCCCTTTTTATGATGACTTCCACTTGAGAATGATATGTGTTTAGATATGTGACTGCATCTTAACAACTTACAGGAGTTTTTTCTCCCCAGTTCCTTTGCATAAAACTTCTTTAAGAAATAAAATGAATTTGAAGGATATCATAAATGAAAATGTCTCCATAGATACAGACATACTTACAACACGAATGGAAGGAGCATGGACTGGAAAATAGGAGAGTATGTTAGAAATTTCACATACCAGGGACCAGGCAACACCACCATTTCCTATGGCAGTGAATGTCTTTCACATATGTCCTGTTCAACCCTAGGATCAAAGTTAGACTATCTTGGTCCTCAGTTTCCCTGATAATGAAACAGATTATGAGATATAAACAGAGCAGATAATGAAAATAAAAGACAGCTTCTGAGAATAAAAATTCCATTAAAAATTTGCAGCCTCTCTGAGACAAGAAGAACAAAATTCATATAGTCTAACACAGTACAGAGAAAAACTAAGATCTCAAATATAACTGTAACACCATCTAAAGATTCAATGACCATCCCACACCAACAGAATTTAATAGACGGACATGTTTCATGCCACCTTGTTTTAGGGATGGAATCATTTGGCCTGTCACCTGCACAAGTCTATTTCAATTGGAAAAAAATGTTTTTTAAAATCATAGGAACCATATATTTAACCATCAAGAACAGAGGAAAATATCCTAGCCAGGCAATGCATCCCCTAGAGAGAATCCCTGAGCCAACCTTGCTTTTATTATTATAGTAGGACCTTTTATATCAGTGTGGAGGTGGAGAGAGGAGAGAAGGAGGGTTGATTTAACATTTCCCCTCTGGCGTTGCTGTTCAAAGGCATGAGTCCAAGCAACGTACACACAGCAACAGCATCCACTTACACTACACCCATCACTGAATGCAGAGTCGTCATCGTTCTCGGGACTGTAATTGCACTTCCTTAGAAATGCCAAGTAAGCAGGTCACTAAAATATCCTGTATCATGCAGTGCCTAACCGGGAAATGGGCTTTGACCTGCTGTTTTCTGTTTCTTAATATTTGGGGATTTGAAAGTTCAGCCTCAAGCACACATTCATCTGTGGCAGTTCAGCTGTCACTCATAATACAAATCAAAAGATGATGGATGGCAGAACCTGCCCAGAAGTTCAATCCCTGCTAGGGTCATCCTGTCCGTACTGGCCACTTTTTCCACACTAACCACATCGTTTCATTGGCTTACCTCACCATAAGCATTTTTTACACATAAAAACACATAGGTAGATGTGTATAAAATGTTCATCTACCAACTTTAAAATTTCTCTGGTCTAAAGTTTTTCAGCTGGCAGATTTGTTTATGCACACTGTGTCTTCTGACATTATGTTTCCCACTGCCACATGAAAACAGGAAAAAAAAATAAAAATCAGAGTATCCTTACGTTCATCCTGTACTGTAACGCTTGTGTTTCTGTAGATGAAGCTACAAAGCCTGTATGTAGAAGAAGAGCTGGATGAATTTTAAATGGATGAATATTTTAAAATATATTTGTGAAAATATACTGATTAAGTTTTCCCTGAATAGATTTCTGTTGCACTTTTGTGCAGCCTCTGTACACTTATTTCACGCAAACATGCTGATAGGAAAATTTACTGGCAGGAATGCCTGTAGAAATGGTACATTTTACAAAAACATTTACAGTAAGCACATTTTCTATATATAAGTACAACTATTCACATAAACTTGACTCCTCCTGCAAGAGAAACAGAAATGTGACTGAATACATACCCAGTCGAAACAGCTCGTGTTTAACTTGCAGTAGCAAAGACTAGCAATAGCATGCTCACAGCCAAACTAGGGATAATGAATTATTATTAAAGAGATTAAACAAATAATTGCAGAATTGCCACTACAGTCTGCAGACATATTAACTCACAGGCTATTTTCAAACAGAAAGGAAACTGTCAAATGAAATGGGTCATTATGCGAAATTCATCCAGCTCAGCCTTGTGGATTAAATATCCGGCACCACGTGCACAATTTTCTGAAGGTTCCAAAGACCAGAATCTGGAAGGGCTGATGTACTTCCCTACCAGTGAACGGTCCCTCGGCAGTAGCTCATCTATGCAAAACCCTGTCCATAGAATGGTTTGTGTTTTCCTTCCATGGTAGCTCAAGTGTGTCTCAGTATTCTTTCACCATAAATTATATTGCGATTATTTCAATCCTTCCAGTTGACAACTGACTTGATCTCGAACATATTCACCTCCATTGGCTCAGTAATGCTGGCCTTGTTATTGATCCTCTTCTTGGCAGTTGTGGTTTCAGTCATCACTGCCAATAAATGGGCGACTCAAGGGACCTACAGCCCCAGCCGGCAGGAGAAGGAGGGATCCCGGGTGGAGATGTGGAGCATGGTGCAGCCACCGCCGATGGAAAGACTGATTTAGAAGAAAGCACTCCTCCATCCTGGAAGATGGCTGAAAGGAGACAGTGTACATATGTTAGATATATTAATTTCTGTTCTGATACCAGGAATACTTGTTAGAAAGATTACAATGACTTTGGGCTTTCAATATTTTCACTGTTTTTCTTTTAAATTCAGCAACACTAAAATTCTCTTAGCATTTAAGTGAACAAATGCCATTCATCATCGCTTTGGGCCAACCTGTCCAAGGACAACTTTATGTGCACGGCAAACTCCAGCCTTGATAACCAGCAGTAGGCATCACAGAGAGTAGTGACTCCTGGGATATATGTAAGTGCCTGTCTCAGATGCAACATGAATAACAGCTTCTCATTTGGGCTTTCTTTTGACTGTCTAGCAACCACTGCTGCAGAAGATGATGCAGGCAAATCAAATAAGCCTGTACAATAAAGACATTGTAATTCTGTTATCAAAGGGTTTAGTACTAGAGCTGTGTCTCAGCATATCTACTTTCATCTGTTAATCAGGGATTAAAAGCAAGCTGTGCAAAAACGCTCCAAAATAAATTCTTCATATTCAACTGGTTTTCTTTCCTCCAGTTCTCGCATTTTACCTGCTGCCCCTCCACCTTCCACTGAAAAGAATTTCAGTTTCCACAAAAGCACGTATTTATCTGAGTACGAAAGAATATATATATATATTGCCTAAGATATCCAGTGGGCACAATCTGACCTTTTAGGATACAGGGAATCTAAACATCCTAAACAAATTCTGTGCATCCACACTACTGCTGTTTTCTTATTACAATATTACCTGATGGTCCATTTTTGAAAACCATTGCTTCTCACATTGCAAACATTTATCAGCTGCCAAAAAGCACATTCAAAAAAGTTTCCTAAAGCTCATGGAAAATACCAAGAAAGAGGCAGAAGTGGCCTACAGGTAAAGCACTGGCTTGGAAATAATTACAACAGACTTTGTGCTTCTCCTGGAGCTCAGACTTCTCATATAATCATGGGCAAATAAATTTTTATGCCTCAGTTTTCCTCTCTTAAAACAGGGATAATCCCATTTAACTACCTCATAAACCTCAGCAGAAAAAGGATCACAACTGTTGAAAAAGAAACAAACACATAAAATGTAATGGAATAACAGGAGAAGTTTGGAAGAAATCCTGTAATGAAACAGACATTTGAAAATCTTCAAGAGATTTAATGATCATTCTTATAGTAGTAAAGGATGTGCCAAAAATACACCCAGGTCAAAGGGGTTTCTTGAAATGTAGAGGCAAATTTTAGCAGTAACTCATCCAGTTAATTTTCACATGTAGTCAAGAAATTAAAGCAGAAACATTGCTCCCGCACAAACCGAATGCACAATAAAGAGGCAACCGACTAGAAAGTCCAGGATGGCATTTTTCTTCCTGCAGTTCCACTTACATGTTCCCACAGTTGTGAGACACTCCAGATAGATGCATCAAACCCCAGATGGTTCTTCCAGGAGTTGCATAATAGAGCACGCACACGCAGTATCCAAGAGCTTAACTCATCTTTTTAATTAATGATCAATTCATAATTCATTTTGAATGAACCCCTTAAGGGATTACTGAAGATCAGTGTCACTCATTTATTTTTGTATTAGATGATTAGCAGTAACTATGATAGGAAGCACATTTTGGATTTTTTGCAGTCCTCACCAATATCTTTCAAAACAAGGCACTACAGAAAATGTAAGTGGATGGCAGGATTCAAGCTGAGTTAAAAGAGCAGAATGTAGTCACAGCGAAAATGCACAACAGATTTTATTCCAGCCCAATTTACAGCTTCGGTACTGACGCTTATTATTGTGAAAGCAATCGCTGTCGTACAGCTGCAGTGTAAATCCAGAGAATTCAAACGGCAACTAAGGAAATAATGGAAAAATAAGTTACCACGAATATGATGGGAGATAAGACATAGCAGAGATTCAGGGTAGATATTTTCAAATCATGTCATTATGTAATACAGATGTAATAGGTTTTAATTGAAACTCTTGGTTTAGCCCAGTATTTGCCCTGTGAGACACTGCTAAGGCATAATAAAAAATACCATAAAGTTTGTTAGGTGTGATCGTTTCTAGAAAGTTACATAAATATTGGAAAAAAGAAGAAATTGGCTCAAAGAGTGCACAGTTTGAGGCAGCAAATGTTTAACAAATGAGACAGCAAAGAACAGCACATGAGGACGAGAGACCACAAGTGAAGCAGGAGTGATTTGTGCAGGTTCTCGCCCGCAGTGCTTTAACCTCGCCCAAAAAAGCTGTGAGACCCCCAAAAGCAAGGCCATCGCTGCCTAGAAAGTGGCAAAGCAGGCAAGGACACAGGAATCTGTGATAACAAGAGGGTGGGCAATAAATCAATGGAGAAGAAGAGCTGTCAGGCTGCAGGCTGGGGAGGGTTTGAGGACAGAGAACTCTTGAAAACCAGGGTGAATCTAGAAGCACAAACTGGGCACAAGCAGGAGCAGCAGCATTGAACTAGTAAAGCAGATGCAAAGAAGATGCTTCCACACCTGCTTTGTGTTCTTGGATTTCTGGTCAATGAGCTAAAAGGAGCAATAAAATTGACGGAGATCGCAATGAATAGCAGAGATGGAGAAAGAAAACCAGAAATTAGTTCATAGCAGAAATAGCAGTAGAATGGCTATAATAAGGATCCAGCTTTGATGTTTGCCCTTCTTTAAGCAGCAGGTTGGACTAGATGACATCAGCAGGTCCCTTCCAGTCTGAATTATTACATGATTCAAAGAACAAGGACAAAAGAAAGCAAGCAGCTGAAGATAGAGGCAGTTTGCGTGCAGAACTAGAAGGAAAGCATTATTTTTAATGGTGAGAGACAGAGCAAGCCAGTGCCTGGAAAAGAATTCTGCTCTCAGTGGTTTGACCTGGATGAAACTGGGGGGGCAGTAGAAGACCAGTCTTTACAGAGGTAATAAAATATCCGAGAAAGTGTTGCCACATAGAGAATCTATAGGGCTGAGCAAGATACCCAGGACCGTGTGCAGGGGAAGGAGAGGCAGAGCAGATGAAAGCCTGTAAATTTTCATGCAGACCAAAGACAGCTCTGGAAGAATATGCACCTAAAGAATTAAAAAGACACCCATAAAAGCACAACAAAGGGAAAATCTCACAGTGGGGTATGAGTGTGGCTTGTGGAAGGTAAGTCAAGGAGACAGAAGGCAGGGGAAAAACCTTTAAACTAGGATTAAACTGTGATTGCTGTCAGTCTCAGTGGAGAGGAAAGGATAAAAATAAGAGAAATGTGAAATGGCAGAAATTCATGCAGAAGTGAGAGAAGAAAAGGAAATGAAAGTGGAAGGAAGGTGGAGGCAAAAGCTGGACTGCAGCAAGGGGAAGTTGGGCTTTCAGAGCAGCGAGGCCATAGGAAAAGGAGGGAGGAGGATGGTGAGTCAGGAGTGAGAATTACCTACCAAAGCAGATCTGTGTAAGACGAGTTAGAGGGAGCACGTTTTGTTGCAAGTAGGGAGAAAATGTGGACTATTCAAAACTCTATTTACAATCCTATAAGAAGCAAATAAGGAAAAGCCCAAAAGGCAAAAATGTCTGTTCTAAATACACTTTCCGAAAAGCTGAATTAACAAATCAATATCCAAAGAAGCAGGGAGGCAGATGCTGCAGCTGGAAAAGCTCAACAGCAGCCTGCAGAAGCACAAAAAGTCCCAAAGCCGCCACTATATCACCAAGCTATAGGGATGGTGGAATGCATGCTTAGGAAGGCTGACCCTTCTGGGGCATATCTCAACCAGGGACAACAGCTAAAACAAAGGAGAATACATTACAAACAGTGTCTAATACCATCTTTGCTGAAATTTAAACCACAGATTAAGACCGATATAGCAGATTTCAAGCTATTTACTGCTTCTCAGCCCAGGGGTATAATAAAATGCATATAGAAGCACAGACATTCAGGGAGGAGCAATAACATCTAAGAGTTGTGGAGACCATTTGTGCTGCTATAAGGAAAAAAATAATCGAGATTAGCTTCGTGTTTCCCAAAAAGTACTCATAACCTCTGTTAATATGGAGGTGTCTCCACGCAGAAGACTTACCCTATTTCAAAATTACGTTTGTTGTATCTATCTCGTTATTTGCCTCAAAAGCTGGAAGTAAAATAATTTATTCATGATCACTTGCAACCTGCCCATTGAAGAAAGAAACGCACAATGTACTTCCAAACCTTAAACATTTAAACTTTCTCTCCATGTCTAACAGCCTTCTACAAAGAAAGAGAAGGTGCTAAGTTAGAGCACATGCTCTGCAGCAAATCCCTCTGAAGATACTCAGAAGCAGGGGAAGGATGAAGCAAGATTTTTCCTTTCACAGTCCATTCCCTTTTCCTTTGGAAAGGTGACACAGCCTGTGAAACGGTGAAGTGTACCTTCAGAGTCCCAGGAACATTTACACTAGGCAGAACACAAATGTTGCAGCTGGAATTTGGCCAGCTCAGCATGATCGTAGTGTATCACTGCATTATGTGCCTTCTCCATTTTATGTAAAATTAACTGTTCCTTCTCTGTACATGCATAGTCTGTTTGTAGCTTAGCTGGTGTATTCATATTACTATCTTGCTGTGTACACAATCAAAATGACCAATAAATAAGGACTATTTTGAGCCACATGCAACCTACATTTTGGGGTTTTTATGGGATTATTTCATCATGCAATTACAAAGGAAATTATCCCCGGGCAAGAACTATATTCGCAGTTTAAAAAGTAAAATTTGCCATTTGGAATCAAGTGATCAAGAAACATTTTCCACACTTGGAAACGAGATGAATGTGCTTTGTGCTGTGGTCGGGGCTGCCAGCATCTGACTACAGCCACTTGTCCTGCGACCATCAAAGGGACGTGCTTTGTGCCAGGACCCAAGGTGGCATGAATCCATACAGCTTCACTGGAGCTAATTTATACAAGTTGAGAATCAAACGCTCTGTTTGTTAAATTACTGCTGTCATTCCAGCACTGTGGACGAGTACAGGCAGAAAAATGGCAAAGCAGTAAGAATTTTCTTCACTTAATGTAAGTCCCATTTTCACAAGGGGCTTTCTGCTCACTTTAGAAGTTTCTGTGTTACTTTTAAAGATCAACAGTCTCAGAAACTAAGAGTCCTGTTGTCCCAAAGGTGTCAGCTCTTTGTAACCGAACGGGTCCCCTCAGAGGACTGCAGCTATAGTAATGCTTGCAGTGACGCTGCAAGCTCCCCCAGCCCAGCTGGCGGTGGCTGCAACCCCAGACACCTCCGGATAAGCCACTACTGCTGCTGCCCTCACCCCCAGGCGCCTTCCCCGAGCAAGGCCAGCCCTGCCCCCGCGGCCGTCCTCGCAGCTGGCTCCCCCGAGCAGCACAGAGCCTTCGCCAGGCACCGCTCCGAAGGAACCGCTGGCAACAGTAAGATGATGCTTTGCGACAAGGGACACCAGCCCGCTCTGCCTCACTTCCCAGACTCCACAGTCTCTCTTTCCCAGCTGAGATTTGCCATTCCCACACCTCTGTCCTCTGACCCCCTTAGAAGGGGCACCTGGGCTCCCCCCAGCCCCCTAAAGGACTGTCACGAAGGTAAGCAGGTCACTACAAGTTCTCCTAGCAAGAACAGCTCATTTTGCAGAAGTGATGCAACTAGGACAGTAGGCAACCACAACCTGTTGAGGGAGAAGTTACGTCCTCCACTTGTCGGCGTGTAACCAGGCAAAGCCAGCACAGCTGCTCTGCACCCTGAGCAGGGCACTTGGAACACCTGCCAAATAATCACAGGGTACAACCTGGTGAATCCAAATACACCACATCGAGGAATTACTCTTATCTCCTCTTTTCATAAGCGTGCATCGGCCACTATTGCCCCATCACATATTCCCTGGGAGGAACTCTGTTCCAGGGGCTAGGTTAGGTATCATCATTTGTTTTAAAGTAACTGTCCAATTTTTTGGTTTTCAGAAGTTTAAATAAAAGTTTATTTATTCTTCGAAAGCACAAGTGGTGCGAAGACTATTTCACTGCTCAAATCAGTAGCACCTTCTAAGCCTGCACCTCAGGAACATAACAAAATCCACAAAACTCCTGCTTTGCCATTACTTTAGTAACTGGGTGCTGACCTCACTCTCCCAAGCAATTAACATGGATCATCATTGTGGGTTTTAAACAGAAAACATCACTTTCCTGTGTTCTCTGGAAGATGGCCACCACCAGCACCAAGGGTTTGTGTTCAAAATGCTGCAAGGAAGCTCAAGAACCCTCACTTGTTTAGCAATATACGATTATCTTTCCAGTTTGGTACAACTGAGTGATTTGAAACGTTGCTAGTATATGGCTTGCAGCTCTGACACCACACTAGTTTTCCAGCCATGACAAGCCATTCTCAGCAGATGGGGGGAGTCCTTTCCCTTCCAAGGTCCCCAAAACTCATGCCCCCTGACCCCTGAGGAAGCAAGAAAGCATCTGGCCCATCCAGCTTTCTGGTCAATGAGAAGCTAAGCCACAATTTATTATCATTGTCTCTGCCTGAAGTCTGGCTGGCGATTATCATTCAAACATACTAATTAAAAATAAACTTCATATCAATTACAGTATTAAGAACATAGTTGATACTCTTTTTTCAATGGCCATAATAAATAAAGTCCGGCAGCAGAAAGCTTGTCTGCAGGTAAGAGACAGCTAAGGTTTTTTTCCAGCCAAAAATTTCTGTACTATGTTTTATTTAACATAAGCTCTGAGTCTCCTGCAAATCTCACTGCAGGACAAACCTTACACGTGTAATGTCACATAACGTCAGGAATCACGGATCAGAGGATTCTGGCCAAGTTCCTTCTCCTGTGCTATTCAATCACCTCCCAGCTAAAGAAAACTGACACCCCTGAAAACAATTCAAAAAAAGAGCATCAGATTAGATGTTGTAAGTCAATAAACTTGAACAGCAAGTAGCTGACAACACTAGAATTTTGCCTATTGCGATACGTCACAGTTGAATGAATGGATGGGGCTTTCATGCCCTACTGAGGCATGCTCAGGCTTCAAACTACTGGCATGTGTCAAGATGCTGCAAAACCTAACATTTATAAAAGATGCACCTGGTGTATATTTACTGGGAGCAGAGTAATGTCTCGTTTAAATTGCACACATGAATTTGATGTGGAGAGCGGGCGATACCCTATGCCTCACAGTAAAAGCATGTTTTAACCTAAACTCCTCCATCTATAATGCATGCCACGAGGTGCAGAAACCTCTTGCACATCGAAAAGCCAGAGTATAAATTATGAATCAAGGCACAGGTGGAGTCCTGAAGGCAAAAGAGAGTTCTCAGTTCAGCGGTGGTTTTTCTAGTTTAGGTTCCTTCAAGTGACATTATTTATGGGATGAAAATGTATTGAAGATTTTATATTGTAACTGATTTAAGCAGCTTTGTTATATTTTGATTCAGTTTCACAAAAGTCAGTTTTAATTTCTGGTTTTATCAGGCTGCAATTTTTCTTTCCACAAAATCATTTGGCAAAGCAATTACATTTACCAGCAATTAATCTAATGTTGTCAAACACCGGCAAGACTGATGTGTCCAAACCATGACTTAAAATCCTCTTTTTTGATCAGAGAAAAGCTACACAGGCCTTCATCTGGTTTCATGGTCTTCCTGGCACTGCTTAAAGCCTGACATTTTTTTCAGCTCCATATTGCGTATGACCTTCCAGATTTCACCTGCAGTTTCAGCACAAGCACAATTTTCATTGGCATGTATTGTAATAACCAGCGATGACAAAAATGTGTGTTTCCAATTTAAACCCACTTCGTTTCATTTGGCACCTGCACTAAACTTTACTTGGCAGTAGAAATTCCGAAACAGCGACAGCAGCGTGGGCACTGGCGCAGCGAGAGGGAACTGAGAGGGCCGGCTCGGCGTGCCCGTCTGAACCAGCTGTGACCATGTGGGCCGCCAGCCCTGCCACCGGTACCGCAGCACGCTCACGGCGTGCAAGTAGTGTCCGTGTAGGGCAGCCTTGGCTTCAATTGGTGCTCTCTGCCCCACCGAATAAATAACTCTGTCTCCCACGCAGCTAGTGCAAGGTATTAACAGAATGTCAGGTGCTGGCCCTGAGTAATTTCACAATCTTTGGGCAGATTAGAAAAGCATAAGCCTGCAGGGAAGGTGTGTGGGGTGTTTCCACCTGTTTTTGCTCCAAGTGTGAAACAGCCTGAACAATTAAGCGCAGCTCTAGCTGCTCCTAAGAGTCCCCTGAGCAAGCGGGCAGGGGATGCCCAAGCAACATGCTATGCGCATCTGGTGGTGACAGGGCACCCTGGCTGCGCCACAGCCGCCCCGAGGCCAGCCAGGAGCCCAGGCCCTACTCTGGAGTAAGAAGCACAAGGCTGCCCTTTCCAGCTGCCTGCGAACACTGTTCCAGGCCTTGGAAGCAGCGACCAAGGGATCCGCCGAAGGGCTCGCTGGCTCCGGCCCAGCGGCAGAGCACAGCAGCGTCCCAGCGGAGCGGGGCCGCTCTCTCCCCCTCGCCTCAGGGACCCCAGCACCTCCAGAGACGCAGGTACACCCTTGGGCACACCGTGACATCAAGTGAGGCTTGTTGAGAGTAAACCAGCCAGGTGACACTTCTTAAACGGACAGAACGCCAGCACCCGGCAGAACGCGCCCAGCACCCGCGTGATCCCGGTCGGAGGGTCCGTGGCAGCAGCGCAGGCACCGTTATCCCACGGCCCAGGGGCAGGAGGCCTTGGCCAGTTTTCACATGAGGGGAGCCTGATAGAGAAGGTGCAGATCAACCTCTCGGGGGTGGCCCAGCACTGGCACAAGCATTAAACCAGCTCAAGAAAAGACCGTTCCGGTTCAAAACTGGGGGTAACAGCAACCACTGGCCAGAAAATATGCAGCTGTGCTGAAGACCTGCACGGACTAGATCAGCCCATGTTTGTCACTCAGTCTTGGGATCTATTTTTCTCATGTAGCCTGCCCAAGATGTAGAAATCGTTTGTCAAGTTTTCTGACATTGGGGAGAAAAGAAGGGGAAAAAACCAATTACACAAGTAGTGGTCTGTTGACATTTAAAATGAGACAATGATGAGCATAAAAAAAGGTTAAAAAAATCCTGGGCCAGCAACCCAAAGGACCAAAGACAAATCACAAAACAGGATGCAACTAATTAGGCTGAAATGCCAACAATGTTCAGTATATCGTTCAAAGTATCCGCAGTGTCAGACTGCTACCGTGACCCCCAGTTCGAATATGCCAAGGGGAAATGTAGAAAAGGACTGAATCAGATAAGTTAAATACAAATATTTTAAAGTGACATTTTAATTTCTACCTCACCATTTTAACATTTTCAAAACCGTTAAAAAAGCATGTCGCTTATTCTCAGAGCAGGCCAAATGTCAGATGTTTGTATGTATTATTCAGCTGAACATTTTAAGTACATAATCCTTCTCATTGCTAAACAGGTGGTATTATATTAACACATTATTTTCTTAAAAGGAACAGTGAATAGAAAACTGCTGATACTAGGAAATGACATATTACTGGATGCCGAGGCAGGGCTAGTACGGAATGGAACAAAGGTCTGCAGGGAGGATGGGGGGAGCAGGTAGCCACGACTTTCTGCTGTATCTACGACTTCTAAAGCACATTTCAAGGCGCTGGGACCCAGAGCCTCAGAAGTCATCCACCACAATTTAGAGTCACCAATGCTAAACCACTCTTTTAAAAAACTGGACTCCAGAAGTTTTAAGATGACCACGTCAAGGCTAAAACCTGGGAGTCAAACATGGATATTTAATATTTGAATTTTTAATGGTCCAGGCTGAGAAAAACCACCTCTGCCCATCTTGAACACACAGAAGTATTCCTCTTAATCATTTAAGAAGTGTCTTAAGATAAATCAAATGAAGCGATTTCATACCAGGATAAAAATCACTCACCTTGGCATGTATAGTTGAGAGAGTCGTAGAACTACACATACCTGAAAACAAGCCTCGGTAGGCAAATGGATCTTGTGTAAGCTCTGCATGGCAGAGTACGTCTTTACAGTCTCTCATCCACAATACTGAGTATTTTGCAGGATTTAACAATTCGCAAAGGAAAAGGTCTGCAACCAAGTCTGATAGTTTCTTTGTAGCCCATGTTGTACCTTTCTTCTTCAGTGTTGTGTGATGGGTTTCGTTGCTGTTTTGTTCCCCATATTTCAGTGACAATTATTTGAGGGAAGTAGAGCTGAAAAAAGAAAATTAGCGGAGCAGTACACCATCAGGAACCTGGCCCTTCAACTTTGTGGAGGAGTGTGGACTATGCAGCCACAGAAAGGAAATTATATACGGCCCATAGCATATTCCAAATGTGCTTCCCAGACTCTGCTTTTAGAACTAGTACTTGTTTATGTTTCATACAGAATTTGTAACAGGATTGACAGCCTCCAAGGTTTTGAAGCTTAAGAAGCTGCTAGCATTTCTTCTGACTGATGAAAATCTGCAGACATACTCTGCTCTATCTGGATACCAGCAAACCCACAACAGCACTTCAGGCATTGCTTAGGGGTTTTGTTGTTGTTGTTGTTGTTATTGCTTGTCACATCAAATAAAAATCTAAATCCATGAATTTCATAAAGTTACTTTTCATTTTGTGAATGTGAGGTTAACACGCAGTGAGTTCTGGAAAGAAAATGAAATGGTTTGTCCATCATTCAGGTACGGCTGCAGTTGCACTGTGTAAAAGTACCTCGCAAAAGCAATAGTCTCAGCCGCTCTGGAAGTGCAAACAACTCAGAAGCTACTAATGAATAGGAGCATTTATGATTTTTCCTGCTAAACAAGCCCCCAACAAGACACTGCTTGGAGTTGCATTTTTCCCCTCAAACGCCACAACTCTCAATACATGTGCCAGTTTTCAGACTCGGGGTGCTACCACACGCCTGGTACACCAAACTCCTCCAAAATCATTCTTCACAGACACTTGGTATAGTTGTATCGACATGAACCGAGTCCTGCTGTACCATCTATGTAAAATTTGCCAACCCAACTTAGACCAACTTGTCTAATTGGCTCTATTTTTTTTCAATCCTTTCCCATGGTTTGAAAGAACTTACCAAACGGCAACATCTGCAGAAAACCCGTTGCAACCACACTCCCAGGGCCCTGCGATAACAAACTGCGGGAAGGAGGCAAACAGAACCTGAAAGACTTGATCTTCATACTTTCTCGCTCCTTCTGCAAAACCTAAAGGCTTCTACATTTTTAAACTTCCTCCATTGGCTCATAATGTGTACCTATGACAAGAAGTTCATTGTCACAGCTGCCTTTTTAATAGCTGGATACATGCGGGCACATCTACTGGTAAAACGAAGAGGTGAGCAAGATGTGCAATGATTAACCCAGCAGTGAAGATCCTTGTGCTACCAGTCTGCACAGCTTCTATCTCTTGTAAGCTAGTAGAAGCCTAATAGCAAGCATTAAAATCACACCCTCAGTCTTTTCTGTGAACATAATTTGTAATTTTTTCATCAGTTGTGGATTAAGTATATCAATATCGAAAACACAGCCTCTATGGTTTGCCTGCATATCAAAATGCTTTTAATTGAGAAGAATGAATTACAGATCATAGTGCATAGTCATTTAATGTAAAATTGTAACTGAATTATAGTTATACACTTGCATAAAATGACTCAGCAGAGCAACCACGTTAAAAAGGAGCCGTATCTGATGATTTAATGTTATTGTCTTACGTTTGTATTGGGTTTGTGGGGCAAGGTTTTGGTAGCAGGGGCCTACAGGGGTGGCTTCTGATAGAAGATTTCCCCATGTCCACGGACCCAATGCCAACGGGCACCAAGACAGACCCGCCGCTGGCCGAGGCCGAGCCCAGCAGTGACGGTGGCAGCGCATCGGGGACAACACATTTAAGAAGGGGAAAAAAACCCTGTGCAACAGCAATTGCAGCCAGAGAAAACAGAATGAGACTGTGCGAGAGCAACGAGCCTGCAGCCCCCTGGTCACTGCAGGAGGGGCAGGAGGGGCTCCAGGCGCCGGAGCAGAGATTCCCCCCCCAGCCCGTGCTGAAGCCCACGGCGAGGCCGGCTGTGCCCCCAGCCCGTGGGGGTTAACGTGGAGCAGATCCCACCCGCAGCCCGTGGGAGACCCCACAGCGGGGCAGGGGGATGCCCAAAGCAGGCTGTGACCTGTGGGCAGCCCAGGCTGGAGCAGGCTCCTGCAGGGACCTGTGGCCCCGCGGGGGACCCACGCTGGAGCAGGGTGTGAGGAGCTGCAGCCCGTGGGAAGGACTCACCTTGGAGCAGTTCATGGAGAGCCGTCTCCCGTGGGGGGACCCCACGCTGGAGCAGGGGAGGAGTGTGAGGAGCCTGCCCTGGGGAGGAAGGAGCGGCAGAGACAATGTCTGATGAACTGACGGCAGCCCCCATTCCCCGTCCCCCTGTGCCGCTGGGGGGGAGAGAATTTTGGGATAAAGTTCAGCCTGAGGGAAGGGAGGGGTGGGAGGGAGGTGATTTAAGATTTGGTTTTATTTCTCATTATCCTACTCGGATTTCATTGGCAATAAATTAAACTGCTGTTTCCCCAGGTCGAGTCTGTTTTGCCTGTGACAGTAATGATCTCTCCCTCCCTGTTCTCATCTCAAGCCACCAGCGTTCCATCACACTCTCTCTCCCCTGCCCAGCTGAGGAGGGGAGTGACAGTGACAGGGTGGCTGTGGTGGGCACCAGGCACCCAGCCGGGGTCAACACATTATTTAGCCTGCCCTAACGCACGAATAAACCACATCTGCACCTTCATTCCTGATGACCACTGAAGTCAAGAGGCGCCTGGCTCTCCAGTCCCTGCCAGCAGCCATGAGGAATGAAGGCTGGTCACCACCCCGCCAGCGGCCGACAGAGCCACGCAGCCCAGCAGTGCCACCAGGCGCAGCAGGGGCTGCAGTCAGGGTGCCAGCAAGGGGAGCAGGGGTGTCCAGGCCAGGCTTGCCTGCTGGGGTTGAGAAGGTGAGGTCCCAGCTGCTCTCGGGTCAGCAGCCTGACCCTTCAGGCAGATCCCATTACAGGTATTACAGGAGGTCGGGCATCCCTCTTCCCTCACTAGCAGTGTCCTCAAGACCTCTCTGACACTTGTAATACTTGGCTTAACAGTACAAAAATACTTGGTGGTATCATAATTATCATTGTTTTAATATCCAATGTTCAAAGGTTTAAACCATAGCACCCATCAGGTATTACTACTGTACCTTCCGCATGCAGTTTCTCCTTAATATCTCTACTTCTCAACCTATAAAATGAGATAATATACCTAACTTTTTGGTAAGAACTTGAAGATCTATAGATCAAAAAATGCTGTTTAACAAACAGGCATTAACTAAGATTGTTTCTGTCATTGGAATTACAAAGAACATCAGCATTTAACTTTTGTACTGTATAAAACAGTAATTAATAAGAAAACACAATCAACTTTGTATCTAAGAAACTGAAATGGTCATTCAATGGAGAAAAATTTCCAATACAATACATTACCATTGTACTGTTTTAACCTTTATGTCTGATAAGAATGAAAACGTATTCAGACCAATCCATCAAGCAAGAACCTGCACCACCCAAGGAATTTTGATATTGTTAAATTTTATTTTATAGTACAGTGTTGGGCACTTTATGGTAATGTGGAGTTCACCAAAAACTTCTACTGACGCCACAAACTTGGAAGGAAAAAGAACAAAACAAAACACACCGCACATCACAGCTCATTTACTACATCTAGACAGTGCACTACTGACAGTAGTCTAAGGTCTGAGTTACAGTTCTTGAGATGACTTTGAACAGTAGTCCAGAGGATGTAAAAGCATGGAGTAAATTCTTAGATTTGGTTCTAGTTTTATTAAAAGTCAGTAACTAACTGAATTTTTAAAACCGTTAGGACAATGCTGGTTGTTTGTTTGTTTTGTTTTTTGGGGGGGAGGGTTAAATCTCCAAAATTATTAAAATTATCAATAAAACCTCAAAATGCCCTGTATGTCATGCCTTTCCTACAAGTGTTAAAGGCTCACAATAAGGACGTTATCAGGAATGGTTTTCGAAGGTCACTAAAAACACATTCTGAAAAAGAATTAGAAGCATTTGGGATACATAACGTTGCTTTGTTCCAAGTTGAGGCATTCCTCCATGTATCAGACACAGATATAAAAATAACAAACATAAATTGTGAGTTGGGTAAATATGTGAGCGTTTTAAATTTCTCTTCCTCCTCAAAAATCACGAAGTAACAGACGTCATGTTAGCAGCCTGTGTGTAAGCTGCCCCAAGACTAGCTGTTCCACAGTGCTTTATTGCCTCATTCAAGTATATTAAAGTTCTTAAGGAAAAACCAAAGGTTAAAACAAAATGTACATCAATATACAAAGAAATTAATTTACAAAAAGTTAAAAGGATACTGGCAAAATTAGTAGATATTTTAAGTAATGACGATAATTAGGGATGTCACAAACTACATTCTTAATACATTTGGTCATCACCATGAACTCTCACCTAATTGGCAGTACTAAAAATCAATGCTTAACTCCTAATTTTTTCACCAATGACAAACAAGTGATCAAATGATAAATTAAACATCATAAATTCTAATATTTAACCTTACTTCAATTTAACCGGGTCATAGCTTTAATAACTACCTAGAACTACCGGTAGGCAAATATTGGCTTAGGCCTTATTATTTCCATAGAATGTGACATCCGTAATCATTCCCATACATTGGAAATAAACATTTGCCTCATTAGAATATATTCTTCATGTTTTTATCATACAACTGTATTTCAAAGCTACATGTCATTTTACACATTTCTGAAAAATACCACTCCAAGGATCTGCTTGAAAAGCAGATGTGCAATACTAAATTACTTTGAAACAAGGAGAAATATTGCACAAAATTCACTGAAGATTTGAAAGTCAACACATTCCCCGCCCCCAACCAAGTAGCTCCCTTATTTTTAACAGAAAGAGAATGTCAATTGCACAGAATCGTAACAAACGTCAACATACTTGAACTCAACTTATTTTTCAAATGCTAATACTGTTACTGGACTCTAAATACCAATGCCGTTAGTATTGACCTAAGTAATAGTACAAATTAATTTGAGTACCTTTTATTACAGTAAACCTCGGAGTAACTTCCAACTGTGTTACCCACCTCATATGCCCACCCAGCAGAAAATGGCAACGGCCCTGCCAACTACGCAGATGGTGGACGGCCCTCTAGGCTAACGTGGCTGTGGACTCGTCAGGCAACTCTGCTTAGAAGTTCAGCATATTCCAGGAAAGACCTACCAAGTCCTTTCAACTGGCCACGAACTAAAACTGTAAAACAGACATTGCAAAGCAAAACAAGGAACATTTTGCACAAAAAAACCCAACAAACCAACCACCCACAAGCAAACAAAAAAACCCCATCCCTTTACTTTCAACCACTCCGAAGAACATGAATTCTAGACCAGCTGTGGTCCGTGCTCTTGGGGTGAAGATGAGGACACTCTATTCAGTCCACATTCTGTTGACAGGCAAACAACGCTTGACAAAGGCATACACATCTAATAGTAGCAAAGAAGTTACCGCAGACCAGTCACATCACCATTCATACTGGTTTTGCTGGCGCATTTATTTCTACATTCATTCTCCAAAGTTTTACTGCAATACCACGCGAACAGCCAGCCTTCACCACCCTGAGCTTTGCAATAAGGAAGCTGCTTGCCTCAGGTGTCATTTTACTAGCCACATTTGTTTAGCCTGAAACTTCAGGTTGGTGGGAACACACTGGCTGGAGTCTCACAGCACCTGGGCTAGGGCCTGGTGCCCAGGGAGAAGATGCTAACCCCCCTGGAAATCAGGGCCAGCCTGGGCCTCTCCCTGCGGAGCCAGGATGGTCAGTGGCTACGGAGCTCGTTCCTGCAGGACAGGGCACCGCAGCTGGCATTACACAGGGGCGCGTTTGCAAAAGGGCCTCATGCTGGCACTTCAATTATTGCATGAAATGTTTCTTCAATTAATTACACACATAGAAGAAAGATTTTAGATGCTCCTAGCAATTCCATCAGGCAGCTGCACCAATGAAAGATTGTTCTGCAGGACTGAATACGATTGATTGTAGGTGAAGAAATAGAAGCCATTTTAAAAACGTCACTTAACTGTTCTTTTGCCTGGACTCTACATCAGTTACAAGAACATGAGGCTGCAAATTAGCTCATTCTAAAACCTGAAAAGACATCTAAAACAGAATTTTGAGATCTAAACCACTCCTCTAATAGATCGGGTGGGATTCTCAAAAGCACCCAGCATGTGTCTAGAACTCTGGCTGCAGCCTGTGTCACAGGGCCCGAGGGGACTGCAGCCAGTGTGGGGGCTCCTGGTGACCCCACCCCAACAGCAGCAGCACTGAAACCACTGAAATGCTAAATGACAATGAAGGGTTCAGTCAACAAGTTCTATCACAACTTCTACAACTACATTTTTCCTTCAGAACAAGTCTATTTTTTGGAGCTACGTGACACCCAAATACGCAGGATGGAAGCGCAAACCACTGTCTACTCTACACAGACTGCCCTCTGCATGCATAGGGGGCAGCCAGGGATCACCTCTGATCCACAGTACTGTCCTTCCCTGAATACCTGGCACTGTTTTTCACATGTTGCACCTCCATACACACAGACGGGAAGGCTTTGACTGGGACAACGTATTATCCATTCTGCAAATCCCACGGGTTTTAATTCCATAGGCAATATTACTTTTGCGGGTGTGGCTGGGTTGGAATCACTGCAACTGAGCTAGAACATTAAACAACATCCTGAAATCTGTATTTCCTCAAAGTTATTATCCCTCCTGAGGACCCCCAGGTTCTGCTTCCCCACATCCCACCAGAACAACCCAGGAATCCCTTTCTCTGTCTTATGCCCTTACTTTTTTCCTCCCAAACTGGATGAGTGATACGGCTCATTTCAGGCAGACATCTATGCAAAACAAACTCGAAGATATTAAATTCAAGTCCTAGTTTAACTTTCTACACCAGAAATTTCTTCCTACGTCTAAGTAACAGATTACAAAGCTTAATCAAATAACCTGATAGCTCCCTTAAACAGGAGAAATGAGAAGATTTTCGAGATCCTGAAGAAAAGAGATGCCTCTGAAGACCACCACAGAAGCTCCGACTGAGCAGAATTCAGTTCTCACCAGCAGCTGGTGCTGAATGTTGATGATTTTTCAAAGACATTAGAAGGATTTCCACAAATAAAAAGCATACAAGTATAAAACTTGTAAAAAGTACTGGACCCGGACAATTTATCTGAATATAGAACCCAATGTGGTAAGAAAAATACTGTATATGTAGCCAATAAACAGTTTTACATTATCACAAGGACAAAGAACAACAGTGTTAAACTGGAAATATCAGTTTAGAATCTTATCTATTTGGTAACTGGCAATTCTGTTTAAATAAGGCACAAATACTAGCCTTTTTAAAAGATCAATGATAGTAAAGTGGAAAAGATTTTGTAATATTACAGAGTTAAAAATGTGCCTACAGTTAAATTCAACATAAGATATAAGACCGAGTTATTTCTGAACCCATACAACGTTCAAAACCAAAAAAAGACATACTATTTAATGACTGTAAACACTCTATGGGCTTTATAAATAGTAAGGAAACAACATGGCATAAGCACAGAAATTAAATTTTTACTGAAATAAAAATAATTCTAAGGTGAATTTTACCTTCCATCTTTTAGTTTACCTGTTTCCTTCTTTTCAGCCTGCATTTTCACTCAATGAAACAGTGAATTATTACTACAATGCCTTGATTTTGAAAGATTCCACTATCAATCTTCCAATTTTATGATCCTTATAACAACTATAAGAATATTAGCAGCTTCATGCGGCTTCCATAGTTTTTCCACAAAGATGAGAATGGGACAATCTATGTGATAATAGGAGTTCAGTGCCAAACTCTCATGTAAAGCCAGTAGGATTTATTGTATCAGAGAGGCATTTTTGAAAACCATTTTCTGGCAGCATTCCTGGACTTAGGTGTGTGATGGCTTTGAAAGTAATGATGGCCGTAATTTCTGAATTTTTTCTATTTTTCTCCTTACAACATTAATACTGTTACTATCTTTAACAAATGAAGAAAACAAAACATCATCTTAGATGGAACTGTGGACAGAAACATCATGTCATATGCAGAAAAAAAGAAAAAGTGGATCTTGACATTCTTGTCAACAAAATGCAAGGACATGAATGAGAACAAGAGAGAAGCGCTGAAAGAACAAAAGCCTCTGCATTGCCGGTCTTCTCTTAGGCACACCTGGCAGCACTATGTTTGGGTAATGTTTAGTACCAGCAAAGGAGAAGAATGTCCTCTACAGAATCATTAATATCACCGCTAAACAAGTATCCATGAGGTTGCTCTGCAACTTTCTCATCTGAACAGCACCTGAGCCACCTGGTCTGACCCACCTGGAAAGTTTAGAGCAAAGATTTTACAGAATTTTTATTATATTTTTGATCATTTGCAGCACAAAATATTTTGCCAAATAACATTTTTATGTCTTAAAAAAATCCACTACATACCATGTTGATACACCAGAGGAAACCAAAGGATAAATACTTTGGAGTACAGACCTCTGCACATACAACCTCTAACTCTGGAACACTGAGATTCTGCAGCAATGCAGCCTGCAGATGCCCTCAGGAATGTTCAGGCTCTAATCAGACACAGATATTTCTGTAAAATTTGCACTTTTACAATCTTTCACCTTCATTGCACTGACTAAAAAAAAAATAAATTCCGGAGGCTCATCCTCAATGAGAAGTACTGGCCCAGCCCTTCTCATTCTGAAACAAGGTGAAACATTTACATTAACAAAGCCAAGGTCTCACTCTGCGGCCCCTCCTTGCTAAAGCGTCAGTCACCACCTCTGCAATGATGTGGTTCCATTCCCTTGGGTCAGCTGCCTCATAACGAAGCAGCCAAAAAGCCCCTTATCATTTGCGTCAACTAGAAGGAAAATTCATTCATAAATCTCAATGTGGCAACTGATAATAAATTCTGCTATGAACTACTCTTAAGATATTAAAGTGCAATCTGATCCAAATATTGACCTTGTGAACGTGCTCTCTCAGGCCTATACTGAGATTAAGACTAACCATTCCAGCCAAAAAGGGAAAGAGAGGTGGCTTCTGAAATGAGTTTAGAAGAGCGGGAGAGCATTCTTCTCAAGCAGAGGTCATTGTATATCCATGTATTACTTCTGTCAACTGCATCATAAATAACCTTCAAAGCTGACAATTCCAATCTGCTGAAGTTTGCTTCATGCCTTTCCTGTCCTGAGCTATCATGGAGGACGGTGTATGTATGGTAAGGTGGAGAGGTGGAAAAAGAAAAGAGGAGAAGAATGAAAGAAATGTAAAATAAGGAAAGAGCTGCTCCACACAGCAGCAAGAATTTTCAAACTTTAAATATCCAAATATTCATCAGGAATACTGCCAAAAGGAGGACAAATGCTTGTTCTGAATACAATACACATCAAGTCCATTTATTCTCCTTCATTGAATTTAGAAAGATATTTTTCATTGCTCAACTTGGCTAAAATGAGAGTTGGATATAGGCAGTCTCAAGCTAAAACTGTAATTTTAATTTTCTAGTGTTACAAGTAATTTTCAGTCACAAATAATAATTTAACTAAATATGACTTCTAAGTAACAGTAATTCAATCGCCTTTCAAAGAAGTTAGCTACTAAAAATGGACAGAAAATAGTTTAGAAGAGGCACAAATTAGTTTTCAAACACTATTAAAATGTAGAAAATAAAAAATAATATAAATCTATCAATTCCACTTACACTTTCCTTTCTGAAAATTTGTAGGTGAAATAGTCTATCTAGGGAAACCAGATAATATGTCTTTAAAGTGTCATAGTTGTAAACAAAAGTTAATAAATGTCACATTATAATTCAGCACTTCATGTACTTTACAGAAGAGAGAAAATTATGCGTTACCTTTTTGAAATCTGGAAGACAGGGCCACAGTTTTAGTTTGGATTAAGTTCCAAGTTATATTCACGACAAATTCCTTAATCTAAAAAAAGTTTTCTCCCCCCCCTGCACTTAGCTGAAGCAAATTCTTGCTATGGAAAATCATTATTGCTGTTTTGTCGATTTGCATTCGTCTTCTAAGATAGTTAAACCTCTTCTCTAAAGATTAAGGCAATTATTATTCATTACAAACATTAACATTTGTACATTTCAGACAAATCAGATTGCTCAGTTCATTTCATGCTTAATGGGATTAATATAGTACCTTCAAAACCTGGTTACCCGTTAGGTGATACCTTTCCTGCTGCTTAGAGGAAGCAAATGCCAGGAAGCACCATGCACTTGCTGTATTTTTAACACAGAAACTAACTAGTACCTGATTTAAGAGTGCATTCATATATCTAGCTCCATTTTGTGGACCTAACCAACAAACGAACTGGGTAAACATAGAAGTGGATGTCCCAATGGCAGAAAATGCATACTCAATTGAAGACAACTATTTTTTGTAATCGAAGATCTCTTATTCCTTTTTACCTTTTGGTTAGAATGTTATATGGAGTTATATGGAGTCCTGAGTAATCTCCCTTTAACTTGTGATGGGAGTCAAGTTTCTCTTCCCATAGTTTTCTTACGTTTTATTTCCACTGCTACTGCCGGACAAGCTATCCTTTGAAATATTTAAACCATAGTGAAAAGCAGAACTCAGTTTACATAATGACACAACTTCCTGAAGAAGCCCACCCTCTTCTGGAGTTTCATTTCCTTCCTCCCCATCTTTCTCCCAAGGGACCAGAACGGATGGATGTTGAGCAAGACTTGTTGGAAGCTGATCTTCTGAGGTATTGCTTAGTGTTTCATTCTGCTTGCCATATTTATAGGAAGAATAGCCTGCTTTAAAACTTTCTAGAGAAGCAAACTGGCCACTTGATCGTACTGGAGATGGGGATGTCATACTGGTGGTGTCCATCTTGTCAGTAATAAAGGTTTTGTCACTACTTTCTTCTTCCAACCTTAAGAGAGATTCTCTATGGCCACCAGAAGAAACTTGTTTCCTTGGCGATGGAGGGAGCTGCTTCCCATGGAGGGCACTGTCATCCTGACCAAGGTTCCACTCCACTTGCTCACTAGCACTGCTGCAGAGCAGGGTAAGGTTGCTCTCACTAGGTGCGTTCGACTTGTTCTGAAAGAAAGAACATGCGTTTATAGTTAATGTCACAAGAAACATCTCTACACCGGCACTTTCGAAACAAAAACACTGTAATGGATTTTGTGTGTTCCCAAATCATGGATTCCCTTTGGGGTTCAATGTTACAAAACAACAATCCGAGAAGCAATGTAAGATCAAGTGGTTGTATACATCCTCGCTAGAACACTCTCCCCCTTATACAGGATCACTTTTTGTACACAGGAAGGATTTCTGTGTCCCCTGTCCATTCAGCCTTTGCACAAGCAGTTTCAACAGTGAACAAAGACACACTTTGATGGTTTGTACCCATAACATGAGAAGGAGCTGGACTAAAACTAAAACCAGATGGCATTTCCTCTTTGCTTCAGTAATTAACTATACCAACTTTCAATATTAATTTATTTTGGCCAAGCAAACAAAAACGGGCATTTTACTAACATGTTCCCTGTGTGACACTCATAATACAAAATTTTACAAGCTTTTTAAATATTTGCATTAGAATTTGCTGATGCAGTAACGAATCTTCTACTATAGGATCCCTTTCAGCAAATCTTGGACAACTGATATAAGCTGGAATTCAAACAAACTAACTTTTTTTTATTTGGCTAACAACACAGCAGTGGCTTAGTGAAGGTTTTAAAGTTGTAGGCAAGAAGTCTGTTGACACTACAGGTCCTATTCAACTCCACCTAAAAAAGGATCAAGAAGCCCTCTTAGAAAGCTCTGGAGTACTATTCTAGCAGTGTTTCACATGGACCCCATGACTTAATCAAGATGGAAATATCTTCCTATCACTATGGCTAGTTTAAAGATGCAAGGTGAAAATGGAAATAAATACCTTCTAAACCACATTAAGAAAGACTAGAACCAGCTCTGGGAATACCTGATTGAACAGTTAAACATAATATTAAACTATTTGATTACATAAATTATTATTCACAGCTCTACATGTGGTTACTGTTATAAGGGAAAAATACTGTTCCAAGATGACTGGGTAAACTGGACAAATGTGTAACCAATCTTTTGGCTGGCAAAAAACCATAATGCAGTGGCCAGCATGGGCGTACTGTTCTGTATCCCTAGGAAGACATGTTAGCAATTCTGAGGACTATGCTGCAGTGTCTGAGCTGCACATTGTTGATTACACAAGTGCAGGATTCTGCTATAAAGGGACTGGAGTTGTTTTTCAAATGAAAGCAGAAGACTAACCGCAATCTTGTAATTGATGTCATCCATTGACCTAAAGAAATCCAGGCTCTTTGCTCCTGAGAGTTTCCCTTGATCTGAACTGTGCGTGCTCAGCGTGTCCAAAATCTCCCCAAGCAAGTCCATTTCTCCTTGATGCTGAGGAGTTATTCCAGTTTCACCAGAATCATCACTATCATAAAAGTAAGCAGAAGCTTCTTCACTGTCTTCTGACGATAACCTGAAAAAAAACCTTTTCCATCAGCTAGGAACATAAAAGCCACTTCATTACACCCACTTCCAAGAGTAAGTAGGAGAATGCATTCCAAGAAGTTGAAAGGGAGCATAAAACTGGACTTTCTTTCTATCTACCCAAGACTTTTCCTAAACATAGATGTAGGGTATCTATGGAGATGCAGTTAACATTAGCTGGTTTTCCTGTCTCCTGGCTTTTCCCCCACCACTGTAACTGTTAAATCACCCTCAATATGACTTCCCAAATTTTCCCTCCAAATTTTACAGTTATTCCAAAACTGGTTCCTCTTTTCCCTTGTCTACACCTAATATTTAGAGTCACCTCTCCAGTTGACCTAGACACATATTATGTTCCAGTGGCAGGACTCTCATACTGCAACTCTTCTTCTGCTGTATGACCAGATTTACTGGAGTACTGCCTATCTGCAAGGAGAACTGGTGCTTCTGTCTCTTTATTTTCTCTTTCATTCATTGCAATACCCTTACCTCCGACCCTCATACTACATAAATACATACCTTCCCTATCTGTGTCTATCAAGAACACTACTGCAAAGGATTTTTCCATGGCTCACTGTTTTGATGATATTCTTTGAACACATCAGCAGCTCCCGCCTCCCTGCTGCATCATGGTTGAAGCTGCTTGACTTTGCTTTCAAGGTTCCTCATGGTTTATTACCATTACCAAAAATTAGCTCCTGAATTCAATGAGAGAATGCCTCAACACAGCTTAGGCCTCAACTTATGATTTCCCTTTTAATTCACACATAGGAAGACCTTGGTATAAAACTCACATGGCAATATTTCTCTTTCAAACCCTTCAGAAGACTTTCCATTGTCATGACTACAACACAAGACTGGAAGAACAAATTAGCTGAGGTCACTGTCCACCATGTTGATGAATATTTTTTTTCTGCTTCTTTCTGCATGCAGTCTATCATTTTATCTTGAGTCTGTGAAGACTGAGGATTATGTCAAGTTATTCTAGGCACTATAATAACTAAAAGATATAATAGCCTGTCCCTCCTTTTAAAAGCAGATTTAATCCCAAACTACTTGACATCATCTAGAGCAAGAATCAAGGCAGCAGCCCAGACAGGAGAAAAATATGTCATTTGAACTAAGCTTTGCTGAATAACACTAGTTACCCTTTCTCCCATGCATAGACACACATCCAAACAGGCGTCTTACTTGCTTGTTCTCTCCATTTCATCATCATCATCTTCATCCAAGGCAAAATCCTGGTTACTGAGACGTTGGTTGAAACGAGTCTGGAGGACAGAAAATTAACATTCTAATTTTTGTTTATTTTTTCTATTTCATCACTACTTTTTTGGAGACTAGCTGTCACATTACTCATTAAGACTTCCTGAGTACTTGATGAGGAAACCACATATTGATCAAGTCTTCTAAAGGTCATTGTAAGAGGATGTGAAGTCTTCAAGGATCACCAATTAAAAAGCAAGAGAACCATTTCTTTCATGGCCTATGGGAGGCCTTATTATTTATGCAAAGCCTTGATTAGCAGAAGACTGGCTATTGGAGGAAAAGCATCACCCAAGCCTACTAACTACCCTTTCTTGCAAATCTACCCCAAAAAGCACTGTGGTTTAGTACTTCCTGATAGAATTATTCACCAAGTTTTAGTTGATGTGGTCTACTGAGCATGAGGAAAAATGGATTTTTGAAGTAACAAATACAAAAGAAGTCAGGAGTCTCTTTACATAGCTATACTTACGTTAGGGTGTTAAACAGAACTGCAAAGTAGTATGCCAGCTTGAAAACTGTGCACTAGGAATGCCTCTGTGCAGGATAATTTACTGTAAATTACAGTTAACTCCAAGTTAGCATACATTCAGAGCATCCCACGGGGAGCTTGCCTAGAGTAGCTGGTGTGCTGTACATTCACACACTACCATACTGAGTACTCCTCGATCTCTGATAGCACATTATTATTTAGCAAACAGAACCAGGCTAATGATTTCTACAATGGATGAAAGTCTCTGTCTTGACCAGAACGTTTAAGTCAGGAATTTTAGTCACTTGTGCTTCACAACTGACTGTCTTAAGGTCAGTATTATCATCTATTATACTTGCTTTGTATCAAAAACCTGCAAAATTAACTATGCAAGCAAGCAATCCAATGAAGAGATTCAGAACCTTGGAAAACTGCTCATAATTTAAAGACATATGAATAGAATTTGTGCAAAGGGAAAATGGCGTTAGCCAACTTGAAAGAAAATCATACACAAGTAAAAAGAAGTGCCACTGCCCACATCTCATCTTGCATGCCTAAACCTGCAACCAACCCGGACAGGGAAGAAATACAGCCTTCATTTCAGGCTACAAGGAGCCTGGAAGTCTGTGCTGTGAAGATTTCAGTATATCACCTATTACAGATGTTGTCAGTGTCCTACACGTACCAGGACATTGCCTGTAACTTCCCCCCATCCCCACCATTACCGTCAGGAACATCTCAATGTTCAGTCTTTACAGACCAACACATTTGTTCTGGTTCAAGAAGAGAGGATTTAACTAAAGCAGCAAGTTTTGATAACACTTTCATCCACATTTTTTTGTATTTTTTTATTTTACACATTATATAATGTGTAAAATTTTACATATAGATATATAAAATACAAAATTGTTTCTATATAATACATTTAATTTGATAACTTCATCCACAAAGAGGAAACATGGTTCTTAATGTGTTAAAGTAACAGTCGACAGAATATGAAAGAATTATTAGAGTATTAAAAACTATTCAAGAACCCAAACTAAGCTTCATACTGAGCAATAGTTATAGGATGGAATGCAGTCAAACAAACTTGGTATTTCTAACTCTTTCCCAGTTTTGTGAGGTGTGTCACTCCCGTCAGTGTTGCCATCAATCATATCCCTGCTTTTAACTAAAGGGAGGTTAACCACTAACTTAATTGATACTGTTAATTGGTTACCTTACTGATTACTGCCACAACTACAGTCACTGTTTTCAGTTTAAAAGTTGATGCTTTAAGTATTTATATTCACTGGGACAATTAAAATACTTTGCTTCTATAGCACTGGTAATTCACTACTTCCCCATGAAAATTCTGACATCACATTCATTGTAATTAAAGCTCTAATTCTGGAACTGATTCTTGGAGTGCAAAACCCCTTCTCTGTCTTGCTTGCTTGGAATTTGCATCAGTATTAGATGCTGCCATCACATTTACTTCTACTAATGTAAAGACAAGATTTTGCAGAAAAGAAGGTTCTTTAAAAATGTTGAGAAATTTCAGAAAACAAAACTAAAACTGACACTTGTCCATCTGTAGATGGATTAATTCTGTCAATGGAATGAAATCCCACAAGGTAATTTGTCACTGATTTGTCAAAACAAATAATGTTTCAAAGAGCTTGGATGCAAGTTTTAATAAATAAATTTTTAAAAGAAAATTAAAAAAAGGGTTGTGTCTTTGAGAAACAGGAACTGAATAAAATTAATTAGAATCAGCAAACCACAGGCATAGCAGCAGCCCCTCAGAGCATCTACAGACAGTATTATGAGAGTGTGTCAGCGAAAGCAGGAATAACTCCTATTAAAGGACTATAACAAAGCATATGTTGATAAACCTAAAAAGAATAAAAAAATAAATTCTAGTTCCTGATGGTCAGACTTGTTCTTTGAAAAAAAAATGTTGTTATCAATTTAAATGTTTAGGGGTACAAAATTATACAGCAAGACTCTCAAGAACTAAACCAAATAAAATGGGATTTACATACAAAGAAAAAAAGGCAATAGGGGAAGGAAAGGGAAATATCTGGCTGTAAATAACAACATTCTCCAGAGTTTAGAACTCTGTGAGCTAGCCACAGAGACAACAAGCAACACATGTTTTTAAATAGGTGACTTTCCTTTAGGAGCTGTAATAGAAACGACTGCAAGGGAGAGGTATGCCCAGACGACTTTGCAAAGAAATAAAAAAAGAAAGAAAGAAACTCTTAATAAATTCCAAAAGGAGAATCATAAATCTTTTTCAGTGCTCCACTAGGTAAAGTGACATGGTATGGGCACCTGCAAAAGCTGTCAAAGTCATTTAAGAAGTCCTTCCATTACTGACGTACCCCGCTGTTTGCAGTTATTTAAGCTTTTAATTTCTGTCTTTTCTGCATTTTGAAGTGTGTAACCTTTTTTATACCTTTTTATGAAAAAAGGACAGACTTCTGTTTCCTTCCTGATCAGCATCCTAATAACAACCAGACCATTTAAATTTATTACCACAAGAAATGATATGGTAACACTCCTTCCTTGCTGCACCAGAACTTTATAAAATCTTAATAGACTGCTGTCATGTTTTTTTCTATAAAATAAAGCAACAAACTTCTTTAAAGTACTCAATTGTTTTGCTTCTACCAGCTAGTTCTGTTTACATAATAACTCTATTATTTAATGTATCTACTTTATATCAAAACATGAACAGCTATTTAACTTTTGCTATTTCAATTTTTTCTCATTTTCAGGCACACTGCACTGCAAGAACCCATCTCTCCTCTTTCTCGGGATATAAGAGTTCAACATACTTAAAGACAATGAGCTCACACTCTCCACAAGCCCCAGTTGAACCCAGAAGCCCGGGCGTGAAGCACAGCAAAGGAACAACCGCACCTGGCGTGAGGACGTATGGCCTTTTGGTACACATCGTGTACATCCTCTTTGGTTTCTGCCCCACTTGAAAACCTCATCCTTCAAGTGCTCTGCTGCCTATACAGTTGTGGTAAATGCTGATCACCAAAACCAGAAAAAGAAGGTGCTGACAGTATAAATATGGGTAGAACCAAACAAAGCGAGAATAGGTCCTTAAACTGTTCTCTTCTGTTTGCTAGCAGCCTCACAAAACGTACTACTTTGGCATAAAAATGTAGACAAAATGCATGAATGCTGAAGGATTTAAATGTAAGATGGTTACATTCTTGATTGGGCATGAAAGTCAATCTTTGAAATGTCAGCTTTTTACCTAATGCTAGACCTTTCAGAAGCACAGCTTTCCAGAATGCGTGCTTACCGATCGATCCTGGGGCAGGAAGTCAAACAAGGCTGCTGCTATTAATTGTCCTCAAAGTGAGAAGCAAATAAGCTTTTGATAAATGGCAGCGCACATATAATTTCACATTTACCAACTACTCGATACATCAACACGCATAAAGTTGCAAGAAAAGAAAAATACCTACTATGGTTTAAATCTATGAAGTACTGTTTCCTTTTTCTTAAAAAATTAAAGATTATTCATTCAGGATGAGAAAGCAAAATAAATACAAGTCCACTATTATTTATGATTCAGTATTTTATTTTACCTACCCTTCTCTATAACCCAATCACAGGCGTAATTGTAGCTCCCTCCAGCAGGGAAGCAAAAGATCTCTCAATCAAACCTTCTAGTTAAGCACAACCCATTGCCCCCCCTTGCACTCAAAGACTGTGACCTAAAGCAATGGATAATGAAATCACTTTTTTTCATTAAAAATGGACAAAAATGGATAAAGAAATGGATAATGAAAAGGAAAGTACTTCACATTACACTCCACAAGAGCTGAGACTGAGGGGGACAGAAGGAAAGAAAAGAGATTTAAAAAAAGAAGTACAGCTTTTAAACTTTCTCTTCTTCAATGCCCTTCTTCTGGGACACGGTACAACCAACCACTTAAAGTAGTGCTGGGGATACCAAGTAGCTACGTGGACAGCAGACCAGGATAGGTGTGAGCAATAATTCTAGATTAATTTCAAGAAACAATCCCTTCAAAGAATTACTTGTGTGCTTTAGACTCACAGAAAGTAACATAAAGTAGTGATGCCTCACAAAAATAATGCTCTGGTATCAGAAACGTTGTCCTCTATATAAATTAAATAGATATTATCTGAGAACACCGTATTTGCTTTTTAATTTTTTTAATTATTATTATAACACAGGGCTCATGGATAATTTAAAAACTACTAATGGCAAATAAAAACACCTTCACCCTTCCTGGGACAGAAACATTGTCTGCTTCAACAGATTCAGACAAATAGATGATGCATTTGAAAGAACATGAAGTGGTTGGAAACAAAAGCTTCATCAGTTCTGAGATCCTGTTAATTAAAATGATAGGGAAAGAGACACACAAAAAGTAGGTTCCCAACGACAGAAAGAAATCCTTTCCCATGACAATAAAAAGCCTGCAAGGGCAGGAAATCCCCCAAAATCCGTTTAGAGACACGGACAACCAGAGTGTGTAGGTAAGAACAGGAGCACAGCACTTTGAAATGACAAGCAAACTGCAATGCACCAGAGATCTCCACTGACTTCTGTAAAGCTAAAGGAAACATTAATAACTGTGCTGAGGGAGGATTTATTGTAAGGAAGGATGATACATCTGCTGAGACACCTAGTCACGGATAGCACATTGTAATTATTTATGTTCTGAATTACTGTGGTGAAAAATTAACAAACTCTAAGCTTCCTACCTTCTATGCATGCTACACTCCTGACCATAGATAATACTGGAGAATTCTCTAACACTGCTTTTGATTTTTCAGGACTAATCATGCTTCTATAAACATTTTTCAGAAGTAGTTTGGTGGTTTTTTTTCTCCAAAACAACAAATCAACTCCCATGTTCTCTGAAGAACTGCAGACCGCTTTTCCCTCAGGAAGCCTGCACGGTTATCTCCAGGCCCCCGGACTTGAAGCGAGCCCCCCAGCTGCCCCCCGGACCACCACAGCTCGCTCCTCAGCGACACAGGGGCTGTTCTTAGCGAAGCAGCCGCGCAGCCGACACGCTGTGCACCCTGCCACACACCAGTCCAGCTGCATGAGTGCACCAGCCGTGGGCAGCCTGGCCTCACTGCAATCGGTACAGCCAGGGGTGCTGGTCTCTCAAAATAGGATGTGGAAATTTTCAGTGCTGTTTGCAACAACTAACGCAAGCAGCTCTTCTATAAACAAGTATTCTTTATGTTTTGGGGTTTTTTTTGGTGGATGATTTTAAGAATCAGATTCACCAGTTACAAAAACTAAGAAAAATTTCACTTATTTTCCCTTTCTGATGGTCCTTAATGTCCTAGCTTTACTCCATGATTGCAGGAAAAGGAAATGACAGAATAGAGGGTTGAGGGGGTCACTGTGGAGAGAGGAGCAAAAAGATAAAAGAGGAACGCACATCAGAAACAAAAAACTAATCAGTGCCCATATGCACAAAGGCAGAAAAGGGAACATGTTTTGGAAGTAACAGGAAAGTCAAGAGACCTGGAAGTAACTCGGGCGTGCAGGGTGTGACTTTAGTGACACCGAAGAGCTGTAAACCCCGTTCATCTGGCTGGAAGGTGCTACCTATCTGATACAATTCCTAAGCAGTCAAAACAGAGATAACTGGTTAAATCGATCTTTCCGTTAAAATGTACATCACACTCTTACACCAGCTGAACTATCACATGATAAAAACACTGCTGGAAGCGCTGTTTGCAGATCACGTGTGACTTTTTCAAAGGAAAGGAAACACTAGCAAAAACACTGAAGTGAAAATGTACAATGTGGATGTGATCCTAAACACAGACATCATATACTTTGAGGCTTCAAGAAAACTCCAAATGTCGCAAAACTCCAGACAGAAAAACCTGAGCAGCACTGAACTCTGTCCATCAGACCTACAGGCAGTGGAAGAACCTGTCTGAGGGAAGCTCTGTATGAAGCTTGAAAACAGCAATCACATTTGCAAGGAAATAAAAAAAAGACTGTGCCTTAGAAATGGAAATATTGACTCCAAGCACATTTCTGTATAAAGCTTCCAGACAAAATTAGCAAGGAGGAGTCCCTCCTCCTGTTTGACATCAGTAGGATTCTTCTGCTCCAAAAGAAGGTCTTTCTCTGCAAGGTGCTGGGAAACATGGACGGCATTCAGATTCCGATGCTATTCACTAATTTCAGGTACTTTGCATCCTAGATTTGACAATAAATAGCAGGACAGAGGCAGCATCAGGATGCAATCTAGGTTCTGGGTCAGCTGGGGTGCCCTTGGTCATGCCCCACTCTCTCCCCACGCACTGTGGACAGAGCCCAGGGTAGAACTGGGCTGACATCAGCATTTCAGTACTGTCTAAAACGGGATGGGGTGAATGAACCTGGGCTTTCACGTTCAGCCACCCAGACCTCTCAGGAAAGGCTTTTCCTGTTATTTCTACTTCTCCCTCCTTTTGCTCCCAGCCAAACTATAGTCTTTAATTGAACATATTTTTTTTTTAATCACTCTTAGGTACAGGACCAGAGAGAGGAAGAAAAGGTTGGAGAACAGACAGTATTAGACCTGAAGTTTTAGACATAAGGTTGTGTGCTCCAAACTTTCAGGCCAGAAGGCAAAAGCAACATGAAGTTGGGAGGCAGGTCCCAGCCGTCAGCTGCAGTTCTGGCTCCCTGCTTTGGCTAGGTGTAGCCAAAACCTGCCCCATGGAAGGCAGAAGACACACAGCAATTCAAAGCAGAAGATACCACTGTTAGATTAAGATGTCAATAAATTCTGATGAAAAAAAATAATTTGGTTATTTCAACTCACTACTAAGGACAGAATGGTTCATCCAGTTTTGAAGATACTTTGTGAAATAGCATTTTTCTTTCATATCCTTCCGAGAAAAGAAACCTCGGTAGACATGCCAGAATGGTTCATTTGTTTTTAGTAGAAAGATCCTCAGAAAGGCTGCCTTTCAATTCGGGAAAAAACTCAAATAGGTGACAATAACAGCCAAAAAAACCATCTGCAAACTTTTTGCTTGTCTAAATGTCTCTTGGTAGGATAAATCAGAGAATTATACAGATTTAAACAGAGTAGATGTGTTGATGTCTTTGCCCTGAAAACCCAAGCATTCCACTAAATGCCCACAGGTTAACAAAAAATTGCAGAGCAATTTCTTGACCATTGCCCTATCTTTCCATTATTTTTTTTTTAAATTGGAATCATGGTAAGTAGTGAAGAGATTTTGCAAGTGATGTTTACTGCAATACAGGTGCAAAACAAACGTTAGAACGCCGCTACAGAGGCTTGCAACAGTCCTTTGCTTAAAACCACCATGGTGAGAAGAGATCTGGGCAGAGAATAGGAGAGCTCACACTAACAAAAAACCACCTGAAATTAAAAAAAAAAATCAGAAAACCTTTATAAACTTATACTGCTTCTTTTTTCTTTAAATGTGTTCACTGCCTAAATTCAAATCAGTGACCGTCACTGTTTAGAGCCTGTATCTACTATCTTCTGGTGGGGGGTGGGGTGTAAATGTGGTGAGCAATCTTGTAATGATTTCTCTAAATTGACAGTGTATATTCCTGAAAATAATACTGTGCATGATACATTAAAGCATCTAAATGTTTAAGTTGCACAAAATCCAGATAATCTTCCAGTTTAAAAAAAAAAAGAAAAGTATTGCTCTATTTCTAAGAGGTCTGCTGCTGTAAGAAGCCAGGTTTCTTTAAGGCAAAGGACACGCTGTGCCCGGACCGCCTCGGGAAGGGAGCAGAGCCACGAGAGGGCACTCTTGTAATCTGCAATTTGAATTCTTGCTGCCTAGCTTTTTCATTTTTAATTAAAAGGAAATCTGACTGTTTTCCAGAATGAAGAGATCTTACTTGACAGACCAAGACAAAAGATTTTTCTCCAAATTAGAGGAAGCTAATGAGATCTACAATATTTTCAAATTACACCGCATTAGCTAACAGCATTTACTAATCAACCAAAGCTTACTTCAAAACCATGTTTTACAGAAACAAAACATGATTTACTTTAAAAACTATCTCTTAGTGTCTATGGCATCTGTCAATTCCTAGTATTTTAGTCAATGAGAGTATAAGGTACCTCCAGCTATATAACCTGTGTTATCTGTGGATGCTAGGCATAGATGTGATCTCAAGCACACTACCTGAATCCAAACACAGGTAAATGCCTTTAACTGGAGCTTTTATGTTTCTGAAATTATTATGAGGTTTTCCACAGGATATTTACCAACCCCCCCCTTTTTTCTTAAAGGGTTCAGTCACCTTATACAGAATATGTATATTCAGCACTGCATTATTACAAGCATTTACTCTCCTCTTTTATGTTCCCAGAAGAAAAAAAAAAAAAGAAAAAAAAAAAGTCTTCAGAATAGCCCACTCTCACCACCTTTTTCAGGTTAGGAGGATAATCAGTTACTGGAAGCCCTTTGTAGCTAATGATTATGTCATTTATTTTACAGGCCGTTGTAGGGGTATTGATAAATGGGGCGCTCCTGAAGGTAAGGTTATTCTGAACACATCTTCCTGACACTTGCTATCTTTGTCGAACAGAAGCCAAGTATACCTACTGCAAGCTGAATTACACATTGTCTAGTTATGAGGATATGCTTCAATAAAAGTGTAAAAGCTACACTCATGATAGGCTTTCAAAAAAAGAATAAAAAATGGTAATTCTCTTCTTTTCAAGAATACCAAGAAAAGGGTTTAGTCTAACTTGGCTTTTATTACCTTATGCAAAAGTGGTTTTAAAACCTTCTTAGACACTATATCTAGATCCTGCAAAGTCATGGGAAGTAGTTCACTTGGTTTCTTCAATGGACGAACATTTAAAGTAGCGCTGACACACAGGGATTCCTGGTAAATCCACACTTAGAATCCAAATGCCTGTTTCCATTACGGCTGCAAGGTAGCACAGCCTGAAGGTACAGTATTACATATATTTCCTTAGAGACAAGGGGGCATTGCTAACTTACTAATTATAAAGTGAACTGGTAGTTCTTATTTGGTATTCTGCAAATCTTCCGGAATGTATAATTAGGCACTAAATACATTAGGACTATTGACATCCTGAAATGCTCCATTTTTAATAAGCTACCCTGCCACCTGATATAACAGCAAAATTACAAAGATCATATTCATGAAATCAAACAGATCTTCCCGGCATTTTATGCAAGCTCATAATAAAACACACTCTCTTTTCAATTATGCATTAATCTGGAACAATTTTATAGAGCTCTTACTGCATTTACGCCCCTGTCTACCCAGAAATCTGCATTACCTGGGAGCATATAATGAAACAGAATTAAAATAGATTATGCAAAACCTGAACACAGAGCAGTCTAACACATGCAGTGCCGTACCCTGCTCATCAATAGTTAAAGAAACTCTGCGATATCGTTGGCAAGACACTGCAAACACAGCTGAAGCAATCCAATGCCTGTATTAATTTTTATTTCAAAAATTTTAGCTGGTGATTTTTTCTATCTTCTACACACCTAATTAATGTAGGAGATAAAACGTACCAGAGACATATTATTAGATCTCGGCATGAAACAGTTAAAGGCAGCGCACATGCCAAGGTTTTAATAAGGCTTAACAATAAAAAGCTTCAATCCTCCACTTTCACTAGATTTTGTTGTGGTTTTCCCTTGCTTAGGGCAATCCATCTGTTAATGTTGACTTGCAATATAGTTAAGCTCGCATACGTATAAAAAGCCTAGAAGAGCTAACCTAAGCAAGAGTAAGCTCAAATGAATATTACAGAGATAGGACAATTCATCTTAAGCAAAGATTAATTGTGTCTGCGCGCACGCGCATGCACACAGGCACGTATGAGTGCACTCCTGTTGTTATTTTTTTTAGGAAAGACTTTCAAAATGCAAATTCTAGGAGGGCAAGCTGATCACTACAGTTTGCAGAAACACATTTAATTATTTACCCTGTGATTAGGTTTTGACAGCTATTTTACATGCTATAATTTCTATTGATTTACTGTTAATTTTTTAAAAGTCTATTGCTGATCTGGAAAAAAAAACAACAATAAAACCACTATGACAGCAGTGGTAAAGCTTAGTAAATATTCTTTGTTAAAAATGGCTCTGCACTGTGACCAGTGCTGGTATTCTCCCTGGGCCAAAATGGCCTTGTTCTCAATAAAGCCAGAGAAGTATCCTTTCCCCTGAGCCCTGTTAGGCTGAGGCTGCAGTTGGAACCGTCATCTTCACACAAAAGCAAAGGGGTTGGGTTTTACAAACGCAAAGCCTAATTGGGAGATCTTCATGGCTGTACCCTTGACATTTATTAAAGCCTCATCAACAAAACAGGAAATAACCATACTAATTAGCAGACTCACATACAAAATACTGTTTGTTGGGGTAAAAGCAGATTCACTTCCTATTGTAAAGGAAACATCCTCCCAAACCCCAAAAGCCTGTTACAAACTAATTATTAAAACAAACTTTCACAGTAAAGTTTTTTACTTTTACTTTCATATCATACATAATGTTTTGAACTAAATCTGTTTTACAGCATCTCAGCTAACTATTAGTATTTATGTTTATCTGTTTCCAAGAAGTGGAAAATTAAAAGCTCAATGCATGCATCTAACACGACATAAAATACAATACCAAATTCTTTATATTTACAAGTTTCTAAATGTTTCAGTATGGAAGAGACAGTAATATAAGTGCAGAACTGCCTCTGGTTTAGAAGCAAGATGACCATTAAAAGCAATTGCTCTCTTTTTGTTGTTGTTTGTTTAGGGGGGATATTCAAATACACTGACATTGCAACTTAATCGATCGCTGGTCCTTACTTTAAACACACATCAGAGTGCGCGGACTGCCCTTCAGCACCACCCTTACACCCCTGCAGACATGCATGGCACCATTTTAGAAATCTGGGTGGAGACGTTCGTTCACAGGATAAAGAGTTACAGAATAAAGGATTAAACCTGACAATAATAGCAATCTGTGAAATTCACTTTTTAAACACAGATTCAGCACTGGACCAAACACAGTCTCTCTCATACATGTGCACTTGGAATACAAACGTTTATTTGAATGTAAAGCTTAAAATCACCACTTATTCATAAAGAACTTGCACTTACATTATCTTGTTCAAATACTTACCAAGAGTAAGAATAAAAAAAAAGAGCAGCCACAATGGACTATTGGTTTTTAGAAATATGTTAGTTCTTTGCTTTTGGGGAGGAGGAAAAGTAGGAACAGTGTGAGTGAGCAGTGATGGAAACCGTGCAAGAGCAGAGTTCTGGGGGAGCAACCACCTGCCCTCCCCCCCATCTGCTCCACCCTGCCCAGGGGGCTCACATGGCATTTGGGACAAGAGCGGGAGAGAAAACGCAGGACCGTCAGTTTGCAGCAGGGCAAAACTGCGGGGCCATTAGTTACAGGCTTTGATAGTAAATAAACCCTATACGTGTACATGTGTATACACAAACACACGTGTATATGTGCATATGTAAACCACACTATGGATGGATATGCACTCCTGCCTTGTTTTCAAAACTAAAAGAGACTGGTAGAAACAGCAACAATGGTATTATGGGATTTAGCAGCACACAGCCGTACAAACACAAAAACATACAGAAGTTAAATTGTTCTGGTCAAACACAGGCCTTCAAAATAAATGTTTTATCATACTAAGGTAAATTACATTCCTTTGTATCCCTAGACTCCTGTATGTAACAGGAGGCAGTACTACCATATCAGTAAATTACTGCAGATTTTTTAATAAAAGCAGTCTATACAAGTTCACTGGCTACAAGGGTATATTTGTGTTATGTATTTACACAGATACATCCAATTGTAGATTCACCTACACTAATCTGTGTGCGTTGGCTTATAATGCATTAAAACCTTTTTAGTATCTCACATGATCAAATTATTTTGGTGGTGGGGAACACTGCAATATATTAAAATGACAGTTATCTATGAGAAGAAATATTTTAAGAACCATTCACGTTACTAACATTAGAGCTCTACACTCACACATTTAGAAGTGTGGATCTTCTCCTCTGATACCCAGTGAAGAAAACCTACTGTACACAAGTTCCTGAAAGAATGCAGGCACCGCAGCTGCCTGTACATAAAAATATACTGAGGGCACATAGTTTAGAATTTTATCACTGGCTTTAAGAGACCATAAAAACATGTACAAAATAAAAGCTGCCTAAATAGATAAAGCAGAAAGTCTCTGGATTATTTATAAACCTACTAAAAATAATGTCTTAATACTAACGTACAATCTCAGCATCATTTAGCAATAATCTGCATCAGTTCTATGTTAAATTTCACAAACACTGTATTTATTATTGATAAAAACAAATTTTAAATCGATTAGACAACTCAGTTTTTTGTCATTGCAATGTCTGAAGTAAAACGCCAAATGTTGTTAGTTCAGCAGGACTGAATTTCTATACTTAATTCCCTTATAAGAAATATATATGCATTAGAAATACATATATAAACATTAATTACATGTATTAAAAACATGCAATAACAATATAATATAAAAATAACCCACATGTTAAAATATGTACATATGTATGTCTTTATGTCCAGGAAAAAAAAAGTGCTACAAAAACTATTTTATTGATATCTTGGAAATAAAACTGTCAAAATGAATCCAAAGACGTTACAACACTTGCCAAAGTTGAGATACTACACCTGTTACTTCAAATCAAGACTAGAAAGGGTTAGGGAACAAAAGGAGAAGAGATTGGCACCATATTAACTAGATGACTTAATAATAAAATAATAAATCATAACTATCCGAGCAAGGTTAAAGGCTATGTAACTGCCAAATCAGTGTATTAGAAATAGAAAATTAATGTGCACTGCTATAGGGAACTAAAAAAAAAAAAAAGCTTAACACAGATCAGTGAACAGATCAGAAAGTATTTGTTATGAGAAGCCATTATCAAAAACAGTACTTAAGAATTAAATCTCAGATCCATACTTACAAATCTCCTGTTTTTTCATCTCTCAACAAGGATGAAATAGGAGTAACATTTTTTCCCCCTTTAAGCAGTATAGCAGTATTTCTATAAACATAGCCTTTTAGTCACACTATCCAAACCCAGACAGTAAAATAACCTTGAAACAGATTCACTGATGCGTTTGCCACTGTAAGTGGCAAAATATTTTCCTCATATGTATGTGAATAAGGACAGGAGTTTCAGGTGTCTTACCTGTGCCAGTCTTCTTTTTTCTGAGCTTCCTCTTTTCTCATAATGCAACATGTAGACGGGAGCAGTCTGTACTGCACCAGCACTGCAAGTTCCATACTCTTCCTCACTCTCCTACACAAGAAAACACATTTAAATTCCTTTATTTATAATCATTATCTGCAAACGTAGCCCCCATATTATGCATGCAGAATGCATTCAAAATTATCTTGCCACAATCTATTACTGTCATGAAAATACCATCTGTAGTAAGAAAATCAAATTTAGCTTTTCAAGAAGCTGAAGTTATCAACATTGGCATTTAAAAGATTAATTGTTCAAACGTCTACGAAATATTTTTCAAAGTTTTCTTAAAATAGCATAAAACACATCTAAAAGCTGTTCCTCCTCCCTATAAAAAACCTTACATGGATCAAAATTTTCAATGGGAAAAGCAACTGCAAAATGCCTAAAAAATCTTTTCTGCTACTTCTGCAGTGTTGCTCTTGCAAAATGAAACTATTCCTTCATTCAAACATTGCCATTGTGCACACATCTTAGGAAACCAAAATGGACAACAGCACCTTCTGAAATACATTGTGCTACAAGACTCTCCCATCTCAAATTCTCAGCTTGAAGCAAAGGCTTCGATTGTGATATCAAAGCAATCAACTTTATGAAAACATACATCCTGTTAATGTATCTTTGAAGACCTCTGTTGTTCTACGATAAAATATGCAAACAATAAAGAGATTATTCAGTGGATGCATAGAATGACAGATAGTTGCCAGAGGGCTCGTTATGAAAAATGTTTTGTTGAACAAAGGGCTAAGCATATTTCAAAAGTCATTAAAAACACAAATCTCATGTGATTTGTAAAGTATAAGCTTCAAACTGATACAGGAAGCAATGTAAGAAAGCAAAAAGTGTGCTACGTACCTTGTGCTTTAACTTGTTCTTCACTTCTTTTATTCCTTGCCTTGCCTGATTTTTTGCCTAGAAAAATAAAAGGGCTTAAGTAGCTCTGCAAGACACTGGCTGTAGTCATGGAACATGCTTCAGATGTCATACTTATTTTACCTTTTTTTTTAAAAGGTAATACGGTGATATAAAGGAGAACAATAACCTTTATCACAAATTTCATACATGCAATGTCATTAAATATTTTACGTTCATGCTTTATCTATATATTTAAAGATTTTTTTCATATGTGCATGCCAGTGCTGTGGAAACATATGTACTCAAAAATTCAACGTTACTAAGGACAGGCTAAAAATGGCTGTATGCATCACTCCTTTATTTGAAATGGTCCTTTAAATTTGAAAGGGTATTTTATCAGTAAGGCATGTTGGAAAAATGTTAAGATTTTCGAGATGACTGCTACAGTGTTCCAGTCTGGCAATTTGCAGGGCAACATCAATCTTAAGAGAAATGAAGTGATTTCATATGCAGATGGAGATTTTGCCCAGTGCTGCTGAACAGCATAGCGCTGCTATTTAGGGGAGGATTCGGTATGTATTAAAATAGGCAGCCAAGGATCATTGTTGCATAGAAAACAGCCAAGAATATTCTTCAATAAATAAATGAATTATCAATACAGAATGCCATGTACTACTTATGCTAAAAGCCATTAGAAGAGAAAGAGAGAGAGAACTGGGGGAGGAGGAAGAAAGAAAAGATACAAGGCAAGGGACGACACCAAAACCCTAACCCTAACAGAAGAAAAAGTATCTTTCTTGGAAGAATATAGGAAAAAAACCTATGCAAGTTTTCAAGGTTGGTTTGAAAACAGGACTCTAAAATATAGTTAAGTGCATAAATATGTGGAAACCACCTATTTTTCTATGGTTTTCTATAAATGGAAATTCAGAAAACGAAATCATTTCCTTAAATCAAGAGGTCAGAGAGTCTTTTTTGATCCTTAAATCATACATCTACACGCTCAATAACAGCACAACAGGGTGCCATGTAGCAGATGCTAACCTGAGAGCCACTTCAAACTTTCCAGATCATGCTGACAGCATTTGGATGAATTTTGGAGGGCTTTGTTCTAACTCTGAGGGATGGTACCAAGCACATTACTCAAGGCTACCGCTCAGTTGTCTAGCAATTAAGAAATGCATATTCCACTTCCCTAGTAGCAGGCTCCATAAAGGGCAACAGCATAAGAAATTAAATGGGGTATAAATATGAATACCTGATACACACAGATCCTCACAGTTTACCAGCGTTTCCTGGCATACATAGAAGTTCACTTTGAAGAACCTTTACTATCAAGGACACAATTATCAAAACTGAATGCAGGGACAAGATGATTTAACCACAGTCTAAGCTAGTGCAAACTGAAGAAGAACAATTTGCAGATAACCTGTTAATGAACCATTTTTAAAATTATAAATGAGTCCATGAATATGAAGTATATTTATTTTATTTACCTGTTTTTCTCCATGACTGCTGAGTTTTTCAACTGATGTAAAATTAAAAATTCTGTTTTAAAATACACTTTGCTTAGACTGATGTCCCGATTTATTCAGGACTAGTTATTATGCATCCAACTAGTGAAACATTTGGAAAAGCAAAAAGGAAGCCAAAAGTCTTTTCCCATATATTAAAAATGCAACCTTAAAATACTTCCTGCTTCATTAAAATACTTCCTGCTTCACTACACTAATGCCATTTTTCCATACTGCATAATACCATATAATTTCACATGCTTTATTGGTCAGGCAGCCTTTGAAAAGAAGAGCTCTTAAGCTCAAAAGTATAAGCCTTAAATTCAGTTCAGTGTGAGCATTCTAGTATCGTCCTGATAAGAGCAGATGATAGAAGAGACTGGCTGCACCCATTACTGATGCTTTACCACGTTTTCAACAGTGCAGCACTTAGTGCCAAAGTGACTGGGCGCCAGGGCTCCATTTGTCCAGCACAAACGCTGGCTCTTCTGAACAGAGTGCTCTACATCACGCTAACACGATATACTATGTAACTGCATACTGTAACACTATATTTATATTACACATTAAAGTAACATTTACAAAATGTTTTATGCTCACATTAACTTTGTAATGCCTGTGTTGTGTTACGGGACCTTAGTGTAAATGAGAATTTCTGTTTTCAGAGTCCATATTTTAATTGTGTTGTCACCAATCAGGAAGAGTTTAGAGCTGTGTATCAAATATTTAAATAAGTTTCTAGTATGTATGATGCCTGAAACAAAACCAGTACAGTGATGCTTTGAAAATGTCTATTGTTATGTGCAGGCTATCTGGAAGACAGAAACAACTCTAAAATCTGAGTGCTATATGAGGAAACAAAGCTAAAAACTTTCTGCAGGCTGACATGTATTCTGCAATACATTTATCAAATGCTTAGGCTTTAAAGTATTCAGGAAGAAGGAGAGGTTGTAGGAACTTGCAGTATTTTTATTTATTTGAAATAAATGATCTTACAAATTTATATGCGGTTTTCACAGCCGGAGTAGCTTTGGTCATTGCTGTGTTGATTAGCGCACCACCTTTCTGAAATACATAAAAAATATATTTTAGTAACATTTTAACCCTAAGCCAAACCTTAAGACAAGAGCAAGGGAAAATAAAGAGTGTGCTGTAAAGAAAAAACAATCTTCCTTTAAAATTGGTAAGAATAACCACAGCTGTGTTTCCTCCCCAACCTCCTGTCTGCAGCTACACAAGGGTTACAGTACATCATTATCAGAGCTGACACATTTATCAATGCATTCTAACAGAATGATGTATTTTCATTCTTCATTCATTGTTACTGTTTCAAAATCAATTCAGAAGTTACGGCTATTTTTCATGTGTTCCTATCATATTTATTATGCAACTTCAAAATACTTTGACCTGACAGAAAGAACTATCACATTTAAATCACACAAGAATTCTCTTAATCTAAAATAATATATTGTATTAATCCTGCGGAATAACAAGGTTATACCAAGGGTCTTCTGCCAGCCAGACTGCACAAATCCATATCCACAAAACTGCAATTTACTAGAAGCGATAAACTTCCTATCAAATTGTACTGTCACACCTAATTCACAGTTATGGAATGTAACATGGTACAGAAAGTGGTGAAATCCCTGACTATACAGACAGAAAAACCTTGCGTGTTTTGGCATTTGTTTTGTGTATGAGACTACTTCTTTCCACATATTAAAGAAAAATTCCACAAAATTATTGCATATACCATAGACATGTTATTTATTATAGAATATACTTACATTTTCCTTGCAAGTGAGTGAACTTTTACCATTACATATATATGTAAGGAAAAGGACAAAGATTTAAAGAACAGCATGGCCAGTATAATTACTTAACCAAGTTTATACCTTCACTGTATGCATCCACTGCTGGTAAGATCTTGAATTTCCTGAAATATAAATGTAAGATGTAACACAATCAAACAAATGTTCAACATTTTAAATGCTTCAACCCTCTTCACAATCTGCATAAAAAATTCCCTTAGAGGATTATTCATTAATTTCATTCCTCCCAGACAGACAAGGAATGTGAAGATAAGAATATGTGTACACTAACAAAAAAATCTAGGTATCTCTTCTTTCACATTTTCTGTTTTCTTCGTAAAAGCATAGCTTTTCACCGCACAAAGTTTTTAATTCTAACTGAGGTAGAAAGATAAATTAAAACTACAATAAGGTAACATACAGATACAAAGTCTAAAAAGAAAACCACCAGCTCAAAGGAAAGAATAATATATAATGAACTGCAATCAAGCGTAATGATCCCACTGGGCAAACTTCCAAGTCCAAAAATGACACGGATTGCATCCCAAGGAAAAACAACTGGAGAAAAGTGTAAGGATTATGGCACAACTATATACTCCTGTATATAGCTATTAACTGTAATCCTAACTGTATCTACCTTCTGTCCAAAGGAAAACCTCTAAAATGTAAGTGAGAGTGTCTTCTGGGTTCTGTAGGAGTACCGAGGACTACTGCGCCACTAAGCTTGCCACAGACAGGATTAAATTCTACCAAGCCGCTGATGAAGAGAAGAATACTATTTCCCAAAGGTGCTTCAGCTGAACACCACAGATTGAGTCTCTGACCCCTGAGAAAGTTTGAGTACATCAGTCACTTGAATACTCCTGTACTGTGAGTTGCTACTAACCCTAGACTAGACATTAACATTGATAAGAACACTGAAGTTCAAAACAGAAAGTTTATCCATTTTGAAAGGACTATACTGATACATCCTTGACATTGCAAACTTTTAATAGGAGTTCTCAAAAATGCTTCAGCTTTGCAATAATCAATTAACTAAGGCCTGGGTAGAATTATTGCATTGGCTAATGGAAAGCCAAAACATTCTCCTAGGACATGGCTGAGAACTAACTGAATCATTGTTAAAAGGTATTCCCAAGTTTCTCAATGAGGTGAAAAACCTAAGCTGTTTATACTCACATCAGGCACTTTCACTCATTTCATTAAGTTCTTCACAAGCAATTTTGAGAGCCAAACTCTCAGGAATGCTGGCACAAGTGAAAGCAATGCTCACTTAGAAAGGAGAGATCCTGATGATCTTTATGATCCTATCTCCAGTAAGAACATCAAAGAGCAACCTAAAGCAAAAATTACTCATTTTTCACTTTCTCAGTCTGGTTCCCTGGAACTGCCAAAGAAGGCAGCACAGAAATAGTATGTAGTAAGGTGAAATTTAACCACTGCTAGTGTGTTAATGACATCTCAATGAACCATAAGTGCCTTCTCTAACACAACATTTCGTAAGTTCAAATCCTATTTTCAACAACATTTGTGTATCATCTGGCTTGTGGTATCCTGAGAGTGACCCTTTCCACATCTGAGCTTTCTCTGCCACAGCCTATGACTTAAGCAATTTCTAAAGACAGTAAATGAGATCTCAGAAAACCACCAAAAAGTTTTGTCTTTCTATCAACCAAAACAACCAAAAACTGTTGTCTTGCTGTGTACAGAGACTTCAGGGAAAGCAATGAAGAAAACAGATAAATACTCATCTACAGAAAAGGCCACTATACACTACCCTCAGCTAGAGCTGAACCTCTGAAACTCTAGTGCTGACACCTTAAACTAAATTATTATTAAAGGAGGTTCAAAAGTTATCACTTTTCCAGTTTTCCTCATAACCACCATTGATAATAGACCAACTCAAAAAAATCGACTGCTGTAGTAAAATTCACGTGATTCCAAATTACTTTACATATATATTCTACAAGAAAACCAAGTGCTAAGGCCAATTATCACTAGATTAGTGTATTGAAAGTTACATGAAATTCTTGCAAACCAATACCTCCACAGAGTAATACATGTAACAGAAAATCAAATTTTAAGTATAAAGTGCAAACTGTAATGAAGATGGCTGATATTTCTTTCCACATATAGTCAACAGAGAACTAAGTTTTGACCACATTACTGGATGGAAAAAAAAAGCATACAAAAATTGCAATCTAAGTTCTATTCTCCAATTTCCAGTTGAATTTTCTGCACTGGTTTAGTAACACATATGTGGAAAAAATGCAAATTAGAAGAGATTACTTAAAGAAACACTTCCCATTTGGTTCAGTAATTTTTAAACTATACTCTCTATAGCTAAGAATATGTTCACCTGTCCTTTTAACAGCTCGTAGCTTACACTAACTTTCTGCGACTTTTCTGAAGGCTGGGTTTCACCTGCTTCTTTACAACCTTGGGCTTCCTGATAAAGTTGATGGGAGTTAACTCTGCAAAGAGATCACAGTTCTACCCCATTAGTGTCACAAAATGTCACCTTCAATTCTATACATATTGTTAGCCCTGCACTTCATAACGATAATGAGACAGCAGTTATGTAAATACTGAATATGTGCCCTAAGCAATTTGTCCACAGCCTGGCAATATACAGCTGTCTGACTTGAAAAGCACACACGCAGCGCAATCGAACGGAGAACTACTAGCGAGGCTGAGCATTCCCCCCTGAGCCGAGGCAGGTGAGATGTGGTGCACAGGCTGCCAGAGCGCAGCCGAGAAACAAGCTTTATCTCACTTCCATTGCAGTTTTATTGCAGCCTCTTGACCCCCTAACTGCAGTCAGCAAACGAACTCTGAATACTGACACCACCTATCTGAATAATGGATGCTCAATGCCTACAATCTGTTTACAGAGCAGCGTAAGTTACCTAAAAGGCAGCAAAGAAGTAAATCTCTGTATAACTAACCACATTGGAATCAAGAAAAAACACCCACAAATTATGTGCTAGATCACAGCACAAGACATAGAGGGCAGGAGACAGCAATGAAACTCTTGAACAAAAGGGTTTATGTACTCCAAGTATAAAAAACTATTTTGCAAAGGTGACAATGGCTCTGCAGCACTTGATTTTCTGTGGGGGCCAAGTCCTCTCCTCCACATATGCCCACTTCAGGACTGTCTTGCAAAGGAAGACCATCTAAAGTTATCCTACAGCAACTCAGTGGATTTGCTCAAATCATGTAACCCCCATTTACTGAGGAAGCTGCTACACTACTTTCAAGACTGACCATAACATAGTATTTGTGCTGTCATGCATATTTTGATCCAGTATTTTGTCAGCATCTGTAATACCTCAAATAACAACAGAGCTGTAACTAAATGTTTCAGTGGAAATCATTCAATAAACCTGTATTAATCAGGAATGGATTCAGCATTCCCTGTTCTATATGGGTTAACTTTGTAAGCCAGCTAAGGCCAAAAGCATTATAACAACCATCAGTGAACGTAACTGAGGGAAACAACACAAGGAATCATATTTTTGGTTTATGAAGAAGGTAAACTTCCATTTCACCTTCTCAGATTACATATAAACGTTAAAAAACTCCTCTCTTTTTTAGTGTAACAAATTTGCTGGAGAAAGCAAATTTCTCTAAAAAGTCCAAAAATCACTCTGATTTCTGCACTGCAGAAAAAAAGTAGAAGTGTTTATGAAAAACATAACTATCCAGAAAAAGTTCAGCAGCACAAATTTCAGAATTATTTTTAAAATACAGTTTACACACAATGCATCATATTATATAAATGTGCAGTTAAAAATGTAAATAATATAGCAATATTTCATCATATACTGAAATCCAAGTATTCTTTTACTGGATTATACCAACATATCTTCATCGAATATACTGATATGACTAGATACATAATAGGGTGTGTCCCAGCAGTGACTTATTAAAGGCTAAAACCTTTCCAAAAATTAATGGAAACAATGAAGCAGTAACAAGATTAATGACTTTTAAAATTTACAGGACATCACGAGGACATCATCATGTTGAACAGCTCCCAGAGAAGAAGCGTCAATGAGTACACTTAAATTAATTCTGTACCTCCACAAAAGCCTCCTGCTGTGATTTCTTCTTCAAACACATCAGAGAATCCTCTTCCTGCATTTAATTTTGATAGCCGACCATCAATAAACTGGGGAGAAAAAAAGTAAAAAAAGTCACACTTTGTTGTCCTTTCTATTGCTTTGCAGTGTTACAGTTTTACGTGTGTACATTATAATGTGTGTGTTCAAGACAACATACAGCTTCAGGATAATACACTGTTTTTCGATGGATTTTGCAAGAGCAGTTGCAACTATGAGCAGCAGAAATGTCAGAGTATTTTATAGAGATCAAGTAAATTATCTGTATTACTTTGTTTACAAATTTTTGTTCAGAAATATTTTAAATGGTTTTCAAGCTTTTCTTGCTTTTCTAATGGCATGAAAATATATTATTTCCTTAAAAATGGTAACTTTGGATTTGTCATCACATAAAGGTCACTGAGACGTTCCCTGACATTCTGTTGTGAAGTTGTAAGTTTACTTCGTATCATCAACAACAAAAATAACCTAACCTCCCCGTGGTATCTCTTTCTGGGTACATGCATCAATGTGTCCAAAGCAGAACTTGCTGTACACAAAAAGAATCTTTAGAGCAACTAGAAATATTTCACCACACCCAGTTCAAAGAAATAACAGGCTACCACTTCTACCTAAGGTTCGTTAAAAGCATATGTGTCCCACATGAAAAAGGACCCTGTAAGGTCAGTATGCGGGGGGAAATTGTAGGAGAAGCATCCAGTGAAACACAGAGGAAGGCTGTGCTTGGCTTCAGAAACAGCGGAGGCAGCAGGCTGGATTGGACCAGCGTGCACAAGCTGACTCGAAGGACATTTCATTTAACTGTAGAGAAATGTGACACACAGTCCCAAAGCAATGTGAAGCATAATGCCAAGGCAGCCCCCTAAGACCCTCTCCACACAAGCAAGCACAGTTCAGGGTTCACACCACTGTATTTTTATGCCCTAACACATCTGCTTGCCCGTTTTTTGGTTTTTTTTAAACCGCTAATACTTATTTAGGTGCATCCACAGATGCATATTGCAACAGTTGTCCTTACCCAGAGGTTACAGCTGCACGAACACGTGGATTTGCATCTACATATAAGTGTATACACAAAGACCGAAATTATGCAAATACATCAGAAAAAGCCAAAATAAGATAATTAACGATTAAACCTCTCAAAAGGAATGAACCTCTAAGTTTTCAAGAATTACTGGGCTTCACAGTAGTACAATGAGCACATTCTTAAAGGTTTAAAATTCTTTCAAGAAGCAACTCCTCCCTTTTTTGTTTTGAAAAGGCTAACTCAAGTCTCAGTGATAAAGTGAGAAAGCATTTTTCTAATTATACACAGTTCATCTCCTAGCAAGAATTATGAGTTATTCACTGGTACAAAACAGTACATAGGAACTAACCAAAATTAATTATTTGGCTATATCATATTTTACCACAGATTATCCAAACAGTGTCAGTGACAATCTGATGCTTGTCCATGAACAGACTAGTGCCATAAAACAAATCACTTTCTCAGAGTACAAAAATTCCAGCAGCAAGAATAAGGCAAGCACAAAGATAATCATTTCTTCTTCTTGTCTAAATTCCTTTTCATTTTTCCATTTTACTCCAAGCTGGCTTTTTTCCAAATAGGTTGGTTCATGGTCAGACCGCTATGGGATCACTGAATTATTTCACAGTAAGAGAGAGAGATAAGAGCATCTTTAGCTAGTGCTGTGAGGGAAAAAGAAAAAAAACCAAAAACAAAAAAACAACACTCCCCACCTCCCCAGCCTTTGAACTGTAAGACATTATCTCTTTGGGAAAAGTTATGAATTCATTCCATACCATAAACTAACATAAGATTTATGGACATACTCATCATTTGGTAAAATCCTGTCAACAGAAGGCTGGGGCACTGACTGAATTTTAGAGGATCACTCCAACTGCGTACTTAATGTAAATACTGACAAACACAACTGTTGGAAAAAAGATATCAGAGACATTATTTAAAGGAAACGATAAGTGTTAGTAGTGGTAGTAGTAGCTATTACTTTTGAGTAATTTACCGTTAATGGTTGCACTTACATTGCTACATGGAAAGAATAGTGCGTGGAATTACACACACACTTCACAGTTTTTTCGTCCTGTTTTTCAAACTCATACTCTCTCCAAGCGCCTGGCCCTGCTGCTTCAAGAACTGCATTCGCTTTGAGATCCAAAGAGCCCCCGGCTGACTACTGCTTTCAATGGAAAACCAGCCATTCCAGCGCTACTCCGGGATTTTAAGATGACTAGAGACATAACTACAATAATCCTTAAGTAATTTTGAATTCTGAAAATGAAATATAGATCATATCCACTTCAGAAGATCTTGTTGCACAGGTGATAAGTGTGGGGGGTGGGAGAGGAGAGATGATGTTTGTTAGCTAAACCCAATCATTTACTTAGGTAGGAGCAAAAATTTCACGTCAATTCACCCACTATTAAAAACAAAAAGTTGATAGAAGCAAAGAACACATAAATGTGATTTCCACACAATAATAACACTTGCAAGAAGAAAGCTCAACTCAAAGCTTGTAAATGAAATTTGAAATTACTGCTAATTTTCAAAGACTTATGATTCTTCTAATCCTAATTCTACATTCACTACTTATTTTTCTACTTCAAACTTTCTACCATTTCAGGAACAAATCCCAATAAATGTTGCAGATTACATTACTTACACATTTACATTTATTTAATGAGATTGTCCAGCATTAGGCTTCTTGCTAGTTCGAAGAATGAATGAATATTTCCCCTGGACACTCATCAAAACTATTTGACATACACAATTCTAAGGAAAACAGCATATACATCTGGAAGTAAAAAAATATTTATGTGTCCATCAAGGTAAAGGAAACACAGCTGAAGTGAGGAATAACAGTACCACTGCTTAGAAAAAGTTAAAAAAAAAGGTTGCAGTAAGTGCTGGTCTGTCAGTTTGCCCTTAATTCGCTGAGATTTACAAATAGATTTTGGAGGGAAGAAATGGCAAATGAGTAAATGGGAAGATGTAACGTATGCACTATCAAAGCACTGATTCTCAGATTCTTTAACAATTAATTTGCTAGATAAGGGAAACGTGATTTCTCTATACCACAGAAAAGCCTCTTGCATTGCCTCAGAATACTAGTTTAGATGAGATAAAAGCAAACTACTCGAACAGAACACTGGAACTTTTGGCTGGATGAGGACTGGTCTCAAAAGGAGATAACAACTTGTAACAGAAGGAAAAGCATTACGCTGGAAGCGTCACTGGGATGGTGTTTAAGGGCAAGTGTTGGGACTGATCCTAGTTACAGGTTAGTTAATGGTTTTGGTACAAAAGACTGGCATGTGCTAATAGATTTGGGGATATCATTAATAGAAAGCACATCAAAATGCAATACAAATTAAAAACAGATGATGATGAAAATTAAAATAATCTGAATTGGAGTAAAACAAATAATTAATTCTACTATTTATCCCAACAGTGATTTCCTGGTACTTTGATGAAAAGATGCTACAACTTCCAAAATTTCAGTGGTTAAATTGGAGGAATGAACATGTTTTAATGTAGAAGAGAGGGGGAAAAGATTAAAAACCTACAAAGAAAAAAGAACATAAGAAGAATTTTTAAAAATGGCACAAATAAAGCTTACTTGACAGTTTTGACAAAAAGGGCGCATTTCAAGTACCTATTTTCTATTTGGTCTAGGTTTGAGGCTGCTCCTAAGAAATATTTTCTGCTTAAAAAGTTTTTCAGAACAATAAAATTCAGTGTAGACTTTTTGACCACAAACAACTTTGAAAACAGCTCATTTGTCAGTGGGAAAAACTGGAGAAGATGCAGCTGGTTTGAGGATTAGCTTGAAAAAGTAGGAGTAACCTTTGCAACAGAAACCAGAGGAATAAAAAAACCGTACTGCTACTATTAAACCACATACATCATAAAAATTACTATTTTCTAATCCTCTAAAATATATTATTTCTTTTAGTTGAAATAAAATTCAAACAATCTATAAACAAACTGTAAACTGATTCTGTTTAATTAATGTTACAGTAAGTACAGAGCCACACTGACAAGCCCATTCATTGCAGTGGAGTTAAATCTTTTTCTTACAGCTGAAGATCTCGCTTAGTAGGAGGAGGAATGTGGCATCGTTTTAGAAACACTGCTTGTAGGCAGCTTCCTATTCAGAAAGTTTCATGCTAGCTTATTGCACTGAGATATGCAAAATGTAAACAACACTGTTTACGCATTACTTCATTTCAATCATATGTGCTGGATACTTCAAAAGGTTTCACCTTTCTTCTTTATTATTTTATATTTGTATTTACATGTCATCATTGTATAAAACAAAACACAGCAAAACTAAAGGAGCCCAATTCTATGATCAGTATTTCCTTAACCTTTATGCAATTAGGAGAAACATATTTTCACAGGACTTCTACAAGCTATCATCCTTGTATAAATCTTTAGACACTAGCCTCTGAATTAACACCAAATGTTTTTTGAAAATTAGAAGATTCTACATATAATTAATCTCCCTTATCTATCACAGTAGTGATTCTTCAAAGAAGTCCACCAGATTACTTAAATATAAATTCCCATGCCTCAATCGTTCCAGATATTTGCAGGCAAATATATACTTTTATGAGTCTTCTTATTTCATTCAGATTTTCCTTGATTTTCCTAAAAATCTAGTAATAAGTTTCTTAACACCCTTTTGATGCAATGGGGTCATGTGATGAAAAGGGAGAAAAAAAGTTATAGAATAAAATCAAAGAAAAAATCCATTTCAAAGACTGTAATAAAACTATTGCTGAGCTGTGCCAGACTTTAGACAATTTGTTCTCTATTAGTTCAAAATCTGCATTAACAGATCAGCTAGAATATTCTTCAGGCCACCCCTATGGCTCGGGTTCAGAACATTCTCTGTGTGCATACTTCAAAAAGCCTAACAATGAGAACTGCAATTACAGTATGAATCCAGTTTTTAAATAAAACGCCATTGAAGTCCAATTTAAGTAAGCATTATGTTGTTTAGGTTCTTTGGTCACGAGCCAAGAGAGCTGAAAATGAAGTTCAAAAATCAAGCTGGGGGATCCATGATTTTTCTTGTTTAGATGAGTTGCTGACTGGCTCTGAAGAGATGCCGCAACTGGCTCTGCACCCTGGGGTTATTTTTTTGTTGTTTCCCCCCCGCCACTCTTTTTAACTATAACTGAAGATTTAAAAATACACAAAACTGGGATAACTGACTGTACACAAAGTATTCATACTTTTATTTGATCCCAGAGTTTCATAAGCTGACAAAATGTATTTAAATAGGGATACATTTGAAAAGAAAATCATTAAGCACGTCTCATTTACCCTCTCATACCTGTTTGAACAGTTGAAGATTAACAGCAGTTTCCAGGAATTGCTTAGTAGTACTGGAACGATGTTTCACAAAACTATCCTCACAGAAAGTTATAGGCTCTCCCTAAAAAAAATTAAACAGGAGAAGTTAGATGGTAACTAGAGCATACAAATATGCTGATTTATTTTAAAAATATCTGTTACAAATTTACATCTTAATAGTCAGTACTTACAAAATTCCCTTTCAAGCAATCTTAATAAATATGCATCCAATTAAACAGCCAATTAGACAACAACAAAAAAAGCTCAAAATCTTCATACAGTATTTAAATAGTTCTCAAAATACATGTTGCAATTGAACGTCTGGTTTATGAAGTCAACTCTACAAAATACTCATTGCAAGGAAAAAGTGGTTCACATTTGGTTCATGTTACCTTTATGGCACTCTTAATTAAAAATTTCAAGGAAGCAGTACAAATTTTGAGGAACAGCAGGTCCACCGCTTCAAATAATTGAACGTGCATTATTGTTCAGCACTACTCTGCATGTCAAACCAGCGATACTAGTAAACCAAAACTCTAATTCAGTCCAAAAATATGTATCTGCACCAAATTATTTTTATATTTATTCTACCGAAACATGAGCAGATCAATAAATATACTGCTGATTTAACGGGAAAATGTTGAAATACGCATCTGTTTTATTTTTACACAAAACGAAAGCTACAGATTTTTTTGAACACTGTTACGGAGGAAGTCTGAACAGATGACATTAACATTTAATATAATAAAATGTATTTCCCCAACATGAGAAAAGCACATCACCTATAACTACCAAAAACCCTGCACCAAAACACTTTGATGATGAAAGAAGATAAACAAATATTCATTGAAAATGATGTTTGTTGAAAAACTTATTACTGAAAGCAGCACTCATTTTAAAAATAAAAGATGCTGTAAGATTATCTATAAACAAGCAAATTGACTCCTATGTTATTCCTTAATTTCATTTAAAATTTGCTATCTTCAGTGTGCACAGACCAGTGGACATTGCTGATGAGCATTCTCTCAAATTCTGTCATCCTTGCCAACACTTTGTGATAAATAGGTGAAACTGTTCAGTGTAACAGGGTAAACAATAGGTACATTACAAAGGTTGCGCAGGGATCAAGGTACGGGAACTGATTGCATCATAAAGCCAAAAGGTGCCTCCCCCAAGTTTATAAACCCAAAATAACTACCAGGTTAGAAACAATTACCAAAGGTCTCAATGACAGACAATTTGGAATCCAATAAAATGCCACACTTAAATCTACCCTAGAATGTTTTACTACCCAAAAGCTACACGTACAGTGCAGTCCCAGAACAGAACATAAGACACTTCAGCCATTCAAAAGATCAAAGACAACTGTTATACCAATCTTCACAATAGCTTCGTTAGCCACTCTAAAGACAAATTTATTCATGCCTTCTGCTCCTCACCCTGTTTAAGCGCATATGCTCCTCCACGCGTGTTCCTCCAGTTCTGGCTTACTGTGCAGCTATGCGCTTCCAGAGCATCACAAAGTGCTTTCTGCATGTCACCTAAGTGAGTCTGGTGGAGTAGATCTAAATCCTTTTCAACTGCTCTTTACTTCTTGCACTGTTTTTAAATGGTTCAAGTATGATCCAAGGAAATGTTGCAGTAAAACCACGGTAACATCATTTTAAAATCCTATTCTTAAGTTATCAAAAGCTTCCCTCTTTTTAAGTCTCTTTTAAGATGTCCAATCCCACTCAGCAAAGTACTTAAGTTCATGTTTAACTTGTTTTTAAGTTTTTACATCCTTTCTTCTTTATGGAACTTCTGATTTTAGAAAAGAATTCTCACTGCAGTAGCTAGGAGCTATACGTCTGCCTACCGCAACCCTTCACAGGGCAGCTGGAACCCTGCGGTACACAAAGCCACCTTGGTACCGCATGCAGTGCCGTGTTGATCAAGCCTCCAGGAGAAGCACCCAAGTTACTGCACCTGCTGCTCACCCCGAGATAACCGGTGGACACAGTCCACATGGAAGACATGTGGGACCTGGCAGACAGCTCAGAATGTTTGTGGTACTTCAGACAGCAGCGCCTCCCTGACCCATGCTGCCTTAGCCATCCTAGAGCTCCCAAAGGCTCTTGTCTGAACGTGATGAACCGAAGCTACTTAGCAAATCAAAGTGCGTCAAACCAAATGGAACAGTCTCCAGTGAGACATGGGGGTACAAGAGAAATTAACTCCAGCCAAAACCAGCACACTGAGGGCAAGCTCTTCTCAGTTCTGTCATTCTTCCAGAAAATGTCAAGGCAGCAAATTATAACAACCCCTTTTATTATATATATACACACACACATATATATACACACATGCATATAATACATTTTTTTAAATATATGTATATATTTTTTGTTGTTACTACACAACAAAATGATTTCTGGAAATACAGAGGCTTTGTGGGAGCACAGAATGGACTAGATGATGGCACATGACATGCTATGAAACATTAAATTTAGGATCAAAGAGAGAAAATTGTATTTTCAAAATATACTATTTAGAAAAATAAAAACTAAGCTATGCCTCCACTACCACTTTCCCAATTGTCTTGGGAAAGATGAAAAATGAGAGGTAATTTCCCATCAGAAGAGAAAACAGGCATGCTTGCTCTCCCTTCCACATCAGCCTGGGAAGAGAGCAGTCAGATAGTTTTACTTGATGGCACTTCTGCCTGTAACAGAACGCCAGGAAATGGTAGTTCAACACACATTTTTAGCACATGGCTGTAATATTTTCCCAAATGCTTTCCTCTAATCACTGGATGCTTCAGATACTAAGTAAGCACTCATGCATTGGTGCATCTGTTCCCTTATCAGCACGGTTTAGAGACAGAATAACTGAAGCTATTCCTTAGCTGAAAATTTATTTAGATCTATACAGAGTTCACATCCAGAAGTCACCTCTGTTATTTGAACCACTGAGAGCAACGTTGCTTTAAAAATCTGAGGAGGTTTAAAGCTCCTACCTGTTCAGCACATGAAAATGAGAAAAATCTGTTGAAACCTGTGGAAATTCCACACTGAAGTTTTCTCAGGGTATCTGCTGTGACTTTACTGAAATTGCATTAAATAATACACTTAATTCCTAGCTCTTTCATTTGTTCAAGGCTCTGAACAACAAAATTGTTTTCCAAATAAAACTTCTACAAATGTTCAAAATTACTACTGTAAACACAAAGCCTTTTGAAGTGCTACCTAAAAAATAAATTACTGGATCAATAGAAACAAAAATATCTCTAGAAGTTTTCGTACATAAAGCCTGTTACATTCTCATTTCTACAAATACAACCAGGTACCTTTAGAAAGTGAGTTTTGGAGGAATGCTCCGCTGATATTTAACTACTAGACCATCAAATGGCACCTGTTGTATTGATCTACAATGTACTTTCAAAACAAGTTCGATCAAAACCCAGTGGGGACTCTATACTGAAGAGGAGACAGCTAATACCCAGACCAAACAACCTATGCCCAAACATTCTATCTGGCCTTTTAACAACAGTTGCTACAGAATTTTCTTCCTCTTTCATGGCTTGCCACACACAGCAGGAATTTCTTACTCTAAGCTACATTCACATTTTAAGCAAGCTATTTATACAGGCCTCAATGGAATATAAAAACAGTGAGCTAAAGCAGCATGAACATTTTAAAAAGAAAAAAAATTTCAATTAGAAGGTATTTTTGTGCTTTCTAAATCTAGTGATATTTAACCTGAACAAGAAGCACAAACACTTTAATTCTTTATTTCAGAAAACATTCATATTGCTCTAGCACGAGATGACTCATACCAACTATTTGCACTATTACTATAATTAATAACATTTCATACGGTAGCTCTCACTTATTACATGAGGAATGACACGTAGGTAGGTATAGCCATAGCTTCTTTGGTCTTGTATAATTTACTTTTTTTTAAAAAAAAACAACAAAATTCTAAACACCATTTTGGTCTTGATATTAAAATTCTTCTGCTTAAAAATCAAGAATGCCCAGGCTGAAATTTCATCTGTTGTCCTGACATTCAGAGATAAAGGCTAGGGAATAACTGAATGACCTATGATTCTACTCAGGAAGGTGCTATTTAAAATGACAAATGAATTTCTGTAAAATTTGCAAGTTTCTTGCAATCCACCCAAAGATTCAGATGCGCTGATATTTCTTATAGTCAGAATTAAACCCTACAACAACTCCTATTAATACAACTTCTATACTCAATAAAGGACTACTACGGTCCTTAAGACAAATTAAACAATATGGTTTTCACCATGGAAAATAAATTTCTTATAGAAGTCATAATAAATAGTCTTAACAAATATTACACAGGGTAGTTCTGGATTAAAACACAAACGATGTTCTGGCATTTCATTACTCCTTCTCTGTTTCTGTAATCTCCTGTAATTTTTAGGGGCAAAAGGTAAACAAGTCAATGCCCATTTCAAGAGATCCCCAAAAGGTTTCATTTTGAAACTCAGTTATAAGCAAACATTACTTACACATTCTCAAGTAACTGAAGTGCATTCTGAATCTTAAAATATCTTTCTTTTCCCTAATATAATATTTAATTGTATTATTTTGTTTTATCACATATTGAATACAATAGCTGCATCTGCCGGTGAGCAGACGTCACTACTTAAAACAGTGTCAATATTGGCCCAAAGCACTCCAGTTAGCCTTCAATTAGAGCGGGGTCTGACAGGTTGTGCTATCTTCAAGCTGGAAGTTATCTCAGCATCCCTGGCGTACTGATGAGACCATGAACTCCTACTGCTCAGCATTCCAGAACAAGCCATTAGCCTTTGCTCTTCATTTATTAATTTCTAATGAGTGATGTTACAACCACCATAATTTAAAACAAAGCTATCTTGGGTTTATTTCTTTTGTTTTAACATCAAGAGCTTTGAAGACTTTTCCCCCAAAAGAGGTGATTTTTTTTCCGATGACTTAATCTTTTGTTAGCTAATGCTTAAAGAAAAACCAATTTTTCAAAGGCAGAAAATAAGTTACTGTGACTTATATTCCATAATCATTTAACAGATGTCAAAAAGTGTGAGGATTTATTTGAAATACATTTAAATTTGAAATGTATGTGTCCTGCCATGATGAATTACTTTTTTTGGTTTTGAAAAATAAAACATACAAATATCACAGCTGTAATGCCTCCTGATGTTTGCTGCTTAGGACCAAATAACTTTTTCTTCTCTGCTTTATTTTCCTGATGACATCAAAATTAATCTCTATCATAGTGAATACTTTCATATTCCTTAATTTTCTGCTCCTTCCTTGTTCTGTTATCTACCTCTCCCTCGCAGGACACAGACTGGGAATATGGCCTTCTAAGAATTCTTTACATCATATAGTGTTTTATTAACTGACCATACTGTATATGATTAATGGAAAAAAATCTACTAGTCTTTGATTTCATCTGCAAGGTTTGCACAAGTACACGTGTAAGGCCCATTTTCCCTATACATCACAGAGTTATTAAAACATTTGACTGGCATAGTTCTTTTCTGATATAAGGGAAGATGCCTAAAAATTACCCATGAAGAATGTGTAAAGTAAATGACACAAACTGCACAATTTTAATCTTTGTATCTAACTCCCCACTATGAATGCAATTCTGGAACACAGAACCTGACAAATTCCCAAATGCTAGACTATCTAAAGAAAATAGGAGCAACAAAAGGTTCAAGGCTAAGTTATGACCATCCAAAGTAAACACAATTTGGATTGGTATATGCATTTACATGATGCTAGAAGCATTTATCTCAGAGCACCCTGATCGCTGCAGTGCCTTAGCAGGGTTAGACCCTTGTGATCAGCACTATTTGTGATCACTGATGTTGCAGATCGCGCAACGGCTCACACTGCAGCTGCTGGCTAGGTGCGTACAACCGTGCCCTGACCACCTGCCTTCCTATATTCCAGGGCTCCTTATAGCAAAACGGTTTGAACGGCCTCACTGCCACTGCTGGAGAACCCCGCGCAAAGTCCGTGCACATTCCCCTGTCAGAGCATCTCACCCAGCTTCTCAAAACAGACTGCAGTCCTCTATGTGAATGATATAGAAAACCATTATAATTCACAGTTCCACTGATGATATTTTGTTCTGAATTATTTTTCCGTCATTTATCAAATGACACCAACACAATTATTTCAATCATCCCCACCTACCATGCATGAACTGGATTCCTTCTGGATTAAACTAAAGCAGAAAATGAGCTCCTACTAGTGATGGGTGTTCAGCATTCAATAGCAGACTAAAATAAGAACCATAATAAAGCTAGATATGCCCACTGCGTGGATGTCAGGTCCTCAGCACCAACTGTCCCTCGCTCTGCTGATCCACTTCTATTATGCAGTATTTGCTAATGTAAAGTGTAGGATATTACAAAAATAATTTTGGCAGTTATATCAATCTGACATATTTCTTTAATTCAGCATCATGATTGAATCAGGAAAAACAACTATTTCCACTTTTCTTGGAAAGTTTTACTGGATTAAGTTTTTTATTATCAAGTACTACACAAAAAAATCTGATCACCTTAATCTATTACATGTCGTATTTCCTGCCTGTATTAGAGTAGTCAAATTTTCCATATGGTCTCTTAGAGTCCTGTGAACTGCTTTCAAGACCCCTGAAGCTTCCTATTCTCCCTTTCACCAATCATTTTTTTTTCAATAATTGCTAGGCGTTTGTTCAAGACATATTGCTACACTGAGGAGAATCTGTCCTATGCTGAAAACAAACAGTTGTACAGAATGAGTGTTCGGTGTGATGAACAGCGTTTGGAGTGAAGAGAAGTGTTGGATGAGTACAGACACTATTAAAGCTGTTCTTTACTCAAAGTGAATATTAATGAAAGTTGTTTCATGTTTCCAGTTAAAATCATACAGAACACACTGTTGCAAGGAAAATAGTTCACTTAAACATATTTTCAATATACAAGCAAGCAATAACTATCCAAATACATTATATTATTTTTCATCAGGATGTTTGCGATCCTAAAAATGGTACCCCAAAACCCCTCAGTTCTTGATTCTGAAAATATGACAAGCTTATTTATAGCACAAGTATTTCAAAACTATATAGAAAATATTCTCATTTAAGTATACCCCCTACAAATTTTCTACATGAATACTGCTTGAGCTCCTGAAAGAATGCATATAAAGTCCATATTTATGGTTTACATTTCCTTATTATATCTATTGCCGCAGATTCCAAAACAAAGGGTCATTATTTCCTTTGCAATAACAGCTCACAAGTTTTGAGACTCCTGACAAATGGTCCTAATAGAGTCAAATGTGATTTGATTTTTTAACTTCCCAATTCACAATGCATTAAAATGAGTTCAAAAGGCACATGTAAAATGAGCTGAAAAATCATGGAACAACTCCTCTTAGCTTCTACCAATCCAGAGCAAATTCAGCCTCTAATAATATTTTCTATCACAGAAAAAAATCTGTAAAACACCAAGTTAGATAAAATTATGTAAGCATAGCTCAAAAATAACAGTTACACTTCTTTTAAATATGCTTTGTCTTTGGACAAGTTGATGAAAATCCAAGATATACTAGTATTTGCCAGCAGACTTCTGTCTGTTAAGATATTCTGAAATAATGTGTCTTTAAAAAAACAAACCATCAGGCCACAATGGTTTCATAAATACCCTCTCTTATATGCAGGCAGTGGAGCCAAAAAAGAAAAAAAAAAAAAGGCAAATAAAATAATGCAGAAAGGAAGATTGCAAAGGTCACTTTGACAAATGTTTGCCAGTTGAAATGATGCATGGGGCACTACTTCCAATACAGTGCAAATGTAGATCTTTCAGACGTGCCAACAGATAAACTGAAATAAAACAGAAATCAGTTAAAAGGAGAGCTCATTTCAACAGAAATGAGCTAACCAGAATGCTATAGAACTTGCACATTCATTTCAACAAACCTACCAAACCAAAGGCTGACTGGAGCCTACTTCTCATCAGACAGAGGTAAGGACATGAACCAGACTGACATCATTCTGTTTGCATGTATCGAATGTAGATTAAGACATTTTTTGACTTAACAGCTCTTACTGCAAGCTGCCATGAGTTGACACGGACCAGCGTGTCCACCTTTAGACTAAGGGACAAATTAGGTGACTCCTCCTGAAGCAGTGTCAGGTAATGCCACTATGGAACAAATGACAACTGTATTGTTGAAATACTTATTTTAACGAAGCTAGTACTGTGTTGAACTCTAGCAACTTTGAAAACAGGTATAGTCATTTAAATATAGTACACAAATTCACTTTCCATACCACAAGAAAACTATAATCATCGCTAAATACAAATACTTCAACTAAACCCTTAAACGTTACTTCATCTCTGCATGTGTAACTTTTCGTCCCAGTAACAATGGCCACCAGTAGCACAGACAACTCATGTGTAAAATGCTCACAGCAAAATAGAATACCTGTGAGAAAACCGCTTGGACAGAAGGAAGACTGTGCCATACTGTATTTTAATGTTTCCTCCAGGAAAAGGCTTCTTCTGGAATTAATAACCATCCTATCCATTTCCATCAAGAAACACCACATAGTTCCTTACCCAACAACAGAACGCACCCCCCTCCTTGCCCCCAAAATCCACCCATGCACCCACACACCCACCAGTTTTACAAACTTGGCACCTCAAGCGAGGATGCATTTCTCCTATCAAATCTCAGTATTTATCTGAATCCATCAGACCACCAAACACTATCCTCAGAATCTGATTCAGCCAATGTCATCTCAATGCATTTGATCAAATGGAACTATCAGTAGTTTACAAATATCACAGGAAAAGGATCTGGACTGACAGATGAATGAATCTCCCGGTTGTTTCTGATAAATTATTTTATCTCTAATAGGCTCAATATGTACCACCCCTGTAAACCAGGAAGGATGAAAGCCCATAATGCATCAATCCACTGAGTACCAGCAAAACATCAGAAAAACAAATTCTGAAGTACTGATGGGATGAAATGGGTTTTCATTTCTCCTGACTTTTCAGTGGAATCAAGATAAGTGTGTAATAGAAGAGATGCATGTTTGACGCTCATCTGGCTTCTGCTAGGAAATAAAAAGCTTCTGGCCTCAAACACAGTAAAGTCTCCAGACTGATACAGTGAAAAATGATGGAGACTGAAAGGCACACACTCTTCAGTTCCTCATCACATTAAACCAGGAGAACTGTGTGTAAGTAGTTTCATTAATACAACCTGATTTTGTACAAAACAGATTATAAGAGTGCTAGAAACAAGAAAATAGCTGACTTTGAATGAGCATTTATTTTTCAGTACAACTCATAGCCATAAGTGTCTTCTAAACTGCCCACGTACCTTTGGACAGAATAAGATTTAGAACATTTTCTTTGAAATGTTTCAGACTGGGATAAAACATTTCATATTTTCCTTGCAAAGAATGAGACTGTGCTCTTAGAAATTAAAGAAAAAAAGTATTAAAGAAGGAGCCTTACTGGTTTGTATCTTAGTGCATCCCTGTAGGATCCAAACAGTGCTGCCTGTGCCCGAAGAAAGGCCTTGGCTACTCCATCACCCGTAGCTGTAGACTGTTTTTTCAGTTTATTTTTCAAGGCCGAGACCTGCATGACAGAAAGGAACAGTTAAATTAACACCTCAGAAATTGGTAGAGCGAGGTATGAACCCAATCAGCAGGCAAACCATGGTGTCTACAGGTCAGCCAAAAATTCATCCTCTTCCTTGATAGCTTATCTTTTTAACTGCAAAGGGCACCTGCTGGTCTGTTAATTGAAATGAAAGCAGGGGATGATGGTAGAGTGCTAATGTAAATTGGTTTATGCTCTCTTTTTTTTCCCAAGGCCTCTTGACATAAATAAGCTTAATTATTTTACAGCAAAATGCATGTGAGCCACTTTTCTGCAGATTTTTTTTTTCAATCATAACATGTACCTACTTGTTTTGAATTAAGACAGTTAGATATCTTTTTATTTATGCTACAAAGGTTGATTTTTAAGGATTCTTAATGGTCACTTACTGCTCAGTTTTAGGGATTTTTAAGTCAAATTACTATCTTACATCATTTCTCATGCACCATGGGAATACCTGCTACCACTGTCAAACAGCTGAGAAAATTCAATGTAAATTCAGTGCTACATTTCCTTTAGAATTGTCCTTGAAAATACAACATGTGAAAGGAAAAAAATAAGAATACTTAGGAGGCATCTGTAATTAAAAAAAAAAAAAACAACAACAAAAAAACCCAAAACCAACACCATTCATGTTTTAGTGCTCAACCGTTTTTTTAAGGAGTTTTGTCTTTTTTTTATGTGGAAATGGCAATCAGTGTTTATATAGAACCTGGAAAACGAGAACTCTTAATTGTGATGATCCTTACTTGGAGATACTTTGGAGAAAAAAAATCATATAATTCTGGAATTATTACAGTATTCTTTAAAGATGTGTGGAATTACACCCTATTATAGTCTATAATCTCCTAATTCTCATCTTGACAGTCATCTGGAGAAGTCAGTCAACTGCAATCACACAGAATACATGTTTCTGCATCCCTTTGTATTGCAAACCACCCAATAAAGCAATATTTAAATCACTAAATACTATACAAAGTAACATTCAGAGTTACTCTTTAAACAGAACATTATAAACACAACCCATCACCAAAACAGCTTTCATTCATTTTTGAAATATATGCAAGAATTAATATCTTTTTCTTTATGCAAGCAGTCCTGACTGCTCTGGTAGATGATGATTGTAATTGAAGTGTCACCCTAATTAACAACTAAACTTTGAATAATGCTAATGAGAATTGAACATGGCATCAGAGAAAAGACCAGCTCTACAGGTGATAAACCTTCACAGTAGTGACATTTTCCAGTGTAAAGTCACAGTTACTGTGATCTGATCAAAGAGAGAGACCCCCATTGGGTCCAATTATAACTATAGTTTTGGAAAAAAAAATTATTGAGTTATGATGTTCATAATCTATGCAGAAAGGCCTTTACAGTATAGGTCTTTTCCCCATAGCTGTGATCTTTTCAATTTATATCCAAGCTCCATAGATCTAGATAAAAGTTTAGCGCCTGATTCGTTTAGCCCATGGAAAGCATACACCAAGGCTCATTTATGTTTCTTCCTTATACCTCAAAAGAAAAGAAAAAAAAAAAAAGTACAAGTCTGAGCACAAAAATCAGTTAAGCAGTTCAAGGTTGAAAAAATAAATGCATTTCTTGGTTTTGTTTTTTTTTTGTTTTGAGGCTTTTTGGGTTTTTGTTTTGTTGAGGGAGGAGGGTTGTGTTGGGGTTTGGCGTGGTTTTTTTGTTTGTTTGTTTTGGGGTTATGTTCTGAACTGTATGACTAATCTAAAGTTATTAAAAATAAGGTTTATTTAATTCCAGGGGAAATAAATCCTTTGCATAAGGGAAATCCGCCCATCAATGTTAGCTCAGTTTCACTAAAACAAAAGCAGTAACATGAGGTCAAAAAAAGAACTGTCAGCCTTAAAATGTTGTCTCTGACATGATGGACAAAGCACCTTCTAAATATAAGAGAGGGAAAAGGTAGAATATTCTCCATATTCTGTTAAATCTACATTCTTCTAAATTATACCTTGTGAGTTTGGGGAGATTAGGGCAGACGGTAAGACCAGGTAAGAGAAGAAAGGGGGTAAAGATGATGTAGAGCAGATGAATTAAAGGACAAAGCAGTGGATGTGGAGGAAAATGGTATTTTCTGATTGTCTCAGTTCTGGCAGGCCCTAGGTACCCTAAAGTAAGTCCATAAAGAGGCTGTTTTAGACAAAACACGTTAAAAAGAACAATAGAAAGCAACAAATCTCCCTTTTCACTGCTGTATTGGTACATTATTAGTTAAATAACATGAAGAACATCCCAATGGGCTGGTAGTTTGGAGGTGGGTTCTCCAGCACAAAACGTGTCAATCAGGTGGCCACTTTTGTGCTGCTGTTCTGCAGGGAGCTGGAGCTCAGAAGGGCTGCGCTGGAGTTCAAAGAAAGTTCCTCCAACTTCTGCTTCTCTCAGGAGGCACTGCTACAAGGCAGAAAGAGCTCTATTACCATTATTCCGCAGAAGTACAAGGAGCGCAGTGCTCTTAAAAAGGCTGCAGAGAGAATGAGCCGCAGCCCCAGTTCCCCAGCCGGCACCACTGGTGCCTGGCTGAAGCGCCCTCGAGACCTGCCCGGTCTCCTTCAGACAGAGGTCAGCAAAGCTGCACACAGAGAGACAGCGCTTTCTCAGGGCTTATCCCACCAGTGAGCAAACCCAAGCTGAACATTTGGGTAGGCTGCCGGCAAATTCTCCTAGTTCCGCAGTTTAATCAAAGATTAAAGTGCTAAAGTAGTTATTACAGCCAATACAGTAGGTGTAGCTAAGAGACCAGGCGTCTTGAACTGCTCAGAAGGACTTGGTGCACAGCAGGACTGTGATTGCTTAGATCCATGAATCCAAAACCAAGGAACTGTGAGACCTCTTTGGGTAACATCATTAATAGTTCTTAAAATTTCAAAGAAAATATACAGTTTTAGCATCAAGCCAAAGAAAAAAAAAAAAAAAAGCAGCACGTTTATCAAAATCTTTTCCTTATGTATGCTTTTATCCATCCACCCATGTATGATAAAAATGCCAAACCTTCTCTCCACTTCTTTCCATGTCTTAAGCAGAAATTGCCTTTTACAAAGTTTAAAAATAAAGAACTGCAAACAAACAAACCACAGGGTTCAGAATGTTGTTAACATTTATTTCTGGAAGACTCGAGTGATCCATTTCAGAAATGGTATGATTAATTTATATTAGAAGCAAACTGTTTTTATCTTTTCCTAGCAACAGCTTCTCATAGGAAGGTGACTTCATTGGATTGCTAAACATTACCAGTGAAGAGCAATCAGAGCTTTAAGAAGGTTTACATCAACAGAATTGTTTTTCAGGGATTTAGAAAGTCATGACAGTGATATGTAATTTTGCTTTCATAGGTAATCAAGTATCTAAAATGTAGAAACATATTTTGTTGGTCATTAAAGCTAAGTGTCACTTTTTTAAAACAGCCAGCCTATGTCCTTTCTAAGATTCCTAAAATAAAACTATCTGATCTGAAAAAAAGCATGACTAATATAGCTTCAATGTCTGTGTAGGCAGAAAAATAGAACTGCATATCACGTTAAAAAATAAATTTATAATATCATGTAACTATTAATCAAAGCCTTTGCTCCTTCAAAATCTTAAGCACACATATAAATTTGAGCACATATAGAAGTATTCAAAATATCTGTTGCCTGAGAAATGCAGAACTGTGCACTGGGGTTCCCAATGACAATCAGATCTCTGAAAAATAAAAATATGCAGGTATTTCTCTGCTATCAGTGACAGTTGTTATACTTTCAACCATTTTTTGGTGCTCCCCATCAGATGTTGTCACTATAAAAGCAAGCCCACTGTCAACAGCAAGAAAGTGAAAGGATATAGCAGAGAAGAGACATAAAACAAAAACCTCACAACAAAATGGAATCTGATATGAATTCAATCAATACTGTTATTGAACGGGCTTACACATATTATCTACACACAGAGGATTTGGGCATCTCAGATAGCCCTCCAGCATTTAATCACAAATACTCATTTAGACAAAGACAACTACTTAAATGCAAATGTTTTCAAAACTAGTTGTAGTTTTCAACTTCACATTCTAGCTTCTAAAACTATATCAAGGTTCAACAGAATCTCAACTCTAAGGATTTATTCAAAATAAACAGCTGCCTCATAACACTGCAAACACTGTGGACTGCTCTGAGTTTCTAAAAATACATTAGTAATATTTTTGGTTATTTTCTGATGGGAAAACATAGTAAATTATGATAGTTAAATTTTACAAAAAATCTTTTTAGTTGCACTGTTACATGTTGACCATAACTGCTTTATACTATTAACCATTGTATTTTCAGAAATACCTTGCACACTCAGTAATTGCTTTATAAAGTAACTTTAATTTTCTACATGAATGACAGCCTACTTTTCAAATATTACTTTTAGAACAGTAATGTTCATACACTCAAGTTTACAGTGCTAAAATCCTGTGACTTTAGGAATCTAAAACTAAAACTCTAAAAACCCATTTAGATTCCGCATTGCATCATAGTGCGTAGGCACCACATGCTACCAAAGCCACGCATCTTTCAACAGCTCTGTAGATTTTATAGTTAACAGTATTTAACAACCACAGAAAATGCTCAAAACTCATAAAGCCTCTTGTTTTCTGAAGATCATATTTATAAAAGTTCTGGTCTAGTCTATGGAGAAGTCAGTAAGACTGGGTTGCTGAAAGCGATGCCCTCAGTTCTCCAAGCTTTTTCTGAAAGCATTCAGACTTGAGCAGAGGAGTAGCCTTTTTGTCAGTTAACTGCAAATGGGTATTGTAGGATCAAGCCCAAAGTTTACAAATTTGTGCCTATGGTCTCCGCTAATTTATATACACCACAAATATTCTTTTTCTAACATTTTACATTATTAAAGTGGTGATTGAGTATTATTGTATTAGGACATTTACTTTCACAGAAGTAGCTACTTATTTTCCCTTTCTTTTTTTTTAATTAAAAAATAATAGACAAATTCACAGTGAAATGATGAAATTTAAAAACAAGTGTTCTTGTCAGAAGACAGGAAAAAGAGGGATTTTCCCCCCTCTAAGAAAACAAAGGATTCCTGAAAGTCTTGCACTGATTTATTTTTCCAATTTTGAATACCTTAGGAGTAGCGGAACTGCTACTGGCATGGTAGTATTTCTAACAGTCAATAAATCTAAAATATTATGTGTGAATATTGGAATGAAGCCATTAAGAAGATTACAGCATGCAACGCAGCAGAGGGTCCACATGAAAAAAGGACTGGTAATTCAGGACAACTGTGACCACTGACCTTTGCACAGTCAAGACCACTGGTCAGTCTGACAGAATAATAGAGTTCACATGCATAGAAAGTCATCTAGCCTGTAACTATAATTTAAATGCTTAAGTGAATGAGTTTAAAATGCCTTTAAATCTCAGTTAATTTATTATACAGTTTATTAGACAATGCCATATAATAATGTTTTCTCAAGCTTAAATTTATCATTAAAAAATTCACAATCAGAGCATTTTAATAGGCATACTACTTATACATGAGTAAACTATTAAATACCTGTGCTGTGAGGACATCATCAGGCTTATCGATCAAGAAAATAATTACTCAATTTCCTTTTGGACACAAGAAACAGTTTTAGAAAACACTTTGAAAAAACTGCATTTATTTTGTTAGGCTGTTAACCAACCTGGAATCAATTTCTGAAAGGGATAGTAAGACTAGAGCTTCTTTAGTATTTTCATTTCTTCATCCTATTTTAACACCTTTCAGAGGTAGTCATTATATTTTTTCATCAGAAATTTTAATACCTTTGTATGTATGCTTATGAGGTTTATGTACGTTAAAATGCTTCACATATGTATCTTTGACATTTGATAATGTTTTAAGTCAACTTACCATTTTGACTCTACACTCCTACATCTTATACTTTTTAACCGAGATGTTAGCAGTTGCACTGCCCCTTATGAACGCAAAAGAACAAACATTTTGTCATTTCATGAAGCAAACATGGATGTTGTCTGTGCCTTTTGTTTCCAGGTTTTCCAACTACAACTGCGTATGTTTTCCATTAAATTGTGTTAATTAAAAGGCGCTTTACAGATTGAAGTAGAGAAAGAAATGGGAATATACAAATAAAGTTTCATTATAAAATCCTCAAATTCTGCAAGTGTATATTGCATAGAACACAGTTTGTCAGGGGGTTTGTTCTGTATTAGATACAGAATGAAACATTTTAAGTCTACCACATAGTCTGTACACTTGGATAACCTTCATTGACATTAATAATAGTAACACGCATATATCCTGGGGGAGAATATACTAATGAAAGTATGAAGATCTGTATCCCTATTTTCTTCACGCTAGCCTACTCATTTAGAGATCATTTTGATATGCATCTGTAAAAATACAGAAGTCCCTCTCATTGCACAAATACCCATTTTTACTGTTCAAAGGACCTCCAGCTACAACTCCAGTATCTTATGGGAGATGACACCTAATTCTCAATTCTACATCTAGCTATTATTTGACAAGAGGTATATATCTCCATGACATTATAACCTCAACCTTATTCACTGAATGCAAGGTCAGTTAAAATTACTGACACACCAGAAAAATACTCAATTTTTATTACCTTGTTATACACTTGAACAACACAGTCAAAATTATTGTATATAACTGCGTACATGTGTGTATATATATCTTCATACACCAACATAAAATCACAAAATGTCAGAATAGTTGTTATATAGTCTTTTGCATTTCTGAACTATAGTTGATACTGAGTCAAAAGAAACACTGAGCAGATGATTTATAAGAAGTGTAGATTTTAGCATCATTAAAATCAAAGGGAATCAACATTAATATAATCATCAAGAGTTTGACTTCTATTGTACCAAATACATACAAACTACCAACAAAACCAAAAGATGTAGCATGTCACTACAGTGCCTTACTTTAAGACAATTTGTTATCATGATTTATAATTTCAGAAAATGTAACTTTATTTCACATTTTGATATAAAACTCTTTGTTCTGGCAACCATTTGTGATAGCTTGAGCTTCTATCACTAAACAACCAGAACAGTGGTTTCACAATTATATTCTTTTAGAGCTCTATTGGGAAGAACAAGGTAAATGAATTTTGTGACTATTTAAAATGATATAGAGTATGTTCCCCTATAGGCAATAAGAAGGAAAAAAAAAGGGGGGGGGGGAGGGGAGGAGGGGTGGGACACCCTTTGCAAGATCAAAGTCCAGAAAGAACTGGCACTTAATTTATCATCCTTTACAGACAAAAGACAGTTTTCGTCATTTCAAAAGGATCAGACGTCTTTTATGACAAACTGGGTTTGCAGTTTAATTTACAAATAGAATTCTAAGTAAGCAGTCTTTGCTCTGCCAAAGCAAATGACAAACAGTACAGGTTTTCATTCACGCAGCCCTCAGCAGGATAGAAGAGATTAAAATAAAACTGAAATAATTTAGAGAAAACAAATAAATGTTTCAGAAAGTTGAAGAAGATCAAAGCCTGAATTTTCTGACCCCAACTGTACAAGCATTTCTTATTATATTGACCAGTGCCATCAGATCATTAATTAAAAGGAAAGCGCTGGCAGGTGGCAGGGAAGCAGAAGCCGATAATTGGCCCCCTTCTTCTTTTTGCCTTCAAAAACTCTCTCGTTCTTTTGCAAGACATGCCACTAGGCAGACAGAAATGCCTACTTTGTAATATAATGATTAAGATGAGATGAAGAGACTCTTGCGTTTAGAGCGGCTATGCCTAATGAATGCAGCTAGCTTTATAATTATGATCCTACTTTTACAATAAGAGATATGATGTTCCATTCAACATCTCCTCAACTGTCAAAAAGGTAAAAATCTCAAATATAGGGGTCTACACTTGGTGCTCTTCACCCCCTTATTCCTTTTATAACAGTTAGCAAAACCAGGCAAAATAACTACTAGTAATTCACGCATTTATATAAGAAAGAAAGAACGAAATATCTGTAAGACTTACCACTTCACCAGGTAGGTTGTTCAGGTCATTAAAAGGGGTTTCTAGAGTGTTTGTGTCAACATTCAGCAAAACCACATCCTCCAGTGATCTATTTTTTACTCTCTTAAGAGGGGAAAAAAATTAGTGGAAAAGCATTTTACTATAGTATCCTCCTGAAGTACATTTATATTATAATGTGCTAGATTACAAAAGATGATATTACAAAAGACAGTAATGGCAAGGCAACATTTTGAGCTTTAGATGTAGGATTTGTAAATTAGATGCCAGATTCAGACTGGCTTTTAAAAACACTTCCTCTTCATCAAACAGTAAGCTTATATTAGTAATCTCTGAAATACAAGCATATATATTCAAGAAATGAACTCTTGAAAAGTAAGATTCACACAAAACTTAATTAAATATATTGGAATTATGCATATCTTATAACAACATTTCATTCCCTCACATTTGTGAAAATCAGATAGCATGTTAATCATATAATCAGATGAAAACCAGAGAAAACTAAGAAAGTATTTGCAGATTTATGTAAGTCCCAGGCATGTGATGTCTACTAGCATTATAGCAGAATGGATGAAACAATCTTTCATCAATGGACTTGACTAGCAGCTAAGAATTAAACAACTTGTTCCTTTCAGGAAAAAATGATAGAACCCTTTTTCTCTATGTTCCTACAATAATACTTAATAGGACAGTCGAGGAAATAATTCCAGAAGGAATTGAGTGACTTCTTTTGCAAAGCAAGCCTTTCTGTTCAATGATTTTCTGATAGAATAAGGAAAAAGATCCTAGTCAAGATATTACAATCAATGTATGCAGGTTATATGAACCTGATTTGAGATAACAGAAGGCTATGCCTGGCATTAAGAAGTATACATGACAGGAGGCTTCAGAAACAAAGTGCTAGTGGCTCAGACTGGGGGAGAACCTACCTCATCAGTTTAACAAATGTGAACTGATCCCTAGAAACTGCTTCAGCAGAAGTGTAAAATCAAATAAATTTCCCAAATCAATTATCTACTCTGCATGATAATCAGACTACACACATAGGCTTAGTGGTGTCATCAAACAGCCACAGAGAGAGGCAAAGCTACTTACGACCCAGCTATTACTTACCACTCAGGAGAGTTCTATTGTTTTGTTGTATGTCCAAATCTGGAATGGCTACCTCTTGGTTTTTTTGGCAAAAAACCAGTCATTTCTAAATTAGTAGTGCTAAACGTTATGGCATGAATGTTAGACTCAGATTTCCAGAGGGACGGGAACATAAATTATCTGGCAGACTGGAATGATGTTGAATTCTGATTGATGGTGACTCCAAAATAAATTTTAATTGTTCTTATTATTGGGAAAAATCTGTTGCTGAACCACTAAAAAGGGTAGGAAAAAAACCTATCATTGTGCTATTAAATAGACACAGAAACAAATCATGATGTAGAACCTACATCTCTCCATAAAACACTTCAAAAGTAAGATTTCAGAGAGTGACATTTTTTCACTTTGTAAAGTATCTGAAGCTTAAATTTTGTAATTCTGTATGCTAAAAAACAGGGATCATTTCTGAAGCATTTCCATTAAAGTTACCATTTATGGCGTGCACACACACCCCCCCCCTCATGCTTATCAGTACACAGAAGTGTTTAGTAAACTTACCTCTATTAAGCTTAAGTGGACACCAATTAGATAAGGCATGGGTGCACTGAATTAAAAGAAGTGGAAGAGATCAAGTTTTAAATACCAACTACCACATCATTTGTGGAACAAAAAAATACCTAAAAGCATACAGTTAACTAGTTAACATTTTCTGTTGAAGCCTGTATTAAATGAACACAGTTGCCACTGAAATTTTTACTACACAGGGATACTTTTTTTTTTTTTTACTCTGCAGTAATGACAACCACAAAATAAAGGACACTGTTCCTAAATAAAGTATGAGCAGGAAGGCATGCCCAGCTCGCTAAGCGGCGTGCCATACCTACTTTCACTAACCAACCATACTGTATGGCAGAGCTAACAGTGCCTGTTTCAAAAGTGGTCTGTCTAGAACTACAGTGGGTTTAAAACGCCTTTCTGGAGAATATGGTACCAGTTAACATCACCACACTGCTACACAAATATCACTAACACCAGTTTTGGTTCTGCATTTGCTTTCGAAACCCTTCCTTGGGGGGTGTTTGGAAGCTGCATAATACCCTATTTAACACAAGATATTAAACTACTCATTTCTAATTCGAATAAGACAAGGAACTATATTGTCAAAATAAAACAAATATCCACACAAAGCCTCTGGAGTGAGACCTCCTGCCGTACAAAAGCAAGAAACTGAATTTGTCAAGCTAATTTATCACAGTTCCCTATGATCTTCTGTTTCTTCCTCTAGTGAATGTATCTGGCAACATCTAACCAAGAATATACTCAGTATCCAGCGCTGAAGGGAAAAAACATTCAACAATCGTCATCACACTTCTGGGTACTGTGAGACTACTAAAACTACTCACTCCAGAGTTGCCAGCAATAGATAGGCTAGTTTAAGCAACTTGGTGGGAAATGAAATACTAGAGCGAAAAAAAAAACCCAGAAATAAAAAATAAACTATGAAAAATAAATGGAAGGTAAGATCACCTACACAAAACTACACAGATAGCTGACATACAGTACTTTCTCCCATTGCATTAATTCAATCACAGCTCTGAGCCACGAGCACCCACTGAGTGGCGACTGCCTCACTGAGGCCCGAGGAGAGGCTCCCTGCATCACTTCACATGGCCCCATCAAACTGGTCCCAGCTCTGGGAGCAAAAGTAGCAATTCTCACCTGCCTGCAGCCGCAGCCAGTTTTAGAAAAATCTGTTCACAGTATGGATTAGCCAATTGCTTTCATGAACAATGTCCCACAGGAGAGGAACAATTAAGAAAAAAAAATAATAATAATTAAAAAAAAGCCCTCAAACAAACAAAAAACAACAAAAAACCACGAACCAACCATCACCAAAAAAGACGAACAAAACCCAGACTGACTGAGGCCAAAACAAGCTTTCATCATGTTCATACTATGGAAATAAAGGTTTGCCGATACTGCAAACTGTCACGAACGTTTCTAGGCAATAGGGCTTCCAAAAAGGGAAACGGAGACCCCTGTGATCCCCACGTCTTCAACCAATACCAAAAAATTTTAGTATCTCCTGATGCCTTCATTCAGGCTAAGGCCTTCTGCCTTTGTGGACTAAACACAAATCCCATAGAATCACAAATGGGTGTTGCTCCAGAGCAGACACACATTTATATTCAAAGCGGAATAAGGCAGCTTTAAAACACTCTAATTTTAAGAACGTTTGACGCTACGTAACACATTTAACTAAGCCAATGAGCATGACTGTGACCGACACGTAACCGAGGATTCTTCTGCTGAGTATGCAGCAGAACAGATCCTCAGGTTCATCACATCTGAGTATCTCAGCGCTACAAATAACGCAAACTGGAGAAACTAGAGTGGAAACAAGTGCTGTATCATGAATGCATTTTATGCACACTTGTTTCCTTTTACACCGACACTGTTCTAGCAGCTTTCACCAGGCTTGCATTGATTTAAAATAGCTGATGATTTGCTCCATTAATAAATCTATCATTAAAAAGGGTAGCGTGTAGCTCTTTTCTACAGAACAAGCAACAGCTACATCATTTCAATTTTGAGAAGTTAACAGAATAAAGGTACAAAGCTAATTAGATAAATATATCTTGGAAATGCATGAAATAAAAATTGTAGGTATGGAAAGTCAATTTGATCATTTTCAGCAAAGAATGACTTTTATTATTACTAGATTCTGAGGCCTTAACAGCAGAGGTTTGTAATATGTAATATGAAATTGCTTACTGTGATACTACTGGGAGCTGCTATATAGTTTCTTTCTTGCTTATATATGTTATTACCACAAATGTTCTTAATCTACAGCACCATTGCCTAAAATAATTACTGTGTTATGCAAAACATGCAAGTTAATTAGAAAATAATTTTCCCATTCTCAAAAAAACAGGCATGCATTTATCCCAATTCTGAAGAGACCAAATCTCATAAAAAGACATGTTGCAATTGTAACTTGAATTTTCTATTTGCATTATATTCTTAACAGAGCATCAGTAGAACAGATGCTTTATCATCCACAGACAAAACTGTCATACATTTTTATATCAGTGACTTAGTTTGCCAAGAAATTACACGGAAATTTGATGAAGTTAGCCTTCTCCTTTACGAAAGTTAATTTTATTCAACTAGAATCACTATCTCAATGTGTAAACTTGATTTTTCAAAAAGCTTTCTTGAATGCTAGCCACCTATAAGGCTGAGTGCAACAGTATATTTTTGGCTTACTTAAATGTAGAAAACAATTCTTAAAAAATTTCAAAACCCCCAAGTTTTTTAGTAACTCCACTGGGTCTTCTTCCTCTAGAGCTAGAATGAAAATCACTTTCACTGTCTAATATTTTGCTATCTTTTAGGAAAAGAAACATATTATCTTCTTTTTTTGGATAGTTGTTTGAATTCTCACATTGGAGTTCTCATAACAGAATTCAAGGCTGAGATAAGCTACGTAGGGGGAAAAAAACATCCTGAAGTAAATAAATCCACAGTATGGTCACACACCGCACCTTGCATGTACTCGTAACCTGGCCAGTCCCCATGGCTCTGCAGTCCACACTGATGCTCAGCACCCATGGGTTTGGCTACTTTAAGAACATCTGTTACCTTATGCCTAAAACCAGCCTGTATACGAGGTTGCCTGACAGAACCTAGGAGGTTTTTCAAATTAAGGCAAGTGGAAGAACTTAAAATAATTTTTTAATATAGATCTGTTTCACTCAAAGATACATCCTTCTTTTTTCATGCTCACAAAATGTACCAGCTAGGCAGTTTATGTAATTTATCAAATACTAACCCCCACAGAATTATATCATTTATCTTCATGAAGATTTGAAGATATACACAGTCCAACTCATAAAAAAATAATTGTGGATTTCTCTCAAAATATCTTGGATTATTAACATGCAAAAAAAAGTTGCAGGATGAGAGCCTATATTTAAGCCAGTAGATTGAAATGTATTTTATCTTTGTTTAAAAACAGCCTTATTCCCAGACTAAGTTATCACACTCATAATCCCCTACTACACATATTTGAGTACCATTTCAGAACACCACTAAGAAAATGAGAGGTCATGGGAGACATCCCAAAGAAGTCCAAGTAAAGCAATGACAAGGTAGTTTCTAGGTATGAAAAAAGGTGGTTTTTATAGAAAGAACTTTGCTCCATCAAAATGCAATCAAAATTAAAAAAAAAAGAAAGAAAATATAAAAAAGAACTAGAAGATTATTTTAACAATTTTAAATTGACATGATCCTCTTGGACTGCAAACTAAGTCTGGCCTAGCATAAACTTTGACCTTATGAATTCATCAAGGTTTTCTAGGTTGATATATTATATACCTGAGAGGAAAACATGTATTTACTGTTAATATGAAAAACGTAAGGAACGCTCAGTATTCTATGTGCTTTTGTTACACTATTCCAACCTGTCTCACAAAAGAACCATTCCAACTGGACACGATCAAACAGAGAAATGTAAATGCATGAAAATCTGACTTAAAAGGTCTGAATTATAGTTACTGTAGTAAATTCATCAGTTGTGCATTTCCTTTCATGAACATTATGTTTCCATTCAAACATCTCTAAAAAAGGGAAACTTTTTTTCCCCCACTCTATTGTACTACTGTGAAGAAGAAAAAGGGATATAAATGAGTTTTACAAGTTTAAGAAACTCCATGCTTCTTTTTAATGAGTAAAAAAATTTCTCAGGTCATGCCATAAATGACCTAGAATCTCAACCATTATCATTATCACAGGAAGCTGTGTACAGCATCTAGCATTATTATTTCTGGAAACATTATCTGTGCTTAGGAGAGGAAATAAAAAAAATTCTAGTATTCAGGATGCACTCTGCAGGGTACAGCTTGAATAAAAGTGTTGATCTACCTTCTGAGAACAGCATTTATGGATGATAGAAATTACAAAGGAGAATGAAATTACAAAGCTTCTGGCTAAGCTCAAGTAATACAAAAACTAAACAAATACATCCAAGCTTTACCCCCATCTTGGTGCATTTTATCAAAGCTAGGAGGAAAAACAATTAGGACAGAGTTTCATCAAAAGAAAACTATCATTAAAGATGAAAGGCTTAGCTATAGTTGAAAGTAAAGGGAGGAGTGGGAGAAGAACATTTGATTTCTTTTTAAAAACAATAAATAATACACATGTGAAGTACAGGAACTACCACAGAAAAAGATACACCATGGACAAATATTGTAAACTTGAGGAAAAATTATCAAAAAGACTTAAGGAAACATAATGAGAATTTCTTTGAAAACAAGTTCAATAGACTGGGTGGACCTCAGTAGAACATCAATATTTATACGTTCCAGGGAAAAAAAAAAAACAAAACATAAAGCTCATCAAACATACAAGTATAATATACTTCTGTGAAGAAAAACATTAATAACAGAAACACAGACTTCTGTTGGTAGGCATCTGACTTGGACTTATTTTTTGTATATAATAATTCCTGATCTGTAAAATGGCTTTAAATGGTTCATTTTTCCACCACAGATCTATTGGGTCTAGTTAAAGTGAAAGTCTACAGGGATGGATACTCCTGTTTTAGGTGCTTTAATGGAAACGCTCATTTTTATATCTCTGGCACTACTACAAGTAAGAGAAAGTAGGTATCTTCTTAGCCTGAAATCTTGAAACACAGGCACGTAGAAACATCATCCCTTGAAGGGCCAGAAGTGACTCAAAAAATGACTCTTTTCTTGTTCAACTTAAAAATCTGCTGAAACCACAAAGTCTGTCATGTGAACAGAAACACATCGGAGAAGCGGAATTCTTGTAACAGTTTTTGGAAGTACAAAATGGAGATTTTAAGCTTTTTCGCGAAGGTGCTGGACAGGATCCTGAAGCTGACTGAGTCTAAAATACAAATATTACATGATCGTACAGACCTAAGGGAAACACTGATGCCTACTAACATCTGATTCTGGAAAAAACAATCAGTTCTTCTCTGAATGCTTATATCAGTATCATTTGTCTCAAGTTAAAATAAATGCCCAAAAAAAAAGAAAACCACAACACAGTCTCATTTAAACTACTGAATGCATTTTCTAACAATAAAGCAGGAAGAGTTATTATAAACAGGATTCTAAATGGTGCATCGATATTAATCAGCAGTGTAATTCAAGGTACCAATTCAATCATGTAAAGGCATGCTGGAATATCTCTATTCATCACTTCAGCACTGGCTTAAGTGCCTTGATAAACCAGATCATATATATACACATATATATATATATATATATATATATATAGTCACTAAGTAATTAAGTGTTTTCATCAGTTACTTAGAATTACAAGACAGGTAAGAATCTCAGAAACAGGGATAACAGGTTAGCTGTCTTACCAGCAGTAGTCCAGAAGATGTGGAGGAAGCACTGGGATGTAAATATGTTGCCAATACATTGGGTACAATAATGCAGCTGACGCATGAACACAAGCAGTTAACTAAAAGTAAAAATGCACACACAGAATTGGCAATAAAAAATATGAATAAAAAGAAAATACAAAATCTTAAATTAACCTTTGGACACACAAGAATCTTAACTTCCCCAAAACACATATTATAGCATTTTTTAATTACATTTAATTGCTTAAATGCATCTATGAAGAACTCTGATATACATACACAACATTTGCAAGAAGTCAGGCTAACAAGCCAACTAAAAGTTAGCCCTGCTCAGATATTTCCTTGAAAAAAAGAAAATAAACATGCACTACTTATTTATCATGGTCAAACGCAAGTACTACCATGAACAAACGGAACTTTAGTGCACCCCAGCTGCACTGAGCTTCGCTGAGCAGGAAAGACTCGGGGGAGGTTTTTTGGTTCACATTTCTGCTATTTGCAACAACTGGAATTTATCTGAACCTGTGTGAACCCACAGAAGAGCACTAAACTCAGATGCAGGATTAACTCCTGTTTGTGTCACTATCTTGGTTCCAAACGACCTTTAAAAAAAAAAGTCTGAAGCGACTATTCCCTGTGACAGCAAAGCAATTTTATTACAATTTTCCAAAAGTCCCTCCCCAAAGCAGAGCCTGGCAAATCTGGCACTAGCATCCTCAAAAAATAAACAACTCCTTGACCAAGAAAGGAGACATTAACAACCTGCTGACCATTCAAAATGAACACCCCTGTTTTTCTAAAACAAGCAAACAAACAAAAAAACACATACACACAAAAACCCCACCATCACCACCACCCAAACCAAAAAAAAATAATCTATGGAATTGATTAGGAATTTGGTCAATTGATTAGGAATTCACTCCTCAAATGAACAAGATAACCTGCAATACCTGAAGAATTCAAATTTGATCTATCAAACACCACTTTGCTATCAGGGAGTCACTCAAATTTATTTATTTTATTATGCATCCACAGAGTTACAACAGAATGAGAAAACATCAAGACTGTGTCCAAAATCAGGTAGCCTGTATCTAGCACATGAAACACTATAAACCTCATTAAAAAAAAAAAAGAAAAAAAAAAAAGAAAAAAAGGAATGTCCCACGTAGAAGATGCCAAGCTTATGGAAAAAAAGAAGACTGTCCTAATGTTTTATATCACAAAAAAATTACTATCTGAGGTTAACTTGATAATAGCACTGTTTATTAGACATGTACTTTTACAGTAACAAAAGGAAGAGCTACAATTAAAATGTAAATCCTGTCCATACAGCAAGTGCTAAAACATTATGGATGTTACGGGGGGTGGAGGGGGAACCTCTTTGTGGAACAGATCAGTCAGCAGTTAAAGCTTTCACACCCTGGCTGTCTCAGACATTTAGACTTGTAAATAAAAATTATACTGCATTTTTTTACATGTATTTTTACACTAAAAATGAGAAAAAGTAATCATAAGACAATTGCAGCAGAAATCAGAGACAATTACAATTTGTGCAGCACAGTTTGCTCAGCACTCAGATTAATATAACACGATTAAGTATGGAAAAGAAGCGGGTCTGAAAGCTCCTGAGGGATATCATTAGGGCAAATTGCCAAAGAATGAAACATGAGCCAGTCAGGAGAGTCTGGAAGCTGCAGCAGTACCAAGGGACCTGAATGTTCGACAGTTGGAGCTTCAGTAATGTGTGAACTGCAGGTTAAGGTATCAGGAGACTCTGTTCACTGACACACAGAATGTCACTATTGACCAGCAAACCGCCCGAGCCTGACAGCTACGCTACAGAAAGCCAAGTATATCATAATTCTGCATTTAAACTCTTTGCTTCATATTAACACCTCCTTTCTTAGCTTTACATCAAACCTCCACAATTACTCTCATTTTAGACGTATAATAATGGCTATTTTAATAATTACTGTGTTGTTACCAAGAATTAATTGATTTGGGGGAAGAAATATATCAGTTTCTTACCCCTCTTCTGCACAGTGGGATTATGAGTTTTATTTCCATGTTGTCTCTCTCTGCAGTTTAGCTAACTACTGATAGCACAGTCAAGCTCAGCATCACGTTCTTTAGCCTTTTATTCAAAATGGATATGGGATTACTAATTAGTATACCCACATACTATTGTAGATAGTATATGAATTTCAAATCGCAACTACCTATATAAAATTAGCATTTCATATATTTCAGTCATAGACTGAAATAAAGCCAAGCATACAGTTATACAGGATATCCCCTGATGTATACAGTTGCCTCCCCCTCATATTAATAGGCATTCTTAAATTATGAATTAGGATGGGTACATTATTTGCATGAAGAAATATTTTCCTATCTTATGCATATGTCTATGTTATATTCTAGTTCTCACTTTAACAGGAAAGTGGATAATTCCTTAAAAACACTTGAAGTTTTATTAACTCTCTTGTTTTACAATCTATATTTTTACATAGCACTCAGACTGGCATCTATTTTGTATTTTTAATTTAAAAAGCTTACTAAATTGTAGCATTTATAGCAGGAAAGGTAAAGACTTGATTACTTGCACATCAAGGTTGCATTGTACCATTCTTTGCTTTTCTATTTAATAACATCTTAATGTAACAGCTTATTTAAACATTTTCATCTATGCTGCTGCAGTAGGTTTCCAAACATTTTAGTATGGCATGAATATGTTTTACAATTTCCTGTTGTATACAGCCTGTAATACAAGCAGCTATGGGATTCTGCTGCTCTTCAAACTGTGTGACATTTTAATACTGTGCCAACTCCGACTTTAAGAAAAAACTGATAAGATAATTACAGATTTCATGTAAAAAAATTGCACACTTTCTGGCAAATTCTCTTTTTTGCCTTTTTTACGGTTTCAACAGTGACTGCATTTCTCAAATGCATTAGCTATTTAAATAAATTTGAAATAGAATGGGGACTACTGCATACCCTGGAATAACGCTGCATGTCTTAAGTAACCAGACAGTTCAAGAGACCTGAAAAGCCTTCAGGGGCCAGGTAGAGCCTAACTGCTCACATCAGAATTCAGAGGTCTATAAAGGCAACACTGTATTTGGGGGGTGTCCAGTAGCACCTGTGCTGGGGAGCAGCCCCCTGGCAGGTACCCTGCAGAACACTGATGGAGGGGATGGTAAGGCAGAGAGCACAGCACAAGCTCCTAGGTGCAGAAATGAGCATCGGTTGCTTGACCAAGTGGTGAGATCTCTTGCACAAAACAATTGTTTACGCTGTTTAGGGGAAAATGCATTTGTATGGAGCCTGTCAGTTGACTGCTATCTATTCCAAAAGGAATTATCAAGATCCACCTGTTTAAAAAAAATTAATTTGTAAGAAGACAAGCATCATAGATCAGAAAAATCTTTTTCAAGACAGGCAGTTGTTATCCAAAATTATCTTGAAATCATCTTCAAGGCTGTTTGCAACCTTACCCATTTTGCCAGTGACAACTGGGGATTATATCAACTGTGAACTGTGATGCCCTTTACAGATCAGTTGGTATATGTAAGGTGAAAGCATATGTCCAACAGACTTTGCTGTAGATTTATGTATATATACCCATGTATCATTGCTCAACTCTGCACCCTGCTAAAAAATTCTTAAATTATGGCAGAACAGTACTGTGGAACCAAGTTACTGCAAATCTGACAGTTTGTTACATATTTTGAGCCAAAAAAAATTGTTGAGACATCCTCCTATACACTGCACTGGAAAAGACCTACCAGAGTTGTGTTTCTATCCATAATAAAATGGGCAGATAGCTTTTAAGTAAAGTTTTCATCTGTTGAAACCTGTTTGTCAATATTGAACAGAACTTCTAATATTTCTGTTTCCAACAATTTTGATCTTTTAGACTGGTTTTCTCCAATGAATGCTTTCAATTACATAAACAACACAAGTCAGTTGACCTGAACAAGTTTTAACAAAAAATGTCAGTGTTCAACCCTCTAATAGACAAATTTAATTTTAAATCCCTAGCACTTGCATTGGACAAAGTTTCCTGTCCCATTCTAGCAGTAATTAATTTAATAACATTGCTGAGTACCACTGAAAGTTTCAGTATGTTTCCAGCCTCTTCTTATAAGACACTGCAGCCAGCATCACCATATAAGCTTTCCCAGCCCTGCAAGGAAAGTATGTGGTGTTTTCTCCAGAGTTTTGTAGTGATTCTGGCACAGTAATTTTATCTTTGTCTCTTGAAAAATAAATAAATAAATAAATAAATAAATAAATAAATAATGCTGGAACTATATGCCTAGGCATAATATAGTCTCTTTAAATAGTGGGAGACTACATTAAAATGTTTGTTAGCAAAATTCATTATTGGGTGATGGTAAAATCCCCATAAGACTGAAATAATGCACAAATTCTAGAGAACAATGTGCTAGTTTCCACCTTATGGCAATAAGCAGCCACTTGGGAAGACAGTTGTTCAAAATCTACACACTGCTGAACAGGAACAGTCAGGAAAAGTTTTAGTTCAAGATTTGATCAAAGCAGGTTTACCTGCTCCCGGGAACATGAAGAATGCAGCTCCTCCCTATCCCTCACATGGATGCAGTAATTCTGATGTGTATCTGCTACCTTAAAGCTCACTTCTATCAATTAACCCTTCTACTCTGAATTTCAAAGGGATTGGTCCCTTTTTCTTCCCCCCCCCCCCTCCCCCCCCCGATTAAGTTTTTGCTAAAACAGTACAACACATCTAGAGCCATACCACTCTGGCTGAAAGATTTTCCCCAGACTGGCACGTGCTTATTTGATACCTATCATTCACATAATTTCAGTGAGTAACACTAAAATAATCATTCTGCATCCTGCACAAAACTTACCTCGCAGTTACTTTCAATCTATATAAATTATTTTATTCAAAGCCTTTTCTATAACCAAAGGTAAAAAGAAAGGCAGAGCATAAGTGGCAAGATTTGCACACGCTGTGACACACAAACTAGAAAGGCAGAAACTGATTAGCAGAATCTTGTCAGAAATCCAAAAAAACCAAGTTAGACAGAATGCTGAAGTAAAATTAACCTGTGATACCGCACAACCTTTCACAATCTACTGCAAGGAACTGGAGAATGACTGTGATAAAACCATTGCCTGAAAAACCCTCAAACACTGTCAGTCCCTATCAACACCGTGTCCAGATACGGGTAGGGTGTGCTCTCTCCCTCTCCCCTTGCAGTCCCACCGGGCCAAAGAACCGCTTCCCTCCCTCTGCCTTGACCACACACAAGTTGAAAGATGCCAAAGATCCTATTTAGTTATCTCGTCTACTTATTAATACCTATAGCAACAAATCGTAGGGCAAGGGTCACTGTTTTACCACAATTCCAGCAGCTACTTCAACACAGACCAACTCTTACTGTTGTTACCCCAATACTCCCAGTTCATGAGAATTACTGTGAAACCACTATCCATTTCCCAAATGGGGAACAGTCGTACAGGTGAAAGAAAACCTCTCTTCTACGTTATTACAACTCCCAAGACTACCAGCTTTGTTGGAGGGGCGTCCATATCTAAACCTTGTTTGTTCAGGAATGAGATCAGGCCCCAAACCCGTAACAGATACTTAACGGTTGCTGAAACCAACCTTCCCATCTGCTTCTTAAATGGGTGGGGGAAGACTGCTAGGGAGCAAAGGAGGGAAGGGAGCCCTTGCTTTCACCAGTTTACAACAGAATGTAAATCTCTTCCCAGCTGTAAAGAATAAACAGTCAAACAAAAACACAAACTGAGTACATTCTGCTGGCATTGGTGAGAAGTGTCAGAAGTCACTGATGAAAAAAAATTACCAACAAAAGAGAACAGAATATACTGTGCAAGCCACGATGCCCAAAGCCACTTCTTAAGCATTTCTTTAATTTAGCTCCTGGCTAATCGTTTCTCATCTGCCATCCCTGTAATCTTTAAGAAGAAAAAGAGGGAGGACCTCATACGAGCCATAACACATTTTCCTCCTGTTGGCAAGATGAGACCCCCAGCTCTCCTCTCTCACAGTAGGGAGAAAAGGGAAGGGGAAATTTACTTCCAGTCCACAGACAAAAATTTTAACTTTTTCCATTTGAAAATTAAATGTGAAAAAGGAAACACTAATATAAAAAAAATTATTGTCTCCTGGGTTTGGTGGGGTTTTTTTGTTATTCACTTCCTTTTAGCATTATTTCTGGAGGAAGGAAAGTACATGAATTTGACAGTACTTCATATACAATATTTTTTAATTTTTTTTTTTCAACCCTTGATTCACAAAGCTGCATTATGGCATCGTTCTTGTGCGTTAGTTTGGAAGGGAAAAGACTGCAGACACTGCTTGTTCCTTGCCTATGGCTCCAGGAGTACAATGTTTCCCAATAATGGAAGCTGAGCAAAAAATAAAATTGAAGTGGTAGCAGACAGGTGAGTGCTCAACGAGGAATACCACTGGCATACTGTGCCTATACTAAGGACCTACGTGCACTTTTATAGATAAACAGAGATATCCGTATAACAAAGTAGGTGTGGGTGGCACAGAAAAAGCCATGTAACATGACTCAGTTACTCAATTTTTTCATCCCACAAAAGCTTTTAGTATTTTTCACAGGATGAAAAAGAACCTTCTGGAAGTTAGTCATCAGCTTTTGTCCCTAACATGTTACAGATCAGGTTAACTAACAGGTCTCTTCTGATATTTGTTATAACCTATAATAAACTATGTTCTTTATATGATTTGTTCAATAATTTCTGTTTCCTCCTATATCTTCATTTCATCTCTGTACATTCTTGGTAACTTTGTTCTTCTCGACATTCACGTCTTAACTTCTTTACCTCTTCCTCTCTCACAAAAAAACACAGAACACCACAAATGTATACATCTTTTTGTACCTCTTTCTGACCACCTCCTGACTCCCCCTTTCCTCCCTCATTTATTTTATGACCTGTCTCCATGGAAGAAGAGCTACCCTCCCATAAAACAAGGGAGTTCTGCAAATGTTTCTTGCTTCTGAAAGGAGAGTTTCCAGGAAAACAATTTTTATTAACATTTCCTCCCCCAGAGCAACTCCATGGTATGTTCTTCTGCCATACACTAATTAAAAAGCAGCAGGGAACAGCTTCCTTGTGAATAGCTGACAGACAACTTATTTACCGTGCGCAAGACTAAAGATAACCACCGACTATGTTATAGTTCATCTCTTCATTGGTGAATTTTAGACGGGGGGTAAGAGAGATCAAGCCTCAGTGGGCATGAAAAAGGGATACTCTTGCCATAATGGCACACCAGAACAGACAGCTGGTATTACACTTGCACACCCTTCAGTAACTCGTCTTCACATCTCATGCTTCACACGACCACCAATGACTTCAGTGGTACTTATTTTAGGGGGTGAGACAGTTCTGATCAAGACAATATGGGTTCTTTCACTTTCAGTTCTCATACAGCCCAACCACAAAGGACTCAGTACTTGAAGGCTTCTCAGATTGCATATGCCCACAGCAGCGCCTGAACTGGCTCTACACAGCATTTTGTTCCATCAGGTTTTACTGAATTGCCAAAGATTATACAGATTGGAAAAAAGAAAGAGCTCTCGACCCAGATTATCTTAATCTTGGCTTTGTTCTTTTTCCTGGAAGTGCTAATAAGTGAAAAATTTAATTTTGAAATGAACTTGTAGATCTGTCTTTCTGTCTACATGCTTTTTGTTACAGTATGGTTTTGGGGTTTTGTTTGTTTGCCGTTTAGGTTTGGGTTTTTTTTAATAAAACCCCATAATACAGATCTTCATGTTTTACATGGATGGCAGGTAATAGCAATCCACAACTTTTTAGTGTGTGTGTGTGTGTGTGTGTGTGTCCCCTCATTAAAGGAAAAAGGATTTTAATCATTTGCTGACCACAGATTTCAATTTCTTTTCACAAACTTCTCATAGTATTAACCTGTGCTAATGGGAAAACTATTCTAAACTTCTAGACTGGAAGAGCTTTCCAGGTCTGGCTGTATAACCTCTACAACCTAAACACAATAACCTATAATTTCAATGCCCTATTTACATCCCACAGCTTCACTGCTAGAAGTACACCCCCTACAGGTGTCCCAATGGGATCTTAACAGCACCCACAACCAACACCTCTGCCCAGTTTATCTTAGACTGCTTACACCTGAACTATTAAAAAAAATATTAAACACCACTCCTCATCGACTCCCAGATCAAATGGTCTAATTGACCTAATATTCCAAAATGAATTCTAATTATGCTTTCAGTAACTCAGTGGGTATCAGCAGAGTATCTGTTCTGCCTGGCAAGTTAATGATAAATTCCCATCCCTTTCTTGCTTTCCAAGACTAAATTTAGCCCTTGCACATTTCCACCCACTATGTACTACATCACAAGAATTTGAGCTATGAATTAAGTTTTAAATCTCTAAATTTTTGTTATTAGAATAGTATTATTTACAATGGATCTGTCACACACTTCATAAATACATTTTTAAGTTTTGACTGCACTACAGTGCCCAATTAAAATAAATTAGACTCTATAGTTCATTTAATCGGAATTCAGAGCATCACCCCTAGCATAAGGCAATGTGAGGGCATCGCTAGGCTCTATGAGAGCTCCCAGTGCCACTGTTTTCTCCAACATGGAAGGCCTCTATGGAGCCAATTGTTCCACTGTCTTGGATCCTTAGTTTGCATCGGGGAAGTAGCCCCGTAAATAGCCAGCTTTGAACTCAGAAAGACAAAAATAGGAAAGAGGAGTTTTCTGTCTTTCCAGGCTCCACGTGAACGTGCACTGTGCTCCAAATCCACATCCCAGCAATCGAGCCTAGTCACAAAGTGCTGCTTGGCAGTTTCTTTAACCATATCCATGAATCTCCAACATGTAAACTGTAGAGAGATTTAAGTGAAGAGAAAGAGACAACAACCACAGTTGTTTTCTGACTCAGCTGACGATACTACTGCCTTGGGGCATATGGATTTTGGAATAAACTCAAGAATCTCGGATTTAGGGTTGAATGCAGGAGGAGCAAAGCGATTCACAAAGACATGTTTAGAGTTAAGGAGTGTTTTGCTTTCTCTAGCAGCTGGTATTATATTCTCCAAGGAGTGTCTGCATCTTCCCAGTGCCTGAGTAACCATGGATAGTGTGACCACACCTGAACAAGACTAACGACACAAGGAACGTGAAGCTACCACTCAGTCCAACTCACTATGGTGACTGAGGGCAACTGCAGAAAGCTCTCTTTGCATTTAAGCAACAGCAGATGTGATTCCATACATGTGTCTTTGTGTCTAAATGTATAGTCAGTGCTCCTTCATGACAAAAAAAAAACCAAACAAAACTGTATCTTTTATTGACTTATACAGTTGTTTTTATAGGGATCACTAAAGAAACCTACAGCCAGTGCAAAGCAGAACTTTGTAACCACCGTGCTCTCAGACACATCAGACTTGTATTACCTGAAACAAATACTGGTCAAAAAGGAGATAACGTCTAGACATTTGCTTTAAAAGTGTAGCATCCTTTCCACCTGCCAGCGTAGGCCGCAGAAGATACACTCTAGTTAGCATATTACTGACAGGATGATGAGAAAGCTCCTGTCAGACACTGGCCAGCCGGGTGTTTGAGACAAAATGCACAGCCCCAGCTGACTAGTTAGGGAAAGACTGGTGAGGTACAATTACAGAGGCATATGACAAGCTTTCATGCTTGAGTGACTTGAGAACCGATGACATGGCTTTAAACAGCAATCCTTCCTACCTCCGGTCACAAAACAGCAATAAGTCAACTGATGCGCTGTTGTAAAATCATGATTTATTCCTTTGCTTTGAATACATGAGAGTGTGGTATGATGTTCTGGTAGACTACCACAGCAGGTGCACTCGGGGCTGAAACATCTAGGGCCTGCCTCCAGCATGCATAAAATCAATGCTGTAGTTCAGTCTTCCTGGAAGAGCCATCCCCAGCAGCTTAATAATTTATAGAAAGACTGAATTACAAAATTATTTGTACTGAAGCTCATACAGCTCCATGCAGCTCTATTCTAATAAGAATACATGCAGATGCGGTGACATGTGAGAAAACGGTGCTTATGCAAGAACATGCAGCATGACATTTAGGAAAGGTCTTCCTTTTACAGCTAAAAGTGAAACAACTAACAGCCAGCTCCATGAATAGATAAATTCCTTTGTTTCATTCACCCTTCCATTTAATCCAAAACGATATAATTTGTTTCTGTTTCAGTTTCCTGTTCAAAAGCCAGAAATGGTAATTTTTGCTACAAACAGATCTTACAGAGCATAATCCTCAGGCTAGCTGAATCCAGCTCACTCTAACACTAAGCCTGAAGCAAGCTGTGAGGTCGGTGATAATCACATTATTAAGTGGTTGGAAAGTCAAGCTAATAAAAGAATCAACAGTTAGGGCAAATAATGACCCAGAAGCTACGACAGAAAGGAGTGGTGGGAAGTTTCCACTTATATCTTGGTAGTAATTGGTAGGGCAAGTAGACAAAGGTCTCCACCAAAGGAGTTTTTAAAAGGGGTAAAACCACCAAAAATCAAGTAAAAGAAAAATGCAATGAATACATAACAATTGAAAAAATCAGAAGATGCCTGTAAAACAAAGCCTGCTTGGCTGAAATAAAATATAAACTGACTACTGAAACATACCCTTAGGATAAAATGGTACTTATCTCTCTTTTTAATTAAAAAAAAAAAGAAAAAAGAAAAAAAACCCCCACTACTCAAAAGCTTAAATTAGGCAACCTTCTTTTCTCTGCCTTTTTTTTCTTCCAGAGTAAACCTTCTTTTTAAATATAGCATCATTTTTACCTCCTTTATCTATAACAGGACTGATCCTTTACTTGAGTATAAAAAAAGCATGAAATTATAGGGCAGAAATGATAGACAAAGAATTCCTGTACATAAGTGCAGTTTTCCATTCATGGCCTCCCACAAGAAGGGCAAGGAGAAAGTGAGCAAGGTCTTGAATCCTGCCTTTTGTTATCAGTCACTACCCTGAGATAGTGAACCGAAACAGAGCTGATAACTCTAAGGTGACATCACAACCCAGTCCTCATGAACTGACATAAATACTTGATATTCAGTTAACCCCAAAGATAAGGCACAACTCCCTTAACAGAGAGAGTTGTACTTGATAGCACTATTTTTGAAAAAATAATCTTTCAAGTATCAAGGTGTAATTTAGGAATATTAAAACACGACCTTTGCAACACAAAGCACCAGTCTGCTGTGTTTTGTAAACAATAGTAAAACAGCACAAAGCTAGCAAGTATCAATGTCCAAATACACTCCATTTACTTACTTCACAGTTTTACTTGTTTCATAGTAAGCAAACCAACATTTTAAAGAAGAAATATCTTATGCCAAAACCTCATTTAATCATTCTTGGCAATTCAGTTAAATTCTTAGAGGAGATACTGAGAAGTGTTTAATTTACTTTCTAAACTGTATTACTCCGTAAAGAAGCAAGCCTCACATCAGTCCTTTCTGTTTATGAAAGAGATTAGCAGGTAGCAGATCTCACTGCAGTTCCTGATAAGCCAGGCCTATTTTTCTGTTTTATCAGAACTCGCTAGTGCAAGTGAAAATTAACCCAGTCCTATATCAACAGTGGATCTGACATGATGCAGCAGTAATTTCATTTAGCTATGACTTCAGTAATGCCAGTAGACTGAAAAAATAATCAGAAGAAAGTGAAACCGATGTGCTATCTCTTTTGGGGCTTGACCTGCAATCTACTGTTTACATTCACAGCTTGGGGACATTCTTCAGGGCATCCAAATGCCACTACAAATGACTGCTATTGCTACCTATCCTTGACCAAGAGAGTGATAGTCATTATTTTCAAGCGAGGACACCATCAAGGTGACTACTACTTCATGAGAAGGCTTGGGATAAACAGCTGAATTTTGAGAAAAGTTAAAAGTTTCTCACAACCAGCATATTATACCTGTTCTGCTGTAATGACTAGTTCTAAAGAGCCTGGAATCTGGTCTAGATCAGTGCAGTGTGATTCTGATAGCTCCTCTTCTCTTGTCATGTTATAGCAACAGAGATCAGCTGAGATGTTCAGCCTAACAAAAACAAGTCTTAAGAGGATCCAAACGTAGGCTGAAGGTATGATTCCAAATCATCTCAAGCAAATGGACATGTGCCCACCCTGCAGAAAGAATCTTCCATGGGCACAGAGCTGCTGTCATGACTTTTGTCTCCTTTCTACTGGAGCAGCAAAAGAGGTTTGACTGGGGGATCATTGGAGCTGAGGTTCTTTAATGGTGGGTATTTTTTACAGCAAGCTGGGTCCCAGACTGACAAACTGAAAAAGGGAAAAAAAACCCCACCTGATTCCACACTTTTGCTACATCGTGTGAACTTCCACCAAGCCAGGTTCTTTGAATAGAGAAAAAAGGCTTTTCCTTTGACTTCTCTTCACCCATCTGGGTGGTCTTAATAAAATATGGAAACTCTCTAAGATAAAGTAAAAATCTTTGGTGGTTAAAAAAATATATCATTGACTAGTAATTTGAAAATTGTTTATATTCATTCACTATTTATTTTTTTGGTTTTCAGTTGCTCATGTGGCCTTTGCTTATATGACCCCATGTTGCCTTTACTCTCCAGTCAGTATGGACTGACTTGGCTCCGTATTCTGCAAACCACTGGGTAAGTGCTGTCTTTGTGCATTCCCCTAACTGCAACAGTGACTGCAGATTCAGGGACCCAACAATGTGGTCTTTCAAAAAAAAAACCCAAAAAATAAGGCAGTTCTATAATTGCTACTACCACCTAGAATTGTAAAACCTGTCAGCCTTTTATGGTGATTCTGAATCTTCTTCATCTTCAATTTACTTTTGACTCAAAAGAATTTAGAGGGGTTTTATTCACTATTTATAATCCAAAAATTCTCACTCCTTAAATGCACATGTATGGACTAGAAACTGGCAGCTCCAAGTTTTTGAAAATACTGATTTTTAGTGCTATATCCAACCTTATACCTATGTGCTGAAAATAACTGTTCATTTATTTGGTAGTACAATTAGCAGTGTTCAGGAACATGAAGTTGTTTTTCTACCACAGAAAGCATATTAAACAAGCTCGTTTATGCCACACTATTAAAAAAAAAGGTCTTTTCAATGACTGTGCTTAATAGGCTAAAGATTTTGCATAACAAAAATACTCTGTTGGTTATAAAGTTGGTTATAAAGTGAAAGTTTTGTACTAATTTAAAATTAGTCTTGGAACTATTTTCAAAATACAGAATATTTTAAAGATTCATAAAATTCTGTGAAGAGTAAAAAAAAAACAACATCTGAATATTTAGGTATACTTTCAAAATGAAACACAACATTCTTTCATTAAGTAGTCTAAGCAGGCATAAGAGGGGGGTGGGGGGAGTGGAGCGGGGAACATCTTGATGTGGGCAGTAGCCTAAAACCGTTAATAAAAAAAAGGCTATTTTGAGTTGTACATTATTATCAGTCTGAAGAGCTGCTCCAAATCAGAGCTATTACAGTATGCACTCCCAAACCACTCTAACAAAGACGAATCTACCTATTACCAGGTTAGGATAGCAGCTATTATTAGGGACCCTTGATTTCTTTCAAGTAGCTCCAATGGAATAAGCCACAAGTGAATAATAAAGATCTTATAATAGCCCTTAAGAATTCTTTTTAGGTTAGAAGGCACAGAAATGAACTCAGGAGAGTTAAAGAACTCTCATCTCCTGATAAGAAAAATAATTAACCTGACTTAATGTATCTGAGTAGGTCTTATATAAATCAGACTTTTGTACTTCAAGAGCCAGACTAAAACCATATATCAGAAGAGTATGTAGATATTGTCTTCTAAGTACACATGGAACATATCTAAAACCACAAAGGTCTGCAGGTCATTTTGTGAAATGTTCAATATATTCTACTTAAAAGGAGATGTGTGAAGTACTTACAGTGCTTAGTTTGCTAGAGGTAATAATGATTCGTCTCTCATGCAACATACTGGCATAAAGTTGCAGCATGTTGTTCACATCCACAGCAACAAAATATTCAGTGAGGTTTCTCTGTTTAAATAAATAAGATGTTAACAATATAGCAACAGTAGTAGCTAAGTGGAACATTTTATATATTGCTTACAAAATTTTTGTCCAATTAGTAAGTAGGGGAGAAAAAAACCAACCCAAACCTATGAAAGAAATCCCTTTTAATTAATATCTGTATGCTTTAAAAATAATTGGTGGGTTTTAAAACCAATGAAAATCTAACTTTGGTGTAAGTTACTAATACTTTACTCATTTGATTATGCTTGTGAATTTAGACCTTTTTTTTTTACAAATTTGAAAAAAATCTGAAATGCTGTATTATATCAATAGCACCATATGCTATTAAGGTAAACGTTACTTACAACCCAGGAACAGACCTTCCACCACCGCAATAACTGTTTGGTCATAGTTGCAATAATAAAACTGTGCTATTTTGCCAGGCTCTCCCAAAGTCAACACATTCATTTTACCCTACTTCAAATACAGCAAACCACCTTGTTGAAAAACACCAAGTTTTTGCTTGAGCTGTATGCACCAGGACATCAAACATCCAGCAGCACCAGTAGAAGGTACTGGGTCCTTCCCACAGCCACACTTTTTGCCTCTGTTAGAGCCCCACTGCCATCCCCACCACGGGGTTTAACAAAAAGCAAAATCACCAACACCTTTTATTTATATTTCAGACAACACAAAAGTGGGGGGAAAAGAGAGAGGCAGTGGGGGATGAAGGTAGATAGGAGGTTCTCCCTTGTTACCAGCAAAAACACCTAGGGAAACAGCAGGTTTTTTTAAATGTTGGAGAGTATGTATGACCATGTACCTAATACACCCCACAATGTACAAAACATTTAATTTCATACATTCATTATCGTAGCTGCAACCAGAAGTCTTACTTCTCTCTTGTCAGGAACAAGGTATTACTGAACGTTAATGGAGGAGGTCTAGCATTTATACACCCCAAGCCAAGGACAGAAACCTCTAGCAGTGGATGTGGCCAAAACATGGCACCCCTGAAAAAACAGCAAGGGCAAGCCCAGTGGTCAAGGCTTCAGCGCGGGGTGACCCCCTGACTTCCGGCACCCCCATGCAGGGGCCGGGACACTGCAGGCCTCTGGCTCCTGGCCCCCCGCTATCAGGGAGCACAGCGTGGGGCACAGCACTGCTCACCACCGGCTAGTTTGTCTCCTTACGGACTCCACTATATGAAAAGCTAGCTTTGAAGTGACGATGATCTGAAGGTTGACCTCTTTTTTGGATATATTGCAATATTGAATAAAAAAATACTGAAAAGACAAACAAAGATCCCATGGCAATCCAGTTTCATGGATTTATTAATTTGAAGACACAGAGTATAAAGTTATTCTTGGCCCATAACACATAAAACTTTTGAGGAGATAAAATCAAGAGCTTTAAGGCTACAAACACTCTGTTTAGAAAGAAATTCTGGTCTTCCAAGTGCTATTTTTAACTGGTTGTCAGAGGTTGAAACACCATCATAATTCGAGTCCAATTTATCTCGGACACCCTCTAACACTGCAGTTGAGAGAGGTATGCCGATTCTGTGCTGCAAACGCTGTGGTACAAAGTGTGTAATCGTGCACAGACCAACATATCTTTGGGAGACACAGTTATTTCTGCATTACATCAGAAAAGTTATTGTCCCTGAAATATGTGAATCTTACAGCAAAGAATGAGAAAATTCATTTTATTGCTAATTTACCTTAATTACTCCACCTCTTCACTCCCTGCATGTTCTAATCCTCCACGAGTACCATACTATTTTGAGTCATACTGGAAGGATGGGAGTTTTATAAATGAAGTAAAAAATAATTCTAGAAAGGCACCTTATAATTTAGTTTTCCTTTCTCCCACAGAATCAGAAAAATAAAACCACAGCAGCACTACCGCAAGACCCTCCATCAGCTAGAGGCCCAGAGCAAAGCTTCCCCCATTTTCTTCAAATTGAGCACAACGCACCTTCTAACCTCCAAAGCTAAGTTTCATTAGAACCCCAAATAATTAGCTAGAAGAACGGAATTCTTTAAAATAGAGGAATTCAACCCACAGGGTAAAACAGATGAAAATAAACTTTTTAAAACTAAGCCCCATCCTGCCCAAAGAGCCCTTGCAACAGAGTGCTCTCTCTTACTCCTCTGTCCAGCAACTTCCCACAGTTTTCTGGGTTGCGACAAGGCTGTGCCATCTCTGGCCCCTGGCCCAGGCTCCCTTCCCACACAGAAGGCTGCCCCAGCTCCACGTCCCTCCTCGCCCACCCCGCGGTGGAAGCCACGGCCAGCGGCAGGCCCAGGCCACGGCCTGCCCTCGGAGCGGCACAGAGGACAGCAGCGGGCCGCCAGGCCGCAGAAGACAAACACCGCGCTTCTGTCACGCCTCCGGCACAGGCACCGCCACAGCTGCCCACAAGCCCTTCTGTGGCACCGCCGGACTTCTGTACTGCGGGAACCCTCGCCCAGCGTCACTTCCAGACAGACTGTACTACGCGAAAGTGCAAAAAAGCACGTCCCTACACCCGTATTCAACTCCAGGCTGAAATGCAAGGATGAAAAGCTGAAAGTCTTGAAGCTCTTACACTGGATCTTACCCAGCTAAACACATCATAGAGAGCATGATCGGAGACTTCACACTCACAGTCTACCCACAGCACCTTCAAAGACTCAGCATCTACAGAAAGCAAGGCTTCACTAAAAAAAAAAAAAAATAGCCCCCATTCCTGGTGCACGGTTAACACCCGAGCACAGGCAGGCACAGCGTGTTCTCAAAAAGCCTGAAAATGCCTTCGTACACCAAAAATAACTACGTGTCTTGATAGCCAAACTTGCAGCTCAACAATGCAGTGTTGAAAGGGCAGGTATTCAAATCACACGAGGTGCAGAAGTAGAACACATTTTACATAAATAATCCAAATAAAGGCAAACAAGACAAGTAATTATGAACAAAGGGTGGATACAGCAGTGGTCAAACATGCCTTGTTAATGCTTTAAAATGTGTAAACGATGAATGCAACAGTAGCTAAAGGTTGTAATAATAGATATCCATCATATTCTAAAAACAGCCTTGGAAAAAAAACATCTCCTATTGACAAAAGCAGAGTTCAGCCGTACCCACAGAATGATGTTGATACTTTACTAAATATTTAAAAAAGAAACTGCATACTTACGCTTTCAGGGATTGTTGGCAATCCAGTTATATCAGGAGTAATGAAATACGAGTGCTAATCGATGGGAAAAATAATTAATAATTTATGTACACAGAAACCAAAAACTTTTTTAAAAAATCCAGCATTTAGGATTTCCAACCCCATCTTTCTTAAAACAAATAGCCATTTTTCAATAGCATTCTTATCACTACTAGACAAAGAATTAAGCAGATCACAACATGAAACGACAAGCTCTGGTTCAAGCACAGCACACAAACCAAGGGGGAAAAAAATGCTGGGCTGCAGTTCTGAAGTAACGCTGAAATTAAGCCAGCTTTAAATGCTGTCACGAGCCTGAAAGTAGCATTGATTTAAAAAATTGCAACAACAAAAAAAATGTTAAAGAATAAAATGTAAATTTAGAATGGAAAAGGAAAAATCATTCACATGAGAAAATTAATTAGAATAGAAATATTATTACTTGATAGGCATTCTCTTCCCTTTCCAAACATCTTTGAATCAAAAATGTGCTAACAGAAATGCAAGATCTGACAGCTTGAGATTCCGCTATCATTTATTAAATACATGAACAATTTTATGCATCTTAGTTTGAGGCCATCTAGGATGTAAATATAAAATAGATTAAACTAAAACCAGATGTAATATAAATTATTCTCATTAATCCAATGCTTTTAATAGTTATCAGGCATGGACTTAGCTCAATAATTTTAAGGTATTTTTGCATATTAGTCTAAATCTTAAAGGACAGAAAACCTTAAGTGCATACTAAGTAAATTTGATAATTAATGACTTTTTAGATTTTATTTCTTCTTAATGGAATTCTGACATTTTTCATAGACTTTGTTTTTATAGTATATTTTAAAATTATAATTAATACCAAAAAGACACAGTTTATTTTCAAATTACACTTGAAAAAGATACACCAAAACAAAAAGGAAGTCTGTAAGATATTGAATGTGTCTTGAATGTTCAACAAAAAAAAAAATACATTCATTAATACTATTAACTCTGTGTAGGAGACTTATTAAACCAGCTTGATACATTTAATAGAAAATTTTCCCCACAAATCAGGTCATATCGCAATAGTTAAAATTTTAAGAAAAAAAATTGGCTTAAAAAAGGCATCCCATAAACATCATAGCACTTGCACAATAAATACCTCAGATTATTGTCTTGCATCAACAGAGAAAAAAGTTAAGAATTTTTTCTCTAGTCAAGAGCAGGACAATATTCAGACTAATGAAATGCCTACATCCTTCCGAAGTATAGTGAGAACAGAAAATTATTTCCTATATGTAATAAGGTCACAGAATATTTATCAAAAGATTTCTGAGTAATGAAGTTAATAACTTGGAGAAGTAATTATTTATAATTAACAAAGTAATAATATTTCACTCGTTAAACAGAAAAGGAAGTTAGAACTATGAGAAGCAAAGACCCATTACTGCAGTCATTAAGAGTCATAAAGCAGCAAAAATCACATGGTATGGAGTCCTTGCACATCTTTGTGAACTCCCTTAGGAAGATGTATGACCTTAGAAGAAACACTAAATTACCAGGTGCTGCCCTGTATGAAGTTTTCTCCAAAAAGGACACCAGAAAACACAAGTTTTGTTCATCATTTTAAAGGGGTTGATTTTGGTTGCGGTTTTTAGGAAAGGATTATGACGCACAAACACAAAGCTCTGAAGTCAGATTGATTTAAACAGAATAGGTATATTACTGTTAGACTGCTCTTTTAGGCTAAAGACAGCAGAAGAATTTCCCAAAGGACAGGTATAAATAAGCCTGAAATCAAAAGAGATATCCTATAGCAAGTAATTATTTCTTTAATTACAACAGGCTTTAGATGCTCTGTGCCTTTTGAACTCACCGATACAAGACAAGGCTGTTTTTTCAAAACTTGCTCACTTGCAATAATCATCTCTTGGTTCTTATGCAAGATGAGAGAAAGATTGAACAATTGACTTTTTAGTTTTCCAACAAAAAGGCCAAAGCTGATTCTAATGCTTGTAATATTCCTTGTTTTAAATACTGGCTGAAAAAAAACCATTTTATTCTTTGTAATCCTCCCCCATTTGAACTCAAACTTAACTTAGCTAGGCTTTCCAACAAAAAAAAAAAAAGAAAGAAAAAAAAAGAAGGAATAAAAAAAGAAAAATAAATTTTTAGCCCTCTATGAGTAAAATAAAAGTGACCCAAACTATAGTTAAGCTCAAATTTCAGAGAACAAATTTCAGCTGCTGGAACCAATAGGTGAGAGTAGAACTTGGTTCCTAACTAGAGCAAGGCAATTTGGTGTCCTCCTGACCAACGATTACTGGGACACACCACATACTGGGTGTAATTTATGCACGATTATATACATGCAATACTAAGTTCCATTGTGGTGCCATCTAGACCCTGCTTCAGGGTCTATAAGCCCTACCCCTACAGCATACCTGAGTAAGTGGGTGGTGGGACCTTTTTAATTCTGCATCATGAAATCTGAACTCAACTTACCCTGCCACAATGAAAAGCCACCCCATCATGGCATTTCTACAATCATTTTTCACTGTAACTTCTTTTTAAGTCTATTACTACTGAGGGTTCCAGTCTAGCTTATTTACAATATACAAGAAGCAAGAAAGGAACATCAATATAAAAGACAAGGCACACAAAGTTAGAGCTGGAAGTGGCCATAAACATTTCCCTGCTCCCTGCAGCACTGAGCATTACAAAAACAGAGATACTTGCAGATCCAACAAACATTCTGATTCAGGCTAACATATTCCTTCCTGCTCTGCCCTGTCTGAAACCAGTATTTGCTCTACTGTGCCTGCAGCCAGGCATTTGGTAAGAGGCCTGCATTTAGGTAATCACTGTTCAGCTAAAAAGATTACAAAAATCTTTGATGTAACAAGCTACTGGGAACAAGACATGAGAAAAAAAAATAATTTCAAAAAAGTCAGATAATATTGCAATAAAACCAGCAGGCATCAACTTTATTGCAAGCAATTTGTCATCCCAGCGTTGCCAGCTGTATTCACCACAACATCCATTTCCGGGTTCATCACAACGTTCATTTTGAGGCAGGCAAGTTCTATGCAAGATGAACTGCAACACTGACAGCAACAAGCAGTAACACTTCAAAAGAAATGCAATTAAAAATATCTTTAAAACTTCTCTGTGTCACTCTGAAATACAGTAGGATTTTTAAACAACAACGTAAAACATTTTAAGGTTGCCATATTAGAATTGGTTAAAATTCTACAATTAAAGATAGCAAAATATTATTTGATATACAGAAGTATTCTTGGCAAAGGTACTATGAACTGAAAAATAACCTGAAAATATTACACAGACAACAGAAAGAAAAAACAGCAACAGAAACTATTCTAAATGCAGCCTCAAAAACCAGTACGTTGTTCTGGTGAAAAACAACACACAAGACTGGAAGGACTTCAAAATACAGTGGATTAGCACGGTTGTAGTGGGGGAAATATTGGGCCTTTATAGCCTAGTGAAAAAAGCATGACAAGGGAGGGAATGTGAAATATGGCAAATTAAAATAAAATAAAGGCAGCGTTATGTTAAGCAGGAAGGGCGAGTTCTGCAACAGATACAGTAGACTCTCCATTTCTGTATGCCTTTGTAATAGGGCCAGAGGATTTCCTAGAGTCTGTGCTTGCTTTACTCAAAGTATTGGGCTCAATTCTAAAATAAACAAGTTAAATGTAACGTGAAATGACACAATTAAGGTCAAGATAAATAATGTAACGATTTTCTGTATGCACGTAAGGGAAACCTTTACAAAACCCCTTTTTTCTGTGCCCTACAAACTCTGACAGTTCCATCAAGAAACAGTTATCTGCGCACAGTTACTTATGCATGCAGTAATTGTATAGATGCTGTGAACACAAACAATGTCTTGGAGACAGCAGAGGCTCTGTGTTGGCTTTACATTTCATGCAGGCTTTACAAATGTATTTGAACATGCATCCATATGCTGTTTCTGTTGAAAACTTCAGGAACCGTAACAGTGACAGGCTCACTTATTGATGCTTCTGAGGTAACATCTCCTTGCCAGGCTCTCCATGTCCAGCCCCACATCATGAAAAGTCAGAGCAGAAAAGCAAGGTAGGCATAGACATATTCTGTCCCCTAGTTTCACGTAACAGTACACTTCTCCTACCACCTTTCCTACAGCATTTTTACATGATCAAGCAAAACTAGGAAGATGGGAAAGAAGCCAGCTTACACAGACTTTTGCCCAATCCTGCAAGTCTACCTACTCAGACATAAGAGGCAATAAAACAGAGTTAGTGTCTCCTGATTCACAGCAGGAGAAACTGAAATTATCTACATGAAATGGCAGGAAAAACAAAAAAGTAGTTCTAGCTCTGCCAGATCCCACTGAAGTTTACTTTCTCATCCATACAGCAAAAGTCAAATTTCTACTTCTTTATTTACTTTAAGAGAACATGAGACAGAGACAAAGTCTATTCTGCAGGGGGGGGGGGGGTTCTCCAAGCCAGTTAATGATGGGAAGCAACATAAGTCTACTCTTTACAAAGGTTTTTTGTTTTGATTTTGGTTTTTATTTTTGTTTCAGCCTGACCTACTATTTTATAGTCAGTAATAGGAGTTAAACAGAGAATACTTACCACACTTAAACTGACTAAAGCGTTCGCCTTTGGCACAGGATGGCTATACAATGATTTTAACAAATCATTTGAGTCATTTTCCTACAGGGAATATTTTTTAAAGGTAGTTAATTATTATATAAAAACTAATTGTTATTTACTACACATCAAACTATATATTGACAAAGAGAGATATATAATTTAATGAGAAAGGCAATTGCAATTTGGCATGAAGTATTTAAATATTAAATTGAGGCCAGCTTTGTACATCAGAAAATTACTGTATCTGCAAGTTAAGTCTCTCTCTTACATATCTCCCCATATACTCCTTACATGAATGGCATTATTTGCAACTGAAAATCATGTTAACATGTCTAGCTGGTCTGTGCATCTTGGACATCATTTTCCCAAAACTTTTAGCCATGATATTTGTCTATGCTAAGTTTTACTAAACATGCAGCTACACAGCTATATTGTATACATTAAAAATAATTCATCAGAGCACACAGAACAGTTAATAAGGTTTACTAAAAAGTACATGCAGCTACTGGGTTTAACTAGGATCCCCCATCTGGATCTCTAAAAGACACATTTACTTGGGAAAGACAAGCAGTTTGGTTTAGAGTTTTCATTCAGTTTAGGGTTTTGTTTGTGGAAACAAAGTTATTTTTGTTGTCAAAGTAAAACCAAAAATATCAGTGACGAGGGGGCCAGCTTTTAAACATGTCTGAGTCTGCAGGGAGCTTTCGTCTCCCTGCAACAGTGATGATGACACTGGATCTCACACTAGTAAACAAGACTTTGGGTCTAGCTGTTGGTCAGATGAACGGTTCCTGGGCCAGGAGGGAGCAATGCCCTCTAACAGCATCCTCAGCAACAGACATGGGGCCAGGCAATGCAACAAAAAACTTTCTGAGCCATCAAAAGTTTTTTCAGCACAGAGGACAACAAACCTATAACTCAGCAACTTAAATTCGTGGCAGCAATAGCTGCAATGCCAGAACCACTGATAAAAAAAACACAGAAGAAAAACCCTAGCCCCCTTCTGCCAAATACAACCTTAGTAACAATTTTTACTACTATAGTGAAGTCAGGGCAAAAACGAAAGTCGCATTATACCAATTACAAGACTTAAATGTATTCCACACTTCGTTTAAACACAGCTAACACCAAACTTTCTGACTGCATTTTCTTTTTACATAAAATATCATCATTCTCTATAGTCCATTTACTATAATGGACACTAACTGCTTATTCTATAGTTCATATATTCTTGAAATGTCAGCTTTTCCAGCCCACAGCATATGGTTGACTATTGATGGCTTTCCTTTTTTTTTTTTTTTTTTAATTAGAAGCTAGTATACTAATATAGTTAAAGCAGAAAGGTATAGCTTTAATGTTCTCAGTAAAAACAGATGCCAGTATTTCCTTTCCTGTGTAATCCTAGAATATGTCTAATTGCTCATGAATATGCAAACTAAACTATCACGATTTTCCACCAAATGCTGCAAGTAATTTTGTCTTGTAGTTGAGATGACAGAATTACGAGAGGTAGTTTTTAGTTAATATGAAGGGTGAAACAGTACATCATATTTTATGCAGTTCTGAAAAAAAAGTGTTTGTAACTGATAATCAGATAGTTCCAGAGATCTACAGTTTACAATCAATACGTCATACAGATCTCCAGTGATGTGACACTTTGCTCACACTTCACCCAGGACTTGTTTATCCTAAGACTGACACTTTATAAAGGTATATTCTCAGCAGCTTTTTAAGATTAATGTGGGATTCAAGTGACAGAGGCAGCTGTATGTTCAGATTCTTTGAATTTCAATATGAAAATCAATGTAAAAACTTGCTTCTAAATTCCACTAAAATTTTAAATTTTAAAACAGTACACAATCAATTTACAGCATTTTAAATGGTGACCATTATTTCAAGGAAAATATTTTACACAAATAAATAGAGTATCTAAAATTACCTGTTCTTTAGCCAAATAATCTGCCAGGGTATTTAGGAGCTTGTAATATACCTCAAACCACGGTAGGTAACTAAAACAGGAGGGGAAAAAGAATTTTAGTAACATATCAATGTATTTTTTCCAGTGCTTACAGAATACCACTACAATTAATCTGAATTGCATACTTCATAATATTTCTACATATAAATACAATGCATATAAAACTTTTCCCTGCAAATGTAATGGTACATCACTGATAGTAGCAAAGCTACATTTCTTTATGCTGGACACCTGTTTGAAGTTCAATTAAGTGTATATTAGCTCATACTACTTTTACTTCCCATTATGTTAAAGGCACCAAAAGATCATTTTAAACATTGCTAAATCACATTTCCACTTTTGTTATGGCTTTCAGCATTTGTGTTATTTGCAATTTTAAAATTCTACATCCTGTTGTACCTGGTGGACTGCCAGAACTGCTGCTTCCCTGGAGAGCAACAGACAATTTTACCTGGGCAGATCAGGACCCCCGTATTTGACAAGTAGTGCAATGCCATGCAATAGCATAGATGTCACACTATATGTAAGAATATTGTTCTCCCTATAAAGTAATCTCTATAGATAGATTTAACTTCTAAAAAATGAGAGCATTCACCAATATTGCAAATACACAGTACATCAATACATGAATAATTAATAGACTTCTAAAACAAGTCTGCAGTCCATATGCACACAATACTCTCAGTGAGTTAAACAGAACCTAAGATAAGTAAGACATAAATAAAGACCATGAGAAAAACTCAAACACCGTAACATCAGTTTCTTTTTTTTTTGGTCACCTTTAACACTGACATCATCAGTGACTGATTGCTACAGAACTTCCCATAATCACTATTTAAGCCTACAATACAGATGTTACAGGTCTGGTAAACTAAACAGTACCAGTATAAATTCCTCCTTATTTAAAAATTACATACCTTCTCATATCTGTTAGAATTTTATCACAAAGAATATTACTAAAATGGTATGGTTAATATTAGTTGCTTGAGATCAGAAGGGAGCTGGGAAGGAAATAAAGCCTGAAATGCTTTTATTACATTTCATACCCGTATTAATAATACTACACACTTTGTTACTCAATGCAGTAAAATCCACAGACACACTTTCAATGCTTTTGTGTGTGCTGTGGACAAACCTTAAAATTTCAAATCTATGTATTTCCGGAAACGTGCTAACTGCAACTGAAAAAGCCCAGTATGAAGTACCTAAATGTTTTCCCTGATAGGAAAAGGAAATCTGTTAGGGAAAAACCATGGCTGAAGAGAAGCCACATCTAGTTGTGTGCAAGGAGTCCAGTGAAGGGTTACGTTTTCTTCGTAACACCTCTGTTCTCAGTACACAGCTGGCAAGACTTTAGAAACAATTCTAAATTCTCAGGGCGAAAAAAAGAGAGCAGCAGAAATCTGAACATAGTTATAGTTATGTGTTTTCTAGCAATCTTTGCCATCCTTATATATGCTTGCCTGCTGCTTAAAAAAAAAAAAAAAAAAAAAAAAACACACAAAAAAAACCCAAAAAACCCCACATACAACTAAAAAAGCACATGAATTTACACCTGCCAAGCCAAAAAGACACAGAGGCAATGACTTCTTTTAAAGCCACTGTATTAAAATCTTTATCACAATAGCATACTGGCTATTAATCAAACCTACATAAACTTCTTAATGCTTGCTATCGTTGACAGTAAAGGCATGACATTATTGCATTTGCTTTCCAATATATTCTTATATAATCATAAAATTTACTTCATTGCACCTGTAAGGCCACTCCCTGCTTACAGGCATGAACACTGCATGCCCTCATACAGCCCCCATCATACAGCAGCTAAAACACCTGATCCCTGAGTCCTGTTCCACCTGGTACTCCCATTCTATTCTCTTCTGTAATCACGTTAACCTGGTTTTGCATGTCGCTGAAACGCAGCATAGAGAGGCAAACAAAAATTTTCACCACAGCAGTCAAGAGAACCTGCAAAAGTCAGAGCTACTGGACAGTTTTACCAGCCTCGATCTACAGCAGGTTCCAGCGTCCTGCCCAAGCCAAGGTACAAGGTAGGTATAAATCACAAAGTATTTTTACAACACTAGACATGCAAATGGGTTAGATGATCTAAAAGTTTTCCAGTCTTTTGTTAACACCTCTGCATTAATAGTGTATATCACCCCAGCATATTTTGCTGTAGAATACTCTAAAAATTATCTAATCATTCATTTTTCATAATGAACATTTGATTAGCATTCTGTAAAAATAAATGCTCCTACTTCAATAAAATATTAACCACATTTCTTGTATCCATGATCTTAACTCCCCTTTTACTGTGCAAATAAAAGTTAGAAGTAATTTTTAAATAATGCATAAAAAGGTCGAATTCATTATTTGACATTAATGAACGCTAGCAGAAAACCAAGGGAGACTTTTCTTTCATACGCAAGTCATGCTGACCAGAGCACTCGTACAAGAATTTCTTGCCATAGCAAAATCTGGTTGACGATATACTTCCATGTCTTCATGTAACAAAACCACAAAGAAAAGCACTGTAAAAACAGACTATTTGCACATAGTTTAAAAATGCCAGTTTCCTTTCTGAGCTGAAAGACTGGAAAAAGAACTGCCTTAAGCCTCATAACCACAGACACGTTTAAAATAATTTCAACATGCCTCTTAAACCTGAAAAATTAAGGCAATCAAAACAAGTACTCCATTACATTACACGGTATGAAACCAAAGGCCACCAAGACCTGTCCTCTCTTTTTCACACAATCTTCAGTTCTTCTAAAGGAGATTAATTGCAAAAGTTGTTGTCGATATTTTTAATTGTACTGTTCTTAGTGCAACAAAATATTACAAAGCTCTATTGGAGAGCATAGAAGTTCCCTTTATATCTTTCTTCTATGTATTTGCCAAATGCTATTAATTCAGTATAATAAAGAATTGTTATATTTGTTGTTTTCATAAACAGTGCCTTTGTGTCTGTATATACAATGTATCTCTGCATTCAAAAGTAAATATAAACACAGGTTGTGTTTGTTGGTAAGACAGGTATCAGGTGGTATTTTAGATTCTCAATTCAAAGAGTAAGTATAAGTTCTTTTATTTTGTAACATCCTAAAGGCTGTCAAGCAATATTTTTATCCTCTTGTACCACAGCCTGATTTTGCAAGCGCCTGTGTTAATAATCCTATTAATTTATTTGGACTACTCTAGATGAACATTCATAGATGAACATTCCCATGAAATAGGCTTTACATCTTTATCCAGAGACCGTATTGGATAAAGCACAGTGTTTAGAATCTTAAAATCACAGAATCACTTAAGTTGGAAAAAACCTTCAAGATGACCAAGTCCAACCGTTACCCAGCACTGCCGAGTCCACCACTACACCATCCCCCTAAGCGCCACATCTACAACGTCTTTCAATACCTCCGGGGCGGGGGGTGGCTCCACCACCTCCCTGGGCAGCCTGTTCCAACACTTGGCAACCCTTTTGGTGAAGAAATGTTTTCTACTATCCAGTCTAAACCTCCCCTGGTGCAACTGGAGGCCATTTTGTCTTGTCCTATTGCTTGTTACTTGGGAGAAGAGGCCGACACCTACCTTGCTACAACCTTCTCTCAGGCAGTTGTAGAGCACGATAAGGTCTCCCCTCAGCCGCCTTTTTCTCCAGACTGAACACCCCCAGTTCCCTGGGCTGCTCCTCACGGAACTTGTGCTCCAGCCCCTTCCCCAGCCTCGTTGCCCTTCCCTGGACACGCTCCAGCCCCTCAGTGTCCCTCCTGCAGCGAGGGGCCCAGAACCAGCCACAGGATTCCAGGTGCGGCCTCACCAGTGCTGCGTACTGGGGGACTATCGCTTCCCCAGCCCTGCTGGTCACACTGTCTGGTACAAGCCAGGGTGCCGTTGGGCTTCTTGGCCACCTGGGCACACTGCCGGCTCCTGTTCAGGTGGCTGTTGATCAACAAGCTCAGGTCCTTTTTGGCCAGGCAGCTTTCCAGCCGCCCCTCCCCCAGCCTGTAGCGTTGTGTGGGGCTGTTGTGCCCCAAGTGCAGGACCCAGCACTGGGCCTTGTTGGCTTGCATGGCACTTCTGCGTCTAATAGCTAAAAACCAGAAGCACTACAGGTGAAAGAATCTTCTTAGTTTGTTCTGTTAGCAAATCTTGCAAAATTTAAACTTTGTTTAGCACAGACAACTAGTCTATGTACAGAAAAGTCATCAAGCGCACAAATGTCCATCGACATCTGTTAGGCTAGGTAATATCTTTTTTTTAATTCAGTACAGAAATGCATCCTCTGCAAAAAATAGTTTTTAAATGGCTGAATTTAACAAAGGAGACCTGTAATACGTTACTCCTAGCTCAAAATCCTCACATTCATACATACCTTAACAACAGATAATATCAAAATTAAAATCCATTACTAGACATCATACTTGTATTCATTGAATTATTTATGAGCAGTGTATTTCATAATTAATTAGCTATTCTACAAAAATGTCAAAAGGTTATCAATGAAACCTCTTCACAGTAGATAAAACCGAGGAATAACAGGGCTTTCATTTTCAATTTTAATGCATTTAGAAGCCTAAACCTCAAATAAAAATAATTTAGGTTCTTAAACTATTAAACCATCATTGGCTTCTTGTTTATTTTTCTCTACTTGTACACATTGTCTTTGCATTCATCATGTCACTATCAATAACTATTTGAGAAACAAACATACAACTTCCAGCAACATACAGCAATGTCTCCAAAGTTGCCACAAAACTTTTCCCCCATAATAAAGAAAAATACTAAAACACATGCAATATTTTTTTAATACATATCTATTCCCTGATTGAGAATACAGTGGTCTTTATTTAGAAGTACAGCCACTGCCTGTCACAAAAGCAAAAACCCAAGATATTTCATGGTTAATTAAAAACGTACTTAGCATTTTCTTTTAATCCAAATGAGCCACAAGGCAGGAGCTCAGACTTTTATTCAAAGTCACTCAAAACCCTTGTTGCTGTAAGTAGACTTCCACCTCACTGGTGCCTCTACTATAGCTCTGATAAAACTTTTACATTCATGAGTCAAAGGTTAAATAAAGGAGAGGAAATGTTTTCTGTCAAATAGTCAGGTAACCACTAACAGTCCTGAACTATCAGCAGGAATCTAACTTCTAGTAATCAAATAAAACTAAGGAAACTGCCTTTCCGTAGCTAAATGTCTAATGTCTAGGGGCTACTTTTCTGTCTGGAAAATTGACACAAAATGTGTAAAATTGAAACATTCTGCTTCTAAGGGATTTGCCTAAAGGAAGAGAGAGAAAGCTTCAAGCACTTCAAGCATGGTCTGAACTGAAGAACTACAAAGGCTTACCACATAAACCTGTCCTCCTTATTAGAGCATTTCATTTGGAAACATAGGTGACAATTTTACAGTCATAAAATTAATGAAATCTAAGACTGAGCACTTTAATGATGCATTTTGCGTTCCTATGGATACATAAGGTCACTCTTGGAGTCCACCAACAGTTTCAAGACTTTTAACAAAACAAATTTCAGTCAAATTATTTGCACTTTCTACTAAAATCGTTCAGGTAATTCAAACACAATTGCACGTAAACCCAAGTATTATTCCTACTGCAAACAGCAGTGATATTTAGAAACAGTACCCAGCAGAATTAAGTCTCCTCCTATTATTCAAAAGAGAACACTGAAATTTCTACTGTGCCACTTCACAACTGGCAAAATTATTTCAATTAAAACATAAAAAGTAAAACTAGAAGAAAAGATACAGTATAGTATATGAGCACAACAAGGTATGTTACTCTTGTATGTTATTCCTGTTGTGGTACCCCTTGTTTTTACAGGGCTGCATTCGCTCAACAGTCTGTGGACAGAGAGAAGGTGACCCAGCAGGAGTCACACCGACAGCTTCACAAAGCAGCCGCGCAGTTTAAAGCTAAAAAAACCAACAAAACAAAACAAAACTTGGCAAAGGAATCACACAAAACTTCTGGAGAATAACCCAAGAAGCATCCTCTTATCTTAATATGGGTTTGCACTTACTGGCACTTTGAATTTGGCAACTGCAGTCCAGCCCTGCGTGATCGTTTCAGACAATATTGTGTCACAATTATGTTCTTCTAACAAAAATGCCCGAGACAGCTACCTTAGGGGATTTTTACTTCACTGTATAAATACACAGAGAACTTGAACAAAACATTCTGATTTGGGAGAAAATTCTGTTTACACAATTCATACACACGTGTTTCTAAAACATAAGAAAACCCATAAAACTTAAGCTAGAGTTTTAGATGTAGATTTTCTGTTTCAAACTATCCAGTTTAAAGCAGGACCATGTGGCTGCAAATTCAGAGATGACTTCCTTTAATTAGTGTTTCAGATGAAGAACAAATCATAGAGAGAAGTCCCATAAATCAAGCAGCTTTAGATTGCTGGTGTAAAACCTGAGGACAAGCAGCCTTTCCTTCAGTTTTCAGTTCAGAACGCCATTCAGCAGCTCAAGCCCTGGCTCCTAGCAGCCCTGGCAGGGGTTAACGCCTGGCCTGGTACCATTCACAAGGGACATCCGCAAGAGAAAAGCTGTGTCCTGTTCCCCACTCGTCAGCCTATCCAAATGTCTATAGTATTTCCTTCTCATCACTTTGACTGGCTTGTTCCTGCTCTTCTTTTCGGAGATTTTTACTTAGATTTTAGTTATTTATGACCATTTCATTTAGTAAATTTTTCAGTATTTTACTACCTCTAGTTGTCTTTGTTAAAGCCCAAGTCAGCAATCTTAATATCTTCCTCTTGTTTGAGGCAATATACATGTATGTGCATATGCAGATGTAAATAGTTAGACATGGTATTTATATAGACCTGCATTTGTGTGTTTATATAAAAGTCTATGACTATCGTGTCAGACAAGTAGTTTGAACTGCTCACACAGCAGAGTAATTACATTCACACACTGAATACAAATTTATGTTATTTTGATATATGGAAGAGAACAAGTGTGAACATGCATACACACTCTTTGTATATAAAGACAGCCTTAATTTATTAAGATTTCTTTGATTTTGGTTAATTTAAGATCAGCAAGCATGTACAAAGGAAAGCCACATAAAATGCCAAAAGAAATCTGCTACTGCATCCCTTTCACTTGGCCACTTCTAATGGATCTTGGATGCAGAGCAGAAACCAGACTGGATACTAGAAGACATCAGATGGAAATACTGATGCATTATTTCTGTCTGAGCACAACACACAAATTGGAGAGAAATGGACTACCAAGCTAGAAGTACAATGCTGTGAAGCTGGTGCTGTTATGCATTCAGCTATGCGTTGTAAATTTGAAACTGTCACAATAAAAGCAATGAAGGCAATGCTTTGATTACAGTTCGCTGAAAAATTATAGCTTGCCACTTTTTATTTTCCTTGTTATTTCTACCAAGTAACAGACCGTTGACTAATCTTTAGCTGATGTATGTCTGTGGAAAAATAAAATAAATGCCCAAGTTTACCCCAGCTGAGAATTTCCATCCTTTGCGTTGTATCACTACAAATAGTATTTAAATGTGCATACCTGAGCTTGCGTAACTGATTAAACACTTGTTATTACAGCATTAGAAGCCAGCCAGACAATTTTAGGAGTACAAGTAAAAAATTTTGTTTCTCACTTGATGGGGGAATAAAAGGTTAATTCAGATAAAGAGCTAAAAGCATGCACATACATTCTCACTCCGGGCCTCAACAAGGTATACTAACAAAAGGTATCACAGAGAAACGGGTTAAACATTATACACTCCCAAATCCTACAAATCAAATCTTTCTGCAGTATTATTAAAGAAGTATCGTCAGGATCACAGAAAGTCAATTAATTCCCAGAATATAGTCTTTTCCTTTTGTTATTTTCATTATATGGCCATAATTATTATTTTATGCAATATTTAGAGCAAATACTTATTATTAAAATTACTTGACCAAAAATGTCCAGTGTATTGGCTTTCAACATTAAGTTTAGAATCTGTTTAAAAGCTCACAAAAATCTTCATGGGATATCTCCAGTAATTTTAAGCACTGCTCTGTAAGTTTCTGTATCATCTGGGGTTTTTTTGCCCCTGCACACAGTCTGTTACTGACATTCTCATACAAGTTGATGTTGGGTTTGTCTCCCTAACTCACGTGGTCTATCCTAAGGACACCTTCTGCGACTGCCCGATTTCCATGTTGTTCAAATACCAGATAATCTGCTTTTCTTCACAAGCTTCCTAGCTTACTCTCCAGCATTATCCACGTTGCCCCTCTGCCGCCAGTGGGTTTGGCTCTTTGGCAGCACGTGGCGCCTCCTTCACCTTGTGTTCGGGGATTCTCACTTTGAAGGTAATTACACTTCACTTCAGTCCTGTTGTTCTCATGTGTTGCCGAACTGGAAGTTCTCATTTCCTCTGTGGGCATCAGAGGCTGCTAGGCTCTTAAGTGAAGTTGCAAATTTGCCTTTTAATTAAAGCACACTGGCTTTGAATTAATTTAATTGAAAGGGGGTTAGGACAGCTAAACAAGTCTTTTTTTTTTCATTACCAAAACAATTCTCTTACAGGAGAAGAAAGAAAAAGCAGAGGGAGAAACAAAGTATTTCACTGGGGTCAACTTCGTAATCACCAATATCTCTTCTGCAATCAAGCAGCATGCTCTTTATTGAGAATTATCTGGCTCTAAGCATTTCTTAGATTAAATACGGTCTGGCTAAATAAACATGGAAGATACATCCAAAAATCATATTTCCAAGGACAGGAATACATAATAGTGCACTTTATTGTTAAATTGACTGGATACTTGACAAAGATCTCATTAAAAAGTAAAAATACATAACATTCAAAGCCTCTAAAGCTGCAGCATATTGTATTCTGCTTTTAAGCAAAGATTTCATGTTATTTAAATAGAATTATTTAGCCTCACACAAGGATATCATCACATAGGGCTTGGGTTCATTTTTGAAATGAAATCAGTGTTAACACTTGTAGAAAAATTATATCCTGATAGATAAATAAAACACATTAGCAGATACCTTTTCGTGTATTTTTCTTACATTCACTCCCTGACTCAACTTTACTTGGGCTGACTTACCTTAGAATACAGAGGCAGACCCTGCCTCCTGTCGTCAAACGGCAAAATCCAAACCTTTGCTTACTTTCAATGTCGGTGAGCACAAAGGTAAAATGCTGTCCTACTTGGTTTTGGGACCCCCTGAAAAATTAGATACAGAGCATAAAACCACTAAATCACATCAAACGCGAGCATTTAAGTCGTTGGTCTCAAGCCTCACTACCCCTCCCTCCCTCCCCAGCACCCAGGTGGCCCCTGCCCCCCGCCCCGTCTCATCAGCACAGAGGAGCCCAGGTCCCTCGGTGTGTCACACAGCTCGGGCCGCAACAGGCACAGTGGCACGGTGTGGCACACAGCCCCTCACTACGTAAGGCCCAGGCAGAGCCAGCACAAGCCTGCCACAGCCTGTCGGCTTTGAGGACACCTCAACAGTGGAAAACAGTACCCAGAAACAAGGTTTACAATTCTACAAATAATTAATTAAACCGGCATCCCACAGGCCTGGTTTAAGGCATCCATTAGAAAACTGACTTCTTTTTTGCACTTTTTTTTTTTTTTTCCTTTTTCTTTTTCCCTTCAGAATAGCTCCCTTGGTTAAACCTGTAGCCTTCCTATGCACCCACACATCTTCCTCCCTTTTTTTGCACTACACGTTGCCCAACAAAGAACTTGTTGCTAAATTAATTTCCCAGTGCAAAAAAAAAATATGCAAAAACCAGTAAATAATCAAGAACTAACAGCATAAGAGCTAAAACAATAGTATCTTCAAGATTATATCAAAACATGCACCGACTCGAGCCTTACTCTGCCTTGAAAGTTGACACAAAATTTCCCTGCCTGATGCTCCAGCTCCTTTTACCCCCAAGCTCTGCCCTGCCAGCATTCCCTCAGCAGCGCAGCCCAACACATTTTGTTCTCGGTTTCTGCCTCCCGCTCCAGTGTCATCTCTGGCTCCTCATACTTGTCTCCAGGTCCCAGTACCAAGCTCCATTCCTGGCCTCTCCACTTTCTGCTTGACAGTATGAACCTTTTCCCAATTTCTTTTTAAGAAGAAATGGCATCTTGACTGCCATGACATGTCTCTTATCTCCTTCATGGTCTCAAGCCAGGCACCTTTCTCTCCTGTGCCATTTGTCAGCGTCAGACAAGAGATCAATGAGAACATGGGACAGACCTGCTTTTCAGTGTGGCCAAACTTCAGTGATCTTCATAGAAATGTTCTAAAACGCTTACACTGAATGCATTTTGCAATCAAACGACTGTATCTGAAGTTCACTCACAGAAACACATATTGCACTTTTCCAAAATCTCCCAAAGAAAAGCAGCTTTAGGTAAGCTTGGCTTTTTCAGCCAGGAGATGTAATGTGTAGCACAGAATGCAGCACAGAGTGGTTTGGGTTGGAAGTGATCTTTAAAGATTTAATTAAAGCCAAATGAAAGCAAAGTTATAATGGGGAACACATGGAGATTTGCAAACATAAAATGCAGCATTTCTCCCTGTAATTCTATTGTCTGCTGTTCTTTTTCCACTCTTCCATGATCTTCTACAGCAGAATACCTAAGCACCTGCTAGTAAGCACTATGATTAGCATGTGTCATGTGTGGTTCGATCTTAGATGCCAAGCTGAAAATGAATTCCTAGAGAAGCTGAAAACCATCACAGATCTCAGTCTTCCAATCTAAGAGCACAAAATATATTTTTAATTTATCCCCTGCAATATGTTTGGGGGTTTTATTATTGTGGCTTTTTTGTTTGTGTTTTGTTTTTAAACCTCCACCAAAAAAAAGCCCCAAAATTTTCCCCTAGGAAAGAAGAAAGCAGCAGAGGATCAAAGAGCGAGAGAAGTTACAATGTACAAATTTATGTTACAATGCTTAACGTGTGCATGACAACAGCTTAAAGATTAGCTAAGTGATACCACTACCCAGACCATAGTGCCCCCACACATTTCAGTTTGGTCTAGTCCCTCGTGAACATACAGTGACCAGCCTGAAACAAAAGGCTGTGCTGAGCATATATGACACTACAAGACACATTTAATCCAATATAATCCCTGGAAACCCACGCTAATTAATGGCCTATTTTTTTGGTCAGGTAATTAAATGACTAAAACAAGCATTCTCCTCACTTGTCTTCGATAGACTGGAACAACTTGGTGTGCTCTTTAAACACAGTAAACACTCAGTGGCTTTCACTTAGTCCTTCATTTTTCAGGTTCTGTATAGCGAGCACAGTGCCTGTGTATTACACCCCATACAACACAGAGCTATCAATAACACAGGGTTATTACTCCCCTGCCAACGATGCAATTTGCTATCTCACATCTCTGCATTTTCCACTTTATTCCTGACACCAGACTGCCACCGAAACCTGCAGTATGGTTTCAGTACCACACACACACTGCCCAGGGGCTTACACAACAGTTCAGCAGGAGCTGGGCAGCCAGCAGCACTGATAATGCACCGCACAGCGATCTCCGCTGCCTCCTGCTCCCACCCCCTCCCTGCTCTGCTGCATCCCACCATCAGGTGTGGAGTTTTCCACAGCCACAACCAGCTTTTTCTTATGTCACAGAACCCCTGGCACAGTTCTGTAGTCGGGTGCCTATCTACCCATCTACCATTGGTCAAGACCCATAGAGATCATTGATAATTCACAAGCAATTGTTAATACACGCTCATCTATGCAGGCGTTGTTTTTAATGTATGGTGTACATGTATGTCAAGCAAATGGTAACTCTATTACTGCTTGACAACAATTACTTAGCCCCAAAAAACTCGTATCAGCAAGGATCTCTTGCTTTCAGGTACTTGCCTCTTCCCTTCCCAAAACCTGAAGACGACAGAGGAAAACAACCAGTATTGCAATTAAAGCATACGTAAAAATGTCACGACACAAGACCACTTTAAAACATGAGATTTAAATTCTGATATTCCTTATTAAAAATAGCCCAGTCAAGTTACGAGTTCACCAATTCCAACACCATCTCACCGCCTCCAACTCCATGTCTTCCTTTTGCTTCTTTAAGAAAGACAAATCCATGTTTCAACAGTCAATGTAAAAGTGGCCCAGCTTGAAAACTGCTTCCCACACAGTTTAGAAGGAGGTGTAAGCAGCATGTTGCAGATTTTCAAACTGAGAAAAACTCCAAGGTTAATACTGAGCCTCCACAAAGAGCCCATAAGTTTACATTTGGTCCCAGCTGCTTCAAAGGAGCAGCTAATAGCAGCCAGTGGCCACCCATCTGGACCGCGTTTTGTGATCAGTTTAAAATACTGAGTTAATCCTGGATTTCTAATTTGAGAACTCCACTTAAGATCCGAGGGCAGCAAGGATGTCAGGTTTTTTACTCCTCTTCAACAGAATTAACACTGACTATACATAAGCCTTACAGAAACAAATTATGATTGGGGATTTGTATGCATTGATAGATAACCACCATGTATAAACCAGGCCCGTAAAACATTTAAGAAGTGGTAGCACTACAGTTTTAAGATATATATTGCATATACCCTCATGGACAAATGCTAGCTATGTGATGCGGGGTTCATGCCTCTGTTTCACTGCAGCCCATTCAGGTTGTTCAGAAGTCAACTCTCACCTCCAGAGGCAGGTAGCAGCTCCGGGCACTGCTACTGAACCACCACAAATGACGCCTCTCAAAGTTCTCCTTAATGTGAAAATCAACACAGGTAAAACGTAATTATGTACCAGCGTTCCCTACACAAAATGTTACCTAGACTTTCTATCGGAGTGCAGGATCAACTGGCTGAGCTTCAAAAAATGTCTGCAAAATGGTGGCCGAGCTGGCTGCTTGAAGAGAGCACGATCCGCTCACCTGTGTGGGGAGAGCAGGCACAAGTTGTTCCCAGCCTTCACTGACCTTCTCACTCACTCCTCTGCCTTGCTCTTGACTTACTTTCAACTCTTGCCCTGCATGCTTACTTTTAATCGTAGTTTAACAATAATAAATCACTAATAGCAAAGAATGTACGTAAATACTTAACCCTGCAGACTACAATGGGCTCTTTCAAGGTTATTACAGTTCACTGTAGAATAAAAGTAGTTTTTAAAATTTTCTAAGTACATATCTACACAATGCAGAAAAGGCTCTTTGGGTATGCAGTAGGTAAAGAGTCATTTTAAAGATTTTTGTTTACACTGTAGTCATTGTTCAGGACTCATTTTAAGGCTGCCTTGAGAAAACTAATTAAGGCAGGAATTAAATCTCTTCTTCAAACCAAAACCAGCATGTCTAATTATGGAATTTATCCCTTGTTCTCAGTAAGAATTGCTCTTCTTCCAAGTTAATCTGTTTAGGATACAGAAGATGTTTGAAATTATTTTTTTCTTCTCCAAATTTTAGACATCTTTAAAGGGGTTTGAATTTCAGATTTTTCAGATTCAGAAAAAATTCATTTTTTCAGTGAGTTCCAGAAAATTATTATGCATGGGAATACAGATTTTGATGACTTAATTTTAGAAGAAAACTGGTTATTTAGAAGAAATATTTAGAAGAAAACAATGTTACTGGTATTGTTAATTACAAGGTGTCATGTACACATCCTTGACCAATGTAACTGAAGTACACAGTTCTGATGAAAGCTTTGGTGGCTGCTACCTAAACTTGAAAATTTCAAATGTATTTCATCTCCCAGTCTGACGCTGAGAATCAAACCCCGCCAGTCATTCAACCTAATTCTCCCCTGATCAGAGAATAGATTAGAAACCATTTCAAGGAGAAATTTGAAAACCAGATATTAGGGTAGTGGTACAAGCTGATGCAGAGACTGGGGAGACAGTCACCCTAGGTTGGGCCATCTCCTTCAACTAATTGCTATCCCCAAAACTCAGCTTCAGGAACTATTTTTCTCCATTTCCAAACCCACTCCATGATCCATGAGCCCACAGCTCAGGCTCCCTGTGTGAAGGGCTCCTCTGCTCCAACTGAGCTGACCTGAGATCTGCTTCTCATAAACCCCAGGAAGAAACACCAGAAAGAACATCTTTACACATCAGAAAGAAAAGGAAGAAAACTGCGTAAGATATAAAAACATACAAAGCTACCACCAAGTAAGAAAATCCCCACAAATAAAAAGGACAGTCAACTTATAACTGGGGTTATGTCTTCAAACACTAGAAGCATTAAAAGACACCACACTACTAGTTAGCACCACACTACTAGTTAGTAAAGAGTCTCACTGGGTGCATTCCAGTTGCAAGAGCAGCCTGCTCTGGCCAGGGGCCCTGGCCATCGTACCTGCCCAGGGTCTACCAGAGGTCCCTCGGTGTGCCCAGGTCTCCTCTCAGACGGGTCCACTTCTGCACACACACGGCATCCACACAACCCGCGCTCAAAACGAATAGTTACACTCTTCCACAGTGCACGCCGTAACCTTCCTGACAAAGACTTCTCTCTTACACATACGTACCATGATACAACGAGGGAAAGGATGGAAAGAACTCAGCTGTATAAAACTGCTGCTGTGCATTTCAGTTCACAACCTATTCCGCAAACTGACTGGAATGACTGAAGCATGCAGGAAATGCTATAATTTGTTTATCTTCTCCTGTACAGCTTAAATATGTTCTCAATTATTTACTTTTCATTCTTAACTATTTACCTCGAAGGCAAAAATATTGGTGTATGGTATAATTGCCTTTCACAAGAGTTGGGTTCACAAACCCAACGATCTCTACAGCCACTGTTTCACATTTGTCTTTATTATAACTGTGTTTCTGCACGCAGATTTTTACCAGAAATACCAACAAACCCAACATTAGCCAGGAACGGGAGATGGAAGGTGATGTCATTCCTGCCATCATTACTCATTGACCCTAACAGATTATGAGCTAAATAATATGCACAGTAATTTCCAAACTTGAGCAATATTCTACTGCTAACGAGAAATCTTCTACAGCAGCAGAAACACTTCTTATGCTCCAAAATATAACATTTCCCTGCAATCTGGTGGGTGCTGTAGGGGAAATTAATGAGGTACACATCATTGTCTCCATGCTGATCCTACACAGGCATTTTCCAAAGTGTCTTAGCTAGAAAGGCACGCGTGTTACACATTCAGCAGAAGAAATGCATTCTGAAAGGGGAAAGACAGAGAAAAGGAAGGAGAGAGGGGAAATATTTATGGCAGAGACAAATGACAGAGATTCAAAGCATAGATAAGATTGAGGGGTCAAGCAATGACATAGTGCAACTTCAGACTGAATTTGTAATGGGCCCAAAAGGAACAAGAGGAGAAGTTGCATGCTCACTAATCGCCATCCAGCTAAGTAACTGATGGATGTAGAGATCGAGGTGCAGGCTCTCTGCAAAGGTCCAAGTTTTGGGTTAAGAGTGAAAATACGCAACACTGCTGGAGAAAGAAAAATGAAGAAAACGATGCAGAATTTGTGTAAAGGATTCAAGGCACAAGAGAGAGAACATAGCGCTTTTTCTGATGTATTAATATTAGCTTAGCAAACATTAAAAGGAAATTAAGATCTTGATGTTCTCAAATGTTAAAACCTCCTATTCTGTATGAAAAGAAATGGAGAAAGGAATTCTGTGCAGAGAAAAGGGAACTTAGTCATAAATACCTACAAGTAAACCGTTAGAATGTTATACAATTGTGCCATTTATGAAGCCTAAAATAATTTATTCATACAAAAAAAAAAAGACAGTTTTTTGGAGAAAACACTCAAGAACTTCTATGACACAATTCATTTCTTAACCCCTTCAAAATAAAATGTAAGCCATAACCAGCAGTAATGAAATTATGTGCTTACTTTCAATAAAAAAATTTATATAAAACTTAAAGTCATGGTCAAAACATTACGCCATTGTGCCTTTTTTGGCTTGACTTCCAGTTTAAATTTAATGGGAGTTACCTCTAGATTTTTAATCACCATTCACAGCATGTACTTTCGATAATTAGAACGAGTAGTGTACAGTTATTTATAACATCTGCATATAAGATAAAGTAAGTACATCTGGTGAGATGATGTAAGCATCAAACAGTGAGAACTAAATCTGGATCTCTGTCTACAATCACTGTCATACAGTGAATAAAGCAAATTAAAATATGTGTTCTCATTTCATTCACTTTTCAAATCATTCTCCAATACATTTGGAAGAAAACAGGTGATAATGAACTTAGCACTCTGCTTTAATGGTGCTTTAACTTTCCCACTCCCATAATCTGAATAATATAGATTACCTATTTTAATGAGTTTTATTTAGGTAATTAGCAGAAATGACACTCCATTGCCTTCAACTGCTGTATAGTAAGAACCCAGAAGCAATCTATGGAACAGTCACATTTTTTGTTCTAGGTACCTTGATCAGCAGCATCAGCGGAAATTTCATTGGTAATTTCTAGCTCTTACTAGGACCAGATATTGCTTGAAGTGGTTTACGTGTATATAACACAGGCTGAGAAACTACACTCTCTAAAGTACAATGTGCTCAATCAATGAAACAGATACTTTGTGCTTCACTTCAATCAAAGTTTTCTGTACCGAAATAAACATTGAAACTGCCTGTAAAACACCTGGGGGTATTAGACGTACAGTCTATTACGAATCTGTACACAAGAAAAAAATATTACTATTTTTTTCCCCCACCAGACAAGTGAAAAGCACATTTATGGCTAGATGAAAACTAAAATTCTTGTCACATTTCAAATGTCCATTGGAAAAAAGCCATATAAAAAGGAGCTATAGCACTGTTTTTCCTCAATTTTTTATAAGTCCAAATTTCAAAATAAAAAGTAAAACTGAGAAAGCAGAAGACCACTAGTTTTCTCAAAAAAAAAAAAAAAAAAAAAAAAAAAGTAGTAATGTATGTCTACATTACAGAAAATGCTTGAACGGAATAGTGAACGGTAAAAACACCACACAGCCAGCAAGTTGTTCATACAAACAGCTCGCCAGTCGCCTGCTTTCTTTAATGAGCTTCCAGTATTTCTGTCCTTTTCCCCCACAATAGCTCTGCCCCTCCCCCTCGTCCATGCTCTTTCATACTCTCATGATCCCGCACTGCCTTTGGTTCTCCCACAAACCTCCTAAAACTCAGCTCCCAGCTGCGCTAGAAGCCACAAGCGCGGTGGCCGGTTGTGGAGATCTCACAGCACTGCCCGAGCAGGCAGCAGGCCAGGCCAAACACAGCCGGCTTGTTCCCCTCCCCAGTATATTTCAGCTTCCAAGGACCGCTCCTCCTTCTGTTCAACTGCCAATTTTTATGAAATTTTTAGAAATCCTGCACCTTTGAGAGCACTGCTTTACAGTCGAGTATGAGGCCAAGAGTCAAAAAGTGTGTCTCCGGAGGGAGCATGGGCGGGTATTAACAGACAAACAGTAAACATTACATAACTTTGTCTTTTTTTCTTTTTTCTTTTCCTTCCCTCAGATACTCAGCTAAAAAACATAGCTAGCTATGCTATAAATTTATGTTTTCCCAACACCGTACTGATTAAGCTTATCCATCTCATATGAGCAACTGTCTTCTGAATGGTTCAACAGAAATAGTTAATGCAAGACGAGTTATCTGAAGATAATTATTTGCTGCCACTGATTATCTTCTTGCCACTGGATGGCAGCAACAGAACCTCACCTTTTTCTGTTATCCTCAAATTTTATTTCCATTATTCATCTTCATTACCAATTTTAAACAGAATTCTGTACATATCTTAAGCACATTAAAGACTTTAATGCTTTAAAGCCAACGCTGACAACTGTATTAGTTAAGTCATTAAAACAGCTTAAAGGACAGTGAGCTTAACCAGTTCAAAACCCAAACAACTTAATTAAATTCAACTATAAAAGACTAAATGAATGTAGTTTATTTCAGGGAAGTTATGTTTATGAAGATCTTTATTTTGCCAGTGTGTTTTTCCTGCAAAGCCTCTCTTCTTTCCTCTACACACAAACCATCTTTTAGTCCACTGAGAGCAGCTCCTTGCATCTGATAGATGCTCCTCATCTTTGAGACTCCATCTACAACTGACGCCTATGTTGTTCTGAATCCAGCTCAGCCTGCATGCTACCTGGGTGTATCTTTCATGAATTAGGCAAATTAAACTTCTAATTCAATCTTTGCTGATTAGTACAGTATGAGTTTTCCAAAAGGAGCATAATTTATTAAATTAATTGCCATAAATCATTTTGACAAGCTTAAATAAATATTTTAATTATAAAAATGTTTTATATGAACAATTTATATGACTGGCAGCATTACATGGAAGCAACACCACCAGAAAGGTAAGAGCTAATTAATTATAAATAATGGTCCCGATTTTTCTCTGAGAAAAATCAATTGCATATTCAGTTACTTCCACGCAATTAAAGTCTTCATTTCTTTGAACTCAAACAACATGTTTTTCAGTACTGCTGGGTGAGTTTTTACATCCTGGTGCAACATAAGTTTTCCGTTTGTTTTTTTGCTTGGTTGTTTTTTTACGATGCTTGCCATTTGAAGGAAACTGTTATTTCCTTATATTTACACAGATGATGCTTAAAGTTATAATGGACAAAAACTGGGAGCTGGAATGTAGCTCCACCTTGGAAAAGATATCCCTATATCTCTGTAAATGTTGCATCTTACTGTGGTACTTTCCTACTAGTGATTTCATAGTTCCTTTAGAAACAAAGGATGTGGTGTTCTTCTCATCTGCAGGTGCAAGTTTAGGAAGTGCAGTATGTTTTCCTTTTCTTTGTATCTTCCCTTTCACAGAAAATGATATTTAGCCTAACTGCAATATTTTTAAATACACAATAACTGTACCACATACCTTTCAATGTCAAAAGGAAAGCAGAACTTCGGAACGCTGTTCAGCACTTCCTGTAAATACAAGTCAAAGAAATAAAGTTAGGATTTTTTTAAAAGGATTTTGAAAGGCTTTCAGGGCAGTTGTTAACAACTACCATACAGCTTGCTTTTAAAAAATATCTAAAAATACTCATAACAAATAATAAGTTGAAGGAATATATGATTGCAGAAGATACAGCACACGTTCCTGGACTGAAATAATTGATTATTAAAAAGGAATTAAGTTTGTGCTTTGGCAGATTGCAAAGACAATGCCATAGAAGCCCCAGGAGGCAAAGGCCTGGCCTGAAGGGTATTAACACCCTTCACATCCCCGCTGGGATTCCCTTCAACAAGGCCATATGGATTTTACAAGAAGCACCACACCATATGGGTAAGCCACGTCTGCTGCTACTTGTACCACAGACTAGCCACAGGGACTTCTGACAGATCCTGGCTCAAAAATACAAATGTTGTTTCAATTAAAATGCAGGCAGAGAAAAGGGAATGAAGTTGGCAGCAGAATGAATTACAGAGAGGTATAACAACTCTATACATGTTCCATAGTCAAATGCTGAAAATTATGGAAATCGTCTGCTGGTCCAAAGGAGAAATTTATATGATTAACCCTTCGGGTTTCACAAGCAAGACTTGCTATTAATAAAGGGAAGGGGGTGGGGGGAATCCACCAGATCTACATTCATACCATAATATGAAAGGATAATGTCACTCTTTTTTGCAGAATTTTATTTAAGAAGCTGTTCAGTGGCAAATTAAATGTGTTAATTAAAATATAAAAATGCTCTCAAACAAGTCAACATTTTTCTTTCAAAAAAATAAAAGTTAATTACCAGATCAGTTAGCAGCAAATATTAAACAATGACTTTACAAGATCCCAGAAAAACAACTTTTATTTCCTTGCTCCCAAATGGGAAAACGAACCCTCCCTGAAATGCTCAAGCTACGAAGAGGCAGTCAACGTCAACATCGTTGGCCAAAGCTACAGGATTCCCTTTTTGTAGCAGACCAACAGACATCTCATACTGCTGAACGCACCAGTCATCCGCAAGGTGTGCGCTTTCAGAAAAATGCACATTAACTGCAAATTTCCAGAGCTGCACATGGGGGTTTAGGAACTTGACCTAAGATGTTAGCACTCTCCAGCCTGAATTCTGTTTATTGCATGTTGAACAGTCAACTCCCATTAGGCGAAATTATGTATTTAAATTCCTACACACCACAATGATTATTTACTTCAAACATTTGTCTGGCTCAGCGGATAGCGTAAAACATGAAGAACCCATGCAAGCTAATCAGCAAGGGGATGAACAGTCCAGGAAAAAGATGCCTCTGAGTACTGGATGCATATATTAGTTGCAACGTTTTAAAGGTATATGATGTGCCCCAGTAAACCATCATGCAGGAGAAAATGGAAAAGTCAATTTTTCCAGAATTTCTAAGTCATACAAGAGAGTTCAAGAAATCTTTTGAACTTTCACTTTGTCAGCACAGATAAAGAAGGGTATGAAAGTCACATGTTGTGTTTTGGGAAAAGTTATTAACTTAATTATGAATAGCAGTACATATAACATTCTCTAAGAGAAACTGCACAAGCGCCACCCGGCCTGCTGTGAGTGGCCACTGCAGAACAGTGAGGAGCAAAATGCAAACAGGGCAGGTAAACATTTGAATTTCTGTAGGCAGGAAACAAGCATACACGGTGCTGGGAGCAGTAATAACAAACTCTTAACAAAAGCAAGCAAGCAGAACAGGCTAATCAAAACTTTTAACTCGGAAATTTCCTAAACACTTCCAAACAGTCCCTTCACTTCAGGCTCATAAAGCTTGTTTTTTCCTCTTCCAAAGAAAGTATTCTATACTCTACTTAAATTCTCTTTCCAAATCTGCACCTATCTTCACGCTGTAAGAAGTCATTTTCTCCTCGCTACCAAGGATTTTAATTGCTGCCTGGCAAGCTTAGCACCAACTCAGAATTTGGTATGGAAATGTATTCATTTATGTTCCCCATTGTATTCTCTCAGAATAAATTATCACACAAGAAAAGGAAAACAAAAACAAAATGAAAAAACCAAAGGTATTAGCTCAATATTTTGACTAAATAACCTGAAAATTATGGGTCTGTTTTGCAGCATTTTCCAGGCTGAACGGCAGGACAGCGTCCCCCAGACCCACCCCGTCCCCCCCAGCCAGCACACGTGCACGTAACTTCTGCAGAGCAGCCTCGCTCGCTTCCCAACTGGCAGGAGCATCCCTCAGGGGACAAGTCTTTAAACCTCCGCACTCTTTAAAATTCAACCAGCCAGCAGGTCTATAGACTGGTGTATAAACAGTATAGACAAAAAAAAAAAAAATCCTCTCTCAGCTTATGTCAGTGACAAAGCAGCTCAGCAGTTGACTGCTGCTCCCCTGACAGCATAAGCTGGGTTTACACAGATCAATAGATGGAAGTCCTACCTAGCTTCCAGGGCTCAGTTTTCTCCCTTAATTACAGGTACTATTCAGATTTTTTAAATGGAGGAAAATAATACGCCCTCAGGATGCTCCTAGACAAATTTCAAATGCAAATGACATTATATGCACATTCACAGTCACTATTCATGTACAACTGCAGTTGATACTTTTAGTAACCTCTCTATGAATAAACTTTGAGCTCTGCCTCCTAATGGGTCATCATTTTCAAGGATCCGTAACTCCACCAGGACCTCTTCTCGAGGCAACAAACACACTCTCAGAAAAAGAGTAACTTATTTAGTGTAATTTATTTTGTACCTTCATAAAAGCATGCCTTTATTTGTGAAGACAAAAGCTTGTACAAGTCTTCAGAAAGCAAAATATCCTTAATTTGCATGTCCCATGATTATTTCCTCCTCCGGTTCTCACACTATTAGTGCTTTCAGAAACGGTCACTGTATCATAAAGGCAAGAAATTGCATACAGGGGTAACACTGTAACAATATTGTAAAAAAACCCAAGTAAATGTTTACCTATTTGCTTTCAAACACCAAATAAACATCTACAGTTGCATACACAATTGAGTTTAATTGCTAAGTTATCCTCTATCTCACTCCTTACACAAGCTCCAAGAGAAAGAAGAAAATCATAAAATTAGTGTCATGTGAACCACATCAGCTGCTTCCCTCACAAAAAGCTTAAACAAAAATGGAAACAGTATTTAAGGAAATATTTCCTTTATGCCTATAGCACAGCAGCAAAAACTTGCATTCTCACAGGCTCATGGTCCAGCAGTTTTATTAATTCCCTTTCATCAATTGCAGTGCACAACTCCAGCCTGGCCTGGTCATGCTCACTGGCTCTATATTGAGATGATATAACAGAAGCTAAAAAGAATTATTTAGTGTTCCTTGCTTATTTTGATACCCGTACAGCTAATTCTATGTATCATCATTTTATAAAGCAACGTAAAAGCTGTTAGAAGATGCTTCTGAACTCACCACACCAGCTTTCTGGAGAAAAGCTCCTGATAACTCACAGTCTTGTTCTGAACTGAAATTACTCGTTAGTCATTTTGGTTAGATATAAGATCGATACCATATACTTTACTAACTAGAAAAGATAGGATTTATATATATAAATATAATATCACAGTGTAGTTGATACAAGCATATGAAACCTTCATAGCTGTTTAGTATACATTGCAGAGCACGGTGATTTGGGAGGGTACTTGTTTCTTTTTCCACTCGATCAAGACACAATGTGATCTCACTACAGCCAGAAGGTGGTAGGGGAGCTGCTTCTATGAGAAAATTGCACCAGATTTGATATGTATAACATAATCAGCTTATTAATGTATCTCTACACAGGCATGAGTGTGGTTTTTTACTTTATCTTCTGCATTTCTACCAGTTACATTTTTCTATGGAGACGAGGGCTGATGACTTGATGAACCAACAAAAATTAAATATTTCAGTAGTATAACATTAAATGATGAAGTTAAGTATTGAAGCATAACCTGATTAATTTCTGAGGTTAGAAGAATGTGGAAACTATTCAGCCCAGCATTTTTATTTTCTTACTATAACATATTCTGCATTTTGTATCTAGGTGAGGAGGGAAAAGAACCTGACTAAGTGCATTCCTGTGAAATGATTAAAAATCTTCCCCAATAGGAATACTGTAAGGTACCCAGAACGTTGAACCACTTCTTAAAGAGTGTTTAGACACCATTTTTTAAGAGAGCCTTGTTACCTTCCAGCTGTTTCTGTGTTTATCTGCAGTGTAAGGCTGCTCCTCAACCAAGCAGGTGGGTTCTCCCCCAGGTCCACGCTACACATACAAAGACATCTCTGGAGATGGAAGGGTTCAGCCTTACACCGAGACGCAGTTACACTGTGTCCGTTCCAGAGACACATCAGGACACCCAGGGAAGAAATGGCTTAAGTAAAAGAGATAGTAACCAAGATCATTTGAATTATTTCATTACATAATCCAGACCAGGTTACCAAAATCATAATATAAAAATATAAACCAGCGCTCAAATAGCTATCGATCTATCTTTCCTCATCTCTTTATGCTGTTTCGAGGCAGAGATCAGCCAAAGAAACATCAATTATAGGAGCACAAATAAATGGTCACCCACTTATTTACAAAACACTTCCCTCCTCCCATTATCCTTACTTCTTCAACTGTTTTCTTTCTCAGTAACAATCTTTTTCTAGCTTTTGTTTTCTCTTATTTGTCTATTTTATTTTTGTGAAGTCCTTTTCTCCCACCCCTCTTACTGAAAGGGGACATTCTCTTTTTTTGTCAGTCTTATCTTTGTCATACCTACTTTATTAAGCAGTCTCCTTTTTTTTCCCCTTGTTGACAAAAGCTACTTGCTGTTCTATTTCAGTATTTCATCTAACTGTCCTGCAAAACTCTTATTTTCTTCCTGCTAGAACTTCCTCTCCCTACTAACCTCTCCAGAAATGTGTTCTCTTGAAACACCTGACTGCAAGGGCTCTCTTGTGGTTCTTCTTAATAGTTTTCCCTACTCAAATCTCCATCTCCAACTCCAACGTCTTCTCTTCGCTCTTAACCCAACTTGCTCTCTCTTCTTTTCTCGGAGGGGACTCTGTTTCACCATACCTCACCACAGTTTTCAGTCACCCTGTACCAGTCCAAACACACAAACGAGATCTACTTGAGATTGAAGCCTACCACGACAGGTACTTCTGACTCAAACCAGTGACTTCAGTGGGAATATTTAAATGCTTAAAGTTAAGCACAAATTTAGGTTCATTCTTAAATCAAAGCCAGGCTGTTTAGCATCTTGCAGCATTGAGCCCTTCATCATTACAGTTTATCAAAGGTGAAATTCTAATGCTGCCACATAAAACAGCCGATGAAAAGGCAAGCTCTGTCCTCACCACTGACTCTTCCTTCTCCTCCCTCTGAAGCTGCGCACACTCATGGCAGGGACCCATGTGAAGCCAGCAGCAGCAGTTATATTTCAAAGACTTAGCTCTTACCTCTGCTAAAAATCTAATCATGAAATTGTAGCTACAATAAAGGCAGGCCCAAATGGTTTGAACAACAAAAAAATTTAATCTTGGATTATATTCATGGAAATTCAAAGGTCTAAAGTACGGAAGTCATTATCAGGCCTCTGTAACTATTTTTAACCTCTAAGTGCCTCTCCAAAGTGCATCATTCAGTGATTATCTAGTAGTTCTGTATGGTACCAAAAAGAAAAAAAAATTACCACCTGCTTTCTGAACATTTAAAGCAAAGAATACAGAAATCGAATGCAAATGGCTTAGGGTAGAGATGCAAAACTTTTTAAAAATAAATAAAGATGTACCTTAAAGCTACAGAACTTCAGTGTTGAAAGAATAAACCACTAAATCAGCTTTTTATTTTACTTTTTTTAAAGCCAGAAATGTCAGGTTTTAAATATTTTAGCTATCATTTCCGTATTTGTCAATTAAAATGTACATACGATTTAGAATTTTCAGGAGTTCAAAGTCACTTGTGAAGAAGAGACTGGACATCAGAAGTGTACAACTACGTGACTCTAACAAGCTCTCTGCAACACAAGCAACGCTATTCTCCAACCTTTATGAATCATTTGAAATATAAAACTTTTCCAGACTTACCAGTGAGATCCACTTTGTACATGGAAAGAAATACAATCAGTAGTTACCTTTTTGCATTTTCACCTTTGGATATTTCAGATTTTCCTCTAGATCAAATTATGAAGAATTCTCTGAAGTTGTTTCAGAGAAATATTAATACATAATAGCAATTATTAATTGGCTTGCTAGTCACATTTATGGAGTAGACCCACGAAAGTCATGTGCACACCGCACCATTTCATTTGCGGCACAGGATGAATGCAGCCATGACATGAAATAGTGGGCTAACAAAATGTGACACCAGAGTTTCAGTGCTGTGTGGGTGGCAAACCGCAGGCCCACAGATGTGCCCCCTAACCTCTACCTGTTGCAATACTTCTCTTCCCACAAGAGAAAAAAGATCTGTGCCATCACAGCTCCCTCAGGATAGACCTGCTCTTGTCACCTCAGAATTCTCAGGATCAGTTTCAGATAGCGCTGTGTTTCCTGACACCTGATTCTATCCCGATACAGCTGACACATACAAGTTCCTGACAAACACACGAAGGGGAAGGTAATTCTGGAACACCCAGCAGAATCTGTCACTAGTGGATTCAAGAAAGATGAAAACTCCACTGTGCTGAGCTGTGCGTACATTCCTACAATAACAGATTCTTTTGACCCACAGAACACAAATTCCACTCCACTGCTGAGAACAACTGTTGCTCCTCATTTAGTCGGCTCCCAGGTAAAGTACAGCTGGAGAGGCCCTACAGCCTGGGACTTTCAGAATCATAACACCTAAACACCAAGCTTTTTAGAGGAAGATCTGCTCTCTAAGAAGTGTCATGGTTTCATAATTTTAAAGCTTATTCAGAAATGCGTTCATTGTCTAAAATGAAGAGCTCAATAGCTGCAAATGAGGAGGAGATTGCTTACAAATTCAGAGATTTTTATAAGATGTTGGAGTCTCTATTTGTCTTATTGTTCCTAAATTTCATCATGTAACCAGTTAAAAATAAAGCATATTTCAGCCATAGCTGTTTCCAGCATAACACACAGGGACCCAAAGTTCACTTTAAAATAACAAGCTCAGTTACAAATAGCAGAACAGTTAAAACAACGTGAAGTTCAGCACAGCTTAATTTACCTGCTTTAAAAAACCCTCACCTTTCCTGGAACTCATAATAAAAAATAAAAATTGACAACGCTCTTCTCCCCAGAGAAAGCTTCCATTAGAATAAGTGTAGATTGAAATGTTACTATCTATCCCTATTACTGGCAAGGCAAACAAAAATAAGATAAGTAAAACTTTGCCATACTGCTCTAGAAAACATGTAACATTTGTATCCCACGCACCAATAAGTAGTTTCCCCTTACTTCCCGGACTGGTGTCAGGGAGACCGTTATACCCCAGGCAGCGTGGGAGAGCTGGGAAAAACAGGAAAATGCTCTTCCGTCTCCACTCTTAATATTACTATGTGGGCAATATTTAACTTTTAAGGCAGTATTTATTGCCTTTAAGAAAGTTCATGATATTTTGTACAAAAAAGACACCAGTGTATGACACGAATTTCTATCATCACGCAGGAGGGAAAATGTTACTTTTTATTAATACACACTTTCAATGACAGCAACTCTTAACGTTATCTAGAAGCTCAAGAGAAATTGCCTTAAACTAGGGGTAAGGTAGACATCACTTTCAAAATCCAAATACGTAAACCTTTGAAGGCCAGGTCAAAACCCATGTGTCACCCTGCACAGCTGAGGGCAGGCACACTCACTTCATTCAAGACGTCTTAAGATTTCCCACTGCTTACACCACCAGTTAAGGTGCATCCTTGGCAGCAACACTGAGAATCTCCTGCATGTTCTGTTTGGATGCTGTTTCTCCAGTAGTAAAAAAAAAAAATAACCACACAAAAAAAAACCACAACCACACACATATTAAAACCAGTTTTTATTTATTTGTTTTACCTGTTAAGTTTTTTCACTCCACCTTGGAATACCTCTGATAGCTCAGAACAGAAATGAGCCTATTTGCAACATACCCAAGTCCACCTGTTCAACAGACTGCTTTAAAGTGCCGTTTGCGAGTCCGGAAACGCCTGCAGAACAGTATCAAGAAATATCTCTAGTAGACCATAGTTGACACTCAAGTCAAAAGGCTCCCATTTGCAAGATTTACTTCCCAATCACCAAGGAAAGAAATTTTTAAAAGGAAAATTAAGTATTTTATTTCCATAAAAATCAAATGTACTGAAAAAGTCATAAAATGTCAAGCATGCAAATTCTACTCTTGATGACACTTGATGTATTTCAGATTCAACTCCAAGCATAATATTTTTCATATTCCAAATACTTCCTCCTCCATAAATCCTAGCGTTTCACCAGAGACTTCAAACTATGCATAGTACTAACTATAAAAGAGAGAAACAAAAAAAAAGAGCAACTGGGATTTTGATGGAAGTAACCAAAGCAGAAGACCCACAACATGCAGACAACATCAGACAACCAGAATGAAAGGTCAGAGGCAAAAAAAGAAGAAGATCATTTTTGAGGCAAAAGGGAGAAACCAGCTAAATGGATTTACTTTATAAATTAGATAATGGTTTCTACCTGCACATGGCACCATGTTATCTTTTCAATACTGGTGATCAGAGGTTGCCAGGCTTTTGGATATACAACCAGCAAACAGTTCTGACAACTATTGCAGTTCTTTCAAGTCTACTCTTAGCATCATCAGTAAAAAGTCTGGATTTTTCCAAAAACGTTTTCCAGGCTGACAGGTTAAAAAGGGAGGAAAAACAAAAGAAAAAAAAAAAAAAAAAAAGCCTCACCTTATTTGAAATAGCACTTTACATTTTCCAACTCCCTCAGTTTTCTACCCATTATGCTTTCACCCAGGCATATTTCAGAAGCAGAAGCTAGCAAACATTATGCCTACTGCAGTCAAACTGGGTACAGCAGCCTGAGCGTGACAGAATTGCTCCTTTTTCTGAACTAAGTCCTGAGTATAAATAAGAAGTACTGCACTGGTTACCTAAAAGACATGTCCTGAAACAGAGACTGTCTGTAAACAGCAGGATGTCGTTCCTTGCCTAGAAAGCTTCTACTGAACAATTGGTTTGCCCAGTAAATACCCAGTATACCCAGTACTGATGTACACAGAAAGGTCAGCCCCAGCTCTGCAGATCACTTATATGCAAAAACTGGCCTGCTGAAGCGGGGGAGCGCAACTGTTGTTAAGGTGCCAGGTGATGCTCTTCCAGAATCAGAACTTTCCACTGATTTTTTTTTTTTTTTTAATAAAATGACTGTACAGCATATGCCATGATGAAATCCTGATTTTTCTGGCAACTCAGAAATTAGAAGTAGTTAATGAATGAAGTATCGCATAAGTTAATTAACAACTTGGGTGCCATGCCAAGAGTAAATATCTGTAGTAGATGGAGAGTGACTTATGTAGACAAATAAGGTGAGACAGTCCAAAAGCTAAACCCTTGACTGGCTCGTCCACCTTTACACATGTAGCCCTACGCGGAAGCGCGCCAGCTCGCGCGGCTGCATCAGCAGTAGGGGAAGTACATTATGTTGTACAGGGTAGTGAAACCCATTACATGTGTGGGCTGAGTTTCTTGAGCTAGAAGGATCTATAACGAAAAGAAAAGGAACTGAGAAAGGAAATCAGCTTCTAAGGAACCTGCTAGGATTATCGTTTCATAATTACAATTATTTTTACATTACAATGTTATTTTTATACAAGAAACTCTTATTTCTTGTTTTACAGGCAGCATAGGTCAAATTCTAAGCCTGACCATAATACAGCTCAACAGGAATCACTTGCAGTAATAGTTTTTCAATACTAAACTCGGACTTTATCAACAGTGTTGAAAAATGGAAGAGAGATGAAAGAACTCCACGACCAAAGAAGGGCAGGGAAGAAACAAACAAGCATAACTGTAAAGCCCTAATATAATCCTTGTGTTTCCAGATGCAGACAGATGACCAGACAGATGACCACCACACACACACACAAAGAAAATACACAATGGACATATGATTAGATATATTTTTTCCCAAGGAGATAGACAATGTACATTCACTTCACCTATGGCTGCTCCTGCCCAGCCCTCTGGCTCCCTGCTATGGCACCATTGCTGGAGATGACTTTGAAACAATTTCAGGTTGGCGTTTCTGCATGGAAGCATCCATCAGCCACTTCAGCACAAAGCCAGCCAGCTTCGTTTAGACCTCCAATAAAGCATAAGCCAACTCTGAAGAGCTAAGAGGAGGGGATGGCAGCTTCCACCAGCGAGCCAGGCAGCACAAGTGGTAACAGCCAGGAAGATTTTCAGCTGCTTTACTTTGATCCAGAAAAATGAAACTGCCCATGCCCAGGGAAGACACTCACAAATGTAACCCGAGTATTCACCGCACTTACTGAAAATCAATAAAAATCCTGTTCCTAGAGCAGGATTTCTCTCTAAAGTGAAAGAGGTCTTCCCTCTTCCCAACTTTAGTCTAAAACTCAAGAAATGATGCACCAAGTCTGCACTGGCCCAGCACGTCTTCTCTAATAGTGGCTACTAACACCTAGTGAAGGACAAGGGACAGAGAGAAGCATGCACTGTAACCTCCGGCAGGTTACTTCTCAGATGTGGACCTTTTGTTACTGATGGTACTTTTATTAATGACTGCAGACAGAAACTGACACACAAAACACAGAAACTCAACACCTCTGCTTAGGGAAGAAGCAAACAGTCTACCAGCCAAGTAGTTCACAATGCCTTGAAAACTTATACAGAAGTAATGAATACCAGTAATGTATTTCCCTTCCTGATCACCTGCCTGGAGCTGCTTCACTTTCACTTACTCCTCATCCAAGACTCCAAACCATGTAGTCTGGACCCCTGCAGCTGCAGACCACTAACCACCCCTGCCTTGCTCTTGCTGCTGGCAAAGTCCTCTGCTGCTCCACTTCCTCATCTCGGTCCCATCAAGCCTCATTCTTTGGCACCAGATTGCCCTGGGGTTCCAATCATCATAATTGAACTATGGCATTTGATCTGAGACCATTTCCTAACATAAGTAAAAGGAAGTTATTTTATTTAACAAAATACAAACAAGTTATTTGAAGTGGCACTTCAAATACCTGTAGCAGTAACAGTGAACCTCAGATACTCTCCCAGTTCTGCAGAAAACTATCATCAGGAAAGGCAGAGCAACAGCCAAGAACCAAACACAGCGTTCAGGAATACAAGTTCAGGAACCAAATACAGGCTTCAGGAACCACACAGTACCAAACATAAAAAGAGCTGAGCCAATTAGGATAGTCCTCAAAAAAACCAGCAGTAAGCTTGAGAGAACAGCAACGCTGAAAGTAGAAGAGGCAACATACTGAAGACTAAAGTGGATGGAGGGTGCTAAGCAAGTAGGTGAGGAAGTATATTGTAGCATGGAATAAGGAATTAAGTGACACGACTGGAATATTCTGAGGGCAGTCGAGGGCAGTCAACACCACCACACATGACAATTTGGCAGTCTTTCTGGAAGACATTCCAAATGATTGTCATCACCATTTCAGCCATCAGTTAATTTCTTCTTTGTTTTGGCACATCGCTGAAGGCTGTAGGAAAAGCCAAATCACTAACAGATATTTTTGATAGGCTGATACAGAATATCTGAAGGACAGTCAAATATAAATACTGTACTTATTTGAGCAAACAGAGAAAAGAACATTTTACAAAATGTAGTCCCCCAATATCACGGCTGTATAATTAAAAAGAAATGGCTAACATATGCATACAGTCTATTAAAATGTACATAATTTATTTGACTCAAAACGAAAACATATCTAACAAGTAATTCCATTCATCTGGCCCTTTTTCACCCAGCCTTAAGATATACAAATGCATGCCTTTTCACCAGAACACAGCAGCTGGGAATGAAAAGGAAAGCATTCAAATGATCATTTTCACATCATATTCCATCGCCTTTTCACCAGCTTCTCCCCAGTCTTTCTTTGAGTCCCATTCTGTTACGAGAGAGCTGCTTTTTAGATCAATTCATATTTCCATAATCCACACTGCTGTTTCTCCCTCTCCTCCCCAGGGTGGACTAACCCCTGCATCCAGAACTATGGCTTACAACTGTCATTAAGACCTATAACAATAACAAGATAACAAAAGAGCTGGTAGAGATGAGGATAGCCAGTACCATATGCTGATCAAGTTCAACATTTTTAACTTAAAAGCTCTGTAAAACAAAACTGCCACAAGCCTGAAAACAAGCATGCCTGATATTGCCACCTGTCCTCAAAACTTCAAGAAAGTTCAATGTTTTCAGTAGCGGGCTTTTATGATTTTATAAATAAAAGTCTCAAAGATTTATTCTGTCTCTGTTAGGATGAATTAAAAAAACCCTGAGACTGCATCTTGGGATATTCACATCTTGAATGGTACAAGGGTCTTGTCGATCCTGGGTGTTCCCAGCATGTCTAGGTGGGCAGTTATTTCACAGAATGTTTATCAAGATCAGATAGATCTTTTCTGTTCATGCAGGGCAGTTGGTCACTACAAATACACCTCCGTGTTTTCCTGCCAATTCTCTATCAGCTGTGATTTGCATAGACAGCAATCACTGCTGCCTCACACACCCAGTATTCTTCAGTAAAAGCAATACGTATTTCAAACATGAATTGTCAGGAAATTACAACAAACTATCTTACCCTGACAAAGCTTACTTGCAATGCACAAAGTTGCCATCATCTCAGCTGGGTTAATTGTTTTCCTCAAAGTTACACAGAGATCAGAGTCCCAAAATATCCTTAAAACTAAACAATGGTGTGTAACATTCAGAAAAAAATACTTTTGAAAATTAGTAATCTCATTAGATTCCTCCCTTCTCATACCAATGTACCCAAATACTAATCAAACCTATTAATACACATGAAACAAAGTCCCAAAACCCTTTTCAAGATTTACTGACAAAAACAAAGCAAGCACCTACCTAGTTAGCATAAACATTTGAAACATGTATTTAACGCCTCATCAGTATAAAAGAACAAAGCCATCCAATGCAGAAAGCCAGTGAGATGCATCCCCTAACAGCACGCCTGCAGCCTTGAAAGAGTGTAAACAGTCTCGTACCTCCTGGGTTCCTGCCGCTCTCTTAGGAGTGCACAGAGGAACAAAAAACCATCACAACTGCCTTCCACACATTATTTTGACTCAGACAACAGATTTTAGCTTGCTTCTGGAGATATATATATTTATATTTTTTTTTTATAAAACTTGTACTATTATTTAAATCTTTTAAAAAAATAATATAATCTCTTTCATATTGGCCTCATTTATATAATTGCTGCCACAATCCATGCAATTAAATATTCCATCCTGCAAGAAACTGAGCACACTTTGACTCCAATCAGATATTCATTTAAGCCAGGCTTAACTTTTAATAGTTAATACATACATCGAAAGTGTACAATTACTGTTTTGACTGTACAGTAAGTGTATGCTGAGGGAAGGCTAGCATATTACATATTAGTACTTCAGAGGATTTATACCTTAAACAACTGATGTTTACATGCGCGCATGCATATCTATATATTTTATATATACAAATACTTTCACATGAATCCGATAGATTGACATGTATAATATCAGGCTTTAGTACTTAGGTCACTACAGGATAAGGAGTAAGGTTATTGCTCACATATGGTCACTTTTGCATAATGTGATACATTAAAAAATAGAACCCAGATGTTATAAAACATGAATTATAAAATACGAGATAATAACACAAAGGGTGTTACAGTAACTTTATAACAAATAGTAGAGATTCCTCACATGGGATGCCACATCCCTCACTGTTTACTCATCTGCAGGGTTTGGGAAAGTGACATGAAGAAGCAGGTTTGGTCTGCTTGCCTTAGAAAGCAGAGAGCGAGATAAGATCAGATGAAATCTGCAACACTACCAATGTTCTAATGCACAATCTCAATTCCTTCTCAACCCACATCTTCAGTCAACAACCCCTTGTCATACTTGATATGACTAAAGTGGCAAGATAATCTCCTGCCATATTAGCCATTTGTCTCATCCTTCTGGTGAGATGTTTTTCACCAGCAGAGAAGTGGCAGACAAAGAAAGAAATTATTATGTGATTAGAAAGGAGAAGAATAAGAGCTATTCAATGGATCCGTTTTTCTACACACTGGGACCTACTACAGATGGAAATCACTTTGGACCAATAAGCAGTCAGATTTAAAAGCAACTGAATTCTTACACAGCTAAAAATACCATCTAAAATAGTTGTAAGTACTAACTTTGTAAGAAATGTTAGACTTCACATGCTTCGAAGGTTAAGACAACACAGAAAGCAGCACTGCCCCTGGCTGAGCCACTGGCACCTGCTGGTGCTGTCAGCACTGTGCTCTCGCCCTTCCTTGTGCCAACACTACTCCTCTTCCCAGGAATGTTTCAACCCAATGAAGTTACTGGGAGCTTGAGTGTGTTTATTTCCAGAACAGCTACGAGGAGAGGCATACTGGAGGCATCCGGGCACATCTGACATCAACAGGGCTTTGCCACCGACTCCGCTGCCACGACAAGACAGCCGGAGTCAGCAGATCTCCGTTGTGCTGGGTGACATGAATTTTGGCAGAGACACACAACTACTTTTTCAACAGTTATGAAGTATTTCATTTTTGGAAACAAAGTTGTTTGTTTTATTTGGATTGCTTCTCTAAAGCACTTAAAGAATACTTCATTTTCTAAAACTACCAGATCTTTTTTCCAGCTACCATAGCATTAATATTTTCTTTTTACAGACTTCCATTTGCAAATGAGCTTGTAAGGCTGAACTTGAAAACTCTAGTCCAACCAGTCTGATAAACAAAATAGGAATTTCAAGATTAAAAACATACACATCTTTTATCATAAAAAATCAATTGAGCACAAGGGGAGTACTGAACATACTACAAGACAGTAGTATGCCTGTAGGCATATATATTCTAAATGTATTTTAAATTTATAAAAAACGTTCCATTAAAGGGCTAGAACCCATTCCCCATCCAAATGTTAGCTTGTGAGCCTTGAAGCATTACTTTTTTTCTTTCCCCATTTTCCCCAGTCTACGTTTCTTCCCTTTTCCTTCTTATTCTGCCATCTGAAGAAGTACCAGATAGAAAATATGTGGCTTCCCTGCAGTCTTGGCAGATAAAGAAATCAATAACGAATCTTGCAAATTCTTTTGTGGTACCAAAACTGCGCCTTAATATTTCCTTTACTTAATGGACCACCTGTGAGTATGTGATTATGCAAGTCACTCATGTCTTCTTTTTCCTGATCATCTGTAGTTTCTGCATCACGTCCAAAACAGATGTGCCATTTTGCAAAACAAGATTTTGGAAAGTCAACTTTAAGAAAAAAAAGAGACCCAAAGAAGAATACTGCCAGCATAAAAGAAAATGGCAGGCCACAGGACTAAGAGAGGATTAGGCACAAGTAAGCATTGGAAAGTTCAGGCACACTGAGAGGACGAATGTGAGAGAGAAGGAATCTATCAAAATGGCTTAGACAAGTTTTCATTGCATTATGAAAGCAACAAAAAGGTGACATGATAAACTGTAGAAAAATTCAGGAAGAGAGCAAAATATTTTGCCCACTGTTATCATATCACTGTGCAAACAGACAGCCCTTAGATTTTAGGAAAGATGATTCTTTGGGATACATCCAAAAACTAACTCACACATTTTACATTTAAAATAGAAATGACTGGGAAATAGAATGAAGAATATTCTTTTTCTGTTGTTTTTTTATCATTGGTGGTGGTGGGTTTGGGTGGGTTTTTTTTTTTAATATTCTCCCCACAAAATGTCATTGAAATTGGCCTTGATAGCTTTAATGAAATTTCATTTTCGTAAAAAGTTAAATCCGGTGGATATTCAGGTCTCCAATACAAACCTACCAAGTTCAATACGCACACACACGCACAGAAGGATTCTGCGGATTTCACTTGACTACTTGGCTCAGGGTTCGCTACAGAAGCTGCTACATATTCTAAGTCCAGTGGTTCTAACAGGAAAGTTTCCCTTGCAAGGATGAGGATTAAAACATACTGTTTTCCAGGAACACAATTTACCTGAAACACTACATTACCTAAGCTGCTGAGACACAAGGTGCAGATGCACGTTTTTCAGACCCCAAAGGCAGACAGCTGCCTGAGGCCTCTAGTTTTTATAGATTAGGTACGTCTATTGCGTCTTTGTACGATTCCCCTCCAGTCTTTAGTGGGCTTCATCTTCTAATCATTTTTCTACACCAGCTGTTCTTTGAATAACCTTCGACTTACTGAATAAGCTCCCATTTTTCTTCATACATAATTTCTCTTTTTTTTTTCTTTTTTAAGATCAAGTCTTTCTTAGGCAAAAGAAAAAGAACAAAAACTAGAAAAAAAGAATTTAAATTACAATAAAGATGATCATTCTGCAGCCAAGAAAATTATCAAAACTTGCTGGATGTCTAGCTAAGAACATCTACCAGTACACTTTGCTCATGTACCATTTATCACTATCTCATAAATTGCACATGTTTCTGACTGATGCTATTCCCTAACCAGACATCCTACCTTCTATGTTTGTATATTTATCCCTTTCATCATGAATCACCTTACAGCTGTCTTTATAGAATCTTGTATTACTGATTTTTTTTTTAAAATATCAACTATTTATCAAGATCTACTGCACAATATATTTCCAGATCATCCATTTTAGTGATATTACCAATAAAGAATGTTTGACAGTATCAGTCTAAAAAGAAGAGCAAAGAGAGATACTGAGTCAGAGATATTTATTTTATTCAGTGGTTTTATGTATTTGTGTTCATGAAAATAAACATATTTCCATGGAAGAGACTCATCTAAAAGTTGCTGAAATCATAAAATGTAATAGTTTTGTTAAATTTTAATATTAATAACTTTAATAAAATAGTCCAAGAGAAAGAAAAAAACCCCAACACACTACTTAATAGCTTTGCCACCACCTCAAACAGTGAAATAATCCATCAATCCTGTACGCATAAGCCTTCCTTTAAGGACTAATTATAGATAGAAACTAGGATTTTCATGTTTTCAAAATCAGTACATTTAGATCATTGTCTCTTATAAGGTCTGCAGATATTTATTTTTTTCCCAAGCAAATAACTAGGGCATCTCTGAAATATTATTAAATAAATATATAAGATTTTGCACTGTAAAGGATTAAAGGAATGGGACACACAGGTTCTGACGTTAAAGGGACATACATGTGCAGCTCCTTCAACTTTTTCGTTAACACAGTTTAAAACATCAATGTTTGGAAAAGTTTTGTTGATAAATTTTCCACATTTTCAGTCCTACAACAGGTAAAAACCCAACACTTACAACTGAAACAGCTTATAAAATACTCGGTATCAAAAGTAAGGTGACACAAAGAATTAGTATGATCTACAGTGCTCTACAACTGCTACTGCACATTCCTGTCACAAAGGCATTTTAATCACCAAGCCACCAGTTGGGTGAAGGCTTCCTTCCTGCTACCATTAGCATCTGCCTCTCCACAGCTGAATAGGAGAGCTTTTTTATTATTATTCTAACATTAAAATAAAAGTTCAATCTCATGTTTCCAACCTGGTCTCCAAAGTCCTCTGGGAACTTCCACAGTACCACTGGATCTGTAAATAATTGACAGACAGCATTAATCAGAGGCAAAGGAACAGAGTATTACAGTCAGAGTACATTTTAATATTAAAAAGAGGGTCAGCTTAGCATCAAGCTCTGAGGCAAGTGCAAAAATGTATCTAAAATCTAAGGAATATACTGGATTATTAAAAAGACATGTCATATTTATGATACTATATGTTTATTGCTTTACATACAGTAGTAGGTTATAACATACTAGATTATGGTATTTTCATATTCAAATCTTTCTCATCAACCTTTGAGTACTTCATTTTTTAAGCAAGTTCAATTTTCACATTTTAACTCAATGAAGAAATAAAATGCTATAAAACCTCTTTCCTTCCAAGGGAAAAATGATCTAAATTGATAAGAAGGGGAAAACAAAGATCTCTCTGAGGAACAGAACAGTGTAATTTGTGATTTTAAAGACAGTACCAATGTAACCAGCGCACTCAAGGAAAAGTTTAGAAGAACTAGCATGCTCGAATATTTTCTATTCAGAGCCATTTAAGATCAGCATTTCAAAAATCTCTTGCAAGTTTTCATTAACCTATTATAAACTGTTAATTATCAAAACTATCAGTATTACTTAGGCTATCTATAAGTCTACAATCAACACTACTTTGAAGGCATCATGTAACACAACGACCCGAACCGTAACCTTTCAACAAAAAACTAATTATGCTCTTCATCCCCCCAAAGCTTTTAATCTCCTGTGACACAAAGCCTTCCCGAGATGCTACTGTAAAACTGTGCCACAGGCACCCATGAGGCTTCACGGTACTTCCACGCAACACATTAACAGCAGCGTTCCTCCACGTGCTAAGGCAAAACTACCCGGCCTTGGGCAAGGGAGACCCAGGTCGGCACCAAAGCCCAGGCCAGGGGGAGACCCCGCGGGGGCAGCAGGCTGCAAGGCTACGGAGAAACCTGCCAGCAGGCACCGAGGGACACTGCCTGATGAGAGCTGCAACCTCCCGGCTACCTTGGGAGCTGCTGGGATTCCTGTCTTCCCAGCAGCCAAGATCTGGGAAGCATATTCGGATTTCCACTTCACTCTCTAACACTAGCACCATCCGACAAATCAGAAACTTCCTTCTTACTAGTACATTTTATGTCAGAACCAGAGGGTTCTCCACTTTTGGCAGATTACAGAGGTTTCTACTTTTCTTCATCCTCCCACGTATGTTTGCTGCTGCAAATTGAAGCTTTAATGGACGGGGAACACCCTTGATGGTATTTCCATTCCCAGCTGCTGATTTCAGATCCCGCTATCCAACACGCAGCTGCTGCACCCGCGTTTTCCGCTGGCCCACTCACAGGGAGCTGGAGCCCGACGCCAGCATTCCTCCTTCACCCCAGGCCAGCTGGTAACCAACAGGGGAACATGCAGTTTGGAAGTGTTGTGAATCAACCTGTCAATCAACTCAACCTAATTTAGACCTAATTTTCATCTAATTCAAATCTAATTGAGATTTTAGATAAAAATGTGGCTATTTGACTCTTCTTATTGGACAAGCACATTTTTGCTCCCAGGGAGGGTTCTGCAACTATTATTTATGGAAATGTATGTATTTTGCACAAGGAATCTTCCTCCATCTAGCAGAAGCAAGAACTTCTGGAAGCATATATGAAATGAGACAAGATGCTACATTTATAAAAATATGAGAGCAAATACATACAGCCACTTAAAAGAGACCTTTTCCGCCCCATCTATTTTGTTTGTATTCCAATCACAAACACATCTGTGTAATGACCAGATACAAAAGGAGTTTGAATATCTCAGTGCCTGAACTGAAAGGGATCTCTTGTTTTTATTCCAATTTAGTACCATGAAAAATAAAGTCATTGTATATCAACTGCAATCTCTGATAAATTCAAGGCACAGCAAGCATGGTAATGGATATCAAATACTCCATGTTAAGTAATACATAAATCGCTAATAACCACTGGAAATTGTACAGAATCCAAAATATATTTTAAAAGAGCTTGCAAATCTAAGGCCATATGTCCACAAACATTTCAAGCATAAACATCTCTGGACACAAGCAATCTCACTGCACTCCCACTGCCAGCTACTTGCTGGTGGTCCCACACCACCAGCTCTCTCCTGCTGCTGCAGACTCTTCCATGGCTACACACTGCACCAGGCAAGGGAACTGACCAAGATCAAACCAACTGTCGAATTTTTCAGGTCAGTGTCAACTAGATCAGTTCCCCAGAAACACTGGGTTTGTGCCAGAAGAAAGGAAGAAAAATTGGGGAATGGGGAGTTGTGGTGAGAAGAACGTGGGACTGCTTCACCCAGCAGCAATCCAGCCTTAAGCATTTGCTAGACCTCATGAAACATAAGCTGGTTACCAGCTGCCTCTAGTTCCCTTTCTTATCACCCATTTTTTGCCCAGAACTTCTCGAGTCTTGTACCATTTATAGCGGCTTCTCTTGCAAAACTTGAGAGCTGCTGCCTGCGCCTGCGCCCTGGCTGTTCTGCCGTAAGGCAGGCTGGCGGAGCATCACCCCGGAGAGCGGCTCGGCGAGCTCCCGTCTCACCGCAAGGGAACCAGGCAGATCATTTTGGCAGATGTGAAGTACAGTTACACGAGAAACGTTTAGTACGTTGAATGCTTTAGCAACACAGTAACAAAATCATAAGGTTTTCGGATACTTTGTAAAATGTTTAAGGTGTAACTTCAAAATCAGAAAGAAATTTCATTTCTTTCTTTCACTGTCCTTAGTGGAAGTATAACTGCCCTGCTTCAAAAAAGGAAGCGGATCACAACAGCAAAGCCACAAAGTGTGTTTTTAAAAGATCACAATCAGGAGCAAAGCACAACCTCAGAATTAAACAAGACTTGGCTCTAAGTAACTTGGGGTTTGGGGTCAAAAAATGGGTAAAATTCACACCTGAGTGAGGCACCAATGGAGCTGAACAGCATTTCACAGGAGCACCCTTCTTTACCTACTGGCAACAAGACCAAAACCTCCAATAGCGTATCAGGGTACCAAAATAAGTTAACACATAAAACTTCCAACTATAATTTAGTGTCCTGCTCAGCTTGCTATCTTTACTTCATAATAGGGCACTCTCATACTACTGTGGTCTCACTTGCAATGATAAAAACAACTCTAAAGTAAATTCCAGTTCACTCAACTACAGGTATAACAACATTTATTTTCATAACATGAAAGGATATTTATGTAATGAAAGGATACTTAAATTCATGTGATCTAAATAGGCAGAATAATACTCTTAGTACTCCTCCATGAAAACAAAAAAGAGCCAACATTTAAAAAAACATTCCTAACTCAATTCAAGAAAAACATTCAGTGCTACTTTCAGCAAAAATTACATGCCTCCAAGATTTGTCCCACTGCTTTGAGCTGGGTTTGCATGTTGTTATTACTGGCTTTTAACTGGTTACTTTAGTAGGTACTTGCAATACATGTATTAAGTAAGAAAATCTGATGTGACTTGTGCTTCAAAAAGAAAGGTTACTACACACTTTTTATGCCTTTGCTCCCTGAAACCAAACCCTAACACCTGTAATAAGCCTTGGGATTTTATGATAATTATCCAAGTCAGGGATTGGGCTTTTTTCAAAAGATTATGTTTGTTTCTGCTTTTGGAGCTAGGCTCAGGCAGCATCTGACACATCTTTGTGGCAACTTCTCACAAGTGCTGTGAAGGAAGAAACAAAAGGATACTGATTTAGAAATAAAAAGAGAAAGTATAATCCAATTCTACAACTTTACGCACTTTATCTTTGGATTTACAAAGACTGAATTTCTTTTTCCTGAGGATTACTTTCCAGATACCCCATCTGATCTGGCAATGTTAGGTCAATTTTATGCTGATTTTATGGGTGAGAGGATGAGAATCACTCAGAAATAGCTGTGGCTGAGGAATTACTGAGTTTCGCCTCGTTTTCTTTTTCTAACAGCCATTTCTGGGACAAAGACTTTGCAGCAGTTCTAAGTAAATGTAGTAGTTAAGAGGAAAATGTTAAGTGCACACATAGAATAGTTTGTGCATAGCATGTGCAAATATATAGATCGTTGCATGTGTAAATAGATACATGCATGTACAAGCATCACTTCTTCCTATGCCTACAGCATCCAGGACAGACATTTCTTATAAACATTCATCTTAGTACATGCCAGTAACACTTGAAAATTCCTTTGCTAAATATCCTACAGCATGGGAAAGTGTATCGTCTAGGTGTGAATTTCACACCGCTGTGAGTCTACAGCTCATGTACACCTTGCTAGACTTAACTTGTGACATCTGACTGATTTGACTACTTTTGTATCGTTTGTGATCACCTAAGTCTGTCTATACATATTTTAGAAGAAATCTTTCTATAATAAGATTCAGAAAGAACCAGCTAAATCCCTGAGGATCGCAGTTAGAAGCAGATGCAACTCTTGGTGCAAGTCAGAAGAGACAAGCATGGAAAGGTTTGTTGAGGGACCAAGACTCAGAGTACAGTATACTTGATACAAAGAGGAAAAGTGAGTCACACTTAATGCTTAAAAAAAAAAAAGTATTCAAAATGTTGCAATCTAGAACTACTCCACAAAAAAATGCAGGCAACTATGACACATGCTAAGAGAAGAGGAAAACATAAGCATATCCTCAAGGTAATTCGTCTCCAAAAATCTATTCCCACAGAGGTAACTTCATAAAGCATGTCATCCATATTTTTAGGAAAACCACCACTTCCAACACATTTTAGCTTCTGTAATAAATCTAAGAAAATATTAGAAAGTACTATTTCTCATGACAGAGCAGATTAGAGAAGCAGAGAACTACCAAAATAAAAAAAAAAAAAAGCTTTCTGAGTGGTAACTTTCCAAAAAATTCTGTAGTTAAAAATACCCTTTCACAATCATTAAGCTTGCTGATTACAATCGTCACCCAAAAATGCAGCAGGATAAGATAATTAGCACACATGGAATTTGGTAATGGAACAGAAATTACAACACATGCTGAGAAACATCACCTCTGGTAATTCTATTGATGGCAACAGAGAATATTTTCAGACAGAAAAACACAGCTAAAGTAAAATGAAACGGGTTAATTAAGTAGCTCAACATTCTGCCTGGAGAGAAGGAATCTTCATCCCTGTGGGTTTGACGGAGCAGGATATACAAAAAGACTGCCAAGCAGAGTTGGTCATGTCTTGGGACAGAGGAATGGACTAGATGACTGCTCAATATCCCTCCAGCTATATTTTCTCTGATGCCATAAAGATATTCATTGGAAAAAAGCTGTCAGTGCAGAGGGGAAAGAAGAGACTGGGGCCAGGAGTTACAAGGGTGGGGAAGAAACACGGTGAGGAAAAGGAAGGCAGAAAAGCAAAGCTTATTACAGACAGTTTTTATTTCTTGTCTGGGGGGAGGGAAAGAATTTCCAGATTGTTTTTCTTATGTGAACAAGAAAAAGCAATTAATAAAGCTGAAATCATACATCATTATCTCAAGCAACAGATTTATAAACACATATTTAAGCAATAAGCAGAACTGATTTTGTTAGAAGTAGTTATCAGTAATAAAAAAACCTAGTTCTTTAAAGCAAGTTACCAAGTTTCTAACACGGCCATTGTTCAAAGGCAAAAATCTTCTACATACTTAAAACAATTTGACAGAAACTCGTACCATTAATTATAATGATGCATTTGTATCAATATAGTATTTTATTACCACAACAGTGATTCAGAAACAAAGTAAGAGATCAACCATAATATGCAAACCAAGAGTTTTCACAGATGAAATCATCTCATGAAAAAAACAGCATTCACATAAAAAGATTACTTCTTGGGGAGAAAAAAAAAAAAAAAAAGGAAGAAAAAAAAAGACTTCTGTACATCATATTAAAATCTGCTTGTTAACAGTTTCATACATGAAGTGCCAGAGGTGCAGCAGGAACAGAAGGCACTGCTGTCAGGAAGATCTGAGTGTGACAGTGGTCCTCAGCTCCCAGGTTTGGGGGATCAAAGCATAGCACCCGCCAGTAGCTGGAGGAAGAGCAAGATGCCACAGAGAAGGGGGGAAGAAGGGAGTTGCAGTACTTTCCAAGCATCAGTAATCAAAAGACAGAACAAGGACAAAATACATTGAAGCAACTTCATAAAAAAAGTGAAGCTAAGAAACACTTGCTAACTTCTCTGGAACTTAAAACCTGTCAGATTAAAGACAATATGCAAATGAGGGTGCCACTGTAGAAAATACTTGAAAGTACACTTTTATGCAAATCAGGTAGTCCACATTTTTTGTTCATCAAAGGAATACCGAAAGAAACTTCTACAGGACTGCTAAGTCTGTTCTCACTCCAAGTATTCCACAGGAAGCTTACAGCAGAATGCAACCACACCCTTGGTCTTTTCATGAAAGCAACAGAAAGCATATTTACAAAATTATATCAAATCTTAGCAATCCAGTACCTTCGACTTCTTTACTCACAGTTTACCCACTAATGTGCATTCCTAAACTGCCACCAGTTTCTAACAGTTGCTACTTCAGCAAATAGCAAAGAAACACACGGCACAAAAACGCTGCGCTGAAGCAAGTCAGCTCCCCTGGAACGATGACTGCTTTCAACCAAAGACCGGGAATACGGAGTGCTTGACCACTGACAATTTTAAGAGTTAAATACTGACACTTCACAACCACGTCAGTTACAGAAAAAGGTTAACGAGTTTCAGGAATTACATTTTCCACCTTTTCCTGCTGTATATTAACACACTGAGATTTTTCTGGGTCTCTAGGTGCTGACACATGAACCTCAGCAACACATTTGATCAAGGTGCTGAACCTGGACTTGCCTTTCAAAATAAACCACAATTTGGCCACAACACAGGAGCCCGGCTGTCTCCTGTCCACTTTCCCTTCCCCACAACAGTGGCCTCTGCCTTGCCTTCAAGCGATTGCAAAGCTTATACCCTATTTTTAAAAATTACTTAGGCAGTAAAGTTACCTGACTCACACTGGTATCAAAGGAGGTATTTGGAGTGTGTGATTTTGACGTTTTTCCTTTTAACTTCCCTCATACAAAGCATGAACTAAACAACAGTGTCACAAACATAGACTAAATACTGCCCTTTAATGAAGGGGAAATGGAAAACAACATTTTAGTAGCCTGCCTCAGTTACAGTCACAGCAACTGTCGTCTATAAGTCTTTGTAGCTGCACATCTGCAAATAAGAAATGTGATTTTTATATCAGTGACTTTTCAGTCAGGTTCAGAAACATTATTACAAAGACCGACTCCTCACAGGTATGATGAAAACATCTTCCTCCCACAAGGAAGCTTTACCTAAGGAAACTGCTTTTAATTGTAGCTGAACATCAAGCTGGTCAGGCTTTCAAGTATGCTGAAAACTCTACCACAGTTTAAAATTATTTCTGTAGCACTTATGCTTGAAAAATGCCCATAAATCTAAGTAACCCAAATCACTCATGGACTTACTAAGCGGCTCAGAATGTAACTGCATCTTTTCACAGACATCTAACTTACTAAATAGTTTCAGGATACCAGTGCTCACACTGCACCTGTGGAAATGTAGAATTTTGTTTCTAATATGTGGGAGAACAAAGATACAATCCATGCATCTATAGAGGTGCGGGGCTTTGTCTGACAGCAATACAGGGTCTGGACCTGACAGTTCCTCTGATCTTTCAAATTTCCCCATCTGTAACGTGCTCAAACTAGGAAATAGGTACTTTTTTCCCTCTTATGAGCAAGCAGATGGTTAAAACTTCAAGCCACAATTTGCCTTCTCTGTCGGAGCCGCAGGTCAATCCCTTTTTGCCCAAGAATTTGTTACGACTGAAGGACAGAGCAGTAAGTCATTTCAGCTAACTAGGGATAGAAAGAAAGGGTCCTTTTGGCTGCAATGCTATTAGCCATGCTTCAGGATAAAACCTTAATCAGGGTGAGAGTTCACTTCACAGATAGTGCACAGACAAAATGAATATGTTCAGCCTTCATTTGGTCTCTTTGCAAGATAAGCAGGAATTTCTTTTACCTGCTAAGTCTTGAGAATGAGCTTGTAAAGTGTGGCAACAACTGTATGCCTTTTGGAGCCACAGTGTTATCTTTAATTTTCCTACTTTGAACTTGTAATCATGAGTGAATTACAGCTCATGGAAATGAGGATCTAAGAACTAAGGTAGCAAAAGTACAAGCAAGTGAGCATATCTATGCCTTAAGTCATTGCTAATGTCTGAGGAAGGTTTACAAAACAAAATACTACAGCTGTCACCGGTCTCTTGTTCAAAGCAGTTTAAATGAGACAAGCTGTGCAGTGATCTAATGAAATGAACAATAATTGAAAACAGTAAGACTAAGGTCACTTACCTTCGTATACCAATAAGAGTTTTACATCCCACCCTGTAAGGATGAAAAACTAACTCACTACACGCCCTTGCACAGACACATTGCATGTGCAGCATTTTGTTTGTTTTAAATGAAGGTATACAAAGTTCTTTAAAAATATTGTGGGCTACATGACGTTTTCCTACATTAGTGCTGCAAGATTGATTTTGAGAAAGATCTAGAAAAGTTCAAGTACATTACTACCAAGCAACATATATTAAGTAAACTAGCAAGAATCCTGCACAGCCAAACATACTGGAGATGACCCGACACTTGGCTCTCCCACATCAGTGATGTCTGACCAGAGACAGAGAAAAACATTTTATCTCACCAGGTCCAATATTATATTTGCTTTGTGGAACCCATACAGACTGCATATAAAAAAAATCAAAAATCTTTTGGCACGTGACTAAGACTACATCTCAATATCTCATGGATGCCTTAGTTACTGCTTCCTAATTCCCTTCAAGAAACAGAAATTTGGTATCAGCTTGGACATGAAACCAGGAATATATGTGACCCCGTAAAGCAAACTGCCTGGTTGCAGGAAACACAGAAATCTTTTTGTGTTTGTGTCAAAAAATCCACTTTTGACATTGCTCAAAAAGAAATCTTACATTATAGTTCACACGCCTAAAAAAATGAAATTAAGTAAAAAACTTAACCAAAGATTTAAATTTTGATTTTTTTTTTGTTAATTTTTTTAATTAGCTGTATTTTTTTTCAATGCCCAAGTAAGTCCAATTCTCTTGCTTCTTTGAGAAAAAAAAAAAAAAAGAATGTTGTAGGGAAACTCCCTCTTGACCACAGAAGATAAAATTATCACCTATTTACATCACTTTTTGCCTGAACAGTGCAGTAACATTCCTTCCACCAGTGAGGACCATATCCTGGACGCAGCCCAACTGTTAGTACTTGAGGGCAGGATTTCCCTGTAAGTTATGCCCCTTGCCTTAAACACCAACTAACACAAGCAGTAAAATGTGATGATTCAGTAACTAACAGGATTTTCAGGCCAAAGCAATACTGGAATACATAATATATAGGAACAATGGAATACATAACATTACCACGGAATACAGAATATCATTATCCAAATTGTAAAGGAAAGGGCACCACATAGATAAGACTAGATACAAGGAAGACTGTTTTCCAGTGAGGGTTGTGAAACACTGGCACAGGTTGCCCAGAGAGATGGAGATGCTCCATCCCTGGAAACATGCGAGGTCAGGTCAGACGGGGCTCTGAGCAACCTGATCTTGTTGAAGATGTCCCTGCTCATGGCAGGGGGGTTGCGCCAGAGGACCTTTAAAGGTCCCTTCCAGCCCAAACCATTGTATGATTCTATTATATATATTTAGTACACCAGTAAACAAATGCCACTTCCAAACATCCTCCAATAACATTGTCCCCAGTCAAAAGCTTTAGATAAACGGTGCCCAAACATGGAAAATATCCCCAAAACTTAAGTATATGAAGTTTATAATGTGGAAAGCATGAAGGTGGAAAAATATTCAGTTGTCTTCTGCATTTCCTTCCCTGCGTCCTTGCTTCCTACCCTACTCGCTAAGTGTTCTCTATTTAGCAGACATATGGAAGAGGAACACTTTCCTTCAGCACCTGGCAAAGACCCCGGCTGTCACTGAGCTGAGATACAGCACATGCAGCAGTGACCAGGCTGTGGGATGGGGCTGTCCCCCACTCCAGCACACCTCCTCCTTTCCCATGAAGCTACCGTGAGCAAAGCTGAAACCGGAGCTGGCAACATGGCAATTCTTCAGGCATCACAGGCTGGCCTGTGCTTCATATCCTCTTCCCAGAGGCCCTGCCTTCCCCAGGCTCAGGGGAGAAGGAAGGTAAACTCAAACAGCAGCTCTTCACAGGCACTGGAATTGAGGGCAGCGATAAGCTTAAAGGTATGAAAACTACTGCCTTAGATACTGATGTCACATTCGAGCACTTCTCATTTGTAGCAGGAGGGAGAGTATCGTTCTTGAAACATGCCATCTCTGCTATTGAGGGAGTTTCCAGCAGCAGTGAAAGCACCACTGCCGGTATCACTGAGCATCATCCATGATCCAGCATTCTTCTTGTATCGTGATACAGACTACCATCAACATCTACTGAATGCAAAATACATGTAGAAATTATGAGGTTTTCATCTACCCTGGTGCACACTAGTCTAGCATGCACCTGTACTAAGGCAGGAGATCTTTATAAAAATACACCTAAGAAAACCCAAACCAAGAGGACTTCTTGTGCAGCCCTCAGCCTGCTTCTTCCCCTCTGCCATCTCCAGCCTGCCGCCCTGGGGCTCGGTGGGCTCTGCAGAGCCAACCCCACCGACACTGTTGCTGCAACCAAGAACAGCTACAGGGAGGAGGGGTTAGATTCTCTGTATTTTAATTCTAGATTATTTATGAAACTTTAATTAATTAATGCAGATACTACTGTATCATATATTCACCCCATCTCTATGATTATGCTGTGAAATGAAACTGTGGATTGTGTACTGATACTCAGCTTACATGTGAAAGTAATTGAACATTACAAAAACATACCTTCAAATTCTCTATCTTTACCCTGTTTTCATTCTCCCATTACAATTAACATTGTCCATGTGAAATTCAAACCTTTCAGATCTTGCTTACTGGCTGTGGTGGAAAGCGGTGGAAGTAGAGCAACACTGATAACCAGGATCTGGCTTGGCTGTTTCCTACTCCTCAGAACATCTACAGCACCACAACTGAAACACACCTGACTATGAAAGCTTTAATTATAACAGACTATGTTTCATAATTTTATATACCTATCAATCTGCTTCAAATTAAAACATTCTTATTTACACAAAGCTTTAAAACCATAACAACCACATTGATTAGCCATAGCCTATGTATAAACAGTTCACAGATTTCAAATAATTAAAGTCTCTTTTAAAAACATATATCTCCTAGCCTATTCTGATTCAGTGTTCATTTTTATCTTGGTTGTTCATGATACAGAATAAAGATGAAACAGCACAGATCAATAAGCACAAATCTTTTTTTGCCTTTGCTTTCCATCTTATACCAAATCCATTTTAATACTACTGGGGGGGAAAGGGGGGGGGGGGGGCAGGAAATAAACTCATCAGTCACCTGATGGAGTAATTCAAAACTTAACCAAACAGGGCTAATGGGTGAGAATTGAATTGAAAACACCTTGACAAAGAAAGCAATTTCTTTTCTTCACACTCCCTAGAAGCTGTGGGTGATCACTGTAATCGAACCATCAACAGCGAGGGGCCATCTGTCCCAAGGGCCCTCCATGTGAGCAAGAATCAACAACAAAAAATTTTAGAGGCTGGCACACATGCGTTCAGCCCCGACCTGTCTATGGCAGAGAGCATGCAGTTGAAAAATCAATGTTTTGACGTTTTTCACATACCAATCCTTAAAAGTCAACACTAAACTTTTGATAAGAACCAAACACAAAAAGCAGGCTAAGAGGTTGCTTACAGAAAGATCAGTGTTACTCCAACAGCTAATAAACCTCTAATAGCTAAGAATTTCCCTCTGTCGTGAAGCACTCATGTTTTAGTACCCAATAGCCATGTTCAGAGTAGGGGAAAAAAACCAAAAGTATAGAAAACAACCTTTACACTAGCATTTATGTTACACATTCCCTCTAGCATTAGTCTGCGCACCTAATGAAGATACTACAGTCACTTACCAAACCCCCTACACAGAATCCTCAAACCTTGGGTTTTTTCCACAGAAAACAAAGAAAACATTACGAAAGGGTCTCCCAGAAGTTTCCAAGCCAGTGACCGCACACAATGCACGCTGAGAGCAAGAGGCTCAGGCTGACCCTGTAGAGGCACCATGGCTTTAGCACCTGACGTCCCAGGGAACAGAGACCTCTTTGATCCCCACCAAGGACCTCCCAGGACAGGAGCACAGGCTCCACAGCACATCCCTCCCAGGGAGGCTACTAAACCAGGCACTCTTCCCTCACTAAGCCTTTCAAAGGAGAACAAGACACATGGCAGAAGGCTAATGCTATTTATTTCTTCAGCATTTTCTTACTGAAAAATGTATGGATCTTTTAGTAAAACAAACTGATGCCGCAGCACCTCTACATGCTTCTCTCCAAATGCCTCCAAACTCTGAAGAGTCACAAAGTAGTTATAGAGGGCAGTGAGGAAAAAAATGTGATACTCTTTCCTGTTCAGCTTCATTAACAGTATTTGTCCCCCTGCTTCAGCAGAGCTAGAACATGGGCCCAGCCAGCAGCGCAACATGCTGGGGGTTAGAAGATGCACACTCTGATTTTCAGTCCTGCCAGTTACCTGCTGCACTACCTCAAGTCCGTCATTTCAGGTTCCCAGATATCATGAGGTCTGGGAAAATTAATTCTTTTTCATTCAGAACAACATTTACAGGCATAAAAAGGGACATTTCCACACAAGCCCATGTTTTTAGTAATTCTAAAGCACAGGCCACACATACTTAAGTCAAAGCAAGTCAAAGAGTTTTCCCATAGGTGTTTACAGTCACACAGGTCAAAATTCCTAATTACATGCCAGAGTGGGGTCAGCACAACAGGGGATATAAACAGCATCCCAATATACATAGAGGGGCTGTAACCAGAATGGTATGGTGTTGAGCTGCCCTGGAGGCAGATCTGGGTTCCAGTCTCTATGAGTTACTAATCCTAAAGCACATGCAAGTAAATAGGAAACTCTCCAAGACATTTCTTGATATATACATAGATTGTATATACAGATCAATATACAGAGATATATTGATAGATACAGCTATAAAACAGAAGTTACACTTCTCTACTGATTTCTAAAGTACTATTTATGCAAAACAGCAAAGTAGGAGGGTGATGTAGATGCATGATTTCAATTTACATCCCATTACAAAGTAACTGCGATGCGGTTAGCATGCAGAACTGTGTTATTTTATGAAATCTCCATGTCCAATGCCTGCTTCATCCAGTGGAATCCAAATAAATCGTGTCCAAAATAGTGAAAATCAATTTAGCAGTGTGAGAATAGCAGACAATATATTTCACTCTGATAGAAAATCTAAAGTTCAAAATAACATGCTGCACTTGCATAGCCCGTGTGAGGTCAGAACTCAACACATGCTTGTAAACTGAGCATTTCCAGAAGGCTGTCAGAAGCCACCTTCTCCCATTTCATCAGTCTGCATTCAGACTAGCTGTCTAAAGGTACAAGAACATGTGTCAGAAGCAGCGCCTTCAATGAAGCACCCTGCAAGGTATGCAGCTACACTGCGGGGTGGGAGCCTCACCCAGCCCAGCCATCTTGCCGATTAGAATACCAGGGTACATCAGCCATCCGCAGGCTCCAGCTGGTCGGTCGGCTGGTCACAGAGGTGAAGAAGTGGCCCAGAGAGTCGTTATTGCCACTGAGAGTAGAAAGAAGAGAGATAACAGACTTGCACACGCTCAGAAGAGCGATGGGGTGTTTGGGGACGGGTAGATAAGGACTACAGGAAGGAAGACAGGATTATAGAAAGACGGGCCATCCACATGTTTAAACTGAGTATTTCTGCCTCTTAAGTAATGAAGGTCTTAAATTGACTTTCTGAAGAGCATTACAGCAGAAAGCAGCAAGATAAGTACAGGGAGACTGTGAGCAACATGTATGCACCAGATATACAGCAGTCAAAAATATCAACAGAAAAAAATATACTATCATTATTAATGTGAAAGAACAAGGAATGACTTATTAATAAATCAACATCATAAATTAAGGTTATGTCTCATCTAAAACCATGGATTTACCAAATAAATCTGATGCTAATACTTCAGAATGCACCTATAAACCTACACAGTAACAGCCATCAACACACAGAATGCACAATGAGCTGAAATATATGACACTGCACATAATATTATGTATTATATTAATCTGTAAGAAACTTTTCATTAAAAGGCCTCCTCTCAACCACTGCCCTTGTCTCATTGCACAATTTTTGTATGCAGTGTTTGTATTAAAGGATTAGCTGCTACAATGTCTTTCACGTCTTGAAAGGGCTGTGTGATTCTAGCATCCATTCTGTATCTTTTTCTCCAAATTCTTCCTTGAGCAGATCAATACACAAACCTTAGGTTATCTACAAGCCCCGTCACTAACCACTTCCAGTCATTTCACACCCATGCTCTGTTCTCCTGCATGTTCTCGGTCTCCATCAGTAACAGCACTACTGCCACGGCTGCACGTCCACCACAGGAAGTCTTAAAAGAATGATCAGTACGGTTTGGTAACAATTTGGTAATGACCTGGAGCTTTCCTTTTTATTCTTCTTTTGTTTCTGAAAACAAAAGGAAATTCACTTCTAGGAGAAACAGTTGAGATCTATGAACATATGTGAAGCAAACCAGCAATGGTTTACAGTTCAAATCAATGCTAAAGACTAATATTCTGATCCAAACACCAAGTCATGACCAGATGGGCCCCAAGAAAACAGTACCATTGTCTTGTTGGTCACTTACCAGGACAACAAAAAAAGCTAAGTATATTAAGAACTAATCACAGGTGCCAAGGGATCTTTATAAGGCATAAAAAAGAATTGTCAGAGGAAGTATTACAATGTTTTCAGACAAGCAAATTTTTGTGATAAAATACACTATGCTGCAGCAGAAACCGAACATTAATCATGCATGTGCACTTCAAGAACAGTTCAATGTGTAACTACATAAGAGAAGTTGCTTCGCTGTAAGATAACTATTTCCATTTTTTAATAATTAAGTCTAACCATAATCACCCATGCTGACAATTTCATCATCAATGGGATATGATGTATTTCTGTATGATGTCTGTATAAAAATGATATCTCCTTATAGCACCTTTTTAATTAATTGTTTTGATAATTAATAATAAAATACACAGGGTACAAAAATATTGCTGTACCTTTCAAGTAGAAAGACATACAATCTCTCAAGCAGCCCGCAGATAACTCCTCTCTTATCTAGAGACTTCCATCACTCTCATAACCCAAATCAGCACATTCGTCAGAGCAGGGAAAATCCACTCCTTTCTGAAAACTAAAAACACTAAAACAGATTTTAAGATTTATGGATGTGCAAATAGCATATCTTAATTTTAACAAGTTATCCCAGGTGACATCACTTAAATTCTTCATTCCTATCAAGGGGACTAACCTGCCCTAGACAAAACAGGAGACCTGTGAGCTGGGTGCCTTGTCTGTATATGCTGAAAAGCATGTCCAGGGCAGAACTGGAGCCTGAAGCCCCACATGCCCACAGAGGATTCCTTTTCAGGGTAGGTGAAATCCATGGAATAACATTCTGCTTAAAACTGTGAAGTATACCTCCTTTCTTCATGGGAAGTTCTGTTCAGTATCTTTACGGATGGTCTGGAGGAGGGGACCCAGTGCACCCCCAGTGAGTTTGCAGAGGACACCAAGCTGGGGGGGAGTGTTGATCTGCTGGAGGTCAGGCTGGCTCTGCAGGGGGGTTGGACTGATGGGCTGAGGCCAGCTGTATGAGGTTCAACAAGGAACATTGCTGGGTCCTGCACTTGGGGCACAACAGCCCCACACAACGCTACAGGCTGGGGGAGGGGCGGCTGGAAAGCTGCCTGGCCAAAAAGGACCTGAGCTTGTTGATCAACAGCCACCTGAACAGGAGCCGGCAGTGTGCCCAGGTGGCCAAGAAGCCCAACGGCACCCTGGCTTGTACCAGACAGTGTGACCAGCAGGGCTGGGGAAGCGATAGTCCCCCAGTACGCAGCACTGGTGAGGCCGCACCTGGAATCCTGTGGCTGGTTCTGGGCCCCTCGCTGCAGGAGGGACACTGAGGGGCTGGAGCGTGTCCAGGGAAGGGCAACGAGGCTGGGGAAGGGGCTGGAGCACAAGTTCCGTGAGGAGCAGCCCAGGGAACTGGGGGTGTTCAGTCTGGAGAAAAAGGCGGCTGAGGGGAGACCTTATCGTGCTCTACAACTGCCTGAGAGAAGGTTGTAGCAAGGTAGGTGTCGGCCTCTTCTCCCAAGTAACAAGCAATAGGACAAGACAAAATGGCCTCCAGTTGCACCAGGGGAGGTTTAGACTGGATAGTAGAAAACATTTCTTCACCAAAAGGGTTGCCAAGTGTTGGAACAGGCTGCCCAGGGAGGTGGTGGAGCCACCCCCCGCCCCGGAGGTATTGAAAGACGTTGTAGATGTGGCGCTTAGGGGGATGGTGTAGTGGTGGACTCGGCAGTGCTGGGTAACGGTTGGACTCGGTCATCTTGAAGGTTTTTTCCAACTTAAGTGATTCTATGAAAAGGGAAAGTTAAGATTCCAGAAATAAAATACTGTTCTAACTCAACTCCATGCTTGCTTGCCATTTGCTCTCCCAGGGTCAATATACCACCTCAAGATACGCATGACTTAAAACTTTACTTTGTTTACTTTGGACACACAGAGTATTTTTATCACAAAGTTTTCTCCCATTGTAGCGGGGGGGGGGGGGGGGGGGGGGGGAGCGGCATAAAGGAGAACTTGGCAAGGAGGTAAAACTACATCTTATCTTACAGCAGTAGTTTTAGCCCAGTTTTTTCCTGAAATATGGGCATATTGCATGAGATGCTATTCCAGAACACAATAACATCAGCCATCTTTCATAAGGTATGAAAGAGGCTTAGATTGCCTTTAAAGATTCCAGAAGAAATTATTAGGGGAAAGAAATCTGGCTCTCTTATTTTCCAAATTCAAATACGAGATTCTAAAAGGTCACCTACTCTAGCACACATAAACCTTTTAACTTCTGGTGCTTCCCCAGGGGCAAAAATGTCAGTCATTTTGCTTCAGAACACAGTTTTATCCCATCAAATTCAAAAAGCCTAAAAGATCACAATTCATATTTTAGGCTGCCCACTGAAAAACTTACAAAACTAACACATTGACAGCAAGGCAAACAGAGTATAATGGATTATTCATTCTACTTTCAATTGACAGCTAAAGGAATCACCTGCACAGGTATGTCTAGCAACAGCCACAATCCTATACATTTAATTTAAAATTTATTTATTAAACAACTCTGCATATTTGACAAGCTGTCCACTAAAACACTGTATTTTGAAATCAGTGAACCCAAAAGAATTTCTAAGGAAGGTAAAAAGAATGAAGAGTCTTTTCTCTAATCTGAACATGTGTCACATATAAGTACACTTAAGTACCACTTTTCTGAGGAATTTACCCCGAATAAACTTAAAAAGAAAAGATAGATGTCTATGAAACTGAGAAACAGAGGATTAAGCTCAGCAAAGGGTGAGAGAAACCACAAAGTCTGAGGCTGTGCCATTTCCAAGCACAAATGAAATCAAGCATGTACCAAAATCTCTTTCCCTGAGTTCTGGAAGCCCTGCCACTGGCTGGTGGTTACTGATCACTTCTCTTAATGCAAGGGGCCTAAAGCTGTCCAGGTCATAAACAAATATTTGAAGATATGACATGTGAAGAGGGACAACAACAAAGCCTAGCTTTAATCCCTTTGTGCAAAGCAGGAAGAGGAATTTACCTCATATATAAAATACATCTATGTCCAATGAAGCATAAAACTTCCAGAGCTGCACAAGCAAAGCATGATGTCTTTGCTTTTTTGCATGCTGGGAGAGACCAGGAGGGAGAAGAGTAGTGCTTCTCATGGGCTGAATCTAATGAAGCACAAGAAATGGTTGTATGCCAGGCAGGGAGCTGAGCTGTAATGCACCAAGTATATTACTCACTGTTGGTATCTTCTGCCAGCCTGAGTCAAGAGTAGCGCAACAAATTAGTCCAAATGGGTGGACCTGAGAATATGGGAGGCTTAACTATTAGTTAACATAACTGCCATCATTTCTAATTGGATTGCTACTAAATTCCCAGCACCGATAATACCCAAAATGAGATCAGAGGGAAAAGCCTCTATACTCCTTTTGCACAAGCATTGGAAACAGCTCTCCCCTGCTGTCGTACAATAACATTGACCACCCAAAGATCCACAGCTTTAACTAAAAGAGACCCATCTCACTGCCTGTTGAATGCATTTGAGGAGGTTATTATCACAATGCTTTATTATGAACTTCAAAACACAGCCCAGAAACAGTTGAAAGGCCAAATGCTAAATGTTAGTCTATGCAAAGGAAGATTAGAATATAAGAACATAATTTTAAAAGGACTTGGTCTGGACTGGGGAGGAGGAAAGCAGAGAAACTGTGCTCTTTTAAGGGTTGCTGAAAGATTAGATTTTCATTTCAGGATCTCCTTATCAAGCATTTGAGAACAGAGAGCTATGCAAGCTCCAAACTCTGTACCAATGCACTGCTAAGCCACAGCACATCCTCAGACTCCCTTGCATCCCACCAGAACTCCTGTAACCATTCCTGACACTCATTTGCTTGACCCATTTTTGATAAACAAAGAATGAAGTACTTGAAGTATTTTTCCCCCTTGTTCATCCCATTCTTCACTAGTCTCTTGTTTTATGGTCAGAGGTTAAACTGCTGACCTCTCACCTTCAAGGCAAGTTTTTCCCCCTTCCATAAAAGGTTTTTCACAGTGTGCAGCATTCGGATTAGCCCCTATCCCCTTGAACAAAAGCTATGCCTTTGTACTACTGGTTTGTGCATGGAGTCCGTACATCAGAGGAAGCTGCCCCTACTTAACATTCACAATAACTATATTGTGAGGCCCCTCTAACGCCTCGTCTCTCAGTGTCTAGACTTTCACCCAACCAGCCAGCAAAAAGAAAATCCTGTAAAGCAGTCAACTGAAAATTAACTATGGTATCCTGTTGTGAACCTGATGAAGACGTTATTTGAACATATGGTAAAACTTTCCATTGTTTAACATAAAGATAAGAGAAAAACTTTCAGAGCCCTAAGCTTTAGTCATAGGGATCAATTCACTCATGGGTCAGTAAATGCATTTTATTAGCAAGCAGCTATTGCTTATGTGTGTCTTTAAAATAATACACACATTATTAAATTATACTCAAGTGCTTAGGAATCCAGATATGCCTATAGAATCTAACTTTATACTCACTAAGGATACACTAAGGTAAAGCTCAAGACATCAGAGAAGTGTATATTCCAGAACTAATTGGAAGCATAGCATCAGTATTTTCCACTGTCCCAGTTATCTTCAGCAATTAAAATAACAAAGTATGGCAACAGAAATATTTTACGTTTTGCTGTATGGAACAAGACACACAAGTGCTCACCATCACTCGTCTTCAAAAAAGGAGAACTCTGGGCAAGAAAGCTTATCTACAGAGTGTAAATAAACCATGGGTTTTTCCAGGGTGAAAAACAAAAACAAAAAACCACCAAACAAAATAAACCCAATGCAATGACTTGTATCTTGTTTCTTTGTAACACTTCCATTCCTATAGCATAAATAATACATAGTGGCAACAAAGTTTACTAAAGTGGACTAACGTTAATAAAAATACATTCTTTCACATTAAAAAAAAAAAATCACAAGCAGGCCAAAAAAACCTCCAAAAAACCCTAAATCTGAGCAATATTTTAATGTTTGAATAAGCATATGATATATTGTGAATCACTGAAAAGAATTCATTGTTGCAGACAAATTGATGTTTGCATCTTTGCAGAGTTCTTATGGCCTCTCTTGAGTGTGTATTTTGGAAATTATTCCCAGGGTTTTGCTCAGAGAATCAGCCACAGCTGAGGAAATGCATCTCTCACCAATTTCACCAATGTGTTTTGAAAGAGAGCCAGAGTGTCTCAAAACACAAAGCAAAGGAATTGCTGTTTGTCATAGCTTGATTGACTGAGGTAACACGAGGGTGTTTGCTTGTTTTGGGGTTTTTTGTTTGTTTTTTAAAGTATATTTTGTGCTGAAACAAGAAAGTGTGAAATCATCTTTGTCATAACAGGAAAAACAAAAACCCCCTGCATTTATCCCTTCCCAGCTACCCCACAGGGCCTGGTCACAGCAGCAGTACGAGGAAAGCAACGGGACTCAAGAGCCTGGAAACAAACACAACCGTAACCGCAACTCCCCTGGACGGGAATAACAGCAACCTCTCTTCTCTCAACAGGCTGCAAAGGCTGCATTTGCAAAGGAGGCAGGGAACAGGAGAAAACCTTCTCTGTCTTCATGGAATATTGGACATCAGGTACACGCCGCTGCCTCCCTCTTCCACAAAGGACAGTCATGTTTAGGAAGCTGGAGTATTTTAATACTCCTTGTAATGCCCTTTAAAAAAAAAAAATAAATCCCACACTGCACAGCTGCTGTCATACCTAGAGACTGCTAGGTGTTGGTATCTTTGGCCCTAAAAATACTCAAGCCAGGCTGTGATATGTTTCAGGCCCTGTGGCCTTTCCCCAGCCGGAGCACGGCCTGCTCCCCCAGCAGACACGTACTGCAGGCAGCAGCGCTGCTACAAACACCCACTGGCTTGTGCTGAACGACTTCCACTGGAGGCTGTCACACACAGAGCCCACCACATTATCACTATCTCCAGAAGTGATACAAAGAAATACTAATAAAGAGGCATTTATCATAATTACATTGGAGAGGAAAATGGTGTCCTCCTACACTGCTGATCAGATTGCTCCACATCCATTCCACTTTACCTTCTTCACAGACAAGGTCTTCTCAGGGCCAGATAGCAAGGGATGCTCAACTTGCTATACCAACATTCAATTTATTTTTAAATAGGTTGGACAAATCAGTAACTACAAGAGATACTTCTCAAATGAGAACTCAAGGGAAGTAAAATTCAGAACTATAAAATAACCATTTTTCTCTGAAGCTGAGTAGTGCTACACAGGAACCTAAGTGAGCTCCCCAAAATGACACAGCTGCCACAGAAGACCTAATACTATAATCCTGCTCATGGTACCAAAAAACTTGTTATTTATAGATACTCACCGTCAGTGTGATTGAACAAGATGCACATTGTCATATGCAGGCCTGCCTGAGAGGTTTTATGTAAACTGATTTCAGACAGACAAAACATCTGAGAAGAAATGTAGTCTGAGAAGAAGCAAATCCAGAGAATTAACTCAAAGAGTATAATAATAGGAATTGATTTATTTTCTTATGATTCATTATTGGTTTTAGTTCTAAACAAGGTTGCTGAGAATCAAAAAAAAAAGAAAAAAAACTATTAACATGGGAGACTTATAAATCAGAACACTTTGAAATTCTCCCTGTGGCTAGAAATAAAAATCAAAAATTCTTTCTCCGCTACTGAAAATACGTTTTGGGCCATTTTTATATTTTCTTCTCTGACCTCATGTTTAGCACCACAGCATCAAGAAAAAAATACTCTGAAAAACTGTATTACATGAGATAATATGACCTATGATTTGAAGCTTTAGAAACAGACACAGAACTCAAACAGTTGTGGTTTGGGGGTCAATGATGTTTGTTTATACAGCAACATGTATTTATAATCTTCTTATGAGAAGGATCAGTAACAATGAACAGCAAATTCTCCACCAGGGGTAAAAGTGCTTTCCAAGCACGGGGGGTGGGGGTAGGGGTGGGGGGATGAATCATCACTTGCTGCTATAGAAATCTGTAACACAACAACACCTTGAAAGTTTCACACAGTTCTGACCACCCTCTCCTCAAAAACGAAAAGAGATTGAGAGAAGACTAGGAAAGGATATATGATAGGTATGGAAAAGCACCTAATCATCAGGTTCAACAAATTACACTTTCAGGACTTTCAGGTTAGAGAGGCTGCTGCAGCGGGATAAAAGATCACCCACAGTGCCAGTAGAGGTGAAAAAGAAATAAATGGTCCCTATTTCTTGTATTACAAAACCTATAATCCAAGTGAATTATGAGTAGCATTTTCTAAAACAAACTGAAGGCAACAGCTCACAAAGTCGGTACCACAGCCACAGCCAAGGCTGTCCCAGGACACTGCAGAGGCCAAGGGTATAAAGGGGGCTCAAAACCAAGCGTGCTTGCACAAGACAGGCCCACATTTGGTTGTGAGAGGAAATACCAGTTTTCATTAATTTACAAACCTAAGCAGCTGACCACGGGTATGCATGCTGGAGAAAGGCTGCTGACATCCACCAAGGCAGCTTCTGGGCTGTGACACCAGGCATGCTGTGCCTGCACCCAGCACCAACCACCAGCCACCACACAGGCAGAGGAACGAACGCCTTCAAAACCTGCCCCGGACTCTCTTCTCTGCTTAGACAGCTAGAATCTGTATTTTGATGCATTTTCCATTTTTCTTTCAGTTAGAAATACCAGAATGGAGTTGCACCAGGCAGGTGACCACAAGAAGCAGGTCCCAGGGGCAGCCCCCCACAGCCTCCCCAGCAAGGCCGGTCCCCTTTCACCCGCGGCCAGGAAGGACAGAGTGCTTCTCACACAGGTAAAAGGGCCGCCTGATGCTTTTGGAGACCACTACGAATGCGTAATGGTTTTGTTTTGGATTCACACGGGAAAAGCTGTATCCAGTGCAGGAAAGGATTCATGTTTTAGACTGGGGTATTTTTGTTCCAAGCAGGCAGGCTTGTTTTCAAAGACTGCATGCTGAGCTCCTCGCAGCAGCATCAAACCTATTTTAAGCTGCCAGATCTGGAAAGCAGAGGTTACCACATCTCAGAATAAATTTTCTGGACAATTCTGCCCGATTCAGGTCATGCTGCCCAGTACCACCAAAGCACTGAATTGCAGCACCTGCTGTGGCTAACTTCAGCTGCTTTTATTAACCAGTGTTTTAACAGTTATGCAAAAGGGGACACGTGCCTTCATACAGAAATCACGTACACATTAAACAAGGAATGCACAGATAACTCAACTGCAATGAAGAAAACCCAGAATCTTTACTTGTCCTGGTGATGAGAAGCAATACCTTTCTTTTGCACAAAACTGCTGAAAGATAAATTTTCAAACACAGAAGTCTAACTTAACACAACTTCCTCCCACATATACTTGCAGCCAAAATTAAAACCAAAAACGAGAAGACAGCAAAATGAGGAATCAACTGCACTGTAAAGGGATACTCCATTAAGCTACTGAGCAAGATACTAAAATCTCATTTCTGACATGCTAAGAAAAATTTATTTTATAGAAAATTAGAAACCAAACACACAAAATGTATTTAAGAACCACCCTGCACAGATCATTTGATTGACCTGCTTTGTCCTCTTCATCTATATGCCATTGTTTACCATCTTATTCATTCTTAGAGACAAAATTACTTAAAATTGTTTTTCCCTCCTGATCTACAAGTTTATAATCAAATTAGCATCTAAACAATTATGCAATATGCACCATCCTAGAAGCACTACATATAAGAAAGTAAACTACAGAAATGTACATCTAAAACCCTTCTTAACACATACAGATACACAAAAGAATTGCTCATCTGCCATCACTTTCAGGCTCTTTAATAATTTAATCTAAATCATTTACTAATCAGTTACTAAAACTGATTCAAAAAATGGGAGTTACAGTTCTACACATACAAAGGGCTAAGTTTTTAAGCTGTGGTATGACACAGGAGTCAAGTACCACAAAGCCCTGCAGCTAAATTTAAAGAGAAAGGTTACTGAATGTAATCCTTGAAAACTATTTCTGACCACAAACTGTTATTTTTTTTCCCAAAAAAAGATTCTAATAAAGGGTAAGTAAGTGAATATGTGACTTACTTGTTTTGTTTTTGGAATGAAACTCTACAACAATTTTAAAAAAAGCTGCACTCAGGGTTTGTTATTTCTTTGCTAAATATATTTTTGTTATCAAAACCTTCCTGTAAAGTACAGCAGATTCATCCATTTATATAGTTCTTTAAAACATTATCCATTTTCAAATCCTGTCTTTTTCATAGAAAGTAATGCTGATCTGGTATTAACAGAAGCAATTATCAGATGCTAAAAACACATTATGAACACAGCAAAAGTTTCAGCCTGAATTAACAGGACCTCATTGTCTATTTCACTACTCTTTGCACATTAACCTAGCTTCTATTGAATAAAAAGAAAGAAATCAAATAAACTCTGTCACCTTAAATGTAACACATTTGTGTGGTACCTTGAACTCCAAGAACAGAGTTCAGCAATATTCTCGCCTCTCAAAGTGATGCTATACAACAGTGCAATGCTAATCTGCTCCCTCTCAAATCAGTCATTGCTCATAGGATTTTCTTTCCGTGTTTCCTAGCTCTTTTCTTATTGCCACGGGGAGCCATTCACCCATTAACAGTCACAGAAACCTACGAGTTTTTCTTGGCCAGCTTTCTTACGCAGGACAAGTGTAGAGAAGCAAAGGAACACTGGGACTGTAGTACGAGGTGACAGGAGTCCTTTCAGCTTCCCCTGCTGCAAAGGGGATCAAAAGAGAGAAGTGACACATCGCACCTCACTCTTGGGAAGGCATCCAAGCCCCCAACAGTAAAGAAACGAAAGCAGAGTGGTTACCATTCTCACAACCTCTATTCCTTGAAGAGCGACAAGGTAGTAAGTAACTAAGGATGTGTTTGATGAGCTATGCGTATGTAGTTTTTAAACTATTAATTTACTGATTTCCCTGGATTATGAGTATCTTGAAACAACAGCTTGCAAATATGCCGTTGCATCAGACAACACGAACAATGTTTTAATGAAGCTTTTGGTAAGTTTCCTACTTGAATCAAGCCTAGAACAATTTTCCTTTTGAAGTTACAGGTCAGCGGGAAGTTATAACTTTCACATAGATTTGCTACTGAAGTGCTGCTGTGGTGCAAAGGTAATAACAACACATAGTCTTGTTTAATCTTCTCAATAGTAGATATTACAGCACTTCAAGGAGGTCACAGTCACAGTCCCCTCATATTTCATGATACAATAGCTTATAAAGAGGCGGGGGGGGGGGGGGGCAGGGTGGGTGTGTGCTTTTTTTATTTTAATGCTTTGTACTTCTGAAATATGTTTAAAAGGTTATACAGTAAATTTGCTCTGTTGTCTTACCCAAACTCAGATTATTTGAAGTGAAAGTGTTGTTTAACCATAGACTTTACCCCTACTGGCTCCTGCTTGAAGGGGAGCTCATAAAGGCGCTTAATTACAGCCAAATACATACCTAATTAAGGTTTAGTCACCTATGAACAAAAACTCAGGTCATTTTCTGATATTATAAAAATGATATTTAGAAAAAAAAATTTACTTCAGGGACAGGAAAAGCTAACACTTAAGAAAATTATGTAATTTCTCTATAATGCACTTTTATCTTGATTCCTAGCAATAAGCACCAGCATATGTTGCTTTCTTCATGGCAGTTTCAGGAACACTCATCCCCCTCATTATTACTTCAGTCACACCAACACAATTTCTGTGCAGCCACACAGTAACTTTTTTGCTTTCTCCTAGCTGTCCACAGAAGGATAGGTTGTAGAACAGAAGACAGTAACACCAGAAAACTATTACCAAGAAATGCACTGTACTCAGTATTAGCCATTCATTTCAAACGCGAGGAGTCTTTTTTCCTGGAAAATGCTATTCAAAGACTTAGCTTTTTTTGCAAAACTGCCCTAATGGATGCTTATTACCAGTAAAGCTCATTGATGTGACCCACAGTAATGCATCACTCCGGCTTTCAGTGGTGCAATCCTGGCTTTCTTTGCTCCCCTCCAGGGGTGACTGCTGCTTGCAGTTCCTGCTGACACAGAGTATGCGTTTTACCTTTGTGGAACCGTGTTTATTCCCCAGTTTGGCTGAAGCTCAACATCAGCAAACATCAGCAAAGTCCAACAGGAATCTAGGATTATATCTGGTCCCTACAAGGCGGCGGGGGGTGGTGGTGTTTATCCTTTTCCCCTAGTGCTGCTAAGCCACATGAAATCATAAACCTCTCACATGCAAAGGAGGAAGCCTAGACAGTAACAGGACACTTTAAAAAAAAAAAGGGGGGGGGGGGGGGGGTGGAATCAGAGCTAGCCCTGTAAACATATTCCAGAGCTGAAAGATTTTGTATCCTATTAATAACTACTGAGCCATCTAGCCATAAGTTAGAAAGATCTCTCATCTATTGATTATAAAATGCATTTCTTTGTTGACCTACTAACACCCAAAACCAGACCTGGCGGGGAATCTGTGTGATGCTGTGTTTTGTACCACCGTATCTTTGGTTACGTGATCAGTTTTCTGGGCCCAGGAATTTCTAGAGGGCAGGACTGCAGTTCATCATACACAAAGCAGATTTCATCCACACACCTCTTCATTCTATCCATACCCATAACTTCTAATATGGCCACATATAAAAAAGCATTCTTGTTTCACTATTCACATACTTTATTTGAAGATAATTAAAATTATATTATAATGTCTGAGAGTTTCAGATTTCAGGAGTCAATTAGCATACCTCCAGAAACTATAATTTTCTATTGCTGCTATATAGTAAATATTTCAAGAAGAACCTAATGAAGCTGAAAATATTGATTTTAAATTCATCTCTCTCAGCCATTGGTGTTAAAAGTAGATCTGAGAATAAAATCCAGCTCCCTGCCTAACCCTGCATATTTGCAATACATCATTATTGTATATCTAGTTGATACACTGCAGAGTTAAACAAAATCCTCCTGAAATGTTGATGAACAAAGTATGACTGTGATGGGGTAATTAAACTTTAGAGCTATTGATTTATATCAAATGTGGTTTCTTTTGTTTCTAAGATGTACTATTTTCTTATAACAGATTAGTGTCACTCTGTTACAGGAATATTAATTTAAGATAACACATAGCATACACTATCATTTCTTTTTTGTTTGTGATATTGAAATGACTTCTAATATTCCCATGAAATAAATTGAATATATACTACTGGGACGTAAAAAGAAAAAAAATCGAGGTTCAGGAACATCAATAGAAAGGCACTTTCTCGCTTTCTGTAACAATTAACTGGTTTAGGCAATTTGTACCTGTTTCATGATTCGCACTGTGTTCTGACCAACAAGCACAAAACTACTACATTAACTGCTATGCTAAGTAATACATACTGTTCTACATATCCAAAGCAACATGAACTAAATACAGGTCAAAAAAAGAAAAAAAAAAAAGAAAAAAAAGAAAAAGAAGAAACCCACAAGCAAAAATACACACCAAAATCACTTTGGTCTCATTGCATCCAAAGGACTTCAAAACATTACTTTGTTTGCAACTATTGTTTATGCTGTTCTGGCACTTTCTGTCCTAGCAAGACTTTTTTATCTTGCTCACTGAAAGATGAACATTTCAATATGTGCTGACAATTAAAACATACTGGTCATGCTTAGATGAATAATTTCTAGTACTAAAATAGACAGGAGCAGAACTCCAGTAGCAGAAGTACCCTAGCAGCATACATCAGGATCACGTTCCCCTGTTAAGATATAAGGAGGAGTGTACACGACGAGACATGAAGCAAACAATGCACTTTTACTAGATTATAAAATCCCATTATGTTTTTAAGACACAATGAGATGGATTCTCATTTGGCTCCATACACAGCCCAGTTATGTTCCTGGCAGTAATCCAGAAGAACCGCATATACATATATTTACTTTAAACAGATTGACTCCATATCCACATTAAAATACAACAGTAATGAGTGCCTCTGAAATTGTCCTAAATTGAATTAATTTCAGACTCTCTTTTACTAGTCATTAATGATCACGTTAACTGGTGAGTGCACAGATAATTCTGCAATCCCAAGCCACAACTTACTGAACTGACTGCATACAGAGCCAAATTTTTATCCTGAATACTTCTGTCTCCCTTCACACGGGCTATGGAGCATTTCAAAAATTGGACAGTGTACACAATATCACCACTATTCACCAGAAAGCCCAAACTTCTACTGGGTACTCCCTTTGCAGAAAACATCTTATAACAAGGTATCTTCATTTTCACACAGATTCCCACACAAAGTATTTTTCAGTTTACCAGAGTCAAGCCATCACAGAAAGCACCACCAACCAAACGCCCCTGTGGGAGAAGCCATACAGATGAGTTCTTGATAACAGCATTTTCTCTCACAGAAGTTTTCTGTGAATGCAGAGAAAAGCAGTGTTTCAGAGCTGATACACCTTCACTCCCATGTTAGGTGAGTCGGGCAAGCCTACAGATTGAACTGAAGTAATTTAGAGCTGGAAGCAAAGTACTTTTTCTCTTCCTAGAGCTTCAAACCACACTGCAGTTTCAGATTTCAAATGCACAAAGCAGATCATACACGAGCAGATCAAGTTTGTGTTCCCCAGCCACTTACAGAGCAAGGCTCAGGCCTGGCCTGGCCTCATGGATGTAGTGGCCTCAAGAGCTCTGCTGTCCACAGCCAACACAAATTCACCTGCCTTGCTATGTGCAACCTTCATCCTATTGCACTTCCACTGAAAGATCTGGAAGATTAATTTATTTTTCTTATTGTCTGATTTGGTTTATCCTGTCTCCTTCATCATTTTCTCCAACAGCAGGAGCTGAAATGATTTCTGGTTTGTTCACTGTTGAAAACACAATGCAAATTCCCTCCAAGGATTGCGAGGCCTGACAAGTATTCTCAAATACAAAATAGTTTGCTAGATCTGTCAGCATCCAGCAATATCACAGAAAATTGTTTATTTAAAAAGATGATAGTCACCACCACTAGTTGCCAGAGAATTTAAGGCAAGCTTTAATTTATTACGGTTTTTATTGACAATGAAAAATGTTTTTAACCAAACACTTCAGAGGTGGTTATCTAAAGTTTTTGGGGGGTTTTTTGTCATGTTCCACAGCATTGATTTCTAACACCACAACCAAAATGCAAAAGAACACATTTCAAACTATTCTTTGTAAAACACAGCATATTACATCAAGACTGAGAAAGAGAATTCTCTTTTTAAATTGGTTACTCTTTAATTACACATGCTAGTTTGACCTCACTTTTTTTCCCCTGGCTGACACTTGTATAAGTATTTTTAGACTAGACCTTGCAAGATGCTACAGGGCTCTGACCTCAAGCAAAAGCAGATGTAAACATGTACTTACACTGCACAGGACACGCTCATTCCCACAAACTAAAATGGATTTACTCAGATGCATCAATTAAAAATGTCTGATTGAAACTGCAACTGAATGCTCAGAACCTCACATAACTTAGTTTCCAGTGTCAGCAAGCTTTACCTGTCCTGGCACACAATCACTGTCATCACAACTACCTGTGACATGACAGGAAAAGTTCATTCATTTCAGCTAAAGTAGCAAGCAATTCATCTGCCACCAGGAAACTACAGTCCTTTTTTATCTGGCAATAGTCTTGAAAATACCTGGAATATGAATACCAGCAAAACTCTTTCCAGGACAAAAAGTTTTTCAGAATTTCCTATGTTGTATCATGATACCGGTAACAATTTTCAGTTCTATGAACTACTGCACAATATCAGCCTAGCAAAACTGTGCTCTTTAGACAGAATTTTGTTTAGACAAAAAAATTTAATCTATCACCAAATATGCAATGCCTTGAAGTGACCATGAGTGACAGGGTTCTAACTTTGAGTATTTGGTGTTTTCCTTTAAGAGCTCCCTTTTACTATGTGAGCAGAAAACTAGAAGGCACCAGCGAAGTTGTTGACCCCATTTTCTCAAAAAAAGGGACAGGAGTTTAACATAACCCTGACAATTCCAACAGGGTACCCTAGGAGCACAAAAGCCATCAGGAAGATGGGAGGAGACGGTAAGGGCATCCCCAGTTTTCTTCGGTTTCCTGAACTGACAACACATTTATTTTAACAAACCCAAAAAACCTGGAATGCACGCTCAGATTATGAGAAAACAGCCTAGGTTACACTGTATGGCATGAAAATCCCACTAGCTCCTCCCTATCTGACCTGCATGACAACCGTTTCCTGCAGCTCCAGCAGCAGCCCCAGCAGTTGAACGTGAGCATACCCACAAAGCAAGCCTGCCAGGTGCCACCAGAGGCAGGAAGGATGCTGACCTCGCACGCTGCTTCTAGCAGTGCTAGCTGTTTGAAGAAAACACAAACTGCAAACACACTGTTTAAGAGCCAAAGCACAGAAAAAGGATGCATGAATGATCAGCTCTTGCTAGCAAGACTAAGTTACAATAACTGTTTCCCTCTAGTCACCGTGTCACTCTAAACACACAGTGGTTTCCCTCCAGTATTACAAACTCTTTACAGACCTCCAGGCAAGTTTACAACTCTCACACAATCCTTGCCTTTTACCTCTACACTGCTACTTTTTCTTATTTTGCATTTAAACTGAACATAAACACATTCACTGTAAAGACAAAACACTCTTTTACATTTGCTTTTTTATGTTGCATCTTAACCCAAGGATATAAAAATTATCATCTATTCTTCAATAATGCTACTCCATTCCTGGGAACAGCTGCCCTAAAACGTTAAGCTCTCCTTTGCAACTTCTGAGGGAAATGATGCTGTGCCTTATAACCATTATTAGCACAGCTTCTCTGTGTCAAGTGCGACCCTTGCCACACAGTTAAAAGTCAACACTTAGCATCCAGTATTTAAATACAAACACAACAGATTTTTGCATTTAGCTTGTCCCGCAACAGAGCAAGAGAGCTGCCTCCTCCCAAAGGCAAACATTTGACTCTGTCTACACAATGGCACCATAACTTCACAATATTTAGCTGTGGTCTAAAACAGGTTCAACTGGTACAACAAATAAAACCTTTGACATGAGCAGCATCTCAGGTCAGATGATTAGGAATTTCTTGTTCTCAATTAGAAGCTAAACCAAAGTATTAATCATTCTTTGTGTCACACTTTCCCATTCTGAGTTTAAGGAAAAACGAAACAGTAAACCAGCTACGGCAAAATACCTTGGATATGACAGTTATGCCTCTATGATGATTAAACGTGGCATTAACTAATATAGTTTGTAAAATACGTCCTAAAGTAAACACAGAAACCCTAAATAATATGCTATTTTCAGACACAGGTTTGTAATTTTAGCTAGGTTTTAATGTACATCTAAATGCCCACTCAAATATGTAGAGAAACCAGATCCAGATTCAAACTCTGGGAAACATAATCTAAGGGCATTATTCAAGCCTTACTTCTAATTAAGGATTTAATACTTGGACAGTACTTTCCAAACAAAGATTAAAATTTCTGCAAAGGAAGGCAGTATGACGGTAAACTGCTGCCTTGGCTTTCCCAGCTCAGGAAGCAGAGATACCACACCCAAAATCGCGTTTGGGCCTTTTTTTTCTCTCGCCGCTTCTGCTTTTTCTCTTCTCTTTTCCATATAAAGTTGAGTATTAGGTTTTAATCTTGTCTCCTAAACCAGAATCACAAAATATACGAAGTCTTTGCCCATCCAAATTATTCAGTTCTAAACACAGACTCGAGTTCTAAGATACATGGAAAAATGTCAAAGGCATGTCTAAGAAGTTAATGGTTTCAGCATTTCGGTACTTTATCTGTCAATCTCGTACTATCCTCCATCCTAAGTACGTGCCTATAAGTATCATATTTTTACCCGTATCTTGGAGTTGTCACTCATCGGCCTACCAAGAAAAATACAGATTCTTAACACATGAGTTGCAAAGCAGTGCTATGCTCAAACTGCTCTTACTAGACAACATTATTTTGAGGAATAACAATAGCACTTTACTGAGAAAACTTATTTTGGCTTCTGAGGGGTTTAAGCTCTTCATGAACAGTTACATACCTCTCCCCTTTGTAGTCCTGATCATGCTTTGTTTTATTTACAAATAGAAATATCTATGCCAATAGTTATACGTTAAGCACATGCATCTACATGTATCTACATCCCCAGATAGTACCACCAATGGCAAAGGTAAAAGAATTAAAAGAGATTGTTTCTGTGAACCAGACAGGAAACCCTACACTTCAGCCTCTTCAAGTCAGTGCTAGAGAGAACTGTCTCACAGCTTTGCAAAAAGCATTTAAAACTTTGAAAGTTTAACCAGTTTTCAAAGCTTTTTAAGCAGATTTTAAATCTTCTGCACATGAAAGACAAGCCATTAAACTATATATGAAGAGCTAGCAGTGTAACATACCTCCTTAAAGTACGATAAACCTCTCTGTATGATGGACTGCTCAGTGTGTGGGAGGGCAGAAACATGCTGACATTAGCTTAGAAAAATACGCAAACTCTTAACACTTTTGAATGCAAGCAATTTAAAAGATCACAAACTATCCCCCAGGCAGCCATCTCAAATAGTTAAGGACTAAAACGAAACTAAATTTAAAATTGAAAAAAGCACAGGAACGTCAACTTTCATACTGATTGACTACATTACTGTTTTCAGCTTACACTTAGTTGTATTAGTACTAGTACGCTCATTCTACTGAATTTTATACAAAATTCTTTTTACAGCATGTTAATATTTGTATTACTTAACTCATCAAGTTTTTCCCTTTTCATTTCACTGCCCAAAACCCAGTCACACTGCTGAACATGGCATATGGCATCACATGAAAAAATGACACAGTCAGGCAAATGCCTGCAGGGGAATAACTGCTCTCTACCAGCATTGATACCACAGCACCTGCCCCCACATTACTACAGCTGGAATCTCTGGAGTAGAGCAGAGCCTGCCGCTCCTGCCAGGACCGTCCTCTGGCTGCTGGGGAGTAGGGTCATCCCTCCCCAATGAGGTTTTTTCTCCCCAGTGAAGAATGCAGGGGAGATAGGAGAAAGGGCTTCCTTGACCTATTTCTCCAGCAGCTCTCACCCTTCCCCCTCCTACACACACATATCTGCACCCACCTCCAAATTACACATACATCCAAGAATCTCAGTAGGTTGGTGGAAAAAAAACACAACTGTAGGAAACGAGGCACTGAAATGCAGCATTTTCCTCCACATTTTTGCATCTGTGCAGAGAAGCTGAAAGCTGGAGTGACTACCCTCCATTTATCAGCCTCTGGAGAATGAAAAATAAAAGGTAAGAAATGTCAAAATGTCAATCTTTGTCTTAGATGCAAAACCGCAGTTGCTGTAATTGTTTTTGTTGTTCATAATTCTCCAACACCCACTCTTTGCTAATGACAGTCCAAACACAGAGAAGACATAGTTCATACCCTGAGGACCTTTCCAATTAAATGAAAGAAATTTGAATATAATGAAAACATCAATTTAGATACAACTAGAAGGTTTTAAGTTATACAAAATATTATAATTTATGAAGGACTTATGCTTGGTGCTTGTACATGAGAGCTTCAGTCAAATTCTGGCTTAGACTCCTTGGTTTTGCCCAACCAGTCAAACTCTGGCTTATATTCCTTTGTTTTGCCCAAAAGGACAAAAGTGATGCACAATCACAGGCACTACCTGCTTTTGCCCTCAAAACATTTACATAATCCTCAACAAAGGACTGTGAGATATTCCACTCCTAATCAATCAATAATCTTGTAGAGAAACCAGGCTAGATTAAATGTCCGCTTCCAGCTTTTTAGGTACAACCATTTGAAAATTCCAACAGAAAAAAAAACAAGAAACGGTTACAGGGAAGTAGCACTAATCTAAATAACAATATATGAGTTAATGAGTTGGGGTGGAGGCGTATTGAAAGAAATCTTCATTTTTTATATACAAAAACTGCATCTAAGACTACAATCAGATAGCCCATGTTCTGAAATGGCATTGTACAAACTGAAAAAGCATCTTTAACTTTTTATTGGTGTAAAATAAATTCTAATATGGTAACACGATATTTGAGACTACAAATCTGCCAATAAATATGAGACTTACAAGAAAGTTCATCTAGTTCATAGCAATATATAGTTGCTCTCCATACTCATCTGAAGAACACAGTGTACTTTCAAAAGTTAGAGAAACCTAATTTTCTGTAGGCCAGTACTTACTTAGTATCCTTCCAATTAAAACCAACAGTGAAAAAGGTTGGCAGTACATAAAGGTTATATCAAAAGTTTTAATTACTCTTTAAAAAAAAAATCCTGCAGACTTCATGTATTACAACAATAGAATTATCTTTTTAATCATGTTCAAGTGATGCTCTGCAAAAAAATGTACAGCAGAGGAAAAGTTATCTGATCAGCACATTACACCCACAGGCTCAGAATCTGTGGTTAATAAACAGCTCTCTACAGTAAATCTAAAAAAAAAAAGAGAGAGAGAGAGAGAGAAGAAAAAATAGTGCTTGCTCTGGCCACAATTCTGAAAGCAGCTTTGGAAGATGTTTAATCAAAACTTTACCAAAGCTAGACAGGTTACCCATGGACACAACTACCAACTGCATTAAACTTCTTCAGAATTGGGACCTTCCTGGAACTTAGTATCTTATACCTGTATTTTATTAGTACCTTATATATATAAGGTAACTTATAGCTGTATCTTATTAGTACCTTACAGACCACAATCAAACTGCATACAAAGAATTTTGCATTTCTGGACTAATTCCTGAATTTAATTCATATAGCTCTTAACTCTACCAACACACAATTAAAATGGTTTTCATGGCTTTTCCTTGAAAATTTAATGAAAAGAAGACCCTTAAAAGAAAAATAATTTAGAGATAATGCATCACTAAGGTTTATTATCCTTCTGGCATAGGGAAGATAAACTACAGAAGATATTCACACAATTCAACACAACCTATTAAACACCTTCTCTGAAAAGCACGTATCTAGATCTAGAGCTCTAGACTTCCCAGCATTTAAAGAGGCAACAGAGACAAAGCAATCAAATTCCAAGCCTTGCTCAAGCAATTACTCTTTGCTTGAACAGAAAATTAACTGCTATTTCAAAAACTTGAACTGTCAGGACCAAAGCATTCCTAGACCCAAACTATGACATTCAGTGGTTGCATTTCCTGGATCTACCTGCACACTCCATGGAGCCTTTTTGTTGCTTTTCATATGTGGTATAACTTTAAAAAAAAAAAAAAAAAAAAAAAAGTGAGGTGTAGCAAACAGCACTCTTCACCACACAAACAGAAACCAATCTGAGTCATCTTCTTGGGAAACTGTGGACAGAAACGCTGAAGACCTCATCTTCGCAGAAGTTGTTGCACATTGCCTTTCTACTGCTAGCTGCTATATTTGCGTTGCCTTTTGTGTCTGGACTCTGCAATCCAATTTTAATAAAATCAATACAGGATGTACAGTTTAAAGTTGGTAATTTAACTGATTCTGTATCTTTGCACATTTAACCAAAATCTAAAGTTCAGACAAATATGTGTATATGCACATACTGTATATGTTTTGTATGCATAAATAAATATACACTCTTCATGAAGATTACACTGGCACTAATATTTTCAACATGTTCAGAAACATCAACTTTCCAGAAATTCCATTTACTTTCATGATGGAAGGACCTAGACAGAAAAAAGAAAAAAGGGGGGGGGGGGGGAGGGGAAAAGCTGCAGATTGCTTTGGTTAACCAATTTCTAGGCTCGGGCAGATCTTACAGTGCCAGGTCAGTATAACTTTCAGGAGACAAGTTGCCAGGAGAACAGTAAAGTCGCCCCAAGTGCAGCTGTTGTACAATCTGGAACCAACAGCTTCATATAAAACTATGGACTCAGGACAACTGCAATACTGCATTACTCCTGATACCTCCAAAGGGTGACTCAGTCCAAAGGGCAAAAAACTTGCATCTTTTTACCCTAAAGCTGAAGAGCAATACTTGCCCTTGACATAACACAATAGTATTGATAGTATCTGTTATCAAGTTGCCCTCTGGGTCTGTAAGTGAAAATTTTACGCAGAAGGTCAACTGATGATGTCAAGATGTGTGCCTATTTTGACATTTCATTTGTTTGCTTGTTCATTAAGGAGTAACACAGGAAAGAATTATGAAAATCTGCAACTGCCTGGGAGACAATGTAAAACCTTTTGCTATAAGGTGCTACTGATACTGCAGGCCAAATTCACAACAAATACTGGTCTGCTAGAATAGCTAAGCACTCATCTCGCAGTCACTCAGAAAACTCCGGTGAACAGAATTTAATTAATCCCAATGTTTTGTGAGAATCAAGTTATGAATTTTCCCAATAAAAAGTCTGTCACGCTGAATTACTACGTTTCAACATATCATGTTAATTGATGCTTACCATCTTGACTGTGCTGCAAAGGGCTGGAAGTTGTGACCTGGGCTACGATCTGAATTGGGTCCTAAAGGTTTTCTCCTCTTTGGAATACATGCCTCAACTGTCCAAATAAGTACAGCTGAAATGCAGCTTTCAAGGTAGTCTTAGGTAGAATATGATATCAAAAGCATCATTTACTCTGAAAATATAGTAAGCAATATATTCTAAATAGTTGAGGGAATCATAGCCTGTTTAGTTCTAAGAGTAGGCATTAACCCCCTCTAATAAATCGAAGGGGGAGGGGGTGGTGTAACAGAACCCGAGTGACGAATAAAAAAAGCTTGTCAGCAACAGTAAAAAATAGAGTGCTCACTTATAAGACTGTTTATGTAAAAAGTACCCTTTTTTTCTCTCCTGCCCTGAAAATGAGAAAAAGGTTGGCAGATCACTATTCTAGCAACATTATTGTGCACACCTGCAGTTTAAGAGAGAAAGAGCAGCCCAAAAGGATTGTCTACTCCATCAAGAACACCATGTTGAGAAATAAATATTCAAGTATGCAAGTTACTCTTAAAATCACAAAAAACAGGTATCCAATGGGAAAACAAAATTTTGATCCAGCTCTAACTAAAGACTTGCTAGCACAACTAAGCCTGTAACCAATTCAGGAGTTACTACCGCACATGAAGTGATAAATTCATAATAACCTACGTGAAACTTTGTAGGTGTTAATGCTGAATAGAAAACAACGTTGCAAATAATTAGTGGAATGACTTCAGAACAAATTTCATAATACATATAAACCTTGCTGCATTGCATGTATGTATGATCCTTTACAGCTGGAAGAGCCCTAGGACATTGTCTGATCCAAAATATTAACATTCCTTGAGAGCTATGCTGTAATTCAGCAGTTATCTAAAAACATTTTTCCAAAAGCATAATAATTTTAACAGCAAAATTTTTCACCATGTCACGCTATTCCAGGCATATAGCATCCTCGTAAAAACATCATCTTATTAATAGCTACACGTGCAGTAGGGCTACCTCAATTTTTATTTATTAGAATAGTTACACACTGGCACAGGGAAATTAAAATGCAGGAGAATGCACACTACAGCAAAGCTTGAAAAGAAAAAGCTTAAAGATACATGGGTGACATTAAGCTCTTTCTCTCTCCAAAGTCGGCTTCTCCTGCTGCTCACTCACACAGAGAGATCATAATTTTGTGGCTGTGATATTTCCACGGCAACACTGTGACAGTGATGTCACAAATTCAGCCCTGACATAGCTTCAGGATCAAGTACAAGGAGCAGATGGGATGCGAGGGAGAAAGCCCCCATTTAAACACAAATCTCTTTCATAAGAAAGAAAGAGGCATGAGCAAAGAAACAGGTGAATGGATCACGTTTTCAAGTATGATATATTCAAAAGATTATCCTAGCATGAAAATCTATTTAAAGGCAAGACCTACAATACAGGGTAACTGTCAAATTTGTTAGGCTTTATAATAAACCAACCTTTAAAGCTCCCTGTTTCGCATGACAAGCCTTGTGCTCCACTTCTAAAGTGGCGGTGAGGACAATACACTTTTGTCCCTTGTGAACTTCCTTTAAATAACTTTAACATTCAGATATATTAATTTGATACATCACTGTGCTCATAATACCATATGTAAATATGATGTCAAGCCCTCACTGGAGTGAGTTTGTTATCTGAATTAGACATAATATGAAAGAAATTAAAATTAATCCCAGATGGGTCACCAAGTACAGCAGGATGGTAACTCGAACATTCAGCCAGCACAATCTGATTATTAAAAGGGGACTGTACTTTTGTGCTGATCTACGGACTCATGCATGAATCAATACAACCTCCAGGCCAGCTGAAACACCCCTAAATCCCTCACTGGCCACACACTGCAGACTCCATCGCTACCAGTATCAGAACTCCTTTCTGCCTTTGGCTGCCCCATGGACAAACAGCAACTGAGCCCATGAGGGATACCGATAGCAAGAAGTGGAATGGAAGAGGGTGCACCCACAACAGTCACACATACTGTCTCTACATTAACTCAAGTCACAGTTCAAGTAGATACAGAGATTTCTTGAAGACACCACTCTCCACAGAGAACAACAGATGAACAACATGAAACGCCCAGTGAGCGGGGCAGGGGAAGTGCCTGTGACCAGCACTGAGGTGCAGGCAATCATGCACAGAGCTGCAGGTACAGAGAAGCAATTTCTTACAGCAGCAGAGGCAGAAAGATGCAAAATCACAAGTAAAAAGGGACATAAAAGGAATTTAAAGGATATAGATCCATGTTCTGATCACAGAAGAAAAAACCTCACACTTTTCAGGATTTCAAGATGAAGACCTAAAAGGATTATCAACAGCCTAGCTCTTGGGAGGTAAAGAAGAAAGGGAATAAAGTCTGCAGGCTGAAGCTTGGCCTGGGCTGGGATGTGAACAGGCCCCCAGGAAGGGCTGTCAGGTGGAGGCAGAGACTAAATGCACAATGCAAGGAGGAACAGATCAGGAGTCAAGTAGCTAAGTGGGGTTCACAGACATCATCTATGAAATTACTATGGTAAAAATTACAACCAAGAGAACAGAGTAAAATGTGCCATGATGCAAATCACAATGATCAGAGTTACGAAAGCTCATCTGATCGATTCCCCCAACCATCACCGTACCAGCAACAAATCAAAAAAAGCAGGCAATGAACTGAAGGATGCTGGCTGGTCACAAAAAAAGTGAAAATACCCAGACTGAACCAGGACCAAGATGTCATTCCACAACTAAATAGCGACCTTATGAAGAGGAGGAGAAAAGGAAAAAAAATAAAAATCTGATGAACCTGAGACATCAATAATGGATAATATATAATACAACAGGCACAGAAAAGTCTGTTGGGATTGTCAGGAGAAGACCTAAAGAAATACAATTGTTTAGTTTCAACAAAAATGTTTTGGTAAACATATTAGGCACATACCCCTGACATCACTAACAGAAATGTTAGCCAAAATTTAAAAAAAGGAATACTTTGGGGCTATAAACTTCTATAGGCTTCTAACTTGTCAGAGTAGTAAACTCTGGAAACAGCACCTATTAGCACAGCAGGATAAGAAATATACTCAATTTTAAGATGTAGTTTAATGGTTTTACAGTCGTGATTAAGACACAGCTGTCACAGACATGACTACAACGCAACCCCAACAAGATGACTTCTCTCCCTGTGTTTTTAGAAGGCCAACAACCTCAGATGAGAACATGAACTGAGTTTCCCCAATGGACTTTCTAGGGGGGCATTTTAATTTCAGCACTGGAAACCTCATCCTCTTTTTACCAAGAGGAAAAAAGCCTCTCTCGAATAACTCTTGCGCTACCACATGTCTTTTACCATGTTTTTACAGAGACATGAAACTGATGGGTAGTACAAGCTCAAGACAGCACTCATTGCTGTTTATATCATGTATCAAACCAAAGCAGCTGCCAAACATGAGCTAGAAAGAAGGTCTCTTCCTGTTGTTCAGAAAGTAACTTACTTTCTCCCTATCACGCTCATCAAAATTAACATTCCACTGGTAGAAACAGAAGTCAATTGTTCTCCTAAAATGAAATCTTACACAAAATCAACATTCTAAGACTTAAGAATTGTAGAAGATGCATTTCAAGTCCAAGCTTTGCAAGTAACTTTCTCAGAACAAAAATATTTTTACAATAGCCAAATGAAAAAATAACAAAAAAAAACCCCTGACAACTATGAATTAACACAATAGATTTTAAAAGGCAATAAAATAACCATAGTGGCTTTTAATACAATCCCAATCCAACAGCAATTAAAAGCATAAGATGACATTAGATCAGGATGCCAACTATTTTTCTTTCCACTTCTCATTTCTACAAATAAATACCAATAGGCACAGAATATTACCTTTGTTTTCAGATGCTTGGCATTTTACTTTCAGTACCAAATCAAAGGTACGTTCTGGATTTTCCCTAGAAGAAGCAAACACAATTAATTAATCAAATATATATGTTTGTTTCTACCATGTTCTCTCTTTTCCATTCTATTTGTACAGAATAAAATTAAAATAAAGTTTTATTAAATTAACATTAGAAACCAGATTAGTTCTAAAGAAGAACCAAAAAGTCACATTTCTCTGTACAGCCTTAAAGAAAGAATAAGGAAGATAAACAAGCTAAACACTGTCACTGCCCTATGCATCAAATAGCTTTTAAGTCACACCATCATATCACGCCTAACAGCTGGAAAAAAGCGCTACTAAAATGCTTATCAGCCAATCTGAAACATATTAATGGAGTCATGGGTAGCCTTTTCTAAAGCTACATTTTATTTCTACTTAATAGAAATAGCCCATCATTAGACATCCATTTTAATTCCACAAATCTAGCCACTACCCTTTAAATGCATAGGATTATCACCATAAGGCTGAGAATCACTTAGCTTCCTCGTTCACAAGATATTGATCGTCATCTTTGACTTTGAAGGCTGAATCTCGGGCATGATTCAGTGAGTGAGAAAACATTAATGCAATTAACTAAGGACAGATGCAATCCCCAGCCAGCCAGGAAGATGGAGCCTCCGTATCTGCAGCAGCCATCACGGTCAGCTCTGGTGAGGGCCAATGCCTCTCCCACCTGCCCAGTAACTACACACCCCCTAACAGTGAACTGCATATGCTAACAGCAATCAACACACAACCTAATCCCAAACTAAATATTTATTAAAACAGCCCTGAATGCCATTACGATACCACCCACCTCTCTCTGCCTACCAAGCTCACCGCTATTTATATTAAAAACAAGCGGCATAACCGCACCTATATCAATTATCTGTTCAACCACATCAAAGGCTCACACTTGAAATCCCTTCTTGGGTAACACTCCCACTGAAGTCAGCTGGAGTTTTAGGCAAATAAAAAAATCCAACACTTGGTTCCAGGTTTCTAGAATGCTTTAAATAAAGCATGTAAGCAAATTAACACACGGTTGATTCTTTAAAGAAAGTTTTGAATGAAATCCAAAGGCTGAGCTGGGGAAAATCTCAGCTGTCATGAATTAACTGATTCAGTACATGCTTTCACTGACCTCAGCACATCATCAACTGAGATATACAATTATAGTCTAATTCAGGTTATGAAGACACAGCCCACCCGTATCACAATCTTTCCTTGCATCTTATTTTAAAGCATTTAGTTGGGAAAATCCTGTATCTATTGATCCTGTGTGTAGGAGATCAAATTCGCTCTGAGTTGCAACAGCCTAAATCCAGGATATTAGAGATTTACCCTGATATTAAAGTCCGTCCATTCTTCCTCTGGCTGGTGAGCGGGTTCAGAATGAAACTGATAACGCTTGGCTCCACCGAGCCACCTCTAGATGAGCCACTGACAAAAATCCTTCCTTTAAAAGAAGCGACATCTCCCCACGACACCAGTCCAGCTCAGACGCTAAGTTTATGCTCTCAGGCCACCTTTGCTTCGGCCCTTCCTCTGCTTCCCAACCAGGCCACGCAGCGCTGGGGTTTTAGCGTGAATCGGTTCAAGCATCACAAACACCGAATAAGTGCTTCTAGCTCAACTCTTGGCCAAGTTACTCTCATGAAATGAGCTCTTTGAAATACCACTGCCTTCCGTCTTTCACCATACCACTCTAAATCTGCTTTTGCAGAAAAATGCTTCTAAGTTTACTCTTCACATCCCACTACGCTTAGAAGTGTCAAAAATGTGTAAAACTAATCTGAGAATTGTCAGACTGTCTCCCGTTTCCTTTACAGCTACCCGGTGGCAGCCTGCCTCTTCAGCCGGTATTTACACGGGGATTTTTGTCAATTCCTGCCACCGCTGTTTGACATCTCGGCAGCTTCCCACCTCAGCAGGACCAGGCGGCCGCTCCGGGTGGGTCCGTGCTTCCCAACACCTAAAACTCTCTTTGGCACCTGCCACGCCATAACGGCAAAAGGAAGGTCTGTAACTACCGGAGCGGTTAATGCCACCAGCCTCAGCCCCCGCGGCTGCCGCAGGGTCCCTGCGCGGGCGGCGCGGCCCGGGCCTGGCGGGGCGCTGGCGGCCGGGCCGGGGCGCCAGGCCGGGGGCGCCCGGGGAGCGACAGGCCACCGCCGCACGAGCCCCGTTCACCGGCACGGCCCGCCCGGGCCGGCCCCGCTCCCCGGCCGCGCTGCCCCGGCCCGGCGAGGCCGGCGGGCCGCAGGACCGCCCTCCTGCTGCAGCTGCGGGCGGGCGCTGCAGGGCCGGCGCTGCGGCGGCGAGAGGCGGGGGGCGGCCGGCCCCGCGGCCACCTCCTCCCCGCTGCGGGCCGGGCGGGGGGCGCCGCCGCCGCTGTGCGCGCCCCTCTCCCCCCGCGCCCCGGCCCGGCGCGCAGCGCCCGCTCCCGGCCCGCCGCCCGCCGCGCTGCCTGTCAGTCACTCAGCGGCCGCGGCGCGCCCGGCCCCTCGCACGCTCCCGCCGGGTGGGCTCCCCCGCCTCCCCTCCCTCCTCCCCTCCCTCGCCGCCGCCCGGCGGGCCCGGCAGGCCGGGGCCGCTGCGAGGCCTACTCGCTGCCCGCCCGCCGCCGAGCTGGGCTGGGCTCGGCCCGGCCCGCCTGACAGCCCCGCCGCGGCCCCCGCCCCGCCCGCGCCGGCCCCGCCGCGGCCCGTCGCCGCCCCCCCACTCACTTGAACCTGCTGTCCATGGTCACATCGCGGGCCCCCGGCGGCTGCTCCAGCGCCCCTCGGGGACAAGCGCCCCGCCCGGCAAGGGCGAGGGGGCAGCGCCGGCCCCTCTGCCTCGGGCGGCGGGGGCGGCTCAGCGCCGCGGCGGTGGGCGCCGGCCCATGGCTGCTCCGCTCCCCCGGCTCGGGCCGCGACTGCAGCGGAGCGGCGGCACCGCCTCCTCCCCCCGTCTCTCAGTTCCTGTTGCGGTCGCTCCGGCACCTTCTGGGAACCAGGAAGCTCCGCGGCGGCCCGGGGAGCCGCCGGGGCCGGTGTCACCTGAGCCCGGCGGGGGAGGGCCAGGGCCGAGCGGGCGGCGGCGGGGGGCGCGGGGCCTGCCCCGGGGCGCGGCGTGCGGGGCCTGCGCGGCGCGGCAGGTGCGCGGGGAGCCGGGTGCGCCCGGCCGGGCCGGGGCGGGCCCGGTCGGGGCGGAGGCCCCTCGGCCGTGTGTCGGGCAGCGCACTGGTACGGCCGCACCGGCCGCCTTGTCCCTCACGGACACCGTCACCTGCTGCCAAAGAGGCTCCTCAGATGGGTCTGGCAAGCGCGTTAATGTCAGCATCTTAACGTCCTTCGGACGTTCTCTATGTGCAGCAGGGAAGTGGAGCTTTCTGTGCTAAAGGTCATACATGTTAATTTAACCTGCAGTAATCTGATTAGTTTTTATTTTTATCAAGTGCTAAACAGGCCTCCCAAACTGCTGGAGAGGCGGGGGGGGGGGGAAGGCGCCGGAGTAAACACACTGTCCCATAAACACACATGAAAAGCTTCGTACCCTCGAGTGTTTCCAGCAAGGCTGCAGAGGAAGAAAAAGTAACACCATCCTTGAGAGGCTTCCAAGTCCCAGTCATCAGCGAGGCACCGAGCAGCCAAGTTCCCACCTACACCAAGCTTCCCTCACCAGTATAGTATCATCGCAATGAGAAAATGCATAAACTAGATTCTGCGGTACTGGGCCAAAGAAAACACGTCGTTCTTTTCGCTCTTACTCCAGAAACTAATCATCGTATCACCAGTTAAAAAGAAGAAAAAAATTCAAGCCAATTATATATGAAACACATAAAACAGCATTAGTACATTACTGAGGCCGAAAATTCAAATATTCAAAAGTCAGGAAATTACAGATACTAGCGTTTCCAAAGCAATATCGTTTTGGCTTCATTACACATCCTACACACCTCACAGAATATATATTAAATAATAATAAAATGTATAGATGTGCAGCGAAAATGACTGAATGTTGCAGCAGAAACCTTAGCTCTGGGATTTTCATGGTTTTCAAGTACTTACTTTCCCAGCCTTCATTTTACAATAATTCTTGGCTTGTTTTAACAGCCAGTATTTGCAGCTCCCACTGAAGTAAATGGAATTGTTTGGGGGTTTATATCCTTAATGCAGTTCATATAGCTCGGGGGGGGGGTTAGAAAAAATCGTCAAATGTGTATTTTTGTATACCATGCAAGGCCCTTGAAGCAGGCAGCTTTACCTTGCCCGCTGTTAAATTTAACTTCTCTGATAGGATCCATCTGAACCAAAGGGCCAAGAGAGAGGGGAGAAATGCCTGGCCCTGCTCCACCTGCGCAATGGGAAGAGCGAGGCAGGGACCCTCCTGCCGCAGCCCCAAGCTGCTCCGCTGCGGTGCCCGTGGCAGGCGGGCTGCATCCTGCACACAGGGGGGTTGCAGAACCAAAGGGGCTTCAGCAACTGAAGCTGGCTACAGAGAAAGCACCTGTGGGGAGGAGGGGACAGTCACAGTCTTTGTATGTCTGCCTCTCTGCCTCCCTTCCGCCCTTCACCTCTCCCCATGTGCATACTGTAAAGCACACAGAATTTGAAAGTCTTTGCTGAAAAAAATGGCCAGTATTTTAGCTGAATGATTATCCAAATATTGAGGTGGTTGGTTTGTGGAAAAAATCCATTTGAAGTGTACCAGAAAGTGAAAAAAAATAGTGCTGTGTTTCAGAATTTCAGTAAATCTTTGTTTTGGATTATACTAAATATTTAATAAGCCTACTGTGAGTTTGTTTCTCTCTTCTCTTAAGCTGCTGATGCTTGCCACTTTTACAGACAGAAGAGTAATCTGGCGGCCCACCAGGCTGATCTACTGGGCGATTCCAGTCGGTCTCTTGGCTTGGTGTCTGTCTTGGCAGATATGACCACCAGGTCCCTTGGAATTTATTTTATCATAATTGGAGAAAAAATAGGTAGGGTTTCTTTCCCAAAGTAAATACGTGCCTTGTCACTAGAGTATATTGACTGGATTAAACCTCTCCTGCCTGGAAGAACAGAAGGAGTAGAGAAAGTTCACGTATAAAATAGAACGCATACGAGAGCAAACCCTGTTGAGATGAGACTCACATCTCTCAGAGCTATTATTTCTGACTCTGAAAACTTAAGCAGACATCTATGCCCAGGTGACGCTTAGTTCATGTTTTCAAAACTGTTTTGCAACCACAGCACCTTTTAGTGGAAGATCGTGTTTTAGGAAAGGGGCTGCTATTCAAAACCACCGCTTGCTGCTGCCTGGTTTTCAGCCCTTCACTGGGAAAGGGTTGAGGCCGAAGAATTTGAAAGAAAAACCTAATATACTTTAGTATATTCTGAAGTCTGAAAAGTCTAGTTTGCCTTTTCTTTACTCTTTGGTTTTCCTTTCCAAATTAGAAACATGAAGTAAATGATATTTGGGCTTTTCAAAGTCAACTGTTCTACCAGGTAATCCAGAAGACACAAAGCCCTTTTCTTTATGCTTTGCATAACATGAAAATGGCTGAACTCTGCCTAAATATCCTGTAAAAAAGCACAGGGAATGATATAAAAAGGGCTTGCAGGATATGGAGGTGATAAACACTTATTTTATAAATACAAGCAACTGAAAAACAGGTAATTTAAAGATGAAGATTCTTAGTCTTAATCATAGTTTGTCAGTGGTGAATACTCACTAGTTATCTTTGTAGTACTGTAATATTGTAAAGGAATCTGAACACTGATACAGATTTACAGACACTATTCAGCACTTACGTGCTGTCAGTAAAAGAGGTCTCGATGTAATCTGAATTCGACCTACAAGTCTCAATTTTCTCCCAAAATGATTAGTGCTTTGCAGTAAGAGGCTGGATTGAAAATGCCCAAAATTCTACTTCATCTGAATCAGATAAGAGGAGGATGAAAGTGCCATCAGGGCAGCTTCATCTCAAGGATCGACATAACAGAATGTGTAGCATACTTTTTAGTTTACAACCAAATTCAATATGGAAACAATGGGAGATGTAGTTGAAAAACACCAAACAAGATCCAAAACCAAGCATACACATCATTCCTACTATGGAGCAGTCTGCCATTCTCTGCCAAATCAAAACCATGTGGGTTTGGGTCTATAAAAGTGATGCAAAGCATGGTTAGGATCTCCAAAAGGGATATGAGAAACAGACAAGAAATGACCACACATAATGTTGCTTGCAAATGGTGAAGCAAGGGAGAGAAGTTCCCTGAGAATCCAATTACTTTTTTAAAGTTGAAACCATTACGTACACCCATTTATTGATTTTCCTTTGGCAGCGAGAAGGTGAAAGGGAAAGAGGGAAGGGCAGGGCACAAAGCCTCTGAAGACAAGGAGGACTCTGTTAAGCGTATGGGGGAAACTGAGTCCTCCCAACGCAAACTGCAAGCGTGCATGCTTTGTGCAGAGATTCACAGGGAGCACAGGGAACAGAATTTGCCCTCAGAGGCAACCCTATGAAATAACAGGGGGGTTAGGGATCACTGACTGAATCCGACTCTGTACAGGTCTACACTTCCCGCCCCAAGCAACTCCAGCAAAGCTTTTTTTTTTTCCTTTGCTATCCTGTTCTGAGGTAGAAGAGAGCTCCCATCACCTCCATAAGCTGGAGCACACATATTGTGAATTAAGGTATCTTAAGTATTACAGAAGTCCTTCTTGGCCAGGTACATTTCATTTAATAGTAAAACATACTACCAATAAAAGTAGTCTTCCTCTTAAATGCTGCTGAAACCCGTAAAGGGATTTCCTTCAGGACATGGTTAGCAGAGCTTGCTGAAAAAGATATTTTCCCCTGAGAACAGCAATGGGTTTGTCAAAAATGGCAAAATCAAAAACTGTGCAATTTCCCATTGTATGGTTATAGCAAAATATTTCTTGGAAGATGTTCATATGATCAGCAATTTATACCTTGTACCATTCTTCTTCATTTGCTTCTTCATTTGCCACTGGGTCTGTTTGCACTGGGATCACTTCTAGTCCTCATTCTTTCCAACAAGTTATAGTTTTTTTATATACTGTCAAGTCAGTGGCTATCAGTACATCTCCTACTACATGATCACCCTGTCAGACCTCACAGGCTTGGAAAGCAGAATGGAATACCGACCTCACTGAGAGTTTGCTGTTCCTTTTAATGGGATTTGAGGTTATTTTATCCATTTGTTTGAACGTTACACATACTCGTCTCAAATTATAAATAAGTAACAATGTAACCTGCCTATGCAAAGTTCTCCAACCCTGCAAATTCACAAGCATCAATTTCCCTGTTAGACTTCTTAGCCATAAAAACATCATAAGACAATATTGAAAAGAAAAAATACTTTTACCTTTAAGAAACACTGGATACCTGCTTCAGGTCATTTCATAATTCAGCTTCTTTAAAAATAGTCACTGATTTAAAATAGGTCTCTTTCAAGAAGCCTGTGAAGTTTTTTACCTAAATGTATATAGTAAATACATGCCTACAAATATTGTACATATTCATTGACTCCTTGCATAATCCATCCAAACATCTTTTTTCATCTTTCAATGTTATTAATTCAAAAAAACAAGGTAAGAAGCTTAAGTTTTCCTACTTAAGAACAGATGATGATTTAAGGAAAACACGAGCAAAGGTGAAACTCTGAAAAGGTGTAGATGTGGCTGGTAGGACTCCTGTGTGAAGGCTATGTATGCTATGCTACATGGGGTGCAGCATGCCAGTAGCTGTTCTCGTCTCTTCAGCCATGCTATACGCAAAGGCTAATCTGCCCAAACACACAGGTAAGCACGCTCATTAATTAATCTGTGAACTCCCGGGGAGACATCACTGCTTGGATAGGAATGAGGATTCCCAGGCTTTCCAATCAATGCGGCGTACCAGCAAGACTGAGAAAGCAGGTCTGCTTAATCAGGTCAGCTTTAATTGCAAGTTTAACAAAGAAGCTAGAGGAACTTCTATGAATATCAATTCAGACTACAGAGTTTTAAGAGTTAAGACACTCAGAAGTTTAAATGTTTACAATATGGCTGTATTAGCTCAGCACTTGGTTTACTGTTAGTATTTGCAAATCCTCACAGTCTGATCCACAATACCTTTTGTTAGCTAGATTTGCACCAGGATCTACAGAAGATGTTATGTACCTAAGTAAGTATTTAAAAGCTTTTTTAAGGTTTGATGAGACATTTGCCTTACCTATGCAGTCCTAATGTCTTACCAGTGGTTTGGATGTAAATTTAGAAATAAAAGATAAGTAATATGTCCATGTATACTATCCTCCATTTGTAGACAATTCAGAATATTATTTGGGTGGATTTCTAATTTATTCAGACATGACAGCTGGCAGAATCCAACAGTAGAATAAGCCGCCTTTCAGTTCTGCTGCCCAAATCCAGCCTTCAGCCTGCAAACACCACATGCTTTCTGGAGGATGTTAGTTATTCACAGGAGTGTTTGAAAACAAGTGGTGGTCTTTGCCCAGCTTCAGTTTAGATGCAAGTCGGACACCTTGCAACTGGCCTCCCTGTTAGGAAGTTCAAAGAAACAAAAGACTGAAGAAAGAAAGTGTTCTCTTCTTTGCATAAAAAAAATCCCTCCAAGAAAGGTTGAGATGGCAACACCAAGGGAATATGCCCAATTCTTTCACACAGTTAGTGATTATTGTGGAGATATTTTTTTTTCAGCCCAGCAGATAGTTTTCTCAAGGATTAATTTTTTAGCAGCAGGGTCAGGCAGTATCTTTCGATATGCATGTATTCAGTAGAAGGAAATCACTCATTCAAGTCATTTGCAAGTCAAAGTTTCATACCCGATTGAACACTTTCTTGCTGAATAAATTCAGTTCTGTTTAGGCAAGGATATACTCACACTTCTCAAATGTATATTTTAAATGCTGCAGGTTGTAGGCTACCTGATCAATCTGATACTCATTAAAATTACCATGGTGCAAGATTTTTTTTTCCATATTTGAAATTTATTTTTTTTAAAAGTTCTATTCAAAGCAGCAAGAAACTGATTTTTGTTATCAGTCATAAAATTTCATACTATGGTAGTCTTCTGAATGTGGACTTTGTGCGGTAAGGCCAAACGTACATAAAATTAGGAATTTAACTTCGTTAAAATGAGGATGTGTTAGAAGTCTGTAAACTGTTTTGGAAACCATCTGCTGTGTCTACCAAAAAAAAAATCTAAACAGTAGATCAAGTGATACTAAATATTAAAAGAACAGTTTCCAGCTGTTTATTTGCCATGGATTAAGGCCCTCTGTATGCACTGGCATATACTCTTACGAAAGAGTATATACTAACAGATGTTTTTTATGGAAACTGGTTAATAAAAAAGTCAGTTTCTCAGCTCTACAAACAGTATTTAATTTATAAATAGCCAATAGAGACGGTGTGGTTTTTAATTTACTTGCATAAAAAGATTACAAAGCACCGTACAGTTTCCCCTATCAGAATATCCTGCAGAATATCCCTAACCCCCTTCTAACATTGTGGCTGACATAACGGGGAGCCCACAGCGCCAGCCTCCTTGGCCAGAGGTTTGCCTTCATGTTTTGTTGTGGGTGCTTTGCTCATAATTATTTGCATCAGATAATTCAGTAATGCCAACCTTTCTTCTTAGGAAAAGGCAAATTTCTTCTAATATAAAGTGGATTAATATTTTTTTCTATAAAGGAAAAACTATATCCCTGTGCAATGTATGAATCCTGATGGAGGTATAGAGCAAGTTTTTTGAGGAAGACTTCCTACACTTCTGTTGCTGCAATTGGATTCCAGGTAAATCACTGAAACGTTGGACACATCTGCAGGTTTCTTCATTCAGAGGAGTCAGGGTGATTGACCCTGTTGTCTTAGTGCTAAATAACTACAAACAGTTCAGACAAATGGTTCTGGGTTCCTGTATGTATTTGCCGATGTTGACTCACCACTGGGTCAGATACCGAAGGCACAAAACTGACTGAGAGATTTGAAGCACAACAGGTGTGAGCGTAATCTGCAGTAATTAGCTCATGATTACTGGCATGCTTACTGAAGAAATTACTGAGTTTAATATCCGACCACAATGAAACTGGAAGCAGCAGCGGCTGAGGAGGAGCAAGGCCAGTGGGCTGTCCGTGGGAGAGTACGGCCCTGCTCCGCTCAGCGCCACTCAGCACCACGCAGCCGGCGGCTTCCATTGCTGCAGCTGGTCTCACTGCCTACCCCAGCCACCACGGCTGCAGAGCCACTGTAGCACAGGCCGGTAGGACTCGCTACTCTCCGGCATTTCAGAGGGTTCAGAAAGACGGCAGCAGCTACCCTGTGCAGCCACCTCACTGGTGTAATTCACTCCTCACAGCTGTAAAAGGGTGCGTAGGGTACTCGGCTGTTCTCAAATGTCAGTCTAAGTCTGTCACAGGATCAGGCCATTTTGTTCTCAGAGTCTCAGGCAAACACAGAAATTAAATCACACTGATATTTGGCACAGAATTCCCCATCTGTTGCTCTTCTCAATAGTTCCATTAGAAAGTGGGTTTCTTCCGTACTCCGCTATGTTATTAAGAGGTGTTGGAGAAGAGCAACGTGTACGTGTTCCTTGGGATCAGAAGCGTTGCTGAGTGCAAACCTCCCTGTGCTGTCCTAGCAGCTTGCGCTCTGACGCTGCACCAAAGCACCTCGTGCCACGGGCAGTCAGGCAGGTGGGAAGGGCCCTCCAGAGGCCACCTTGCCCAGCCCCTGCTCAGAGCAGGCTGGTGCTGAGCATCCCCAGGGGAGGAGGGTACTGCAGCCTCCCTGGGCAACCTGCTCACTCCAGTGTTTGAGCACTCTCACAGCAAAAAATTCAATTACTATAGCAAGTCAGAATTTCTCATGTTCCATCCCATCTTCACTGCCTCTTGTCCTCCCACTGTGCACCTGGAGAAAAGCCTGTCTCCGCCTTCTCTGCCCCCTCCCCTCAGCAGCTGCGTACAAGGGGCTTCCCCCTGAGGCTGCCCCTCCCTAGGGCTGGACAAGCCCTGTTCGCCCAGCCTCTCCTTCACCACGAGCTCCAGCCACACACCACCTCGCTAACCCTCCTGGACTTGCTTCAGTACGTCAGTGTCTTCCTTGTGACAGGGTGCCCAGCACTGGGCAGAGTGAGCAGAGGGACTAATGGCCTCCCTTCAGCAGCTGCTGTCCTTTTGCTGATAGAGCCTGGAGTTCAGTCAGCCTTCTTTTGCCGCGAGGGCATCTTGCTGAATCACATTAAACTTGTTTTTCACCAGGTCCCCCCAGTTTTGTTCTGCAGCACTGCTTTCTGGCCAGTGGATCCCCAGCCTGTATCGCATCGGGGCCTTGAGCGAACGCCCCCTTCCAGGATTTTAGCTGGTTCAGGAGTTAGTCGATGGAGTTCAAGGTCAGCCTTTTTGCTGAGCTGAGCTGTTTGTCGGGAGGAAAGCTAGAGGCAGCCTGAGCAAGGGCCTGCCTGCCCCTCCATCCCTTGGGAGCTGCTTTCAAGCTGAGGCTCTTGTGCTTGCTCCCTGCCTGAGCCCCACGCAGCTGTGCCGCAGCTGTGTCAGTGTGCCAGGTCTCACACCCCCGATCCTGGCCCTGGCCCTGGCCCGCCGAACTGGTTTCCTAGCTTGACCTTGAACCTGCCTCATCACAAGACTTGCTGAGTGTCACTGGACTGAGGCTGACACTCCTCACAGTTTCCAGGCATATGCACCAGAAGCCCTTCTTGTTGCCCTTCGCATCCTTTGCTAATTTCATCTCAGCTGAGCTTTATGTTTTGCAATTCCTTCTCCGCACATTCAGGCAGGGTCTCTGTGCGCCTCCTGGGCAGCCGCCACTGCTCCCTCCTCCCCTGTGCTTCCTTTCTGCATCGGAGCTCAGGCAGGAGCACCCTCTTCATCCATGCTGGCATTCTGCCGTGCTTGCTTTCCTTTCTGCGTATTGCAGTGGACTACTCTTATGCTCTAAGGAGGTTGTCCTTGAAGGTTGACCTGCTCTCCTGGGCCCCTTTTCCCTCCAAGTCTGTCTGCCATGGAAACTTGCCAAGTCTCACGATCACTGCAGCCAAGGCTGCTCTTGATGATCACCTTTTCAGCCAGTTCTTCCTTGTCTGCAAGTAACACATCCAGTAATCAGTTCATTGATCACCTGCTTCAAGAAAATACCTTCAGTACGCTCCAGAAATGTCCAGGGTTGGTTGTGCACAGCCCTGTTACCATTCTAGCAGCAATCAGGGTGTTTGAAGTTCTCTATGAATGCCAAACTTTATCTGTGATAAAGAGGCACTCAAATAGAATAAAACAAAAATTAAACTTTGTGCACACATGTTTAGACCCCAAATATCCCTGCAAACATGTTATGCGATACGAAAGAGAAACCTCATCATGCACACTGTATTGTGAGCAGGAAACACAGCTAGAGCTATGGTGCAGCTGCAGTTGACAGGACAACATAGATTGACATGATGAGACACAGCCTCCAAGACAAGAGCTTGAGATATCAAGCAGAAGAGCATCATTCTAAGTCCTGAATTTGATGTTGACCCCGAAGAAGTAGGGATCACTACCTCCTCATCACTACCACCTCCTGAAGCAGTTGATGTCTGAATGTTTCTATCCGAATACTGGCATTAGCAACACATGAGATCTGATGGACTATACTGAAATATAATAGTCTTGAAATCCTCATTTCCAAGGATCAACTTCTTTATTTCTGTTACAATTTCCTGAAAAACAAACTAAAAATATCATTCGTGGACCTTTTGCACACTAGCATGTAATTGCATTATATCAGATAGTTCAAGGGCATGTTCCTTCTGCTCTATAATCTCCTAAGTTTCTTTGACGCCAGCTGTTAAAATGGTATTTTGTTTCCAGGCTTCTATGGTGAAGCATTACTGATGTGCATTTCAAAAAGCGTTGTGAAAGCTGTTATCGTTCAGCTCTTCACAGTTTGCTCATCTCATCTGGTATTGATTATTAACATTCAATTTATGTATGTTAATCAGGGCTGGGCCTGTTCCATAGAGTACAAACCAGTCAAATCTGAAACATGCCAAGTGAAAATATTCTGGAGAGCTTAACAAATATTCCTGGTACCAGCGTTTACACTTAATATAAGTATGTCCATTACAGACACAATCAATTTTGCAATCATTTGTTCCACTTTTCCTACTAAATTACAGAATATTTTGCACAACAATTTTTTCCCCTCAAATAACGCATAGTATGCTTGGCAAGTGGGAGGGCACAGGGAATAGTTTTACAAAACAATGTGTCATTTTTCTTTTTCACAGGACATACATCAGCCACTAGCAAACTCAGGAGATCTAATCCATATGAGAGTTCTTCACATGTGTTACAAAATACAGGCAGAATCTTGCAAAAGACATTTCTTGCTTCAATTTATAAGCTTGGGATGACAATTAGGTCTAATCCATAATTCAATACAGTTAATTAAAAAAGAAAAAGAAGAAAAAATTCCTTGATCTGTTTTCCAAAGCAAAACTATAGGATATTTTCAGGCACTAGTTAAGTGAATAAAACCTGTTTGTAACTGTAGGACCTCTAACAATCTCCTAGTTTAGCCTGGAGACTGCAATTCTGGTGTGATGTGACTTATTTTCAGTTTTATAATCTACAGCATGTATTAAAATTATGTACCATACAAATTGTGCTATCCATCTACTTATGTCATAGAAGATGTTTTTATAATGGACATGGTAAAAGGTGCTTGAAATACTCTAAATGTAGCACCCATGAACTTACCCAAATGCTTGTGATTCCCTCTGCTGTTTCCATGAGACTGCCTCCGTTAAATGTTATCACTGAAAAATTTAAATTTCTCATCATGTGGTTATCAACTTGCAACAGCCATAACCCAGAGAAATAATTTACTAAAGTAATAACATGTTATACTTTATTGTAAGATGATTTCTGGCCTGCTGAAGAAGTCAAACAATATTTTCAACAAATCTGGGCATTATCCACAGTGAGTCTTCTTTAATCACACAGTTATACAGCAGAGGAACACAGTCACCCACTGCCAGTAAACATAAAGATATTTATCTAACCTATTTTGGTTTGGACCCATTCGGAAACAAGGAGAGCACCTTCTCTGCATTTCTCAAACCAAATATTTTCAAGTTTTCACTCCCTGCAACCAAAGAATTAGTGAAACTACCCTCTAATGAATGCAACAAATCAGCATCCCTCAGCCCATTTGCCATAGTCCACACACACGAAATACGCGTAATTGGAAATAACCAGTGAAGTATGGCAGTGCAGGGTTCTGCTACTGTAGCTACTCTTTAGCTAAACCCATCCTGCAATTAACATAACCACCTATACTAAACCCAAGTGAATTAACTACAGACGAGCAAGGGTACTCAGGCAATTCCTCCACTATTTCCTAGCGACTGTGTTCACAGTTAAGCATCTAAGGGGAAGCATTTGCAGAACCAGGCCATGGAAATATGTGCTAACAGAGAATCTTTTTCTTGATACCTTAAAACCAAAATTTACAATCTCCTCACAGCTTTGGAAGAAGCTGTATTGCAAACACATGTCCTGCAGCTGGACTGCAGAGTAAATAAGACCCTCAAAACCCGGGGCAAGCGCTGGCTGACCTGTGGCCTGCAAGGGAGTTTCCTCTGCTGCTGTCTTCAGCTAATGTAGGGGATTTACCTCTGCAGAAACATCATGGAGCTATCTGGTGCTTGGGAAAAAGAGAGCCCTAAAGGGTGTGTACTAGCGGTGGAAAATTTCTCAAAGCCCTCTGGCAAAAAAAGTTGCACTTTCTTTTTTTCTGCATGAGACTGCATGCTTTCATATGGCAAGCAGCAACAGTGGTTATATATACACAGAAGCAGAAAAATATCTTCAATGCAACATGATTCATTTACCTTAAAAAAATGTTTTTCTCTGTCCTTGGCCTTTCTTTAGATTTTACTGCCTATTTGTATCTATGAAATACAATTTGTAAATGTTCTTTCTGTCTGTGATGCTAATAAATTACCTTGAGAATGTTAACTAGCATTTTGTGTTTCAAAGAACAGTTTCTTGATGTCCTCTGCAATCTTTTTTGGGGTAAAAAGTTTGTATTACTAAACCTTTTTTGCAATCTTCATGTCCAAAAAACTAATCTCGATCTGACTGCATTCAGTTCAAACTTGTCTGTTCTGATATTTTCCCCAATATTGTCAAAATCATGTTCCTTGGCATGTTTTTGCTTCCACATTCCTGAGTTGTCAGACTCTTTCTTTTTGCAGGTAATTCCTTGTTTTCCATTTCCAGCGCTCTGTGCAGTTCTCTTGCCATTTATTTATCAGTTCCATCTTCTGTGCTCTTACCCTCAACTCTCTCCCTGTTGGATCAAGGCACAGATATCAGATAAAGCCTTGAGCACTGGAATAAAGTTGTATTTTAAGAAAATAATCTTTCATTCAGTTTTTCAAAATCTTTCACTCCCTAACTTGTACGTAAATTCAGATTTGAGAATAATTGATCTGGAAGTGTCTGGCTGAACATACAGCCTGCCTGAAAGAAGAGCAGGAGAGCTGCCTCCATCCACTCCCATAGTTTGTGTGAATCCATGTGGATCCAGCAGGAGACTGATTCAGTGTGTCAGGGGTAGGGGACTGAAGGAGACCTGCACATCCACCCAAACAGAAACACAGGGTCCTCTGCTGTGTCTGAGGGCATTTTTCGGGAAGCGAGAGGAGTGTGACGATGCTAAACCAAACAAGGGAGGAGAACACAAAGGTCTCTTTGTCAAGTTTCCAAGACACAGTTGCCTTCATCCTTTCTTGGTGTGCAGAATGCTTCCCCTGGCCTCCTAATGAAGCTGCCAAACACCCGCCCCCTTAATATTTCATGCATCATTTCACTGCATATGCCTCGCTGTCCTCGCCGTTTGTCCCACATCAGTTTTATCCACTGTAACCTTACAGTCCCAGGGAGCAAGTAACTGCACTCGGGAGGCTGCTGTTACTGAAAGCAGGGCTGCCTTTCCCAGTGAATCCAGGGAAGTTTTACACTGGGACTTCAGAATGTAAAAATGAATGCATGATCTTTTCATGAGTGAAGCTGTCTGATCAGATTCCATCAGCAGGGAACAGCAACCCAAGCTCACATTGGGGATCACTACTGCTTTGTTTTTCCAAGAGTTAATATTAAAAAAAAAAAAAAAGAAAACAAACACTAAGAAGTCAATGGATAAGTTTGGCAACCCCCAGATCAGCTGTTTGTAACAGAATTATATGGAGTAATGCAAACGAAAAAGTTATACGCAGTTATGCCATTTCCATCTGTGCACCTCCAGGCCCAGCAGCGTGCTCCTTTGTGCAGCACCAGTGAGCTCGTTTTGTGCTCATTTAGATGCACTTTGTTACCAGATGAGTCACTGCATCTCTCTCCCCACACAAGTTTATTTTTGGCTTTTTCACTTTGCATACATGAATATTTTTGACGTCCATTTGTAAAGTTCAATGTTATGTTGATAATATGTTTCCATTTTTCAGAACAGCCTCGTGGTTTTTTTTAAATCCACATAACGGGCTGTGCTTGAAGACAGGGAATAGGCATGTTGAAGGAGACAGATTATGCCCCATATCATTACCATCAGTCCATTTTCCCAAAAGTCAGGTAATTCATACCAGCTGATGTTTCGCATTTTAAGTTTCCAATAAGAAATTATGAAAACAATACTAAGAGTGATCTAGGGAGTTATAAAAAAAGCTCTGGAATTATTATTTTAAGATTTCATTTCTGCATTTTTGTCTAAAACCCAAATGTTTACTCATCAGGTCAAGGCATGTGTCTATTCGGGAGCCATCACAGTATTGTTGAAGAATCTGGCAAAATTCTCAGATCTACTCTCGTTTATAGCGCTTATTGCCAGAATGCTCTGTCATTTTCCAAGAAATGTGTATTTCTTGGACTCATTGTCCCAGCTGGTTTATTGATTTCATGGTTCTCCTTTCCAAATTGCTGTTCCAGCTCATTGATGATTCTACTCAGCGCTGGTTACACACAATGTTGTTGAAAGTCATCTTTACTTTGAAAAGCCATGTGTTGACCAGTATTTTTAGTTGACAGATGTACTTAGCCAAGATGACAATCTCCAAATTTTCTACTTCTGTGTTTTTTCCGCAGAAGGCAATGAGCTGTTTGCTGCAACACACTCTTCTGTTTTGCCCATACTGTGGCCACAATCCATGCTCTAAATCACTGTCTACATTATTTTAACATAAATCCCCTTTCAAATACCCTCCTAATTCAATGGCATGCCATAAATCAAATACACACTATTACAACTGCCTTGAGACTCTACTGGAGCTCTTCAAATATGCTCTTTAAAAGCACTGACTTTATGGCAAGCTTCAGGGTAAATTTACAGTGTGATACACAAAGACTTAGTCACAGGATAAAGTTCTGCTTGCAGAGAAGCCTAACAGCTTGGTCTTCTCAAACATGCAGGTGGTTCACTTTAGAAATATATATAGTCCCACTGAAGTTAATGGAATTATTTATATGCTTAAGGTTAAGTATATGCGTAAGTATTTTGAGGAATACTTCCAGTATTCCCATTTATCTGAATACACATTTAAGAACTTACCTTTAGCAACTGACTGACATTTTTCTCTTTGAAAGCACTCCACGTGCTTTTGTGGTGGCTGGCAGATTCTTGTGGTCGACAAAATTTGCTAAAAAGAATCAACTAGCTTAGATCGTCAAGAAGTTGGCTCCAATTAGTCAAACTTATTAAAACTGCTTCTAAGAAGTGGACCTAGGTGATAACAGTCAGACACAAAACAGTCCACAGGGGCAAGCTTAGGGCCACCTCAACTTGCCCTTAGAGTTTAGGACAAGAAAGTGCGTTACAGGTTTGCAAATCTTTGTTGAGCAAAATGGAACGTAGGGAAAGGCTACGCCACTGCCTTTCTTCCCCCCTTCCACAAGAAAAAAAAACAACAAAATAAAAAACCTCAATGTGATCTCTATCCTTCACTCTCGCTCCCCCCAACAGAGAGGGCTACTCTCACCAGGCAGGCTCAGAGTGCTTCTTTCTCCGCTTCACATGTATGTATGCCTGAGGCTTCAAACCCTTTCTACCGAGCTGATTAGAAAGGATATCAAGCTGACAGCCACGATGATGAAGACCAGGAACAGCATGAATAACAGTCTTCATGGTTTGATATAAACTAATACATCAGATATTTTCCAAGAGACTTCTACCACTGCGCAGCAGCTCCACTTTCAACCTGCAGCTGGGCTCGGGGTACACAGCCATGTGAACAACCCAGGACAAGCCCCCAGGAACTGTAACGAGGAACAAACAGCCTGTATTTCAGACCCCAACTTTTTTATCAGCTTTGTCAGGAATAACAGGCTCTGTAAGAGACAAGACATATTGAAAATGCTAAAAAAAGTTAAGTGGGCTAATATTTGTACAGCAGGTTTGCTGTACGATAATCCAAGAGAAAATGCCTCAACGTACTTGCCTTCCAGAGGAGTCCCAAAGGAGGAGTCCAGATTGCAATTCACATCAAGATTGCCTGATTTATGAAGCTCCTGATCTACTGAATTCAGCAGCCTATAGAAACTAATCCCAACATGCTACCATCATGAGAAAGCTAAACATTATTCTCTGTTTCCCAGGCAAATAACTAAAAACTGGAAGATTGAACAACCCACTGCACGGCACTGAGCAAGATATTGGCAACTGCAGACCACGTCCGTGCCCCTTCTGCCCTGGTCCTGCAGATCAGTGTCAAACGCTAGCGTGAACGATTGCTTCTTTTGTCTGAAAAACAGCTTCCTCCAGCTCAACAGCACTTAGGCAGCAAACCATCCTTCTGCAGCCTCTTAGTTGTTTAATGGGCTTTTCCGCAAGGTCAGTATTATAAAATAGTTAATTACTACAGATAGATTTATTCATGTTAAGGGCACCTCAGATCATACTACAAGGTTAATAGTGCTAGCCAGAGGTGCTAGCTGATCTAACTACTTCACTTGCATAGATAAGTTGTCCTACGTGCATAAGCACTTTGCACCAGTGAGACGATGCATTTGACTTACCCACACAAGTGTATAAAGACCTGGAATCACGGCAGCCAGGCTTAACTGCTCAACAGATGTTAAATATTGAAGTTTATATGCGAAACTTCTGTGTACTTTAAAATGCATGCCTGCCCTTGCTGTCATTTGTATAACGTAAGAAACGAACGGAAAAATGAAGAGAGGAACTTGCTAATGTAAGTGAACACAGATATTATACAGATACTTAAAACCAAACCCAAATACAGGTACTTACGGCTACCGCTTAAGAAAGAAAAGGTGTTCAAGGAAAATATTACGGGGACGTAAAATTATTTATCAACGATGCAATAATCTATAATGAAATAAGCAAGAACAGATAAAGATAGGAAGTTTTGTTTGAAATATGGAAGAAGCATGAGAAGAGAGGTTCTAGAGAGGCCACCCCAATAAAGTACTGTTGAAACCTACTCTCTTATTAGAGAGCAGAACACTAACAGGAATTCTGTCATAAGCAATTTTAATTTTGCTTATACGAACCGGTGTTTTCTACTAATGATTTGACAAAGTTATTCCTGAACATGGAAGCTGACAGATTTCTTTATGAAATAATTATCAAACCAACAAACAAGATTATTTTAGACTTCTAGAAACTATGTTATAGGAGAGTTGCACATGCAAAATAAATTTGAATTAAGTAATCAGAACTTGCTTCCAGTTTAGTTACATGGAAAAAGAAACAAATGGTGGTCTATAACTATGGTTTTTATTTCAAAAGGGCAAACTAAGGAAGGGAAACTGAGAGAAGTAAACTTTCCTGAAGTCAAGAATATGAATGCTAAAGAGCTTTGGAATTTCCTTAAACAAAATGTGCTAGAACTATCTAGAACTGGTAAGTGGGGAAAACAGTAGGGAAAGGACTTCAGCAGTGGTCGGATGACAACCATTTCCTAAGGCGCCTTAGGAGTAAGCCCAGAAGGTGGCACAAACCTGTAAGGCCATCGTAGAAGTGGGTAAAAAAGGTGTCTCACACCAGGTGAGGTATTTCCAGTAGGAAGCAGCAAGTGGTTCATCTAGTTGAGGAAAACAAAGGCTGTGAGAGCAGTTATCAAGTATCCCAACTATCCTTGAAGTTGCTACTACCAAAAGTTATTAGCCTGAGATCTAAAAGCCAGCACAAGGAACTGGGCTGAAAAATTACTCTTCATGGAGGTTTAAAGAGGAAATAAGGTTTCTTCTCAGAAAAGTTTTGAAACAGCCTACTTAATAGGGCAGAACAAGGGAAAACCTAACTAGTTTTACAGTAAATTACAAAAAGATTATGACAGCGTAGCTTCTCAGGTCAGGGCAGAAAACAGTGACTGAAAAGGTCATTCCAGACCTACAGCCCATGCTTCTATCTTTAGCCTAGTGTTTTGCCCTGTTCTGAATACCCTAATAATTAAAGCAATTTCTTGTGCTTTATCAAGTTGTACAATACATCTTCAGGGAAAACAATAACTGAGCTCTTGTGCATGTTTTTCCCAGAGCCAGGGACTGAAGCCATGGCATTTGGATGAAAAAATCTTTATTCTTGCCCAGTTTTCTTCTGTGGAGCCAAAGTGTCTGATTCTGCTGGCATCCATTTTAAGTTCTGATTTCAGTCCAGTGAACCTGGTAACTCTGGACTGTGATCTTTTACACCACAGAATTTCTCATCATCTTTGTAGCCAAGTTTATCATCATCACTTCTCACAATAAAGTAATGCTGCTGACTGTTTCAGATTGTTTCTCACTACTTTCTGGACTTTCTATCCCAAAGTTCACAGAACTGACATGTAAACTGGTTTTCTCCTTTACTCCTTTCTTTCCCTGATTGTACAAAATTGCTCTAAAGAATCACGTCATCTGTTTCAGTCATCTTTGCTTTTGGCAAGTAATGTTTCAATATCCATTTCCTGATCCTATTCCTAAACAATCATAAATAGAAAAACGTGAATATAAATATGCCAGCATGAAGTCAATGCCAAATGACTCTTATGTCCCCAATGTCCTATATAATACCAATATAATCAACATTTCAAACCCTGCAAAAGGTTTTTGCATTTGTATTGTCACCACAGGCTCCACAAAGCTGAGACTAGAGTGCCTTCAGTTCTACAGCACTCCAGCTGATCCAGCTGGAAGAATGCAGCTTTAAATTTTAGGCTCAATATACTAGAAACTGTGATCACATTTTCTAGATGGCACCAAGATGCAACATAGGCAAATAAATAGAAAACTCATGTGGATAAGCAGTCTTAACCCATGGTCTAACAGGAGAACAAGGGACAGGCTGTCCTCTGACTTTGGGAAAAGCAGCTTTAGTTTGCAAGAGCACCAGGGTTTATGACAACTAAGAGATGCAGATTTCTGCATCATCATTTGATAACAACATGCTCTTAATCTTTCTCTTTAAGCCTTGATCTACTTTCTCTTTTAAAGCAGCCCTGGCTGAGAGCACACTTTCTTTTGTTGTTGGGCAAGGAAAGCATATTTCAGCATTTGCTTTCTCATCAATTAAAAGAAAAAAAGGCACCAACCTAGCATATGCAGCTTGGTATTTCTCCAGGCCACCAGAAAAAATAAATTAAAAATTTACACCAGAAAATTGCTGTTGATTCATATGGACCCAAGGTATCAATAGCCTGATGGTTTAATCGACACCTCTAGTTTTTATGGTGAAAGACCTTCATCGCATTCAGCAGATTCTCCCATTGATTTTAAAGATGCCCTCTCATTTCTCCCTCATCTCTCATTCTCAAGGAGTTTTATTATACCAACACACACATCACAGCCCAGCATCCCTATATACTGCTTCAGTAAGGAGTCCCATCTTGTTTTGGAAAGGGGATGACACTGTTGAACCTTGGCATCTGCTCCTTTGCCCATTCACCTCGTGCTGCCACCTGCCTCCCAGGCAGGCAACACCCCTGAGGGACAGGGAAATCACACCCTTCCTACCAGTCAGTGAACTTGCTCATCTGGAAGAAGCCTAAAAAGTTTCCCAAGTTAGTTTTCTGCCAATTCAGTGGTCTGAACCAGCCCCACAGATGGTGAGGCCATTTCCAGAGGCGGCAGAGGGGGAGCAGGATCACCCCTGGCCAGGGGCTGCTCCAGCAGCTCCACCTCTGAGGTGGGAGAGACTTTTCCAGAGGAGCTAAAAGGACCATAACTCAGCTGCTGAGAACTGCGGACTCATGAGTAACAGCACAGTAGATGGAGATTTCTTTATAAGACATTTAAATTAAAATTTGTCTGATGCAGCCAGTTGAACTTCTCTTTACAGAGCACCTTATTTTGTTTTCTACTAAAATGGTCTGTTAGAGGCTGGGTCCATGCGGTGGGCTCAGCCTGCGGAAGAGCCACAGCCATTCTCACCCGATGCTCTCAGACCTTTGCTTTTGCCCCACAGACATCAAATTACAGTTTCCAAAGCAGGGTGCGTGAGCACAGGGAGAGCCTCTGCCTGCGAGCAAGCCAGCACGGCGCAAGGAGAGGGATCAGATACTGGCACAAACATTGCCTTTCGGACCTATACTGGGTCATTTCAGTCCCTGAGGCCAGGCAACGCTTTCTGGAAGCACCAGCCCCTCGGTCAATGAGAAGGGCCATTTGTTCCCAACACCACGGTGCTGCAGCCACGCAGCACCAGCTCTCAGGGGAGGCACTGAGCAGATGCTCTGAGAAACTGCTGGGTGGCCTGGGCTCGGGGCACTGCTCGCTGCAGCTGCTGCTGCTCTGTCCTGTACGTACCCAATAGCCTTTAGATCTGTGCTCACGTCTCTGCCAGCTGCCCAGCACACTAGTGCCGAAATAGGACAAGAATTGACATGAACAGAGCAATAGTTAAGTCAGAAAGGAAGGTGACCCCATTCCCTCCATCACAGAAACCACCCTCAAAATGTGAGTTTTCCCCACTCGCCTGAGCCGCTTCTCTTCAGAGGAAGGCAGAGGCGGCTCTCAGCCAGTACCAGCACCACCGAGGGGCTCCCACCATGTTCAGAAGCAACACGGCTCCAGCAGTTGCTTCCCAAACTTCTAGATTTGGGGGAGAAAAACCTTCCATCACCTCACTAATATCACCGTTACATGAGGCCACCTTACATCCCAGCACCAGGATCTTATTTCTGGCCTTGGAGGTACGTAGACTTGCTTTGGCATCGCTTTACATATACTAAAACCAAACATGTGCTAATGCAACAAGCCACCCACAGGGCTGCTGTTCTGCATATGCACAACTACTCACACTGAGTCTCCAAATTAGTCTCCTGAGTCTAGATTAATTCACAAGGAGGAGTGCTTGTCACAGCTAACAGGACGGATGCAGTGCTCTTCCAGCATGGCCCCATGCCACGTTCAGTTCAATCCCCAGCTGCAGAGCAATCCATGCCTTCCAAATGGAGGAGGACAAGTTTAGCGGGTAACACAGCAAAGCAGAAAATGAGTCTATTTCATGAGAGGATCTGAAGTTCCTCCATTTATTTTTGTTCCACTACAGAAATGTCGCAGTCAGTTTCTTACATCCCAGATGACTGACCAAACCACTCAGGATCACAGAGCTGCCCCGAGGGCAGTTTCTGGATTGTCACTGGCTACCAGAAAACTGTCACATCAGGCTGCATGTGACTTTGCATCTTTGGGTCTTGAATGCAAACACTAGACTAACCTCCCATTTCTGTTTCACTGGGACTATCAATAAGGGTGGTCAATACCACTTAACTTGAACTCTGAACCTAACTGGTCCTATGAAGTGTTTTTTAATTTGACAGTAAGACAAGTAAAGATTTTTCCAAGATACTGTCACCAGGTTGCTGATGTTAGTAGGGGTTTCCATATAAATTCTTAATTCAGACAAGCTTTGCTTAGGTTCTCGTTCAGCTTTTCTGTCAGGGCCTGAGCGCATCAATGCACGGTGCAGCCACCTCCCCCCACCGTGAAGGGCTTGGCTGCCCCATCCCAAAGCTGCCTCCAGTACAGTGTAGCTGTTCAACCTGGGATGGGACTTGCACGGAAAGGCGTTGTAAGAAACCCCACGTGTTCACTTGGGAAATGGTTTGCTGGGTTTTTTTAGAGCAAAAGTTTTCTGTTTAAAATCTTTGTCATGAGAGTAACTATAAAAATAAAGTTCAGTTTCCAAAATTCTAGTAATCTGTCAAATATTAAAATTATGTTTGAAGGGTCCCTATAATTATTACCTTTTAATGATACAATATTTAATAAAAATGCTTCAAGGTTGTTGCTATGGAGTACCTAGATCACCTGCAGCTATAGGAATAAACATCCTGTAATGTATAATGAATGCTGAGGCTCTACTTAGTTTTGCCCAGGGCTTGTTTTACCTTAAAATGTTGGGTTTGTTTGGGGATTGCTTGTTTCAGTGACATTTGTTGTGGTTTTAAAGGGCTGAACAACAGTCGGGGGGAGAATTCTAGTGCTGGTGGTTTAGATTTCTATAGAGCAAGTACTGAACTGCTTTGCATAGTAGATCCTCAACCTATCCAAAATCAGGTTTTTTGCAGAAAAAACACTGTTGTTTATAACTTCATAGCTAGGACCACTGGTAGGCAGGATAATGGGGAGGTTGACTGGTCTGTCCTTCCCCTGGGACACTGGAGAAATGAAAAGGTTCCCTGTCCACACCTAGCTTAGATGAGATGCTAACAAGAAGCAGGGAAGCCTATGCGCTGTCAAGGCTCCATTTCAAAGGAAGCAGAGCACTTACAGTTTTATGAATAGCACTGAGAGCCAAAGGTACTGGATAAACATACATCATTTCCGTGCCGTTTTATGAATCATTCTGTAGCATGTATTAAATCCAGACGATATGCCAACATCACCTTTTAAATGAATACTGGTGTCTGAACCTTATTTACTTCTCCTGACCAAAACAACCCAGCCCTATAATACCCACCTAGAAGACACAGCTCCCTGTTCTCTCCCATCTCTTGAGGGACAGCCCTCCTCCACCTGGTAGCTTAAAGTTAGTTTAGATGCTTCAAAAAGCTTAAGAGCTCATCAGCTCCCGGCCTGCTGAACAGCTTTTGTCAAGCTTTCAGATATTTGACAGTACTAGGTTATTTTCATTATACAGATGGACAATGAAAGCACAGGCAGGCACGCAGCATTTGGTTGAGGCACTTGGCTGCCTGCACACACAGGTAATTGCTCAGTGCTTCTAGAAAGCACAGAAACAGAGGCATGGGTACTTTTGGAAGCACTCTTTTCCTTCATCCTCATCTTTGGGGGAAGATCACCTAGGCCAAGATTTTCTTACTGCAGCAAAATTTGCCCTACATTTGAATATTTCTGGCATGAGTCTCCAGTTCAACTCCAGCTGCAACTCTTGAATTCCACCAGACAAAATAATCCAAATCTTGAAACATTCAATAATTTCAAACAATTACTACAGTCCTTAACATGCAGTGTCTACTGAAGAAAGCAAACGGCTACAGAGGCCTGCAAAAAATGAGCTGGAGCTTTGCTTCTCGATTCACTTTTTCCAACAGCCGCAATGCTTCTGCGTGCAATTCAGCGAGAGCTTGAGAAACCTGGTACATCCGACAGCACCCCTACCTCAGCCTACAGCAAACCAGAGCCAGGTCATTCTGAACGACCAACTGCTCCGCGAGATCCTGGAGATAGGTGACAGAGTGGCTTGTGAGGGTCAGTGGGGCGAGGACTAATGCAAGACGTAAATAAGCACTGACTCCCGAAATACCGGATCACATTCACTAGTGCTTTTAGACATATAGGATCTACCAGCCAACATCTTTAAAAGAAGTTTTAAATGCAGTAGATAAAACAGAGGTTCATCCCATGAATGATCCCACCGGTGTTTTCTCCACGGCACGTGTAACGACAAAGTCAGCATTTTTAGAGTATCGTGTCTAGATTATCACACCCTGCATTTTGCGAGCTGTCTGCTGAACACTAGGCATCTGAAGTCTGCTATACTGAGGAACCTGAAAGCTCTTTACAAAAACTGATTGGCCTTCACAAAGCTCCAACTCCAGGCATGCAGATAACTTTCAGAGACAAAAAATGTTATTTTTTAAAAATTACTTTCCAAAGGCCAATCAATTCATCACTAGTCTAGGTTACATTAATGACATGGTTTAGTTACCTGCTCAAGCCACAAGACCCCATTGCTGAAATAAAGGGCAAAAAGGGCACAAGAAAGCTATCCGAAATACCCATTTTCTTGTCCTTGTCTGAGAAAAGCATACTGAAACTGTTGGATCAGAATAACATATATTTTTACTGAGATAATACAAAAAACTTACCTTTTTTATTAGCTACCAACGTATTCTAGTAAATGCATTTTTCATTCCTGCACAAATCAGACTAATTCCAACATGAAATAGGAAAATATTTTTTTTACATGCCTTTTGCCATTTAAAATTATTTTATTCTTATGGGATTCAAGCAACTTAAAGCATGCCAGGGGCATGTGAATGATAATGCAAAAAGCAGCAAGGTCTGAAAAGACATATACAAAAACTCTCTTGAATTTTTAAAATTTTAAAAGCATGAGCTTATAACTGCAAAGATGTATCTAACTATTTGGCTTTAAACCATCTTTTCAATTTAGTTGTTCTTCACTTTTTAGAAAAAACTATTTAAGGTATATAGTAATAAAGCACAAAATCACATTTTTCTCATACTGAATGAGATTCACCTATGTATTCAAAGGGTCACATACAGGATCCACAATCCCCAAACTCAGACCCTTTTCCAGGTCCCATCTTACCTTCTATAGAAAGCTCTTGCAGATTTGTAAAACAAGTAGCAGTCCATTATCATTTTCCAAGACTTTTAGTCACCCACAAGTGACTGGGGGAAAGAAAAATGGAACCAGACAAAGAGCAAGAAGAGTTCATAGCATGGTGTAACAAGTAACAGTACAGCAGCAAGCAAGGTAAGAAGAGATATTTACAGACAGGCTGCACTTAATCAATTGAAAACATTTAATATATACAAATGCTTTCCAGCTGCCTAAAACCCAGTAGTTACTGCTAACTGGTTGTGTGCATAACACTCACAAGGAGCATTTATAAGCTGTTTCTTTGGCACAGAATTATTTTAACATCCTTATAGTTCATATCCCATTTACAACCTAGTTTCTGGTCACTGTATGTACTACAAGAGATTTTTCCTTTTCTCTGAGTTGCAGGAAAAGGAGGCTGGAGCTGCTGTGCATGAGCACTGGATACATTTCAGTTTAGGATATTTCTTTGACAGTGAAGGACAAGATGAGAGCATAGACAATCCATAGTACTCCAATGAATTAACATCAGATTACTTTACACAGTGGCTGTGACAAGCAGTAATTTGAATCCAAACCACATAGAAGGCCTAATTCTGCTCAGGCATAAATTGGAACAACTCCACTGAAGCAAATGCAATGTACTGCAGATGCAGCACAGGATGTGCACGCTGCAGTTCCGGGCATTGCGGGTCCCAGCAAAGGACCCTGTGAAAGCACGGCACTGCATGCAGACGTATAGGCTCTGCTTTCTGCAGAAAACCTGGCGCCCTGTGAAAAAAATTCACCAACAACTTTATGACAGGAACAGTACCACCCATGGGGACAAATACCAACCCCAGCTCACTCATCCACAGCACCAGCTCCTCCCTGCAAGGACTGCAAGTTACAGCTCTAACCAAAAACTGCCCTGACACATTGTAGAGCTCCTGTCCTAGGATCACCTCTCCAGCACAGCAAAAAAAGCTGTAACACTTCTTCTTGAGACCTTCCATGCTGCTGCAAGTAATGTCCCCCTGCGGCACATGACACCCATGCCAGCCCTGCACCACCACAGCCCCTGCTGCTCCATTCCCCATCTCTTCCCCAGCCTTCCTCTTCCTAAGCCAGTACGTAACCGGGACTGATGGCAGGTTTTTTCTGTTTCTTTTTGGTCCGTGTTTACAGGCTGCTGGGACTCAGAGGTGGAGTTTGGGTGCATCAGCACCTCCATAAGCACATCAGGGGAGGGGTCCTGTGCTCACAGCCTGACCGGCCGAAGCAGAGGGAGTCTGCACAGGGACCACAGTCCCCAACACCGCTGCCTCCGTCCTCCACTAACACCACGGCCTCCATCCTCAACCAACGCCGCCGCCTCCGTCCTCAAGTTCCTTGCCATTCTTGCTCATTCCCTCTGGGTGTGAGGAGCTGAATACTTGTGCATTAACTTACCAACAACATCCATTTACATTTTGGCAAAAACTCGAAGGCAGTTGTATCGTCACCTATGTCTGCTGTGACTACAAAAAAGTAATTGCGTGTATAATTTGCATATGCAAATTATTCCCCAGATTTCATTAATCTGTTCCTAAAAATGCTGCCAAGGAAGTGGGAGGTCTGTTTAACGATAGATTCAAGGGGATAAATTAATTGTTATTTAATAGAGCAATTCTTCCATGTTTATTTAAAAGTCTTTCCCCCAGCCACTGGTGCACCATTATCAGATTATATAAAATCTGATCAGGCTATCAGATAATTGTACTTTTGTATGAACCAACAAATGCTTAATGAGTTTCATTTTAGAAACAAAAAGATTCATATTACAGGAGATTAATGCTATGAAAAAATATCTATATTAATACCTCAGCAATAAGGGATATGAACTAATGGATAGATGACCCAGTTACAAAAATGTGATGGTTTTAAAAAATTCAATATGATGTATTTTTAAACCTCACACTGTTAAGTCTTTGAATATATTTCAATAAAGAAGCCTTCTGTTATGCAAAAATGTTGTACATCCTGGCACAGAAACATGAATTTGATTTTAATTGAAAGAAATCTTGACACCCTCTCACCTAGGAAGCGGGGTTATATTTCTTAACGAAGCCAGCATTCACAGTCCTGATGGCCATACCCCCGGCTGCCTGCCTGAGTTCCCAGCCAGCAGTAAGCAAAGGCACTCTGGGTGAAGATAGAAAGATAAACTGCTTTCCACCATCCCAGCCATTCCTTCGGTCTCCAGGCTGTGCTGCTGAGCAGCTGGGGCCGTCACCAAGAGGGAGAGCTCAGCGGGAAGGAAGGGGTCAGCATCCACCACCACCTCGGCAGTGCTCCAAGCGCTTCCCTGACAGCGTCCAACAAAAAAAAATGTCTTGGGGAAAAGAACACCTCCACATCCTCACCCAACCTATAACTCTATATGCAGCATCTCTAGTTTCCATATTGCATATTTAAGCAGTTCTATATTCTTTTTAAGAACTTAATTGAGCATAAATTTAGTCTTCCATTCATTCTAAGAATAAGAAAAATGCCCAAATGAAATATCCTCTAATGAACAGTATTTTCTTTTCTCTTATTCCATAAGTTCTTCTGCTCGCTTACCCAATTATTCCTCCCTTCTCTATCCAGTTCCTACACTCGGCTCCAAAGCAGCCAGTCATCGCTTGTTTTCTTCATTCCTTCACCAACAACCCCACCAGCACCCAACAGAACCACACGGGGTGACTCGTCAGAGCACGGGGTTTCAGGCGAGAGGCACTCAGCTCGGGGCCTGACCTCACACCATCACAGCGAGAATGCCTTCATCAAGGAAGCTGAGGCCACATCAGCTTCACAATTTTTAATGCTGTGTCTCATTCAAGGACAAAGAATTTTTGGGGAAGCTTGAAAGGAGACTGAGAAAAGGAAAACCAAAGGTTTGTCTTAAGTATTTCCCTGTTGTCTTATCATGCCATCACAGTGAGTCAGTAGGTCAGAGGCTTGTAAATACTGTCCTACCACATCTCTTTGGTTATTACTCAGTCAAACCTTTCTAAAATATTTAAGTAATCATCTTCTATCTCTATTAAAACAACAGATGGAATTCCCAACCTTCAATTTTATGTCAGGATTCTGCAGCAATTTATTAACAGCTTGAACTCTGTTCTCTTGAGGGTTTAACCTGACGGTTGAACCCAATTACATTACAGTCCTTTGTTCATCAAGGGACATATGTAATATGATATTAAATATGAAACAACTCATGCCTGAATAATGTAGTCTTTGTGATAGAAATTGATGGAGTATGGAAGCCCAAATTTCAAGCACACAAACTGTTCTGATCTTATATCACAAAAATTCAAGACTAATTCCGCTGCTGTCAGCTGACTTACTAATGTAACACTAGCATAAATTAGAGCTGAATCACGGTTTGTCTTCCTCTTGTATTATCATCAAGCCATTCTGAAGTCCTAGTCATGGAGCTTACTCCCAGAAATAATATACATTTAAATCAGTATACACCTCCTCCATACCATATCAGTCCCATCAATACAATCTAGGGGGAGCCCTCCCCACACATAGCACCCAGGCTAAAATTTCGTGCAGTTCAAATAGTGTTTCAACATAGCACGGAAACCTCCCACACAGGGTCAGGAATCCGTGGCAGATGTATTTGCCATTGCATTTTAAAATCTCTCTCTATAAACCAACTTTGACAAGTTAACATGTTCCTTTTTCCATTACGAATCCTCCCTTCCTACCCTACTTTTCCTCCTTGCCTCACAATGCAAGCCTTGAATGTTTGTTACGGTGCTTCTCCCACAAATTGCTCCTAGTCCTACACTTCATGGATGGCGTGCCATTCCTGAGCTCATCCGTCAGGCTCAGGTGCTCCTGCTTTATACCCATGTTCCGAATGCACTTCCACTGCCACACTACAGATACATTAAAAAAACAATTAACAAGGTAGACCAGTGAACATCTAATAACCAAGCAACCTGATATGCAGAAAATGTCACCTGCTAAAGAGCTGTTGGTTATTTTGAGATAATTTACATTTTCATTTTGAGGCTCAGTGTCCAGCTGAAACATTGCTGTCAAACAGTTCCCTAGTAACACAAGGGAGCAAGTGCATTCGTTTTCATGGTCAGCTATAACTATAGTAGCAAAGGAGCATATTTTGAAACATCTGGAGCACTTAAATTAGCCGGCTGTCAGCATTCTTTGCGTACTGTAGAAGGGACAAGGTGGGTCCAGTTGCATCTCCCTGAACTGTGGATCTCGAAACCGCACACCTAAAGTACAACAGAATCAGTCTAGCAGCCACAGAGGAAAAAGCAAGCACTTCAAAAGCACAAATAACTTCATTGCAAGACAGATGGTTTAGATTCATTGTACTTGAGAAGAATACAGTGACTCGGCTATAAACAGAGGAACTGGCAGCTTGGGTCTAGGTACCTATCTAAATACAGAACAATTCCACACATTGTACTCGAGGGGAACAAGCCTGAATACACCCAGTTGCTGCGATGCTTTAAAAAAACATCACTTGCCCTGACCACAAAGTCCCACTTAAAAACTTAGTAGATAATGCACTCCTTACGTATTAAGCCTGGAGATAACCATGAAGACCATATCTCTTGCTTTGCCAGATGTCAATCGCTAGAAGAACTGTATTTTTACTTTTAGTTCAGATAAAATGCAGTTTAAAGGCTGCAATTCTGTTTCTAGCCCATGAAGTAGTTTTGCTGCCAGCTCTAAAAACTTTAAAACCAAGACTGGATTTTGAAATCCTTTTATCAGAGAGCAATAACACTTTCTTTATGGTTCAGTTTATCACGTGTAATTGCCAGTGTTAATCTATGCAGAGGTATTCTAAATCTCAGGCCTAAAGAAACACTAACCTAGTCCAAGTTTTTGTTTCATGGAGCTGAGTAGAGGTGGAGCACACAGTTGGGTTTGTGAAGGAAGTCTAGGAAGTTTTTAATTATTGCCTTTTATATGGGGTGGTCCCCACTCCTTTAGATGCTTAAAGCTTGTCATATTTTTCAAGTACCTTTCTGGTACGAATTTAAAATCCACTCAGAAATCTTGATGACTGACTCCAACCCAAAGCTCGGTACAGGAGGGCTTGGCCTGCATTGCTTGGAGTGCGTCCACCCACCTGACAGTCCCCTTTGCCTGGAAAGGGCAGGGGTTGCTTTGGGGGGTTAGTCCCTTCCACGTGAATCCTTGGCATATGCAGCAAAGCACCAAACCAAACCCAAGGGTCTTCTGTTTCTCCTGCCCTTGTTCACCTCTGCCACTCCCACCCATTGTAAAATAATCAGCCTTTCCCCCCCTGCCTTCTACAAAACATGAGCCCAGCAGTGCTTTTCTCTTCACAAAAGATGTTTCACCTCTGAAAATCAGTCATTTTTTCCCTTGGAACTCCTCATGCTGTCCAAGCTGAACTGAGACTAAGACTACTACTTTAATCATTCAGTTGTGCTTTTGGTGTTTAAGCAACCACTTTTGACTGCAGAGATCACTGCAGTTGGAAGGCACACACAAAAATCTCTGTGTGTACATATCAGTCTGCCACCTGTTAAAATAACAGTAATTTAAGATTATGAAGAGAAGCGTTGGAAGCCCTGCCCCAGGGCCGGGGGGCAGCCCTCAGTCAGTCCCTTGGTGCATGCGGTGCTGCGGCAGATTTGATACAGAAGGAATTGCACCAAGTCTTCAACCAAACGAGTATGAAATTTAGATCTGAAATGAAAGGTTTGCTTTTGTGACAGAGCAAATATTATATTGATGACTCCTTAAAGCGTTGTTCCTGTCTTGCCACACCAAAGCCTGTCAAGCCCCTGCCCTCCCAGCAGGCTGGGTGACATGCTGCTGCAGCCTCGCCTGTCCGTCTGTGGAAGTTGGATGCTCCTCACTCACCCACAGACTCCATCTCACCAGATAACAAGGCTGAACTCCATGCTGGAGGTGACCTGTGGCTTACACAGGAACAAGTGAACTAGTTAAGAACTTCCAGCTCTCAAAATACACATTTCAAGACTTCAGGGAGCTGACTTTGGAAGTGCTCTGTTATGCCTTTGTCCCATTCACTGCATAGCAGGAGCCAAAGTCTCCTGAGCTGTGAAGTGTGTCCTCATCTGTCACACCTGCCTGTGGGGAGTGCTGGAGCCCCCACGGGACAGGGGTCAACAAGCTCCGGTCCTCAGTCTCCTGAACTGCACACACATTGGGGCGGGGGGGGTCCTGCTGGGAATTATTTTCCCCTGTCATTATGAGCAGTGTAATTCAGTAACACATTCCACAGTGTCAATGAGAATGTTGGTTTTTTATCAGATATCTTTAGTCAGCAACACACAAACCAGAAAGCATCTAATAAGCCATTGTTCTACAGCCATGGATCAGCCACAGTATCAAGGAAGATAGTGCAACAGTTAATTAATAATCCATTTCAGTCCCAGCTAATATGTATGATCCCTATTGTAGGGCAGGTCAAACTTCCCACTTAAGAGTAAAGTATATTTACCCTTTACAAAAAGGACACAAATACTTGCATAATCCAAGGTTTCTATCAGTTCAGACTCTTGCGTATTTAAGTCATGTGCAAAGTCAGGGTTACTACAAACTCAGCTTTGATATGCTATCTATTGGACTATCGCCAAACATGAAGTAATTTTGGATATTGTTTTATTAAATGCTCCAGGGATATTTTTAAAGCACATTGCCTATAGAGAAAGAGAAATAAGAGACATACCTCACCACCTGCATTATCAAAACATCAGCCACACAGCAAAATTTAGCAACTGAAAAGTAAACTGTACATGAAAACTCAAGGGGATCTTCAAAACCTGATTCTTTGGAAACTGTTGTTATGTCAAAGTGGCTCTGTCATACAGCGGAAGGGGCAGGGTCCAGAAGACAGAGAAAGGCACATCCCGAGTTGACACCGAGATCTTTGAAAGCCCAGCGCAGCAGCTCAGTGCCTCGGCAGGCTGCTGCGCCATACCTGGCCTCGTCCTCCCACACACGAGGCTGCTCTCAAACCCACTCAAGGCAACGAGAGTGACATCTTTGAAGAGCTGAAACTGCACCCTATAAGGGGAATTTTACAGAAGTCACTCTGGGTAGTAGGTGTTTTATTTCTAATTGACTAGAAAAACAGCTATTATCTTCCTAACCCTTTTTTTTTTCTTCTTCTTCTGCAGCATAACAAACAGTGACTTATTCCTATTCAATTGATTTTGTTGCGTTTCTGTTATAGCCAAAGAAAAAACATAAAGGCTACAAGTTAGTTGTAAATGCAATAGTGCTCCTTGGTAACCAGTCAAACTTTCCCCTAGAGCCTCAGGTCTCTGTTCAATAGACACCAAGAGGCACAGGCAGCTGGGGAGGTAGGGAAAAGGCCAGACAGACTTTGTGCTCCTTGGGAAAACAACAATATTAATTTTGCAGTTAAAGATTTCTTTCCTATTTTGTTGTTATACAATACTATTTCTACATAAAACTACTGGGTTTGGGGTTTTCTCATATACACAGCAAGAGAGCTCATGATGCATCCTACCCTGGAGCACTACCTCAAGGAAAAAAGGAGTCTGGTATCAGGCTGGCAGCATTCACATGAAATCCATGCTCTACTGGCAAATATTGATCCCTCTGAGCAAGAACTAAGTGAATTTCACTGATCCAGTCAGGCAGGTGTCTTATCCTGTAGGCAATGAGGGAAGGGAGAAAAGCTCTCTGGAGACAGGGATCCACAACTTAAACTGAATAGGTTAGAAAAGACGCTTGACTATCTCAGCCAAGAGCTTTTTATTATTTTTTTTTAACTGTTCTGTAAAACTGTTGGCAGACATAGGTAGAATTCAGGGAAGAGACATTTCAGATCCCAGACCTCAAAGCTGCATACAAGAGCAGAGGAAAGCATTAACAGCACTACCGCAGAAACAGTAGAAGGGATCTGTAGATGACACAGCTCTGCACTCCAACAGCGGCTCTAGGTCCCTGAGGAGCAAAGTAAAACAGACCTCCAAATTTCTTCTTTCAGTCTGAGTAAACTTAAAAAAACCCCAAACAACTGTACTTTCCTTTAATAGACTATTCCCAGGTGCAAGCAATAGAAGTCTTAATTAGTTAATGTTTATACTAATCAATTTAGGTCATAGGAAGATGATTGTTTACAGTGTTCTGCTAAGTCATAACAAACAAGCACTGAAAAGAAAAGCACTGAAAAGTCTGCAGTGCGCAGCCAGGCGCTGGGCGCAGGGCGGAGGGAGCAGAGCCCCCAGCCGCCACACTTGTTTCCTAGTTCATAAGACTTCAGGAGCGACATCCCACTCTAAAATGAGATACATAAAAAAAATATCATTTCATCATCACCGTATCATAATCAAATAACTGGTAATGATGTCAAGGCAGCCATTCTTAATTACTCATTTTAAAAGCACACAAATATTAGGGGAGAGATTACTCAAGGGTGGATGCAGCCCTCAGTGGGGGCCGGCAGCTGTGTCCCCATGCCATGGGCCATCCCTCCTCAGCACAAGGCACAGTCCCTCAGACCCCCTGAAGCCCCCCAGCAGCCCCCACAGTGCTGTGCTGGTATCAGTAGCTAGAAAGGTGCTGATAACACCCCCGTGCTGGGCTGCTGCTGAGCAGGGCTCACAGCACCAGGGCTGCCGCTCCAGCATCCCCCCTCCCCTCACCAGCAGCTGGGGGTGGGCAACGTCTTGGGAGGGGGCACAGCCAGGGCAGCTGACCCAAAGTGGCCAAAGGGATATTCCATACCATATGACATCTGCTCACATATAAAAGTCAAGGAGAAAGGGGAGGGCATTTGGTTTTTTGTGATGTTTGTCTTCTGCAGCAACCACTCAGCACACCGAAGCCCAGCTTCCTGGGAAGTGCCCAAACATGAAGGAGAGAGTAACATCTTTTGGTTTCCTTCGCTTCCATGCATGCGACTTCTGCTATTGCTTCATTAAACTGCCTTCATCTTGACCCACAAGGGGGGGGGGGGGTCCATCCTATTTTTCTCCCCCCTCCCCCATTCTGCTGAAGAGGGGAGTGATAGAGCAGCTTGGTGGGCACCTGGTGTCCAGCCAAGGTCAACCCACCACACCTTGGTAGAAATTTGTGCCAACCACAGTCAGCAGCAGCTCATACATAAGACTCAGCCTGTTTCAAACATCATCTGAGCTATTTTTTTTCCTTCCTAGTGCCAGCAGAGATTAAGATCTTGAGTAAGGGCATCAGCATTACAGTAAGGGGAAGGCAGTCTTGAAAGGGACATAGACCCCGTTAAAAGAGCTAACGCCCAGCAATCAATTGAAATGCATTCAACACCAAAAGTTGTCTACAGTGTTGAAGAAACATGCACAAATTGTGCTACTCCATCAAAACCTACCACTGGAGGCAGCAGCTAAAAAAAAGGTTTAAGTTTTTGCTAAGATTAAAGCACCAGCCATAATGACTTTTGTGGTTTACCAGCTTCTTTTGCTTAAACCACCCAGCAGCCGTGAGGCGTTTGTAGGTTGCCCTTTTACCTGTTGCAGGATAAGTCAGCTCTCAGTTCAATTTGTAGCTTCTGAAATTAAAATACAGTTACACAATACTTCACTCCCAAATACTTCCCTCCTGAAAGAATACCACCAATACATATACTCTACTCCAAATAAAAAAACCACCAACATCAGAAGTAAGGAAGTCCAGTAATCACTAGCATCTGTTCATAGATGAATTCTTATTGAGGTCCCTTTAGGATAATATTGGTTCCATCGCTTTCCTACCAAAAAAAACACCCTGCCAGGGGTATTCAACAGATAATCTGCTTTCAAGCTCAGGAGCAAACACAGACCCACTTTCCAGCAGTACCTGGCAGGGCACTACAAGGCACCAGCAGGTCCTTGGGGAGTGAGGGTCCTCTCCTGGGTGCAGCAGGGCAGGGTCTCACAGACGGAGCCGAGCCAAGCCCAGCAGGGAGCAGGGTGGGCTGCAGGCTGTAACCAGGCAGGGCCTTGGTGGCAGAGCAGGTCCAAGGCCAAGCCAGCACACCAGCAGATCAGTTTGGATTGGCAGGACCCACAGCCAAGCAGGTGAACAGCAACAGCAGCACTTTGAAGACCACCACCCCTGCACACAGCTAGAACAGGGACAAGCAGCCCAGGGCTGAGCTTAAATAGAGTGGGTGTGGGTCTAGGTGAAGCTGCTCAGGGCATTAAGCCTTGTTGGTGCCCTCAGGGACTGAACAAGTATTTCTTCTCCTTCCAGCTGCCAAATGTATTTTCTGTTACTTTGTTCAGGTTCAGGAGAAAGATGCATATATGTCTCATATATGCACACACAGAATAAAACCCTCTCGGCATTTTCTCCAGCACGTTCTTACTGTTGAAATTAGCTAATCCATCTGCATTCACTCCTGTAGGAAAGTCTTCACCATCTTGCTCAGTGAGTGCCTTCACCCAAATAATTGGGAGTTTCTGCCCTACGGTAATGTGAGGTAGTTTGTATCATCAGTTTGGGTTAAAAACAGTATGATAGAGACCCCCTTTTTCACTGGAGCTTCCACCAGTATCATCACCGTTGAACTGTGCTAGTGATGAAAATTTATTTCTCAGTGTCCATAGGGCACAATAAAAGAAATGTAATAAAATGTTCTGTCCAGAGGCGTGACAAGATATTCCCTCCTCCTACCTCACATGGATGAAAGGGATCTGGGGACAAATATGTACACAATCTCGGCAGACACCAGCAGGGTGGCTTCAACCAACAGATTCCAGATTACAAGGATTATGTCTCTGATGTACACACCACTAAAAAGTCTTTCCAGCTTGCCAGAAATCAGTCCTGACAGAATCCTGTTATACCACAAACACAAGTGTATCGTTCTTTATTTGCCCATGTATTACATGAACGCTGTTTTACGCTGACTGCTACTTTAGGTCACAGATAAAACAAAATGTTCAATGCTAGTAGACTGAATTAGCTTATTTTAACTTAATTTTTTTATTCACTTAAATTATTAGCTTAGGTTTGTGGGGGTTTTTTCTGCAGGAAAGACCATGAAACCTCTGAAGTGCTGCATCTTTTCCTTACTGGAGCTAAAACTATGTAATAACTGTAAATGTTCTACAAGTGCTTCCAAATATTTGGTTTGTGTATTCATTTGCAATCCTTAAAAAAATAGTCTTAGAAGATTATGATCTCTCCTTTTTCTGTGAGAGAACATAATCTTCATCCAACTTGCCGAAGAAAGAGACACTCTTCCCAAGGGGAGCCCTTTACATTCCTGTATTCCTTATACAAACAAAACTGTCAAGTCCTTACAATGCCAGTGCTAGTCCTTGCAATGGACTCCCTCTGTATGTGCTAGAGAAGAAGCAATGAATCATAGCGGAAAACACAGACTAAAGCAAATCAGCCTTTTCACATTAAATGCTACCATATAGAGCATTTCAGATAGTTGATACTGATACTATAATTTTGTATGTTGGCAATTGCACGTGCAATACATAACAGCAAATTACTGCAATCGCCAACTGTTGAGTGCTTCTGATTCATTAGCTACTCTTTGATCTAAAAATTATATTCTCCTATCAACAGTTAAGTACCATAAATGTACATTAATTTAAATGACAAGGGAGATAAGATTACATAACACAACAAAAAATAACGAAAGGGAAAAAGCGCAGCAGAGAGTAATCATGCATTTAATGGCAGTCTCCCCATCATGCTCTTTCCTTTTCTTGCTCGCTCCCTGTAAAAAGTGCAGTGGTTGTTACTGCTAAGGAGAATTTGACACTACATTTCCTCAGACCCCTGAGATCTCCCAGATGCCAGTGAACATTTCAGACTGCTCCTCTTTCCCAGTTTCCTTGACTTCAAAATGCTCTGTGGGCACTGGGCAGTCTATCTTTCATGAAGACACATGCAGAGCACTTACATCTATGTAGCTAGATGACTTGAGATGATATCCAAGACCCAATTCTCATGTTTGCTAAGGTTCTCTTACATCATGATAAAGTAAAGCAGCACCAGCAGGCATCAGGTTCTCATAATTGTGTAATTGCCTGCTTTTTCTCTGGCTAAGAGTGCAGTGGTGATGTGAGGAACACCAAGAGAGAAACCAGAGTCAGATAGTAGCAGTGATAATCAGTCTTAAACAAAGCTAAGGTATACATCAACTGTATGCTCATTAATTACTTTGTTGTTACTGTGCTCAGATGTCCCAATGGCACCATGCCATGTAGTAGTACATGTACCAACACAGCCGCTTTACCAAATGTAGATATGCTGCATTTAGCATTATAATGTGCTTTTTAATGTATCAGCACATAGAAAACAAAAGGATATTTTCCTTTCTAGATTTAAAAACACATGTCATGGCTAAGCTCACAGCTGACTGTATTATCTAGTGTAGACAGCTGAGAATGTGAGAAGGTTCACTAAAAAACAAATTTTACAAAAATTTCTTATTCTTTTCAAAGAAATGTTAGTCCATACCAAAAAGCACAGTCTATTAAAAGATGCTCAATAGGATACACTGCATATTCTCCAAATGTCTGTCACAGATGGCTTTCTGTCTGTAACTATGATTTGAAAAAATACTGATTTATGTCCCACAGAACACAGGAAAAAAAAAACAGAAGGAAATCAGTGCCAGCCACTAGAAAGGAACAGGCTTTACTAAGTAAATTGCAAATCTGTAGGCAGAGCTCCTATTACTCAGGGCTGAAACCTTCCTAACATCCAGAGGAGAGGGCTGAATGATGTGCAACATGTCACCATGGCCTTATATAGGGACTGCTGCATTGGGAGGGCTGCCAAAGAAGAGGAAGCTGTTGGACCACAAGAAAAGTAGGTAAAAATGTTTACTTCTATAGCTCAGAAGTCACATGCGTAGAAAACCCATAAACAAGCACTAATCACAGCATAACACTGCCCACCTAGTGACCGTATAACCCGTACCAGCAGCACTGAGAAATGACAGCATCCTGGGCTGCCAGTCCAAAGAATTTACTAAACCTTTCCTGGGATGACTTACTGCTTTTACAAATGTCAGTTTTCTGGGTTGTGTATGGAGGTACCAAGTGGCAAAACAAGCAGACATATTTCCATGGACGTGCCCTAACAGAGACAATGCAGAGGATGCTCCCCGTGGCAGGTGACGCTCATTCCCACTGCTACCAAAGTGTGCTGTAAAGGTAGCGCATTCGGCGACAGATCTAAGGAAGCCCAACATTTTTGAAGAGTTAATTCCACAGTCTCCTGAAAAATTCCCATCATCTTGGAGGACTTGGTAGACTGCAACAGAAAGTTTACCGTCTGATAGTCTCCAGACATACAGCATCTGATACAACCTTTTCTATGGGCCCCTGCTCAACGCCCTAAGCAGTATCTCATCACATGCAGCCACACAAACCTAATGGAAGATACAGCCATGTGAGAATAAATTTCGGCAACATATTTCCACTGAAACTAAGGGTTCCGATCCTTTTGTGGCACTCCACCTTGAATTCAATCACTGAACCTGACTTCAAATCCTTGTTATCGAAGCACTGTCTTCCACATGATTTTTACAAAGGAGCAACTCAAGCCTGTGACAGAGCGTTCTGCCATCACGTGTCAGGGCCTGCTGCCTGCAGCAAGCAGTGGCAGCACTGCTCGGTCGAAGCCTGATCTGTATCTCAAGAACGTAGTTACTGGTTATTCTCTGAAACAAAGCAATTTGCTCACACCTGCAGACATTTCTGGCCAAATGGACCAGTACATGCCTTACCTGCCAATCCTTTTTTACTCTCTCTAAGAGTACCGGTTTGGTGGTTCGAGATAAATTAATAAAACTGGCTTCTCATTTTTCATAAAAAATGCTTTTTTCATTGAAAAATGAGAATTTGTCAAAGTGCTACTGAAGTTGAATCCTACAAGGATTACGGAGCTGGGACCAACATCTGCAAAAATGAGCCTTGTTTTATTGCATTCAGCTAACTGAAATATGTAACTCACCTAAACACTCAGCTGGGAAACCTGCATATCTTGACTTTTTGACATCTTAGTATATACAGATTTTCTTAAATCATCATCTGTGTTATGGTCAGAATTGCTAAACTGCATAATCCACCAACTTGGTCTGTAAGGACAAAACTGAGTAGCTGTGATTCAACACTCCATCTACACTCCCTGTACCAAATCCCTTCTTATTCTTTTCTTTGTCATCCAAACTCAACTGCAATGCCTATCCTGAATACCACTTTTTTTCAAATAAGTTCCAATAATATGGTACATGAGGTATAGAATTTAAGTTAGTTAAGGGCCTGTGTCTCTATGGCCATTAAGACCTAGATGTGTGCGCTGAAGTTTGGAGCAGTATTTCCAAAAGACTCCTGTGGGGCTTGAGCCAGGTCGCTTCTTCCATTGCAGCATGTCAGGATCTACATCAGTGAAGTCACTGGGTATTTAAAGGCAGAATCAGTGATATCAGGAGGGAACCTGCACAGTCATTTATAACTGAAGATGTAAATGTCAGGTGAACTAAGATTCTACCATTGGTTTAACTGCTGATTTCCTTGATTATTTTTCTAGAGGTCAGTGATAAGGAAATGATTTTATGGAATGTGACCTCCAGTGGAAGGAGTATTTGTATGAATCATGAACTAGACTGATGATGATTCGTACATCAGACAAATACAGTCTTAGGAAAGAAAACAAGCTTCCAGATTAGGCACCAATATTTGCACACATTTTTGGATCCTGCAAAGCACCACACAGAACATTACATGAATTTATAAATAAATTAAATGCCTGAAACCAATTTGATGCAGTTACTCAATCCTAAAGAGAATTATTTAGAGCTATTCACTGCTGCTGAACAATATGCTTTTCATAAATTCATAGGTGGAGCCAGTATCTCACTGTCTGCAAAGCTGCCCTACATCTTCCTTGTTTTCAGCTCCTTAGAACTGCACCGTTTTTAATATATTAAGCTCCTGTTTTCCAGACTTCTCTTGGCTTTAGGGTAAATATTTTGCAAATTTTTAGGCAAGAAAGATATAACCTTTTGTCGTTGTTGTTTTTTATAAGTAGGTAAGGCTATGAAAAACATATCTTTTTGTGCTCATGTAATAGTTCCAATGACTTTGTCCCCTGCTCTGGAGCAGCAACACATTTGGCAGGAAGATAGTGTGCTAGGAGCTCTGTGTGTTGGGAATGTGCCTTTGGCCAAATAAGTGAAAACGTATCCTAATTTGGCCAAGTCATAAAGTGAAAAACCACGCCTGGCGAGTACCCACATATCCTGCTATACCTGCTGAATACCTGCAGCTAAATTCTCTGATGACTGCATTTCAGTAGAAGCGCTGGCAATTCAGGGTAAAGCACAACTTTATCTGCAGTTTGTCTTCTGGACTGTTCTGGGGTCTTCCCAGACACTCTGAGTCTGGAACTGGTGACAAGAAGCCTTTTCTCCAGTGCTGTCTGCAGTGCCTGCAGGCCTTAGAGCCTGTGGGAGAGAAAAGCATCTGATGTACACACAGAACCAGCAAGGGTTGGACTTCAGCAGGAGGGAGCAGAGCGTAGGCTTCGACTGAGGCAATGAACTGATGCTCAGCATGGAGGAGGAATAAAGGGACATCTGATGAGCAGCTGTGCTCCCTCAGAACCACCATGTTTGGGAAGGCAAAAAAATAAAGGCGTAAAGAGATGATCACTACCCTGGAACAGGCAACAGGAGAGGAACCAGAAAAGGACTTGGGTCACCTTGAGGCCACAGCTTGAGAAACAGGGACAAAATCCTTGTGGGCAACCAGAAAAGATTGAGCAAAAAAGTTGGGGTCAAGGGCACGACTGAGCTGGCCCAGCAGCAAGGCCTCAGCTCGCCCAGGCGCCTGCACCCCGGGTTCTCCATGCCGGCTCCAGGCCTCCGGGAGGGACTGGCCCGTGCCCAGCCTGGCCCGGTGGGCTCAGGGCCCAGAAGCCCGGGCAAGGAGCCAGAACTGCTGGGTCACAGGCCCGGTGGCCAGGCGCGGGGCGGGCTGAGGGCTGGCGGAGGCTGCGAGGGCAGCACCACGTGCAGGCTGAGGTTGTGCTGAAAGCGCGCAGGGGAAGTAAGGTCGGAGGTAGGTACAGGGGAAGAGAAACCATGTAACTGTACACTGAACGTGGTACCGAAGTGCAGGGGCACAAAGACACAAATCACGGTGGCGCTGACACGTATTTATCTCTGCATACCCCGGCTGGGGAGTCCTAGCGGCGGCTACAGCAGATGTGCGGCGTGCGGCGTCCCGGGGAGCGCAGCTGCATTAGACACCCCCAGCCAAAAAGGCACCCAGATACCTGGACACGGGCGCCGCGCCCACCCCTCACCCCCCCGCGCCGAGAGACCCCGGGCGGCCCGGGGCTGAGGCTCCGCTACTCTCGCCCCGGGCCTCTGCTTCCCCCGGAGGAGCCGCTGGGCCGCCGGCGGTGGGGCTGGGAGGGGGGTCCCACACAGCCGGCTCGGCTCGGCTCGGCTCGGCTCGGCTCGGCTCGGCTCGGCTCGGGGGAGCGTCGGTAGTTCGGGGGGTCTGTGTCCCACCCCCGGTAGCGGCGAGGAGCGGGGGGCTCCGCGGGGAGGGGTTATCGCCCTGCCCAGCAGGGGCGGCGGGGGAAAGGCGAGCTCCGCAACGAGCCCCTCGGCCTTGGCGTGGGGAGCTGGGGTGAGGGGGCGCAGGGGTCGCACGGGGGAGCCGGGCCGCAGCCCCCGGGTCCCGGCTCGCTGCCGCCCGCCGTCAGGGCACGCACCACTGGCGGTGCGGGGCTCGGTGCGCGGCGCGGGCGCCTGGTTGCATCACGGGGGAAATGACCCGTAATCCCGGCAGCGGCGCGCAGACGGGGTCAGCGGCTCCGCAGCACGGTGCGGCCAGGGCCCGTGCCGGTGGTGGTGCCGGTGCCAGTGCCGCGCCCCCGCTGCGCCCCGCCGAGGGGCACCGGCCGCCGGGCGGGGGCCAGCCCCGCTGTGCCGAGCGGCGGCCGCGTTGCCGGCGCGCCCTGGGCGAGGGGCGCCCCCGGCCCCGGCAGCTGGCGGCTGCCCCGCGGGGAGGAGGGGAGAGCCGGCGGGTCCGGAGCCGTCCCGCGCTGCCCGGCGCCGCTGCTGCTCCCCCGCCGGCGGCCCCGGGCTGGCAGCCGCGGGGCTCCCTGTGGCGTGCAGGCTGCGGGTAAGCGTTGCTTTTGAGCGAGGAGCTCTGAAAGGCGGCGTCAGGTGAGGGCTGTAACAGCGCGAAACGTTCCGCAGGTAAAATCCCAGGAGCTGGAATTTGGAAAGGGAGGCGGAAACCGTGAAAAGAAGGGGAACGTCCCAGGTGCGAGGGGTGTGAGCGCCTCCCGCGGGCCCCGCGCCCCCCCGCCCGCAGCGCCCCCCCGCCCGCAGCGGCCGCCCCGGCCGCCCCCCCACTCGGGCCGCCGCCATCGCCGCACGGAGGGCGCAGGGGCTGCCCGCTGCGGGCGGGGCCGCCGCGGGGCGGGCAGGGAACGGCGGCGCCGTGGCTGCCCTGGAGCGGTGGCAGCTCCGCCGCCCTCACCGCTCCGACTTGTCCCCGGCTCTTTATGTGCCGAGGCTTTGTGAGTAACAGGCGGTCATTTCTCTATAAACGCATGTAAGTAACCACGGAGCCGCCTGGCAAGCCCGTTTCATTTAAGCCGTGTAAGAGGATAACATCAAACTCGCTTGCAATGTCCAACCTCTCCGAGCTGCAGATCCCTCAGAGCTGAGGGAGGCTGGCGGTGCTGCAAGGCTGGCCAGCAGCGCGCTGCGGACCCCGCACCGTTGCGCAGCGCTCTCCGAAGGGGCCCGCTCGCAGAGGTGAACACTGTGGCTTTGCGTGCAGGCGTGTGAGTACGAAGCCCTGCCTTTCGGCTACAGCTTGTACACTGTCTCCGTGACTTTTTAAAATCGTTTATGCTGGGGTAGTGAGAGTTGGCAACCCATCCTATGTCTTTTACCGTGATGTCAAACGAGTCAAGGACGTTTTAAGTCCAAGGAAGGTCGTTGACGGATTTTCTTGAAGTTAAAATAAAATATTGCAGCATTTGCCATTAGCATTATCTTTTGGAAATAGCATGAAGAGCGCTGCACAGGAGGTACTTAATTGACTGTCGTTTTATAGAAGTTCTGTTCCCTTTGGCAAGTCCTTCACGTCTAGGAAGAGAACCAGCGTGCCAGAAAGTCTGTTTTCAGCAAGCTTTCCCTTTTTTAAAAAAGCCGAGGTGATAGGACCAAGATGGGGTTCGTCACCAAGGTAGGTCAGCTTTTCAGCACCAGCTTTAAAACTTTAGGAATTACATTTTGCAGTGGGACAAAGCAGTGACGCAAGATGTGGGATTCGGCGGAAGGGCGGGTGATTTTCATGAAGCATCAGGGACGTGGTGTCCCAGCTAATGAGAAATACCAGTTTGTATTTTGTACACCCAAGAAACCGGCCTCCCGTGGGAGCGAGCAGCCCAGGTTCTGCTGCTGGCAGTGGAGGCAAGGTCAAGGCCACAGCAGCCCCCTGGCCCGGCCCTGGGTGCTCCTGCCGTCGGTGCCTGTGTCCTCACCTGGGCACCGCGGTGAGTGTGCTGTACCGGGTATGCCCACGGCGTGTGCAACCCACGGGTCACGCGTTAACGCGGTGGGCAGAGCAGGTGAAAGCGGGTGATGGACGGCTGGAACCGGCACGGCGTGTGTCCCGGTCGTGCTAGCTTCCCTTTCTTAAAGTTCGTGCTGCCGCCTGAGTGGCGGCGGGGACCTGCTTCTTTCATGGAATCCCCTTTGGTACTTCCCTAAGGAGAGTTGTCAGGAGCAGGGCTTCGGGGATAAAAACTTTCAAACGATCGGGACCTATTTACAGGCGACACTGAGAGGCTGGGATCATCTCCTGCTCCTGGTGCTGTGCTGCACCCTTAGATGAGCTATTTTCGGAGCTGCGGTATGGAGAGCATTTTTGCAGTTGCACACAAAATAAAGAAGTTTAAGAACAAAAGATTGTTCTGGACAGTCAAACTAGAATGACTTGGAAGGCTACATTTAGGAAGTGGTTTCTTGGACACTAATTAGGACCATTTGCTTGGGGTTGCCATTATTTTCCTTTTAGTCTGGAGGGCACAATAGATCAAATGATTTATATATCATTAACAATTCTTGTTAACCATAAGTAGGGTTGGGCTTTTCCATACTGATTACTGAGTAATGCAATGACGACTTGTTTTATTTCTTCTGCAGTGTCCATAAGAGCAAGTTAACCTGAAAGACCAGTCCAGAAAGAAGCGCTTCAACTCTTTGGGTTTTTTTATTTTTATTTTTATTTTTATTTTTTTAATAATATGTGAATATTAACGTATTTCATTCTGCGAAAGCGGCTGCGAAACCGAAACCCATCAGCTCTTTGTGGCTTGCGCTGCTGGAATACTGGCATTTGCTGTACCTGATCCTGGCTCCCAGTGAATGCATTTTAATTGTAATAAAACACAAACGGAACCATAACCATATGTGCATGTGTGTTTTAGACGCCGCATTATTGATCCCCCTTTCCCTTTCTTTTGCGCTACAAGCAACGGGTTACAATCTAATAATACAATTAATTTAACTTTAAAAGGAACGAAGAGCGCGAGTATATGCAATCATTAAATGCCCACGGTTTTATTTAGCGTTACTTTTGTATGCACCGAGAATTGTTGATGACAGTGGTGCGCCCAGGCGTTTCGGCTGTTGAGAACGAGGGACGACGGCTGTGTGGTGCTATGCTGGCTTCTGTGCTGGGTGCTGGGTGCTGGCTGCTGGGTGCTGGCTGGGTGCTGGGGGCTGCGCTGGATGCTGGGTGCTGGGGGCTGGCTGGGTGCTGGGGGCTGTACTGGGTGCTGGGGGCTGGGTGCTGAGGCTGGGTGCTGGCTGGGTGCTGGCTGGGGGCTGGGGGCTGTGCTGGATGCTGGGTGCTGGGTGCTGGGGGCTGGGTGCTGAGGCTGGGTGCTGGCTGGGTGCTGGGGGCTGTGCTGGATGCTGGGTGCTGGGGGCTGGCTGGGTGCTGGGGGCTGTACTGGGTGCTGGGGGCTGGGTGCTGAGGCTGGGTGCTGGCTGGGTGCTGGCTGGGGGCTGGGGGCTGTGCTGGATGCTGGGTGCTGGGTGCTGGGGGCTGGGTGCTGAGGCTGGGTGCTGGCTGGGTGCTGGGGGCTGTGCTGGATGCTGGGTGCTGCGTGCTGGGGGCTGGGTGCTGAGGCTGGGTGCTGGCTGGGTGCTGGCTGCTGTGCTGGATGCTGGGTGCTGCGTGCTGGGTGCTGGGTGCTGAGGCTGGGTGCTGGCTGGGGGCTGGGTGCTGTGCTGGATGCTGGGTGCTGCGTGCTGGGTGCTGGGTGCTGAAGCTGGGGGCTGGCTGGGGACTGGCTGGGGGCTGGGTGCTGTGCTGGGTGCTGAGGCTGGGTGCTGGCTGGGTGCTGGGTGCTGTGCTGGGTGCTGAGGCTGGGTGCTGGCTGGATGCTGGGTGCTGGCTGGATGCTGAGTGCTGAGGCTGGGTGCTGGCTGGATGCTGGGTGCTGGGTGCTGAGGCTGGGGGCTGGCTGGGGGCTGGCTGGGGGCTGGGGGCTGTGCTGGATGCTGGGTGCTGGGTGCTGAGGCTGGGTGCTGGCTGGGGCTGGGGGCTGTGCTGGATGCTGGGTGCTGGGTGCTGAGGCTGGGTGCTGGCTGGGGGCTGGCTGGGGGCTGGGGGCTGTGCTGGATGCTGGGTGCTGGGTGCTGAGGCTGGGTGCTGGCTGGGGGCTGGCTGGGGGCTGGGGGCTGTGCTGGATGCTGGGTGCTGAGGCTGGGTGCTGGCTGGGTGCTGGGTGCTTTGTGCTGTGCTGAGCGCCCCGCGGGGGCCGGGCGCTGGTGCCAAGGGCGGAGGCGGGTGCCCGGGGCAGTGGCCGCGCTCCTGCGGGGACCCTCCCTCGAGATTAAGCCCGTCCCCTGCGGCCGCTCCGGGGGGCGCCCCGGCGCCTTTGTGCCCTGAGCCGCGGGGTGCCGGAGCCCGGCTCCGCAGCCCTGCCAAGGGCAGCCGGGGGAAGCCGCCGCCGCCGGGCCGGGCCGGGCGGTTCCGTGGCGGGGCCGTGGCCGCCGCCCCACCCCCCGTCCCGGCCCCGGGGCATGATCCTGCCGTGGGGCAGGGCCCGAGGAGGCTCCCTAACACCCTCATCACCGGATTAAACCCCAGGCACTGAGATGGGGGATGGAAGAAAGAAAGGCCCGGCAGAATCGCATGGGTTCCTGAATAATGTAAATTCTTTGCATTTGACCGAACGTCGGTCTGTTTGGTGTCCAAGTTTGTAAAAGCCTTTGAAAGACAAAAGAATTATGTTTGCAAACATAATATGAAGTGTAAAGCACGCTGCATATTCATGAGCAGCCCGGAGGTGCTGAGCGCTCCTGAACGAGCCCTTTCATCCCTGTTCCACTAACACCAGCGTCCCCCTCAAGTCCCCGCCGAAGCTGCTCCGCCCGGACCCCCGCGCCGGCTGCCCCGGCCGCTCCGCCCGCGGGTCTTCAGTGAGACCGAACGGGCCATGACCCGCTGCGCCCAGACAGCCCTGAGCCCCAGCCCGGCCAGTGTCCCTCAGGTGAAGCCGGTCTCCTGCCCCGCGCCTCACCGTGCCAGCGGGGGAGGGGGGGTCGCAGGCGGCGGCCTTGGGGACATCCCAATGCCACACAGCAGCTCCGAGACAGACCCTGGATGGGAGGGTGTGGGGCTACCCGGAGGGGCTGCAGCAAACGCAAGGGCATTTTTTCATTTGTGTGTTTTCAAATGAATCAGCCAGTTTCATTTAGACGGGAAACTATTGTCAGTTGCCTGGTGTCCCATTTTGATCCTTCCTCAGCTTTGGTTGAACGAACTGTCTTGAAACCTATTCCGAAAAGATGCTTGTACAGGCTTCCAGATGCTAAGATTTAGATCATTTGAACGTCAGCGCAGCCTTCTGGTAACAAAAAACATCCAAACGGATTTCGTTTGTGTGTTAACATCCGTCGGATGGGCGAGTAGCACAGTTTAGAGCTAGTCTGTTTTCATCGTTTTAGCAACTGGGTCCGCATGAACATCTCGTCTGGCAAGTCAATAGGTCGAAGCTGCATTGAACGGGCAGAGCCCAGAGATCCGAGCTGACCGGACTGGCTGCGCGGGCACACAGCGGCGTAACGCAGGCGGCTGTTACCGCTGTTACACAGCTCCGCGCCTGCATGCAGCCCGGTGGGGAGGGGGTCGCGGCAGGCAGCGGCAGCCACCGGCGCCCGGTGAGCTGTGCCCCGAGGCTGCGGGCTGACCCCGGCGGCAGGGACCGGGCACCGGCCGCGGGCCCCCACGGTCCCATTCCCCGCGGCCCCGGCGGCGTGGCGGGCCTCCTCTGCGGCCATCGGAGCGAGCTTGCACGGCAAGGGCCGGCCGTGTCGCCTCCGCGGCAGTCGCGATAAAGTACAGCGCGACACTAGTGAGGCGCGACGCAGCAGGTGGCTGATTACGAGCCTTGCATACTCCTCTGCCTCCTGCTCCCATTAGAGCGCTGGTAACTGCGGGGAGGGGGGTGTCTTTACGCGCTTTGGAGCGCAAGCGGAGGAGCGGAGAAGAGCCCGTCCAGCCGGGCCGGGCCGGGGTGCGCCCAGGGGGGTTCTCCCAGCGCCCAGGGCCCCCGCAAGGCCCCGGAACCTGCCTCCGCGCCGCGGGGATAACATCGCGGTGATTACGGTGATGATAACTGATGTTACTGTGCCCTGGCGCAGATGGCCGTCTCGGGGAGACCGAGAACGGAGCAAGTCCCACGAAGGCACCTCTCCCCCGCCTGGCCAGCCGCCCCCCGCGCGGGCACCGACGGACGGGCGCCGCTCACCCTGCCCGAGCTGCTCCCCCTTTTCCCGGGACGGCCTGAGCCTCCCGGGGCCGGTGGGCCCAATGACACCCGCACCTGGACAGTTCCCGCGGCCCCGCAGCGGCAGAGCGGCCCCGGCGGGCCCGGGGGTGGCGGCCACCCGGCCAGGCCCAGCCCTGCGCGGGGGACACCTCGCTGTCACACCCTCCGCCAAGCGCGCTCCCCCCGCCCGACACCCCCCGCTCCCCCCGGGGAGCCGGGGCCCGGCGGGACGCGCTGCCGGCCGCTCCCCACGGCCCCCCGGGACGGGGCGGCTGCGGCCGCGGGGCCTCCCCCCGCCCGCCGGGGCCAAGCCGGGGCGGGCGGAGCGGCCGCCCCCGCCGCGCCGTAACCGGCCGCCGTCGAGATCCTCCCTGGCGGCTCCGGGGCTGCCCCGGCCGCCCGGCCCGACCCCGCCCGCCGCCGCGCACCTCGGCGGGAACAGCGCCGCCTCCCCGCACGCCGCCGCTCTCCGCTCCCGCGCGGACCACAAGGAAGACCATCAGCGTCCCTGCCTGGCCTTTTGTTTTGGTTGGTTTTTTTTTTTTGCTTTTTAATAGATTACCGAGCTGGCCACGTAGACCTGGGGGTCACATGGCGCAGGGGAGAAGAACTGGGACTGTCACAGGAGTTACGAGAAACAGGCCAACAAAGCAAAGCGGCAAGTCACCCCGCGCTCCCGCTCCAGCAGCCCCCGGCCGCAGGGCCCTTGCAGCGACCACCGGCGCGGCCGCAGCCCCCGCGCAGCCCCCGCGCAGCTCGGCCGCGGCCCCCGCCCCCCCGGGCAGGGGACTCCCCGTAGGAGCAATGACTCCCGAGCCCCTATTTTCCTATTGTTTTGAGCCGGTGGATCAATTGTCATCAGTACTGTCACCTAAGAAGCAATGATTCCGATTCATCTTGGCATCTGATTTTATTCTAATGGGTTAAATTGGGTTCGCTTTCACAATTATCCCAGGTCTGACTGCGTGTATTGCATGACAACTCAGTTTCATCGGGTTTGGCAAAGCGAGGTTGCTCCGCGAATCCGTATATCATATCACATCAGATCAGGCTGAAGTTTGCTGTTTAGCGACTCCATTTGAGAGGCTTTTTATGAAAGTAGGAAGGGTTGAGGCAGTCCGTGGCTGGTTCAGTGCGATTTGGGAAAAAAAAAAAAATGTGGAGAGATGGCAACAACACGGGGTTTGCTGCTCAGCTGTGAATAAGCACAGAACGAAAAAAGCGACATGATGGGGAAACGCTCGGCTCTCCACAATATTTTTAGCAGCCTCTCAGTCCTCGCCTTTTTTTAATTCCCTAATATGTTCTTTGCTTTATTAGTTTTATTTACAACCAGCTCCCCATTAACACCTCACCTGATTACCGAGGAGCTGAGACAGCTAATCAAGAAAATCCAGCAAACTAGCCAAAACTGAGAGGTGGGATTTATTTTTGCTTTCATTCATTCTTCTCCTTTATTTATTTATTTTGTTTTGGAAAATATTTCGAAACAAATAGAAAATAAAAGGCAGGTATAAGTGTATGTTGGTGCGAGGTCAGAGGTTAGAAATTCACGTCAATTCTATATTGCAGGCTATGCAGAGGGGGAAATGAGAGAGGGAGAGAAGGGGGGGAATCTTTCCACCAAGCAGCTTGTTTATTTTAATTAACATAGGGATCCTTTGCTAGGAACAAGGAACAACCTCCATCTACTGGCTAGATCATTGCGTCTCTTCTCCATCCAAACCCCATCCCTCATCACTCATTAAGGAGGGTACAATTTTCGAAGAAGCTTCTAAGGTCTCAAGGTAAGCTCCTGCATGAGCCTTCATAGCAATGCAGCTATTTAGACCTCAAGGTTGTCATTTGCGGGGTGTTTCTTTGGCGTGGTGTTTTTTTTAAAAAAAAAAACAACACAGAATGGTCGTTTCCCCAGGTGTATTCGCAGACAACATTTGGTGCATCTGTGGTTTAATCTAGAAAAATAGCAGCCTGGGAAGACTGAGCCATTCAGATCACTAAAAATAATAAAAAAGGCAAAAAAAAAAAAAAAAAAAAAAAAAAGCCTGTGGGGGTTTTTCTTTCTTTAAAAAAAATCTTTTCTCTCTCTGTCTCTGTCTCTCTTTCTCTCTTTTTTTTTTTTTGGTAATGGAATGGCTCCTTTCACCTGTCTGCGAACCTAGCCTGTAAAGCAGTCCTTTTTAAAAGCAGCAAAATATGATGATTTCCAATGGCTTAATTACAACGGGAGGGCAAATGAGATTACGGTTAATATCAGACAACTAAGAAGCTAACAATGCCGAGGTCCTTGGTGGTGAACAGTTTCGTGTCAGACAATAATCTGTCTCTCCTGCCTTCTTCTGGCTGGGTGACCACTGGTTTGTGGTCAGTCACAGCGCTCGGCTATGGAGATATGTGCCTGGGATTACCATGCAAAGCACCCAATTGTTTATTAGCGAAATATCATCTCCTTAAGTAAATGAATACGTGGATTAATTGATACGTTTTCAGATTACCGGGAGTACAAGCGCGTTGGAGGTTCGGGCTTTTTAATTCGATGATGTTTGGGGGTGAGGACGCCACGTGCCTGCCCCTCGCCCCTCGCCCCGGCAGCCTGGCCGGGAGGGCTCGGGCCGTGTCCCGGCCCCGCACCGCTTGGTTCCGCTGCCCCGGCGCGGTGCTCCCGGAGCTGGGCTGCGGTAGCTCGGGAGGACTCGGGGCAGGAGAGGGATGGTGATGGGAAAACATGCTGTTTCTGACACCAAAGGGGAATTTTAAGCAACGTTGGGCTCTTCAAAAAAACGCGACCCGTTTAAATGCTGAAAACGACATTCGCTACATTTGATGCCACCGCCGAGAGATGTAACTCTATTCAGATTTTCCTGCTTTGTGTCTAGATGGCTTGGACTAGCCGCGGACTTCACAGGGAGGCGAGGCTGATCATTAATAGCACTATACTCTACCACAAGCTCGTAGAGCAGAAAATAGCGTCAGGATTTAAAAATAGACCTGGCTTTACCCACCCGACTCGCAGGCAGCAGGACGGTAATCCTGTTGCTGTTATTACTACGGGCTTTAAATTTCTGGAAATGATTAGACTGAAGTGCCTTGGGGAGCGCAGGTACCGGGGAGGCGGCGGGAGGCTGCGCCCGGGTGCGGGGGCGGCTGATCCCGGGCACCACCGGCCTGACGCGGGACCGAGCAAATCCAAACCACTTCTGCTTAAAGAACTCCCCCTCCTCCCCACCCCCGCCTGAACACCCTCCCCTTTCTTCTAATTATTGTTGGTCAATTATTAATTTGCATGTAGACCTTGTCCTAAATCCTCAGAGCTAAACGCACGATCGTTCACGCTGTAATGGGCTTTAGACGGTCGCCCGTGGCCAGGAAGAACCAGGGCTCTACCGCACGGCGGGTCCCAGTGACCGCACGCTGAAATCTGGCCAGGGCACACGCTGATTACGAAGGTGGAAACGGCTCCAGCCAGCGCCCGGGCCCCCCGGGGCAGCCCCCCCGGGGCAGGCTCCGGCAGCGCCGCCGCCCGGGCCGGGCACCGAGGGCGCCCCCTTTGCGGCAGCCCCCGGCCGGGAGCCCCGGTCCCCGGCAGCGCGGGGGCCTGGGCCCGCCGCACGGAGCGGGACCCCCGAGAGCGCCCGGCACCCAGCTAAAACGCTCGGGATACTGAACATCCCGTCTCCGTGCCCAGGCGCTGTGGCCAGGGGAGGTAAAGGCACCCCTCAACGGGAAACGGCGTTCGGGGGAGAAGTGCTAATGCAAGAGGATTCGTGAGGGATAAACGGGCAGATTTGGACTCTAGGTTCCCTGTCGCGTTCTCTGTGAGCCTTTCTCTCCCCTCCCCGAGCAAAGCAGCCGAACCGTGCGGACCCCCGTGCGGCGGGGGCAGCCGCTCGCTGCCAGTCCGGCTCGTCTGCGGCGAGGAGCGATCCCAGGAGCACGGGGACAGGTCCACCTTGATCTCCGGCAGGCCTGCTGCAAACGGAGAAGTCACGTCTGATGCTGGCAACAAACTTTTAGTGTCCCTTTAGGTAAGAAGGGGTCTGCCAACATTAGGACGTTAACCAGATACGTCTCGGAAACGCCTGGCCTCCTTTACTGGAGCAGCAGTAGCTGGCAGCGTATCCTTAACCGTACCTGATGGAGCAGAAAGAAAGGACCCTCTAATTAATTAAGTGTGCCCAACCCGAGGAGGTTTAGTCATTTCTGAGTTTTGTTATGAGTCCGCCCAATTATTCCTAACGGCGCCGTCGAGCTAGGGCACAGATGGGACTTTAACAAGGCTATTTTCGCTGTCTCCGGCGCGGCCCGGCGCGGGGCGGCTGCACCTGCGGGCAGCGCGGGGCTCAGCCCTGCAGCGAGCGGGGCCGAAGGGAGCGCTGCCCGCACCCGCAGCGCCCCCCACCCCGGCGGGGTCTCACACCCCTCCCAGCGGGCGCCTCAGCCCGGCAGGGACCGCGTAGCGGCAGCGCGGCCGAGGGGGGTCCGCGGAGCGGCCCGGGTCGCGGAGGCGGGCGGTTGCGGCGGGCGCGGCCCCGTGGGCAGCGCAGCCCGTCCCCCCGAGGGCAGCCGCGGCCGCCGGCTGAGGCGCGGGATCGCCCCTGAGGGTACCGGGACGAGAACAGGGAACAGTTCGTTGAAAGGGGAAACCCCAGACCCGGGACGTGCCCGCGGAGCGGGAAGGTTACACTGAACCGCGGGAGATGAACTCGTCTCCAGGTGAGACTGTCCCACCTCCGCCGGCACCAGCCACCGCGGCCGCCCACGGCAGGTAGGCGCATGCCTGCGGCCACCCGTGGGCGCGGGGCGACCCCGCAGCGGGGCCGACCTCCCCGCTCTGGCGCCCCCCCCCCGAGCCCACGGGCGCTGCCGCCCCACCCCGCCTCCCCGCGGCAGAGCCGCGTCCCCTCCCCGGGCGCCGCCGCCGGGCCGGGCCGGGCGGGTGGGCTCCCGCTGTCCCGCCGCGGGGTGGCTGGGCCCGTCTCCCGGAGCGGCCGGGGCGCCGCGGGGGGGACGGCGGGAAGGAGGGTCCCGAGCAAACAGCTCCTGCATCCCGGGCTGAATCACCTTGTTTATTTCTTCGCGATGGCTTGTTGTGCTAATTGACTCGTTTTCTCCAAGGAAAGCCTATCTCCCTCCTCCTTCCCCCCACAGAGATTCCGCCCCCCCCCCCCCCCCCTTTTTTTTTTCTTCCCACCCGCCACCCCCCGACCGGGAATGCTCTGCAGGACACTACGGCTTGTGGAGGGATCTACCCATTTTAAAGGTGATTCCCTTACCCCATTGAGTCTCGTTGGTTTTATAGCTATTATTCTCTTATTAAAACACACACACACATATACAACACATTGATTTCCATCCAAAAGGGCTAATTACATTACTTACAGTAAATAGCAGCCCTGCTGTCCAGGGTCTAGTGTGCCAACAGTGAAAAAAAATCCCGGTTTATTTCACTTGATTGACTTCATCTTTGTGTGAAATTGAGTTTTATGATCTGTATTCTGGCACCCGGAGGAATGTAGCAACATTCAATCTGCAAATAACATTAATTTTAGCTACTTAGGGGGAAAGAGAAGGGAGGAAACCGGCCGCCTGAATCTTGGGTTACATGGAAGAGGTGACTCGAGGAGCCCCTGAGGATGTCTCTGGGATGCCTTGGAAAGGAAGTGGGGGCTGGGGTACTTCTTTCACTAGTCGCGCTCGGGTTTGGTGTGGAGCGTCCCCCAGGGAACAGGGAGCGCAGAACTGCCGCCAGGAAGATCCTTCAGTAGGGATCGAGGTGTCGGGAAACAGCCGGCAGCTGTTCCAGGGAAAGGCAAGGAAGAGTGGTGTGAAAAGTAAGTAGGAGAAAGGGAAAAAGGGGAGGGGGGGGGGGGGAGCAGAGCGAGAGATTAGCCGGGAAGGAATGCATCGCCCAGTCCCCTGCACACAATGAACGGTCACGGCCCGTGGCCGGGAGCGGGCGAGGGGAGGGAGCCCCGGCGGGGCGGCCCCGCACCGCACCGCGCCCGCCCGCCCCGTGCGCCGCCGGGGCTGCCCCGCAGGCTGCCCGCGGAGGCTGCGGAGGTCCTGCGGGTGCGGGCGGGGGTCCCGCCGGGTCGGCACTCCCCGGCGGCGGCAGGGCAGGTCGAGCCCGGTGAGCGCTCGGCCCGGCCGGGACGCGGGGGGAAGCCGTGCCCTCCTGCCGCCGGGCACCCCTCCGCCGCCCCGCCTGACCGCCCCCTGTGCTGCCGCCCGGGCCCGGGGAGCGGGGAGCGGTCTGGCCGCTCCGCTCGCCCAGCTGCCCCGCCACGGCGCCCCGCTTCCCGCTTCCCGCTCCCCTTCCCGCGGCGGAGCCGGGGACAGCGGTGCCAGCCCCAGGGGCCGCGGGACGGAGCTTCCCCGGCGCGGCGCGGCCCCGGGGGGAGCGGGGCCCCCGGGCCACCCTGCCCCGCGCCGGGCGCCGTCGCCACCAACTCCCGGGACTCTGTGTTTGGGGGAGGTAATAAAGCCCACCCCACCCACCGCCCAGACCGTAATGTTTGTCACTGCTTGCCCATCACTAGGGGTTGAGAGGAGTATGACAGGTCTTTGTTGTCTGAATAAAAATCAGTGGCAGCTCAAGGGAGAGAACTCCTCCTACTAAATTATCAAAAATGGGCTGGCTTTAGTCTCTTAACAAATTGGACAGAGCTCCGGAAAGCAGCAGTCCCAAATCCAACCTACAGGCACTGGGAACTTTAAAGCAACCAGGGACTGCTGAAAATAGCACTTCTTTTTGCTTTCTTTGTATTCAAAACTATATCCTTTCCCGACCAATTCTACTGCCCCAGGTCCAAGCCTCTCCAGTCAGGAGCCCCAGCTCTCCAGAACAGTAACAGATCCTTTAGCTCGATTTTATTATTTTATTTTTAAAATTAATTATTATTACATTTTCTCCCCCTTGTTTGTTTTCTGCACATCTTCAGGAAGCCCTCGGTGCTTGTGCAAAGAGAAGCTCCTATTGCAACCTCCCTCCCTGCGCTGTGCGCCTCGGTGTAAACATTTTGGATGATCTAAAGACTCTGGGGTCTGTATATGGAAATAGTGGGGTGCAGAGCAGAAGAAAATACTTGTCCTTTCCGTCCCCCAGCCATGCTTTTCCACGGGATCTCCGGAGGCCATATCCAAGGAATCATGGAGGAGATGGAGAGGCGATCCAAGACCGAGTCCCGCCTGGCCAAAGGGGGACAGATGAACGGCCGAGAAACGGTAAGAAAGGAGCAGGCACTCTTTGAGAGGGAATCCCTGCAAGCACGGACCCGCTGCGGGACAGACCCTGGCCTTGGGGAAGAGAAAGACGCTGCCTCCCCTGCCCCTTCCCTGCCTCCCCTTGCTTGTAGAAACCCCTCCGAGGCTCCCTGTAATCCCACCCGTAGTGCTGGCTGCTCTGCTGGCCAGGCTCAGTTCTGTAGTTGTCTGATCAATGTCGTTGCGTGTGCTCTCTGGAGTAACGGGGGGGAAATATTTTCGATGGGAACAGGGGCTGCTTTTCAGCCCTTCTAGCGGAGCACTGATGCCCCTGCTCGGCCGGCTGCGGCCGCTCTGCCCCGGCCGTGCGGGGCTGCAGCCGGAGCTCCGGGGGTGCTCTCTGCTTTCCTTGCACCCCTGGCAGCTCCTCAATTAAACCGCAAACCACCACCGCTTACTTTTCGTAACCCTTTTTGGTCTGAGGTGCGGGATCGATACAACGCGGCACCGCTCCCTCCGAACGTTCTGCCCGCCGGCTCCTTTGCTGAGCAGTAGCATCTCCGCTTCCCTTAGCCAAAGGCCCAGGGTCTGCAGAAACGTGCTGCCGGGTGGCGAGGAGCCGAGTGCCACGCTGGGCGTCCTGCAGAGCCACAGCTCCTTTCTCTGACTTGTAGGGCTTCCGCCGGTCGCGCACAAGGCTCTGCACATAAAGTAACGGCCTGGAAACTGCTCTCAGGCTTTGAGATCCACGGAGTCCTTCCCCCCTTCTCTTAAATAAACTCCCGCTTTGTTATATGAGGATTTGCAATGTAAATTCAACTCGCCTTTTCAATTGTTGGGCGGGGGGGGGGGGGGGGCGGAAAGAGGGGCTAGGAGCACAACTTCAGATTGGAAAATGATTACGGAGTTGCCGCTTTAAAACAATTGCGACTTTAGAACGAGCTGTTCGAGAGGCTTTTTTCCCCCCGTTACTTTATCAGCAAACGCTGCCCCGAGTTTCAGGGCAGAGCTTTTGTCTCCGCTGTCCCTCCGACTCCCTTTGTCCCGAGCGACACTCCTCGTGGGGAGGAGATTAACGGGAACTTGCAGAAGTTTACTGCTTAAAAGATGCTAGTTTTAGCTGAAAGCAGCCTGTGCCACCTTTCTGTCCACTGCCCTGGCCGGGTGGTAAGCGTCCGTGCTCACCGGTCTTTACACCATCCACCTGTCTCCTTTCTCTTCTGTTTTACACGGCCTGGCTTTCGTTAGAGACGAGGTTTTGGCTGGGCTAAGCACGGGTGAAAATTTACGGGGAAATCGGCGCAAGCCTGCACCCTCTGCCATAAACTTTTGTTGCAGCAAAACGGTATTTGCCTACTTTAAAATGCCGCTCCTGCGGGGCGTCCAGGATTCAAACGCCCAATGTAAGGGGGAGCTGGAGGCTTCGCCCACGGTCCCGCAGGGGAGAGCAGCTCTGCTTGGCTCGCCGAGGCCTGAGCGGCTGCTGCGCCCACCGAAGTGACGTTAGATCGCTGGGAGCGCGTTAACGGGACAAACGGGAAAGCTGAACCCCGGCAAACGCTTTCCTAGGGGGGATGGTCCCGGTTGCCCCTCACGCTTCCCGCGGGGAGCAGAGGGGTCCCGGGGAGCAGTCCCTGTGTACGAGCCCCGGGCCCTGCCAGGACCCCGTCCCCCGCCCTGCCTGTCTGTCCCTGTCTCATCCCCTTGTGGTGTGGTTGTTTTGCAGAACATGCCCCCAATGAGCCCCGAGAAGCCTGCTTTGTGTGCTGGTTGTGGAGGGAAGATCTCAGACAGATATTACCTGCTGGCTGTTGACAAACAATGGCACCTCAGGTGTCTTAAGTGCTGTGAATGTAAACTGGCTTTGGAGTCAGAACTCACCTGCTTTGCCAAGGACGGCAGTATTTACTGCAAGGAGGATTACTACAGGTACAGCAACCAGTCCCCACGGGTTCAAAAGCACATCTCCTCAAAAGGCATTACGAACCGAAACGCTCTTTTCTTCACGTGAGCTTTCAAAGGTAGCTTGCCGCAGTCAGCAAGTCCTTAATCCTGGAAACGTGTCCCCTCCAAAACTCTCACACGTTTACAAACTGATAGGAGCAGCAGGGGACCCGCCGACGGGGAATGTGTGGCGGTGCACAAACAGGCGAAAGAGAAGACCTCGGGTCTCCCGCCGCTCCGCGCTTTCCCTCCGTAAATACCAGCGTAAAACCCAGCGAAAGCCCCCCCCGCCCTCAGCCTGCTGGTTCCCCGCGGGCCGGGCAGCGGGCGCGGGGGGGGGGGCGGCGGAGCCCTCGCCCTCAGGAGCCCGCCGCCCCCTGCCCAGCGTCGCCGCTGTCCCGCGGGGGGCCCGCACCGGGCACCCGCTGCCTGTGCGTTACAGCTTCCCGGGGCTCGGCTGCGGGCGGCCCCGCTTGCCTTTGCCCGAGGGCCGCGGAGCGGGGACCGGCGTGCCCCGCCGCGCCGCTCTCCGTGCGCCCGGGCGGCGGGAGGGCGCTGCGCAGGGTGCGGAGCGGACAGGTCAGCGCGGCGGAAAGTGCGCGGCCTTTGCCCCGGGACCCCGGCGCCGGCTCGCCGGTGGTGGGCCCGGAGCCAGTCCCGGCGCGGGCCGGGGGCCGCGGCCGGCAGCAGGGGCCGTGCTGGGGCCAGGGAGGGCACGACCCTGGCGGGGACCGGCGCCCCGCCGACAGCCCCTGACCGGGAGAGGAGGCGGGCGGCACCGGGGCAAGGCTGCCTTTGCCTTGCTAGGTGATGCCCACTTTTCTGTTTCCTTCAGAAGGTTCTCCGTGCAGAGATGTGCCCGCTGCCACCTTGGGATCTCAGCCTCTGAAATGGTCATGAGAGCCAGGGAGTCGGTTTATCACCTGAGCTGCTTCACCTGCACCACCTGCAACAAGACTCTGACCACAGGCGATCACTTTGGCATGAAGGACAACCTGGTTTACTGCAGGGCCCACTTCGAGTCCCTTTTGCAAGGAGAATATCCCCCTCAGCTGAGCTACACCGAGCTGGCTGCCAAGAGCGGAGGGCTGGCCCTGCCTTACTTCAACGGCACTGGCACAGTGCAGAAGGGGAGGCCCAGGAAACGAAAGAGCCCTGCCCTGGGAGTGGACATCGTCAGCTACAACTCAGGTGGGCACCGCACGCTGACCCTCGCTCCCGCGCCTCCAGCAAACGCGTTCTCGGGCTCCCTTGGCTAGGCATCCTGCTTAACCACTGGAAAATCAAACAAACAGCCCTCTGAGGGCTGGAGCGTTTGCAGGAAAGCTAACAGCAGCCCTCCTCAAAGGTTGTCTTTGCCTATCAATGTCAAACACCCAAACTTAGCCACTTCCCAGGGTAAAGAAAAAAAAAAAGAAAAAAATATCCCAGCCCTAAAACCACAGCACTCTTTCTCAATAGGAACCTCCGAGATACTGTTATCATTATTTGTATTTTAGTAGGAAAAAGCACTTCACCAGTGAGACCTCAAATTAGAAGGAACCGGGCAGATCGAGGAAAAAAAGAAATAGAATAAAGGTTAGGGTACATAGCTCCTACAATGCCAACGCAGTATGGACATAACTCGATTTAGACATTCCGTTTACAGTAATTAGTTCTTCAGGCTAAATAATTCTGTTTACTGGCACATAAACGATCAAACTGTACATCAGGCCAACGAATAAATTTTCTTCCCTGTAACTAAGCCCTAACAAATGCAGTTAAGGAGAACGGCTTCTGCTATCTCAACGGTAGGAAAGAAACAAGTGTTGCCCTGTTTTAATTACCTTCCCGAACTCCAGTCACTTAAGTGCCCAAACCGTGTCTGAACACACCGTGTTAGGGGCCAGAGGTAAAAGTTTCGGGTATGGTCGAGCAGTTTAAGCGGCGTTTCAGTAGACGGAAGAGGAAAACAGTAAGGGTAAATCCGAATTAACGAGCTACCCACTCCAAAAACTATTTCAGTGCAAGTGAAGCTCCCCACGGACGGTAAGGAGGAAAGAAGCGTCCGGGAAGCAGGAGCGGTGCAAAGGGCTTCCCCATGGAGAGCCGTTCCGGCCGGGGCAGGGGGCTTCCGGCGTGGACCGCGGCGTAGCTGCCGACCGCTGGCTGCGCCAGGGAGCCGGGAGAGGGCTCGGGGCCGCCCCTTCCAACAAACGCGGGTCGGTAAAAGTGCCCGGCTTTCGGCCCAAAGTTCTCTCCCCTCCACCCAAATTCAGCCCGCCGCCATCGAGATCCACAAGCAATCCTCCACCGCCCCTCGCCGCCCCCCATCCCTCCCCCGGCACCTCCTCTAGGGCTGCGTCTGAAACGGGCTTCAGCTGGGAACTGGGTAGCTGTGCGAGGCTATTTCATCTCCTCTGATGCGTAGACCTTGGAGCCAGGGTAATCACTGCGCTAATTGTTCCTTGTTAATTGAAGATGACATTGGAATCCCTGGCTACGGAGCGGTTTCCAATCAATGCTGAAAGCGGCTAAAGAAAAGTGAACCTGTAGCGCAGCCAGGACTCGGGCGGCGGGTCCCCTACGCCCGCTCTTCGGTCTGCGCTGTCTCTGATCGCACACCATCACCACGTTCCCCAGGCCCCTAAACGGAAATAGCTCTAGGGACAATTTATCGTTAGAATTAGGACCAGAAATCGAGGAAAAAAAAAAAAAAAAAGTTGTGGATATGATAAACACCTCTTAAACTCCAGGTCAGGACTCCAGAGAGACGTTGTTTGCGAACGCCATCGTAGTTTTTGTCTGCTAGTCTTAAAACTCTCCTTCTTTACAACAACGGGCCAGAGAGGAAATACCACTGATTCCAAATGAGATTAAAAAGCACTACCCATTAAGAAAATCCAGATCACTGCATTGAGATCTCACAATTCTCCGGGCAACGGAGAGAAAAAAAGCCCAAAACAACAAACGCTCAAGCCTGATGCTTTGGACTGGGGCTAGATGGCTGAGAAATCTGATATGTTTGGGCTGTGATATATTTTTTTTTTCTTTTAAAATATTATCTAGCAATGTCCAGGGTTGACACATGGTCCCGAGAAAATACAGTTTGCAGCCAAACCGTGCATCCGGTGCAAACGACTCCAACCCACTGCGCTCCAGACCCAGGGGGAGGAAAGCGAGTATCTAGCAATTACGAAATGAGTTGCAGTGGATGAAAACGCTTCTCGAAAGAAAAAAAATATCTTTAAGTATCTGGCAGCAGCTTTCCTGCACGCAGTTTTCATTCTGTGCCTTGTGATCCAGTAACTGCTCTTGCACGTAATCGTTTACAAAGGGCAACCGGTCCACGGAAAATGAAAGGTCGGATACATAGCTGCCGCCGTCCGAGGGAGAAGGGAGGCGGGTGGGACCCGCAGCGGGGCCCCGCAGCCCCTCCGCGGGCTCCTCCGGCCCGGCGCCCCGCAGGGCTGGCCGGGCTCCCGCAGCCCCCGCGGGGCCGATCCCGCTCCGGGCTCCCCGGCTCGGTGAGGGTCCCGCGGGGCACAGGCGCCCCTGGCCGCGCACCACCTGCCCGCGCTGGAGCGGAGCCGAGGGCCGGCAGCGCTCCGCCTCCCAGCCCGCCGCGGCTCGGCCCAGCTCTTGCGCCCGCTGTCCGGTGGGAGCCGCGCCCCAGGGTGCCCGCACCCATATGGCAAGCCACGCTAGGAAACGGGCCCAACCCTTAAACCCGAAACTCTGATTAAGCTAATAACTTCACCACGCTGAGCGTAAACACGTGTGTGCGCAAGCGACCCGGCAGTACCTGGCTCGGACTGGTGCGCGCGTTCTGCTGCGGGGGGCTGAGCACAGGGCCAGAACGGAAAATCAGATTCTGCTGCCGGGTCTACAACAGGGTTTTTAGTCTCTGTTTTGTTTAGTAGTTTAATTTCTGTTTCTCGGCTCCTCGGTTGTAAAGTGGAAACACAACGATAAATAACTCAAAACGTTATGAGGTAAAAGCCATTCATACTTGTGAGCTGTCTGGAATGAATGTGAAAAATGGAAGAAACTATTCAAAAGTACTTAAAAACATTCAAGGCTTTCTCTATATTACCTCTTATATCATAGAATTAATATGTAATTTGAGGGAAACTGTGTTGACTTACAGCCCACAGGATATAGAAATGAGATGGTGAAGAAGATAGGAAAATATTTTACGCAGCTGTTGCTCAAAGACCTGTTTACTTATTTCATTATATATGTCTCCGTGTGTATGTGTGTGTGTGTGAAAAACTACGAAGAGTCCAGCTGAAGAATTCTTGGCAATAAAAAGCAAACTGTTCTAGCTCTTTCCAAAGCAAAATTAAACAACCCCCCAGTCCCGCTGCAAAGAAATGAGCAATAATGTCTTGCCTGATTTTTTGCTTCCCCTTAGTTCTCCAGGCGATAGTGTAAAACTCTGCTCTGTGAGGTGGCCAAACCACATAATGCTGTTTCACTCATGTAAAACAGAGAATGAGCTAATCACTGTATAAACTAGGATTGTCTGAGGATGCTTGGAGCCCTCTTCCTGTTTTCTCTTGAAAATAAAAGCCAAAATAAAGTAGATCACAGACAGAAAAGTAGATCACAGAAACAAAGGCAGTAAGCAGGACAGAGGGAGCCCAAGGAAGTTTGCTTTGCTGCTGTAAACCTGAGTGACCCAAAGAAAACTACACAAACAAACAGCTTGCAACCCTCTGAAGTAAAACCTGAGGACTGAAGTCTGGTACTCTGATTTATGTCAGCTCATAAGTTACGGCCCACGTAGTTTGACTGAAGGCAGTGGGATTGCTTGTGAAAACAAGGAGTAAATACAATCCAAATCTGGTCTGAAATTGTTTTAAAGGCAATTTTCAACTCCTGGTATTTTCAGAAGTGTCAGCTTACTTTGAAAGTGCAGATACTTCTTACCAAGACTAGAAGCGAATCTAGCTGTAATTAAATATTCACCTGATTATCTGTCAAAGTGTTGTCTTACTGGCGTCTGTTCATGTTGACTTGTCTTACAGTTCAAAAGAGAAAACACCTTCAAGAAGCTTTTTATTTTCTCCTGGTTTCAAGTTGCTTTGACTCTGTTTTTAGCACTGTCAGCATCAGTCTCTGCATTGTGTGCTCCCCCTCTTTCACCTTCTCCCTCCCCCTTCCTTTTTATTTTTTGAGAAGTAGGGATCAACTAGGCCTAGTAAATAATCCAATAACTATGGCAAAGCAGTTAAAAAATGCAAACGAGCAACTAATGAAACTTGGTCTAGTTTACAGGCATTCTGAAACATTTTTAATTAGCTGTTCTTTAATTAATATTCCCTGCTATGATGACATCATTAATTTTCTCTTGTGTGACTGACCTATCTCTATAAAATGAGATCCTATAAATTGGTAACCCCCCTTTTTTTTTAAGATGAAAAGAAAAATATAGATGCCTGTCTTGCTTTTTTTTGCCAATACTGTTATTATTTTCCCCAATATAAAGTAATGATGCCATGGTTCCTGAACAGCTGCAAGTCTTGTGTACGTTCACACCCATAAAAGTGTAATCAGAAACAAATTCATCTTTGAGAGACACTTTGAAAATCCTGATTCAGGGAAAGCAGGGAAATTCTCTTAAAGTTTTGAGCCACTAGCTGGTTGCTCACAGAAACGTCCTAAATCAGTACCAACTAAGAGCTACTGCTGATTTGGATTGAGTTTGAGGGACTGAATCAAGCCTTGATGCAACTGCTTTCTAGACATGGTTTACAGATGAAGGTCTTTGAGCAGCTCATATAAACTCCCAGGCAGAGTCCAAAAGCATTTATTTTATTGGCAAAAACCCACTAGATTTCATGCTTTCTTGATGAACTGTCATAACAAACTTTCCTGCTGTACATCTCCTTTTATAGGTGCTTGTGACTTAGGGAAAAAGTCAGGAACATTCAAAATGCTGGTTTGACCTTTATGCTTCTCTCAAGCTAAGAGTGTTTCAATGAGTGAGATTTCAAAATCTGAATGAGATTTCAAATGACTCTTTCAGCGCCCAAAGCAAAACCATCACCACAGGGAAAATAATTGTTTGAAAATAAATGCCAAAGGAGAGAGAACTTTCTAAGTCTGCCCTTAGTAGGTACAGGCCCAGGGGACATAGCATGTTTTAAGAATAGGAAAAGGTAATCTTCTGGATCTTTTTTGTCTTATTTAATAACCACATCATACTTGCACCATCTTAGCCCTTCCCTTTTTCCTTCCTTTCTCACTTGTTTCCTTCCTTCCAAACAGTACATGACTCAAGATTTCTGCCTTGATTTGTTTATCCTACACAATGCATAGCCACTAACACCTTGTTTCATTTTGTTCATTGACCAGGTTGTAATGAGAATGAGGCAGATCACCTGGACAGAGACCAGCAGCCTTATCCCCCATCCCAGAAGACAAAGCGCATGCGCACCTCCTTCAAACACCACCAGCTTCGTACCATGAAGTCCTACTTTGCTATCAACCACAACCCAGATGCCAAGGACCTCAAGCAGCTTGCCCAGAAAACAGGCCTGACCAAGAGAGTTCTGCAGGTAAGAAGCCACATCACAGGCTTGACAGAATTTTCCCCTACCCCTGCCAGTCAATAGCATTTCCCTTATGTGTAATGGTAGCAATGCATGTAGAAACACTTCTGCTAGGTGTGTCCCTAGTGGGTGTGCAGAGGGGTAAGGTATTACATGGCAGGAGTGCTGAATGTATGCCCTACCACTCCAAGGCAGCCAAATACTAAAATGTGATTTGTAATTAGTGACAGCCTCAACGTGAGGAAACCAACTCCAGAGTCTACCAGCCCAGTAGATATCCTGGGACCTGTAGTCTCTCTGTGGTGACCTTATTAAGGGTAGAGGTAGCCAATCTACTGATTTTATACACACTGGGTGAAGCCTTTGGGCTCCCCTGAAGTTGTTAATGTGGCCCCTCAGTGAGCAGATCCCCCAATGTGTAGGAAGCAAGATTTCACCAATATGATCCTCCAAGACCAGCCGGCTCCCTTTCCCAATGCCTGTCAGACAACTGTTACCTTAATGGCCCCACACAGTAAAAAGTCACTTCCCTGTGAAGGACAGCCTAGTGAATTACCTTTAAAAAAATCCCTATATGATGTGTGCTAGTTCCGTGAAGGTAAAGCGAGGTGTGTATTATATGCAGAGTGCCAAAGAAGGGCAGTGATCGAGGTAGGAAAATCTATTAGCAGCAATTCCTTGTCTGTGTTACATGTCACCTAAAACATTTTCAGTGAACCTTACAGAACAGAAAGACTAGGTTACCCATATCAACAATCTGTGTGATAGGGATGGTGTAATTACCGCTCCTTCTTCAGTCTTTTAAAATGATGAAGGCAAACTTTCAGCCTTGGCAAAAATCTGCTCATTCACCCCTTCCCTCGATCTTTATCACGTGTCTTGACCCCAAACCGACACAACTTAAGAATACACTACATGGCCATTAAGAAAGTTGCTTTCTTTGGGTGAGTGACCGAGCAGATTTTTCTTAAGGCTGCTCTATGAGGTCTGCACACCAGGCTGCAACGTACTGGTGAGCACCTGTAGCACTGGGCCTCGTACACAGGGTCCCACCTGTGAAAGAGCCGGTTCCACCAGCAGTAAATGAATCTATAGAGTGACTTAGGTGACTTGCCACACAAAAACAAACATCAAAAAATGACATAAAAGCAAGAACAAAAGACAAAAATAAGCAAAGCGAAACAAGCATCGGTAAAGAAATCAATTGGGATTGGTTTGCAGGTTTGGTTTCAAAACGCAAGAGCCAAATTCAGAAGGAACCTTTTGCGGCAGGAGAATGGGGGTGTCGATAAAGCTGATGGCACCTCACTTCCGGCACCGCCCTCAGCAGACAGCGGCGCACTCACTCCACCCGGCACTGCGACCACTTTAACAGACCTGACCAATCCCACTATCACTGTAGTGACATCAGTGACCTCTAACTTGGACAGCCACGAATCCGGGAGCCCCTCACAAACTACCTTAACGAACCTTTTCTAACAGTTCAGTTTTTTTTTTTTTTTGTTTTTTTTTTAATTCTTACTCTTCTTCTTTATTATTATTATTATAATATTATTATTATTATTAATTTTTTATTATTTTCAAGCCTTTTTTTTTTTTTAATAACAAACCCACAAAATATTTGGGAAGATAAACAGCTTGATGTGTAGCATCTGCAGCCACTTGGCAAATGAGTTTGAAGTAATATGTTGCTATAATAAATGAACATTTGCTGTTGTTAAATTGTACTCAATTTTTAAAAATTCTTCAAAAACTGAAGAGAAGGTTATGAATCATTCTAGTAAGTGCCTCTTAAAATTGTATGTTACTTATTTCCAGAACCTTGAAAAAAAATATTACTACCGCAAAAAAAACCCCAACCAGATTGTTTTCCTTCCTTGATAACCAGGTAAAAATCAGTTTAATTATATCCAAAACAATGCTGCTTCAGGATTTTATGTTCATTTACAGCATTTAGGAACCCCAAATTTAATTTTATTTTTATAATGCATCTAAAAGTTTTGTATGTGGGGTTTTTGGTTTTGTTTTTTTAAGATGTTGGAAAATAAATACAAACTGAATTAAACTAATAATTGAAATAGTCAGACTGGAAGTGCCAGTGCTTTTTCCTAATGCATTAGCCACAAGCCTGATCCTCCCTGAGCCCCAGGGAGTGTCACTGGGATAGCTAAATGCTCCTCTGCCAGTTCGTCCCCGGCTGGGATGTCCTTAGCCACCGCTGAAAGCTGTGCCTGGATGGAGGGCTCGGAGAGAGAGACCCCGTGACGAGAGTGCTGGTGGTTAGGGATGGCAGGATCAGGCTGTGGGTCTCCAAACTTGTGCCTGTACATTAAGGAGGCAAGATCTGGAAAAGACCCTCCAGAATTACCTCACACTTATTACAATATTATTAAAGTAAACCCAACAGAATAACAAATGAAGGGTCCTGCTGGTCTGAAATATCACACAGGGAGGGTTTTTCATTTTTGTCTGTCAAGCAGCTCTGATTTGGAATTAAAAAAAAAAAGGTGCGGTTTGCTACATGGCCTTGTTGGCATACCATTAAAGCAAACAGGATGTTGCCCAGCTACCTTAGTGAGCACAAAAAATAATTTCCAAGAAGATGTATGCACGTGTAGTGTTAAAATGAGGTTTTGATAAATCATACTTTTTTTCAGGGAAAATGGAAATAAGCAAAATATACTTGATTAAGATGTTTAAGGAAAATTATTTCAGTACGTTTTACACATTACTATTTTTCATTTACTTTAGATGTTTCCTGAGATTATATCAGACACTTTGTTTAACACATGAAATTAAAATCTTTAGTTCATTAATATCTCTAATATAGACTTTAACTCTTTAAACTTTGTATAAAAGAAAAAAAATGTTAGCAAAAATTCTTACAAAAATGGGAATTGGCAGTAAATAATTTTAAAGCAGATAAACTCAGAAGCCTTGTGGATGCTGATCTGAATACATTTCTTAGTTTACAGTAGGATCTTTCTTTTTTTTAATTTTATTTAAGCTAAAAGTCTGAATGGTCTGGGCAGTGGTGAATGTTCATCTGTATCCTTTTATCGTAGTTGAACACCAATTAGATTGTGGAGAGTCTCAGAAACAAAACCGAACAAAAACCAGTCAAGATCTATGTCTTGTTTTAGTGGATTGTTAAGAATAACTTTGCACATATACCCCACTTTTTATACACCATCAAATCTCTTTTTTGGTGGTCAAAATGGCTATTTAATATATTTTAAAGGTGTCCTTTCTGGCTGTATAAATGTGTGGTTACATATTGACAGTTCACTGCCCACATTAAAGTGCATTATTGTAATTTTTGCTCAGGGTTTTTAGAAAATTAGCACAGAAAAGTAGCTTATTTTTTAAAAAAAGATGATGGAAGAGATGTTAACACTGTAATAGAAGAAAGGTGTGTTTGCCATTATATATTTAGCAAGTATGGTTATCATCTTCTATGGATATTAAATCTTGACTTTTCCTATTTCTATTACCTTATGGGCATTTACCACTAACCAGACCAAACGACCTTGGTAAGGCTGAGATCTTTATTAATACACTTTTACAGGTAAAAATATTGATACTTATAAATTTTGTTCTTTGACAGAACAATATATGGTACTAGAGATCTACTTTATTAAGTAGACTAATTAAAACTCAGTTCTACTATGTGCCTTATGATATACCTTGGGAGTAAGTTTGTGAAAAATCAGGATATATGTGTTGTTTGTTAAATTAACTGTTTTAAGCCCTTTTGACACCTCACTAGTTTTGTACTGTTTTACCTCTTATTTCTGAAACTCTTTTTATGGTGTATCCTGTTAGAGGGGACAAACATGTCATAGAAAGCAGTTGTGCACTCTTTCAGATATAGTTGATAAATCCAATAATCTTATATATTGAGCTTCGTGTTTATAGTACAGTAAGTGGTCTAGCAAAATTGTCCATGTTTCTTTGTTTATTGATAAATGCATTGTATAGAAACTATTTCCCCTAAATATTTATGGACCAAACAATTGTGATATATCCTATTAAATTTGTGTGAATAAACCATTTTGAATCTAAGGAGTTTTATTTCCCATCAGTTTTTTTTATTTATTTGTGTTTTTGTTTTTGGTTTTTTTTTTTTTTTTTTTTTTTTTAAATTTAAATCCTACATGTACCAGTGTGTCTCTTTGCTTTTATGGTACCTGTGAACAATTGGTATTAAACACGGAAACAGAGCCTTTTAAATATTTTGAAATATGGTTCCTTCTTAGGTTTTCAATTTCTTCATATTCAATGTATATGCTACTGCTGGTGCAATTTAGATTTTAGCCTTTTAACCTCCTTTTTTGAACATGCAAAGTAATGCCCCACTGATTTGATAATGAAACCCTCTATTAGACTGCTAAAAAAGCCAGAAAACTAGCAGCTAAAGTAATTGCATGACAAATATAACCTAAATAGTATGATGAAATGAATCAAGATTTAATGCTAGGTATATTGAGCACAAAATAGAATTGCAGACCCCGAAAAGCCAGGTTGCTCTGTAGTTTAATAAATTGTCACTATGATTTCTTTCAGGGAGAACAAATCATGGGGCATTACAGCCAAACATCCCGACGTTTGAAAATTCCCTAAAGTATTAAAAGAAGGGGAAAAGTTTGATCGGAAATCCACTGCAGTGAAGACAAAGACAATATTAGGTTATGATAATCATACATTTAAAAATCTATTGAGCCAAAAAATAAAAATAAAAGACTTGATGTCATTTCCTGAATGTTAACAAAACATGTTATTTTATGGTGTCTAATTAACAGAAATGAAAGCTTCAACAAATTGTGTGGTATTAAAAACAAATTTAGATAAACTATGTATAAAACCAGAGCAACCTGGCAGCAATCTACCCAGCCCATATTCGAAGAAAACTTTACGTTAAAAAAAAATCACATTTGTCAAGCACAAGTACTTGTAAATTAAAATCTGAGTGCATTCATTCCACTTGCTTGCTAATGTGTACTAGTCATATCTGTTAAATGGATTTTTGTAAATTCAAAGAGAACTTTTCACTCATTCGAGATCATAGGAATCAAAACCCAGTAACTTTAGTACTATTGTTTCTGAATACGTTTTTTTTAAATGAGACAAATCTGCATGCACTTTTCCATCTGTCACATATAGTGTACATTTCTGTATGATGAAATTCTCTTTGATGTTTCTTGTATAATAGCTTTCATTAATAAACATTTTATTTGATGCAAACATAGTTAACTTTATGTAAACACATAGCTAATTGTTCCAACTAATTTAAACTTTTGAAAAGAAGCAGTACAGTGCAGTTCCAATATGTTATATATATCTAAAATCAAAAAGAATGAGGTAGCAATACTGTTGCAAAGCGTAAAATTATTTCTTTTGGTGTTAACTTTTTAATTTTTTAACTTCTCGTATAAAAATGACATGTTTTAAAAAAAATTCCCATCAGCATCAACAATAAAACAATCCCCAAATTATTCATCAATATAAGAAAACATAAGCAGTACAGTATGTAAAATCCTCAATGACTTTTAGAGTACAAGGATATAATTTGTAGATCCCTGAGCTGTTTACATGGTCACTATGCAATGAGCAAGTATGGTACAATAAGTTGGTCCTAAGATTCCCAGTCCAAATCACAGATGATTTTTACAAGCCAACAAGCAAGTGTAACAATAACCAATTCTTAATAATGAGGTTTTGTAACTGTTAAGCAACTATTTGCAGAAAGTTTTTTAAAAATATATTATTCCTATTTAGCTGTATAGCCAAAGCGTATGTTAAACAAATTAACATATAAAAGACTTGCCAGAAAATCTTTCATTAAGATGACATTTTTATTATATACTAATGAACCCTATGTAAACAATGTAACTTTTATGAATGATGGACATTAAATATTTCACTTACATGTATCCTCAGCATTTTGCATGTTTTCTTAAACTTTTCCAGTTTCTGAATTTTTAAAAAAACCCCCATACAATTATTAACAACATAACACAAAGTTATGCACAGATTACTGCAGCAATCTCTGGAAACTGGTAACCAAGAGTGTTCTAACAGCAATAAAAAGGTATCATTTATTGGTGGCAATTATGGGAAGCATTGTTTAAACAACAGTTTTATAGTATGTTGTAAAGTTCTATTGAAAAAGGTTAGCATGGTGGATTTAATTCAAATCAGCTTGATCAGAAATTTAAGCTTATTGTGAAATTCTTAAACTGAGCCTTATGCGTGTTTATTACTGCAGAAAGTAAGTAAATGTAGGAAAGCAATTATTTGTGTCACAGCCATAATGTGGTTTCCCCCTGTTGTCCATAGGAAAATATTACAAACATTAATTATTCAAATCAGTAAAGAACTTGGTGGTTTTTATGGCCAAGAAAAAAACTATTTACTATGCTTTTTCATTTGTAAATCACTGCATTCTTTAATAAGTTGGATTCCTTCTCCCCCTGATTTAATACTTACAGGCATATTTCTGTTATATATTATTGTCCATGGGCTGCTTTTTTCACCTCATTTAAATTAGAAAAATATATTAATTAAATAGTTTTGGTGAAATACTAGCTCCATTGAAGTCAATGGCAAGATCATCACTGATTAAAGGCAAAACTGGATTTTATTTCTCTGTGTCTGGTTAGAGACTTTGAGGTTTGATTTTTCTCAACAACACTCACTATTCTTTGTCTGGAGATAGTCCTGCACATAGTGCTCTGATTGATCTGACTAGTTGCATTAGCCAATCCAAATTTTTTGAAAGATAAAGAGCTGTCTCTTACGTTGAGAGAGTAAACATATTGAAACGACAGCATTATATAAGAAAGAAAGAAAGGATTTCAGACAAGATTTGAGAGAATGCAAGACAAATGTAGGTTTTCAGGACTGTTGTAAGTGAGAAATATGTTGGGGGTCTTCCTGGTGGATACATATCCACATTAGATGCAGCATTTCTTTGCACTCTTGGTCTTGAAAAAGAAGTCAAATTGTGCAGTCCTAGAACATAAGATGTTCTCAGAATTACTCGCCAGAGAAACGGCTTGCAGGACCAGGTCAAGCGACAGAAGGCTGACACTGCAGCCCACTGAAACTGGTGAATATTCTCTCTCTGATTCTGTGGGCTTTGAGCCAGGAGCGGAGTGAACATGGAGATTAAATTACTCTCTTGTCTCTAAAGAAATCATAACCTTCAGAATGAGACAGGATATATAGGACAGCCACGTCACTCTGTGCTTTGGACTTCATTCTTCAGAGCTGCTAATCCAAGCACCTGGCACATGCATTAAATTGACTTAAAAATATTTCTTCCTCCTTCACCCAAACACAAGACACAAATTATACTACTGGAATTTCCAGAAGCTACTATAGTGTTGGAGACTTTATTCAGTTATTCTGCAATGTTGAACAATTCTTCTGCTTTTCTCACTTGACACAGACTTATCTCGGCATATACCTATATACATATCCTTGTCTTGCCTTCAGATAACCAGTACTTTCATATTTATTTAAGTCATTCAAACCTATAGGAAGCAATTCTCCATGCTTACACTTTCTAGCAAAGGCAGTTGTCATAATTTTTGCTTTGATACTCCTGTACAGTAAAACATTTTTCCAGAGTAGTTTTTATGTTATGAATTTATACTTTTGTATGTTTTTTTCTTTTCATAGCTTTGGACCAAAAAAAATGTAGTGCTTGAAACATCTAAGTGTACAGATTATTTTGCCAGCTTTTCCTGTATTATCTAGGAAAATAAATCTACTACGATCATTGAATTAATGGCTTGCATGTTACTATAGGAGTATTCCCTTCTACAAATTGATTTTATAATAACAAATGATATAAAATACATTCAATTCTAATATTAACTAATATGATTAATATTAGAAATGATAGCTTTTTAGCTGCAATAATTTCTGGCTCAAATGCGCTTCTGTTTCTGGAAATGGGATTGAGAGCAAGCATCCTTTGAGATTTCTGGTATTTGCTACTGCTAGGAGCAGAGGGCTAGACTGAAGGTCTGGTCTAGCTTGAAAATAATCAGTGTTCTTTTCCAGTTTGCCCGCTTTTCAAATTGGACTTTAACAGAAGATAAAAATACTGCCAATAATTATTTTACTGCTAGAAAATAAAAGTTAGAAATGCTTCCCTTTTGCACTTCAGTTACACACTTCGATACAGATTTCTGAGTCTGAACAGATGCAGTGTTTTGAATCTGTGAGACAGCTGCATATAGAAATAAATAACAAGGGAAGGAACAAGCTAAGAAATGGTTATCAGACTGCAAATATAAGCAGTGACTGGGAGAGATGTAGTGGTTTTCTATTTATCATCCTATGAATAATATTTCACCATTTTCCTTGAGGAATTTGGACTTACCTGAGAGTAAATGATCAAGTAGCTTTCTTTTGCCACATGCATCTTGATCCCACAAGCGAGACGTAATACATAAAGATCTGTAAAAAGAATTTTTCAGCAATAATTATCTAGCAAAATAAGAAAATGTTGCCCAATATCCTAAAATCAGTAAAATAAAATACAACATCAGGAAAGCTGAGAGCACTGATTACTGTTATATCACAAGACATAAACATATACAGGCTCATGATTTCTGTTTAATTTGTAGAGGATAATTAACTTTACCAAACAAATACATATCCCATCACAACAAAGAATCATTAATGTAGTGCCAGTAGGGACAGTAAGATAGGTTTAGAAAGTAACCAACTTGGCAGCTTAGAGGTGAATATTTTTATTTGCAAAGATACTTGCATAATCACTGTTCAGGCTGTGGCCACAAGTGTTAGACAATACCTCTCATTTTCTTTTCTGGCTGGCCAGCAGAGTATTTTTTGACTTTATAAGAAAAAGTGGGCTACAGAAAAGAAAGTTAAATGGACACTGTAAAGTACATGAATAGGATTGTGTGCCTTTTATGTGCCTGCTAGCACATTTGATATAAAGTGCTGCTGCACTGAGGCTCTGAAAATCAGTCTTAAAGAAGCTATTGCTTTCTTTCTGCTTTTTTTTTTTTATTTGAAGGTGCCTTGCTTCTTATATACGAAGTTACCTAGACAGCTGTAAATAAATTAGCTGAAGTGATTTCCTATCCCATTGTCTCAAAACTTTTCTTAATAATCAAACCCTTGGACAAATACACTTTTTGTGAATCTGTCTGGAGCAAATTAAGAAGCTAGAGCTGCTGCTGTTCATTACAAACTATTAGAAATAGTTTATCTGCCCAGAGTGCTTTCCACACACAGCAATGGTAGAACTGTCCTGAGGGAATCAATTTCTTCTGCTATTTAAACTGTAACAGAGCACTAACATGACGCTAAATATATAGTAATCAGTGCTTCAAAACACTAATTTTAAACCACTGCTTGTGTTGTGGATGGACCTAAATCCAGAGGCTCTCCAAATCACAATTTACCACTAAATCAATATCATTAAAAGACTATATGACTTGGAGTTCTCAGATCTTTTATAAATAACATCCAGATCCTGAGATCTTTTTGCCCCATTGTATCATAACGGCAACAGATTAAAACTGTCTAAAGGCAACCTATTTCCAGAATGGACTGTTGAATTCTGGTGAAAACAGTAGCTTTTTGATTAAATTTCCTTGATTTCCTCATTTGTTTCTGACACAGAAAAGTAGTCTTTTAATGGGCTATTAGACTTTTTGGTCTTTAGCAAAACTGAAAAATGAAGTAATGCATACCAAGAGTGAAAAAACAATTTTACAGAACTAAGATTCAGTTCAGAACAGTTCTAAAAATATCTAGAGGGGTTTTTTTTTGTTGTTGTTTCTTTGTTTCTGGAAACTAAAAGTAACAGGGAAAACCATTTTTTGGAAACATGCTCTCCAATAACTACTTTCCGAAGGCCCCTCTTTTCGGCCTCTGAAGCATTTTGCTATAAAATGAAATAATATTTCATTACAAAAACCTTACTTCAAGCAAGCCAGTTTCTTTTGCTACTTTATTTCAGTACCTTTGAATGTTTTGTTTCCTTTGTGTCATTTTTGCCCGTGTAAAGCCAGTCCGTGCAGGATGGCACCGCCAGCCTTACCGGCACAGCGCGCGCCTGTCTGTGAGATCCCTCACCGGTATAAACCCTAGGGCTGAACACACCTTACTTCTGGCTGCTTCCCTCACGAAGCCTTTACTCCTTTTGTTAATTCTCAGGCCTCTGTGGTCTGTGGCACCAGCCACAGGCCTGCTGGGCAGAGGGCCCCAATGCACCCTGACCAGCCCCGCCTGGGCCCTCGCCGCCGGTGGCCCAGGGCGCCATTGGAGCTCGACCCTGAGGCCCTGCTCCCGCCTGAGCTGCGCTGTACTGCAGCCTGCCCCCAGCCGGGCTGCTGCAGGGCCCGGTGCCATCCCTGTGGACTCAGGATGGTGGGCTTTTGGTAAGAAAGGAATACTTCATGGTTTGGTTTGGTTTGGTTTTTTTCTTCCCCCCTGTTCCCCCCCCCCCCCTTCCCGCCCCTCATGGTTCTGTTTTGCAGCTGGGGTTCCTCTGCCCTTCCTCCCAGGACAGTGCTAAGGACACCTGTTTAAGTAAGTTGCTTAGAAAATAAAAGCTGGAACAAGATCCTGGCCCTCAAGGTGCTGGTCAGCCGGTGTGGTGCTCTCCCCGGCATGGGGCTGTGGGCTGTGCGGGAGGCAGCCCCGCCAGCACCTTCCCTCCCGCGCCCATCCTGCCCTCCAGCAGCCTGAAGCCGCTTTTTGGGAGGGGAAGGTGTAGTAGGCCTGGGAGCCTTGGGTGGAGGAAGGGATGAAACTTCTACCCCAGCACTTGGGGCAAACGTGTTCTGGCTTCGGAGCTGTTAGGTGAAAAGCAAAATCCGGATGTTTCTGTATGCTGAGCCTGCCTGGTGACGTCTGCTGCAGGAATTCAGCAGGGCTGCTGGCCTGGCACCCTCCCATGCAATGTGCTATAATGCTAATGAGCAGCAGAACCCTGATAAGAAAAACTGATTTAAGCTCCTTTTCCTACTTCCAGCTTGCATCCATACACTATGATCCTGGTTGTGGAAACATGTATGCATGTCTTTAACTTTCTTATCCTGTGTGATACCACTGAAATGTATTTAAATGGAATTATTTGCAGTACTCAACTGGAGGCATAAACCAATAAAATCAGTTTAGTGCATAGTTTATACCAACTCTGTTTCCTTCTGAAGATTTTCAGGTATGTTATTAGAACACTAGTGAACTAACCCTATAGCTGCTGATTTTTACCTTGTTTGCTGTTAGTTGCTTGTATTTGCTTCAAAATTAGCATTAGAACAAATGGAAGCAGTTGCATTAATGGTCAAGAGTCCAAATGGTCAAAGGATGAAATGATAATTTTAATATTTTGCAAATATGTCACTGCCATATATGAAATACATTCTGCACATATGTTATTAATTTGCTGATTGGCATGGAATAAAAAGACCTACTTTTGGTATTTCAGGTTACAACAGATGTTATTTCTTCTATGCTTCCAAATTATGATACTTAATATTCAGCACAACTTAAAAGTAGCTATATGAGAGACAGAGGCAGCAATAAAACATGCCCAGATTTTGTTTTTTGCTGCCAATGTATAAATACAAACCACTGGGGTTTTTAGTTTGTGTCTGAGCTGTGAGGAGGATAAGCAAAAACCAGCCTGGGCAGCTCTTAGATAGTTGTGGACAAAAGTTGTTTCAAACTCAAGCCAATATTTCTAGGCTTTTTTGATCGTGATTTCCTTGCTCACAAGTGAAAGTGGTTTCATGCTCCTTCCCTTTAGGTAAAAACATGCAGGCAACCCAAAGACTGAAGAGGAAAGGGAAGCAGAGTCCAAACCATGCTAACAGCGTTTAAACCCCAGTTCCACCCTCTGCACGCAGTTCCACGTGGTCACCTCAGTAGGATAATAGTTTGCCCAGAGCATAAATCCCCTTGTGTGGTGACTGTTAATTGACTCTGACTGTAAAATGCAGCGAGAGCAAACGCATTGGTGGGAACACGTGCCGGTATCTGCATCACTGCTCCCCTGCTCAGCACGGATGCTGACATGTGTCAGAACAGGGGCTGCCATTTCCTCTGGCTAATAGGGGAGTATGTCCTGGGGTGGTTCCTCACCTATAGTGCTAATGGCTGTCCTATTCAGAGAGGTTTCTCTTCAGACGCTCCAGAAAGCTCTTGTTATTCTCCCTCCTGAGTAACACTGTTTGGATGACTGACCAGTTACTGATGTCAGAAGGCAGAATACGGGTATGGGCATATATGTTATTGTTTTGTAATGTCCTGTTTGCGTTGTGCCCTGTACAGGTGAAATTCAGAATGTGCGGTTTGAGTACTCTGCAGACTTAGTCTGACCCTAATCCAAGGTAAACTTTGATCTTTTGTTCTCCATTTTGATATTAAATAATAGCAATAGGAGACTGAACAGGTGAATAGCTATGTCTTCCCCAGAAGGAAGTGTTACATGCTGCACATTTAAATCCAAACAATGGTTGTGAACTGAAGAGCTTGTAGGTTCGGCTCCTTAGAACATAGTGCTGTCCAGTGTGCAAATTCCTTTGTGGTGAATGTCAGCCAACTGTGACCTTATACATACCAGTGCCACTCCTGTCTTTAATCAAGTTAGGCAATGATTACACTTGAACAACTTTCAAGACAAGCAGACCTATAGACTCCAAACTGCAGAGTCTCTGTGATCCTCATTCACATGCCCTGATTTTGCACTACATTTTACTTGAAAGGGAAACAGGATCATAGGTGAATGTTTACCATTACACACATGGAGAAAATGATTGGAATTAATCAACACTATTTGCAGCAACCCTCAAGATCAGCAGCCTGTCAAAGTGAGTGCAACAGGCATTAATCAGGTGTCTGTGTATTGCCCTTAACAGCAAGGAGTGGTGGCAGTACTCCCACTGATCCTGAGGAACCTTCCCCTGCATGTAGGTGTATCTCTGTGCTATCGCTGCAGTACATGCATTATCATTAATGTGGCATAAGTGAAATCCAGTATACACTACTGGGAGACAGGAATCCAAAGTTTCTCAGTATGATGACAAATGTAACACAAAAATAAAACTATTATTAGACTATTACATGGTTTGTTCCCTGTGCACTAGTATTGCCTTATTGTTTTCTAATGGACTTACGTACATATCTGGAATACTCACTATGTAGACTCTGCAGTACATAGTGGTGGTAGGCTGGTACACAGGTAAAACATATGTGCTCTAACCACCTATCTAACAGCACCGTCTTTCCTCAGATGTTCTGCTGCACTGTGAATCTTGGAATACTTTTCTTATTTTACCTTTGCCTGTAATTGTACCACTTCAGGGAAGTTTTGCCCAAATTTGCACTGGAATTGTGAACAGGATCAAAGTCTATGGTGTAATTAAACCCATCCCACTCACAAGAATTCAATCTTTTTTCTGAAAGCTACTGTATGTATATAAAATGAGTTTGCTTATATGTGCTAATGTCATCTGTTTCCCATTATCTATGCTTTGAGACCTATATATGAGGAAACTTTAAGTAAAACATTTTTTATTAGAAACTTATAAACTACATAAGAAAACTGAGAAAGTATTCAACAAGTAGGGCAGTAGGTTAATTGAACTAGCTGTACCCAAGGCAGCATTTACGTCCTATATCACATGGTGTAACAGCGAGGCTGCACAATTTCAGATTTAGCCAGCAATGACTGCATTGTGTTGTGTGGCAATAGGTTAAACCTTGACTTTGTAGCCAAAGATGACAGATTCACTCCAGAGCCTAAACCTTGGGCTCTGTGACTGTCAGCTATTCTCCCTGAAGGTTTGCTTTCTCCAGAAGTCTTTCCAAAGACACTCTTGATGACTATATCAATAAAATGAGTGCAAAAGTGTGCCAGTATTCTTGCAAAAATGCTACTGCATGCTTGGAATTAAAATAGTAGTGTTGGCATTGTATGCTGCATGGACTGCTAAACCCATTTTTCACCCTAATTCTGCAATTTGGGCTTTCTGGATTCAGTGAATCTTAATGTTGTTCACATTCCTATGTAGTTGCTTGATGATGCAGGTGTTTGGAGCAGCCATAAAGACTTCATGCTTCTTATGGATGTTTCAGAGTCCTATAAGTCTAGTCAGATGTAAAATTTTCTGTGCTGTACTAGGAAGATTTCTCATTTTAAATGTCAGTAGGATGTTTGGAAGTAGCAAAAACACTGTAGCTTTCTGTATCCTAATTTTCTAATATCTATCCTAATATTTATCTTGTATTGGCATGGGAGAAAAGTCCAGTGGGCCAAAGTCTGGCCAAATTGCAAGAGGCCAAAGCATCAGTAAAGGAAACATCATAGTGGTGAATGTAGGCAACTAGAATGATGCATCATAATCTATACTTATTATTAATCACTCGAAAAATCACAGCTTCATGTGTCATGGTAGACCTGTAGATCTAATTTAGATCTAATTATTAACAACAGCATATTTACAAGTAAGAATTATACATCCTTCTCTAAAATATGGCCAAAGGTCTTTCTTCTTAATAAAACAATTTGTTTGGAACTAATTTCTAGCTGATTACTATCTTCAGAGTTCTCTATTCAGTCAATGGCTACCTATGAGTAAGTACTGGCCATGTCACATACTTTCTTTGCAAAGAGTAAAGCCTTCTCTGTTCTCTTTTGGTCCAACTGCACATACCAAATAGCAATAACAAGACTATCACCAACTTAAATGATTCAGGGTTGAATTAATTCTGTTTCAAAGGGTCTAATCCTGTAAAGAACCAGAAAAATTTATGTGGGAGCCAAAATTACTCAATACTTTTTTTTTTTTTTTTTCAAAAGCAGTATAGGAAATGTATTAAATTTTCACTTAATATCTGGCTAGCATTCTGTTTTCATAAAACCTTTGTTTTATGATTTTAAGTCTTTCTTGGAGATCAAACTAAGATAGTGTGTCTTCTGCTTTTAAATGAATATTTAATAGGGAGTTTAATTATTTCATTTGAATTTAGAGGAACATATTTTCTATCTCTGTTAGTCTTCAGGCAGAAGCATAATACTACCACTAATTGTGGTGGCATAGGAAGGTTTTAAAAGCAGTCATTTCTCATAACTGAAGGAGTGTATCTGAGCATGCAGTAACCCTTCATTAGCACCTTTTAAATCACTTCAGTGCCTGCAGGTCAGCATATTTTGCATTGCTCCATTACAAGTGATGGATACCTATTAAGCACCATGATCTGCAGCTTTATAAAACCCCAAACCCAACAAAACCCCAATCTGAGTTCTTTATCAGCTTGCTGTAAATAGGCAGCACAGCTGACTAGAACAGAAAAAAAAAATATCTCCCATTTCTTCATCCGTGAGAACTAAGGCCTCTCTGCCACTAGAGGGTGGGACAACTACAAATCAAATAGATCTTAGTCACTCCTGCCGAGGGGACAAATGCAAGTTAAGATGCAGACAGGACCTGGTTATTCCCATTTATTTAGGAGAGAGCGATGCATAGCATGGGCATAGCAAGTACTCACATGCTTAAAGCCAGAGCTGCAAAGAAATACGGGAACAATCTGTGATAACAAACAACAGTGGGAGAAGACTCACTACCTAGACAACAGATTTTTGGGCCTTGGGAGGCATAGTTACAAATAGTAAGTTCTGATCTTGATTCAAGTACCGAATCAAACTGTTCTTCAAGAAAGAACTAATTTTGGCTTAAAATGCCCCCCTTTTAGTGAAAAAAACAAACTGTAAAAAGGTCTAATTTCCTGCTTGCTTTTGATCTACACCATCTATATTGAAGATTTTCTTATTTGCTTTCTTGTAGTTCTCTGGCTTCCAGTATTTCTTTCCTCTTACTACAAGATGGTCTGGTGCAGTTGCCTTGGTGTGTCTTTCAAAACTGTAAATTAGTAATTTTGTGTAGTTTAGTATGGCTATGCATCTTGTCCTGGCAGAAAGCATCAATTCCTGCTAACATGTCCAATGTTTCTTGACTAAATGTTTTACAAATGTGTCATGTTTTGATGTTTGCAGAGTCTCTTAGAAGATAGCTTTTTCTGAAGACTTCCCTAACTCACAAAGAAAATAGACCGTTTACATTTCAATTTTAAAAAGCTACTCTTAAATCAGAGATTTAATAAATCAATATGCTGTTACTTCAGGAACAGTATTTCCTGATTTAAAACAAAACAAAACAAAAAATCAGAACCCACAGGGTACTGTAACATCAAATATTTTTTTTCCTTTTTTGCTCATACAAAGCTCTCTGAAGAATTCTGTCTCTAAATGTGTTTTGACAATGCCTGCTGCCTTGTTACTCTGCTGTTGCTTCAGCAATCTGAAGGTCCAAATCAAGCTTCCCTTTTTTCCTGAAGAAAGACTCTGATATTGAGTTTGTATAAAAAAAACATAAAAGCCCCCCCCCCCCCAAAAAAAACAACCCCAAAACTCCCCAGCCAAACAACTACCAAACCAAAAAAGCTACAAAGGGGGGCATGTATGGGGACAGAAGAAACAAAATTGTAGTAAAAAAAGAGGCAAAAGAGAAGAAAATATTAACTATTATAGACAGTTCTAAACTATTGCCTGGGAGATTTTGGTAACTTATCCAACTTAAATGAAAGACAATTATGGCAAGAATTAGAGTGACATTTTGAGGTTCTAGTTTAGCTAATAAAGTGCAGCGTTAATCTTTGTTTAGGGAATTACAATTGCATGCTACAGAATGATCAGAATTTTGTTGGAAGCTCTTTGTATTTATCAACAGTATTTACATTTTAGGGAAATTAACTGTTGAGTCTGAAGTTACATGTAGGATTTCACATTTTTCTGGCCTGAAAATGTTTCATGCCCAGGCTTAGCTGCATGCCCAAATTATGTTGGCTGCATACTTGAAGCATAAAACCAGTCCTCATTGAACCTAGTTGAAATAAATAGGGTTTAAAAACATATTAAGCTAATGCTAAATAAAAACTCACATTGCTGTTTATGTTGTTTTACTTGTGGTTCCTGTATACTATTTACATAACTTCAGAAAACCTGTAGAATTATTGTCCCTTTTTATATAAAAAGGTGTTATTACAGCAATGAATGCTTGCTATTCTTTTTTCTCTTTTCTTTTTTGAAGATTTTAACTGAAAGGAAACAAATGATGACATTCCCTTGTGCTGACATTAAAAATCCCTGGCCCCTTTCTATGGGCTCTTTTCTTTTAGTGTCCTAAATACCATAGAAGTAATAGAGCGTTTACAGTTGGAGGCAATGATTGCTTTCTTCAGTTCAGAAGAAGAGATTTTTGAAGTCTATAAAAAAATTTTAACCCTCAAACCTATCCAAAAGCTTCACTGGGAGGTACAAAAAAAATCATGCAGAAAAATAAGTTAGAATATTGTTTTGCTGTTCTGAATATCACATGGAAAGCATGAAGTGTTAAAAGCATATTACAACACTGGCATATTTAGCCTTATTCTACATAGTCTCCAGCATCTTTCTGCTTAGCAGTTTCTATAGGATATGCAGCTATCCAAACACTTTACAATAATTCATCCCAAACTATTTTTTTTTCTGGACAGTAGAACAGAATTGTTACAGTTGGCAAAAATGGAAGTCTGTCCAGCTTTTATCTCCTTCCATTGTAGCAACAATATTAGATGTTAACTGCCTACTCGTTTCTAAGGCTCAGAGCCAGACCTGATGCCAAATTAGATGACTAAACTTACTATTAAATTCAATCACACTCACTATCAGTCTCAAACTACTGTCAGCAGAAAGGCCCTTTCAGCTGAGATGTAAAAGACGTGATTTGATTTTAAGGAAAAACTTGAGGTAAAAAGCCTGGTCCTTGTTTCAGTTTCTAAGGCATTGCTGCTATGTCTCCCTAGAATCAAAATGCCAGGAGCTAAAAACCGCACATCTGTGACACCTGAAAATGGTGTTAGTGGAGGATTAGTGCTGTTTAACTTGATTAATAGACAAACAATAGTAAAATTCCTAGAAATGCCCATGTTACTGAAGGACTCTTGCAAGAGAAGAGAATTTGGGCATGACTTGTTCTCTTCCCATGATCTAATCCGGGTATTTTTGGTCCACTGTTGTGTGGCTTACGTGGTGTCTACTTGTACCTGAGCAGACTTGTTACATTGCTGCAACAGAACTCTTCCTCCCTGGAGTAAGTCATGGAGGGGCTTTGAGGCTATGGTAGAGGGAATAACCTCCCCACGCCCAGGCCTGACCGAAAACTCATCTCTTCCTTGTGGTGTGGCTGGTGGAACTGTAAGCTTCTGCATTTTTAGCAGCTTCCTTCAGACGTAACTAAACTTAAACTGTTTATATGTTTTCTTGCAGCACTTTTTCAGGCTAGCTAAGACAGAAAACAACCATTTAAGCACCATTTTTCTTTCTGCGTCCTCCACTGTGCAGGGCAGTTCCTCATGCTCTCTTGCAACAGAACTGCTTGTTGCTTTGGTGCCACTTCAGTGCTCTGGGATTTGGGGAACTTTTCTTACCCTGTCTGAGCTCCTTTTTTTTCTGGGTTTGGCTTGGCTGCCAGCTTCAGCTATATGACACTCTTCCCACAGAAGCATGAATGGGAATGGCAGGTAGCACCATGGTGCTTGTCTGGTGTGTATTTCAAATGTGGCTGTCAGATAAAAGCTGAAAACGATATTTTGCATACAGCACCTCCAGGCAGGCTACACAGGACTAAGCAAGGAACCAGAAAGAACCCTACCATCCATTTTGGGACCTTGAAAATGAAGTTAATTTTATTATAGTTTTATGTTTTAGAGTTTGACAGCGTTTTTAGGCTTGAAGAACTCTGTGATAAACATTTGAATTATCAGTCTAACAGTTTTCAACTTTCAAAGTAAATTGTTTTAAAGGTTGAACATGTCACATAGTAATAGCATCCAACTGGCAGCTATGAAATGTCTAAAGAATCAGAAGAGATGGAAAAACCTCAGGAAGCAAAAGATAATGACTGGGACAGCAGAATGCAAACAATAGAAGCAGGCAAGATGGGGAGGGTGGGTAACTCTGAAACCGTATTTTTTACTTTATCATATATTTTTGGATCATGTTATAACATCAAAAAGATCATGATTGTCTTATAAACTCAATCTGAAAATCTGTCAGGCTTTGACTTATGGAAGTGCCAGAAGGAAATAGATGGCAAGACAATGGATCAAATGCTAACCATGTTTGTACATGATGAACTGGTAACTGGAAGTTTAAAATCTATTTTTACTTATTTGTAAGTAACACAATTTTTTTTGGTTCTCATTCTGTTTTCTTTTTCCAGCCAGATTCAGCTTCAGGCAGAAGAAATGTTTAAATAAGACAGTTTAGTAGGAGGAAAGCTTCTGGAGGGAAACCCATCTACCATGAATCTAGCACATTTATCTGCTTTTGTGGGAAAGGTGTTATTTTTAAATTAAAAAAAATCAACAAACTATTACTGAAAGTTCTAGAAAAAATGCGCTTTGCTCAAAATGTATTCCCTTCATATTGTATACTACAACAGCATGTCTTCGTAAATTTTTTTTAGATACCCTTATACATGTAAGGAGCTGGTTTTATACTGCATGGTAGCTTGGAGAATTATCTACTGTGCAACCTGAACTGAAACTTGAAAAATGTTACCATTGCAGACTGTCAAGTTTATTTCCACTGTTTGCTCACTTTGGGGAAAAAAGAAACCCTAAAATTCTTCATTATGTTGTAAGACATTGCAGTGTAAGTAGAAAGAGCATTTCTACAATACAGACTAAAATAAAGTCATACTAGCTTTGACACATGATGTATATTTAATGTCTGAGGCCTGTTGTTACAGAACATATGGAATATTAAGGATTCTGCATTAAGGTTACTGAAGTCCATAATAGCGTGCAATGTCATAGTATAACTAATCAAAGTTACATATTAAATATTGTATAAGCTATTATATTATTTTGAATTGAATGGGTTACATAAATTATAACTGCAGTATTTGAGCATTTCTGAGTTTTTGTTGGAAACAAATTAGGACCTAATCAGCACCTAATTAGGACACTATGGCTGAAATGTTATTGTTTACTGATGATATGTTGCTGGTGCATTTGAGTAAGTCTTGTGCTGTCATTGCGTATGAATGAAGAAAAGACATAAAACGTTTAGGAATATGGATAAGCAGACTGTAAATACCAGATACGTAGGCGCAGTAAAAACGTTGAGGATGGCAGAGGTTAGAACGAACCCCCATCTACAGGTGAAGCTGTACCGACTGACTTAACAGTTTTTGTGCATATATTGGGGTGATTCTGTGAAACTTTCCATATGTGCACTATCTTTAGGTGAAATTAGGCTCAGATCTTGCAGAGAAAATTTAGTTCTACTGCCTGCTATTAATATTGGCTATTTACTTATAAATGCTTTCATCTTAACCTGAAGTTCACTTGCTAATAAATGGGAGAAACATAAAGCCGCATCCAGTGGTGGTGCTAAGGGGTTGCAAAAGTAACAACAGATCTAAAGGTGCTTACTGAAGCTCGTAACTGGGAGCTGAATCTTCCCATTTAGACGTTCAGTGTGTTTCTTGCCAATGCATTCAACTATAAATGGTTTAATGTTGATTATAACATAATCCTAAAAAACTGTAAAATGTTAATATTACTTTCACTGCATGATCTTTACTGCATTGGTTAAAAAATACTAATAATACCTAAAAATAATGCAGCACTTCCATACTCTAATCTCTCTAAATGAACTTATTAACAGGTGGCTTGACCTTGCAATTAATTTAACAAGGAGCAGTACCAGTGAGTTCTGTTTTCCGATGAATTTGTCTTGTGACATGCAACAAAGTATAAATGCTGTTCCAAACTTCTGGAGCATCTGTTCTCCACATCCCTCCCCCCCCCCCCCCCCCCCCCCCCCCCCCCCCGGATTGCACTGGTTTCTAATCAGAGCTGATGTGCTGTGGCTCCTTTCCCCATGGAAGGGCCATCTACTCATCAACCTATTTTTACAACACTCTACATATTATTACCAGGATTAGGCTCTACTTCTTTGCTGGGTAATGGATGCAAAATTTACTAGGAGGGGGCAGGCAGGTGACAGAAATCTTGCTTTCTTAGAGAACTTATCACAAACATTAAAATTCCATTAACCCTTTGCGATTCCTAATGGGTTTTGTAACAAGAGATGGTACTAGACTGTTATGCAGTTTAGCCTTGGATTTTCCGAAGTGCTAAGGCCAGCTCTTGCCTTTATATGGTGATAGCATGATCTATTTTTCCATAAAAAGCAGTGATCTGTGTGTGCATCTTGCAGGGAAGGTAGCAAGGGCTATGATAATGAGTGGGAGGGAGAGAGGGAATGAAAAAGAATGGAGGGTGGTAGAACGCTGCTGTCTGTGGCATGGCAAACAGGGAAAGGAGCAAAACCTACACATGGTAGCTGTCTGTCACTGGAGAAGGAAACTAATTGTTTGACCAGGGTAATGCCAGACAGCAACTCTGAAAAGAGTGCATTTTTTGATACCCTAATACGTAACCAAATGGATGGTTTCAATGAGGTGTCTATTGCAGCGTATTGAAAAGGACTTTTTCCAAAAGTCTTTGAAGTGTTCTGTGCAAATCTTGGCAAAAGTTTCATCTGTGTGAAAGTGTTATATGGATGCCTTTCTACAGTTTAGAAAAACGTTCAGGTAAATGTGTTCAAGCTTCTTGAAAGAACCTATCTGCACCTACGCCGATTCAGGGCACAGAACTGCTTACGTGCAGATGAGCTACAAAATGTACTGGTTCTTTAATTCTCAATCTCTATGCAGCTTATAAATAAAAACTATTGGCAGATCATGAGATCTGGGATCAGTATATTCTCTTCCATAACTGCTAACAATTGGGAAAACCTAAACATAACAAGGGTAAAATAGTAACTCAATTAGTTGACTTCATTTTCATTTGTGATTCATTCCATTTGGTAACACTCTTCTCCCAAACATGGGCATATCTGAGTTTGGTGTTTTGGAGGAAATGTGAACTGAGACAAATCTGTCACTTAGGTAACATTGCATGTTCTTAAGTAGTAAACATCTGGCAATTAAAGGTGGCAAAAATTAAAGGGTTTTTTTGGTAGAGCAGAATAGTTTAATATTAATGAAAACAGAGGTAAGGTTTTCCTTTTTTTGGGGGCGAGTGGCTTTCAGGCCTCTGAATAGTTAGAGATGTTGTAGTATCATGAAGATGTCGGTACATTTCCCTTGTACCATATCTTTCAAATGAATGAAGAAGCTTACAAGATTTAATTTAGAATGTAAGAAGTGAAGTATCTCGGAATAATAGAATATTACTGGCAGCTTTCTGCTGTAGCCTACTGATATCAAAGTGAATGGCTGAGGTATCAGACCAGATTTAGAAATGATGGATAAAACAAACCAGTGGCAGTTGGAAGTTATTAATTAAAAAAATAAAGGTTAGAAGGAGCAAAATTATATAGCATAAAAATGTATGAAAAAGAAGAAAAGAAATCTTGAGATATTTGTAGTGAATCTGCTATTCAATAACTGGAAATAATAAGTCTAGTTAGGACTGCTTTCCTGTGTTAGGTGTCCTGGAATCCTTTTTTGGGAGGTGTAGACAGAGGTCATAGAAGTCATAACCGAATAGAACAAAATGGGAAGGAATAGTAGTAGAGCAATCACCACTTTTAACTGCTGTGAAGTGTGCCCTGAATCTGTCAGCAGGATTTCTGTTTTTGTTTTTCAGAAGAAGTATAGCAAAACAGATCAAACCTAACATTTTTTGTCTGGGTCCCCATCATTCACTAGAGGAAATGACAAACTCATTTTACATGATTTATTTTTATGGCTATCCCTTCCCCCTTCCCCTCAATTCTGTTTAATTCATTAATTGCAATTCTCAGGTTTTGTTCCAAGTTTCTTAAACTGGATGATCACCTATTCATTCCAATATTCTCTCTTAGTTGCCTATAGTTATCACTATCTTTTTATAAGGGTTGATTTCATAACCTTTTGATCTGCATCAGCACTTCACTACTTGTACTTTATAACACAACCATAAGTATTTTTCCTTATGAAGAAATTCAGGGTTTTTTTCAAGCTCCTGAAAAATTTCAATTTAAATGGCCTAAACACTCATTGAACTCATATTTACAGCCCATCTTACAAACCCAAGTAGTTAAAACCAAGGTATTTTTAAGTTTCAAAATCAGATTTATAAAGCTGTATACAGGAGGAGTGACTTGTACAAGGTTGCAAATAGAAATTTCAAAGGGGAACACTTAAATGAAATGTCACAGTTAAAAAACATTTTAAACAATTTTGCAATTGAGAGCAGTAAAAAAAAAATATCTATAAACATATTAGGGCAATCTGAGCAAGACTGTGAAAAGCTCTAAAAAAGTCATGTCCTATTGTGGGTTCCAATGGCTGATGTGTGCCCATACACTGTCAGCATGGCTCTGTTACGGGTTTCTTGGCCATACCATGACATGGAAGTTCAGTATAATTGAGAGGGAATGTGACTTAATTAAAGATGCTGTTTCTCAGCAACCACAATAGGTGTTTATTTCCTTTGTTAAGGTAAGCACCCATTTTAACTTAAGTGATCCAGGCACTACAGTTCATGTTTCACTCTTCCATTGTGTTTTAGGCCTTAATAATGTCTTAGGCTAAATACTCCCAACACTTTGGAGTAAACCTTCTCCTTTCTTTTCCCCATGCTGCAGATGGCTGCCTTCCGATTTGGCTTTTTTAGACTGAAAAAAAAAAGACAGCTTACAGTGGTACTGGATAGATTAAAGACCTTCAATAAATCACATGAATGCGATCATTATACCACCATTGTTCCTACCATATGAACATGGGTTTTGGGGTGAACTCCCAATAGAGGAATTAATGATCAGAAACATCTATTTTTAGGTTTCAACTATTAAGTATGAATGATGCTTATCTTAAGATTAAAATTAGAAGATTGGTGTTCATGTTTCAGTGTAATACTGTCATAGTTAAGCCATATCATAGACTGAACGTTAAACTTTGAACTTGACATAGCACAACTAAATCCTCACATCAATGCTTGTCAATCATAGTATACAGGTTAAGAAAAATACCAGTGTAATCCATGGAAGATAGAGAAACCCTTAGCCAAGGGGAAACTATACCAGCAACTCCAGGAAATGCCTTTTGAAATATAATTATATCCAAAGGGAACAGACATGTTCATTGGCACCTCATGCTTTATAAAGCCATGGGAGTTCACCGTCAGATAATAGGTGCATTACCTGTCATGGCTTATTGCTTAATTATTATCGTAGAATACCAGGTTAGAAGGGAACTCAAGGATCATCTGGTCCAACCTTTCTTGGCAAAACCATGGTCTAGACAAGATGGCCCAGAACCCTGTCCAGCTGAATCTTAAAAGTGTCCAGTATTGAGGAATCCACCGTTTCCCTGGATAGATTATTCCAGTGGCTGGTTGTTCTCATTGCAAAAAAATTTCCGCTTCTGTCTAATCTGAATCTGTCCAGGATTAATTTGTACCCATTGCACCTCATTTTTTCCATGGGACTCCTTGTAAAAACTGAGTCTCCGTCTTCTTTGTAGCCACCCTTTAAATCCTGGAACATGGTGATAAGATCTCCCCTAAGCTGCCTTATTTTTTTCAAGGCTGAACAAGCCCAGGTCTCTCAGCTCCTCCTCGTACGGCAGCTTCCCAGGCCTTTGATCATCACTGTGACCCTTCTCTGGACCCTCTGCAGCCTGTCCACACATTTGTTTTTGACCAAAGCTGAACACAGTATTCCAGGTGTGGCCTGACAAGTGCTGAGTAGAGTGGGGTAATGATTTTATCTTGGCTGGTGATGCCCTTATTGATGCAACTCATCATCCTGTTGGCTTTCTTTGCCACAGCAGCCGCATGCTGTTCCCTCATATTGAGGTGATTGTCCACCAGGACCCCCAGGGCCCTTTCCTCAGAGCTGCTTCCCCAGCTGGGTAGACCCCAGCCTGTGCTGCACGCCTGTATTATGTTTTCCCAGGTCCTTGTTGAACTTCGTAAGATTCTTGTCTATTTGATATGAATTGGAATTATACTCAAACAACACTGCAGACTTCAGTGCTTTTAAACCTGGGAGACAAAGCTGTACCTTTATATCACAGTGTCAAGAACCCAGTTAAGTATGATGAGTATCTGTTACAAGTGAAGAAAGAATAATTTGGAAGAATGAATGCACTGAGATTTCCTTTAATGCACAAGCCGTTAAAATCTGCTTGGTATTATGTCATACCAAGGGAGATTGTGCTGGCGCTTTTGTGGTATGGATACATATTTTCTTGCACAGCCATATGTTTGAGGCTGTTTGAATTCATGCTCAGGTGTAGCCTAACATCTTTTCTGATCATTCGGTTTTGTAAAACCAAATGAGCAACTCCAAATAGATAACAGGAGCTTCATGCAGCATTTTTGTCTCTCTGGTAAGAGTCTGGGTTAGACTACCTGCTTACTGGCTGGTGACTGTTAGTGTGACATGTCTTTAGTGCTATATATGTTTATATTTGGTTTTTCCTTTGCACTTTCTTGTGCTGCTGGATTTTGGTTGTAATGTTCCCTTAGAGTATGTCTTTGTTTCTTATGTATTTCCTAAAAGTTAGGGTTGCAATACATCATTTACTAGTTTAATTTTTTGCCTTAGTTCATGCAGTGTGTTGTCATTCACGTTGTGAATAAAAATAAAGGCAACTTGTTTTCTGGATCCACTTTTCTGTGCAAAATAATAAAATTAAGGCAAATTGTCCTGAAAGAAACAACATCTGAATACTAACTTTTCAGAACACTGGTATGAACTGCAAGAATAAAAAAAAACAAGAGTACTTTCTGAAGTCTTTTAAAAAAAGAGTTTCCTGGAAGATTTTTGGAAGTCAAAATTAAATTTGGCAGAAGATATGTAAGGCTCAGCTACCTGCTAAAACTTGTCAACTCTTAATTTTACATCTGTTGTTGATCACACTGCAGGACTTGATAATATGTTTATGATTGTGTCACTGCAATGGAAGAGGCAATGTTAAATTGTCATGTCTAGTCAAGTAGGGGGCTTGGTTTTTCATGTATATTTGATGATAAACAATCCCACTGAAGCATAGCTGGTGTACTGCAGTAGTACCCTTACAGGAAGGACTTGTGTTTAGTTTTGTTATTCTTTGCTGCCTCAGGCATAAGCATCTATATTTCTCAAGATATTTTAAACAAAGTAGAATTACAATTAGATAGACTTTTAACAAAAGAGTAGTTTCATCTATAATGCTGATTTTGTCTTAAGGGTTATAATTTTGCATTTTGATTGGCAACTGAGTGAAAGAAGCCCTGCCAATAACTGCCAGGTATTGGCAAATAATTACTCAGTGTTCAGGTTAAGTAAAGATTTTGTGCTTTATAAAATTATTTAGCAATTAGATTTTGAAGTAGCTTATGAGCTATGCTGCTATCTTCAGGTTCCTGCCCTCCTCTACCATGGTGAAAATTACTAAATTTCATTTAAAATGTACATTTATGTTTGCTTTGAAACTATTAGTCCCATTGCCATTAGTACAGGAGATGCTGCCACACTGCAGCAACAAAATCTAGAAAGATCCCTCAAATCTAAATACAATAAATATGAAAAATCAAGATGAAGCTTACTTTAATAAAAGGCTTTGAGTATTTGTTTGTTAAATTGTTTTGCACCTTGAAGAAAAACTAAATGTACACACACATTTTAGCTGCACACAATAGACTATTGTTTGTCATTTGCTGAGTTATGCATATTCATGCTATACCTTCCAGCAGTTCAGTTTGTGCTCATGCCATTAGCTCCCCAAAGTTCTGCCTTGGTTCTACCTTGAGGGCTTCATTCCTAGCAGCAGGTTTGGAGCTAGAAAACTCTATACTACAAAGATTTTCTGCTGCATATATTACAATTGTAAATATACTTTTAAGCCATTTTTGATGGTGAGGAAATATTTGTAATATCTGTAGCTGTATTTTTGACTGACTTGCTAAATTATTTCTGAGATCTTTTCTATTGTTTACTGAAGGAAATTTTATTCATTTAAAACCAAGAACGACCTGATTAGGAAAATATATCTGCTGAGCAGATGAATTAACATGGCTAAGTATTCTTTTGGAGAGTCACCAGAAATGCTTCAGAGTCTTCCAAGATTTTGTTTCATAGGTTGCTAGCAAATCTGCGATCTTGAGAAGGCATGTGCAGGTGTCATTAATTTTTACTGTGAAAATGTTTGTATAGAAGTTGGTTTTGGAAAGTGAGAGCTGCACAAATAAGAATGGTGGTAGTTCTCTTTTGCTCCAGGTGATGACAATTCTCCAGTTAAAGTTGCAGCTCTGCTAAAATATTTGAATGATAATTGTCCTGAATTCACTGTCACATTAATAGCATGTAAGTGCAAGTAAAGGGAAGTACAACTTTGTAAAACAGCTGGCACTGATAACACAGCTAAGAAGCAAACTCGCAGAGCCCCAGTGTCAGCTCTGTATTCCTTGTTTGCCATTTTCTTCCCAGAGGAGCCTCCAGCAAAAGGCAGTCAAATATTACTGTGGAAGTGAGGTAGGATACAGAACTTACCTTTCTGATAAAGCCATTTGCATAGACTTTCACCCCATCTGCAGCCTGCTCCTGTCCCAGGGCTCCAGGGAAATGTCTCAGATTTGCTGTCTACTGCCAGTTTTTTTTGGAAACAGGGTATGTTGTGCTAGTGGCTCTGTGCTCCTCCTGGAGCTGAATGCAGCTTTTCTCCACTTTTATCTTCCCCTCCTTTGTCTTGGATCCTCTGATTTCCCAGTCTTCTGGGAAAGCCCTTCCCTTTCTCTCCTTTGTGGAAAAATGATTCAACAGCTGTATCTGAAAGTTTTGAGGATGTGCTCTGGAAGACCTTGGTTTCCTCCCGGGGTGTTTCCCCTTCACAACACATGGCCTGAGCAGGCAATTAGCCAGCTATGCTGCCCTGCCCCTCTCCTGGCAGCCTAGAGATGCTCTAGCTTCCCACAGACCTGTTTGTGGGGACGGGAAACATCTATTTCATGTGGTGCGAGTCAGGCTGAGCCAATTGCTGGAGTCTTGAGAGCATGTATGTTTAAAAGCGAGTGTGAATATTTCACAGTAAAAGATGAAAAATCTACTTTGTGGTCTTTTAAAAATATTTCTGGCACAGCAAAACAAGTAAGATGGGAGACGGGCTTTTTATATGGGATTACTTGGTGCTAGTGCAGCATTTTCTTCTTGCCAAGTTTTTGGTTAAGTTGGAAATTGTATTTCCTTGATTATGATGAAGCGAGACACTCTTTAAATAGAAAAATGCCATCTGCAGAGCAATCTGATGAATTAAACGAGGAGTTACGAAAATCTTCTGTTGGCCCTTTTTGAATAAGCAGGTTCATATGGATTTTATAAATCCAGAACTGGATTTTTAAATATGCCTCCATCAAAATTTATCAGAAAATCCTTTGTTACACAGTTGCAATCTTGATCGGATTATATATTCCTTTTTAATGCTTTGTCCTAATTTAAGGTACATATATACACACAAAATATTTGAAATAAGATTTTAAAAATACCAATGTGAAGTTATGTTTACCGGAGTCCTGATCTGCCAGCCTTCTGTCCCATGTCAGTTATGGTAACTGGCGGTATTACATACCAACATACAGTGGTCCATTTTGACCACAGTCTATACTATGGGAACACCGATAAGCAGCAGGCAGCAGCGAAGACATGAGTCTAAACCCTAAAGTTTACTGGCCTAGATTGCACTATCAGAGGTGATGGCAAGCCTGTAGCAAACTGTCAGAAAACCAGACTGGTCTAGGCTAAGGTCCTGCCAGTGTCCCGAAGAGCTGGGTTACGGGCTGCTGCAGGGTCCTGGGCAGACCATTTAGCCTGTACGTGTTTCAGTTACTTGCCTATAAAATGGGACAGGAGATGTCAGTTTTGCCTTCTGTTTAGTCTGCTGATGAAGAAAATGCCTTTTCTAATACATGTAGTAGCCAGCACAAAGTCCTGATTGCTTTTCTAGACATTTTAGCATGAATAAGATAAAATTATTCTGCTGTGTTGCTATGAGATTTAAACCTGATACACCTGTATTAGTAATTTATTTTGAACAGTTCGAGATGTTTCAGGTGTTGGCATTCATATACCAGCAATCAAATATAGCAAAAATTACACTTTATCACCAGAAGCCCTGTGTCTTACTCAGGTTTAACAAGTAACTTCATGAATTAAAACAAGAGCTTCGGTATGCCAGCAGCTATAAACATCTGTTTAAACATGTTAGGGATTATTAGGGCAGTACCTCAGCTTGTTAACTGGAAGTGTGAGCCAGGTTTGCAGTCCAAAGCAAGCATAAGAACTGTGATGTAGCAAAAAGAAGGGGAAAACCTCATCCTTGCAGAGTGAAGATTAATTGGACATATACAATAAGCACACACAAGCCTTTAAACTTTCATTCAAATCTAGTCCAGCCATAAAAACACAGCTGTTAAAGCTAACAAAGCATTATAGGTCTAGACCTGCGAATGAGCACATGAATGGTATTAGAAATTAAAACCTGCAGTAAAAGTCTTAGGGCATGGTTTGTCACATCTGTACACAGTCAGATCGCATAGAAAATAATGACGAATTCAGAGTCAGACTTTGGTGTTCACTATAAATGCACTCTGAAATTGTATGACTGAACACAGTCTCTGGCTTCTCAGACTCCCACTATAATGCTGTGGGGTCAGGGAAGCTGAGAGATGGTCAGTGATAATGGTAAGCTTCTCATACAGAAAGATACAAGTGTTCTCTCCTTTTAGAAAAGACGATGGCAACATCTACTTCATCCTAGTTCTTCTCCTGTACACTTTTATGCCTCAATCATAATTGAAACACCTTTGCCAAAGCCTCTACTTCATCCAAGCAAAATCTCATGGCTGGTGGTGTCATCCTTCTGGGAGTGGTAGGTGTCCTTCCTTCACATCTTGTTGTGCCTGGCCTCCTGCATTTTGTGCTTTCTAAGCCCTTTCCATTAGCCAGGGAACCTGTCCTTCAAGAATTGCTGCTGTGCAGACGACATACAGATCCATCTTCTCACTCTTTCACCTTCACACCTGTTTCCCTACAGACAAACGAAAGCATCAGATATTCTGGCATGATCTTGCAGTTTGAATTTTAGTTCATATGTAAGATGGCTAATGCAAAGTCCTTAGTGTTTTCAACATTTTGTTCCTTTCTTCCTTCTTAATCACTGTGACAAAATTAGCCTTTGTCTCTCATTTATGCAGCAGTCATTTTATTAGCCTTTCCTTGTGATCCCCACATCTTGGTCATAGTCAGAGATTACATAACTTTTCATAAGTAATTGAAATTTCTCTTTTCTTATTCATTCACACATCTGGAACTTATAATTGAATTACTTGTGTCAATATCCCTTTCAGTTCCGTCTTGTTTATGTCTGCTCAATGTGCTGTTAAATCTTCTTATTCCCATTTTGTTCACATGTCTCAGTTCTTTAAATCCATCTAACTTAATTTTTTTCCCTCACACCATACACAAAGTACTTCCATTACTTCCACATTCCTTCACTGATCAATCTTTGGGTAGTTCTCAATTTCAAACAAGATCATGAATTTAATTTCTATGAAAAAGCAGCCTACTATTGCACATAAATAAATGTATGACTTCTATTTCTCTGTAGGTTGTTATTCAGTGTCATATTTTAGGGTATCTGGGTGTTTTGCTGTACTCTTTGTACTTTGTGTAATCTTCAAACAGGGCAGGTAGAATGATGTGCAGAATAGATGGGACAATAAATAAATAGGTGTGAGAATATATTATTAGAATGCCTTGTAGTGAAAAAGTGAATTTAAGAAATGGAAGGAAAATAGTCCAAGCAAGTATTTCACACTTCTTAGTGCGTGTATATTGTGACAATGAAGGGGTACAACTACCAGATAGTTAAAAATGCTAGACTCTACCATCCATATCTTAAAGTGCCAGGGGGGGAAATAAAAAGACAAATCAATGCAGTAGAAATATGCTTAAGCAGTTTGCCAAGACGCAAATTTTGCTGCAGACTTCTTAAATGATTCAGCGTATCATCTGGTTTGAGAGAATTACATTTTATCTTATTCTTGTGTCAACTTATCTCTTCTATTTCTTAAATACATCCTTTTTCTTATTAGGGAAAAAACCCAAACTTTAAGTGCTGGAAGCATGAACAGCTTACAAATTGTGTGTTTTCTATATACATTGTCTGGGAGGATGAGTATTTAAAAGGACCAGTATTGGTAAGACTTTTAGCAGTAATTGCCACTTTAAAAATGTAATCAGTGAATATGGAAACTGTCCTGGACTGCGTAATTCTTCATCATAGATTTCTATTTGTGCCTTTTTGCTAGGTAGTGTTTTGGATGAATGTAAGACAGTTCATGAAAACTGTGTCTATCAGCAGTGATTTGGTGAAGGTGTGTGGAAGCTGTCACAGGATCTAAATCCAATCTGATCTACCTTGCAACTCAGACCGGGTATTCCTCGCTGCACTCATGAATGGGCTAATTTTCCACAAAAGACTACTTTCCCTTTCTTGTTCCTTTTGAAATATTAATATTCACATTTGAAAATGAAACCAGACTTACTCTGATGTTGCAAATGGCATTGCTACAAAGGATGTTCACATCTCCTAAAACAGTGGTTCCAACTTGACAGTTTTTCTAGCTGGAGTCAGTATGATGAATACATGACAACTGTGGGAGAACTGGCCAGTTTTCCTCATAAAGACTGACTGATGCGTTTGAACAGTTGCTCAAGCACGACACAATCAAAATCTAGATAAAACTTTGTGTTTTCAGTTATTGAAATGTGCATATTTGGAAACACCCCACCGAACCCAACAATAACAAAAAATCCCACAAAAAGTCCTGGGTGTAACAATGATTTTATAAGTAAAAATGAATTACTCCCTAGCAGTGGGTGATTAGCTTCTCTAACCTTCAGAACAAAAAATTAAAATAGTAAGCGTGATCAAACATAAGAACCTCTCAAGAAATTTGTTTGAAAACAGACACGTTCTCCAGTACAAATCTCATTTACCTTCATGAACTCAGATACTAAAAATAGCATGGAGTCTTACAAATTCATAAAGCGGTTATTCTAATTAAGCCTTCAGAAAACTGAAAGTGTGGTTACTCTCTACATAGTAGTAGAATTGGGCCAGAAAATACAGAAACAAGTATCTAAATTGTATTTCAGCATGAGAAAAGTGATGCCTTGTCATTTCCTGAATTTAGTAGCGGGATGCTGAGAACCCCTCTCTGCCTATACCATGCTGAACAATGAGATTTGTTTGATTTGTGCCCATAAATTCAAGATGAAAGATGAGTTTGGCTCCCTTAGAAAAACAAAGCAGAAAATGTAGCTGAACATTATTCAAAAAAGGTATTAAAGACAAACAGGAAAATGGCAAAACCAGTGCTGCTTAGTGATGCATTTGACAATTCTGATTCTGACAGATTGAGTTAATGCTTTTTTTTTTTTTTTCCAAGCACTTAATTTGCTTCTTGCTTTGTTTTGAAATTTAATAATTTAAGCGTGTTTAAGAATTTAATGACAGATTTTTTTTATAGTCAAATTTAAATTCAGGAAAGCAATGACAACTGCTTTAGTACAAAAATAACGCAACTAATTTCAACACGCAAGGTCAGTGTAATGTCTAATGTACAAATTATAAGGTGTATGGTAGAGTAATTATTTCTGATACTATTTTTGGTCATAGTGATACAAAGTTTTGTAAAATTGTTGAAGTATGAAAGTGAAAAAGTCCACAACTGATGATAAATCTTAACAGGAATAACGCACAATTTTTCAGTATTAGTCAGGAATTTTAGGAAAGTGTTGAATACTGTCAATCCTATTCATTACTAGAAGTGGCAAATCCTGCTTTCTGACAACCCTACATGTGTGTTCAGATACCAGGTAGCATATTCAAACACTCATTCTTTTGTCCTTAGTCTCCACTCTTCCTAAAACCTCTCCTTTACTGTGACATCTACAATAAATTTGCCAGTTATTAGTTTGCTGATACAGTGATATCACATACTATCTTTTGGATCAATAATCTGTGCTTTTTCTTCCAAGCATCTGTAGCCTCCTCTTAGAATTTTTTGAACTTACAGCAAGGACCATTTCTCTTCTGCACAGTCCCTTGCACAGTGGTCCACAGCAAGTACTTGTAGTTGCTACGGTAACATAATAGCTATCTCAGATATTGCAGTTTAAAAAACACAATTCAAAAGCATGTCGCAACAACATAACGTAGGTTTCCTTTCTTAGTGAGCGCCCTTCTGTTTTTTCTTCTGGTAGCTACCAACCTGCTTATGCAGTAAACATAAAGTCATCATAGGATTTCAAACAGGATGGCACAGAATGGTGCTGACTGGGTGAAATAAGAGTGAATTCAGGAAAAATAAGGAAAGCAAAACTTTCCTGGAAGCATGTGTCACGGTACTGAACCTGTTGAAATGGACAGCAGCAGCTGCTGAGTGAAATGGAGCAACAGGCTGTTAAAGGAGACCTGAGTTTCTTAATTCTCATGTTAAGTAAAAGAGAAAAGGGAGAGACTTGCAGGGAAGGAACCAGCGCCACAGTGGAACAACAGAGGGATATAAAAGTAATTCCTTGCTGCATCAGGAATGCAAAAGGAAATTCCTCTTTGCATCAATAAATGTGCATTTTTTTCCTTTGCCTTCATCATACATGGGAGCTCTTCCTCTCTGCCCCCCCAATCGTTTGCTTATGTCATGTTTTGCTGTGGCCCCCTCAGGAAGTCATCAATGTTTGCAAACAGGTTTCGTATGTTGTTGCCTGCCTTCACAATTTCTGCCTTGTATAGTTAAAGTACTGAGACTAATTTCATTGTCAAAGGCAGAATATAGTTATGCTACTGACATATATTCCCATATGCTATGGTGCTGGGAGGAAGATACTTCATAGAGAAGACTTTAAAAAATGAATATAATGAGGAAGATGCAGAGGAAAATATGGTGTATATTTACATTGCAACTCCAACAACAAAGGAAAATGTGAAAACAAAACAGAAACCATGTTTGCAATATGTCACCCTAAAGGATATCTTTAAGTTGAAATATTAAATGCATTCTCAGTAACAGCAGAGTATGCCAATTTAAAAAAACGCCCAAATTTGTCATACCTCAACAACTCAGAGTGGAGCATTCAAAGGAATTCCAAACTATTCAAATGTCTTCCAAACCTGCAGTCTGCTGTTTTTTTAACTTTTTCCTAACCTTTCCCCTTCTCTCTCCTCCCTCTTCCAAACGCCTCACATCGTCTGCGTCCCAATATATGGTGTAGATCTATGTGAAGCAGGCCTAGTCAGGGAATAAGGAAAAAATGTTACATCTATTATTGATGTATTTCTTTTAGGATTAAAAAAAATTACTTTCTTCTCTATGGAAGGCTTGAAATTTGATCAAATATTTGGATAAATAAACTTACCCTCCTAGCTGTGAAAGATTCTATTGCTTTAAAATCATAATTTCAAAGATGCTTTATAGCTAGAATTGCTTGCATTGTAGCACCTGGAAACTGAAGCAGGGCCCTCACAGTTTATGAATGCATAGAATTAAAACCTGGAGTCCTTAGAGCTCAGAGTTTTACTGTTGACTGCAACACATCGGGGATATCACCTGTGACGAAAAGCATGCCCTGCCCTGAAAAACCTGACACGCTTAATGAGCAAGCCAGATTAACAAGGGGAGGAAAGGCAGGTGAAGTGGTTCATGTTTACGAAGCAGATCAGCTCCAGAGCACAGAACAGGTCCTTCTGCCTCCTGTCACAGCACAGTGCCCTGGGCATGCTGCCTCGACACAGAATTAACTGCTAAGTCTTTCCAGCGCCCTTTGAGAAACCGGGTAAATTAGCCTGCATTAAATACCTTCCTGATTCCAGTGCTGATCCAGCTTGTTTAAACCTTGCCTGAATACCTCTGTGCTGTATTCCAGCCCGCCTGTATTCTTCTGGGAAGCTATGGGGAGTTGCCTCTATTTTGAAAAATGGTTCCTGGCAGGCAGGCTTGCTCGGGACCCCGGGGCGGTGCAACGTTCCCGTCCCACCGAAGGGAACAGAAGAGCAAAGTGCCTGTTTACCTGGTTTGTGGTGAAGTGTGGGCAGTGCTGTTGGCCATAAAGACTTGTAGGGACCCGGGGGGACAGGACTGACCTTTCTCTCGTGGGCACTGAGATCTGTTGCAAACTTCTATCGGACCATCTATCCAGGCCCCCAAAGCAGGAGAAATGTGATGAAAGAAAAAGATACAGCATGTAATCCAATTGCTTCCAAGCTTATTTTTGCTGCACTGAAACCTATAAAAGTTACCATAAGAAACTGTTTCTGGAATTGATATCCTTTTTCTTTTCATTACAGAATTCTTGGAATTACAGTCTTGGCAACCAACAAATGTATTCTAGGAGATTTTTTCCTTGAAGTTATTTTCATGTTAAAAGCATAAATACAGGAGAACAAAAATGAAACTGAAAAAAACTGAACCGAATTAATCTTTGGTGTCGCTGTGCCAGCTTCAGTCTGGGCTGGGCTACATTTTAGCCTCTTCAATTGCTTTGGAAATACCCAGTCACGACATGAAGTGACATGGCAGGGCTATTACACCTGGAGTTTTCAGCTAGACTGGGGTGCTGACAGGGTTATAAGACTGGATTTTACAGGAAGTAAAAAATCAAAATTATTTAAAGTTCTAAAAGTTTTTTAGGTGTAACACCCCAAATTATAGTTTAGAGGAGGTAAACCTGGGTCACAGATTTCAGGATTTTTTTTTTCTTGACAATTTAAAACTCAAGAACCAATATTAAGAAAGTTTGCTTTATTTGTTCCTCTGTTTGGTAGTGTGAACCTCTTTCCCAAAGTTTCTGTCTTATTACTAATCTATTTGCTATCATTTTGGCACATAATTACTTCTAATTTTAGAAACGCTTGAGCAGTACACTCAGAATGTACTTTGGCTATTCCTACTCCTCCCCAACTTCCTGGAGGTGAAGTTTAGCAACATGCTTGTGAACTACTTGCAGGTTTCTGCAGGGAGTAGCTTGAGCTTGGGTGGATGGGATATTTCTTCTGGGACAATAGGGTGTCTGAAGTCTCCAGAAGCCTTGTAAGGTAGTCATTAACCAGCCATTTTTCTGCAGAATTTGGGCCGGGACACTGTAAGGCTGCTCTGACTTTAAACTTTGCTATGTGTTGGCCCTGAAAGTGTTTGTGCCTGCTTTATAGCAGAGTCATGCAACTTTAGTTTTCTCTGTTTGTTTGGGAGAGATGCTCCTGGAATTATCCTTTTCCTATAGGCTAAGGGGACGCTTGGGGACAAGTACTGTAGCTCACTGACACAGTACTGGCTAAACTGGAAATCTAATTCTGGGTGTCTTTTTAACACTCCTTAAAATAACATCTTCTGGATCTAGTCTCATTAACCCCTCATCTTTTTGCATGCTTTCAGCTGAAATTTTGCACAAGCTTAGATACTTTTAATTTCTTAAAATTAAAATAAACCCACACCTTGACTGGTTAAAGTATCTTTACTCCCTTGTAGAATGACAAATTTGCTGCTATAGACCATGGAATGTAATTTCATACTTGTATCCATAGAAGTGCCCAAAGTATCTAGGATGTGGTACGACTTAATAAAAGATGTAAAATATAGTGGGATATTGGAGCTATATAAACATGGTATCCGAGAAACATAGCAGAGAAGTACTCTGACATAGAATACATACAAATGCAAAGATTATTTTACACAAAATGAAAACTCAATAGCTTGATTGATGATCATTGCTAACTGCTTTTAGGAACTAGACTTGTGGTGTGGTACCTTGCTAATTTAAGCTGCTCTCCAATTTCACTCAATGAAACCAAATTGCTTTCATAGAAATTTAATTCCTATTTCTTGGAATACTATATTTTTGTTTTTATTATAGTGCTTATAACACTGTAGGGATAAATGATAGCCAGAAATAATATGTTGGATTAACTGCTAGCAAGATAACATGCAACTTAAAATTTAGAGCCATTTCATGTATGTGAAGATTAGTGCAACAGTATGATTATTTTCATCAGTGATATTAATTTCAGTATTCAATTGCAGTTGAATTGTAGATGTCCAAATAAAACCGTATGTTCAGTTCTCCTTCTGTGTGATATGAATGCAATATTTTAAATCAGCAAAAATCCTGAATTGTTTCCTAACATAGAATAATGTGTCTTTGTACTTGAGAGATCCATGCATGGATCACACAGCTATAGGTAGTCTGGAATAGAGTACTGTAGACAAACCCTCAGGTCTAAGAAAGCTTAACTATGTAATTTCCCTAAAATTTAGCTTGAGCTACTTAATGTTTTGTATGCAAAATGAGAAGAGTAAACAAAGATTAAATGGAGTGAAATTTAGTCCTGCTCAGATACAATAAGAAGATATGACTTGTCTACCACCTATCTCCTGCATAAATCCTCAGAAAGTGATAAACTGAAATGTCAGATATAATTACACTTTTATATAAAACTTTCCTGCAAGATTTAATTACCATATTCTGCATGCTCATGTACTGTGCTGGAAAACTGTAAGCTATTTTATCTGCTGGCTTCATCTACAGAAATAATATAAACAAGTTACTTCATTTTTTAAAAAGCCTTATTGGTAGTATTACCATTTGTTCCACGTTTTTTAACTCTTCTACATGCCTGAAAAAAAAAATACTCTTTGATTTAACAATGACATATTAGAAACCAAAGCATGTGAAACATACTGATGTTTTGCAAAAATAATTCTCCTGAAAGTTACTCTGTGCTTATGCTGTCATCAGTGCTAGAAAATTATACTTTCTTCTTTATCTATGCAAGTTCTACGGTGAGGTCTTATTTTCTTCTGTGCTTTTTGCACTCGTTCTCATATATCTGTCATCAGAGCATTAAAAAATCATAAAAACCCCTTGGTGTTATGAAAATCCTGACAGCACATTTTCAGCTTGCTTTATTTTTTTTTTGTTCAATTCACAATCAATGTTTGGAAACATCAAAGTCTGTAGAAGAAAGTTCTATTTTTTTATATCTGGACCTTTTATTTAGCATGCTTCTAACAAGTATTTGATAGCAGCCTCCCTTGCCCCTCCCTCTCCCACCGCAAACCCCAAAGACATGTCAGGTTCCTTCTTAGAGTTTGCAAAGAACCACAAAGGACTGGGGGGTTGTCTGCAAGGCTCCCCCCACCTCACAGACCAGGTTTGGAAGGCACCTTCCAGGCCATTGTTCAGGCACTAGCGCATACAGTGTTGTTCATGTTTGAGCTCGTGATTGAGGTCCACGTTAAAAGCATTTAGGCTTCTTGCCTGATGTTTCGCTGGGAAGCTGTCGCAGGCCTTCATGTCTCAGCTCCGCAGAGAGGCCCGACGGTTACCGCCCGTCAGTCTTTCCTCCGGCCTACAATCAGGACATGGCTGAGGAGTTTGTACACACTGCAGCGCTGCTGAAAACATCTGCACCTCTGCTCTAGAACATGTGAGAAGCTTATTTAGGGGACAAATAGATTTTGCATCATGTATCTGATTTGATAAGGATATAATGGTATCAAGAGTTCAAACTCCTTCATTGTCTGGCCTAGTCTCAGGGTACTCGGGCACCACCGTCCCACTAATCACTGGGCAAAGGCATGACTGTGCTCCTGCCTCTCCTGCCACTTCACACAGATTACCCGGTGCAGCAACATGTCTCCTGTGTGGCTTATCAATTATTATTCTTGTTGGGAAAACGTACAGAAAGGAAATGAGTCCCTGAAAGTCCTGTATTTGTGTGTGCAGCCTTTTACTGTTAGCAGCGGCAGAATGCGGTGAGGATGTCTGTGTCTGAGGGAAGCAACCCCGCACGGCCTTGAGTGTGTCACCAGGGCTCACTCTTAATACCTGGACAAGATGCTTTTCAGGATGCTATTCTCTTGCTCCATAAGTCTTTCTAATTTGATGTTATTTGATGTGAATTGTGTGTAAGTAATGTTAATTATGCAATAGATTTTGAAGAATATGTTTTGATTGTACAGTGGAAATGTCAGTCCCATTAACAATCATTATTACCTGTCAGAAAGTAGAAGAAGCTTTGAATGAATGCTAATTTTTTTTTTCTCCTATCTGTGCAGATGCATACCAATGTTTCATGCACATTTTGTTTACTTGTATCCTGATCACTAAAATAATCTTTTTCTCTCTTCAAGTTTTCTCTGCTTGGACTGAGTCCAGAAAAGAGAGAATGAGGCCCTGACTTCAGGCCCTCTGTGAGTCAGCTTGTGTTCGCATGTGCTTTGGAAACAAAGGTTTCAGTTTGCAGAAAGTGGTTCATCTGCTGAAGTGTTTCCAAACCTTGCTCCCAGTGGTCTCTGGAATTTATTTAGGCTGTGGCAAGGGTTCAAGAGGAGTGGAGTAGGGGTTTGGAGGCAGCAGTCCAAAGGGAAGAAAGTTGTTCTGTTTTGCTTTGTTATATAGCTTAAGGTAGCTGATTTAATAACTACTTCCGACCATAGACCTTCGCAATATTTCTTTGTCTTCAGTATCATCCTCTCAATTCAGTGAATTTTTTGTGTACTTCTATGAATTCTGCCATATGTTGCAAGGAAAGCCTACAACTATGAAGGGCTGTTTTTATTGACTCTAAGGTGACTGGTATAGGGTTCAAATAGACCACTTTTCATATCAGTTCTGTTGCTGGCTTACTAAACTAAACTGGATGAGTCTTTCCCCATTTTTTTTAAACTGAAAAGAAAAAGTTATGGTACTCTGATAAATTAATGCACATCTAATGATGTTATTTGCTTGTCTCTTAATCTGATTCAATGTGGATGAATCTTCCCTAAAAATGGATGACAAGAAATTACTTGAAATATTGCACCTGAGATTGGATTAGCTTTGTAAAATGTTATTGATACAACCTCTGAATATGCAGCACTCAATGTATCCTAATTATTGCCTAAAATATCTTTGTATTACATCACATTTTGTTGGGTCATTGTCATTCTGTAGTCAAGAGGCAGATGATTGTCCTCTGATTTTTCCAAGAAATGGGAATTTTCAGCTAGTACCAGAAGACTTTGTTATTCCTGAGGTTTATCACCTTCCATTTAACACTGCTGAGGTTTATCCCCTTTTGATTAAGCATGTGTAAAACTTCAACAGAACAAAAATTCATAGCGTATGTTCTTGTGAGGAATATAAACAGCAAACAGAAGTTTGCATGAAAAGGAAATCTAGAAGAGCATTAGAGGGAAGAAACAGTACTTTCTGTATCCCTCACTTCTATAAAACTGTGTTATTTTATTAAAGGCTCTATGTACTGTCCTTTTCATTGGCAATAAGGATCTACCTAGGATTATCAGATTTTTCAGTCCAAAATCGTATCTTTCTTTCATTCTCTTCTTGCAGAAGACCTAAAAGCTGAATATGAGGATGGTTCCTCCAGACTTTTAATGTTGCTATTGAATTCCCTGCACGCCTTAAGTTTTGCAAAATATAGTGCTGGGAAACTGGGTGTCTTCTGTTTAGTTTATGGGTTAAATACAAAATCCTACCTATGTATTTCCCTACAAACTGCCTGTTCTCAGTAGGGATGAGGAAGTAGGAATATTTTCATAATGCAGTCTGGCCACAGTTAGAAATTAATGATATGGAATCAAACAGGTATAGAAAAGGTTAAAACAACAAAAATTCTAATTCTAAGTCATGTTTTCATAAGAAAAAACAACTGAACAAGTGCAACTTCTTTTTTCTGAATTCATAACTACTTGTTCTTACTTGTGTGAGACAATAGGAGAGTCTTTTCTGGATGAATTAATGTACCTTATTTGATTTCTTTGGATTTTTTTTCTTTGATGTTTGTCTAATTAAGGATCAGTCCACATATTTAAAGTAATATTTCAGCACTTTAATAGGCTGCAATCATTACCTCTGGTGACCTAACATTTTTGGAATATTTAATTGTCAACCTTTGGGAAATCAGATGGAATAAGGAGTTAAAGGACAACAACATCCTTTGAACATTAGTGAACAGCAAGGGATAGTCAGTGTACCTGTACAGATCTCATTTGACAGCTTGTGTGTAATTGAAATTACTTTTTACTAGGAAAAAAGCAGAAAGTAAGCAGCAACAAGAGTAGGAAAATTGTTGTTGGTTTGCTCTAATGTAATGTGAATTGGATACACTGGAGCAAAGTTTCCATTCATACATATTTTCTTGTGGTTTTTTGGAGAGACCAGTCCAGGAAGCCTCCAAATTAAATTTCAGCTGTAGTGTCATGCCAGATGAAGCAGCAGTTTGTAGAAGTATCTGGAACAAAATGCTGTATTCCATTTTCACTCACAAAAGAAAGCCCAGCAGAGATTCCTGTTTTCCATTGCATAAGGCAGGATTAAAAGAACAAATCAGAGAGATGAGGGAGATTCGTTAGATAAAAGAAACCTAAGGTACTAGGGATGGATCTTTGATATGTTTGTCCACCCACAGGGGTGAAGTTTATCAACAAAGAATGGTACATTTCTAGATACTAGAATATTCAATAATAGCATATATGTTCACATTTTTACATGCATGTTCTAAAACTAAATATTTGATTTTTCATAAGTTTGTATGTGTGGGCTTATCTAATAACATTGCAGCTGTAGCAGCATTATGCTACATTAAACCTATCATTAGTGAATTCTAGGAGGCACTTGCAAGTTCAGCTTGCAGACAGTAAAACAGCACCCACTTTCAATGCAATCATTAAACTTCACTGTATCAATTACCAAAATTTTGTACGAACTGTATATACGAATTACGCGTTCCACTGTTTTCGTAAGACACTTGGTTACATTATCATCTTGCTGCAGGTATTTCAACAGATGGCAAAATTTATGATACAACATCCAGATTTTAAACAGGGCACTGAGTTCCTCTCAGATCTGGTAGTAACCCTAATACATGGGTGCTTAACAGAAGGTCTTGTATGAGCATTTGCTCTGTGAACTCTGAAAATTATTCATATAGTATGTAAACATATAATCAGCTATACAAAAAGTTACAAAAAATAATATAAATGTACATTGTAAAAGAATATAAGGCATTAATGTTATTTTTAAAATGTACAGATTTTGAGAATGAAGTAGCTTATAAGGAGCCCTGAGCTAACCAAGAGTATTTTTGAGTACACTGAGTATAAGATACTTACAGAAGAGTGGTTAATACTGTCCCTCAGTGAAACGATACAGAAAAGGTGAAAGTACGTTTAAAGCACATGAGATGATATACAGATTTCAGTGTTTACGATGTGAAATGAAGAACAAGGGTTTGTTTAAAAGTCTAAAAGATTTGTTTTCAAAACAATAAAGGACTGCCTTATGCAGTTGGTGTTATGTATTTTCAACAGTTTAAAATTACAATAGGATTGCATAGATTACAGATCTGAAAAATGATTGATAGATTTCTACTAAATGACGAGTAAACAGTGTTTGTTCCACTGCTAAAATAATATTTTGAGTAATTTCACAAGAACAAGTAATTAGAAGAAGAAAGCATGATGTTAGGTGGAAATTAAGCCTTTGAAGGGAAATCCTGATCATAGAGAAATAAAAGAAAATTTTCATTAGCTTTAATGAGCCAGGATTTTATTTTTGAAATTTAAAGCTTTGTTTTCAGTATTTCTTGACCTGATATAACACTGTATTTATTTCTGAGATGCTAGTTACAACTGTACATATAATAATTTATATAAATATATATTTATATGTGTATGTGACAAACACAAATATACATATGTAAACACACAGATACATACCTATAATGAACCAGAAACCTGTATTGTTCTGGAAGGTGCATAAATCATGTGCCCAAATAAACATGTGAGTAGTCCCATACAAATCAGATCCTTGATGCTTGGTATGGTCTTATGTTCTCATGCGTTGGAGCTCCTCTGTGGACAAAACCAGGTATGTGTGATCAATGTTGTTCTCTTTAAAGCAAATCTAGGTTTATAACAACAGTGTGATTCTGTGGATCCTCCACAGAGGCCTCTACTTCAATTCAAAGAGTGCAGCGCTTTTCACTATATTCATTCAAGAACGCAAGTGTAGTCACAAGAAAGGTCAAAAAAAGGTTTACTGCTGAAGCCAAGTCTGTCACTCATCATATAAGTTATGCGCAGCCAAACCATGCAGCTTGCCCTTTGATGTTTTGTCTGATAAAACTGTTGTGAACATATCTTGAAAGAGATCATAAAATAATGCCCTTACAAAGGCCTTTTAATTAATTGTTATTAGTAAAACTCCATTATTTCAAAGTTCAGTAACGGAATTTTTCAGCGGACGGTGTGCCAGGCTGAAGGCCAGCTATTACAGTGTATTCAGACAAGCATCTTCCACCCAAAAGTTCGGTGAAGGGAATGCGACAAATCTTTTAATGTTCCCATTTAACAGTATATGGACTAAAAAAAAAAGATTAAAAATAGGCAGAGAAGGACGAAAGGCAATTTTAAAGCTGCTGTTGCTGTTAAACACACATTATTTTTGGGTTTTCTCGTATACATTCTGTGAGAAATCAGAATCCGTTGAATACAGGTGTGCTGTTGTTTCCTTAATGACACATCCCTGAGTAAGATCCTTCATTCCTTAATCAGAATGACAGAGAAAAGGTACCATTTCTGTTGGAGCTGCTCTGTGGGCATGGTACAGTGGGATTAATTTACATTTCAGAAAATAACAGGGGTTATGGTAACTGCAGAAATGAAAAGGGAAGTTTCTTGCTTGTTGTCCTGGTTTTGGCTGGGATAGAGTTAATTTTCTTCCTAGGAGCTGGTGCGGTGCTGTGGTTTTGGATGTAGGATGAGAATAGTGTTGATGACACACCGATGTTCTAGGTGTTGCTAAGCAGTGTTTTCACCAAGACAAGGAGCTTTCAGCTTCTCACCCCACCCCACCAGCGAGAAGGCCGGGGGGCACAAGGAGCTGGGAGGGGACACAGCCAGGACAGCTGGCCCCAGCTGTGAGAGGGATATCCCATACCATATGGCACCATGCTCAGCATAGAAACTGGGGAGAAGCCGCCAGAGGCTGCTGCTTGGGAACTGGTTGGACATCAGATGGTGAGTGGTGAGCAATTCCATAGCACATCACTTGTTTTGTATATTCTAATTCCTCTTACTATTATTGTTATTATTTTTTTTCCCTTCCATTTCTGTCCTATTAAGCTGTCTTTATCTCAACTCATGAATTTTACTTTTTTTTTTCTCCCCAATTCGCTTCTGCCATCCCACTGGGGGTGCTGGTGGAGGGCTGAGCGAGCGGCTGGGTGGTGTTTTGCTGCCTGCTGGGTTAAACCCCACAGCTCTCGGTGTCTCGGTGGTGGCCCAGCACTCTCCTTCACACTCTGCTTTAGAACCACAGTCAAGCAAGCAGCCACAAGCAACCAAATAAAAACCATGTTTCTATTTTCCCTTAGGAAGAAAGGAGTAAAGTAGTTTCCCCATGTTCAAGAACTGGAAGACTACAAAAGGGACGGGTGAATTCCATGCTCCAAGACTAGTGGTAATACAGAACTTTGCAAGGTTACGGAGCTCTGCAACTCAGAAACTGATATCAGATTAATTGCAAATGAATCATTTGAAATATTTTCTTGTCTTGTCTAGAGTGTTTGAATATTCCCAAATAACTAATGAGATTTGGAAGGTATTCATCTCCCCAGGAGACACAAAAGTTTCTGTAAACTTGACTTTGAGTAGTATTGCTGCAGGCAAGGAAATCTATGCAAGCAAACAAAGCCCAGGAGATAGGTTGCCTTCTGGCAGACTATTAGAAAACATTTTTTAGCAACTTGTAATATTCTTCAAAATAATAAAAAGTATTATTTTTAAATGGAAATATTTTATGTTTGAAGTAGCATTTTAAAAAGCCTTGGGATCAGAGCACAGCAGAGTAAGCCTTATTGCTCGTCCTATTGAATGTGAATGAAGTATGGCTCAAATCTACAAGCATATAACCAGCTGTAGCTTGGGTTTTACACTGTCTGAGCTTAAAAGTTTGGGTTGTTTTGTTTTTTCTTTTTGGGAGGGGGACAGATTCCATGAGCTCTCAGTCCAACTTTGATTCTGAAGCCCTGGGAGATGGCAGAGATTTTCTCTGCTTCAGACCAGTTCATTTGATGGTCCTTTATAAAGACCCTGCAAGTGGATATGGAGACGAGTCCTCCAAACTCCGTGGAAGACAAATGATGCTTTATTGCAGTGTTTTTCTACAATGTTAACTTGAAAAGACAACTGAATGCAACTTTTCTGCTAGGAGAATCCAATTAGAATGGTACAATGCCTACCTCTAAGAAAAACAGCTCTAAATATGTTATATGATAACTCCTGCTTTATGAGTTGGGACTACCCAATTCCACCATATAGAAGACATCAGAAAAGGGCAGGCTGTGGGGAAGCAAGCAGTGTTATGCTATATGTGCTGTACTGCTAGCTGTCAGTTTACTGATAACTTGCAGCAGTCTACGTGAATTTGTCATTTTCAGATTACAGGAAGGAACTTACAGATCTAGTTTCTTTAAAAACTGCTAAAATAAGCTTGGAACAGTAATTTGAAATATTGTATCCTGAACTCTGGGACTTGTAGATATTTAAAATTTTATTCTAAAATAGTGTCTGAATTTATGAGCAGAACATCTGATCTCTAAAATATATTTCCCCCTACCCTACAAAAATGATTATGCACTTGCCACTGAACAGCTGCATACTTCCAACATTCAGCAGGGTACAGAGGAATGCGCATCTGACACGTAACAGAAGATCTACAGGCAAAATTAAGGTTTCCTTATGTAAGTTAGAAAAAATAGATTATGGCATGAAATCTAACAGTAGCTATTTACAACCACGTTAAGAAATTACTTGGCAGACTGTTAACTTCACCCATTAAAATAATTATTCCATGCAAGAGAAACATGTAACAATTATGTTTAAGATTGGTTTGTCAAGACTTTCTCATTAATTTCAATGACAATGCCTTTAAGAATGATATGACAGAGGAGTACCTTACCATGAAATATAGCCAATGACAGCTTCACTTTAACCAGAGAATTGTGTGTTCTTTTGGTGAACTACTGCAAATACTATTCTATACCTTTTGTTAATTGTAGTGATTTAAAAAGTCTTAAACTTTGATCCTGTAGTATTGGGATAGGGAGTACAGTAACTTCAGTTCTTGCATATGTTTCTGTAAATCTATTTTGAAATTAGTTATATGGGTAAACCTTCAGAAATTCAATAGAAGTTTTTGATGTGATGTCCTGAAATATTGTTTTGTGGCAAGTATCTATTGTAGGATCAAAACAATGACAATGCTCAGCTACGAGGATTTGAGACTGTCCCCCCCAGATTAGATATCCTTACAAAGTAATAGCAAAAGGATGTGCTGCAATTATAAATAGCATCTTAGACATGACACAAGTGCCATGTATTTATTTCAGATGCAGCAAAGAATACAAATGAGTTTCTGTTAACAATTGGTATTCTAAAGCATTACGTTTTCTATTTAGATGAAGTTTTCCCATCATGTCTCATTATTTCAGTAAGCATTTATGCTTTTATGCCTTTTTCTTTTTTTAGGAAATATTCTACCAAAAATAAATAATTAAACCACAGATGAACTGTCAAAAGAGAACATTCATATTTTAACGCAACATTAACATTTTGGTAATTAACATGGCAGTTAATGCTTTTAGCAGATGTAACAACATTAGACTTGTAAATTTTAATTAAAGTTAATGGTTCACGATAGCTGTAGGGATCAGGCATCCTCTCTAGATACTGAAAACATGTCTAATGTGATTAGAAATACTAATTGAAGAAAAAAGGACTGCAATAGTAATGACTGTACTTCTTTATCCTACTAAATTATTACAATCCTGCAGCAACTTTTAGAAATATATTTGCAGGAGGAAGCTTGAAGAGTCAAATGCTCTCCTTGAAGAAATTAAAAGGGGTCAATAGAATATTGCAGACATTTTTGGTGTATTAGAAGAGGGAATACCATTAACCGAGAGCCACTGCTCCATCCTTAACCCCCTGAGACCATATTCCCAAGAAATACTATAAAGTTATTTGGTTACATTTCACATCCCTTTTGGATTTAATTAGGAACTAATGTGTTAGTTTTAATTCCCTCAGAGGCTTTGAATTCCAATAGCAGGCAGAGAAGCAGGACTGGCACTGGGAACTATGACTCAAGTGGACATTTCTCAGTTATAGTGCAAGTTAAGAGACTGGTAGTGAGTCCTTTTCATGGCTTGCTGATACATGAAACATTTTAATAAGCAAAGGGAAAGGATTAGTTTTACTAAGGGTAATTACAAGCTGCTAGCCACCTATAAAATGCACTCCCATTTTATTGTAAAATGCCAACAATATTTATTTCACTTGTTCTGTGGATTTTTTTTTTTTTCTCTAAAGCTGGCTCCAGTCTCCTGAAGTCAGTAGAAAAATTCTGTAGCCCTTATTCTAGCAAAATTGCCACTGAAAATCATGTTCTTTCTACTGGGAGTTCCAGCTAATAAAGATTAAACACTGGAAATTAAGTTTGCTTTTTTTGACTGACAGTAGTTATTTTCACTATAAATGCAGTTATTCCCTGCTAGTGCCGTTAGCTCTGTTTCTGTCAACACCCTTCTAACATCATCATAAATTATTATTCATTTGCATTGCAGCACAGGCACAGGCTCCATTCTAGCAGGCAAAGTGCAAAGACACGGTGAGAGACAATTCTTGTTTGGAAGAGTTGCACTCTAACCAGTTGTGACACAGGCTAAGAGGAAGGATGATAGGAGAACGAATGCTGGTTTATCTTAATTTTATTTCCAGCTGAAAGGCTGGAACAAGAGATTAGGAAATTTCATCAAGTTTATATGGAAAGACTGAATAAAGCTGTTTGAATGGAATATATCGAGTAACAGTGGAATTTAGAACATTTGCAAAGACTTGTGTTAGTCTCTGGGCAATGAGCCTATGTGCAACGTATTACCTTTTGGTCTTCTATCAGGACGAAATGTAAACACTAAATGGTGTTTAAGTAATAGTGAACCTCAGGCTGCCTTTCTACAAACGTGTACCTTTGGTTGAATTTGGGTAAGAAGATCTGAATTGTGCATTTTGAATAGCTGTCCAGTTGCATCAGCTGGTATGAAGCAGAGGATAGCGTAACACATTTGGATATGCTCCTCCGTGAGGTCTGTGGCTTTGTGATTTGCTTGTGTGCTAAATAGCCAAGAAATTTTTTTTTTCTTATCTGTCACTTTCCATTGGAAAAGCACAATATGTTTGACAAACTTTCTTCTAAAATATAACTGTGTTACTAGTAAAATAATAAGTTGCTTCTATGGATTCCTCGATTCAACATGCTAAGTACAACAATGCAGATGTCTGATCTACCCAAGGATTTAGTCAGGTGGGAAGGGGAAATAAAAGTTATGGTTAAGGTTTCACTAAACCTTTTTAGACACTACTTTTTCATTTCCTAGACACTACTGAAGCTAATGTTATTCTGCATATGGATCTATAAACATGGATATCTGTTTTATTTGTCTTAAAATGTAACAGCTGTGGATTTTTTCTTTTAACAATTTACTGCATTTTTGGTTTGTAGCATAACACAATTTTTGGCAGCTATGAATTACTGAAGGAAAGAACAAACCTTACTGAATTTTCTCTTTTTTTTGGCTAAAATTCACAGATCCAACAGCTAAGGGCCAGGTCTTCAGCTGTGTAAATCAGCATGACTCCACTGAAGTCAGAGCAGCTCCACTGACTTACACTGGCTAAGAATCTGGACCTCAGTGACACCAAATATACAGTTTATAGGTTTATTGGCAAGTACATGTTTATAGACTTGAAGGCAGCTTCTAATCCTGTGTCATATTGTAAACACTACCGCCTCGGACAGACGGACAGAACAATTATTTGGAAGTTGAAGGGCTTGCCCACTTCCATAAGAATTTCTTTTATATAAATATATTTCTGTTCTTCTAGGAAAGTGCCTCATGCACAAAGGGTCACTGCCAGACACCAGTTAGATAATTTCTACCATTGAAAAAGTGTGCTAGGAGTCAGGTTCTGGCATTCAGAGCAGGATAATCAATTAACTTACATGGTGGAAAATTAAAAAATATATATAGGGAATACTTTCCAGTCACTGATTAGAGATTCATTGTCACAGAGTTAATGTGACCAAGAAATTTGTAATGTTCGAAATGGATTGGATCTTTAGATAGAGGATATCCTAGCCAAAAAAAAAAAAAAAAAATCTTCAGAAGAACAGTAGCTTGATGTCTAAGGGTTTATGATAAATATTTGTTAAATAGAAACAACTGAGGTAAGATATAACACAGGCAACAATGTCTGTTGCTGCATTCTGTGACAGAGTCATTGCTATCATGCGTGTCTTGATAATGTTACTTCTAAACCGAATTTGAACTTGCTAGCTGGGTAGTCTGTTACCAAAGTTTCTAAAATGAGGGAGAGTGGCCCTGTCCTCAAGGAACATGGGCAATGCTGGGACGTACTGAGCGAAGATGTGGAGGGAACTGGGTATAGCAGACCTGAAGCCTGCTCATGTAGTTGCAATGGAGGGGAACTGTGGATGGGCAGAATATGACCACTGACAGCAGCCCACGGTCAATTACCGTGGACTTTGTTTTTCTTTATTACCAGTGAGCAAGCTAGGTTGGGCTTACTGCAAAAAGGTATTGCACAAAGGACTTTTTTTTTAAATCACATTTTTTAAGAACAAAATTAAGAGGCTAGTTGTACCATCAGGTATTGCCTTGCCAACCGAAACATGCAGGTTTAGAAACAGATCCACGCTTTCAGGCTGCTAATCATACAAAAGTTACATGTCGTGCACAGCTGCAGGAGTGTGCGCTGCCTGTGCCGCCGCTGCAGACAAACTGCCCTCAGCTCCCTGGGAATGCTGCTACGGCATCCTCCCAGTAAGCGTGCACTGGGAGCACTGGGAAGGGCAGTGCCTGGGAAATGCAACAGTGCCCGTGGAGCGCTCTCCTGGCATGGGTACTTGGTACAGCCACTACCAGCTGCGCTGAGGTGCCACTTTGATGACCCTGGTGCCAAATCCTGAATGTGGCTCCACAAATCACAAAGGTTTTAAGTTATAATTATTAGCTAAAATAATTTCTATCCAAACAGTGCCTTTTAGGCTTCCTGACAGGCCTGGGTGTGTTTACTATGCTCACCAGTGCCTACTGGTGAAAATCCTCTTTTAACCTTTGTTGTTTGAATCTCCTATACCTGTGCCTTATTTTGTGTTTTTTTTCAGTGATCTTTGGCTAGCTTTCAATCTGGAAGTAGACTATAATTTTCAGTTTAGTCCCACTTTTGGTGTCCATACTCTGTTCTTCATAAATGGCAAAAGTTTCCTGCGCGTGACAAAAATTGTGGGGGAATCAGAAAGAGTACATCGTATTAATAACCTTTTTGGGACCCTAAAAGAAAGGAGGACTAAAATCTTTCTCTTTCAAAAAATATTTTTTTTAACATTTTACATTATTTAGTATTTTATATATATATATATATACACACTATATATATATTTAGTAAATGAATTAAACATTTAGAACAATCAGCTTTTTAAATAATCACTGTTGGTAGTGTAAAATAGACAGTTAGCTACTTGTTCACAGAAAACATTGCATTAATTATTTTTTTGGTGTAATTTTGCCAAGGTTTTAGGTTCCTTAAGCTCAACATTCTCTCACTTTTCTATGTAGCTGCACCTTCCTGTGCAGCGATATTGCTAAGGGTTTAGGGTTCTCTGCTGTCCCTTGAAACCGATCTCTCAGCCTTCAGGTTTAGAAGCCCTGTTTTAAATATACAATTGCATGGTCAAACTCCTTAATATTTAAAAATGTCAGTATTTATATGAAAAAGAGTATTTCTATCTTCACTAGAATACAGTTAATCTCTGTAGGAGGTGAACAAAATCACCTCTAGAAAAAGTATAAAACAACCTTGTTCCTCAGTATTTGTTGTCTCAAAACTAAAAAGATTTCAAGCTGGTGGTCGTACCTGTAATTTTTTCATTACAGGTTAAATGGTTATTTTAATGTTTTTTTTAAATTAACTTCTCTGTGAAATTTCTTAATCCACTCATACTTCTCACTTGCATAGTTTAAGTAGTCATCGTATAGAAAAATGCTTTCATCTGTTCCATTTAAAACACTTAGCTGCTAATTTCATTGTATGGCACCTAATTATTTCCTTATGGCAGATAAGGAATAATTATTACTGTATCAATATTAACCAATGAAACAATAACAACCACAATTATCTTCTTTATGCCTTTCATAAGTTGGCAATATCCATTTTCTGTCTCACTTCAGTCATCTCATTTAGTCATTTACATTTAAGTTAGAGTTTTCTGTACATTCTTCCTCTTATAGAAGTTTTTGCTTACCATTATTTTTCCTTTTCATCCCTCCTGTAATCTGGTTCTAGTGCTTCTGTTTTTTTTTCTTTCTTTTTTTTTTTTTTTTTAAATTACTCTCCTGCATAATTTTGTACCACTGGCAAACCTGAGTCATCTTATTATCTCTTTTCTTTATTATTCAAAAAAGACCCAGCACACAGCCCTGTGGGATTCTAGTAGAAACCTCCCTCTTTGTAGAAGTGCATTATTTATTTCTACCTTTTTTTCCTATCTGAAATCAGTTCTTAGCTAAGTACTGGTCCTTTCCTCTTATTGCAAGGCAGCTTAATTTCTTAAAGAAACTTTAGTGATGACTTGTCAATGAGTTTTTTTGAAATAAAGGAATCTGACATCATCCAAGCTCACCGCTTCCACATACCTTTCAAAAAACTCTCACAGGTTTGTGTGGTATGAAGGAGTCCCTGTAGGTATCTCTCATGGTATCCCCATAAGCAAATAATTTTTCTACTCTTATCTTCCTTGAATCCTCTTGTCTTTAAATCACAATTGTTTATTGGCCTTGCAAAGACTACAAGAGCAGGTTTCCTGCCTCTGATGTGTTTGGAAGAGGTTTTACGATTAAGTTTTATACTATTACCAACATTTTCCTTCAGATGCTTTTGGCCTGCCTTTTACAGCTTTACATTTAGCTTGCCAGAGGTTTTGCTATTTTCTGTTTTTCTCATCTGAACACAATTTTTTTTTTTTTAGACTGCCTTTTTCTGTTTAATACTATCCTTTATTCTCTTGTAGAGCTGTGCTAGTCTTTTGGAGGTCCTCTTACTACTGGCTTTGATAGATGATAGATACTTGCTCAGAAATTCTAATACAGGTCATTTACCCCTTTGGCTATTCATTTTAATTTACTTTTAACAAACTTCCTTGATTTTATATAATCCTCTTTTCAACATTCACTGTTGCTATGGTAAATTTATTTGGCCTTTTCACTTCTACAAAGGTGTTGAATTTGAATATATTATGATCAAAATTCTGAAACAGTTCTTTGATAAGGAAGTTCTGAAGGTCTGGTGCCCTGCTTGGTCCAAATCAGGAGTTCTCCAAGCTCCTCTGATGAATTGCTCCATGTAATGATTTATAATGTCTAAAAGCTTAAGTTCTGCATAAGGCCTTATCACAATATTTATACAATGCAGATCTAACAGATCTTTCTCTTTACTCCTGCCTTCACAGCCTTTCTGATTTTCCCTACCATGTCACAGACAGCTATCCTAGCCTTTTTACTGTTATTAACAAAGAACCAGGACAGAAGGAATCTTGAAGTTTTGAAATGGAGTTTTCAGGCTTCAAGGACTTAGAGCAGAGCAGTTGATCCTTTTGATTAATTTCCTGTAGTTTATTGATTTGAAGAACCTAAAGAATTGTTAACCAGTGAGCTGTTATGTTATGCTCCTACCTCTGTGACCCCGAAGACATCCATTCCCATCCTCCACTGTCCTAGTGAGCTCTTCTGCTTGAAAGTTTTAAAGTTTTGTAATCTTTATTTTTCCTAAGTCTTAAATTTATTCTGTTAATGAACAGCTCAAGAATCCAGATGTACTGAGACCTAGATAATAGTGGAAAGCAAGTTAGAAATCATCTGGGGAGTAGGTCTAAACACTTGAGTTCCCCTTTGACTTTTGTGTTATTACCTAACAGTCCACCTGCTTTTAAGTCCAGTAGCTCAGTCCTAGCAAAGGACACAGTTTCCTAGTTCAGTGGCAACCCGAGCATAACATTCCCATTCCAAATAATATCCTTTGTCATCACTCGGTATTTTTGATATCCTTGAACCTAGGCCATATTTATAGGTTATATATATTCACACATTTCAATTATATAAATGTCAACAATCAGAAAAAGACTGGTGGAGCTTTCTTAAGTTAATATTGATATGTAAATAGGTTTCCAATAGCAAGGCTATTGAAGTTCAGCTTCAATTGACAAATAGTGAGGTCCTCATTCCTTCTGCCTCTGGGCTTTTGATTCCAGGTGTAGAGTATGTGCTAGCAACACCTTCAGGAGTTGATAGGACTTAGGGAATGTGCCGAGTTCTCCCTCCCAGATCCCTAATTCCAGCATGTCTTTGTCCATTTTCTCTAATCCTTTGCTAGCTGGTTAGGCAGTGTCCTGTTCAGCCCTCAAGAGAAGCATTTGCCAGAGATAAGCCTGCTCCTTAACAGTCCCTAAGGCCACTGGATCTTCTGGAGCCTCTTCTGCCTTTCTGATTCTGTCTGATATAAAGGCTCTGTTACAGAGAATATTAGATGAGTTTATTTAACTGAAAATGTGCATTGAAAAGCAAAGAAAAACATCCTTCCATAAATAAATATTTGTATAGCACAGGTCTGAAGACTATGTTCTGTGGTATGTGGAAGATTTTAAAATTTAAAATTAATGGGTGCACTGTAGTTATGTTGACATTAAAGGCTTCTTCCCTGCTCATGATGGTTGTGATAAACGCAGTCATGATTCATGTCAAAAATAGAACGTACTGTGATAAGTGTAATTGTTGTACCCTGTGTAAATCTGGGACCTGTATCGCAGTTGTGGTGAGTGGGTGCGTGTGGTTCTCCTTTAAGACAATGTGATGGCTTCCCCTTCCCCTGAGGCAATCGCTGCCTGGAAAAGCCCTCCAAAGGAGATAAGGAAAGCGAAACCATGCCAGGGAAGGCCCACCAAAGGAGACAAAGACCTTGAGATTTGAGAAAGTGTGCCAAAGGCGAGCCAGTAGGAGGAGGAGGTGGACCCTAACGGCCCAGTGGGGAAAGAGCTGGACGAACAGCCGGCGAGAAGAGATTGGTCAAGATCCGGGCATAAAAGACGCTGCTTTTAGGACTCAGGTGTGCGTGTGGTGGAACTAATTGAGTTCTCCGCGCACCCAGCACTGTTTTTGCTTGTTGTTTCTCAACCTAAATTGATTGAACCCAAAATAAATTTGTTTTAATTGTTATCGTTTATAACAATGGTGGACTAATTAACTGAAGCGTCCTCTTCATCTTTAGGTTTTTTGATTCTCAAGCACCAAAACTGAAATGGAAACAACTATTCTCTGAGAAGGGTAAGGTTGGAATAAGGGAGAGAGAATAGGCTGCAGCAATTGGTAATGTCAGGCTAAAGTAGTCATCAGATACAGGCGACTAAACAGAGAAGTCAAAATATTATGGAAATGTATAGTGAAGTAACAACAAGGAGAAAATAAAGGAAAAAGAATGAAAGTGAGAGCAGTAAGTACAAAAACACGATGCAAGACAAAAAAGCCCAATACAGTCAGATTAAGCAAAGGAAGACGGTGATAAATCTACCAGAAAAGAAGGCAAGCAAGCTCTGGGTTATTCTCCTTTAATGCATGAATGTAGAGAAAGCTTCAAATGCTGGCTACGTCTTCCCTGTGATTGTGAACTGCTCATTTTCCACCTGAGAGAATCTAGAGAAGAGAAATAGCTGGATAGTATAGTATAATTGCCTTTAATAAAAAAAAAAAATGATATCTCATAAGACAATATTCTGTGATCAGCTACACATCAAATATCAATCCCTCCTTTTTCCATCACAGGTTTTGCAAATACATGACTATCTCATGCAACTAAATTTCTGGTTGAGACTAAGGGGACTTTTGGAGATGGAAAACATTCAGTGGAATCACTGACTATAATTCTTTTGTGTAATTTCTTAACATTATATGCCAGGTCTATCAAGTTTTCACTCTGGTATGTGGGGAAACCTGAAGTATTGCGCTTTTTACAAGAAAACAATGCAGGGAATTCTTGTTCAAGAATGCTTTTGCAAGATAGTTTATTCATGGGAAAAAAGAATTCCCTTAATTGTGATTCCAATTTATTCTCTTGGGCTGTACTTTTTAAAGAAATACAAAATGTACTTCAAAGGGGAACATTGTAGTATATGTCTGATTCCACAGGCAGAGTGGTCACCTCATCACTGTATTGGGCTAGTGACATCAAATAACCCAATGCTAATAAAAAGGAAACGTGCAAAATGATTAATAAATGTGTTAACATCAGAGAAAAGAGGGCCAACAAAAAAATAATTTCCTTTCAAACTTCTTGTATACCTGAATACACCGCAGATCTCTCAAAGCTGAAAACTTTGCCTCAAAAGCAGACAGTATAATTTTATACAGAGGAAGGTAAACAGATTTTTCCCAGACACACTGGCCCATTTCCTATTTATTCTGCGAGATTTAAATCAAGTATAACTTTGATTGTTACAAGGGAAAAGCCTCCCAAACCCAGCCCTTAGGGGAAGTGAGACTTTGGTTTCGAAAAATTAAAATACATCTGATTCAAGAAGGTTTTAAGTTACTGTTTTCTCACTAGAGTGCCAGAGATCTCTATTTTACAGAGGGTTTCCACACTTGAGGAAGAAGCTGTTCCATCACAATAATCCATAACCTTACTGAGGAATTGTGGTCAGCTTTCATACTTCGCCCTATTATTGTTTTTTCAGATCTCTGTACCTTGAAGTTAATTGGTTTTCCTCATCCTGAAGCAGGCTAAACTTTCAGGAACCTGAAAAGTAGTAGTAGTCTGCAATTCAGCATTTTTAAATCTATTTAACCACAGCCCTGTTGCAATTGTAGAAGCTATACAAGTATACTAACAAGGAGCTTGAGTCACGTTCACACGTTCAGCTGCAATACTTGGTCACACCCGACGTCTGGTAGATCGAGTATGGCAACGGACACACCGGATGAGCAGTCTGTCCTTCGGCACCCCGCACTGCCCAAGGCAGCCCGCCCCAGGCCTGGGCCCAGCACTGGCTGAGCCTCAGGGGTGCAGCCCCCGGCACCCCGAGGCCTGGGCCCGCCTGCAGGGGTGCAGCCCCCGGCACCCCGAGGCCTGGGCCCGCCTGCAGGGGTGCAGCCCCCGGCACCCCGAGGCCTCGGCGCCCCCTGAGCGGCCGTGCTGGGGGACCTGCGCTGCTGGTGCGGGTCGAGGCCCCGCTGCGCTTGATCGTTTCGTGATTATAAACATCATACGCGTGTTTACGCACCAGATGAACGGTCCCCGTCTCAAAATATTCACAAGCCAAGCAGTTTGCGAACGAGCCGCAGGTGCCCCGCACAGCCGGGGACGGGGGCAGCCGGGCAGCGCTCCCCGCCGACGGGCGCCCGCAGGCTGTTCGCGAGCCGCCGGCCGAGCCCTGGGCCGCCGCGCTGCCCTCCTGGGCCGCAGCCGTGCGCCCTGCTCCCCGCGGGGGCCCGGCCGCCCAGCGCCAACGGGAACTCCTGCCGGGCCCCGGACAGGCTGCCGGCCCGGCGCAGCACACCCGCGGCCGACGAACTCCTTGCCTCCGGCCGGCAGGGGGGCGGCGGTGTGAGGCGGGGCCGGGCGGCCGCCCCGCCTCCCTCCTCGGGGATGCCGGGATGTTTACGGGCCCGGCCGGAGCAGCAGGGGTCGGCGAGCAGGTCGGGGCTGTGGCGGGTGCCTGAGCCGCCCGCTAGGAGCCTCGCTAGGCGCCCGCGGTCAGCTCCGGCCTGGCCTCGGGCCTTGCGGCGCCGGAGGAGCCGGGGGAGAGAGGAGGCTGGTTTCGGGCCCCCGCGCCAGGAGAAGGCGGCGCCAGGCTTCCCGGTGAGCGGGGGGGCGGCCGGGCCGCCGAGCGGGCGGCGTGAGGCCGGCGCCGTGAGGCCGGCGCCGTGGCGGGGTCCCAGTGGTCGCGCCCGCTCTCCCGGAGGCGCTCCCTCTCGCTGCTCCGCGCGGGCGGCTGCCGGGGTCCCGCCTGCCGCCTCCTCCCATTGGTTGCGACGGCTCTCGCTCGCGGTGCGATTGGGCGCGGCGGCTGCCGCTCCGCCCGCGCAGGGGGAAGGAGCGGCGCGGGTCTGGGAGCGAGAAAGTTTCTGCGCGGTGCTGAGCGGGGCGGGACGGCCGCGGCTGGCCCTGGCGCTGCCTGCGCCCCACATCGGGTGTCCCCGCCTGCCCGCGCCCCGTCTCTGCGGCGAGCGGCTCCTTGGTGGCTGCTGTGGCGTTTCGGCCGGCAGTCGCTGGCCCCGCCGCGGAGCGCGGCTGTCTCCGCTAAGCGGCGAGCGGGCGGCCGGGGACGCTGCCCGACGGAGGCCCGGCCCGGCCCCCTCAGCGCGCCTCGGGCTGCCCGCGGCCCGGCCGTCGTGCGCCCGCTGCGGTCCCCGCGCCTGTGCCGCTGCCGGGGCGCTTCGCGTTCATACCGCAAGCGGAGCGGCTTCCCAGGTTGTTTCCTGTCGTTGCTGGCCGGCTTCCCGCAGGCTGCTGCGCCCTCCTCTCACCTAGGAGGCTGCTGGCGGGCGGATGCTCCCCGCGGCAGCCCAGTCCGGAGGGTTTCACTCGGCACTGAGTAAAAATACCGCCGTCACCGGGAGCCGCGGCGCTGTGGCGTGGGCAGAGCCCCGGCCCAGGCTGGGGGTGGCTGCTTCTGCCCCGCTGCCGCCCGCCCGGGGAGCCGCAGCAGCAGCGCCCGGGCGGGCAGGGGGCGGTGGGGGGCGCCCGGCCCTCAGGGCCGCTCTTGCAGGTGCAGCCTTTCGTTGTCGCTGCCCTTGGCAGCCCCTGCGGCGGCGGGGTCAGCCGTGCTGTCTGGTGAGGCTTCCAGACGGGGCAGCGCCAGCAGCCGGACGGGCCGTGAGGAGCTGAGGCCTACCGCGAGAGGCGCCGGCAGAGAGGCAGCCTCCGTCCGCTGGGGTCCCCACTTCTGATCCGCTGGCAGTGAGCCACCTCCATCTGTTGGGGTCCCCCCACTCTGCTAACCTTACGTGGCACCCCATCTTGCTTGTATTAGTACTGGCATTGAATTCCGTCTTGTGTCCATGCACACAAAGTATGCCTGTTTGCCTTCAGGATTCAGAAGTTCAGAATATTGATCTTTGGGAGGAATGTGCTTTGTTTTGCTTTGCCTTTCATGAGGAGCATCACTTCTTGAAGGGCAAAACTACTTAGGATGTTAAACCTACTTCTGATAAAAGGCAATGAGGTGCGAGATGTGTGTATTAAATCACACCAATATTTGATTCTTGATATTGGAGAAAAACTATTAATTTTTTTCATGTCTTCCACCAACTGAATGGTAAATTTTTCTTTTGTCACCTCTGAGATGATAGCACCGTTTTCTCAGGTTGCAATGGCAGCATTGCTTCTCAGGGAAGGTTGCACATGCATAGTAACTTTGCTGAATGTACTGGATATATTTCCTGCGTAAAGCTGATTTACAAGCTTGAGATGCAGAAATTACTGTGAATGATATGTCGATCTAAGGTAGACACGCTTGGGATGATGAGATGTCAGGTGGGTATTTGCAGCTCTGCTAAATTAGGGAGAATGAAGTTTAAAAATCTTTTACTTTCAAGGCTATCTAGGAGACAATTCAGCGTTGCAGTGCTATAGAATTGTCAGTATCTGAAATTTTGGACTCAGGCTGTCTTGAGAGAAATAAAATGCAGTACAAAAAGTCATTAGTTCCTGGGCTATGAAGAACTTAGGCAAGGGAGGGAGAACTGTTTTGTGTTGTGGGAAAAGTGAAACTTAGAAGCGATGTCTGAACAGCTCTAAAATAAGAACTTCAAGGCCTCCGGGTGTTTTGGTGTTTGTTTTTTCTTCCTTTTTGATACTAGAAGAAAGAATTCAGTAAGAACAATTGTTCTTTAATTTCAAAACATGAAGATATATTTATAAATAACTGATGTTTCAGTAGATGACTTCTCAAAGCACACTTAGAGGTTTTCACTGTAGGGATAGCGATACTGCCTTTATCATAGAGATCTTGTATTCAGCATCCCAATTAGTCATTGGAGTAATAAAATAATTTGAGAATAAATCAAGTCAATCAAAAAAAGATTTTTAGTTGGCTAGAATTCCTTATCACAGTGTCTTCCAGGGTCTATAAGAATTGGACAAGTAGAATCTCATCCCTGCCATAGAAACTTTTTTCCAAAGGAGGAAACAAAAATCTAACATTTTAGAGTTTGTCTGAAGGCCTGTGATCATATGAGGAACTCAAATGAGAAATAGAGTACAAGAAGGCCATTGCTCATTTTATGGTGACTGGTGGTATCTTCTGAATTGCAAGACAGAACACTATAGCCCACCTATACATTTCTTTTTTTGTGCAACAAAGTTGAGCTCAGTTGCACAAAACATGGTCAGTCCAGTATATTTGTCCACAGAGGCAATTTGGTGAGGCAGTTTGTTCATGCATGCAAAAAACTCCCATGTTTAATAAACTTAGTACAATATCCTGCATTTACAACTGAACGTAGGGCTAGTATATCGCCATTGATGCCTTGTTGGCTTCTCAAGTTTGACATTGTTCCAAACATCTGTGCTGAATGGTTGATTTCACCTTGGAAAGTCTCCTGGGAAAAGTCAAGCTGCAATAACTTCTTTTCTACCTCCAAGGGATTTTTTTTGATTATTTGGGGCTTATCCAGAAATCCCTCCTGATTTCTGAGGGGTGGCGCTTAGAAATGATGCGGAGGCAGGGGGATTATTTTGTGCAGGCTAATCCTATAGATAGTCATAGGAGTTAACTGACTAATTTCCAGAGAATTTGTTCAGTTTAGCTGCGTTCCATGTGCTTTGCAACAAAGATGAAAATAACTGACTGAAATACCAAAGTGGTGATAAGGACAGCCTTTCGAGTGCTGGTTTGCTGTATTTATCACCCTTTGATCCCCTGGGCACATGGGAAGGAACTCGGCACTAGAGTGAAGTACAACAGCACTACCTGTTTCCTTTTTATTAAGTATTAAAAGGATTTTTCCTGGCTGGTTAGTTAAAAAAGCTGAAGAGAAACAATGCTATTAAAATGAGTTGCTTCTCTGGTGAAGATGATCCTGTGTGTTTCTCTGGCATGTGAAACATAACTGTGATTCGGTTGTGATTTCTATAGCTAGAAAATATGCGATATATTTCAAGCGCCATTATTCCCTGCTGGGCAAAGAGAACACACGCTTATGTTAGGGAATTTGTTATAAAATTTTAAAAAAGGCATTAAAAAAAGAGGAATTAGTAAGAAAATACTATGAAGTATCATGTTAAAACCCCGTTGCACATAGTTAATCTTCTGATATTAGTGACTCGTAACAGTTGATTATAGGTGACAAAGTAAACTTACTCTTTGCACCATCTGGCTTTTGGGAGTTTGCATTCAGGACTCTTTGCTTTAATCTGCTTGGAATGTTTTATAACAAATTTATTGCTGTCTAATAGCTAGATCTGTGTTGGACTAGATTAATTACAGTGTCATAAAAGTACATGTAAAGCTTGTATCCTTGCTGAAACCTTTGGGAGAGGTTTGAGTTAGGTGCTGCAAAGTGCTGATGAACCAGTCTTCTTCAGTTCATTTTAATTTCCTGTTGCCAGTGTGTAAAGTTTACAAAATTATTGATTCCTTGAAAGATGGAAGGCAAAAATACCCCAGGTGAACTTGAAGTTCTTTCTAAAAGAAGTAAAAACTGGTGGTGGGAAAATGCATAGGATTCTGTCCTGTAGAGGCCCTTCTTCTATACTCTTTTCACCTTCATCTGAGAGCAGATCCAAAGAAGGAGTTGTCTTTGCAGCAGTGAATTTCAGTACTTCCCCTGACTGACATTCAGAACTGTGTGTTAGGTACGTGGGCTGCTTGTGAACTCCTGCTTATCTCCATGAACTTCACAAAAGGAGCAGGGAGCAGCCTGCAAACAGAGCACTTAATGTACAGCTAGTCATTGAGGGTACTCCAAAAATGGGAATGGATCTGGTATGTTTTAGCTAGTGGTGTTTTAACGTAAAACACAGAAACAGCTGTGAACTTGAGTGTTGGCCTGCTTCTGAAGTGAGTGTGCTGGCTGCTTGCTGCTTTGCTTCAGGACCCAGGGATCCTGGATACTAGTGTCACACGTGGTTTCAGGATTCAAAGGTAATGCCAGTCAGAGATCAGAGAAAGCCTGTTAAATATGACTGGCGTTTCTTTCTGATTCTGTATAGCACTTCATTCATTTTATCATCTTTGAGGTAGTGCTGATTTGAAGCTGTATACTACAGTAAAGTTTCTTTTCAGCTAGCAAATGTGCATCTGACACCTGCAGTATACAGTATATCGCAAGGTATTGTCTTGCACTGGTTTCTAAGACATTTAGACGTTCCTTTAAGGATTGTGTGAAATTTATTGTTAAATGTATTCTGCTTCACCTGTAGCGATGTGGATGATACCAGTCATGGTTGTGGCACAGGCAGACTTTCAAACTGGGTGTTTTTTCCCCTGTGCCTAGCAATAATGGGTTTATCTGACAATGCTTCTGCCCTGCATCTTTTTTTAACTCTTGTGTGAAGCTCAGCCGTGACACTTTTAGTGAATCTCTTCAGCATTTATTTGTGAATAATTTATTTTTACAGATGCATTTAAAACCATCCCTTTGTCAGGGAAAGGTCTCTTCCCTCTCTGCATACTGGGGTTGCAAGGTTTTGGGGTTGTAAAGGTTTCCAAATCATGTTTTAACTTCCTGTCTCTGAAAATCTTTGCATTATTTTTGCAATTTGACTTGTTACCCTGGCTTACTCTCCTTCCATTTACTTTGTTTCCCTTTTCTACTTTCCCCTCCAGTATTTTGTTGACAAAACTGTTGGCTTGGTGTTGAATGCATTGCCTTCTCTCTGTGCTGGCTCTAGCTTTCCTGTCATAGCTCCTTCAGGTACTTGTTAGAATGCCTACCTAAGGATGAAGTAACATGAAATGTGGTGAGCTAATGTACTGGCGTGCTGTTGCCAGAAGGGAGATGTTCTGTTTCTTCTACAGTCTCCTTTCTGCATTTCCCATCTTTGAACTTCCCCTACTTACTTTTTATTTGGCACTCAGCAGACTCCTGTATGCATTGATTTAGCTCACAGCTTGCAGAACGTAAACCCAGCTGTATTAGGGAATTAAATCAGCTCAGCAAAAGGTCCAAAGAGTTCAAGAAGGCTATGCAGGATCACGTGGCAGAGAAAGGGAGACACCAAAGGTGTCAATGAGCTATTAGATTGGCTTGTATAATTTCATGTTAGAGATGTAATTTGATAATAGGTTTAACTGACCTAAGTTAGCACTGCTGAACCCCCAGCTGTGTCTTCTCCTCTGTCTTTTGCCATTGCAGTTCTGTTCTTGTCTCTGCAATGGAACAATTCAGGGAACTGAACTGGAAAAAGTGACGTTTTTGCCCAGGTTAGTTTTCAGCTAGTTTCAGTTACCTTACAAGGAGTCTGGGTAACCACAGGAACCCCACTGGAAGGAAGAAGGTCTGGAAGGGATGGCTGAAGGCAGCGGAAGCAGCAGCATCGTGTCATCAGTGCACACTTAGAACTGCATCCTTACAGAGGCAGTAGCACAACGGAATGTGTTGTGTGCTGCGGATTTGCTTTCATGATAGTATGGTGGTTAGATATGATGCTTCATTCCCTGCAGAACTTTTCATTGTGACGTGATTATGATTCACCTGTGTTCTTTATAACTGCCTATTCAGTATGAAGAAATGGGTTATCTATTTTCTTCCCAGGTGAAGAGTTAAATGAAAATTTAACTTTGCAGAAGCCTGCAACCTGAGCAGTTTCAGTTCCTGTTTCGTCTTCAATTGGTATGAGATAACAAACAGATGGTTCAAAAAAGACAAGTCAGTGCATGTACAACCCTTTGGGAGCACCTCGCAAGATAAGCAATCTACCTGAGTGACATAATTGAAACAGAGAGGGAGCAGTAAACAAAATATAACTTAAATTGTGTGAATGAGTGGAGGGGAAGGGAAATGGACTTGTGAAGCAGGAGAGCTTGGACTTTTATCTCCTAGTCAGACAGCACTGACAGAGAGTGAACTTAGTAGTTGGGGAATGATAGTGGCATCTATATTTTCAGGACTGGAATGAAAATATGCCTGGTAAATCAGGATGAATGAATGAGAAAATTGCATATGAACTCTTAGTGTATTCCTATACTTTTTTGCAAGTAGACTTCATTTGTGTATGGATAGTTCTGCTTTTGCTAAAACCAACTCTTACATTCAGTTAGTTAAGCTGGATTTTTTAGGCTTCTTTCACTGCATTGCCCATGAGTAGGGGATTTGGACATGTTTGTTGAAAAATTCAATATTAGTTATTTCTATATAGATAGATGATAGCTACTTGTAGATTAGCATGTGCTGAGAACATGTATTGTTTGTCCACGTTCAAGGCTGTTCCTACAGAGGAGAGGAATGTCCTGCCATCCCACGGGAAGTATTGATCTGGTAGTATATTAAAAATTAAAGGCTTTTAGAAACTGTTTATAAAATTAAGGCTAATCCTACTTACTTCTGTATATGCATCTATATTGAGTTACTTTCAGTGCTTTAAAAGTAGCAAATACAACTTTTCTCTGATGTCGATGCTTTGGTAGAGAATTTTACAAATTACTATGTATTTTTCACATTTTAGAAGACTCTTTTGTTGTTTGTTTTTACAATGTGAAGCAAATATTTCATTTTTACCACTGTCAGCTGATAGTAAATGTTCTGTTTACACCCACAGAATGCATAATCTATAAATATACGGACACATGTGTATATATATGTGTACATATTTATATATTATGCATATGTATACTATGTGTATATGTGTGTATACTAATTGGGATAAATGACATATTTTACTGTGCTAATGATTAACTTCATCTTCCAGTCTTGAGTTTGCTTTATCCCTTGCCAATTAAGGTCTTGATTGCTTTGGCAGAGTTCAAGTGAGTGCATTTTGCTATAATAACGTGTATATCTGACTTAGCTATGCATGAAGTGAGAAAAATAAACTAGTGTGGTAATTATTTGGCATATATCAAATATTTGTTAACTGACTGAGTAGCTTAAATAATCAGCAACATTGCAGCACATCTATATTTTATATATATATTACAATATAAATTAAATAACTCACTGGAGTATTTTATTGGCAACAGTACATTGTGGATTGTATGTTTCTTGTAATTTGTGATTAACAGCAGACTGATGAAAAGCTTAATATTTTTGAGAAACACACAGTGTGGGCTGGGCAGGAGCATGACCAGTCGCAGATCATGATGATTAATAGAAAGCCATTGATTAGCTATTATTTTTAAAGTGTTTCAGCATTATTTCATCATTTCTAATGCTGCCTTTTAGCAGAGTGTATAACTTTCTGAATGGATAGCGTAGTAATGTGGGTGTATTTAACCAGATTTCATTTTAATTGTCTGTGTTAGGAATAATTTACTGAAAAGACTGTGTATGTCCTATGCTGTCATTATTTGGAAATCTGGTTGTTCTTTGTTTTTTTTTTTTCAGTTTCAATCTCTTGCCACTCAAGTTAAATGTACCCATATTAAATACTGAGTTTGGAATGCCAGTGGGATAAAAGTGGATGAATAACTTCTTGAAATGTATTTTCACACTTAAACTAAAACCCAGTTGAGTTTCATCTTTCCAGTTGCCTTCTGGTGGGGTGTGGAGGGAACCTCAACAAACCCAATTTGAAGTAATAGAGCAGAGTTTTAGGTTAAATTCTGGGGGTGCTGGTTTTCTTACACTTTTTTGGAGATATTCAGCTACAGGAACTGTATAAAGACTTTGGATATGTCTGTGTTCTGAGAGCTGCTTTTTGGGTACTGTGTGCAGGCTGTTTTCTAAGTATTTCCCAGTCTTTAAGAATGCACTAAAAATAGTATCTGTGAAACTGAAGTGACTTTAACTTTGCAAGTGAAATGTTTCTATTATGACATCAAAATGTATGTGTTTCTCATGTTCAAGGTTTATGCAGAGCACCAGGACAAATATTACATTTTAATGTTAAAGAATTACCACAGATTTAGATCCCAAGTTGGTTTGCTTTACAGGCTGTGACTTCCGACTTCTTTCTTCGGAACACTCGTAGCTGTGCTGTCATTTAATGTAACGTGAATGACAAAATCGGGATGCTTGCTTTACAGCTGCTGACATTCTCTTGCTTCATCCCCGGATCTTGCGTGTGTGCATCCTGAGCCCTTGCTTTTAAAATTACTTCGAAAATTTCTAAACTGCAGCCTCCACCCTGGATGACAGCATTAAGTGGATGCTGGAAAGAGCTGATCAGTGCTGGTGACCTGGCAAAAGTGTGGCCAGGTTTGACTGGCAAGCCGGAGCCCTCCAAGAAGCCAACCTTTTGCCTGAGAGGCAAAGGATGGCTGTTGGGGCAGTATGTTTTATAAACCAGTGGGATGGCTGGTTCTTAACCTGCTCGCATCGAGCTTAAGGGCCAAGCTGTTATTGCTGGGGCTAAAATTTGTCTCCTCCCAAAAGGTGTGTGGCTGTAATCCAGGAGCTGAGAGTTGTCATTATGTCAGCGTGGGTCTCCAGGTGACAGAGAAGAGGGCTGGAATCGGACCAGTATGCTTGGGCTCTCTGGCATGAACTCCTGGGATTAACACTGGTGTGGTGGGTAGAGTAATTGTGTTTTGGATGTTCAGTAAGACATTTAGAAACCCTTGTTTCCAGAGCACATGAGGTTTTTTAGTTTCAACCTGGGTGACCATTTGAGTGTACTACCTAGGTTTAAATTGTGCTTTTGGGTACCTGAGAGTCAACATGTGATATAAGCAAATAGGAATATTCCTTTAGCTTGTGTACTTATATGGCAGCGAGTTGTTTTTTTTTTTTTACATATATATATATATATATTTCTCAGCTTAGGATGATCCTTTTCTTTGAATTTAGTTTGTAAAGACAATTGAAAAGTTTAGGGATGTAAAATTTGTCATTTTAAATCCATGTTAGATACCGAAGAGCCTAGCTTGACACCAAAAAGTAGGGAGTGTGTAGGGTAAGTGGGTAGTTGTTTTTGGAGGGCCTCAGCTCTAACCTGACAAAAATAATGGTTATAGTAAAACCTAAAAATGTCTGACTTAATTGATGGTGTAATCCAGAAGAAATGTAATACATTGTTGTTTGTGAACAGCAACTGAAGTGACTGTGTACCTGATCAGCACATTGTGAAGAGTGTAATTTCGTGTTCCTCTTGTAAACAATTATGTGGAGTAGTTACATTTATATTCTGCAGGAAAGAAAAGACAGATTTTCAGATTCTTGGCAGAACTGTAACACTCTGAATATTCTTTTAAGTATATACTTTTTAAAGTGTAGCTGTTTCTTCTTTGACCTTGATTATTGTATGTCCCCACTTAGGATGCAAACCAAAAGTATATAGTATGTAGCTAATGGAAGCCATGTATCATTGAGACTATTAATGATGTTTTCTGCAGGAGAGCATTGCAAGTTCTTTGTTGTTGTAGAACTGCTGTCTGTTAAAGCAATAATATTATTGCCCAAACACCATGAAATGTATTTCAGTATGAATGGTTTATGGACTTTGAGCTATGAAACTAGTGTTTAAAAAGCATGTTTCATGTGATTAGACAAGCATTCAAGCTTTTTTTTCTCCTGAAATAATGTGATCACGTTTATGAAGACTTAGTTGCAAGACTTAAGTCACAAGGATTTCAAGTTTTTCCCCACGTATTGCTTTTCTTTTAAAAACGTCATTTTAAAATATATTCCAGTGAAATGTCAGTGATGAATTCTGGTTCCTGTTCAGGAGTATGCCCTCTGCTCTGATTTCACTGACAGACACGGGTAGTCCTACCTCCTCTAGCAGGCTAGTGGAAACCACCTGGAAAGCTGAGTGCTGACTGTGGGATGTGAGCTTCTGTTGGGGTGTGGGAGCACACCCTTGCATTTTGGACTGTTTTGTGGCTTTGCATGATATTTAGTTGCATGGGCAGATATCCAAGAGCTTTGACAGGTGGCCAGTAAGGAGGTGAGTAAGGACAGCAAGGCCTGTGTACAAAGGAAGGAAAAGGTGTTATTCCCAGTTCCTAGGCAGTTGCATCCTGCATCCTTTGTTAGGTGCCACCTACTTTTCAATCAACTGAAAAAGACAAAGATTTAAAATATTAGTAGTTAACCAAAAGTTTTCTCATACCTGCAAAGTGTTAGCAACCCTAGAGTATAAGATTTAGGTATCTGTTTATGTTCATGGGATCACTATTGTGTACAGGTTGGTCTGAATCCAAATTATTTTTATCTTCAAAATGATGAAAGTCATCTTTGGAAGATAAATGATTCAGAGCGCCTTTCATTGTTCCTATATTTGCAAGTGGTGTGGTGAAGGAAAGGAGTCCTTTCCTCCTACGTGATCAGTGTGAGAGCATTAAAATGTTAGTTGTGTTTGATGCTTTAGATGCTTTGGGTGGTGGTGATATAGTTGACTTGCCTCTCACTTTATCTGTTGTCTGTTTTCCATGAACCAGTGTATATCGTCGTGATGGATTTGCAGAAGAAGGCTGTAGTATTACATGTTTAAAGGAGTGATAGACGTGTCACATTTAGATGTGTTTGGTATTTGCTTTTCAATTTTAAACAAAAGTGATGACTCTTTGGCAGTATTTTTAGTGTCTTTTTAACATAAATTAGAGGTTGAAAACCATCTTTGGAAGAATAGTAATTATTGCCTCAAATTAAATTTAAATGTGATAGATATTATACCGCTGTTCTGACCTCTGGAGTTTATTATCAAGGTGAAAGGCATGCCTCGCTATGAAAACAGCCTTCAAGCAGCAGAATTTAATTCTTACTTTTGTTGACAAACAGTACAAAAGATTCATTTTGCATTCTTGGCACTTTTTTGTATCCTAGGCATTTTGTATGATCAAAATGCCAAATTACTCTAAAATGTGAATCTATCATGCAGTCTTCAAAGACAAAAACAAGTTAAAAAAATGAAAGAACTTCCGTATATCGACAGAAGATGCCTATCTTTGCCTTTCCTCTGTGAAAACAACAAATCCACAAGTTAATAAATCTTCCATGCTTCCTATGGTAGAACATTTATTACCTCTTTAGTTTGCTTGCTTTTATTGTAAAAACAAGCCACAGAGGGCAGAGCCAGTGGCAGTGGTAATGATATGACTTCTTTCTAGTCTTTCCCCAAATTAAAAAAGACACACACAAATACCCAAACACTTCCAGTCAGTGCCTCTGACCATTCAGACGAGATGAGCGGATTGTATAGTTCCTGAATCAATATATGTTATCTAAACTTTTCAGCTTAGGTTAATGAAATCTTGGATAAATATCTGCAATAGAGGATAAAGAGTTTATATTTAGTTTTTTCCCTAGGGCTTTTGAAACAAGTGTTTATGGCCCATAGGGTTCATCTATTGGTGCATTACATGGCCAACAGTTTTCAATATGTAAACATATTAATAAAACACACTGCAGAACTTTCAGTAGAAATTTTGATGCTATCAAAAAGATTAAAATTCTTATAATGTCTCTTCAAAATAGAACTTCAGAAAAGAATTCTTAACAGTGATAGAAAGATCTCTACAGCAAGAAATCAGCAGAACATTCCTTAAGATTGCCACATGTTCCTCCCCCAGAATCTATTGTAACAGCATAAACCCCAGTGAATCTAACTGGAGAATTTAGGTGCGCCTTGTGTCAGCAGTTTAATTTTCAGTGCTGTTCTGTTATGATTTCTTGCCTTGGTGGGGAGGTTGTATGGGAGATGTTACAGAACTTGCAAGAAGTGTCAATACTGGTATCCTAGGGCTGGCTAAAAGATTACCTAGCCCAGGGGTGTGCAGAACGTACCCTCCCTGTTTCCCCCTTTCTCACCGCGCTCATTCTGACAGTCTTAGAAATGTTTGCAGTTTCTACCTCCTCTTCTCTGCCTCTCACCTCAGTTTGATAACTGATGTTTTTGTCTCTTGACCTGCCTGAAATTACTTTTTTTGGATCTCTTTTATCTATGGATTAATTACAGCTAATACTCAACAGAAAATCCCAACTGTACGCTTCATACAGGAGTACTAAGGATAGGAAGGCAAAGCCGCGGGGACCCTTGGTCGCTCTGGAGCATGGCTGTGGTTGGGGTGGTACTGGGATGGTGTAGGTGACTGCTGTGAGGGGAGAGCGGAGGCAGATAGCTCATGATTCGTGTATCCAGTGCACTGCTTAGAACACTAGGGCAGTGTATGGAGCAACTTTGCAAGGCTGCAAACCATGACAGTGATTACTTGATGATGTTGTCACAATGATGCTGTAAGAATGACAATGGTACTGTGAGCACAAGCTATTTGTTAGTTTCTTAAATATTTTGCAGTGGGCTTTGGAAAATGTTTCGAAGGTTTGCTGCTTTCTGTTGGGAGTTAATTCTAACCTTTTAAATGTTCTCTAAAGAAATTACTGGGAAGATTTATTCTGTGTGTGTTTCAACAGAGATAGATCGCATGCTTTCGTGCTGCATTTAAATGCTATTTGAGAAATTTTTACGTACTCATTCTGAAGAAGGGTTTGTGAAACATAAATAGCTCTGTGTGCAGAAGGGCATGTTTGCAGTATTTGAAGTATATAGATTTATCAGAATAAATTTAACCATAGGAAATTTCCTAATGTTAAAGAGTAAGAGGTATCAGAAAAGTTTTTTTTATGTCAAACCATCTCTAGAACTTTTAGGATTTGGAGCAGGAAATAAGAAAATAAATAATAAATTGAAAACTAAAGTTTTCCAGTCAGATGCTTGACTTGTTCCTCTGAAGGCCTTGGCAGGTTTGAACAGCTAATAGGCAGAGACAGTTCGTGTTTGTTTGACACAAAAGTTGTTCAGAGCTTGCCTTTTATTTTTATAAAATTTATTCTATTGTCATTTGAAGCTGCTGGTGAAATTTCTGTTGTCTTCATCTGAACAGAGATGGCCCTCATAGGCACCAATAAAACTTGGTGCTGCACCTGCTCCCCATCAACAAAATGTCACGTAGCCTAAGGAAGGGTTCGCTTAGCTGAGAAAAATGCCTTGTGAGCATTTGCATTTTTGTCTCTCCTGTTCTTCCTAGTAATGATTCGGCACATTTTGCAGCCCTTACTGTTGGTCAAAGCCTTGTGTCTCTGTGTCTCTGCCTTGGGAACTTGGCAGGCATCTTTCCTCCCATCTTACTGGTGGGATCAGAGAGGCTCACAGTTGGGAATAGAGGCTCCGTTCCCAATATGGTATCTCAGAGCCCTCTTAGCTCATTGGAATTTAATGAGTTTGTGTGTAGCTTTTTTTCTGTTTAGATGGAACTACTCTTGCGTACTCCCTAAAATCTACAGATAAATTTATGTAACATAAACAGTACTCATGCAGTAGTTAACCCTTCTGCTGATCTGCTATTTTGCATGCTGGCCAGAGATCTGTGGTCAGCAGGCATCTGTGTAGTTAAACAAGCGATTGGTGTTCCAAAGAATAATGGGGTGATGCAGCTTTTATCAGACAGAGCTATTTATCTGGCTCAAATAGTTTAATGCACACCTTCTAATAATAAACCACTACAAATATGTGAACTTATTTCATTTTATAGAACAGCTAAACATGAGAAAACTTGGTTCTCAAAACAGCGCAAGGCTGAAATTGGTTAAGTTTTAGTTATAATTGTTGAATGTTTGTAAACTCAAGTGTGCCAATGAGAGAATTAATTTATCAGCTGTGGTGATGTTCATGGATCATAAATGCACGTTGAATTACAGCACATTTCTCTTTTCAGGACATAAGGGACGCTTTTACGTGACAGAATGGATGAACAGTCACAAGGCATGCAGGGGCCTACTGCTCCACCATTTCAGCCACAGGTACATGATTTTTTTTTTTTTTTGGAAAACAGTTATTCAAGAGTGGATGCTATCACTTTTAAATAGAAGAGAAAAATTAGAAAACATTATTTCTTATGGGGACAAAGAAGCTGTAAACAGAATGTATTCTGGTCATCTTGAAATTAATTGCACATCAGTCTTACATTTCATAGAAAATAATTGCTTTTCATTTTTGCCTCCTACTGCTTCACTAACTTTGAGGTTTTGGAGATGGAGTGGAAGTAGGAAGCAAAGATGAAGACAGTTGTTTTCCTGAGAAATGGTGAGCTGTTAAACGTTACATGTTTTGAAATTGTATCAGAAGTACCATATTTATTTCAGACTGTTACTTTCAGCTTTCTCTTCTTATACCCCTGACAGTGATACTGTATGAATTAGTGCCTTTACCTGTTGAAACCAGGCAAGAGAAATTCCCTGTAGCTGTAGTTCTGTTAGAAAGAAGATGCATAAGAAATTGAATCTTTGCATATGTGTTGATGGTGTGAAACAAAGAATAAAGATTATCTGATAAGGGATAATACTGGGATATTGCTTTTTGACATTTTTAGGACTTTGAAGAGAGTACAAGAAGCATGTAGAGGACTACCTTAAATGTATGTAGTGGTGACTGTTCCAAAGTAAAATCTGGGCAGTTCTGTACAAAGCGGGAACCCAAATTTTGTAGTTGTTGATAGCATAGGTGATAAGGCAGTTTGTGCCCTTTATTTTACAAAAACTAAAGTGAATTCTGGCTTGTGAAATAGAGTAAATTTTACAATAACCAGCTTTTCTTAGCTCCAGTGTTTTTGTTACAGCATTGTGGTAACAAAAATATCTGGATTTAATAGCATTTATACCAATGAAAAACAATTAGAAATTTGAGATGAATGTTTAGCAATGCATACAGATGTTTTGAGAAAACATGTTTTGTAATTTAGGCACGAACACATGAAAACATTAAATTTTGTTATGAATATCATAAAATGATTGTTAGTTTTTTTCTTTCCTGACTAAACAGAAAATAGAAGCTGATCAACGTTTCTGTATTTCTGGGAAACCTTCTGATGTTTTCCATTTGCTGACTACAAACAGGTTTCATATTTCCTCATCTATCTTCTGAGTATTTGAATACTTGTTTCTCATTTGCAGAGTCAAATTTTTGAGGACTTGTTTAATTTTAGGAATATTATTCTAACATACAAATTCATGCTATGAATTCATGCTAGTAAAATATACTTCTAGTTTTACTGTTCCAATAGGGTTCATCTTCAGGTAACGCAGTAAACTGTGGTAAACTAAGGACAGACCTAAAAGAAATACTGCTGTAATAATCAACTAGATACTTTCTGGAAAAGAAGAAAGTAATGTTTATTCTCAGCTTTGGTTAACTGTCAAAAATTTTCATAATCTGTGTCTTTTTTTTTTAATCGGTTACTGTGTAAACTGCACTAAGCATGGTTTTTGTGATTTGATTTTCTCGAGACAGGTTTGTGGATCTGAGGTGAACCTGCATCAGAATATTGACTATTTTGCATTTCAAGGGGAGCAAGCATGCTCTGATATGTTGCCAGAGTAATACTAAAATAGTAATTCAGTGACGTCCTTGTCTTGTTAATCCAAATTGTTTTTCCTCTAAGCCAGATATATACTTTAATTCTTACAGATTTCTCTGCTAATAGAGCATACTTATGGTGAAAACTAGTAACAAAAAGATGTCACTGTACTGATTGATCCTACATTTAGGAGAAGCAAAAACTGTGATTGAAAATACAGCAGATTATAAGCAAGAGATGAGGTAATGGTTTACGAAGAATTGTGTGTCAGGTTTTGATAAACCTGTGAATCTTTTCCAGTTCTCTTGCGCATTGCAGTGTATGAGTATATGCTGATATTCGTAGCAAATTAAATTGCCCCTAATCACTGAAATCGTTGATGAGGAACATGAGAATGTTTAGCCAAACAGTATAATGGCTTAGTCCCAATCAGTTTGAAAACACCGTTTCACAAAATGACAGAATGGTTGATGTCGGAAGGAAACTCTGGAGGTCATCAGCCCTCCGGCTCAAGCAGGGTCTCCTGAAGCAGGTTTCCCAGGACTGTGTCCAGGCTGCTTTTGAGTGTCTCCAAGGAGGGAAACTCCACAACCTCCCTGGTCAACCTGTGCCAGTGCTCAGTCATGCTCACAGTGAAAAAGTGTTTCCTGTTTTCCAGATGATTAATGAAGATGTTGAGCAGGATTGGACCCACTATTGACCCCTGGGTAACTGGTAACCCTGCTGGTTACTGGCCTCCAGCTAGACTTCATGCCATTAGCAACTCATTTTCTATTTGGAATTAAGTGCCTGAAAGCTCTGTCATAGTCCGTTACCTACAAAGTTAAAACACTGTACTTCATTATATCACAAGGACATTTTGAAAGTCTAAGTACTCCCAAACCTCTTGGATATTGTAAAAAGAATTATGCAAGAAGGTAGGAAAATACAGATTAGTAGTCTGATACAGCAGACTAAATTCTAGAATTTTCTCAAGAACAGAATGGGAGCTTTGTAGCATCTGAAGAGAAAATTGTGACGCTTACTAGACCTGATAAACCATTAATCAAAGGCAGCATATATCCCTTACTGTTTGGTGGGTTTTTTTCCTAAGCTGAAGAACAATAGTTTATGAAGTGTCATACAGAAAGCATTGCATATCTCTGCTCAGCATCGCCATTCTGCTCTTTGTTTTCTAGTTAGCCCCTCAAAATGAGGGAGCAGAGCTCTTTGTAGTACTCAGTGTGCATGCAGTAGACTTAGGTAGTGAAACATTTTGTTTTATGTTTTGTTCAAATGCTTTTTCTAAAAATATCAAGTTTTCTTTTTGATGGTGACTGATCAATCAGTTTAACTTTTCAAGGAAGTTTTTCCATGATATTTTGTAGAAATTTTTTTTCCTATGTAGTAATAGCTGATTTAAAAATCACGATTCTCTGTCTTGTGTTGTATTTCCCATGAAGTTTTTGATCATGAGCCTTGGGACGCTAGTACTGCGTGCCAGGGTGGGAAGCTGAGAATATCATCTGCAAGGCTTTGCAGTCATATTTTGAGCTGGTTGTCTTGGATAAGTTTGGATTGTAAAGAAACTTTATTGCTGCATTATATGTATTGAATAGTGCAGTTTCCTTTGGGATTTCACT